>NW_027361926.1:0-5195000 GCF_039654945.1 Dendrobates tinctorius | reverse complement strand
AACAGTCCCTCACTACTTTCAAGACCACACTCGCCATAGCTAAACAAACCTACTTCTCATCTCTCATATCCTCCCTGTCTCACAACCCTAAACAGTTATTCAACACCTTCAATTCTCTCCTCCGCCCCCCAGCACCTCCTCCCTCCCCACTCATCTCAGCTGAAGACTTTGCCTCATTTTTCAAGCAGAAAATTGATAACATCAGGGACAGTTTTGGTCAACAACCCCCAGAGCCCTTCCTCCCGACTTCCCAGCCCTCCACCTTCAAAACCAACTTCTCCACCATTACAGAAGATCGACTCTCCACTCTACTCTCAAGATCACATCTCACCACCTGTGCACTCGACCCGATCCCATCCCACTTCATCCCAAACCTCACCACAGTCTTCATCCCAACCCTAACCCATCTCTTCAACCTATCACTAACAACTGGTGTTTTCCCCTCAAGCTTTAAACATGCCTCCATCACACCTATCCTCAAAAAGCCCTCTCTTGACCCATCCTCTGTATCTAGCTATCGCCCTATATCACTTCTCCCATACGCCTCCAAGCTACTGGAACAACACGTCTACCTTGAACTGTCCTCCCATCTCTCTTCTTGCTCCCTCTTCGACCGCTTACAATCTGGCTTCCGGTCACACCACTCCACTGAAACTGCCCTTACTAAGGTCACCAATGACCTCTTAACTGCCAAGAGCAGGCGACACTACTCTGTCCTCCTCCTCCTGGACCTGTCGGCTGCCTTTGACACAGTGGACCATTCCCTATTATTACAGACCCTCTCATCCCTCGGCATCACAGACTTGGCCCTCTCCTGGATCTCATCATACCTAACAGACCGGACATTCAGCGTCTCCCACTCACACACCACCTCCTCACCTCGCCCCCTATCTGTCGGAGTCCCACAAGGTTCAGTCCTAGGGCCCCTGCTGTTCTCTATTTACACCTTTGGCCTGGGACAGCTCATAGAATCTCATGGCTTTCAGTATCATCTTTATGCTGATGACACACAGATCTACATCTCTGGACCAGATATCACCTCCCTACTAACCAGAATCCCTCAATGTCTGTCCACTATTTCATCCTTCTTCTCCACTAGATATCTGAAACTCAACATGGACAAAACAGAATTCATCATCTTTCCCCCATCTCACGTGACCCCCCCTACGAACCTATCAATTACAGTAAATGACTGCCCACTCTCCCCAGTCCCACAAGCTCGCTGCCTCGGAGTAATCCTTGACGCTGATCTCTCCTTCAAACCACATATCCAAACCCTTTCCACTTCCTGCCGACTTCAACTCAAAAATATTTCACGCATCCGTTCATTCCTCACCCAAGAATCTGCAAAAACCCTAGTCCATGCCCTCATCATCTCTCGCCTTGACTACTGCAACCTCATGCTCTGCGGCCTCCCCTCAAACACTCTCGCACCCCTCCAATCTATTCTAAACTCTGCTGCCCGATTAATCCACCTGTCCCCCCGCTATTCCCCAGCTTCTCCCCTCTGTCAATCCCTTCACTGGCTCCCAATTGCCCAGAGACTCCATTACAAAACCCTAACCATGACATACAAAGCCATCCACAACTTGTCTCCTCCATACATCTGTGACCTCGTCTCCCAGTACTTTCCTGCACGCAACCTCCGATCCTCACAAGATCTCCTTCTCTACTCCCCTCTTATCTCCTCTTCCCACAATCGCATACAAGATTTCTCTCGCGCATCACCCCTACTCTGGAACTCTCTACCACAACATATCAGACTCTCACCTACCATCGAAACCTTCAAAAAGAGCCTGAAGACCCACCTCTTCCGACAAGCCTATAACCTGCAGTAACCACCGATCGACCAAACCGCTGCACGACCAGCTCTACCCTCGCCTACTGTATTATCACCCATCCCTTGAAGATTGTGAGCCCTCGCGGGCAGGGTCCTCTCTCCTCCTGTACCAGTTATGACTTGTATTGTTTAAGATTATTGTACTTGTTTTTATGTATACCCCTCCTCACATGTAAAGCGCCATGGAATAAATGGCGCTATAACAATAAATAAATAATAATAAATAATAATAATAATCTCCAGTCGTCACAATCCACCTCACTGCAATCTTTAATCTCTCCCTCTCCTCTTGATACAGGAAAGATGTATATCTTTGTACCGTGTTAGCCAGTGGATAGAAAAATATTCAGGATTGAGAGTCCTCAGTAGTTGATACCTTCCCTTCACGACCTATGACGCCTACGTAGGCGTCATGAAAAGCAGTGCCCAAACGACCTGACGCCTACGTAGGCGTCATGCTATAAATAGCCCCCCTGCTGGTCGGGTGACCGGGGTCACTGAAAGGTCACCTGACCCACACACAAAGGACCCTTCAGAGTTAACACCTGGGGGTGTGGCTTAGCCCCCACGTGCCTACGATCGCTCTGATTGGCTGTTAAAAGTGAAACTGCCAATCAGAGCGATTGTAATATTTCACCAATGAAAATTGGTGAAATATTACAATCCAGCCATGGCCGATGCTGAAATAGCATCGGACATGTCTGGACACCGAGACCCGACCCCTCCCCCACACCGACTGACGGCACCGATAGGCTGCCGCCACCGTCTGACGGCACCGATCGGCAGCCGCCATCATAATCTGCCCCCCGGCCTTCCCTCCGCCCCCCCAGCCCTCCGATCACCCACTCTCACCCTCCTTTGTGCCTCCGACCTCCCGCTATCCGTCCCGGTGTCCCGTCGTCCAGCGTCATGGGCGCCGCCTTCTTGGAAGATGGCGGGCGCATGCGCAGTACGCCGAATCGAATCTGCAACGCTGCACATTCATTAATTTATTTTGATCACTGATAAACTTTCATAGTGATCAAAATAAAAAAAAAGTAAATCACCGCCCCCCTTATCACCCCCATAGGTAGGGACAAATAATATATATATATATTTTTTTTTTTTCCATTAGGGTTAGGTCCAGGGCTAGGGTTAGAATTAGGGTTGGGGTTGGACTAAGGGTTAGGGTTGGACTAAGGGTTAGGGTTGGACTAAGGGTTAGGGTTGGACTAAGGGTTAGGGTTGGGGTTGGGATTACGGTTAGGCTTGTGGTTAGGGTTAGAGTTGGGATTTCGTTAGGGGTGTGTTGGGATTAGGGTTGTGGTTAGGGTTATGATTAGGGTTGGGATTAGGATTAGGGTTGTGTTGGGGTTAGGGTTGGAGATAGAATTGAGGGGTTTCCACTGTTTAGGCACATCACGGGGTCTCCAAACGCGACATGGAGCCACCATTTATTCCATCCAATTTTGCGTTCAAAAAGTCAAACGGTGCTCCCTCCATTTCGAGCCCCGACGTGTGCCCAAACAGTGGTGTACCCCCACTTATGGGGTATCAGGGTACTCAGTAAAAATTGCACAACAACTTTGGGGGTCTAATTTCTCCTGTTACCCTTGGGAAAATAAAAAAATGGGGGCTAAAATAATTATTTTTGTGGAAAAATTTTTTTTTTATTTTCACGGTTCTGCGTTATAAACTTCTGTGAAGCACTTGGGGGTTCAACGTGCTCACCACACATCTAGATAAGTTCCTTGGGGGGTCTAGTTTCCAAAATGGGGTCACTTGTGGGGGGGTTTCCACTGTTTAGGTACATCAGGGGCTCTGCAAACGTAACATGACGCCCACAGACCATTCCATCAAGTCGGCATTTCAAAACGTCACTACTTCCCTTCTGAGCCCCAACGTGTGCCCAAACAGTGGTGCCCCCCACATATGTGGTACCAGCGTACTCAGGATAAGCTGGACAACAACTTTTGGGGTCCAATTTATCCTGTTACCTTTGAAAATAAAAAATAGCAGGCTAAAAATTTATTTTTTTGAGGGAAAATTTTTTTTATTTTAACGGCTCTGCGTTATTAACTTCTGTGTAGCACCTGGGGGTTCAAAGTGCTCACTATGCATCTAGATAAGTTCCTTAGGGGGTCTAGTTTCCAAAATGGGGTCATTTGTGGGGGAGCTCCAAAGTTTACGCACACAGGGGCTCTGCAAACACGACATGGTGTCCGCTAACGATTGGAGCTAATTTTCCATTCAAAAAGTCAAATGGCGCTCCTTCCCTTCTGAGCCATGCCGTGCGCTCAAACCGTGGTTTCCCCCCACATATGGGGTACCAGTGTACTCAGGACAAACTGGACAACAACTTTTGCGGTCCAATTTATCCTGTTACCCTTGGGAAAATAAAAAATAGCGTGCTAAAAAATCATTTTTGAGGAAAAAAAATATTTCTTTATTTTCATGGCTCTGCATTTATAAACTTCTGTGAAGCACTTGGGGATTCAGAGTGCTCACTACACATCTAGATAAGCTCCTTGGGGGTTCTAGTTTCCAAAATGGGGTCACTTGTGGGGGGTTTCTACTGTTTAGACACACAGGGGCTCTGCAAACGCAACATGATGCCCGCAGAACATTCCATCAAAGTCTGCATTCCAAAATGGCGCTCCTTGCCTTCTGAGCTCTCCCGTGCTCCCAAACAGTGGTTCCCCCCCACATATGGGGTATCAGTGTACTCAGGACAAATTGCACAACAACTTTTGTGGTTCAATTTCTCCTGTTAGCCTTGTGAAAATAAAAAATAGCGGGCTAAAAAATTATTTTTTATTTTCACTGCTCTGCGTTATAAACTTCTGTGAAGCACTTGGGGGTTCAAAGTGCTCACTACACATCTAGATAAGTTCCTTCGGGGGTCTAGTTTCCAAAATGGTATCACTTGTGGGGGAGCTCCAATGTTTAGGCACACAGGGGCTCTCCAAACGCGACATGGTGTCCGCTAACGATTGGAGCTAATTTTCCAATCAAAAAGTCACATGGCGCGCCTTCCCTTCCGGGCCCTGCAGTGCGCCCAAACAGTGGTTTATGACCACATATGAGATATTGATGTACTCAGGAGAAATTGCCCAACAAATTTTAGGATCCATTTTATCCTGTTGCCCATGTGAAAATGAAAAAACTGAGGCTAAATAAAATTTTTGTGAAAAAAAAAAAAGTACTTTTTTTTTTTTTTACAGATCAATTTGTGAAGCACCTGGGGGTTAGAAGTGCATACTATGCATCTAGATAAGTTCCTTGGAGGGTCTAGTTTCCAAAATGGGGTCTCTTGTGGGGGAGCTCCAATGTTTAGGCACACAGGTACTCTTAAAACAAGACATGGCAACCGCTAAATATTCAAGCATATTTTACATTCAAAAAGTAAAATGGCGCTCCTTGCCTTCTGAGCCCTGCCGTGCGCCCAAACAGTGGTTTATGACCACATATGAGGTATCGGTGTACTCAGGAGAAATTGCCCAACAAATTTTAGGATATATTTTATCCTGTTACCCATGTGAAAATGAAAAAACTGATGCTAAAAGAAAATTTTGGTTGGAAAAATTAAAATGTCCATTTTTTTCATTCCATGTTGCTTTAGTTCCTGTGAAGCACGTGAAGGGTTAATAATCTTCTTGAATGTAGTTTTGAGTAGCTTGAGGGGTGCAGTTTTTAGAATGGTGACACTTTTGGGTATTTTCTGCCATATAGACCCCTCAAAGTGACTTCAAATGTGATGTGGTCCCTAAAAAAAATAGTTTTGTAAATTTTGTTGTAAAAATGAGAAATCGCTGGTCAACTTTTAACCCTTATAACTTCCTAACGAAAAAAAATGTTGTTTCCAAAATTTTGCTGATGTAAAGTAGACATGTGGGAAATGTTATTTATTAACTATTTTGTGTCACATAACTCTCTGGTTTAACAGAATAAAAATTCAAAATTTGAAAATTGCAAAATTTTCGCCAAATTTCCATTTTTTTCACAAATAAACGCAAAAATTATCGACCTAAATTTAGCACTAACATGAAGCCCAATAGGTCACAAAAAAACAATCTCGGAATCGCTAGGATGCGTTGAAGCGTTCCTGAGTTATTACCTCATAAAGGGACATTGGTCAGAATTGCAAAAAATGGCCAGGTCGTTAAGGTCAAAATAGGCTGGGTGGTGTACTTAATTATTTGTACTAAATGTCCAACTGGGGGTCTGTATGTGGGGGAGATGGGGCAAAAGCTTAGAACAAGGATGAATGCTCATCGTCACACAATAAGAGAAAAAAGAATGGATCTACCTGTGGCAAAACATTTCTGTATCCCTGATCACAGCAGCGTGGATATGAAATTACTGGTATTGAAAGGTAACTTCAATTCTCAGAGAGAGAGACGAGTTTGGGAGTATAAATTTATGATGAACTTTGACACTCTCAGTGCTGGAATGAATGTGTCGCATGGATTTATGTCTTTTTACATCAATTAAGGAATTTCCTTTTAAAACCGTGTGGAGGCATCACAACACAGAACTAGACCCCAATCAGAGGACCATAAAACATCCGGACTCCTTATCTATGAACTGGTCCAATGTTTATATTTATGTTTCTCCCTCTCCCATATTGATAGTTCTGCTTTACGTCACTTGTCTTATCTATTGCATTTTTTCTAGGCTGTATTGTGCATAAATATGTGACTTCAGATTTTGTATTAGTCTTTGCCTGATGAAGAGACCTGAGTAGTCTCGAAAGCTTGCAATGTGTTACCATCTTTTCAGTTAGCCATTAAAAGGTATCAACTACTGAGGACTCTCAATCCTGAATATTTCTCCCTCTCCTCGGGCATTTTCCCATCCTCCTTCAAACACGCCATTGTTACTCCATTACTAAAGAAACCCGCTCTCGACCCATCCTGCACAAACAACTACAGACCAGTCTCCAATCTCCCCTTCATCTCTAAACTTTTGGAGCGCCTAGTTTACTCCGGCCTTACCCGTTACCTCTCCACTCACTCCCTCCTAGACCCTTCACAGTCCGGAATCCGCCCCGTACATTCAACAGGAACTGCACTCAAAGTGACCAATGACCTTCTGACAGCAAAACATAGCGGTGACCACTCTGCTCATTCTTCTTGACCTGTCTGCAGCTTTCGATACTGTTGACCACCATCTTCTACTCTCTAGGCTCCAGTCACTAGGCATTAAGGACACTGCTCTCTCCTGGTTCTCTTCCTGTCTCTCTGACCGCTCCTTCAATGTTTTGTTCTCTGGCTTCACGTCATCTCCTCTTCCTCTTGCAGTCGGGGTACCTCAGGGCTCAGGCCTTGGCCCCCTTCTCTCTCTACACGACCCCAATTGGACAGACCATCAGCAGATTTGGCTTTCAGTACCATCTTTATGCTGATGACACACAACTATATACATCTTCCCCCGACCTTACCCCCTCTGTACTACAGAACGCCAGTGACTGTCTGTCTGCAGTCTCCAACATCTTGTCCACTCTCTATCTGAAACTCAACCTCTCCAAAACTGAACTTCTTCTGCTCCCGCTGTCTACTAACCTCCCGAAATCTGACATTTCCCTCTCTGTGAGTGGCACCACAATAACACCCCGGCAGCAGGCACGCTGTCTGGGTGTTATGTTTGACACCAATCTCTCCTTCACATCCCATATACAATCTCTTACCCGCTCTTGCCGCTTACACCTATAGAACATCTCTAGAATCTGCCCTTTTCTCACCACGGAAACGACAAAAACCCTCACTATAGCACTGATCCACTCCCGGCTGGATTACTGCAACGCTCTATTAATTGGCCTCCCCGTCACTCGACTATCATCTCTCCAGTCCATACTTAATGCAGCAGCCAGGGTCGTCCATCTGGCTAATCGGTACTCGGACGCGTCCGCTCTTCGCCAGTCCTTACATTGGCTGCCCATTCATTATAGGATCCATTTCAAAGTACTTGTTCTCACCCACAAAGCTCTCCACAGTGCGGCACCCCCTACATCTCCTCCCTCATTTCTGTCTATCGGCCTAACCGACCGCTGCGCTCTGCAAACGACTTTCGACTAACCTCTGCACTAATCCGCACCTCCCACTCCCGACTCCAAGACTTCTCCCGCGCTGTGCCAATCCTCTGGAATTCTCTACACCAGGTAATTACACTGTGTGCAGAATTATTAGGCAAGTTGTATTTGAGAGGATTCTTTTTATTATTGAATAATATGTTCTCAATCAACTCAAAAGACTCAGACATCAAAGGTTAATATTTTTGGAAGTTGGAGTGGGTTTTTTTTTAGATTTGGCTGTTTGTGCAGGTAACTATTACTGTGCAGAATTATTAGGCAACTTAATAAAAAAACAAATATCTACCCATCTCACTTGTTTATTTTCACCAGGTAAACCAATAGAGCAACACAAAATTTGGAAATAAACATTTGACATTCAAAAAAAAAAAAAAAAAAAAAAAGGGACCAACATAGCCACCTTTCTTTACGACACTCAAAAGCCTTCCATCCATAGATTCTGTCAGTTGCTTGATCTGTTTACGATCAACATTGCGTGCAGCAGCCACCACAGCCTCCCTGACACAGTCCCCAGAGGTGTACTGTTTTCCCTCCCTGTAGATCTCACCTTTTATGAGGGACCACAGGTTCTCTATGGGGTCCAGATCAGGTAAACAAGGGGGCCATGTCATTATTTTTTCTTTTAGACCTTTACTGGGCAGCCACGCTGTGGAGTATTTGGATGCATGTGATGGAGCATTGTCCTGCATGAAAATCATATTTTTCTTGAATGATAACAACTTCTTCCTATACCACTGCTTGAAGGTGTCTTCCAGAAACTGGCAGTAGGTCTGGGAGTTGAGCTTCACTCCATCCTCAACCCGAAAAGGTCCCACAAGTTCATCTTTGATGATACCAGCTCATACCAGTACCCCACCTCCACCTTGCTGGTGTCTGAGTCGGAGTGGAGCTCTCTGGCCTTTACTGATCCAGCCTCGGGCCCATCCATCTGGCCCATCAAGAGTCGCTCTCATTTCATAAGTCCATAAAACCTTAGAAAACTCAGTCTTAAGCTATTTCTTGGCCCAGTCTTGACGTTTTATGTTTCTTGTTGAAAGGTGGTCGTTTTTCAGCCTTCCTTACCTTGGCCATGTCCCTGACTATGGCGCACCTTGTGCTTTTTGATACTCCAGTAACGCTGCAGCTCTAAAATATGGCAAAACTGGTGGCAAATGCCATCTTGGCAGCTTCACGCTTGATTTTCCTCAATTCATGGGCAGTTATTTTGCACCTTTTTTTAATCAACACGCTTCTTGCGACCCTGTTGGATATTTGCCATGAAACGCCTGATTGTTCGGTGATCACGCTTCAAAAGTCTGGCAATTTCAAGACTGCTGCATCCCTCTGCAAGACATCGCACAATTTTCGACCTTTCAGAGTCCGTCAAATCTCTCTTCGGACCCATTTTGCCAAAGGAAAGGAAGTTGCCTAATAATTAAGTACACCTTATATAGGGTGTTGATGTCATTAGACCACACCCCTCCTCATTACAGAGATGCAAATCACCTGATTTACATAATTGGCAGTTGGCTTTCAAGCCTATACAGCTTGGAGTAGGACAACATGTATAAAAAGGATGATGTGATCAAAATACTCATGCCTTATGTGATGGAGTTAACAGCTCCAACCCCCCCCCAGGGCCTGTAAGCATATTGAAGAAATTTAGTGCTCCAATGTTGAATAGCAAGGCCTTTTAGTATAATAATGAGATAAGGCACAAAACAGAACTTCAAAGCTTGAGTAGGAGCCACGTCAGCATGGGGCAGGAAGGTGCCTGGGGGACTCAATTAGAATAGATCTGTCAGCTAGACACAGAAATACACATCCATTGTCTCTCCCATCCTCTCCGGCTCCATCCTAGAATCATGGATTATGAGCGCACCTTTCGAGTTATAGACTTTTAAAAAAAAATACCCGCGTGACCCTGAGGAAATCGTGCATCTGGCAGTGCAATTCCTGAGTTGGTGAGGGCTCTGGGACCTGAGATATAGAGATTGGCCCTCCACAGCAACCCAATGGGGCCATGTTTGCTCTTCACACGACAGACAAAACAATCCGCATTCACTGGTACCGCTCGTGTCCTGATCCGATCATGCTGTAGAAAGTTACCCCCTTTCTTAGATATTGGGAATAAGTTCTGCAGGGAGCTAAAGAGTGGAGATTATTAGCCCACCCTCTGACACAGGGAGAGGGACCCCGCATGCTTAAGAACAGCGGCACATGGCAGAGACACTCTCTTTCACAGAATAACCAGACGATGATGATCTAAGAAGGAACTGGGGACAGATCTGCCAAGGGGAGCAGCGGCCCGCACTTTGGGGTCTGTCCGGCAACTAAGATTCTTGTACCTGTGGACTGCAGAGCTCCCGGCATCCACATGCAACCTACAACCTGGTAAATTGACCTCCAGCTTAATATCTCTAAGTCTTGTACCCTTATTGTTATATTTTACTCTGGCTGCAAATCCACTGTAATTCCATTGTATAGCTTACTGTATATTTCTGTAATTATCTAGTGCGCCCTTAAGGCAATTAAACCATAAAATTAATCTTGGGCTGATGCTTTTACTCTGATTACGAATCTTAGAATACCCAGCCGGTAACAGGACATCCTCCCCGGCGGCCATTTGCTCTAGGTGCAGTTCCCTGCACCTGAGAGACAACGGGGGCACCGGAGAGCTATGCCTGTATAGTTACGTCACATTGGTGACGTGGGAGGAACTGGTCCTGTCCTCCACACCTTATAATTCTGCACACAGTGTAGGACTATCCACAATTTGCATAGTTTTAGACGCTCCATTAAAACGCATTTGTTCTCAGTAAATTAGAATACTTTATAACACCAGCTTGAGAAATTATTGTAAAATCTGAAATGTTGTCCTACTGAAATGTATGATCAGTAAATGCCCTCAATACTTGGTCGGGCTCCTCTGCATCAATTCCTGCATCAAAGCGGCGTGGCATGGAGGCGATCAGCCTGTGGCACTGCTGAGGGGTTATGGAAGCCCAGGTTGCTTTGATAGCAGCCTTCAGCTCGTCTGCATTGTGGGGTCTGGTGTCTCGTCTTCCTCTTGACAATACTCCATAGATCTCTATGGGGTTAAGGTCAGGCGAGTTTGCTGCCAATCAAGCCCAGTGATACTGTTGTGTGTACACCAGGTATTGGTACTTTTGGCCGTGGGGACAGGGGCCAAGTCCTGCTGGAGAATGACATTTCCATCTCCATAAAGCTTGTCGGCAGTGGGAAGCATGAAGAGCTCTAACATGTCCTTGTAGACGGCTGCGCTGACTTTGGTCTTGATAAAACACAGTGGACCTACACCAGCAGATGACATGGCTCCCCAGCCATCACTGATTGTGGAGACTTCACACTAGACCTTGGAAATGAAAGTCCCAGAGCCTGGAGGAAGAGTGGAGGCCACAATCCAAGCTGCTGGAGGTCCAGTGTGAAGTTTGATAACGCAGCACATAATATGGTATATTATTAATGTGATACTCAGCAAGTCCAGAAAAAGTCACTTTCACATGAATTATGTCACAACATTGATTAAACACTTAGTGTTTTTGGAAGCAGTGGAAGCAGCGGTATGTGAGTGCCATAGTCAGCAGGTACAGAGCAGCGCAATAGAGGCAGCAATCACAGCTCGCTCCGCCTGCTGCTGCTGCTTCAGAGGCGGCATATAAACAGTTTGGTTGCTGTTACACACGTGAACTCATACAGATCGCAGCTGCAAAACCCACAGATAACGTTAAAAATATAAATAAAAAGCATTAAAAAGAATGACTGCACCTGCAAATATCTGATCTGGGAGATTCCTACATACATTCGACACGCTATGAACTAAATCAGGAGGTAAATGTCGCATGAAGAAATATTGAGACGTCACAATTGACATTTTTCGGTCACAGAAACTTTCCCAAAATATGTGATTACAATGTTGTATTGATCCTCAGAACGGCATGAATAAAAACCGCAGCGTTCCATAGAAGCGCGAGGCCTCTCACGGCAGGAACGCCGCGAAGAGAAACAATAACGGGACTCAGAAATTAATTATTTTTTATTTAAAAATGTATTAAAAAAAACAAAATACTAAACCAGTTCCTGTAGCCGCGCTGATCGTAGTCACCGGGAGGATCAGACACCGGCTCATTTTTTACCTACACAGAAAAACATCACAGACTGACTGTGTTGATGAAGTTGATAAATCCTTTTTTCCCTCCGATTTTCTATACGGTAAAGAGACCGGCGTCATTCACAGCTACAACTCAAACCGCAAAAAAACAAGAGAAAAATAGAGCGACGTCGACCGACAAAGGGATGACTCGTGGAAGACGGAGAGGAAGAAACAATAAAGTGCAGAGACGTCCGGCGGGGGCTGCGGAGCTCGGACTGCTCCCGATCCCTGGCATCCGCCATCCTTCTGCACTGCTGTATCCGGATGTCGCGCCTCTGGTGTAACCAGTCTCTTAGTAGAAGTTACGGCCATTATTCCGATACGCCGTGATGAGACTCGGAGAACGAGTCCCTCTCCTCCACCACGATCCCTCCTGATCCATTGATCGCACCAGTTATCTGTGCCAGCCCCCAAATATTACTGATCCAGATTAATAACGGAGCCAGCACAATAATTAATAACAATTACCAAAAATACAGAAATCTCTAACTCCGCACTGCTGTCCGTCATTCACAACAGTCAGCGCCGTACGAGAAGGACAGAGGAATCCTCAGAACCGTACAGCCAAACCGGCACAGGCCATCCGATACGAGGGGTAATAACATAGCGGCGCCCCCCTGGAGTCTGCGGGAAGCATTACAGATTGTAGTGTACCCTCCACTGCAGGGCGGTGCCGTACATTACTAACAATCACCACACACCAGAGCCACCAAACCAAGACCAGGGGGCAGAGGGTGACGGGCAGCGCCTGTCTGCGGGGTGGAGGATGGCGGATACTCCAGCTGTAACTCACACATCAGGTCTCAGTCCCGATTTACTGCTGACATCACAGCGATGGTCGCCCACATAATGCGTCACCGCTCAGGAATGAAGGAGTCAGGACCCCTCCTCAGATACGCTTCTCCTCCTCTGGGGAGCACACCACCAGCTCCTTACTGCCGAAGTCCCACCAAGCCGTCATGTGAAAGCCCATATTAGACAAGACCACCAGATACTCGAAGAACGCAAAGGCCGAGTAAGCTGCAGAAGAAAACGCCAGAAGTCAAGATGGAGAGAGGACAAAGAATAGAGCACTGTGCCGAAAATGGCTACATTACTGTACATAGGGGCAGTATTATAGTTATATTCTTATACATAGGGGCAGTATTATAGTTATATTCTTATACATAGGGGCAGTATTATAGTTATATTCTTATACATAGGGGCAGTATTATAGTAGTTATATTCTTGTACATAGGGGCAGTATTATAGTAGTTATATTCTTGTACATAGGAGCAGTATTATAGTAGTTATATTCTTGTACATAGGAGCAGTATTATAGTTATATTCTTATACATAGGGGCAGTATTATAGTAGTTATATTCTTGTACATAGAGGGCAGTATTATAGCAGTTATATTCTTATACATAGGGGCAGTATTATAGTAGTTATATTCTTGTACATAGGAGCAGTATTATAGTAGTTATATTCTTGTACATAGGGGCAGTATTATAGCAGTTATATTCTTGTACATAGGAGCAGTATTATAGTAGTTATATTCTTGTACATAGGGGCAGTATTATAGTAGTTATATTCTTGTACATAGGAGCAGTATTATAGTAGTTATATTCTTGGACATAGGGGGCAGTATTATAGTAGTTATATTCTTGTACATAGGGGCAGTATTATACAGTCATGGCCAAAAGTATTGACACCCCTGCAATTCTGTCAGATAATATTCAGTGTCTTCCTGAAAATGATTGCAAACACAAATTCTTTGGTATTATTATCTTCATTTAATTTGTCTTAAATGAAAAAACACAAAAGAGAATGACGCAAAAAGCAAAACATTGATCATTTCACACAAAACTCCAAAAATGGGCCGGTCAAAAGTATTGGCACCCTCAGCCTAATACTTGGTTGCACAACCTTTAGCCAAAATAACTGCGACCAACCGCTTCCGGTAACCATCAATGAGTTTCTTACAATGCTCTGCTGGAATTTTAGACCATTCTTCTTTGGCAAACTGCTCCAGGTCCCTGATATTTGAAGGGTGCCTTCTCCAAACTGCCATTTTTAGATCTCCCCACAGGTGTTCTATAGGATTCAGGTCTGGACTCGTTGCTGGCCACCTTAGAAGTCTCCAGTGCTTTCTCTCAAACCATTTTCTAGTGCTTTTTGAAGTGTGTTTTGGGTCATTGTCCTGCTGGAAGACCCATGACCTCTGAGGGAGACCCAGCTTTCTCACACTGGGCCCTACATTATGCTGCAAAATTTGTTGGTAGTCTTCAGACTTCATAATGCCATGCACACGGTCAAGCAGTCCAGTGCCAGAGGCAGCAAAGCAACCCCAAAACATCAGGGAACCTCCGCCATGTTTGACTGTAGGGACCGTGTACTTTTCTTTGAATGCCTCTTTTTTCTCCTGTAAACTCTATGTTGATGCTTTTGCCCTAAAAGCTCTACTTTTGTCTCATCTGACAAGAGAACATTCTTCCAAAACGTTTTAGGCTTTTTCAGGTAAGTTTTGGCAAACTCCAGCCTGGCTTTTTTATGTCTCGGGGTAAGAAGTGGGGTCTTCCTGGGTCTCCTACCATACAGTCCCTTTTCATTCAGACGCCGACGGATAGTACGGGTTGACACTGTTGTACCCTCGGACTGCAGGGCAGCTTGAACTTGTTTGGATGTTAGTCGAGGTTCTTTATCCAACATCCGCACAATCTTGCGTTGAAATCTCTTGTCAATTTTTCTTTTCCGGCCACATCTAGGGAGGTTAGCCACAGTGCCATGGGCTTTACACTTCTTGATGACACTGCGCACGGTAGACACAGGAACATTCAGGTCTTTGGAGATGGACTTGTAGCCTTGAGATTGCTCAGGCTTCCTCACAATTTGCTTTCTCAAGTCCTCAGACAGTTCTTTGGTCTTCTTTCTTTTCTCCATGCTCAATGTGGTACACACAAGGACACAGGACAGAGGTTGAGTCAACTTTAATCCATGTCACCTGGCTGCAAGTGTGATTTAGTTATTGCCAACACCTGTTAGGTGCCACAGGTAAGTTACAGGTGCTGTTAATTACACAAATTACAGAAGCATCACATGATTTTTCGCACAGTGCCAATACTTTTGTCCACCCTCTTTTTTATGTTTGGTGTGGAATTATATCCAATTTGGCTTTAGGACAATTCTTTTTGTGTTTTTTCATTTAAGACAAATTAAATGAAGATAATAATAACAACAAAGAATTTGTGTTTGCAATCATTTTCAGGAAGAAACTGAGTATTATCTGACAGAATTGCAGGGGTGTCAATACTTTTGGCCATGACTGTAGTAGGTATATTCTTGTACATAGGGGCAGTATTATAGTAGTTATATTCTTGTACATAGGGGCAGTATTATAGTAGTTATATTCTTGTACATAGGGGGCAGTATTATAGTAATTATATTCTTGTACATAGGGGGCAGTATTATAGTAGTTATATTCTTGTACATAGGGGGCAGTATTATAGTAGTTATATTCTTGTACATAGGGGGCAGTATTATAGTAGTTATATTCTTGTACATAGGGGGCAGTATTATAGTAGTTATATTCTTGTACATAGGGGGCAGTATTATAGTAGTTATATTCTTGTACATAGGGGGCAGTATTATAGTAGTTATATTCTTGTACATAGGGGGCAGTATTATAGTAGTTATATTCTTGTATATAGGAGCAGTATTATAGTAGTTATATTCTTGTATATAGGAGCAGTATTATAGTAGTTATATTCTTGCACATAGGGGCAGTATTATAGTAGTTATATTCTTGTACATAGGGAGCAGTATTATAGTAATTATATTCTTGTACATAGGGAGCAGTATTATAGTAGTTATATTCTTGTACATAGGGAGCAGTATTATAGTAGTTATATTCTTGTACATAGGGGGCAGTATTATAGTAGTTATATTCTTGTACATAGGGGGCAGTATTATAGTAGTTATATTCTTGTACATAGGGGGCAGTATTATAGTAGTTATATTCTTGTATATAGGAGCAGTATTATAGTAGTTATATTCTTGTACATAGGGGCAGTATTATAGTAGTTATATTCTTGTATATAGGAGCAGTATTATAGTAGTTATATTCTTGTACATAGGGAGCAGTATTATAGTAGTTATATTCTTGTATATAGGAGCAGTATTATAGTAGTTATATTCTTGTACATAGGGGGCAGTATTATAGTAGTTATATTCTTGTACATAGGGGCAGTATTATAGTAGTTATATTCTTGTACATAGGGGGCAGTATTATAGTAGTTATATTCTTGTACATAGGGGGCAGTATTATAGTAGTTATATTCTTGTACATAGGGGGCAGTATTATAGTAGTTATATTCTTGTATATAGGAGCAGTATTATAGTAGTTATATTCTTGTATATAGGAGCAGTATTATAGTAGTTATATTCTTGTATATAGGAGCAGTATTATAGTAGTTATATTCTTGCACATAGGGGCAGTATTATAGTAGTTATATTCTTGTACATAGGGAGCAGTATTATAGTAATTATATTCTTGTACATAGGGAGCAGTATTATAGTAATTATATTCTTGTACATAGGGAGCAGTATTATAGTAGTTATATTCTTGTACATAGGGGGCAGTATTATAGTAGTTATATTCTTGTACATAGGGGGCAGTATTATAGTAGTTATATTCTTGTACATAGGGGGCAGTATTATAGTAGTTATATTCTTGTACATAGGGGGCAGTATTATAGTAGTTATATTCTTGCACATAGGGGCAGTATTATAGTAGTTATATTCTTGTACATAGGAGCAGTATTATAGTAGTTATATTCTTGTACATAGTGGCAGTATTATAGTAGTTATATTCTTGTACATAGGGGCAGTATTATAGTAGTTATATTCTTGTACATAGGGAGCAGTATTATAGTAGTTATATTCTTGTACATAGGGGGCAGTATTATAGTAGTTATATTCTTGTACATAGGGGGCAGTATTATAGTAGTTATATTCTTGTACATAGGGAGCAGTATTATAGTAGTTATATTCTTGTACATAGGGAGCAGTATATAGTAGTTATATTCTTGTACATAGGGAGCAGTATTATAGTAGTTATATTCTTGTACATAGGGGGCAGTATTATAGTAGTTATATTCTTGTACATAGGGGCAGTATTATAGTAGTTATATTCTTGTATATAGGAGCAGTATTATAGTAGTTATATTCTTGCACATAGGGGCAGTATTATAGTAGTTATATTCTTGTACATAGGGAGCAGTATTATAGTAGTTATATTCTTGTACATAGGGGGCAGTATTATAGTAATTATATTCTTGTACATAGGGAGCAGTATTATAGTAGTTATATTCTTGTACATAGGGGGCAGTATTATAGTAGTTATATTCTTGTACATAGGGAGCTGTATATAGTAGTTATATTCTTGCACATAGGGGCAGTATTATAGTAGTTATATTCTTGTACATAGGGAGCAGTATTATAGTAGTTATATTCTTGTACATAGGGGGCAGTATTATAGTAATTATATTCTTGTACATAGGGAGCAGTATTATAGTAGTTATATTCTTGTACATAGGGGGCAGTATTATAGTAGTTATATTCTTGTATATAGGGGCAGTAATATAGTAGATATATTGTTGTACATAGGAGCAGTATTATAGTAGTTATATACTTGTACATAGGGAGCTGTATATAGTAGTTATATTCTTGTACATAGGAGCAGTATTATAGTAGTTATATTCTTGTACATAGGGGGCAGTATTATAGTAGTTATATTCTTGTACATAGGGGGCAGTATTATAGTAGTTATATTCTTGTACATAGGAGCAGTATTATAGTAGTTATATTCTTATACATAGGGGGCAGTATTATGGTAGTTATATTCTTGTATATAGGAGCAGTATTATAGTAGTTATATTCTTGTACATAGGAGCAGTATTATAGTAGTTATATTCTTGTACATAGGAGCAGTATTATAGTAGTTATATTCTTGTACATAGGAGCAGTATTATAGTAGTTATATTCTTATACATAGGGGGCAGTATTATAGTAGTTATATTCTTGTACATAGGAGCAGTATTATAGTAGTTATATTCTTGTACATAGGAGCAGTATTATAGTAGTTATATTCTTGTACATAGGAGCAGTATTATAGTAGTTATATTCTTATACATAGGGGGCAGTATTATAGTAGTTATATTCTTGCACATAGGAGCAGTATTATAGTAGTTATATTCTTGCACATAGGAGCAGTACATAACAGGTTACATTCATTAGGAGCCAGCGCCGTTCCCTTACTTCCACTTTTGCAGGACGCATTATGGTGATAGTAGAACACCAGCGAGATCAGGAATGATGCCAGATTGAGCAGGAACAGACATTGCTTCCATCTGTATGATCTACGTTCCTAGAGCAGAAGAAAGCGATATATTTATTATATTAACAGTGTGAATGTTATGAATGGTTTTGCAACCAGACGGTAATCTGACCCCAAACTATGACATGTAAATTGGCGATTGCGGTGTTCCCCTCGCGGGGTCCGGGGCTGTGACACTTTCTGGCTGGAGAGCAGGTTGGACACCTCCATGTTGCTCAGGGTCTTGTCTGTGACAGGCGAGTGTAGGACCCTCTGATCAGTTCTCCCCCACCCAACACACACAGCTGACGACATAGAACGAGCCCCTCTTCCCCGGACCCTTCCGTCAGCGAGTCTCGGTCTAGTCAGGTGTGACATCTCCTGGTTTGATCTGTTGCCCCCATGCTTCTGATTTTGGGGTTGTAGTCCACACTCTTTAGCTGCAGTGTCCGGTTTGGAATATTTGGCGACATTTTGATGACTCCACTATTGTTGTTCCGGTCTCCCGGCATCTTCTGATTGTCTTTATTTCTTTCTTACTTTGCATCGTCTCTTTAATGACATGCAGCGATCACAAAGTGCAGATCACCACCACCTCCTGGAGATGGCGCCAGCGCAGCACCCGACTCCTTGATGGTTGCACCTTTGACCAGTGATCTCCAGTCACATCCGGAGCTGCGGTCATTAGTATGGACAGGGGCTCTTTGGGAGTGACCAGCGCTGGTTTTGCTGTGGTGCATGCGAGACATGCAAGGTTTTAGCTTCCCATGAATCGCCCACAACAGCAGTACATTTTGGGAGAGGTGACTGCAGCTCTGGAAGTGACTGGAGTAGAGGACCATCTTCTCCCGTGTGTGTGTCCTGTGTGGACGTCTTACCTCAGCACTTACAGAGAATTTCCTGGACAGGCTCCATATCCTGATGGTGACCATCATGTACCCAAGGGAGAAGAACATGAAGAAGATGAAGGCCAGCTGATGGATTCCTGCAGAGAGAGGTAGGGTGAGCCAGTGCAGGGGAGAATGTGGGATCATTGGGGTCTCGGGGGCAGTGGTCTCACCGTGGTTCTCATTGGAGGACACATAGGTCAGGAGGAGCAGGCAGAGGATCTCAAACACATTGAGTAGGAAGTTAATGTGACATCTCCAGAACGAGCTGCCCCCTGTCATGTAGAAGTTGAGGTATGCCACCGCTACGAGCAGGCGGGGGGTCGAGTGCAAGCCGATGCACAGCCGCCAGACGTACCGCTGCGGGGTCACCCCCCCTATGGCAGCGCTGATGGACGGCAGGAAATTATACACCTGGAATAAAGAAATTAGTGACGTCAGCGATCACCAGTGTCTGACCCATCAGGCTGTGGTCACACGGGACACGTTCCTTAGAGTCTGGGGGGCTCGGTCTGCACATTCAGGACCTCAGGGGCTCGTCTCCAATCCTGCATTACCCACAATCCACCCCGACGTTGCAGGTGCGTCATCTTCTGCACCTTTATAGTACCGCCACATGACGCACCCCAGGTCCCAGCTCGGACGCACTGCGCTCCTGCTCACCCCGCAGTGTGTAGCTGTCGTCTCATCAAAGTTAAAAATCAGCGACCAAACGATGCAGAAGAGGAAACCGCAGAGCGGCAGACAGACGGTGGCCACCGCGAACGTGGTGAACTTCAGGCTGAAGAGGGCACCGCCGCGGTCAGGGGGCATCAACAGCGGGACGTGAGGCATCCTGAGACTGCGAAGATAGAGAGAGAAAGGTGGTGAGGAGAAGCGCAGACTAACTCCGGCCACCGCGCAGGACATACAGCAATCTCAGGGCGCAGACGGCTGAGCTGCTGACAGGCGTCTTGTAGAGCGCCGCGCCGGAGACTTAACTATGAGCCTGCAGGGAAGGAATCCATAAATCAGCAAGTAGTCCTTATACCAAATATACTGGCACTTCATTAAACCACAATGATACAAAAAATGTCGGACTTGTATACTCATTTTGCCGAACTGAAGAGACCCAGCATTATAATAAAAACAACAATATTTTATTGAAATTTGTTAAAATTGCTTGTAAAAAAAAAAAAACAGAATGCCCAGCAGGGAGGAATCAAAACGCCAAAGGCACAACAAAAATTATAATCTATATCATGTAGGTAATCCTATACATAAATCAATTTATCCTGGGCAAATAAACATAAATTAGCAGCTGAAAATACAGACACAATGTTAACTGTGTTGCTAATTACATGTGGGTCTAGATACTATAGAACGCTGACAGTGCAAACACAATATTAGCTATAAGGCCAATTATATGTAAACCTAAACACTAGACTCCAGTCCCATCAGCGTAATTAGTATCATTATGGATAACAAATCCTAAGAACAATAAAGAAAAGGAGTAGTACAAAGGCACAATTACCTCGTGTAAACAGGCATCTATAGCAGTGCGTGGCGTGACCTCCCCTACCCCAACGCGCGCAATTTCGCAATCGCTTCTTTCGGGGGCGCGTTAGAGGTGAGTGTGTCATATGATTATATACCCCAGGGAGCCAATAGGAAGCCGTGACATATCACAGGGAAGGATCCGTTCCTTCAGATATTTCAGGCGCGTGCGCCGATCTGTGCAGCAGAGTATAACATCACTTCCGGTGACGCGCTCCTTGAGCCGTACACTAGTACGCATGCGGCTCAATACTGGAGCGCTCCTGGAAGCGAGCGGTGCTACAGATTCTGCGCATGCGCACTATCATCAGGGATATGGATAATGTGAATAAACTGTGCATAATATATATCGGTGCTTTAATGTTAATAAATCAATGACCTCCAATAACAAAGGAGATCAGCATAACAATCAAGTGAATACTAATAATAGTGCACTTAAGACTAAAGACTAATGATGATATTCTGCGCATGCGCAGAATCTGTAGCGCCGTTTGCGTCCAGGAGCGCTCCACTATTGAGCCGCACTAGTACTAGTCTACGGCTCAAGGAGCGCATCACGGGAAGTGATGTTATACTCGGCTGCACAGATCGGCGCATGCGCCTGAAATATCTGAAGGAACGGATCCTTCCCTGTGATGTCACGGCTTCCTATTGGCTCCCTGGGGTATATAATCATATGACACACTCACCTCTAACACGCCCCCGGAAGAAGCGATTGCGAAACGCGCGTTGGGATAGGGGAGGTCACGCCACGCACTGCTATAGACGCCTGTTTACACGAGGTAATTGTGCCTTTGTACTACTCCTTTTCTTTATTGTTCTTAGAATTTGTTATCCATAATGATACTAATTATGCTGATGGAACTGGAGTCTAGTGTTTAGGTTTACATATAATTGGCCTTATAGCTAATATTGTGTTTGCACTGTCAGCGTTCTATAGTATCTAGGCCCACATGTAATTAGCAACACAGTTAACATTGTGTCTGTATTTTCAGCTGCAATTTATGTTTATTTGCCCAGGATAAATTGATTTATGTATAGGATTACCTACATGATATCGATTATAATTTTTGTTGTGCCTTTGGCGCTCTGATTCCTCCCTGCTGGGCATTCTGGTTTTTTTACAAGCAATTTTAACAAATTTCAATAAAATATTGTTGTTTTTAATATAATGCTGGGTCTCTTCAGTTCGGCAAAATGAGTATACAGTCCGACATTTTTTGTATCAGGGAAGGAATCCAGTCCGGTGACATTACACAGAGGACAACAACCTGAGGATGTCCGGGGGAACTACAACACCCAGCACACAGTATAATGGAGACACCACTCCTTGCCCTGCAGCTGCATAACGCAATGACGGACACAGAATGCTCACAGCTAAAAAGGGGAAACGTTACCGTGTCACATGATCGGAAGAAGGAGAGGAGACCGGGATAGGAGGACAAAAAGGGGGGGGGGGCACTGGGAGACAACGGTCACAGAAGAATGGGGGGGGCGGCGACCGGAAGACGGCGGACACACGGGAAAAGGGGGGGGGGGGCGACCGGAAGACGGCGGACACACGGGAAAAGGGGGGGGGGGGGGCGACCGGAAGACGGCGGACACACGGGAAAAGGGGGGGGGGGGCGACCGGAAGACGGCGGACACACGGGAAAAGGGGGGGGGGGGGGCGACCGGGAGACGGCGGACACACGGGAAAAGGGGGGAGCGACCGGGAGACGGCGGACACACGGGAAAAGGGGGGAGCGACCGGAAGACGGCGGACACACGGGAAAAGGGGGGAGCGACCGGAAGACGGCGGACACACGGGAAAAGGGGGGAGCGACCGGGAGACGGCAGACACACGGGAAAAGGGGGGAGCGACCGGAAGACGGCAGACACACGGGAAAAGGGGGGAGCGACCGGGAGACGGCGGACACACAAGAGGGGGGGGGGGAAGGTGACCGGGAGACGGCGGACACGCAGGACGGGGGGGGGGGGAAGGTGACCGGGAGATGGCGGACACACAGGACGGGGGGGGGGGGGAAGGTGACCGGGAGATGGCGGACACACAGGACGGGGGGGGGGGGGGGAAGGTGACCGGGAGATGGCGGACACACAGGACGGGGGGGGGGGGGGAAGGTGACCGGGAGATGGCGGACACACAGGACGGGGGGGGGGGGGGAAGGTGACCGGGAGATGGCGGACACACAGGACGGGGGGGGGGGGGGGGGAAGGTGACCGGGAGATGGCGGACACACAGGACGGGGGGGGGGGGGGAAGGTGACCGGGAGATGGCGGACACACAGGACGGGGGGGGGGGGGAAGGTGACCGGGAGACGGCGGACACGCAGGACGGAGGGGGGGGGGGGGAAGGTGACCGGGAGACGGTGGACACGCAGGACGGAGGGGGGGAAGGTGACCGGGAGATGGCGGACACACAGGACGGGGGGGGGGGGGAAGGTGACCGGGAGATGGCGGACACACAGGACGGGGGGGGGGGGGGGGAAGGTGACCGGGAGATGGCGGACACACAGGACGGGGGGGGGGGGGAAGGTGACCGGGAGATGGCGGACACACAGGACGGGGGGGGGGGGGAAGGTGACCGGGAGATGGCGGACACACAGGACGGGGGGGGGGGGGGGGGGAAGGTGACCGGGAGATGGCGGACACACAGGACGGGGGGGGGGGGGGGGAGGTGACCGGGAGACGGTGGTCACCAGTGAGCAGGACACAGGGCTGGAGGAGGCTTCATCAGGACGCCACAGTAAGCGCAGCAGGTCAGGAGCAGCACAAGACAGAGAGCAGAGGCCGCAGTGCAGACAGGAGGGAGAAGCACAGAAGACTCATGCCAGGCACACCGGGCCCCGGAGGCTCAGCCGGTACCTGGGCGCAGGACGAGACCCCGTCTCTTCAGAAATCAGTGCATGAACACAGACCAGACAGCAGCGCCGCCACTTCCGGGTGTAGCAATATGGCGGAACAACATAACGTTGTTATCAGCAACAAGTCGTAATTTGCGTGCCCGACGTCATTACGTTCTCATCGTCACGTGTCTCTGGCAGTTCCGCTTTAGATCGGAAGTTGACAGTGAAAAGATGAGCACAGCAGAACCAGTGCCGGAGTCCGCGGTGTCCGCACAACCGGCGCCTCCCGGGGCTGTGACTGAAAACAAACCGAGCCCGGCCAACATCCCCAAACCTGGACCAGCGGCCACTACAGCCGCCGGCACCGGAGCTGGAATACCAGGGAGAGACCCGGGAGAGCGACGGGCGAGCGGTGAGACTGACGGGGATGGCTGACATGGAGGCCGGGGGGGTGCGGACGGTCGGTCAGTAATGTATGTACACAGTGACTGCACCAGCAGAATAGTGAGTGCAGCTCTGGAGTATAATACAGAATGTAACTCAGGATCAGTAATGTAATGTATGTACACAGTGACTGCACCAGCAGAATAGTGAGTGCAGCTCTGGGGTATAATACAGGAGGTAACTCAGGATCAGTAATGTAATGTATGTACACAGTGACTGCACCAGCAGAATAGTGAGTGCAGCTCTGGAGTATAATACAGAATGTAACTCAGGATCAGTAATGTAATGTAATGTACACAGTGACTGCACCAGCAGAATAGTGAGTGCAGCTCTGGAGTATAATACAGAATGTAACTCAGGATCAGTAATGTAATGTAATGTACACAGTGACTGCACCAGCAGAATAGTGAGCGCAGCTCTGGAGTATAATACAGAATGTAACTCAGGATCAGTAATGTAATGTATGTACACAGTGACTGCACCAGCAGAATAGTGAGTGCAGCTCTGGAGTATAATACAGGAGGTAACTCAGGATCAGTAATGTATGTACACAGTGACTGCACCGGCAGAATAGTGAGTGCAGCTCTGGGGTATAATACAGGATGTAACTCAGGATCAGTAATGTATGTACACAGTGACTGCACCAGCAGAATAGTGAGTGCAGCTCTGGAGTATAATACAGGATGTAACTCTGGATCAGTAATGTTATGTATGTACACAGTGACTGCACCAGCAGAATAGTGAGTGCAGCTCTGGGGTATAATACAGGAGGTAACTCAGGATCAGTAATGTAATGTATGTACACAGTGACTGCACCAGCAGAATAGTGAGTGCAGCTCTGGAGTATAATACAGGATGTAACTCAGGATCAGTAATGTAATGTATGTACACAGTGACTGCACCAGCAGAATAGTGAGCGCAGCTCTGGGGTATAATACAGGATGTAACTCAGGATCAGTAATGTAATATATGTACACAGTGACTGTACCAGCAGAATAGTGAGTGCAGCTCTGGAGTATAATACAGGAGGTAACTCAGGATCAGTAATGTAATGTACACAGTGACTGCACCAGCAGAATAGTGAGTGCAGCTCTGGGGTATAATACAGGATGTAACTCAGGATCAGTAATGTAATGTACACAGTGACTGCACCAGCAGAATAGTGAGTGCAGCTCTGGGGTATAATACAGGATGTAACTCAGGATCAGTAATGTAATGTATGTACACAGTGACTGCACCAGCAGAATAGTGAGCGCAGCTCTGGGGTATAATACAGGAGGTAACTCAGGATCAGTAATGTAATGTATGTACACAGTGACTGCACCAGCAGAATAGTGAGCGCAGCTCTGGGGTATAATACAGGAGGTAACTCAGGATCAGTAATGTAATGTATGTACACAGTGACTGCACCAGCAGAATAGTGAGCGCAGCTCTAGGGTATAATACAGGAGGTAACTCAGGATCAGTAATGTATGTACACAGTGACTGCACCAGCAGAATAGTGAGTGCAGCTCTGGGGTATAATACAGGAGGTAACTCAGGATCAGTAATGTAATGTATGTACACAGTGACTGCACCAGCAGAATAGTGAGCGCAGCTCTGGGGTATAATACAGGAGGTAACTCAGGATCAGTAATGTAATGTATGTACACAGTGACTGCACCAGCAGAATAGTGAGTGCAGCTCTGGAGTATAATACAGGATGTAACTCAGGATCAGTAATGTAATGTATGTACACAGTGACTGCACCAGCAGAATAGTGAGTGCAGCTCTGGATTATAATACAGGATGTAACTCAGGATCAGTAATGTAATGTATGTACACAGTGACTGCACCAGCAGAATAGTGAGTGCAGCTCTGGAGTATAATACAGGATGTAACTCAGGATCAGTAATGTAATGTATGTACACAGTGACTGCACCAGCAGAATAGTGAGTGCAGCTCTGGGGTATAATACAGGATGTAACTCAGGATCAGTAATGTAATGTATGTACACAGTGACTGCACCAGCAGAATAGTGAGTGCAGCTCTGGATTATAATACAGGATGTAACTCAGGATCAGTAATGTAATGTATGTACACAGTGACTGCACCAGCAGAATAGTGAGTGCAGCTCTGGGGTATAATACAGGATATAACTCAGGATCAGTAATGTAATGTATGTACACAGTGACTGCACCAGCAGAATAGTGAGTGCAGCTCTGGAGTATAATACAGGATGTAACTCAGGATCAGTAATGTAATGTATGTACACAGTGACTGCACCAGCAGAATAGTGAGTGCAGCTCTGGGGTATAATACAGGATGTAACTCAGGATCAGTAATGTAATGTATGTACACAGTGACTGCACCAGCAGAATAGTGAGTGCAGCTCTGGAGTATAATACAGGATGTAACTCAGGATCAGTAATGTATATACACAGTGACTGCACCAGCAGAATAGTGAGTGCAGCTCTGGGGTATAATACAGGAGGTAACTCAGGATCAGTAATGTAATGTATGTACACAGTGACTGCACCAGCAGAATAGTGAGTGCAGCTCTGGGGTATAATACAGGATGTAACTCAGGATCAGTAATGTAATGTATGTACACAGTGACTGCACCAGCAGAATAGTGAGTGCAGCTCTGGGGTATAATACAGGATGTAACTCAGGATCAGTAAAGTAATGTATGTACACAGTGAGTGCAGCTCTGGAGTATAATACAGGATGTAACTCAGGATCAGTAATGTAATGTATGCACTCAGTGACTGCACCAGCAGAATAGTGAGTGCAGCTCTGGGGTATAATACAGGATGTAACTCAGGATCAGTAATGTAATGTATGTACACAGTGACTGCACTAGCAGAATAGTGAGCGCAGCTCTGGAGTATAATACAGGATGTAACTCAGGATCAGTAATGTAATGTATGTACACAGTGACAGCACCAGCAGAATAGTGAGTGCAGCTCTGGAGTATAATACAGGATGTAACTCAGGATCAGTAATGTAATGTATGTACACAGTGACTGCACCAGCAGAATAGTGAGTGCAGCTCTGGGGTATAATACAGGAGGTAACTCAGGATCAGTAATGTAATGTATGTACACAGTGACTGCACCAGCAGAATAGTGAGTGCAGCTCTGGAGTATAATACAGGATGTAACTCAGGATCAGTAATGTAATGTATGTACACAGTGACTGCACCAGCAGAATAGTGAGTGCAGCTCTGGAGTATAATACAGGATGTAACTCAGGATCAGTAATGTAATGTATGTACACAGTGACTGCACCAGCAGAATAGTGAGTGCAGCTCTGGAGTATAATACAGGATGTAACTCAGGATCAGTAATGTAATGTATGTACACAGTGACTGCACCAGCAGAATAGTGAGTGCAGCTCTGGGGTATAATACAGGATGTAACTCAGGATCAGTAATGTATGTACACAGTGACTGCACCAGCAGAATAGTGAGTGCAGCTCTGGGGTATAATACAGGATGTAACTCAGGATCAGTAATGTAATGTATGTACACAGTGACTGCACCAGCAGAATAGTGAGTGCAGCTCTGGGGTATAATACAGGATGTAACTCAGGATCAGTAATTTAATGTATGTACACAGTGACTGCACCAGCAGAATAGTGAGTGCAGCTCTGGCGTATAATACAGGATGTAACTCAGGATCAGTAATGTATTGTATGTGCACAGTGACTGCACCAGCAGAATAGTGAGTGCAGCTCTGGAGTATAATACAGGATGTAACTCAGGATCAGTAATGTATGTGCACAGTGACTGTACCAGCAGAATAGTGAGTGCAGCTCTGGAGTGTAACTCAGGATCAGTAATGTAATGTATGTACACAGTGACTGCACCAGCAGAATAGTGAGTGCAGCTCTGTAGGATAATACAGGAGGTAACTCAGGATCAGTAATGTAATGTATGTACACAGTGACTGCACCAGCAGAATAGTGAGTGCAGCTCTGGAGTATAATACAGGATATAACTCAGGATCAGTAATGTAATGTATGTACACAGTGACTGCACCAGCAGAATAGTGAGTGCAGCTCTGGAGTATAATACAGGATGTAACTCAGGATCAGTAATGTAATGTATGTACACAGTGACTGCACCAGCAGAATAGTGAGTGCAGCTCTGGGGTATAATACAGGATGTAACTCAGGATCAGTAATGTAATGTATGTACACAGTGACTGCACCAGCAGAATAGTGAGTGCAGCTCTGGAGTATAATACAGGATGTAACTCAGGATCAGTAATGTAATGTATGTACACAGTGACTGCACCAGCAGAATAGTGAGTGCAGCTCTGTAGGATAATACAGGAGGTAACTCAGGATCAGTAATGTAATGTATGTACACAGTGACTGCACCAGCAGAATAGTGAGTGCAGCTCTGGAGTATAATACAGAATTTAACTCAGGATATGTCATGTATGTGCATAGTGAGTGCAGCTCTGGAGTATAATACAGGATGTAACTCAGGATCAGTAATGTATATACACAGTGACTGCACCAGCAGAATAGTGAGTGCAGCTCTGGGGTATAATACAGGAGGTAACTCAGGATCAGTAATGTAATGTATGTACACAGTGACTGCACCAGCAGAATAGTGAGTGCAGCTCTGGGGTATAATACAGGAGGTAACTCAGGATCAGTAATGTAATGTCTGTACACAGTGACTGCACCAGCAGAATAGTGAGTGCAGCTCTGGAGTATAATACAGAATTTAACTCAGGATATGTAATGTATGTGCATAGTGAGTGCAGCTCTGGAGTATATTACAGGAGGTAACTCAGAATCAGTAATGTATGTACACAGTGACAGCACCAGCAGAATAGTGAGTGCAGCTCTGGGGTATAATACAGGATGTAACTCAGGATCAGTAATGTAATGTATGTACACAGTGACTGCACCAGCAGAATAGTGAGCGCAGCTCTGGAGTATAAGGCTAGTTTCACACTTGCGCTTTTGAGCGCAGCGACGGCCTGCGCACGGCCGCCGCTAAGCCCCGCCCCCTGCCGTGCCTCCGCCGGTAGCTCTGCCTACCGGTGCATGACGCTGCATGCGTCCTGCGTCCCCTATCTTTATCACTGGGGGCGCAGGCCGTGCGCAGTATGCGTTTGGCGGCGCATGCGCGTTTTTGACGGTGCGCCGAGCGCAACCAAACTGCAGCAGGTTGCGTTTGGCGCAGGTCGGCGCACCGTCAAAAGGACACATGCGCCGCCAAACGCATACTGCGCACGGCCTGCGCCCCCAGTGATAAAGATAGGGGACGCATGCAGCGTCATGCACCGGTAGGCAGAGCTACCGGCGGAGGCGTGGTAGGGGGCGGGGCTTAGCGGCGGCCGTGCGCAGGCCGCCGCTGCGCTCCAAAGCGCTAGTGTGAAACTAGCCTAATACAGGATGTAACTCAGGATCAGTAATGTATGTACCCAGTGACTGCACCCAGCGTCGGACTGGCCCACCGGAGAACCGGAGGATTCTCCGGTGGGCCCTGGCATCTGGTGGGCCCTGGCACCTGCTGGCATACAGGGCCAGCAGTTGCCTAGGGCCCCCGCTGCTCCAGGGGCCCCCAGCCAGTGGTGTGTCGCACACCATGCAGCTGCTATGGGGGCCCCTGCCAGCGGAGCAGCAGCGGGTGTCAGGAGGCAGGAGCCCCTGTCCCCGCTGCTAAAGAGAAATGAATATTCACTGCGAAGCATATCATTTCAGGTCTCCACCCCCAGAGGCCCCGCCCCCAGCCCAGTAAGCCGCTCTGCAGACTACAGCTGTAAATCAGGGCCGGCGCCGCCCTCAGTCCTCTCTGCTCCTGGCTCACAGCCAGTGCGCGATGACGTCACTACATCACGTACCCGCTGTGTGTCTGGCAGAGGGGGCAGCTCCTGACACTGAGGCCGGGATCAGCGTGGGAGCGAGGAGGAGAGGTGAGTATTGTGGGTTTTTTTTTTTTTTTTATATCTCTCTCGCTCTCTCTATCTGTCTCTCTCTATATATCTCTCTCTCTTATATCTATCTTTCTATCTCTATCTATTATCTATATCTATCTATCTCTATATCTATCCATTATCTATATCTATTTCTATATCTATCTCTATCTATCGCTCTATCTTTATATCTATCTATCTTTCTATCTCTACATCTATCTCTATATCTTTCTATATATCTCTATATATCTCTATATCTATCTATTATGTCTATCTATATCTATCTATCTTACTCTATCTCTATATCTATTATCTCTATATTTATTATCTATCTAGCTACCATCTATATCTATCTATCTTTATCTATATCTCTATCTAATATCTATATCTATCTATTTATCTATCCGTTATCTATCTCTATATCTTTTCTCTGTATCTATCTCTCTATATCTATATCTCTCGCTATCTATCGCTCTATATATCTATCTCTATATCTATATCTATTTCTCTCTATCTCTATATCTCTCTATAGCTATCTATATATCGCTATCTCTCTCTATCTATCTCTCTCTATCTATCTCTCTCTATCTATCTCTCTCTATCTATCTCTCTCTATCTATCTCTCTCTATCTATCTCTCTCTATCTATCTCTCTCTATCTATCTCTCTCTCTCTATCTCTCTCTATCTCTCTCTCTATCTCTCTCTATCTCTCTCTCTATCTCTCTCTATCTCTCTCTCTATCTCTCTCTATCTCTCTCTATCTCTCTCTCTATCTCTCTCTATCTCTCTCTATCTCTCTCTCTCTCTCTCTCTCTATCTCTCTCTATCTCTCTATCTCTCTATCTCTCTATCTCTCTATCTCTCTATCTCTCTATCTCTCTATCTCTCTATCTCTCTATCTCTCTATCTCTCTATCTCTCTATCTCTCTATCTCTCTATCTCTCTATCTCTCTATCTCTCTATCTCTCTATCTCTCTATCTCTCTATCTCTCTATCTCTCTATCTCTCTATCTATCTATCTTTCTAACTCTATCTATCTCTATACATATCTCTATATCTAGCTATTATCTCTATATATATCTCTATATCTAGCTATCTATCTCTATATATCTCTATATCTAGCTATCTATCTCTATATATATCTCTATATCTAGCTATCTATCTCTATATATATCTCTATATCTAGCTATTATCTCTGTCTCTCTATCTGTCTCTCTATCTGTCTCTCTGTCTCTCTATCTATTTTTATTTATAGCCATCTATCTATATATTTATCTCTATATCTATCTATATATGTCTATATTATTATTATATCTCTATCTATCTCTACCCTATGAGGGGGGGCAGTATTATACCCTATGAGATGGCTGCTTTATATTCTATGAGGGGGCTACCCCAACTCCTGCTACATAATTAAGACATGTACAACCTTACATTATACCCGGATATTAGCGTGTTTTACCGCATAATTGGTGGTCTGGTATTTAACTCTATGCAGCTACATAGTGGGCCCCAAGAATGATTTTCTCTGGTGGGCCCAAGGTGTTCCAGTCCGACGCTGACTGCACCAGCAGAATAGTGAGTGCAGCTCTGGAGTATAATACAGGATGTAACTCAGGATCAGTAATGTATGTACACAGTGACTGCACCAGCAGAATAGTGAGTGCAGCTCTGGGGTATAATACAGGAGGTAACTCAGGATCAGTAATGTATGTACACAGCAACTGCACCATCAGAATAGTGAGTGCAGCTCTGGAGTATAATACAGGATGTAACTCAGGATCAGTAATGTATGTACACAGTGACTGCACCAGCAGAATAGTGAGTGCAGCTCTGGGGTGTAATACAGGAGGTAACTCAGGATCAGTAATGTAATGTATGTACACAGTGACTGCACCAGCAGAATAGTGAGCGCAGCTCTGGGGTATAATACAGGATATAACTCAGGATCAGTAATGTATATACACAGTGACTGCACCAGCAGAATAGTGAGTGCAGCTCTGGGGTGTAATACAGGAGGTAACTCAGGATCAGTAATGTAATGTATGTACACAGTGACTGCACCAGCAGAATAGTGAGTGCAGCTCTGGGGTATAATACAGGATGTAACTCAGGATCAGTAATGTATATACACAGTGACTGCACCAGCAGAATAGTGAGTGCAGCTCTGGGGTATAATACAGGAGGTAACTCAGGATCAGTAATGTATGTACACTGTGACTGCACCAGCAGAATAGTGAGTGCAGCTCTGGGGTATAATACAGGATGTAACTCAGGATCAGTAATGTATATACACAGTGACTGCACCAGCAGAATAGTGAGTGCAGCTCTGGGGTATAATACAGGAGGTAACTCAGGATCAGTAATGTAATGTATGTACACAGTGACTGCACCAGCAGAATAGTGAGTGCAGCTCTGGAGTATAATACAGGAGGTAACTCAGGATCAGTAATGTAATGTCTGTACACAGTGACTGCACCAGCAGAATAGTGAGTGCAGTTCTGGAGTATAATACAGGAGGTAACTCAGGATCAGTAATGTAATGTCTGTACACAGTGACTGCACCAGCAGAATAGTGAGTGCAGTTCTGGAGTATAATACAGGAGGTAACTCAGGATCAGTAATGTAATGTATGTACACAGTCACTGCACCAGCAGAATAGTGAGTGCAGCTCTGGAGGATAATACAGGAGGGTAACTCAGGATCAGTACAGGAACGCCTCTTATCACACACAGCCTTTCGCTTCTCCTGTACTCGCTAATGTCTCATCACTTTTGTCTTGTAGTTCCGGTATCTGCAGCTTCGGCCACGGCTCCTGTTGAAAGTTCCCTTTCCAATGGTGTGTACCTGCCGCCGGGTGTGATCAATGGAGACATTAAGCCGGTCATCTCCACCACCCCACTTGTGGATTTCCTGATGCAGCTGGAGGATTATACACCTACGGTAGGTGACCTTCTGGTACTTGTAGTTCTTCCTGTCTCTCGGCAGGTGCTGTATAGCCGTATTATGTGATATCTACTGTCACCACTTGTCCATTGATGTTGCTCCTGGAGATCACAATTATCAAAATCTTCTTATATAGAAATTGCTGAATTGTGAGTATTGCACTGAAGGCGCAGAGATCCCGGAGAGGCCTCTGCAGCAGCTCCTCAGTCTAGAACGTCACTAGCCGTAGTATTCACACTAATCATTGCTGACCGCAGATCTATTCTTCTCTGTCAGATTCCAGATGCCGTCACTGGATATTATCTAAACCGGGCAGGATTCGAGGCTTCAGACCCCAGGATGTGAGTATTACAGTACAGGGTGATATCACATCTTATTACAGTACAGGGGGATATCACATCTTATTACAGTACAGGGGGATATAAGAGGAGCGGTGATATCACATCTTATTACGGTACAGGGGGATATAAGAGGAGCAGCCGGTGTCACAGTAGGGGGATATTGGTGGTGGTGGGGTTTACACTGGAGCCTGTACATGGTGTCACACCGTGGGGTCTTGCACTGGTGTCTGTGGCTTGTACCACACTGGGGGGGGGGGTCTCTCTCGCACTGGTGTCTGTGGCTTGTACCACACTGGGGGGGGGGGGTCTCTCTCGCACTGGTGTCTGTGGCTTGTACCACACTGGGGGGGGGGGGGGGGTCTCGCACTGGTGTCTGTGGCTTGTACCACACTGGGGGGGTCTCGCACTGGTGTCTGGCTTGTACCACACTGGGGGGGGGGGGGGGGTCTCGCACTGGTGTCTGGCTTGTACCACACTGGGGGGGGGGGGGTCTCGCACTGGTGTCTGGCTTGTACCACACTGGGGGGGGGGGGGTCTCGCACTGGTGTCTGGCTTGTACCACACTGGGGGGGGGGGGGTCTCGCACTGGTGTCTGGCTTGTACCACACTGGGGGGGGGGGGGGTCTCGCACTGGTGTCTGGCTTGTACCACACTGGGGGGGGGGGGGTCTCGCACTGGTGTCTGGCTTGTACCACACTGGGGGGGGGGGTCTCGCACTGGTGTCTGGCTTGTACCACACTGGGGGGGGGGGGGTCTCGCACTGGTGTCTGGCTTGTACCACACTGGGGGGGGGGGGGTCTCGCACTGGTGTCTGGCTTGTACCACACTGGGGGGGGGGGGGGTCTCGCACTGGTGTCTGGCTTGTACCACACTGGGGGGGGGGGGTCTCGCACTGGTGTCTGGCTTGTACCACACTGGGGGGGGGGGTCTCGCACTGGTGTCTGGCTTGTACCACACTGGGGGGGGGGGTCTCGCACTGGTGTCTGGCTTGTACCACACTGGGGGGGGGGTCTCGCACTGGTGTCTGGCTTGTACCACACTGGGGGGAGGGGGGGTCTCGCACTGGCGTCTGACCCTCGTCTCTTCTCTCCTCAGTATCCGGCTCATCTCTTTGGCCGCACAGAAGTTTATCTCGGACATCGCTAATGACGCCCTCCAGCACTGTAAGATGAAGGGCACGGCGTCCGGGAGTTCCCGCAGTAAGAGCAAGGTGGGTGATGGCGCTGCTTTATGGGGTCGTCCGCCACATGGGGGTGCTGCCACCGGTCCTGTCTGTGACGCTCGTGTAACTTGTGCCTTCCTCCCCCTCTCCAGGACAAGAAGTACACGCTGACCATGGAGGACCTGTCCCCGGCGCTGGCAGAATACGGCGTGAATGTGAAGAAGCCGCATTACTTCACATAGTGTGGCTCATGGCCTCCTCCATGTTCTTGCCACGTTCCTGCTGGCGTCATGTGACCTGTGTATATAGGGGTGGGGGTCCGATCGCTGACGCCTCCCTGTGACTGTTTTGGAGCCGTTTCCCTCTTTGGGGTTCTCTGCTCCGTGTCTGCTCCCAGCTGCCATGTTTGTGGGGGCTGCGCTGTATATTGCACCTTTTTGGGGGGTTTGTTTTCTGTAGTGGATGTAAATGAAGAAATAGAGACGTGGATTTCATGAATGTTCACGGTGCAAATCATTATTCACTACTGCAAGGGAAACTTACATTTATAATATATATATATATATATATATATATATATATATATATATATTCCCCACCTTCAAAAAACCTGATGTGTGAACGAGGAAAGCACAGGCTCTGGTGTCTAATCCGGAGCTGATAAAGTAAGTACACCCCCTACCTCTCCCGGTATTTGCCGTTGCTGATCACTCTGCTAATCTAGTGTAGGTTTGTCCCCTGACCGTGACCCCATAGGCTGAACCTGGCAGAAGATCTGGTCGGTGAGGAGCGCTGCGCTCAGTGCCAGACGACTGTTGCACAGCTTCGGAGTGGCCATGACTGATAAGGGGGGCGGCTGATATGTGACATCACAGCGCTCTACCAGTGCTTGGACTCGGCCGCTCCAGAACATTCACACATCTCCCCCTTACACCACTGGAGTGTTGCTTTAGCAGTATGCTTTGGGTCATTGTCTTGTTGGAAGGTGAATCTCCGTCCCAGATTACTAACAGATTTAAACAAGTTTTACTAAAAAAAAATCCCTTTATTTCACACCATTCATCTTCCCCTCAACTAGGACAATTTTCCCTTTCCCTGTGGTCAAAACGCCTCCCCACAGCATGATACTGCCACCAAAATGTTTCACTGTGGGTATGGTGTTTTTGGGGTGATGAGCTATGTTGGTTAGACACCAGGCATAGCGTTTACCTTGGGGGCAAAAAAAAGTTTAATTTTGACCTCATCTGACCACAGTACCTTCCTCCATACACTTGAGGAGTCTCCCATGTTTTTTGGCAAGCTCAAAAATGAGCCTTATAAATTTAGTTATTTCATCCCATAACCTACTTAATTTTTACTGATAGTTTTCACACTTCACCAACTTAGATTATTTGGTGCCGATTAGTGATGAGCACAAGTCCTTGGATATGAACAGAGCATCATGGGGGCTCGAGAGACCTGGTCGTGTCCCTGCGGCCACATGCTCCGTGGATGTTAGACAGCCCTGCAATATGCGGGGATTGCCTGACAAACACAAGCAATCCTTGTATGTTTTGTGGCTGTCTAATAGACCCTGTCTTTCGAGGCCCTGTGATACTTTTTTCTTATCCAAGCACTTGTGCTCATGGTCGCTTACATCTGATTACTTTCACAAACCTCCGTATATAGAGCTGATAACAAAGGATCCAAAATAGGTGATGCCACAGCTCACCTGCTCCTCCTCCTGTACAATGACTGAACACTAGTGACGGGCGAGCACTAAAATGCTCGGCTGTTCATGTCGAGCATATTGGAATGTTCGGGTGCTCAACCCGAGCAACGAGCCCAATGTAAGGCTATGGGAAACTCGAGCATTTTTCCAGCGGTCTGCAGAGGGACTAGAAATTGCAGAAATCGATGGGAACATCATGGGGAAGACTCCTGGAAGCATTTCTGACTCCCAGGTCACTGCTGTGAACAATGTTGTCAGAGTCTTACTCCACTTTTCCAGACTCACAATAAAATATACAAAAATGAATTTTGCTGGGAAATATCTTAAGGAACATCATTTCCAGGTAATGATTTGTATATAAGGCAAAATAAAGAACACAAAACTCAAATGTTCCTCCACCACTTGGGCTATGTTCAAACGTAGCGATTTTGAACTTTAGCATTTCTTTCAACCAAGACAAATGCCTTCACTGGGAAATGTCACTGTAACATTCTACAACCCTAGCTGGCCATGAGGTGTGTGACACATCAGCAGACACATCCTGTTTCATTTATGAAGGAGGGACTCTGAAAGTCACAGAGCCTATTTTTATAGGGCCAGCAGTCCGCCTTCAGTATTCTTAGAGAGCCATGAGCGGGCTAGGCTTTGTTGTTCCCATTATTAAATGGTGGGTCTCCTATACTGTTATTGCCCATGCACTGATTGTATGGGCTGACAAACATTTACACCTCAACATACTGTATAAGATTTTTTTGTTTTTTCTACAGAATCATAATCGCCCTTTAAAAAAATTGTGTGGGTGTTGCATCACGGACCACAGTCACCATGGTGATGGATGATGAGGAGAAGGTGAAGAATAAGACCAAATAGCCAAAATCAGGAAGCTAAAGCCCTTGTGTGGGTGCGAAGAGGTGCATGGGAAAGACACTGTATTGGAGGTTACATAGTAAGGCCGAAAAAAGACATTAGTCCATCCAGTTCAGCCTATAAAATTCTGTCAGAATAAATCCCCAGATCTACGTCCTTCTAAAGAACCTAATCACTGTAAGATACAATATTGTTACGCTCCAGGAAGACATCCAGGCCTCTCTTGATCCCCTCGACTGAGTTCGCCATCACCACCTCTTCAGGCAAGGAATTCCAGATTCTCACTGCCCTAACAGTAAAGAATCCTCTTCTATGTTGGTGGGAAAACCTTTTCTACTCCAGACGCAGAGAATGCCCCCTTGTGACCGTCACCTTCCTTGGTATAAACAGATCCTCGGAGAGATATTTGTATTGTCCCCTTATATACTTATACATGGTTATTAGATCGCCCCTCAGTCGTCTTTATTCTAGACTAAATAATCCTAATTTTGCTAATCTCTCTGGGTATTGTAGTTCCCCCATCCCCTTTATTAATTTTGTTGCCCTCCTTTGTACCTGCTCTAGTTCCATTATATACTTCCTGAGCACCGGTGCCCAAAACTGTACACAGTACTCCATGTGCGGTCTAACCAGAGATTTGTACAGAGGCAGTATAATGCTCTCATCATGTGTATCCAGACCTCTTAATGCACCCCATGTTCCTGTTTGCCTTGGCAGCTGCTGCCTGGCACTGGCTGCTCCAGGTAAGTTTATCATTAACTAGGATCCCATAGTCCTTCTCCATGTCAGATTTACCCAGTGGTTTCCCGTTCAGTGTGTAATGGTGATATTGATTCCTTCTTCCCATGTGTATAACCTTACATTTATCATTGTTATATCTCATCTGCCACCTTTCTGCCCAAGTTCCCAACTTATCCAGAACCATCTGTAGCAGAATATTATCTTCTCTTGTATTGACGGCTTTACATAGTTTTGTATCATCTGCAAATATCGATATTTTACTGTGCAAACCTTCTACCAGATTGTTAATAAATATGTTGACGAGAAGAGGTCCCAACACCGACCCCTACGGTCCCCACTGGTCACAGCGACCCAGTTAGAGAATATCCCATATATAACCCCCCTCTGCTTTCTATCACTCAGCCAGTTACTTTCCCATTTACACACATTTTCCGTACCAACCTCTTGTGTGGCACGGGATCAAACGCTTTGGAAAAATCCAGATATACCACATTCAATGACTCACCTTGGTCCAGTCTATAGCTTACCTCTTCATAAAAGCTGATTAGATTGGTGTGACAGGAGTGATTCCTCATAAACCCATGCTGATATGGAGTTCCACAGTTATTCTCATTGAGATAATCCAGAATAACATCCCTCAGAAACCCTTCACATATCTCACCAACCATAGAGGTTAGACTTACTGGTCTATAATTTCCAGGTCACTTTTAGAGTCTTTTTGAATATTGGTACCACATTTGCTATGCGCCAGACCTGTGGAACAGACCCCGTCACTATAGAGTCTCTAAATATAAGAAATAATGGTTTGTCTATTACATTACTTAGTTCTCTTAGTACTCGTGGGTGTATGCCATCCGGACCCAGAGATTTATCTATTGTAATCTTACTTAGCCGGTTTCGCACCTCTTCTTGGGTTAGATTGGTGACCCATAATATCGGGTTTTCTTTTGTCTCTCGGCATTTCATTTTCCACCATGGAGAAGAAGGTGTGTAATATATTAGCTTTTTCCTCGTCATCTACAACCATTCTTTCCTCACAATTTTTTAATGGGCCTACACTGTCACTTTTAATTCTTTTACTATTGATATAGGTGAAGAACAGTTTGGGATTAGTCTTACTCTCCTTTGTGCTTCTGTTTCCTTTTTGGCAGCTTTAATTAGTTTTTTAGATAAATATTTTTCTCCCTATAGTTGTTAGATCTTCAGCGGTGCCTCCTGCTTTAGGAGTGTCAATGCTTTCTTGTTACTGGTAATCTCCCCTCTTACTTTTTTGTTTAGCCACATTGGGTTTTTCCTATTTCTTGTCCTTTTATTCCCACAAGGTATAAACCGCTTACAGCGCCTATTTAGGATGTTCTTACACATTTCCCATTTATTTTCTGTATTCTTATTTCTGAGGACATTGTCCCAGTCACCCAGATTAAGGGCATCTCTAGGCTAGTCAGACTTTGCCTTCCTAAAGTTCAGTGTTTGTGACTCCCTGACATGTCCCCCTAGCGAAACACAAGTGACACTGTACAATATTGTGGTTGCTATTTCCTGCAGATCTGTTATTCTGTCCGGTCTGTTAGATAGTATTAGGTGTAAAGTGCGGCTCCTCTGGTCGTATTCTGCACCAATTGTGAGAGATAATTATTCTTGGCTATTAGCAGAAACCTGTGGCCTTAATGGGTTTCGCAGGTCTCTGTTTCCCAGATAATATCCGGGTAAAGTCCCCATAACAAGGACCTCATTATGGGATGCAGCTTCATCTATCTGCCTTAGTAGTAAACTTGCCATGATTTCTGTTATATTTGGGGGTGTAACAGACCCCAATGAGAATTTTGTTACTGTCTTTCCCTCCATGTATTTCGACCCATATGGACTCGACATCCTCATTCCCTTCGCTAATATCCTCCCTTAAAGTGGACTTTAGACAAGACTTTACATAAAGACAAACCCCTCCTCCTCTCCGATTTTTACGATCCTTTCTAAACAGACTGTAACCCTGTAAGGTAACTGCCTGGTCATAGCTTTCATCTCACCATGTCTGTTACCTGTAGATGTTTCTGCGTCTAGTTCTTCCATCTTGTTTGTCAGGCTTCTGGCGTTTGCGAGCATGCAGTTTAGAGGATATTGCTTTGTTCCAATCTCCCTGTGGATTGTTTTAGACATTTTCTTACCACCCTTCCGAGTATGTTGTCTTTTTGCCGCACCTCATATCATTCATCAGTATAATATCTGGTTTCATATTTGTGTCTAACGTTTTTCTTCCCGTCCCCTCTTCTTCTAGTTTAACGCCCTCCTGGTGAGTGCAGCGAGTCTTCTGGCGAATGTGCGTTTCCCAAGTTTGTTGAGGTGTAGTCCGTCTCTTGCGAGGAGTCCGTCGTACAGGTAATTCACACCGTGGTCCTGGATTCCGAATCCTTGTTGTCTGCACCATCGTCTTAGCCAGTTGTTCGCATCAAGGATCCTGTTCCATCTCCTGGTGTCATGCCCGTCTACTGGAAGGATAGAAGAAAACACTACCTGTGCATCCAGTTCCTTTACTTTCTTCCCCAACTCTTCTAGTCCTTGCAGATTGTTATGTTATAGAGGTTATGTTTTGCTGTTTTCATTTGCTGGTGTACAGAAGTCTGGCCCAGTCCAGCCCTTGTTCATTTTGATAAGAGTAAGCCTGTCAGCATTGTCAGTTGACAGGCGGATGCGCTTATCTGTTATAATTCCTCCAACGGCACTAAACCCGCTGTGACCGAACACTAGCAGCAGGGCAGGCCAGGACCTCCAAGGCGTAGAGAGCCAGTTCATGCCACGTGTCCAGCTTGGATACCCAATAATTAAAAGGCACAGAGGAATCACAGAGGACGTTGGTACGGTCAGCAAGGTACTCCCTCAGCATCCTCCAAAACATTCCACTCCTTGTGAGAGTACCCTGCGCCTCAGGGCCATGGCGATGGGTGGGTCTGAGGAAACTCTCCCAACTTTGCCAGTGTTCCGCTGCCTCTGCTGGATCGGAGTTATGTCTCTCTCACCTGTACTCCTTGGTTGTCCAACAAACTGTGACCTCTGCCGCCAGCATTTTCAGATGGGAATTTTTTTTTTTAACAGTTCTGCAACAAGGGCCCTATGGTACTGCAACATTTTAGTAGACCTGTCCGCCTCGGGAATAAGAGTCCCGTCACACATAGCGACTCACCAGCGATCCCAACAACGATATGAACTTGTCAGGATTGCTGGTGAGCTGCCAAACAGGCAGCTTCCCCAGAGAGCAGCACCAGCGACACGAGGGTAACGAGCGACGCACGTCACTTAGTTACCCACTGTGTACCTTTTACCAGCGCACTGGTGCAGGGAGCTGGTAACCAAGGTACACATCGGGTTTCTAAGCGCCGCCTGGCGTTTAGAAACCTGATGTTTACCTTGGTTACCAGCTCGCTGATCACTGGTCTCACGCCTGTCACACACAGCGATGCGTGCTGGCCAGCTGGAGACCAGCGATCAAAAAAATGTCCTGGCCATTCCAGGACGATCAGCGATACCCGTCAGGGGGGCAGGTCGCTGATAAGTGTTACACAGAGTGACCTCGCTTGCGAGATCGCTGTGTGTGACGGGCTTAAGAGCTAGAAAGTTCACCTTGTAGTGTGGGTCTAGAAGTGTCACGAACCAGTAATGAACGTCACCGAAAATTTATAGAACACGAGGGTCACGGGAAAGGCATAAACTCAGCCATGCTGTTGGGGTAGCTATTGAGGGAGGGCTAAATTAACCCTTCACGGTTGACCAAGTGATTTCCAAATTAATCCACAGGGCGTTGCTAGCAACTGGGAATGACCAGACGGAGACGTGTGCCTCTGTATGGGAGGATCAAGGCAGATCACTAACCCCGTTTATTATGCCACCTCTTTTATAGTATTTTGCTTAATTATTCAAAGTACTCAGCTACCAATAGCATCGTCGTAACACATTTACTTTATAAGCCAATAGTATTGCAAGAAAATCGGAATATGTCCCTAGTTACGTGACGCAGAGAATAGAATAGCACATTCATCAGGGTCTCATTTCTCAGATCTTGTTCGGACTGGGACAGTCTGGTTTCATAACAACAGTGAACTCTCCCCTAGTTACAAAATTTAACTCGTGAACAACAAAATGGCGTCGCAAGCACAAAAATGGAGTCTTTGTGAACAAGATGTCCCATACATCTAAATACTGTACTTCACAATGCGTGCCAGAATGCTAACAGGCAAGGCTTCCGTGTCCTCACCAAGAGGACGTCTGACCATGGTGTCTTCCTCATTGTCACCCAATCCACGTTGGGATGAGCTGAGGCTGGGCTGTGTGTAATCACCCTGTATGGTTCCTTGCTCTATCTCATCATGCTCTGCCTGCAATTCAACCTCTTTTGATTGTGAGCAGAAAGTGTTTCAGAACACAGAGAAGCAAGATGGTGACGCTAATTATGGCGTCATCGCTGCTCACCATCTTGGAGGAGTCCTCAAAGTTTTGGAGGATGTTACATGTCTGACCTCCATATTCACTCCTGAGGTCTTATGTGTGGAGTCTGAACTGAATACCGAAGGCCTTGTTGATGCTGGTAGTCAACAACTGCCCTCTTCTGCTCACAAATCCTATCCAACATATGCAGTGTAGAGTTACAACGCGTGGGGACATCACACACAAGTCGGTGAGCCGGAAGCTGCAAACGCTGCTGAAGCACGGCAAGAGAGGCTGAATCTGTAGTTTTCTAAAATGGGCACACAGGCAGCATACTTTCACCAGCAGATACAGGTAGGTTTTGAGAAACCGCTGAACCATGAGGTTAAGCATGCCAGGCATGGCACGTGTGGGAGCTCGCCTCACCTCAGAGCCGCCACCAGGTTCCAGCCATTGTCATACACGACCATGCCTGGCTGTAGATTCAGCTTTGTCAGCCACAAATCTGACTGCTCTTTCAGAGTTGTCCACAACTCTTCAGCATCGTGCGGCTTGTCACCTAGGCATATTAGCTTCAGCACAGCCTGTTGCCGCTTGGCTGAGGCAATGCTGCAGTGCTTGCAGCTTGTCACTGATGTGCTCATTTCGGTCATGGAGGCTGAAGAGGAGGATGAGGTGAAAGAGCTATAGGCTGTTGGGGCAACCCTGATTGACATAGGGCCCGCAATCCTCGGAGTCAGGAGGACGTTTCCATCCCAAGGTCTGACTGGGTTATGGTTTCCACTATGTTAGCCCAGTGTGCCGTCAATGAGATGTAGTGTCCCTGGCCACAAGCACTTGTCCACGTGTCCGTGGTTAGGTGGACTTTCCCAGTAACAGCAATGTTGAGGGCACAGGTAATATTGTAGGACACATGCTTGTGTAATGCCGGGATGGCACACAGGAAGAAATAGTAGCGGCTGGGGACCGAGTACCTTGGGAAAGCCGCTATCAGGTTGCGGAAAGCTTCCGTCTCCACGAGCCGAAAAGGCAACATTTCAAGCGCAAGCAGACGAGAAATATGAGAATTGAGTACTGTGGTGGGGCGTTGGCTGCGTATTTCCGCTTGCGTTCCAATGACTGGGGTATGGACAACTGAATTCTGTGCTGGGACAAGGACGTGCTTGATGATGGTGGTAGTTGATTGTGTTCAATGACAGGTGTAGGGCAGGAGGCATCATCACAGGCACCGTGGACATGGAATTGGCTTGTACGGACAACAGTGGAAGAAGCAGTGGTGTCACCCGCAGAGACTGTTCCTGGAGTCTGGTTTTCGGCCCACAAAGTCAGGTGCTTTGCTGCCATGTGCCTGATCATGCTGGTGGTGGTAAGGCTAGTAGTTTTGCTACCCCTGCTGCTGCGGGCATGGCAGGTTGTGCAAATGGCCAGTTTGTGGTTGTCGGCAGTCTTTAAAAAACAACGAGACTCGGGAAGACCTAACAGTTGGACTGCCAACTTCCGTCAGGTTGGTGTTACGAGGAACGGTTGCCTTCCTTCTGTCTGCAGCCACCACACTGCTTCTTCCTGTCTGTTGGGGTGATATGCCTCGCTCCCCTGTGTGCTGCTGTCCTCGCTCTGCATGTCCTCCTGCCAGGTTGGGTCAGTCACTATATCATCCACCACCTCATCTTCCACTTCCGCACCCTGGTCCTCCTCCTGACTTTCTGGCAATTGTGTCTCATCATCGTCCACCTGTTGTGACACGTTCCCACTGTCGCCTTTGTGTGACCGTAGCTGCTCAAATATTTGGGCATCGCTACATGCGATCTCATCTTGCCCCGCTTCAAGTGAACAGCTCTTCGGAGTGTCCGAGTGTGGCATCAGTTGTCACCGGGCACTCGGACTGGCGGGAGGAAGGAGGATCAGGGTGAGGAATATGTGGTCCAGACTCAGGGCTACTCAGACTTGACCACGTGGAAGACAGGGTGCTGGTGGAAAAGTGAGTGGAAACATTATCCGCTAACCAACAAACAACCTTTTGACACTGCTTTGGTTTCAATAGTGTTGTCCTGCTGCGCTCCCCTATGAATTCGGCCAGGAAGGTCATGAGAAATGTCAGTGTTTGTTGTGGCACAATTTCAGCTTGCCCTCGGCCTCTGCATGCATCATCACAACCACTTCCCTGTCCCTTGCCCATTTTAAATGAAGGACAATATTTTCCACGTGCACTACAAATGACTGAATTTTGAGCGCACTTATATGTGATCCGTGGGCGGGAAAACCACAGTTCAATAGCTGGATTTTTAGCGCTGTAATATGGAAAGGATCTGGCTGTATTCTGCAGTGCCAACAAGGAAATGGAGCAGAAAAACGGTGCTCTCTGGATGGATTATTAAGAAAATAATCAGGATTAAGATCCAAAAAAAAATATTCCTGATACCTGGACTATGTCTAGAAATATCTGTAAAAGCAGCAGCAGACAGAACTGGAATGGACCCTCTTGCTATATGCCAGAGGTCTCAAACACACGGCCCACGGTGCACCACATGTCTCACTCCCTGAGGCAGGTGGAAGGTGCGCATTCAGGAGCGCGCAAAGGCTGTTCTGTGTGCACAGGACCTGGGATGAGGTCACAGGAGGGGGAGGTGTCAGGGGGTCACATGATCAGGGGCCTCAGTGTATGCAGGACGCTGCTGTCTGTGCTGGTTGTCATAGTTGCTGGATAAAGGTAAGTTTATGTGTGGAGTCAGGGGGTTTACAGGTGTGCGGAGCGGAGCCGCGTGTGTACGAGGTGTACGGAGCGGAGCCGCGTGTGTGTACGAGGTGTACGGAGCGGAGCCGCGTGTGTGTACGAGGTGTACGGAGCGGAGCCGCGTGTGTGTACGAGGTGTACGGAGCGGAGCCGCGCGTGTGTACGAGGTGTACGGAGCGGAGCCGCGCGTGTGTACGAGGTGTACGGAGCGGAGCCGCGCGTGTGTACGAGGTGTACGGAGCGGAGCCGCGCGTGTGTACGAGGTGTACGGAGCAGGGTGTACAGAGGATCCGCATGAATAGGGAGCGGGGTGTATGGAGAGGAGCCGCATGTGTACAAGGTGGACAGAGAGGAGCAGAGTGTGTACGAGGTGTATGGAGCGGAGCCCCGTGTGTACGAAGTGTACGGAGCAGGGTGTACAGAGAGGAGCCGTATATTTAAGGAGTGGGGTGTATGGAGAGGAGCCAAGTGTGTACAAGGTGTATTAAGTTTGAAAGGAATGCGGCCCCCCAGCTCAATTTTTTTTTTATGTGCGGCCCATTTACTCTGCCGAGTTTGAGGCCCCTGCTATATGCACTGCAGTCTGCCTCATACACTGCCTGCCTAGCACTGATATCTATGCAGCTGGATTAGTCCTCAGAAGGACTGTTAGTTGAAATGGATATGTGTAGAATATGGTATACCAAACCTAAGAACTAAGCAAATCTGACCCTATCTCGGCAGCTGCTCTCCCTATACTGCCTGATTCCGTAGTAGACTGTGACGAGCATGGTGATGCCAGGTCTGCTATACCGTATTTTTCCAACCATAAGACGCACTTCTTTCCCCCAAAATTTTGGGGGAACGTGGGGGGTGCGTCTTATGGTTGCAATATACTAACCTCCAATCATGGCTGGTGCGGGTGCCGCGGGGCTCTGCGATGCGGTGGTGGCAGCGGGCGGGGCTCTGCGGTGCGGTGGTGGCAGCGGGCTGTGCTCCGATGCAAGGGCGGCGGCTCCGCCGGCATTTCCTCGCAGCCCGGAGGCCCCCGCACATCCGTTGCTGGCTGCCGCCATGTTGCGGTGGCCTCCTGGAACATGGACGCTGGGAAGATGGCTGCCAGTCCGGGGACGGCGCATGCGCGGGTTCAGCTCTCGTCCCGAGATCTCGGGAAACGAGATTCAAATCTCGGCAACGAGATATCGTCCCCCGAGATCTGAACCCGCGCATGCGCCGTCCCCGGACCGGCGGCCATCTTCCCGGCGGCCATGTTCCCGGAGGCCACCGCAACATGGCGGCAGCCAGCAACGGATGTGCGGGGGCCTCCGGGCTGCGAGGAAATGCCGGCGGAGCCGCCGCCCCTGCACTGGAGCACAGCCAGCTGCCCCAGCACAGCCTACTTGCCCCAGCTGCCCCAGCCCAGCACAGCCCACCTACCCCAGCACAGCCCACCTGCCCCAGCCCAGCACAGCCCACCTGCCCCAGCCCAGAGCCGCCACCACCGCACCAGCCTGGAACACTGAATGACCTCTGTGACCACTCCTCCACCTGTGACCTCCGGATCCCTTCCCAGGTAAGCTGAATTCGGACCCCAATTTGACACATTATTTTTTTCCCTATTTTCCTTATTAAAATTTGGGTGCGTCTTATAGTCCGAAAAATATGGTAGTCCTGATGACACTGTGCGGCCAGCCAATCACTGTAATGCCACAACCAACATGGCTGCGGCATTACAGTGTGTGGCAGACAATCCCTGCATGTTCATTAGCTCTCTAAAGAACGCCAAACATGCAGGGTGGGGACCCGAACTCCCACCGAGCAACCCCGGAAATACTCGGCGAGCTCCGAGCATGCTCGCTCATCACTACTGTATAAAAGAGGTGTTCAGTAGTCATCAGTCATTGTACAGGAGGGGGAGCAGGTAAGCTGTGACATCACCAGCTGGGAATGTTGGATACTGTGGGGAAAAAAAACCCTTTGGCCAGTGTGAAAATTCACAGATTTTTTATTTCGTTCTTGTAATTAAAAAAAGTCTAATTTTTTTTTTTAAATATGTAACACAACAACGTATTCTAAAGACTTGGTGACTCACTGTTCACATTCCATGTACCACATGCAGATAGGCTGCACCTGAAAAATCTGCTGGTGTGAACGCAGGCTAAAAGATGCCAGCTTTAAAGGGAATCTGTCACCCCTTTTTTGAGATATCATATAATGATATCATTCAATTGTGTGTCACGTAAGGATTCTCTTAGTACTTTTGCTTCCCCCTGACCCCGCACCTTTCATACATAAATACCTTTTTTAGATCGGTTCTGATGTATATAAACTGCCACGGTCTGGTCCGCTGGGCGGGGCTTATTCACCTGCTCCCCCCCCTCCCTGTCTTGCTCTACACAAGAAGAAATGCGTAGAGCAAGACAGGGAGGGGGGAAGCAGGTGAATAAGCCCCGCCCAGCAGACCAGACCGTGGCAGTTTACATGCATCAGAACCGATATAAAAAAGGTATTTATGTATGAAAGGTGCGGGATCAGGGCGAAGCAAAAGTACTAAGAGAATCCTTATGTGACACACAATTGAATGATATCATTATATGATATCTCAAAAAAGGGGTGACAGATTCCCTTTAATATACAAATGATGATAAATCTACAGATAAAAGGACAGAGGCCGCAGTGTGGCCCAGGGTCGGGGGGTTACCAGGGCTCAGCGAGCACCAGATGAGGGCGGTTGTTACAGACAAAGTCCAAGTACTTGAAAACTAATGTAACCACAAACGCTTATGAAACAAGAACCGAATCGTGGCAGTGTCCCATAACCTCCCTGGGTCACCGGGCTCTCGGGTGACATCACCTCCCTGGGTCGCCGGGCTCTCGGGTGACATCACCTTCCTGGGTCGAGGGGCTCTCAGGTGACATCACCGCGCTTGGTCGAGGGGCTCTCAGGTGACATCACAACGGTCTATGCAGATTCTCCATAAACTTTGTGTAGAACTTTTCTGAAAGGCAGAAGTCACTTATTACTGTCTACTGTCCCGTGCCCGGGGAGAGCAGGTATAAGTAGCCCAGCCCCCACGTGGTTAGTCACCTGTATCCGGCTTAATGTGTCCGTGCCGCATGAGAAAATCCAGGACAACCAGAGCGCAGTTAGGTTTAAACTCCTGGGTGGCAATGGCGTCTGTCACCTGCCGAAGCGATATGACCTGTCAGATGGGCACAGTACACACTCTGCTCTGGCACGGAGGGGCCACTGTAGACCCACCTTATCCAGGGGCCACAGATAGAACTCCTGCACCTCTCCGTCCCCTACTCGAGGCTGGAAAGACTCAGGAACCTCCAGATCAAACACAAACTGGCACTCCAGGTACAGGGCATCGTCGTGCTGATAGGCATAGCTGTGCGGGCAAAGTGACAGTCCATTACATGGTGAGCACACACACAGGCTACACTACAGTCATACCCCGAGGGATTCTAGTCCTAGAAATAATATACACACAATGGCACATAGTGCAGGGAAGGGCGCCAAAATTAATGTGGAACACTCAGGTCGGAAAGGGCAAGCCAAACATCCGGACCCCCATGACTGCGTCAGCATACAAAAAAGACTGAGCTGTGGGAACTACCATGGGAAAGGGCGTCTGTAGCTGCATTATGTGGACACTGCCATGGGGATGGTCATTGTAGCATGTGGACAATGCCATGGAGACGGGCATCTTGAGTAGTAGTATGTGAACACTGCCGTGGGGACGGTCGTCTGGAGCTGTAGTATGGGGGCACTGACGTGGGGAGCGTCGTCTGGAGCTGTAGTATGTGGGCACTGCCGTGGGGACGGTCGTCTGGAGCTGTAGTATGTGGGCACTGCCGTGGGGACGGTCGTCAAGAGCTGTAGTATGTGGGCACTGCCGTGGGGACGGTCTTCTGGAGCTGTAGTATGTGGGCACTGCCGTGGGGACGGTCGTCTGGAGCTGTAGTATGTGGGCACTGCCGTGGGGACGGTCGTCTGGAGCTGTAGTATGTGGGCACTGCCGTGGGGATGGTCGTCTGGAGCTGTAGTATGTGGGCACTGCCGTGGGGACGGTCTTCTGGAGCTGTAGTATGTGGGCACTGCCGTGGGGACGGTCCTCTGGAGCTGTAGTATGTGGACACTGCCATGGGGACGGTCCTCTGGAGCTGTAGTATGTGGGCACTGCCGTGGGGACGGTCCTCTGGAGCCGTAGTATGTGGGCACTGCCGTGGGGACGGTCCTCTGGAGCTGTAGTATGTGGGCAGTGCCATGGGGACGGCCGTCTGTAGGCTATAGTATGTGGGCACTGCCATGGGGACGGTCGTCTGTAGCTATAGTATGTGGGCACTGCCATAGGGACGGTCGTCTGTAGCTATAGTATGTGGGCACTGCCGTGGGGACGGTCGTCTGTAGCTATAGTATTTGGGCACTGCCATGGGGACGGTTGTGTTGCCTGTAGCTATAGTATGTGGGCACTGCCATGGGGACGGGCGCCTGGAGCTGTAGTATTTGGGCACTGCTGCAGGGGCTGACATGAAGAATACTACAAAGTACCAGTGAGCATAAAGTTACTGTCATGAAGGAGAAAGGAAAATCCAATAACCGCAAGAAAAAATATTTTAAATCATTTATTTTAGATATTAAAAAAAAAAAAAAAAAAAAAACAAGGAAGAATTAAAAATACATATTAATGCAGTCAACGTGTTTCCAGCTGTACAAGCTCTTAAACTAGATCAATAAGTGCTTGTATGGCTAGAAACACGTCGACGTTGGCATTAATAGTATTTTTAATTCTTCCTTCATTATTTTTTTTTAATAGCTAAAATAAATTATGTTTTAAAATGTTTTTTCTTGCGGTTCCTCTCCCTTCTTGACTGCATCGCTCAGGACCCTAGCCTGAGATCTCCGAGCCCCGCGCCCTCATCCAGGCATTTCTCAATCCGGATACCTGATGGGTTTATTTTTTTTCACAATGTTACTGCGCCCACTAGAGGCGGGTACTGTGTGTACAGCCCAGCATGGGCACAATGTGGCATCCATCCTCATCATCATCCCCCAGAGCTCACCTGACAGTCCCGGCAGGTCTGGCTGTGGATGCAAGGGATTCTGGGATACACGCCTCCTCCATACACTCCTTCAGAAGGGTCTCCCACACCCCGGACCCCGCAGCGATTCCACCGGCCGCCTGTAAACGGCGCAATCATCAGGCACCCAGAACAGGGCAGGCTGCCCACTGCAGCCGTTTCTGGGCAGAGGTTCCCCTTTATAAAGGATATAAAGCCCCTCACCAGATGGTCGAGCTTTCCGGGGTAGTTGGGTTTGGTCAGTGACCGCCGAGCGATCCACATAAAGATATCAGCTCCTCTGTGTAGAAAGCCGTTCACATGGACGCCGTATCGGGGGACACCCAGGAGGGCTGCGGCAGGGGAAGAGAGCGATAATGGCAGTCATAAAAACCACAAAACATACAGACATCAGCGACTAATAGACTGCAAGCTCATGAGCCCACAGTGAGGTCACAGGACTCACGTGTCGCCGCTCGCTCCATGCTGAGAAGAGGAGGATCCGAGAATAAATCCTTCACATCATAGAGCTGCGGGCAAGAAGAGGAAACTGTTATATATGTGTATAGTAGTGGCTGGAGGGATGGTGGGCAGATCGCAGGCGGGAGGGTGGGCAGATCGCAGGCGGGAGGGTGGGCAGATCGCAGGCGGGGTAGTGGGCAGATCGCAGGCGGGATAGTGGGCAGATCGCAGGCGGGATGGTAGGAGTAGCAGGCGGGATGGTAGGAGTAGCAGGCGAGATGGTGGGCGATCGCAGGCGGGATGGTGGGCGATCGCAGGCGGGAGGGTAGGAATAGGCAGGTGGGATGGATCACAGGCAGAATTGGTGGGTGGATCGCAGGCGGGAGGGTAGGAATAGGTGGGATGGTGGGTGGATCGCAGCTGGATTGGTGGGCAGATCGCTGGCAGGATGGAGAATCGCAGGTGGGATTGGTGGGGGATGGTAAGGGATCGTTGGGGATCAAAGGAGACACTGATCTACATATGACGGGAGAAAATCAATATGGAGAAATCCCCGCACTTACAGCCCCGGCTGCTACCACTAACGTTATCAACTCCTTCCCGACAAGGCCAAGTTCCAGTTTTGTTTTTTTACTTCCAACAAGAGCGGGACAAGCTGTGCTTGTGATTGAGGGCATACATTTTCACACATTAAATTATTTTTTCCATTTTCCAGTACATTGGTGAAGTGAAAGCAGGAAAAAGACAAAACAATTGTGACGAGTTGGCGATGTGACTCTACTCTTCAGTGTGTTTCCGGTGATATCAAACTTGTCCAGATTTGTCTTTATTATTTTAGTGATGAAAACAAGAAACAAAAATATGTAAAAAATAAAAAGTCACCCTTCCCCCGAGGAAGCTCCTTGCGGCAGCGATACGTGTGGGGTCTCTCCCACCCCCTCGCTCCACTGGGACGTCACTCCTGTTACGGACCTTCAGACGAGCCTCCTCTGAGCTCACCACGCAGCGGTGATTTTTTTGGCACTTTTTCTAGACTCCTGCATTTCTATCTATACGTCCAGGCTGCCCATGTTTCTAAGTGATTTTAATGTTTGTCATGATTAAGGCGTTTAATGAAGGTTACAATCTAGAGTCGTCATGTTGGGTGTGCGCACCATTTTTTGGCTGGTGTTTTCCCTTCTAGCTGATGACCAGGGGCTCCTTGACTCTCCATTCTCATGGTTTCTCCGTGAGACGGGACTCAGCGTCACAGGACAGGACATTGTGATCGCTTCTTACCGTTTTCATTTGCAACCTTGCACCAGGGAAACAAAAAATACATATGTTTGTGAGTCCTGAATTTTTCTTTTCTGTCTCCAGTGTTTATGTATTTAGTGTCTTTATATATTTTACAGAGTGAAAAGGAGGAAGGGGGTTTTTAACTTTTATGTTTTTAGTCTCCTAAGGGACCGTGAACCTGTGATCATCGGATCACATCTAATATATACGGTGATTAGTCACCATTGCTGTATATAGGAGAAATCACAGTCTCCTTTGAAGGTCGCGCTCTGCCACCGGGAGGATGAACACACGGTAACAAGTGTTGGTGCGGCTCGTGGGCAGACAAGAGGAAGCACACAGTGTAGTGCAAAAACCAGCAGGAAGGTAACCCAAAAACAGCTGGCGAGACCCGAACCCGAGGTGGAAAATCACACAGACTGGACACCAGGAGCAGGACCAGGTGAGATCGGTGTCCCCAAACTTGTTCAACCAGCAAGGGCTGTTACGGCAAGTGAAAAATAGGTATTAGACCTACCGGTAATTATGTTTCCAGGAGTCCATCCTGACAGCACCATGGAGGGAGTCCTCACAGGGACAAAAAAAAGCACACGAGGGGTTAAAAGGCCCCACCCCACCCCAATTCCTTCAGTGTTTTAACAAGCACCACACCATGAATGATGCAACATAACACTTATTAACAATATCATATTACGTCATATGACATATCATAATCAGGGAGGGAACTAACCATGCTGTCAGGATGGACTCCTGGAAACACAATTACCGGTAGGTCTAATACCCATTTTCCTGGACGTCCCTCCTGACAGCACCATGGAGAATACCAGAGTACCTCCTCAGGATGGGATTACTGTCTGGAGAACCTTTCTCCTAAAAGCAGTCTGTTGGTCAGATAGCACATCTAATTTATAATGCCTGCGAAACGTCTCCAGCCTGGCCCACGTTGCAGCCCTACAGATCTGATCTACTGAAGCTCCCTTTCAGCCCAGGAGGTAGACACTGCTCTAGTCAAGTGGGCTCTTAGGGGGATGGGGGATAAGGCCTTCTGACTGATAGGCTAAGGAAATTACAAAGGTAATCCATCTTGCAAAAGACGCTTTAGAGGCTTTCCTCCTCTTATTTTTACCCGTGAACAGGAGGAACAAGTTATGGTCCTGTTTCCAACTACAAGTGGCCTCTAGATATTCAATAACTGCTTGCCTGACGTCCAACATGTGGAGGGCCCGCTCCTTCTCATTTGAGGGGTTCTCGCAAAAGGAAGGTAAAATGATTTCCTTGCAGGATGCTATCTTGGGTACAAAGGCAGGGTCCAATCTTAAGATTATACAATCCTCCCAGATTTGAAGATATGCGTCACGGGTAGACAGGGCCTGGATCTCCCTTACTCGTTTAGCCGTGGTAATGGCCACTAGTAACACCTTTTTTAATGTCCAGACCGAGATGGGCATCTCCTCCTCTGGAACATAAGGTTCTTTGCATAGGGACATAAGAACCAGGTTTAGGTCCGCCTGATTGTAGGGCGCATTCTCTGTACTGCTCTGACGAACCTTATTATCCATGGGTGAGTGGCCAAGGGGAAGTTAAAGTAAGTGCTCAACGCCGCTATCTGAACCTTTAGGGTGCTGGGTCTAAATCCTTTATTAAACCCTGCCTGAAGGAAATCTAAGACCCCTGGGATATCGGCAGCACCCGCCATGAAGTCAGACCTGCCACCCTCCAAGCAGAACCTCTTCCAGATCTTGTAGTATATTGCAGAAATGACCGGTTTCCTGCTAGCCTGGATAGTAGCCATGACCTGGTCCGACAAGCCCCGAGATCTCAGGATCCGAGCAGAAAGATGAATCCTTCCTGGGTACTGATGGAAGACTGGGTGCACTGGTGTATAATATCCTCCCTCTGAGGAAGCAGGATCGGATCTTCTACCGCCATGGACCCTAGCAGTGGGAACCAACTTCTCCTCGGCCAGTATGGGACGATCAGAAGTACCTTCGCTCGATCTTCTTGAATCTTCTTGAGGACAGCTGGAATGAGTGCCATCGGTGGGAAGGCATAAGAGAGGGACCTGTCCCACCTCTGACTCCGCGCATCGACAGCCTCTAGGACGTCTAACTGATTCAGCGAATAGAATCTGGGCACCTTTGAATTTTTCCTGGTCGCAAACAAGTCTATCCGAGGAGTCCCCCAGAGATGACTTAGGTACTGGAACACCTCCTCGTTCAGCTCCCGTTCTGTTGACCAGATCTTCCATCTGCTTAGGTAATCTGCCACAACATTTTGAGAGCCTTCGAGATGAACCACAGTTACTGATAGAATCTTTTCCTGAGCAAAGGAGACGGTCCTTTCTGCTAGATCTTGGAGTGCCCGACAAGGAAGGAAACCATTGTTACATTGTCTGACAGTATTCTGACGTGTTGATTCCTCAATTCCTGATTCCGCCTTAGAGCTTGCCACGAGGCGTAAAGCTCCCTGTAGTTGGATGACCTGTAGCGGATCTCTTCCGGCCATCTGCCCAGAAGGATTCTTCCCTCTAGTTGAGCTCCCAATCTCCACTTGCTGGCGTCCGTGGTAATCACCACGGGGAGGAGATCCACTGGATGCCCACCTGTAGATTTCTGGGCTGAGACCACCAAAGTAGAGATCTTCTTACTGCCGGGAATAAAGACATTGTTTTGTCGAGTGAGGACAGCCGCCGATCCTAAACTGACAGGATATCTCTCTGCAGAATTCTTGAGTGTGTTTATAGGCCAGCCGAGGAACTCCATTGTTGAAATGGTCAGATCTCTGTGTTGAGCCAGTCCTTCTGCCGATCTTGCTACCACAAGAAAGTCGTCCAGGTACGGCACTATGACGATCCCCTGGTTCCTTAGGTAAGCCACCACCTCTGATATCAGCTTGGTGAAAACTCGGTGAGCAGAGGTCAAAAGGAAGGCACTGAAACTAGAAGTGGCAGGTTCGATTCGGCAGCTTCACCGCAAAACTCAAAAACTTTTGGGACACTGGGTGGACAGGAACCTGATAGTAGGAACTTTTCTGGTCGAGAGTGCAAATCAAGGCGTCTTTGTCTATGAGGTGGACTGTAAATCTTACCGACTCCATCCTGAACCTTTTGTAATTGAACCAGAGGTTGAGAAGTTTTAGATTTATTACCGTACGGGCCTCTCCTGACGGTTTTATGATGGAGAACAGGGAGTAAAAGGTACCCTCACCCACCTCTGCCAGGGGAACCGGGACTATGGCGGCCGAGCTGACCAGCTCTTCCAAGTCTGCTAACATAGCGGAATCTGCTGCCACTATAGTGGGAGCAATAAACCTTTCGGAGGGAGGAGAGGTAAATTCTATTACATTCCCTTCTGCTATGGTCCTGAGGACCCATTGGTTCTGGATAATCTGGAGCCAATTTGTTGCAAAGTCTCATGTCTCCCCCCTATCGGAATGGCATCATTGCCTCCTGGGTCTCGAGCTCGAACCAAACAAGGAACTCTTGCTCTTCCCCTCCTTTACCATAGAAACCACTGTAGGTTCATTTAGTGGCCTGACTCTTGGTATTCAAATTGTCTCCGGGCAGGGCCTCCCTTCCGAAAGGACTGGTTCCTTCTAAACCTGTCTTCTGGGAACCCCTTCTTTTTATCAAAAGACTGCTTTAGGATGTTATCCAATGCCGGTCCAAATACCCTCAATCCAGAGAAGGGAATGGAGCACAGCTTGGTCTTGGAGGCATTATCTGCAGACCAAGATTTTATCCAAATAGCTCTACGGTCCACATTGGACAGTGAGCTATTCCTAGCGTAGAATCTGACAGATTCGGCAGATGTATCGGCCAAGAAGTCAGTAGCTGGTTTCATCAGGGGAAGGGAGGCTAAGATAACATCTCTTTGGGTCTTACTGGACAAAGGTTCCTCCAATTGTCCCATCCACAAGAACATAGATCTAGCCACGGACGTAGCAGCTATGTTCATTCTGATCAAGGCCGCAGATGACTCCCAAGCCCGTTTCAGGAGAATGTCAGCCTTTCTGTCCATTGGGTCCCTAAAATTTGAAGAGTCCTCGAATGGGATGGATGTCTTCTTAGCGACTGGCACATCAATATTCGGGATCTCCTCCCAGACCTTAATGTCTTCCAGATCAAAAAGTAGGCGACTTTTGAAGTCCCGAGACAGCACCAACCGTTTTTCCATATCCTCCCACTCTTTCAACACCATAGCGCGAATGTGATCACTTAGCGGGAACACACGCTGCTTTTGCGCTCTAAGGCCCCCGAATATTAAGTCCTGTCTGTACTGTGGTTTTGGGACCTCCTCCACCTGCATCGCATCTCTAATGGCCTGTACCAGTTCATCCGTATCTTCAGAGGAAAATAAGTATTTCACCCTCTTCGTCCTGGTCTGACCCCAGGGGATGGGATTCCTCGTCTGAGCTCTGCTCCATCTCCCACCTAGGCCTCTTAGGACACGGACCCAGACTGGGAGGCTGCGGACGAGAGAGGCAGGATATAGAGGCCTGTTCCTCTTCCCGGATCAGGAACCTCACTTAAGATAGAAGGGATGGCTGTTCTTCCCTTACAACCTTGGTAGTACAAGTATCGCAGAGTGATCTGCCATAGGTGTCAAGGAGCTTCGTATGACATATGGGGCAACGCCTGGATTTTGTGGAGGCTTTGCCAGTCCGTTTGGGCATAGGCAGGGGCATAGCTGGGGTTCCCTTATCCTGCACAGCGCAAGAGAGGGAATAGTTTAGGGGCTGAGTGCCGAGGACAGGCCAAGTGCTGAGGATGGGGATGAGGATGGCGCACTTACTCAGTCATCCTGGTCCATCTTGCCTGGATCGTCGATTGTACCGCTGCACACCCTGCACGATCCAGGAAACTGGTCTGTTGTCTGTCTCGTTGCAGTTCTGCGTTCCACCCTGGAACGCGCGCCGACCTCTTCCCCGGCGCCGGTGACATCACCAGAAGTGCGATGGCCTCCCATAGCGTGACTTCCGGAAGAAGCGATGCAAGCCGGCCGGCGTCCGAGCCGAGAGCCTCCCATTGGAAGGAGCGGCTCAACCCAGGAGCATGTCCGCTCGCTGGTCTCTGGAGCCGAGGGACTCCGCACTGGGAAGTGTCAGCCTCAGGCCACTTGACAGGGGGAAGGATTTGGACGAGCCGCACGATCCCCGAGCCGTCCCGTAAGCTGCGCTTTTCTCGTGCGTCCCTCCATGCAGGGACAGAAAAAACACTGAGGGATTTGGGGTGGGGTGGGGTGGGGCCTTTTAACCTCTCGTGTGCTTTTCCTGTCCCTGTAAGGAGGAGGAGGACGCCCTACATGGTGCTGTCAGGAGGGACGTCCTGGAAAAATCCAATTTTCTTGTCAATAATATTTGGGCTAAAGGAATGGGGGGGGGGGGCAGGCATCCCAGAGAGGTCCCAAAGAGTGGAAAAAAAAGACAATAACTGATTGTATGGCATAACAGTCAAACAGCGGCTAACAACATCCTGCGGCACAAGCCGTTATCAGCAGTCACCACAAAGGAGGCCCTCCGACGCCTCACCGCCCAGGAGAACCACCCCCCCATATCTTACAGCCCAGGAAGCCACCCCGACATCTGACCATCAAAGAGGCCACCATGCAGGAGAGGCCAGACCAGAGTTAGCTATAACACAGGCAGGCTTCCACCACAGCTGACCCAATGCACATTGACATGGTCATCAGAAGTTGATGGGCCCCTATCAAGAAATGCTGAAAAGATGGCCGTCGGGTGTTAATGGCTCCGATCCGGGAACTAATAGATGAGTACGAGGAGGGGAGGACAAAGTCCGCAGAGATCTGGAACACGAGAACGGGGCACAAACCCACCGTCTCCTGATGGAGGACAGGAAAGGGTAATATGAAGGAAAGGGCAGAGAGTGGAGACACGCTGTGCTCGGAGGCCACCAGATATGCCACCATCCATAAAACCAGCCTCAGGGAGAGGCATCCGAAGAGCCTGAAGGGAAGATGACCGGAGCGGAGCCAGAACAGGAAGGAGAGAGGAGCCGAATGGGCCGAATCCTGGAGGAAGGGTCAATCGTCTCAGCGAAAAGACAACACCGGCTGAGAGTACGTAGAAGGGGGAAAACTGGAGGCTGCAGAGCACCGGAAACTGCTCATGATGAGGGACAAAAGAGCTTATTCCAAAGTTCAGTTTGAGCACCAGAATCTGAACCCCATTGTTTTCAATGGGACCGAACTTTTGAACTGGAAAATATTCTCTCTCCATGGGACTACATGATGGAGGCGACGGGCGGTCACCAGATCCTGACGGCAGAGGCCACGGGCGGTCACCAGATCCTGACGGCAGAGGCTACGGGCGGTCACCAGATCCTGACGGCAGAGGCCACGGGCGGTCACCAGATCCTGACGGCAGAGGCGACGAGCAGTCACCAGAAACTGACAGCAGAGGCAACACGTGCTCACCAGATCCTGATGGAGGCGACAGCGGTCAGATACTGATGATGGAGGTGACGGGCGGTCACCAGATACTGCTGATGGAGGTGACGGGCGGTCACCAAAAACTGATGACGGAGGTGACGGGCAGTCACCAGATACTGATGACGGAGGTGACGGGCGGTCACCAAAAACTGATGACGGAGGTGACGGGCAGTCACCAGATACTGATGATGGAGGTGACGGGCGGTCACCACATACTGATGACGGAAGCGACGGGCGGTCACCAGATACTGATGATGGAGGTGACGGGTGGTCACCAAAAACTGATGACGGAGGTGACGGGCAGTCACCAGATACTGATGAAGGAGGCGACGGGCTGTCACCAGATACTGATGATGGAAGCGACGGGCTGTCACCAGATACTGATGATGGAAGCGACGGGCGCACTGGTCTAACACAGCTGTGTTCACTTACACATGGTGGCCTCACACAAGAGGATACAGATTGTTTGATCCCACAAGCGCCAGACAACAGCAGAACAACAGTGCGAATAATCACAGAGATCAAAGGTGTCACAGGATAAACCACAGCGGAAATACAGATTCTGTACAGGGTGATATAAGAGGAGTGGTGATATCACATCTTATTACAGTATAGGGTGATAAGGGGAGCGGTGATATCACATCTTATTACAGTATAGGGTGATAAGGGGAGCGGTGATATCACATCTTATTACAGTACAGGGGTATATAAGAGGAGCGGTGATATCTTATTACATTACAGGGTGATAAGGGGAGCGGTGATATCACATCTTATTACAGTACAGGGGGATATAAGAGGAGCGGTGATATCACATCTTATTACAGTACAGGGTGATAAGAGGAGCGGTGATATCACATCTTATTACAGTACAGGGGGATATAAGAGGAGCGGTGATATCACATCTTATTACAGTACAGGGTGATATAAGAGGAGCGGTGATATCACATCTTATTACAGTACAGGGGGATATAAGAGGAGCGGGGATATCACATCTTATTACAGTACAGGGGGATATAAGAGGAGCGGTGATATCACATCTTATTACAGTATAGGGTGATAAGGGGAGCGGTGATATCACATCTTATTACAGTACAGGGGTATATAAGAGGAGCGGTGATATCTTATTACATTACAGGGTGATAAGGGGAGCGGTGATATCACATCTTATTACAGTACAGGGGGATATAAGAGGAGCGGTGATATCACATCTTATTACAGTACAGGGTGATAAGAGGAGCGGTGATATCACATCTTATTACAGTACAGGGGGATATAAGAGGAGCGGTGATATCACATCTTATTACAGTACAGGGTGATATAAGAGGAGCGGGGATATCACATCTTATTACAGTACAGTGTTGTGAGTTCATTTTCCCATTCACCGTCGATGTCTGAAGAACTCCCTCTTCTGGTGAAGGAAGGTAGTGAGGCTGATTACCAAACACCTGATCTGGTAGATGATGACTGGGTAACAGGAAATTCTGACTGGATATAAGGCAGCCGACGCCCTTCTGAGTCGCTGGTGATTTCTCTGCTGGATTCTTGGAGACCAGTCTGATTCCTGCTTCCCAAAGATAAGTTTTTGCTCTGCTATTGAACTTATTAGTTTTGTTTTGATTACCTTGTTTTTTGGAGTTCAGCCATCCCCGGTTGGGGGTGTGCCGAGTTCCATTTTTGTCTCTGATCAGTTTGTCTCTTTGCTCTGTCTTCAGAATTTACTTGAGTGCTGATATAGACTTTTTGAAGTCCTAGTGACTTCAGGGCCTGTTTTTCCTATCAGACGGTTGGGACATTTTTTGGTAGGGTTTTTTACGGATTGCAGGCAGCAGCTTTTCTATCCTGTCCTTTTTAGTTAGCTTGGGCCCCATCGTTTGCTCAACCTATCTTTCTATCTGTGTTAGTGTTTTCATCTTGCTTCACCATCATTATATGTTGGGGGCTGCCTATTGCTTTGGGGTCTGCTCTGGGGCAGTTTAGATTTCCCCTTTCTTTCTTTAGTTCTCCGGCTGTGTTCGAGGGGGTCTAGGGCATCGTAGGAACCCCCCACGGCTACTGTTAGTTGTTGTGGATAGGATCAGGGGTCTGCAATCCGATAGCTACCAACCTCTCCGGTTTTCTGGACTTAGCTTGTATTTTTGTTTTTTCTTCCTTCGGTGACTCGTTCATAACAGTACAGGATGATATAAGAGGAGCGGTGATATCACATCTTATTACAGTACAGGGTGATATAAGAGGAACGGTGATATCACATCTTATTACAGGACAGGGGGATATAAGAGGAACGGTGATATCACATCTTATTACAGGACAGGGGGATATAAGAGGAGCGGTGATATCACATCTTATTACAGTACAGGATGATATAAGAGGAGTGGTGATATCACATCTTATTACAGTACAGCAGTGATATAAGAGCGGTGATATCACATCTTATTACAGTACAGGGGGATAAAAGCGGTGCAGTGATATCACATCTTATTACAGTACAGGGGGATATAAGAGGAGCGGTGATATCACATCTTATTACAGTACAGGGGGATATAAGAGGAACGGTGATATCACATCTTATTACAGGACAGGGGGATATAAGAGGAACGGTGATATCACATCTTATTACAGGACAGGGGGATATAAGAGGAGCGGTGATATCACATCTTATTACAGTACAGGATGATATAAGAGGAGTGGTGATATCACATCTTATTACAGTACAGCAGTGATATAAGAGCGGTGATATCACATCTTATTACAGTACAGGGGGATAAAAGCGGTGCAGTGATATCACATCTTATTACAGTACAGGGGGATATAAGAGGAGTGGTGATATCACACCTTATTACAGTACAGGGTGATATAAGAGGAGCGGTGATATCACATCTTATTACAGGACAGGGGGATATAAGAGGAGCGGTGATATCACATCTTATTACAGGACAGGGTGATATAAGAGGAGCGGTGATATCACATCTTATTACAGGACAGGGTGATATAAGAGGAGCTGCGATATCACATCTTATTACAGTACAGGGTGATATAAGAGGAGCGGAGATATCACATCTTATTACAGTACAGCAGTGATATACATTACGGTACAGAGGGGAGGTCACCTCTTATTACAGTACAGCGGGGAGGTCACCTTTTATTACGGTACAGCGGGGAGGTCACCTCTTGTTACGGTACAGCGGGGAGGTCACCTCTTGTTACGGTACAGCGGGGAGGTCACCTCTTGTTACGGTACAGCGGGGAGGTCACCTCTTATTACGGTACAGCGGGGAGGTCACCTCTTATTACGGTACAGCGGGGAGGTCTCCTTACGTTGCGCTCTCACCTCGTTCCTCCATTCCCGCAGACAGGGGAAGCCGTCCCGCTTCCGCAGCGCCTCCATCACCTCCTGCACCGCCGTAGTCCGCTCTTGGGGGCCGCGCAGTTGGTCGCTCAGCTCCAGTCGGGCTCCAGACCCTTCATACAGTGTGAATACGTCCGAACTCTGTACCAGGATCTGCGCCACCGGCGGCGTCACCCACCCGACCCGCTGACCGAGGACACAGAACGGGAGGCAACCTGCGGAATCAGAGGGGACGGCTGTAACAGGACCCCCATTATCTGTGCTGCTCACAGAGTCATACACGCAGGGGGAGCGAGATTCAGTGTATTCACCCCGGGCTCACACACAACAGTCCACTCCACCTGCACGCTGCAGATTGTTCAGCTTCAGCACGAGCTCTAGGACCCTCTGTGACCACGGGACGGGCGCCATATATGTGTGCAGGAAGCAACGCAGTCCACTCCACCTGCAGAAGAGACACCTGAGTGACCCACGGTCCGCTCCACCTGCAGAGGAGACCCCCGAGTGACCCGCGGCTCGTTCCACCCGCAGACGAGACCCCCGAGTGACCAGCAGTCCGCTCCACCCGCAGACGAGACCCCCGAGTCACCCGCAGTCCGCTCCACCCGCAGAGGAGACAACCACGGTCCGCTTCACCCGCAGAGGAGACACCCGAGTGACCCACGGTCCGCTCCACCCGCAGAGGAGACACCCGAGTGACCCACGGTCCGCTCCACCCGCAGAGGAGACACCCGAGTGACCCACGGTCCGCTCCACCCGCAGAGGAGACACCCGAGTGACCCGCGGTTCGCTCCACCCGCAGAGGAGACACCCGAGTGACCCGCGGTCCGCTCCACCCGCAGGAGACACCCGAGTGACCCGCGGTCCGCTCCACCCGCAGAGGAGACCCCCCCGAGTGACCCGCGGTCCGCTCCACCCGCAGAGGAGACCCCCCGAGTGACCCGCGGCCCGTTCCACCCGCAGAGGAGACACCCGAGTGACCCGCGGTCCGCTCCACCCGCAGAGGAGACACGAGTGACCCGTGGTCCTCTCCACCCGCAGAGACCCCCCCCGAGTGACCCGCGGCCCGTTCCACCCGCAGAGGAGACACCCGAGTGACCCGCGGTCCGCTCCACCCGCAGAAGAGACACCCGAGTCACCCACGGTCCGCTCCACCCACAGAAGAGACACCCGAGTCACCCACGGTCCGCTCCACCCGCAGAGAAGACAACCACGGTCCGCTTCACCCGCAGAGGAGACACCCGAGTGACCCACGGTCCGCTCCACCCGCAGAGGAGACACCCGAGTGACCCACGGTCCGCTCCACCCGCAGAGGAGACTCCCGAGTGATCCACGGTCCGCTCCACCCGCAAAGGAGACTCCCGAGGGACCCACGGCCCGCTCCACCCGCAGAGGAGACCTTCGAGTGACCCACGGTCCGCTCCACCCGCAGAGGAGACACCCAAGTGACCCGCGGTCCGCTCCACCCGCAGAGGAGACCCCCGAGTGACCCGCGGTCCGCTCCACCCGCAGAGGAGACCCCCGAGTGACCCGCGGTCCGCTCCACCCGCAGAGGAGACCCCCGAGTGACCCGCGGCCCGCTCCACCCGCAGAGGAGACCCCCGAGTGACCCGCGGCCCGCTCCACCCGCAGAGGAGACCCCCGAGTGACCCAGCGGTCAGCTCCACCCGCAGAGGAGACCCCCGAGTGACCAGCGGTCAGCTCCACCCGCAGAGGAGACCCCCGAGTGACCAGCGGTCAGCTCCACCCGCTGAGGAGACCCCCGAGTGACCAGCGGTCAGCTCCACCCGCTGAGGAGACCCCCGAGTGACCAGCGGTCAGCTCCACCCGCTGAGGAGACCCCCGAGTGACCCGCGGTCCGCTCCACCCGCAGACGAGACACCCGAGTGAACCGCGGTCCGCTCCACCCGCAGAGGAGACCCCCGAGTGACCCATGGCCCGCTCCACCCGCTGAGGAGACCCCCGAGTGACCAGCGGTCCGCTCCACCCGCAGACGAGACCACCGAGTGACCAGCGGTCTGCTCCACCCGCAGAGGAGACCCCCGAGTGACCCACGGGCCGCTCCACCCGCAGACGAGACACCCGAGTGACCCACGGCCCGCTCCACCCGCTGAGGAGACCCCCGAGTGACCCACGGTCCGCTCCACCCGCAGAGGAGACACCCGAGTGACCCACGGTCCGCTCCACCCGCAGAGGAGACACCCGAGTGACCCACGGTCCGCTCCACCCGCAGGAGACACCCGAGTGACCCACGGTCCGCTCCACCCGCAGAGGAGACACCCGAGTGACCCACGGTCCGCTCCACCCGCAGAGGAGACACCCGAGTGACCCACGGTCCGCTCCACCCGCAGAGGAGACACCCGAGTGACCCACGGTCCGCTCCACCAGCAGAGGAGACCCCCGAGTGACCCACGGCACGCTCCACCCGCAGAGGAGACACCCGAGTGACCCACGGCCCGCTCCACCCGCAGAGGAGACCCCCGAGTGACCCGCGGTCCGCTCCACCCGCAGACGAGACCCCCGAGTGACCCGCGGTCCGCTCCACCCGCAGACGAGACCCCCGAGTGACCCGCGGTCCGCTCCACCCGCAGACGAGACCCCCGAGTGACCCGCGGTCCGCTCCACCCGCAGACGAGACCCCCGAGTGACCAGCGGTCAGCTCCACCCGCAGAGGAGACCCCCGAGTGACCAGCGGTCAGCTCCACCCGCAGAGGAGACCCCCGAGTGACCAGCGGTCAGCTCCACCCGCAGAGGAGACCCCCGAGTGACCAGCGGTCAGCTCCACCCGCAGAGGAGACCCCCGAGTGACCAGCGGTCAGCTCCACCCGCAGAGGAGACCCCCGAGTGACCAGCGGTCCGCTCCACCCGCAGAGGAGACCCCCGAGTGACCAGCGGTCCGCTCCACCCGCAGAGGAGACCCCCGAGTGACCAGCGGTCCGCTCCACCCGCAGAGGAGACCCCCGAGTGACCAGCGGTCAGCTCCACCCGCAGAGGAGACCCCCGAGTGACCAGCGGTCAGCTCCACCCGCAGAGGAGACCCCCGAGTGACCAGCGGTCAGCTCCACCCGCAGAGGAGACCCCCGAGTGACCAGCGGTCAGCTCCACCCGCAGAGGAGACCCCCGAGTGACCAGCGGTCAGCTCCACCCGCAGAGGAGACCCCCGAGTGACCAGCGGTCAGCTCCACCCGCAGAGGAGACCCCCGACTGACCAGCGGTCAGCTCCACCCGCAGACGAGACCCCCGAGTGACCAGCGGTCAGCTCCACCCGCAGACGAGACCCCCGAGTGACCAGCGGTCAGCTCCACCCGCAGACGAGACCCCCGAGTGACCAGCGGTCACCTCCACCCGCAGACGAGACCCCCCGAGTGACCAGCGGTCAGCTCCACCCGCAGACGAGACCCCCGAGTGACCCACGGTCCGCTCCACCCGCAGACGAGACCCCCGAGTGACCCACGGTCCGCTCCACCCGCAGAGGAGACCCCCGAGTGACCCGCGGTCCGCTCCACCCGCAGACGAGACCACCGAGTGACCCATGGCCCGCTCCACTCGCTGAGGAGACCCCCAAGTGACCAGCGGTCCGCTCCACCCGCAGACGAGACCACCGAGTGACCCGCGGTCCGCTCCACCCGCAGAGGAGACCCCCGAGTGACCCACGGTCCGCTCCACCCGCAGAGACCCCCGAGTGACCCGCGGTCCGCTCCACCCGCAGAGGAGACCACCGAGTGACCAGCGGTCCGCTCCACCCGCAGACGAGACCACCAAGTGACCAGCGGTCAGCTCCACCCGCAGAGGAGACCCCCGAGTGACCCACGGTCCGCTCCACCCGCAGAGACCCCCGAGTGACCAGCGGTCAGCTCCACCCGCAGAGGAGACCCCCGAGTGACCCGCGGTCCGCTCCACCCGCAGAGGAGACCCCCGAGTGACCAGCGGTCAGCTCCACCCGCAGAGGAGACCCCCGAGTGACCAGCGGTCAGCTCCACCCGCAGAGGAGACCCCCGAGTGACCAGCGGTCAGCTCCACCCGCAGAGGAGACCCCCGAGTGACCAGCGGTCAGCTCCACCCGCTGAGGAGACCCCCGAGTGACCCACGGTCCGCTCCACCCGCTGAGGAGACCCCCAAGTGACCAGCGGTCACCTCCACCCGCAGACGAGACCCCCGAGTGACCAGCGGTCAGCTCCACCCGCAGACGAGACCCCCGAGTGACCCACGGTCCGCTCCACCCGCAGACGAGACCCCCGAGTGACCCACGGTCAGCTCCACCCGCAGACGAGACCCCCGAGTGACCCACGGTCCGCTCCACCCGCAGACGAGACCCCCGAGTGACCCACGGTCCGCTCCACCCGCAGAGGAGACCCCCGAGTGACCCGCGGTCCGCTCCACCCGCAGACGAGACCACCGAGTGACCCATGGCCCGCTCCACTCGCTGAGGAGACCCCCAAGTGACCAGCGGTCCGCTCCACCCGCAGACGAGACCACCGAGTGACCCGCGGTCCGCTCCACCCGCAGAGGAGACCCCCGAGTGACCCACGGTCCGCTCCACCCGCAGAGACCCCCGAGTGACCCGCGGTCCGCTCCACCCGCAGAGGAGACCACCGAGTGACCAGCGGTCCGCTCCACCCGCAGACGAGACCACCAAGTGACCAGCGGTCAGCTCCACCCGCAGAGGAGACCCCCGAGTGACCCACGGTCCGCTCCACCCGCAGAGACCCCCGAGTGACCAGCGGTCAGCTCCACCCGCAGAGGAGACCCCCGAGTGACCCGCGGTCCGCTCCACCCGCTGAGGAGACCCCCGAGTGACCCGCGGTCCGCTCCACCCGCTGAGGAGACCCCCGAGTGACCCACGGTCCGCTCCACCCGCTGAGGAGACCCCCGAGTGACCCACGGTCCGCTCCACCCGCTGAGGAGACCCCCGAGTAACCCGCGGTCCGCTCCACCCGCTGAGGAGACCCCCGAGTGACCCACGGTCCGCTCCACCCGCTGAGGAGACCCCCAAGTGACCAGCGGTCACCTCCACCCGCAGACGAGACCCCCGAGTGACCAGCGGTCAGCTCCACCCGCAGACGAGACCCCCGAGTGACCCACGGTCCGCTCCACCCGCAGACGAGACCCCCGAGTGACCCACGGTCCGCTCCACCCGCAGAGGAGACCCCCGAGTGACCCGCGGTCCGCTCCACCCGCAGACGAGACCACCGAGTGACCCACGGTCCGCTCCACCCGCAGACGAGACCCCCGAGTGACCCACGGTCCGCTCCACCCGCAGAGGAGACCCCCGAGTGACCCATGGCCCGCTCCACTCGCTGAGGAGACCCCCAAGTGACCAGCGGTCCGCTCCACCCGCAGACGAGACCACCGAGTGACCCACGGTCCGCTCCACCCGCAGACGAGACCCCCGAGTGACCCACGGTCCGCTCCACCCGCAGAGGAGACCCCCGAGTGACCCACGGCCCGCTCCACTCGCTGAGGAGACCCCCAAGTGACCAGCGGTCCGCTCCACCCGCAGACGAGACCACCGAGTGACCCGCGGTCCGCTCCACCCGCAGAGGAGACCCCCGAGTGACCCACGGTCCGCTCCACCCGCAGAGACCCCCGAGTGACCCGCGGTCCGCTCCACCCGCAGAGGAGACCACCGAGTGACCAGCGGTCCGCTCCACCCGCAGACGAGACCACCAAGTGACCAGCGGTCAGCTCCACCCGCAGAGGAGACCCCCGAGTGACCCACGGTCCGCTCCACCCGCAGAGACCCCCGAGTGACCAGCGGTCAGCTCCACCCGCAGAGGAGACCCCCGAGTGACCCGCGGTCCGCTCCACCCGCTGAGGAGACCCCCGAGTGACCCGCGGTCCGCTCCACCCGCTGAGGAGACCCCCGAGTGACCCACGGTCCGCTCCACCCGCTGAGGAGACCCCCGAGTGACCCACGGTCCGCTCCACCCGCTGAGGAGACCCCCGAGTAACCCGCGGTCCGCTCCACCCGCTGAGGAGACCCCCGAGTGACCCACGGTCCGCTCCACCCGCTGAGGAGACCCCCAAGTGACCAGCGGTCTGCTCCACCCACAGACACTGGAGGGAGATAATATCCAGCCCGTTCCAACAGACGGCAGCAGAGACCCCTCACCCCGGGTCACAGTTATCCAGCACGTGGCCTTATTGGGGGGAGTGTTATTATAAGTGGAGGGAGGAGCTAATCACAGGGTGAAGGATGATTGGTGCAAATATAAGACCCAGGACGTGTCTCCAGCAGCAGGAGGCGGCGGCCATCATTGTGGAGACCAAGAGCTGAGAAGCTGAGAGGAGCAATGGCCGCTTCGTAAGACGGGAGACCTGTGCTGTGGAGACGCTGTGTGTGACCTGTGCTGGGCGTTACTATGGACACAGGATCAGGCCCCTGCTCCTCGCTCCGGTCTCTCCTGTACAGTGAGGTCTCATTATACCCCTGTATAAGGATCTAGTGACGCAGTGTAGACTGTTATTCAGCATTGCTGTCTCCTCAGATTGTCAGCTCTTGTGATCAGGCCCCTGCTCCTCGCTCCGGTCTCTCCTGTACAGTGAGGCCTCATTATACCCCTGTATAAGGATCTAGTGACGCAGTGTAGACTGTTATTCAGCATTGCTGTCTCCTCAGATTGTCAGCTCTTGTGATCAGGCCTCTGCTCCTCGCTCCGGTCTCTCCTGTACAGTGAGGCCTCATTATACCCCTGTATAAGGATCTAGTGACGCAGTGTAGACTGTTATTCAGCATTGCTGTGTCCTCAGATTGTCAGCTCTTGTGATCAGGCCCCTGCTCCTCGCTCCGGTCTCTCCTGTACAGTGAGGCCTCATTATACCCCTGTATAAGGATCTAGTGACGCAGTGTAGACTGTTATTCAGCATTGCTGTGTCCTCAGATTGTCAGCTCTTGTGATCAGGCCCCTGCTCCTCGCTCCGGCCTCTCCTGTACAGTGAGGCCTCATTATACCCCTGTATAAGGATCTAGTGACGCAGTGTAGACTGTTAATCAGCATTGCTGTCTCCTCAGATTGTCAGCTCTTGTGATCAGGCCCCTGCTCCTCGCTCCGGTCTCTCCTGTACAGTGAGGCCTCATTATACCCCTGTATAAGGATCTAGTGACGCAGTGTAGACTGTTATTCAGCATTGCTGTCTCCTCAGATTGTCAGCTCTTGTGATCAGGCCCCTGCTCCTCGCTCCGGTCTCTCCTGTACAGTGAGGGCTCATTATACCCCTGTATAAGGATCTAGTGACGCAGTGTAGACTGTTATTCAGCATTGCTGTCTCCTCAGATTGTCAGCTCTTGTGATCAGGCCCCTGCTCCTCGCTCCGGTCTCTCCTGTACAGTGAGGGCTCATTATACCCCTGTATAAGGATCTAGTGACGCAGTGTAGACTGTTATTCAGCATTGCTGTCTCCTCAGATTGTCAGCTCTTGTGATCAGGCCCCTGCTCCTCGCTCCGGCCTCTCCTGTACAGTGAGGCCTCATTATACCCCTGTATAAGGAGCTAGTGACGCAGTGTAGACTGTTATTCAGCATTGCTGTCTCCTCAGATTGTCAGCTCTTGTGATCAGGCCCCTGCTCCTCGCTCCGGTCTCTCCTGTACAGTGAGGCCTCATTATACCCCTGTATAAGGATCTAGTGACGCAGTGTAGACTGTTATTCAGCATTGCTGTCTCCTCAGATTGTCAGCTCTTGTGATCAGGCCCCTGCTCCTCGCTCCGGTCTCTCCTGTACAGTGAGGGCTCATTATACCCCTGTATAAGGATCTAGTGACGCAGTGTAGACTGTTATTCAGCATTGCTGTCTCCTCAGATTGTCAGCTCTTGTGATCAGGCCTCTGCTCCTCGCTCCGGTCTCTCCTGTACAGTGAGGCCTCATTATACCCCTGTATAAGGATCTAGTGACGCAGTGTAGACTGTTATTCAGCATTGCTGTCTCCTCAGATTGTCAGCTCTTGTGATCAGGCCCCTGCTCCTCGCTCCGGTCTCTCCTGTACAGTGAGGGCTCATTATACCCCTGTATAAGGATCTAGTGACGCAGTGTAGACTGTTATTCAGCATTGCTGTGTCCTCAGATTGTCAGCTCTTGTGATCAGGCCCCTGCTCCTCGCTCCGGTCTCTCCTGTACAGTGAGGGCTCATTATACCCCTGTATAAGGATCTAGTGACGCAGTGTAGACTGTTATTCAGCATTGCTGTCTCCTCAGATTGTCAGCTCTTGTGATCAGGCCCCTGCTCCTCGCTCCGGTCTCTCCTGTACAGTGAGGCCTCATTATACCCCTGTATAAGGATCTAGTGACGCAGTGTAGACTGTTATTCAGCATTGCTGTGTCCTCAGATTGTCAGCTCTTGTGATCAGGCCCCCGCTCCTCGCTCCGGTCTCTCCTGTACAGTGAGTCCTCATTATACCCCTGTATAAGGATCTAGTGATGCAGTGTAGACTGTTATTCAGCATTGCTGTTTCATCAGATTGTCAGCTCTTGTGATCAGGCCTCTGCTCCTCGCTCCGGTCTCTCCTGTACAGTGAGTCCTCATTATACCCCTGTATAAGGATCTAGTGACGCAGTGTAGACTGTTATTCAGCATTGCTGTGTCCTCAGATTGTCAGCTCTTGTGATCAGGCCCCTGCTCCTCGCTCCGGTCTCTCCTGTACAGTGAGGCCTCATTATACCCCTGTATAAGGATCTAGTGATGCAGTGTAGACTGTTATTCAGCATTGCTGTTTCCTCAGATTGTCAGCTCTTGTGATCAGGCCCCCGCTCCTCGCTCCGGTCTCTCCTGTACAGTGAGGCCTCATTATACCCCTGTATAAGGATCTAGTGACGCAGTGTAGACTGTTATTCAGCATTGCTGTCTCCTCAGATTGTCAGCTCTTGTGATCAGGCCCCCGCTCCTCGCTCCGGTCTCTCCTGTACAGTGAGGCCTCATTATACCCCTGTATAAGGATCTAGTGACGCAGTGTAGACTGTTATTCAGCATTGCTGTTTCCTCAGATTGTCAGCTCTTGTGATCAGGCCCCGGCTCCTCGCTCCGGTCTCTCCTGTACAGTGAGGCCTCATTATACCCCTGTATAACCATCTAGTGACGCAGTGTAGACTGTTATTCAGCATTGCTGTCTCCTCAGATTGTCAGCTCTTGTGATCAGGCCCCCGCTCCTCGCTCCGGTCTCTCCTGTACAGTGAGGTCTCATTATACCCCTGTATAAGGATCTAGTGACGCAGTGTAGACTGTTATTCAGCATTGCTGTTTCCTCAGATTGTCAGCTCTTGTGATCAGGCCTCTGCTCCTCGCTCTGGTCTCTCCTGTACAGTGAGGCCTCATTATACCCCTGTATAAGGATCTAGTGACGCAGTGTAGACTGTTATTCAGCATTGCTGTTTCCTCAGATTGTCAGCTCTTGTGATCAGGCCCCGGCTCCTCGCTCCGGTCTCTCCTGTACAGTGAGGCCTCATTCTCCACCTGTATAAGGATCCAGTGACACAGTGTAGACTGTTATTCAGCATTGCTGTTTCCTCAGATTGTCAGCTCTTGTGATCAGGCCTCTGCTCCTCGCTCCGGTCTCTCCTGTAAAGTGAGGCCTCATTATACCCCTGTATAAGGATCTAGTGACGCAGTGTAGACTGTTATTCAGCATTGCTGTTTCCTCAGATTGTCAGCTCTTGTGATCAGGCCCCGGCTCCTCGCTCCGGTCCCTCCTGTACAGTGAGGCCTCATTATACCCCTGTATAAGGATCTAGTGACGCAGTGTAGACTGTTATTCAGCATTGCTGTGTCCTCAGATTGTCAGCTCTTGTGATCAGGCCTCTGCTCCTCGCTCCGGTCTCTCCTGTACAGTGAGGCCTCATTATACCCCTGTATAAGTATCTAGTGACGCAGTGTAGACTGTTATTCAGCATTGCTGTCTCCTCAGATTGTCCGCTCTTGTAATCAGGCCCCTGCTCCTCGCTCCGGTCTCTCCTGTACAGTGAGGCCTCATTATACCCCTGTATAAGGATCTAGTGATGCAGTGTAGACTGTTATTCAGCATTGCTGTCTCCTCAGATTGTCAGCTCTTGTGATCAGGCCTCTGCTCCTCGCGCCGGTCTCTCCTGTACAGTGAGGCCTCATTATACCCCTGTATAAGGATCTAGTGACGCAGTGTAGACTGTTATTCAGCATTGCTGTTTCCTCAGATTGTCAGCTCTTGTGATCAGGCCCCTGCTCCTCGCTCCGGTCTCTCCCGTACAGTGAGGCCTCATTATACCCCTGTATAAGGATCTAGTGACGCAGTGTAGACTGTTATTCAGCATTGCTGTTTCCTCACATTGTCAGCTCTTGTGATCAGGCCCCCGCTCCTCGCTCCGGTCTCTCCTGTACAGTGAGGCCTCATTATACCCCTGTATAAGGATCTAGTGACGCAGTGTAGACTGTTATTCAGCATTGCTGTTTCCTCACATTGTCAGCTCTTGTGATCAGGCCCCCGCTCCTCGCTCCGGTCTCTCCTGTACAGTGAGGCCTCATTATACCCCTGTATAAGGATCTAGTGACGCAGTGTAGACTGTTATCCAGCATTGCTGTGTCCTCAGATTGTCAGCTCTTGTGATCAGGCCTCTGCTCCTCGCTCAGGTCTCTCCTGTACAGTGAGGCCTCATTATACCCCTGTATAAGGATCTAGTGACGCAGTGTAGACTTTTATTCAGCATTGCTGTGTCCTCAGATTGTCAGCTCTTGTGATCAGGCCCCTGCTCCTCGTTCCGGTCTCTCCTGTACAGTGAGGCCTCATTATACCCCTGTATAAGGATCTAGTGACACAGTGTAGACTGTTATTCAGAATTGCTGTTTCCTCAGATTGTCAGCTCTTGTGATCAGGCCCCGGCTCCTCGTTCCGGTCTCTCCTGTACAGTGAGGCCTCATTATACCCCTGTATAAGGATCTAGTGACGCAGTGTAGACTGTTATTCAGCATTGCTGTTTCCTCAGATTGTCAGCTCTTGTGATCAGGCCCCGGCTCCTCGCTCCGGTCCCTCCTGTACAGTGAGGCCTCATTATACCCCGTATAAGGATCTAGTGACGCAGTGTAGACTGTTATTCAGCATTGCTGTGTCCTCAGATTGTCAGCTCTTGTGATCAGGCCCCTGCTCCTCGCTCCGGTCTCTCCTGTACAGTGAGGCCTCATTATACCCCTGTATAAGGATCTAGTGACGCAGTGTAGACTGTTATTCAGCATTGCTGTCTCCTCAGATTGTCAGCTCTTGTGATCAGGCCCCTGCTCCTCGCTCCGGTCTCTCCTGTACAGTGAGGCCTCATTATACCCCTGTATAAGGATCTAGTGATGCAGTGTAGACTGTTATTCAGCATTGCTGTTTCCTCAGATTGTCAGCTCTTGTGATCAGGCCCCCGCTCCTCGCTCCGGTCTCTCCTGTACAGTGAGGCCTCATTATACCCCTGTATAAGGATCTAGTGATGCAGTGTAGACTGTTATTCAGCATTGCTGTGTCCTCAGATTGTCAGCTCTTGTGATCAGGCCCCCGCTCCTCGCTCCGGTCTCTCCTGTACAGTGAGGCCTCATTATACCCCTGTATAAGGATCTAGTGACGCAGTGTAGACTGTTATTCAGCATTGCTGTTTCCTCAGATTGTCAGCTCTTGTGATCAGGCCCCTGCTCCTCGCTCCGGTCTCTCCTGTACAGTGAGGCCTCATTATACTCCTGTATAACCATCTAGTGACGCAGTGTAGACTATTATTCAGCATTGCTGTCTCCTCAGATTGTCAGCTCTTGTGATCAGGCCCCTGCTCCTCGCTCCGGTCTCTCCTGTACAGTGAGGCCTCATTATACCCCTGTATAAGGATCTAGTGACGCAGTGTAGACTGTTTTTCAGCATTGCTGTGTCCTTAGATTGTCAGCTCTTGTGATCAGGCCTCTGTTCCTCACTCCGGTCTCTCCTGTACAGTGAGGCCTCATTATACCCCTGTATAAGGATCTAGTGACGCAGTGTAGACTGTTATTCAGCATTGCTGTCTCCTCAGATTGTCAGCTCTTGTGATCAGGCCTCTGCTCCTCGCTCCGGTCTCTCCTGTACAGTGAGGCCTCATTATACCCCTGTTTAAGGATCTAGTGACGCAGTGTAGACTGTTATTCAGCATTGCTGTGTCCTTAGATTGTCAGCTCTTGTGATCAGGCCTCTGTTCCTCGCTCCGGTCTCTCCTGTACAGTGAGGCCTCATTATACCCCTGTATAAGCATCTAGTGACGCAGTGTAGACTGTTATTCAGCATTGCTGTGTCCTCAGATTGTCAGCTCTTGTGATCAGGCCTCTGCTCCTCGCTCCGGTCTCTCCTGTACAGTGAGGCCTCATTATACTCCTGTATAAGGATCTAGTGACGCAGTGTAGACTGTTATTCAGCATTGCTGTCTCCTCAGATTGTCAGCTCTTGTGATCAGGCCCCTGCTCCTCGTTCCGGTCTCTCCTGTACAGTGAGGCCTCATTATACCCCTGTATAAGGATCTAGTGACACAATGTAGACTGTTATACAGAATTGCTGTTTCCTCAGATTGTCAGCTCTTGTGATCAGGCCCCGGCTCCTCGTTCCGGTCTCTCCTGTACAGTGAGGCCTCATTATACCCCTGTATAAGGATCTAGTGACGCAGTGTAGACTGTTATACAGAATTGCTGTTTCCTCAGATTGTCAGCTCTTGTGATCAGGCCCCGGCTCCTCGTTCCGGTCTCTCCTGTACAGTGAGGCCTCATTATACCCCTGTATAAGGATCTAGTGACGCAGTGTAGACTGTTATTCAGCATTGCTGTTTCCTCAGATTGTCAGCTCTTGTGATCAGGCCCCTGCTCCTCGCTCCGGTCTCTCCTGTACAGTGAGGCCTCATTATACCCCTGTATAAGGATCTAGTGACGCAGTGTAGACTGTTATTCAGCATTGCTGTTTCCTCACATTGTCAGCTCTTGTGATCAGGCCCCCGCTCCTCGCTCCGGTCTCTCCTGTACAGTGAGGCCTCATTATACCCCTGTATAAGCATCTAGTGACGCAGTGTAGACTGTTATTCAGCATTGCTGTTTCCTCAGATTGTCAGCTCTTGTGATCAGGCCTCTGCTCCTCGCTCCGGTCTCTCCTGTACAGTGAGGCCTCATTATACTCCTGTATAAGGATCTAGTGACGCAGTGTAGACTGTTATTCAGCATTGCTGTGTCCTCAGATTGTCAGCTCTTGTGATCAGGCCTCTGCTCCTCGCTCTGGTCTCTCCTGTACAGTGAGTCCTCATTATATCCCAGTATAAGGATCTAGTGACGCAGTGTAGACTGTTATTCAGCATTGCTGTCTCCTCAGATTGTCAGCTCTTGTGATCAGGCCCCGGCTCCTCGCTCCGGTCTCTCCTGTACAGTGAGTCCTCATTATACCCCTGTATAAGGATCTAGTGACGCAGTGTAGACTGTTATTCAGCATTGCTGTCTCCTCAGATTGTCAGCTCTTGTGATCAGGCCCCGTCTCCTCGCTCCGGTCTCTCCTGTACAGTGAGGTCTCATTATACCCCTGTATAAGGATCTAGTGACGCAGTGTAGACTGTTATTCAGCATTGCTGTGTCCTCAGATTGTCAGCTCTTGTGATCAGGACTCTGCTCCTCGCTCCGGTCTCTCCTGTACAGTGAGGTCTCATTATACCCCTGTATAAGGATCTAGTGACGCAGTGTAGACTGTTATTCGGCATTGCTGTCTCCTCAGATTGTCAGCTCTTGTGATCAGGTCCCCGCTCCTCGCTCCGCTCTCTCCTGTACATTGAGGCCTCATTATACCCCTGTATAAGGATCTAGTGACGCAGTGTAGACTGTTATTCAGCATTGCTGTCTCCTCAGATTGTCAGCTCTTGTGATCAGGCCCCTGCTCCTCGCTCCAGTCTCTCCTGTACAGTGAGGCCTCATTATACCCCTGTATAAGGATCTAGTGACGCAGTGTAGACTGTTATTCAACATTGCTGTCTCCTCAGATTGTCAGCTCTTGTGATCAGGCCCCTGCTCCTCGCTCCGGTCTCTCCTGTACAGTGAGGCCTCATTATACCCCTGTATAAGGATCTAGTGACGCAGTGTAGACTGTTATTCAGCATTGCTGTGTCCTCAGATTGTCAGCTCTTGTGATCAGGCCCCTGCTCCTCGCTCCGGTCTCTCCTGTACTGTGAGGCCTCATTATACCCCTGTATAAGGATCTAGTGACGCAGTGTAGACTGTTATTCAGCATTGCTGTCTCCTCAGATTGTCAGCTCTTGTGATCAGGCCCCTGCTCCTCGCTCCGATCTCTCCTGTATAGTGAGGCCTCATTATACTCCTATATAAGGATCTAGTGACGCAGTGTAGACTGTTATTCAGCATTGCTGTGTCCTCAGATTGTCAGCTCTTGTGATCAGGCCCCTGCTCCTCGCTCCGGTCTCTCCTGTACAGTGAGGCCTCATTATACCCCTGTATAAGGATCTAGTGACGCAGTGTAGACTATTATTCAGCATTGCTGTCTCCTCAGATTGTCAGCTCTTGTGATCAGGCCCCCGCTCCTCGCTCCGGTCTCTCCTGTACAGTGAGGTCTCATTATACCCCTGTATAAGGATCTAGTGACGCAGTGTAGACTGTTATTCAGCATTGCTGTCTCCTCAGATTGTCAGCTCTTGTGATCAGGCCCCCGATCCTCGCTCCGGTCTCTCCTGTACAGTGAGGTCTCATTATACCCCTGTATAAGGATCTAGTGACGCAGTGTAGACTGTTATTCAGCATTGCTGTGTCCTCAGATTGTCAGCTCTTGTGATCAGGCCCCTGCTCCTCGCTCCGGTCTCTCCTGTACAGTGAGGCCTCATTATACCTCTGTATAAGGATCTAGTGACGCAGTGTAGACTGTTATTCAGCATTGCTGTGTCCTCAGATTGTCAGCTCTTGTGATCAGGCCCCCGCTCCTCGCTCCGGTCTCTCCTGTACAGTGAGGCCTCATTATACCCCTGTATAAGGATCTAGTGATGCAGTGTAGACTGTTATTCAGCATTGCTGTGTCCTCAGATTGTCAGCTCTTGTGATCAGGCCCCTGCTCCTCGCTCCGGTCTCTCCTGTACAGTGAGGCCTCATTATACCCCTGTATAAGGATCTAGTGACGCAGTGTAGACTGTTATTCAGCATTGCTGTCTCCTCAGATTGTCAGCTCTTGTGATCAGGCCCCTGCTCCTCGCTCCGGTCTCTCCTGTACAGTGAGGCCTCATTATACCCCTGTATAAGGATCTAGTGACGCAGTGTTGACTGTTATTCAGCATTGCTGTCTCCTCAGATTGTCAGCTCTTGTGATCAGGCCTCTGCTCCTCGCTCCGCTCTCTCCTGTACAGTGAGGCCTCATTATACCCCTGTATAAGGATCTAGTGACGCAGTGTAGACTGTTATTCAGCATTGCTGTCTCCTCAGATTGTCAGCTCTTGTGATCAGGCCCCTGCTCCTCGCTCTGGTCTCTCCTGTACAGTGAGGCCTCATTATACCCCTGTATAAGGATCTAGTGACGCAGTGTAGACTGTTATTCAGCATTGCTGTGTCCTCAGATTGTCAGCTCTTGTGATCAGGCCCCTGCTCCTCGCTGCGGTCTCTCCTGTACAGTGAGGCCTCATTATACCCCTGTATAAGGATCTAGTGACGCAGTGTAGACTGTTATTCAGCATTGCTGTCTCCTCAGATTGTCAGCTCTTGTGATCAGGCCCCTGCTCCTCGCTCCGGTCTCTCCTGTACAGTGAGGCCTCATTATACCCCTGTATAAGGATCTAGTGACGCAGTGTAGACTGTTATCCAGCATTGCTGTCTCCTCAGATTGTCCGCTCTTGTGATCAGGCCTCTGCTCCTCGCTCCGGTCTCTCCTGTACAGTGAGGCCTCATTATACCCCTGTATAAGGATCTAGTGACGCAGTGTAGACTGTTATTCAGCATTGCTGTGTCCTCAGATTGTCAGCTCTTGTGATCAGCCCCCGCTCCTCGCTCCGGTCTCTCCCGTACAGTGAGGCCTCATTATACCCCTGTATAAGGATCTAGTGACGCAGTGTAGACTGTTATTCAGCATTGCTGTTTCCTCACATTGTCAGCTCTTGTGATCAGGCCCCCGCTCCTCGCTCCGGTCTCTCCTGTACAGTGAGGCCTCATTATACCCCTGTATAAGGATCTAGTGACGCAGTGTAGACTGTTATTCAGCATTGCTGTTTCCTCACATTGTCAGCTCTTGTGATCAGGCCCCCGCTCCTCGCTCCGGTCTCTCCTGTACAGTGAGGCCTCATTATACCCCTGTATAAGGATCTAGTGACGCAGTGTAGACTGTTATCCAGCATTGCTGTGTCCTCAGATTGTCAGCTCTTGTGATCAGGCCTCTGCTCCTCGCTCAGGTCTCTCCTGTACAGTGAGGCCTCATTATACCCCTGTATAAGGATCTAGTGACGCAGTGTAGACTTTTATTCAGCATTGCTGTGTCCTCAGATTGTCAGCTCTTGTGATCAGGCCCCTGCTCCTCGTTCCGGTCTCTCCTGTACAGTGAGGCCTCATTATACCCCTGTATAAGGATCTAGTGACACAGTGTAGACTGTTATTCAGAATTGCTGTTTCCTCAGATTGTCAGCTCTTGTGATCAGGCCCCGGCTCCTCGTTCCGGTCTCTCCTGTACAGTGAGGCCTCATTATACCCCTGTATAAGGATCTAGTGACGCAGTGTAGACTGTTATTCAGCATTGCTGTTTCCTCAGATTGTCAGCTCTTGTGATCAGGCCCCGGCTCCTCGCTCCGGTCCCTCCTGTACAGTGAGGCCTCATTATACCCCGTATAAGGATCTAGTGACGCAGTGTAGACTGTTATTCAGCATTGCTGTGTCCTCAGATTGTCAGCTCTTGTGATCAGGCCCCTGCTCCTCGCTCCGGTCTCTCCTGTACAGTGAGGCCTCATTATACCCCTGTATAAGGATCTAGTGACGCAGTGTAGACTGTTATTCAGCATTGCTGTCTCCTCAGATTGTCAGCTCTTGTGATCAGGCCCCTGCTCCTCGCTCCGGTCTCTCCTGTACAGTGAGGCCTCATTATACCCCTGTATAAGGATCTAGTGATGCAGTGTAGACTGTTATTCAGCATTGCTGTTTCCTCAGATTGTCAGCTCTTGTGATCAGGCCCCCGCTCCTCGCTCCGGTCTCTCCTGTACAGTGAGGCCTCATTATACCCCTGTATAAGGATCTAGTGATGCAGTGTAGACTGTTATTCAGCATTGCTGTGTCCTCAGATTGTCAGCTCTTGTGATCAGGCCCCCGCTCCTCGCTCCGGTCTCTCCTGTACAGTGAGGCCTCATTATACCCCTGTATAAGGATCTAGTGACGCAGTGTAGACTGTTATTCAGCATTGCTGTTTCCTCAGATTGTCAGCTCTTGTGATCAGGCCCCTGCTCCTCGCTCCGGTCTCTCCTGTACAGTGAGGCCTCATTATACTCCTGTATAACCATCTAGTGACGCAGTGTAGACTATTATTCAGCATTGCTGTCTCCTCAGATTGTCAGCTCTTGTGATCAGGCCCCTGCTCCTCGCTCCGGTCTCTCCTGTACAGTGAGGCCTCATTATACCCCTGTATAAGGATCTAGTGACGCAGTGTAGACTGTTTTTCAGCATTGCTGTGTCCTTAGATTGTCAGCTCTTGTGATCAGGCCTCTGTTCCTCACTCCGGTCTCTCCTGTACAGTGAGGCCTCATTATACCCCTGTATAAGGATCTAGTGACGCAGTGTAGACTGTTATTCAGCATTGCTGTCTCCTCAGATTGTCAGCTCTTGTGATCAGGCCTCTGCTCCTCGCTCCGGTCTCTCCTGTACAGTGAGGCCTCATTATACCCCTGTATAAGGATCTAGTGACGCAGTGTAGACTGTTATTCAGCATTGCTGTGTCCTTAGATTGTCAGCTCTTGTGATCAGGCCTCTGTTCCTCGCTCCGGTCTCTCCTGTACAGTGAGGCCTCATTATACCCCTGTATAAGCATCTAGTGACGCAGTGTAGACTGTTATTCAGCATTGCTGTGTCCTCAGATTGTCAGCTCTTGTGATCAGGCCTCTGCTCCTCGCTCCGGTCTCTCCTGTACAGTGAGGCCTCATTATACTCCTGTATAAGGATCTAGTGACGCAGTGTAGACTGTTATTCAGCATTGCTGTCTCCTCAGATTGTCAGCTCTTGTGATCAGGCCCCTGCTCCTCGTTCCGGTCTCTCCTGTACAGTGAGGCCTCATTATACCCCTGTATAAGGATCTAGTGACACAATGTAGACTGTTATACAGAATTGCTGTTTCCTCAGATTGTCAGCTCTTGTGATCAGGCCCCGGCTCCTCGTTCCGGTCTCTCCTGTACAGTGAGGCCTCATTATACCCCTGTATAAGGATCTAGTGACGCAGTGTAGACTGTTATACAGAATTGCTGTTTCCTCAGATTGTCAGCTCTTGTGATCAGGCCCCGGCTCCTCGTTCCGGTCTCTCCTGTACAGTGAGGCCTCATTATACCCCTGTATAAGGATCTAGTGACGCAGTGTAGACTGTTATTCAGCATTGCTGTTTCCTCAGATTGTCAGCTCTTGTGATCAGGCCCCTGCTCCTCGCTCCGGTCTCTCCTGTACAGTGAGGCCTCATTATACCCCTGTATAAGGATCTAGTGACGCAGTGTAGACTGTTATTCAGCATTGCTGTCTCCTCAGATTGTCAGCTCTTGTGATCAGGCCCCGGCTCCTCGCTCCGGTCTCTCCTGTACAGTGAGTCCTCATTATACCCCTGTATAAGGATCTAGTGACGCAGTGTAGACTGTTATTCAGCATTGCTGTCTCCTCAGATTGTCAGCTCTTGTGATCAGGCCCCGTCTCCTCGCTCCGGTCTCTCCTGTACAGTGAGGTCTCATTATACCCCTGTATAAGGATCTAGTGACGCAGTGTAGACTGTTATTCAGCATTGCTGTGTCCTCAGATTGTCAGCTCTTGTGATCAGGACTCTGCTCCTCGCTCCGGTCTCTCCTGTACAGTGAGGTCTCATTATACCCCTGTATAAGGATCTAGTGACGCAGTGTAGACTGTTATTCGGCATTGCTGTCTCCTCAGATTGTCAGCTCTTGTGATCAGGTCCCCGCTCCTCGCTCCGCTCTCTCCTGTACATTGAGGCCTCATTATACCCCTGTATAAGGATCTAGTGACGCAGTGTAGACTGTTATTCAGCATTGCTGTCTCCTCAGATTGTCAGCTCTTGTGATCAGGCCCCTGCTCCTCGCTCCAGTCTCTCCTGTACAGTGAGGCCTCATTATACCCCTGTATAAGGATCTAGTGACGCAGTGTAGACTGTTATTCAACATTGCTGTCTCCTCAGATTGTCAGCTCTTGTGATCAGGCCCCTGCTCCTCGCTCCGGTCTCTCCTGTACAGTGAGGCCTCATTATACCCCTGTATAAGGATCTAGTGACGCAGTGTAGACTGTTATTCAGCATTGCTGTGTCCTCAGATTGTCAGCTCTTGTGATCAGGCCCCTGCTCCTCGCTCCGGTCTCTCCTGTACTGTGAGGCCTCATTATACCCCTGTATAAGGATCTAGTGACGCAGTGTAGACTGTTATTCAGCATTGCTGTCTCCTCAGATTGTCAGCTCTTGTGATCAGGCCCCTGCTCCTCGCTCCGATCTCTCCTGTATAGTGAGGCCTCATTATACTCCTATATAAGGATCTAGTGACGCAGTGTAGACTGTTATTCAGCATTGCTGTGTCCTCAGATTGTCAGCTCTTGTGATCAGGCCCCTGCTCCTCGCTCCGGTCTCTCCTGTACAGTGAGGCCTCATTATACCCCTGTATAAGGATCTAGTGACGCAGTGTAGACTATTATTCAGCATTGCTGTCTCCTCAGATTGTCAGCTCTTGTGATCAGGCCCCCGCTCCTCGCTCCGGTCTCTCCTGTACAGTGAGGTCTCATTATACCCCTGTATAAGGATCTAGTGACGCAGTGTAGACTGTTATTCAGCATTGCTGTCTCCTCAGATTGTCAGCTCTTGTGATCAGGCCCCCGATCCTCGCTCCGGTCTCTCCTGTACAGTGAGGTCTCATTATACCCCTGTATAAGGATCTAGTGACGCAGTGTAGACTGTTATTCAGCATTGCTGTGTCCTCAGATTGTCAGCTCTTGTGATCAGGCCCCTGCTCCTCGCTCCGGTCTCTCCTGTACAGTGAGGCCTCATTATACCTCTGTATAAGGATCTAGTGACGCAGTGTAGACTGTTATTCAGCATTGCTGTGTCCTCAGATTGTCAGCTCTTGTGATCAGGCCCCCGCTCCTCGCTCCGGTCTCTCCTGTACAGTGAGGCCTCATTATACCCCTGTATAAGGATCTAGTGATGCAGTGTAGACTGTTATTCAGCATTGCTGTGTCCTCAGATTGTCAGCTCTTGTGATCAGGCCCCTGCTCCTCGCTCCGGTCTCTCCTGTACAGTGAGGCCTCATTATACCCCTGTATAAGGATCTAGTGACGCAGTGTAGACTGTTATTCAGCATTGCTGTCTCCTCAGATTGTCAGCTCTTGTGATCAGGCCCCTGCTCCTCGCTCCGGTCTCTCCTGTACAGTGAGGCCTCATTATACCCCTGTATAAGGATCTAGTGACGCAGTGTTGACTGTTATTCAGCATTGCTGTCTCCTCAGATTGTCAGCTCTTGTGATCAGGCCTCTGCTCCTCGCTCCGCTCTCTCCTGTACAGTGAGGCCTCATTATACCCCTGTATAAGGATCTAGTGACGCAGTGTAGACTGTTATTCAGCATTGCTGTCTCCTCAGATTGTCAGCTCTTGTGATCAGGCCCCTGCTCCTCGCTCTGGTCTCTCCTGTACAGTGAGGCCTCATTATACCCCTGTATAAGGATCTAGTGACGCAGTGTAGACTGTTATTCAGCATTGCTGTGTCCTCAGATTGTCAGCTCTTGTGATCAGGCCCCTGCTCCTCGCTGCGGTCTCTCCTGTACAGTGAGGCCTCATTATACCCCTGTATAAGGATCTAGTGACGCAGTGTAGACTGTTATTCAGCATTGCTGTCTCCTCAGATTGTCAGCTCTTGTGATCAGGCCCCTGCTCCTCGCTCCGGTCTCTCCTGTACAGTGAGGCCTCATTATACCCCTGTATAAGGATCTAGTGACGCAGTGTAGACTGTTATCCAGCATTGCTGTCTCCTCAGATTGTCCGCTCTTGTGATCAGGCCTCTGCTCCTCGCTCCGGTCTCTCCTGTACAGTGAGGCCTCATTATACCCCTGTATAAGGATCTAGTGACGCAGTGTAGACTGTTATTCAGCATTGCTGTGTCCTCAGATTGTCAGCTCTTGTGATCAGCCCCCGCTCCTCGCTCCGGTCTCTCCTGTACAGTGAGGCCTCATTATACCCATGTATAAGGATCTAGTGACGCAGTGTAGACTGTTATTCAGCATTGCTGTCTCCTCAGATTGTCAGCTCTTGTGATCAGGCCTCTGCTCCTCGCTCCGCTCTCTCCTGTACAGTGAGGCCTCATTATACCCCTGTATAAGGATCTAGTGACGCAGTGTAGACTGTTATTCAGCATTGCTGTCTCCTCAGATTGTCAGCTACTGTGATCCGGCCCCGGCTCCTCGCTCCGGTCTCTCCTGTACAGTGAGGCCTCATTATACCCCTGTATAAGGATCTAGTGACGCAGTGTAGACTGTTATTCAGCATTGCTGTCTCCTCAGATTGTCAGCTCTTGTGATCAGGCCCCTGCTCCTCGCTCCGGTCTCTCCTGCACAGTGAGGCCTCATTATACCCCTGTATAAGGATCTAGTGACGCATTGTAGACTGTTATTCAGCATTGCTGTTTCCTCAGATTGTCAGCTCTTGTGATCAGGCCCCGGCTCCTCGCTCCGGTCTCTCCTGTACAGTGAGGCCTCATTATACCCCTGTATAAGGATCTAGTGACGCAGTGTAGACTGTTATTCAGCATTGCTGTTTCCTCAGATTGTCAGCTCTTGTGATCAGGCCCCTGCTCATCGCTCCGGTCTCTCCTGTACAGTGAGGCCTCATTATACCCCTGTATAAGGATCTAGTGACACAGTGTAGACTGTTATTCAGCATTGCTGTGTCCTCAGATTGTCAGCTCTTGTGATCAGGCCCCTGCTCCTTTCTCCGGTCTCTCCTGTACAGTGAGTCCTCATTATACCCCTGTATAAGGATCTAGTGACGCAGTGTAGACTGTTATTCAGCATTGCTGTGTCCTCAGATTGTCAGCTCTTGTGATCAGGCCCCTGCTCCTCGCTCCGGTCTCTCCTGTACAGTGAGGCCTCATTATACCCCTGTATAAGGATCTAGTGACGCAGTGTAGACTGTTATTCAGCATTGCTGTCTCCTCAGATTGTCAGCTCTTGTGATCAGGCCCCTGCTCCTCGCTCTGGTCTCTCCTGTACAGTGAGGCCTCATTATACCCCTGTATAAGGATCTAGTGACGCAGTGTAGACTGTTATTCAGCATTGCTGTCTCCTCAGATTGTCAGCTCTTGTGATCAGGCCCCTGTTCCTCGCTCCGGTCTCTCCTGTACAGTGAGGCCTCATTATACCCCTGTATAAGGATCTAGTGACGCAGTGTAGACTGTTATTCAGCATTGCTGTCTCCTCAGATTGTCCGCTCTTGTGATCAGGCCTCTGCTCCTCGCTCCGCTCTCTCCTGTACAGTGAGGTCTCATTATACCCCTGTATAAGGATCTAGTGACGCAGTGTAGACTGTTATTCAGCATTGCTGTCTCCTCAGATTGTCAGCTCTTGTGATCAGGCCCCTGCTCCTCGCTCCGGTCTCTCCTGTACAGTGAGGCCTCATTATACCCCTGTATAAGGATCTAGTGACGCAGTGTAGACTGTTATTCAGCATTGCTGTCTCCTCAGATTGTCAGCTCTTGTGATCAGGCCCCTGCTCCTCGCTCTGGTCTCTCCTGTACAGTGAGGCCTCATTATACCCCTGTATAAGGATCTAGTGACGCAGTGTAGACTGTTATTCAGCATTGCTGTCTACTCAGATTGTCAGCTCTTGTGATCAGGCCTCTGCTCCTCGCTCCGCTCTCTCCTGTACAGTGAGGCCTCATTATACCCCTGTATAAGGATCTAGTGACGCGGTGTAGACTGTTATTCAGCATTGCTGTCTCCTCAGATTGTCAGCTCTTGTGATCAGGTCCCGGCTCCTCGCTCCGGTCTCTCCTGTACAGTGAGGCCTCATTATACCCCTGTATAAGGATCTAGTGACGCAGTGTAGACTGTTATTCAGCATTGCTGTCTCCTCAGATTGTCAGCTCTTGTGATCAGGCCTCTGCTCCTCGCTCCGGTCTCTCCTGTACAGTGAGGTCTCATTATACCCCTGTATAAGGATCTAGTGACGCAGTGTAGACTGTTATTCAGCATTTCTGTGTCCTCAGATTGTCAGCTCTTGTGATCAGGCCTCTGCTCCTCGCTCCGGTCTCTCCTGTACAGTGAGGCCTCATTATACCCCTGTATAAGGATCTAGTGACGCAGTGTAGACTGTTATTCAGCATTGCTGTGTCCTCAGATTGTCAGCTCTTGTGATCAGGCCTCTGCTCCTCGCTCCGGTCTCTCCTGTACAGTGAGGCCTCATTATACCCCTGTATAAGACTCTAGTGATGCAGTGTAGACTGTTATTCAGCATTGCTGTTTCCTCAGATTGTCAGCTCTTGTGATCAGGCCCCTGCTCCTCGCTCTGGTCTCTCCTGTACAGTGAGGCCTCATTATACCCCTGTATAAGGATCTAGTGACGCAGTGTAGACTGTTATTCAGCATTGCTGTGTCCTCAGATTGTCAGCTCTTGTGATCAGGCCTCTGCTCCTCGCTCCGGTCTCTCCTGTACAGTGAGGTCTCATTATACCCCTGTATAAGGATCTAGTGACGCAGTGTAGACTGTTATTCAGCATTGCTGTGTCCTCAGATTGTCAGCTCTTGTGATCAGGCCCCTGCTCCTCTCTCCGGTCTCTCCTGTACCGTGAGTCCTCATTATACCCCTGTATAAGGATCTAGTGACGCAGTGTAGACTGTTATTCAGCATTGCTGTCTCCTCAGATTGTCAGCTCTTGTGATCAGGCCCCTGCTCCTCGCTCCGGTCTCTCCTGTACAGTGAGGCCTCATTATACTTATGTATAAGGATCTAGTGACGCAGTGTAGACAGTTATTCACCATTGCTGTCTCCTCAGATTGTCAGCTCTTGTGATCAGGCCCCTGCTCCTCGCTCCGCTCTCTCCTGTACAGTGAGGCCTCATTATACCCCTGTATAAGGATCTAGTGACGCAGTGTAGACTGTTATTCAGCATTGCTGTTTCCTCAGATTGTCAGCTCTTGTGATCAGGCCCCGGCTCCAAGCTCCGGTCTCTCCTGTACAGTGAGGCCTCATTATACCCCTGTATAAGGATCTAGTGACGCAGTGTAGACTGTTATTCAGCATTGCTGTGTCCTCAGATTGTCAGCTCTTGTGATCAGGCCTCTGCTCCTCGCTCCGGTCTCTCCTGCACAGTGAGGCCTCATTATACCCCTGTATAAGGATCTAGTGACGCAGTGTAGACTGTTATTCAGCATTGCTGTGTCCTCAGATTGTCAGCTCTTGTGATCAGGCTCCTGCTCCTCGCTCCGGTCTCTCCTGTACAGTGAGGTCTCGTTATACCCCTGTATAAGGATCTAGTGACGCAGTGTAGACTGTTATTCAGCATTGCTGTTTCCTCAGATTGTCAGCTCTTGTGATCAGGCCCCGGCTCCTCGCTCCGGTCTCTCCTGCACAGTGAGGCCTCATTATACCCCTGTATAAGGATCTAGTGACGCAGTGTAGACTGTTATTCAGCATTGCTGTTTCCTCAGATTGTCAGCTCTTGTGATCAGGCCCCGGCTCCTCGCTCCGGTCTCTCCTGCACAGTGAGGCCTCATTATACCCCTGTATAAGGATCTAGTGACGCAGTGTAGACTGTTATTCAGCATTGCTGTGTCCTCAGATTGTCAGCTCTTGTGATCAGGCCCATGCTCCTCGCTCCGGTCTCTCCTGTACAGTGGGGCCTCATTATACCCCTGTATAAGGATCTAGTGACGCAGTGTAGACTGTTATTCAGCATTGCTGTTTCCTCAGATTGTCAGCTCTTGTGATCAGGCCTCTGCTCCTCGCTCCGGTCTCTCCTGTACAGTGAGGCCTCATTATACCCCTGTATAAGGATCTAGTGACGCAGTGTAGACTGTTATTCAGCATTGTTGTGTCCTCAGATTGTCAGCTCTTGTGATCAGGCCCCTGCTCCTCTCTCCGGTCTCTCCTGTACCGTGAGTCCTCATTATACCCCTGTATAAGGATCTAGTGACGCAGTGTAGACTGTTATTCAGCATTGCTGTCTCCTCAGATTGTCAGCTCTTGTGATCAGGCCCCTGCTCCTCGCTCCGGTCTCTCCTGTACAGTGAGGCCTCATTATACCCCTGTATAAGGATCTAGTGACGCAGTGTAGACAGTTATTCACCATTGCTGTCTCCTCAGATTGTCAGCTCTTGTGATCAGGCCCCTGCTCCTCGCTCCGCTCTCTCCTGTACAGTGAGGCCTCATTATACCCCTGTATAAGGATCTAGTGACGCAGTGTAGACTGTTATTCAGCATTGCTGTTTCCTCAGATTGTCAGCTCTTGTGATCAGGCCCCGGCTCCAAGCTCCGGTCTCTCCTGTACAGTGAGGCCTCATTATACCCCTGTATAAGGATCTAGTGACGCAGTGTAGACTGTTATTCAGCATTGCTGTGTCCTCAGATTGTCAGCTCTTGTGATCAGGCCTCTGCTCCTCGCTCCGGTCTCTCCTGCACAGTGAGGCCTCATTATACCCCTGTATAAGGATCTAGTGACGCAGTGTAGACTGTTATTCAGCATTGCTGTTTCCTCAGATTGTCAGCTCTTGTGATCAGGCTCCTGCTCCTCGCTCCGGTCTCTCCTGCACAGTGAGGCCTCATTATACCCCTGTATAAGGATCTAGTGACGCAGTGTAGACTGTTATTCAGCATTGTTGTGTCCTCAGATTGTCAGCTCTTGTGATCAGGCCCCTGCTCCTCTCTCCGGTCTCTCCTGTACCGTGAGTCCTCATTATACCCCTGTATAAGGATCTAGTGACGCAGTGTAGACTGTTATTCAGCATTGCTGTCTCCTCAGATTGTCAGCTCTTGTGATCAGGCCCCTGCTCCTCGCTCCGGTCTCTCCTGTACAGTGAGGCCTCATTATACTTATGTATAAGGATCTAGTGACGCAGTGTAGACAGTTATTCACCATTGCTGTCTCCTCAGATTGTCAGCTCTTGTGATCAGGCCCCTGCTCCTCGCTCCGCTCTCTCCTGTACAGTGAGGCCTCATTATACCCCTGTATAAGGATCTAGTGACGCAGTGTAGACTGTTATTCAGCATTGCTGTTTCCTCAGATTGTCAGCTCTTGTGATCAGGCCCCGGCTCCAAGCTCCGGTCTCTCCTGTACAGTGAGGCCTCATTATACCCCTGTATAAGGATCTAGTGACGCAGTGTAGACTGTTATTCAGCATTGCTGTGTCCTCAGATTGTCAGCTCTTGTGATCAGGCCTCTGCTCCTCGCTCCGGTCTCTCCTGCACAGTGAGGCCTCATTATACCCCTGTATAAGGATCTAGTGACGCAGTGTAGACTGTTATTCAGCATTGCTGTGTCCTCAGATTGTCAGCTCTTGTGATCAGGCCCCGGCTCCTCGCTCCGGTCTCTCCTGCACAGTGAGGCCTCATTATACCCCTGTATAAGGATCTAGTGACGCAGTGTAGACTGTTATTCAGCATTGCTGTTTCCTCAGATTGTCAGCTCTTGTGATCAGGCCCCGGCTCCTCGCTCCGGTCTCTCCTGCACAGTGAGGCCTCATTATACCCCTGTATAAGGATCTAGTGACGCAGTGTAGACTGTTATTCAGCATTGCTGTGTCCTCAGATTGTCAGCTCTTGTGATCAGGCCCATGCTCCTCGCTCCGGTCTCTCCTGTACAGTGGGGCCTCATTATACCCCTGTATAAGGATCTAGTGACGCAGTGTAGACTGTTATTCAGCATTGCTGTTTCCTCAGATTGTCAGCTCTTGTGATCAGGCCCCAGCTCCTCGCTCCGGTCTCTCCTGTACAACGAGACCTCATTATACTAGGATCTAGTGACGCAGTGTAGACTGATATTGAGCATTGCTGTCTCCTCAGATTGTCAGCTCTTGTGATCAGGCCCCTGCTCCTCGCTCCGGTCTCTCCTGTACAGTGAGGCCTCATTATACCCCTGTATAAGGATCTAGTGACGCAGTGTAGACTGTTATTCAGCATTGCTGTGTCCTCAGATTGTCAGCTCTTGTGATCAGGCCCCAGCTCCTCGCTCCGGTCTCTCCTGTACAATGAGACCTCATTATACTAGGATCTAGTGACGCAGTGTAGACTGTTATTCAGCATTGCTGTGTCCTCAGATTGTCAGCTCTTGTGATCAGGCCCCTGCTCCTCGCTCCGGTCTCTCCTGTACAGTGAGGCCTCATTATACCCCTGTATAAGGATCTAGTGACGCAGTGTAGACTATTATTCAGCATTGCTGTGTCCTCAGATTGTCAGCTCTTGTGATCATGCCCCAGCTCCTCGCTCCGGTCTCTCCTGTACAGTGAGGCCTCATTATACCCCTGTATAAGGATCTAGTGACGCAGTGTAGACTGTTATTCAGCATTGCTGTTTCCTCAGATTGTCAGCTCTTGTGATCCGGCCCCTGATCATCGCTCCGGTCTCTCCTGTACAGTGAGGCCTCATTATGCCCCTGTATAAGGATCTAGTGACGCAGTGTAGACTGTTATTCAGCATTGCTGTGTCCTCAGATTGTCAGCTCTTGTGATCAGGCCCCTGCTCCTCGCTCCGGTCTCTCCTGTACAGTGAGGCCTCATTATACCCCTGTATAAGGATCTAGTGACACAGTGTAGACTGTTATTCAGCATTGCTGTCTCCTCAGATTGTCAGCTCTTGTGATCAGGCCCCTGCTCCTCGCTCCGGTCTCTCCTGTACAGTGAGGCCTCATTATACCCCTGTATAAGGATCTAGTGACGCAGTGTAGACTGTTATTCAGCATTGCTGTTTCCTCAGATTGTCAGCTCTTGTGATCAGGCCTCTGCTCCTCGCTCCGGTCTCTCCTGTACAGTGAGGCCTCATTATACTCCTGTATAAGGATCTAGTGATGCAGTGTAGACTGTTATTCAGCATTGCTGTGTCCTCAGATTGTCAGCTCTTGTGATCAGGCCTCTGCTCCTCGCTCAGGTCTCTCCTGTACAGTGAGGCCTCATTATACCCCTGTATAAGGATCTAGTGACGCAGTGTAGACTGTTATTCAGCATTGCTGTTTCCTCAGATTGTCAGCTCTTGTGATCAGGCCTCTGCTCCTCGCTCCGGTCTCTCCTGTACAGTGAGTCCTCATTATACCCCTGTATAAGGATCTAGTGACGCAGTGTAGACTGTTATTCAGCATTGCTGTGTCCTCAGATTGTCAGCTCTTGTGATCAGGCCTCTGCTCCTCGCTCAGGTCTCTCCTGTACAGTGAGGCCTCATTATACCCCTGTATAAGGATCTAGTGACGCAGTGTAGACTGTTATCCAGCATTGCTGTTTCCTCAGATTGTCAGCTCTTGTGATCAGGCCTCTGCTCCTCGCTCCGGTCTCTCCTGTACAGTGAGTCCTCATTATACCCCTGTATAAGGATCTAGTGACGCAGTGTAGACTGTTATTCAGCATTGCTGTGTCCTCAGACTGTCAGCTCTTGTGATCAGGCCTCTGCTCCTCGCTCCGGTCTCTCCTGTACAGTGAGGCCTCATTATACTCCTGTATAAGGATCTAGTGATGCAGTGTAGACTATTATTCAGCATTGCTGTCTCCTCAGATTGTCAGCTCTTGTGATCAGGCCTCTGCTCCTCGCTCAGGTCTCTCCTGTACAGTGAGGCCTCATTATACCCCTGTATAAGGATCTAGTGACGCAGTGTAGACTGTTATTCAGCATTGCTGTGTCCTCAGACTGTCAGCTCTTGTGATCAGGCCTCTGCTCCTCGCTCCGGTCTCTCCTGTACAGTGAGTCCTCATTATACCCCTGTATAAGGATCTAGTGACGCAGTGTAGACTGTTATTCAGCATTGCTGTGTCCTCAGATTGTCAGCTCTTGTGATCAGGCCTCTGCTCCTCGCTCCGGTCTCTCCTGTACAGTGAGTCCTCATTATATCCCAGTATAAGGATCTAGTGACGCAGTGTAGACTGTTATTCAGCATTGCTGTCTCCTCAGATTGTCAGCTCTTGTGATCAGGCCCCCGCTCCTCGCTCCGGTCTCTCCTTTACAGTGAGGCCTCATTATACCCCTGTATAAGGATCTAGTGACGCAGTGTAGACTGTTATTCAGCATTGCTGTCTCCTCAGATTGTCAGCTCTTGTGATCAGGCCTCTGCTCCTCGCTCCGGTCTCTCCTGTACAGTGAGGCCCCATTATACCCCTGTATAAGGCTCTAGTGACGCAGTGTAGACTGTTATTCAGCATTGCTGTCTCCTCAGATTGTCAGCTCTTGTGATCAGGCCCCTGCTCCTCGCTCCGGTCTCTCCTGTACAGTGAGGCCTCATTATACCCCTGTATAAGGATCTAGTGACGCAGTGTAGACTGTTATTCAGCATTGCTGTCTCCTCAGATTGTCAGCTCTTGTGATCAGGCCCCGGCTCCTCGCTCCGGTCTCTCCTGTACAGTGAGGCCTCATTATACCCCTGTATAAGGATCTAGTAACGCGGTGTAGACTGTTATTCAGCATTGCTGTTTCCTCAGATTGTCAGCTCTTGTGATCAGGCCCCTGCTCCTCGCTCTGGTCTCTCCTGTACAGTGAGGCCTCATTATACCCCTGTATAAGGATCTAGTGACGCAGTGTAGACTGTTATTCAACATTGCTGTCTCCTCAGATTGTCAGCTCTTGTGATCAGGCCCCTGCTCCTCGCTCCGGTCTCTCCTGTACTGTGAGGTCTCATTATACCCCTGTATAAGGATCTAGTGACGCAGTGTAGACTGTTATTCAGCATTGCTGTGTCCTCAGATTGTCATCTCTTGTGATCAGGCCCCAGCTCCTCGCTCCGGTCTCTCCTGTACAATGAGACCTCATTATACTAGGATCTAGTGACGCAGTGTAGACTGTTATTCAGCATTGCTGTCTCCTCAGATTGTCAGCTCTTGTGATCAGGCCCCTGCTCCTCGCTCCGGTCTCTCCTGTACAGTGAGGCCTCATTATACCCCTGTATAAGGATCTAGTGACGCAGTGTAGACTGTTATTCAGCATTGCTGTCTCCTCAGATTGTCAGCTCTTGTGATCAGGCCCCTGCTCCTCACTCTGGTCTTTCCTGTACAGTGAGGCCTCATTATACCCCTGTATAAGGATCTAGTGACGCAGTGTAGACTGTTATTCAGCATTGCTGTCTCCTCAGATTGTCAGCTCTTGTGATCAGGCCCCTGCTCCTCGCTCTGGTCTCTCCTGTACAGTGAGGCCTCATTATACCCCTGTATAAGGATCTAGTGACGCAGTGTAGACTGTTATTCAACATTGCTGTCTCCTCAGATTGTCAGCTCTTGTGATCAGGCCCCTGCTCCTCGCTCCGGTCTCTCCTTTACAGTGAGGCCTCATTATACCCCTGTATAAGGATCTAGTGACGCAGTGTAGACTGTTATTCAGCATTGCTGTGTCCTCAGATTGTCAGCTCTTTTGATCAGGCCCCCGCTCCTCGCTCCGGTCTCTCCTTTACAGTGAGGCCTCATTATACCCCTGTATAAGGATCTAGTGACGCAGTGTAGACTGTTATTCAGCATTGCTGTCTCCTCAGATTGTCAGCTCTTGTGATCAGGCCCCTGCTCCTCGCTCCGGTCTCTCCTTTACAGTGAGGCCTCATTATACCCCTGTATAAGGATCTAGTGACGCAGTGTAGACTGTTATTCAGCATTGCTGTGTCCTCAGATTGTCAGCTCTTTTGATCAGGCCCCCGCTCCTCGCTCCGGTCTCTCCTTTACAGTGAGGCCTCATTATACCCCTGTATAAGGATCTAGTGACGCAGTGTAGACTGTTATTCAGCATTGCTGTTTCCTCAGATTGTCAGCTCTTGTGATCAGGCCCCGGCTCCTCGCTCCGGTCTCTCCTGTACAGTGAGGCCTCATTATACCCCTGTATAAGGATCTAGTAACGCGGTGTAGACTGTTATTCAGCATTGCTGTTTCCTCAGATTGTCAGCTCTTGTGATCAGGCCCCTGCTCCTCGCTCTGGTCTCTCCTGTACAGTGAGGCCTCATTATACCCCTGTATAAGGATCTAGTGACGCAGTGTAGACTGTTATTCAACATTGCTGTCTCCTCAGATTGTCAGCTCTTGTGATCAGGCCCCTGCTCCTCGCTCCGGTCTCTCCTGTACTGTGAGGTCTCATTATACCCCTGTATAAGGATCTAGTGACGCAGTGTAGACTGTTATTCAGCATTGCTGTGTCCTCAGATTGTCATCTCTTGTGATCAGGCCCCAGCTCCTCGCTCCGGTCTCTCCTGTACAATGAGACCTCATTATACTAGGATCTAGTGACGCAGTGTAGACTGTTATTCAGCATTGCTGTCTCCTCAGATTGTCAGCTCTTGTGATCAGGCCCCTGCTCCTCGCTCCGGTCTCTCCTGTACAGTGAGGCCTCATTATACCCCTGTATAAGGATCTAGTGACGCAGTGTAGACTGTTATTCAGCATTGCTGTCTCCTCAGATTGTCAGCTCTTGTGATCAGGCCCCTGCTCCTCGCTCTGGTCTCTCCTGTACAGTGAGGCCTCATTATACCCCTGTATAAGGATCTAGTGACGCAGTGTAGACTGTTATTCAACATTGCTGTCTCCTCAGATTGTCAGCTCTTGTGATCAGGCCCCTGCTCCTCGCTCCGGTCTCTCCTGTACTGTGAGGTCTCATTATACCCCTGTATAAGGATCTAGTGACGCAGTGTAGACTGTTATTCAGCATTGCTGTGTCCTCAGATTGTCATCTCTTGTGATCAGGCCCCAGCTCCTCGCTCCGGTCTCTCCTGTACAATGAGACCTCATTATACTAGGATCTAGTGACGCAGTGTAGACTGTTATTCAGCATTGCTGTCTCCTCAGATTGTCAGCTCTTGTGATCAGGCCCCTGCTCCTCGCTCCGGTCTCTCCTGTACAATGAGACCTCATTATACTAGGATCTAGTGACGCAGTGTAGACTGTTATTCAGCATTGCTGTCTCCTCAGATTGTCAGCTCTTGTGATCAGGCCCCGGCTCCTCGCTCCGGTCTCTCCTGTACAGTGAGGCCTCATTATACCCCTGTATAAGGATCTAGTAACGCGGTGTAGACTGTTATTCAGCATTGCTGTTTCCTCAGATTGTCAGCTCTTGTGATCAGGCCCCTGCTCCTCGCTCTGGTCTCTCCTGTACAGTGAGGCCTCATTATACCCCTGTATAAGGATCTAGTGACGCAGTGTAGACTGTTATTCAACATTGCTGTCTCCTCAGATTGTCAGCTCTTGTGATCAGGCCCCTGCTCCTCGCTCCGGTCTCTCCTGTACTGTGAGGTCTCATTATACCCCTGTATAAGGATCTAGTGACGCAGTGTAGACTGTTATTCAGCATTGCTGTGTCCTCAGATTGTCATCTCTTGTGATCAGGCCCCAGCTCCTCGCTCCGGTCTCTCCTGTACAATGAGACCTCATTATACTAGGATCTAGTGACGCAGTGTAGACTGTTATTCAGCATTGCTGTCTCCTCAGATTGTCAGCTCTTGTGATCAGGCCCCTGCTCCTCACTCTGGTCTTTCCTGTACAGTGAGGCCTCATTATACCCCTGTATAAGGATCTAGTGACGCAGTGTAGACTGTTATTCAGCATTGCTGTCTCCTCAGATTGTCAGCTCTTGTGATCAGGCCCCTGCTCCTCGCTCCGGTCTCTCCTTTACAGTGAGGCCTCATTATACCCCTGTATAAGGATCTAGTGACGCAGTGTAGACTGTTATTCAGCATTGCTGTGTCCTCAGATTGTCAGCTCTTTTGATCAGGCCTCTGCTCCTCGCTCCGGTCTCTCCTGTACAGTGAGGCCTCATTATACCCCTGTATAAGGATCTAGTGACGCAGTGTAGACTGTTATTCAGCATTGCTGTCTCCTCAGATTGTCAGCTCTTGTGATCAGGCCCCTGCTCCTCGCTCCGGTCTCTCCTGTACAGTGAGGCCTCATTATACCCCTGTATAAGGATCTAGTGACGCAGTGTAGACTGTTATTCAGCATTGCTGTCTCCTCAGATTGTCAGCTCTTGTGATCAGGCCCCTGCTCCTCACTCTGGTCTTTCCTGTACAGTGAGGCCTCATTATACCCCTGTATAAGGATCTAGTGACGCAGTGTAGACTGTTATTCAGCATTGCTGTCTCCTCAGATTGTCAGCTCTTGTGATCAGGCCCCTGCTCCTCGCTCCGGTCTCTCCTTTACAGTGAGGCCTCATTATACCCCTGTATAAGGATCTAGTGACGCAGTGTAGACTGTTATTCAGCATTGCTGTGTCCTCAGATTGTCAGCTCTTTTGATCAGGCCCCCGCTCCTCGCTCCGGTCTCTCCTTTACAGTGAGGCCTCATTATACCCCTGTATAAGGATCTAGTGACGCAGTGTAGACTGTTATTCAGCATTGCTGTTTCCTCAGATTGTCAGCTCTTGTGATCAGGCCTCTGCTCCTCGCTCCGGTCTCTCCTGTACAGTGAGTCCTCATTATACCCCTGTATAAGGATCTAGTGACGCAGTGTAGACTGTTATTCAGCATTGCTGTCTCCTCAGATTGTCAGCTCTTGTGATCAGGCCCCTGCTCCTCACTCTGGTCTTTCCTGTACAGTGAGGCCTCATTATACCCCTGTATAAGGATCTAGTGACGCAGTGTAGACTGTTATTCAGCATTGCTGTCTCCTCAGATTGTCAGCTCTTGTGATCAGGCCCCTGCTCCTCGCTCTGGTCTCTCCTGTACAGTGAGGCCTCATTATACCCCTGTATAAGGATCTAGTGACGCAGTGTAGACTGTTATTCAACATTGCTGTCTCCTCAGATTGTCAGCTCTTGTGATCAGGCCCCTGCTCCTCGCTCCGGTCTCTCCTGTACTGTGAGGTCTCATTATACCCCTGTATAAGGATCTAGTGACGCAGTGTAGACTGTTATTCAGCATTGCTGTGTCCTCAGATTGTCATCTCTTGTGATCAGGCCCCAGCTCCTCGCTCCGGTCTCTCCTGTACAATGAGACCTCATTATACTAGGATCTAGTGACGCAGTGTAGACTGTTATTCAGCATTGCTGTCTCCTCAGATTGTCAGCTCTTGTGATCAGGCCCCCGCTCCTCGCTCCGGTCTCTCCTTTACAGTGAGGCCTCATTATACCCCTGTATAAGGATCTAGTGACGCAGTGTAGACTGTTATTCAGCATTGCTGTCTCCTCAGATTGTCAGCTCTTGTGATCAGGCCCCTGCTCCTCGCTCCGGTCTCTCCTGTACAGTGAGTCCTCATTATACCCCTGTATAAGGATCTAGTGACGCAGTGTAGACTGTTATTCAGCATTGCTGTGTCCTCAGATTGTCAGCTCTTGTGATCAGGCCTCTGCTCCTCGCTCCGGTCTCTCCTGTACAGTGAGGCCTCATTATACCTCTGTATAAGGATCTAGTGACGCAGTGTAGACTGTTATTCAGCATTGCTGTCTCCTCAGATTGTCAGCTCTTGTGATCAGGCCCCTGCTCCTCGCTCCGGTCTCTCCTGTACAGTGAGGCCTCATTATACCCCTGTATAAGGATCTAGTGATGCAGTGTAGACTGTTATTCAGCATTGCTGTCTCCTCAGATTGTCATCTCTTGTGATCAGGCCCCAGCTCCTCGCTCCGGTCTCTCCTGTACAATGAGACCTCATTATACTAGGATCTAGTGACGCAGTGTAGACTGTTATTCAGCATTGCTGTCTCCTCAGATTGTCAGCTCTTGTGATCAGGCCCCTGCTCCTCGCTCCGGTCTCTCCTGTACAGTGAGGCCTCATTATACCCCTGTATAAGGATCTAGTGACGCAGTGTAGACTGTTATTCAGCATTGCTGTCTCCTCAGATTGTCAGCTCTTGTGATCAGGCCCCTGCTCCTCGCTCCGGTCTCTCCTGTACAGTGAGGCCTCATTATACCCCTGTATAAGGATCTAGTGACGCAGTGTAGACTGTTATTCAGCATTGCTGTCTCCTCAGATTGTCAGCTCTTGTGATCAGGCCCCTGCTCCTCACTCTGGTCTTTCCTGTACAGTGAGGCCTCATTATACCCCTGTATAAGGATCTAGTGACGCAGTGTAGACTGTTATTCAGCATTGCTGTCTCCTCAGATTGTCAGCTCTTGTGATCAGGCCCCTGCTCCTCGCTCCGGTCTCTCCTTTACAGTGAGGCCTCATTATACCCCTGTATAAGGATCTAGTGACGCAGTGTAGACTGTTATTCAGCATTGCTGTGTCCTCAGATTGTCAGCTCTTTTGATCAGGCCCCCGCTCCTCGCTCCGGTCTCTCCTTTACAGTGAGGCCTCATTATACCCCTGTATAAGGATCTAGTGACGCAGTGTAGACTGTTATTCAGCATTGCTGTTTCCTCAGATTGTCAGCTCTTGTGATCAGGCCTCTGCTCCTCGCTCCGGTCTCTCCTGTACAGTGAGTCCTCATTATACCCCTGTATAAGGATCTAGTGACGCAGTGTAGACTGTTATTCAGCATTGCTGTGTCCTCAGATTGTCAGCTCTTGTGATCAGGCCTCTGCTCCTCGCTCCGGTCTCTCCTGTACAGTGAGGCCTCATTATACCCCTGTATAAGGATCTAGTGACGCAGTGTAGACTGTTATTCAGCATTGTTGTCTCCTCAGATTGTCAGCTCTTGTGATCAGGCCTCTGCTCCTCGCTCCGGTCTCTCCTGTACAGTGAGGCCCCATTATACCCCTGTATAAGGCTCTAGTGACGCAGTGTAGACTGTTATTCAGCATTGCTGTCTCCTCAGATTGTCAGCTCTTGTGATCAGGCCCCTGCTCCTCGCTCCGGTCTCTCCTGTACAGTGAGGCCTCATTATACCCCTGTATAAGGATCTAGTGACGCAGTGTAGACTGTTATTCAGCATTGCTGTCTCCTCAGATTGTCAGCTCTTGTGATCAGGCCCCGGCTCCTCGCTCCGGTCTCTCCTGTACAGTGAGGCCTCATTATACCCCTGTATAAGGATCTAGTAACGCGGTGTAGACTGTTATTCAGCATTGCTGTTTCCTCAGATTGTCAGCTCTTGTGATCAGGCCCCTGCTCCTCGCTCTGGTCTCTCCTGTACAGTGAGGCCTCATTATACCCCTGTATAAGGATCTAGTGACGCAGTGTAGACTGTTATTCAACATTGCTGTCTCCTCAGATTGTCAGCTCTTGTGATCAGGCCCCTGCTCCTCGCTCCGGTCTCTCCTGTACTGTGAGGTCTCATTATACCCCTGTATAAGGATCTAGTGACGCAGTGTAGACTGTTATTCAGCATTGCTGTGTCCTCAGATTGTCATCTCTTGTGATCAGGCCCCAGCTCCTCGCTCCGGTCTCTCCTGTACAATGAGACCTCATTATACTAGGATCTAGTGACGCAGTGTAGACTGTTATTCAGCATTGCTGTCTCCTCAGATTGTCAGCTCTTGTGATCAGGCCCCTGCTCCTCGCTCCGGTCTCTCCTGTACAGTGAGGCCTCATTATACCCCTGTATAAGGATCTAGTGACGCAGTGTAGACTCTTATTCAGCATTGCTGTGTCCTCAGATTTTCAGCTCTTGTGATCAGGCCCCTGCTCCTCGCTCCGGTCTCTCCTGTACAGTGAGGCCTCATTATACCCCTGTATAAGGATCTAGTGACGCAGTGTAGACTGTTATTCAGCATTGCTGTCTCCTCAGATTGTCAGCTCTTGTGATCAGGCCCCTGCTCCTCGCTCCGGTCTCTCCTGTACAGTGAGTCCTCATTATACCCCTGTATAAGGATCTAGTGACGCAGTGTAGACTGTTATTCAGCATTGCTGTTTCCTCAGATTGTCAGCTCTTGTGATCCGGCCCCTGCTCCTCGCTCCGGTCTCTCCTGTACAGTGAGGCCTCATTATACCCCTGTATAAGGATCTAGTGACGCAGTGTAGACTGTTATTCAGCATTGCTGTGTCCTCAGATTGTCAGCTCTTGTGATCAGGCCTCTGCTCCTCGCTCCGGTCTCTCCTGTACAGTTAGTCCTCATTATACCCCTGTATAAGGATCTAGTGACACAGTGTAGACTGTTATTCAGCATTGCTGTGTCCTCAGATTGTCAGCTCTTGTGATCAGGCCTCTGCTCCTCGCTCCGGTCTCTCCTGTACAATGAGTCCTCATTATACCCCTGTATAAGGATCTAGTGACGCAGTGTAGACTGTTATTCGGCATTGCTGTCTCCTCAGATTGTCAGCTCTTGTGATCAGGCCCCCGCTCCTCGCTCAGGTCTCTCCTGTACAGTGAGGCCTCATTATACCCCTGTATAAGGATCTAGTGACGCAGTGTAGACTGTTATTCAGCATTGCTGTTTCCTCAGATTGTCAGCTCTTGTGATCAGGCCTCTGCTCCTCGCTCCGGTCTCTCCTGTACAGTGAGTCCTCATTATACCCCTGTATAAGGATCTAGTGACACAGTGTAGACTGTTATTCAGCATTGCTGTGTCCTCAGATTGTCAGCTCTTGTGATCAGGCCTCTGCTCCTCGCTCCGGTCTCTCCTGTACAATGAGTCCTCATTATACCCCTGTATAAGGATCTAGTGACGCAGTGTAGACTGTTATTCGGCATTGCTGTCTCCTCAGATTGTCAGCTCTTGTGATCAGGCCCCCGCTCCTCGCTCCGCTCTCTCCTGTACAGTGAGGCCTCATTATACCCCTGTATAAGGATCTAGTGACGCAGTGTAGACTGTTATTCGGCATTGCTGTCTCCTCAGATTGTCAGCTCTTGTGATCAGGCCCCTGCTCCTCGCTCTGGTCTCTCCTGTACAGTGAGGCCTCATTATACCCCTGTATAAGGATCTAGTGACGCAGTGTAGACTGTTATTCAGCATTGCTGTCTCCTCAGATTGTCAGCTCTTGTGATCAGGCCCCTGCTCCTCGCTCCGGTCTCTCCTGTACAGTGAGGCCTCATTATACCCCTGTATAAGGATCTAGTGACGCAGTGTAGACTGTTATTCAGCATTGCTGTCTCCTCAGATTGTCAGCTCTTGTGATCAGGCCCCTGCTCCTCGCTCCGGTCTCTCCTGTACAGTGAGGCCTCATTATACCCCTGTATAAGGATCTAGTGACGCAGTGTAGACTGTTATTCAGCATTGCTTCTTCCTCAGAGTGTCAGCTCTTGTGATCAGGCCCCTGCTCCTCGCTCCGGTCTCTCCTGTACAGTGAGGCCTCATTATACCCCTGTATAAGGATCTAGTGACGCAGTGTAGACTGTTATTCAGCATTGCTGTCTCCTCAGATTGTCAGCTCTTGTGATCAGACCCCTGCTCCTCGCTCCGGTCTCTCCTGTACAGTGAGGCCTCATTATACCCCTGTATAAGGATCTAGTGACGCAGTGTAGACTGTTATTCAGCATTGCTGTCTCCTCAGATTGTCAGCTCTTGTGATCAGGCCCCTGCTCCTCGCTCCGGTCTCTCCTGTACAGTGAGGCCTCATTATACCCCTGTATAAGGATCTAGTGACGCAGTGTAGACTGTTATTCAGCATTGCTGTGTCCTCAGATTGTCAGCTCTTGTGATCAGGCCCCTGCTCCTCGCTCCGGTCTCTCCTGTACAGTGAGGCCTCATTATTCCCCTGTATAAGGATCTAGTGACGCAGTGTAGACTGTTATTCAGCATTGCTGTCTCCTCAGATTGTCAGCTCTTGTGATCAGGCCCCTGCTCCTCGCTCCGGTCTCTCCTGTACAGTGAGGCCTCATTATACCCCTGTATAAGGATCTAGTGATGCAGTGTAGACTGTTATTCAGCATTGCTGTCTCCTCAGATTGTCATCTCTTGTGATCAGGCCCCAGCTCCTCGCTCCGGTCTCTCCTGTACAGTGAGTCCTCATTATACCCCTGTATAAGGATCTAGTGACGCAGTGTAGACTGTTATTCAGCATTGCTGTGTCCTCAGATTGTCAGCTCTTGTGATCAGGCCCCTGCTCCTCGCTCCAGTCTCTCCTGTACAGTGAGGCCTCATTCTCCACCTGTATAAGGATCTAGTGACGCAGTGTAGACTGTTATTCAGCATTGCTGTCTCCTCAGATTGTCAGCTCTTGTGATCAGGCCCCTGCTCCTCGCTCCGGTCTCTCCTGTACAGTGAGGCCTCATTATACCCCTGTATAAGGATCTAGTGACACAGTGTAGACTGTTATTCAGCATTGCTGTCTCCTCAGATTGTCAGCTCTTGTGATCAGGCCCCTGCTCCTCGCTCCGGTCTCTCCTGTACAGTGAGGTGTCATTATACCCCTGTATAAGGATCTAGTGACGCAGTGTAGACTGTTATTCAGCATTGCTGTGTCCTCAGATTGTCAGCTCTTGTGATCAGGCCTCTGCTCCTCGCTCCGGTCTCTCCTGTACAGTGAGGCCTCATTATACCCCTGTATAAGGATCTAGTGACGCAGTGTAGACTGTTATTCAGCATTGCTGTCTCCTCAGATTGTCAGCTCTTGTGATCAGGCCCCTGCTCCTCGCTCCGGTCTCTCCTGTACAGTGAGGTGTCATTATACCCCTGTATAAGGATCTAGTGACGCAGTGTAGACTGTTATTCAGCATTGCTGTGTCCTCAGATTGTCAGCTCTTGTGATCAGGCCCCTGCTCCTCGCTCCGGTCTCTCCTGTACAGTGAGGCCTCATTATACTCCTGTATAAGGATCTAGTGACGCAGTGTAGACAGTTATTCAGCATTGCTGTCTCCTCAGATTGTCAGCTCTTGTGATCAGGCCTCTGCTCCTCGCTCCGGTCTCTCCTGTACAGTGAGGCCTCATTATACTCCTGTATAAGGATCTAGTGACGCAGTGTAGACTGTTATTCAGCATTGCTGTCTCCTCAGATTGTCAGCTCTTGTGATCAGGCCCCTGCTCCTCGCTCCGGTCTCTCCTGTACAGTGAGGCCTCATTATACCCCTGTATAAGGATCTAGTGACGCAGTGTAGACTGTTATTCAGCATTGCTGTGTCCTCAGATTGTCAGCTCTTGTGATCAGGCCTCTGCTCCTCGCTCCGGTCTCTCCTGTACAGTGAGGCCTCATTATACCCCTGTATAAGGATCTAGTGACGCAGTGTAGACTGTTATTCAGCATTGCTGTGTCCTCAGATTGTCAGCTCTTGTGATCAGGCCCCTGCTCCTCGCTCCGGTCTCTCCTGTACAGTGAGGCCTCATTATACCCCTGTATAAGGATCTAGTGACGCAGTGTAGACTGTTATTCAGCATTGCTGTCTCCTCAGATTGTCAGCTCTTGTGATCAGGCCCCTGCTCCTCGCTCCGGTCTCTCCTGTACAGTGAGGCCTCATTATACCCCTGTATAAGGATCTAGTGACGCAGTGTAGACTGTTATTCAGCATTGCTGTGTCCTCAGATTGTCAGCTCTTGTGATCAGGCCCCTGCTCCTCGCTCCGGTCTCTCCTGTACAGTGAGGCCTCATTATACCCCTGTATAAGGATCTAGTGACGCAGTGTAGACTGTTATTCAGCATTGCTGTCTCCTCAGATTGTCAGCTCTTGTGATCAGGCCCCTGCTCCTCGCTCCGGTCTCTCCTGTACAGTGAGGCCTCATTCTCCACCTGTATAAGGATCTAGTGACGCAGTGTAGACTGTTATTCAGCATTGCTGTGTCCTCAGATTGTCAGCTCTTGTGATCAGGCCCCTGCTCCTCGCTCCGGTCTCTCCTGTACAGTGAGGCCTCATTATACCCCTGTATAAGGATCTAGTGACGCAGTGTAGACTGTTATTCAGCATTGCTGTCTCCTCAGATTGTCAGCTCTTGTGATCAGGCCTCTGCTCCTCGCTCCGGTCTCTCCTGTACAGTGAGGCCTCATTATACTCCTGTATAAGGATCTAGTGACGCAGTGTAGACTGTTATTCAGCATTGCTGTCTCGTCAGATTGTCAGCTCTTGTGATCAGGCCTCTGCTCCTCGCTCCGGTCTCTCCTGCACAGTGAGGCCTCATTATACTCCTGTATAAGGATCTAGTGACGCAGTGTAGACTGTTATTCAGCATTGCTGTGTCCTCAGATTGTCAGCTCTTGTGATCAGGCCCCTGCTCCTCGCTCCGGTCTCTCCTGTACAGTGAGGCCTCATTCTCCACCTGTATAAGGATCTAGTGACGCAGTGTAGACTGTTATTCAGCATTGCTGTGTCCTCAGATTGTCAGCTCTTGTGATCAGGCCCCTGCTCCTCGCTCCGGTCTCTCCTGTACAGTGAGGCCTCATTATACCCCTGTATAAGGATCTAGTGACGCAGTGTAGACTGTTATTCAGCATTGCTGTCTCCTCAGATTGTCAGCTCTTGTGATCAGGCCTCTGCTCCTCGCTCCGGTCTCTCCTGTACAGTGAGGCCTCATTATACTCCTGTATAAGGATCTAGTGACGCAGTGTAGACTGTTATTCAGCATTGCTGTCTCGTCAGATTGTCAGCTCTTGTGATCAGGCCTCTGCTCCTCGCTCCGGTCTCTCCTGCACAGTGAGGCCTCATTATACTCCTGTATAAGGATCTAGTGACGCAGTGTAGACTGTTATTCAGCATTGCTGTCTCCTCAGATTGTCAGCTCTTGTGATCAGGCCTCTGCTCCTCGCTCCGGTCTCTCCTGTACAGTGAGGTCTCATTATACCCCTGTATAAGGATCTAGTGACGCAGTGTAGACTGTTATTCAGCATTGCTGTGTCCTCAGATTGTCAGCTCTTGTGATCAGGCCCCTGCTCCTCGCTCCGGTCTCTCCTGTACAGTGAGGTCTCATTATACCCCTGTATAAGGATCTAGTGACGCAGTGTAGACTGTTATTCAGCATTGCTGTTTCCTCAGATTGTCAGCTCTTGTGATCAGGCCTCTGCTCCTCGCTCCGGTCTCTCCTGTACAGTGAGGCCTCATTATACCCCTGTATAAGGATCTAGTGACGCAGTGTAGACTGTTATTCAGCATTGCTGTCTCCTCAGATTGTCAGCTCTTGTGATCAGGCCCCTGCTCCTCGCTCCGGTCTCTCCTGTACAGTGAGGCCTCATTATACCCCTGTATAAGGATCTAGTGACGCAGTGTAGACTGTTATTCAGCATTGCTGTGTCCTCAGATTGTCAGCTCTTGTGATCAGGCCTCTGCTCCTCGCTCCGGTCTCTCCTGTACAGTGAGGCCTCATTCTCCACCTGTATAAGGATCTAGTGACGCAGTGTAGACTGTTAATCAGCATTGCTGTGTCCTCAGATTGTCAGCTCTTGTGATCAGGCCCCTGCTCCTCGCTCCAGTCTCTCCTGTACAGTGAGGCCTCATTATACCCCTGTATAAGGATCTAGTGACGCAGTGTAGACTGTTATTCAGCATTGCTGTCTCCTCAGATTGTCAGCTCTTGTGATCAGGCCCCCGCTCCTCGCTCCGGTCTCTCCTGTACAGTGAGGTGTCATTATACCCCTGTATAAGGATCTAGTGACGCAGTGTAGACTGTTATTCAGCATTGCTGTCTCCTCAGATTGTCATCTCTTGTGATCAGGCCCCCGCTCCTCGCTCCGGTCTCTCCTGTACAGTGAGGTGTCATTATACCCCTGTATAAGGATCTAGTGACGCAGTGTAGACTGTTATTCAGCATTGCTGTGTCCTCAGATTGTCAGCTCTTGTGATCAGGCCCCTGCTCCTCGCTCCGGTCTCTCCTGTACAGTGAGGCCTCATTATCCCCCTGTATAAGGATCTAGTGACGCAGTGTAGACTGTTATTCAGCATTGCTGTGTCCTCAGATTGTCAGCTCTTGTGATCAGGCCCCTGCTCCTCGCTCCGGTCTCTCCTGTACAGTGAGGCCTCATTATACTCCTGTATAAGGATCTAGTGACGCAGTGTAGACTGTTATTCAGCATTGCTGTCTCCTCAGATTGTCAGCTCTTGTGATCAGGCCTCTGCTCCTCGCTCCGGTCTCTCCTGTACAGTGAGGCCTCATTATACTCCTGTATAAGGATCTAGTGACGCAGTGTAGACTGTTATTCAGCATTGCTGTCTCCTCAGATTGTCAGCTCTTGTGATCAGGCCCCTGCTCCTCGCTCCGGTCTCTCCTGTACAGTGAGGCCTCATTATACTCCTGTATAAGGATCTAGTGACGCAGTGTAGACTGTTATTCAGCATTGCTGTCTCCTCAGATTGTCAGCTCTTGTGATCAGGCCCCTGCTCCTCGCTCCGGTCTCTCCTGTACAGTGAGGCCTCATTCTCCACCTGTATAAGGATCTAGTGACGCAGTGTAGACTGTTATTCAGCATTGCTGTGTCCTCAGATTGTCAGCTCTTGTGATCAGGCCCCTGCTCCTCGCTCCGGTCTCTCCTGTACAGTGAGGCCTCATTATACCCCTGTATAAGGATCTAGTGACGCAGTGTAGACTGTTATTCAGCATTGCTGTCTCCTCAGATTGTCAGCTCTTGTGATCAGGCCTCTGCTCCTCGCTCCGGTCTCTCCTGTACAGTGAGGCCTCATTATACTCCTGTATAAGGATCTAGTGACGCAGTGTAGACTGTTATTCAGCATTGCTGTCTCGTCAGATTGTCAGCTCTTGTGATCAGGCCTCTGCTCCTCGCTCCGGTCTCTCCTGCACAGTGAGGCCTCATTATACTCCTGTATAAGGATCTAGTGACGCAGTGTAGACTGTTATTCAGCATTGCTGTGTCCTCAGATTGTCAGCTCTTGTGATCAGGCCCCTGCTCCTCGCTCCGGTCTCTCCTGTACAGTGAGGCCTCATTATACCCCTGTATAAGGATCTAGTGACGCAGTGTAGACTGTTATTCAGCATTGCTGTCTCCTCAGATTGTCAGCTCTTGTGATCAGGCCTCTGCTCCTCGCTCCGGTCTCTCCTGTACAGTGAGGCCTCATTATACTCCTGTATAAGGATCTAGTGACGCAGTGTAGACTGTTATTCAGCATTGCTGTCTCGTCAGATTGTCAGCTCTTGTGATCAGGCCTCTGCTCCTCGCTCCGGTCTCTCCTGCACAGTGAGGCCTCATTATACTCCTGTATAAGGATCTAGTGACGCAGTGTAGACTGTTATTCAGCATTGCTGTCTCCTCAGATTGTCAGCTCTTGTGATCAGGCCCCTGCTCCTCGCTCCGGTCTCTCCTGTACAGTGAGGCCTCATTATACCCCTGTATAAGGATCTAGTGACGCAGTGTAGACTGTTATTCAGCATTGCTGTGTCCTCAGATTGTCAGCTCTTGTGATCAGGCCCCTGCTCCTCGCTCCGGTCTCCTGTACAGTGAGGTCTCATTATACCCCTGTATAAGGATCTAGTGACGCAGTGTAGACTGTTATTCAGCATTGCTGTTTCCTCAGATTGTCAGCTCTTGTGATCAGGCCTCTGCTCCTCGCTCCGGTCTCTCCTGTACAGTGAGGCCTCATTATACCCCTGTATAAGGATCTAGTGACGCAGTGTAGACTGTTATTCAGCATTGCTGTGTCCTCAGATTGTCAGCTCTTGTGATCAGGCCCCTGCTCCTCGCTCCGGTCTCTCCTGTACAGTGAGGCCTCATTATACCCCTGTATAAGGATCTAGTGACGCAGTGTAGACTGTTATTCAGCATTGCTGTGTCCTCAGATTGTCAGCTCTTGTGATCAGGCCCCTGCTCCTCGCTCCGGTCTCTCCTGTACAGTGAGGCCTCATTATACCCCTGTATAAGGATCTAGTGACGCAGTGTAGACTGTTATTCAGCATTGCTGTTTCCTCAGATTGTCAGCTCTTGTGATCAGGCCTCTGCTCCTCGCTCCGGTCTCTCCTGCACAGTGAGGCCTCATTATACCCCTGTATAAGGATCTAGTGACGCAGTGTAGACTGTTATTCAGCATTGCTGTTTCCTCAGATTGTCAGCTCTTGTGATCAGGCCCCTGCTCCTCGCTCCGGTCTCTCCTGTACAGTGAGGCCTCATTATACCCCTGTATAAGGATCTAGTGACGCAGTGTAGACTGTTATTCAGCATTGCTGTTTCCTCAGATTGTCAGCTCTTGTGATCAGGCCCCTGCTCCTCGCTCCGGTCTCTCCTGTACAGTGAGGCCTCATTATACTCCTGTATAAGGATCTAGTGACGCAGTGTAGACTGTTATTCAGCATTGCTGTCTCCTCAGATTGTCAGCTCTTGTGATCAGGCTCCTGCTCCTCGCTCCGGTCTCTCCTGTACAGTGAGGCCTCATTATACTCCTGTATAAGGATCTAGTGACGCAGTGTAGACTGTTATTCAGCATTGCTGTTTCCTCAGATTGTCAGCTCTTGTGATCAGGCCCCTGCTCCTCGCTCCGGTCTCTCCTGTACAGTGAGGTCTCATTATACCCCTGTATAAGGATCTAGTGACGCAGTGTAGACTGTTATTCAGCATTGCTGTCTCCTCAGATTGTCAGCTCTTGTGATCAGGCCTCTGCTCCTCGCTCCGGTCTCTCCTGTACAGTGAGGCCTCATTATACCCCTGTATAAGGATCTAGTGACGCAGTGTAGACTGTTATTCAGCATTGCTGTCTCCTCAGATTGTCAGCTCTTGTGATCAGGCCTCTGCTCCTCGCTCCGGTCTCTCCTGCACAGTGAGGCCTCATTATACTCCTGTATAAGGATCTAGTGACGCAGTGTAGACTGTTATTCAGCATTGCTGTGTTCTCAGATTGTCAGCTCTTGTGATCAGGCCTCTGCTCCTCACTCCGGTCTCTCCTGTACAGTGAGGCCTCATTATACCCCTGTATAAGGATCTAGTGACGCAGTGTAGACTGTTATTCAGCATTGCTGTTTCCTCAGATTGTCAGCTCTTGTGATCAGGCCTCTGCTCCTCGCTCCGGTCTCTCCTGCACAGTGAGGCCTCATTATACCCCTGTATAAGGATCTAGTGACGCAGTGTAGACTGTTATTCAGCATTGCTGTTTCCTCAGATTGTCAGCTCTTGTGATCAGGCCCCTGCTCCTCGCTCCGGTCTCTCCTGTACAGTGAGGCCTCATTATACCCCTGTATAAGGATCTAGTGACGCAGTGTAGACTGTTATTCAGCATTGCTGTGTCCTCAGATTGTCAGCTCTTGTGATCAGGCCCCTGCTCCTCGCTCCGGTCTCTCCTGTACAGTGAGGCCTCATTATACTCCTGTATAAGGATCTAGTGACGCAGTGTAGACTGTTATTCAGCATTGCTGTCTCCTCAGATTGTCAGCTCTTGTGATCAGGCTCCTGCTCCTCGCTCCGGTCTCTCCTGTACAGTGAGGCCTCATTATACTCCTGTATAAGGATCTAGTGACGCAGTGTAGACTGTTATTCAGCATTGCTGTCTCCTCAGATTGTCAGCTCTTGTGATCAGGCCTCTGCTCCTCGCTCCGGTCTCTCCTGTACAGTGAGGCCTCATTATACCCCTGTATAAGGATCTAGTGACGCAGTGTAGACTGTTATACAGCATTGCTGTGTCCTCAGATTGTCAGCTCTTGTGATCAGGCCTCTGCTCCTCGCTCCGGTCTCTCCTGTACAGTGAGGCCTCATTATACTCCTGTATAAGGATCTAGTGACGCAGTGTAGACTGTTATTCAGCATTGCTGTTTCCTCAGATTGTCAGCTCTTGTGATCAGGCCCCTGCTCCTCGCTCCGGTCTTTCCTGTACAGTGAGGCCTCATTATACCCCTGTATAAGGATATAGTGACGCACTGTAGACTGTTATTCAGCATTGCTGTCTCCTCAGATTGTCAGCTCTTGTGATCAGGCCTCTGCTCCTCGCTCCGGTCTCTCCTGTACAGTGAGGCCTCATTATACCCCTGTATAAGGATCTAGTGAAGCACTGTAGACTGTTATTCAGTATTGCTGTCTCCTCAGATTGTCAGCTCTTGTGATCAGGCCCCTGCTCCTCGCTCCGGTCTCTCCTGTACAGTGAGGCCTCATTATACCCCTGTATAAGGATCTAGTGACGCAGTGTAGACTGTTATTCAGCATTGCTGTCTCCTCAGATTGTCAGCTCTTGTGATCAGGCCTCTGCTCCTCGCTCCGGTCTCTCCTGTACAGTGAGGCCTCATTATACCCCTGTATAAGGATCTAGTGACGCAGTGTAGACTGTTATTCAGCATTGCTGTCTCCTCAGATTGTCAGCTCTTGTGATCAGGCCTCTGCTCCTCGCTCCGGTCTCTCCTGCACAGTGAGGCCTCATTATACTCCTGTATAAGGATCTAGTGACGCAGTGTAGACTGTTATTCAGCATTGCTGTGTTCTCAGATTGTCAGCTCTTGTGATCAGGCCTCTGCTCCTCACTCCGGTCTCTCCTGTACAGTGAGGCCTCATTATACCCCTGTATAAGGATCTAGTGACGCAGTGTAGACTGTTATTCAGCATTGCTGTTTCCTCAGATTGTCAGCTCTTGTGATCAGGCCTCTGCTCCTCGCTCCGGTCTCTCCTGCACAGTGAGGCCTCATTATACCCCTGTATAAGGATCTAGTGACGCAGTGTAGACTGTTATTCAGCATTGCTGTTTCCTCAGATTGTCAGCTCTTGTGATCAGGCCCCTGCTCCTCGCTCCGGTCTCTCCTGTACAGTGAGGCCTCATTATACCCCTGTATAAGGATCTAGTGACGCAGTGTAGACTGTTATTCAGCATTGCTGTGTCCTCAGATTGTCAGCTCTTGTGATCAGGCCCCTGCTCCTCGCTCCGGTCTCTCCTGTACAGTGAGGCCTCATTATACTCCTGTATAAGGATCTAGTGACGCAGTGTAGACTGTTATTCAGCATTGCTGTCTCCTCAGATTGTCAGCTCTTGTGATCAGGCTCCTGCTCCTCGCTCCGGTCTCTCCTGTACAGTGAGGCCTCATTATACTCCTGTATAAGGATCTAGTGACGCAGTGTAGACTGTTATTCAGCATTGCTGTCTCCTCAGATTGTCAGCTCTTGTGATCAGGCCTCTGCTCCTCGCTCCGGTCTCTCCTGTACAGTGAGGCCTCATTATACCCCTGTATAAGGATCTAGTGACGCAGTGTAGACTGTTATACAGCATTGCTGTGTCCTCAGATTGTCAGCTCTTGTGATCAGGCCTCGGCTCCTCGCTCCGGTCTCTCCTGTACAGTGAGGCCTCATTATACTCCTGTATAAGGATCTAGTGACGCAGTGTAGACTGTTATTCAGCATTGCTGTTTCCTCAGATTGTCAGCTCTTGTGATCAGGCCCCTGCTCCTCGCTCCGGTCTTTCCTGTACAGTGAGGCCTCATTATACCCCTGTATAAGGATATAGTGACGCACTGTAGACTGTTATTCAGCATTGCTGTCTCCTCAGATTGTCAGCTCTTGTGATCAGGCCTCTGCTCCTCGCTCCGGTCTCTCCTGTACAGTGAGGCCTCATTATACCCCTGTATAAGGATCTAGTGAAGCACTGTAGACTGTTATTCAGTATTGCTGTCTCCTCAGATTGTCAGCTCTTGTGATCAGGCCCCTGCTCCTCGCTCCGGTCTCTCCTGTACAGTGAGGCCTCATTATACCCCTGTATAAGGATCTAGTGACGCAGTGTAGACTGTTATTCAGCATTGCTGTCTCCTCAGATTGTCAGCTCTTGTGATCAGGCCTCTGCTCCTCGCTCCGGTCTCTCCTGTACAGTGAGGCCTCATTATACCCCTGTATAAGGATCTAGTGACGCAGTGTAGACTGTTATTCAGCATTGCTGTTTCCTCAGATTGTCAGCTCTTGTGATCAGGCCCCTGCTCCTCGCTCCGGTCTCTCCTGTACAGTGAGGCCTCATTATACCCCTGTATAAGGATCTAGTGACGCAGTTTAGACTGTTATTCAGCATTGCTGTTTCCTCAGATTGTCAGCTCTTGTGATCAGGCCCCTGCTCCTCGCTCCGGTCTCTCCTGTACAGTGAGGTCTCATTATACCCCTGTATAAGGATCTAGTGACACAGTGTAGACTGTTATTCAGCATTGCTGTCTCCTCAGATTGTCAGCTCTTCTGATCAGGCCTCTGCTCCTCGCTCCGGTCTCTCCTGTACAGTGAGGCCTCATTCTCCACCTGTATAAGGATCTAGTGACGCAGTGTAGACTGTTATTCAGCATTGCTGTCTCCTCAGATTGTCAGCTCTTGTGATCAGGCCTCTGCTCCTCGCTCCGGTCTCTCCTGCACAGTGAGTCCTCATTATACTCCTGTATAAGGATCTAGTGACGCAGTGTAGACTGTTATTCAGCATTGCTGTTTCCTCAGATTGTCAGCTCTTGTGATCAGGCCTCTGCTCCTCGCTCCGGTCTCTCCTGTACAGTGAGGCCTCATTATACCCCTGTATAAGGATCTAGTGACGCAGTGTAGACTGTTATTCAGCATTGCTGTTTCCTCAGATTGTCAGCTCTTGTGATCAGGCCCCTGCTCCTCGCTCCGGTCTCTCCTGCACAGTGAGGCCTCATTATACCCCTGTATAAGGATCTAGTGACGCAGTGTAGACTGTTATTCAGCATTGCTGTGTCCTCAGATTGTCAGCTCTTGTGATCAGGCCCCTGCTCCTCCCTCCGGTCTCTCCTGTACAGTGAGGCCTCATTATACCCCTGTATAAGGATCTAGTGACACAGTGTAGACTATTATTCAGCATTGCTGTGTCCTCAGATTGTCAGCTCTTGTGATCAGGCCCCTGCTCCTCTCTCCGGTCTCTCCTGCACAGTGAGGCCTCATTATACCCCTGTATAAGGATCTAGTGACGCAGTGTAGACTGTTATTCAGCATTGCTGTTTCCTCAGATTGTCAGCTCTTGTGATCAGGCCCCTGCTCCTCGCTCCGGTCTCTCCTGTACAGTGAGTCCTCATTATACCCCTGTATAAGGATCTAGTGACGCAGTGTAGACTGTTATTCAGCATTGCTGTGTCCTCAGATTGTCAGCTCTTGTGATCAGGCCCCTGCTCCTCTCTCCGGTCTCTCCTGCACAGTGAGTCCTCATTATACCCCTGTATAAGGATCTAGTGACACAGTGTAGACTGTTATTCAGCATTGCTGTTTCCTCAGATTGTCAGCTCTTGTGATCAGGCCCCTGCTCCTCGCTCCGGTCTCTCCTGTACAGTGAGGCCTCATTATACCCCTGTATAAGGATATAGTGACGCAGTGTAGACTGTTATTCAGCATTGCTGTGTCCTCAGATTGTCAGCTCTTGTGATCAGGCCCCTGCTCCTCCCTCCGGTCTCTCCTGTACAGTGAGGCCTCATTATACCCCTGTATAAGGATCTAGTGACGCAGTGTAGTCTGTTATTCAGCATTGCTGTCTCCTCAGATTGTCAGCTCTTGTGATCAGGCCCCCGCTCCTCGCTCCGGTCTCTCCTGTACAGTGAGTCCTCATTATACCCCTGTATAAGGATCTAGTGACGCAGTGTAGACTGTTATTCAGCATTGCTGTCTCCTCAGATTGTCAGCTCTTGTGATCAGGCCCCTGCTCCTCCCTCCGGTCTCTCCTGTACAGTGAGGCCTCATTATACCCCTGTATAAGGATCTAGTGACGCAGTGTAGTCTGTTATTCAGCATTGCTGTCTCCTCAGATTGTCAGCTCTTGTGATCAGGCCCCCGCTCCTCGCTCCGGTCTCTCCTGTACAGTGAGGCCTCATTATACCCCTGTATAAGGATCTAGTGACGCAGTGTAGACTGTTATTCAGCATTGCTGTCTCCTCAGATTGTCAGCTCTTGTGATCAGGCCCCCGCTCCTCGCTCCGGTCTCTCCTGTACAGTGAGGCCTCATTATACCCCTGTATAAGGATCTAGTGACGCAGTGTAGACTGTTATTCAGCATTGCTGTCTCCTCAGATTGTCAGCTCTTGTGATCAGGCCCCCGCTCCTCGCTCCGGTCTCTCCTGTACAGTGAGGCCTCATTATACCCCTGTATAAGGATCTAGTGACGCGGTGTAGACTGTTATTCAGCATTGCTGTCTCCTCAGATTGTCAGCTCTTGTGATCAGGCCTCTGCTCCTCGCTCCGGTCTCTCCTGTACAGTGAGGCCTCATTATACCCCTGTATAAGGATCTAGTGACGCAGTGTAGACTGTTATTCAGCATTGCTGTCTCCTCAGATTGTCAGCTCTTGTGATCAGGCCTCTGCTCCTCGCTCCGGTCTCTCCTGTACAGTGAGGCCTCATTATACCTCTGTATAAGGATCTAGTGACGCAGTGTAGACTGTTATTCAGCATTGCTGTCTCCTCAGATTGTCAGCTCTTGTGATCAGGCCCCTGCTCCTCGCTCCGGTCTCTCCTGTACAGTAAGGCCTCATTATACCCCTGTATAAGGATCTAGTGACGCAGTGTAGACTGTTATTCAGCATTGCTGTCTCCTCAGATTGTCAGCTCTTGTGATCAGGCCCCTGCTCCTCGCTCCGGTCTCTCCTGTACAGTGAGGTCTCATTATACCCCTGTATAAGGATCTAGTGATGCAGTGTAGACTGTTATTCAGCATTGCTGTGTCCTCAGATTGTCAGCTCTTGTGATCAGGCCCCTGCTCCTCGCTCCGGTCTCTCCTGTACAGTGAGGCCTCATTATACCCCTGTATAAGGATCTAGTGACGCAGTGTAGACTGTTATTCAGCATTGCTGTGTCCTCAGATTGTCAGCTCTTGTGATCAGGCCCCTGCTCCTCGCTCCGGTCTCTCCTGTACAGTGAGGCCTCATTATACCCCTGTATAAGGATCTAGTGACGCAGTGTAGACTGTTATTCAGCATTGCTGTGTCCTCAGATTGTCAGCTCTTGTGATCAGGCCCCTGCTCCTCGCTCCGGTCTCTCCTGTACAGTGAGGCCTCATTATACCCCTGTATAAGGATCTAGTGACGCAGTGTAGACTGTTATTCAGCATTGCTGTCTCCTCAGATTGTCAGCTCTTGTGATCAGGCCCCTGCTCCTCGCTCCGGTCTCTCCTGTACAGTGAGGCCTCATTATACCCCTGTATAAGGATCTAGTGACGCAGTGTAGACTGTTATTCAGCATTGCTGTGTCCTCAGATTGTCAGCTCTTGTGATCAGGCCTCTGCTCCTCGCTCCGGTCTCTCCTGTACAGTGAGGCCTCATTCTCCACCTGTATAAGGATCTAGTGACGCAGTGTAGACTGTTAATCAGCATTGCTGTGTCCTCAGATTGTCAGCTCTTGTGATCAGGCCCCTGCTCCTCGCTCCAGTCTCTCCTGTACAGTGAGGCCTCATTATACCCCTGTATAAGGATCTAGTGACGCAGTGTAGACTGTTATTCAGCATTGCTGTCTCCTCAGATTGTCAGCTCTTGTGATCAGGCCCCCGCTCCTCGCTCCGGTCTCTCCTGTACAGTGAGGTGTCATTATACCCCTGTATAAGGATCTAGTGACGCAGTGTAGACTGTTATTCAGCATTGCTGTCTCCTCAGATTGTCAGCTCTTGTGATCAGGCCCCCGCTCCTCGCTCCGGTCTCTCCTGTACAGTGAGGTGTCATTATACCCCTGTATAAGGATCTAGTGACGCAGTGTAGACTGTTATTCAGCATTGCTGTGTCCTCAGATTGTCAGCTCTTGTGATCAGGCCCCTGCTCCTCGCTCCGGTCTCTCCTGTACAGTGAGGCCTCATTCTCCACCTGTATAAGGATCTAGTGACGCAGTGTAGACTGTTATTCAGCATTGCTGTCTCCTCAGATTGTCAGCTCTTGTGATCAGGCCCCTGCTCCTCGCTCCGGTCTCTCCTGTACAGTGAGGCCTCATTATCCCCCTGTATAAGGATCTAGTGACGCAGTGTAGACTGTTATTCAGCATTGCTGTCTCCTCAGATTGTCAGCTCTTGTGATCAGGCCTCTGCTCCTCGCTCCGGTCTCTCCTGTACAGTGAGGCCTCATTATACTCCTGTATAAGGATCTAGTGACGCAGTGTAGACTGTTATTCAGCATTGCTGTCTCCTCAGATTGTCAGCTCTTGTGATCAGGCCCCTGCTCCTCGCTCCGGTCTCTCCTGTACAGTGAGGCCTCATTATACTCCTGTATAAGGATCTAGTGACGCAGTGTAGACTGTTATTCAGCATTGCTGTCTCCTCAGATTGTCAGCTCTTGTGATCAGGCCCCTGCTCCTCGCTCCGGTCTCTCCTGTACAGTGAGGCCTCATTCTCCACCTGTATAAGGATCTAGTGACGCAGTGTAGACTGTTATTCAGCATTGCTGTGTCCTCAGATTGTCAGCTCTTGTGATCAGGCCCCTGCTCCTCGCTCCGGTCTCTCCTGTACAGTGAGGCCTCATTATACCCCTGTATAAGGATCTAGTGACGCAGTGTAGACTGTTATTCAGCATTGCTGTCTCCTCAGATTGTCAGCTCTTGTGATCAGGCCTCTGCTCCTCGCTCCGGTCTCTCCTGTACAGTGAGGCCTCATTATACTCCTGTATAAGGATCTAGTGACGCAGTGTAGACTGTTATTCAGCATTGCTGTCTCGTCAGATTGTCAGCTCTTGTGATCAGGCCTCTGCTCCTCGCTCCGGTCTCTCCTGCACAGTGAGGCCTCATTATACTCCTGTATAAGGATCTAGTGACGCAGTGTAGACTGTTATTCAGCATTGCTGTGTCCTCAGATTGTCAGCTCTTGTGATCAGGCCCCTGCTCCTCGCTCCGGTCTCTCCTGTACAGTGAGGCCTCATTATACTCCTGTATAAGGATCTAGTGACGCAGTGTAGACTGTTATTCAGCATTGCTGTCTCCTCAGATTGTCAGCTCTTGTGATCAGGCCCCTGCTCCTCGCTCCGGTCTCTCCTGTACAGTGAGGCCTCATTATACTCCTGTATAAGGATCTAGTGACGCAGTGTAGACTGTTATTCAGCATTGCTGTCTCGTCAGATTGTCAGCTCTTGTGATCAGGCCTCTGCTCCTCGCTCCGGTCTCTCCTGCACAGTGAGGCCTCATTATACTCCTGTATAAGGATCTAGTGACGCAGTGTAGACTGTTATTCAGCATTGCTGTCTCCTCAGATTGTCAGCTCTTGTGATCAGGCCTCTGCTCCTCGCTCCGGTCTCTCCTGTACAGTGAGGTCTCATTATACCCCTGTATAAGGATCTAGTGACGCAGTGTAGACTGTTATTCAGCATTGCTGTCTCCTCAGATTGTCAGCTCTTGTGATCAGGCCCCTGCTCCTCGCTCCGGTCTCTCCTGTACAGTGAGGCCTCATTATACCCCTGTATAAGGATCTAGTGACGCAGTGTAGACTGTTATTCAGCATTGCTGTGTCCTCAGATTGTCAGCTCTTGTGATCAGGCCCCTGCTCCTCGCTCCGGTCTCTCCTGTACAGTGAGGCCTCATTATACCCCTGTATAAGGATCTAGTGACGCAGTGTAGACTGTTATTCAGCATTGCTGTGTCCTCAGATTGTCAGCTCTTGTGATCAGGCCCCTGCTCCTCGCTCCGGTCTCTCCTGTACAGTGAGGCCTCATTATACCCCTGTATAAGGATCTAGTGACGCAGTGTAGACTGTTATTCAGCATTGCGGTCTCCTCAGATTGTCAGCTCTTGTGATCAGGCCTCTGCTCCTCGCTCCGGTCTCTCCTGTACAGTGAGGTCTCATTATACCCCTGTATAAGGATCTAGTGACGCAGTGTAGACTGTTATTCAGCATTGCTGTTTCCTCAGATTGTCAGCTCTTGTGATCAGGCCTCTGCTCCTCGCTCCGGTCTCTCCTGTACAGTGAGGCCTCATTATACCCCTGTATAAGGATCTAGTGACGCAGTGTAGACTGTTATTCAGCATTGCTGTGTCCTCAGATTGTCAGCTCTTGTGATCAGGCCCCTGCTCCTCGCTCCGGTCTCTCCTGTACAGTGAGGCCTCATTATACCCCTGTATAAGGATCTAGTGACGCAGTATAGACTGTTATTCAGCATTGCTGTGTCCTCAGATTGTCAGCTCTTGTGATCAGGCCCCTGCTCCTCGCTCCGGTCTCTCCTGTACAGTGAGGCCTCATTATACCCCTGTATAAGGATCTAGTGACGCAGTGTAGACTGTTATTCAGCATTGCTGTCTCCTCAGATTGTCAGCTCTTGTGATCAGGCCTCTGCTCCTCGCTCCGGTCTCTCCTGCACAGTGAGGCCTCATTATACTCCTGTATAAGGATCTAGTGACGCAGTGTAGACTGTTATTCAGCATTGCTGTTTCCTCAGATTGTCAGCTCTTGTGATCAGGCCTCTGCTCCTCGCTCCGGTCTCTCCTGTACAGTGAGGCCTCATTATACCCCTGTATAAGGATCTAGTGACGCAGTGTAGACTGTTATTCAGCATTGCTGTTTCCTCAGATTGTCAGCTCTTGTGATCAGGCCTCTGCTCCTCGCTCCGGTCTCTCCTGCACAGTGAGGCCTCATTATACCCCTGTATAAGGATCTAGTGACGCAGTGTAGACTGTTATTCAGCATTGCTGTTTCCTCAGATTGTCAGCTCTTGTGATCAGGCCCCTGCTCCTCGCTCCGGTCTCTCCTGTACAGTGAGGCCTCATTATACCCCTGTATAAGGATCTAGTGACGCAGTGTAGACTGTTATTCAGCATTGCTGTTTCCTCAGATTGTCAGCTCTTGTGATCAGGCCCCTGCTCCTCGCTCCGGTCTCTCCTGTACAGTGAGGCCTCATTATACCCCTGTATAAGGATCTAGTGACGCAGTGTAGACTGTTATTCAGCATTGCTGTTTCCTCAGATTGTCAGCTCTTGTGATCAGGCCCCTGCTCCTCGCTCCGGTCTCTCCTGTACAGTGAGGCCTCATTATACTCCTGTATAAGGATCTAGTGACGCAGTGTAGACTGTTATTCAGCATTGCTGTCTCCTCAGATTGTCAGCTCTTGTGATCAGGCTCCTGCTCCTCGCTCCGGTCTCTCCTGTACAGTGAGGCCTCATTATACTCCTGTATAAGGATCTAGTGACGCAGTGTAGACTGTTATTCAGCATTGCTGTCTCCTCAGATTGTCAGCTCTTGTGATCAGGCCTCTGCTCCTCGCTCCGGTCTCTCCTGTACAGTGAGGCCTCATTATACCCCTGTATAAGGATCTAGTGACGCAGTGTAGACTGTTATACAGCATTGCTGTGTCCTCAGATTGTCAGCTCTTGTGATCAGGCCTCTGCTCCTCGCTCCGGTCTCTCCTGTACAGTGAGGCCTCATTATACTCCTGTATAAGGATCTAGTGACGCAGTGTAGACTGTTATTCAGCATTGCTGTTTCCTCAGATTGTCAGCTCTTGTGATCAGGCCCCTGCTCCTCGCTCCGGTCTCTCCTGTACAGTGAGGTCTCATTATACCCCTGTATAAGGATCTAGTGACGCAGTGTAGACTGTTATTCAGCATTGCTGTCTCCTCAGATTGTCAGCTCTTGTGATCAGGCCTCTGCTCCTCGCTCCGGTCTCTCCTGTACAGTGAGGCCTCATTATACCCCTGTATAAGGATCTAGTGACGCAGTGTAGACTGTTATTCAGCATTGCTGTCTCCTCAGATTGTCAGCTCTTGTGATCAGGCCTCTGCTCCTCGCTCCGGTCTCTCCTGCACAGTGAGGCCTCATTATACTCCTGTATAAGGATCTAGTGACGCAGTGTAGACTGTTATTCAGCATTGCTGTGTTCTCAGATTGTCAGCTCTTGTGATCAGGCCTCTGCTCCTCACTCCGGTCTCTCCTGTACAGTGAGGCCTCATTATACCCCTGTATAAGGATCTAGTGACGCAGTGTAGACTGTTATTCAGCATTGCTGTTTCCTCAGATTGTCAGCTCTTGTGATCAGGCCTCTGCTCCTCGCTCCGGTCTCTCCTGCACAGTGAGGCCTCATTATACCCCTGTATAAGGATCTAGTGACGCAGTGTAGACTGTTATTCAGCATTGCTGTTTCCTCAGATTGTCAGCTCTTGTGATCAGGCCCCTGCTCCTCGCTCCGGTCTCTCCTGTACAGTGAGGCCTCATTATACCCCTGTATAAGGATCTAGTGACGCAGTGTAGACTGTTATTCAGCATTGCTGTGTCCTCAGATTGTCAGCTCTTGTGATCAGGCCCCTGCTCCTCGCTCCGGTCTCTCCTGTACAGTGAGGCCTCATTATACTCCTGTATAAGGATCTAGTGACGCAGTGTAGACTGTTATTCAGCATTGCTGTCTCCTCAGATTGTCAGCTCTTGTGATCAGGCTCCTGCTCCTCGCTCCGGTCTCTCCTGTACAGTGAGGCCTCATTATACTCCTGTATAAGGATCTAGTGACGCAGTGTAGACTGTTATTCAGCATTGCTGTCTCCTCAGATTGTCAGCTCTTGTGATCAGGCCTCTGCTCCTCGCTCCGGTCTCTCCTGTACAGTGAGGCCTCATTATACCCCTGTATAAGGATCTAGTGACGCAGTGTAGACTGTTATACAGCATTGCTGTGTCCTCAGATTGTCAGCTCTTGTGATCAGGCCTCTGCTCCTCGCTCCGGTCTCTCCTGTACAGTGAGGCCTCATTATACTCCTGTATAAGGATCTAGTGACGCAGTGTAGACTGTTATTCAGCATTGCTGTTTCCTCAGATTGTCAGCTCTTGTGATCAGGCCCCTGCTCCTCGCTCCGGTCTTTCCTGTACAGTGAGGCCTCATTATACCCCTGTATAAGGATATAGTGACGCACTGTAGACTGTTATTCAGCATTGCTGTCTCCTCAGATTGTCAGCTCTTGTGATCAGGCCTCTGCTCCTCGCTCCGGTCTCTCCTGTACAGTGAGGCCTCATTATACCCCTGTATAAGGATCTAGTGACGCACTGTAGACTGTTATTCAGTATTGCTGTCTCCTCAGATTGTCAGCTCTTGTGATCAGGCCCCTGCTCCTCGCTCCGGTCTCTCCTGTACAGTGAGGCCTCATTATACCCCTGTATAAGGATCTAGTGACGCAGTGTAGACTGTTATTCAGCATTGCTGTCTCCTCAGATTGTCAGCTCTTGTGATCAGGCCTCTGCTCCTCGCTCCGGTCTCTCCTGTACAGTGAGGCCTCATTATACCCCTGTATAAGGATCTAGTGACGCAGTGTAGACTGTTATTCAGCATTGCTGTTTCCTCAGATTGTCAGCTCTTGTGATCAGGCCCCTGCTCCTCGCTCCGGTCTCTCCTGTACAGTGAGGCCTCATTATACCCCTGTATAAGGATCTAGTGACGCAGTGTAGACTGTTATTCAGCATTGCTGTTTCCTCAGATTGTCAGCTCTTGTGATCAGGCCCCTGCTCCTCGCTCCGGTCTCTCCTGTACAGTGAGGTCTCATTATACCCCTGTATAAGGATCTAGTGACACAGTGTAGACTGTTATTCAGCATTGCTGTCTCCTCAGATTGTCAGCTCTTCTGATCAGGCCTCTGCTCCTCGCTCCGGTCTCTCCTGTACAGTGAGGCCTCATTCTCCACCTGTATAAGGATCTAGTGACGCAGTGTAGACTGTTATTCAGCATTGCTGTCTCCTCAGATTGTCAGCTCTTGTGATCAGGCCTCTGCTCCTCGCTCCGGTCTCTCCTGCACAGTGAGTCCTCATTATACTCCTGTATAAGGATCTAGTGACGCAGTGTAGACTGTTATTCAGCATTGCTGTTTCCTCAGATTGTCAGCTCTTGTGATCAGGCCTCTGCTCCTCGCTCCGGTCTCTCCTGTACAGTGAGGCCTCATTATACCCCTGTATAAGGATCTAGTGACGCAGTGTAGACTGTTATTCAGCATTGCTGTTTCCTCAGATTGTCAGCTCTTGTGATCAGGCCCCTGCTCCTCGCTCCGGTCTCTCCTGCACAGTGAGGCCTCATTATACCCCTGTATAAGGATCTAGTGACGCAGTGTAGACTGTTATTCAGCATTGCTGTGTCCTCAGATTGTCAGCTCTTGTGATCAGGCCCCTGCTCCTCCCTCCGGTCTCTCCTGTACAGTGAGGCCTCATTATACCCCTGTATAAGGATCTAGTGACACAGTGTAGACTATTATTCAGCATTGCTGTGTCCTCAGATTGTCAGCTCTTGTGATCAGGCCCCTGCTCCTCTCTCCGGTCTCTCCTGCACAGTGAGGCCTCATTATACCCCTGTATAAGGATCTAGTGACGCAGTGTAGACTGTTATTCAGCATTGCTGTTTCCTCAGATTGTCAGCTCTTGTGATCAGGCCCCTGCTCCTCGCTCCGGTCTCTCCTGTACAGTGAGTCCTCATTATACCCCTGTATAAGGATCTAGTGACGCAGTGTAGACTGTTATTCAGCATTGCTGTGTCCTCAGATTGTCAGCTCTTGTGATCAGGCCCCTGCTCCTCTCTCCGGTCTCTCCTGCACAGTGAGTCCTCATTATACCCCTGTATAAGGATCTAGTGACACAGTGTAGACTGTTATTCAGCATTGCTGTTTCCTCAGATTGTCAGCTCTTGTGATCAGGCCCCTGCTCCTCGCTCCGGTCTCTCCTGTACAGTGAGGCCTCATTATACCCCTGTATAAGGATATAGTGACGCAGTGTAGACTGTTATTCAGCATTGCTGTGTCCTCAGATTGTCAGCTCTTGTGATCAGGCCCCTGCTCCTCCCTCCGGTCTCTCCTGTACAGTGAGGCCTCATTATACCCCTGTATAAGGATCTAGTGACGCAGTGTAGTCTGTTATTCAGCATTGCTGTCTCCTCAGATTGTCAGCTCTTGTGATCAGGCCCCCGCTCCTCGCTCCGGTCTCTCCTGTACAGTGAGTCCTCATTATACCCCTGTATAAGGATCTAGTGACGCAGTGTAGACTGTTATTCAGCATTGCTGTCTCCTCAGATTGTCAGCTCTTGTGATCAGGCCCCTGCTCCTCCCTCCGGTCTCTCCTGTACAGTGAGGCCTCATTATACCCCTGTATAAGGATCTAGTGACGCAGTGTAGTCTGTTATTCAGCATTGCTGTCTCCTCAGATTGTCAGCTCTTGTGATCAGGCCCCCGCTCCTCGCTCCGGTCTCTCCTGTACAGTGAGGCCTCATTATACCCCTGTATAAGGATCTAGTGACGCAGTGTAGACTGTTATTCAGCATTGCTGTGTCCTCAGATTGTCAGCTCTTGTGATCAGGCCCCTGCTCCTCGCTCCGGTCTCTCCTGTACAGTGAGGCCTCATTATACCCCTGTATAAGGATCTAGTGACGCAGTGTAGACTGTTATTCAGCATTGCTGTGTCCTCAGATTGTCAGCTCTTGTGATCAGGCCCCTGCTCCTCGCTCCGGTCTCTCCTGTACAGTGAGGCCTCATTATACCCCTGTATAAGGATCTAGTGACGCAGTGTAGACTGTTATTCAGCATTGCGGTCTCCTCAGATTGTCAGCTCTTGTGATCAGGCCTCTGCTCCTCGCTCCGGTCTCTCCTGTACAGTGAGGTCTCATTATACCCCTGTATAAGGATCTAGTGACGCAGTGTAGACTGTTATTCAGCATTGCTGTTTCCTCAGATTGTCAGCTCTTGTGATCAGGCCTCTGCTCCTCGCTCCGGTCTCTCCTGTACAGTGAGGCCTCATTATACCCCTGTATAAGGATCTAGTGACGCAGTGTAGACTGTTATTCAGCATTGCTGTGTCCTCAGATTGTCAGCTCTTGTGATCAGGCCCCTGCTCCTCGCTCCGGTCTCTCCTGTACAGTGAGGCCTCATTATACCCCTGTATAAGGATCTAGTGACGCAGTATAGACTGTTATTCAGCATTGCTGTGTCCTCAGATTGTCAGCTCTTGTGATCAGGCCCCTGCTCCTCGCTCCGGTCTCTCCTGTACAGTGAGGCCTCATTATACCCCTGTATAAGGATCTAGTGACGCAGTGTAGACTGTTATTCAGCATTGCTGTCTCCTCAGATTGTCAGCTCTTGTGATCAGGCCTCTGCTCCTCGCTCCGGTCTCTCCTGCACAGTGAGGCCTCATTATACTCCTGTATAAGGATCTAGTGACGCAGTGTAGACTGTTATTCAGCATTGCTGTTTCCTCAGATTGTCAGCTCTTGTGATCAGGCCTCTGCTCCTCGCTCCGGTCTCTCCTGTACAGTGAGGCCTCATTATACCCCTGTATAAGGATCTAGTGACGCAGTGTAGACTGTTATTCAGCATTGCTGTTTCCTCAGATTGTCAGCTCTTGTGATCAGGCCTCTGCTCCTCGCTCCGGTCTCTCCTGCACAGTGAGGCCTCATTATACCCCTGTATAAGGATCTAGTGACGCAGTGTAGACTGTTATTCAGCATTGCTGTTTCCTCAGATTGTCAGCTCTTGTGATCAGGCCCCTGCTCCTCGCTCCGGTCTCTCCTGTACAGTGAGGCCTCATTATACCCCTGTATAAGGATCTAGTGACGCAGTGTAGACTGTTATTCAGCATTGCTGTTTCCTCAGATTGTCAGCTCTTGTGATCAGGCCCCTGCTCCTCGCTCCGGTCTCTCCTGTACAGTGAGGCCTCATTATACCCCTGTATAAGGATCTAGTGACGCAGTGTAGACTGTTATTCAGCATTGCTGTTTCCTCAGATTGTCAGCTCTTGTGATCAGGCCCCTGCTCCTCGCTCCGGTCTCTCCTGTACAGTGAGGCCTCATTATACTCCTGTATAAGGATCTAGTGACGCAGTGTAGACTGTTATTCAGCATTGCTGTCTCCTCAGATTGTCAGCTCTTGTGATCAGGCTCCTGCTCCTCGCTCCGGTCTCTCCTGTACAGTGAGGCCTCATTATACTCCTGTATAAGGATCTAGTGACGCAGTGTAGACTGTTATTCAGCATTGCTGTCTCCTCAGATTGTCAGCTCTTGTGATCAGGCCTCTGCTCCTCGCTCCGGTCTCTCCTGTACAGTGAGGCCTCATTATACCCCTGTATAAGGATCTAGTGACGCAGTGTAGACTGTTATACAGCATTGCTGTGTCCTCAGATTGTCAGCTCTTGTGATCAGGCCTCTGCTCCTCGCTCCGGTCTCTCCTGTACAGTGAGGCCTCATTATACTCCTGTATAAGGATCTAGTGACGCAGTGTAGACTGTTATTCAGCATTGCTGTTTCCTCAGATTGTCAGCTCTTGTGATCAGGCCCCTGCTCCTCGCTCCGGTCTCTCCTGTACAGTGAGGTCTCATTATACCCCTGTATAAGGATCTAGTGACGCAGTGTAGACTGTTATTCAGCATTGCTGTCTCCTCAGATTGTCAGCTCTTGTGATCAGGCCTCTGCTCCTCGCTCCGGTCTCTCCTGTACAGTGAGGCCTCATTATACCCCTGTATAAGGATCTAGTGACGCAGTGTAGACTGTTATTCAGCATTGCTGTCTCCTCAGATTGTCAGCTCTTGTGATCAGGCCTCTGCTCCTCGCTCCGGTCTCTCCTGCACAGTGAGGCCTCATTATACTCCTGTATAAGGATCTAGTGACGCAGTGTAGACTGTTATTCAGCATTGCTGTGTTCTCAGATTGTCAGCTCTTGTGATCAGGCCTCTGCTCCTCACTCCGGTCTCTCCTGTACAGTGAGGCCTCATTATACCCCTGTATAAGGATCTAGTGACGCAGTGTAGACTGTTATTCAGCATTGCTGTTTCCTCAGATTGTCAGCTCTTGTGATCAGGCCTCTGCTCCTCGCTCCGGTCTCTCCTGCACAGTGAGGCCTCATTATACCCCTGTATAAGGATCTAGTGACGCAGTGTAGACTGTTATTCAGCATTGCTGTTTCCTCAGATTGTCAGCTCTTGTGATCAGGCCCCTGCTCCTCGCTCCGGTCTCTCCTGTACAGTGAGGCCTCATTATACCCCTGTATAAGGATCTAGTGACGCAGTGTAGACTGTTATTCAGCATTGCTGTGTCCTCAGATTGTCAGCTCTTGTGATCAGGCCCCTGCTCCTCGCTCCGGTCTCTCCTGTACAGTGAGGCCTCATTATACTCCTGTATAAGGATCTAGTGACGCAGTGTAGACTGTTATTCAGCATTGCTGTCTCCTCAGATTGTCAGCTCTTGTGATCAGGCTCCTGCTCCTCGCTCCGGTCTCTCCTGTACAGTGAGGCCTCATTATACTCCTGTATAAGGATCTAGTGACGCAGTGTAGACTGTTATTCAGCATTGCTGTCTCCTCAGATTGTCAGCTCTTGTGATCAGGCCTCTGCTCCTCGCTCCGGTCTCTCCTGTACAGTGAGGCCTCATTATACCCCTGTATAAGGATCTAGTGACGCAGTGTAGACTGTTATACAGCATTGCTGTGTCCTCAGATTGTCAGCTCTTGTGATCAGGCCTCTGCTCCTCGCTCCGGTCTCTCCTGTACAGTGAGGCCTCATTATACTCCTGTATAAGGATCTAGTGACGCAGTGTAGACTGTTATTCAGCATTGCTGTTTCCTCAGATTGTCAGCTCTTGTGATCAGGCCCCTGCTCCTCGCTCCGGTCTTTCCTGTACAGTGAGGCCTCATTATACCCCTGTATAAGGATATAGTGACGCACTGTAGACTGTTATTCAGCATTGCTGTCTCCTCAGATTGTCAGCTCTTGTGATCAGGCCTCTGCTCCTCGCTCCGGTCTCTCCTGTACAGTGAGGCCTCATTATACCCCTGTATAAGGATCTAGTGACGCACTGTAGACTGTTATTCAGTATTGCTGTCTCCTCAGATTGTCAGCTCTTGTGATCAGGCCCCTGCTCCTCGCTCCGGTCTCTCCTGTACAGTGAGGCCTCATTATACCCCTGTATAAGGATCTAGTGACGCAGTGTAGACTGTTATTCAGCATTGCTGTCTCCTCAGATTGTCAGCTCTTGTGATCAGGCCTCTGCTCCTCGCTCCGGTCTCTCCTGTACAGTGAGGCCTCATTATACCCCTGTATAAGGATCTAGTGACGCAGTGTAGACTGTTATTCAGCATTGCTGTTTCCTCAGATTGTCAGCTCTTGTGATCAGGCCCCTGCTCCTCGCTCCGGTCTCTCCTGTACAGTGAGGCCTCATTATACCCCTGTATAAGGATCTAGTGACGCAGTGTAGACTGTTATTCAGCATTGCTGTTTCCTCAGATTGTCAGCTCTTGTGATCAGGCCCCTGCTCCTCGCTCCGGTCTCTCCTGTACAGTGAGGTCTCATTATACCCCTGTATAAGGATCTAGTGACACAGTGTAGACTGTTATTCAGCATTGCTGTCTCCTCAGATTGTCAGCTCTTCTGATCAGGCCTCTGCTCCTCGCTCCGGTCTCTCCTGTACAGTGAGGCCTCATTCTCCACCTGTATAAGGATCTAGTGACGCAGTGTAGACTGTTATTCAGCATTGCTGTCTCCTCAGATTGTCAGCTCTTGTGATCAGGCCTCTGCTCCTCGCTCCGGTCTCTCCTGCACAGTGAGTCCTCATTATACTCCTGTATAAGGATCTAGTGACGCAGTGTAGACTGTTATTCAGCATTGCTGTTTCCTCAGATTGTCAGCTCTTGTGATCAGGCCTCTGCTCCTCGCTCCGGTCTCTCCTGTACAGTGAGGCCTCATTATACCCCTGTATAAGGATCTAGTGACGCAGTGTAGACTGTTATTCAGCATTGCTGTTTCCTCAGATTGTCAGCTCTTGTGATCAGGCCCCTGCTCCTCGCTCCGGTCTCTCCTGCACAGTGAGGCCTCATTATACCCCTGTATAAGGATCTAGTGACGCAGTGTAGACTGTTATTCAGCATTGCTGTGTCCTCAGATTGTCAGCTCTTGTGATCAGGCCCCTGCTCCTCCCTCCGGTCTCTCCTGTACAGTGAGGCCTCATTATACCCCTGTATAAGGATCTAGTGACACAGTGTAGACTATTATTCAGCATTGCTGTGTCCTCAGATTGTCAGCTCTTGTGATCAGGCCCCTGCTCCTCTCTCCGGTCTCTCCTGCACAGTGAGGCCTCATTATACCCCTGTATAAGGATCTAGTGACGCAGTGTAGACTGTTATTCAGCATTGCTGTTTCCTCAGATTGTCAGCTCTTGTGATCAGGCCCCTGCTCCTCGCTCCGGTCTCTCCTGTACAGTGAGTCCTCATTATACCCCTGTATAAGGATCTAGTGACGCAGTGTAGACTGTTATTCAGCATTGCTGTGTCCTCAGATTGTCAGCTCTTGTGATCAGGCCCCTGCTCCTCTCTCCGGTCTCTCCTGCACAGTGAGTCCTCATTATACCCCTGTATAAGGATCTAGTGACACAGTGTAGACTGTTATTCAGCATTGCTGTTTCCTCAGATTGTCAGCTCTTGTGATCAGGCCCCTGCTCCTCGCTCCGGTCTCTCCTGTACAGTGAGGCCTCATTATACCCCTGTATAAGGATATAGTGACGCAGTGTAGACTGTTATTCAGCATTGCTGTGTCCTCAGATTGTCAGCTCTTGTGATCAGGCCCCTGCTCCTCCCTCCGGTCTCTCCTGTACAGTGAGGCCTCATTATACCCCTGTATAAGGATCTAGTGACGCAGTGTAGTCTGTTATTCAGCATTGCTGTCTCCTCAGATTGTCAGCTCTTGTGATCAGGCCCCCGCTCCTCGCTCCGGTCTCTCCTGTACAGTGAGTCCTCATTATACCCCTGTATAAGGATCTAGTGACGCAGTGTAGACTGTTATTCAGCATTGCTGTCTCCTCAGATTGTCAGCTCTTGTGATCAGGCCCCTGCTCCTCCCTCCGGTCTCTCCTGTACAGTGAGGCCTCATTATACCCCTGTATAAGGATCTAGTGACGCAGTGTAGTCTGTTATTCAGCATTGCTGTCTCCTCAGATTGTCAGCTCTTGTGATCAGGCCCCCGCTCCTCGCTCCGGTCTCTCCTGTACAGTGAGGCCTCATTATACCCCTGTATAAGGATCTAGTGACGCATTGTAGACTGTTATTCAGCATTGCTGTCTCCTCAGATTGTCAGCTCTTGTGATCAGGCCCCCGCTCCTCGCTCCGGTCTCTCCTGTACAGTGAGGCCTCATTATACCCCTGTATAAGGATCTAGTGACGCAGTGTAGACTGTTATTCAGCATTGCTGTCTCCTCAGATTGTCAGCTCTTGTGATCAGGCCCCCGCTCCTCGCTCCGGTCTCTCCTGTACAGTGAGGCCTCATTATACCCCTGTATAAGGATCTAGTGACGCGGTGTAGACTGTTATTCAGCATTGCTGTCTCCTCAGATTGTCAGCTCTTGTGATCAGGCCTCTGCTCCTCGCTCCGGTCTCTCCTGTACAGTGAGGCCTCATTATACCCCTGTATAAGGATCTAGTGACGCAGTGTAGACTGTTATTCAGCATTGCTGTCTCCTCAGATTGTCAGCTCTTGTGATCAGGCCTCTGCTCCTCGCTCCGGTCTCTCCTGTACAGTGAGGCCTCATTATACCCCTGTATAAGGATCTAGTGACACAGTGTAGACTGTTATTCAGCATTGCTGTCTCCTCAGATTGTCAGCTCTTGTGATCAGGCCCCTGCTCCTCGCTCCGGTCTCTCCTGTACAGTAAGGCCTCATTATACCCCTGTATAAGGATCTAGTGACGCAGTGTAGACTGTTATTCAGCATTGCTGTCTCCTCAGATTGTCAGCTCTTGTGATCAGGCCCCTGCTCCTCGCTCCGGTCTCTCCTGTACAGTGAGGTCTCATTATACCCCTGTATAAGGATCTAGTGATGCAGTGTAGACTGTTATTCAGCATTGCTGTGTCCTCAGATTGTCAGCTCTTGTGATCAGGCCCCTGCTCCTCGCTCCGGTCTCTCCTGTACAGTGAGGCCTCATTATACCCCTGTATAAGGATCTAGTGACGCAGTGTAGACTGTTATTCAGCATTGCTGTGTCCTCAGATTGTCAGCTCTTGTGATCAGGCCCCTGCTCCTCGCTCCGGTCTCTCCTGTACAGTGAGGCCTCATTATACCCCTGTATAAGGATCTAGTGACGCAGTGTAGACTGTTATTCAGCATTGCTGTGTCCTCAGATTGTCAGCTCTTGTGATCAGGCCCCTGCTCCTCGCTCCGGTCTCTCCTGTACAGTGAGGCCTCATTATACCCCTGTATAAGGATCTAGTGACGCAGTGTAGACTGTTATTCAGCATTGCTGTCTCCTCAGATTGTCAGCTCTTGTGATCAGGCCCCTGCTCCTCGCTCCGGTCTCTCCTGTACAGTGAGGCCTCATTATACCCCTGTATAAGGATCTAGTGACGCAGTGTAGACTGTTATTCAGCATTGCTGTGTCCTCAGATTGTCAGCTCTTGTGATCAGGCCTCTGCTCCTCGCTCCGGTCTCTCCTGTACAGTGAGGCCTCATTCTCCACCTGTATAAGGATCTAGTGACGCAGTGTAGACTGTTAATCAGCATTGCTGTGTCCTCAGATTGTCAGCTCTTGTGATCAGGCCCCTGCTCCTCGCTCCAGTCTCTCCTGTACAGTGAGGCCTCATTATACCCCTGTATAAGGATCTAGTGACGCAGTGTAGACTGTTATTCAGCATTGCTGTCTCCTCAGATTGTCAGCTCTTGTGATCAGGCCCCCGCTCCTCGCTCCGGTCTCTCCTGTACAGTGAGGTGTCATTATACCCCTGTATAAGGATCTAGTGACGCAGTGTAGACTGTTATTCAGCATTGCTGTCTCCTCAGATTGTCAGCTCTTGTGATCAGGCCCCCGCTCCTCGCTCCGGTCTCTCCTGTACAGTGAGGTGTCATTATACCCCTGTATAAGGATCTAGTGACGCAGTGTAGACTGTTATTCAGCATTGCTGTGTCCTCAGATTGTCAGCTCTTGTGATCAGGCCCCTGCTCCTCGCTCCGGTCTCTCCTGTACAGTGAGGCCTCATTCTCCACCTGTATAAGGATCTAGTGACGCAGTGTAGACTGTTATTCAGCATTGCTGTCTCCTCAGATTGTCAGCTCTTGTGATCAGGCCCCTGCTCCTCGCTCCGGTCTCTCCTGTACAGTGAGGCCTCATTATCCCCCTGTATAAGGATCTAGTGACGCAGTGTAGACTGTTATTCAGCATTGCTGTCTCCTCAGATTGTCAGCTCTTGTGATCAGGCCTCTGCTCCTCGCTCCGGTCTCTCCTGTACAGTGAGGCCTCATTATACTCCTGTATAAGGATCTAGTGACGCAGTGTAGACTGTTATTCAGCATTGCTGTCTCCTCAGATTGTCAGCTCTTGTGATCAGGCCCCTGCTCCTCGCTCCGGTCTCTCCTGTACAGTGAGGCCTCATTATACTCCTGTATAAGGATCTAGTGACGCAGTGTAGACTGTTATTCAGCATTGCTGTCTCCTCAGATTGTCAGCTCTTGTGATCAGGCCCCTGCTCCTCGCTCCGGTCTCTCCTGTACAGTGAGGCCTCATTCTCCACCTGTATAAGGATCTAGTGACGCAGTGTAGACTGTTATTCAGCATTGCTGTGTCCTCAGATTGTCAGCTCTTGTGATCAGGCCCCTGCTCCTCGCTCCGGTCTCTCCTGTACAGTGAGGCCTCATTATACCCCTGTATAAGGATCTAGTGACGCAGTGTAGACTGTTATTCAGCATTGCTGTCTCCTCAGATTGTCAGCTCTTGTGATCAGGCCTCTGCTCCTCGCTCCGGTCTCTCCTGTACAGTGAGGCCTCATTATACTCCTGTATAAGGATCTAGTGACGCAGTGTAGACTGTTATTCAGCATTGCTGTCTCGTCAGATTGTCAGCTCTTGTGATCAGGCCTCTGCTCCTCGCTCCGGTCTCTCCTGCACAGTGAGGCCTCATTATACTCCTGTATAAGGATCTAGTGACGCAGTGTAGACTGTTATTCAGCATTGCTGTGTCCTCAGATTGTCAGCTCTTGTGATCAGGCCCCTGCTCCTCACTCCGGTCTCTCCTGTACAGTGAGGCCTCATTATACTCCTGTATAAGGATCTAGTGACGCAGTGTAGACTGTTATTCAGCATTGCTGTCTCCTCAGATTGTCAGCTCTTGTGATCAGGCCCCTGCTCCTCGCTCCGGTCTCTCCTGTACAGTGAGGCCTCATTATACTCCTGTATAAGGATCTAGTGACGCAGTGTAGACTGTTATTCAGCATTGCTGTCTCCTCAGATTGTCAGCTCTTGTGATCAGGCCCCTGCTCCTCGCTCCGGTCTCTCCTGTACAGTGAGGCCTCATTCTCCACCTGTATAAGGATCTAGTGACGCAGTGTAGACTGTTATTCAGCATTGCTGTGTCCTCAGATTGTCAGCTCTTGTGATCAGGCCCCTGCTCCTCGCTCCGGTCTCTCCTGTACAGTGAGGCCTCATTATACCCCTGTATAAGGATCTAGTGACGCAGTGTAGACTGTTATTCAGCATTGCTGTCTCCTCAGATTGTCAGCTCTTGTGATCAGGCCTCTGCTCCTCGCTCCGGTCTCTCCTGTACAGTGAGGCCTCATTATACTCCTGTATAAGGATCTAGTGACGCAGTGTAGACTGTTATTCAGCATTGCTGTCTCGTCAGATTGTCAGCTCTTGTGATCAGGCCTCTGCTCCTCGCTCCGGTCTCTCCTGCACAGTGAGGCCTCATTATACTCCTGTATAAGGATCTAGTGACGCAGTGTAGACTGTTATTCAGCATTGCTGTCTCCTCAGATTGTCAGCTCTTGTGATCAGGCCTCTGCTCCTCGCTCCGGTCTCTCCTGTACAGTGAGGTCTCATTATACCCCTGTATAAGGATCTAGTGACGCAGTGTAGACTGTTATTCAGCATTGCTGTCTCCTCAGATTGTCAGCTCTTGTGATCAGGCCCCTGCTCCTCGCTCCGGTCTCTCCTGTACAGTGAGGCCTCATTATACCCCTGTATAAGGATCTAGTGACGCAGTGTAGACTGTTATTCAGCATTGCTGTGTCCTCAGATTGTCAGCTCTTGTGATCAGGCCCCTGCTCCTCGCTCCGGTCTCTCCTGTACAGTGAGGCCTCATTATACCCCTGTATAAGGATCTAGTGACGCAGTGTAGACTGTTATTCAGCATTGCTGTGTCCTCAGATTGTCAGCTCTTGTGATCAGGCCCCTGCTCCTCGCTCCGGTCTCTCCTGTACAGTGAGGCCTCATTATACCCCTGTATAAGGATCTAGTGACGCAGTGTAGACTGTTATTCAGCATTGCGGTCTCCTCAGATTGTCAGCTCTTGTGATCAGGCCTCTGCTCCTCGCTCCGGTCTCTCCTGTACAGTGAGGTCTCATTATACCCCTGTATAAGGATCTAGTGACGCAGTGTAGACTGTTATTCAGCATTGCTGTTTCCTCAGATTGTCAGCTCTTGTGATCAGGCCTCTGCTCCTCGCTCCGGTCTCTCCTGTACAGTGAGGCCTCATTATACCCCTGTATAAGGATCTAGTGACGCAGTGTAGACTGTTATTCAGCATTGCTGTGTCCTCAGATTGTCAGCTCTTGTGATCAGGCCCCTGCTCCTCGCTCCGGTCTCTCCTGTACAGTGAGGCCTCATTATACCCCTGTATAAGGATCTAGTGACGCAGTATAGACTGTTATTCAGCATTGCTGTGTCCTCAGATTGTCAGCTCTTGTGATCAGGCCCCTGCTCCTCGCTCCGGTCTCTCCTGTACAGTGAGGCCTCATTATACCCCTGTATAAGGATCTAGTGACGCAGTGTAGACTGTTATTCAGCATTGCTGTCTCCTCAGATTGTCAGCTCTTGTGATCAGGCCTCTGCTCCTCGCTCCGGTCTCTCCTGCACAGTGAGGCCTCATTATACTCCTGTATAAGGATCTAGTGACGCAGTGTAGACTGTTATTCAGCATTGCTGTTTCCTCAGATTGTCAGCTCTTGTGATCAGGCCTCTGCTCCTCGCTCCGGTCTCTCCTGTACAGTGAGGCCTCATTATACCCCTGTATAAGGATCTAGTGACGCAGTGTAGACTGTTATTCAGCATTGCTGTTTCCTCAGATTGTCAGCTCTTGTGATCAGGCCTCTGCTCCTCGCTCCGGTCTCTCCTGCACAGTGAGGCCTCATTATACCCCTGTATAAGGATCTAGTGACGCAGTGTAGACTGTTATTCAGCATTGCTGTTTCCTCAGATTGTCAGCTCTTGTGATCAGGCCCCTGCTCCTCGCTCCGGTCTCTCCTGTACAGTGAGGCCTCATTATACCCCTGTATAAGGATCTAGTGACGCAGTGTAGACTGTTATTCAGCATTGCTGTTTCCTCAGATTGTCAGCTCTTGTGATCAGGCTCCTGCTCCTCGCTCCGGTCTCTCCTGTACAGTGAGGCCTCATTATACTCCTGTATAAGGATCTAGTGACGCAGTGTAGACTGTTATTCAGCATTGCTGTCTCCTCAGATTGTCAGCTCTTGTGATCAGGCTCCTGCTCCTCGCTCCGGTCTCTCCTGTACAGTGAGGCCTCATTATACTCCTGTATAAGGATCTAGTGACGCAGTGTAGACTGTTATTCAGCATTGCTGTCTCCTCAGATTGTCAGCTCTTGTGATCAGCCCTCTGCTCCTCGCTCCGGTCTCTCCTGTACAGTGAGGCCTCATTATACCCCTGTATAAGGATCTAGTGACGCAGTGTAGACTGTTATACAGCATTGCTGTGTCCTCAGATTGTCAGCTCTTGTGATCAGGCCTCTGCTCCTCGCTCCGGTCTCTCCTGTACAGTGAGGCCTCATTATACTCCTGTATAAGGATCTAGTGACGCAGTGTAGACTGTTATTCAGCATTGCTGTTTCCTCAGATTGTCAGCTCTTGTGATCAGGCCCCTGCTCCTCGCTCCGGTCTTTCCTGTACAGTGAGGCCTCATTATACCCCTGTATAAGGATATAGTGACGCAGTGTAGACTGTTATTCAGCATTGCTGTCTCCTCAGATTGTCAGCTCTTGTGATCAGGCCTCTGCTCCTCGCTCCGGTCTCTCCTGTACAGTGAGGCCTCATTATACCCCTGTATAAGGATCTAGTGACGCACTGTAGACTGTTATTCAGTATTGCTGTCTCCTCAGATTGTCAGCTCTTGTGATCAGGCCCCTGCTCCTCGCTCCGGTCTCTCCTGTACAGTGAGGCCTCATTATACCCCTGTATAAGGATCTAGTGACGCAGTGTAGACTGTTATTCAGCATTGCTGTCTCCTCAGATTGTCAGCTCTTGTGATCAGGCCTCTGCTCCTCGCTCCGGTCTCTCCTGTACAGTGAGGCCTCATTATACCCCTGTATAAGGATCTAGTGACGCAGTGTAGACTGTTATTCAGCATTGCTGTTTCCTCAGATTGTCAGCTCTTGTGATCAGGCCCCTGCTCCTCGCTCCGGTCTCTCCTGTACAGTGAGGCCTCATTATACCCCTGTATAAGGATCTAGTGACGCAGTGTAGACTGTTATTCAGCATTGCTGTTTCCTCAGATTGTCAGCTCTTGTGATCAGGCCCCTGCTCCTCGCTCCGGTCTCTCCTGTACAGTGAGGTCTCATTATACCCCTGTATAAGGATCTAGTGACACAGTGTAGACTGTTATTCAGCATTGCTGTCTCCTCAGATTGTCAGCTCTTGTGATCAGGCCTCTGCTCCTCGCTCCGGTCTCTCCTGTACAGTGAGGCCTCATTATACCCCTGTATAAGGATCTAGTGACGCAGTGTAGACTGTTATTCAGCATTGCTGTTTCCTCAGATTGTCAGCTCTTGTGATCAGGCCTCTGCTCCTCGCTCCGGTCTCTCCTGTACAGTGAGGCCTCATTATACCCCTGTATAAGGATCTAGTGACGCAGTGTAGACTGTTATTCAGCATTGCTGTTTCCTCAGATTCTCAGCTCTTGTGATCAGGCCCCTGCTCCTCGCTCCGGTCTCTCCTGTACAGTGAGGCCTCATTATACCCCTGTATAAGGATCTAGTGACGCAGTGTAGACTGTTATTCAGCATTGCTGTGTCCTCAGATTGTCAGCTCTTGTGATCAGGCCTCTGCTCCTCGCTCCGGTCTCTCCTGTACAGTGAGGCCTCATTATACTCCTGTATAAGGATCTAGTGACGCAGTGTAGACTGTTATTCAGCATTGCTGTCTCCTCAGATTGTCAGCTCTTGTGATCAGGCCTCTGCTCCTCGCTCCGGTCTCTCCTGTACAGTGAGGTCTCATTATACCCCTGTATAAGGATCTAGTGACGCAGTGTAGACTGTTATTCAGCATTGCTGTGTCCTCAGATTGTCAGCTCTTGTGATCAGGCCTCTGCTCCTCGCTCCGGTCTCTCCTGTACAGTGAGGCCTCATTATACTCCTGTATAAGGATCTAGTGACGCAGTGTAGACTGTTATTCAGCATTGCTGTTTCCTCAGATTGTCAGCTCTTGTGATCAGGCCTCTGCTCCTCGCTCCGGTCTCTCCTGTACAGTGAGGCCTCATTATACCCCTGTATAAGGATCTAGTGACGCAGTGTAGACTGTTATTCAGCATTGCTGTTTCCTCAGATTCTCAGCTCTTGTGATCAGGCCCCTGCTCCTCGCTCCGGTCTCTCCTGTACAGTGAGGCCTCATTATACCCCTGTATAAGGATCTAGTGACGCAGTGTAGACTGTTATTCAGCATTGCTGTGTCCTCAGATTGTCAGCTCTTGTGATCAGGCCTCTGCTCCTCGCTCCGGTCTCTCCTGTACAGTGAGGCCTCATTATACTCCTGTATAAGGATCTAGTGACGCAGTGTAGACTGTTATTCAGCATTGCTGTCTCCTCAGATTGTCAGCTCTTGTGATCAGGCCTCTGCTCCTCGCTCCGGTCTCTCCTGTACAGTGAGGTCTCATTATACCCCTGTATAAGGATCTAGTGACGCAGTGTAGACTGTTATTCAGCATTGCTGTTTCCTCAGATTGTCAGCTCTTGTGATCAGGCCTCTGCTCCTCGCTCCGGTCTCTCCTGTACAGTGAGGCCTCATTATACCCCTGTATAAGGATCTAGTGACGCAGTGTAGACTGTTATTCAGCATTGCTGTTTCCTCAGATTCTCAGCTCTTGTGATCAGGCCCCTGCTCCTCGCTCCGGTCTCTCCTGTACAGTGAGGCCTCATTATACCCCTGTATAAGGATCTAGTGACGCAGTGTAGACTGTTATTCAGCATTGCTGTTTCCTCAGATTGTCAGCTCTTGTGATCAGGCCCCTGCTCCTCGCTCCGGTCTCTCCTGTACAGTGAGGCCTCATTATACTCCTGTATAAGGATCTAGTGACGCAGTGTAGACTGTTATTCAGCATTGCTGTCTCCTCAGATTGTCAGCTCTTGTGATCAGGCCTCTGCTCCTCGCTCCGGTCTCTCCTGTACAGTGAGGTCTCATTATACCCCTGTATAAGGATCTAGTGACGCAGTGTAGACTGTTATTCAGCATTGCTGTCTCCTCAGATTGTCAGCTCTTGTGATCAGGCCCCTGCTCCTCGCTCCGGTCTCTCCTGTACAGTGAGGCCTCATTATACCCCTGTATAAGGATCTAGTGACGCAGTGTAGACTGTTATTCAGCATTGCTGTGTCCTCAGATTGTCAGCTCTTGTGATCAGGCCCCTGCTCCTCGCTCCGGTCTCTCCTGTACAGTGAGGCCTCATTATACCCCTGTATAAGGATCTAGTGACACAGTGTAGACTGTTATTCAGCATTGCTGTTTCCTCAGATTGTCAGCTCTTGTGATCAGGCCTCTGCTCCTCGCTCCGGTCTCTCCTGTACAGTGAGGCCTCATTTTACCCCTGTATAAGGATCTAGTGACGCAGTGTAGACTGTTATTCAGCATTGCTGTGTCCTCAGATTGTCAGCTCTTGTGATCAGGCCCCTGCTCCTCGCTCCGGTCTCTCCTGTACAGTGAGGCCTCATTATACCCCTGTATAAGGATCTAGTGACGCAGTGTAGACTGTTATTCAGCATTGCTGTGTCCTCAGATTGTCAGCTCTTGTGATCAGGCCCCTGCTCCTCGCTCCGGTCTCTCCTGTACAGTGAGGCCTCATTATACCCCTGTATAAGGATCTAGTGACGCAGTGTAGACTGTTATTCAGCATTGCTGTCTCCTCAGATTGTCAGCTCTTGTGATCAGGCCTCTGCTCCTCGCTCCGGTCTCTCCTGCACAGTGAGGCCTCATTATACTCCTGTATAAGGATCTAGTGACGCAGTGTAGACTGTTATTCAGCATTGCTGTTTCCTCAGATTGTCAGCTCTTGTGATCAGGCCTCTGCTCCTCACTCCGGTCTCTCCTGTACAGTGAGGCCTCATTATACCCCTGTATAAGGATCTAGTGACGCAGTGTAGACTGTTATTCAGCATTGCTGTTTCCTCAGATTGTCAGCTCTTGTGATCAGGCCTCTGCTCCTCGCTCCGGTCTCTCCTGCACAGTGAGGCCTCATTATACCCCTGTATAAGGATCTAGTGACGCAGTGTAGACTGTTATTCAGCATTGCTGTTTCCTCAGATTGTCAGCTCTTGTGATCAGGCCCCTGCTCCTCGCTCCGGTCTCTCCTGTACAGTGAGGCCTCATTATACCCCTGTATAAGGATCTAGTGACGCAGTGTAGACTGTTATTCAGCATTGCTGTTTCCTCAGATTGTCAGCTCTTGTGATCAGGCCCCTGCTCCTCGCTCCGGTCTCTCCTGTACAGTGAGGTCTCATTATACCCCTGTATAAGGATCTAGTGACACAGTGTAGACTGTTATTCAGCATTGCTGTCTCCTCAGATTGTCAGCTCTTGTGATCAGGCCTCTGCTCCTCGCTCCGGTCTCTCCTGTACAGTGAGGCCTCATTATACCCCTGTATAAGGATCTAGTGACGCAGTGTAGACTGTTATTCAGCATTGCTGTTTCCTCAGATTGTCAGCTCTTGTGATCAGGCCTCTGCTCCTCGCTCTGGTCTCTCCTGTACAGTGAGGCCTCATTATACCCCTGTATAAGGATCTAGTGACGCAGTGTAGACTGTTATTCAGCATTGCTGTTTCCTCAGATTCTCAGCTCTTGTGATCAGGCCCCTGCTCCTCGCTCCGGTCTCTCCTGTACAGTGAGGCCTCATTATACCCCTGTATAAGGATCTAGTGACGCAGTGTAGACTGTTATTCAGCATTGCTGTCTCCTCAGATTGTCAGCTCTTGTGATCAGGCCTCTGCTCCTCGCTCCGGTCTCTCCTGCACAGTGAGTCCTCATTATACTCCTGTATAAGGATCTAGTGACGCAGTGTAGACTGTTATTCAGCATTGCTGTTTCCTCAGATTGTCAGCTCTTGTGATCAGGCCTCTGCTCCTCGCTCCGGTCTCTCCTGTACAGTGAGGCCTCATTATACCCCTGTATAAGGATCTAGTGACGCAGTGTAGACTGTTATTCAGCATTGCTGTTTCCTCAGATTGTCAGCTCTTGTGATCAGGCCCCTGCTCCTCGCTCCGGTCTCTCCTGCACAGTGAGGCCTCATTATACCCCTGTATAAGGATCTAGTGACGCAGTGTAGACTGTTATTCAGCATTGCTGTGTCCTCAGATTGTCAGCTCTTGTGATCAGGCCCCTGCTCCTCCCTCCGGTCTCTCCTGTACAGTGAGGCCTCATTATACCCCTGTATAAGGATCTAGTGACACAGTGTAGACTATTATTCAGCATTGCTGTGTCCTCAGATTGTCAGCTCTTGTGATCAGGCCCCTGCTCCTCTCTCCGGTCTCTCCTGCACAGTGAGGCCTCATTATACCCCTGTATAAGGATCTAGTGACGCAGTGTAGACTGTTATTCAGCATTGCTGTTTCCTCAGATTGTCAGCTCTTGTGATCAGGCCCCTGCTCCTCGCTCCGGTCTCTCCTGTACAGTGAGTCCTCATTATACCCCTGTATAAGGATCTAGTGACGCAGTGTAGACTGTTATTCAGCATTGCTGTGTCCTCAGATTGTCAGCTCTTGTGATCAGGCCCCTGCTCCTCTCTCCGGTCTCTCCTGCACAGTGAGTCCTCATTATACCCCTGTATAAGGATCTAGTGACACAGTGTAGACTGTTATTCAGCATTGCTGTTTCCTCAGATTGTCAGCTCTTGTGATCAGGCCCCTGCTCCTCGCTCCGGTCTCTCCTGTACAGTGAGGCCTCATTATACCCCTGTATAAGGATCTAGTGACGCAGTGTAGACTGTTATTCAGCATTGCTGTGTCCTCAGATTGTCAGCTCTTGTGATCAGGCCCCTGCTCCTCCCTCCGGTCTCTCCTGTACAGTGAGGCCTCATTATACCCCTGTATAAGGATCTAGTGACGCAGTGTAGTCTGTTATTCAGCATTGCTGTCTCCTCAGATTGTCAGCTCTTGTGATCAGGCCCCCGCTCCTCGCTCCGGTCTCTCCTGTACAGTGAGTCCTCATTATACCCCTGTATAAGGATCTAGTGACGCAGTGTAGACTGTTATTCAGCATTGCTGTCTCCTCAGATTGTCAGCTCTTGTGATCAGGCCCCTGCTCCTCCCTCCGGTCTCTCCTGTACAGTGAGGCCTCATTATACCCCTGTATAAGGATCTAGTGACGCAGTGTAGTCTGTTATTCAGCATTGCTGTCTCCTCAGATTGTCAGCTCTTGTGATCAGGCCTCTGCTCCTCGCTCCGGTCTCTCCTGTACAGTGAGGCCTCATTATACCCCTGTATAAGGATCTAGTGACGCAGTGTAGACTGTTATTCAGCATTGCTGTCTCCTCAGATTGTCAGCTCTTGTGATCAGGCCTCTGCTCCTCGCTCCGGTCTCTCCTGTACAGTGAGGCCTCATTATACCCCTGTATAAGGATCTAGTGACGCAGTGTAGACTGTTATTCAGCATTGCTGTCTCCTCAGATTGTCAGCTCTTGTGATCAGGCCTCTGCTCCTCGCTCCGGTCTCTCCTGTACAGTGAGGCCTCATTATACCCCTGTATAAGGATCTAGTGACGCAGTGTGGACTGTTATTCAGCATTGCTGTCTCCTCAGATTGTCAGCTCTTGTGATCAGGCCCCCGCTCCTCGCTCCGGTCTCTCCTGTACAGTGAGGCCTCATTATACCCCTGTATAAGGATCTAGTGACGCAGTGTAGACTGTTATTCAGCATTGCTGTGTCCTCAGATTGTCAGCTCTTGTGATCAGGCCTCTGCTCCTCGCTCCGGTCTCTCCTGTACAGTGAGGCCTCATTATACTCCTGTATAAGGATCTAGTGACGCAGTGTAGACTGTTATTCAGCATTGCTGTGTCCTCAGATTGTCAGCTCTTGTGATCAGGCCCCTGCTCCTCCCTCCGGTCTCTCCTGTACAGTGAGGCCTCATTATACCCCTGTATAAGGATCTAGTGACGCAGTGTAGTCTGTTATTCAGCATTGCTGTCTCCTCAGATTGTCAGCTCTTGTGATCAGGCCCCCGCTCCTCGCTCCGGTCTCTCCTGTACAGTGAGTCCTCATTATACCCCTGTATAAGGATCTAGTGACGCAGTGTAGACTGTTATTCAGCATTGCTGTCTCCTCAGATTGTCAGCTCTTGTGATCAGGCCCCTGCTCCTCCCTCCGGTCTCTCCTGTACAGTGAGGCCTCATTATACCCCTGTATAAGGATCTAGTGACGCAGTGTAGACTGTTATTCAGCATTGCTGTCTCCTCAGATTGTCAGCTCTTGTGATCAGGCCCCCGCTCCTCGCTCCGGTCTCTCCTGTACAGTGAGGCCTCATTATACCCCTGTATAAGGATCTAGTGACGCAGTGTAGACTGTTATTCAGCATTGCTGTCTCCTCAGATTGTCAGCTCTTGTGATCAGGCCCCTGCTCCTCGCTCCGGTCTCTCCTGTACAGTGAGGCCTCATTATACCCCTGTATAAGGATCTAGTGACGCAGTGTAGACTGTTATTCAGCATTGCTGTCTCCTCAGATTGTCAGCTCTTGTGATCAGGCCTCTGCTCCTCGCTCCGGTCTCTCCTGTACAGTGAGGCCTCATTATACCCCTGTATAAGGATCTAGTGACGCAGTGTAGACTGTTATTCAGCATTGCTGTCTCCTCAGATTGTCAGCTCTTGTGATCAGGCCTCTGCTCCTCGCTCCGGTCTCTCCTGTACAGTGAGGCCTCATTATACCCCTGTATAAGGATCTAGTGACGCAGTGTGGACTGTTATTCAGCATTGCTGTCTCCTCAGATTGTCAGCTCTTGTGATCAGGCCCCCGCTCCTCGCTCCGGTCTCTCCTGTACAGTGAGGCCTCATTATACCCCTGTATAAGGATCTAGTGACGCAGTGTAGACTGTTATTCAGCATTGCTGTGTCCTCAGATTGTCAGCTCTTGTGATCAGGCCTCTGCTCCTCGCTCCGGTCTCTCCTGTACAGTGAGGCCTCATTATACTCCTGTATAAGGATCTAGTGACGCAGTGTAGACTGTTATTCAGCATTGCTGCTTCCTCAGATTGCCAGCTCTTGTGATCAGGCCCCTGCTCCTCGCTCCGGTCTCTCCTGTACAGTGAGGCCTCATTATACCCCTGTATAAGGATCTAGTGACACAGTGTAGACTGTTATTCAGCATTGCTGTTTCCTCAGATTGTCAGCTCTTGTGATCAGGCCCCCGTTCCTCGCTCCGGTCTCTCCTGTACAGTGAGTCCTCATTATACCCCTGTATAAGGATCTAGTGACGCAGTGTAGACTGTTATTCAGCATTGCTGTGTCCTCAGATTGTCAGCTCTTGTGATCAGGCCCCTGCTCCTTGCTCCGGTCTCTCCTGTACAGTGAGGCCTCATTATACCCCTGTATAAGGATCTAGTGACGCAGTGTAGACTGTTATTCAGCATTGCTGTTTCCTCAGATTGTCAGCTCTTGTGATCAGGCCCCCGTTCCTCGCTCCGGTCTCTCCTGTACAGTGAGTCCTCATTATACCCCTGTATAAGGATCTAGTGACGCAGTGTAGACTGTTATTCAGCATTGCTGTTTCCTCAGATTGTCAGCTCTTGTGATCAGGCCCCTGCTCCTCGCTCCGGTCTCTCCTGTACAGTGACTCCTCATTATACCCCTGTATAAGGATCTAGTGACGCAGTGTAGACTGTTATTCAGCATTGCTGTCTCCTCAGATTGTCAGCTCTTGTGATCAGGCCCCTGCTCCTCGCTCCGGTCTCTCCTGTACAGTGAGGCCTCATTATACCCCTGTATAAGGATCTAGTGACGCAGTGTAGACTGTTATTCAGCATTGCTGTGTCCTCAGATTGTCAGCTCTTGTGATCAGGCCTCTGCTCCTCGCTCCGGTCTCTCCTGTACAGTGAGGCCTCATTATACCCCTGTATAAGGATCTAGTGACGCAGTGTGGACTGTTATTCAGCATTGCTGTCTCCTCAGATTGTCAGCTCTTGTGATCAGGCCCCTGCTCCTCGCTCCGGTCTCTCCTGTACAGTGAGGCCTCATTATACCCCTGTATAAGGATCTAGTGACGCAGTGTGGACTGTTATTCAGCATTGCTGTGTCCTCAGATTGTCAGCTCTTGTGATCAGGCCCCGGCTCCTCGCTCCGGTCTCTCCTGTACAGTGAGGCCTCATTATACCCCTGTATAAGGATCTAGTGACGCAGTGTAGACTGTTATTCAGCATTGCTGCTTCCTCAGATTGTCAGCTCTTGTGATCAGGCCTCTGCTCCTCGCTCCGGTCTCTCCTGTACAGTGAGGCCTCATTATACCCCTGTATAAGGATCTAGTGACGCAGTGTAGACTGTTATTCAGCATTGCTGTTTCCTCAGATTGTCAGCTCTTGTGATCAGGCCCCTGCTCCTCGCTCCGGTCTCTCCTGTACAGTGAGGCCTCATTATACCCCTGTATAAGGATCTAGTGACGCAGTGTAGACTGTTATTCAGCATTGCTGTGTCCTCAGATTGTCAGCTCTTGTGATCAGGCCCCTGCTCCTCGCTCCGGTCTCTCCTGTACAGTGAGGCCTCATTATACCCCTGTATAAGGATCTAGTGACGCAGTGTGGACTGTTATTCAGCATTGCTGTTTCCTCAGATTGTCAGCTCTTGTGATCAGGCCCCTGCTCCTCGCTCCGGTCTCTCCTGTACAGTGAGGCCTCATTATACCCCTGTATAAGGATCTAGTGACGCAGTGTGGACTGTTATTCAGCATTGCTGTGTCCTCAGATTGTCAGCTCTTGTGATCAGGCCCCTGCTCCTCGCTCCAGTCTCTCCTGTACAGTGAGGCCTCATTATACCCCTGTATAAGGATCTAGTGACGCAGTGTAGTCTGTTATTCAGCATTGCTGTCTCCTCAGATTGTCAGCTCTTGTGATCAGGCCCCTGCTCCTCGCTCCAGTCTCTCCTGTACAGTGAGGCCTCATTATACCCCTGTATAAGGATCTAGTGACGCAGTGTAGACTGTTATTCAGCATTGCTGTGTCCTCAGATTGTCAGCTCTTGTGATCAGGCCCCTGCTCCTCGCTCCAGTCTCTCCTGTACAGTGAGGCCTCATTATACTCCTGTATAAGGATCTAGAGACGCAGTGTAGACTGTTATTCAGCATTGCTGTCTCCTCAGATTGTCAGCTCTTGTGATCAGGCCTCTGCTCCTCGCTCCAGTCTCTCCTGTACAGTGAGGCCTCATTATACCCCTGTATAAGGATCTAGTGACGCAGTGTGGACTGTTATTCAGCATTGCTGTGTCCTCAGATTGTCAGCTCTTGTGATCAGTCCTCTGCTCCTCGCTCCGGTCTCTCCTGTACAGTGAGGCCTCATTATACTCCTGTATAAGGATCTAGTGACGCAGTGTAGACTGTTATTCAGCATTGCTGTCTCCTCAGATTGTCAGCTCTTGTGATCAGGCCCCTGCTCCTCGCTCCGGTCTCTCCTGTACAGTGAGGCCTCATTATACCCCTGTATAAGGATCTAGTGACGCAGTGTAGACTGTTATTCAGCATTGCTGTCTCCTCAGATTGTCAGCTCTTGTGATCAGGCCCCTGCTCCTCGCTCCGGTCTCTCCTGTACAGTGAGGCCTCATTATACCCCTGTATAAGGATCTAGTGACGCAGTGTAGACTGTTATTCAGCATTGCTGTCTCCTCAGATTGTCAGCTCTTGTGATCAGGCCTCTGCTCCTCGCTCCGGTCTCTCCTGTACAGTGAGGCCTCATTATACCCCTGTATAAGGATCTAGTGACGCAGTGTAGACTGTTATTCAGCATTGCTGTCTCCTCAGATTGTCAGCTCTTGTGATCAGGCCTCTGCTCCTCGCTCCGGTCTCTCCTGTACAGTGAGGCCTCATTATACCCCTGTATAAGGATCTAGTGACGCAGTGTAGACTGTTATTCAGCATTGCTGTCTCCTCAGATTGTCAGCTCTTGTGATCAGGCCTCTGCTCCTCGCTCCGGTCTCTCCTGTACAGTGAGGCCTCATTATACCCCTGTATAAGGATCTAGTGACGCAGTGTAGACTGTTATTCAGCATTGCTGTCTCCTCAGATTGTCAGCTCTTGTGATCAGGCCTCTGCTCCTCGCTCCGGTCTCTCCTGTACAGTGAGGCCTCATTATACCCCTGTATAAGGATCTAGTGACGCAGTGTAGACTGTTATTCAGCATTGCTGTCTCCTCAGATTGTCAGCTCTTGTGATCAGGCCTCTGCTCCTCGCTCCGGTCTCTCCTGTACAGTGAGGCCTCATTATACCCCTGTATAAGGATCTAGTGACGCAGTGTGGACTGTTATTCAGCATTGCTGTCTCCTCAGATTGTCAGCTCTTGTGATCAGGCCCCCGCTCCTCGCTCCGGTCTCTCCTGTACAGTGAGGCCTCATTATACCCCTGTATAAGGATCTAGTGACGCAGTGTAGACTGTTATTCAGCATTGCTGTGTCCTCAGATTGTCAGCTCTTGTGATCAGGCCTCTGCTCCTCGCTCCGGTCTCTCCTGTACAGTGAGGCCTCATTATACTCCTGTATAAGGATCTAGTGACGCAGTGTAGACTGTTATTCAGCATTGCTGTGTCCTCAGATTGTCAGCTCTTGTGATCAGGCCCCTGCTCCTCCCTCCGGTCTCTCCTGTACAGTGAGGCCTCATTATACCCCTGTATAAGGATCTAGTGACGCAGTGTAGTCTGTTATTCAGCATTGCTGTCTCCTCAGATTGTCAGCTCTTGTGATCAGGCCCCCGCTCCTCGCTCCGGTCTCTCCTGTACAGTGAGTCCTCATTATACCCCTGTATAAGGATCTAGTGACGCAGTGTAGACTGTTATTCAGCATTGCTGTCTCCTCAGATTGTCAGCTCTTGTGATCAGGCCCCTGCTCCTCCCTCCGGTCTCTCCTGTACAGTGAGGCCTCATTATACCCCTGTATAAGGATCTAGTGACGCAGTGTAGACTGTTATTCAGCATTGCTGTCTCCTCAGATTGTCAGCTCTTGTGATCAGGCCCCCGCTCCTCGCTCCGGTCTCTCCTGTACAGTGAGGCCTCATTATACCCCTGTATAAGGATCTAGTGACGCAGTGTAGACTGTTATTCAGCATTGCTGTCTCCTCAGATTGTCAGCTCTTGTGATCAGGCCCCTGCTCCTCGCTCCGGTCTCTCCTGTACAGTGAGGCCTCATTATACCCCTGTATAAGGATCTAGTGACGCAGTGTAGACTGTTATTCAGCATTGCTGTCTCCTCAGATTGTCAGCTCTTGTGATCAGGCCTCTGCTCCTCGCTCCGGTCTCTCCTGTACAGTGAGGCCTCATTATACCCCTGTATAAGGATCTAGTGACGCAGTGTAGACTGTTATTCAGCATTGCTGTCTCCTCAGATTGTCAGCTCTTGTGATCAGGCCTCTGCTCCTCGCTCCGGTCTCTCCTGTACAGTGAGGCCTCATTATACCCCTGTATAAGGATCTAGTGACGCAGTGTGGACTGTTATTCAGCATTGCTGTCTCCTCAGATTGTCAGCTCTTGTGATCAGGCCCCCGCTCCTCGCTCCGGTCTCTCCTGTACAGTGAGGCCTCATTATACCCCTGTATAAGGATCTAGTGACGCAGTGTAGACTGTTATTCAGCATTGCTGTGTCCTCAGATTGTCAGCTCTTGTGATCAGGCCTCTGCTCCTCGCTCCGGTCTCTCCTGTACAGTGAGGCCTCATTATACTCCTGTATAAGGATCTAGTGACGCAGTGTAGACTGTTATTCAGCATTGCTGCTTCCTCAGATTGCCAGCTCTTGTGATCAGGCCCCTGCTCCTCGCTCCGGTCTCTCCTGTACAGTGAGGCCTCATTATACCCCTGTATAAGGATCTAGTGACACAGTGTAGACTGTTATTCAGCATTGCTGTTTCCTCAGATTGTCAGCTCTTGTGATCAGGCCCCCGTTCCTCGCTCCGGTCTCTCCTGTACAGTGAGTCCTCATTATACCCCTGTATAAGGATCTAGTGACGCAGTGTAGACTGTTATTCAGCATTGCTGTGTCCTCAGATTGTCAGCTCTTGTGATCAGGCCCCTGCTCCTTGCTCCGGTCTCTCCTGTACAGTGAGGCCTCATTATACCCCTGTATAAGGATCTAGTGACGCAGTGTAGACTGTTATTCAGCATTGCTGTTTCCTCAGATTGTCAGCTCTTGTGATCAGGCCCCCGTTCCTCGCTCCGGTCTCTCCTGTACAGTGAGTCCTCATTATACCCCTGTATAAGGATCTAGTGACGCAGTGTAGACTGTTATTCAGCATTGCTGTTTCCTCAGATTGTCAGCTCTTGTGATCAGGCCCCTGCTCCTCGCTCCGGTCTCTCCTGTACAGTGACTCCTCATTATACCCCTGTATAAGGATCTAGTGACGCAGTGTAGACTGTTATTCAGCATTGCTGTCTCCTCAGATTGTCAGCTCTTGTGATCAGGCCCCTGCTCCTCGCTCCGGTCTCTCCTGTACAGTGAGGCCTCATTATACCCCTGTATAAGGATCTAGTGACGCAGTGTAGACTGTTATTCAGCATTGCTGTGTCCTCAGATTGTCAGCTCTTGTGATCAGGCCTCTGCTCCTCGCTCCGGTCTCTCCTGTACAGTGAGGCCTCATTATACCCCTGTATAAGGATCTAGTGACGCAGTGTGGACTGTTATTCAGCATTGCTGTCTCCTCAGATTGTCAGCTCTTGTGATCAGGCCCCTGCTCCTCGCTCCGGTCTCTCCTGTACAGTGAGGCCTCATTATACCCCTGTATAAGGATCTAGTGACGCAGTGTGGACTGTTATTCAGCATTGCTGTGTCCTCAGATTGTCAGCTCTTGTGATCAGGCCCCGGCTCCTCGCTCCGGTCTCTCCTGTACAGTGAGGCCTCATTATACCCCTGTATAAGGATCTAGTGACGCAGTGTAGACTGTTATTCAGCATTGCTGCTTCCTCAGATTGTCAGCTCTTGTGATCAGGCCTCTGCTCCTCGCTCCGGTCTCTCCTGTACAGTGAGGCCTCATTATACCCCTGTATAAGGATCTAGTGACGCAGTGTAGACTGTTATTCAGCATTGCTGTTTCCTCAGATTGTCAGCTCTTGTGATCAGGCCCCTGCTCCTCGCTCCGGTCTCTCCTGTACAGTGAGGCCTCATTATACCCCTGTATAAGGATCTAGTGACGCAGTGTAGACTGTTATTCAGCATTGCTGTGTCCTCAGATTGTCAGCTCTTGTGATCAGGCCCCTGCTCCTCGCTCCGGTCTCTCCTGTACAGTGAGGCCTCATTATACCCCTGTATAAGGATCTAGTGACGCAGTGTGGACTGTTATTCAGCATTGCTGTTTCCTCAGATTGTCAGCTCTTGTGATCAGGCCCCTGCTCCTCGCTCCGGTCTCTCCTGTACAGTGAGGCCTCATTATACCCCTGTATAAGGATCTAGTGACGCAGTGTGGACTGTTATTCAGCATTGCTGTGTCCTCAGATTGTCAGCTCTTGTGATCAGGCCCCTGCTCCTCGCTCCAGTCTCTCCTGTACAGTGAGGCCTCATTATACCCCTGTATAAGGATCTAGTGACGCAGTGTAGTCTGTTATTCAGCATTGCTGTCTCCTCAGATTGTCAGCTCTTGTGATCAGGCCCCTGCTCCTCGCTCCAGTCTCTCCTGTACAGTGAGGCCTCATTATACCCCTGTATAAGGATCTAGTGACGCAGTGTAGACTGTTATTCAGCATTGCTGTGTCCTCAGATTGTCAGCTCTTGTGATCAGGCCCCTGCTCCTCGCTCCAGTCTCTCCTGTACAGTGAGGCCTCATTATACTCCTGTATAAGGATCTAGAGACGCAGTGTAGACTGTTATTCAGCATTGCTGTCTCCTCAGATTGTCAGCTCTTGTGATCAGGCCTCTGCTCCTCGCTCCAGTCTCTCCTGTACAGTGAGGCCTCATTATACCCCTGTATAAGGATCTAGTGACGCAGTGTGGACTGTTATTCAGCATTGCTGTGTCCTCAGATTGTCAGCTCTTGTGATCAGTCCTCTGCTCCTCGCTCCGGTCTCTCCTGTACAGTGAGGCCTCATTATACTCCTGTATAAGGATCTAGTGACGCAGTGTAGACTGTTATTCAGCATTGCTGTCTCCTCAGATTGTCAGCTCTTGTGATCAGGCCCCTGCTCCTCGCTCCGGTCTCTCCTGTACAGTGAGGCCTCATTATACCCCTGTATAAGGATCTAGTGACGCAGTGTAGACTGTTATTCAGCATTGCTGTTTCCTCAGATTGTCAGCTCTTGTGATCAGGCCCCCGCTCCTCGCTCCGGTCTCTCCTGTACAGTGAGGCCTCATTATACCCCTGTATAAGGATCTAGTGACGCAGTGTAGACTGTTATTCAGCATTGCTGTTTCCTCAGATTGTCAGCTCTTGTGATCAGTCCTCTGCTCCTCGCTCCGGTCTCTCCTGTACAGTGAGGCCTCATTATACCCCTGTATAAGGATCTAGTGACGCAGTGTAGACTGTTATTCAGCATTGCTGTGTCCTCAGATTGTCAGCTCTTGTGATCAGTCCTCTACTCATCGCTCCGGTCTCTCCTGTACAGTGAGGCCTCATTATACCCCTGTATAAGGATCTAGTGACGCAGTGTAGACTGTTATTCAGCATTGCTGTTTCCTCAGATTGTCAGCTCTTGTGATCAGGCCCCTGCTCCTCGCTCCGGTCTCTCCTGTACAGTGAGGCCTCATTATACCCCTGTATAAGGATCTAGTGACGCAGTGTAGACTGTTATTCAGCATTGCTGTGTCCTCAGATTGTCAGCTCTTGTGATCAGGACCCTGCTCCTCGCTCCGGTCTCTCCTGTACAGTGAGGCCTCATTATACCCCTGTATAAGGATCTAGTGACGCAGTGTAGACTGTTATTCAGCATTGCTGTGTCCTCAGATTGTCAGCTCTTGTGATCAGGCCCCTGCTCCTCGCTCTGGTCTCTCCTGTACAGTGAGGCCTCATTATACCCCTGTATAAGGATCTAGTGACGCAGTGTAGACTATTATTCAGCATTGCTGTGTCCTTAGATTGTCAGCTCTTGTGGTCAGGCCTCTGCTCCTCGCTCCGGTCTCTCCTGTACAGTGAGGCCTCATTATACCCCTGTATAAGGATCTAGTGATGCAGTGTAGACTGTTATTCAGCATTGCTGTGTCCTCAGATTGTCAGCTCTTGTGATCAGGCCCCTGCTCCTCGCTCCGGTCTCTCCTGTACAGTGAGGCCTCATTATACCCCTGTATAAGGATCTAGTGACGCAGTGTAGACTGTTATTCAGCATTGCTGTTTCCTCAGATTGTCAGCTCTTGTGATCAGGCCCCCGCTCCTCGCTCCGGTCTCTCCTGTACAGTGAGGCCTCATTATACCCCTGTATAAGGATCTAGTGACGCAGTGTAGACTGTTATTCAGCATTGCTGTTTCCTCAGATTGTCAGCTCTTGTGATCAGTCCTCTGCTCCTCGCTCCGGTCTCTCCTGTACAGTGAGGCCTCATTATACCCCTGTATAAGGATCTAGTGACGCAGTGTAGACTGTTATTCAGCATTGCTGTGTCCTCAGATTGTCAGCTCTTGTGATCAGTCCTCTACTCATCGCTCCGGTCTCTCCTGTACAGTGAGGCCTCATTATACCCCTGTATAAGGATCTAGTGACGCAGTGTAGACTGTTATTCAGCATTGCTGTTTCCTCAGATTGTCAGCTCTTGTGATCAGGCCCCTGCTCCTCGCTCCGGTCTCTCCTGTACAGTGAGGCCTCATTATACCCCTGTATAAGGATCTAGTGACGCAGTGTAGACTGTTATTCAGCATTGCTGTGTCCTCAGATTGTCAGCTCTTGTGATCAGGACCCTGCTCCTCGCTCCGGTCTCTCCTGTACAGTGAGGCCTCATTATACCCCTGTATAAGGATCTAGTGACGCAGTGTAGACTGTTATTCAGCATTGCTGTGTCCTCAGATTGTCAGCTCTTGTGATCAGGCCCCTGCTCCTCGCTCTGGTCTCTCCTGTACAGTGAGGCCTCATTATACCCCTGTATAAGGATCTAGTGACGCAGTGTAGACTATTATTCAGCATTGCTGTGTCCTTAGATTGTCAGCTCTTGTGGTCAGGCCTCTGCTCCTCGCTCCGGTCTCTCCTGTACAGTGAGGCCTCATTATACCCCTGTATAAGGATCTAGTGACGCAGTGTAGACTGTTATTCAGCATTGCTGTTTCCTCAGATTGTCAGCTCTTGTGATCAGGCCTCTTCTCCTCGCTCCGGTCTATCCTGTACAGTGAGGCCTCATTATACCCCTGTATAAGGATCTAGTGACACAGTGTAGACTGTTATTCAGCATTGCTGTGTCCTCAGATTGTCAGCTCTTGTGATCAGGCCCCCGTTCCTCGCTCCGGTCTCTCCTGTACAGTGAGGCCTCATTATACCCCTGTATAGGGATCTAGTGACGCAGTGTAGACTGTTATTCAGCATTGCTGTGTCCTCAGATTGTCAGCTCTTGTGATCAGGCCCCCGTTCCTCGCTCCGGTCTCTCCTGTACAGTGAGGCCTCATTATACCCCTGTATAAGGATCTAGTGACGCAGTGTAGACTGTTATTCAGCATTGCTGTCTCCTCAGATTGTCAGCTCTTGTGATCAGGCCCCTGCTCCTCGCTCCGGTCTCTCCTGTACAGTGAGGCCTCATTATACCCCTGTATAAGGATCTAGTGACGCAGTGTAGACTGTTATTCAGCATTGCTGTGTCCTCAGATTGTCAGCTCTTGTGATCAGGCCCCTGCTCCTCGCTCCGGTCTCTCCTGTACAGTGAGGCCTCATTATACCCCTGTATAAGGATCTAGTGACGCAGTGTAGACTGTTATTCAGCATTGCTGTGTCCTCAGATTGTCAGCTCTTGTGATCAGGCCCCTGCTCCTCGCTCCGGTCTCTCCTGTACAGTGAGGCCTCATTATACCCCTGTATAAGGATATAGTGACGCAGTGTAGACTGTTATTCAGCATTGCTGTGTCCTCAGATTGTCAGCTCTTGTGATCAGGCCCCTGCTCCTCGCTCCGGTCTCTCCTGTACAGTGAGGCCTCATTATACCCCTGTATAAGGATCTAGTGACACAGTGTAGACTGTTATTCAGCATTGCTGTTTCCTCAGATTGTCAGCTCTTGTGATCAGGCCCCAGCTCCTCGCTCCGGTCTCTCCTGTACAGTGAGGCCTCATTATACCCCTGTATAAGGATCTAGTGACGCAGTGTAGACTGTTATTCAGCATTGCTGTCTCCTCAGATTGTCAGCTCTTGTGATCAGGCCCCTGCTCCTCGCTCCGGTCTCTCCTGTACAGTGAGGCCTCATTATACCCCTGTATAAGGATCTAGTGACGCAGTGTAGACTGTTATTCAGCATTGCTGTGTCCTCAGATTGTCAGCTCTTGTGATCAGGCCCCTGCTCCTCGCTCCGGTCTCTCCTGTACAGTGAGGCCTCATTATACCCCTGTATAAGGATCTAGTGACACAGTGTAGACTGTTATTCAGCATTGCTGTCTCCTTAGATTGTCAGCTCTTGTGATCAGGCCCCTGCTCCTCGCTCCGGTCTCTCCTGTACAGTGAGGCCTCATTATACCCCTGTATAAGGATCTAGTGATGCAGTGTAGACTGTTATTCAGCATTGCTGTGTCCTCAGATTGTCAGCTCTTGTGATCAGGCCCCTGCTCCTCGCTCCGGTCTCTCCTGTACAGTGAGGCCTCATTATACCCCTGTATAAGGATCTAGTGACGCAGTGTAGACTGTTATTCAGCATTGCTGTTTCCTCAGATTGTCAGCTCTTGTGATCAGGCCCCCGCTCCTCGCTCCGGTCTCTCCTGTACAGTGAGGCCTCATTATACCCCTGTATAAGGATCTAGTGACGCAGTGTAGACTGTTATTCAGCATTGCTGTTTCCTCAGATTGTCAGCTCTTGTGATCAGTCCTCTGCTCCTCGCTCCGGTCTCTCCTGTACAGTGAGGCCTCATTATACCCCTGTATAAGGATCTAGTGACGCAGTGTAGACTGTTATTCAGCATTGCTGTGTCCTCAGATTGTCAGCTCTTGTGATCAGTCCTCTACTCCTCGCTCCGGTCTCTCCTGTACAGTGAGGCCTCATTATACCCCTGTATAAGGATCTAGTGACGCAGTGTAGACTGTTATTCAGCATTGCTGTTTCCTCAGATTGTCAGCTCTTGTGATCAGGCCCCTGCTCCTCGCTCCGGTCTCTCCTGTACAGTGAGGCCTCATTATACCCCTGTATAAGGATCTAGTGATGCAGTGTAGACTGTTATTCAGCATTGCTGTGTCCTCAGATTGTCAGCTCTTGTGATCAGGACCCTGCTCCTCGCTCCGGTCTCTCCTGTACAGTGAGGCCTCATTATACCCCTGTATAAGGATCTAGTGACGCAGTGTAGACTGTTATTCAGCATTGCTGTGTCCTCAGATTGTCAGCTCTTGTGATCAGGCCCCTGCTCCTCGCTCTGGTCTCTCCTGTACAGTGAGGCCTCATTATACCCCTGTATAAGGATCTAGTGACGCAGTGTAGACTATTATTCAGCATTGCTGTGTCCTTAGATTGTCAGCTCTTGTGGTCAGGCCTCTGCTCCTCGCTCCGGTCTCTCCTGTACAGTGAGGCCTCATTATACCCCTGTATAAGGATCTAGTGACACAGTGTAGACTGTTATTCAGCATTGCTGTGTCCTCAGATTGTCAGCTCTTGTGATCAGGCCCCCGTTCCTCGCTCCGGTCTCTCCTGTACAGTGAGACCTCATTATACCCCTGTATAGGGATCTAGTGACGCAGTGTAGACTGTTATTCAGCATTGCTGTCTCCTCAGATTGTCAGCTCTTGTGATCAGGCCCCCATTCCTCGCTCCGGTCTCTCCTGTACAGTGAGGCCTCATTATACCCCTGTATAAGGAGCTAGTGACGCAGTGTAGGCTGTTATTCAGCATTGCTGTCTCCTCAGATTGTCAGCTCTTGTGATCAGGCCTCTGCTCCTCGCTCCGGTCTCTCCTGTACAGTGAGGCCTCATTATACCCCTGTATATGGATCTAGTGACGCAGTGTAGACTGTTATTCAGCAATGCTGTCTCCTCAGATTGTCAGCTCTTGTGATCAGGCCCCTGCTCCTCGCTCCGGTCTCTCCTGTACAGTGAGGCCTCATTATACTCCTGTATAAGGCTCTAGTGACGCAGTGTAGACTATTATTCAGCATTGCTGTGTCCTCAGATTGTCAGCTCTTGTGATCAGGCCCCTGCTCCTCGCTCCGGTCTCTCCTGTACAGTGAGGCCTCATTATACCCCTGTATAAGGATCTAGTGATGCAGTGTAGACAGTTATTCAGCATTGCTGTGTCCTCAGATTGTCAGCTCTTGTGATCAGGCCCCTGCTCCTCGCTCCGGTCTCTCCTGTACAGTGAGGCCTCATTATACTCCTGTATAAGGCTCTAGTGACGCAGTGTAGACTGTTATTCAGCATTGCTGTGTCCTCAGATTGTCAGCTCTTGTGATCAGGCCCCTGCTCCTCGCTCCGGTCTCTCCTGTACAGTGAGGCCTCATTATACCCCTGTATAAGGATCTAGTGATGCAGTGTAGACAGTTATTCAGCATTGCTGTGTCCTCAGATTGTCAGCTCTTGTGATCAGGCCCCTGCTCCTCGCTCCGGTCTCTCCTGTACAGTGAGGCCTCATTATACTCCTGTATAAGGCTCTAGTGACGCAGTGTAGACTATTATTCAGCATTGCTGTGTCCTCAGATTGTCAGCTCTTGTGATCAGGCCCCTGCTCCTCGCTCCGGTCTCTCCTGTACAGTGAGGCCTCATTATACCCCTGTATAAGGATCTAGTGATGCAGTGTAGACAGTTATTCAGCATTGCTGTGTCCTCAGATTGTCAGCTCTTGTGATCAGGCCCCTGCTCCTCGCTCCGGTCTCTCCTGTACAGTGAGGCCTCATTATACTCCTGTATAAGGATCTAGTGACGCAGTGTAGACTGTTATTCAGCATTGCTGTGTCCTCAGATTGTCAGCTCTTGTGATCAGGCCTCTGCTCCTCGCTCCGGTCTCTCCTGTACAGTGAGGCCTCATTATACCCCTGTATAAGGATCTAGTGACGCAGTGTAGACTGTTATTCAGCATTGCTGTGTCCTCAGATTGTCAGCTCTTGTGATCAGGCCCCTGCTCCTCGCTCCGGTCTCTCCTGTACAGTGAGGCCTCATTATACCCCTGTATAAGTATCTAGTGACGCAGTGTAGACTGTTATTCAGCATTGCTGTGTCCTCAGATTGTCAGCTCTTGTGATCAGGCCTCTGCTCCTCGCTCCGGTCTCTCCTGTACAGTGAGGCCTCATTATACCCCTGTATAAGGATTTAGTGACGCAGTGTAGACTGTTATTCAGCATTGCTGTGTCCTCAGATTGTCAGCTCTTGTGATCAGGCCCCTGCTCCTCGCTCCGGTCTCTCCTGTACAGTGAGGCCTCATTATACCCCTGTATAAGGATCTAGTGACGCAGTGTAGACTGTTATTCAGCATTGCTGTGTCCTCAGATTGTCAGCTCTTGTGATCAGGCCCCTGCTCCTCGCTCCGGTCTCTCCTGTACAGTGAGGCCTCATTATACCCCTGTATAAGGATCTAGTGACGCAGTGTAGACTGTTATTCAGCATTGCTGTGTCCTCAGATTGTCAGCTCTTGTGATCAGGCCCCTGCTCCTCGCTCCGGTCTCTCCTGTACAGTGAGGCCTCATTATACCCCTGTATAAGGATCTAGTGACGCAGTGTAGACTGTTATTCAGCATTGCTGTTTCCTCAGATTGTCAGCTCTTGTGATCAGGCCCCAGCTCCTCGCTCCGGTCTCTCCTGTACAGTGAGGCCTCATTATACCCCTGTATAAGGATCTAGTGACGCAGTGTAGACTGTTATTCAGCATTGCTGTCTCCTCAGATTGTCAGCTCTTGTGATCAGGCCCCTGCTCCTCGCTCCGGTCTCTCCTGTACAGTGAGGCCTCATTATACCCCTGTATAAGGATCTAGTGACGCAGTGTAGACTGTTATTCAGCATTGCTGTGTCCTCAGATTGTCAGCTCTTGTGATCAGGCCCCTGCTCCTCGCTCCGGTCTCTCCTGTACAGTGAGGCCTCATTATACCCCTGTATAAGGATCTAGTGACACAGTGTAGACTGTTATTCAGCATTGCTGTGTCCTCAGATTGTCAGCTCTTGTGATCAGGCCCCCGTTCCTCGCTCCGGTCTCTCCTGTACAGTGAGGCCTCATTATACCCCTGTATAGGGATCTAGTGACGCAGTGTAGACTGTTATTCAGCATTGCTGTCTCCTCAGATTGTCAGCTCTTGTGATCAGGCCCCCATTCCTCGCTCCGGTCTCTCCTGTACAGTGAGGCCTCATTATACCCCTGTATAAGGAGCTAGTGACGCAGTGTAGGCTGTTATTCAGCATTGCTGTCTCCTCAGATTGTCAGCTCTTGTGATCAGGCCTCTGCTCCTCGCTCCGGTCTCTCCTGTACAGTGAGGCCTCATTATACCCCTGTATATGGATCTAGTGACGCAGTGTAGACTGTTATTCAGCAATGCTGTCTCCTCAGATTGTCAGCTCTTGTGATCAGGCCCCTTCTCCTCGCTCCGGTCTCTCCTGTTCAGTGAGGCCTTATTATGCCCCTGTATAAGGATCTAGTGACGCAGTGTAGACTGTTATTCAGCACTGCTGTTTCCTCAGATTGTCAGCTCTTGTGATCAGGCCCCTGCTCCTCGCTCCGGTCTCCTGTACAGTGAGGCCTCATTATACCCCTGTATAAGGATCTAGTGACGCAGTGTAGACTGTTATTCAGCATTGCTGTGTCCTCAGATTGTCAGCTCTTGTGATCAGGCCTCTGCTCCTCGCTCCGGTCTCTCCTGTACAGTGAGGCCTCATTATACCCATTGTGAGGTAGCGCTGTTATTCAAGGTTGGGGGACACTCGCTTGGCAGCCACACAATCAGGTCCAGCTCGGGTTTTCATAAGCCATAACAGTCCATGAGGTTTATTTGCCATCATAAACCACAGCAGCAATATACAACAGCGCAGCTTCCATTATATAGCTTCACATGACAGCATAGCGTCCATTATACAGGCTATTTAGCCCCAGGGTTATCTCACCCACGTCAGGGTTCCCATATGGCTGTTTCTCCAGGCTGCAGACATCCACTCACTCCTCAGGGACTCTCAGACACTGGCCGCCATTACCCACACAGCCGCTCCACAGGCTATTAGTGAGGAGATCCTTCTCCTCACGGGACCTTCCAAACTGGACCAATCAGGTCCCAGCATTCACTCTTGTGACCTACCCTGGCTACGTTATATGGTCCGTAGCCACGCCCCCTGGGTCACATGGCTATGACCTCATCACAGGTCCTTCACCTACTCACACAGCCTTTTACTATAGGTGTTATCAGACACACCCCTGGGTGGGTTTGTGGGCAGCTAGAACCCACCCATCTCTCCAGCTGCCTGAAGGCTTCTCCCTAACACATAGGCACGACAGATCTGCTCTGCTGATCAGCACATAACCAAGCCTTCATCTCAAAGCCACCCACTTTGAGACACACCACGGCCACTCCGTATTCTGCCACTCATCCTCTCTCTTGGGACATCCACACAGCGCCCCCTAGTGGACACAGTGGTCATTACACCACATACCCCGCCCCTCTGTTCAAACTTGTGGGGTTGAACACACAATCTTACACCAGGATCTCGAGACCGGGCAAACATTACACCTTGACCCACAGGTCGAGAGAACCGTCTCCATCTGTCATACGGCCTCATCTCTGCATTAGGCCTCCCCCGCCCTAAGCGGTCAGAATATCGGTCATTGTCTTTGACCCTCCATTTGCAGTCTGTCTGCATCATCAGACACTGTTTAGTCACCACCCTCCTAGAGTGCGCTTCGTCACCTGACCGTTCTCCCAGTGACCGGCTCTCCCGGTTGGTACGGTCATCAGTCTTAATCGGTCCTACTGTCTGGCCTGAGGCTGACCCATTCAGCGTCTCACAGGAACTGCTGTCTCTCAGCCTCGCACGGCCCATCGTACTGCCACTTTCTGACATTCTTCGGCCACCTGCCATGTCACTACTTGGAGGAACCCTTCGGGTCCTTACATCTTGGGTTGGAGGCGGCCGCCACCTGGTATTCCGTACTTCTTTACTAATTCGCTGACGGTCCAGCCTCAACTGCTCAATTTCTTGCAGGTACCCCACCCGATACTCCACGAGCATCCGAAAATCTCTCAGGCTCTCCATGGAGCCAACCACAATGATGGGAATTCTACCCACTTCACTGGATACCGGGTCTTCATCATCAGGAGGGATCCTCACCCTCATCACACCGGAGATATTCACGAGGTCTTGCATCACCTTCCCGGATCTTCCAATGATTCTCCCAATCAGAGCTTTGGGTACCGGAACCACATCTTTCCGCAAACCCCGCCGATCCATAGCCTCTCTTGCTATATCTAGGCGTCGAGCAGCCTTCACATTACTCTGCCTAACCAACTGTTTGACACGTAGACACTGCAAATGCATCTCTTTCAGGACAGCTACTCGGTTTGATGTATCTTCTCTGGCTGATACTATCACTAACTGCCGAGTCTCAGGTGCCCAGTGCACCTCACACGCCTTGACCGCCTCTTTGAAAGCTTCATGCACACCTTTCTCAGCACAGGCTTCTTGCATGTCCTCTGGTACATCAATCACAGACTGGAAGGTCATGGTCTTGCTCTCTTCCTGGACCGAAGGATCTGGCTTTACCACGGACACTTCCCTCACTACAGTTGCCCCGACCGGGTGACTGTCTTCTTTAGTTCTTACCCTACCAACTTCACACGATGGGATCACTTCATGTCCCTTTGCCACAATGGCTACTGGCAGTTCTGTCTTATTATCACTCGCGTTCACCCGCGGTAAGTCTTCGTCCAACTTCTCTCGCAGAAGACTTTTTACTACTCCTCTGAGTTCCTCCATCTCTTCCTTGAGGTTCTTGTTCACACTTTGCCAGGTGGACAAGTGACCTCTGAGCTCCAAGACTTCTCTCTCGAGCTCCTCGACCCTGTGCTCGGCCATTTGTCTCAGTACGCTTTCTCGTTTGACATGTTCATCCACCTCTTCTCTGAGGGCCTGATTCAGTCCTTGCCACGTTACCATGTGACCTTTGAGCTCAGAGACTTCTTTCTCTAGCCCTGCTATTCTGTGCTCCCTGTCTCTCTCAGAGCCACAGTCACCCCCAGAGTCTGAGTCATCCCTCCAGTTACTCACTAACCGTGTGAGTACTTCAGCCGTCTTATCCACCAGGTCAGTGCCAGTTTTGTCACGAGATGTCTGGTCCGTCCGTTGGGCTGACATACCCCTTTTCCCGGTCACTTCCACCTCTGACCTTTCCACGTCAGGAGCCATCACCGTCTTCGTATTGGTTAGCCCAACAGTAGGAATGTCTCCACCCTCCTGGCATATATCATCAAACCTGACAAAGTCCCGGCCCCACTCCAAGGCATACACTAAGTCTGATGGTATACTGCCCCCTTGGCACTCACTGCCTTCAAGACCCTCAAACATTATCCTGTCTACCGCATAGTTCACTGTGACCCCATGTGCATAGCGAACCTGGACCATTTTTTCGGTCAGACAGAAAGTGAGAGGAGTTCCTACCAGCGTCACCTGACTCTTTGAGTCCAACCGTCCCGAGATCCCTTCCCGGTGAAGCATCACGGAACACACTTGCGGCCAGTCATCACTCGGAAAGAATATCCCACATTCTCGAAATGACATACATGAACACTGCAGTTTCCCAGACATACCCACTGAGCCAATCAGTGCTGCCATTTCATCAAACTCGGCCCCTTTCTGGACCACCACCCCAATTTGGGTTACCGCCTCCATCTGAGACTCCACCCCTTTTTGGGTTACCACCCCAATTTGGGACTCCACCCCCTTTTGGGACTCCACTTCTTTTTTGGCTACCACCCCAATTTGGGACTCCACCCCTTTTTGGGCTACCACCCCGGTTTGGGTCACCGCCCCCTTTTGGGACTCCACCCCCTTTCGGGATCTCCCCATGTCTGTTATACCGGTCTTCTCAGACCACAGTTCACACCACACAGTTTGTCTCTCACGATACCACACAAGTCCTTGCTGGCACCACCACAGCTCCTGCTGTCACCGATCACCGGCACCACCGGCTGCTGTTCACACACAGCGGCTGGAGTCACTGCAGCTCCTACTGCGCTGTCTTCGTGGACCCGCCGATCCACCGGAAGCCGCTTGTCACCTTCATGGCCCCACTGAGCCACATCAAGCCGCTTGTCACCTTCTTGACTCCCACTGAGCCACGGCAGGCTGAGTCGAGAAAAAAGAAGAAAAAAAACACACTACAAAAAACTCCAAAACTCACGTGTCCTGACTGTGTGCTATTCAGGACGCTCCTGTCTCCACTTGAGACCGTCCAACACACAGGGCGCACCGGGTGCGATTCAGGGAGCGACCCTCCTCCCAGGGTCTCCCCACACACCGGCCTCACCAGGTTCAGGGGCTTGGCGGGTGCTCTTCAGGACATCTGTCTCCGCCTGAGACTGCCCAACACTCGCGCCTCACCAGGTCCAAGGTCACACCACGTGCTCCTGGGATCCGACTGCTCCCAGGGCTGACCCTCCAGGACCTTTCCTCACTGGACCCTCCAGGTACACTGTCTTCCTCACTGACCCAGGTCAGTACCACACGAACAGCTGTCCGATACCTGTGTCGGCCACACGGGTCACAGTTTTACTCATTGACCCAGGTCAGTACCACACGAACACCAGTCCGTTTCTCCTGTGTCGCCCACACAGGTCCTCGGGTACCTCTTCTCCACAGAGGCACCCTAGCAACCACCAGTCTCTTTCTCCTGGGGAAGCAGCCGCACTGAGCTCACCGATCCGGACAGCGCCTTACTCACTAGGCCGCCCCACGGTTTCCATAACCACAGCCGGACAGTGGCTTCCCCACTTGCAGGCCGTCACAGACTCTGCTCACACGTGGCCGGTCAGCAGCACATCACACGGCTTCCACAACCGTCAGCCCTCCTGGCTCAGCCTTGCTCTTTGCTAACGAATTTTGCCGTCCTTATCTGTTGCTCACAGCAACAAGGCTACACCACGGCCCATAGCCTTCTCCACCAATTGTGAGGTAGCGCTGTTATTCAAGGTTGGGGGACACTCGCTTGGCAGCCACACAATCAGGTCCAGCTCGGGTTTTCATAAGCCATAACAGTCCATGAGGTTTATTTGCCATCATAAACCACAGCAGCAATATACAACAGCGCAGCGTCCATTATATAGCTTCACATGACAGCATAGCGTCCATTATACAGGCTATTTAGCCCCAGGGTTATCTCACCCACGTCAGGGTTCCCATATGGCTGTTTCTCCAGGCTGCAGACATCCACTCACTCCTCAGGGACTCTCAGACACTGGCCGCCATTACCCACACATCCACTCCACAGGCTGTTAGTGAGGAGATCCTTCTCCTCACGGGACCTTCCAAACTGGACCAATCAGGTCCCAGCATTCACTCTTGTGACCTACCCTGGCTACGTTATATGGTCCGTAGCCACGCCCCCTGGGTCACATGGCTATGACCTCATCACAGGTCCTTCACCTACTCACACAGCCTTTTACTATAGGTGTTATCAGACACACCCCTGGGTGGGTTTGTGGGCAGCTAGAACCCACCCATCTCTCCAGCTGCCTAAAGGCTTCTCCCTAACACATAGGCACGACAGATCAGCTCTGCTGATCAGCACATAACCAAGCCTTCATCTCAAAGCCACCCACTTTGAGACACACCACGGCCACTCCGTATTCTGCCACTCATCCTCTCTCTTGGGACATCCACACAGCGCCCCCTAGTGGACACAGTGGTCATTACACCACACCCTGTATAAGGATCTAGTGACGCAGAGTAGACTGTTATTCAGCATTGCTGTGTCCTCAGATTGTCAGCTCTTGTGATCAGGCCCTGGCTCCTCACTCCGGTCTCTCCTGTACAGTGAGGCCTCATTATACCCCTGTATAAGGATCTAGTGACGCAGTGTAGACTGTTATTCAGCATTGCTGTCTCCTCAGATTGTCAGCTCTTGTGATCAGGCCCCTGCTCCTCGCTCCGGTCTCTCCTGTACAGTGAGGCCTCATTATACCCCTGTATAAGGATCTAGTGACGCAGTGTAGACTGTTATTCAGCATTGCTGTCTCCTCAGATTGTCAGCTCTTGTGATCAGGCCCCGGCTCCTCGCTCCGGTCTCTCCTGTACAGTGAGGCCTCATTATACCCCTGTATAAGGATCTAGTGACACAGTGTAGACTGTTATTCAGCATTGCTGTGTCCTCTGATTGTCAGCTTTTGTGATCAGGCCCCTGCTCCTCACTCCGGTCTCTCCTGTACAGTGAGGCCTCATTATACCCCTGTATAAGGATCTAGTGACGCAGTGTAGACTGTTATTCAGCATTGCTGTTTCCTCAGATTGTCAGCTCTTGTGATCAGGCCCCTGCTCCTCGCTCCGGTCTCTCCTGTACAGTGAGGCCTCATTATACCCCTGTATAAGGATCTAGTGACACAGTGTAGAGCATTGCTGTGTCCTCAGATTGTCAGCTCTTGTGATCAGGCCCCCGCTCCTCGCTCCGGTCTCTCCCGTACAGTGAGGCCTCATTATACCCCTGTATAAGGATCTAGTGACGCAGTGTAGACTGTTATTCAGCATTGCTGTGTCCTCAGATTGTCAGCTCTTGTGATCAGGCCCCTGCTCCTCGCTCCGGTCTCTCCTGTACAGTGAGGCCTCATTATACCCCTGTATAAGGATCTAGTGACGCAGTGTAGACTGTTATTCAGCATTGCTGTTTCCTCAGATTGTCAGCTCTTGTGATCAGGCCCCTGCTCCTCGCTCCGGTCTCTCCTGTACAGTGAGGCCTCATTATACCCCTGTATAAGGATCTAGTGACGCAGTGTAGACTGTTATTCAGCATTGCTGTCTCCTCAGATTGTCAGCTCTTGTGATAAGGCCTCTGCTCCTCGCTCCGGTCTCTCCTGTACAGTGAGGCCTCATTATACCCCTGTATAAGGATCTAGTGACGCAGTGTAGACTGTTATTCAGCATTGCTGTGTCCTCAGATTGTCAGCTCATGTGATCAGGCCCCTGCTCCTCGCTCCGGTCTCTCCTGTACAGTGAGGCCTCATTATACCCCTGTATAAGGATCTAGTGACGCAGTGTAGACTGTTATTCAGCATTGCTGTGTCCTCAGATTGTCAGCTCTTGTGATCAGGCCTCTGCTCCTCGCTCCGGTCTCTCCTGTACAGTGAGGCCTCATTATACCCCTGTATAAGGATCTAGTGACGCAGTGTAGACTGTTATTCAGCATTGCTGTGTCCTCAGATTGTCAGCTCTTGTGATCAGGCCCCTGCTCCTCGCTCCGGTCTCTCCTGTACAGTGAGGCCTCATTATACCCCTGTATAAGGATCTAGTGACGCAGTATAGACTGTTATTCAGCATTGCTGTGTCCTCAGATTGTCAGCTCTTGTGATCAGGCCCCTGCTCCTCGCTCCGGTCTCTCCTGTACAGTGAGGCCTCATTATACCCCTGTATAAGGATCTAGTGACGCAGTGTAGACTGTTATTCAGCATTGCTGTGTCCTCAGATTGTCAGCTCTTGTGATCAGGCCTCTGCTCCTCGCTCCGGTCTCTCCTGTACAGTGAGGCCTCATTATACCCCTGTATAAGGATCTAGTGACGCAGTGTAGACTGTTATTCAGCATTGCTGTCTCCTCAGATTGTCAGCTCTTGTGATCAGGCCCCGGCTCCTCGCTCCGGTCTCTCCTGTACAGTGAGGCCTCATTATACCCCTGTATAAGGATCTAGTGACGCAGTGTAGACTGTTATTCAGCATTGCTGTGTCCTCAGATTGTCAGCTCTTGTGATCAGGCCTCTGCTCCTCGCTCCGGTCTCTGCTGTACTGTGAGGCCTCATTATACCCCTGTATAAGGATCTAGTGACGCAGTGTAGACTGTTATTCAGCAATGCTGTCTCCTCAGATTGTCAGCTCTAGTGATCAGGCCTCTGCTCCTCGCTCCGGTCTCTCCTGTACAGTGAGGCCTCATTATACCCCTGTATAAGGATCTAGTGACGCAGTGTAGACTGTTATTCAGCATTGCTGTCTCCTCAGATTGTCAGCTCTTGTGATCAGGCCCCTGCTCCTCGCTCCGGTCTCTCCTGTACAGTGAGGCCTCATTATACTCCTGTATAAGGATCTAGTGACGCAGTGTAGACTGTTATTCAGCATTGCTGTCTCCTCAGATTGTCAGCTCTTGTGATCAGGCCCCTGCTCCTCGCTCCGGTCTCTGCTGTACTGTGAGGCCTCATTATACCCCTGTATAAGGATCTAGTGACGCAGTGTAGACTGTTATTCAGCATTGCTGTCTCCTCAGATTGTCAGCTCTTGTGATCAGGCCTCTGCTCCTCGCTCCGGTCTCTCCTGTACAGTGAGGCCTCATTATACCCCTGTATAAGGATCTAGTGACGCAGTGTAGACTATTATTCATCATTGCTGTGTCCTCAGATTGTCAGCTCTTGTGATCAGGCCTCTGCTCCTCGCTCCGCTCTCTCCTGTACAGTGAGGCCTCATTATACCCCTGTATAAGGATCTAGTGACGCAGTGTAGACTGTTATTCAGCATTGCTGTGTCCTCAGATTGTCAGCTCTTGTGATCAGGCCCCGGCTCCTCTCTCCGGTCTCTCCTGTACAGTGAGGCCTCATTATACCCCTGTATAAGGATCTAGTGACGCAGTGTAGACTGTTATTCAGCATTGCTGTTTCCTCAGATTGTCAGCTCTTGTGATCAGGCCCCTGCTCCTCGCTCCGGTCTCTCCTGTACAGTGAGGCCTCATTATACCCCTGTATAAGGATCTAGTGACGCAGTGTAGACTGTTATTCAGCATTGCTGTGTCCTCAGATTGTCAGCTCTTGTGATCAGGCCTCTGCTCCTCGCTCCGCTCTCTCCTGTACAGTGAGGCCTCATTATACCCCTGTATAAGGATCTAGTGACGCAGTGTAGACTGTTATTCAGCATTGCTGTTTCCTCAGATTGTCAGCTCTTGTGATCAGGCCCCTGCTCCTCGCTCCGGTCTCTCCTGTACAGTGAGGCCTCATTATACCCCTGTATAAGGATCTAGTGACACAGTGTAGACTGTTATTCAGCATTGCTGTTTCCTCAGATTGTCAGCTCTTGTGATCAGGCCCCCGCTCCTCGCTCCGCTCTCTCCTGTACAGAGAGGCCTCATTATACCCCTGTATAAGGATCTAGTGACGCAGTGTAGACTGTTATTCAGCATTGCTGTTTCCTCAGATTGTCAGCTCTTGTGATCAGGCCCCTGCTCCTCGCTCCGGTCTCTCCTGTACAGTGAGGCCTCATTATACCCCTGTATAAGGATCTAGTGACGCAGTGTAGACTGTTATTCAGCATTGCTGTCTCCTCAGATTGTCAGCTCTTGTGATAAGGCCCCTGCTCCTCGCTCCGGTCTCTCCTGTACAGTGAGGCCTCATTATACCCCTGTATAAGGATCTAGTGACGCAGTGTAGACTGTTATTCAGCATTGCTGTCTCCTCAGATTGTCAGCTCTTGTGATCAGGCCCCTGCTCCTCGCTCCGGTCTCTCCTGTACAGTGAGGCCTCATTATACCCCTGTATAAGGATCTAGTGACGCAGTGTAGACTGTTATTCAGCATTGCTGTCTCCTCAGATTGTCAGCTCTTGTGATAAGGCCCCTGCTCCTCGCTCCGGTCTCTCCTGTACAGTGAGGCCTCATTATACCCCTGTATAAGGATCTAGTGACGCAGTGTAGACTGTTATTCAGCATTGCTGTCTCCTCAGATTGTCAGCTCTTGTGATCAGGCCTCTGCTCCTCGCTCCGGTCTCTCCTGTACAGTGAGGCCTCATTATACCCCTGTATAAGGATCTAGTGACGCAGTATAGACTGTTATTCAGCATTGCTGTGTCCTCAGATTGTCAGCTCTTGTGATCAGGCCCCTGCTCCTCGCTCCGGTCTCTCCTGTACAGTGAGGCCTCATTATACCCCTGTATAAGGATCTAGTGACGCAGTGTAGACTGTTATTCAGCATTGCTGTGTCCTCAGATTGTCAGCTCTTGTGATCAGGCCTCTGCTCCTCGCTCCGGTCTCTCCTGTACAGTGAGGCCTCATTATACCCCTGTATAAGGATCTAGTGACGCAGTGTAGACTGTTATTCAGCATTGCTGTTTCCTCAGATTGTCAGCTCTTGTGATCAGGCCCCGGCTCCTCGCTCCGGTCTCTCCTGTACAGTGAGGCCTCATTATACCCCTGTATAAGGATCTAGTGACGCAGTGTAGACTGTTATTCAGCATTGCTGTGTCCTCAGATTGTCAGCTCTTGTGATCAGGCCTCTGCTCCTCGCTCCGGTCTCTGCTGTACTGTGAGGCCTCATTATACCCCTGTATAAGGATCTAGTGACGCAGTGTAGACTGTTATTCAGCATTGCTGTCTCCTCAGATTGTCAGCTCTTGTGATCAGGCCTCTGCTCCTCGCTCCGGTCTCTCCTGTACAGTGAGGCCTCATTATACCCCTGTATAAGGATCTAGTGACGCAGTGTAGACTGTTATTCAGCATTGCTGTGTCCTCAGATTGTCAGCTCTTGTGATCAGGCCCCGGCTCCTCAGTTGTAGTCTTACCATGTATTGTGGCATTTTTTGTTCATGTGCTTTGTGAATTAGTAAATGCTGTGATATGTGTCGGTGCACATGATGCCTCCTGATGCAAACACAGGTCCGTGCGTCCCTATGTTAAGTATAGGGATGTAATCTGGATCAGGATTGCTACGCAACACAATGCACCGTACCACAGCGCTACTCGTACAGCCCCTAACCAGGTGCCCCCATGTTATATACATGCTCCCAATACATTTTATTATCTTTGCCACACTGTAACACAGGGCACAAGCCCTTCTAGTGAGGCGGGAAAGATCACTGTATGACAGAGCAGCATGCGGACATAGTCTATATTATGTCTGCATACTGGTCCCATACAGCACATCCCTCGCTTCCGAGCATGCTCAGTGCCGCAACACGGATTCCTGCACACGGAAGCACATGGATCTGTGTTGTCCTGGATCCGTGCTCCATAGAGCTCCATGTTAATTCCAGACGTGTAGCTGTGGATCCGTGCGTCTCCCTGCACCGCGTGTTTTTCAGATGACACAAAACTGCAACAAGTTGCGTTTTTGTGCGTCTGATAAAATATGCAGACATGCGGATCTGTGGGAAAACGGTGACAACTGGATGCACACGCAAGTCCCATCCGTCACCACTGAAAGTCAATGGAGACGAAAACGGATCCGTGTGCAGCCAAAATATGCAAGTGTGACACCAGCTCTATATAGTGATTGGGGCTGGACCTGATCTCTCCACAGGTTTTACCTAAAATCACTTTACATTACTTACCCTACCCTAAGGGCTCATACTCACTAGTGAGAGACTTGGACGATTCTCGTGTGAGTCTCTCGCATGGAAACCTGGCACTGCCGCCGGCACAGGGACCGGAGGGGGCGGCTGCATAGAAGTACATGTAACCGCACGCTCCGGTCCGAGTGCTGGTGGCAGTGCCAGGTTTCCATGCGAGAGACTCACACAAGAATCGTGCGACTCTCTCGCTAGTGAGTATGAGCCCTTAGCAGCAACAGCTGCCGTCGTCTGTCCTCCCTGTAGTGTTGTCCTGAATCCTCCTGGCCCTGCGCTCAACGGGATCCGGTACTTAGCGGCACTAACGCATCCAAAATCGGCATGATGCGTTACTTCATGATGTACCCTTGAACGCGATCTGCAGCGATGTACCGACGCACGTTGTGAAAGATTTGCACAACGGGGGCAGCGGATGCAGTTTTTCAACGCATCCGCTGCCCCATTGTAATGTCCAGGGAGGAGTTTCGGCCACACATGCGCGGTCGAAAATGGCAGACACGACGCTCAAAAAAAGTTACATGTAACTTTTTTTGTGCGTCGCAGCCGCCAAAACACGACACATCCGTCGCACGATGGATGCGACGTGTGGCCATACGTCGCAATGCGTTGCAAATGCAAGCCTAAGGAGAAAAAACGCATCCTGCGGGCAACTTTGCAGGATGCGTTTTTTCTCCAAAACGGTGCATTGCGACGTGCGTCACACAACGCTAGTGTGAAAGTAGTCTAAGCTGCTGAGGCCACAGAAAAAAAAAACAAAAAACGGCTCGTTCACAGCAGGGAGCCGGCTCTTTGAATCGGATCGTTCATGAACGACACATCACTAGTGTGAGGTGCAGGAGCTGCTCTCTGCACTGGAAAATCACCAGAAAGGGAGGTTATTTCAATTCTTCAATACAAAAAGTGACTCTCCTCTATTCTATAGTGTCAATACACACAGAGTGATCTATTCCACAGGTTTATTTCTGGTAGTGATAATAATACATTTTATTTCTATAGCGCCGACATATTCCGCAGCACTTTACATTTCAGAGGGGATTTGTACAGACAATAGACATTACAGCATAACACTAATCACATAGATCATAACAAATACCAAGAGGAGTGAGGGCCCTGCTCGCAAGCTTACAGTCTATGAGGAAAGAGGGAGAAACGAAAGGTGGGTGGTAACAGTTGCCCTGATTGTATGGACCAGCCATAATGTTAAGTGTGTAACAGTACAGACGCAGAGGGCTAATGGATGCATAAAGCATGTGGGAACATGATGCGGGGAACCTGGTTATGGTAAAACTTTTGGCTGTGCCACACAGGGATAGATTAGGTTAATGTGTTGAGGCGGTAGGCCAGTCTGAATAAATGTGTTTTCAGGGCACGCTTAAAATTGTGGGGATTGGGGAATAATCGTATTGACCTGGGAAGTGCATTCCAAAGAATTGGCGCAGCACGTGTATAGTCTTGAAGACAGGAGTGGGAGGTTCTGATTATTGAGGATGCTAACCTCAGGTCATCAGCAGAATGGAGGGCGCGGGTAGGGTGGTAGACTGAAACGAGGGAGATGTAGGGTGGTGCTGAGCCATGGAGGGCTTTGTGGGTGAGGGTAATAAGTTTATACTGAATTCTGGAGTGGATGGGTAGCCAGTGTAATGACTGGCACAAGGTAGAGGCATCGGTGTAACGATTGGCGAGGAATATGATCCTGGCAGCAGCATTCAAGACAGATTGGAGAGGGGAGACTTTGGTAAGAGGGAGACCGATTAGAAGGGAGTTACAATAGTCGAGACGAGAATGAATTAGAGAAACAATAAGAGTTTTTGCAGAGTCAAAAGTAAGAAAAGGTCAAATTCTAGAAATGTTTTTGAGGTGCAGATGACAAGAGCGAGCCAGTGATCGAATGTGGGGGGCGAAGGAAAGCTCGGAGTCAAGTATGACCCCAAGACAGCGGGCATGTTGCTGGGGAGTAATAGTGGAGCCACACACAGAAATGGCAATGTCGGGTATAGGTACATTAGTAGAGGGAGGAAACACAAGGAGTTCAGTCTTTGTCAGGTTCAGTTTCAGATATAGTGAGGACATGATGTTAGACACAGCGTTTAGACAATCGCCGGTGGTTTCTAGAAAGGCTGGTGTGATGTCAGGAGAAGAAGCGTATAATTGGGTGTCATCAGCATAGAGATGGTACTGGAAACCAAATCTACTGATTGTTTGACCAATAGGGGCAGTGTACGAGGAGAAGATGAGGGGGCCTAGGACTGATCCTTGAGGAACCCCAACAGTAAGGGGAAGGTGAGAGGAGGAGGAGCCAGCAAAAGATACAGTAAAGGAGCGGTCAGAGAGATAGAACCAGGAGAGAACGGTGTCCTTGAGGCCAATGGAGCGGAGCATAGTGAGGAGGAGCTGATGATCCACAGTGTCGAATGCTGCATAGAGATCCAAGAGAATTAGCATGGAGTAATGACCATTTGATTTAGCTGTTAGTAGATCATTAGAGACTTTAATGAGGGCAGTTTCAGCAGAGTGTAGAGAGCGGAAACCGGATTGGAGAGGGTCGAGAAGAGAGTTATCAAAGAGATAGCGGATAAGACGGGAGTGGACCAGGCGTTCCAGGAGTTTAGAGATGAAGGGAAGATTAGAGACAAGTCTATAGTTAGCGGCACAGTTTTGGTCGAGGGATGGTTTTTTAAGTAGTGGATGTATGATGGCATGCTTAAATGAGGGAAAGATACCAGAAGAGAGAGGTTAAATATTTTAGTTAGGTGAGGGGTGACAGCAGGGGAAAGGGACTGGAGGAGATGTGACGGAAATGGGTCACTGGTGGAAGTGGTTGGGCAAGAAGATGCAAGGAGCCTGCTTACTTCTTCTGTGACTGGTTCAAAATCAGAGAGTGAGCGAGGGAGGACAGTGCATGGTAAGAGATGATTGGGAGATAATTTCCTGTTGGATCTGGTCAATTTTTTCTTTGAAGTAATTGGCCAGATCGTCAGCTCGAAGCTCCGTGGTTGGGGCCTGTACTCTTGGGTTGAGTAGAGAATGAAAAGTGTCAAAGAGACGTTTTGGGTTATTGGACAGTGAGGTGATGATGGTGTTGAAATAGGTTTGTTTGGAGAGGTGAAGGGCAGTATTGTTTGTTCTAAGCATAAACTTATAATGGATGAAATCTTCGGGTAGATTGGATTTTCTCCACAGACGTTCGGCGCACCTGGAGCACCGCTGCAGGAAACGTGTTTGCAGGGTGTGCCAGGGTTGTCGCCATCTGTGTTGTGGTGTTCTATTTATAGGGGGTGCAAATTCATCCAGGGCACTTTGAAGTGTTTCATTGTAATGCTTCAGTGCAGAATCAGGACAGGAGAGGGAGGAGATAGGGGCCAATGAAGACTGCAAGTTCTTCATAAGTTTCTGGGTGTTAATGGCCTGTATGTTTCTATAAGTATGGCCAGTGGGGGAGACCTGAGCGGCCTGGCAGTTCTTGATAGAGAATGAAAGAAGGTTGGGATCAGAGAGCAGGAGAGGGGAGTTTGTGAAATCATCCCACTGCACAAAGCCGAGAGAAGACCAAGTCGAGGGAGTTACCGTATTCATGCGTTGGAGAATTAGTGAGCTGCAAAAGGCCAAACAAGGAGGTTAGAGATAAAAGGTGAGTAGCAGATGGGGAGAGGGGAAGAGCATGAAGAGATGTTGAAATCGCCCATGATGAGGGTAGGGATGTCACAGGAGAGAAAATGTGGAAGCCAAGTGGCAAAATGATCCACGAACTGGTGGGAGGGGCTGGGAGGACAATACACCACTGCCAATCGCATGGAGAAGGGGGTGCAGAGTCTGACGGCATGAACCTCAAAAGAAGGGAAGACTAGTGAGGGTAGTTCAGGGATAACCTGAAAGGTACATTTTGGTGATAGCAAACCAATGCCTACACCTGCTCTTTTGTCTGATCTTGGGGTATGAGAGAAGTGTAGTCCCCCGTATGAAAGAGCAGCAGCAGCGGTAGTGTCTGACTGCTGGATCCAGGTTTCAGTAAGAGCCAGGAGGTTGAGAATTAGAAAGGAAAGAGTCATGAGTGAAGGAGAGTTTGTTACACACTGAGCGAGAATTCCAAAGGGCACAATTAAGAGAGACAGATGGCATGCAGGGAATATTAATAAGATTAGAGGGGTTTCTGAGTGTAGCAAAGGGGGGTTTGACTTTCTATAACATGGGGGACCAGGGTTGGGAGCAATGTCTCCTGCGACTAGGAGGAGGATAGAAAGAGTGAGCAGATGGTTAAGTGATTTGTGAGAGCGTCTCTGATGTTGAATGGTGGGACTGACTGGATCTGTGCAATTTAACAATGTGAAAAGAGCGTGAGTGCTATACATAGGAGAGGAAAGGAGTGAGGGGCCAATATGGATGGAGTGTAGAGAGTTAATGCCAGGGCGGTGGATGTGTGTCAATGCAGCGGCCAGGATATAAATTACACAAATGCATATGGTAAATATTTGGGGTTGCCCAAATGTACAGGGAATAGATTTATTTATTTGTCTTACCTGTCTCCTGCCCTGTCTAACTGCCAGCATACTTCGATTATATGTACATAAATGCCCCCCTGCATAAATGCATCCCCAGGCTAGCTCTGAATTTATAGAAGGCCAGTTCTAAGATCTTCCTTTTTTTTTTCCTCTCCTTACTCGTTAGCAATCAATCAAACTAAGTTAGGACAGCAGGACACAATAAATGTATTTATCAGATAAACAAGTGTCCAGGCCTACATGGATCATAAACCACTTTGAAAAGTTACTTGACCTCAATAGCATAAGGGGACAAGCAGGGTGAGCTGAAATAACTATATACCATTATATATGCTGCAAAGATGAATGATAGAGGTTGGACACCTGCAGGACTCAGTGAAGTTGCTGGAAATAGATAAATACCATTATATATGCTGGTAGATGATGATTATGGCTTACAGCCAATGAAAACCCAAAAGTCATTTATCTCAGTAAATTAGAATACTTTAGAACACCAGCTGGAAAAATGATTGCAAAATCTGAAATGTTGTCCTACTGAAATGTATGATCTGTAAAAGCCCTCAATGTCATGGTCACGTGTCAGGACGCAGATGATGTCGCAAGGCGAACCCATAACACATGTGACCCTGGATACACCGCCTCCAGTGGGGCGAATTTAAATAATAAAGCGTGCAGGTGGATACGCCGCCTCCACCTGGCGGATTTAGGTATTACACGCCATGCATACATATATCTGGAAACACCGCCTCCAGTAAGGCGCATTTAAATAATAAAGGGGGGAACCTGGGTAACTTTAACAATGGTGGGCCCTGCGATAGGGAATTGGGGGACGTGGAGACCTCCTAAGCTCCCCTGAGCCAGTGTCCCTGCACTCCTTACATTCCCTAAACAGGCTCCGCACCTGTCGCCGCACGCGTACCTTAACGCCCTTGCTCACCCTGACCCTAAACCCTCACTAGGGAATGGGTCGGTGCGGAGACTAATCCCACCACTGCACTAATAACACACATGAGGAAAGAGACAATACAGGGGAAACACCACTTAGCTTTGCTCTGTTGCGTGCGCTCCTAGCAACAGAGCCCTCCACCTGAGTGCATCTTCTCCACCTGGATCCATCACCATAACGGGATCCTTCACCTTAGTGCAGCCTTGGAGCAGAGTCCAACACCAGTTGCAGCTGCTTAGTACCAGAGTCCCAAGGAAGTGTTCAGCTTCTGCCACGAAGTCAAGCATGCTTGAGTCCAGCTCTGCGGCCAAGTCCCACATGGTGAGTGCCACTCTCCATAGTAGCCACTCCACCAGCCCATGCAGACACTTCCCGCTGACTCCATCACTGCGACCCCCACCACGCCATGCGAGCCCTTCATCCAGACACCAAAGCTGCAACACGTCCCCCCTGGCTAAGCTGCGCAGGACTCCTCACCAGCTCCATCCTTCCTCCAGGCTCTCCCACACAAAGTGAAAGCAATCTCACAATATCACAGGCAGTGAGTGAACACCCTGAGCACACCTTTATAGGGTGTCACACCTGATCCATAATTAAGTGAACATTAACCTAAACCTAAGGTGCGATACCATTCCCCACCACCGGGCAACTTAGAATGAACGACACCACGTGATAATTCTAATGGCCACCGGGGGCAATCACGACACACTTTGGAACCAAAGGAAAAAAAGTTCACTTAATGCATTTAATACCGCCAGATCCAACACTGGATCATGACACTCAGTACTTGGTCGGGCTCCTTCTGCATCAATTACTGCATCAATGCGGCGTGGCATGGAGGCGATCAGCGTGTGGCACTGCTGAGGGGTTATGGAAGCCCTGGTTGCTTTGATAGCAGCCTTCAGCTCGTCTGCATTGTTGGGTCTGGTGTCTCTCATCTTCCTCTTGACAATACTCCAGAGATTCTCTATGGGGTTAAGGTCAGGCGAGTTTTCTGCCAATCAAGCCCAGTGATACTGTTGTGTGTACACCAGGTATTGGTACTTTTGGCAGTGTGGACAGGGGCCAAGTCCTGCTGGAGAAGGACATTTCCATCTCCATAAAGCTTGTCGGCAGAGGGAAGCATGAAGAGCTCTAACATGTCCTGGTAGACGGCTGCGCTGACTTTGGTCTTGATAAAACACAGTGGACCTACACCAGCAGATGACATGGCGACCCAATCCACGATAGGATTAGATACACAGACATACAGGTGGTACGGAAAGTATTCAGACCCCTTTACATTTTTCACTCTTTGTTTCATTGCAGCCATTTTGTAAATTCTATAAAGTTAATTTTTCGTCATTAATGTGCACTCTGCACCCCATCTTGACTGAAAAAAATACAAAACAGAAATGTAGAAGTTTTTGCAAATTTATTAAAAAGGAAAAACTGAAATATCCCATGGTCATAAGTATTCAGCCCTTTTGCCCAGTATTGAGTAGACGCACCTTGTGAGCTAGTACAGCCATGAGTCTTCTTGGGAATGATGCCACAAGTTTTTCTCCCCCTGGATTTGGGGATCCTCGGCCATTCCTCCTTGCAGATCCTCTCCAGTTCCGTCAGGTTGGATGGTGAACGTTGGTGGACAGTCATTTTCAGGTCTCTCCGGAGTGTACATTCACCGCTCTCTGACATCTGAAGTTTTATTCCATCCATGAGCTCTGGACCAATGTGACCATGGATGGAATGGTACGTCTCAGCGATCAGCAGCGCACACGGTTGGTGAGCGGCCGATCACCAGCTGATTCTCACAGCTGACACCAGCACTAAGTGACACGGGGTCCCGAACGATGCCATGGTAACCCGAGGTCGTCATGACGACGTCCGGGTTACCAGAGGTGTGCAGCGCTGGCAGCTGCTATAGCATGCAGATGCTGCTTCATCTCTATGCTATAGAAGCGATCAGCCTGCAAAAAATTATTGTCCCATAGTGGGACAAAATGTAAAAAAAAAAAAAAGTGTGAATACTTTCTGTACCCACTGTACCACACAGGACAAGATTAGATACACAGACATTACCCAGGATAGGATTAGATACACAGCCATTACCCAGGATAGGATTAGATACACAGACATTACCCAGGACAGGATTAGATACACAGACATTACCCAGGATAGGAATAGATACACACATTACCCAGGACAAGATTAGATACACACATTACCCAGGACAAGATTAGATACACACATTACCCAGGACAAGATTAGATACACAGACATTACCCAGGATATGATTAGATACACAGACATTACCCAGGATAGGATTGGATACACATTGCACAGGATAGGATTAGACACACAGACATTACACAGGGTAGGATTAGATACAGACATTACACAGGATAGGATTAGATACACAGACATTACCCAGGATAGGATTGGATACACATTGCACAGGATAGGATTAGACACACAGACATTACACAGGGTAGGATTAGATACAGACATTACACAGGATAGGATTAGATACACAGACATTACCCAGGATAGGATTAGATACAGACATTACACAGGATAGGATTAGATACACAGACATTACACACGGTAGGATTAGATACACAGACATTACACAGGGTAGGATTAGATACAGACATTACACAGGATAGGATTAGATACAGTGAAAAATGAGGATGAATGAACTCATGGAGATCAACATCCAACACTGCGGAGACCCCATCACTTTTCTCAACGCAGTGATCCCCGAAACAGCTGTCTGTGGATGGATACCATGTTTTGGCATAGGTGGTTTCCTTCATTGGAGACTGCCCTTCCCGGGAAAAGACCTGGCTAGTCATTGCTTGCGTTGAGAAACATGTGATGGTGTCTCCGTGGCTTGTGTTTAGGATTAGATACACAGACATTACGCAGGATAGGATTAGATACACAGACATTACGCAGGATAGGATTAGATACACAGACATTACGCAGGATAGGATTAGATACACAGACATTACGCAGGACAAGATTAGATACACAGTGTGAGACAGCACGGTCGGTGCCACCGATACGCCACAATGCCACCACTGACACGGGTTTGTCAGTGGACGGAGGGACGCAACGCACTGCCGACACATGGCTATCACAGGCACAGTGGGGGCTTATCTTAGTTATCCCACCGCTGGCACCGTGTGACCAACACACAGCAAGCTAATCTCGCTCTAACAAGTTACCGCAGGGGGGTATTTTGGATGCCCCACCACTGCTAACAACCTTCCAAGAACTGCAGGGATTTATGTATATCCCACTTTCTCAGTTCCACTTTGGAACTTGCAGCTCTCCGGCACCCCCCTTACCCTCAGGTCAGTCAGGGAACTGCACCTAGGATAATTAGTCGCCGGACGGGCTGCTTGTTGTGCGCGGCCAATTAGACTACTGCAGTAAGGGAATTATCAATGCTGTGGCCTCAACCACTCATCCAGCAATATGACCCTTCCGGACTGCCAACCAGCCTAACCAACTGCACACACCACGCTGCCACGCTTTACTTAATCAAAGAGTTAATTAAGAGGGTCCGTGGCAAACCCCCAAATTAGTAGCGATTATCTAAAAAAGGCGCATATTTCGTTTGTTAGAGCATGGAGACAGAGCTAATAGATTTTTATCATTTATTCCCAAAATGTGGGCAGTAATTACATAGATAAAAGTTGCTATAAAGTTGAGACATTAAATATGTACAGTACAAATATAAAACAACAAAGGATTAAAGAACAGAAAGTAAAACTTACATGTGCTTAGGTGGTATTAGGCAGACGATGTGGCTGGGGGATGGGCCGCTTAGCCAAATGTCCCCACTCATCTGGGGTTCTTGTCAGCACGGACTCTGCAGCTCTAACTGACTGGAATTTGGTAGGGAATACCTCATAGCCTAGGGTCTGTGACCTCACGAAATGGGCGGTCTGGTGAGGTCCAACCCCCCATTCTCCAAGTTATGATTTGGCTACAAAACTTAGAATAACTATCTCTAAACGAGAAAAGCCCAAACCAACACACATAGGGCATCATTGTTTGTGATTTATCGAATAGAATCCAACAACACCAAGCATGCCATAATTAAGACACTCTATTTGGGAGCAATCCATATCTCAGTTTCTGGAGGGATTAGGATCATGAAAATTAGAGATTGGTAAGCTGGTTTTGTTGCCTACGCAGAGATGTGAGTTTTATATCTCAGTCCCATATGGTTTTTGCGATATGACTTGTTTTAATACTACTCATATTGAACCCAGCACATGTCTAGAGAACAAAGGGATCTTTTCCCTTTAGCTGTGCAGGGGGGAGGAGAAGGCTTCGAGAGGAAATGCCCAGTATCAGGTTTCAGACGCAGGCAGAGAGCTGTACACACACACAGCTGCTAAGCGGGGACAAAAGTAGGGGGCTGCAAAAGCTGACAGGCTACTTTCTCATAGAATGAAGGATTCTAGAAGGTTACAGAAAACATACTTTATTGACATTTTACATTACACCTCCCCCCTTTAGAGGGCGCTACGGAGGCATTACCTGACGGTAATCGGCCATGCGCACCTCAGCGGGTTCGCCCCGGCGGGACAACCAATCAGCATTTCCATGTTCGCTGCCCTTTTTGTGTTGTACAGTAAAGTCGTACTGTTGAAGGGCAAGGCTCCAGCGGAGCAACCTTCCATTGGTTCCGGACACTGTGTGCAACCTGCTCAGAGGGTTGTGATCGGTCACCACCGTGAAGGTGCGCCCGTACAGGTAGGGCTGCAAACGTTACAGTGCCCACACCATGGCTAGACACTCCTTCTCGATGGTCGAGTATGCCACTTCCCTCGGCAAAAGTTTCCGGCTCAGGTACAACACGGGGTGCTCCTGGTTCCCCGAGTCGACCTGGCTGAGCACAGCACCGAGGCCACACTCGCTGGCGTCGGTCTGTAACAGAAACGGGCGACTGCTGTCGACTGCTCTCAACACTGGAGAGTTGCACAGGGCTGCTTTCAAAGCTTGGAAGGCCGCCTCCCAGTCATCTGTCCAGTTGACTGGGGTAGCCTCTGCTTGGTGAGGTCAGTCAAGGGTTTTGCAAGGGCGCTATAGTCCTGCACGAACCGCCTATAGTACCCTGCAGTGCCCAAGAAGGACTTCACCTGTTTTTTGGTCCTTGGGGGTGGGCCAGGACGCGATTGCGTCCACCTTTTCTGGCTCCGGCCTCATGGAACCCCCGCCTACCCGGTGCCCCAGGTAGTGGACCTCGCTCATGCCCATCTGGCACTTTCCCGGCTTGATAGTCAGGCAAGCCTGGTGAAGGCGCATGAGCACCTCCTGGAGATGCTGAAGGTGTTCCTCCCAGGTGGAACTTAAGATGGCGATGTCGTCCAAGTACGCCACCGCGTACTCCTCCAGTCCCCGGAGCAGGTGGTTGACCATCCGCTGGAAAGTGGCAGGGGCATGTGGACTCGTACAGTCCAAAAGGGGTGATAAAGGCGGATTTCTCCTGCGCCTCAGGGCTCAGGGGGATCTGCCAGTATCCCCGACTCAAATCCATGATGGATATGTACCTTGCTATCGCCAACCGCTCAAGCAGATCCTCGATGCGTGGCATCGGGTGGGCATCAGAGGTTGTGATGGCGTTGAGCCCCCTGTAGTCCACGCAGAATCGGGTGGTTCGATCCTTTTTAGGCACGAGGACTACAGGTGAGGCCCACGCGCTTTTGGACCGTCGAATCACCCCCAGCCTTAACATCTCATTGATCTCTTGGCACATGACCTGTTGCACCTCCTCAGAGATCCGATAAGGTGTTCGCCGTAGTGGGGCATGATTCCCGGTGTCCACCTCATGAACCGCTAACTCTGTCCTCCCAGGTCGGTTGGTGAACACGGCCCGGAAGGGTTCCAGGGCTTCCACCAACTGCGACCGCTGTGGATCCATTGGCCTTGGCTTGGGCCAGCATGTCCAGGAGGGGATCTTCCTCCCCATCCTCGGGCAGATTGCAGACCGGTAGGACGCAAGCTTCACGTTCGTGGTGCGCCTTCAGCATGTTGACATGAAAGGCCTTGCGCCTACCCCGAGCATGGTCAAGCGTGACCACGTAGGTGACCGGGTTGAGCAGTTGGTGGACGACGTATGGGCCTTCCCAGGCTGCCTGAAGCTTATCCGTTGGTACGGGGACCAGCACCCACACCTTTTGACCCACCTGGTAGGTCCGCTCCCGGGCGTTCTGGTCGTACCAGCGCTTCTGGTCAGCCTGAGCCTGCGTCATGTTGTCATGCACCAACTGCGTCAAGGTCTGCATCTTGTCACAGAAGCGCATGACATAATCCACGATGGACACTTTTGTGGGGTTTGGCTCATCTTCCCAGGATTCTCTTATCAACCCAAGGGGTCCCCGGACTCGCCTGCCATACAGGAGCTCGAAGGGGGAGAACCCGGTCGAGGCCTGCGGAACTTCTCTGTAAGTGAACAGCAGGTGTGGGAGGTACCGCTCCCAGTCGCACCCTTGGGTCTCAACCAGCATGCGGAGCATCTGTTTGAGTGTACCGTTGAAGCGTTCACACAAACCATTAGTCTGTGGGTGATACGCACTCGATACCAAGTGCTTCACCTGAATTTTCTCACAGAGAGCCTCCATTAGGCGAGACATGAATTGGGTCCCTTGATCGGTAAGCATCTTCCTGGGAAATCCTACCCTTGAAAAGATGGTCACCAGTGCGTCAGCCACCTTATCTGCCCTGGTTGAATACAGAGATACTGCCTCTGGGTACCGGGTAGCGTAGTCTACCACGTTGAGAATGTATTGCTTTCCGGAGCTGCTGGGGACGGCCAGCGGGCCTACAATGTCCACCGCGATTCTCTGGAAAGGCTCCTCTATCACCGGCAAAGGAATAAGGGGAGATTTAAGAACAGGCCCCACCTTACCCACTTTTTGACAGGTGCCACAGGAGCGACAGTATTGTGTTACATCTGTCCCCATCTTGGGCCAATAGAAGTATTGAGACAGCCGTGCCTTTGTTTTGCTGATCCCCAAGTGTCCAGCGAGTGGAATCTCATGGGCAATCCGCAACTCAGTTCTGAACTGTAGGGGGACGACTATCTGTCTTTCCCTCAACCACTCCTTTTGGGAATCTCCGGGTACTGTCTCCCGGTACAACCTTCCTCGTTCCCAGAACACCCTCTCCTTATCAGACGTGGAGGTGGGCGTCTCGGGGAGACCTCTCAATTTCTCCAGGCTCACGTCTGAGTGCAGAGCTGCCTGGAACGCCTTGCTGGAGGCTGCCAGAAGTGACGTCAGGGTCCCTACCTTACTGGGACCCTCTGGAACCTGCTCTGGGTTCACCTCTGGTTCAGTCTCTTCTGTAGCAGAAGAGGGTCCAGAAGAAAGGGTGCTACATGCGATCTTGGCACTCTGGCTGCGTGTGACAGCTGCTATGTATGCTGTCTCCCCGGAGATTTCTACAGGTCCACCAGTCAGTGCTGCTATGGGCCCTACCTCCCCATCCAACCCCAACACTTCAGGAGCAGTGCTACTTATGGGCCAGTTACCTTCCTAGGTGGCACTGGTCAGTTGCATGGCATTACCTTCCTCATGGTCCCCATGCACCCATTTCCTTGAGCACCGTTGCTTGCTCCTGCCAGGGGTTCCTCAGCTGTCTCACTCCACAGAGTACCGGGGCTGAGCACTTCGGTACCTGTGGACACATCTACCGTATCAAAGAAATGGTTAACAGGTTCAGTCGGCACAGGTACATCATCATCATCACTCCTAGGAAAAGAATGGTTATCAGATTTCTTTGGTACAGTTACATCACCATCATTCCTGGGGAGAGAATGGTTGTTAGCTGCATCATTACTCATCACGTCATTAGCAGGCAACACATTCAGTTTCCCATCATCATCATCAGGGTTAACGTTACCCTTATTATCAGACTTGGGAGGGGTGTCAGGGACGTAGTATGCAACCATCCTCCCCAAGTCAGTTCCCAATAAAACATCAGTGGGCAGGTTTTCAGACACTCCCACTTCCCTCAACCCTACCCTCAGCACTACCCCCACCACAACTTTAGCCAAATAACCCCCAGTTTTCAATGCCTATTATTATAAAGTAAATTAAGGTTGACAAGCTTAAGGAATAAGAATTGATGTTTTTGGCATTAAAATGGGCACTGTAGGTGTGTTTCCTGTCCTCCACTCACTGCCGACTTTTCTTCCCCATTGACTTGCATTGGGTTTTGTGTTTCAATCGGACTTCGACTTTTCACAATAATCGGCCGATTTCATTCGACCCGACTTTTGCGAAATTCGGGTTTTGTGAAACCCGACTCGACCCGAAAAAAAGGCAAAGTCGCTCATCTCTAATTGTAATCTTACTATGAAAAGCTGAGTGTGAGACCACTATTACCTGCCAATGTGAACCGCTGTGCATATGATGGCATCCCTCTACCCCGACACGCGTTTCGCTTCTTTGGGAGGCATGTCAGGGCAAGGGGTGACCAGGTTTAAATATCCATGTTGGCCAATGGGGAAAGAGAGAGAGTAGATTGCCAACACCACAAATCATTTTGGTGCATGCGTCCGCTCACCGAGCTTGTGATATTAATGATGACCCCGGAGCTTCGGTCACATGGAAACCTGCACGTCATCACGCCCACTCGGCTATGACGAAAGTGCGCCCTCCAGTATAGACCACTGCTCCGAGTCAAAGCGAGCCAGCGGCCTGCGCACTGTTTGCCGGCAGGTCAAAAACACTCCGAGGTGCGAAGGGGGCTGCATAGCATATAGAAGGGACTGAAGACTTGTGCTTTGTTCTAATCACATTAATTCATAGGAGTGCAAATAATAAGTACCAAGAAGACAAAGTGCAAGTGTTAAAATCTATGAAAAATATTAAAATAAGGTAAAGCTATGTGCACACGCTGCGGATTCTCCCACGGATTTGTATCTGCGGATCCGCAGGTAAAATGACCTGCGGTTTTACCTGCGGATTGGCCAGCGGTTTTCCCCTGCGGTTTGACACCTGGACAATGGAGCAGGTGGAAAACCGCAGCAGAATCCGCAGAAAGAAGTGACATGTTATTTCTTTCTGCGGATTCAAAAGCGGAGCTTTTCTGCAGTTGAAAATCCGCAGCGTGTGCACAGCGGATTGTAAATCCCATAGACTTACATTGTACTGTACACTGTCTGCAGAACAGCTGTGGATCCAAAGGCCAAAGAGGCCAAAACAGCAGCGTGTGCACATAGCCTAAAAGAATTTAAAACCCGCGCTAAGTGCAAAGTATTAACCACTGCACCTGGAAATGGTAAATCTCTATGAATGGGATCAATCACAGGGAAAGAAAGTGCAGAAGACAGTGTGATAGTGCGGATACTGAGAATGTCGGGATGGGGAACATCTCTGGGAAGAGTTACGATTCCCAAAATATGAATAAGCTACGGTGGTAAAAAGAGGGCGTATAAGAGTACGACGAATAAATGCATTTATTAGATCAAAAAGTGGTACCGCTGGTCTATACAATCACTCATAAGAAAATATAAAGTGCAGGAATCGTTATGACAGGGAGAATATGAACACTGAATGTCAGAATGGAAAATCTGCAGAACTGGTGTCAAGGTAGCTATTTAGGGAGGGCTAAATTAACCCTTCACGGTTGAGCCAGTGATTTCCAAATTATTCCAGTGTTGCTAGCAACTTAAATGACCACACGGAGACTGGGGTCTCTGTACGGGAGGATCGAGGCAGATCACTAAGCCCCTTTATTTTAGTCACATCTTTTATAATCTTTTGCTTAATTATGCAAGGTTCTCAAGTACCAATAGCATCATTTCACTTTGTAAGCCAATAATATTGCAAGAAAACCGGAAACTATATATATGTCCGTACCTAGATAGCGTAGAAAGAAGTATAATGGCATATTCTTCAGAGTTTTACACCCCCGCCTCCCTTATCTTATACAGATGGGAACAATCTGGTTTCATGACAGCACATGCCAATTACAAAAATTTATCTTACAACAACAAAAATTAAGAAACAAAACCTTACAGAGAAATGGAGAAGTGAAACTTAAGCTCTGATTTTAGTATTAACCCTTCACACTGGAAGATACAGAAAATGACAAAGTGTCAATGCCACTTATTAGGGGTTGTGAGGGACGAGGGAGACTCCATTTTGGATTTATTAATTCAGGCCCAATATATTGTCCAGAGATCTTCCTCCACTCCTGAAGTGACCCCCGACCCTTGGGGAAAAGTACACAAATCCCCAAAAGTACAGAACTTCATCATTTGGGCAGAGAATTAGAGGCCATATGTTAATGAAGGCGAGGAGGAGCAGAGCTGGGACCCCCTGCTGTCTTTTTTGCAACATCAATTATCTATCAAGGGAAAGCTCCAGACACTTGGGCACCAACACTCAAAGACGAATTACGAGAGAACTGTGCATCTCAGGGATAAGTCCAATATACCACCAGAACCAGAACCTCCACACGCACCCCTGCATCTCATTTCTCTAGCTGTCCCGGTTACCGAGCTAGCGAGGCTGACTCTCCAGAACCACTTAGGCTAGTTTCACATTTGCATCTTTGTGCGCAGTGCATCGTGCACAAGTAGAAACACATGCAAAAACGCGCATGCGTCTGCGTTTTTTATGTGCATGCGTTCTCTAGGTGTCACATTTCACAGGAGGAAAATCTTTGAAAAATCCTTGAAACAGACTCCACCAATGGGACACCAGTGGGCATATGCCATGGGAAGGGGGTGGTTTAAACCAATGTCTAGACATGTTTACTCTTAAAACACATGCGTGTACGCCAGTGTTCCCATAGACTGTAATGAGTTGTTTTGACGCATTCCATGTGCAAGCGTACGCATGCGTTTTTTGTTTTTTTTTACGACTTTGGGCGAACCCAAAAATGCAACGTTGCATCAGGCGCGTCTAGACGCACACCTGGAAAAAACGCATTCGCACGAAAACGCAAACGAATGCAGGCAAACGCAAGAACATGTACGCATGACGCTAATGTGAAACCAGCCTTAGCCGACCCAAGTTTGGACTCTCCAGATAGTTTCAGCCCCATCGAACCTGTTGAGACGTCAGTCGTCCTGTTTGGAACTCCCGCTAGGAAGTTATGACCCATCCTAGATATTGGGATTTCAGCTAAGAGATCAAGGGAGAATTCAGTCCAACCCAGAGGGGCGGTGGTGAATATGGGAGGGGGCGAGCTGGGGGTTAAAAGCTAGCCACACACCTTTAGCCTTCGTCTTTGTTCTGCCATGGAAGCCGTGTCACGTGTGGAGACGGACCAGAATCTAAGAAGGTGCCTGTGGATATGACAGCTCCCGGCCTGGAACTGGTGATATATATACCGCCCTCACAGCAGAGTGCCCCGGTAACCAGTAAGTGACAGGGTATAATTTTGTGTAGTGGAATAAATTCATGATTAATAATTGAGGTGGGGGAGAATATATAGTGAAATACATTACTCAATGCAAAAATCTCTCGAGCCTTATAAGAAGGAGAAGCGAATCCTATAATTGTCAGTGATAAAACAATCCCAAAGGGATTTTTGCTATCATTTACGTGCTGATCCAAATTGTGACTGGGATATGTACGTATATATCTTCTCTCGTTAGGTTCCTATTATCTGTGAATACCCTGTTGGGAAATTCATTCACTTCCATGGCCATCACATCAGCTTCCGGGACCAGAGAGCCACCACCGCCTCCACATGGACTGGAGAACCTCCTCCAAACGCTCCACACAAGACACTAGCCAGGAGAGCAGCCACCACCACCTCTACATGGACTGCAGAACCTGCTCCAAAAGCTCCACCACAGAGACCGGATAGGAGAGCCACCACCACCTCCACATGGACTGGAGAACTTCCTCCAAACACCCCACCACAGAGACTGAATAGGAGAGCCACCACCACCTCCACACGGACTAGAGAACCTCCTCCAAACACCCCACCACAGACACCGGACAGGAGAGCCACCACCACATGGACTGGAGAACCTCCTCCAAACACCCCACCACAGACACCGGACAGGAGAGCCACCACCTCCACATGGACTGGAGAACCTCCTCCAAACAAGACACTGACCAGGAGAGCCACCACCACCTCCACATGGACTGGAGAACCTCCAAACACCCCACCACAGACACCAGACAGGAGAGCCACCACCACCTCCACATGGACTGGAGAACCTCCTCCAAACACCCCACCACAGACACCAGACAGGAGAGCCACCACCACCTCCACATGGACTGGAGAACCTCCTCCAAACACCCCACCACAGACACCGGACAGGAGAGCCACCACCATCTCCACATGGACTGGAGAATCTCCTCCAAACAAGACACCGACCAGGAGAGCCACCACCACCTCCACATGGACTGGAGAACCTCCTCCAAACACCCCACCACAGACACCGGACAGGAGAGCCACCACCACCTCCACATGGACTGGAGAACCTCCTCCAAACACCCCACCACAGACACCGGACAGGAGAGCCACCACCACCTCCACATGGACTGGAAAACCTCCTCCAAACTCTCCACCACAGACACCAGACAGGTAACAATGAGATAGAAGATAGTGCTCCTACACTACTTGCTGTGTTCTTACCATGCTCCTAAAGATGGATGAGGACGTAAGCTCTAATTATAACATTACAGAAAGGCCCCAAAACCAAAACTTCCATTAAGTCCTTGTGGGGCGAGTGTTCCCAGTCTATAGATCCATTGCCAACCTTTTGCCCAGATCGCCACCTCTGAAACCTATGGAGACAAGATCAATGCCTTTAGGAGTAGGTTAGGGTTGCATTGATGGAATTTTTTCAGATGTCTGGGAATGGTTTTCAATGTGATGTCATCAGTTATGTTCCTGGTTCTCAATATCCAGACAATGCTCTCACTCTGGTTTTTAGCTTTTTGCTTGTTAGGCCGATGCATATTTATTTACAGGGGTATATGGCACAGTATATGACACCTTTAGTGGAGCACGTGACGTGTGCTCAGACGTATTAGCGCCTGGTTTACTTTTAATCATGTTCGCACACCCCTTACATATACCACAAGGAAAGAAACCGTTGCTGTCATTTTTTTGCTTGCATTCTTCCTGTCTTTTTGGAGTCATAATGGCTATGTACAAATATGTCACGTCAATTAGGGGACCATCTGGTGACCATAGATGGTTCGCATGGCAAGATGCTTTTATAGACTCGGTCCGTCAATAAAATTTGCTAATGTCTTTTGATGATAATTCTTAAGTCATACCATTTGTTGTTAAAATTGGTAACAAACCTTCCCTGATCAGCAGCCGGGATTGTGGGTTTCGATGTAGCAGAGATTCCTCAGGGTTTGTTTTGCTCTCCGGTAGCTCTTTGAGATGATCCTTCGGCTGTGACCTTGCTCTTTAATGTCTTAACGACCACCATAACGCCTTTTAACAGCGGCAGTTAAGGGTACTTATTCTACGGCGCTGAGAAATAAGTGTATAGCGCCCCCCAGCATTGGAAATTCTCAGGGGTCTCAGCTACCAGGGGGTAGCTGAGACCCCAGAGAACATGATTCGGGTTTTACCGTCCCCAGTGTTGTTATCGCTGTTATTCCCAAAATTCCCCCTAGCCTCCTGGTACTCACAGTGTCCCCCGATCCCTCCGGCTGTGTCCCCTGGCCTTCCGCGTCTTCTTCCTGGAAGAAAATGGGAGCATGTGCAGTGTGCCCGCCGAGATCTGCCGGCCACCACCAATAGGAGATTTCTCCTATTGGTTCATTTTGATCACTGCGATAGACCCCATCACAGTGATCAAAATAAAAAAAAATAACTCAAATACCCCTTTATTACCCCCATAGTTAGGTTGGGGTTATAGCTAGGGTTAGGGCTAGGGTTACAGCTATGTTTAGGGTAGGGATTAGGGTTATGGTTGGGGTTAGGGGTGTGTTGGGGTTGGTGTTAGAATTGGGGTGTTTCCACTGTTTAGGCACATTAGGGGGTCTTCAAACATGACATGGCTACCGCCAATTTTGCATTCAAAAAGTCAAACGGTGCTCCCTCCCTTCTGAGCCCTGCCATGCGCCCAAATAGTGGATTTCCCCCACATACGGGCTAACAACGTACTCAGGAGAAATTGCACAACAAATTTTGGGGTCCATTATCTCCTGTTACCCTTGTGAAAATAAAAAGTTTGGTTCCAAAGTAATTTTTTGTGTGAAAAAAGTAAAATATTCATTTTTTCGTTTCACATTGCTTTAGTTCTTGTGAAGCACCTGAAGGGTTAATAAACTTCCTGAATGTGGTTTTGCGTACCTTGAGGGGTGCAGTTTTTAGTATACTGTCAATTTTGGGTATTTTCTGTTATACTGATCCCCCAAACTCACTTCAAATGTGAGGTGGTCCCTCAAAAAATGGTTTTGTAAATTTTGATCGATGGTCAACTTTTAACCTTTATAACTTCCTAACAAAACAAAAAAAAAAAATTATGTTTCCAAAATGGTGCAGATGTAGACATGTGGGAAATGTTATTACCCATTTTGTGCGACATATCTCTGTGATTTAACTGTACAAAAAGTAAAAGTTTGAAAGTTGCAAAATTTTCAACAATTTTGCCAAATTTCCGTTTTTTGTCAGAAATAAACGCAAGTCATATCGAAGAAATATTACCACTAACATGAAGAACAATTTGTCAAGAAAAACCAATCTCAGAATTGGAGGAGGGGGGGGGGGGGACCATTGAAGCGTTCCAGAGCTATAAAGTGACAGTGGTCAGAATTGTAAAGATTGGCCCGGTCATTACCTAAGTAGCATATTGGCTCTGTCATTAAGGGGTTAAAGCGTGTTGTTCGATCTCTTGCTTGATGTTGAAGTTGCCATTCCTCAGATCATATCCTCTTAAACCTGAGGGATTGACCCACTGGAATACCCTGAATAGTGGATGTGAGAAGCTCGCGTGAAGCACGGAGTTTGCTGTTGTAGGTTTCCGATATCCCATCGTGGAGAGTTGGCCATGAGGTCGATTTGAAGGTCCAAGAATTCAATACTTTTTTCCAGATTTGTAGGAGAATTTGATATTGCAATCATTATTATTCAAGTTGACCATTTTTTTTCTGTTCTTCCACTGAGCCTTCCCATGTGAATAGGTGAGCTATGAATCGAATCCAATTGTGGACATGTTCCATACCCGTGAGCCCTTCGTCCTGAAAAATGGCCCTCTCCCACGCTGCCTTAAAAAGATTGGCATAAGGGGGCACATGATGCCCCCATTGCCACTCCCTGCAATTACAAAAAGATTTTCAAATATCGTGACACAGCCTGTAAACCGTCAGTGTGGTTAATCGATGAATACAGAGCGTCAACATCCGCAGTTACTAAGGTCATAGCTGCAGCCAGCTGTGTATGATCCAGGTGACCAAGGGCTGCCGTGGGGTCCTCGACGTAGGAAGTTCAGCCATGATGGGTTTCAGTGATGTCACACAATTTTACACAATCCATCTTCTGAAACTATAGGTCTCCCGGGTGGATCTAATGCATTTTGGGAATAAATAGAATGTTGACAACTTTGGGTGGGCATTTTTATGGACCTCAAGTAAATTTTTTAGGATAATGAGTGGTTTGTAGGCAGTGGCAAGTATCCCCAAGAGTTAATTTTGGAATTTCGTAATGGGATTGTATGTAAATTGTTTATAACATTTCGTGTCTCAATGTCCTGCTGGTCTCGTACATGGAATTGGGCCAGATGACAATATTGCCCCCCTTATCTGCCATCTTGAACACAGCTTTCTCTTCACCTCGGTCTTCCAGGGCCTTCCTCTCATGGTGTGAAGCCTGGTAACATTCTCCTTAGTCAAACTCTCAATGTCAGTGGTGACCATTTTAGTAAAAACATCAATCGCAGGTACAAGATAGAAGAATGGAAATGTGTTGGATTTGCAAAATACGTGTGTGGGGAAAGCACTTCTGAGGAACTTTCATCAAACAGGGACTGAAGGATTTCCAGGGATTCTTGTTCCTCCTTTTTTGGAAAAATTTCACAAATATCCCCTTTATGAGAGAAATTTTTTAAGAACCAGTTTTCTTGGGAAAAAAAGGTAGATCATTTATTGTTGCAAACGTGTCTAAATTAGATGAAGGAAAGCGAAAGCAAAGCCCTTCTGCAAGACACTTGAATCTGTCAGTTCATTAGAGCCAACGTCCTCTTCCATCTTTAGGAGCATGGCAAGACCACAGCAAGTAGTGTAGGAGCATAGAGGCCGGGGGTTAGTTCAGTAATTGTTGTAAGATTGTAACTTGTTATTTTCTGCTCTATACAAGTCTATCTTCTATCTCAAAGTTACCTGTCCGGTGTCTGTGGTGGGGTGTTTGGAGCAGGTTCTCCAGTCCAGGTGGAGGCCAGTGGTGGCGCTCCTGGCCGATGTCTGTGGTGTGGCGATTGGAGCAGGTTCTCCAGTCCATCTGGAGGCAATGGTGGGTCTCCTCTCCGGTGTCTGTGGTGGGGCGTTTGGAGCAGGTTCTCCAGTCCATGTGGAGGTGGTGGTGGCTCTCCTGGCCGGTGTATGTGGTGGGGTATTTGGCAGAGGTTCTCCAGTCCATGTGGAGGCAGTGGTGGCTTTCCTGGACAGGGTTCCAGGAGCTGCACAAATGGTGCTGTGATGGCCTTGGACGTGAATGGACTTCCTAAGAGGATATTCACAGAGAACAGGAACCTAAAGGAGAGAAGATATATACGTGCATATCCCAGTCACAATCGGATCGGCATGTGAATAACAGCAAAAATCGCTTTGGGATTGTTTTATCACTGAGAATTATAGGATTTGCGTCTCCTTCGTATAAGAAAGGCTCGAGAGATTTTTGCATTAAGTAATGTATTTCACCAGGTGACACGCACAGAGCACAGCGGAGGCAGCCACAGGGCCGGACACGGACCGCTGCCTCTAGTCCAGGGGACGCACACAGGGCCGGACACTGACCGCTGCCTCTAGTCCAGGGGAGGCACACAGGGCCGGACACTGACCGCTGCCTCTTATATCCAGGGGATGCACACGGGGCCGGACACTGACCGCTGCCTTTAGTCCAGGGGCCGCACACGGGGCCGGACACTGACCGCTGCCTCTTATATCCAGGGGCCGCACACGGGGCTGGACACTGACCGCTGCCTCTTATATCCAGGGGCCGCACACTGACCGCTGCCTCTTATATCCAGGGGCCGCACACGGGGCCGGACACTGACCGCTGCCTCTTATTATCCAGGGGACGCACACGGGGCCGGACACTGACCGCTGCCTCTTATTATCCAGGGGCCACACACGGGGCCGGACACTGACCGCTGCCTCTTATTATCCAGGGGACGCACACGGGGCCGGACACTGACCGCTGCCTCTTATATCCAGGGGCCGCACACGGGGCCGGACACTGACCGCTGCCTCTTATATCCAGGGGCCACACACGGGGCCGGACACTGACCGCTGCCTCTTATATCCAGGGGCCGCACACGGGGCCGGACACTGACCGCTGCCTTTTATATCCAGGGGCCGCACACAGGGCCGGACACTGACCGCTGCCTCTTATATCCAGGGGCCGCACACGGGGCCGGACACTGACCGCTGCCTCTTATATCCAGGGGCCGCACACTGACAGCTGCCTCTTATATCCAGGGGCCGGACACTGACCGCTGCCTCTTATATCCAGGGGCCGCACACGGGGCCGGACACTGACCGCTGCCTCTTATATCCAAGGGCCGCACACGGGGCCAGACACTGACCGCCGCCCCTTATAGCCAGGGGCCGGACACTGACCGCCGCCTCTTATAGCCAGGGGACGCACACAGGGCCGGACACTGACCGCTGCCTCTTATATCCAGGGGACGCACACAGGGCCGGACACTGACCGCCGCCCCTTATAGCCAGGGGCCGCACACGGGGCCGGACACTGACCGCCGCCCCTTATAGCCAGGGGACGCACACAGGGCCGGACACTGACCGCTGCCTCTTATAGCCAGGGGACGGACACGGGGCCGGACACTGACCACCGCCTCTTATATCCAGGGGCCGGACACTGACCGCCGCCTCTTATAGCCAGGGGCCGCACACAGGGCCGGACACTGACCGCCGCCTCTTATAGCCAGGGGACGCACACGGGGCCGGACACTGACCGCCGCCTCTTATAGCCAGGGGACGCACACAGGGCCGGACACTGACCGCCGCCTCTTATAGCCAGGGGCCGCACACGGGGCCGGACACTGACCGCTGCCTCTTATAGCCAGGGGCCGCACACTGACCGCTGCCTCTTATATCCAGGGGACGCACACGGGGCCGGACACTGACCGCTGCCTCTTATATCCAGGGGCCGCACACGGGGCCGGACACTGACCGCCGCCTCTTATATCAAGGGGCCGCACACGGGGCCGGACACTGACCGCCGCCTCTTATATCCAGGGGACGCACACGGGGCCGGACACTGACCGCCGCCTCTTATATCCAAAGGACGCACACGGGGCCGGACACTGACCGCCGCCTCTTATATCCAGGGGATGCACACGGGGCCGGACACTGACCGCCGCCTCTTATAGCCAGGGGCCGCACACTGACCGCCGCCTCTTATAGCCAGGGGCCGCACACGGGGCCGGACACTGACCGCCGCCTCTTATATCCAGGGGACGCACACGGGGCCGGACACTGACCGCCGCCTCTTATATCCAGGGGACGCACACGGGGCCGGACACTGACCGCCGCCTCTTATATCCAGGGGACGCACACGGGGCCGGACACTGACCGCCGCCTCTTATATCCAGGGGACGCACACGGGGCCGGACACTGACCGCCGCCTCTTATATCCAGGGGACGCACACGGGGCCAGACACTGACCGCTGCCTCTTATATCCAGGGGCCGCACACAGGGCCGGACACTGACCGCTGCCTCTTATAGCCAGGGGCCGCACACAGGGCCGGACACTGACCGCTGCCTCTTATATCCAGGGGCCGCACACGGGGCCGGACACTGACCGCTGCCTCTTATATCCAGGGGCCGCACACAGGGCCGGACACTGACCGCTGCCTCTTATATCCAGGGGCCGAACACTGACCGCCGCCTCTTATAGCCAGGGGACGCACACAGGGCCGGACACTGACCGCCGCCTCTTATAGCCAGGGGACGCACACAGGGCCGGACACTGACCGCCGCCTCTTATAGCCAGGGGCCGCACACGGGGCCGGACACTGACCGCCGCCTCTTATAGCCAGGGGACGCACACGGGGCCGGACACTGACCGCCGCCTCTTATAGCCAGGGGACGCACACGGGGCCGGACACTGACCGCCGCCTCTTATATCCAGGGGACGCACACGGGGCCGGACACTGACCGCTGCCTCTTATATCCAGGGGCCGCACACAGGGCCGGACACTGACCGCTGCCTCTTATAGCCAGGGGCCGCACACAGGGTCGGACACTGACCGCTGCCTCTTATATCCAGGGGCCGCACACGGGGCCGGACACTGACCGCTGCCTCTTATATCCAGGGGTCGCACACAGGGCCGGACACTGACCGCTGCCTCTTATATCCAGGGGCCGGACACTGACCGCCGCCTCTTATAGCCAGGGGACGCACACAGGGCCGGACACTGACCGCCGCCTCTTATAGCCAGGGGACGCACACAGGGCCGGACACTGACCGCCGCCTCTTATAGCCAGGGGACGCACACAGGGCCGGACACTGACCGCCGCCTCTTATATCCAGGGGACGCACACAGGGCCGGACACTGACCGCCGCCTCTTATAGCCAGGGGCCGCACACGGGGCCGGACACTGACCGCCGCCTCTTATAGCCAGGGGACGCACACAGGGCCGGACACTGACCGCCGCCTCTTATATCCAGGGGACGCACACAGGGCCGGACACTGACCGCCGCCTCTTATAGCCAGGGGCCGCACACGGGGCCGGACACTGACCGCCGCCTCTTATATCCAGGGGACGCACACGGGGCCGGACACTGACCGCCGCCTCTTATATCCAGGGGACGCACACGGGGCCGGACACTGACCGCCGCCTCTTATATCCAGGGGACGCACACGGGGCCGGACACTGACCGCCGCCTCTTATATCCAGGGGACGCACACGGGGCCGGACACTGACCGCCGCCTCTTATATCCAGGGGACGCACACGGGGCCGGACACTGACCGCTGCCTCTTATATCCAGGGGCCGCACACAGGGCCGGACACTGACCGCTGCCTCTTATAGCCAGGGGCCGCACACAGGGCCGGACACTGACCGCTGCCTCTTATAGCCAGGGGCCGCACACAGGGCCGGACACTGACCGCTGCCTCTTATATCCAGGGGCCGCACACGGGGCCGGACACTGACCGCTGCCTCTTATATCCAGGGGCCGGACACTGACCGCCGCCTCTTATAGCCAGGGGACGCACACAGGGCCGGACACTGACCGCCGCCTCTTATAGCCAGGGGACGCACACAGGGCCGGACACTGACCGCCGCCTCTTATATCCAGGGGAAGCACACAGGGCCGGACACTGACCGCCGCCTCTTATATCCAGGGGACGCACACAGGGCCGGACACTGACCGCCGCCTCTTATAGCCAGGGGCCGCACACGGGGCCGGACACTGACCACCGCCTCTTATATACAGGGGACGCACACGGGGCCGGACACTGACCGCCGCCTCTTATATCCAGGGGCTGCACACGGGGCCGGACACTGACCGCCGCCTCTTATATCCAGGGGACGCACACGGGGCCGGACACTGACCGCCGCCTCTTATATCCAGGGGACGCACACAGGGCCGGACACTGACCGCCGCCTCTTATATCCAGGGGCCGCACACGGGGCCGGACACTGACCGCCGCCTCTTATAGCCAGGGGCCGCACACGGGGCCGGACACTGACCGCCACCTCTTATAGCCAGGGGACGGACACGGGGCCGGACACTGACCACCGCCTCTTATATCCAGGGGCCGGACACTGACCGCCGCCTCTTATATCCAGGGGCCGGACACTGACCGCTGCCTCTTATATACAGGGGCCGGACACTGACCGCCGCCTCTTATATCCAGGGGCCGGACACTGACCGCCGCCTCTTATATCCAGGGGCCGGACACTGACCGCTGCCTCTTATATCCAGGGGCCGGACACTGACCGCCGCCTCTTATATCCAGGGGCCGGACACTGACCGCCACCTCTTATATCCAGGGGCCGCACACAGGGCCGGACACTGACCGCTGCCTCTTATATCCAGGGGCCGGACACTGACCGCTGCCTCTTATGTACAGGGGCCGGACACTGACCGCCGCCTCTTATGTACAGGGGCTGGACACTGACCGCTGCCTCTTATATCCAGGGGCCGGACACTGACCGCCGCCTCTTATATCCAGGGGCCGGACACTGACCGCCGCCTCTTATATCCAGGGGCCGGACACTGACCGCTGCCTCTTATATCCAGGGGCCGGACACTGACCGCTGCCTCTTATATCCAGGGGCCGGACACTGACTGCTGCCTCTTATATACAGGGGCCGGACACTGACCGCCGCCTCTTATATCCAGGGGCCGGACACTGACCGCTGCCTCTTATATACAGGGGCCGGACACTGACCGCTGCCTCTTATATACAGGGGCCGCACACGGGGCCGGACACTGACCGCCGCCTCTTATATCCAGGGGCCGGACACTGACCGCCGCCTCTTATATCCAGGGGCCGGACACTGACCGCCGCCTCTTATATCCAGGGGCCGGACACTGACCGCCGCCTCTTATATCCAGGGGCCGGACACTGACCGCCGCCTCTTATATCCAGGGGCCGGACACTGACCGCCGCCTCTTATATCCAGGGGCCGGACACTGACCGCCGCCTCTTATATACAGGGGCCGGACACTGACTGCTGCCTCTTATATACAGGGGCCGCACACGGGGCCGGACACTGACCGCCGCCTCTTATATCCAGGGGCCGGACACTGACCGCTGCCTCTTATATACAGGGGCCGGACACTGACCGCTGCCTCTTATATACAGGGGCCGCACACGGGGCCGGACACTGACCGCCGCCTCTTATATCCAGGGGCCGGACACTGACCGCCGCCTCTTATATCCAGGGGCCGGACACTGACCGCCGCCTCTTATATCCAGGGGCCGGACACTGACCGCCGCCTCTTATATCCAGGGGCCGGACACTGACCGCCGCCTCTTATATCCAGGGGCCGGACACTGACCGCCGCCTCTTATATCCAGGGGCCGGACACTGACCGCCGCCTCTTATATACAGGGGCCGGACACTGACCGCCGCCTCTTATATCCAGGGGCCGGACACTGACCGCCGCCTCTTATATCCAGGGGCCGGACACTGACCGCCGCCTCTTATATACAGGGGCCGGACACTGACCGCCGCCTCTTATATCCAGGGGCCGGACACTGACCGCCGCCTCTTATATCCAGGGGCCGGACACTGACCGCCGCCTCTTATATCCAGGGGCCGGACACTGACCGCCGCCTCTTATATACAGGGGCCGGACACTGACCGCCGCCTCTTATATCCAGGGGCCGGACACTGACCGCCGCCTCTTATATCCAGGGGCCGGACACTGACCGCCGCCTCTTATATACAGGAGCCGGACACTGACCGCCGCCTCTTATATCCAGGGGCCGGACACTGACCGCCGCCTCTTATATACAGGGGCCGGACACTGACCGCCGCCTCTTATATCCAGGGGCCGGACACTGACCGCCGCCTCTTATATCCAGGGGCCGGACACTGACCGCCGCCTCTTATATCCAGGGGCCGGACACTGACCGCCGCCTCTTATATCCAGGGGCCGGACACTGACCGCCGCCTCTTATATCCAGGGGCCGGACACTGACCGCCGCCTCTTATATCCAGGGGCCGGACACTGACCGCCGCCTCTTATATACAGGGGCCGGACACTGACCGCCGCCTCTTATATCCAGGGGCCGGACACTGACCGCCGCCTCTTATATCCAGGGGCCGGACACTGACCGCCGCCTCTTATATCCAGGGGCCGGACACTGACCGCCGCCTCTTATATCCAGGGGCCGGACACTGACCGCCGCCTCTTATATACAGGGGCCGGACACTGACCGCCGCCTCTTATATACAGGGGCCGGACACTGACCGCCGCCTCTTATATACAGGGGCCGGACACTGACCGCCGCCTCTTATATACAGGGGCCGGACACTGACCGCCGCCTCTTATATCCAGGGGCCGGACACTGACCGCCGCCTCTTATATCCAGGGGCCGGACACTGACCGCCGCCTCTTATATCCAGGGGCCGGACACTGACCGCCGCCTCTTATATACAGGGGCCGGACACTGACCGCTGCCTCTTATATACAGGGGCCGGACACTGACCGCCGCCTCTTATATACAGGGGCCGGACACTGACCGCCGCCTCTTACTGTATATCCAGGGGCCGGACACTGACCGCCGCCTCTTATATACAGGGGCCGGACACTGACCGCTGCCTCTTATATACAGGGGCCGGACACTGACCGCCGCCTCTTATATCCAGGGGCCGGACACTGACCGCCGCCTCTTATATACAGGGGCCGGACACTGACCGCCGCCTCTTATATACAGGGGCCGGACACTGACCGCCGCCTCTTATATCCAGGGGCCGGACACTGACCGCCGCCTCTTATATACAGGGGCCGGACACTGACCGCCGCCTCTTATATCCAGGGGCCGGACACTGACCGCCGCCTCTTATATCCAGGGGCCGGACACTGACCGCCGCCTCTTATATCCAGGGGCCGGACACTGACCGCCGCCTCTTATATACAGGGGCCGGACACTGACCGCCGCCTCTTATATACAGGGGCCGGACACTGACCGCCGCCTCTTATATCCAGGGGCCGGACACTGACCGCCGCCTCTTATATCCAGGGGCCGGACACTGACCGCCGCCTCTTATATCCAGGGGCCGGACACTGACCGCCGCCTCTTATATCCAGGGGCCGGACACTGACCGCCGCCTCTTATATCCAGGGGCCGGACACTGACCGCCGCCTCTTATATCCAGGGGCCGGACACTGACCGCCGCCTCTTATATCCAGGGGCCGGACACTGACCGCCGCCTCTTATATACAGGGGCCGGACACTGACCGCCGCCTCTTATATCCAGGGGCCGGACACTGACCGCCGCCTCTTATATCCAGGGGCCGGACACTGACCGCCGCCTCTTATATCCAGGGGCCGGACACTGACCGCCGCCTCTTATATCCAGGGGCCGGACACTGACCGCCGCCTCTTATATCCAGGGGCCGGACACTGACCGCCGCCTCTTATATCCAGGGGCCGGACACTGACCGCCGCCTCTTATATACAGGGGCCGGACACTGACCGCCGCCTCTTATATACAGGGGCCGGACACTGACCGCCGCCTCTTATATCCAGGGGCCGGACACTGACCGCCGCCTCTTATATCCAGGGGCCGGACACTGACCGCCGCCTCTTATATACAGGGGCCGGACACTGACCGCCGCCTCTTATATCCAGGGGCCGGACACTGACCGCCGCCTCTTATATACAGGGGCCGGACACTGACCGCCGCCTCTTATATCCAGGGGCCGGACACTGACCGCCGCCTCTTATATACAGGGGCCGGACACTGACCGCTGCCTTATATCCAGGGGACGCACACAGGGCCGGACACTGACCGCTGCCTCTTATATACAGGGGCCGGACACTGACCGCCGCCTCTTATATCCAGGGGCCGGACACTGACCGCCGCCTCTTATATCCAGGGGCCGGACACTGACCGCCGCCTCTTATATCCAGGGGCCGGACACTGACCGCCGCCTCTTATATCCAGGGGCCGGACACTGACCGCCGCCTCTTATATCCAGGGGCCGGACACTGACCGCCGCCTCTTATATCCAGGGGCCGGACACTGACCGCCGCCTCTTATATCCAGGGGCCGGACACTGACCGCCGCCTCTTATATCCAGGGGCCGGACACTGACCGCCGCCTCTTATATCCAGGGGCCGGACACTGACCGCCGCCTCTTATATCCAGGGGCCGGACACTGACCGCTGCCTCTTATATACAGGGGCCGGACACTGACCGCCGCCTCTTATATCCAGGGGCCGGACACTGACCGCCGCCTCTTATATCCAGGGGCCGGACACTGACCGCCGCCTCTTATATCCAGGGGACGCACACGGGGCCGGACACTGACCACCGCCTCTTACGTCCAGGCGCTGTCCTGTTTCCGGCCGGACGCCCCGGCACAGGCCGACTCTGCTTTCAGAGTGATTGATAATCAATAATCCCGGCACTTTCCCTTAAAACTTCGTCACTTAACAAGAGACGGTGACGTCATCAGCTGTCGCCGGACGCCGGCTCTCTCACGTGACCAGTGTTACTAGGTGACCACGCCCTTGACAGGATGATTGGCAGCAGCTCAGCACATTCATAGGACAACCAAGTGGCGGGAACCAATGAGAGAAAAAGCTGCAGGGCGGGTCACGCCCACAGGAAATAGCAGCCTCCGGTGCCACGCCCCTTGCTGAGTGAGCCAATCAGGATCTGATATCTGCTGTGACGCCCGATACGTTGCACGTCACTGCGTTCCTTCAGCGCCATATTGATAGATGACGCATTTGGCTCTTCCGCCTGCGGCCCGCAACTTCTGAGGGGACCGGTAAGATACATCGGGGTGCGCGGTCACTGCGGTGTCCGGACCCGGCACTGATGTGAGGGGAGGGCGGCGGGGCAGAAGGAGGAGGAGACGCAGCGGCGCCCGCGGGTGTGAGGAGCCGGCGTGTCTGTATCTGCGTGCTGTCCACGCCCTGCTTCAGCCGCCGCAGCCAATCACATTCCTCATTATGTTTGTGAGGAAGGAGGCGAAATGAAAGCTGCCTGCTGATTGGCTGCGCCGAGGCCCTGTGTAACCGACTTCATCAGGAAAGACCACAAGTCTGTTAACGGTGACCGGAGCGCGGAGATGAAGAGTGGAGTGTGGGGACGCGTCTGACGGTGTGAGCGCGGGGACGCGTGTGACGGTGTGAGCGCGGAGATGAAGATAAGAGTGCGGGGACGCGTGTGACGGTGTGAGCGCGGAGATGGAGTGGAGTGTGGGGACGCGTGTGACGGTGTGAGCGCGGAGATGGAGTGGAGTGTGGGGACGCGTCTGACGGTGTGAGCGCGGAGGTGGAGTGTGGGGACGCGTGTGACGGTGTGAGCGCGGAGATGAAGATAAGAGCGCGGGGGCGCGTCTGACGGTGTGAGCGCGGGGAAGCGTCTGTGGGCGTGGGAGCGGAGCGCGGGGACGCGTCTGACGGCGGGGGCGCGTCTGACGGCGTGGGAGCGAAGCGCGGAGAAGCGTCTGTGGGAGCTGGGACGCGTCTGTGGGAGCTGGGACGCGTCTGTGGGAGCTGGGACGCGTCTGTGGGAGCTGGGACGCGTCTGTGGGAGCTGGGACGCGTCTGTGGGAGCTGGGACGCGTCTGTGGGAGCTGGGACGCGTCTGTGGGAGCTGGGACGCGTCTGTGGGAGCTGGGACGCGTCTGTGGGAGCTGGGACGCGTCTGTGGGAGCTGGGACGCGTCTGTGGGAGCTGGGACGCGTCTGTGGGAGCTGGGACGCGTCTGTGGGAGCTGGGACGCGTCTGTGGGAGCTGGGACGCGTCTGTGGGAGCTGGGACGCGTCTGTGGGAGCTGGGACGCGTCTGTGGGCGTGGAAGCGGAGCACGGAGAAGCGTCTGTGGGAGCGGAGCGCGGGGACGCGTCTGTGGGCGTGGGAGCGGAGCGCGGAGAAGCGTCTGTGGGCGTGGGAGCGGAGCGCGGAGAAGCGTCTGTGGGAGCGGAGCGCGGAGAAGCGTCTGTGGGAGCGGAGCGCGGAGAAGCGTCTGTGGGAGCGGAGCGCGGAGAAGCGTCTGTGGGCGTGGGAGCGGAGCGCGGAGAAGCGTCTGTGGGAGCGGAGCGCGGAGAAGCGTCTGTGGGCGTGGGAGCGGAGCGCGGAGAAGCGTCTGTGGGCGTGGGAGCGGAGCGCGGAGAAGCGTCTGTGGGCGTGGGAGCGGAGCGCGGAGAAGCGTCTGTGGGCGTGGGCGCGGGAGCGGGGACGCGTCTGTGGGCGTGGGAGCGGAGCGCGGGGACGCGTCTGTGGGCGTGGAAGCGGAGCGCGGAGAAGCGTCTGTGGGAGCGGAGCGCGGGGATGCGTCTGTGGGCGTGGAAGCGGAGCGCGGAGAAGCGTCTGTGGGCGTGGGAGCCGAGCGCGGAGCAGCGTCTGTGGGAGCGGAGCGCGGGGACGCGTCTGTGGGCGTGGGAGCGGAGCGCGGGGACGCGTCTGTGGGCGTGGGAGCGGAGCGCGGGGACGCGTCTGTGGGCGTGGGAGCGGAGCGCGGAGAAGCGTCTGTGAACGTGGGAGCGGAGCGCTGGGACGCGTCTGTGGGCGCGGGAGCGGAGCACGGGGACGCGTCTGTGGGAGCGGAGCGCGGGGACGCGTCTGTGGGAGCGGAGCGCGGGGACGCGTCTGTGGGAGTGGAAGCGGAGCTCGGAGAAGCGTCTGGGCGTGGGAGCGGAGCGCGGGGACGCGTCTGTGGGAGCAGAGCGCGGGGACGCGTCTGTGGGCGTGGGAGCGGAGCGCGGGGACGCGTCTGTGGGCGTGGGAGCGGAGCGCGGAGAAGCGTCTGTGGGCGTGGGAGCGGAGCGCGGAGAAGCGTCTGTGGGCGTGGGAGCGGAGCGCGGAGAAGCGTCTGTGGGCGTGGGAGCGGAGCGCGGGGACGCGTCTGTGGGCGTGGAAGCGGAGCGCGGAGAAGCGTCTGTGGGAGCGGAGCGCGGGGATGCGTCTGTGGGCGTGGAAGCGGAGCACGGAGAAGCGTCTGTGGGCGTGGGAGCCGAGCGCGGAGCAGCGTCTGTGGGAGCGGAGCGCGGGGACGCGTCTGTGGGCGTGGGAGCGGAGCGCGGGGACGCGTCTGTGGGCGTGGGAGCGGAGCGCGGGGACGCGTCTGTGGGCGTGGGAGCGGAGCGCGGGGACGCGTCTGTGGGCGTGGGAGCGGAGCGCGGAGAAGCGTCTGTGAACGTGGGAGCGGAGCGCTGGGACGCGTCTGTGGGCGCGGGAGCGGAGCACGGGGACGCGTCTGTGGGAGCGGAGCGCGGGGACGCGTCTGTGGGAGCGGAGCGCGGGGACGCGTCTGTGGGAGCGGAGCGCGGGGACGCGTCTGTGGGAGTGGAAGCGGAGCTCGGAGAAGCGTCTGGGCGTGGGAGCGGAGCGCGGGGACGCGTCTGTGGGAGCAGAGCGCGGGGACGCGTCTGTGGGCGTGGGAGCGGAGCGCGGGGACGCGTCTGTGGGCGTGGGAGCGGAGCGCGGGGACGCGTCTGTGGGCGTGGGAGCGGAGCGCGGGGACGCGTCTGTGGGCGTGGGAGCGGAGCGCGGGGACGCGTCTGTGGGCGTGGGAGCGGAGCGCGGAGAAGCGTCTGACGACGTGGGGCATTGTTGGTCGCACTCTGCAATCTATCTGTTGTCCGCTTTGTGCCCGTTTTTAGAATTTCTCCGGTAAAGACGACGTTCTCTCTTTCCACGCTGCAGTAACGCTTTTTTCTTCGTTCTTCCCCACGTGAACTTTTGGCTCCTTCTGTTTCCTTCTTTCTAGGTCTATGAAGCTTTAGAGATGTTTAATAAATCGTTCGCCACTCCTTTCGGAGGAGGCACCGGAGCTTTCGGAGCAACGTCAACTTTTGGGCAAAGTAAGTATTGTGGGCCCACTGTTAGCTCGGTGGAGGGTCTGTCCGCAGTTTATTCCCCTCCACGTGTCTTGTGGATCGCTTTGCATCATACACGGCCATTTACTGGGTGTTTCTGATGCACCTGTTGGGTTTTGGGCTTTCTGATGCCCTCTGAGCTCCAGGGCTTGTATCACGGACGACCATCACGTGCTCGGACTGGCCGGCAGCTCTCTTGATCCGAGTGAGACTGCTGCATAGAGCTATGTGGAAAGCTGCCGGCCCGTCCGAGCAGCGCAATGTGATCACCGTCTGTGTTACACACATGGTCTCCCTCTTGGGTTGCAGTCGGACACTGGTGGGGCTTATGCTCTTGGTGACCATTAATGTTTCCTGGGTTTTCAGCTCCTGGTTTTGGAACATCGACTGCTACCGGTTTTGGGACTTCAACCTTCGGCACCAACACAAACAGTGGCGGCTTGTTTGGAAACACACAGAGTAAACCGGGTACGATCGCCGGGCTGAGGCCATGGGGCCCTTGTGCTCTAGCGCTATGATGTGATTGTGCTTTTTTTAACCCCTCTTAGGCGGACTCTTTGGCACAGGAACCTTCAACCAGACAGCAACCTCCTCTACAAGCACAGGTTTTGGATTCGGGACATCCACCGGTACCACAAACTCTTTATTTGGGGCCACAAACACAGGAGGCGGCCTCTTCTCATCTCAGAATAATGCCTTCGGCCAGACGAAGCCTTCCACCTTCAGCAGCAGTAAGTGCCCCCCGGTGTGGATGGTTTTTGGGGTCTCTAGCTTTCCTCATCTTATTTCTGTGTCCTCTCTCACTTGTAGGTTTTGGGACAGGTACAAACAGCACCAGCCTTTTCGGCAACACAAACACCACTGCAAATCCATTTGGAGGGACATCCAGTACCTTGTTTGGGGCCTCGACGTTCTCTGCAGCTCCCACCGGGACCACCATCAAGTTCAATGTGAGTACAGGGCTCCCAGTCTGGCGGCCTATTTGTGAGAGGAGTCTGGATTCTGCACTCTTGTCGCTGACTAACATGGCTTATGTGGCCGTTATGGTAGTTGTGCACAAAATGGCTTCACCTTTCCAAGCTGAGCAGTGACTCTCGGGTAATCATCTGGAACCTATTGATCAGCTGATCGCACCCAGCACCATGGTATGGCATCTTTGTCATTTGCGCAGAATGCAGAGTACTTAACCCCTTAATGACCTATGGTGGCTAACGGTTGTATGAATCCAACTCTGGAGCGGAGCCCGCATCATACGCAGCAGGTGCCAGCTCTGTTACTGCTCCGCTCACTGCTGTTAACCATTTAGCTGCTGCTCTCAGTAACTGCCATTAGCATTTAAATGGTGGAACTGTCAAGGTGCGTGGCAATCGCTGAGAGGCAATGAGTTGTTATGGCGCCCGTGTGCTGGTGAAGGTCCCCGGGGCTTGCCAGCTTGGTGAACCCTCTAGGAGTTATTTTGGGGTAAATCCGGCATGTAATATTTCATGTGAGCAGCCCTGATGACTCCGTGTCATAGCTGTCTATCATTCAGGCTTTCTGGCTGCTATGTTTACATATGCAGAGCTCACTGGCGCCGGAGCTTTGTTTCGGCGCAGGTCACCAGTATGTGACCTTTCCACTGTGGAGCAGGAATCCTCTGCTACATCTTTTTTAATTTTCAGGCCCCTTCTGGAACAGACACCATGGCCAAGGGCGGTGTGACCACAAACATCAGTACAAAGCACCAGTGTATTACAGCCATGAAGGAGTATGAGAGCAAGTCTCTAGAGGTGAGTGCCGGGCCGCGGACACCTCTGTCCTGTCTCGTGTCTCTAATGCTGGTCACTGACGGCCTTGTCTTCCTATAGGAGCTGCGCCTGGAAGATTATCAGGCCAACAGGAAGGGGCCGCAGAATCCAGTGGGGGCAGCCTCGGGTACAAGCCTATTTGGGGCATCCACAGCCACTTCAAGTGCCTCCACGGGTCTGTTCGGGGCGACGCCATCCAGCAGCAGCTTTTCGTTTGGCAATAAAAATGCATTTGGGCAAGGTAAATGATGGGTGCTATAGAGATCTGTACAATGACCGGCGGTCTTGTTGCTGAAGGGGGGGGGGGGGAATGGAATGGCGGTATTTTTGACGGGGGTGGTCCGGACAGGCGGTCTCATTGTGACTATTTGCAGGTACCAACACTTTTGGAGCAAACACCGGCAGTCTATTCGGCCAGGCCTCCACCCAGCCAGCGACAAGCTTGTTTAATAAGCCCTTCCCAGCCACGACCACACAGAACGCCGGCTTTTCATTTGGAAACACCAACACACTGGGGCAGCCACAGACGAGCACTATGGTGAGTCATGTGCGGCCGCAGACCAGCACAGTGGTGGGCCCACTGCGGTGAGTTTATAGCTGCCGCTTCCCACGGGGATGTACGCTGCTGCTGCTGTGTGCATTTCATGTGATCTGTCTTCTACAGGGGCTTTTTGGGAGCACTCAAGCCACGCAGTCCACCGGCCTCTTTGGCACCACAACCAACACAAATGCCGGTTCAGCCTTTGGGACGGGGACCAATCTATTTGGACAGACCAGCAATACGCCTTTTGGAGGAGTTGGAAATTCGGTACGTAACCTCTGGGAACCAGTGCACAGAACTGACTTGCCACTGAATCAGTCTCTTTAATCTGTTAGTGCACTTGGGTTTTACACCTTAATTTTCCTTCTTTTAGTCCTACACAAAATATAAAGTATATAAAATAAACTAATAATCCGCATTGGAGTCTTAAAAATAATACAAGAAGTTTCCTCAATGTCCAGTGCTGCCGATGCAATATCCGTCTCCTGATCTCTATTATGTAGCTGTATAGAAAATAGTGAGGGGTTTAGTTAAATCAGAGGTCCCCAAAAGCCCCTCCAATGGTGAGAGCGACTTGGTACGTCGCCAGCCTGTGCCCGCACCGCGAGATGGGTAGTGTGTATAGGAATGTAGCGCCATCAGAAGCCTCATATTGGGAAGTCCTCCGAGGCATCTGAGCGTGCGTACCTCACCAGAGGAGCACGTCAGGCAGAGAATAAACGTAGAAGGTGGGGAGTAAACCAGAGCGGCCCCTGAGGCGACACTAGTGGCGTATCCAAGCCCCTCCACACACTCTGGCTGCAGCTTTTGGAGAGATTGGAGCTGGTATAGGGGGCCGCATTAGATCTGTAGAGCAGGTTAACTCTTCATAGGACCCCACCAATGGAGCACTCTGACCGACCGGGAAGTAGCAGTAAGTTAAGAGCCGCCAGGCCTCTATGATGTTTAGGTGCTTGTGCACTAACTGTGATTCTAGGGGTCTCCCCGTGCGTGTAGAAGGTCCACATCAATCTTTCCAAGAGGAGATATGTTCCTGTAGTAATCAAAATCGTGGAAGAGCGAAATAAATACAAGAATCGGGGTAAAAATCTAATTTGTCAGAGATTTTTGTACCCGATAGAGGTTATAGCAATGGTTCCCAAACTCCAGTCCTCACAGACCCCAACAAGTCATGTTTTCAGGGTTTCCTTAGTATTTCGCAAGTGATGGAAGTATCATCAAGGCATCAGGAATTCTCTCACATGTGTAACACTATGGAAATCCTGAAAACGTGACCTGTTGGGGTCCATGAGGACTGGAGTTTGGGATCACTGGGTTAGAGGGAGATGGTGTTTGGCTTACACTGCCCACCTGTCTATGCTATTGGGGGTTGGGTTCCATATTTTTAACCCCTTGCATTGTTTTCTGTTACAGACTCTGTTCAATAACAAGCCAGCCGCATTCGGGACGACCACGACGAGCGCCCCTGCATTCGGCACCGGCTCTGGGACTCTGTTCGGTAAGAGACCTTTACTAATATGATCGATCGTCACATTTATTGGAGGAAAGACAGAAGTCCTTTATAATGAGAATTTAGGATGTTTAACCCCTCACAACACATGATGAATGTTTACGTCAGATGTTGCATCCCTGCCCTTCGATGCACGCAGAGCACTGTCTGTGGCTGTTAACCTGTTAAATGCTGCTTTCAATCTGACAGCGCGATTTAATCCATGCCGACGAGTGTCATTCCTCGTTCCCATCGGTGCGTCCATCATGTCATTGTGGGGCACCAATGGGTTGTCATGACAGTGGGGCGTCTGCTGAAGACCCCTCTTACCTGTCATTCTGATACCCCTGTGACATCGGCTCGTGGCGTTCATAGGAGATGACATAGCGGGGCTGGTACAATGCTATGTATAGCACAGGTGATCAGACGATTGCAGCTTCACGTCCCCTAGGGGGGCTAGTTAAAAGTTTAAAACAAGTGAACAAAAACTCGTTGAAATCCCCCCCCCTTTAGCCCCATTAAAAATATAAATACACTTTAGATGTCGCTATGTTCAGAAATGTCCGATCTGTCAAAATATAAAGGAAATGTATCCGCTCAGTAAAGGGCATAATAAGAAAAAGAATTGAAAATCTTCAATTAGGTTTTTTTTTTTTGCCAGCTGCAACATGGCAATAAAATGTAATAAGAGATCTAAACATCAGATCTACCCCAAAATGGTATCAATAAAAACTGCAGGTGAGGGCCCCATATCCCGAAAAATAAAGTTACAGGTCTCTGAAAATTGTAACAAAAACTAACAATAGTTTTCATACAAATTTCCAATTTCTTTTTCACCACCAGAGCACGCTAACCTACATGAGTTGATAATTTTACATAGTTTTTCCCTTCACCCATGACAGCACCACATGAGAGAGGGATCCGCCCCGCCAGGACAGGAACCTACTGAAACATAAGGGGCGGCACCTCTCCCCCGCTTCAGTTGGGTTCCTGTCCTGGAAAGGAATCCCTCTGACAGCGGCGGTGCCTGTCAGGATGAAAAGACCCAGGGCCGTCCCAGCGTGTAAAAATGCAGGGCTGGCTTACCTGCGACGCTGGCCGTCGGCAGCTGGTAGCGCAGTCCCCGGGGTTTTTCCTCATACGGGCCCCGGGTTCGTGCGGGCACGTTCCGATGTCCTCCCTTCAGAGGTTCCTCCCTGTGCCGCCCTCCCCCTGCGCGCGCGCCCGTTCCTTCCCCTGCATGCAGGGGAAGCCGGGGGCAGAGACCGGCGTCTGACGTGGGAGCGCGACCGCTGACGTCATCAGGACGCGACGGTCATGGCGCCGGGCGCGACGCCGGCCAGGAGAAGCGACGGGGGGGAGGGGTAATGAGGGGCTCACTCACCGCATAAAAGAAGGAGCAGAAGCGGCTGCAGGGGTGACAATGGCGTCTCAGGAGGATCGCTCACCGTCCCCATTGCCTCTGCCCCCATCGCAAGCTTCTGGTCGCAAGAGCCGCTCGAGCGGCAAAAGCAGCAGCCGTCCGAGTCACCGATCGAGGGATTCCTCGAGATCAAAAGAGCGCAGAGCGCACGCTCCTTCGCAGCCCCAGAGCCCGGTATCCGTCTTTCCTGGGTGGTGAGTGATCTCCGTGAAAGTTAGACAATAATAGGCCTTCCTATGTCTTGTTTTTTTTTTTTTTAGGGAGGCAAAAAAGCTATAAGCAAAAAGAAAAATAGAGAATGTGCCATATGCCACAGCCCTTTAGCAAAAGACTACCAAAAGGACTTATGTGTCAGCTGTATCCAGCGGACTATGGCTGAAGAGGTGCCGAGCCTGGCAACAAACCTCAGATCGATAATAAAATCTGAGGTACAGGGCTCACTTAAAAAATTATTAAAAAAGAAGAGTAAGAGTAGGAAAGCCTCCCCGAGTTCCTCGTCAGGCTCCTCCTCTTAAGAGTAAGAGTAGGAAAGCCTCCCCGAGTTCCTCGTCAGGCTCCTCTTCGGAGTATCAAGTTGAGCACGGGTCATCTTCATCCTCAGACAGTGATAAGGGGGGCAGACCTTGCTTTCCCGTAGAAGATACGGACGCTCTCCTTAAAGCCATCAGGTCCACTATGGGCCTGCAAGAGGAGAAGGTAGAGAGATCACTGGAGGATGTAATCTTTGGCGGCCTGCAAGAAAGGAAGAAGCGTAACTTTCCGGTCAATGACAAGGTTCAGGCCCTAATCGAAAGAGGAATGGGAGAAGTCAGGTAGCCTTCCCTCCTCTTCAAAGCGAAGATACCCCTTTGAGGCTAAAGACACGGACGTCTGGGACAAGGTCCCAAAGATTGACGCAGCAGTGTCTAGGTCTTCCAAGAAGTCGGCCCTGCCCCTGGAGGATTCAGGGGTTTTGAGAGATCCCTTGGATAAAAAAGCGGACTCATACCTAAGGCACACTTGGGAGGCAGCGGCAGGGGGTCTGAAACCGGCAATAGCCGGCACCTGCACAGCCCGGTCATTAATGGTCTGGTTGCAACAACTTGAAGAAAAATTAGTCTCCAAGGTACCAAGAGAGAAAATATTAGGAGAAATGTACTTGCTACACGGAGCTGCCGCTTTCTTGACTGACACCTCCGCCGACTCGATGAGGTTAACGGCAAGAGCAGCGGGGCTATCGAACGCCGCAAGACAGGCGTTATGGCTCAAAGGCTGCCCTGGGGACATTCAATCTAAGGCGAAATTATGCTCGTTACCATGTGATGGGCAGTTCCTGTTTGGGAAAAACCTGGATGACATCTTGGAGAAGGCCGGTGATAAAAAGAAGGGCTTCCCCAGATTCATGGGTGATCAAAGGAGACCGCCCTTTCGGAGGGGAAAGTTCAATCGGGGCCGTGCCCCGGGAGAGCGGAAAAGGTGGGACGACAAGAGGAAAAAAGAACCAGGGTTCATGTTTGGGGGAACTACCTCAACCGCCAAAAAATCCCCGCAATGACGCCAGCCCTCCGGTGGGGGGGAAGATTGAAGCTCTTTTCTCAAGAATGGGAGAAAATATCGGCCAACAATTGGATTCTGAGCATTATAAAGAATGGCCTAAAAATCCCTTTCTTCCAGCATCCAAGAGCTTCATTTGTGGTGACCCCCGTCAGAAAGGAACCAGGGGAGCAATCAGCCATAGAAACAGAAATTTTAGGACTGTTGGAGAAACAAGTTCTAATAGAGGTCCCAAAAGATCAAGAGAGAAGGGGGTTCTATTCTCCCCTCTTCCTAATAAAAAAACCAGACCTCTCCTTCAGAACGATAATAAATCTCAGGCACCTCAATCAATGGATCATGAACCAAACATTCAAAATGGAATCTGTGTCTTCAGCCATAAAGCTGTTACACCACAACTGCTTCATGGCCGTAATAGATTTGAAGGATGCCTATTACCACATCCCGATGCACCCAGAATACCAGAAATACCTGAGGGTAGCCCTATACATCCAGGGCGACCTCAGGCACTTTCAATTTACAGCTCTTCCGTTTGGCATCTCCATAGCGCCAAGGATTTTTACGAAAGTAATAGCGGAAATGACAGCTTTCCTTCGAATCCACAATGTGATTATGGTGCCTTACTTGGACGATTTTTTTGGTCATTGGCAATTCAGAACATCACTGCGCACATCAAGTAGAGAAAATAACAGAAACCCTGCAAAGACTGGGTTGGATGGTAAACTTAAAGAAATCAAAACTTCAACCCCTAAGGAAACAAACATTTCTAGGTTTCGTCTTGGACTCCGACCGTCAAGTTTGTCTCTTGCCAGAGAAAAAACTAGAGAAAGTGAGAGAAATGACCCTGACAGCAATACAACAACCGCACATGACCCTAAGAAGGGCAATGTCCCTGTTGGGCACGCTAACAGCCTGTATCCCTGCGGTCAACTGGGCACAGTTTCATACCCGACAACTGCAGGCGGAAATCTTGTCAGCCCAGAAACGATTGAAAGGGCGTTTAGAAGGGAAGCTGGAACTTTCCGAAAAGGGGAAAAACTCTCTCACTTGGTGGCTAGACAGCACAAATTTAGCAGGGGGAACTTTGTGGCACAGGCCCGTGTCCGATGTAATATTGACGGACGCAAGCTCCTTGGGATGGGGGGCACACCTGAGAGAACAAATAGCCCAAGGGTCCTGGGGTCACCTAGAGCAGAAGGCTTCCTCCAACTTAAGAGAGTTAAGAGCAGTAAACAGAGCCTTGGGGGCATTCATTCCCAGGCTACAGGGTCAAAATGTCCGAATTATGTCAGACAACAGGGTGGCAGTGGCGTATGTCAACCACCAGGGAGGGACAAGGTCAAACTCCCTAATGGACGAAGCCAAAAGAATCTTTCTCAAAGCAGAACAACATCTAACCTCCCTGACGGCCCTACACATCAAAGGGACAGAAAATGTTCAAGCCGACTTTCTAAGCCGCAACAAGTTAAAACAGGGAGAGTGGGCCTTAAATCGTGTAATATTCCAGAGGATAGTACAGTTATGGGGGCAGCCAGTGATCGACCTCTTTGCCACCAAAAACAACCGGCAGGTGAGGAGATTCTGCTCATTAAACCCAGGGGAAAACCCTTGGGCAGTAGACGCTCTGCAAATCCCGTGGCTGTTCAAACTGCGCTATGCCTTTCCCCCAGTAGCGTTAATCCCGGCAGTGGTAAAAAAGATAAGACACGAGCAAGCCAGAGTAATCCTCATAGCCCCGTTCTGGCCAAAAAGACCGTGGTTTTCACTACTGCAAATGATGTCTCTCTCGGACCCGTGGGTACTGCCAGAAATTCCAGATTTATTAGCTCAGGGGCCGATATTCCACAAACAAGTCAAGGGGCTCCATCTGACGGCGTGGAATTTGAGAGGGCACTTTTGAGAGATAAAGGTTTTCCCTGGGGTTGGTGACTACTCTAATGAAAAGTAGAAAACCAATAACAACCAACATATATGGCAGGACGTGGAAGAAATTTCTACAATTCCTGGGAAAACCGTTAGGTCAAGAACCCCCAATCGAGTCCATCTTGGAGTTCTTGCAGGCAGGTCTACAGCTAGGCCTGGCGGTTAATACCCTCAAGGTACAGGTTTCAGCGCTGGGTGCATTATACAATTGCAATATAGCAGCAAACAGATGGGTAGCCAGGTTCATAAAATCTTGCCACAGATCTAGGCCAGTTTCCTTACCAAAAATAGCTCCATGGGATCTAAATCTGGTGCTGGAAGCCCTTACGAAGGAGCCGTTTGAACCCATACAGCAGATTTCAACTAAAAACCTCACCCTAAAAACCATCATTTTGGTAGCTCTAACGTCGGCACGTAGAGTTAGTGACTTGCAGGCCCTCTCAGTCAACCCACCATATACCCAGATATACCAGGATAGGGTGGTTATGAGAACAGACCCTGTTTACTTGCCGAAAGTAGTAACTAACTTTCACCGAAACCAAGAAATTGTCCTCCCTTCCTTCTGTGAGAATCTGAAAAACCCAGGGGAGGAGAAATTTCATAGCCTAGACGTTAAAAGAACCCTAGTAGAGTATATGTCTATAACCAGCCAGTGGAGGAGGTCCCAGTCCCTATTCGTAGCCTTCCAGGGTGCTAGGAAAGGTTATGGAGTGTCAAAGGGAACTATTGCCCGATGGATTAGGGAGGCCATTAGTGTAGCCTATTCAGCTAGTGGCGTCCCGGTTCCTGACGGCATCAAGGCTCATTCCACCAGAGCCGTGGCGACCTCCTGGGCTGAGAAAGCAGAGGTATCAATAGAGCAAATTTGTAAGGCCACTACCTGGGCCTCACCCTCAACTTTCTTTAGACACTATAGACTAAATCTATCCTCCTCTGCTGACTTGACCTTTGGTAGAAGGGTGCTGCAAGCGGTGGTCCCTCCCTAAGGTGTTCGAAGTCTCCAGAATCTCTCATGTGGTACTGTCATGGGTGAAGGGAAAACCACCATGGTTACTTACCGGTAGCCGGTTTTTCCGGAACCCATGACAGCACCCGTATATTTCCCCCCCTTTTTCACCGTTTGGGTGTGCACAATAGTCGGGTGTATTTGTGTGATGTGGTGTTGGATAAATATGTAACTAACCGGGAAGTCCTCTCAAATGCTCTGTAATCCAACTGAAGCGGGGGAGAGGTGCCGCCCCTTATGTTTCAGTAGGGTCCTGGCGGGGCGGATCCCTCTCTCATGTGGTGCTGTCATGGGTTCCGGAAAAACCGGCTACCGGTAAGTAACCATGGTGGTATCTAATCTATTCTAGAGCTTTTGTTAAAGTAGTTTTTGAAACGTCAGAATATAATGCTCGGCATTTGCTTACAACTTGCAGGACATATTGCTTTTGTTCTTCATCTTTTGTCAGGTCGTTAAAGTCAGTTACTTCCTACCTCTTTTAATTTTTCTTTCCTAACTTTTGGATTTACAACCCTAGCGTGCTCTGATGGTTCATCTGTGCTACTGAGCAATTTATTAGCCATTAACAACTTTTCTTTGTCTGTAATGGTGGGATCAAAAAACGATAATCCCACCAACTCTGCATTCAAATACCACAAATGGTTCGAAAATTTGGTCAGGGCTATTTCTGCAATGTTGTTGTCACATTCTTTATAGTCTAACAGACTATGCAAAATACCTAAATCTTAAAATACCTCAATTTGGATTTTTTCAAACTTTGAGCGACGAGCGGCACGGGTTAACGTCGTTTGATCGAGCTCAAATTTTGGCTCTCTCAATATCTGGAAAGGGGAATCGTTTTGTGGGGTCCAGACGGACAAAATTCCGACATCGATTTTTTTGCGGTCACCCTAGTGAACACTGTGTAAATAAAAAGCCAAAAAACTATTGTAGAATTTGTTTTATATTTTTTTTTCAATTTAGAATGAATGTTGTCATTCAAAAAACAAACCCTCATAAGTGTGTCGACAGGAAGATAAATTTATGGCTCTTGAAAGAAGGGGGTGTAAAAAATTGCAACAGCCAGGTGGTGAAGGGGTTAAGCCCAGGCCACCCTATACACCATTACACAGTCTACTAATTCTGTAACCATATCCTGATCCTGAGTTACATCCTGTATTATACCCCAGAGCTGCACTCACTATTCTGCTGGTGCAGTCACTGTGTACATACATTACATTACTGATCCTGAGTTACCTCCTGTATTATACCCCAGAGCTGCACTCACTATTCTGCTGGTGCAGTCACTGTGTACATACATTACATTACTGATCCTGAGTTACATCCTGTATTATACCCCAGAGCTGCACTCACTATTCTGCTGGTGCAGTCACTGTGTACACACATTACATTACTGATCCTGAGTTACATCCTGTATTATACTCCAGAGCTGCACTCACTATTCTGCAGGATTAGTTGGCGTCTTGCAGCATGTGGGGGTGGTCTTGAACCCCGGTGAGTGCTCTCTGCTGCACACGTTACTTCCTGTCTCATGTTTCCTCGTTCTCCTGATCTGCAGGCTTTGGGGCCAGTAATGCAGGCAGCAGTCTCTTCGGAAATAAGACTGCCCCGGGGACGCTTGGTCCCGGCCTCGGCACCGGCTTTGGACAAGGTAGGACTATTTTCCTTGTGCTTGTTGATTTCTGTGTTGGAGATAATCAGTCGCTGAGTCCTTCACGCCTCCGTCTTTCCTCTAGGAGGTTAGGAGCTGTCGGACAGGCGCGTGGGGACGTCGCCATTACACTAAGCGCATTGTCTATAATATATACACAAATCCTGACGAGTCCTGATTGTGTGATGTCATCGGGTGACGTCACGGTCCTGGAGCGCTGGTTCTGCAGTTGCTCATTGTCGACTTTGTGCCTGCTCTGCTGCATGATGGCAGTGCTCGTGTCCCCTATTGTCACGTACCCGCTTCTCAGCACGTGACTTGGGGTTACGCCTGCAAGGGTTAATCTATCTCCTCTCACTCCGTCCAGCATTCACCCTCTGTCCTATGCTGCAGTGGGTGCATAAATCACACCCCGACACAGACCACACACCCCGCTCATACACGCTGCCACCACTCACCGAACACACGGGCGATGAGTCACGGAAATGTTACTACTACTATGTGCCAGTCACCAGGAGCACACACTCTAAGGCTATGGATTCTTTACAGCAACAAGGTTCAAACTTATTAAAGTTTTAAGCTTTAACAGAAAAGGTACAGTGCTTACAATAAAAGGATATGAAATTATGGAAATAAACAGTGACCTACAAATATGCAAAACAGTGATAAAATAAAGTGAGAAACTTACAGAAATGTCTAAACTTTGCAGTCTGGCATTCTGCTCCTGAGGGGGGGGGGGTGAATATGGAATGGCTCACACCAGCTTGGCTGTTCCTCAGCCTGTGAACATCTTCCTTTTTGTACGGGCCTAATTTATAGATATAACCTGGAGATGAGATTTCTAGACCAGCCTCGCATGTTAATATTCTAATTGCTGTGACTGGATCATGGCGACTCTACCAATGAATACTTTTTTTTTTTTTTTTAAACCATACATTTTTATTTACCACGTGTCAAGCATTACATTTTGACAGTAAACTCTTAATGATTAACACATTATGTAATTGTTATTCCCTATCAGTATGTCTTTGGAATGTGGGAGGAAACCGGAGAACACGGAGGAAACCCACGCAAACACGGGGAGAACATACAAACTCCTTGCAGATGTTGTTCTTGGTGGGATTCGAACCCAGGACTCCAGCGCTGCAAGGCTGCAGTGCTATCCACTGAGCTGTTGGGGAAATGTTTAGGTTTCTATTAGGGACTGTAGTGTGGTGTGCACGGTAAAAAGTTGAGACATTGGAGGTTTCTCTAGTCATCTTCCACGACAGCAGTATCGGAGGATGTCTCCCCGCCCTATTGGGGGACAGGAAATGCACAAGAGACTAAATAACCCTCCCCTTCCTACTACCTTCAGTGTTTTTCCTGTCCCCTATGGGGCATGAAGAGGTCCGGATAGTGCTGCCGCGACCGGAGGCACTTTTCGAAATACATGGAAGCCGGACGGTCGAGGGCTCCGCTCTCCTCCGTCTGGCAGGCCGCTCCCGTCTCCACTGCTGCGTGACTCGGGACCCCCACCTGCCTCTCCTGCATCCCCCCAACGGGGTAAAGCGAGGTGGCGACGTGCGACTGGGGTCCTCAGTGAGCTCCCCGGCGTCCTTCCCACAGGGGCGGGCGCACACCGGAAGTGACGCAGCGCCGAACTTCCGGTACATCATCCCAGCGTTCCGGGTGAAACGCTTAAGCGGCCGATATGCTGTCCGCCGATAGGGGCTGGCTGCGTTTCGGGCCCGAGCTAATCTATGACACACACACACACACACACACACACACACACACACACACACACACACACACCCACACATCGGCCACCAAGGCGAACCTGGACTAAGGGGACGGAGCCAGTGACCCCAGGAGGGGCGGAGGACAGCTGTGGAATCAGCCGCAAGGAGGGGTGATCTAGATCAGGGTTCCCTAACTCCAGTCCTCAAGGCCCACCAACAGATCATGTTTTCAGGATTTCATTTGTATTGCTCAGGTGATAATTGCTTCACCTGTGCAATACAAAGGAAATCCTGAAAATATGATCTGTTGGTGGGCCTTGAGGACTGGAGTTGGGGAACCCTGATCTAGATTGCTACCACCTGTGGACCAGGGGAGGAGGAGCACAGAACACGCTGATGGACCTAGGCTATTAAAACCCTGGTCAGAGGGCATCGAGGTAAGGCCATTTCTGCACTGGTGACTGACAGACTGACCATGTACGGTGATAAGCCCTCTCGATCTGCTTCTGCGGAGCCCAGCATTCACCCTCCTACTGTAAGTAGCCGGGTGGGTCCCCCTTTGTGTCCGGGTGGTCTCTGAGGTGACTTAGTGTGCCTTCTCTCTCTATTTTAGGGAGACAAGGCCCCTGACGCCGTAAAGAAACCAAGCCGCAAAAGTGTGTGTGTGTGTGTGTGTGGTACCAAACTTCCCTCGACACATAGGAAGAAACTGTCAGCCCTGAACGGATGACATAAAACGTGCAGAGCAGCCCTCCCTATTGGACAGTATAAAAACCCTCATCAAACAAGAAGTCCAAACTTCTATGATGACAGTTGCCCAGACCCCGACACCACAGCCCCCTCCTGCTAGGAAAAGGAAAGCTGACTCAGACTCGGGCGAAATTGATACCTCTAACTCAGAGGACGCATGGGAGAATGAGCCCCCACTTCCACCCCCAAACCCGATAACAAAAAATATTACTTCTCGTTTGAGGACATGGGGCATTTAGTTAGTATGGTAAGGGGCACCATGGGATTGGAGGAGGTGGAAGTGGAATGCTCTATTCAGGATGAAATGTTTGGGGGACTAAAGCCCAAAGACCAAAAGGGGTTTCCCATTCACGAAAACATCCGAAACCTGGTTTTGCAGGAATGGGCCCTCCCTGAGAAAGGGCTTAGTGTTCCCTCAGACCTGAGGAATCAGTTTCCCTTAGAGGGAGATTGCTCCCTACAGGAAGTCCCTAAAGTGGACGTGCAGGTATCCAGGGTGACTAAGAGACCGGCTCTTCCATTTGAAGATTCATCTCCGCTCAAGGATCCCATGGATTGGAAAGCAGAGAAGCCTGCTCAGGAAATCCTGGGATGCATCCACAACCCTGCTAAAGGCCAATATAGCCTCTACATGTGTTGTCAGGTCCCTATTCCGCTGGCTGCGTACACTGGAAGACCACCTCACTCGGGGAACCTCCAGGGAAGAAATCCTTGACTCCCACTATTACAAAAAGCAACAGGGTTCCTAGCTGATGCTTCTGTGGAATCCATACGAGTAGCAGCAAAGTCTGCGGTCCTCTCCAACTCAGCCAGAAGAACACTGAGGCTGAAATCTTGGGGAGGAGACTTTACGTCAAAAACAAAACTCTGTGCGATTCCCTTCCAGGGGAATTATGTGTTTGGCCCAGCTCTGGATGATATCCTGGAGAAAGCCACGGATAAGAAGTCGCTTCCAGAACGAAGGAAACCTAGGAAATTATTTTTTTTTGTCTCCCCCCCCCACCCCCGTGCCCAGCCCTCCCAGAGAAATTTATAAAAGGGAAGGGCAACACGGGCTGGTGGAGTTATCCAATAGGAGGTAAGGGCAGAAATATTCTGGCCCCCCTGCAACAGCAAAAGCCTACGGACAAACAATGACAGTATTCTGGTCGGGGACTCTCGAATTTCATAGATCAATGGCGGTCCATAACCTCAAACCAATGGGTTCTTTGCACCATTCGCGACGGACTGAGATTGGAATTCAAGAGTCCTCCCCCTCAATGCCTGAGAATAACCTCTCTACAGGCGCACCTCCAGAGATCTTTGCTGTCAGACATAAAAACAGTTCTGCAAGCAAGAGCAATCTCCCCAGTCCCACATCAGGAGGTGGGCAGAGGCCACAACTCTCGCCTCTTCGTAGTCGTAAAACCCTCAGGGAAACACAGGGTTATTATAAACTTAAAGCCCTTAAACCAAGTGGTGAAGTACAGGCGATTCAAGATGGAGTCGGCCAAGACAGCAATCCCCCTCATAGGACAGGATTGGGTGATGGCTACAATAGACCTGAGGGACGCTTACTACCACGTCCCGATTCATCCAGACCACAGGAGATTCCTCAGGTTTGTGGTGTCCCAGGGGTCCCAGGTCAACCACTACCAATTCAACGTCCTGCCGTTTGGAATGTCATCAGCCCCTCGTGTATTTACCAAGGTGATGGCAGAGGCAATGATCTTCATTCTCCAGCAAGGGATCTGCATTGTCCCATACCTAGACGACCTTCTAATAGCTCCATCCATATCTCGCCTGAACCAGGATGTAGGGAAAATCTCTAGAAATTTTACAATCCTTGGGTTGGATCCCCAACCTGGAGAAATCAGACCTTTCATCCCTCAACAAGCAAAAAGTTCTTGAGGATACTCCTGGACTCGGGAAAGCTTTTCTACCCAGGGAGCGACCACTCGACCTGGTTCAGAGACTCTCCAAGTTTAGAGCCCAGAGAGCACCAACCCTGAGAGACTCAATGTCCATGCTAGGTTCGCTTACAGAATGTATCCAAGCCGTCTCCTGGGCCCAAGCCCATACTCGGGTCCTTCATTCCTATGTACTCCGGTGTTCAAGGAAACACCGGAATATACTGACCAGGAGAACCCCTCTTCCCGGTTATGTAAAGGCGTCTATCAGATGGTGGCTGAACCACCAGAATCTCCAGCAGGGGGTCAGCTGGGATCAACTTCCCCTGAAAATCATCACCACAGATGCCAGTCAGAGAGGCTGGGGTGCTATAGTGGAGAAATCACACTTCCAGGGGGTATGGCCCCCAGACGTCAGAACCAGCTCCTCAAATGTGAGAGAACTGAGAGCGGTAGAGGAAGCGCTGAAGGCAGCATCGACCATTGTCCAAAATCATCATATACGTGTCTGCTCAGACAATATGACTACAGTGTCTTACATCCGTCACCAAGGAGGCACGAAATTTTCCAACCTAAAATTGGTGGCTGCAAGAATCATTTCTTGGGCAGAGAAACATTTACTGTCCATATCGGCAGTGCATCTAAGGGCGTCGGGCAACGTGGAGGTAGACTTCCTCAGTAGGAGGGATGTTCATCCCGGGGAATTGAGCCTAGCCCAAACAGTCTTTTTGTCTCTGGTCTCAAGATGGGGACATCCCGAGGTGGCCCTCTTTGCCAGTTTTCAAAATACGAAGGTGGAAACATTTTTTTCTCCTTCAGCCCCACCGACGGTGCGTGGAAAGTAGATGCCTTCTCCCGTCCTTGGCACTTCAATCTAGCCTACACCTTCCCTCCGGTTCCCATGATAGTGAGGACACTACAGACGATACGGGCAGAACAAGTCACTACAATCTTGGTGGCTCCCTTGTGGCCAGGGGGAAGCTGGTACGGAGCCCTATGAAACGTGGCTCGGGAAGGTCCAATACTTCTGCCCCAGAGAGCCAATCTTCGCCAAGGCCCTCTACTGCATCCAGACTCGCACAAAATGTACCTGGCGGCCTGGTTACTGAAGCTAGAATCCTAAAGGCTAATGCCTATCTGAAAAAGTAATTCAAACCCTACAAAAGAGTAGGAAACCAGTGACTAACGCCATTTATGGTAAGGTCTGGAAGAAGTTCTCATCTTGGTGCTCCCCAAATTTTCCAGATCCCTTCCATCTTAATAGTGCACAAAACTTAGAATTCCTTCAAGACGGACTGCATCTGGGACTCACACCTAGCACTTTAAAGGTGCAAGTTTCAGTCCTTAGCTCATTCTACGACCAGGACCTGGCAAGTCATCGATGGGTCAAACGATTCATGACCTAAGCGTCTAGGATCCGTCCCAGACTCCGTAGCCAGATCTCCCCCCCGGGACTTGAACCTAGTTCTCAGGGGCCTGACCAGTGAACCATTTGAACCACTGTCTTCCACAACTCTGAAAAACTTAACACTAAAAACCGTGTTCCTAGTAGCAATTACTGACGCATAGGGGAATTGCAGGCCCTGTCAATACAAGAGCCATATTAAACTATCATGAACGATAGCATCATCCTGAGATTAGATCCCTCTTTTATGCCTGAGGTAGTCTCAAACTTTCACAGGTTCCAGGACATCATATTGCCTTCCTTCCTTCCAACACAAAAGTGTTCCACACCCTTGATGTCCGCAGAGTAGTTCTCTTCTACCTCCAGCAGACGGAGAGTTGGAGGATTGATCAGAATTTATTCCTTCAGATTTCAGGACGAAATAAAGGCAAAAAGGCGACAAAAAATACAATTGCGAATTGGATCAAGCAAGCTGTCAACCTCGCCTACTCGTCACAGAACGTTCCCCCTCCTGCATCATTGAGAGCCCACTCTACTCATTCAGTAGCAACATCGTGGGCAGAAAGAGGCAACACATGTTCGGAGCAGATATGCAGAGCCGCCACCTGGTCGTCTCTCCATACATTCACCAGACATTATAGACTAAATTTCAACAGGGATTTAACGTTTGGCAGACGTGTTCTGCAGGCTGTTATCCCTCCCTAAGAAATTAGCTGTTGGTATTCCTCCGATATGGCTGTCGTGGAAGGTGACTGGAGAAAATAGAATTAGTCTTACAGGTAATTCGGTTTCTAGGAACCTTCCACGACAGCACTAGTTTCCCTCCCTATCTGATACTCTACTGGATGATTCCTGCACTTTGGTGGTAACTATACATGCTAGTGTGTACAGAAAAAACACTGGAGGTAGTAGGAAGGGGAGGGTTATTTAACCTCTTGTGCATTTCCTGTCCCCCATTAGGGCGGGGAGACATCCTTTCATACTGCTGTCATGGAAGGTTCCTAGAAACCGAATTACCGGTAAGACTAATTCTATTTTTCAGTTGTTATCCAGTGCCGGTCGTCATCATTATTCCACATGAATCGTAACTGTTCGAATACCGCGGCTCTGTAGTAACGGGCCACCGAGGGACATCCCAGGCCTCCCTTACTCATAGGGATGTAAAGCGTGTCCGCTTGGACTCTGGATTTTTTCTTTCTCTTGCTAAATGTTTTTTAAGATCATTGCTTGGATCTCTTAACCCCTTAACCCCCAAGGGTGGTTTGCACGTTCACCGGGCCAATTTTTACAATTCTGACCACTGTCCCTTTGAGGTAATAACTCAAACGCTTCCATGGATCCCGGTGATTCTGACATTGTTTTCTCATGACATATTGTACTTCATGTTAGTGGTAAAATTTCATTCATATAACTTGCGTTTATTTGTGAAAGAAAAGGAAATTTGGAGAAAATTTAGCAATTTTCCAACTTTGAATTTTTATGCCCTTAAATCACAGAGATACGGCACACAAAAAACTTGATAAGTAACATTTCCCACATGTTTACTTTACATCAGCACAATTTTGGAACCAAAAATTTTTTTGGTTAAGAAGTTATAAGGGTTAAAAGTTGACCAGCGATTTTTCATTTTTGCAACACCATTTTATTTTTACGGACCACATCACATTTGAAGCCACGTTGAGGGTTCTATATGATAGAAAATACCCAAAAGTGACACCATTCTAAAAACTGCACTCCTTAAGGTGCTCAAAACCACATTCAAGAAGTTTATTAACCCTTCAGGTGCTTCACAGGAATTTTTTTTGAATATTTAAAAAAAATGAACATTTACCTTCACAAAAAATTCAGGTTCAATTTTTTTTTTTTTTATTTTACCAAGGGTAACAGGAGAAATTGGACTGCAAAAGTTATTGTGCAATTTGTTCTGAGTACGCTGATATCTGATATGTGGGGGGAACCACTGTTTCGGCGCATGGCAGAGCTCAGAAGGGAAGGAGCGCCGTTTGACTTTTTCAATGCAAAATTGGCTAGAATTCAGAGCGGACGCCATGTCACGTTTGGAGAGCCCCTGATGTACCTAAACAGTGGAAACCCCCCACAAGTGACCCCATTTTGGAAACTAGACCCCCCCCCCAAGGAACTTATCTAGATATGTAGTGAGAACGTTGAACCAACAAGGGCTTCACAGAAGTTTATAACGTACAGCGGTACAATTAAAAAAATCATATTTTTTTCCACAGAAAATGATCTTTTCACCCCCAATTTCTATTTTCCCAAGGGTAACAGGACCCTAAAAGTTATTGTGCAATTTGTCCTGAGTACGCTGATACCCCACATGTGGGTGTAAATGACTATTTGGGCGCATAGCAGAGCTCGGAAGGGAAGCAGCGCCATTTGACTTTTTTGGCTGGAATTTAGATCGGACACCATGTCGCGATTGGAAAACCCCTGATGTGCCAAAACAGTGGAAACCCCCCACAAATGACCCCATTTTGGAAACTAGACCCCCCCAAGAACTTATCTAGATGTGTGGTGAGCACTTTGAACCCCTCAGTGTTTCACAGAAGTTTATAACGCCCGGGCGTGAAAATTAAAAAATCGTATTTTTTCCCACAAACATGATCTTTTAGTCCCCAATTTTTTTTATTTTCCCAAGGTTAACAGGAGAAAATGGACCCCAAAAGTTGTTGTCCAATTTGTCCTGAGTACGCTGACACCCCATATGTGGGAGAAAACTACTGTATGGGCACACGTCGGGGCTCGGAAGGGAAGTAGTGACGTTTTGGAATGCAGACTTTGATGGAATGGTCTGCGGGTGTCATGTGCGTTTGGAGAACCTCTGATGTACCTAAACTATTGAAACTCTCCATAAGTGACCCCATTTTGGAAACTAGACCCCCCCCCAAGGAACTTATCTAGATGTGTGGTGAGCACTTTGAACCCCCAAGTGCTTCACAGAAGTTTATAACGCCCGGGCGTGAAAATAAAAAAACATTTTTCCACAAATATTTTTGCCCCCAATTTTTTATTTTCCTAAGGGAAACAGGAGAAATTGGACCCCAAAAGTTGTTTTGCAATTTGTCCTGAGTAGGCTGATAACCCCATATGTGGGGGTAAAACACTGTTTGGGCGCATGGCAGAGCTTGGAAGGGAAGGAGCACCATTTGACTTTTTCAACTCAGAATTAGCTGGAATTGAGATCAGACGCCATGTTGCATTTGGAGAACACCTGATGTGCCCAAACAGAGGAAACCCCCAATTCTAACTCCAACCCTAACCCCAACACACCCCTAACCCTAATCTCAGCCCTAACCCTAATGGGGAAAATGGTAATAAATACATTTTCTTTTAATGTTATTATTTCTCCTTCGTCTCATTGGGGGACACAGAGACTGTGGGTGTGTGCTTCTGCCGTCTGGAGGCTGACACTAAGTATACAAAAAAAAGAGTTAGCTCCTCCTCCGCCGCATACACCCTCGCCCCCAGACCGGGCGTAACTCGGTTTTTGCTTAGTGTCTGATGGAGGCACACGCAGTCTGGAGCTCCAGACTAGGTTTTTTTTTTTGTTTTTTTTTTCCTTTCTTTGAAGATAAGACAGGGGCGACGGATCCTATAGAGAGGGTCCGATCTCCCCAAATCATCAACGGGCGACCACGTGTGAGTAGTCCTCCACGTGTTTTCTCTCCCGCACCGAGGGACACATCTGGGACTTTTCCCCAGAGAACCATTTTTCTTTTTTATTTTGTAAAGAGGGGCAACGCATCCTGATAAGAGGATTCGATTTCCCCATGAACTACAACGGGCGAGCACGTGTGAGCGATGGGCGATCCCCAACGGACTCCACGTTTTGTTCCTCTCCTGCAACGCGGGATTTCAGGTTGCCCCTTCCACCCCTAGGTAGTGACACCAGGGGTGCAGTTGGAGGCGCAGGTGAGCCAGGGGATCGAAGCATCCACCCCCCGTAGCCTCCCCCTCCCCGCCCAGGGATGGGGTTGAGAGCACCCCAAGAGAGCCCCCCCGGCGGCCAGGCTCACCTTTTTTTTTTGTAGGGTCACCCCCTGGAACGGGACCCCCCAGAATGCGCCGCGGGGCTGTCTGTTCCCCCGCCCGACGGGGTTACTTTTTCTCACGGGGCCCGACTCTCTCCCCGGTGGAACCCGGTGTGAGTAGTGCCACATGCGGAGTGCGGCCAGAAGTCCCGCCGGCGGCCGCGGTATGGGGAGATCCGCAAAGCCTGCCCGCCCCTTCCGGTGGTAGCCGGAAGCCCCGCCCACTGACTTCCGGCAGCCCGGGGGGCGCGGCGGGCGCGCAGTGACCGGGGAGCGCGCACCCTCCTCCCCCTCCTCGCAGGTCCCCGCCGGAGTACGGCTGAAGCTCCGCCGGCGGCCGCGGTCCCCGCTGTATGGGGAGGGCCGCGAGTTCCGCGCGAGGCCCGCCCGCCGCTTCCGGTGGGGGTCTGGAAGCCCCGCCCACTGACTTCCGGCGGCCCAGGGAGCGCGGCGGGCGCGCACAGTGACCGGAGGCTCCCGCCCCCCTCCCCCTCCTCGCATTTCCTCGCCGGAGTGCGGTCGGAAGCCCCGCCGCCTCTCTCCAGAGTGCACCGCAGTGCCCCCGGCGAGTAACGGCACGTGAAGCAGCTCGTCCACGTCTCAGGGATTGCGTCCAGAGCACCCCGTGGAAGAGGTGGGACGTTACCGGTGGGTGAGTGCAACCCCGTTTCGAGTGCCGCACTGGTTGTCAAGGAAGCGGTTACCCTCCTCCTCCTACCCTACCCTGCAATATGTCTGGCAAAGGGAAAGCTCACTCTTTCCTATACGCTGTTTGCGTTTCCTGTGGGGTCAGGCTGCCTAAGGCGCAGCCGGGTAAATTTTGCGAAGCCTGTGAGTCGGAGCGAGCCCAGGAGCCCCCCATTGTTGCAGAGCCCAGGGGTCAGGACCCCCCAGAATGGGCAGTGTCTTTATCGCATTCTATGATGTCCCTTACGAAGGCAATTGAGTCCCTTCGGGGCCCGGGCAGGGTCAAGGATGGTGGTCTGCCAGCGGAAGACAGCTCGTCCACGTCTCAGGACCCTTCGTCCGTTAGGGGCCGCTCCAGCACCAGACAAGCTCATGGTAAGAGAGCTCGTTCTCCGTCGGCCGGGCCCTCTGGGGAGTCGGCGGCGATTTTTAGGGCATCTCGTTCCCTGTCGCCAAGCTCAGGAAGCGATCAGGGCGAGGAGGAGGAGGAGGAAGCCTGGAATCCAGAAAGCCTGGGATACCAGGACTCGGTGGACAGCCTCATTGAGGCGGTCAACCAGACTTTAGAGATCGAGGATGATGTGTCCACGGCCTCAGGTCACAAGGTCTCCTTCAAGAAAACCAGGCGTCCGCATAGAAGGTTTGCCACACATCCGGAGTTCGAGGAGCTAGTCCAGAAACATAGGGAACACCCGGATAAGCGCTTTGCAATGCAAAAGGCGCTGCAAGCAAAGTATCCGTTTCCTCCTGAACTCCATAAAGGGTGGGTGGAGTCGCCAGTAGTGGACCCACCGGTGTCACGTTTAGCATCAAGATCGCTATTGTCGATACCCAGCGGTTCTTCTATTAAGGACCCAACTGATCGCCTCATAGAGGGGCTTGCCCGCTCAGTGTATGAGGCAGCAGGGTCGGCTCTGGCCCCCTCCTTTGCGGCTACCTGGGTGGCTAAGGCCATGGTTTCATGGGCAGACACTCTGCATAGGGCCCTCCAAGACAGGGATCTGCCCGCGGAAATCTTGGAGGTGACAAATCAGATATCAGGAGCGAGTGATTATCTCGTCGGCACCGCTCTGGATGTGGCCGAGTGTTCTGCTGTGGCAGCAGCAAATGCGATCGCCGTAAGGCGAGCATTATGGCTGAGATTATGGAAAGCGGATTCTATCTCTAAAAAATCCATGACCTCATTGCCTTTTCAAGGCAATCGGTTGTTCGGTGAAAAGCTTGATAAACTTATCTCAGAAGCCACAGGGGGGAAGAGTAGTTTTCTACCGCAGCAGAAGAGTTGGCCGGCATTCAGGCAGACGCAGAGGCGTTTTCGGCCCTTTCGTAGCTCCTGGAGGTGGACTTCGGCCAGGGCGTCCACCTCCGCAAATGATGGTCAGATTAGGGAAAGGCAAGTTTCTTACAGGGCCAATCCGCTGGGTAGAGGCCGAGGCCGTTTGCCCAGAGCGAGGGGGGCCAGATCACAAAAGCCTCCAGCAAAATGACTCGAGGCACTTCGTACCTACGGACGACAGAGTGGGCGGACGCCTACTAAGGTTCAGCCACGTTTGGGTCGCAGTGGCACGCGACGCTTGGGTGGCAGAACTGATATCGTCCGGGTACAAGATAGAGTTTGTCGGACTCCCGCCACGGCGTTTCTTCCGTTCCCGGCTCTCCGGAACAGAATCGCAGGCGGAAGGTCTGTTGCAGGCTATAATGACGCTACAGCGCAACGGGGTCATTGTCCCAGTGCCGAAAAGCGAAGAGACGCAAGGTTTTTACTCCAACCTGTTTTCAGTCCCCAAAAAGGACGGGACAGTAAGGCCAGTACTGGATTTAAAGATCCTGAACAAATTTATCAGGGTCAGGCGATTCCGGATGGAATCCCTCCGTTCGGTCATTTCAGCCATGGATCCAGGGGAATTCCTGGCCTCGATCGATGTGCAGGATGCATATCTCCACATCCCGATTTTTCCTCCACACCAGAGGTTCCTGCGTTTTGCGATCGGAGGGCGACATTTCCAATTTGTTGCTCTGCCCTTCGGTCTGGCCACTGCCCCCAGAGTCTTTACAAAGATAATGGCGGTGGTTATGGCCATCCTGCATGCTCGGGGCATAACGGTACTACCCTACCTGGACGACCTTTTGGTAAAGGGGCCGTCGTTTCAGGCGTGCCAGGAGAATGTCGGTATCACTCTGGATACCCTGGCCCGCCTAGGTTGGCTGATCAATCGGAACAAGTCGTCCTTGGTTCCGGCTCAGAGAATCGTATTTCTAGGCATGGCTTTCGACACCTCCCAGGGGCTGGTGATCCTCCCTCAGGACAAGGCGCAAAGGATCAAACAGGGGGTACGGAACCTTCTTCAGCCGGGCTCCAGATCCATCCGGTACGGCATGAGTGTGTTGGGCAGAATGGTGGCGGCGATGGAGGCAATCCCGTTTGCCCAGTTCCATCTCCGTCCGCTTCAACATGCGCTCTTGTCAGCATGGGACCGAAGGCTGCTTTCCCTCAATCATCGGTGCAGTTTGTCTCCACCGGTCCGACGGTCACTCCAGTGGTGGACTCGCGACTCGTCTCTGGTTCAGGGGAAACCCTTTCCCCCGGAACAGTGGTTGGTGGTGACGACCGATGCAAGCCTGCAGGGTTGGGGAGCAGTTTTCCAGAGTCACACAGCCCAGGGGCGGTGGTCCTTTCGGGAGGTAATTCTCCCGATCAACATTCTGGAGATACGGGCAATACGATTGGCCCTGCAACATTTTCAGCGTTGGCTGACAAACCGGCCGGTGCGCGTTCAGTCGGACAATGCTACAGCGGTAGCGTATGTGAACCATCAGGGGGGCACGCGCAGCCAGGCAGCCATGCGCGAGGTCGGGCTGGTACTGCGTTGGGCCGAGAAAAACCACGTGGTAATTTCAGCGGTGCACATTCCGGGAATCGAAAACTGGGCGGCGGATTTTCTCAGCCGACAGGGGGTCGCGGCAGGGGAGTGGTCCCTGCACCCCGAGGTTTTTCAACAGATCTGCCAACGGTGGGGGACACCAGACGTGGACCTTATGGCATCCAGAGAGAACGCCAAGATTCAAAGGTTCGTCGCTCGATCCCTCGACCCGCAGGCAATCGCAGCAGACGCTCTGGTGCTTCCGTGGAGCCAGTTTCGGCTCCCGTACTTGTTCCCCCCGCTACCTCTGCTTCCAAGAGTCATCAGAAAGATAAGGAGAGAGAAGGTTCCAGCAATTCTGCTGGCCCCAGACTGGCCTCGGCGGGCCTGGTATGCAGATCTGGTTCAACTAGTGGTGGACGTACCCTGGCGTCTCCCAGATCGGCCGGACTTACTGTCCCAGGGGCCGATCTGCCATCCGAACTTAGGGGCCCTGTGTTTGACGGCGTGGCCATTGAATCTTGGCTGTTAACACAGGCAGGATTCAGGCGCGATGTGGTGGCCACGATGGTGAGTGCCCGAAAGCCTTCCTCGGCGAAGGTATATCATCGGACTTGGGAAGTGTTTTTCCGTTGGTGTAGGGATCGCGGAGTGGCTCCTCTGGTTTTTTCGATCCCCAACGTACTGGCTTTTCTGCAGGCAGAGCTGGACGCGGGATTGGCTCCGAGTTCGCTCAGAACGCAAGTCTCGGCCCTGTCGGTGCTTTTCCAACGAAAGGTCGCTTCGGTCTGGCAGGTTAGGACGTTTATGCAAGGGGTCGCACATTTAGTACCCCCCTATAAGGCACCGATGGAATCATGGGACCTGAACTTAGTGCTCAGGGCCCTTCAGGAGCCTCCCTTCGAACCGTTACAAGAAGTCTCCTTACCTTACCTGTCCAGGAAGGTCGTTTTTCTGGTAGCGATAACATCTATTAGGCGGGTTTCGGAACTGGCGGCTTTATCTTGTAAACCGCCGTTCCTGACTTTTTATAAGGATAAAGTAGTTTTAAGGCCAGCTCCCCCCTTCTTGCCGAAGGTTGTCTCTGCATTCCATATCAACGAAGACATTGTCTTACCCTCGTTTTGCCCGGCACCGGTGCATAGGGTAGAAAAGGCATTGCACACCCTGGATCTGGTAAGAGCCCTTAGGAGGTATGTGACAAGGACAGCGCCATTCCGCCAGACAGACTCTCTATTCGTGATTCCAGAAGGGCGGCGGAAGAGACTCGCTGCGTCCAGAGCGACTTTGGCCAGATGGGTTCGTCTGACAGTCCAAGAATCATATCAAATCAGTAGCACGCCGGTTCCGGCAGGGATCAGGGCACACTCGGCTCGAGCAGTGGGTGCCTCATGGGCACTGCGACACCAGGCTTCAGCGGAACAGGTGTGCAAAGCAGCTACCTGGTCCAGTTTGCATACGTTTGTCAAACATTATAACGTACATATCCAGGCATCCTCGGATGCAAGCCTGGGAAGAAAGATTCTCCAGGCAGCAGTTGCGCACCTCTAATCAGGGGCGCAAAATAGCATGGATTGGGTGAGCTAAGATCCCGCCCAGGGACTGCTTTAGAACGTCCCACAGTCTCTGTGTCCCCCAATGAGACGAAGGAGAAACATGGATTTTTGTGAGTACTCACCGTAAAATCCTTTTCTCCGAGACGCTCATTGGGGGACACAGCACCCACCCTATTAGCCAGTTGGCATCTGTTTATTTTGAATTATACAAATCCTTATGTAAGGATCAGGGTGGTCCCTTTTTCAGACGTATAATTTCTTGCCTGAGTTTAAGGCGCGTTCTCCTACTGCTTATGCACTAAACTGAGTTACGCCCGGTCTGGGGGCGAGGGTGTATGCGGCGGAGGAGGAGCTAACTCTTTTTTTGTATACTTAGTGTCAGCCTCCAGACGGCAGAAGCACACACCCACAGTCTCTGTGTCCCCCAATGAGCGTCTCGGAGAAAAGGATTTTACGGTGAGTACTCACAAAAATCCATGTTTTTCCCTAACTAAGGGGGTGATAACGGGGGGTTTGATTTACTATTTATGGCGGTTTTTATGTTTGGCAGCTGTCACACGTTAAAAGACGCTTTTTATTGTAAAAATAGTTTTTGCATCACCACATATTGAGAGCTATAATTTTTCCGTATTTTGACCCACCGAGTCATGTGAGGTCTTATTTTTTGCGGGACGAGTTGACGTTTTTATTGGTACCATTTTCAGGCATGTGACTTTTTTGATCGCTTTTTATTCGGATTTGTGGGACGCAGAATGAACAAAAACCAGCGTTTCATGAATTTATTTTGGGGGGGTGCGTTTACACCGTTCCGTGTGCGGTAAAATTGATAAAGCGGTTTTATTCTTCGGGTCGGTACGGTTACAGCGATACCTCATTTGTCGTTTTTTTTTGTTTTGGCGCTTTTATGCAATGAAAAGAATTTTATATAAAAAAATTTTGCATCGCTTTATGCTGCGAGCTATAACTTTTTTATTTTTTCGCTGATGACGCTGTGTGGCGGCTCGTTTTTTGCAGGACAAGATGACGTTTTCAGCGGTACCATGGATATTTATATGCGTCTTTTTGATCGTGCATTATTGCACTTTTTGTTCGGCGGTATGATAATAAATCATTATTTTTTGCTTTGTTTTTATTTTTTAAGGGGTTTGCTAATGGGACAGTTTTATAGGGCCGGTTGGTACGGACGCGGCGATACCAAATGTGTACTTTTATTGTTTTGGGTTTTTGGTTTTTTTTTGTTTATTTCCAAAAAACGAATTTTAGGGAATATTTTATTTTGAATTTATTTAGCGATTATTTTTTTTTTATTTTTTTTTTTTTTAAATTTATTTAATTATTATTATTATTACATTGTCCCAGGTGGGACATCACTGTCCTGTGACAGATCGCAGATCAGCGATCTGTCACAGGCACTGCACAAGGCTTCCTCCTTGCATGCGCTTTGCAGGCACTGAGGAAGCCGGCTCCGTGCAGGCCCCCGAAGGTCCCCGTCGCCATCTTGGATCCAGGGACCTGCAGGGAAGGATACCCCCACAGCAGCGCTGCTGTGGGGGGCTCAGGGAAGCACGGAGGGAGTCCCCTCCCTGCCGATGCTTCCGTTTAACCCCCGATACACCGTGATTGTGTTTGATCGCGGTGTGCAAGGGGTTAACGTGTCGGGGGCGGTCTGTGACCGCCCCTGACACATTGTGCCGGGTGTCAGCTGTGATAATCAGCTGACACCCGGCCGCGATAAGCGGCGCTCTCCACTGATCGCTATGACGTACTATCCCGACCCTGGGAATTAAGTCCAGGGTCACATGGACGGGATAGTACATCTGATGGCAGAAAGGGGTTAATATTTTCATTGGAAATATGACGGCGAGATTGCGGAACAAATACAATATCTGTGGGAGAATGAGCATTTTCACTGAGGCTATCCTGCCCAGCCGTGATGGGTTCGTGTCTCTCCCGGCGTGTCAGTCTGGATTTTCTTCCGACTCCTAATTCAGTGATAACATGTTACCTGCTGTGTTGGCCGAATACCCAAAGGCTCAGTATTGTCATTTCCCCATTTAAAAGGGTATTTATTCTCAAAGGGTGCGTTATGGAAGGGGTTAGCGTTAACACCTGGCATTTAGACGTGTTCAGCTTATAGTATGGTATTGTAGTGTATGACTCGATTATTTGCATTGCTGCCGGTACTGACTCTGTAGGATTGGTTATCGCTTGGATGATGTCGTCCACAAATAAACCTATTTTGTGTTCTGTTTTATTCACCTGAATTCCTGATATCGTCGAGTGTGATCTAATTTTCTCCGCCAGAGGCTCAATCGCCAAAGCAAATATAAGGGGTGGTAACGGACACCCCTGTCTCGTCCCATTGGTGATGGTAAACCTGTCCGACATCATTCCAGAGACAGAAAGTGACGCTGATGGGTGAGAATATAGCAGAGTGATTGCTTTAACAATGTCACCCGCGAATCCGAACCTGGTTAGGACCTCCAACAGGTATCCCCAATGCACCCGATCGAACGCCTTCTCTGCCCCTGTCATTGGACGTCCGGTCCCCCCGCTACATGAATGAGGTCAATCATTCGTCTGGTGCCGTCCAATGTCTGTCTGTGCACCAGGGAAGGGATCACACCGGAGACTCTGCTCGCTAGGACTTTGGAGTACAGCTTGAGGTCAGTATTTAGAAGGGATATTGGCCTGATATTATTTGGGTGGTCGGGTGTTCTGCTTGGGGAGGGGGACTATAGTCGCCTGTAACATTTCATCTCGTATTTTGCCCGTTTCGAATATATTTTGGAAGACTAATAGGTGTGGGGACAAGATTTGGTTGAATAAATTCAAGTATTCATTACTTATACCATCCATTTTGCGATGTATTCGCAATTTCCTTAGGGTTGTGTATTTTGTCCTTTTGATAGGCTTGCTATTTTTGCTTTGTTAATCTCACTTTGATCTTATTGGCTAGTATTTTGCTTGCTTTATTTCCCTGCCAATAATATTTCGCTTTATTTCTCCTCAAATTATGCTCCTATTTAGACTGGAGTAGCTGATGTCGTTCGTATCTTGCCTTCTGTAGTTTCCCGTATACCGTGGGTGAGGGACTCTGTTTATGGGTGTCCTCCAGCGTTGCTATGTTTTTCTTTAGCTATTTGTCGCATTCTTAGTTTTTTGTGTTGCGCTGCTATCTGTATTAGCCGCCCTCTTACATAGGCCTGGTGGGCGCACCACACTGTGGTCGGGGGCATGTCGGGGGTACTATTGATATGAAAATATTCCTGGAGGAAGTCGTTTAGTTGGGATTTGATATTATCTGAGGATATTAGAAAGTTATTAATTCTCCTCGGGGAATATGTTACATTATTATACGTCTCTTTAATTTGTCATGTTACAGGGACGCGGTGCGACCAGGTTATGTTCCCAATTTTGGCTGACTGTATATTCTGCAGGAGCCATTTATCCACTACCATTAGACCTATTCTGGAGTATGCTTTATGTGGGTGGGAGTATTACGTATAATCCCGCTCAGAGGCGTGGAGGGCCCTCCACGTGTCGTACACTTCTTCTGACATAACACATTGGGACAACGCGTGGGACTGGGACTTTTTCTTTGAACACCAGGATTTGTCTATATTGGGGATCGGAGCGATGTTGAAAGCTCCACAGATTAGCAGGGATCCTTGTTTTATTTTGGATAATTTGGTTATAAGGCCTTTAATAAAAGTGGTTTGACCTGAATTGGGTGCGTATATGGATGCGATAGTATACACCTTATTACTGATATTCCATATCTGCCCTCCTCATCCAGAATGCTGTCAACAAGCAGGAATGATAGCAATCGCTTCACCTCTCCTCTTTTTCGCCGCATATGACACACAGATATGGGGGTCGTTTTTATGTTGTAATCTATGTGTATCCTCACGATTTAGATGGGTTTCTTGGACACATAGTATGTCCGCTCTGAGTTCCTGGGCTTCCTTCCATAATAACGACCTTTTGAGAGGGCTATTTAGACTTTTCGCCTTAATACTAGAAATTTGAAATACCATCAATTACAATAGTAAAAAAAATCTATAAAGTCACCAAATACAGGATAATAAGGGAAACAAAGGGGTTAAAGGTATCAACAACAAGTGCAACTTGTACAACTCAGTGTCTGGTTCTACGTGAACCAACTGGATATTCATTCCTATCCAGTATTATGGGGGGGTGAGAAGAGAATAAAGTTTTCTTTTTTTTCTAATGTCCCTTTAACCTGCCAGCAAAGCAAAAAAATAGCAGTATGGTGTCCCGGCACAGGCACATAAGGGATTGCTATAGTCGCAGAATACTTGCATGGGGATCAGGTCCATTCTTTGCTCAGGGTCGGGGGGGGGGGGGGAGTCGCTTCTTTAGTGGGGAGCCGGTGTCTTCATCCACCGACATCAGGGACCACTCCTGGAGCAGGGTCATGGCCTCTGTGGGGGACTCCGTTTTTCGTCACGATGAGCTTTACCGGACATCCCCACTTGTAGCCGATATTGTTGTCCTGCAGAATCTTGGTTGCTGCTGAGAATTCCCACCTCCTGTTCAGGGGGGGTCCGTGAATACTAGGATGTTCCGGGATCTTTCTGGAAGTTCTTGCTTTGTTGTCGCTGCCTCCTTGAAGTGGTAGGAGTGCGGCCTGGCTATCCCGTCTCGTGGTGCGGAGCTGGGAGTAGACTTTGGCTTGTGGATCCGGTGCGCCCTGTCGATCAGCAGGGCTCTCTGTTCTGCCCGACGGCACTAGGGTTGTAAAATAGTCCGTTAGAAACTCCTTTAGTGCATCCGCTGTCACACTCTCAGGGATTCCTCTGAAACGTAGGTTATTGCGCCTGGATCGGTCTTCTAAGTCTGCAAGCTTCAGTTTTAAGGCCGTGATTTCTTCGTCCGCTTCATTATGCGCGTTCACTAGATGGTTCTGTGCCATAGTATATTGTGCCACCGATCTACGTGGATGAGATGTGTCTGAGGGATGTGATCACGAAGCTCTATAGAAACAATGGCGGATAGCGTTACTCGCCAGCCGGTGCTCCCAATCCCTATCAGCGGCGCGTGGTGGTCCGGGAGGATGATGCAGTGATGAATTCAGCAGGCTTTATTTACAGTACCTTGATGAGATGTCAAGGAAGATGAAGGAATGGAGATGAGATAGGAGCGAGGACTGTAGGTAGAGCTGTTATAGAAGCACCAGATTAGAGATGATAGGAGCTCCAGGTTGGAGGTAACAAGAGAATCCTTTGTCCAGCTCTGCAGCGCATGTGTGTTACAAGATGGCCCGGAGTACAAGAACAGGAAACAGAACAAAAAAGATAGGAGGAGCTATAGACAGAGAGGTATTATGGGAAAGTACCATAACAAAATATTACAGTGTAATACAACAATGGCCAGTAGATGGCAGCAAAATATAACAAATACAATAGATGATAAACTAAGTATATACCATTACATAAATGTCCATGTATGGCTGAAAATCTATCAGAATAAACTGAAACAGCGCCATATTCTTCCAGCTTCCCCTCTGTGTGTGTGTGAGGTTCGCCAATCTGCGTCATTTCTTTATGTAGCGCAGTGAAAGCCGTTGTGACGTCAGGGTGGATGGCTTGTTTCAGGTCTCCCAGCAGGGATCTGAGTGTGGCTACAGTGACTGGGGCAGAATTGGAGTCTTTAATAGGAGAGTTTGAGGGGCTGGTCAGGGCTGTGCTTTGTAGCTGTAGATCTTCAGGCTCTGGACCTCCAGCACTTCTAGCAGGGGAGAGGAGCAGGGACTGCAGCGCCGGTGAGTAGGACTGTGTGTGGTCAGAGCGCTTGCAGCTTTGTTGGGAGTATGGGGCTGATGGTGTGTTTCAGTGTGCAGCTCTCAGCTTTGCCGCACACTGCTCCTGCTCCTCCTGCTGCCGGCGGCCGCGTGTTGAGAGCTTCGGCCGCCATCTTGGATCCCGCCGCTTCAGACCGGGACACTGCCTGGTGCCTGCTCCTTCCTTCTCCCTCGTGTCATTTCTCCTGCGCTCCGTTCTCCCGTACCACCGCTACACTTATTTCCCGATCTGAACCCCCTCCGGTCACTCCACTGCGCTTTGAGCAGCTCCACATCCGGTCACCCCCCCGGCTATGGATTCTTCAGCGCATACTCTAATAGAAAAGGTACAGTGCTTACAATAAAAGGATATAAAAATATGGAAATAAGCAGTGACATACAAATATGAAAATCAGTTGTAAAATAAAAGGGAGAAAACTTACAGAAATGTCTAAACTTTGCAGTCTGGCATTCTGCTCCCTGAGGGGGGAGGAATATAGAATGGCTCACACCAGCTTGGCTGTCCCTCAGTCTGTTAACAGCTTTCTGTGTGTAAAAGCCTAATTTATAGATTCAACCTGGAGATCAGATTTCTAGACCAGCCTCTAATGTTAATCTAATTCTTGGTTTGTGACTAGATCATGGCGACTCTGCCAATGAATACATTATTTTTCTCTGAACGCTGTTTGTATAACTTTTCTTTCTCATAGTAAATAGTGTCAGGCTGCAATTTGGCGTCTCACTGCAGAGGCACTAGAAGGTGTGAAATGTTTCCACTTTGTGTGTTCTCAGGAAAGCCCCCTGGGGTTGAGACCAGGAGGACTGTCTTTTTCTCAGGATAACATAGGTCATGATCTTTGTGAAGAGCTGCGGCCTAGAACAGATGCTAAGTTACTGCTAGTCATACATCCATACAAATACATATTTCACTACCCTATGTCTTGTGTTGGCGCACTCTGAGCACTGCCTGTCCTGATAATGTGTTCCCTCTATTTCTCCTTCGCAGGTCTGAACCCCGGCCAGACGTCGCTGTTCGGAAATAATCAGCCAAAACTTGGCGCCCTCGGGACAGGCACTTTTGGTACCACTGGGTTTAATGCGGCCAACACCGGCCTGGGATTCGCTGGTGCTCAGGCTCCTGTCGGTGAGTTTCTGTTGCTTGTACTATTGCTGAGGAGAATGGTACAGCGCTGCCTTAAATGTATGGGGCCGGTGCCTGCTTTATTCTGGGCTGTATGTGCGGGGCCGGTGCCTGCTTTACTTTGGGCTGTATCTGCAGGGCCGGTGCCTGCTTTATTCTGGGCTTTATGTGCAGGGCCGGTGCCTGCTTTATTCTGGGCTGTATGTGCAGGGCCGGTGCCTGATTTATTCTGGGCCGTGTGCGGGGCCGGTGCCTGCTTTATTCTGGGCTGTATGTGCAGGGCCGGTGCCCGCTTTATTCTGGGCCGTGTGCGGGGCCGGTGCCTGCTTTATTCTGGGCTTTGTGCGGGGCCGGTGCCTGCTTTATTCTGGGCTTTGTGCGGGGCCGGTGCCTGCTTTATTCTGGGCTTTGTGCGGGGCCGGTGCCTGCTTTATTCTGGGCTTTGTGCGGAGCCGGTGCCTGCTTTATTCTGGGCTGTATGTGCGGGGCCGGTGCCTGATTTATTCTGGGCTGTATGTGCAGGGCCGGTGCCTGCTTTATTCTGGGCTGTATGTGCAGGGCCGGTGCCTGCTTTATTCTGGGCTGTATGTGCAGGGCCGGTGCCTGCTTTATTCTGGGCTTTGTGCGGGGCCGGTGCCTGCTTTATTCTGGGCTGTATGTGCGGGGCCGGTGCCTGCTTTATTCTGGGCTGTATGTGCGGGGCCGGTGCCTGCTTTATTCTGGGCTGTATGTGCGGGGCCGGTGCCTGCTTTATTCTGGGCTGTATGTGCAGGGCCGGTGCCTGCTTTATTCTGGGCTGTATGTGCAGGGCCGGTGCCTGCTTTATTCTGGGCTGTATGTGCAGGGCCGGTGCCTGCTTTATTCTGGGCTGTATGTGCAGGGCCGGTGCCTGCTTTATTCTGGGCTGTATGTGCAGGGCCGGTGCCTGCTTTATTTTGGGCCGTGTGTGCGGGGCTTTGTGCCCGCTGCATTCTGAGCAGTGTGTGCGGGGCCTGTGCCCGCCGTCCTCGGGGCGGTGTGTGCGGGGGGGGGGGCTGTGCCTGCCGTCCTCGGGGCGGTGTGTGCGGGGCCTGTGCCCGCAGTCCTTGGGGCGGTGTGTGCGGGGCCTGTGCCTGCCGTCCTCGGGGCGGTGTGTGCGGGGCCTGTGCCCGCAGTCCTCGGGGCGGTGTGTGCGGGGCCTGTGCCCGCAGTCCTTGGGGCGGGAGTGTGCGGGGCCTGTGCCCGCAGTCCTTGGGGCGGGAGTGTGCGGGGCCTGTGCCCGCAGTCCTTGGGGCGGGAGTGTGCGGGGCCTGTGCCCGCAGTCCTTGGGGCGGGAGTGTGCGGGGCCTGTGCCCGCAGTCCTTGGGGCGGGAGTGTGCGGGGCCTGTGCCCGCAGTCCTTGGGGCGGGAGTGTGCGGGGCCTGTGCCCGCAGTCCTTGGGGCGGGAGTGTGCGGGGGCCTGTGCCCGCCGACCTCGGGGCGGGAGTGTGCCTTCGGGGGGTGGTTACTTCTCACACTGTCTCTTCAGCTCTCAGTGACTCCGGGGCCTCGGCCGCCCAGCAGCTCATCCTCCAGCAGCAGCTCACCGCTTTGGCCTATTCTCCGTACGGGGATTCGCCCCTTTTCCGGAATCCTATTTCAGACCCAAAGAAGAAGGAGGAGGTGAGTGACCGGAGTAATTCAGCATGACGGACACATGCGGACTGTGGTGCGGTGTCTGTCATATCGCCTCTTCTGTCTTATTAGCGTCTGAAGCCCACCAATCCCGCTGCACAGAAAGCTCTGACCACTCCATCTCACTACAAGCTCACCCCTCGCCCTGCCACCAAAGTGCGCCCCAAGGCGCTGCAGACGGCCGGCACCGCAAAGGCACAACTGTTCGATGGGCTTGACGATGACGAGCCTTCTCTCTTTAATGGAGCCTTCATGCCCAGGTAGGTGTACGGAGTGGGAGCAGAACGCTGGAATCCCACCCATCCTGACAACAAATGGTCACAGCAGGGAGACCCCAATGTGCAGGCAACTGCAACCCATCTAACTCGCTAAATCATTCTCTGGGCATAATGGAGGGTCTCATCTTAAAGGGATTGTCCAGGATTGTAAAACATGGCAGCTTTCTTTGAGAAGCCACCACCTTGAACCGTGGTCAGACAGCAGTGTTTATGAAGGAAAGCTGCCATGATTTTCCCATTCTGGATGACCCCTTTTACAGTGGTTGAGCTGCCTGCAATAAGTGATGCTGTGCCCTTATAAGATGGGAATTCACCTAAACGTGTCGTATTTGCTGAATCTTTCCCAGGCGTAAGATTGGTGCATTGCACATCACACCGCCGCCACATGTAGAGTTGCAACCTGGCAGCGGCATCCATGCTTGATTATTTAGCCCCCATGAAGTAATTCCAGATTCCGGCTTGTGAGGGTGAACATTAAGTATCATGTACTTTATTTTCTGTGTCTCAGGAAAAGTATAAAGAAGTTGGTGTTAAAGAACCTGAACATCAGCAATCTCACCTCACCGTCACGTGCCGAGCAGGACGAGGTGCCGTCTCCAGCCAGATATCCGGAGAATGAGGGGTGAGTGTTGTGCCCGCGCGGCTGTGGTGCAGATCCGTCCCGTCAGTTCACTGTCAGGATTGTGTATAACGAAAGCTTGTGATTACAGAGCCAACGAGAAGAGCAGCTCCGAGGTGGACGGCGAGCACGACGAGGAAGTATCTGCCTATTACCCCTCTCCTCCATCTAAACCGCTGCCTCCGAGTCGCGAGAAGAAGCGTGTGAACACTATGGACGACACCATAGTAGCGCTGAACATGCGCAGCGCTCTGAGGAACAGTCTGGACGGCAGCGCGGAGGAGAGCTCGCTCACCGAGGAGGAGGTCCACCATGATGTACTGCCACACCCAGCTGGTGAGTGACCACTCAGTGGTAGTGGACGCTACGGCATTGCCCGGGTCTGGATGCTTTATCTCCAATACTAATCTCCCCCAGGCATTGTGCTGACCAGAGAAGGTTACTACACCATTCCCCCCATGGATGAACTGGCCAAGATGGTGGATGAAGATGGAAAGTGTATCGTGGACGGCTTCACTATTGGCCGTAGAGGTGAGTGGTGTTCAGTAATAGGCTAGGAATGTGATGCTGAAAGGAGCGTCACCATCATGTGTCTTGGGCATGGTGGTGTTTATCACTCCTCCAGATTATAGAAAGGTCTGTGCTGATCAGTGACGGCCGCACCGTCCTCTCCTCAATGGCTCCTCCAGATTATAGAAAGGTCTGTGCTGATCAATGACGGCCGCACCATCCTCTCCTGAATCGCTCCTCCAGATTATAGAAAGGTCTGTGCTGATCAGTGATGGCCACACCGTCCTCTCCTCAATGGCTCCTCCAGATTATAGAAAGGTCTGTGCTTATCAGTGATGGCCGCACCGTCCTCTCCTCAATGGCTCCTCCAGATTATAGTAAGGTCTGTGCTGATCAGTGACGGCCGCACCGTCCTCTCCTCAATGGCTCCTCCAGATTATAGAAAGGTCTGTGCTGATCAATGACGGCCGCACCGTCCTCTCCTGAATCGCTCCTCCAGATTATAGAAAGGTCTGTGCTGATCAGTGAAGGCCGCACCGTCCTCTCCTGAATCGCTCCTCCAGATTATAGAAAGGTCTGTGCTGATCAGTGAAGGCCGCACCATCCTCTCCTCAGTGGCTCATCCAGATTATAGAAAGGTCTGTGCTGATCAGTGAAGGCCGCACCATCCTCTCCTCAGTGGCTCCTCCAGATTATAGAAAGGTCTGTGCTGATCAGTGACGGCTGCACCGTCCTCTCCTGAATCGCTCCTCCAGATTCTAGAAAGGTCTGTGCTGATCAGTGATGGCCGCACCGTCCTCTCCTCAATGGCTCCTCCAGATTATAGAAAGGTCTGTGCTGATCAGTGACGGCCGCACTGTCCTCTCAATAGATCCTCCAGATTATAGAAAGGTCTGTGCTGATCAATGACGGCCACACCGTCCTCTCCTCAATGGCTCCTCCAGATTATAGAAAGGTCTGTGCTGATCAGTGACGGCTGCACCGTCCTCTCCTCAATAGATCCTTCAGATTATAGAAAAGTCTGTGCTGATCAGTGACGGCCACACCGTCATCTCCTCAATATATCCTCCAGATTATAGGAAGGTCTGTGCTGATCAGTGATGGCTGCACCGTCCTCTCCTCAATAGACCCTCCAGATTATAGAAAGGTCTGTGCTGATCAGTGACGGCCGCACCGTCCTCTCCTCAATGGCTCCTCCAGATTATAGAAAGGTTTGTGCTGATCAGTGACGGCTGCACCGTCCTCTCCTCAATAGATCCTTCAGATTATAGAAAGGTCTGTGCTGATCAGTGACGGCCACACCGTCATCTCCTCAATATATCCTCCAGATTATAGAAAGGTCTGTGCTGATCAGTGACGGCCGCACCGTCCTCTCCTCAATGGCTCCTCCAGATTATAGAAAGGTCTGTGCTGATCAGTGACGGCCGCACCGTCCTCTCCTCAATGGCTCCTCCAGATTATAGAAAGGTCTGTGCTGATCAGTGACGGCCGCACCGTCCTCTCCTCAATATATCCTCCAGATTATAGAAAGGTCTGTGCTGATCAGTGATGGCCGCCCCGTCATCTCCTGAATCGCTCCTCCAGATTATAGGAAGGTGTGTGCTGATCAGTGACGGAGCTGCACCCTACCACTCCCCCGCTGGAGGGATCAGTGGCTTTGGTCATACTCCGTGCCGCCCCGATGCTTTTCCCTTGTAGCGGGCTGCTGATGTCCATACGTCTGTCTCTCGTCTCCCGCAGGCTACGGATCCATTTATTTTGAAGGCCAGGTCGACCTCCTCAACATCAACCTGGACGATATAGTCCATATCCGAAATAAGGAGGTGATCGTGTATACAGACGACGGAAACAAGCCGCCTGTGGGTAAAGGGCTGAACAGGTACGACCTCTTCATGGCATCAGTGTAAGGGGTCAATTAGGAGGCAGCGATTCACCGGCCATAGAGAATGTCGTCCCTGGCAGGAAAAGCTGAAACCGGCAGTATACGTCACATCGGGAGAAGAGCTCAGCCCCCCACACACTGCGTGTTATACAGCCACCTCAGGAGCGCAGCCCCCCACACACTGCGTGTTATACAGCCACCTCAGGAGCGCAGCCCCCCACACACTGCGTGTTATACAGCCACCCCAGGAGCGCAGCCCCCCGCACACTGCGTGTTATACAGCCGGCTCAGGAGCGCAGCCCCCCACACACTGCATGTTATACAGCCACCTCAGGAGCGCAGCCCCCCACACACTGCGTGTTATACAGCCGGCTCAGGAGTGCAGGGCCCCATAGAGGGCGAGGGCCGGGAATGATGGCAGTATGCGAACTGGACTGTTCACAGTAATGGTCAGATAGAAGTCTTGGTTTACATTTTGTGCCCTTCATGTACCCTCTTTTCTGATCCAGGCCCGCAGAGGTGACCCTGAATGAGGTGTGGCCAATGGATAAGACCACCCGCATGCTGATAAAGAGCCCTGAACGGCTGGAGGAGATGAACTACAAGAACAAGCTGGAAGCCGCCTCCCGAAAACAAGGAGCCCAGTTTAAGGAATATCGTCCAGAGACCGGGTCCTGGGTGTTCAAGGTGTGATGGTAGATTAGAAATTGCAGCGTTGAGGCTGGACCGCGGCAGGGGGAGTCTGCGGGAGCGAGGTTGGACCATGGGGGGGTTTGTAGGAGCGAGGCTGGACCGTGGGGGGGGGGGGAGGGTTGTAGGAGCGAGGCTGGACCGTGGGGGGGGAGGGTTGTAGGAGCGAGGCTGGACCGTGGGGGGGGTTTTAGGAGCGAGGCTGGACCGTGGGGGGGGGGTTGTAGGAGCGAGGCTGGACCGTGGGGGGGGGGGGGTTGTAGGAGCGAGGCTGGACCGTGGGGGGGGGGGGGTTGTAGGAGCGAGGCTGGACCGTGGGGGGGGGGGGGGGTTGTAGGAGCGAGGCTGGACCGTGGGGGGGGGGGGTTGTAGGAGCGAGGCTGGACCGTGGGGGGGGGGGGGGTTGTAGTGGCGAGGCTGGACCGTGGGGGGGGGGGGTTGTAGGAGCGAGGCTGGACCGTGGGGGGGGGGGGTTGTAGGAGCGAGGCTGGACCGTGGGGGGGGGGGGTTGTAGGAGCGAGGCTGGACCGTGGGGGGGGGGGGTTGTAGGAGCGAGGCTGGACCGTGGGGGGGGGGTTGTAGGAGCGAGGCTGGACCGTGGGGGGGGGGGGTTGTAGGAGCGAGGCTGGACCGTGGGGGGGGTTGTAGGAGCAAGGCTGGGCTGGGGGGGCCTGCAGGCAAGAGTGAGAGCCTGGGCCACCATGGTCTGCGGCCCAATGTGCGCCGCCTCCTGGGATACAGACGGGGTACAGTGATCAGATTTCGGTGCACCTCGCTCCTGTCTGCTTCTCGCTGTCTCTTCAGCTCCTGTCTCCATCATATTCTGTAGTGATTGCTTTGTGCAGGTGTCAGACAGCAGGCAGATACCGGTGCTGAGCAGCTCAGTTGCCGCTTCTGCCCGTATGGGTCAGCTCTATGACTGCCGTCCGGTGTGACGAGCTGGGTCTGTGAGGTTGATGCCAGTTTCCTCCTTGTTTCCCGCAGGTGAAGCATTTCTCCAAGTATGGACTGCAAGACTCCGATGATGAAGAGGAGAACGCCGCCTCCACCGCCGAATCTAAGAAGATGAAAGTAGCTGCCCTGCCCCCTCCTGGACAGCAGCCGCCCCCGCAGCAGGCTGTGCTCAGTGGGATCCCTGCCCCTCCACCTCAGGTAGAGAGGGGCTGACGCCAACATCCTGCCCTCCCTAATTAAACTCCACAGTACGAGTATAATCCGAGCCGCCTGATGTCTCACGTCTGTCACATGTCTCTTATCAATGATTTATAGCCGCAGCACTGATTGTAGGCGCCGGAGACGCTGCTTCTAATTCCATCCTCTCACGTTAGTAATGTCTAATTACATCTAATGCACTTGGCTCACACTGCGAGAGACAATCAGGCTCTGGTACATATAGTCTGCAGGCCGGCCACGGGAAAATGGCGGCCGGGTGGTGGTGGAGGGGATGGGTGGGTCGGTGGTGGCGGAGGGACGGGGAAGGCCGTCGGGCTGATGATGGTAGAGGAGTTGGGAGGGCTGGCGGACTGATGATGGCGAATGTGAGGGACGGCTGATGGTGACCCCTCTGCCTTGTCCATTACTTTACATTAAGGGGGCCGTGTATACGGCACCGGAATTAGTAACGCGGCCATAATCGTCTTGCCTTACAGAAGAGCGGCTGTACCCATCTACTTTCATCGGGATGTATAGTGGGGGATAGATGTGTTCCCTGTGACCCTAATAACTGACAGGTAGAATCCCCCCCATATTTATCTTCGTCTTGACGTGAGACCCGCAGCACTGCAGTCACAGTCCTTCCAGTCGCGCCCCATGTGGAGGCTGTTGGTGTGGATGGTGCTCTTTCCTCCTCCTCTATATTCTGTAATGTTTCAGCCTTTGTTGGGGGTTTATATCTGGAGGGGGGGGGGGGGGACGTACTTTTCCCAGCAATGTGATATCTGTAGGATGGCTTGTAATAAGAATACTGTGATGTCATAAACTGCTGTCAGGACATTGTCACCGCAGACGACAGCATTCACTTATCCCACAGATATTGGTTAGTGACTAGATCACGTGGTGTGTCCTGAGTGGTCCTACATCCGTGGCCGCTGAGTATGGTGGTGTGTGTTGGGCGGTCCTACGTCAGTGGCCGCTGAATGCGGTGGTGTGTCCTGGAAGTCCTACGTCCGTGGCCGCTGAATGTGGTGGTGTCCTGAGCGGTCCTACGTCTGTGGCCGCTGAATGCGGTGGTGTGTCCTGAGCGGTCCTACGTCTGTGGCCGCTGAATGCGGTGGTGTGTCCTGGCAGTCCTACGTCCGTGGCCACTGAGTGCGGTGGTGTGTCCTGAGCGGTCCTACGTCCGTGGCCACTGAGTGCAGTGGTGTGTCCTGAGCGGTCCTACGTCCGTGGCCGCTGAGTGCGGTGGTGTGTCCTGAGCGGTCCTACGTCCGTGGCCGCTGAGTGCGGTGGTGTGTCCTGAGCGGTTCTACGTCTGTGGCAGCTGATTGCGGTGGTTTGTCCTGGCAGTCCTACGTCCGTGGCCGCTGAGTGCGGTGGTGTGTCCTGAGCTGTCCTACGTCCGTGGCCGCTGAGTGCGGTGGTGTGTCCTGAGCGGTTCTACGTCCGTGGCCGCTGAATGCGGTGGTGTGTCCTGAGCTGTCCTACGTCCGTGGCCGCTGAGTGCGGTGGTTTGTCCTGGTAGTCCTACGTCCATGGCCGCTGAATGCGGTGGTGTGTCCTGAGCTGTCCTACGTCCGTGGCCGCTGAGTGCGGTGGTGTGTCCTGGCAGTCCTACGTCCGTGGCCGCTGAGTGCGGTGGTGTGTCCTGGCAGTCCTACGTCCATGGCCGCTGAATGCGGTGGTGTGTCCTGAGCTGTCCTACGTCCGTGGCCGCTGAGTGCGGTGGTTTGTCCTGGTAGTCCTACGTCCATGGCCGCTGAGTGCGGCGGTGTGTCCTGAGCGGTTCTACGTCCGTGGCCGCTGAGAGCAGTGGTGTGTCCTGGCTGTCCTACGTCCGTGGCCGCTGAGTGCGGTGGTGTGTCCTGGCAGTCCTACGTCCGTGGCCGCTGAGTGCGGTGGTGTGTCCTGAGCGGTTCTACGTCCGTGGCCGCTGAATGCGGTGGTGTGTCCTGAGCTGTCCTACGTCCATGGCCGCTGAATGCAGTGGTGTGTCCTGAGCGGTCCTATGTCCGTGGCCGCTGAATGCAATGGTGTGTCCTGAGCGGTCCTATGTCCGTGGCAGCTGATTGCGGTGGTGTGTCCTGGCGGTTCTACGTCCGTGGCAGCTGATTGCGGTGGTGTGTCCTGGCAGTCCTACGTCCGTGGCCGCTGAGTGGGGTGGTGTGTCCTGAGCGGTTCTACGTCTGTGGCAGCTGATTGCGGTGGTGTGTCCTGAGCGGTTCTGCGTCCCTGGCCGCTGAGTGCGGTGGTGTGTCCTGGCAGTCCTACGTCCCTGGCCGCTGAGTGCGGTGGTGTGTCCTGGCAGTCCTACGTCCGTGGCCGCTGAGTGCGGTGGTGTGTCCTGAGCGGTTCTATGTCTGTGGCCGCTGAGTGCGGTGGTGTGTGTTGGGCGGTCCTATGTCCGTGGCCGCTGAATGCGGTGGTGTCTTGAGCGGTCCTATGTCCGTGGCCGCTGAATGCAGTGGTGTGTCCTGAGCGGTCCTATGTCCGTGGCCGCTGAATGCAGTGGTGTGTCCTGAGCGGTCCTATGTCCGTGGCCGCTGAATGCAGTGGTGTGTCCTGAGCGGTCCTATGTCCGTGGCCGCTGAATGCAGTGGTGTGTCCTGAGCGGTCCTATGTCCGTGGCCGCTGAATGCAGTGATGTGTCCTGAGCGGTTCTACGTCTGTGGCCGCTGAGTGCGGTGGTGTGTGTTGGGCGGTCCTATGTCCGTGGCCGCTGAATGCGGTGGTGTCTTGAGCGGTCCTGTGTCCGTGGCCGCTGAATGCAGTGGTGTGTCCTGAGCGGTTCTACGTCCGTGGCCGCTGAGTGCGGTGGTGTGTCCTGGCAGTCCTACGTCCGTGGCCGCTGAGTGCGGTGGTGTGTCCTGGCAGTCCTACGTCCGTGGCCGCTGAGTGCGGTGGTGTGTCCTGAGCGGTTCTACGTCTGTGGCAGCTGATTGCGGTGGTGTCCTGGCAGTCCTACGTCCATGGCCGCTGAATGCGGTGGTGTGTCCTGAGCTGTCCTACGTCCGTGGCCGCTGAGTGCGGTGGTGTGTCCTGGCAGTCCTACGTCCGTGGCCGCTGAGTGGGGTGGTGTGTCCTGAGCGGTTCTACGTCTGTGGCAGCTGATTGCGGTGGTGTGTCCTGAGCGGTCCTACGTCCGTGGCCGCTGAGTGCGGTGGTGTGTCCTGAGCGGTCCTACGTCCGTGGCCGCTGAGTGCGGTGGTGTGTCCTGGCGGTCCTACGTCCGTGGCCGCTGAGTGCGGTGGTGTGTCCTGGCAGTCCTACGTCCGTGGCCGCTGAGTGCGGTGGTGTGTCCTGGCAGTCCTACGTCCGTGGCCGCTGAGTGCGGTGGTGTGTCCTGAGCGGTTCTACGCCCGTGGCCGCTGAATGCGGTGGTGTGTCCTGAGCTGTCCTACGTCCGTGGCCGCTGAGTGCCGTGGTTTGTCCTGGTAGTCCTACGTCCATGGCCGCTGAATGCGGTGGTGTGTCCTGAGCTGTCCTACGTCCGTGGCCGCTGAGAGCGGTGGTGTGTCCTGGCAGTCCTACGTCCGTGGCCGCTGAGTGCGGTGGTGTGTCCTGAGCGGTTCTACGTCCCTGGCCGCTGAGTGCGGTGGTGTGTCCTGGCAGTCCTACGTCCGTGGCCGCTGAGTGCGGTGGTGTATCCTGAGCGGTTCTACGTTTTTTGGCCGCTGAGTGCGGTGGTGTGTGTTGGGCGGTCCTATGTCCGTGGCCGCTGAATGCGGTGGTGTCTTGAGCGGTCCTGTGTCCGTGGCCGCTGAATGCAGTGGTGTGTCCTGAGCGGTCCTATGTCCGTGGCCGCTGAATGCAGTGGTGTGTCCTGAGCGGTCCTATGTCCGTGGCCGCTGAATGCAGTGGTGTGTCCTGAGCGGTCCTACGTCCGTGGCCGCTGAATGGAGTGATGTGTCCTGAGCGGTTCTACGTCCGTGGCAGCTGTGTGCGGTGGTGTGTCCTGGCAGTCCTACGTCCGTGGCCGCTGAGTGCGGTGGTGTGTCCTGAGCGGTTCTACATCTGTGGCCGCTGAGTGCGGTGGTGTGTGTTGGGCGGTCCTATGTCCGTGGCCGCTGAATGCGGTGGTGTCTTGAGCGGTCCTATGTCCGTGGCCGCTGAATGCAGTGGTGTGTCCTGAGCGGTCCGTGGCCGCTGAATGCAGTGGTGTGTCCTGAGCGGTCCGTGGCCGCTGAATGCACTGGTGTGTCCTGAGCGGTCCTACGTCCGTGGCCGCTGAGTGCGGTGGTGTGTCCTGAGCGGTCCTACGTCCGTGGCCGCTGAGTGCAGTGGTGTGTCCTGAGCGGTCCTACGTCTGTGGCTGCTGAGTGCAGTGGTGTGTGTTGGGCGGTCCTACGTCCGTGGCCGCTGAGTGTGGTGGTATGTCCTGAGCGGTCCTACGTCCGTGACCGCTGAGTGCGGTGGTGTGTCCTGAGCGGTTCTACGTCCGTGGCCGCTGAGTGCGTTGGTGTGTCCTGAGCGGTCCTACGTCCGTGGCCGCTGAGTGCGGTGGTGTGTCATGAGCGGTCCTACGTCCGTGGCCGCTGAGTGCGGTGGTGTGTCCTGAGCGGTTCTACGTCCGTGGCCGCTGAGTGCGGTGGTGTGTCCTGGCAGTCCTACGTCCATGGCCGCTGAATGCGGTGGTGTGTCCTGAGCTGTCCTACGTCCGTGGCCGCTGAGTGCGGTGGTTTGTCCTGGTAGTCCTACGTCCATGGCCGCTGAGTGCGGCGGTGTGTCCTGAGCGGTTCTACGTCCGTGGCCGCTGAGAGCGGTGGTGTGTCCTGGCAGTCCTACGTCCGTGGCCGCTGAGTGCGGTGGTTTGTCCTGGTAGTCCTACGTCCCTGGCCGCTGAGTGCGGTGGTGTGTCCTGGCAGTCCTACGTCCCTGGCCGCTGAGTGCGGTGGTGTGTCCTGGCAGTCCTACGTCCGTGGCCGCTGAGTGCGGTGGTGTGTCCTGAGCGGTTCTACGTCTGTGGCCGCTGAGTGCGGTGGTGTGTGTTGGGCGGTCCTATGTCCGTGGCCGCTGAATGCGGTGGTGTCTTGAGCGGTCCTATGTCCGTGGCCGCTGAATGCAGTGGTGTGTCCTGAGCGGTCCTATGTCCGTGGCCGCTGAATGCAGTGGTGTGTCCTGAGCGGTCCTATGTCCGTGGCCGCTGAATGCAGTGATATGTCCTGAGCGGTTCTACGTCCGTGGCCGCTGGGTGCGGTGGTGTGTCCTGGCAGTCCTACGTCCGTGGCCGCTGAGTGCGGTGGTGTGTCCTGGCAGTCCTACGTCCGTGGCCGCTGAGTGCGGTGGTGTGTCCTGAGCGGTTCTACGTCTGTGGCCGCTGAGTGCGGTGGTGTGTGTTGGGCGGTCCTATGTCCGTGGCCGCTGAATGCGGTGGTGTCTTGAGCGGTCCTATGTTCGTGGCCGCTGAATGCAGTGGTGTGTCCTGAGCGGTCCTATGTCCGTGGCCGCTGAATGCAGTGGTGTGTCCTGAGCGGTCCTATGTCCGTGGCCGCTGAATGCAGTGGTGTGTCCTGAGCGGTCCTATGTCCGTGGCCGCTGAATGCAGTGATATGTCCTGAGCGGTTCTACGTCCGTGGCCGCTGAGTGCGGTGGTGTGTCCTGAGCGGTCCTACGTCCGTGGCCGCTGAGTGCGGTGGTGTCCTGAGCGGTCCTACGTCCGTGGCCGCTGAGTGCGGTGGTGTGTCCTGAGCGGTCCTACGTCTGGCTGCTGAGTGCAGTGGTGTGTGTTGGGCGGTCCTACGTCTGTGGCCGCTGAGTGTGGTGGTATGTCCTGAGCGGTCCTACGTCCGTGACCGCTGAGTGCGGTGGTGTGTCCTGAGCGGTTCTACGTCTGTGGCTGCTGAGTGCGGTGGTGTGTCCTGAGCGGTCCTACGTCCGTGGCTGCTGAGTGCGGTGGTGTGTCCTGAGTGGTCCTACGTCCGTGGCTGCTGAGTGCGGTGGTGTCCTGAGCGGTCCTACGTCCGTGGCTGCTGAGTGCGGTGGTGTCCTGAGCGGTTCTACGTCTGTGGCTGCTGAGTGCAGTGGTGTGTCCTGAGCGGTCCTACGTCCGTGGCTGCTGAGTGCGGTGGTGTGTCCTGAGCGGTCCTACGTCCGTGGCTGCTGAGTGCGGTGGTGTCCTGAGCGGTCCTACGTCTGTGGCCGCTGAGTGCGGTGGTGTGTCCTGAGCGGTTCTACGTCTGTGGCCGCTGAGTGCGGTGGTGTGTCCTGACTGGTTCTACGTCCATGGCGGCTTAGCGCAGTCACGCTGACCTGGGTTGTCTTCTCCTTTAGTGCCTCATATATGCATGTTGTGAACATGCCGCTGGCGTGGCTGCTGTCTTTAGAAATTGCAGCTCTGTCCTGAGGCGGCCTGTGAATGGCTGCCATGCTTTTTGTTGGGTTGAATGACATTGCACCTGTGGCCACGGCATCTGCCCAATGGAAATATCACTCCATGCCGCTGATACAATGCAGCATGACGGGTGAGCGCGGTCACATCGCAACCTGCAAGGTACCGTCCAAAATCCAGCTGGTTTTGGCTTTTTGCAGTTGCGGGTGCCAGTAGCTATGTGACAGTGTGCACCTGCCATCGGTGATGTGGGAGGGGGACAGTTGTGGGTAGTGATGAGGACAATGTGGGGGATTTGGGCTACACCTGAGTCACATGTCTTGTATGGTATTGGTAGCCATCGTGGTGGGGGTGCGGGAGAACACCAGGCTGAGCAGCCCGGACGCGGCCCTTGGGTGACGCCACCATTAGTTGTGCGTCAGAGCGTGCCCGTACAGTCGTGTTAGTGCTCAGACGGTACTCTTCTGAGATGCCGCCCAGAGGTCGCCATTTCTCCCGACTTTCTCTTATTCATGGTGAATACAATGTTAAAACGTAGCAAAGAAGCTCGAGTGGTTTTGTAAACCGTGTATATTTCATACTTCACACTGCCGCTCGGATATGAGACCAGGCCTGGGCCCCCAGACGGAGGCGCACAGGAGGTGCAGAGACAGTCTCTGCTGCAGTATGAAGACCAGAAGCCATCTTATCGCTTTGCTGAGCCGATGATGTGGTGTGACCGGCCGCACCACAGGAATGACCGCCTGTAATTGTTCGGTCGACATTAAATATTTCAATAGACGAAACAAAAAAGGACGAATTCTCCCGAACCTGAAATCCGCTCTGCACCCAGCAGCGCAGGATCAGTGCCGCAGGATCAGTGCCACATCACCCCGTAAACCTGAAGACCAGAACTGCGGGGGGCCGCGGTGAATGCCGCTAGAGCTGGACCCTTTGTGAGGGGTTACTGTGCGGCTGGCTCGCAGGTGCTGATCCTCAGCCTGCAGCTGCTCATCTGGTGTGGACATGATGGGAGTTGTAGTCCTGCTATGCTGCAGACAGGTTCGTTACTTTCAGTGTCTGGAAGCGGCAGAAACCTGCAGAGCACTCCCATCACCCAGTGCTGCCCGGCCACCAGAAGAGGAATCTCGCTCTGTGCTGAAAACCTCGAGCTGCTGCAGAACCTCTTGTTTGAATGTCCCTTCTATGGGCTGCAGCTGGTAGGAGGCCATTGACCGCAGTGTCCCAGGCGATGGGTCCGTCCTCACTCGGCTGTCGGTCACGGACCATTACTGCGCTCCTCTCCAGTCTTTGTGGGGTCCATCATGTGCGCAGTGACACAAGGCCGCTGGGTCCGATGGCTAATAAAGGGGCTCCACTACTAGCGTCCATGTGCGGCCGGGTACATGACTCCACTACTAGTGTCCATGTGTGGCCCCAGCAACACGTGACGAGTCCACGGCCTGAGCTCTGGGATCCGTCATCGGCCCAAGCAAATGCCCGACGTCTGAGCAAATGAAATCCGGTCTGCCCCCTGAGCCGGCCCTCCTCATACAGGCCGCTCTGACACACTGTGACGAGTCCTGCAGCTGTGTCATCTGGGCGAGTGCTCAGGACGGGTTCTGATTCACTTACCGCAAGAAGAGATCTGACCTCGCAACAGAAAGTTTCAGAAAATTGGTGACCATCCTCTGTATGACGTCTGCCCGGATTATTGGATCTGCTCCCAGTAATGATGGCGGTTCTGTACTCAGGGAGGGGGTTCTCCATGTGCAGGATGGCGGGAGGAGCTCTGTACACAAGGTGGAGGTCTCTGTACGCAGGATGGCTGGGGGGGAGCTTTGTACACAATATGAGGGTCTCTGTACGCAGTATGGCTTGGGGGGAGCTCTGTACACAGGGTGGGTGTCTACGCAGGATGGCTCTGTACACAGGGTGGGTGTCTCCATACGCCGGATGGGGACAGGGGGAGCACTGTACACCAGGGTGAGGGTCTCTGTACGCAGGATGGCTGTGGGGGAGCTCTGTACACAGGGTGGGGGTCTCCGTACGCCGGATGGTGAGGGGGAGCACTGTACACAGGGTGGGGGTCTCTGTACGCAGGATGGCGGGGGGGGAGCACTGTACACGGGGGGGGTCTCCGTACGCAGGATGGCGGGGGGAGCACTGTACACAGGGTGGGGGATCTCCGTATGCAGGATGGCAGGGGGGGGGCTCTGTACACGGGGGGAGGGTCTCCGTACGCAGGATGGCGGGAGCACTGTACACAGGGTGGGGGTTACTCTGTACATGGGGGGGGGGGATCTCCGTATGCAGGATGGCGGGGGGGGCTCTGTACACAAGGTGGGGGCTCTATGCAGGATGGCGGAGGGGGTCTCCGTATGCAGGATGGTGGGGAGAGCACTGTACACAGGGTGGGGGTTATTCTGTACACGGGGGATCTCCGTATGCAGGATGGCGAGGGGGCTCTACACGGGGGGGAGGGTCTCCATACACAGGATGGCGGGGGGAGCACTGTACACAAGGTGGGGGTTGCTCTGTACACGGGGGGGAGGGTCTCCGTACGCAGGATGGCGGGGGGAGCACTGTACACGGGGGATCTCAGTATGCAGGATGGGGGGGAGAGTCTCTACGAATGATGGCGGGTGGAGCACTGTACACATTGTGGGGGTTACTCTGTACACAGAGGGGGATCTCCGTATGCAGGATGGCGGGGGGGGAGTTCTGTACACTGAGTGGGGGGGTCAGTACGTAGGATGGCGGGGGGAGTTCTGCACGCGGAGTGGGGGGGCTCGGTACGTAGGATGGCGGGGGGAGTTCTGCACGCGGAGTGGGGGGGTCAGTACGTAGGATGGCGGGGGGAGTTCTGCACGCGGAGTGGGGGGGCTCGGTACGTAGGATGGCGGGGGGAGTTCTGCACGCGGAGTGGGGGGGCTCGGTACGTAGGATGGCGGGGGGAGTTCTGCACGCGGAGTGGGGGGGCTCGGTACGTAGGATGGCGGGGGGAGTTCTGCACGCGGAGTGGGGGGGCTCGGTACGTAGGATGGCGGGGGGAGTTCTGCACGCGGAGTGGGGGGGCTCGGTACGTAGGATGGCGGGGGGAGTTCTGCACGCGGAGTGGGGGGGCTCGGTACGTAGGATGGCGGGGGGAGTTCTGCACGCGGAGTGGGGGGGCTCGGTACGTAGGATGGCGGGGGGAGTTCTGCACGCGGAGTGGGGGGGCTCGGTACGTAGGATGGCGGGGGGAGTTCTGCACGCGGAGTGGGGGGGCTCGGTACGTAGGATGGCGGGGGGAGTTCTGCACGCGGAGTGGGGGGGCTCGGTACGTAGGATGGCGGGGGGAGTTCTGCACGCGGAGTGGGGGGGCTCGGTACGTAGGATGGCGGGGGGAGTTCTGCACGCGGAGTGGGGGGGCTCGGTACGTAGGATGGCGGGGGGAGTTCTGCACGCGGAGTGGGGGGCTCGGTACGTAGGATGGCGGGGGGAGTTCTGCACGCGGAGTGGGGGGGCTCGGTACGTAGGATGGCGGGGGGAGTTCTGCACGCGGAGTGGGGGGGCTCGGTACGTAGGATGGCGGGGGGAGTTCTGCACGCGGAGTGGGGGGGCTCGGTACGTAGGATGGCGGGGGGGGCTCGGTACGTAGGATGGCGGGGGGAGTTCTGCACGCGGAGTGGGGGGGCTCGGTACGTAGGATGGCGGGGGGAGTTCTGCACGCGGAGTGGGGGGGCTCGGTACGTAGGATGGCGGGGGGAGTTCTGCAAGCGGAGTGGGGGGGCTCGGTACGTAGGATGGCGGGGGGAGTTCTGCACGCGAAGTGGGGGGGCTCGGTACGTAGGATGGCGGGGTTGGACACTAGGATCTGGTGACCCGTGCTGCCCTTCTTGTTGCGGTCAGTGCCCTCTAGTGGTTGGGTACATAATTGTCCTTGCTGTTGGCAGAGGTCGGCTGACGAGGTGTTGGGACGGGTGCTGGAGCTGGACAGCGACATGGCGGACATCTCCCAGGAGACGCCCCTGGATTTGGTGACTGAGGACCAGGACATCACGGAGGAGCCGGTGTCTGCATCGTCTCACATCGCGTCTTCCCTGGGTGTGAACCCCCACGCTTTACAGGTCAGATGTCTGCACCCCGTTCTGTGACGTGGCTGCGCTCTGCAGCCAGAGCGCTACTTCGCGGGGCGAGTCTCCATCTTTCTGAGTCTCTGACTTTATTTGCAGGTGATGAAGGCCTCGCTGTTACTGGAGGATGACGGGGGGGAGCTCGGCCCCCATCTTACCCTCTTCCCATCTCCCCTGGACGCCCCCAAGGAGGTGCGCTCACCCATGCGCTTCGTCCCCTCTGCTCGCTCCCCTAGGACGTCTGGGGGTAAGTTGTCAGTGGGGGAGGTTTTTGGATATTTGGGTGGTAGGGGGCCTAATAAATGCGCTGAGTCCTGACCCGGCAGCTTTGCTTCCGCTGAGGCCGGTGCGGTAATTCCTCTGGGTATCTGGGGTCTTTATGCGGAGGAAGCGTCCCCTGATCGCTGCTTGCTGCCATTGACTGGTGTAACGCATCAACCATGTTCCTATCACAGGGTCTTCACTGAATTCATCCCCCCAGAGTACACACTTGCAGTGGATATTAACCCCTTCCTGACTTGTGCACCACGTCAGGTTCCACTGTATATAGGAGTTCCCTGCCGTGCACCAGCAGGGATCAGTGCTGCACTTTAACCCTTTATATGACCTCAGCATGTACGCAGTTAAGTAAAGGAAGGGGGTGGGCTTTGCCTGTGTTGCCCTCATCGGTGGTCACAGTAGCCGGAGACCTACTGAATGCCCCCGCGTCCGCTCTACCCTCCTGTGGAGCGTTGTGGTGTACGGTGAGTTCTGTGATTTAGGATATTGCAGCTCCTCGTACCAGCGATCATACGATCACCCACAAGTTCACACTAAATGATAGGAGAGACTTCCATCAAAGTGTCGTCATCCAAAGTGATGAAAATAAGAACGTTCTCTGGAACGAGCAATAGATCCTAAATATTAAAGATTGGGATAAAGAAACAGAAGCACAAAAAACATACAATGGCCTCTGCTGGAAGAGGTGAAATGACAGCAAGCAGACATCATGCAAAACTGAAGACTTGAGGCAGCTCTCGGACCAGATGGTTCTGGGTCCGGCGGCGGGGCTGTGGGGTCGGACGGCTCTGGGTCGGACGGCTCTGGGTCCGGCGGCGGGGCTGTGGGGTCGGACGGCTCTGGGTCGGACGGCTCTGGGTCCGGCGGCGGGGCTGTGGGGTCGGACGGCTCTGGGTCCGGCGGCGGGGCTGTGGGGTCGGACGGCTCTGGGTCCGGCGTTTCTGGGTCCAGCGGCGGGGCTGTGGGGTCGGACGGCTCTGGCGGCGGGGCTGTGGGGTTCTGGGCCCGGCTGGGCTGTGGGACTGAATGGCTCTGGGTTTGGTGGGGCTGCACGGCTCTGGGTCTGGTGGGGCTGCACGGCTCTGGTGCTGTGGGGCTGGACGGCTCTGGGTCGGGTGGCTCTGGGTCCGGCGGGGCTCGCTCATGTACCTGTATTGCCGGGTTCTGTACTGAGGTCTCCTCTGTTTCCTCTTCCCATAGTTGGGGGTCTGCTGCAGTCTCGCTTCTCCGGATCCACGGGGCTGAAGCACAAGGAGTCTCCACTCGGCTCTCAGAGCCCCAAACCCTCCTCGTCGTCCTCCGCTCTGTGGCCGGCTCTGGGGCCCCTCGCTTCTGTGTTTGTGATGCCGTCTCCTGTCCCGGAGACGCAGCTGAGGACTGTGGGGACCCGACGCCAGCAGGGACTGGTGCCTCTGGAGAAGTCGGTGACTGCTGGGAAGGGCCGGCTGCTGCTCGACATGGCGCTGTTCATGGGACGCTCGTTTTCTGTTGGCTGGGGCCCCAACTGGTCGCTGGCCCACAGCGGAGATATGCTGAGCGGGTCCAAGGAGAGGGCGTTGGCCGGTGACGTGGAGGACATCGACTACGGATATCTGCCCAACCCAGTGTCTGCCAAATCGTAAGTGAGCATGAAACTGCAGGGGAGGAATCGGCGTGGTGACTCTTCAGAGCTGCGCTCCCTGCCTCTAGTTTGCACATTACATAACTGCTGGGATTTGTAGTGCACCTCAGCTGATGTGTGCACTTCTGATGCAGAACATAATAGCGCGACATGCGGCAGAGGAGCGAGCGTCCATCACCACTATTCAGTCATGGGATGCCGGGGCTGTGGGTGTTCGCTCCTGTCCCCACCACCCACGGGTTATATCGGCCTCATCGCTGCCTTGTCCTTCCTCCCGGACATCGTAGAGCAGCAATCTCACTGTATCCTGCAAGATTCAATCACTTGCAGCTGCCGGTGCCCTCGGGTAAGAAATGGAAAAAAGTTTTAAAATTTTAGATAAAAATAATAATTTGACTCTCAGTCCCGTGAGATAAATGAGTGTTCCCGTCATATCTGTAATAGTCCGAGCTGTCAGGATATGAAATCAGCCTTTCACATTAAACATCGTGACGGGGGAGAGAGCAGAGAGACCTCCATAAAGGCAAAACGACGTCCGTACCCCCACAAAATGTGCTCAACAAAAAACGCCGGCTCGCCGCGCAAAAGGGCTCCATCGATGGGAAAATAAAGCATTCCGGGTCTCTTCTAAAAATGACGACAAAACGCTCCCCCCATACACACCCCAACAAAAACTAGAAAAAGCGGCACAAGCGTGATAATGCCCTAATCATACCGCAAAACACTTGTGGAATTACTTTTTTTTTTTTTTTTCATTAAACTTGGAAGTTTTTTCTCCTACCTCAGTACATTTTACGGTAAAATAATCGGCGTCACTGAGAGTGCTACTCGCTGCAAATAATGGCGATGCTGGCAGAAAACCATACATGCGGATCTTGAAGGTGCAAAATCTGACCATGGCGGGAAGGGGTTAAAAACGTGGGCACTTGGTGATGTCTGTGTGCAGTTATTGCCCGGTTGGGGCATTACTAGGGTGCAGGGGTATCCCCATTGCGGAGGTCCCACTCTCGGACCCCCGCTCTTATGATTTCGGCTCTGCGGCACATTCTGACATGACCTGTCTAGGGGGAGGAGCAGCCGTATGACTCTCGGATAAGGCTGCATTACGTCTGTGTTTTCCCCCCCCCCCCCCAGTCTGGCTGAGACCCCCTTTAAGGTTCACATGGAGGCGCTGAGTCTGGAGCGGAAGAGTAGAGATCTGCAATCCTACCTGATCCCCCTGGAAATCGCCCTGAGGAACAGCTCAGTGCAGAAAGATGGCTGCCCGCGGATCGTGCCCAACCCTGGAAACACCGCCATCCATGACTATGCTGGATGGGCCAGCAAGTTCTGCCAGGAGTGTCCGGAGTGTGAGTGATCGGTGACTTTCCTGCCGCTCTTTTCGCTCGTCTGGTGTTTTTTTTCACACTCATCCGTCCTCCTCCTCCGCAGCCGTGGTGAAGCAGTGGAGCCTGACGTGGGAGCTCTGCCATGCCCTGTGGGGGCAGCTCCGGGAGCTGGAGGTCCGCCTGGATGATGCCAACGAGTACGTGGAGCAGCAGCAGCGCAGGAAGGCCTTCTCTCATTGGTTGGCCGACACTGCAGCGGGACGCATTGAAGACGAGGTGGCCCTTCACCTCCACGAGCGGCCGATCCAGGCTGTGTTCAGCTTCCTGACCGGCTGTCGAATCAGCGAGGCGTGCCGGCTGGCACAGAACTCCGGTGAGTGCAGTAGCGCTGAGCGCCGTGGTGTCCTCACTCTGTGCACATTAACAACTACATCCGCCGAGCTTTTTGGGGTCCATCTTGGTATGTTCCCTGCTGTCCTGCATGCAGCTACCGGACCACAGAAAACTGAGATGTTGTCTCCGCAGGCGATCACCGTCTCGCCATCTTACTGTCGCAGCTGGTGGGCAGCCGTCAGGTGGTGGAGCTGAACAACATGCAGCTGGTGGACTGGAGGAGCCTGCAGGTGGACGCCTTCATCCCGGAGGAGAGGCTGAAGGTCTACGCCTTGCTGTCGGCCACTCCAGTAAGTGGGTGTGTATGGTGACCGGCTGCCATTATGTGTCTGGTGTGTATGGGTATGGTGACTGGCCGCCATGATGGGTGGGTATGGTGACTGGCCGCCATGATGGGTGGGTATGGTGACTGGCCGCCATGATGGGTGGGTATGGTGACTGGCCGCCATGATGGGTGGGTATGGTGACTGGCCGCCATGATGGGTGGGTATGGTGACTGGCCGCCATGATGGGTGGGTATGGTGACTGGCCGCCATGATGGGTGGGTATGGTGACTGGCCGCCATGATGGGTGGGTATGGTGACTGGCCGCCATGATGGGTGGGTATGGTGACTGGCCGCCATGATGGGTGGGTATGGTGACTGGCCGCCATGATGGGTGGGTATGGTGACTGGCCGCCATGATGGGTGGGTATGGTGACTGGCCGCCATGATGGGTGGGTATGGTGACTGGCCGCCATGATGGGTGGGTATGGTGACTGGCCGCCATGATGGGTGGGTATGGTGACTGGCCGCCATGATGGGTGGGTATGGTGACTGGCCGCCATGATGGGTGGGTATGGTGACTGGCCGCCATGATGGGTGGGTATGGTGACTGGCCGCCATGATGGGTGTATATAGTGAGCGGCCCGTGTGTTGTACAGATGTAGTGACCTGCTGCCATGTTGCATGTCCCCTCTCCCAGGTGTGGCAGTCATCTGATATGAAGAACATTAATGTCTGCTCGGAGCTGGACTGGAAGCGGGCCTTGGCCGTCCATCTGTGGTACATGCTGCCGCCCACCGCCTCCATCCCCCAGGCGCTGCAGCAGTATGAGACTGCCTTTCAGGTTGGTGCCGACACTCGTGGCCCTCACCGCGCCATTTGCTGCTCTCGTCACTGACCGCGGCTCTTTATTGATCAGGAGGCGGAGGATGGCAGCCGCTACGCTGCGTACCCGCTCCCGGCCTACTTGGAGGAGCATGGCCTCCGCCTAGAGGCCATTGATGCAGATACGTCCTGCATCAGGAGAGACGTCTGCTTCCACCTGCTGAAGCTGTACAGTGACCGGTAAGCTGTGGGGGGCACTTACTTACTAGCTGGCCCTCTTGGCTCGGTCCCTGTACATGAGTCTGACCTCGCTGCTCACACATGGAGTTAACCCTCGGTTTCCCTCCTGCTTCCTCTGTAGGTGTTATGATCTCCGGCAGCTGTTAGACCCCAGAAGTGTGACCCCGGACCCCCTGGACTATCGCCTGAGCTGGCATCTGTGGATGGTGCTGCAAGCGCTGAATTACCGGCATCTCTCGGAGCAGAGCCAGGGACTGCTGCACGCCAGCTACGCCGAGCAGCTGGAGAACGTGGGGCTGTGGCAGTGGGCCATATTCGTGGTTCTCCACGTCCCGGACGCCGTGTAAGTGCTGACCAGACTTGTGCCCCTCGCCGGCCTAAGGATCTGGGGTCTGTGCCGTGGCCTTCTGTCCTGTACCACACAGGAGACTGGGTGCCCCCCAGCCGTCCCAGACCCTGGCACGTCGTCCATTACAGCTGCACAGTTCTATATGTTGTGTTCTTTATGGGGAGGGTCTCCGGTGTACATCCGTGGAGGATAACTCCTATTCTTTCTCCAGTATACGAGAGACGTCGGTGCGGGAGCTGCTGACCAGACACTGCGCTCTGCGGGAGACCCCCGAAACGCTGGCAAAGGAGAAATTCTTGGTAGAGAAGCTCCTCATCCCTGCAGAGTGGATCTACGAGGCCAAAGCGATCCGAGCTAGGAGGGACGGAGACCACCACAGGGAGGCGCTGTATCTCCTGCGCGCCCGACACTGGAACCAGTGCCACAAGCTGGTGTGTCGGCACCTGGCATCAGGTAATCCCTGGCCGGGGGTCTGTGTCAAGCAATTACTGCAGCCTCTGCTCAATGATGACAATATATGGATCCCCGGTTGTGCTTGCTGTCATCCAGAGGCTGGAAACTACTGTAGACCTAGTATATCCCGCAGATGGTTTGTTGCTTTGTTTCAGCGCAGTCGGCATGGAGAGATCAGGTGAAGCCGTTGTTCATAGTAGACTGCACTGATGCACAGTAGCAAACCCTCAGCTTGTCAGCATTTGCACAGGTCGGTTTTCGCTTTCCCTGAACCTCCTCTAAGAGATGGGAAATGTCGCTGCTTTTGTCTTCTAGACGCCATCATTAATGAGAACTACACGTACCTGCGCAGCTTCCTGGACCAACTGTCCCGGCCGGAGAACAGCATGCACATCCAGGGCTGGGACACGGCCGGCCAGGTGTACATGGACTACATCAGTGTCATCGAGATGCTGGAGCACATCCGACAGGTGACGCCCGCCACGGCGGTGCAGGTGTTGGGGGGGGCCAGGGGCTGCACAACGGCGAGGGTGTTTGGGGGGGACGGGCTACATGGTGGCCACTAAAATTTAATTGTGAAGTATTGTTCATGTTGGGCAGCAGGGGGTGCCATCGCCATTATTGCACTGACCCCGCCATTTTCGGAAAACCCCATTGAACCAATATTACAATTTCTTCTGCGGCACAACTACAACTCTCAGCATGCCCTAACAGCTGGAGATGATGGGGTTGTGGGGGATGAAGCTACAGAGCCGCACCATGAGGCAGGAGACGTCCGGGATTCTGGCTTCACGTTTCCTCTTCCTTCTGCAGAACGAGTCGTCCAGCTGTGAACTGGAACAACTGCACACGAAGGTGACGTTCGTCTGTAACCGGGTGGATCAGATCCACTGCTGCTCCTCCAAAGACCGGCTGGCACAGTCTGGTGAGTACGGCACCCTGGGGGGCTCTGCCTGTGAGCCGGGTCCTATCACACCACAGACACACAGGGTCCTCTGGGGGGTCTGTGTAGAAAAATCAGGGTCTAAAACTACTCTCGGCCTTTTTATTCACACCAGGCAGAATTTTCCCAGAATGCAGCCTGCAGTGTAAAGCATTGAGGTTTTCCTTCCTGATCTCATCTGTGGAGCTTTTGTATAGACCAATACAGGCCTTCATTCTTTACACTGCAGCCTGACAAATGGTAAAAAAAAACAAGGTTTTGTTACAAATCTTAATTATTACCCCACCACTTTGTTTGGTTCCTGTGACGATTTGGAAAGTCACATGATTGCGTGAACATTGCACCCTGACCAAGTGACTCTAGCTGCGGCACACACGGGATGGTGGAAGCGCAGGGTGTCCCTCCTCCTAGGTCTGGGTCCCTTGTCTGGTCAGGGTGGTGGCTAGTGGCAGCGCACACAGGAAGGCAGAGGTGCAGGGTGTCCCTCCTAGGTCTGTGCCCCTTATCTGGTCACGGTGGTGGCTGGTGGTAGCACACACAGGATGGCGGAGGCGCAGGGTGTCCCTTCTAGGTCTGGGCCCCTTGTCTGGTCACAGTTGTGGCTGGTGGCAGCTCCTTATCGTCACACTTCACTAATGAGCTTTATGTTCCTCCAGAAATGGCAAAGCGCATTGCGAACATCCTGCGCGTGGTCCTGCGCTTACAGCACTCTCCAGAATCGGACGACTCGGACATCCAGCGTGTCCCGCTCAAACTGCTCGCCCCTCAATTTGGCCGGCTACCAATGCCGGAGGACTACGCCCTGGAGGAGCTGCACAGCCTCACCCAGTCTTATCTGCGGGAGCTCACTGTATACGGCCAATAGCCTGGAGCGCCGCCAACATGGTGGACACTTCTCTAGAGCTGCACGGGAGCCGCCATGGCAGAAATACACCGGTTCCTGCATCCTCACTATAGAGTCCTCATCTACAGAATTAACTCCCTGGGGGGCGGGGGGATTGATGTTTTGGCGGCCATGTCTCCTACAGGTGAGCGGCGCAGTGCAGATGGCGGACTCTTATTTTATCATATATCCTAGGAGGCGCTGCTGCCCTCACACTGTGGAGCCTTTGCTCATCCTTGCTGATGGTTTCCCTCCTGGACTGATCAGTAGTCTGCCCGGGCAGCGCCTTCCGTCCAGGGCAGCAGACACTAGTGCTGCACCCTGCTGGCTGGTGTGTGTGTGTGACACTGTCCGCTTGTATGCGAGTGTTTGCTTGAATCTGGTTGGTGCTTTTTACCCAGAGATTATACAGAGGATAATAAATATTCTGCATTTTGTTTGTTTTTTTTGTTTCTGAGATTTTTTTAATAAAATGTTTATAGTTTGGATTTCTTCTATTTTTACTGAAATACTCTGCGCTGCTGGGGGGGGAAACCCTGTCCCTTTATGATGTAGAAATTCTGAACGACTGCATCGCACACGCGAGAGGATTAGATACAGCAGGGAGCTAGACAATACCATAGGCTTAGATTCACGACTGCGAGCGGCTGAGCCATTGACCTTAGTTTGTGGGAAACAGACGGTGTTGATGTGATTGGATTAGATACCGCAGAGGGTATCACATTAGGGGCTTAGATAAAGAGACATAAACGTGGATAAAGAGACTCTGCAAACAGGATCACAGTGATTGGGTTCAGTCAGCACTTGGGGCCAGGTTCATGTTCCTGAAGTGCTCTCCTTCGCTACTCTGTGCCATCTCTGTGATCAGCGTAGTAAGCTTCTTTTGTTAATCTTTATGGTATGTAACTGTATATGCCGTATTGTTTTGTCCCCTCTGTAAAATCTTGTTTGTGTTTTAATCGCCTACCTTTCTGAACTAAATATAAAATGTAATGGATCTGTTCAATTTTGTTCTGTAAACCGCCCCCCTGAAGCCATACGCTATGGAAGCAGCTTCATCTGTTAATCGGCAATTATGTAAGTGACCGTTCTCCTTGCAGCAGAGAGCTGTTCATGACAAAAAGATAACAGCTTGGTGGGTTCGGCGTGATTTCCCCCCCCCAGCTGTGATCATTGACAGTTGGTGGCAGCGGTGGGAGATTAGAGCATCAGTGACTGGATTGAACAATCGTTCCTGTCACTGAAGACTTGGACGGTTCTTGCACGATTCTGTGCAGAGTTTTGAGGATCGGACTCAGTGTTGTTTTTTTTTTTTTAACCTGTGACATTACTGTACGTGTAGCAGTTACACCCCTCCCCTCTTGATTTTCTGTCCTATCTTTTGTTTGGCAATGATGGCTGCGCTTGATGAGGCCTGGTACAGTCGGCAGAAGGAGGCTCTTGCCACCGTCTATATGGTCAGATTGATGCCATTGGCAAAAACACACAGCAGTTGATTGCTGCGCTGGTGCAACAGGACACAGCAAGACAGTCACCAGTGCCCTGATGATGGAGGCCATCCAAGGCGTGGATGACTCTTGATTCAGAGGTCCCACTAGTAGATGTCAGCTGCATGGCTGTGGAGTCTGAGCCCATTTTGGTGGAGGTGGAGTTGGAGTCTGTGTCATGGAAATTGAGGTGTCGGAGGTTTGGCTTACCGACTCCACATCCCTGGTCAGCTGCAGCTGGGGTAGCGTGGACCCCCTTCTGCAGATGGCCTTACAGCAACTCAACGCAGATAATTGTGCGGGGCGTTTGAACCTGATTCAGCAGTGCCAAGTGAGCTGTGCGACACCAACAGGCCGAGCGAGAGCACCAACTGAAGATAGCCTTAATCCAGAAGGTGCCATCCACCCCACAGAGCAGCGAGTCCAGCTATGCCAACAGCTTTAAACCCCGTCCTGAGAATTTTCCTGCCTTGGACAAGAATGTGAACTTGGTCATATTTCTACATGTGTAGAAAAGGCCTGCAGACAGGACCAGCTGCTTTCGGTCCAGTGGGCCTGATTTGTAACCCCCAGGGCTCAAAGGAAAAAGTTCTAGAGGTTCTTCAAGATGGAGACTGAAGCCATCAAAAAGGCTCTGATAAAGAAGTACCAGCTGACTTCTAAGGTATACTGCAAAAAGTTCCTGTTCCTCTAGCGTGGGCCTCACGACATACATAGTGATGTGGTGGACGGGCTCAGAACCAACTTCAAGCAGTTGGTTCAAGGACTGTCCGTCACCACCTTCGATGAACTAAAGGACTTCATGATGAATGACCAGTTTCTTCATCTTTACCCTCCAGAGGTGCGACAGTTTGTGTTGGACCAAGAAGCAAAGGAGGCCGTGCAAATCACAGTTGCTTATGAGAACAACCGTACACCTGAGGTGCGAAAGTCAGCCATTGCCAGCTGGGAAAGGGGGTAAGCCGAAAACCACCCCCAGTGCCTGTGCCAGTCGATCTTCAGGGGAGGTCTTGCCCTCTCTCAGCACTTGACCTCCATCTGACTCGCTGGTGCCATGCCTGCTCTAGAGCTGGTCACATCAGCCTCATCTGTCCACAGAGGCAGAAGATGAACCCCACACCTGAGGGCCAGGGGCCTAGTGCAGCTATTTTTGTGGGTGGGGCAGTTGAGAGGATCTGTAAAAAATTTGCAACCATTTACCGTGGGTGACAGTCTCAAGAACACTGGCACAGAATGTACCCTCATCAGCCCTGAGTTTGTGCTACCTCAACTCATCCCGGGGAAGATCCTGACGGTCACAGGGTTTGGGAGTGTTCATTGTCCCTTACTGATGGCCCAGGTTTTCCTGGATTGGGGTGCGGGGAGGGGGATGAGGGAAGTGGGGGTGTCAGAGAATCTCCACAAATATTTTATTGGGAACTGATCTGGGACGGTTGGTTGCCCGCCCGATACATCCCTGACGACCCTCCCAGATCTGATTTGTCATGTGATGCCACTGTCCATAATGTTAATGTTCTCCTTAATGATAATGTGTTCTGTGGTGCAGGAGAACTCAGCCATGTCACACTGCGGGGTGACGTCACTGAGGACCCCCTAAAAGGAACCAGCATAAGGGTGATGGGGATTATTATACAGGTGTTTCTGTGCAGCTGATCAGTGCCACGACGGATGATGACATGGCCGGTGGTAGATGACCCATTAGATTAGCATGGCTCCTGAGGTAAAGATGGTCCCGTGCAGCTGCCCAGTGTCATGACAGATGGTGACATGGCTGGTGGTAGCTGCCCCATGATTAGCACAGCTCCTGAGGTAACGGGAGGATGGGGAGAAGCATGCAGCTGACCAGTGTCCCTACAGACGGTGACATGGCTGGTGGTGGTAGCTGTCCCATGATTAGCACTGCTCCGGAGGTATTAGGGGAGGATGGGGAAGTAGTGTCCACAGCCTGTGGGAAGGGAAAGTGTTGTTTTCCCCCGAGGAGACGGCGTACATAGCCACTGTCACACTTGGGTAACCCACTGCCTTCTAGAACCTCATCACCCATCGAAATAACCAAACCGGTTGCGGACTCGGAGCAGGTTCCAGATAGTTCCAGTGAGGCCTTATTGTCGCTTTGCCTACCTGTAGCCAGGAGTTCCAGGTGGCTTTGCACTCAGATGTCAGTCTAGAGACATTAAGAGACCTCGTAGAGAAGCCCATCTTTGAAATGGCCGGTGGTAGTTGCCCCATGATTAGCACTGCTCCTGATGCGTTGGAGGAGGATGGGGATCATGAAGCAGTCAGTCTCGTGTAGCTGACCATTGTCACGATGGATAGTAACATGGCTGGTGGTAGCTGCCCCATAATTAGCACAGCTCCTGAAGTACCAAGGGGGGCAGGGAAGGTCTTATCCCCAGCCTGTTCCCATGGTGGAAAAGTGTCACACAACCGGTCAGGGTGAGGGAAAAGTGACCCACAGCCTGTCCAGGGGTAGGAAAGCAGGATCCTCAGTCTGGGAAGTTTGTGGGGAAAGTGGGTCCTACTCCCTATCAGAGTGGCAGAAACGTCACATTCTGTCGTGGTGGGAAAGTTGGGTTTGCAGCCTGTCAGACAAATGAGATCCTACATAGCCCTCTGTCCCTCGCACCTAGAGTGCCCATAACGCAAGTAATGTGCTGCCTTCTGGGCACTCATCAGCCAGCGGGATAACAGGACCAATTACGGACCCAGAGCAAGTTCCAAAGGGTTGGTGCCTTTGCGTCACTTCTGGCTATCTTTATCTCAGACCTGTCTTGTAGTGCTGACTGACCCCTTGGAGAAGCCCATCTCTGAATCCCAAAAAGAGAGGGTACTGTGGGATCCAGGGAGGTTTTGTCATAAGTTAGGCTTGGGAGACTATCTGTAAATCTCTCCCATGCCACCTCAAAAAGAGGGAGGTATTAGAGAAAATTAAAATCCTTGCAGGGTTGAGTGAAAGAGCTTGCTATCTATATGTTGTCTCTTCATAGCATTCTGTGCCGCTGACCCACCTCCTATGGAATGAGGTAATTAAGAAAACTCCTAATGGCTAACAGGTCTGAGACCATTGCCTCAGGAATGTGGAGAAGCAGATTTACGACCAAGATAAGACTTAGGAGAAAAGTAAAGATATGTCCTCCTCTGTCTGCTTATTAGAAAATTACGAATGGATGTTTTTATGAACTGCATCAATCTAATAGATAGGAAAGCCATATTTTCACAATCGTGATGAAGTGGTAAATGCAAAGCATGGTTTCACGTCGCTGGGCAATGACCAAGATCGCTCCAATTGAATAACGTGCTGATAGAAGAGGCTAGACCTGTCATCTTTGGTCTCTATGTAAAGATAAAACCGGCAGAAATATTCTGGAAATTGGGAATCTCATAATTTTCTGAAACTGAAGTCACATCCCACAATCAGACCCACATCAGGTCATCAAGGGAACGTGTGTGGGTGTAACTTAGGAGCTAATAAAAGACAAGGCAATTATGATCTGCGTTCAATGCAGGGAGATACATATCTGTGTAGGCTTGATCCACTTTCACCGGATGTTTTCCAACTAAAGTGCTCTCCTTCGCTATTCTCTGAGCCATCTCTGTGTCCAGTGGTTAGTAAGTTTTGTTTGTTGATCCTGTTTATTTTCTGTAATTGTATATCCTGTAATGTTTTGTCCCCTTTGTAAAATATTTAGTATATTTTTTATCAACACTGCCTATCTTTCTGGATTAAATATAGAGTTCATTAGTTCTGTTCTTTTTGTTCTGTAAACCGCACCGGGAGCCCATACACTACCTGTCCAATTGGCCTGTAAACGATTGGTGGTGGCAGCTAGTTTTTCTTTTGTTGTTGTGGATTTTGCAGTGGCTTGGGGTATATGCATACACTACCGTTCAAAAGTGTGGGGTCACCCAGACAATTTTGTGTTTTCCATGAAAACTCATACTTTTATTAATCAAATGAGTTGCCAAATGAGTGTAAAATCTCGTCCTGACATTGACAAGGTTCGAAAAAAAGATTTTTATTTGAAATAATAATTTTCTCCTTCAAACTTGGCTTTCTGCACAGAATGCTCCATTGCAGCAATTCCAGCATTGCAGACCTTTGGCATTCTAGCAGTTAATTGGCTGAGGTAATCTGGAGAAATTTCACCCCGTGCTTCCAGAAGCTCCTCCCACAGGTTGGTTTTGCGTACCATACGGTCAAGCTGCTCCCACTACAGCTCAATGGGGGTGAGATCTGGTGACTGTGCTGGCCATTCCATTACAGATAGAATACCAGCTGCCGCTTCTTCCCTAAATAGTTCCTGCATAATTTGGAGGTGTGCTTTGGGTCATTGTCCTGTTGTAGGATGAAATTGGCTCCAATCAAGCACTGTCCACAGGGTATGGCATGGCATTGCAAAATGGAGTGATAGCCTTCCTTATTCAAAATCCCTTTTACCTTGTACAAATCTCCCACTTTACCAGCACCAAAGCAACCCCAGGCCATCACATTACCTCCACCATGCTTGACAGATGGCATCAGGCACTCTTCCAGCATCTTTTCAGTTGTTCTGTGTCTCACAAATGTTCTGTGTGATCCAAACACCTCAAACTTGGATTTGTCTGTCCATAACACTTTTACCAATCTTCCTCTGTCCAATGTCTGTGTTCTTTTGCCCATATTAATCTTTTCCTTTTATTAGCCAGTCTCAGATATGGCTTTTTCTTTGCCACTCTGCCCTGAAGGCCAGCATCCAGGAGTCGCCTCTTCACTGTAGACGTTGACACTGGCGTTTGTGTGTACTATTTAATGAAGCTGCCAGTTGAGGACCTGTGAGGCATCGATTTCTCAAACTACAGACTCTAATGTACTTGTCTTGTTGCTCAGTTGTGCAGTAGGGCCTCCCACTTCTCTTTCTACTCTGGTTAGAGCCTGTTTGTGCTCTACTCTGAAGGGAGTAGTACACATTGTTGTAGGAAATCTTCAGTTTCTTGGCAATTTCTCACATGGAATAGCCTTCATTTCTAAGAACAAGAGTATACTGTCGAGTTTCACATGAAAGTTCTTTTATTCTGGCCATTTTGAGAATTTAATGGAACCAACAAATGTAATGCTCATGATTCTCAACTAGCTCAAGGGAAGGTCAGGTTTATAGCTTCTCTAATCAGCCAAACTGTTTTCAGCTGTGCTAACATACTTGCACAAGGGTATTCAAGGGTATAATAACCATCCATTAGCCTTCTTACACATTTAGCAAACACAGAGTACCATAAGAACACTGGAGTGATGGTTGTTGGAAATGGGCCTCTTAACACCTATGAAGATATTGCATTACAAACCAGACGTTTGCAGCTAGAATAGTCATTTACCACATTAACAATGTATAGAGGGTATTTCTGAATCATTTAATGTTAGCTTCATTGCAAAAAACTGCTTTTCTTTCAAAAGGAAATTTCTAAGTGACCCTAAACATTTGAACGGTAGTGTTATATTCAATCAGTTGGAATCAGAGGTGTATATACCATGCGCTCACAGCTAGTTCTCCAGTATCCGGCCTTAGTGAAAACAGCTGCAGCCACCGCCATTGTCACTTGCATAATTGTCCTGATGATATGGGGGCAGCAGAGGGCTGTTCGTGACTAAAGGTAACAGCGTGGTGAATTCAGCGTCATCCCTCATAGCTGCAATCATTGACAGTCCCGTACAGTTCAGACATAACTTATGGATCCCGCGGGGAGTGTAGCACAATCCCATTCAGATCAGACATGACTAATGGATCCTGCAGTACCAAATTAAATACCTAGTGAGGCTGGTGAGCGCCATGTCGGCCTGTGTGCACTGAAGAGGAGCCACGCTGCTGAGAGCCATGTCGGCCTGTGTGCACTTTCCTTATAAACAGAGAGGAAATGGTTGAGGAGGTAAAAGTGGCTGGGACCCTAGGAGGTAGCGACCATGCTATTTTAGAATTTTGGATAACTAGAGGAGGAAGACCTGTGAAGACTCAGACGTCAAGGTTAGATTTCAGATTCACTAGTAGGATTTTTTATGGATTAAAACGTGCGCTGCCAGACTATCACTCCTCACAAGTTGTGTGCTTAATATATTTATTTCCCAACGCGTTTCGAGGTCATAAAAACCTCTTCCTCAGGGGATGACATGTCATCCCCTGAGGAAGAGGTTTTTATGACCTCGAAACGCGTTGGGAAATAAATATATTAAGCACACAACTTGTGAGGAGTGATGGTCTGGCAGCGCACGTTTTAATCCATAAAAAATCCTACTAGTGAATCTGAAGATTTATGGCCACAGCGTGGTCATTTGGATGTGCAGCAAGCTGACCGTGTTTCTTTATGCCTGTTACTCTCCTATATACGGTGAGTATAATTTATTGTTTGAAATCTTGGTTTTCTCAGATAAGACCCTATTGCGCTTTTTTCCTTGCAGTTTCAATCAAGGTTAGATTTCAGAAAGACAGATTTTAAGGGATTCAGAAAGAGAATTGGAGGGATCCAATGGCTGGATATCCTTAAAGACAAAAATGTCCAGGAAGGATGGGAAATCTTAAAAAATGAAATTCTCAAAGCACAATTGTTAACAATTCCGAAAAGAGGGAAGAATAGGAAGCATTTAAGGAAGCCAGGATGGATGAACACAGAACTTAAGCACATGCTAAAAAGGAAGAAAAAAATGTTTATAAAATGGAAAGAGGGAGTCATATCTAAAGAGGAATATAATGCTGTCTGCAGAACCTGCAGGGCACAAATCAGATTATCTAAAGCTGACAATGAATTGACGCTTGCAAGAGATGTCAAAAGCAATAATAAAGGATTTTGGGGATATGTCAAAAGTAAAAGAAAAGTCAAAGATGCTATAGGATTTTTACAGGATGAAAATGATGAAATGGTAAGACAGGATGTTGAGAAGGCCGAACTTTTAAATTCCTATTTTGCATCTGTTTTCTCTCAGAGAGGAAATGTAACATCAACTGTTCTTCACTGTCCTATTAAGGGAATAGAAGAATCCAGGAGATCTATAAACAGAAATATAGTGAGGAAACACTTAGCTAACCTAAATGAATTCAAGTCTCCAGGTCCAGATGAATTACACCCCAGAGTACTGAAGGAGATAGCAGAAGAAATTTTTGAACCCCTCTCCATAATCTTTGAAAATTCTTGGAGAACAGGAGAAGTCCCAGAAGACTGGAGAAGAGCAAATGTTGTTGCTATCTTCAAAAAGGGGAAGAAGGTGGACCCAGGCAACTATAGGCCGGTGAGTCTGACTTCTATACCAGGAAAGATCTTTGAGCAAATTATTAAACAACATGTAGGTCAGTACCTGGATAAGAATGAAGTGATTAAACAGAGTCAGCATGGGTTTGTAACTAATAAGTCATGTCAGACTAACTTAATTTCCTTCTATGACGGAATCACTGATTGGGTGGATCAAGGAAATGCTGTAGATATAGTATATCTTGACTTCAGCAAAGCATTTGACAAAGTATCTCATACAATCCTTATTGAAAAAATGACTAAGTATGGAATGAACAAGGCAACTGTTAGGTGGATTCATAACTGGCTTAGTGATCGGACCCAAAGAGTGGTCGCAAATGGCTGCACATCCAGCTGGAAGAATGTCTCAAGTGGGGTACCACAGGGCTCTGTCCTGGGCCCTGTATTGTTCAACATCTTTATCAATGATTTAGATGAAGGATTTGAGGGTAAACTGATTAAATTTGCTGATGACACAAAGCTAGGAGGGATAGCTAATACTAGAGAAGAGAGAGAGAGGATTCAAAAAGATATAAATAAACTGGAGAAGTGGGCAGCAACTAACAGAATGGTTTTTAACGGAAAAATGCAAAGTACTACATCTGGGCAATAAAAATGAAAAAAGCATATACAGAATGGGAGGAATAGGGCTAAGCAACAGCACATGTGAAAAAGACTTGGGTATACGAACAGATCACAGACTGAATATGAGTCAACAGTGTGATGCAGCAGCAAAAAAGGCAAATGCAATTCTAGGATGTATTAACAGAAGCATACAGTCTAGATCACGTGAAGTCATTATTTCCCTCTACTCCTCTTTGGTTAGACCTCATCTGGAATATTGTGTCCAGTTTTGGGCACCACATTTTAAAAAAGACATCAACAAACTGGAGCAAGTTCAGAAAAGAACGACCTGTATGGTGACCGGTCTGCAAACCCTGTCTTATGAGGAAAGGTTGCAGGATTTGGGAATGTTTAGTTTGCAAAAGAGAAGACTGAGAGGAGACTTAATAGCTGTCTACAAATATCTAAAGGGCTGTCACATTGTAGAAGAATCAACTTTATTCTCATTTGCACAAGGAAAGACTAGAAGCAATGGGATGAAACTGAATGGGAGGAGACACAGATTAGATATTAGAAAAAACTTTTTGACAGTTAGAGTGATCAATGAGTGGAACAAGCTGCCACGAGAAGTGGTGAGTTCTCCTTCAATGGATGTCTTCAAACAGAGGCTGGACAGACATCTGACTGGGATGATTTAGCGAATCCTGCTTTGAGCAGGGGGTTGGTCCAAATGGCCCAGGAGGTCCTTTCCAACTCTGCGATTCTATGATTCTATGAAGAGGAGCCACGCTGCTAAGCGCCATGTTGGCCTGTGTGCAGTGAAGAGGAGCCGCGCTGCTGAGCGCCGTGTCGCCCCGTGTGCACTGAAGAGGAGCCGCGCTGCTGAGCGCCGTGTCGGCCCGTGTGCACTGAAGAGGAGCCGCGCTGCTGAGCGCCGTGTCGGCCCGTGTGCACTGAAGAGGAGCCGCGCTGCTGAGCGCCGTGTCGGCCCGTGTGCACTGAAGAGGAGCCGCGCTGCTGAGCGCCGTGTCGGCCTGTGTGCACTGAAGAGGAGCCGCGCTGCTGAGCACCGTGTCGGCCCGTGTGCACTGAAGAGGAGCCGCGCTGCTGAGCACCGTGTCGGCCCGTGTGCACTGAAAAGGAGCTGCGCTGCTGAGCACCGTGTCGGCCTGTGTGCACTGAAGAGGAGCCGCGCTGCTGAGCACTGTGTCGGCCTGTGTGCACTGAAGAGGAGCCGAGCTGCAGAGCCGCGCTGCTGAGCACCGTGTCGGCCTGTGTGCACTGAAGAGGAGCCGTGCTGCTGAGCACCGTGTCGGCCTGTGTGCACTGAAGAGGAGCCGTGCTGCTGAGCACCATGTCGGCCTGGGTGCACTGAAGCACTGCTGAGCACCATATCGGCCTGTGTGCACTGAAGAGGAGCCGCGCTGCTGAGCACCGTGTCGGCCTGTGTGCACTGAAGAGGAGCCGCGCTGCTGAGCACCGTGTCGGCCTGTGTGCACTGAAGAGGAGCCGAGCTGCAGAGCCGCGCTGCTGAGCACCGTGTCAGCCTGTGTGCACTGAGGAGGAGCCGAGCTGCTGAGCACCGTGTCGGCCTGTGTGCACTGAAGAGGAGCCGTGCTGCTGAGCACCATGTCGGCCTGGATGCACTGAAGCGCTGCTGAGCACCATGTCGGCCTGTGTGCACTGAAGAGGAGCCGCGCTGCTGAGCACCATGTCAGCCTGTGTGCACTGAAGAGGAGCCGCGCTGCTGAGCACCGTGTCGGCCTGTGTGCACTGAAGAGGAGCCGCGCTGCTGAGCACCGTGTCGGCCTGTGTGCACTGAAAAGGAGCTGCGCTGCTGAGCACCGTGTCGGCCTGTGTGCACTGAAGAGGAGCCGCGCTGCTGAGCACCGTGTCGGCCTGTGTGCACTGAAGAGGAGCCGCGCTGCTGAGCACCATGTCGGCCTGTGTGCACTGAAGAGGAGCCGTGCTGCTGAGCACCATGTCGGCCTGGTTGCACTGAAGCGCTGCTGAGCACCATGTCGGCCTGTGTGCACTGAAGAGGAGCCGCGCTGCTGAGCACCATGTCGGCCTGGGTGCACTGAAGAGGAGCCGAGCTGCAGAGCACCATGTCGGCCTGGGTGCACTGAAGAGGAGCCGAGCTGCAGAGCACCATGTCGGCCTGTGTGCACTGAAGAGGAGCCGAGCTGCAGAGTACCATGGCGGCCTGTGTGCACTGAAGAGGAGCCGAGCTGCAGAGCACCATGGCGGCCTGTGCGCACTGAAGAGGAGCCGAGCTGCTGAGCACCATGTTGGCCTGTGTGCACTGAAGAGGAGCCGAGCTGCTGAGCACCATGTCGGCCTGTGTGCACTGAAGAGGAGCCGCGCTGCTGAGCACCATGTCGGCCTGTGTGCACTGAAGAGGAGCCGTGCTGCTGAGCACCATGTCGGCCTGTGTGCACTGAAGAGGAGCCATGCTGCTGAGCACCATGTCGGCCTGGGTGCACTGAAGAGGAGCCGTGCTGCTGAGCACCATGTCAGCCTGTGTGCACTGAAGAGGAGCCGTGCTGCTGAGCACCATGTCGGCCTGGGTGCACTGAAGAGGAGCCGTGCTGCTGAGCACCATGTCAGCCTGTGTGCACTGAAGAGGAGCCGTGCTGCTGAGCACCATGTCGGCCTGGGTGCACTGAAGAGGAGCCGTGCTGCTGAGCACCATGTCAGCCTGTGTGCACTGAAGAGGAGCCGCGCTGCTGAGCACCATGTCGGCCTGGGTGCACTGAAGAGGAGCCGCGCTGCTGAGCACCATGTCGGCCTGGGTGCACTGAAGAGGAGCCGCGCTGCTGAGCACCATGTCGGCCTGGGTGCACTGAAGAGGAGCCGTGCTGCTGAGCGCCATGGCGGCCCGTGTGCACTGAAGAGGAGCCGTGCTGCTGAGCACCATGTTGGCCTGGGTGCACTGAAGAGGAGCCGCGCTGCTGAGCACCATGTCGGCCTGTGTGCACTGAGGGCTTACAGATCTATTACTGATTGCTCAGTGCACAGTGCTTACTGCAGTCTGCCTTACCACCGACTGGTAAAAGTTTAGTGCCCCCATTTGGTCCTTGTAAAGTGTCCTGCTACACTGTGCTAAAAGCGTAGCACATCACTACTTTTCCCAAACTCCCTGCAGTCCAATATTATGGCCCAAATACCGCTAAGAGATTCTGATCCATGGATCGTCAGTGTCCAAATGACCCAACGACACATTTCATCCTCCTCACAATTCATGGCAGATGTCAGCTTGTGTCTTTGTGGATGGGTTGGGAAGGGTTAACATGACATCACCGGCCTCTGGTGCTTTAGGGGTTAATTAGGCAGTGTCCCTGACATCAGGACCAGCATCAGCCTCATCTATAGGACACTTGTTAGTGAGGCCGGATGAGGCGGGAAGCAGACAATGGCGCCAGTGTCAGCAGCGGGTACAGAACCATCACATCACGGACCCCGATGACATGATGATGGCGGGGGAGGGTGCAGATGCAGCGAGCCGGGGAGTGACACAATCCAGTGGGAACGGACCCCCCGCCGCGTAAATACTGAAGTAAAGTCGGGTTTGTCAAACACAACAAACGGGGTCGCACTGAACCCACCTCACTGCCATGTTTTTGTCACAAACAGCGCTCTGCTGCCCCCTATCATATGGACAATTACACTATTGACCAGCGGTTATCGAAGGAGAATTGTCTGTTACCACTAATAGGCCGATTAGTGGGGAACGCACAGTGAGCGTATGGTATATACAAACAATTCCAACACATGGAATATACTGTATGTACAGCTCTGGCAAAAATTAAGATACCACTGCACAGTTTTCTAAAAATCTGCTTTGCTCCATGTCTGACAGCCATTCCATTCCAGTGTCAGCTGAATTCCAACCAGAGTACACCTCATTCTACTTAATGTGCTTCTGATTAGGTGATCACCTGAACCAAATCTTATGTAACGAAGGAAAGTATAAGAAACCCTGCTGTGGTGATCACAATCCTCCTGCAATAGGACAAGCTGGATGGAAAAACAAGTGCTAGTAATATCCCAAAAGTAATAGGAATGAAAAAATAACTTTTAATAGTGAGCTTCGTGTTGCCTCCATCATTAAAATTTCTAAGGCGGCAGTCCATTACAACAAGGTCAAGCAGCAGACATTGGGGATAACAAAGCTACAGACCGGCAGTGGGTGAAAACTACTCTCCACTGACCGGGATGACTGACTGTCATCTTATTCAAATGTCACTCAGCAACCGCAGGATGACATCAAGTGACCTACAAAAGGAATGGCAAATGGCAGCTGGGGTGAAGTGCACGGCAAGAACAGTTCGTAACAGGCTCCTAGAGGCAGGGCTCAAGTCATGCAAAGCTAGAAAAAAGCCTTTCATCAATGAGAAGCAAAGGAGAGCCAGGCTGAAGTTTGCCAAAGACCATAAGGATTGGACCATAAAGGACTGGAGTAAGGTAATCTTCTCTGATGAGTTTAATTTTCAGCTTTGACCAACACCTGGTCGTCTAATGGTTAGACGGAGACCTGGAGAGGCGTACAAGCCACAGTGTCTTGCACCCACTGTGAAATTTGGTGGAGGATCGGTGATGATCTGGGGATGCTTCAGCAAGGCTGGAATTGGGCAGGTTAATCTTTGCGAAGGACGTATGAATCAAGCCGCATACAAGGTTATCCTGGAAAACATTAGTATTGTTGTTTCTAAATGATTATGAACTTGTTTTCTTAGCATTATTTGAGGTCTGCATTTTTTTTAATTTTGACCATTTCTCATTTTCTGAAAAACACAAAATTTAGTGCTTGGAAATTCGAAGACATGTTGTCAATAGTTTATAGAATAAAAGAGCAATTTACATTTTACTCAGAAATATACCTATAAAGAGAAAAATCAAACTGAAAATTTTGCAGTTGTCGCTAAATTTTTGCCAGAGCTGTATACCCCCCGTATGGTAACTGCTAACTCAACAACCCAAGAAAGATTATTAGCTGCCACCACCAATCGTTTATAGGCCAATTGGACTCCCATTACCGGTAGTATATGGCTTTCAGGAGTGTGGTTCACAGAACAAAAGGAACAGAAATATTAAATTTTATATTTAATCCGGAATGATAGGCTGTGTTTATAAAATAAGGTACAGGGATCTTCTGCGCAGGCGTCAGCGAGTCACTGTGACCTCTGGCGTGGGTGACAATAAGGTACTCTCCGCACTTCCTCCCTGCATAGTCATTGTTAGGAACCATGTATACATAGCGATAACTATGCAGGGAGGAAGTGAGGAAAGCACCTTATCGGTGTGCATGCCGGAGGTCACTTGAGCGGAAGTCGCAGGTGCCTGTGCAAAAGATCCCTGAATGCAGCGCCCATAGAAGGGAAGAAAAGGTATGGATGGTGGAGGGAGTGCAGGTCACAGGCGCGGAATGCCGGCGCCGGAACTGACGTGTATGGGAGGGGGGTAATATTACAATGAAGACAGGAGGCAGGTATTTCTTCCAGGCAATGCACGCCCCTGAGCATGGAAGAAAAAATTAACATAAAGTCAGACTATAAGACTTCTCAACAACAAGACCGCTAATATGAGGCAGACAGGTAATGACTAGTTTAACATTTCTGTTACTTGTAAGTCCATATCAATAGGTCAGATACGTCCTGGGGGGGAGAGGGAAAGACTTCCTATCATTCTTATCTTGGTCATAAATTTGCTTCTCCACATCCCTGGTGCACGGCCTCACATCTGTTAGCCATTAGGAGTTTCCTTAATTACCTAACTCCAAAGGAGAGGGTCAGCAGCACAGAGTGTTACTTGGAGCCAACTTATAGAGTGCAAGCTCTGTCTCATCTGTGCAACGGTTTTAATTTTATGTATTACAGTGATTGACATCAGTGAGGTGAGATAGAAAGGGAACCTCCCACAGGTTCTGGGCAGCATGATAGCACGCACCAAATGACCCCCAGAGTGCCACACAGAGATGCAGAACATCACAATATGCTACTCAGGTGCTGCAGAACCTCACAGTGCACACCTGAGCCACTGCAGAACTTCATAATAATCCACATAAGCTGCTGCTGAACCTCATAATACACCTCAGCTGCTGAAGAACATCATAATACACCTCAGCTGCTGCAGAACATCATAATACACATAGGCTGCTGCTGCTTAACATCATAATACACACCTCAGCTGCTGCAGAACATCACAATACACTTGAGCTGCTGCTGCAGAACCTCATAATAAAACTCAGCTGCTGCAGAACCTCATCATACACCTCAGCTGCTGCAGAACCTCATACTGCACACCTCAGCTGCTGCAGAACATCATACTGCACACCTCAGCTGCTGCGGAACCTCATACTGTACACCTCAGCTGCTGCATAACCTCATAATACACCACAGTTGCTGCAGAACCTCATCATACACCTCAGCTGCTGTAGAAGCTCATACAGCACACGTCAGTTGCTACAGAACCTCATACTACACCACAGCTGCTGCAGAATCTTATAATACACCTAAGCTGCTGCAGAACCTCATAATACACCACAGCTGCTGCAGAACCTCATCATACACCTCAGCTGCAGAACCTCATAATACAGCTCAGCTGCTGCCAAACCTTATCATACACGTCAGCTGCTGCAGAACCGCGTAATACACACTTCAGCTGGTGCAGAACCTTGAAATACACCTCAGCTGCTGCAGAACCTCATCATACGCCTCAGCTGCTGCGGAACTTCATCATACAGCTCAGCTGCTGCAGAACCTCGTAATACACACTTCAGCTGCTGCAGAACCTCATAATACACCTCAGCTGCTGTAGAACCTCGTAATACACTTTAGTTGCTGCAGAACCTCATCATACACCTCAGCTGCTGCGGAACTTCATCATGTAGCTCAGCTGCTGCAGAACCTCGTAATACACAAATCAGCTGCAGCAGAACCTCATAATACACCTCAGCTACTGTAGAACCTCGTAATACACTTCAGTTGCTGCACAACCTCATCATACAGCTCAGCTGCTGCAGAACCTATTGTTGAAAACAAAGGCTAAGCTTTATGCAGTCTCTGTTCGCGCCCAGGAAGTATTGGAGGAATTAAGCTTTCCTCTGTTATTGTGCGGCACTGCAGGGGTGGTCTAACAACACCCCGCCCCCGCAGAGCCGCTGATTTCACTGGGAGGATTATTAATGGTTCTTGTCGCCAGGTGGTGGTATGGACAGGGAGAATCAATACCTAATCAGTCCCATTCTTGTAGTCACCCTTTCTATTCTGGAATAGGCAGGGTCACAGTTTACAGCCGGGACATCAGGATCCAGGAGGGAAGCAGGAAATGACGAACGAGCCGCAACGCTTCATTTACCTTTATTCAATAAAAAGCAGCAGAAATTACAGACAATTCAGAGAAGAAGAAAATGTAATAATATAATGAGCCGTGTGCAGCGTACTGTAAACCGAGCGGGGGCTGATGGGCAGGAGAACCCTCCACCACCAGTTACCGGCAGGCAAAACGTGGGCTCCAGGTCAGGAGATCATGAGTTCTGACCACTCCACCAGCCAATCAAAGCGGTTCATTAATATAATAAGGGGAGGGGTGGGATTTCGTTACCAAGGACTGAGGGTGGGTGACCGCAGTGACTGAGGCCGGAGCTGGACGACGCTCCCATCTCTAGGACATCACATCACGGTCATGTGGATACATTACATGTCCATGGCTCTGACCACAACATGTCATCGACAGATCACCCGTTATGCACCTTCTCGTTCTAGCCTGGTGACCATTATCATTTTTAGGTCACGTAAACTCCCCGCCAATTTCGGGAGCACAAATATTAATCATTTTGTTACATATATCTGGCCTAATGGGGGCGCTCACACTCTGCAGGTCCTAAGTACATGGAGAAATTCAACCATTCCCATAGATATCCAGTGTGATGATTGACTGCAGATCATGAGATCATCTCTCATATGGCCAGAATGTGTGGATATCTCAGAGACATGGATGGTGACATCCTTCATCTTCTGCTCTTCTGTGTCCGTTAACCATGAATGGCCACATATGTTGGATAGAGGTAATCTGATGGCTGCACAACAATCTTACGAATGATGATCTCATGGTCGTTTCCATAAAAGCCATACAAAATAATATCGACATTGGCCCTTAGAGTCCTACAACCTGGGCATGTGTGTCGTGTTCAGTGACTACGGAGGAAAGATGAATAAACCTTCTTATAAGGAAAGATAATTTATGGATTTCAGACTGTCAGGTGAAAATTGCAAACATGGCCAACTTCTTTCCAGATGGCAACCAGGTATTACAAGCAAATGTTGATGTTTGATGTTGTCATTTTTCATCCACCTCAGACTAATGTGTACTGACTTTTAGAAACATCCACCTTTACCAAATTTTAAGGTTCTGTCCATTGTTGAGAACCGATTAAGGAGTTTGTCTCTGGTCTAATCTTCCATACGATGGTGGATGATGAAATCTTCATTTGCAGAATCTCATTGTCTATTTGAATGGTCTCAGGTTGTTGTTTAGACATGGGTCCGCCATATTTTAAGGTCTTAGGAAGGTGAGGGAACAGACTTCTCAGAACTGATATTGATAGGTCCTTCAATATCCAAGTTTGCGGTAGACCATATAGATCCTGAGGGTACAGCATGTAGACTACAGAGGTTGATCCTTCATCTGAAAGCAGACCTATGTTTCTGCGGGCACACTATCAAAATCTTAAGTATGAGCTGGAATTACTGTTGTGTTTGTCCCAAGACAGGACTATTTCAGTTCTTCGTGGCCACACAGACTCAAAATAAGCAAATAATAGGGCACAACTGAAGCTCAAGAGGGTGAAAATCTCAAAAACACAAAAATCCCATGTTCTGCACTCAGAGGCCCTCATGGTGGTCTCCAATGACAGACATGCATTTAGCCTCACAGTTTTTCGACATTGTAAGAGTCTTTTTCAAAGGAAATCACTAAGCAAACCAAAGTCTGTGAATAGTGGGGTCTCCATGAGTTCAGGAGGGTGACATCACAGTATGAAGCATGGGCTCTTCTTCTTGATTGGGTTTGGGTTGAGGACGGCTCTCACGGACTCACTGAAAACTTCCTTGATGCCTTCTTGGTTCAGGGCTGAGCACTCCATGTATTTCACAGCATGAATATGCTTTGACAAGCTGACCCCTTGTTGGTGGGTGATTGGCACCTGGTTCTGCTCCTTCAACTTTTTGATGACGTCTTGGTTTGTCCTGAGATCTTTTTTGGTTCCGACTAGAAGGATCGGCACATTGGGGCAGTGGTGCCCCACCTCTGGATACCATTTATGCTTGACATTCTCATAGGATGAGGGACTGGCAATAGAGAAGCAGATGATGAAGACATTAGTCTGGGGGTAGGAGAGTGTTCTTAGCCGGTCATATTCCTCTTGCCCCGCTGTGTCCCACAGATTTAGGCTAACAGTTCTTCCATCCAAGGTACACTGAGCGCTGTAGTTGTCAAAGACGGTGGGGATGTACTCCTTGGGGAAGGCATTGGTTGTGTAGCAGATGAGGAGGCAGGTCTTCCCTACAGCACCATCGCCGACTACCACACACTTAATAGTCTGCATCCTGGAGGTCTTGTTCTCTGTTAGCAACCTGAAAAACATAAGTGGACAATGTCAGCTCTAGCAGGACCGTCTGTATCATCCACCAATAACAGGAGAAGTATCTGAAAACCCTTAATCACTTTCCTTTCTATTTCATGTGCAAGCCCACCTGCCCAGCATAGGGTGGCACCATGCACCATACCTAAGGTCTCGTATAAGAAGTTACTGTCCTGGATGGTGCAGGACCTCTACTAAAGGTAAAGATTGGTGTGCTCTGCTCGTTATTGTTCCCTGGAAATTGAGACTTATTGGGGTGAACTTTGACATTGGGTCTGATGTGCCCTGGTCTGTTCTATCATCACCTGAACTCCCTCAATACTCCCTCCTCACCTCGACTGGTGGTAAAGGAAAGGTGACCTGTCTGGGGATCATGTCCTACATAAACTAGGGAAGTGTAAGCAGTAAATGGGGAAGGAAGGTGGGCTCCAAGAAATGCTGGTGGAGAACACAGAAAGCACATCATAGTGGTGTTACACAATTGTGTGGGTGCCGGGTGGCGTCACGGAGTGTGAGAGCGCTCCTGCAGCTATATTCTCTGGTGTCATCACATTCAACTTCCAGTAATGTTTTATCAGTAAAGAGATTGGGGAAATTCATGAAGATTTCCCTGCAGACCGCAGAAGAGGAAGCTTCATCTGAAATGCTCAGACCTCATCCTTCTCCTTTTCTACTACTACCCATTGACATGGCGGCTTCCTCCTATAAGTCCTAGTGGAAATGACAATAAATGGTACTGAATGATGGTGATTGCTGGTGAATGATACTGAATGATGGTGAATTATAGTGGTGGCGACTGGTGAATGGTACTGAATGATGGTGAATGGTAGTGGTGCTAGCTTGTGGTGAGTGGTACTGAATGATGGTGACTGGATGCGACTGATGGTGACTGGAGGTGAATGATGGTGACTGGAGGTGAATGATGGACAATGGTTGTGACTGGAGGTGAATGATGGTGACTGGAGGTGAATGATGGTGAGTGACTGGAAGTGAATGATGGTCAATGGTTGTGACTGGAGGTGAATTATGGTGAATGATGGTAACTGGAGGTGAATGACGGTGACTGGAAGTGAATGCTGGTCAATGGTTGTGACTGGAGGTGAATTATGGTGAATGATCGTGACTGGAGGTGAATGATAGTGAATGATGGTGAATAGAGGTGAATGATGATGGTGACTGGAGGTGAATTATGGTGAATGATGGTGACTGTAGGTGAATGATGGTGACTAGGTGAATGATGGTGACTGGAAATGAATGATGGTCAATGGTTGTGACTGGAGGTGAATTATGGTGAATGATGGTGACTGGAGGTGAATGATGGTGAGTGGATGTGAATGATGGTGACTGGAGGTGAATGATTGTGACTGAAGGTGAATGATGGTGACTGGAGGTGAATGATGGTGAATGGTGGTGAATGATGGTGACTGGAGGTGAATGATGGTCAATGGTTGTTACTGGAGGTGAATGATGGTCAATGGTCGTGACTGGAGGTGAATGATGGTGACTGGAGGTGAATGATGGTGACTGGAAGAGAATGATGGTCAATGGTTGTGACTGGAGGTGAATTATGGTGAATGATGGTGACTGGAGGTGAATGACGGTGACTGGAAGTGAATGATGTCAATGGTTGTGACTGGAGGTGAATTATGGTGAATGATGGTGAATGGAGGTGAATGTTGATGACTAGAGGTGAATGATGATGTTGACTGGAGGTGAATGATGGTGAATGGAGGTGAATGATGGTGGTGACTGGAGGGGAATGATGGTGACTGGAGGTGAATGTTGGTTAACATTTAACTGGAGGTGAATTATGGTGAATAATGGTGGTGACTGGAGGTGAATGATGGTGACTGGAGGTGAATGATTGTGACTGGAGGTGAATGATTGTGACTGGAGGTGAATGATGGTGACTGGAGGTGAATGATATTGACTGGAGGTGAATGATGGTCAATGGTCGTGACTGGAGGTGAATTATGGTGAATGATGGTGACTGGAGGTGAATGATGGTGACTGGAGGTGAATGATGGTGAATGATGGTGACTGGAGGTGAATAATGGTGACCGGAGGTGAATGATGGTGAATGATGGTGACTGGAGGTGAATGATAGTGACTGGAGGTGAATGATGGTCAATGGTTGTGACTGGAGGTGAATTATGGTGACTGGAGGTGAATGATGGTGGTGACTGGAGGTGAATGATGGTGACTAGAGGGGAATGATTGTGACTGGAGGGGAATGATGGTGACTGGAGGGGAATTATAGTGACTGGAGGTGAATGATGGTGAATGATGGTGACTGGATGTGAATGATGGTGACTGGAGGTGAATGATTGTGACTGAAGGTGAATGATGGTGACTGGAGCTGATTGATCGTGACTGGAGGTGAATTATGGTCAATGATGGTGACTGGAGGTGAATGATGATGCCTGGTGGTGAATGGTACTGAATGATGATGCCTGGTGGTGAATGGTACTGAGTGATGGTGTCTGGTGGTGAATGGTACTGAATGATGGTGTCTGGTGGTGAATGTTGGTGAATGATGGTGTCTGGTGGTGAATGTTGATGAATGATGGTCACTGGAGGTGAATGATGGTGACTGGAGGTGAATGATGGTGACTGGAGGTGAATGATGGTGGTGACTGGAGGTGAATGATGGTGACTGGAGGTAAATGATGGTTACTGGAGGTGAATGATGGTGACTGGAGGTGAATGATGGTCAATGGTCGTGACTGGAGGTGAATGATGGTGCCTGGTGGTGAATGGTACTGAATGATGGTGTCTGGTGGTGGATGTTGGTGACTGGAGGTGAATGATGGTGAATGTTGGTGAATGATGGTGTCTGGTGGTGAATGTTGGTGAATGATGGTGTCTGGTGGTGAATGTTGGTGACTGGAGGTGAATGATGGTGTCTGGTGGTGAATGATGGTGTCTGTTGGTGAATGTTGGTGAATGATGGTGTCTGGTGGTGAATGTTGGTGAATGATGGTGTCTGGTGGTGAATGTTGGTGACTGGAGGTGAATGATGGTGTCTGGTGGTGAATGACGGTGTCTGGTGGTGAATGTTGGTGAATGATTGTGTCTGGAGGTGAATGTTGGTGACTGGAGGTGAATGATGGTGTCTGGTGGTGAATGTTGGTGAATGATGGTGAATGTTGGTGAATGATGGTGTCTGGTGGTGAATGTTGGTGAATGATGGTGTCTGGTGGTGAATGTTGGTGACTGGAAGTGAATGATGGTGTCTGGTGGTGAATGATGGTGTCTGTTGGTGAATGTTGGTGAATGATGGTGTCTGTTGGTGAATGTTGGTGAATGATGGTGTCTGGTGGTGAATGTTGGTGACTGGAGGTGAATGATGGTGTCTGGTGGTGAATGATGGTGTCTGTTGGTGAATGTTGGTGAATGATGGTGTCTGGTGGTGAATGTGGGTGAATGATGGTGTCTGGTGGTGAATGTTGGTGACTGGAGGTGAATGATGGTGTCTGGTGGTGAATGATGGTGTCTGGTGGTGAATGTTGGTGAATGATTGTGTCTGGAGGTGAATGTTGGTGACTGGAGGTGAATGATGGTGTCTGGTGGTGAATGTTGGTGAATGATGGTGTCTGGTGGTGAATGTTGGTGACTGGAGGTGAATGATGGTGTCTGGTGGTGAATGATGGTGTCTGTTGGTGAATGTTGGTGAATGATGGTGTCTGGTGGTGAATGTGGGTGAATGATGGTGTCTGGTGGTGAATGTTGGTGACTGGAGGTGAATGATGGTGTCTGGTGGTGAATGATGGTGTCTGGTGGTGAATGTTGGTGAATGATTGTGTCTGGAGGTGAATGTTGGTGACTGGAGGTGAATGATGGTGTCTGGTGGTGAATGTTGGTGAATGATGGTGTCTGGTGGTGAATGTTGGTGAATGATGGTGTCTGATGGTGAATGTTGGTGAATGATGGTGTCTGGTGGTGAATGTTGGTGACTGGAGGTGAATGATGGTGTCTGTTGGTGAGTGATGGTGTCTGGTGGTGAATGTTGGTGAATGATGTTGTCTGGTGGTTAATGTTGGTGACTGGAGGTGAATGATGGTGTCTGGTGGTGAATGATGGTGTCTGTTGGTGAATGTTAGTGAATGATGGTGTCTGGTGGTGAATGTTGGTGAATGATGGTGTCTGGTGGTGAATGTTGCTGACGAGGTGAATGATGGTGTCTGGTGGTGAATGATGGTGTCTGGTGGTGAATGTTGGTGAATGATGGTGTCTGGTGGTGAATGTTGGTGACTGGAGGTGAATGATGGTGTCTGGTGGTGAATGTTGGTGAATGATGGTGTCTGGTGGTGAATGTTGGTGACTGGAGGTGAATGATGGTGTCTGGTGGTGAATGTTGGTGAATGATGGTGACTGGAGGTGAATGATGGTGACTGGAGGTGATTGTTGGTGAATGATGGTGTCTGGTGGTGAATGTTGGTGAATGATGGTGTCTGGTGGTGAATGTTGGTGACTGGAGGTGAATGATGGTGTCTGGTGGTGAATGTTGGTGAATGATGGTGACTGGAGGTGAATGATGGTGACTGGAGGTGATTGTTGGTGAATGATGGTGTCTGGTGGTGAATGTTGGTGACTGGAGGTGAATGATGGTGTCTGGTGGTGAATGTTGGTGAATGATGGTGACTGGAGGTGAATGATGGTGGTGAATGATGGTGACTGGAGGTGAATGATGGTGGTGAATGATGGTGACTGGAGGTGAATGATGGTGGTGAATGATGGTGACTGGAGGTGAATGATGGTGGTGAATGATGGTGACTGGAGGTGAATGATGGTGACTGGAAGTGAATGTTGGTTATTATGAGGCATGCTGATCAGTAGTGTCGTTTGGTGATGTGGTATTTCGGCTGCCATTTTAGTTGGCACAGTAGGCGGCAGAATGGAGTGTGACTAGAGGACGCCCATGATGAGGGAGGTTGTTCTGAGCTGTGTACTGGATCATTGCAGGAATCTTATAAAGGGTCTGAGAGTCGGTTCCCGATCTTCCTGTAGACGCACCAGACACAACTTCTGAGCGTTCCCCATACATTCAGTGACCTCTATACAGGACCTGGACTGAGAAGAAGATTTCTTGACTTCCAGGAAGGACATGAAGTTCCCAAAATATTTCTCACAGGAAATCCGCGTTCCCTAAAGAAACAAGCCGTCTGCAGAAGCGACGCTGGGAACTGGCGCGTCCGGTGTCAGAGGGTGAAATCAGGGTGGACATTATCCCAGAGAGGGGTCTATAGTTATGTTGTGTGCTGACCGAGGCCTACTCTCACAGCTGAGGGTTTGTTACTTAGCATCAGTTTAGCTTCTCACCGATTCCTGTTTAACTTGCTTAAGAAGAACTAAACATATCACCGGCTGACCCCTAATTTCCAATGCTAAATTTTATTTATATTAAAACATCATTTTTATTCATTACAATTAAAAGCGAAACATCAATAGAACCAAGAAAACAAAAACAAATCAGCACGGCCTGCAAGGCTTGTCACTCTCCGGCCGTCTCTAGGGTACTGGACGTGGATCCTCTTCTCATGGCTGTCTTTTGGCACCCTTCACCTGCGCAGTGCCGCCCCACTCGTACGTCCACTCTCCCTGAATATACCTCATTATGCCGCCGCTGGGTGGCAGACACCACATGGAATTTAGCCGCCCAGAGGAGTCAATTTCTCCGGGGATTATCAGAGATAATTAAGGATGAACTTGCAAGGGCCGAGACCCCTGATAATTTAGAGGACTTTATTCATCTATGCATCCGAATTGAATAGGAGACTCTGTGAACGAAGAAGGAAAGACTACGAGAATATGGAAACAACCGTAACTACCCCCTCACTCTATCCGCATTAAAAACCAACAGGAAAAGAAAGTACGCCTGAAGCTATGCACATTGATGTAGTCCGAAATCCTCTCTGCAGTAGAGAAGGAGAGGCGGCGTACAGGTACAGGGCATTTACGCCTCTATTGTGGGGTTCTGGACATTTCGCCATTAATTGCCCTAATAAAAGGATCACAAATTCCAAAACTGAACGCGATTTAGACCTTTCTGAGCGGCCAGATCCGGATTATGCAGACCATCTCATCTGTAACGCAAAGAGCAATCACCATCATCTCAGTCTGTCGTTCCCACACAGGTCATAATAGGGACCCAAAAATAGAATGCCCGGCCATGTTAGATTCTGGAGCAGGAGGGAATATCACGGACTCACAAGTCACACTTGATAATAAGATTGCAAACAGGACTAAGTCCATGCCCATCGACAATCGACATGGACACGGTGGATGGATCACCTCTATCATCTGGACCTGTTACGAGACAATTGAACTTGATGTCTGCATTGAACTGAATCATCATGATGCTGTTGGTTTTCATCTTAATTCAGCTCCAAAATTTCAAGTTATTCTAGAAATGCCCTGGTTTTCAATCCATAATCTGTCTATCAACAGGGCATTGAGGACCATTACTGTCAGATCTCAAAGGCAGCAGCTCCTGTGTCCCAGACGGCAGCTCTTCCCTCTGAGCTGTTCAGCTCGCTGCACAGTTCCCTGCTAACCCAGATACTAGTACCTGTGTTGTTTCTGATTGGCTCCACCCTAAGTTTCTGATTGGCTCCACCCTGATCGAACACCATACTTAAACCTGGCATATTACTCCCTTCCTTGTGAGACTATTGAGCTACCAGCCTCTAGTCAAGCATCCTTCCACCTGCTCCTTCATTCTAAGACTACACTGCTGCTCCTGTGTACCAACTTCTTCGCTATCCCCGACTTCACTACCTGCCGCTGCTCTAGTGGTTGCAGTATCACTTCTCCAACCCAGGTCAGTCCATAACAGGTAGTCGGGCTCGGACTCTTCACCTCAGCCGTGTCTCTGAGCACTGACCTTGTACTTCTGTGTGCTACTCAGTGGTGGTCGGGCTCAGCCTCCTCACCTCGGCCATGTCTGTGAGCACTGAACACTCAAAAGAATAGTGCAGCTCTGGGCTATAATACAGGATGTAACCCCAGATCAGTACAGAATAAGTAAAGTAATGTGTGTACCCAGTGACTGCACCAGCAGAATAGTGAGTGCAGCTCTGGGGTATAATACAGGATGTAACTCAGGATCAGTAATGTAATGTATGTACACAGTGACTGTACCAGCAGAATAGTGAGTGCAGCTCTGGGGTATAATACAGGATGTAACTCAGGATCAGTAATGTAATGTATGTGCACAGTGACTGCACCAGCAGAATAGTGAGTGCAGCTCTGGGGTATAATACAGGATGTAACTCAGGATCAGTAATGTAATGTATGTACACAGTGACTGTACCAGCAGAATAGTGAGTGCAGCTCTGGGGTATAATACAGGATGTAACTCAGGATCAGTAATGTAATGTATGTGCACAGTGACTGCACCAGCAGAATAGTGAGTGCAGCTCTGGGGTATAATACAGGATGTAACTCAGGATCAGTAATGTAATGTACGTGCACAGTGACTGCACCAGCAGTATAGTGAGTGCAGCTCTGGAGTATAATATAGGATGTAACTCAGGATCAGTAATGTAATATATGTACACAGTGACTGCACCAGCAGAATAGTGAGTGCAGCTCTGGAGTATAATACAGGAAGTAACTCAGGATCAGTAATGTAATGTATGTCCAGTGACTGCACCAGCAAAATAGTGAGTGCAGCTCTGGAGTAGAATATAGTATGTAACTCAGGATCAGTAATGTAATGTACAGTATGTGCACAGTGACTGCACCAGCAGAATAGTGAGTGCAGCTCTGGGGTATAATACAGGATGTAACTCAGGATCAGTAATGTAATGTATGTACACAGTGACTGCACCAGCAGAATAGTGAGTGCAGCTCTGGAGTAGAATATAGTATGTAAGGCCGGTTTCACATTAGCGCATTTTCAGCGCGCGCACGGCCGGGGGTAGCTCCGCCCCCGAGCCGGCTCTCTGTCCGGCGTGCCCGCCCCTTCCTTGTAGCGCCGCCTCCTAGCGGACAGCGGCGCCTGCGATCGGCGCACCCTATCTTTAGCATAGGGTGCGCCCATCGTGCGCAGGCCGTGCGCTAGTTGCGCTTTGACCTGCGGTGCGCACTTTTGACGGTGCGCCGTGCGCGCCAAAATCAAACTTTTCGGATTTTGGCGCGCACGGCGCACTGTCAAAAGTGCGCAGCGCAGGTCAAAGCGCAACTAGCGCACGGCCTGCGCACGATCGGCGCACCCTATGCTAAAGATAGGGTGCGCCGATCGCAGGCGCCGCTGTCCGCTAGGAGGCGGCGCTACAAGGAAGGGGCGGGCACGCCGGGCAGAGAGCCGGCTCGGGGGCGGAGCTACCCCCGGCCGTGCGCGCGCTGAAAATGCGCTAATGTGAAACCGGCCTAACTCAGGATCAGTAATGTAATGTATGTACACAGTGACTGCACCAGCAGAATAGTGAGTGCAGCTCTCGAGTATAACACAAGACAATACAGGATCAGTACAATACTTACTCCACATGATACAAGTTTCCAAACAGGAAGGAGTGCCACAACTGGTGTAACTCCGTCCATTGAAGGCTGACGGGCCTCTCAACATCTGAGGCCCCTGGGATGTTAGAATGTAAGCTCAGTCACTCAGGTGTAATAGCAGCATCTCGACACTGAGCTGTAGCATTATACTGTCCTGGTGTTTTTACACTGAGGTCTTCCGCCTCATGGCTAAATTCGATGGATTATGGATGTCCCCAACAGAGAAGCTCCATAGAAGAGTTATTACAAAAGTTTAATTTCACAACTGCAACACCGCCCATTGCTACAACTTCCTCATCATCACTGACACCATGCAATAACCCCTTCACTGCCACAATCAAACGGAAGCTTTACCATTAAAGAGAGTTATAGCATATAAAAGAAAAACACATATAATCCACTTACATACAACCTAAACTGTCTCCAAACCTCAATTCTTCAACTTCTAGCTCCAATCTTTCCCACTAGACATCCATCTTCATCCCAACCTAACCCCCTCCACCCTGCCATCTACAACCCAACTATACCCAACCCCTCTACCCTGCCATCTGCAACCCAAATATACCCAACTCCTCTACCCTGCCATCTGCATCCCAACTATACCCAACCCCTCTACCCTGCCATCTGCAACCCAACTATACCCAACCCCTCTATCCCCTCTACCCTGCACCCAATCATATCATAACCAACCCCTCTACCCTGCCATCTGCATCCCAACTATACCCAACTCCTCTAACCTGCCATCTGCATCCCAACCATTCCCAACCACTCTACCCGGCCATCTGCATCCCAACTATACCCAACCCCTCTACCCTGCCATCTGAAACCCAAATATACCCAACCCCTCCATCCTGCCATCTGCATCCCAACTATACCCAACCCCTCTATCCCCTCTACCCTGCACCCAATCATATCATTCCCAACCCCTCTTCCCTCCCATCTGCATCCCAACTATACCCAACCCCTCTAACCTGCCATCTGCATCCCAACTATACCCAACCCCTCTACCCTGCCATCTGCAACCCAACTATACCCAACCCCTCTATCCCCTCTACCCTGCACCCAATCATATCATAACCAACCCCTCTACCCTGCCATCTGCATCCCAACTATACCCAACTCCTCTAACCTGCCATCTGCATCCCAACCATTCCCAACCACTCTACCCGGCCATCTGCATCCCAACTATACACAACCCCTCTACCCTGCCATCTGCAACCCAAATATACCCAACCCCTCCATCCTGCCATCTGCATCCCAACTATACCCAACCCCTCTATCCCCTCTACCCTGCACCCAATCATATCATTCCCAACCCCTCTACCCTCCCATCTGCATCCCAACTATACCCAACCCCTCTAACCTGCCATCTGCATCCCAACTATACCCAACCCCTCTATCCCCTCTACCCTGCACCCAATCATATCATCCCAACTACTCTACCCTGCCATCTGCATCCCAACTATACCCAACCCCTCTATCCCCTCTACCCTGCACCCAATCATATCATAACCAACTCCTCTACCCTGACATCTGCATCCCAACTATACCCAACCCCTCTATCCCCTCTACCCTGCACCCAATCATATCATAACCAACTCCTCTACCCTGCCATCTGCATCCCAACTATACCCAACCCTCTATCCTGCCATCTGCATCCCAACTATAGGTAACCCCTCTATCCCCTCTACCCTGCATCCAATCATATCATAAACAACCTCTCTACCCTGCCATCTGCATCCCAACAATATGTTATGGTACTGCAGCACAGGACTAGGGTAGGAGGGGGAAAACTGACCCTGCACTGAGACTAGGCTGATACCCTACGATGGAGTGGGTGACCCATTCCTTGTGAATAGATCCACCGACGATCCTAGGTTAATCTCAAGTGAAGACCTATAGATAGGGGTAAGGGGGTCCCTGAAAGATATAAGGACGGGGTACAAAAACGGGTCACCTCCTAACAGAAAACACAAAGAAGGCTGCAGAAACAAACTGAAAACAGAAACTAAGACATGCAGAACTGGAGGTCCCAGCGCTGCACTAATTAGACACACAGAAGGCAAAGCAAGGCTCCAAGCCAGAACTCATGCGGGTTAACACAGGAATGGGAGACAGGTGCAGGTTAATAAAGGGTGATACAATCACCTGACCCAAGACAAACCCAGCACCAGGGGAAAAAGGCCAGCAGCCAGAACACTACAAGAAAATGGCGGATGGTCACAAACTGAACAGATTCTAACAGTACCTCCCCTTTAACGAGGATCCCCCAGATCCTCTAGGCCGAGCCTTATTAGGAAATCTCCTGTGAAAAGCCTTAATTAATCTTGAGGCTGAGACGTCCACAGCTTTCACCCAGGAATTGTCTTCGGGACTGAAATCCTTCCAGGACACGAGATACTGTAAGCCTCCTCTGTCCCACCTGGAATCAGTAATGCATGAAATCTCAAACTCACAGTCCTCATCAACTGGAGGAGCAGACGGCATAGCCACCTTATCAGGCGTGTCAACTTTCTTCAGCAAAGATACATAAAAAACTGAATTAATTTTCCAGGACGAAGGAGTGTCCAATCTGACTGCTGCCGAGTTGACAATCTGAACCACGTTGAAGGGTCCTACAAACTTAGGCCCCAACTTTTTAGAAGGGATTTTTAAACGCAGATTCCTAGAGGACAACCAAACCATGTCCCCAACAACAAACCTCGCCTCCCTTCTTTTCTTGTCAAAATATTTCTTAGATCTCTATTAGCCCGATTCAGATTATGGCACACACTGGTCCAAACCCTTTCCAAATTATCAGAAAAACTCTCCTCTTCAGTCACCGCTGTCCCAATCCTAGAAAAAGGACTGAAAGATGGATGCTTCCCAGTACAACAAAAAAAGGAGAACACCCAGCCGAAGAAGACTTATGATTGAGAGCAAACTCAAGCTAATGGTACATATTCCGACCACATCTCCTGATTGTCTGCTACAAAACATCTCAAAAACTCCTCAACGTCCTGGTTTTTCCTCTCGGTCTGTCCATTGGACTCCGGATGATAACCCGACGAAAATGACAAAGGAACCTTAAGTCTATCACAAAAGGCACGCCAAAAATTGAGCCACAAACTGTGGTCCCCTATCGGAAACAATGTCCGTGGGGAAAGCATGGAGTCTGACAATCTCTTTCACGAATGTCCTGGCAAGTGTCTTAGCACAGGGTAATTTATTGAATGGGACCAGATGACACATCTTACTAAACCGGTCTACCACGACCCAGATGACAGAAAAACCCTCAGAGACCGGCAGGACGGTGATAAAATCCATTGCAAGATGCGTCCATGGGGAACTAGGAACCTCTAATGGGCACAGCAACCCTGCCGCTGGAGCATGAGAAGCTTTAGACCTAGCCCACACAGTACACTGACGCACCCACTTGACGATTTCTCTTAGCCACCCCGGCCACCAGAAATTCCGACCGATCGACTTTCTAGTTTCGGCAATCCCTGGATGACCTGCCAAACGAGACTCATGACATTCCGTAAACAAAGCTCTCCTCAGGGCTTTAGGCACAAATAATTTCCCATATGGCGTGTTGGTTGGTGCTGCAATCTGGGCTTTAAGAATGCTATTTTCCAACTCAGAACCTCAAGCTGCCACCACCACCCCTCTCTGCAGAATAGATTCCTCCTTTTCAGTATTAACCGCTGGGGAAAAACTTCGAGACAAAGCATGAACTTTAACATTCTTTGTCCCAGGGATATATGTCACAGAGAAATGGAACCGGGCAAAAAACAATGCCCACCTGGCTTGACAAGCATTCAAACGTTTAGCAGCATCCAGATGGATCAGATTCTTGTGATCAGTAAAGACTTGTATGGGATGTCTAGCGCCCTCAAAAAAATGTCGCCAATGCTCAAACGCAAGTGTGGCGCCCCTGAGGGTTCAGTCGCCACAGAGGTACTGCACCTCCTGAGGTGTGGTACCCCACCATCCAGGTAAGGTGGAGACACCTGACCACACTCCAGCACCTGCATCCCATACAACACAGTAGTGTAGCAAAGCACCCTTTGGTGGCTCCCTGCTTGGAACACGAAGCGTGCTGGGAGGCGGGTAGAGTTTAGTTCGCACAAAAAGAGCGGGAAGAGGATAGGAGTTAGAAGGTTAGTCACAGGAGTCTGACGAGGTCGGACCTGTGAAAGGAGATCCCCTGAGAGGGATGGATGAAGGAAGTGCTGCAGCCGACCTCAGTGATCTGGGTCCGCTGGCACAGGAAAGGAACAGAAGTAGAAAGCCTGACTCTCCATAAGAAGGAAAGGATTAGTACGGAACGTGAGGAGAGGAAGAGAACCAACGATCAGGGTTAGAGGAGAACCCTTCCTAAGTTCTAAGCGCAAGGCCGGGGTCCGGTCCCCGAGGTTGTTTGGATACTAATGGTCCTGCAACAGACACCGGAGGAATAGAAGTATGTCACCACTTTATTCCCACACAAGACTTGGGGGCACAACAGCAACGATAGTGAGCTGGGACTTGGTAGCAGAGAGTCCCCGAAGCAGGCTACTGCTGTCTACCATACAAGTAGAGTTCATAGGAACATCTGACAGGAGGAACTCCAGTGTAACTCAGTACTGTGAGTACTTCACTAAAGGTGCTAAGAGGGAGACGTTCAGAAAAGGCACATATGTTGGCGGAGTGTTGGAAAGGAGTACTTCATCTTGCCTGGAAGTTGGCTGAGCTCCTGACCCGGAGGACACGGCACTGATGCGGGCTCTTGTGCCACTGTAGGGTTCAGCAGGTTCGCAGGATGCAGTGACGAGACACGAGACTGAGTGTGGTTTGTGGAATAAACTTTTATAAAACTGTAGCTGCGGGGCTATATTGAGCTAACAACAAATGTAAACAACAATCAGTCAACGCAGGGACTCAACAACCCTAACAACACTTTTCTTATGGTGCATGCGACTAACCCAGTTTGCCCGGTTGCTATAGGCCACGTATGACCAAACTGGGGGGTCCTTATCTCATATAGTACACTTATCTTTCCAGGGTCTGTCCGGATCACAGGCATGGCCGCGTAGAGATCGCTGATGCGGCTGCCTTGACGCCTCGATATTCCGGGATGAAACTGGGCTCGACAGACCCTTGAAAAAGCGATGCTGGTGGGGCGCAACAGGCCCTGAAGAAACGATGACGGTGGGGTGCAACAGGCCCTGAAGAAAACGATGACGGTGGGGCGCAACAGGCCCTGAAGAAAACGATGACGGTGGGGCGCAACGGGCCCTAAAATGATGACGGTGGGGCGCAGCAGGCCCTCAAGAAAACGATGACGGTGGGGCGCAACAGGCCCTGAAGAAACAATGACGGTGGGGCGCAACAGGCCCTGAAGAAAACGATGACGGTGGGGCGCAACAGGCCCTGAAGAAAACGATGACGGTGGGGCGCAACAGGCCCTGAAGAAACGATGACGGTGGGGCACAACAGGCCCTGAAGAAACTGTACCGATGGGCGCAACAGGCGTCCCCTTGCAACTCTCGTCTCACAGAAGAGTCATGACTTTTGTGAGTTCATAATCTGGTTCACCAGTTGTGAGTTCTCCTTCCAGACTCCCTCTGGTGGTAACAGGAGGTCGTGAGGCTGATTTGATCAGTGGAGATCTGCCACCTGAGAATGAGGATGACGATTGGACCTCAGGAGTCTCAGATTGGATTTAATATAGCCGACGCTGTCATGATATGTATTTTTCCCCAATACTTTGCAATGTCTTGTGTATACCTGTAACAATATGTTTCCTTTCCCCATTGCCTGTGTTTCTGGGACTATAATGTAATTATGTAAGTAACCTGTCTCCTTTCCACAAGACTTGTGTATCTAGACCATAATTGAATTCAGGCTTGGGTAAACACAGCTAGGGGAATCACCATTGTTCTCCTCAGCAGGGGGAGGACTCACAATACACATCCTCGTAGACACCTCGGAGCCATGCGATGGACCAAACCATTGACTAGGAGGTGGGAACTTCTACTCCCCTACACTTGGGCTGATCCCAGGAGCCCAAGACAATGGACTTATGTGTGACCCATCAGATGTGAGTTGGATGCTGAAAGAGAAGGGCGAGGCTGTCTGAGGAAGCCTCGGCCTTAGTGTGATCGTGGCGGATTTCTGGGACTCTAAAAGGACTATGGTTTTGTGATCTGGCACAAGGATTGTCGGGAGGTGCCCTCGAATCAGTTTCCTGTGGACTTATTTTGGGACTCTGCAAATTACCTTCGTGTTGTTCCTGTGTTCTGGTCAATAAATCTGTTGGATCGTTCCCAGGCCTGTTGTCCCTCCTTGCTTTGGAGAATACTCCCGTCACAAACTGGTGGCAGCAGTGGGATCGGAGCAGAAGGAATGGAGGAGAACGGCCCATCAACATCGGGAACCAGCACCGCATAGTACAAGAACTGGACTGCGGTGAACCTACAAACAAAGGCCCGTGAACTGGGAGTCAGCTACGAGGGACTCTCCAAGGAGCAGCTGATTGAGGCTTTGGAAGCAGTTCGCCTGCAAGATGATGCTGAGGAAGGATCCTCACAGCAAAGAGAGGAAAGACGGCAGCCGGAGGTGAATACCCAAAAAAGTCAGTGGGTTGTGTGGTACGAGGAGGAGATGGCCTTGCTGGGAGAAGAGGCTACCATAGAAGATAAGAGGGAGGTCATGCATACAGCCAAGGAGAGGCAGCGCAGGATGGAGGAGAGGGCAATGCTGGAGAGGGAGATCGCTTTGGAGGCAGCGAGAAGCTCCAGACAGACTGTACCCACAGCATCCCCCATGAGGGAACTCCCCAGAGTGTCCCGCAAAGACTTCAAGCCGTTTAATGAGGCTTCCGGTGACATTGAGGGCTTCTTCCTGGACTTTGAGCATCAGTGTCAATTAATGGAAGTCCCGGAAAGGGAGCGCGTCCGACATCTTGTGGGGCTCTTAGAGGGTGGAGCTGCCGCAGCCTATAGAGCTATGGACCCTCGGTGGAACTGTGAGTATGCGGAGATTAAACAGACTATTCTAGAACATTATGCTGTGACCCCAGACACTTACAGGACTCAGTTCCGTACTTTAGCCTGTGATGAGGAAGTGTCCTTCAAGATGTATGCTCACAAACTCAAACATATATGTAATCGCTGGCTGGAGGCAGAGGAGGCCATAACCTGGGAGACGTTCCTGCAGGTCATCCTAAAAGAGCAGTTTTATTTTAAGTGCCCCGCTGAGATACGGGAATGGGTGCGTGAAAGGAGACCAGCAACAGTGGAGGAAGCTGCAGCTCTAGCTGATGAGGCTCTCACCATCAAGCCTCAGTGGAAAAAATTACTACTCAGGGAGAAAAACACTACCAGCCCCCCAACGCTGGCGGCCCCTGGTCCTTCTGCCTCCAATATTCACCATCCCACTAGACCATCAACTCATGGTGACCTTCGTGTGACTGTGCCTCGCATTACTTCTGCTCCACCTTCGGGACTACGACGTGGAGGAAGAATCCCGGAGCGCAGATGCTATGGATGTGGGCAGCCCGGGCATATGCAATTCCAATGTCCAGGTGTGCGGAGGCAGAACACCTACAGACCGCCTTTGCCTGTTCATTATCTACAGACCCCCTCACCTGGAGAAGAGATGGATTCAGTGCCTGATGACTTGCCAAGTGACTCTGATATCCTGGCTTCCCTACCAGGAGTCTATGGGGTGCGAGCCCCAGCCACCTGTTCTTCTGATCTTCAGCACAAACATCTACAGGAGGTCGTGCTGGATGGTCAAAAAGTTGTTGGCTTCCGTGACACTGGGGCTTTTCTCACCATAGCCGATCCCCGAGTAATTCAACCAGAAGCAATTCAAAAGGGACCAGGAATTGCCATTGAATTGGCTGGAGGTACCCAGAGATATATTCCAAGAGCGAGTGTGACCCTGGATTATGGCTTTGGGGCCAAACAATGCGTGGTCGGTGTGATGAGCGGCCTCCCTGCAGACGTTCTTCTAGGAAATGATGTGGGGAATCTTCATTGCCACTTTGTCGGTGCGGTAACCCGAAGTCAAGCCAAGAGAGCAACAAATGTGGACGTGTACAACCCATCCATGGAAATGAGGCCACCAGAACTGCCGTCACAGCCGGTGAGTGATTCTTCTTGTGGGGATAATATGAATGTTACCTGGGATAAAGTTCAGTTTAGACAAGAAGTGGAGACTGACCCCATCCTAGCTAGTTTTAGAGCTCGAGCTGAAATAGGGCAGCTAGGGGAGAATGGAGAAAGAATTATCAGAGAAAATGGACTTCTGTATCGGGTTACCAATGCTGACTCCCTAGATAAGCCCTGGACTTATAGCAAACAGCTAATTGTTCCTCAGAAATACAGAATTCCCCTATTACACCTTGCTCATGATATTCCTACTGCTGGCCATCAAGGCAAAACCCGCACCGAGAGACGATTGACTCAATCTTTCTATTGGCCTGGGATTTCCCAAGCAGTGGCGCATTTCTGCCGAACTTGCGACATATGTCAGCGCAGAGGGCGACCCGGAGATCACCCAAAGGCACCCCTGCAACCGCTCCCTATAATAGAAGAACCCTTTCAAAGAGTAGCTGTTGATATCATTGGACCTCTGGCTAAACCAAGTAAATCTGTAAAGCAGTACATTCTCACTGTTGTGGACTATGCCACCCGATATCCAGAAGCGGTGGCCTTGTCAAGTATTTCTGCAGCCAAGGTGGCCGAGGCCCTGGTTACCATTTTCACCAGAGTAGGATTTCCCAGTGAGATCTTGTCGGACCAAGGCTCCCAGTTCATGTCGGAGCTGGTCCAGTGTCTGTGGCGCACCTGTGGAGTACGAGCGATCCGCACGACCCCGTATCATCCCCAAACAAATGGACTTTGTGAACGATTCAATGGCACTCTGAAGAATATGCTGAGGGCCTTCACTGACAGAGATTCAAACTGGGAGAAGTACCTACCCCATCTCTTGTTTGCCTATCGGGAAGTTCCCCAGGAGTCCACTGGGTTCTCCCCCTTTGAACTACTCTATGGAAGAAAGGTCCGAGGACCCTTAACCCTGCTCAAGGAATACTGGGAGGGGCAAGTTGAAGATACAGGGGCCCCTGTTGTCCCTTATGTCCTAAAGCTGCGAGAAACCCTGGCTCAACTTGCTAGTTTTGCCCAGAGTCATGTGCGGATGGCTCAAACCAGACAGAAGACATGGTATGACCGTAAAGCACGCTACCGGGAGTTTGTAGAAGGACGAAAGTTTGTAGAAAGTCTTCGTAAGGTGCACCCCATCTCTAGCAAGTAGTCCATCGTATGAGTGAACTACTTATACGATGGACTACTTGCTAGAGATGGGGTGCACCTTACGAAGACTGGAAAGCATGTATTTGGAAGTCGCCTTGCTACACTTGTAAGGAGAGCTTTAAACTAGAACAACATGGGAAGGGAAGCAAAAGACCAGAAAAAGCCATACACCTGACAAATGCTATTGAGAACTCTGCTAATAGAAGTGGAAAGGAAGAACAAAGACGAAAGAATCTAATTAATAAAAATATTGGAGAAAGAGAAACCAATCACAAACTAAAATGTTTCTATACTAATGCACAAAGCATGGGCAACAAACAAGGAGAATTGGAACTACTAACACAGGAAAAGAAATATGATGTCATTGGAATCACTGAAACTTGGTGGGACGATACACATGATTGGAATACAAGACTAGAAGGATACAACTTATTTGCAAGAAACAGACTTGATAAACGAGGAGGAGGTGTTGCATTGTATGTTAGAAACGCGTATATCTGCACAGAGATTGAAGCTTCAGAGACTGGGAGTTCTGTGGAAACTGTTTGGGTAAGAATACAAGGACAGAACAATGGAAAGGACACCATTGTAGGCATTTACTACAGGCCGCCTGTGCAAGCTGAAGATATGGATGAACTCTTTATGCATCAAATGGCCAAGTTCTCCAAAAAATATGACATAGTTGTCATGGGAGATTTCAACTATCCAGACATTTGTTGGGAATCTCTCTCAGGCAAAACTAACAGGTCAAGGAAATTCTTATCCTCTCTTGCTAACAACTTTATCTTCCAAAAGGTAGGGGAGAAAACAAGGGGAACTGCTACCTTGGATCTAATCCTTATAAACAGGGAGGAAATGGTTGAGGAGGTAAAAGTGGCTGGAACCCTAGGAGGTAGCGACCATGCTATTTTAGAATTTTGGATAACTAGAGGCGGAAGACCTGTGAAGACTCAGACGTCAAGGTTAGATTTCAGAAAGGCAGATTTTAAGGGATTCAGAAAGAGAATTGGAGGGATCCAATGGCTGGATATCCTTAAAGACAAAAATGTCCAGGAAGGATGGGAAATCTTGAAAAATGAAATTCTCAAAGCACAGTTGTTAACAATTCCGAAAAGAGGGAAGAATAGGAAGCATTTAAGTAAACCAGGATGGGTGAACACAGAACTTAAGCACATGCTAAAAAGGAAGAAAAAAATGTTTATAAAATGGAAAGAGGGAGGCATATCTAAAGAAGAATATAATGCTGTCTGCAGAATCTGCAGGACACAAATCAGATTAGCTAAAGCTGAAAATGAATTGAGGCTTGCAAGAGATGTCAAAAGCAATAATAAAGGATTTTGGGGATATGTCAAAAGTAAAAGAAAAGTCAAAGATGCTATAGGATTTTTACAGGATGAAAATGATGAAATGGTAAGACAGGATGTTGAGAAGGCTGAACTTTTAAATTCCTATTTTGCATCTGTTTTCTCTCAGAAAGGAAATGTAACACCAACTGTTATTCACTGTCCTATTAAGGGAATAGAAGAATCCAGGATATCTATAAACAGAAAGATAGTGAGGAAACACTTAGCTAACCTAAATGAATTCAAGTCTCCAGGTCCAGATGAATTACACCCCAGAGTACTGAAGGAGATAGCAGAAGAAATTTCTGAACCACTCTCCATAATCTTTGAAAATTCTTGGAGAACAGGAGAAGTGCCAGAAGACTGGAGAAGAGCAAATGTTGTTCCTATCTTCAAAAAGGGGAAGAAGGTGGACCCAGGCAACTATAGGCCGGTGAGTCTGACTTCTATACCAGGAAAGATCTTTGAACAAATTATTAAACAACATGTAAGTCAATACCTGGATAAGAATGAAGTGATCAAACAGAGTCAGCATGGGTTTGTAACTAATAAGTCATGTCAGACTAACTTAATTTCCTTCTATGACGGTATCACTGATTGGGTGGATCAAGGAAATGCTGTAGATATAGTATATCTTGACTTCAGCAAAGCATTTGACAAAGTCTCTCATACAATCCTTATTGAAAAAATGACTAAGTATGGAATGGACAAGGCAACTGTTAGGTGGATTCATAGCTGGCTTAGTGATCGGACCCAAAGAGTGGTCGTAAATGGCTGCACATCCAGTTGGAAGAATGTCTCAAGTGGGGTACCACAGGGCTCTGTCCTGGGCCCTGTATTGTTCAACATCTTTATCAACGATTTAGATGAAGGAATTGAGGGTAAACTGATTAAATTTGCTGATGACACAAAGCTAGGAGGGATAGCTAATACTAGAGAAGAGAGAGAGAGGATTCAAAAAGATTTAAATAAACTGGAGAAGTGGGCAGTAACTAACAGAATGGTTTTTAACAGGGAGAAATGCAAAGTACTACATCTGGGCAATAAAAATGAAAAAAGCATATATAGAATGGGAGGAATAGGGCTAAGTGACAGCACATGTGAAAAAGACTTGGGTATACTAATAGATCACAGACTGAATATGAGTCAACAGTGTGATGCAGCAGCAAAAAAGGCAAATGCAGTTCTAGGATGTATTAACAGAAGCATACAGTCTAGATCACGTGAAGTCATTATTTCCCTCTACTCCTCTTTGGTCAGACCTCATCTGGAATATTGTGTCCAGTTTTGGGCACCACATTTTAAAAAAGACATCAACAAACTGGAGCAAGTTCAGAAAAGAGCGACCAGAATGGTGACCGGTCTGCAAACCCTGTCTTATGAGGAAAGGTTGCAGGATTTGGGAATGTTTAGTTTGCAAAAGAGAAGACTGAGAGGAGACTTAATTGCTGTCTACAAATATCTAAAGGGCTGTCACATTGTAGAAGGATCAACTTTATTCTCATTTGCACAAGGAAAGACTAGAAGCAATGGGATGAAACTGAATGGGAGGAGACACAGATTAGATATTAGAAAAAACTTTTTGACAGTTAGAGTGATCAATGAGTGGAACAGGCTGCCACGAGAAGTGGTGAGTTCTCCTTCAATGGAAGTCTTCAAACAGAGGCTGGACAGACATCTGACTGGGATGATTTAGCGAATCCTGCTTTGAGCAGGGGGTTGGACCAGATGGCCCAGGAGGTCCCTTCCAACTCTACGATTCTATGATTCTATGATTCTATGACAGGTCTTAATGATTGTTCCCCATCGGCAGAATAAACTGCAGACAGCATGGGAGGGTCCCTTCCGGGTTCTCAGAAAACTGAATGACACCAATTACCTTCTTGCTTTAGATGATCAGGGGCTAAGACAAAAGACTGTCCATGTGAATATGATTAAGGAGTACCATGACCGGAACCTTCCAATGATAGCAAGCTGTCGGCTAGCTTCAGAGGACGGTCAAGAGGATGAGGACTCCCTACCTGATCTCGTGGAAGCAGCGAGAGCCCCATCCACTGTGGAACAGGTTCCTCTGGGAGATCACCTGGATTCCTTACAGAAAAACCAGATGCTGGGAGTGCTTCAACAGAGACGTGCTGCTTTCTCATCCCAACCAGGTCGAACCACCGTCACCCAACATCATGTGGACACTCAGGGCATCCTTCCCATACAACAGGCTTCTTACCGGGTACCTGAATCAGTTCGAAACACCATGCAGCACGAACTGGAGGAGATGTTACAGCTTGGGGTAATCCAGGCCTCCCATAGCCCTTGGGCCTCTCCTGTGGTGTTAGTACCCAAGAAGGATGGGAGTACTCGATTTTGTGTGGACTATCGACGACTAAACGACCATACCGTCAGTGATCCTTACCCAATGCCTCGTATTGACGAACTTCTAGACCGACTGGCTGGATCCCGATATGTCACTACCTTGGATCTCAGTAAGGGATACTGGCAAATCCCTCTCACGGAGGAAGGGAGAGAACGGTCCGCTTTTATAACCCCCTTTGGTCTGTATGAATTCCTAAATATGCCCTTTGGAATGAAGAATGCCCCGGCCACCTTCCAGAGAATGGTGGACCAGATCCTCCGGGGATGTGGTGACTTTGCTTGTGCCTACTTGGATGATATCGCCATCTTCAGCCAGACGTGGGAGGAACATCTGAACCAAGTAGCCGTTATTCTTGACCTGCTTCTTGCAGCAGGCCTAACCATTCGACCAGATAAATGCCAATTGGGGATGGGTGAAGTCCAGTACCTAGGGCATAGAGTAGGAGGAGGGAAGCTCCGTCCTGAACCTGCCAAAATCCAGGCTATTAGAGACTGGCCTGTACCCCAAACTAAGAAACAAGTTATGGCTTTTTTGGGCACTGCCAGTTATTACCGAAAATTTGTTTCTCATTTCAGCACTGTGGCCAAGCCTCTTACCGACCTGACCAAGAAAACGATGCCCCGGCTGGTGATCTGGACTCCAGCCTGTGATGAGGCTTTTAACCGGCTGAAGGACGCCCTGGTCTGCGACCCTGTTCTGGCTGCTCCAGATTACAAGAGGAGATTCATTGTGCAGACGGACGCCTCTGCTTATGGACTGGGGGCTGTCCTCAGCCAGGTGAATGCAGCTGGGGACGAACACCCCATTGCCTACCTTAGCAGGAAACTGCTGGACCGAGAAGTGGCCTATGCAACTGTTGAAAAAGAATGTCTGGCTGTAGTGTGGGCCCTTAGGAAACTAAGGCCGTATCTGTATGGACGAGAATTCACTGTGGTTACTGATCACAATCCCCTCACCTGGCTGAACAGAGTCTCTGGTGACAATGGACGCTTACTACGATGGAGCCTGGCTCTGCAGCCCTATAACTTTACCATACAGTATAGAAGAGGCAGCCAACACCAAAATGCAGATGGACTGTCCAGGCAGGAGGAGCCCTGAGTCTAGTCAGCCATGCCTGTGTGTACTTAACCAGTGACCTGTAGAGGTCCCTAGTATGTACACAAATTAGGAGGGGAAGGGATTGTCATGATATGTATTTTTCCCCAATACTTTGCAATGTCTTGTGTATACCTGTAACAATATGTTTCCTTTCCCCATTGCCTGTGTCTCTGGGACTATAATGTAATTATGTAAGTAACCTGTCTCCTTTCCACAAGACTTGTGTATCTAGACCATAATTGAATTCAGGCTTGGGTAAACACAGCTAGGGGAATCACCATTGTTCTCCTCAGCAAGGGGAGGACTCATAATACACATCCTCGTAGACACCTCGGAGCCATGCGATGGACCAAACCATTGACTAGGAGGTGGGAACTTCTACTCCCCTACACTTGGGCTGATCCCAGGAGCCCAAGACAATGGACTTATGTGTGACCCATCAGATGTGAGTTGGATGCTGAAAGAGAAGGGCGAGGCTGTCTGAGGAAGCCTCGGCCTTAGTGTGATCGTGGCGGATATCTGGGACTCTAAAAGGACTATGGTTTTGTGATCTGGCACAAGGATTGTCGGGAGGTGCCCCCGAATCAGTTTCCTGTGGACTTATTTTGGGACTCTGCAAATTACCTTCGTGTTGTTCCTGTGTTCTGGTCAATAAATCTGTTGGATCGTTCCCAGGCCTGTTGTCCCTCCTTGCTCTGGAGAATACTCCCGTCACAGACGCCCTATTCAGTTGCTGGCGATTCCTTCTGGCTTGTCAGCTCTTGGTTTTTGCTCTGTTCCAGTCATCTAAAGCTAAGTTTTTCTACTAATGTTCACACTTGATTTTGTTGGTCTATTCAGTTTTTTGTGTGGTCAGCCAGCCCCGGCTGGGGGCTGTGCTGAATTTCCACTCTTATTTATCAGTATTTTGCCAATTTGCTTTTTGTCCCTTACTAGTTCGGTCTCTTTTTGCTCTGTCTCAGAATATTTCAGAGTGCTGACATAGTGAGAGAAGTCTAGTGACTTCAGGGTTAATTTTTCTATCAGAAGTGTTGGACATTATTTTTGTAGGGTTTTTTGCAGGTTGCAGACAGTGTCTTTCCTTTCCTTTCCTTTCCTGTCTAGTTAGTTTGGGCCCCATCATTTGCTCAGCCTATTTTCCTGCCTGTGTTTGTGTTTTCATCTTGTTTCACCGTCAATACATGTGTGGGGGCTATCTATTCCTTTGGGGTCTGCTCTAGGGCAGTTAGTTTTCCCCTTTTCATGCTTCAGGCTTATTTAGTCCTCCGGCTGTGACGAAGTATCTAGGAACATCGTAGGCACGCTCCACGGCTGCTGCTAGTTGTGTGGTAGGATCAGGGGTCTGCAATCTGCATAGTTACCAACCTCTCTGGTTTTCTGTGACTTAGCTTGTTTTGCTTTTTTCTCCTCGGTGACCCATTTATAACACATGACGCAGTCTCTAAATATAACCATTCACCAACCTCTGCTCAGGGTCCCTTAAGCAAACCGGATGGGGGCCCCTACTGCCGCCTGTAGTGAGGTGGCGCCCCCTGGGGCCGGTGATGACAGGGCCACAGCTGTGGGAGAAGGCAGGGGGGCAGTGTCCTGACCGCTGTAAAGGAATGGTCTCTAGTCGCAGCGGTCAGTGGAGGTCGTGGACTTGTCACAGCAGAGAGGGAAACACCGAGGGCAGCTGTATGCGTCCGTATGAGGGGAGCAGCCGCCGGGGCAAGGCTCTCACGTGTCACTAGTCGGTAAGTCCGCAGCTTTCCTTTCACAGGGCCCTGTCGATCTCTCCACAACACACCGTTCGCTCCCTCGGTCCTCTCTGTCTCACCCGGCTTCCTGTGTTTTGTCCGGCTCTCTCTCAACTGCCACTTCAGCGCGCCCCCTGCTCCTGTTAAGCTTGCCCCGCCCCCTGTTTCCTTGACAACTTCAGTCAGGTCTTTTCTTTTACTGTCCTCCCAGCATCGTTCCCTCAGGAACCCTGATGGCGGTCCCCTGGGCACCTGCACCTTCACTGTCTGGGAGTCCTCCTCCTCGCACCACAACAGACTGTGAGTAAAGCTTTGGATCTACATGCTCTGGTGTCCTCCAATTATTCCTGCGTCAACCTGCCCAGCACTGCTACATTCCCTGCGCCCGGCACTACACCATCTACGTGTCACTACATCTACTCTGCCCTGGGACTACAGCCCTGCCTGTGGAGGGCTATAACATCATTGCTGCACCACACCATCTGTCCCAGAGGAACTGTCTGCAGCGTCGGCTTAACATCAACATTGCCAAACACCACAGGTGGCGTCACGACTTATTCATTCACACTCAACATTTCGCCTTGTTACAATGGGCGCCCAGGGCCACGGGCCGGGTCCCAGCTGCCGTGACATCTCCCATTGAGGCTCATCGGGACCAGCACCGAGTACCCCACAGCCCTGGGTGAGAGGGCGTCCCACAAGCTTAATAGCCAGCAATTCTCGGTTCCCAACATCGCAGTTGAGCTCCGCCTCCAAAAATTTCTTAGAAAAGAACGCACAGGGATGTACCCCATCTTCTCCCTCCTGTGACAGAACAGCCCCCACTCCTACTGATGAGGCATCCACCTCTACCAGAAAGGGCTTCGTCTCGTCTGTCTGGATCACCACAGGAGCAGAGCTAAACTTCTCCTTGAGATGCTCAAAGGCTTTCAAGCCTCAGGGGACCATTGGACAGTACTGGCACCCTTCTTAGTCAGATCAGTAAGGGGTTTGGCGATAACAGAAAAATTCTTTATGAATTTTCTGTAATAATTAGCAAACCCCAAGAATCTCTGAATTAATTTCAAGCATTCAGGTCTAGGCCACTCCAATACCACTTGAAGCTTCACCGGGTCCTTCTCAAACCCATCACTGGAAACAATGTACCCCAAAAAGCTAATTTTCTGTACCACAAATTCACATTTCTCCAGTTTAGCAAAGAGTGAGTTTTCTCTCAGAATCTGCAGAACCTCGCGGACTCTCTGCCAGTGCGACTCCAGATCAGGCAAGTAGATCAAAATATCATCCAAATAAACGATAACACTCCTACCGATCAATGGCCTCAGAATGTCGTTGATGATATTTTGAAAGAACACCGGAGCATTTGTAAGGCCGAAAGGAATAACTAGACACTCAAAATGACCTTCTGGGGTATTAAAGGCTGCCTTCCATTGATCACCTTCATTAATCCGCAGAAATTTATATGGCCCACGGAGATCACTCTTGGAGAACCACTTGGCTCCAACTAATTGGTTAAACAAATCCAGAATTAGCGGCAAGGGGTAAGGATTGCACACGGTGATCTTGTTAATCTCCCTGAAATCCAGACACGACCTAAGACCCCCATCTTTCTTTTTGACAAAAAAGAATCCCATGGCCACAGGGGACGTGGAGGGTCTTATATGACCTGCAGCAAGACTAGTCTGCAGGTATTCCTTTAAGGTCTCTCTCTCGGGGATTGTCAGATTAAATAAACGACTCTTAGGGAGAGTAGCACCTGGGACGAACTCAATAGCGCAATCGTAATGTCTATGCGGTGGCAGAACTTGTGACTCAACTTCAGAAAATACTTTCCGGAATTCCTGAATGGCTTCAGGTAGCTCATCTTTCACCACAGCAGCGATGTGTCCATCACAACATTTCCCATAACACCCCTGACCCCAGGATCTTATAGTATTTGACGACCAGTTCAGTACAGGATTGTGCACTTTTAACCAGGGTAACCCCAGGACGACTGGAAAAGGCAACTTATCAAGTACAAACAAATCTAAAGATTTCTGGTGCTCCATATTCACAGTGAGTGGAAACCCGGTGACCTTTTGGGAAACGCACCCATGCTCTAGCGGAGTGTTATCAATCGCCACTACAGGAAAAGGAGATGACAAAGGTACGGACTCAGTCTTATGCCTGTCAAGATATTGTTGATCGATCAAATTCAATGCAGACCCACAGTCCACCATCACTTGAAAATCCATAGAATGACCATGACAGATAGAACTACCAGAAAAAGAAACTCCTGCGGACCGTAAAAATGCAATACGAACGGGACGGTTACTCTGAGCCCCCCCTTTTTTTTTTATTTTCCTGATTTATGTGACCTTCACATTACTTGATAAAATGGCCAGTCTTACCACAATAAAGGCAGAGCCACTCAGAGAACCTTCTCTCCCTTTCCTGGGAACGAGAGGACATCGTGCCAAGTTGCATCGGTTCCCCATAGTCCTCGGGGGTCTCTTGAGAGACAGGACCCAGCAGAATTGAATCCTTCTCCTCATTCTGCCTGTCTCTCAATCTTCTATCCATCCTGATGGCTAACTGCATTGCAGCCTCAAGTGTAGCAGGTGCAGGGAATGCAATGTGCAAGTCTTTAACCCTGTCATTCAAACCTGCTAAAAACTGACTTTTGAGTGCTGGACCATCGTCTGAACTGCAGAAAAAAAGAAATGTGCTCCAGCGATGAAACAATCCACTGATGTATTAAAAACAGTTTTTTATTTGCTTTTTAAAAACAATGTGGGTAACACAAGAGGCAGAAATATGACCAACGCGTTTCAGCAATTAAGCCTTAATCATGGTATGAACTGGGTGCAATATCCCTCAGCGTCACCAGAACCCTGTTTCAGCCGTCTGAGGTTAGCCTCAGCTGTAGTGACCCGATCTGGATCATCATATATTAACCCCATAGCAGAAAAAAACCCTTCTACTGACACCAAACAAGGGTCATCTGGACGCAATGAAAATGCCCGCACTTGCGGCTACCTCGCAATAAGGACATAATAATCCCCGCACGCTGTAATTCAGCTCCTGAAGACTTGGGTCTAAGCCGAAAATAAAGTAAGCATGCATTTTTGAACGAAAAAAATTCCTGCCGTTTACCAGAAAAACATTCCGGCAAACTCACCTTAGGCTCTTCGGGGCGGACCCCTGGGCAGTTACTCACATGCTGTTGTAAGCTGGAAACTTCCAGCGTTAACTGTTGCAGGCGTTGAGCAAGATCTTGAACGCTGTTCACATTGCAGAAATCCGGGAGGGTTTTTTTTATGCTTTCTCGGGCTGGACAAACTGTTATGGTTCTTCAACACAGGACTAGGGTAGGAGGGGGGAAAACTGACCCTGCACTGCGACTAGGCTGATGGCCTACGATGGGGTGGGCGACCCCATTCCTTGTGAATAGACCCACCGACGATCCAAGGTTAATCTCAAGCGAAGACCTATAGATAGGGGGAAGGGGTCCCTGAAAGATCTAAGGGCGGTACAAAAACGGGTCACCTCCTAATAGAAAACACAGAGAAGGCTGCAGAAACAAACTGAAAATGGAAACTAAGACTAGCAGAACCGGAGGTCCCAGCACTGCACTAATTAAACACACAGAAGGCAAAGCAAGGCTCCAAGCCAGACTTCAAGTGGATTAAGGGTTTGTGGACATGTTGCGGATTCTGCTGCGGATCCGCAGCGGATTTGGTCCCCCAGATCCGCAGCAGTTTTACAGTACCATTTAAAGCAATGTAAAACGAAAAACGCAGTGTCCACGGTGCAGAATTTTCCACGCGGATTTGCTGTGTTTTTAAATCCGCAGCATGTCACTTCTTTGTGCGGATTCCGCAGCTGCTCCATGACAGGTGTCAAACCGCAGGAGAAAACCACAGGCTAATCCGCAGATAAACTGCAGGTCTTTTGACCTGCAGATTTACCTATGGATTTAGACAAATCCGTGAAGAAAATTCCCCAGCAGATTCCACAACGTGTGCACACACCCTAACACTGATGTCCAGCAAGGAATGGGAGACAGGTGCAGGTTAATAAAGGGTGATACAATCACCTGACCCAAGACAAACCCAGCACCAGAGGAAAAAGACCAGCAGCCAGAACACTACAAGTAAAAGGCGGATAGTCACAAACTGAACAGATTCTAACAGCAAAGGTCTGCTCCGGTCAGAAAGTCCTTCCCCTGGCAACAATGGTGACAGCCCCAACAGTTCTGGCCCAGACACGCGAGAGACGCCACTAGCCCGGTCAATCTTCCTACATACACCACCAGGGCAATGAAGGAGTGGCTTCGTAAGAAGCATTTCAAGGTCCTGGAGTGGCCTAGCCAGTCTCCAGATCTCAACCCCATAGAAAACCTTTGGAGGGATTTGAAAGTCCGTGTTGCCCAGCGACAGGCCCAAAACATCACTGCTCTAGAGGAGATCTGCATGGAGGAATGGGCCAACATACCAACAACAGTGTGCGCCAACCTTGTGACGACTTACAGAAAACGTTTGACCTCTGTCATTGCCAACAAAGGAAATATAACAAAATATTGAGATGAACATTTGTTAATGACCAAATACTTATTTTCCACCATAATCTGCAAAATAAATCTTACCAAATCAGACAAGGTGATTTTCTGGCTTTGTTTTCTCATTGTGACTCTCATAGTTGTGGTCTACCTATGATTTCACTTACAGGCCTCTCTCATCTTTATAAGTGCAAGAACATGCAAAATTGGTGGCTGACTAAATACTTTTTTTCCCCACTGTATTTACTATGCCATTCCCTACCCAAGCCCACTACTATGCCATCTCCTACCAACTGTACCCATGTACCCAACCCATGTACTATGCCATATGCAATCCAACTGTACCCAACCCCCCAGCCTGCCATGTATAAACTGACCTATAGTCAACCCTCTATTCTGCCATGTTCAACAAAAGTTTTCTTAACTCCTTTATCCTGGACTTCGAATCCCAATCACACCAACTCTTCTATCGTGCCATCTCCAATCCCAACTGCATCCATCCACTTTGCTATTCCAATTCCAATGAGACCAAACCCATCTACTATGCCATTAAAATTCCAGATATACCTATTTCTACCCTGCCGTCTCCAACATCAACACCACCAAACCTCTCTGCTTTTGAATCTCATAGAATCATAGAATCATAGAGTTGGAAGGGACCTCCTGGGCCATCTTGTCCAACCCATGCTCAAGGCAGGATTCGCTAAATCATCCCAGTCAGATGTCTGTCCAGCCTCTGTTTGAAGACTTCCATTGAAGGAGAACTCACCACTTCTCGTGGCAGCTTGTTCCACTCATTGGTCACTCTAACTGTCAAAAAGTTTTTTCTAATATCTAATCTGTGTCTCCTCCCATTCAGTTTCATCCCATTGCTTCTAGTCTTTCCTTGTGCAAATGAGAATAAAGTTGATCCTTCTACAATGTGACAGCCCTTTGGATATTTGTAGACAGCTATTAAGTCTCCTCTCAGTCTTCTCTTTTGCAAACTAAACAATCCCAAATACTGCAACCTTTCCTCATAAGACAGGGTTTGCAGACCGTCACCATTCTGGTTGCTCTTTTCTGAACTTGCTCCAGTTTGTTGATGTCTTTTTTAAAATGTGGTGCCCAAAACTGGACACAATATTCCAGATGAGGTCTGACCAAAGAGGAGTAGAGGGAAATAATGACTTCACGTGATCTAGACTGTATGCTTCAGTTAATACATCCTAGAATTGCATTTGCCTTTTTTGCTGCTGCATCACACTGTTGACTCATACTCAGTCTGTGATCTATTAGTATACCCAAGTCTTTTTCACATGTGCTGTTGCTTAGCCCTATTCCTCCCATTCTGTATATGCTTTTTTCATTTTTATTGCCCAGATGTAGCACTTTGCATTTCTCCCTGTTAAAAACCATTCTGTTAGTTGCTGCCCACTGCTCCAGTTTATTTATATCTTTTTGAATCCTCTCTCTCTCTTCTCTAGTATTAGCTATCCCTCCTAGCTTTGTGTCATCAGCAAATTTAATCAGTTTACCCTCAATTCCTTCATCTAAATCGTTGATAAAGATGTTGAACAATACAGGGCCCAGGACAGAGCCCTGTGGTACCCCACTTGAGACATTCTTCCAACTGGATGTGCAGCCATTTACGACCACTCTTTGGGTCCGATCACTAAGCCAGTTATGAATCCACCTAACAGTTGCCTTGTCCATTCCATACTTAGTCATTTTTTGAATAAGGATTGTATGAGATACTTTGTCAAATGCTTTGCTGAAGCGAAGATATACTATATCTACAGCATTTCTTTGATCCACCCAATCAGTGATTCCATCATAGAAGGAAATTAAGTTAGTCTGACATGACTTATTAGTTACAAACCCATGCGGACTCTGTTTAATCACTTCATTCTTATCCAGGTACTGACATACTGTACATGTTGTTTAATAATTTGTTCAAAGATCTTTCCTGGTATAGAAGTCAGACTCACCGGCCTATAGTTGCCTGGATCCACCTTCTTCCCCTTTTTGAAGATGGGAACAACATTTGCTCTTCTCCAGTCTTCTGGGACTTCTCCTGTTCTTCAAGAATTTTCAAAGATTATGGAGAGGGGTTCAAAAATTTCTTCTGCTATCTCCTTCAGTACTCTGGGGTGTAATTCATCTGGACCTGGAGACTTGAATTCATTTAGGTTAGCTAAGTGTTTCCTCACTATCTTTCTGTTTATAGATATCCTGGATTCTTCTATTCCCTTAATAGGACAGTGAAGAACAGTTGATGTTACATTTCCTTTCTGAGAGAAAACAGATGCAAAATAGGAATTTAAAAGTTCGGCCTTCTCAACATCCTGTCTTACCATTTCATCATTTTCATCCTGTAAAAATCCTATAGCATCTTTGACTTTTCTTTTACTTTTGACATATCCCCAAAATCCTTTATTATTGCTTTTGACATCTCTTGCAAGCCTCAATTCATTGTCAGCTTTACTAATCTGATTTGTGCCCTGCAGGTTCTGCAGACAGCATTATATTCTTCTTTAGATATGCCTCCCTCTTTCCATTTTATAAACATTTTTTTCTTCCTTTTTAGCATGTGCTTAAGTTCTGTGTTCATCCATCCTGGCTTCCTTAAATGCTTCCTATTCTTCCCTCTTTTTGGAATTGTTAACAATTGTGCTTTGAGAATTTCATTTTTCAAGATCTCCCATCCTTCCTGGACATTTTTGTCTTTAAGGATATCCAGCCATTGGATCCCTCCAATTCTCTTTCTGAATCCCTTAAAGGGAAGGTGCCGCAATTTTATATGATTTGCAAAAAAAGAGTAAGTAACAAAACATGTTGTTTCAGCAAATGTTGTACTAACTAGGATTTATGGTTTGTTTGTAATAATGTTTTAATGTAGCCACTGGGCGCTGCCATATTGATTTGCAGATCTGTGGAGGACTCATACAGTCTGCAAATATGGCCGTCCCTGGACATAGGAGACTGCGTTGGCTCCCGACCCACATTGCAGCCTCATTAGCAGTGAACTGGGCACGCCCCTGTGGGCTGCACGATTCACTGCTGTAGGTGTGGCTGGGCGCCATTTTACTGTAGCCCAGTGCTATCTGCTCATTCTGCTGAGCTCGACTTTCTGCACCGTGCTTCCTGCTCCAGCTCCACTGTCCTCCTGCTCTGTCTCCGCCTCCTCACTCACACACAGCCCCAGTGATCTCCGGTAATCTGACATCTTTGCTTTTATGGCTGTCTGAGGAGGACAGTGACCTATACAGCCCATAGTCTAGTGTATAATTGGGGGGGCTGGAAGTTTCACCAGTGTGGGCATATCTGTAATACTGTCTCCTGTGATACTGCCTGCTGAGCCGTGTATCTATAATAATAATAATAATAAATTTTATTTTTATAGCGCCGACATATTCCGCAGCACTTTACATTTCAGAGGGGATTTGTACAGACAATAGACATTACAGCATAACAATAATCACATACAGTAGATTATAACAAATACCAAGAGGAATGAGGGCCCTGCTCGCAAGCTTACAGTCTATGAGGAAAGAGGGAGACACGAAAGGTGGGTGGTAACAGTTACCCTGATTGTATGGACCAGTCATAATGTTAAGTGTGTAACAGTACAGACACAGAGGGCTAATGGAGGCATAAAGCATGTGGGAACATGATGCGGGGAACCTGGTTATGGTAAAACTTTTGGCTCTGCCACACAGGGATAGATTAGGTTAATGTGTTGAGGCGGTAGGCCAGTCTGAATAAATGCGTTTTCAGGACACGCTTAAAATTGTGGGGATTGGGGACTAATCGTATTGACCTGGGAAGTGCATTCCAAAGAATTGGCGCGGCACGTGTAAAGTCTTGGAGACGGGAGTGGGAGGTTCTGACTATTGAGGATACTAACCTCAGGTCATCAGCAGAACGGAGGGCGCGGGTAGGGTGGTATACTGAAACAAGGGAGGAGATGTAGGGTGGTGCTGAGCCATGGAGGGCTTTGTGAGTGAGGGTAATAAGTTTATACTGAATTCTGGAGTGGATGGGTAGCCAGTGTAATGACTGGCACAAGGTAGAGGCATCAGTGTAATGATTGGTGAGGAATATGATCCTGGCTGCAGCATTCAAGACAGATTGGAGGGGGGAGAGTTTGGTAAGAGGGAGACCGATTAGAAGAGAGTTACAATAGTCGAGACGAGAATGAATAAGAGAAACAGTAAGAGTTTTTGCAGAGTCAAAGGTAAGAAAAGGTCGAATTCTAGAAATGTTTTTGAGGTGCAGATGACAAGAGCGAGCCAGTGATCGAATGTGGGGGGCAAAGGAAAGCTCGGAATCAAGTATGACCCCAAGACAGCGGGCCTGTTGCTGGGGAGTAATAGTGGAACCACACACGGAAATGGCAATGTCGGGTGTAGGTACATTAGTAGAGGGAGGAAACACCAGGAGTTCAGTCTTTGACAGGTTCAGTTTCAGATATAGTGAGGACATGATATTAGGCACAGCGTTTAGACAATCGCCGGTGTTTTCTAGAAAGGCTGGCGTGATGTCAGGAGAAGAAGCGTATAATTGGGTGTCATCAGCATAGAGATGGTACTGGAAATCAAATCTACTGATTGTTTGACCAATAGGGGCAGTGTACAAGGAGAAGAGGAGGGGACCTAGAACCGATCCTTGGGGGACCCCAACAGTAAGGGGAAGATGAGAGGAGGAGGAACTGGCAAAAGATACAGTAAAGGAGCGGTCGGAGAGATAGGAGGAGAACCAGGAGAGAACGGTATCCTTGAGGCCAATGGAACGGAGCATAGTGAGGAGGAGCTGATGATCCACAGTGTCGAATGCTGCAGAGAGATCCAAGAGAATTAGCATGGAGTAGTGACCATTTGATTTAGCTGTTAGCAGATCATTAGAGACTTTAGTGAGGGCAGTTTCAGTGGAGTGTAAAGAGCGGAAACCGGATTGGAGAGGGTCGAGAAGAGAGTTTTCTGAGAGATAGCGGATAAGACGGGAGTGGACCAGGCGTTCCAGGAGTTTAGAGATGAAGGGAAGATTAGAGACAGGTCTATAGTTAGCGGCACAGTTTTGGTCGAGGGATGGTTTTTTAAGTAGTGGATGTATGATGGCATGCTTAAATGAGAAGGGAAAAATACCAGAAGAGAGAGAGAGGTTAAATATTTTAGTTAGGTGAGGGGTGACAGCAGGGGAAAGGGACTGAAGGAGCTGTGACGGAAATGGGTCACTGGTGCAAGTAGTTGGGCGAGAAGATGCAAGGAGCCTGCTTACTTCTTCTTCTGTGACTGGTTCAAAATCAGAGAGTGAGTTAGATGCAGTGGGGGAGGGAGGACAGTGCATGGTATGAGGTGATTGGGAGATAATTTCCTGTCGGATCTGGTCAATTTTTTCTTTGAAGTAATTGGCCAGATCGTCAGCTCGGAGCTCTGTGGTTGGGGCCTGTACTCTTGGATTGAGTAGAGAATGAAAAGTGTCAAAGAGACGTTTCGGGTTATTGGACAGTGAGGTGATGAGGGTGTTGAAATAGGTTTGTTTGGAGAGGTGAAGGGCAGTGTTGTATGTTCTAAGCATAAACTTAAAATGGATGAAATCTTCGGGTAGATTGGATTTTCTCCACAGACGTTCGGCGCACCTGGAGCACCGCTGCAGGAAACGTGTTTGCACCGTGTGCCAGGGTTGTCGCCGTCTGCGTTGTGGTGTTCTATTTATAGGGGGTGCAAATTCATCCAGGGCACTTTGAAGTGTTTCATTGTAATGCTTCAATGCAGAATCAGGACATGAGAGGGAGGAGATAGGGGCCAATGAAGACTGCAAGTTCTTCATAAGTTTCTGGGTGTTAATGGCCTGTATGTTTCTATAAGTATGGACAGTGGGGGTGACCTGAGCAGCATGGCAGTTCTTTATAGAGAATGAAAGAAGATTGTGGTCAGAGAGCGGGAGAGGGGAGTTTGCAAAATCATCCACTGCACAAAGTCGAGAGAAGACCAAGTCGAGGGAGTTTCCGTCTTCATGCGTTGGAGAATTAGTAAGCTGCGAAAGGCCAAATGAGGAGGTTAGAGATAAAAGGTGAGTAGCAGATGGTGAGAGGGGAAGAGCAATGGGGATGTTGAAATCACCCATGATGAGGGTAGGGATGTCACAGGAGAGAAAATGTGGAAGCCAAGTGGCAAAATGATCCAGGAACTGATGGGAGGGGCCGGGAGGACGATACACCACCGCCACTCGCATGGAGAAGGGGGTGTAGAGTCTGACGGCATGGACCTCAAAAGAAGGGAAGACAAGTGAGGGTACTTGAGGGATAACCTGAAAGGTACATTTTGGTGATAGGAGCAGACCAACGCCTCCACCAGCTCTATTGTCTGATCTTGGGGTATGAGAGAAGTGAAGCCCCCCGTATGAAAGAGCAGCAGCAGCGGTAGTGTCTGACTGCTGGATCCAGGTTTCAGTAAGAGCCAGGAGGTTAAGAGAATTAGAAAGGAAAAAGTCATGAATGAAGGAGAGTTTGTTACACACTGAGCGAGAATTCCAAAGTGCACAATTAAGAGAGACAGATGGCATGCAGGGAATATTAATAAGATTAGAGGGGTTTCTGAGTGTAGCAGTCGGGAGGTTTGACTTTCTATAACATGGGGGACCAGGGTTGGGAGCAATGTCTCCTGCGACTAGGAGAAGGAGGATAGAAAGAGTGAGCAGATGGTTAAGTGATTTGTGAGAGCGTCTCTGATGTTGAATGGTGGGACTGACTGGATCTGTGCAGTTTAACAACGTGAAAAGAGCATGAGTGCTATACATAGGAGAGGAAAGAAGCGAGGGGCCAATGTGGATGGAGTGTAGAGAGTTAATACCAGGGCGGTGGATGTGTGTGAATGCAGCGGCCAGGATTAAAATTACACAAATGCATATGGTATATTTTTGATGTACTCCAAATGTACAGGGAGTAGATGTATATAAATGTCTTACCTGTCTCCTGCCCTGTTATAACTGCCAGTACTTTGATAAACTGTACTTCGATAAAGTGTGCATAAATGCCCCCTGCATAAATGCTATCCCCAAGCTATGTCTGAATATATAGGAGGATAAGACTTAGAACTTTTTTTTTTTTTTTTTGGGCTCTCTCTCTTCTCGTTAATCAATCACACTAAATTGAGACACCAGGACCCAATAAAATGTTGTGGTCAAATAAACACATGTCCAGCACTACATGGATCATAAAGCACTTTGAAAAGTTTCTTGACCTCACAACATAAGGGGACAAGCAGAGTAAGTTGAAAAAAACTATATACCATATAGAAGCTTGCAGAGTTGAAAACACAGAGATAGCATTCAGGATTAACTGCTTGCTGACATTGAATGGAGACACAGGAGTGGATTCAGAGCAGAGATTGGAAAAGCTGGTTACCATATAGAAGCTTGCAGAGTTGAAAACACAGAGATAGCATTCAGGATTAACTGCTTGCTGACATTGAATGGAGACACAGGAGTGGATTCAGAGCAGAGATTGGAAAAGCTGGTTACCTGTATGAAGAGAATAGAGATGCGTGTCACATTCATCCATGTTATAACTGCCAGTACTTTGATAAACTGTACTTCGATAAAGTGTGCATAAATGCCCCCTGCATGCCCCCTATCTAATCCTATCCTGTGCGATACTGACTGCTGAGCTGTGTATCTAATCCTATCCTGTGTGATACTGACTGCTGAGCCGTGTATCTAATCCTCTCCTGTGCGATACTGACTGCTGAGCCGTGTATCTAATCCTATCCTGTGTGATACTGACTGCTGAGCCGTGTATCTAATCCTCTCCTGTGTGATACTGACTGCTGAGCCGTGTATCTAATCCTATCCTGTGTGATACTGACTGCTGAGCCGTGTATCTAATCCTCTCCTGTGTGATACTGACTGCTGAGCCGTGTATCTAATCCTCTCCTGTGTGATACTGACTGCTGAGCCGTGTATCTAATCCTATCCTGAGTGATACTGACTGCTGAGCCGTGTATCTAATCCTATCCTGTGTGATACTGACTGCTGAGCCGTGTATCTAATCCTCTCCTGTGTGATACTGACTGCTGAGCCGTGTATCTAATCCTATCCTGTGTGATACTGACTGCTGAGCCGTGTATCTAATCCTCTCCTGTGTGATACTGACTGCTGAGCCGTGTATCTAATCCTATCCTGTGATACTGACTGCTGAGCCGTGTATCTAATCCTATCCTGTGTGATACTGACTGCTTAGTCATGTATCTAATCCTATCCTGTGTGATACTGACTGCTGAGCCGTGTATCTAATCCTATCCTGTGTGATACTGACTGCTGAGCCGTGTATCTAATCCTCTCCTGTGTGATACTGACTGTTGAGCCGTGTAGCTAATCCTATCCTGTGTGATACTGACTGCTGAGCCGTGTATCTAATCCTCTCCTGTGTGATACTGACTGTTGAGCCGTGTAGCTAATCCTCTCCTGTGTGATACTGACTGTTGAGCCGTGTATCTAATCCTCTCCTGTGTGATACTGACTGCTGAGCCGTGTATTTAATCCTCTCCTGTGTGATACTGACTGCTGAGCCGTGTATCTAATCCTCTCCTGTGTGATACTGACTGCTGACTGACTGCTGAGCCGTGTATCTAATCCTCTCCTGTATGATACTGACTGCTGAGCCGTGTATCTAATCCTCTCCTGTGTGATATTGACTGCTGAGCCGTGTATCTAATCCTCCCCTGTGTGATACTGACTGCTGAGCCGTGTATCTAATCCTCTCCTGTGTGATACTGACTGCTGAGCTGTGTATCTAATCCTATCCTGTGATACTGACTGCTGAGCCGTGTATCTAATCCTATCCTGTGATACTGACTGCTGAGCCGTGTATCTAATCCTATCCTGTGTGATACTGACTGCTGAGCCGTGTATCTAATCCTCTCCTGTGTGATATTGACTGCTGAGCCGTGTATCTAATCCTCCCCTGTGTGATACTGACTGCTGAGCCATGTGTCTAATCCTCTCCTGTGTGATATTGACTGCAGAGCTGTGTATCTAATCCTCTCTTGTGTGATACTGTCTGCTGAGCCGTGTATCTAATCCTATCCCGTGTGATACTGACTGCTGAGCCGTGTATCTAATCCCTTCCAGTGTGATACTGCTCTCCTGAAATACTCTGTGCTCCTGTCACCCTGCTGGTTTTATGTGTGATCTACATGGTGGTATGATCTATATGGCGGCATTATGTGTGAAGTATATGGCGGTATTATGTGAGAACACTATGGCAGTATTATCTGCTAAAAGGGGACCCATTCTAGGGTGGTTCTGGCTGAGCACCTGCACACGGGTCAGGGGTAATAGGTGCAGTCAGGGGAGGGCTGGTGAGGCAGCTGAAGAGAGGGGTCTCATTTTTATCGCTACTGAATGGCTACATTTCCCCCATCCTGCTTCCCAGCATCACCCCAGACTGCGCCTGTTGCCTCGCTTTCACACATCGCCAGGACAGGATCTGAGGTGGGGAATGTGGTCTTTACATGCAAAGTCTGGATCAGAACAGGCCATCAATCAGCAGAAATGTTTCCTGGATTTCTGTGCTGCTGTCACCCTGCTCCTCCCCCATATATCTCCCTCTGTGCCCCCCATAGACCAGCACACTGCTCTCCTGAAATACTCTGTGCTGCTGTCACCCTGCTCCTCCCCCATATATCTCCCTCTGTGCCCCCCATAGACCAACACACTGCTCTCCTGAAATACTCTGTGCTGCTGTCACCCTGCTCCTCCCCCATATATCTCCCTCTGTGCCCCCCATAGACCAGCACACTGCTCTCCTGAAATACTCTGTGCTGCTGTCACCCTGCTCCCAGAATCCTTGCTGCCTGCCATCCTCGGTGACAGAAGACCCCATTCCTCTCCTCAGATCCTGTCCTGGCGATGTGTGAAAGCGAGGCAACAGGAGCCTGATGTATGGTGGAAGGAGTAGGGTGACAGCAGCATTTCAGGAGAGCAGTGTGCTGGTCTATGGGGGGCCCCCTGTTCGGTGCCAGGGATTGTACATAGAGCGCTGTGTTTTATACACATGGATGGACCGTCTGCTTGTCTGCTCCACAGAAATCCAGGAAACATTTCTGCTGATTGATGACCTGTTCTGATCCAGACTTTGCATGCAAAGACAGTCAGTAACTTTGCAGGCCCCATCAAAATGGCGCTCACTGTGTTCCTAGATGTCATAGGTTTTCGTGCCAGATTTCAGTAGCTGCTCCCCCAAGTGTTAACAAGTGGAAATGCCAAACTTTTTAAAATTATTTTTCATATTTTGCAAAATTAAAAACAAATGATAATATTTTTTAAGAAAATGTAAACATTAATTCTTTACATTTTTTCAATTGCTGAAAAAAATTTTTTGGATGGCACCTTCCCTTTAAAATCTGCCTTTCTGAAATCTAACCTTGACGTCTGAGTCTTCACAGGTCTTCCTCCTCTAGTTATCCAAAATTCTAAAATAGCATGGTCGCTACCTCCTAGGGTCCCAGCCACTTTTACCTCCTCAACCATTTCCTCCCTGTTTATAAGGATTAGATCCAAGGTAGCAGTTCCCCTTGTTTTCTCCCCTATCTTTTGGAAGATAAAGTTGTCAGCGAGAGAGGATAAGAATTTCCTTGACCTGTTAGTTTTGCCTGAGAGAGATTCCCAACAAATGTCTGGATAGTTGAAATCTCCCATGACAACTATGTCATATTTTTTGGAGAACTTGGCCATTTGATGCATAAAGAGATCATCCATATCTTCAGCTTGCACAGGCGGCCTGTAGTAAATGCCTGCAATGGTGTCCTTTCCATTGTTCTGTCCTTGTATTCTTACCCAAACAGTTTCCACAGAACTCCCAGTCTCTGAAGCTTGGATCTCTGTGCAGATATCCTGCCTTATCCTTCTCCTTGCCACCTCCACCTGTATGTCTATAATGCCACCTATCTTCACTATGGTGCAGTTCTCCGATGTCATCTCCGAGTCGCACTGTAGCTCTGTAATACGCCTACATCCCAAATATACCAACTATTCCTCCAGAGGACTCTCGCCTGGATCTACCCTCATCTCCGACTCTGGTTACTCCTTACTCCAGTACTATATGGTCTCCATCCCAACCCAACAACCACCAATGCCCCTCTAAACCCTATACTGTCCCCAGGCGTTCTACACAGGCTGACATGTGGCAAACGAGCTCTTATTGTCAGGGAAGGAACATAAAAAGGAGACCAGAAACAATCTATAGGAAACAGACTATGGAAGGAGGAAACCCCTGTGGACACATGCGAACAAGTTAGTCAAGGAGAGATAATCCCTGTAGCTCACAATGTTCTCACCGTTGAGGACTTGACGTGACCATGTATTACATGACTTCAGTTGGCATTACATAACCTCTGGACACAGCAGCTATTGCTCAGCCTGAAACCTTTACCCTGACACCAATACTGGAAACCTAAGAGTACAGTACACAGCTAGAGCTGGGGTCTCAGGAAGGACGGGAATGTGGCTTTCCCTTCTGTTCTGTGTCTGTCTACATTCTCATATACACAGACAATGAAATTCCCTAAACGGCCAAATATAAAAACCAGGGAACGAATGGAGATTAACCCAGACAAACATTATCACAGGAATCAGAAAAATGTATACCACAGGGAGCGAGGTCTCAAAACATCAGCACAAGACCAGATGCTTCCTGTCCTTACATCGCAAGAATATAACTACTATAATACTGCCCCTATGCACAAGAATATAACTACTATAATACTGCCCCTATGTACAAGAATATAACTACTATAATACTGCTCCTATGTACAAGAATATAACTACTATAATACTGCCCCTATGTACAAGAATATATCTACTATAATACTGCCCCTATGTACAAGAATATAACTACTATAATACTGCTCCTATGTACAAGAATATAACTACTATAATACTGCCCCCATGTACAAGAATATAACTACTATAATACGGCCCCTATGCACAAGAATATATCTACTATAATACTGCCCCTATGTACAAGAATATAACTACTATAATACTGCCCCTATGTACAAGAATATAACTACTATAATACTGTCCCCTATGTACAAGAATATAACTACTATAATACTGCCCCTATGTACAAGAATATAACTACTATAATACTGCTCCTATGTACAAGAATATAACTACTATAATACTGCCCCCTATGTACAAGAATATAACTACTATATTACTGCTCCCTATGTACAAGAATATAACTACTATAATACTGCCCCTATGTACAAGAATATATCTACTATAATACTGCCCCTATGTACAAGAATATAACTACTATAATACTGCTCCTATGTACAAGAATATAACTACTATAATACTGCCCCCATGTACAAGAATATAACTACTATAATACTGCCCCTATGTACAAGAATATAACTACTATAATACTGCCCCTATGTACAAGAATATAACTACTATAATACTGCCCCCATGTACAAGAATATAACTACTATAATACTGCGCCTATGCACAAGAATATAACTACTATAATACTGCCCCTATGTACAAGACTATAACTACTATAATACTGCCTCCTATGTACAAGAATATAACTACTATAATACTGCCCCTATGTACAAGAATATAACTACTATAATACTGCTCCTATGTACAAGAATATAACTACTATAATACTGCACCCTATGTACAAGAATATAACTACTATAATACTGCCCCTGTGTACAAGAATATAACTACTATAATACTGCCCCTATGTACAAGAATATAACTACTATAATACTGCCCCTATGTACAAGAATATAACTACTATAATACTGCCCCCTATGTACAAGAATATAACTACTATAATACTGCCCCTATGTACAAGAATATAACTACTATAATACTGCTCCTATGTACAAGAATATAACTACTATAATACTGCACCCTATGTACAAGAATATAACTACTATAATACTGCCCCTGTGTACAAGAATATAACTACTATAATACTGCCCCTATGTACAAGAATATAACTACTATAATACTGCCCCTATGTACAAGAATATAACTACTATAATACTGCCCCCTATGTCCATGAATATAACTACTATAATACTGCCCCTATGTACAAGAATATAACTACTATAATACTGCCCCCTATGTCCAAGAATATAACTACTATAATACTGCTCCCTATGTACAAGAATATAACTACTATAATACTGCCCCTATGTACAAGAATATAACTACTATAATACTGCTCCCTATGTACAAGAATATAACTACTATAATACTGCCCCTATGTACAAGAATATAACTACTATAATACTGCCCCTATGTACAAGAATATAACTACTATAATACTGCCCCTATGTACAAGAATATAACTACTATAATACTGCCCCTATGTACAAGAATATAACTACTATAATACTGCTCCTATGTACAAGAACATAACTACTATAATACTGCTCCTATGTACAAGAACATAACTACTATAATACTGCTCCTATGTACAAGAACATAACTACTATAATACTGCTCCTATGTACAAGAATATAACTACTATAATACTGCTCCTATGTACAAGAACATAACTACTATAATACTGCCTCAATGTACAAGAATATAACTACTATAATACTGCTCCCTATGTACAAGAATATAACTACTATAATACTGCCCCTATGTACAAGAATATAACTACTATAATACTGCCCCTATGTACAAGAATATAACTACTATAATACTGCCCCTATGTACAAGAATATAACTACTATAATACTGCCCCTATGTACAAGAATATAACTACTATAATACTGCTCCTATGTACAAGAACATAACTACTATAATACTGCTCCTATGTACAAGAACATAACTACTATAATACTGCTCCTATGTACAAGAACATAACTACTATAATACTGCTCCTATGTACAAGAACATAACTACTATAATACTGCTCCTATGTACAAGAATATAACTACTATAATACTGCTCCTATGTACAAGAACATAACTACTATAATACTGCCTCAATGTACAAGAATATACTGTATATGTAGCTCCAGGATGCAGATACATTTGAAAGCATTGATGGAGTGTTTCATCCCCTCTCCCTCAGAGTAGCAGTCATATACTGGCCACCAGGCTTACCCACCCATTTGACCACTTTTATGCATTGCGGCCACACTACATGTCCTCAGGATTGACAACCCTTAGGCTACGTTCACACGTTCAGGTTTTTTCGCATTTTCGCGGCGGTTTTATCCGCGCGATTTTGCCGAGAATGCGCGAAAAATAAGCATCCCATGCATTCCTATGGGATTCCATAATGCTGTGCTAATGCTGCGGTTTTTACCGTGGCGGAATCGCTTCACGGTAAACGCAGCATGCTCATTAATTTAGCGGAATCGTGGCGATCCCGCACCTATAGGAATGCATTGTTCCGCTTAGTTCCCGCATGTGGCTGTGCACACCATGCGAAAAGTAAGCAGAACATTTGCGGATGGTACCCACGGTCCGGAGGAGAGGAGACTGTCCTCCGGGCTTTGGGTACCATATCCCTGTAAAAAATAGAATTTAAAATAAAAAATATTGTTATTCTCACCTTCCGACGTCCCGCGCAGCCTTCCCGCCTCTTTCCACGCTCCCGGTCCCAGTAATGCTTTGCAAGCGATGACGTCCGTTCTCGCGGGATCGCGAAGTCTTGCGGTCATTCGCGCAACGTCATCGCGAATGACCGCGAGACGTCACGATCCCGCGAGAACAGACATCATCGCGATCATTCTCACAAAGGATTACTGGGACCGGGAGCGTGGAGAGAGGCGGGAAGGCTGCGCGTGATGCCGGAAGGTAAGAATAACAATATATTTTGGTTTTTTTATTATTTTTTACATCCTATCTTTTACTATTGATACCGCATAGGCCGCCTCAATAGTAAAAAGTTGGTCACACTCTTCAAACACTATGTTTGACAAGTGTGACCAACCTGTCAATCAGTTCTCCAAGCGATGCTACAGATCGCTTGGAAAACGCTAGCAATTCTGTAAGCTAATTCGGCTTGCAAAATGCTAGCTTTTCTGCTGGAAAATCTCGGGAATTTAAAATGCGATCTTCCTGCGGAATGGAATTCGGAATTCTCGCGGTAGTTTCCACGAGAGTTCCGCTACGTGTTTACCCAGCCTTATCCTGAGAGACTTCAACAGCTCCACCTCCCCACTTGCATCCCATCTTCTATCTCTAGCCTATTCTCTGGCCTCTCACAACTTTCAAACTCTTAGACACACAAAGATGGACACACCACTGATCTGGACTTTGTCCAGCTCAGTTCAATCTTCTAATTAGATGACTCACCTCTTACCCTTTGTCCCTCATGAAATTAGGAGTAAAACCACAACATAGACATTTTTAGGTGCTCCCTAAAAGCACATCTGTTTAGGACTGTGTCGCGACCCACAGGGGTTGGTCTAGCGGACGGGTCAACACACACCAACAACGGGATGGAAAAAGGGAGAGGAAGGCCCTAACAATAGGGAACGAGGGATGGGGCACCTCTCAACACAGCCTGTGTCTATCCCTTACCTCCCCTAACGCCCTATGCGGGTCCTTCCCCCCCACCACCATCACGTGCCTTGTCCCTAGCCGTCATCTCACTATACCCTGGCTAGTGCACTGACTGGCAAGGATGCAAGCCTCACCACTGCAGATGGTATAAATACAGGGCGCAGTGACAATCATGAGACAGAAAGAGACAGGGAAAAAGCAAACTTAGCTTTCAATCTTCTGCAGTAAGCTCCGCACAGCGGAAGATATGGAGCCAGGACCTCAAACAGCTGATACACGCTGGCACCAGAGAGCTCCCACCTCCTAGGCTGGTCTCCTGAGAGAAACTATCACCAACAGTCAGCTGATGCGTCAGGAGACTATTTAAATGATGGTGGGAGTGGTCACTACCCACATCAGCTGACCAGCAACACAGGCACAAAACTACATTTAAATTATAGCGGAAACAGAGCTGTCACAAATCCAAACCTGAATCTTGACAGGCGGCCTATCACGTTCCCTAATCAAAGTCCTTTTTATATACACTGCTCAAAAAAATAAAGGGAACACTTAAACAACAGAATCTAACTCCAAGTAAATCACACTTCTGTGAAATCAAACTGTCCACTTTGGAAGCAACACTGATTGACAATCAATTTTACATGCTGGTGTGCAAATGGAATAGACAGCAGATGGAAATTATTGGCAATTATCAAGACACCCTCAATAAAGGAGTGGTTCTGCAGGTGGGCACCACAGACCACATCTCAGTACCAATGCTTTCTGGCTGATGTTTTGGTCACTTTTGAATGTTGGTTGTGCTTTCACACTTGTGGTCGTATGAGACGGACTCTACAACCCACACAAGTGGCTCAGGTAGTGCAGCTCATCCAGGATGGCACATCAATGCGAGCTGTGGCAGAAGGTTTGCTGTGTCTGTCAGCGTAGTGTCCAGAGGCTGGAGGTGAGAGAGAGAGATCTCTCTTGCCGGGCACTTGTGGGGTCAACACTCACAGTGTCCGGGCATGCGCTATGTAAAAAGCCGTTCCGGCGCTGCAAAAAACCGTTGCAGGGAACGTTTTTTGCAGACGCCGGACAGGCATTTTTTGCCGTATCCGGCAAAAGCAGGACACGCCGCATGGCCATCAGGCGCAATGCGGTGATAATGCTAGTCTATGGGATAAAAGCCGGATCCGGTGGCAATCGGCGCCAGATCCGGCTTTTACATTTTTCGCCGCATCACGCCTGATGCTAAAAAACTGATGTCTGAAAGTAGCCTAAAGAGTTATATTCTGTTGTTTAAGTATTCCCTTTAATTTTTTGAGCAGTATATATAGCTTATTGCCTACTTCTCTGAAAATAATTCGCCATCAAACTCAACCGTACCCAAAAGGCTCATGCAGCCTTTATCTACCCCCCATTTCCTCAAGGTAGTTGTACCTTCATTGTAAATAATCACCTGTAATTGATGTCACTCCCACCTTATTGTAGATTGTAAGCTCTGAAGAGCAGGGGCATCATTATTTTTGCTTTAATTGTTTGATTATCTTAAATTTGATAACTTTTGACTGTTTTTTTATGAACTGCTGACTCGTAAAGCTATGCGTAATGTGTTTGTGACATATAAATAAAGTTTTTTATTATTATTATTAGTAGACTGAAGATGGTGAAGATCAAGCTCTTAGTTTTGCCATGTGTTGGAGGAAAGAATCTTTTACATGAGCACAACTGCACAAATGAGGGTTTGCTGCTGTGCTGACATGGAGTAGGGTGAACACGACAAGCTGCTGGACTGTGAGAGAGGTGCAGGCGGAGATGTTACGGTGCACTGAGAAAGATGGGATGTGCTTGCCATGTAAGATCAGTCAAGAACAGTAGGCATGTCCAATTCCGTATCGGCTGACCGGCTCTCAGTTACCCCAACTGAAGGGGGTAAACAATTGGAGGTTCTGCACACAGAGACCTGTGTGACAACACTTGCCACGTTGACGAAGGAATAAAGAAGCAGCAGATGGGGTCAATGGGGTGGCCGATAGTTGGCGAAGCCCGCTAGTCCACATTTTAAGGCAGTGAGATTCCCAGACTTATGCATGTTGATCGCGCATGTTCCAGTTCATGCATGTAATAGGCAAATTATTGGATTTTTTTTTACAAAGTTGGCAGATAACATGAGTTGAGTCATCCTTTGTCGTCTCAAAAAATGGCCAGGCTAGCCAACCCTTGCTGCCCCTGCAAACCTAAAACCTCTCTGTTCTCCCACTCCTCACCCTGATATTCACCATACTCCTCTTCCTGCACAGTACAATACACGTATGCCTCAGGTATCTGAGTCTCCTCAGGATCACTTCCACCCCCAGGGTTAATGTCTGGTGATGAGGGTCTGGATTCTGCTCGGACCCTACTTCATCCAGCCCCCAATCCAACTGCAAAAAAATTTGTGCATCGGTGCAGATGCTTTCCTTCTCTTGAGTCTGTGAATCTTTGGAACAGAACTGCGATGCCCATGAAATAGCATGTGCAAATAGCTCTGAAGACTCACCCATTTGTGGTTCCCCACAGTCAGTTGGGCGGCTGGAGAGTTGTGATGCGTGGGAAAGAAGGGTAATTGGGGTGCCACTTATGAGGACTGTACAGTGTGTGATGATAAGGTGAAGGAAGAGGAGGGGTCACTTAATGCAGAACTTGCCATCCACTGGAGCACTTTCTGTCCCTTATCTATGTGGGAGGAAGGGTGTTGTGAGTTCATTTTCCCCTTCGTCACTGAGGTCTGGTGAACTCCCTATTCTGGTGAAGGAAGGTAATGAGCCTGATTATCAGGCACCTGAGTCTAATGAGGATGACTGGCTGAGTGGAGTCACTGACTGGATATAAGGCTGCCGACGCCCTTCTGCCCTGCGGGTGATTTCTCTGTGGACTTCTAGGACACCAGTCTGATTCCTGCTCCTCTAAGCTAAGTTTTTCTGCTTTGCCTGTTTGCATTAGTGTTTTGTTTTTGTTTTCCTTGCTTTTCTGTATTCTGCCATTCCCTGCTGGGGTGAGCTGAATCTCCTTTTGCCTGTAGCTCTGTCTTCAGAATATTCCTGAGTACTGACATAGCTTTTTTGAAGCCTAGCGTCTTCAGGGCCTTTTTCACTGTCAGTCTGTTGGCTCTTATTTTCATAGGGTTTTTCACGGATTGCAGACAGCAGCCTTCCTGTCCTTTTCTATCTAGCTAGATTGGGCCCCGTCTTTGCTCAGTCTATCTTTCTGCCTGTGTTAGTGTTTTCATCTTGCTTCACCGTAATTATATGTTGGGGGCTGCCTATTGCTTTGGGGTCTGCTCTGGGGCAGTTTAGTTTTCCCCTTTCTTTCTGTAGGCCTAGCTATTTCTCCGGCTGTGATCGAGGGGTCTAGGGCATCATAGGAACCCCCCACGGCTACTGCTAGTTGTGTTGATAGGTTCAGGGGTCTGCAATCCGATAGCTGCCAACTTCTCTGGTTTTCTGGACTTAGCTAGCATTTCTGTTTTTGCCTCCTACAGTGACTCAATCAAAACAAAGGGCCCCCGCCGAGTGTCCTGGCCGGAACCAAGGGGACCGTCATCTAGGTTCCGGGGGAGTCTGTTTCCAGGGAGCAGAGGTAAGGGACGGACCGCTGAGATTGACAAGTTGGTTGGGGGAGGAGCCTATATAAAAGGGCGGAGGATGCTGGTCAGAGTGAGTCAGCAGAACAGGAGAGGTGGAGGAAGAAAGCCAGGAAGCGCCAGAAAGCCAGAGCAGAGCAGCGACCAGAGAGACTGCAGGGAGACGGCACCTAGCAGTCCAGGAGGGAGACGCCGACCGTTCAGTCACTTTCCTAGTGGCCGCCACCGCCCGATTCCACTCCGCGGGTGCGGCCCGTCCACTCCCGCCCATGGCAGCCGCCGCCCGACTCAACCCCGCGGGTGCGGCACGTCCGCTCCCGCCCGTGACAGCCGCCACCCGACTCCGCCCCGCGGGTGCGGCCCGTACGCTCCCGCCCGCGGCAGCCGCTGCCTGACTTCCCCCCGCAGGTGCGGCCCGTCCGCTCCCGCCCGCGGCAGCCGCTGCCCGACTTCCCCTCGTGGGTGCGGCCCGTCCGCTCCTGCCCGCAGCAGACGCCACCCCGCTCCAGCCTGTGGCCTGCCCGCTGTCAGCCGCGGTCCCTGCAGCACCGTTCAGGGCTGCGGCCTCCACTCTTCAGCCCCCAAGCCGCACCGCACCACTTCCGCCGGGGGGCGCCGCCTTGCGGAAATCTTCCGGGGCCTGTTGTCTTCGTCAGATTCTCGTCGGCTGGACCCAGCGGCTGCAACGCCGAAGCATCATCTTTCAGGACCCTGCCGGACGTCAGAGAGGATAAGTGACACTTTTATAACTAAGGACTCGTAGTCGGCCATACCGCAGCCCTATAGTGACCGGTCTTTGCCGGGTTAGTCATGTTTGCATTACCGTGTGTTTCTTGTATTGATCCCCTGCGTGGGCAGTTATTGTTAGCTTGTTTGGTTGCTCAAGACAGCCCCAAAGGCATCTATAGATATAAAAGTTACACCTTAAAGCTCAAACAGTCTCACGCCTTGTCACTACATCCCCCATACCTGCGAGTACCACATCTACAAGGCATAACCCTGTGCAGCTGCCAAAGAATGGGTGTCAAGTAGCCCGTCCAGTAACAGAAATTGTCATAATGCTGTGCAATTTCTCACTGCAGCAAAACAAACCTACTTCTCATCTCTCATATCATCCCTGTCTCACAACCCTAAACGGCTATTCAGCACTCTCAATTCTCTCCTCCGTCCACCAGCTCCCCCTCCCTCTCCTCTCATCTCAGCTGAAGACTTTGCCTAATTCTTTAAGCAGAAAATTGACAAGATAAGGCAAAACTTTTTTGCCTAAAGTACCCACAGCCCTTCCTCTTAATTACTCACCCCTCCTTCTCTAAAACCAATTACACTATCACGGAAGATCAACTTTCCTCTTTACTCTCCAAATCATGTCTCACCACCTGTGTGTTCCAATCCCGTCCCACCTCATTCCAAACTTTACAACAGTCTTCATCCCAAAACTAACCCACCACTTCAACCTGTCACTAACAACTGTTGCCTTCCTCTCATGCTTGCCATACCTCGATCACACCCATCCTCAAAAGGTCCTCCCTTGACCCATCCTTTGTGTATAGCTATTGCTCCATATCACTTCTCGCCTATGCCTAAAAACTAGTGGAATAACATGTCCATTTTGAACTGTCCTCAAATCTATCCTCCTGCTCCCTCTTTTACCACTTACAGTCTGTCTTCCGACCACACCATTCCACTGAAATGCCTTGACTAAAGTCAACAGCAACATACTAACTGCCAAATCCACGCGACACTACTATGTCCTCCTCCTGGACCTATCTTCTGCCTTCGACACAGTGGACCATTCCCTATTACTATAGACTCTCTCATCTCTTGGCATCACACACTTGACCCTATCTTAGATCTCCTCATACCTAACAGACAGGACATTCAGTGTCTCCCACTCACACACACCACCTCCTCACCTCGCCCTGCAAGGATCAGTTTTAGGATCCCTGCTCTACTCCATCTACATCTTCCACCTGGGACAGCTGATGGAGTCTTATGGCTTTCAGTATCACTTCTATGCTCAAGACACACAAATCTACCTCTCTGGACCTGATATCACCTCCCTACTACTCTCAATGTCTGTCCACTATTTCATCCTTATCAGCTAGATTTCAAAAACTACATGGATAAAATAGAATTCATCATCTTTCCTCCCACTCATTCAACCCCCCAACTGACGTATCCATCAAAATCAATGGCTTGACTCTGATCTCTCCCTCAAATCTGAGATCCAAGCCCTTTCACCTTCCTGCCGACTCCAACTCAAAAATATATCCCGAATCCGTAGATTCCTCAACCATGAATCTGCAAAAACACTAGCACGTCCTCATCATTTCCCGCCTCGACTACTGCCACCTCCTGCTCTGTGATCTCCCTTCTAACACTATCGCACCCATCAAATCTATCCTAAAACTCTGCTGCCTGTCTAATCCACCTGTCACCCCTCTATTCCCCGGCTTCTCCCCTCTGTCAATCTCTGCACTGGCTCCCCATTGAACAGAGACTCCAGTTCTGAAACCTAAGTTTGGCATACAAAGCCATCCAAAACCTGTCTCCTCCATAGATCTGTGACCTAGTCTCCTGGTACTTACTGGCACGCAACCTCAGATCGTCATAAGATCTCCTTATCTACTCTCTTTCCACAATCCCCTACTAGATATCTCCTGTAGATACCCTCAACTTTGGAACTGAGTCTCTTAACATATTATACTCTCGCCTACCATGGGAAGCTTCAAAAGGAACCTCAAGAAATACATCTTCCAACAAGCATACAACGTACACCACGTGCAGAATTATTAGGCAAGTTATATTTGAGAGGATTCTTTTTATTATTGAACAACAACTATGTTCTCAGTCAACCCAAAAGACTCATAGATATCAAGGCTTAATATTTTTGGAAGTTGGAGTGTTTTTTTTTTTAGATTTGGCTTTCTTAGGAGGATATCTGTTTGTGGAGATAACTATTAGGCCGGGGTCACACTAGAGAGGAATACGTACGAGTGAGAGGCGTTAAAAGCACGCATTACACACGGACAAATGATTCTCTATGGGTTTGCTCCCAACAGCCGTATAATTCTTGTCCGTATTCTACGGTCCATGCCAATCGCAGCATGCTGGGACTGTCAGCATACTACGCCCGTAGTACGCCAATGCAAGTCTATAGGTGCGCAAAAAATACGGATTACACACGGACCACACGTGTGACTTGTGAGAAATACGCAGGTCTTTTGGCAGGTGACAGGAAATGGGCCAATCCATCATCAGGAAGCTTAGACATGCAAATGAACTCAAAAAGCGCTCCAGACAGCCAGGAAGTACACCTCCACGGAGTACAGCAGCAGCATGGCGCCATATTTCCTCAATATGGAGATGCTTATAGTATTAGTGCAGTAGCGGCCAGAAATCTGGGACCAGATGTTCCACAATTTTGGTGATCGGCCACGTGAGGAGCAGCACCAAATGAGTAAGTACAACCCAAAAACTGTTTAAAAATACCTCACATCAAAAGATGCATATAGAATCAGCCCCCCCTTCCTGTGCTTGTACTTTTTTCCTCATGAGGCGGGTAGATTTTGATGTGACACATGGTTTTACACTGCCATAATTTTGCCCAGGCCACAAGCTCCTCATCCTCCTAGCCAAACAAGTTATTAAGTGTAGTTACTTCATACCTGAACTATTGTGCCCCTGTGTATCTGGCCTGGATGGGCCAATTACATATGCCACCCAGGGTAGAAAGCACACCCCAGAAGACCACATGTCTAGACTACTGGTAGCAAATTTGACCTAGCAAGTATGTGAAATTGAGAATAATTCCTGTTACATTGCAGGGGAAGATGTGATGAGACACTGGAGCAGCATCCGCGACCAATACAGGCGGTAACGTCAGCAGCGGTCCAGGAGTGGTGATGCGGGCCACATAAAGAGGAAAAACATCTATTATGACCGCCTCTCCTTCCTCGCTCCAATTCTGGATCTGATACCATAAGTAGATACCTCACACCACATTACACATATACTTTACAGGGCCAAAAATATTGATTTATTTTTGGCTCTGTTCTATTTCATAACAGAACTCAGTCCAACCTTACGGAGACAGAAACTGGCTCAGATACAGAGGCTATAATCGATCCTGTGGCTGGAGGAGAAGAGGTGGCTGGCCCATCTTCTCCCCCTCCAAGAAGCATGGGTGAAGATTCCTCTCTGGAAAACCCAGTGCCTGCACCACAAACCCCACCACCAGGACCACATCATCAAGCAGGACCATCTGCTGCTGCACCATCAGCCATAAAGGAGGAGCAGGGCAACATCAGCAGCAGCCCAACTGCCCAGATCCGGGGCTCCCCACAGCCTGCTGAACTATCCCGGCGAGGAAGAAGAAGGCGCCAGATCCCTGCCCAAGATACCCGTACCAATGTTGACACAGGGATACTGAACTATCTGGCTAGAGTCAATAATGATGATGGCGAGGAGGCGTGCTCACGCAGCCTGGCCTGTTATCTTCGGGCCCTTTCCCGTGAGGTGAGGCTACGTATTCAAGGATGTTTTCAGATCCTGCTTGATGCAAGCACACACCCCAATACCCCATATGAGTTATCAGGAGGATCAGGAGGATCAGGAGGCAGTCAGCACCCATACTGCTCAGAAACCAGTACCAGGCTCTCACGCAGGAAAACGATGAAGAAATACATCAGGATAAGACTTTGCCAACAAACAGCAACCTTGTACGCCCTCAGAGTCCTCCTGGATGGAGAAAGAAAAATGTTGTGAAGAAGAAACGGAGAGTGGTGGTCATGGGGGATTCCCTGCTGAGAGGAACAGAGGCTGCTATCTGCAGACCGGATATAACTTCAAGAGAAATGTGCTGTCTTCCAGGTGCAAAAATTAAAGATGTGTCTGACAGGATATCAGGACTCTTCAGACCTACTGATGACTACCCATTCCTGCTACTACATGTGGGGACAAATGACACCACAAGAAACGACCTGGAAACCATCTGCAGAGACTTTGAAGACTTAGGCAAGAAAGTGAAAGAACTGGGAGCGCAGGTGGTCTTCTCTTCCATCCTCCCAGTGGATGGCCATGGAACAAGGAGGTGGAATAAGATTCTGCAGGTGAACAACTGGCTACGTCGATGGTGCCGTCAGCAACGATTTGGATTTCTGGATCACGGAGTGAACTACTTATACGATGGACTACTTGCTAGAGATGGGGTGCACCTTACGAAGACTGGAAAGCATGTATTTGGAAGTCGCCTTGCTACACTTGTAAGGAGAGCTTTAAACTAGAACAACATGGGAAGGGAAGCAAAAGACCAGAAAAAGCCATACACCTGACAAATGCTATTGAGAACTCTGCTATTAGAAGTGGAAAGGAAGAACAAAAACGAAAGAATCTAATTAATAAAAATATTGGAGAAAGAGAAACCAATCACAAACTAAAATGTTTCTATACTAATGCACAAAGCATGGGCAACAAACAAGGAGAATTGGAACTACTAACACAGGAAAAGAAATATGATGTAATTGGAATCACTGAAACTTGGTGGGACAATACACATGATTGGAATACAAGACTAGAAGGATACAACTTATTTGCAAGAAATAGACTTGATAAACGAGGAGGGGGTGTCGCATTGTATGTTCGAAACGCGTATATCTGCACAGAGATTGAAGCTTCAGAGACTGGGAGTTCTGTGGAAACTGTTTGGGTAAGAATACAAGGACAGAACAATGGAAAGGACACCATTGTAGGCATTTACTACAGGCCGCCTGTGCAAGCCGAAGATATAGATGAACTCTTTATGCATCAGATGGCCAAGTTCTCCAAAAAATATGACATAGTTGTCATGGGAGATTTCAACTATCCAGACATTTGTTGGGAATCTCTCTCAGGCAAAACTAACAGGTCAAGGAAATTCTTATCCTCTCTTGCTGACAACTTTATCTTCCAAAAGGTAGGGGAGAAAACAAGGGGAACTGCTACCTTGGATCTAATCCTTATAAACAGGGAGGAAATGGTTGAGGAGGTAAAAGTGGCTGGGACCCTAGGAGGTAGCGACCATGCTATTTTAGAATTTTGGATAACTAGAGGTGGAAGACCTGTGAAGACTCAGACGTCAAGGTTAGATTTCAGAAAGGCAGATTTTAAGGGATTCAGAAAGAGAATTGGAGGGATCCAATGGCTGGATATCCTTAAAGACAAAAATGTCCAGGAAGGATGGGAAATCTTGAAAAATGAAATTCTCAAAGCACAGTTGTTAACAATTCCGAAAAGAGGGAAGAATAGGAAGCATTTAAGGAAACCAGGATGGATGAACACAGAACTTAAGCACATGCTAAAAAGGAAGAAAAAAATGTTTATAAAATGGAAAGAGGGAGGCATATCTAAAGAAGAATATAATGCTGTCTGCAGAACCTGCAGGGCACAACTCAGATTAGCTAAAGCTGAAAATGAACTGAGGCTTGCAAGAGATGTCAAAAGCAATAATAAAGGATTTTGGGGATATGTCAAAAGTAAAAGAAAAGTCAAAGATGCTATAGGATTTTTACAGGATGAAAATGATGAAATGGTAAGACAGGATGTTGAGAAGGCTGAACTTTTAAATTCCTATTTTGCATCTGTTTTCTCTCAGAAAGGAAATGCAACATCAACTGTTATTCACTGTCCTTTTAAGGGAATAGAAGAATCCAGGATATCTATAAACAGAAAGATAGTGAGGAAACACTTAGCTAACCTAAATGAATTCAAGTCTCCAGGTCCAGATGAATTACACCCCAGAGTACTGAAGGAGATAGCAGAAGAAATTTTTGAACCCCTCTCCATAATCTTTGAAAATTCTTGGAGAACAGGAGAAGTGCCAGAAGACTGGAGAAGAGCAAATGTTGTTCCTATCTTCAAAAAGGGGAAGAAGGTGGACCCAGGCAACTATAGGCCGGTGAGTCTGACTTCTATACCAGGAAAGATCTTTGAACAAATTATTAAACAACATGTATGTCAATACCTGGATAAGAATGAAGTGATTAAACAGAGTCAGCATGGGTTTCTAACTAATAAGTCATGTCAGACTAACTTAATTTCCTTCTATGACGGTATCACTGATTGGGTGGATCAAGGAAATGCTGTAGATATAGTATATCTTGACTTCAGCAAAGCATTTGACAAAGTCTCTCATACAATCCTTATTGAAAAAATGACTAAGTATGGAATGGACAAGGCAACTGTTAGGTGGATTCATAACTGGCTTAGTGATCGGACCCAAAGAGTGGTCGTAAATGGCTGCACATCCAGTTGGAAGAATGTCTCAAGTGGGGTACCACAGGGCTCTGTCCTGGGCCCTGTATTGTTCAACATCTTTATCAACGATTTAGATGAAGGAATTGAGGGTAAACTGATTAAATTTGCTGATGACACAAAGCTAGGAGGGATAGCTAATACTAGAGAAGAGAGAGAGAGGATTCAAAAAGGTTTAAATAAACTGGAGAAGTGGGCAGCAACTAACAGAATGGTTTTTAACAGGGAGAAATGCAAAGTACTACATCTGGGCAATAAAAATGAAAAAAGCATATATAGAATGGGAGGAATAGGGCTAAGTGACAGCACATGTGAAAAAGACTTGGGTATACTAATAGATCACAGACTGAATATGAGTCAACAGTGTGATGCAGCAGCAAAAAAGGCAAATGCAATTCTAGGATGTATTAACAGAAGCATACAGTCTAGATCACGTGAAGTCATTATTTCCCTCTACTCCTCTTTGGTCAGACCTCATCTGGAATATTGTGTCCAGTTTTGGGCACCACATTTTAAAAAAGACATCAACAAACTGGAGCAAGTTCAGAAAAGAGCGACCAGAATGGTGACCGGTCTGCAAACCCTGTCTTATGAGGAAAGGTTGCAGGATTTGGGAATGTTTAGTTTGCAAAAGAGAAGACTGAGAGGAGACTTAATAGCTGTCTACAAATATCTAAAGGGCTGTCACATTGTAGAAGGATCAACTTTATTCTCATTTGCACAAGGAAAGACTAGAAGCAATGGGATGAAACTGAATGGGAAGAGACACAGATTAGATATTAGAAAAAACTTTTTGACAGTTAGAGTGATCAATGAGTGGAACAGGCTGCCACGAGAAGTGGTGAGTTCTCCTTCAATGGAAGTCTTCAAACAGAGGCTGGACAGACATCTGACTGGGATGATTTAGCGAATCCTGCTTTGAGCAGGGGGTTGGACCAGATGGCCCAGGAGGTCCCTTCCAACTCTACGATTCTATGATTCTATGAATATCTGGAGAGGTGGCAGCTTTCCCCCAGGAATCTGATGCGCCTTAGACATGTCATGATCCCAGTGCAGGTTTTGACCTGCACGTCAGGGGTTAATGTCTTGAGCCCAGTGCAGGCTTTGACCTGCACGCCTGGGGTTAATTATTGTGGCCTCTCTTTGGCTCAGGGAGAGCTTCTTATATCCCTGGGAAACTCCAATCCCCATCAGTTATACTTTTGCCTTTGGCCGAGTGTGTTGACCCCTGTGTGCCTGTGCCTGTTCGTTGTCTTCTAGCTTGCTTATATGGTTCTGACCCGGTTCTGTCCCCCGTTGTGAGTTTGCCTGTTGATTCTGTACTGCGCTACCCTCTCTGTGTATGACTCTTTGCCTGTGACCTGACTATTCTTTGCTTGCCTCTCTTGTACTTTGCAGCTATCTCCGTCTATGACTCATTGGCTACGTCCTGACTCCCCGTTCCGTCTGTCCTCTGGTTTTGTCGTGCTATGACCCCAGCCTGTCTATGCCCCTTGGTAACTTTGTCTCACAGTTACCCTGCTAGGAGTTCTCGTGCAGCTCCTAGCTCTCTGAGGTTTAGGCCACGCCCCCAGCAGTCACGTGCTTTAGGTCCTGCTGGTCTGAAGCACGCATCTTCTCTGCTGCTGCCCGCTCCACAGGTATCTCTGAGCACAGTTTGTCTAAAGGTACTGTCACACTTAGCGATGCACCAGCGATCCCGACCAGCGATATGACGCGGTCAGGATCGCTGGTGCATCGCTAAGTGATCACTAGTGAGCTGCCACACAGGCAGATCTCACCAGCGACATAGCAGCGGTCGGGGGTCGTTACTTACCTGTCAGACGAGGCGATCCTGACGTCCTCCCGCCCGCCTCCACGCGTCGCTCGTCGGCGCCACAGGAAGCCCAGCAGGAAGCTGACGATGAGAAACGGTCCAGAACGTTCTCGCGCGATCAGCGATAACCAGCGGGGAGCCGGTCGGAGGTAAGTATCACACATAGTGATATCGCTAGCAATATCGCTGCTACGTCACAAAACCAGTGACGTTATAGCGATATTGCTAGCGATATTGCTTAGTGTGACAGGCCTTTTACTCAGGACACGCGCACTGGTTCAGTGAGCAAGTGCAGTGTTCTTGACAAGACACCCCACACACATGCTTGCTCAAGCAGGCTCTGAGGATCCTCAAATACGTGGGCCTACACCTCACCCCCTTCCTCCCCCTACCCAACCTTTCCAACAGCAGCCACATACAGGGGTTGGACAAAATAATGAAAACACCTGGAAACATCAACAAAAGTTAGTTTAAAATGGTGTATGTCCACCTTTTGCGGTGATTACAGCCTCAATTCTCCGAGGTATGGATTTGTGGCGCTCGTGAGGCTCAGTCACCACAGAGGTACTGCACCTTCTCCTAAGGTGTGGTACCCCACCATCCAGGTAAGGTGGGAACTCCTGACCACGCTCCAACACTCGCACCCCACACAACATAGTAGTTCAGCAAAACCATATAGCGGCTCCTTGCTTAGAGAGTAGCAGAGCACCTTTGGTGGTTCCCTGCTTGGAACACTAAACGTGCTGGGAGGTGGGTGGAGTTGAAAATGCATAAAAGAGCGGGGAGGTTTAGGATTACAAGTCAGTCAGTCTGAGAGGTCAGTCTGACGGGAGGTCCGTGAGGAAGGAAGCCACTCGGAGAGGCGTGGGGATCCCTGGAAGAAGGGATGGAGGAAGGAGTGCTGCAGCTGCCTCAGTGATCTGAGCCAGCTGGCATGGGAAAGGAAAGAAGGAGAAAGACATTGAACTGAAACCTAACCTTCCATAAGAAAGAGAGATTAGTACGGAACGAAGGAGTAAAAGAGAACAGAGAGGACGTAGGTTAGAGGAAGAACCCTGCCTAGAAGTTCTAAGCGCAAGACCGGGCCCAGCCCCCAAGGTTGTATGGACACTAATGGTTCTGCAGCAGACACCGGTGGAGTAGTGGGCTGTAAATGCACTACTCCCATCTAAGACTTGGGGCACAACAGCAACTCGGATAGTGAGCCGGGACTCAGGAGTAGGGAGTCCCCGAAGCAGGCTACAGCTGTCTGCCGTACAAGTAGAGTTCTTGGGAACATCTGTCAGGAGGAACTCCAGTGTAACTCAGTACAAGAAGATCTTCACAAGGCGCTATAGAGGAGACGTTCAGAAAGGTACATGTTGGCGGAGTGTTGGAAGGGAGAGTCCTATCTTGCCTGGAGGTTGACTGAGTCCCAGACCCGGAGGACACGGCACGGAGGCAGGCACCTGTGAGTACTACAGACTGTGAGTAAAGCTTTGGAACTACAAGCCCCGGTGTCCTCCATTCATTCTTGCACCAACGCACCCAGCACCACTACATCTGGGTACCAGCTTCTACACTGCTTGTGCCTCTCCTCTACCCCTACATCTATACTGCCCTGGGGCTACAGCTCCACCTGTGGGGAGCTTCACCATCTTGGCTGCAACACACCACCAGCCCCAGAGGATCTGCACGCAGCGTCGGCCTAACATCTCATTTGCCAAACACCACAGGTGGCGTCACAAACTATTCATTCAAACCATTACATTTCCCCCATTGCTTGGGCGCCCAGGGCCACGGTCCGGGTCACCGCTGCTGTGACACATCCCACTGATACCGGCCCGGTACCGAGTTCCCCACAGCCCTGGGAGGGCGACCCAGATTCACACAAGATGTGAATTGTTTCCAAAGGAATTTTAGCCCATTCTTCAGTTAAAACACCCTCCAGTTCTTTGAGCGACGGTTGGGAGAAGGCAGTCTGGATGGAATGCTTCTTCCGGCTGTCTCCAAACGTACACTCGGCCAGAGGTCGGAAATAGGGTAAACGATGATTCGTCTGAGAATATCACGTTTCCACTGCTCGAGGGCCAATTCTGGAGGTTTCTACACCTCTCTAAACGCTTGGAAACATTTGTCATTGAGAGCATCGGTTTTCGAATTGAAACTCTTCCGTGGAATCCAGATTTGTGCAGCTCCCGACGAACAGTTTTCGTGGAAACTGGGTTCTGTAGGTGTTCATTGAGCTCAGCAGTGATTTTCGGAGCCGTGGTCTTGCGATCCTCTCTCACAATTCGCTTTAGAGTCCAACGGTCTCTCTGAGTCAACTTCGACTTTCGGCCGGACCTGTGCTTTGCTGCGGACGTTTTTCCTTCTCATTCAAATGCAGTCATTACTTTGGAGACAGCACCTCTTGACACGCCAAGCATTCGGGCACTTTCTGTTACACTAGCGCCTGCCATACAAGCACAAACAATTTGGCCTCTTTGAAAATCCGAGAGGTCTGCCATTGGTATCAGGTTCTCATCAATGTTCTTACAATTCTGCAAAACAAACAGTTAATTTACATACACATATCACATAACACAAATAATCAACTACAAAACATTACCATATGTCACGGTTTGCATGTTTATAACATGTTCGAAGATTATGATGCCAAAACGTTAGGTGTTTCCATTATTTTGTCCAGCCCCTGTATGTCTGACTCTAGCCAACCTCACCAATATGGCCACTTGTTCCCACCCAGTGTTGGAGGCTGATCCCAACCTGGTTGGGGACGACATGGCTATTTTGGTGGGTATGAGCCATGGGCCTACCAGCCCCAACAAGAGGCCCCTCTACAATTTCATTCAGCTCAGTACCCACCACAATCCCAGGAGATAGTACACTACCCACATCATGGGCAACAGTATGCCCCCACACAGGGCGGTGGCCAAGTTGGGCAAAGTAGCCAGCAGCAAACGCACGCCTTCTCCTCCCCCGACATACCAAAATTTATAATGTTGCCATTTTGGTATTGGCTAATGGTTTTGTGGTTGTTTTGTTTGTCAGAAAATGTTTTTTGTTCCCAATTTTCTCATCTGCATAAAGGCCAATTTGGCCCATTGCCACATTTATCATACAGCAATAATATGTTTTTCAAAACAAAAAAAATAAGGCAAAAGTAAACATTTGTCTACTACATTTTACGTCTGTCTCAATTATAAAAAAAGGTGTCAGCATACTAACATACACTTACCAAGGCAATTAAACAGTCAGAGAATCATGAGGGGTAGAAATATATATATTTAGACACACATAAACCAAAAACTTATAACATAGAGACAGCATGCTCTTGCCAAGAAGTTTCCCCCTCAGGTGACATAAAGTAATTAGTGAAAATATCACGCACTTTGAGCCCAGAGAGCGGTCTACGTTGAGGGTTGATAGGTGGTCTCGCTCTACGCACATTGTCCGACCCACGCACCACACCAGCAGAGGAGGAACAATCATGTATCCTGGTGGAGTTATGAAGAACCACACAGGCTTTCACAACTTCATTAACATTTTGTTCACTCCGCTGAATGGCAGACTGGAGTACCCGCCATTTGGCACAAAGAATGCCAAAGGTACACTCCATCAGTCGCCGAGCACGTGATAGGCGCAAGTTAAAAATTCTGCGCCGGTGGTCCAGGTAGCGCCGGGGATATGGCCTCATGACATTGCGCGTTAACTGAAACTTCTCATCTGCCACAAGGACATAAGGGACTGATTCTTGAGTGGAGCCTGGTAGCTGGCGTGGTGGTGGTAGATCCAACTGGTTGGTGCGTAGCCGCCGAGCCATAATGGAAGTATTGAAGACTCTAGAGTCTCCCGTCCTTCCATAGGCCCCTCAATACAATTATAAACTTGTATTGAGGGTCGGCCAGAGCCAACAATACCACAGAAAAGTATTGTTTATAATTGAAGAATTTTGGAGCCAGAGGTTCGGCGGCTTCCGCACCCGTATATGTTTGCCATCCAGGGCCCCTATACAATTTGGAAACTGGCATTCCTCCTCAAAGTCCCTTGATATCCTCAACCAGTCTTCCATCCTGGGCTCGGGCATGACGAGTTGATGTAGTCTTGACCATATTTCACTACATGTCGACCTGACTATGCCAGAAATGGTAGATCTTCCAATGAGAAACTCATGGTGGAGGGCGGCATAAGACAGGCCAGTGGACAGGAAGCTGAAGAACGACAGAAATGGAACATTTTAGAATGCACAAATTAACACAACACCAGGTACATACATACCAAACTTTTTATTGATTCATATCTACTAACACACATATATTTGGTCGCACAATGACTACGTGATATTCAGTACATATTACACATAACATTCTGGTCTGTAAGTTTATATATATCTGGAATAAGACTTAAACTTAGGACAAACTGAAAAACATACTTTGGGCAACACATCATGAACATAGAGAATGTGGTTGTGTAGTACATACCGTAATGTGAGGAGAAGTCGCTCCTCTGCAGATAAAGCTTTGCGCATCCTTGTGTCCGGAAAGGTTATCCCAGGGCGCACTGTCTCCAAGAGTAGATCAAATGTTGAAAGGCTCATGCGACTGTATTGGTAACATTTTTCAGGATGATCCCGCAGAGATAGAATAGAGGCGGTGAAAATGACCTCTTGTGAGTCATTGCCTCAAAAGTGGATGGACCCTCATGTGTCTCCTCCTCCGCGGATCCACTATCACTGGGTATGGCTGGCCAAAGCGGCGTGACAAAAGCCAGTTGAAGAGAACCTGCTCAGTTGTGTTGAAACTCAGACTGTCTGCCATGTTGCACATACAACACCAACGCACCTAGTGAAGGCAAGGTCACAAATGGCCAGAATGGAGGCAGCCACCTGTTCCTGAGGCAATAAATAGGGTGCAGGCTAATGATTTAAATAGTTAGCAGGCCTCAAAACCGTTAAATGTCCATTTTGCAAGCCTGCAAGAAAATCTCGCCATACGGATTCCATACGGATTCCATACAGATGCAGACATGCGCAAAATAAGCGACCACACTTTGCTTACGGATGACATACGGAGCACTATTTAGGGGTCATTCATCCGTATAATGCATGTACAATACGGACCGTATTTTGCGTCCGTTAGTGTGACCCCGGCCTTACTGTGCAGATTTATTAGGCAACTTAATAAAAACCAAATATATACTCATCTCACTTGTTTATTTTCACCAGGTAAACCAATATAACAACACAAAATTTAGAAATAAACATTTCTGACATTCAAAACCAAAAAAAAAAAAGGGACCAACATAGCCACCTTTCTTTCCGATGACACTCAGAAGCCTTCCATCCATACATTCTGTCAGCTGCTTGATCTGTTTACGATCAACATTGCGTGCCGCAGCCACCACAGCCTCCCAGACACTGTTCTGAGAGGTGTACTGTTTTCCCTCCCTGTAGATCTCACATTTTATGAGAGACCACAGGTTCTCTATGGGGTCCAGATCAGGTGAACAAGGGGGCCATGTCATTATTTTTTCTTCTTTTAGACCTTTATAGAGGTAACTATTACTGTGCAGAATTATTAGGCAACTTAATAAAAACCAAATATCTACCCATCTCACTTGTTTATTTTCACCAGGTAAACCAATAGAGCAACACAAAATTTGGAAATAAACATTTGACATTCAAAAACAAAAAAAAAAAAAAGGAACCAACATAGCCACCTTTCTTTACGACACTCAAAAGCCTTCCATCCATAGATTCTGTCAGTTGCTTGATCTGTTCACGATCAACATTGCAATGTGCCGCAGCCACCACAGCCTCCCTGACACTGTCCCCAGAGGTGTACTGTTTTCCCTCCCTGTAGATCTCACATTTTATGAGGGACCACAGGTTCGCTATGGGGTCCAGATCAGGTGAACAAGGGGGCCATGTCATTATTTTTTCTTCTTTTAGACCTTTACTGGCCTGCCACGCTGTGGAGTATTTGGATGCATGTGATGGAGCATTGTCCTGCATGAAAATCATATTTTTCTTGAACGATACCGACTTCTTCCTGTACCACTGCTTGAAGAAGGTGTCTTCCAGAAACTGGCAGTAGGTCTGGGAGTTGATTTTCACTCCATCCTCAACCTGAAAAGGTCCCACAAGTTCATCTTTGATGATACCAGCCCATACCAGTACCCCACCTCCACCTTGCTGGCGTCTGAGTCATAGTGGAGCTCTCTGGCCTTTACTGATCCAGCCTCGGGCCCATCCATCTGGCCCATCAAGAGTCGCTCTCATTTCATAAGTCCATAAAACCTTAGAAAAATCAGTCTTAAGATATTTCTTGGCCCAGTCTTGACGTTTTATGTTTCTTGTTGAAAGGTGGTCGTTTTCCAGCCTTCCTTACCTTGGCCATGTCCCTGAGTGTAGCACACCTTGTGCTTTTTGATACTCCAGTAACGTTGCAGCTCTGAAATATGGCAAAACTGGTGGCAAATGGCATCTTGGCAGCTTCACGCTTGATTTTCCTCAATTCATGGGCAGTTATTTTGAGCCTTTTTTTTATCAACACGCTTCTTGCGACCCTGTTGGCTATTTGCCATGAAACGCCATGAAACGCTTGATTGTTTGGTGATCACGCTTCAAAAGTTTGGCAATTTCAAGACTGCTGCATCCCTCTGCAAGACATCTCTCGATTTTTGACTTTTCAGAGTCCGTCAAATCTCTCTTCTGACCGATTTTGCCAAAGGAAAGGAAGTTACCTAATAATTAAGCACACCTTATTTAGGGTGTTGATGTCATTAGACCACACCCCTCCTCATTACAGAGATGCAAATCACCTGATTTACATAATTGGCAGTTGACTTTCAAGCCTATACAGCTTGGAGTAGGACAACATGTATAAAAAGGATGATGTGATCAAAATACTCATTTGCCTAATAATTCTGCACACAGTGTATACTAACCACCGTACCGCTTATAATATTTCTACTTTGTGAAATTGATGACACTTTAGTGGTGTGTGTCAATAATTTTGGGAAATGTTTCTACTCCAAGTTGGGTCTCATTCATGTGTCTTGCCTGTAGCAGTATGGCTTCCCAGACCGGCAGGCTTGCAATTATTTTCAGTCAACTAGTTGTGTTACTATCCTTAAATTTTTATAACATGAGTGGTCTACTAAGCTGATATTTGTGCCACCTGATTGTGGCTGATCAAGAATCACATTTAAGGTGTTGCATGAGGCATCAGGGCTCCCAGCACAGCAGGCCTACACCGGTCCCTCACCCACCTGGTCTTAATTGAAACTTCAATTCCAAGCTGTAAATGATGGGCCAGACGCTGATACCTCACGCATGGCCTGTGGTTGACGGCTGCTGTGCCATTTGCAAATTTCTACTGTGGGTCAATTGATGCCACTTTCCTGGTGTCTGCCCCTAATTTTAGCTGTTTGGGAAGCTTTTTGTCACCTCTTAAAGTGTTGTGCATACGTTTAGCCTCCCATTGAATCTAATGGGGTTTGGGTACGTTCGTTGAACGTCTAATTGTTCGGCGAACCAAACCAAACCTTGAAAGCTTTGCTCATCTATAGTGCAGATCAGGAGAAGGCCTCGCTATCGATTTGCTGGGTGCCCTAATGATGGGGGTGATGATGGTGACAATGGAACTTATAGAGATTTGTCATTTTTCAACATTATCTTCCTATGATATATATAATGATGGTGCTGGTAGTAGTGGAGATGATGGTGGTGATACTGGATGGACGTGTCTTTTTCAACATTATATTATATTGGTTGGTGCCATTATTGAGTGTTTGAGGCCCAAGGGATACATGACCTCTGTCTGTGATAAGAGGGTAGGCAGTGCGGTGGTGGTGGCAGTAATGGTGGCAGTGATGGTAGCAGTGATGGTGGCAATGATGAGTTCAGTGCAGTGATGGTGGCAGTGATGAGGGCAGTGTAGGTGGCAGAGATGTGGCAATGATGGTGGCAGTGGTCGCAGTGGCAGAGATGGCGATTGTGGCAGGGACAGTGATGGTGGCAGTGATGGCGGCGTATTGTAACAGAACTGGAGGGGATCGTCTCCGGTCGCCTTGTTCTCATTGTGAGCGCAGCTGCTGCTTTTGTGGTTTCATCACATCAAAGAGGTAAAGAGAAAACAAAAGTCGCCTGGGGCTCGGTCTTCTCTGTGTAATGGCACCGATTTCCTGCAAACACCACAGCGTGCATTCACAGACGTATTACAAAGGCAGCCCCCCACCTGGAGGGATCACATAACTGCACCCCCCACGAGGACGATCGACAGGGTGAACCTGGGGCAGAAGTGCAGTTATGCTGGTGGTGTGGGTGTCTACCCTGTCACTGCTCCTACAGGAGCCTACACTTATGGGGTCACCATCCCGTAAACACTGATGGCAGTCTGTCTGAACCCTACAGCACAGCTCCCAGCTTCTGAAGGAGATAGAGACAGACAGAACATGCGGCATGGCGGCTAATGTTAGGCCATGCCCTTAACCACACCCATTTACTATTTCACTGTCACCTGGACATGTTAAGATGAGTTTAGAAAATGATGGACAACCCCTTGAAGGCTGTGTTCACACTACTGCTGAAACATTTTGTTGTTCTATCTGTTATTGAAGCAGAACACTAGAAAGTAGCTGGGGACTGTACAGCAGAGCCCGACCGTCCACCGCACTATAATGATCTCCCTCAACCTTTTTGTCCCGGTGTCCAGCACATTTGAAACCCAAGTTCCTGTTCCTTTAAGTCCTCTCTCAGGCCGTTTCCTCTCCTCAGCGCTCCTCTCTCTCCTTAGGCCGTTTCCTTGGCGCTCCTGTCTGCCCTCAGGCTGTCTCCCGAGTTTCCTTAGTGTTCCTCTTTGCCCTTGAGCTGTCTCCTCAGCGCTCCTCTCTGCCCTTGGGTTGTCTCCTTAGTCTCATCAGCGCTCCTTTCTGCCCTCAGGCTGTCTCCTCAGTGCTCCTCTCTGCCTTCAGGCTGTCTCCGGAGTTTCCTTACTGTTTCTCTTTGCCCTTGAGCTGTCTCCTCAGCGCTCCTCTCTGCTCCCAGGCCAAGGTACTTTGTCACAATGTTCTCTGGCCTAAGGGCAGAGGTGTAAAGACCGCATTCTCAGAGGTCACGGTCTGGCCCATGCGGGTGAATGGCCTGCCGATGCCAGCACAAGCTTCAACTCGATGTGCCAGCAGTTGACATCGGCGTGCACGTGACCAGGGGCGCATGGCAGTGACGTGATGCACTCCAGTCGCTTGCACGCTGAAGTCAGCTGCCAGCTTCAGAAGTGAACGCTGCCTGTTGGAGGAGCGGAGGAAAGGTGAGAAAGAGCGCTTTATTTATTTGTATGTATTTAAGAACGGGGGATATATATTTAGATATACAACTCTGGCAAAAATTAAGAGACCACTGCAAAATTTTCAGTTTGTCTGATTTTTCACTATATATTTCTGAGTAAAATGTAAATTGCTCTTTTATTCTATAAACTTCTGACAACATGTCTCCGAATTTCCAAGCATTAAATTTTGTATTTATTTTCAGAAAATGAGAAATGGTCAAAATAACAAAAAAATGCAGATTGCTTGTAGACCTCAAATAATGCTAAGAAAACAAGTTCATAATCATTTAGAAACAACAATACTAGTGTTTTACCTCAGGAAGAGTTCAGAAATCAATATTCTGTGGGATCCCCATGATTGTTAACCCCAGCTTTCCTGCGTCTTGGCTGCTTTCCTCCAGTCTCTCACACGGCTTCTGGGTGACCTTATGCCGCTCCTGGTACACACATGTAAGCAGTTCTTCTTTGTCTGATGGCTTGTGACTATCCATCTTCCTCCTGATTACATTCCAGAGGTTCTCAGTGGGGTTCAGGTCTGGAGATTGGGCGGCCATGACAGGGATTTGATGTGGTGGTCCTTCACCCACACATTGATTGACCTAGCTGTGTGGCATGGCGCATTGTCCTCAGAGTTGGGGAACATTGCCTGAGCAGAAGGAATCGGCTGTTTTTCCAGGATAACCTTGTATGCGGCTTGATTCATACATCCTTCGCAAAGATTAACCTGCCCAATTCCAGCCTTGCTGAAGCATCCCCAGATCATCACCGATCCTCCACCAAATTTCACAGTGGGTGCAAGACACTGTGGCTTGTGCGCCTCTCCAGGTCTCCGTCTAACCATTAGACAACCAGGTGTTGGGCAAAGCTGAAAATTAGACTCATCAGCGAAGATTACCTTACTCCAGTCCTCTATGGTCCAATCCTTATGGTCTTTGGCAAACTTCAGCCTGGCTCTCCTTTGCTTCTCATTGATGAAAGGCTTTTTTCTAGCTTTGCATGACTTGAGCCCTGCCTCTAGGAGCCTGTTACGAACTGTTCTTGCCGTGCACTTCACCCCAGCTGCCATTTGCCATTCCTTTTGTAGGTCACTTGATGTCATCCTGCGGTTGCTGAGTGACATTTGAATAAGATGACAGTCAGTCATCCCGGTCAGTGGAGAGTAGTTTTCACCCACTGCCGGTCTGTAGCTTTGTTATCCCCAATGTCTACTGCTTGACCTTGTTGTAATGGACTGCCGCCTTAGAAATTTTAAGGATGGAGGCAACATGATGCTCACTATTAAAAGTTATTTTTTCATTCCTATTACTTTTGGGATATTACTAGCACTTGTTTTTCCATCCAGCTTGTCCTATTGCAGGAGGATTGTGATCACCACAGCAGGGTTTCTTATACTTTCCTTCGTTAGATAAGACTTGATTCAGGTGATCATCTAATCAGAAGCACATTAAGTAGAATGAGGTGGACTCTGGTTGGAATTCTACTGACACTGGAATGGAATGGCTGTCAGACATGGAGCGAAGCTGATTGTTATAAAACTGTGCAGTGGTCTCTTAATTTTTGCCAGAGCTGTATGTATATAATTTTTTAGGGGGGGGGGGCATTATTTTTCATATTTTATTAGACAGAAACATAGATGATAGATAAATAGATGATAGACAGATGCTATATAGGTAATGATGTGTTTCCCATGCTGTGTTCCCGGGATCTCGGGGCCACACCTGTCTTTGCATCTCGTGTACTTGGGGCATCTCTGGTGGTCCCAGTTACAGATCCTGGCGGGGCTGATGGTGAGCTGGGCCGGCAGCCTGTGTCAGGCAGGGAGCCGCCATCCTGCAGTGTCTGCCTGGGGCACTCTGCACACTGTGAGCTCAGCAAGTCGGGGCTCGCTGCCAGGAGGGCAGGGAAGGACCACCCGGGACAGCGACATAACCAGGACTGTCCCACTGCATCCACACATACAGCACCATGACCATGGCCGCAGGGAGCGCAGACGTCACCGATGGAATGAGGCCGCAGTGTGAGGTCATCATGTGGGATGTGCTGATGTCACTGCATATACGTTGTGGGCGGCAGCACTGACCCGGGCCCTTGTGTGCTGCTCATAGGCCTTAGCGGTCTGCACAAGAAACAAGGCAGAGCTCAGCAGGCTTATTACCAGAGCAGCCAATGACAGCTCAGCTTTCATATTACCAGAGCAGCCAATGAGAGCTCAGCTTTCATATTACCAGAGCAGCCAATTTGAGCTCAGCAGGCTTATTACCAGAGCAGCCAATGAGAGCTCAGCTTTCATATTACCAGAGCAGCCAATGAGAGCTCAGCTTTCATATTACCAGAGCAGCCAATGAGAGCTCAGCTTTCATATTACCAGAGCAGCCAATGAGAGCTCAGCTTTCATATTACCAGAGCAGCCAATGAGAGCTCAGCTTTCATATTACCAGAGCAGCCAATTTGAGCTCAGCAGGCTTATTACCAGAGCAGCCAATGAGAGCTCAGCTTTCATATTACCAGAGCAGCCAATGAGAGCTCAGCTTACATATTACCAGAGCAGCCAATGAGAGCTCAGCTTTCATATTACCAGAGCAGCCAATGAGAGCTCAGCTTTCATATTACCAGAGCAGCCAATGAGAGCTCAGATTTCATAATTTCATATAACCAGAGCAGCCAATGAGAGCTCAGCTTTCATATAACCAGAGCAGCCAATGAGAGCTCAGCTTTCATATTACCAGAGCAGCCAATGAGAGCTCAGCTTTCATATTACCAGAGCAGCCAATGAGAGCTCAGATTTCATAATTTCATATTACCAGACCAGCCAATGAGAGCTCAGCTTTCATATAACCAGAGCAGCCAATGAGAGCTCAGTTTTCATATTACCAGAGCAGCCAATGAGAGCTCAGCAGGCTTATTACCAGAGCAGCCAATGAGAGCTCAGCTTTCATATTACCAGAGCAGCCAATGAAAGATCAGTTTTCACATTATCAGAGTAGTGTATTTTACCATAGCAGCCAATGAGAGCTCAGCTTTCACTTTCCCTCAGCAGCTCTCTGCAGTGGTGTTATGTCGGCCCACCATGGTGTATGTGATGGCGGAGGCGGTGTGCGCAGGTGGCTGCTCTGCCGCTCTCTGTCTTCTCTACTCTCCATTCCAGTAATAAACTCTGTAAATGGTTTGGTGGAAAACTGACATCATACAGGACTCAATAACTAATATACGGCCATGAGTCCGGGCCCCGAGCGTGGTGCAGACGATGGGGGCATTGGAGAAGTCAGAATGACGATCCCAGTACAGTGCAAGGGTTAAAAGAGCAGAATCCACAGCAGCGGACAGTGGATGCCATGTGGACGCCATCAGGTCCTGTAACCGGTGAGGTCTTCCAGTTAGGACGGACCTCTGCCTGTCTACGTGTCACCGAGAAGTGTGACCCCCGAGGGAGGACTTGCCCCCCGCCACTGACCCCACAGAAGGAGGACTCGCCCCCTGCCACTGACCCCTCAGAGGGAGGACTCGCCCCCCCCGCCACTGACCCCACAGGAGGACTCGCCCCCTGCCACTGACCCCTCAGAGGGAGGACTCGCCCCCCGCCACTGACCCCACAGGAGGACTCGCCCCCTGCCACTGACCCCTCAGAGGGAGGACTCGCCCCCCGCCACTGACCCCACAGGAGGACTCGCCCCCTGCCACTGACCCCTCAGAGGGAGGACTCGCCCCCCGCCACTGACCCCTCAGAGGGAGGACTCGCCCCCCGCCACTGACTCCACAGAGGGAGGACTCACCCTCCGCCACTGACCCCTCAGAGGGAGGACTCGCCCCCCGCCACTGACCCCTTAGAGGGAGGACTCGCCCCCCGCCACTGACCCCTCAGAGGGAGGACTCGCCCCCTGCCACTAACCCCTCAGAGGGAGGACTCTCCCCCCGCCACTGACCCCACAGAAGGAGGACTCGCCCCCTGCCACTGACCCCACAGAAGGAGGACTCGCCCACTGCCACTGACTCCACACAGGGAGGACTCGTCCCCCGCCACTGACTCCACACAGGGAGGACTCGTCCCCCGCCACTGACTCCACACAGGGAGGACTCGTCCCCCGCCACTGACTCCACACAGGGAGGACTCGTCCCCCGCCACTGACTCCACACAGGGAGGACTCGTCCCCCGCCACTGACTCCACACAGGGAGGACTCGTCCCCCGCCACTGACCCCACACAAGGAGGATTCACCCACCACCACTGACCTCAGAGAGGGAGAATTTGCCCCCGCCACTGACCCCACAGAAGGAGGACTCGCCCACTGCCACTGACTCCACACAGGGAGGACTCGTCCCCCGCCACTGACTCCACACAGGGAGGACTCGTCCCCCGCCACTGACTCCACACAGGGAGGACTCGTCCCCCGCCACTGACTCCACACAGGGAGGACTCGTCCCCCGCCACTGACTCCACACAGGGAGGACTCGTCCCCCGCCACTGACTCCACACAGGGAGGACTCGTCCCCCGCCACTGACTCCACACAGGGAGGACTCGTCCCCCGCCACTGACCCCACACAGGGACTCACCCCCCGCTACTGACCCCACACAAGGAGGACTCACCCCCCGCCACTGACCCCACACAAGGAGGACTCACCCCCCCACTGACCCCACACAGGGAGGACTCGCCCCCGCCACTGACCCCACACAAGGAGGATTCGCCCACCACCACTGACCTCAGAGAGGGAGAATTTGCCCCCGCCGGTGACCCCACACAGGGAGGACTCGCCCTCTGCCACTGACCCCACACAAGGAGGACTCGCCCCCCCACCACTGACTCCACACAGGGAGGAGTCACCCCCACCACTGACTCCACACAGGGAGGACTCGTCCCCCGCCACTGACCCCACACAGGGACTCAACCCCCGCTACTGACCCCACACTGGGAGGACTCACCCCCCCGCCACTGACTCCACACAGGGAGGACTCTCTCCCCGCCACTGTCCCAACACAGGGAGGACTCGTCCACCGCCACTGACCCCACACAGGGACTCGCCCCCCGCCACTGAATCCACACAGGAGGACGCTCTCCCCGCCACTGTCCAAACACAGGGAGGGCTCTCCCCCCGCCACTGACCCCACACAGGGAGGACTCGCCCCCCGCCACTGACCCCACACAGGGAGGACTCGCTCCCCGCCACTGTCCCAACACAGGGTGGACTCGTCCCCTGCTACTGACCCCACACAGTGAGGACTCGCTCCCCCGTCACTGATCCGGTCATCTATATATATTACACAGTTTTCACCTGATGCATTAAAAGTTTCATGCAGGTGCCAAAAAAATACCATTATTGAAAGTGAAAAGTGAATGAACAAACGGAAAATGTAAATCTCATCAATATTTGTTGTCTGTTTTGTCTTCAGTTTTCCTAGATAATTTTCCCATAGTTCTTTTTTTTTAAGGATCTCCGCAGGAGATTGTACCAAACATCTTGAAGAACTTCCCCCAGATCTCCTGTTTATGAGTCTTGTGCGGATCCTTTTGTCTCTTCATGTGATACCAGACAGACGGGATGATGTGAGATCAGGACGCTGGATCATCACCCCCAGGACTCCTCATTCTTAATGACATTAGCTGTATGTTGGGGTTGTTGTTCAGCTTCAGAATAAATCTGGAGCCAAGCACATGGTATAACACCATGGTCAATATCTTCTGGATTTCTCAGCATTGATGACACCATTAATCCTAACCAAATCCACAACTCCTTTGCTGAAATGCAGGCGGAGACATATTGGTCCCCCCACGTGCGTCACTGCTCTTGTAGACCCTCATTAATGTGCCACTCATCAGCCTTTCGGAGAACAATCTGCTTCTGTTACAGCCTGAATATTTCTCATGTTACTCCTCGGTCCGTAGACCATTTGACATTATCTGCACCCGGTTCCTATGTTTTGTGCACTATTGTCCATTTAGAAAGTTTGGGTTTTTGGCTGCAATTCTTCCATGAAGACAACTTCTGTCCAGATTTCTCTGATCAGTAGATGAGTGGAGTTCGTCGATGCCAGTTATGAGTTGATGGCAATGCTGGTGGGTCGCCCTCACACCCAGGGCTGCGGGGTACTCGGTACCGGGCCCGGTGGATCTCAATGGGAGTTGTCACGGTAGCTGGGACCTGGCCCGTGGCCCTGGGTGCCCATTGTAAATGTTCAGTGTCAATGAATAAGTCGTGATGCCACCTGTGGTGTTCGGCAATGAAGATGTTAAGCCGACGCTGCAGACAGATCCTCTGGGACAGATGGTGTGGTGCAGCAGTGATGGTATAGCCCTCCACAGGCAGGGCTGTAGTCCCAGGGCAGAGTGGATGTAGCGACACTTAGATGGTGTAGTGTCAGGCGCTGGGGATGTAGCAGAGCCGGGCAGGTTGACGCAGGAATAAGTGGAGGACACCAGAGCATGTAGTTCCAAAGCTTTACTCACAGTCTGTAGCGGCTCAAGAGCCCGCATCCGTGCCATGTCCTCCGGATCAGGAGCTCAGTCAACCTCCAGGCTTGATGAAGCACACCTTTCCAACACTCCTCCAAAATATGTGCCTTTTCTGAACATCTCCCTCGTAGCGCCTTTAGTGAAGTACTCACAGTACTGAGTTACACTGGAGTTCCTCCTGTCAGATGTTCCTATGAACTCTACTTGTACGGCAGACAGCTGTAGCCTGCTTCGGGGACTCTGTGCTTCCAAGTCCCGGCTCTCTATCTTGTTGCTGTTGTGCCCCCAAGTCTGGTGTGGGAATAAAGTGATGACAAACTTCTATTCCTCCGGTGTCTGTTGCGGGACCATAAGTATCCATACAACCTCGGGGACCGGACCCCGGCCTTGCGCTTAGAACTTGGGAAGGGTTCTCTTCTAACCCTGCTCCCCTGGTTCTCTTCCTCTCCTCATGTTCCGTACTAATCCTTTCCTTCTTATGGAGATTCAAGCTTTCCTTCAGTGTTCCCTTTCTTGTGCCAGCGGACCCAGATCACTGAGGTTGGCTGCAGCACTTTCCTTCTGCCATCCCACTCTGGGGATCTCCTTCCACAGGTCTGACCTCGTCAGATTCCTGTGACTAACTAACTAACTCCTATCCTCTTCCCACTCTTTTGTGCAATCTAAACTCCACCCGCCTCCCAGCACGCTTCGTGTTCCAAGCAGGGAGCCACCAAAGGGTGCTTTGCTACACTACTCTATTGTGTGGGGTGCAGGTGTTGGAGTGTGGTCAGGGGTCTCCATCTTACCTGGATGGTGGGGTACCACACCTCAGGAGGAGGAGCAGTACCTTTGTGGCGACTGAACCCTCAGGGGCGCCACACTGGACATCTTATGATTTCGAGGGGAAGTAGCAAGATGTCTTTCATCTGCTTTTTCCATCTTCCTTGACATTATAACTACCTTGTATCTTGTTCCTGTGTATGACCTGTGACAGGAAAATGAACAAAATCCCTGAAGTAATAAAGTTGCTCAGCTCTGATCTCGCATCATCCCGTCTGTCCGGGATCACATGAAGAGACGGAAGGATCCACCAAGAATCATACACAGAAGATCTGGGCTCAGGTCTCCAAGATGTTTGGCACAACCTCCTGCTGAGAGCCTTCATAACCTGTGTACAGGTGATCGAGAAGAAGTGATGAAGACAAGTGGCGTCACCAGTATTGAAGGAATTTAGAATTCTCTATTGTTCATTCACTTTGTAAATTGAGAAAAAAAAACAATTCTATATCTAAAAGCTGCTCAATATGCAGCAATTTCTCTACACGTCAATCTTTTGTACAGTACTGTTGATGACAGGATACAATGTAATAGATATACAGCTAAATCTAACGGTCGCTACACCATGCTGATTCTCCTGGATCGCTCTGCTGCATTGGACACTATGGATCACCAGCTCCTCCTCACAGTGCGCCGCTCCATCGGCCTCAAGGACACCGTTCTCTCCTGGTTCTCCTCCTATCTCTCTGACGGCTCCTTCACTGTATCTTTTGCTGGTTCCTCCTCCTTTCCCCCTTACTGTGGGGGTTCCTCAAGGATCAGTCCTAGGCCCCCTCTTCTTCTCCTTGTTCACCGCCCCTCTTGGACAAATAATAAGTAGATTTGGTTTCCACTACCATCTCTATGGTGATGGGAAAAAAAATATATGATGCACACTCAGTTGTCCAGGAGGTGCAGGCTGAACTGGAGAAAAGGAATCAGCCGCACTCCAATGCGTATTTGGTTGCAAAAGTGTCCGTATTTATTACAGGTTTATTACATATAGTTATTCATCAGAGAAATGAAAAAAATTAGAATAAGTGAAGGTTCTGTTTCAACCCAGCCTGTATCAAAGATGTGTCAGAGGGTGCAGACCGTTGCACTGCATCTGTCTCAGTAGTTTGCTTTGCAGACTAGTGGCCACCTCCCCTGGTGCTAATGGCCACACCTGGACCTGGGTGTTTATAACTCCCAACCTGTTGGGAGTTGCGGGTGATATTTCTATTTCCAGTTCCATGTTGCGGCTTGGAGCTATTGCAGTCGGCTTGGTGTTGCTGGAGGACGTCTGTGTTTCTCTCTGAGTGTACTCAAGCTAAGTGTCCCCCTTGTTTGTGTATCCCATCTGTCTTTAGTGTAGTGGGGATTGACTAGCGCTATCCTGTCCTTCTCTGTGCAGGGCTTATCGCCAGGGTAAGGCAAGGATTAGGTATCCTGCTCAACGATAGGGCAGACAGGGTGACGTTAGATCTGTCTAGGGGTCTCCACTCTCCCCTTCTCTGGTATTTGGTTCCCTGTTCCTTATCCTGTTGTGTTGCACTTAGCCTTTCCTACACTTTGTGTGACAATCTGGCTCTTCTTCAAATCACAATATTGTAGGATAATAGAGGTAGAATAAGCAAGCAGACTCTCCAGACAGTGGAAATGGTATGGTGTCCCAGCAGGGGCTTGTCCACATGTGTTTTTTGTATGTAGTGTGCCATGCGCTTCTATCTGAAAATGAACCCATCAAAAACTGAACTCATGCCCGCTGTCTTGGGGTCATACTTGATTCCGAGCTTTTCTTCACTCGTCACATCCGATCACTGGCTCGCTCTTGTCATCTACACCTCAAAAACATTTCTAGCATCCAAACTTTTCTTACTTTCGACTCAAAAACTCTTACTGTAGCTCCTATTCATTCTTGTCTGGACTATTGTAGCTCTCTACTAATCGGTCTCCCTCTTACTAAACTCTCCATTCTGTCTTGAATGCTGCAGCCAGGATCATATTCCTCACCAACCGCTACACCGACACCTCTACCCAGTCATAGCACTGGATACCCATCCGTTACACCAATGCCTCTACCCTATGCCAGTCATTGCACTAGTTACCCATCCGTTACACCGATGCCTCTACCCTGTGCCAGTCACTGCACTGGTTGCCCATCCGTTACACCGATGCCTCTACCTTGTGCCAGTCATTGCACTGGTTACCCATCCACTCAAGAATTCAATATAACCTTATCACTCTCACCCACAGAGCGCTCCACAGTTCTGCACCACCCTACAGCTCCTCCCTCATCTCAGCCTACCACCCTACCCATGCCCTCCGTTCTGCTAATGACCTAAGATTAATATCCTCAATAATCCGAATCTCCCACTCCCGTCTCCAAGACTATTCACGTGCTGCGCCAATTCTTTGGAATGCACTACCCAGGAAAATTTGATTAATCCCCAATACCCACAGTTTTATGCATGCCCTAAAAACGTATTTCTTCAGACTTTCCTATTGCCTCAACATATTTATCTAACATTCGCTGTGTTGCCCATTCATTATTCTCTTCAAAACCAGGACCCTTGTATCATGCTCTCACACACTTTATGCATTTAATAGCCCTCTATATCTGTGCTCTTGCACATTCTGGTTGGTTACCTGTTCATGAAGCATTACATGAACCACCTATTTATTATGTTGACGGCCGCACCGTACAATGAAAGCAATTGTTACCACCCACCTTTCATGTCTCCCCTATTTCCTCATAGATTGTAAGCTTTCGAGCAGCAGGGCTCTCATTCCTCTTGGTATCTGTTGATTTATGTGATTATTGTTATTCTGTAGTGTTTTTTATTGTCTATACAAGTCACCTCTCAAATGTAAAGTGCTGCAGAATATGTTGGTGCAGAGAAATAAAAGTATTATGATACAAATGATGGATACATACGTCCCCCTGGAAGAAGCTACAAGCGAAACGTGCGTCGGGGCTTTCTCCTTGCCTGGTCTACACGGTAACTATGCCTCTCAGTGACGGTCAGCTTTGATGGATGCTTGAATTCATGGTCTTATAGCTAGTTGATAGCACATTGGGCACTTGCACTATTATGTGCATCACAAAGCCTATACTTCCATTCCATCCTCACGTGATTGCACCTTATAATCCGCTTATTGTCATTGTAATTAACCCTTGCACTATTGCACGTTATATTTTGTTTATTACCATGTACTTATGACGTTTTCATGTTAGTTTTACAGCCATGTGGCAGTAACCTACATTTTCTGTAAGCAATGTACAGTATATGACTCACTAGGTCCTATTTGGATATATTTCATTTTTTAGCACTTTATCTTTTTTTTAAATCCCTATGTAATGTGGCTATTTTGTCCTATACTTATCACCTAACTATATGTGATCTCATACTCATTTCGTTATAAGTCTAAAAAGTCTGAAGTCTGTTCAGTTTCTGTCCCTTCATGCTAATGTAATTTTTATTCTTTTTTATTTGTATTTAATAAACATTTCATTTTAATTACATCTTGGTTTCACACTTCTGTTTTTTTGGTGTTTATCATAGCTTGAGGTGTGTCCTTTATAATTTTGGTCTAAATTTGGGATTTAAATGATGGATACAGCGTAATAGATATAAATGATGGATACAGCGTAATAGATATAGATGATGGATACAGGGTAATAGATATAGATGATGGATACAGCATAATAGATATAAATGATGGATACAGCGTAATAGATATAGATGATGGATACAGGGTAATAGATATAGATGATGGATACAGGGTAATAGATATAGATGATGGATACAGTGTAATAGATATAGATGATGGATACAGCGTAATAGATATAAATGATGGATACAGGGTAATAGATATAGATGATGGATACAGGGTAATAGATATAAATGATGGATACAGCGTAATAGATATAAATGATGGATACAGCGTAATAGATATAGATGATGGATACAGTGTAATAGATATAGATGATGGATACAGCGTAATAGATATAAATGATGGATACAGCGTAATAGATATAGATGATGGATACAGGGTAATAGATATAGATGATGGATACAGGGTAATAGATATAGATGATGGATACAGCATAATAGATATAAATGATGGATACAGCGTAATAGATATAGATGATGGATACAGCGTAATAGATATAAATGATGGATACAGCATAATAGATATAGATGATGGATACAGGGTAATAGATATAAATGATGGATACAGGGTAATAGATATAGATGATGGATACAGCGTAATAGATATAAATGATGGATACAGCGTAATAGATATAAATGATGGATACAGCGTAATAGATATAAATGATGGATACAGGGTAATAGATATAGATGATGGATACAGTGTAATAGATATAGATGATGGATACAGCGTAATAGATATAAATGATGGATACAGCGTAATAGATATAGATGATGGATACAGGGTAATAGATATAGATGATGGATACAGCGTAATAGATATAAATGATGGATACAGCGTAATAGATATAGATGATGGATACAGGGTAATAGATATAGATGATGGATACAGGGTAATAGATATAGATGATGGATACAGCATAATAGATATAAATGATGGATACAGCGTAATAGATATAGATGATGGATACAGCGTAATAGATATAAATGATGGATACAGCATAATAGATATAGATGATGGATACAGGGTAATAGATATAAATGATGGATACAGGGTAATAGATATAGATGATGGATACAGCGTAATAGATATAAATGATGGATACAGCGTAATAGATATAAATGATGGATACAGCGTAATAGATATAGATGATGGATACAGGGTAATAGATATAAATGATGGATACAGGGTAATAGATATAAATGATGGATACAGCGTAATAGATATAAATGATGGATACAGCGTAATAGATATAGATGATGGATACAGCGTAATAGATATAGATGATGGATACAGGGTAATAGATATAAATGATGGATACAGGGTAATAGATATAGATGATGGATACAGTGTAATAGATATAAATGATGGATACAGCGTAATAGATATAAATGATGGATACAGCGTAATAGATATAGATGATGGATACAGCGTAATAGATATAGATGATGGATACAGGGTAATAGATATAAATGATGGATACAGGGTAATAGATATAAATGATGGATACAGCGTAATAGATATAGATGATGGATACAGGGTAATAGATATAAATGATGGATACAGCGTAATAGATATAGATGATGGATACAGGGTAATAGATATAAATGATGGATACAGCGTAATAGATATAGATGATGGATACAGGGTAATAGATATACAGTAAATGATGGATACAGCGTAATAGATATAGATGATGGATACAGGGTAATAGATATAGATGATGGATACAGGGTAATAAATAAAGATGATGGATACAGTGTAATAGATATAGATGATGGATACAGGGTAATAGATATAAATGATGGATACAGTGTAATAGATATAGATGATGGATACAGGGTAATAGATATAGATGATGGATACAGTGTAATAGATATAGATGATGGATACAGGGTAATAGATATAGATGATGGATACAGGGTAATAGATATAGATGATGGATACAGGGTAATAGATATAGATGATGGATACAGGGTAATAGATATAGATGATGGATACAGGGTAATAGATATAAATGATGGATACAGCGTAATAGATATAGATGATGGATACAGGGTAATAGATATAGATGATGGATACAGCGTAATAGATATAAATGATGGATACAGCGTAATAGATATAGATGATGGATACAGGGTAATAGATATAGATGATGGATACAGGGTAATAGATATAGATGATGGATACAGCATAATAGATATAAATGATGGATACAGCGTAATAGATATAGATGATGGATACAGCGTAATAGATATAAATGATGGATACAGCATAATAGATATAGATGATGGATACAGGGTAATAGATATAAATGATGGATACAGGGTAATAGATATAGATGATGGATACAGCGTAATAGATATAAATGATGGATACAGCGTAATAGATATAAATGATGGATACAGCGTAATAGATATAGATGATGGATACAGGGTAATAGATATAAATGATGGATACAGGGTAATAGATATAAATGATGGATACAGCGTAATAGATATAAATGATGGATACAGCGTAATAGATATAGATGATGGATACAGCGTAATAGATATAGATGATGGATACAGGGTAATAGATATAAATGATGGATACAGGGTAATAGATATAGATGATGGATACAGTGTAATAGATATAAATGATGGATACAGCGTAATAGATATAAATGATGGATACAGCGTAATAGATATAGATGATGGATACAGCGTAATAGATATAGATGATGGATACAGGGTAATAGATATAAATGATGGATACAGGGTAATAGATATAAATGATGGATACAGCGTAATAGATATAGATGATGGATACAGGGTAATAGATATAAATGATGGATACAGCGTAATAGATATAGATGATGGATACAGGGTAATAGATATAAATGATGGATACAGCGTAATAGATATAGATGATGGATACAGGGTAATAGATATACAGTAAATGATGGATACAGCGTAATAGATATAGATGATGGATACAGGGTAATAGATATAGATGATGGATACAGGGTAATAAATAAAGATGATGGATACAGTGTAATAGATATAGATGATGGATACAGGGTAATAGATATAAATGATGGATACAGTGTAATAGATATAGATGATGGATACAGGGTAATAGATATAGATGATGGATACAGTGTAATAGATATAGATGATGGATACAGGGTAATAGATATAGATGATGGATACAGGGTAATAGATATAGATGATGGATACAGGGTAATAGATATAGATGATGGATACAGGGTAATAGATATAGATGATGGATACAGGGTAATAAATAAAGATGATGGATACAGTGTAATAGATATAGATGATGGATACAGGGTAATAGATATAAATGATGGATACAGTGTAATAGATATAAATGATGGATACAGCGTAATAGATATAGATGATGGATACAGGGTAATAGATATAGATGATGGATACAGGGTAATAGATATAAATGATGGATACAGCGTAATAGATATAGATGATGGATACAGGGTAATAGATATAGATGATGGATACAGGGTAATAAATAAAGATGATGGATACAGTGTAATAAATATAGATGATGGATACAGGGTTATAGATATAAATGATGGATACAGTGTAATAGATATAGATGATGGATACAGGGTAATAGATATAGATGATGGATACAGGGTAATAGATATAGATGATGGATACAGCGTAATAGATATAGATGATGGATACAGTGTAGTAGATATAGATGATGGATACAGGGTAATAGATATAAATGATGGATACAACGTAATAGATATAGATGATGGATACAGGGTAATAGATATAGATGATGGATACAGGGTAATAAATAAAGATGATGGATACAGCGTAATAGATATAGATGATGGATACAGGGTAATAGATATAGATGATGGATACAGGGTAATAGATATAGATGATGGATACAGTGTAGTAGATATAGATGATGGATACAGGGTAATAGATATAAATGATGGATACAACGTAATAGATATAGATGATGGATACAGGGTAATAGATATAGATGATGGATACAGGGTAATAAATAAAGATGATGGATACAGCGTAATAGATATAGATGATGGATACAGGGTAATAGATATAGATGATGGATACAGGGTAATAGATATAGATGATGGATACAGGGTAATAAATAAAGATGATGGATACAGTGTAATAAATATAGATGATGGATACAGGGTAATAGATATAGATGATGGATACAGCGTAATAGATATAGATGATGGATACAGGGTAATAGATATAGATGATGGATACAGGGTAATAGATATAAATGATGGATACAGCGTAATAGATATAGATGATGGATACAGGGTAATAGATATAGATGATGGATACAGGGTAATAGATATAGATGATGGATACAGGGTAATAGATATAGATGATGGATACAGGGTAATAAATAAAGATGATGGATACAGTGTAATAAATATAGATGATGGATACAGGGTAATAGATATAAATGATGGATACAGCGTAATAGATATAGATGATGGATACAGGGTAATAGATATAGATGATGGATACAGGGTAATAGATATAGATGATGGATACAGGGTAATAAATAAAGATGATGGATACAGTGTAATAAATATAGATGATGGATACAGGGTTATAGATATAAATGATGGATACAGTGTAATAGATATAGATGATGGATACAGGGTAATAGATATAGATGATGGATACAGGGTAATAGATATAGATGATGGATACAGGGTAATAGATATAAATGATGGATACAACGTAATAGATATAGATGATGGATACAGGGTAATAGATATAGATGATGGATACAGGGTAATAGATATAGATGATGGATACAGGGTAATAGATATAAATGATGGATACAGCGTAATAGATATAGATGATGGATACAGGGTAATAGATATAGATGATGGATACAGGGTAATAAATAAAGATGATGGATACAGTGTAATAAATATAGATGATGGATACAGGGTTATAGATATAAATGATGGATACAGTGTAATAGATATAGATGATGGATACAGGGTAATAGATATAAATGATGGATACAGGGTAATAGATATAGATGACGGATACAGGGTTATAGATATAAATGATGGATACAGTATAATAGATATAGATGATGGATACAGGGTAATAGATATAGATGATGGATACAGCGTAATAGATATAGATGATGGATACAGGGTAATAGATATAGATGATGGATACAGGGTAATAGATATAAATGATGGATACAGGGTAATAGATATAGATGATGGATACAGGGTAATAGATATAGATGATGGATACAGCATAATAGATATAAATGATGGATACAGCGTAATAGATATAGATGATGGATACAGGGTAATAGATATAAATGATGGATACAGGGTAATAGATATAGATGATGGATACAGCGTAATAGATATAGATGATGGATACAGGGTAATAGATATAGATGATGGATACAGCATAATAGATATAAATGATGGATACAGCGTAATAGATATAGATGATGGATACAGGGTAATAGATATAAATGATGGATACAGGGTAATAGATATAGATGATGGATACAGCGTAATAGATATAGATGATGGATACAGGGTAATAAATAAAGATGATGGATACAGTGTAACAGATATAGATGATGAAACAGCGTAATAGATATAAATGATGGATACAGTGTAATAGATATAGATGATGGATACAGTGTAATAAATATAGATAATGGATACAGTGTAATAGATATAGATGATGGATACAGCGTAATATATATAGATGATGGATACAGTGTAATAGATATAGATGATGAAACAGCGTAATAGATATAAATGATGGATACAGTGTAATAGATATAGATGATGGATACAGTGTAATAGATTTAGATGATGGATACAGTGTAATAGATATAGATGATGGATACAGCGTAATAGATATAGATGATGGATACAGGGTAATAGATATAGATGATGGATACAGTGTAATAGATATAGATGATGGAAACAGCGTAATAGATATAAATGTTGGATACAGGGTAATAGATATAGATGATGGATACAGGGTAATAGATATATGTTATGATTGAGTCACCGTAGGAGGCAAAAACAAAAATGCTAGCTAAGTCCAGAAAACCAGAGAGGTTGGCAGCTATCGGATTGCAGACCCCTGATCCTATCACAACAACTAACAGTAGCCGTGGGGGGTTCCTACGATGCCCTAGACCCCTCGATCACAGCCGGAGAATTAAATAGGCCTAAAGAAAGAAAGGGGAAATCTAAACTGCCCCAGAGCAGACCCCAAAGCAATAGGCAGCCCCCAAAATATAATGACGGTGAAGCAAGATGAAAACACTAACACAGACAGAAAGATAGACTGAGCAAAGACGGGGCCCAAACTACCTAGATAGGAAAGGACAGGAAGGCTACTGTCTGCAATCTGTGAAAAACCCTATGAAAATAAGAGCCAACAGACTGATAGTGAAAAAGGCCCTGAAGACGCTAGGCTTCAAAAAAGCTATGTCAGTACTCAGGAATATTCTGAAGACAGAGCAACCGGCAAAAGGAGATTCAGCTCATCCCAGCAGGGAATGGCAGAATCCAGAAAAGCAAGGAAAACAAACACAAAACATAAATGCAAACAGGCAAAGCAGAAACTTAGCTTTAGGGAAGCAGGAATCAGACTGGTGTCCTAGAAGTCTACAGAGAAATCACCCGCAGGGCAGAAGGGCGTCGGCAGCCTTATATCCAATCAGTGACTCCACTCAGCCAGTCATCCTCATTAGACTCAGGTGCCTGATAATCAGGCTCATTACCTTCCTTTACCAGAATAGGGAGTTCACCAGACCTCAGTGACGAAGGGGAAAATGAACTCACAACAGTACCTCCCCCTTGAGGAGGGGTCACCGAACCCTCAACCACGCCACCAGGGTGATCAGGGTGAGCCCGATGAAAGGCACGCACCAATCTTTTGGCATGAATATCAGAGGTAGAGACCCAGGAATTATCCTCCTGACCATAACCCTTCCACTTAACCAAATACTGGAGTCTCCGTCTAGCCAGACGGGAATCCAGTATTTTCTCTACCTCATATTCCATGTTACCTTCAACCAATACAGGGTCTGGAGGTGCCACCCCAGGAACAACTGGTTCAACAAACCTCTTCAACAAGGACTTATGGAACACATTATGGATTTTAAATGTGACAGGAAGAGCCAAACGAAAAGAGACCGGATTAATAATCTCCAAAATCTTGTAAGGTCCAATAAATCTAGGCTTAAACTTAGGAGAAGCCACCTTCATAGCAATATTTTTTGAAGATAACCACACCATATCACCAATCTTAAACTGGGGACCAATGGTCCTATGTCGATTGGAAAACCGCTGGGCCTTTTCCTGGGAGAGAGATAACTTATCCACCACTTGGTCCCAGATCTGGTGCAATCTCTCCACCACAGTGTCAACACCTGGGCAGGCAGAAGGCTCCACCTGCCCTGAAGAAAATCGAGGATGAAACCCAAAGTTACAAAAAAAAGGTGACATCAAAGTGGCAGAGCTAGCTCTATTATTTAAAGCAAATTCGGCCAAGGGCAAAAATGAAACCCAATCATCCTGATCAGCGGAAATAAAACATCTCAAATAGGACTCCAAGGTCTGGTTTGTTCTCTCTGTCTGCCCATTGGTCTGAGGGTGAAAAGCAGAGGAGAAGGACAACTGAATTCCCAGCTTGGAACAGAAAGTCCTCCAAAATCTAGACACAAACTGAACTCCTCTGTCAGATACAATGTTCTCAGGAATCCCGTGCAAGCGAACCACCTGTTGCAAAAACAGGGGCACCAACTCAGAGGAAGATGGCAGCTTAGGGAGTGGTACAAGATGAACCATCTTAGAGAACCTATCACAAATCACCCAAATAACAGTCATTCTTTGAGAGACCGGCATATCAGAGATGAAATCCATTGAAATATGGGTCCATGGCCTCCTGGGGACCGGCAAAGGCATCAACAACCCACTAGAGCAAGAACAAGATTTAAACCGGGAGCAAGTCCCACAGGACTGCACAAAATTCCTGACATCATGAGACAAGGTGGGCCACCAAAAAGAGCGACTCACCAGATCTCTAGTACCAAAAATACCTGGATGACCAGCCAATGCAGAGCAATGAACTTCACACATCACTCTCTTCTACCACTGGTCAGGAACATACAACTTTCCACTGGGACAACGCTCAGGTTTGTCCTCATGGAACTCTTGCAGAGCAAGTCTCAAATCGGGCGAGATGGCAGAAAGAACTACCCCTTCGCCTAAGATGGTAGCAGGCTTGGTCACCACAGGAGAATCAGCAAAGAAACTCCTAGAGAGGGCGTCTGCCTTGACATTCTTAGTTTCAGGAAGAAAAGAGACCACAAAATCAAAACGTGTAAAATACAAGGCCCACCTAGCCTGTCTAGGGTTCAAGCGTTTAGCCGACTCTAGGTAAATCAAATTCTTGTGGTCAGTGAGGACCACAACTTGATGTTTAGCTCCCTCCAACCAATGTCTCCACTCCTCAAATGCCCATTTCATGGCCAACAGTTCCCGATTCCCCACATCATAGTTACGTTCAGATGGAGAGAACTTTCGGGAAAAGAAAGCACAGGGATTCATTTTAGATGTTACAGGATCCTTTTGGGACAAAACAGCTCCTGCACCAATCTCAGAAGCATCCACCTCTACCTGGAACGGGAGTGAGACATCCGGTTGCCGCAAAACCGGGTCGGAGGTAAATCTTCGCTTCAGCTCCTGAAAGGAAGCAACAGCCTCCGGAGACCAATTCAACACATCAGCACCCTTCTTAGTCAGATCAGTCAATGGCTTGGCAATACTAGAAAATTTTGCTATAAATTTCCGATAAAAATTAGCAAACCCCAAAAACTTCTGGAGGGCCTTCAAAGAAGTGGACTGAACCCAATCATAAATGGCCTGTACCTTGGCCGGGTCCATTTCAATAGTTGACGGAGACAAAATAAATCCCAAAAATGAAATCCTCTGTACTCCAAAAAGGCATTTCGATCCTTTGATATACAGGGAATTCTCCCTCAAGATCCGGAACACAGTCCGAATATGTTCCACATGAGAATCCCAATCCTTTGAGAAGATCAAAATATCATCCAGATAGATAATCAAAAATTTATCGACAAAGTCTCGGAAAATATCGTTCATGAAGCACTGGAAGACAGAAGGGGATTTAGTGAGCCCAAAAGGCATCACCAGGTACTCAAAATGTCCCTCCGGAGTATTAAACGCCGTCTTCCATTCATCCCCCTGCTTAATGCGGATAAGATTATACGCCCCCCTGAGGTCAAGCTTGGTAAACCAGCAAGCACCTCTAACTCTAGAGAATAGATCCGAAATCAGGGGTAACGGATACTGATATTTAATAGTAATTTTATTGAGGGCACGATAATCAATACAAGGCCTTAAAGAACCATCCTTTTTGGCCACAAAAAAAAAAACGGCACCTAAGGGTGAAGAGGATGGTCTAATATGACCCTTCTCCAACGCCTCCTTAATATAGGACCGCATAGCCTCGTGCTCGGGTACAGATAAATTGAAGAGCCGACCCTTGGGAAATTTACACCCCGGGCTTAGTTCAATTGCACAGTCATAACTCCTATGAGGAGGCAAGGACGCAGACTCATTCTCACTAAATACATCATAAAAGTCCGCCAAATAGTCAGGAACATCATGCGACTGGGGAGAGGTGGAGAAAACAGGAGCATCACTAAAGGCACACCGACAACCCCAACTCACCACAGACACAGACTTCCAATCCAAAACTGGATTATGAATTCGCAACCAGGGAAACCCCAGAACAATGGCATCATGCAGACCATGCAACACCAAAAATCTGCAATTTTCTTGATGGTCTGGGGCGACCCGCATGACCACCTGGGTCCAAAACTGAGGTTTATTTTTAGCCAAAGGAGTAGCATCAATCCCCCTCAAAGGGATACGCGTCTGCAGAGGTGTCATCGGAAATCCACAACGTTTAGCAAAATCCAAGTCCATTAGGTTTAGCGCTGCTCCCGAATCCACAAAAGCCTTGGCAGAAAATGTGGACAGGGAGCAGATCAGAGTAATTGCCAGAAGAAACTTAGGTTGAACACCACCAACAGAAAACGTGTGTGCAAAGCGTTTCTCTCGTTTAGGACAAACAGAAATAATATGCGAGGCATCTCCACAGAAAAAATACAGCTTATTACGCCTTCTGAACTCCTGACGTTGCGCCTTAGACAAAACTCTATCACATTGCATAGGTTCAGACATTTGTTCAACAGGTGGCAACATCTCTCGTGTAGTTTTGCGTTCACGTAAACGCCGATCCACCTGAATGGCTAATTACATAGAATCGTCAAGACCAGAGGGAACAGGAAATCCCACCATAGTATCTTTTACAGTTTCTGACAAACCCTTCCGAAAGAGGGCTGCCAAGGCACCATCATTCCAGGTAGTAAGGACCGCCCACTTTCGGAATTTTTGACAGTACAACTCTGCCGAATCCTGACCCTGGCTTAATGCCAACAGGGTCTTTTCAGCCTGATCAATAGCATTAGGTTCATCATACAACAACCCCAAAGCTTGAAAGAATGCGTTCACATTAGTCAGAATAGGATCATCTGGTTTCAAAGAAAACGCCCAATCCTGGGGATCGCCACGCAGCAAAGAGATGACAATTTTAACCTGCTGCGCGGAGCTCCCTGACGAGTTAGGCTTCAAGGCAAAAAATAATTTACAATTATTTTTGAAACTCAAAAATTTAGATCGATCCCCAAAAAATACATCAGGTGTGGGGATCTTTGGTTCAACAGCATGCGAACGAGCAAGGTAGGCGTAAATTCCCAGCACTTCCGCAGCGAGCTGCTCCACACGATCAGACAATTGCTTTATCTCCATAGAGAGAAAAAAAAAATTCCCCCTACGGCCTCAGAGATATAGAGGAAAGAATATACACACACTTTTTTTTTTTTTTTTTAAACACAATTCTTTCCTGCTATTGAGTACCCTAGGATCTGCGGTATGGCGGGTGATTCTGTTATGATTGAGTCACCGTAGGAGGCAAAAACAAAAATGCTAGCTAAGTCCAGAAAACCAGAGAGGTTGGCAGCTATCGGATTGCAGACCCCTGATCCTATCACAACAACTAACGGTAGCCGTGGGGGGTTCCTACGATGCCCTAGACCCCTCGATCACAGCCGGAGAATTAAATAGGCCTAAAGAAAGAAAGGGGAAATCTAAACTGCCCCAGAGCAGACCCCAAAGCAATAGGCAGCCCCCAACATATAATGACGGTGAAGCAAGATGAAAACACTAACACAGACAGAAAGATAGACTGAGCAAAGACGGGGCCCAAACTACCTAGATAGGAAAGGACAGGAAGGCTGCTGTCTGCAATCCGTGAAAAACCCTATGAAAATAAGAGCCAACAGACTGACAGTGAAAAAGGCCCTGAAGACGCTAGGCTTCAAAAAAGCTATGTCAGTACTCAGGAATATTCTGAAGACAGAGCAACCGGCAAAAGAAGATTCAGCTCATCCCAGCAGGGAATGGCAGAATCCAGAAAAGCAAGGAAAACAAACACAAAACATAAATGCAAACAGGCAAAGCAGAAACTTAGCTTTAGGGAAGCAGGAATCAGACTGGTGTCCTAGAAGTCCACGGAGAAATCACCCGCAGGGCAGAAGGGCGTCGGCAGCCTTATATCCAGTCAGTGACTCCACTCAGCCAGTCATCCTCATTAGGCTCAGGTGCCTGATAATCAGGCTCATTACCTTCCTTTACCAGAAAAGGGAGTTCACCAGACCTCAGTGACGAAGGGGAAAATGAACTCACAACAGATATAGATGATGGAAACAGCGTAATAGATATAGATGATGGATACAGCATAATAGATATAGATGATGGATACAGGGTAATAGATATAGATGATGGATACAGTGTAGTAGATATAGATGATGGATACAGTGTAATAGATATAGATGATGGATACAGCGTAATAGATATAGATGATGGATACAGCGTAATAGATATAGATGATGGATACAGCGTAATAGATATAGATTATGGATACAGGGTAATAGATATAGATGATGGATACAGGGTAATAGATATAGATGATGGATACAGGGTAATAGATATAGATGATGGATACAGCGTAATAGATATAGATTATGGATACAGGGTAATAGATATAGATGATGGATACAGTGTAATAGATATAGATGATGGATACAGGGTAATAGATATAGATGATGGATACAGTGTAATAGATATAGATGATGGATACAGGGTAATAGATATAGATGATGGATACAGGGTAATAGATATAGATGGATACAGGGTAACAGATATAGATGATGGATACAGCGTAATAGATATAGATTATGGATACAGGGTAATAGATATAGATGATGGATACAGCGTAATGATATAGATGATGGATACAGCGTAATAGATATAGATGATGGATACAGCGTAATAGATATAGATGATGGATACAGGGTAATAGATATAGATGATGGATTCAGGGTAATAGATATAGATGATGGATACAGGGTAATAGATATAGATGATGGATACAGCGTAATAGATATAGATGATGGATACAGCGTAATAGATATAGATGATGGATACAGCGTAATAGATATAGATGATGGATACAGGGTAATAGATATAGATGATGGATACAGCGTAATAGATATAGATGATGGATACAGGGTAATAGATATAGATGATGGATACAGGGTAATAGATATAGATGATGGATACAGGGTAATAAATATAGATGATGGATACAGGGTAATAGATATAGATGATGGATACAGGGTAATAGATATAGATGATGGATACAGTGTAATAGATATAGATGATGGATACAGGGTAATAGATATAGATGATGGATACAGCGTAATAGATATAGATGATGGATACAGCGTAATAGATATAGATGATGGATACAGCGTAATAGATATAGATGATGGATACAGGGTAATAGATATAGATGATGGATACAGGGTAATAGATATAGATGATGGATACAGGGTAATAGATATAGATGATGGATACAGGGTAATAGATATAGATGATGGATACAGGGTAATAGATATAGATGATGGATACAGCGTAATAGATATAGATGATGGATACAGGGTAATAAATATAGATGATGGATACAGTGTAGTAGATATAGATGATGGATACAGTGTAGTAGATATAGATGATGGATACAGTGTAGTAGATATAGATGATGGATAGAGTGTAATAGATATAGATGATGGATACAGGGTAATAGATATAGATGAGAGGATACAGGGTAATAGATATAGATGATGGATACAGGGTAATAGATATAGATGATGGATACAGCGTAATAGATATAGATGATGGATACAGGGTAATAGATATAGATGATGGATACAGTGTAATAGATATAGATGATGGATACAGTGTAATAGATATAGATGATGGATACAGGGTAATAGATATAGATGATGGATACAGTGTAGTAGATATAGATGATGGATACAGTGTAGTAGATATAGATGATGGATACAGTGTAATAGATATAGATGATGGATACAGGGTAATAGATATAGATGAGAGGATACAGGGTAATAGATATAGATGATGGATACAGTGTAATAGATATAGATGATGGATACAGGGTAATAGATATAGATGATGGATACAGGGTAATAGATATAGATGATGGATACAGCGTAATAGATATAGAATAGATGATGGATACAGGGTAATAGATATAGATGATGGATACAGTGTAATAGATATAGATGATGGATACAGGGTAATAGATATAGATGATGGATACAGGGTAATAGATATAGAATAGATGATGGATACAGCATAATAGATATAGATGATGGATACAGGGTAATAGATATAGATGATGGATACAGGGTAATAGATATAGATGATGGATACAGGGTAATAGATATAGATGATGGATACAGGGTAATAGATATAGATGAGAGGATACAGGGTAATAGATATAGATGATGGATACAGTGTAATAGATATAGATGATGGATACAGGGTAATAGATATAGATGGATACAGTGTAGTAGATATAGATGATGGATACAGTGTAGTAGATATAGATGATGGATACAGTGTAATAGATATAGATGATGGATACAGGGTAATAGATATAGATGAGAGGATACAGGGTAATAGATATAGATGATGGATACAGTGTAATAGATATAGATGATGGATACAGGTTAATAGATATAGATGATGGATACAGGGTAATAGATATAGATGATGGATACAGTGTAGTAGATATAGATGATGGATACAGGGTAATAGATATAGATGATGGATACAGCGTAATAGATATAGAATAGATGATGGATACAGGGTAATAAATATAGATGATGGATACAGTGTAGTAGATATAGATGATGGATACAGGGTAATAGATATAAATGATGGATACAGTGTAATAGATATAGATGATGGATACAGGGTAATAGATATAGATGATGGATACAGGGTAATAGATATAGATGAGAGGATACAGGGTAATAGATATAGATGATGGATACAGTGTAATAGATATAGATGATGGATACAGGGTAATAGATATAGATGGATACAGTGTAGTAGATATAGATGATGGATACAGTGTAGTAGATATAGATGATGGATACAGTGTAGTAGATATAGATGATGGATACAGGGTAATAGATATAGATGAGAGGATACAGGGTAATAGATATAGATGATGGATACAGTGTAATAGATATAGATGATGGATACAGGTTAATAGATATAGATGATGGATACAGGGTAATAGATATAGATGATGGATACAGTGTAGTAGATATAGATGATGGATACAGGGTAATAGATATAGATGATGGATACAGCGTAATAGATATAGAATAGATGATGGATACAGGGTAATAAATATAGATGATGGATACAGTGTAGTAGATATAGATGATGGATACAGGGTAATAGATATAGATGATGGATACAGGGTAATAGATATAGATGATGGATACAGTGTAATAGATATAGATGATGGATACAGGTTAATAGATATAGATGATGGATACAGGGTAATAGATATAGATGATGGATACAGTGTAATAGATATAGATGATGGATACAGGGTAATAGATATAGATGATGGATACAGTGTATTTTAGTATTTTTTATATAGACTTTACACCTTTTTTGGTGATTTCTCTTTTTTTATATTATGTTTGTCTGTTGTATTTGGGATATGGCTGTTGCGGGGCCTCAGTGCGGAGACCCCAGGGCCACTCTCTCTGAAGAATGAGGCCTTCTTCTTGAGTAACTTCCTGTCTGCTGTGGATCCGGTACATGAGATCTCAGGGCGCGCCGCTCTGCTTCTCCTTTCTATACGTGTGAATTGTGTGACCAAAACTCTCACCATTGCTCTACTCTAAGTTTGGGGTCTCCCATTGGAAACCCTTCAGTTTTGCAGTTGTTCCCGCTGCCTGCCCTATATTTTAGAGACAATGCCCAACTTCTTTATAGTAGTTAGTTTCCATACTTCATCATTTTATTTCTATGGCACCAACACATTCTGGAACACTTTACAATTCCCACAGTTCAGACACTTACATCTTTTCTAACCTCTTAGTTCCAATATATCCTAATAATCGTATCTTCTCCGTGGTCCTGAGATACGTGTCACATGTTAGCAGGCCACGACTCCATCTCAAACACTTCACAGAAGGGCCTGCTGGGCAACCTGGACTAGTCTGCACTCAAACACAAGTTCTCAACAAACCCTGTGACCCCTGGTTGCCCACATGGGCACATATGATGGGCCACAGTACTACTTTGTAATAGAATAGACTTAGCATCAACTGTGGGTGAAGTGGAAACAAAATGATCTTTAATGTCCATCCATAGGCAGTACAACTAACGTTTCAGTCAATCACCGACCTTCTTCAGTGTAATGACTGCATGAATGTGAATAACAAATATAATGCAGGCGAAATGGGTAATGGCTTAGTAATGATTGTTAGAAAAGTATGATGGCCACTGTACATACCGGTTTGGGTTCCTTCTTATTACGGTTGACCACGGTTATTGCTCTCATTCACAGTTCTACTTTAGAACACCAAACATCATACTACTCAATGGTGCCATACGCCGGTGTTCACACTATTGCACATCTATCATTTTAATTATCTTATTAGTATAGTCCCATAGAATAGCTAGGAATCGGATTAGATTGCGAGCTCTCAGGGCGAGTTCTTTTGATGAACGTAGAGTAGGTTTGGTACTTTCCAATCTAATTTTCATCTTTTTGGTGACTCCCAACCTTTGACTATCAAGACCATGCAGGGAGTTGTAGTTCATAATAAGCTGCAGAGGCTCCACTACATATTTCACCCAATACGTGAATGCTGATCTTGAAAGGTTGTGGGTCGGCCTTGGGTTCACTCATATTGGTCATCTCCGAAGTGAATATCTACAAAGCTAGAGGATGCACTTACCTCTCATATCTCTGGACAGGATGGCAGATGTCTTCTAAATAAGGACCAGAGGGGTTGTGTAGCTCTCAGGAGGGAGGTAGATCCTCAGTACTCAGGCTCTGGTCCTTGGGTCAGTTGACTAAAGGAGCCTTCTGTATATCAGGAATTGTCTCTGGTGACACTGGGTGGTCTTGACTTGCAGGAGATGCTGTAGCTCTCAGGGATGGTCTCTACTTGGAAGTGATGGATTTGGGTAGAAGGACTTGGTTTTTGGAGAGAGAAAATGTTCTTGGATGCCAACGAAGAAACTTTTGTATTTCACACTTAGCCTATTGGAGAAGAATGTGGTCTCAAAGATGTTGGAGGTGGACCTCGTGACTGGAGATGGATTCAAGGGGCAAGAGATGGTCTTTGAGGGTATGAGCTACTTAGGGGCTGGGGCAGAAGCTTTTCTCTGGAGTCAGAAGTCCTTTGGTGTCTGGTGATGTCCTTTGATGTAGGCAGGAGCTATTCTCTGGCGTCAGGTGTTGTTCTCTGGTCTTGGGAGCTGTTGTCCTCTGGTGTCAGCAGCTGTCTCTTGGTGATCAGAGATGTATCCTTGATATTGGGACCTGTTCTTCTTAGGGATTGGCAGCGGTTCGTTCCCTGGTATTGGGAGCTGTTGTCCTCTGGTGTCAGGAGCTGGTCTTGCTCATCAATGGGCAGTAGTCTGCGGAGATGCCAGTAATAAGTGTCCAGGGCGTCACAGGCTGGGAAGTCAGTGTGTAATATTCTGTAGAGCAGAAGGAAGTGAGCGAGAGGAGGAAGTTAAGAAGGAGAAGTAGCAGAGAGCCACCACCAGCCTCAGCTGCTCCAGAGCCCCTTCCTCCTCCTCTGCCCATTACATCTGGACGGGTCCAGGCTGCAGAGATTAACCCCATCCATGTCTGACATTCCAGAGGCTCTGCAGCCAGGTCACATCTGGAATGGATCTGCTCCCCAGCAGCCATTACTGTTAACTCTTTCAGGACTATGAGATGCCAGAAATCGTCTCTATTTTCAACATATTACACAGTATTGTTCCTATTACCGGACATGCAATTTGAACAATTTCCTAATCTCCTTATTTGTGAACCAGAACAATGAATGTCAGACATCCCTGATGTAAACGAGAAAAAGACTGATTAGCTAACAGCCATACATCACCAAGCACAATGCCGAGCGTCAGATAGCGCAGTGCAAGCGAGAGGTCTCGGACCCTCAGCTCCACTGATGGGAAAGCACAAGACTATGTGGACAGGTGTAGCTTCAGCTTCATGGGAACAGTTTGGGGAAGACCCTTATCTGCCCCCATGACTTCCATGTATTGTATCTGAGGAGGGACCTGGTTCACAGCCGAGTACAATTTAGTTGTTAAACTTTGTATTACTTATATATAAAAGTAGATCTTTTATCACAGAGTCAGGAAAGAAATTTTTCTTATTGCTCCAATACTGATGACCACGCTGTAAGGCCTCATGTGCCTATTATAGTCTATGGGGTCATTCACGTTAATCAAGTGGTCAGCAAAAAAAAAAACCCTCACACCACTGATTTTGATCTGAGCCACTAACCAAAATTACCCATACGAGTGTGTAAAAATCAGGACCAGCACACGTGTGGCATCGGTGCGCAGTCCATGTGCTGCCGAGATTAGTGGTGTCATGGAGAGCAGATGATTTGAATCACTGATGAAACTGATGGTAAATCAGAAACACTGACCAAAAACTGATAAAACTCAGATACAAACCACTGATGAACAACAGGCTGCGTCTGCGTGCGAGGAAAGTGCCGGACACCGTGAGCCAGAGCCTCCTGCTACAGTTAATCCTGTGCCCACTTGTCAGTGTAGATCGCCGTGTACACAATATTGTAGTACAGCGGATCTCATTCTCCCTGTTCCCCACAGCATTATGCTGCCACCACCATGTTTCTGTCACGTCGTCCTGGGAGACCTGGAGTTAGAAGGTCACGATGGGTAATGAATCGCAGGTCCTCTTTAAAGACTGTGTGATTCTTGTCCTATTTTAAATGGATTTCCTTTCCTTCAGTGCTGAAAGGGTTAAGGACTCTTTCCATGCTGGCTGGGAGGATACAGGTTGTCTGTGAGGGCTTATCTTCTCCTATTCCAGTTTGGTTTGTTTATTCCACCCTCTTCCTACCTTCCTCCCTATGTTTGGTGAGTGTTTTGTATGATAGTGCTGTATGCTGTAATGTCTATTGTCTGTACAAGTCCCCTCTATAATGTAAAGTGCTGCGGAATATGTCAGCGCTATAGAAATAAAATAATTATTATTATTACAGTGATTTTTAGTTACCCCTGTCAGTCTGTGTGTCTTATTTCCCTTACATTTCAGTCCCATACCGCATGAGTTTGGGGAGGGGACAGATTAGGGTTTAACAGTAGCCTAGTAAGCTTGGAGACACAGGCCTCTGTACCATCAAGAGTACCCCTGGGACACGGAGAGTTAGGGTCCCAGTCAGGGCTGCTACTAGGAATTTCAGGGCAAAATTTTCGGGCCCCCTTGAGACTCCACCCTGGCTCCACTCCAGCTCTGCCTCCACCCTGCGAACCTTCTACAGTCCCACCACCAACTCTTGGAAAAACTCAACTTCAGCACCCCATCCTCACCAATCAGATATTAACACTTCCCATCACCAGATCACGCACATAGCCAGCAGCTTCTGTTTTGGCCAAAAGATTTTTTAAGCCACCGTCACGACAAGGCAGACTCTTTTGGCCGGGTCCTAATCTACTGTAACCTATTAAACATTGTTAAAATATCAAATACTGTTTTTACGTATATTTTTATGTATTTTTCTTTAACCCCTTCACGACCAATGACGCCACATAGGCGTCATGAAACCTGGTTCAAATCTGACCAGTGACGCCTATGTGACGTCATGACTTCAAAGCCCCCCTGCGGGTCGGGTGACCGGGGTCACTGAAAGGTCACCCGACCCGCAGATACAGGGGGCTTTGTAATTCACCACAGGGGGCGTGCCTTCGCCCCCACGTGGCTACGATCGCTCTGATTGGCTGTTAAAAGTGAAACAGCCAATCAGAGCGATAGTAATATTTCATCAATGAAAATTGATGAAATATTACAATCCAGCCATGTCCGATGCTGCTGTAGCATCGGACATGGCTGGAGACACCGATTCCACCCCCCCACCGGCGATCGCCCCCCCCGCAACTGAATGACAGCGGCGATCTGCCGCCGCTGTCATCATCTGCCCCCCTCCCATTCCCTCTGCTCCCCGCCAGCCTCCGATCCCCCCCTCACCCCCCCGGTACCTCCAGTGTCCCCCCGTCCCTCCCGGTGTCCCTCGGGTCCGGATGATGGGCGCCGCCATCTTTGAAAATGGCGGGCGCATGCGCAGTGCGCCCGCCCGAATCTGCCGGCTGCAGATTCCATTCTTTCATTTTGATAAACCCCCCGATTATCACCCCCATAGGTAGGCAGAACTAATAAAATAAAGATAATATTTTTTTTTTTTTTCCATTAGGGTTAGGGTTAGGGTTGAAAAGAGGGTTAGGGTTAGGGTTAGGGTTGAAAAGAGGGTTAGGGTTAGGGTTAAAAAGAGGGTTAGGGTTAGGGTTGAAAAGAGGGTTAGGGTTGAAAAGAGGGTTAGGGTTGGAAAGAGGGTTAGGGTTGGAAAGAGGGTTAGGGTTAGGATTGGAAAGAGGGTTAGGGTTGGAAAGAGGGTTAGGGTTGGAAAGAGGGTTAGGGTTGGAATTAGGGTTAGGGTTGGAATTAGGGTTAGGGTTGGAATTAGGGTTAGGGTTGGAATTAGGGTTAGGCTTGTGGTTAGGGTTATGGTTAGGGTTGGGATTAGGGTTCGGGGTCTGTTGGGGTTAGGGTTATGGTTAGGGTTGGAATTAGGGTTAGGGATGTGTTGGGGTTAGGGCTGTGGTTAGGGGTGTGTTGGGGTTAGGGCTGGAGTTAGAATTGAGGGGTTTCCACTGTTTAGGCACATCAGGGGGTCACCAAACGCGACATGGTGCAACCATTGATTCCAGCCAATTTTGCGTTCAAAAAGTTAAACGGTGCTTCCTCCCTTCCAAGCCCCGACGTGTGCCCAAACAGTGGTTTACCCCAACATATGGGGTATCAGCGTACTCAGGAAAAATTGCACAACAACTTTGGGGGTCTAATTTCTCCTGATACCCTTGGGAAAATAAAAAATTGGGGGCTAAAAAAATATTTTTGTGGAAAAATTTTTTTTTATAATTTTCACGTCTCTGCGTTATAAACTTCTGTGAAGCACTTGGGGGTCCAAAGTGCTCACCAGGCATCTAGATAAGTTACTTGGGAGGTCTAGTTTCCAAAATGGGGTCACTTGTGGGGGGTTTCTATTGTTTAGGCACATCAGGGGCTCTGCAAACGTAATGACGACCGCAGACCATTCCATCAAAGTCTGCATTTCAAAACGCCACTACTTCCATTCCGAGCCCTTACGTGTGCCCAAACAATAGTTCCCCCCCATATATGGGGCACCAGCGTACTCAGGACAAACTGTACAACAACTTTTGGGGTCCAATTTATCCTGCTACCCTTCTGACAAAAAAAATTGCTGGCTAAAAATCATTTTTTTTGAGGAAAAAAAAATATTTTTTATTTTCACGTCTCTGCGTTCTAAACTTCTGTGAAGCACTTGGGGGTTCAAGGTGCTTACCACACATCTAGATAAGTTCCTTAGGGGGTCTAGTTTCCAAAATGGGGTCACTTGTGGGGGGGTTCCACAGTTTAGGTACATCAGGGGTTCTGCAAATGTAACATGATGCCCGCAGACCATTCCATCAAAGTCAGCATTTCATAATGTCACTACTTCCCTTCCGAGCCCCGACGTGTACCCAAACAGTGGTCATCCCCCACATATGGGGTATCAGCGTACTCAGGACAAACTGGACAACAACTTTTGGGGTCCAATTTATCCTGCTACCCTTGTGAAAAAAAAATTGCTAGCTAAAAATCATTTTTTTTGAGGAAAAAAAAATATTTTTTATTTTCACTGCTCTGCGTTATAAACTTCTGTGAAGCACTTGGGGGTTCAAGGTGCTCACCACACATCTAGATAAGTTCCATGGTGGTCTAGTTTCCAAAATGGGGTCACTTGTGGGGGGTTCCACAGTTTAGGTACATCAGGGGTTCTGCAAATGTAACATGATGCCCGCAGACAATTCCATCAAAGTCAGCATTTCATAATGTCACTACTTCCCTTCCGAGCCCCGACGTGTACCCAAACAGTGGTCCCCACCCACATATGAGGTATCAGCGTACTCAGAACAAACTGGACAACAACTTTTGGGGCCAATTTATCCTGCTACCCCTGTGAAAAAAAAATTGCTGGCTAAAAATCATTTTTTTTTTGTGGAAAAAAAATATTTTTTATTTTCACGGTTCTGCGTTATAAACTTCTGTGAAGCGCTTGGGGGTTCAAGGTGCTCACCACACATCTAGATAAGTTCCTTGGGGGGTCTAGTCTCCAAAATTGGGTCACTTGTGGGGGGGTTCCACAGTTTAGGTACATCAGGGGCTCTGCAAATGTAACATGACACCCGCAGACCATTCCATCAAAGTCAGCATTTCAAAATGTCACTACTTCCCTTCCGAGCCCCGACGTGTGCCCAAACAGTGGTTCCCCCCCACATGTGGGGTACCAGCGTACTCAGGACAAACTGGACAACAAATTTTGGGGTCTAATTTATCCTGGTACCCTTGTGAAAATAAAAAATTGCGCACTAAAAAATAATTTTTTGAGGGAAAAATTTTTTTTTTTTATTTTCACGGCTCTGCGTCATAAACTTTTGTGAAGCACTTGAGGGTTCAAGGTGCTCACTACACATCTAGATAAGTTCCTTAGGGGGTCTAGTTTCCAAAATGGGGTCATTTGTGGGGGAGCTCCAATGTTTAGGCACACAGTGGCTCTCCAAACACAACATGGTGTCCGCTAACGATTGGAAGTAATTTGCATTTTAAAAAGTCAAATGGCGCTCCTTCCCTTCTGAGCCCTGCCGTGTGCCCAAACAGTGGTTCCCCCCCACATATGGGGTACCAGCGTACTCAGGACAAACTGGACAACAAGATTTGTGGTCCAATTTCTCCTGTTAGCCTTGTGAAAATTAAAAATAGTGTGCTAAAAATCATTTTTGAGGAAAAAAAATTATTTTTTATTTTCACTGCTCTGTGTTATAAACTTTTGTGAAGCACTTGGGGGTTCAAAGTGCTCCCTACACGTCTAGATAAGTTCCTTAGGGGGTCTAGTTTCCAAAATGGGGTCACTTGTGGGGGAGCTCCAATGTTTAGGTGCACAGGGGCTCTCCAAATGCGACATGGTGTCCGATAACGATTGGAGCTAATTTTCCATTCAAAAAGTCAAATGGTGCTCCTTGCCTTCCGGGCCATGCCATGCACACAAACAGTGGTTTATGACCACATATGAGGTATCTGTGCACTCAGGAGAAATTGCTCAACAAATTTTAGGATCCATTTTATCCTGTTGCCCATGTGAAAATGAAAAAACTGAGGCTAAAAGAAAATTTTTGTGAAAAAAAAGTGTTTTGTTTTTTTTTTACAGATCAATTTGTGAAGTACCTGGGGGTTCAAAGTGATCACTATGCATCTAGATAAGTTCCTTGGGGGGTCTAGTTTCCAAAATGGGGTCACTTGTGGAGGAGCTCCAATGTTTATGAACACAGGGGCTCTCCAAACACGACATGGCAACCGCTAAATATTCCAGCATATTTTCCATTCAAAAAGTCAAATGGCGCTCCTTCCCTTCTGAGCCGTGCCGTGCGCCCAAACAGTGGTTTATGACCACATATGAGGTATCGTTGTACTCCGGAGAAATTGCCCAACAAATTTTAGCATCCATTTTATCCTGTTTCCCATGAGAAAATGAAAAAATTGATGCTAAAAGAAAATTTTTGTTGGAAAAATTAAAATGTCCATTTTTTCTTTCCACATTGCTTTAGTTCCTGTGAAACACCTGAAGGGTTAATAATCTTCTTGAATGTAGTTTTGAGTAGCTTGAGGGGTGCAGTTTTTAGAATGGTGTAAATTTTGGGTATTTTCTGCCATATAGACCCCTCAAAGTGACTTCAAATGTGAGGTGGTCCCTAAAAAAATAGTTTTGTAAATTTTATTGTAAAAATGAGAAATCGCTGGTCAACTTTTAACCCTTATAACTTCCTAACAAAAAAATATTTTGTTTCCAAAATTGTGCTGATGTAAAGTAGACATATGGGAAATGTTATTTATTAACTATTTTGTGTCACATAACTCTCTGGTTTAACAGAATAAAAATTCAAAATTTGAAAATTGCAAAATTTTCTAAATTTTCACCAAATTTCTGATTTTTTGACAAATAAACACAAAAATTATCAACCTAAATTTACCACTAACATGAAGCCCAACATGTCACGAAAAAACAATCTCAGAATCGCTAGGATCCATTGAAGCGTTCCTGAGTTATTACCTCATAAAGGGACACTGGTCAGAATTGCAAAAAATGGCCTGGTCATTAAGGTCAAAATAGGCTTGGTCATGAAGGGGTTAAGGGAATGAGTCACATACATTTTTTTTTAAATGACCATTAGTACCACATACAAGGAACAAATACTTGGTCACCCCATGACCAGACCACATATTACTACCACATAGTGACCGAATAATACCACATACAAGGAACAAATACAGCCACAACATGACCAGACCACATATTACCACCACATAGTGACCAAATAATACCACATACAAGGAACAAATACAGCCACACCATGACCAGACCACATATTACCACCACATAGTGACCGAATAATACCACATACAAGGAACAAATACAGCCACACCATGACCAGACCACATATTACCACCACATAGTGACCGAATAATACCACATACAAGGAACAAATACAGCCACACCATGACCAGACCACATATTACCACCACATAGTGACTGAATAATACCACATACAAGGAACAAATACAGCCACACCATGACCAGATCACAAATTACTACCACATAGTGACCGAATAATACCACATACAAGGAACAAATACAGCCACACCATGACCAGACCACATATTACCACCACATAGTGACCGAATAATACCACATACAAGGAACAAATACAGCCACACCATGACCAGACCACATATTACCACCACATAGTGACCCAATAATACCACATACAAGGAACAAATACAGCCACACCATGACCAGACCACATATTACCACCACATAGTGACCCAATAATACCACATACAAGGAACAAATACAGCCACACCATGACCAGACCACATATTACCACCACATAGTGACCGAATACTACAATACTGATCATTAATAAAAAAAAAACCACAATACTAAATGCCATTATACACACGCGCTCTGTATTTCTGTCACAGGTGAGTCAGATTAACCAGACAGTCGCTCTGCATCTGGCTGCAGAAGGAGCGGTGTGTGCAGGGGCAGAGGTGTATCATACTGGTTGGTTGTGTACTATGCACATATATTTTATTTATTGAATCATTTTTTTTTCCACATTAATCATGAGGTTTTTCTCATTATGAGCACTTTGCTTTTTATAAATGAATGTTATATGATCTAGTATTCATGAATATTTTCCTCGTGCATTTATATTTTATTTTTTTGTTATATCTGATGCCCTTTATTGTGAGCACTTTATTTTTTATAAATATATTCTATTTTGAATAATTATTCACAAATTCAATTCTATCAGGTTGAATTAATATTATATCTCTCTTGCATTAATTTTTACTCACTTGGAAGTATGATATATAATTATTTGGCATAGATAACCATTATTACATTTATATATTTTATTCTATTTTTTATTTTTAATTTTTTACCAATTAGCCTGACACACCCTGCCCTGCCCATACAGTATAAATTAATATATCCATTATATTTTAACTGAATTTAATTTGTTTTAATAAAAGTCTCATTTTTGAATATGTTATTTTGTGTCATCATGCCTTTTGCATCTTAAATAAAACATTGAAATTGTATTACATACTAGTTTTTGATGAATATTTTTTTGGGATTATATGTGTCGCTGTTACGGACTGACCTGGTTTGGAGTAGTGATATTGTAACCACTAGGGGCAGCAGCGGGCAGGTAGCGTAGTCAGCGATAGCCAAGAAGTCGTTACACAGGAACAGCAATGTAGTTTGAAGGAATAAGGAGTCAGGAAAGCCAGAGGTCGTTACTAGGAGCAGCAATGTCGTATGAAGAGACAGCAGGTGGAAGGACGTGTGACTAGAGGCAGGAAGCTCAATAATCATGCAAGGAAAGGAGAGCAAGGCCAGGTTTAAATAGGGTGTTCAATCAGGATGAGCTAATCAGAATCTCAGGGTGGTAACCAACAGGACACTCAGGGAGGAGGCATCAGCAACAACATAAGTACAAATACTTGGGTTAGCACGAAACTGTCCAGCGAGCTGAATAGCTGCCGTGTGGTGCACAGGAGCTGATGGGTTCAAATGCTGACAGTGGCCTTCAGCAGGGGAGTCCGTCAGTGGAGACATATAGCTCCGAATTCGACAGGTGGGCATCACTGTGTTTGACACCGACGAGCGACCTCGTTAGCGACTCAGAACTCAGGGACGCAGGCTGGAATTGTTCAGAATCGCTGCTGTGTGACAAGGTACCAACGACCGCTGAGGTCGTTATACAGATCGCCAGATCGCTGCTGCGTCATTGGGTAAATCTGCCTGTTTGCCAGCTTACTAGCGATCATGTAGCAATGCACCAGCGATTCTTACCAGGTCGTATCGCTGTCGGTATCGCTGGAGCGTCGCTATGTGTAACGGGACCCTTAGTGTACGAAACCCCTGAGTCCTTGGAAGCCGCCAGGTCATTGGCTGTTCGCGTTGATGCCTTCAGGATCGGTGGGTAAGACCACCTTCCCTGGAGCCTCTTTTTCAGGGTATTGCCTCTTTGCCAGGAGAGTGGTCTAGCGGTGAACCAGTTCTGGGGAAGGTGGAGGAACCCATGCATTAGGGGTGCCTTTGCATCGTCCATTTCCCCGGAGATTCGCAAAAAGAAGGGAATGTGTTTTTTTGTGGAAAAAAGAGACTTTATTGGGGCCTGTCCTTTGATGCCTAAGCAAAAGGAGACATGTTTAACCCTTGGTAGTCTGGATTTGAATAAGCAAGGAGTGCATTTATTGTCAACCTGCAGTTCCTGGTGTGTCCTGACAGCAGAGGTGGTGCTAGAGAGCAAAACTGAGGAGATTTCTGTGTTTGTTGACAGTGGAGCTGGAGTCAGCATGATTGATGAGGAGTTTGCTAGAACTCATGGTCTGGCTTGCTGTACTTTAGTTTAGCCCATTCCCATCTTCGCTATCGATTCAGCGCCAGTTGCACAGAAAGCTCTGACTCAGATTGCACATAATGTCAGGCTGAGGGTGGAGTCGGTTCATTCTGAACTAATTCCTTGCTATGTCCTGGATGGTCTTCCCACCCCAATTGTATTGGTCTTCCGTGGTTGGTGAAACATAATCCGTTGTTGGATTGGCAAGCCAAGGGAGATCATTGAGTGGGGGGATTACTGCCGGGAGAACTGTCTAAATATTTCCCTTTCTTCTGTCTCTACAGAAACCTTACCTGCATTTTTGTCAGGTTTTTGAGGACGTTTTTTCAGAGAGGAGGTGTCAGGATTTGCCTCCTCACCGTACATGTGACACTGTCTTATTAACCTGACCCCCGCAGCTAAACTTCCTAAATCCAGACTGTATAATCTTTCCGGCCTACAGAGACAAGCCATGAAGGATTTATTGCAGAAAGTCTGGAGAAGTGACATATCCGACCCTCATTTTCACCCGTGGTGGCAGGGTTCTTCTTCATGAAGAAAAAAGATGGCAGTCTACCTCCCTTTTTAGATTGTTATGGAGGTTGATGCGTTGGAGGTGGGGTTGGGGCATTTGGGTCTCAGGGTCCGTTCCCTGTTAAATGGCGTCTGTCATGATCCAGGACGGGGTTTCGCTTTGGCCCGTCCTGGTCAGACTGGGGTTAATTGTGCTGCCTCTCTCTGGCAGAAGGCGGCTATTTAATGCTCACTGGACCTAGGTCCGTTGTCAGTTATACTCCAGCCCTCGGCTGAGTTAGTTGACCTCTTGTATACGTGTGCCTTGTGCATGATAACTTGTTGCTTGTTTGGTTGTGATCCGGTTCTGTCCCTGTTACGACTTCTGCCTGCCCCTCTTGTACCGCACCGCTCTCTCGTGTATGACTCTCTGCTTGTGACCCGACTACTCTCTGCTCGACTCTTTGGTACCGCACCGCCCTCTTGTGTATGACCTTTGGCTTTGTCTGACCTCCCGTCTGTTTATCCCTCCTGTACTTCATTTGCCCGACTCTGAGTTTTCTACCATCTCTGAAAACAGGATGCTAAGCCCCGCCCCCTTGCTGTCACATGACCATAGGTCCTGTGCCTGCTTGCTAAAGCTTCAGCGTTCAGGTCCTGTGCATCTGTACTTTCCAGCTATTTCAGTCCCCGGGGCCCATACAGTACAGGTGAGTCCCTGCTCAGCGGAGGCTGTACGCCGGCGCTGTCAGGAACCTGATAGCGTCCATATGCTTTATTTTCCAAAAAATTGTCCTCAGCTGAGAGAAATTATGCTGTGGGTAATACGGAACTTTTGGTGATTAAATTGGCATTTGAAGGATGATGACATTGGTTGGAGAGGGCAGTACATCCTATTACTGTTATGATGGACCACAATAATCTGTCATATCTTCAATCAGCTAAACATCTCAACCCTAGCAAGCTAGATGGTCCCTGTTTTTTACTGGGTTCAATTTTGTGGTCAGTCACTTTCCGTCCAGGGGTCAAATATGTCAAGGCTGATGCTTTGTCCCGGAGCTTCCCTGGTGGTGGTGACCATGAGAACCCTGCCTCGAATTATCATAAGGGGTAGTCATTTCAGCATTGTACCCTGAGCTGAAGGGTGAGGTGTTGGAGGCCCAGGTGGACGTCCTGGCCTTCTTCCCTCCAGGAAGGTTGTTTTTACCACCAAATCTGTGCCGCAAAGTAATTAAGGAACATCACAACTCTGTGCTTGCTGGCCATCCAGGTGGTAAGACAACTGTGGACCTCATTTCTCGTTGTTTTTGGTGGCTGGGGTTGCATCGGGATGTAGTTGAACAAGTAGCTGCCTGTAATATCTGCGTATGTTCTAAAGTATCGCATACCTTTCCGTCTGGTCCTCTTCTTCCACTACCTATTCCTAGCAGACCATGGATTTTATTACTGACCTAGCGGTATCTGCAGGCAAGACTGTGGTTTTGGTGTTTGTGGATAGGTTCAGTAAAATTCTTCATTTTGTCGCATTACCGGCACTTCCGAATGCCAAGACTCTTGCTCAGGTGTTTATTAATGAGATTCTAAAGCTTCACAGGGTTCCCTCAGATGTGGTGTCAGATCGGGGGACCCAGTTTGTTTCCAAGTTCTGGAGGGCGTTCTGTTCTCGACTGGGGGTGCATCTGTCCTTTTCCTCTGCCTTCCATTCCTAGTCGAATGGACAGACCGAGCACGTTAATCAGAATTTGGAGACTTACCTGAGGTGTTTTGTCTCCGAAAATCAGGAGGATTGGGTATCCTACTTACCGCTGGCAGAATTTGCTATTAATAATCATCATCAGGAGTTTACTGGCAGGTCATCGTTCTTTGGTGCATACTGTTACCATCCACAATTTTGTACTTTTAGCGGGGGAGGGGCTTCTGGAGTTCCATAACAGGAACGTTTTGCTTCATCGCTCTCCCCAGTGTGGTGGGGGATTCTGAGTAATTTGAAGATCATGGGAGACAGGTTCCAAAGTATGATAGAAAGTGCTTGCCAGATCCAGACCTTAATGTCATAGAATCATAGAATCGTAGAGTTGGAAGGGACCTCCTGGGCCATCTGGTCCAACCCCCTGCTCAAAGCAGGATTCGCTAAATCATCCCAGTCAGATGTCTGTCCAGCCTCTGTTTGAAGACTTCTATTGAAGGAGAACTCACCACTTCTCGTGGCAGCCTGTTCCACTCATTGATCACTCTAACTGTCAAAAAGTTTTTTCTAATATCTAATCTGTGTCTCCTCCCATTCAGTTTCATCCCATTGCTTCTAGTCTTTCCTTGTGCAAATGAGAATAAAGATGATTCTTCTACAATGTGACAGCCCTTGAGATATTTGTAGACAGTTATTAAGTCTCCTCTCAGTCTTCTCTTTTGCAAGCTAAACATTCCCAAATCATGCAACCTTTCCTCATAAGACAGGGTTTGCAGACCGGTCACCATTCTGGTGGCTCTTTTCTGAACTTGCTCCAGTTTGATGTCTTTTTTAAAATGTGGTGCCCAAAACTGGACACAATATTCCAGATGAGGTCTGACCAAAGAGGAGTAGAGGGCAATAATGACTTCACGTGATCTAGACTGTATGCTTCTGTTTATACATCCTAGAATTGCATTTGCCTTTTTTGCTGCTGCATCACACTGTTGACTCATATTCAGTCTATGATCTATTAGTATACCCAAGTCTTTTTCACATGTGCTGTTGCTTAGCCCTATTCCTCCCATTCTGTATATGCTTTTTTCATTTTTATTGCCCAGATGTAGTACTTTGCATTTTTCCCTGTTAAAAACCATTCTGTTAGTTGCTGCCCACTTCTCCAGTTTATTTATATCTTTTTGAATCCTCTCTCTCTCTTCTCTAGTATTAGCTATCCCTCCTAGCTTTGTGTCATCAGCAAATTTAATCAGTCTACCCTCAATTCCTTCATCTAAATCATTGATAAAGATGTTGAACAATACAGGGCCCAGGACAGAGCCCTGTGGTACCCCACTTGAGACATTCTTCCAACTGGATGTGCAGCCATTTACGACCACTCATTGGGTCCGATCACTAAGCCAGTTATGAATCCACCTAACAGTTGCCTTATCCATTCCATATTTAGTCATTTTTTCAATAAGGATTGTGTGAGACACTTTGTCAAATGCTTTGCTGAAGTCAAGATATACCATATCTACAGCATTTCCCTGATCCACCCAATCCGTGATTCTGTCATAGAAGGAAATTAAGTTAGTCTGACATGACTTATTAGTTACAAACCCATGCTGACTTAATCACTTCATTCTTATCCAGGTACTGACATACATGTTGTTTAATAATTTGTTCAAAGATCTTTCCTGGTATAGAAGTCAGACTCACCAGCCTGGGTCCACCTTCTTCCCCTTTTTGAAGATAGGAACAACATTTGCTCTTCTCCAGTCTTCTGGGACTTCTCCTGTTCTCCAAGAATTTTCAAAGATTATGGAGAGGGGTTCAAAAATTTCTTCTGCTATCTCCTTCAGTACTCTGGGGTGTAATTCATCTGGACCTGGAGACTTGAATTCATTTAGGTTAGCTAAGTGTTTCCTCACTAACTTTCTGTTTATAGATATCCTGGATTCTTCTATTCACTTAATAGGACAGTGAAGAACAGTTGATGTTACATTTCCTTTTGGAGAGAAAACAGATGCAAAATAGGAATTTAAAAGTTCGGCCTTCTCAACATCCTGTCTTACCATTTCATCATTTTCATCCTGTAAAAATCCTATAGCATCTTTGACTTTTCTTTTACTTTTGACATATCCCCAAAATCCTTTATTATTGCTTTTGACGTCTCTTGCAAGCCTCAATTCATTGTCAACTTTAGATAATCTGATTCGTGCCCTGCAGGTTCTGCAGACAGCATTATATTCTTCTTTAGATATGCCTCCCTCTTTACATTTTATAAACATTTTTTTCTTCCTTTTTAGCATGTGCTTAAGTTCTGTGTTCATCCATCCTGGTTTCCTTAAACGTTTCCTATTCTTCCCTCTTTTCGGAATTGTTAACAACTGTGTTTTGAGAATTTCATTTTTCAAGATTTCCCATCCTTCCTGGACATTTTTATCCTTAAAGATATCCAGCCATTGGATCTCTCCAATTCTCTTTCTGAATCCCTTAAAATCTGCCTATCTGAAATCTAACCTTGACGTCTGAGTCTTCACAGGTCTTCCTCCTCTAATGTGAATAACTTTGTGTGGTTGTCTACCAGGAATATCAGGTTTAAGGTTCCTTCCTGGAAGTTGGGACCTAGAATTATTGGTCTCTATAAAATAACCGCCATCATTAACCCAGCAGCGTTTTGTCTTGTTCTACCTGATGCTCTTAAAATCCACAATGTCTTTCACAGGTCTTTGCTCAAGAAATATGTGGAACATCTTAAGCTCCCTCCCCTACCGCCATCCCCAATAATTGTTGATGAAAACCTAGAGTTTCAGATTTCGAGGATTGTAGATTCTCACCTCCAACGTTGTTCCCTACAATACTTGGTGCACTGAAAGGGTTATGGCCCAAAAGAAAGGATGTGGGTCTCAGCATCAGAGGTGAATGTTCGTTCATTTCACACCTCTTCTCCCGAGAAGCCTGGTCCTGAGTGTCCAGAGGCTACTCGTAGAAGGGGGGTACTCTCATGAGTGTGACAGAGGCTGCAGACAGTCGCAGAAGGTCTCTGTGGTTGGCTTTGCAGACACCTTCCTAGTCCTTCTGCCTCTAGGATCCAGTGGCAACCTCCCCTGGCTCTAATTCTCTAATTGACACACTTGGACCTGGGTGTTAATAGACTTCCCGGCTGCTTCTGGGAATCGCCGGTGATATTTCCATTTCCCCCTGTTGAGGCTTGGAGCTATAGCAGTTGACTATCTTCCTCTTTGATGCAGTTGGAGGACGTCTGTGTTTGCTCTCTGAGTCAACTCAAGACAAGTATTCCTCTATTTTGTCTATCTTTTCTGTCTTTAGTTGTTGTGGGGATTAACTAGTGCTCTCCCCGTTCTTCCCTAAGCAGGGCTTATTGCCTGGGTCAGGCAGGGATTAGGTTCCTGCTCGGTGAAAGATGCAGAACCTACATAGGGACGTTTAGGGCAGACAGGGTGAGTTTAGATCTGCCTAGGGGGTGTCCACTCCCCTCTTCCCTAGTATTGGGTTACCTAACCCTCACCCCTTCGTGTTGCACTTAGCCTTTCCCCATGTTTTGTGTCTGGGGATCCATCTGTCATTTTCCTCTGCATTTCACCCGCAGTCTAAAGGGCAGCCTGAACGGGTTAACCAGAATTTGAATACTTAGAAAACAGAGGGAAATATGGGGTATAGAAATAGTCAGCTCACCAAACGTTGATTAGCAGTCTTCATCTGTTAGGCAGCACACGGAACCGTCCCAGTCTCGGACGTGGAGGTAAATAGCAGAAAAAAAGAATATCCTCCAGCTTTTGATAGGACCATGGAGGTAAATTGCGTTTTTTGTTATCAGCATAAAGACACGCCTTATATGGGATGTGACCACATCTGTAGAATCCCTCGACAGAGAGCCAGGTAGATTTACTTGGCAGTTTAGATGAAAGTAACTCGGAGATAACAGATTTTGCAGAGTGGGAGCTTTTTTTTTTTATTAATAAAACTGAGTTAAAACTGTTAATATCTTTTTTGTTTCCAGGTATTTTCAACAGGTTCATAAGGGGGATATTAGTTAAGATTGTAGCCATCATCAATCCCGTCACATTCCGCCTGGCTTTGACACCTTCCTTTAGGATCCATAATGTATTTCATCGATCTCAAAAAATACGCTGCATGTTCAGTGCCGTCACCGCTGCCACCATCTCCTGTCATTGTCGATGGAAACTTGGAGTGTCCAATAGTGAAGATCTTGGATTCTCGTTTTGCTTCAGTATCTGGTACATTGGAGGGGGTACGGTCCTGAGGAGAGGATGTGGGTACCAGCATCTGATGTTCGTGTGGCCAGACTAGTGCAGTCTTTTCACGTGGCACTCCCCGATAAACCCGGTCCTGACGTTCCGGAGGTCCCTCGTAGAAGGGGGTACTGTCACAGGATTGCCATGACAGTGTGGAGCCAGGAGACCAACAACATCTGATTGCTTCTACTCCGGCGCTGAGAAGAAGCACTTCTCCTTCATTTTAAATGGTGTTGTGGAGAAACAGGGTTAGTGGGTGCTCTCATCCGCTGGCCTAGTGGCCTTTAGCAAGACTGCATGGACCAGGGTTCATACCACTGAACGCCCGCTCTATCTCCTTGTGGGCAGAACGCTACACAGACAACACAGGGTTAGGGTAAAACAGTGTGGCCAAGCTTTATTGAACCACAACACCCACTAGCAAACAATTCCAGCAATTTCCCCATGATGGTGCACTGTTGTGAACTCCCTTGCTCGGATTTCTGAGCCAAAGCTCCCTCTGGTGGTTACTGAGAGTAGTGGAGCTGGCCAGGTGGATGAAAGTTCTCCACCTGACGATGATAATTGGGAACCTGGGATTACTGGCTGGGAGCATATAATGGAGCTGGCTGCTCTTGAAGGTTGCTGGTGATTTTTCCTCCTTGTGCATTTGGAGTTCTTTTGTCCCCTGCCTGATCTGCATGTTCAGTTAAATGATTATTTTGCTAATCCTTTGCATCTAATCTGGTTGTGTCTTTTTTCTGCTTTCTGTTTTGCTGTTAGGGTTCAGCGTGCTCCTGTTAGGAACGGCGGAATGCACTAAATAAAAATAAATAATAAAGTGCGTTCGCCGCTCGGGGTCCACCGTGCAGTAGCTGTTACACTGCTGCTAAGTAGTGACAGACGAGCAATATGGCGGTATAATGCTCACGGGTTCAACTTCACCCGAAATGCGGAAAGCGGACTCTGTTCACTCACAGAGGTGCTGTAACATAAACATACAAAAAGCTGAGCCTGTTAGTGTCACAGGCCTGAGGTAAATGCACACACGGTATCTGGCCACAGGAGCAGGACCCAAGGCAGAGGAGCTGCGTCCGTCTAGACCTACCGTGCGTGCGGCGTCGCTACTGCGGACGCCAAGGAGGGCTGCAACTGCAGCGGGCCTTAGGACACTGCCGTTAGTCGACAAAGCAAGGAAGCAGGTGCAATGTTGGATGCTAGCACTGTGGATGATGGTGTAGTGGCTTGAGGCTTGCCACGCGCTGGCGCTGACTCTAAGTCCCTGTACACATTCGTAATATCAGAGGGAGGGGATCTTAATGAGTCATTTGCAGGTTCATACATTCATCACCATTCACGCAGTAGCAACTAGAGACTATTCTAGCGGATGGCGAACGGTCATGAGCGCTTTTTATAGCCGAGACCTTCCGGAAGCTTCCAGATCTCCGAGATGGACCAATGAGATCTGGAGCAGGACCTGGGCACATCACTCCCGATCTCCAATGGGAGATCGTCTGGTGAGCATACCCAGTAGGAGAACAGAGGGACTTAGTCTCTGGAGCGATCTGCTGCAAAGTAATCTCCTCTGCAGTAGATAGACAGCAGGAGACCGCAGAATGTGAGGCTCTGGATTCCTGCAGAGCAGATGCAGAAACCTGACGCCTAACAGCTCCCTGATGGGGGGCAGGGCTGGGCCCTGCTTCATATGTCACAGCTTGTTCAGTCCCCTGTTATGTTAGTGTCTTTTTGCTTTGCTTCCAGTTTATACCAGAGTACTGATCTAGCGGGGGTGTGGTCGTGTGACCTCAGGTTTTTTGTATATCAGAAGTGTTGGACTTTTTTAGGGTTTTGTGCGTGATTGCATACAGTATCTTTTCTGTCCTGTTATGATTGGGTCACCGAGGAGGAAAGCAAAACCAAGCTAAGCCACAGAAAATCAGAGAGGTTGGTAACTAAGCGGATTGCAGACCCCTGATCCTATCCGCACAACTAGCAGTAGCCGTGGAGCGTACCTACGATTATCCTAGACGCCTCGACACAGCCGGAGAACTAAATAAGCCTAAAACAAGAAAGGAGAAATCTAAACTGCCCTAGAGCAGATCCCAAAGAAATAGATAGCCCCCAAACATATATTGTCGGTGAGACAAGATCAAAACACAAACGCAGGTAGGAAAATAGACTGAGCAAACGATGGGGCCCACACTAACTAGACAGGACAGGAAAGGAAAGACTCTGTCTGCAACCACTCAAAAAACCCTGCAAAAAATGCCCAACACGTCTGATAGAAAAATACTGAAGTCACTAGACTTCGCCCACTATATCAGCACTCTGGTATATTCTGAAAGCAGAGCAAAAAGAGGCCAATCTAATAAGGGACAAAAAGCAAACTGGCACAAGCAGTAACATAAAGATAGAAATTCGGCACAGCCCCAGCCGGAGCTGGCTGATCACACAAAACCGAAATAGACAAAACCAGATCAAATGAGAACAATAGCAAAAGAACACTTAGCTGAGCATGCAGGGACTGAGCTGGAAACTAAGACCTCAGGAGGCAGGAAAAATCACCAGCAGAGATAGAGGGAGTTGGCTGTCTTAAATCCAGTCAGAAACTCCAGATCTCCAGTCATCCTCCTCATTATCAGGTGGCAGGCCTCTGTTAATTAGATCAGCTCCACTACCTCCAGTAACCACCAGAGGGAGCCCGGAAAGAGAACTCGCGACCCCTATGTCAATATAACCAGCTCCACTACCTTCACTAGTAACCAGAAGTAGGCCAGAAAGCGAATTCACAACACCGTCCTGTCCTGTCTAGATAGCTTGGGCCCCACCGTTTGCTCAGTCTGTTTTCTGCCTGTATTTGTGTCTCATCTTATCTCACCGACAATATATGTTTGGGGGCTGTCTATTCCTTTGGGGATCTGCTCCGGGGCAGTTTAGATTTCACCTTTCTGTCTTTAGGCTTAGTTAGTCCTCCGGCTGTGACGAAGCGTCTAGGGCATTGTAGGAACGCTCCACGGCTACTGCTAGTTGTGTGGATAGGATCAGGGGTCTGCAATCTGCTTTGTTACCGACCTCTCTGGTCTTCTGGTGGCTTAGCCTGTTCCTGCTATCCTCCTCGGTGACCCATTCATAACAGTGCACATTACAAGGTCTCTCCCCTCCGCTGACTCACAGGGATGCTAGTGGATGTTATGTCAGAGCTCCCAGGGTCGCTGTTCCACCTGTGATAACACACAGAGAGGAGGTCACGACAAGCGTAGGGAGATAACCAAGAGCAGTCCTGTGTTCTTTCAGCCGGGTCTGACGTCCCCTCAGCTGGGATCCTGAAGAGTTTCTTGTCCATTGGGTGTTTAGCTGAATGTCCGGCTAGTAGCTCTATGTGATGACATGAGACTCCATCTCTCTGTCTCAGGGTCTTTTTATACCCGAGGCAGGTAAGCTATTTTTAAAATTACCCAGTGTCCTTCAGTCCACCCTTACAGCCTTTCCCTATCTACATTGAAAGTCAACAAACTGATTCCAGAATATAAACAAATATTAGATAAGCAGGGCCGCCATCAGGGCATTACTGCCCTTACTGCTGTATGGGGCCCGGTGAACAGCAGTACAGAAAGGGGCCCGCAGGTCAGGGGCTCCGCTCCTGTGCTTCTAGTTATCGGGCCCCAAGTGCTGTATGCTGCGGCCGAAGCGCTGAAGGACCTGTGGTGACATCATCGTCATGTGATCAGGAGGTGGAGCTGATCAATGGTGAAGGCCTGTGATAATCACAGGCCTTCACCATTGATCAGCTCCACCCCCTGATCACGTGATAATGACATCACCACAGGTCCTTCATCTCACACAGGCTGCAGCTGCATCTTCGCCGCAGGAGCATGGCCAGGTAAGAAGAAAGGTTTTTTTTTAATTTTTTTATTTAATTATTGAAAGTGGCCAATATGTTTCCCCGGCAGGATGGAGATGGGGCATGATTGGAAACACGGTGGCAGGATTAGAAATAGAGGGGGCATAATTGGAGGCACAGAAGGCATGATTGGAGACACGGGGCAGGATGAAAGACATGGGGGCAGGATTGGAGACACTGGGGGCAGGGTTGGAGACACTGGGGGCAGGATTGGAGACAGATCGTGCAGGATCATGGGGCAGGATGGATACGATGGAGACAGATGGGGAGGTCATATGGGGCACAATGGATACTCATCAGGGCAGGATGGGAGAACATATAGCTGAAGCCAGGAATGAGACACACGGGGGCTAGGATGGGGGATATTATTACCATAGGGGATAAATAATGGATATTATTACTGCAGTGATGTATTTCATTTTTTGAGTATACTGTTTTAAATGGGGGGGGGCGGTCCTGTTACTGTGCAGAGCGACAGTCTCCTTTTTTTCTTCATGTGGTGTAATGTAAAAGTTGAGAAAAAATTAAGGAATGTGTTCTGCAAGTGGAGCTCTAGATAACTGTGTTATTTCATGCAGAGACGAACCCTGGCTGGAAGACGTGATGGCGGTCTGTGCTGGATGAAAGATGAAAAGCAAGGATGAAGGACTTCACCTAGAGACGTCACTGGCGAGTCACTGTGTTACCTGTACACTGACACTATGCACTGTATACTATATACAGAGCTCCTATGTATAATGTCATTGATCACTGTATTACCCGTACACAGACACTGCATACTAAGTACAGATCTCCTGTGTATAATGGCACTTATGGTGATAGCATTGTGGGTTTTTTTTATTACTGATCAGTATTGTAGTATTCAGTCACTATGTGGTGGTGATATGTGGTCTGGACATGGTGTTGCGGTATATGTCCCTTGTATGTGATATTATTCAGTCACTATGGTAGTAATATGTGGCCTCGACATGGTGTGGCGGTATTTAGAAGTACAAGGTGCTCAGTGCTCAGAGACACGGCCGAGGTGAGGAGGCCGAGCCCGACCACCACTGAGCAAGACTCAGAAGTATAAGGTGTTCAGTGCTCAGAGACACGGCCGAGGTGGGGAGGCTGAGCCCGACCACCACTGAGCAAGACACAGAAGTACAAGGTGTTCAGTGCTCAGAGACACGGCAGAGGTGAGGAGGCCGAGCCCGACCACCACTGAGCAAGAAACAGGAGTACAAGGTGTTCAGTGGTCAGAGACATGGCCGAGGTGAGGAGGCCGAGCCCGACCACCACTGAGCAAGACACAGAAGTACAAGGTGTTCAGTGCTCAGAAACACCGCAGAGGTGAGGAGGCCGAACCCGACCACCACTGAGCAAGAAACAGGAGTACAAGGTGTTCAGTGTTCAGAGACACAGCCGAGGTGAGGAGGCTGAGCCCGACCACCACTGAGGAAGACACAGAAGTATAAGGTGTTCAGTGCTCAGAGACACTGCCAAGGTGAGGAGACTGAGCCCGTCCACCATTGAGCAAGACACAGAAATACAAGGTGCTCAGAGACACGGCAGAGGTGAGGAGGCCAAGCCAGACCGTGATAGAGTGCAACCTTTTTTGTATATGCAGTGCGTTGCAAAAGTATTCGGCCCCCTGGAACTTTTCAACCTTTTCCATCTCATGCTTCAAACATAAAGATACCAAATATAAATTTTTGGTGAAGAATCAACAAGTGGGACACAATTGTGAAGTTGAACGAAATTTATTGGTTATTTTAAATTTTTGTGGAAATTCAAAAAGTGAAAAGTGGGGCGTGCAATATTATTTGGCCCCTTTACTTTCAGTGCAGCAAACTCACTCCAGAAGTTCACTGTGGATCTCTGAATGATCCAGTGTTGTCCTAAATGACTGTCACTTGATTATTACAATATTTTATGGAGATCGGTGACGTGGGTCAGAGTGAAGGCAAGGACACGATATTTCAGAATTCAATGTAATATATATTGTAGAGAAACACGCTTCATGTAACAGATGGAAACAACATCAGGCAGAGTCAGGAATATGAGGGTTATCAGTACAGGCCAATGGTGCGAGTTCAAGTCCGGGAGTGCAGGATCCAGAGGTCCGGAGCCCGAACCGGGCTCCAAGCGGACAGCCAGTCACAGCGGAGGTGGGTGCAGAGCAGGTCCGAAGTAACAGAGTCTTTCAGATGGAATTTGAATCCGGAAGCAAGCGGGGTATCCCGAGGAACAGAAGAGACAAGCAAGATACAAGTCCTTCTAGCTTGGTAGCTGGTGAGGTACAAGATACTCAAGCACTGTAGAGTGTGCAAAGTCCTTTATATATGCAGCAGACAGGAAACAAGATAGCCCCCGTGAAGTCATTAACTCCATCTCAGGTAAAGGCAAAATCCAGCAGAACTAAGGGCAAAACAGGTACACAGTTCAGATCCTTGCAATGACTAATGACGATAAATATAATCCACCTGTGTGTGATCAAGTCTCCGTATAAATGCACCTGCTCTGTGATAGTCTCAGGGTTCTGTGTGAAGCACAGAGAGCATCATGAAGACCAAGGAACACAACAGGCAGGTCCGTGATACTGTTGTGGAGAAGTTTAAAGCCGGATTTGGATACAAAATGATTTCCAAAACTTTAAACATCCCAAGGAGCACTGTGCAAGTGATCATATTGAAATGGAAGGAGTATCATACCACTGCAAATCTACCAAGACCTGGCCGTCCCTCTAAACTTTCATCTCAAACAAGGAGAAGACAGATCAGAGATGTAGCCAAGAGGCCCATGATCACTCTGGATGAACTGCAGAGATCTACAGCTGAGGTGGGACAGTCTGTCCATAGCACAACAATCAGTCGCACACTGCACAAATCTGACCTTTATGGAAGAGTGGCAAGAAGAAAGCCATTTTTCAAAGATATCCATAAAAAGTGTCGTTTAAAGTTTGCAACAAGCCACCTGGGAGACACACCAAACATGTGGAAGAAGGTGTTCTGGTCAGATGAAACCAAAATCAAACTTTTTGGCAACAATGCCAAATGATATGTTGGAGTAAAGGCAACACAGCTCATCACCCTGAACACACCAACCCCACTGTCAAACATGGTGGAGGCAGCATCATGGTTTGGGCCTGCTTTTCTTCATCAGGGACAGGGAAGATGGTTAAAATTGATGGGAAGATGGATGGAGACAAATACAGAACCATTCTTGAAGAAAACCTGTTGGAGTCTGCAAAAGACCTGAGACTGGGACGGAGATTTGTCTTCCAACAAGACAATGATCCCAAACATAAAGCAAAATCTACTATGGAATGGCTCACAATTAAACGTATCCATGTGTTAGAATGGCCAAGTCACAGTCCAGACCTGAATCCAATCGAGAATCTGTGGAAAGAGCTGAAAACTGCTGTTCACAAACGATCTCCATCCAACCTCACTGAGCTCGAGCTGTTTGCCAAGAAAGAATGGGTGAGAATTTCAGTCTCTCGATGTACAAAACTGATAAGAGACAAACCTCAAGAGACTGCAGCTGTAATCGCTGCAAAAGGTGGCACAACAAAGTACTAATGTGGCCGAATAATATTGCACGCCCCACTTTTCAGTTTTTGAATTTCCACAAAAATTTAAAATAACCAATAAATTTCCTTCAGTTTCACAATTGTGTCCCACTCGTTGTTGATTCCTCACCAAAAATTTACATTTGGTATCTTTATGTTTGAAGCATGATATGTGGGAAAAGGTTGAAAAGTTCCAGGGGGCCGAATACTTTTGCATGGCACCGTAGATCTATACAGAAAACCCACTGCCACCAACTCATTATTACACGCCACATCAACCATAATGGCTAGACGCACTAAAACGAATCTGTTCGGAATACTCGGACTTTGAAAGTCAGACAGCTGACTTAACTAACATATCCATCATCCACTGGTAGAGAAAACGCAGCATCACACAGGGCTACAGGAGGGAAAAGGAGCATCCAGGGGACATTTATTATATCCAAATCCAAAATCCAGCGACAAGGAGGAGGATCAGGTAAGGTTTATTTCAACCTTCAATAACCAATGGGAGGATACTAAAGGGCTATATAAAAACACCGGAATATACTTATGACGGACCCAACTTTGAGGAAAGTTCTCCCTACATTCCCCTCTCTTGTAGCCAGAAGGAGCCGGAATTTAAGAGACTTATTAGTACATAGTCAGTACACCCCCACCCACAAGCCCTCACATACAACTCTGCAAAAAGGGATCTTTCCATGTGGCATCTGTAAGGCCTGTATAAATATGAATAGAGTTGAGTGAAACGGGTCGAAAAATTTCAAAAGTCGCCGACTTTTGGCAAAGTCGGGTTTCATGAAACAAAACCCGACCCTAGGATGAGGTCGGCCACGAGGTCGGCGACTTACGCGCCAAAGTCGCGTTTCAAAAGTTTGTTTTGCGCTCTTTTTCAGCCAATCAGGATCCACGGACACTGTGGGTAACGTGATGACATAGGCAGGGGTCACCACCATCTTTCAGAAGGGCATGCAAGTGATTGGCTTGCTTTGGTGGGCGTCACAGGGGTTATAAAAGCACGTGCACGCCGACCGCCATCTTACTTCTGCCGATCTTAGCATAGGGAGAGGTTGCTGCTGCTGATTCTGTAGGGAGAGCGTTAGGCAGGGAAGAAGACAAAAAAACTGCTTCTGCTGCTAGCGATTGTGCCTGTACAACACACCAGTCACTGTGTGTGCAGTGCAAGGGGAGGCTATATTGTGGTGGATCAGCGGTGTTGGTTGTTGGGCTGCCTTCTAAGGCTTCCTGACAGCTGCATTGCTGTTTTCCCACTGCTCTGCAAACTGCTTTTTTAAAAGCAATCCCAATTTTTTTTTTTGTCCTGCTGAGGTACTGAGCGTGCATTTTTTCACACCATACAGCGGTGCACACTCCTCACACAGTACCGTGTAACGGCTGTTATCACAGCCACAGTGAAGCTATCTGTGTGTCACTCTGTGAGAATAAGTCGAGGACATTTTCCGTTCTTACAGACCTCCACCTTATAGTTTTGTCTAGCTTTCAAACAGTTAAATATATTTGCTGTTTGATCACATTCAAAACTATAGAGAGACAGCGTGTGTCAGTCCGTATACTTAATAAACACGGAGCTTGACAATTTTACGTACACCGGACAGCGGTGTACGTGCACGCTCCTCTCTCAGTACCGTGTAACGGCTGTTATCACGGCCACAGTGAAGCTATCTGTGTGTCACTGTGGAAGGATAAGTGGAGGACTTGTTCCGTTCTTACAGACCTACACTCTAGGGAGATTCCTATTCTGCCCAATTCTACATACACCTTGTAGTTTGTGATACACTAGCCAATTTCTGCCTGTGACATAGCGCTGTGATATTCAGTGGGCCTCACACCATCCAAAAGTGTCCAGTGTCCACAAGTGTGTGCAGAAATTCAAAATCTCCCCTGTCCTATAGACACCTTGTACCTTGTTTTACATTACTATATAGTTTGTTGGATTTTGTCTACATTTCTACAAAAAATGAGGAAGGCTGGTGGAAGAGGCCGTGGAATTGGGCGGGGGTTGGCAGCTGGTAATGATGGTGTTGGTGGTGGATCTGATGGTAGTGGCAAGAGCAAAATAGGACCGAATGCAGGAGGTGTTGAGCCTGCGTCATCGTCTGGCTCCACAAGGCTTCAAAGGCTTAGTTTTCTAGGAGTTGGCAAACCGCTTTTAAAGGCAGAGCATCAGGAAAAAGTTTTGTCTTACATTGCTGACTCAGCCTCCAGCTCTATCGCCTCCTCTTCTTCAGTTGTAAAAAGTAAAAGCACTGAGTCGTCATTGGAGGCTCATGTTCATGAACCACACCTTTCCTTGTGTCCTTCACCCCAACCAAGATTGAAGGATGACGCAGGCCATACTACTGATTACTCCATGGAGCTGTTTTCACATACCATGCCTGGATTATCAAGTGAAATGGTGAATTACCCAGGCCAAGATGAATCTGACATGGAGTGCACTGATGCACAGCCGCTGATGGATGATTCTGCTGGTACATTCACTCAGAGCACTACATTGTCCTCGCAGTGTACAGAGCCAGATTCTGACCCTGATGAGACTCAGGTGCCCCTTCCCGCACACTATACCACCATACACGGTGACACAGAGGAAGGTGCACATGACATAGAAGAGGAGGTGATGGATGACCCAGTTGTTGACCCAGATTGGCATCTGTAATGTATAATAATTAGATCTGTCTCTTTAAGCAAGCCAGACTTATGGGACTTGGGGGGTGGAGACAAGAGGGATGAGAAGGGAAGTTTCATTTTCACTTCTGTGTAGCATGGGAATGCAACTGTTATGCTGTGTGCTGGAGGACGAAGAATAAAACATCTCTAAAGTTAATACCTTGAATTCTTCATAACGTGTGGATATTACAACTGGCGACGAGGATGGGATATAATCACCTACTGCTGTGAGTACGGACTCTATTTTACCGCTTCACACGCCAGCACCACTGAGAGACTCTATCATGGCTGACTACTTGCACACATTCCCACAATTTGATATGACTGATGTCATTAATCTCTCCCATAACTGGAGAAAATGGCTAAACAGATTTGAGAATTTCCTAGAAGCCGTGGACATAAAGGAGGAGAAAAGAAAGAGAGCTTTGCTCCTGCATTGTGCAGGCACAGGAGTCTATGACATATACAGTACGTTACCTGCAGCAGAAACAGACACATACAACAACTGCACTAAAGCTCTCACTGGCTACTTCAACCCCAAACAGAACATCAGATATGAAAGATATAAATCCAGGATTGCCAAGCAGCTTCCAGAAGAGTCCATAGACACTTATGTCACACGGCTGAAAGAGTTAGCACATGGATGTGCCTTTACAGATGTAGATGATGAAATCCTAACTCAAATAATTGTCACCTGCTCGTCTAATAACCTAAGGCGTAAGGCTCTGCAGCAGGATATCTCTCTACATGATTTGCTCAAAATGGCCCGTGCTATAGAAATAGCAGATCATCAGGCTACCGTAATGGAGAATGGGGATAAATTGCATGTGCATAATCTCAAACAGAAAAATTTACCAGACAAACAAGCCCAGAAACAGAAGAAATGTTATAGATGTGGACAGGATTTCCCTCACCACCAGAACAAATGTCCAGCTATGGGACAAACCTGCAGTAAATGTGGAAAAGGGAATCATTTTGCAGCTGTTTGCAAATCAGCGCACTACAAGCCTCCGCTGCCTATGACAAAATCTGCAGATGTAAAAGTGATAAATCAGGACACAGAAGAAATGTCTGCGACTGAGAACTATGTGTTCACTACCTCTGTCACTGGTTCAGTACAGTCTCCCTGTGTTACACTCTCAATCTGCAACACTGACATTACCTTTACAATAGATACAGGAGCTTCAGTGGATATCATAGATGGCACTACATATGAACAATTGAAAACAAGGCCAGTCTTACAACAAGTGCAGACTAAAATCTTTCCTTATGGATCTAAAACACCTCTAGCTATAATGGGACAATTTGATGCTGAAATTAGATATAAAGAAAACAGGCAGAAAACCACTTTCCACACATTACAAGGATCGGGAGTCTGTCTTCTCAGCTATCACACTGCCTTGGAGCTAGGGCTCATCCAGATTATTCATACCATAACTGACCCTGCGGATATGGATGTACAAACTATGGTGAACAGCTTTCCCTCCCTATTTAGTGGTTTGGGAAAACTAAAGGACTCTCAAGTACACCTTCATGTGGATGACAATGTTCGTCCAGTAGCCCAGCCTCACAGGCGTATTCCATTTCACCTGAGACAGAAGGTAGAAAAGGAACTCCAATTGCTCATGGATGAGGACGTTATTGAAACTGTTACTGGTCCCACTCCGTGGGTCTCTCCACTTGTGGTAGTTCCAAAACCAAAGACTCCTGATCAAGTGAGACTGTGTGTTGACATGCACCTGCCCAACACCGCTATCCAGAGGGAAAGACATATCTCACCTACGATTGATGACATTATTCATTTATTAAATGGAGCCACCGTCTTCTCAAAGCTCGACCTCAATAAGGGATATCATCAATTAGAACTGAGTCCAGAGTCCCGATACTTGACCACATTTTCCACCCATGTGGGCCTCAGAAGATACAAAAGATTGACTTTTGGAGTCTGCTCAGCAGCAGAAATTTTTCAGGATGCAATAAGGAGTGTCATTCAACACATCCCAAATGCCTTTAATTACAGTGATGACATATTGGTTTTTGGTAAAACTCAAGCTGAGCATAATCGTGCTCTATATGCTATCTTCGAATGCCTGCTTTCTGCTGGACTCACTTTAAACAAAGAGAAGTGCGAGTTTGACAAGGGCTCATTAGAATTCTATGGTCACATCTTCTCGGCAAAAGGAGTACAACCAGACCCCAAGAAAGTGGAAGCTATCAGAACAGCCTCAATTCCACAGGATGCCAGTGAAGTGCGTTCTTTCCTTGGAATGGCAAGTTACTGTGCTAGATATATTCCGAATTTTTCAACAATCAGCAATCCACTACGGGAACTTACAAAACAAAGTTGTATTTTTCAATGGTCTCAAGACTGTCAGGCCTCTTTTGAAACAATTAAAAATGAACTCTGCTCGACGACCACTATGGCTTATTTTGATCCAGCCCTTCGAACTGAACTGATTGTGGACGCCAGTCCCGTGGGACTGGGTGCTATTCTAGCGCAATACAAGGAGAACAATCAAAATCCTCACATCATTTCTTATGCAAGTAAGAGTTTAACAAACACTGAAAGAAAATATTCTCAACCTGAAAAAGAAAGCTTGGCAGTTGTCTGGGGATGTGAACACTTTCACTTATTTCTCTATGGAGCTCCCTTCACCATTGTCACAGATCATCAAGCACTTCTTACAATTTTTGGAAATCCCAGAGCTAAAATGCCTGCACGAATTGAACGATGGGGCCTACGTCTACAGGACTACAACTATAAAATTGTTCACAAACCTGGAAAATACAGCAATCCGGCTGATTATCTTTCAAGACATCCTACTAATGATGATATACCTGTGCATTCCTCCATTGAAGAATACCTACGTTTTGTTACAGATCATGCCGTGCCAAAAGCACTTTCTCTTGATCAATTTATAAATGAAAAAACAAAAGACAAGACACTCTGTGCCCTAATACAAATCATCCAAAATCGAAGGTGGCATGAAATTCAAAAGGAAAAATTTCCTGATTCTGAGATTGATCTGAAAGAGTTAAAACTATTCTCAAACGTACGTGAGGAATTATCAGTCACTGAAGAACACCTCATTCTTCGAGGTACCAAACTAGTTGTACCTAAGACTTTGCGTAACTTAGTCATACAGATAGCACATGAAGGTCATTTAGGAATTGTTGGCACAAAGAAGTTACTCAGAGAAAAAGTGTGGTTCCCAAATATGGATCACTTGGTGGAAGAAAAGATTAGACGCTGTTCTACTTGTCAATTAATCACTCCATCATCAAACTTAGAGCCATTACAAATGTCTCCGTTACCCACTGCTGTCTGGGAGGAAGTGGCAGTCGATATATATGGACCATTGCCAAATGGCCAATACATTCTCGTAACAATTGATGAATATTCTCGATACCCTGTCATTTCATTTATCTCTTCAACATCTGCTAATAATGTCATACCAGAGCTGGACGACATTTTCTCGGCATATGGTATTCCAAGAGTGGTCAAAACAGACAATGGACCTCCATTCAATGGACATGTGTTTACACAATTTTCTGAATACTTGGGATTCAATCACAGGAAAATCACACCTTGCTGGCCGCAAGCCAATGGAATTGTGGAACGTTTTATGCGCACTCTGGGGAAACGTATCAAGGCAGCGAGTCTGGAGCACATCCCACTGAAACAGTCATTATACAAATTCATGCGTAATTACCGCAATACGCCACACTCCACTACTAATGCTGCTCCAGCTCATTTAATGTTCAGCAGAACCCTGCGTATACGTCTCCCTGATGTGACCAGCCATCCCCGACCGAGTGACTCCTCAGTGAGATCCACGGATTTCTCCAACAAACAAGCCATGAAACGTTATGCAGACAGAAGGCGAAGGACACAGTCAAGTGCCATCGAAAGAGGGGATGTTGTGGTGGTACGTCAAAGACCAACCAACAAGACCTCACCTGTATATGGTCCTGCAAAATATTATGTTACTAAAAGGAAAGGCAGCATGATCACAGCTGAACGAGATGGACACTCCATAACGCGAAATTCTTCATATTTTAAAGTCATCCCGCAGAATGATGACAATGAACTCTCTTTGGTGGAAGATTTGGTATCCGATGGTGGAGAGGACCAACACGAGGTAGCTGGTCCATCAATAATGAACCCTCTCAATGAGCCCAGACGTTATCCTACACGAGAGAGAAGAGCTCCATCGAGGCTTATTGAAGAAGTGTAACTACAGTTGTGTTTTGTTTTTGTTTTTTTTTGTTTGTTTCTCTGGTTTTGGAATTGAACAAATAAGACAAAATGGACATATGATTTCTTTGGACGTTTTCATGTTGTTGCATTTATCAGTAATATGGGTTATTTATAGTAAAAAAAAAAAAAAAAGGGGATGATGTAATGTATAATAATTAGATCTGTCTTTTTAAGCAAGCCAGACTTATGGGAGGACTTGGGGAGTGGAGACAAGAGGGATGAGAAGGGAAGTTTCAGTTTCACTTCTGGGTAGCATGGGAGTGCAACTGTTATGCTGTGTGCTGGAGGACGAAGAATAAAACATATCTAAAGTTAATACCTTGAATTCTTCATAACGTGTGGATATTACAGCATCCATTGGGGGAAGAGGGTGCTGCTTCCAATAGCTCAGATGAGGAGCATCCACAGCAGACATCGACATCGCAACAGCTGTTATCTGGCAGGCCCGGAGCACTCCAAAGACCGGTTCCAAAAATCAAAAGAGTTGCTGGACAGCTTGTCCAGAGGGTCAAAAGATCACAGCGTGCTAGGCCGCAAAATGTCTGCCAAAGTAGGAAGAGTGCAGTGTGGCACTTTTTTGAACAAAATCCTCATGATCAGGCCAAGGTTATCTGTAAGAAGTGCGCAAAGACCTTTAGCCGAGGGAAAAATCTGAAAAATTTGAATACCAGTTGCATGCTTAGACATTTAACCAGCATGCACTTGCAAGCGTGGACACAACACCAAACCTCAAGTACCACATGTGCAACTGATCACAAAGAAGGTAGTCAGCAACGCTACATTGTTTCCCCCACTGTAAGCCCACCGGTTAGCACAGCAGCAAATGTTGAGGTGTCGTTGCAAGGCCACAGCAGTCAGGGAATCCCACTGTTATATCAACGAAAGACTGAATCTAGGCCATCAGAAAGAACACCAACTCCATCACCATCATCAACCCTCTCTCAGTCCGCCCTGTCCACCGCTACTTCCACCATATGCAGCTCTCAAGTCCAGCTCACCCTCCCAGAGACTATGAGTAGGTCAAGAAAGTACTCAGTCTCTCATCCGCGTACACTGGGTTTGAACGCCCACATTGCCAAACTAATCTCGTTTGAGATGATGCCCTATCGGTTGGTGGAAAGCGCAGCTTTCCGCGAACTCATGGCCTATGCAGTACCACGCTATGACCTACCCAGTCGCCACTTCTTCTCTCGCAAAGCCATCCCAGCCCTCCACCATCATGTAAAAGACCGCATTGTCCATGCACTCAAGCAGTCAGTGAGCGGAAAGGTGCACCTCACAACTGATGCATGGTCCAGTCGGCATGGCCAGGGCCGTTACGTGTCCATCACTGCGCACTGGGTTAATGTGGTGGATGCAGGGTCCACAGGGGACAGCGGTGGAGGGACAGTGCTGCCTAGCCCACGGTATAGGAAACAGTTGGCTGTAGGCGTTCGACCCTCCTCCTCCTCCTCCTCCAGAAGCGAAAGCTCGTCCACAGAGCGCAGTCGTACGAGCACTCCATCTGCAGCTGCCACTGTTGCACACGATGTGTCCCCCTATCGAGCAGCTAGTGGAAAGCGTCAGCAGGCTGTGTTGCAGATGATGTGTTTGGGCGACAGACACACTGCCGAGGTGCTGGCCGAGTACTTTCAGCGACAAACTGAGTCATGGCTGGGCAGTGTACATCTTGAGGCAGGCAAGGTAGTTAGTGATAACGGCCGTAATTTTGTGGCAGCCATAGCCCTTTCAAAACTCAGCCACATACCTTGCTTGGCTCACACCTTGAACCTGGTGGTGCAATGCTTCCTCAAAAATTATCCGGAGTTAACAGCCCTGCTCCAGAAGGTGCGAAGACTGTGCGCGCATATCCGCCGGTCGCCTGTACACTCCGTTCGTATGCAGAAGCTGCAGCGATTGCTCCACCTTCCCAACCACCGCCTCATTATCGACATTGCAACAAGGTGGAACTCCACCCTGCACATGGTGGAGCGGCTGTGCGAGCAGAGGCAGGCCATAATGCATTTGTGGGAGGATACACGGCCAGGCACTTTGAGAGCAGACAGGTGTGCAGTGGTCGAAGCTGAAAGACCTCTGTAAAGTCCTTCAGTGTTTTGAGGAATGCACACGGCTGGTAAGCGCAGACGACGCCATCCTAAGCATGAGCATCCCACTTATGCGTCTGCTCATGCAAACTTTGACGCACCTTAAGGAGCAGGCGTCTGCAGCCAATGTTGAAGAGGAGGAAGAGGAGGAGGGAATCCTTGATGACATTCAGCCATTGTCTGCTCAGGGACCTCTCCTGGACGAGGTGGAGGAAGAAGAGGAGGAGGAGGATGATGATGGGGATGATTACTTAGGGGAGGAGGATGCATCTCGTGGGGCAAGTGAAAATGTTGGCGTGGCAAGGTCTGGTACAGGGTTTGTGCGTGACTGGAGGGATGTGGATTTGCCAGAAAGTGCTCCTCCACCCAGCACTCGCAGTGCATCATTGACACCGGGAACATTGGCCCACATGTCAGATTATGCCTTGCAGATCCTAAAAAGGGACCCACGCATTGCCAAAATGATGAACGATGATGACTACTGGTTGGCCAGCATCCTGGATCCACGCTATAAAGGCAAATTACAAAACATCATGCCACAGGAGAACCTTGATCTAATATTGGCTAATAAACAAGCAACTCAGGTAAATCGGTTGCTTGAGGCATTCCCAGCACACAGCAGCGGTGATGGTTCTCACACGAGCCGTACGGGCCGGGGGCAGCTTGGCAGAGGTGTTCGTGGTGCACACAGCAGAAGTGGCGTTGGAGACAGGGGTTTCATGACAATGTTGTGGACTGATTTTTCAAGTCCCGCTCACACAACTGGTAATACTGCATCGATGGAAAGTGACAGGAGACAGCAGTTGTCAACTATGGTTACAAACTACTTTTCCTCCCATATCGATGTTCTCCCTCACAGGTCATTCCCCTTTGACTATTGGGCCGCTAAACTGAACACCTGGCCTGAATTGGCACAATATGCCTTACAGGAGCTCGCTTGCCCAGCTGCAAGTGTGCTATCGGAAAGAGTCTTCAGTGCAGCTGGATCAATCCTGACAGAAAAAAGGACCCGTCTGTCAACCCAGAATGTGGATGATCTAACCTTCATTAAAATGAACCATGCATGGGTTTCCAAGAATTTTGTCCCACCTTCCCCTGATGACACATAGGGTGACAGAAAAATGGCTTGCTTTGTTCCTCCTCTTCCTGGGACTTGACCTATTTCGCCTTTTGCATCAGCTGAATGTCCAACATCAACATATGCCACTTTCTAAAACTCCCTAACTGTGCTGCCCCCCCCCATGGCCGGAGTCACCACCTAGCGCACGACACCGTGCGAGTGCCGTTGCCCTGGACAGGTGGGTAGGCCGACTCTTGGGTGCGGGCACTGGCACAGGGTCCCTCATAGTGCAATCAAGTGTCTCTGACGGTGGTGGTGCACACCTGCCATCAGACACACCGCCGTACTATGAGGGGCCCAGTGCCAGTACCGACGCCCATGAGTGGGCCTCCCTTGCTTGGGCAGGGCCCCAGCATTTGCAATCTTTACCTCTCCCTGCTCCTCCGCTGTGTAGTCTGGGCCGTCAAATCCATACTGTGCCTGACACCGTCTGAGCCTGCCTCCTGATGTACAGACATATATTTTGAATGTGTACGCTATCCATACATGTTATCCGGGGATACGGTACCCTTTCTAACCTTTGTGCAATCACGTGCAATCTATACTGGGCCTAACACCGTCTGAGCCTGCCTCCTGATGTATAGACATATATTTTGAATGTGTACGCTATCCATACATGTTATCCGGGGATACGGTACCCTTTCTAACCTTTGTGCAATCACGTGCAAGCCATACTGGGCCTAACACCGTCTGAGCCTGCCTCCTGATGTATAGACATATCTTTTGAATGTGTACGCTATCCATACATGTTATCCGGGGATACGGTACCCTTTCTCACCTTTGTGCAATCACGTGTAATCCATACTGGGCGTGAGAACGGCTGGCGAGCTGTTAAGCAAGCTACAGCACCTGTGGTTTGCACACGTAAGTTTTTCATTTTTTCAGGAATGACGGTTAGGCCTAATTCCGGAACTGCGGTTGACCTGCACTTACTGGGAAATCATCGTTCGCGGGTAATAATTGTCATCAGTGATCCCCATCACTAACGTTGTTCAGCGGGTTATCTGCACCTGTAAGCGACAAACGCTGGCCTTTTCAGTGTAGCGCACATGCAGCCACGGACATGTAAGGGCATGACACACCAGTTATTGGCCAATCTCATGTGCCAGAGCCTCACGTGTCCCTCTAGTAAGCCGGACTCGGACCGCGGGGCATGACGGAGTCTCGTTCGTTAACGGAATTAAGCTTGCAATGTGTGCATCTGTTCTGTAGCTGGCATGGTTGAGGTTTCCCAGGTGGAGTAGAATTTAACCGTAGGCTCCACTCCTGGTGGTGCCCTTCTGGACGTTCCTTTAAGGTTCAGCTTTGCAACCATACTGCCCACGTAAAACAAACACTTTGCCTTCATGAACGCTGTTTGGAGGGTCATGACTCGTGGGAATAACGCCGCCCAATCACTTAACCTGCTAGAGCGATCCTTCATTGCTCCCAAGCATGACATCACACTCCCTAGGAGGAAGGTAATGCCACTGTGGCGACCGTACTCCTGGGGGCGACACAAGTGCACTGATGCCCAGCCACTGGTCGATGAATCTGCTGGTACATTGACCCAGACCACTACATTCCCCTCGCACGCTACACGGCCTGAATCTGACCCTGATGAAACTCAGGTTACCCTTCCCATATACAGTTCCATCTTACACGGTGACAAAGAGGAAGCTGCAGATGAAAGTGCAGGTTTGGCCCACCCGCCATCAGACACACCACCGTACTATCAGGGGTCCTGTGCCAGTGCCGTCGCCAACGAGTGGGCCCCCCCTGCTTGCTCAGGATCACAGCACTTGCAAGGTTGAAATACTGTGCAGTGAGATGGAAGATGGGGACGACGAGGAGTCCAGACTAGTACAGGAATTCCCTAGCGAGGAGACTTATTTCATTGTTTTCAATGTTGGGACAGCAATTTTTGGGGAGCACTATACTCTGGAGAATGATAGATGGGGCCCACCATACACTGGACCATTCCAAAGGTGGACATCAGACACTGGAGCAGCATTTACAGGGCCCATTATACACTAGAGCATTAGAAATGGGGCCCATTATGTATGGAGCATTATTTGGGCCCATAAGACAGTGGAGCTTCATCCATGGGGACCAACATATACTGTAGCATTATGTGGAGCTCATCATATACTGTTTCAAACATTATATGGGACCAATGATTCTGTATGGAGAAATAGATGGGCCTCGTCATGAGATGTAAAAAGTGAGGTATTTTTCATTGTACTATACCGCTATTTCTCTGCCGTATCGGAGCATGATGAGTTGTGGTATGTGTTAAAGGGGCGCTCTTTCGCCCAGGGCACATGAAAACCTGGAGCCAGCCCTCCCCCCCCACAACTTTAGCCAAATAACCCCCATTTTTCAGTGCGTAACTTGTATTATGAAGTTAATTAAGGTTGACAAGCTTAAGTAAGAAGAATTGATGCTTTTGGCATTCAAATGGGCACTGTAGGTGTGTTTCCTGTCCAACTCTCACTGCCGACTTTTATTCCCCATTGACTAACATTGGGTTTCGTGTTTCGGGACGACCCCGACTTTTCCCTATAATCAGCCGATCTTGCTCGACCCGACTTTTGGAAAAGTCGGGTTTCACGAAACAAAACTCGACCCTAAAAAACCAAAAGTCGCTCAACTCTAAATATGAAGAAATCTCATTTCTTCACGAACTGTGACGGCTTTAAGAAATGTGATATCAGGAAACTTCTGACCTGAGCTTCCCAGGGTGATATATTAGGCCACATGTCCCTCATCTAACAACGTGGGAGCTCAAAATTAGAGTGCGAGAGCACATTCACGACATTGAGAAGGCCAAGTCCTTGTAAAGGTCGGCCAGGACAGTAGTCGTGGCTGAGTATCTCGGGCATCGTATACCCTGGCCTCCCTCTCTTCTATGGTACTTTCAGTACTCACGGCGCTGTCAGCGTCTTCTTTGCTGCGCTGACTTGATGCTGGTCCTGGATCCCAATGAATAGAGACACCGTCTAGGGCAACTCTTAACTGAACAAATGTATTTAATTCAGGACACAGCACAGTCACGTAGTGTCCATCATCTCCATTACAGTAAAGACAACACATTACTTCATCTTTCCCTTCATTGTTCCTTGCGTCACTAAGTGTTTCCGCGGGACAGAGCGTCTCAAACGGCTCCTCAGTATCCTCCCTAAGTGCTCTCCTGCCCGTTTCGCCCTGGACATCAGAGATTCAGCCCACGTAGCTTTCACCTATATTCTAGAGTGACCTGCCCGTACACTTTTACGGTGACCTTCAATCCTCTTCTACTTCCTTCTTTTCCTCTCTACTGCTGCTTCTGCTGTACCTTGTTCTTCTCTCTGTACCCCCTGGATGGCTGGGCATACACTTCAACATTACAGGAAAGTTAAGCAGCTTGGGCATATAGCCCACCTGAACACACAGGGGTCAGGCCCCTGACTGACTGATGCAGGAAGACCTTCCTGGCTTATTCCCCAGCTAACCCCTCCTACAGTTAACCCTTATGTGTACTACAGCTATATGACAAGTAGCGGGCTCAGTGCCCCATCTAGTGGCCATAACACAGACTGCACTGTTCCTATCATATACATGGTGCAGTGGCGCAGTAGCAAAACTACATTATGTTACAATATATAATTAGGTTAGTCTAATATATAAAACATAGCAAATACAAAATGACATATCAACACAATATAAATACACTCATATACATACATTATAATAGGGAGCTTAAACGGGTAAAGCTTCCAACCCCTTACATTCTCCCTTCCTTAAACCATCGTAATGCTACGATTATAATAAAAATTTACGATTTCACAATGAATACTCCACGCAGGGAGAACAGACATATACTACAGCTCATTATGAGCTAGATTTATACGAAGTCAATGTTCACTTCATTTTCTTATAAAAATAAGTGCTTATCCAGGCAGTCCACAAGTGGTGTCCATTAAATCAGGCTACGTTCACATATCGCGTTTTTTTGCGGCGGTTTTAAATGCGCGATTTTGCCGCGAAAAATAAGCATCCCATGTATTCCTATGGGATTCTGCAATGCTGTGCTAATGCTGCGTTTTTTTCTGCAGCGGAATTGCTTCGCGGTAAAAAACGCAGCATGCTCATTAATTTAGCGGAATCGTGGCAATTCCACCCACATAGGAATGCATTGTTCCGCTTACTTCCCGCATGTGTCTGTGCCCACCATGCGAAAAGTAAGCAGAACATTTGTGGATGGTACCCACGGTCCGGAGGAGAGGAGACTGTCCTCCGGGCTTTGGGTACCATATTCCTGTAAAAAAAAAAGAATAAAAAATATTGTTATTCTCACCTTCTGGTGTCACGCGCAGCCTTCCCGCCTCTCTCCACACTCCCGGTCCCAGTAAGCCTTTGCGAGAATGACCGCGATGATCTCGCGGGAGCACCACGTCTCACGGTCATTCGCGATGACGACGCGGGAGTGCGAAGTGTCGTGGTCATTCGCGCAAAGGATTACTGGGACCGGGAGCGTGGAGAGAGGCGGGAAGGCTGCGCGGGACGCTGGAAGGTGAGAATAACTATATTTTTTATTTTTTTAATTATTTTTTACATTTTATCTTTTTACTACTGATGCCACATAGGCAGCCTCAATAGTAAAAAGTTGGTCACACTCGTCAAACACAACCTGTCAATCAGTTCTCCAAGCGATGCTACAGATCGCTTGGAAAACGCTAGCAATTCTGCAAGCTAAATACTCTTGCAAAACGCTAGTTTTTCCGCGGGAAAATCACAGGAATTTAAATGTGATTTTCCCGCGGAATGGAATCCGGAATTCTCCCGGTAATTTCCGAGAGAGTTCCGCTGCGCATGCACATAGCCTCAGGGATCCCCAACTCCAGTCCTCGAGGCCCACCAACAGGTCATGTTTTCAGGATTTCCCTTGTATTGTACAGGTCACGCAATTATCACCTGGGCAATACTAAGGAAATCCTGACAACATCACCTGTTGGTGGCCCCTGAGGACTGGAGTTGGGGAACCCTGCATTAAATCACCTAATGTATAAATGGGTGATCCTCCTTGTTGGGTTAACAGTCTTTGAGGGTGATCCCCCTTTCTTTGAGGGGAGCACCAACTTCTGCTAACATATACACATGGGTGCACGGAGACCGTCCATCCGTTGGCACCGTCAGTCCAGACTGCAACATATTTACACTATATAAACTCGTACCTTCAGATACGTAGCCTTTAAGGGAGACGTCCCCCTCCCTTTGACGAGGGCACGGTCCCGCACTCTATATGCGGGCCGCCTATTTGTAATACGCGGTTCATTGCTGCAGCCGCATGTGGTCCGTCAGTCCATGGACCCACACCCGTTATAAGTCAAGTGCAACAGACATGGAGTCCTTTTATTCTACAAACAATGAAACATCTTTTCATGCTTTCCGTGCCTCCTTCTCATCCTGATTCCATGCTGAGGAGGGCTCTGTGTACCTCATCTACAGTATATGCCAAGTAGTGGACTCAGTGCCCCCATCTAGTGGCCATTACACAGACTGCACTGTCCCTATCATATACATGGTGCAGTGGTTCGTCTAATATATAAAACATGGCAAATACAAAATGACATCAACACAATAGAAACACACTCGTATACATAAATTATAATAGGGAGCTTAAAGGGGTAAAGCTTCCAACCCCTTATAACTTCTCACTTCTGAAAGCCTCGTCATTTTAATTCCATCATAATTCCAATCCCATGGGTCTCATCTTCAAAGGGATTGATCAAATTGACCTTGGGATACGAGGTGGAGATCTAGGCAAATCCTTGGCGATTAGAAAGCCGGTGGATATACCGCCAAGGCGCCATCACTCCACATGGCCTTAATGAAGCTTCGGCTTTAACCCCTTCCTATCACTATCTATAAGAACTCTTTCCTCCTGCGTTACGTTTTTTATAGGTGTTTTAATACTTTCTTAGTGTGTTTTTCATTCTCTTCTCTCCCTTTCCCTTTTTCCCGTGATGTGATACATTTTCCTTTTATTTCCTCTTCTCTTTCTTTTCGTTTCTCCAGGGTTCTCACCGTGTTGTGGTGCAGTGATGGTCTCTCTTGTGGTGATGGTCTCCGGGTGGCAGTCTCTGTCTCGCCCGGGTTTCTATAGGAATTTGGCCACAAATTAAATCTGTTGGGATATACGGAAGGACATCATGCAATGTCAGTGTTATGGACAGAGTACCCAGGACTCATGAGACGCCTACATTAATACATTACGGACACTTCTCTTGATAAAGATCTGTATCGATTGAAACGTCGCAACAGATGGCAGAATAAAGTGACTGAATCTCACCAACCTGGGAAGCGCAATCCTCACTTTTTAGATTGTTTGGGCTTCTCTCACATGTCAATCATTCAGTATACGGTTTCAAGATTGTGTTAGTTTTCCACAAATCCCTTTTCTCTTCCCCCTCTCACCCCATGTGAAATTATTGATAGGAATTGGTGTCTATCATGTCTTGTAACTTTTTCATGGCTGTAAATTGCGCTCATTCTTCCTTTCCTGCCATATTCCACGCTAGTTTTTTCGTTACATATATAGATTGCCTTTCCATTCATAGTCTCCCACTATCATTTTGTCACATTCGATCACTGGCTCGCTCTTGTCATCTGCACCTCAAAAACATTTCTAGAATTCGACCTTTTCTTTTGACTCTACAAAAACTCTTACTGTTTCTCTTATTCATTCTCGTCTCGACTATTGTAACTCTCTTCTAATCGGTCTCCCTCTTACAAAACTCTCCCCTCTCCAATCTGTCTTGAATGCTGCAGCCAGGATCATATTCCTCACCAGTCGTTACACCGATGCCTCTACCTTGTGCCAGTCCTTACACTGGCTACCCATCCACTCCAGAATTCAGTATAAACTTATTACCCTCACCCACAAAGCCCTCCATGGCTCAGCACCACCCTACATCTCCTCCCTTGTTTCAGTATACCACCCTACCCGCGCCCTCCGTTCTGCTGATGACCTGAGGTTAGTATCCTCAATAGTCAGAACCTCCCACTCCCGTCTCCAAGACTTTACATGTGCCGTGCCAATTTTTTGGAATGCACTTCCCAGGTCAATACGATTAGTCCCCAATCCCCACAATTTTAAGCGTGCCCTGAAAACACATTTATTCAGACTGGCCTATCGCCTCAACACATTAACCTAACTATCCCAGTGTAGCACAGCCAAAAGTTTTACCATAACCAGGTTCCCCGCATCATTCTCCCACATGCTTTATGCATCCATTAGCCCTCTGTGTCTGTACTGATACACACTTAACATTATGGCTGGTCCATACAATCAGGGCAACTGTTACCACCCACCTTTCGTGTCTCCCTCTTTCCTCATAGACTGTAAGCTTGCGAGCAGGGCCCTCACTCCTCTTGGTATTTGTTATGATCTATGTGATTATTGTTATGCTGTAATGTCTATTGTCTGTACAAATCCCCTCTGAAATGTAAAGTGCTGCGGAATATGTCGGCGCTATAGAAATAAAATTTATTATTATTATATTATATACCCTCTATATATACATTCCCTACACTCCCCCCTTTTTTCGTCTATCACTGCCCCATCTTTTGTATCTGTGTCTATTCTCCTCCATTCAGCGATTGACGCCTTATTTCTCATTGATACAGGTCACCTCCACTTCAATATGAATACATTTATTCCTGTAATCAGAGTTTCACTTGTAGAATTTTACATTACACAAATACTATTTCAGACTTTAATTCATTTCCTTCAAACCGCACATCCAAGCTCTTTCTACCTCCTGTCGCCTCCAGCTCAAAAATATTTCTAGAATCCGTCCCTTCCTCAACCCTCACTCTACTAAAATGCTTGTGCATGCCCTCATCATCTCCCGCCTCGACTACTGCAACATCCTTTTCTGTGGCCTCCCTGCTAACACCCTCGCACCTCTCCAGTCCATCCTTAACTCCGCCGCCCGACTAATCCATCTCTCTCCTCGCTACTCCTCCGCTTCTCCCGTCATGATCCAGGGTTGGATCTGGCGGTATTAAATGCATTAAGTGAACTTTTTTTCCTTTGGTTCCAAAGTGTGTCGTGATTGCCCCCGGTGGGCATTGGAATTATCACGTGGTGTCGTTCATTCTAAGTTGCCTGGTGGTGGGGAATGGTATCGCACCTTAGGTTTAGGTTAATGTTCACTTAATTATGGATCAGGTGTGACACCCTATAAAGGTGTGCTCAGGGTGTTCACTCACTGCCTGTGATATTGTGAGTTTGTTTTCACTTTGAGCTTGAGAGCCTGGAGGAAGGATGGAGCTGGTGAGGAGTCCTGCGCAGCTCAGCCAGGGGGGACGTGTTTCAGCTATGGTGTCTGGACGAAGGGCTGGCATGGCGTGGTGGGGTCGCAGTGATGGTGTCAGCGGGAAGTGTCTGCATGGTCTGGTGGAGTGGCTACAATGGAGAGTGGCACTCACCATGTGGGACTTGGCCGCTGAGCTGGACTCAAGCATGTTTGACTTTGTGGCAGAAGCTGAACTCATCCTTAGGACTCTGGTGCTAAGCAGCTGCAACTGGTGGTGGTCTCTGCTCCAAGGCTGCACTAAGGTGAAGGATCCTGTTATGGTGATGGATCCAGGTGGAGGAGAAGACGCACGCAGGTGGTGGGCTCTGTTGCTAGGAGCGCACGCAACAGAGCAAAGCTAAGTGGTGTTTCCCCTGTATTGTCTCTTTCCTCATGGGTGTTATTAGTGCAGTGGTGGGATTAGTCTCCGCACCGACCCATTCCCTAGTGAGGGTTTAGGGTCAGGGTGAGCAAGGGCGTTAAGGTACACGTGCGGCGACAGGTGCGGAGCCTGTTTAGGGAATGTAAGGAGTGCAGGGACACTGGCTCAGGGGAGCTTAGGAGGTCTCCACGTCCCCCATTCCCTATCGCAGGGCCCACCATTGTTAAAGTTACCCAGGTTCCCCCTTTATTATTTGATTTATTGTATAACGTGTAATACCTAAATTCGCCAGGTGGAGGCGGCGTATCCACCTGCACGTGTTATTATTTAAATGCGCCCCACTGGAGTCGATGTATCCAGGGTCACGTGTGTTATGGGTCCGCCTTGCGGTAACATCTGCGTCCTGACACACGTGATCATGACATTCCCTCTGCAAATCTCTTCACTGGCTCCCATTCCCTCAGCGTATCCAGTTCAAATTACTAATACTGACCTACAAGGCCATCTATAACCTGTCTCCCCCATATGTCTCTGAACTAATCTCCCGATACCTTCCCTCACGTAATCTTCCGTCCTCCCAAGACCTCCTTCTCTCCTCCACACTTATTCATTCCACTTCCAACCGCCTCCAAGACTTCTCCCGAATAGCCCCTATTCTCTGGAATTCTTTGCCCCAACACGTCCGATTATCAACCACACTCGGATCCTTCAGACGGAACCTGAAAACCCACCTCTTCAGGAAAGCTTACAGGCTGCAATGATCCCCGCTACCTCCTTCTCTCTCAACCACTACCGGTGATATCACCTCAACCAACACCGGAACTGCTGCAGCCCCCCAACCTACTGTCTCCTTCCCCACCATCCTGTAGCATGTAAGCCCGAAAGGGCAGGGTCCTCTCCCCTCTGTATCAGTCTGTCATTGTTAGTTTGTTTACTGTAAGTGATATCTGTAATTTGTATGTAACCCCTTCTCATGTTCAGCACCATGGAATCAATGGTGCTAGAGAAATAAAAAATAATAATAATAATAACTCGCTCATCCTTTATTTATTTCTTCACTGTCATTAATCTTTATATATCTATGTTTTATATTCATTTACCTTACTCCACACTTCTTTATTCCCCTCACCCCAGGCCACAGTATTCCTTATCCCCATATGGGACGCCCTCACACCCAGGGCTGTGGGGTACTCGGTACCGGGCCCGATGAGCTTTAATGGGAGATGTCACGGCAGCTGGGACCCGGCCCGTGGCCCTGGGCGCCCATTGTAAAAGGGGAATGTTCAGTGTGCTTAGGATAAGTGATTTGTGACGCCACCTGTGGTGTTCGGCAATAGAGATGCAAGCCAGCGCTGCAGACAGATCCTCTGGGACAGATGGTGTGGTGCAGCAGTGATGTTATAGCCCTCCACAGGTAGGGCTGTAGTCCCAGGGCTGTGCAGGTGAAGTGACAATTAGATGGTGTAGTGTCAGGCGCGAGGGATGTAGCAGTGCTGGGCAGGTTGGCGCAGGAATAAGTGGAGGACACCAGGGCATGTAGTTCCAAAGCTTTACTCACAGTCTGTTGTACAAACAGGTGCCTGCCTCCGTGCCGTGTCCTCCGGGTAAGGGACTCAGTCAACCTCCAGGCCAGATGGAATACTCCCTTCCAACACTCCGCCAACATGTGCCTTTTCTGAACGTCTCCTCTTATAGCACCTTTGGTGTGAAGTACTCCTAGTACTGAGTTACACTGGAGTTCCTCCTGTCAGATGTTCCTATGAACTCTGCTTGTACGGCAGACATCTGTAACCTGCTTCGGGGACTCCTTGCTAGTAAGTCCCGGCTCACTAATATGTTGCTGTTGTGCCCCCAAGTCTTGTGTGGGAATAAAGTGGTCACTACTTCTATTCCTCCGGTGTCTGCTGCAGGACCATTAGTATCCGTACAACCTCGGGGACCGGACCCCGGCCTTGCGCTTAGAACTTGAAAAGGGTTCTCCTCTAACCCTGGTCCTTGTTCTCTTATTCTCCTCACGTTCCGTACTAATCCTTCTTCCCAATGGAGAATCAAGCTTCCTTTCTCTGTCTCTTTCCTGTGCCAGCAGACCCAGGTCACTGAGATCTGCTGCAGCACTTCCTTCTTCCATCCCTCTCCCGGGGATCTTCTCTGTCTCACACTCCGTCCGTCTACATCCTCACTCCCTGACTGAATGAAAGACTGACTGACTGACTCAACTCTTCCCGCTCTTTTGTGCGAACTAAACTCCACCCACCTCCCAGCACGATTCGTGTTCCAAGCAGGGAGCCACCAAGGGGTGCTTTGCTATACTCAAAGCAGGGAGCCACCAATGGGTGCTTTGCTATACTCCAAGCAGGGAGCCGCCGAAGGTGCTTTACTACACTACTTGGTGGTGTGGGGTGCAGGTGTTGCAGTGTGGTCAGGAGTCTCCACCTTACCTGGGTGGTGGGGCACCACACCTCAGGAGGAGGTGCAGTACCTCTGTGGCAACTGAGCCTCAGGGGCACCACACATACTTATCTTTTCATATATCTATGCTTTTATAACGTAATTAGCATATTTATTAATATTTTTTTTTATAATAACTGGTCCCCAATATAATTCCTCCATTACCTTCCCCGACACCCTTCTCTTTCCCCAGCACACTTCATCCTCACATTTATTCATCAATACATCCAGAACCTCGCTAGATTGGCATATTCATTCTTTTTACATAACTCGCTATCCATATTTCACAATTCCTCTATCACACATCTTTATTGATCGTTCCATCCTTTTTTACTTCTACATTTGCTCCATCAAATTACTGATCATCTTCTCCATTTGTCCTCCGGCAAAGTCCAGTCCTCTCATCCTCTGATCGCTCCCCGGTGGTTTAATGCGCACGCGCGTGGTCTGGGATTCTCCTCTGACTTCCGAGAGTGCTCCACCACGTGTCACAGCGCGCAATTTCGGAAGTCCCCTTGGCTTAGGGGGCGGATCCACATCCAGCGCGCGCAGAAACAAACTCCATGGACCATGTCCTTCACTCATACCCCTCAACACCTACACATGCATCACGCCCCAGAAGAAGCAACACTGCGAAACGGCGAGGGGATTGTCACCAGCCGATCCCGCTGTGCGCAGCCTTCCACTACCGAGCCCTGAGTATCAGCCCTGCTGTAAGGAAAGGATTACATTTGATAATGACTCCTTCGTGGTGATTCTCCTTAGAAACAGGCGTTCCTTGACACTATATTGGCAGTGATGGCCGCCATGTGTATGGGAATTCACTCTGACCAATGACAGATTGCTTACAGGCACCGCTTTCCTTTTTTACCGGTGTGAATACTGACGTGTCCTCCTTTATGCCCCGGGCAGATAGTTACTTTGGGATGTAGCGACCCTCTGCACCCTTGTGCTTTACATTAGCAGTGTCGGAGGTTTCCTCTCAGATTCAGCTTGTTCAGGGGGCATGTCTCACATGTCACAGTGCACCCTTCTGCCATCTTGTCATGTTCATAGCTGGTCACCCTCCCCACCTCTTTTCGGAGGCTCCTTTCTGTCCTGTCTTTATAACTTGTATCTCTAATTCAATAAAGAACCTTTTTATTTGCATCTTTTGCTTCCTCCCTTCTTATCTCTGTGGCACCACGCCACCATAGATTATGGACATCATGCACTACTGAAGTGTCCTTTGCCTCTTTAAGCCAGGACTATGGGAGTAGTCACTCTTCCATAAAGGCCACATTTGTGGAGGATATGACTCATAGTCGTCCTGTGGACAGGTTCTCCCCCTGAGCTGTGGATCTCTGCGTCTCCTCCAGTGACCATGGGCCTCTTGGCTGCTTCTCTCATCAGTGCTCTCCTTGCTTGGGATGTCAGGTTAGATGGACGGCCATGTCTTGGTAGGTTTGCAGTTATACCACTCCCCATCCATTTTTTGGTGATGATGGATTGAACAGTGCTCCGTGAGATAGTCAGAACTCGGGCTATTTTCTGTAGCCTAACCCTGCTTTACTCTTCTCCACAACTTTATCTCTGACCTGTCTGGTGGGCCCCTTGGTTTCCATGATGCTGTTTAATCCCTAATGTCCTGACACAGACCTCTGAGGCCTTCACAGAACAGCTGTAGTTATACTGATAAGAAATCACAACCAGGAGGACACAATGTACTAATGATGTGACTTCTGGGGGGGATTGGTCACTTATTATTCTTAATCATTATAGCGTCGTTTATTCCATGGCGCTTTACATGTGAGGAGGGGTGTACATAATACATACAAGTACAGTAATTTTATACAATACAAGTCACGACTGGTCCAGGATGAGAGAGGACCCTGCCCGCGAGGGCTCACAATCTACAAGGGATGGGTGAGGATACAGTAGGCGAGGGTAGAGCTGGTTGTGCAGCGGTTTGGTCGATCGGTGGTTACTGCAGGTTGTAGGCTTGTCGGAAGAGGTAGGTCTTCAGGTTCTTTTTGAAGGTTTCCATGGTAGGCGAGAGTCTGATGTGTTGGGGTAGAGAGTTCCAGAGTAGGGGTGATGCGCGGGAGAAGTCTTGTATGTGATTGTGGGAAGAGGAGATAAGAGGGGAGTACAGAAGGAGATCTTAGGATCGTATCCAAATAAAGTTTGTGGGAGTAACCTGAAAAAATGTGGAGAAGTTAACAGGGTATGAAGACTTTCTCAAGGTAGTGTATAGAGTGTCAGCCACAGGATCCCCATATATAGTGCTGTTTAAAGAAATCTCTTCTTTATTCATTTCTCAGCTGAGGATTTGTTACAACTGGGGCTATGGGCGACACTGGATGGTGCTCTCCATCACTATGTGGGCTATTTACAGTGGGGGAAATAAGTATTTGATCCCTTGCTGATTTTGTACGTTTGCCCACTGACAAAGACATGAACAGCCTATAATTTTAAGGGTCGGTTAATTTTAACATCGAGAGATAGAATATCAAAAATAAAATCCAGAAAACCACATTGTATAAATTATATACATTTATTTGCATTTTTCAGTGAGAAATAAGTATTTGACCCTCTACCAACCATTAAGAGTTCTGGCTCCTACAGACCAATTAGACGCTCCTAATCAACTCATTAATTGCATTGTAGACAGCTGTGTTACATAGTCACCTTTATAAAAGACTCCTATTCACAGACTCAATTAATCAGTCAGACTCTAACCTCTACAACATGGGCAAGACCAAAGAGCTTTCGAAGGATGTCAGGGACAAGATCATAGACCTGCACAAAGCTGGAATGGGCTACAAAACCATAAGTAAGACGCTGGGTGAGAAGGAGACAATTGTTGGTCCAATAGTAAGAAAATGGAAGAAATACAAAATGACTGTCAATCGACATCGATCTGGGGGCACCATGTAAAATCTCACCTCGTGGGGTGTCCTTGATCATGAGGAAGATGAGAGATCAGCCTAAAACTACACAGGGGGACTTGTTATTGATCTCATTCCCTTCGCCAGGACATTAAAACTGGGTCGTGGTTGGGTCTTCCAACAAGACAATGACCCAAAACATACAGCCAAGGCAGCAAAGGAGTGGCTCAAAAAGAAGCACATTAAGGTCATGGGGTGGCCTAGCCCGTCTCCAGACCTTAATCCCACAGAAAAGTTACGGAGGGAGGTGAAGATCCGAGTGGCCAAGTGACAGCCTCAAAATCTTACTGATTTAGAGATGATCTGTAAAGAGGAGTGGAGCAAAATTCCCCGACATGTGCGCAACCCCCATCATCAACTACAAGACACGCCTGACTGCTGGGCTTGCCAACAAGGGTTTTGATGATGATGGTCTTGTCCATGTAGTGCCCAACCCCCCATCCTCTCAGCACCCCCAGATCCAGCCATACCACACTAGTGCTACATCTCCTCCCCCACCTGTGAGGTTCGGCACATAGAGTATAGTGAGTGCCGTACATCTACAGCCACATTCACAGATTCCATCACATTCCACACGTAGGACCCGGGTATGTGTGGCACCTGCTGCTGGATCATATCCTCGCACTGGGTTCATAAAAAACATTGTGGGGGTTCATGCTCTTTGGTAGCCTCCGGGGTCCACACAGTTACGAGTTTCCGTCTCATACAGGTTACATTTTGTTGGATGTTTGGGTCGCCCTCCCAGGGCCGTGCGGTACTCGGTAGATGTGTCACAGCGGCGGTGACCCGGTCCGTGGCCCTGGGCGCCCAATTAATAGGGGAAGTTTGAATGGTGGAATGTAGTTAATGGAATAGTTCGTGACGCCACCTGTGGTGTTCGGCGAGTGAGATGTTAGGCCGACGCTGCAGACAGATCCACTGGGGCTGGTGGTGTGGTGCAGCCAAGATGGTGAAGCTCCCCACAGGTGGAGCTGTAGTCCCAGGCCAGTGTAGATGGGGTAGCTGAGAGGCGCAGGCAGTGTAGAAGCTGGTACCCCGATGTAGTGGCACCGGGTGTGTTAGCGCAGGAATAATTGGAGGATACCGGGGCTTGTAGTTCCAAAGCTTTACTCACAGTCTGTAGTACACACAGGTGCCGGCCTCCGTGCCGTGTCCTCCGGGTCAGGGACTCAGTCAACCTCCAGATCAGATGGAATGCTCCCTTCCACGCTCCGCCAACATGTGCCTTTCTGAACATCTCCTCTATAGCGCCTTTGGTGAGAAGTACTCCTAGTACTGAGTTACACTGGAGTTCCTCCTGACAGATGTTCCCAAGAACTCTACTTGTATGGCAGACAGCTGTAGCCTGCTTCGGGGACTCCTTACTCCTGAGTCCCGGCTCTCTATCCAAGTTGCTGTTGTGCCCCCAAGTATTAGATGGGAGAAGTGCATCTACAGCCCACTACTCCACTGGTGTCTGCTGCAGGACCATTAGCATCCATACAACCTCGGGGACCGGGCCCCGACCTTGCACTTAGAACTTCTAGGCAGGGTTCTCTCCTAACCCACGTCCTCTGTTCCCTTTTACTCCTTCGTTCTGTACTAATCTCTCCTTCTTATGGAAGATCAGCTTTCTGTTCAATGTCTTTCTCTTTCTTTCCTTTCCTGTGCCAGCAGACCCATGTCACTGAGATCTGCTGCAGCACCTCCTTCCTCCATCCCTCTCCCAGGGATCTTCTCTCCTCACTCTCTCCTACTGACTGACCTGAAATCCTAAACCTTCCCGCTCTTTTATGTATTCTAACTCCACCCGCCTCCCAGCACGTTTCGTGCTCCAAGCAGGGAGCCACCAAAGGTGCTCTGCTACACTCCAAGCAGGGAGCCGCAATGTGGCTTTGCTGAACTACTCTGTTGTGTGGGATGCAGGTGTTGGAGCGTGGTCAGGAGCCTCCAACCGACCTGGATGGTGGGGTACCACACCTCAGGAGGAGGTGCAGTACCTCTGTGGCAACTGAATCCTCAGGGGCGCCACATAAACTTTCCACATAACATACATAGCTATTGACACAGTCCTTTCTCAGGCACAATAAAGCAGCACGGTCTCACCCCCAGAGCACAGGAACGCTCATCGGCCCCAGGCTGTCCACCATCAGTGATCTCCTCTCCAACACTACAGACCTTGGAGACCCAGACACGGCAGATCTACACCAGATCGGTCACACAAAACAGCTATTGTCCATAGCAATCACGGATTCTTGTGATTCTCTCCCTCGGCGGATGTAGTCTCCTTTCAGAGAGATCCCGGCCTGTCTTTCTACGGATCCAACGCAATCCACTCTGGTCTGCTCAGCTAGCTGACTTACCTGGCTCTAGTCATAGCTATCCAGGTGCAGCTAATCAGGACCTGTGGTGCTGAGATGTCACCCTGGGTCTACTGCAACATCCACAACCTGATTTCTTTATCCAGCTGTAGGATCACCAGAGACCGAAGAGAATAACAGAACTAGGATCATCCAGCTACAGTATAGGGTCACCAGAGGCCAAAGAGCAGAACTAGGACCATCCAGCTACAGTATAGGGTCACCAGAGGCAGAAGAGAAGAACAGAACTAGGACCATCCAGCTACAGTATAGGATCAGCAGAGGCCAAAGAGAAGAGCAGAACGAAGACTATCCAGCTGCAGGATCACCAGAGGCCGAAGATAAGAGCAGAACAGGGACCATCCAGTTGTAGGATCACCAGAGGCAAAAGAGAAGAGCAGAAAAAAGACTATCCAACTGTAGGATCACCAGGCGCCAGAGAGAAGAGTAGAACTAGGATCATTTGTCTGTAGGATCACCAGAGGCTGAAGAGAAGAGCAGAACTAGGACCATCCAGCTGTACGATCACCAGAGGCCAAAAAGAAGAGGGAACAAAGACCATCCAGCTGTAGGATCACTAGAGGCCAAAGAGAAGAGCAGAACAAGGACCATCCAGCTGTAGGATCACTAGAGGCCAAAGAGAAGAGCAGAACAAGGACCATCCAGCTGTAGGACCACTAGAGGCCAAAGAGAAGAGCAGAACAAGGACCATCCAGCTGTACGATCAACAGAGGCCAAAGAGAAGAGCAGAACAAGGACCATCCAGTTGTAGGATCACTAGAGGCCAAAGAGAAGAGCAGAACAAGGACCATCCAGCTGTACGATCAACAGAGGCCAAAGAGAAGAGCAGAACAAGGACCATCCAGCTGTACGATCAACAGAGGCCAAAGAGAAGAGCAGAACAAGGACCATCCAGTTGTAGGATCACTAGAGGCCAAAGAGAAGAGCAGAACAAGGACCATCCAGCTGTACGATCAACAGAGGCCAAAGAGAAGAGCAGAACAAGGACCATCCAGTTGTAGGATCACTAGAGGCCAAAGAGAAGAGCAGAACAGGGACCATCCAGCTGTAGGATCACTAGAGGCCAAAGAGAAGAGCAGAACTAGGACCATCCAGCTGTAGGATCACTAGAGGCCAAAGAGAAGAGCAGAACTAGGACCATCTAGCTGTAGGATCACTAGAGGCCAAAGAGAAGAGCAGAACTAGGACCATCTAGCTGTAGGATCACTAGAGGCCAAAGAAAAGAGCAGAACAGGGACCATCCAGCTGTAGGATCACTAGAGGCCAAAGAGAAGAGCAGAACAAGGACCATCCAGCTGTAGGATCACTAGAGGCCAAAGAGAAGAGCAGAACAAGGACCATCCAGCTGTAGGATCACTAGAGGCCGAAGATTAGGAGCCATAAAGGTCGAAGAAGGATCATCTAGCTGTAACCACCGACACTAGCAGCTGCTCTCAAGACACAGAGGGATTTGTGGATGACGCACTGTTACGGGGGATCTGTGGATGACGCATTGTTTTGGAGATCTGTGGATGACGCACTGTTATGGGGGATCTGTGGATGACGCACTGTTATGGGGATCTGTGGATGAAGCACTGTTATGGGGGATCTGTGGATGACACACTGTTATGGGGATCTGTGGATGATGCACTGTTATGGGGGATCTGTGGATGACGCACTGTTATGGGGATCTTTGGATGATGCACTGCTATGGGGGATCTGTGGATGACACACTGTTATGGGGGATCTGTGGATGACGCACTGTTATGGGGATCTGTGGATGAAGCACTGTTATGGGGGATCTGTGGATGACGCACTGTTATGGGGGATCTGTGGATGACGCACTGTTATGGGGATCTGTGGATGATGATGCACTGTTATGGGGGATCTGTGGATGATGATGCACTGTTATGGGGGATCTGTGGATGACGCACTGTTATGGGGGATCTGTGGATGACGCACTGTTATGGAGTCTGTGGATGACGCACTGTTATGGGGGATCTGTGGATGATGCGCTGTTATGGGGATCTGTGGATGACGCACTGTTATGGGGGATCTGTGGATGATGATGCACTGTTATGGGGGATCTGTGGATGACGCACTGTTATGGGGATCTGTGGGTGACGCACTGTTATGGGGATCTGTGGGTGACGCACTTATGGGGGATCTGTGGATGATGCGCTGTTATGGGGATCTGTGGATGACGCGCTGTTATGGGGATCTGTGGATGACGCACTGTTATGAGGGATCTGTGGAGGATGCACTGTTATGGAGTCTGTGGATGACGCACTGTTATGGGGGATCTGTGGATGACGCACTGTTATGGAGTCTGTGGATGACGCACTGTTATGGGGGATCTGTGGATGATGCGCTGTTATGGGGATCTGTGGATGACGCACTGTTATGGGGGATCTGTGGATGATGCACTGTTATGGGGGATCTGTGGATGACGCACTGTTATGGGGATCTGTGGGTGACGCACTGTTATGGGGATCTGTGGATGACACACTTATGGGGGATCTGTGGATGATGCGCTGTTATGGGGATCTGTGGATGACGCGCTGTTATGGGGATCTGTGGATGACGCGCTGTTATGGGGGATCTGTGGATGACGCGCTGTTATGGGGGATCTGTGGAGGATGCACTGTTATGGGGGATCTGTGGAGGATGCACTGTTATGGGGGATCTGTGGAGGATGCACTGTTATGGGGGATCTGTGGATGATGCGCTGTTATGGGGGATCTGTGGATGACGCACTGTTATGAGGGATCTGTGGATGACGCACTGTTATGGGGATCTGTGGATGACGCACTGTTATGGGGGATCTGTGGATGACGCACTGTTATGGGGATCTGTGGATGACGCACTGTTATGGGGGATCTGTGGATGACGCACTGTTATGGGGATCTGTGGATGATGCACTGTTATGGGGGACCTGTGGGTGACGCAATGTTATGAGGGATCTGTGGGTGGTGCTGTTATGGGGGATCTGTGGGTGACGCACTGTTATGGGGATCTGTGGATGACGCACTGTTATGGGGGATCTGTGGATGATGCACTATTATGGGGATCTGTGGATGACGCACTGTTATGGGGGATCTGTGGATGGCGCACTGTTATGGGGATCTGTGGATGACGCACTGTTATGGGGATCTGTGGATGACGCACTGTTATGGGGGATCTGTGGATGACGCACTGTTATGGGGATCTGTGGATGACGCACTGTTATGGGGTCTGTGGATGATGCGCTGTTATGGGGGATCTGTGGATGATGCACTGTTATGGGGGATCTGTGGATGACGCACTGTTATGGGGGATCTGTGGAGGATGCACTGTTATGGGGATCTGTGGATGACGCACTGTTATGGGGATCTGTGGATGACGCACTGTTATGGGGATCTGTGGATGATGCACTGTTATGGGGGATCTGTGGATGACGCACTGTTATGGGGATCTGTGGATGAAGCACTGTTATGGGGATCTGTGGATGACGCACTGTTATGGGGATCTGTGGATGAAGCACTGTTATGGGGGATCTGTGGGTGACGCACTGTTATGGGGATCTGTGGATGAAGCACTGTTATGGGGATCTGTGGATGACGCACTGTTATGGGGATCTGTGGATGACGCACTGTTATGGGGATCTGTGGATGATGCACTGTTATGGGGGATCTGTGGGTGACGCACTGTTATGGGGGATCTGTGGGTGACGCACTGTTATGGGGATCTGTGGATGAAGCACTGTTATGGGGATCTGTGGATGACGCACTGTTATGGGGATCTGTGGATGACGCACTGTTATGGGGATCTGTGGATGACGCACTGTTATGGGGATCTGTGGATGACGCTCTGTTATGGGGATCTGTGGATGAAGCACTGTTATGGGGATCTGTGGGTGACGCACTGTTATGGGGATCTGTGGATGAAGCACTGTTATGGGGATCTGTGGATGACGCACTGTTATGGGGATCTGTGGATGACGCACTGTTATGGGGATCTGTGGATGACGCACTGTTATGGGGATCTGTGGATGACGCACTGTTATGGGGATCTGTGGATGAAGCACTGTTATGGGGATCTGTGGATGACGCACTGTTATGGGGATCTGTGGATGACGCACTGTTATGGGGATCTGTGGATGACGCACTGTTATGGGGATCTGTGGGTGACGCACTGTTATGGGGATCTGTGGATGAAGCACTGTTATGGGGATCTGTGGATGACGCACTGTTATGGGGATCTGTGGATGAAGCACTGTTATGGGGGATCTGTGGATGACGCTCTGTTATGGGGATCTGTGGATGAAGCACTGTTATGGGGATCTGTGGATGACGCACTGTTATGGGGATCTGTGGATGACGCACTGTTATGGGGATCTGTGGATGACGCACTGTTATGGGGATCTGTGGGTGACGCACTGTTATGGGGATCTGTGGATGACGCACTGTTATGGGGATCTGTGGATGACGCTCTGTTATGGGGATCTGTGGATGACGCGCTGTTATGGGGGATCTGTGGGTGACGCACTGTTATGGGGATCTGTGGATGAAGCACTGTTATGGGGATCTGTGGATGACGCACTGTTATGGGGATCTGTGGATGACGCACTGTTATGGGGATCTGTGGATGACGCACTGTTATGGGGAATCTGTGGATGACGCACTGTTATGGGGATCTGTGGATGACGCTCTGTTATGGGGATCTGTGGATGAAGCACTGTTATGGGGATCTGTGGATGAAGCACTGTTATGGGGATCTGTGGGTGACGCACTGTTATGGGGATCTGTGGATGACGCACTGTTATGGGGATCTGTGGATGACGCTCTGTTATGGGGATCTGTGGATGAAGCACTGTTATGGGGATCTGTGGATGACGCACTGTTATGGGGATCTGTGGATGACGCACTGTTATGGGGATCTGTGGATGACGCACTGTTATGGGGATCTGTGGATGACGCACTGTTATGGGGATCTGTGGGTGACGCACTGTTATGGGGATCTGTGGGTGACGCACTGTTATGGGGATCTGTGGATGAAGCACTGTTATGGGGATCTGTGGATGACGCACTGTTATGGGGTCTGTGGAGGTCACATAATACATTGTATTACAGTCAGTGACGTCACATTTTGGAATAGCTGATAACAGGGAACAATAGAGAGTCTGATAGAATGGCTTCGGGTAAGAGATGGCTGAGTCGCCTCCTCGGTGGCCGGACACATGCTCGGCCATGTGCTGGGACGGCCGCCACACGCGCAGCTGTTATGTGGGAGCGCTGCAGCCAATCAGGAAGCAGTTCTCCGAAGCGATGCGCTCACCCCGACTAATAATCTCCTCCTGATTGGCGGCTCGGTGGGATAAGACCCCGCGCCCCGTATCTGCTTCCTGCGTCTCTGTCCTGTCACTGCCGCAACTGCTGGCAGCACCGCGATACGCAGGAAGCAGAACCGCAACCGGAACCGTCACCTACCCGAGAACCAAGATACACTGAGAACTCATTCCTCTGCTGCTCCAGTCACCTCCAGAGCTGCAGTCACTATTCTACTGTTACATTGTGTCTCATCCTCCAGTCACCTCCAGAGCTGCGGTCAGTATTCTGCTGTTACATCGTGTCTCATCCTCCAGTCACCTCCAGAGCTGCACTCACTATTCTGCTGTTACATTGAGTCTCATCCTCCAGTCACCTCCAGAGCTGCAGTCACTATTCTGCTGTTATATCCTGTCTTATCCTCCAGCCACCACCAGAGCTGCAGTCACTATTCTGCTGTTACATCGTGTCTCATCCTCCAGTCACCTCCAGAGCTGCACTCACTATTCTGCTGTTACATCATGTCTCATCCTCCAGTCACCTCCAGAGCTGCGGTCACTATTCTGCTGTTACATCGTGTCTCATCCTCAAGTCACCTCCAGAGCTGCACTCACTATTCTGCTGTTACATCATGTCTCATCCTCCAGTCACCTCCAGAGCTGCAGTCACTATTCTGCTGTTACATCGTATCTCATCCTCCAGTCACCTCCAGAGCTGCACTCACTATTCTGCTGTTACATCGTGTCTTATCCTCCAGTCACCTCCAGAGCTGCAGTCACTATTCTGCTGTTACATCGTGTCTAATCCTCCAGTCACCTCCAAAGCTGCAGTCACTATACTGCTGTTATATCCTGTCTTATCCTCCAGCCACCACCAGAGCTGCACTCACTATTCTGCTGTTACATCATGTCTCATCCTCCAGTCACCTCCAGAGCTGCGGTCACTATTCTGCTGTTACATCGTGTCTCATCCTCCAGTCACCTCCAGAGCTGCGGTCACTATTCTGCTGTTACATCGTGTCTTATCCTCCAACTCTTTTATTTTACAAAATTATCAAAATTACACTCAGAAACAAACCACAATACATAAACTAAAGAAAACCAACATAGACAGACATAAAATGTGCAAAACATGCGCAAACGACTGAAAGTCCAAATCCTTTCCTTGTCCCCCACTGAGCTCGGCAGCTTAGGGTCCCCCAGCAGGAATCCACTTAAAAGAAAATACAAAGAAACATAAACCCCACTCCCCACTCTCACTCCATTCACCCCCATTCACCCCCATTCACACCTCACCGATTTTACTAGTTTACTATTTACAATTTTACTATTTACAAAAACCAAACGAAAATAACCCTTTCCTGGCCCTCCGCCTTGAAAAAAACAAGAACTCTGCCACTTTGGCCGACAAACCTTACCTCCTATTACACAGCAAAGATTTTTTTTTTTTTTTTTTTTTTTCCTCTCCCACACATGGCAACAAGTTCGCAGCCTTTTTTCCCACCACCTTGCACCGCAGGTCCTACAAGTTTGTAGCCTTGTCACTGCAAAATCTGGTCCACGAAAGTTTATGGCCTTTTGATTCCACACGAAAATTATTTCCAGGGTCCGCAGAGTCTACTTCTCCTGCCCTGCTCCTTCATGTTGCTCTTGGCATCCGGTCATCCATCCACCACCCCCCATGCACCCCCCTCCCAACCTGACTACACCCCATCCACACATTCTAACTAAAAAAACAAAAAAAACGTGTGTTATATGTTTTTCCTTTTACCAAAGCACAACCAAAAGACATTTTCCAAAGCTCTCAATACCATCCCATCTACTTACGCATTAATATACAAACTAAACACAGCATTTACATACCCAAGGCCCAAGTTTGGCACCTGTAAGCCCAATATCCATTATATGTCCTGTTTTTAAAACAAAAAGCTAAGGTGGCATGCACCAGCCCACCACCAGGAAAACGGGGTTCTAGAGGCTCCATCCCTCACTAACACATTCATCCTATCCCTCAAGAACTAAGACTGTCCCTACTTCTGTCCCTAAAAAAAGAAACCTGTCCCTATCTGTCCCTTCCTGCCCCTACTCTACCTAACTTATCATAACTAACTATCTGTCCCTCAGTGCCTGTCCCTCCCTGTCCCTATCTGCCCCTACTTCTGTCCCTAACACACCCAGTGAAACTTATGCTATCCCTACCCTCATTCACACGGAGCTAGCTCTCCCTTGAGTGCGTTTTTAAAAGGAGAGGCCTCTCCAAAGCCAAGAGGCCTTCCTCACACCCAACCTTTCGAACTCCAAAGAACGGACCTTCACCAGGTCACCCAAGATGTTTCCTACCACCTCATCCCTTGGGAGGGTTTTTTTCCGCGTCGTAACTAGGCACCGTGCATTCCAAGTGTGGAACCTAACCGCTGCACTGACTAGGAATAAAGTGCACGGGTCCCGGCCACCCAGGGATCTGAACGCTCCATAGGCCCATTCAGTGTAGGAGAGGGACGCCAGCCGCGGCCAACGTATGGAGGCACCCACCCTGTTGTAAACCTCTGCATTAAAGGGACAATGAAGCAGGAAGTGCTCCATGCTTTCCAGCACGTCGCCACACTCCTCACGAGGGCAACCCCGGTCATCGGAGTTCCTGCACTTCAAGTTGTCCCTTACATACAGCCTCCCGTGGAAGCAACGCCAGGTCAAGTCCCAAAACTTCATGGGGATCCGCTTAGAATTTAAAAGCCCCAGCCCGACCTCCAGATCCCGGCCTGGGCAATCCTTAAGGGCCAGGGGCTTCTGGAAATGGGTCAACAGGACCCTCCTGTCAAGGCACTGCCTCGACATGGTCCTGATTTCCCACATTCCCAGACCCCACCGGCGGATCACCTTCAGAACCGGGGTAGCGTAAGCCGGAAGATGCCCATGAGGTGTGCGTAGGTCCTTCACCCGCCCTCCTGTCTCCCATTCCTGGAAGAAAGGCCAAAGCCAACCCTTGCAGGAGACTACCCACGGAGGAGCCCTCTCTAGCCAGAGGTTAGAGATGTTAGTCTTAAGAAAGGTGTTTACTAGAAACACCACCGGGTTGACCATACCCAACCCGCCTAGTCTCCTCGTACGGTATGTAACCTCCCTCTTGATTAGGTTAAGCCTATTCCCCCATAACAATTGGAAGAACAGGCTATAGACCCGCGTCCAGAGAGGTTCCGGCAAGATGCACACACTGCCCAGGTATATCAATAAAGGTAGCAGATAGCCTTTAGCCAGGGCAACCCTTTCCCTCAGGGTTAAAGACCAACCCTTCCATTGGTCCACCTTTTGGGCGGCGATCTTAAGTCTGCCCTCCCAATTTTGCTGGGGGTAGTCCCCGGGGCCAAATTCGATGCCTAGAATTTTGGCGGTGGCCTGGGGCCCTGGAAGGGTGTCCGGGAGATCAAAACTAGGATCTCCCCCTCCCAGCCAGAGACTTTCACACTTATCCCGGTTGATCATGGACCCGGATGCCTCCGAGTAGCGCACTACCTCCGACATGACCCAGTCCGCCTCCCCTCTCGAGGATACGAACAGGGAAACATCATCGGCGTACGCCACCACCCTCAGAGAGGAGCCAGAGCCCGCCCGGTCCATCCCGACTCCCGCCAACGGTCCACGATCTACCCTCCTTAAGAAGGGATCGATCGCGAACACGTATAAAAGCGGGCTCAGCGGACAGCCCTGACGGACCCCAGAACCCACCTCAAAAGGACGACCTGACCAACCATTCACCAGCGGAAAAGTCTCAGCCCCTTGGTACAAGATCTCTAACCATTTTACAAACCTCCCAGGCAGACCATACCTCAAAAGGACGGACCAGAGGTACTCGTGGTTGACCCGGTCAAAGGCTTTCGCTTGATCTAATGACAGCAAGTACCCCTTCCAGTGACCTGCCCTACCCTGCTCCACTGCCTCTCGGACACCGAGCACAGCACTAAAAGTACTGCGGCCTGGAACAGAGCAATGCTGGGCCCCTGAAAGGAGCCGGGGTGCAAACTTCACCAGCCGATTAAACAGCACCTTGGCCAGAACCTTCCGGTCCGTATCGAGAAGCGCTATGGGACGCCAGTTCTCGATTCGGGACGGATCCTTACCCTTTGACAGAATAATGAGGGCTGACTTCCTCATTGAGCCGGGAAGAGTGCCCGAGGAGAGACACTCATTAAAGACCCCTGTCAAGAGGGGGACCAAGGAGTCCCTAAAAGTCTTATAGAACTCAGATGTTAAGCCATCCGGACCTGGCGATTTCTTGAGCCGAAGCCCATCAATGGCCAGTCTCACTTCCTCTTCCCTGATTTCTTCTGCCAAAACACCAAGAGAGGGGTCACCCCCTGGCTCAGGGATGGCTTCAGCCAGGAAAGCCGACATCCTGTCCCGATCCAGATCCTTCTTTTCCAAGAGGTGTGAGTAGAAGGATCTGACCACCTCCAGGATCCCTGATTTGGATCTGTTCAGGGACCCCGTACTGTCGATCAGTCCTGTCACCATCTTACAATTCACTGACATCTTACAGTTTCTGTAAGGGTCGGGCGAGCGGTACTTCCCGAAGTCCCTCTCAAAAACCAAAGATGTGTGCCTATCATACTGACACCTCTTGAGCAAAGATTTCACTCTGGAGATTTCCTCTCGGTCACCTCCAGTCGAGACAAGCTGCTCGAGTTTCCTCCCCAGAGCCTGGTACAAGCGGTGCCTGTTCAGACTCCTGAGGCTCGAGAGCTGACGGAAGAACCCCGCCACCCGCTTTTTGAAGATCTCCCACCACTCTGACTTACTACTACAGAGATCCAACAGCGGTACCTGGCTCTGAAGAAAATCCTCGAAGGATTGTCTCACCTCCGCTTCTTCCAGCAGGGACGAATTGAGCTTCCACAGCCCTCTTCCCATCCGAGGAGTCTCTGCAACATTCAGAGAAAAGAAAATTAGACAGTGATCGGAGAACTCCACCTCAACGGCGGACACAGCAGAAAAGATGGCGTCCTCCTTCAAAAAAAACCTGTCTATTCTAGACCTACAGCTACCCCTATGGTAGGTGAAACCTCCGTGACCTGGGGTGTGCCGGATGTGGGCATCCACCAGGCGAGCTTCACTGGCTATGCTATTCAACGCGACGCTATCATAAGCCAGGCGATCTCCGGGACCCCCCCGGTCACGGGACCTCGTAATGGTGTTGAAGTCCCCACCGAAGACCACCTGTCGGCTCGTAAAAAGAAAGGGCTTGATCCTCAGGAAGAGACATTTACGGTCCCACTTGGACTGTGGGCCGTAGATATTAATGAGCCGGAGCTCTTGTCCCCTCATGAAGACATCTAGGATCAGGCACCTCCCCATTTCCAACTCAGTAACCCGTCGGCATTCAACTGCTGCAGTCTTAAAAAGGACTGCCACCCCGCTATACGGCTCGGCCGCAAGAGACCAGTATGAGGGCCCGCACCTCCACTCCCTCCGTGATTTATAGATGGCCCCCATGTCTGTTAGTCTGGTCTCTTGCAAGAATAAAATTTCTGCCTCAATCCGGGAGAAAAAATCAAAGGCCGTGAAGCGAGCCGCATCTGACTTAATGCTAGCGACATTAATAGACGCCAGCGTCAACGGGGCGAGTTCAGCCATCATGGGTGATCGAGTTGGATGGCCAATTTCTTCCCTACCCCGCTATTACCTCCTCCTGGGGAGGGGTCAGACACCTTCCTTTTCAGGGAAGCTCCCGACGTGTCCATCCCACCCCCCCCGGTGTCCTCGCCCCCGGGTTCCAGGTCTGTCCCCCCCTCAGGAGGAGCAATGCCCCCTGAGGGACGGACTCCGCCATCCCCCGAAGGACCCTCCGGTGTTACCCCCGGCCCAGTACCCTCGTCTTGCGGTTCATCATCTGAACCCCCGAGGGCGCTGAACCGGTTGGAGAGTCTGATCAGAGGGGGGTCAGCGGGCCCTTCCGTATGCACCCTTGTGGTCGGGGGCGGGGGGGACTTTGAAGGCTTGTCAGCCTTCCTCCCCACCGCTTTGCGCTTGGCACGCCTGGTTTTGCCACCTGGTGCTGTAGGCTGCTCTTGGACATCCTCATCAACACTTTCATACTGAGAGGAATTGTCCGAGTCAGCCGCTTTCTCCTCTCTCTCCATCCTCCTGATCTCCTCACTCACCGCACTCTCCCCCAGGGCCTCAGAGGCTTTGGCCACGGGCCTGGAGGGAGGAGCAGGCATCACCCCGGTTGCCCGAGGCTCCACCTGTCCCTTACCTCCCTGGCGTTTTTCCTGCCTCCGCTGGTACGCGGGGCCCCTTGCAGCATTGCCCTTCCTCACTGGCCCCTCAGCCCTTCCCCCTTCGCCACCACCTGCCACAGCAGAAGCAGCGCCACCGGGGGTTGCCCCCCCGCGGTCTCCCCCCACCGGGCCTGTGGCGGCATTAGAGAAAGAGCGAGGGCAGCGGCTGAGAGGGTGACCCAGGTCACCACACAGGTGGCACCGAATGTCTTTGCACAAGGCAGCCAGGTGACCTACCCCACCACACAACGCGCACTTCTGCACCTTGCAGTTGGCGCTGAAGTGAGTGGGGTCGCCGCACTTGTGGCAGACCTTCGGTTGCCCCTGGTAGAAGACCAGGATCCTGTCCCTTCCCAGGAACGCCGAGGAAGGGATGTGGGTGACCGTGCCGCCGGAAACCTTCAATTTGACCATGAAGGTCCAGCCCCCCGACCAGATGCCAAACTCGTCCCTGTTCTTTTTTGGGACCTCGGTGACCTCCCCGTAACGGGAAAGCCACGTCATGATGTCCACGCCTGCGAGTGACTCGTTACATGTAACCACGGTCACTCGCTTGACGGAATTTTGGCGAGACACCGCTTGAGCCACGAAGTCTCACCATCCGGGCTCTTCTCGCACCAGCTCGTAGTTTGACCAGAAGAGCTCAAGCCCCTCTGGCCGCACGAAGCTGACGTCGAAGAAGCGGGACGCCGAAGGGTGTATCAGGGCAAAGATGTCATTCGCCCCGAAGCCCATCTTAAGGAGGAGCTCCACCACCTTGCTCCTAGGTGGACAAGCTTCACTGCCCCCCCACCTAAGACGGACCACATTCCTTCTTGGCGGCCCCTGCCCGGCTGTGGGGAGAGACCAAACAGTCCCTCCCTCCCTTTGATTTTGGAAGGCTGCTAGGCCATGTCTCTCTATCCAGAAAGACAGGTCCACTGTCCTCCCCTCTACCATGATCGATCTTTCTCCCCTTTGGAGGGCCTCCAGGAAACGGCGGTGCAAACCGCCGTCCCCGAAGCCCGGAGGCGAGGAGACCCCCCCGGAACCACCCCGACCCCCAGCCGCGACCCCCGCATAATTACGTTGGGGCCTCGCGGATGGGGGGGCAGACGGGCCAGCCCTCCCACCACTACCACCACTTGTGCCAGCACCCTCATTCACTCTCCCGTTCACTCTTTTATTATTTCCACTCGCTCCGGCACTCACTCCAGCATTTACTGCCACATTCACACTCGCACTCACTCCCTCATCCATATCGCTCACATCACCATTTATGTCCTCAAACAGCTCTTCAAAAATATCTCCTATCTCACTTCCAGATAGACCACTATTTACATTAGCAGACTTGGTGTTGCAGTACCCCTGCCTGCCTGCTGGGGGCCCTGACTGGCCAGTGCTCTGCTCCTTGGAGCTGCTGGCACTGCTCCAACTCTTGTCCAGGAGTGCCGCTGCCCCTTTAAATACCTCCGAGCAGAGCGCACTCAGTACGCCCTGCCCGAGCCTGGGAGCAGCAGCAGCTCCTGGGTTCTCTGGCTCCACTTTTTTTTCTTTTTGTGGTGTCTTTGCACTGAGGACAGGGACGGCCACTGCCACCGCACCCTGCCCTCTGCTGTTCGCCCCCGCCGGCTTCCCAAGGAGCGCCAGAGCCCCCGCACCACCAGATGGAGGTAAGCGGGCTGGGGACCCCGACAACTCCCTACCGACTTTTGGGGGCACTATGCTGCTTGAGGGGGTAGGCGGGACAGGAGGCAGTGGGCCCGCCAAGGCCACGCCCCCCCCGCCGGCCGCAGCCACCCCGGGCAGAGCAGTGACCCCTTGCGAGGCCACGCCCTCCCCAGGTGACGCGGGCACAGCGGGCGGGACAGCGGCCGAGGAGGACACGCCCCCCCCGCATGCCGCAGCCTTTGCAGGCCGGGCAACACTCGGGGAGGCCACGCCCCCCTCACGGACTGTCACTGCGCCCCTGAACCCACCACTTGATGTTGGCAGGGCTGGCCACTCCCCCTCGTCGCCCAGCGGCGGCGGTGCCCCCAGCACGGACCCCTTTGTGGGTCTACGCGCCGGGGACCCCGCTCTTGCCACGGGCGCCGTCAGAGGAGCTACCAGCCCCTTGCATTTTTTTAGCTGCTGCTTCACAGCAGCCTCCACGCCCTTTCTAGGTCTCTGGACCCCCATAAGTGGACCAGACTTAACGGACCCGTGCGTGGGGGATCCAGAGACCCCAGCACTCACCGCCGGAGGTGCGGTCCTGGCTGTACCCGTGCTGAGCGCCAGGCCAGCCCCCCCTGCCACCGGGGACTGAGCCCGGACACCACTACTGCCAATACCGCCAGCGGCTGTTACACCACTGGCACCAGCACCGACCTCCATGTCGCTGCCTGAACCCTCACCGCCACCACCAGATGTGACGGTAAGGTCCAGGCACACATCACTCTGCCCGCGCCCCCGCTGCGGACCCACCACAGGGCCCGAGCCGGGGTGGGCAGCGGGTTCCATACAGCGGGACAGAGGGACCCCGGAAAGAGGGACAAACATAAGTTTGTCAGCCACGGTGTTTTTTGGCTTGCGCTTGTTTTTTTTCTTTTTCCTCTTTCCGGTTGCCTCGTCCTCAGGGCAGACCTCATCCCCAAAGAGCAGTGTGCCAAACCGCTCTGGGGACTCGATCTGCCTCACCTGTTGTAGGACGAGGCAGCCCCCCTCACTACTACTGTCCCCACTCCCACCAGCCTCCCCCTCGCCCCCACTTTCCTCCGAGTAACTGGAGTCCGGTGGGAGAGCCACTTGCTCAGGGGCCACCCCGCTGCATGTTACCTGGGTGTTGTTGCTCACCAGGCCTTCAGGTGGGGCAGGCGTAGATGTTCCGCCATCCTCCTCCTCTTGGCCCTCCACCTGGCAGGGGCCTCCCGACCCCCCAGGAGACCCTCCGGTCATGGCTCTAAACCGGTCATCATTTTTCAGTTTCTCTGCAAAGGGGCCGCTCCCACTCAGGATAGCCGCCCGTATCTCCCCCAAGGCCCTGATAGCCCCCTTCAGCCTCTCCACCGTGGCGGAGACCTCAGCTCGTCTCGAGGCGGGGAGCCGGTTCTTAGCCACCGCTCGTGCTCCCCTTAACTCCTCCCGGAGTTTTCTCAGCTGTTTGGCGGCCTCCTCATATTCGCAGAGGTGCGCATGGATGCGGGAGGCGTAGATGGTGGATGGCTCTCCCTCAGCTCTGGAGCCCCAGATGTTGGGGGGCTCTGCCACTGCACCTCTGCTCTGGGCCGCCACTCCTCCGGGAGGAGGAGCCGCCACGGTACCAGCTTCGGGGGGCCCGGTGTCCCGGGGCTCCTGGGTCCTGCGACCCCCTCTCTCCTGGCTCCGTCTCTTCCCCATCTCCCTGGGACTGGCTGGCTGCACCCTGGCCTCCGGATGGTGCTGAGGCCCCCCACCCCCAGCTGGCTTGCCGGGGGATGGGAGCCAGGGGCACAGCCCCGGGGCTCAGTCCCAGGGAAAGTCCTCTTTCCTGGGAAGGGGGCAGATGGAAAGTCCTTGCAGGAAAAAACCTCCCTTCCCAGGAGCTTAGCAAGGCCCTAGCCTGCAGACGCTCAGCACAGATGCTCCTCCTCTTCCTGGGCGTGCTCTATCCTCCAGTCACCTCCAAAGCTGCAGTCACTATTCTGCTGTTATATCCTGTCTTATCCTCCAGCCACCACCAGAGCTGCACTCACTATTCTGCTGTTACATCGTGTCTCATCCTCCAGTCACCTCCAGAGCTGCACTCACTATTCTGCTGTTACATCGTGTCTTATCCTCCAGTCACCTCCAGAGCTGCACTCACTATTCTGCTGTTACATCGTGTCTTATCCTCCAACTCTTTTATTTTACAAAATTATCAAAATTACACTCAGAAACAAACCACAATACATAAACTAAAGAAAACCAACATAGACAGACATAAAATGTGCAAAACATGCGCAAACAACTGAAAGTCCAAATCCTTTCCTTGTCCCCCACTGAGCTCGGCAGCTTAGGGTCCCCCAGCAGGAATCCACTTAAAAGAAAATACAAAGAAACATAAACCCCTCTCCCCACTCTCACTCCATTCACCCCCATTCACCCCCATTCACACCTCACCGATTTTACTAGTTTACTATTTACAATTTTACTATTTACAAAAACCAAACGAAAATAACCCTTTCCTGGCCCTCCGCCTTGGGAAAAAAAGAACTCCGCCACTTTGGCCGACAAACCTTACCTCCTATTACACAGCAAAGATTTTTTTTTTCCCCTCTCCCACACATGGCAACAAGTTCACAGCCTTTTTTCCCACCACCTTGCACCGCAGGTCCTACAAGTTTGTAGCCTTGTCACTGCAAAATCTGGTCCACGAAAGTTTATGGCCTTTTGATTCCACACGAAAACTATTTCCAGGGTCCGCAGAGTCTACTTCTCCTGCCCTGCTCCTTTGCTCCTTCATGTTGCTCTTGGCATCCGGTCATCCATCCACCACCCCCCATGCACCCCCCTCCCAACCTGACTACACCCCATCCACACATTCTAACTAAAAAAACAAAAAAAACGTGTGTTATATATTTTTCCTTTTACCAAAGCACAACCAAAAGACATTTTCCAAAACTCTCAATACCATCCCATCTACTTACGCATTAAAATACAAACTAAACACAGCATTTACATACCCAAGGCCCAAGTTTGGCACCTGTAAGCCCAATATCCATTATATGTCCTGTTTTTAAAACAAAAAGCTAAGGTGGCATGCACCAGCCCACCACCAGGAAAACGGGGTTCTAGAGGCTCCATCCCTCACTAAAACATTCATCCTATCCCTCAAGAACTAAGACTGTCCCTACTTCTGTCCCTAAAAAAGAAACCTGTCCCTATCTGTCCCTACCTGCCCCTACTCTACCTAACTTATCATAACTAACTATCTGTCCCTCAGTGCCTGTAGCTCCCTGTCCCTATCTGCCCCTACTTCTGTCCCTAACACACCCAGTGAAACTTATGCTATCCCTACCCTCATTCACACGGAGCTAGCTCTCCCTTGAGTGCGTTTTTAAAAGGAGAGGCCTCTCCAAAGCCAAGAGGCCTTCCTCACACCCAACCTTTCGAACTCCAAAGAACGGACCTTCACCAGGTCACCCAAGATGTTTCCTACCACCTCATCCCTTGGGAGGGTTTTTTTCCGCGTCGAACCTAGGCACCGTGCATTCCAAGTGTGGAACCTAACCGCTGCACTGACTAGGAATAAAGTGCACGGGTCCCGGCCACCCAGGGATCTGAACGCTCCATAGGCCCATTCAGCGTAGGAGAGGGACGCCAGCCGCGGCCAACGTATGGAAGCACCCACCCTGTTGTAAACCTCTGCATTAAAGGGACAATGAAGCAGGAAGTGCTCCATGCTTTCCAGCACGTCACCACACTCCTCACGAGGGCAACCCCGGTCATCGGAGTTCCTGCACTTCAAGTTGTCCCTTACATACAGCCTCCCGTGGAAGCAACGCCAGGTCAAGTCCCAAAACTTCATGGGGATCCGCTTAGAATTTAAAAGCCCCAGCCCGACCTCCAGATCCCGGCCTGGGCAATCCTTAAGGGCCAAGGGCTTCTGGAAATGGGTCAACAGGACCCTCCTGTCAAGGCACTGCCTCGACATGGTCCTGATTTCCCACATTCCCAGACCCCACCGGCGGATCACCTTCAGAACCGGGGTAGCATAAGCCGGGAGATGCCCATGAGGTGTGCGTAGGTCCTTCACCCGCCCTCCTGTCTCCCATTCCTGGAAGAAAGGCCAAAGCCAACCCTTGCAGGAGACTACCCACGGAGGAGCCCTCTCTAGCCAGAGGTTGGAGATGTTAGTCTTAAGAAAGGTGTTTACTAGAAACACCACCGGGTTTACCATACCCAACCCGCCTAGTCTCCTCGTACGGTATGTAACCTCCCTCTTGATTAGGTTAAGCCTATTCCCCCATAACAATTGGAAGAACAGGCTATAGACCCGCGTCCAGAGAGGTTCCGGCAAGATGCACACACTGCCCAGGTATATCAATAAAGGTAGCAGATAGCCTTTAGCCAGGGCAACCCTTTCCCTCAGGGTTAAAGACCAACCCTTCCATTGGTCCACCTTTTGGGCGGCGATCTTAAGTCTGCCCTCCCAATTTTGCTGGGGGTAGTCCCCGGGGCCAAATTCGATGCCTAGAATTTTGGCGGTGGCCTGGGGCCCTGGAAGGGTGTCCGGGAGATCAAAACTAGGATCTCCCCCTCCCAGCCAGAGACTTTCACACTTATCCCGGTTGATCATGGACCCGGATGCCTCCGAGTAGCGCACTACCTCCGACATGACCCAGTCCGCCTCCCCTCTCGAGGATACGAACAGGGAAACATCATCGGCGTACGCCACCACCCTCAGAGAGGAGCCAGAGCCCGCCCGGTCCATCCCGACTCCCGCCAACGGTCCACGATCTACCCTCCTTAAGAAGGGATCGATCGCGAACACATATTAAAGCGGGCTCAGCGGACAGCCCTGACGGACCCCAGAACCCACCTCAAAAGGACGGACCAGAGGTACTCGTGGTTGACCCGGTCAAAGGCTTTCGCTTGATCTAATGACAGCAAGTACCCCTTTCAGTGACCTGCCCTACCCTGCTCCACTGCCTCTCGGACACCGAGCACAGCACTAAAAGTACTGCGGCCTGGAACAGAGCAATGCTGGGCCCCTGAAAGGAGCCGGGGTGCAAACTTCACCAGCCGATTAAACAGCACCTTGGCCAGAACCTTCCGGTCCGTATCGAGAAGCGCTATGGGACGCCAGTTCTCGATTCAGGACGGATCCTTACCCTTTGACAGAATAATGAGGGCTGACTTCCTCATTGAGCCGGGAAGAGTGCCCGAGGAGAGACACTCATTAAAGACCCCTGTCAAGAGGGGGACCAAGGAGTCCCTAAAAGTCTTATAGAACTCAGATGTTAAGCCATCCGGACCTGGCGATTTCTTGAGCCGAAGCCCATCAATGGCCAGTCTCACTTCCTCTTCCCTGATTTCTTCTGCCAAAACACCAAGAGAGGGGTCACCCCCTGGCTCAGGGACGGCTTCAGCCAGGAAAGCCGACATCCTGTCCCGATCCAGATCCTTCTTTTCCAAGAGGTGTGAGTAGAAGGATCTGACTACCTCCAGGATCCCTGATTTGGATCTGTTCAGGGACCCCGTACTGTCGATCAGTCCTGTCACCATCTTACAATTCACTGACATCTTACAGTTTCTGTAAGGGTCGGGCGAGCGGTACTTCCCGAAGTCCCTCTCAAAAACCAAGGATGTGTGCCTATCATACTGACACCTCTTGAGCAAAGATTTCACTCTGGAGATTTCCTCTCGGTCACCTCCAGTCGAGACAAGCTGCTCGAGTTTCCTCCCCAGAGCCTGGTACAAGCGGTGCCTGTTCAGACTCCTGAGGCTCGAGAGCTGACGGAAGAACCCCGCCACCCGCTTTTTGAAGATCTCCCACCACTCTGACTTACTACTACAGAGATCCAACAGCGGTACCTGGCTCTGAAGAAAATCCTCGAAGGATTGTCTCACCTCCGCTTCTTCCAGCAGGGACGAATTGAGCTTCCACAGCCCTCTTCCCATCCGAGGAGTCTCTGCAACATTCAGAGAAAAGAAAATTAGACAGTGATCGGAGAACTCCACCTCAACGGCGGACACAGCAGAAAAGATGGCGTCCTCCTTCAAAAAAAACCTGTCTATTCTAGACCTACAGCTACCCCTATGGTAGGTGAAACCTCCGTGGCCTGGGGTGTGCCGGATGTGGGCATCCACCAGGCGAGCTTCACTGGCTATGCTATTCAATGCGACGCTATCATAAGCCAGGCGATCTCCGGGACCTCGTAATGGTGTTGAAGTCCCCACCGAAGACCACCTGTCGGCTCGTAAAAAGAAAGGGCTTGATCCTCAGGAAGAGACATTTGCGGTCCCACTTGGACTGCGGGCCGTAGATGTTGATGAGCCGGAGCTCTTGTCCCCTCATGAAGACATCTAGGATCAGGCACCTCCCCATTTCCAACTCAGTAACCCGTCGGCATTCAACTGCTGCAGTCTTAAAAAGGACTGCCACCCCGCTATACGGCTCGGCCGCAAGAGACCAGTATGAGGGCCCGCACCTCCACTCCCTCCGTGCTTTATAGATGGCCCCCATGTCTGTTAGTCTGGTCTCTTGCAAGAATAAAATTTCTGCCTCAATCCGGGAGAAAAAATCAAAGGCCGTGAAGCGAGCCGCATCTGACTTAATGCTGGCGACATTAATAGACGCCAGCGTCAACGGGGCGAGTTCAGCCATCATGGGTGATCGAGTTGGATGGCCAATTTCTTCCCTACCCCGCTATTACCTCCTCCTGGGGAGGGGTCAGACACCTTCCTTTTCAGGGAAGCTCCCGACGTGTCCATCCCACCCCCCCCGGTGTCCTCGCCCCCGGGTTCCAGGTCTGTCCCCCCCTCAGGAGGAGCAATGCCCCCTGAGGGACGGACTCCGCCATCCCCTGAAGGACCCTCCGGTGTTGCCCCCGGCCCAGTACCCTCGTCTTGCGGTTCATCATCTGAACCCCCGAGGGCGCTGAACCGGTTGGAGAGTCTGATCAGAGGGGGGTCAGCGGGCCCTTCCGTATGCACCCTTGTGGTCGGGGGCGGGGGGGAATTTGAAGGCTTGTCAGCCTTCCTCCCCACCGCTTTGCGCTTGGCACGCCTGGTTTTGCCACCTGGTGCTGTAGGCTGCTCTTGGACATCCTCATCAACACTTTCATACTGAGAGGAATTGTCCGAGTCAGCCGCTTTCTCCTCTCTCTCCATCCTCCTGATCTCCTCACTCACCGCACTCTCCCCCAGGGCCTCAGAGGCTTTGGCCACGGGCCTGGAGGGAGGAGCAGGCATCACCCCGGTTGCCCGAGGCTCCACCTGTCCCTTACCTCCCTGGCGCTTTTCCTGCCTCCGCTGGTACGCGGGGCCCCTTGCAGCATTGCCCTTCCTCACTGGCCCCTCAGCCCTTCCCCCTTCCACAGCAGAAGCAGCGCCACCGGGGGTTGCCCCCCCGCGGTCTCCCCCCACCGGGCCTGTGGCGGCATTAGAGAAAGAGCGAGGGCAGCGGCTGAGAGGGTGACCCAGGTCACCACACAGGTGGCACCGAATGTCTTTGCACAAGGCAGCCAGGTGACCTACCCCACCACACAACGCGCACTTCTGCACCTTGCAGTTGGCGCTGAAGTGGGTGGGGTCGCCGCACTTGTGGCAGACCTTCGGTTGCCCCTGGTAGAAGACCAGGATCCTGTCCCTTCCCAGGAACGCAGAGGAAGGGATGTGGGTGACCGTGCCGCCGGAAACCTTCAATTTGACCATGAAGGTCCAGCCCCCCGACCAGATGCCAAACTCGTCCCTGTTCTTTTTTGGGACCTCGGTGACCTCCCCCTAACGGGAAAGCCACGTCATGATGTCCACGCCTGCGAGTGACTCGTTACATGTAACCACGGTCACTCGCTTGACGGAATTTTGGCGAGACACCGCTTGAGCCACGAAGTCTCGCCATCCGGGCTCTTCTCGCACCAGCTCGTAGTTTGACCAGAAGAGCTCAAGCCCCTCTGGCCGCACGAAGCTGACGTCGAAGAAGCGGGACGCCGAAGGGTGTATCAGGGCAAAGATGTCATTCGCCCCGAAGCCCATCTTAAGGAGGAGCTCCACCACCTTGCTCCTAGGTGGACAAGCTTCACTGCCCCCCCACCTAAGACGGACCACATTCCTTCTTGGCGGCCCCTGCCCGGCTGTGGGGAGAGACCAAACAGTCCCTCCCTCCCTTTGATTTTGGAAGGCTGCTAGGCCATGTCTCTCTATCCAGAAAGACAGGTCCACTGTCCTCCCCTCTACCATGATCGATCTTTCTCCCCTTTGGAGGGCCTCCAGGAAACGGCGGTGCAAACCGCCGTCCCCGGAGCCCGGAGGCGAGGAGACCCCCCCGGAACCACCCCGACCCCCAGCCGCGACCCCCGCATAATTACATTGGGGCCTCGCGGCTGGGGGGGCAGACGGGCCAGCCCTCCCACCACTACCACCACTTGTGCCAGCACCCTCATTCACTCTCCCGTTCACTCTTTTATTATTTCCACTCGCTCCGGCACTCACTCCAGCATTTACTGCCACATTCACACTCGCACTCACTCCCTCATCCATATCGCTCACATCACCATTTATGTCCTCAAACAGCTCTTCAAAAATATCTCCTATCTCACTCCCACTCTCACTTCCAGATAGACCACTATTTACATTAGCAGACTTGGTGTTGCAGTACCCCTGCCTGCCTGCTGGGGGCCCTGACTGGCCAGTGCTCTGCTCCTTGGAGCTGCTGGCACTGCTCCAACTCTTGTCCAGGAGTGCCGCTGCCCCTTTAAATACCTCCGAGCAGAGCGCACTCAGTACGCCCTGCCCGAGCCTGGGAGCAGCAGCAGCTCCTGGGTTCTCTGGCTCCACTTTTTTTCCTTTTTGCGGTGTCTTTGCACTGAGGACAGGGACGGCCACTGCCACCGCACCCTGCCCTCTGCTGTTCGCCCCCGCCGGCTTCCCAAGGAGCGCCAGAGCCCCCGCACCACCAGATGGAGGTAAGCGGGCTGGGGACCCCGACAACTCCCTACCGACTTTTGGGGGCACTATGCTGCTTGAGGGGGTAGGCGGGACAGGAGGCAGTGGGCCCGCCAAGGCCACGCCCCCCCCGCCGGCCGCAGCCACCCCGGGCAGAGCAGTGACCCCTTGCGAGGCCACGCCCTCCCCAGGTGACGCGGGCACAGCGGGCGGGACAGCGGCCGAGGAGGACACGCCCCCCCCGCATGCCGCAGCCTTTGCAGGCTGGGCAACACTCGGGGAGGCCACGCCCCCCTCACGGACCGTCACTGCGCCCCTGAACCCACCACTTGATGTTGGCAGGGCTGGCCACTCCCCCTCGTCGCCCAGCGGCGGCGGTGCCCCCAGCACGGACCCCTTTGTGGGTCTACGCGCCGGGGACCCCGCTCTTGCCACGGGCGCCGTCAGAGGAGCTACCAGCCCCTTGCATTTTTTTAGCTGCTGCTTCACAGCAGCCTCCACGCCCTTTCTAGGTCTCTGGACCCCCATAAGTGGACCAGACTTAACGGACCCGTGCGTGGGGGATCCAGAGACCCCAGCACTCACCGCCGGAGGTGCGGTCCTGGCTGTACCCGTGCTGAGCGCCAGGCCAGCCCCCCCTGCCACCGGGGACTGAGCCCGGACACCACTACTGCCAATACCGCCAGCGGCTGTTACACCACTGGCACCAGCACCGACCTCCATGTCGCTGCCTGAACCCTCACCGCCACCACCAGATGTGACGGTAAGGTCCAGGCACACATCACTCTGCCCGCGCCCCCGCTGCGGACCCACCACAGGGCCCGAGCCGGGGTGGGCAGCGGGTTCCATACAGCGGGACAGAGGGGCCCCGGAAAGAGGGACAAACATAAGTTTGTCAGCCACGGTGTTTTTTGGCTTGCGCTTGTTTTTTTTCTTTTTCCTCTTTCTGGTTGCCTCGTCCTCAGGGCAGACCTCATCCCCAAAGAGCAGTGTGCCAAACCGCTCTGGGGACTCGATCTGCCTCACCTGTTGTAGGACGAGGCAGCCCCCCTCACTACTACTGTCGCCACTCCCACCAGCCTCCCCCTCGCCCCCACTTTCCTCCGAGTAACTGGAGTCCGGTGGGAGAGCCACTTGCTCAGGGGCCACCCCGCTGCATGTTACCTGGGTGTTGTTGCTCACCAGGCCTTCAGGTGGGGCAGGCGTAGATGTTCCGCCATCATCCTCCTCCTCCTCTTGGCCCTCCACCTGGCAGGGGCCTCCCGACCCCCCAGGAGACCCTCCGGTCATGGCTCTAAACCGGTCATCGTTTTTCAGTTTCTCTGCAAAGGGGCCGCTCCCACTCAGGATAGCCGCCCGTATCTCCTCCAAGGCCCTGATAGCCCCCTTCAGCCTCTCCACCGTGGCGGAGACCTCAGCTCGTCTCGAGGCGGGGAGCCGGTTCTTAGCCACCGCTCGTGCTCCCCTTAACTCCTCCCGGAGTTTTCTCAGCTGTTTGGCGGCCTCCTCATATTCGCAGAGGTGCGCATGGATGCGGGAGGCGTAGATGGTGGATGGCTCTCCCTCAGCTCTGGAGCCCCAGATGTTGGGGGGCTCTGCCACTGCACCTCTGCTCTGGGCCGCCACTCCTCCGGGAGGAGGAGCCGCCACGGTACCAGCTTCGGGGGGCCCGGTGTCCCGGGGCTCCTGGGTCCTGCGACCCCCTCTCTCCTGGCTCCGTCTCTTCCCCATCTCCCTGGGACTGGCTGGCTGCACCCTGGCCTCCGGATGGTGCTGAGGCCCCCCACCCCCAGCTGGCTTGCCGGAGGGTGGGAGCCAGGGGCACAGCCCCGGCGCTCAGTCCCAGGGAAAGTCCTCTTTCCTGGGAAGGGGGCAGATGGAAAGTCCTTGCAGGAAAAAACCTCCCTTCCCAGTAGCTTAGCAAGGCCCTAGCCTGCAGACCTCAGCACAGATGCTCCTCCTCTTCCTGGGCGTGCTCTATCCTCCAGTCACCTCCAGAGCTGCAGTCACTATTCTGCTGTTACATCATGTCTTATCCTCCAACTCTTTTATTTTACAAAATTATCAAAATTACACTCAGAAACAAACCACAATACATAAACTAAAGAAAACCAACATAGACAGACATAAAATGTGCAAAACATGCGCAAACAACTGAAAGTCCAAATCCTTTCCTTGTCCTCCACTAAGCTCGGCAGCTTAGGGTCCCCCAGCAGGAATCCACTTAAAAGAAAATACAAAGAAACATAAACCCCTCTCCCCACTCTCACCCCATTCACCCCCATTCACCCCCATTCACACCTCACCGATTTTACTAGTTTACTATTTACAATTTTACTATTTACAAAAAACAAACGAAAATAACCCTTTCCTGGCCCTCCGCCTTGAAAAAAAACAAGAACTCTGCCACTTTGGCCGTCAAACCTTACCTCCTATTACACAGCAAAGATTTTTTTTTTTTTTTTTTTTTTTTTTTCCTCTCCCACACATGGCAACAAGTTCGCAGCCTTTTTTTTCCCACCACCTTGCACCGCAGGTCCTACAAGTTTGTAGCCTTGTCACTGCAAAATCTGGTCCACGAAAGTTTATGGCCTTTTGATTCCACACAAAAATTATTTCCAGGGTCCGCAGAGTCTACTTCTCCTGCCCTGCTCCTCTGCTCCTTCATGTTGCTCTTGGCATCCGGTCATCCATCCACCACCCCCCATGCACCCCCCTCCCAACCTGACTACACCCCATCCACACATTCTAACTAAAAAAACAAAAAAAACGTGTGTTATATGTTTTTCCTTTTACCAAAGCACAACCAAAAGACATTTTCCAAAACTCTCAATACCATCCCATCTACTTACGCATTAATATACAAACTAAACACAGCATTTACATACCCAAGGCCCAAGTTTGGCACCTGTAAGCCCAATATCCATTATATGTCCTGTTTTTAAAACAAAAAGCTAAGGTGGCATGCACCAGCCCACCACCAGGAAAACGGGGTTCTAGAGGCTCCATCCCTCACTAACACATTCATCCTATCCCTCAAGAACTAAGACTGTCCCTACTTCTGTCCCTAAAAAAAGAAACCTGTCCCTATCTGTCCCTACCTGCCCCTACTCTACCTAACTTATCATAACTAACTCTCTATCTGTCCCTCAGTGCCTGTCCCTCCCTGTCCCTATCTGCCCCTACTTCTGTCCCTAACACACCCAGTGAAACTTATGCTATCCCTACCCTCATTCACACGGAGCTAGCTCTCCCTTGAGTGCGTTTTTAAAATGAGAGGCCTCTCCAAAGCCAAGAGGCCTTCCTCACACCCAACCTTTCGAACTCCAAAGAACGGACCTTCACCAGGTCACCCAAGATGTTTCCTACCACCTCATCCCTTGGGAGGGTTTTTTTCCGCGTCGTAACTAGGCACCGTGCATTCCAAGTGTGGAACCTAACCACTGCACTGACTAGGAATAAAGTGCACGGGTCCCGGCCACCCAGGGATCTGAACGCTCCATAGGCCCATTCAGCGTAGGAGAGGGACGCCAGCCGCGGCCAACGTATGGAGGCACCCACCCTGTTGTAAACCTCTGCATTAAAGGGACAATGAAGCAGGAAGTGCTCCATGCTTTCCAGCACGTCGCCACACTCCTCACGAGGGCAACCCCGGTCATCGGAGTTCCTGCACTTCAAGTTGTCCCTTACATACAGCCTCCCGTGGAAGCAACGCCAGGTCAAGTCCCAAAACTTCATGGGGATCCGCTTAGAATTTAAAAGCCCCAGCCCGACCTCCAGATCCCGGCCTGGGCAATCCTTAAGGGCCAGGGGCTTCTGGAAATGGGTCAACAGGACCCTCCTGTCAAGGCACTGCCTCGACATGGTCCTGATTTCCCACACTCCCAGACCCCACCGGCGGATCACCTTCAGAACCGGGGTAGCGTAAGCCGGAAGATGCCCATGAGGTGTGCGTAGGTCCTTCACCCGCCCTCCTGTCTCCCATTCCTGGAAGAAAGGCCAAAGCCAACCCTTGCAGGAGACTACCCACGGAGGAGCCCTCTCTAGCCAGAGGTTAGAGATGTTAGTCTTAAGAAAGGTGTTTACTAGAAACACCACCGGGTTGACCATACCCAACCCGCCTAGTCTCCTCGTACGGTATGTAACCTCCCTCTTGATTAGGTTAAGCCTATTCCCCCATAACAATTGGAAGAACAGGCTATAGACCCGCGTCCAGAGAGGTTCCGGCAAGATGCACACACTGCCCAGGTATATCAATAAAGGTAGCAGATAGCCTTTAGCCAGGGCAACCCTTTCCCTCAGGGTTAAAGACCAACCCTTCCATTGGTCCACCTTTTGGGCGGCGATCTTAAGTCTGCCCTCCCAATTTTGCTGGGGGTAGTCCCCGGGGCCAAATTCGATGCCTAGAATTTTGGCGGTGGCCTGGGGCCCTGGAAGGGTGTCCGGGAGATCAAAACTAGGATCTCCCCCTCCCAGCCAGAGACTTTCACACTTATCCCGGTTGATCATGGACCCGGATGCCTCCGAGTAGCGCACTACCTCCGACATGACCCAGTCCGCCTCCCCTCTCGAGGATACGAACAGGGAAACATCATCGGCGTACGCCACCACCCTCAGAGAGGAGCCAGAGCCCGCCCGGTCCATCCCGACTCCCGCCAACGGTCCACGATCTACCCTCCTTAAGAAGGGATCGATCGCGAACACGTATAAAAGCGGGCTCAGCGGACAGCCCTGACGGACCCCAGAACCCACCTCAAAAGGACGACCTGACCAACCATTCACCAGCGGAAAAGTCTCAGCCCCTTGGTACAAGATCTCTAACCATTTTACAAACCTCCCAGGCAGACCATACCTCAAAAGGACGGACCAGAGGTACTCGTGGTTGACCCGGTCAAAGGCTTTCGCTTGATCTAATGACAGCAAGTACCCCTTCCAGTGACCTGCCCTACCCTGCTCCACTGCCTCTCGGACACCGAGCACAGCACTAAAAGTACTGCGGCCTGGAACAGAGCAATGCTGGGCCCCTGAAAGGAGCCGGGGTGCAAACTTCACCAGCCGATTAAACAGCACCTTGGCCAGAACCTTCCGGTCCGTATCGAGAAGCGCTATGGGACGCCAGTTCTCGATTCGGGACGGATCCTTACCCTTTGACAGAATAATGAGGGCTGACTTCCTCATTGAGCCGGGAAGAGTGCCCGAGGAGAGACACTCATTAAAGACCCCTGTCAAGAGGGGGACCAAGGAGTCCCTAAAAGTCTTATAGAACTCAGATGTTAAGCCATCCGGACCTGGCGATTTCTTGAGCCGAAGCCCATCAATGGCCAGTCTCACTTCCTCTTCCCTGATTTCTTCTGCCAAAACACCAAGAGAGGGGTCACCCCCTGGCTCAGGGATGGCTTCAGCCAGGAAAGCCGACATCCTGTCCCGATCCAGATCCTTCTTTTCCAAGAGGTGTGAGTAGAAGGATCTGACCACCTCCAGGATCCCTGATTTGGATCTGTTCAGGGACCCCGTACTGTCGATCAGTCCTGTCACCATCTTACAATTCACTGACATCTTACAGTTTCTGTAAGGGTCGGGCGAGCGGTACTTCCCGAAGTCCCTCTCAAAAACCAAAGATGTGTGCCTATCATACTGACACCTCTTGAGCAAAGATTTCACTCTGGAGATTTCCTCTCGGTCACCTCCAGTCGAGACAAGCTGCTCGAGTTTCCTCCCCAGAGCCTGGTACAAGCGGTGCCTGTTCAGACTCCTGAGGCTCGAGAGCTGACGGAAGAACCCCGCCACCCGCTTTTTGAAGATCTCCCACCACTCTGACTTACTACTACAGAGATCCAACAGCGGTACCTGGCTCTGAAGAAAATCCTCGAAGGATTGTCTCACCTCCGCTTCTTCCAGCAGGGACGAATTGAGCTTCCACAGCCCTCTTCCCATCCGAGGAGTCTCTGCAACATTCAGAGAAAAGAAAATTAGACAGTGATCGGAGAACTCCACCTCAACGGCGGACACAGCAGAAAAGATGGCGTCCTCCTTCAAAAAAAACCTGTCTATTCTAGACCTACAGCTACCCCTATGGTAGGTGAAACCTCCGTGACCTGGGGTGTGCCGGATGTGGGCATCCACCAGGCGAGCTTCACTGGCTATGCTATTCAACGCGACGCTATCATAAGCCAGGCGGTCTCCGGGACCCCCCCGGTCACGGGACCTCGTAATGGTGTTGAAGTCCCCACCGAAGACCACCTGTCGGCTCGTAAAAAGAAAGGGCTTGATCCTCAGGAAGAGACATTTGCGGTCCCACTTGGACTGCGGGCCGTAGATGTTGATGAGCCGGAGCTCTTGTCCCCTCATGAAGACATCTAGGATCAGGCACCTCCCCATTTCCAACTCAGTAACCCGTCGGCATTCAACTGCTGCAGTCTTAAAAAGGACTGCCACCCCGCTATACGGCTCGGCCGCAAGAGACCAGTATGAGGGCCCGCACCTCCACTCCCTCCGTGATTTATAGATGGCCCCCATGTCTGTTAGTCTGGTCTCTTGCAAGAATAAAATTTCTGCCTCAATCCGGGAGAAAAAATCAAAGGCCGTGAAGCGAGCCGCATCTGACTTAATGCTGGCGACATTAATAGACGCCAGCGTCAACGGGGCGAGTTCAGCCATCATGGGTGATCGAGTTGGATGGCCAATTTCTTCCCTACCCCGCTATTACCTCCTCCTGGGGAGGGGTCAGACACCTTCCTTTTCAGGGAAGCTCCCGACGTGTCCATCCCACCCCCCCCGGTGTCCTCGCCCCCGGGTTCCAGGTCTGTCCCCCCCTCAGGAGGAGCAATGCCCCCTGAGGGACGGACTCCGCCATCCCCCGAAGGACCCTCCGGTGTTACCCCCGGCCCAGTACCCTCGTCTTGCGGTTCATCATCTGAACCCCCGAGGGCGCTGAACCGGTTGGAGAGTCTGATCAGAGGGGGGTCAGCGGGCCCTTCCGTATGCACCCTTGTGGTCGGGGGCGGGGGGGACTTTGAAGGCTTGTCAGCCTTCCTCCCCACCGCTTTGCGCTTGGCACGCCTGGTTTTGCCACCTGGTGCTGTAGGCTGCTCTTGGACATCCTCATCAACACTTTCATACTGAGAGGAATTGTCCGAGTCAGCCGCTTTCTCCTCTCTCTCCATCCTCCTGATCTCCTCACTCACCGCACTCTCCCCCAGGGCCTCAGAGGCTTTGGCCACGGGCCTGGAGGGAGGAGCAGGCATCACCCCGGTTGCCCGAGGCTCCACCTGTCCCTTACCTCCCTGGCGTTTTTCCTGCCTCCGCTGGTACGCGGGGCCCCTTGCAGCATTGCCCTTCCTCACTGGCCCCTCAGCCCTTCCCCCTTCGCCACCACCTGCCACAGCAGAAGCAGCGCCACCGGGGGTTGCCCCCCCGCGGTCTCCCCCCACCGGGCCTGTGGCGGCATTAGAGAAAGAGCGAGGGCAGCGGCTGAGAGGGTGACCCAGGTCACCACACAGGTGGCACCGAATGTCTTTGCACAAGGCAGCCAGGTGACCTACCCCACCACACAACGCGCACTTCTGCACCTTGCAGTTGGCGCTGAAGTGAGTGGGGTCGCCGCACTTGTGGCAGACCTTCGGTTGCCCCTGGTAGAAGACCAGGATCCTGTCCCTTCCCAGGAACGCCGAGGAAGGGATGTGGGTGACCGTGCCGCCGGAAACCTTCAATTTGACCATGAAGGTCCAGCCCCCCGACCAGATGCCAAACTCGTCCCTGTTCTTTTTTGGGACCTCGGTGACCTCCCCGTAACGGGAAAGCCACGTCATGATGTCCACGCCTGCGAGTGACTCGTTACATGTAACCACGGTCACTCGCTTGACGGAATTTTGGCGAGACACCGCTTGAGCCACGAAGTCTCGCCATCCGGGCTCTTCTCGCACCAGCTCGTAGTTTGACCAGAAGAGCTCAAGCCCCTCTGGCCGCACGAAGCTGACGTCGAAGAAGCGGGACGCCGAAGGGTGTATCAGGGCAAAGATGTCATTCGCCCCGAAGCCCATCTTAAGGAGGAGCTCCACCACCTTGCTCCTAGGTGGACAAGCTTCACTGCCCCCCCACCTAAGACGGACCACATTCCTTCTTGGCGGCCCCTGCCCGGCTGTGGGGAGAGACAAAACAGTCCCTCCCTCCCTTTGATTTTGGAAGGCTGCTAGGCCATGTCTCTCTATCCAGAAAGACAGGTCCACTGTCCTCCCCTCTACCATGATCGATCTTTCTCCCCTTTGGAGGGCCTCCAGGAAACGGCGGTGCAAACCGCCGTCCCCGGAGCCCGGAGGCGAGGAGACCCCCCCGGAACCACCCCGACCCCCAGCCGCGACCCCCGCATAATTACGTTGGGGCCTCGCGGCTGGGGGGGCAGACGGGCCAGCCCTCCCACCACTACCACCACTTGTGCCAGCACCCTCATTCACTCTCCCGTTCACTCTTTTATTATTTCCACTCGCTCCGGCACTCACTCCAGCATTTACTGCCACATTCACACTCGCACTCACTCCCTCATCCATATCGCTCACATCACCATTTATGTCCTCAAACAGCTCTTCAAAAATATCTCCTATCTCACTCCCACTCTCACTTCCAGATAGACCACTATTTACATTAGCAGACTTGGTGTTGCAGTACCCCTGCCTGCCTGCTGGGGGCCCTGACTGGCCAGTGCTCTGCTCCTTGGAGCTGCTGGCACTGCTCCAACTCTTGTCCAGGAGTGCCGCTGCCCCTTTAAATACCTCCGAGCAGAGCGCACTCAGTACGCCCTGCCCGAGCCTGGGAGCAGCAGCAGCTCCTGGGTTCTCTGGCTCCACTTTTTTTTCTTTTTGTGGTGTCTTTGCACTGAGGACAGGGACGGCCACTGCCACCGCACCCTGCCCTCTGCTGTTCGCCCCCGCCGGCTTCCCAAGGAGCGCCAGAGCCCCCGCACCACCAGATGGAGGTAAGCGGGCTGGGGACCCCGACAACTCCCTACCGACTTTTGGGGGCACTATGCTGCTTGAGGGGGTAGGCGGGACAGGAGGCAGTGGGCCCGCCAAGGCCACGCCCCCCCCGCCGGCCGCAGCCACCCCGGGCAGAGCAGTGACCCCTTGCGAGGCCACGCCCTCCCCAGGTGACGCGGGCACAGCGGGCGGGACAGCGGCCGAGGAGGACACGCCCCCCCCGCATGCCGCAGCCTTTGCAGGCTGGGCAACACTCGGGGAGGCCACGCCCCCCTCACGGACTGTCACTGCGCCCCTGAACCCACCACTTGATGTTGGCAGGGCTGGCCACTCCCCCTCGTCACCCAGCGGCGGCGGTGCCCCCAGCACGGACCCCTTTTTGGGTCTACGCGCCGGGGACCCCGCTCTTGCCACGGGCGCCGTCAGAGGAGCTACCAGCCCCTTGCATTTTTTTAGCTGCTGCTTCACAGCAGCCTCCACGCCCTTTCTAGGTCTCTGGACCCCCATAAGTGGACCAGACTTAACGGACCCGTGCGTGGGGGATCCAGAGACCCCAGCACTCACCGCCGGAGGTGCGGTCCTGGCTGTACCCGTGCTGAGCGCCAGGCCAGCCCCCCCTGCCACCGGGGACTGAGCCCGGACACCACTACTGCCAATACCGCCAGCGGCTGTTACACCACTGGCACCAGCACCGACCTCCATGTCGCTGCCTGAACCCTCACCGCCACCACCAGATGTGACGGTAAGGTCCAGGCACACATCACTCTGCCCGCGCCCCCGCTGCGGACCCACCACAGGGCCCGAGCCGGGGTGGGCAGCGGGTTCCATACAGCGGGACAGAGGGACCCCGGAAAGAGGGACAAACATAAGTTTGTCAGCCACGGTGTTTTTTGGCTTGCGCTTGTTTTTTTTCTTTTTCCTCTTTCCGGTTGCCTCGTCCTCAGGGCAGACCTCATCCCCAAAGAGCAGTGTGCCAAACCGCTCTGGGGACTCGATCTGCCTCACCTGTTGTAGGACGAGGCAGCCCCCCTCACTACTACTGTCCCCACTCCCACCAGCCTCCCCCTCGCCCCCACTTTCCTCCGAGTAACTGGAGTCCGGTGGGAGAGCCACTTGCTCAGGGGCCACCCCGCTGCATGTTACCTGGGTGTCGCTGCTCACCAGGCCTTCAGGTGGGGCAGGCGTAGATGTTCCGCCATCCTCCTCCTCTTGGCCCTCCACCTGGCAGGGGCCTCCCGACCCCCCAGGAGACCCTCCGGTCATGGCTCTAAACCGGTCATCGTTTTTCAGTTTCTCTGCAAAGGGGCCGCTCCCACTCAGGATAGCCGCCCGTATCTCCTCCAAGGCCCTGATAGCCCCCTTCAGCCTCTCCACCGTGGCGGAGACCTCAGCTCGTCTCGAGGCGGGGAGCCGGTTCTTAGCCACCGCTCGTGCTCCCCTTAACTCCTCCCGGAGTTTTCTCAGCTGTTTGGCGGCCTCCTCATATTCGCAGAGGTGCGCATGGATGCGGGAGGCGTAGATGGTAGATGGCTCTCCCTCAGCTCTGGAGCCCCAGATGTTGGGGGGCTCTGCCACTGCACCTCTGCTCTGGGCCGCCACTCCTCCGGGAGGAGGAGCCGCCACGGTACCAGCTTCGGGGGGGCCCGGTGTCCCGGGGCTCCTGGGTCCTGCGACCCCCTCTCTCCTGGCTCCGTCTCTTCCCCATCTCCCTGGGACTGGCTGGCTGCACCCTGGCCTCCGGATGGTGCTGAGGCCCCCCACCCCCAGCTGGCTTGCCGGGGGGTGGGAGCCAGGGGCACAGCCCCGGCGCTCAGTCCCAGGGAAAGTCCTCTTTCCTGGGAAGGGGGCAGATGGAAAGTCCTTGCAGGAAAAAACCTCCCTTCCCAGGAGCTTAGCAAGGCCCTAGCCTGCAGACCTCAGCACAGATGCTCCTCCTCTTCCTGGGCGTGCTCTATCCTCCAGTCACCTCCAGAGCTGCAGTCACTATTCTGCTGTTACATCATGTCTTATCCTCCTATCCTCCAGTCACCTCCAGAGCTGCACTCACTATTCTGCTGTTACATCATGTCTTATCCTCCAGTCACCTCCAGAGCTGCAGTCACTATTCTGCTGTTACATCGTGTCTTATCCTCCAGTCACCTCCAGAGCTGCACTCACTATTCTGCTGTTACTTCGTGTCTTATCCTCCAGTCACTTTCAGAGCTGCAGTCACTATTCTGCTGTTACATCATGTCTTATCCTCCAGTCACCTCCAGAGCTGCAGTCACTATTCTGCTGTTACATCGTGTCTTATCCTCCAGTCACCTCCAGAGCTGCAGTCACTATTCTGCTGTTACATCGTGTCTTATCCTCCAGTCACCTCCAGAGCTGCAGTCACTATTCTGCTGTTACATCGTGTCTTATCCTCCAGTCACCTCCAGAGCTGCAGTCACTATTCTGCTGTTACATCGTGTCTTATCCTCCAGTCACCTCCAGAGCTGCAGTCACTATTCTGCTGTTACATCGTGTATTATCCTCCAGTCACCTCCAGAGCTGCAGTCACTATTCTACTGTTACATCGTGTCTTATCCTCCAGTCACCTCCAGAGCTGCAGTCACTATTCTACTGTTACATCGTGTCTTATCCTCCAGTCACCTCCAGAGCTGCACTCACTATTCTGCAGTTACATCGTCTCTTATCCTCCAGAGCTGCGATAGACAGTAATGACGTTTCCCTGTATACTCTGTGTTGTACATGCAGTATGCGGGTCTGACTTTCCTCCGTGCTTTACCCTGCAGCTCTGCTTCTTCATGATACTGCGAGTTGAATAGGCCCCGCCTTCCCCAGGCTCCGCCCTCTGATTTTATGGTCTCTCCATGACGCTGCTTCCCAGTGCAGGAGACTCCGCCCTCCTCATGTTTGGCGTTACGCCCCGCCCCTCATACAGTTCCGTTCTTGGTAAACCACGCCTCTATGAATGCCTGTCCCCGCCCTTCACCTCATTACTATTCTTGGTTGCCCCGCCCAGTGTTTTCTCCTTGCTCTCGATGCCGCCGTCACTCTCGTGGTCATTACTATTCTGGTGCTCGCCCCGCCCTCTGCGTTCCCGGTGCGCTGACGTCATTTCCGTCCTCTGCCTGTCAGTTGGGGGCGGAGCTTGTAGTGACGGCAGATGTCGCTGCGCCGGTACGGTGACGTCAGTTTCCGTCCTCCGCCTGTCAGTTGGGGGCGGAGCTTGTGGTGACGGCACAGTTGTCGCTGCGCCGGTGTTGTGTGCGGACGCGGCGGTGGGTGATGTGCGCGGCGCGGCTGTGACTGCCCCGAGCTCTCTGCAGACAGCGCCCCCGGGGGGATGTGAGTGGTATGGACTGGCCCCTGTGGAGTGCGCCGGGCATGGGACCTGCACAGCGCCCTCTGCTGCTCCTCTGAGCTACTGCCGCTCTCCCAGCAGTTAAGTGCGAGCTCCGGGGCCCAGACACAGCGGAGCCATGGACGTCTGCTCCCGCCTCGTGCTGTGGGTGCTGTGCGCCTCCTTCCTGCAGCACGGGCAGGCGGAGAGACCGGCGGGAGCCCCGGCCGAGGAGCCGCTGCACTCAGGTGAGACCCCCGGAAAGAGTGGAGAGAGACCACGGAGGGGGAGGAGGAGAGAGACCCCCGGGGAAGAGAGAGAGACCCCCCAGGGAAGAGAGAGAGAGACCACCGGGGGGGGAGGAGGAGAGAGACCCCCGGGGAAGAGAGAGAGACCCCCCAGGGAAGAGAGAGAGAGACCACCGGGGGGGGAGGAGGAGAGAGACCCCCGGGGAAGAGAGAGAGACCCCCCAGGGAAGAGAGAGAGACCCCCCAGGCAAGAGAGAGAGAGACCACCGGGGAAGAGAGAGATGGAGAGAGACCCCCGGGGAAGAGAGAGATGGAGAGAGACCCCCGGGGAAGAGGAGAGGGAGAGACCCCCGGGGAAGAGAGAGATGGAGAGAGACCCCCGGGGAAGAGAGAGACCCCGGGGAAGAGGGGAGAGAGAGACCACCGGGGGAAAAAGAGAGATGGAGAGAGAGACCCCCGGGGGGGAGGAAGAGAGAGACCACCGGGGGAAAAAGAGAGATGGAGAGAGAGACCCCCGGGGGGGGAAGAAGAGAGAGACCACCGGGGGAAAAAGAGAGAGAGAGAGACCCCCGGGAAAGAGAGAGTGAGACCCCCGGGAAAGAGAGAGAGTGAGACCCCCGGGAAAGAGAGAGAGTGAGACCCCCGGGAAAGAGAGAGAGTGAGACCCCCGGGAAAGAGAGAGAGAGAGACCCCCGGGGGGGAGGAAGAGAGAGACCACCGGGGGAAAAAGAGAGATGGAGAGAGACCCCCGGGGAAGAGAGAGAGAGACCCCGGGGAAGAGGAGAGAGAGAGACCACCGGGGGAAAAAGAGAGATGGAGAGAGACCCCCGGGAAAGAGTGGAGGGAGAGACCCCCGGGGGGGAGGAAGAGAGAGACCACCGGGGGAAAAAGAAAGATGGAGAGAGAGACCCCCGGGGAAGAGAGAGATGGAGAGAGAGACCCCCGGGGAAGAGAGAGATGGAGAGAGAGACCCCCGGGGAAGAGAGAGATGGAGAGAGAGACCCCCGGGGAAGAGAGAGATGGAGAGAGAGACCCCCGGGGAAGAGAGAGATGGAGAGAGAGACCCCCGGGGAAGAGAGAGATGGAGAGAGAGACCCCCGGGGAAGAGAGAGATGGAGAGAGAGACCCCCGGGGAAGAGAGAGATGGAGAGAGAGACCCCCGGGGAAGAGAGAGATGGAGAGAGAGACCCCCGGGGAAGAGAGAGATGGAGAGAGAGACCCCCGGGGAAGAGAGAGATGGAGAGAGAGACCCCCGGGGAAGAGAGAGATGGAGAGAGAGACCCCCGGGGAAGAGAGAGATGGAGAGACCGACCCCCGGAAAAGAGTGGGATGGAGAGAGAGACCGACCCCCGGAAAAGAGTGGAGGGAGAGACCCCCGGGGGAGAGTGGAGAGAGAGACCCCCGGGGGAGAAGGAGAGAGACCCCCGGGGGAGAAGGAGAGAGAGATGGAGAGAGACCCCCCCCCCCCCCCCCCGAGGTTAGAGGGGAGAGAGAGAGATGGAGAGAGAGACCACCGGGAAGAGGAGAGAGATGGAGAGAGAGATCCCCGGGGAAGAGGGGAGAGACCCCCGGAAGAGGAGAGAGATGGAGAGAGAGACCCCCGGGGAAGAGGGGAGAGACCCCCGGGAAGAGGAGAGAGATGGAGAGAGAGACCCCCGGGGAAGAGGGGAGACCCCCCCCGGGAAGAGGAGAGAGAGACCCCCGGGGAAGAGGGGAGAGACCCCCGGAAGAGGAGAGAGAGACCCCCGGGGAAGAGGGGAGAGACCCCCGGAAGAGGAGAGAGATGGAGAGAGAGACCCCCGGGGAAGAGGGGAGAGACCCCCGGGAAGAGGAGAGAGATGGAGAGAGAGACCCCCGGGGAAGAGGGGAGACCCCCCCGGGAAGAGGAGAGAGAGACCCCCGGGGAAGAGGGGAGACCCCCCCGGGAAGAGGAGAGAGAGACCCCCGGGGAAGAGGGGAGAGATCCCCGGGAAGAGGAGAGAGATGGAGAGAGATCCCCGGGAAGAGGAGAGAGAGAGACCCCCGGGGAAGAGGGGAGAGACCCCCGGGAAGAGGAGAGAGATGGAGAGAGAGACCCCCGGGAAGAGGAGAGATATGGAGAGAGAGACCCCCGGGGAAGAGGGGAGAGACCCCCGGGAAGAGGAGAGAGATGGAGAGAGAGAGACCCCCGGGAAGAGGAGAGAGATGGAGAGAGAGACCCCCGGGGAAGAGGGGAGAGACCCCCGGGAAGAGGAGAGAGATGGAGAGAGAGACCCCCGGGGAAGAGGGGAGAGACCCCCGGGAAGAGGAGAGAGATGGAGAGAGAGACCCCCGGGGAAGAGGGGAGAGACCCCCGGGAAGAGGAGAGAGATGGAGAGAGAGAGACCCCCGGGAAGAGGAGAGAGATGGAGAGAGAGAGACCCCCGGGGAAGAGGGGAGAGACCCCCGGGAAGAGGAGAGAGAGACCCCCGGGGAAGAGGGGAGAGACCCCCGGAAGAGGAGAGAGATGGAGAGAGAGACCCCCGGGGAAGAGGGGAGAGACCCCCGGGAAGAGGAGAGAGATGGAGAGAGAGACCCCCGGGGAAGAGGGGAGACCCCCCCGGGAAGAGGAGAGAGAGACCCCCGGGGAAGAGGGGAGACCCCCCCGGGAAGAGGAGAGAGAGACCCCCGGGGAAGAGGGGAGAGATCCCCGGGAAGAGGAGAGAGATGGAGAGAGATCCCCGGGAAGAGGAGAGAGAGAGACCCCCGGGGAAGAGGGGAGAGACCCCCGGGAAGAGGAGAGAGATGGAGAGAGAGACCCCCGGGAAGAGGAGAGATATGGAGAGAGAGACCCCCGGGGAAGAGGGGAGAGACCCCCGGGAAGAGGAGAGAGATGGAGAGAGAGAGACCCCCGGGAAGAGGAGAGAGATGGAGAGAGAGACCCCCGGGGAAGAGGGGAGAGACCCCCGGGAAGAGGAGAGAGATGGAGAGAGAGACCCCCGGGGAAGAGGGGAGAGACCCCCGGGAAGAGGAGAGAGATGGAGAGAGAGACCCCCGGGGAAGAGAGGGGAGAGACCCCCGGGGTGAGGGCAGCCTGGGGCAGACAGTTGAGATTGATGGAAGTCCTGGCCGAGGAGCCCCTGCAGTGAGAGGTTATTGGGAGCTGGAGAGGGCAGACCCCCAAGGAGAGCGGAGACATGTAGAGAGGCGAGACCCTGGGGGAGAGGGGAGAGTCCTGGACAGAGCTGCCGAGAGAGTAATACGGGGGATCCCAGAGACTGCAGCTCTGCGGACAGGAGGGGAGAAGGCGACAGGAAGATCAGGTGACCGAGAGAGAAAGTGGGTGAGAGCCTGGCAAGGGGGTCCTGCACAGATCTGAAGGGTATTGGGGGGGGGGGGGGGTACTTTTTCCACTTTATGTACATTGGTCAAAATGTGTAACAGAATAGGAAATCCTATTAACCCCTTGTATTCATACGCTAGGCCCCTTCTGCCCCGCCGCCGTCCCCCACCCCCTCCTTCTGCCGCCCCGCTGGCCCCCCCCTCCTTCTGCCCCGCTGGCCCCCCCCTCCTTCTGCCCCGCTGGCCCCCCCCCTCCTTCTGCCCCGCTGGCCCCCCCCCTCCTTCTGCCCCGCCGGCCCCCCCCTCCTTCTGCCCCGCCGTCCCCCCCCCTCTCCCTCTGCCCCGCCGTCCCCCCCCTCTCCCTCTGCCCCGCCGTCCCCCCCCTCTCCCTCTGCCCCGCCGTCCCCCCCCCTCTCCCTCTGCCCCGCCGTCCCCCCCCCCTCCTTCTGCCCCGCCGTCCCCCCCCTCCTTCTGCCCCGCCGTCCCCCCCCTCCTTCTGCCCCGCCGTCCCCCCCCCTCCTTCTGCCCCGCCGTCCCCCCCCTCCTTCTGCCCCGCCGTCCCCCCCCCTCCTTCTGCCCCGCCGTCCCCCCCCCTCCTTCTGCCCCGCCGTCCCCCCCCCTCCTTCTGCCCCGCCGTCCCCCCCCCTCCTTCTGCCCCGCCGTCCCCCCCCCCTCCTTCTGCCCCGCCGTCCCCCCCCCTCCTTCTGCCCCGCCGTCCCCCCCCCTCCTTCTGCCCCGCCGTCCCCCCCCCTCCTTCTGCCCCGCCGTCCCCCCCCCTCCTTCTGCCCCGCCGTCCCCCCCCCTCCTTCTGCCCCGCCGTCCCCCCCCCTCCTTCTGCCCCGCCGTCCCCCCCCCCTCCTTCTGCCCCGCCGTCCCCCCCCCTCCTTCTGCCCCGCCGTCCCCCCCCCTCCTTCTGCCCCGCCGTCCCCCCCCCTCCTTCTGCCCCGCCGTCCCCCCCCCTCCTTCTGCCCCGCCGTCCCCCCCCCTCCTTCTGCCCCGCCGTCCCCCCCCCTCCTTCTGCCCCGCCGTCCCCCCCCCCTCCTTCTGCCCCGCCGTCCCCCCCCCTCCTTCTGCCCCGCCGTCCCCCCCCCTCCTTCTGCCCCGCCGTCCCCCCCCCTCCTTCTGCCCCGCCGTCCCCCCCCCTCCTTCTGCCCCGCCGTCCCCCCCCCTCCTTCTGCCCCGCCGTCCCCCCCCCTCCTTCTGCCCCGCCGTCCCCCCCCCTCCTTCTGCCCCGCCGTCCCCCCCCCTCCTTCTGCCCCGCCGTCCCCCCCCCTCCTTCTGCCCCGCCGTCCCCCCCCCTCCTTCTGCCCCGCCGTCCCCCCCCCCTCCTTCTGCCCCGCCGTCCCCCCCCCCTCCTTCTGCCCCGCCGTCCCCCCCCCTCCTTCTGCCCCGCCGTCCCCCCCCCTCCTTCTGCCCCGCCGTCCCCCCCCCTCCTTCTGCCCCGCCGTCCCCCCCCTCCTTCTGCCCCGCCGTCCCCCCCCCTCCTTCTGCCCCGCCGTCCCCCCCCCTCCTTCTGCCCCGCCGTCCCCCCCCTCCTTCTGCCCCGCCGTCCCCCCCCTCCTTCTGCCCCGCCGTCCCCCCCCTCCTTCTGCCCCGCCGTCCCCCCCCTCCTTCTGCCCCGCCGTCCCCCCCCTCCTTCTGCCCCGCCGTCCCCCCCTCCTTCTGCCCCGCCGTCCCCCCCCTCCTTCTGCCCCGCCGTCCCCCCCCCTCTCCTTCTGCCCCGCCGTCCCCCCCCTCCTTCTGCCCCGCCGCTGTCCCCCCTCCTGCCCCGCAGCCACCGTCCCCCCCTCCTGCCCCGCCATCCCCCCCCCTTCTGCCCCGCCGCCGTCTCCGTCATTGATTTTTTGACGTTGTGATGTTATCTAGTATTTAAACAAAAAATGACACTGGCTCTTTGCTTTGTCTGATGAAATCAGAATGAAAACCTCTAACGCCAGCGAGTGCAGAGGGCAGGAGGCCCCAGCCCACCCGGTCAGTGCCCCCCCCTGTCTGTGCTGACGGCTGACAATCAGGAGGGGGATCTCGGGGATGTGCCGCCATCCCTGGAGCAGCGCGGGATGCGGGCGTGCACTTTCCATGGTGGCTCTTTACACCACTGTTGAGCGTTTTACTTGCTTGTTGGGTGAAAAGAGCGTGAGAATAATTGTGCCGTTACTGCCGCCAAGATAAAGATCGTCCCCTGGATTATCAGCGGCCATCAATAGACTGACGGCTGACACCAGGCGTCTCCATCCACATCTGCAGGATTCTCTCTATATCTGACAGGAAATCAGAAGAAACCTACCGCCAAATGGTGACCCGGAGGCTGAAGGATCACAGTCAGCGCTGTGGAGCGGCCCTGATCTCTGTCCTATGGAGAATGTATGTGCAAAGCTGGAAAGGCCGCTGCGAGCAACATACACCAGAGATGTCAGGAGGAATGGCCCAAATGCCGACCAACTATTGTGAGAGACTTGTGGAAGGAAATCCCAAACGTCTAACCCAAGTCATTCAGTGTAAGGACAATGGCACCAAATACTAATGAAAAACACTCACTCTCATTATTCTGGCATTTATCAAATATTAATAATGATGGTAATCCTCATTGTCAGGAAGGTTTATTCTGATTTCATGTCAGAGATTGAGAAAATCCTGCAGATGTGTCTTTATATAAAGTGGATGGAAGCTTCTGGTTTCAGCTGTACATATTCTGCTCTTCCTATAATGTCAGGGTTGCTGGCCCTTTAAGACCTTGCACTTGTTCCTCCTTCTTGCAGGGTCCCTACTTCCTGGGCACGGGGGGGGGGGGGGGGGCGCTGCCGTCCAGTGGACAGGAAATTACCCCATTCCGTAGTCACAGTGGATGTGAATACTTATGCAACAGGTGTCATTACTTGAGATATCGAAGTGCCCCAGTGCCAGATGTTCCCATGGAGGTCACTGACCGATTGTCCACTCGGCCCTAAAACAAAAGCACCGCCGGGTTAATCAATGGATTCTTTAATCGCGCCGGAGCATGGTACTGGAAATAGAGCAGTGAGCAGAGATCATGGGGGCAAATACTGTATATACACCCCAGTAATGGCTGATAACGGGGAGTAATAGATTGTAGTCTCCTGTCCTACAGTCTCCTCCCCCAGTAATGGCTGATAACGGGGAGTAATAGATTGTAGTCTCCTGTCCTACAGTCTCCTCCCCAGTAATGGCTGATAACGGGGAGTAATAGATTGTAGTCTCCTGTCCTACAGTCTCCTCCCCAGTAATGGCTGATAACGGGGAGTAATAGATTGTAGTCTCCTGTCCTACAGTCTCCTCCCCCAGTAATGGCTGATAACGGGGAGTAATAGATTGTAGTCTCCTGTCCTACAGTCTCCTCCCCCAGTAATGGCTGATAACGGGGAGTAATAGATTGTAGTCTCCTCCCCCAGTAATGGCTGATAACGGGGAGTAATAGATTGTAGTCTCCTGTCCTACAGTCTCCTCCCCCAGTAATGGCTGATAACGGGGAGTAATAGATTGTAGTCTCCTCCCCCAGTAATGGCTGATAACGGGGAGTAATAGATTGTAGTCTCCTGTCCTACAGTCTCCTCCTCCAGTAATGGCTGATAACGGGGAGTAATAGATTGTAGTCTCCTGTCCTACAGTCTCCTCCCCCAGTAATGGCTGATAACGGGGAGTAATAGATTGTAGTCTCCTCCCCCAGTAATGGCTGATAACAGGGAGTAATAGATTGTAGTCTCCTGTCCTACAGTCTCCTCCTCCAGTAATGGCTGATAACGGGGAGTAATAGATTGTAGTCTCCTGTCCTACAGTCTCCTCCCCCAGTAATGGCTGATAACGGGGAGTAATAGATTGTAGTCTCCCGTCCTACAGTCTCCTCCCCAGTAATGGCTGATAACGGGGAGTAATAGATTGTAGTCTCCCGTCCTACAGTCTCCTCCCCCAGTAATGGCTGATAACGGGGAGTAATAGATTGTAGTCTCCTGTCCTACAGTCTCCTCCCCAGTAATGGCTGATAACGGGGAGTAATAGATTGTAGTCTCCCGTCCTACAGTCTCCTCCCCCAGTAATGGCTGATAACGGGGAGTAATAGATTGCAGTCTCCTGTCCTACAGTCTCCTCCCCCAGTAATGGCTGATAACGGGGAGTAATAGATTGTAGTCTCCTGTCCTACAGTCTCCTCCCCAGTAATGGCTGATAACGGGGAGTAATAGGTGTCGTTCCCCCACATGGCTGCAGTGTCGGCTGTGCTGGCGCGCTCCGTTTCCTGTACACAGGACTTGTGCTGTGTAATGTCCGGCTGATTCTTGCGGTTTCCTCGCTGTCGTCCGTGGATTGCGCCTCGGTTGCCTCCGTCCATCATTACTGGGCTGGTGTCTCCTGTGAGCGCAGTCATCGTCCGTTCTGCCGTCAGTGGATTGGAACATTATATATAGACGGCAGCTTGTGCAGAGCTGATCCTCCACAGCTGAAGCTTTGTTACAGTTGCATCTAGTGTGGCCTGTGAGCCCGGCTCCTCAGGTGCTCCGGTGTTTCCTCTCTGGATCTCAGAGATTTTCCTTTTTTAACTGACAGCATGTAGATCATGACCCAGGAAGCCGGATGATTGGAGGGATCCTCAGTGCCACCGGGGGGTTGGGGCCCCTGATCCCGTCGTCCCCTGATCCCGGGTGGCCGCCTCGTGTACGCAGAAATGTAGCCGCCTGGAATTAGTGGGCTTCCTGCCTTCCCGGCGCTCCGGCTGCAGCACAGACTCCTCGTACAGACGACTCACCAGAAAATCCCTCCTTGTACTGATGTGGAGTCACATCCAGAGCTGTGTTCACCTGCTTCTACTCCAGTTAGGGCTAGAGCTGCTGCATCATAGTGAAGCATGTGACTACAGGGACTGATTGTAGTCTGTAACCATGGAGACACATAGACCTGCATCAGCGCTGTATGCACTAGGTGGTTGTAGCAGAGCTGCTGCGCTGGCGTCGGGCACATCCGGCTCTGTGGTTTGTGCGCGGCTTCCGGTGGACGGATGCGACATCTTCTGTCACGGCAGTAGCATCAGCGTCTGCCGTCTGTGTGTAACTCCCATGATGCACTGCTCTCTGGTGACCAGAAGCATGCAGCTCTGGATGTGACTAGAGCATAAGAGACGCGATGCTGCCATCAGATTTTTTGGGGTTGGACGTTCTGAGAATCGTGATTAGCGGTGAGCAGACCGCAGGGTCCGGTCAGCGATGGGGCCACGCCGTGCGCAGACTGCAGGGTCCGGTCAGCGATGGGGCCACGCCATGCGCAGACTGTAGGGTCCGGTCAGTGATGGGGCCACGCCGTGCGCAGACTGCAGTGTCCGGTCAGCGATGGGGCCACGCCATGCGCAGACTGTAGGGTCCGGTCAGCGATGGGGCCACGCCGTGCGCAGACTGCAGGGTCCGGTCAGCGATGGGGCCACGCTATGCGCAGACTGTAGGGTCCGGTCAGCGATGGGGCCACGCCATGCGCAGACTGTAGGGTCCGGTCAGTGATGGGGCCACGCCGTGCGCAGACTGTAGGGTCCGGTCAGCGATGGGGCCACGCCGTGCGCAGACTGCAGGGTCCGGTCAGCGATGGGGCCACGCCGTGCGCAGACCGCAGGGTCCGGTCAGCGATGGGGCCACGCTGTGCACAATGTGTGCTGGGTGTAATAATCACCACCCTGATACATTACACACCCCTCCCGGGGGGGGGGCGCGGTTCCTCAGGACTCTGCGCTCCGGGTGCAGGAGACCCCTCGGGTCCCGGGTTCTGAGCCTATTGTAGAGTCGGGGGCACAGGAGGACCCTCCTGGCAGCTGCTACTGTATTACTGTCAAGTGGTGTCTGTCCCGGCCACACGCCAGTGTAAGCGGATCTGTGCCCCCCGGCCTCACCATGGAGACCCGGTCTGTAGTCAGCGGCCACATGACCTCCGCGACACTACGATGTAAAGGACGAGGGGGTAGTCGAGGCTGATATGGGGGGGGGTTCCTGAGGTTAGAATGAGGGCGTGGGGGGCTCCTGAGGTTAGGATGAGGGCGTGGGGGTTTCCTGAGGTTAGGATGAGGGCGTGGGGGTTTCCTGAGGTTAGGATGAGGGCGTGGGGGTTTCCTGAGGTTAGGATGAGGGCGTGGGGGTTTCCTGAGGTTAGGATGAGGGCGTGGGGGGTTCCTGAGGTTAGGATGAGGGCGTGGGGGGTTCCTGAGGTTAGGATGAGGGCGTGGGGGGTTCCTGAGGTTAGGATGAGGGCGTGGGGGGTTCCTGAGGTATGGATGAGGGCGTGGGGGGCTCCTGAGGTATGGATGAGGGCGTGGGGGGCTCCTGAGGTATGGATGAGGGCGTGGGGGGCTCCTGAGGTATGGATGAGGGCGTGGGGGGCTCCTGAGGTATGGATGAGGGCGTGGGGGGCTCCTGAGGTATGGATGAGGGCGTGGGGGCCCCCAGAGGTATGGATGAGGGCGTGGGGGCCCCCAGAGGTATGGATGAGGGCGTGGGGGGCCCCTGAGGTATGGATGAGGGCGTGGGGGGCCCCTGAGGTATGGATGAGGGCGTGGGGGGGCCCCTGAGGTAGGGATGAGGGCGTGGGGGGCCCCTGAGGTAGGGATGAGGGCGTGGGGGGCCCCTGAGGTAGGGATGAGGGCGTGGGGGGCCCCTGAGGTAGGGATGAGGGCGTGGGGGGCCCCTGAGGTATGGATGAGGGCGTGGGGGGCCCCTGAGGTATGGATGAGGGCGTGGGGGGCCCCTGAGGTATGGATGAGGGCGTGGGGGGCCCCTGAGGTATGGATGAGGGCGTGGGGGGCTCCTGAGGTTAGGATGAGGGCGTTCCTGAGGTTAGAATGAGGGCGTGGGGGTCTCCTGAGGTTAGGATGAGGGCGTGGGGGGCCCCTGAGGTATGGATGAGAGCGTGGGGGTCTCCTGAGGTATGGATGAGGGCGTGGGGGGCCCCTGAGGTATGGATGAGGGCGTGGGGGGCCCCTGAGGTATGGATGAGGGCGTGGGGGGCCCCTGAGGTATGGATGAGGGCGTGGGGGGCCCCTGAGGTATGGATGAGGGCGTGGGGGGCCCCTGAGGTATGGATGAGGGCGTGGGGGGCCCCTGAGGTATGGATGAGGGCGTGGGGGGCCCCTGAGGTATGGATGAGGGCGTGGGGGGCCCCTGAGGTTAGGATGAGGGCGTTCCTGAGGTTAGAATGAGGGCGTGGGGGTCTCCTGAGGTTAGGATGAGGGCGTGGGGGGCCCCTGAGGTATGGATGAGAGCGTGGGGGGCCCCTGAGGTATGGATGAGGGCGTGGGGGGCCCCTGAGGTATGGATGAGGGCGTGGGGGGCCCCTGAGGTATGGATGAGGGCGTGGGGGGCTCCTGAGGTTAGGATGAGGGCGTTCCTGAGGTTAGAATGAGGGCGTGGGGGTCTCCTGAGGTTAGGATGAGGGCGTGGGGGGCCCCTGAGGTATGGATGAGGGCGTGGGGGGCCCCTGAGGTTAGGATGAGAGCGTGGGGGTCTCCTGAGGTTAGGATGAGGGCGTGGGGGGCTCCTGAGGTTAGGATGAGGGTATGGGGGGTCCTGAGGTCAGTTTCTTTCTGACATTACACATATAAGGGAAGCCCTTGTTTTCTTGTCCGCTCAGTTGGGGGAGACCTTGGTGTCTGCTTGTAATACTTGTGGGGGCTATTTAGATGACTGGAAGAGCTGTCCGTGGGGGCGGCACGGACCCCCGGCTTCTGCACTTGCTGACTGCACTGTTGTTGGCCCCTGACCCAGATCGGCCCCCAGGTTTCAGCGCTCGGACAGATGGGGCCTCCGCTGCATCTGTCTCTTCCTGGAATTGTGGCCTAATGGGGGTAAACCCCTCTGAGCAGCTTATAATGGGGGCTTCTGCTGCGAAGACCCCAAAATCTGACATTTGTAGTGCATCGAGATGACCATTGATGTGTGCACCCCGTGCTCGTCGCTGACTAATAAGGGGTCGTCCTATCCATCGCTGTCGGAGAGCTGAGACCTGTAGGGGTTGTAGTCGTGACGGTGGGGGCTATCCTGCTTTCCCACACACTGATAAGTGGCTCTCTGGATCTTGTGTTTGCGGCGCAGCTTTGATGTCATTATTGGGGGTCTTCCTGGCGGCCCAATCCCCTGTCCTCCCCTCGGGCTGCAGCTGGTGGGATTTTTGTCTTGTGCTATTTTCAGCCTCTTCCCTCTAACAAGGTGAAATGTCTGAGATGCCTCCGGGCGGCCGCAGAGCGCAGCGCACACAGCCAGGCTCCGCACCGGCCCCCAGTGTTACTGATGGCAGTACTGGGGGCTGTTCCCCAATATCTCATCCTCCCCTCACTCCTCCTGCGTACACAAAATGGACCCGCCGTCCCTCCGCGCACCTCCTGCACACGCACAACGGGCCTGCCGTCCATCCGCGCACCTCCTGCGTGCACAGAACGGGCCCTCCGCACACCTCCTGCGTGCACAGAACGGGCCCTCCGCACACCTCCTGCGTGCACAGAACGGGCCCTCCGCGCACCTTCTGCGTGCACAGAACGGGCCCTCCGCGCACCTCCTGCACGCACACAACGGGCCCGCCGTCCCTCCGCACACCTCCTGCGTGCACTGAACGGGCCCTCCGCACACCTCCTGCACGCACACAACGGGCCCGCCGTCCCTCCGCGCACCTCCTGCACGCACACAACGGGCCCGCCGTCCCTCCGCACACCTCCTGCGTGCACAGAACGGGCCCTCCGCGCACCTCCTGCACGCACACAACGGGCCCGCCGTCCCTCCGCGCACCTCCTGCACGCACACAACGGGCCCGCCGTCCCTCCGCGCACCTCCTGCATGCACACAACGGGCCCGCCGTCCCTCCGCACACCTCCTGCGTGCACAGAACGGGCCCTCCGCACACCTCCTGCACGCACACAACGGGCCCGCCGTCCCTCCGCACACCTCCTGCGTGCACAGAACAGGCCCTCCGCACACCTGCGTGCACAGAACGGGCCCGCCGTCCCTCCGCACACCTCCTGCGTGCACAGAACGGGCCCGCCGTCCCTCCGCGCGCCTCCTGCGTGCGCAGAACGGGCCCTCCGCGCGCCTCCTGCGTGCGCAGAACGGGCCCTCCGCGCGCCTCCTGCGTGCGCAGAACGGGCCCTCCGCGCGCCTCCTGCGTGCGCAGAACGGGCCCTCCGCGCGCCTCCTGCGTGCGCAGAACAATCGCCCGCTGTTCCTCCGGAGGACACACCTGTGTTTATCCCATGCCAGCTTATAATGTGCCGCACTGATGCCAGGTGCCCTGTGCCAGCCGCCCCCTCACCGTGCTCCCCGAGCTGTAGTGACAACTATCACCTCCATCATTCCAGCACACCACCTACCCCTATCATGTAAGTGCGGCTCCACCAACAGCTAAGACAAGGCAGCTTGCAGACGTAATCCGCTCCGGTTTCCTTACACTCAGTCCTGCTCACATAGCTGAGGGGTTGTTGCACTGTATCAGCTCCTGGAGTCCAGGATTTGTGCCGCTGTGTAGATTATTGATGCACTGTAACAACCCCTCAGCTGTGTGAGCAGCATTCAGTACAGTGTGATGAGAGGTGAATGATGAGCGTGGCTGCCGGGTGAGGCCGCCCGACCCTGTGTCCTGGCCTCTCCATGGTCACTGTGTACACAGCCAGTAAACGGCGGAGCGTCTCCAGGAGCCGCTAATCCTCCCCAATCCCCTCATTCAGCAGCCTTAAAGGGCTAATACACCACTAATACAGCCCACCCAGTGGCCATAATGGAGGGGTCCTACAGCGATCAGGATTGGGGTAAACTTCAGGCTAGGCTTGCGGTATAGGGATGTGGTGGTCTTGGGGCTAGGCTTGCGGTATAGGGATGTGGTGGTCTTGGGGCTAAGCTTGTGGTATAGGAATGTGGTGGTCTTGGGTCTAGGCTTGTGGTATAGGGATGTGGTGGTCTTGTGGGTAGGCTTGCGGTATAGGGATGTGGTGGTCTTGGGGCTAGGCTTGCGGTATAGGGATGTGGTGGTCTTGGGGCTAGGCTTGCTGTGTAGGGATGTGGTGGTCTTGGGGCTAGGCTTGCGGTATAGGGATGTGGTGGTCTTGGGATAGGCTTGCGGTATAGGGATGTGGTGGTCTTGGGGCTAGGCTTGCGGTATAGGGATGTGGTGGTCTTGGGGCTAGGCTTGCTGTGTAGGGATGTGGTGGTCTTGGGGCTAGGCTTGCGGTATAGGGATGTGGTGGTCTTGGGGCTAGGCTTGCTGTGTAGGGATGTGGTGGTCTTGGGGCTAGGCTTGCGGTATAGGGATGTGGTGGTCTTGGGATAGGCTTGCGGTATAGGGATGTGGTGGTCTTGGGGCTAGGCTTGCGGTATAGGGATGTGGTGGTCTTGGGGCTAGGCTTGATGTGTAGGGATGTGGTGGTCTTGGGGCTAGACTTGCGGTATAGGGATGTGGTGGTCTTGGGGCTAGGCTTGCGGTATAGGGATGTCGTTTTGGGGCTAGGCTTGATGTGTAGGGATGAGGTGGTCTTGGGGCTAGGCTTGCGGTATAGGTATGTGGTGGTCTTGGGGCTAGGCTTGCGGTATAGGGATGTGGTGGTCTTGGGGCTCGGCTTGCGGTATAGGGATGTGGTTTTGGGGCTAGGCTTGATGTGTAGGGATGTGGTGGTCTTGGGGCTAGGCTTGCGGTATAGGGATGTGGTGGTCTTGGGGCTAGGCTTGCGGTATAGGGATGTGGTGGTCTTGGGGCTAGGCTTGCGGTATAGGGATGTGGTGGTCTTGGGGCTAGGCTTGCGGTATAGGGATGTGGTGGTTTTGGGGCTAGGCTTGCTGTGTAGAGATGTGGTGGTCTTGGGGCTAGACTTGCGGTATAGGGATGTGGTGGTCTTGGGGCTAGGCTTGCGGTATAGTGATGTGGTGGTCTTGGGGCTAGGCTTGCGGTATAGGGATGTGGTGGTCTTGGGGCTAGGCTTGCGGTATAGAGATGTGGTGGTCTTGGGGCTAGGCTTGCGGTATAGTGATGTGGTGGTCTTGGGGCTAGGCTTGCGGTATAGGGATGTGGTGGTTTTGGGGCTAGGCTTGCTGTGTAGGGATGTGGTGGTCTTGGGGCTAGGCTTGCGGTATAGGGATGTGGTGGTCTTGGGGCTAGGCTTGCGGTATAGGGATGTGGTGGTCTTGGGGCTAGGCTTGCGGTATAGGGATGTGGTGGTCTTGGGGCTAGGATTGCGGTTTAGGGATGTGATGGTCTTGGGGCTAGGATTGCGGTTTAGGGATGTGATGGTCTTCGGGCCAGGATTGCGGTTTAGGGATGTGATGGTCTTGGGGCTAGGATTGCGGTTTAGGGATGTGATGGTCTTCGGGCTAGGCTTGTGGTACAGACATATGTTGGCACATGTGGATGTTGCTGAGGTTGGGGGGAATAGATGGCAGCCTGCAGTGATCGGGGGCACAGTGAAGGTTTTTGATGACTCTCCTAATATGTTCCCCATTTTCCCCCAGTGTGTGGTCGTCCATGGTCCACAGAGCAGCGCTCCTGGTGGACATGTGATGTGACAGTGAGCTTCCTGCAGGCCGAGCATAAAGTGTATCCTCCTCTGATCTGGAGCAGAACGGGCGTGAGATCTGCAAACAGCAGCCGCCGCCCACACTGCACACGGAGAGGCCGCCAATGTAAATGTTACACAGGAAGCAGTCCAAAAACTGTATGCCGCGGATGCTCCTCAGAGCCGCCTCCATGGATCATCCCACAGATTATCAGAATCAGATTTGGGAATCATAGTTGCGGTGTGGTTCAGCTGCCACTCTCTGCACTATCCGGTGCCTTTTACGCTCTGCACTTTCCAGTGCCTTTTCCTCTCTGCTGCCGCTCTGCACTTTCCGGTGCCTTTTCCTCTCTGCTGCCGCTCGCTGCACTTTCCAGTGCCTTTTCCTCTCTGCTGCCGCTCTCTGCCCTTTCGGTGCCTTTTTCTCTCTGCTGCCGCTCTCTGCCCTTTTGGTGCCTTTTCCTCTCTGCTGCTCTCTGCACTTTCCGGTACCTTTTTCTCTCTGCTGCCGCTCTCGGCACTTTCCGGTGCCTTTTTCTCTCTGCTGCCGCTCTCTGCCTTTTCCGGTGCCTTTTTCTCTCTGCTGCCGCTCTCCACCCTTTCCGGTGCCTTTTCCTCTCTGCTGCCACTCTCTGCCCTTTCCGGTGCCTTTTCCTCTCTGCCCTTTCCGGTGCCTTTTCCTCTCTGCCCTTTCCGGTGCCTTTTCCTCTCTGCCCTTTCCGGTGCCTTTTCCTCTCTGCCCTTTCCGGTGCCTTTTCCTCTCTGCCCTTTCCGGTGCCTTTTCCTCTCTGCACTTTCCGGTGCCTTTTCCTCTCTGCTGCCGCTCTCTGCACTTTCCGGTGCCTTTTCCTCTCTGCTGCCGCTCTCTGCCCCTTCCGGTGCCTTTTCCGCTCTGCTGCTGCTCTCTGCCCTTTTTGGCGCCTTTTCCTCTCTGCTGCCGCTCTCTGCACTTTCCGGTGCCTTTTCCTCTCTGCTGCCGCTCTCTGCACTTTCCGGTGCCTTTTCCTCTCTGCTGCCGCTCTCTGCACTTTCCGGTGCCTTTTCCTCTCTGCTGCCGCTCTCTGCACTTTCCGGTGCCTTTTCCTCTCTGCTGCCGCTCTCTGCACTTTCCGGTGCCTTTTCCTCTCTGCTGCCGCTCTCTGCCCTTTCCGGTGCCTTTTTCTCTCTGCTGCCGCTCTCTGCACTTTCCGGTGCCTTTTCCTCTCTGCTGCCGCTCTCTGCACTTTCCGGTGCCTTTTTCTCTCTGCTGCCGCTCTCTGCCCTTTCCGGTGCCTTTTTCTCTCTGCTGCCGCTCTCTGCCCTTTCCGGTGCCTTTTCCTCTCTGCTGCCACTCACTGCGCGTTCCGGTGGCTTTTTTTTTTGCGCCTGCCATGCTCTGCGTATTCAGGCTGACCAATGCATATTCTGATCGGTCGTCGCTTCTGTGGCCAGTGTGGTCGGTTTTGCTCACTTCCCCCTCTCCAGTCACAGATGATTTTTCTCTGTTCCCGCCAGTCTTTGGAGAGCATGGGGTTAATGAGACAGCGGGGAGGGGGGGGGGCTTCCTCTAAGGAGGTGACCCGGATAGTGATGATGGAAGGCGATCCCCGGAGAGCCGGCACAGATTCCCTGCCATGGCGGCTGCAGATCACAATGTCCTGGACATTTCCCAGCGGATGATAATTACAGAGCGTTTATCTGTGGTGAGCGGGGTGAGACCCTCCACATCACCCCACCTTCCCGGGACCCCGAATGGTGCATCACTCCCTGCTGTGATGTCACTGGACAGTTGTCAGCAGCGGCGGTGACCTCATTCCTGTACTAGCGATCATTCGTTGAATTCCCTAGATCCACCCCGGGGGTCCGCAGCTCCGCTCAACTTTTCCCCGGGGGGTCCGAAGCTCCGCTCCCCCCAGATACAGATCACATTTCACCAAGATTGCAAAACGTGACAAAGGCGAAATGAGGGATATGCCGGTGCCTGCATGTGGGGGTCCGTATACCCTGCAGCACCAATGTCTGGGCAGTTAGCTCTTATCCTCCAGTCACCTCCAGAGCTGAAGTCACTATTCTGCTGTTACATCGTGTCTTATCCTCCAGTTCCCTCCAGAGCTGCACTCACTATTCTGCTGTTACATCGTGTCATCCTCCAGTCACCTCCAGAGCTGCACTCACTATTCTGTTACATCGTGTCTTATCCTCCAGTCACCTCCAGAGCTGCACTCACTATTCTGCTGTTACATCGTGTCTTATCATACAGTCACCTCCAGAGCTGCACTCACTATTCTGCTGTTACATCGTGTCTTATCCTCCAGTCACCTCCAGAGCTGCAGTCACCATTCTGCTGCTACATCGTGTCTTATCCTCCAGTCACCTCCAGAGCTGCGGTCACCATTCTACTGTTACATTGTGTCTTATCCCCCAGTCACCTCCAGAGCTGCGGACAGCGTTCTAGTCACCCATTGGGTGATTCAGGGCGTGAGGACTTTACATCTTTCTGGGAAGAGTCTGTTTCTGCGTTTGTCAGGGTCTGACAATACAGAGGAGCTTCTCCGGAGCAGCGCTCCTAATGTCCATGTCTCTTGCTCCCTGTTATCAGCCGGTATTGGGCGCAGGTGACTGTATTGTCGGGTCTGAAGCTCGGGGTCGGTTCTGCCAGGTCCAGAGCAGCTGTGACACCGGATGGGGGGGGGGGGGGAGTCGGCAGCTGACAGTCTGATGTGGAAGCAGGAAGAGTGGAATCTTTCCGGGGTCTTCTGGTGGATGTCGTCCTTATGTACGGCGTGTGTTTGGGGGATGACGTCTCTCTGTACGACGGGTGCTTGAGGGGTATCGTCCCTCTGTACGGCGGGTGTTCGGCGGGTGTCGTCCCTCTGTACAGTGGGTGTTTTGAGGGGGTGTCGTCCCTCTGTATAGTGGATGTTTGGGGCTGGGGTGTCGTCCCTCTGTACGGCGGGTGTTCAGGGGTGTCGTCCCTCTGTACGGCGTGTGTTCGGGGGGTGTCGTCCCTCTGTGTGGCGGATGTTCGGTGGGGGTGTTGTCCCTATGTACGGCGGGTGTTCGGGGGGTGTCGTCCCTCTGTATGGTGGATGTTCAGGGGGTGTTGTCCCTCTATACAGTGGGTGTTTTGGGGGGGTGTCGTCCCTCTGTATAGTGGGTGTTTGGGGCTGGGGTGTCGTCCCTCTGTACGGCGGGTGTTCGGGGGATGTCGTCCCTCTGTACGGAGGGTGTCGTCCCTGTGTTCGGGGGGTGTCGTCCTTCTGTACGGCGGGTGTTCGGGGGGTGTCGTCCCTCTGTACGGCGGGTGTTCGGGGGGTGTCGTCCCTCTGTACGGCGGGTGTTCGGGGGGTGTCGTCCCTCTGTACGGCGGGTGTTCGGGGGGTGTCGTCCCTCTGTACGGCGGGTGTTTGGGGGGGTGTCGTCCCTCTGTACGGTGGGTGTTTGGGGGGGTGTCGTCCCTCTGTACGGTGGGTGTTTGGGGGGGTGTCATCCCTCTGTACGGTGGGTGTTTGGGGGGGTGTCGTCCCTCTGTACGGTGGGTGTTTGGGGGGGTGTCGTCCCTCTGTACGGTGGGTGTTTGGGGGGGTGTCGTCCCTCTGTACGGTGGGTGTTTGGGGGGGTGTCGTCCCTCTGTACGGTGGGTGTTTGGGGGGGTGTCGTCCCTCTGTACGGTGGGTGTTTGGGGGGGTGTCGTCCCTCTGTACGGTGGGTGTTTGGGGGGGTGTCGTCCCTCTGTACGGTGGGTGTTTGGGGGGGTGTCGTCCCTCTGTACGGCGGGTGTTTGGGGGGGTGTCGTCCCTATGTACGGCGTGTGTTCGGGGGGGTGTCGTCCCTCTGTACGGTGGGTGTTTGGGGGGGTGTCGTCCCTCTGACGGTGGGTGTTTGGGGGGGTGTCGTCCCTCTGTACGGTGGGTGTTTGGGGGGGTGTCGTCCCTCTGTACGGTGGGTGTTTGGGGGGGTGTCGTCCCTCTGTACGGTGGGTGTTTGGGGGGGTGTCGTCCCTCTGTACGGTGGGTGTTTGGGGGGGTGTCGTCCCTCTGTACGGTGGGTGTTTGGGGGGGTGTCGTCCCTCTGTACGGTGGGTGTTTGGGGGGGTGTCGTCCCTCTGACGGTGGGTGTTTGGGGGGGTGTCGTCCCTCTGTACGGTGGGTGTTTGGGGGGGTGTCGTCCCTCTGTACGGTGGGTGTTTGGGGGGGTGTCGTCCCTCTGTACGGTGGGTGTTTGGGGGGGTGTCGTCCCTCTGTACGGTGGGTGTTTGGGGGGGTGTCGTCCCTCTGTACGGTGGGTGTTTGGGGGGGTGTCGTCCCTCTGTTCGGGGGTTGTCGTCCCTCTGTACGGTGGGTTTTCGGGGGGTGTCGTCCCTCTGTACGGTGGGTGTTTGGGGGTTGTCGTCCCTCTGTACGGTGGGTGTTTGGGGGTGTTTCGTCCCTCTGTACGGTGGGTGTTTGGGGGGGTGTCGTCCCTCTGTTCGGTGGGTGTTTGGGGGGGTGTCGTCCCTCTGTATGGTGGGTGTTTGGGGCTGGGGTGTCGTTCCTGTGTTCGGGTGGGGGGTGTCGTCCCTCTGTACGGTGGGTGTTTGGGGCGGTGTCGTCCCTCTGTACGGTGGGTGTTTGGAGGGGTGTCATCCCTCTGTACGGTGGGTGTTTGGAGGGGTGTCGTCCCTCTGTACGGTGGGTGTTTGGGGGGGTGTCGTCCCTCTGTACGGTGGGTGTTTGGGGGGGTGTCGTCCCTCTGTACGGTGGGTGTCGTCCCTGTGTTTGGGGGGTGTCATCCCTCTTTACGGCGGGTGTTCGGGGGGTGTCGTCCTTCTGTACAGCGGGTGTTCGGGGGGTGTCGTCCTTCTGTACGGCGGGTGTTCGGGGGGTGTCGTCCCTCTGTATGGCGGGTTTTAGGGGGGTGTCTTCCCTCTGTATGGTGGGTGTTAGGGGGGTGTCGTCCCTGTGTTCGGGGGGTGTCGTCCTTCTGTACGGCGGGTGTTCCTTCTGTACGGCGGGTGTTCGGGGGGTGTCGTCCCTCTGTACGGCGGGTTTTAGGGGGGTGTCTTCCCTCTGTATGGTGGGTGTTAGGGGGGTGTCGTCCCTGTGTTCGGGGGGTGTCGTCCTTCTGTATGGCGGGTGTTCGGGGGGTGTCGTCCCTCTGTGACGGATGTTCGGGGGGTGTCGTCCCTCTGTGGCGGGTGTTCGGGGGGTGTCGTCCCTCTGCACGGCGGGTGTTCGGGGTGTGTTGTCCCTTTGTTCGGGGGGTTTCGTCCCTCTGTACGGTGGGTGTTCGGGGGGGGTCGTCCCTCTGTACGGTGGGTGTTGGGGGGGGTCGTCCCTCTGTACGGTGGGTGTTGGGGGGTGTCGTCCCTCTGTACGGTGGGTGTTCGGGGGGGGTCGTCCCTCTGTACGGTGGGTGTTCGGGGGGGGTCGTCCCTCTGTACGGTGGGTGTTCGGGGGGGGTCGTCCCTCTGTACGGTGGGTGTTTGGGGGGTGTCGTCCCTCTGTACGGTGGGTGTTTGGGGCGGTGTCGTCCCTCTGTACGGTGGGTGTTTGGGGGGGTGTCGTCCCTCTGTACGGTGGGTGTTTGGGGGGGATGTCGTCCCTCTGTACGGTGGGTGTTTGGGGGGGATGTCGTCCCTCTGTTTGGGGGGTGTCATCCCTCTTTACGGCGGGTGTTCGGGGGGTGTCGTCCTTCCGTACGGCGGGTGTTCGGGGGGTGTCGTCCTTCCGTACGGCGGGTGTTCGGGGGGTGTCGTCCCTCTGTACGGCGGGTGTTCGGGGGGTGTCGTCCCTCTGTACGGCGGGTGTTCGGGGGGTGTCGTCCCTCTGTACGGTGGGTGTTTGGGGGGTGTCGTCCATCTGTACGTCGGGTGTTTGGGGGTTTTGTCCCTCTGTATGGCAGGTGTTCGGGTCTGGGGTGTCGTCCCTCTGTGCGTTGGGTGTTTGGGGGTTGTTGTCCCTCCGTACGGCGGGTGTTTGGGGGGGGTGTCGTCCCTCTATACGGTGGGTGTTTGGGGGGGGTCGTCCCTCTGTACGGTGGGTGTTTGGGGGGGTGTCGTCCCTCTGTACAGTGGGTGTTTGGGGGGGTGTCGTCCCTTTGTACGGTGGGTGTTCGGGTGGATGACATCCCTCTGTATGACGGGTGTTCAGGGGGTGTCGTCCCTCTGTACAGCGGGTGTTCGTGGGGGGGGGATGATGTCCCTCTGTACGGTGGATGATCGGGGGGTTTCGTCCCTCTGTATGGCGCGGTTTTGGGGTTGGGATGTCGTTCCTGTGTTCTGGGGGGGTTTCGTCCCTCTGTACGGTGGGTGTTCGGGGGGGTGTCGTCCTTCCGTACGGCGGGTGTTCAGGGGGTGTCGTCCCTCTGTACGGCGGGTGTTAGGGGGGTGTCTTCCCTCTGTACGGTGGGTGTTAGGGGGGTGTCGTCCCTGTGTTAGGGGGGTGTCGTCCCTGTGTTAGGGGGGTGTCGTCCCTGTGTTAGGGGGGTGTCGTCCCTGTGTTCGGGGGGTGTCGTCCCTGTGTTCGGGGGGTGTCGTCCTTCTGTATGGCGGGTGTTCGGGGGGTGTCGTCCCTCTGTGGCGGGTGTTCGGGGGGTGTCGTCCCTCTGTGGCGGGTGTTCGGGGGGTGTCGTCCCTCTGTGGCGGGTGTTCGGGGGGTGTCGTCCCTCTGTGGCGGGTGTTCGGGGGGTGTCGTCCCTCTGCACGGCGGGTGTTCGGGGTGTGTTGTCCCTTTGTTCGGGGGGTTTCGTCCCTCTGTACGGTGGGTGTTCGGGGGGTTTCGTCCCTCTGTACGGTGGGTGTTCGGGGGGTTTCGTCCCTCTGTACGGTGGGTGTTCGGGGGTGTCGTCCCTCTGTACGGTGGGTGTTCGGGGGGTGTCGTCCCTTTGTACAGTGGGTGTTCGGGGGGTGTCGTCCCTCTGTACGGTGGGTGTTCGGGGGGGTCGTCCCTCTGTACGGTGGGTGTTCGGGGGGTGTCGTCCCTCTGTACGGTGGGTGTTCGGGGGGTGTCGTCCCTCTGTACGGTGGGTGTTCGGGGGGTGTCGTCCCTCTGTACGGCGGGTGTTCGGGGGGTGTCGTCCCTCTGTACGGCGGGTGTTCGGGGGGGGGGTCGTCCCTCTGTACGGCGGGTGTTCGGGGGGGGGGTCGTCCCTCTGTACGGCGGGTGTTCGGGGGGTGTCGTCCCTCTGTACGGTGGGTGTTCGGGGGGGTCGTCCCTCTGTACGGTGGGTGTTCGGGGGGTGTCGTCCCTCTGTACGGTGGGTGTTCGGGGGGTGTCGTCCCTCTGTACGGTGGGTGTTCGGGGGGTGTCGTCCCTCTGTACGGTGGGTGTTCGGGGGGTGTCGTCCCTCTGTACGGTGGGTGTTCGGGGGGTGTCCCTCTGTACGGCGGGTGTTCGGGGGGTGTCGTCCCTCTGTACGGCGGGTGTTCGGGGGGGGGGTCGTCCCTCTGTACGGCGGGTGTTCGGGGGGGGGGGGTCGTCCCTCTGTACGGCGGGTGTTCGGGGGGTGTCGTCCTTCCGTACGGCGGGTGTTCGGGGGGTGTCGTCCCTCTGTACGGTGGGTGTTGGGGGGGGGGGGTGTCGTCCCTCTGTACGGTGGGTGTTGGGGGGGTGTCGTCCCTCTGTACGGTGGGTGTTCGGGGGGGGGTGTCGTCCTTCCGTACGGCGGGTGTTCGGGGGGTTTCGTCCCTCTGTACGGCGGGTGTTCGGGGGGTTTCGTCCCTCTGTACGGTGGGTGTTCGGGTGGTGTCGTCTCTGTACGGTGGGTGTTCGGGGGGTGTCGTCCTTCTGTACGGCGGGTGTCGTCCTTCCGTACGGCGTGTGTTCGGGGGGTGTCGTCCCTCTGTATGGCGGGTGTTCGGGCGGTGTCGTCCCTCTGTACGGCGGGTGTTCGGGGGTGTCGTCCCTCTGTTCTTGGGATCCCTGGTACCTGTGGGCTGTCAGTACGGTGACTTGTCAGCAATGTCTTTGTTGTTTCTGTCCCCGGTGTGTGTGATGCAGGGTGACTGAACCAGGGCGGGGAGATGTGGGACTTTCGGTGGAGGGGGAGATGGGCGGTCCGGGTAGTCAGACCGGTTTGGTGACACTTGGCATTGATCATTCTGAAAACGGGCATATGGGGAGAGGTCACCTCCGCCCGCTGCTGGGCACGATCCATGAGTCCCACCTCTGCGCCCTCACACTTGGGCTGAACGTAAAAAAAAAATGGCGCCATATCGATATCTGAGGACCGTCGATCTTAACTGCAGCTCTGGGATTCTATTCATGAAGCAGCAGGTGCACTGTGGGAGGCGGGATGAGACGGGGCAGATTGTCCCCTCGCTCTGGTTGTTTGTCTTTTATTTCCCGCTGCTCGGCGGCCCCTTCGGTTTCACACCCGGGAGTGGTTGCGCTGTGGTTGGGCCTCGGACCCCTCATCATATTGTGCCGCCAGGCCTCACGTCATGGCATCCCGGTGGTATTCTGTTTGATTGCGCGTAATGGCGCCCCCCGGCCTTGTTCTAGCGTAATGGCGGCCACCTTGCCTTGTTCTCGCGTAATGGCGGTCACCCTGCCTTGTTCTTGCTTAATGGCGCCCCCCCGGCCTTGTCCTCGCGTAATGGCTGCCCCTGGTTTAACACGGAGCGACTCCCTTCATATATAGCACGTTGGGTGCAGTAGTACAGTGTCCTATAAATGTCTGTTCTGCTCCTGATCTGAGAACCTCAGCTTTTAATTGAGATGAATCTGCTACACGTTCTGCACATGCTCAGTAGTGTGACCGTGACTGCACGTTCTGCACATGCTCAGTAGTGTGACCGGAGCTGCACGTTCTGCACATGCTCAGTAGTGTGACCGGAGCTGCACGTTCTGCACATGCTCAGTAGTGTGACTGGGACTGCACGTTCTGCACATGCTTAGTAGTGTGACCGGGACTGCACGTTCTGCACATGCTCAGTAGTGTGACCGGGACTGCACGTTCTGCACATGCTCAGTAGTGTGACCGTGACTGCACGTTCTGCACATGCTCAGTAGTGTGACCGGAGCTGCACGTTCTGCACATGCTCAGTAGTGTGACCGTGACTGCACGTTCTGCACATGCTCAGTAGTGTGACCGGAGCTGCACGTTCTGCACATGCTCAGTAGTGTGACCGGGACTGCACGTTCTGCACATGCTCAGTAGTGTGACCGGGACTGCACGTTCTGCACATGCTCAGTAGTGTGACCGGGACTGCACGTTCTGCACATGCTCAGTAGTGTGACCGGGACTGCACGTTCTGCACATGCTCAGTAGTGTGACCGGGACTGCACGTTCTGCACATGCTCAGTAGTGTGACCGGGACTGCACGTTCTGCACATGCTCAGTAGTGTGACCGGGACTGCACGTTCTGCACATGCTCAGTAGTGTGACCCAGGGCTGTGGAGTCGGTAAGCCAAACCTGCGACTCCGACTCCTCAATTTCCCTTACACCGACTCCGACTCCACTACTCCGACTCCCACACATATTGCTTATATTTAAGTGAAAAATTTATTGTAGTACAATGTGAACCTCAGACATTTAATCATTTTTATGATCCAATAATCAAGATATTTAGATAGAACAGAATATATATTGGTGTACTACCCGGTTTTCATTCTTTTTGGTACAGATACGATATGGATAGACAGAAATGGATAAATGGATATATAGATAGAGCAGATTTCTAATCTGCTATTGAAAACATTATCTATGAGCTCAAAAACCTTTCAGGTGATGCAGTTTTTTTAAAAAGATGATCAGCTTTTGCAGCTGAAAAACGTATCCTCAAAAAACACAGGAAAAACGTTGTGTGTGAATGTAGCCTTAGATCAGGAATATAACAGCCATTTATAGGACATTTCATAACTTTCCCAAACTCCTATGAAAAAATATTCAGCACATCCTGCATTGAACTACTGTACTCAATTTATTATATATTTTAGGAGTCGGAGTCGGTCCATTTTATACCGACTCCAACTCCGACTCCACCAAAATGAGCACCGACTCCGACTCCACGACTCCGACTCCACAGCCCTGGTGTGACCGGCGCTGCACGTACTGCACATGCTCAGTAGTGTGACCGGCGCTGCACGTACTGCACATGCTCAGTAGTGTGACCGGCGCTGCACGTACTGCACATGCTCAGTAGTGTGATCGGCGCTGCACGTTCTGCACATGCTCAGTAGTGTGACCGGGACTGCACGTTCTGCACATGCTCAGTAGTGTGACCGGCGCTGCACGTTCTGCACATGCTCAGTAGGGTGACCGGCGCTGCACGTTCTGCACATGCTCAGTAGGGTGACCGGCGCTGCACGTTCTGCACATGCTCAGTAGGGTGACCGGCGCTGCACGTTCTGCACATGCTCAGTAGGGTGACCGGCGCTGCACGTTCTGCACATGCTCAGTTGTTATGAATGAGTCACCGAGGAGGAAAAAACAAGCTAAGCCCTGAAAACCGGAGAGGTTGGTAACTAGCGGATTGCAGACCCCTGATCCTATCCACACAACTAGCAGTAGCCGTGGAGCGTGCCTACAGTGGTCCTAGATGCCTCGTCATGGCCTGAGAACTAAATAAGCCTAAAGAAAGAAAGGGAAAATCTAAACTGCCCCAGAGCAGACCCCAAAGCAATAGACAGCCCCCAACATGTATTGTCGGTGAAACAAGATGAAAACACAGACACAGGTAGAAAGGCTGAGCAAACGATGGGGCCCTTGCTAACTATAAATGACAGGAAAGGAAAGCTGCTGTCTGCAATCACGCAAAAAACCCTACCAAAAAATGTCCAACACGTCTGATAGAAAAAGGCCCTGAAGTCGCTAGACTTCAAATCCCTATATCAGCACTCAGGTATATTCTGAAGACAGAGCAAAAGAGATCAACTGATCAGAGACAAAATGGGGATTCAGCCCAGTCCCAGCCAGGGCCGGCTGAACACAAAAACTAAGTAAACCAGATGAAAACTCATATGAACAATAGCAGAGAAAACTTAGCTTTAGGAAGGCAGGAACCAAACTGGAAACCAGAAGCCACAGTCAGGAAAAATCACCAGCAAGAAACTAGGGAGTCGGCTGCCTTAAATCCAATCAGAAACTCCTGATGTCCAATCGCAGTCCTCTTCCTCAGGTGGCCGGTCTCTGCCATTTAGATCAGTTTCATTACCTCCCTTCACCAACAAAGGGAGTCCAGATAGAGAACTCACTACTCCTCTGTCAGCACAGCCAGCTCCATAACCCTCATCAGAAGCCAGAGGCAAACCCGAAAATGAGCTCACAACACTCAGTAGTGTGACCGGAGCTGCACGTTCTGCACATGCTCAGTAGTGTGACCGGAGCTGCACGTTTTGCACATGCTCAGTAGTGTGACTGGGACTGCATGTTCGGCACATGCTCAGTAGTGTGACCGGGGCTGCACGTTCTGCACATGCTCAGTAGTGTGACCGGGGCTGCACGTTCTGCACATGCTCAGTAGTGTGACCGGGGCTGCACGTTCTGCACATGCTCAGTAGTGTGACCGGGGCTGCACGTTCTGCACATGCTCAGTAGTGTGACCGGGGCTGCACGTTCTGCACATGCTCAGTAGTGTGACCGGGGCTGCACGTTCTGCACATGCTCAGTAGTGTGACAGGGGCTGCACGTTCTGCACATGCTCAGTAGTGTGACCGGGGCTGCACGTTCTGCACATGCTCAGTAGTGTGACCGGGGCTGCACGTTCTGCACATGCTCAGTAGTGTGACCGTAGCTGCACGTTCTGCACATGCTTAGTAGTGTGACCGGGGCTGCACGTTCTGCACATGCTCAGTAGTGTGACCGGGACAGCACGTTCTGCACATGCTCAGTAGTGTGACCGTAGCTGCAAGTTCTGCACATGCTCAGTAGTGTGACCGTAGCTGCACGTTCTGCACATGCTCAGTAGTGTGACTGGGACTGCACATGCTCAGTAGTGTGACTGGGGCTGCACGTTCTGCCCATGCTCAGTAGTGTGACCGGGATTGGGAGGCCGCAGTCAGTGGTTTGGGTACGGACAGCTCTGGTTCTCACACTTCTCTCTCCTCAGAGTTCTGCCGGATCGACCCCGTCCTGTGTCAGCGGGAGGATGAGCTGCTCGGCTTCGAGGCCGTCGTCAGTATCCACAAGCAGATGGACGATGACGCCGACGGCGATGTGGATGTGGAGGAGAGCGATGAGGTGAGCGGGCGCGTTCCACCGCACCACCATGGATCCCACCGAAAGCCCCCATACATGTACTGTAGTCATACCCAGAGCTGTCGCCGCCGCCCTCAGTCACTCCCCTACTGTACTGTCTCCTCTCACAACCAGAGCTGCACTCGCGGTTCTGCTGTATGCTTGGTGTGAGCCGTGTGCTGACACCCACACCGGCCGGATGGTGAGCTGCTCTGCGCTGCTTACATTGCTTCCGGGGTGAATTGTCTGCATCTCCCACAATGCAATACACCAATGTGGAGCGAGGCGATGCGTGCTGTGGCTGCAGCTCTGGTTGTGACCGGAGGACAGGATGTGACGCACGGCGCTGCAGCAGCGGAGCGCAGGCCTGAAGAAAAGAGCGATCACTTTACCTCCCCGGGCTAAATATACAGAGGAACAGCTGAGGACGGGGGGAGGGGGCCACATCATCAACCCTTTATTGACCAGAGCGCGTCCTGGACCCCACAACGGGCCCCCCATATCGATCCCCCCACACACAGCACCGGGCTCACCTGTATCCGTGCTGCAAAGTGTGAAGCATGGGGTCAGCCAGAGTGCGGGGGCAGCGCTCACAGAATATAGCGGGGGCACCCGGTTTGCGGATATACAGGGGGAGCAGATATATTAAGGGGAGATGAGGGTTTGTCTAATAGAATTCGTGGGCTGCAAGGCTCAGCGTAGACATGGGGGGATGGGCAGAGGGTACACAAGGAGGGGAGCAGAGGGCTCGGCGGGTACAGGAGGGGGGAGCAGAGGGCTTATCATACAGGAGGGGGGAGCAGAGGGCTTATCATACAGGAGTGGGGAGCAGAGGGCTCATCATATAGGAGGAGGGGAGCAGAGGGCTCATCATACAGGAGGAGGGGAGCAGAGGGCTCATCATACAGGAGGAGGGGAGCAGAGGGCTCATCATACAGGAGGAGGGGAGCAGAGGGCTCATCATACAGGAGGAGGGGAGCAGAGGGCTCATCATACAGGAGGAGGGGAGCAGAGGGCTCATCATACAGGAGGAGGGGAGCAGAGGGCTCATCATACAGGAGGAGGGGAGCAGAGGGCTCATCATACAGGAGGAGGGGAGCAGAGGGCTCATCATACAGGAGGAGGGGAGCAGAGGGCTCATCATACAGGAGGAGGGGAGCAGAGGGCTCATCATACAGGAGGAGGGGAGCAGAGGGCTCATCATACAGGAGGAGGGGAGCAGAGGGCTCATCATACAGGAGGAGGGGAGCAGAGGGCTCATCATACAGGAGGAGGGGAGCAGAGGGCTCATCATACAGGAGGAGGGGAGCAGAGGGCTCATCATACAGGAGGAGGGGAGCAGAGGGCTCATCATACAGGAGGAGGGGAGCAGAGGGCTCATCATACAGGAGGAGGGGAGCAGAGGGCTCATCATACAGGAGGAGGGGAGCAGAGGGCTCATCATACAGAAGAGGGGAGCAGAGGGCTCATACAGAAGAGGGGAGCAGAGGGCTCATACAGAAGAGGGCAGCAGAGGGCTCATCATACAGGAGGAGGGGAGCAGAGGGCTCATACAGAAGGGGGCAGCAGAGGGCTCATCATACAGGCGGAGGGGAGCAGAGGGCTCATCATACAGGCGGAGGGGAGCAGAGGGCTCATCATACAGGCGGAGGGGAGCAGAGGGCTCATCATACAGGCGGAGGGGAGCAGAGGGCTCATCATACAGGCGGAGGGGAGCAGAGGGCTCATCATACAGGCGGAGGGGAGCAGAGGGCTCATCATACAGGCGGAGGGGAGCAGAGGGCTCATCATACAGGCGGAGGGGAGCAGAGGGCTCATCATACAGGCGGAGGGGAGCAGAGGGCTCATCATACAGGCGGAGGGGAGCAGAGGGCTCATCATACAGGCGGAGGGGAGCAGAGGGCTCATCATACAGGCGGAGGGGAGCAGAGGGCTCATCATACAGGCGGAGGGGAGCAGAGGGCTCATCATACAGGCGGAGGGGAGCAGAGGGCTCATCATACAGGCGGAGGGGAGCAGAGGGCTCATCGTAGATGGGGGGGTGGGCAGAGAGCGTGGAGGGTACACAAGGAGGGGAGCAGAAGGCTCGGCGGGTACAAGAGGGGGCAAAGGGCTCATCGTAGACATGGGGGGTGGGCAGAAGGCTCAGTGGGTACACAAGGAGGGGTGGTAGAAGGCTAGGCGGTACATGAAGGGGGTTTGAAGCTCGGTGGGTACACGAGGAGGGGTGCAGAGGGCTTGGCTGGTTCCTGAGGGGGAAAGTTCAGAGGGCTTCACAGGTTTATGGGGGGCTGAAGCTGTTGCCGGTCTCCCTGGATAGGGTGGGCTGCGCTGTCTGGTGTTTGGGATTTCCTGGCTGCATGAGGCACAGCGGTGATGTGCGGGACAGATGTAGCGGGGTCTCTGGGAGCCCTGTATTTGAGGCATTGTTCCATTTGTGGGGGTCCTTCCTTCAGTCCTGTTGCCCCCCGGTGTTATATTTGCACTGTGTGGCCTAGGTGTTATTGTGGGGGGGGGCTGTGTGGTCTCTGTGATTAGGACCCCACTGCTGTAGTCCTCTGTGCTGCAGTGGCTTCCAATATGAGGCTAATAATAACAGAAGTAGGAGTCTGTCAGAATGCATGGGGGGCTGAGCGGACGCCGGGGCCGGTGTCGGGGGACTGAACGGACGCGGGGGCCGGTGTCGGGGGACTGAGCGGACGCGGGGGCACTGAGTCACGGCCATGTCTTCTGCTTGCAGTTCTTGAGGGAGGACCTGAATTATCACGACCCCACGGTGAAGCACAGCACCTTCCACGGGGAGGACAAGCTGATCAGCGTGGAGGACCTGTGGAACACTTGGAAAGCATCAGAAGGTAGCGTGTCAGGTGACAACATACTGGAGCGTGAGTCTGGGTGAAGTGGTAACTGCGGGTCCCATGGTGATGTACGGTGGAGAGAAAGTCTTCACGCCCCTGGTAAAATCCCAGCTTTTTATTGTGTAAAATAATCCTACCGAGAAGAAACGTTAATGTCACCATAATCTGCACAAATCCAGTGAGACGATCTGCACGGCCGTCCACTGACACCGAGCTGCAGTCCTGAGAGGTCCCGGAAGCGATCAGCGTTATTGGGTCGGGGTCGATCGCTCGGCGCATTTCGAATTGATGATCTTTGCCGGCTCCTGGCAGCAGCTCCACACGACACATAGCGGGGGCATCACCTGTGTACGGTGTCCACTTCAGGACACCACAGATTGTGGGGGCATCTCCTGTGTACGGCGTCCACTTCAGGACACCACAGATTGCGGGGACATCTCCTGTGTACGGCGTCCACTTCAGGACACCACAGATTGCGGGGACATCTCCTGTGTACGGCGTCCACTTCAGGACACCACAGATTGCGGGGACATCTCCTGTGTACGGCGTCCACTTCAGGACACCACAGATTGCGGGGACATCTCCTGTGTACGGCGTCCACTTCAGGAGACCACAGATTGCGGGGATATCTCCTGTGTACGGCGCCCTCTTCAGGACACCACGGATTGCCCGGTGTCATCTTTGTGCCTCCTGGGATTATGGCCGGTCCCCGTCGGTCTCGTCCGATCACATTTTTGCTTCTGGCAGATCATCGCCGGCCACAGGTTTTATCTGTATGGAAAGTCTTGAAATGATTCTTCTTGGTGGGATTGTGTTATTTGATAAATCCTGAGATTGTTCCGGGGGCGTGAAGACTTCTCGATGCTACTCTCCTGGGTGTGACCTCTGGAGAGGGGGATGCTGGGCTTTCTGTTGTAGACCAGTAGATCGTCCTCTTCCATGTCTGCCCCACCCATTCACCCATACTCGTTATTACTTCCCTCTTCGCTGCGTGTCGTGACCTCCTCCTCCTGCTGCGTGTCGTGACCTCCTCCTCCTGCTGCGTGTCGTGACCTCCTCCTCCTGCTGCGTGTCGTGACCTCCTCCTCCTGCTGCGTGTCGTGACCTCCTCCTCCTGCTGCGTGTCGTGACCTCCTCCTCCTGCTGCGTGTCGTGACCTCCTCCTCCTGCTGCGTGTCGTGACCTCCTCCTCCTGCTGCGTGTCGTGACCTCCTCCTCCTGCTTCGTGTCGTGACCTCCTCCTCCTCCTGCTGCGTGTCGTGACCTCCTCCTCCTCCTGCTGCGTGTCGTGACCTCCTCCTCCTCCTGCTGCGTGTCGTGACCTCCTCCTCCTCCTGCTGCGTGTCGTGACCTCCTCCTCCTCCTGCTGCGTGTCGTGACCTCCTCCTCCTCCTGCTGCGTGTCGTGACCTCCTCCTCCTCCTGCTGCGTGTCGTGACCTCCTCCTCCTCCTGCTGCGTGTCGTGACCTCCTCCTCCTCCTGCTGCGTGTCGTGACCTCCTCCTCCTCCTGCTGCGTGTCGTGACCTCCTCCTCCTCCTGCTGCGTGTCGTGACCTCCTCCTCCTCCTGCTGCGTGTCGTGACCTCCTCCTCCTCCTGCTGCGTGTCGTGACCTCCTCCTCCTCCTGCTGCGTGTCGTGACCTCCTCACCTCGCCTCCTTTGTGCACTATGCCCTCTCCAGTGTAACTCTCCTTCCCCATGTGCCATGCCCTCCACCTCACCTCCGTTTTGTGCTATGCCTTCCCTAGCATGCCGGAGCCCTGCACCTTCACCGTGTGCCGTGACCCTGTCTTCCCTGCATGTCGGTCTCTCCCCCCGTCTTCCCTGCATGTCGGTCTCTCCCCCCCCCCCCCCCCCGCCTTCCCTGCATGTCGGCGTCCCCCCCCCCCCCGCCTTCCCTGCATGTCGGCGTCCCCCCCCCCCCCCCCCCGTCTTACCTGCACGTCGGCCTCCCCCCGTCTTACCTGCACGTCGGCCTCCCCCCCGTATTACCTGCACGTCGGCCTCCCCCCCGTCTTACCTGCACGTCGGCCTCCCCCCCGTCTTACCTGCACGTCGGCCTCCACCCCCCCCCCCCCCGTCTTACCTGCACGTCGGCCTCCACCCCCCCCCCCCCCCCCGTCTTACCTGCACGTCGGCCTCCACCCCCCCCCCCCCCCGTCTTACCTGCACGTCGGCCTCCACCCCCCCTTCTGCCCTGCACGTCGGCCACAACCCCCCGTCTTCCTTACTCGGCGGCCTCCCCTGCTCGGCGCCCGCCCCCCCCCCGTCTTCCCTGCACGGAGGCCTCCCCTGCTCAGCGCCCACCCCCCCCCCCCCCGTCTCCCCTGCATGTCTGCGTCCCCCCATCTTCCCTGCATGCATGTCGGCCTCCATCCCCTTCTTCCCTGCACGTCGGACACAACCCCCCGTCTCCCCTGCTCGTCGGCCTACACCCCCCCCCCGTCTTCCTTGCATGTTGGCATCCCCCCATCTTCCCTGCACGACGGCCTCCCCTCCCCCCCTTCTTCCCTGCACGGCGGCCACAACCCCCCCGTCTTCCCTCCTGCACGGCGGCCTCCCCGTCTTCCCTCCTGCACGGCGGCCTCCCCCCCCCCCCCCCCCCGTCCTCCCTGCACTGCGGCCTCCCCCTCCACCCCCCCGTCTTCCCTCCTGCACGGCGGCCTCCCCCCACCCCCCCGTCCTCTTTCCATGGCGGTCTTCCCTCCTGCACGGCGGCCTCCCCCGTCTTCCCTCCTGCTCGGCGGCCGTCACTCTCAACAGCTGCCTCTTCTCCTCAGTGTATAACTGGACGGTGGAGGAGGTTGTGCAGTGGTTGATCACCTACGTGGAGCTTCCCCAGTACGAGGAGACATTCCGGAAGCTGCAGCTCAGCGGGAAGGATATGCCGCGGTAGGTGGTCCGCTGTGGAGCTTACTGTACGCAGCGTCCGCTGGATCAGATCTCTCCAGGGAAGTAATTACCCCAGGAGATTGTCCACTCCCGGCTCCTCACACCAGTAAGCAGTGCTGCATCCTGTGTCCTCCCCCGGTGAGTGCAGCAGAGACCCCCTGGTGTCGTCCTCCAGTGAGTGCAGCCCCTGCTCCCTCACCCGTGAGTGTAGCAGTGCAGAACCCCCCACACACACACACACGAGAGTGGCAGTGCGTACACCCCCTCCCACCCCCCCAGTGAGTGCAGCTCCCGTGTCACCCATGTGAGTGCAGCCTGTGCCCCACACACCCAGCCCCCCTCTTGAGTGAGTGCAGACTGTGTCGCTCCCCCTCTTGAGTGAGTGCAGCATGTCGCTCCCCCTCTTGAGTGAGTGCAGCATGTGTCGCTCCCCCTCTTGAGTGCAGCATGTGTCGCTCCCCCCCTTGAGTGAGTGCAGCATGTGTCGCTCGCTTGAGTGAGTGCAGCCTGTGAACTCCCCCCGTCCTCGCCTCCTCCGGCTGTAATGTCAGTAATTAGCTGCTGATTATTGATAACAGGTGGCCGATCATCCGGCCTTGCAGAGCAGCGGAGCCTGGTGCTGCGCCGGTGTCCGTGGTAACTGGGATAGTTACCTGACGGCGTGCGCTCTCGCCTCGGCCATGCTGCAGCTGCACTCTGACACACGTGGCCGCCACGTTTCCTGCTCCATCCTCCTCACTGACTTTCTCCATCTTTGTGTCTCAGGTTAGCGGTGGCAAATGCAACCATGACGGGCACGCTGCTGAAGATGACGGACCGCAGCCACCGCCAGAAGCTGCAGCTGAAGGCTCTGGACACGGTGCTGTTCGGACCCCCTCTGTGTGAGTAACCTGGGGGGAGTCCGCTCTTCTCCACTGATTATGGCGGTGACACTGCTGCCTGCGTCCTGTGGTGGGAGGTGTACTGCGGTGGTCATGTCTGTATCCTCTCCCAGTGTTTCGGGGGTCTCCTCCGGAGTCTCCGCTTCCTCCCACACTCCTGCCTTCCTCCCCTGGCTGCGTTCTGTCTTCCCTACCCCCTAACACCGCTCTGTCTCGGCCCTGCCCCCCCCCCCCAATCGGCGGTGCGCCCAGTGGCAGAGGATCTCTCTCGGCTCTGCCCCCCCAATCGGTGCCCCCAGTGGCAGAGGCGCTCTATCTTGGCTCTGCCTTCCTCCCCTGGCTTCGTTCTGTCCCCCCTACCCCCTAGCAGGGCTCTCGGCTTTACCCCCAGTGGCAGAGGCGCTCTGTCTTGGTTCTGCCTTCCTCCCCTGGCAGCCCTGTGTCCCCCCTAGCAGGGCTCTCTCGGCTCTGCCCCCCATCCATAGCGCCGCTCTGTCTCGGCTCTGCCCCCCCCCCAATCGGCGGTGCCCCAAGTGTCAGAGGCGCTCTCGGCTCTTCCCCCTCTTGGCTGTCGTCCTTGGCCGCGGAGCTGGCGCTCTTTGTGGGGTGAGAGCTGATGGGGCTGTTCGGAGGTCGTTCCGTGGTTTTCTCGTCTCGTTGTAAACACCGGATTATTTTTAGGCCGTTTAATTTATAATTTCTCATGGAATGAAACCTGAGAGCCGAGCGGGGCCCCGGCCAGCACTGCATAATGGGAGGAAGCGCGGCCCCCGGGGACGAGGCGGCGGTGACTACAGATCCTGCTCCGCTCGGCTGAGCGCAGCTTCATATCCACAGGTTACGTGCTGCAGGTGCACTCTGGGTAATGTCAGCACCAGCTGACGGTGGGCATCTCTGGGGTGGTCCTCCATGTGACCCCACTGTGCAGCTACCGATCCCCCTGGTGTTAGGATGAGGAAGTGGTCACCGCAGGTCCACAAAGGTCCGCTCCTGCTGTACAGGGCGGGGGAGGGGAACTAGACACTGAGGAGGATGGGAGTTATTAACCATACACTGCCCCAGAGAGGAGGCCGATGACTAGGGTCTCCAACAGGCAGCAAAACTACAACTCCCAGCATGTCCCCAGAGTCTGCAGCTGGCTGAGAGTTGTAGTTTGCACGTTCAAGTCCAGTCACTGCAGCGCAGGATGATGGTTATGGGAAGATCCGCACACTGGGGGGCCATCGTTGGTCATCACATGGGTGGGCCGCTCTCACCCTGTCTTCTCTGTCCGCAGTGACTCGTCATAACCACCTGAAGGACTTTATGCTGGTGGTCTCCATCGTCATTGGGGTTGGGGGCTGCTGGTTTGCCTACATCCAGAACCGCTACTCCAAGGAGCACATGAAGAAGATGATGAAGGATCTGGAGGGGCTGCACAGGGCCGAGCAGAGCCTGCACGATCTGCAGGAGAGGTGGGTGATGCGCCGTAGGGGTCAACGGGGTTGACGCGCTGTTAGGAACCCTCCCCAGGGCAGGTTGTCTCCTTTCCTGCAGGGAGCTGCTGGGTGTTGTGCCATAGGGGGCTGTCGGGTGACGCCTGGTAGGTGCCCTCCCCAGTACTGGTTGTCTCCTTTCCTTTTCCATAGGAGCTTCGCCGGGTGATGCACGTGGGGGGCTGCCGGGTTACGCCCCATAGGGGTCCTCTCCAGGACTGGTTGTCTCCTTTCCTTTTCCAAAGAGGTCCGCCATGTGACGCCCCGTAGGGTCCCTCTCCAGGACTGGTTGTTTCCTTTCCAGTAGAGGTTAACCAGGTGACGCCCCGTAGGGTGCCTCTCCGGGACTGGTTGTTTCCTTTCCTTTTCTGTATGAGTCCACCGGGTGACGCCCTGTAGGGTCCCTCTCTAGGACTGGTTGTTTCCTTTACTGTAAGAGTCCGCCAGGTGATGCCCCGTAAGGTCCCTCTCTAGGACTGGTTGTCTCCTTTCCTATAGGGGGTCCGCCATGTGACGCGCCGTAGGGTCCCTCTCTAGGACTGGTTGTCCCTTTTCCTATAGGGGTCCGCCAGGTGATGTCCCGTAGGGTCCCTCTCTAGGACTGGTTGTTTCCTTTCCTGTAGGGGTCCGCCAGGTGACGCCCTGTAAGGTCCCTCTCTAGGACTGGTTGTCTCCTTTCCTATAGGGTTCCGCCAGGTGACGCCCTGTAGGGTCGCTCTCCAGTACAGGTTGTCTCCTTTCCTATAGGGGTCCGCCAGGTGATACCCCGTAGGGTCCCTCTCTAGGACTGGTTGTTTCCTTTCCTATAGGGGTCCGCCAGGTGACGCCCCGTAGGGTCCCTCTCCAGTACAGGTTGTCTCCTTTCCTATAGGGGTCCGCCAGGTGATACCCCGTAGGGTCCCTCTCTAGGACTGGTTGTTTCCTTTCCTGTAGGGGTCCGACAGGTGACGCCCCGTAGGGTCCCTCTCTAGGACTGGTTGTCTACTTTCCTACTATAGGGCACTGCCAGCTAACGCACCGTAGGGTCCCTCTCTAGGACTGGTTGTCTCCTTTCCTATAGGGGTCCGCCAGGTGACGCCCCGTAGGGTCCCTCTCTAGGACTGGTTGTCTCCTTTCCTATAGGGGTCCGCCAGGTGTCGCGCCGTAGGGTCCCTCTCCAGGACTGGTTGTTTCCTTTCCTATAGGGCTCCGCCCGGTGCTGCCCTGTAGGGTCCCTCTCTAGGACTGGTTGTCTCCTTTCCTATAGGGGTCCGCCAGGTGACGCACCGTAGGGTCCCTCTCTAGGACTGGTTGTTTCCTTTCCTATAGGGGTCCGCCAGGTGACGCGCCGTAGGGTCCCTCTCCAGTATAGCTTTTCTCCTTTCCTATAGGGGTCCGCCAGGTGACTCCCCGTAGGGTCCCTCTCTAGGACTGGTTGTCTCCTTTCCTATAGGGGTCCGCCAGGTGATACCCCGTAGGGTCCCTCTTTAGGACTGGTTGTCTCCTTTCCAATAGGGGCCCGCCAGGTGACGCCCCGTAGGGTCCCTCTCTAGGACTGGTTTTCTCCTTTCCTATAGGTGTTCGCCAGGTGACGCCCCGTAGGGTCCCTCTCTAGGACTGGTTGTCTCCTTTCCTATAGGGGTCCGCCAGGTGATGCCCCGTAGGGTCCCTCTCCAGTACAGCTTATCTCCTTTCCTATAGGGGTCCGCCAGGTGACGCCCCGTAGGGTCCCTCTCTAGGACTGGTTGTCTCCTTTCCTATAGGGGTCCGCCAGGTGACTCCCCGTAGGGTCCCTCTCTAGGACTAGTTGTCTCCTTTCCTATAGGGGTCCGCCAGGTGCTGCCCTGTAGGGTCCCTCTCTAGGACTGGTTGTCTCCTTTCCTATAGGGGTCCGCCAGGTGACGCCCTGTAGGGTCCCTCTTTAGGACTGGTTGTCTCCTTTCCTATAGGGGCCCGCCAGGTGACGCCCCGTAGGGTCCCTCTCTAGGACTGGTTGTCACCTTTCCTATAGGGGTCCGCCAGGTGACGCCCCGTAGGGTCCCTCTCTAGGTCTGGTTGTCTCCTTTCCTATAGGGGTCCGCCAGGTGATGCCCCGTAGGGTCCCTCTCTAGGACTGGTTGTCTCCTTTCCTATAGGGGCCCGCCAGGTGACGCGCTGTAGGGTCCCTCTCTAGGACTGGTTGTCTCCTTTCCTATAGGGGCCCGCCAGGTGACGCCCCGTAGGGTCCCTCTCTAGGACTGATTGTCTCCTTTCCTATAGGGGTCCGCCAGGTGACGCCCCGTAGGGTCCCTCTCTAGGACTGGTTGTCTCCTTTCCTATAGGGGTCCGCCAGGTGACGCCCTGTAGGGTCCCTCTCTAGGACTGGTTGTCTCCTTTCCTATAGGGTTCCGCCAGGTGACGCCCCGTAGGGTCCCTCTCCTGTACAGGTTGTCTCCTTTCCTATAGGGGTCCGCCAGGTGACACGCCTTAGGGTCCCTCTCTAGGACTGTCTCCTTTCCTATAGGGGTCCGCCAGGTGACGCGCCGTAGAGTCCCTCTCTAGGACTGGTTGTCTCCTTTCCTATAGGGCTCCGCCAGGTGACACGCCGTAGGGTCCCTCTCTAGGACTGTCTCCTTTCCTATAGGGGTCCGCCAGGTGACGCGCCGTAGAGTCCCTCTCTAGGACTGGTTGTCTCCTTTCCTATAGGGGTCCGCCAGGTGACGCGCCGTAGGGTCCCTCTCTAGGACTGGTTGTCTGCTTTCCTATAGGGGTCTGCCAGGTGATGCCCTGTAGGGTCCCTCTCCTGTACAGGTTGTCTCCTTTCATATAGGGGTCCGCCAGGTGACGCCCCGTAGGGTCCCTCTCTAGGACTGGTTGTTTCCTTTCCTGTAGGGGTCCGCCCGGTGATGCCCCATAGGGTCCCTCTCCAGTACAGGTTGTCTCCTTTCCTATAGGGGCCCGCCAGGTGACGCGCCGTAGGGTCCCTCTCTAGGACTGGTTGTTTCCTTTCCTATAGGGTTCCGCCAGGTGACGCCCCGTAGGGTCCCTCTCTAGGACTGGTTGTCTGCTTTCCTATAGGGGTCTGCCAGGTGATGCCCTGTAGGGTCCCTCTCCTGTACAGGTTGTCTCCTTTCCTATAGGGTTCCGCCAGGTGACGCCCCGTAGGGTCCCTCTCTAGGACTGGTTGTCTGCTTTCCTATAGGGGTCTGCCAGGTGATGCCCTGTAGGGTCCCTCTCCTGTACAGGTTGTCTCCTTTCCTATAGGGGTCCGCCAGGTGACGCCCCGTAGGGTCCCTCTCTAGGACTGGTTGTTTCCTTTCCTGTAGGGGTCCGCCCGGTGATGCCCCATAGGGTCCCTCTCCAGTACAGGTTGTCTCCTTTCCTATAGGGGCCCGCCAGGTGACGCGCCGTAGGGTCCCTCTCTAGGACTGGTTGTTTCCTTTCCTATAGGGTTCCGCCAGGTGACGCCCCGTAGGGTCCCTCTCTAGGACTGGTTGTCTGCTTTCCTATAGGGGTCTGCCAGGTGATGCCCTGTAGGGTCCCTCTCCAGTACAGGTTGTCTCCTTTCCTATAGGGTTCCGCCAGGTGACGCCCCGTAGGGTCCCTCTCTAGGACTGGTTGTCTGCTTTCCTATAGGGGTCTGCCAGGTGATGCCCTGTAGGGTCCCTCTCCTGTACAGGTTGTCTCCTTTCCTATAGGGGTCCGCCAGGTGACGCCCCGTAGGGTCCCTCTCTAGGACTGGTTGTTTCCTTTCCTGTAGGGGTCCGCCCGGTGATGCCCCATAGGGTCCCTCTCCAGTACAGGTTGTCTCCTTTCCTATAGGGGCCCGCCAGGTGACGCGCCGTAGGGTCCCTCTCTAGGACTGGTTGTTTCCTTTCCTATAGGGTTCCGCCAGGTGACGCCCCGTAGGGTCCCTCTCCAGTACAGGTTGTCTCCTTTCCTATAGAGGTCCGCCAGGTGACGCGCCATAGGGTCCCTCTCTAGGACTGGTTGTTTCCTTTCCTGTAGGGGTCCGCCCGGTGATGCCCCATAGGGTCCCTCTCCAGTACAGGTTGTCTCCTTTCCTATAGGGTTCCGCCAGGTGACGCCCCGTAGGGTCCCTCTCCAGTACAGGTTGTCTCCTTTCCTATAGGGTTCCGCCAGGTGACGCCCCGTAGGGTCCCTCTCCAGTACAGGTTGTCTCCTTTCCTATAGAGGTCCGCCAGGTGACGCGCCATAGGGTCCCTCTCTAGGACTGGTTGTTTCCTTTCCTGTAGGGGTCCGCCCGGTGATGCCCCATAGGGTCCCTCTCCAGTACAGGTTGTCTCCTTTCCTATAGGGGTCCGCCAGGTGACGCCCCGTAGGGTCCCTCTCTAGGACTGGTTTTCTCCTTTCCTCCTGACTCTTGGTTTTGTGCAGGAGACACTAGAAGCTCCTCTTTCTGTGCCATTGAGGCCTCGTTAACCCTCTGTTGCCCCTCTCAGTGGAGCCCCTCGTTACACCGTGTGTCTATGCTGCCGCCGGCTCTATATATATCGCTGTGTACTTACCCTGTGACCCCGGGTCTGATGCAGCTGAGCTGAGTGCGCGCAGCCTTCTGTGTATAAACAGTCTGGAGCCAGCGGCGGCCGCTATATTTAGGCCACTCTGCGCTCACATCCTCTCTGTGCCCCCGTAGATTGTCAGCTCTTCTGCTCGCGGTGTATATAACTTCAACTCAAAAATATTTCACGCATCCGTTCATTCCTCACCCAAGAATCTGCAAAAACCCTAGTCCATGCCCTCATCATCTCTCGCCTTGACTACTGCAACCTCATGCTCTGTGGCCTCCCCTCAAACACTCTCGCACCCCTCCAATCTATTCTAAACTCTGCTGCCCGACTAATCCACCTGTCCCCCCGCTATTCCCCAGCTTCTCCCCTCTGTCAATCCCTTCACTGGCTCCCAATTGCCCAGAGACTCCATTACAAAACCCTAAACATGACATACAAAGCCATCCACAACCTGTCTCCTCCATACATCTGTGACCTCGTCTCCCGGTACTTTCCTGCACGCAACCTCCGATCCTCACAAGATCTCCTTCTTTACTCCCCTCTTATCTCCTCTTCCCACAATCGCATACAAGATTTCTCCCACGCATCACCCCTACTCTGGAACTCTCTACCACAACATATCAGACTCTCGCCTACCATCGAAACCTTCAAAAAGAGCCTGAAGACCCACCTCTTCCGACAAGCCTACAACCTGCAGTAACCACCGATCGACCAAACCGCTGCACGACCAGCTCTACCCTCGCCTACTGTATTATCACCCATCCCTTGAAGATTGTGAGCCCTCGCGGGCAGGGTCCTCTCTCCTCCTGTACCAGTTATGACTTGTATTGTTTAAGATTATTGTACTTGTTTTTATGTATACCCCCCTCACATGTAAAGCGCCATGGAATAAATGGCGCTATAACAATAAATAATAATAATATACTGTATCCCCCCATGTCTGCGGTCACTGTGCATGAAGCGGGGGCCACACCAGGCGACACCCTACAGATGGGATGATGGGGGTTGCAATACACAAAGTGAAGTGCAAGCACCCGGACCCCCGACATAGCTGGCGGTAGTGGGGGGCTCTTCATTCTTGTGTCCCCCTCAAAGGTATCATCTATATATAGGTTCATTAGGACTCTGATTAATCAGTAGGACTCCCACCATCCCTTGTTTACCACTCACGTTCCCACTGAGACCCCCGGGCACCTGTGAAATGTTGGGGATGTGGGGTCACCTATGCACTTCCCCTTTAAGCAGTGGTGACTCAGCAGTACTGGACCTTCCCCCCCCAGGAGACCCTCCGGGCTGGCGGCCCCTGCTCTCACATCCCAGGAATGCGGCCTGCGTATACGAAGCGAGCGACCTCTAGTGGTGAGCAGAGAGCAGTGCGCTGGCTGGACTCCCCATGGCCTCAGTAGGATGAACGGTCACATCCGGCACAACCACCCTCGGGGCTTGTCCAGATTCCCAGTGTGAGGGTGTCTGGCTCGGCGTCCTGCTTGATGGACTATTCCCCGAGGTGTCCGGTGCCTCCATTATAATGCTCCCGTCCTCTCCAGGCTGCAAAAGGCGCAGGAGGAGCACCACACCGTGGAGGTGGAGAAGGTTCATCTGGAGAAGAAGCTGCAGAATGAGATCAGTTTGGCCAAACAGGAGGCGCAGCGGCTGCGAGAGCTACGGGAGGGCACCGAGAACGAGCTGAGCCGGCAGAAGTACGCGGAGCAAGAGCTGGAACAGGTGAGACGACTCCCGAGTCCCCCATGTATCCCCATTACCCTGTATTACCAGTGCCCTGGAGAAGACCCCCTGAGTCACCCCCAGATATCCCCATTACCCTGTATTACCAGTGCCCAGGAGAAGACCTCCGAGTCGCCCCCATGTATCCCCATTACCTGTATTACCAGTGCCCTGGAGAAGACCCCCGAGTCGCCCCCATGTATCCCCATTAACTTGTATTACCATTGTCCTGGAAAAGATTCCCCCCCCCCCCCCCCCCCCGAGTCACCCCCAGATTATCCCCATTACCCTGTATTACCAGTGCCCTGGAGAAGACCCTCGATTATCATGTCCTGGGTAACGCCCCCTGTCGCCCTCTTGTCCATGTTCAGGGCACAAGGCCTGTGGGTATTTTGTGTTTTCCCCCTGTGCCCTGTTGCCCCCTGACATCGCCCGTTTGCCCCTGGCAGGTGCGCATGGCTCTGAAGAACGCAGAGAAGGAGCTGGAGTCTCACAGTAACTGGTCGGCCCCCGAATCTCTCCAGAAGTGGCTGCAGCTGACGCACGAGGTGGAGGTCCAGTACTACAACATCAAGAAGCAGAACGCTGAGAAGCAGCTGATGCTGGCCAAGGAAGGGGTGAGGGTCCGGGGGTCCATGCAGCCACCCCACTCTCCAGCCCCCACCGCCTCCTTCATCTTCTCTTTGGTTTCCTATTAGGCAGAGAAAATAAAGAAGAAGAGGAACACGTTATTCGGGACGTTCCACGTGGCGCACTCCTCATCGCTAGATGACGTGGACCATAAGATCCTGTCTGCAAAGTAAGTCTATAACAATGGTGCCATGCGCCGCTCGTCCTGCTTCCACTGCCGGGCACCGCGCCCCTCGTCCTGCTTCCACTGCCGGGCACCGCGCCCCTCGTCCTCCCTCCACTGCCGGACACCGCGCCCCTCGTCCGCCCTCCACTGCCGGACACCGCGCCCCTCGTCCGCCCTCCACTGCCGGGCGGCACGCCCCTCGTCCGCCCTCCACTGCCGGGCGGCACGCCCCTCGTCCGCCCTCCACTGCCGGGCGGCACGCCCCTCGTCCTCCCTCCACTGCCGGACACCGCGCCCCTCGTCCGCCCTCCACTGCCGGGCGGCACGCCCCTCGTCCTCCCTTCACTGCCGGACACCGCGCCCCTCGTCCGCCCTCCACTGCCGGGCGGCACGCCCCTCGTCCTCCCTCCACTGCCGGACACCGCGCCCCTCGTCCGCCCTCCACTGCCGGGCGGCACGCCCCTTGCCCGCCCTCCACTGCCGGGCACCGCGCCCCTCGTCCTCCCTCCACTGCCGGACACCGCGCCCCTCGTCCTCCCTCCACTGCCAGGCGGCACGCCCCTCGTCCTCCCTCCACTGCCGGGCACCGCGCCCCTCGTCCTCCCTCCACTGCCGGGCACCGCGCCCCTCGCCCGCCCTCTATTTGGGGTCTCTTCTGTATGTTGGGGGCACCATTTTACGGTGGTCTTCCATGTGGCTGACATCTGCTGTCCCCCCAGGCAGGCCCTCAGTGAGGTGACTGCGGCCCTACGAGAGCGGCTACATCGCTGGCAGCAGATTGAGATGCTCTGCGGCTTTCAGATCGTTAATAACCCCGGGCTGCTCGTCCTGATGACCTCGCTGAACATCGATCCCAGTCTGATGGGCGGAGCCCGGCCTGCACCCGCCCCCTTCATCATGACGGATGACATGGATGACCTGGATGAGGAGCTTGTATCCCCACTCAGCATGCAGTGTAAGTGTGCAGGGGCGGGGCTCGGAGGACGGAGGGGTGTGGGACAGCGTAGGAGGTCTGCGGCGCTGAATGGCGGAGGAAGTTTGCAGTGTGTGGGGTGGAGGGGATGTGCAGAGCAGGACGGGACAGCAGAGAAGGTGTGCAAGATCGGGGATGCAGGGAAGTGGGAGGCGGAGGAGGTGGTGCTGCGAGGTGGCGGGGGAGGAGGGGCGCAGCGGCGGTAATGTGCTGTATCCAGTGGCTCCAGGCAGAGTCTGATGATGGGTGTCCTGCCCCTGGTGACACGACCGCCAGTGCCATGTCCTGCCTGGTGTGTGCGACTCTCCGGGGTTGATGCGGTGGCAGAGGTGGTCGTGTCGCCCGGTATCTCCCTCACTGAAACGTTTCTCTCCCGGTTGGGACAGACGCCGCCTGGCTCATGGGTCGCCGGTACAGCGAGCGCCCGTCCACCTGCTCCGAGGATTCTGCCCTCTGGAAGTTCTCTGGTTTGCTCCATGTTCTCGTATCTCTCCTGTAACCCATCACTTTCCAGCTGCTGCGAATGTGCACTGGCATCTAACAGCGGGGGAGGGGCGGACCACCACAGCACAAGGCGAGCATGGGCTGCCCACTACAATCCACCCTCACATGGGGGTCCAAATGGAGCAGCCACTACAATGGGTCACATATCACCCCCATCATCCCCGGAGCTCACAATCTAATCTCCTATCACACAGCGTATCACTACTCCCATCATCCCCGACCCCAGAGCTCACAATCTAATGTCCTATCACACAGTGTATCACTACTCCCATCATCCCCGACCCCAGAGCTCACAATCTAATCTCCTATCACACAGTGTATCACTACTCCCATCATCCCCGACCCCAGAGCTCACAATCTAATCTCCTATCACACAGTGTATCACTACTCCCATCATCCCTGACCCCGGAGCTCACAATCTAATCTCCTATCACACAGTGTATCACTACTCCCATCATCCCCGGAGCTCACAATCTAATCTCCTATCACACAGTGTATCACTACTCCCATCATCACCGACCCCGGAGCTCACAATCTAATCTCCTATCACACAGTGTATCACTACTCCCATCATCCCTGACCCCAGAGCTCACAATCTAATCTCCTATCACACAGTGTATCACTACTCCCATCATCCCTGACCCCGGAGCTCACAATCTAATGTCCTATCACACAGTGTATCACTACTCCCATCATCCCCGGAGCTCACAATCTAATCTCCTATCACACAGTGTATCACTACTCCCATCATCCCCGGAGCTCACAATCTAATCTCCTATCACACAGTGTATCACTACTCCCATCATCCCCGGAGCTCACAATCTAACCTCCTATCACACAGTGTATCACTACTCCCATCATCCCTGACCCCAGAGCTCACAATCTAATCTCCTATCACACAGTGTATCACTACTCCCATCATCCCCGGAGCTCACAATCTAATCTCCTATCACACAGTGTATCACTACTCCCATCATCCCTGACCCCAGAGCTCACAATCTAATCTCCTATCACACAGTGTATCACTACTCCCATCATCCCCGGAGCTCACAATCTAATCTCCTATCACACAGTGTATCACTACTCCCATCATCCCTGACCCCAGAGCTCACAATCTAATCTCCTATCACACAGCGTATCACTACTCCCATCATCCCCGACCCCAGAGCTCACAATCTAATCTCCTATCACACAGCGTATCACTACTCCCATCATCCCTGACCCCAGAGCTCACAATCTAATCTATCACACAGTGTATCACTACTCCCATCATCCCCGACCCCGGAGCTCACAATCTAATCTCCTATCACACAGTGTATTACTACTCTCATCATCCCCGGAGCTCACAATCTAATCTCCTATCACACAGTGTATCACTACTCTCATCATCCCCGGAGCTCACAATCTAATCTCCTATCACACAGTGTATCACTACTCCCATCATCCCTGACCCCAGAGCTCACAATCTAATCTCCTATCACACAGTGTATCACTACTCCCATCATCCCTGACCTCGGAGCTCACAATCTAATCTCCTATCACACAGTGTATCACTACTCCCATCATCACCGACCCCGGAGCTCACAATCTAATCTCCTATCACACAGTGTATCACTACTCCCATCATCCCTGACCCCAGAGCTCACAATCTAATCTCCTATCACACAGTGTATCACTACTCCCATCATCCCTGACCCCGGAGCTCACAATCTAATCTCCTATCACACAGTGTATCACTACTCCCATCATCCCTGACCCCGGAGCTCACAATCTAATCTCCTATCACACAGTGTATCACTACTCCCATCATCCCTGACCCCAGAGCTCACAATCTAATCTCCCATCACACAGTGTATCACTACTCCCATCATCCCCGACCCCAGAGCTCACAATCTAATCTCCTATCACACGGTGTATCACTACTCCCATCATCCCTGACCCCAGAGCTCACAATCTAATCTCCTATCACACAGTGTATCACTACTCCCATCATCCCTGACCCCAGAGCTCACAATCTAATCTCCCATCACACAGTGTATCACTACTCCCATCATCCCCGACCCCGGAGCTCACAATCTAATCTCCTATCACACAGTGTATCACTACTCCCATCATCCCTGACCCCAGAGCTCACAATCTAATCTATCACACAGTGTATCACTACTCCCATCATCCCTGACCCCAGAGCTCACAATCTAATCTCCTATCACACAGTGTATCACTACTCCCATCATCCCTGACCCCGGAGCTCACAATCTAATCTCCTATCACACAGTGTATCACTACTCCCATCATCCCTGACCCCGGAGCTCACAATCTAATCTCCTATCACACAGTGTATCACTACTCCCATCATCCCCGGAGCTCACAATCTAATCTCCTATCACACAGTGTATCACTACTCCCATCATCCCCGACCCCAGAGCTCACAATCTAATCTCCTATCACACAGCGTATCACTACTCCCATCATCCCTGACCCCAGAGCTCACAATCTAATCTCCTATCACACAGTGTATCACTACTCCCATCATCCCTGACCCCGGAGCTCACAATCTAATCTCCTATCACACAGTGTATCACTACTCCCATCATCCCCGGAGCTCACAATCTAATCTCCTATCACACAGTGTATCACTACTCCCATCATCCCTGACCCCGGAGCTCACAATCTAATCTCCTATCACACAGTGTATCACTACTCCCATCATCCCTGACCCCAGAGCTCACAATCTAATCTCCTATCACACAGTGTATCACTACTCTCATCATCCCCGGAGCTCACAATCTAATCTCCTATCACACAGTGTATCACTACTCCCATCATCCCTGACCCCAGAGCTCACAATCTAATCTCCTATCACACAGTGTATCACTACTCCCATCATCCCCGGAGCTCACAATCTAATCTCCTATCACACAGTGTATCACTACTCCCATCATCCCCGACCCCAGAGCTCACAATCTAATCTCCTATCACACAGTGTATCACTACTCCCATCATCCCTGACCCCAGAGCTCACAATCTAATCTCCTATCACACAGTGTATCACTACTCTCATCATCCCCGGAGCTCACAATCTAATCTCCTATCACACAGTGTATCACTACTCCCATCATCCCCGACCCCAGAGCTCACAATCTAATCTCCTATCACACAGTGTATCACTACTCCCATCATCCCTGACCCCAGAGCTCACAATCTAATCTCCTATCACACAGTGTATTACTACTCTCATCATCCCCGGAGCTCACAATCTAATCTCCTATCACACAGTGTATCACTACTCCCATCATCCCCGACCCCAGAGCTCACAATCTAATCTCCTATCACACAGTGTATCACTACTCCCATCATCCCTGACCCCAGAGCTCACAATCTAATCTCCTATCACACAGTGTATTACTACTCTCATCATCCCCGGAGCTCACAATCTAATCTCCTATCACACAGTGTATTACTACTCTCATCATCCCCGGAGCTCACAATCTAATCTCCTATCACACAGCGTATCACTACTCCCATCATCCCCGGAGCTCACAATCTAATCTCCTATCACACAGCGTATCACTACTCCCATCATCCCCGGAGCTCACAATCTAATCTCCTATCACACAGTGTATCACTACTCCCATCATCCCCGGAGCTCACAATCTAATGTCCTATCACACAGTGTATCACTACTCCCATCATCCCCGGAGCTCACAATCTAATCTCCTATCACACAGTGTATCACTACTCCCATCATCCCCGGAGCTCACAATCTAATCTCCTATCACACAGTGTATTACTACTCTCATCATCCCCGGAGCTCACAATCTAATCTCCTATCACACAGCGTATCACTACTCCCATCATCCCCGGAGCTCACAATCTAATCTCCTATCACACAGCGTATCACTACTCCCATCATCCCCGGAGCTCACAATCTAATCTCCTATCACACAGTGTATCACTACTCCCATCATCCCCGGAGCTCACAATCTAATGTCCTATCACACAGTGTATCACTACTCCCATCATCCCCGGAGCTCACAATCTAATCTCCTATCACACAGCGTATCACTACTCCCATCATCCCCGGAGCTCACAATCTAATCTCCTATCACACAGTGTATCACTACTCCCATCATCCCCGGAGCTCACAATCTAATCTCCTATCACACAGTGTATCACTACTCCCATCATCCCTGACCCCGGAGCTCACAATCTAATCTCCTATCACACAGCGTATCACTACTCCCATCATCCCCGGAGCTCACAATCTAATCTCCTATCACACAGTGTATCACTACTCCCATCATCCCTGACCCCAGAGCTCACAATCTAATCTCCTATCACACAGTGTATCACTACTCCCATCATCCCTGACCCCGGAGCTCACAATCTGCGTCTCTCCCATCATCCAAAGCACTCAGTACTGTCCCGGCCCCGAGGAGGCGTCTTTTGTCCACACTCTGCTTACATGGGGCTGCCACACTCTAATCCTGTTTGTCGCGCCATAGCTTCGCATATGGCGGCATGGTCACTCCACTGCTGTGCATGCTGGGAAAGTCATGGTGTACTTGGAGGGCCGGGGGTCTCGGGTCATGGCAGAGCTGACATTGTTCCATCTCTTCTCTCCGCAGCGCCCTCGCTCCGGCATCGGCACACGGACTCTCCTCACTCCACCATGGGATCACAGAGGTTGGTAGAAGGTCTTGTGGTCGGCCAGTCTGAGGCCAGCCCCCCCGTCCACTACCGGCCCAGCAAAGTGTCGCTGCACCGTATGCGCAGCCTCTCTCATGGGCAGTCGTTCAGCTCGGAGCATTACCCCTCCAGCAGCTCCACGTGTGCCCCACCTCCACCCGGACCGCACTCCCTGCCCATCTACTACCACCACTCCACCACCTACTACCTGCAGATGGACTCTCTACCTGACCTGCCCCCGCCGGACCTCACCTCTGGGATCCCCTGCCGCTCTCCTAGCGTTGGGTAGAGTTGCATGAGCGTGCCAATCACTGACCGGTGTGCTGTGCGATCACTGACCGCCGTGCGGTGCTATCACTGACCGCTGTGCCGACTAACCACTGCATGGAGTTCACCCCTCGTTATTGAAGCTGGAATTAATCCTTGATGTACTGACACAAACATCAGCAATTAGTGACCTCAGATGTCACGAGTTTCCTCCCACTGTGAAAATTTCTCCCCTCAAATCGGTCCAATAAGTGTGTGCCCCCCTCTCGATGACCGTCACTGCCAGAAACCAGAGGCCCGCCCTGAGCAGCAGCTAAGACATCAGGTCTCGAACTCCAGTCACCTCCAGAGCAGCTGTCAGTATTCTGCTATTACATGATTAGACACAATATAACAGTAGAATAGTGACTGCAGCTCTGGAGGATAAGACATGATGTAACAGTAGAATAGTGACTGCAGCTCTGGAGGTGACTGGAGGATGACACGATGTAACACTGCAGCTCTGGTGGTGGCTGGAGGATAAGACGCGATGTAGCAGCAGAATGCTGAGTGCAGCTCTGGAGGTGACTGGAGGATAAGACACGATGTAACACTGCAGCTCTGGTGGTGGCTGGAGGATAAGACGCGATGTAGCAGCAGAATGCTGAGTGCAGCTCTGGAGGTGACTGGAGGATAAGACACGATGTAACACTGCAGCTCTGGTGGTGGCTGGAGGATAAGACGCGATGTAGCAGCAGAATGCTGAGTGCAGCGCTGGAGGTGACTCGAGTATACTGTCTTATCCTGTGCCCTCGTCTGGCTGTGTATGTAATCTGTAGTGATTCTTCTGCTCCAGCATCTGAGGGGTTAATGTCAGGTGATCATGGTGGTCTGTGGATGTCGTACGCGGGGTCCATGCTCCACCATCCAGAGCTCTTAGCGTTTTTGAGATTTTAGTACATAGAAGGCGATGCAGACGGCGGCTCTGATTACTGCAGGTCGCCGCGGTCACCTGCAGGTTCCTTACTATACATAGTCACAAGTCGCAGATGATTCACAGCAATTTGTAAAATCCTTCCCAATCCTGTCCGATGACACTGAGAGCAAACGGCGGGGAAGAGCTGCTCCCGGAGCGCAGACCCTGGCGCCGCGCCCACATTCTGCACTTACATAACGAAGCTGAAGACTAGCTGCCGCCTTGCTCCACCACCGCTAGTGACCACATCCCAGGGGCCCCTGGGGGACTGAACCTTACATGTTACATGCTGATTGACCTCTCACCCCCCCATGGTCCTGTCACTTTGCGCCCCCCTAACCTGTATTTACCATAGTGTCATCCTATATATTGTGGTTTTAAGGGCTCCCCCACTGTGTGTACATAATATGAATGGTGTGGTGGGTGGCCCCTCCCCTGCTCTGTATGGTGTGGTGGGCGGCTCCTCCCCCACTCTGTATGATGGTGGTGTGGTTCCTCCCCTGTATGATCTGGCGGTGTGGCCCCTCTCCTGCTCTGTGTGATGGGGCGGTGTGGTCCCTCCCCCGCTCTGTGTGATGGGGCGGTGTGGTCCCTCCCCCGCTCTGTGTGATGGGGCGGTGTGGTCCCTCCCCCGCTCTGTGTGATGGGGCGGTGTGGTCCCTCCCCCGCTCTGTGTGATGGGGCGGTGTGGTCCCTCCCCCGCTCTGTGTGATGGGGCGGTGTGGCCCCTCTCCTGCTCTGTGTGATGGGGCGGTGTGGTCCCTCCCCCGCTCTGTGTGATGGGGCGGTGTGGTCCCCCGCTCTGTGTGATGGGGCGGTGTGGTCCCTCCCCCGCTCTGTGTGATGGGGCGGTGTGGTCCCTCCCCCGCTCTGTGTGATGGGGCGGTGTGGTCCCTCCCCCGCTCTGTGTGATGGGGCGGTGTGGTCCCTCCCCCGCTCTGTGTGATGGGGCGGTGTGGTCCCTCCCCCGCTCTGTGTGATGGGGCGGTGTGGTCCCTCCCCCGCTCTGTGTGATGGGGCGGTGTGGTCCCTCCCCCGCTCTGTGTGATGGGGCGGTGTGGTCCCACCCCTGCTGTGTGATAGGGTGGTGCGGTCCCACCCCTGCTCTGTGTGATGGGGTGGTGCTGTCCCTCCCCTGCTCTGTGATGGGGTGGTGCTGTCCCTCCCCTGCTCTGTGATGGGGTGGTGTGGTCCCTCCCCTGCTCTGTATGATGTGGCCCTCCCCTGCTCTATATGATGGGGTGGTGTGGTCCCACCCCTGCTCTGTGTGATGGGGTGGTGCTGTCCCTCCCCTGCTCTATATGATGGGTGGTGTGGCCCCTCCCCCGCTCTGTATGATGTGGTGTGGTCCCGCCCCTCGCTCTGTGATGGGGGTAGTGTGGTCTCTCCCCTGCTCTGTGGTGGGCGGCTCCTCCCCCACTCTGTATGATGGTGGCGTGGTCCCTCCTCTGTATGATGAGGTGGTGTGGTCCCTCCCCCGCTGTGATGGGGTGGTGTGGTCCCTCTTCTGCTCTGTATAATGGGGAGGTGTGGTCCCTCCTTTGCCCTGTATGACGGGGCGGTGTGGTCCCTCCCCCGCTCTGTGATGGGGTGGTGTGGTCCCACCCCCGCTGTGTATGATGGGATGGTGCTGTCCCTCCCCTGCTCTGTGTGATGGGGCGGTGTGGTCTCTCTCCCGCTCTGTGTGATGGGGCGGTGTGGTCTCTCTCCCGCTCTGTGTGATGGGGCGGTGTGGTCTCTCTCCCGCTCTGTGTGATGGGGCGGTGTGGTCTCTCTCCCGCTCTGTGTGATGGAGCGGTGTGGTCCCACCCCCGCTCTGTGTGATGGGGCGGTGTGGTCCCACCCCCGCTCTGTGATAGGGTGGTGTGGTCCCACCCCCGCTCTGTACGATGGGGTGGTCCTGTCCCTACCCTGCTCTGTACGATGGGGTGGTCCTGTCCCTACCCTGCTCTGTGTGATGGGCTGGTGCTGTCCCTCCCCTGCTCTGTGTGATGGGGCGGTGTGGTCCCGCCTCTGCTCTGTATGATGGGGTGGTGTGGTCCCACCCCCGCTCTGTGTGATGGGGCGGTGTGGTCCCTCCCCCGCTCTGTGTGATGGGGCGGTGTGGTCCCTCCCCCGCTCTGTGTGATGGGGCGGTGTGGTCCCTCCCCCGCTCTGTGTGATGGGGCGGTGTGGTCCCTCCCCCGCTCTGTGTGATGGGGCGGTGTGGTCCCTCCCCCGCTCTGTGTGATGGGGCGGTGTGGTCCCTCCCCCGCTCTGTGTGATGGGGCGGTGTGGTCCCTCCCCCGCTCTGTGTGATGGGGCGGTGTGGTCCCTCCCCTGCTCTGTGTGATGGGGCGGTGTGGTCCCACCCCTGCTGTGTGATGGGGTGGTTTGGTCCCACCCCTGCTCTGTGTGATGGGGTGGTGCTGTCCCTCCCCTGCTCTATATGATGGGTGGTGTGGCCCCTCCCCCGCTCTGTATGATGTGGTGTGGTCCCGCCCCTCGCTCTGTGATGGGGGTAGTGTGGTCTCCCCTGCTCTGTGGTGGGCGGCTCCTCCCCCACTCTGTATGATGGTGGCGTGGTCCCTCCTCTGTATGATGAGGTGGTGTGGTCCCTCCCCCGCTGTGATGGGGTGGTGTGGTCCCTCTTCTGCTCTGTATAATGGGGAGGTGTGGTCCCTCCTTTGCCCTGTATGACGGGGCAGTGTGGTCCCTCCCCCGCTCTGTGATGGGGTGGTGTGGTCCCACCCCCGCTGTGTATGATGGGATGGTGCTGTCCCTCCCCTGCTCTGTGTGATGGGGCGGTGTGGTCTCTCTCCCGCTCTGTGTGATGGGGCGGTGTGGTCTCTCTCCCGCTCTGTGTGATGGAGCGGTGTGGTCCCACCCCCGCTGTGTGATGGGGCGGTGTGGTCCCACCCCCGCTCTGTGATAGGGTGGTGTGGTCCCACCCCCGCTCTGTACGATGGGGTGGTGCTGTCCCTCCCCTGCTCTGTGTGATGGGGTGGTGTGGTCTCGCCTCTGCTCTGTATGATGGGGTGGTGTGGTCCCACCCCCGCTCTGTGATAGGGTGGTGTGGTCCCACCCCCGCTCTGTACGATGGGGTTGTCCTGTCCCTACCCTGCTCTGTGTGATGGGGCGGTGTGGTCTCGCCTCTGCTCTGTATGATGGGGTGGTGTGGTCTCGCCTCTGCTCTGTATGATGGGGTGGTGTGGTCCCACCCCCGCTCTGTGATAGGGTGGTGTGGTCCCACCCCCGCTCTGTACGATGGGGTTGTCCTGTCCCTACCCTGCTCTGTGTGATGGGGCGGTGTGGTCCCGCCTCTGCTCTGTATGATGGGGTGGTGTGGCCCCTCCCCTGTGATGACTCCCCCAGCTCTCACTAATGGTTTTATCTCTGCTTATTTCTTAGGGACCTGAGTCGTTCGGATTCGGAATCATCCATCCCGTATCTGGGGGATCCACGGCTCGGTAAGATCCCCAGCTCCAAATCCTCTGTGTGTCAGCGAGCCTTGGAGGAGCTGCCGTCCAGTAGTCAAACCCCCAATGGTGGAAACCGTCAGCTGGAACTGTCCAGTGTCGGGGGGGCCCTGCAGAGACTTTCTGACAGCCCCCAACCGGAGCAGAAGCTGGATGAGAAATCCTGCAGCTTAGGAGAGATCAGCCTGGTGGGCACGGGATCCCACCAGTCCGACTCTTCCCGATCCCACAGTCCGAGCTCCACTGACGCTGACACGCCGTCCCCTGGATCGGAGGCCAGGTACAACCACACCAAGAGCACACGGATCCCACAGCTGGCCGCCAAGAAGAGCCCTGGCGAGGAGGACGGCGGCTCCACGGGTGAGGACAACGACCCCAACTCTGGCAAGAAGAAGCTGTCGCTCAATATCTTTAAGAAGCCAAAGAAATAGACGCTCGGTCTGGTCCTCAGAGCGCAGGACACGGCGGGGGTGGGAGGCGGCGAGGCGGGAGCCAGGACTGGACGCTTCCCCATGTGAGCCCCCCAGAGCAGGCCGTGCACGTACACTCACTGCTGGGGGCCGGGGCGCAGGCAGCTCATCCTCGTTACTTCGCCCCTACAGTTACGGCCGCTCCCTGCTTCGCTATGCATGGCTTCTGGGAATCTTTTCTCCCTTTGCCACCAAAAATTTAAAAAAATCCGAAATCCCTGACGAGGGCATTGCAGATTTCTACCTGTGGAGGGCGCTGTGGGACGTTTGTCTGATGTTTTATTTCTTTCTGTATTCTTTGCTGCAGTCGGGCATGCCGAAAGCCACAACAATAAAACCAAGAAAATGCTATTTATTAACCGCTGTGGTCGCATCGTGATCTGAAGAAAGTGCGTCCTGATCCCACAGCTGAGGGGTCGGTACAGTGTGTCAGTGCAGACTACAATCTCCTCACAGGTGAAGGGTTGGTACAATGGACAGTGGCTTGTGAAAGTATTCACCCCCTTGGCTTTTTACATTACAACCTGTGTAAGTATTTTTGTAGTCAGATGTGTGTGACACATCAGCACTAAATAGCCTTAAGTTGGTGAAGTCAGAAAAATATCGGCACAAATTAAATTTATGGGATGAAATAACTAAACATTGGTGTGTGCATATGTATTCACCCCTTAAGTTCCTGGTGACAGGACGTTCCCTGTGTGCAACGTGCCACGTCTGTCAGGATATACACTTCACCACCTTCTCTGAAAGGCCACAGAGGCTGCAGCACCACTAACCAAACACCACCACGAGGACCAAGGAGATCTCCAAACACCACCACGAGGACCAAGGAGATCTCCAAACACCACCACGAGGACCAAGGAGATCTCCAAACACCACCACGAGGACCAAGGAGATCTCCAAACACCACCACGAGGACCAAGGAGATCTCCAAACACCACCACGAGGACCAAGGAGATCTCCAAACACCACCACGGGGACCAAGGAGATCTCCAAACAAAAGTCAGGGACAAAGTTGTTGAGAAAAACAAGTCAGTGTTGGGATATAACAAATCTCTCATCCGAAACCGAAATATCATCACATGGAAAGAACATGGTACCACAACAAACCTGCCAAGAGAGAGGGTGCCCACCAAACCTCTTAGCCTGGGCATTAATCAGAGAGGCAGCACCGAGACCATAGGTAACCCTGAATGAGCGTCAGAGTTCCCAGGCAGAGACTGGAGTATCTGTCCATATGACCACAATAAGCCGTACACTCCATAGAGTGGGCCTTTATGGAAGAGTGGGCAGAAAAAGCCTTTACGTATGGAAAAATGTAAGGATTGTTTGAGCTTTCCAAAATACACGTGGAAGACTCCCCAAATGTACGGAAAAGGCTGCTGTGAGCAGAGGAGACCAAAATTGAAGTTTTGGCCACCAAGGTAAACGCTATGTCTGGCACCATACACATCTCATCACCCCAAGAACACCATTCACACAGTGAAACGTGGTGGCAGCATCATGCTGTGGGGATGTTTTTTGGCGACAGGGAAAATGGTCTGAGTCAAGAAGGGGGAAAGATGGATGGTGCGAAATATAGGGATATCCTTGAGCAAAACCTGTTTCTGTCTGTCACTAACTTGAGACTGGGACGGAGATTCACCTTCCAACAAGACAATGACCCAAATCTTACTGCTAAAGCAACACTCGAGTGGTGTAAGGGGAGATGTGTGAATGTTCTGGAGCGGCCGAGTCAAAGCCCGGACATTAACCCAATTGGGAATCTGTGGTCAGATGTGAAGATCGCGGATCACCAGAAGAAACATCTAACCTGAAGGAGCTGGAGCAGTTTTGCCTGGAGAAATGAGCAAAAATCTCTGGCAAAGTGTGGAAAGCTCAGAGACTTATCCAAAGCAACCTGCAGCTGTAATTGCCACAAAAGGAGGCTCTACCAAGTACTGACTGTAGAGGGTGAATAGTTATGCACGCTGAAGTTTTCAGTTTTGTCCCATTTGATGATTGCTTCACAATAAAAAGAAAACCAAATGTTCACAATTGTAGGCATGGTCTTTACATGACCTGATGCAAATTCCAGGTTGTCGGGGAGCTTCTTTCACAAGCCACTGTATCTGTGCAGACAACACTTTCCTCGCAGCTGAGGCTTTGTTACAATGTATCGGTATAGAGAAATATGAAGTTAACATGAGGATTGTGTTTATAATACAGGCATGACAGGAAGCAGAGCTCTTAGGAGTTGGAGACTGGAAATCCAATGTTGTTTAACCCCTTACTGACCTATGATGTACAGTTATGGCCTCTATCGGCCCCCTGCCTTTAATGCGGCCTCAGACCCCACCTCTTTCCCAACAGATGATGACTGCAATATTCATCCATCATCGGTGCTGGTCTGGGGGACGTCATTCCATGCACTCACCATGTGATGGCCGGGTGCCGATAGGTTATCACAGCCCCTGGGGCTGCCGACTAACTTTGTGCCTGCCATGGCGGCACTCACGTGAGCTCCAGTTTCTGGCTGCTGTTCAGAGGAGACCGTGAAAGATAGTGAAAAAATATAACAAAAGGTAAATTGTCCCCTTGTTACACCATTAAAAATAAAGAAATGTCGGTCCATAAATGTCCGATCCCTCAAAATATAAAATTAATTCTCCCGATTTACCAAGAATTAATTTATCAGAAGATGCAATAAAAAGCGATCAATACATCATACCCAGCCAAAATGGTATGAAAAACCATCTTTGATCTCGGGGCCCAAATCACGAGCCCCGACAGACAGCCGCATCCACCAAACATCACGGGGCTCAGGGACCAGAACACCAAAACACGAGCCCCGACAGACGGCCGCATCCACCAAACATCACGGGGCTCAGGGACCAAAACACGAGCCCCGACAGACGGCCGCATCCACCAAACATCACGGGGCTCAGGGACCAGAACACAAAAATACGAGCCCAGACAGACGGCCGCATCCACCAAACATCACGGGGCTCAGGGACCAGAACACCAAAACACGAGCCCCGACAGATGGCCGCATCCACCAAACATCACGGGGCTCAGGGACCAGAACACCAAAACACGAGCCCCGACAGATGGCCGCATCCATCAAACATCACGGGGCTCAGGGACCAGAACACCAAAATACGAGCCCAGACAGACGGCCGCATCCACCAAACATCACGGGGCTCAGGGACCAGAATGTTATTTTTGTTCTATTCAAATAAAAAAAAAATGCAGGTGAGAGCGCGAGCGATGGCGGCAACGGGAATCATCCGTGTGGACAGTGGCACTGAATATTAGCAGCAAAACTCAATAAAAACTCCAGGTTGATGGGGGTCTCATGATCACATTCCTTGGCTGACGACGCAGCGCTGCCAGTCTGGGGTGGGCTGTATGGTACGTGTGCCCGCTGCACCTGCTGCTTCCAAAATTACTCTTTTATATATTTTAATACAAATCGTTAATTCCTGTTTACACAATCAGAACAGTCAAAAGTATCACAAATGTTGTGACCCCCAAATCTACAGGTCCCTTCAGTACCCCCCCCCCCCCCGGTCTAAGGTCCAACACCGCGCTGATTCTGACCTCAGGTCTATGAAGTGCAATTCCCAGGAAGACACTGCCGTGCTGGATCATGGAGAAGTCCGATGTTCTCTGGTGAGGACTCTTCCCTCATCGCTGCAGACTCGGCCCCCCGCCGGACTCTTCCCTCACCGCTGCAGACTCGGCCCCCCGCCGGACTCTTCCCTCACCGCTGCAGACTCGGCCCCCCGCCGGACTCTTCCCTCACCGCTGCAGACTCGGCCCCCCGCCGGACTCTTCCCTCACCGCTGCAGACTCGGCCCCCCGCCGGACTCTTCCCTCACCGCTGCAGACCCGGCCCCCGCCGGCCTCTTCCCTCATCGCTGCCGACTCGGCCCCCCGCCGGACTCCTCCCTCACTACTGCAGACTCGGGCTCCGCCGGACTCTTCCCTCACCACTGCAGACCCGGCCCCCGCCGGACTCTTCCCTCACCGCCGCAGACCCGGCCCCCCCGGACTCTTCCCTCACCGCCTCAGATTCTGCCCACGCCGGACTCTTCCCTCACAGATACAGATGCAGACTCCTCCCCCCGCTACAGACTCATTAGATCCAAGTGGCTGATTGATAAACGCATGGCCGTGTCGGGCAGCAGATATTGGGCGTATTCCTCAGGTGAGCACTCCCCCATTCTCCAGCTGCGTCTCATCAGTAGAATATCAGACCTTTCCCGTGAGGACTTATGACGGATTCTGTGTGGCCCCCTAGCTGGGGCCCCAGGTTCCTGTTTATAACTATATTCAATAATTGCTCCAATCACCCAAACATGCATTCTGGCTCCTGTCACTGACTCCATCCTCAGCGAGAAGGGAAGACGCTAGAGACTGCAGCCGCCATACTCAGAGCCCCCCAATAGTTTTGGCAAGGTGTGACCCTATAACCAGTAGTGTCTTAGCTAGAGAAGTCCCTTGTATGACAAGGCCTGTAGAGGATGGTTCCCGCTGAGGGATCGTTATCCAGAGCTGACGGTACCGGCCGCCATACAGGGGATGTAAACATAACACCTCCTGGCACAGAATAGACGGCTCGTACCCAGCGAGCATCCATCCCAAGATGGCAGCATCATTGAGGCCTGAGAGAGAAGCCAGGTGTTTATAGTCCGCAAACACCTCAGGCCTCGCTGCTGCCCCCATTCTGCCACACAAGGTCACTGAAGTCCTGGTTAGTCAAATTCACGGTGTAGGGAACATCAATGATTTCATGAGTCTGATCCCGCTGCCCGCTGGAGGTGCGCCAGGAGTTCAGCGGCCGAAGGGAATTCTTAAATCTCTGTAACGAGGAAAAATATTGAATGACAATCAACTCCGGAAAAGTGACAGGATGAGCACGCGACAGGACAAGGATACAATGCAGGGAAGAGGCGGCGGGACAGGGACACAACACGGGGAGAGGCGGCGGGATGGGGACACAACGCTAGGTGAGGCGACGGGGACATGACCACACGGGTGGAGAGGCAGCAAGACGAGGACACAACACTAGTGGAGAGGCAGCGGGACGAGGACACGATCACATGGGTGGAGATGGGGCAGGACAGGGACACGACAACACAGGGGAGAGGTGAGGAGAAAAGGACAAGCAGGACACCCTTGCACCTGAGAGACGTTGGGACATTGACACATGTGGTCGGTGTAGGACGAGGACACACTAACATTTGGGGAACGGGTTATGGGAGTACAGACATTCGTGTGTGTGGGGTGGGGTGGGGGCACAGGATCAGGACACATTGTCAATCGGGGAGGGTTGCAGAATAGGAACATTTCTGCACATCACCATGATTACTCACATCGACAAGCGTCCCCGACTGCTGGAAGATGGCGACTCCGGCCCAGATGGGAATCTGGATACAGCACAATGTCCCCATGCAGACCCCCAGAGCCTTGCCCCAGCGGGGGTACTCATAGTGACCGTAGTGGAGGGGGGTGTTGTACATTTCCATGAAGATGTAGAAAAGAATAAACTGCAAAGAAGAAAAACAAGTAACAGAAAAGTGCAGGCAGGGTTCAGTGTGACCACTAGAGGGTAGTCATTGTGACACCTGTATTCCACATCACCAGCAGAGGGCAGCACAAGGCGCAGGGCCACGTGCATATGATGCCGTATACAGGGCACAGAGCCATGTGCAGAGGACGCCATATACAGAGCGCAGAGCCACGTGCAGGACGCCGTATACAGGGCGCAGAGCCACGTGCAGGACGCCGTATACAGGGCGCAGAGCCACGTGCAGGACGCCATATACAGGGCGCAGAGCCACGTGCAGGACGCCGTATACAGGGCGCAGAGCAACGTGCAGGACGCCGTATACAGGGCGCAGAGCCACGTGCAGGACGCCGTATACAGGGCGCAGAGCCACGTGCAGGACGCCGTATACAGGGCGCAGAGCCACGTGCAGGACGCCGTATACAGGGCGCAGAGCCACGTGCAGGACGCCGTATACAGGGCGCAGAGCCACGTGCAGGACGCCGTATACAGGGCGCAGAGCCACGTGCAGGACGCCGTATACAGGGCGCAGAGCCACGTGAAGTACGCCGTATACAGGGCGCAGAGCCACGTGCAGGACGCCGTATACAGGGCGCAGAGCCACGTGCAGGACGCCATATACATGGCGCAGAGCCACGTGCAAGACGCCGTATACAGGGCGCAGAGCCACGTGCAAGACGCCGTATACAGGGCCACATGCAGAGGATGTATGGAAATCAGCTTATACAAGGCGCAGGGCCATGTGGAGCGGACCCTATATACAGGGTTCAAGGCCACGTGCAGGACACCGTATACATGGCGTAGAGCCACCTGCAGGACGCCGTATACATGGCGCAGAGCCACCTGCAGAGGACACTGTATGCAGGGCCACATGCAGAGGATGTATGGAAATCAGCTTATACAAGGCGCAGGGCCATGTGGAGAGGACCCTATATACAGGGTTCAAGGCCACGTGCATGACACCGTATACATGGCGTAGAGCCACCTGCAGGACGCCGTATACATGGCGCAGAGCCAACTGCAGAGGACACTGTATGCAGGGCCACATGCAGAGGATGTATGGAAATCAGCTTATACAAGGCGCAGGGCCATGTGGAGCAGACCCTATATACAGGGTTCAAGGCCACGTGCAGATGACGCCATATACAGGGCACAGAGCCACGTGCATAGGACAGTGTATACACAGTGCAGGGCCACGTTCAGAGGACGCCGTATACAGGGCGCAGAGCCATGCATCAAGATCAGTGTATACAGCGCAGAGCCCCAAATAAAGGCCACTCACCAGCAGCAGGACGGGGGTGCAGAAGACCCAGCATGCCTTGAAGTACAGGAGGAGCTTGGAGCACCATGGGGGGCATCTGCAGATCATGTCTATAATATCCTGGCAGAACTGGTTCACACCTGAAAAAAATGTAAAAGAACATTTCAGTAAATGTCAATCAGCGGCCGAGGTCCGAGAATTCACAGCCTTCCTCTCCTGAAACACTGCGGGAGGCCCAGCTTCATCCACTATATAAAAAGCAACACCGCAGGGGTGGAGGCCGCAGGGATGGAGGCCGCAGAGCACAACCTCAGATTGTTGAACAGTTCCCATAATGAGCTCGTCGGCTCGGCTCGGACACCTCTGTACTTTCTTTCATTGACTCAGATGGTGAAACGTGAACTCGGATTCTGAGTTCTGTCGACTTGACGGATGGCACATCTAAAGTGTCAGGGAAAACAGGATCAGACATGTACAATGTCAGCATGTCCGATCATTTGTTTTCAACAGAGATAAGCTGCTGCCAGGAAGAAGAGAAGAAGGAGGAGGAGAAGTGAAGAGGAGAATATGAGTCAGGAGGAGGAAGAGGAACTAGAAAACTGAAGAGTCAGAAATAGGAGAAGTGAGGAGCCGCAAGGAGAAGAAGAGAGGAGGAGGGGGTGACTAGTCAGGAGGAGAAGGAGGAGGAGAAGTGAGGAGCCGCAAAGAGAAGAAGGGAGGAGGAGGGGGTGACTAGTCAGGAGGAGGAGGAGGAGAAGAAGTGAGAAGCCGCGAGGAGAAGAAGTGAGGAGGAGGGGGTGACTAGTCAGGAGGAGAAGTGAGGAGCCGCGAGGAGAAGAAGGGAGGAGGAGGGGGTGACTAGTCAGGAGGAGGAGGAGAAGAAGTGAGAAGCCGCGAGGAGAAGAAGTGAGGAGGAGGGGGTGACTAGTCAGGAGGAGGAGAAGAAGGGAGGAGGAGGGGGTGACTAGTGAGGAGGAGGAAATGACTAGTGAGGAGGAGGAGGAGGGGGTGACTAGTGAGGAGGAGAAGGAGGTGACTAGTGAGGAGGAGGAGGGAGTGACTAGTGAGGAGGAGGAGGGGGTGACTAGTGAGGAGGAGGAGGGGGTGACTAGTGAGGAGGAGGAGGGGGTGACTAGTCAGGAGGAGGAGAAGTGAGGAGCCGCGATGAGAAGAAGGGAGGAGGAGAGGGTGACTAGTGAGGAGGAGGGGGAGGTGACTAGTGAGGAGGAGGAGGGGGTGAATAGTGAGGAGGAGGAGGAGGTGAATAGTGAGGAGGACGAGGGAGGTGACTAGTGAGGAGGAGGAGGAGGGGTGACTAGTGAGGAGGAGGAGGGGTGACTAGTGAGGAGGAGGAGGTGACTAGTGAGGAGGAGGAGGAAGAGGAGGGGGTGACTAGTGAGGAGGAGGAGGGAGTGACTAGTGAGAAGGAGGAGGAGGAGGGAGTGACTAGTGAGAAGGAGGGGGTGACTAGTGAGGAGGAGGAGGAGAAGGAGGAGGAGAAGGAGGAGGAGAAGAAGAAGGAGGAGGAGAAGGAGGAGGAGGAGGAGGAGGAGAAGGAGAAGGAGAAGAAGAAGAAGAAGAAGAAGAAGTAGTGAGGAGTCAGAAGGCGAAGAAAAAAGGTCAGGAGGAGAATAAGAAGAGGTGAGGAATCAAGAGGAAGAGAAGTTAGAAGTCAGTAGGAGAAGTGAATAGTCAGGAGGACTTAGGATTGAGGAGGAGGAGAAGAGAAGTGAGGAGTAAGGAAGAGGAGGAGGAAAATAAGTGAGGATTCAGAAGGAGGAGAAGGATAAGAAGTGAGGAGCGAGTAGGAGGAGAAGTAAAGGGTCAAGAGGAGGAGAAGGGAGAGGTCAGGAGGAAAAGTGAAGTGAGGAGTAGAAAGAAATGAACGAGAAGTGAGGAGTCAGGAGAGGTAGAAGTCAAGAGGTAAAGGAAAATTGAGTAGTCAGGAGTAGGAAAAGTGGAGACATGAGGAGTCAGGAGTAGTTGAGAGGAGTCATCATCAGGAGGAGTCCTTGTCGGGAGTGGGTGAAGTTATCAACGGAGGAGTCATTGGCAGTTGAAAGCAGTCATTGGAGGGAGGAGGAATCGTAAGAAGAAGGCATCGTTGTGATGAGCTGTCCGGAGTAATCAGGACTCAGGAGTCATCGGGAGAGGTTGTCAGGAGTCACAGGAATCAGGACAACAAGCAGAGGATGACACACACTGGACTGGAAGACAAAAGTAGACAGAGTAAAGTCTGGAGGGGGAGGAGGAGAAGGGCACTGGCCAGGCTGGGAGGACGCTGTGAGCAACGATTTCCCCATTATTACCACTTACTTTCTTGGCTGAGCTCTATATTTGTGGACCAGCAATATAACCCTCAGTCTGTTGTTTTCATAATACCTTGACATGTCAGTCTCCAAAAGGAGGAACGTTACCCCTTGGATCAGGGTCAGACACCTGATCCAAGATGTCAAAACAGATCTCACACTTTGCACTGATGAGGGGCAGTACCCTGAAACACCGTGTCTGCAAATTGAGATTCTGGTTTTGGCTTTTATCCTAAGTCATGTAACAAGGCTGGTTAAAGGGTCGACATTGACCTTTAGGATCGCTACTTCCAATAGGCGGCACTAGATTTCTAGTCTTCTTCCTTGCTTCCATAATAGCAGCACGTTTACTCTTTAATACTCTGTGCTGCTGTGGGCCCTGTGAAACTTACCGTAGAAGAAGGCGATCCCGAGACACATGAAAAGGGTGATGATGATGAGGCCGAAGCTTGTGCTGTAGGAGTCTATGAGGGTGAACCAGTAAATGCCGCCCTGTGGAGAGATAACACCTCAGTATGATGCGCTGCCCCCCGATTCTCTCTACTGGAGACCACCCACTCATCAATACCTCATCCGTTTATGTTTTAAGGCGTCATCATTATACACCTTTCCACTGCTTCTTCCAGATCTCACAGGTGTTAATATTGGGAGGTGTTGATTTCGGGGTCATCTCCCCATATCACATCACTATTGTAGGGGGTCTTAGACATGGAATAGGGTAATTATGGAAGGTGGCACTCTTGGGCGATCTCCGTATTGGAAGGTGGCAATAAATGGCAATAGTTAGTATCGGGGGTGGGGAGTCTTAGTATTGGAGGGGTCTCACTAGTTGGGATCTGATGTCAGACAGTTGCAGCAGGTCGATCATTAAATATTCTTCACGCTTTGGGTTGCTGATACTGTGGGGGTGTCAGACCTGGGGGTGACAGTATTAAGGGGTCTTACATCAGTAACAAGCAGGAGCCCCATCAGATAGAAGAAGAAGCAGAGTCCAGCCAGAAACAGAATCTTGCGCTTCCACTCGCGTAGAGACGGGAACTCGTCCAGGACGGCGGTCGTAATCCCCTCCATGTTTCCAAACTGATGAGAAGAGCAACAGATGATGAACTCATGGATCCCCCCCAACAGTCCCTCCTGAGACACCAGGCCGGAGCTGCCACTCATCTCAGGGGTCGGGTGTACATCTCGGGGGGGGGTGACTTACCAAAGTGTCCACTCCCAGAGTGAAGAGCATCAGGAAAAACAGGATGGACCAGAAGATGGAGCCCGGCAGCAGAGCTAAGGCTTCTGGGTAAGCGACAAATGCCAGGCCCGGACCTGGTGGGGGAAAATGGAGGATTATGTGGCCTGTTAGATGGAGAACTATGTTGAGGTCACCAATTGATAAATACCGAGGACCCCCCTATTACGGACCTGAGTCCGCCACTTCCCCAACTGGAACCTTCTTCTTCCAGGCCATGTGACCCAGCACCGAAAAAATGGCGAATCCTGCAAAGAAGCTGGTGCAGCAATTCCCGATGGCGATCACCAGCGTGTCCCTGCGAGACATAACAGCCCAATGTGAATGGAGCCGACGTTGCACACAGGCATACAGTGCTATATACACTATATACAGAGGTAATATACCTCACAATACAGGTCTGGACCTATCTCTAATGTGGTTGGTCGCCATGTTTAGCCCAACACCCATTATGAGCACTTTCTACATAAGCAGGCCAGACTACTATAGAGGGTTGGGGTTCCACCTTCGCCCCCCGCGGCGGGGTAGGAGTGCAACCTCACCTGATCACATTGTTATCAAACTTGTTGTACGAGGCCATGGAGAGTAGCCCCCCGAAACCGATGCCCAGAGAGTAGAAGATCTGAGACGCTGCGTCATTCCACACCTGAGACACAAACATGGAGCGCGCGAGAGTTTACTAAACACAAAAGGATGGAAACACACAAAAATAGGTATTAGACCTACCGGTAATGATGTTTCCAGGAGTCCATCCTGACAGCACCATGGAGGACGTCCGCCTCCTCCTTACAGGGACAGGAAAGCACACGAGAGGTTAAAAGGCCATGTCCCACCCCCTTTCCCTCAGTGATTTGACAAGTACCACAAGGTGGATGATACTAGAAACGGTTTAATGAAACGATCATATTACAGCATATGACATAATACATTGCAGTATAACACAACCGGGAGGGAACTACCCGTGCTGTCAGAATGTACTCCTGGAAACATCATTACCGGTAGGTCTAATACCTATTTTCCAGGACGTCCACCTGACAGCACCATGGAGAGTACCAAAGCACCTCCTCAGGGTGGGATTACCGCCTGGAGAACTTTTCTCCCAAATGCGGTTTGTTGACCAGCTAACACATCTAGTTTGTAGTGTTTGCAGAATGTATTAAGACTAGCCCAGGTTGCCGCTCGACAGATCTGATCAACTGACGCCCCCGCCCGCTCGGCCCATGAGGCCGATACCGCCCTCGTAGAGTGGGCTTTTAAAGAATCTGGCGGGCTGGCGCCTTCAGCTTGGTAGGCATCCGAGATTACTGAGGTAATCCAACGCGCGATGGACGCCTTAGAGGCCTTCTTCCCTTTATTCCTACCTCCAAAGAGGACGAACAGGTTCGGGTCGACACGCCAACTATTGGTGGCCTCTAGGTATTCTATAACTGCGCGTCTCACGTCTAGCGAGTGGAGCCGCCGCTCCTTCTCATTTCGGGGATTTTCGCAGAAAGAGGGTAACACTACCTCCTGGTTCAGATTTCTTGTAGAGGCTACCTTCGGGGTAAATGCCGGGTCTAACCTTAGGATTATACGGTCCTCTCTTATCTGGAGGTATGGGTCCTTAGTGGATAGGGCCTGGATCTCCCCTATTCTTTTGGCCATGGTAATGGCTACTAGGAAGGCCGTTTTACGAGTGAGAGCAGGGATGGCTATCTTCTCACTAAGGGCGAAAGTGTCCGAGCAGAGGAACCGAAGTACCAGGCCCAGGTCCCATGGCGGGGTGAGCTGCCTAATCGTGGGGCGCAGGCGCTGTGTGGCTTTTATAAACCTTATCACCCAGGGATGTGCAGCTAACTGGTAATCGAAGAAGGCGCTCAAGGCTGAAACCTGGACTTTTAGAGTGCTGGGCTTCAGGCCTTTATTAAAACCTGCCTGCAGGAACCCTAGTATGTTAGGGAGATCAGGGGTGCCTGCCACGAGCTCGGACCTGCCACCCTCCAGACAGAATCTTTTCCATATCTTCCGATAAATTGCCGACGTCACCGGCTTCCTACTGGCCTGTAGGGTGGATATGACCTGCTCCGACAATCCTTTTGTCTTCAGGATGTCCCTCTCAGGATCCAAGCCGATAGATGGAGTCTTGCTGGGTCCGGGTGGTGGATCGGGCCCTGGTGGATGATGTTCTCCCACAGGGGCAGTTCGACTGGATCTTCTACTGCCATGGCTCCTAGAAGGGGAAACCAGCTTCTCCTCGGCCAGTATGGCACTATCAATATCACTCTTGCGTGGTCCTCGCGTATCTTCCTGAGCACTGCCGGTATGAGGGCCAGTGGTGGGAACGCATAAGAGAGGGATTCTCCCCAAGTCTGACTCAGGGCGTCTACGCCTTCTGGGTGGTCCATCGGATTTAGGGAGTAGAATCTGGGAACCTTCGAGTTCTTCCGGCTTGTGAAGAGATCTATACTGGGGGTCCCCCAGCGCTGACAAAGCTGGTCGAAGATTTCTACGTTCAATTCCCACTCTGTCGGGTGGATCTGTTGTCTGCTCAGGTAGTCTGCCACTTCGTTTTGGGAACCCTCTAGATGTACCGCGGTCACGGATCGGACTGTTCGTTCTGCCCACGTGAATATCTTTTCCGCCAGTGCCTGTAGTGGTTGATGTCTGGTTCCTCCCTGGTGTTTCAGGAATGCCACTGTCGTTGTATTGTCGGATAATATGCGGACATGACGACTCTTTAGTACCGACCGGTTTCTCCGCAACGCTTCCCAGACCGCGAAGAGTTCCTTGAAATTGGAGGATCTGGCCTTGATGCTTGCTGGCCACTTCCCCTGGAAGATCTTCCCTTCTATGTGGGCTCCCCATCCCCACACACTTGCGTCTGTGGTGACTACCACGTATGGAGAGGTTGTCCAATGCACGCCCACCTGAAGGTTCCTGGACTGTGACCACCAGTGAAGGGACTCCTTTACTCGTCCTGAGAGCCTTAGGGGTTTGTCTAGCGACGCCTGACTCCTGTCCCACCTCGCGAGGATTTCTCTTTGTAACAATCGCGAGTGGAATTGGGCCCATCGGACGCACTGGATGCAGGCCGTCATGAGGCCCAGGACCTCCATTGCTTCTCTTATGGAGCACTGACGCTTCAACAGGCCTCTGGTTCTGGCCTGAATGGTCTTCTGCTTCTGCTCGGGTAGCCAGGATATTCTGTCGGCTGAATCTAGGAGGACTCCCAGGAATACCTTTCTGGTGTCTGGTGTGAGGTCCGACTTCTCCCAGTTGATCACCCAGCCCAGGAACTCCATTACGGTAATTGTTCGGATCCTGTCTCGGATGAGCGCTTCTTTGGATCTTGCCACCAGTAAGAAGTCGTCCAGGTACGGAACAATCACGATACCCTGATCTCTCAGGTAGGCCACCACCTCTACCACCAGTTTCGTAAAGATCCTGGGAGCTGAGGCCAACCCGAATGGAAGACCCTGGAACTGGAAATGGCAGGTCCGGGCTGATAAGCTGATCGCGAACCTTAGTAGGCTTTGGGATGAGGGATGGATAGGAACCTGATAGTATGCCTTTTTTAGGTCTAGGGTGCACATAACTGCGTCCCTGTCTATTAGGGGAATTGCGGATCGGATTGATTCCATCCGGAACCTCCTGTATCTGACCCAAGTATTTAGTGGCTTCAGGTTTATGATGGTGCGGGCCTCGCCGGATTTCTTTGTGATTGCAAACAGGGAAGAGTAGTGCCCTCTCCCTCTTTCTGACGGTGAAACTGGTATTATGACCCCTGAATCTAACATGTCCTGAAGATCCGACCACATTGCGGAGTCCTCCCGGACGACGGTGGGGGCAATATATCTGTCGGGGGGAGGAGAATAGAGCTCTATCCTGTAGCCTTCCCTGATGGTTCTGAGGACCCACTGATTGTTGGTGACTCGGGACCAGTTTGCTGCAAAGTGGCGAAGTCTCCCCCCAATGCCTATGGCGTCATTGTCTCCTCGATCTAGATGTTGATGCAAATGGGGGACCTCTGTTCCTCCCACTTTGGCTGAAGGAGCCTTTGTAGGAGCTTCTATTAGACCTCGCCCGACCCCTAAACTCCGTCTGTCCTCTGAAGAAGGAGCCTCTCCGAAAGGACTGGGGCCGCCTGGGTTTTCCTTCCGGGAATCCCTTATTCTTATCGGACACCAGCTCAAGGATATTATCAAGGGCTGGACCAAACACCCTCAGGCCCGAGAAAGGGATGGCACATAGCTTTGCTTTAGAAGGGTTATCCCCCGACCAGGATCTAAGCCAGACTGCTCTCCGGGCCGCATTAGAGAGGGAGCTGTTTCTGGCCGCAAACCTTACTGATTCCGCCGACGTATCCGACAGGAACGCCGTGGCTGATTTCAAGAGAGGAAGAGATGCTAGTATCTCTGACCTCGGGGTCTTGTTGGTTAGGTGTTCCTCCAACTGCCCCAACCACAAGAACATAGACCTGGCCACCGAGGTGGCTGCTATGTTGGCTCTAATCAGGGCCGCCGACGTCACCCATGCTCTTTTTAACAAGACGTCCGCCTTTCTATCCATCGGGTCTCGAAGACCTGATGAGTCCTCGGATGGGATAGCCATCTTTTTAGTAACTTTGGCAACTGGGACGTCGATTTTAGGGACTTCTTCCCACGCCCGAGTTTCCTCGGGATTGAAGGGCAGTCTATTTTTAAAGTCTCGGGAGAGTGTCAACCGACGCTCTGCTTCCTTCCATTCCTCCTGGATCATTGCTTTGATGTGTTCGCTTACAGGGAACACCACCTGTTTGCGGGACACCAGTCCTCCAAACATTAGGCCTGTCTGGACTGTGGCTTAGGGACTTCTTCCATCTGCATGGTATTTCTGACCGCGTGTACCAGCTCGTCCGTATCCTCCAGTCTGAATAGGTACTTCCTGCTCTGATCCTGTCTATCCCCCAGGATCTCGCCTTCTTCCTCCTGGTCTGAGTCCCGGAAATCGGATTCCTCGCTAGGGCTCGCTTCTGATACTGGGTCTGGTTCTCACCTTGGATGCTTGCGACTTGGCCCAGGGCTGGGGGACTGACGCCGGGCTGTAGAGGCCTGAATCTCTTCCCTTATCAGCGACCTCATTTCGGAAAGGAGAGATGGCCGTTTCTCGCCTATGACCCTGGAGGTACAGGGACCGCATAGGGTCTTGCTATAGGTGTCTGGCAGCTTTGCTCTGCACACCGCACATCTGACCGATTTGGAGGTGGCTTTTGCCGGGTCCTTCCCCGAGGGGGACTCTGCCGGGATTCCCTTTTCCTAATAACATAAGGGGCACCTATTCAGATCTGGGCTGTGGGGATGGGTGGGGAGGGTGGTCTGCGCTATGCGCACTTACCCCTCCACCAGCTGCAGCGTTGCCTTCCATCCTGCTCCAGGCTCGACCAATGCAGTCACACAGCCTAGAACGACCTGTGGCGACTCTGGAGAGCGCTGTGGTCCAGGAGCGCGCGCGCCCTGGATTTGAAACCGGCGTCTGACGTCACCGGATGTGACGCTGTTAAGCCGCTCCTCCATTTCCTGCCGGGCTTCTGCGCGCGACCGCGCTCGGTTCCCCGGTGCCGCCGCCTGCAGGGAGCCGCCTCCCCGCCTGCTATGGCGTTCCGCTGGACGCCTCCCAGTGCTGACCTCGCCAGCCGTCGGCGCCGTCCTGCGGGTACTCGGCCCGCCGCGGGGCCCGGCCCGTCTGGCCTGGCAGCCCCGATTGCGCCCTCTTCTGTCGGTGCCCGCTCGGCCAGCCGCCTGCGGGGAGCCGACCCGTCCTGGAGCCGAGAGCCCCCCACCGGGAGGAACGGCTCCCTCCAGGAGCGTCGTCCTGCTACTGGCCTTTGGAGCCGAGGGACTCCCCATCGGGGAGTTTCGGCCCCGGGACCTCTTGACAGGGGAAGGATTGGACTGGCCGCACGATCCCCTGAGCCCCTCCGGTAAGCTCTCGTGTGTCCCTCCGTGCAGGGACAGGAAAAACACTGAGGGAAAGGGGGTGGGACATGGCCTTTTAACCTCTCGTGTGCTTTCCTGTCCCTGTAAGGAGGAGGAGGACGTCCTCCATGGTGCTGTCAGGTGGACGTCCTGGAAATGTAAAGCATAGTGGTGGTACCTGAGCGCTCTATCTGGGGAATATTCAGTCATGGCCAAAAAGTATTGGCACCTTTGAAATTGTTCCACAGCTTGAAGTATTTCTCCCAGACAATTATTACAATTCCCCATGTTTTGTTATACACAGGTTTATTTCATTTGTGTGTATTTGAACAACACAAAAAAAGCAGTGAAAAAAAAATACAAATTGGACAAAATTTCACACAAAACCTCCAAAATGGTCCGGACAAAACCGTTGGCGCCCTCAGGTTAATATTTGGTGCACCCTGTGGAATAAATAACTGCAATCAGTTGCTTCCTATAACCACCAACAAACTTCTTACTCCTCTCAGCTGGAATTTTGGACAATTCTTCTTACAAACTCCTCCTGGTCTCATATTTTGCCTTCTCTCAACAGCAATTTTAAGATCTCTCCACAGGTGATCAATGGGATTTAGATTCGAACTCACTGCTGCCACTTCAGAACTATGCAGTGCTTTGCTTCCATCCATTTCTGGGTGTTACTTGAAGTAAGTTTTGAGGCATTGTCCTGATGGAATACCCATGACGTAGAATACAGACTTCGCTTTCTGACACTGGGAAAAAATTGTGACTTAAAATCCTTTGGTAATCTTCAGATTTCTTGATTCCTTGAACACAGTCAAGGCTCCCAGTGTCAGAGGCAAAAAAAAATAAATCCAAACCATCTTTGGCCTTCCACCATATCAGACTGTAGGTGCTGTGTTTTTTTATTTGTAGACCTCATTCTGTTTTCAGTAAACAGTAGAATGATGTGCTTTACCAAAAAGCTCTATATTGTTTCATCTGTCCATAAGACACTTTCCCAGAAGGATTTTGGCTTACTCACGTACAGATTGGTAAACTACAGTCTAGCTTTTTTATGTCTCTGTGTCAGCAGTGAGGGTTTCCTGCCATAGCGATTCATTTAACTCAAATATGGACAGATAGTTCACACTGACACTGATGCCCCCTCAGCCTGCAGGACATCTTGAATTTCTTTGGAACTTGATTGGGGCTGCTTATCCACCATCCGGACTTTCCTGCATTGCAATATTTCATCAATTTTTCCTCTGCCGTCCATGTCCAGGGAAATTAGCTAAAGTGCCTTGGATTGTAAACTTGTTGATTATGTTGTGTACCGTGGACAAAGGAACATCAAAATCTCTGGAGATGGAGTTACGGTTCTCAAGTCCTCAGACAGTTCTCTTTTCCTCTTTCTGTTCTCCATGCTTAGTGCAGTACACAGACACAATGTTTCTTGCCACAAGGGAGTCTGATCGAGTATCACATGCTTAAATCAAAGATGTTTACCCACAATTTTGGAAAGATACCAACAATTTTGTCCTGCCCATTTGGGGGTTTTGTATGAAATTGTGTCAAATTTGCCTGTTTTTTCTCAGTTTTTTGTGTTGTTCCCATAGACACAAAGGAACTAAGCGTGTAATAACAAAACATATGTATTTGCAATAATTTTCTGGGAGAAATTTTCACTCTCTTACACAGTTTCAAGGGGGACAACACTTTCAGCCACGACTGTAATGTAGAGTTGGACGCTTGAGCACTCTATGTGCTGTATATAATGTAGAGTTGGAGTCTGAGTGCTCTATATGCTGTATATAATGTAGAGTTGGAGTCTGAGTGCTCTATGTGCTGTATATAATGTAGAGATGGAGTCTGAGTGCTCTATGTGCTGTATATAATGTAATGGTCTTACCTGCGTGCTCCATATAATGTAGAGATGGTACCTGAGCGCTATATGTGCTGTATATAATGTATAGTTAGTACCTGAGCATTCTATGTACTGTATATAATGTAGAGGTGGTACCTGAGCGCTCTATGGGCTGTATATAATGTAGAGTTAGTACCTGAGTGCTCTATGGGCTGTATATAATGTAGAGTTAGTACCTGAGTGCTCTATGGGCTGTATATAATGTAGAGGTGGTACCTGAGCGCTCTGTGTGCTGTATATAATGTAGAGGTGGTACCTGAGTGCTCTATGGGCTGTATATAATGTAGAGGTGGTACCAGAGTTCTCTATGGGCTGTATATAATGTAGAGTTAGTACCTGAGTGCTATATGGGCTGTATATAATGTAGAGGTGGTACCTGAGTGCTCTATGGGCTGTATATAATGTAGAGTTAGTACCTGAGTGCACTATGGGCTGTATATAATGTAGAGGTGGTACCTGAGTGCTCTATGGGCTGTATATAATGTAGAGTTAGTACCTGAGCGCTCTGTTTGCTGTATATAATGGTATATAATGTTGAGGTTGCACCTGAGTGCTCTATGTGCTGTATATAATGTAATGGCCGTACCTGAGCGGCCTATGTACTGTATATTATATAGAGGTGGTACCTGAGCGTTCTATGTGACTGTATACAATATAATGGTGGTACCTGAGCACTCTGTAATCTCTTCCAGTCAGCGGACAGGTAGAATCGGACGCCGTCTATAGACCCCTCCAGCGTTGCTCCCCGGATGATGAGAACGACCATGACGAAGTACGGAAACGTGGCTGTAAAATATACAATCTGTACAGAGCCAAGTGGTGAGAATGGCGCAGAAGCACGGGGGGTGAGAGATGGATATTGGGGTAACATCTCACCTTTCCAGAGCTGCGGATTCCCTTTATCATACAGAGGAAGATGATGATCCAGGCCGCGAGCAAACACAGAGCGAGCTCCCAACGCACAGGCCCAGGATTACTGAGGCCTGAACTGTGCACAACGCCCAGCACCTTCTCACTGCAACCACAGGGGGCATAATACGTTATTACACATTTATTGTTACATACAGAGCAAGCAGAGGGAGAAACAGTACACAGCACTCAACAGAAACAGGGGTGCACTGTGCCCTGCAGAGAAAGCAGCATACATGGCACTCTGTAGATGCAGACGACTGCTACGCTCTAGAGGCGGCCATACATGGCACTCGTCAGACGTGGACGACTGCTGCGCTCTCCAGAGACAGCCTTACAGGGCACTCAACAAATCTACACGACTACTGCGCTATACAGAGGTGGCCATACATGGCACTCTGCAGATATGGACGTTCACTCTGCTCTAGAGATGGTCATACATGGCACTCTGCAGATGTCGACAACCACTGCACTCTGTAGGGCGGCCATACAGGGCACTCTGCAAATGTACACGACCGCTGTGCTCTACAGAGGTGGCCATACATTGCACTCTGCAGATTTGGATGACCACTGTGCTGTACAGAAATGGGTATACGTTGCACTCTGCAGATGTAGACGACTCCCCGACGCACATTTTGGTCCTGCCTTCGTCACAATGAAGGCAGGACTGAAAAGCACATCGGGGTGGACACGCATTCTCTGGAGATTCCTGCATGGCCATGCCAAGGTATGGATACACCTATTATATATATCTATATTGTATGCTACAATCTGGTACATAGCTATAGTTCCTTCTGTATACCTTGGCCTGTGCCCTACTTCCATTATACCATATCATGGTTTTTTTAGACATAATGAATACTATCATCATTTTAATGTCTTGTATTACCAAATGTATAGATACAGTATATCTACAGTGTTTTCTTTGTTGTGCGCCCCAGTCTCTCACAGCCTGTCACTATGTATGTAATCATGCCCTCTTTTCCTTACCCTGTCATTGTATAATTTTAATAATAAACGTATATATATTTTTCATGTGTTTGGCCTATTAATTGTCGTTTTTCTGCCCAGATGCAGACGACTGCGGCACGCTACAGAGGTGGCCATACACTGCGCTCGCAGAGGCTGATGACCGCTGCACTTTAGAGACAGCCACAAGGCGCTCTATACGTATCAGTCTGGGATTTCTCACTTACTTCCAGAAAGCTTCACTGGCGCTGAATTTGGAGCCATTTCCAGAGACGTTCTGGGGGAGAAACATATGAACCGTGTGATACATCGGACCCTCGCGTGTAACTGCCCCTCCCATAGGACCCCGTCTTACCTGGCACAGCGGGGCATAGTCGGGGGCGTCACAGGACCAGGGCAGAGGGCTCTGGAAGGATTTACCCAGGTAATAGAAGGTCCATGCGATTATAACATTATAATACAAGGACACCAGAGCGGAGACCAGGAGCATGCCGATGCCGATACCTGCGGAGGGGGAGACATGTCATATCGGGGGTGCGCCATCCACCCAGGTGACCACTCACCACCTCCACTCACCTTTAAGGATGGGGCAGCACTTCCACACAGTGATGGGTCCAGCTGCACCATACTGACCCAAGCTCAGCTCCATGAGGAAGAGAGGCAGGCCAGTGAAGAAGAGCATGATGGAGTATGGGATGAGGAAGGCTCCTAGGGGGAGGAGAAAACAGGGATGAGGGAGGGACCAATACTTAACCAATCAGATGACAACTATCATGTAGAGAAAAGGAAAGCCGAATCTGATTGGTTCCTATGTGCAACGCCTTCACTGTGCTAGTACTGCCCATAGCAACCAATCAACTTCTAGCTCTGATGTAGAGAAAAGGAAAGCCGGGCTCGGATTAGTACAAAGAACTACAAGTGATAACCAATCAGATCCCAGCGACCATAGATGCACATAAAAACGTCAGCAGTGGTTGCCATGGTACCCCGAGGTCATCTGAGGGACCCAGAGTACGGTGGCCTGTGAGATCCAGCTTCAAGCCGGGTCACACAGGCAGAGTCAGTGACTGACTGACAAGTCTCAGGCTGCAGTACGCGAGTATCACACTGCATGAGGCCAAAGATCAGAGTAAAAATTATACATGTGCCACAGTGGGACTAAGTGGAAAAAAAAGACTAAAATAAAATGTAGAAAAAAAAAAGAAAAGAGCACAAAAAAATCACGAAAAGCCGTTTTGCCACAAAAAACAGCATCTGTAATAGAACAAAGATAAATAGAAAAAAAGTACACATTTGGTAATCGCCGGGTCCGTAACAACCTGATCAATAAAACTGGTGCATTATTTATTTTGTACAGCGAGTACCGTAAAAAATGATAAAAAAAAACACCAAAAATGTCGCCTTTTCATCATACTGACACACAAAGAATTGGAATAAAAAGCGATTAAAAGGTCATGTGTAAAAAAAAAAATGGTATATATAAAAACGTCAAATGATCCCACAAAAAACAAGCACTAATATGGCTCATTTGGGAGCATAACAACAAAAAAAGTTACAGCTCTCAAAATATGACGAGATGCAAAAACAAATTCAATCTTGTAAAATATTATTCTTAATCTGTAAAAGCAGCAAAGCATAAAAAAAAACAAAAAAAAAAACAAATCTGGTATCGGTATAATCGTACCAACCCAACGAATAAATCGGTCTAATCACATTTTTACCACACGGTGAACGGCACAAAAAATGGATAAAACAATGACTGAATTGCTGGATTTTGCTCATTCTGTGTCTAAAAAATTTTGAATAAAAAGTGATAAAAATATTACCGTATGTGCCCGAAAATGGGACAAAATAACCTCCAACTCTTTGCGCTAATAATAAGCCCTCCTACAGCTATGTCACAAAAAAATTTAAAAAGTTACAGCTCTCAGCATATGGTGTCAAATTTTATTTTTTTTTTCAATAAAAAAAAGTGTATTTTATTGTGTGACAGCAGCCAAACATAAAAACCAAAATAAAGTCACCTAATCACTTATACCACATGGGGAACTGCGCAAAAATAAAAATAAGATCTCTGCTTGTACTGCCATCAATTTGTTCATGCCACTTTACAAAAATCAGAACAAGGCTTGGCTCACAGTTATCCTGCTCTCTCCGCTGAGAGCATACCTCAGGGTTTCCGTGTAAACTCCCCCCAAACCGCAATTCAGACAAAACCCCGGATGGAACCACACACTTATAAGGCAGATGGGGTCACTGTGGACTGGTCTGTGTCACATTATTTTAGGCGTCTTTTTAGCGCACAAGTCCGGATGACCACAGATATCTGAAGAACACCTAAACAGATGGAAACCAACGGGGCAGACGCCAAAGGGAGTATGAGGTAACTGCATCTGCCTCATGGTAGGTGGTTCCCTCGGGGGTTTCATTTGAATCACATTTTCGAGGGATTTACATGGAAACCCCCACGTACGTGTAAGGCGGCCACGGTGGTAGTTGTGGCAACGAGATGTAGTGTTCCCACACCCTGGCACCCCACAGATAAAATACAATATTCCTTCTGCTGCATGTACAGCGTGCGCAGTAGTGCACTCATGGTTAGGGTATGTGTACACATTGCGGATTTGCTAGCACCGCAGATCTCCCAACGGTAGCGGTGGCGTGCGTTGCTCGAATTCCGCGCCAATTCGCGGCCGGACTGCGCCAGCCGCAACCAATCAGCCTGCGCTAAAATAGCCTGCACTAAAATATAAGAAAAAGAGCAGTTTCTGCTTTAAAGTTCATGATTAAATTTTAGATAATTTACTTATTTTGCAGCAAGAAGTAAAGAGGTGACAAACCTAGACACTGTTAGCTTTTTGCATTAGGAGGGCAAAATATGCTCTCTTTAAAGTACCGTAAGCAGCTAAAAACGGTTTGAATAAGTAATGAAGAATTTCAGTTTAATCCCATCTCTCTTTAGTTCCGGCCTTTAAGATTTGAGGCACACGGCTTTTATTAACGGCAACTGATTGAATACGTGTAGTAATCTGGGAATATATTGGTGGATATGCAGGCAGCAGAGCAATTCAGAAGTGATGCAATAACGAATTCATGACCCAATGACCGCTAAGAATAATAATGGGCAGGTAAAGTTTTTCGGGGTGCTGGCCCTTTAAGGCTCTGGCTGGCAGAGCGCGGCTCTATCCTGCCAACCACACAGCTCTCGCGAGAAGTTAGCACGGCAGCTCCCGGTGTGCCTCGCGCGGGATGATGATGAAGGCGGTGGCCATGTTAGTTTAGGCCTCTGATCCAGAGAACGCAGAGAGGAAGAAGTGGAAGGAGAGAGAAGATCTCCGGGCGGCGGCAATCCATGTCCATCCGGCGGGGGCGGCACCATGAGCGGCGGGACGCTGTACATCGGCAGCAAGATCAGCCTCATCTCCAAGGCGGAGATCCGATATGAGGTCATCCTGTACACAATCAACATCAAGAACTCCATGGTGGCCCTGGCCAAAGGTACCGGGGGCGGGAGCCGGGGAAGAGCAGGTACCGGAGAGCGGGAACCAGGGGAGGCCAGAGAGCGGGAATCGGGGAGAGCGACTGGGAGTTACACCCCCCCAGTATATACTCCTCACACATCTATCTACTATATAATCGTCTAATTCTGTCTGTCTCTCTGCGCCTGTCACTGATTGGTCGCGGCCTGCCGGGATTTCTGTTACAGACAGACAGACAGAATTAGACGATTATATAGTACATAGATATATATATATAGATATATATATATATATATATATATATATATATACACACACACACACACACACACACACACACACCTCATAAAAATAAAAGGAACACTTAAACAACAGAATATAACTCCAAGTCAATCACACTTCTGTGAAATCAAACTGTCCACTTAGGAAGCAACACTGATTGACAACCAATTTCACATGCTGCTGTGCAAATGGAACAGACAACAGATGGAAATTATTGGCAATTATCAAGACACCCTCAATAAAGGAGTGGTTCGGCAGGTGGGGACCACAGACCACTTCTCAGTACCAATGCTTTCTGGCTGATGTTTTGGTCACTTTTGAATGTTGGTTGTGCTTTCACATTCGTGGTATCATGAGAGGGACTCTACAACCAACACAAGAGTCTCAGGTAATGCAACTCATCCAGGATAGCACATCAATGCAGGCTGTGGCAAGAAGGTTTGCTGTGTCTGTCAGCGTAGTGTCCAGAGACTGGAGGCGCTACCAGGAGACAGACCAGTACACCAGGAGATGTGGAGGGGGCCGTAGGAGGGCAACAACCCAGCAGCAGGCCCGCTACCTCTGCCTTTGTGCAAGGAGGAACAGGAGGAGCAATGCCAAAGCCCTGCAAAATGACCTCCAGCAGGCCACAATTATGCATGTGTCTGCACACACGGTTAGAAAATGACTCCATGAGGATGGTCTGAGTGCCCGACGTCCACAGATGGGGGTTGTGCTCACAGCCCAACACCGTGCGGCCGTCCAAAGAAATGCCACCCCACACCATTACTGACCCACTGCCAAACCGGTCATGCTGAAGGATGTTGCAGCCAGCAGATAGCTCTCCACGGCGTCTCCAGACTCTGTCACGTCTGTCACATGTGCTCAGTGTAAACCTGCTTTCATCTCTGAAGAGCACAGGGCGCCAGTGGCGAATTTGCCAATCCTGGAGTTCTGTAGCAAATGCCAAGCATCCTGCACGATGTTAGGCTAGGCAAACAGTTGTGGGCTGATATTAAGAGCTTGGGATGGGGCCATTTACATTGGCACCCCCCTCCCCAAGCTAAAAAACAGCTTATAGATGCGCCAGTTCTGGCCCTTAGCATCCGCTCTTCCCACTTGCCCTGTAGTGGTGGCACGTGGGGTAATATTTGTCGGGTTGATGTCACCTTTGTATTGACATGAAGACCACGGCTAAGTAATGGACAGGTGCCTATAAGACACCTATCCATTACTAATCCTACAGTTATATGGTAAATAAACACAGCCAGAATAAAGTCCTTTATTTGAAATAATCACACAGACTCCTTTATTGAATCTTAATTTAACATACTTACTGCATCACCTAATCCCCAAATCCCTTGTCTCCTGCAACAAAAATAAAATAAACCAACACAAATACTCCCTGTGTGATTAAGTCCTAAATATCAAGTGTCCCACGACAATCTCACGTGTACAACAGTCACATCTGAGATGTGACCGCTCTACACGGCTCCGGTGACACACTGACAGACGATAATCGCTTCCGCAGTGCATCACTGAGAGTTCACCAGAGTTCGTGCTCTCACTTAATGGCAGTACCGCTGTGTGAGAATTTTCTCACGCAGAGGTGCCGCAAGTGACAGCATGAACTCAGGTGACCTCTGACGGAGGTGCAGTGATACACTGCGGGAGCAATTACCTCCTGTCACTATCACTGAAGGCCGTGAAGAGCAGTCACATCTCCCGATGTGACTGTTCTACACGTGAGATTGTCGTGTGACACTCTTTATGTAGGACTACGGCGGACCAGGGAGTATTTGTGTTGGTTTATTATCTTATTTTTGTTGCAGGAGATTGAGGGCATCGGGGAATTAGCTGTTTGGTGAGTATGAATGTGGGTTTTTTTTGTTTTACAATTGAACTCAGTTGCCGGATGATGAGACTATTAACCCATCATCGGCTCATGATGTCACTGTTATACGTGACACCAGACATAGCCGGATGGGAGTGGTAGTCCCATCAGACAACACCTGGCTACACACAATCACCTGCAGACAGACACGCACATATTCTCCGCTCACACATAGTCTCCGCTCACACACTCTTGCTCTTTCCTTTCCGCATTTTTGGCACGCAAATCCGCAGCTAACCCGAAGACCTTTTTACACCTGCGGTTTAGCTGCAGATTTGACTGACTCAATATAAGTCAATGGGTGCAGAAATGTTGCAGATCCGCAAAAAGAATTGACATGCTGCGGAAAATAAAACACTGCAAATCCAAGCGGAATTTTCCCCAGCATGTGCACATCAATTCTGGATTCCCATTGATTAACATCGGTTGTGCAATACATTGCGGATTTGGTGCAATTCCGCGCGGGAAAAATGCTGCGGATCTGCATAAAAAGCCACAATGTGCACATTGAGCCTTACTGTCAAGAGTCCTTTCAAGTTCTGTCATCCTGGCTCCGCGTTTCCGAGCTCCACAAAACATCTGAGAGACACTGTTCTTTTCCAACAGTTGAACTTTACTAAACAGCAGGGGATCCATCACACTTGCAGCATAGGTTACACAAAGAGACATCTTCTGAGCTTTCCCAGCCTTCCGGGCAACCTCTACTGTTCCGGTCAACTCTGTCTCTCTTCACATCAATAAACATTAGGGAACCGCACACAATTAGTAGACCAAAGAGAAGGGGAAGCATAGGAGGGTCCCCGTCAACTCCTTACATAAGTTTTCAGCTTAGAACACAAAAATGTGATCCAGTCTTATTCTGCAAGTGATCTAAAATATCATGTACCCCAAAATGTTACCAATAAAAACCCTAATATATCCCACACAAAACCAGTCCCCACTCAGGTCCGTCATCTGTTACAGGAACTATAGGGGTTACTGACAGAACAAAGACTGTGGAAAAGAAAGGGCTTCAAAACCTCCTCACATAAAATCTAGTGAATTCTGCTCTCCCAAATCACTCCACTGAGCCCCCTGTGCCTAAACCGCAGTAAGCTGGGCACAATGTTTGGGGATGCTACAGAATATGGGGGCACAATGTATGAGGATGCTACAGTATATGGTGCACAATGTATGAGGATGCTACAGTATATGGGGGCACAATGTATGGAGATGCTACAGTATATGGGGGCACAATGTATGGGGGTGCTACAGTATATGGGGCACAATGTATGAGGATGCTACAGTATATGTGGGCACAATGTATGGGGATGCTACAGTATATGTGGGCACAATGTATGGGGATGCTACAGTATATGGGGGCACAATGTATGGAGATGCTTCAGTATATGGGGGCACAATGTATGGGGATGCTACAGTATATGGGGGCACAATGTATGGGGGTGCTACAGTATATGGGGCACAATGTATGAGGATGCTACAGTATATGTGGGCACAATGTATGGAGATGCTTCAGTATATGGGGGCACAATGTATGGGGATGCTACAGTATATGGGGGCACAATGTATGGGGGTGCTACAGTATATGGGGCACAATGTATGAGGATGCTACAGTATATGTGGGCACAATGTATGGGGATGCTACAGTATATGTGGGCACAATGTATGGGGATGCTACAGTATATGGGGGCACAATGTATGGAGATGCTACAGTATATGGGGGCACAATGTATGAGGATGCTACAGTATATGGGGGCACAATGTATGGGGATGCTACAGTATATGGGGGCACAATGTATGGAGATGCTACAGTATATGGGGGCACAATGTATGGAGATGCTACAGTATATGGGGGCACAATGTATGGGGATGCTACAGTATATGGGGGCACAATGTATGAGGGCGCTACTGTATATGGGGGCACAATATACGGAAATACTATATATGGGGGCGCTACAGTATATGGGGGTACAATGTACGGAAAATATACTATATATGGGGGGCACAATGTATGGGGGCGCTACAGTATATGGTGGCACAATGTATGGGGATGCTACAGTATATGGTGCACAATGTATGAGGATGCTACAGTATATGGTGCACAGTGTATGAGGATGCTACAGTATATGGGGGCACAATGTATGTGGGCGCTACAGTATATGGGGCACAATGTATGGGGATGCTACAGTATATAGGGCACAATATATGAGGATGCTACAGTATATGGGGGCACAATGTATGGGGGCGCTACTGTATATGGGGGCACAATATACGGAAATGATACTATATATGGGGGGCACAATGTATGGGGATGCTACAGTATATGCGGGCACAATGTATGGGGGCACTACAGTATATGGGGCACAATGTATAAGGATGCTACAGTATATGGGGGCACAATGTATGGGGGCGCTACAGTATATGGGGCACAATGTATGGGGATGCTACAGTATATGGGGGCACAATGTATGGGGGCGCTACAGTATATGGGGCACAATGTATGGGGATGCTACAGTATATGGGGGCACAATGTATGGGGATGCTACAGTATATGGGGGCACAATGTATGGGGGCGCTACTGTATATGGGGGCACAATATACGGAAATACTATATATGGGGGTGCTACAGTATTTGGGGGAACAATGTACGGAAAAGATACTATATATGGGGGGCACAATGTATGGGAGCGCTACAGTATATGGTGGCACAATGTATGGGGATTCTACAGTATATGGTGCACAATATATGAGGATGCTACAGTGTATGGGGCACAATGTATGAGGATGCTACAGTATATGGGGGCACAATGTATGGGGATGCTACAGTATATGGGGGCACAATGTATGGGGGCGCTACTGTATATGGGGGCACAATATACGGAAATGATACTATATATGGGCGGCACAATGTATGGGGATGCTACAGTATATGGGGGCACAATGTAGGGGGGCGCTACAGTATATGGGGCACAATGTATAAGGATGCTACAGTATATGGGGGCACAATGTATGGGTGCGCTACAGTATATGGGGCACAATGTATGAGGATGCTACAGTATATGGTGGCACAATGTATGGGGATGCTACAGTATATGGGGCACAATGTATGAGGATGCTACAGTATATGGGGGCACAATGTATGGGGATGCTACAGTATATGGGGGCACAATGTATGGGGATGCTACAGTATATGGGGGCACAATGTATGGGGATGCTACAGTATATGGGGGCACAATGTATGGGGGCGCTACAGTATATGGGGGCACAATGTATGGGGATGCTACAGTATATGGGGGCACAATGTATGAGGATGCTACAGTATATAGTGGCACAATGTATGAGGATGCTACAGTATATGGGGCACAATGTATGGGGATGCTACAGTATATGGGGAACAATGTATGGGGATGCTACAGTATATGGGGCACAATGTATGGGGGCACTACAGTATATGGGGCACAATGTATGGGGATGCTACAGTATATGGGGGCACAATGTAATGACACTAAACTGGTATACTTGCAATTCTCTAGTAAAGCCTGGCTTGGATGTTATGAAATAGTCGCTGCAGCTGTAGATTAATTCATTGAGAGGTGCGCTTTTGTACAGTGGGGTCACTTATTGGAGTTTTCTGTTTTGGTGCCTGTAGGATCTCAGGTTGTGGGTTATAATAATCACCTAGGCAGGTTAACGATGCAACTATTTTTATTCCATGGTTGTGCAACAAATCCAAGTAGAAAGAATCATAGAATTGTAGAGTTGGAAGGGACCTCCTGGGCCATCTGGTCCAACCCCCTGCTCAAAGCAGGATTCGCTAAATCATCCCAGTCTGTCCAGCCTCTGTTTGAAGACTTCCATTGAAGGAGAACTCACCACTTCTCGAGGCAGCTTGTTCCACTCATTGATCACTCTGTCAAAAAGTTTTTTCTAATATCTAATCTGTGTCTCCTCCCATTCAGTTTCGTCCCATTGCTTCTAGTCTTTCCTTGTGCAAATGAGAATAAAGTTGATCCTTCTACAATGTGACAGCCCTTTAGATATTTGTAGACAGCTATTAAGTCTCCTCTCAGTCTTCTCTTTTGCAAACTAAACAATCCCAAATCCTGCAACCTTTCCTCATAAGACAGGGTTTGCAGACCGGTCACCATTTTGGTTGCTCTTTTCTGAACTTGCTCCAGTTTGTTGGTGTCTTTTTTAAAATGTGGCGCCTAAAACTGGACACAATATTCCAGATGAGGTCTGACCAAAGAGGAGTAGAGGGAAATAATGACTTCACGTGATCTAGACTGTATGCTTCTGTTAATACATCCTAGAATTGCATTTGCCTTTTTTGCTGCTGCATCACACTGTTGACTCATATTCAGTCTGTGATCTATTAGTATACCCAAGTCTTATTCACATGTGCTGTTGCTTAGCCCTATTCCTCCCATTCTGTATATGCTTTTTTCATTTTTATTGCCCAGATGTAGTACTTTGCATTTTTCCCTGTTAAAAACCATTCTCTTAGTTGCTGCCCACTTCTCCAGTTTATTTATATCTTTTTGAATCCTCTCTCTCTCTTCTCTAGTATTAGCTATCCCTCCTAGCTTTATGTCATCAGCAAATTTAATCAGTTTAGCCTCAATTCCTTCATCTAAATCATTGATAAAGATGTTGAACAATACAGTGCCCAGGACGGAGCCCTGTGGTACCCCACTTGAGACATTCTTCCAACTGGATGTGCAGCCATTTACGACCACTCTTTGGGTCCGATCACTAAGCCAGTTATTATTCCACCTAACAGCTGCCTTGTCCATTCCATACTTAGTCATTTTTTCAATAAGGATTGTATGAGAGACTTTGTCAAATGCTTTGCTGAAGTCAAGATATACTATATCTACAGCATTTCCCTGATCCACCCAATCAGTGATTCCGTCATAGAAGGAAATTAAGTTAGTCTGACATGACTTATTAGTTACAAACCCATGCTAACTCTGTTTAATCACTTCATTCTTATCCAGGTACTGACATACATGTTGTTTAATAATTTGTTCAAAGATCTTTCCTGGTATAGAAGTCAGACTCACCGGCCTATAGTTGCCTGGGTCCACCTTCTTCCCCTTTTTGAAGATAGGAACAACATTTGCTCTTCTCCAGTCTTCTGGGACTTCTCCTGTTCTCCAAGAATTTTCAAAGATTATGGAGAGGGGTTTAAAAATTTCTTCTGCTATCTCCTTCAGTACTCTGGGGTGTAATTCATCTGGACCTGGAGACTTGAATTCATTTAGGTTAGCTAAGTGTTTCCTCACTATCTTTCTGTTTATAGATATCCTGGATTCTTCTATTCCCCTAAGGACAGTGAAGAACAGTTGATGTTACATTTCCTTTCTGAGAGAAAACAGATGCAAAATTGGAATTTAAAAGTTCGGCCTTCTCAACATCCTGTCTTACCATTTCATCATTTTCATCCTGTAAAAATCCAATAGCATCTTTGACTTTTCTTTTACTTTTGACATATCCCCAAAATCCTTTATTATTGCTTTTGACATCTCTTGCAAGCCTCAATTCATTGTCAGCTTTAGTTAATCTGATTTGTGCCCTGCAGGTTCTGAAGACAGCATTATATTCTTCTTTAGATATGCCTCCCTCTTTCTATTTTATAAACATTTTTTTCTTCCTTTTTAGCATGTGCTTAAGTTCTGTGTTCATCCATCCTGGCTTCCTTAAATGCTTCCTATTCTTCCCTCTTTTTGGAATTTTTAACAATTGTACTTTGAGAATTTCATTTTTCGAGATTTCCCATCCTTCCTGGACATTTTTGTCTTTAAGGATATCCAGCCATTGGATCCCTCCAATTCTCTTTCTGAATCCCTTAAAATCTGCCTTTCTGAAATCTAACCTTGACGTCTGAGTCTTCACAGGTCTTCCTCCTCTAGTTATCCAAAATTCTAAAATAGCATGGTCGCTACCTCCTAGGGTCCCAGCCACTTTTACCTCCTCAACCATTTCCTCCCTGTTTATGAGGATTAGATCCAAGGTAGCAGTTCCCCTTGTTTTCTCCCCTACCTTTTGGAAGATAAAGTTGTCAGCAAGAGAAAGATAAGAATTTCCTTGACCTGTTAGTTTTGCCTGAGAGAGATTCCCAACAAATGTCTGGATAGTTGGAATCTCCCATGACAACTATGTCATATTTTTTGGAGAACTTGGCCATTTGATGCCCACAATACAATGTCCTCAGTCCACAAGTTGAATCTCGCTGTCTCCCAACTTTTGTTCCGCCCCCAGATTACGTATCTCCCGCCAGTATAATCTGTAGTCACAGTCCAGGCTCCTCCAAACGACAGATATCACAACCAAAGTCCAAGTTTCCAGGATCAACAATCCTTAAGACAATTTGTTAAATCCAGAAGACAGATCCCTCAAACATAGTAGGGGGATCCAGCTCAGACAGCAAACGGTCTCCAAAACTCCATAGACCAATAATCCATCCCAGCTTGGATCCTCTCCCTTCAAAGTCCCTCCATAAACTGGCTGATTCAGCCCTTGTGTCTTTTTCTCCCTCCCCCTTAAATATTTTTCTTTAGCTCACAAACATGAAGCATATTCCATCACCTCGGGGCTGTATGTCATCTTCCAATCGAATGGTGACATTAACCCTTTGTTAGATTAACCCACTCGCCACCGCTACAGGGCAATGGGAAGCCCACGCATTTTTGAACAACGAATTAACCCCTTAAAATAACAACTACAACTCCCAAATTTTGCACACAAACCCTCATCTAATTATTAGTCAGGGACATATAAAGAAAAACATGAAATGAAATGCTTTACTGAATGTAAACCATGTGTCATTTCATGTCGGCTTGGGGAATGATTTCACAAAAGCCGGCAAATTAAATTAGCGGCTATTCTGCTATGAAGAACTCTGTGAAATATAAATATATATATATATATATATATATATATGTTTGTCACAATTACTTATATATATATATATATATATATATATATATATATATATATATGTGTATGTATTCTATGTGTCTATATCTATTCTTTCGTTTCTTTATTAAACCTGTCTGTGTGAGTTTACTGTATAGCGCACTGAATTGCCGGCTTTTCTAAAAGACACCGGCTGCGTATTTCTCGCAAGTCACATGTGTGGTCCGTGTGTGATCCGTATTTTTTGCGCACCCATAGACTTGCATTGGCGTACTACGGGCGTAGTACGCTGACAGTCTCAGCATGCTGCGATTGGCACGGACCGTAGAATACGCCCGAGAAATATATGGCTGTTGGGAGCTGCCCCATAGAGAATCATTGGTCCGTGTGTAATGCGTGCTTTTAACGCCTCTCACTCGTCCGTATTCCTCGCCAGTGTGACCCCGGCCTAAAAGTGAAAAAAAATCTGGCGCTATAGCGACGTTTTAGAGTAAAAATTGCAATTTTTTTTTATTCTTATTCGACAGTGCAATAATTCCTCTGAAGAGTTAAAAAAAAGTTTCCTGACTGCAGTACTGGAGTATTTGAGGGGTGCAATTTATAAAATGGGGTCCCTTTTGAAGAGTTTCCAATATATCGTCCCCCCCAAAGTCCATATAAATCTGAACAAGTCCCTAAACAAACAGGTTTTGTAAATTTCTTGGAAAAAAAAAAAAAAAGAGAAATTTCTATTAAACTTTATCGCTTCTAAAATCCTAACAAAATACAACAACATTAGAAGGATGATGCAGAAGTGAAGCGACGTGTGGGAAATGTGAGTTATTGATGATTCTGCACAGCAGCACTGACCGATACAAGGATATAAAGACTAAGCTTGAAAATTGCGAAGTTTTCTAAATATAAATAAAAATTCAGATACTGTATTTTGACAAATAAATGTAAAAAATATCGACCTAAATAATCCAATACCATAAAATACAACGTGTCACGAGAAAACAGTCTCAGAATCACTGGGATACGTTTGTAGCATCAGAGTTATTACCACAAGAAGTGACGCTGGTCAGGAAGGTGAAAATCGGCTCCGTCACTAAGGGGTTAACAACACAAATACCCCAAATATGGTGCAAATACCCCCCAGTCAACGGGGCTCGTATCACAACTAGTAGGATTGCCGCCCCTAAACCAATCAGGAATCAGCTTTCAGAGCAGTGTAAGAAATGAGAGCTGGACTGTGATTGGTTGTTAGGGGCGACAGAGGATTCGACCATTCATTTTTCCATCAGTTTTGTTCACATTTCGGACATTTCTAGATGCTCTGCAGACGGCGCTGAGGCAAAGGCCTTTTGAAACTACTGTCACCCCTCACCAAGATGGCGCCTGCTGCAGCACGTTACACCACGTGCTCGTCTACCTCACGTCAGGATTCAATAGCCGCAAATAATAGGCTGCAAATAACGGTCATAACCCATAATAGCAGCAGTGACTGTCAGCCATTACTGTGTGGCTCCGGTGACCGCTGAGGACATGATGCCGGCCTCCTGTCACCGCTCCCCTCAGTGATGGCGGCACCGTGCACTATTCCCTATGGTGAGCCATCAGTGACAGGCAGAAAATAACGGCCAAAACCCATAATAGTAGCGGTGACTGTCAGCCATTATTGTGTGGCTCCGGTGATGACATGACGCCGGCCTCCTGTCACCGCTCCCCTCAGTGATGGCTGCACGGTGCACTATTCCCTATGGTGAGCCGTCAGTGACAGGCAGTAAATAACGGCCATAACCCATAATAGTAGCGGTGAGTGTCAGCCATTATTGTGTGGCTCCGGTGATGACATGATGCCGCCCTCCTGTCGCCACTCCCCTCAGTGATGGCCGCACGGTGCATTATTCCCTATGGTGAGCCGTCAGTGACAGGCAGTAAGTAACGGCCAAAACCCATAATAGTAGCGGTGACTGTCAGCCATTCTTGTGTGGCTCCGGTGACCGCTGAGGACATGACGCCGGCCTCCTGTCACCGCTCCCCTCAGTGATGGCTGCACGGTGCACTATTCCCTATGGTGAGCCGTCAGTGACAGGCAGTAAATAACGGCCATAACCCATAATAGCAGCAGTGACTGTCAGCCATTACTGTGTGGCTCCGGTGACCGCTGAGGACATGACGCCGGCCTCCTGTCACCGCTCCCCTCAGTGATGGCAGCACAGTGCACTATTCCCTATGGTGAGCCGTCAGTGACAGGCAGTAAATAACGGCCATAACCCATAATAGTAGCGGTGACTGTCAGTCATTATTGTGTGGCTCCGGTGATGACATGATGCCAGCCTCCTGTTACCGCTCCCCTCAGTGATGGCCGCACGGTGCACTATTCCCTATGGTGAGCCGTCATTGACAGGCAGTAAATAACGGCCATAACCCATAATAGTAGCGGTGACTGTCAGCCATTATTGTGTGGCTCCGGTGATGACATGACGCCGGCCTCCTGTCACCGCTCCCCTCAGTGATGGCCGCACGGTGCATTATTCCCTATGGTGAGCCGTCATTGACAGGCAGTAAATAACGGCCATAACCCATAATAGCAGCAGTGACTGTCAGCCATTATTGTGTGGCTCCGGTGACCGCTGAGGACATGACGCCGGCCTCCTGTCACCGCTCCCCTCAGTGATAGCCGCACAATGCACTATTCCCTATCGTGAGCCGTCATTGACAGGCAGTAAATACCGGCCATAGCCCATAATAGTAGCGGTGACTGTCAGCCATTATTGTGTGGCTCTGGTGATGACATGACGCCGGCCTCATGTCACCGCTCCCCTCATCGATGGCCGCACGGTGCACTATTCCCTATGGTGAGCTGTCAGTGACAGGCAGTAAATAACGGCCATAACCCATAATAGCAGCAGTGACTGTCAGCCATTATTGTACGGCTCCGGTGACCGGTGATGACATGACGCCGGCCTCCTGTTACCGCTCCCCTCAGTGATGGCCGCACGGTGCACTATTCCCTATGGTGAGCCGTCATTGACAGGCTACAAATAACGGCCATAACCCATAATAGCAACAGTGACTGTCAGCCATTATTGTGCAGCTCCGGTGACCGCTGAGGACATGACGCCGGCCTCCTGTTACCGCTCCCCTCAGTGATGGCCGCACGGTGCACTATTCCCTATGGTGAGCCGTCAGTGACAGGCAGTAAATAACGGCCATAACCCATAATAGTAGCGGTGACTGTCAGCCATTATTGTGTGGCTCCGGTGATGACATGACGCCGCCCTCCTGTCGCCACTCCCCTCAGTGATACCCGCACGGTGCACTATTCCCTATGGTGAGCCGTCATTGATAGGCAGTAAATAACGGCCATAACCCATAATAGTAGCGGTGACTGTCAGCCTTTATTGTGTGGCTCCGGTGATGACATGATGCCGCCCTCCTGTCGCCACTCCCCTCAGTGATGGCCGCACCGTGCACTATTCCCTATGGTGAGCCGTCAGTGACAGGCAGTAAATAACGGCCATAACCCATAATAGTAGCGGTGAGTGTCAGCCATTATTGTGTGGCTCCGGTGATGACATGATGCCGGCCTCCTGTCACCGCTCCCCTCAGTGATGGCAGCACGGTGCACTATTCCCTATGGTGAGCCGTCAGTGACAGGCAGTAAATAACGGCCATAACCCATAATAGCAGCAGTGACTGTCAGCCATTACTGTGTGGCTCCGGTGACCGCTGAGGACATGACGCCGGCCTCCTGTCACCGCTCCCCTCAGTGATGGCAGCACAGTGCACTATTCCCTATGGTGAGCTGTCAGTGACAGGCAGTAAATAACGGCCATAACCCATAATAGTAGCGGTGAGTGTCAGCCATTATTGTGTGGCTCCGGTGATGACATGATGCCGCCCTCCTGTCGCCACTCCCCTCAGTGATGGCCGCACGGTGCACTATTCCCTATGGTGAGCCGTCAGTGACAGGCAGTAAATAACGGCCATAACCCATAATAGTAGCGGTGACTGTCAGCCATTATTGTGTGGCTCCGGTGACTGCTGAGGACATGACGCCGGCCTCCTGTCACGGCTCCCCTCAGTGATGGCTGCACGGTGCACTATTCCCTATGGTGAGCCGTCAGTGACAGGCAGTAAATAACGGCCATAACCCATAATAGCAGCAGTGACTGTCAGCCATTACTGTGTGGCTCCGGTGATGACATGATGCCGGCCTCCTGTCACCGCTCCCCTCAGTGATGGCAGCACGGTGCACTATTCCCTATGGTGAGCCGTCAGTGACAGGCAGTAAATAACGGCCATAACCCATAATAGCAGCAGTGACTGTCAGCCATTACTGTGTGGCTCCGGTGACCGCTGAGGACATGACGCCGGCCTCCTGTCACCGCTCCCCTCAGTGATGGCAGCACAGTGCACTATTCCCTATGGTGAGCCGTCAGTGACAGGCAGTAAATAACGGCCATAACCCATAATAGTAGCGGTGAGTGTCAGCCATTATTGTGTGGCTCCGGTGATGACATGACGCCGCCCTCCTGTCGCCACTCCCCTCAGTGATGGCCGCACGGTGCACTATTCCCTATGGTGAGCCGTCAGTGACAGGCAGTAAATAACAGCCATAACCCATAATAGTAGCGGTGACTGTCAGCCATTATTGTGTGGCTCCGGTGATGACATGAAGCCAGCCTCCTGTTACCGCTCCCCTCAGTGATGGCCGCACGGTGCACTATTCCCTATGGTGAGCCGTCATTGACAGGCAGTAAATAACGGCCATAACCCATAATAGTAGCGGTGACTGTCAGCCATTATTGTGTGGCTCCGGTGATGACATGATGCCAGCCTCCTGTCACCGCTCCCCTCAGTGATGGCCGCACGGTGCACTATTCCCTATGGTGAGCCGTCATTGACAGGCAGTAAATAACGGCCATAACCCATAATAGCAGCAGTGACTGTCAGCCATTATTGTGTGGCTCCGGTGACCGCTGAGGACATGACGCCGGCCTCCTGTCACCGCTCCCCTCAGTGATGGCCGCACAATGCACTATTCCCTATCGTGAGCCGTCATTGACAGGCAGTAAATACCGGCCATAGCCCATAATAGTAGCGGTGACTGTCAGCCATTATTGTGTGGCTCCGGTGATGACATGACGCCGGCCTCCTGTCAGCGCTCCCCTCATCGATGGCCGCACGGTGCACTATTCCCTATGGTGAGCTGTCAGTGACAGGCAGTAAATAACGGCCATAACCCATAATAGCAGCAGTGACTGTCAGCCATTATTGTACGGCTCCGGTGACCGGTGATGACATGACGCCGGCCTCCTGTTACCGCTCCCCTCAGTGATGGCCGCACGGTGCACTATTCCCTATGGTGAGCCGTCATTGACAGGCTGCAAATAACGGCCATAACCCATAATAGCAACAGTGACTGTCAGCCATTATTGTGCAGCTCCGGTGACCGCTGAGGACATGACGCCGGCCTCCTGTTACCGCTCCCCTCAGTGATGGCCGCACGGTGCACTATTCCCTATGGTGAGCCGTCATTGACAGGCTTCAAATAACGGCCATAACCCATAATAGCAGCAGTGACTGTCAGCCATTACTGTGTATCTCCAGTGACCGGTGACGACATGATGCCGGCCTCCTGTCACCGCTCCCCTCAGTGATGGCCGCACGGTGCATTATTCCCTATGGTGAGCCGTCAGTGACAGGCAGTAAATAACGGCCAAAACCCATAATAGTAGCGGTGACTGTCAGCCATTATTGTGTGGCTCCGGTGATGACATGACGCCGCCCTCCTGTCGCCACTCCCCTCAGTGATACCCGCACGGTGCACTATTCCCTATGGTGAGCCGTCATTGATAGGCAGTAAATAACGGCCATAACCCATAATAGTAGCGGTGACTGTCAGCCTTTATTGTGTGGCTCCGGTGATGACATGATGCCAGCCTCCTGTCACCACTCCCCTCAGTGATGGCCGCACCGTGCACTATTCCCTATGGTGAGCCGTCAGTGACAGGCAGTAAATAACGGCCAAAACCCATAATAGTAGCGGTGACTGTCAGCCATTCTTGTGTGGCTCCGGTGACCGCTGAGGACATGACGCCGGCCTCCTGTCACCGCTCCCCTCAGTGATGGCAGCACGGTGCACTATTCCCTATGGTGAGCCGTCAGTGACAGGCAGTAAATAACGGCCATAACCCATAATAGTAGCGGTGACTGTCAGCCATTATTGTGTGGCTCCGGTGATGACATGATGCCAGCCTCCTGTCACCGCTCCCCTCAGTGATGGCCGCACGGTGCACTATTCCCTATGGTGAGCCGTCATTGACAGGCAGTAAATAACGGCCATAACCCATAATAGTAGCGGTGACTGTCAGCCATTATTGTGTGGCTCCGGTGATGACATGATGCCAGCCTCCTGTCACCGCTCCCCTCAGTGATGGCCGCACGGTGCACTATTCCCTATGGTGAGCCGTCATTGACAGGCAGTAAATAACGGCCATAACCCATAATAGCAGCAGTGACTGTCAGCCATTATTGTGTGGCTCCGGTGACCGCTGAGGACATGACGCCGGCCTCCTGTCACCGCTCCCCTCAGTGATGGCCGCACAATGCACTATTCCCTATCGTGAGCCGTCATTGACAGGCAGTAAATACCGGCCATAGCCCATAATAGTAGCGGTGACTGTCAGCCATTATTGTGTGGCTCCGGTGATGACATGACGCCGGCCTCATGTCACCGCTCCCCTCATCGATGGCTGCACGGTGCACTATTCCCTATGGTGAGCTGTCAGTGACAGGCAGTAAATAACGGCCATAACCCATAATAGCAGCAGTGACTGTCAGCCATTATTGTGCAGCTCCGGTGACCGCTGAGGACATGACGCCGGCCTCCTGTTACCGCTCCCCTCAGTGATGGCCGCACGGTGCACTATTCCCTATGGTGAGCCGTCATTGACAGGCTTCAAATAACGGCCATAACCCATAATAGCAGCAGTGACTGTCAGCCATTATTGTACGGCTCCGGTGACCGGTGATGACATGACGCCGGCCTCCTGTTACCGCTCCCCTCAGTGATGGCCGCACAGTGCACTATTCCCTATGGTGAGCCGTCAGTGACAGGCAGTAAATAACGGCCATAACCCATAATAGTAGCGGTGACTGTCAGCCATTATTGTGTGGCTCCGGTGATGACATGACGCCGGCCTCCTGTCACCACTCCCCTCAGTCATGGCCGCACGGTGCACTATTCCCTATGGTGAGCAGTCATTGACATGCAGTAAATAACGGCCATAACCCATAATAGTAGCGGTGACTGTCAGCCATTATTGTGTGGCTCCGGTGATGACATGATGCCAGCCTCCTGTCACCGCTCCCCTCAGTGATGGCCGCACGGTGCACTATTCCCTATGGTGAGCAGTCATTGACAGGCAGTAAATAACGGCCATAACCCATAATAGCAGCAGTGACTGTAAGCCATTATTGTGTGGCTCCGGTGACTGCTGAGGACATGACGCCGGCCTCCTGTCACCGCTCCCCTCAGTGATGGCCGCACGGTGCACTATTCCCTATGGTGAGCTGTCAGTGACAGGCAGTAAATAACGAACATAACCCATAACAGCAGTGGCGACTGTCAGCCATTATTGTGTGGCTCCGGTGACCGCTGAGGACAAGACGCCGGCCTCCTGTCACCGCTCCCCTCAGTGATGGCCGCACGTTGCATTATTCCCTATGGTGAGCCGTCAGTGACAGGCAGTAAAAAACGGCCATAACCCATAATAGTAGCGGTGACTGTCAGCCATTATTGTGTGGCTCCGGTGATGACATGACGCCGGCCTCCTGTTACAGCTTCCCTCAGTGATGGCTGCACGGTGCACTAATTCCCTATGGTGAGCTGTCAGTGACAGGCATTAAATAACGGCCATAACCCATAACAGCAGCGGTGACTATCAGCCATTATTGTGTGGCTCCAGTGACCGGTGATAACATGACGCCGGCCCCCTGTCACCACTCCCCTCAGTGATGGCCGCACCGTGCACTATTCCCTATGGTGAGCCGTCATTGACAGGCAGTAAATACCGGCCATAACCCATAATAGTAGCGGTGACTGTCAGCCATTATTGTGTGGCTCCGGTGATGACATGACACCGGCCTCCTGTTACCGCTCCCCTCAGTGATGGCCGCACGGTGCACTATTCCCTATGGTGAGCAGTCATTGACAGGCAGTAAATAACGGCCATAACCCATAATAGCAGCAGTGACTGTCAGGCATTATTGTGCGGCTCCGGTGACCGCTGAGGACATGACGCTGGCCTCTTTTTACCGCTCCCGTCAGTGATGGCCGCACGGTGCACTATTCCCTATGGTGAGCCGTCATTGACAGGCTGCAAATAACGGCCATAACTCATAATAGAAGCAGTGACTGTCAGCCATTCTTGTGTGGCTCCGGTGACCGCTGAGGACATGACGCCGGCCTCATGTCACCGCTCGCCTCAGTGATGGCCGCACGGTGCATTATTCCCTATGGTGAGCCGTCAGTGACAGGCAGTAAATAACAGCCATAACCCATAATAGTAGCAGTGACTGTCAGCCATTACTGTGTGGCTCCGGTGATGACATGATGCCAGCCTCCTGTCACGGCTCCCCTCAGTGATACCCGCACGGTGCACTATTCCCTATGGTGAGCCGTCATTGACAGGCTGCAAATAACGGCCATAACCCATAATAGCCGCAGTGACTGTCAGCCATTATTGTGTGGCTCCGGTGAGGACATGATGCCGACCTCCTGTTACCGCTCCCCTCAGTGATGGCCGCACGGTGCACTATTCCCTATGGTGAGCCGTCAGTGACAGGCAGTAAATAACGGCCATAACCCATAATAGCCGCAGTGACTGTCAGCCATTATTGTGTGGCTCCGGTGACCGCTGAGGACATGACGCCAGCCTCCTGTTACCGCTCCCCTCAGTGATGGCCGCACGGTGCACTATTCCCTATGGTGAGCCATCAGTGACAGGCAGAAAATAACGGACATAACCCATAACAGCAGTGGTGACTGCCAGCCATTACTGTGTGGCTCCGGTGACCGCTGAGGACATGATGCCGGCCTGCTGTCACTGCTCCCCTCAGTGATCGCCGCACGGTGCACTATTCCCTATGGTGAGCCGTCAGTGACAGGCAGTAAATAACGGATATAACCCATGAAAGCAGTGGTGACTGTCAGCCATTATTGTGTGGCTCCGGTCACCGGTGATGATATGACGCCGGCCTCCTGTCACCGCTCCCCTCAGTGATGGCCGCACGGTGCACTATTCCCTATGGTGAGCTGTCAGTGACAGGCAGAAAATAACGGCCATAACCCATAATAGCAGCAGTGACTGTCAGCCATTATTGTGCGGCTCCGGTGACCGCTGAGGACATGATGCCGGCCTCCTGTTACCGCTCCCCTCAGTGATGGCCGCACGGTGCACTATTCCCTATGGTGAGCAGACAGTGACAGGCAGCGCAGGACGTGGCGGGGACCTCACACATTCCTGGTGTCATGGCCGTGTCTGGACCTGTCTGCCCTCCCACCTGTCACATTCTTCATCAGATTACACAGCAAGCACCATATCTTTAATCATATAAATCAGGAGCCGCGCAAAGTGCCGCATCGGGAGGAACTACTACCCTCATCATGGAGCACCTGACAGAGCAGAGTCATCAGCTGTGAGGAGCAACCAGTGCGACCGGCCAGACCGGAGCCACCCGAAAGCCATTTACTGAAAATAAGGACACCTCAACGGCTAATTACCAGGAATCCGCCAACACGTGCGTCTACCAGGACCGCGCCTGCCAGTATATAATGTACACCCCAGGGGTCATCATAAGACAAGAAGCAGATATCACATGTTATTACAGTACAGGAGGATATAAGAGGAGCGGTGATATCACATCTTATTACAGTACAGGGGGATATAAGAGGAGCGGTGATATCACAACTTATTACAGTACAGGGGATATAAGAGGAGCGGTGATATCACATCTTATTACAGTACAGGGGGATATAAGAGGAGCGGTGATATCACATCTTATTACAGTACAGGGGGATATAAGAGGAGCGGTGATATCACATCTTATTACAGTACAGGGGGATATAAGCGGTGCAGTGATATCACATCTTATTACAATACAGGGGATATAAGAGGAGCGGTGATATCACATCTTATTACAGCACAGGGTGATATAAGAGGAGCGGTGATATCACATCTTATTACAGTACAGGGGGATATAAGAGGAGCGATGATATCACATCTTATTACAGCACAGGGGGATATAAGAGGAGCGGTGATGTCACATGTTATTACAGTACAGGGGATATAAGAGGAGCGGTGATATCACATCTTATTACAGTACAGGGTATATGAGGAGCGGTGATATCCCATCTTATTACAGTACAGGGGGATATAAGAGGAGCAGTGATATCACATCTTACTACAGCACAGGGGGATATAAGAGGAGCAGTGATATCACATCTTATTACAGCACAGGGGGATATAAGAGGAGCGGTGATATCACATCTTATTACAGTACAGGGGTATTTTAAGAGGAGCAGTGATATCACATCTTATTACAGTACAGGGGTATTTTAAGAGGAGCGGTGATATCACATCTTATTACAGTACAGGGGGATATAAGAGGAGCAGTGATATCACATCTTACTACAGTACAGGGGGATATAAGAGGAGCAGTGATATCACATCTTACTACAGCACAGGGGGATATAAGAGGAGCGGTGATATCACATCTTATTACAGCACAGGGGGATATAAGAGGAGCGGTGATATCACATGTTATTACAAGGGGATATAAGAGGAGCGGTGATATCACATCTTATTACAGTACAGTGGGATATAAGAGGAGCGGTGATATCACATCTCATTACAGTACAGTGGGATATAAGAGGAGCGATGATATCACATCTTATTACAGCACAGGGGATATAAGAGGAGCGGTGATATCACATCTTATTACAAGGGGATATAAGAGGAGCGGTGATATCACATCTTATTACAGTACAGTGGGATATAAGAGGAGCGGTGATATCACATCTTATTACAGCACAGGGGGATATAAGAGGAGCGGTGATATCACATGTTATTACAAGGGGATATAAGGGGAGCGGTGATATCACATCTTATTACAGTACAGGGGATATAAGAGGAGCGGTGATATCACATCTTATTACAGTACAGGGGATATAAGAGGAGCGGTGATATCACATCTTATTACAGTACAGGGGGATATAAGAGGAGCGGTGATATCACATGTTATTACAGTACAGGGGATATAAGAGGAGCGGTGATATCACATCTTATTACAGTACAGGGGGGATATAAGAGGTGCAGTGATATCACATCTTACTACAGCACAGGGGGATATAAGAGGAGCGGTGATATCACATCTTATTACAGCACAGGGGGATATAAGAGGAGCGGTGATATCACATCTTATTACAGTACAGGGGGGATATAAGAGGTGCAGTGATATCACATCTTATTACAGTACAGGGCGATATCTTATCTTTGAATATACATTTCCTTGCCGCTGCTCAGGATTGAACTTACTATATGTGATAAGATTTGTGTGCGAAGTGTTATGTCTGATAACAGAGAGCCATTGTGTGCTGTACAATCGGTGGAGCAGATAAAGGGATGGGGACCTGATGAGACGTAGACAGCGCAGAGCTCCTGGGTACAGACGTCACTACTCGGATCCGGAGGTTACGCTGGATATATGAGATCTAAGTGCTGTCCACACCCCGGGCCGTCACCCATGTCCTGTGAATTATGCAGCAGGTGTGGTCATATAGTCAAGGCCGGAAGTGTTGGAACCTTTGAAATTGTTCCACAATATGAAGTATTTCTCCCAGAACATTATTACAATTACACACATTTTGTTTTCCGCAGGTTTATTTCCTTTCAAGGTTTTGGAACAAGACAAAAAATGGTCCGGACACAATTGTTCGCTGCCTTCACTTCATATTTGGTTGCACCCCTCTTTGGAATAAATAACTGCAGTCAGTCGCTTCCTATAACCATCCACAAGCTTCTTACTCCTCTCAGCTGGATTCCTGGATGACTCTTCTTACAATCTGATCCCGGTCTCTCATGGGTGAAGGAGTCTTCTCCCAACAGCGATTGTAAGATCTCTCCACAGGTGATCAATGGGATTTAAATTTGGACTCACTGCTGCCACTTCTGAACTCTCCAACACTTTGTTTCCATCCATTTCTTGAAGTATGTTTGGGGTCATTATCCTGCTGAAAGACCCATGACCTAGGACACCAGCCTAGCTTTCTGACACTGGGAACTACACTGTGACCCAAAATTCTTTGGTAATATTCATTTTTCATGATGTCTTGCACTCAGTCCCACAGGTAGAAAAAAACCCGAGACATCTTTGAATCTCCACCATATTTTACTGTAGGTACTGTGTTTTTTTCTTTGTAGGACTCATTCATTTTTTGTAAGCAGTAGAATGATGTGCTTTACCAAAAAGATCTATCTTGATCTCATCTGTCCACAAGACGTTTTCCCACAAAGATTTTTGGCTTACTTCATGTACAGATTGGAAAACTACAGTCTAACTTTTTATATCTCTGTGTCAGCAGTGGGGTCCCTCCTGGGTCTCCTCACATAGCGCTTCATTTAATTCACATGTGGACAGATAGTTCACACCAACACTGATGCACCCTGAGCCTGCAGGACCGCTAAAATTTATTTGGAATTTGATTGGGGCCCCTTATCCACCATCCGGCCTATCCTGCTTTGCAACCTTCATCAAGTTTTCTCAATCAACCACATCCAGGAAGATTAGCTACAGTGCCATGGATTGTAAACATCTTTATTTTGTTGCGCACTGTGGTCAAAGGAGCATAAAGATCTCTGGAGATGGACTTGTAGTCTTGAGATTGCTAATATTGTTCAAAAAACGCAGCATGTTCATTAATTTCCGCTTAGGTCCGCGTTTTTGGCTATTTCCAATAGTCCAAAAGACGCGTGAAAAAAAACGCATCAAAAACGCACGTTTTTTGTGCAAAAAAACACGCAAAAATTGCGGCAAAGAACGCGCGGAAAAAATCACGCGTTTTCTGGGAAGGAGACCCGTTTCCTGAGCGTTTAAAAATGCTACTGTGGGCACATAGCCTAATAGCTGTCTTAAAACAAAGTTGTTTACACACAATTTTGGAAAGGTGTCAACAATTTTGTCAGGCTCATTTTTGGGGTTTTGAGTGAATTTATGTCCAACTTGCCTTTTTTCTCTGTTTTTACACAGAAATACACAGAAAGGAAATAAACATTTTTTGGAACAATTTCAAGGTGCCAACACTTTCGGCCATGAGTGAATGGCAACACAGGGGAAAGGGGACAACCAAACAGCGCCTACTAGAGATGCGGAAAGCCAAGCGGCGCACAGTAGGACAGGACTTCCCCCTCCGTTCACTCACCGCCTCCATTTCGGTAACACAGATATGGAAACCTCCAGACATTGCCCAGGCCGACACAGTAGCCAATACATGAGAGCAGGAACTCATACTTTCCCCCCCAGGTCTCCCGAGGCGGCTGAGTTGGCAGCGTGGGGGCCACAGGATGGTTTTGTTGTGGCAACTCTCTGACATTGTCATTTTCTGATCCTGTGATTTCCTGAACTGATGATGGCTCCTGAAAGAAAAGGGAGAAAAAGGACATTATTATAGGGATTAAGTTCAATGCCAGTCTGCAGCGGATTCAGAGAAAGCTCCTTGCATCGTGCGGTTGGGGAGGCCACTTTCAGGTCAGCGTATTATGGTTGCATTTGTAGGCTGACATTATGCCTGAGGATCTATGGTGTGGTACACTTCACAGATGCAAATCTGATTTTCTCCACATTTAGTTGCATTTTTCCTAACTGATCCTGCAGATTGTGGACCTCGGGGATTAAACTACGTTACAGCAGGTGTAAGTAGATGGATAAGCTAGCCACCTTCTTTATGATGACCAAGGAATAGGGAAGGGGAATTTCCCATTACTCAGTTCAGGTGCCCAGCCAGCCCCCTTGTATATTATAACCTATGAATCGAGAGATAAGGAAGATGGCTGATGCCCATATAAGTATACAAGCCAGCCCCTTTACACAACAGCAAATATATAGACAGTAGGTGGCTGGTTTGCTTATGGAGTTGAGCAGTCAGACAGACCCCGATCTTTAAACCCATCACGGATGGGGCTGGCTACATAGAACACAGGATGGAAGTGATCTGCTGTGACAGACACCAATATCTGAAGATTGGGCACCCATTCTTTCTCCTATATACAGTACTTTGAAAAAGCCCCCCAAGTAAAATTCTGAGCAACAAATTGCCTGAAGAAGTCACATAATTAGTACATTGCATCCACCTAGGGGTGGTTTCTTCTCAGTATAAGTATAGCTGTTCTGTGAAGGTCTCAGAGGTTTATGTGAGAATATTAAGGATCAAACAACATCATGAAAACAAAGGGGCCCACCAGACAGGTCAGGGATAAAGTGGTATAGAAGAGTAAAGCAGGGTTGGGTTATAAAAAATAGCCCAAGTTCTGAACATCCACGGAGCACTGTGCAATCCATCATCCAAAAATGGAAGGCGTATGACCCAACTGCCAACCTATCAAGATATGGCCGTCCACCTAACATCCAAGCAAAGAGCACCAATTAGAGAAGCAGCCAAGAGGCCCATGGTCACTATGGAGGAGCCGCAGAGGTCTACAGCTCATGTGGGAGAATCTGTCCACAGGTCGACTATTAGTCAAATTTGCCACAAATCTGGCCTTTATGGAAGAGTAGAAGAAGGAAGCCATTTTTGAAAATAAACCACGAGAAGTCCAATGTGCAATTTGCTATAAGACATGTAGGGGACACAGCAAGCATGTGGAGGAAGGGGCTCTGGTCAAATTAGACCAAAGGAGAACTTTTTAGGCTAATTGCATAATGCTGTGTGTGGCGACAAACTAACACTGCACATCACCCTGAAAACAACATCCCCATCGTCACATGTGGTGGCAGCATCATGCTGTGGGGAGGCTTTTCTTCAGCAGGGGCAGGGAAGCTGGTCTGAGGTGACAAGAAGACAGATGGAGCTAAATACAGTGCAATTCTGGAAGAAAACCTGTTAGAGGCTGCAGAAGACTTGAGACTGGCTTGTAGGTTCACTTTCCAGCAGGACAATGACTCTCAACATCCTGCCAGAGCTACAATGGATGGTTTAGATCAGAGCATACTCGTATGTGTGAACAGTCCAGGCCTAAATCCCAGAGAATCTGTGACAAGACAGGAAAATTGCTGATTGCTGTATCCAATCTCACAATCTCACTGAGTGAAAGCGAGTGTGCAAAAAAGGGGCAAAAAAAGTCACTTCTGGATGTGCAAAAAGACCCCAAAAGACGGCAGAAGGAAGTGCAGCAGAAGGTAGTCCTATAAAGTTTTGGCTCAGGGGAGCTAAGCCGTTAGGATGAGGAACAACAAAGCCAAGGGGCCAAGAAGTGATGGAGACAATAGGATGTGAAATGATGGATAGATCGGAAATAATAAAGATAAAAAAATGATAAATCGCCTTATTTGTCAAGGATTGCAGCCAATGAGGTCGTATCTCAACCTACCCGCTGCTTTTTTGTAGTGAACAGCTCTCTGATGCCTCCTAATGTTCAGACAATTAAGCGATTGACCGATGATCAACGGAGGAGGCCGCAGGCTGTTTCCACTAATAGGCTGGTGGTTATCAGGGAATTAACAGTGATCGTATGGTATATACACCTCCAATTAAAACGCATGGAATATATGTATATACCCCTGAAACAGTCACTGTGAACTCCACCATAACCCCAGACTACTCAATGCTACCACCAGTAGTTTATACAGGCTGATTGGAGGACTGATTCTGGTAATGAATTGCTTCAGGAGAGCGGTTTACAGAACAAAAGGAACAGAACGATTACATTTTATATTTAATCCAAAATGATAGGCAGTGTTTGTAAAAATGATACAAAAGATTTTACAAAAGGGGACAAAATAATACAGTGTATACAATTACATAAAATAAAATTGATTCAACAAAAGAAACTTACTACAACGATAACAGATAAGATTCGGCCTAGGATTCGGCCTAGCAAAAGAGTGCTTCATTTGAAGAACATCCAGCGGACAGGAATCATGCATACAGTGATATGTATCTTTCTATAGGAACACAGATCATAATTATGTCTTGCGCTTTTATCAGCACCTGAGTTACACTTACACCTCCCCCCATCGTGATGACCTCACGTGGACCGTGTTGTGGGATGGCCTAAGGATTTTATGAAATTCCAAACTTATGTCATAACTTCAGTCCTGATGATTATATTAGTTCGAGATTTCTGCAATATTTTTTATCAGGATATTATCGTTACCCAGAGACCAAACAGGACATGGCTGTTGTCAGTTATCTGGCCACTATGGATTTGGGGCTTATAGGCAGGTGTTACAGTTATGAAAAAAACATGCATCTTCTTCACTGATTAGCCATGAAGCTGAAAATGTATGTCCCATCTCCATCAGATCTAAAACTCCAATATTCATAATTTCCTTTTGGAGACAGACGTCTATTGTATATGTATAACGTTTCCTCTGAGGGAACCCAGGTGTCATTTAAATTTGGGATGAAAAAAAGGCTCTTCCATGTCTCTACGTGTAAACACGGGTACCTTTGTTCCAATCCTCTAAAACAGGGGTGGGGAATCTTTTTTCTGCCAAGGGCCATTTGGATATTTATACCATCCTTTGGGGGCCGTACAAACTCCGCCCACAAAGTACATCCTGACTCTGGCACTGGTTTCATGACTTAATCTTTCATTGCATGCCCTTCGAAGATTAGTAGTGAACACAGCGTGTGTGCTAACAGAGCAAGAAGAAATTAATGAGCGTGTGGCAATCAAAATACAGCTCCCTGCCCAAGAATGCAGTCCCTGAGAATCTGCTTGGGGGCCTGATAAAAGGACATTGTTTTTTCGTGACATATTGTACTTCATGTTCGTGGTAAAATTTCTTTGATATAATTTGGGTTTATTTATGAAAAAAACGGAAATATGGCGAAAATTTTTAAAATGTTGCAATTTTCAAACTTTTAATTTTTATGCCCTTAAATCAGAGAGATATATGTCACAAAAAATAGCTAATAAATAACATTTCCCACGTGTCTACTTTACATCAGCACAATTTTGGAAGTTATAAGGGTTAAAAGTTGACCAGCGATTTCTAATTTTTACAACAAAATTTACAAAATCATTTTTTTAGGGACCACATCACATTTGAAGTCACTTGGAGAGGTCATTATGACAGAAAATACCCAAAAGTAACACCATTCTAAAAACTGCACCCCTCAAGGTGCTCAACACCACATTCAAGAGTTTATTAAACCTTTAAGTACTTCACAAGAATTGAAGCAATGTGGAAGGAAAAAATTAACATTTAACTTTTTCCCCAAAATTTTTCTTTGGACACAATTTTTTTTTATTTTGTCAAGGGTATCAGGAGAAAATGAACCACAATATTTATTGTGCAATTTCTCCTGAGTACACCGATACCCCATGTGTGGAGGAAGACCAATCTTTAGGCGCACAGCAGATCTCAGAAGGGAAGGAGCATCATTTGAGATTTTGAATGTCAAATTGTCTAGAATAGAGAGCGGACGCCATGTTGCGTTTCGAGAGCCCCTGATGTACCTAAACAGTGGAAACTCCCCATAAGTGACCCCATTTTGGAAACTAGAACCCCCAAGGAACTTACCTAAATGTGTAGTGAGCACTTTGAACACCCAAAAGCTTCACAGAAGGTTATAACGTAGAGCAGTAAAATTTAAAAAAATCATATTTTTTCCACAAAAATGATCTTTTCATCCCCAATTTTTATTTTCCCAAGGGTAACAGGACTCCAAAAGTTATTGTGCAATTTGTCCTGAGTATGCTGATACCCCATATGTGGGGGTAAACGACTATTTGGGCGCATGGCAGAGCTCGGAAGGGAAGCAGTGCCATTTGACTTTTTTGGCTGGAATTGAGATTGGACGCCATGTCGCGTTTGGAGAGCCCCTGATGTGCCAAAACAGTGGAAACCCCCCACAAGTGACCCCATTTCGGAAACTAGACACCCCAAGGAACTTATCTACATGTGTGGTGAGAGCTCTGAACCCTCAAGGGTTTCACAGAAGTTTATAACATAGAGCCGTAAAATTAAAAAAAATCATTTTTTCCACAAAAATTATCTTTTCATCCCCAATTTTTATTTTCCCAAGGGTAAAAGGACCCCAAAGGTTGTTGTGCAATTTGTCCTGAGTATGCAGATACCCCATATGTGGGGGTAAACCACTGTGTGGGTGCATGGCAGAGCTCAGAAGGGAAGGAGCGCCGTTTGAGTTTTTCAATGCAAAATTGGCTGGAATTGAGATCGAATTGATGTCACGTTTGGAGAGACGCTGATGTGCCTAAACAGTGGAAACCCCCCACAAGTGACACCATTTTGGAAACTAGACCCCCAAGGAGCTTATCTAGATGTGTGGTGAGCACTTTGAACCCCCAAGTGCTTCACAGAAGTTTATAACGTAGAGCCTTGAAAATAAAGTAATCATTTTTTTCCACAAAAATAATCTTTTTGCCCACAAATTTTTATTTTTCCAAGGGTAACAGGAGAAATTGGACCCCAAAAGTTGTTGAGCAATTCGTCCAATTCGAGTACGCTGATACCCCATATGTGGGGGAACCATTGTCATTTCCTTACTGCGATCTTTGGGAGGCAGAATGCACAAATCCACAAAAGGTGAAGAATTGGTGTTATTTTTTACGCCGTTCCTCGTGCGGTATAAGTGATTAGGCGTCTTTATTCCTCGGGTCGGTGCGATTGCAGCGATACCAGATTTATGTCCTTTTTCCGTGTTTAGCTTCTGTCACACTAAAAGACGCTTTATTTTGGAAGAATTTTTTGTAAGAAGTTTTTGCATCGCCGTATTTTGAGACCTATGATTTTTCTATATTTCAGCCGACAGAGACATGTGAGGTTTTGTTTTTTGCGAGACGAGCTGATGTTTTTATTGGTATCATTTTCGGGAACATAACGTTTTTTGATCGCTTTCTATTCAGATTTTTGTGGAGGCAGAAAGAACAAAAACTAAAAAATTCAGTGTTTTTTTTTTCCTCCGTTCCGCGTCCGGTAAAATTCATAAAGCGGTTTTATTCTTCGGGTCACTACGATTACAGCGATACCTCATTTATATAGTGTTGTATGTTTTGGTGTTTTTTACACAATAAAAAAACTCTTATAGAAAGAATAATTATTTTTGCATCACTTTATTCTGCGAGCTATAACTCTTATTTTTCCGCTGATGACGCTGTGTGGCGGCTCGTGTTTTGCAGGACAAGATGACGTTTTCAGCGGCACCATGTTTATTTATATCCATCTTTTTGAATGCGTGTTATTGCACTTTTTCCAAGCAATTCAAATAAGGAATATATTCTTGGACTTTGAGTGCGCTGCTAGACGAATTCAATAACCACACAAGGTTAAAAAAGTTAACCCTTTTTAACCTTGTGTGGTTATTGAATTCGTCTAGCAGCGCACTCAAAGTCCAAGAATATATTCCTTATTTGAATTGTGGTACGGTTCCGTTGTGGACCGCTGGACGTGCAGCAGGCTGACTCACTATATAAGCTTTATTTTATCTTTGAGAAGGTGAGTTTAACACATTCAGTAATTGAATATTTTACCCGGATAAGACCCTATTGCGCTTTTGTTTCAACCTTCTAGTGAAAATAAACTTTTTCCAAGCAGTATGATGATACCGCTTGGAAAAAGTATAATGTGCTACTTTTTGGTTTTTTTTTTACAGTGTTAACTGAAGGGGTTAACTAGGGTGACGATTTTATAGATGGGATTTTTACAGATGCGGCAATACCAAATATGTGTATTTTTGGGTTTTTTTTTTTTACATAAAAATGTGTCTTTTTAGGGGATTTTTTACATTTTTTTTTTTTACATATTTTTTTAAAAATGTTTTTTTTTTTTTTACCTTGTCCCTTTATGGGACTTTCACTTTCGGTATAATACATTATACTTATGCTGAAAGTTGCTGACACCATGCTGTGAGCATGGTCTCAACAGCTTTCCGTAGGTGGATGACCCAGAGGTTGTCATGACACCTCTGGGTCATCATGGCACAGATCGGGGGACGCCAACCTGAGGCAGAGGTAGCAACCTACCCTCTGCCGCCCCCCACTGAACGCTGCGATCGCGCTTGATCGCAGCACTCAGGGGGTTAACAGCGGGGGGCAGCGGGGATGCCGCTCCCAGCTGTCAGTGCAGAAAGCTCAGCCACTGCAGCGCTGAGCTCCTGCACTGATCGGGCAGGAGAGGCTGAAATTTCAGCCTCTCCTGCCCGATCGCTGCTGTGCTTGGTCGGTCAGATTGACTGACCAATCACAACGATTGGGGTGCAGGGACCGGCCTGCAAGGGTCCCTGCACCCCTTGCTGTGCCTCTCAGCTGTCATAGACAGCTGTCGGCACTGAACAGTCACTGCGTGTTTACATGCAGTGACAGTTCAAAGGGATGACGTGCACAGTCCGTCCTGGTGCGGGAAGTTACCTCCTGCCATGGCGGACTGTGTACATCCATAGACATTAAGAGGTTAAAAATAATAAAAATAAAAGAATCAAAAGCTATTGTATCTCTAAATAAATATTTGAATGAAAACAAACACAAAAAAAACCCACAAAACAATAAAAAGTAAACATATTTAATATCACCGCCTCCACAACGACCCGACCTATAAAACTTTCTCACTAGTTAACCCCTTTAGTTAACACTGTAAAAAAACAAGGCAAAAAACAATGCTTTATCATCATACCGCCAAACAAAAAGTGGAATAACACGTGATCAAAAAGACGGATATAAATAAACATGGTGCCACTGAAAATGTCATCTTATCCCGTGAAAAAAAAAAAAAAAAAAAAAAGTTACAGCTCTCAGAAGAAAAGGGTTGCAAAAATAATTTTTTCTATAAAATAGTTTTTGTGTAAAAGCTCCAAAACATTAAAAAAAAAAAAAAAAAGATATAAACGAGGAATTGTTGTTATTGTACTGACCCGAAGAATAAAACTGCCTTATCAATTTTACCACACACAAAACGACAATCATAACCCCTCCCGAAAAAGAAATTCCTGTATTACTGGCTTTTGTTCTTTCTGCCTCCCAAAAATCAGAATAGAAAGTGATCATATAATGCCACGTGCCCGAAAATGGTACCAATAAAACCGACAACTCGTCAAGCAAAAAAAAAGACCTCACATGATTGTGGGCCAAAATATATAAAAATTATAGCTCTCAAAGTGTGGTAATGCAAAAACTAGTTTTCACAATAAAAAAAAAAAAAGTGTCTTTTACTGGGTGACAGCAGCCAAACATAAAAATCCGCTATATATCTGGTATTGCTGTAATCGCACCGACCCGAAGAATAAAGTAGTCTAATCACTTATACCGTACGATCACAGAAATGTACTCCACATTACAGACTAGTGTATGGCTCAAAAATGTAACCCAAGAAAATGCTTCAATGATTTTTGGGTGTGTAATATAACACAAAAGAAGGACCTCAAAGCACAAAATATTTGATGGATCAAAATATTAAAAATAAAAAAACAAAAACAAAAACTGCAGCTCTGCAGCTATGTATTTGCCACTGGACTGCACAGGCCTTATCTCTGTCTACAGACTGGATTCTGTCACTGTCCCTGCTCCTGTGACTTTCTCCCTCCCTAGGCTAAATGCAGATTGTATGTGATACAGATGATTATCCATTAAAAGGGCTGTTAGTATGAAAACTCAACTTCATCACCAGCATCAACACTACAGGCCTCTGATTTGTTATACTGTCCACACCGGCCTAGACAAGCACTCTCTCCCTCCAATACGGAGTGTCACAGAGCTGTGCAATGGCGTTAGTGTGCAGAGCTGGGTGGCGCCTGTACTTTTATAATCTCTGATGACTCTATGTGGCCAACCAACCATAGTAAGGCCACAACCAAGATGGCTGCGGCATTACAGTGACTGGCAGGCAATCCCTGCATGCTTATAACGAGCACATCTGAGTACCATGACACTGGAGTGATAACAGAGCACTGAGCACATTCACTCATCCCTAGTAATGGCCGCCTTCTGCAGAGCTGTGTGTGATTATAACTGACACATCTGCGGCCTCCAGCTCACAGACGGTATAATGTTACAATACAGCAGAGCTGAGAGAGAAGCAAATTATGTGTAAGAAGACAGATTTTCTTTCTCCTGTCCTGCGTTACTTGTCTCACTGGTATCTCCAGGCACCATAGGCCCCGGAGCTCGGAAGAGGTCTTTTATATAAAAAGTGATAAGAGATGATTTCTCAGCAACAACACATCTAATACGAGACACAGGGAAGACTCGTCAGCCGCCTATAACATGGCTGCCCATGTGAATAGTTTGGATAGGTCAAATGTGGTGACAGATTCCCTTTGAAGGGATTGGTCACTACTAGGACAACCCCTTCTTAAACTAAATGCTCGGCTCTGTTCCCACTGTATCGGTGCTCGCTCTCCCCAGGGCTGTGATGCATGTGCTGTGACATGTGATGCCCGGCGCCCAATCAGCATTGACATCACTGTCTCCGCCTTCTGACAAACTGAAAATGAAGAGGCAGTCTGGCTCCAGCTGATCTCTGGCTTCCTCTTCATGTTCAGTTTGTCCGAAAGCAGAGACAGTGAAGCCATCGCTGATTGGATGCCAGGCATCATGTGTCATTCCACATTACAGCCCCAGGGAGAGCGAGTGCCGACACCGTGGAGCGGCGCCGGCACAGGAGGCGAGTATAGGCCTTAATATATTTTATCGGGGCCAAACATTTAGTTTAAGAAGGGGGTGTCCTAGTAGTGGACAATGTCTTCAGTGGTAATAGTTTCTTTTTGTTTTTATATCAGGGAGGGAAGGTCTGAAGAGAATTCTGAAAACATTTTGTCTTACTATTCAAGGCAAAAAGTCAATTTCTTCTGACTGATCTTCAGGTCGGGGGGGGGGGCCTCAGCCTCATGTCGGGGAAGGAGGGCTCTGCCTAAAGCTGTTATAAGAGGATGAATTCCTGTACGGAGTCAGGATGAATTAATTGTACGGAGTCATGGAAACATCCTCAGGGACGCCTGACCCTGGATATTACCAGACATTGCAACAAGGAAGGGGTTAAGTGTTCACCACGCCCCAAACAAGAGATGGAAAAGTTAATATTTCCTTACTGACCAAGGGTAGACGGCGCTGAGAGATCTTCTCCATCCTCAGGATCAGCATGTGACACTGACAAGGCACAGAGCCCACTTAGGACACACTACAGCTCCACAGTAAATCGCACCAAGCAGAAGCCCCCAACCTGAATACTGGAACAGAGGACGGCAGAGAGGAAATAACTGCTGCTACAGTCAGGAGACACCAGGGGTCGTGAGGTCAAGAGCCACGATGCCAGAGTGCACAAGAGGCTAAGGGGCCCCCAATGCCAGAGGGCACGAGAGGCAAAGGGGTCCCCATTGCCAGAGGGCACGAGAGGCAAAGAGCCCCCAATGCCAGAAGGCACAAGAGGCAAAGAGCCCCAAATGTCAGAGGGGACAAAGAACCCTGATACCAGAGGGCACAAGAGACAAAGAGCCCCGATACCAGAGGGCACAAGAGGCAAAGAGCCCCGATACCAGAGAGCACAAGAGAAAGCCCTGATACCAGAGGGCACAAGAGAAAGCCCCGATACCAGAAGGCACAAGAGGCAAAGAGCCCCAAATGCCAGAGGGCACAAGAGGCAAAGAGCCCCCAATGTCATAGGGCACAAAGAACCCCGATACCAGAGGGCACAAGAGACAAAGAGCCCCGATACCAGAGGGCACAAGAGGCAAAGAGCCCCGATACCAGAGGGCACAAGAGGCAATGAGCCCCGATACCAGAGAGCACAAGAGGAAGCCCCAATACCAGAGGGCACAAGAGAAAGCCCCGATACCAGAGGGCACAAGAGAAAGCCCCGATACCAGAGGGAACAATAAAGAGCCCCGATACCAGAGGGCACAAGAGACAAAGAGCCCCGATACCAGAGGGCACAAGAGGCAAAGAGCCCCGATACCAGAGGGCACAAGAGGCAAAGAGCCTAGATTCCAGAGGGCACAAGAGGCAAAGAGCCTAGATTCCAGAGGGCACAAGAGGCAAAGAGCCCTGATACCAGAGGGCACAAGAGACAAAAAGCCCTGATACCAGAGGGCACAAGAGGAAAAGAGAACAGCAGTGACTCCACAGCTCCGACTATGTTCTCCGTTTAAATGAACCATCAGCTGAATGATGAGGATGATGATGAGGGCCGTGTGATGGATAATTCCAGTTACTTGGTCACTTTATAGCCAATAACATAACATGTTCTCTTGAATCACGTGGCAACGTGTTATATATGTAATCCTGGGTGTGTCACCACTGTGGCCCAGTTATATTACTGGGAGCATTATCAGCCGATGACTCCGAATTCCATAATGCATTACATCATCATCATCCTGATCTTAAAGGGACCAATCCACATCCATAGCCCCAACCGTCCCGGAGTCAGTGGGACTGTCCCAATTTGAAGGCTCAGTCCCATGTCCAGGCACGTCAGGGCTTTTGTCCCAGCTTCTATACTCACCTGTTTCCGACGTCTTCAGTGCTCCTTGGCTTCTCCTCCTTGGAGCATAAATTATATTTATTCACTTCTCCTGCCATCCCCATGTTCACAAGCAGCAGCCCTACGGATGAGCCACAGCTCATACTGATACACAATGGAGAATTTGGTAATCTTGACCTGTATTGCAGGCAGTGGTCAGGGATCCCGAAAGCAGTGGATACATGTACATGGGATACAGCAGTGTATTTCTTTGTTCTTGTGAGCTGAATGAAAAAGTCAGAATTTTTTGTTCCTATAAAACTACTAAAAATAATAAAAAGGCAATTACAAAAATGTATTTTTTTTTTTTTTTTTTAATAACTTCCCCAGTAATAGAACCCACAACCTTCAACATTACAGGCAGGAACAAAAGCTACTGAGACACAGGCTCCGGTGATGTCAAGGGGAGACTTCTGTGTACTTGGTCTGTACTGCAGGCTCTGACTCCTCAGGCAGATTACATAGAGATACATTGTGCACAGCAGTGGATTTTTAGGTCTCTATTCTAGAGAGAGAATAATAGATTTTTTTCTTCCTGCAAAGTTACTAAAAAAAACCTCCCCCAATATATTATCATTTTGAATGCGTTTTTTTTTAAAAAAATGATCACAAATCAGCAAATAACACAACATATTTGGTGTCCTTGTAATCATAATGACCCGCATACCACAGTGATCAGATTATTTACAGGAATCAGTAAATGGCGTAAAAAAATGGCGTCATTGATGTCTTTCCTCTATTAAATCCACAGAAAATAAAGGAGTAACGTAGCGTAAATGCTGCGTTTTTTCTGCTCCTTTTTTTCTGCAGATGTCCGCACCAAATGACGTAATAACAATATTCTTTGATTATTTTGTGCTTTCTGCGTTTCTCTTATGCATGTACCAAAATAATGCAGCGTTTTTAACGCTTTTTAAAAGGACAGAAAAGATTTGATTCTGTGCTTAAAAATGCAACAACGTTTTTTCCTATAGAGAAAAAACTGCACCACAACCGCAGAGCTCAGCAGTGTCTTTAGACCACAGAGGGTGAAGAATTCATGGAATCACATCCACTTTGTTTGGACATTTATGTTCACATGTAGCGTAAACGCTGCATATTCTCTGCGGTGTTTAACTGTCAAAGCAAAGTGGATGTAATTTCATGAGAACGGCGCCCCCTGTAGTCCAAAGACAACGCTGAACTGTGCGGTTTTGGGGCTGTCTTCAAGGAGGACCCTAAAAAAAAAAAGCAGGTAAAAAACTGCAGATACTTTATTAATTGCAGAATCAAAGATTTTCTGCCCTATAAAAAGCACATTAATAACGCGGTTTCACATCTGCACCAAAAACGCATCAATTAAGAGGAAAAGGGACTAAAAAAATGCAACTAAAATATAATAGAGAAGATTGTTATTGTGTAGTTTGGTGCAGATCCTGCAGAAAGCAAAAAACATTTCGTCCTTAAAGACACCAGATGAAGGTAGTAACGTAGTCATGTAGTGAAGTTACATAAAGATGAAAAAGTTCTGGCGGCTACGACTGTGAATGAAGGAACAAAAAATAATCCCCAGGTCCCAACTAGAGATGAGCCGGTTGTACAGAGGACGTCGCTCCGGCCCTGGGGGGATCAAAAGCCGCCGAGGACCCCGGAATATTAGAGATTCACAGCCTCCCATCCAGCCGTCTACTACCACTGACCAGGACCAGAGACCCGGGAATCCATCGGCTCTTCTCTAGCCATAACTATCCTGGAGACAGCGCATGGGCCCTCGGAGACGGCAGACAGCCCCCCGATTTGGGTCTACACCCTGCAGTCTCGGGCGTCTGCTGAATGCCCCTCACTACCAGCGCCCCTCTGACAACTCCTCCTGCCAGGGGGAGAAATGGTAAATGGCCGTGGATCGGGGTGTGACCAGAGATGTGGCCAAAATTTGCCATGGTGCGCTATGCATGCCGCATAATTTTCCCCTCTTTCTGTTCCACGAAGGTTGGGAGGTCTGCCACGTCTGTACTGATATCCAATCAGAAAGAACTACAGTCCACCACCAGGAGCCAATCACAAGCCAGGAGCACTAAGCCACACCCCAGGAAGTGTCATCTCAGCCAATCATCATGTACTCCCGATGCGTTTGTATAGGGCCCAGGGCCGCTCTATGGTTCTAGGGTTCTGTTCACATCTGTCTGTAGTTTCCGTTTATACCCAATGGCTGATGTGTGCATGGTCCCGCTGCCGGGACTTGTGGGGATCACAGGGCGCTAATTCCTCATCATTGTCAAGATTTCTGCTTGCTGTCAGTAAACTCTGTGCTTTGTCTGTGAGATGAACACTCCAAGAGAGTAGCGCTCTGTGGACGTTTGTTACAATGTATCGGTTCAGGTAAAATGTACAGTTGTGCTCAAAAGTTTACATACCCCGGCAGAATTTTTGCTTTCTTGGCCTTTTTTCAGAGAATATGAATAACAACACAAACTTTTTCTCCACTTATGGTTAGTGGTTGGGTGAAGCCATTTATTATCAAACTACTGTGTTTTCTCTTTTTAAATCAGAATGACCCTGATCAAAAAAGTTTACATACCCCATTTCTTAATACCGTGTATTGCCCCCTCTAACATCAGTGACAGCTTGAAGTCTTTTGTGGTAGTTGTGGATGAGGTTCTTTATTTTCTCGGATGGTAAAGCTGCCCACTCTCCTTGGCAAAAAGCTTCCAGTTAGTTCCTGTAAATTCCTGGGCTGTCTAGCATGAACTGCTCACTCGAGATCTCCGCAGAGTGGCTCAATGATACTGAGGTCAGGAGACTGAGATGGCCGCTCCAGAACCTTCACTTTGTTCTACTGTAGCCAATGACAGGTTCACTTGGCCTTTGGAGCGTTGTCATGTTGGAACGTCCAAGTACGTTCTATATGCAGCTTCCAGGCTCATGATTGCAAATTTACCTCCATTATTTGCTGATAACGTGCTGCATTCATATTTCCTTCATCTTTGTGCCTTTGTAGCCCACACATCCCCAAAACATCAGCGATCAACCTCTGTGCTTTACAGTAGGAATGTTGTTCCTTTCATCATATCTGAAAAAGGAGGATGAATGAACTCATGGAGATCAACATCCAACACTGCGGAGACACCATCACATGTTTCTCAACACAGTGATTCTAGAGCACTGCCCCCTTATGGGAAATATGTAAAAACATACACAAGCCGCGGAGACACCATCACGTTTCTCAACGCAAGCAATGACTAGCCAGGTCTTTCCTTCCCGGGGAAGTGTCTCCGCGGCTTGTGTATGTTCCTTTCATCATAGGCCTTGTTGACCTCTCTCCAAATGTAACATTTATGGTTGTGGCCAAAAAGTTCAATTTTGGTCTCATCATTCCAAATTACCTTGTTCCAGAAGTTTTGAGGCTTGTCTCTGTGCTGTTTTGCATATTGCAGGCAAGAAACTTTGTGGCACTTGCCCAGTAATGGCTTTATTCTGACGACTCGACCATGCAGCCCATTTTTCTTCAAGTGCCTCCTTATTGTGCATCTTGAAACAGCCACACCGCTAGTTTTCAGAGAGTCCAGTATTTCAGCTGATGTTATTTGTGGGTTTTTCTTTCCCCATGACTCACAATCCAGAAAGGTCAGTGGCTGGATGAAAGATGCAAGAGTCAGTCTGAATCCCAGAAACTCACTCAACTTTTATGCACACACACTGATTACAAGCAAATAAGTCACAGGTGAGGATGTTTCCTTTAGTAGCCAGTCAAACCCATTTGTATCAACTTCTGTGCATGTTATCAGGCCAAAATCACCAGGGTATATGAACTTTTGATCAGGGTCATTTGGATGTTTTGGGTTGTCATTACGATTTAAAAAGAGAAAACACAGTAGTTTGACAATAAATGGCTTCACCCGACCACTAACCATGAGTAGAGAAAAAGTTTTGGTGTTATCATTCATATTCTCTAAAAAAAAAAAAAAAAAAGACCAAGAAAGCAAAAATTCTGCCGGGGTATGTAAACTTTTGAGCACCACTGTTTCAGCCTGGTACAGTCACACTGGATACAATGTAACAAACCCTCAGCTATATGAACAGTGGCTGCAGGAGCTGCTTAGGAAGCTTCCTGCCTCTGGGTGTGAACAGCCATTGTATTTCTAGATCTCTGCTTGTTGTCAGCGATCGGAGGCAAAGTCTATTGTGAAGTTGTAAAAATGTTGTTATTAAAGGAGGAAGCGAAGATAGGACGCTAGGACAATGACGAAGATGCCACCGTTACCCGCTGTGTTAGGCTAGTTTCACACTAGCGTTTATTCGACGCAGCGCACGGCGCCGCTAAGCCCCGCCCCCTGCCGGCTCCCTGCCCGCCCCATCCGGTCATCGCCGCCTACTATCGCACATGGCCGCTTGCGATCTGCGCACCCTATCTTTAGCATAGGGTGCGCAGATAGTGCGCTGGCCGTGCGCTAGTAGGATTTTGGCGTGCGCCCGTGTGCGCCGAACGCAGCATGTTGCATTTCGGCGCGCTCAGCGCACCTTCAAAAATGCGCACGCCAAAATCCTACTAGCGCACGGCCAGCGCACGATCTGCGCACCCTATGCTAAAGATAGGGTGCACAGATCGCAAGCGTCCATGTGCGATAGTAGGCGGCGATGACCGGATGGGGCGGGGCTTAGCGGCGCCGTGTCGAATAAACGCTAGTGTGAAACTAGCCTTACCCACCAGGCCGACGTTACCCGCCGTGTTACCTGCTGTCATGGACGTGATTTGTGGAACCACTGTGCCTCGGACCACGGACAGTCTGGAGGGGTGTGACTATGTGAGCATCGGACTTCTCACTAGAGCCTCTGATGGTGAAGTTAGACTTGGCTCCCAATGAACGTCAGGTGCCACTCCAGGACAGACCAACTGACGTTCAGCAGCTGGACCCAGAATGATAGACTGGATGGTGCAGCAGGCACAGTTTGAATCAGAGTGCAGCAGGCAAGAGCTGCACCAGAGTGCAGCAAGAATTGGTACACAACCTTACACAACTTAGATTGCAGAACAGGAAGGCTGCTCAGGCACCTCCCCAGTGAGGAAGAAGCAATATATAGATAATGCCCCACAGATATTGGCTGGGGAGGAAATAGCAAGTGCACGCGCTGGTCCTTTAAGGCTGTGTGCACACGATGCAGATTTGGAGCGGATCTGCAGCAGATTTTACCGCGCAGAAACGTTGCATATCCGCATTGTGATGTACAGTAGCCTTAAAATCAATGAAAAAAAAAAAAAACGCTGTGCAGACGCTGTGGATTTTTCCGCGCGGTTTTCCTGCGGTACAAAATCCGCAGCATGTTACTTCCTTTGTGCGGTTTTCCATCTCCCCTGTCACCAAATCTGCAGGGGGAAAACCGCAGTGGAAAACCGCACAAAAACCGCAAGAAAACAGCATGGAAAATGGAAGAAATCCGCAGGAAAAATGCAGGTCATTTGACCTGCGGATTTCTTCTATTCTGCACGGAAAAATCCGCAGAGCCAAACAGTACGTCTGCACTCAGCCTAAGAGGGCAGGAGCGCGTGCTCTAAGGACATGGCTGGAAGCCCGGCTGGAAGCATGCAGAGCATCGTAAAGGGAAGAACCAACCGCAGCGCGAGTGAGTGAAGTGATACCCCGGAGACCCTGCTGTCAGACCAGGGATCTGACATGGTGCTAACACCCGCCGCATTACCTGCCAGTACGCAGTTAGACTATGTGCACACGGTGCGGATCCTCCCGCGGATTTTTCCGTGCGGATTACTAGGTTTCACTGCGGCTTTTGTGCGGTTTTCCCCCTGCGGATTTGGAGAATGGAGCAGGTGGAAAACCGCACAAAAGAAGTGACATGCACTTCTTTTAAATCCGCAGCAAATCCGCACTTATTTTTCTGCACAGCTTTTTTTTTTCCATTAATTTACATTGTGCTGTAAATCACAGTGCGGACCTGCAGCGTTTCTGCGCGGAAAAATCCGCTGCGGATCCGCAGGAAATCTGCACCGTGTGCACATAGCCTTACCCACCAGGCCGCCACAATATCTGCCAGGCCGGGTGTATCCAACAGTGATGTCACCGACGCTGTATACAGCGGAATATACGGATATTTATAGTTCAGTGATAAGATGACAACATTATAATGTATCACACCTCAGTGCCCCCCTCGTCTCTCTCTGACACCTCAGTGGCCCCCGTCTCTCTCTCTCTCTGACACCTCAGTGGCCCCCGTCTCTCTCTCTCTCTGACACCTCAGTGGCCCCCGTCTCTCTCTCGCTCTCTCTGACACCTCAGTGGCCCCCGTCTCGCTCTCGCTCTCTCTGACACCTCAGTGGCCCCCGTCTCGCTCTCTCTCTGACACCTCAGTGGCCCCCGTCTCGCTCTCTCTCTGACACCTCAGTGGCCCCCGGCTCTCGCTCTCTCTCTGACACCTCAGTGGCCCCCGTCTCGCTCTCTCTGACACCTCAGTGGCCCCCGTCTCGCTCTCTCTCTGACACCTCAGTGGCCCCCGTCTCTCTCTCTCTCTGACACCTCAGTGGCCCCCGTCTCTCTCTCTCTCTGACACCTCAGTGGCCCCCGTCTCGCTCTCTCTCTGACACCTCAGTGGCCCCCGTCTCGCTCTCTCTCTGACACCTCAGTGGCCCCCGTCTCGCTCTCTCTCTGACACCTCAGTGGCCCCCGTCTCGCTCTCTCTCTGACACCTCAGTGGCCCCCGTCTCGCTCTCTCTCTGACACCTCAGTGGCCCCCGTCTCGCTCTCTCTCTGACACCTCAGTGGCCCCCGTCTCGCTCTCTCTCTGACACCTCAGTGGCCCCCGTCTCTCTCTCTCTCTGACACCTCAGTGGCCCCCGTCTCTCTCTCTCTCTGACACCTCAGTGGCCCCCGTCTCTCTCTCTCTCTGACACCTCAGTGGCCCCCGTCTCTCTCTCTCTCTGACACCTCAGTGGCCCCCGTCTCTCTCTCTCTCTGACACCTCAGTGGCCCCCGTCTCGCTCTCTCTCTGACACCTCAGTGGCCCCCGTCTCGCTCTCTCTCTGACACCTCAGTGGCCCCCGTCTCGCTCTCTCTCTCTCACACCTCAGTGGCCCCCGTCTCTCTCTCTCTCTCTCACACCTCAGTGGCCCCCGTCTCTCTCTCTCTCTCTCTCTCTCTGACACCTCAGTGGCCCCCGTCTCTCTCTCTCTCTCTCTGACACCTCAGTGGCCCCCGTCTCTCTCTCTCTCTCTCTGACACCTCAGTGGCCCCCGTCTCTCTCTCTCTCTCTCTCTGACACCTCAGTGGCCCCCGTCTCTCTCTCTCTGACACCTCAGTGGCCCCCGTCTCTCTCTCTCTGACACCTCAGTGGCCCCCGTCTCTCTCTCTCTCTCTCTCTGACACCTCAGTGGCCCCCGTCTCTCTCTCTCTCTCTGACACCTCAGTGGCCCCCGTCTCTCTCTCTCTCTCTCTGACACCTCAGTGGCCCCCGTCTCTCTCTCTCTCTCTCTGACACCTCAGTGGCCCCCGTCTCTCTCTCTCTGACACCTCAGTGGCCCCCGTCTCTCTCTCTCTCTCTCTGACACCTCAGTGGCCCCCGTCTCTCTCTCTCTCTCTCTCTGACACCTCAGTGGCCCCCGTCTCTCTCTCTCTCTCTGACACCTCAGTGGCCCCCGTCTCTCTCTCTCTCTCTCTGACACCTCAGTGGCCCCCGTCTCTCTCTCTCTCTCTCTCTGACACCTCAGTGGCCCCCGTCTCTCTCTCTCTCTCTCTGACACCTCAGTGGCCCCCGTCTCTCTCTCTCTCTCTGACACCTCAGTGGCCCCCGTCTCTCTCTCTCTCTCTGACACCTCAGTGGCCCCCGTCTCTCTCTCTCTCTCTGACACCTCAGTGGCCCCCGTCTCTCTCTCTCTCTCTCTCTCTGACACCTCAGTGGCCCCCGTCTCTCTCTCTCTCTCTCTCTGACACCTCAGTGGCCCCCGTCTCTCTCTCTCTCTCTCTCTGACACCTCAGTGGCCCCCGTCTCTCTCTCTCTCTCTCTGACACCTCAGTGGCCCCCGTCTCTCTCTCTCTGACACCTCAGTGGCCCCCGTCTCTCTCTCTCTGACACCTCAGTGGCCCCCGTCTCTCTCTCTCTGACACCTCAGTGGCCCCCGTCTCTCTCTCTCTGACACCTCAGTGGCCCCCGTCTCTCTCTCTCTGACACCTCAGTGGCCCCCGTCTCTCTCTCTCTGACACCTCAGTGGCCCCCGTCTCTCTCTCTCTGACACCTCAGTGGCCCCCGTCTCTCTCTCTCTGACACCTCAGTGGCCCCCGTCTCTCTCTCTCTGACACCTCAGTGGCCCCCGTCTCTCTCTCTCTGACACCTCAGTGGCCCCCGTCTCTCTCTCTCTGACACCTCAGTGGCCCCCGTCTCTCTCTCTCTGACACCTCAGTGGCCCCCGTCTCTCTCTCTCTGACACCTCAGTGGCCCCCGTCTCTCTCTCTCTGACACCTCAGTGGCCCCCGTCTCTCTCTCTCTGACACCTCAGTGGCCCCCGTCTCTCTCTCTCTGACACCTCAGTGGCCCCCGTCTCTCTCTCTCTGACACCTCAGTGGCCCCCGTCTCTCTCTCTCTGACACCTCAGTGGCCCCCGTCTCTCTCTCTCTGACACCTCAGTGGCCCCCGTCTCTCTCTCTCTGACACCTCAGTGGCCCCCGTCTCTCTCTCTCTGACACCTCAGTGGCCCCCGTCTCTCTCTCTCTGACACCTCAGTGGCCCCCGTCTCTCTCTCTCTGACACCTCAGTGGCCCCCGTCTCTCTCTCTCTGACACCTCAGTGGCCCCCGTCTCTCTCTCTCTGACACCTCAGTGGCCCCCGTCTCTCTCTCTCTGACACCTCAGTGGCCCCCGTCTCTCTCTCTCTGACACCTCAGTGGCCCCCGTCTCTCTCTCTCTGACACCTCAGTGGCCCCCGTCTCTCTCTCTCTGACACCTCAGTGGCCCCCGTCTCTCTCTCTCTGACACCTCAGTGGCCCCCGTCTCTCTCTCTCTGACACCTCAGTGGCCCCCGTCTCTCTCTCTCTGACACCTCAGTGGCCCCCGTCTCTCTCTCTCTGACACCTCAGTGGCCCCCGTCTCTCTCTCTCTGACACCTCAGTGGCCCCCGTCTCTCTCTCTCTGACACCTCAGTGGCCCCCGTCTCTCTCTCTCTGACACCTCAGTGGCCCCCGTCTCTCTCTCTCTGACACCTCAGTGGCCCCCGTCTCTCTCTCTCTGACACCTCAGTGGCCCCCGTCTCTCTCTCTCTCTCTGACACCTCAGTGGCCCCCGTCTCTCTCTCTCTCTCTGACACCTCAGTGGCCCCCGTCTCTCTCTCTCTCTCTGACACCTCAGTGGCCCCCGTCTCTCTCTCTCTGACACCTCAGTGGCCCCCGTCTCTCTCTCTCTGACACCTCAGTGGCCCCCGTCTCTCTCTCTCTGACACCTCAGTGGCCCCCGTCTCTCTCTCTCTGACACCTCAGTGGCCCCCGTCTCTCTCTCTGACACCTCAGTGGCCCCCGTCTCTCTCTCTCTCTCTGACACCTCAGTGGCCCCCGTCTCTCTCTCTCTCTCTGACACCTCAGTGGCCCCCGTCTCTCTCTCTCTCTCTGACACCTCAGTGGCCCCCGTCTCTCTCTCTCTCTCTGACACCTCAGTGGCCCCCGTCTCTCTCTCTCTCTCTGACACCTCAGTGGCCCCCGTCTCTCTCTCTCTCTCTGACACCTCAGTGGCCCCCGTCTCTCTCTCTCTGACACCTCAGTGGCCCCCGTCTCTCTCTCTCTCTGACACCTCAGTGGCCCCGTCTCTCTCTCTCTGACACCTCAGTGGCCCCCGTCTCTCTCTCTCTGACACCTCAGTGGCCCCCGTCTCTCTCTCTCTGACACCTCAGTGGCCCCCGTCTCTCTCTCTCTCTCTGACACCTCAGTGGCCCCCGTCTCTCTCTCTCTGACACCTCAGTGGCCCCCGTCTCTCTCTCTCTGACACTTCAGTGGCCCCCGTCTCTCTCTGACACCTCAGTGGCCCCCGTCTCTCTCTCTCTCTGACACCTCAGTGGCCCCCGTCTCTCTCTCTCTCTCTGACACCTCAGTGGCCCCCGTCTCTCTCTCTGACACCTCAGTGGCCCCCCGTATCTTTCTGTCTCTTTCCCGCTCTCTCACCTGTGCTGGAGATGTGTTAGCCACGGTCTCTGACCCTCCGGGGGTCTCGCTGGGCTGCATGTCTCCCTTCTGCAGACCCTGGCTCCAGTGCTCGGGGGGCAGCTTCATGTGTCCGGGGTGGATGGAAGCAGACAGCAGTTGGAATCAGACACCAGCACTGACTGCACAGACAGGCTTACCTGCGCCAGGTGTGCTGGGCCCACCCCCTCCCATGTCATCACTCTGTCACCATGACAACAGGACCTGACCCAACCTGTATTGTCCTTCACAATAATGATTCCGGCTTCCTCCTCCCCCGCTGCCTCCAGCAGAGACCCTCACAGCCCCTGTCCTTGGCACTGCTCAATCCTAATACCCAGGTGACCATCGAGCTCCAACGGCATCTGAGGAAGGTAAGACAGCCGCGTGTACAGAAACTGCAACAATGTACAGAAACCACAACAATTTACAAAGACACTGACCGCAACAATGTAAGGAAACCGCAATAATGTACAGAAATCGCAACAATTTACAAAGACACTGACCGCAACAATGTACAGAAACTGCAACAATGTGCAGAAACCACAACAATGTACAAAGACACTGACCGCAACAATGTCCAGAAACCGCAACAATGTACAGAAACCACAACAATGTACAAAGACACTGACCGCAACAATGTACAGAAACTGCAACAATGTACAGAAACCACAACAATGTACAAAGACACTGACCGCAACAATGTCCAGAAACCGCAACAATGTACAGAAACCACAACAATGTACAAAGACACTGACTGCAACAATGTACAGAAACCGCAACAATGTACAGAAACCACAACAATGTACAAAGACATAGACCGCAACAATGTACAGAAACCGCACTAATGTACAGAAATCGCAACAATGTACAAAGACACAGACCGCAACAATGTACAGAAACCGCTGCAATGTCTAGAAGCTGCAGCAATGTGCAGAAACCACAACAAAGTAATATCATCACCTGCGATACTGTAATAATCTGCAACAATGTGATAACCGGTAACACTGTAATAGCTGCAATGTAATAAGTTGCAGTTTTATAATAATATCCTGTAGTAATAAAATATTCTGCATGTCGTGCTATGGCCCCCTCAGATGTGTCGTGTGACAGGAAGCTTTGCTGCCGCTCAGATAGGGTGCAGTCTATGTGAAGTGTGTGACCCCGTCCTGCACTTGCTGCTCCAGTCTGGCAGTGAAGGGGTTGCTCCCGCAAGTCGCTCCAGTCTGGCAGTGAAGGGTTCAGTCCCACAGAGTCGCTCCTGTCTGGCAGTGAAGAAGTCAGTCCCACAGAGTTGATCCAGTCTGGCAGTGAAGAGGTCAGTCCCACAGAGTTGATCCGGTCTGGCAGTGAAGGGGTCGGTCCCACAGAGCCGCTCCCGTCTGGCAGTGAAGAGGTCAGTCCCACAGAGCCGCTCCGATCTGGCAGTGAAGGGGTCGGTCCCGCAGAGTCGCTCCTGTCTGGCAGTGAAGGGGTCAGTTCCACAGAGTTGCTCCGGTCTGGCAGTGAAGAGGTCGGTCCCGGAGAGTCGCTCCGGTCTGGCAGTGAAGGGGTCGCTCCCGCAATTCACTCCAGTCTGGCAGTGAAGGGGTTGCACCTGCAGAGTCCCTCTGGTCTGGCAGTGAAGGGGTCGGTCCCACAGAGTCGCTCCGGTCTGACAGTGAAGGGGTCAGTCCTGCAGAGTCGCTCCGGTCTGGCAGTGAAGGGGTCGCTCCGACAAGTTGCTCTTGCTGTGAAGGGGTCGGTTCCGCAGAGCTGCTCCGGTCTGGCTGTGAAGGGGTCGGTTCCGCAGAGCTGCTCCGGTCTGGCTGTGAAGGGGTCGGTCCCGCAGAGTCGCTCCGGTCTGGCAGTGAAGAGGTCAGTCCCACAGAGCCTCTCCGGTCTGGCAGTGAAGGGGTCGGTCCCGGAGAGTCGCTCCGGTCTGGCAGTGAAGGGGTTGGTCCCACAGAGTCGCTTCGGTCTGGCTGTGAAGGGGTCGGTCCTGCAGAATCGCTCCGGTCTGGCAGTGAAGGGGTCGGTCCTGCAGAGTCGCTCCGATCTGGCAGTGAAGGGGTCGGTCCCGCAGAGTCGCTCCGGTCTGGCAGTGAAGAGGTCAGTCCCACAGAGCCGCTCCGGTCTGGCAGTGAAGGGGTCGGTCCCGGAGAGTCGCTCTGGTTTGGCAGTGAAGGGGTCGGTCCCGCAGAGTCGCTCCTGTCTGGCAGTGAAGGGGTCAGTTCCACAGAGTTGCTCCGGTCTGGCAGTGAAGGGGTCGGTCCCGCAGAGTCGCTCCAGTCTGGCAGTGAAGGGGTCGGCCCCGCAGAATCGCTCCGGTCTGGCAGTGAAGGGGTCTGTCCCGCAGAGCCCCTCCGGTCTGGCAGTGAAGGGGTCGGTCCCGCAGAGTCGCTACGGTCTGGCAGAGAAGGGGTCGGTCCCGCAGAGTCGCTCTGGTCTGGCAGTGAAGGGGTCGCTCCCGCAGAGTCGCTCTGGTCTGGCAGAGAAGGGGTTGCTCCCACAGAGTCGCTCCGGTCTGGCAGTGAAGGGGTCAGTCCCACAGAGCTGCTCCGGTCTGGCTGTGAAGGGGTTGGTCCCACAGAGTCGCTCCGGTCTGGCAGTGAAGGGGTCGGTCCCGCAGAGTGGCTCCGGTCTGGCAGTGAAGGGGTCGGTCCCGCAGAGTCGCTCCGGCCTGGCAGTGAAGGGGTCGCTCCCACAGAGTCGCTCCGGTCTGGCAGAGAAGGGGTTGCTCCCGCAGAGTCGCTCCGGTTTGGCAGTGAAGGGGTCAGTCCCACAGAGCTGGTCCGGTCTGGCAGTGAAGGGGTCGGTCCCACAAAGTCGCTCCGGTCTGGCAGTGAAGGGGTCGGTCCCGCAGAGTCGCTCCAGTCTGGCAGTGAAGGGGTCGGCCCCGCAGAATCGCTCCGGTCTGGCAGTGGAGGGCTCGGTCCCACAGAGCTCCTCCGGTCTGGCAGTGAAGGGGTCGGTCTCGCAGAGTTGCTCCGGTTTGGCAGAGAAGGGGTCGCTCCCACAGAGTCGCTCCGGTCTGGCAGTGAAGTGGTCGGTCCCGCAGAGTCGCTCAGGTTTGGCAGTGAAGGGGTCGGTCGTTATAGTAACGAGCCTCCTACATGGGGCTGATATAAGGTGCGGTGGTTCAGGTCACCTGTTTACTGCAGGAAACCCATCATTTACTATGGCTGGAGTCATGTATCCCCAATATCCGCCCTTCCTGAACTATGGTGCACCTTACCGCCAACACCCCCCTTACTACAAACCCAAGGTGCCATACTGGAAGCCCCCCTACAAGGGGCCCATGAAGCCCACCCTTCCATTTGACTGTCTGGATAACTACCGGTGGTCCCAGCTGAAGGCCTTGCTCAACCAGCTGGGCCCGGAGCTTGGATTAACTCGGTTTACCACCAAAGAAGTTGGGGTTCAGGTGAACCCCAGAGTGGATGCATCTGTTCAGTGTTCACTGGGGCCCCGAACGCTGAAGAGCCGCAAGGGCGGGCCCTTCCTTTGCCGCGTCAGTCCAGGACAGCATGCTGGCCTTAGCATTGTTACCCCGGTCCGGTTCCCCCGCACCATAGCAGTGTACTCCAGACTATCGGACCGGAGACTGTTCACCCTGCCGCCTGCCCAGAGTGCTGGGGAGAGAGATGTAGGGGTGCAACTGGGAGACCCGGAGGAAGATGAAGAGAGCAATGCTGGGATAAAAAGACCCACATTCCAGGTAAGTGGTGCGGTGTATTAGGGTGTGTGCACACGTTGCGGATTCTGCTGCAGATTTTTCCGCGCAGATTTGTCAAAATCCGCAGGTCCACTGACCTGCGGTTTATCTATGGATTTACTGCGGGTTAGCCAGCGGTTTCCCCTGCGGTTTGACACCTGTTATGGAGCAGGTGCCAAATCGCTGCGAATCCGCACAAAGAATTGACATTCCGCGGAAAAATCCGCAATGTCTGCACTGCGTTTTACATTGACTAAAATGGTACTGTACAACGCAGCAGAAACTGCTGCGGATCTGCAGGGCCAAATCCGCTGCGAATTCACAGCAGAATCTGCAACGTGTGCACACTCCCTTAGGGTACTGTCCAAAGAAAGCCAGATCCCACACTGGGGCTGCAGTCCCCAAACTACAAAATTGGGAGGGAAGCCTATGTTACATGAGGAGACGGAGTGCCCCTAGTTGTCGTCTCCCAACTGCTGAAGTATGGAGCGTTCATTACATCACAAATCCTCCAGAGCTGCACTCACTATTCTGCTGGGGCAGTCACTGTGTACATACATTACTGATCCTGAGTTGCACCCTGTATTATACTCCAGAGCTGCACTCACTATTCTGCTGGTGCAGTCACTGTGCACATACATTACTGATCCTGAGTTACATCCTATATTATACCCCAGAGCTGCACTCACTATTCTGCTGGTGCAGTCACTGTGTACATACATTACATTACTGATCCTGAGTTACATCTTATATTATACCCCAGAGCTGCACTCACTATTCTGCTGGTGCAGTCACTGTGTACATACATTACTGATCCTGAGTTACATCCTATATTATACCCCAGAGCTGCACTCACTATTCTGCTGGTGTAGTCACTGTGCACATACATTACTGATCCTGAGTTACCTCCTGTATTATACCCCAGAGCTGTAATCACTACTCTGATGGTGCAGTTGCTGTGTACATACATTACATTACTGATCCTGAGTTACATCCTGTATTATACCCCAGAGCTGCACTCACTATTCTGATGGTGCAGTTGCTGTGTACATACATTACTGATTCTGAGTTACCTCCTGTATTATACCCCAGAGCTGCACTCACTATTCTGCTGGTGCAGTCACTGTGCACATACATTACTTATCTTGGTGTTTTTTAATTTTATTCCAGTTCCTGGAGCAGAAATACGGCTTCTTCCACTGCCGCAGCTGCCAGGTGCGGTGGGAGAGTGCCTACGTGTGGTGTGTTTCTGGAACAAACAAGGTAAGTAAGTTACTGCTGGTTTCCCCGGTTCTTCTGCCCTGTTCACACTCACAACTACTGTGACCTGCAGTGAATCTTCTAATAGATGGGGTAGGGTGGGACCAGAGCTGATATAGCAGAGCTGACAGTCCGTAAGGTTTCAGAGGCGACACAAGAGACCCCTGTGGTGATTGCATATACTATATTGGGGGTCTGGGGTGCTGCAGAGCTGCTCAGTAGATGGTGGCATGTTATCAGCACTTGTTGCATGTTCTGAGATGCCTCCTGGCTTTAGATCCCTCTGCTTGCTGTCGGCATTATTGCGCACTCCTGGCGGGTGATGGACTATTCTGTGCTCTCTGAACTGCACGTCTCATGTTCTGCCTTCTTCTGTCCAGGTTTACTTTAAGCAGTATTGCCACAAGTGCCAGAACGGCTACAACCCCTACTATGTGGAGTCCATCGAGTGCCAGGTACAGACCCTCCAAGGGACGGCGTTAAAAAGGGGCAAGAATGACTTCAAGGGCAATTGTATCCTAATTGGGTTGGATTAGGTACTGCGCCTTCCTTCGTGCTGAGTGTGGCAGCTCTGGGATGGGTCGGGCACTGCGCCTTCTTCATGGTGTGTGGTGCTGCTCCGGGTTGGGTCGGGCACTGTACCTTCCTTTATGGTGTGTGGCACTGCTCCGGGTTGGGTCGGGCACTGCACCTTCCTTCATGGTGTATGGTGCTGCGCCGGGTTGAGCACTGCGCCTTCCTTCACGGTGTGTGGCGCTGCTCTGGGTTGAGCACTGTGCCTTCCTTTATGGTGTGTGGCACTGCTCCAGGTTGGGTCAGGCACTGCGCCTTCCTTTATGGTGTGTGGCACTGCTCCGGGTTGGGTCCGGCACTGCACCTTCCTTCATGGTGTATAGTGCTGCTCTGGGTTGAGCACTGCGCCTTCCTTCATGGTGTGTGGCACTGCTCCAGGTTGGGTCAGGCACTGCGCCTTCTTTCATGGTGTGTGGCACTGCTCCGGGGTGTCAGGCACTGCACCTTCCTCCGCGCTGTGATGCCTGCTCTGGGTTGGGTTGGGCACTGCGCCTTCCTTCGTGCTGTGTGTCTGCTCCGGGTTGGATTGGGTCAGGTGCTGCGCCTCCTCCGTGCTGTGTTGGGCATTGCGCCTTCCTTCACGCTGTGATGCCTGCTCTAGGTTGGGTCGGGCGTTGCGCCTTCCTTCGTGGTGTCTGCTCCAGGTTTGGTCGGGCGTTGCGCCTTCCTTTGTGCTGTGCCTGCTCCGGGTTGGGTCGGGCGCTGCGCCTTCCTTCGTGGTGTCTGCTCTAGGTTGGATTGGGTCAGGCGCTGCTCCTTCCTCCGTCCTGGGTGTTGGGTCGAGCACTGTACCTTCCTTGGTGCTGTGTGGCTGCTCCAGGTTGGATTGGGTCAGGCGCTGCGCCTTCCTCCGTCCTGTGCGTTGGGTACTGCACCGTGCTGTGTGGCTGCTCCGGGTTGGGTCTGGCACTGCGCCTTCAGTTTTGTTTTGTGTGGTTGTGATCAGTGGCGATCTCTTCTCTTTCAGACTTGCATGAAGGCCTGGTGCTCGTGCCCGGAGAGGCGACACATTGACCTGAAGCGCCCTCACTGCCAGGAGCTGTGTGGCCGCTGTAAAGGCCAGAGGCTGTCCTGTGACAAGACATACAGCTTTAAGTACATAGTGTGAGGAGCTGCACCTGTGCGGTGTGGTGGACGGTGCCAGAGCCGTGGAGGACAGAGCCACCGCCGGAGCTGATTTATTAATTTTTCTGATGTGCAGATCTGTAATTTATGTTTAATATGTAAATAAAATGCTTTTTGTTAATGGTGGCTGTGTGGAGCTGCGCTGACCGGTGCGCTTTGCTGACAGCGGCGGCTGCTTCATGGCGTCTTTGGCGTGGTCTGAGCTGCTCTTGTACGTCACCATCATCTTTATTTTTCATTAAGAATCCATTGCAATCTTAAAATAAAGAAAAAAAATAAATAAAAGACCAGATCTCGTTTATGTATGAAATGGGTCAGTAGGTTATGTATTACAAGAACCGCATGATGTAGGGACAGAGGTCCTCATTCCAGCAATGTGTCACTTACTAGGCTGCTTGCTGCAGTTATGATAAAATCTGTTTACTCTAATCTACTCTAGCAAAACAGACCACAGGAGGTCGCCACCCCCCCCCTTCCATCTTAATTAGCGACAGGAAACAGAGGTTTAAATGGCCTCTTGCCTCCCTCCAGCCTCAGTGTTTGTCCTGTCCTTAGGGGCATGATGAAGATTCCTGGGGTGCGGTGGCTGGTGAACAGTCGCTACATGTTCACTAACTAGTAGCCGGGGTTGATCACGCTGCCTTCCTCCTGTACCTGCTCGTACAGGACCAGACATTTCTCCTGCGCCAATGATGGGGTCCTCCCATAGCTCCTCAGCCTTTATTCTCCTTCTTCCCGGCTGTCTCCAACACACAACAAGTGGCAAGGAATTTGGGAGCGTCCAGGCGCTCAAGGATCCTGCGCCAAAGGCTAAATAGAAGACAATAAGTCACAAAGGTGCCATTTGTAATAAAGGCCAATCTTCACATAAAATGCCAGTGGTGCACGGAAAAGATTAGAGGAGCAACCTTTCCTTATGGAAGGAGGAATGACGTGTCAGAAGATGGCACCTTCCCTCAGTCCTTCAGTGGGGTGCCATTGGGGGCAAGAAAGAGAAGGTGTGCTCCAAGAGTTCAGGTTCTGAACAGCGATGGGTCATTGAGGAAAGGCTGGAAGAAGAACTTAACCTGGATCATAGTACAGACCAGGATGATGGAAAATGTCTCCTCAGAAGATACTGAGGAGCTCTTAGAGTGGCCATAAGGGATATCGCGGGAGAAAACTGCTCCAACAATCCAGGATGAAGTGTTCGGAGGGTTAAGATGAAAAAGAAAGATGTTTCCTGTTCGTGATAATGTACAGAATGTAATTATGGGTGAGGAGATTCCCGGAGAGACGTCTGAACGTCCCGGGAGAACGGAAGGAAAGATTCTCGGAGAGACATCTGAACATCCCCGGAGAATGGAAGGAGAGATTCCCGTTAGGCGAGGACAGGGCCAAATGCTGGATGGAAATCCCTGGAGTGGATAAAGTAGCAAAGAAAATGACATTGCTTTAGTGAAGACTCTTCTCAGTTCAAGAATCTGCTAGATCGGGAAATGGACAGTCTGAGTTTGAGGAAGTCTTGTGAGACATCTGTGACCTTGCTGGAAACGAATGTTCTTTCCACCCGTATAGCAAGGGCCATATTCTTATGGTTACAACTAGGTCATTTCGCTGGGGCTCCTAGAGGAGACCTGCTGGCCTCATCACCGCTCCATCAGAAGGAGACGGGATTCTTAACTGAAGCGTCGGCAGGAACTGTCAGGATAGCGGCAAGGGCCTCGGACGTATCAAATGCCACAAAGAGAGTGCTCAGGTGAAAGAGGTGGTGGAGACATGGTATCAATCCAAACGTTGCTCCATCCCATCCGAAGATGAGTACCGATGTGGTCCAGCCATGTGTAAGATGCCCAAGTGAGGTAGTCGTGGGCGAGTTCTGGTCCCCACTCGCTGTGGCATCCTACAGACAAGGGGTGTCTCAGTCCTGGTGTGCTGCTGTGTATGTGACGCTTCCCACTTGTGGCCAGCAGGCCTGTTCTGAGTCCAGGAATCCCTCTTCTGGAACCAGGGCAGTAAACAGTCCAGGAGACACATGGTTAATAAAAACCAAACTTTTACTGAGAGAATGGCAGTCTGTACAATATTTACAAGCAGGTATAAAGGATAAGGCTCAACGCGTTGTCATCTTTCCCACAGGTACCGGATCCAACTTTAGCCCTGTTGTCGGGATAGGTGGCATATCCCCTTCCTGGCTTCCCTTTCCTTTGGGGATCTTCCTCACTTCTAGCAGCATTTCTGGATTGCGATACCTTCTGCCACATGTAGTCTGAGTCCATCCTTCTATCTAGCTTCGCAAGCTGAGTGTACCCCTTGCCCCCCAACGTCCATCTCGAGGTTGCCCTTGGCCATTAGATGGAATCACACGGAAGGTATTAAGGCAATTTACTGTACTGAAAATGGAGCTTGCATTGTCCTTAGCAGGTAACTATTCCTGATAAACTGTCACTTCCTGCCTGTCTCTAAACAGTTCTCCCCTCCCATCTGGGCTGGCCACTTCAATTAACCCTGTCCCAGCTAACTGCAGCACCATGGGGGGGATTCTACCTGTACCACATACAAGTACATAAAACACATTTAGCTTCAACCATCGTTACAAGTGAATGATCTGTTAAAGAAAGCTACTGATGAGAAACAGTTGATTCAAGAACCAAAAGGCTTCAAGAGAGCATTGTTTCTTCCGCCATAGGCTCAGACCCCACAATACAATGGGAAAAGGTAAATCAGGTGGCTGAGCTGACCCCAAAGGAGGAGGACAGTACTCAGAACCAACATCAAGAAAGGCAATGACCTCAAGCAAGAAGGAGGCAAAAGTCCAAGGTTTCCTCCATAGAGGCAGAAGATAGTGGCGGATCAGAGAATTCTGGAATCTGTCAAAGTGGGAATGAAAATAGTGTTCTCCTCCTGCCCCCCAAAAAGCTGGAAGCAACATCTCTAAGATTACAGAAGATCCTAATCTCGGGGCGCCAAGACCTGCAGCCATCGGCAGGAATTTCTTCAGCTACTGATCTGGAACAGGGCAATTATTCCACCTATTTCTGAGGAAGAAAACCAAAGGAGGTCTACAGGATTACATGTGGGATTACATACAGGATTATATGCAGGTATAGATACAGTATTATATACGCTCGAGTCCTGCTCTGACAGGCAGGGTCTCCAGCGTGTCTCATCACTCGCACTTGCTGCGGTCAGTTCTTCCCTTCTGCATGCTTCCAGCCGGTCCGCTGGCCATGTCCTTAGCGCACGCTCGCATACACTCCTGCCCTCTTAAAGGGTCAGCGTGTGCACTTGCTATTTCCTCCCCAGTCAATAGCTGTGGGACATTATTTATATATTGCTTCCTCCCCACTGGGGAGGTGCCTGAGCAACCTTCCTGTTTTGCAGTCTAAGTTGTGTAAGGATGCATACCAGTCCCTGCTGCACTCTGGTGCAAATCCTGATTGCTGCACTCTGATGCAAATCCTGCCTGCTGCACTCTGATGCAGATTCTGTCTGATGCAAATCCTTCCTGCTGCACTCTGGTGCAAATACTGCCTGTTGCACTCTGATGCAGATCCTGTTTGCTGCACTCTGATGCATCTCTGCTGCACTCTGATGCGAACTCTGCTGCATTCTAATACAAACTCTGCCAGCCGCTCCCTCGAGTCTGTCCTCTGGGTCCAGTTGCTGCACGTCCGTTGGTATGTCCTGAAGTGGCACCTGGCTTCATCAGGAGCCAAAACTAACCTCACAATCAGAGGCTTTAGTGAACAGTCAGGTGCTCGCTGAGTCAATCCCCTCCAGGCTCTACGCGGTCCGTGGCACAGTGGTTCCACAAACCATGTCCGTGACAGTTTGCTCAGGCCATGGATCCCGCTGGACCCCAGATTCTGCCCGTTCGGACCATGTACCAGGAGCTTTGCTGACAGAAAGACGCACAGGAAAAGCTGTCTATTCAGTTGCAGTCCTTAACAACTAAGTTGGAGGCCTTAAACATCCCTCCAGAGCTCCAGCATATTCAAGCAGCTGTGTCTTCTCCAGAGACTTCCCAGCCAGTATGCTTAGTTCAAGATCCAGTTCCCCGACTCACAGCCGCACCACGTTTTGACAGCAATCCGAAGCTCTTCCGCGGGTTCATCAATCAGTGACGGCTACACTTTGAACTCCTTCCTCATCACTTCCTATAGGTGGCACTTCTGTAGCTTCCGCTCTTCTTTCCTTACTCCAGTCCAACTCGTCTGTGGGACAATATGCAGTACGCTTACGTACTCTGGCGTCTGCAGCTGGAAATTTTATCCTCCAGGCTGTAGTGGATCGGTTCCAAATCCCAGTTCGTCTGCTCAAGAACCCCCTGGCAATAACATCTGTCGATGGGAAAACTACTCGGGAGACGGTTTGTCTGGCTACTGAGCCGCTTGTGGTCTGTATTGGGATGCTTCATACCAAGAGGATTGCCTTTTATGTTCTTTCCCCATGTCTTACGCCTTTTTCTTAGGCCTACCATGGCTACAGCAGCACGACACTGTGTTGGACTGGAGAACTGGAGAGGTGCTCTGCTGGGGATAGTCCTGTCATGAGAAGTGTCTGGCTCTAGTACGTCCGGGTAAGGCCCCGTCTTGTCCGGCATTGCTGCCCGGTTTGCCATCTACCTATTGGTCCTTTGCCGATGTTTTTGACAAGAAGGAAGCAGAGACTTTGCCGCCCCACAGGCTGTATGACTGTTCTTTCGACTTGATTCCTGGATGTACACCCCCTAGAGACTGAATTTACCCTCTGTCCCCAGCTGAGACTCAAGCTATGTCGGACTATATTCAGGAGAATTTGGCCAGGGGGGGTTCATTCAGAAATCCTCCTCTCCTGCTGGGGCCGTGTTTTGATTTGTTAAGAAGAAGATGGATCACTCCGACCCTGTATTGACTATCGAGTTCTCAATCAGATCACAGTGAAAAATAAATACCCTATCCCACTGATTCCCGAGTTGTTAAGAGGTGCCAGGATCTTCACCAAATTAGACTTAAGAGGCGCCTACAATCTAATCCGCATTCGCAGGGGAGACGAATGGAAGACGGCTTTCAACACCAAGGATGGACATTATGAATACCGAGTGATGCCCTTCAGTCTCAGTAATGCACCGTCAGTTCTTCAAGAATTCGGCAACGACATCTTCCGGGACCTGCTTTATTCCTACGTTGCCGTGTATCTGGACGATATTTTGGTATTTTCCCCGTCTTAGGCCTGTTTCACACTTCCGTTTTTTCAAATCCGTCAAAATCCGTTGGTTTCCGTAAAAAAACGGATCCGCCATTTTTTTGCAGGATCCGTTTTTGTCCCATAGCGGTTACCGCGGATCCGTCAAAAAATGGATCCGTTTTTTTAAAAACGGATCCGTTTGCATCCGTTTCCGTCAAAAAAACGGAAACGGATCCGTTTGGCGGACACAAAAACGGAAGTGTGAAACAGGCCTTAGGGAGAATCGCCTCTATGCCAAGTATGAGAAATGCTGTTTTTGAACAGTCCTCTCTTCCCTTCTTGGGCTACACTCTACAGCCATCGGTAGCACAGGCATGGGATAAAAGGCGGCCATACTCGGCAAACCATCCCCGAGCACAGGCTCTGAATGCTGGCATTGCCAAACTACTGGCCCTTGAAATGCTGTCATTCAGGCTGGTGGAGACTGACACCTTCCGGAACTTCATGGCATTGGCAGTCCCACAATACACCGTGCCCAGCCGCTTTTATTTCAGCAGGCAAGCCGTCCCTGCCCTGCAAAAACATGTGGAGGGAAAAATAAAACATGCGCTACTAAACGCCGTCAGTAGCAAGGTCCACCTGACCACCGATGCGTGAACAAGTAACTATGGACAGGGACGATACCTTTCCCTCACTGCCCATTGAGTCAATGTTGTGGTACAGATCTGGAGAGTGGCGCTGTACGTGTTCTGCCAACTCCACGGATTGCAGGAATCCAGTCTGTACACATTGACTCCTCCTCCTACTCAAGTTCCTCAGAAACAGAGCTGCAGGAGCCTGTTACGACCGATATGAGCACAGCCGTGGCCAAACGTCAACAGGCCATACTCAAATTAATTTCTTTGGGGAATCGAAGCCACACAGCACAGAAGCTCTGGAATGCTATCAAGCAAGAGAGCGACGTGTGGTTTGTGACAACGAATCTCCAGCCGGGCTTGGTAGTGTGTGACAATGGCCGAAATCTGGTGGCAGCTCTGGGCCTAGGCAACCTCACTCACATCCCATGTCTGGCACATGTGCTCAACTTGGTCGTGCAGAGCTTTCTGAGGGACTATCCGGATCTTGATGCACTGCTGCACAAGGTCCGCATCGAGTGCGCTCACTTGCGGCGTTCCAGCACGGCAAGATCGCGCCTTGCTGCTCTGCAGCGCCGATTACGCCTTCCGGAACATCGCATCATATGTGACCTACCCACCAGGTGGAATTCAACGTTACATATGTTGGAGCGGTTGTGCGAGCAGCAGGCAGCAGATATGGAGTACCAGCTACATCAGGCGCAAACAGTGAGTGGGCCTCTATGAAGGACATCTGCCTCGTTTTGCGTGCCTTCCATGATTTCACGCGGATGGCGAGTGCAGATGATGCACTAGTCAGCATGACTGTCCCCCTTATCTGCCTGCTTCAAAAAACACTCCAAGCACTAAGGGAGGAGGTTTTGGAAGAGGTGGAGGATGAGGAGTCACAAATGCCATCTGCTTCTGGACAGTCTGCGCTACGTGGTTCCTCACAAAGGCCTAGGCAGGGGACACTTTGTGAGGAGGATGAGGAGGAGTCAATGGAGGAGGAAGACATCTCTCCAGAGGAGGGAGGTACACAATGCTCTAGTCAGTATGTACAGCGAGGGTGGGGTGATGCAGAGCAGGCAGAGATGACGACTCAAGCAGGGGACAGTGTTTCTTTGGCAGTTGGGAGTCTGCAGCACATGGTTGATTTCATGCTGCAGTGCCTGAGAAACGACCGCCGCATTGCCCACATTCTCAACACGACTGGTTATTGGGTGTACACCCTCCTAGATCCTCGCTACCGGGACAACTTACAAAGCCTCATACCACCGTTTAACCGGGAGCGTAAACTGCGGGAGTACCAAGACACACTGGAGCAGTCCATCATGATCTCCATTCCACCCGACAGCAGTGGTGCTAGTGCTTTACAAAGCAGCTCTGTGCGTCGAGGCAGTGGAGGAAGCTCGGCACAAAGAGGGAGCTGAGGCAGCGCCTCAGCACAAGGCAAGACCACTATGGCCCAAATGTGGCAAAGTTTTGTGTGTCCGCAACAAATGTCTACACCATCACAGACGGCTCCAGTCAGCAGGAGGCAACGTTTCCGTCAGATGGTGACAGACATGTCTTGCCCTGCCAGTGTACTCCCAGATGGCTCTTCCCCCTTCAAGTTTTGGGTCTCAAAGCTGGATACATGGCCAGAGCTTAGACACTATGCATTGGAGGTGCTGGCTTGCCCTGCTGCCAGTGTATTATCGGAACACGTCTTTAGTGCCGCAGGTGGTGTACTAACAGACCGTCGCACGCGACTATCCTCCGATAACGTTGACCGGCTTACTTTTCTGAAAATGAACAAGGCCTGGATCTCGCCAGAATTTGCCTTTCCTCTACCAGAATAAATAATTGGTTGGCAACAGTATCCAGGTCTCCAGTTGTGTTCATGTTTCTACCACCTGAACTGTAATCCCTGGGCTTCAACACAGCCAGTTGTCGCTCAGAAGTGCCATCTGCACAGAGAAAAACACTAGCTCCTGTGTTAGTGGGGTTCAGTAACGCCATCTGCTCCCCTGCTGTGTGGACGGCAAAGTCTCCTGCTCCCTCCACAATCGAACTACTACTGATTTTTAACCGTGCTCCACTTTGGCCTGCTCTGAAGCGTCTGTGGCGTCTGCACAATCCACACTTGTTCCTGTGTTACTGGGGCTCAGTCACATCAGTTGATCCCCTGATGTGTGTCCGGCAATGTCTCATGCTCTGTCCACATTCCCATTACTAGTAATGTCAGCTGTTCCCCTGCTGAGTGGACGGCAATGTCTCCTGCTGCCTCCACATTCAAAAACCATCAGGCCTCTGCCTGCTCCATGCTTGATCCTGGGCTCCAACAACGCCAGTTGGTGTTCAGAAGTGCCGTCTTCACAGAGTAAAACACACTAGCTTCTGTGTTAGTGGGGTTCAGTAACGTCAGCTGTTCCCCTGCTGTGTGGACGGCAATGTCTCCTGCTGCCTCCACATGCAAAAAACTTCAGGCCTCAGCCTGCGCCATGCTTGATCCTGGGCTCCAACAATGCCAGTTGGTGTTCAGAAGTGCCGTCTTCACAGAGTAAAACACACTAGCTCCTGTGTTAGTGGGGTTCAGTAACGCCAGCTGCTCCCCTGCTGTGTGGAAGACAAAGTCTCCTGCTGCCTCCACATTCAAAAACCATCAGGCCTCTACTTGCTCCATGCTTGATCCTGGGCTCCAACAACGCCAGTTGGTGTTCAGAACTGCCATCTTCACAGAGTAAAACACACTAGCTCCTGTGTTAGTGGGGTTCAGTAACGTCAGCTGTTCCCCTGCTGTGTGGACGGCAATGTCTCCTGCTGCTTCCACATTCAAAAACCATCAGGCCTCTGCCTGCTCCATGCTTGATCCTGGGCTCCAACAACGCCAGTTGGTGTTCAGAAGTGCCGTCTTCACAGAGTAAAACACACTAGCTTCTGTGTTAGTGGGGATCAGTAACGTCAGCTGTTCCCCTGCTGTGTGGACGGCAATGTCTCCTGCTGCCTCCACATGCAAAAAACTTCAGGCCTCAGCCTGCGCCATGCTTGATCCTGGGCTCCAACAATGCCAGTTGGTGTTCAGAAGTGCCGTCTTCACAGAGTAAAACACACTAGCTCCTGTGTTAGTGGGGTTCAGTAACGCCAGCTGCTCCCCTGCTGTGTGGACGACAAAGTCTCCTGCTGCCTCCACATTCAAAAACCATCAGGCCTCTACTTGCTCCATGCTTGATCCTGGGCTCCAACAACGCCAGTTGGTGTTCAGAACTGCCGTCTTCACAGAGTAAAACACACTAGCTCCTGTGTTAGTGGGGTTCAGTAACGTCAGCTGTTCCCCTGCTGTGTGGACGGCAATGTCTCCTGCTGCTTCCACATTCAAAAACCATCAGGCCTCTGCCTGCTCCATGCTTGATCCTGGGCTCCAACAACGCCAGTTGGTGTTCAGAAGTGCCGTCTTCACAGAGTAAAACACACTTGCTCCTGTGTTAGTGGGTTTCTGTAACGTCAGCTGTTCCCCTGCTGTGTGGACGGCAATGTCTCCTGCTGCCTCCACATGCAAAAAACATCAGGCCTCAGCCTGCTCCATGCTTGATCCTGGGCTCCAACAACGCCAGTTGGTGTTCAGAAGTGCCGTCTTCACAGAGAAAAACACACTAGCTCCTGTGTTAGTGGGGTTCAGTAACACCAGCTGCTCCCCTTCTGTGTGGACGACAAAGTCTCCTGCTGCCTCCACATTCAAAAACCATCAGGCCTCTGCCTGCTCCATGCTTGATCCTGGGCTCCAACAACGCCAGTTGGTGTTCAGAAGTGCCGTCTTCACAGAGTAAAACACACTAGCTCCTGTGTTAGTGGGGTTCAGTAACGTCAGCTGTTCCCCTGCTGTGTGGAGGGCAATGTCTCCTGCTGCCTCCACATTCAAAAACCATCAGGCCTCTGCCTGCTCCATGCTTGATCCTGGGCTCCAACAACGCCAGTTGGTGTTCAGAAGTGCCGTCTTCACAGAGTAAAACACACTAGCTCCTGTGTTAGTGGGGTTCAGTAACGCCAGCTGCTCCCCTGCTGTGTGGACGACAAAGTCTCCTGCTGCCTCTAAAATCACACTACATCTTATTTTCTACTTGCTCCAAGTTGGCCTCAGCCTGCTCCTTAATTGATCCTGGGCTTCAACACAGCCAGTTGTTGCTTGGAAGTGCCGTCCGCACAGAGAGAAACACATGCTCCAGTGTTAGTGGGGTTCAGTAACGCCAGCTGCTCCCCTACTGTGTGGATGGCAAAGTCTCCTGCTGCCTACACAGTCACACTACTACTGATTTTTAACCGTGCTCCACTTAGGCCGCTGGCTCCACTGTCTCTAGTATTTCCCCTGGCCTCCAACCCCGCCAGTTGCTGCTCTGAAGTGGCGTCTGCACAATCCACACTTGTTCGTGTGTTACTGGGGCTCAGTCACGTCAGTTGATCCCCTGATGTGTGTCCGGCAATGTCTCCTGCTCTGTCCACATTCCCTTTACTAGTAGTGGGAATGTGGACAGAGCAGGAAACCTTGCCGGACACACATCAGGGGATCAACTGACGTGACTGAGCCCCTGTAACTCAGGAACAAGTGTGGATTGTGCAGATGCCACTTCAGAGCAGCAACTGGCGGGGTTGGAGGCCAGGGGAACTACTAGAGACAGTAGAGCCAGAGGCCTAAGTGGAGCACGGTTACAATCAGTAGTAGTATACAACCGATATAAAACTTGCTTCAAGTAGGCCTCAGCCTGCTCCATGATTGATCCTGGGCTTCAACACAGCCAGTTGTTGTTCGGAAGTGCCGTCTGCACAGAGAAAAACACCTGCTCCAGTGTTAGTGGGGTTCAGTACTGCCAGCTGCTCCCCTGCTGTATGGACGACAAAGTCTCCTGCTGCCTCCAAAATCACACTACATCTTATTTTCTACTCGCTCCAAGTAGGCCTCAGCCTGCTCCTTGGTTGATCCTGGGCTTCAACACAGCCAGTTGTTGCTTGGAAGTGCCGTCCGCACAGAGAGAAACACTAGCTCCTGTGTCAGTGGGGTTCAGTAACGCCAGCTGCTCCCCTGCTGTGTGGATGGCAAAGTCTCCTGCTGCCTACACAGTCACACTACTACTGATTTTTAACCGTGCTCCACTTAGGCCTCTGGCTCTACTGTCTCTAGTATTTCCCCTGGCCTCCAACCCTGCCAGCTGCTGCTCTGAAGTGGCGTCTGCACAATCCACACTTGTTCCTGGGTTAAAGGGGCTCAGTCACGTCAGTTGATCCCCTGATGTGTGTCCGGCAAGGTCTCCTGCTCTGTCCACATTCCCACTACTAGTAATCCATCCGGGTTCCAGCACCGTCAGCTGGTTCTCGGCAGTGTCTTTGGCTCGGATACTCCCTCCTGCCCAGCCTGGTTACAGTACGCCTGCTGTTTCCAGGTAGTGTCAACGTCACTTTGCCACCAATACGTTGTCCTGTTGCGGTCGGGTTAGCCGAGTCTATGGTGCCTGGAGTTTCGGTGCTTCCTATGTGGGCTGCGGGTTCTGGTAATAAAGGCTGGTTCCGTAGTGCCAATAGGACAAGCACCCCCTGTTGGACTGTGGGTTTCGGTAACTTCGTCCTGCTCGCGGCCTTGCAACTTTGTTTATTATGGGTACCTTGTGGTACCCATCCGGGTTCCAGCACCGTCAGCTGGTTCTCGGCAGTGCCTTTGACCTAGGTGCCTCCTTCTCGGTATCCGAGTTCCAGCAACGTCAGCTGGTCCTTGGTAGTGCTTTGTAGCACAGGTACCTCCAGCTTAGTAACCATGTTCCAGCACCGTCAGCTGGTCCACGGTTTTGCCATTGGCTCTTGTTCCTTCTGCTGCCCCTCCGGGTTCCAGCACCGTCAGCTGGTCCTCGCTAGTTTCATTTGCTCTTGCAGCTTCTGCTACCCATCCGGGTTCCAGCACTGTCAGCTGGTTCTCGCTAGTTCCATTGACTCTTGTAGCTTCTGCTACCCATCTGGGTTCCAGCACCGTCAGCTGGTTCTCGGCAGTGTCTTTGGCACGGGTACTCCCTCCTGCCCAGCCTGGTTCCAGCACGCCTGCTGTTTCCGGGTAGTGTCAACATCACTTTGCCACCAATATGTTGTCCTGTCGTGTTGCGGTCGGGTTAGCCGAGTCTATGGTGCCTGCAGTTTCGGTGCTTCCTATGTGGGCTGCGGGTTCTGTTAATAAAGGCTGGTTCCGTAGTGCCAATATGACAAGCACCCCCTGTTGGACTGTGGGTTTCGGTAACTGAATCCTGCTCGCGGCCTTGCAACTTTGTTTATTATGGGTACCTTGTGCTACCCATCCGGGTTCCAGCACCATCAGCTCGTTCTCGGCAGTGCCTTTGGCCTAGGTGCCTCCTTCTCGGTATCCGAGTTCCAGCAACGTCAGCTGGTCCTTGGTAGTGCTTTGTAGCACAGGTACCTCCAGCTTAGTAACCGTGTTCCAGCACCGTCAGCTGGTCCACGGTTTTGCCATTGGCTCTTGTTCCTTCTGCTGCCCCTCCGGGTTCCAGCACCGTCAGCTGGTCCTCGCTAGTTTCATTTGCTCTTGCAGCTTCTGCTACCCATCCGGGTTCCAGCACCGTCAGCTGGTTCTCGGCAGTGCCTTTGGCCTAGGTGCCTCCTTCTCGGTATCCGAGTTCCAGCTACGTCAGCTGGTCCTTGGTAGTGCTTTGTAGCACAGGTACCTCCTGCTTAGTAACCGTGTTCCAGCACCGTCAGCTGGTCCACGGTTGTGCCATTGGCTCTTGTTCCTTCTGCTGCCCCTCTGGGTTCCAGCACCGTCAGCTGGTCCTCGCTAGTTTCATTTGCTCTTGCAGCTTCTGCTACCCATCCGGGTTCCGGCACCGTCAGCTGGTTCTCGGCAGTGCCTTTGGCCTAGGTGCCTCCTTCTCGGTATCCGAATTCCAGCAACGTCTGCTTGTCCTTGGTAGTGCTTTGTACCACAGGTACCTCCTGCTTATTAACCGTCTTCCAGCACCGTCAGCTGGTCCACGGTTGTGCCATTGGCTCTTGTTCCTTCTGCTGCCCCTCCGGGTTCCAGCACCGTCAGCTGGTCCTCGCTAGTTCCATTTGCTCTTGTTCCTTCTGCTACCCATCCGGGTTCCAGTACCGTCAGTTGGTTCTCGGCAGTTCCTCAGCCTTCTTGTACCTTCTGCTACTTTTCCAAATTCAAGCTTGTGGAAATGGTTTTTGGTTCTCACTCTGGATCTCCCTGACGATGACCCTGAAGACGACGACCCTGAAGACAACACCGAAGAAGACCAAAAAGATGACCCTGAAGAAGCTGACCAAGAGGACAAAGAACATGAAGACAACCACCAAGATGCAGAATAACAAGAGACAGAAGACGAAGAAGCAGAAGAACAAAAAGCAGAAGAACCAAAAGCAGAAGAACATTAAGCATAAGACTAAAAATCAGAGCAAAAAATATTATCTAAATTATAAGTAGACGAAGACTAAGCAGTGTATGGGGGTGAGTCCGTTCCTCCTCGTGCTGCCCCTGGAAAATGCCTGCTGCTGCAGGCCAAACTGAACGCGGACAAATCCTGTTGTAAATCTTTTGTGACAGGCAGAACGGAAGGTGTAATCTTCAAACTTTTATAGATAACAACTACAGGAATGCCTGTCACAAATAAGAATATGATGAAGAAGAAGAATAGGAAGAAGATGAAGAAGTAGAATATGAAGAAGAATAATCGTTGAATAAGAAGAATATGAATAATGTACAAAAAAAGAATAATAGGAAGAAGGTGAAGAAGAAGATGAATAAGGTGAAGAAGAAGTTGATGAAAAAGATGCTGCTGCTGAGGATGATGAAGAAGAAATTGTGGGAGAAGTAAAAAAGAAGGTGAAGAGCATGGAAGTAGTGAAACATACATATCTGACAAAATATAAAAGAGGTTAACATAGTCAATATCTTTGTAACTCCGAACATCTTTAAAAAAAAAAATTTAATTCCTGCTATTCCATTTGATTGGGCTAAACCTCTATGGCTTTAATGTCTCCTACACCTCCCACAATACATTCTACATTATTATTAGTTGTTTTTCTTCATGTAGAATTAACCTACAAGGAAAGAAAGTTGTTTTTTTTTAATTCCGATATTTCTGTTCCATTGACTTGAATGGGACTTCCGGGATCGGAATCGGCGATACCCGATACTTTTTTGATATCGGCCGATCCAATCCGATCCGATATTTTAAAATATCGGGTGGTATCGCTCAACACTACCCATTACCTCTGAGGGAGACCCAGCTTTCTCACACTGGGCCCTACATTATGCTGCAAAATTTGTTGGTAGTCTTCAGACTTCATTATGCCATGCACACGGTCATGCAGTCCAGTGCCAGAGGCAGCAAAGCAAACCCAAAACATCAGGGAACCTCCGCCATGTTTGACTGTAGGGACCGTGTTCTTTTCTTTGAATGCCTCTTTTTTTTCTCCTGTAAACGCTATGTTGATGCCTTTGCCCAAAAAGCTCTACTTTTGTCTCATCTGACCAGAGAACATCCTTCCAAAACGTTTTAGGTTTTTTCAGGTAAGTTTTGGCAAACTCCAGCCTGGCTTTTTTATGTCTCGGGGTAAGAAGTGGGGTCTTCCTGGGTCTCCTACCATACAGACCCTTTTCATTCAGACGCCGACAGATAGTACGTATGTTCTCCCCATGTTTGCGTGGGTTTCCTCCGGGCACTCCGGTTTCCTCCCACATTCTAAAGACATACTGATAGGGAATTTAGATTGTGAGCCCCATCGGGGACAGTGCTGAAAATGTGTGCAAACTGTAAAGCGCTGCGGAATATGTTAGCGCTATATAAAAATAAAGATTATTATAGTACGGGTTGACACTGTTGTACCCTCGGACTGCAGGGCAGCTTGAACTTGTTTGGATGTTAGTCGAGGTTCTTTATCCAACATCCGCACAATCTTGCGTTGAAATCTCTTGTCAATTTTTCTTTTCCGGCCACATCTAGGGAGGTTAGCCACAGTGCCATGGGCTTTACACTTCTTGATGACACTGCGCACGGTAGACACAGGAACATTCTGGTCTTTGGAGATGGACTTGTAGCCTTGAGATTGCTCATGCCTCCTCACAATTTGCTTTCTCAAGTCCTCAGACAGTTCTTTGGTCTTCTTTCTTTTCTTCATGCTCAATGTGGTACACACAAGGACACAGGACAGAGGTTGAGTCAACTTTAATCCATGTCAACTGGCTGCAAGTGTGATTTAGTTATTGCCAACACCTGTTCGGTGCCACAGGTAAGTTACAGATGCTGTTAATTACACAAATTAGAGAAGCATCACATGTTTTTTCAAACAGTGCCAATACTTTTGTCCACCCTCTCTTTTATGTTTGGTGTGGAATTATATCCAATTTAGCTTTAGGACAATTCTTTTTGTGTTTTTTCATTTAAGACAAATTAAATGAAGATAGTACCAAAGAATTTGTGTTTGCAATCATTTTCAGGAAGAAACTGAGTATTATCTGACAGAATTGCTGGGGTGTCAATACTTTTGTCCACAACTGTATGCTTACGTGGCTACTTGTCCGATTTGTGCCCGCAATAAAGTCCCCAGACGACTTCCTGCCAGTTCTCTCCTGCCGTTACCTGTACCATCTGGTCCATGGCAGCACATAGCTATGGACTTCATTACGGATTTGCCAGTATCCGAGGGTTGCACGGTCATCTGGGTGGTCATGGATTGCTTCTCCAAAATGGCGCACTTTACCCCGTTGTTTGCTCTTGAACTGGCTGACAGCTTCATCAAACATATTTTCTGCCTGCATGGATTTCCTCGTCACGTTGGGTCAGATCGAGGTTCGCAGTACACTTCCAGATTCTGGCGAGCTCGCTGTAAGCATCTGGATATTGCCTTGGATTTCCCATCGACTTATAACTCCCAGTCCAATGGGCAAGTGGAGCGTGTCAACCAGGTCCTGGGCAATTACCTGCGACACTTCGTCAATGCCCACCATAATCATTAGGTGAAGTTGCTTCCCTGGACTGAGTTCTTGTACAACAATCACGGTGAAGCCTCGGGAGAATCACTGTTCTACATTGTGTTCGGTCGGCAACCCAAGGTTTCCCTCTTGGTGACGGTTCCTTCTGATGTCCCTGCGGCAGATGTCCTCACCAAGGATTTTGTGAAGTTGTGGGAGGACACCAAAGCCACTTTAGGAGCATCCTCTGCTCATATGAAGAGACATGCAGACAAAAGGCGTCTTGTCCTCCGTGTTTCCATCCTGGTGACAAGGTATGGCTCTCGTCCAGGTACGTCCGGCTAAAGGTTCCCTCTTACAAGTTGGGTCCTCGTTTTATTGGGCCTTTTGATGTGCTGAAGCAGGTCAACAGGTCTCCTATAAAGTGAAGCTGCCTCCTTTTTTTACGAATTCCAAATTCCTTCCATATATCTCTACTAAAGCCCGTCATCCTGAGTCCCTTCTTCAAGAATCCCAGGACCACGCTCATGCCAACAGCCTCGGATGATGTTTTTGAAGTGGAGAACATCTTGGCCATGAAAAAGGTAAGCGGCAATACCTTCTTTCTCATTGACTGGAAGGGATTTGGTCCCGAAGAGAGATCCTGGGAGCCAAAGGAGAACATTCACGCTCCGATTCTCCTCCGGAAATTCCTCGATGGCCTGAAGAGGAGGGGGAGTAAAGGGGGGGGTACTGACAGGCAGGGTCTCCGTCGTGTCTCTTCACTCACCTGTGCTGCGGTCAGTTCTTCCCTTCCCCATGCTCTGTATGCTTTCAGCCGGTCCTCTGGCCATGTCCTTAGGGCATGTGCACTCCCAACCTCTTAAAGGGTCAGCACGTGCACTTGCTATTTCCTCCCCAGCCAAAAGCTGTGGGACATTATGTTTATATTGCTTCCTTCCCACTGTTTTTAAGCCTTAGTTGTGTAAGGTTGCATACCAGTCCATGCTGCACTCTGGTGCAAATCCTGCCTGCTGCACTCTGATGCAGATCCTGCCTGATTCACTCAGGTGCAAATCCTGCCTGATGCACTCAGGTGCAAATCCTGTCTGCTGCACTCTGATGCAAACTCTGTTGCACTCTGATGTATTCTAATACAAACTCTGTCAGCTGCTCCCTCCAGTCTGTCATCTGGGTCCAGCTGCTGCACGTCTGTTGGTCTGTCCGGGAGTGGCACCTGGAGTTCATCGGGAGCCAAGTCTAACCTCACCATTCAGAGGCTCCAGTGAACAGTCAGGTGTTTGCTTAGTCACGCCCCTCCAGGCTCTCCGTGGTCCGTGGCATAGTGGTTCCACAAACCACGTCCATGAAACAAACTGAGCAATTGTGTGAGAAGAGCCTTGGTGAGAGAGGTAAAGAAAAACCCCAAGATCACTGTGGCAGAGCTCCACAGATGCAGTAGGGAGATGGGAGAAAGATCCACAAAGTCACCTATCACTGCAGACCTCCACCAGTCGGGCCTTTATGGCAGAGTGGCCCGACAGAAGCCTCTCCTCAGTGCAAGGCATATGAAGGCCCGAACAGATTTGCTAAACAACACATGAAGGACTCCCAGACTATGAGAAATAAGATTCTCTGGTCTGATGAGACGAAGATAGAACTTTTTGATGTTAATTCTAAGCGGTATGTGTGGAGAAAACCAGGCACTGCTCATCACCTGCCCAATAAAATCCCAACAGTGAAACATGGTGGAGGCAGCATCATGCTATGGGGGTGTTTTTCAGCTGGAGGGATAGGACAACTGGTTGCAATTGAAGGAGACATGAATGCGGCCAAGTACAGAAATATTCTGGATGAAAACCTCTTCCAAAGTGCTCTGGAGCTCAGACTTGGCTGAAGGTTCACCTTCCCACAAGACAATGATGACCCTAAGCACACAGCTAAAATAACAAAGGAGTGGCTTCAGAACAACTCTGTGACCATTCCCAGCCAGAGCCCTGACCTAAACCAAATGGAACATCACTGGAGAAACCTGAAAATGACTGTCCACCAACGTTCAACATCCAACCTGACAGAACTGGAGAGGATCTGCAAGGAGGAATGGCAGAGGATCCCCAAATCCAGGGGAGAAAAACTTGTGGCATCATTCCCAAGAAGACTCATGGCTGTACTAGCTCACAATGTGCGTCTACTCAATACTGGGCAAAAGGGCTGAATACTTATGACCATGGGATATTTCAGTTTTTCTTTTTTAATAAATTTGCAAAAATTTCTACATTTCTGTTTTTTTCAGTCAAGATGGGGTGCAGAGTGCACATTAATGAGAAAAAATGAACTTTTCTGAATTGACCAAATGGCTGCAATGAAACAAAGAGTGAAAAATGTAAAGGGGTCTGAATACTTTGCGTACCCACTGTATATGTGGGATTATCCTAAATCTACAGAACCGACATCCTCATATTACACATGAAAGGTTCAAAATGGGATCTATACGATCCACGGTCCCGTTGGTGGGCAGCTACTTTGTAATGGACATCCAGGTGCTTATTACCGCGTCCCAGACATCCAGCGCATAGAACATTTGTGGTCATGTGAGGACAGGACGTTCTTCTCTGATGGCAGAGATGGCGTGTTCGTCAGAACGTACGACACACGTCATCCCTAATCTGGGCGATTCCTTTATTATACTTCTACCCCACGTCTGAGACCATCTCCAGTCTACACTGCAAACGTCACGCATGTAACAAATCAGACGGCGCTGCGTCCACCGAGAGACTCAGGGGTCTACGAGACCCACGACCAGACCTAGAAGATCCAAGATGTAGGATGTAAGGAACCAGAGGACGAGGCTATAAGAGACGCAATGTCAGGCCTGGGGGCCATGATGTGACAAAACCAGGGGAAGAGTCTTGAGGAGATCATTTGCATATTCCCAGTGCCTTCTGGGATAAGTGAAGAGTCTCCGCGAGCTCAACGATCACTGGGTTTTGGCCGGCGCGCAAATTTTGGCTCATCTTTCATCGTTTTTAAGAAATCTCAAGATGGAAGAGGCCAGGAGCCATTTGGTGAGCTGCATTTCTTGCTACATGTTTACAGATTTACCAGTGGAAAAGCCAAACTTCACATGCCACAAATGCAAGCTTGTGTCCCTGTTGGAGGAAAAGTTGCAAAATCTCGAAGAGAGGTTAGCTACGTTGAAGATCATTAAGGAAGGTGAAGAGTTCTTGGACAGAGCAGAATTATCTCTTCATGTTACAGAAAGAGAAGAAATTCGAAGTGCACCTGAAGAAACAGAGGAATGGAGACATGTGACCCAGAGAAGCAGGAGGATCAGGAGGCAGTCAGCACCCATACTGCTCAGAAACCAGTACCAGGCTCTCACGCAGGAAAACGATGAAGAAATACATCAGGATAAGACTTTGCCAACAAACAGCAACCTTGTACGCCTTCAGAGTCGTCCTGGATGGAGAAAGAAAAATGTTGTGAAGAAGAAACGGAGAGTGGGGGTCATGGGGGATTCCCTGTTGAGAGGAACAGAGGCCGCTATCTGCAGACCGGATATAACTTCAAGAGAAATGTGCTGTCTTCCAGGTGCAAAAATTAAAGATGTGTCTGACAGGGTAGCAGGACTCTTCAGACCTACAGATGACTACCCATTCCTGCTACATGTGGGGACAAATGACACCGCAAGAAACGACCTGGAAACCATCTGCAGAGACTTTGAAGACTTAGGCAAGAAAGTGAAAGAACTGGGAGCGCAGGTGGTCTTCTCTTCCATCCTCCCAGTGGATGGCCATGGAACAAGGAGGTGGAATAAGATTCTGCAGGTGAACAACTGGCTACGTCGATGGTGCCGTCAGCAACGATTTGGATTTCTGGATCACGGAGTGAACTACTTATACGATGGACTACTTGCTAGAGATGGGGTGCACCTTACGAAGACTGGAAAGCATGTATTTGGAAGTCACCTTGCTACACTTGTAAGGAGAGCTTTAAACTAGAACAACAAGGGAAGGGAAGCAAAAGACCAGAAAAAGCCATACACCTGACAAATGCTATTGAGAACTCTGCTATTAGAAGTGGAAAGGAAGAACAAAGACGAAAGAATCTAATTAATAAAAATATTGGAGAAAGAGAAACCAATCACAAACTAAAATGTTTCTATACTAATGCACAAAGCATGGGCAACAAACAAGGAGAATTGGAACTACTAACACAGGAAAAGAAATATGATGTCATTGGAATCACTGAAACTTGGTGGGACAATACACATGATTGGAATACAAGACTAGAAGGATACAACTTATTTGCAAGAAACAGACTTGATAAACGAGGAGGGGGTGTCGCATTGTATGTTAGAAACACGTATATCTGCACAGAGATTGAAGCTTCAGAGACTGGGAGTTCTGTGGAAACTGTTTGGGTAAGAATACAAGGACAGAACAATGGAAAGGACACCATTGTAGGCATTTACTACAGACCGCCTGTGCAAGCTGAAGATATGGATGAACTCTTTATGCATCAAATGGCCAAGTTCTCCAAAAAATATGACATAGTTGTCATGGGAGATTTCAACTATACAGACATTTGTTGGGAATCTCTCTCAGGCAAAACTAACAGGTCAAGGAAATTCTTATCCTCTCTTGCTGACAACTTTATCTTCCAAAAGGTAGGGGAGAAAACAAGGGGAACTGCTACCTTGGATCTAATCCTTATAAACAGGGAGGAAATGGTTGAGGAGGTAAAAGTGGCTGGGACCCTAGGAGGTAGCGACCATGCTATTTTAGAATTTTGGATAACTAGAGGCGGAAGACCTGTGAAGACTCAGACGTCAAGGTTAGATTTCAGAAAGGCAGATTTTAAGGGATTCAGAAAGAGAATTGGAGGGATCCAATGGCTGGATATCCTTAAAGACAAAAATGTCCAGGAAGGATGGGAAATCTTGAAAAATGAAATTCTCAAAGCACAGTTGTTAACAATTCCGAAAAGAGGGAAGAATAGGAAGCATTTAAGGAAACCAGGATGGATGATCACAGAACTTAAGCACATGCTAAAAAGGAAGAAAAAAATGTTTATAAAATGGAAAGAGGGAGGCATATCTAAAGAAGAATATAATGCTGTCTTCAGAACCTGCAGGGCACAAATCAGATTAACTAAAGCTGACAATGAATTGAGGCTTGCAAGAGATGTCAAAAGCAATAATAAAGGATTTTGGGGATATGTCAAAAGTAAAAGAAAAGTCAAAGATGCTATAGGATTTTTACAGGATGAAAATGATGAAATGGTAAGACAGGATGTTGAGAAGGCTGAACTTTTAAATTCCTATTTTGCATCTGTTTTCTCTCAGAAAGGAAATGTAACATCAACTGTTATTCACTGTCCTATTAAGGGAATAGAAGAATCCAGGATATCTATAAACAGAAAGATAGTGAGGAAACACTTAGCTAACCTAAATGAATTGAAGTCTCCAGGTCCAGATGAATTACACCCCAGAGTACTGAAGGAGATAGCAGAAGAAATTTTTGAACCCCTCTCCATTATCTTTGAAAATTCTTGGAGAACAGGAGAAGTCCCAGAAGACTGGAGAAGAGCAAATGTTGTTCCTATCTTCAAAAAGGGGAAGAAGGTGGACCCAGGCAACTATAGGCCGGTGAGTCTGACTTCTATACCAGGAAAGATCTTTGAACAAATTATTAAACAACATGTATGTCAATACCTGGATAAGAATTAAGTGATTAAACAGAGTCAGCATGGGTTTGTAACTAATAAGTCATGTCAGACTAACTTAATTTCCTTCTATGACGGTATCACTGATTGGGTGGATCAAGGAAATGCTGTAGATATAGTATATCTTGACTTCAGCAAAGCATTTGACAAAGTGTCTCATACAATCCTTATTGAAAAAATGACTAAGTATGGAATGGACAAGGCAACTGTTAGGTGGATTCATAACTGGCTTAGTGATCGGACCCAAAGAGTGGTCGTAAATGGCTGCACATCCAGTTGGAAGAATGTCTCAAGTGGGGTACCACAGGGCTCTGTCCTGGGCCCTGTATTGTTCAACATCTTTATCAACGATTTAGATGAAGGAATTGAGGGTAAACTGATTAAATTTGCTGATGACACAAAGCTAGGAGGGATAGCTAATACTAGAGAAGAGAGAGAGAGGATTCAAAAAGATTTAAATAAACTGGAGACGTGGGCAGCAACTAACAGAATGGTTTTTAACAGGGAGAAATGCAAAGTACTACATCTGGGCAATAAAAATGAAAAAAGCATGTATAGAATGGGAGGAATAGGGCTAAGTGACAGCACATGTGAAAAAGACTTGGGTATACTAATAGATCACAGACTGAATATGAGTCAACAGTGTGATGCAGCAGCAAAAAAGGCAAATGCAATTCTAGGATGTATTAACAGAAGCATACAGTCTAGATCACGTGAAGTCATTATTTCCCTCTACTCCTCTTTGGTCAGACCTCATCTGGAATATTGTGTCCAGTTTTGGGCACCACATTTTAAAAAAGACATCAACAAACTGGAGCAAGTTCAGAAAAGAGCGACCAGAATGGTGACCGGTCTGCAAACCCTGTCTTATGAGGAAAGGCTGCAGGATTTGGGAATGTTTAGTTTGCAAAAGAGAAGACTGAGAGGAGACTTAATAGCTGTCTACAAATATCTAAAGGGCTGTCACATTGTAGAAGGATCAACTTTATTCTCATTTGCACAAGGAAAGACTAGAAGCAATGGGATGAAACTGAATGGGAGGAGACACAGATTAGATATTAGAAAAAACTTTTTGACAGTTAGAGTGATCAATGAGTGGAACAGGCTGCCACGAGAAGTGGTGAGTTCTCCTTCAATGGAAGTCTTCAGAGGCTGGACAGACATCTGACTGGGATGATTTAGCGAATCCTGCTTTGAGCAGGGGGTTGGACCAGATGGCCCAGGAGGTCCCTTCCAACTCTACGATTCTATGATTCTTAACAGAATAGTGACTGCAGCTCTGGAGGAGACTGGAGGATAAGACACGATGTAACAGCAGAATAGTGACTGCAGCTCTGGAGGTGACTGGAGGATAAGACACGATGTAACAGCAGAATAGTGACTGCAGCTCTGGAGATGACTGGAGGATAAGACACGATGTAACTGCAGAATAGTGAGTGCAGCTCTGGAGGTGACTGGAGGATAAGACACAATGTAACAGCAGAATAGTGACTGCAGCTCTGGAGGTGACTGGAGAATATGACATGATGTAACAGCAGAATAGTGATTGCAGCTCTGGAGGTGACTGGAGGATATGACATGATGTAACAGCAGAATAGTGACTGCAGCTCTGGAGATGACTGGAGGATAAGACTCGATGTAACTGCGGAATAGTGAGTGCAGCTCTGGAGGTGACTGGAGGATAAGACACAATGTAACAGCAGAATAGTGACTGCAGCTCTGGAGGTGACTGGAGGATAAGACATGATGTAATAGCAGAATAGTGAGTACAGCTCTGGAGGTGACAGGAGGATAAGACACAATGTAACAGCAGAATAGTAAGTGCAGCTCTGGAGGTGACTGGAGGATAAGACATGATGTAACAGCAGAATAGTGAGTGCAGCTCTGGAAGTGACTGGAGGATAAGACACGATGTAATAGCAGAAGAGTGAGTGCAGCTCTGGAGGTGACTGGAGGATAAGACATGATGTAACAGCAGAATAGTGACTACAGCTCTGGAGGTGACTGAAGGATGAGACATGATGTAACAGCAGAATAGTGAGTGCAGCTCTGGAGGTGACTGGAGGATGAGACACGATGTAACAGCAGAATAGTGACTGCAGCTCTGGAGGAGACTGGATGATAAGACACAATGTAACAGCAGATTAGTGAGTGCAGATCTGGAGGTGACTGGAGGATGAGACATGATGTAACAGCGGAATAGTGACTGCAGCTCTGGAGGTGACCGGAGGATAAGACAGGATATAACAGCAGAATAGTGACTGCAGCTCTGGAGGTGACTGGAGGGTAAGACTAGCCGCTGTCACAGAATCGGCCCCTCCACTCGCCCCAGGATCACTGCCTACTCCTTTCCTATGAGGGGTGGCTGCTCTTGTGGCTTCTCTTGCGCTCGTAGGCGGGAAACTGAAAAATGAGTGCTGATGATGGCAGCGTTGTGGCAGGTGAGTAGCCCTCCGGGGGCTTCTGTGCTGGTTAACCCTTTCCTTCCATGTTCTGTGCAGGTGTCCTGTGCGTATGGTCTGCAGCCGCCTCCATCGCATTCGCAGTATAGGAGCACGGTGCAGATGACACGGGGTGGAATAATGGACGCACATCCTACAACCCATCGTCCCGGTCACAGAAGCCGAGACCTGGTGTTCCCCGCTGATAACGCGACCGATGGGTCCGACAGCTATTCTGAGCAGCAGATGTAACTGGTCCATACTGATTCCTCCCGTGATCAGGAGCACTGCGGTATTATCCGGGTATTACTGGAGTACTGCGCCATAAGGGAGGAATTAGAAATGGTGTATTTCATAGCATTAGTGGTGATTATTATTATTACCTCATTACTTGAGTATTATCAGAGTATTACAGGTCTATTACCTCATTACTGGAGTTTTATCAGAGTATTACAGGTCTATTACCTCATTACTGGAGTATTATCAGAGTATTACAGGTCTATTACCTCATTACTGGACTATGATCAGAGTATTACAGGTCTATTAGATCATTGCTGGAGTATTATCAGAGTATTACAGGTCTATTGCCTCATTACTGGAGTATTATCAGATCATTACAGGTCTATTACCTCATTACTGGAGTATTATCAGAGTATTACAGGTCTATTGCCTCATTACTGGAGTATTATCAGATCATTACAGGTCTATTACCTCATTACTGGAGTATTATCAGATCATTACAGGTCTATTACCTCATTACTGGAGTATTATCAGTGTATTACAGGTTTATTACCTCATTACAGGAGTATTATCAGAGTATTACAGGTCTATTACCTCATTACTGGAGTATTATCAGAGTATTACAGGTTTATTACCTCATTACTGGAGTATTATCAGAGTATTACAGGTCTATTACCTCATTACTGGAGTATTATCAGAGTATTACAGGTCTATTACCTCATTACTGGAGTATTATCAGAGTATTACAGGTTTATTACCTCATTACTGGAGTATTATCAGAGTATTACAGGTCTATTACCTCATTACTGGAGTATTATCAGAGTATTACAGGTCTATTACCTTATTATTGGAGTATTATCAGAGTATTACAGGTCTATTACCTCATTACTTGAGTATTAGCAGAATATTACAGGTCTTTTGCTTCATTACTGGAGTATTATCAGAGTATTACAGGTTTATTACCTCATTACTGGAGTATTAGAGTATTACAGGTCTAGTACCTCAATAATGGAGTATTATCAGAGTATTACAGGTCTATTCCCTCATTACTGGAGTATTATCAGAGTATTACAGGTCTAGTACCTCAATAATGGAGTATTATCAGAGTATTACAGGTCTATTACCTCATTACTGGAGCATTATGAGACTATTACAGGTCTATTACCTCATTATTGGAGCATTATCAGAGTATTACAGGTCTATTACCTCATTACTGGAGTATTATCAGAGTATTACAGGTCTATTACCTCATTACTGGAGTATTATCAGAATATTACAGGTTTATTACCTCATTACTGGAGCATTATCAGAGTATTACTGGCTTATAACCTCATTACTGGAGTATTATCAGAGTATTGCAGGTTTATTACCTCATTACTGGAGCATTATCAGAGTATTGCAGGTTTATTACCTCATTACTGGAGTATTATCAGAGTATTGCAGGTTTATTACCTCATTACTGGAGTATTATCAGAGTATTACAGGTCTATTACCTCATTAATGGAGTATTACCAGAGTATTACAGGTCTATCATCTCATTACTGGAGTATTATCAGAGTATTACAGGTCTATTGCTTTATTAATGGAGTATTATCAGAATATTACAGGATTATTACCTCATTACTGGAGTATTATCAATGTATTACAGGACTATTGCCTCATTACTGGAGTATTATCAGAGTATTACTGGCTTATTACCTCATTACTGGAGCATTATCAGAGTATTACAGGTCTATTACCTCATTACTGGACTATTATCAATGTATTTCAGGTCTATTGCCTCATTACTGGAGTATTATCATAGTATTACAGGTCTATTACCTCATTACTGGAGTATTATCAGAGTATTGCAGGTTTATTACCGGAGTATGATCAGAGTATTACAGGTCTATTACCTCATTACTGGAGTATTATCAGAGTATAACAGGTTTATTACCTCATTACTGGAGTATTATCAGAGTATTACAGGTTTACTACCTCATTACTGGAGTGTTATCAGAGTATTACAGGTCTATTACCTCATTACTGGAGTATTATCAGAGTATTACTGGCTTATTACCTCATTACTGGAGTATTATCAGAGTATTGCAGGTTTATTACCTCATTACTGGAGCATTATCAGAGTATTGCAGGTTTATTACCTCATTACTGGAGTATTATCAGAGTATTACAGGTCTATCATCTCATTACTGGAGTATTATCAGAGTATTACAGGTCAATTGCTTCATTAATGGAGTATTATCAGAATATTACAGGTTTATTACCTCATTACTGGAGTATTATCAATGTATTACAGGACTATTGCCTCATTACTGGAGTATTATCAGAGTATTACTGGCTTATTACCTCATTACTGGAGCATTATCAGAGTATTACAGGTCTATTGTCTCATTACTGGAGTATTATCAGAGTATTACAGGTCTATTACCTCATTACTGGAGTATTATCAGAGTATTGCAGGTTTACTACCGGAGTATGATCAGAGTATTACAGGTCTATTACCTCATTACTGGAGTATTACCAGAGTATTACAAGTTTATTACCTCATTACTGGAGTATTATCAGAGTATTACAGGTCTATTACCTCGTTACTGGAGTATTATCAGAGTATTACAGGTTTATTACCTCATTACTGGAGTATTATCAGAGTATTACAGGTCTATTACCTCATTACTGGAGTATTATCAGAGTATTACAGGTTTACTACCTCATTACTGGAGTATTTTCAGAGTATTACAGGTCTATTACCTCATTACTGGAGTATTATCAGAGCATTACAGGTCTATTACCTCATTACTGGAGTATTATCAGAGTATTACAAGTCTATTACCTCATTACTGGAGCATTATTAGAGCATTACAGGTCTATTATCTCATTACAGGTCTATTACCTCATTACTGGAGTATTATCAGAGTATTACAGGTCTATTACCTCATTACTGGAGTATTATCAGAGTATTACAGGTCTATTACCTCATTACTGGAGCATTATCAGAGTATTACAGGTCTTTTGCTTCATTACTGGAGTATTATCAGAGTATTACAAGTTTATTACCTCATTACTGGAGTATTATCAGAGTATTGCAGGTTTATTACCGGAGTATGATCAGAGTATTACAGGTCTATTACCTCATTACTGGAGTGTTATCAGAGTATTACAGGTTTATTACCTCATTACTGGAGTATTATCAGAGTATTACAGGTTTATTACCTCATTACTGGAGTATTATCAGAGTATTACAGGTTTATTACCTCCTTACTGGAGTATTATCAGAGTATTACAGGTCTATTACCTAATTACTGGAGTATTATCATTGTATTACAGGTTTATTACCTCATTACTGGAGTATTATCAGAGTATTACAGGTCTATTACCTCATTACTGGAGTATTATCAGAGTATTACAGGTTTATTACCTCATTACTGGAGTATTATCAGAGTATTACAGGTCTATTACATCATTACTGGAGTATTATCAGAGTATTACAGGTTTATTACCTCATTACTGGAGTATTATCAGAGTATTACAGGTCTATTACCCAATTACTGGAGTATTATCATTGTATTACAGGTTTATTACCTCATTACTGGAGTATTATCAGAGTATTACAGGTTTATTACCTCATTACTGGAGTATTATCAGAGTATTACAGGTCTATTACCTCATTACTGGAGTATTATCAGAGTATTACAGGTTTATTACCTCATTACTGGAGTATTATCAGAGTATTACAGGTCTATTACCTCATTACTGGAGTATTATCAGAGCATTACAGGTTTATTACCTCATTACTGGAGTATTATCAGAGTATTACAGGTCTGTTACCTAATTACTGGAGTATTATCATTGTATTACAGGTTTATTACCTCATTACTGGAGTATTATCATTGTATTACAGGTTTATTACCTCATTACTGGAGTATTATCATTGTATTACAGGTTTATTACCTCATTACTGGAGTATTATCAGAGTATTACAGGTTTATTACCTCATTACTGGAGTATTATCTGAGTATTACAGGTTTATTACCTCATTACTGGAGTATTATCTGAGTATTACAGGTTTATTACCTCATTACTGGAGTATTATCAGAGTATTACAGGTCTATTACCTCATTACTGGAGTATTATCAGAGTATTAGAGGTTTATTACCTCATTACTGGAGTATTATCAGAGTATTAGAGGTTTATTACCTCATTACTGGAGTATTATCAGAGTATTACAGGTCTATTACCTCATTACTGGAGTATTATCAGAGTATTACAGGTCTATTACCTCATTACTGGAGTATTATCAGAGTATTACAGGTCTATTACCTCATTACTGGAGTATTATCTGAGTATTACAGGTTTGTTACCTCATTACTGGAGTATTATCAGAGTATTACAGGTCTATTACCTCATTACTGGAGTATTATCAGAGTATTAGAGGTTTATTACCTCATTACTGGAGTATTAGAGTATTACAGGTTTATTACCTCATTACTGGAGTATTATCAGAGTATTACAGGTCTATTACCTCATTACTGGAGTATTATCAGAGTATTAGAGGTTTATTACCTCATTACTGGAGTATTATCAGAGTATTAGAGGTTTATTACCTCATTACTGGAGTATTATCAGAGTATTACAGGTCTATTACCTCATTACTGGAGTATTATCAGAGTATTACAGGTCTATTACCTCATTACTGGAGTATTATCAGAGTATTACAGGTCTATTACCTCATTACTGGAGTATTATCAGAGTATTACAGGTCTATTACCTCATTACTGGAGTATTATCAGAGTATTACAGGTTTATTACCTCATTACTGGAGTATTATCAGAGTATTACAGGTCTATTACCTAATTACTGGAGTATTATCATTGTATTACAGGTTTATTACCTCATTACTGGAGTATTATCAGAGTATTACAGGTCTATTACCTCATTACTGGAGTATTATCAGAGTATTACAGGTTTATTACCTCATTACTGGAGTATTATCAGAGTATTACAGGTCTATTACATCATTACTGGAGTATTACCAGAGTATTACAGGTTTATTACCTCATTACTGGAGTATTATCAGAGTATTACAGGTCTATTACCCAATTACTGGAGTATTATCATTGTATTACAGGTTTATTACCTCATTACTGGAGTATTATCAGAGTATTACAGGTTTATTACCTCATTACTGGAGTATTATCAGAGTATTACAGGTCTATTACCTCATTACTGGAGTATTATCAGAGCATTACAGGTTTATTACCTCATTACTGGAGTATTATCAGAGTATTACAGGTCTGTTACCTAATTACTGGAGTATTATCATTGTATTACAGGTTTATTACCTCATTACTGGAGTATTATCATTGTATTACAGGTTTATTACCTCATTACTGGAGTATTATCATTGTATTACAGGTTTATTACCTCATTACTGGAGTATTATCAGAGTATTACAGGTTTATTACCTCATTACTGGAGTATTATCTGAGTATTACAGGTTTATTACCTCATTACTGGAGTATTATCTGAGTATTACAGGTTTATTACCTCATTACTGGAGTATTATCAGAGTATTACAGGTCTATTATTATTATTATTATTATTTATTGTTATAGCGCCATTTATTCCATGGCGCTTTACATGTGAGGGGGGTATACATAAAAACAAGTACAATAGTCTTAAACAATACAAGTCATAACTGGTACAGGAGGAGAGAGGACCCTGCCCGCGAGGGCTCACAATCTTCAAGGGATGGGTGATAATACAGTAGGCGAGGGTAGAGCTGGTCGTGCAGCGGTTTGGTCGATCGGTGGTTACTGCAGGTTATAGGCTTGTCGGAAGAGGTGGGTCTTCAGGCTCTTTTTGAAGGTTTCGATGGTAGGTGAGAGTCTGATATGTTGTGGTAGAGAGTTCCAGAGTAGGGGAGATGCGCGAGAGAAATCTTGTATGCGATTGTGGGAAGAGGAGATAAGAGGGGAGTAGAGAAGGAGATCTTGTGAGGATCGGAGGTTGCGTGCAGGAAAGTACCGGGAGACGAGGTCACAGATGTATGGAGGAGACAGGTTGTGGATTGCTTTGTATGTCATGGTTAGGGTTTTGTAATGGAGTCTCTGGGCAATTGGGAGCCAGTGAAGGGATTGACAGAGGGGAGAAGCTGGGGAATAGCGGGGGGACAGGTGGATTAGTCGGGCAGCAGAGTTTAGAATAGATTGGAGGGGTGCGAGAGTGTTTGAGGGGAGGCCGCAGAGCATGAGGTTGCAGTAGTCAAGGCGAGAGATGATGAGGGCATGGACTAGGGTTTTTGCAGATTCTTGGGTGAGGAATGAACGGATGCGTGAAATATTTTTGAGTTGAAGTCGGCAGGAAGTGGAAAGGGTTTGGATATGTGGTTTGAAGGAGAGATCAGCATCAAGGATTAAGGACTATTACCTCATTACTGGAGTATTATCAGAGTATTAGAGGTTTATTACCTCATTACTGGAGTATTAGAGTATTACAGGTTTATTACCTCATTACTGGAGTATTATCAGAGTATTAGAGGTTTATTACCTCATTACTGGAGTATTATCAGAGTATTAGAGGTTTATTACCTCATTACTGGAGTATTATCAGAGTATTACAGGTTTATTACCTCATTACTGGAGTATTATCAGAGTATTACAGGTCTATTACCTCATTACTGGAGTATTATCAGAGTATTAGAGGTTTATTACCTCATTACTGGAGTATTATCAGAGTATTAGAGGTTTATTACCTCATTACTGGAGTATTATCAGAGTATTACAGGTCTATTACCTCATTACTGGAGTATTATCAGAGTATTACAGGTCTATTACCTCATTACTGGAGTATTATCAGAGTATTACAGGTCTATTACCTCATTACTGGAGTATTATCAGAGTATTACAGGTTTATTACCTCATTACTGGAGTATTATCAGAGTATTACAGGTCTATTACCTAATTACTGGAGTATTATCATTGTATTACAGGTTTATTACCTCATTACTGGAGTATTATCAGAGTATTACAGGTCTATTACCTCATTACTGGAGTATTATCAGAGTATTACAGGTTTATTACCTCATTACTGGAGTATTATCAGAGTATTACAGGTCTATTACATCATTACTGGAGTATTATCAGAGTATTACAGGTTTATTACCTCATTACTGGAGTATTATCAGAGTATTACAGGTCTATTACCCAATTACTGGAGTATTATCATTGTATTACAGGTTTATTACCTCATTACTGGAGTATTATCAGAGTATTACAGGTTTATTACCTCATTACTGGAGTATTATCAGAGTATTACAGGTCTATTACCTCATTACTGGAGTATTATCAGAGTATTAGAGGTTTATTACCTCATTACTGGAGTATTAGAGTATTACAGGTTTATTACCTCATTACTGGAGTATTAGAGTATTACAGGTCTATTACCTCATTACTGGAGTATTATCAGAGTATTAGAGGTTTATTACCTCATTACTGGAGTATTATCAGAGTATTAGAGGTTTATTACCTCATTACTGGAGTATTATCAGAGTATTACAGGTCTATTACCTCATTACTGGAGTATTATCAGAGTATTACAGGTCTATTACCTCATTACTGGAGTATTATCAGAGTATTACAGGTCTATTACCTCATTACTGGAGTATTATCAGAGTATTACAGGTCTATTACCTCATTACTGGAGTATTATCAGAGTATTACAGGTTTATTACCTCATTACTGGAGTATTATCAGAGTATTACAGGTCTATTACCTAATTACTGGAGTATTATCATTGTATTACAGGTTTATTACCTCATTACTGGAGTATTATCAGAGTATTACAGGTCTATTACCTCATTACTGGAGTATTATCAGAGTATTACAGGTTTATTACCTCATTACTGGAGTATTATCATTGTATTACAGGTTTATTACCTCATTACTGGAGTATTATCATTGTATTACAGGTTTATTACCTCATTACTGGAGTATTATCAGAGTATTACAGGTTTATTACCTCATAACTGGAGTATTATCTGAGTATTACAGGTTTATTACCTCATTACTGGAGTATTATCTGAGTATTACAGGTTTATTACCTAATTACTGGAGTATTATCATTGTATTACAGGTTTATTACCTCATTACTGGAGTATTATCAGAGTATTACAGGTCTATTACCTCATTACTGGAGTATTATCATTGTATTACAGGTTTATTACCTCATTACTGGAGTATTATCATTGTATTACAGGTTTATTACCTCATTACTGGAGTATTATCATTGTATTACAGGTTTATTACCTCATTACTGGAGTATTATCAGAGTATTACAGGTTTATTACCTCATTACTGGAGTATTATCTGAGTATTACAGGTTTATTACCTCATTACTGGAGTATTATCTGAGTATTACAGGTTTATTACCTCATTACTGGAGTATTATCAGAGTATTACAGGTCTATTACCTCATTACTGGAGTATTATCAGAGTATTAGAGGTTTATTACCTCATTACTGGAGTATTAGAGTATTACAGGTTTATTACCTCATTACTGGAGTATTATCAGAGTATTAGAGGTTTATTACCTCATTACTGGAGTATTATCAGAGTATTAGAGGTTTATTACCTCATTACTGGAGTATTATCAGAGTATTACAGGTTTATTACCTCATTACTGGAGTATTATCAGAGTATTACAGGTCTATTACCTCATTACTGGAGTATTATCAGAGTATTGCAGGTTTATTACCTCATTACTGGAGCATTATCAGAGTATTGCAGGTTTATTACCTCATTACTGGAGTATTATCAGAGTATTAGAGGTTTATTACCTCATTACTGGAGTATTATCAGAGTATTAGAGGTTTATTACCTCATTACTGGAGTATTATCAGAGTATTACAGGTTTATTACCTCATTACTGGAGCATTATCAGAGTATTACTGGCTTATAACCTCATTACTGGAGTATTATCAGAGTATTGCAGGTTTATTACCTCATTACTGGAGCATTATCAGAGTATTGCAGGTTTATTACCTCATTACTGGAGTATTATCAGAGTATTACAGGTCTATTACCTCATTAATGGAGTATTACCAGAGTATTACAGGTCTATCATCTCATTACTGGAGTATTATCAGAGTATTACAGGTCTATTGCTTCATTAATGGAGTATTATCAGAATATTACAGGATTATTACCTCATTACTGGAGTATTATCAATGTATTACAGGACTATTGCCTCATTACTGGAGTATTATCAGAGTATTACTGGCTTATTACCTCATTACTGGAGCATTATCAGAGTATTACAGGTCTATTACCTCATTACTGGACTATTATCAATGTATTTCAGGTCTATTGCCTCATTACTGGAGTATTATCATAGTATTACAGGTCTATTACCTCATTACTGGAGTATTATCAGAGTATTGCAGGTTTATTACCGGAGTATGATCAGAGTATTACAGGTCTATTACCTCATTACTGGAGTATTATCAGAGTATAACAGGTTTATTACCTCATTACTGGAGTATTATCAGAGTATTACAGGTTTACTACCTCATTACTGGAGTGTTATCAGAGTATTACAGGTCTATTACCTCATTACTGGAGTATTATCAGAGTATTACTGGCTTATTACCTCATTACTGGAGTATTATCAGAGTATTGCAGGTTTATTACCTCATTACTGGAGCATTATCAGAGTATTGCAGGTTTATTACCTCATTACTGGAGTATTATCAGAGTATTACAGGTCTATCATCTCATTACTGGAGTATTATCAGAGTATTACAGGTCAATTGCTTCATTAATGGAGTATTATCAGAATATTACAGGTTTATTACCTCATTACTGGAGTATTATCAATGTATTACAGGACTATTGCCTCATTACTGGAGTATTATCAGAGTATTACTGGCTTATTACCTCATTACTGGAGCATTATCAGAGTATTACAGGTCTATTGTCTCATTACTGGAGTATTATCAGAGTATTACAGGTCTATTACCTCATTACTGGAGTATTATCAGAGTATTGCAGGTTTACTACCGGAGTATGATCAGAGTATTACAGGTCTATTACCTCATTACTGGAGTATTACCAGAGTATTACAGGTTTATTACCTCATTACTGGAGTATTATCAGAGTATTACAAGTTTATTACCTCATTACTGGAGTATTATCAGAGTATTACAGGTCTATTACCTCGTTACTGGAGTATTATCAGAGTATTACAGGTTTATTACCTCATTACTGGAGTATTATCAGAGTATTACAGGTCTATTACCTCATTACTGGAGTATTATCAGAGTATTACAGGTTTACTACCTCATTACTGGAGTATTATCAGAGTATTACAGGTCTATTACCTCATTACTGGAGTATTATCAGAGCATTACAGGTCTATTACCTCATTACTGGAGTATTATCAGAGTATTACAAGTCTATTACCTCATTACTGGAGCATTATTAGAGCATTACAGGTCTATTATCTCATTACAGGTCTATTACCTCATTACTGGAGTATTATCAGAGTATTACAGGTCTATTACCTCATTACTGGAGTATTATCAGAGTATTACAGGTCTATTACCTCATTACTGGAGCATTATCAGAGTATTACAGGTCTTTTGCTTCATTACTGGAGTATTATCAGAGTATTACAAGTTTATTACCTCATTACTGGAGTATTATCAGAGTATTGCAGGTTTATTACCGGAGTATGATCAGAGTATTACAGGTCTATTACCTCATTACTGGAGTATTATCAGAGTATTACAGGTTTATTACCTCATTACTGGAGTATTATCAGAGTATTACAGGTCTATTACCTCATTACTGGAGTATTATCAGAGTATTACAGGTTTATTACCTCCTTACTGGAGTATTATCAGAGTATTACAGGTCTATTACCTAATTACTGGAGTATTATCATTGTATTACAGGTTTATTACCTCATTACTGGAGTATTATCAGAGTATTACAGGTCTATTACCTCATTACTGGAGTATTATCAGAGTATTACAGGTTTATTACCTCATTACTGGAGTATTATCAGAGTATTACAGGTCTATTACATCATTACTGGAGTATTATCAGAGTATTACAGGTTTATTACCTCATTACTGGAGTATTATCAGAGTATTACAGGTCTATTACCCAATTACTGGAGTATTATCATTGTATTACAGGTTTATTACCTCATTACTGGAGTATTATCAGAGTATTACAGGTTTATTACCTCATTACTGGAGTATTATCAGAGTATTACAGGTCTATTACCTCATTACTGGAGTATTATCAGAGCATTACAGGTTTATTTCCTCATTACTGGAGTATTATCAGAGTATTACAGGTCTGTTACCTAATTACTGGAGTATTATCATTGTATTACAGGTTTATTACCTCATTACTGGAGTATTATCATTGTATTACAGGTTTATTACCTCATTACTGGAGTATTATCATTGTATTACAGGTTTATTACCTCATTACTGGAGTATTATCAGAGTATTACAGGTTTATTACCTCATTACTGGAGTATTATCTGAGTATTACAGGTTTATTACCTCATTACTGGAGTATTATCTGAGTATTACAGGTTTATTACCTCATTACTGGAGTATTATCAGAGTATTACAGGTCTATTACCTCATTACTGGAGTATTATCAGAGTATTACAGGTCTATTACCTCATTACTGGAGTATTATCTGAGTATTACAGGTTTATTACCTCATTACTGGAGTATTATCAGAGTATTACAGGTCTATTACCTCATTACTGGAGTATTATCAGAGTATTAGAGGTTTATTACCTCATTACTGGAGTATTAGAGTATTACAGGTTTATTACCTCATTACTGGAGTATTATCAGAGTATTACAGGTCTATTACCTCATTACTGGAGTATTATCAGAGTATTAGAGGTTTATTACCTCATTACTGGAGTATTATCAGAGTATTAGAGGTTTATTACCTCATTACTGGAGTATTATCAGAGTATTACAGGTCTATTACCTCATTACTGGAGTATTATCAGAGTATTACAGGTCTATTACCTCATTACTGGAGTATTATCAGAGTATTACAGGTCTATTACCTCATTACTGGAGTATTATCAGAGTATTACAGGTCTATTACCTCATTACTGGAGTATTATCAGAGTATTACAGGTTTATTACCTCATTACTGGAGTATTATCAGAGTATTACAGGTCTATTACCTAATTACTGGAGTATTATCATTGTATTACAGGTTTATTACCTCATTACTGGAGTATTATCAGAGTATTACAGGTCTATTACCTCATTACTGGAGTATTATCAGAGTATTACAGGTTTATTACCTCATTACTGGAGTATTATCAGAGTATTACAGGTCTATTACATCATTACTGGAGTATTACCAGAGTATTACAGGTTTATTACCTCATTACTGGAGTATTATCAGAGTATTACAGGTCTATTACCCAATTACTGGAGTATTATCATTGTATTACAGGTTTATTACCTCATTACTGGAGTATTATCAGAGTATTACAGGTTTATTACCTCATTACTGGAGTATTATCAGAGTATTACAGGTCTATTACCTCATTACTGGAGTATTATCAGAGCATTACAGGTTTATTACCTCATTACTGGAGTATTATCAGAGTATTACAGGTCTGTTACCTAATTACTGGAGTATTATCATTGTATTACAGGTTTATTACCTCATTACTGGAGTATTATCATTGTATTACAGGTTTATTACCTCATTACTGGAGTATTATCATTGTATTACAGGTTTATTACCTCATTACTGGAGTATTATCAGAGTATTACAGGTTTATTACCTCATTACTGGAGTATTATCTGAGTATTACAGGTTTATTACCTCATTACTGGAGTATTATCTGAGTATTACAGGTTTATTACCTCATTACTGGAGTATTATCAGAGTATTACAGGTCTATTATTATTATTATTAATTGTTATAGCGCCATTTATTCCATGGCGCTTTACATGTGAGGGGGGTATACATAAAAACAAGTACAATAGTCTTAAACAATACAAGTCATAACTGGTACAGGAGGAGAGAGGACCCTGCCCGCGAGGGCTCACAATCTTCAAGGGATGGGTGATAATACAGTAGGCAAGGGTAGAGCTGGTCGTGCAGCGGTTTGGTCGATCGGTGGTTACTGCAGGTTATAGGCTTGTCGGAAGAGGTGGGTCTTCAGGCTCTTTTTGAAGGTTTCGATGGTAGGTGAGAGTCTGATATGTTGTGGTAGAGAGTTCCAGAGTAGGGGAGATGCGCGAGAGAAATCTTGTATGCGATTGTGGGAAGAGGAGATAAGAGGGGAGTAGAGAAGGAGATCTTGTGAGGATCGGAGGTTGCGTGCAGGAAAGTACCGGGAGACGAGGTCACAGATGTATGGAGGAGACAGGTTGTGGATTGCTTTGTATGTCATGGTTAGGGTTTTGTAATGGAGTCTCTGGGCAATTGGGAGCCAGTGAAGGGATTGACAGAGGGGAGAAGCTGGGGAATAGGGGGGGACAGGTGGATTAGTCGGGCAGCAGAGTTTAGAATAGATTGGAGGGGTGCGAGAGTGTTTGAGGGGAGGCCGCAGAGCATGAGGTTGCAGTAGTCAAGGCGAGAGATGATGAGGGCATGGACTAGGGTTTTTGCAGATTCTTGGGTGAGGAATGAACGGATGCGTGAAATATTTTTGAGTTGAAGTCGGCAGGAAGTGGAAAGGGTTTGGATATGTGGTTTGAAGGAGAGATCAGCATCAAGGATTAAGGACTATTACCTCATTACTGGAGTATTATCAGAGTATTAGAGGTTTATTACCTCATTACTGGAGTATTAGAGTATTACAGGTTTATTACCTCATTACTGGAGTATTATCAGAGTATTAGAGGTTTATTACCTCATTACTGGAGTATTATCAGAGTATTAGAGGTTTATTACCTCATTACTGGAGTATTATCAGAGTATTACAGGTTTATTACCTCATTACTGGAGTATTATCAGAGTATTACAGGTCTATTACCTCATTACTGGAGTATTATCAGAGTATTAGAGGTTTATTACCTCATTACTGGAGTATTATCAGAGTATTAGAGGTTTATTACCTCATTACTGGAGTATTATCAGAGTATTACAGGTCTATTACCTCATTACTGGAGTATTATCAGAGTATTACAGGTCTATTACCTCATTACTGGAGTATTATCAGAGTATTACAGGTCTATTACCTCATTACTGGAGTATTATCAGAGTATTACAGGTTTATTACCTCATTACTGGAGTATTATCAGAGTATTACAGGTCTATTACCTAATTACTGGAGTATTATCATTGTATTACAGGTTTATTACCTCATTACTGGAGTATTATCAGAGTATTACAGGTCTATTACCTCATTACTGGAGTATTATCAGAGTATTACAGGTTTATTACCTCATTACTGGAGTATTATCAGAGTATTACAGGTCTATTACATCATTACTGGAGTATTATCAGAGTATTACAGGTTTATTACCTCATTACTGGAGTATTATCAGAGTATTACAGGTCTATTACCCAATTACTGGAGTATTATCATTGTATTACAGGTTTATTACCTCATTACTGGAGTATTATCAGAGTATTACAGGTTTATTACCTCATTACTGGAGTATTATCAGAGTATTACAGGTCTATTACCTCATTACTGGAGTATTATCAGAGTATTAGAGGTTTATTACCTCATTACTGGAGTATTAGAGTATTACAGGTTTATTACCTCATTACTGGAGTATTAGAGTATTACAGGTCTATTACCTCATTACTGGAGTATTATCAGAGTATTAGAGGTTTATTACCTCATTACTGGAGTATTATCAGAGTATTAGAGGTTTATTACCTCATTACTGGAGTATTATCAGAGTATTACAGGTCTATTACCTCATTACTGGAGTATTATCAGAGTATTACAGGTCTATTACCTCATTACTGGAGTATTATCAGAGTATTACAGGTCTATTACCTCATTACTGGAGTATTATCAGAGTATTACAGGTTTATTACCTCATTACTGGAGTATTATCAGAGTATTACAGGTCTATTACCTAATTACTGGAGTATTATCATTGTATTACAGGTTTATTACCTCATTACTGGAGTATTATCAGAGTATTACAGGTCTATTACCTCATTACTGGAGTATTATCAGAGTATTACAGGTTTATTACCTCATTACTGGAGTATTATCATTGTATTACAGGTTTATTACCTCATTACTGGAGTATTATCATTGTATTACAGGTTTATTACCTCATTACTGGAGTATTATCAGAGTATTACAGGTTTATTACCTCATTACTGGAGTATTATCTGAGTATTACAGGTTTATTACCTCATTACTGGAGTATTATCTGAGTATTACAGGTTTATTACCTAATTACTGGAGTATTATCATTGTATTACAGGTTTATTACCTCATTACTGGAGTATTATCAGAGTATTACAGGTCTATTACCTCATTACTGGAGTATTATCATTGTATTACAGGTTTATTACCTCATTACTGGAGTATTATCATTGTATTACAGGTTTATTACCTCATTACTGGAGTATTATCATTGTATTACAGGTTTATTACCTCATTACTGGAGTATTATCAGAGTATTACAGGTTTATTACCTCATTACTGGAGTATTATCTGAGTATTACAGGTTTATTACCTCATTACTGGAGTATTATCTGAGTATTACAGGTTTATTACCTCATTACTGGAGTATTATCAGAGTATTACAGGTCTATTACCTCATTACTGGAGTATTATCAGAGTATTAGAGGTTTATTACCTCATTACTGGAGTATTAGAGTATTACAGGTTTATTACCTCATTACTGGAGTATTATCAGAGTATTAGAGGTTTATTACCTCATTACTGGAGTATTATCAGAGTATTAGAGGTTTATTACCTCATTACTGGAGTATTATCAGAGTATTACAGGTTTATTACCTCATTACTGGAGTATTATCAGAGTATTACAGGTCTATTACCTCATTACTGGAGTATTATCAGAGTATTAGAGGTTTATTACCTCATTACTGGAGTATTATCAGAGTATTAGAGGTTTATTACCTCATTACTGGAGTATTATCAGAGTATTAGAGGTTTATTACCTCATTACTGGAGTATTATCAGAGTATTAGAGGTTTATTACCTCATTACTGGAGTATTATCAGAGTATTACAGGTCTATTACCTCATTACTGGAGTATTATCAGAGTATTACAGGTCTATTACCTCATTACTGGAGTATTATCAGAGTATTACAGGTTTATTACCTCATTACTGGAGTATTATCAGAGTATTACAGGTTTATTACCTAATTACTGGAGTATTATCATTGTATTACAGGTTTATTACCTCATTACTGGAGTATTATCAGAGTATTACAGGTCTATTACCTCATTACTGGAGTATTATCAGAGTATTACAGGTTTATTACCTCATTACTGGAGTATTATCAGAGTATTACAGGTCTATTACATCATTACTGGAGTATTATCAGAGTATTACAGGTTTATTACCTCATTACTGGAGTATTATCAGAGTATTACAGGTCTATTACCCAATTACTGGAGTATTATCATTGTATTACAGGTTTATTACCTCATTACTGGAGTATTATCAGAGTATTACAGGTTTATTACCTCATTACTGGAGTATTATCAGAGTATTACAGGTCTATTACCTCATTACTGGAGTATTATCAGAGCATTACAGGTTTATTACCTCATTACTGGAGTATTATCAGAGTATTACAGGTCTGTTACCTAATTACTGGAGTATTATCATTGTATTACAGGTTTATTACCTCATTACTGGAGTATTATCATTGTATTACAGGTTTATTACCTCATTACTGGAGTATTATCAGAGTATTACAGGTTTATTACCTCATTACTGGAGTATTATCTGAGTATTACAGGTTTATTACCTCATTACTGGAGTATTATCTGAGTATTACAGGTTTATTACCTCATTACTGGAGTATTATCAGAGTATTACAGGTCTATTACCTAATTACTGGAGTATTATCAGAGTATTAGAGGTTTATTACCTCATTACTGGAGTATTAGAGTATTACAGGTTTATTACCTCATTACTGGAGTATTATCAGAGTATTACAGGTCTATTACCTCATTACTGGAGTATTATCAGAGTATTAGAGGTTTATTACCTCATTACTGGAGTATTATCAGAGTATTAGAGGTTTATTACCTCATTACTGGAGTATTATCAGAGTATTACAGGTTTATTACCTCATTACTGGAGCATTATCAGAGTATTACAGGTCTATTACCTCATTACTGGACTATTATCAATGTATTTCAGGTCTATTGCCTCATTACTGGAGTATTATCATAGTATTACAGGTCTATTACCTCATTACTGGAGTATTATCAGAGTATTGCAGGTTTATTACCGGAGTATGATCAGAGTATTACAGGTCTATTACCTCATTACTGGAGTATTATCAGAGTATAACAGGTTTATTACCTCATTACTGGAGTATTATCAGAGTATTACAGGTTTACTACCTCATTACTGGAGTGTTATCAGAGTATTACAGGTCTATTACCTCATTACTGGAGTATTATCAGAGTATTACTGGCTTATTACCTCATTACTGGAGTATTATCAGAGTATTGCAGGTTTATTACCTCATTACTGGAGCATTATCAGAGTATTGCAGGTTTATTACCTCATTACTGGAGTATTATCAGAGTATTACAGGTCTATCATCTCATTACTGGAGTATTATCAGAGTATTACAGGTCAATTGCTTCATTAATGGAGTATTATCAGAATATTACAGGTTTATTACCTCATTACTGGAGTATTATCAATGTATTACAGGACTATTGCCTCATTACTGGAGTATTATCAGAGTATTACTGGCTTATTACCTCATTACTGGAGCATTATCAGAGTATTACAGGTCTATTGTCTCATTACTGGAGTATTATCAGAGTATTACAGGTCTATTACCTCATTACTGGAGTATTATCAGAGTATTGCAGGTTTACTACCGGAGTATGATCAGAGTATTACAGGTCTATTACCTCATTACTGGAGTATTACCAGAGTATTACAGGTTTATTACCTCATTACTGGAGTATTATCAGAGTATTACAAGTTTATTACCTCATTACTGGAGTATTATCAGAGTATTACAGGTCTATTACCTCGTTACTGGAGTATTATCAGAGTATTACAGGTTTATTACCTCATTACTGGAGTATTACCAGAGTATTACAGGTCTATTACCTCATTACTGGAGTATTATCAGAGTATTACAGGTTTACTACCTCATTACTGGAGTATTATCAGAGTATTACAGGTCTATTACCTCATTACTGGAGTATTATCAGAGCATTACAGGTCTATTACCTCATTACTGGAGTATTATCAGAGTATTACAAGTCTATTACCTCATTACTGGAGCATTATTAGAGCATTACAGGTCTATTATCTCATTACAGGTCTATTACCTCATTACTGGAGTATTATCAGAGTATTACAGGTCTATTACCTCATTACTGGAGTATTATCAGAGTATTACAGGTCTATTACCTCATTACTGGAGCATTATCAGAGTATTACAGGTCTTTTGCTTCATTACTGGAGTATTATCAGAGTATTACAAGTTTATTACCTCATTACTGGAGTATTATCAGAGTATTGCAGGTTTATTACCGGAGTATGATCAGAGTATTACAGGTCTATTACCTCATTACTGGAGTATTATCAGAGTATTACAGGTTTATTACCTCATTACTGGAGTATTATCAGAGTATTACAGGTCTATTACCTCATTACTGGAGTATTATCAGAGTATTACAGGTTTATTACCTCCTTACTGGAGTATTATCAGAGTATTACAGGTCTATTACCTAATTACTGGAGTATTATCATTGTATTACAGGTTTATTACCTCATTACTGGAGTATTATCAGAGTATTACAGGTCTATTACCTCATTACTGGAGTATTATCAGAGTATTACAGGTTTATTACCTCATTACTGGAGTATTATCAGAGTATTACAGGTCTATTACATCATTACTGGAGTATTATCAGAGTATTACAGGTTTATTACCTCATTACTGGAGTATTATCAGAGTATTACAGGTCTATTACCCAATTACTGGAGTATTATCATTGTATTACAGGTTTATTACCTCATTACTGGAGTATTATCAGAGTATTACAGGTTTATTACCTCATTACTGGAGTATTATCAGAGTATTACAGGTCTATTACCTCATTACTGGAGTATTATCAGAGCATTACAGGTTTATTACCTCATTACTGGAGTATTATCAGAGTATTACAGGTCTGTTACCTAATTACTGGAGTATTATCATTGTATTACAGGTTTATTACCTCATTACTGGAGTATTATCATTGTATTACAGGTTTATTACCTCATTACTGGAGTATTATCATTGTATTACAGGTTTATTACCTCATTACTGGAGTATTATCAGAGTATTACAGGTTTATTACCTCATTACTGGAGTATTATCTGAGTATTACAGGTTTATTACCTCATTACTGGAGTATTATCAGAGTATTACAGGTCTATTACCTCATTACTGGAGTATTATCAGAGTATTAGAGGTTTATTACCTCATTACTGGAGTATTATCAGAGTATTAGAGGTTTATTACCTCATTACTGGAGTATTATCAGAGTATTACAGGTCTATTACCTCATTACTGGAGTATTATCAGAGTATTACAGGTCTATTACCTCATTACTGGAGTATTATCAGAGTATTACAGGTCTATTACCTCATTACTGGAGTATTATCTGAGTATTACAGGTTTATTACCTCATTACTGGAGTATTATCAGAGTATTACAGGTCTATTACCTCATTACTGGAGTATTATCAGAGTATTAGAGGTTTATTACCTCATTACTGGAGTATTAGAGTATTACAGGTTTATTACCTCATTACTGGAGTATTATCAGAGTATTACAGGTCTATTACCTCATTACTGGAGTATTATCAGAGTATTAGAGGTTTATTACCTCATTACTGGAGTATTATCAGAGTATTAGAGGTTTATTACCTCATTACTGGAGTATTATCAGAGTATTACAGGTCTATTACCTCATTACTGGAGTATTATCAGAGTATTACAGGTCTATTACCTCATTACTGGAGTATTATCAGAGTATTACAGGTCTATTACCTCATTACTGGAGTATTATCAGAGTATTACAGGTCTATTACCTCATTACTGGAGTATTATCAGAGTATTACAGGTTTATTACCTCATTACTGGAGTATTATCAGAGTATTACAGGTCTATTACCTAATTACTGGAGTATTATCATTGTATTACAGGTTTATTACCTCATTACTGGAGTATTATCAGAGTATTACAGGTCTATTACCTCATTACTGGAGTATTATCAGAGTATTACAGGTTTATTACCTCATTACTGGAGTATTATCAGAGTATTACAGGTCTATTACATCATTACTGGAGTATTACCAGAGTATTACAGGTTTATTACCTCATTACTGGAGTATTATCAGAGTATTACAGGTCTATTACCCAATTACTGGAGTATTATCATTGTATTACAGGTTTATTACCTCATTACTGGAGTATTATCAGAGTATTACAGGTTTATTACCTCATTACTGGAGTATTATCAGAGTATTACAGGTCTATTACCTCATTACTGGAGTATTATCAGAGCATTACAGGTTTATTACCTCATTACTGGAGTATTATCAGAGTATTACAGGTCTGTTACCTAATTACTGGAGTATTATCATTGTATTACAGGTTTATTACCTCATTACTGGAGTATTATCATTGTATTACAGGTTTATTACCTCATTACTGGAGTATTATCATTGTATTACAGGTTTATTACCTCATTACTGGAGTATTATCAGAGTATTACAGGTTTATTACCTCATTACTGGAGTATTATCTGAGTATTACAGGTTTATTACCTCATTACTGGAGTATTATCTGAGTATTACAGGTTTATTACCTCATTACTGGAGTATTATCAGAGTATTACAGGTCTATTATTATTATTATTATTATTTATTGTTATAGCGCCATTTATTCCATGGCGCTTTACATGTGAGGGGGGTATACATAAAAACAAGTACAATAGTCTTAAACAATACAAGTCATAACTGGTACAGGAGGAGAGAGGACCCTGCCCGCGAGGGCTCACAATCTTCAAGGGATGGGTGATAATACAGTAGGCGAGGGTAGAGCTGGTCGTGCAGCGGTTTGGTCGATCGGTGGTTACTGCAGGTTATAGGCTTGTCGGAAGAGGTGGGTCTTCAGGCTCTTTTTGAAGGTTTCGATGGTAGGTGAGAGTCTGATATGTTGTGGTAGAGAGTTCCAGAGTAGGGGAGATGCGCGAGAGAAATCTTGTATGCGATTGTGGGAAGAGGAGATAAGAGGGGAGTAGAGAAGGAGATCTTGTGAGGATCGGAGGTTGCGTGCAGGAAAGTACCGGGAGACGAGGTCACAGATGTATGGAGGAGACAGGTTGTGGATTGCTTTGTATGTCATGGTTAGGGTTTTGTAATGGAGTCTCTGGGAAATTGGGAGCCAGTGAAGGGATTGACAGAGGGGAGAAGCTGGGGAATAGCGGGGGGACAGGTGGATTAGTCGGGCAGCAGAGTTTAGAATAGATTGGAGGGGTGCGAGAGTGTTTGAGGGGAGGCCGCAGAGCATGAGGTTGCAGTAGTCAAGGCGAGAGATGATGAGGGCATGGACTAGGGTTTTTGCAGATTCTTGGGTGAGGAATGAACGGATGCGTGAAATATTTTTGAGTTGAAGTCGGCAGGAAGTGGAAAGGGTTTGGATATGTGGTTTGAAGGAGAGATCAGCATCAAGGATTAAGGACTATTACCTCATTACTGGAGTATTATCAGAGTATTAGAGGTTTATTACCTCATTACTGGAGTATTAGAGTATTACAGGTTTATTACCTCATTACTGGAGTATTATCAGAGTATTAGAGGTTTATTACCTCATTACTGGAGTATTATCAGAGTATTAGAGGTTTATTACCTCATTACTGGAGTATTATCAGAGTATTACAGGTTTATTACCTCATTACTGGAGTATTATCAGAGTATTACAGGTCTATTACCTCATTACTGGAGTATTATCAGAGTATTAGAGGTTTATTACCTCATTACTGGAGTATTATCAGAGTATTAGAGGTTTATTACCTCATTACTGGAGTATTATCAGAGTATTACAGGTCTATTACCTCATTACTGGAGTATTATCAGAGTATTACAGGTCTATTACCTCATTACTGGAGTATTATCAGAGTATTACAGGTCTATTACCTCATTACTGGAGTATTATCAGAGTATTACAGGTTTATTACCTCATTACTGGAGTATTATCAGAGTATTACAGGTCTATTACCTAATTACTGGAGTATTATCATTGTATTACAGGTTTATTACCTCATTACTGGAGTATTATCAGAGTATTACAGGTCTATTACCTCATTACTGGAGTATTATCAGAGTATTACAGGTTTATTACCTCATTACTGGAGTATTATCAGAGTATTACAGGTCTATTACATCATTACTGGAGTATTATCAGAATATTACAGGTTTATTACCTCATTACTGGAGTATTATCAGAGTATTACAGGTCTATTACCCAATTACTGGAGTATTATCATTGTATTACAGGTTTATTACCTCATTACTGGAGTATTATCAGAGTATTACAGGTTTATTACCTCATTACTGGAGTATTATCAGAGTATTACAGGTCTATTACCTCATTACTGGAGTATTATCAGAGTATTAGAGGTTTATTACCTCATTACTGGAGTATTAGAGTATTACAGGTCTATTACCTCATTACTGGAGTATTATCAGAGTATTAGAGGTTTATTACCTCATTACTGGAGTATTATCAGAGTATTAGAGGTTTATTACCTCATTACTGGAGTATTATCAGAGTATTACAGGTCTATTACCTCATTACTGGAGTATTATCAGAGTATTACAGGTCTATTACCTCATTACTGGAGTATTATCAGAGTATTACAGGTCTATTACCTCATTACTGGAGTATTATCAGAGTATTACAAGTCTATTACCTCATTACTGGAGTATTATCAGAGTATTACAGGTTTATTACCTCATTACTGGAGTATTATCAGAGTATTACAGGTCTATTACCTAATTACTGGAGTATTATCATTGTATTACAGGTTTATTACCTCATTACTGGAGTATTATCAGAGTATTACAGGTCTATTACCTCATTACTGGAGTATTATCAGAGTATTACAGGTTTATTACCTCATTACTGGAGTATTATCATTGTATTACAGGTTTATTACCTCATTACTGGAGTATTATCAGAGTATTACAGGTTTATTACCTCATTACTGGAGTATTATCTGAGTATTACAGGTTTATTACCTCATTACTGGAGTATTATCTGAGTATTACAGGTTTATTACCTAATTACTGGAGTATTATCATTGTATTACAGGTTTATTACCTCATTACTGGAGTATTATCAGAGTATTACAGGTCTATTACCTCATTACTGGAGTATTATCATTGTATTACAGGTTTATTACCTCATTACTGGAGTATTATCATTGTATTACAGGTTTATTACCTCATTACTGGAGTATTATCATTGTATTACAGGTTTATTACCTCATTACTGGAGTATTATCAGAGTATTACAGGTTTATTACCTCATTACTGGAGTATTATCTGAGTATTACAGGTTTATTACCTCATTACTGGAGTATTATCTGAGTATTACAGGTTTATTACCTCATTACTGGAGTATTATCAGAGTATTACAGGTCTATTACCTCATTACTGGAGTATTATCAGAGTATTAGAGGTTTATTACCTCATTACTGGAGTATTAGAGTATTACAGGTTTATTACCTCATTACTGGAGTATTATCAGAGTATTAGAGGTTTATTACCTCATTACTGGAGTATTATCAGAGTATTAGAGGTTTATTACCTCATTACTGGAGTATTATCAGAGTATTACAGGTTTATTACCTCATTACTGGAGTATTATCAGAGTATTACAGGTCTATTACCTCATTACTGGAGTATTATCAGAGTATTAGAGGTTTATTACCTCATTACTGGAGTATTATCAGAGTATTAGAGGTTTATTACCTCATTACTGGAGTATTATCAGAGTATTAGAGGTTTATTACCTCATTACTGGAGTATTATCAGAGTATTAGAGGTTTATTACCTCATTACTGGAGTATTATCAGAGTATTACAGGTCTATTACCTCATTACTGGAGTATTATCAGAGTATTACAGGTCTATTACCTCATTACTGGAGTATTATCAGAGTATTACAGGTTTATTACCTCATTACTGGAGTATTATCAGAGTATTACAGGTCTATTACCTAATTACTGGAGTATTATCATTGTATTACAGGTTTATTACCTCATTACTGGAGTATTATCAGAGTATTACAGGTCTATTACCTCATTACTGGAGTATTAGCAGAGTATTACAGGTTTATTACCTCATTACTGGAGTATTATCAGAGTATTACAGGTCTATTACATCATTACTGGAGTATTATCAGAGTATTACAGGTTTATTACCTCATTACTGGAGTATTATCAGAGTATTACAGGTTTATTACCCAATTACTGGAGTATTATCATTGTATTACAGGTTTATTACCTCATTACTGGAGTATTATCAGAGTATTACAGGTTTATTACCTCATTACTGGAGTATTATCAGAGTATTACAGGTCTATTACCTCATTACTGGAGTATTATCAGAGCATTACAGGTTTATTACCTCATTACTGGAGTATTATCAGAGTATTACAGGTCTGTTACCTAATTACTGGAGTATTATCATTGTATTACAGGTTTATTACCTCATTACTGGAGTATTATCATTGTATTACAGGTTTATTACCTCATTACTGGAGTATTATCAGAGTATTACAGGTTTATTACCTCATTACTGGAGTATTATCTGAGTATTACAGGTTTATTACCTCATTACTGGAGTATTATCTGAGTATTACAGGTTTATTACCTCATTACTGGAGTATTATCAGAGTATTACAGGTCTATTACCTAATTACTGGAGTATTATCAGAGTATTAGAGGTTTATTACCTCATTACTGGAGTATTAGAGTATTACAGGTTTATTACCTCATTATTGGAGTATTATCAGAGTATTACAGGTCTATTACCTCATTACTGGAGTATTATCAGAGTATTAGAGGTTTATTACCTCATTACTGGAGTATTATCAGAGTATTAGAGGTTTATTACCTCATTACTGGAGTATTATCAGAGTATTACAGGTTTATTACCTCATTACTGGAGTATTATCAGAGTATTAGAGGTTTATTACCTCATTACTGGAGTATTATCAGAGTATTACAGGTCTATTACCTCATTACTGGAGTATTATCAGAGTATTACAGGTCTAGTACTTGTGTTGCTGAGGGGACCTGAGTCTGTATATGTTTGTTTGGAGGCGCTGGACACTTTTGTCCCATTGTTTCTTGCGTTATTTTCGCTGTTTCTGTAGTTTTTTACACAAATGTCTAAGTTTATTGGTGATAGCGGGGGTCTGGGATGTGACGTCATACCTTTCCTATGTTATGATGTCACGGCGTCTCTTCCCGCACAGTCGGACACTTACATCACGTGACCTGCCTCCAGCAACATGGCGGCCGCGTTCTGACACGGCGCTGACGTACGTTGTGCGTGCGCGGCCGTAGAGCCGGTTATATCCGCGCTTAACCATCGTCTCCCTGTTGGCGCATAAACATTGGGGCGGAGTCTCGGCTGCCACTTGAGCCACGCCCTCCTGTTCTGAGACGTCACGCTGCCGCCTTTGGCGGGACTTTATGTTTGTGCGGTTCGCGCTCATTTCACTTCAGAGACAAAGTGCGAGGAGGAAACCGGCGACCGGAGGAGAGCATGCACGTGATCAAGAGAGGTGAGCGGCTGCTGCCTGCGGGCTCATGGCAGGGGGCCACCTCACCTGGGTGACGGGAGCAGCCCGTGCACAAGTCTGTGCCCCCCGGATATCCTCCCCCCAGTGTAATGCGCCCCCCACATCCTCACCCCCTGCAGTGTCATAGTGTGCACGACTCAGGCCTGTCACCTCCTCCCGTCTGTCGCCTGGTCCCCCCCCCCCCTTCCTCCTCCCGTATGTCGCCTGGTCCCCCCCCCCCTTCCTCCTCCCGTCTGTCGCCTGGTCCCCCCCCCCTTCCTCCTCCCGTATGTCGCCTGGTCCCCCCCCCCCTTCCTCCTCCCGTATGTCGCCTGGTCCCCCCCCCCCCCCTTCCTCCTCCCGTATGTCGCCTGGTCCCCCCCCCCCCCTTCCTCCTCCCGTATGTCGCCTGGTCCCCCCCCCCCCCTTCCTCCTCCCGTATGTCGTCTGGTAATCCCCCCCCCCCCTTCCTCCTCCCGTATGTCGTCTGGTAATCCCCCCCCCCCCCCCCCCCTTCCTCCTCCCGTATGTCGCCTGGTAATCCCCCCCCCCCTTCCTCCTCCCGTATGTCGCCTGGTCCCCCCCCCCCCCCCCCTTCCTCCTCCCGTATGTCGTCTGGTAATCCCCCCCCCCCCTTCCTCCTCCCGTATGTCGTCTGGTAATCCCCCCCCCCCTTCCTCCTCCCGTATGTCGTCTGGTAATCCCCCCCCCCCTTCCTCCTCCCGTATGTCGTCTGGTAATCCCCCCCCCCCTTCCTCCTCCCGTATGTCGCCTGGTCTCCCCCCCCCCCCCTTCCTCCTCCCGTATGTCGCCTGGTCCCCCCCCCCCCTTCCTCCTCCCGTATGTCGTCTGGTAATCCCCCCCCCCCTCTTCCTCCTCCCGTATGTCGTCTGGTAATCCCCCCCCCCTTCCTCCCGTATGTCGTCTGGTTCCTCCTCCCCCCCCCCCCTCTCCTCCTCCTCGCTATTCCCCTCCCATTCCCGGATGTCGTCACCTCTTCCTCCACGACCCTCCTCCCGGTTGTCACCTGGTCCCCCCCGATGCCTCCATATCAGAAGCTGCCAGTGTCGGGCCCCCTTCTCCTTTTCCCCACCGGCTCCAGAGCTCTGACCGTTGTCCTCTCGTCCGGCCGCCCCGCACGTTGTCCTCTCGTCCGGCCGCCCCGCACGTTGTCCTCTCGTCCGGCCGCCCCGCACGTTGTCCTCTCGTCCCTCATGTTCTCTTTCTCCGCAGATGGCCGGCGGGAGGGTGTCATGTTCGATAAGATCACATCCCGGATCCAGAAGTTGTGCTACGGGCTTAATGGAGATTTTGTGGATCCGGTGAGTGTGGACGATGTGTCCAGTCCATGATGAGCTGCAGAGCCGGTGTATGACCTGATATCGGGGTTTCACTCGGTGGGATTATCACTGGGGCATACTCTGCTCTGAAGTCCGCGGCTTTCTGCTCTTCAGTCTATAAGAATATTCCAGTCTCCCCTGTCCTCTAGATCAGGGGGCTACAAACAATGATGGTGTGAGGTGGGGGCATCCACAGCTAGCTCTTGGAGCTCTAGGACCGTCGCGTAGAGATGAATTCTTGGCTTCTATCATCCTCAGGCTCAGATCACAATGAAAGTCATCCAGGGTCTGTACAACGGCGTCACCACGGTGGAGCTAGACACCCTGGCAGCTGAGACCGCCGCCACGCTGACCACTAAGCACCCGGACTATGCCCTCCTGGCAGCTCGCATCGCAGTGTCCAACCTGCACAAGGAAACCAAGAAGATTTTCAGCGGTGAGCAGTCAGCCGGGGGTCCACAGTGTGTAGGGGGTCCAGGCATCTGCTGTAAGGGGGGCCGCCATAAAGAGCAGTCAACCTGGGGTCTACAGTGTGTAGGTGGTCCAGGCATCTGCTGTAAGGGGGGCCACCCTAATAAAGAGCAATCAACCTGGGGTCCACAGTGTGTAGGGGGTCCAGGCAGCATCTTCTGTAAGGGGGGCCACCATAATAAAGAGCAGTCAACCTGGGGTCCACAGTGTGTAGGGGGTCCAGGCAGCATCTGCTGTAAGGGGGGCCACCATAATAAAGAGCAGTCAACCTGGGGTCCACAGTGTGTAGGGGGTCCAGGCAGCATCTGCTGTAAGGTGGGCCTCCATAATAAAGAGCAGTCAACCTGGGGTCCACAGTGTGTAGGGGGTCCAGGCATCTACTGTAAGGTGGGCCTCCATAATAAAGAGCAGTCAACCTGGGGTCCACAGTGTGTAGGGGGTCCAGGCATCTACTGTAAGGTGGGCCTCCATAATAAAGAGCAGTCAACCTGGGGTCCACAGTGTGTAGGGGGTCCAGGCATCTACTGTAAGGTGGGCCTCCATAATAAAGAGCAGTCAACCTGGGGTCCACAGTGTGTAGGGGGTCCAGGCAGCATCTGCTGTAAGGTGGGCCTCCATTATAAAGAGCAGTCAACCTGGGGTCCACAGTGTGTAGGGGGTCCAGGCAGCATCTGCTGTAAGGGGGGCCACCATAATAAAGAGCAGTCAACCTGGGGTCCACAGTGTGTAGGGGGTCCAGGCATCTACTGTAAGGTGGGCCTCCATAATAAAGAGCAGTCAGCCTGGGGTCCGCAGTGTGTAGGTGGTCCAGGCATCATCTTCTGTAAGGGGGGCCGCCATAATAAAGAGCAGTCAGCCTGGGGTCTACAGTGTGTAGGGGGTCCAGGCATCTGCTGTAAGGGGGGCCACCATATTAAAGAGCAGTAAACCTGGGGTCCGCCGTGTGTAGGGGGTCCAGGCATCTGCTGTAAGGGGGGCCGCCATAATAAAGAGCACAAAGACTAGGGGCTCATTGCAGGCCCCTGACCTCAGAGCCGCCATCCGTTTCCTATAATGTGCGTTTGGGGTGTCCCGTGTGTACAGCCCCCTTACACCGGTCTTGTGTTACCGGTTATCGATCTAATGGACGTTCTCTGTTTACAGAGGTGATGGAGGATCTGTATAACTATGTGAACCCCCTGAACGGGCGGCACTCTCCCATGGTGTCTAAAGAAACGCTGGACATTGTATTGACCAACAAAGACGTAAGTGCCGATGTCCGGTGACGGTTAAGTGACTAGGTAGTAACACAAGTGGCCGGCTCTAGTGTATGCTGTGACTACCGAGGGTTAACGTGACGAGTGTCAGACCCCGGAGCCTCCGCTTCTGGGTCTATGGCATTAATACGGTCCGTCTGCTGTGGACTGGTCTAAGCCGTCCTGTCTGCAGATACTTTACCATTTCTTCTTGTGTTTCTCAGCGTCTCAACTCTTCCATTATCTATGACCGAGACTTCTCCTACAACTTCTTTGGATTTAAGGTAAGTGTTCAGCCCCGACCCCTTGCAACCGCGCTGTGTTCAGCCCCGTGCGACCGCGCTGGACGCCTCCATTAATTATTTTGCTTCTCTTCCAGACTCTGGAGCGCTCCTATCTGCTGAAGATTAATGGAAAAGGTAAAAGCCACTTGTGCAAGAGCGTAGACGATCGCCGTACGTGACCATGGACCCACACATCTTCTCCGTTGTGCGAGGATGCAATGCTGCTCAGCAGCGCTGGTCTTTGTACGAGTCATGGGAATATTTTGTGATTCTTGACTGTAGGGATTTAGGACCTGAGTTCATCAAAGCTTTTCCCCCCCAGAATCTGCTCATTAAAAGAGCCTTGAAGTTGCAAAATAAGGCATGCGCCTCTTAACCCCTTAGTGACAGAGCCAAATTTTAAAAATCTGACCAGTGTCAATTTATGTGGTAATAACTCTTGGGCACTTCAGCAAATCCCAGTGATTTTGAGATTGTTTTTTCGTGATACATTGTACTTTATGGTAATGGTAAATTTAGGTCAATATGTTTTGTTTATTTATGAAAAAAAAAAAAAAAATCAGAAATTTGACAAATGTAAAAAAAAAAAAAAAAAAAAAAAAGCAATTTTCAAACTTTGACTGATTATCCCTTCAATTCAGATAGTCATTCCACAGGAAAAAAATTAATAAATAATAATTCCTACATGTCTGCTCTACATCAGCACCATTTGTAAAATTGTACTTTATTTTGTTAGCGTTTTAGGAGATTTAAAAATGTAGCAGCAATTTTCTTTTTTTTTTTTTTTTTTTTTTTTTCCCAAGGAAATTTACAAAATTTTTTTTTTTTTTAGGGGTCCTATTTATTGCCCCCCCCCCCCCCCCCAAGTTATACCACTTTAAAAACCACTCCTCGTGACATACTGAAAACTGCTGTCAGACAGTTTATTAACCCTTCAGGTGCTTTTCAGGAATTAATACAAAGTGGCATGATAGGAATGAAAAAGTTGATTTTCACCACCTAATTGTCACTGACTTTTGAACATGCTACTATAGCCGGCAGACTCTACGGCCGCTATTTGCTAGTGAATTGCCGTGGCAAACATCAGGACCACATAATCATGATCTCAGGGTGCCAATAGTGATAAAGAGGGAGAAGCCGCACTCTTTTAAAAAATTTAAATGAAGTATTCAGTTTTGGCGGCAGCATCTAAGGGGTTAAACAGATATGGACGGTGATAACACTGATCGTGGCTGATGCAGCAAGTTGTCAGCTATAGTGTACAGCCGACAGCTGCTGGATTACTTGTATGGGGATGATATTCTCTTATCTCAGGTCAGTTAAAAGACGTATTGGCGGTCATTAAGGGGTCAATGAACTGGGAGCCTGGTGCTCCTCATCACGGACCAGTGTGAGAACCCCCTGGTCTTGATGGATCGCTCTGTCTCCAGCTTGGTTAAGGCTATATGTGTGATAATGTCTCGCTGTCGACCCCCCGCAGTGGCAGAGCGCCCCCAGCACATGCTGATGAGGGTGGCTGTAGGAATTCACAAAGAGGACATTGAAGCAGCGATAGAAACCTACAACCTGCTGTCTGAGAGATGGTTCACCCACGCGTCCCCTACTCTGTTCAACGCTGGCACCAACAGGCCTCAACTCTCCAGGTACATGTGTGCGGGGTGCTGCCCTGTGTGCGTCCAGCGCCCGTGGCTCACCTTCCCTCCTTTTCTAGCTGTTTCCTGCTCTGCATGAAGGATGACAGCATCGAGGGCATTTATGACACCCTGAAGCAATGTGCGCTCATCTCCAAGTCTGCTGGAGGCATCGGTCTGTCTGTGTGTTGTATCCGGGCCACGGGAAGCTACATCGCCGGGGTGAGTGCCGCCATATTGTCCCTGGCCATGTGGCTTCTAAGGGTCATTGTCCTGTAGAAATGAAGGTGACACCAAGCAATGCAGGAGTGATTAGTGACCCGCTGGGTATTGTCACTCCGGAGCCTGCCTACACTTATACCGCTCAGACTTCCTGTAAAATGACTACTGAAACTTCAGCCTAAGATGGATGTTGGGAGTATTTGTCCCCATGGCCCTTATTTACTGGAGGCGAGAGGTGTTTTCTTTTGGCCTCTGGCCGGTATGTGTCTGTACACTTCGGGGCAGCCGAGCGCTGCTGCTGGAGGAGAGGACAATAGTCTGTAATACTGTAGTGTGACCCCCCGCACTGAAAAGAGAACCTGCGGCTGCTCGCCCACCCGACGTACCGGCAGGTATCGCTGTCCTGGAGTAAGACCACTTGTGGGACCAAACCTTAATCTTTGCTACCGGATCACAATAAACTGTTTGCAGCAAGATTTTCTGTTTCTTTGGTGCTGAGATTCACTCTGCACCCAGTGTCCGTAATGTCTCATTACATAGAGCGCAGCAGACGGCACTTTTCTGTACGGGGGGCCGCGGTGGAGAAACGTGTACCGTGCATTAAATGTGATGTCTGAAACATTTCCGCTGTTTTCGCCTCTTCTGAACGTCTAAAGCCCTAATATAATCTTTTTTTTTCTGTTTTTTTTTTTTTTTTTTGTTTTTTGATCTTCAGACAAATGGTAACTCCAACGGCCTGGTTCCAATGCTGCGTGTCTATAACAACACCGCTCGTTATGTGGATCAAGGAGGAAACAAGGTTTGTACTTTTTTGGTTCGGTCTCTTGGCTTCTGGGGGGGTATCCTGGAATAATCTTCTGTCTATCTTTGTAGTTTGCCCAGTGGGAGTTCTGGTGTGTATATAATGGGTGGAGTAGTCTGCTTCCATCCTTGGATGTGCTGCCAGATTATCCCCCGTCATTCAATAGGGCTAAATCGCAGCTTTTATGTGCAGAATCTGCAGTACGCCGCGCACATTGTGATTATGTAACACATTATTCCTGTGTGTAGTCGGTGCTGCCATCCTCCCCTTGTCCGGCCGTGTGACTGGGGCTCCTCGTTTCCTGACTTTCTGCGCCATTTTCCTTCTGGGGGAATCTGATCTGTAGCTTTTATTTGCGGTTCGCAGAGGCCGGGAGCGTTCGCCATCTACCTGGAGCCGTGGCACTATGACATCTTTGACTTTCTAGACCTGAAGAAGAATACTGGCAAGGAGGAGCAGCGGGCGAGGGATCTCTTCTTTGCTCTGTGGATCCCAGATCTCTTCATGAAACGAGTGGAATCTAATCAGGTACAGATCAGTAAACGCTGCAGAAAGACAGACTCGTGGCCTGTGAGGAGGCTTGGGTTTATTAACCCTACGCATTGTGGTGTAATCGGTGATGGATTGGTTACATTTCCGTATCCTCCATATTTCTCTGTAGGACTGGTCCCTGATGTGTCCTCATGAGTGTCCCGGCCTGGAGGAAGTTTGGGGGGAGAAGTTTGAAGAACTGTATATGAGGTGAGAGCAGAGACAGGAAAAAGCGTCAGTTTGAGGGCGACACGTTGGGTAATCACGCATTGCATGTTATATATGTTCTGTATGTCGCAGGTACGAGAAAGAGGGTCGGGCTCGCAAAGTAGTGAAGGCTCAGCAGCTGTGGTACGCCATCATCGAGTCCCAGACCGAGACCGGCACGCCGTACATGCTCTACAAGGACTCGTGCAACCGGAAGAGCAACCAGCAGAACCTGGGCACCATAAAATGCAGCAATCTGTGTACAGAGATCGTGGAGTACACCAGCGACAAAGAGGTGAGGACGGCAGAGATCCACCTTGCTGGGATATTGTCCGATGGTCAGTCAGTAATCGTTCTGCATCTCGCTTGTGACGCATGTAGTGGAATATTTCACTTGGTGCTTCCACCATCGATTGTCCCATCTTAGCAAGTTATCCATAAGATGGGTGATAACTTCCTGATGGTTGTAGAAAGCCCACTGTGGTGTGTCCCCTATAGTGCTCAAGTCCAGACACCTAAAGTTCATAGGTAGCCTGTGGCCACCGAGCCAAAGCTTGCGACCTGCCGGCCTCTTGTGGTTGGTAGGTTCAGTGCCACATAATCGCAGCAGTCTGATTCCACACTGGGATCTCGGCAGATAGGTTGTGGCCTCTGTGCCGGCTGCCTCTGATCTGTCATTGTTAAGGGTTAATACTAAAATCAGAGTTGAAGTTTCGTTTTATCCATTCAATGTAAGGTTTCGTTTCTCCGTTTTTGTTGTTGTAAGATAAATTTTTATAATTGGCATGGCCTGTCATAAAACCAGACTGTTCCCATCTGTATAAGATAAGGGAGGTGGGAATGTTAAACTCTGAAGAATATGCCATTATACTACTTTCTACGCTATCTAGGTACGGACATATATGTAGTTTCCGGTTTTCTTGCAATATTATTGGCTTAAAAGTAAAATGATGCTATTGGTACTTGAGAACCTTGCATAATTAAGCAAAAGATTATAAATGATGTGACTAAAATAAAGGGGCTTAGTGATCTGCCTCGATCCTCCCGTACAGAGACCCCGTCTCTGTGTGGTCATTTGAGTTGCTAGCAACACTGGAATAATTTGGAAATCACTGGCTCAACCGTGAAGGGTTAATTTAACTCTCTCCTTATCATCACCCCTGGGTCAGGATCATAATATTTCCATAGCTCCCACATACTCCGCAGCACTTTATAATGATGCAGGGACGGGTGCAGACACGGATTTACAGTCATTTACACTGAGTTTGTATTAATGTGTTTTTAGGTTGCTGTATGTAACTTGGCTTCCCTCGCCCTGAATATGTATGTGACCCCTGAGCGGACCTATGACTTTAAGAAACTGGCAGATGTGACCAAAGTGGTGGTCAGGAACCTGAACAAAATCATTGATATCAACTTCTATCCTGTGCCTGAGGTAAGGCCGCCTTTCTCCTCGGCTTTGTACACTTTCCACATCGGCCTCGTGCCCCCTGCCAAGTGTGTAAAGATGCGCCCCCCCCCCCTTCTACCTTCTAATTTCCACAGGCTGAATACTCCAATAAAAGGCACCGGCCCATTGGGATCGGGGTGCAGGGCCTGGCCGATGCCTTCATCCTTATGAGATATCCGTTTGAGAGCCCGGAGGCGCAGTTACTGAACAAGCAGATCTTTGAAACCATTTACTACGCCGCGCTGGAGTCCAGCTGTGAACTCGCCAGAGAGCTTGGAGCCTACGACACCTACGAAGGGTCTCCTGTTAGTAAAGGGGTAAGGAACATGGCGGCTTCTCTGTCTGTGGGTCCGAGGTTACTCCTGGGTGAGGCTGATCCAGGGTTATATGTCCTCAGATCCTGCAGTATGATATGTGGGACGTCACCCCCACCGACCTCTGGGACTGGAAAGCTCTGAAAGAGACTATTGCCAAGTGAGTGTACCTAAACCCCCGCTCTATTGTTCCTTATCAGCCGTTTAAAGGGACCTTGTCTGTAACACTCCCCCTGTATGAGGAGTGGAGCACATAACGCTGTATAATGGATGCCCTGAAATTGGGCTGTCATGATTGAGGCTGTGCTGTATACGACTTCTCGCTGCCGACAGTGAATCCACCAGCGTCTGAATTAACAGTGCAGAGCAGAGATGTTCTGCAGCAGCAGCGCTGCCTCTATCGGCTGTTAATGCGAGACTGGTCATTAATAAACTATGCTTTTTTCCCCCGCTCAGGCACGGTGTTAGAAACAGTCTGCTCCTGGCTCCGATGCCCACCGCTTCCACCGCACAGATCCTGGGGAACAACGAGTCCATTGAGCCATACACCAGCAACATCTACACCCGCAGGGTCCTGTCCGGGGAGTTCCAGGTATGTCTGACACCAATGTGCTGTAGATTCGCCTCGTCCACCTCTGCTCTACTGCCAGACTTCTCTCTACGTAGATCGTGAATCCGCACTTGTTAAAGGACCTTACGGAAAGAGGGTTGTGGAACGAGGAGATGAAGAATCAGATCATCTCCTGTAACGGATCCATTCAGGTAATCTACTATCTGTGGCGGGGGGGGGGTGTATTGGTGGCTGTGCGATCATAGTTGGAGTATCCGCTGTGGTGGGGTATGTGGGGCTCTCCTGGTGGTCTAGTGCTGGATGGCCAGCATGAAGGAGCCCCTGATCACTGAGTGCTGGCAGCAGGACCTAATGTAACTTGACTTGGGAATTGCAGGATTTGGGAATGTTTAGTTTGCAGAAGAGAAGACTGAGAGGAGACTTAATAGCTGTCTACAAATATCTAAAGGGCTGTCACATTGTAGAAGGATCAACTTTATTCTCATTTGCACAAGGAAAGACTAGAAGCAATGGGATGAAACTGAATGGGAGGAGACACAATAGATATTAGAAAAAACTTTTTGACAGGGTGATCAATGAGTGGAACAGGCTGCCAAGAGAAGTGGTGAGTTCTCCTTCAATGGAAGTCTTCACACAGAGGCTGGACAGACATCTGACTGGGCTGATTTAGCGAATCCTGCTTTGAGCAGGGGGTTGGACCAGATGGCCCAGGAGGTCCCTTCCAACTCTACGACTTGCAGTGAGACCTTTTACACTGGTCGTCCACTGCGAAACATCTTCCATGTTGGTTCCCGCCGGCTGCTTCTTCCAGCATGTATTTGACCGCTGCAGATGATTGCTGTGAATGGCTGCAGCTGTCACATTTCATCAGTATAAAAGAACGAAGACTGGTTTCTCGGTCCTCGCTTAGGGGACACTGGACTGTCTGCATTCTCCTTGCCACTAGGAGGCTGCACTCTTCAGAAAGTGTTGGCTCTGCCCGGGGGGGCTATACCTTCAGCTACACTCACCGGATCCAAACCCCGACCCTAGAAAAGGAGAATGTGGTGGAGCCAAGAGGGTTGAAGAGGAGAAGACGAAGGTTGAGCGTTGCAGAGTGGGGCCGCAGCTTGCCCAGCAGGATGCCAACTTTACTGTCCTTGAAGATCTTTAATCCATCCATGATCTGTATCTGGAGCCTCTATGGACTATGAGGAGAGCGAGACGGGCTGGGAAAAGGGCAACGGCTGTCTGCACCAGTACCTGAACACCAACTGTTAGGAGATGGAAAGGTCCAGGCAGGAAGATGCAGTTCGACTCCTGCTTGCTGTTCTCGGGATCAATAAAGGAGAGGAATAGCCCGTCTTGGATCTCCAGAGCCTTCTCTGCCCCCCAAAGTGACGCTAACCCCAGTATCTTGGTTACCAGCAGGTGGTGTCTGATAAGTAGATAACCCCTTTAAGCTGCTATTATGTGACTTAATCCCATTGTAAGTGGTTTCTGTGGCTTGTACTGCATGTCAATCTTTCTGTTTAGAGCATTCCCGAGATCCCTGATGACTTGAAGGAGCTCTACAAGACGGTGTGGGAGATTTCTCAGAAAACGGTTATCCTGATGGCAGCGGACAGAGGAGCCTTCATTGACCAGAGCCAGTCTCTGAATATCCACGTGGCGGAGCCCAACTATGGCAAGCTGACCAGCATGCACTTCTATGGCTGGAAGCAGGTGCGTCTTGTGTGCCGACAGGTGCAGTACGTCTATGATGCTAACACCGCGCCGTTAGGCTGAGTTCACACGTGGCGTTTTTTTCTCGGCGGTCTTATCCGCTCGATTTTGCCGCGAAAACGTGAAAAATAAGCATCCCATGCATTCCTATGGGATTCCGCAATGCTGTGCTAATGCTGCGGTTTTTACCGCGGCGGAATCGCTTCGCGGTAAACGCAGCATGCTCATTATTTTGCGGAACCGTGGCGATCCCGCACCCATAGGAATGTATTGTTCCGCTTACTTCCCGCATGTTGCTATGCACAACATGCGGAAAGTAAGCAGAACAATTGCGGATGGTACCCACGGTCCGGAGGAGAGCAGACTGTCCTCCGGGCTTTGGGTACCATATCCCTGTAAAAAATAGAATTTAAAATAAAAAATATTGTTATTCTCACCTTCCGGCGTCCCGCGCAGCCTTCCCGCCTTTCTCCACGCTCTCGTTCCCAGTAATCCTTTGCGAAAATGCCCACGATCACGTCCGTTCTTGCGGGATCGCGAAGTCTTGCGGTCATTCGCGCGACGTCATCGCGAATGACCGTGAGACATCGCGATCCCGCGAGAACGGACGTCATCACGGGCATTTTCGCAAGGGATTACTGGGAACGGCTGCGCGGGACGTCGGAAGGTAAGAATAACACCTTTTTTTTTTTTTTTTTTTTTTTTTTTTTTTTTTACATTCTATCTTTTACTATTGATGCTGCATAGGCAGCCCCAGTAGTAAAAAGTTGGTCACACTTGTCAAACACTGACAGGTTGGTTACACTCATCAAACAATCAGTTCTCCAAGTGATGCTACAGATAGCTTGCAGAATGCTAGCGTTTTCCAAGCGAATTACGCTTGCAAAATGCTAGTTTTTCCGCGGGAATTTAAAATGCGATTTTTCCCGCGGAATGGAATTCCGGAATTCTCGCGGTAATTTCCGCGAGAGTTCCGTTACGTGTGCACATAGCCTAACTCACCGCTCGCCTCTCTTATAGGGACTGAAGACCGGCATGTACTACCTACGGACACGGCCGGCTGCCAACCCCATCCAGTTCACACTAAACAAGGAGAAGCTGAAAGAAAAAGGAGGCCTTGTAAATGGGGCAGAAACCACGGAGGAGAAGGAGCGCAATAAAGCCGCCATGGTGTGTTCCCTAGAAAACCGTGATGACTGTCTCATGTGTGGATCCTAGAGGGGACAACACAACAAACTGAAACTTTTGGTTGCTGGTGTCCGGCCAGTCCCTGCTCCGCCTGTTCTACGCACAATCTGCAGTCTCTTGGGTTCTGGGCCTTGTAGTTCTGTTCGTTTACTGGAGGTCACGACAGGTCATCACTCCGTGCTGTCATTTTCGTGCACTAGAAACTAATGAATTGATATTTTCTATGAACTGTCTGAGTGGTTTTATTGGTTGCGTCTGATAGGGAGAGGTTAATGGCAGCCTGTGGTTGTGTCCGACTGACGTCGCTCCTGGGGGGAAATGTACTGAGCAAAGTGCAGACCTTCAGCTAAAAAGATGTTGTAGGCGACCGTATCACAGTTAGGTGGTTAGATGTTCTGACTTCTCAGCATGGGATGTGACCTGAAATCATTTTGGCATAAGCTAAGCTGGACCCCTATGCTTTGAACTGGGAAACTGTGGTGGTAGTTTTTACTTTACGATATAATGCACTAAACAGTGGGTGAAAAAACTGCACCATTCTCAATGTTCAAAACACTGTGGCATGTAAAAGTTTGTGCACCCCTGGTCAAAACTACTGTGGTGAAGATAATGTCATCTACAACTTGCTTATCTAAAAGGCCTAAATTTACAGATGACACATTTCCTTTGTATTTGCGAGAAAAATTCTATTTTTTTTTTTCCATTTTAAAATTTTCAAAAAAGGAAAATGGGCCGATGCAAAAGTTTGGACATCCTTGGAGATTTGTGTGCTCCTATAATTTTGACCAATGTTTCAAACCTTAGCCTGTTACCGTTATGGCTTCTTCACTATCATTGTTAGGAAAGGCCAGATAATGCGAATTTCCCGGCTTTAAAAAAAAAAAAATCCATCCTCCTCTGACCTTGTGTCAAAAAACAGCAGCCATGGGATCTTCTAAGCAGCTGCCAGCACTGAGAATGGTGGAGGCCTATAAAGCAGGAGAAGGCTATGAGAAGATTGGAAAGCGTTTCCAAGTTGCCCTTTCCTCAGTTTGAAATGTAATTAAGAAATGGCCGTTACCAGGGACAGTGGAGGTCAAGATAAGGTCTGGAAGTGTGAGAGCTACTTGTAGTGCTCTGAGAGCCAACTAGAACACCCGCTTGACCCCTAAAGACCTTCAGAAAGACATAGCAGACGCTGGAGTTGTGCTACATTGTTCTACTGTTCAGAGAGGCCTGCACAAATATGGCCTTCATGGAAGAGTCATCAGAAGAAAACCTCTCCTGCATCCTCACCATAAAATTCAGCGTCAGAAGTATGCAAAAGAACATCTAAACCAGGCTGATGCATTTTGGGAACAAGTCTTGTGGATCAATGAGGTTAAAATAGAATTCTTTGGCCCCAATGATCAATCAAAAAAGAAAAGGCACAGAATATCTTGCCTACCATTAAGCATGGGAGTGGATCTATTGGGGGTGGATCGGTGTTGTAGACAGTTGCACGGGGAAGCTTTTCACAGGGAGAGGGAAGAATGGAATGGATTCAATTAAATCAACAAATTCTTGACTGCATGCAAAATATCTAAAAAAAAATAAAAAAAATATGCAGGTGAAAAGAGCATGGCTTCTACACATGGATAATGATCCTAAACACGTCACAGTCCACAATAGGCGACCTCAAGAGGCACGAGCTGAATTTTTTTTTTTTACAATGGCCCTCACAGTCCCCTGATCTGAACATCATTGAAAATCTGTGATGAGACTTCAGAGCAGCAGAGGAAGCAAGATGACCCAGGAATCTCTCAAAATGGGAGGAATTCTCCTAGGAGGAATGGAGGAAAATCCCTCAAACAAGAACAGAGACTCTTGTCTGGCTACAAGCAAAAGGGGCCGGTACTAACCATGCAGGGTGCCCAAACTTCTGCATCTGCCCATTTTACTTTTTGTAACTTTTAAAATGTAAAAGAGGGAAAATTTAAATATTTTAATTTCTCCCATGATGGCACCACCTGAGAGAGGGTATCTGCCCATTAAAGACAGGAAACCTACTGAATAAAAGGGCGGTACCTCTCTGCATCACTTTTGGTTTCCTGTCCTTGTGGGAGCCAGAGTAGTGAGCCGTATTTGGACTTACCCAGAATCTGGAGGGTGTCCAGGACAGGATGCCATCTGAAGGGTGAGGTAATATTGACCAGTAGGTCTGTGCGACGCCGTGCAGGCAGAGACCTCTTGGAGCAAAGTCTGGCTGACACGAGGTCCCGGACTGCGCATGCTGGGGCTGCAGGAGCACCCCGATGGAGTGCGCCGGAAGCTACAGTGGCCATCTGGGTCTGCGTGTGCACAGGGCTGCCTGAGGCTCCCTGCCCACAGTGCGCTGGATGGAGGTGGCCTGGGCCTTCCCGGTATAAAAGGGGATGTGCCCAGGATTATGCTGCGGCAGTCCTGTATATGGATGCACAGCAGCAGCCAATGCCAGGGGTGCAGTAGTGGTAGTCGGGCAGGCAGCAGGACCGGTCTGAACAGCAAGGCAGGTTATGAGAACACCTCCAGGAGAGAATGTTCTGAACCATTCCAGTCTCCGTCTCTGGTACCCTAGACTGATCCATTGATTGGTGAGTGATCTGCGAGAAAGATTGCCATATTAAGTGGGTCCCCCTTTTCAATGTATTTTTTTTTTTTACTGGGAAAGACTTGAAACGTAGCTCCAAGCAGAAGAATGTGTGCTCTGTGCAGGGAAAATTTACCCAGCACTTATATATAATAAAAAACTGTCCTGATTGCATACAGCAGACTGTCTCGGAGGAACCCGACAGGTTTGCTGTGGACCTAAAGTCCATAATTAGATCAGAAGTCCAGGAGTTAATAAAACACCTAATGAAACTTAAAGAGCAGAAAAAAAATCAAGACTGCAGTCATTCAAGTCTGATGGATCAATAACGTTAAAGTATAGGGAGTATTCGGATTTATCTGGTACCTCCTCTGATAATGACAAAGGAAGGGGGGAGGGGTAGGCCTTGTTTTCCTGCAGAGGACACAGACAGGCTGGTTAGAGCAAAGAAGTCCCCCCCCCAGAACAGTTCAGGACATCATGTCCAGGGGACTTGGCACAGAGGGAAAGGCGCTCTTTCCCGGTCAATGAAAAGATCAAAATACTCATTAGTAAGGAATGGAAGAGACCGGAGAGGGAGGGTCCGCTACCATCTTCGTCAGAGAGAAAATATCCTTTTGATGAAGAAGAAGCAGGTGTATGGGAGAAAACTCCTAAAACTGATGTGGCGGTAGCACAATCAGTAAAAAAAAATGAAAAAAGTCTACATTGCCCTTTTGAAGACCTAGGGGCTTTTAAGGACCCCTGGACAAGAAGGCAGAGGTTTACTTGAAGCAGACATGGGAATCGGCAGGGTCGTTGAAACTTGCAATAGTGGCAACCTGCACAGCCATGTCAATGATGGTGTGGCTACAGCAGCTTGATGACCAGGTGTAAAGAACAACACCCCTAGGAAGAAGATCTTGGCAAACCTTCCACTGATGCAGGGAGTGGCTGCCTTCCTGACTGATGCCTCGGCAGATTCGGTCAGATTGGTGGCTAGGTCAGCGAATCTATCAAATGCGGCCCGCAAAGCTTTGTGGCTCAAAAGCTGGCCCAGGAGATCCCCAAACCAAGGCCAGACTGTGGTCAAGTCCCATGTGAAGGGAAATATCTTTTCGGCCAGACACTGGATGATATCCTAGATAAAGCAGCATATAAGAAGAAAGGCTTTCCCAATGTGTCTCTTCCACAATACAAAAGTTTCTTTCGTAGGTGGACGTATAACAAACAAAACTCCTTAGAGAACAAGGGAAGTGGAAGAAGTAAAAAAAATCAAGAAGCGCAGGCTTCATGTTTGGGGGCACCTCCGGCAGAGACGAAAACTTGAGTTCAGGTCCACTCCCAGGTTTTCCTTCAAGGTCTTGTCCTCCAGGACTCTGAAAGAACAGCTGGCACTATAGGTGGAAGTGTAAGGCTTGCTGCAGAAACAGGTTCTGGTGGAGGTACCTGTTAAGCAGCAGGGGAAGGGTTTTTATTCTCCCCTGTTCTGGAAACCCGACTGATCCTTCAGAACTATTGTCGGCCTACGGAGTCTGAACAAATTTCTGGTCTACAGACCATTCAAGATGGAGCCAAAAAAAATCAACTTTAAAGATGTTGGTCCCAGGCTGCTATGAGTGTCCTGGACTTGAAGGACACATACTACCTGTGAAAACACAGCCTTATATCTTAGGCCTGTTTCACATTTCCGTTGTCGGTGGTCAGCTGACATCCGTCAAAAGTTAAAAAAACGGATCCGCCTCCGTTTCGTGACATACGGATGTGAGCGACTGCTTTTTTAAGACGGATCCGCCGAAGATGAAAAGTACCGTCAGTTTAAAGCGACCGCGCCCTGAAAGGAGAGGGAGATAATTTTTGCCGATCCCGGAAACGGCATTTCAGGGTTAAAATGTTCCCGGAGCAAAGCTTCCGGTCATGCACACTTCAAAATAGCGGACCGTCAAGGAAAAAAAACATTGAGTCCGTCTCATCCGCCCGAGAGACGCTAAAATTTTGATGGATCCATCAAAAAACGGGTGGGACGGACGACCGTCAGTCAAGATCCGCCGCTAATGTAACTCTATGGGGGAAAAAACGGATCCGTCCCTTTTTTGGCAGATCCGTTTTTTTCAAAAATTGGCGAATTTTGCCTGACGTCAAAAAACGGAAGTGTGAAACAGGCCTTAACCAGATGTAAATTGTGTAGGCCCAAAATCATAAACTGACTTGTAGGAAGTCACAGCTGCTATTATCCCGACAAGTCAGCGGAAGGATGAGACTCTGTAATGTGCACCATCTTGGGTACTGTACTGGGACTGTTCTGTGTTATCTGCCTGTTTTAGAGATCAATAAAGCATTGCCACAATGTTTTAGCCTCACCCTGTCTTGTCCTCCAGATCAAATGTGAACAATAGCAAAAGAACACTTAGCTGAGCATGCAGGGACTGAGCTGGAAACTAAGACCTCAGGAGGCAGGAAAAAAATCACCAGCAGGGATAGAGGGAGTCGGCTGTCTTAAATCCAGTCTGAAACCCCAGATCTCCAATCCTCATCATCAGGTGGCAAGCCTCTGTTAATCAGATCAGCTCCATTACCTCCAGTAACCACCAGAGGGAGCCCAGAAAGAGAACTCGCAACCCCTCTGTCAATATGACCAGCTCCACTACCTTCAGTAGTAACCAGAGGTAGACCAGAAAGCGAATTCAAAACAACCGCTGTGTAGTCTGGGCAGTTAAATCCTTCACAAGGACGGCCACTACAAATTTGGTGTACTGATCGATGGTTAAGATGTAGCTATGTCCTGTCCTGCTGGCCTCTACCTTCATATGATGAATGGCTACTATTTCTAATGGACGTCAACTCACAAGCGGATGCAGTGGTGGTTTATGATCACCTTTCACAGTTGTGATAGTCACAGACGTGTGACATTCCTGCCACCATTTTTCAATGTCTCTCATGCCTATCCAATTGAATCGCCTACGGCCTGTAGCTTCTGTCTTTTGCACTACAAAGTTACCAGACAGATCATGATAGGCAATGAGGACCATGTCTACATCTCTCCCTGTGATCACAATTTGATGGAGACGAGTAATGGTGATGGTATCCACGCTACTGCGATACAGCAACCCTTTCTTCACAAAGAACAGTTTTCGCTGTCTCCACAGACAAAGTTATTGAGGATCTGCATCGCCTCTGCAAAATCTACCGGGAGGTTTTCCCGTGATTAGTAATTCCCAAATTTCTGCAACACTCGACTTTCCGTCTGTACATGTATCCAAGTAGTTTCCAGTAGCAGACACTCTGGACTGGCTTACTGAGAATGAAATATATACGAAGACTAAAAAGTACCACAACACTGTATACTGGTGTACGCTTTAAAAAACATTTCCCTTTTTCTACTTTTTAAATTCTGGTGTAATACATACTGAGCCTGTGAGTGTCTGTGTCTGACTATGGAACTATAGACGGAAATTTACAATTACCCCTAGACTGGATAGATACACCTGTTATCTGCTGATACAGTACCTTTGTTATAAATATTTTATTATGGTCTCATCCATACTGCGTGAGCGTGTGTGGTTTACTCCTATATCTACAGAGATAACAATTTTTACCCTATACTATATACAGCTTGTATCTTGTTATACAGTGCCTTTGTTCGACATTTAGCATTACGGTCAAATCCATACTGAGTTAAGGCCCTTTTACATTTAGCGATGCACCAGCGATCCAACCAGCTATCCGACCCAGTCAGGATCGCTGGTGCATCGCTAAATGATCGCTAGTGAGCTTTCATACAGAAAGATCTCACAGCGATGCAGCAGCGACGCAGCGCACGATACTTACCTTTCAGACAGCGATCCTGCGTCCTCCCGCCCGCCTCCATGCGTCGCTGGACGTCACAGCAGGAAGTCTCAGCAGGAAGCGCCCGACGAGAAATGGAGCCGGACATTCTCGTGCGATCAGCGATGGACAGCGGGGGAGCCGGTCGCTGGTAAGTATCACACATAGCGATATCGCTAGCAATATCGCTATAACGTCACAAAACCGGTGACGTTTTAGCGATATTGCTAGCGATATCGCTTAGTGTAAAACCCCCTTTAGCGTCTGAGTGACTACGGGACTATCTATACGGACATTTCAATTGTACCCTTTAATCTATATACTTGCTATCTTGTTATCCAGTACCTTTTTTTCAACATTTTGTATTATGGTCAAACACAGACTGAGTGAGCTTGTGAGGGTGACTCCGAAAACATATACCGAGATTTCAAATTTGCCCAACACTGTATACAGCTGTGCGCTTGTGTTAAATTACCTATTTACAGTTTTTCATATTGTGTAATCCATACTGGGCCTGAGAGCGTTTGTGTCTGCCTCCTGAAATATATACGGAGATTCAGAATGTTTACACTATACTATATATACCTTGTATCTGGTGATACTGACCCCTTTTTCAACTTTTTATTTTATTGTGTAATCCATGCTGAGCCTGTGAGCGTCTGTGTATGACTCATGAAACATGTACGGAGATGTACTATTATCCCTAGACTGTATAGAGCTGTACACTTATGATACAGTACCATATATATGCTGGTATTTTGGGTCCATTTTCCCAAACATGAGGAAGTATGGTGGAAGAGGCCGTGGGCGTGGGGGGCCACCTGGTAGATGGTGGTGGTGAGGCATCTGCTGGTAGTGCCAAAAGCACAATAGCAGCTAAGGCAGGAGGTGTTGAACCTGCGTCATGGTCTGGCTCTGGAAGGCCTGTAAGGCTCCCTTTTCTGGGAGTAGGTAGACTGCTTTTAAAGCCGGAGCATCAGGAAATGTTTTTGGCTTACATAGCTGAAACCGCCTCCAGCTCTCCTCCTCTTCGTAAGTTTCAAAACATGCAAGCACTGAATTGTCAGTGCAGGCTTCTGGTCAGGAGTAACCCCTTTACTTGGGTCCTTCACCCACACCAAAAGTGAAGGATGCGGCAGCCCACAATTCAGATTACTCCATGGAGCTCTTTTCACATACCATGCCTGGGTTCATTCAAAATGGGGCCCATCATATACTGGAGCATTATAAATGGGGAAGATTATATATGGAGCATTATTTGGGCCCACCATACACTGGAGCATCATCCATGAGGCCCGTCATATACTGGAGCATTCCAAATGGGGGACATCAGACAATGGAGCAGCATTTACGGGGCCCATTATACACTGGAGCATTAGAAATGGGGCTCATTATACATGGAGCATTATTTGGGCCCATAAGACTGGAGCTTCATCCATGGGGCCCATCATATACTGTAGCATTATGTGGAGCTCATCATATACTGTATGGAAAATTCTATGGGAAAAATTATTCTGTATAGACAAATATATGGGGCTCATTACTCTGTATAGCGCACTATGTGGTGGCTATAATACTGTATGGAGTAATATACTGTCCAGTTTTTGAGCTATTGTACAATTTAAAATAGATCAGTCATGTCATGTAAGCACTGAAGTATATGTCCTTGTACTATACCTATATTTCTGTGCCGTATCGGAGCATCATGAGTTGTGGAATGTGTTAAAAGGGCGCACTGACATTCTTTGGCCCAGGGCACACGAAAATCTGTAGCCAGCCCTACCCCCCCACAACTTTAGCCAAATAACCCCCAGTTTTCAATGCGTAACTATTAGTATAAAGTAAATTAAGGTTGACAAGCTTCAGTAATAAGAATTGATGTCGTTGGCATTGAAATGGGCACTGTAGGTGTGTTTCCTGTCCTCCACTCACTGCCGACTTTTCTTCCCCATTGACTTGCATTGGGTTTCGTGTTTCAGTCGGACCTCCGACTTTTCCCGATAGTCAGCCGATTTCGTTCGACTCGACTTTTGACAAAGTCGGGTTTCATGAAACCCGACTCAACCCGAAAAAAGGCAAAGTTGCTCATCTCTAATCTCTAATACTAGATTTCTGCATTAACGTGTAACCACACCAATGTGGTGTATTATGCCCCATGTGGCTCTCCATTATCTATGTCGGACTCACATCTTGAGAACTGCGGATCCATGTGCGCGAGCATGTGAGGGACATTGCTGCGGCCAGGACAGCGGCTGACATTACTGATCTGAAGCTTACTCCACGTCATTTTAGGATGTATCATGACTGTGACCCCAAATCCGTCAACATACGGGGGGATAGTCGTCATACACACTGGTGTACGGGGAGGACCTGTAGGGAAACTCTTAGCACAATGTGAGGCAAGATGGATGGTCACCTTGACACCCTTTGGTCTTAATAAACCCTTAGTTTTTCATCCTTCCCTTCCCACATGTTTTGTTTTGTTTTTTTCTTTTACTAATTTTATTATTTTTTGTCTGTAATTTATATTATTTCTTGTTTATTTGCAGTGACGTCTTTGAGATGATAAATCCGTAAACTTTCCATCTTTGAGGTTGGGACTAATTATAATAAAAGAAGTTTGGGAGAGTATGCTGCAACATTGTCTGACATCCGCGGCTCATGGCGATTTATCCAAAGTGCTCATCAATCGGCTAATAATACAGCATATACGGCCAGTTGTATTCTGTGACCAGTCTTTTCTAGATTTAGTCCAGATGTTCTTGTCTTTTACGGATATTTCTTCCTTTTCGTCACATAGGACCTTGTTAAGGTTCTTCATTCGGTTGGTTTACAGCCTTGTACCTTTTTGGATGTTAGTCACCTCTGGGATTGATGCGGGCGTGCGCCTTTCTCCACTTTGGGCATTTGCTGATGATCCGTCATCTCTAGACTGGTCTGCACATGTCCGAGAACCAAGGGAACTGCCGTCACTCCCTGGCGCGCGTGCCGGTGGTTTGGTGGCTGGGATGAACACTCAGCAATTTGGTCATGTGCCACATTTTTGGGTTTATGGTCACATGTTCAAAAAGTCCTGTAGTGAACATGATTTTTCATTTCCCCTTGAGAAAACGAGGTATCAACAAACGAAACGTACGTCGGGGATTTCTGCACTTGCATGTGCGCTGGGGTTTTTTCTCAGCAGCATGGGTAAGGATTCCTTTTTGTGATTTTTACTAACCTTGGAGTATGGTGGGGATTATGTTTAGAGGAGGTTTAATGGCCATAATGGCCAGACACGGACATGTTACTCTAAATATTCTGGATGACCCAGCGCCCATCTGCATGCCTCTTAACCTCTTTCGTGCTAGTCACCACTTGTTTGTTTGTCCTTTTTAATCCCTGTGGGGAATTTTAATGTGTGTCTTTTGTATTCATCAAATGTAATTTTTTTTAAAGTTTTTTCTGATTTTGGCTTTTTAGGAGTGCCTTTCCATTTTGTCAGATGCTGATCTTATATTTCTACTAAAAAGATGTTTCGTCACCATACAACAAGCCAACAAACCCCCTCTACTTATCACGAGGTTTAATGCTGGGTGGACGCTTCTTTAAAGTCTTACTATGACTGACGCTTCCTACGGAAGGTGACTTGACCACTAATTTCAGATTCAGGACCACCTCTCTTGCAGATATCTCAGGAAAATGTGCCCTACAGCATCCATGCATGATCGCTTTGGATGGCCATTCATGTACAGTGAGGAAAATAAGTATTTGATCCACTGCCGGTTTTGCAAGTTTTCCCACCTCCAAAGAATAGAGAGGTCTGTAATCTTTATTGTAGGTACACTTCACCAGTGAGAGACAGAATCTAAAGATAAAATCCAAAAATTAATTAATTTGATTTTATTGCATGAAATAAGTATTTGATCACCAACCAACGAGCAAGAATTCTGCTCTCACTGACCTGTTAGTTTTTCTATAAGAAGCCTCCTACTCTGCACTTGTGCTAATTGCACCTGTTTGACCTTGTTACCTGTATAAAAGACACCTGTCTACACACACAATCATACTCCAACCTCTCCACCATGGCCCAGACCAAAGAGCTGCCTAAGGACACCAGGGAAAAAATTGTAGACCTGCACAAGGCTGGGATGGGCTACAAGAAAATAGGCAAGCAGCTTGGTGAGAAGACAACTGCTGGGACAATTATTAGAAAACAGAAGAAACGCAAGATGAGTGTCAATATTCCTCAGTCTGATTCTGAGATAGGTCACGAATCATCCCAGAACTACACGGGAGGACCTGGTCAATGACCTGAAGAGAGCTGGGACTGCAGTCTCAAACATTACCATTAGTAACACACTACACCATCATGGATTAAAATCCTGCAGGGCACACAAGGTCCCCACTGCTCACGCCAGCATATGTACAGGCCTGTTTGAAGTTCACCAATGATCATCTAGCTGATGCAGAAGAGGCATGGGAGAAGGTCATGTGGTCAGATGAGACAAAAATAGAACTTTCTGGTATCAACTGCACTCGTCATGTTTGGAGGAAGAAGAAGGATCAGTACAACCTCATGACCACCATCCAAACCATGAAGCATGATGGGGGAAAACATCATAGTTTGGGGGTGCTTTTCTGCAAAGGGGACAGGACGACTGCACTGTATTGAAGGCAGGATGTATGTGGTCATGTATTGTGAGATTTTGGCCAACAATCTCCTTCCCTCAGTAACAGCATTAAAGATGCGTCATGGCTGGTCTTCCAGCATGACAATGACCCGAAAAACCCAGCCAGTACGACTAAGGAGTGGCTTCGTAAGAAGCATTTCAAGGTCCTGGAGTGGCCTAGCCAGTCGCCAGACCTGAACCCAATAGAAAATCTTTGGCAGAGCAGAAACTCAACATTGTTCAGCGACAGCCCCAAAAACCTGAATGATACGGAAATGATCTGTATGGAGGAGTGGGCCAAAATCCCTGCTGCAGTGTGTGCAAACTACAGGAAACGTCTGATCTCTGTAATTGCAAACAAAGGTTTCTGTACGGAATATTAAGTTATGATTTTCTATTGTATCAAATACTTATTTCATGCACTAAAATGCAAATTAGTTATGTAAAAATCCTACAATGTTATTTTCTGGATTATATTTTTACATTGTGTCTCTTACAGGTGAAGTGTACCTACAATAAAAATTACAGACCTCTCCATTCTTTGTAGATGGGAAAACATGCAAAATCGGCAGAGGACCAAATACTTCTTGTCACGGGGTTACAGCAACAGAGCGGAGCCAGAAGACCGCAGCGTCTGGTGGCTACTCCATCGCTGAGAAGAAGCACTTTCCAGTGTATTAAACGTGTTTGTTTCTTTCAGCAGAACAGGGGTTAATCGGCCATGTTGGAAATTCCTGCATTCAGCTGTGCTCGGTTAGTCACTCCTTTCCCCTATAAAATCTGGGCTTGATTACCAAGTCCTTGTCTGAGTTAGCAATTGCTGCAAGACATAGGAGTGGGAGAAGTTGCTGTTGTGAAGGAGTGCTGGAGGAATTTTTTAAGTGACTGTTGCTTGGTTTGTATACTTGGAAATTCCTTATCCTTTCCCGTCTTACTTTCTTCCCCTTCCTATACACCCCGGTAGATTCCTCTGTTATATGTGAGTGTATATTTTGTGTGTATGAAGTTTTCAACTAACCCTTGTCTTTGTTACCCTGTCTGTCGGGTTGGTGTACTTCGGTGCACAGTAGTGCCCCTCTTCCCTGGGTGGGGGAAGGGGACAGACAAAAAGCTAATCTAGGAGATAGGGCAAGGACGGAGGCCCCGGCGTCTTCACCATCTGAAGTATCCCGAGGAACAGAGCGAGCTCAGGCCCACCCTAGTGTTAGGGCCAGGTAAGGTGCCCCTGGTCCCAGGTCACTTGCCAGTCAAATCAGGACACGTCTTTTCCACCGTGTCTGTTGTATGTTACGTGTAGTTGTGCTTTGTCTGTTTCTAGCTATTTATGTCTGGAGTGAGAGATCACATTTTAGTCACAACTTGCTGCCTCCCTAATGGAGCCCTTGGTTGTGAATTACACTTTGGTTCCCTTTGCTGGCGCTGACTAAATACTCATATAGTTGTCCTTTGACTTTTATTTCCAGGCCTCTCATGTCAGGATCATCTCACTATAACAGAGACTACAGGACTGTCATGACTCCCATCCCTGCAGAGGTTCTTCTGGATCCTTTGATTCCAATATGACGAGCCAGAGATTACTGAAAAGACCTCTGTTTACACTTCTTTGGTGTCTGGAGATTTCCACATTGATGATAATGAGACAGAGGAAATCCACAAGGAGCCCAGGGAGTATATAATACGTAGAGCGGCTGCCCCATCACCGACATCTCTGATGGCAGCAGTCAAACAGGAGAACCTTGTATAGTGAGGTAAGAGGACGGGCACAGAGAGATAGAGGCACCAACCTACATATTAATGATAGGAGACCTAAGAAAATGAATACTCAGTCATTAAATGTACCCCCTGGCTACAGATGAGATGATGACCTGGTCACAGAGTAGACAATCCTCTGTGAGCTAAATACAGCAGAACAAAGGTCTCTCCTGTCCTGACCTCCAGGCAAAGAGACCAAATTTGCCATAATACATTGTAACAAACCCATCACCTCCATGTATTTGCCATTTTTGTTACCATGTGGAAGCCTCTGGCAAGGTCAGAGTCTTATGTCAATGGGATGTGTAGGGTTTCTTCTGGCAACAGGTATAGCTCTCTGTTGTGAACACTTTTGACCTGACTTCTGAGTTTGGGCTCCCTCTGGTGGTTGCTGCAGGTAATGGAGCTGGTCGAGTTGACAGAAGTCACCTGAATCATAGAATCATAGAATCATAGAATCGTAGAGTTGGAAGGGACCTCCTGGGCCATCTGGTCCAACCCCCTGCTCAAAGCAGGATTCGCTAAATCATCCCAGTCAGATGTCTGTCCAGCCTCTGTTTGAAGACTTCCATTGAAGGAGAACTCACCACTTCTCGTGGCAGCCTGTTCCACTCATTGATCACTCTAACTGTCAAAAAGTTTTTTCTAATATCTAATTTGTGTCTCCTCCCATTCAGTTTCATCCCATTGCTTCTAGTCTTTCCTTGTGCAAATGAGAATAAAGTTGATCCTTCTACAATGTGACAGCCCTTTAGATATTTGTAGACAGCTATTAAGTCTCCTCTCAGTCTTCTCTTTTGCAAACTAAACATTCCCAAATCCTGCAACCTTTCCTCATAAGACAGGGTTTGCAGACCGGTCACCATTCTGGTCGCTCTTTTCTGAACTTGCTCGTTTGTTGATGTCTTTTTTAAAATGTGGTGCCCAAAATTGGACACAATATTCCAGATGAGGTCTGACCAAAGAGGAGTAGAGGGAAATAATGACTTCACGTGATCTAGACTGTATGCTTCTGTTAATACATCCTAGAATTGCATTTGCCTTTTTTGCTGCTGCATCACACTGTTGACTCATATTCAGTCTGTGATCTATTAGTATACCCAAGTCTTTTTCACATGTGCTGTCACTTAGCCCTATTCCTCCCATTCTATATATGTTTTTTCCATTTTTATTGCCCAGATGTAGTACTTTGCATTTCTCCCTGTTAAAAACCATTCTGTTAGTTGCTGCCCACTTCTCCAGTTTATTTAAATCTTTTTGAATCCTCTCTCTCTCTTCTCTAGTATTAGCTATCCCTCCTAGCTTTGTGTCATCAGCAAATTTAATCAGTTTACCCTCAATTCCTTCATCTAAATCGTTGATAAAGATGTTGAACAATACAGGGCCCAGGACAGAGCCCTGTGGTACCCCACTTGAGACATTCTTCCAACTGGATGTGCAGCCATTTACGACCACTCTTTGGGTCCGATCACTAAGCCAGTTATGAATCCACCTAAATGTTGCCTTGTCCATTCCATACTTAATCATTTTTTCAATAAGGATTGTATGAGAGACTTTGTCAAATGCTTTGCTGAAGTCAAGATATACTATATCTACAGCATTTCCTTGATCCACCCAATCAGTGATACCGTCATAGAAGGAAATTAAGTTAGTCTGACATGACTTATTAGTTACAAACCCATGCTGACTCTGTTTAATCACTTCATTCTTATCCAGGTATTGACATACATGTTGTTTAATAATTTGTTCAAAGATCTTTCCTGGTATAGAAGTCAGACTCACCGGCCTATAGTTACCTGGGTCCACCTTCTTCCCCTTTTTGAAGATAGGAACAACATTTGCTCTTCTCCAGTCTTCTGGCACTTCTCCTGTTCTCCAAGAATTTTCAAAGATTATAGAGAGGGGTTCAAAAATTTCTTCTGCTATCTCCTTCAGTACTCTGGGGTGTAATTCATCTGGACCTGGAGACTTGAATTCATTTAGGCTAGCTAAGTGTTTCCTCACTATCTTTCTGTTTATAGATATCCTGGATTCTTCTATTCCCTTAATAGGACAGTGAATAACAGTTGATGTTACATTTCCTTTCTGAGAGAAAACAGATGCAAAATAGGAATTTAAAAGTTCAGCCTTCTCAACATCCTGTCTTACCATTTCATCATTTTCATCCTGTAAAAATCCTATAGCATCTTTGACTTTTCTTTTACTTTTGACATATCCCCAAAATCCTTTATTATTGCTTTTGACATCTCTTGCAAGCCTCAATTCATTTTCAGCTTTAGATAATCTGATTTGTGCCCTGCAGGTTCTGCAGACAGCATTATATTCTTCTTTAGATATGCCTCCCTCTTTCCATTTTATAAACATTTTTTTCTTCCTTTTTAGCATGTGCTTAAGTTCTGTGTTCATCCATCCTGGTTTCCTTAACTGCTTCCTATTCTTCCCTCTTTTCGGAATTGTTAACAACTGTGCTTTGAGAATTTCATTTTTCAAGATTTCCCATCCTTCCTGGACATTTTTGTCTTTAAGGATATCCAGCCATTGGATCCCTCCAATTCTCTTTCTGAATCCCTTAAAATCTGCCTTTCTGAAATCTAACCTTGATGTCTGAGTCTTCACAGGTCTTCCGCCTCTAGTTATCCAAAATTCTAAAATAGCATGGTCGCTACCTCCTAGGGTCCCAGCCACTTTTACCTCCTCAACCATTTCCTCCCTGTTTATAAGGATTAGATCCAAGGTAGCAGTTCCCCTTGTTTTCTCCCTTACCTTTTGGAAGATAAAGTTGTCAGCAAGAGAGGATAAGAATTTCCTTGACCTGTTAGTTTTGCCTGAGAGAGATTCCCAACAAATGTCTGGATAGTTGAAATCTCCCATGACAACTATGTCATATTTTTTGGAGAACTTGGCCATTTGATGCATAAAGAGTTCATCCATAGCTTCAGCTTGCACAGGCGGCCTGTAGTAAATGCCTACAATGGTGTCCTTTCCATTGTTCTGTCCTTGTATTCTTACCCAAACAGTTTCCACAGAACTCCCAGTCTCTGAAGCTTCAATCTCTGTGCAGATATACGCGTTTCTAACATACAATGCAACACCCCCTCCTCGTTTATCAAGTCTGTTTCTTGCAAATAAGTTGTATCCTTCTAGTCTTGTATTCCAATCATGTGTATTGTCCCACCAAGTTTCAGTGATTCCAATGACATCATATTTCTTTTCCTGTGTTAGTAGTTCCAATTCTCCTTGTTTGTTGCCCATGCTTTGTGCATTAGTATAGAAACATTTTAGTTTGTGATTGGTTTCTCTTTCTCCAATATTTTTATTAATTAGATTCTTTCGTCTTTGTTCTTCCTTTCCACTTCTAATAGCAGAGTTCTCAATAGCATTTGTCAGGTGTATGGCTTTTTCTGGTCTTTTGCTTCCCTTCCCATGTTGTTCTAGTTTAAAGCTCTCCTTACAAGTGTAGCAAGGCGACTTCCAAATACATGTTTTCCAGTCTTCGTAAGGTGCACCCCATCTCTAGCAAGTAGTCCATCGTATAAGTAGTTCACTCCGTGATCCAGAAATCCAAATCGTTGCTGACGGCACCATCGACGTAGCCAGTTATTCACCTGCAGAATCTTATTCCACCTCCTTGGTCCATGGCCATCCACTGGGAGGATGGAAGAGAAGACCACCTGCGCTCCCAGTTCTTTCACTTTCTTGCCTAAGTCTTCAAAGTCTCTGCAGATGGTTTCCAGGTCGTTTCTTGCGGTGTCATTTGTCCCCACATGTAGTAGCAGGAATGGGTAGTCATCTGTAGGTCTGAAGAGTCCTGATATCCTGTCAGACACATCTTTAATTTTTGCACCTGGAAGACAACACATTTCTCTTGAAGTTATATCCGGTCTGCAGATAGCGGCCTCAGTTCCTCTCAACAGGGAATCCCCCATGACCACCACTCTCCGTTTCTTCTTCACAACATTTTTCTTTCTCCATCCAGGAGGACTCTGAAGGCGTACAAGGTTGCTGCTTGTTGGCAAAGTCTTATCCTGATGTATTTCTTCATTGTTTTCCTGCGTGAGAGCCTGGTACTGGTTTCTGAGCAGTATGGGTGCTGACTGCCTCCTGATCCTCCTGCTTCTCTGGGTCACATGTCTCCATTCCTCTGTTTCTTCAGGTGCACTTCGAATTTCTTCTCTTTCTGTAACATGAAGAGATAATTCTGCTCTGTCCAAGAACTCTTCACCTTCCTTAATGATCTTCAACGTAGCTAACCTCTCTTCGAGATTTTGCAACTTTTCCTCCAACAGGGACACAAGCTTGCATTTGTGGCATGTGAAGTTTGGCTTTTCCACTGGTAAGTCTGTGAACATGTAGCAAGAAATGCAGCTCACCAAATGGCTCCTGGCCTCTTCCATCTTGAGATTTCTTAAAAACGATGAAAGATGAGCCCAAATTTCCTCTTTTCAGCTGCAACGGCCAAAACCCAGTGATCGTTGAGCTCGCGGAGACTCTTCACTTATCCCAGAAGGCACTGGGAATATGCAAATGATCTCCTCAAGACTCTTCCCCTGGTTTTCCGATTTCCTCTTTTCAGCTGCAACGGCCAAAACCCAGTGATCGTTGAGCTCGCGGAGACTCTTCACTTATCCCAGAAGGCACTGGGAATATGCAAATGATCTCCTCAAGACTCTTCCCCTGGTTTTCCGATTTCCTCTTTTCAGCTGCAACGGCCAAAACCCAGTGATCGTTGAGCTCGCGGAGACTCTTCACTTATCCCAGAAGGCACTGGGAATATGCAAATGATCTCCTCAAGACTCTTCCCCTGGTTTTCCGATTTCCTCTTTTCAGCTGCAACGGCCAAAACCCAGTGATCGTTGAGCTCGCGGAGACTCTTCACTTATCCCAGAAGGCACTGGGAATATGCAAATGATCTCCTCAAGACTCTTCCCCTGGTTTTCCGATTTCCTCTTTTCAGCTGCAACGGCCAAAACCCAGTGATCGTTGAGCTCGCGGAGACTCTTCACTTATCCCAGAAGGCACTGGGAATATGCAAATGATCTCCTCAAGACTCTTCCCCTGGTTTTCCGATTTCCTCTTTTCAGCTGCAACGGCCAAAACCCAGTGATCGTTGAGCTCGCGGAGACTCTTCACTTGTCCCAGAAGGCACTGGGAATATGCAAATGATCTCCTCAAGACTCCTCAAGACTGAAGTGGATGAGTGGAAGCCAGGTGTTACAGACTAGGAAGATTTTAGTGAGCAAGCTTCCCTCAGTTGCTGCTGGTGATTTGGTTTTCTTCCTGTGCATTTTGAAGTCCGCTTGCCCCCTGCTTGGTCCTGCATCTTTCAGATAAGTTATTTGTTTGCCTGAATCTGTTTGCATTTGATCCAGTTTTTCCTTTCTCTGCTTTCTGCTTTGCTGTGCGGGTTCAGCATTGTTCCCTGCTGGGCCCTTTGTTGGACCCCGTTCCATATGTCACAGGTTATGTCAGTCTGTTCAGTATTGTTAGTCCCCTGTTATATCAGTATCTTTTGTTTTGCTTCCAGTTCACACCAGAATGCTGATCTAGTGGGGGAGAGGTCGTGTGGCCTCAGTATTTTTGCATATCAGACGTGTTGGATTTTTCTTAGGGTTTTGTGCGTGATTGCAGACAGTATCTTTTCTGTCCTGCGCTATCTAGACAGTTTGGGCCCCATCATTTGCTTACTCTATTTTCTGCCTGTGTTTGTGCCTTATCTTGTCTTACCGGCAATATATGTTTGGGGGCTATCTATTCCTTTGGGATTCTACTCCGGGGCAGTTTAGCTTTCTCCTTTCTTGCTTTAGGCATAGTTATTTCTTTGGCTGTGTCGAGATGTCTAGGGCATCGTAGGTATGCCCCACGGCTAATTCTAGTTGTGTTGTTAGCTTTAGGGGTCTGCAATCCGCTAAGCTACCAACCTTTCTGGTCATCTGGTTGCCTAGCTTATTTCTCTGTTATCCTCCTCGGTGGCCTAATCATAACAGCTCCCATGTCACTGGCCATGGGCTTACATTATGGTTAGATGACTTGTCTTGTATTGTCTTGAGTACCATGAGAGAACCCTAAGGAAGATGATTTGGGGAAATATGTACTTAGTGCTACATGTTGGATATAGCTTCCAATGAGATTAGATAGTCAGTGCCTTGGTTGTCCACGCTTCTCTCCTCCACCATCATCAATGTTTCCTTCCAACTAGTGATGGGCACGTATACTCATTGCTCGGGTTTCCCAGAGCATGCTCGGGTGATCCCCGAGTATTTGGATGTACTCGGAGATTTATAAACAGGGAGGAAATGGTTGAGGAGGTAAAAGTGGCTGGGACCCTAGGAGGTAGCGACCATGCTATTTTAGAATTTTGGATAACTAGAGGAGGAAGACCTGTGAAGACTCAGACATCAAGGTTAGATTTCAGAAAGGCAGATTTTAAGGGATTCAGAAAGAGAATTGGAGGGATCCAATGGCTGGATATCCTTAAAGACAAAAATGTCCAGGAAGGATGGGAAATCTTGAAAAATGAAATTCTCAAAGCACAATTGTTAACAATTCCGAAAAGAGGGAAGAATAGGAAGCATTTAAGGAAACCAGGATGGACGAACACAGAACTTAAGCACATGCTAAAAAGGAAGAAAAAAATGTTTATAAAATGGAAAGAGGGAGGCATATCTAAAGAAGAATATAATGCTGTCTGCAGAACCTGCAGGGCACAAATCAGATTAACTAAAGCTGACAATGAATTGAGGCTTGCAAGAGATGTCAAAAGCAATAATAAAGAATTTTGGGGATATGTCAAAAGTAAAAGAAAAGTCAAAGATGCTATAGGATTTTTACAGGATGAAAATGATGAAATGGTAAGACAGGATGTTGAGAAAGCCGAACTTTTAAATTCCTATTTTGCATCTGTTTTCTCTCAGAAAGGAAAATGTAACATCAACTGTTCTTCACTGTCCTATTAAGGGAATAGAAGAATCCAGGATTTCTATAAACAGAAAGATAGTGAGGAAACACTTAGCTAACCTAAATGAATTCAAGTCTCCAGGTCCAGATGAATTACACCCCAGAGTACTGAAGGAGATAGCAGAAGAAATTTTTGAACCCCTCTCCATAATCTTTGAAAATTCTTGGAGAACAGGAGAAGTCCCAGAAGACTGGAGAAGAGCAAATGTTGTTCCTATCTTCAAAAAGGGGAAGAAGGTGGACCCAGGCAACTATAGGCCGGTGAGTCTGACTTCTATACCAGGAAAGATCTTTGAACAAATTATTAAACAACATGTATGTCAGTACCTGGATAAGAATGAAGTGATTAAACAGAGTCAGCATGGGTTTGTAACTAATAAGTCATGTCAGGCTAACTTAATTTCCTTCTATGACGGAATCACTGATTGGGTGGATCAAGGAAATGCTGTTGATATAGTATATCTTGACTTCAGCAAAGCATTTGACAAAGTATCTCATACAATCCTTATTGAAAAAATGACTAAGTATGGAATCTACAAGGCAACTGTTAGGTGGATTCATAACTGGCTTAGTGATCGGACCCAAAGAGTGGCTGCACATCCAGTTGGATGAATGTCTCAAGTGGGGTACCACAGGGCTCTGTCCTGGGCCCTGTATTGTTCAACATCTTTATCAACGATTTAGATGAAGGAATTGAGGGTAAACTGATTAAATTTGCTGATGACACAAAGCTAGGAGGGATAGCTAATACTAGAGAAGAGAGAGAAGATTCAAAAAGATATAAATAAACTGGAGAAGTGGGCAGCAACTAACAGAATGGTTTTTAACAGGGAAAAATGCAAAGTACTACATGTGGGCAATAAAAATGAAAAAAGCATATACAGAATGGGAGGAATAGGCCTAAGCAACAGCACATGTGAAAAAGACTTGGGTATACTAATAGATCACAGACTGAATATGAGTCAACAGTGTGATGCAGCAGCAAAAAAAGGCAAATGCAATTCTAGGATGTATTAACAGAAGCATACAGTCTAGATCACGTGAAGTCATTATTTCCCTCTACTCCTCTTTGGTCAGACCTCATCTGGAATATTGTGTCCAGTTTTGGGCACCACATTTTAAAAAAGACATCAACAAACTGGAGCAAGTTCAGAAAAGAGCAACCAGAATGGTGACCGGTCTGCAAACCCTGTCTTATGAGGAAAGGTTGCAGGATTTGGGATTGTTTAGTTTGCAAAAGAGAAGACTGAGAGGAGACTTAATAGCTGTCTACAAATATCTAAAGGGCTGTCACATTGTAGAAGGATCCACTTTATTCTCATTTGCACAAGAAAAGACTAGAAGCAATGGGATAAAACTGAATGGGAGGAGACACAGATTAGATATTAGAAAAAACTTTTTGACAGTTAGAGTGATCAATGAGTGGAACAAGCTGCCACGAGAAATGGTGAGTTCTCCTTCAATGGAAGTCTTAAAACAGAGGCTGGACAGACATCTGACTGGGCTGATTTAGCGAATCCTGCTTTGAGCAGGGGGTTGGACCAGATGGCCCAGAAGGTCCCTTCCAACTCTACGATTCTATGATTCTATTTATTTTTTTCGGCGCAGCTGCATGATTTTCAGCTACTTGACAGCCTAAATGCGTAAGGGAATTTCCTAAGAAACAGGCAATCCCCACATGTATTCAGCCTGTATAGTAACCGCAAATCATGCAGGTGCAGCGACAGAAACTAAATCTCCGAGCACGCCAAAATACTCGTAAGCCACCCAAGCATGCTCGGGGAAACCCGAGCAACGAGTATACTCATCACTAATTCCAAACAATCTGACCATGCATGTAATGGTTTTATGCTAGACCACTCCAATGGTAGCACCAACCTTCTAGTGTTTCCCAATGATACATTGTTATAATTTTATTCAAAAGGATTCTTGACATTCACCAAAGATTGAAGTTTTCTTCTTAAACTTGGAGACATCGTTACCCATGATCATCATGAGATAAGATGACAATTGAACACCAGGACATGACAACCATTGAATGCAGCTTGATATCAATAACAATAAAGCTCACGAGTAAAGAGAGAAGATCTAAACATTGTGAATGACTGTATGAGACATCAACCTACCATGGTCACTTGCCTCCACTAATGTTTCTGGTTATGATACTATCACAACTATCTTCCACACTTTTCATTTTCATTGATAATTGGCATCATAACTAAGTTTCCTAATAACCTGAGGATGAACATGTTGAACCATGCTTGCCATCTACTCACGTGGACTTTCCTCCTTTGGCATGATAGTAAAGTTTTGTAGTGACCCAAGGATAGACTCATTCAACCATACGTCTCATATAATCTTTCCATAACTAAGTTTTCTAATGACCAGGGAATGAACATGTTCAACCAAAGTCAGTATTTTTTCTCTCACAATGAGTTTCTCCTGTTTGGGTTTCCAGGGATTGTTGCCTACTGGTCGTTTTTGGTGATCTCTTTTCTTTCCGTGTACATCACAATCTTGACAGGAAACTCTATCTTGATTTACCGGATCTGTGTAGAAATAAATCTCCATTCTCCAATGTATATTCTCATCTCCATCCTCTTCTCTGTCAACATTTCATGCACAACTTCCATCATGCCCAAACTCCTCCTGGGCTTAGCCTTCGATATGAATGAGATCACTTTGGCCGGTTGCCTCATGCAGATGTTCTATATTTATTTCATGGCTATTTTTGAGTCTGCTGTTATTCTGTCAATGGCTCTGGACAGGTTTGTGGCTATCTGTAGGCCTCTAGGTTACAATGATATCATGACTAGTCAGACCTTGCTCTACCTGGTCACTTTCGGGATCACTCGGAGTGCCCTTTTTGTTTCCCCAATGGTCATTTTAGCTTCTTATGTTCAATATTGTAAGTCAAACGTCATCATGAATTTTGTATGTGAGAACATGGGGCTCCTGAGTCTGGCCTGTGGTAGCACCACCAAACAGGAAATTGTGGGTCTGCTTGTCAGGATCTTCATCACTGTTCTTGATTCTGGTCTACGCCTATTATCTTACTCCAGCATTCTCTATACGGCCATGAAGATTATATCTGGTAAAGCCTGACACAAAGCTCTGCACACCTGTGGGACGCACCTGCTGGTGGCCATGTTCTTATATACCTGTGCTCTAGTATCTTCCATCGTGTACAGAATGCAGTCGCTCATCTCCTATGATGTCCTGAATCTGTTTAATGCAATCTACCTTATGATTCCCGCCACAATAAATCCTTTTATCTATGGATTAGGAGTCAAAGAAATCAGAAATTGCTAGACAAGATCCTGGAAGAAGAGGGGCTCTCTTCTCTTCTCATCGATGCAAGTCTAGAACAAGAAAACTTTTATTCTCCGACTGAAGAAGAAAATTGAACTCTTCCATAAGAGACAAGACATGCTAAGCATGCCGCGATGAGGAGACTTAAAGCCGCAATGCTCCTCTGGGAATTATGCAAATTGTCTCTTCAGAGAGGAAGAGGACTAGAACTCTAGTGCCACCTATTGGAAGTAACAATCCTAAAAGTCAATGTTGACCCTTTAACGAGCCTTGTTACATGACTTAGGATAAAAGCCAAAACCAGAATCTCAATTTGCAGACACTGTGTTTCAGGGTACTGCCCCTCGTCAGTGCAAAGTGTGATATTTGGTTTGGCTGGTTTGCTACTTCCAATAGGTGGCACTAGAGTTCTAGTCCTCTTCCTCTCTGAAGAGGCAATTTGCATAATTCCCAGAGGAGCATTGTGGCTTTAAGTCTCCTCATCTCAGCATGCTTAGCATGTCATTCTCAGCATGGAGAAATGATACTTCTTGGATATCAGTCAGATGCCTCTCACACAGCCAAACCAGATCTCACACTTTGCACTGACGAGGGGGAGTACCCCGAAACACAGTGTCTGCAAATTGAGATTCTGGTTTTGGCTTTTATCCTAAGTCATGTAACAAGACTCATTAAAGGGTCAACATTGACTTTTAGGATTGCTACTTCCAATAGGAGGCACTAGAGTTGTAGTCCTCTTCCTCTCTGAAGAGACAATTTGCATCGAGAGACGAGAATTGTAAATCTTCGTGTAAACTTTTGCTATATATAAAAAGAACTCTTGTAATGTAGACATGGAGGTTCTTGGAACAACTGCTTCCATTGTGTCCTGATCTGAGATCAGTTTGGTGACTGCTGTGATCCAAAGGATGGCATAAATCACCAATAAAATGAAATTATTTCTACTATATAAGAAGTATAGAAGACACCCGTAACTGTGTGATGTTCCCCCACTTTACATAAAAATCTTATGTCCTGTAGACTCCAGGAGAAAATGAACTCAGCAGATAATGAAGTTATAGAACAAAGTTAAATTGGGAAATACTCTAGCTGCCTGCGCTCACTCAGCTGTTTTGTCTGTGCGCTCCACAGAAGAGTTCTGGGAGGCAGTCCGATAGCGTCACCATATAACTACAGATTGATAGTCTAAAAATCCATTTCTTCAACACATACCATACTTTGCGGTTAATAAGACGCACTGGATTGTAAGACGCACCCCAAGTTTTGAGGGGAAAAATAGCATGCACAGATGGAGATCTTGGTGCCGAGATCTCATCTCCCAAGATCTTGGTGCCGAGATCTCCATCAGTGCGTGCGCTGCCCGTGGCAGCCATTTTCCCGTAGTCCACTGTAATGTAAACCATTGAAGTGCGGGGGCTCCGGGCTTTCACAAAATGTTGGCAGAGCCCCTGCACCACCAAACACCTGCAGAGTCACACCTCCAAACACCCACTCATCCTATCCTGCAGCCTCCAGCAACCCTGGGACCCTGCTCCACCGCGGCCGGTAAGGTATATTCGAATTATAAGACACACCCCAAATTTCCCCCAAAATTTTTTGGGAAAAAGTGTGTCTTGTAATCTGAAAATTACGGTAATTTTGTTTCTTGGAGTATATTTCTATTGTAGCATTTTTTGATAAATTTAGCATTTAGTATTTTTGCTTCTTTTTTATAGTCATTCATTTTGCTACAATCTCTCCGCAACCTCATAAATTGCTTTTTGAGAATATTTAGTAGCTAATTGAGATGATGGAAACTAGTCATAGTTATTAGACTGTTACTCCCTGTAGGACTCCTATACATTTGGGTATTTTACTTTCTCCAGATAAATAGATAAATCCAAAAATGAAATTCTTGTTTACTGTATGCAAGTGTCAATGCAGTTCAAAGTCATTTTTATTAATTTAATTCAAAAACTCTAAAAGAGATATTTTGTCCCCTGACTAAATAAATGTATTATTGTCTGTAAAATGGTACCAAAGGACTAGGATTGCATGTACTAACCACCAGAGTAAGTATTCTGGTCTTCCCATCGATCCACATGCAAATTGGCATAACTAGGTGTGAACCTGGCCCCCATCACGGTACCCCAATGCTGAATGTAGTATTCCACTTAAAATATTTAAAATAATTATGAGTTGAAATAAATTACATACAATCCCCAAAAATTGCACATGCTTCCCAGGCATTGAACCCATTTTATTGAGGAAGAAGACAGATGCTTCACATCACATATTTTTTCAATAACCGAATACAGGGATGTAATATCAAAGGACCCAAAGAGGAAATTATCTTGCCAGTTTATAATATTCCAATCTTGTGGGATATGTTTACCATCCCTCAAATCAGTTGGAAGGGTTCGGACATAGTTTTGTAGCTGGGCGTCCATATATATATATCCATAGATTAGCCATAGGAGACTCAATCTCTGAGGTTATGTTCACTTATATGCAAGTATTTTCTTTGTTGATGAAATGATCTTTATGCTCAATTATAGGCCCAGGGCTATTCATGGAACCTGACAATCATTTACTCTGGGGAGGTTCAAGCCGGAAGCCTAAACTTAACAGAGGGGATCCCAAAAGGAAGTAGGAGCCCCTTGTGGGTTTGATCTATGCCTCTATACCCCTCTATCCTCTATAAAGGAGGACTCTTTTCTTGTTACCTCTTCCATCCCCTTCCATATAAGAGAGAAGGGTGGTATGACCATCTACGAAGCTTCAACCTGTAATGGGCTGATCATTCTCATAAATCCTATTAGAAGATAGATACGCTGCTGATGTGCTTCTTGCATTTGTCACATCGATGACAGAAAGCATACCAGGGTATACAATTATGAAAAATATCTTGTATTAGAAAGAAAGGACTGAAGAACTCATTATATCATGTAATACTCTGTAAATACAAGGGAACATACATGCTGCACTTGTGATATGGGAATGAGATTGTGCGCTCCTCTGACAATCCCCACATATTCTAAGGAGGCTGCTACAAATATATGTGGGTGCAAATGTTACCTCCGATGATGATGATGATATAATGTGATAAGTTTTATCTTGGGTTTTCTTGAAATAAAAACTTAATAAAATCAATAACAATTTTTGCTTTTCTAAGAAAGTTCCACAGAAATTTAAATCATTGCTCGAAATAAAAAAACACTCATAAATATTAATGTTGCCATATCTACGGCAAGTGGTCAGCAGGTTTCTACACATCTAAGGAGGTGGCACCTACCAAGATGACCGTCTGAAATTGTCTACGAGGAGAAAATGTGGGAGCATCATATAATGCATCAGTGAAGTCCAGATATCAAGGACTCAGTCATTACTCCAAGTAGTCAGACAAGACTTAACCACAGTTATCATCAGAACAGCCTAGTCCTTCACCTTATAGCTTCCAAGTCATATACACAGGAGCGACATACATGGTCTATGCAGCTATACAAAGGTTCATGCGGCTCAGACTGCCTCTCTACCCTAAGGGTTTAACACCAAAATCCTGCTTCTCTCATGCTGACGGATAACATACTTTCCCTTCTACAGTTCTACAAACAGAAGTGCAAGAAGACTTGTAGCCTTTAGTAAAGACAGTTAATAGGGCCAGCTACATGTTTTCCTGGACCCGGGCAAAGAGTCTCAGTGGACCCCTTTAAGTATTATGAGAACCACATAGTCCTCCATACAGTATTATAGGCAAAACATAGTGCTCCATACAGTATTATGGATATCACAAAGTCCTCCATACAGTATTATGAACACAACATAGTCCTCCATACAGTACTATGGGCATCACACATTCCTCCATATAGTATTATGGTCACCACATAGTCCTCCATACAGTATTATGGGCACCACAAAGTCTTCTATACAGTGTTATGGGCATCACATATTCCTCCATACAGTGTCATGGGCACCACATAGTCCTCCATACAGATTATGGGCCCCATATATTGCTCCATACAGTATAATGGACCCCATACAGTCATCCATACAGTATAATGGACCTCTTATATTACTCAAAAAAGTATAATGGACCCCATATATTGCTCTATACAGTATAATGGGTCCCATATATTTTGCCATACTGTATAATGGGACCCATATATTGCTCCATACAGTACAATGACCCCTATATAGTCCTCCATACAGTATAATGAACTCATATATTACTCCATATAATATAATGGACCCCATATATTGCTCAATACAGTATAATGGCCCTCATATATTGCTCAATACAGTGTAATATTGCTCCATACATTAAAATGGGCCCCAAATACAGTTGTGGCCAAAAGTATTGACACCCCTGCAATTCTGTCAGATAATACTCAGTTTCTTCCTGAAAATGATAGCAAACACAAATTCTTTGGTATTATTATCTTCATTTAATTTGTCTTAAATGAAAAAACACAAAAGAGAATGAAGCAAAAAGCAAAACATTGATCATTTCACACAAAACTCCTAAAATGGGTCAGACAAAAGTATTGGCACCCTCTGTCTAATACTTGGTTGCACAACCTTTAGCCAAAATAACTGCGACCAACTGCTTCCGGTAACCATCAATGAGTTTCTTACAATGCTCTGCTGGAATTTTAGACCATTCTTTGGCAAACTGCTCCAGGTCCCTGATATTAGAAGGGTGCCTTCTCCAAACTGCCATTTTTAGATCTCTCCACAGGTGTTCTATGGGATTCAGGTCTGGACTCATTGCTGGCCACCTTAGAAGTCTCCAGTGCTTTCTCTCAAACCATTTTCTAATGCCTTTTTGAAGTGTGTTTTGGGTCATTGTCCTGCTGGAAGACCCATGACCTCTGAGGGAGACCCAGCTTTCTCACACTGGGCCCTACATTATGCTGCAAAATTTGTTGGTAGTCTTCAGACTTCATAATGCCATGCACACGGTCAAGCAGTCCAGTGCCAGAGGCAGCAAATCAACCCCAAAAAATCAGGGAACCTCCGCCATGTTTGACTGTAGGGACCGTGTTCTTTTCTTTGAATGCCTCTTTTTTTCTCCTGTAAACTCTATGTTGATGCCTTTGCCCAAAAAGCTCTACTTTTGTCTCATCTGACCAGAGAACATTCTTCCAAAACGTTTTAGGCTTTTTCAGGTAAGTTTTGGCAAACTCCAGCCTGGCTTTTTTATGTCTCGAGGTAAGAAGTGGGGTCTTCCTGGGTCTCCTACCATACAGACCCTTTTCATTCAGACGCTGACGGATAGTACGGGTTGACACTGTTGCACCCTCGGGCTGCAGGGCAGCTTGAACTTGTTTGGATGTTAGTCGAGGTTCTTTATCCAACATCCGCACAATCTTGCGTTGAAATCTCTTGTCAATTTTTCTTTTCCATCCACATCTAGGGAGGTTAGCCACAGTGCCATGGGCTTTACACTTCATGATGACACTGCGCACGGTAGACACAGGAACATTCAGGTCTTTGGAGATGGACTTGTAGCCTTGAGATTGCTCATGCTTCCTCACAATTTGGTTTCTCAAGTCCTCAGACAGTTCTTTGGTCTTCTTTCTTTTCTCCATGCTCAATGTGGTACACACAAGGACACAGGACAGAGGTTGAGTCAACTTTAATCCATGTCAACTGGCTGCAAGTGTGATTTAGTTATTGCCAACACCTGTTAGGTGCCACAGGTAAGTTACAGGTGCTGTTAATTACACAAATTACAGAAGCATCACATGATTTTTCGAACAGTGCCAATACTTTTGTCCACCCTCTTTTTTATGTTTGGTGTGGAATTATATCCAATTTGGCTTTAGGACAATTCTTTTTGTGTTTTTCATTTAAGACAAATTAAATGAAGATAATAATAACAAAGAATTTGTGTTTGCAATCATTTTCAGGAAGAAACTGAGTATTATCTGACAGAATGCAGGGGTGTCAATTCTTTTGGCAACAACTGTAGTCTTCCATACAGTATAATGGGCCCTAAATAGTCATCCATACAGCATAATGGGCCTTATATATTGCTCCATACAGTATTGGCCCATATATTGCTCCATACAGTATAATAAACCCCCCATAGTGCTTCATACAGTATAATGAGCTACCCTATAGTGCTCCATACAGGGCCCCATGTAATGCTCCATTCATAAAAAATAAGTAATCAAATACTCTCCTCACCTCGCCTCGTTCCTCACTGCTCCTGTCTCCTCAGTGTCTTATGACACTCTGCACTGCTCGGCACAGAGGATGCGCTGTAGTGATGTCAGCGAAGAAATAACAGAGAAATGAAGTGTGTATATAATAGTCAAGATCACCAAAAAATAATAACATCACATAATTTTTATTAAACACAAATGAACAACACATAGATAAAAACAAGTGAAAAGCCAAAATGGCTGAATAACCACCGAAAGGCCTGTATAGGGACTATAACCATTCCTCCACCAAAGTGCTAGCTGCAAACAGACTGAGTACAGTTGTACTATAATAAAAAGATCACTTAGCAATAGATGCTTCATCCAAATGTGCAAGAAAAGCACAGCAAAATGCATAAACCCAAAGCCCGTCACATAGTCATATGCAGATAATACTATGAGATTCTAATGAAAGCTAAAGAAGACAAGCAAACAAAAACCTATACGCGCGTACACCACGGCACACAACGTCATCGGGCCACTGTGCTGAGACGTCACAGAGGCGGGATGATGGGGGAGAGAGCGTCAGCTGATGGCTCCATCTCCTGTCATTGCTTACAAGTATCAGAATACAGTGTGCTGGTGTAATACGCCGACCGGGTGGTAGTCATGTCAGCACAATCCATACTCACTGTGCTGTTGGCTGCTCCTTCCCTGCTGTGTCCCCCGTTCTTCCTTCCACTCACAAGACAGGAGCCAGAGTCCAAAGCAACTTTAAACATAACGGATTTATTCTCTTCAGGACACAGCACCTCCATAACACTTCCAGCACACTTGTCACAGTACCAGCAATGCATTATTCTTCGTCTTTCCCTGACTTCTTCTTCACTGGAATACGCCACAAAGATATAACGGGACGAGGAGCCCGGTGAAAACGCCACTTCAATATAGCTCCCTGGAGCCGACTTCAGACCAGACTCAGAAATATCATCTACTGGGTCGTCCACCCCCTTTTGGTTATCCTACCTACGCACTCGCTGGTGGCCCACTCTACTACTTCACTCTTTTCTTCCTTTCTTAATACTTCCACTCCTTTCTATGGCTGGCTGGGCTTCTACTTCAGAGCATTGTGTGATAGCTGAGAAGCCCAGGCCCCAAGGCCACCTGAGCAGCACCAGGGGTCTGCCCCCCGACTATGTCCAGGAAATCTGTCTACCTTATTCCTCAGCTACCACTCCAACAATTAACCTCTAAGTGCCCTACAACTAAACCTTCCTATGAAGTGTACTCAGTGCCCCATCTAGTGGCCTTTTCCATAACTTCACTGTCCCTAGCTCACGTATAGCAATAAACATGTATATACAGCTTACATGTAATACAAAGATACGTAAATATGTCACATGCAAATATGGAAATTATGCACATGTAAATAGTAGCATCAACATTTAAAGGGGCTAAGCCCTGAGCCCCTTACACTGGAACAGCTGAAGGTACAATTGGGGGGTGGATCCGGCATTGGCACCAGGCCCCCTGACTCACAGGCCCCACACGTCAAGTGCCAGTGTCCCTGATGGTGAGTGGACTCCCCGTTTGTCCAGGGTATGCTGGGTAGTGACGCCGGCCCTGATAGTTATCTGCTACTATACCCTAGCCCACCAGGAATGTTAACATTAACCCTTTCTCTACAATAAAAGACCACAGATGTTATTAGACTGCTCTTAATTTTCCTAAATCATCAGCAATATTTTCTTGAAACCTTTTACAAACCAAAATCACAGGCCAGAAGTCTAGAACCCTCTTCATTGTCCTACTCCATTCTAGACCCTCGCCAGCTGCAGAAAACAGATATGTGCACACGCTCGGATTCTGCTGCGGTGTACAGTACCATAATATCCTATGGATATCAAAAACCGCAGAGCAGACAGTGCAGATTTTTCCGTGCGGTTTTCCTGCGGTTTCTAAACCGCAGAAAGAATTGACATGTCAACTCTTTCTGCGGATTCCGCTGCGGTTTGCCATCTCCTCCATTGTGGAGATGAAAAACCGCAGAGCAATCCGCAGGTAAAACCGCAGGTCTTTTCACCTGCAGATTTACCTGCGGATTTTACAAAATCCGCCCGGCCAAATCCGCACCCCAATCCGCAGCGTGTGCACATGCCCTCCTAATGATCATGGTGCACTATACCCGTATTGTTAAAGCTCCTCCTGTGAGCAGGCATGATGCTGAATAGTGGAAACGGTCGGGTGACCGAAGTACAGGATGTCACCGCTCATGGTCGTGCTACAAAACCGCCCCTCTCTTACAGGTAGGAAACCACTTTAAGGCTCTGTCCCGATAATCCACAAGTTCCTTCAGGATGATAGACGTCACATGGGACCCGACTGAGCCCACTACAAGTCTACGGCGTCGGGGCTGGTGGTGTCCGCGGTGTGAAGAGAACGACCTGTCCAAGAACACAACTAATATGAATCCATTAGGAAGGAGAAGAGACCGACGAGCATTTATATAATGACCCCAGGACACATGAACGTCACATATAGCGACATATAGTGTCCAATAATAATCATATAATGATACATTATACTATGAATATTTACCTCACCGCCATATATAATAATCATATAATGATACAATACAGTGTAAATATTTACATCACCGCCATATATAATAATCATATAATGCAGAATATTGGTAGAATTGCCTGATGATACCTAACATTCCCAGAATAGTCGTGTAATATATGATAATCATACAGTGATGTATACCGGAGGTTGCTGATCGATCTACAGGGGGTCGAGCTTCAGTAGAATTTGACTAAGGTCATTTTCTTTCCATATTGCCCTGCAGCTATGACATGTAATAATGAGTTATCACACCTTGTACAGTGAGGTCCACACCACAGATCCCGGCGCCTCCCGGCCGGGCATGCACTGTACAGCAGAGTCCTCTCTCTCCTCTTCCCATGTGGATTTTCAGGGCAATTATACGATTCACAGGACTGAGATTCTCGCTAATTTATTCACCGCAAATTGAGTTTGGGGGAAGTTGGTGAATTCAGATTTCACTCATCTGTAGTATGTAACTTTTACAGAAAAGTCATATTCTAAAACTAGACAGTGCCTGGAAAAAGTCTTCATACCCCTTAAACTTTTCAGCATTATTTTCATGGCACAACCACAATCTTATTTATTGGGATTTTATGTGTCACCCGTACAAAGCAGCAAGTAAAGGAAATGATGCAGGGTTTTCTAAGCTTATAAATCTGATTGTTGCGATGTGCATTAGTATTCAGCCCCCTGTAGTCTGATCCTCTAAATATCATCCTGAGTGACCAATTGCCCCCAGAAGTCACATAATTATTACATTGCGCCCACCTGGGTGTGATTTATCCTCAGTTTAACTACAACTGTTCAGACAAATGGGGCATACCCCCGAAAAACCCGCTAGCAAGCCCTAAAGTGTAACTTTAATTATGATCTAAAGTAGTGGGATGAATAGATATTTATACATTTTGTCCCTGCACTGCCTAAATGATTATGCTGGAGGCATTTGCCTAGAATATCATATGCGACACCCCGGGGTGTCAACCTTATCAGCACAATAGGACAATAGCACAAGTCCTCCAACATGTTTCACCGCAGAAACGGCGTCATCAGGGGTTGGGATAACAGTTAGAATGGCGGCCGTCCAAAAAGGCCACATATACTGTAAGTATCGCCTCCATGCCTCGTGTCTTATCTGATAAGGGTATGTGCACACGCTACAGATTCTGGTGCGGTTTTTTTTCACCAATAAACCGCAGCTCTTGGCAGAAAATGCATGTGCGGCTTTTAGTGCGGTTTTTAGTGCGGTTTTGAGTGCGGTTTTGAGTGCGGTTTTTGATGCAGTTTTGTCAGCGTTTTTAACAGCAAAAAACATACATAAAGTTAAGTCAACTTGAATGAGGAAAAAAAAAAGGAAGGTGATGTCATTTCCTTGTCCAACCCCCATTCTCCATTTTGCTATCCAAAAGCAATTGGAGCGCCCAGCATACCGCCCCGCGGCCCGAGAACCAGATCACACAGCGATGCCTGCTCCGCAGGCCATATAGAATCCTTTTGATGTGGTTTATGCTGCAAAACATTCATCGCCACAGAGAGGAGGTAAGGCTGGTTTCACATTACATTTTATCGCGCAGCACATCCCGCGCTATAGGTCGCATGCGCAATGGTACCCTATCTTTAACATGGCGGCCGCAGGGTCTAGCGCTTGAATGCGTTCATCAGCGGTTTTGTGCCCTGTGCATTTGACAGGTGTGCGCCCTGACGCCATAGACACTACATTTTAATTTTCCGCACAACCTGTTTAAAAAAATGCCTCCTATGCACTCCTATAGTGGCAAAATAGGCAGCATGATAATTTTTTGAGCGGAATGGTGGCGATAACGTTGCCATAGGAGTGAAACGATCACTTAACGCATGCGGCTATGGCCGCCATACGTAAATTTAGTGCTTGATGTGCGGATGGTGCCCAGGGTCTGGAGTACTGGATACTGTGTTCCAGGCCAGGATAAAATAATCTGGTAAACAATATATAAAAAAAAAATACACTAGGGATATACTCACCCTCCGGCGGCCAGCGGAGTCCTTTCAGCCGGTCACCGCGCTCCCGGCATCTTCCATTCCGTTGCCACAATGGTATGTGCAAATTAGCTCTCTTGAAATCGCGTTCTGGCAACTGTCACGTCATCTAACATCACTTTTTTAAAAATAATTGGGAGCCGATCATGCCGTGAGCGCCGTTGAGTCTATTGGGGGATGTTATTTTTGTTTTCTTGGAACATGCTGTCTTTTAGGACAGCTGCAGAATAGGCGGCGGTGTGAGTTTATTAAATTGCAGTGATCTTTGCCCAGCTATTACGCTACGTGTGCACTTCGCCTATTATTTTTTTTATCAGTATCATTTATTTATATTTTAGTTGCAGGAGCGACGAAGGAGGAAGCGAAACAGCAGAATGTGGGTGCACCCGCTTGTAGCTGAGCGACAGGAGAAGGGGCATCTTTATGTCCTTTACCAAGATTTGAGGAGGTAAGTTCAAAGTATCTTTAATCCGTCTATTAAAATATTATCAAAAGCAAATAACCATTTTTTTCATCATCTAATTTCAGATTTCCGGACAAATTCATCTTATTCTGCCGGCTGTCCATCCCCGCATTTGACCGATTGTTAGATATATTCGCACCACATCTGACCTTTGCCGATACCATAATGAGGAAGGCGATCACTGCTGAGTAGTGTTGAGCATTCCGGGTATCGGCCGATATTCGCTGTATCGGAATTCCGATACTGAGTACCGATATTTTTTCAATATCGAATACCAGAATCGGAAGTTCCCATAATGCAATGAGCCACTGTTGTGGCTGTGATTGGCTGCTGAAATGATGTCATCATGATGCGCAGTCAGTGCGGGCCTGCCCGGGGTCTGTGCCGGCTGCTGGCGGTCTGTACGGGCCTGCCGGGGGGTCTGTGCCGGCTGCCTGCGGTCTGTACGGGCCTGCCGGGGAGGTCTGTATGGGCCTGCCGGGGGTCTGTGCCGGCTGCCGGTGGTCTGTACGGGCCTGCCGGGGGTCTGTGTGTGTGTGCAGGCATCGTTCAATGGGACTACAAGTCCCATCGGGCGATGCCTGCTACGATGACAGTGATTGACACATTAGCCAATGATGGGACAGTAGTAGTCCCATCATCTGGCTAATGAGTTGAATGTAAAAAAAAAAACCATACAACATACATACTTCATATATACTACATTCATACTACATATATATTACATATACTACATTCATACAGCATACATACATACTACATATATGCTACATTCATACAACATACATACTACATATATACAGCATACATACATACTACATACATACTACATTCATACTACATATATATTACATATACTACATTCATACAGCATACATACATACTACATATATGCTACATTCATACAACATACATACTGCATACATACGACATATATACAGCATACATACATACTGTACATACTACATACATACATACTACATACATACTACATATATACTACAGATATACTACATGCATACATACATACTACATATACTACAGCATACATACTACATACAACATGCATACATACTACATACATACTACATACAATGCATACATATAGACATACAGTACATATAACAGTGTACATACTCACCATTACTTGTCACATTGTTCCCCGAAGCCAGTGTCATCTGTGAAAAAAATGAAAAAAAAAACAAACCACCAAATACTCCCTGTTCCGCAGAAATCCACGAGTGTCCCACGACGATCCCCGTGGAGAACAGCAGCATCAGCTGATGCGACCGTTCTCTGGGGGCTCCAGGAATCCAATGACGGGAGGTAGGTATCCTTCCACACTGTATTCCTGCGCCACCGTAAAAAAAAGTCCCTAGTTTCACTTTATGGCAAAAGCTGCGTGGGAACTTTCTCACACAGCAATGCCAAAAGTGAGACTAGGGACTATTTTTTTACAGTGGCGGAGGAATACAGTGCGGAAGGATACCGTTGATGGTAAGCATGTAAGAGTGCAGAAGCCACCACGATCAGGATCACGCTTCTTTAATTATAAGAAGTATTTTTCGGTGGTCCTGATGGCGGTGGCTGATGCACATTATAAATTTGTTGCCATCGACGTTGGTGCCTATGGCAGTACTGGGGACTCTCGAGTGTTGCAATCATCACAGATTGGTCAAATTCTTCAAGATGGCGGAACGCTCCCAGCCCCAAGACCTTTGCCGGGTTCCACAGATCCAGTGCCCTTTGTGATGGTATCGGATGAGCCGTTTCACTTAATGACCACCCTGCTGCGCCCATACCCACGGAGGGGACTGGATGACCGGCGGAGGATTTTTAATTATCGGCTGAGTCGTGCACGCAGATATGTGGAATGCACTTTCGGGATCATGACTAGTCAGTGGAGGATCTTTCGCACTGCCATCCAGTTGGATCCAGACACCGTTGACGCTGTGATTAAGGCATGCTGTGTACTCCATAACTATGCTCGGGAGTACAGCTCAGAGGTAGATTTGGAGTACCAGCAGCCACAATGTAATCAGCTGCGCAACGTGGGTCTGGGAAGACCATCCAACTCTGGTGTGCGTGTGAGAGAAGCCTTCACTGACTATTTTATGAGTCCCGAAGGTGCCATGCATTGGCAATACTCCTGTGCTGGTGTTGGGCAGCCTGACAGCAGTGAAAGATGGAAGAACAGAGCGTCACAAAGGACCAATCAAGTAATATGTAAAAGTTGTGGATATTTTTTTTAAAAACTTTAAAAAATTTATGTTGTGTTAATCAATAAAAAAAGTGTGATTCTTATTGCCGGTGTGTGATTGATTTCTTGTAACAAATTTTCATTCTTCCAACCCTTCACACTGCACAGTGGCTAGAAATCCTACAATTCCTGCTCCATCTACCTTCACTTTGATCCTCCATCCCATAGTCCTGTGATACTCGACCCATGACAGTCAGAGATCAAAGGATTTTGTATCACACTTACATTAATGTCTACCCAAAAAAACAAGCACACTGTAGCGTCATAACATGCCAATATGAAAATAGAAAAATGAATTGCATTGCTTCATTAGAAATATGACAAATTTAGTACATAAAATGGCCAAGTTATGTGTACCTGGAAGCCACGGTAAGGCGTTCCTCGTTTTCCAGGACCCTATTCTATGCCAATCCTTACTAAGACTGAAGTCTCCATCTGAATGGGAACCTATGAAAAATCCTCTGTTTAGACTGGAGTCTATATCTCTGTGGAGGGGAAGTGGCCCTGCTTTGATTAAAAATGCCATAACTTGGCCATTTTATGTTTGAAACTTTCTCAATTTTTCATATTTGTAATGCAGCAATGCAATTCATTTTTCGATTTTCATATTTGCATGTTATGGCGCTACAGTGTGCTTCCCTTTATGCTTGAAGGTGTATGAGTTGGTGACTCTAGGTTAAGCACCTGTTCACACTATGCTTATGCTTGGATGTGACGGTCAGTTTTTGAAATTTGGACACAAAAAAAACAAACAAATTGTAAATAAAGGGATTTTTTATTTAGAAAAAAATAGATAAATACAAGGTCATTGTTGGTATATCCAAACAGAAATACACCGAAATATAATTTTTAGGTAACAACAAGAACTTTTTGGGGATTATTTTGTGGAAGCGGCCAAGGTGTTATAAACGGACACCATGTCTAGTTAATGTAAACAATATTATGGTGACCATTGCAAAATGATGGCAGATACTGGTACTCGGGGGTAAAGGGATAGTTTGCCTGGGAGCTGCCTGAGTCACACTGGTTATAGTAATTTTGGTGGTTCATTGGTGGCCTGTACTCCACTGGTTGCTGCTTTTGGGTGGGTGGTGTTGGGCGGAACAGGCCAAAAATGTCCATGAAGATATTGTTATAGGAAGCTATGGGAGTAGTGAGTGACATCCGCACCATGGTCATTAGGATGGACTGCCTCTCCGGTGTCAGTGCTCTCGTTTTACTGGCTATTGTCATCCCAAAGAAATCAAACTCGTCCTCAGTGGTCGTTTTTCAAATCAAGTCCAGTGTTTCAGATGATGCCTTCATGGTGGTGTCCAGGTGGTTTTTTTTTTTTTTGGGGGGGGGGGGTTTGGTTGGCTCTCCAGACACCGGCAAGGCAGGATTATTGGGTACACTAGCTTCTGAGGAACCCGATGGTTTATCAGCTGCAGAAACAGATGTTCCTGCAGCTGATGAAGATGGGGCTCCATCAGAAGGGGTGTCAGTACATGGTGCCAAGATGTCACCTGCTTCACCTGACCTTGCTCCATCTTCTGAATCATCGACTTGTGGAAGTATGTTCCCTTGAGTGCTGTTGAGAGAAAAAATTAAAAAATTATTAATCAAATTTAAAATGCTTTGTATGAGCAACTCTTTAGGCAACTCAAAAACATATTTTTGCAAACTGCGGTTGATGATAACGCATGTTTGTATTGTCCACATTTGTAATCAACGCATGCTACCAATAGACTGTGCGACTTATCATTGCTGACAGTCAGCGCCAACGAATGCCAGATCAATAAACATGCAGCATTGTGATAAGCTGCGCCGCATGTCTGAATTTGTGGTTGCTTCACAAGCGCTTTATTACACATAGTGAAGATGTACATTACAGACCAAAAGTCGGGCCACATCTTCTCATTCAAAGAGTTTTATGTATTTTCATCAGTACGAAAATTGTAGAATCACTATGAAGGCCTAAAAAGTATAAAATTACAAAGGTGAACTGATGGACTTGACATGCTCAGTTCCCACCGTGAAGCATGGAGGAGGAGGTGTGATGGTGTGGGGGGGATTTGCTGTTGACACTGATGGTGATTTTTTCAAAATTGAAGGCATACTGAACCAGCATGACTACCACAGCATCTTGCAGCGGCATGCTATTCCATCCGGTTTGCGTTTAGTTGAACCATCATTTATTTTTCTACATGACAATGACCCCAAGCACCTCCAGGCTGTGTAAGGGCTATTTGACCAAGAAGGAGAGTGATGGGGTGCTACGCCAGATGACCTGGCCTCCACAGTCACCAGACCTGAACCCAATCGAGATGGTTTGGGGTGAGCTGGACCGCAGAGTGAAGGCAAAAGGGCCAACAAGTGCTAAGCATCTCTGGGAACTCCTTCAAGACTGTTGGAAGACCATTTCCAAGGACCTAGAAGTAATGTAAATAAAGAAAACTGTTTGAATTAGAAGGTGTGTAGATATTTTTTTTTTTGGTGAACTTACCTCCGCAATGTCCGGCTGGATATCAGGAATTGAAGCTCTGCAAAGTAGGGGAATGTTCGGATGGTTGAGGATGCTCCACTTTTTTGGCAGCATGCAATGAATTTGTTGAATCAGTCCGGAACAGAACGCCATCGTTGTTTCACATCATTGTCTAAAAAATAAAGTCAACACCCAATTCGTACAATCTTTATTGCTTTATTAACACGTGATACAAAAAATGATCCAGAAAAACTTAGTTACCAATTTGAGACTGGGTTGCTTTTGGCAAGGCTTGCCAGTCAGGGTACATATCACAGAAAATTTTACACCAGCGTCGATCCCTGTGGCCACGGTCTTTGCATGGACTGTCTGCGGGGTCCCAAAGCGCTGGGAAATCACGCACCTACAAACAAACGGAAAATGTACATTAGGTACTATATCATTCACAGTCATAAAACCCCAAAAACATACATTTCCATATAAGCCCTACCCATGGCCTAACCATAATCACATCCCTAACCCAAGCTAAACCTCATCCCCGCACATGATTTTATTTTTAACACAATGTGTTAAAATCATGTTATTTTTTCGGTAGATGGCAACAAATTTTTTTTTTTTGTAGCCAAATTAAAATGTTAAACAAATAATTTAGGTAGCGAGCCCCAATATTGTATGGCTATAAAGACTAGCCAGACTGCAGCGGCTTGATATTTTTAGAATGTGAAGGGGTTAATACCCATGTCCTTTTCCTAGGTTCTGACTATCAGCCCGCAGTTGTCTGCGGATCATTTCTGCCTCAAAACTTGAGTGTAGCCGCAACGTCCCCCCTATATTTTAGGGGCAGAAAGGCTAAGCAGACAGCTGCGGCGTAATATCCCTAGCCTTGGAAAGGGGACATGGATATTAACCCCTTCCCAGGTTGTGCATATCAGGCCACAGATTTCTGCGTAGCTTATCTGGCTGTAAAAAAAAAGTGGGCAATAAAAAAAAATAAGCAAGTGGTTGTCCCCCCAATATTTTAGGACCAGAAAGCGTACACCGACATCTGCGGCCTGATATCTACAACCTGTTAAGGAGTAATTAATATCCAGGTCCCCTTTCCCAGGTGGTAGATATCAGGCTGCGGCTGTCTGCGTAGGCTTTGTGGTCCTCAAATTTGGGGGGACCCCCACAGCATTATTTTGTTTTTTGAGGCCCTTTTTTTATAGCCAGACAAGCTACGCAGACAGCTGCGTCCTGATATGTATCACCTGGGAAGGGGTTAATATCCAGGTCCCCTTTCCCATAGCTTATCTAGCTCTAAAAAAAGGGCCTAAAAAAAAAAATATTAGGACGTGGGGGTACCCCATATTTTAGGGCCAGAAAGGCTAAGCAGACAACTGCGAGCTGATATTTGCAACCTGGGAAGGGGTTAATATCCATGTCCCCTTTCCCAGGCTATGAATATCAGCCCGCAGCTGTCTGCGTAGCCTTTCTGGCTCTAAAAAAAAGGGAGACCCCCCCCAAAAAAATGGCGTGGGGGTCCCCCAATATTAGAGGGCCAGAAAGTCTACGCAGACAACTGCGAGCTGATATTTGCAACCTGGGAAGGGTTAATATCCATGTCCCCTTTCCCAGGCTATGAATATCAGCCCGCAGCTGTCTGCGTAGCCTTTCTGGCTCTAAAAAAAAGGGAGACCCTCCCCAAAAAAAATGACGTGGGGGTCCCCCAATATTAGAGGGCCAGAAAGGCTAAGCAGACAGCTGCGGGCTGATATTCATAGCCTGGGAAGAGGCCATGGATATTGCCCCCCCGGCTACAAATATCAGCCCGCAGCCGCCCCAGAAATGGCGCATCAATAAGATGCGCCAATTCCGGCACTTAGCCCCTCTCTTCTCACTCCCGCTCCGCGGCGGCGGGATGTGGGGTAATAAAGGGGTTAATATCACCTTTTGATCTGTGACATTAAACCCGGATAATAATGGAGAGGCGTCAATAAGGTGCTGATCCATTATTAATCCAATGTCATAATGTGAAAAAAAAACAAACACAGACACATTAAAAAATTTTTTAATGAAATAAAAAACAGTGTTTTTGACAATATTTTATTTAACGCTTAATCCAATGCGACGCCCTTGATCACCTAGAGAAAAAATAAAAAAACAAACCAAATTCTATACCTACCGTTCCGTCGCAGTCCATTAAACGAGTGTCCCACGACGATCGGCCATGGAGAACAGTCACATCAGCAGATGTGACCATTCTCCATGGCTGCACAAGCACACTCACAGGAGCTAAGCTCGTGCAGTGTGTACTGCGCATGCGCCAGAGTTTACCTGAGTTCATTGACTCCGGTAACCTCCTTTACGGCACTGCTGCGTGGGAAAGTTCACACGCAGCTATAGTGCCATAAAGCGAGGTCCCAGAGCGCCCAAACACTCTGAAACTCGGCGATACACTGCAGGAGCACCGCTCCTGCTAGTGTATCGCACGAAGACAGCGGATATCGCCGTGGGACACTATTTTTTGGGCTATTTTCGTTGGACTGGATTTTTTTTTTAAATGTTTTTTTTTTTCCTTTATTCACAACTGAGGGGAGCGAGGGCTTCTGGGAACAAGACGGCAGGGCCTGTATGGTGAGTATAGAGTATATGTTTGGTGTTGTATGTCATGTCTGTTACATGTATGTTGTATGTCATGTATGTTATGTGTTTTGTTACATGTTTAGCACTGTACAATTGTGCTCGGTGGCCACAGGGCCTACTCTCCCATCCCATAGCCGGATGGGAGCAGCAGGCCCATGCGGTGATTGAGCACAATTGTCGCACTACCGTCGCATGGAGACACACACAGACAAGACACATACATACATACATACATACATACAAACATACCAAGTCTATCAAACGCCCCATGTCCATCTCCATGCGCCGATAGCCCTCCATCTTCCAGGAAATATGGTGACTGCACACTACACTCCACCCACACACTACACTTCCTCCCACATGACATCATTTCCCCCCATTCTGCAGCCGTTTTTACACCCAATCCGCACGAAAAACCGCAGATCTTTTAATATCTGCGGTTTTTCTGCGGATTTTGCACAATCAATAAAAGTCTATGGGTGCGGAACCACTGCAGAACCGCACAAAGAATTGACATGCTGCGGAAAAAAAACTGCAGCATTTCCGCGCGTTTTTTTCCGCAGCATGAGCACAGCGGTTTTTAATTCTCATAGACTACAATGGTACTGTACACCGCTGCGGAACCACAGCAGAATCCGCAGCGTGTGCACACACCCTAACAGTTCATGTGTTATATTCAGTCACCACATTTAGGGTTAGCAATCACCGATCACTGCATCCTCTTGTATTATGTGAGAAGCGCTATCATAGGTCGGAATATGCAAAGTGCTGCTTTAATCGCTACCATGTAAACCATCTTCCAATCGTGAATTCCTCTGTTATCCGTCTACCAATCGCATACAAACTTGGCATCAACGATGTCATAATGACGTGTCGTAATCCCGTTGGGCAGTTCGCACACCAATCGCGTGTAGACACATCACCAGTGATGTCATCATGACGCGGCCCAATCCCATTGGATAATCGTAAATGATGTGGTGTGCCGTCATTGGACAGTATATCAGTCGCCTTAGACACCATAACACGTGGCGCATCATTGTTGGATAGCGGTAATGCCACATCATAGCTTTACATTCAGTTGTGCTCAAAAGTTTACATACCCAGAATTTTTCCTTTCTTGGCCTTTTCAGAGAATATGAATGGTAACACCAAAACTTGTCCTCTACTCATGGTTAGTGGTTGGGTGAAGCCATTTATTGTCAGACTACTGTGTTTTCTCTTTTTAAATCATAATGACAACCCAAAACATCCAAATGACCCTGATCAAAAGTTCACATACCCTGGTGATTTTGGCCTGAAAATATGCACAGAAGTTGTCACAAGTTTGACTGGCTACTAAAGGTAACATTCTCAGATGTGACCTGTTTGCTTTGGAATCAGTGTGTGTGCATAAAAGCTGAGTGAGTTTCTGGGATCCAGACAGACTCTTGCATCTTTCATCCAGCCACGGATGTTTCTGGATTGTGAGTCATGGGGAAAGCAAAAGAATTGTCAATGGATCTATGTGAAAAGGTAGTTGAACTGTATAAAACAAGAAAGGGATACAAAAATGTTAGGAACGGCGGAACGCACTAAATAAAAATAATAATAAAGTGCGTTCGCCGCTCAGGGTCCACCGTGCAGTAGGTGTTACAACCGCTGCTGAGTAATGGCAGACGAGCAATATGGCGATATAATGCGCACGGGTTCAACTTCACCCGAAGTGCGCAGAGTGGGCTCTGTTCACACACAGAGGCGCCGCAACAAAAACATCCAAAAAGACTGAGCCTGTTAGAGTCACAGGCCTCAGGTAGATGCACACACGGTATAAGGTCACAGGAGCAGGAACTAAGACAGAGGGGCTGCGTCCGTCTAGACCTACCATGTGTGCGGCGTCGCTACTGCGAACGCCAAGAAGGGCTGCAACTGCAGCGCGGCACAGGACACTGCCGCTGGACGACACAGCTACAAAGCAGGTGCTATGTCGGACGCTAGCGCAGAGGTGCGGTGTGCACAGTGGCCTAAAGCTTGCCACAGACTGGCACAGACTACTGAACTAATTCCCTAACCACATGCGTAATATCAGAGGGAAGGGGTTTCAAAATAAGTCAGTCACCAGAATCATACATCCGTCACCATTCACACATAGCAGTATAGTCTATACTAGCGCATGGCGGAACGGCCATACGCACTTTTTATAGCCGTGCGGGACCTTCCAGATCTCCGAGATGGACCAATGAGATCTGGAGCAGGACCTGGGCACATGACTCCCGATCTCCAATGGGAGATCGTCTCGTGAGCATGCCCAGTAGGAGCACAGAGGGACTTAGTCTCTGGAGCGGTCTGCTGCAAAGTAATCTCCTCTGTAGTAGAAAGACAGCAGGAGACCGCAGAATGTGAGGCTCTGGATTCCTGCAGAGCAGACGTAGAAACCTGACGCCTAACACAAAAAGATATCCAAGGAATTGACAATGGCAGTCAGCAGCGTTCAAACTGTGATTAACAAATGGAAGATTAGGGGCTCTGTAAAAACAAAACCATGGTCAGGTAGACCAACAAAAATGTCGTCCACAACTGCCAGGAAAATTTTTGGGGATGCAAAGAAAAGCCCACAAATAACATCATAAGGAGGCACTTGAAGAAAAATGGGTTGCATGGTCGAGTCACCAGAAGAAAGCCATTACTGCACAAATGTACAAAGTATCTGGCATACAATACGTAAAACAGCACAGAAGCAAGCCTCAAAACTTCTGGAACAAGGTAATTCGGAGTGATGAGACCAAAATTGAACTTTTTTGCCACAACCATAAACGTTACATTAGGAGAGAGGTCAACAAGGCCTATGATGAAAGGAACACCATTCCTACTGTAAAGCACGGAGGTGGATTGCTGATGTTTTGGGGACGTGTGAGCTACAAAGGCACAGCAAACTTGGTCAAAGTTGAAGGAAAGATGAATGCAATACATTATCAGTAAATACTGGAGGCAAATTTGCAATCATCAGCCTGGAAGCTGTGCATGGGACGTACTCGGACGTTCCAACATGACAACGATCCAAAACACAAGGCCAAGTCGACCTGTCATTGGCTACAGCAAAACAAAGTGAAGGTTCTGGAGTCGCCATCTCAGTCTCCTGACCTCAATATCATTGAGCCATTCTGGGGAGATCTCAAGCGCGCAGTTCATGCTAGACAGCCCAGGAATTTACAGGAACTGGAGGCTTTTTGACAAGAATAGTGGGCAGCTTTACCATCTGAGAAAATAAAGAACCTCATCCACAATTACCAAAAAAAGACTTTAAGCTGTCATTGATGTTAGAGGGGGCAATGCACGGTATTAAGAAATGGGGTATGTGAACTTTTGATCAGGGTCATTTGGATGTTTTGGGTTGCCATTATGATTTAAAAAGAGAAAGCACAGTAGTTTGACAATAAATGGCTTCACCCAACCACCTACCATGAGTGTAGAAAAACTTTTGCTGTTATCATTCATATTCTATAAAAAATTATCAAGAAAGCAAAAATTCGGCCTGGGTATGTCAACTTTGGAGCACAACTGTAGCTGTGATTGGACAATTATCACATGATTGTGCAGATCAGAATTACAGAGAAGTAACAATAAATCATTTTGTACTATCCCGATTGGGCTCCAAATCTATCACACTGTAGGAGGAGGGGCCTCCGCCGAGTATCCAGGCCAGAACTGAGGGGACTGTCTTTTAGGTTCCTGGGGGACCTGTTTCCAGGGAGCAGAGTTAGGGGATGGACTGCTGAGACTGACAGGGCAGTTGGGGGAGGAGTCCAGATAAAAGGGGCGGAAAGGGCCAGGCTGAGTGAGTAAGCAGAAAGGGAGAGAAGGAGCAGGAGACCTGGTGAGAGCCAGAGAGGACAGCAACAGGAGGGAGACTCTAGGTGGACCGCAGGGAGACGGCGCCGAGCCTACCGACAAAAGAAGACTGCTGCGTCACTCCAGCTCGCGGCTGCGGCCTACTCTCAGCCATCAGTGGCCGCCGCCACCTCACTCCAGCTCGTGGCCGTGGCCTCCTCGCTGCTGCCCGCAGCCGCTGCTGTATCACTCCCTACCGTGGCGGTGACTCATCCTGTGCCGCCCGCAGCTGCCACTGCCCCACACCAGTCCGTGGTAAAGGCTGGGCCTGCGACCACCGCGGATCCTCCAGTGCAGCCGCAGGCTGCGCCTGTGGCCTATCAACCGCCACTTGTTGCCGCCGCTGCCAGCTCCTGTCAGGGGGCTGCGACCTCCACTCATCCACTCCCAGGCAGTATCCCGCTGCCACCGCTGGGGGACATCCCGCCAAAGAACTCTCTGTGGGCCTGTTGTGCCCCTGCTATGCCTGTGCATCGGAACGCCCGAAGACTACGCCAAATCCTCAGCGGCTGGGCCCAGCGGCTGCGACGCCGACACACTGTTGAACAGGACGCCGAGGGACATCAGAACGGATAAGTGACACATAATAACTAAGGACCCGTAGTCGGCCATTCCGCGGCTCTATAGTGACCGGCCTTTGCCAGAGTAGTCGTGTTCTACCAATCTATGTTTATGTGTATTTGCTCCCTGCGAGGACAACTACTGTTATTCTGTTTGGTTGCTTGAAATAGCCGTAACAGCATTTATCTATAAAAGTTACTATTTAAAGTTTTATCTGTCTCGCGTCTGGTCAATGCATCCTGCGTACCTGCTATTACCACAACGCCACATGAATTACAAATGGTAAGAGCAAATTAAGTTAGTGAATGAAATCACTTCAACATATTAACTTTGCAATATTAATGCTTCCCGACATATTTATATTAGAGCTCAGAAGGAGATACAAAAATATGCTTCAACTACTGTACTTACAAGCAAAAAAATAAACTAACAAACCTCAATTTCCAGCACGTGGGCACATCGCACACCAGTCAGTGAGCTGGCACTTGCAAGCGCTGCTGCAGCACTGCCAGACCGACTGCAGATGTAGCCGACTTGCAGAAATAGGCACACACGTGACATAACTCCACAAGTAGCTCAGGCAAATCTGAACAGGTTTTTAGAAACCACAGAACTGCAAAGTTGAGCATGTGGGCCAGACATGGTGCAAGCTTACCAAGCTCGAGAGATGCTTCCAGGTTACAGCCATTAACATTTACGAATATGCCTGGTTGCAGGTTCAGCGACAAGGGCCACAGATCTGTCTTGTTTGTTATACCTTTCCACAATTCTATGGCGGTGTGCTGTTTGTCACCTAAATAAATGAGTTTCAGCAGAGTCAATATAGTGCTGCAGATCTTCCAACTTGCTACTAATATGAACGACGTGCTCTGAGATGACAATTTGGAGGAGGAACAGCTGCAGGAACTAATGTTGGAGTTGGAAAAAGCACTGATGAAATGAACTAAGGCCCGCAATCCTCAGCATCAGTAGGACGTGTGCCCTGCCAGGGTCCGACTTGATCCCAGCCTCCACAAAGTTCATCCAGTGTGCCATCAGGAAAATGTAGCTTCCCTGGCCACAAGCACTTGTCCATGTGTCGGGGTTTAAGTGGACCTTCCCACTAACTGGGGTGATATTATGGGACATGTGCTGGTATAAGGTGTAGATTGCACAGGGGGAAAAATAGTCAGAGATGGAGACCGAGTACTGAGAGAAGGCAGCAGCCATGAGGTTGCGGAAAGCCTCAGTGTCCACATGCCTAAACGGCAACACTTCCAAGAAAAGTAGGCTGGAAATGTGCTTGTTTAGGGTTTAGACCTGTTGGTGGGTAGCTGGATATTTTCTTAAGTGTTTTAGGACCTGGGGTAGGGACAGCTGAGCGCTGCTCTGGGACAAGGAATTGGACGCGGTTGCTGATGGTGCTTGCGAATGAGCAACGGCAGGTGCAGGGTGGGAGGCATCCATGCTTGCGTCCTAGACAGTGGATTGGCAAGTGCATACACAGGGGAAGAGGCAGTGGTGTCAACTGCAGACACTGATTGTGGACCCAGGCTTTCGGCCCACCTAATGGGGTGCTTTTATGACATGTGCCTAAGCATGCCGGTGGTGGTCAGGCTGGTAGTGGTCAAGCTCCTACTGATCTTGTTATAGCACAGTTTGCAAATGACCATTCTTTTATCATTTGCAATTTCTTTAAAAAAGCACCAGACTTGGGAACATTTAACCCTTGGCTTGGGAACGTGGTGCTGCATGTGGGGGCTCTGGGGAATAGTTGCCCATGTTCTCCCTCTGGCCACCCAACTGCTTCTTCCTGCCTGTTGTGATGCTGTCCTTCCCTTCTGCGCTGCTGGCCTTGTTCAGAATGGCATATTCCCAGGTTGGGTTAGTGACTTCATCATCCACCATCTCATCTTCCTTTTCCGCACCCTGGTCTTCCTGACTTGTTGACTAAACATCACTTGTCAGCAACTCTGCCTCATAATCATCTACCTCTTGAGACACTAGCCGTTCCCCAACTTTGTCTTCTTCTGACCATGGCTGCTTAAATATTTGGGCATCACCACACACTAACTACTCATGTCCCTCTTGAAACGTGCAGGGCTAGAGACCAATAGCAATAAATGTCAAGAGCTCCTCGGAGTGTCCGAGTGTGGAATCACTTCTCTCCTGCGACTTGCCATGGTGGGAGGAAGGAGCATCAGGGTGAGGATTATGTGGCCCAAACTCTTGGCTAGTGAGATTGGACCTGGACCATATGGATGACAGGGTGGTGCTGGGAAACATACTGGAAGCATTATCTGCCACCCAACTGACCACCTGTATGCACTCTTGTGGCTTCAAGAGTGAGTCCTTTGCCCCACTGCAAAGTGGGATAGGAATATAGGTACACAGTTTTACCTGGCCAATGGCCTCTGCCTTTGCGTGAGCAATCAGCAGCACATCCACTTCCCTGTCCTTTACTGCATGCCTTGTGCATTGTAAATTAGGTATATAATACAAGCCTGCAATCTTTCCTGTATTAATAAGAAAAAAATATGTTTCCCTGAAAAGGGCTTTTGTTATTAGGTTGTAGCAGTATACCTATAGAAGGACTGTAAGGCAATAAACCCTGCCTATTTGCCTCTAATCCAAAACTATCCCTCCTCCACCAGCTATCTCCACACTGAATGCAGATAACAACAGTTTTACTAGAGAAAGGACAGTTTGTCGCCCTGAAAAGGACTTTTGTTTTAATGGTGCAGCAGCGGTAAACGAGTACTGCAATACTGCAACTCTAATCTAACCTCTCCTCCTAGATCCAGTCTCCCTGAACTGCTTCCAGAGGAGAGTGTGCCGAGCATCGCGTCACCAGGTCTTATGTAGTGTCGGGGGCCGGGCTGGGGGGTGGTCCCTCTTCTTACCGCGCAGAGACGAAACAGAGACAAGATGGAGGCAGGTTCTGGGTGCAACAGGTCCAAGTTTATTTTCCACCGCAGCACACCGCAATATCTCTTTCTCACGGCCCTCCGTGTCCAGGGCCGATTCACACCGTACTTTACACCAGGGACGTATTTATACGTACCACCCCTATTTCACTCTGTGACGATCCTGTCAGCTCAGTCACTGTGGCCGCCTTAGGCCCGTACACCATCAGCACTTTACTGGTCAGCTTCGTCGTTCCAAATACGGTGTCCTACACCCAGAGCCTCATCTATACTGCGGTTCTTCCTGTCAGGACCACCCCCCTGACTTCCTTTCACCTCAGTCCCCCTGGTCTGGTTTTCCTCACAGTGCACAAACTGTCGTAGCCCTCCTGTCACTGGAGCTCCCCCTGGGGACTGGAACTTTCTGGAACCCTCCTTCAAATTTATATCTTTCCCGGTTCCTTGTAACTCCACCCCCCATGACCAACGGTTTCCTAAGCCCTAAGCTGATGTTAAGTCCTTTGCTCACACTGCTCCCTGCCCTCTAATGGTCAACCCAAGGTACTGCACGTCCACTACACTTTCTCAGCTGTTTCCCCACTGTAGTAACTGACACCTGTCTAAACTGTGCAAACCTTCCTTTCTCTATTCTGACAAGTCTGTCTGTCCGTCAGGTCACCTTCCCTACACTCCCCCTTCGTCTATTGTCATCCTCGACAATCGTAATCCCTGCCTTCGTCGTTCTGAAGCTTCACCTACACTCTGTTGTCGGACCAGTTCTTGGGCCAAACCCACTACCTGCGGGGGGCCGAACCATACTGGGAGCACCATGCTCTGAGCAGCCTACTGCTACTCACCAGTGTGCATGCCACATGACGTCTTTCAAATTGGGCTAGGTACACCCATATTCTCTCTATGGCGTTTACCTTCTCCTACTCTCCCCTTCTGTAACCTTCCACTGTCCGGTACGCCATGATCGAGGCCTCACACCTACTAGATCATTACCGGCGTCCATCTTTCTCCTTCAGGGGTGTCCGTGGTGTCAGGGACCTGACCTAGGACAGCTGTCTTTCTCACGTCTTTCATCTCTTTTACCTTTCTTTCAGTTACATGTCATGGTCGGCGTCTCGATCTCCCAGACCTTCTCCACACATAGACCCCTTTCGGATCTCACACTTCCCTTTGGTCCCTCAGACCTTCTCTTACCCGGACCTGTTGCATTTACTTGTGCATATTATACAACAAAACAACTTTACAATATCACAAGTACCCCATTTTTTTTTCATTCTCCTTTGCTTTTAAAACCAACATATAACAATATAACATTGCATATCTCCCCCCCCCTTCCTTGGACATGGACACTCCCTCGTTTCTTTGTATCCCCGCTCTTTCAGGTAAGCATATCTACGTATACGTATAGAAAAGGTACACAGAACGGAGAAAGAAAGAGAAAGAAACTAAAAACAACAAAATAAAATTTCCTCTACATACAACTGTCCTTATAACTTGCACAACGGTGCTACGAACTCCTGACAGTTCACTCCGCCTCCTAGCGGTCAGTCGTGAGGGGCTCCACAGCCGTGGAGCTCCTAGAATACCGAGGGTGTCCACACAAGTCCTCTTTACTGGGGTTCACATCTTTCAGGCTCCGCCACTACGGCCACCGCATAACCGCGGGGACAGTACTCTTTGTAGTAAGACACATAGTCTCCTTCTTTCAAAGCCCGGCCGTGACGTACCGAGGTCACATTTATATAGACTTTTTGACCAGTCTCATTCCAGATGAAGCCGTAACCTTTGCAATTTTGGTGTACACCAGCCATCCCCTCGATCTCTTAGCCGCCATACCTGTCTCTCCCTTTTCATGAAGCAGGTTCCATATCTCTTGCTCCCGTGCCTTCTTCCTCTTAATAACCTCCGCAACCCAAATGGAGGGTACAGCGCAGGCTCTAGAGTCCGATGGGCTCTAGAGTCCGATTGGCGGGGGTCCGCCGAAGAAGAGAGCAGGGCAGATGCAGCCAATGGTTTCTGCGGCCCAGCAGCCGCTGGAGCCAAATGGCGGATGGGAACAGCTGTGTTCTCGGTATGCTGGGTCACAGGGCCGGCCAAATAGGACACAGCCGGTTCCAGCACTGGCATAACCGTGGCCGCCGGGTAGGCCGCACTTGACTTTCAGCCGGGGTCGGGGTAGTGACCGATTCTAGAGATGGGGTCAACAGTGGCAGGGGAAGCGCAACAGCTCCCTCTGGGATCAGGCTCCGCTCCGGCGGCACCGGGCATGGTGTCTCCGGGCGGGGTGGTGCAGGACTCGGAGCGGGGCATCCTGCTCAATTCAGCATAGAGGGGAGGGCCTCTTGGGACCAGTCTCTCGGGTACACAGGCTGCCGCGTGCTGCAGCCGAATGGTGGGGGCCGCTTGCAGAGCCACTGTCGGGGCCGGAGGAACTCTCACCTCCCCCGGTGCCGCGGTCTCCGTTACGTCATCACGTGGCTCCTTCCGCAGTTTCCTCTCTTCACCCCACCGTCCGGCGGGGATAACCTCCAGGCCCAGGGGTACCACAGGGAGGCTCTCCGCTGGCAACTTCTGTAGCCGCTCCCACTGGTTCTGCACCGGCTCTGCTTTCCCGCTCACCGTCCTGCTGCCTGCTCGTGACTCTGAAGGGAACGTTTCCTGGCGTGACTCAACCTCCCAGCGCCACCGCCACTCCAGGCGCCCGATGCCCCGACATCCACAGCGTCTCATATCGTCCGATGGGCAGCACTCGAATTGCGCCAGACAGCCGCAGCCAAACTTTTTCCCTGTGCCACTCCCTCTGCTGGGTGGGGCAATGGCAGGCCTTTCCACCCACTTGTCAGGGTCCAGTATGTGGGAGCATCGGCCTCCCGGTACATAGCGCCGGCCCCCGGGGTACGTAGTAGGGGGCCCCAGTCCATTGGGAACTACAGCAAACACCTGGATCTCTCCTCTGCTTTGGAGTAACACTGCCATTCAGCACCGGACCTGGTACTGCCCCGGATTCTCTGCTGGCGATGCAGATGTGCCACAGCGCTTCCAATTTGTAGTCCACAGGTGGGTGATTTGTATTTCACAGGTGCTTATAATCCACACAGTGCAGTCTGAGTCTCTTTCCATTCCTTAGGGCAGGCCTGCCGCAGAAGGTGACGTATTAGCGGCGTGAATCCTGCCGACTACGCCAAGTGTAGTGTCATGGGCCGGGCTGGGGGGTGGTCCCTCTTCTTACCGCACAGAGACGAAACAGAGACAAGATGGAGGCAGGTTCTGGGTGCAACAGGTCGAAGTTTATTTTCCACCGTCCGACTGACGGCCCTCGCAGCACACCGCAATATCTCTTTCTCACGGCCCTCCGTGTCCAGGGCCGCTTCATACACCGTACTTTACACTAGGGACGTATTTATACGTACCGCCCCTTTTTCACTCTGTGACGATCCTGTCAGCTCAGTCACTGTGGCCGCCTTAGGCCCGTACACCATCAGCACTTTACTGGTCAGCTTCGTCGTTCCAAATACGGTGTCCTACTCCCATAGCCTTGTCTATACTGCGGTTCTTCCTGTCAGGACCACCCCCTGACTTTCTCTCTCCTCAGTCCCCCTGGTCTGGTTTTCCTCACAGTGCACAAACTGTCGTAGTCCTCCTGTCACTGGAGCTCCCCCTGGGGACTGGAACTTTCTGGAACCCTCCTTCAAATTTACATCCTTCCCGGTTCCCTGTAACTCCGCCCCCCATGACCAACGGTTCCTAAGCCCTAAGCTGATGTCAAGTCCTTTGCTCACACTCCTCCCTGGCCTCTAATGGTCAACCCAAGGTACTGCACGTCCACTACACTTTCTCAGCTGTTTCCCCACTGTAGTAACTGACACCTGTCTAAACTGTGCAAACCTTCCTTTCTCTATTCTGAAAAGTCTGTACGTCCGTCAGGTCACCTTCAATACACTCATAAGACTTGATGACGCGATGCAGCCAGCCAATACCAGGGCTACGGAATTACCGTGTATGGTAGGCAATCGCTGCATGGTTATTGGGGGTCTAACAGAGCCAAAAAAAATTTCTGTTAGGAAGTTATAATTGTTAAAAGTTGACCAGCGATTTTTCAACAAAATTTCCAAAACCATTTTTTTAGGAACCAGCTCACATTTGAAGTCACTTTGAGGGGTCTATATGATCGAAAATACCCAAAAGTGACACCATTCTAAAAACTGCTCCCCTGATGGTGCTCAAAACCACATTCATGAATTTTATTAACCCTTCAGGTGCTTCACAGTAATTTTTGGATTGTGGAAAAAAAATGAACAATTAACTTTTTTCACAAAAAATTTACTTCAGATCCAATTTTTTTATTTTGACAAGGGTAACAGGAAATAGTGGACATCAAAATGTAAAAATGTATTGTTTGATTTCTCCTGAGCATGCCAGTACCCCATAAGAGGGAGGAAACTACTGTTTTGGAGCACAGCAGAGCTCGGAAGGGAAGGAACGCCATTTGACTTTTTGAATGCAAAATTTGCTGGAACAATTTGTGGACGCCATTTCACGTTTGGAGAGACTCTGATGTGCCTAAACAGTGAAAATCACCCACACGTTACACAATTTTGGAAACTAGATGCCTCACGGAATTGATCTAGATGTATGGTGGGCATATTGAACCCTCAGGTGCTTCACAGAAGTTTATAATGTTGAGCCATAAAAATAAAAAATAAAAATCAAATGTTCCCTACAAATATGTTTTTAGCACAAAATATTGCATTTTCATAAAGGTTACATAAGAAATTGCACCATACAATTTGTTGTGCAATTCCTCCTGAGTATGCCGAGACTCAATGTAAGGGATAAAACTACTGTTTGGGTGCACGGCAGGGCTCAGAAGGGAACGAAAGCAATTTGTCTTTTTGAATGTAAACTTTCCTGGAATCATTAGCCGACGTCATGTCCCATGTGGAGAGCCCCTGATGTGCCTAAACAGTGGAAACACCCCACAAGTGACCCCATTTTGGAAACTAGACCCCTCAAGGAATTTATTTAGATGCATGGTGAGCACCTTGAACCCCCAGGTGCTTCACAGACGTTTACAATGCTGAGCCGTGAAAATAATAAAATCATATATTGTTCACAAAAATGTTATTTTACCCCAAAATTTTGCATTTCCATAAGGGTAACAGGAGAAATTTCACCATAAAATTTGTAGTGCAATTTCTCATGAGTACGCAGATACCCCATATAAGGGAGAAAACTACTTTTTGGGTGCACGGCAGGGCTCAGAAGGGAAGACGCGTCATTTGGCTTTTTGAATGTATAATTTCCTGAAATCATTAGTCGACGTCATGTCCCATGTGGAGAACCCCTGATGTGCCTAAACAGTGGAAACACCCCACAAATTACACCATTTTGGAAACTAGACCCCCCAAGGAATGTATTTAGATGTGTAGTGAGCATCTTGAACCCCCAGGTGCGTCACAGAAGTTTATAACGTTGAGTTGTGAAAATAAAAAAATCACATTTTCACCAGAAAAATGTTATTTTGGCCCCAAATTTTGCATTTTAATAAGGGTAACAGGAGAAATTGCAACATACAATTTGTTGTGTAATTTCTCCTGAGAAGGCTAATACCCCATATAAGGGGAATACTACTTTTGAGGCACAGTGCAAAGCTCAAAAGGGAAGTGGTGCCATATTGAGATTACTTTATCACATTGGCAGAGCCCCTGAGATGCCAGAACAACAGAAAACCCCTCAATATGCGAACTCACTTTATAAACTACACTCCCTAATGAATTCATCTAGGGGTGCAGTAATCATAATGACACTAGGGATGAGCGAGTATACTCGTTAGGATTCGGTACTCGGCGAGTAATGCGGTACTCGAATCCTGGCGAGTATTTCACTACTTGCCTCGCAATATTCGGCACAGCCCACACAATTCCAGCACAGTCCCTGCACAGCCCAGCACAGTCCCGCACAGCCCAGCACAGTCCCGCACAGCCCAGCACTGTCCCTGCACAGCCCAGCACAGTCTCACACATCCCAGCACAGTCCCTGCACAGTCCAGCACAGTCCCTGCACAGCCCAGCACTGTCCCTGCACAGCCCAGCACAGTCTCACACAGCCCAGCACAGTCCCGCACAGCCCAGCACAGTCCCTGCACAGTCCCTGCACAGCCCAGCACAGTCCCGCACAGTACCTGCACAGTCCCCGCACAGCCCGTCATAGTCCCCGCACAGTACCTGCAAAGCCCAGCACAGTCCCGCACAGTACCTGCACAGCCCAGCACATTCTCGCATAGTACCTGCACAGCCCAGCACAGTCCCGCACAGTACCTGCAGAGCCCAGCACAATCATGAACAGGCCAGCACAGTCCCACACAGCCCGTCATAGTCCCCGCACAGTACCTGCACAGCTCAGCACAGTCCCGCACAGGCCAGCACAGTCCCCGCACAGCCCAGCACAGTCCCACACAGTACCTGCACAGCCAAGCACAGTCCCTGCACAGTGCCTGCACAGCCCAGCACAGTCCTGCACAGGCCAGCACAGTCCCCGCACAGCCCAGTACAGTCCCGCACAGTACCTGCACAGTCCCCGCACAGCCCGGCACAGTCCCCGCACAGTACCTGTACAGCCCAGCACAGTCCCACACAGGCCAGCAAAGCCCAGCACAGTCCCGCACAGTACCTGCACAGCCCAGCACAGTCCCGCACAGCCCAGCACAGTCCCTGCACAGCCCAGCACAGTCCCTGCACAGCCCAGCACAGTCCCTGCACAGCCCAGCACAGTCCCGCACAGCCCAGCACAGTCCCTGCACAGCCCAGCACAGTCCCTGCACAGCCCAGCACAGTACCTGCACAGCCCAGCACAATCCCGCACAGTACCTGCACAGTCCCCGCACAGCCCGTCATAGTCCCCGCACAGTACCTGCAAAGCCCAGCGCAGTCCCGCACAGTACCTGCACAGCCCAGCACAGTCCTGCACAGTCCCCACCCAGCCCGGCACAGTGCCCGCACAGTACCTGCACAGCCCAGCACATTCCCGCACAGTACCTGCACAGCCCAGCACAGTCCCGCACAGTCCCTGCAGAGCCCAGCACAATCCTGAACAGGCCAGCACAGTCCCACACAGCCCGTCATAGTCCCTGCACAGCCCAGCACAGTCCCGCACAGTCCCCGCACAGCCCAGCACAGTCCGACACAGTACCTGCACAGCCAAGCACAGTCCCAGCACAGTGCCTGCACAGCCCAGCACAGTCCTGCACAGGCCAGCACAGTCCCCGCACAGCCCAGTACAGTCCCGCACAGTACCTGCACAGCCCAGCACAGTCCCACACAGGCCAGCAAAGCCCAGCACAGTCCCCGCACAGTACCTGCACAGCCCAGCACAGTCCCGCACAGGCCAGCACAGTCCCGCAGAGTACCTGCACAGCCCAGCACAGTCCCACACAGTCCCGCACAGTCCCCGCACAGTACCTGCACAGCCCAGCACAGGTCAGCACAGTCCCGCACAGCCCGGCAGTCTTCGCACAGTCCCCACCCATTACGCGGATTTCCCATAGACTTACATTGGACTCGCTACTCGTTACGAGTACCGGAGTATTAGGAGGTACTCGCAACGAATACAGCCAGTCCGAGTATTTCACTACTCGCTCATCCCTAATTGACACCAAATGTGCCTCACGGAAATTTATACCACGGAGCGGTGAAGAAAGAATAAATTATATTTTTACTACTAAAATGTTTTTTTAGGCCCAAATTTTAATTTTTCTAAGGGCTAATAGGAAAATTTTTTACAACAAACTGAGCTCCATTTTGTCCTGAGTGCGCCAATACCCTACATGTAATCATGAAATATTTTTCAGGCAATGTGTAAAGCTCAGAAGGGAAGGAGCGCCAAATATTACTGTTATGGTTTGCAGTTGTCATGACCCACTGGGAGAGCCCATGAGATGCCAGAACAGCAGAGCCCGCATAAGTGACCCCATTTTACAAGCTACACCTCTCAGTTAACTCATCTAGAGGTGCAGTGATCATATTGACACCATAGGTGTGTCACAGAATTTCATATTATTGGGCAGTGAAGAAAAAATACCACCAAAATGTTGTTTTAGCCCCAGATTTTACATTTTCACACAATAAGTGTGAACATCACATCTCCAACATCACTGAAGGGGAGCTTAATTGTCTCCTCTCCAAACTGCACCCCATCCCACCTCCTCCCCAACCTCACCAGCACTCTTATCCCATCCCTAACCCACCTCTTCATCCTATCACTAACTTCTGGTACCTTCCATTTGCTTTCAAGCATGCCACAATCACGCCTATCCTTAAAGAGCCAACCCTCGACCCAACCGCTATGTCCAGCTATCATCCAATATCGCTGCTGCCACTCACTTCCAAACTCCTGGAGCAGCACGTCCACGCTGAACTTTCCTCCTACCTCTCATCTAACTTGCTCTTTAATTCTTATGGAAATAATTTATGGACTTCCATGCGCTGCTTGACAAAATACAGAATCCCACTTACGGTGAAAGATTAATCATTTATTCCCTAACTTGCTCTTTGACAATCTACAATCTGGTTTCCGCCCCATCACTCCCCTGAGACAGCCCTGACCAAAATTACTAACAACCTACTTACACAGTCAAAGCTAATGGACAATACTCTATACTCCTGCTTCTAGACCTGTCCTCTGCTTTCGACACAGTTGACCACTGCCTCCTACTGCAGATCCTCTCCTCCTTTGGCATCAAAGACCTCGCCCTATCCTGGATGTCCTCATACCTCTCCAACTGCACATTCAGCATCTCCCACTCCCATACTACCTCCTCATCCCACCCTCTCTCTGTTGGAGTCCCCCAAGGCTCTGTTCTAGGATCCCTACTCTTCTCAATCTATACACTTGGTCTGGGACAACACATAAAATCTTATGGATTCCAGTACCACCTTTATGCTGATGACACTCAGATCTACCTCTCTGGCCCAGACGTGACCTCTCTGCTGTCCAGAATCCTGGAGTGTCTATCAGTCATATCCTCCTTCTCCTCTCACTTCCTCAAACTCAATGTGCACAAGTCTGAACTCATCATCTTTCCTCCATTTCACAGATCTTCCTTACCCGACCTATCTATCACAATTAGTGACATCACGCTTTCCCCAGTACCGGAAGTCCGCTACCTCGGAGTAACCCTTGACTCTGCCCTGTCCTTGAAGCTGCACATCCAAGCTCTTTCCATCTCCTGTTGCCTCCAGCTCAAAAATATCTCCATAATCCGTCCTTTCCTCATCCCTCAATCTACTAAAATGCTTGTACATGCCCTCATCATCTCTCTCCTCTACTACTGCAACATCCTTTTCTGTGGCCTTACTGCTAACACCCTTGCACCTCTCCAGTTCATCCTTAACTCTGCTGCCCAACATCTCTCTCCTTGCTACTCCTCCGTTTCTACCCTCTGCAAATCTCTTCACTGGCTGCCATTCCCTCAGCGTATCCAGTTCAAATTACTAATACTGACCTACAAGGCCATCAATAACTTGTCTCCTCCATGTATCTCTGAACTAATCTCCCAATATCTTCCCTTGTGAAGGGTTAAAACTAAAATCAAAGCTGAAGTTTTGTTTTATCCATTCTCTGAAGGTTTCGTTTCTTCATTTTTGTTGCTGTAAGATAAATTATTGTAATTGGCATGGGCTGCCATGAAACCAGACTGTTCCCATCAGGTGCAAGATAAGGGAGGCGGGGGTGTAGAATTCTGAAGAATATGCCATTATACTACTTTCTACGCTATTTAGGTACGGACATATAAGCAGTTCCGGTTTTCTTGCAATATTATTGGCTTACAAAGTGAAGCATTATCATGATGTTATTGGTAGTTGAGAACCTTGCATAATTAAGTAAAATATTATAAAAGAAGTGACTAAAATAAAGGGGCTTAGTGATCTGCCTGGATCCTCCCGTACAGAGACCCCCGTCTCCGTGTGGTCATTCCCAGTTGCTAGCAACGCCCTGTGAATTAATTTGGAAATCACTGGATCAACCGTGAAGGGTTAATTTAGCCCTCCCTAAATAGCTACCTCGACAGTGGTGCCCAACGTGGGGCCCCCGAACAGGGACGCCTCTGCCCCCGGAGGACAACAAGACAAAGGACCCTCGGAGCGGACACAGGTGCTGGAAAATTGGGACTGATCATCCCCCACGGCAACCACGGTAAGTTGGCAGTTATACTGTTCAGACTGACCGTTGGTGTGGTTTTCCTGTGCTTGTTGCTGCAAAGAGGATCTGAGGTTTGTCCCCTGGTGGGGTGATCCTTGGGTGGAATCATATAGAGGTGTAGTCCCGTTGGGGGCCCAGTGCTCGAACCGTACCTCATAAGGGATGGACACCCCGGATTGACCAGTGATTGTGACTCTCTTTATAGTCAAAATATCCTGAAATTCCCAATCATTATTAGTATTGGGCGTGGTGAGTGATCGAAGACTGGGTAGGATACGTAACTCAGGTATATATAGATAGATATATATAACCAGAGGTGTCCGGAGGGATAGTCTGAGACGCCCTCCTCCTTTCACTGAGTACCGCGAATTTTGGGCAATCCCAGAGGTGGATTATTGACCCGGTGGAACAGAGACTGAAACGGCCGCCAGATCTGTGCACAATTTAAGTCAGGGTATTTAGCTCTAAAGGAGAGAATTATGTTTCTGTGGAAGAAAAAAGAAAAGTTTGGAATTGTGTGAAGGATCAGATACTGTTAGTTTTATGATTCAAAGACGAGGAAAGAAATCTGTCAGGAATGCAGGAAAAATATTTTCAATTCTGGGATTTCCTAAGGGCGGGAGGTTGCAGCCTACGCTATGGGATGAAGGAGTTAAAAAGAATAAAGGAAGGTTGACTGATGATGGATTATTTGAAGGAAAAGAGGAATTCTGTGGCTTGGCACATGAATTGTATAATGAAGGTTATGTGGACATTGAACAGCAAGTGAATTCTGATTGTTTCTGTTACTGCTATGTTAAAGAAGGAAAATTGTCTATTATTATGGCAAAGACGGGATGTATTGTGGTTCAAGAAAGTGACTGTGGTGTGAGAAAGTGATTGATTAAAGAAGGAATTGAGATTAATGATACTAATGTGTTAGGCAGACGAATAGTTAAAAGTGATGATTTGAAAGAAGAGGTCTCCCTGCTAGATGACAATTGTACAAGGAGACCGAGAGTCGCAGCCCCCACCTTTGCTGATGGCACCTATTATCATCCGCAGCCAGCCTCAATCCCCGTTCACCCGATCCAGAGAAAAAAAAAACGTTTTCAGAAGACTTTAACCCGCTCTGTTCAGGAGAGAGAGAGAGAGTGAGAGAGAGAGAGAAAAAAAAAAAAAGAGCAAACAGCAGCCTCTAGCCCCCACCGCAGCTGAGAGCACACAGTGTGCCCTTCAGCCCACACAGCAAACTCTCGCCCCCCCCTCAGACTTCAGCTACTGGGAACCCTGCTCCTCAGCCCTCCCTGCTAATGCTGGCACTGAGCCAGACTCGGACACTTTCAGAGAAATTGTTATACTTCCGCTGTTTTAATTGGGGTAGATGGCAGACCCAATTAATATACTTTTATAAACCCCATAAAACCCTTCCCTGAGGTTACTATTCAGTTTGTAATCTCTCCCACATGTCCAGTAAATTTATTAGGGGCAGATTCATTATCACAGTTCCGCTCCGGAATACAATTCCAAGATGATGGTCAGATGGCTCTTACGTTATATAATCCCTATGTAGATGAAGACAGTGAGGAAATCTGTATTTTGCATGCCCTTCCTACGGTTATGATGGCCCTGATAGGCTCAGATCCACCCCCAATATTGCCTGAGGATCAATGACTCACCACATACCTCTCAGAGATACCATCTAAACTCTGGTCAAAAGGGCCAAATGATATAGGGAAAATGCCTGTAGAACCAGTAAAAGTGTTTCTCAAACCTGGTGCCTAATCCTCATACTCTTTTGTCCCAAATACCCCAGGATGCTGCTTGGTTTACAGTTATTGATCTTACCAATGCCTTCTTTAGCATTCCGCTACACCCAGACTGCCAGTTTCTATTTGCATTCACTTATCAGGGTCGACAGTTAATATGGACTGTTATGCCACAAGGGGCCCAAAACAGTCCCAACCAGTTTGCAAAACAGTATGAGCAGGTGTCTTTTGCCATTTATGCCACTGTTAGCCTCCTTAAGTATCTGGCAGCACTGAACTGTCAGGTTTCGGCCTCGGGACTTCAGTTCTGCCTTGGTCAAGTGATATTCTTGGGTCACTGTCTCCTTCAGGGTGCCAGGCACCTCGCAGAAGAAAGAAAAATAGCTGTCAGCTCCCTTCCTTTCCCAAAAGATGAAACTGAATTCCAGCGTTTTCTTATGCACTTATTGTTGTCAGTGGATATCGGATGCATCCCGCATAATGCAACCCCTTTACAACGCCTTGAAAGACGGCATAATGAATTATAAGGAAAGATGGCAGTGATGAGGATTACCTCCAACATGATTGTTCCCAACTTCTGACTGAAGAAACAGCTACTCCACCAAATGTCAGTGAGAATCCACTCCCAAATCCTGATCTGGTGTTATACACGGATGGTTCAAGATATGCTGATGAGTTTGGTAGATTCCACACCGGATACGCTGTTACCACAGAGGACACTGTAGTGCACGCAGCTGCACTCCCGCCCTCACAGTCAGCACAAGAAGCAGAACTCCAGGCTCTGTCTACTGCATGTACTTTGGCCAAGAACAGACGGGCTAATATATACACGGACTCACGGTATGCATTTGGTATTGCTCACGATTTTGGGGCTCTATGGGCCAATCGAGGGTTTATTACTACTGCCGGAACCCCAGTGAAAAATGCTGAAGCTGTTAAAACCCTCATGGACTCGATCAAATTACCTACTCAGGTGGCTATTATCAAAGTTAAGGCGCACGGTCCTAGGAACAGCCCACAGGCTGTTGGCAACATATTTGCGGATATGCAAGCAAAAGCCGCCGCTCTCTTACCCGTTGAACCAACCATACCAACTATGGTGACCACACGCTCTCAGCGTAAACAGTTACAAGAAACATTGACCCTACAAGAACCTGATGATCTACAACAGACTGAAGTTTTCTGTCGGACCCCGCGAGACCACTTAATGACGACGCAGAGAATGTCTCCAAAGGAAGAGGTGAAGCAATGGAAGACTGATCGGGCACGTATGGATAATGGTCTCTGGAAAAGGACCGACTTGTGTGTCTCCCTAAGCGGATGTACCCTGCTATTGCCACATGGGCACATGGACCTATATATCAAGGAAAGAATCAGGCCCTTGTACTGGTGCAAAAATTCTACTGGGCCCCAGTTCTCCAGTTGGCCGGAAGCATTCCCTGTTACCAACATGACTGCAAAAACCACAGCGAAGAAACTGGTGATGGAAGTTATATGCAGATATGGGGTTCCAGAAGTTGTTGAAAGTGATCAAGGTCCGGCCTTTTCTTCTCATGTGTACCAAGAAGTTCTGACAATGCTTGGATCCACTGTAGCCCTCCATACTCCGTACCACCCACAATCCAGTGGTGAAGTTGACAGGCTGAACGGCACACTGAAGGGACAATTGACCAAAAATGATGCAGGAGACTACGGCTCCATGGCCAGAGCTCCTACCCATTGTACTATACCACATTCATACTACCCCTATTGCAAAACATGGCCTGTCCCCATATGAGATATTGTTTGGTGCTAGGCCCCCAGTTGCAAATTTCCAGCCTCAGCAGTTATCAGAAGAAACTGACCGTGCTGTTCAATATGTTATTCAGCTTAGTAAAAATCTTGCTAACACCTATGTTCTAGTTTTCTTTTCTTTTCCAGATTCAGCAGAAACCGACACCTGTTATAACCTGCAGCCTGGTGATTTGGTAGTTGTGAAGAGGCATGTCAGGAAGCACGGACTAGAACCCTTGTATGACGGTCCCTATCAAGTTCTCCTCATCACCCCTATATCAGTGAAACTAGAAGGAAGACTGACTTGGATTCACGCATCGCACTGCAAGCTGGTTAAACAAGCCAATAGCAAATAAAGGGGGCATAATGTTTTGGTTTTTCGCATTTTCCATATTATTATTGGTAGAAGTTAAAAGTTAAAGTTAGAAGATATTCAAAGACTCAGAGATCAATACGATAAAGACAATGATTGTAATAGGGACAGTTGGTGGACAGACACTTTCTCCTTTCTCAATCCAGCCAATTGATTTAAGGGAATTGGGGGCTGGATAGCTGGGATCTTACAGAGCTTGTTGCACATTGCTGCCTGTATCATTGTTGTATATGTGATACTAAAACTTGTTCTTTGGTGTATTTCTGTATGTATTAGGAAATTCTGCACTAAGACAGCTAATGATGATACCAAAGGCATCGTTGCCCCTGCTCTTCTCTGCACCGATCTCAAAAGGCTACTTGATGAAGATGTTGAAGCCAAGCACATGCCTACCTACAAAAGATCTCCACCACCATCATCAAAAATTGTTATTCGTGAACTGCAGTATACAGGGGGGACGGGTGCGCCGCGACAGCCATGACTGATAACATGGCATCAGTCATGTGAAGACCAGTACCCCTCAAGCTGTTAGCTTGGGATAGCACCTCTGATGCTGCATTTGTGTTAAAAAAAATTTATCTAGGGGGGAATGTGAAGGGTTAAAACTAAAATCAAAGCTGAAGTTTCGTTTTATGCATTCTCTGAAGGTTTCGTTTCTCCATTTTTCTTGCTGTAAGATACATTTTGTAATTAGGATGAAAACAGTTCAGGCTGTCATGAAACCAGATTGTTCCCATCAGGTGCAAGGTAAGGGAGTCCGGGGTGTAGAATTCTGAAGAATATGCCATTATACTACTTTTGTATACGGACATATATGTTGTTTCCGGTTTTCTTGCAATACTATTGGCTTATAAAGTGACTAAAATAAAGGGGACTAGTGATCTGTCTCGATCCTCCCGTACAGAGACCTCCGTCTCCGTGTGGTCATTTGAGTTGCTAGCAGCACTCTGTGGAATAATTTGGACATCACTGGCTCAACCGTGATGGGTTAATTTAGCCCTCCCTCAATAGCTACCCCGACAGATGCATTATAATATATGGAGGACTGTGGGGGTACATTATAATATATGGAGGACTGTGGGGGTACATTATAATATATGGAGGACTATATGAAGCCAGTTATACTATATGGAAATAATTATAACATTTGGAGGGCTCTGTGGGGGCATGATAATACTTGAAGGGCTATGAGGAAGACTTTATGGAGGGCTGTGTTGGGGGCCATTACACTGTACGTAGGTCCTTTATACAGTATGGAGGGCTATGTGGGGCTCACAGTTCGGGATCATACTGTGGCGGGATAGTTGAGGGGGTACAGTAAGGTCATCATACTGTGCATGTGGAGGAATCACTATGGGATCATAGTGTTTGTGGGGCACCTTTTTGTTAGCATCATACTTTATGGGGCAATGAAAGAGGAATCTGGGGGCTTCAATAGGAGCAAAATTACTTTGTAACAGCAAAGTTGTGAGACTTGTACCTATGTGATCCAGTTTTTGTTTTGCTTTTTTTAGGAGGCGGGGAGCCATGAGAACTTCTGCTTTGTGGCCCCATGATCTCTTTGTGCCTGGTGCAGGATGCATTGTCCCTTTCACATACGTCTCTGCTGCAGGACTGACTGGCCATAACTTACACACCACCTCAAATGCTGCCCCTCGATACATGCAGGCATTCAGCCATGTTTCTTCTGAGCATCGGTTGCGCTCGTCCCCTTCCCGCTCTCACATCCCTTACCCCAATAAGAAGGCCCCTGCTATTAGCTCCGGACAGCCCCGTGTGTGGCGCTTGTGACTGGCTAAGCGTTTTGGTAGAAGGAGGTGTGGTCTGTGTGTGGACGGTGGTGCATGGTGGACATGTCTGACTGGTCAGTGCCAGGCAGCGGCCACATTGGAGCTGCTCAGAATTTTGTAGGCGTGTGCCAGAGATAATAGGTTGGCAATCAGTGTCTGCCACTGTGTGTATGCTATAAGGATGCAGGACTGCGTCTGCCTATATGGCCACTGCTCTGCAGCCATCATTGTGTGTCTGTATGCTGTGCCAGGCTTGCCATTGCCATTAATGACCCTTGTTCTGGATTCTTCTGTGAGGCTCTTGTATGTGTGTGTGATCATGTGACATCCTTGTATTTGGACATCATTTATTTTCTATTAAAATGTCCATTATTGTCCTCATTTTTACAGGATATGAACCAGATTAATTTCTACCGATTTAAAAAATTTACTATGGGGGGGGGCCGTTCTGCACTTCGCCTCAGGCAGCACAGAGGCTAGGTTCACCCCTGGCAGGACCCCCTTTTGTTCTCCCCTATGGAAGACAGTAACCTCAAAAGTAAATTAAATTACAGCAGTATTAATGTCCCCTGATTGGCCCTAACAGTAATTATGTCCCCACTTGCCACCATAAACCAATAATGTATGTTCCTCATCCTACCCTTCATACAGTAATTATGTCACCCCTTTATTTAGACCCTGGGTCCCTTTAATTAATGTCCCCATCCTGGACCCCAATGTTCACTTTAATAAGGTCCCTATCCTGGGCCCCTTCCAGTAATAACATCCCCATCCAGGGCCCCTTTATTTAATGTACCCTCCCTGGGCCCCTATGGCCACTACCTTGCCCAATCACAGAGGGGGGATTCTCCTCACCTTGTTGCGTTCCCCGGCGATGTCTTGTGGCTTCATATTCGGCATGGTCATTAAAATGGCTACTGACTGCAGCTGTGACAGGGCGCTCTGCTCTGTGACAGGCCCTGCGCTGACGTCACATAGCAGTAACATTGAAAGGTCTCCAGCCTATCAAAGGCTGCAGGAGTCATTTAACGTAACTGCTATGTGATGTCGACGCATGGCCTGTTGCAGAGCAGAATGCCCTGTCACAGCTGCCGCCGGCATTCATCTTGATGTGCGTTGTCACCAGCTCCAGGTTTTCGTGTGCCTCTGGGGAGAGTCTCAGTGGGCCCCTTTAATACATGCCATGATTCCTGATGCACAGGTAAAAAATACAGGTATAGTACAATATATGGGCACCACATAGTCCTCCATACAGTATTATAAGCACCACATAGTCTGCCATACAGTATTATGGGCCCCTGCTCCTCCATACAGTATTATGGGCCCCTGCTCCTCCATGCAGTATTATGGCCCCTGCTCCTCCATACAGCATTATGGGCCCCCTGTTGGTCCATACAGTATTATGGTCCCCTGCTCCTCCATACAGTATTATGGGCCCCTGCTCCTCCATACAATATTATGGCCCCCATGCTCCTCCATACAGTATATTATGGGCCCCCTGCTCCTCCATACAGCATATTATGTGCCCCTGCTCCTCCATACAGTATATTATGTGCCCCTGCTCTTCCATACAGTATATTATGGGCCCCTGCTCCTCCATACAGTATTATGGGTCCCTCCTTCTCCATTCAGTATTATGGGCCCCATGCTCTTCCATACAGTATTATGAGCCCCTGTTCCTCCATACAGTATTATGGGCCCCTGCTACTCCATACAGTATATTATGGGCCCCTGCTCCTCCATACAGTATTATGGCCTCTGCTCCTCCATATAGTGTATTATGGGCCCCTGCTCTTCCATACAGTATTATGGGCCCCTGCTCCTCCATACAGTATTATGGCCTCTGCTCCTCCATATAGTGTATTATGGGCCTCTGCTCCTCCATACAGTATATTATGGGCCCCTGCTCTTCCATACAGTATATTATCAGCTCCTGCTCCTCCATACAGTATATTATGGCCCCTGCTCCTCCATGCAGTATTATGGGCCCCTGCTCCTCCATACAGTATTATGGGCCCCTGCTCCTCCATACAGTATTATGGGCCCCCTTCTCCTCCATACAATATTATGGGCCCCTGATCCTCCATACAGTATTATGGCCTCTGCTCCTCCATATAGTGTATTATGGGCCCCTGCTCCTCCATACAGTGTTATGGGCCCCTGCTCCTCCATACAGTATCATGGCCCCTGCTCCTCCATACAGTATTATGGGCCCTCTTCTCCTCCATACAGTATTATGGGCCCCTGATCCTCCATACAGTATTATGGGCCCCTGCTTCTCCATACAGTATTATGGCCCCTGCTTCTCCATACAATATATTATGGACCCCCTGCTCCTCCATACAGTATTATGGGCCCCTTCTCCTCCATACAGTATTATGGGCCCCTGCTCCTCCATACAGTATTATGGGCCCCTGCTCCTCCATACAGTATTATGGCCCCCATGCTCCTCCATACAGTATTATGGGCCCCTGCTCCTCCTTACAGTATTATGGGCCCCTGCTCCTCCATACAGTATTATAGGCCCCATGCTCCTCCATACAGTATATTATGGGCCCCATGCTCCTCCATACAGTATATTATGGGCCTCTGCTCCTCCATACAGTATATTATGGGCCCCCTGCATCTCCATACAGTATACTTTATAATGGGCCTCTGCTCCTCCATACAGTATCTTATGGCCCCTCTTCCACCATACAGTATTATGGGCCCCTCTTCCACCATACAGGTATGCATGATCCCTTCACCCCCAAATCCTGGTATGCATGCTACCCCTCACCCCCCAATGCTGGTATGCATGGTCCCCTCACTCCCTTTTTATGGTATGCATGGCCCCCTCACACCCCTTTCGTGGTATGCATGGTCCCCTCACCCCTCTCTTGTGGTATGCATGGTCCCCTCACTCCCCTTTCGTGGTATGCATGGTCCCCTCACTCCCCTTTCGTGGTATGCATGGTACCCTCACCCCTCTCGTGGTATGCATGGTCCCCTCACTCCCCTTTCGTGGTATGCATGATCCCCTCACTCCCCTTTCGTGGTATGCATGGTCCCCTCACCCTCCTTTCCTGGTATGCATGGTCCCCTCACCCCTATTAAACTATACACATACAAAAAAACCCAAACATTTATACTCACCCTTCTTCCCTGGGCTCCAGCGCAGTCATGTTCTGCTGGAGGCCGGGGGAGGAGTCTGGTGCCGGAGTACGCGCATGCCCATAGCGCTGTCCGGCGCCATATTGCTGAAGACACACTGCAAATGTGTCTTCAGTAAAATGGCACCAGATCGCGCTATGCACATGCACGATTCCGGACGCACTCCTGCCCTGGTCTCCAACCAAAGAGAAGCGCCACGGCAACGCTCCTCCCGGTCAGGTAAGTATGTAAGTACAGCGCCCGAGATTGCGGTATGTATGCATACCGCCATCTCCGGGCGCCATACACACTGCTCACCGCTGAATGCCTCATTCTGTCTGGAGCCAGACTGCTCAGGCGCATCGTGCTTGCGCAGTCTGTAAAGGCTTCGGACAGAGTGATGCTTAGCCTATTATATTATAGATATATATACCTCCGGTCAGTCACTGCCAGCATCCCCCATTAACATCAGAACAGTATGCTGCCACCAGTTCCTCATTAGATATAAGCCCAGTCCGTTTAAAAGCTTATATCGGGTCAGAAACCAAACCCAGGAAGCGTATAAGTACTAGCCGAACTCACGGATGTGGGAAATCAGGTTTCCAGATAAAAGAGCAGCCCAAGATTATTTGATATTTTAATTGCCGAAAGGCTCATTAGATAATGCAGTTATATACAGAGTAATATACAGATATTACAGACAGAAGTACAGATAAAAGTAGGGTACAGGTATGGGGAGTGCAGTCAGCTGTATGTGTCACGTTACCGTTTCTTACCACTTGTGGATAAGGGAAGTTCTCATATCCACAGGCACCTTGTTAGCTTCTGGTCCGTCTCCACATGCGACGTGATGTGGCTTCCATGGCAGAACCAAGACAAAGGCTAAATGTGTGCAGCTAGCTTTTTAACCCCTAGCTCGCCCCTCCAATATTTGCCATTGTCCCTCTGGGTTGGACTGAATTCTGCTCCCTTGAACTCTAGCTAAAATAAATCCCAATATCTAGGCTGAGTCATAACTTCCTAGCGGGAGGGTCAAATCAATGACTGCTATCTCAGCGCGTTCATTGGGTCTGGAAAGATATTGAGAGTCCAAACATGGGTCGGCTAAGTGGTTCTGGAGAGCCAGTCTCGATGCTCAGTATCTGGGGCAACTAGAAATATATAAGACACTGGCACTCTCATAATTCATCTCTAGGTGTCGGTGACGCTCAGTCTAGATCTTCCTTTGATGTTGGTCACATTGTGCAAAAGATAGCAGGTGGTTCTAGCTCTTGCCCTCATTACCACGTGGCGTATAATTCTCTGACCAAATGGCGAAGTTCTGTTCTTTTGGGGATTTGTGTACTTATCCCAAGGGTGGGAGGCCACTTCAGGAGTGGAGGAAGATCTCTGGAAAATATATATTGTGCCTGAATTAGTACATCCAAAATGGAGTCTCCCTCATCCCTCACTTGGGGCTGTTTGGTTTCAGTTAAGATGTCCAACATTTGGAACATATCATATAATAGAAACTAAACAGACCCTACTATAGATATAGGGATACATATGATGGTTTTACTTCCATCATGTTAGATCTGGTGCCGTATCCCTGTATTGATGGTGCCTCTGGTGATATATTCATGTATGGATGGAGGTTCGTATAATGTAGTGATGAATGTTCTGGAGATTGATTTGTAACCAGAACCATCATCAATATGAAGCCAAAATCATCATAAATGTAACCGCCGTGGCCGCCGCCTTCCCACGGGCACCAGGTTACCCTGCAGCAGTCATTCACCCGGCGCCTTGTGCGCTCCCTTCTTCCTCCGGCACACGCGCTCCCTCTCCTCGTGCTGCTCCCCGCCCGCACATGCGCACTAGGGCGTGGGCGCGCGCCCGTCATGATGTTTAACCCTGCGGTGGGTGGCGGCCGATTAGCGGTCAGCCAATCGCCTGCCAGCAGGGCATTTATCAGGCGTCTTCTATAAGGGGAAGACGCCTGGTTCTTGTGTGAAATCCTTTACACTATTTGGCCGCCTATAGGTTCCCTATAGGTTTCCCCTCTGTTCAGTGCTTGTCCCTAGTCCTGTCTTGCTGTCTCTGCCTCTGTTTGTCTCCCTGTCTGCCCTCCGTTCTGTCTGGTCCGTGTTCCTTAGCCTTCGCTTCTGTCCCACTCCCTACTGTCTGGCCATTTCCCAGTCCTGTCCTTTTGCCTGCTGTCCATCAGTCTTCCTCGTTGCCTCAGGCATTACTGCTCTGCATCTCTCCTCGGCCGCTCCACAGGGAGCTCTGTACTTTGGTTCTGGTGCAGCCTTCACTCTTGCCTGTGGTCTCTCTGGTCCTTCGAGCCGCCCCTCTTGGTTCCAGCAGTCGCGGTGTCTGATCCCCCGCGGGCCTGCCCCTAAAAGTCCCTGTATAGGGGTCTGTTCCACCTGGTGCGTTCGCTCCGGGGGCCTCAGTTCCGCGACCCTGAGGGTCCACTCTCGGACGCTGCCAAAACCCCAGAAACGTCACAATAAGTACATAAATTGAACACTAGAGCTTTCACTAGTACATATATACGGCACCAGAACCATCATTAGTAAATAACTATGTCACTACAGCCTCTATCAGTATATGAATATGGCACCAGAAGCACCATCAGTAGATAAATGCATCACCAGAAAGATCATCAGTACATGAATACATCACCATAACCACTGTCAGTACATTAATGCATCGCCAGAACCACAGCCAGTAAATAAATACACTACCATCATTATCTACATAAATACGGCACCAGAATCATCACTGGTAAATAACTATGTCACTAGAGCCACTATCAGTACATGAATACAGCACGATAACCAGCATCAGGAGATAAATGCATCACCAGAATCATCATCAGTACATGAATACATCACGAGAACCACAGCCAGTAAATACAAAATCAGCATCATCACCAGTATGAGTGTACACCACCAAAACTATCACTAGTACATGAATATATCACCAGAACCACCATCAGTACTGTTGGGGTGATCTCTTAATGTGAGATCTTAGTGATTGCTTGCCCTGACCTGATAAATATGAGCCGAATGCATGCATAGAAGAAGGACATCAGACACAAGGTCAGGTGTGCCCCTCTCTTGGCCAGAGCTGTCACAGAACTGACTTTATTAGTATAAACAAAAGACCAAGTAATAGGCAGGAAAAGGGCATTGCTCGGCTTCCCAAGAGCCATTGTACCAGTCTGTATAAGGTCCATACTAAGTCTATTCCACATATGGTCTTTAGTGTATCCTCATCACATTCCAAGGATTCCAGGGCATAGTTCCAGCATATAGACGCCACCTTGCCACACCACGTCTGAACTAGCTTATGTTAGGTTAATAATTGATTTCATTAGCCATTCTCTCCTTCACAGTACAGCAGTAAGTTGTATTGTCAAGTCAGGCCCATATACATTTGGATCTCCTGAACCAATGGGTCGCCCTCCCAGGGCCGTGGGGTACTCGGTACCGGGCCAGTGTCAGAGGGATGTGTCACAGCAGCGGTGACCCGGTCCGTGGCCCTGGGCGCCCAAATAATAGGGGAAGTTGAATGGTGGTGGAATGTAGTTAAATTAATAGTTCGTGATGCCACCTGTGGTGTTCGGCAAGTGAGGTGTTAAGCCGAAGCTGCTTGCAGATCCTCTGGGGCTGGTGGTGTGGTGCAGTCAAGATGGTGAAGCTCCCCACAGGTGAAGCTGTAGCCCCAGGGCAGTGTAGACGTGTAATTAGAGGAGAGGCACAATTGGTGTAGAAGCCGGTACCCAGATGTAGCGGTGCCGGGTGCGTTGGCGCAAGAATGAATGGAGGACACCAGGGCTTGTAGTTCCAAAGCTATACTCACAGTCTGTAGTACACACAGGTGCCTGCCTCCATGCCGTGTTCTCTGGGTCAGGGACTCAGTTAACCTCCGGGCAAGATGGAATGCTCTCTTCCAACACTCCGCCAACATGTGCCTTTCTGAACGTCTCCTCTATAGCGCCTTTAAGTGTAAAGTACTCCTAGTACTGAGTTACACTGGAGTGCTTCCTGACAGATGTTCCCAAGAACTCTACTTGTACGGCAGACAGCTGTAGCCTGCTTCGGGGACTCGTTACTCCTGAGTACCTGCTCTATATCCAAGTTGCTGTTGTGCCCCCAAGTCTTAGATGGGAGTAGTGCATTTACAGCCCACTACTCCACCGGTGTCTGCTGCAGGACCATTAGCATCCATACAACCTCGGGGACCGGGCCCCAGCCTTGCACTTAGAACTTCTAGGCAGGGTTCTCTCCTAACCCACGTCCTCTCTGTTCCCTTTTACACCTTCGTTCCGTACTAATCTCTCTCTCTTATGGAAGATCAGGTTTCAGTTCAATGTCTTTCTCCTTCTTTCCATTCCCGTGCCAGAAGATCCAAGTCACTGAGGTCTGCTGCAGCACCTCCTTCCTCCATCCCTCTCTCACTCCTCTCTGAGTGGCTTCCTCTCTCAGACTGCCCTACTGTCTGACTGACCTGTAATTCTAAACTTTCCCGCTCTTTGTTGGGAATCTCTCTCAGGCAAAACTAACAGGTCAAGGAAATTCTTATCCTCTCTTGCTGACTTTATCTTCCAAAAGGTAAGGGAGAAAACAAGGGGAACTGCTACCTTAGATCTAATCCTTATAAACAGGGAGGAAATGGTTGAGGAGGTAAAAGTGGCTGGAACCCTAGGAGGTAGCGACCATGCTATTTTAGAATTTTGGATAACTAGAGGAGGAAGACCTGTGAAGACTCAGACGTCAAGGTTAGATTTCAGAAAGGCAGATTTTAAGGGATTCAGAAAGAGAATTGGAGGGATCCAATGGCTGGATATCCTTAAAGACAAAAATGTCCAGGAAGGATGGGAAATCTTGAAAAATGAAATTCTCAAAGCACAATTGTTAACAATTCCGAAAAGAGGGAAGAATAGGAAGCATTTAAGGAAACCAGGATGGATGAACACAGAACTTAAGCACATGCTAAAAAGGAAGAAAAAATGTTTATAAAATGGAAAGAGGGAGGCATATCTAAAGAAGAATATAATGCTGTCTGAAAAACCTGCAGGGCACAAATAAAAGCTGACAATGAATTGAGGCTTGCAAGAGATGTCAAAAGCAATAATAAAGGATTTGGGGGATATGTCAAAAGTAAAAGAAAAGTCAAAGATGCTATAGGATTTTTACAGGATGAAAATGATGAAATGGTAAGACAGGATGTTGAGAAGGCCGAACTTTTAAATTCCTATTTTGCATCTGTTTTCTCTAAGAAAGGAAATGTAACATCAACTGTTCTTCACTATCCTATTAAGGGAAAAGAAGAATCCAGGATATCTATAACCAGAAAGATAGTGAGGAAACACTTAGCTAACCTAAATGAATTCAAGTCTCCAGGTCCAGATGAATTACACCCCAGAGTACTGAAGGAGATAGCAGAAGAAATTTTTGAACCCCTCTCCATAATCTTTGAAAAGGAGAAGTCCCAGAAGACTGGAGAAGAGCAAATGTTATTCCTATCTTCAAAAAGGGGAAGAAGGTGGACCCAGGCAACTATAGGCCGGTGAGTCTGACTTCTATACCAGGAAAGATGTTTGAACAAATTATTAAACAGCATGTATGTCAGTACCTGGATAAGAATGAAGTGATTAAACAGAGTCAGCATGGGTTTGTAACTAATAAGGCATGTCAGACTAACTTAATTTCCTTCTATGATGGAATCACTGATTGGGTGGATCAAGGAAATGCTGTAGATATACAGTAGTATATCTTGACTTCAGCAAAGCATTTGACAAAGTATCTCATACAATCCTTATTGAAAAAATGACAAAGTATGGAATGGACAAGGCAACTGTTAGGTGGATTCATAACTGGCTTAGTGATCGGACCCAAAGAGTGGTTGTAAATGGCTGCACATCCAGTTGGAAGAATGTATCAAGTGGGGTACCACAGGGCTCTGTCCTGGGCCCTGTATTGTTCAAAATCTTTATCAATGATTGAGATGAAGGAATTGAGGGTAAACTGATTAACTTTGCTGATGACACAAAGCTAGGAGGGATAGCTAATACTAGAGAAGAGAGAGAGGATTCAAAAAGATATAAATAAACTGGAGAAGTGGGCAGCAACTAACAGAATGGTTTTTAACAGGGAAAATGCAAAGTACTACATCTGGGCAATAAAAATGAAAAAAGCATATACAGAATGGGAGGAATAGGGCTAAGCAACAGCACATGTGAAAAAGACTTGGGTATACTAATAGATCACAGACTGAATATGAGTCAACAGTGTGATGCAGCAGCAAAAAAGGCAAATGCAATTCTAGGATGTATTAACAGAAGCATACAGTCTAGATCACGTGAAGTCATTATTTCCCTCTACTCCTCTTTGGTCAGACCTCATCTGGAATTTTGTGTCCAGTTCTGTTCCAATGAGTGGAACAGGCTGCCACGAGAAGTGGTGAGTTCTCCTTCAATGGAAGTCTTCAAACAGAGGCTGGACAGACATCTGACTGGGATGATTTAGCGAATCTTGCTCTGAGCAGGGGGTTGGACCAGATGGCCCAGGAGGTCCCTTCCAACTCTACGATTCTATGATTCTTTTATGTATTCTCAACTCCACCTGCCTCCCAGCACGTTTAATGTTCCAAGCAGGGAGCTACCAAAGGTGCTCTGCTACACTCCAAGCAGGGAGCCGCAATGTGGCTTTGCTGAACTACTGTGTTGTGTGGGATGCAGATGTTGGAGCGTGGTCAGGAGCCTCCAGCTTACCTGGATGGTGGGGCACCACACCTCAGGAGGGGGTGCAGTACCTCTGTGGCAACTAAGCCTCAGGGGCTCCACACCAACAACTCCCAATATGTCTTAAACAATGATAAGGAGATGCTGGGAGTGGTTATCAGTCATTATCAGACTGCGGACCATGCAGGAACCACAATGCTGATGAAACGCAGGCAGTATCATATGTAAACGTTTATATCCAGGTACCTAATAGATGACATCTTCTCTGATTGAGTGGTTTCTTTCTTCTTATTTCCATCTTGACCAGATGTCATGATGACTTTTCACATCCACAGCTGTTCTCTGCAGACCTCTCTTCTCCAATCTTCTGGGGCACATACCCACATGGTGACCTTAAAAGTCAAAGTGTTACTAGATTGCCTTCTGCACAAAGATATCTGTCCATACTATGCCCTAAATAAGCCTCCTATGGTGTATGGCCTCTACACTGTCTGCCTTACTAATCCACAACCACATTACTGTGTGCCATTATCAGCTATAACTGCTACAATGTCCGTCATTATGCACCATGGCCTATACCATGGCTGCCCCCTCTCTACTGTTTTCCTTTGCACGCTCTATATCTCCATACTGTCCCCCACTATGCTAATCTTTCTCCATACTGTGCACCCATTTCACGCTGTCCCCATTCCATATCCATTTTGTGCCCTCTCTTCACACTATGCCATCATACTGCCCACCATTTTATCCTCTCCAAACTGTACCACTACACAGCATGATGGTCACCACAGCCACCCATACAGTATATACATAACAGTTTCAAAATATACACTATGATGTCAACCACAGCCCCCTATGCAGTATAATGTCCACCACAGCCCCCATTATATAGTATGGTCACCAGCACAGCCCTTAAAATACAGTATAATACCCCCAACAGCCTTCCATATAATATGATGTCCCCACAACCCCTCTTGTAATGTCCCCACAGCCAGCCTCTCATAATGTCAACAAATCCACAGTATAATTCACTGCCTCATAGTCCTCCATATAGTATAATGGATTCCATAGTCCTCCATGTAGTATAATGGATTCCATAGTCCTACATACAGTGTAATGCACCGCCTATAGTCATCCATATATTATAATGCACTCGCAAGTGTGACCCCGGCCTTAGGAAGATTGTTGTTTTTATCTGATTTCCTCTTTTTGTATCTGTACAGTATGTTTTGTACAATAAAGTTGTAAAATTCAAAAAATGAGCAAACAATTACAGCATTCTAATGATGTCACAATGGGCTGGAGGCTATAGAATGCCCCGTCACCCAGGGTTCCGTTGAGGGTTTTAGTAGGCGTTTGTGGAGAGAGGAGTGTTGTGAGCGACTTGTGCAAATATGATGCCAAGAAAGCGATTTAAGAGTAGGGAAACACTGGATAATTTATTAGGATTTATTTCTTTTGATATTGAGCCTCGGTCGTTGCTATTACAATATTCTAATAAGAGAGTTTTATTGTGTTTCCCCCACAGATCTGAGTTTACCACCAACAGATCATGGTCCGGACAGTACCACCTGGTAAGACACGTTTCCTACATTGCTAAGTACATGATGGGGATTAATGATTAATGATGGCTCATTACCTGTTACATTTATTCCACAGCTCCGATGACATCATTATTGATGATGATGATGATGATTCCAATAGAGCAGCAACTTCCATGTATAATAGTAAGTTATCATTTCTAGACACAATCCAGGTTTATGTTATTGTAGAGGTAACAATTACTTTTCTGTACTGTCACAGGTCAGTTTCCAAATCTAACAATTACAAGGGCGCTGATCAGGAATTGGAACAGCGAGCCACCTGGGAAATGTGCTGTAAATGCCAGTGTCAGAGAATGACAGCAGCATTTAACAGGTTAACAGAAGCAGGCAGAGCTCCAATCCACTCTCGGCTGTCAGAGGCAGATGATGGCTGAATGACACAACATCATCTGCCATGAAAGAGGCGGGCTCAACTCCTTAGCCCTCTCCATTCATTCTCTACTGATGAGCGTTGTACATGGTTGTTAAGGGGTTAAATTACAGATACCTTACAGAGGTAATCCTATTTTACGCATGCTTGATTGGTGTGGATCCTGTGTGTCGGATATTTCCATATTGGGAGAACAAGTCACCGCCATGTTGACTTATGGCCATTGTTATCCTTAGAGAATTTATTACAGATGTGCAGTACATTTCCTTGTGTCTTTTTGGAAACCCAATAGACATCAATGGAGAAATCCCTGCACCAAGGAATCCCACATCTCCATTAAAACCATGGAGGCTACCATGAATCAGCAAATGAGGTGAAAATGGACCCCTACCATTTGAGGGTCCACCCTCCGGCCATTGAGGACATGTTCACTTCTGATCTTGTACTGAGCACATACAACATTACTAAGGATATATTACCTGAGTAACAGGTGGGATAGACATCTGAGAAAGTTTATGGGCCCTGATGTTGCTGAACCCCATTATAATTTCAGATCCTGATCTGAAGGGAAGATCCTGTGGATTTCTGGTGGTCTGGTCAGCTATGTCTTCTGCTCTGGTCGGATCCCATATTCATAGTCTTATTAGTCCTCTACACTGTATATTTATAGACCCCTCTCTAGTACGGGCTGCATACTAACATGTCTGATTTGAGCCTTATAAAAAGTATTTTCACTCTTCCATATTTCTGTACAGATCATTTACCATCTGACAGCGAGGAGAGCTCCGCTACAGAGGAGAGGTAAGTTAGGCCAGATCCATCTACCTCTATATAAAGCCATGAACTAGGCAAGATGTTTCCTGTGGATTTATATATGATTCCTTATCTTTGCCAGGACACCACGATGTAACATCCCCGGCTGTTTCCTGGAAGAAATTATTTCTCCTACTTCCATCTATGTTACCCACTTCCAGGAAAATAAGGAGGAGCTGGTGGAGCGACTGTACAACTTGTATAACCGGACAGTCTTCGATAATAAGGTATCACATCTTGTCATGGGTTTCTGGGTGATACATGACTTCTCTATTATCTCCCCCTTTAGACAATCAATTCCAAGAAAAATGGCTCTAACTTTCTGAAAGGCAGATTCCTAACCCCATTGTCATGATTCTGTAATATAGTTATTGAATATCTCAGGTAAATCTCACTTAGTTTGGTGAATGCCGTCACCCTCTTCCCATCTGTGGGACGAGAGGAAACCTTAGATGATCCACCATGCAGAGACAAAAAGATTAGTATTTTTTGGCTTGAAGTTCAAAGGATTTTTACATTTATTTATAAAAAACATCTAGTTGATATTTGGACATTTTAGAATAAGGTTATTTTTATTTTTGTTCTCACATCTTGGACTTCTCGGTAGACCCCGCGCCCCATACAAGTAGACCAGTGCTGTAAATGACATATGAGAGTTGGGGACTTTGTAAGATTGGGGGTCAAAGAGTTTACAGATGTAATGGAATTTGTTTTCTTTATTTTAGCTCCCTTTGAAAATGGACATTTTGTGGAGCAAGAGGCTGACAGCATCCGCCGGCCAATGCTGGAATAAGCTGCAGGACAACCACCGTTTCTCATATATTGAGCTTTCTGAAAAAGTCTGCGATTCTGCCGGTAGGTTTCACATCACATCCATCCTACAGCTTCATAAGACAACCTGCATACAGGGCAAAAAAACTGCTACTTGTTATGCAGAACATCTTAGAAACTCATTGTACATACTGTCATAAGAAAAACTAAGTACACCCTCTTTGAATTCTAGTATTTTACATATCAGGAGAAAATAAAAAAAAGTATCAGCTCCATAGAAAGTCCTAAAAGTAGGGAAATACAATCTCAGAAAGCAACGTGAAAAAAATATATTGCATCATTATTTAACAAAAAGTAGGCCAAAAGGCAACAACGGTGTGTGATAAAGTACACCGTCGATGCAACTTCAAGTTATTGCTGCTAAAGATGATTCTAAAAGCTATTGATTGATGGGGTGTACTTATTTTTCACTCTCTGCTTCTGCATTTTGAAGTAGGTTTCGGTAAATAAATAACGGCACGGTTGACTTGTCACGTGTTGTTCATCTCATGATGTATTTTGTATTTTGTCCTGCTATGTAAAACCAAATAGTTCAATCAGGGTGTACTCAGATTTTGTCATAACTGTATAACCTCTTGTTTTAGAGCGAGTACGTTCCACACTTGCGCATGAGATGTGCCATGCCGCCTCTTGGATAATCAACGGTGAACGCAAAGACCACCATGGCTTGTTATGGCAGGCTTTCACAAGAAGGGTAAACCTTATCCATCCCGAGCTGCCAAAAGTGACGGAATATCACAATTATACCATCAACTACACCTACAAGTACAAATGCCACCGGTGTGATAAAGAGTAAGTGGATTTTATGACCCATCTCCTCCGGACACACAATCACTGCGGAGAGACGTCCGTGCGGTTCTGTTGGTGGAATGCTTTCATACTTTACTACTATCAGAGCGGACTGACGTCTGGGGGGCGGTAGGGTTTAGGATGCTACGTGTTATATTTTCTGTGCTGGGCCAGTTCTTAATATATTGATTTCAATTTGTTCTTGTTAATATAATCCATGGTGTTAATGAACGTTCATTCCAGTCCAGTAACCAATATTCCTCTTATCTTTGCAGAATTGGGCGATTTAGACCAATAGCTGGCAATAAACGTAAATGCCGCCGGTGCGGAGGACGAATGCGTCAACTACCCAGCAGCTAAACATGTAACTATTCTTCAGAATATTTAGTCTCTAATTTGGTTTCTTTAAAATGTAAAGTTGAGACACTTTTATATATTTTCCCCTGAGTAGCGAGACAATGAATATCTGTGTTCATCACCAGCAATTAGCGGTAAAGATCCAGAATCCGTCCTCATAGGTTCCAGATAAGCCCCGGTTACATTTCCCATAACTTGCTGGCTATGGAATGATTGACCATTCCCAGCAATTATCTACAATGCTCTGGAAAACCTTCTATGAGTTTACGCTTTGTTGGATGTAATTATTTTCTTTCTATTTTCAGGTTCATTATTGGAACAGTGAGATTCCTCTAAATATTGTCATCTCATCCACCTGTGATGGAGGTAAGAACGAATCTTCCATTATTGTCAGCAATCAATAATAAAAGTGAATTTTACAATATTGAGAATCTGGAGTCTCTAATTTAGTCTTTTATTGAGTTTTATCATTTAAAGATTAAATACTTTTATATATTTTGCCTTTTTCCACCACCGTGTAGGGAGACAATCAGTTTACGTCTTCATCACAAGCAGCGAACAGCAAACATTCAGAATCCACCTCTTCTGATGGACACAAAGCTTCTGACGTGCGTTTTCCAGGTAAAAATTTCGATGGTTTTCCTCCAATCATTCTTGTTTTCAAGAAGTGAAACAGCGAGGACAGTGTAAGCAAGGTGTCATAACAGAAGAAATGCAATATCGGTTTTATTACTGCATTTATTTCTTCTAATTATTATTTTTTCTTGCTGCACAATTTTTAAATTCTGTCTGAGAAAGGAAGGAAATGATGAAAGTTATCAGCCTACTGCTGCGGAGGAATCTCCAACACACAGTCTGACGGGCGAGATGAGCCCCTCTGACATGGCATGCCGTATAGATCTATTGTGAGTGCTCTCACCATAGCCGTATGGCTCATGTCGCATTTATCTCACATTACACTATTATTGGCAGCTTCCTATTTCCAATCTCCACATTGGCCTTCTTTGTAGACAATATATAATGCAATATTTCAGGTCTATTTCACCTTCAGCTGATGACCAGGAATACAATGCTGAAGTTCCTTCTCTGAGTTTGTTTCTTTTGATCACCAGTACCTTTTGTCACGTTTTTAAAAACATCTTTTAATTGTTTTCAGGTTAATGAGAAAGGCGACTTATCGCTTCTACACAGGCATGACACATCTTGGAAGAAAACGGTGAATTCCGGCACCGACCTGCGCTGAGAACAGTTTCCAAGACCTGGAGAATCTCTACAAGTGCTTTATAATCAGAGCTGCCCAGCAATGGATATGGCGCTGGACATTTGAACTTCAATAGTCATCAATTGCTTTTTTTTTCTAATTTTTCTGAGTTAGATATAAATACCATTAAAAAATGAATATATTAATTCTCTCTAGTTTGGGATTTTTGTTCTGCAAAACGATGGCTGTTGATAAACATATTACAATCAATCAATACATATATGATAATGCCCAGTATCAGAGAACGAGACAAGGCGGTGACCATGGTCCAAAAACGCCTTGTGCATGGATTACCACTCCATATGCTAATCTTAAAAAGGAGAAAACGGAGTAACGGATCCAAAATATATGCAAAAGTATAAATTTTATTAGTACTCACATCAAGTGCTGACAAGTATACAAGTTGACTAAAATAGGGGGGATAAGCCCCAATGATACAACAATCAGGACAGACAAGGACAGGGTAAATAAAATGATACCAGTGCTCGAAATCTACATGGCACAACGTTCAGTCAGCCCATGGGCATTGCACATAACAGACATATGTCTAATGGTAAAAGATAGTCAATTATGGCATACTCAATTAAATGTGTATTGTACATAGTTGTACATGTCTAGAGCGCCAAAAAAAAAAAAAAAAAAAAAAAAAACCATCCAGAGGGGTCAATGTGCAAGTCCAATGGACACTGAACATAAATGAATCAATGACATGTGAAAGGATTCTTAAATAGTTAATAACATATGTATCAGCATATCAAAACTGCGCAATTGTGCCAGAGAGAACCCGGGAGACGACCCGCCCAGCGGTCCAAATGACCGAAGTGTGGAAACAAGTAAAGGCAGGCTGCTTACCGGGGAGCAGAGGAGGTGAAGGCCCATGCAACGACCCCCGACGTATGTTTCTCGCCCGCCACAAGCCTGTGGCGGGCGCGAAACGTACGTCGGGGGTCGTTGCATGGGCCTTCACCTCCTCTGCTCCCCGGTAAGCAGCCTGCCTTTACTTGTTTCCACACTTCGGTCATTTGGACCGCTGGGCGGGTCATCTCCCGGGTTCTCTCTGGCACAATTGCGCAGTTTTGATATGCTGATACATATGTTATTAACTATTTAAGAATCCTTTCACATGTCATTGATTCATTTATGTTCAGTGTCCATTGGACTTGCACATTGACCCCTCTGGATGGTTTTTTTTTTTTTTTTTGGCGCTCTAGACATGTACAACTATGTACAATACACATTTAATTGAGTATGCCATATTTGACTATCTTTTACCATTAGACATATGTCTGTTATGTGCAATGCCCATGGGCTGACTGAACGTTGTGCCATGTAGATTTCGAGCACTGGTATCATTTTATTTACCCTGTCCTTGTCTGTCCTGATTGTTGTATCATTGGGGCTTATCCCCCCTATTTTAGTCAACTTGTATACTTGTCAGCACTTGATGTGAGTACTAATAAAATGTATACTTTTGCATATATTTTGGATCTGTTACTCCGTTTTCTCCTTTTTAAGATATTACAATCAATGTTGTCTACTTGTGATATTCAGCAATAATCCGCCTCGAACAATCGAGAGGAGCGGAGCTTTGTATGCTGCTGTTAAACTGTTAAATGCAGCTGTCAATCTGTGAGAGTTGCATTTCACCCCTTAGCATCTAATGACGGACGCAGTCCATCATGGCTGGGTGTCAGTTTCCGCACCAGGACGGACAGTGTCCATCATGCATGTAAAGTGTCACTAAAACTTGCAAACACCCAGTGATAGTTCAGCGCCGGCAGATGTGTATGACAGCTGAGAGGCACGGAAAGAGGTGCAGACACCAGTAGCGTAGTTACCAGGGGGGCAGAGGGTGTTGTTGCCTCGGGCCCCTTGCTTTGAGGGGGCCCACCCAGAGCTACTGCCACTGAGTATGCCACCTGAGTTGTAATCAGGGTTACCGGTTAGGGGCCCACTCAGATTTTTCTCCCCCCCCGAGCTGAACCCCTAGCTACGCCTCTGGCAGGGACCTTTTATGAATGAGTCACCGAAGGAGGAAAAAACAAAAATACAAGCTAAGTCCAGAAAACCGGAGAGGTTGGTAGCTATCAGATTGCAGACCCCTGATCCTATTCACACAACTAACAGTAGCCGTTGGGGGTTCCTACGGTGCCCTAGACCCCTCGTTCACAGCCGGAGAACTAAATAAGCCTAAAGAAAGAAAGGGGAAATCTAAACTGCCCCAGAGCAGACCCCAAAGCAATAGACAGCCCCCAACATGTATTGTCGGTGAAAAGCAGATGAAAACACAAACACAGACAGAAAGACAGGTTGAGCAAACGATGGGGCCCAACTAACTAAATAGGAAAGGACAGAAAAGATGCTGGCTGCAATCTGCAAAAATGCTACCAAAAATAATGTCCAACACGTCTGATAGAAAAAGGCCCTGAAGTCACTAGACTTCAAAATCACTATATCAGCACTCAGGTATATTCTGAAGACTGAGCAAAAGATCAACTTGACCAGAGACAAAAATGGAGCTCAGCCTGTCCCAACAAGGGCAGGCAGAACACAAACACTAAGTAAACAGACAAAATCTCATGGAAAAATAAGAGAGCAAAAACTTAGCTTTCAGTAGACAGGCACTGAACTGGTTGCAAGAGCTCAGAGCAGAAAGGATCACCAGAAACCCTGCAGGGCGTCAGCTGCCTTATATCCACTCAGTGATTCCGGGTGTCCAATCAGGCTCCGCCTGTTCAGATGACAGGTTCATCCCATCCCAATCAATTTCACTACCTCTCTTCACCAGCAGAGGGAGTTCATCAGACATCAACAGTGAAGGGGAAAATGAACTCACGACAGTACCTCCCCCTTGAGGAAGGGTCACCGAACCCTCATCCACGCCACCAGGGCAATCAGGATGGGCCCGATGAAAAGCACGAACCAATCTTTTGGCATGAATATCGGATGCAGGGACCCAAGAATTATACTCCTGGCCATAACCCTTCCATTTAACCAAATACTGGAGTCTCCGTCTAGCCAGGCGAGAATCCAGTATCTTCTCAACCTCATATTCCACATTACCTTCCACCAATACAGGGTCAGGAGGTGCCACCACAGGAACTACTGGCTCAACAAACCTCTTTAACAGAGACTTACGTTATGGATCTTAAATGTAACAGGAAGAGCCAATCGAAAAGAGACAGGATTAAGAATCTCCAAAATATTGTAAGGTCCGATAAATCTAGGTTTAAACTTTGGAGAAGCCACCTTCATAGAGATATTCTTTGATGACAACCAAACCATATCACCCACCTTAAACTGTGGACCAATGGTCCTATGACGGTTGGAAAACCGCTGGGCCTTTTCCTGGGAGAGAGACAACCTATCCACCACTTTCCCAGATCTGGTGCATTCTCTCCACCACAGTGTCAACACCTGGGCAGGCAGAAGACTCCACCTGCCCTGAAGAGAATCGAGGATGAAACCCAAAGTTACAAAAAAAAGGTGACATCAAAGTGGCAGAACTATTATTTAAAGCAATTTCGGCCAAGGGCAAAAATGAAACCCAATCATCCTTATCAGCAGAAATAAAACATCTCAAATACGACTCCAAAGTCTGGTTTGTTCTCTCCGTCTGCCCATTGGTCTGAGGGTGAAACGCAGAGAAGAAGGACAACTGAATTCCCAGCTTGGAACAGAAAGTCCTCAAAAATCTAGAAATAAACTGAACTCCTCTGTCAGATACAATGTTCTCAGGAATCCCGTGCAAGCGAACCACCTGTTGCAAAAACAAGGGCACCAACTCTGAGGAAGATGGCAACTTAGGGAGTGGTCCAAGATGGACCATCTTAGAGAATCTATCACAAATCACCCAAATAACAGTCATTCTCTGAGAGACAGGCATATCAGAGATAAAATCCATTGAAATATGGGTCCATGGCGAGAACAAGGTTTAGACCGGGAGCAAGTCCCACAGGACTGCACAAAACTGCTGACATCACGAGACAAGGCGGGCCACCAAAAAGACCGACTCACCAAATCTCTAGTACCAAAAATACTTGGATGACCAGCCAATGCAGAACAATGAACTTCAGACATCACTCTCTTCCTCCACTGATCAGGAACATACAATTTTCCAATGGGACAACGCTCAGGTTTGTCCTCCTGAAACTCTTCCAGAACACGTGTCAAATCGGGCGAGATGGCAGAAAGAACTACCCCCTCACCTAAGATGGTAGCAGGCTTGGTCACAACAGGAGAATCAGTAAAGAAACTCCTAGAGAGGGCGTCTGCCTTAACATTCTTAGTGCCCGGAAGAAAAGAGACCACAAAATCAAAACGTGTGAAAAACAAGGCCCACCTAGCCTGTCTAGGATTCAAGCGTTTGGCCGACTCCAGGTAAATCAAATTCTTGTGGTCAGTAAGGACCACGACTTGATGTTTAGCTCCCTCCAACCAATGTCTCCACTCCTCAAATGCCCATTTCATGGCTAACAGTTCCCGATTCCCCACATCATAGTTACGTTCAGATGGGGAGAACTTTCGGGAAAAGAAAGCACAGGGATTCATTTTAGATGTTACCGGATCTTTTTGGGACAAAACAGCTCCTGCACCAATCTCAGAAGCGTCCACCTCTACCTGAAACGGGAGTGAGACATCAGGTTGCCGCAAAACCGGAGCAGAAGTGAACCTTCGCTTCAGCTCCTGAAAGGAAGAAACAGCCTCCGGAGACCAATTCAGCACATCAGCACCTTTCTTAGTCAAATCAGTCAATGGTTTGGCAATACCAGAAAAATTAGCTATAAATTTACGATAAAAATTAGCAAAACCCAAAAACTTCTGGAGGACCTTCAAAGAAGTGGGCTGAACCCAATCATAAATGGCCTGTACCTTGGCCGGGTCCATTTCAATAGTTGACGGAGACAAAATAAATCCCAAAAATGAAATCCTCTGTACCCCAAAAAGGCATTTCGATCCCTTGACATACAGGGAATTCTCCCTCAAAATCCGGAACACAGTCCGAACATGTTCCACATGAGAGTCCCAATCCTTTGAAAAGATCAAAATATCATCCAGATAGATGATCAAAAATTTATCCACAAAGTCTTGGAAAATATCATTCATGAAGCACTGGAAGACAGAAGGGGCATTAGAGAGCCCAAAAGGCATCACCAGGTACTCAAAATGTCCCTCCGGAGTCTTAAACCCCGTCTTCCATTCATCCCCATGCTTAATGCAAATAAGATTATACGCCCCCCTGAGGTCAAGCTTGGTAAACCAGCAAGCACCTTTAACTCTAGAGAATAGATCAGAAATCAGGGGTAACGGATACTGATATTTAACAGTAATTTTGTTGAGGGAACGATAGTCAATACAAGGCCTTAATGAACCATCCTTCTTGGCCACGAAAAAAACCCAGCACCTAAGGGTGAAGAGGATGGTCTAATATGACCCTTCTCCAATGACTCCTTAATACAGGATTGCATAGCCTCGTGCTCGGGTACAGATAAATTGAAAAGTCGACCCTTGGGAAACTTACACCCAGGGCTCAGCTCAATTGCACAGTCATAACTCCTATGTGGAGGCAAAGACGCAGACTCATTCTCACTATATACATCATAAAAATCAGCCAAATAGTCAGGAACATCATGCGTCTGTGGAGAGGTGGAGAAAACAGGAGTGTCACTAAGGGCACACCGACAACCCCAACTCACCACAGACACAGATTTCCAATCCAAAACTGGATTATGGATTTGCAACCAGGGAAACCCCAGAACAATGGTATCATGCACATTATGCAACACCAAAAATCTGCAATTTTCTTGATGGTCTGGGGCGACCTGCATTACCACCTGGGTCCAAAACTGAGGTTTATTCTACGCCAAAGGAGTAGCATCAATACCCCCTCAAAGGGATAGGCGTCCGCAGAGGTGTCATAGGAAATCCACAACGTTTAGCAAAATCCAAGTCCATCAGGTTCAGAGCTGCTCCCGAATTCACGAAAGCCTTAGCGGAAAATGTGGACAGGGAGCAGATCAGAGTAATTGCCTGAAGAAACTTAGGTTGAACACCACCCACAGCAAATGTGTGTGCAAAACTTTTCTCTCGTTTAGGGCAGAAAGAAATAATATGCGAGGCATCTCCACAGAAAAAACACAGCTTATTATGCCTTCTGAACTCCTGACGTTGCGCCCTAGACAAAACTCTATCACATTGCATAGGTTCAGACATTTGTTCAACAGGTGGCAACACCTCTCGTGCAGTTTTGTGTTCGCGCAAACGCCGATAAACCTGAATGGCTAATGACATAGAATCGTCAAGACCAGAGGGAACAGGAAATCCCACCATAGTATCTTTTACGGTTTCTGACAAACCCTTCCGAAAGAGAGCTGCCAAGGCACCATCATTCCAGGTAGTAAGGACTGCCCACTTTCGGAATTTTTGACAGTACAACTCTGCAGAATCCTGACCCTGGCTCAATGCCAACAGGGCCTTTTCAGCCTGATCAATAGCATTAGGTTCATCATACAACAGCCCTAAGGCTTGAAAAAATGCGTTCACATTAGTTAGAATAGGATCATCAGGTTTCAAAGAAAACGCCCAATCCTGAGGATCGCCGCGCAGCAAAGAGATGACAATTTTAACCTGCTGCGTGGAGCTCCCTGATGAGTTAGGCGTCAAGGCAAAAAATAATTTACAATTATTCTTAAAGTTCAAAAATTTAGACCGATCCCCAACAAACACATCAGGAGTAGGGATCTTTGGTTCAGCAACATGTGAATGAGCAAGATAGGCGGAAATTCCCCGCACTTCAGCAGCGAGCTGCTCCACACGATCAGACAATTGCTTCATCTCCATTGAGAAGAAAAGAAAAATTCCCCCTACGGCCTCAAAGACATAGAGGAAAAAATATACACACAAAAAAAACAATGACACTTTTTTTTCCTTTTTTTTTTTCTTACAATTCTTTCCTGCTATTGAGTACCCTAGAATCTGCGGTATGGCTGGTGATTCTGTTCTGAATGAGTCACCGAAGGAGGAAAAAACAAAAATACAAGCTAAGTCCAGAAAACCGGAGAGGTTGGTAGCTATCGGATTGCAGACCCCTGATCCTATTCACACAACTAACAGTAGCCGTGGGGGGTTCCTACGGTGCCCTAGACCCCTCGTCACAGCCGGAGAGCTAAATAGCCTAAAGACAGAAAGGGGAAATCTAAACTGCCCCACAGCAGACAGCAAAGTAATAGACAGCCCCCAACATGTATTATCGGTGAAAAGCAGATGAAAACACAAACACAGACAGAAAGACAGGTTGAGCAAACGATGGGGCCCAACTAACTAAATAGGAAAGGACAGAAAAGATGCTGGCTGCAATCTGCAAAAATGCTACCAAAAATAATGTCCAACACGTCTGATAGAAAAAGGCCCTGAAGTCACTAGACTTCAAAATCACTATATCAGCACTCAGGTATATTCTGAAGACTGAGCAAAAGATCAACTTGACCAGAGACAAAAATGGAGCTCAGCCTGTCCCAACAAGGGCAGGCAGAACACAAACACTAAGTAAACAGACAAAATCTCATGGAAAAATAAGAGAGCAAAAACTTAGCTTTCAGTAGACAGGCACTGAAGTGGTTGCATGAGCTCAGAGAAGAAAGGATCAACAGCAACCCTGCAGGGCGTCAGCTGCCTTATATCCACTCAGTGATTCCGGGTGTCCAATCACGCTCCGCCTGTTCAGATGACAGGTTCTTCCCATCCCAATCAATTTCACTACCTCTCTTCACCAGCAGAGGGAGTTCATCAGACATCAATGGTGAAGGGGAAAATGAACTCACAACAGGGACCCATGCCGTCGGTCCCCGCACCCAGATCGCTGTAATCGGGCAGTCAATCTGACTGACCGCTCACAGCATGACTGCGCAGGAGATGCTGAAATATCATGCCTTCCTGCCCGATCAGAGGAGAAGCTCGGCGCTGACAGTGCCAGAGCTGCTGCTGTTAGAAACTTGTGTGAAATCTAGAATCAATTTTTATCCCACTCCCAGTGGCACCCCAGTCTTCCTGTCCATTCTCCCATCTCCTCTGTTATATATATATATATATATATATATATCTTACAAATCTTCTCTTCCATCCTCCCAGTGGGTGGCCATGGAACAAGGAGGTGGAATAAGATTCTGCAGGTGAACAACTGGCTACGTCGATGGTAGCAACGATTTGGATTTATGGATCACGGAGTGGATTACCTATACGATGGTCTACTTGCTAGAGATGGGGTGCACCTTACGAAGACTGGAAAACATGTATTTGGAAGTCGCCTTGCTACACTTGTAAGGAGAGCTTTAAACTAGAACAACATGGGGAGGGAAGCAAAAGGCCAGAAAAAGCCATACACCTGACAAATGCTATTGAGAACTCTGCTATTAGAAGTGGAACGGAAGAACAAACACAAAAGAATCTAAATAATAAAAATATTGGAGAAAGAGAAACCAATCACAAACTAAAATGTTTCTTTACTAATGCACAAAGCATGGGCAACAAACAAGGAGAATTGGAACTACTAACACAGGAAAAGAAATATGATGTCATTGGAATCACTGAAACTTGGTGGGACAATACACATGATTGGAATACAAGACTAGAAGGATACAACTTATTTGCAAGAAACAGACTTGATAAACGAGTAGGAGGTGTCGCATTGTATGTTAGAAACGCGTATATCTGCACAGAGATTGAAGCTTCAGAGACTGGGAGTTCTGTGGAAACTGTTTGGGTAAGAATACAAGGACAGAACAATGGAAAGGACACCATTGTAGGCACTTACTACAGGCCGCCTGAGCAAGCTGAAGATATGGATGATCTCTTTATGCATCAAATGGCCAAGTTCTCCAAAAAATATGACATAGTTGTCATGGGAGATTTCAACTATCCAGACATTTGTTGGGAATCTCTCTCAGGCAAAACTAACAGGTCAAGGAAATTCTTATCCTCTCTCGCTGACAACTTTATCTTCCAAAAGGTAGGGGAGAAAACAAGGGGAACTGCTACCTTGGATCTAATCCTTATAAACAGGGAGGAAATGGTTGAGGAGGTAAAAGTGGCTGGGACCATAGGAGGTAGCGACCATGCTATTTTAGAATTTTGGATAACTAGAGGAGGAAGACCTGTGAAGACTCAGACGTCAAGGTTAGATTTCAGAAAGGCAGATTTTATGGGATTCAGAAAGAGAATTGGAGGGATCCAATGGCTGGATAGCCTTAAAGACAAAAATGTCCAGGAAGGATGGGAAATCTTGAAAAATGAAATTCTCAAAGCACAATTGTTAACAATTCCGAAAAGAGGGAAGAATAGGAAGCATTTAAGGAAGCCAGGATGGATGAACACAGAACTTAAGCACATGCTAAAAAGGAAGAAAAAAATGTTTATAAAATGGAAAGAGGGAGGCATATCTAAAGAAGAATATAATGCTGTCTGCAGAACCTGCAGGGCACAAATCAGATTAGCTAAAGCTGACAATGAATTGAGGCTTGCAAGAGATGTCAAAAGCAATAATAAAGGATTTTGGGGATATGTCAAAAGTAAAAGAAAAGTCAAAGATGCTATAGAATTTGTACAGGATGAAAATGATGAAATGGTAAGACAGGATGTTGAGAAGGCCGAACTTTTAAATTCCTATTTTGCATCTGTTTTCTCTCAGAAAGGAAATGTAACATCAACTGTTCTTCACTGTCCTATTAAGGGAATAGAAGAATCCAGGATATCTATAAACAGAAAGATAGTGAGGAAACACTTAGCTAACCTAAATGAATTCAAGTCTCCAGGTCCAGATGAATTACACCCCAGAGTACTGAAGGCGACAGCAGAAGAAATTTTTGAACCCCTCTCCATAATCTTTGAAAAATCTTGGAGAACAGGAGAAGTCCCAGAAGACTGGAGAAGAGCAAATGTTGTTCCTATCTTCAAAAAGGGGAAGAAGGTGGACCCAGGCAACTATAGGCCGGTGAGTCTGACTTCTATACCAGGAAAGATCTTTGAACAAATTATTAAACAACATGTATGTCAGTACCTGGATAAGAATGAAGTGATTAAACAGAGTCAGCATGGGTTTGTAACTAATAAGTCATGTCAGACTAACTTAATTTCCTTCTATGACGGAATCACTGATTGGGTGGATCAAGGAAATGCTGTAGATATAGTATATCTTGACTTCAGCAAAGCATTTGACAAAGTATCTCATACAATCCTTTTTGAAAAAATGACTATGTATGGAATGGACAAGGCAACTGTTAGGTGGATTCATAACTGGCTTAGTGATCGGACCCAAAGAGTGGTCGTAAATGGCTGCACATCCAGTTGGAAGAATGTCTCAAGTGGGGTACCACAGGGCTCTGTCCTGGGCCCTGTATTGTTCAACATCTTTATCAACGATTTAGATGAAGGAATTGAGGGTAAACTGATTAAATTTGCTGATGACACAAAGCTAGGAGGGATAGCTAATACTAGAGAAGAGAGAGAGAGGATTCAAAAAGATATAAATAAACTGGAGAAGTGGGCAGCAACTAACAGAATGGTTTTTAACAGGGAAAAATGCAAAGTACTATATCTGGGCAATAAAAATGAAAAAAGCATATACAGAATGGGAGGAATAAGGCTAAGCAACAGCACATGTGAAAAAGACTTGGGTATACTAATAGATCACAGACTGAATATGAGTCAACAGTGTGATGCAGCAGCAAAAAAAGCAAATGCAATTCTAGGATGTATTAACAGAAGCATACAGTCTAGATCACGTGAAGTCATTATTGCCCTCTACTCCTCTTTGGTCAGACCTCATCTGGAATATTGTGACCAGTTTTGGGCACCACATTTCAAAAAAGATATCAACAAACTGGAGCAAGTTCAGAAAAGAGCAACCAGAATGGTGACCGGTCTGCAAACCCTGTCTTATGAGGAAAGGTTGCAGGATTTGGGATTGTTTAGTTTGCAAAAGAGAAGACTGAGAGGAGACTTAATAGCTGTCTAAAAATATCTCAAGGGCTGTCACATTGTAGAAGGATCAACTTTATTCTCATTTGCACAAGGAAAGACTAGAAGCAATGGGATGAAACTGAATGGGACGAGACACAGATTAGATATTAGAAAAAACTTTTTGACAGTTATAGTGATCAATGAGTGGATTAAGCTGCCATGAGAAGTGGTGAGTTCTCCTTCAATGGAAGTCTTCAAACAGAGGCTGGACAGACATCTGACTGGGATGATTTAGCGAATCCTGCTTTGAGCAGGGAGTTGGACCAGATGGCCCAGGAGGTCCCTTCCAACTCTACGATTCTATGATTCTATATGAGAGAAAGAGATTGAGATGGCTGCACATTTCTCTTCGGCAGATGAGGCTTACGCCATGATCTGTTCGGATACAGACAGTGCCAGTGAAATGGCCGAGCAGTTTTTGCTGATGTCGTCCTCGCCCACACTCAGATCATAGTGGTCAACTGATGTCCTGTACAACACCCCTATGTTCAAAGAGGTAATGGCCCGGTGACGATTTGAGAGCATTCTTCAATTTCTACATTTTGCAGAAAACGCAAATTGCCCCCCTTCCAATGACCCCAGCTATTTACAAAATCAGGCCTCTAATAAATTATTTTAACAATACATTTTCTCAGACATTTACCACAGAAAAAATATTTCTGTGTGGACGAGTCCCTGGTCTTTTTCAAGGGCAGGCTGCATTTCAAGCAGTACTTGCCGAATAAAAGGTCCAGATTCATACTGAAAATATATAAGTTGCGTGAAAGCGACTCTGGCTACATACATAAATTCCGGGTCAGGGCCGGCTCCAGGTTTTCATGGGCCCCGGGCGAAAGAGTCTCAGTGGGCCCCTTTAACACATACCACGATTCCTGATGCACAGATACGGCAGAGAAATATAGGTATCGTACAATGCCAAAGATTTCACTTCTTACATTACATGAGTGATATCTATTGTAAATTCTACAATAGCTCAGAAACTAGACAGTATAGTCCTCCATACAGTATTATGGGCACCACATAGGGCTCTGTACAGAATAATGAGCCACATATACTGCTCCATACAGAATAATGGACCCCATATAATGCTCCATACAATATATGATGGGTCACACATATAATACTCCATACAGTATATAACGAGCCCAATGTATTGCTCCATATTTGATGGGCCCCATATAATGCTTCAATATATGATGGGCCACATATATGACTCCATATATAATGGGTGCACACTAGTCATCACGTCCTCTGATCTGAAACATCACAGTCAGAAGACACGGAAGTTGCTGCAGAGGAGGAACGGGGAGAGGTAAGTATTGCAAGTATCATGGCCCTGAGCAAGCGACGGGGGCTCACTTGTGGGGGCTGGCACTTGATCTTAATAGCTCGCGGGTGTCCCCGACAGCAAATGAGCCCCCCGACCTGCTCAAGCACTTGCCCAGGTGCTGATACCGTCCCTGATTACGACTATTTTTATATCTATATCTATATACACTGCTCAAAAAAATAAAGGGAACACTTAAACAACAACTTAAATAACTCCATGTCAATCACACTTCTGTGAAATCAAACTGTCTACTTAGGAAGCAACACTGATTGACAATCAATTTCACATGCTGTTGTGCAAATGGAATAGACAACAGATGGAAATTATTGGCAATTATCAAGACACCCTCAATAAAGGAGTGATTCTGCAGGTGGGGACCACAGACCACATCTCAGTACCAATGCTTTCTGGCTGATGTTTTGGTCACTTTTGAATGTTGGTTGTGCTTTCACACTCATGGTAGCATGAGACAGACTCTAAAACCCACACAAGTGGCTCAGGGAGTACAGCTCATCCAGGATGGCTCATCAATGCGAGCTGTGGCAAGAAGGTTTGCTGAGTCTGTCAGCGTAGTGTCCAGAGGCTGGAGGGGCTACCAGGAGACAGGCCAGTACACCAGGAGACATGGAGGGGGCCGTAGGAGAGCAACAACCCAGCAGCAGGACCGCTACCTCCGCCTTTGAGCAAGGAGGAACACTGCCAGAGTCCTGCAAAATGACTCCCAGCAGGCCACAAATGTGCATGTGTCTGCAAAAACGGTTAGAAACTGACTCCATGAGGATGGTCTGAGTGCTCGACGTCCACAGATGGGGGTTGTGCCCACATCCCAACACCGTGCGGCCCTCCAAAGAAATGCCACCCCACACCATTACTGACCCACTATCAAATCGGTCATGCTGAAGGATGTTGCAGGCAGAAGATCGCTCTCCACGGCGTCTCCAGACTCTGTCACGTCTGTCACATTTGCTCTGTGAGGGTGGAGGGTGGACTTATGCAGTTTTGAAATGGCTACTTTTGTGGTTATCTACATGCTGGAGCACACTTTGAATAGACAACGAGAGGAGGTGGTGGTCCCAGAGGATGAGGTGGAAGCAGAAGATCATAATAATAATAATTTTATTTATATAGTGCCAACATATTCTGTAGCACTTTACATTTTAGAGGGGACTTCTACAGACAATAGATTTTACAGCATACCAAGAGGAATGAGGGCCCTGCTCGCAAGCTTACAATCTATGAGGAAATAGGGGAGACACGAAAGGTGGATGGTAACAATTGCTTTCATTGTTCTGACCAGACATAATGTAAGAAATCAGGTGTTCATTTAACGCTGCATGAACCAGATGTCAGTCAGAATATGTAAAAGGACAGAGGACTATTAAATTCATAAAGTGTGTGAGAACATGATGCGAGGAACCTGGTTATGAAGAAAACTTTGAATGGGCAACACAGGGATAGTTAAATAAATGTGTTCAGGCGGTAGGCCAGTCTGAAGAAATGCGTTTTAGGGCACGCTTTAAACTGTGGGTATTGGAGATTAATCAATTCTCTAGGTAGTGCATTCCAAAGAATTGGTGCAGTACGTTAGAAGTCTTGGAGAGGTTCTGATTATTGAGGATGTTAACTTCACATCATTAACAGAATGGAGGGCACAGGTAGGGTGGTAGACTGAGAAGAGGGAGGAGATGTAGTGTGGTGCTGAACCGTGGAGTGCTTTGTGGGTGAGAGTGATAAGTTGATATTGAACTCTGGAGTGGATGGGTAACCAGTGTAATGACTGGCTCAAGGAAGAGGTATCGGTGTAACAGTTGGTGAAGTCAAGGGATAACAATATCTCTAGGATCCGGACAGTCATTACACAGGCGGGTGCCATGGAAGGGGTTCATGGTTCCATACAAACTGTTACTGAACGGGCAGCAGCCACGGGACAAATGGAGGACTATGAGGAAGAAGAGCTAATGGGCATGCAACAGTCAGGAGATGAAGTGGATAATGATCCCCTCTCTGTTGTCTCTAATTTGAGGAACGGGACGGAGGAAGCAAGCTTGAGTGTTTACTCGCCACCAACACAGCATGGATGTGGACTTGATGGAAGAACCTGACACAGGAGCGCCTTCTTGCTGTACTATCTGCATCATCATGCCCTTATATTTAGGTTTAGAAGTAGTACTGACTACTGGGTTGTCATTCTGTCAGATCCACAGTACAAGCGTAAATTTTTCCAGAGGCGTGCCCCCCTTGTAAGGGATGCGCGCATGCTGGAGTATTATATAAATACGCTTGTAGACAATCTTAAGAGTGGTTTTTCCCAAGACAGCAGTGAGGTACACAGTGTGCATCGCAGTTATAGACTTCCAACCCCGGGAATGTTGAGTTGTCAAAGGAAAAATATTAGCAGCTTCAGTGTACGTGGCATAAGCAAATTCTGCGTGTCATTTCACATATTTTTTAGACCAGCTCATGCACCAGCAGAACAGAATACAGGTCTGACACAATGTAAACGACTAACAGAGAGGAAGGTGCATTAGTATCTCAAGCTCAATATCAAGGCCATCAGGTGGAATTTGGACCCATTTGCATTTTGGCATTCAAAAATGGAAGAGTGGCCTGAGCTCGCCTGTCATGCCTTGGAGGTTTTGTCATGCTTGGTAGCCAGCATTCTCTCAAAACGTGTCTTCAGTGCTGCTGGTGGTCTCCTGAGACATAAGCGCATCTGGCTGTCTCCTGAAATTGTAGACTTCCTAATTCTCATCAAGATGAACAAGTTATGGATTTCCAATGAATTTTGCATTCCAGTCGCAGACATGGCAGACTAGGCATGGTGTCATTTTTAGTGTCATGCATTGATTTTGCGCTATTGCAGTCTCTGACACGTTTATTGTGGCTTCTGTGCCTACTGTTCCTACTGCTGCTGATGTTACAAACATTTTTTTTTAAATGTGGAGACTCCAAGTTTGGTCTCCATATGGTGTGTTGCCTGTAGTGGAAGGGGTGTCACAGCACAATTATACTATTTCTACTCTGGGAAAATTGATGCCACTTTAGTGGTGTGTGACAATAATTTTTTGAAATGTGGAGATTCCAAGTTGGGTCTCCATGTGGTGGGTTGCCTGTAGTGAAAGGGGTGTCAGAGGCGCATTATACTGTTTCTACTCTGGGAAATATAATGCAACTTTAGTGGTGTGTGACAACAATTTTTTGAAATGTTTGTACTCCAAGTTGTGTCTTTAGCTGTTGGGTTGACTGTAGTGGCAGGGGCATCAGAGGATCATTATACTACTTCTACTCTGGGGAAATTGATGCCACTTTAGTCGTGTAGGACAATTATTTTGTGAAATGTGGAGATTCCAAATAGCGTCTCCATCTGGTGGGTTGCCTGTAGTGGAAGTGGTGTCAGAGGCGCATTATACTATTTCTAATATGGGGAAACTGATGCCATTTTAGTGGTGTGTGAGAATATTTTTTATAAATGTGGAGACTCCAAGCTGGGTCTCCCTCTGGCGTGTTGCCTGTAGTGGAATAGTTGTCAGAAGCCCATTGTACTGGTTCTACTCTGGGGAAATTGATGCCACTTTATTCGTGTGTGACAATAATTTCTTGAATGTTTGCACTCAAAGTTGGGTCTCCATCTCGTGGGTTACTTGTAGTGGAAAGGATGTCAGAGACCCATTGCTCTATTTCTATTTTGGGGAAATTGATGCCACTTTATTGGTGTGTAGCAACTTTTTTTAAATGTTTGCACTACAAGTTGGAATTAGAGATGGTCTATTTCACCATGGATGGAAGACACCCCTTGTCAGAAAAGGAAAAGAGAAAACTAACAAAGGACACAGGCAGAGGCGCACATGAATGACAGTGGTTAGAGAGGTGTTAGTATTTTGATATTCAGGCTAAATATTGGTGAATAAATGTGAATTGTCAGCTCTGCTCAAGGACCTTAAGGAAGAAGTTGTTCTTCATTTGTATCTGGATCCTAAGTGAAATGTAACAAATGTTTACAGATCTCTGAAGTCAACACTTACTTTCTGACCAGAATGGTTTTCTACATTTGCATAACATGAAGCTCACGGACCCCCCATTTAAAAGCTCCAATGGGGTTCTATACCAGGGACAGGAAATTATTCATTTGAGGAAAGCGTTTGCAAATATCCAATTAGAGGAGCCACCACTCCTTCTGGGCATGAAATTCCACAAAGGCTTAGAACACGGTGGAGCAGGAGTTCTTATGTAGGGTAATGAAGTAGTTTGGGTTTGGTGAGAATTTTCTAGGTGGATCCAAGGCCAGAACAAGGTATTTTGGTGCCGTAGGCAGATGAAGCCGATGGTGCCCCCCCTCCGATGAACTTTCAGTCCCTAAGTAAAGGAATGAGTCAGAGACTAAAGCGACAGGTCCCCTAACGCCCCTCTCCTTTCCTTCTGATGGGTTAAGTAGCAAGCTGTTAAGACTACTATCAATAGAATTGCTACCTTTTTCACTCAAAAATACCAGCAAAAGTATAAAGAGTGATGTGATGTACTTTAGAGAAGTGGCTCAACAGGGAGTATTTTTTTTTAAGATAGGTATAGAATCATACATTGTTTAAGGACCATTAAGAGAATACAAATAGCTATATTCATCCCTGACAGCCTATATTTTAAATCTCATACCCAGTGATGGTCATGGAAACTAATATAGCTTAACTATAATGGGGGCTGTTTGGTTTCAGTTAAGATGTCCAGCATTTGGAAGATATCATAATAGAAACTAAACAGACCCTATTATAGATAAAGGGATACATATGATGATTTTACTCCCATCATGGTAGTTCTGGTGCCGTATTTCTGTATTGATGGTGCTTCTGCTGATGTATTCATGTATGGATGGTGGTTCTAACAATGTATTTATGTAGTAATGAATGCTCTGGTGACTGATTCATAACCAGAACGATCATCAATATAAAACCAAAATCATCCTCACTACATAAATTGAACACCAGAGCTATCACTAGTACATAAATACGGCACCAGAACCATCATTAGTAAATAACTATGTCTTTAGAACTTCCATCAGTATATGAAAATGGCACCAGAACCACCATCAGTAGATAAATGCATCACTAGAAAGATCGTCAGTACAGGACTATGTTGTGAGTTCATTTTCCCCTTCACCGTTGATGTCTGATGAACTCCCTCTGCTGGTGAAGAGAGGTAGTGAAATTGATTGGGTTCAGAAGAACCTGTCATCTGAACAGGTGGAGCCTGATTGGACACCCGGAATCACTGAGTGGATATAAGGCAGCCGACGCCCTGCTGGGGTGCTGGTGATCCTTTCTGCTCTGAGCTCTTGCAACCAGTTTAGTCCTGTCTACTGAAAGCTAAGTTTTTGCACTCTTATTTTTCCATGAGATTTTGTCTGTTTACTTAGTGTTTGTGTTCTGCCTGTCCTTGTTGGGACAGGCTGAACTCCATTTTTGTCTCTGGTCAAGTTGATCTTTTGCTCAGTCTTCAAAATATACCTGAGTGCTGATATAGTGATTTTGAAGTCTAGTGACTTCAGGGCCTTTTTCTATCAGACGTGTTGGACATCATTTTTGGCAGAATTTTTGCGGATTACAGCCAGCATCTTTTCTGTCCTTTCCTATTTAGTTAGTTGGGCCCCATCGTTTGCTCAACCTGTCTTTCTGTCTGTGTTTGTGTTTTCATCTGCTTTTCACCGACAATACATGTTGGGGGCTGTCTATTGCTTTGGGGTCTGCTCTGGGGCAGTTTAGATTTCCCCTTTCTTTCTTTAGGCTTATTTAGTTCTCCGGCTGTGAACGAGTGGTCTAGGGCACCGTAGGAACCCCCCACGGCTACTGTTAGTTGTGGTGAATAGGATCAGGGGTCTGCAATCCGATAGCTACCAACCTCTCTGGTTTTCTGGACTTAGCTTGTATTTTTGTTTTTTCCTCCTTCGGTGACTCATTCATAACAGAATCACCAGCCATAACGCAGATTGTAGGGTACTCAATAGCAGGAAAGAATTGTAAAAAAAAAAGAAAAAAAAAAAAGGGAAAGAAAAAAAAGTGTCAGAATTATTTTTTTGTGTGTGTATATTTTTTCCTCTATGTCTTTGAGGCCGTAGGGGGAATTTTTTCTTCTCAATGGAGATGAAGCAATTGTCTGATCGTGTGGAGCAGCTCGCTGATGAAGAGCGGGGAATTTCCGCCTATCTTGCTCATTCACATGTTGCTGAGCCAAAGATCCCTACTCCTGATGTGTTTTTTGGGGATCGGTCTAAATTTTTGAATTTTAAGAATAATTGTAAATTATTTTTTGCCTTGAAGCCTAACTCATCAGGGTGGTCCGCACAGCAAGTTAAAATTGTCATCTCCTTGCTGCGCGGCGATCCTCAGGATTGGGCGTTTTCTTTGGAACCTGATGATCCTATTCTAACTAATGTGAACGCATTTTTTCAAGCCTTGGGGCTGTTGTACGATGAACCTAATGCTATTGATCAGGCTGAAAAGGCCCTGTTGGCATTGAGCAAGGGTCAGGATTCTGCAGAGTTGTACTGTCAAAAATTCCGAAGGTGGGCGGTCCTTACTACCTGGAATGATGGTGCCTTGGCAGCTCTCTTTCGGAAGGGTTTGTCAGAAACCGTAAAAGATACTATGGTGGGATTTCCTGTTCCCTCTGGTCTTGACGATTCTATGTCATTAGCCATTCAGGTTGATCGGTGTTTGCGTGAACGCAAAACTGCACGAGAGGTGTTGCCACCTGTTGAACAAATGTCTGAACCTATGCAATGTGATAGAGTTTTGTCTAGGGCGCAACATCAGGAGTTCAGAAGGCATAAGCTGTGTTTTTTCTGTGGAGATGCCTCGCATATTATTTCTGTCTGCCCTAAACGAGAGAAACATTTTGCACACACATTTGCTGTGGGTGTGTGAGGTACTCCTGGGGTGGACCCGCTAGACAGTGGCAACGAACCTCCCGGGGGCGAGCTGACCAGGTGGACCACCCCCTATACAGGGAGTGTTTGGGGCAAGCCCGCGGGTAACTATTACCACGGCAGCTGGTACCCAGGGGATGTAAAGACAGACAGACAGGTAGACCCGACTTGGAGACACAGGACTGGCGGGCACGGCTTGGGGACACAGGACAGACGGGCACGGCTTGGAGACACAGGACAGGCGGGCACGGCTCGGAGACACAGGACAGACGGGCACGGCTTGGAGACACAGGACAGGCGGGAACAGCAGGCACGAACAGAAGGACACTGGTGCGGGAACAGAACTGGACGGGACATGACAACGGACCACCCGAGCCTAGGAGAGAGGACAATGGAAAAGGCAGATGAGCTACGGGCGAACAGGACGCAGGGGCGTACATAGAGAGCGGGCCAGAATCACTAACGAAGCGCAGTGATAATCAGGCACCGCCAGCAGGAAGAGGCGGCCTGATATAGGGGAAGTAGAAGGGCCTTCCGGGTCGTGACCTCTAGTGCAGGAGAGGAGGGCGCTTCCTCAGGAGGAGGAGGCGCGCGTGTGCCCGGGCATAGTGTGTGCGCGCGCCCGCCGAGGAGGAGGGGCGGGAGCGCGCACCCGGCGCGGTCCAGAAGACCGGACGGATGCGATCGCCGGACGGAGGAGAGGAGCCGGGAGGGACCGCGGAGAAGCCCGCGGCAGCCGGCGCCGTGGCGAGGAGGCCACCGGCGAGCGGGTAAGCTGCGGTCGGGAGGAGGCGATGGAAGGAGTGCGCGGCAGCCGCCGCGTGACAGTACCCCCCTCCTTACGCTCCCCCCTCCGCAGCCCGGAAAAAAATTTAGCCAAGATTCGAGGAGCCTGGATGTTCTCCTGGGGCTCCCAGGACCTCTCCTCGGGGCCAAAGCCCTTCCAATCAACCAAAAAAAAGGTTCTCCCCTTTTGCCTCCTCATGGCCAAAATATCTTTAACCTCAAATACATCGTCTGCGGAGACAGGCGGAGGCGAGTGAAGAGCCGTGGAATGGAAACGATTGAAGATGACTGGCTTTAGAAGAGACACATGAAAAGCATTAGGGATGCGGAGAGAGGCGGGAAGCCGTAGTTTGTAGGAGACGTCATTAATACGGGACAAGACCTCAAAGGGTCCAATATAGCGGGGACCCAGTTTATGGGAAGGGATCTTGAGGCGAATAAACTTGGAGGCCAGCCAAACTTTATCACCTGGGTGATATGGCGGGGCATCCAGGCGCCTTTTGTCTGCGTGTCTCTTAACCCTGTTACGAACCAACTCGAGAGCGGCCTTGGTCTCCTGCCAGATCCTGGAGAATTCACCGGTCAGAAGATCAGCCGCCGGTACACCCGAGGCAGGAGGAACCGGTAGAGGTACACCAGGATGTTGCCCGTAGACGACAAAGAAAGGGGACTTGCCAGAAGACTCACTGACGTGGTTATTAAAGGCAAACTCAGCCCACGGGAGTAATTCAGACCAGTCGTTCTGGTGGACATTAGAAAAATGCCGGAGGTAGTTCACCAAACTCTGATTCGTCCGTTCTGCCTGACCATTGGACTGTGGATGGTAAGATGAGAAGTCAAGAGTGACATCCATCGATCTGCATAGGGCTCTCCAGAAGCGAGAGGTGAATTGGACTCCTCTGTCCGAAACAATATGTTGGGGCAGTCCATGAAGACGGAAGATGTGCTGAACGAAAATCTTCGCCAAGGCTGGTGCCGATGGCAAGCCGGGAAGAGGGATGAAATGTGCCATCTTAGAGAACCTATCTACCACCACTAGGACGACAGTACAGTTGGTAGACTGGGGCAGATCCGTAATAAAGTCCATGGCAATGTGTTGCCAAGGAGACGAGGGTACTGGAAGCGGGTGTAGAAGACCAGAAGGCAGCTGCCTAGGCACCTTGATCTTGGCACAGGAGAGGCAGGAGGCGACGAAATCCCGGACATCCTGGGGAAGAGTCGGCCACCAGTAGTAGCGGGACACCAGGAGAAGTGTCTTTTTAAGCCTGAGATGGCCAGCCAGCTTGGAAGCATGTCCCCAGTGTAGGATTCATCTTCGGTCCTTCTCCGGCACAAAAGTCTTGCCAGGTGGAGGTGAAAGGAGAGAAAGCGGTGCCACCGTGATGAGCCTGGATGGATCCAAGATATGCGTGGGTTCCTCTTCGACATCTGCGGAAAGAGAGGACCTGGACAAGGCGTCAGCTTTGAAGTTCTTGTTACCTGGACAAAAATGCAGATCAAAATCGAATCGACCGAAGAACAGAGACCACCTGGCCTGTCGTGGGTTGAGTCTCTGTGCAGACCGAATGTAAGCTAGATTTTTATGGTCTGTGAAGATTGTGAAGGGATGTATGGCGCCCTCCAATAAGTATCTCCACTCCTCTAGAGCTAACTTGATGGCAAGCAGTTCTCGGTCTCCGATGGAATAATTCCGCTCTGGGGTGGAGAAGGACTTGGAAAAGAAACCGCACGTAACAAGCCTACCAGAGGGAGACTTTTGAGATAAAACCGCTCCAGCTCCAGTTGCAGACGCATCCACTTCGAGGTCGAACGGTTTGTTGACCTCAGGACGATGGAGTATGGGTGCCGTGGCAAATGCTCGTTTCAGAGACAGGAAGGCTTCCTCTGCTTCAGGGGTCCAGACGTGCGGGTTGGCTCCTTTACGGATCAAAGACGAGATAGAGCCAGCCAACGAGGAAAAATGAGGGATGAACTGCCGATAGTAATTTGCGAAGCCGAGAAATCGCTGAATGGCTTTCACCCCTTGGGGACGTGGCCAGTTAAGCACGGCAGACACCTTCTCTGGATCCATACGCAAGCCAGAGTCGGAGATGATATAGCCTAGAAATGGAAGGGAAGACTGTTCAAAGGCGCATTTCTCCAATTTGGCGTACAGGCGATTCTCCCTCAATCGGAACAGTACTCGGCGGACATCTCTTCTGTGGGTGGACAGATCGGGAGAGAAGACAAGGATATCGTCAAGATACACGACCACACAGGAGTACAGAAGGTCTCGGAAAATGTCGTTCACAAATTCCTGAAAGACTGCGGGAGCGTTGCACAACCCGAAGGGCATGACAAGATACTCGTAGTGTCCATCCCTGGTGTTGAAGGCGGTCTTCCATTCATCTCCGGAGCGAATACGGATGAGATTGTAGGCTCCACGGAGATCCAATTTAGAAAAGATTCGCGCCCCTCGTAGCCGGTCGTACAACTCGGGGATGAGAGGTAGAGGATATCTGTTCTTGATAGCAATCTCGTTAAGACCTCGATAGTCAATACAGGGGCGGAGAAACCTGTCCTTCTTGACAAAAAAGAAGCCTGCTCCAGCGGGAGAAGATGACTTCCGGATGAAGCCTCTGGCCAGATTCTCCTGTACGTATTCAGTCATGGCCTGGGACTCGAGTGGACTCAACGGATAGATTCGCCCCCGGGGTGGGGTCGAGCCGGGGACAAGCTCGATCGGGCAATCATATTGCCGGTGCGGTGGAAGAGTCTCCGCCTCCTTCTTATCAAAGACGTCCGCAAAGGCCCAGTAGGCCGATGGCAAATCCGCAGGGCCCGAGACAGGAGACGAGCATTTGAGGGGTTGTACTGGACGAAGACATCTAGTCTGGCAGAAGCGGCCCCAGCGAAGAATGTCTCCGGACCGCCAATCCAGGACAGGTTCATGCATCCTCAACCACGGAAGACCCAGGAGCAAGGTGTGGGATAGAGACGGCAGCACGAAGAAGGCTATTCTCTCACGGTGCAGGCCCCCGATCTGTAATTCCAGCTCTTCAGTGACCAGTGTAACGGTCTCGCGCAAGGGAACGCCGTCGACTGAGGCTAACTGCCGGGGAACCTCCAAGGACCTGACAGGTATCCGCAATCTCTTCACCGCCACGAGTTGGATAAAATTTCCAGCAGCCCCTGAGTCAATATAGGCTATCTCCGAAAAACGTTTGGAACCCTGGATAAACAAAACAGGAAGGGTCAAGGGTAGAGAGGTATCAAAGACACCTAGGGAGGCCTCTCTTACCTGTCCTAGGCGGAGGAGTTTCCTGGCCTCACAGGGCAGGAACGCAGGAGATGGGAGGCGCTGCCACAATAGAGACAAAGACCATGAGTGAGTCTCTCCTGGGGCGTAGCTCCGCGGGCCTGAGTCGGTCCACTTGCATGGGTTCAGGGGCTGACGCCGAGGTGGAAGGCCGCGAGCGGGGAGGACTGCGTGTCGGAGGAGAAAAACGAGTGGGCCTTCTCTCCCTGGCGACCTCGCGGGAACGCTCCCGGAAACGCAGATCAATTCGCGTTGCCAGCGAGATGAGATCCTCCAAAGACGTGGGCGTATCCCTGCCTGCCAACTCGTCTTTGATTCGAGCCGACAAGCCACGCCAAAAAGCCCCCACTAGAGCCTCGTTGTTCCATCCAAGCTCAGAGGACAACGTACGGAACTGGATGGCGTACTGTCCCACAGAGAGAGTACCCTGGCGAAGGCAAAATAAGGACTCGGTGGCGGAGACCAGACGGCCGGGCTCATCAAAGATTTACCCAAGCCAGTGCCTCACCCTCTAAGTGGGATATCATAAAAGCCACCTTGGCCCGGTCGGAGGGATACTGCAGGGGTGCCAACTCGAAATGCAACTGGCACTGGTTAATGAACCCCCGACAGAGTTTGGGATCTCCGCTATAGCGTGGGGGTTTAGCCAACCGGGGGGAAGAATGAGGAACTGCCACCGGCGCGACAGCGGCCGCCGTCTGTAGAGCAAGTAAGCGGTTATCTACTGAGGCTATATAGTTCAAAATGTGGGCCTGGGTGTCGCGCTGCTGGGCAAGTTCTTGCTGCAAGCCAGAGATTTGGGAGGCAATCCCAGGATCGGAGGTTTGCAAAGAAGAAAGTCGGGACTCCATTGATTTGAGGAACGACATGATCCTCGCCTGATTCTCACGAAGGAACAAAAGTTCCTTTTGGGTCGGGGTCGGGGTACCAGCGGGATCCATGGCCTGATTATTCTGTGAGGTACTCCTGGGGTGGACCCGCTAGACCGTGGCAACGAACCTCCCGGGGGCGAGCTGACCAGGTGGACCACCCCCTATACAGGGAGTGTTTGGGGCAAGCCCGCGGGTAACTATTACCACGGTAGCTGGTACCCAGGGGATGTAAAGACAGACAGACAGGTAGACCCGACTTGGAGACACAGGACTGGCGGGCACGGCTTGGAGACACAGGACAGACGGGCACGGCTTGGAGACACAGGAGAGGCGGGCACGGCTCGGAGACACAGGACAGACGGGCACGGCTTGGAGACACAGGACAGGCGGGAACAGCAGGCACGAACAGAAGGACACTGGTGCGGGAACAAAACTGGACGGGACACGACCACGGACCTCCCGAGCCTAGGAGAGAGGACAATGGAAAAGGCAGATGAGCTACGGGCGATCAGGACGCAGGGGCGTACATAGAGAGCGGGCCAGAATCACTAACGAAGCGCAGTGATAATCAGGCACCGCCAGCAGGAAGAGGCGGCCTGATATAGGGGAAGTAGAAGGGCCTTCCGGGTCGTGACCTCTAGTGCAGGAGAGGAGGGCGCGCGTCCTCAGGAGGAGGAGGCGGCGCGCGTGTGCCCTGGCATAGTGTGTGCGCGCGCCCGCCGAGGAGGAGGGGCGGGAGTGCGCACCCGGCGCGGTCCAGAAGACCGGACGGACGCGATCGCGGACGGAGGAGAGGAGCCGGGAGGGACCGCGGAGAAGCCCGCGGCTGCCGGCGCCGCGGCGAGGAGGCCACCGGCGAGCGGGTAAGCTGCGGTCGGGAGGAGGCGATGGAAGGAGTGCGCGGCAGCCGCCGCGTGACAGGGTGGTGTTCAACCTAAGTTTCTTCTGGCAATTACTCTGATCGGCTCCCTGTCCACATTTTCCGCTAAAGGCTTTTGTGGATTCGGGAGCAGCTCTGAACCTGATGGACTTGGATTTTGCTAAACGTTGTGGATTTCCTATGACACCTCTGCGGACGCCTATCCCTTTGAGGGGTATTGATGCTACTCCTTTGGCGAAGAATAAACCTCAGTTTTGGACCCAGGTGGTAATGCGGGTCGCCCCAGACCATCAAGAAAATTGCAGATTTTTGGTGTTGCATAATCTGCATGATACCATTGTTTTGGGGTTTCCCTGGTTGCAAATCCATAATCCAGTTTTGGATTGGAAATCTGTGTCTGTGGTGAGTTGGGGTTGTCGGTGTGCCCTTAGTGACGCTCCTGTTTTCTCCACCTCTCCCCAGTCGCATGATGTTCCTGACTATTTGGATGATTTTTATGATGTATTTAGTGAGAATGAGTCTGCGTCTTTGCCTCCTCATAGGAGTTATGACTGTGCAATTGAGCTGAGCCCTGGGTGTAAATTTCCCAAGGGTCGACTTTTCAATTTATCTGTACCCGAGCACGAGGCTATGCGATCCTATATTAAGGAGTCGTTGGAGAAGGGTCATATTAGACCATCCTCTTCACCCTTAGGTGCTGGGTTTTTTTTCGTGGCCAAGAAGGATGGTTCATTAAGGCCTTGTATTGACTATCGTTCCCTCAACAAAATTACTGTTAAATCAGCATCCGTTAGCCCTGATTTCTGATTTATTCTCTAGAGTTAAAGGTGCTTGCTGGTTTACCAAGCTTGACCTCAGGGGGGCGTATAATCTTATTCGCATTAAGCATGGGGATGAATGGAAGATGGCGTTTAATACTCCGGAGGGACATTTTGAGTACCTGGTGATGCCTTTTGGGCTCACTAATGCCCCTTCTGTCTTCCAGTGCTTCATGAATGATATTTTCCGAGACTTCGATGATCAAAAATTTATCCACAATCTGGATGATATTTTGATCTTTTCCAAGGATTGGGACTCTCATGTGGAACATGTTCGGACTGTGTTCCGGATTTTGAGGGAGAATTCCCTGTATGTCAAGGGATCGAAATGCCTTTTTGGGGTACAGAGGATTTGTTAGGTACTCCTAGGGTGGACCCGCTAGACCGTGGCAACGAACCTCCAGGGGGCGAGCTGACCAGGTGGACCACCCCCTATACAGGGAGTGTTTGGGGTAGGCCCGCGGGGAGTGTATAGAGGGGCCGGCCACAGGACGGGGATGCTGGCGGGAACCTCCTCCGGAGCAGGAAGACGGATGGCAGTCAGGTCAGGGACACATGCGAGACGGGGACAGCAGGCACGATCAGAGCGGTCACAGGTGCGGGAACAGGACAGGACGGAACACGACCATGGGCCTCCCGATCCTAGGAGAGAGGACAGTGGAGAAGGCAGGTGAGCTACAAACAGACAGGATGCAGGAGCGTACATAGATGAATGGGCCAGAATCACTATCAAAGCAAAAGTGATAATCAGGCGCCGCTAGCAGGGAGAAGAGGCCTGATATAGGAGTAGTATCAGAGTCTTCCGGGTCGTGACCTCTCCAGTGCAAGAGAGGAAGGCGTGCGACCTCAGGAGGAACAGGAGGCGCGCTTGAACCCGAGCACAGTGTGTGCGCGCGCCCGCCGAGGAGGAGGGACAGGGGAGCGCACCCGGCGAGATCCAGAAGACCGGATGGACGTGGTCGCCGGGTGGAGGAGATGAGCCAGGAGGGATCGCGGGGAAGCCCGAGGCAGCCAAAAGCGCGGTGAGGAGGCCACCGGTGAGCGGGCAAGCTGTGGTCGGGGAGAAGGGACAGGCGGAGTGCGCGGCTGCAGTCGCGTGACAGTACCCCCCCCTTACGCGCCCCCCCTCCGCAGACCGGAAAAAAATTTAGCCAAAATTCGAGGAGCCTGGATATTCTCCTGAGGCTCCCAGGACCTCTCCTCGGGACCAAAGCCTTTCCAATCAACTAGAAAAAAGGTTCTTCCCTTTTGCCTCCTTATGGCCAAAATATCTTTAACCTCAAACTCATCGTCTGCGGAGACAGGCTGAGGCGAGTGAGGAGCCGTGGAACGGAAGCGATTGAGGATGACTGGTTTTAGAAGGGACACATGAAAAGCATTAGGGATGCGGAGTGAGGCGGGAAGCCGTAGTTTGTAGGAGACGTCGTTAATGTGGGACAAGACCTCAAAAGGTCCAATATAGCGGGGACCCAGTTTATGGGAAGGGATCCTGAGGCGAATGAACTTGGAGGCCAGCCAAACTTTATCACCTGGGTGGTATGTCGGGACATCCAGGCACCTGTTGTCTGCGTGTTTCTTTACCCTGTCACGAACCAACTCGAGAGCGGCCTTGGTCTCCTGCCAGATCCTGGAGAAATCGCCGGACAGAAGATCAGCCGCCGGTACACACGAGGCAGGAGGAACCGGTAAAGGTACACCCGGATGTTGCCCGTAGACGACAAAGAAAAGAGATTTGCCAGAAGACTCGCTGACGTGGTTGTTATAGGCAAACTCAGCCCATGGGAGTAATTCAGACCAGTCGTCCTGGTGGACATTAGAAAAGTGCCGGAGGTAGTTCACCAAATTCTGATTAGTCCGTTCCGCCTGACCGTTGGACTGTGGATGGTAAGATGAGGAGAAGTCAAGAGTGACATCCATCGATCTGCATAGGGCTCTCCAGAAACGAGAGGTGAATTGGACTCCTCTGTCAGAAACAATATGTTGGGGCAGTCCATGAAGGCGGAAGACATGCTGAACGAAAATTTTCGCCAAGGCTGGTGCCGATGGCAACCCGGGAAGAGAGATGAAATGTGCCATCTTAGAGAATCTATCTACCACCACTAGGACGACAGTACAGTTGGCAGACTGGGGTAGATCGGTAATAAAGTCCATGGCAATGTGTTGCCAAGGGGACGAGGGTACTGGAAGCGGGTGTAGAAGGCCAGAAGGCAGCTGCCTGGGCACCTTGATCTTGGCACAGGAGAGGCAGGAAGCAACGAAATCCCGGACATCCCGGAGAAGGGTCGGCCACCAGTAATAGCGGGACACAAGGACAAGTGTCTTTTTAAGCCCGACATGACCAGCTAGCTTGGAAGCATGTCCCCAGTGTAGAATTCGTCTACGGTCCTTCTCCGGCACAAAAGTCTTGCCAGGTGGGGGTGAAACGAGAGAAAGAGGAGCCACCGTGATGAGCCTGGAAGGATCCAAGATATGCGTAGGTTCCTCTTCTACATCTGCGGAAAGAAAGGACTTGGACAAAGCGTCAGCTTTGAGGTTTTTATTGCCTGGATCAAAATGCAGATCAAAATCGAATCGCCTGAAGAACAGCGACCACCTGGCCTGTCGTGGATTGAATCTCTGTGCAGACCGAATGTAAGCCAGGTTTTTATGGTCTTTGAAGATTGTAAAGGGATGTACGGCACCTTCCAATAAGTACCTCCACTCCTCCAGAGCTAACTTGATGGCAAGCAGTTCTCGGTCTCCGATGGAATAATTCCGCTCTGGAGTGGAGAAGGACTTGGAAAAGAAACCGCACTTAACAAGCCTACCAGAGGGAGACTTTTGAGATAAAACTGCTCCAGCTCTGGTTGCAGACGCATCCACTTCGAGGACGAAAGGCTTGTTGGCCTCAGGACGATGGAGTACGGGTGCCGTGGCAAATGCTTGTTTCAGAGACAGGAAGGCGTCTTCCGCTTCAGGGGTCCAGACGTGCGGGTTGGCTCCTTTACGGATCAAAGAGGAGATAGAACCAGCCAATGAGGAAAAATGAGGGATGAACTGCCGGTAGTAATTTGCGAAGCCAAGAAATCGCTGAATGGCTTTCACCCCATGGGGACGTGGCCAGTTAAGCACGGCAGACACCTTCTCCGGATCCATACGCAAGCCAGAGTCGGAGATGATATAGCCTAGAAATGGAAGGGAAGACTGTTCAAAGGTGCATTTCTCCAACTTGGCGTACTGGCGATTTTCCCTCAATCGTAATAGTACTCGGCAGACATCTCTTCTGTGAGTGGACAGATCGGGAGAGAAGACGAGGATATCGTCAAGATATACGACCACACAGGAGTACAGAAGGTCTCGGAAAATGTCATTTACAAATTCCTGAAAGACTGCGGGAGCATTGCACAAACCGAAGTGCATGATGAGATACTCGTAGTGTCCATCCCTGGTGTTGAAGGCGGTCTTCCATTCATCTCCAGAGCGAATACGGATGAGATTGTAGGCTCCACGGAGATCCAGTTTAGTAAAGATTTGCGCCCCTCGTAGCCGGTCGAACAACTCGGGGATGAGAGGTAGAGGATATCTGTTCTTGATAGTAATCTCGTTAAGACCCCGATAGTCAATACAGGGGGGAAAGACCCATCCTTCTTCTTGACAAAAAAGAAGCCTGCTCCGGCTGGTGAAGATGACTTCCGGATGAAGCCTCTGGCCAAATTCTCCTGTACGTACTCAGTGATGGCCTGGGACTCGAGTGGACTCAACGGATAGATTCGCCCCCGGGGCAGGGTCGACCCGGGAACAAGCTCGATCGGGCTTATCAAAGACGTCCGCAAAGGCCCAGTAGGCCGAGGGCAGATCCGCAGGGCCCGAGGCAGGTAACGAGCTCTTGAGGGGTTGTACTGGACGGAGACATTTAGTCTGGCAGAAGCGGCCCCAGCGAAGAATATCTCCGGACCGCCAATACAGGACAGGTTCATGCATCCTCAACCACGGAAGACCCAGGAGCAAGGTGTGGGACAGTGACGGCAGCACGAAAAAGGCTATTCTCTCACGGTGCAGGACCCCAATCTGTAACTCCAGCTCCTCAGTGACCAGCGTAACGGTCTCGCGCAGGGGAACGCCGTCGACTGAAGCTAACTGCCGGGGAACCTCCAAGGACCTGACAGGTATCCGCAATCTCTTCACCGCCTCGAGTTGGATAAAATTCCCTGCAGCCCCAGAGTCGATATAGGCCACCTCAGAAAAACATTTGGAACCCTGGACAAACAAAACAGAAAGGGTCAAGGGTAGAGAGGTATCAATGACACCTAGGGAGGCCTCTCTTACCTGTCCTAGGTGGAGGCGTTTCCCGGCCTCACAGGACAGGAACGTAGAAGATGGGAGGCGCTGCCACAATAGAGACAAAGACCATGAGTGAATCTCTCCTGGCGGCGTAGCTCCGCGGGTCTGAGTCGGTCCACTTGCATGGGCTCTGGGGCTGACGCCGTGGTGGAGGGTCGCGAACGGGGAGGACTGCGTGTCGAAGGAGAAAAACGAGTGGGCCTTCTCTCCCTGGCGGCCTTGCTGGAGCGCTCCTGGAAACGCAGATCAATTCGCGTTGCCAGTGAGATGAGATCCTCCAAAGACGTAGGTGTATCCCTGCCTGCCAACTCGTCTTTAATTTGAGCCGACAAACCGCACCAAAAAGCTCCCACTAGGGCCTCGTTGTTCCACCAAAGCTCAGAGGACAACGTACGGAACTGGATGGCGTACTGCCCCACAGAGAGGGTGCCCTGGCGGAGGCAAAATAAGGACTCGGTGGCGGAGACCAGACGGCCGGGCTCATCAAAGACCTTACGAAAGGTCTCCAAGAAGGTCGCAAGCTGGGAGACTATTGGGTCATCACGCTCCCACAAGGGGTTTACCCAAGCCAGCGCCTCACCCTCTAAATGGGATACCATAAAGGCCACCTTGGCCCGGTCAGTAGGGTACTGCAGGGGCACCAACTCGAAATCCAACTGGCACTGGTTAATGAACCCCCGACAGAGTTTGGGATCACCCGCTATAACGTGGGGGTTTAGCCAACCGGGGGGAGGGATGAGGAGCTGCCACCAGTACAGGGATAGTGGCCACAGTCTGAAGAGCTAGTAAGCGGTTATCTACCGAGGCTATATAGTTCAAAATGTGGGCCTGGGTGTCGCGCTGCTTGGCAAGTTCCTGCTGCAAGCCGGAGATCTGGGAGGCAATCCAAGGATCGGAGGTTTGCAAAGAAGAAAGATGGGACTCCATTGCTTTGAGGAACGACATGATCCTCGCCTGATTCTCACGAAGGAACAAAAGTTCCTTTTGGGTCGGGGTCGGGGTACCAGCGGGATCCATGGCTTGATTATTCTGTTAGGTACTCCTGGGGTGGACCCGCTAGACCGTGGCAATGAACCTCCCGGGGGCGAACTGACCAGGTGGACCACCCCTATACAGGGAGTGTTTGGGGCAGGCCCGCGGGTAACTATTACCACGGCAGCTGGTACCCAGGGAGTGTATAGAGGGGCCGGCCACAGGACGGGGATGCTGGCGGGAACCTCCTCCGGAGCAGGAAGACGGATGGCGGTCAGATCAGGGACACATGCGAGACGGGGACAGCAGGCACGATCAGAGCGGTCACAGGTGCGGGAACAGGACAGAACGGAACACGACCATGGGCCTCCCGAACCTAGGAGAGAGGACAGTGGAGAAGGCAGGTGAGCTACAAACAGACAGGACGCAGGAGCGTACATAGATGAACGGGCCAGAATCACTATCAAAGCAAAAGTGATAATCAGGCGCCGCTAGCAGGGAGAGGCGGCCTGATATAGGAGTAGTATCAGAGACTTCCAGGTCGTGACCTCTCCAGTGCAAGAGAGGAAGGCGCGCGACCTCAGGAGGAACAGGAGGCGCTCGTGTGCCCGAGCACAGTGTGTGCGCGCGCGTGCCGAGGAGGAGGGACAGGGGCACGCACCCGGCGAGATCCAGAAGACCGGATGGACGTGATCGCCGGGTGGAGGAGAGGAGCCAGGAGGGATCGCGGGGAAGCCTGAGGCAGCCGAAAGCGCGGTGAGGAGGCCGCCGGTGAGCGGGTAAGCTGCGGTCGGGGAGAAGGGACAGGCAGAGTGCGCGGCTGCAGCCGCGTGACAGGATTTCATTTTTGGGATTTATTTTGTCTCCGTCAACTATTGAAATGGACCCGGCCAAGGTACAGGCCATTTATGATTGGGTTCAGCCCACTTCTTTGAAGGCCCTCCAGAAGTTTTTGGGTTTTGCTAATTTTTATCGTAAATTTATAGCTAATTTTTCTGGTATTGCCAAACCATTGACTGATTTGACTAAGAAAGGTGCTGATGTGCTGAATTGGTCTCCGGAGGCTGTTTCTTCCTTTCAGGAGCTGAAGTGAAGGTTCACTTCTGCTCCGGTTTTGCGGCAACCTGATGTCTCACTCCCGTTTCAGTAGAGGTGGACGCTTCTGAGATTGGTGCAGGAGCTGTTTTTTCCCAAAAAGATCCGGTAACATCTAAAATGAATCCCTGTGCTTTCTTTTCCCGAAAGTTCTCCCCATCTGAACGTAACTATGATGTGGGGAATCGGGAACTGTTAGCCATGAAATGGGCATTTGAGGAGTGGAGACATTGGTTGGAGGGAGCTAAACATCAAGTCGTGGTCCTTACTGACCACAAGAATTTGATTTACCTGGAGTCTGCCAAACGCTTGAATCCTAGACAGGCTAGGTGGGCCTTGTTTTTCACACGTTTTGATTTTGTGGTCTCTTTTCTTCCAGGCACTAAGAATGTTAAGGCAGACGCCCTCTCTAGGAGTTTCTTTGCTGATTCTCCTGTTGTGACCAAGCCTGCTACCATCTTAGGTGAGGGGATAGTTCTTTCTGCCATCTCGCCCGATTTGAGACGTGCTCTGGAGGAGTTTCAGGAGGACAAACCTGAGCGTTGTCCCATTAGAAAAATGTATGTTCCTGGCCAGTGGAGGAAGAGAGTGATGTCTGAAGTTCATTACTCTGCATTGGCTGGTCATCCAGGTATTTTTGGTACTAGAGATTTGGTGAGTCGGTCTTTTTGGTGGCCCGCCTTGTCTCGTGATGTCAGGAGTTTTGTGCAGTCCTGTGGGACTTGCTCCCGGTCTAAAACTTGTTCTCGCTCTAGTGGGTTGCTGATGCCTTTGCCGGTGCCCAGGAGGCCATGGACCCATATTTCAATGGATTTTATCTCTGATATGCCTGTCTCTCAGCGAATGACTGTTATTTGGGTGATTTGTGATAGATTCTCTAAGATGGTCCATCTTGTACCACTCCCTAAGTTGCCATCTTCCTCAGAGTTGGTGCCCTTGTTTTTGCAACAGGTGGTTCGCTTGCACGGGATTCCTGAGAACATTGTATCTGACAGAGGAGTTCAGTTTAATTCTAGATTTTGGAGGACTTTCTGTTCCAAGCTGGGAATTCAGTTGTCCTTCTCCTCTGCATTTCACCCTCAGACCAATGGTCAAACGGAGACAACCAACCAGACTATCGAGTCGTATTTGAGATGTTTTATTTCTGCTGATCAGGATGATTGGGTTACATTTTTGCCCTTGGCCGAATTTGCTTTAAATAATAGAGCTAGTTCTGCCACTTTGATGTCACCTTTTTTTTTGTAACTTTGGGTTTCATCCTCGATTCTTTTCAGGGCAGGTGGAGTCTTCTGCCTGCCCAGGTGTTGACACTGTGGTGGAGAGAATGCACCAGATCTGGGACCAAGTGGTGGATAGGTTGTCTCTCTCCCAGGAAAAGGCCCAGCGGTTTTCCAACCGTCATAGGACCATTGGTCCCCAGTTTAAGGTGGGTGATATGGTTTGGTTGTCATCAAAGAATATCTCTATGAAGGTGGCTTCTCCAAAGATTAAACCTAGATTTATTGGACCTTACAAGATTTTGGAGATTCTTAATCCTGTCGTGCTTTTCATCGGGCCCATCCTGATCGTCCTGGTGGCGTGGATGAGGGTTCGGTGACCCCTCCTCAAGGGGGAGGTACTGTTGTGAGTTAATTTTCCCCTTCACCGTTGATGTCTGATGAACTCCCTCTGCTGGTGAAGAGAGGTAGTGAAATTGATTGGGTTGGGAAGAACCTGTCATCTGAACAGGTGGAGCCTGATTGGACACCCGGAATCACTGAGTGGATAAAAGGCAGCCGACGCCCTGCTGGGGTGCTGGTGATCCTTTCTGCTCTGAGCTCTTGAAACCAGTTTAGTCCTGTCTACTGAAAGCTAAGTTTTTGCTCTCTTGTTTTTCCATGAGATTTTGTCTGTTTGCTTAGTGTTTTGTGTTCAGCCTGCCTTTGTTGGGACGGGCTGACCTCCATTTTTGTCTCTGATCAAGTTGATCTCTTTGCTCAGACATCAGAATATACCTGAGTGCTGATATAGTTATTTTGAAGTCTAGTGACTTCAGGGCCTTTTTCTATCAGACGTGTTGGACATTACTTTTGGCAGAATTTTTGCGGATTGCAGCCAGCATCTTTTCCGTCCTTTCTGATTTAGTTAGTTGGGCACCATCATTCGTACAACCTGTCTTTCTGTCTGTGTTTTCATCTGCTTTTCACCGACAATACATGTTGGGGGCTGTCTATTGCTTTGGGGTCTGCTCTGGGGCAGTTTAGATTCCCCTTTCTTTCTTTAGGCTTATTTAGTTCTCCGGCTGTGAACGAGGGGTCTAGGGCACCTTAGGAACCCCCCACAGCTACTGTTAGTTGTGGTGAATAGGATCAGGGGTCTGCAACCCGATAGCTACCAACCTCTCCGGTTTTCTGGACTTAGCTTGTATTTTTGTTTTTTCCTCCTTCGGTGACTCATTCATAACAGGACTACATCACCAGAACCACTATCAGTAAATTAATGTGTCACCAGAACCACAGCCAGTGAAGTAAGTACAACATCAGCACCATTATCTACATAATTATGGCACCAGAACTGTAAGGAAAACACAAGAGAGGAGAGATGGGGGATAAGGAGCTTACACAGCCACAACTCTCTGGCGCCCCCTTACCCTCAGGTAAGTCAGGGAACTCCACCTAGGTTAAGTAGTCGCCGGAGAGGCTTCCCTGTCATGTACTGGTTATCAGGGCACTCTGCAGTGATTGCTGTATATATTATCACCAGTCCCAGTCCGGGAATATATATATACAGTATATATAAAAACCTCCGGTCAGTCACTACCATCATCCCCCAATAACATCAGAACAGTATGCTGCCACCAGTTCCTCATTAGATATAAGCCCAATCCGTTTAAAAGCTTATATCGGGTCAGAAACCAAACCCAGGAAGCGTATAAGTACTAACCGAACTCACAGATGTGGGAAATCGGGTTTCCAGATAAAAGAGCAGCCCAACATTAATTGATAGTTTAATTGCCGAAAGGCTCATTAGATAATACAATTATATACAGAGTAATATACAGATATTACAGCCAAAAGTACAGATAAAAGTAGGGTACAGGTGTGGGGAGTGCAGTCAGCTGTATGTGTCACGTTTCTTACTACTTTTGGATAAGGGAAGCTCTGGTATCCACAGGCACCTTGTTAGCTCCTGGTCCGTCTCCACACGTGATGTGACGTGGCTTCCATGGCAGAACCAAGACAAAGGCTAAATGTGTGCAGTTAGCTTTTTAACCCCTAGCTCGCCCCTCCAATATTTGACATTGTCCCTCTGGGTTGGACTGAATTCTGCTCCCTTGAACTCTAGCTAAAATAAATCCCAATATCTAGGCTGGGTCATAACTTCCTAGCGGGAGGTTCAAATCAACGACTGCCATCTCAGTGCGTTCGTTGGGTCTGGAAAGATATTGAGAGTCCAAACTTGGGTCGGCTAAGTGGTTATGGAGAGCCAGTCTCGATGCTTTGTATCTGGGGCAACTAGAAATATATGAGACAATGGTACTCTCATAATTCATCTCTAGGTGTCGGTGACGCTCAGTCTAGATCTTCCTTTGGTGTTGGCCACTTTGCAGAAAAGATAGCAGGCGGTTCTAGCTCTTGCCGTCATTAACACGTGGCCTCTAATTCTCTGACCAAATGGTGAAGTTCTGTTCTTTTGGGGATTTGTGTACTTATCCCAAGGGTGGGGGGTCACTTCAGGAGTGGAGGAAGATCTCTGGACAATATATTGGGCCTGAATTAGTACATCCAAAATGGAGTCTCCCTCATCCCTCACTTGGGGCTGTTTGGTTTCAGTTAATATGTCCAGCATTTGGAAGACATCATAATAGAAACTAAACAGACCCTATTATAGATATAGGGATACATATGATGATTTTACTCCCATCATGTTAGTTCTGGTGCCGCATCCCTTGTGAGAATCAGGGAGGAATAGTGGATGAGGGCAGGTATATCTCGCCCAGATACCTTTCCTATGTGGCCTAGTCTGGTCAGTATCTCACCTGGTGACTAATGAATAATGGGAAGCGGATATAAAAGGAGGCCAGGTGGTGTGTTAGTAGCTCAGCCTGGGGAACACAGAGAGCCTGTCTGTGTGAGCGACACTTGTGAGTGAAAGCTGTGCTTACGGTAACGCTGGTTGGACTGGCTGGGAGAAGCCCTCCAGTTGGTAGTTAGTACGGACCCTGTTTAGTTAGTGCCGGACAGGCAAGGATTTGTTTTATGTTTATTTTCCTGTATGTTTTGCTTTCACCTGAAATAATCCTGACCCAGCGTCAGTTATGTCCAAAACCCGGCTGTGCACCTGAGTTTCATGCTAAACCCACGTGACCTTTGACCCCAGCAAAGGTGATCCCGGAGTGTTTTATCACACCCTGTATTGATGGTGCCTCTGGTGATATATTCATGTATGGATGGAGGTTCGTATAATGTAGTGATGAATGTTCTGGAGATTGATTCGTAACCAGAACCATCATCAATATGAAACCAAAATCATCATAAGTACATAAATTGAACACTAGAGCTTTCACTAGTACATACATACGGCACCAGAACCATCATTAGTAAATAACTATGTCACTACAGCTTCTATCAGTATATGAATATGGCACCAGAAGCACCATCAGTAGATAAATGTATCACCAGAAAGATCATCAATACAGGACTACATCACCAGAACCACTATCAGTACATTAATGCGTCACCAGAACCACAGCCAGTAAATAAATACACCAGCATCATTATCTACATAAATACGGCACCAGAATCATCACTGGTAAATAACTATGTCACTAGAGCCACTATCAGTACATGAATACAGCCCAATAGCCAGCATCAGGAGATAAAGGCATCACCAGAATCATCATCAGTACATGAATACATCACGAGAACCACAGCCAGTAAATAAATACAACATCATCATCATCAGTGTATGTGGACACCACCAAAACTATCACTAGTACATGAATACATCACCAGAACCACCATCAGTACTGTTGGGGTGATCTCGTAATGTGAGATCTTAGTGACTGCCTGCCCCTGACCTGATAAATATCAGCCGAATGCATGCATAGAAGACGGACATCAGACACAAGGTCAGGTGTGCTCATCTCTTGGCCAGTGCTGTCACAGAACTGACTTTATTAGTATAAACAAAAGACCATGTAATAGGCAGGAAAAGGGCGTTGCTCGGCTTCCCAAGAGCCATTGTACCAGTCTGTATAAGGTCCGTGCTAAGTCTATTCCACATATGGTCTTCAGTGTATCCTCATCACATTCCAAGGATTCCAGGGCATAGTTCCAGCATATAGACACCACCTTGCCACACCACGTCTGAACTAGCTTATGTTAGATTAATAATTGATTTCATTAGCCGTTCTCTCCTTCACAGTACAGCAATAAGTTGTATTGTCAAGTCAGGCCCACATACCGTATATACTCGCGTATAAGCAGAGATTTTCAGACCATTTTTTTGGCTGAAAGTCCCCCTCTCGGCTTATACGCGAGTCATATATGTCAGGGGGTCGTGGGGTGGGGCGGGGGTGTCAGATCACACTGAGCCCCTCTGGCACGGTCTCTGCAGCCCCCTGCTTGTCCCACTGTCTCAGGCTCCTTCCTTCAGCGGTCATGTGGTACTGCTCATTAAAGTCATGAATATGTGCATATTTATGACTTTAATGAGCGGTACCACGTGACCGCTGAAGGAGGGAAGGGAAACCTTCGGAGAATGGGGCTGCAGAGACCACGCCAGGAGGGGGTATGCATACGCGATATTCACCTGTCCCCATTCCAACGCTGCTCACCGCTGTCTGCCGCGTCCTCTGTTAGTGACATTCAGGCAGCAGAGGGCGTGATGACATGGTTACTGCGCGCTGTGCCCTCTGCTGCCTGAACATCACTGACGGAGGACACGGCAGACACCGGCACCTGTTCCCCAGTGAAGGAGAGGTGAGTATGTTTTTTTTATTTGCAGCAGCATATGGGGTATAATCTATGGAGCAGCATATGGGGGCATAATCTGGGGGCATAATCTATGGAGAATTTTATGTAGCAGCATATGGGGCATAATCTATGGAGCACCTTATGGGGTAGCATATGGGGGCATAACCTATGGAGCATCTTATGGGGCAGCATATGGCGGCATAATCTTTGGAGCAGCATATGGGGCCTATTCTATGGAGCAACTTATAGGGCAGCATATGGGGGCATAATCTATGGAGCATCTTATGGGGGCATAATCTATGGAGCATCTTATGGGGCCTATTCTATGGAGCATCTTATGGGGCCTATTCTATGGAGCATCTTATGGGGCCATTATTAACCTTTGTGCAGCATTATATGGGGTGTATTTTGTATGGAGCATTTTATGGGGCCATCATAAACTGTATGGATCATTATATGGGGCTCCTGATTCAATATGGATGTTCAAAAACATTTAATCTACTGATGTCTCAATTACAGTAATTTTACTTTTATTGGTATCTATGTTTATTTTTGAAATTTACCAGTAGCTGCTGCATTTTCCACCCTAGGCTTATACACGAGTCAATAAGTTTTCCCAGTTTTTTGTGGAAAGAATAGGGGGGTCAGCTTATACACGGGTCGGCTTATACACAAGTATATACGGTGCATTTGGTATTCAATTAAATTAAATGATTATTAAGAAAAAATCAAGACAATTAATGCAGGGGTGAGAATAAATTACCAAAAAGAAGGGGCAACACAAGCAGTCTATTGCACAGATATTATGCACTTCAATGTACTATGGTATATAGGATGTAATATGGTTGTAAAAAGAATTAATAAGCCACAAAAAATAAGAAAATTGATATATTGATATTATACATAATCATAAAGTGCAAATAGTGAAAAAATAATTCATAAAAAGCACAAATCTGTAAAGACCAATCTATATATAAAAAGTGCAATGTCCAGAAATTCATAGACAGTGGGCTTAGGCACAAGTTTGTAAAGACCAATACATATATAGAGTGCAATATGCACGAATTCATAGACAGTGGGCTTAGGCCCACAACCGCATAAATGTATATCACTAATTCAACAAATGACTAGTGTAGATAGCCATGTGGGCAGAGGTAAATATATGTCACAACAAATATCCAATTAAATAAAAATGCTCAGTGGCAGGTTCTAAATAGAGGTGCCAATGACAATTAGTCATATATGCGGCTGCAAGTAAACTGTATTGAAAAGAACATATACATGTGCCAAAAAATTGCACTCAGTCAATATCTTATGCCAATGTGCAATAGATCCCCAGGATGCGCCAGTCCCCGACGCGCGTTTCAGAGTCTGTCTTCGTCAGTTTTTTTTTCGTTGTGATATGATTTGATATCCGATTTGTCCTTATTTGTCTTATATTGTCCATTTGTGCTTTGATAAGGCTTATTATATAATTTTTAACACCATTTATAATTTTCCTTAAACATGCAACTTTGACCTTGGTATTTTGTTGAACCATATACATTTGGATCTCATGAACCAACAACTCCCAGTATGTATTAAACAATGATAAGGAGATGCTGGGAGTGGTTGTTATCAGTCATTATCAGACTGTGGACCATGCAGGAACCACAATACTGATGAAACGCAGGCATATGTAAATGTTTACATCCAGGTACCTAATAGGTGACATCTTCTCTGATTGAGTGGTTTCTTTCTTCTTATTTCCATCTTGACCAGATGCCATGATGACTTTTCACATCCACAGCTGTTCTCTGCAGACTTCTCTCTTCTCCAATCTTCTGGAGCACATCCCCACATGGTGACCTTAAAAGTCAAAGTGTTACTAGATTGCCTTCTGCACAAAGATATCTGTCCATACTATGCCCTAAATAAGCCTCCTATGGTGTATGGCCTCTACACTGTCTGCCTTACTAATCCACAACCACATTACTGTGTGCCATTATCAGCTATAACTGCTACAATGTCATTTTTTCTTCTCCAGCCAGATGGCGTCGCCGTCAGGATATGTGCACACGATGCATATTTGCTGCGGATCCGCCGCGGATTTTTCCGCGCAGAAACGCTGGAGATCCGCACTGTGATTTACAGTACAATGTAAATCAATGGGGAAAAAAAATTCTGTGCAGATGGTGCAGAAAAATCAGTGCGAATTTGCTGCGGTTTTAAAAGAAGTGCATGTCACTTCTTTTCTGCGGTTTTGCTGCAGTTTTCCACCTGCTCCATTCTACAAAACCGCAGGTGGAAAACCGCAGTGGAAAACCGCACAAAAACCGCAAAAAAAAGGAAGAAATCCGCAGGAAAAATGCAGGTCATTAAATCCGCGGGAGGATCCGCACCGTGTGCACATGGCCTCACCTGCACAACAGCAGCTATTGGATCTCTATACAAACCGATATCTGCTGCTGCGCAGGCTCCCCGGCGCCATTCTCAAAATGACTTTCTTTTTTTTCCCTCGCTCAAGTAAATCTGCAAAAGGCATTCAGTGCACAGTAACCATGCGACTATGATGAAGCGCATTTATCATGCAAACTGCGGGGCAGGGCAGTGAGAGATCAGTGGGGGGTCAGTAGTCTGCATTATGAATATCTCATCGGAGCACCACATACATGAACCCCGTCCTAGGGCACGAGAATCTCAATAATATGAAGCTGAAAATAAAGATTAAGAAACAGCCACAAGACGGCTTTCATCAACCAAGGCATCATTTTATTCAGTATAACAGCACCGACCTGACATTGTGTGTAGGTCACTATGCACAATCCTGCTGACAGGTTCCCTTTAAGTAGGCGGCTTTATATCACAAGAGTGGATTTCGTTAGGAAATGGATAAGGCAAAAATGAAGCATTACAGAACAGAAGAAATTACTAAAGAGAGTGATAAAATATGACGGTGTGGTTTTGCTCCTCTCAGAATTTTGAAAATTGTGTGAACAATTGGAAAAAAAATGTGGAGAGCATTAACCCCTTAGCGACAGAGCCAGTTTGCAGCTTAATGACCAGGCCAATTTTTACAATTCTGACCACTGTCCCTTTATGAGGTTATAACTCTGGAACGCTTTAATGGATCCTGCTGATTCTCAGATTGTTTTTTCGTGACATATTGTACTTCATGTTAGTGGTAAAATTTCTTTGATAAGTCTTGTGTTTATTTATGAAAAAAACAGAAATATGGCAAAAAATTTTAAAATTTTGCAATTTTAAAACTTTAAATTTTTATGCCCTTAAATCAGAGAGATGTGTCACATAAATTTCTTAATAAATAACATTTCCCACATGTCTACTTTACATCAGCACAATTTTGGATGCAAAATTTTTTTGTGTTAGGAAGTTATAAGGGTTAAAAGTTGACCAGCGATTTCTCATTTTTACAACAAAATTTACAAAGCCATTTTTTTTAGGGACCACATCATATTTAAAGTCATTTTGAGGGGTGTACATGACAGAAAATACCCAAAAGTGGCACCATTCTAAAAACTAGACCCCTCAAGGTGCTCAAAACCACATTCAAGAAGTTTATTAACCCTTTAAGTGCTTCACAGGAACGAAAGCAATGTGGATGGAAAAAATTAACATTTAACTTTTTTTTGGAAAAAAATTAATTCAGAACCAATTTTTTTTATTTTCACAAGTGTTAAAAGAGAAAATCAACCACAAAATTTGTTGTACAATTTCTCCTGAATACGCCGATATCCCATATGTGGGGGTAAACCCCTTTTTCAGCACGCGGCAGAGCTCGCAAGGGATGGAGCACCGTTTGACTTTTTCAACGCAGAATTGGCTGGAATTAAGATCGGATGCCATGTTGCGTTCAGAGAGCCCTTAATGTGCCTAAACAGTGGAAAACTCCAACAAGTGACCCCATTTTGGAAACTAGACCCATTAAGGAACTTATCTAGATGTGTGGTGAGCACTTTGAACCTTCAAGTGCTTCACAGAAGTTTATAACGTAGAGCCGTGAAAATAAGAAATCCATTTTTTTTTCCACAAAAATGATCTTTTCGCCCCCAAATTTTTATTTTTACAAGGGTAACAGGAGAAATCATACCCCCACAGTTATTATGCGATTTGTCCTGAGTACGCTTATACCCCATATGTGGGGAGGAACCACTGTTTGGGTGCATGGGAGAGCTTGGAAGGGTAGGAGTACCATTTTGGAATGCAGACTTTGATGGAATGGTCTGCGGGCATCATGTTGCGTTTGCAGAGCCCCTGATGGGCCTAAACAGTGGAAACCCCCAACAAGTGACTCCATTTTGGAAACTAGACCCATGAAGGAGCTTAGCTAGATGTGTGGTGAGCACTTTGAACCTTCAAGTGCTTCACAGAAGTTTATAACGTAGAGCCGTGAAAATAAGAAATCCATTTTTTTTTCCACAAAAATGATCTTTTCACCCCCAAATTTTTATTTTTACAAGGGTAACAGGAGAAATCATACCCCCACAGTTATTATGCGATTTGTCCTGAGTACGCCGATACCCCATATGTGGGGAGGAACCACTGTTTGGGTGCATGGGAGAGCTTGGAAGGGAAGGAGTGCCATTTTGGAATGCAGACTTTGATGGAATGGTCTGCGGGCATCATGTTGCGTTTGCAGAGCCCCTGATGGGCCTAAACAGTGGAAACTCCCAACAAGTGACTCCAATTTGGAAACTAGACCCATGAAGGAACTTATCTAGATGTGTGGTGAGCACTTTGAACCTTCAAGTGCTTCACAGAAGTTTATAACGTAGAGCCGTGAAAATAAGAAATCCATTTTTTTTCCACAAAAATGATCTTTTCGCGCCGAAATTTTTATTTTTACAAGGGTAACAGGAGAAATCATACCCCCACAGTAATTATGCGATTTGTCCTGAGTACACTGATACCCCATATGTGGGGGGGAACCACTGTTTGGGCGCATGGGAGAGCTCGGAAGGGAAGGAGTGCCATTTTGGAATGCAGACTTTGATGGAATGGTCTGCGGGCATCATGTTGCGTTTGCAGAGCCCCTGATGGGCCTAAACAGTGGAAACCCCCCACAAGTGACCCCATTTTGGAAATTAGACCCCCTAAGGAACTTATCTAGATGTGTGGTGAGCACTTTGAACCCCCAAGCGCGTCACAGAAGTTTATAAACGCAGAGCCGTGAAAATAAAAAGTCTTTTTTATTTCCACAAAAGTGATTTTTTAGACCCCAATTTTTAGACCCCCAAAGTTGGTAAATAGTGGAAACCCCTCAATTCTTGCTCCAACCCTAACCCCAACACACCCCTAACCCTAATCCCAACCCTAACCCTAATCCTAGTTCGCCCTAACCCTAGCCCAACCCTAGCCCTAACCCTAGCCCAACCCTAACCCTTAACCCTAGCCCAACCCTAACCCTAGCCCAACCCTAACCCTTAACCCTAGCCCAACCCTAACCCTAACCCTAGCCTAGCCCTAACCCTAGCCTAACACTAGCCTAACCCTAACCCTAGCCTAACCCTAGCCTAACCCTAACCCTAGCCTAACCCTAGCCTAACCCTAACCCTAGCCTAACCCTAACCCTTATGGAAAACTGAAAAAAAAATTTTTTTTTTTATTTCATTGTGTGCGCCTATATAAGGGGGTGATAAACGGGGGGGTTATGTACTACTATTTTTATTATTTTGATCACTATGATCGTTTATCATAGTGATCAAAATAATGAATGGAATCTGCCAGCCGTAGCCAGCAGATTCCCGGCGGGCGCACTGCGCATGCGCCCGCCATTTTCAAGATGGCGGCGCCCATCGGATGACGCCGGCGGGCGCTGGACCACCGGGAGGGGACGGAGGACAAGGGAGAGGTACCGGGGGGATCGGGGACCCTATTTCTCTCTCCTCTGATGTGCGATCACATCAGAGGAAAGAGAAATTAAATGTAAAATTGCGGCTTTTTTTTTTTTTTTGCGGTCGCCGTTATAGGGTTAATAACGGCGATCGCAAAAGCGGGGGTCGGTAAAAACCGACCGATTCATGTTCTCTGGGGTCTCGGCTACCTCTGGCAGCCGAGACCCCGGAGAAAATCCGACACTGGGGGGCGCTATTCACTTAAATCACAGCGCCGTGAATTAACGGCGCTGTGGTTTAAGTACCCTTAATTACCGCCGTTAAAAGGCGTATCGGCGGTCGTTAAGGGGTTAAACCTCGGGGGAGAGATAATCAACAGCTTAAACATCAGTGAGTTTTTTATTTTTAAATATTTGCTTATGTTGGGTTTTTTCATTATTATTTTTTTCTGAACAATTAGAAAAAGGTTGTGAGTGAAGGAATTAGGCCGGGGTCTCACTCGCGAGTGCAATGCAAGAAAAGTGTGCGAGTCTCTCGCCTCAATCCCCGGCACTGCCACCGGTGGCTCGGAGCAGAGCGTTCAACTGCAAAGAAATACATGCAGCCGCACACTCCGGTCCCGAGTGCCAGCGGTAGTGCCAAGTATTGAGGCCAGAGACTCTCGTGAGTTTCTCGCATTGCACTCGCAAGTGTGACCCGGCCTTAGGAAGATTGTTGTTTTTATCTGATTTCCTCTTTTTGTATCTCTACAGTATGTTTTGTACAATAAAGTTGTAAAATTCAAAAAATGAGCAAACAATTGCAGGGTTCTAATGATGTCACAATGGGCTGGAGGCTATAGAATGCCCCGTCACCCAGGGTTCCGTTGAGGGTTTTAGTAGGCGTTTGTGGAGAGAGGAGTGTTGTGAGCGACTTGTGCAAATATGATGCCAAGAAAGCGATTTAAGAGTATTATAGTTCTCTGTGATACCGAGGACAGCAGCGATGATGACGATTTACATCAGGTGAGCATCATTTTATATTCTTAAATAAATAAAAAATATTTGGGATAAAAGTTCAAGAAAAGATGGTGGGACAGAAAATAGCGCTCCAAGTAGATGAGGCGATAACTCGGATCATGATTGCAGAGTAAAGACTGCGTCACTTGTAATATTTGTGACAATATGTCCATGTACTGGATACATAACATTGCATGAAGACACATAAATGTCACCACCGCCCCTATCCATAGCCTAACCATAAGTGTCCCATACCCCCGCTATACTCTGTACGTGGAATAAGCACAATGGAGACCACACTCATATCGCTGCCCACCTGTAATCAGTGGAATATGGGGTAAGATTATAGATTGGAGATGTTCATGGTTATAGATTCTATCTGACATATTTGCCATTTTTTCAGTCTCATCGAAGAAAGAGGCCAATACCGAGGTCTCCAGGCCACGATAACACCACTGGCTTCAATTCGGGCCCGACTCCGAGTTTACCAGGTACTGTAACCCTAATCTAGTGAAGTCTCTGATGAATTAATAAGCCATTGTAGTCACCGGGTGCAGATCACGTGCACATTGTGGTCAGGGCTTGGATTTATCGTTATTAGTCGTCTATGGTAGAGTTTATAGCAAACATTTCTGTTCAGCATTTGGTCAGGAATATTCATGCAGGCGTTATAAAGTCAGGCAGAAATGGGATTTGGGGATTGCTTCTCATGGTGGCCATGTACAGGGCAGATTACTGGAGCTGAAGGTGATTGTTTTGCCCCATGTACCTATAGGGAAACACTGGATAATTTATTAGGATTTATTTCTTTTGATATTGAGCCTCGGTCGTTGCTATTACAATATTCTAATAAGAGAGTTATATTGTGTTTCCCCCACAGATCTGAGTTTACCACCAACAGATCATGGTCCGGACAGTACCACCTGGTAAGACACGTTTCCTCCATTACTAAGTACAAGATGGGGATTAATGATTAATGGTGGCTCATTACCTGTTACATTTATTCCACAGCTCCGATGACATCATTATTGATGATGATGATTCCAATAGAGCAGCAACTTCCATGTATAATAGTAAGTTATCATTTCTAGACACAATCCAGGTTTATGTTATTGTAGAGGTAACAATTACTTTTCTGTACTGTCACAGGTCAGTTTCCAAATCTAACAATTACAAGGGCGCTGATCAGGAGTTGGAACAGCGAGCCACCTGGGAAATGTGTTGTAAATGCCAGTGTCAGAGAATGACAGCAGCATTTAACAGGTTAACAGAAGCAGTCAGAGCTCCAATCCACTCTTGGCTGTCAGAGGCAGATGATGGTTGAATGACACAACCATCATCTGCCATGAAAGAGGCGGGCTCAACTCCTTAGCCCTCTCCATTCATTCTCTACTGATGAGCGTCGTACATGGTTGTTAAGGGGTTAAATTACAGATACCTTACAGAGGTAATCCTATTTTACGCATGCTTGATTGGTGTGGATCCTGTGTCTCGGATATTTCCATATTGGGAGAACAAGTCACCGCCATGTTGACTTATGGCCATTGTTATCCTTAGAGAATTTATTACAGATGTGCAGTACATTTGTTTGTGTCTTTTTGGAAACCCAATAGACATCAATGGAGAAATCCCTGCACCAAGGAATCCCACATCTCCATTAAAACCATGGAGGCTACCATGAATCAGCAAATGAGGTGAAAATGGACCCCTACCATTTGAGGGGCCACCCTCCGGCGATTGAGGACATGTTCACTTCTGATCTTGTACTGAGCACATACAACATTACTAAGGATATATTACCTGAGTAACAGGTGGGATAGACATCTGAGAAAGTTTATGGACCCTGATGTTGCTGAACCCCATTATAATGTCAGATCCTGATCTGAAGGGAAGATCCTGTGGATTTCTGGTGGTCTGGTCAGCTATGTCTTCTGCTCTGGTCGGATCCCATATTCATAGTCTTATTAGTCCTCTACACTCTATATTTATAGACCCCTCTCTAGTACGGGCTGCATACTAACATGTCTGATTTGAGCCTTATAAAAAGTATTTTCACTCTTCCATATTTCTGTACAGATCATTTACCATCTGACAGCGAGGAGAGCTCCGCTACAGAGGAGAGGTAAGTTAGGCCAGATCCATCTACCTCTATATAAAGCCATGAACTAGGCGAGATGTTTCCTGTGGATTTATATATGATTCCTTATCTTTGCCAGGACACCACGATGTAACATCCCCGGCTGTTTCCTGGAAGAAATTATTTCTCCTACTTCCATCTATGTTACCCACTTCCAGGAAAATAAGGAGGAGCTGGTGGAGCGACTGTACAACTTGTACAACCGGACAGTCTTCGATAATAAGGTATCACATCTTGTCATGGGTTCCTGGGTGATACATGACTTCTCTATTATCTCCCCATTTAAACAATCAATTCCAAGAAAAATGGCTCTAACTTTCTGAAAGGCAGATTCCTAACCCCATTGTCATGTTTCTGTAATATAGTTATTGAATATCTCAGGTAAATCTCACTTAGTTTGGTGAATGCCGTCATCCTCTTCCCATCTGTGGGACGAGAGGAAACCTTAGATGATCCACCATGCAGAGACAAAAAGATTAGCATTTTTTGGCTTGACGTTCAAAGGATTTTTACATTTATTTATAAAAAACATTTAGTTGATATTTGGACATTTTAGAATAAGGTTATTTTTATTTTTGTTCTCACATCTTGGACTTCTCGGTAGACCCCGCGCCCCATACAAGTAGACCAGTGCTGTAAATCACATATGAGAGTTGGGGACTTTGTAAGATTGGGGGTCAAAGAGTTTACAGATGTAATGGAATTTGTTTTCTTTATTTTAGCTCCCTTTGAAAATGGACATTTTGTGGAGCAAGAGGCTGACAGCATCCGCCGGCCAATGCTGGAATAAGCTGCAGGACAACCGCCGCTTCTCATATATTGAGCTTTCTGAAAAAGTCTGCGATTCTGCCGGTAGGTTTCACATCACATCCATCCTACAGCTTCATAAGACAACCTGTATACAGGGCAAAAAAAACGCTACTTGTTATGCAGAACATCTTAGAAACTCATTTTACATACTGTCATAAGAAAAACTAAGTACACCCTCTTTGAATTCTAGTATTTTACATATCAGGAGAAAATAAAAAAAGTATCAGCTCCATAGAAAGTCCTAAAAGTAGGGAAATACAATCTCAGAAAACAACGTGAAAAAAAATATATTGCATCATTATTTATTTAGCAAAAAGTAGGTCAAAAGGCAACAACGGTGTGTGATAAAGTACACCGTCGATGCAACTTCAAGTTATTGCTGCTAAAGATGATTCTAAAAGCTATTGATTGATGGGGTGTACTTATTTTTCACTCTCTGCTTCTGCATTTTGAAGTAGGTTTCGGTAAATAAATAACGGCACGGTTGACTTGTCACGTGTTGTTCATCTCATGATGTATTTTGTATTTTGTCCTGCTATGTAAAACCAAATAGTTCAATCAGGGTGTACTCAGATTTTGTCATAACTGTATAACCTCTTGTTTTAGAGCGAGTACGATCCACACTTGCGCATGAGATGTGCCATGCCGCCACTTGGATAATCAACGGTGAACGCAAAGACCACCATGGCTTGTTATGGCAGGCTTTCACAAGAAGGGTAAACCTTATCCATCCCGAGCTGCCAAAAGTGACGGAATATCACAATTATACCATCAACTACACCTACAAGTACAAATGCCACCGATGTGATAAAGAGTAAGTGGATTTTATGACCCATCTCCTCCGGACACACAATCACTGGGGAGAGACGTCCGTGCGGTTCTGTTGGTGGAATGCTTTCATACTTTACTACTATCAGAGCGGACTGACGTCTGGGGGGCTGTAGGGTTTAGGATGCTACGTGTTATATTTTCTGTGCTGGGCCAGTTCTTAATATATCGATTTCAATTTGTTCTTGTTAATATAATCCATGGTGTTAATGAACGTTCATTCCAGTCCAGTAACCAATATTCCTCTTATCTTTGCAGAATTGGGCGATTTAGACCAATACCTGGCAATAAACGTAAATGCCGCCGGTGCGGAGGACGAATGCGACAACTACCCAGCAGCTAAACATGTAACTATTCTTCAGAATATTTAGTCTCTAATTTGATTTCTTTAAAATGTAAAGTTGAGACACTTTTATATATTTTCCCCTGAGTAGCGAGACAATGAATATCTGTGTTCATCACCAGCAATTAGCGGTAAAGATCCAGAATCCGTCCTCATAGGTTCCAGATAAGCCCCGGTTACATTTCCCATAACTCGCTGGCTATGGAATGATTGACCATTCCCAGCAATTATCTACAATGCTCTGGAAAACCTTCTATGAGTTTACGCTTTGTTGGATGTAATTATTTTCTTTCTATTTTCAGGTTCATTATTGGAACAGTGAGATTCCTCTAAATATTGTCATCTCATCCACCTGTGATGGAGGTAAGAGCGAATCTTCCAGTATTGTCAGCAATCAATAATAAAAGTGAATTTTACAATATTGAGAATCTGGAGTCTCTAATTTACTCTTTTATTGAGTTTTATCATTTAAAGATTAAATACTTTTATATATTTTGCCTTTTTCCACCACCGTGTAGGGAGACAATCAGTTTACGTCTTCATCACAAGCAGCGAACAGCAAACATTCAGAATCCACCTCTTCTGATGGACACAAAGCTTCTGACGGGCGTTTTCCAGGTAAATATTTCGGTGCTTTTCCTCCAATCATTCTTGTTTTCAAGAAGTGCAACAGCGAGGACAGTGTAAGCAAGGTGTCATAACAGAAGAAATGCAAAATCGGTTTTATTACTGCATTTATTTCTTCTAATTATTATTTTTTCTTGCTGCACAATTTTTAAATTCTGTCTGAGAAAGGAAGGAAATGATGAAAGTTATCAGCCTACTGCTGCGGAGGAATCTCCAACACCCAGTCTGACGGGCGAGATGAGCCCCTCTGACATGGCATGCCGTATAGATCTATTGTGAGTGCTCTCACCATAGCCGTATGGCTCATGTCGCATTTATCTCACATTACACTATTATTGGCAGCTTCCTATTTCCAATCTCCACATTGGCCTTCTTTGTAGACAATATATAATGCAATATTTCAGGTCTATTTCACCTTCAGCTGATGACCAGGAATACAATGCTGAAGTTCCTTCTCGGAGTTTGTTTCTTTTGATCACCAGTACCTTTTGTCAAGTTTTTTAAAAACATCTTTTAATTGTTTTCAGGTTAATGAGAAAGGCGACTTATCGCTTCTACACAGGCATGACACATCGTGGAAGAAAACGGTGAATTCCGGCACCGACCTGCGCTGAGAACAGTTTCCAAGACCTGGAGAATCTCTACAAGTGCTTTATAATCAGAGCTGCCCAGCAATGGATATGGCGCTGGACATTTGAACTTCAATAGTCATCAATTGCTTTTTTTTTCTAAGTTTTCTGAGTTAGATATAAATACCATTAAAAAATGAATATATTAATTCTTTCCAGTTTGGGATTTTTGTTCTGCAAAACGATGGCTGTTGATAAACATATTACAATCAATGTTGTCTACTTGTGATATTCAGCCATAATCCGCCTCGCACAATCGAGAGGAGCGGAGCTTTGTCTGCTGCTGTTAAACTGATAAATGCAGCTGTCAATCTGTGAGAGTTGCATTTCACCCCTTAACGTCTAATGACGGACACAGTCCATCATGGCTGGGTGTCAGTTTCCGCACCAGGACGGACAGTGTCCGTCATGCATGTAAAGTGACACTAAAACTTGCAAACACCCAGTGATAGTTCAGCGCCGGCAGATGTGTATGACAGCTGAGAGGCACGGAAAGAGGTGCAGACACCAGTAGTGTAGTTACCAGGGGGGCAGAGGGTGTTGTTGCCTCGGGCCCCTTGCTTTGAGGGGGCCCACCCAGAGCTACTGCCACTGAGTATACCAACTGAGTTGTAATCAGGGTTACCGGTTAGGGGCCCACTCAGATTTTTCTCCCCCCCGAGCTGAATCCCTAGCTCCGCCTCTGGCAGGGACCCATGCTGTCGGTCCCCGCACCCAGATCGCTGTAATCGGGCAGTCAATCTGACTGACCGCTCACAGCATGACTGCGCAGGAGATGCTGAAATATCAGCCCTTCCTGCCCGATCAGAGGAGAAGCTCGGCGCTGACAGTGCCAGAGCTTCTGCTGTTAGAAACTTGTGTGAAATCTAGAATCAATTTTTATCCCACTCCCAGTGGCACCCCAGTCTTCCTGTCCGTCCTCCCATCTCCTCTGTTATATATATATATGAAAGAGATTGAGATGGCTGCACATTTCTATTCGGCAGATGAGGCTTACGCCATGATCTGTTCGGATACAGACAGTGCCAGTGAAATGGCCGAGTAGTTTTTGCTGATGTCCTCGCCCACACTCAGATCATAGTGGTCAACTGATGTCCTGTACGACACCCCTATGTTCAAAGAGGTAATGGCCCGGTGACGATTTGAGAGCATTCTTCAATTTCTACATTTTACAGAAAACGCAAATTGCCCCCATTCCAATGACCCCAGCTCTTTACAAAATCAGGCCCCTAATAAAATATTTTAACAATAAATTTTCTCAGACATTTACCACAGAAAAAATATTTCTGTGTGGACGAGTCCCTGGTCTTTTTCAAGGGCAGGCTGCATTTCAAGCAGTACTTGCCGAATTAAAGGTCCAGATTCGGACTGAAAATATATAAGTTGCGTGAAGGCGACTCTGGCTACATACATAAATTTCGGGTCAGGGCCGGCTCCAGGTTTTCATGGGCCCCGGGCGAAAGAGTCTCAGTGGGCCCCTTTAACACATTCCACAATTCATGATGCACAGATACGGCAGAGAAATATAGGTATCGTACAATGCCAAAGATTTCACTTCTTACATTACATGACTGATATCTATTGTAAATTCTACAATAGCTCAGAAACCAGACAGTATAGTCCTCCATACAGTATTATGGGCACCACATAGTGCTCTGTACAGAATAATGAGCCACATATACTGCTCCATACAGAATAATGGACCCCATATAATGCTTAATACAGTATAATGAACCTCATATATTGCTCCATAGAGAATAATGAGCCCCATATATTGCTTCATACAATATAATGAGCCTCATATAATGCTCCAAACAGTATAATGAGCCCACATATTGCTTCAAACAGAACAGTGTGCCCCATATATTGTACTATACATAATGGGCCCCATATAATGCTCCATACAGTATATTATGGGCACCATATAATGCTCCATACAATATATGATGGGTCACACATATAATGCTCCATACAGTATATAACGAGCCCAATGTATTACTCCATATTTGATGGGCCCAATATAATGCTTCAATATATGATGGGCCACATATATTACTCCATATATAATGGGTGCACACTAGTCATCACGTCCTCTGATCTGAAACATCACAGTCAGAAGACACGGAAGTCGCTGCAGAGGAGGAACGGGGAGAGGTAAGTATTGCAAGTATCATGGCCCTGAGCAAGCGACGGGGGCTCACTTGTGGGGGCTGGCACTTGACCTTAATAGCTCGCCGGTGTCCCCGACAGCGAATGAGCCCCCCGACCTGCTCAAGCACTTGCCCAGGTGCTGATACCGTCCCTGATTACGACTATTTTTATATCTATATCTATATACACTGCTCAAAAAAATAAAGGGAACACTTAAACAACAACTTAAATAACTCCAAGTCAATCACACTTCTGTGAAATCAAACTGTCTACTTAGGAAGCAACACTGATTGACAATTTCACATGCTGTTGTGCAAATGGAATAGACAACAGATGGAAATTATTGGCAATTATCAAGACACCCTCAATAAAGGAGTGATTCTGCAGGTGGGGACCACAGACCACATCTCAGTACCAATGCTTTCTGGCTGATGTTTTGGTCACTTTTGAATGTTGGTTGTGCTTTCACACTCATGGGAGCATGAGACAGACTCTACAACCCACACAAGTGGCTCAGGGAGTACAGCTCATCCAGGATGGCTCATCAATGCGAGCTGTGGCAAGGTTTGCTGAGTCTGTCAGCGTAGTGTCCAGAGGCTGGAGGGGCTACCAGGAGACATGGAGGGGGCCGTAGGAGAGCAACAACCCAGCAGCACGACCGCTACCTCTGCCTTTGTGCAAGGAGGAACAGGAGGAGCACTGCCAGAGTTCTGCAAAATGACTCCCAGCAAGCCACAAATGTGCATGTGTCTGCAAAAATGGTTAGAAACTGACTCCATGAGGATGGTCTGAGTGCTCGACGTCCACAGATGGGGGTTGTGCTCACAGCCCAACACCCTGCGGCCCTCCAAAGAAATGCCACCCCACACCATTACTGACCCACTATCAAACCGGTCATGCAGAAGGATGTTGCAGGCAGAAGATCGCTCTCCACAGCGTCTCCAGACTCTGTCACGTCTGTCACATTTGCTCAGTGAGGGTGGAGGGTGGACTTATGCAGTTTTGAAATGGCCACTTTTCTGGTTATCTACATGCTGGAGCACACTTTGAATAGACAACGAGAGGAGGTGGTGGTCCCATAGGATGAGGTGGAAGCAGAAGATCATAATAATAATAATTTTATTTATATAGTGCCAACATATTCTGTAGCACTTTACATTTTAGAGGGGACTTCTACAGACAATAGATTTTACAGAATACCAAGAGGAATGAGGGCCCTGCTCGCAAGCTTACAATCTATGAGGAAATAGGGGAGACACGAAAGGTGGATGGTAACAATTGCTTTCATTGTTCTGACCAGACATAATGTAAGAAATCAGGTGTTCATTTAACGCTGCATGAACCAGATATCAGTCAGAATATGTAAAAGGACAGAGGGCTATTAAATTCATAAAGTGTGTGAGAACATGATGAGAGGAACCTGGTTATGAAGAAAACTTTGAATGGGCAACACAGGGATAGTTAAATAAATGTTTTGAGGCGGTAGGCCAGTCTGAAGAAATGCGTTTTAGGGCACGCTTTAAACTGTGGGTATTGGAGATTAATCAAATTTCTAGGTAGTGCATTCCAAAGAATTGGTGCAGTACATTAGAAGTCTTGGAGAGGTTCTGATTATTGAGGATGTTATCTTCACATCATTATGAGAATGGAGGGCACGGATAGGGTGGTAGACTGAGAAGAGGGAGGAGATGTAGTGTGGTGCTGAACCGTGGAGTGCTTTGTGGGTGAGAGTGATAAGTTTATATCGAACTCTGGAGTGGATGGGTAACCAGTGTAATGACTGGCTCAAGGTAGAGGCATCGGTGTCACAGTTGGTGAAGTCAAGGGATAACAATATCTCTAGGATCCGGACAGTCATTACACAGGCAGGTGCCATGGAAGGGGTTCATGGTTCCATACAAACTGTTACTGAACGGGCAGCAGCCACGGGACAAATGGAGGAGTATGAGGAAGAAGAGTTAATGGGCATGCAACAGTCAGGAGATGAAGTGGATAATAATCCCCTCTGTGTTGTCTCTAATTTGAGGAAGGGGACGGAGGAAGCAAGCTTGAGTGTTAACTCGCCACCAACACAGCATGGACCTCATGGAAGAACCTGACACAGGAGCGCCTTCTTGCTGTACTATCTGCATCATCATGCCCTTATATTTAGGATTAGAAGTAGTACTGACTACTGGGTTGTCATTCTGTCAGATCCACAGTACAAGAGTAAATTTTGCCAGAGGCGTTCCCCCCTTGTAAGGGATGCGCGCATGCTGGAGTATTATATAAACACGCTTGTAGACAATCTTAAGAGTGGTTTTTCCCAAGACAGCAGTGAGGTACACAGTGTGCATTGCAGTTATAGACTTCCAACCCCGGGAATGTTGAGTAGTCAAAGGAAAAATATTAGCAGCTTCAGTGTACGTGGCATAAGCAAATTCTGTGTGTCATTTCACATATTTTTTAGACCAGCTCATGCACCAGCAGAAGAGAATACAGGTCTGACATGATGTAAACGACTAACGGAGAGGAAGGTGCAGGAGTATCTCGAGCTCAATATCAAGGCCATCAGGTGGAATTTGGACCCATTTGCATTTTGGTAGTCAAAAATGGAAGAGTGGCCTGAGCTCGCCTGTCATGCCTTGGAGGTTTTGTCATGCTTGGTAGCCAGCATTCTCTCAAAACGTGTCTTCAGTGCTGCTGGTGGTCTCCTGAAATTGTAGACTTCCTAACTTTAATCAAGAAGAACAAGTCATGGATTTCCAATGACTTTTGCATTCCAGTCGCAGACATGGCAGACTAGGCATGGTGTCATTTTTAGTGTCATGCATTGATTTTGCTCTATTGCAGTCTGTGACACGTTTATTGTGGCTTCTGTGCCTACTGTTGCTACTGCTGCTGATGTTACAAACATTTTTTTTTTAATGTGGAGACTCCAAGTTTGGTCTCCATATGGTGTGTTGCCTGTAGTGGAAGGGGTGTCACAGCACAATTATACTATTTCTACTCTGGGAAAATTGATGCCACTTTAGTGGTGTGTGACAATAATTTTTTGAAATGTGGAGACACCAAGTTGGGACTCCATATGGTGTGTTGCCTGTAGTGGAAGTGATGTCAGAGGCCCATTATACTGTTTCAACTCTGGGGAATATGATGCCACTTTAGTGCTGTGTGACAATAATTTTTTGAAATGTGGAGACACCAAGTTGGGACTCCATCTGGTGGGTTGCCTGTAGTGGAAGGGATGTCAGAGGCCCATTATACTGTTTCAACTCTGGGGAATATGATGCCACTTTAGTGGTGTGTGACAATAATTTTTTGAAATGTGGAGACACCAAGTTGGGACTCCATATGGTGTGTTGCCTGTAGTGGAAGTGATGTCAGAGGCCCATTATACTGTTTCAACTCTGGGGAATATGATGCCACTTTAGTGCTGTGTGACAATAATTTTTTGAAATGTGGAGATTCCAAGTTGGGACTCCATCTGGTGGGTTGCCTGTAGTGGAAGGGGTGTCAGAGGCCCATTATACTGTTTCTACTCTGGAAAATATAATGTAACTTTAGTGGTGTGTGACAACAATTTTTTGAAATGTTTGTACTCCAAGTTGGGTCTTTATCTGTTGGGTTGACTGTAGTGGCAGGGGCATCAGAGGGTCGTTATACTATTTCTACTCTGGGGAATTTGATGCCACTTTAGTCGTGTAGGACAATTATTTTGTGAAATGTGGAGATTCCAAGTAGCGTCTCCATCTGGTGGGTTGCCTGTAGTGGAAGTGGTGTCAGAGGCGCATTATACTATTTCTAATATGGGGAAACTGATGCCATTTTAGTGGTGTGTGAGAATATTTTTTATAAATGTGGAGACTCCAAGCTGGGTCTCCCTCTGGCGTGTTGCCTGTAGTGGAATAGTTGTCAGAAGCCCATTGTACTGGTTCTACTCTGGGGAAATTGATGCCACTTTATTCGTGTGCGACAAAAATTTTTTGAATGTTTGCACTCAAAGTTGGGTCTCCATCTCGTGGGTTACTTGTAGTGGAAAGGCTGTCAGAGGCCCATTGCTCTATTTCTATTTTGGGGAAATTGATGCCACTTTATTGGTGTGTAGCAATTTTTTAAAAATGTTTGCACTACAAGTTGGAATTAGAGATGGTCTATTTCACCATGGATGGAAGACACCCCTTGTCAGAAAGGAAAAGAGAAGACTAACAAAGGACACAGGCAGAGGCGCACATGAATGACAGTGGTTAGAGAGGTGTTAGTATTTTGATATTCAGGCTAAATATTGGTGAATAAACGTGAATTGTCAGCTCTGCTCATGGACCTTAAGGAAGAAGTTGTTCTTCATTTGCATTGGATCCTCAGTGAAATGTAACAAATGTTTACAGATCTCTGAAGTCAACACTTACTTTCTGACCAGAATGGTTTTCTACATTTGCATAACTTGAAGCTCACGGACCCACCATTTAAAAGCTCCAATGGGGTTCTATACCAGGGACAGGAAATTATTCATTTGAGGAAAGCGTTTGCAAATATCCAATTAGGAGAAGGAGCCACCACTCCTTCTGGGCATGAAATTCCACAAAGGCTTAGAACACGGTGGAGCAGGAGTTCCTATGTAGGGTAATGAAGTAGTTTGGGCTTGGTGAGAATTTTACTAGGAGGATCCAAGGCCGGAACAAGGTATTTTGGTGCCGTAGGCAGATGAAGCCGATGGTGCCCCCCCCCGATGAACTTTCAGTCCCTAAGTAAAGGAATGGGTCAGAGACTAAAGCGACAGGTCCCCTAACGCCCCTGTCCTTTCCTTCTGATGGGTTAAGTAGCAAGCTGTTAAGACTACTATCAATAGAATTTCTACCTTTTTTACTCAAAAATACCAGCAAAAGTAAAAAGAGTGATGTGATGTACTTTAGAGAAGTGGCTCAACAGGGAGTATTTTTTTTAAGATAGATATAGAATCATTCATTGTTTAAGGACCATTAAGAGAATACAAATAGCTATATTCCTCCCTGACAGCCTATATTTCAAATCTCAGACCTAGTGATGGTCATGGAAACTAATATAGCTTAACTATAATGGGGGCTGTTTGGTTTCAGTTAAGATGTCCAGCATTTGGAAGACATCATAATAGAAACTAAACAGACCCTATTATAGATAAAGGGATACATATGATGATTTTACTCCCATCAGGGTAGTTCTGGTGCCGTATTTCTGTATTGATGGTGCTTCTGCTGATGTATTCATGTATGGATGGTGGTTCTAACAATGTATTTATGTAGTAATGAATGTTCTGGTGACTGATTCATAACCAGAACCATCATCAATATAAAACCAAAATCATCCTCACTACATAAATTGAACACCAGAGCTATCACTAGTACATACATACGGCACCAGAACCATCAATAGTAAATAACTATGTCACTAGAACTTCCATCAGTATATGAAAATGGCACCAGAACCACCATCAGTAGATAAATGCATCACCAGAAAGCTCATCAGCACAGGACTACATCACCAGAACCACTATCAGTACATTAATGTGTCACCAGAACCACAGCCAGTGAAATAAGTACAACATCAGCACCATTATCTACATAATTACGGCACCAGAACTGTAAGGAAAACACACGAGCGGAGAGATGGGGGATACGGAGCTTACACAGCCACAGCTCTCTGGCGCCCCCTTACCCTCAGGTCAGTCAGGGAACTCCACCTAGGTTATGGAGTCGCCGGAGAGGCTGCCCTGTCATTTACTGGTTATCAGGGCACTCTGCAGTGATTGCTGTATATATATCACCAGTCCCAGTCCGGGAATATATATATACAGTATATATAAAAACCTCCGGTCAGTCACTGCCAGCATCCCCCAATAACATCAGAACAGTATGCTGCCACCAGTTCCTCATTAGATATAAGCCCAGTCCGTTTAAAAGCTTATATCGGGTCAGAAACCAAACCCAGGAAGCGTATAAGTACTAGCCGAACTCACGGATGTGGGAAATTGGGTTTCCAGATAAAAGAGCAGCCCAGGATTAATTGATAGTTTAATTGCCGAAAGGCTCATTAGATAATACAATTATATACAGAGTAATATACAGATATTACAGCCAAAAGTACAGATAAAAGTAGGGTACAGGTATGGGGAGTGCAGTCAGCTGTATGTGTCACGTTCCTTACCACTTGTGGATAAGGGAAGTTCTGGTATCCACAGGCACCTTGTTAGCTCCTGGTCCGTCTCCACACGTGACGTGACGTGGCTTCCATGGCAGAACCAAGACAAAGGCTAAATGTGTGCAGCTAGCTTTTTAACCCCTAGCTCGCCCCTCCAATATTTGCCATTGTCCCTCTGGGTTGGACTGAATTCTGCTCCCTTGAACTCTAGCTAAAATAAATCCCAATATTTAGGCTGAGTCATAACTTCCTAGCGGGAGGTTCAAATCAACGACTGCCATCTCAGTGCGTTCGTTGGGTCTGGAAAGATATTGAGAGTCCAAACTTGGGTCGGCTAAGTGGTTCTGGAGAGCCAGTCTCGATGCTTAGTATCTGGGGCAACTAGAAATATATGAGACAATGGTACTCTCATAATTCATCTCTAGGTGTCGGTGACGCTCAGTCTAGATCTTCCTTTGGTGTTGGCCACCTTGCACAAAAGATAGCAGGCGGTTCTAGCTCTTGCCGTCATTAACACGTGGCCTCTAATTCTCTGACCAAATGGTGAAGTTCTGTTCTTTTGGGGATTTGTGTACTTATCCCAAGAGTGGGGGGCCACTTCAGGAGTGGAGGAAGATCTCTGGACAATATATTGGGCCTGAATAGTACATCCAAAATGGAGTCTCCCTCATCCCTCACTTGGGGCTGTTTGGTTTCAGTTAATATGTCCAGCATTTGGAAGACATCATAATAGAAGCTAAACAGACCCTATTATAGATATAGGGATACATATGATGATTTTACTCCCATCATGTTAGTTCTGGTGCCATATACCTTGTGAGAATCAGGGAGGAATAGTGGATGAGGGCAGGTATATCTCGCCCAGATACCTTTCCTATGTGGCCTGGTCCGGTCAGTATCTCACCTGGTGACTAATGAATAATGGGAAGCGGATATAAAAGGAGGCCAGGTGGTGTGTTAGTAGCTCAGCCTGGGGAACACAGAGAGCCTGTCTGTGTGAGCGACACTTGTGAGTGAAAGCTGTGCTTACAGTAATGCTGGTTTGGGTGGCTGGGAGAAGCCCTCCAGTTGGTAGTTAGTACGGACCCTGTTTAGTTAGTGCCGGACAGGCAAGGAATTGTTTTATGTTTATTTTCCTGTATGTTTTGCTTTCACCTGAAATAATCCTGACCCAGCGTCAGTTATGTCCAAAACCCGGCTGTGCACCTGAGTTTCATGCTAAACCCACGTGACCTTTGACCCCAGCAAAGGTGATCCCGGAGTGTTTTATCACACCCTGTATTGATGGTGCCTCTGGTGATATATTCATGTATGGATGAAGGTTCGTATAATGTAGTGATGAATGTTCTGGAGATTGATTCGTAACCAGAACCATCATCAATATGAAACCAAAATCATCATAAGTACATAAATTGAACACTAGAGCTTTCACTAGTACATACATACGGCACCAGAACCATCATTAGTAAATAACTATGTCACTACAGCCTCTATCAGTATATGAATATGGCACCAGAAGCACCATCAGTAGATAAATGTATCACCAGAAAGCTCATCAGTACAGGACTACATCACCAGAACCACTATCAGTACATTAATGCGTCACCAGAACCACAGCCAGTAAATAAATACACCAGCATCATTATCTACATAAATACGGCACCAGGATCATCACTGGTAAATAACTATGTCACTAGAGCCACTATCAGTACATGAATACAGCCCAATAGCCAGCATCAGGAGATAAAGGCATCACCAGAATCATCATCAGTACATGAATACATCACGAGAACCACAGCCAGTAAATAAATACAACATCATCATCAGTGTATGTGGACACCACCAAAACTATCACTAGTACATGAATACATCACCAGAACCACCATCAGTACTGTTGGGGTGATCTCGTAATGTGAGATCTTAGTGACTGCCTGCCCCTGACCTGATAAATATGAGCCGAATGCATGCATAGAAGACGAACATCAGACACAAGGTCAGGTGTGCTCCTCTCTTGGCCAGTGCTGTCACAGAACTGACTTTATTAGTATAAACGAAAGACCATGTAATAGGCAGGAAAAGGGCATTGCTCAGCTTCTCCGGAGCCATTGTACCAGTCTGTATAAGGTCCGTGCTAAGTCTATTCCACATATGGTCTTCAGTGTATCCTCATCACATTCCAAGGATTCTAGGGCATAGTTCCAGCATATAGACACCACCTTGCCACACCACGTCTGAACTAGCTTATGTTAGATTAATAATTGATTTCATTAGCCGTTCTCTCCTTCACAGTACAGCAATAAGTTGTATTGTCAAGTCAGGCCCATATACCGTATATAATCGCGTATAAGCCGAAATTTTCAGCCCATTTTTTTGGCTGAAAGTCCCCCTCTCGGCTTATACGCGAGTCATATATGCCAGGGGGTCGTGGGGTGGGGCGGGGGTGTCAGATCACACTGAGCCCCTCTGGCACGGTCTCTGCAGCCCCCTGCTTGTCCCACTGTCTCAGGCTCCTTCCTTCAGCGGTTATGTGGTACTGCTCATTAAAGTCATGAATATGCGCATATTTATGACTTTAATGAGCGGTACCACGTGACCGCTGAAGGAAGGAAGGGAAACCTTCGGAGAATGGGGCTGCAGAGACCACACCAGGAGGGGGTAAGTATACCCGATATTCACCTGTCCCCATTCCAACGCTGCTCTCCGCTGTCTGCCGCGTCCTCTGTTAGTGACATTCAGGCAGCAGAGGGCGCGATGACATGGTTACTGCGCGCTATGCCCTCTGCTGCCTGAACATCACTGACGGAGGACACGGCAGACACCGGCACCTGTTCCCCAGTGAAGGAGAGGTGAGTATGTCTTTTTTTTATTTGCAGCAGCATATGGGGTATAATCTATGGAGCAGCATATGGGGGCATAATCTGGGGGCAGCATATGGGGCATAATCTATGGAGAATTTTATGTAGCAGCATATGGGGCATAATCTATGGAGCACCTTATGGGGCAGCATATGGGGGCATAATCTATGGAGCATCTTATGGGGCAGCATATGGCGGCATAATCTTTGGAGCAGCATATGGGGCCTATTCTATGGAGCAACTTATGGGGCAGCATATGGGGGCATAATCTATGGAGCATCTTATGGGGGCATAATCTATGGAGCATCTTATGGGTCCTATTCTATGGAGCATCTTATGGGGCCATTATTAACCTTTGTGCAGCATTATATGGGGTGTATTTTGTATGGAGCATTATATGGGGCTCCTGATTCAATATGGATGTTCAAAAACATTTAATCTACTGATGTCTCAATTACAGTAATTTTACTTTTATTGGTATCTATTTTTATTTTTGAATTTTACCAGTAGCTGCTGCATTTTCCACCCTAGGCTTATACGCGAGTCAATAAGTTTTCCCAGTTTTTTGTGGAAAGAGTAGGGGGGTCAGCTTATACACAAGTATATACGGTACATTTGGTATTCAATTAAATTAAATGATTATTAAGAAAAAATCAAGACAATTAATGCAGGGGTGAGAATAAATTACCAAAAAGAAGGGGCTGTTACACCGCTCCGCCATACTCACCCGGCCTCCGCTCCCACGCCGCAGTCGCCCTCCACTCCCACGCCGCAGCCTCTCTCCACCCGACGGCCGCGGCGGTCACCTGAGACAGGCCCGCGACCGATGCCTTCCCTGCATGCTATGCACATGCGCCATAAGCCGCGCCTCCTTCCTGCTTCTTATGCTCCGGCTGTGCCCTGACCCGGAAGCACCTTTGGACCAATGGCTGACCAGACGGAGCCATATCAGGCCGCTTCCCCCTGAGGGAGGCGCCTGATCGTTGTGTTTCCTGACACTCTGGCCTCGCTCCATCGTGCACACTCTGCTCCTGCAGTTCCTGTCTCGGCTGCTCTTCACAGCAGCTTCTCAGTCCTGCTACCCGTGTTCCTGGTGTTCCCCTTCCGACGCCCCGCCTCGTTTCACCGGGGATCCCAAGCTCTGTAGGGGGTTCTTAAATAAGTGTAGTCTCCACTTTGAATGGCTGCCGCAGCAATATCCCTCGGACCGGGCCAAAGTGGCCTTCATCATGTCCCATCTGGAGGGAGAGGCCCTGTCTTGGGTAAACCCGCTCTGGGAACGTGACGACCCGGTCGTTTCGAATCTCGCGGTTTTCCTGGATACATTTCGTAAGGTTTTCGATGAGCCGGGCCGGTTAGCCTCTCTCACTGAGTCACTCTTTAACTTACACCAGGGTTCTCTCACGGTCGGACAGTACGCTATTCGCTTTCGCACTATTTCCTCCGAGCTCGGCTGGAATAACGCAGCTTTGGTGGGGGCATTCTGGCGCGGTCTTTCTAGTAAAATAAAGGATGAACTCGCAGGTCGAGATACCACGTCCACCTTAGAGGACCTTATCTCGCTGTCTACCCGCATTGACCTGCGCTTCCTGGAGCGCGCTCGGGAGTCAGCGAGAGACAGGCGCTCCTCCAGGTCAGTTTCTCCTTTCACTTAGTCTGCCAGCTCCCGTTCAGTCAAATCTTCTTCCCTCTCTTTGGGTGAGCACATGCAGATAGATCATCTCAGGTTGGCCGAGTTACGTCAGAGAGAGAGACGGGCACAGGGTCTGTGCCTCTATTGCGGTCATTTGTCACACTATATCCTCACCTGTCCTAAGAGACAGGGAAACTGTTAGGCGTCGGAATCCTGGCACTGCACAGCGGGAATCCAGAGCCAGACATCGTGCGGTCTCCCATTCCTCTCTGACCGCTCGGACTCTTGCTCAGCAATCTCGGCTGGCCAGGCATCTCCCTCTGACTCGTTCTGTGAGCCTGGATGTTGCTGCCACCTCTGGTGCAGCAATGGTGACGCAACCTGCTTTGCAGGGAACTGCTCCCGAGGCTAAGTCCTCATGCCGTGCTACTAGGCATGCCCACAACTTGTCCTCTCAGTGGAGAGCAGGGGTCACATGTGCAGGTCCTATGTCGGATCTGATTGGTCCTTCCTATAGTACTGGAAGGTCCCGGAAGCGCATGGCTATAAAAAGCCCGCATGGCGACTCGGCCATGCGCTAGTGTAGCATATTATGCTGTGTGTGTATGGTGATGGATGCATGGACTGGTGACTGACTCATTTGAAACCCCTTCCCTCGGTTATTACGAATGGTGACAGATTGTTGGGTCGTCAGCTCCAGGTTGTGGCCAGCTACACGCCACTGTGCCTCCTGCACGACACACTAGCGTCCGAAGGTGCTCGGTCGTTTCGGCGCCGTCGCTCAGCAGCGATAGTTATTGCCGCGCTGCGGTTGCAGTGTTCTTGGCGTCTGCGGTTGCAGCGTCATTCGCTGGGTATCCTGTGAAGTAAACAGGGCCAGCGTCCTCATACAACTCTGTTGTCTTAGCGACTCTGTGTGTGAACAGAGCCGTACTTAGCGTTCGGGTGATGTTAACCTGAGCGCAGTACCTCACCTTTCGGTGCATCCGCCATTACTTAGCAGCGGTCTTGTTACCTACCGCACGGTGGACCCCGGGAGGCGAACGCACCTCCTATTATTTATATCTGGTGCGTTCCGCCGACCCTAACATTACACTAGCGCCAGGGTCTGGCTAGTAATGGCGGATGAACAGCGACTGCTGCAGCACATCCGGCAGCTGCAGGGCAGGTTGGCGGCTCTCGAGCGTTCAGCCTCAGCTGCGGATGTTACTGCAGTCGCTGTTCAGGCAGCCACAGAGGCTGTTTCCCGTGTGACCACTGCCATCCCTGTCCCGACTTTGTCCCACCTCCCGCTGCCCGAAAAGTTCTCGGGTGATAGTGCAGCTTGTAGGGGTTTCGTAAGCCAGTGCTCTATACAGCTGGAGCTGCTGGCCGCCCGATTCCCCTCCGAGCGGGCTAAAGTGGGATTTATTATTTCCCTTCTGTCGGGCAGGGCTTTGGAGTGGGCCACACCGCTGTGGGATCGTGGTGATCATGTGGTGCAGGGTGCTTTGCGGTTCTTAGACACTCTGAAACAGGTCTTCCTGGGACCACGAGTCACCCATGACACCGCGCTCCGGCTGCTGGCACTGTCACAGGGCTCATCCATGGTCAGTCACTTCGCCATCCAGTTCCGGACGCTGGCCTCAGAATTAGAGTGGCCAGATAAGGTCCTCATTCCGGCGTTCTGGAGAGGTTTGGCTGGCAATGTGAGGGACGCTCTGGCCACCAGGGAGATTCCCGCTACACTGGAGGAGCTTATCTCTGTCTCCACCCGAATTGATCTTCGCTTCATCGAGCGAAGGTTGGAACGGGACCAGTGTAGGCAGAGGTTTAGGTTGGCACCTTGTTTTTCTACACCTCTGGAATCCCCCGATCGGGCGTCCGAGCGTCAGGGGGCTTCCCGTGAGGGATCTAGACTCCGGTCCGCTCGAGCTCCTGTGAGCTGTCATATTTGTAGGCAGGCCAGTCACCTCGCCAACCGGTGCCCATAGCAGCAGGGAGAACGCTCGCGCCTAGTGGCCGTAGGAGGCGGCGCACTAAAGCCAGCGACGTTTTCCTCCAAGCTGTCCTTTAAGGGGACTCTTGGGTTTAATTCTTCCACTCTGGCGGTGGAGGTTTGCGTGGATTCCGGGGCGGAGGGCAATTTTATGTCGTCAGCCTTCGCCCAACGGTACGCTATACCTCTGGTTATGATGTCTACACCAGTCACCGTCAGAGTGGTAAACGGCACCACTCTACCCTCGCAGATAACTCACCAGACCGTCCCCTTGGTACTCTCTGTGGCTCCGTCTCATCAGGAGACGATATCCCTCCTCGTCATGCCCGAGGGTATTGACCAGGTACTTCTAGGGGTTCCCTGGCTGCGGTATCACTCCCCCCCATATAGAGTGGTCCTCAGGGAGGATTATTGGGTGGAGTAAGTCATGTGAGGGTAGAGGTCTGAGGGAGTGCGTTCAGGTTGCCTCCATCGAGGTTCCCGCTGATCTCTCCTCGCTCCCCAAACACTATCGGCAGTATGCAGACGTGTTCTCCAAAAAGGCGGCGGAGACCCTTCCACCGCATCGCCCCTATGACTGTCCTATTGACCTCTTGCCTGGTGCTGAGCCTCCCCGGGGTCGAGTCTATCCCCTATCTCTCCCGGAGACTGAGGTCATGTCTCAGTACATCAGGGAGAATCTGGCAAGAGGATTCATTAGGAAGTCAGTGTCACCAGCGGGGGCGGGATTCTTCTTCGTCCAGAAGAAGAGTGGGGAATTACGTCCTTGCATTGATTACAGGGGTCTTAACACCAACACCGTTAAGAATAAATATCCACTGCCCCTGATATCAGAACTGTTTGATAGGCTACGAGGAGCGAGGGTATTTTCCAAACTTGATCTGCGGGGGGCTTACAACCTGATTCGCATCCGTGATGGGGATGAATGGAAGACGGCATTTAACACCAGGGACGGGCACTATGAATACCTGGTGATGCCCTTCGGGCTCTGTAATGCCCCAGCCGTCTTCCAGGACTTTGTGAACGATATCTTCCGGGATATGCTTACCACCTCGGTTGTAGTCTATCTGGATGATATCCTCATCTACTCTCCAGATATTGACTAACACCGGAGAGAAGTTTGCAAAGTTTTCGATCGCCTGCGGGCGAACTCCCTCTATGCCAAGTTGGAGAAGTGTGTGTTTGAGCAGGAGTCCTTGCCTTTCCTGGACTATATATATCAGCCCAGGGATTGGCCATGGATCCTGCCAAGCTACAGGCGGTGATGGATTGGCAGGAACCTCATTCTCTCAAAGCGGTGCAGCGCTTTATGGGGTTCATAAATTATTATCGCCAATTCATCCCCCACTTCTCGACTTTGGTAGCACCCTTGGTAGCCCTCACCAAGAAGGGTGCAAATCCCAAGTTGTTGTCGGAACCGGTCTCCAAGGCCTTCTCCACCATTAAGTCCCATTTCGCTAGCGCTCCCATTCTACATCGCCCCGATGTAGACAAGCCCTTCATTCTGGAAGTGGATGCCTCTTCCGTCGGTGCTGGAGCAGTCCTGTTCCAGAAGGACACGCAAGGTCGGAAGCATCCATGCTTCTTTTTCTCCAAGACCTTCACACCGGCGGAGAGGAATTATGCCATCGGGGACAGGGAGTTGCTAGCGATGAAGTTGGCCTTCTCGGAGTGGAGACACCTCCTGGAGGGGGCTCGTCACCCTTTCCAGGTGTTCACCGACCACAAAAACTTGGTGTATTTACAAACAGCCCAGCGGCTAAACTCTCGCCAGGCTAGATGGTCCTTGTTCTTTTCCCGGTTCCATTTCACCCTCCACTTTCTCTCCGGGGAGAAGAACGTCCGGGCCGATGCTCTCTCCCGCTCCGTGGTGTCATCGGAGGAAGAGGAGGAGGAGCCTCGGCTGATCGTCCCATCCGAAAGCCTGAGGACTGTGGCTCCGGTTGCCCTTGAGTCTGTGCCTCCGGGCAAGACATTTGTCCCTGCCCGTCTGCGACCGGAGGTCCTCTCTTGGGCTCACTCGTCCAGAGTGGGTGGACATTTTGGGACAAAACGGACCTCCGACCTTTTGGCGAGGACGTACTGGTGGCCACATATGGCGCGTGACGTCAAGGACTATATTGAGGCATGCGTCTCTTGCGCCCGGAATAGGTCCTCTCGGCAGCGGCCCGCTGGGCTTCTTTTCCCTCTGCCGATAGCAGACAGGCCCTGGGAGATGGTCGGTATGGACTTTGTGGTGGGGCTACCCAGGTCCAGCGGCAGCACGGTCATTTGGGTTGTCACCGACCATTTCTCTAAGATGGTGCACCTGGTACCTCTCTCCCGGTTACCATCAGCGCGGGGCCTGGCAGTCTTGTTCATCAAGCACGTTTTCCGCCTGCACGGCATGCCGGACAAGATTGTCAGTGACCGAGGTCCTCAGTTTGCGTCCCGGTTTTGGAGAGAGCTCTGTTCTCTACTCAGCTTTGAGCTGAATCTCTCCTCGGCCTATCATCCCGAGACGAATGGGTTGATAGAGAGAGCCAACCAGACCTTGATAACATATCTTCGACATTTTGTCTCAGACAGGCAGGACGACTGGGCATCCTTGCTGCCGTGGGCAGAGTTCGCGTTGAACAATGCTGTGGCCGACTCTACCGGTCAAACCCCATTCCTCCTAAATTACGGTCAGCATCCGCGCTTTCCTGTGCCCATGCCCGCACACCGGCGTCCTGCTCCAAGCTTCTCACCTGGCGACATGGTATGGCTCTCTACCCGAAACATTAAACTGCGGGTTGAGTCGCCCAAGTTCGCGCCACGATACATTGGCCCATTCAAGGTCCTTGACCGACTTAGCTCGGTGGTCTACCGTCTGGCTCTTCCTCCACATTTGGCCATCTCGGACGTGTTCCATGTGTCCCTCCTCAAACCAGTTCACATGGCCCAGTTTTCCGAGCCATCTGCCGGGTCATCAGACTTATCGTCTGACGAGTTTGAGGTTAATGCCATCGTGGGGCGCAAGTTTGTCCGTGGCAAAAAATTTTAATTGGTAGACTGGAAGGGTCATGGTCCCGAGGCTCGTACCTGGGAGCCGGTGGAAAACATTCACGCACCGCTCCTGATCACGGCTTTTGAGCGCAGTGAGGCTCAGAGGGGAGGGGGCCCTAGGGGGGGGGTAATGTTAGGCGTCGGATTCCTGGCACTGCACAGCGGGAATCCAGAGCCAGACATCCTGCAGTCTCCCATTCCTCTCCGACCGCTCGGACTCCTGCTCAGCAATCTCGGCTGGCCAGGTATCTCCCTCTGACTCGTTCTGTGAGCCTGGATGTTGCTGCCACCTCTGGTGCAGCAATGGTGACGCAACCTGCTTTGCAGGGAACTGCTCCCAAGGCTAAGTCCTCATGCCGTGCTACTAGGCATGCCCACAACTTGTCCTCTCAGTGGAGAGCAGGGGTCACATGTGCAGGTCCTATTTCGAATCTGATTGGTCCTTCCTATAGTACTGGAAGGTCCCGGAAGCGCATGGCTATAAAAAGCCCGCATGGCGGCTCGGCCATGCGCTAGTGTAGCATATTATGCTGTGTGTGTATGGTGATGGATGCATGGACTGGTGACTGACTCATTTGAAACCCCTTCCCTCGGTTATTACGAATGGTGACAGATTGTTGGGTCGTCAGCTCCAGGTTGTGGCCAGCTACACGCCACTGTGCCTCCTGCACGACACACTAGCGTCCGACGGTGCTCGGTCGTTCCGGCGCCGTCGCTCAGCAGCGATAGTTATTGCCGCGCTGCGGTTGCAGCGTTCTTGGCGTCTGCGGTTGCAGCGTCATTCGCTGGGTATCCTGTGAAGTAAACAGGGCCAGCGTCCTCATACAACTCTGTTGTCTTATCGACTATGTGTGTGAACAGAGCCGTACTTAGCGTTCGGGTGACGTTAACCCGAGCGCAGTACCTCACCTTTCGGTGCATCCGCCATTACTTAGCAGCGGTCTTGTCACCTACCGCACGGTGGACCCCGGGCGGCGAACGCACCTCCTATTATTTATATCTGGTGCGTTCCGCCGACCCTAACAGAAACGACTCCACCTAGGTCAGGCAAGAGAGGCCTTCCTAGGTGATGATGATTCCTCTCAACCCCTTACGATTTCTGTGCTTTTGGTTTCAGGGGGGAGGCGTGGTTCCGAGGTGGCCTACGTGGATTCGGGCTCAGCGGGTAACTTCATTCGGCCGGAAGAGGTAGACAAATACCAAATTCCTGTGGTCACTCTAACCCAATTCAGATTGCCACCGTGGATGGCAAACCGCTACAGGTGACCGTCACCTTGGTCACTGAAGAGGTGGAGTTGCAAATCAGAGCCTTACATCGAGAGAAAATAGCCTTTTACGTTTTACCTAAGCTCTCTCACGTCATTCTACTCGGTCTTCCATGGTTAAGGACTCATCAGCCTGTTCTCGACTGGTCTTCTGGGGAGATACTCCGCTGGGGGCACCCGTGCCAAGCTCTCTGTCTGACTCCTGTCCGCCTGGCGGCCGCTCCACGGTCGCCTCCAGGCCTCCCGGGTCTTCCTCCAGCTTACAGCTCCTACGCCGATGTTTTTGATAAGAAGGAAGCGGAGGTCCTCCCTCCACACCGGCCGTTTGACTGCCCAATTGAACTTGTTTCCGGTTCAACCCCCCCAAGGGGCAGAATCTACCCTCTGTCTCCCGCAGAGACCACCGCCATGCCCGAGTACGTCCGAGAGAACCTCGCCAAAGGCTTTATACGGAAATCCTCTTCGCCCGCGGGAGCCGGGTTCTTCTTCGTCAAAAAGAAGGACGGAACTCTACGGCCATGCATTGACTATAGGGGCTTGAATGAGATTACCATCAAGAACAGGTACCCTCTTCCACTCATTCCGGAACTGTTTGACCGTCTCAGAGGGGCTCGGGTCTTTACCAAGCTGGACCTCAGAGGAGCCTACAATCTGGTCCGTATCCGTGCAGGTGACGAGTGGAAGACCGCTTTCAACACTCGAGATGGCCATTACGAGTACCTGGTCATGCCCTTCGGTCTTTGCAATGCTCCTGCAGTCTTTCAAGAGTTCGTCAATGAGATCTTCCGGGATCTCTTGTACTCCTGTGTGGTCGTGTACTTAGACGACATCCTCGTCTTCTCGCCGGACCTCTCCTCCCACAGAAAGTGTGTCCGCCTGGTGCTTCAGCGCCTTCGGGAGAACCGTCTGTATGCGAAGATCGAGAAATGTCTCTTCGAACAGACCTCTCTGCCATTCCTGGGTTACATTATCTCCGACGCTGGTCTAAGGATGGATCCCGAGAAGTTGTCTGCTATCCTCAAATGGCCTCGCCCCGTCGGATTGAAGGCGATACAACGATTCCTCGGGTTCGCCAACTATTACCGGCAATTTGTCTCCCACTTCTCCGCGATCACAAGACCCATTTCTGTGCTCACCCGTAAAGGATCTACTTCCAAGGATTGGTCTCCTGAGGCAGAGGAGGCCTTTCTGAACCTAAAACGGGCTTTCTCCACGGCTCCGGTCCTTCATCGCCCTGAGAGCGATCGACCTTTTGTACTCGAGGTGGACGCTTCCTCGACTGGTGCCGGGGCGGTGCTGTCCCAGAGAACCGCCTCCGGTCGCCTGCATCCTTGTGGCTTCTTCTCGAAGGCCTTTTCTCCATCCGAGTGTAACTGCTCGATCGGTGACCGGGAAATTTTGGCCATCAAGTTGGCCTTGGAGGAATGGCGCCACCTCCTGGAAGGAGCCGTCCATCCTTTTGTCATCTTCTCAGACCACAAGAATCTGGCCTATCTCCAGTCTGCCCAGAGACTAAACCCTCGCCAGGCCAGATGGTCTTTATTTTTTGCCCGATTTGATTTCGAGCTCCGATTCCGTCCTGGCAACAAGAATTCCAAAGCCAACGCCCTGTCCAGGGTCTTCCAACCACACGAATCCACGGAGGAACTGTCGCATATCATTGATCCCACTAGAATCATCACCGTGGCTCCAGTGAACTGGCTTACTCCTCCACCTGGCAGGACGCTTGTGCCAGAGAATCTCAAGCAAAAGGTTCTTCTATGGGGGCACTCCTCCAAACTGGCCGGCCATGCTGGAACTAAGAAGACCCTTGACCTTATCAAACGTCACTACTGGTGGCCCTCACTTCGCCAAGATGTACTCGACTTTGTGGCTTCTTGTCCATCCTGTGCAAAAAACAAGGTGCCACGGAGATCTCCGTCCGGCTTGTTGCTTCCGTTGCCTGTCCCTACTGTTCTTTGGGAGAACATTGCCATGGATTTCATCACCGACCTACCCTGCTCTGTGGGCTGCTCAGTCATTCTGGTGGTGGTGGATCGTTTTTCCAAGATGGCTCACTTCATCCCTCTGCCCGGTCTTCCCTCAGCGCCAGAGCTGGCCGAAATCCTCATTCATCAAGTCTTCAGGCTTCATGGACTACCTCGACGCATTCTGTCTGACCGAGGGGTTCAGTTTACCTCCAAGTTCTGGCGTTCGCTTTGTAAGCTCATGAACGTTTCCCTCGACTTCTCCTCGGCCTACCATCCACAGTCCAACGGACAAGTAGAGCGTACCAACCAGACGCTTACGGGATACTTACGTCACTTCTCTAACGCCCACCAGAACGATTGGGTCAACTTATTCCCCTGGGCAGAGTTCGCTTATAACAACCATGCTGGTGAGTCTTCGTTTTTCATTGTTTTTGGCAGACATCCCGATGTTACTGTCGTCCTACTCCAGTCCTGCCTTGTGTTCCTGCTGTCCTACTCCAGTCCTGCCTTCGGTGTTCCTGTTGTCCTACTCCAGTCCTGCCTTGTGTTCCTGCCGTCCTACTCCAGTCCTGCCTTCAGTGTTCCTGCCGTCCTACTCCAGTCCTGCCTTCAGTGTTCCTGCCGTCCTACTCCAGTCCTGCCTTCAGTGCTCCTGCCGTCCTACTCCAGTCCTGCCTTCAGTGCTCCTGCCGTCCTACTCCAGTCTCAGTCTTACTCCGGTCCATCCAGAGCCGCCCCTCTCGGTACCGGCTACCGTGGTACTCGAACCCCTGGGCCTGCTCCTAACGGTCCCTGTATAGGGGTCGGTTCCACCTGGCAGCTCGCCCGGGGTCCCTCGGTGCCACGGTCCAGAGGGTCCACTCTCGGAGTTTCCCGCTCCAGACCACCCGCGCTAACAGGGGCAACACAAGGAGTCTATTGCACAGATATTATGCACTTCAATGTACTATGGCTATATAGGATGCAATATGGTTGTAAAAAGAATTAATAAGCCACAAAAAATAAGAAAATTGATATACTGATATTATACATAATCATAAAGTGCAAATAGTGAAAAAATCATTCATAAAAAGCACAAATTTGTAAAGACCAATCTATATATGAAAAGTGCAATGTCCAGAAATTCACAGACAGTGGGCTTAGGCACAAGTTTGTAAAGACCAATACATATATAGAGTGCAATATGCACGAATTCATAGACAGTGGGCTTAGGCCCACAACCGCATAAATGTATATCACTAATTCAACAAATGACTAGTGTAGATAGCCATGTGGGCAGAGATAAATATATGTCACAACAGATATCCATTTAAATAAAAATGCTCAGTGGCAGGTTCTAAATAGAGGTGCCAATGACAATTAGTCATATATGCGGCTGCAAGTAAACTGTATTGAAAAGAACATATACATGTGCCAAAAAATTGCACTCAATCAATATCTTATGCCAATGTGCGATAGATCCCCAGGATGCGCCCGTCCCCGACGCGCGTTTCGACGTCTGCCTTCGTCAGTTTTTTTTTCGTTGTGATATGATTTGATATCCGATTTTTCATTATTTGTCTTATATTGTCCATTTGTGCTTTGATAAGGCTTATTATATAATTTTTAACACCATTTATAATTTTCCTTAAACATGCAACTTTGACCTTGGTATTTTGTTGAACCATATACATTTGGATCTCATGAACCAACAACTCCCAATATGTATTAAACAATGATAAGGAGATGCTGGGAGTGGTTGTTATCAGTCATTATCAGACTGCGGACCATGCAGGAACCACAATACTGATGAAACGCAGGCATATGTAAATGTTTACATCCAGGTACCTAATAGGTGACATCTTCTCTGATTGAGTGGTTTCTTTCTTCTTATTTCCATCTTGACCAGATGCCATGATGACTTTTCACATCCACAGCTGTTCTCTGCAGACTTCTCTCTTCTCCAATCTTCTGGAGCACATCCCCACATGGTGACCTTAAAAGTCAAAGTGTTACTAGATTGCCTTCTGCACAAAGATATCTGTCCATACTATGCCCTAAATAAGCCTCCTATGGTGTATGGCCTCTACACTGTGTGCCTTACTAATCCACAACCACATTACTGTGTGCCATTTTCAGCTATAACTGCTACAATGTCATTTTTTCTTCTCCAGCCAGATGGCGTCGCCGTCAGGATATGTGCACACGATGCATATTTGCTGCGGATCCGCCGCGGATTTTTCCGCGTAGAAACGCTGCAGATCCGCACTGTGATTTACAGTACAATGTAAATCAATGGGGAAAAAAAATCCTGTGCAGAAAAATCAGTGCGAATTTGCTGCGGGTTTAAAAGAAGTGCATGTCACTTCTTTTCTGCGGTTTTGCTGCAGTTTTCCACTTGCTCCATTCTACAAAAGCGCAGGTGGAAAACCGCAGTGGAAAACCGCACAAAAACCGCAAAAAAAAGGAAGAAATCAGCAGGAAAAATGCAGGTCATTAAATCCGCGGGAGGATCCGCACCGTGTGCACATGGCCTCACCTGCACAACAGCAGCTATTGGATCTCTATACAAACCGATATCTGCTGCTGCGCAGGCTCCCCGGCGCCATTCTCAAAATGACTTTCTTTTTTTTCCCTCGCTCAAGTAAATCTGCAAAAGGCATTCAGTGCACAGTAACCATGCGATTATGATGAAGCGCATTTATCATGCAAACTGCGGGGCAGGGCAGTGAGAGATCAGTGGGGGGGTCAGTAGTCTGCATTATGAATATCTCATCGGAGCACCACATACATGAACCCCGTCCTAGGGCACGAGAATCTCAATAATATGAAACTGAAAATAAAGATTAAGAAACAGCCACAAGACGGCTTTCATCAACCAAGGCATCATTTTATTCAGTATAACAGCACCGACCTGACATTGTGTGTAGGTCACTATGCACAATCCTGCTGACAGGTTCCCTTTAAGTAGGCGGCTTTATATCACAAGAGTGGATTTCGTTAGGAAATGGATAAGGCAAAAATGGAGCATTACAGAACAGAAGAAATTACTAGAGAGAGTGATAAAATATGACGGTGTGGTTTAGCTCCTCTCAGAATTTTGAAAATTGTGTGAACAATTGGAAAAAAAATGTGGAGAGCATTAAACCTCGGGGGAGAGATAATCAACAGCTTAAACATCAGTGAGTTTTTTATTTTTATATATTTGCTTATGTGGGTTTTTTTATTATTTTTTCCTGAACAATTAGAAAAAGGTTGGGAGTGAAGGAATTAGGCCGGGGTCTCACTCGCGAGTGCAATGCAAGAAAAGTGTGCGAGTCTCTCGCCTCAATCCCCGGCACTGCCACCGGTGGCTCGGAGCAGAGCGTTCAACTGCAAAGAAATACATGCAGCCGCACACTCCGGTCCCGAGTGCCAGTGGTAGTGCCAAGTATTGAGGCCAGAGACTCTCGTGAGTGTCTCGCATTGCACTCGCAAGTGTGACCCGGCCTTAGGAAGATTGTTGTTTTTATCTGATTTCCTCTTTTTGTATCTGTACAGTATGTTTTGTACAATAAAGTTGTAAAATTCAAAAAAATGAGCAAACAATTGCAGGGTTCTAATGATGTCACAATGGGCTGGAGGCTATAGAATGCCCCGTCACCCAGGGTTCCGTTGAGGGTTTTAGTAGGCGTTTGTGGAGAGAGGAGTGTTGTGAGCGACTTGTGCAAATATGATGCCAAGAAAGCGATTTAAGAGTATTATAGTTCTCTGTGATACCGAGGACAGCAGCGATGATGACGATTTACATCAGGTGAGTATCATTTTATATTCTTAAATAAAAAATATTTGGGATAAAAGTTCAAGAAAAGATGGTGGGACAGAAAATAGCGCTCCAAGTAGATGAGGCGATAACTCGGATCATGATTGCAGAGTAAAGACTGCGTCACTTGTAATATTTGTGACAATATGTCCATGTACTGGATACATAACATTGTATGAAGACACATAAATGTCACCACCGCCCCTATCCATAGCCTAACCATAAGTGTCCCATACCCCCGTTATACTCTGTACGTGGAATAAGCACAGTGGAGACCACACTCATATCGCTGCCCACCTGTAATCAGTGGAATATGGGGTAAGATTATAGATTGGAGATGTTCATGGTTATAGATTCTATCTGACATGTTTGCCATTTTTTCAGTCTCATCGAAGAAAGAGGCCAATACCGAGGTCTCCAGGCCAAGATAACACCACTGGCTTCAATTCGGGCCCGACTCCGAGTTTACCAGGTACTGTAACCCTAATCTAGTGAAGTCTCTGATGTATTAATAAGCCATTGTAGTCACCGGGTGCAGATCACCTGCACATTGTGGTCAGGGCTTGGATTTATCGTTATTAGTCGTCTATGGTAGAGTTTATAGCAAACATTTCTGTTCAGCATTTGGTCAGGAATATTCATGCAGGCGTTATAAAGTCAGCCAGAAATGGGATTTGGGGATTGCTTCTCATGGTGGCCATGTACAGGGCAGATTACTGGAGCTGAAGGTGATTGTTTTGCCCCATGTACCTATAGGGAAACACTGGATAATTTATTAGGATTTATTTCTTTTGATATTGAGCCTCGGTCGTTGCTATTACAATATTCTAATAAGAGAGTTATATTGTGTTTCCCCCACAGATCTGAGTTTACCACCAACAGATCATGGTCCGGACAGTACCACCTGGTAAGACACGTTTCCTCCATTACTAAGTACAAGATGGGGATTAATGATTAATGATGGCTCATTAACTGTTACATTTATTCCACAGCTCCGATGACATCATTATTGATGATGATGATGATTCCAATAGAGCAGCAACTTCCATGTATAATAGTAAGTTATCATTTCTAGACACAATCCAGGGTTATGTTATTGTAGAGGTAACAATGACTTTTCTGTACTGTCACAGGTCAGTTTCCAAATCTAACAATTACAAGGGCGCTGATCAGGAGTTGGAACAGCGAGCCACCTGGGAAATGTGTTGTAAATGCCAGTGTCAGAGAATGACAGCAGCATTTAACAGGTTAACAGAAGCAGTCAGAGCTCCAATCCACTCTTGGCTGTCAGAGGCAGATGATGGTTGAATGACACAACCATCATCTGCCATGAAAGAGGCGGGCTCAACTCCTTAGCCCTCTCCATTCATTCTCTACTGATGAGCGTCGTACATGGTTGTTAAGGGGTTAAATTACAGATACCTTACAGAGGTAATCCTATTTTACGCATGCTTGATTGGTGTGGATCCTGTGTCTCGGATATTTCCATATTGGGAGAGCAAGTCACCGCCATGTTGACTTATGGCCATTGTTATCCTTAGAGAATTTATTACAGATGTGCAGTACATTTGCTTGTGTCTTTTTGGAAACCCAATAGACATCAATGGAGAAATCCCTGCACCAAGGAATCCCACATCTCCATTAAAACCATGGAGGCTACCATGAATCAGCAAATGAGGTGAAAATGGACCCCTACCATTTGAGGCTCCACCCTCCGGCCATTGAGGACATGTTCACTTCTGATCTTGTACTGAGCACATACAACATTACTAAGGATATATTACCTGAGCAACAGGTGGGATAGACATCTGAGAAAGTTTATGGACCCTGATGTTGCTGAACCCCATTATAATGTCAGATCCTGATCTGAAGGGAAGATCCTGTGGATTTCTGGTGGTCTGGTCAGCTATGTGTTCTGCTCTGGTCGGATCCCATATTCATAGTCTTATTAGTCCTCTACACTCTATATTTATAGACCCCTCTCTAGTACGGGCTGCATACTAACATGTCTGATTTGAGCCTTATAAAAAGTATTTTCACTCTTCCATATTTCTGTACAGATCATTTACCATCTGACAGCGAGGAGAGCTCCGCTACAGAGGAGAGGTAAGTTAGGCCAGATCCATCTATCTCTATATAAAGCCATGAACTAGGCGAGATGTTTCCTTTGGATTTATATATGATCCTTATCTTTGCCAGGACACCACGATGTAACATCCCCGGCTGTTTCCTGGAAGAAATTATTTCTCCTACTTCCATCTATGTTACCCACTTCCAGGAAAATAAGGAGGAGCTGGTGGAGCGACTGTACAACTTGTACAACCGGACAGTCTTCGATAATAAGGTATCACATCTTGTCATGGGTTCCTGGGTGATACATGACTTCTCTATTATCTCCCCATTTAAACAATCAATTCCAAGAAAAATGGCTCTAACTTTCTGAAAGGCAGATTCCTAACCCCATTGTCATGTTTCTGTAATATAGTTATTGAATATCTCAGGTAAATCTCACTTAGTTTGGTGAATGCCGTCACCCTCTTCCTATCTGTGGGACGAGAGGAAACCTTAGATGATCCACCATGCAGAGACAAAAAGATTAGTATTTTTTGGCTTGAAGTTCAAAGGATTTTTACATTTATTTATAAAAAACATTTAGTTGATATTTGGACATTTTAGAATAAGGTTATTTTTATTTTTGTTCTCACATCTTGGACTTCTCGGTAGACCCCGCGCCCCATACAAGTAGACCAGTGCTGTAAATGACATATGAGAGTTGGGGACTTTGTAAGATTGGGGGTCAAAGAGTTTACAGATGTAATGGAATTTGTTTTCTTTATTTTAGCTCCCTTTGAAAATGGACATTTTGTGGAGCAAGAGGCTGACAGCATCCGCCGGCCAATGCTGTAATAGGCTGCAGGACAACCTCCGTTTCTCATATATTGAGCTTTCTGAAAAAGTCTGCGATTCTGCCGGTAGGATTCACATCACATCCATCCTACAGCTTCATAAGACAACCTGTATACAGGGCAAAAAAAACGCTACTTGTTATGCAGAACATCTTAGAAACTCATTTTACATACTGTCATAAGAAAAACTAAGTACACCCTCTTTGAATTCTAGTATTTTACATATCAGGAGAAAATAAAAAAAGTATTAGCTCCATAGAAAGTCCTAAAAGTAGGGAAATACAATCTCAGAAAACAACGTGAAAAAAAATATATTGCATCATTATTTATTTAACAAAAAGTAGGCCAAAAGGCAACAACGGTGTGTGATAAAGTACACCGTCGATGCAACTTCAAGTTATTGCTGCTAAAGATGATTCTAAAAGCTATTGATTGATGGGGTGTACTTATTTTTCACTCTCTGCTTCTGCATTTTGAAGTAGGTTTCGGTAAATAAATAACGGCACGGTTGACTTGTCACGTGTTGTTCATCTCATGATGTATTTTGTATTTTGTCCTGCTATGTAAAACCAAATAGTTCAATCAGGGTGTACTCAGACTTTGTCATAACTGTATAACCTCTTGTTTTAGAGCGAGTACGATCCACACTTGCGCATGAGATGTGCCATGCCGCCTCTTGGATAATCAATGGTGAACGCAAAGACCACCATGGCTTGTTATGGCAGGCTTTCACAAGAAGGGTAAACCTTATCCATCCCGAGCTGCCAAAAGTGACGGAATATCACAATTATACCATCAACTACACCTACAAGTACAAATGCCACCGGTGTGATAAAGAGTAAGTGGATTTTATGACCCATCTCCTCCGGACACACAATCACTGCGGAGAGACGTCCGTGCGGTTCTGTTGGTGGAATGCTTTCATACTTTACTACTATCAGAGCGGACTGACGTCTGGGGGGCTGTAGGGTTTAGGATGCTACGTGTTATATTTTCTGTGCTGGGCCAGTTCTTAATATATTGATTTCAATTTGTTCTTGTTAATATAATCCATGGTATTAATGAACGTTCATTCCAGTCCAGTAACCAATATTCCTCTTATCTTTGCAGAATTGGACGATTTAGACCAATACCTGGCAATAAACGTAAATGCCGCCGGTGCGGAGGACAAATGCGTCAACTACCCAGCAGCTAAACATGTAACTATTCTTCAGAATATTTAGTCTCTAATTTGGTTTCTTTAAAATGTAAAGTTGAGACACTTTTATATATTTTCCCCTGAGTAGCGAGACAATGAATATCTGTGTTCATCACCAGCAATTAGCGGTAAAGATCCAGAATCCGTCCTCATAGGTTCCAGATAAACCCCGGTTACATTTCCCATAACTTGCTGGCTATGGAATGATTGACCATTCCCAGCAATTATCTACAAAGCTCTGGAAAACCTTCTATGAGTTTACGCTTTGTTGGATGTAATTATTTTCTTTCTATTTTCAGGTTCATTATTGGAACAGTGAGATTCCTCTAAATATTGTCATCTCATCCCCCTGTGATGGAGGTAAGAACGAATCTTCCAGTATTGTCAGCAATCAATAATAAAAGTGAATTTTACAATATTGAGAATCTGGAGTCTCTAATTTAGTCTTTTATTGAGTTTTATCATTTAAAGATTAAATACTTTTATATATTTTGCCTTTTTCCACCACCGTGTAGGGAGACAATCAGTTTACGTCTTCATCACAAGCAGCGAACAGCAAACATTCAGAATCCACCTCTTCTGATGGACACAAAGCTTCTGACGGGCGTTTTCCAGGTAAATATTTCGGTGCTTTTCCTCCAATCATTCTTGTTTTCAAGAAGTGCAACAGCGAGGACAGTGTAAGCAAGGTGTCATAACAGAAGAAATGCAATATCGGTTTTATTACTGCATTATTTGTTCTAATTATTATTTTTTCTTGCTGCACAATTTTTAAATTCTGTCTGAGAAAGGAAGGAAATGATGAAAGTTATCTCCAACACACAGTCTGACGGGCGAGATGAGCCCCTCTGACATGGCATGCCGTATAGATCTATTGTGAGTGCTCTCACCATAGCCGTATGGCTCATGTCGCATTTATCTCACATTACACTATTATTGGCAGCTTCCTATTTCCAATCTCCACATTGGCCTTCTTTGTAGACAATATATAATGCAATATTTCAGGTCTATTTCACCTTCAGCTGATGACCAGGAATACAATGCTGAAGTTCCTTCTCTGAGTTTGATTCTTTTGATCACCAGTACCTTTTGTCAAGTTTTTTAAAAACATCTTTTAATTGTTTTCAGGTTAATGAGAAAGGCGACTTATTGCTTCTACACAGGCATGACACATCGTGGAAGAAAACCGTGAATTCCGGCTCCGACCTGCGCTGAGAACAGTTTCCAAGACCTGGAGAATCTCTACAAGTGCTTTATAATCAGAGCTGCCCAGCAATGGATATGGCGCTGGACATTTGAACTTCAATAGTCATCAATTGCTTTTTTTTTCTAATTTTTCTGAGTTAGATATAAATACCATTAAAAAATGAATATATTAATTCTTTCTAGTTTGGGATTTTTGTTCTGCAAAACGATGGCTGTTGATAAACATATTACAATCAATGTTGTCTACTTGTGATATTCAGCCATAATCTGCCTCGAACAATCGAGAGGAGCGGAGCTTTGTCTGCTGCTGTTAAACTGTTAAATGCAGCTGTCAATCTGTGAGAGTTCCATTTCACCCCTTAACGTCTAATGACGGACACAGTCCATCATGGCTGGGTGTCAGTTTCCGCACCAGGATGGACAGTGTCCGTCATGCATGTAAAGTGACACTAAAACTTGCAAACACCCAGTGATAGTTCAGCGCCGGCAGATGTGTATGACAGCTGAGAGGCACGGAAAGAGGTGCAGACACCAGTAGTGTAGTTACCAGGGGGGCAGAGGGTGTTGTTGCCTCGGGCCCCTTGCTTTGAGGGGGCCCACCCAGAGCTACTGCCACTGAGTATACCAACTGAGTTGTAATCAGGGTTACCGGTTAGAGGCCCACTCAGATTTTTCTCCCACCCCCGAGTTGAACCCCTAGGTACGCCTCTGGCAGGGACCCATGCTGTCGGTCCCCACACCCAGATCGCTGTAATCGGGCAGTCAATCTGACAGACCGCTCACAGCATGACTGCGCAGGAGATGCTGAAATATCAGCCCTTCCTGCCCGATCAGAGGAGAAGCTCGGCGCTGACAGTGCCAGAGCTGCTGCTGTTAGAAACTTGTGTGAAATCTAGAATCAATTTTTATCCCACTCCCAGTGGCACCCCAGTCTTCCTGTCCGTCCTCCCATCTCCTCTGTTATATATATATATGAAAGAGATTGAGATGGCTGCACATTTCTATTCGGCAGATGAGGCTTACGCCATGATCTGTTCGGATACAGACAGTGCCAGTGAAATGGCCGAGCAGTTTTTGCTGATGTCGTCCTCGCCCACACTCAGATCATAGTGGTCAACTGATGTCCTGTACGACACCCCTATGTTCAAAGAGGTAATGGCCTGGCGACGATTTGAGAGCATTCTCCAATTTCTACATTTTGCAGAAAACGCAAATTGCCCCCCTTCCAATGACCCCAGCTCTTTACAAAATCAGGCCCCTAATAAAATATTTTAACAATAAATTTTCTCAGACATTTACCACAGAAAAAATATTTCTGTGTGGACGAGTCCCTGGTCTTTTTCAAGGGCAGGCTGCATTTCAAGCAGTACTTGCCGAATTAAAGGTCCAGATTCGGACTGAAAATATATAAGTTGCGTGAAGGCGACTCTGGCTACATACATAAATTCCGGGTCAGGGCCGGCTCCAGGTTTTCATGGGCCCCGGGCGAAAGAGTCTCAGTGGGCCCCTTTAACACATACCACAATTCATGATGCACAGATACGGCAGAGAAATATAGGTATCGTACAATGCCAAAGATTTCACTTCTTACATTACATGAGTGATATCTATTGTAAATTCTACAATAGCTCAGAAACCAGACAGTATAGTCCTCCATACAGTATTATGGGCACCACATAGTGCTCTGTACAGAATAATGAGCCACATATACTGCTCCATACAGAATAATGGACCCCATATAATGCTTAATACAGTATAATGAACCTCATATATTGCTCCATAGAGAATAATGAGCCCCATATATTGCTTCATACAATATAATGAGCCTCATATAATGCTCCAAACAGTATAATGAGCCCACATATTGCTTCAAACAGAACAGTGGGCCCCATATATTGTACTATACATAATGGGCCCCATATAATGCTCCATACAGTATATTATGGGCACCATATAATGCTCCATACAATATATGATGGGTCACACATATAATGCTCCATACAGTATATAACGAGCCCAATGTATTACTCCATATTTGATGGGCCCAATATAATGCTTCAATATATGATGGGCCACATATATTACTCCATATATAATGGGTGCACACTAGTCATCACGTCCTCTGATCTGAAACATCACAGTCAGAAGACACGGAAGTCGCTGCAGAGGAGGAACGGGGAGAGGTAAGTATTGCAAGTATCATGGCCCTGAGCAAGCGACGGGGGCTCACTTGTGGGGGCTGGCACTTGACCTTAATAGCTCGCCGGTGTCCCCGACAGCGAATGAGCCCCCCGACCTGCTCAAGCACTTGCCCAGGTGCTGATACCGTCCCTGATTACGACTATTTTTATATCTATATCTATATACACTGCTCAAAAAAATAAAAGGAACACTTAAACAACAACTTAAATAACTCCAAGTCAATCACACTTCTGTGAAATCAAACTGTCTACTTAGGAAGCAACACTGATTGACAATTTCACATGCTGTTGTGCAAATGGAATAGACAACAGATGGAAATTATTGGCAATTATCAAGACACCCTCAATAAAGGAGTGATTCTGCAGGTGGGGACCACAGACCACATCTCAGTACCAATGCTTTCTGGCTGATGTTTTGGTCACTTTTGAATGTTGGTTGTGCTTTCACACTCATGGGAGCATGAGACAGACTCTACAACCCACACAAGTGGCTCAGGGAGTACAGCTCATCCAGGATGGCTCATCAATGCGAGCTGTGGCAAGGTTTGCTGAGTCTGTCAGCGTAGTGTCCAGAGGCTGGAGGGGCTACCAGGAGACATGGAGGGGGCCGTAGGAGAGCAACAACCCAGCAGCACGACCGCTACCTCTGCCTTTGTGCAAGGAGGAACAGGAGGAGCACTGCCAGAGTTCTGCAAAATGACTCCCAGCAAGCCACAAATGTGCATGTGTCTGCAAAAATGGTTAGAAACTGACTCCATGAGGATGGTCTGAGTGCTCGACGTCCACAGATGGGGGTTGTGCTCACAGCCCAACACCCTGCGGCCCTCCAAAGAAATGCCACCCCACACCATTACTGACCCACTATCAAACCGGTCATGCAGAAGGATGTTGCAGGCAGAAGATCGCTCTCCACAGCGTCTCCAGACTCTGTCACGTCTGTCACATTTGCTCAGTGAGGGTGGAGGGTGGACTTATGCAGTTTTGAAATGGCCACTTTTCTGGTTATCTACATGCTGGAGCACACTTTGAATAGACAACGAGAGGAGGTGGTGGTCCCATAGGATGAGGTGGAAGCAGAAGATCATAATAATAATAATTTTATTTATATAGTGCCAACATATTCTGTAGCACTTTACATTTTAGAGGGGACTTCTACAGACAATAGATTTTACAGAATACCAAGAGGAATGAGGGCCCTGCTCGCAAGCTTACAATCTATGAGGAAATAGGGGAGACACGAAAGGTGGATGGTAACAATTGCTTTCATTGTTCTGACCAGACATAATGTAAGAAATCAGGTGTTCATTTAACGCTGCATGAACCAGATATCAGTCAGAATATGTAAAAGGACAGAGGGCTATTAAATTCATAAAGTGTGTGAGAACATGATGAGAGGAACCTGGTTATGAAGAAAACTTTGAATGGGCAACACAGGGATAGTTAAATAAATGTTTTGAGGCGGTAGGCCAGTCTGAAGAAATGCGTTTTAGGGCATGCTTTAAACTGTGGGTATTGGAGATTAATCAAATTTCTAGGTAGTGCATTCCAAAGAATTGGTGCAGTACATTAGAAGTCTTGGAGAGGTTCTGATTATTGAGGATGTTATCTTCACATCATTATGAGAATAGAGGGCACAGATAGGGTGGTAGACTGAGAAGAGGGAGGAGATGTAGTGTGGTGCTGAACCGTGGAGTGCTTTGTGGGTGAGAGTGATAAGTTTATATTGAACTCTGGAGTGGATGGGTAACCAGTGTAATGACTGGCTCAAGGTAGAGGCATCGGTGTCACAGTTGGTGAAGTCAAGGGATAACAATATCTCTAGGATCCGGACAGTCATTACACAGGCAGGTGCCATGGAAGGGGTTCATGGTTCCATACAAACTGTTACTGAACGGGCAGCAGCCACGGGACAAATGGAGGAGTATGAGGAAGAAGAGTTAATGGGCATGCAACAGTCAGGAGATGAAGTGGATAATAATCCCCTCTGTGTTGTCTCTAATTTGAGGAAGGGGACGGAGGAAGCAAGCTTGAGTGTTAACTCGCCACCAACACAGCATGGACCTCATGGAAGAACCTGACACAGGAGCGCCTTCTTGCTGTACTATCTGCATCATCATGCCCTTATATTTAGGATTAGAAGTAGTACTGACTACTGGGTTGTCATTCTGTCAGATCCACAGTACAAGAGTAAATTTTGCCAGAGGCGTTCCCCCCTTGTAAGGGATGCGCGCATGCTGGAGTATTATATAAACACGCTTGTAGACAATCTTAAGAGTGGTTTTTCCCAAGACAGCAGTGAGGTACACAGTGTGCATTGCAGTTATAGACTTCCAACCCCGGGAATGTTGAGTAGTCAAAGGAAAAATATTAGCAGCTTCAGTGTACGTGGCATAAGCAAATTCTGTGTGTCATTTCACATATTTTTTAGACCAGCTCATGCACCAGCAGAAGAGAATACAGGTCTGACATGATGTAAACGACTAACGGAGAGGAAGGTGCAGGAGTATCTCGAGCTCAATATCAAGGCCATCAGGTGGAATTTGGACCCATTTGCATTTTGGTAGTCAAAAATGGAAGAGTGGCCTGAGCTCGCCTGTCATGCCTTGGAGGTTTTGTCATGCTTGGTAGCCAGCATTCTCTCAAAACGTGTCTTCAGTGCTGCTGGTGGTCTCCTGAAATTGTAGACTTCCTAACTTTCATCAAGAAGAACAAGTCATGGATTTCCAATGACTTTTGCATTCCAGTCGCAGACATGGCAGACTAGGCATGGTGTCATTTTTAGTGTCATGCATTGATTTTGCGCTATTGCAGTCTGTGACACGTTTATTGTGGCTTCTGTGCCTACTGTTGCTACTGCTGCTGATGTTACAAACATTTTTTTTTTAATGTGGAGACTCCAAGTTTGGTCTCCATATGGTGTGTTGCCTGTAGTGGAAGGGGTGTCACAGCACAATTATACTATTTCTACTCTGGGAAAATTGATGCCACTTTAGTGGTGTGTGACAATAATTTTTTGAAATGTGGAGACACCAAGTTGGGACTCCATCTGGTGTGTTGCCTGTAGTGGAAGTGATGTCAGAGGCCCATTATACTGTTTCAACTCTGGGGAATATGATGCCACTTTAGTGCTGTGTGACAATAATTTTTTGAAATGTGGAGACACCAAGTTGGGACTCCATCTGGTGGGTTGCCTGTAGTGGAAGGGATGTCAGAGGCCCATTATACTGTTTCAACTCTGGGGAATATGATGCCACTTTAGTGGTGTGTGACAATAATTTTTTGAAATGTGGAGACACCAAGTTGGGACTCCATATGGTGTGTTGCCTGTAGTGGAAGTGATGTCAGAGGCCCATTATACTGTTTCAACTCTGGGGAATATGATGCCACTTTAGTGCTGTGTGACAATAATTTTTTGAAATGTGGAGACACCAAGTTGGGACTCCATCTGGTGGGTTGCCTGTAGTGGAAGTGATGTCAGAGGCCCATTATACTGTTTCAACTCTGGGGAATATGATGCCACTTTAGTGCTGTGTGACAATAATTTTTTGAAATGTGGAGACACCAAGTTGGGACTCCATCTGGTGGGTTGCCTGTAGTGGAAGGGTTCTCAGAGGCCCATTATACTGTTTCAACTCTGGGGAATATGATGCCACTTTAGTGCTGTGTGACAATATTTTTTTGAAATGTGGAGATTCCAAGTTGGGACTCCATCTGGTGGGTTGCCTGTAGTGGAAGGGGTGTCAGAGGCCCATTATACTGTTTCTACTCTGGAAAATATAATGTAACTTTAGTGGTGTGTGACAACAATTTTTTGAAATGTTTGTACTCCAAGTTGGGTCTTTATCTGTTGGGTTGACTGTAGTGGCAGGGGCATCAGAGGGTCGTTATACTATTTCTACTCTGGGGAAATTGATGCCACTTTAGTCGTGTAGGACAATTATTTTGTGAAATGTGGAGATTCCAAGTAGCGTCTCCATCTGGTGGGTTGCCTGTAGTGGAAGTGGTGTCAGAGGCGCATTATACTATTTCTAATATGGGGAAACTGATGCCATTTTAGTGGTGTGTGAGAATATTTTTTATAAATGTGCAGACTCCAAGCTGGGTCTCCCTCTGGCGTGTTGCCTGTAGTGGAATAGTTGTCAGAAGCCCATTGTACTGGTTCTACTCTGGGGAAATTGATGCCACTTTATTCGTGTGTGACAAAAATTTTTTGAATGTTTGCACTCAAAGTTGGGTCTCCATCTCGTGGGTTACTTGTAGTGGAAAGGCTGTCAGAGGCCCATTGCTCTATTTCTATTTTGGGGAAATTGATACCACTTTATTGGTGTGTAGCAATTTTTTTTAAATGTTTGCACTACAAGTTGGAATTAGAGATGGTCTATTTCACCATGGATGGAAGACACCCCTTGTCAGAAAGGAAAAGAGAAGACTAACAAAGGGCACAGGCAGAGGCGCACATGAATGACAGTGGTTAGAGAGGTGTTAGTATTTTGATATTCAGGCTAAATATTGGTGAATAAATGTGAATTGTCAGCTCTGCTCATGGACCTTAAGGAAGAAGTTGTTCTTCATTTGCATTGGATCCTCAGTGAAATGTAACAAATGTTTACAGATCTCTGAAGTCAACACTTACTTTCTGACCAGAATGGTTTTCTACATTTGCATAACTTGAAGCTCACGGACCCCCCATTTAAAAGCTCCAATGGGGTTCTATACCAGGGACAGGAAATTATTCATTTGAGGAAAGCGTTTGCAAATATCCAATTAGGAGAAGGAGCCACCACTCCTTCTGGGCATGAAATTCCACAAAGGCTTAGAACACGGTGGAGCAGGAGTTCCTATGTAGGGTAATGAAGTAGTTTGGGCTTGGTGAGAATTTTACTAGGTGGATCCAAGGCCGGAACAAGGTATTTTTGTGCCGTAGGCAGATGAAGCCGATGGTGCCCCCCCCGATGAACTTTCAGTCCCTAAGTAAAGGAATGGGTCAGAGACTAAAGCGACAGGTCCCCTAACGCCCCTCTCCTTTCCTTCTGATGGGTTAAGTAGCAAGCTGTTAAGACTACTGTCAATAGAATTTCTACCTTTTTCACTCAAAAATACCAGCAAAAGTATAAAGAGTGATGTGATGTACTTTAGAGAAGTGGCTCAACAGGGAGTATTTTTTTTAAGATAGATATAGAATCATTCATTGTTTAAGAACCATTAAGAGAATACAAATCGCTCTATTCATCCCTGACAGCCTATATTTCAAATCTCAGACCTAGTGATGGTCATGGAAACTAATATAGCTTAACTATAATGGGGGCTGTTTGGTTTCAGTTAAGATGTCCAGCATTTGGAAGACATCATAATAGAAACTAAACAGACCCTATTATAGATAAAGGGATACATATGATGATTTTACTCCCATCAGGGTAGTTCTGGTGCCGTATTTCTGTATTGATGGTGCTTCTGCTGATGTATTCATGTATGGATGGTGGTTCTAACAATGTATTTATGTAGTAATGAATGTTCTGGTGACTGATTCATAACCAGAACCATCATCAATATAAAACCAAAATCATCCTCACTACATAAATTGAACACCAGAGCTATCACTAGTACATACATACGGCACCAGAACCATCATTAGTAAATAACTATGTCGTTAGAACTTCCATCAGTATATGAAAATGGCACCAGAACCACCATCAGTAGATAAATGCATCACCAGAAAGCTCATCAGTACAGGACTACATCACCAGAACCACTATCAGTACATTAATGTGTCACCAGAACCACAGCCAGTGAAATAAGTACATCAGCACCATTATCTACATAATTACGGCACCAGAACTGTAAGGAAAACACACGAGCGGAGAGATGGGGGATACGGAGCTTACACAGCCACAGCTCTCTGGCGCCCCCTTACCCTCAGGTCAGTCAGGGAACTCCACCTAGGTTATGGAGTCGCCGGAGAGGCTGCCCTGTCATTTACTGGTTATCAGGGCACTCTGCAGTGATTGCTGTATATATATCACCAGTCCCAGTCCGGGAATATATATATACAGTATATATAAAAACCTCCGGTCAGTCACTGCCAGCATCCCCCAATAACATCAGAACAGTATGCTGCCACCAGTTCCTCATTAGATATAAGCCCAGTCCGTTTAAAAGCTTATATCGGGTCAGAAACCAAACCCAGGAAGCGTAAAAGTACTAGCCGAACTCACGGATGTGGGAAATCGGGTTTCCAGATAAAAGAGCAGCCCAGGATTAATTGATAGTTTAATTGCCGAAATACAGAGTAATATACAGATATTACAGCCAAAAGTACAGATAAAAGTAGGGTACAGGTATGGGGAGTGCAGTCAGCTGTATGTGCCACGTTTCTTACCACTTGTGGATAAGGGAAGTTCTGGTATCCACAGGCACCTTGTTAGCTCCTGGTCCGTCTCCACACGTGACGTGACGTGGCTTCCATGGCAGAACCAAGACAAAGGCTAAATGTGTGCAGCTAGCTTTTTAACCCCTAGCTCGCCCCTCCAATATTTGCCATTGTCCCTCTGGGTTGGACTGAATTCTGCTCCCTTGAACTCTAGCTAAAATAAATCCCAATATTTAGGCTGAGTCATAACTTCCTAGCGGGAGGTTCAAATCAACGACTGCCATCTCAGTGCGTTCGTTGGGTCTGGAAAGATATTGAGAGTCCAAACTTGGGTCGGCTAAGTGGTTCTGGAGAGCCAGTCTCGATGCTTAGTATCTGGGGCAACTAGAAATATATGAGACAATGGTACTCTCATAATTCATCTCTAGGTGTCGGTGACGCTCAGTCTAGATCTTCCTTTGGTGTTGGCCACCTTGCACAAAAGATAGCAGGCGGTTCTAGCTCTTGCCGTCATTAACACGTGGCCTCTAATTCTCTGACCAAATGGTGAAGTTCTGTTCTTTTGGGGATTTGTGTAATTATCCCATGAGTGGGGGGCCACTTCAGGAGTGGAGGAAGATCTCTGGACAATATATTGGGCCTGAATAGTACATCCAAAATGGAGTCTCCCTCATCCCTCACTTGGGGCTGTTTGGTTTCAGTTAATATGTCCAGCATTTGGAAGACATCATAATAGAAGCTAAACAGACCCTATTATAGATATAGGGATACATATGATGATTTTACTCCCATCATGTTAGTTCTGGTGCTGTATCCCTTGTGAGAATCAGGGAGGAATAGTGGATGAGGGCAGGTATATCTCGCCCAGATACCTTTCCTATGTGGCCTGGTCCGGTCAGTATCTCACCTGGTGACTAATGAATAATGGGAAGCGGATATAAAAGGAGGCCAGGTGGTGTGTTAGTAGCTCAGCCTGGGGAACACAGAGAGCCTGTCTGTGTGAGCGACACTTGTGAGTGAAAGCTGTGCTTACGGTAACGCTGGTTTGGGTGGCTGGGAGAAGCCCTCCAGTTGGTAGTTAGTACGGACCCTGTTTAGTTAGTGCCGGACAGGCAAGGAATTGTTTTATGTTTATTTTCCTGTATGTTTTGCTTTCACCTGAAATAATCCTGACCCAGCGTCAGTTATGTCCAAAACCCGGCTGTGCACCTGAGTTTCATGCTAAACCCACGTGACCTTTGACCCCAGCAAAGGTGATCCCGGAGTGTTTTATCACACCCTGTATTGATGGTGCCTCTGGTGATATATTCATGTATGGATGAAGGTTCGTATAATGTAGTGATGAATGTTCTGGAGATTGATTCGTAACCAGAACCATCATCAATATGAAACCAAAATAATCATAAGTACATAAATTGAACACTAGAGCTTTCACTAGTACATACATACGGCACCAGAACCATCATTAGTAAATAACTATGTCACTACAGCCTCTATCAGTATATGAATATGGCACCAGAAGCACCATCAGTAGATAAATGTATCACCAGAAAGCTCATCAGTACAGGACTACATCACCAGAACCACTATCAGTACATTAATGCGTCACCAGAACCACAGCCAGTAAATAAATACACCAGCATCATTATCTACATAAATACGGCACCAGGATCATCACTGGTAAATAACTATGTCACTAGAGCCACTATCAGTACATGAATACAGCCCAATAGCCAGCATCAGGAGATAAAGGCATCACCAGAATCATCATCAGTACATGAATACATCACGAGAACCACAGCCAGTAAATAAATACAACATCATCATCAGTGTATGTGGACACCACCAAAACTATCACTAGTACATGAATACATCACCAGAACCACCATCAGTACTGTTGGGGTGACCTCGTAATGTGAGATCTTAGTGACTGCCTGCCCCTGACCTGATAAATATGAGCCGAATGCATGCATAGAAGACGGACATCAGACACAAGGTCAGGTGTGCTCCTCTCTTGGCCAGTGCTGTCACAGAACTGACTTTATTTGTATAAACGAAAGACCATGTAATAGGCAGGAAAAGGGCATTGCTCAGCTTCTCCGGAGCCATTGTACCAGTCTGTATAAGGTCCGTGCTAAGTCTATTCCACATATGGTCTTCAGTGTATCCTCATCACATTCCAAGGATTCTAGGGCATAGTTCCAGCATATAGACACCACCTTGCCACACCACGTCTGAACTAGCTTATGTTAGATTAATAATTGATTTCATTAGCCGTTCTCTCCTTCACAGTACAGCAATAAGTTGTATTGTCAAGTCAGGCCCATATACCGTATATAATCGCGTATAAGCCGAAATTTTCAGCCCATTTTTTTGGCTGAAAGTCCCCCCTCTTGGCTTATACGCGAGTCATATATGCCAGGGGGTCGTGGGGTGGGGCGGGGGTGTCAGATCACACTGAGCCCCTCTGGCACGGTCTCTGCAGCCCCCTGCTTGTCCCACTGTCTCAGGCTCCTTCCTTCAGCGGTTATGTGGTACTGCTCATTAAAGTCATGAATATGCGCATATTTATGACTTTAATGAGCGGTACCACGTGACCGCTGAAGGAAGGGAAACCTTCGGAGAATGGGGCTGCAGAGACCACACCAGGAGGGGGTAAGTATACCCGATATTCACCTGTCCCCATTCCAACGCTGCTCTCCGCTGTCTGCCGCGTCCTCTGTTAGTGACATTCAGGCAGCAGAGGGCGCGATGACATGGTTACTGCGCGCTGTGCCCTCTGCTGCCTGAACATCACTGACGGAGGACACGGCAGACACCGGCACCTGTTCCCCTGTGAAGGAGAGGTGAGTATGTCTTTTTTTTATTTGCAGCAGCATATGGGGTATAATCTATGGAGCAGCATATGGGGGCATAATCTGGGGGCAGCATATGGGGCATAATCTATGGAGAATTTTATGTAGCAGCATATGGGGCATAATCTATGGAGCACCTTATGGGGCAGCATATGGGGGCATAATCTATGGAGCATCTTATGGGGCAGCATATGGCGGCATAATCTTTGGAGCAGCATATGGGGCCTATTCTATGGAGCAACTTATGGGGCAGCATATGGGGGCATAATCTATGGAGCATCTTATGGGGGCATAATCTATGGAGCATCTTATGGGTCCTATTCTATGGAGCATCTTATGGGGCCATTATTAACCTTTGTGCAGCATTATATGGGGTGTATTTTGTATGGAGCATTATATGGGGCTCCTGATTCAATATGGATGTTCAAAAACATTTAATCTACTGATGTCTCAATTACAGTAATTTTACTTTTATTGATATCTATTTTTATTTTTGAATTTTACCAGTAGCTGCTGCATTTTCCACCCTAGGCTTATACGCGAGTCAATAAGTTTTCCCAGTTTTTTGTGGAAAGAGTAGGGGGGTCAGCTTATACACAAGTATATACGGTACATTTGGTATTCAATTAAATTAAATGATTATTAAGAAAAAATCAAGACAATTAATGCAGGGGTGAGAATAAATTACCAAAAAGAAGGGGCTGTTACACCGCTCCGCCATACTCACCCGGCCTCCGCTCCCACGCCGCAGTCGCCCTCCACTCCCACGCCGCAGCCTCTCTCCACCCGACGGCCGCGGCGGTCACCTGAGACAGGCCCGCGACCGATGCCTTCCCTGCATGCTATGCACATGCGCCATAAGCCGCGCCTCCTTCCTGCTTCTTATGCTCCGGCTGTGCCCTGACCCGGAAGCACCTTTGGACCAATGACTGACCAGACGGAGCCATATCAGGCCGCTTCCCCCTGAGGGAGGCGCCTGATCGTTGTGTTTCCTGACACTCTGGCCTCGCTCCATCGTGCACACTCTGCTCCTGCAGTTCCTGTCTCGGCTGCTCTTCACAGCAGCTTCTCAGTCCTGCTACCCGTGTTCCTGGTGTTCCCCTTCCGACGCCCCGCCTCGTTTCACCGGGGATCCCAAGCTCTGTAGGGGGTTCTTAAATAAGTGTAGTCTCCACTTTGAATGGCTGCCGCAGCAATATCCCTCGGACCGGGCCAAAGTGGCCTTCATCATGTCCCATCTGGAGGGAGAGGCCCTGTCTTGGGTAAACCCGCTCTGGGAACGTGACGACCCGGTCGTTTCGAATCTCCCGGTTTTCCTGGATACATTTCGTAAGGTTTTCGATGAGCCGGGCCGGTTAGCCTCTCTCACTGAGTCACTCTTTAACTTACACCAGGGTTCTCTCACGGTCGGACAGTACGCTATTCGCTTTCGCACTATTTCCTCCGAGCTCGGCTGGAATAACGCAGCTTTGGTGGGGGCATTCTGGCGCGGTCTTTCTAGTAAAATAAAGGATGAACTCGCAGGTCGAGATACCACGTCCACCTTAGAGGACCTTATCTCGCTGTCTACCCGCATTGACCTGCGCTTCCTGGAGCGCGCTCGGGAGTCAGCGAGAGACAGGCGCTCCTCCAGGTCAGTTTCTCCTTTCACTTAGTCTGCCAGCTCCCGTTCAGTCAAATCTTATTCCCTCTCTTTGGGTGAGCCCATGCAGATAGATCATCTCAGGTTGGCCGAGTTACGTCAGAGAGAGAGACGGGCACAGGGTCTGTGCCTCTATTGCGGTCATTTGTCACACTATATACGCACCTGTCCTAAGAGACAGGGAAACTGTTAGGCGTTGGATTCCTGGCACTGCACAGCGGGAATCCAGAGCCAGACATCGTGCGGTCTCCCATTCCTCTCCGACCGCTCGGACTCCTGCTCAGCAATCTCGGCTGGCCAGGCATCTCCCTCTGACTCGTTCTGTGAGCCTGGATGTTGCTGCCACCTCTGGTGCAGCAATGGTGACGCAACCTGCTTTGCAGGGAACTGCTCCCGAGGCTAAGTCCTCATGCCGTGCTACTAGGCATGCCCACAACTTGTCCTCTCAGTGGAGAGCAGGGGTCACATGTGCAGGTCCTATGTCGGATCTGATTGGTCCTTCCTATAGTACTGGAAGGTCCCGGAAGCGCATGGCTATAAAAAGCCCGCATGGCGGCTCGGCCATGCGCTAGTGTAGCATATTATGCTGTGTGTGTATGGTGATGGATGCATGGACTGGTGACTGACTCATTTGAAACCCCTTCCCTCGGTTATTACGAATGGTGACAGATTGTTGGGTCGTCAGCTCCAGGTTGTGGCCAGCTACACGCCACTGTGCCTCCTGCACGACACACTAGCGTCCGACGGTGCTCGGTCGTTTCGGCGCCGTCGCTCAGCAGCGATAGTTATTGCCGCGCTGCGGTTGCAGTGTTCTTGGCGTCTGCGGTTGCAGCGTCATTCGCTGGGTATCCTGTGAAGTAAACAGGGCCAGCGTCCTCATACAACTCTGTTGTCTTAGCGACTCTGTGTGTGAACAGAGCCGTACTTAGCGTTCGGGTGATGTTAACCCGAGCGCAGTACCTCACCTTTCGGTGCATCCGCCATTACTTAGCAGCGGTCTTGTTACCTACCGCACGGTGGACCCCGGGAGGCGAACGCACCTCCTATTATTTATATCTGGTGCGTTCCGCCGACCCTAACATTACACTAGCGCCAGGGTCTGGCTAGTAATGGCGGATGAACAGCGACTGCTGCAGCACATCCGGCAGCTGCAGGGCAGGTTGGCGGCTCTCGAGCGTTCAGCCTCAGCTGCGGATGTTACTGCAGTCGCTGTTCAGGCAGCCACAGAGGCTGTTTCCCGTGTGACCACTGCCATCCCTGTCCCGACTTTGTCCCACCTCCCGCTGCCCGAAAAGTTCTCGGGTGATAGTGCAGCTTGTAGGGGTTTCGTAAGCCAGTGCTCTATACAGCTGGAGCTGCTGGCCGCCCGATTCCCCTCCGAGCGGGCTAAAGTGGGATTTATTATTTCCCTTCTGTCGGGCAGGGCTTTGGAGTGGGCCACACCGCTGTGGGATCGTGGTGATCATGTGGTGCAGGGTGCTTTGCGGTTCTTAGACACTCTGAAACAGGTCTTCCTGGGACCACGAGTCACCCATGACACCGCGCTCCGGCTGCTGGCACTGTCACAGGGCTCGTCCATGGTCAGTCACTTCGCCATCCAGTTCCGGACGCTGGCCTCAGAATTAGAGTGGCCAGATAAGGTCCTCATTCCGGCGTTCTGGAGAGGTTTGGCTGGCCATGTGAGGGACGCTCTGGCCACCAGGGAGATTCCCGCTACACTGGAGGAGCTTATCTCTGTCTCCACCCGAATTGATCTTCGCTTCATCGAGCGAAGGTTGGAACGGGACCAGTGTAGGCAGAGGTTTAGGTTGGCACCTTGTTTTTCTACACCTCTGGAATCCCCCGATCGGGCGTCCGAGCGTCAGGGGGCTTCCCGTGAGGGATCTAGACTCCGGTCCGCTCGAGCTCCTGTTAGCTGTCATATTTGTAGGCAGGCCAGTCACCTCGCCAACCGGTGCCCACAGCAGCAGGGAGAACGCTCGCGCCTAGTGGCCGTAGGAGGCGGCGCACTAAAGCCAGCAACGTTTTCCTCCAAGCTGTCCTTTAAGGGGACTCTTGGGTTTAATTCTTCCACTCTGGCGGTGGAGGTTTGCGTGGATTCCGGGGCGGAGGGCAATTTTATGTCGTCAGCCTTCGCCCAACGGTACGCTATACCTCTGGTTATGATGTCTACACCAGTCACCGTCAGAGTGGTAAACGGCACCACTCTACCCTCGCAGATAACTCACCAGACCGTCCCCTTGGTACTCTCTGTGGCTCCGTCTCATCAGGAGACGATATCCCTCCTCGTCATGCCCGAGGGTATTGACCAGGTACTTCTAGGGGTTCCCTGGCTGCGGTATCACTCCCCCCCATATAGAGTGGTCCTCAGGGAGGATTATTGGGTGGAGTAAGTCATGTGAGGGTAGAGGTCTGAGGGAGTGCGTTCAGGTTGCCTCCATCGAGGTTCCCGCTGATCTCTCCTCGCTCCCCAAACACTATCGGCAGTATGCAGACGTGTTCTCCAAAAAGGCGGCGGAGACCCTTCCACCGCATCGCCCCTATGACTGTCCTATTGACCTCTTGCCTGGTGCTGAGCCTCCCCGGGGTCGAGTCTATCCCCTATCTCTCCCGGAGACTGAGGTCATGTCTCAGTACATCAGGGAGAATCTGGCAAGAGGATTCATTAGGAAGTCAGTGTCACCAGCGGGGGCGGGATTCTTCTTCGTCCAGAAGAAGAGTGGGGAATTACGTCCTTGCATTGATTACACGGGTCTTAACACCAACACCGTTAAGAATAAATATCCACTGCCCCTGATATCAGAACTGTTTGATAGGCTACGAGGAGCGAGGGTATTTTCCAAACTTGATCTGCGGGGGGGCTTACAACCTGATTCGCATCCGTGATGGGGATGAATGGAAGACGGCATTTAACACCAGGGACGGGCACTATGAATACCTGGTGATGCCCTTCGGGCTCTGTAATGCCCCGGCCGTCTTCCAGGACTTTGTGAGCGATATCTTCCGGGATATGCTTACCACCTCGGTTGTAGTCTATCTGGATGATATCCTCATCTACTCTCCAGATATTGACTAACACCGGAGAGAAGTTTGCAAAGTTTTCGATCGCCTGCGGGCGAACTCCCTCTATGCCAAGTTGGAGAAGTGTTTGTTTTAGCAGGAGTCCTTGCCTTTCCTGGACTATATATATCAGCCCAGGGATTGGCCATGGATCCTGCCAAGCTACAGGCGGTGATGGATTGGCAGGAACCTCATTCTCTCAAAGCGGTGCAGCGCTTTATGGGGTTCATAAATTATTATCGCCAATTCATCCCCCACTTGACTTTGGTAGCACCCTTGGTAGCCCTCACCAAGAAGGGTGCAAATCCCAAGTTGTGGTCGGAACCGGTCTCCAAGGCCTTCTCCACCATTAAGTCCCATTTTGCTAGCGCTCCCATTCTACATCGCCCCGATGTAGACAAGCCCTTCATTCTGGAAGTGGATGCCTCTTCCGTCGGTGCTGGAGCAGTCCTGTTCCAGAAGGACACGCAAGGTCGGAAGCATCCATGCTTCTTTTTCTCCAAGACCTTCACACCGGCGGAGAGGAATTATGCCATCGGGGACAGGGAGTTGCTAGCGATGAAGTTGGCCTTCTCGGAGTGGAGACACCTCCTGGAGGGGGCTCGTCACCCTTTCCAGGTGTTCACCGACCACAAAAACTTGGTGTATTTACAAACAGCCCAGCGGCTAAACTCTCGCCAGGCTAGATGGTCCTTGTTCTTTTCCCGGTTCCATTTCACCCTCCACTTTCTCTCCGGGGAGAAGAACGTCCGGGCCGATGCTCTCTCCCGCTCCGTGGTGTCATCGGAGGAAGAGGAGGAGGAGCCTCGGCTGATCGTCCCATCCGAAAGCCTGAGGACTGTGGCTCCGGTTGCCCTTGAGTCTGTGCCTCCGGGCAAGACATTTGTCCCTGCCCGTCTGCGACCGGAGGTCCTCTCTTGGGCTCACTCGTCCAGAGTGGGTGGACATTTTGGGACAAAACGGACCTCCGACCTTATGGCGAGGACGTACTGGTGGCCACATATGGCGCGTGACGTCAAGGACTATATTGAGGCATGCGTCTCTTGCGCCCGGAATAGGTCCTCTCGGCAGCGGCCCGCTGGGCTTCTTTTCCCTCTGCCGATAGCAGACAGGCCCTGGGAGATGGTCGGTATGGACTTTGTGGTGGGGCTACCCAGGTCCAGCGGCAGCACGGTCATTTGGGTTGTCACCGACCATTTCTCTAAGATGGTGCACCTGGTACCTCTCTCCCGGTTACCATCAGCGCGGGGCCTGGCAGTCTTGTTCATCAAGCACGTTTTCCGCCTGCACGGCATGCCGGACAAGATTGTCAGTGACCGAGGTCCTCAGTTTGCGTCCCGGTTTTGGAGAGAGCTCTGTTCTCTACTCAGCATTGAGCTGAATCTCTCCTCGGCCTATCATCCCGAGACGAATGGGTTGATAGAGAGAGCCAACCAGACCTTGATAACATATCTTCGACATTTTGTCTCAGACAGGCAGGACGACTGGGCATCCTTGCTGCCGTGGGCAGAGTTCGCGTTGAACAATGCTGTGGCCGACTCTACCGGTCAAACCCCATTCCTCCTAAATTACGGTCAGCATCCGCGCTTTCCTGTGCCCATGCCCGCACACCGGCGTCCTGCTCCAAGCTTCTCCCCTGGCGACATGGTATGGCTCTCTACCCGAAACATTAAACTGCGGGTTGAGTCGCCCAAGTTCGCGCCACGATACATTGGCCCATTCAAGGTCCTTGACCGACTTAGCTCGGTGGTCTACCGTCTGGCTCTTCCTCCACATTTGGCCATCTCGGACGTGTTCCATGTGTCCCTCCTCAAACCAGTTCACATGGCCCAGTTTTCCGAGCCATCTGCCGGGTCATCAGACTTATCGTCTGACGAGTTTGAGGTTAATGCCATCGTGGGGCGCAAGTTTGTCCGTGGCAAAAAATTTTATTTGGTAAACTGGAAGGGTCATGGTCCCGAGGCTCGTACCTGGGAGCCGGTGGAAAACATTCACGCACCGCTCCTGATCACGGCTTTTGAGCGCAGTGAGGCTCAGAGGGGAGGGGGCCCTGGGGGGGGGGTAATGTTAGGCGTCGGATTCCTGGCACTGCACAGCGGGAGTCCAGAGCCAGACATCCTGCAGTCTCCCATTCCTCTCCGACCGCTCGGACTCCTGCTCAGCAATCTCGGCTGGCCAGGTATCTCCCTCTGACTCGTTCTGTGAGCCTGGATGTTGCTGGCACCTCTGGTGCAGCAATGGTGACGCAACCTGCTTTGCAGGGAACTGCTCCCGAGGCTAAGTCCTCATGCCGTGCTACTAGGCATGCCCACAACTTGTCCTCTCAGTGGAGAGCAGGGGTCACATGTGCAGGTCCTATTTCGAATCTGATTGGTCCTTCCTATAGTACTGGAAGGTCCCGGAAGCGCATGGCTATAAAAAGCCCGCATGGCGGCTCGGCCATGCGCTAGTGTAGCATATTATGCTGTGTGTGTATGGTGATGGATGCATGGACTGGTGACTGACTCATTTGAAACTCCTTCCCTCAGTTATTACGAATGGTGACAGATTGTTGGGTCGTCAGCTCCAGGTTGTGGCCAGCTACACGCCACTGTGCCTCCTGCACGACACACTAGCGTCCGACGGTGCTCGGTCGTTCCGGCGCCGTCGCTCAGCAGCGATAGTTATTGCCGCACTGCGGTTGCAGCGTTCTTGGCGTCTGCGGTTGCAGCGTCATTCGCTGGGTATCCTGTGAAGTAAACAGGGCCAGCGTCCTCATACAACTCTGTTGTCTTATCGACTATGTGTGTGAACAGAGCCGTACTTAGCGTTCGGGTGACGTTAACCCGAGCGCAGTACCTCACCTTTCGGTGCATCCGCCATTACTTAGCAGCGGTCTTGTCACCTACCGCACGGTGGACCCCGGGCGGCGAACGCACCTCCTATTATTTATATCTGGTGCGTTCCGCCGACCCTAACAGAAACGACTCCACCTAGGTCAGGCAAGAGAGGCCTTCCTAGGTGATGATGATTCCTCTCAACCCCTTACGATTTCTGTGCTTTTGGTTTCAGGGGGGAGGCGTGGTTCCGAGGTGGCCTACGTGGATTCGGGCTCAGCGGGTAACTTCATTCCGCCGGAAGAGGTAGACAAATACCAAATTCCTGTGGTCACTCTAACCCAATTCAGATTGCCACCGTGGATGGCAAACCGCTACAGGTGACCGTCACCTTGGTCACTGAAGAGGTGGAGTTGCAAATCAGAGCCTTACATCGAGAGAAAATAGCCTTTTACGTTTTACCTAAGCTCTCTCACGTCATTCTACTCGGTCTTCCATGGTTAAGGACTCATCAGCCTGTTCTCGACTGGTCTTCTGGGGAGATACTCCGCTGGGGGCACCCGTGCCAAGCTCTCTGTCTGACTCCTGTCCGCCTGGCGGCCGCTCCACGGTCGCCTCCAGGCCTCCCGGGTCTTCCTCCAGCTTACAGCTCCTACGCCGATGTTTTTGATAAGAAGGAAGCGGAGGTCCTCCCTCCACACCGGCCGTTTGACTGCCCAATTGAACTTGTTTCCGGTTCAACCCCCCCAAGGGGCAGAATCTACCCTCTGTCTCCCGCAGAGACCACCGCCATGCCCGAGTACGTCCGAGAGAACCTCGCCAAAGGCTTTATACGGAAATCCTCTTCGCCCGCGGGAGCCGGGTTCTTCTTCGTCAAAAAGAAGGACGGAACTCTACGGCCATGCATTGACTATAGGGGCTTGAATGAGATTACCATCAAGAACAGGTACCCTCTTCCACTCATTCCGGAACTGTTTGACCGTCTCAGAGGGGCTCGGGTCTTTACCAAGCTGGACCTCAGAGGAGCCTACAATCTGGTCCGTATCCGTGCAGGTGACGAGTGGAAGACCGCTTTCAACACTCGAGATGGCCATTACGAGTACCTGGTCATGCCCTTCGGTCTTTGCAATGCTCCTGCAGTCTTTCAAGAGTTCGTCAATGAGATCTTCCGGGATCTCTTGTACTCCTGTGTGGTCGTGTACTTAGACGACATCCTCGTCTTCTCGCCGGACCTCTCCTCCCACAGAAAGTGTGTCCGCCTGGTGCGTCAGCGCCTTCGGGAGAACCGTCTGTATGCGAAGATCGAGAAATGTCTCTTTGAACAGACCTCTCTGCCATTCCTGGGTTACATTATCTCCGACGCTGGTCTAAGGATGGATCCCGAGAAGTTGTCTGCTATCCTCAAATGGCCTCGCCCCGTCGGATTGAAGGCGATACAACGATTCCTCGGGTTCGCCAACTATTACCGGCAATTTGTCTCCCAGTTCTCCGCGATCACAAGACCCATTTCTGTGCTCACCCGTAAAGGATCTACTTCCAAGGATTGGTCTCCTGAGGCAGAGGAGGCCTTTCTGAACCTAAAACGGGCTTTCTCCACGGCTCCGGTCCTTCATCGCCCTGAGAGCGATCGACCTTTTGTACTCGAGGTGGACGCTTCCTCGACTGGTGCCGGGGCGGTGCTGTCCCAGAGAACCGCCTCCGGTCGCCTGCATCCTTGTGGCTTCTTCTCGAAGGCCTTTTCTCCATCCGAGTGCAACTGCTCGATCGGTGACCGGGAAATTTTGGCCATCAAGTTGGCCTTGAAGGAATGGCGCCACCTCCTGGAAGGAGCCGTCCATCCTTTTGTCATCTTCTCGGACCACAAGAATCTGGCCTATCTCCAGTCTGCCCAGAGACTAAACCCTCGCCAGGCCAGATGGTCTTTATTTTTTGCCCGATTTGATTTCGAGCTCCGATTCCGTCCTGGCAACAAGAATTCCAAAGCCGACGCCCTGTCCAGGGTCTTCCAACCACACGAATCCACGGAGGAACTGTCGCATATCATTGATCCCACTAGAATCATCACCGTGGCTCCAGTGAACTGGCTTACTCCTCCACCTGGCAGGACGCTTGTGCCAGAGAATCTCAAGCAAAAGGTTCTTCTATGGGGGCACTCCTCCAAACTGGCCGGCCATGCTGGAACTAAGAAGACCCTTGACCTTATCAAACGTCACTACTGGTGGCCCTCACTTCGCCAAGATGTACTCGACTTTGTGGCTTCTTGTCCATCCTGTGCAAAAAACAAGGTGCCACGGAGATCTCCGTCCGGCTTGTTGCTTCCGTTGCCTGTCCCTACGGTTCCTTGGGAGAACATTGCCATGGATTTCATCACCGACCTACCCTGCTCTGTGGGCTGCTCAGTCATTCTGGTGGTGGTGGATCGTTTTTCCAAGATGGCTCACTTCATCCCTCTGCCCGGTCTTCCCTCAGCGCCAGAGCTGGCCGAAATCTTCATTCATCAAGTCTTCAGGCTTCATGGACTACCTCGACGCATTCTGTCTGACCGAGGGGTTCAGTTTACCTCCAAGTTCTGGCGTTCGCTTTGTAAGCTCATGAACGCTTCCCTCGACTTCTCCTCGGCCTACCATCCACAGTCCAACGGACAAGTAGAGCGTACCAACCAGACGCTTACGGGATACTTACGTCACTTCTCTAACGCCCACCAGAACGATTGGGTCAACTTATTCCCCTGGGCAGAGTTCGCTTATAACAACCATGCTGGTGAGTCTTCGTTTTTCATTGTTTTTGGCAGACATCCCGATGTTACTGTCGTCCTACTCCAGTCCTGCCTTGTGTTCCTGCTGTCCTACTCCAGTCCTGCCTTCGGTGTTCCTGTTGTCCTACTCCAGTCCTGCCTTGTGTTCCTGCCGTCCTACTCCAGTCCTGCCTTCAGTGTTCCTGCCGTCCTACTCCAGTCCTGCCTTCAGTGTTCCTGCCGTCCTACTCCAGTCCTGCCTTCAGTGCTCCTGCCGTCCTACTCCAGTCCTGCCTTCAGTGCTCCTGCCGTCCTACTCCAGTCTCAGTCTTACTCCGGTCCATCCAGAGCCGCCCCTCTCGGTACCGGCTACCGTGGTACTCGAACCCCTGGGCCTGCTCCTAACGGTCCCTGTATAGGGGTCGGTTCCACCTGGCAGCTCGCCCGGGGTCCCTCGGTGCCACGGTCCAGAGGGTCCACTCTCGGAGTTTCCCGCTCCAGACCACCCACGCTAACAGGGGCAACACAAGGAGTCTATTGCACAGATATTATGCACTTCAATGTACTATGGCTATATAGGATGCAATATGGTTGTAAAAAGAATTAATAAGCCACAAAAAATAAGAAAATTGATATACTGATATTATACATAATCATAAAGTGCAAATAGTGAAAAAATCATTCATAAAAAGCACAAATTTGTAAAGACCAATCTATATATGAAAAGTGCAATGTCCAGAAATTCACAGACAGTGGGCTTAGGCACAAGTTTGTAAAGACCAATACATATATAGAGTGCAATATGCACGAATTCATAGACAGTGGGCTTAGGCCCACAACCGCATAAATGTATATCACTAATTCAACAAATGACTAGTGTAGATAGCCATGTGGGCAGAGATAAATATATGTCACAACAGATATCCATTTAAATAAAAATGCTCAGTGGCAGGTTCTAAATAGAGGTGCCAATGACAATTAGTCATATATGCGGCTGCAAGTAAACTGTATTGAAAAGAACATATACATGTGCCAAAAAATTGCACTCAATCAATATCTTATGCCAATGTGCGATAGATCCCCAGGATGCGCCCGTCCCCGACGCGCGTTTCGACGTCTGCCTTCGTCAGTTTTTTTTTCGTTGTGATGATTTGATATCCGATTTTTCCTTATTTGTCTTATATTGTCCATTTGTGCTTTGATAAGGCTTATTATATAATTTTTAACACCATTTATAATTTTCCTTAAACATGCAACTTTGACCTTGGTATTTTGTTGAACCATATACATTTGGATCTCATGAACCAACAACTCCCAATATGTATTAAACAATGATAAGGAGATGCTGGGAGTGGTTGTTATCAGTCATTATCAGACTGCGGACCATGCAGGAACCACAATACTGATGAAACGCAGGCATATGTAAATGTTTACATCCAGGTACCTAATAGGTGACATCTTCTCTGATTGAGTGGTTTCTTTCTTCTTATTTCCATCTTGACCAGATGCCATGATGACTTTTCACATCCACAGCTGTTCTCTGCAGACTTCTCTCTTCTCCAATCTTCTGGAGCACATCCCCACATGGTGACGTTAAAAGTCAAAGTGTTACTAGATTGCCTTCTGCACAAAGATATCTGTCCATACTATGCCCTAAATAAGCCTCCTATGGTGTATGGCCTCTACACTGTCTGCCTTACTAATCCACAACCACATTACTGTGTGCCATTTTCAGCTATAACTGCTACAATGTCATTTTTTCTTCTCCAGCCAGATGGCGTCGCCGTCAGGATATGTGCACACGATGCATATTTGCTGCGGATCCGCCACGGATTTTTCCGCGTAGAAACGCTGCAGATCCGCACTGTGATTTACAGTACAATGTAAATCAATGGGGAAAAAAAATCCTGTGCAGAAAAATCAGTGCGAATTTGCTGCGGGTTTAAAAGAAGTGCATGTCACTTCTTTTCTGCGGTTTTGCTGCAGTTTTCCACTTGCTCCATTCTACAAAAGCGCAGGTGGAAAACCGCAGTGGAAAACCGCACAAAAACCGCAAAAAAAAGGAAGAAATCCACAGGAAAAATGCAGGTCATTAAATCCGCGGGAGGATCCGCACCGTGTGCACATGGCCTCACCTGCACAACAGCAGCTATTGGATCTCTATACAAACCGATATCTGCTGCTGCGCAGGCTCCCCGGCGCCATTCTCAAAATGACTTTCTTTTTTTTCCCTCGCTCAAGTAAATCTGCAAAAGGCATTCAGTGCACAGTAACCATGCGATTATGATGAAGCGCATTTATCATGCAAACTGCGGGGCAGGGCAGTCAGAGATCAGTGGGGGGGTCAGTAGTCTGCATTATGAATATCTCATCGGAGCACCACATACATGAACCCCATCCTAGGGCACGAGAATCTCAATAATATGAAGCTGAAAATAAAGATTAAGAAACAGCCACAAGACGGCTTTCATCAACCAAGGCATCATTTTATTCAGTATAACAGCACCGACCTGACATTGTGTGTAGGTCACTATGCACAATCCTGCTGACAGGTTCCCTTTAAGTAGGCGGCTTTATATCACAAGAGTGGATTTCGTTAGGAAATGGATAAGGCAAAAATGGAGCATTACAGAACAGAAGAAATTACTAAAGAGAGTGATAAAATATGACGGTGTGGTTTTGCTCCTCTCAGAATTTTGAAAATTGTGTGAACAATTGGAAAAAAAATGTGGAGAGCATTAAACCTCGGGGGAGAGATAATCAACAGCTTAAACATCAGTGAGTTTTTTATTTTTATATATTTGCTTATGTGGGTTTTTCATTATTATTTTTTTCTGAACAATTAGAAAAAGGTTGTGAGTGAAGGAATTAGGCCGGGGTCTCACTCGCGAGTGCAATGAAAGAAAAGTGTGCGAGTCTCTCGCCTCAATCCCCGGCACTGCCACCGGTGGCTCGGAGCAGAGCGTTCAACTGCAAAGAAATACATGCAGCCGCACACTCCGGTCCCGAGTGCCAGCGGTAGTGCCAAGTATTGAGGCGAGAGACTCTCGTGAGTGTCTCGCATTGCACTCGCAAGTGTGACCCGGCCTTAGGAAGATTGTTGTTTTTATCTGATTTCCTCTTTTTGTATCTCTACAGTATGTTTTGTACAATAAAGTTGTAAAATTCAAAAAATGAGCAAACAATTGCAGCATTCTAATGATGTCACAATGGGCTGGAGGCTATAGAATGCCCCGTCACCCAGGGTTCCGTTGAGGGTTTTAGTAGGCGTTTGTGGAGAGAGGAGTGTTGTGAGCGACTTGTGCAAATATGATGCCAAGAAAGCGATTTAAGAGTATTATAGTTCTCTGTGATACCGAGGACAGCAGCGATGATGACGATTTACATCAGGTGAGTATCATTTTATATTCTTAAATAAATAAAAAATATTTGGGATAAAAGTTCAAGAAAAGATGGTGGGACAGAAAATAGCGCTCCAAGTAGATGAGGCGATAACTCGGATCATGATTGCAGAGTGAAGACTGCGTCACTTGTAATATTTGTGACAATATGTCCATGTACTGGATACATAACATTGTATGAAGACACATAAATGTCACCACCGCCCCTATCCATAGCCTAACCATAAGTGTCCCATACCCCCGTTATACTCTGTACGTGGAATAAGCACAATGGAGACCACACTCATATCGCTGCCCACCTGTAATCAGTGGAATATGGGGTAAGATTATAGATTGGAGATGTTCATGGTTATAGATTCTATCTGACATGTTTGCCATTTTTTCAGTCTCATCGAAGAAAGAGGCCAATACCGAGGTCTCCAGGCCAAGATAACACCACTGGCTTCAATTCGGGCCCGACTCCGAGTTTACCAGGTACTGTAACCCTAATCTAGTGAAGTCTCTGAGGTATTAATAAGCCATTGTAGTCACCGGGTGCAGATCACCTGCACATTGTGGTCAGGGCTTGGATTTATCGTTATTAGTCGTCTATGGTAGAGTTTATAGCAAACATTTCTGTTCAGCATTTGGTCAGGAATATTCATGCAGGCGTTATAAAGTCAGGCAGAAATGGGATTTGGGGATTGCTTCTCATGGTGGCCATGTACAGGGCAGATTACTGGAGCTGAAGGTGATTGTTTTGCCCCATGTACCTATAGGGAAACACTGGATAATTTATTAGGATTTATTTCTTTTGATATTGAGCCTCGGTCGTTGCTATTACAATATTCTAATAAGAGAGTTATATTGTGTTTCCCCCACAGATCTGAGTTTACCACCAACAGATCATGGTCCGGACAGTACCACCTGGTAAGACACGTTTCCTCCATTACTAAGTACAAGATGGGGATTAATGATTAATGATGGCTCATTACCTGTTACATTTATTCCACAGCTCCGATGACATCATTATTGATGATGATGATGATTCCAATAGAGCAGCAACTTCCATGTATAATAGTAAGTTATCATTTCTAGACACAATCCAGGTTTATGTTATTGTAGAGGTAACAATTACTTTTCTGTACTGTCACAGGTCAGTTTCCAAATCTAACAATTACAAGGGCGCTGATCAGGAGTTGGAACAGCGAGCCACCTGGGAAATGTGCTGTAAATGCCGGTGTCAGAGAATGACAGCAGCATTTAACAGGTTAACAGAAGCAGGCAGAGCTCCAATCCACTCTTGGCTGTCAGAGGCAGATGATGGCTGAATGACACAACCATCATCTGCCATGAAAGAGGCGGGCTCAACTCCTTAGCCCTCTCCATTCATTCTCTACTGATGAGCGTCGTACATGGTTGTTAAGGGGTTAAATTACAGATACCTTACAGAGGTAATCCTATTTTACGCATGCTTGATTGGTGTGGATCCTGTGTCTCGGATATGTCCATATTGGGAGAGCAAGTCACCGCCATGTTGACTTATGGCCATTGTTATCCTTAGAGAATTTATTACAGATGTGCAGTACATTTGCTTGTGTCTTTTTGGAAACCCAATAGACATCAATGGAGAAATCCCTGCACCAAGGAATCCCACATCTCCATTAAAACCATGGAGGCTACCATGAATCAGCAAATGAGGTGAAAATGGGCCCCTACCATTTGAGGGTCCACCCTCCGGCCATTGAGAACATGTTCACTTCTGATCTTGTACTGAGCACATACAACATTACTAAGGATATATTACCTGAGTAACAGGTGGGATAGACATCTGAGAAAGTTTATGGACCCTGATGTTGCTGAACCCCATTATAATGTCAGATCCTGATCTGAAGGGAAGATCCTGTGGATTTCTGGTGGTCTGGTCAGCTATGTGTTCTGCTCTGGTCGGATCCCATATTCATAGTCTTATTAGTCCTCTACACTCTATATTTATAGACCCCTCTCTAGTACGGGCCTGCATACTAACATGTCTGATTTGAGCCTTATAAAAAGTATTTTCACTCTTCCATATTTCTGTACAGATCATTTACCATCTGACAGCGAGGAGAGCTCCGCTACAGAGGAGAGGTAAGTTAGATCCATCTACCTCTATATAAAGCCATGAACTAGGCGAGATGTTTCCTGTGGATTTATATATGATTCTTATCTTTGCCAGGACACCACGATGTAACATCCCCGGCTGTTTCCTGGAAGAAATTATTTCTCCTCCTTCCATCTATGTTACCCACTTCCAGGAAAATAAGGAGGAGCTGGTGGAGCGACTGTACAACTTGTACAACCGGACAGTCTTCGATAATAAGGTATCACATCTTGTCATGGGTTTCTGGGTGATACATGACTTCTCTATTATCTCCCCATTTAAACAATCAATTCCAAGAAAAATGGCTCTAACTTTCTGAAAGGCAGATTCCTAACCCCATTGTCATGTTTCTGTAATATAGTTATTGAATATCTCAGGTAAATCTCACTTAGTTTGGTGAATGCCGTCACCCTCTTCCCATCTGTGGGACGAGAGGAAACCTTAGATGATCCACCATGCAGAGACAAAAAGATTAGTATTTTTTGGCTTGACGTTCAAAGGATTTTTACATTTATTTATAAGAAACATTTAGTTGATATTTGGACATTTTAGAATAAGGTTATTTTTATTTTGTTCTCACATCTTGGACTTCTCGGTAGACCCCGTGCCCCATACAAGTAGACCAGTGCTGTAAATCACATATGAGAGTTGGGGACTTTGCAAGATTGGGGGTCAAAGAGTTTACAGATGTAATGGAATTTGTTTTCTTTATTTTAGCTCCCTTTGAAAATGGACATTTTGTGGAGCAAGAGGCTGAGAGCAGCAGCCGGCCAATGCTGTAATAGGCTGCAGAACAACCGCCGCTTCTCATATATTGAGCTTTCCGAAAAAGTCTGCGATTCTGCCGGTAGGTTTTACATCACATCCATCCTACAGCTTCATAAGACAACCTGCATACAGGGCAAAAAAACTGCTACTTGTTATGCAGAACATCTTAGAAACTCATTGTACATACTGTCATAAGAAAAACTAAGTACACCCTCTTTGAATTCTAGTATTTTACATATCAGGAGAAAATAAAAAAAAGTATCAGCTCCATAGAAAGTCCTAAAAGTAGGGAAATACAATCTCAGAAAACAACGTGAAAAAAATATATTGCATCATTATTTAACAAAAAGTAGGCCAAAAGGCAACAACGGTGTGTGATAAAGTACACCGTCGATGCAACTTCAAGTTATTGCTGCTAAAGATGATTCTAAAAGCTATTGATTGATGGGGTGTACTTATTTTTCACTCTCTGCTTCTGCATTTTGAAGTAGGTTTCGGTAAATAAATAACGGCACGGTTGACTTGTCACGTGTTGTTCATCTCATGATGTATTTTGTATTTTGTCCTGCTATGTAAAACCAAATAGTTCAATCAGGGTGTACTCAGATTTTGTCATAACTGTATAACCTCTTGTTTTAGAGCGAGTACGATCCACACTTGCGCATGAGATGTGCCATGCCGCCTCTTGGATAATCAACGGTGAACGCAAAGACCACCATGGCTTGTTATGGCAGGCTATCACAGGAAGGGTAAACCTTATCCATCCCGAGCTGCCAAAAGTGACGGAATATCACAATTATACCATCAACTACACCTACAAATACAAATGCCACCGGTGTGATAAAGAGTAAGTGGATTTTATGACCCATCTCCTCCGGACACACAATCACTGCGGAGAGACGTCCGTGCGGTTCTGTTGGTGGAATGCTTTCATACTTTACTACTATCAGAGCGGACTGACGTCTGGGGGGCGGTAGGGTTTAGGATGCTACGTGTTATATTTTCTGTGCTGGGCCAGTTCTTAATATATTGATTTCAATTTGTTCTTGTTAATATAATCCATGGTGTTAATGAACGTTCATTCCAGTCCAGTAACCAATATTCCTCTTATCTTTGCAGAATTGGACGATTTAGACCAATACCTGGCAATAAACGTAAATGCCGCCGGTGCGGAGGACGAATGCGACAACTACCCAGCAGCTAAACATGTAACTATTCTTCAGAATATTTAGTCTCTAATTTGGTTTCTTTAAAATGTAAAGTTGAGACACTTTTATATATTTTCCCCTGAGTAGCGAGACAATGAATATCTGTGTTCATCACCAGCAATTAGCGGTAAAGATCCAGAATCCGTCCTCATAGGTTCCAGATAAGCCCCGGTTACATTTCCCATAACTTGCTGGCTATGGAATGATTGACCATTCCCAGCAATTATCTACAATGCTCTGGAAAACCTTCTATGAGTTTACGCTTTGTTGGATGTAATTATTTTCTTTCTATTTTCAGGTTCATTATTGGAACAGTGAGATTCCTCTAAATATTGTCATCTCATCCACCTGTGATGGAGGTAAGAACGAATCTTCCAGTATTGTCAGCAATCAATAATAAAAGTGAATTTTACAATATTGAGAATCTGGAGTCTCTAATTTAGTCTTTTATTGAGTTTTATCATTTAAAGATTAAATACTTTTATATATTTTGCCTTTTTCCACCACCGTGTAGGGAGACAATCAGTTTACGTCTTCATCACAAGCAGCGAACAGCAAACATTCAGAATCCACCTCTTCTGATGGACACAAAGCTTCTGACGGGCGTTTTCCAGGTAAATATTTCGGTGGTTTTCCTCCAATCATTCTTGTTTTCAAGAAGTGCAACAGCGAGGACAGTGTGAGCAAGGTGTCATAACAGAAGAAATGCAATATCGGTTTTATTACTGCATTTATTTGTTCTAATTATTATTTTTTCTTGCTGCACAATTTTTAAATTCTGTCTGAGAAAGGAAGGAAATGATGAAAGTTATCAGCCTACTGCTGCGGAGGAATCTCCAACACCCAGTCTGACGGGCGAGATGAGCCCCTCTGACATGGCATGCCGTATAGATCTATTGTGAGTGCTCTCACCATAGCCGTATGGCTCATGTCACATTTATCTCACATTACACTATTATTGGCAGCTTCCTATTTCCAATCTCCACATTGGCCTTCTTTGTAGACAATATATAATGCAATATTTCAGGTCTATTTCACCTTCAGCTGATGACCAGGAATACAATGCTGAAGTTCCTTCTCTGAGTTTGATTCTTTTGATCACCAGTACCTTTTGTCAAGTTTTTAAAAAACATCTTTTAATTGTTTTCAGGTTAATGAGAAAGGCGACTTATCGCTTCTACACAGGCATGACACATCGTGGAAGAAAACCGTGAATTCCGGCCCCGACCTGCGCTGAGAACAGTTTCCAAGACCTGGAGAATCTCTACAAGTGCTTTATAATCAGAGCTGCCCAGCAATGGATATGGCGCTGGACATTTGAACTTCAATAGTCATCAATTGCTTTTTTTTTCTAATTTTTCTGAGTTAGATATAAATACCATTAAAAAATGAATATATTAATTCTTTCTAGTTTGGGATTTTTGTTCTGCAAAACGATGGCTGTTGATAAACATATTACAATCAATGTTGTCTACTTGTGATATTCAGCCATAATCCGCCTCGAACAATCGAGAGGAGCGGAGCTTTGTCTGCTGCTGTTAAACTGATAAATGCAGCTGTCAATCTGTGAGAGTTGCATTTCACCCCTTAACGTCTAATGACGGACACAGTCCATCATGGCTGGGTGTCAGTTTCCGCACCAGGACGGACAGTGTCCGTCCTGCATGTAAAGTGACAGTAAAACTTGCAAACACCCAGTGATAGTTCAGCGCCGGCAGATGTGTATGACAGCTGAGAGGCACGGAAAGAGGTGCAGACACCAGTAGTGTAGTTACCAGGGGGGCAGAGGGTGTTGTTGCCTCGGGCCCCTTGCTTTGAGGGGGCCCACCCAGAGCTACTGCCACTGAGTATACCAACTGAGTTGTAATCAGGGTTACCGGTTAGGGGCCCACTCAGATTTTTCTCCCCCCCGAGCTGAATCCCTAGCTCCGCCTCTGGCAGGGACCCATGCTGTCGGTCCCCGCACCCAGATCGCTGTAATCGGGCAGTCAATCTGACTGACCGCTCACAGCATGACTGCGCAGGAGATGCTGAAATATCAGCCCTTCCTGCCCGATCAGAGGAGAAGCTCGGCGCTGACAGTGCCAGAGCTTCTGCTGTTAGAAACTTGTGTGAAATCTAGAATCAATTTTTATCCCACTCCCAGTGGCACCCCAGTCTTCCTGTCCGTCCTCCCATCTCCTCTGTTATATATATATATGAAAGAGATTGAGATGGCTGCACATTTCTATTCGGCAGATGAGGCTTACGCCATGATCTGTTCGGATACAGACAGTGCCAGTGAAATGGCCGAGTAGTTTTTGCTGATGTCCTCGCCCACACTCAGATCATAGTGGTCAACTGATGTCCTGTACGACACCCCTATGTTCAAAGAGGTAATGGCCCGGTGACGATTTGAGAGCATTCTTCAATTTCTACATTTTGCAGAAAACGCAAATTGCCCCCCTTCCAATGACCCCAGCTCTTTACAAAATCAGGCCCCTAATAAAATATTTTAACAATAAATTTTCTCAGACATTTACCACAGAAAAAATATTTCTGTGTGGACGAGTCCCTGGTCTTTTTCAAGGGCAGGCTGCATTTCAAGCAGTACTTGCCGAATTAAAGGTCCAGATTCGGACTGAAAATATATAAGTTGCGTGAAGGCGACTCTGGCTACATACATAAATTCCGGGTCAGGGCCGGCTCCAGGTTTTCATGGGCCCCGGGCGAAAGAGTCTCAGTGGGCCCCTTTAACACATACCACAATTCATGATGCACAGATACGGCAGAGAAATATAGGTATCGTACAATGCCAAAGATTTCACTTCTTACATTACATGACTGATATCTATTGTAAATTCTACAATAGCTCAGAAACCAGACAGTATAGTCCTCCATACAGTATTATGGGCACCACATAGTGCTCTGTACAGAATAATGAGCCACATATACTGCTCCATACAGAATAATGGACCCCATATAATGCTTAATACAGTATAATGAACCTCATATATTGCTCCATAGAGAATAATGAGCCCCATATATTGCTTCATACAATATAATGAGCCTCATATAATGCTCCAAACAGTATAATGAGCCCACATATTGCTTCAAACAGAACAGTGGGCCCCATATATTGTACTATACATAATGGGCCCCATATAATGCTCCATACAGTATATTATGGGCACCATATAATGCTCCATACAATATATGATGGGTCACACATATAATGCTCCATACAGTATATAACGAGCCCAATGTATTACTCCATATTTGATGGGCCCAATATAATGCTTCAATATATGATGGGCCACATATATTACTCCATATATAATGGGTGCACACTAGTCATCATGTCCTCTGATCTGAAACATCACAGTCAGAAGACACGGAAGTCGCTGCAGAGGAGGAACGGGGAGAGGTAAGTATTGCAAGTATCATGGCCCTGAGCAAGCGACGGGGGCTCACTTGTGGGGGCTGGCACTTGACCTTAATAGCTCGCCGGTGTCCCCGACAGCGAATGAGCCCCCCGACCTGCTCAAGCACTTGCCCAGGTGCTGATACCGTCCCTGATTACGACTATTTTTATATCTATATCTATATACACTGCTCAAAAAAATAAAGGGAACACTTAAACAACAACTTAAATAACTCCAAGTCAATCACACTTCTGTGAAATCAAACTGTCTACTTAGGAAGCAACACTGATTGTCAATTTCACATGCTGTTGTGCAAATGGAATAGACAACAGATGGAAATTATTGGCAATTATCAAGACACCCTCAATAAAGGAGTGATTCTGCAGGTGGGGACCACAGACCACATCTCAGTACCAATGCTTTCTGGCTGATGTTTTGGTCACTTTTGAATGTTGGTTGTGCTTTCACACTCATGGGAGCATGAGACAGACTCTACAACCCACACAAGTGGCTCAGGGAGTACAGCTCATCCAGGATGGCTCATCAATGCGAGCTGTGGCAAGGTTTGCTGAGTCTGTCAGCGTAGTGTCCAGAGGCTGGAGGGGCTACCAGGAGACATGGAGGGGGCCGTAGGAGAGCAACAACCCAGCAGCACGACCACTACCTCTGCCTTTGTGCAAGGAGGAACAGGAGGAGCACTGCCAGAGTTCTGCAAAATGACTCCCAGCAAGCCAAAAATGTGCATGTGTCTGCAAAAATGGTTAGAAACTGACTCCATGAGGATGGTCTGAGTGCTCGACGTCCACAGATGGGGGTTGTGCTCACAGCCCAACACCCTGCGGCCCTCCAAAGAAATGCCACCCCACACCATTACTGACCCACTATCAAACCGGTCATGCAGAAGGATGTTGCAGGCAGAAGATCGCTCTCCACAGCGTCTCCAGACTCTGTCACGTCTGTCACATTTGCTCAGTGAGGGTGGAGGGTGGACTTATGCAGTTTTGAAATGGCCACTTTTCTGGTTATCTACATGCTGGAGCACACTTTGAATAGACAACGAGAGGAGGTGGTGGTCCCATAGGATGAGGTGGAAGCAGAAGATCATAATAATAATAATTTTATTTATATAGTGCCAACATATTCTGTAGCACTTTACATTTTAGAGGGGACTTCTACAGACAATAGATTTTACAGAATACCAAGAGGAATGAGGGCCCTGCTCGCAAGCTTACAATCTATGAGGAAATAGGGGAGACACGAAAGGTGGATGGTAACAATTGCTTTCATTGTTCTGACCAGACATAATGTAAGAAATCAGGTGTTCATTTAATGCTGCATGAACCAGATATCAGTCAGAATATGTAAAAGGACAGAGGGCTATTAAATTCATAAAGTGTGTGAGAACATGATGAGAGGAACCTGGTTATGAAGAAAACTTTGAATGGGCAACACAGGGATAGTTAAATAAATGTTTTGAGGCGGTAGGCCAGTCTGAAGAAATGCGTTTTAGGGCATGCTTTAAACTGTGGGTATTGGAGATTAATCAAATTTCTAGGTAGTGCATTCCAAAGAATTGGTGCAGTACATTAGAAGTCTTGGAGAGGTTCTGATTATTGAGGATGTTATCTTCACATCATTATGAGAATAGAGGGCACAGATAGGGTGGTAGACTGAGAAGAGGGAGGAGATGTAGTGTGGTGCTGAACCGTGGAGTGCTTTGTGGGTGAGAGTGATAAGTTTATATTGAACTCTGGAGTGGATGGGTAACCAGTGTAATGACTGGCTCAAGGTAGAGGCATCGGTGTCACAGTTGGTGAAGTCAAGGGATAACAATATCTCTAGGATCCGGACAGTCATTACACAGGCAGGTGCCATGGAAGGGGTTCATGGTTCCATACAAACTGTTACTGAACGGGCAGCAGCCACGGGACAAATGGAGGAGTATGAGGAAGAAGAGTTAATGGGCATGCAACAGTCAGGAGATGAAGTGGATAATAATCCCCTCTGTGTTGTCTCTAATTTGAGGAAGGGGACGGAGGAAGCAAGCTTGAGTGTTAACTCGCCACCAACACAGCATGGACCTCATGGAAGAACCTGACACAGGAGCGCCTTCTTGCTGTACTATCTGCATCATCATGCCCTTATATTTAGGATTAGAAGTAGTACTGACTACTGGGTTGTCATTCTGTCAGATCCACAGTACAAGAGTAAATTTTGCCAGAGGCGTTCCCCCCTTGTAAGGGATGCGCGCATGCTGGAGTATTATATAAACACGCTTGTAGACAATCTTAAGAGTGGTTTTTCCCAAGACAGCAGTGAGGTACACAGTGTGCATTGCAGTTATAGACTTCCAACCCCGGGAATGTTGAGTAGTCAAAGGAAAAATATTAGCAGCTTCAGTGTACGTGGCATAAGCAAATTCTGTGTGTCATTTCACATATTTTTTAGACCAGCTCATGCACCAGCAGAAGAGAATACAGGTCTGACATGATGTAAACGACTAACGGAGAGGAAGGTGCAGGAGTATCTCGAGCTCAATATCAAGGCCATCAGGTGGAATTTGGACCCATTTGCATTTTGGTAGTCAAAAATGGAAGAGTGGCCTGAGCTCGCCTGTCATGCCTTGGAGGTTTTGTCATGCTTGGTAGCCAGCATTCTCTCAAAACGTGTCTTCAGTGCTGCTGGTGGTCTCCTGAAATTGTAGACTTCCTAACTTTCATCAAGAAGAACAAGTCATGGATTTCCAATGACTTTTGCATTCCAGTCGCAGACATGGCAGACTAGGCATGGTGTCATTTTTAGTGTCATGCATTGATTTTGCGCTATTGCAGTCTGTGACACGTTTATTGTGGCTTCTGTGCCTACTGTTGCTACTGCTGCTGATGTTACAAACATTTTTTTTTTAATGTGGAGACTCCAAGTTTGGTCTCCATATGGTGTGTTGCCTGTAGTGGAAGGGGTGTCACAGCACAATTATACTATTTCTACTCTGGGAAAATTGATGCCACTTTAGTGGTGTGTGACAATAATTTTTTGAAATGTGGAGACACCAAGTTGGGACTCCATATGGTGTGTTGCCTGTAGTGGAAGTGATGTCAGAGGCCCATTATACTGTTTCAACTCTGGGGAATATGATGCCACTTTAGTGCTGTGTGACAATAATTTTTTGAAATGTGGAGACACCAAGTTGGGACTCCATCTGGTGGGTTGCCTGTAGTGGAAGGGTTCTCAGAGGCCCATTATACTGTTTCAACTCTGGGGAATATGATGCCACTTTAGTGCTGTGTGACAATAATTTTTTGAAATGTGGAGATTCCAAGTTGGGACTCCATCTGGTGGGTTGCCTGTAGTGAAGGGGTGTCAGAGGCGCATTATACTGTTTCTACTCTGGAAAATATAATGTAACTTTAGTGGTGTGTGACAACAATTTTTTGAAATGTTTGTACTCCAAGTTGGGTCTTTATCTGTTGGGTTGACTGTAGTGGCAGGGGCATCAGAGGGTCGTTATACTATTTCTACTCTGGGGAAATTGATGCCACTTTAGTCGTGTAGGACAATTATTTTGTGAAATGTGGAGATTCCAAGTAGCGTCTCCATCTGGTGGGTTGCCTGTAGTGGAAGTGGTGTCAGAGGCGCATTATACTATTTCTAATATGGGGAAACTGATGCCATTTTAGTGGTGTGTGAGAATATTTTTTATAAATGTGGAGACTCCAAGCTGGGTCTCCCTCTGGCGTGTTGCCTGTAGTGGAATAGTTGTCAGAAGCCCATTGTACTGGTTCTACTCTGGGGAAATTGATGCCACTTTATTCGTGTGCGACAAAAATTTTTTGAATGTTTGCACTCAAAGTTGGGTCTCCATCTCGTGGGTTACTTGTAGTGGAAAGGCTGTCAGAGGCCCATTGCTCTATTTCTATTTTGGGGAAATTGATGCCACTTTATTGGTGTGTAGCAATTTTTTAAAAATGTTTGCACTACAAGTTGGAATTAGAGATGGTCTATTTCACCATGGATGGAAGACACCCCTTGTCGGAAAGGAAAAGAGAAGACTAACAAAGGACACAGGCAGAGGCGCACATGAATGACAGTGGTTAGAGAGGTGTTAGTATTTTGATATTCAGGCTAAATATTGGTGAATAAATGTGAATTGTCAGCTCTGCTCAAGGACCTTAAGGAAGAAGTTGTTCTTCATTTGCATTGGATCCTCAGTGAAATGTAACAAATGTTTACAGATCTCTGAAGTCAACACTTACTTTCTGACCAGAATGGTTTTCTACATTTGCATAACTTGAAGCTCACGGACCCACTATTTAAAAGCTCCAATGGGGTTCTATACCAGGGACAGGAAATTATTCATTTGAGGAAAGCGTTTGCAAATATCCAATTAGGAGAAGGAGCCACCACTCCTTCTGGGCATGAAATTCCACAAAGGCTTAGAACACGGTGGAGCAGGAGTTCCTATGTAGGGTAATGAAGTAGTTTGGGCTTGGTGAGAATTTTACTAGGTGGATCCAAGGCCGGAACAAGGTATTTTTGTGCCGTAGGCAGATGAAGCCGATGGTGCCCCCCCCGATGAACTTTCAGTCCCTAAGTAAAGGAATGGGTCAGAGACTAAAGCGACAGGTCCCCTAACGCCCCTGTCCTTTCCTTCTGATGGGTTAAGTAGCAAGCTGTTAAGACTACTGTCAATAGAATTGCTACCTTTTTTACTCAAAAATACCAGCAAAAGTAAAAAGAGTGATGTGATGTACTTTAGAGAAGTGGCTCAACAGGGAGTATTTTTTTTAAGATAGATATAGAATCATTCATTGTTTAAGAACCATTAAGAGAATACAAATCGCTCTATTCATCCCTGACAGCCTATATTTCAAATCTCAGACCTAGTGATGGTCATGGAAACTAATATAGCTTAACTATAATGGGGGCTGTTTGGTTTCAGTTAAGATGTCCAGCATTTGGAAGACATCATAATAGAAACTAAACAGACCCTATTATAGATATAGGGATACATATGATGATTTTACTCCCATCAGGGTAGTTCTGGTGCCGTATTTCTGTATTGATGGTGCTTCTGCTGATGTATTCATGTATGGATGGTGGTTCTAACAATGTATTTATGTAGTAATGAATGTTCTGGTGACTGATTCATAACCAGAACCATCATCAATATAAAACCAAAATCATCCTCACTACATAAATTGAACACCAGAGCTATCACTAGTACATACATACGGCACCAGAACCATCATTAGTAAATAACTATGTCGTTAGAACTTCCATCAGTATATGAAAATGGCACCAGAACCACCATCAGTAGATAAATGCATCACCAGAAAGCTCATCAGTACAGGACTACATCACCAGAACCACTATCAGTACATTAATGTGTCACCAGAACCACAGCCAGTGAAATAAGTACAACATCAGCACCATTATCTACATAATTACGGCACCAGAACTGTAAGGAAAACACACGAGCGGAGAGATGGGGGATACGGAGCTTACACAGCCACAGCTCTCTGGCGCCCCCTTACCCTCAGGTCAGTCAGGGAACTCCACCTAGGTTATGGAGTCGCCGGAGAGGCTGCCCTGTCATTTACTGGTTATCAGGGCACTCTGCAGTGATTGCTGTATATATATCACCAGTCCCAGTCCGGGAATATATATATACAGTATATATAAAAACCTCCGGTCAGTCACTGCCAGCATCCCCCAATAACATCAGATCAGTATGCTGCCACCAGTTCCTCATTAGATATAAGCCCAGTCCGTTTAAAAGCTTATATCGGGTCAGAAACCAAACCCAGGAAGCGTAAAAGTACTAGCCGAACTCACGGATGTGGGAAATCGGGTTTCCAGATAAAAGAGCAGCCCAGGATTAATTGATAGTTTAATTGCCGAAAGGCTCATTAGATAATACAATTATATACAGAGTAATATACAGATATTACAGCCAAAAGTACAGATAAAAGTAGGGTACAGGTATGGGGAGTGCAGTCAGCTGTATGTGCCACGTTTCTTACCACTTGTGGATAAGGGAAGTTCTGGTATCCACAGGCACCTTGTTAGCTCCTGGTCCGTCTCCACACGTGACGTGACGTGGCTTCCATGGCAGAACCAAGACAAAGGCTAAATGTGTGCAGCTAGCTTTTTAACCCCTAGCTCGCCCCTCCAATATTTGCCATTGTCCCTCTGGGTTGGACTGAATTCTGCTCCCTTGAACTCTAGCTAAAATAAATCCCAATATTTAGGCTGAGTCATAACTTCCTAGCGGGAGGTTCAAATCAACGACTGCCATCTCAGTGCGTTCGTTGGGTCTGGAAAGATATTGAGAGTCCAAACTTGGGTCGGCTAAGTGGTTCTGGAGAGCCAGTCTCGATGCTTAGTATCTGGGGCAACTAGAAATATATGAGACAATGGTACTCTCATAATTCATCTCTAGGTGTCGGTGACGCTCAGTCTAGATCTTCCTTTGGTGTTGGCCACCTTGCACAAAAGATAGCAGGCGGTTCTAGCTCTTGCCGTCATTAACACGTGGCCTCTAATTCTCTGACCAAATGGTGAAGTTCTGTTCTTTTGGGGATTTGTGTACTTATCCCAAGAGTGGGGGGCCACTTCAGGAGTGGAGGAAGATCTCTGGACAATATATTGGGCCTGAATAGTACATCCAAAATGGAGTCTCCCTCATCCCTCACTTGGGGCTGTTTGGTTTCAGTTAATATGTCCAGCATTTGGAAGACATCATAATAGAAGCTAAACAGACCCTATTATAGATATAGGGATACATATGATGATTTTACTCCCATCATGTTAGTTCTGGTGCCATATACCTTGTGAGAATCAGGGAGGAATAGTGGATGAGGGCAGGTATATCTCGCCCAGATACCTTTCCTATGTGGCCTGGTCCGGTCAGTATCTCACCTGGTGACTAATGAATAATGGGAAGCGGATATAAAAGGAGGCCAGGTGGTGTGTTAGTAGCTCAGCCTGGGGAACACAGAGAGCCTGTCTGTGTGAGCGACACTTGTGAGTGAAAGCTGTGCTTACGGTAACGCTGGTTTGGGTGGCTGGGAGAAGCCCTCCAGTTGGTAGTTAGTACGGACCCTGTTTAGTTAGTGCCGGACAGGCAAGGAATTGTTTTATGTTTATTTTCCTGTATGTTTTGCTTTCACCTGAAATAATCCTGACCCAGCGTCAGTTATGTCCAAAACCCGGCTGTGCACCTGAGTTTCATGCTAAACCCACGTGACCTTTGACCCCAGCAAAGGTGATCCCGGAGTGTTTTATCACACCCTGTATTGATGGTGCCTCTGGTGATATATTCATGTATGGATGAAGGTTCGTATAATGTAGTGATGAATGTTCTGGAGATTGATTCGTAACCAGAACCATCATCAATATGAAACCAAAATCATCATAAGTACATAAATTGAACACTAGAGCTTTCACTAGTACATACATACGGCACCAGAACCATCATTAGTAAATAACTATGTCACTACAGCTTCTATCAGTATATGAATATGGCACCAGAAGCACCATCAGTAGATAAATGTATCACCAGAAAGATCACCAGTACAGGACTACATCACCAGAACCACTATCAGTACATTAATGCGTCACCAGAACCACAGCCAGTAAATAAATACACCAGCATCATTATCTACATAAATACGGCACCAGAATCATCACTGGTAAATAACTATGTCACTAGAGCCACTATCAGTACATGAATACAGCCCAATAGCCAGCATCAGGAGATAAAGGCATCACCAGAAACATCATCAGTACATGAATACATCACGAGAACCACAGCCAGTAAATAAATACAACATCATCATCATCATCAGTGTATGTGGACACCACCAAAACTATCACTAGTACATGAATACATCACCAGAACCACCATCAGTACTGTTGGGGTGATCTCCTAATGTGAGATCTTAGTGACTGCCTGCCCCTGACCTGATAAATATGAGCCGAATGCATGCATAGAAGACGGACATCAGACACAAGGTCAGGTGTGCTCCTCTCTTGGCCAGTGCTGTCACAGAACTGACTTTATTAGTATAAACAAAAGACCATGTAATAGGCAGGAAAAGGGCGTTGCTCAGCTTCTCCGGAGCCATTGTACCAGTCTGTATAAGGTCCGTGCTAAGTCTATTCCACATATGGTCTTCAGTGTATCCTCATCACATTCCAAGGATTCCAGGGCATAGTTCCAGCATATAGACACCACCTTGCCACACCATGTCTGAACTAGCTTATGTTAGATTAATAATTGATTTCATTAGCCGTTCTCTCCTTCACAGTACAGCAATAGGTTGTATTGTCAAGTCAGGCCCATATACCGTATATACTCGCGTATAAGCCGAGATTTTCAGACCATTTTTTTGGCTGAAAGTCCCCCTCTCGGCTTATACGCGAGTCATATATGTCAGGGGGTCGTGGGGTGGGGCGGGGGTGTCAGATCACACTGAGCCCCTCTGGCACGGTCTCTGCAGCCCCCTGCTTGTCCCACTGTCTCAGGCTCCTTCCTTCAGCGGTCATGTGGTACTGCTCATTAAAGTCATGAATATGCGCATATTTATGACTTTAATGAGCGGTACCACGTGACCGCTGAAGGAAGGAAAGGAAACCTTCAGAGAATGGGGCAGCAGAGACCACGCCAGGAGGGGGTAAGTATACCAGATATTCACCTGTCCCCATTCCAACGCTGCTCACCGCTGTCTGCCGCGTCCTCTGTTAGTGACATTCAGGCAGCAGAGGGCGTGATGACATGGTTACTGCGCGCTGTGCCCTCTGCTGCCTGAACATCACTGACGGAGGACACGGCAGACACCGGCACCTGTTCCTCAGTGAAGGAGAGGTGAGTATGTCTTTTTTTTATTTGCAGCAGCATATGGGGTATAATCTATGGAGCAGCATATGGGGGCATAATCTGGGGGCATAATCTATGGAGAATTTTATGTAGCAGCATATGGGGCATAATCTATGGAGCACCTTATGGGGCAGCATATGGGGGCATAACCTATGGAGCATCTTATGGGGCAGCATATGGCGGCATAATCTTTGGAGCAGCATATGGGGCCTATTCTATGGAGCAACTTATAGGGCAGCATATGGGGGCATAATCTATGGAGCATCTTATGGGGGCATAATCTATGGAGCATCTTATGGGGCCTATTCTATGGAGCATCTTATGGGGCCATTATTAACCTTTGTGCAGCATTATATGGGGTGTATTTTGTATGGAGCATTTTATGGGGCCATCATAAACTGTATGGATCATTATATGGGGCTCCTGATTCAATATGGATGTTCAAAAACATTTAATCTACTGATGTCTCAATTACAGTAATTTTACTTTTATTGGTATCTATGTTTATTTTTGAAATTTACCAGTAGCTGCTGCATTTTCCACCCTAGGCTTATACACGAGTCAATAAGTTTTCCCAGTTTTTTGTGGAAAGAATAGGGGGGTCAGCTTATACACAGGTCGGCTTATACACAAGTATATACAGTGCATTTGGTATTCAATTAAATTAAATGATTATTAAGAAAAAATCAAGACAATTAATGCAGGGGTGAGAATAAATTACCAAAAAGAAGGGGCAACACAAGCAGTCTATTGCACAGATATTATGCACTTCAATGTACTATGGCTACATAGGATGTAATATGGTTGTAAAAAGAATTAATAAGCCACAAAAAATAAGAAAATTGATATACTGATATTATACATAATCATAAAGTGCAAATAGTGAAAAAATAATTCATAAAAAGCACAAATCTGTAAAGACCAATCTATATATAAAAAGTGCAATGTCCAGAAATTCATAGACAGTGGGCTTAGGCACAAGTTTGTAAAGACCAATACATATATAGAGTGCAATATGCACGAATTCATAGACAGTGGGCTTAGGCCCACAACCGCATAAATGTATATCACTAATTCAACAAATGACTAGTGTAGATAGCCATGTGGGCAGAGATAAATATATGTCACAACAGATATCCATTTAAATAAAAATGCTCAGTGGCAGGTTCTAAATAGAGGTGCCAATGACAATTAGTCATATATGCGGCTGCAAGTAAACTGTATTGAAAAGAACATATACATGTGCCAAAAAATTGCACTCAATCAATATCTTATGCCAATGTGCAATAGATCCCCAGGATGCGCCAGTCCCCGACGCGCGTTTCGGAGTCTGTCTTCGTCAGTTTTTTTTTCGTTGTGATATGATTTGATATCCGATTTGTCCTTATTTGTCTTATATTGTCCATTTGTGCTTTGATAAGGCTTATTATATAATTTTTAACACCATTTATAATTTTCCTTAAACATACAACTTTGACCTTGGTATTTTGTTGAACCATATACATTTGGATCTCATGAACCAACAACTCCCAATATGTATTAAACAATGATAAGGAGATGCTGGGAGTGGTTGTTATCAGTCATTATCAGACTGCGGACCATGCAGGAACCACAATACTGATGAAACGCAGGCATATGTAAATGTTTACATCCAGGTACCTAATAGGTGACATCTTCTCTGATTGAGTGGTTTCTTCTTATTTCCATCTTGACCAGATGCCATGATGACTTTTCACATCCACAGCTGTTCTCTGCAGACTTCTCTCTTCTCCAATCTTCTGGAGCACATCCCCACATGGTGACCTTAAAAGTCAAAGTGTTACTAGATTGCCTTCTGCACAAAGATATCTGTCCATACTATGCCCTAAATAAGCCTCCTATGGTGTATGGCCTCTACACTGTCTGCCTTACTAATCCACAACCACATTACTGTGTGCCATTATCAGTAATAACTGCTACAATGTCATTTTTTCTTCTCCAGCCAGATGGCGTCGCCGTCAGGATATGTGCACACGATGCATATTTGCTGCGGATCCGCCGCGGATTTTTCAGCGCAGAAACGCTGGAGATCCGCACTGTGATTGACAGTACAATGTAAATCAATGGGGAAAAAAAATTCTGTGCAGATGGTGCAGAAAAATCAGTGCGAATTTGCATGTCACTTCTTTTCTGCGGTTTTGCTGCAGTTTTCCACCTGCTCCATTCTACAAAACCGCAGGTGGAAAACCGCAGTGGAAAACCGCGCAAAAACCGCAAAAAAAAGGAAGAAATCCGCAGGAAAAATGCCGGTCATTAAATCCGCGGGAGGATCCGCACCGTGTGCACATGGCCTCACCTGCACAACAGCAGCTATTGGATCTCTATACAAACCGATATCTGCTGCTGCGCAGGCTCCCCGGCGCCATTCTCAAAATGACTTTCTTTTTTTTCCCTCGCTCAAGTAAATCTGCAAAAGGCATTCAATGCACAGTAACCATGCGACTATGATGAAGCGCATTTATCATGCAAACTGCGGGGCAGGGCAGTGAGAGATCAGTGGGGGGGTCAGTAGTCTGCATTATGAATATCTCATCGGAGCACCACATACATGAACCCCGTCCTAGGGCACGAGAATCTCATTAATATGAAGCTGAAAATAAAGATTTAGGCTAGTTTCACACTTGCTTTTTTTTGCAGCGCGTTTTTCCCGCAAAAAAACGCATTAAAAAAACGCATACAAATGCATACAAACGCTGCGTTTTTTTCCAGCATTTTAATGCGCATGCAGGAAAAAAACGCAGCGTTTTTGCGCGTTTGTATGCGTTTTTTGTGCGTTTGCGTTTTTTTACAGATTTTGGAAAAACCCCACAAAAAAGAAAAAACAACCATTCAACAACACACAAGACCAATGGGACTTCATTGTGGGTGTGGTATGTTAATATATATACACCCTGTCTACAGTATTCTTCACATTTGCTTGATTCTTCTCGTGACCATGGATCTGCGCTGGAAGAGTTTTCACTTCAACTTGGATTTGGACATCGCGATGGCTCAGGCGTATGCAGTTGCTTGCCATGAACAAAGGAAGAGAGAGAGGCAGCGAAGACGGCGGCGTATGTGGATACATCCGATTGTTGAACTCCGGGAGAGCCGTGGGGCATACCATACCCTCTACAGCGAGCTCCAGTCAAACCCGGAGAAATTTACAGATTATATCCGGATGTCCCACGAAAGTTTCATGGATTTGCTTGCTCGTGTCCAACAATCCATCCGGAGACAGGACACACAGCTCCGTCGTGCGATTCCTCCTGAGGAACGGCTACTGGTGACATTACGGTATGTTTTAAAAACAAAGGGGTGTGGTCTGATGTTTTTTTTTGTAAATTTAGTATTCAAAACCTTGGGTAATTAGTTTTCGTGAATGTACTAATATTTTTTTTATAGTTTTTAAAAATAATATACATAAATATTAATTTTACTTCTTTGTCTGTTCACAGATTCCTGGCGACTGGAGAAACCCTATCCTCACTACACTTCCAGTACCGTATTGGAATCTCTACCTTGTCTGGAATTGTTGCTGACACCTGCCGGGCTCTCTGGAATGTTCTTTGCCCAGAATTTATGCCCCTGCCCACCGCTGAAAAGTGGATGGAAATTGCTGACAAATTCTGGACAGTATGCAATTTTCCCAACTGTTTGGGAGCTGTTGATGGGAAACACATACGGATCATCAAACCCCAAAGAACGGGATCTGAGTACTATAATTACAAAAAGTACTTTTCAATAGTACTCATTGCAATTGCGGATGCCGGATGTATGTTTGTAGCAGTGGACATTGGAGCATTTGGCCGTGGTAATGACTCGCAGGCTTTTAAAAACTCAGACATGGGCCGGAGGTTGTATGGCAACCAATTTAATTTCCCTATGCCACGGCCTCTTCCTCACACCGAAGCTCCGCCACTGCCCTTTGTAATGGTTGGCGATGAGGCTTTTCAAATGTGCGGAAACTTACTGAAACCCTACTCCAGCCGAGACTTGGACCACACCAAAAAAATTTTTAATTACAGGCTGACCAGGGCCAGAAGAACTGTCGAGTGTGCTTTTGGGATTCTTGTTTCCAGATGGCGAATTCTGGGCACGGCCATTAATCTTAAACTTGAAACAGTCGATGAGGTGGTGAAGGCCTGTGTGGTTCTACATAACTTTGTGATGGCTAAAGAGCACCCGACCTTTGAACTGGACGATGATGCTCCTAACCCATTGCCTGAATTCACTCAGCACACTCTCAGGTCATCCGTTGAAGTTGGCCAAATGAGGGACAAATTTGCGGCCTACTTTATTTCTGATGTAGGACGGGTGCACTGGCAAGATGAAATGGTGTAATGTTGTTGTTTATGGTAATAAAAATCCTTATTTGATACCATTACTGAGTGCACTATATTTTTTAAACTCCGATTAATTAAAAAACTTCCCATGTATAACTGAATTTTGTTATGTTCACACACCTGGGCAGGTAAATACACATACGAGTTAAAATGCAGCATTGCTAGTCTGCGTGAAATATATTGGAATGAGCAAAGCTGCAGGCCATGAATCAGGAAACCATTTTTTTTCAAGATAAAATTGTGCAAATAGTTTAAAACAAAGTATGTGATTTTCTCAAAACACAACACTCAAAACCCAACCCCAATGAAAGTCCATGGGGAATACAAGTCAGCATTGAGTGGATGAATGTAATCTGCTCCATTAAAAGTTATTACACTAGGCCTTTGAATTGACTATACTAGGCCGTGGTATTTCAAATATGAGTATACTAGGCCTTGGGGCTAGTAGTATAGTAATATGTGAAATACCACGGCCTAGTATAGTCATACCAAGGCCTACTGTTATAACTCGATTTTTAACAACTAGCATCTTGTTTCAACAAAAACAAACTGGTGAAACTAGAAAGAAACTTATTTTTTAGACAAGTTTCAACAGTTTGTTTTTCATGAAACCAGATTCTATTTGGTAAAACTAGAGTTATTACACTAGGCCTTGGAATGACTATACTAGGCCGTGGTATTTCAAATATGAGTATACTAGGCCTTGGGGCTAGTAGTATATGTGAAATACCACGGCCTAGTATAGTCATACCAAGGCCTACTGTAATAACTCGATTTTTAACAACTAGCATCTTGTTTCAACAAAAACAAACTGGTGAAACTAGAAAGAAACTTATTTTTTAGACAAGTTTCAACAGTTTGTTTTTCATGAAACCAGATTCTATTTGGTAAAACTAGAGTTATTACACTAGGCCTTGGAATGACTATACTAGGCCGTGGTATTTCAAATATGAGTATACTAGGCCTTGGGGCTAGTAGTATATGTGAAATACCACGGCCTAGTATAGTCATACCAAGGCCTACTGTAATAACTCGATTTTTAACAACTAGCATCTTGTTTCACCAAAAACAAACTGGTGAAACTAGAAAGAAACTTATTTTTTAGACAAGTTTCAACAGTTTGTTTTTCATGAAAACCAGATTCTATTTTGTAAAACTAGAGTTATTACACTAGGCCTTGGAATGACTATACTAGGCCGTGGTATTTCAAATATGAGTATACTAGGCCTTGGGGCTAGTAGTATATGTGAAATACCACGGCCTAGTATAGTCATACCAAGGCCTACTGTAATAACTCGATTTTTAACAACTAGCATCTTGTTTCACCAAAAACAAACTGGTGAAACTAGAAAGAAACTTATTTTTTAGACAAGTTTCAACAGTTTGTTTTTCATGAAACCAGATTCTATTTTGTAAAACTAGAGTTATTACACTAGGCCTTTGAATGACTATACTAGTCCATGTTATTTCACATATGACTATACTAGCCCTTGGGTTGGTTTTTAACATGTATTTACCCATCAGTGTTTGTGAGTGGCGCAAACAACATTAATGAAACTTATTAATGGTGAACCACAAATGTAAATTTATTTTTTATCACAAAAAAAAAATTTAAAAATTATTTTTTACGGCGTTTGGGGGCAGATGGTTTCAATTTGGGGGTGTGCAGGGAATATGCAACACTTGCAGTTGAAGACGGTGTTTGAGGGGAAGGGGCAACAAAACTTGTGGGGGAAGGTAGTCCAGTTAAGGGAATTAAACTTGGAACACTTGTAGGAGAGGAAATCTGTTCAGTTACATTAGTTGTAATGGCATGTCGCCGTAGGCTTGTGTGCCTGGACCGACTTTGGCCCAATGCCCGCCTTGATTGATTTCGCCTTGAAGTAGGGGCAAATATGGAATGTAGGTCCCCCGTCTGCTGGTATGGCTGCTGCTGCTGAGGTGGCGGCTGCTGCTGCAGAGGTTGCGGCTGCTGCTGAGGTGGCGGCTGCTGCTGAGGTGGCGGCTGCTGCTGAGGTGGCAGCTGCTGCTGAGGTGGTTGCTGCTGCTGAGGTGGTTGCTGCTGCTGCTGAGGTGGCGGCTGCTGCTGAGGTGGTTGCTGCTGCTGCTGAGGTGGCGGCTGCTGCTGAGGTGGCTGCTGCTGCTGAGGTGGCGTCTGCTGAGTTGGCTGCTGCTGCTGAGGTGGCTGATGCTGCTCTTCTTGTTCAGTGCTCGTCCTTGCAGGAGGACTGGTGGCGGCAGTGATGGCCCAGGTTTGCAGAGTGGTGGTGGCAGGGCTACTACATGTTGTTGTAGCGGCAGGGCTGTTCCATGTTTGCCTAGTGGTGGCTGAGCTCCACGCATGCATGGGATTGGCGGTGGTGCTCCAGACAGGAGCAGCGCTTGCCATGGTGGTGTCGGTGAAGTGACCAGCTGCACTCAGACTTGTGGTGGTGTAACGGTGGGTGTCCAGCCTTTGAAGAGAGGTGTCCGTGCAGTGGTATGCAGCACAAGTCGGTAGTGAGGTGAAGCGAGTCAATGGTGGCACAGGTGGAAAGGACACCACTGCCTGCTGACCGTACCGATTATGCTGCATAGCCTGCAAGAAAGCATTGTTGCAGGCCTGCAGCACATTCAGCTGTTGATCAGGACTAAGGTGTTCCGCCATGCCCTTTTCAATCTTACTAAAAAAATGGTGTGCTGGTCTGTTGAGGTCGGCCTCCAGACGGTCAAGGCGCTGTTCTACAGAATTGAAGCGGTGTTCAAAGTGGTTAAAACCACGTTCCATCAGTGCAAAACCGCTTTCAACTCTGTCGGACAGTGACTTGAGGCTGGAATTAAATGTCTCGCTCAAATGCATAAACTCGGGCAAGACATTCCTGTCCAAGGCCCTCTGCCGCTGGCGGGTAGTGCCCGCATAACCAGTGGCAGAGACCTGGGACAGGGGAACACCTGATGGCCCAGCTTCCTGGTCACCAGCTGTGTGTGTGTGGGACCTGCAAGGTGCTTCCTGGCTGTCGGATGGCTGGGACGGGTCAGAGGACGTCCGACGAAGGACCGCTCCAGGGCCAGGTTGCAGGGTGCTGCTCCAGGTGCTGTGGAAGAAAGGAAAATCATTACTACCATGCCTTTACAAGAAGCATCAGCTGTGGATTAGAAAAACACAGATTAATAAAAATAAAAACCCAAAATGTATAATACTTACGATCTTGTGGCAAGGACCGGTCTTAGGAACTGCAACGCGTGATAGTGACGGTATCTAGTTCTGGTCCTTGACGCAGATCCACTGCGAACCTGGCCCTCAGCACGAACATCACTGTTGAAGCGGTCCTTGATCGAACGCCAACGTGTTCGGACTTTGTCCACTGTTGATAAAAAAAAACAGTGCCGTCAAGTACAACAGTCACTGCTTCACAATTTAGCAATACAATACTCAAAGCAGTCACTGTACACCCCGATGACACTGTTGGGTTTCCTGCTAGAATACACCTAGCACGAAACCCAACAGTGCCGTCAAGGACAACAGTCACTGCGGCACAATGTAGCAATACAATACTCAAAGCAGTCACTGTAGACCACGATGACACTGTTGGGTTTCCTGCTAGAATACGCCTAGCACGAAACCCAACAGTGCCGTCAAGGACAACAGTCACTGCGGCACAATGTAGCAATACAATACTCAAAGCAGTCACTGTAGACCACGATGACACTGTTGGGTTTCCTGCTAGAATACGCCTAGCACGAAACCCAACAGTGCCGTCAAGGACAACAGTCACTGCGGCACAATGTAGCAATACAATACTCAAAGCAGTCACTGTAGACCACGATGACACTGTTGGGTTTCCTGCTAGAATACGCCTAGCACGAAACCCAACAGTGCCGTCAAGGACAACAGTCACTGCGGCACAATGTAGCAATACAATACTCAAAGCAGTCACTGTAGACCCCGATGACACTGTTGGGTTTCCTGCTAGAATACGCCTAGCACGAAACCCAACAGTGCCGTCAAGGACAACAGTCACTGCGGCACAATGTAGCAATACAATACTCAAAGCAGTCACTGTAGACCACGATGACACTGTTGGGTTTCCTGCTAGAATACGCCTAGCACGAAACCCAACAGTGCCGTCAAGGACAACAGTCACTGCGGCACAATGTAGCAATACAATACTCAAAGCAGTCACTGTAGACCACGATGACACTGTTGGGTTTCCTGCTAGAATACGCCTAGCACGAAACCCAACAGTGCCGTCAAGGACAACAGTCACTGCGGCACAATGTAGCAATACAATACTCAAAGCAGTCACTGTAGACCACGATGACACTGTTGGGTTTCCTGCTAGAATACGCCTAGCACGAAACCCAACAGTGCCGTCAAGGACAACAGTCACTGCGGCACAATGTAGCAATACAATACTCAAAGCAGTCACTGTAGACCACGATGACACTGTTGGGTTTCCTGCTAGAATACGCCTAGCACGAAACCCAACAGTGCCGTCAAGGACAACAGTCACTGCGGCACAATGTAGCAATACAATACTCAAAGCAGTCACTGTAGACCACGATGACACTGTTGGGTTTCCTACTAGAATACGCCTAGCACGAAACCCAACAGTGCCGTCAAGGACAACAGTCACTGCGGCACAATGTAGCAATACAATACTCAAAGCAGTCACTGTAGACCACGATGACACTGTTGGGTTTCCTGCTAGAATACGCCTAGCACGAAACCCAACAGTGCCGTCAAGGACAACAGTCACTGCGGCACAATACAGAGCAGGGAAATACTCACTAAACGCCTTTTTGGCGGATGCTGTGGCGCTGTCCCAGCCATCCATCAACGCTGCGGCCACCTCATTCCATAGCCGCCGTGTCACCACATTGTCCTTGTACAGCCGGTCACGGCTGTCCCACAACGGCGAACGCTCCTGGACCAGGCTGATGAGCTGCTCATTATCCAGGTAGACGTCTTCATCCCGTTGTGGAACCTAGACAAAACACATTCATTAGAATAATCAAATTTAAATTGACTAAAAAGTTACAAAAAAAGAAAAAAAAAAAAGAGTAAAAATAGAAGATAAAAAAAAAAAAAAAACATTACAAATCATTTGATACTTACATTACGTATCACCACCGGGACTTGGCTTCGCTGCTCCTGCTGTTCGCCCTCACTATTCCCGTCCGCAGATGATGATGACGATGTCTGAAAGTTGAAAAAAACGTAAGAGATTTGGAGAAGCAGCAGATATACTTACCAGATGCACGAAAATAATCACCTCACGGTCTGCTTGCGCCAATTCCTGCCGCGATGGGGAATACTCCGATTCTGAAGACATACTGCATGTAAAAATAATAAAAATCATTAGTACATACATAATTTAAAAGGACAGGCATATAATGTAATATACTCACATTCTTCGCTGATATAATGTGTTCTTGGTTGAATGTCTGCTCTTCAATCTGTCTAGTGTAGTAGTGGCAGAGTTTTGGCAGGCACCTCCTTTATATAGCCTTTTTTTTTTGGACTTTAGAAGATTCTAACTAGGATAAAAAGTGGACACCACCCAAAAAACGCTGCGCTAAAAAAGCGCATACCTGCGCATGCCAGTGCGCACGTATGCGCATCCATAGGCTATAATGGCCATTTTTAGCGCAAAACGTGCGCATACGTGCGCATGCGATTTTTTCAAGGGCCAAAAAATGCAACATGCAGCGTCTGGAAAATACCATCGCACACCCCAAAAAAACGCAGCGCATGAAAATCGCATACATGCGCTTACAAGTGCGCAGGTATGCGCACCCATGTTAAATATAGGGGAAAAATCGCATGCGCACGTATGCGTTTTTTTCCAGCGCTAAAAAACGCAAATGTGAAACCAGCCTAAGAAACAGCCACAAGACGGCTTTCATCAACCAAGGCATCATTTTATTCAGTATAACAGCACCGACCTGACATTGTGTGTAGGTCACTATGCACAATCCTGCTGACAGGTTCCCTGTAAGTAGGCGGCTTTATATCACAAGAGTGGATTTCGTTAGGAAATGGATAAGGCAAAAATGGAGCATTACAGAACAGAAGAAATTACTAGAGTGATAAAATATGACGGTGTGGTTTTGCTCCTCTAAGAATTTTGAAAATTGTGTGAACAATTGGAAAAAAAATGTGGAGAGCATTAAACCTCGGGGGAGAGATAATCAACAGCTTAAACATCAGTGAGTTTTTTATTTTTATATATTTGCTTATGTTGGGTTTTTTTATTATTTTTTTCTGAACAATTAGAAAAAGGTTGTGTGTGAAGGAATTAGGCCGGGGTCTCACTCGCGAGTGCAATGCAAGAAAAGTGTGCGAGTCTCTCGCCTCAATCCCCGGCACTGCCACCGGTGGCTCGGAGCAGAGCGTTCAACTGCAAAGAAATACATGCAGCCGCACACTCCGGTCCCGAGTGCCAGTGGTAGTGCCAAGTATTGAGGCCAGAGACTCTCGTGAGTTTCTCGCATTGCACTCGCAAGTGTGACCCGGCCTTAGGAAGATTGTTGTTTTTATCTGATTTCCTCTTTTTGTATCTGTACAGTATGTTTTGTACAATAAAGTTGTAAAATTCAAAAAAATGAGCAAACAATTGCAGGGTTCTAATGATGTCACAATGGGCTGGAGGCTATAGAATGCCCCGTCACCCAGGGTTCCGTTGAGGGTTTTAGTAGGCGTTTGTGGAGAGAGGAGTGTTGTGAGCGACTTGTGCAAATATGATGCCAAGAAAGCGATTTAAGAGTATTATAGTTCTCTGTGATACCGAGGACAGCAGCGATGATGACGATTTACATCAGGTGAGTATCATTTTATATTCTTAAATAAATAAAAAATATTTGGGATAAAAGTTCAAGAAAAGATGGTGGGACAGAAAATAGCGCTCCAAGTAGATGAGGTGATAACTCGGATCATGATTGCAGAGTGAAGACTGCGTCACTTGTAATATTTGTGACAATATGTCCATGTACTGGATACATAACATTGCATGAAGACACATAAATGTCACCACCGCCCCTATCCATAGCCTAACCATAAGTGTCCCATACCCCCGCTATACTCTGTACGTGGAATAAGCACAGTGGAGACCACACTCATATCGCTGCCCACCTGTAATCAGTGGAATATGGGGTAAGATTATAGATTGGAGATGTTCATGGTTATAGATTCTATCTGACATGTTTGCCATTTTTTCAGTCTCATCGAAGAAAGAGGCCAATACCGAGGTCTCCAGGCCAAGATAACACCACTGGCTTCAATTCGGGCCCGACTCCGAGTTTACCAGGTACTGTAACCCTAATCTAGTGAAGTCTCTGAGGTATTAATAAGCCATTGTAGTCACCGGGTGCAGATCACGTGCACATTGTGGTCAGGGCTTGGATTTATCGTTATTAGTCGTCTATGGTAGAGTTTATAGCAAACATTTCTGTTCAGCAATTGGTCAGGAATATTCATGCAGGCGTTATAAAGTCAGGCAGAAATGGGATTTGGGGATTGATTCTCATGGTGGCCATGTACAGGGCAGATTACTGGAGCTGAAGGTGATTGTTTTGCCCCATGTACCTATAGGGAAACACTGGATAATTTATTAGGATTTATTTCTTTTGATATTGAGCCTCGGTCGTTGCTATTACAATATTTCATAAGAGAGTTATATTGTGTTTCCCCCACAGATCTGAGTTTACCACCAACAGATCATGGTCCGGACAGTACCACCTGGTAAGACACGTTTCCTCCATTACTAAGTACAAGATGGGGATTAATGATTAATGATGGCTCATTACCTGTTACATTTATTCCACAGCTCCGATGACATCATTATTGATGATGACGATGATTCCAATAGAGCAGCAACTTCCATGTATAATAGTAAGTTATCATTTCTAGACACAATCCAGGGTTATGTTATTGTAGAGGTAACAATGACTTTTCTGTACTGTCACAGGTCAGTTTCCAAATCTAACAATTACAAGGGCGCTGATCAGGAGTTGGAACAGCGAGCCACCTGGGAAATGTGTTGTAAATGCCAGTGTCAGAGAATGACAGCAGCATTTAACAGGTTAACAGAAGCAGTCAGAGCTCCAATCCACTCTTGGCTGTCAGAGGCAGATGATGGTTGAATGACACAACCATCATCTGCCATGAAAGAGGCGGGCTCAACTCCTTAGCCCTCTCCATTCATTCTCTACTGATGAGCGTCGTACATGGTTGTTAAGGGGTTAAATTACAGATACCTTAGAGAGGTAATCCTATTTTACGCATGCTTGATTGGTGTGGATCCTGTGTCTCGGATATTTCCATATTGGGAGAGCAAGTCACCGCCATGTTGACTTATGGCCATTGTTATCCTTAGAGAATTTATTACAGATGTGCAGTACATTTGCTTGTGTCTTTTTGGAAACCCAATAGACATCAATGGAGAAATCCCTGCACCAAGGAATCCCACATCTCCATTAAAACCATGGAGGCTACCATGAATCAGCAAATGAGGTGAAAATGGACCCCTACCATTTGAGGGTCCACCCTCCGGCCATTGAGGACATGTTCACTTCTGATCTTGTACTGAGCACATGCAACATTACTAAGGATATATTACCTGAGTAACAGGTGGGATAGACATCTGAGAAAGTTTATGGACCCTGATGTTGCTGAACCCCATTATAATGTCAGATCCTGATCTGAAGGGAAGATCCTGTGGATTTCTGGTGGTCTGGTCAGCTATGTCTTCTGCTCTGGCCGGATCCCATATTCATAGTCTTATTAGTCCTCTACACTCTATATTTATAGACCCCTCTCTAGTACGGGCTGCATACTAACACGTATGATTTGAGCCTTATAAAAAGTATTTTCACTCTTCCATATTTCTGTACAGATCATTTACCATCTGACAGCGAGGAGAGCTCCGCTACAGAGGAGAGGTAAGTTAGATCCATCTACCTCTATATAAAGCCATGAACTAGGCGAGATGTTTCCTGTGGATTTATATATGATTCTTATCTTTGCCAGGACACCACGATGTAACATCCCCGGCTGTTTCCTGGAAGAAATTATTTCTCCTACTTCCATCTATGTTACCCACTTCCAGGAAAATAAGGAGGAGCTGGTGGAGCGACTGTACAACTTGTACAACCGGACAGTCTTCGATAATAAGGTATCACATCTTGTCATGGGTTTCTGGGTGATACATGACTTCACTATTATCTCCCCCTTTAAACAATCAATTCCAAGAAAAATGGCTCTAACTTTCTAAAAAAAGGCAGATTCCTAACCACATTGTCATGTTTCTGTAATATAGTTATTGAATATCTCAGGTAAATCTCACTTAGTTTGGTGAATGCCGTCACCCTCTTCCCATCTGTGGGACGAGAGGAAACCTTAGATGATCCACCATGCAGAGACAAAAAGATTAGCATTTTTTGGCTTGACGTTCAAAGGATTTTTACATTTATTTATAAAAAACATTTAGTTGATATTTGGACATTTTAGAATAAGGTTATTTTTATTTTTGTTCTCACATCTTGGACTTCTCGGTAGACCCCGCTCCCCATACAAGTAGACCAGTGCTGTAAATGACATATGAGAGTTGGGGACTTTGTAAGATTGGGGGTCAAAGAGTTTACAGATGTAATGGAATTTGTTTTCTTTATTTTAGCTCCCTTTGAAAATGGACATTTTGTGGAGCAAGAGGCTGACAGCATCCGCCGGCCAATGCTGGAATAAGCTGCAGGACAACCACCGTTTCTCATATATTGAGCTTTCTGAAAAAGTCTGCGATTCTGCCGGTAGGTTTCACATCACATCCATCCTACAGCTTCATAAGACAACCTGTATACAGGGCAAAAAAACCGCTACTTGTTATGCAGAACATCTTAGAAACTCATTTTACATACTGTCATAAGAAAAACTAAGTACACCCTCTTTGAATTCTAGTATTTTACATATCAGGAGAAAATAAAAAAAGTATCAGCTCCATAGAAAGTCCTAAATGTAGGGAAATACAATCTCAGAAAACAACGAGAAAAAAATATATTGCATCATTATTTATTTAGCAAAAAGTAGGCCAAAAGGCAACAACGGCGTGTGATAAAGTACACCGTCGATGCAACTTCAAGTTATTGCTGCTAAAGATGATTCTAAAAGCTATTGATTGATGGGGTGTACTTATTTTTCACTCTCTGCTTCTGCATTTTGAAGTAGGTTTCGGTAAATAAATAACGGCACGGTTGACTTGTCACGTGTTGTTCATCTCATGATGTATTTTGTATTTTGTCCTGCTATGTAAAACCAAATAGTTCGATCAGGGTGTACTCAGATTTTGTCATAACTGTATAACCTCTTGTTTTAGAGCGAGTACGATCCACACTTGCGCATGAGATGTGCCATGCCGCCTCTTGGATAATCAACGGTGAACGCAAAGACCACCATGGCTTGTTATGGCAGGCTTTCACAAGAAGGGTAAACCTTATCCATCCCGAGCTGCCAAAAGTGACGGAATATCACAATTATACCATCAACTACACCTACAAGTACAAATGCCACCGGTGTGATAAAGAGTAAGTGGATTTTATGACCCATCTCCTCCGGACACACAATCACTGCGGAGAGACGTCCGTGCGGTTCTGTTGGTGGAATGCTTTCATACTTTACTACTATCAGAGCGGACTGACGTCTGGGGGGCGGTAGGGTTTAGGATGCTACGTGTTATATTTTCTGTGCTGGGCCAGTTCTTAATATATTGATTTCAATTTGTTCTTGTTAATATAATCCATGGTATTAATGAGCGTTCATTCCAGTCCAGTAACCAATATTCCTCTTATCTTTGCAGAATTGGGCGATTTAGACCAATAGCTGGCAATAAACGTAAATGCCGCCGGTGCGGAGGACGAATGCGACAACTACCCAGCAGCTAAACAAGTAACTATTCTTCAGAATATTTAGTCTCTAATTTTATTTCTTTAAAATGTAAAGTTGAGACACTTTTATATATTTTCCCCTGAGTAGCGAGACAATGAATATCTGTGTTCATCACCAGCAATTAGCGGTAAAGATCCAGAATCCGTCCTCATAGGTTCCAGATAAGCCCCGGTTACATTTCCCATAACTCGCTGGCTATGGAATGATTGACCATTCCCAGCAATTATCTACAAAGCTCTGGAAAACCTTCTATGAGTTTACGCTTTGTTGGATGTAATTATTTTCTTTCTATTTTCAGGTTCATTATTGGAACAGTGAGATTCCTCTAAATATTGTCATCTCATCCACCTGTGATGGAGGTAAGAACGAATCTTCCAGTATTGTCAGCAATCAATAATAAAAGTGAATTTTACAATATTGAGAATCTGGAGTCTCTAATTTAGTCTTTTATTGAGTTTTATCATTTAAAGATTAAATACTTTTATATATTTTGCCTTTTTCCACCACCGTGTAGGGAGACAATCAGTTTACGTCTTCATCACAAGCAGCGAACAGCAAACATTCAGAATCCACCTCTTCTGATGGACACAAAGCTTCTGACGGGCGTTTTCCAGGTAAATATTTCGGTGCTTTTCCTCCAATCATTCCTGTTTTCAAGAAGTGCAACAGCGAGGACAGTGTAAGCAAGGTGTCATAACAGAAGAAATGCAATATCGGTTTTATTACTGCATTTATTTCTTCTAATTATTATTTTTTCTTGCTGCACAATTTTTAAATTCTGTCTGAGAAAGGAAGGAAATGATGAAAGTTATCAGCCTACTGCTGCGGAGGAATCTCCAACACACAGTCTGACGGGCGAGATGAGCCCCTCTGACATGGCATGCCGTATGGATCTATTGTGAGTGCTCTCACCATAGCCGTATGGCTCATGTCGCATTTATCTCACATTACACTGTTATTGGCAGCTTCCTATTTCCAATCTCCACATTGGCCTTCTTTGTAGACAATATATAATGCAATATTTCAGGTCTATTTCACCTTCAGCTGATGACCAGGAATACAATGCTGAAGTTCCTTCTCGGAGTTTGCTTCTTTTGATCACCAGTACCTTTTGTCAAGTTTTTTAAAAACATCTTTTAATTGTTTTCAGGTTAATGAGAAATGCGACTTATCGCTTCTACACAGGCATGACACATCGTGGAAGAAAACGGTGAATTCCGTCCCCGACCTGCGCTGAGAACAGTTTCCAAGACCTGGAGAATCTCTACAAGTGCTTTATAATCAGAGCTGCCCAGCAATGGATATGGCACTGGACATTTGAACTTCAATAGTCATCAATTGCTTTTTTTTTCTAATTTTTCTGAGTTAGATATAAATACCATTAAAAAATGAATATATTAATTCTTTCTAGTTTGGGATTTTTGTTCTGCAAAACGATGGCTGTTGATAAACATATTACAATCAATGTTGTCTACTTGTGATATTCAGCCATAATCCGCCTCGCACAATCGAGAGGAGCGGAGCTTTGTCTGCTGCTGTTAAACTGTTAAATGCAGCTGTCAATCTGTGAGAGTTGCATTTCACCCCTTAACGTCTAATGACAGTCCATCATGGCTGGGTGTCAGTTTCCGCACCAGGACGGACAGTGTCCGTCATGCATGTAAAGTGACACTAAAACTTGCAAACACCCAGTGATAGTTCAGCGCCGGCAGATGTGTATGACAGCTGAGAGGTACAGAAAGAGGTGCAGACACCAGTAGTGTAGTTACCAGGGGGGCAGAGGGTGTTGTTGCCTCGGGCCCCTTGCTTTGAGGGGGCCCACCCAGAGCTACTGCCACTGAGTATACCAACTGAGTTGTAATCAGGGTTACCGGTTAGGGGCCCACTCAGATTTTTCTCCCCCCCGAGCTGAATCCCTAGCTCCGCCTCTGGCAGGGACCCATGCTGTCGGTCCCCGCACCCAGATCGCTGTAATCGGGCAGTCAATCTGACTGACCGCTCACAGCATGACTGCGCAGGAGATGCTGAAATATCAGCCCTTCCTGCCCGATCAGAGGAGAAGCTCGGCGCTGACAGTGCCAGAGCTTCTGCTGTTAGAAACTTGTGTGAAATCTAGAATCAATTTTTATCCCACTCCCAGGGGCACCCCAGTCTTCCTGTCCGTCCTCCCATCTCCTCTGTTATATATATATATATGAAAGAGATTGAGATGGCTGCACATTTCTCTTCGGCAGATGAGGCTTACGCCATGATCTGTTCGGATACAGACAGTGCCAGTGAAATGGCCGAGTAGTTTTTGCTGATGTCCTCGCCCACACTCAGATCATAGTGGTCAACTGATGTCCTGTACGACACCCCTATGTTCAAAGAGGTAATGGCCCGGTGACGATTTGAGAGCATTCTTCAATTTCTACATTTTGCAGAAAACGCAAATTGCCCCCCTTCCAATGACCCCAGCTCTTTACAAAATCAGGCCCCTAATAAAATATTTTAACAATAAATTTTCTCAGACATTTACCACAGAAAAAATATTTCTGTGTGGACGAGTCCCTGGTCTTTTTCAAGGGCAGGCTGCATTTCAAGCAGTACTTGCCGAATTAAAGGTCCAGATTCGGACTGAAAATATATAAGTTGCGTGAAGGCGACTCTGGCTACATACATAAATTTCGGGTCAGGGCCGGCTCCAGGTTTTCATGGGCCCCGGGCGAAAGAGTCTCAGTGGGCCCCTTTAACACATACCACAATTCATGATGCACAGATACGACAGAGAAATATAGGTATCGTACAATGCCAAAGATTTCACTTCTTACATTACATGACTGATATCTATTGTAAATTCTACAATAGCTCAGAAACCAGACAGTATAGTCCTCCATACAGTATTATGGGCACCACATAGTGCTCTGTACAGAATAATGAGCCACATATACTGCTCCATACAGAATAATGGACCCCATATAATGCTTAATACAGTATAATGAACCTCATATATTGCTCCATAGAGAATAATGAGCCCCATATATTGCTTCATACAATATAATGAGCCTCATATAATGTTCCAAACAGTATAATGAGCCCACATATTGCTTCAAACAGAACAGTGGGCCCCATATATTGTACTATACATAATGGGCCCCATATAATGCTCCATACAGTATATTATGGGCACCATATAATGCTCCATACAATATATGATGGGTCACACATATAATGCTCCATACAGTATATAACGAGCCCAATGTATTACTCCATATTTGATGGGCCCAATATAATGCTTCAATATATGATGGGCCACATATATTACTCCATATATAATGGGTGCACACTAGTCATCACGTCCTCTGATCTGAAACATCACAGTCAGAAGACACGGAAGTCGCTGCAGAGGAGGAACGGGGAGAGGTAAGTATTGCAAGTATCATGGCCCTGAGCAAGCGACGGGGGCTCACTTGTGGGGGCTGGCACTTGACCTTAATAGCTCGCCGGTGTCCCCGACAGCGAATGAGCCCCCCGACCTGCTCAAGCACTTGCCCAGGTGCTGATACCGTCCCTGATTACGACTATTTTTATATCTATATCTATATACACTGCTCAAAAAAATAAAGGGAACACTTAAACAACAACTTAAATAACTCCAAGTCAATCACACTTCTGTGAAATCAAACTGTCTACTTAGGAAGCAACACTGATTGACAATTTCACATGCTGTTGTGCAAATGGAATAGACAACAGATGGAAATTATTGGCAATTATCAAGACACCCTCAATAAAGGAGTGATTCTGCAGGTGGGGACCACAGACCACATCTCAGTACCAATGCTTTCTGGCTGATGTTTTGGTCACTTTTGAATGTTGGTTGTGCTTTCACACTCATGGGAGCATGAGACAGACTCTACAACCCACACAAGTGGCTCAGGGAGTACAGCTCATCCAGGATGGCTCATCAATGCGAGCTGTGGCAAGGTTTGCTGAGTCTGTCAGCGTAGTGTCCAGAGGCTGGAGGGGCTACCAGGAGACATGGAGGGGGCCGTAGGAGAGCAACAACCCAGCAGCACGACCGCTACCTCTGCCTTTGTGCAAGGAGGAACAGGAGGAGCACTGCCAGAGTTCTGCAAAATGACTCCCAGCAAGCCACAAATGTGCATGTGTCTGCAAAAATGGTTAGAAACTGACTCCATGAGGATGGTCTGAGTGCTCGACGTCCACAGATGGGGGTTGTGCTCACAGCCCAACACCCTGCGGCCCTCCAAAGAAATGCCACCCCACACCATTACTGACCCACTATCAAACCGGTCATGCAGAAGGATGTTGCAGGCAGAAGATCGCTCTCCACAGCGTCTCCAGACTCTGTCACGTCTGTCACATTTGCTCAGTGAGGGTGGAGGGTGGACTTATGCAGTTTTGAAATGGCCACTTTTCTGGTTATCTACATGCTGGAGCACACTTTGAATAGACAATGAGAGGAGGTGGTGGTCCCATAGGATGAGGTGGAAGCAGAAGATCATAATAATAATAATTTTATTTATATAGTGCCAACATATTCTGTAGCACTTTACATTTTAGAGGGGACTTCTACAGACAATAGATTTTACAGAATACCAAGAGGAATGAGGGCCCTGCTCGCAAGCTTACAATCTATGAGGAAATAGGGGAGACACGAAAGGTGGATGGTAACAATTGCTTTCATTGTTCTGACCAGACATAATGTAAGAAATCAGGTGTTCATTTAACGCTGCATGAACCAGATATCAGTCAGAATATGTAAAAGGACAGAGGGCTATTAAATTCATAAAGTGTGTGAGAACATGATGAGAGGAACCTGGTTATGAAGAAAACTTTGAATGGGCAACACAGGGATAGTTAAATAAATGTTTTGAGGCGGTAGGCCAGTCTGAAGAAATGCGTTTTAGGGCACGCTTTAAACTGTGGGTATTGGAGATTAATCAAATTTCTAGGTAGTGCATTCCAAAGAATTGGTGCAGTACATTAGAAGTCTTGGAGAGGTTCTGATTATTGAGGATGTTATCTTCACATCATTATGAGAATGGAGGGCACGGATAGGGTGGTAGACTGAGAAGAGGGAGGAGATGTAGTGTGGTGCTGAACCGTGGAGTGCTTTGTGGGTGAGAGTGATAAGTTTATATTGAACTCTGGAGTGGATGGGTAACCAGTGTAATGACTGGCTCAAGGTAGAGGCATCGGTGTCACAGTTGGTGAAGTCAAGGGATAACAATATCTCTAGGATCCGGACAGTCATTACACAGGCAGGTGCCATGGAAGGGGTTCATGGTTCCATACAAACTGTTACTGAACGGGCAGCAGCCACGGGACAAATGGAGGAGTATGAGGAAGAAGAGTTAATGGGCATGCAACAGTCAGGAGATGAAGTGGATAATAATCCCCTCTGTGTTGTCTCTAATTTGAGGAAGGGGACAGAGGAAGCAAGCTTGAGTGTTAACTCGCCACCAACACAGCATGGACCTCATGGAAGAACCTGACACAGGAGCGCCTTCTTGCTGTACTATCTGCATCATCATGCCCTTATATTTAGGATTAGAAGTAGTACTGACTACTGGGTTGTCATTCTGTCAGATCCACAGTACAAGAGTAAATTTTGCCAGAGGCGTTCCCCCCTTGTAAGGGATGCGCGCATGCTGGAGTATTATATAAACACGCTTGTAGACAATCTTAAGAGTGGTTTTTCCCAAGACAGCAGTGAGGTACACAGTGTGCATTGCAGTTATAGACTTCCAACCCCGGGAATGTTGAGTAGTCAAAGGAAAAATATTAGCAGCTTCAGTGTACGTGGCATAAGCAAATTCTGTGTGTCATTTCACATATTTTTTAGACCAGCTCATGCACCAGCAGAAGAGAATACAGGTCTGACATGATGTAAACGACTAACGGAGAGGAAGGTGCAGGAGTATCTCGAGCTCAATATCAAGGCCATCAGGTGGAATTTGGACCCATTTGCATTTTGGTAGTCAAAAATGGAAGAGTGGCCTGAGCTCGCCTGTCATGCCTTGGAGGTTTTGTCATGCTTGGTAGCCAGCATTCTCTCAAAACGTGTCTTCAGTGCTGCTGGTGGTCTCCTGAAATTGCAGACTTCCTAACTTTAATCAAGAAGAACAAGTCATGGATTTCCAATGACTTTTGCATTCCAGTCGCAGACATGGCAGACTAGGCATGGTGTCATTTTTAGTGTCATGCATTGATTTTGCGCTATTGCAGTCTGTGACACGTTTATTGTGGCTTCTGTGCCTACTGTTGCTACTGCTGCTGATGTTACAAACATTTTTTTTTTAATGTGGAGACTCCAAGTTTGGTCTCCATATGGTGTGTTGCCTGTAGTGGAAGGGGTGTCACAGCACAATTATACTATTTCTACTCTGGGAAAATTGATGCCACTTTAGTGGTGTGTGACAATAATTTTTTGAAATGTGGAGACACCAAGTTGGGACTCCATATGGTGTGTTGCCTGTAGTGGAAGTGATGTCAGAGGCCCATTATACTGTTTCAACTATGGGGAATATGATGCCACTTTAGTGCTGTGTGACAATAATTTTTTGAAATGTGGAGACACCAAGTTGGGACTCCATCTGGTGGGTTGCCTGTAGTGGAAGGGATGTCAGAGGCCCATTATACTGTTTCAACTCTGGGGAATATGATGCCACTTTAGTGGTGTGTGACAATAATTTTTTGAAATGTGGAGACACCAAGTTGGGACTCCATATGGTGTGTTGCCTGTAGTGGAAGTGATGTCAGAGGCCCATTATACTGTTTCAACTCTGGGGAATATGATGCCACTTTAGTGCTGTGTGACAATAATTTTTTGAAATGTGGAGATTCCAAGTTGGGACTCCATCTGGTGGGTTGCCTGTAGTGGAAGGGGTGTCAGAGGCGCATTATACTGTTTCTACTCTGGAAAATATAATGTAACTTTAGTGGTGTGTGACAACAATTTTTTGAAATGTTTGTACTCCAAGTTGGGTCTTTATCTGTTGGGTTGACTGTAGTGGCAGGGGCATCAGAGGGTCGTTATACTATTTCTACTCTGGGGAAATTGATGCCACTTTAGTCGTGTAGGACAATTATTTTGTGAAATGTGGAGATTCCAAGTAGCGTCTCCATCTGGTGGGTTGCCTGTAGTGGAAGTGGTGTCAGAGGCGCATTATACTATTTCTAATATGGGGAAACTGATGCCATTTTAGTGGTGTGTGAGAATATTTTTTATAAATGTGGAGACTCCAAGCTGGGTCTCCCTCTGGCGTGTTGCCTGTAGTGGAATAGTTGTCAGAAGCCCATTGTACTGGTTCTACTCTGGGGAAATTGATGCCACTTTATTCGTGTGTGACAATAATTTCTTGAATGTTTGCACTCAAAGTTGGGTCTCCATCTCGTGGGTTACTTGTAGTGGAAAGGCTGTCAGAGGCCCATTGCTCTATTTCTATTTTGGGGAAATTGATACCACTTTATTGGTGTGTAGCAATTTTTTAAAAATGTTTGCACTACAAGTTGGAATTAGAGATGGTCTATTTCACCATGGATGGAAGACACCCCTTGTCAGAAAAGGAAAAGAGAAGACTAACAAAGGACACAGGCAGAGGCGCACATGAATGACAGTGGTTAGAGAGGTGTTAGTATTTTGATATTCAGGCTAAATATTGGTGAATAAATGTGAATTGTCAGCTCTGCTCATGGACCTTAAGGAAGAAGTTGTTCTTCATTTGCATTGGATCCTCAGTGAAATGTAACAAATGTTTACAGATCTCTGAAGTCAACACTTACTTTCTGACCAGAATGGTTTTCTACATTTGCATAACTTGAAGCTCACGGACCCACCATTTAAAAGCTCCAATGGGGTTCTATACCAGGGACAGGAAATTATTCATTTGAGGAAAGCGTTTGCAAATATCCAATTAGGAGAAGGAGCCACCACTCCTTCTGGGCATGAAATTCCACAAAGGCTTAGAACACGGTGGAGCAGGAGTTCCTATGTAGGGTAATGAAGTAGTTTGGGCTTGGTGAGAATTTTACTAGGTGGATCCAAGGCCGGAACAAGGTATTTTTGTGCCGTAGGCAGATGAAGCCGATGGTGCCCCCCCCCCGATGAACTTTCAGTCCCTAAGTAAAGGAATGGGTCAGAGACTAAAGCGACAGGTCCCCTAACGCCCCTCTCCTTTCCTTCTGATGGGTTAAGTAGCAAGCTGTTAAGACTACTGTCAATAGAATTGCTACCTTTTTTACTCAAAAATACCAGCAAAAGTAAAAAGAGTGATGTGATGTACTTTAGAGAAGTGGCTCAACAGGGAGTATTTTTTTTAAGATAGATATAGAATCATTCATTGTTTAAGAACCATTAAGAGAATACAAATCGCTATATTCCTCCCTGACAGACTATATTTCAAATCTCAGACCTAGTGATGGTCATGGAAACTAATATAGCTTAACTATAATGGGGGCTGTTTGGTTTCAGTTAAGATGTCCAGCATTTGGAAGACATCATAATAGAAACTAAACAGACCCTATTATAGATATAGGGATACATATGATGATTTTACTCCCATCAGGGTAGTTCTGGTGCCGTATTTCTGTATTGATGGTGCTTCTGCTGATGTATTCATGTATGGATGGTGGTTCTAACAATGTATTTATGTAGTAATGAATGTTCTGGTGACTGATTCATAACCAGAACCATCATCAATATAAAACCAAAATCATCCTCACTACATAAATTGAACACCAGAGCTATCACTAGTACATACATACGGCACCAGAACCATCATTAGTAAATAACTATGTCGTTAGAACTTCCATCAGTATATGAAAATGGCACCAGAACCACCATCAGTAGATAAATGCATCACCAGAAAGCTCATCAGTACAGGACTACATCACCAGAACCACTATCAGTACATTAATGTGTCACCAGAACCACAGCCAGTGAAATAAGTACAACATCAGCACCATTATCTACATAATTACGGCACCAGAACTGTAAGGAAAACACACGAGCGGAGAGATGGGGGATACGGAGCTTACACAGCCACAGCTCTCTGGCGCCCCCTTACCCTCAGGTCAGTCAGGGAACTCCACCTAGGTTATGGAGTCGCCGGAGAGGCTGCCCTGTCATTTACTGGTTATCAGGGCACTCTGCAGTGATTGCTGTATATATATCACCAGTCCCAGTCCGGGAATATATATATACAGTATATATAAAAACCTCCGGTCAGTCACTGCCAGCATCCCCCAATAACATCAGAACAGTATGCTGCCACCAGTTCCTCATTAGATATAAGCCCAGTCCGTTTAAAAGCTTATATCGGGTCAGAAACCAAACCCAGGAAGCGTATAAGTACTAGCCGAACTCACGGATGTGGGAAATCGGGTTTCCAGATAAAAGAGCAGCCCAGGATTAATTGATAGTTTAATTGCCGAAAGGCTCATTAGATAATACAATTATATACAGAGTAATATACAGATATTACAGCCAAAAGTACAGATAAAAGTAGGGTACAGGTATGGGGAGTGCAGTCAGCTGTATGTGCCACGTTTCTTACCACTTGTGGATAAGGGAAGTTCTGGTATCCACAGGCACCTTGTTAGCTCCTGGTCCGTCTCCACACGTGACGTGACGTGGCTTCCATGGCAGAACCAAGACAAAGGCTAAATGTGTGCAGCTAGCTTTTTAACCCCTAGCTCGCCCCTCCAATATTTGCCATTGTCCCTCTGGGTTGGACTGAATTCTGCTCCCTTGAACTCTAGCTAAAATAAATCCCAATATTTAGGCTGAGTCATAACTTCCTAGCGGGAGGTTCAAATCAACGACTGCCATCTCAGTGCGTTCGTTGGGTCTGGAAAGATATTGAGAGTCCAAACTTGGGTCGGCTAAGTGGTTCTGGAGAGCCAGTCTCGATGCTTAGTATCTGGGGCAACTAGAAATATATGAGACAATGGTACTCTCATAATTCATCTCTAGGTGTCTGTGACGCTCAGTCTAGATCTTCCTTTGGTGTTGGCCACCTTGCACAAAAGATAGCAGGCGGTTCTAGCTCTTGCCGTCATTAACACATGGCCTCTAATTCTCTGACCAAATGGTGAAGTTCTGTTCTTTTGGGGATTTGTGTACTTATCCCAAGAGTGGGGGGCCACTTCAGGAGTGGAGGAAGATCTCTGGACAATATATTGGGCCTGAATAGTACATCCAAAATGGAGTCTCCCTCATCCCTCACTTGGGGCTGTTTGGTTTCAGTTAATATGTCCAGCATTTGGAAGACATCATAATAGAAGCTAAACAGACCCTATTATAGATATAGGGATACATATGATGATTTTACTCCCATCATGTTAGTTCTGGTGCCATATACCTTGTGAGAATCAGGGAGGAATAGTGGATGAGGGCAGGTATATCTCGCCCAGATACCTTTCCTATGTGGCCTGGTCTGGTCAGTATCTCACCTGGTGACTAATGAATAATGGGAAGCGGATATAAAAGGAGGCCAGGTGGTGTGTTAGTAGCTCAGCCTGGGGAACACAGAGAGCCTGTCTGTGTGAGCGACACTTGTGAGTGAAAGCTGTGCTTACGGTAACGCTGGTTTGGGTGGCTGGGAGAAGCCCTCCAGTTGGTAGTTAGTACGGACCCTGTTTAGTTAGTGCCGGACAGGCAAGGAATTGTTTTATGTTTATTTTCCTGTATGTTTTGCTTTCACCTGAAATAATCCTGACCCAGCGTCAGTTACTGTATGTCCAAAACCCGGCTGTGCACCTGAGTTTCATGCTAAACCCACGTGACCTTTGACCCCAGCAAAGGTGATCCCGGAGTGTTTTATCACACCCTGTATTGATGGTGCCTCTGGTGATATATTCATGTATGGATGAAGGTTCGTATAATGTAGTGATGAATGTTCTGGAGATTGATTCGTAACCAGAACCATCATCAATATGAAACCAAAATAATCATAAGTACATAAATTGAACACTAGAGCTTTCACTAGTACATACATATGGCACCAGAACCATCATTAGTAAATAACTATGTCACTACAGCCTCTATCAGTATATGAATATGGCACCAGAAGCACCATCAGTAGATAAATGTATCACCAGAAAGCTCATCAGTACAGGACTACATCACCAGAACCACTATCAGTACATTAATGCGTCACCAGAACCACAGCCAGTAAATAAATACACCAGCATCATTATCTACATAAATACGGCACCAGGATCATCACTGGTAAATAACTATGTCACTAGAGCCACTATCAGTACATGAATACAGCCCAATAGCCAGCATCAGGAGATAAAGGCATCACCAGAATCATCATCAGTACATGAATACATCACGAGAACCACAGCCAGTAAATAAATACAACATCATCATCAGTGTATGTGGACACCACCAAAACTATCACTAGTACATGAATACATCACCAGAACCACCATCAGTACTGTTGGGGTGACCTCGTAATGTGAGATCTTAGTGACTGCCTGCCCCTGACCTGATAAATATGAGCCGAATGCATGCATAGAAGACGGACATCAGACACAAGGTCAGGTGTGCTCCTCTCTTGGCCAGTGCTGTCACAGAACTGACTTTATTAGTATAAACGAAAGACCATGTAATAGGCAGGAAAAGGGCATTGCTCAGCTTCTCCGGAGCCATTGTACCAGTCTGTATAAGGTCCGTGCTAAGTCTATTCCACATATGGTCTTCAGTGTATCCTCATCACATTCCAAGGATTCTAGGGCATAGTTCCAGCATATAGACACCACCTTGCCACACCACGTCTGAACTAGCTTATGTTAGATTAATAATTGATTTCATTAGCCGTTCTCTCCTTCACAGTACAGCAATAAGTTGTATTGTCAAGTCAGGCCCATATACCGTATATAATCGCGTATAAGCCGAAATTTTCAGCCCATTTTTTTGGCTGAAAGTCCCCCCTCTTGGCTTATACGCGAGTCATATATGCCAGGGGGTCGTGGGGTGGGGCGGGGGTGTCAGATCACACTGAGCCCCTCTGGCACGGTCTCTGCAGCCCCCTGCTTGTCCCACTGTCTCAGGCTCCTTCCTTCAGCGGTTATGTGGTACTGCTCATTAAAGTCATGAATATGCGCATATTTATGACTTTAATGAGCGGTACCACGTGACCGCTGAAGGAAGGGAAACCTTCGGAGAATGGGGCTGCAGAGACCACACCAGGAGGGGGTAAGTATACCCGATATTCACCTGTCCCCATTCCAACGCTGCTCTCCGCTGTCTGCCGCGTCCTCTGTTAGTGACATTCAGGCAGCAGAGGGCGCGATGACATGGTTACTGCGCGCTGTGCCCTCTGCTGCCTGAACATCACTGACGGAGGACACGGCAGACACCGGCACCTGTTCCCCAGTGAAGGAGAGGTGAGTATGTCTTTTTTTTATTTGCAGCAGCATATGGGGTATAATCTATGGAGCAGCATATGGGGGCATAATCTGGGGGCAGCATATGGGGCATAATCTATGGAGAATTTTATGTAGCAGCATATGGGGCATAATCTATGGAGCACCTTATGGGGCAGCATATGGGGGCATAATCTATGGAGCATCTTATGGGGCAGCATATGGCGGCATAATCTTTGGAGCAGCATATGGGGCCTATTCTATGGAGCAACTTATGGGGCAGCATATGGGGGCATAATCTATGGAGCATCTTATGGGGGCATAATCTATGGAGCATCTTATGGGTCCTATTCTATGGAGCATCTTATGGGGCCATTATTAACCTTTGTGCAGCATTATATGGGGTGTATTTTGTATGGAGCATTATATGGGGCTCCTGATTCAATATGGATGTTCAAAAACATTTAATCTACTGATGTCTCAATTACAGTAATTTTACTTTTATTGGTATCTATTTTTATTTTTGAATTTTACCAGTAGCTGCTGCATTTTCCACCCTAGGCTTATATGCGAGTCAATAAGTTTTCCCAGTTTTTTGTGGAAAGAGTAGGGGGGTCAGCTTATACACGGGTCGCTTATACACAAGTATATACGGTACATTTGGTATTCAATTAAATTAAATGATTATTAAGAAAAAATCAAGACAATTAATGCAGGGGTGAGAATAAATTACCAAAAAGAAGGGGCTGTTACACCGCTCCGCCATACTCACCCGGCCTCCGCTCCCACGCCGCAGTCGCCCTCCACTCCCACGCCGCAGCCTCTCTCCACCCGACGGCCGCGGCGGTCACCTGAGACAGGCCCGCGACCGATGCCTTCCCTGCATGCTATGCACATGCGCCATAAGCCGCGCCTCCTTCCTGCTTCTTATGCTCCGGCTGTGCCCTGACCCGGAAGCACCTTTGGACCAATGGCTGACCAGACGGAGCCATATCAGGCCGCTTCCCCCTGAGGGAGGCGCCTGATCGTTGTGTTTCCTGACACTCTGGCCTCGCTCCATCGTGCACACTCTGCTCCTGCAGTTCCTGTCTCGGCTGCTCTTCACAGCAGCTTCTCAGTCCTGCTACCCGTGTTCCTGGTGTTCCCCTTCCGACGCCCCGCCTCGTTTCACCGGGGATCCCAAGCTCTGTAGGGGGTTCTTAAATAAGTGTAGTCTCCACTTTGAATGGCTGCCGCAGCAATATCCCTCGGACCGGGCCAAAGTGGCCTTCATCATGTCCCATCTGGAGGGAGAGGCCCTGTCTTGGGTAAACCCGCTCTGGGAACGTGACGACCCGGTCGTTTCGAATCTCCCGGTTTTCCTGGATACATTTCGTAAGGTTTTCGATGAGCCGGGCCGGTTAGCCTCTCTCACTGAGTCACTCTTTAACTTACACCAGGGTTCTCTCACGGTCGGACAGTACGCTATTCGCTTTCGCACTATTTCCTCCGAGCTCGGCTGGAATAACGCAGCTTTGGTGGGGGCATTCTGGCGCGGTCTTTCTAGTAAAATAAAGGATGAACTCGCAGGTCGAGATACCACGTCCACCTTAGAGGACCTTATCTCGCTGTCTACCCGCATTGACCTGCGCTTCCTGGAGCGCGCTCGGGAGTCAGCGAGAGACAGGCGCTCCTCCAGGTCAGTTTCTCCTTTCACTTAGTCTGCCAGCTCCCGTTCAGTCAAATCTTCTTCCCTCTCTTTGGGTGAGCCCATGCAGATAGATCATCTCAGGTTGGCCGAGTTACGTCAGAGAGAGAGACGGGCACAGGGTCTGTGCCTCTATTGCGGTCATTTGTCACACTATATCCGCACCTGTCCTAAGAGACAGGGAAACTGTTAGGCGTCGGATTCCTGGCACTGCACAGCGGGAATCCAGAGCCAGACATCGTGCGGTCTCCCATTCCTCTCCGACCGCTCGGACTCCTGCTCAGCAATCTCGGCTGGCCAGGCATCTCCCTCTGACTCGTTCTGTGAGCCTGGATGTTGCTGCCACCTCTGGTGCAGCAATGGTGACGCAACCTGCTTTGCAGGGAACTGCTCCCGAGGATAAGTCCTCATGCCGTGCTACTAGGCATGCCCACAACTTGTCCTCTCAGTGGAGAGCAGGGGTCACATGTGCAGGTCCTATGTCGGATCTGATTGGTCCTTCCTATAGTACTGGAAGGTCCCGGAAGCGCATGGCTATAAAAAGCCCGCATGGCGGCTCGGCCATGCGCTAGTGTAGCATATTATGCTGTGTGTGTATGGTGATGGATGCATGGACTGGTGACTGACTCATTTGAAACCCCTTCCCTCGGTTATTACGAATGGTGACAGATTGTTGGGTCGTCAGCTCCAGGTTGTGGCCAGCTACACGCCACTGTGCCTCCTGCACGACACACTAGCGTCCGACGGTGCTCGGTCGTTTCGGCGCCGTCGCTCAGCAGCGATAGTTATTGCCGCGCTGCGGTTGCAGTGTTCTTGGCGTCTGCGGTTGCAGCGTCATTCGCTGGGTATCTTGTGAAGTAAACAGGGCCAGCGTCCTCATACAACTCTGTTGTCTTAGCGACTCTGTGTGTGAACAGAGCCGTACTTAGCGTTCGGGTGATGTTAACCCGAGCGCAGTACCTCACCTTTCGGTGCATCCGCCATTACTTAGCAGCGGTCTTGTTACCTACCGCACGGTGGACCCCGGGAGGCGAACGCACCTCCTATTATTTATATCTGGTGCGTTCCGCCGACCCTAACATTACACTAGCGCCAGGGTCTGGCTAGTAATGGCGGATGAACAGCGACTGCTGCAGCACATCCGGCAGCTGCAGGGCAGGTTGGCGGCACTCGAGCGTTCAGCCTCAGCTGCGGATGTTACTGCAGTCGCTGTTCAGGCAGCCACAGAGGCTGTTTCCCGTGTGACCACTGCCATCCCTGTCCCGACTTTGTCCCACCTCCCGCTGCCGGAAAAGTTCTCGGGTGATAGTGCAGCTTGTAGGGGTTTCGTAAGCCAGTGCTCTATACAGCTGGAGCTGCTGGCCGCCCGATTCCCCTCCGAGCGGGCTAAAGTGGGATTTATTATTTCCCTTCTGTCGGGCAGGGCTTTGGAGTGGGCCACACCGCTGTGGGATCGTGGTGATCATGTGGTGCAGGGTGCTTTGCGGTTCTTAGACACTCTGAAACAGGTCTTCCTGGGACCACGAGTCACCCATGACACCGCGCTCCGGCTGCTGGCACTGTCACAGGGCTCGTCCATGGTCAGTCACTTCGCCATCCAGTTCCGGACGCTGGCCTCAGAATTAGAGTGGCCAGATAAGGTCCTCATTCCGGCGTTCTGGAGAGGTTTGGCTGGCCATGTGAGGGACGCTCTGGCCACCAGGGAGATTCCCGCTACACTGGAGGAGCTTATCTCTGTCTCCACCCGAATTGATCTTCGCTTCATCGAGCGAAGGTTGGAACGGGACCAGTGTAGGCAGAGGTTTAGGTTGGCACCTTGTTTTTCTACACCTCTGGAATCCCCCGATCGGGCGTCCGAGCGTCAGGGGGCTTCCCGTGAGGGATCTAGACTCCGGTCCGCTCGAGCTCCTGTGAGCTGTCATATTTGTAGGCAGGCCAGTCACCTCGCCAACCGGTGCCCACAGCAGCAGGGAGAACGCTCGCGCCTAGTGGCCGTAGGAGGCGGCGCACTAAAGCCAGCGACGTTTTCCTCCAAGCTGTCCTTTAAGGGGACTCTTGGGTTTAATTCTTCCACTCTGGCGGTGGAGGTTTGCGTGGATTCCGGGGCGGAGGGCAATTTTATGTCGTCAGCCTTCGCCCAACGGTACGCTATACCTCTGGTTATGATGTCTACACCAGTCACCGTCAGAGTGGTAAACGGCACCACTCTACCCTCGCAGATAACTCACCAGACCGTCCCCTTGGTACTCTCTGTGGCTCCGTCTCATCAGGAGACGATATCCCTCCTCGTCATGCCCGAGGGTATTGACCAGGTACTTCTAGGGGTTCCCTGGCTGCGGTATCACTCCCCCCCATATAGAGTGGTCCTCAGGGAGGATTATTGGGTGGAGTAAGTCATGTGAGGGTAGAGGTCTGAGGGAGTGCGTTCAGGTTGCCTCCATCGAGGTTCCCGCTGATCTCTCCTCGCTCCCCAAACACTATCGGCAGTATGCAGACGTGTTCTCCAAAAAGGCGGCGGAGACCCTTCCACCGCATCGCCCCTATGACTGTCCTATTGACCTCTTGCCTGGTGCTGAGCCTCCCCGGGGTCGAGTCTATCCCCTATCTCTCCCGGAGACTGAGGTCATGTCTCAGTACATCAGGGAGAATCTGGCAAGAGGATTCATTAGGAAGTCAGTGTCACCAGCGGGGGCGGGATTCTTCTTCGTCCAGAAGAAGAGTGGGGAATTACGTCCTTGCATTGATTACACGGGTCTTAACACCAACACCGTTAAGAATAAATATCCACTGCCCCTGATATCAGAACTGTTTGATAGGCTACGAGGAGCGAGGGTATTTTCCAAACTTGATCTGCGGGGGGGCTTACAACCTGATTCGCATCCGTGATGGGGATGAATGGAAGACGGCATTTAACACCAGGGACGGGCACTATGAATACCTGGTGATGCCCTTCGGGCTCTGTAATGCCCCGGCCGTCTTCCAGGACTTTGTGAACGATATCTTCCGGGATATGCTTACCACCTCGGTTGTAGTCTATCTGGATGATATCCTCATCTACTCTCCAGATATTGACTAACACCGGAGAGAAGTTTGCAAAGTTTTCGATCGCCTGCGGGCGAACTCCCTCTATGCCAAGTTGGAGAAGTGTGTGTTTGAGCAGGAGTCCTTGCCTTTCCTGGACTATATATATCAGCCCAGGGATTGGCCATGGATCCTGCCAAGCTACAGGCGGTGATGGATTGGCAGGAACCTCATTCTCTCAAAGCGGTGCAGCGCTTTATGGGGTTCATAAATTATTATCGCCAATTCATCCCCCACTTCTCGACTTTGGTAGCACCCTTGGTAGCCCTCACCAAGAAGGGTGCAAATCCCAAGTTGTGGTCGGAACCGGTCTCCAAGGCCTTCTCCACCATTAAGTCCCATTTCGCTAGCGCTCCCATTCTACATCGCCCCGATGTAGACAAGCCCTTCATTCTGGAAGTGGATGCCTCTTCCGTCGGTGCTGGAGCAGTCCTGTTCCAGAAGGACACGCAAGGTCGGAAGCATCCATGCTTCTTTTTCTCCAAGACCTTCACACCGGCGGAGAGGAATTATGCCATCGGGGACAGGGAGTTGCTAGCGATGAAGTTGGCCTTCTCGGAGTGGAGACACCTCCTGGAGGGGGCTCGTCACCCTTTCCAGGTGTTCACCGACCACAAAAACTTGGTGTATTTACAAACAGCCCAGCGGCTAAACTCTCGCCAGGCTAGATGGTCCTTGTTCTTTTCCCGGTTCCATTTCACCCTCCACTTTCTCTCCGGGGAGAAGAGCGTCCGGGCCGATGCTCTCTCCCGCTCCGTGGTGTCATCGGAGGAAGAGGAGGAGGAGCCTCGGCTGATCGTCCCATTCGAAAGCCTGAGGACTGTGGCTCCGGTTGCCCTTGAGTCTGTGCCTCCGGGCAAGACATTTGTCCCTGCCCGTCTGCGACCGGAGGTCCTCTCTTGGGCTCACTCGTCCAGAGTGGGTGGACATTTTGGGACAAAACGGACCTCCGACCTTTTGGCGAGGACGTACTGGTGGCCACATATGGCGCGTGACGTCAAGGACTATATTGAGGCATGCGTCTCTTGCGCCCGGAATAGGTCCTCTCGGCAGCGGCCCGCTGGGCTTCTTTTCCCTCTGCCGATAGCAGACAGGCCCTGGGAGATGGTCGGTATGGACTTTGTGGTGGGGCTACCCAGGTCCAGCGGCAGCACGGTCATTTGGGTTGTCACCGACCATTTCTCTAAGATGGTGCACCTGGTACCTCTCTCCCGGTTACCATCAGCGCGGGGCCTGGCAGTCTTGTTCATCAAGCACGTTTTCCGCCTGCACGGCATGCCGGACAAGATTGTCAGTGACCGAGGTCCTCAGTTTGCGTCCCGGTTTTGGAGAGAGCTCTGTTCTCTACTCAGCATTGAGCTGAATCTCTCCTCGGCCTATCATCCCGAGACGAATGGGTTGATAGAGAGAGCCAACCAGACCTTGATAACATATCTTCGACATTTTGTCTCAGACAGGCAGGACGACTGGGCATCCTTGCTGCCGTGGGCAGAGTTCGCGTTGAACAATGCTGTGGCCGACTCTACCGGTCAAACCCCATTCCTCCTAAATTACGGTCAGCATCCGCGCTTTCCTGTGCCCATGCCCGCACACCGGCGTCCTGCTCCAAGCTTCTCCCCTGGCGACATGGTATGGCTCTCTACCCGAAACATTAAACTGCGGGTTGAGTCGCCCAAGTTCGCGCCACGATACATTGGCCCATTCAAGGTCCTTGACCGACTTAGCTCGGTGGTCTACCGTCTGGCTCTTCCTCCACATTTGGCCATCTCGGACGTGTTCCATGTGTCCCTCCTCAAACCAGTTCACATGGCCCAGTTTTCCGAGCCATCTGCCGGGTCATCAGACTTATCGTCTGACGAGTTTGAGGTTAATGCCATCGTGGGGCGCAAGTTTGTCCGTGGCAAAAAATTTTATTTGGTAAACTGGAAGGGTCATGGTCCCGAGGCTCGTACCTGGGAGCCGGTGGAAAACATTCACGCACCGCTCCTGATCACGGCTTTTGAGCGCAGTGAGGCTCAGAGGGGAGGGGGCCCTAGGGGGGGGGTAATGTTAGGCGTCGGATTCCTGGCACTGCACAGCGGGAGTCCAGAGCCAGACATCCTGCAGTCTCCCATTCCTCTCCGACCGCTCGGACTCCTGCTCAGCAATCTTGGCTGGCCAGGTATCTCCCTCTGACTCGTTCTGTGAGCCTGGATGTTGCTGCCACCTCTGGTGCAGCAATGGTGACGCAACCTGCTTTGCAGGGAACTGCTCCCGAGGCTAAGTCCTCATGCCGTGCTACTAGGCATGCCCGCAACTTGTCCTCTCAGTGGAGAGCAGGGGTCACATGTGCAGGTCCTATTTCGAATCTGATTGGTCCTTCCTATAGTACTGGAAGGTCCCGGAAGCGCATGGCTATAAAAAGCCCGCATGGCGGCTCGGCCATGCGCTAGTGTAGCATATTATGCTGTGTGTGTATGGTGATGGATGCATGGACTGGTGACTGACTCATTTGAAACCCCTTCCCTCGGTTATTACGAATGGTGACAGATTGTTGGGTCGTCAGCTCCAGGTTGTGGCCAGCTACACGCCACTGTGCCTCCTGCACGACACACTAGCGTCCGACGGTGCTCGGTCGTTCCGGCGCCGTCGCTCAGCAGCGATAGTTATTGCCGCACTGCGGTTGCAGCGTTCTTGGCGTCTGCGGTTGCAGCGTCATTCGCTGAGTATCCTGTGAAGTAAACAGGGCCAGCGTCCTCATACAACTCTGTTGTCTTATCGACTATGTGTGTGAACAGAGCCGTACTTAGCGTTCGGGTGACGTTAACCCGAGCGCAGTACCTCACCTTTCGGTGCATCCGCCATTACTTAGCAGCGGTCTTGTCACCTACCGCACGGTGGACCCCGGGCGGCGAACGCACCTCCTATTATTTATATCTGGTGCGTTCCGCCGACCCTAACAGAAACGACTCCACCTAGGTCAGGCAAGAGAGGCCTTCCTAGGTGATGATGATTCCTCTCAACCCCTTACGATTTCTGTGCTTTTGGTTTCAGGGGGGAGGCGTGGTTCCGAGGTGGCCTACGTGGATTCGGGCTCAGCGGGTAACTTCATTCGGCCGGAAGAGGTAGACAAATACCAAATTCCTGTGGTCACTCTAACCCAATTCAGATTGCCACCGTGGATGGCAAACCGCTACAGGTGACCGTCACCTTGGTCACTGAAGAGGTGGAGTTGCAAATCAGAGCCTTACATCGAGAGAAAATAGCCTTTTACGTTTTACCTAAGCTCTCTCACGTCATTCTACTCGGTCTTCCATGGTTAAGGACTCATCAGCCTGTTCTCGACTGGTCTTCTGGGGAGATACTCCGCTGGGGGCACCCGTGCCAAGCTCTCTGTCTGACTCCTGTCCGCCTGGCGGCCGCTCCACGGTCGCCTCCAGGCCTCCCGGGTCTTCCTCCAGCTTACAGCTCCTACGCCGATGTTTTTGATAAGAAGGAAGCGGAGGTCCTCCCTCCACACTGGCCGTTTGACTGCCCAATTGAACTTGTTTCCGGTTCAACCCCCCCAAGGGGCAGAATCTACCCTCTGTCTCCCGCAGAGACCACCGCCATGCCCGAGTACGTCCGAGAGAACCTCGCCAAAGGCTTTATACGGAAATCCTCTTCGCCCGCGGGAGCCGGGTTCTTCTTCGTCAAAAAGAAGGACGGAACTCTACGGCCATGCATTGACTATAGGGGCTTGAATGAGATTACCATCAAGAACAGGTACCCTCTTCCACTCATTCCGGAACTGTTTGACCGTCTCAGAGGGGCTCGGGTCTTTACCAAGCTGGACCTCAGAGGAGCCTACAATCTGGTCCGTATCCGTGCAGGTGACGAGTGGAAGACCGCTTTCAACACTCGAGATGGCCATTACGAGTACCTGGTCATGCCCTTCGGTCTTTGCAATGCTCCTGCAGTCTTTCAAGAGTTCGTCAATGAGATCTTCCGGGATCTCTTGTACTCCTGTGTGGTCGTGTACTTAGACGACATCCTCGTCTTCTCGCCGGACCTCTCCTCCCACAGAAAGTGTGTCCGCCTGGTGCTTCAGCGCCTTCGGGAGAACCGTCTGTATGCGAAGATCGAGAAATGTCTCTTCGAACAGACCTCTCTGCCATTCCTGGGTTACATTATCTCCGACGCTGGTCTAAGGATGGATCCCGAGAAGTTGTCTGCTATCCTCAAATGGCCTCGCCCCGTCGGATTGAAGGCGATACGATTCCTCGGGTTCGCCAACTATTACCGGCAATTTGTCTCCCACTTCTCCGCGATCACAAGACCCATTTCTGTGCTCACCCGTAAAGGATCTACTTCCAAGGATTGGTCTCCTGAGGCAGAGGAGGCCTTTCTGAACCTAAAACGGGCTTTCTCCACGGCTCCGGTCCTTCATCGCCCTGAGAGCGATCGACCTTTTGTACTCGAGGTGGACGCTTCCTCGACTGGTGCCGGGGCGGTGCTGTCCCAGAGAACCGCCTCCGGTCGCCTGCATCCTTGTGGCTTCTTCTCGAAGGCCTTTTCTCCATCCGAGTGTAACTGCTCGATCGGTGACCGGGAAATTTTGGCCATCAAGTTGGCCTTGGAGGAATGGCGCCACCTCCTGGAAGGAGCCGTCCATCCTTTTGTCATCTTCTCGGACCACAAGAATCTGGCCTATCTCCAGTCTGCCCAGAGACTAAACCCTCGCCAGGCCAGATGGTCTTTATTTTTTGCCCGATTTGATTTCGAGCTCCGATTCCGTCCTGGCAACAAGAATTCCAAAGCCGACGCCCTGTCCAGGGTCTTCCAACCACACGAATCCACGGAGGAACTGTCGCATATCATTGATCCCACTAGAATCATCACCGTGGCTCCAGTGAACTGGCTTACTCCTCCACCTGGCAGGACGCTTGTGCCAGAGAATCTCAAGCAAAAGGTTCTTCTATGGGGGCACTCCTCCAAACTGGCCGGCCATGCTGGAACTAAGAAGACCCTTGACCTTATCAAACGTCACTACTGGTGGCCCTCACTTCGCCAAGATGTACTCGACTTTGTGGCTTCTTGTCCATCCTGTGCAAAAAACAAGGTGCCACGGAGATCTCCGTCCGGCTTGTTGCTTCCGTTGCCTGTCCCTACTGTTCTTTGGGAGAACATTGCCATGGATTTCATCACCGACCTACCCTGCTCTGTGGGCTGCTCAGTCATTCTGGTGGTGGTGGATCGTTTTTCCAAGATGGCTCACTTCATCCCTCTGCCCGGTCTTCCCTCAGCGCCAGAGCTGGCCGAAATCTTCATTCATCAAGTCTTCAGGCTTCATGGACTACCTCGACGCATTCTGTCTGACCGAGGGGTTCAGTTTACCTCCAAGTTCTGGCGTTCGCTTTGTAAGCTCATGAACGCTTCCCTCGACTTCTCCTCGGCCTACCATCCACAGTCCAACGGACAAGTAGAGCGTACCAACCAGACGCTTACGGGATACTTACGTCACTTCTCTAACGCCCACCAGAACGATTGGGTCAACTTATTCCCCTGGGCAGAGTTCGCTTATAACAACCATGCTGGTGAGTCTTCGTTTTTCATTGTTTTTGGCAGACATCCCGATGTTACTGTCGTCCTACTCCAGTCCTGCCTTGTGTTCCTGCTGTCCTACTCCAGTCCTGCCTTCGGTGTTCCTGTTGTCCTACTCCAGTCCTGCCTTGTGTTCCTGCCGTCCTACTCCAGTCCTGCCTTCAGTGTTCCTGCCGTCCTACTCCAGTCCTGCCTTCAGTGCTCCTGCCGTCCTACTCCAGTCCTGCCTTCAGTGCTCCTGCCGTCCTACTCCAGTCTCAGTCTTACTTAAGATTTAAATAAACTGGAGAAGTGGGCAGCAACTAACAGAATGGTTTTTAACAGGGAGAAATGCAAAGTACTACATCTGGGCAATAAAAATGGAAAAAGCATATATAGAATGGGAGGAATAGGGCTAAGTGACAGCACATGTGAAAAAGACTTGGGTATACTAATAGATCACAGACTGAATATGAGTCAACAGTGTGATGCAGCAGCAAAAAAGGCAAATGCAATTCTAGGATGTATTAACAGAAGCATACAGTCTAGATCACGTGAAGTCATTATTTCCCTCTACTCCTCTTTGGTCAGACCTCATCTGGAATATTGTGTCCAATTTTGGGCGCCACATTTTAAAAAAGACATCAACAAACTGGAGCAAGTTCAGAAAAGAGCGACCAGAATGGTGACCGGTCTGCAAACCCTGTCTTATGAGGAAAGGTTGCAGGATTTGGGAATGTTTAGTTTGCAAAAGAGAAGACTGAGAGGAGACTTAATAGCTGTCTACAAATATCTAAAGGGCTGTCACATTGTAGAAGGATCAACTTTATTCTCATTTGCACAAGGAAAGACTAGAAGCAATGGGATGAAACTGAATGGGAGGAGACACAGATTAGATATTAGAAAAAACTTTTTGACAGTTAGAGTGATCAATGAGTGGAACAGGCTGCCACGAGAAGTGGTGAGTTCTCCTTCAATGGAAGTCTTCAAACAGAGGCTGGACAGACATCTGACTGGGATGATTTAGCGAATCCTGCTTTGAGCAGGGGGTTGGACCAGATGGCCCAGGAGGTCCCTTCCAACTCTACAATTCTATGATTCTATGATTCTACTCCGGTCCATCCAGAGCCGCCCCTCTCGGTACCGGCTACCGTGGTACTCGAACCCCTGGGCCTGCTCCTAACGGTCCCTGTATAGGGGTCGGTTCCACCTGGCAGCTCGCCCGGGGTCCCTCGGTGCCACGGTCCAGAGGGTCCACTCTCGGAGTTTCCCGCTCCAGACCACCCGCGCTAACAGGGGCAACACAAGGAGTCTATTGCACAGATATTATGCACTTCAATGTACTATGGCTATATAGGATGCAATATGGTTGTAAAAAGAATTAATAAGCCACAAAAAATAAGAAAATTGATATACTGATATTATACATAATCATAAAGTGCAAATAGTGAAAAAATCATTCATAAAAAGCACAAATTTGTAAAGACCAATCTATATATGAAAAGTGCAATGTCCAGAAATTCACAGACAGTGGGCTTAGGCACAAGTTTGTAAAGACCAATACATATATAGAGTGCAATATGCACGAATTCATAGACAGTGGGCTTAGGCCCACAACCGCATAAATGTATATCACTAATTCAACAAATGACTAGTGTAGATAGCCATGTGGGCAGAGATAAATATATGTCACAACAGATATCCATTTAAATAAAAATGCTCAGTGGCAGGTTCTAAATAGAGGTGCCAATGACAATTAGTCATATATGCGGCTGCAAGTAAACTGTATTGAAAAGAACATATACATGTGCCAAAAAATTGCACTCAATCAATATCTTATGCCAATGTGCGATAGATCCCCAGGATGCGCCCGTCCCCGACGCGCGTTTCGACGTCTGCCTTCGTCAGTTTTTTTTTCGTTGTGATATGATTTGATATCCGATTTTTCATTATTTGTCTTATATTGTCCATTTGTGCTTTGATAAGGCTTATTATATAATTTTTAACACCATTTATAATTTTCCTTAAACATGCAACTTTGACCTTGGTATTTTGTTGAACCATATACATTTGGATCTCATGAACCAACAACTCCCAATATGTATTAAACAATGATAAGGAGATGCTGGGAGTGGTTGTTATCAGTCATTATCAGACTGCGGACCATGCAGGAACCACAATACTGATGAAACGCAGGCATATGTAAATGTTTACATCCAGGTACCTAATAGGTGACATCTTCTCTGATTGAGTGGTTTCTTTCTTCATATTTCCATCTTGACCAGATGCCATGATGACTTTTCACATCCACAGCTGTTCTCTGCAGACTTCTCTCTTCTCCAATCTTCTGGAGCACATCCCCTCATGGTGACCTTAAAAGTCAGTGTTACTAGATTGCCTTCTGCACAAAAAATATCTGTCCATACTATGCCCTAAATAAGCCTCCTATGGTGTATGGCCTCTACACTGTGTGCCTTACTAATCCACAACCACATTACTGTGTGCCATTTTCAGCTATAACTGCTACAATGTCATTTTTTCTTCTCCAGCCAGATGGCGTCGCCGTCAGGATATGTGCACACGATGCATATTTGCTGCGGATCCGCCGCGGATTTTTCCGCGTAGAAACGCTGCAGATCCGCACTGTGATTTACAGTACAATGTAAATCAATGGGGAAAAAAAATCCTGTGCAGAAAAATCAGTGCGAATTTGCTGCGGGTTTAAAAGAAGTGCATGTCACTTCTTTTCTGCGGTTTTGCTGCAGTTTTCCACTTGCTCCATTCTACAAAAGCGCAGGTGGAAAACCGCAGTGGAAAACCGCACAAAAACCGCAAAAAAAAGGAAGAAATCAGCAGGAAAAATGCAGGTCATTAAATCCGCGGGAGGATCCGCACCGTGTGCACATGGCCTCACCTGCACAACAGCAGCTATTGGATCTCTATACAAACCGATATCTGCTGCTGCGCAGGCTCCCCGGCGCCATTCTCAAAATGACTTTCTTTTTTTTCCCTCGCTCAAGTAAATCTGCAAAAGGCATTCAGTGCACAGTAACCATGCGACTATGATGAAGCGCATTTATCATGCAAACTGCGGGGCAGGGCAGTCAGAGATCAGTGGGGGGGTCAGTAGTCTGCATTATGAATATCTCATCGGAGCACCACATACATGAACCCCGTCCTAGGGCACGAGAATCTCATTAATATCAAACTGAAAATAAAGATTTAGAAACAGCCACAAGACGGCTTTCATCAACCAAGGCATCATTTTATTCAGTATAACAGCACCGACCTGACATTGTGTGTAGGTCACTATGCACAATCCTGCTGACAGGTTCCCTGTAAGTAGGCGGCTTTATATCACAAGAGTGGATTTCGTTAGGAAATGGATAAGGCAAAAATGGAGCATTACAGAACAGAAGAAATTACTAGAGAGAGTGATAAAATATGACGGTGTGGTTTTGCTCCTCTCAGAATTTTGAAAATTGTGTGAACAATTGGAAAAAAAATGTGGAGAGCATTAAACCTCGGGGGAGAGATAATCAACAGCTTAAACATCAGTGAGTTTTTTATTTTTATATATTTGCTTATGTGGGTTTTTTATTATTATTTTTTTCTGAACAATTAGAAAAAGGTTGTGAGTGAAGGAATTAGGCCGGGGTCTCACTCGCGAGTGCAATGCAAGAAAAGTGTGCGAGTCTCTCGCCTCAATCCCCGGCACTGCCACCGGTGGCTCGGAGCAGAGCGTTCAGCTGCAAAGAAATACATGCAGCCGCACACTCCGGTCCCGAGTGCCAGCGGTAGTGCCAAGTATTGAGGCCAGAGACTCTCGTGAGTGTCTCGCATTGCACTCGCAAGTGTGACCCGGCCTTAGGAAGATTGTTGTTTTTATCGGATTTCCTCTTTTTGTATCTCTACAGTATGTTTTGTACAATAAAGTTGTAAAATTCAAAAAATGAGCAAACAATTGCAGCATTCTAATGATGTCACAATGGGCTGGAGGCTATAGAATGCCCCGTCACCCAGGGTTCCGTTGAGGGTTTTAGTAGGCGTTTGTGGAGAGAAGAGTGTTGTGAGCGACTTGTGCAAATATGATGCCAAGAAAGCGATTTAAGAGTATTATAGTTCTCTGTGATACCGAGGACAGCAGCGATGATGACGATTTACATCAGGTGAGCATCATTTTATATTCTTCAATAAATAAAAAATATTTGGGATAAAAGTTCAAGAAAAGATGGTGGGACAGAAAATAGCGCTCCAAGTAGATGAGGTGATAACTCGGATCATGATTGCAGAGTAAAGACTGCATCACTTGTAATATTTGTGACATGTCCATGTACTGGATACATAACATTGCATGAAGACACATAAATGTCACCACCGCCCCTATCCATAGCCTAACCATAAGTGTCCCATACCCCCGCTATACTCTGTACGTGGAATAAGCACAATGGAGACCACACTCATATCGCTGCCCACCTGTAATCAGTGGAATATGGGGTAAGATTATAGATTGGAGATGTTCATGGTTATAGATTCTATCTGACATATTTGCCATTTTTTCAGTCTCATCGAAGAAAGAGGCCAATACCGAGGTCTCCAGGCCAAGATAACACCACTGGCTTCAATTCGGGCCCGACTCCGAGTTTACCAGGTACTGTAACCCTAATCTAGTGAAGTCTCTGAGGTATTAATAAGCCATTGTAGTCACCGGGTGCAGATCACGTGCACATTGTGGTCAGGGCTTGGATTTATCGTTATTAGTCGTCTATGGTAGAGTTTATAGCAAACATTTCTGTTCAGCATTTGGTCAGGAATATTCATGCAGGCGTTATAAAGTCAGCCAGAAATGGGATTTGGGGATTGATTCTCATGGTGGCCATGTACAGGGCAGATTACTGGAGCTGAAGGTGATTGTTTTGCCCCATGTACCTATAGGGAAACACTGGATAATTTATTAGGATTTATTTATTTTGATATTGAGCCTCGGTCGTTGCTATTACAATATTCTAATAAGAGAGTTATATTGTGTTTCCCCCACAGATCTGAGTTTACCACCAACAGATCATGGTCCGGACAGTACCACCTGGTAAGACACGTTTCCTCCATTACTAAGTACAAGATGGGGATTAATGATTAATGATGGCTCATTACCTGTTACATTTATTCCACAGCTCCGATGACATCATTATTGATGATGATGATGATTCCAATAGAGCAGCAACTTCCATGTATAATAGTAAGTTATCATTTCTAGACACAATCCAGGTTTATGTTATTGTAGAGGTAACAATTACTTTTCTGTACTGTCACAGGTCAGTTTCCAAATCTAACAATTACAAGGGCGCTGATCAGGAGTTGGAACAGCGAGCCACCTGGGAAATGTGCTGTAAATGCCAGTGTCAGAGAATGACAGCAGCATTTAACAGGTTAACAGAAGCAGGCAGAGCTCCAATCCACTCTTGGCTGTCAGAGGCAGATGATGGCTGAATGACACAACCATCATCTGCCATGAAAGAGGCGGGCTCAACTCCTTAGCCCTCTCCATTCATTCTCTACTGATGAGCGTCGTACATGGTTGTTAAGGGGTTAAATTACAGATACCTTACAGAGGTAATCCTATTTTACGCATGCTTGATTGGTGTGGATCCTGTGTCTCGGATATTTCCATATTGGGAGAGCAAGTCACCGCCATGTTGACTTATGGCCATTGTTATCCTTAGAGAATTTATTACAGATGTGCAGTACATTTGCTTGTGTCTTTTTGGAAACCCAATAGACATCAATGGAGAAATCCCTGCACCAAGGAATCCCACATCTCCATTAAAACCATGGAGGCTACCATGAATCAGCAAATGAGGTGAAAATGGACCCCTACCATTTGAGGGTCCACCCTCCGGCCATTGAGGACATGTTCACTTCTGATCTTGTACTGAGCACATACAACATTACTAAGGATATATTACCTGAGTAACAGGTGGGATAGACATCTGAGAAAGTTTATGGGCCCTGATGTTGCTGAACCCCATTATAATGTCAGATCCTGATCTGAAGGGAAGATCCTGTGGATTTCTGGTGGTCTGGTCAGCTATGTGTTCTGCTCTGGTCGGATCCCATATTCATAGTCTTATTAGTCCTCTACACTCTATATTTATAGACCCCTCTCTAGTACGGGCTGCATACTAACACGTCTGATTTGAGCCTTATAAAAAGTATTTTCACTCTTCCATATTTCTGTACAGATCATTTACCATCTGACAGCGAGGAGAGCTCCGCTACAGAGGAGAGGTAAGTTAGGCCAGATCCATCTACCTCTATATAAAGCCATGAACTAGGCGAGATGTTTCCTGTGGATTTATATATGATTCTTATCTTTGCCAGGACACCACGATGTAACATCCCCGGCTGTTTCCTGGAAGAAATTATTTCTCCTACTTCCATCTATGTTACCCACTTCCAGGAAAATAAGGAGGAGCTGGTGGAGCGACTGTACAACTTGTACAACCGGACAGTCTTCGATAATAAGGTATCACATCTTGTCATGGGTTTCTGGGTGATACATGACTTCTCTATTATCTCCCCATTTAGACAATCAATTCCAAGAAAAATGGCTCTAACTTTCTGAAAGGCAGATTCCTAACCCCATTGTCATGTTTCTGTAATATAGTTATTGAATATCTCAGGTAAATCTCACTTAGTTTGGTGAATGCCGTCACCCTCTTCCTATCTGTGGGACGAGAGGAAACCTTAGATGATCCACCATGCAGAGACAAAAAGATTAGCATTTTTTGGCTTGACGTTCAAAGGATTTTTACATTTATTTATAAGAAACATTTAGTTGATATTTGGACATTTTAGAATAAGGTTATTTTTATTTTTGTTCTCACATCTTGGACTTCTCGGTAGACCCCGCGCCCCATACAAGTAGACCAGTGCTGTAAATCACATATGAGAGTTGGGGACTTTGCAAGATTGGGGGTCAAAGAGTTTACAGATGTAATGGAATTTGTTTTCTTAATTTTAGCTCCCTTTGAAAATGGACATTTTGTGGAGCAAGAGGCTGACAGCATCCGCCGGCCAATGCTGTAATAGGCTGCAGAACAATCGCCGCTTCTCATATATTGAGCTTTCTGAAAAAGTCTGCGATTCTGCCGGTAGGTTTCACATCACATCCATCCTACAGCTTCATAAGACAACCTGCATACAGGGCAAAAAAACTGCTACTTGTTATGCAGAACATCTTAGAAACTCATTGTACATACTGTCATAAGAAAAACTAAGTACACCCTCTTTGAATTCTAGTATTTTACATATCAGGAGAAAATAAAAAAAAGTATCAGCTCCATAGAAAGTCCTAAAAGTAGGGAAATACAATCTCAGAAAACAACGTGAAAAAAATATATTTCATCATTATTTAACAAAAAGTAGGCCAAAAGGCAACAACGGTGTGTGATAAAGTACACCGTCGATGCAACTTCAAGTTATTGCTGCTAAAGATGATTCTAAAAGCTATTGATTGATGGGGTGTACTTATTTTTCACTCTCTGCTTCTGCATTTTGAAGTAGGTTTCGGTAAATAAATAACGGCACGGTTGACTTGTCATGTGTTGTTCATCTCATGATGTATTTTGTATTTTGTCCTGCTATGTAAAACCAAATAGTTCAATCAGGGTGTACTCAGATTTTTGTCATAACTGTATAACCTCTTGTTTTAGAGCGAGTACGATCCACACTTGCGCATGAGATGTGCCATGCCGCCACTTGGATAATCAACGGTGAACGCAAAGACCACCATGGCTTGTTATGGCAGGCTTTCACAAGAAGGGTAAACCTTATCCATCCCGAGCTGCCAAAAGTGACGGAATATCACAATTATACCATCAACTACACCTACAAGTACAAATGCCACCGGTGTGATAAAGAGTAAGTGGATTTTATGACCCATCTCCTCCGGACACACAATCACTGCGGAGAGACGTCCGTGCGGTTCTGTTGGTGGAATGCTTTCATACTTTACTACTATCAGAGCGGACTGACGTCTGGGGGGCTGTAGGGTTTAGGATGCTACGTGTTATATTTTCTGTGCTGGGCCAGTTCTTAATATATTGATTTCAATTTGTTCTTTTGAATATAATCCATGGTATTAATGAACGTTCATTCCAGTCCAGTAACCAATATTCCTCTTATCTTTGCAGAATTGGGCGATTTAGACCAATACCTGGCAATAAACGTAAATGCCGCCGGTGCGGAGGACGAATGCGACAACTACCCAGCAGCTAAACATGTAACTATTCTTCAGAATATTTAGTCTCTAATTTGATTTCTTTAAAATGTAAAGTTGAGACACTTTTATATATTTTCCCCTAAGTAGCGAGACAATGAATATCTGTGTTCATCACCAGCAATTAGCGGTAAAGATCCAGAATCCGTCCTCATAGGTTCCAGATAAACCCCGGTTACATTTCCCATAACTTGCTGGCTATGGAATGATTGACCATTCCCAGCAATTATCTACAATGCTCTGGAAAACCTTCTATGAGTTTACGCTTTGTTGGATGTAATTATTTTCTTTCTATTTTCAGGTTCATTATTGGAACAGTGAGATTCCTCTAAATATTGTCATCTCATCCCCCTGTGATGGAGGTAAGAACGAATCTTCCATTATTGTCAGCAATAATAATAAAAGTGAATTTTACAATATTGAGAATCTGGAGTCTCTAATTTAGTCTTTTATTGAGTTTTATCATTTAAAGGTTAAATACTTTTATATATTTTGCCTTTTTCCACCACCGTGTAGGGAGACAATCAGTTTACGTCTTCATCACAAGCAGCGAACAGCAAACATTCAGAATCCACCTCTTCTGATGGACACAAAGCTTCTGACGTGCGTTTTCCAGGTAAATATTTCGGTGGTTTTCCTCCAATCATTCTTGTTTTCAAGATGGGCAACAGCGAGGACAGTGTAAGCAAGGTGTCATAACAGAAGAAATGCAATATCGGTTTTATTACTGCATTTATTTGTTCTAATTATTTTTTCTTGCTGCACAATTTTTAAATTCTGTCTGAGAAAGGAAGGAAATGATGAAAGTTATCAGCCTACTGCTGCGGAGGAATCTCCAACACACAGTCTGACGGGCGAGATGAGCCCCTCTGACATGGCATGCCGTATAGATCTATTGTGAGTGCTCTCACCATAGCCGTATGGCTCATGTCGCATTTATCTCACATTACACTATTATTGGCAGCTTCCTATTTCCAATCTCCACATTGGCCTTCTTTGTAGACAATATATAATGCAATATTTCAGGTCTATTTCACCTTCAGCTGATGACCAGGAATACAATGCTGAAGTTCCTTCTCGGAGTTTGCTTCTTTTGATCACCAGTACCTTTTGTCAAGTTTTTTATAAACATCTTTTAATTGTTTTCAGGTTAATGAGAAAGGCGACTTATCGCTTCTACACAGGCATGACACATCGTGGAAGAAAACGGTGAATTCCGGCCCCGACCTGCGCTGAGAACAGTTTCCAAGACCTGGAGAATCTCTACAAGTGCTTTATAATCAGAGCTGCCCAGCAATGGATATGGCGCTGGACATTTGAACTTCAATAGTCATCAATTGCTTTTTTTTTCTAATTTTTCTGAGTTAGATATAAATACCATTAAAAAATGAATATATTAATTCTTTCTAGTTTGGGATTTTTGTTCTGCAAAACGATGGCTGTTGATAAACATATTACAATCAATGTTGTCTACTTGTGATATTCAGCCATAATCCGCCTCGCACAATCGAGAGGAGCGGAGCTTTGTCTGCTGCTGTTAAACTGTTAAATGCAGCTGTCAATCTGTGAGAGTTGCATTTCACCCCTTAACGTCTAATGACGGACACAGTCCATCATGGCTGGGTGTCAGTTTCCGCACCAGGACGGACAGTGTCCATCATGCATGTAAAGTGTCACTAAAACTTGCAGACACCCAGTGATAGTTCACCGCCGGCAGATGTGTATGACAGCTGAGAGGCACGGAAAGAGGTGCAGACACCAGTAGCATAGTTACCAGGGGGGCAGAGGGTGCGGTTGCCTCGGGCCCCTTGCTTTGAGGGGGCCCACCCAGAGCTACTGACACGCAGTATACCAACTGAGTTGTAATCAGGGTTACCGGTTAGGGGTCCACTCAGATATTTCTCCCCCCCCCCCCCCCCCCCCGAGCTGAACCCCTAGCTACGCCTCTGGTAGGGACCCATGCTGTCAGTCCCCGCACCCAGATCGCTGTAATCGGGCAGTCAATCTGACTGACCGCTCACAGCATGACTGCGCAGGAGATGCTGAAATATCAGCCCTTCCTGCCCGATCAAAGGAGAAGCTCGGCGCTGACAGTTACTGAACGGGCAGCAGCCACGGGACAAATGGAGGAGTATGAGAAAGAAGAGTTAATGGGCATGCAACAGTCAGGAGATGAAGTGGATAATGATCCTCTCTCTGTTGTCTCTAATTTGAGGAAGGGGACGGAGGAAGCAAGCTTGAGTGTTAACTCGCCACCCACACAGTATGGACATGGACCAACTGAAGACTGTGAAGTGGGTTATCATGTGGCCTTCTAGTATGTGTGTTCACAAGCTGATTGGGGTTCATATGACTTGGCAGCACGGCAGGCCTTGCGGTCAATGCATAAAGAAAGAGTAGAGGAGTACAAAATGCATAATGTGAGGTGAAATTTCCCTGGGCCCATCCAGTATGTGGGTTCCAAGGCATAGTGGGGTGCAGATGACTTGGCAGCAGGGCAGGCCGTGCATTCAATGCAACATTTTTTATGGAGGCCCTCCTGGACATCTCGTGAAAGGGATATTGGGGTGCGTCATAATTCTTGGCAGCCCATCCACTCACTGCATTGGCTGCAACAGTTTAGGAGACCCACTGTTTAATAATGGCCCTTTAAGCAGATTAATGCTGCCTAATGTCCCTGTAAAAATAGGCTCTGTGACTTTAAGAGTCCCTCCTTCATAAATGAAACAAGATGTGTCTGCTTATGTGTCACACACCACATGGCCAGCTAGGGTTGGTAAATGTTACAATGACATTTCCCAGTGAATGCATGTTTTGGATGAAAGCAATGTTGAAGTGGAAAAACGCTTCAAAAACGCTGCGTCTGAACATAGCCCAAGTGGGGGAGGAACATTTTGGTCTGGGGTTATTTATTTTGCCTTATATACAAGTCATTAACCTGGACAGGATGTACCTTAAGATATTTCCCAGCAAAATCCATTTTGGTTTTGTTTTAGTAAGTTTTTTGGTGCACCGGTAAAAATGGCATGAAACTATGAAACAATTGATTAAAGCTGTGAACTAAGAGTCAGAAATGCTTCCACGGGCATTTTAGTGCTCGCCCATCACTAGTCCTTGACATTGAAGAGGAGCTACATATAGACACAGCCAGCACTAAAATTGATTTTAAGCTATGGCCCAATGTATTTCTTCATTAGGGTACTTGTACATGTGAGTTTTACATTGTTAGGGCTGGCGGAACACACCAAATAATATTAAGATGGTGATAAGGTATGTTTGAAGCCCGGGGTTCACCGTGCAGAGATGTTAACTGCTGCTCGGTAATGTCGGACACAAAATGGCGGTAACGCACTGGACACACGTGGGCTTAACGCCACCTGGTGTGTAGTTGCAACGAGCTGTTACTTCAGAGTCGCGGAACTGCAGAGCACAGATACCGCACCCTGTTAACTGTCACAGGGCACAGCTGAATCAGCGCTAGTGTTCGGTCTCAAGACTCAGCCCCAAGGACGTGGGGTAAGAGCCTCTCTAGACCCACGAAGCGCACGACGTCGCACCTGCGATGCCTGGACGAATCCTGACTAATAAATTTAGCGCACTGAGTGCACACAGCATCGCACTGGCAAACGCCACTAACCACCCTTATTAGGGATTCTAGCGTACTGATTGCGCATGGCGTCGTGCTGGCAAACGCCACTACTTGGCGCTGACTCTGCCTCCTACCTGTACTATCAGCCTAGGCACTAGCTGGCAGGGCTGAACAACACATGCATACCAAGGGTAGGGGTTTCATAATGAGTCTTTCACCAGAGACATTCATACATGCATGCAACACTCACTCCACATGGTCTATACTAGCGCAGGGCTGTGCGATCCTTTTATAACCGCAGCCTTCCGGGACCTTGCTGATGGCCCAATCCGAGCTGCTGGAGGACCTGAGCAGGTGACCACCAATGAGCGATCGATTCATGGGCATGCTCAGATGGAGAAAAGCAGGACTTAGTCCCAGGAGTGTCTGCTCACCGCTGACTAATGCTGGATGCTATAGCTGAACCTGGGGTGGCAAACAGCAACCAAATGCATAACATTGTCCTGAGCAAGATGCTGGGACTGACATCTCTGCTGCGCAGGATCCTCTGTGGCTGAAAAAGAATGGGAGACCACAGAGGACATGGCTCAAGATTCCCCCTGTTCAGCGGCAAAATATCGATGCCTAACATACATTATCTGCACGAAATGTAGATCAATTGGTTGAGAAATTGATGCAGTTTTGATTAAATTAGGAGAAAATATGACATACTGCTGAATTTTTAAAGGATCATCTGCTGTCCAGAGCCTGACTGGTGTCCTCCACTGAGACATGTACAAGATTGGGAGGTACCATGTACGCGTCCTCAGAAAGCAACAAGAACTTTTCTAATCTCATTTACAAGTTGTTGCTATATTGCAGCTAAATTGCTACATGTGATAAACCAACGCCTGTCTGCACAAGTACAAGTATTTTATTGGGGCAGCTGTATTACAGCACCATCTACTGTTTTGCACATTTTCTGCATTTGATTTTTTAGCTTCAGGCCCAGTCCATCTACATGTATTTTTTTTATATATATTTCCTTTCTACGGTGTTTTTTTGGCCAAAATCAGAATACACAAAGGGGAAAAATATTAATCCCAAAAACCAAGAGGAAAATACACCAATGAAGATAAAAGGGGCAAAAAAAAATACAAAATACTAAGTCATAGTGCAAAAGTAAAATATTAATAATGCCCAAGCCTGAGACAAACTGAAAAATGAAGAGCAAAATGCACCAAAACAAAAATGAGAAATTAGTTCATTCTCGGTGCTTAAACCCAAATAAAAAAAAAGTGGGAGATGGAGACACAGACACCTTAGTGTACGCGCAAGGAATCAGATAACACCCTCTCCAAAATACAAGCGCACGCGCAGGCTGGAATCTATCATGTTATTAGAATTGCTAACATTGCTTGCACTGGATACTTTTGGGATTGCCTTCCAGTTTAACGCCATGAATTAGCAGCACACGTCTGTGCACATTCTAACGTCTTTGTTGGAGGGGCAGCTGTATTTTAACACCATGTCCTGTCTTGCAAGATGTATGTATAGCGACACTTATGAGCATTACTCCTCATTTTGTTAATTTGCCTTTCAGCCTGTCACTGCACTATTCTCAATATTTCCTTTCCACCGGGTGTTTTTAATTCAAAATTATTAGCAAAACGCACCTAAACGTAAAATGGCGCAAAACTAGTTTGCTCAGAAAGTGCAATCACATTTATGTGCTCTAGGTCCCTTATTTTTTAGCTTCTGACCCTGTCCCGTACATGCTTTTCCATCTTATATTTCCTTTCTAAGGTGTCTGTTTTTAAGACAAAATCAAAAGCAGAACACACAAAGGAGCAAAGAAAATTCACTCATGGTGGCACAAGACTGAGATAAACTGGAGCTAATCCCAAAAAAATGAGAAACAAAAGGCACCTTAAAAAGTATAAAGCCATTGTTATAAAAAGCAGGAGATGGAGATCCTCATACTTTAGTGCGCATAAAGCATCGAGTCACGCTCCAAAGATAAGCGCCTGTGCGGCACTGGACGTCCACCATCATTTAATGTCCAGTACTAACTTTGTTTGTACGGAGTATTTCTGTGATTAATTGCACCTTTTCACGCCTTGGATTTCTGATAAAGGGTTATATTCCCTTTATTACAGCTCTCAGTGCTGTTTGTACTGGGTATTATTGGAATTGCTCTCTAGCATCATGAATTAGCCGCAAAATGCACCGGAACATAAAATGGTGAAAAACTATTAGTGCACACGAAGAATGGTATCAAAGGCCATAAAGGGCAGACAGGGCCCCGATCACCCCTATCCTAACACACATTCATAGAGCCACTTCTCAGCAGTATTCGCCTTTATGTGCACTTGCGCTTCAGACCCCGCTGTCCTCCATCAATTACTTCCTAATTTCTTTCCTAAGTGCGTTTTATGACTGAATCGGGGGCAAAATCAATAAAAAAAAAAAAGGTGCGTAAAAGCCACAAGCACCCACCCTGCCCTCTGGTCACATCTACTGTCTCTACACCAAGATCAAGAGAAAACAGCAACAAAATCAAAGTAGTGCGGAGCTAGTTCACTAGTGACACAAGAGGAAGAGGAAAATGGCGAGAGAGTCTGAGGCCCCAAACCAGGCCGTCTCCGGGAACCAAGCGCCCTGGAGTGCAGCGTCTCACTGACAGGCCACGTGCAGTGATTGCTCGCATAGCGGGTGACTCGTGTTTCTGTCACCGCGGCGCCATTGCGCGGTTACATGCCCGCTGCTCCCCTGTCCCTCCCTTACTTTGTGCAATGGGAGCAGCGTCTCACTAAATGGCCACGGTCAGAGTGCTATTAGATTTCGTGACTCAATTTACTGTCACTTCGGTGTCATTACGCGGTTCCACGCCCGCTGCTCCCCTTTCCCTCCCTTCCCTTGTGCAATGGGAGCAGCGTCTCACTAAAAGGCCGCGGTCATTGAGTCCTATTAGATTTCATGCCTCAATTTTCTGTCACTTCGGCACCATTACGCGGTTACACGCCTGCTGCTCCCCTTTCGCTCCCTTCCCTTGTGCAATGGGCGCAGCGTCTCACTAAAAGGCCGCGGTCATTGAGTGCTATTAGATTTCGTGCCTCAATTTTCTGTCACTTCGGCACCATTACGCGGTTACACGCCTGCTGCTCCCCTTTCGCTCCCTTCCCTTGTGCAATGGGCGCAGCGTCTCACTAAAAGGCCGCGGTCATTGAGTGCTATTAGATTTCCTGCCTCAATTTCCTGTCACCTCGGCGCCATTACGCGGTTACACGCCCGCTGCTCCCCTTTTCCTCCCTTCTCTTGTGCAATGGGAGCAGCGTCTCACTAAAGGCCACGGTCATTGAGTGCTATTAGATTTCGTGCCTCAATTTACTGTCACCTCGGCGCCATTTCGCGGTTACACGCCCGCTGCTCCCCTTTCCCTCCCTTCCCTTTTGCAATGGGCGCAGCGTCTCACTAAAGGCCACGGTCATTTAGTGCTATTAGATTTCGTGCCTCAATTTTCTGTCACTTCGGCACCATTACGCGGTTACACGCCCGCTGCTCCCCTTTCGCTCCCTTCCCTTGTGCAATGGGCGCAGCGTCTCACTAAAAGGCCGCGGTCATTGAGTGCTATTAGATTTCCTGCCTCAATTTCCTGTCACCTCGGCGCCATTACGCGGTTACACGCCCGCTGCTCCCCTTTTCCTCCCTTCTCTTGTGCAATGGGAGCAGCGTCTCACTAAAAGGCCACGGTCATTGAGTGCTATTAGATTTCCTGCCTCAATTTACTGTCACCTCGGCGCCATTACGCGGTTACACGCCCGCTGCTCCCCTTTTCCTCCCTTCTCTTGTGCAATGGGCGCAGCGTCTCACTAAAAGGCCACGGTCATTGAGTGCTATTAGATTTCGGGTCTCAATTTCCTGTCACTTCGGCGCCATTACGCGGTTACACGCCCGCTGCTCCCCTTTCCCACCCTTCCCTTGTGCAATGGGTGCAGCGTCTCACTAATAGGCCGCGGTCATTGAGTGCTATTAGATTTCGAGCCTCAATTTCCTGTCACTTCGGTGTCATTACGCGGTTACACGCCCGCTGCTCTCCTTTCCCTCCCTTCCCTTGTGCAATGGGTGCAGCGTCTCACTAATAGGCCGCGGTCATCGAGTGCTATTAGATTTCGGGCCTCAATTTCCTGTCACTTCGGTGTCATTACACGGTTACACGCCCGCTGCTCCCCTTTCCCTCCCTTCCCTTGTGCAATGGGCGCAGCGCCTCACTTAATGGCCACGGTCATTGAGTGCTATTAGATTTCCTGCCTCAATTTCCTGTCACCTCGGCGCCATTACACGCCTGCTGCTCCCCTTTCCCTCCCTTCCCTTGTGCAATGGGCGCAGCGTCTCAGTAAAAGGCCACGGTCATTGAGTGCTATTAGATTTCGTGCCTCAATTTCCTGTCACGTCGGCGTCATTACACGGTTACACGCCCGCTGCTCCCCTTTCCCTCCCTTCCCTTGTGCAATGGGCGCAGCGCCTCACTTAATGGCCACGGTCATTGAGTGCTATTAGATTTCCTGCCTCAATTTCCTGTCACCTCGGCGCCATTACACGCCTGCTGCTCCCCTTTCCCTCCCTTCCCTTGTGCAATGGGCGCAGCGTCTCAGTAAAAGGCCGCGGTCATCGAGTGCTATTAGATTTCGGGCCTCAATTTCCTGTCACTTCGGTGTCATTACACGGTTACACGCCCGCTGCTCCCCTTTCCCTCCCTTCCCTTGTGCAATGGGCGCAGCGCCTCACTTAATGGCCACGGTCATTGAGTGCTATTAGATTTCCTGCCTCAATTTCCTGTCACCTCGGCGCCATTACACGCCTGCTGCTCCCCTTTCCCTCCCTTCCCTTGTGCAATGGGCGCAGCGTCTCAGTAAAAGGCCACGGTCATTGAGTCCTATTAGATTTCATGCCTCAATTTCCTGTCACCTCGGCGCCATTACGCAGTCACACGCCCGCTGCTCCCCTTTCGCTCCCTTCCCTTGTGCAATGGGCGCAGCGTCTCACTAAAAGGCCGCGGTCATTGAGTGCTATTAGATTTCGTGCCTCAATTTTCTGTCACTTCGGCACCATTACGCGGTTACACGCCTGCTGCTCCCCTTTCGCTCCCTTCCCTTGTGCAATGGGCGCAGCGTCTCACTAAAAGGCCGCGGTCATTGAGTGCTATTAGATTTCCTGCCTCAATTTCCTGTCACCTCGGCGCCATTACGCGGTTACACGCCCGCTGCTCCCCTTTTCCTCCCTTCTCTTGTGCAATGGGAGCAGCGTCTCACTAAAGGCCACGGTCATTGAGTGCTATTAGATTTCGTGCCTCAATTTACTGTCACCTCGGCGCCATTTCGCGGTTACACGCCCGCTGCTCCCCTTTCCCTCCCTTCCCTTTTGCAATGGGCGCAGCGTCTCACTAAAGGCCACGGTCATTTAGTGCTATTAGATTTCGTGCCTCAATTTTCTGTCACTTCGGCACCATTACGCGGTTACACGCCCGCTGCTCCCCTTTCGCTCCCTTCCCTTGTGCAATGGGCGCAGCGTCTCACTAAAAGGCCGCGGTCATTGAGTGCTATTAGATTTCCTGCCTCAATTTCCTGTCACCTCGGCGCCATTACGCGGTTACACGCCCGCTGCTCCCCTTTTCCTCCCTTCTCTTGTGCAATGGGAGCAGCGTCTCACTAAAAGGCCACGGTCATTGAGTGCTATTAGATTTCCTGCCTCAATTTACTGTCACCTCGGCGCCATTACGCGGTTACACGCCCGCTGCTCCCCTTTTCCTCCCTTCTCTTGTGCAATGGGCGCAGCGTCTCACTAAAAGGCCACGGTCATTGAGTGCTATTAGATTTCGGGTCTCAATTTCCTGTCACTTCGGCGCCATTACGCGGTTACACGCCCGCTGCTCCCCTTTCCCACCCTTCCCTTGTGCAATGGGTGCAGCGTCTCACTAATAGGCCGCGGTCATTGAGTGCTATTAGATTTCGAGCCTCAATTTCCTGTCACTTCGGTGTCATTACGCGGTTACACGCCCGCTGCTCTCCTTTCCCTCCCTTCCCTTGTGCAATGGGTGCAGCGTCTCACTAATAGGCCGCGGTCATCGAGTGCTATTAGATTTCGGGCCTCAATTTCCTGTCACTTCGGTGTCATTACACGGTTACACGCCCGCTGCTCCCCTTTCCCTCCCTTCCCTTGTGCAATGGGCGCAGCGCCTCACTTAATGGCCACGGTCATTGAGTGCTATTAGATTTCCTGCCTCAATTTCCTGTCACCTCGGCGCCATTACACGCCTGCTGCTCCCCTTTCCCTCCCTTCCCTTGTGCAATGGGCGCAGCGTCTCAGTAAAAGGCCACGGTCATTGAGTGCTATTAGATTTCGTGCCTCAATTTCCTGTCACGTCGGCGTCATTACGCGGTTACACGCCCGCTGCTCTCCTTTCCCTCCCTTGTGCAAAGGGCGCAGCGTCTCACCAATAGGCCGCGGTCATTGAGTGCTATTAGATTTCGTGCCTCAATTTCCTGTCACTTCGGCGTCATTACGCGGTTACACGCCCGCTGCTCCCCTTTCCCTCCCTTCCCTTGTGCAATGGGCGCAGCGTCTCACTAAAAGGCCGCGGTCATTGAGTGCTATTAGATTTCCTGCCTCAATTTCCTGTCACTTAGGCGTCATTACGCGGTTATACGCCCGCTGCTCCCCTTTCCCTCCCTTCCCTTGTGCAATGGGCGCAGCGTCTCACTAAAAGGCCGCGGTCATTGAGTGCTATTAGATTTCCTGCCTCAATTTCCTGTCACTTCGGCGTCATTACGCGGTTACACGCCCGCTGCTCCCCTTTCCCTCCCTTCCCTTGTGCAATGGACGCAGCGTCTCACTAAAAGGCCGCGGTCATTGAGTGCTATTAGATTTCGTGCCTCAATTTCCTGTCACTTAGGCGTCATTACGCGGTTATACGCCCGCTGCTCCCCTTTCCCTCCCTTCCCTTGTGCAATGGACGCAGCGTCTCACTAATAGGCCACGGTCATTGAGTGCTATTAGATTTCGTGCCTCAATTTCCTGTCACTTAGGCGTCATTACGCGGTTACACGCCCGCTGCTCCCCTTTCCCTCCCTTCCCTTGTGCAATGGACGCAGCGTCTCACTAATAGGCCACGGTCATTGAGTGCTATTAGATTTCGTGCCTCAATTTCCTGTCACTTCGGCGTCAATACGCGGTTACACGCCCGCTGCTTCCCTTTCCCTCCTTTCCCTTGTGTAATGGGCGCAGCGTCTCACTAATAGGCAGCGGTCATTGAGTGCTATTAGATTTCGTGCCTCAATTTCCTGTCACTTCGGCGTCAATACGCGGTTACACGTCCGCTGCTCCCCTTTCCCTCCCTTCCCTTGTGTAATGGGCGCAGCGTCTCACTAATAGGCAGCGGTCATTGAGTGCTATTAGATTTCGTGCCTCAATTTCCTGTCACTTCGGCGCCATTACGCGGTTACACGCCTGCTGCTCCCCTTTCCCTCCCTTCACTTGTGCAATGGGCGTAGCGGCTCACTAAAAGGCCACGTTCATTGAGTGCTATTAGATTTCGTGCCTCAATTTCCTTTCACTTCGGCGCCATTACGCAGTTACACGCCCGCTGCTCCCCTTTCCCTCCCTTCCCTTGTGCAATGGGTGCAGCGTCTCACTAAAAGGCCGCGGTCATTGAGTGGTATTAGATTTCGTGCCTCAACTTCCTGTCACCTCGGCGCCATTACGCGGTTACACGCCCGCTGCTCCCCTTTCCCTCCCTTCCCTTGTGCTGCCCCGAGAAAATGGCGGTTAGCGCACTACGCAGGGGGTATATATACCCCATTCAGATCACGTGGTACACTAGCGGTCAGAGGGGGACACTGGTGCTCGCGTGGTCTTGTGACGTCACTACGCGCCGGTCACATGACTGTGATGTCAGCAGTGGGCGCCTATTCTTCCTTACACAGCGCTGATATCTGTATAGTAGAGGCTAAAGGACCTGTGGTGACGTCATGCCCATGTGATCAGAAGGGGCGGCGCCTCTTCCTCCACGGAGCAGAGCAGAGCGCACCCCTCGCACCCGCGCGTCTCCGCTCCGCACCCCTCGCACCCGAGCGTCTCCGCCCCGCACCCCTCGCACCCGCGCGTCTCCGCTCCGCACCCCTCGCACACGCACGTCTCCGCCCCGCACCCCTCGCACCCGCGCGTCTCCGCTCCGCAGTATATTGTGTAGTTAGCGACCTCCAATGATCAGGATCACGCCTCTTACTTGCCTCTGTCCGTCATTGACAGCGGTGCCTACACTGTGTGCAGTGGCCTCCGCTCCTAAGCCTGATCCATGTACCAGCTCCATACGTGCACGGTGGATGACAGGAAGGGGTTAAATCGGTGCGCTCCATTGTAAGTGAGTGCGTATTTAGCTGCAGCATCTTCCCAGCAGAGGAGAGGCCGCCCCCGATCTCAGAATCCATGGGTGTCTTTTCTTGAACCCATCACCTCATTCATTCTGCCCGCACCACTTGGCGCAGATCCCAGCAGCCGGGTCGGAGCCGGGTGTATTCATTCATCTCTGAACGGCTCCAGTGTTTCAGGCAAAATATAGTGATCAGATCGGGTGGAGGCCTATAGGCAGAGAGCAGTACTGGTCCAGCTGATGGGCAGGTGTCTCGCTATAGAAGAGGCCTGCTAATAACGGACGAGAGCAATGAGGGAAGAAGCCGCACCCTTTCATAAGTGATATGTTCCCTGAAATGCTGGAGATTTTCAGAGATATACCCGGGTGCGATTGTGCAGCCCGGCTCTGAGTTACACTGCCCGCTTATTGGGCACCATGAATCAGGTGAGAGGTTCCCTTTTCAGTGGTCGCTGTTATTGCTACAAATGATATAAATCGCTGTACAGGTGACTATAGAAAAACAAGGTAGTAAATCTGCTGCTTTCTCCACTGCTGAGCCACTTCTTCCCCTGCATACTGAACTCACCACCCACTCTAGGGAAAGAAAAACTGCTTCAATGTTTCTTGGCTGTGATAGGACAGACTGTCGGCTCACTGAGGGATGCGATTACAGCTGCTCATTAAAGGAGTTGTGTCACCGTTGGTCTTCATTATCATACCGCTCCCACACGTCCCAGATTTCTGCCTGATCGACAGTTGGGACAAGCGGTAAAGTCGGCCTCTTGCGCTATGGCAGCGTATTGGTATCACACGTTAATGAGTCAGACGAGTTCCGTTGTATTCGTGTGTTCTGGATGAAATGGTTAACTGTGATTTCTGCTGCACTAATTATGGCCGTCCTCCCCCCGTCAGGTCTGGTCAGATTCCAGCCATCGCTCTGGCCATGGGACTCTGTGCGAAGCCATCTTCGAAGCTCACTGACGAGATGTGTGTGTGTACGATGTGCTGACCGTGGTGAAAGACGAGAGGTACATGCACCTGGATCCTGTGTCCCAGGAGCCCCTGACCCCAAAGCAGGTAAGGGCGCCCCAGGGGCCACTGCAGTGGTGAATAGGCTTATTCTGTGTCTGCCTGCAGGAACGTGCGTCAGGGTCCCTGCTCTCCAGGCCACTTTACAGGTGATCGATTATTGGTGCCACTAGAGGGCGTCTGTCTCACACTTGCCTTTATTCTGCTCACAGTGAATGCATTTGCATGTTCTAGCCATGGTAAACTCTTTTTAATACACTGGGTAATTCCCCCTTATATTGATTCTTGCACATCTGATGTTGTATGTGGTAAGTCCTGAAGAAGGGCTCTTTGGAATCCTGACACACGTTGAATAAACCACTGTATAATGTTACCGATCCTTTGGAACTTTATTGTCCTGGCAGCGCGGTTGTAATCCACATCTTCTACCCAGTATATTATTTCATAGGGTCGGTGACCGGCCTGTGGATCTGCAGCAGCCAACATCTTTGCAGGCCTGTATTCAGCACCATCAGGTGAGCAGTTTTCTTGGCGCCTCCTTCACCTGTTTTGTGGGAAAAGACTCTATTTGCGCTTTGTGTCTCCCCCTCTTTCATCAATCATTTGCGCCTGCTATTCAGCCATTGTGCCTCCCCAGCTTCCCCCACACGAGGTGTGGCGGCCCCATGTACAGCGATTTATATCATTTGTAGCAATAACAGCGACCACTGAAAAGGGAACCTCTCACCTGATTCATGGTGCCCAATAAGCGGGCAGTGTAACTCAGAGCCGGGCTGCACAATCGCACCCGGGTATATCTCTGAAAATCTCCAGCATTTCAGGGAACATATCACTTATGAAAGGGTCCGGCTTCTTCCCTCATTGCTCTAGTCCGTTATTAGCAGGCCTCTTCTATAGCGAGACACCTGCCAATCAGCTGGACCAGTACTGCTCTCTGCCTATAGGCCTCCACCCGATCTGATCACTATATTTTGCCTGAAACACTGGAGCCGGTCAGAGATGAATGAATACACCCGGCTCCGACCCGGCTGCTGGGATCTGCGCCAAGTGGTGTGGGCAGAATGAATGAGGTGATGGGTTCAAGAAAAAACACCCATGGATTCTGAGATCGGGGGCGGCCGCTCCTCTGCTGGGAAGATGCTGCAGCTAAATACGCAGTCACTTACAATGGAGCGCACCGATTTAACCCCTTCCTGTCATCCACCGTGCACGTATGGAGCTGGTACATGGATCAGGCTTAGGAGCGGAGGCCACTGCACACAGTGTAGGCACCGCTGTCAATGACGGACAGAGGCATGTAAGTGGCGCGATCCTGATCATTGGATGTCGCAAACTACACAATATACTGCAGAGCGGAGACGCGCGGTTGCGAGGGGTACGGAGCGGAGACGCGCGGTTGCGAGGGGTTTCGGAGCGGAGACGCGCGGGCGCGAGGGGTACGGAGCGGAGACGCGCGGGCGCGAGGGGTACGGAGCGGAGACGCGCGGGCGCGAGGGGTACGGAGCGGAGACGCGCGGGGTACGGAGCGGAGACGCGCGGGCGCGAGGGGTACGGAGCGGAGACGCGCGGCCGGTACGGAGCGGAGACGCGCGGGTGGTACGGAGCGGAGACGCATATGTATTTTGGCATGGGGAGCCCCATTTGAAAGTTCGCATCGGGGCCCATAACTTTGCAGTTAAACCACTGGGAGGGAGTCACCTGCCCCATCACATCGCCTGATCTCAGCGCACTCACCTTCCTCCTCCACCTCCGTCTGCTCCCCCCAGTCGTTCTCCCGGGGAAGGAGTCCTTCTCCGATCCCCTCTTCATCAGAGTCCTGGCCGAAGTCTATTCTCTGCGCCAGACGGGCCAGGTTCTGTGACATAGACAGCGGCTGCACGTACGTCTCCGAGCCATCCAGCCCCACCTCCTGCACCTGCTTCTCTGCGGAATACTCGATGCTGATCTGCACCGGCGCCCCCCCCACACATGATCCGCCCAGTGTATACAGATATGGTTGTGGCTAAATCCAAGTCGGCTCTTGGCCCTGGTCCTTCTGTGCACTGGGATTTCGCTTTCTCACACAGAGTCGGCTGTTTCCTAGTTGGCGGAGGGACCAGGTCCTTTAGCTGACTTGGATTTAGCCTGCTCTATATAAGAATGCTGAATCCCAGGAGACAGAAGGACACTTATTGTATATAGATAGGAATCCGGTCATGTCAGTGTTTGCAGTAATACTGAGCTGCAGACTAGATCTGACATCTGATTACACATTTATTTATGGGTGACATTTATACTTCCAGTGTGTACAATACTCTGCGCCAATCTCATCCGCGTCCCGTTTTATTTACTGGTGATCATTTTTCTAGATCACACACCACAGATTTTTTTTCATGCATGCACCGAGGAGTTTTTAACCCTTGGGCGATTTTCTGTTTTTTTCATTTTTTCCTTCCCATAACTTTATTTTTCCATCCACATCGCCATTGGGTTTTTTTATTTTTAGTTTGGCGGGACGTTCTTATTGATACCATTTTGGCGCGGATACCATGTTTTGATCACCTCTTATTTCATTTCACTGCAATGTTGCGGCGACCAAAAAATACGTAATTATGGCATTTCAATTTTTTCTCTCATTAAGGCCTGTTTCACACTTCAGTTGTTTGTCGTCAGTTGCAAACCGCCAAAGTGTGAAAAAACTGATCCGTTTTCCGTTTTGCAACAAACGTATGCCACCAGATCCGTTTCTTGGACGGATCCGCTGCAGCCGCTAAGTGCATGAAATTTAAAGGAACCGATCGAGAGAGACAGAAAAAAACGTTACATTGTCCGTCTACTCCAGCCGGCGGATGCTAAAATTCAAACGGATCCGTCAAAAAAACGGATGTGACGGACGACCATCAGTCAAAATCCACCACTAATGCAAGTCTATGGGGAAAAAATGGCAGATCCGTTTTTTTATAAAACTAGATCTAGCAGGCTAAAAGACCAGGTCCTTCTGCCAACTTGGATTTAGCCTGCTCTCTGTGAGAAAGCTAAGTGCCAGCCTGTAATACTATTGTAGGAACTCGAGGTTTCTGATAGCGTGGGGCAATGATCAGACAGAAGCGGGTTACTTTAGTGCAAATAGTGTATTTTTATAACAGCAGTGACACCCAAAAACAATATGCTGATAACCTGAAATGAGACAAGTCCTAAAGCTATATAGCAATTCAGTAAAGTTCCTAAGACAGAGTCCTCATAAAAATGTGATCCAAAGTTGAGTGTAACACTCAGGTGACGTGGCACAGTTCACAACGTAGTGACGCAGAGAGAGTCCAATCCCGGTATGTAGCAAGCACAGGGAAGTCCAGAACAAGTCTATAGGTAAATCCCAGACGAGCAAAAGCACAGGACAGTCCAAAAGCTGATTTACAAGTTGATCCCAGGAGCGGCGTGAACACAGGTGAGTCCAGGAACAGGTTCACATTAAAGCATACGGTTGGTGACAGTTCCGACTGCTCTCATTGGGGAGAGTGAAGGGTTAAGAACAACACATAGTTCAGGAACACAGTTCTTAACAGATAAAGTGAACCAAGGGTTAAGTTCCAAAGATGAGTGCAGCTTTCCTACAGAGAACAGGGAATGTCCAGAGCCACAGCAGAAGCACACTAAGAAACAAGCAGCACAGCTGAAGGAAGCAGAATACTCCAGCAAGGAAGGCAGCACCTGAGCCGGGTTTTATACAAATGAACAGGAAGTAGAGCACACAAGAACAGCAACCTCCATCTTGACAAAGGGCAAATTCATTCACAAGGTGATTTAGAAAACCTGGAATACTGACACAGTCGGCTAAAGGACCCAGATCCCTGTGATTGTTTTAGTATTAGACCTAGCAGGCTAAAGATCCAGGTCCTTCTGCTAACTTTGATTTAGCCTGCTCTCTGTGAGAAAGCTAAATCACAGTTGGCTAAAGGAACAAGTCCCTGTGAGGGTTTTAATACTAGATCAAGCAGGCTAAAGGACTAAGTCCCTGTGAGTGTTTAATACTAGATCTAGCAGGCTAAAGGACCAGGTCCTTCTGCCAACTTGGATTTAGCCGTCTCTCTGTGAGAAAGTTAAATCCCAGTTGGCTAAAGGAACAAGTCCCTGTGAGTGTTTTAATACTAGATCAAGCAGGCTAAATTTTCACACTGATTTCAGGGTGTAGAATACATTGCACCCGTTACATCCATGACCAGCTCCTTCTGTCAACTTAGATTTAGCCTGCTCTTTGTGAGAAATCTAAATCCCAGTTGGCTAAAGGACCAGGTCTCCGTGAGTGTTTTAATACTAGATCTAGCAGGCTAAATAACCGTGGTAAAACAAACCTTGAGGCGGTCAAAGGCTTCCTGGGCTTGCGAAGACCATACAAACTTCTTCCCCTTCTTAGTAAGGAGAGTGATGGGACGGACAATTTCCGAAAAATTCCGGATAAAACGTCTATAAAAATTAGCAAAACCAATAAATCGTTGTACCTCTTTGATGTTTCCTGGTACCGGCCAGTCTATGATCGCCTGGATCTTGCTGGATCCCATGTTCAATCCCTGGGGAGAAATAATATAGCCCAGAAATTGAATTTCGGAGCAATGAAACTTACATTTTTCGAGTTTAATGTATAAATGATTATCTCTTAAGCGTCTGAGCACGGTCTTGACATGTTCCTGTAGAGAATCAGAGAAAATTAAGATGTCATCAAGGTAAATTACCACATAATGGTCCAATAAATCCCTGAAGATATCATTGGCTAAGTGTTGAAAAGCAGCAGGAGCGTTACAGAGTCCGAATGGCATCACTAAATATTCAAAATGTCCATACCGGCATCTAAAAGCTGTCTTCCATTCGTCTCCGGGACGTATATGGAGTAAATTATATGCCCCACGAAGGTCTAATTTCGTAAACACCTTGGCTTGACGAACTCTTTCCAACATTTCAGGAATTAGCGGCAACGGGTACCTGTTACGAATGGTTACCTTATTTAGCTCCCGGTAGTCAATGCAAGGTCTTAGAGTCCAATCTTTCTTCTTTACAAAGAATATGGGGGCTCCCACTGGTGAAGAGGATGGTCGGATAAACCACTTGGCTAGGTTCTCATCTATATACTCTCGTAATGTTTTTAGTTCTGGAGCTGCCTGCGGGTAAACATGGCCGAAAGGGATCGCTGCCCCTGGAAGCAATTCTATGGGGCAGTCATATGGTCTATGTGGTGGGAGTTGGTCTGCCTTCTTTTTGTCACAAACATCCGCGAATTCCTGGAAAACCAGAGGGAGAGTAGGTACCTGTATTGCCTCTTCCACGTCCCGGGTAACTGGAACCGTGACCGTTGGACAGATGGTAGGACTACCCTTCGAGGGGAAGGATATCTCCTTGGTTTCCCAATTGATGTTTGGATTTTGCGACCGTAGCCAGGGAATTCCTAAAATTATAGGAAAATGAGGAGAAGATATTAGCATAAATGAAAGGGTTTCCTGATTGTCTGGTTCCATCTCACACTCCAGGAGCACCGTTTCCCGGTCTACTGGTCCAGAAGTTAATGGGGAACCATCCACCGATTCCATGGTGACTGGCAAAGCTCTGTTTTGATCTCAGTGCAGACTCTTACCTGCACACCTGGGACTTATTATGGTGGCCTCTCATTGGTTCTGGGAAAGCTTCTTATAGCCTCAGGAAGCTCCCATCCCTGTCAGTTATACTTTCGCCCTTGGCATAGTGTGGTGACCCCTGAGTGTGTTTGTGCTGTGTTCTGGTTGCTTGATACTCTGTGTACGACTCGGTCTGTTCTCTGGATATTGCTTGTTGGCTTCTGCTTGGTACCTTCTTTGTCTGTTTGGTTTTGACCCCTGCTTGGCCCCGACTCTCCGTTCTGTCTCATCCCTGGTACTTTACTGCTATCTCTGTGTATGACCTCGGTTTTGCCTGACTCTGAGTATTTCTGTTTAGTGTCCTGCCATCTCTGGAAGCAGGACGCTAAGCCCTGCCCCTTGCAGTCACATGACCGTAGGTCCTTCACTGCTTGCTAAACTTCAGCGTCCCCAGGTCCTGTTTGTACTTTCCAGCTGTACCTGACCCCAGGCCCCCCTACAGTGCGGGTGAGTCCCTGCTCAGCGGAGGCTGCACGCCGGTGCTGACATGACCCTGACATTATAACTGACCATTAAGTTTTTTGGGGGGTTTTTATGCAGAGTTATGGATCCCATACAGTCTCTGGCTGACCAGATGAAAAGTCTGAGTCAGATGTTTCAGGGTTTATCTCTGGAGCAGCAAGCTCTGGCTCGTTCTCAGCAGCAGGTTTCTGAGACAGTGCGAGAGGCTTTATCTTCTGGGTCTCCGGGGTCTGGGGCGAGGGATGTTGTTCTGGTGTCCCCGGAACCACCTGTTAAACTGCCTGACTTCTTTACTGAGAACAAAAAGGAGTTCAGGATCTTCATTTAGGGTTGCAAAACTTCTTTTTAGTTTGAGGCCACGCTCCTCTGGGGACGAAAGTCAGAAGGTTGGGGTCATTATGTCCTTATTAACAGGGTCCCCACAAGGTTGGGCTTTCTCCCTTCCTCCCACTGCCCCTGAGAGTGTCTGTGAATGCATTCTTTGAGGCCCTCGGGCACATTTATGATGAGCCTGACCGAGTGCGATTGGCATAGGACATGGTGATGAGCGTCTGTCAGGGGAAACACTTGGCTGAGTGGTTTTGTACTGAATTCCGCCGCTGGGCTGCAGAGATCTCTTGGGGCGACGCTGCGCTTCGAGGTCTCTTTCGCAGAGGCTTGTCCGAGCGGCTGCAGGATGCCTTGGCGTTACATCCCCCACCTAACTCTCTCGAGGACGCCATGACCCAGGCCGTCCGGATGGACCTCAGGCTGTGGGCAAGAGGGGTGATGCAGGTGGAGACTCCATTGTTCCCCAGTGGAAAAGAGACTGCCCCTGAGCTCATGGATGTAGGCGTCCTCTCCCTGAAGGATACGGAGAGGAAACGCCGGAAGGACAAGCAGTTATGCTTTTACTGCGGTAAAACGGGACATTGGAAAAGGGAGTGTCCTGATTGCCCGTCTTCGACCCAGTCGGCGGGAAATGACTAGGTCTGGGTAGTCAGCGGGGAGACTACTCAGACCCTCAGGTACCCTTTTCCTCGTTTTCTAAGGTTTTACTTCATGTGGAACTGTTTGTGGATGGTAGTTCTTTTCCCTCTACAGCCTTTGTGGACTGCGGATCATCGATTAATCTCATTGACTCCCAATTGGTCACACGCTGCAAGATAGGGACAGTTAGGCTCAAGGTTCCGATCAAGGTGGTGGCCATTGACTCCTCTCCCCTCACTAAGGAGGGAATTCTCTTTGTGTCTGACTTGTTTTCGCTCAGAGTGGGCGCTACTCATGGGGAAAACCTAAGTTGTTTGGTTCTGGACAATCTACCTGCAGGGTTGGTATTGGGCATGCCCTGGTTACAACGCCATAACCCAGTTATTAACTGGAAAACGGGGGAGATTGTTCAATGGGGGTTTAATGATTTTAAGTTGTGTGATAAATCTGCACTACTGGTTGAACCTGTTAAATCTGTGTCTGTATCATCTGTCGAGCTGGAAGGTATTCCGGAATGCCTGAAGGACTTCGAAGATGTATTCTCTGAAAGCGAGGCCGAGACATTACTGCCACATAGACCCTTTGACTGCGCTATCGAGCTGGTCCTGGGGGCTAAATTACCTAAAGCCCGTCTGTTTAATTTATCCGGTCCTGAGCGCTTGGCTATGAAGGACTACATTGCTGAAAGTCTGTGCAAGGGACACATACATCCTTCAGTCTCACCTGTGGCGGCAGGTTTCTTTTTTGTAAAGAAAAAAGATGGCGGGTTATGTCCCTGTCTCGATTTTCGGGAGCTTAATCAGATTACTGTACTGAATACGTACCCCCTTCCGTTGATTCCCGACTTGTGCAACCAACTATCAGGGGCAAAATGGTTCTCCAAACTGGATCTTCGGGGGCCATATAATTTGATAAGGGTCCGAGAGGGGGATGAATGGAAAACTGCGCTCCTCACGTCCGAGGGACTGTTAGAAAATTTAGTCATGCCGTTTGGTCTTACCAATGCCCCTGCCATATTTCAGAATTTCATCAACATGGAATTCTCAGATCTCACTGGTCGTTTTGTTGTTATCTACTTAGATGATATTTTGATATACTCCTCTGACAGGCAGTCTCATCTGGAACGAACTGTTCTCCAAAGACTGAGAGAAAATCATCTGTTTGCCAAAATGGAGAAATGTGTATTTTGTGTTCAAGAATTGTCTTTTTTGGGATTAATTGTATCCTCTGAGGGTTTTCGCATGGACCCCAAGAAGGTGCAGGCCATTGCGGATTGGGTGCAACCCAGAGATCTTAAGGGTCTTCAGTGCTTCTTGGGGTTCGCCAATTATTACCGCAAATTTATCCGGGGGTTTTCGCAGGTGGTCAAACCACTCACGGACCTAACATGCAAAGGTGCGGATGTGAGAAATTGGTCCTCGCTCGCAAAAGAGGCCTTTGCGACTCTGAAAAAATGTTTTATGTCTGCTCCTGTGTTGGTACAGCCAGATCCGTCCAAACCATTTGAGGTGGAGGTGGATGCCTCCGAGGTGGGGGCAGTGTTGTCCCAAGGGCCTGCCACTCTTACCAACCTCAGGCCATGTGCTTTCTTTTCCAGGAAGTTCTCTGCTGCTGAAAGAAATTATGATGTAGGCAATAGAGAGCTTCTTGCGGTCAAGTTGGCGTTTGAGGAGTGGAGGCACTTTTTGGAGGGGGCCAGTCACCCGGTTACTGTGATCACTGATCACAAAAATTTGTCATGCATTGAGTCTGCTAAAAAACTAACGCCCAGACAGGCCCGTTGGTCGCTTTTTTTTTCTCGTTTCCAGTTTACTATTACATTCCGTCCATGGTCAAAGAATGTCAAGGCTGACGCCTTATCTCGCAGTTTTCATCCTGTGTCTGCCCCTGAGCCACCGTCCTCCATTCTGCACCCTGGGGTGGTGTTAGCAGGGATCTCGTCTGAATTGGAACGGGAAATTGAGGGGGCCCAGTCGCTGGCTCCTGCGGCCAAGCCAGGGGGCAAGTTGTTTGTCCCAGAGCAACTTCGCCTTAAACTCTTACAAGAGTTCCATGAATCCAAGCTGTGTGCTCACCCTGGCATATCAGCCACACGACTGGCGGTGGCTAGGATCTTCTGGTGGCCTACCCTTGGTTCTGATATAAAGAAATTCATTTCTGGTTGTGGGGTCTGCGCTCGTTCTAAATGCTCTCATAGCCGTCCGGCTGGAGAGCTGATGCCCTTGGCAGTTCCCGAAAGACCATGGACCCACCTGTCCATGGATTTTATTACCAATCTTCCCTCTTCCAGGGGTAATACGGTGGTATGGGTAGTGGTGGACAGATTTTCAAAGCAGGCTCATTTTGTACCCCTGTCCGCATTACCTTCTGCTGAGACCTTATCCAGGTTGTTTGTGCAGCATGTGGTCCGCTTGCATGGGGTACCCCTGAATGTGGTGTCTGATCGTGGTGTGCAGTTTGTGGCTAAGTTTTGGCGTGCTTTCTGCAAAAAATTAGGGATATCTCTGTCCTTTTCGTCTGCGTATCATCCCGAGAGTAATGGTCAGACGGAACGCACTAATCGGTCTCTGGAACAGATCTTCAGATGTCTGACTTCTGCTAGACAGAATCACTGGTGTGATATACTGCCATTGGCTGAATTTGCCTTCAATAGTCGGATGAGTCAATCCACTGGTATGTCCCCTTTCTTGATCAACTATGGGTTCAGTCCTCATTTTGGTGAGTTTTCTCGTCTAGATTTGGGGTGTTTCCAGCAGAAGTCCAGCGGCGTATATCTAGGTCTCAAGGCAGGTATAAGTTTTTCGCGGACAGGAAATGATTACCTGGTCCCATGTTTCAGGTTGGAGAGAAAGTTTGGCTCTCCATGCGAAACATTAAGTTAAAGATTCCGTCAGCCAAGTTGGGCCCCAAATTCATTGGCCCGTACAAGATTGTAGAAAAAAAATCAACCCAGTAGCGTACAGGCTGTGCCTTCCACCCTCTTTCAAGATCCCTATCGTCTTCCATAGATCTCTACTGAAACCTTTTGAAGCAGTCCAGGGAGAATCAGAGTCCGCTGCTCCTCCGGTTTCGGTTGAGGGACATGTGGAATATGAGATTGGTCACATCATAGATTCCAGGTTGGTACGGCGGTCAGTACAGTACCTAGTTCATTGGAAGGGGTATGGGGCCGGAGGACAGGTCCTGGGTGCTGGCCCGGTTGATGCATGCGGATTGCCTGGTTCAGGCTTTCCATGCTAGGTACCCGGGCAAGCCTGGTGGTCCAGAGGCCCCCCATTGAGAGGGAGGTACTGTCATGATACCAGTGCTGGTGGACCTGCACTTCTGGGGTTAATGTTTTGGACTTATTATGGTGCCCTCTCATTGGTTGTGGGAAAGCTTCTTATAGCGTCACGAAGCTCCCATCCCTGTCAGTTATACTTTCGCCCTTGGCATAGTGTGGTGATCCCTGAGTGTGTTTGTGCTGTGTTCTGGTTGCTTGATACTCTGTGTACGACTCGGTCTGTTCTCTGGATATTGCTAGTTGGATTCTGCTTGGTACCTTCTTTGTCTGTTTGGTTTTGACCCCTGCTTGGCCCCAACTCTGTGTTCTGTCTCATCCCTGGTACTTTACTGCTATCTCTGTGTATGACCTCCGTTTTGCCTGACTGAGTATTTCTGTTTAGTGTCCTGCCAGCTCTGGAAGCAGGACGCTAAGCCCTGCCCCTTGCAGTCACATGACCGTAGGTCCTTCACTTCTTGCTAAACTTCAGCGTCCCCAGGTCCTGATTGTACTTTCCGGCTGTACCTGACAACGGGCCCCCTACAGTGCGGGCGAGTCCCTGCTCAGCGGAGGCTGCACGCCGGCGCTGACAGGACCCTGACATTTTTTACTTACAGTATTCATTGGGGTGTTTCATAGACACCTCTATTACTAACCCTGATGTCAGCCGTGATTTTTTACAAACAACAGATTACCCCAATTGCCACTGCACAAAAGCAATCAGGAAGAGCTGAGGCAAAGTGCAAGAATCAGCACACCTAATAGATGCTGGTGAGAGCTTACAATCTACAATGAGGTGGGGGAGACAGAGTACAGGGGTGTATTTACAATGGTGTATTTACAATGAAGGTCCAGCCATCTTGTAGGAGTGAGGGATGGATGGAGATAGTGAATGGGCTACACACACACACACTTACACATAGAATGACTGATTAGTGAACGTGATAGGCCGCTCTGAACAAATGTGTTTTGAGGGAGCACCTGAAACTATGCAAATTGTGGATAGTCCTGATTTCTTGGGGTAGAGCATTCCAGAGGCTTGGCGCTGCGCGGGAGAAGTCTTGGAGTCGGGAGTGAGAGGTACGGATTAGTGCAGAGGTTAGTCGAAAGTCGTCTGCAGAGCGCAGCAGTCGGTTAGGCCGATAGAAATGAGGGAGGAGATGTAGGGGGTGCCGCACTGTGGAGAGCTTTGTGGGTGAGAACAAGTACTTTGAATTGGATCCTATAATGAATGGGCAGCCAATGGAAGGACTGGTGAAGAGCGGACGCGTCCGAGTACCGATTAGTCAGATAGATGACCCTGGCTGCTGCATTAAGTATGGACTGGAGAGGGGATAGTCGAGTGACGGGGAGGCCAATTAATAGAGTGTTGCAGTAATCCAGGCGCGAGTGGATCAATGCTACAGTGAGGGTTTTTTTTTTTTTTCCATCGTGAGAAAAGGGCAGATTCTAGAGATATTATTTAGGTGTAAGCGACAAGAGCGGGCAAGAGATTGTATATGGGATGTGAAGGAGAGATTGGTGTCAAACATAACACCCAGTGTGCCTGCTGCCGGGGTATTATTGTGGTACCACCCATGGAGAGGGAAATGCCAGATTTAGGGAGGTTAGGAGACGGCGGGAGCAGAAAAAGTGCAGTTTTGGAGAGGTTGAGTTTCAGATAGAGAACGGACAAGATGTTGGAGACTGCGGACAGTCACTGGCGTTCTGTAGTACAGCGGGGGTAAGGTCAGGGGAAGACGTATATAGTCTCGTGTCATCAGCATAAAGATGGTACCGAAAGCCAAATCTGCTGATGGTCTGTCCAATTGGGGCTGTGTAGAGAGAGAAGAGGAGGGGGCCAAGGAGTGAGCCCTGAGGTACCCCGACTGCAAGAGGAAGAGAAGATGACGTGGAGCCAGAGAACAAAACACTGAAGGAGTGGTCAGAGAGATAGGAAGAGAACCAGGAGAGAGGAGTGTTCTTAATGCCTAGTGACTGGAGCCTAGAGAGTAGAAGGTGGTGGTCAACAGTATCGAAAGCTGCAGATACGTCAAGAAGAATGAGCGGAGAGTGGTCACCGTTAAGTTTTGCTGTCAGAAGGTCATTGGTCACTTTGATGAGTGCAGTTTCAGTCGAATGTAAGGGGCGGAAGCCGGACTGTGAAGGGTCTAGAAGGGAGTGAGTGGAGAGGAAACGGGTAAGGGGGGAGTAAACTAGGCGCTCCAAAAGTTTAGAGATGAAGGGGAGATTGGAGACTGGTCTGTAGTTGTTTGTGCAGGATGGGTCGAGATAGGGTTTCTTTAGTAATCGTGAAACGATGGCGTGTTTGAAGGAGGATGGGAAAATGCCCGAGGAGAGGTAGAGATTAAAGATTGTAGTTAGGTGGGTTGTGACGACTGGAGGAGATGTGAGGGAATGGGGTCGGTAGTGCATGTAGTCAGACGAGAGGAGTCTGAAGACTTCTTCTTCTGTGATGGGATCAAATGTGGAAAGTGAGCCAGGGGAGATGCAGGAAGGGATGGGAGTCACAGGACTTGGTGGTTGGGAGCAGATTTCCTTACGGATATTATCTATTTTTTCTGTAAAGTGGGAGGCCAGGTCATCAGCACACATGTCTGTGATAGGGGTTTGTGCTTTTGGCCTGAGGAGGGAGTGAAAAGTGTCAAAAAGTTTTTTGGGGTTGTTGGCTAGTGAGGAGATCAGTGTGGTGAAGTAGGTCTGTTTGGCGAGGTGAAGGGCAGCGTTATAGGTTCTTAACATAAATTTGAAGTGAATGAAGTCTTCTGGTGTGCGGGTTTTTCTCCATAGGCGTTCAGCACTCCTAGAGCATCGCTGGAGAAGTTGAGTTTGCGATGTGAGCCAGGGCTGTTTTACTCTGTGCTTGGAGGTTCTGAGGGTGAGGAGAGCTTGTTATGAATGAGTCACCGTAGGAGGCAAAAGCAGAAATACAAGCTAAGTCCAGAAAACCAGAGAAGTTGGCAACTATCAGATTGCAGACCCCTGAACCTATCAACACAACTAGCAGTAGCCATGGGGGGTTCCTACGATGCCCTAGACCCCTCGATCACAGCCGGAGAAATACATAGGCCTAAAGAAAGAAAGGGGAAATCTAAACTGCCCCAGAGCAGACCCCAAAGCAATAGGCAGCCCCCAACATATAATGACGGTGAAGCAAGATGAAAATACTAACACAGACAGAAAGATAGACTGAGCAAAGACGGGGCCCCAAAACTACCTAGACAGGAAAGGACAGGAAGGCTGCTGTCTGCAATCTGCCAAAACCCTATCAAAGACATAAGCCAACCAACTGATATGAAAAAGGCCCTGAATCAGCTAGGCTTCAAAAACTGAATCAGCACTCAGGTATTTTCAGAAGACAGAGCTAAATGAATTCAGCACACCCCAGCAGGGAATGGCAGAAATCCAGAAAAACAAAGCAAAAACAAAGTCAAAGCACAAAAGCAAAAGGCCGAGCAGCAAACTTAGCTTTGGAGGAGCAGGAATTCAGACTGGTCTCCAAGGATCCCACAGAGAAATCACCCGCAGGGCAGAAGGGCGTCGGCAGCATTATATCCAGTCCGTAACTCCACTCAGCCAGTCACAATCATCAGCCTCGGTGTTTGACAATCAGGCTCACTACCTTTCTTTACCAGAAGAGGGAGTTCCTCGGGCCTCAGTAATGAAGGGGAAAATGAACTCGCAACAGTACCTCCCCCTTGAGGAGGGGTCACCGAACCCTCAACTCTGCCACCAGGGCGATCAGGGTGAGCCCGATGAAAGGCACGCACCAATCGTTTGGCATGAATATCAGAGGCGGAGACCCAGGAATTATCCTCCTGACCATAACCCTTCCACTTAACCAAATACTGGAGTCTCCGTCTAGCCAGACGGGAATCCAGTACTTTCTCTACCTCATACTCCATGTTACCTTCAACCAATACAGGGTCTGGAGGTGCCACCCCCGGAACAACAGGTTCAACAAACCTCTTCAACAAAGATTTATGGAACACATTATGGATTTTAAATGTGACAGGAAGAGCCAAACGAAAAGAGACCGGATTAATAATCTCCACAATCTTGTAAGGTCCAATAAATCTAGGCTTAAACTTAGGAGAAGCCACCTTCATAGCAATATTTTTTGATGATAACCACACCATATCACCAACCTTAAACTGGGGACCAATGGTCCTATGTCGGTTGGAAAACCGCTGGGCCTTCTCCTGGGAGAGAGATAACTTATCCACCACTTGGTCCCAGATCTGGTGCATTCTCTCCACCACAGTGTCAACACCTGGGCAGGCAGAGGGCTCCACCTGCCCTGAAGAAAATCGAGGATGAAACCCAAAGTTACAAAAAAAAGGTGACATCAAAGTGGCAGAACTAGCTCTATTATTCAAAGCAAATTTGGCCAAGGGCAAAAATGAAACCCAATCATCCTGATCAGCAGAAATAAAACATCTCAAATATGACTCCAAGGTCTGGTTTGTTCTCTCTGTCTGCCCATTGGTCTGAGGGTGAAAAGCAGAGGAGAAGGACAACTGAATTCCCAGCCTGGAACAGAAAGTTCTCCAAAATCTAGACACAAACTGCACTCCTCTGTCTGATACAATGTTCTCAGGAATCCCGTGCAAACGAACCACCTGTTGTAAAAACAGGGGCACCAACTCAGAGGAAGACGGCAACTTAGGGAGTGGTACAAGATGAACCATCTTAGAGAACCTATCACAAATCACCCAAATAACAGTCATCCTCTGAGAGACAGGCATATCAGAGATGAAATCCATTGAAATATGGGTCCATGGCCTCTTGGGGACAGGCAAAGGCATCAACAACCCACTAGAGCGAGAACACGATTTAGACCGGGAGCACGTCCCACAGGACTGCACAAAATTCCTGACATCACGAGACAAGGAGGGCCACCAAAAAAACCGACTCACCAGATCTCTAGTACCAAAAATACCTGGATGACCAGCCAAAGCAGAGCAATGAACTTCAGACATCACTCTCTTCTTCCACTGGTCAGGAACATACAACTTTCCACTGGGACAACGCTCAGGTTTGTCCTCCTGGAACTCTTCCAGAGCACGTCTCAAATCGGGCGAGATGGCAGAAAGAACTACCCCTTCGCCTAAGATGGTAGCAGGCTTGGTCACCACAGGAGAATCAGCAAAGAAACTCCTAGAGAGGGCGTCTGCCTTGACATTCTTTGTTCCAGGAAGAAAAGAAACCACAAAATCAAAACGTGTCAAAAACAAGGCCCACCTAGCCTGTCTAGGGTTCAAGCGCTTAGCCGACTCTAGGTAAATCAAATTCTTGTGGTCAGTGAGGACCACGACTTGATGCTTAGCTCCCTCCAACCAATGTCTCCACTCCTCAAATGCCCATTTCATGACCAACAGTTCCCTATTCCCCACATCATAGTTACGTTCAGATGGAGAGAACTTTCGGGAAAAGAAAGCACAGGGATTCATTTTAGATGTTACAGGATCCTTTTGGGACAAAACAGCTCCTGCACCAATCTCAGAAGCATTCACCTCTACCTGGAATGGAAGTGAGACATCAGGTTGCCGCAAAACCAGGGCGGAGGTGAATCTTCGCTTCAACTCCTGAAAGGAAGAAACAGCCTCCGGAGACCAATTTAACACATCAGCACCCTTTTTAGTCAAATCAGTCAATGGCTTGGCAATACTAGAAAATTTTGCTATAAATTTCCGATAAAAATTAGCAAAACCCAAAAACTTCTGGAGGGCCTTCAAAGAAGTGGGCTGAACACAATCGTGAATGGCTTGTAGCTTGGCAGGGTCCATTTCAATAGTTCACGGGGACAAAATAAATCCCAAAAAAGAAATCCTCTGTACTCCAAAAAGGCATTTAGATCCCTTGACATACAGGGAATTCTCCCTCAAGATCCGGAACACAGTCCGAATATGTTCCACATGAGAATCCCAATCCTTGGAGAAGATCAAAATATCATCCAGATAGATAATCAAAAATTTATCGACAAAATCTCGGAAAATATCGTTCATGAAGCACTGGAAGACAGAAGGGGCATTAGTGAGCCCAAAAGGCATCACCAGGTATTCAAAATGTCCCTCCGGAGTATTAAACGCTGTCTTCCATTCATCCCCATGCTTAATGCGAATAAGATTATACGCCCCCCTGAGGTCAAGCTTGGTAAACCAGCAAGCACCTTTAACTCTGGAGAATAGATCAGAAATCAGGGGTAACGGATACTGATATTTAACAGTAATTTTGTTGAGGGCACGATAATCAATGATCCATCCTTTTTGGCTACAAAAAAAAAACCCGGCACCCAAGGGTGACGAGGATGGTCTAATATGACCCTTCTCTAACGCCTCCTTAATATAGGATCGCATAGCCTCGTGCTCGGGTACAGATAAATTGAAGAGCCGACCCTTGGGAAATTTACACCCCGGGCTCAGTTCAATTGCACGGTCATAACTCCTATGAGGAGGCAGAGACTCAGACTCATTCTCACTAAATACATCATAAAAGTCCGCCAAATAATCAGGAACATCATGCGACTGAGGAGAGGTGGAAAACACCGGAGCCTCACTAAAAGCACACCGACAACCCCAACTCACCACAGACACAGATTTCCAATCCAAAACTGGATTATGACTCTGTAACCAGGGAAACCCCAGAACAACAGTATCATGCAGATTATGCAACACCAGAAATCTGCAATTTTCTTGATGGTCTGGGGCGACCCGCATTACCACCTGGGTCCAAAACTGGGGTTTATTTTTAGCCAAAGGAGTAGCATCAATTCCCCTCAAAGGGATAGGCGTCTGCAGAGGTGTCATCGGAAATCCACAACGTTTAGCAAAATCCAAGTCCATTAGGTTTAGGGCTGCTCCCGAATCCACAAACGCCTTGGCGGAAAATGTGGACAGGGAGCAGATCAGAGTAATAGCCAGAAGAAACTTAGGTTGAACACCCCCAACAGAAAACGTGTGTGCAAAGCGTTTCTCTCGTTTGGGACAGACAGAAATAATATGCGAGGCATCTCCACAGAAAAAACACAACTTATTACGCCTTCTGAACTCCTGACGCTGCTCTCTGGAAAAAACTATCACATTGCATAGGTTCAGACATTTGTTCAACAGGTGGCAACACCTCTCGTGCTGCTTTGCGTTCGCGCAAACGCCGATCAACCTGAATGGCTAATGACATAGAATCGTCAAGACCAGAGGGAACAGGAAATCCCACCATAGTATCTTTTACGGCTTCTGACAACCCCTTCTGAAAGAGAGCAGCCAAGGCATTATCATTCCAGGTAGTAAGTACTGCCCACTTTCGGAATTTTTGACAGTACAATTCTGCAGAATCACGACCCTGGCTCAATGCCAGCAGGGTCTTTTCAGCCTGATCAATAGCATTAGGTTCGTCATACAACAACCCCAAAGCTTGAAAGAATGCGATCACATTAGTCAGAATAGGATCATCTGGTTTCAAAGAAAACGCCCAATCCTGGGGATCGCCACGCAGCAAAGAGATGACAATTTTAACCTGCTGCGCGGAGCTCCCTAACGAGTTAGGCTTCAAGGCAAAAAATAATTTACAATTATTTTTGAAATTCAAAAATTTAGACCGATCCCCAAAAAATACATCAGGTGTAGGAATCTTTGGTTCAGCAGCATGTGAATGAGCAAAGTAGGCGGAAATTCCCCGCACTTCCGCAGCGAGCTGCTCCACACGATCAGACAATTGCTTTATCTCCATTGAGAGAAAAAAAAAAATTCCCCCTACGGCCTCACAGATATAGAGGAAAAAATATACACACTTTTTTTTTTTTTTTACAATTCTTTCCTGCTATTGAGTACCCTAGAATCTGCGGTATGGCGGGTGATTCTGTTATGAATGAGTCACCGTAGGAGGCAAAAGCAGAAATAAAAGCTAAGTCCAGAAAACCAGAGAAGTTGGCAACTATCAGATTGCAGACCCCTGAACCTATCAACACAACTAGCAGTAGCCGTGGGGGGTTCCTACGATGCCCTAGACCCCTCGATCACAGCCGGAGAAATACATAGGCCTAAAGAAAGAAAGAAAGGGGAAATCTAAACTGCCCCAGAGCAGACCCCAAAGCAATAGGCAGCCCCCAACATATGACGGTGAAGCAAGATGAAAATACTAACACAGACAGAAAGATAGACTGAGCAAAGACTGGGCCCCAAAACTACCTAGATAGGAAAGAACAGGAAGGCTGCTGACTGCAATCTGCCAAAACCCTATCAAAGACATAAGCCAACCAGCTGATATGAAAAAGGCCCTGAAGCAGCTAGGCTTCAAAAACTGAATCAGCACTCAGGTATTTTCAGAAGACAGAGCTAAATGAATTCAGCACACCCCAGCAGGGAATGGCAGAAATCCAGAAAAACAAAGCAAAAACAAAGTCAAAGCACAAAAGCAAAAGGCCGAGCAGCAAACTTAGCTTTGGAGGAGCAGGAATTCAGACTGGTCTCCAAGGATCCCACAGAGAAATCACCCGCAGGGCAGAAGGGCGTTGGCAGCATTATATCCAGTCCGTAACTCCACTCAGCCAGTCACAATCATCAGCCTCAGGTGTTTGACAATCAGGCTCACTACCTTTCTTTACCAGAAGAGGGAGTTCCTCGGGCCTCAGTAATGAAGGGGAAAATGAACTCACAACAGGAGCTACTTGGTCAAGGGTGCTTCTAACAGTGTCGTTGTAGTGATGAACAGCCAGATTAGGAGAGGAAAAAGAGGAGATTGGGGACAGTGATGAGTGTAGGGAATCTGAAAAAGTGTCCGAGGGTTAATGGCTTGTAGATTTCTGAATGTGTGGTAGGTAGGAGTGGGCTGGGGTGGGTGAGGATTTGTGAGCGTGAAGGAGAGAATGTTGTGGTCAGAGAGTGGAAGCGGTGAGTTATTTAGGTGGGAGATTGAACAGAGCCGGACGAAGACCAGATCAAGGGTGTTACCGTCCTTGTGTGTCTCAGAGGTTGAAAGCTGTGAAAGGCCTAGAGAGGTGGCTAGTGATAGAAGCTGGGATGCAGATGTGGAAATAGGGTTATTAATGGGGATGTTGAAGTCTCCCAGGATAAGGGTTGGAAGTTCTGAGGACATCATGAAGTGCGGCAGCCAGGCTGAAAAGTGGTCAAGGAAGTGGGTGGGTGAGTGAGCCTGGGGGCCGGTATATGACCGCTACTCTGAAGGAGAGGGGACGGAACAACCTGATGGTGTGGACCTCAAAAGAAGGGAATGAGAGTGATGGAACTGGGGGAATGACCTGGAAAGTGCATTGTGGGGACAGGAGTATGCCGACTCCACCACCATGTCTGTTTGTGGGTCTCGGGGAATGAGAGAATTGTAAGCCACCATAGGAAATGGCAGCAGGAGAGACAGTGTCAGAATCCTGAATCCAGGATTCAGTGAGGCCAACAGATTGAGAGTTGTTCAGAAAGCAGTTGTGTAGGAAAAATGATAATTACTTAGCGGTAATTTGATTTTCCAGAGCCATGACAGCACCGCACATGAGAAGGTACCCGCCCCCAGGAAACAGGAAACCTGTAGCAGAGACATAAGAAGGGGGGCGGCACCTCTCCCCTCAGTTTGTTTCAGAGTATGCAAGGTAACCTCCTTATTAGTTTACATACATTTTATATGACAGCGCTACTAATATTCCCCTTTCCCTTTAAATACATGTCTATATATACACATATATTTACACATCCAGATATAATTTTTAAAAACCTCTGGTGCACCACACAACCATCACCAAGATTGTTCCCGCCCTATGCGGTGCTGTCATGGCTCTGGAAAATCAAATTACCGGTAAGTAATTATCATTTTTTCCCTTCCCCATGACAGCACCGCACATGAGAGGAAAGATAGAATAGACTCCTAGGGTGGGACAACAGCAGACAACACTTTTCTCCCAAAGGCCAGATTTGAGGGCCCTAGGTCTAGTCTATAGTGTCGGAAGAAAGTGGATGGTGATGACCATACTGCTGTCTTACAGATCTGCTCAACTGAAGCATTTGCCCTTTCAGCCCAGGACGTGGCTATGGCTCTTGTAGAGTGAGCCGTTACACCCAGTGGGGGAGTCTGGTTTGAAGAAGAGTAAGCTAGTGCAATACCCATACGAAGCCATCATGCAATCGTTGACTTTGAAGCTTTTTTACCCCTGTTTATCCCCTGAAAGGAGACAAAAAGGGCTGAAGACAGTCGCCATGGTTTTGAGGCTTCTATATATTGAAGCAGGCAACGTCTGACATCTAAACAATGGAAGGTTTCCTCTCCCTGGGATTTGGGTTTCGAACAAAACGAGGGCAAAATTATCTCCTGCTCCCTGTGGAATTTGGAATTTACCTTTGGTAGGAAGGCTGGATCAGTTTTTATGATCACTATCATCCAAAAAGGTGGTATATGGTGGATTTACAGATATCGCCTGCAGCTCGCAAACACGACGAGCTGAGGTTAGGGCCACCAGGAGTACTGTGTTAAGTGTCAGCGCCTTTATTGGGATGGAAGCAATCGGTTCGAATGGAGATGCTGTTAGTGCCCTTAATACTAAATTTAGATCCCAGGGAGCTACCTTAGGTGTTAATTTTGTGGGCCTGGATGTGAAGGAGGCCCGAATGAATCTATAGATCCATGGGTGATCTGCCAGTTTTTGATCAAACAATGCACCCAGGGCCGATACCTGCACTTTTAAGGTGCTTGTGGATAGTCCTTTTTCCAGCCCTTTCTGGAGGAACTCCAGGATCTCCTTTATTGGTATTTTCTGGGCTGTTCTAGTCAATTGTCGGCCCGTGAACTGTAAGAATTTTTCCCAAATTTTTTGGTATTTTCGTGAAGTTACCTCCTTCCTGCTAGCGAGCAGGGTGGTTACTAACGGGACTGAGAACCCTTTTGCTAGAAGGAGTCCCCTCTCAAGTTCCACGCAGTGAGGTGCAGCCCATGAACCCTGGGTTGTTCCACTTGGCCCTGGTATAGCGGATTCGGGGTATCTAGGAGGATCCATAGGTCCGAGATAGACATGCGTCTGAGCCATGTGAACCATGCCCTTTTTGGCCAGAAGGGCGCAATCAGAATTATTCGAGCTTTTTCCTGCCGGATCTTTTTTAAGACTACTGGAATCAATGCCAACGGGGGGGAACGCATATGCCAGGTGAAATTTCCACCGGTGTAGTAGCGAATCCACCCCCTCTGGCCGCTCTCTTGGATTTAGGGAGTAGAACCTGTCCACTTTCCGATTTTCCCTGGTGGCAAACAAGTCTACTTCTGGTGTGCCCCAGGCAGCGCAGATTTCCCCAAATATTTTTTGACTTACGGACCATTCTCCCTGGTGTAGTACATGACGGCTTAAATAATCGGCCAGATAATTGTCTGCCCCCTTTAAATGTGTACCCGATAAGGATAGAATATTGTTTTCTGCCCAAGTGAGTAATTCCCTGGCCTCTGCCATAAGGGTTGCCGACCTTGTACCCCCTTGTCTGTTTATGTATGCTATGACCGTGCTGTTGTCGGATAATATGGTGACATGTTTCACTTGTACTTTTTGCTTTATTCTTGTGACTGTACTGGAGTTAATTTGGATTTTTTCAGATTGATCATCCAGCCTAACCTGGTTAATATCTCCAGGACCCTTGTAACTGCATCTTCGCAGTTTTCCCTGCTGTTTGCTATAACCAGGAAATCATCTAGATAAGGTACTAACAGGATATTTTCCCTTCTTATAAAGGACGCTACTTCCCCGATGATTTTCATAAATATACGCGGGGCTACTGATACCCCGAAGGGTAGGCACCGGTACTGTAGATAAGTGGGGATTTGAGCAATCTCTACTACCAGTCTCAGATATTGTTGGTGTTCTTCCCATATTGGGACATGGTAATAGGCATCGGTAAGATCTATTACTGCCATGTAGCAACCTGGGTCGAGTAGCTTTACTGCTGACCCCAAGGTCTCCATTTTGAATTTTTCTGTTCTGATATATTGGTTCAGGGCTTTGAGATTGAATATTGTTCTTAGTGACCCATCTGGTTTTGGCGTGAGGAACAGAGTACTGTAAAACCCTTTCCCTTTCTGATGACATGGTACTTTTATAAGTACCTCTTTTTGAATGAGGAGCTGGATCTCCTTTTCTAATGTAGCCTGATTCTTCTTGGCTACCCGGGTCACTTTTAGTCTTTGAGGAGGAAGGGTTAGAAAACTGAGTCGTAGGCCCTCGGCCAACAGGTTGGTTACCCACTTTGAGGTGGGCAATGCTACCCACTGATGGACAAAGAATCGAAGCCTTCCCCCAACCGCCCTGGCGTCATTGCTTGGTATCGGGTCTCGGGGTGGTTCTACTAAAGATGAAACCTCTCTTCTTCCCCTCCAGGGCCTACCCCGCGTGGTTCTATCGTCTGGCCGTCCTCGGCTCCCTCTATTCCCTGTTCCACGAAAGGACGAGTGAGCCTCAGTCCACCGACGCCCAGGGAAGGGGGTTGGAAACCGTTTTTTCTTATCTGATGCTTTTTCCAAAATTTCGTCCAGTGCTTTTCCAAATAAGTATTGGCCCTCACAGGGGACGGCACAGAGTTTAACCTTTGACTGGAAATCTGCCGACCAGTTTTTTAACCAAAGTGCTCTGCGGCCTGAATTAGAAAGGGCGCATGCACGGGCGGCACCTCGGACGGAATCTACTGCGGCGTCAGCCAGGAATCCTGCTGCTTTCTGTAGGAAAGGTATTGCCTCCAGCAGTGTCTCCCTGGGGCATTTATTCTTAATTTGGTCACCTAATTCGTCTAACCACCTGACCATAGCACGTGCCGTAAAAGTGGCAGCCACCCCTGGTTTAAACGACCAAGCTGATGCTTCCCAAGCAGCTTTTAGAAAAGCGTCTGCTTTCTTGTCAAGGGGGTCTTTTAGGGCGCCCATATCTTCAAATGGCAATGCTATCCCTTTGGATGTACTAGCAATGGCGGCATCTAGTCTGGGCGCCTTTTCCCATTTATCGCATACCTCCTCATCAAACGGGTATTTTCGTTTGAGCGCCTGCGGTATGGACATTTTTTTGTTGGGTTTTTTCCACTCTCTCTTGATTAAATTTAGCAGGTTATCATGGAAGGGAAAAACCCTTCGCTTTTCCCCCTCAAGATTGCTAAACATAGCATCTTGAATTGATTTAGGCTCTTTTGGTGTCTCAAGTCCCATTGTGGACCTTACAAGTTTTAGCAATTTCCCAATGCCCTCTGATAGAAAATATGGACGCCCCTTTTCCTCGTCCGAGGAGTCTAGGTCTGAATCCGAGGCCCCTATCTCCCCTTGCTCTTCCTCAGACTCAATATCAGTAGTTATCTCTGTGGGAGGCAGTGGGGGCGGGGTGAGGCAGGCGTTATATCGGTGCTATGTGTGGCCTGCTCTTTTATTTCCTCTTTCCCCGTTGACTTTACTTGATCCCGGATCATAGCTTTAATGCTTTGGAGCAGGGATGGTGACTCTTCGGCCACTGTCTTTTTAATGCACGAGCGACAGAGTCGCTTGTCATACGTTTTATCTAGGGCCTTTTTACATAACGCACATTCTTTGTTCTTTTGTTTGGATGTGGCCTTTCCCTACAGAAAACATACACAGGGCCTTTGTTAATATATTGTGCTGCCTTACAAAGGCACTCACCCGGCCCTCTGGGTACCCCGGCAGCTGGTGGCTTTTCCTCCTGGACTTGCTCTCCAACTTCAGGATCCATTCCGTTCTGCTGCTGGCTATACGTGGAGCCTGTGTGCAGCCTCTCTGGGACCAGTGACATCTGCCGCGACTCCCTTCATATGGAGGAGCGGTGCGCGCCTCTGGGACTGCTCCCGCCTGGAAGTGCCCAGTACACCGCTCCCCCGGCGTGCGACGTCACTTCCGGTGCGACCCCGGAAGCCGTCGCCACTCAATCGGCGCCAGCGTCATGGTGGCCACGCCTCCCCCGGCCCTGCCTCCCACTGGAGCGGCCGCCGGGGAGTCACAGGAGGAGGACGCCATTTGCAGCGCCCACAAGCTGAGCTGACAGGCGCGCGCGACCACGCCCCCTGACGCTCTCTCCCCCCGGACCTCGGCCTCCCGACCGGATCATCAGAGAGGGATACCTCCAAGGTACCGCTCTGCCCCAGGCACCCGCCTACAAGAAACAGGAAACCAAACTGAGGGGAGAGGTGCCGCCCCCCTTCTTATGTCTCTGCTACAGGTTTCCTGTTTCCTGGGGGCGGGTACCTTCTCTCATCTGCGGTGCTGTCATGGGGAAGGGAAAAGGAAGCTTGTTACAAACAGACCATGGATTCCAGAGGGCACAATTAAAAGATGGAGATGAGGGAGTGCAAGTAATATTAATTAATTATTATGGTTTCGATACGAGGTAGGGTAGGGGTTGGGGGATGGTGGACCAGGGTTGGGGGGAGATGTCCCCTGAAATCAGTTGGAGTAGGAAGATAAAGAGCAAATAGTTGTTGGAATTGTAAGTAGTTTATTTCTGCGATGTGTTTGGGCAAGATGGGATGAGGTTTCTCAGGAAGTTGAGGAGTGCATACACATCAAACTCATACACATCAGCCCCTCTATACTTCCCTCTCCCATGTACAGATCTGTACATGGGAGAGGGAAGTATAGAGGGGCTGGTGTGTATGAGTCGTGATGGAGGGGGGATGGGGTGGTGAATGTGGATGGCAAGGGAACACAGGAGGATAGAAATAAAGCACATGGTTAAAGGGGAAAGCAAAGTGTGAGTTACCTGATTCCTGCCCTGATTAACTGCCAAGGATAACTGCTGTTTTCTTGATGCTTTGCTTATGGGATGCTTGCGTGCTGCACCCCACACTGCATGCTTCCCCTTAGGAACTACTACATATATAGGCCACACTGCAGGGTCAGGAGAGAGGGATTGTGGGAGCTGGTTGGGTATAATTTGGCAGCTGGGGCCAGCACACTAGGGGGTGGTTAGATGATCAAAGGCACTAGACCAGGCTGTGTCATATGCTATAGCACCTTCCACCTGATAAGCTCTAGAGAGGCCCCAGTCATGGATCTAAAGCAGTAAGTATTACATACATACACCAAACAGATCAAGGAAGCATAATGCCATAAAATACAAATTGCTTTATTGAAATACATACAGCAGACATGAACATACTAAAAAGAGATAGATATATCGATGGATATCACAAATACAAGTGTGCTAATCGTGTAAAAGTATACACAAAAAATGATACACCAAAAATGAAATATATTATATTATTATAGGCAGCATATTTATAAATACTTAGTATTTTGGCCATACTATATGTTACGCTTCTTGACTATGCATGTTTGTTTAGCGTTACTGGTATGATAATGGGTCAAAATATATACCTCTTTAAGACTTGGTTTCTTGTCTAAGCTATTATAGCAGTGTCGTGCATTGAATTTGACCATATCCTACATTATCTGCTGAGGGCTTTCCTCCTCATGTAGGGCATACATTTTGGTAATGTCTATCACATTGTCATGTAATATTGGATGCTTTCAGTATTTTTGCCTGTTAGTATCACTATTGCAGTAGACCACAGTCTATCTGCTTATGAATGTACATGTTTTGCATACCCCTTATGACTTATACTGATGCACTTTGTTGTGATTTTTTGATATTTCATTTTGGTGTATCATTTTTTGTGTATACTTTTACACGATTAGCACACTTGTATTTGTGATATCCATCGATATATCTATCTCTTTTTAGTATGTTCATGTCTGCTGTATGTATTTCAATAAAGCAATTTGTATTTTATGGCATTATGCTTACTTGATCTGTTTGGTGTATACATTAGTTGGGAAGTGCCATGTTTTTTCAGGCCCTAGTTGTGGAAATAAGTATTACATACAGTGCAACAAATGAATTATAGCAAAGCTTTAGCAAGCACATTAAAATATGCAGCAAAATGGTAAAGCAGCAGAAGACAGACAGCAAGCAGAAGTATGGAGTTGTACCATTTGGATATATTGCATCAGAAAATAGAGGCAGCAGAGGTGGGAAGTTGTACCATTCAGGCTGCTTGCTAGCAGTGAATGGAGTAAATACATGCAGGGTGGATCAGTTGATGAACATTTGGATATATTGCTAACATTTCCCATATGTTTACTTTACATCAGCACAATTTTGGAACCAAAATTTTTTTTTCTTAAGAAGTTATAAGGGTTAAAAGTTGACCAGCGATTTCTCATTTTTACAATACCATTTTATTTTTAAGGACCACATCACATTTGAAGTCACTTTGAGGGGTCTATATGATAGAAAATACCCAAAAGTGACACCATTCTAGAAACTGCACCCCTCAAGGTACTCAAAACCACATTCAAGAAGTTTATTAACCCTTCAGGTGCTTCACAGGAATTTTTTGAATGTTTACAAAAAAAAAAAAAAAAAAATGAACAAATATTTTTCCCAAAAAAATTTAATTCAGGTCCAATTTTTTTTACCAAGGGTAACAGGAGAAATTGGACTGCAAAAGGTATTTTGCAATTTGTCCTGAGTACGCTGATATCTGATATGTGTGGGGGGGACCACTGTTTGGGCACATGGCAGAGCTCGGAAGGGAATGAGCGCCGTTTGACTTTTTCAACGCAAAATTGGCTGGAATTGAGATCGGGCGCCATGTCACATTTGGAGAGCCCCTGATGTGCCTAAACAGTGGAAACCCCCCCATAAGTGACACTATTTTGGAAACTAGACCCCCTAAGGAACTTATCTAGATGTGTGGTGAGCACTTTGAACGCCCAGGGCTTCACAGAAGTTTATAACGCCCAGTCGTGAAAATAAAAAGAAAAAATCATTTTTTCCACAAACATGACCTTTTAGCTCCCAATTTTTTTATTTTCCCAAGGGTAACAGGATAAATTGGACCCCAAGAGATGTTCTCCAATTTGTCCTCAGTACGCCGATACCCCATATGTGGGAGAAAACTACTGTATGGGCACACGTTGGGGCTCAGAACGGAAGTAGTGACATTTTGGAATGCAGACTTTGATGGAATGATCTGCGGGTGACATGTCGCATTTGGAGAGTCCCTGATGTGCCTAAACTGTGGAAACCCCACACAAATGACCCCATTTTGGAAAACAGTTGTTGTCCAATTTGTCCTGAGTACGCTGGTACCCCATATGTGGGGGGGGGGGGGGGACCACTGTTTGGGCGCATGGCAGAGCTTGGAAGGGAAGGAGCACTGTTTGACTTTTTCAGCACAGAATTGGCTGGAATTGAGATCAGACGCCATGTTGCATTTGGAGAGCCCCTGATGTGCCCAAACAGTGGAAACCCCCAATTCTAACACCAACCCTAACCCCAACACACCCCTAACCCTAATCTCAGCCATAGCCCTAACCCTAATGGGAAAATGGAAATAAATACATTTTTTTAATTTTATTATTTTTCCCTAACTAAGGGGGTGATAACGGGGGGGTTTGATTTACTATTTATGGCGGTTTTTATGTTTGGCAGCTGTCATACGCTAAAAGACGCTTTTTAATGTAAAAATAGTTTTTGCAGCACCACATTTTGAGAGCTATAATTTTTACATATTTTAGCCCACAGAGTCATGTGAGGTCTTATTTTTGCGGGATGAGTTGACGTTTTTATTGGTACCATTTTCGGGCATGTGACATTTTTTGATCGCTTTTTATTCCGATTTTTGGGACGCAGAATGAACAAAAAGCAGCGTTTCATGAATTTCTTTTGGGGGGTGCGTTTACACCGTTCCATGTGCGGAAAAATTGATAAAGCACCTTTATTCTTCGGGTCAGTACGGTTACAGCGATACCTCATTTATGTCGTTTTTTTATGTTTTGGCGCTTCTATGCAATAAAAACAATTTTATATAAAAAATAATTATTTTTGCATCGCTTTATTCTGCGAGCTATAACTTTTAAGTTTTTTCGTTGATGATGCTGTGTGGCGGCTCGTTTTTTTGCCGGACAAGATGATGTTTTCAGCGGTTCCATGTTTATTCATATCTATTTTTTTTATCGCGCATTATTGCACTTTTTGTTCGGTGGTATGATGATAAAACATTGTTTTTTTGCTTTGTTTTTTTATTTTTTTTAATGGGTTCACTAAAGGGGTTAACTAGAGGAACAGTTTTATAGGGCGGGTCGTTACGGACGTGCTCATACTAAATATGTGTACTTTTATTTATTTTTTTCCAAAAAATGAAATTATCAGGCAATTTTTTTTTTTTAATTTAGCGATTTTTTAAATATATTTTGCACTTTTTTTTTTTTAACTTTATTACATTGTCCCGGGGGGGACATCACTGTCATGTGTCAGATCGCTGATCTGACAGGTTGCACAGCACTCTGACAGATCAGCGATCTGACAGGCGCTGCTGCAGGCTTCCTCCGTGACTGCACTCTGCAGGCACTGAGGAAGCCACCTCCCTGAAGGCCCCCACGGCCATATCGGATCCGGGGGCCTGCAGGGAGGAGGACCCTCGGAGCGACGCAGCACATCGCGTCGCTCCGGGGGTCTCAGGGAAGCACGGAGGGAGCCCTCTCCCTACACACTTCTCTCCTATGCCCCATGTTTGATCGCAGTGTGCCAGGGGTTAATGTGCCGGGGGAGGTCCGTGACCGCCCCGACACATAGTGCCGGGTGTCAGCTGTGATAATCAGCTGACACCCGGCCGCGATCCGCGGCGCTCCCCCCGTGAGTGCCGCTGATCGCGTTAGATGTACTACTCCGTCCTTGGGACTTAGGTCCCAGGTCACATGGACGGGATAGTACGTCTAATGTAGGAAAGGGGTTAAGGCACATTAGAGATTAATGACAAAAAAAAATAACACACATTTTGTACCAAAGTCCCCTGTTCTTTAGCTGCACAAACTGTATTGCGGTACTTAACACAAGATTCATTTCTCATTGAATCCACTATAGGACACAAGCGTGGGTAAAGGGAAGGAGACCTAGGTGGGCCCTGCGCCACAGATAACACGTCCCAGGGTGACCCAAAAAACAAAGCCCCGAAAAAAAGACAGAGAGAAGCATGACAGTACAGATAGTATGTAAGGCAAATACGGTAAAGGTGAGAAATATTGGACAAAGGAAATGAAAAGGTGGCAGACCCCCACAGGACCCACCCTAGCAAGCCATGAGAAGTGGAAAGAGGGGAATATCGGAGATCTTAGACTCATCTGACATCGGAGGGGCGCTGGGTCACAGCTATCTTGGCAGAACACGGACGGTGGAGGCTCCAACACTCCACTTGGCGGAAAGAGGACACATGATGAATTGGCATCCAATGAGGGCACTACTGAAAAGATGGAGGAAACCCACAACACCTAGAAGAAAACAAAGACATTTATTAAAGAAAAATCCTGCCTAAGTTGTACAAAAAGCCACGGCCGCCCCTCCCAATATTCACACCGTGATCTAATGCCCATCAGCAACAATGTACAAACAGAACATGAGGCTATTACTTTACATTCTGATCAGACTGTATGAAGCCCACTACCACATCACAGTGACAAAACCGGGGGTCCCTAGCCTTAAAGGGAATCTGTCACCCCATTTTTGGCCTATAAGCTGCGGCCACCGCCATCAGGGGCTTATCTACAGCATTCTGTAATGCATTCTGTAATGCTGTAGATAAGCCCCCGATGTAACATGAAAGAGAAGAGAAATGAGTCAGATTATACTCACCCTGGGATCCGGTCCAATGGGTGTTGCGGTCCGGCGCCTCCCATCTCCATACGATGCCATCCGCCTTCTTACTTCTGCAGTGACTCCTGCGCAGGCGCACTACTCTGCCCTGTTGAGAGCAGAGTAAAGTACTGCAGAACGCAGTCCCAAGTGTGCAACATCAGCCTCTTCTCCCCAGGCAGACTCCCAGCACGCAGTCCCATGCAAGCAACATCACCCCTTCTCCCCAGGCACACCCTCCCTCCAGCATGCACATGCAGTCCCAAGTATGCAACATCACCCTCTTCTCCCCAGGCAGACTCCCAGCACGCAGTCCCATGCAAGCAACATCACCCATGTCTGACAGGATATCAGGACTCTTCAGACCTACAGATTCCCATCCCATTCCTGCTACTACATGTGGGGACAAGTGACACCGCAAGAAACGACCTGGAAACCATCTGCAGAGACTTTGAAGACTTAGGCAAGAAAGTGAAAGAACTGGGAGCGCAGGTGGTCTTCTCTTCCGTCCTCCCAGTGGATGGCCATGGAACAAGGAGGTGGAATAAGATTCTGCAGGTGAACAACTGGCTACGTCGATGGTGCCGTCAGCAACGATTTGGATTTCTGGATCACGGAGTGAACTACTTATACGATGGACTACTTTTAATGCAATGTCTTGGTGACCAAAAAAACGTAATTCTGCGTTTTGAATTTTTTTCTCGCTACGCCGTTAAGCAATCGGGTTAATGCTTTTTTTATTGATAGATCGGGCGATTCTGAACGCGGCGATACCTAATATGTGTATGTGGGATTTTTTTTTACTGTTTTATTTTGATTGGGGCGAAAGGGGGATGATTTGAACTTTTAGGTTTTTTTAATTTTTTTTTATTTTTTAAACATTTTTTTTTTTTTTTTTTTTACTTTTGGCATGCTTCACTAGCCTCCATAGGAGGCTAGAAGCTTGCGCAACCCGATCGGCTCTGCTACATATGGGCGATGAGCAGATCGCCCATATGTAGCAGATTTACTGCTGTGCTTTCAGCGCCGACCACCGGGTGGCGCTGAAAGCCTTATGCCTGGAACAACCATAGAGGTCTCATAGAGACCTCTGGTTGTCCAGGCAACGTGACGCCGACCCCCGATCACGTGACGGGGGTCGGTGATGACGTCATTTCCGGCCCGGCGGCCGGAAATGCTATTTAAATGCCCGCTGTCAGCTTTGACAGCGGCATTTAACTAGTTAATAGGCGCGGGCGGACGGAGATTCCGCTCGCGCCTATTGCGGGCACATGTTAGCTGTTCATAACAGCTGACATGTCCCGGCTTTGATGCGGGCTCAGCGCCGGAGCCCTCATCAAAGCAGGGGAAATGTCTGATGACGGACTGTGTCCGTCATTGGACATTAAGGGGTTAAACTAGAACAACATGGGAAGGGAAGCAAAGACCAGAAAAAGCCATACAGCTGACAAATGCTATTGAGAACTCTGCTATTAGAAGTGGAAAGGAAGAACAAAGACACAAGAATCTAATTAATAAAAATACTGGAGAAAGAGAAACCAATCACAAACTAAAATGTTTCTATACTAATGCACAAAGCATGGGCAACAAACAAGGAGAATTGGAACTACTAACACAGGAAAAGAAATATGATGTCATTGGAATCACTGAAACTTGGTGGGACAATACACGTGATTGGAATACAAGACTAGAAGGATACAACTTATTTACAAGAAACAGACCTGATAAACGAGGAGGGGGTGTCACATTGTATGTTAGAAACGCGTATATCTGCACAGAGATTGAAGCTTCAGAGACTGGGAGTTCTGTGGAAACTGTTTGGGTAAGAATACAAGGACAGAACAATGGAAAGGACACCATTGTAGGCATTTACTACAGGCCGCCTGTGCAAGCTGAAGATATGGATGAACTCTTTATGCATCAAATGGCCAAGTTCTCCTAAAAATATGACATTTGTTGGGAATCTCTCTCAGGCAAAACTAACAGGTCAAGGAAATTCTTATCCTCTCTTGCTGACAACTTTATCTTCCAAAAGGTAGGGGAGAAAACAAGGGGAACTGCTACCTTGGATCTAATCCTTATAAACAGGGAGGAAATGGTTGAGGAGGTAAAAGTGGCTGGGACCCTAGGAGGTAGCGACCATGCTATTTTAGAATTTTGGATAACTAGAGGAGGAAGACCTGTGAAGACTCAGACGTCAAGGTTAGATTTCACAAAGGCAGATTTTAGGGGATTCAGAAAGAGAATTGGAGGGATCCAATGGCTGGATATCCTTAAAGACAAAAATGTCCAGGAAGGATGGGAAATCTTGAAAAATGAAATTCTCAAAGCACAATTGTTAACAATTCCAAAAAGAGGGAAGAATAGGAAACATTTAAGGAAACCAGGATGGATGAACACAGAACTTAAGCACATGCTAAAAAGGAAGAAAAAAATGTTTATAAAATGGAAAGAGGGAGGCATATCTAAAGACGAATATAATTCTGTCTGCAGAACCTGCAGAGCACAAATCAGATTAGCTAAAGCTGACAATGAATTGAGGCTTGCAAGAGATGTCAAAAGCAAAAATAAATGATTTTGGTGATATGTCAAAAGTAAAAGTAAAGTCAAAGATGTTATAGGATTTTTACAGGATGAAAATGATGAAATGGTAAGACAACATGTTGAGAAGGCCGAACTTTTAAATTCCTATTTTGCATCAGTTTTCTCTCAGAAAGGAAATGTAACATCAACTGTTCATCACTATCCTTAGGGGAATAGAAGAATCCAGGATATCTATAAACAGAAAGATAGTGAGGAAACACTTAGCTAACCTAAATGAATTCAAGTCTCCAGGTCCAGATGAATTACACCCCAGAGTACTGAAGGAGATAGCAGAAGAAATTTTTGAACCCCTCTCCATAATCTTTGAAAATTCTTGGAGAACAGGAGAAGTCCCAGAAGACTGGAGAAGAGCAAATGTTGTTCCTATCTTCAAAAAGGGGAAGAAGGTGGATCCAGGCAACTATAGGCCGGTGAGTCTGACTTCTATACCAGGAAAGATCTTTGAACAAATTATTAAACAACATGTATGTCAGTACCTGGATAAGAATGAAGTGATTAAACAGAGTCAGCATGGGTTTGTAACTAATAAGTCATGTCAGACTAACTTAATTTCCTTCTATGATGGAATCACTGATTGGGTGGATCAAGGAAATGCTGTAGATATAGTATATCTTGACTTCAGCAAAGCATTTGACAAAATATCTCATACAATCCTTATTGAAAAAATGACTAAGTATGGAATGGACAAGGCAACTGTTAGGTGGATTCATAACTGGCTTAGTGATCGGACCCAAAGAGTGGTCGTAAATGGCTGCACATCCAGTTGGAAGAATGTCTCAAGTGGGGTACCACAGGGCTCTGTCCTGGGCCCTGTATTGTTCAACATCTTTATCAACGATTTAGATGAAGGAATTGAGGGTAAACTGATTAAATTTGCTGATGACACAAAGCTAGGAGGGATAGCTAATACTAGAGAAGAGAGAGAGAGGATTCAAAAAGATTTAAATAAACTGGAGAAGTGGGCAGCAACTAACAGAATGGTTTTTAACACGGAGAAATGCAAAGTACTACATCTGGGCAATAAAAGTGAAAAAAGCATATACAGAATGGGAGGAATAGGGCTAAGCAACAGCACATGTGAATAAGACTTGGGTATACTAATAGATCACAGACTGAGTATGAGTCAACAGTGTGATGCAGCAGCAAAAAAGGCAAATGCAATTCTAGGATGTATTAACAGAAGCATACAGTCTAGATCACGTGAAGTCATTATTTCCCTCTACTCCTCTTTGGTCAGACCTCATCTGGAATATTGTGTCTAGTTTTGGGCACCACATTTTAAAAAAAGACATCAACAAACTGGAGCAAGTTCAGAAAAGAGCAACCAGAATGGTGACCGGTCTGCAAACCCTGTCTTATGAGGAAAGGTTGCAGGATTTGGGACTTAATAGCTGTCTACAGATATCTAAAGGGCTGTCACATTGTAGAAGGATCATCTTTATTCTCATTTGCACAAGGAAAGACTAGAAGCAATGGGATGAAACTGAATAGGAGGAGACAGATTAGATATTAGAAAAAACTTTTTGACAGTTAGAGTAATCAATGAGTGGAACAAGCTGCCACGAGAAGTGGTGAGTTCTCCTTCAATGGAAGTCTTCAAACAGTGGCTGGACAGACATCTGACTGGGATGATTAAGTGAATCCTGCTTTGAGCAGGGGGTTGGACCAGATGGCCCAGGAGGTCCCTTCCAACTCTACGATTCTATGAATCTACCCCTTCTCCCCAGGCACACCCTCCCTCCAGCATGCACATGCAGCCCCATGCAAACAACATCACCCCCTTCTCCCCAGGCAGACTCCCTACCAGCATGCAGATGCAACCCCATGCAGCATCACCCCCTTCTCACCAGGCAGAACCATTTCCAGCATGCACATGCAAGCAACATCATCCCCTTCTCCCCTTGCAGACCCCCCCAGCATGCACATGCAGCCCCATGCAAGCAACATCACCTCCTTCTCCCCAGGTAGACCCCCCTCCAGCATGCAGATGCAGCCCCATGCAAGCAACATCGCCTTCTCCCCAGGCAGACCCCCCTCCAGCATGCACATGCAGCCCCATGCAAGCAACATCACCTCCTTCTCCCCAGGCAGACCCCCCCCAGCATGCACATGCAGCCCCATGCAAGCAACATCACCTCCTTCTCCCCAGACAGACCTCCTTCCAGCATGCACATGCAGCCCCATGCAAGCAACATCACCTCCATCTCCCCAGGCAGACCCCCCTCCAGCATGCACATGCAGCCCCATGCAAGCAACATCACCTCCTTCTCCCCAGGCAGACCCCCCCAGCATGCACATGCAGCCCCATGCAAGCAACATCACCCCCTTCTCCCCAGGCAGACCCCCCTCCAGCATGCAGATGCAGCCCCATGCAAGGAACATCACCTCCTTCTCCCCAGGCAGACCCCCTCCAGCATGCAGATGCAGCCCCATGCAAGCCACATCACCTCCTTCTCCCCAGGCAGACTCGCAGCTCGTGCAGGAACATCCACTTAGCTGATCTGTGACTTCACATCCCTCCATGACAGCTGCAGCTTCCTCCTGTCTGCTCTACGGAGGAAGAGGCACCGCCCCTTCTGATCACATGGGCATGACGTCACCACAGGTCCTTTAGCCTCTACAGATATCAGCGCTGTGTAAGGAGGAATCCGCGCCCACTGCTGACATCACAGTCATGTGACCGGCGCGTAGTGACGTCACGAGACCACGCGAGCGCCAGCGTCCCCTTCTGACCTCTAGTGTACCACGTGATCTGAATGGGGTATATATACCCCCTGCGTAGCGCGCTAACCGCTATTTCCTCGGGGCAGCACAAGGGAAGGGAGGGAAAGGAGAGCAGCGGGCGTGTAACCGCGTAATGGCGCCTAAGTGACAGGAAATTGAGGCCCGAAATCTAATAGCACTCAATGACCGCGGCCTATTAGTGAGACGCTGCGCCCATTACACAAGGGAAGGGAGGGAAAGGAGCAGCGGACGTGTAACCGCGTAATGGCGCCGAAGTGACAGGAAATTGAGGCCCGAAATCTAATAGCACTCAATGACCGTGGCCTTTTAGTGAGACGCTGCTCCCATTGCACAAGGGAAGGGAGGGAAAGGGGAGCAGCGGGAGTGTAACCGCGTAATGGCGCCGAGGTGACAGGAAATTGAGGCACGAAATCTAATAGCACTCAATGACCGTGGCCTATTAGTGAGACGCTGCGCCCATTGCACAAGGGAAGGGAGGGAAAGGGGAGCAGCGGGCGTGTAACCGCGTAATGGCGCCGAGGTGACAGGAAATTGAGGCACGAAATCTAATAGCACTCAATGACCGTGGCCTATTAGTGAGACGCTGCGCCCATTGCACAAGGGAAGGGAGGGAAAGGGGAGCAGCGGGCGTGTAACCGCGTAATGGCGCCTAAGTGACAGGAAATTGAGGCACGAAATCTAATAGCACTCAATGACCGTGGCCTATTAGTGAGACGCTGCTCCCATTGCACAAGGGAAGGGAGGGAAAGGGGAGCAGCGGGCGTGTAACCACGTAATGACACCGAAGTGACAGGAAATTGAGGCCCGAAATCTAATAGCACTCAGTGACCGCGGCCTATTAGTGAGACGCTGCGCCCATTACACAAGGGAAAGGAGGGAAAGGGGAGCAGCGGGCGTGTAACCGCGTAATGGCACCGAGGTGACAGGAAATTGAGGCACGAAATCTAATAGCACTCAATGACCGCGGCCTATTAGTGAGACGCTGCTCCCATTACACAAGGGAAAGGAGGGAAAGGGGAGCAGCGGGCGTGTAACCGCGTAATGGCGCCTAAGTGACAGGAAATTGAGGCACGAAATCTAATAACACTCAATGACCGCGGCCTATTAGTGAGACGCTGCTCCCATTGCACAAGGGAAGGGAGGGAAAGGGGAGCAGCGGGCGTGTAACCGCGTAATGACACCAAAGTGACAGGAAATTGAGGCCCGAAATCTAATAGCACTCAGTGACCGCGGCCTATTAGTGAGACGCTGCTCCCATTACACAAGGGAAAGGAGGGAAAGGGGAGCAGCGGGCGTGTAACCGCGTAATGGCACCGAGGTGACAGGAAATTGAGGCACGAAATCTAATAGCACTCAGTGACCGCGGCCTATTAGTGAGACGCTGCTCCCATTACACAAGGGAAAGGAGGGAAAGGGGAGCAGCGGGCGTGTAACCGCGTAATGGCGCCTAAGTGACAGGAAATTGAGGCACGAAATCTAATAGCACTCAATGACCGCGGCCTATTAGTGAGACGCTGCTCCCATTGCACAAGGGAAGGGAGGGAAAGGGGAGCAGCGGGCGTGTAACCGCGTAATGACACCGAAGTGACAGGAACACGAGTCACCCGCTATGCGAGCAATCACTGCACGTGGCCTGTCAGTGAGACGCTGCACTCCAGGGCGCTTGGTTCCCGGAGACGGCCTGGTTTGGTGCCTCAGGCTCTCTCGCCATTTTCCTCTTCCTCTTGGGTAATTAGTGAACTAGCTCCGCACTACTTTGATTTTGTTGCTGTTTTCTCTTGATCTTGGTGTAGAGACAGTAGATGTGACCAGAGGGCAGGGTGGGTGCTTGTGGCTTTTACGCACCTTTTTTTTTTTATTGATTTTGCCCCCGATTCAGTCATAAAACGCAATTAGGAAAGAAATTAGGAATTAATTGATGGAGGACAGAGGGGTCTGAAGCGCAAGTGCACATAAAGGCGAATACTGCTCAGAAGTGGCTCTATGAATGTGTGTTAGGGTAGGGGTGATCGGGGCCCTGTCTGCCCTTTATGGCCTTTGATACCATTCTTCGTGTGCACTAATAGTTTTTCACCATTTTATGTTCCAGTGCATTTTGCTTATAATTTTGGAATATAAATAGACACCGTAGAAAGGGAATATTAGAGAGCGCAGGGACCGGGCCTGAGAGACAAATGCAGATAAAGGAATAATGCTCATCAGGGGCAATATACCGCACGCTAGTATAGACCATGTGGAGTGAGCGTTGTTTGCACATACGAATGTCTCTGGTGACTGACTCATTATGAAACCCCGACCCTTGGTATGCATGTGTTGTGCAGCCCTGCCAGGTAGTGCCTTGGCTGATAGTGCAGGTAGGAGTCAGAGTCAGCGCCAAGTAGTGGCATTTGCCAGCACGACGCCATGCGCAATCAGTACTCTAGAATCCCTAATAAGGGTGGTTAGTGGCGTTTGCCAGTGCAATGCTGTGTGCACTCAGTGCGCTAAATTTATTAGGATTCGTCCAGGCATCGCAGGTGCGACGTCGTGCGCTTCGTGGGTCTAGAGAGGCTCTTACCCCATGTCCTTGGGGCTGAGTCTTGAGACCGAACACTAGCGCTGATTCAGCTGTGCCCTGTGACAGTTAACAGGGTGCGGTATCTGTGCTCTGCAGTTCCGCGACTCTGAAGTAACAGCTCGTTGCAACTACACACCAGGTGGCGTTAAGCCCACGTGCGTCCAGTGCGATACCGCCATTTTGTGTCCGCCATTACCGAGCAGCAGTTAACATCTCTGCACGGTGAACCCCGGGCTTCGAACGCACCTTATCACCATCTTAATATTATTTGGTGTGTTCCGCCAGCCCTAACAATGTAAAACTCACATGTACAAGTACCCTAATGAAGAAATACATTGGGCCATAGCTTAAAATCAATTTTAGTGCTGGCTGTGTCTATATGTAGCTTCTCTTCAATGTCAAGGACTAGTGATGGGCGAGCACTAAAATGCCCGTGGAAGCATTTCTGACTCTTAGTTCACAGCTTTAATCAATTGTTTCATAGTTTCATGCCATTTTTACCGGTGCACCAAAAAACTTACTAAAACAAAACCAAAATGGATTTTGCTGGGAAATATCTTAAGGTACATCCTGTTCAGGTTAATGACTTGTATATAAGGCAAAATAAATAACCCCAGACCAAAATGTTCCTCCCCCACTTGGGCTATGTTCAGACGCAGCGTTTTTGAAGCGTTTTTCCACTTTAACATTGCTTTCATCCAAAACATGCATTCACTGGGAAATGTCATTGTAACATTTACCAACCCTAGCTGGCCATGTGGTGTGTGACACATAAGCAGACACATCTTGTTTCATTTATGAAGGAGGGACTCTTAAAGTCACAGAGCCTATTTTTACAGGGACATTAGGTAGCATTAATCTGCTTAAAGGGCCATTATTAAACAGTGGGTCTCCTAAACTGTTGCAGCCAATGCAGTGAGTGGATGGGCTGCCAAGAATTACAACGCACCCCAATATCCCTTTCAAGAGATGTCCAGGAGGGCCTCCATAAAAAATGTTGCATTGAATGCACGGCCTGCCCTGCTGCCAAGTCCTCTGTACCCCACTATGCCTTGGAACCCACATACTGGATGGGCCCAGGAAATTTCACCTCACATTATGCATTTTGTACTCCCGTACTCTTTCTTTATGCATTGACCGCAAGGCCTGCCCTGCTGCCAAGTCATATGCACTCCAATACGCCTTGGAACCCACATAGTGGAAGGGCCCAGGAAAATCCACCTCACATTAAGCATTTTGTACTCCCGTACTCTTTCTTTATGCATTGACAGGCCTGCCCTGCTGCCAAGTCATATGCACTCCTGTTATGAGTCACCGGAGGAGGAAAAAACAAAAAGACAAGCTAAGTCCAGAAAACCGGAGAGGTTTGTAGTTAGCGGATTGCAAACCCCTGATCCTATTCACAACAACTAACAGTAGCCGTAGGGTGTTCCTACGGTGGTCCTAGACACCTTGTTCACAGCCGGAGAACTAAATAAACCTAAAGAAAGAAAGGGGAAATCTAAACTCCCCCAGAGCAGACCCCAAAGCAATAAACAGCCCCCAACATGTATTGACGGTGAAAACAGATGAAAACACAGACAGAAAGACAGGCTGAGCAAACGATGGGGCTCAACTAACTAGATAGGGCAGGACAGAAAAGCAACTGTCTGCAATCACGCAAAAACCCTGCCAAAAATAATGTCCAACACGTCTGATAGAAAAGGCCCTGAAGTCACTAGACTTCAAAATCACTATATAAGCACTCAGGTATATTCTGAAAACAGAGCAAAGAGATCAACTGATCAGAGACAAAAATGGAATTCAGCCAGTCCCAGCCAGGGCTGGCTGAACACATACACTAAGTAAACCAGAGAAAATCTCATGGAACAATAGCAGAGCAAAAACTTAGCTTTAGTAGACAGGACTAAACTGGAGGCCAGAGCTCAGAGCAGAGAGGATCACCAGCAACTCTGCAGGGCGTCGGCAGCCTTATATCCACTCAGAGATTCCGGATGTCCAATCACACTCCACCTGCTCAGATGCCAGGTTTTTCCCATCCAAATCAGTTTCACTACCTCCTTTCACCAGCAGAGGGAGTTCATCGGACCTCAAAGGTGAACGAGAAAATGAGCTCATAACACACTCCAATACGCCTTGGAACCCACATACTGGAAGGGCCCAGGAAAATCCACCTCACATTATGCATTTTGTACTCCCATACTCTTTCTTTATGCATTGACAGACCTGCCGTGCTGCCAAGTCATATGCACTCCAATATGCCTTGGAACCCACATACTGGATGGGCCAAGGAAAATCCACCTCACATTAAGCATTTTGTACTCCCGTACTCTTTCTGTATGCATTGACAGGCCTGACCTGCTGCCAAGTCATATGCACTCCAATACTCCTTGGAACCCACAAACTGGAAGGGCCCAGGAAAATCCACCTCACATTAAGCATTTTGTACTCCCGTACTCTTTCTTTATGCATTGACAGGCCTGCTCTGCTGCCAAGTCATATGCACCCCAATCAGCTTGTGAACAGACATACTAGAAGGCCACATGATAACCCACTTCACAGTCTTCAGTTGGTCCTGCCATACAGTTTCCTTATGCCTTGAATGCAAGGGCCGCCTTGACCCAAATGTCCACACACCACAATCCCCCCCTCTTGGACGAAACATGGATGAGGGCCTCCAAAAAAATAAAGGCCCCTTACAAAGGAGCAGGTCTCCTATACTCGTAATGTCCATACACGCAGTGCATGGGCCGAAAAAAATTACCTTATGGGGGGCACTTTTTTTTTATAATCTATTATGGGCATCATAGACACCCTTGCAAAAAATTAAACTGCCTGTAGCAGGCCAGAACGCCTTAACCATGGTGATCTAGTGATGTATAATGAGGAGATATAATGAGAAATCATACTGAAATCAAGCAAATAAAATAATGTTGTGAATCCACCTATGAAAGACACTAAAAAAAGGGAGGGGCGAACACAGGTGCATAAATTTGAAGCCAGAATGTGTTCAGCGAGATGTTTGTCCCTAGCAACAGCTCAGAAACAGGGATATAAATAAAAACAGTGACTTTTGCATCATGGAATACGTTGACCCTGGTCTTCTAATGGTTGTGGACGATGAGGATGAGGAGGATAACACTATACAGACCCAATCAGGAAGTGGATAACCATGTGTGATGGTGAAGAGGTGCATGAGAATACACCTCCCCAACCAAACAAAAAATTACTTTGAGTTTTTCTTTCGTTGTTTTCATTTGCTGGTGTACAGAAGTCTGGGCCCATCCAGCCCTTGTTATTTTGATAAGAGTAAGCCTGTCAGCATTGTCAGTGAGGGCTACTGACCTGGACGAGGTGGAGGAAGAAGAGGAGGAGGAGGATGAGGGGATGATTATTTTGGGGAGGAGGATGCTTCTCAGGGGGCAAGAGAAAATGTGGGCGTGCCAAGGTCAGGTACAGGGTTTGTGTGTGACTGGAGGGATGTGGATTTGCCAGAAAGTACTCCTCCACCCACCACTGGCAGTGCAGCATTGACACCTGGAACATTGGCCCACATGTGCGATTATGCCTTGCGGATCCTAAAAAGGGACCCCCGCATTGCCAAAATGATGAGGGATGACGACTACTGGTTGGCCAGCATCCTCGATCCACGCTATAAAGGCAAATTACACAACATCATGCCACAGGAGAACCTAGAGCTAATATTGACTAACAAACAAGCAACTCTGGTAAACCGTTTGTTTGAGGCATTCCCAGCACACAGCACCGGAGCTGATTCTCCCACGAGCCGTAGTGGGCACAATGCAAGAGGTGTTCGTGGTGCACACAGCCGAAGTGGCGTTGGAGACGGGTTTAATGACCATGTTGTGGTCTGATTTCTCAAGTACCGCTCACTCGACTGGTAATACAGAATTGATTGCAAGTGACAGGAGACAGCAGTTGTCAACTATGGTTACAAACTACTCCTCCCTCACAGGTCATTTCCCTTTGACTATTGGGCCCCTAAACTGGACACCTGGCCTGAATTGGCACACTATGCCTTACAGGAGCTCGCTTGCCCTGCTGGTAGTGTGCTATCTGAAAGAGTCTTCTGTGCTGCTGGCTCAATCCTGACAGAAAAAAGGACCCGTCTGTCAACCCAAAATGTTGATGATCTAACCTTCATTAAAATGAACCATGCATGGGTTTCAAAGCATTTTGTCCCGCCTACCCCTGATGACACATAGGTTGCCAGAAAAATGGCTCGCTTTTGTCCTCCTCTTCCTCGGACATCTCCAATTCCTCCATTTGCAGCTGCTGAAAGTGCAGCCTACTCATCAACATATGCCATTTTTTCAACCTCCCTCACTGGGCTGTCAGGGTCACCACCTAGCACACCCGAGCAAGTGCCGTTGCCCTGAACAGGTGTGTGGGCCCACTCTTGGGCGACGGCACTGGCACAGGACCTCTCATAGTACAATAAAGTGTCTCTGACGGTGGGGGGCCCACTCGGCGTTAGACACACCGGCGTACTATGAGGGGCCCTGTGCCAGTGCCGTCGCCCACGAGTTTTTCATTGTACTATACCTATATTTCTGTGCCGTATCGGAGCATCATGAATTGTGGTATGTGTTAAAGGGGCGCACTGACATTCTTTGGCCCAGGGCACACGAAAACCTGGAGCCAGCCCTATCCCTGCACAACTTTAGCCAAATAACCCCCAGTTTTCAATGCGTAACTATTCACAGGTCAACAAAAAAAAAATTTTTTTCTGGTGTCCAAAATATTTTAATGAATTTGGGGTATTTTTGGGGTGCTGATTCTGAATATGCTATCAGTTTTGCCAGATTGGCTCAAGTTTTTGAGATTTTTGGTATCTTATTTATAGCACTTGTTGGTAAATGCGACGCATCATCTCATTAATTTCTTTGGATTAGTACTTGAACTGAGCAGTTCTCAATATAGTTTTGTGTTAATTAGTGTTCTAAAAGTTTGTTCATAGCTTGATTTTTGCACTAACTTTATGTTGTTGTCTGTTTTCCAGTGAAAAGCATGAACTCATCAAGAAGAAGTTGTCTTAACGATCCAGACTCATTCTGTTACATTTGTGGTGAATATACACTGCCAAAACATAGAAGAAACATAACAGACTTCGTTAAAAAAGTGTATTTTGCCTATTTTGGGGTTATGCTTGGGGACCAAGACAAGTTTTGGGCACCACACATAGTGTGCAAAGCATGTATCGAATTATTACGAAAATGGAGCAAAGGACAAAGAACAAGCTTCAAATTTGGTGTTCCAATGGTGTGGAGAGAGCAAAAAAATCATCATGATGACTGTTATTTCTGTGCAGTGCAAGTACAAGGATTCAATAAGCATAAGAAACGAAAATGGGAGTATCCTAACATGGAATCTGCAAGAAGGCCAGTCCCTCATTGTGAAGATGTGCCTGTACCTGTGTTTACCATGTTACCTGACCTTCCCCCACCTGATGATGATGAAATGCAGGGTATGGAGCTAAGCATTAGTTCTGGAAGTGAACTAGAATATGAAGGAAGTTTCAGAACACCTACGCAATTTACCCAAGGAGAGCTCAACGATCTAATAAGAGACCTCAACCTCTCAAAAAGTGCATCCGAACTTTTAGCTTCAAGGCTAAGTGAAAAAAATTGTCTGACGCCTGGAACTAAAATTACATCTTACAGGACCAGAGAAGAAGCACTTCTTCCATTTTTCTGTGAAGATGACCTACTTGTATATTGTAAGGATATTCCTGGCCTGATGCTGCAAATGGGTTTACAAGTATATCGTCCTGTAGACTGGAGGCTTTTCATAGATAGTTCTAAAAGGAGTTTGAAATGTGTTTTGTTGAACAATGGCAATCAGTGTGCATCTCTTCCAGTAGCTCACTCAACTAAACTTGCAGAACAATACCAAAATGTCAAAATGGTCTTGGAGAAACTGTGCTACCATGAACATTCGTGGCTGATATGTGTTGATTTAAAAATGGTCAACTTTTTACTTGGACAGCAAAGTGGATACACAAAGTATCCTTGCTTCATCTGCATGTGGGATAGTAGAGCAAAACATCAGCACTGGGAGAAACTGAATTGGCCTCCAAGGGACACCTTGACAGTAGGAGCATCAAACATAGTGAACGAACCTTTGGTGGACAGGGAAAAAATCATTCTACCACCACTTCACATAAAGTTAGGATTAATGAAGCAGTTCGTCAAGGCATTAGACAAAGATGGTAATTGCTTCATGTACATCTGCAGATCTTTCCCTGGTCTTAGCAGCGAAAAACTGAAGGCAGGAATCTTTGATGGTCCTCAAATTCGGAAACTCATTAAAGATTCAAATTTTCCTAAGGAAATGAATGACATTGAAGCTGCTGCATGGTGTAGTTTTGTGTTGGTAGTGAAGAACTTCTTGGGAAATCAAAAGGCAGACAATTATGAAGAACTGGTACAAAACATGCTATTGAGATTTAGAAATCTGGGTGTACACATGAGCATTAAATTGCATTATCTTCACAGTCACTTGGACAGATTTCCAGAAAACCTTGGAGATTTTAGCGAAGAACAAGGGGAGAGATTTCATCAGGATATTATGGTGATGGAGGAAAGGTACCAAGGCAGATGGGACAGACATATGATGGCTGATTACTGCTGGAATCTACAGCGTGACTGCCCCAATAGCTCACATAGAAGAAAATCATATAAAAAGCGCTTTTCCAGCGATTAAATGTCTCCTATCTTTCATGTCTTGTTCATTTTTGAAGATTACTTTCTAAAACTAGTTAAAATAAACTAAAATCAACATTTACTTTGTTAAATTTATTGTATTCATGACAATATCAATAAAATTAATGCGCGTGTAGCAAATTACGTCTTTTTTTTTACACATTTTACGAAAAATCTCAAAAACTTGAGCCAATCTGGCAAAACTGATGACATATTCAGAATCAGCACCCCAAAGTTACCCTAAATTCAATGAAATATCTTTGGCACCAAAAATGCTGTTGACCAGTGTTATTCTAAAGTAAATTAAGGTTGACAAGCTTCAGTAATAAGAACTGATGTTGTTGGCATTGAAATGGGCACTGTAGGTGTGTTTACTGTCCTCCACTCCCTGCCGACTTTGCTTCCCCATTCACTTGCAGGGCACTGTAGGTGTGTTTACTGTCCTCCACTCCCTGCCGACTTTGCTTCCCCATTGACTTGCATTGGGTTTTGTGTTTCAGTCGGACCTCCGACTTTTCCCTATAGTCGGCCGATTTAGTTAGACCCGACTTTTGAGAAAGCTGGGTTTCATGAAACCCGACTCGACCCTAAAATAGGCAAAGTCACTCATCTCTACTTACCACCCATGGATACACTGAAGGTAGAACTGTCGATTGAAAGAAAAATAATTATGACCCATCAGAAAATGAATAGCTTGCATAATAACATTGCATAGATCCATAGTATATTCACTATATTTGATTAAGTGAAATTCTACTGCCTTCATGACTAGGTGCTGAGGTATAGATGTGTATAGAGCAACAACATCACATCCAATCCACTGATAGTTGTCGCTCCACACAATGTGCGACAATTGTTGTAAGACATCCTTAGAGTCTCTAAGAAACCCTAGGACTCGTGTGACAAGTGGCTGCAATAAAGAGTCAACCCACTGACTAAGGTGTTCAGTGACGGATCCAATGCCTGACAAAATAGGGCGCATTGGTGAGGGTGACAGTCCCTTGTGGACCTTAGGCAGACCATACATGGTGGGAACAATAGGGTGATTTACCTTTAAATATTCCATCTGAACTTTAGTAAACATACCCAGGGAAAATCCCTCATCAATCAGCTGAAACAATTCATTTTTAAAGTGCATAGTTGGATCAGCAGGCAATTTTTTATATGTAGCTACAGTGCCTTGCGAAAGTATTCGGCTCCCTGGAACTTTTCAACCATTTCCCACAAATCATGCTTCAAACATAAAGATTCCAAATGTACATTTTTGGTGAAGAATCAACAAGTGGGACACAATTGTGAAGTTGAACGAAATTTATTGGTTATTTTAAATTTTTGTGGAAATTCAAAAACTGAAAAGTGGGGCGTGCAATATTATTCGGCCCCTGTAACTTAATACTTTGTTGCGCCACCTTTTGCTGCGATTATAGCTGCAGTCTCTTGGGGTATGACTCTATCAGTTTTGTACATCGAGAGACTGAAATTCTCGCCCATTCTTCCTTGGCAATCAGCTCGAGCTCAGTGAGGTTTGATGGAGATCATTGGTGAACAGCAGTTTTCAGCTCTTTCCACAGATTCTCGATTGGATTCAGGTCTGGACTGTGACTTGGCCATTCTAACACCTGGATACGTTTATTTGTGAACCATTCCATAGTAGATTTTGCTTTATGTTTGGGATCATTGTCTTGTTGGAAGACAAATCTCCTTCCCAGACTCAGGTCTTTTGCAGACTCCAACAGGTTTTTTTCAAGAATGGTTCTGTATTTGGCTCCATCCATCTTCCCATCAATTTTAACTATCTTCCCTGTCCCTGCTGAAGAAAAGCAGGCCCAAACCATGATGCTGCCACCACCATGTTTGACAGTGGGGATGGTGTGTTCACGGTGATGAGCTGTGTTGCCTTTACGCCAAGCATATCGTTTGGCATTGTTGCCAAAAAGTTTGATTTTGGTCCAGAGCACCTTCTTCCACATATTTGGTGTGTCTCCCAGGTAGCTTGCTGGAAACTTTAAACAACACTTTTTATGGATATCTTTGAAAAATGGCTTTCTTCTTGCCACTTTTCCATAAAGGCCAAATTTGTGCAGTGTACGACTGATTGTTGTCCTATGGACAGACTGTCCCACCTCAGCTGTAGATCTCTGCAGTTCATCCAGAGTGATCATGGGCCTCTTGGCTGCATCTCTGATCAGTCTTCTCCTTGCTTGAGATGAAAGTTTAGAGGGACGGCCGGGTCTTGGTAGATTTGCAGTGGTATGATACTCCTTCCATTTCAATATGATCACTTGCACAGTGCTCCTTGGGATGTTTAAAGTTTTGGAAATCATTTTGTATCCAAATCCGGCTTTAAACTTCTCCACAACAGTATCACGGACCTGCCTGCTGTGTTCCTTAGTCTTCATGATGCTCTCTGTGCTTCAAACAGAACCCTGAGACTATCACAGAGCAGGTGCATTTATACGGAGACTTGATTACACACAGGTGGATTTATCATCATTAGTCATTTAGGACAACATTGGATCATTCAGAGATCCACAATGAACTTCTGGAGTGAGTTTGCTGCGCTGAAAGTAAAGGGGCCGAATAATATTGCATGTCCCACTTTTTGAATTTCCACAAAAAATTAAAATAACTAATAAATTTCGTTCAGCTTCACAATTGTGTCCCACTTGTTGATTCTTCACCAAAAATTTACATTTGGTATCTTTATGTTTGAAGCATGATATGTGGGAAAAGGTTGAAAAGTTCCAGGGGGCCGAATACTTTCGCAAGGCACTGTACATCACTGAGCAGCTCATCAATTTGACCCTTATATACAATTGTATCCATTATTATTATCAAGCCACCCTTATCTTCTTTTTTAATAGTTATATCATGCATATTTTTAATTTCTTCAATAGCTGCCCGCTGTTTGGGATTTAAGTTACCTTTAACCCTTTGAGGTCTAACAGAGGTATCCAATGCTCTCAATTCACGCTCTATGACAGTTTGAAATCTATCCATGCAATCGACTCTTGACTGAATAGGATAAAACATAGGATTTTTTCTGCACAAATGTTTAGCTTGGCCAACTTCTCTTTTAAGGTCCATGAGCAGAGCTGACAATTCAAATTTATTCACCAATATTTAGCCTGAATATCAAAATACTAACACCTCTCTAACCACTGTCATTCATGTGCGCCTCTGCCTGTGTCCTTTGTTAGTTTTCTCTTTTCCTTTTCTGACAAGGGGTGTCTTCCATCCATGGTGAAATAGACCACCTCTAATTCCAACTTGTAGTGCAAACATTTAAAAAAATATTGCCACACACCAATAGCGTGGTATCAATTTCCCCAAATGTATAGATGTATCTACCCCTGAAGAAGAAGCGTTACGCTTCGAAACGCGTAGGGATTAAAGGGTTAACTTTTTTAACCTTGTGTGGTTATTGAATTCGTCTGGCAGCGCACTCAAAGTCCAAGAATATATTCCTTATTGAATTGTGGTACGGTTCCGTTGTGGACCGTTGGACGTGCAGCAGGCTGACTCACTATACAAGCTTTATTTTATCTTTGAGAAGGTGAGTTTAACACATTCATGAATTGAACATTTTACCCGGATAAGACCCTATTGCGCTTTTGTTTCAACCTTCTAGTGAAAATAATAATGTTAAATGTGTAACAGTACAGACACAGAGGGCTAATGGATGCATAAAGCATGTGGGAACATGATGCGGGGAACCTGGTTATGGTAAAAACTTTTGACTGTGCCACCCAGGGATAGATTAGGTTAATGTGTTGAGGTGGTAGGCCAGTCTGAATAAATGCGTTTTCAGGAAACGCTTAAAATTGTGGGGATTGGGGACTAATCGTATTGACCTGGGAAGTGCATTCTAAAGAATTGGCGCAGCACGTGTAAAGTCTTGGAGATGGGAGTGGGAGGTTCTGATTATTGAGGATGCTAACCTCAGGTCATCAGCAGAACGGAGGGAGCAGGTAGGGTGGTAGACTGAAACGAGGGAGGAGATGTAGGGTGGTGCTGAGCCATGGAGGGCTTTGTGGGTGAGGGTAATAAGTTTATACTGAATTCTGGTTAAGTAACAAGCTGTTAAGACTACTATCAATAGAATTTCTACCTTTTTCACTCCAAAATACCAGCAAAAGTAAAAAGAGTGATGTGATGTACTTTAGAGAAGTGACTCAACAGGGAGGATTTATTTTTAAAGATAGATATAGAATCATTCATTGTTTAAGGACCATTAAGAGAATACAAATAGCTATATTCATCCCTGACAGCCTATATTTTAAATCTCAGACCCAGTGATGGACATGGAAACTAATATAGCTTAACTATAATGGGGGCTGTTTGGTTTCAGTTAAGATGTCCAGCATTTGGAAGATATCATAATAGAAGCTAAACAGACCCTATTATAGATATAGGGATACATATGATGATTTTACTCCCATCAGGGTAGTTCTGGTGCCGTATTTCTGTATTGATGGTGCGTCTGCTGACGTATTTATGTATGGATGGTGGTTCTAACAATGTATTTATGTAGTAATGAATGTTCTGGTGACTGATTCATAACCAGAACCATCATCAATATAAAACCAAAATCATCCTCACTACATAAATTGAACACCAGAGCTATCACTAGTACATACATACGGCACCAGAACCATCATTAGTAAATAAATATGTCACTAGAACTTCCATCAGTATATGAATATGGCACCAGAACCACCATCAGCAGATAAATGGATCACCAGAAAGATCATCAGTCATGACTACATCACCAGAACCACTATCAGTACATTAATGTGTCACCAGAACCACAGCCAGTGAAATAAGTACAACACCAGCACCATTATCTATATAAATACGGCACCAGAACTGTAAGGAAAACACACGAGAGGAGAGATGGGGAATACGGAGCTTACACAGTCACATCCCTCTGGCGCCCCCTTACCCTCAGGTCAGTCAGGGAACTCCACCTAGGATAAGTAGAGGCTGCCCTGTCATGTACTGGTTATCAGGGCACTCTGCAGTGATTGCTGTATATATATCACCAGTCCGGGAATATATATATACAGTATATATAAAAACCTCCGGTCAGTCACTGCCAGCATCCCCCAATAACATCAGAACAGTATGCTGCCACCAGTTCCTCATTAGATATAAGCCCAGTCCGTTTAAAAGCTTATATCGGGTCAGAAACCAAACCCAGGAAGCATATAAGTACTAGCCGAACTCACAGATGTGGGAAATCAGGTTTCAAGATAAAAGAGCAGCCCAAGATTATTTGATATTTTAATTGCCGAAAGGCTCATTAGATAATACAATTATATACAGAGTAATATACAGATATTACAACCAAAAGTACAGATAAAAGTAGGGTACAGGTATGGGGAGTGCAGTCAGCTGTATGCGTCACGTTACCGTTTCTTACCACTTGTGGATAAGGGAAGTTCTGGTATCCACAGGCATCTTGTTAGCTCCTGGTCCGTCTCCACACGTGACGTGACGTGGCTTCCATGGCAGAACTAAGACAAAGGCTAAATGTGTGCAGCTAGCTTTTCAACCCCTAGCTCACCCCTCCAATATTTGCCATTGCCCTTCTGGGTTGGACTGAATTCTGCTCCCTTGAACTCAAGCTAAAATAAATCCCAATATCTAGTCTGGGTCGTAACTTACTAGCGGGAGGTTCAAATCAACGACTGCCATCTCAGCGCGTTCATTGGGTCTGGAAAGATATTGAGAGTCCAAACTTGGGTCGGCTAAGTGGTTCTGGAGAGCCAGTCTCGATGCTCAGTATCTGGGGCAACTAGAAATATATGAGACACTGGTACTCTCATAGTTCATCTCTAGGTGTTGGTGACGCTCTGTCTAGATCTTCCTTTGATATTGGCCACCTTGCGCCAAAGATAGCAGGCGCTTCTAGCTCTTGCCGTCATTAACATGTGGCCTCTAATTCTCTGACAAAATGGCGAAATTCTGTTCTTTTGGGGATTTGTGTACTTATCCCAAGGGTGGGGGGGCCACTTCAGGAGTGGAGGAAGATCTCTGGACAATATATTGGGCCTGAATTAGTACATCCAAAATGGAGTCTCCCTCATCCCTCACTTGGAGCTGTTTGGTTTCAGTTAATATGTCCAGCATTTGGAAGATATCATAGAAACTAAACAGACCCTATTATAGATATAGGGATACATATGATGATTTTACTTCCATCATGTTAGTTCTAGTGCCATATCCCTGTATTGATAGTGCCTCTGGTGATATATTCATGTATGGATGGAGGTTTGTATAATGTAGTGATGAATGTATTGGAGATTGATTCGTAACCAGAATCATCATCAATATGAAACCAAAAGCATCATAAGTAGAGTTGAGCGAAACGGGTCGAAAAAAATTCAAAAGTCGCCGACTTTTGGCAAAGTCGGGTTTCATGAAACGAACCCCGACCTTCGGGTCAGTTCGGCCATGAGGTTGGCGACCCTAGGGCCAAAGTCGGGTTTTGCCAAACTGAAGAAGAAGAAGGCGAAGAAGAAGTAGATGAAGAAGATGAAGTAGAAGTAGTAGAAGATGATGAGAAGATGAAAAAGAAGGAGAAGAAGATGAAGATGATAAAGAAGATGAAGAAGATGAAGAAGATCGAGAAGATGATGAAGAAGATGGAGAAGAAGATGGAGAAGATGAAGATGGAGAAGATAAAAAAGATGGAGAATAAGATTGAGAAGTTGCAGAAGAAGATTGAGAAGATGGAGAAGAAAATGGAGAAGATGGAGAAGAAGAAGAAGATGGAGAAGATGGAGAAGAAGATGAAGAAGATGATGAAGAAGATGGAGAAGATGGAGAAGAAGATGAAGAAGATGGAGAAGAAGGAGAAGAAGAAGATGAAGAAGATGATGAAGAAGATGGAGAAGATGATGAAGAAGAAGAAGATTAAGAAGGAGAAGAAGATGATGGAGAAGATGAAGAAGGAGAAGATGATGGAGAAGATGAAGAAGACTTCATCTTCATCTTCTTATTCATCTTCTCCATTATCATCTTCTTCTTCATCTTCTTCATCGGTTAAAAGTCATGCCAGTTGTGTTTACAGTCCTGCCGACTTTTCTTCTCCATTGACTTGCATTGGGTTTCGTGTTTCACGACTTGTTTCGCCCACTTTTCATGAAACTCGGCCGATTTTGGTCAACCAGACTTTCTAGTCGGGTTTCATGAAACCTGACTCGACCCTAAAAAGGCAAAAGTCGCTAATCTCTAATCATAAGTACATAAATTGAACACTAGAGCTTTCACTAGTACAAACATACGGCACTAGAACCATCATTAGTAAATAACTATGTCACTACAGCTTCTATCAGTATATGAATATGGCACCAGAACCACTATCAGTACATTAATGCGTCACCAGAACCACAGCCAGTAAATCAATACACCAGCATCATTATATACATAAATATATACAGTATGATGAGTCTTATACGGCCGCCTCTTGTCTACAGGTAACTATTCTCAATGTATCTGGCGTTAGTCATTATCACATCATCATGTGTCACTTATACATAGGACTGCAAGGAAGCCTACGTCCTTATCACATATTCAGCTCTGCTACACCTCTCACTGGACTTTGTCTTATTTTTTGCAGGGAGGAGGCGTTTCTACTCTTACTACAGAGTGCTGGGATAGATGCACAGAACCCGCTGCTGACAATCATTAGTCACTGATGGACACCGGTGAAGACCTGCACCAGAAAACTGGACCCGGTGGATTTCCTGATCTTCATGTGGGACCTCCGGTGTAGATGAGCAGCGGGAATAACACAGCAGTAATAAACAGCGGCAAAGCATTTCTTGTGTGTGGTGATTATATATTGTGTGAGATCTGATATATGTGGGGGCTGTGCTGTAATAATGGAGACCCCTCACCTGCACCGTGTACCCCTGTGCACTCTGTAGTCACTGCTACAATATGGGATCTACAATGTGGCAACTTCAAAAAGAACTTGAAGACCTACCTCTTCCGACAAGCCTACAACTTGCAGTAACCACAGATCCACCAAACCGCTGCACGACTAGCTCTACCTTCGCCAACTGTATTCTCACCCATCCCTTGTAGATTGTGAGCCCACGCAGGCAGGGTCCTCTCTACCCCTGTGGGCTCCCTCATGACTCATTTTGCAGATTTCTTCCTCCAGTATGTCTGGTAATCAGCACTTAGTTACTGGAAGCGTGACCTCAGCACCAGTCCCCTGTGACTTCCTGACCAATGATTTCATGTATCAACCTCTGAACTTCATTAACATTTTCATCCTTTTCCAACAAGATGAAGAAGATGGAGAAGAATATGAAGAAGATGGAGAAGAAGATGGAGAAGAAGATGAAGAAGGAGAAGAAGAAGATGATGAAGAAGATGGAAAAGATGATGAAGAAGAAGATGAAGAAGGAGAAGAAGATGATGGAGAAGATGAAGAAGGAGAAGATGGAGAAGAAGATGGAGAAGGAGAAGAAGAAGAAGAAGATGATGATGGAGAAGATGAAGAAGGAGAAGATGATGGAGAAGATGAAGACTTCATTTTCATCTTCTTCTTATTCATCTTATCCATCTTCTTCTCCATCTTCTTCTTCATCTTCTCCATGTTCTTCTTCTTCATCATCATCATCTTCTCCATCTTCTTCTCCTTCTTCATCATCACCTTCTCCATCTTCTTCTCCATCTTTTTCTTCATCTTCTCCATCTTTTTCTTCATCTTCTCCATCTTTTTCTTCATCTTCATCATCTTCTTCTTCTTCATCTTCTCCATCTTCTTCTTCTTCATCTTCTCCATCTTTTTCATCATCTTCTTCATCTTCTCCATCTTCTTCATCATCTTCTTCATCTTCTCCATCTTCTTCATCATCTTCTTCTTCTTCAAGAAGGGTTAAAAGTCATGCCAGTTGTGTTTACAGTCCTGCCGACTTTTCTTCTCCATTGACTTGCATTGGGTTTCGTGTTTCACGACTTGTTTCGCCCATTTTCATGAAAGTCGGCCGATTTTGGTCAACCAGACTTTTGAGAAAGTCGGGTTTCTTGAAACCCGACTCGACCCTAAAAAGGCAAAAGTCGCTCATCTCTAATCATAAGTACATAAATTGAACACTAGAGCTTTCACTAGAACAAATATACGGCACCAGAACCATCATTAGTAAATAACTATGTCACTACAGCTTCTATCAGTATATGAATATGGCACCAGAACCACTATCAGTACATTAATGCGTCACCAGAACCACAGCCAGTAAATAAATACACCAGCATCATTATATACATAAATATATACAGTATGATGAGTCTTATACGGCTGCCTCTTGTCTACAGGTAACTATTCTCAATGTATCTGGCATTAGTCATTATCACGTCATCATGTGTCACTTATACATAGGACTGCAAGGAAGACTACGGCCTTATCACATATTCAGCTCTGCTACACCTCTCACTGGACTTTGTCTTATTTTTAGCAGGGAGGAGGCGTTTCTACTATTACTACAGAGTGCTGGGATAGATGCACAGAACCCGCTGCTGACAATCATTAGTCGCTGATGGACACTGGTGAAGACCTGCACCAGAAAACTGGACCCGGTGGATTTCCTGATCTTCATGTGGGACCTCCGGTGTAGATGAGCAGCAGGAATAACACAGCAGTAATAAACAGCGGCAAAGCATTTCTTGTGTGTGGTGATTATATATTGTGTGAGATCTGATATATGTGGGGGCTGTGCTGTAATAATGGAGACCCCTCACCGGCACCATGTACCCCTGTGCGCTCTGTAGTCACTGCTACAATATGGGATCTACAATGTTGCAACTTGTGGCTGCAATTTCCATGACAATGCGTCTCCCATTCGCACACCACCTCCTCACCGCCCCCCTATCCATCGGAGTCCCGCAAGGTTCAGTCCCAGGGCCCCTGCTCTTCTCCGTTTACACCTTCGGCCTCGGACAGCTCATAGAATCTCATGGCTTTCAGTATCATCTCTATGCTGATGACACACAGATCAACATCTCTGGACCAGATATCACCTCCCTACTAAACAGAATCCCTCAATGTCTGTCTGCTATTTCATCCATCTTCTCCACTAGATTTCTAAAAGTTAATATGGACAAAACAGAATTAATCATCTTTCGCCCATCTCACGTGACCCCCCCAACAGACCTATCCATTAAAGTAAATGGCTTCCCACTCTCTCCAGTCCCACAAGCTCGCTGCCTTGGGGTTATCCTTGACACTGATCTCTCTTTCAACTCACATATCCAAGCCCTTTCCACTTCCTGCCGACTTCAACTCAAAAATATTTCACGGATCCGTACATTCCTCAACTAAGAATCTGCAAAAACACTAGTCCATACCCTCATCATCTCCCGCCTTGACTACAGCAACCTCCTGCTCTGTGGCCTCCCTTCTAACACTCTCGCACCCCTCCAATCTATTCTTAACTCTGCTGCCCGACTAATCCACCTGTCCCCCCGCTGTTCCCTGGCCTCTCCCCTTTGTCAATCCCTGCACTGGCTCCCCACTACCCAAAGACTCCAGTTCAAAATCCTGACCATGACATACAAAGCCATCCACAACCTGAGTCCTACATACAGCTGCGACCTCGTCTTCCGGTACTTACCTGCACGAAACCTCCGATCCTCACAAGATCTCCTTCTGTACTCCCCTCTTATCTCCTCTTCTCACAATCGCATACAAGATTTCTCCCGCCCATCCCCCGTACTCTGGAACTCTCTACCACAACATATCAGACTCTCGCCTACCATGGAAACCTTCAAAAAGAACTTGAAGACCTACCTCTTCCGACAAGCCTAGAACTTGCAGTAACCACTGATCCACCAAACCGCTGCATGACCAGCTCTACCTTCGTCTACTGTATTCTCACCCATCCCTTGTAGATTGTGAGCCCTCGTGGGCAGGGTCCTATCTCATCCTGTACCAGTCGTGACTTGTATTGTTTAAGATTACTGTACTTGTATGTATTATGTATACCCCTCCTCACTTGTAAAGCGCCATGGAATGAATGGCGCTGTAATAATAAATAATAATAATAACAACTCTGCAAAGAGCAAGGAAACAATGCTGCCAAAATGCTACGTGAGAACAAGCCCCAGCAATGTTTAAGGGCTAGGAGTGGGTCTCCAGGGCTCTCCTATAGCTCGCTGTGTGGTTTCTGGGGCTCCAGACTTGATTTCCTCCCCCTGTGGGCTCCCTCATGACTCATTTTGCAGATTTCTTCCCCCAGTATGTCTGGTAATCAGCACTTAGTTGCTGGAAGCGTGACCTCAGCACCAGTCCCCTGTGACTTCCTGACCACTGATTTCATGTATCAACCTCTGACCTTCATTAACATTTTCATCCTTTTCCGACAAGATGAAGAAGATGGAGAAGAATATGAAGAAGATGGAGAATAAGATGAAGAAGATGGAAAAGATGGAGAAGGAGAAGAAGAAGAAGATGAAGAAGATGATGAAGAAGATGCTGAAGAAGATGGAGAAGATGATGAAGAACAAGAAGATGAAAAAGGAGAAGAAGAAGAAGAAGGAGAAGATGATGGAGAAGATGAAGAAGAAGGAGAAGACTTCATCTTCTTTATTCATCTTCTCCATCTTCTTCTTCATCATCATCTTCTCCATCTTCTTCTCCTTCATCATCAGCTTCTCCATCTTCAAATTTTTCTTCATCTTCTCCATCTTCTTCATCATCTCCATCTTCTTCTTCATCTTCTTCTTATTCATCTTCTCGATCTTCTTCTCCTTCTTCTTCATCTTCTTCATCATCTTCTCCATCTTCTTCTCCTTCTCCTTCATCATCATCTTCTCCATCTTTTTCTTCATCTTCTCCATCTTCTTCATCATCTCCATCTTCTTCTTCATCTTCTCCATCTTCTTCTTCATCTTCTCCATCTTCATCTTCTCCATCTTCTCCATCATCTTCTTCATCTTCTCCATCTTCTTCATCATCTTTTTCATCTTCTGCTCCTTCTTCATCTTCTTCTTCTTTAAGAAGGGTTAAAAGTCATGCCAGTTGTGTTTACAGTCCTGCCGACTTTTCTTCTCCATTGACTTGCATTGGGTTTCGTGTTTCACGACTTGATTCGCCCACTTTTCATGAAAGTCGGCCGATTTTGGTCAACCCGACTTTTGAGAAAGTCGGGTTTCATGAAACCTGACTCGACCCTAAAAAGGCAAAAGTCGCTAATCTCTAATCATAAGTACATAAATTGAACACTAGAGCTTTCACTAGTACAAACATACGGCACTAGAACCATCATTAGTAAATAACTATGTCACTACAGCTTCTATCAGTATATGAATATGGCACCAGAACCACTATCAGTACATTAATGCGTCACCAGAACCACAGCCAGTAAATAAATACACCAGCATCATTATATACATAAATATATACAGTATGATATGAGTCTTATACGGCCGCCTCTTGTCTACAGGTAACTATTCTCAATGTATCTGGCGTTAGTCATTATCACGTCATCATGTGTCACTTATACATAGGACTGCAAGGAACCCTATGGCCTTATCACATATTCAGCTCTGCTACACCTCTCACTGGTAGTGTTGAGCATTCCGATACCGCAAGTATCGGGTATCGGCCGATACTTGCTGTATCGGAATTCCGATACCGACTTCCGATATTTTTTCAATATCGGAATTCGGCATCGGAATCGGAAGTTCAGTTGATTGACGGCCTGACGTCATCATGATGCGCGGTGTGTGCGCATCATGATGCGCCGTCATTTCGGGCCTTCCGGGGGTCTCTGCCGGCCTGCCGGGGGGCTGTGCCGGCCTGCCGGGGGGCTGTGTGGACTGCCCGGGGTCTCTGCCGGCCTGCCGGGGGGCTGTGCCGGCCTGCCGGTGGTCTGTGCACCCTGTGGGGGTCTGTACCGGCCTGCCGGGGGGCTGTGCCGGCCTGCCGGGGGGCTGTGCCGGCCTGCCGGGGGGCTGTGCTGATGTCCGGGGGTCTGTGCAAGCATCGTCCGATGGGACTACAAGTCCCATCGGGCGATGCCTGCTACCATGACAGTGATTGACACATTAGCCAATGATGGGACAGTAGTAGTCCCATCATCCGGCTAATGTGTTAAATGTTAAAAAAAAAAAAAAATAAATAAAAATACTACATACATACTACATGCATGCTACATACATACTACATGCTACATACATACTACATATATACTACATACATACTACATACATGCTACATACATACTACATGCATGCTACATACATACTACATGCTACATACATACTACATGCATGCTACATACATACTACATATATACTACATACATACTACATACATGCTACATACATACTGCATGCTACATACATACTACATACATACTACATACATACTACATGCATGCTACATACATACTACATGCATACTACATATATACTACATGCTACATACATACTGCATGCTACATACATACTACATATATACTACATACATACTACATATATACTACATGCTACATACATACTACATGCTACATACATACTACATGCTACATACATACTACATATATACTACATACATACTACATACATGCTACATACATACTGCATGCTACATACATACTACATACATACTACATACATACTACATGCATGCTACATACATACTACATGCATGCTACATACATACTACATGCATGCTACATACATACTACATACATGCTACATACATACTGCATGCTACATACATACTACATACATACTACATACATACTACATACATGCTACATACATACTGCATGCTACATACATACTACATACATACTACATACATACTACATACATACTACATGCATGCTACATACATACTACATGCTACATACATACCACATACATACTACATGCATGCTACATACATACTACATGCTACATACATACCACATACATACTACATACATGCTACATATATACTACATGCATGCTACATACATACTACATATATACTACATGCATGCTACATACATACTACATACATACCACATATATACTACATACATACAATACATACATAGACATACAGTACATATAACATAGAGTAACATACTTACCAATACTTGTCACATTGTTCCCCGAAGCCATTGTCTTTCCGGAATAAATATTAACATAACAAACCACAAAAATACTCACCCACGATCCGAAGCAGTCCACGAGTGTGTCCCACGACGATCTTGGGTAGAGAACTGCAGCATCAGATGATGCTGCCGTTCTCTACGGGCTGCAGGAATCCAATGACGGAAGGTAGGTATCCTTCCGCACTGTATTCCTCCGCCACTTAAAAAAAAAAAAGTCCCTAGTCTCACTTTATGCCATTGCTGCGTGGGAATTTCCCACACAGCAATGGCATAAAGTGAGACTAGGGACTTTTTTTTTTTTTAAGTGGCGGAGGAATACAGTGCGGAAGGATACCTACCTTCCGTCATTGGATTCCTGCAGCCAGTAGAGAACGGCAGCAACAGCTGATGCTGCAGTTCTCTACCCAAGATCGTCGTGGGACACACTCGTGGACTGCTTCGGATCGTGGGTGAGTATTTTTGTGGTTTGTTATGTTAATATTTATTCCGGAAAGACAATGGCTTCGGGGAACAATGTGACAAGTATTGGTAAGTATGTTACTCTATGTTATATGTACTGTATGTCTATGTATGTATTGTATGTATGTAGTATATATGTGGTATGTATGTAGTATGTATGTAGCATGCATGTAGTATATATGTAGTATGTATGTAGCATGCATGTAGTATATATGTAGCATGTATGTAGTATGTATGTGGTATGTATGTAGCATGTAGTATGTATGTAGCATGCATGTAGTATGTATGTGGTATGTATGTAGCATGTAGTATGTATGTAGCATGCATGTAGTATATATGTAGCATGCATGTAGTATGTATGTAGCATGCATGTAGTATGTATATGGTATGTATGTAGCATGTAGTATGTATGTAGCATGCATGTAGTATATATGTGTTATGTATGTGGTATGTATGTAGCATGCATGTAGTATGTATGTAGCATGCATGTAGTATGTATGTAGTATGTATGTAGTATATATGTAGTATGTATGTAGCATGTAGTATGTATGTAGTATGTATGTAGCATGCATGTAGCATGCAGTATGTATGTAGCATGCATGTAGTATATATGTAGTATGTATGTAGCATGTAGTATGTAGCATGCATGTAGTATATATGTAGTATGTAGCATGTAGTATGTATGTAGCATGCATGTAGTATATATGTGTTATGTATGATGCATGTAGCATGCATGTAGTATGTATGTAGCATGCAGTATGTATGTAGCATGTATGTAGTATGTAGTATGAATGTAGCATGTATGTAGTATGCATGTTGTATGTATGTAGCATGTAATTTTTTTTTTTTTTTTTTTACATTTAACACATTAGCCGGATGATGGGACTACTACTGTCCCATCATTGGCTAATGTGTCAATCACTGTCATGGTAGCAGGCATCGCCCGATGGGACTTGTAGTCCCATCGGACGATGCCTGCACAGACCCCCGGAGCCTGCACAGCCCCCCGGCAGGCCGGCACAGCCCCCCGGCAGGCCGGCACAGCCCCCCGGAGCCTGCACAGCCCCCCGGCAGGCCGGCACAGCCCCCCGGCAGGCCGGCACAGCCCCCCGGAGCCTGCACAGACCACCGGCAGGCCGGCACAGACCACCGAAGCCTGCACAGACCCCCTGGCAGGCCGGCACAGCCCCCCGAAAGGCCCGTACAGACCCCAGAGAGGCTGTACAAGGGCAGGAAAGGGTTTTTCTTATTCCGATACCGGAAGTCCCATAGACTTGAATGGGACTTCCGGTATCGGAATCGGCGATACCGATACTTTTTTTAAAGATCGGCCGATACCATCCGATACGATACTTTGAAGTATCGGACGGTATCGCTCAACTCTACTCACTGGACTTTGTCTTATTTTTTGCAGGGAGGAGGCGTCTCTACTCTTACTACAGAGTGCTGGGATAGATGCACAGAACCCGCTGCTGACAATCATTAGTCGCTGATGGACACCGGTGAAGACCTGCACCAGAAAACTGGACCCGGTGGATTTCCTGATCTTCATGTGGGACCTGGGACCTCCGGTGTAGATGAGCAGCGGGAATAACACAGCAGTAATAAACAGCGGCAAAGCATTTCTTGTGTGTGGTGATTATATATTGTGTGAGATCTGATATATGTGGGGGCTGTGCTGTAATAATGGAGACCCCTCACCTTCACCGTGTACCCCTGTGCACTCTGTAGTCACTGCTACAATATGGGATCTACAATGTGGCAACTTGTGGCTGCAATGTCCATGACAATGCGTCTCCCATTCGCACACCACCTCCTCACCGCGCTTCCTATCCATCGGAGTCCCGTCAGGTTCAGTCCTAGGGCCCCTGCTCTTCTCCGTTTACACCTTCGGCCTCGGACAGCTCATAGAATCTCATGGCTTTCAGTATCATCTCTATGCTGATGACACACAGATCAACATCTCTGGACCAGATATCACCTCCCTACTAAACAGAATCCCTCAATGTCTGTCTGCTATTTCATCCTTCTCCACTAGATTTCTAAAACTTAATATGGACAAAACAGAATTAATCATCTTTCGCCCATCTCACGTGACCCCCCCAACGGACCTATCCATTAAAGTAAATGGCTGCCCACTCTCTCCAGTCCCACAAGCTCGCTGCCTTGGGGTTATCCTTGACACTGATCTCTCTTTCAAACCACATATCCAAGACCTTTCCACTTCCTGCCGACTTCAACTCAAAAATATTTCACGAATCCGTACATTCCTCAACCAAGAATCTGCAAAAACCCTAGTCCATGCCCTCATCATCTCCCACCTTGACTACTGCAACCTCCTGCTTTATGGCCTCCCCTCTAACACTCGCGCCCCTCCAATCTATTCTTAACTCTGCTGCCCGACTAATCCACCTGTCCCCCCGCTATTCCCCGGCCTCTCCCCTTTGTCAATCCCTGCACTGGCTCCCCATTACCCAAAGACTCCAGTTCAAAATCCTAACCATGACATACAAAGCCATCCACAACCTGAGTCCTCCGTACATCTGTGACCTCGTCTCCCTGTACTTACCTGCACGAAACCTCCAATCCTCACAAGATCTCCTTCTGTACTCCCCTCTTATCGCCTCTTAACACAATCGCATACAAGATTTCTCGCGCCCATCCCCCCTACTCTGGAACTCTCTACCACAACAAATCAGACTCTCGCCTACCATGGAAACCTTCAAAAAGATCTTGAAGACCTACCTCTTCCGACAAGCCTACAACTTGCAGTAACCACAGATCCACCAAACCGCTGCACGACTAGCTCTACCTTCGCCTACTGTATTCTCACCCATCCCTTGTAGATTGTGAGCCCACGCAGGCAGGGTCCTCTCTACCCCTGTGGGCTCCCTCATGACTCATTTTGCAGATTTCTTCCCCCAGTATGTCTGGTAATCAGCACTTAGTTACTGGAAGCGTAACCTCAGCACCAGTCCCCTGTGACTTCCTGACCAATGATTTCATGTATCAACCTCTGAACTTCATTAACATTTTCATCCTTTTCCAACAAGATGAAGAAGATGGAGAAGAAGATGGAGAATAAGATGAAGATGGAGAAGATGATGAAGAATATGATGAAGAAGAAGATGAAGAAGAAGAAGGAGAAGATGATGGAGAAGATGAAGGAGAAGATGATGGAGAAGATGAAGAAGGAGAAGACTTCATCTTCCTCTTCTTATTCATCTTCTCCATCTTCTTCTCCATCTTCTCCATCTTCTTCTCCTTTTTCTTCTTCTTCTTCATCATCATCTTCTCCATCTTCTTATCCTTCTTCTTCTTCATCGTCTTCTCCATCTTTTTCTTCTCCTTCATCTACTTCTTCATCTTCATCTTCTTCTTCATCTTCTCCATCTTCTTCATCATCTTCTCCATCTTCTTCTCCATCTTTTTCTTCTTCATCATCTCCATCTTCTTCTTCATCTTCTTCATCTTCTCCATCTTCTTCATCTTCTCCATCTTCTTCTTTTTCATCTTCTCCATCTTCTCCATCTTCTTCATCATCTTCTTCATTTTCTCCATATTTTTTTCATTATCTTCATCTTCTTCTTCTCCTTCTTCATTTTCTTCATCATCGTCATCATCATCATCATCTTCTTCTTCTTCATAAGTACATAAATTGAACACTAGAGCTTTCACTAGTACAAACATACGGCACCAGAACCATCATTAATAAATAACTATGTCACTACAGCTTCTATCAGTATATGAATATGGCACCAGAACCACTCTCTGTACATTAATGCGTCACCAGAACCACAGCCAGTAAATAAATACACCAGCATCATTATCTACATAAATATATACAGTATGATATGAGTCTTATACGGCCGCCTCTTGTCTACAGGTAACTTCTTGTCTACAGGTAACTTCTAAATGTATCTGGCGTTAGTCATTATCACGTCATCATGTGTCACTTATACATAGGACTGCAAGGAAGACTACGGCCTTATCACATATTCAGCTCTGCTACACCTCTCACTGGACTTTGTCTTATTTTTTGCAGGGAGGAGGCGTTTCTACTATTACTACAGAGTGCTGGGATAGATGCACAGAACCCGCTGCTGACAATCATTAGTCACTGATGGACACTGGTGAAGACCTGCACCAGAAAAATGGACCCGGTGGATTTCCTGATCTTCATGTGGGACCTCCGGTGTAGATGAGCAGCAGGAATAACACAGCAGTAATAAACAGCGGCAAAGCATTTCTTGTGTGTGGTGATTATATATTGTGTGAGATCTGATATATGTGGGGGCTGTGCTGTAATAATGGAGACCCCTCACCGGCACCGTGTACCCCTGTGCGCTCTGTAGTCACTGCTACAATATGGGATCTACAATGTGGCAACTTGTGGCTGCAATATCCATGACAATGCGTCTCCCATTCGCACACCACCTCCTCACCGCCCCCCTATCCATCGGAGTCCCGCAAGGTTCAGTCCTAGGGCCCCTGCTCTTCTCCGTTTACACCTTCGGCCTCGGACAGCTCATAGAATCTCATGGCTTTCAGTATCATCTCTATGCTGATGACACACAGATCAACATCTCTGGACCAGATATCACCTCTCTACTAAACAGAATCCCTCAATGTCTGTCTGCTATTTAATCCATCTTCTCCACTAGATTTCTAAAAGTTAATATGGACAAAACAGAATTAATCATCTTTCGTCCATCTCACGTGACCCCCCCAACAGACCTATCCATTAAAGTAAATGGCTTCCCACTCTCTCCAGTCCCACAAGCTCGCTGCCTTGGGGTTATCCTTGACACTGATCTCTCTTTCAACTCACATATCCAAGCCCTTTCCACTTCCTGCCGACTTCAACTCAAAAATATTTCACGGATCCGTACATTCCTCAACCAAGAATCTGCAAAAACCCTAGTCCATGCCCTCATCATCTCCCGCCTTGACTACTGCAACCTCCTGCTCTGTGGCCTCCCCTCTAACACTCTCGCACCCCTCCAATCTATTCTTAACTCTGCTGCCCGACTAATCCACCTGTCCCCCCGCTGTTCCCTGGCCTCTCCCCTTTGTCAATCCCTGCACTGGCTCCCCACTACCCAAAGACTCCAGTTCAAAATCCTGACCATGACGTACAAAGCCATCCACAACCTGAGACCTACATACAGCTGCGACCTCGTCTTCCGGTACTTACCTGCACGAAACCTCCGATCCTCACAAGATCTCCTTCTGTACTCCCCTCTTATCTCCTCTTCCCACAATTGCATACAAGATTTCTCCCGCCCATCCCCCGTACTCTGGAACTCTCTACCACAACATATCAGACTCTCGCCTACCATGGAAACCTTCAAAAAGAACTTGAAGACCTACCTCTTCCGACAAGCCTAGAACTTGCAGTAACCACTGATCCACCAAACCGCTGCATGACCAGCTCTACCTTCGTCTACTGTATTCTCACCCATCCCTTGTAGATTGTGATCCCTCGCGGGCAGGGTCCTATCTCATCCTGTACCAGTCGTGACTTGTATTGTTTAAGATTACTGTACTTGTATGTATTATGTATACCCCTCCTCATGGAATGAATGGCGCTGTAATAATAAATAATAATAATAACAACTCTGCAAAGAGCAAGGAAACAATGCTGCCAAAATGCTACGTGAGAACAAGCCCCAGCAATGTTTAAGGGCTAGGAGTGGGTCTCCAGGGCTCTCCTATAGCTCGCTGTGTGGTTTCTGGGGCTCCAGACTTGATTTCCTCCCCCTGTGGGCTCCCTCATGACTCATTTTGCAGATTTCTTCCCCCAGTATGTCTGGTAATCAGTACTTAGTTGCTGGAAGCGTGACCTCAGCACCAGTCCCCTGTGACTTCCTGACCACTGATTTCATGTATCAACCTCTGACCTTCATTAACATTTTCATCCTTTTCCGACAAGATGAAGAAGATGGAGAAGAATATGAAGAAGATGGAGAATAAGATGAAGAAGATGGAAAAGATGGAGAAGAAGGAGAAAAAGAAGAAGATGAAGAAGATGATGAAGAAGATGCTGAAGAAGATGGAGAAGATGATGAAGAACAAGAAGATGAAAAAGTAGAAGAAGAAGAAGGAGAAGATGATGGAGAAGATGAAGAAGATGAAGAAGGAGAAGATGATGGAGAAGATGAAGAAGAAGAAGACTTCATCTTCTTTATTCATCTTCTCCATCTTCTTCTTCATCATCATCTTCTCCATCTTCTTCTCCTTCTTCTTCATCATCAGCTTCTCAATCTTCTCCATCTTTTTCTTCATCTTCTCCATCTTCTTCATCATCTCCATCTTCTTCTTCATCTTATTCATCTTCTCCATCTTCTTCTCCATCTTCTTCATCTTCTCGATCTTCTTCTCCTTCTTCTTCATCTTCTTCATCATCTTCTCCATCTTCTTCTCCTTCTCCTTCATCATCATCTTCTCCATCTTTTTCTTCATCTTCTCCATCTTCTTCATCATCTCCATCTTCTTCTTCATCTTCTTCTTCATCTTCTCCATCTTCTTCTTCATCTTCTCCATCTTCATCTTCTCCATCTTCTTCATCATCTTCTTCATCTTCTCCATCTTCTTCATCATCTTCTTCTCCTTCTTCATCATCTTCTTCTTCTTCTTCTTCTTCTTCAAGAAGGGTTAAAAGTCATGCCAGTTGTGTTTACAGTCCTGCCGACTTTTCTTCTCCATTGACTTGCATTGGGTTTCGTGTTTCACGACTTGTTTCGCCCACTTTTCATGAAAGTCGGCCGATTTTGGTTAACCAGACTTTTGAGAAAGTTGGGTTTCATGAAACCTGACTCGACCCTAAAAAGGCAAAAGTCGCTAATCTCTAATCATAAGTACATAAATTGAACACTAGAGCTTTCACTAGTACAAACATACGGCACTAGAACCATCATTAGTAAATAACTATGTCACTACAGCTTCTATCAGTATATGAATATGGCACCAGAACCACTATCAGTACATTAATGCTTCACCAGAACCACAGCCAGTAAATAAATACACCAGCATCATTATATATATAAATATATACAGTATGATGAGTCTTATACGGCCGCCTCTTGTCTACAGGTAACTATTCTCAATGTATCTGGCGTTAGTCATTATCACGTCATCATGTGTCACTTATACATAGGACTGCAAGGAAGCCTACGTCCTTATCACATATTCAGCTCTGCTACACCTCTCACTGGACTTTGTCTTATTTTTTTCAGGGAGGAGGCGTTTCTACTCTTACTACAGAGTGCTGGGATAGATGCACAGAACCCGCTGCTGACAATCATTAGTCGCTGATGGACACCGGTGAAGACCTGCACCAGAAAACTGGACCCGGTGGATTTCCTGATCTTCATGTGGGACCTCTGGTGTAGATGAGCAGCGGGAATAACACAGCAGTAATAAACAGCGGCAAAGCATTTCTTGTGTGTGGTGATTATATATTGTGTGAGATCTGATATATGTGGGGGCTGTGCTGTAATAATGGAGACCCCTCACCTGCACCGTGTACCCCTGTGCACTCTGTAGTCACTGCTACAATATGGGATCTACAATGTGGCAACTTGTGGCTGCAATGTCCATGACAATGCGTCTCCCATTCGCACACCATCTCCTCACCGCGCCCCCTATCCATCGGAGTCCCGCAAGGTTCAGTCCTAGGGCCCCTGCTCTTCTCCGCTTACACCTTCGGCCTCGGACAGCTCATAGAATCTCATGGCTTTCAGTATCATCTCTACGCTGATGACACACAGATCAACATCTCTGGACCAGATATCACCTCCCTACTAAACAGAATCCCTCAATCTCTGTCTGCTATTTCATCCTTCCTCTCCACTAGATTTCTAAAACTTAATATGGACAAAGCAGAATTAATCATCTTTCGCCCATCTCACGTGACCCCCCCAACGGACCTATCCATTAAAGTAAATGGCTGTCCTCTCTCTCCAGTCCCACAAGCTCGCTGCCTTGGGGTTATCCTTGACACTGATCTCTCTTTCAAACCACATATCCAAGCCCTTTCCACTTCCTGCCGACTTCAACTCAAAAATATTTCACGGATCCGTACATTCCTCAACCAAGATTCTGCAAAAATCCTAGTCTATGCCGTCATCATCTCCCGCCTTGACTACTGCAACTTCCTGCTCTGTGGCCTCCCCTCTAACACTCTCGCACCCCTCCAATCTATTCTTAACTCTGCTACCCGACTAATCCACCTGTCCCCCCGCTATTCCCCGGCTTCACCCCTTTGTCAATCCCTGCACTGGCTCCACATTACCCAAAGACTCCAGTTCAAAACTCTAACCATGACATACAAAGCCATCCACAACCTGAGTCCTCCGTACATCTGTGACCTCGTCTCCCGGTACTTACCTGCACAAAACCTCCGATCCTCAGAAGATCTCCTTCTGTACTCCCCTCTTATCTCCTCTTCCCACAATCGCATACAAGATTTCTCCCGCGCATCCCCCGTACTCTGGAACTCTCTACCACAACATATCAGACTCTCGCCTACCATGGAAACCTTCAAAAAGAACTTGAAGACCTACCCCTTCCAACAAGCCTACAACTTACAGTAACCACAGATCCACCAAACCGCTGCACGACCAGCTCTACCTTCGCCTACTGTATTCTCACCCATCCCTTGTAGATTGTGAGCCCTCGCGGGCAGGGTCCTCTCTCATCCTGGACCAGTCGTGACTTGTATTGTTGAAGATTACTGTACTTGTATGTATTATGTATACCCCTCCTCACTTGTAAAGCGCCATGGAATAAATGGCGCTGTGATAAATAATAATAACAACTCTGCAAAGAGCAAGGAAAAAATGCTGCCAAAATGCTATGCGTGAACAAGCCCCAGCAATGTGTAAGGGCTAGGAGTGGGTCTCCAGGGCTCTCCTATAGCTCGCTGTTTGGTTTCTGGGGCTCCAGACTTGATTTCCTCCCCCTGTGGGCTCCCTCATGACTCATTTTGCAGATTTCTTCCCCCAGTATGTCTGGTAATCAGCACTTAGTTACTGGAAGCGTGACCTCAGCACCAGTCCCCTGTGACTTCCTGACCAATGATTTCATGTATCAACCTCTGACCTTCATTAACATTTTCATCGATTTCCGACAAAATAATGTTTTTGTTTTTTAAACTCACATAGTTTTACTTCATTTTTGTGGCCCCCAAATAAGTAAAGCTGCTCGTCATAAAATTTCTAAAAATAAAAACCCAAACACAAACATTATAAGATAAACATTGTTTCTATTTTGCACTGTTTTCTGGATACAGCCTGCAGTATAAAGTATCAAGGACGCATCGCTGTGACATGGCAGACTGACGTTACAGGGCAGCGATTTGACGAGCTGTAATTTATTTGTAATTCCTGTTGATACAAGTGTATAATATTCACCGATCCAAACATTTCTGGATATCTGCAGAAAATCAGATGACTTTCATCTCTTTTTGTTCCATTCTTACGTTTCCTGCTGCCATCTTTATTCTGCGGTCAGCGATCCGTCAGGAGATCGCCCGCTCTCTGTTGCTCAATCATTTGCTCATCTTTATACAGACACAGATTAGGGCAGACATGTGAAATAGTCGCTCTACACCCACCAGGGCTGGTGAGGCCGTCACGTGGACACTAGAGATGAGTGACTTTGCCTTTTTTGGGGTCGAGTCGGATTTCATGAAACCCAGCTTTCTCAAAAGTCGGGTCGAACGAAATCGGCCGATTATCGTGAAAAGTCGAAGGCCGACTGAAACACAAAACCCAATGCAAGTCAATGGGGAAGCAAAGTCGGCAGTGAGTGGAGGACAGGAAACACACCTACAGTGCCCTTTTGAATGCCAAAAACATCAATTCTTATTACTTAATCTTGTCAACCTTAATTTACTTCATAATAATAGTTACGCACTGAAAAATGGGGGTTATTTGGCTAAAGTTGTGGGGGGGTAGGGCTGGCTCCAGGTTTTCATGTACCCTGGGCCAAAGAGCCCACAACACACACCACAACACATACCACAACTCATGATGCTCTGATACGGCAGAGAAATAGCGGTATAGTACAATGAAAAATACTTCACTTTTTACATCTCATGACTGATATCCATTTTAAATTCTCCAATAGCTCTAAAAACAGACAGTATATTACTCCATACAGTATTATGGCCACCGCATAGTGCGCTATACAGAGTAATGAGGCCCATATATTTCTCCATTCAGAATCATTGGTCCCATATAATGTTTGCAACAGTATATGATGAGCTCCACATAATGCTACAGTATATGTTGGTCCCCATCGATGAAGCTCCACTGTCTTATGGGCCCAAATAATGCTCCATACATAATGGGCCCCATTTCTAATGCTCCAGTGTATAATGGGCCCTGTAAATGCTGCTCCAGTGTCTGATGTCCACCTTTGGAATGCTCCAGTGTATTGTGGGCCCCATATGTCATTCTCCAGAGTATAGTGCTCCCCAAAAACTGCTGTCCCAACATTGAAAACAATTAAATAAGTCTCCTCGCTAGGGAATTCCTGTACTAGTCTGGACTTCTCGTCGTCCCCATCTTCCATCTCACTGCACTTGGCTGTTTAGGCAGAGGGCGTACAGACGTGATGTCATCAAGCTCTCTGATCAGAATATCACTGTCAGGAAACGCGCAAGACGTCATGGCGGTGGATTAGGGAGAGGTAAGTATATCCACTTTGCAAGTGCTGAGATCCTGAGCAAGCAGGGGGGGCCCACTCGTTGGCGACGGCACTGGCATAGGGCCCCTCATAGTACGGCGGTGTGAGGCGGTGTGTCTGACGGCGGGTGGGCCTGGGCCCTCCCACCGGCAGAGACACTTTTGCGTACTATGAGGGGCTCTGTGCCTGTGCCGTCGCCCATGAGTATACCCCCACCTGCTCAAGGAACCGGCACTTCATCTGCACCTTCTTCTTTGTCACCGTGTAAGGTGGTATAGTATGCGGGAAGGGGAACCCGAGTTTCCTCAGGGTCAGATTCTGGCTGTGTAGAGTGTGAGGGGAATGTAGTGGTTTGGGTCAATGTACCAGCAGAATCATCTAGCAGTGGCTGGGCATCAGTGCACTTGTGGCGCCCCCAGGGGTACGGTCACCACAGTGGCATTACCTTCCTCCTAGGGAGTGTGATGTCATGCTTGGGAGCAACGAAGGATCTCTCTAGCAGTTAAACCAACACACAACACATTTCCCACTCCAGGCCAGCAGGGAGACCTCTGAACCTGACTGCTGAGGAGCTGCTCTCTGTGGTTGGGAGGAGGTATGTTAGGGCAGTCTGTGAAGGGAATGGGAAGTGTGTGGACGTGAGAAGGGTAGCTGGAGGATGAGCAGAGTTAAGGCTCACTCCTAGCTGGAGCGCATGGTCCAGATTCTGGTCTCCGAGCTGGTAGGAACACTGACGTTCCTGCAGCAGAAACCGGAGGAAGTAGCAGCTGTAAATGCTCTGTACCCAAGTTAGGCTCGGAGGCCTCATCAGTGACGTGTGGGAGCCAGAAAGAAATGGCTATGGCTGCCTCCCATACGAGAAAGTTCCAAAAGAGTCAACAGGGGGAACTTCATTGAACTCAGCACTGCGAGTACCTCAGGTAAGCGCTAGAACGGAGGCCACACTACCTATCTGAAGAGAGAGAATTCCAAATTGGCTTCCAGGCTGACCAACTCCTTCTCCATCTGTACTCTGGGTCCTGGACGGCACTTACCAAGTACAGGTAAAGGAACTGCACGACTGTGTCTGTCATCTTTCTCTTGCGCCTGGCGCACGGCTCTGCTACATCCTGCACTGCACACCATCTACCAACTCTTTCATCTGCCCTGCGACTACAGCTCTACCTGTGCAGGGCTTCTACATCTTAGCTGCACCACAACATCTGTCCCAGAGAAGTGACACTTCAGTGCTGGTCAATCTAATCAGAAACCACAGGTGGCGTCACGTATCATTCACCTATAAACGTAATTCACCAATTTGCATGGACGTCCAGGGCCACGGAACGGGTCACCACCACCGTGACACATCCCTGTGAGACACCGGCCCGGTACCGATTAACCCCACTGCCCTGACTGGCCACCCACACTCCATGTCAGATTCATCTTGGACTGGGGAATTCACGATTTGACTTGATAACCCAGGCATGGTATGATAGAAAGAGCTACATGGACTAATGTGAAGTGTGGCCTGCTGCATCATTCACTTTTGGTGGGGGTGAAGGACACAAGGAAAGGGGTTCTTCCTGACCAGGAGCCAGCAATTGATGACTCAGTGCTTGCATTTTTTGAAACTTCAGAAGAAGAGGGCATATTTGCTGGAGTCTGCTTCAGCAATGTAAGCCAAAACCAGTTCCTCATGCTCCGGCTTTAAAAGCGTTAACCTACTCCCAGAAAAGGTAGCCTTCCAGGCGTTCCGGAGCCAGACCATGACGCAGGCTCAACACCTCCTGCCTTAGCTGCTATTGTGCTTTTGCCACTACCAGCAGGTGCACCACCACCATCAGCCCCAGCTGGCCCCCCACGCCCATGTCTGCGGCCTCTTCCACCAAACGTCAAAATTTTGCAGAAAATAGACCCAAAATAACATCAGATATATGGTACTGTATCAGAAATGTTCAGCTCTATTCAGTCAAAGGATAATTGTCAATCTCCCTATATATTCCAACAGTCACACAGAAATGCTCACAGGCTCAGTATGGATTAGACAAGAATATAAAAAGTAGACAAAGTGTACAGTATCATCAGATAGCAGGTATATATAGTATAGTTTAAACATTCTAAATCTCCGTAGAAATTTCAGGAGGCACACACAGACACTCTCAGGCTCAGTATTGGATTACAACACAATCTAAAAAGCCGTAAAACGGTATTGGATCTGAAGAGTACAGCTGTACACAGTGTAGGTGTCATTGTTGTCAATCTCAGTATTTATTTCCACAGTCAGAAAATAACTCTCACTTGGTCAGTTTGGATTAGACCAGAATATAACAAGCAGTAAATGGGCAATGTATCACAAGCGTAGAGCTGTATACAGTGTTGGGGTAATTTTTAAATGTACATTTAAATTGCAGGAATAACCCATAGCCTCTCACACGCTCAGGATGGATCACACCACAATATAACAAGAAGATCCGCAAGAAATAATCACACATGTGGGACAATGTTCCAGGTGTCAATGATACACTTAGAGTGGTGGTTGGAGGAGGACTTCCTGGCAGAAAGGGTACAGTATCACCAGATACCAGGTATACATAGCATAGTTTAAACATTAAAAATGTACGTCTATATATCAGGAGTAGTGTTGACCCACCCCGCTAGTGTTTTGGTTCATCGCACATCGACGAACACCGTCGAACCCCATTGAAAACAATGGCAGGCAAACACAAACACATACAAACACATAGAAAACAATTACAAAACACCTTAAAAGGTGTCCCAAAGCAGACAAAATGCTCAGAAGACAAAAATAACATATGGAAAAGGGCAACTACATTTAGAAAAGAGGTGGAGTAAAAGGAGGAGGTGGAGGAGACACAGATATAGGCTTGTTATGCCCTTATGAAGTCAAGAAAGGCTGGAATAAAAATGTAAAATACAAACAAAAAAAAAATCTGAAGTCGAACACGATCATATACCGTCGGACTTCCCACCAATAAATTATGCCAACTGTCGATCGGGCGGCGTTATTCCCACGAACCTCCAAACAGCGTCCATGAAGGCAAAGTGTTTGGTTTCTGGGGGCAGTATGATTGCAAAGCTGAACCTTAAAGGAATGTCCAATAGGGCACCACCAGGAGTGGAGCCTGCGGCTTAATTGGACTCCACCCGTGAAACCATAACCATGCCACCTAAAGAAAAGATGCACACATTGAAAGCTTTGTCGATTCTGTGTGTGGTGTGGTATGTCCGTTTTTAGTTGTGCTAGAGATTTGCCAGCTTTACTCCGTTAACGAACGAGACTCCGGCATGCCCCCGCTGTACGCGTCAAGCTTACTAGAGGGACACGCGAGGCTCTGTCACGCGAGATCGAGCAATAACAGGTCTATCATGCCCTTACATGTCCAGGGCTGCATGCGCTGTACACTGAAAGGACCAGCTTTTGTCGCTTACAGGTGCAGATAACCCGCTGAACACCGTTAGTGATGGGGATCTGGGATTTCAATTCTTCCCCGCGAACGATGATTTCCCATTAAGTGCAGGTCAACCGCAATTCCGGAATTAGGCCTAACCGGCATTCCTGAAAAAATAAAAAAAATAAGTGTCCAAACCACAGGTGCTGTAGGTTGTTTACCAGCTCGGCAGCCGTTCTCAGGCCCAATATGGATTCAACAGGATTGTAGAAAGTTGATAAAGGGTACAGTTTCACCAGATAACAGGTATTTATAGCATAGTTTACACATTAAAAACCTATGTCTATAGATCAGGAGGCAGGCTCAGACGGTCTCAGGGCCAGTATGGATTAGACGTGATTGGACAAAGGTGAGAAAGGGTACCGTATCACCAGATAACATGTATGGATAGCATAGTTTACACATTAAAAACCTATGTCTATATATTTGGAGGCAGGCTCAGACGGTCTCAGGGCCAGTATGGATTAGACGTGATTGGACAAAGGTGAGAAAGGGTACCGTATCACTGGATAACAGGTATGTATAGCATAGTTTACACATTAAAAACCTATGTCTACAGATCAGGAGGCAGGCTCAGATGGTCTCAGGCCCAGTATGGATTAGACGTGATTGGACAAAGGTGAGAAAGGGTATATTATCACTGGATAGCAGGTATATAGAGCATAGTTTAAACATTTAAAATCTCCGTGTTCTCAGTATGGATTAGACAACAATCTAAAAAGTAGAAAAAAGGAAATGTATTTGAAGCGTACACAAGTATACACTTTTGGTGGTATTTTTAAATCTTCATATATATTTCTGTCTCAGTAAGAAAGTCCAGACTCTCCGCAATAGGAAATGAGATGCATACAATTACTGACATAAAGTCTAATGATTGCAGAAATCTAGGAATTACTAATCACGGGAAAAACTTCCGTGACAATTCTCAGAGGCGATGCTGACCCTCAATTAATTTGTGTGTGGAGACAGCGAAAACATTTCTTTGTGAAGAAAGGGTTGCTGTATCGCAGTACCGTTGATCCCATCACCATTACTCATCTTCATCAAATTTTGATCACAGGGAGAGATGTAAACATGGTGCTCACTGCCTATCATGATCTGTCACGTAACTTTGGAGTGCAAAAGACAGAAGCCACAGGCCGTAGGCAATTCTATTGGATTGGCATGAGAGGGCACATTTAAAAATGTGCGCCGGAATGTCACACGTCTGTGAGTAGGAAAACTGTGAAAGCTGATGAGAAACCACCACTGCATCTCATTGTGAGTCGACGTCCATAAGAAATGGAAGCCATTGATCATCTGAAGCTAGAGCCCGGCCAGCGGGACAGGGCATAGCTACGTCTTAACCATCATCTATCAGTTCAACAAATTTGTAGTGGCAGTCCCAGTGAAGGATTTGACAGCCCAGGCTACACAGCGGAGGAGCAGGGAGAGGTAAACATTGCAAATGCTGGGGCCCTGGCTAAGCAAGGGGGGCACACTTGTGGGCGTCGGTACTGGCACTGGGCCCCTCATAGTACAGCGGTGTGTTTGACGGCGGGTGTGCACCCCCACCGTCAGAGACACTTGATTGCACTATGAGGTACCCTGTGCCAGTGCCCGCGCCCAAGAGTCGGCCCACCCACCTGTCCAGGGCAACGGCACTCGCACGGTTGCGTGCGCTAGGTGGTGACCCCGGCCATGGGGGGGAGGCAGCTCAGTTAGGGAGGTTTACAAAATGGCATATGTTGATGTGGGACATTCAGCTGCTGCTAAAGGCGAAATTGGTCAAGTCTGAGGAAGAGGAGGACCAAAGCAAGCCATTTTTCTGGCAACTTATGTGTCATCAGGGGAAGGTGGGACAAAATCCTTGGAAACCCATGCATGGTTCATTTTAATGAAGGTTAGATCAACCACATTTTGGGTCGACAGACGGGTCCTTTTTTCTGTCAGGATTGATCCAGCAGCACTGAAGACTCTTTCCGATAGCACACTTGCAGCTGGGCAAGCGAGCTCCTGTAAGGCATATTGTGCCAATTCAGGCCAGGTGTCCAGTTTAGCGGCCAAATAGTCAAATGGGAATGACCTGTGAGGGAGAACATCGATATGGGACGAGAAGTAGTTTGTAACCATAGTTGACAAGTGCTGTCTCCTGTCACTTTCAATCGATGCAGTATTACCAGTCATGTGAGCGGGACTTGAAAAATCAGTCCACAACATGGTCATGAAACCCCTGTCTCCAACGCCACTTCTGATGTGTGCACCACCAACACCTCTTCCAAGTTGCCCCCGGCCCCTACGGCTCGTGTGAGAGCCATCACCGCTGCTGTGTGCTGGGAATGCCTCAACCAACCGGTTTACCAGAGTTGCTTGTTTGTTAGCCAATATTAGGTCAAGGTTCTCCTGTGGCATGATGTTTTGGAATTTGCCTTTATAGCGTGGATCCAGGATGCTGGCCAACCAGTAGCCATCATCGTTCATCATTTTGGCAATGCGGGGGTCCCTTTTTAGGATCTGCAAGGCATAATCTGACATGTGGGCCAATGTTCCCGGTGTCAATGATGCACTGCGAGTGCTAGGTGGAGGAGCACTTTCTGGCAAATCCACATCCCTCCAGTCATGCACAAACCCAGTACCAGACCTTGCCACGCCAACATTTTCTCTTGCCCCACGAGAAGCATCCTCCTCCCCTAAATAATCATCCCCATCATCATAATCCTCCTCCTCTTCCTCTTCTTTCTCCACCTCGTCCAGGAGGGGTCCCGGAGCAGACAATGGCTGACTGTCATCAAGGCTTCACTCTTCCTCATCATCCTCGGCTGCAGACACCTGCTCCTTAATGTGTGTCAAAGTTTGCATGAGCAGACGCATAAGTGGGATGCTCATGCTTATGATGGCGTCGTCTGCGCTTACCAGCCGTGTGCATTCCTCAAAACACTGAAGGACTTTACAGAGGTCTTTCAGCTTCGACCACTGCACACCTGACAACTCCATGTCTGCCCTCAAAGTGCCTGCCCGTGTATCCTCTCACAAATATATTACGGCCTGCCTCTGTTCGCACAGAAGCTCAACCATGTGCAGGGTGGAGTTCAACCTTGTTGCAACGTCGATAATTAGGCGGTGCTTGGGAAGGTGGAGCAATCGCTGCAGCTTCTGCATACGACTGGAGTGTACCGGCGACCAGCGGATGTGCGAGGACAGTCTTCGAACCTTATGGAGCAGGCCTGTTAACTCTGGATAATTATTGAGGAAGCATTGCACCACCAGGTTCAAGGTGTGAGCCAAGCAAGGTATATGTCTGAGTTTTGAAAGGGCTATGGCTGCCACAATATTCCGGCCGTTATCACTAACTACCTTGCCTGCCTCAAGATGTAGACTGCCCAGCCATGACTCAGTTTGTCGCTGAAAGTAGTCGGCCAGTACCTCCTTGGTGTGTCTGTCGCCCAAACACATCATCTTCAACACAGCCTGCTGACGCTTTCCACTAGCTGATCGATAGTGGGACACCTCGTGTGCAACACTGGCAGCTGCGGATGGAGTGCTCATGCGACTGCGCTCTGTGGACAAGCTTTCGCTTCTGGAGGAGGAGGAGGGTCGAACGCCTACAGCCAACTGTTTCCTATACCGTGGGCTAGGCAGCACTGTCCCACCACCGCTGTCCCCTGTGGACCCTGCATCCACCACATTAACCCAGTGCGCAGTGATGGACACAAAACGGCCCTGGCAATGCCTACTGGACCATGCATCAGTTGTGAGGTGCACCTTTCCACTCACTGATTGCTTGAGTGCATGGACAATGCGGTCTTTCACATGAAGGTGGAGGGCTGGGATGGCTTTGCGAGAAACGTGGCGACTGGGTAGGTCATAGCGTGGTACTGCGTAGGCCATGAGGTCGCGGAAAGCTGCGCTTTCAACCAACCGGTAGGGCATCATCTCTAACGAGATTAGTTTGGCAAACCCAGTGTACGCGGATGAGAGGATGAGTACTTTCTTGTCCTACTCAGTCTCTGGTAGGGTGAGCTGGACTTGAGAGCTGCATATGGTGGAACTAGCGGTGGACATGGCGGACTGAGAGAGGGTTGATGATGGTGATGGAGCTGGTGTTCTTTCTGATGGCCTAGATTCAGCCTTTCATTGCAATAATATTTTGATTCCCTGACTGCTTTGGCCATGCGACGACACCTCAACATTTGCTGCTGGTGGTGTGCTAACTGGTGGGCTTACAGTGGGGGAAACAATGTAGCATTGCTGACTACCTTCTTTGGGAGCAGTTGCACATGTGGTACGTGAGTTTTGGTAGTCCGTCCACGCTTGCAAGTGCATGGTGGTTAAATGTCTAAGCATGCAACTGGTATTCAAATTTCTCAGATTTTTCCCTCGGCTAAAGGTCTTTGCGCACTTCTTACAGATAATCTTTGCCTGATCATTAGGATTTTGTTCAAAAAAGTGCCACACTGCACTCTTCCTACTATGGAAGACATTTTGAGGCCTTGCACGCTGTGCTATTTTGACCATCTGGCCAAGCTGTCCTGCAACTCTTTTGTTTTTTGGATCCCGTTTTTGGACTGCTCCAGGCCTGCCAGATAACAGCTGCTGCGATGTCGATGCCTGCTGCGGATGCTCCTCCTCTTCTGAGCTATTGGCAGTGGCACCCTCTTCCCCCAATGGATGCCAATCTGGGTCAACAACTGGGTCATCCATCACCTCCTCTTCAATGTCCTGTGCACCTTCCTCTGTGTCACAGTGTATGGTGGTATAGTATGCGGGAAGGGGCACCTGAGTTTCATCAGGGTCAGATTCTGGCTCAGTACACTGCAAGGACAATGTAGTGCTCTGAGTGAATGTATCAGCAGAAAAATCTAGCAGTGGCTGTGCATCAGTGCACTCCATGTCAGATTCATCTTGGCCTGGGTAATTCACAATTTGACTTGATAACCCAGGCATGGTATGAGAAAAGAGCTCCATGGAGTAATCTGTAGTGTGGACTGCCGCATCCTTCACTTTTGGTAGGGGTGAAGGACACAAGGAAAGGTGTTGTTCCTGACCAGGAGCCTCCACTGACGACGCAGTGCTTTTATTTTTTGAAACTTCAGAAGAGGAGGTGATAGAGCTGGAGGCTGTGTCAGCAATGTAAGCCAAAACTTGTTCCTGAAGCTCCGGCTTTAAAAGCGGTTAACCTACTCCCAGAAAAGGGAGCCTACGAGGCCTTGTGGAGCCAGACAATGATGCAGGCTCACCACCTCCTGCCTTAGGTGCTATTGTGCTTTTGCCACTACCAGCAGAAGCACCACCACCAACACCACAATCAAGACCAGCTGGCAACCCCCGCCCTCTTCCACGGCCTCTTCCACGATACTTCCTCATTTTTTTGAAAAAGTACCCAAAATAACAACAGCTATATGGTACTGTAAAACAAGGTAGAGGGTGTATAGAGTATTGGTGAGAATTTGAAGCTCACTGTAGATTGGAGGAGGCTGAACTATTGTCTCAAGCCCAGGAGAGATTACACCGCAATGTAACAGGCTGAAATTGGATGCTGTATGACAAGCTGGATGGTGTATAGAGTATTGGTGAGAATTTGAATCTCACTGTAGATTGGAGGAGGCTGAACTCTTGTCTCAGGCCCAGGAGAGATTACAGCGCAATGTAACATGCTGAAATTGGATGCTGTATGACAAGGTGGACGGTGTATAGAGTATTGGTGAGAATTTGAAGCTCACTGTAGATTGGAGGACGCTGAACTATTGTCTCAGGCCCAGGAGAGATTACAGCGCAATGTAACATGCTGAAATTGGATGCTGTATGACACGGTGGACGGTGTATAGAGTATTGGTGAGAATTTGAAGCTCACTGTAGATTGGAGGTTGCTGAACTATTGTCTCAAGGACCAGGAGAGATTACACCGCAATGTAACAGGCAGAAATTGCCTAGTGTATGACAAACTACAAGGTGTATATAGAATTGGGCAGAATTGGATTCTCCCTAGAGTGTAGGTCTGTAAGAACGGACAAACTTCTCAGTTTTTTCTTACAGTCACACCCAGATAGCTTCAATTTGGCCGTGATACCAGCCGGTACACGGTACTGTGTGAGGAGCGTACACCGCTGTACGGTGTGTGTATGTAAAATTGTCAAGCTCCGTGTTTTTGTATACGGACCGACATGCTGTCTCTGTCTAGTTTTGAATGTAATCAAACAGCAGATATATGAAACTGTTTGAAAAACGGACAAAACTCTAAGGTGTAGGTCTGTAAGAATGGACAAACTCCTCGGCTTTTTCTTACAGAGTCACACCCAGATAGCTTCAATTTGGCCGTGATAACAGCCTGTACACGGTACTGTGTGAGGATCGTACACGTACAGCGCTGTACAGTGTGTGTATGTAAAATTGTCAAGCTCCGTGTTTTTGTATACGGACTGACACACGCTGTCTCTCTCTAGTTTTGAATGTAATCAAACAGCAGATATATGAAACTGTTTGAAAAACGGACAAAACTCTAAGGTGTAGGTCTGTAAGAATGGACAAACTCCTCGGCTTTTTCTTACAGAGTCACACCCAGATAGCTTCAATTTGGCCGTGATAACAGCCGGTACACGGTACTGTGTGAGGACCGTACACGTACACCGCTGTACAGTGTGTGTATGTAAAATTGTCAAGCTCCGTGTTTTTGTATACGGACTGACACACGCTGTCTCTCTCTAGTTTTGAATGTAATCAAACAGCAGATATATGAAACTGTTTGAAAAACGGACAAAACTCTAAGGTGTAGGTGTGTAAGAACGGACAAACTCCTCAGCTTTTTCTTACAGAGTCACACACAGATAGCTTCAATTTGGCCGTGATAACAGCCAGTACACGGTACTGTGTGAGGAGCGAACACCGCTGTACGGTGTGTGAAAAAATGAACCCTCAGTAACTTACCAGGACAAAACAATAACATTTGGATTGCTTTGAAAAAAGCAGTTTGAACACCAGTGTGCACACAGCAATGCAGCTAGCCTTAAAAGGCAGCCTAATCACCACCAGCGCTGCTGCACAAAAGCAAAAATCATCACCTTTCACTGCACACTAACTACAGTGAAAAGCGCTATCAGCAGAAGCAGTTTTTTTTTTCTTTTGGCCTTCCTAACGCTCTCCCTACAGAATCAGCAGCAGCTCTCCCTATTCTAAGATCAGCATAAGTAAGATGGCGTTCGGCGTGCACGCCCTTTTACACCCCCTGTGATGCCACGCAAAGCAAGCCAATCACTTGCATGCCCTTCTCAAAGATGGTGGTGACCGCTGCCTATGTCATCACGCTGCCCGCTGCCTATGTCATCACGCTGCCCACAGTGTCCGTTCTTCCTGATTGGCTGAAAAAGGGCGCTAAAGCATCTTTTGAAACGCGACTTTGGTGCGATGGTCGCCGACCTCGTTGCCGACCTCATGCTAAGGTCGGGTTTCGTTTCATGAAACCCGACTTTGGCGAAAGTCGGCGACTTTTGAATTTGTTCGACCCATTTCGCTCAACTCTTCTGATCTGTCATGTTGGGGGTTGTAGTATTCTATTTATGAATATTATTATTATTTATTTTTAGAGCAGCACTGATTCCATGGTGCTGTATGGTTAACAAACCAATAGTGACAGACTGGTACAAACGGAACAGGATCCTGCTCTCTGAGGCTTACACACTAATGGGGAAGGAAACAGCAGGTTGGGGGTTGCGGCAGAAATGGTGGTGGTGAGGTAGCGGCCCTACTGCTGGGTTTTTGCCTTCCTATGGCCCCCTCAATGTCTTCTGGTATCTGCTCCATGCTTTGGACACTGTGCTGACAAACACAGCTTCCCTTCTTCCCAAAGCTCCCATTGATGTGCCATCCTAGATGAGCTGCATTACCTGAGCAACTTGTGTGGGTTGTAGACATCGCCTCATGCTACTGTACAGTACCTCTAGGGGCGAGAGCAAATACAAAATGCAAAAGTGACCAAAACAGCCAAAAAGGAAGAGAACAGAGAAATGGTCTGTGGGTTGTCTTGCTATTTGTCTATCATTTCTACCTGTTGTCTGTTCCATTTGCAGAACAGCAGGAGAAATTCAAAATGTGACTGACTTGGAGTTAAACAACACAATGCAAGTGTTGCCTTTATTTTTTAAGCAGTGTAGGATTAGTAGGGGGAATGGGAGACAATGAAGGGATTTGCAGAGGGGAGAAGCAAAGAAGTATCGAGTAGAGAGTTGGATTAGTCAGGCAGCAGAGTTAAGGATGGAATTGCGAGGTGTCAGAGTGTTAGCAGGGAGGTCACAGAGGAGGATGCTGCAGCCTCTGGAGATGATTCAGGGTTGAGGAAAGGATGCATTCTGGAAATATTTTTGAGTTGGAGGCGGCAGGAGGTGGCGAGAGGGTTACTCTGAGGCAGTGGACTTGTGTTATAGATGAAAGCATGATGTAATTTATTATGATAGATTAGGTAGGGGATTAGGTGAGATGCAGGAAAGATGATAAGTTCTGTTTTGTCCACAATGAGACTTAGGTAGTGAGAGAAGAAGGAGGATATGGCTGATGGATGCTCTGGCTGATGGATGCTCTGGGATTCTGGACAGCAGAGAGGTGATGTCTGGGCCGGAGAAGTAGCTCTGAGTGTCATCAGTGTAAAGATGGTACTGGAAGCAGGGTCGGACACCTGCTGGCAAACTGGCCAGCATCTGCCTATGGCCCCCATTGCTCAAGGGGCCCCCCAGCCAGTGACGTGTCGCTAGTAGAAGCAGACCCAGCTGCTATGGGGCCCCTGAGTAAGGGGGTCCCTCCTGGTGCCAGCAGAGTAGCAGCTGGAGACAAGAGCCTGTCCCCGCTGCTAAAGATAAATTAATATTCACGTTTCTCCAAACCCCCATGGGCGTGGAGAGGAGTGAATACCATTTCACTTTTATAGCGGGCAGTGTTAGCCGCAGGCTGAGGCTATCACTGCCCGCAGGAGCGGACATACCGCATGTGATATACCCCGGAGGTGGACCACTGCAGAGCGGCTAACCTTGAGGACAATGGCTGGGCAGGGAGTGATCCCTTCAGCTAGGCAGCAGAGTGGAGCTGCAGGGATCCGATGCCATCCTGCTTCCTGCCTGACACTTCCTGTCTGACACAGCGCAGCTGAATGACGTCATCATTCAGAGCAGCTGTTTAAGAGAGAAAGCTGCCGGGATGTGCTGCGGCTGCAGGGAATGTGTGGAGAGGTGAGTGGTGCTGTGTGCGTGTCTATCTGGCTGCGTGCAGTGCGGTGCTTTGTGTCTGTGTGTGTGAGAGTGGTGTGCTGCTGTGTGTGTGGTGCTGTGTGTGTGAGAGAGTTGCTGAACGTGTGTATTGGAGATTGGCAATGATGTGGGTGATGGAAAGAGCAGTAATGGGGTGGTGGGGGAGAAGGCAATGTTGGTGATGGAAAGGATGATAGGGTCGTTGGGGAGGAAGCAATAATGGAGGTGGTAGAATGGGCAATGATGGGGTGATGGGAAGAAGTCAATGATGGTTGTGGTGGAAAGGACAACAATGGTGGTGGGGGGGAGCCAATGATGAGGTGTTGGAATGGGAAATGATTGGAGTGGTGAGGGAGATAGCAATGATGGTTGTGGTGGAAAGGACAATGGTGGTGGGGAAGGAGGCAATGATGGAGATGGTAGAATGAGCAATGATGGAGGTAGTGGAAAAGGCAATGATAGGGGGGAGGGTGAGAAAGCAACGATGGAGGTGGTGATGAGGACAATGATGGGGTGGAAGGGGAGAACAATTATGGAGGTGGAGGGGGACTGCATTATACCCTATGAGGAGGGCTGCATTATACCCTATGAGGGGGCTGTGTTAAACTTTATGAGGGGGCTACATTATATTTTGTGGGGGGCTGCATTATATTCTGTATGGGGGCTGCATTATTCTCTCAGTGGGCTACATATTATATGAAGTAGGCTGCATTATGCCATATGAGAGGGCTACAGTATATTCTATGGGGGGCAACCTTATGAGGGGGTTGAATTATACTCTGAGGGGGCTACATTACACTCTGTGAAGTGGCTGTATTATACCCTATGAGGGTGCTACATTATATTCCATGGGGGCTACATTATACATTATGAGGGGTTTTCATTATATTTTGTGGGATGCTGCATTATACCCCATGAGGGGGGCTGCATTATATTCTATGAGGGGGGGCTGCATTATTTTCAATGAGGGAGGCAACATTACATTCTATGAAGAGACTACCCCAACCCCTGCTATATAATTAAGACATGATATTAGCGCGTTTTAGCACACAATTGGTGGTCAGGTATTTATTTCTATGTAGATACATAGTGGGCCCCAAAAATGCTTTTCTCTGGTGGGCCAAAGGTGCTCCAGTCCAACGCTGACTGAAAGCCATGGAAGTTTTTAAGTGGTCCCAGGCCAAAGGTATAGATGAGGAAGAGTAGGGGGCTCATGACATAACCTGGAAAGGACAACCATAAAGGAAGCATGGGATGGGGTAGTAGTGTGGAAGTAGGAGACGTTAAATGTGAGATATGAGGAGATCCAGAAGAAGGCAATGTCTTTGATGCCAAGGGAAGAGAGGATCTGCAGTAGCAGGGAGTGGTCGACTGTGTCGAAGGCAGAGGAGGGGTCTAAAAAAGCATAAATTGTTTGCTAGCTTTGGCAGTTAGTTAGTAATTTGGGTCAGGGCAGTTTAAGTGGGGCAGAAGCCGGATTGTGGGTTGTCAAATAGTGAGTTAAATGAAAGGTGGGAGGAAAGTTCAGCATGGAAACTGTCATGGGTTTACCACAACAGAGAGAAGCCAGAAGACCACAGTGTCTGATTTCTCCTACTCCTCAACTGATTAGAAGCACTTCACCTTCATATGAAATGGTGTAAATTTATTTTAGCAGTGCAAAGGTTAATCTGCTCAGCTGAGAGCTCCTGAAAACTTTCCTGCATTAAGGCTCTCAACTGTGCACTACTAGCCACTCCCATCTCCTATATAATCTGGGTCTGGCTAGCACACATTGTCAGGGATAGCTTATGCTGTATGGCTGGTGGTTGCTGGTGGTTATTACTGAAGAAGGCATTTGGTGGATTTATCTGTTACTGTTGCTCGGTTTTGAGTGTGTGATAATTCCCTTTCTTCTACTTTGACTTAATCCCATCAACCACTCCCCGTTGCATTCTTCTGTTATATAGTACACACACATGCAAAAATATAAATTTTATACAAGAAATATAATGGCCCATATATGAGCTTACACTCTACAGGGGAGAGAGAGGACCCCACTGATCATAAGAGCTTACCCTCTACAGGAGAGAGAGGACCCCAATGACCATAAGAGCTTACATGGCACCAGAATCATCACTGGCAAATAACTATGTCACTAGAGCCACTATCAGTACATGAATACAGCACAATAACCAGCATCAGGAGATAAATGCATCACCAGAATCATCATCAGTACATGAATACATCACGAGAACCACAGCCAGTAAATAAATACACCATCAGCATCATCATCAATATATGTGTACACCACCAAAACTAACCACCATCAGTACTGTTGGGGTGATCTCGTAATGTGAGATCTTAATGACTGCCTGCCTCTGACCTGATAAATATGAGCCGAATGCATGCATAGAAGAAGGACATCAGACACAAGGTCAGGTGTGCTCCTCTCTTGGCCAGTGCTGTCACAGAACTGACTTTATTAGTATAAACAAAAGACCATTGCTCAGCTTCTCCGGAGCCATTGTTCCAGTCTGTATAAGGTCCGTGCTAAGTCTATTCCACATATGGTCTTCAGTGTATCCTCATCACATTCCAAGGATTCCAGGGCATAGTTCCAGCAAATAGACGCCATCTTGCCACACCACGTCTGAACTAGCTTATGTTAGGTTAATAATTGATTTCATTAGCCATTCTCTCCTTCACAGTACAGCAATAAGTTGTATTGTCAAGTCAGGCCCATATACATTTGCATCTCATGAACCAACAACTCCCAGTATGTATCAAACAATGATAAGGAGATGCTGGGAGTGGTTGTTATCAGTCATTATCAGACTGCGGACCATGCAGGAACCACAATACTGATGAAACGCAGGCATATGTAAATGTTTACACCCAGGTACCTAATAGGGGACATCTTCTCTGATTGAGTGGTTTCTTCTTATTTCCATCTTGACCAGATGCCATGATGACTTTTCACATCCACAGCTGTTCTCTGCAGACTTCTCTCTTCTCCAATCTTCTGGAGCACATCCCCTCATGGTGACCTTAAAAGTCAGTGTTACTAGATTGCCTTCTGCACAAAAAATATCTGTCCATACTATGCCCTAAATAAGCCTCCTATGGTGTATGGCCTCTACACTGTCTGCCTTACTAATCCACAACCACATTACTGTGTGCCATTATCAGCTATAACTGCTACAATGTCATTTTTTCTTCTCCAGCAAGATGGCGTCGCCGCCACCTGCGCAACAGCAGCTATTGGATCTCTATACAAACCGATATCTGCTGCTGTGCAGGCTCCCCGGCGCCATTCTCAAAATGACTTTCTTTTTTTTCCCTCGCTCAAGTAAATCTGCAAAAGGCATTCAGTGCACAGTAACCATGCGACTATGATGAAGCGCATTTATCATGCAAACTGCGGGGCAGGGCAGTGAGAGATCAGTGGGGGGTCAGTAGTCTGCATTATGAATATCTCATCGGAGCACCACATACATGAACCCCGTCCTAGGGCACGAGAATCTCAATAATATGAAGCTGAAAATAAAGATTAAGAAACAGCCACAAGACGGCTTTCATCAACCAAGGCATCATTTTATTCAGTATAACAGCACCGACCTGACATTGTGTGTAGGTCACTATGCACAATCCTGCTGACAGGTTCCCTTTAAGTAGGCGGCTTTATATCACAAGAGTGGATTTCGTTAGGAAATGGATAAGGCAAAAATGGAGCATTACATAACAGAAGAAATTACTAGAGTAATAAAATATGACGGTGTGGTTTTGCTCCTCTCAGAATTTTGAAAATTGTGTGAACAATTGGAAAAAAAATGTGGAGAGCATTAAACCTCGGGGGAGAGATAATCAACAGCTTAAACATCAGTGAGTTTTTTATTTTTATATATTTGCTTATGTGGGTTTTTCATTATTATTTTTTTCTGAACAATTAGAAAAAGGTTGTGAGTGAAGGAATTAGGCCGGGGTCTCACTCGCGAGTGCAATGCAAGAAAAGTGTGCGAGTCTCTCGCCTCAATCCCCGGCACTGCCACCGGTGGCTCGGAGCAGAGCGTTCAACTGCAAAGAAATACATGCAGCCGCACACTCCGGTCCCGAGTGCCAGCGGTAGTGCCAAGTATTGAGGCCAGAGACTCTCGTGAGTTTCTCGCATTGCACTCGCAAGTGTGACCCCGGCCTTAGGAAGATTGTTGTTTTTATCCGATTTCCTCTTTTTGTATCTCTACAGTATGTTTTGTACAATAAAGTTGTAAAATTCAAAAAATGAGCAAACAATTGCAGCATTCTAATGATGTCACAATGGGCTGGAGGCTATAGAATGCCCCGTCACCCAGGGTTCCGTTGAGGGTTTTAGTAGGCGTTTGTGGAGAGAGGAGTGTTGTGAGCGACTTGTGCAAATATGATGCCAAGAAAGCGATTTAAGAGTATTATAGTTCTCTGTGATGCCGAGGACAGCAGCGATGATGACGATTTACATCAGGTGAGTATCATTTTATATTCTTAAATAAATAAAAAATATTTGGGATAAAAGTTCAAGAAAAGATGGTGGGACAGAAAATAGCGCTCCAAGTAGATGAGGTGATAACTCGGATCATGATTGCATAGTAAAGACTGTGTCACTTGTAATATTTGTGACAATATGTCCATGTACTGGATACATAACATTGTATGAAGACACATAAATGTCACCACCGCCCCTATCCATAGCCTAACCATAAGTGTCCCATACCCCCGCTATACTCTGTACGTGGAATAAGCACAGTGGAGACCACACTCATATCGCTGCCCACCTGTAATCAGTGGAATATGGGGTAAGATTATAGATTGGAGATGTTCATGGTTATAGATTCTATCTGACATATTTGCCATTTTTTCAGTCTCATCGAAGAAAGAGGCCAATACCGAGGTCTCCAGGCCAAGATAACACCACTGGCTTCAATTCGGGCCCGACTCCGAGTTTACCAGGTACTGTAACCCTAATCTAGTGAAGTCTCTGATGTATTAATAAGCCATTGTAGTCACCGGGTGCAGATCACCTGCACATTGTGGTCAGGGCTTGGATTTATCTTTATTAGTCGTCTATGGTAGAGTTTATAGCAAACATTTCTGTTCAGCATTTGGTCAGGAATATTCATGCAGGCGTTATAAAGTCAGGCAGAAATGGGATTTGTGGATTGCTTCTCATGGTGTCCATGTACAGGGCAGATTACTGTAGCTGAAGGTGATTGTTTTGCCCCATGTACCTATAGGGAAACACTGGATAATTTATTAGGATTTATTTCTTTTGATATTGAGCCTCGGTCGTTGCTATTACAATATTCTAATAAGAGAGTTATATTGTGTTTCCCCCACAGATCTGAGTTTACCACCAACAGATCATGGTCCGGACAGTACCACCTGGTAAGACACGTTTCCTCCATTAATAAGTACAAGATGGGGATTAATGATTAATGGTGGCTCATTACCTGTTACATTTATTCCACAGCTCCGATGACATCATTATTGATGATGATGACGATTCCAATAGAGCAGCAACTTCCATGTATAATAGTAAGTTATCATTTCTAGACACAATCCAGGTTTAGGTTATTGTAGAGGTAACAATTACTTTTCTGTACTGTCACAGGTCAGTTTCCAAATCTAACAATTACAAGGGCGCTGATCAGGAGTTGGAACAGCGAGCCACCTGGGAAATGTGCTGTAAATTCCAGTGTCAGAGAATGACAGCAGCATTTAACAGGTTAACAGAAGCAGGCAGAGCTCCAATCCACTCTCGGCTGTCAGAGGCAGATGATGGCTGAATGACACAACCATCATCTGCCATGAAAGAGGCGGGCTCAACTCCTTAGCCCTCTCCATTCATTCTCTACTGATGAGCGTCGTACATGGTTGTTAAGGGGTTAAATTACAGATACCTTACAGAGGTAATCCTATTTTACACATGCTTGATTGGTGTGGATCCAGTGTCTCGGATATTTCCATATTGGGAGAGCAAGTCACCGCCATGTTGACTTATGGCCATTGTTATCCTTAGAGAATTTATTACAGATGTGCAGTACATTTGCTTGTGTCTTTTTGGAAACCCAATAGACATCAATGGAGAAATCCCTGCACCAAGGAATCCCACATCTCCATTAAAACCATGGAGGCTACCATGAATCAGCAAATGAGGTGAAAATGGACCCCTACCATTTGAGGGTCCACCCTCCGGCCATTGAGGACATGTTCACTTCTGATCTTGTACTGAGCACATGCAACATTACTAAGGATATATTACCTGAGCAACAGGTGGGATAGACATCTGAGAAAGTTTATGGACCCTGATGTTGCTGAACCCCATTATTATATCAGATCCTGATCTGAAGGGAAGATCCTGTGGATTTCTGGTGGTCTGGTCAGCTACGTGTTCTGCTCTGGTCGGATCCCATATTCATAGTCTTATTAGTCCTCTACACTGTATATTTATAGACCCCTCTCTAGTACGGGCTGCATACTAACATGTCTGATTTGAGCCTTATAAAAAGTATTTTCACTCTTCCACATTTCTGTACAGATCATTTACCATCTGACAGCGAGGAGAGCTCCGCTACAGAGGAGAGGTAAGTTAGATCCATCTACCTCTATATAAAGCCATGAACTAGGCGAGATGTTTCCTGTGGATTTATATATGATTCTTATCTTTGCCAGGACACCACGATGTAACATCCCCGGCTGTTTCCTGGAAGAAATTATTTCTCCTCCTTCCATCTATGTTACCCACTTCCAGGAAAATAAGGAGGAGCTGGTGGAGCGACTGTACAACTTGTACAACCGGACAGTCTTCGATAATAAGGTATCACATCTTGTCATGAGTTTCTGGGTGATACATGACTTCTCTATTATCTCCCCCTTTAGACAATCAATTCCAAGAAAAATGGCTCTAACTTTCTGAAAGGCAGATTCCTAACCCCATTGTCATGTTTCTGTAATATAGTTACTGAATATCTCAGGTAAATCTCACTTAGTTTGGTGAATGCCGTCATCCTCTTCCTATCTGTGGGACGAGAGGAAACCTTAGATGATCCACCATGCAGAGACAAAAAGATTAGTATTTTTTAGCTTGAAGTTCAAAGGATTTTTACATTTATTTATAAGAAACATTTAGTTGATATTTGGACATTTTAGAATAAGGTTATTTTTATTTTTGTTCTCACATCTTGGACTTCTCGGTAGATCCCGCGCCCCATACAAGTAGACCAGTGCTGTAAATCACATATGAGAGTTGGGGATTTTGCAAGATTGGGGGTCAAAGAGTTTACAGATGTAATGGAATTTGTTTTCTTTATTTTAGCTCCCTTTGAAAATGGACATTTTGTGGAGCAAGAGGCTGAGAGCAGCAGCCGGCCAATGCTGGAATAAGCTGCAGAACAACCGCCGCTTCTCATATATTGAGCTTTCTGAAAAAGTCTGCGATTCTGCCGGTAGGTTTCACATCACATCCATCCTACAGCTTCATAAGACAACCTGTATACAGGGCAAAAAAACTGCTACTTGTTATGCAGAACATCTTACAAACTCATTGTACATACTGTCATAAGAAAAACTAAGTACACCCTCTTTGAATTCTAGTATTTTACATATCAGGAGAAAATAAAAAAAAAGGATCAGCTCCATAGAAAGTCCTAAAAGTAGGGAAATACAATCTCAAAAACCAACGTGAAAAAAAAATATATTGCATCATTATTTAACAAAAAGTAGGCCAAAAGGCAACAACGGTGTGTGATAAAGTACACCGTCGATGCAACTTCAAGTTACTGCTGCTAAAGATGATTCTAAAAGCTATTGATTGATGGGGTGTACTTATTTTTCACTCTCTGCTTCTGCATTTTGAAGTAGGTTTCGGTAAATAAATAACGGCACGGTTGACTTGTCACGTGTTGTTCATCTCATGATGTATTTTGTATTTTGTCCTGCTATGTAAAACCAAATAGTTCAATCAGGGTGTACTCAGACTTTGTCATAACTGTATAACCTCTTGTTTTAGAGCGAGTACGATCCACACTTGCGCATGAGATGTGCCATGCCGCCACTTGGATAATCAACGGTGAACGCAAAGACCACCATGGCTTGTTATGGCAGGCTTTCACAAGAAGGGTAAACCTTATCCATCCCGAGCTGCCAAAAGTGACGGAATATCACAATTATACCATCAACTACACCTACAAGTACAAATGCCACCGATGTGATAAAGAGTAAGTGGATTTTATGACCCATCTCCTCCGGACACACAATCACTGCGGAGAGACGTCCGTGCGGTTCTGTTGGTGGAATGCTTTCATACTTTACTACTATCAGAGCGGACTGACGTCTGGGGGGCTGTAGGGTTTAGGATGTTACGTGTTATATTTTCTGTGCTGGGCCAGTTCTTAATATATTGATTTCAATTTGTTCTTTTTAATATAATCCATGGTGTTAATGAACGTTCATTCCAGTCCAGTAACCAATATTCCTCTTATCTTTGCAGAATTGGGCGATTTAGACCAATACCTGGCAATAAACGTAAATGCCGCCGGTGCGGAGGACGAATGCGACAACTACCCAGCAGCTAAACATGTAACTATTCTTCAGAATATTTAGTCTCTAATTTGGTTTCTTTAAAATGTAAAGTTGAGACACTTTTATATATTTTCCCCTGAGTAGCGAGACAATGAATATCTGTGTTCATCACCAGCAATTAGCGGTAAAGATCCAGAATCCGTCCTCATAGGTTTCAGATAAGCCCCGGTTACATTTCCCATAACTTGCTGGCTATGGAATGATTGACCATTCCCAGCAATTATCTACAATACTCTGGAAAACCTTCTATGAGTTTACGCTTTGTTGGATGTAATTATTTTCTTTCTATTTTCAGGTTCATTATTGGAACAGTGAGATCTCTCTAAATATTGTCATCTCATCCACCTGTGATGGAGGTAAGAACGAATCTTCCATTATTGTCAGCAATCAATAATAAAAGTGAATTTTACAATATTGAGAATCTGGAGTCTCTAATTTACTCTTTTATTGAGTTTTATCATTTAAAGATTAAATACTTTTATATATTTTGCCTTTTTCCACCACCGTGTAGGGAGACAATCAGTTTACGTCTTCATCACAAGCAGCGAACAGCAAACATTCAGAATCCACCTCTTCTGATGGACACAAAGCTTCTGACGGGCGTTTTCCAGGTAAATATTTCGGTGCTTTTCCTCCAATCATTCTTGTTTTCAAGAAGTGCAACAGCGAGGACAGTGTAAGCAAGGTGTCATAACAGAAGAAATGCAATATCGGTTTTATTACTGCATTTATTTCTTCTAATTATTATTTTTTCTTGCTGCACAATTTTTAAATTCTGTCTGAGAAAGGAAGGAAATGATGAAAGTTATCAGCCTACTGCTGCGGAGGAATCTCTAACACCCAGTCTGACGGGCGAGATGAGCCCCTCTGACATGGCATGCCGTATAGATCTATTGTGAGTGCTCTCACCATAGCCGTATGGCTCATGTCGCATTTATCTCACATTACACTGTTATTGGCAGCTTCCTATTTCCAATCTCCACATTGGCCTTCTTTGTAGACAATATATAATGCAATATTTCAGGTCTATTTCACCTTCAGCTGATGACCAGGAATACAATGCTGAAGTTCCTTCTCGGAGTTTGTTTCTTTTGATCACCAGTACCTTTTGTCAAGTTTTTTATAAACATCTTTTAATTGTTTTCAGGTTAATGAGAAAGGCGACTTATCGCTTCTACACAGGCATGACACATCATGGAAGAAAACGGTGAATTCCGGCCCCGACCTGCGCTGAGAACAGTTTCCAAGACCTGGAGAATCTCTACAAGTGCTTTATAATCAGAGCTGCCCAGCAATGGATATGGCGCTGGACATTTGAACTTCAATAGTCATCAATTGCTTTTTTTTTCTAATTTTTCTGAGTTAGATATAAATACCATTAAAAAATGAATATATTAATTCTTTCCAGTTTGGGATTTTTGTTCTGCAAAACGATGGCTGTTGATAAACATATTACAATCAATGTTGTCTACTTGTGATATTCAGCCATAATCCGCCTCGCACAATCGAGAGGAGCGGAGCTTTGTCTGCTGCTGTTAAACTGTTAAATGCAGCTGTCAATCTGTGAGAGTTGCATTTCACCCCTTAACGTCTAATGACGGACACAGTCCATCATGGCTGGGTGTCAGTTTCCGCACCAGGACGGACAGTGTCCGTCATGCATGTAAAGTGTCACTAAAACTTGCAGACACCCAGTGATAGTTCACCGCCGGCAGATGTGTATGACAGCTGAGAGGCACGGAAAGAGGTGCAGACACCACTAGCGTAGTTACGAGGGGGGCAGAGGGTGTTGTTGCCTCGGGCCCCTTGCTTTGAGGGGGCCCACCCAGAGCTACTGCCACTGAGTATACCACCTGAGTTGTAATCAGGGTTACCGGTTAGGGGCCCACTCAGATTTCCCCCCCCCCCGAGCTGAACCCCTAGCTACGCCTCTGGCAGGGACCCATGCTGTCAGTCCCCGCACCCAGATCGCTGTAATCGGGCAGTCAATCTGACTGACCGCTCACAGTATGACTGCGCAGGAGATGCTGAAATATCAGCCCTTCCTGCCCGATCAGAGGAGAAGCTCGGTGCTGACAGTTACTGAAAGGGCAGCAGCCACGGGACAAATGGAGGAGTACGAGGAAGAAGAGTTAATGGGCATGCAACAGTCAGGAGATGAAGTGGATAATGATCCTCTCTCGGTTGTCTGTAATTTGGGGAAGGGGACTGAGGAAGCAAGCTTGAGTGTTAACTCGCCACCCACACAGCATGGATATGGACCTCATGGAAGAACCTGACACAGGAGCGCCTTCTTGCTGTACTATCTGCATCATCATGCCCTTATATTTAGGATTAGAAGTAGCACTGACTACTGGGTTGTCATTCTGTCAGATTCACAGTACAAGAGTAAATTTTGCCAGAGGCGTTCCCCCCTTGTAAGGGATGCGCGCATGCTGGAGTATTATATAAATACGCTTGTAGACAATCTTAAGAGTGGTTTTTCCCAAGACAGCAGTGAGGTACACAGTGTGCATCGCAGTTATAGACTTCCAACCCTGGGAATGTTGAGTTGTCAAATAGGAAACAAAATAAAACAAAAGACAAGAAAACAGCTAATTACAAAAAGTACACACCTACTCCAGAAAAGGGGCAAAACTTAAATTTTCGTTCAACCCATGAGGATGCACAGTTTTAAGTGTCCAGATCGATCTGGACTCGAGGCACGCCAATCTGGAGGACATTTTTTGCCCCTTTTCTGGAGTAGGTGTGTACTTTTTGTAATTAGCTGTTTTCTTGTCTTTTGTTTTTAACCTTCCTTTTGTTTTATCTTTTTTAGTATATACAGTGCTTAATATTGTGGATTCCGAAAGGTTTTTGTGGATACATGATGAAGTGGACCATATTCCATCATTTGGATCTTCACATTGAATAACGCCATGTGACGAATTTTACACTATGGACAATGGAGTTGGGGTTGTTATTATATGAATCCTACCGCTCATACGTCTTGGTATATTGTAGATATACCGTGAGACATGATGTTTACTAAAGTGTATTTCAACTCTATCTGGGCAATCTAATGTTCTGTATATACAGTTATACTTATATATCCATACTTATGATGGCATAAATTTTTATGTTATATTTTCTATGATTGCTCCAGGTATACCTTTGGTATTTGGATGTATATTAGGGTTATATGTGCGGGTTTGGCTTTGAGGGCATCTCTTATTTCTATTTAGCAATAACACTGGTGCTGCGGGCAAAAAATAGGAAGAGGTTATTTATTTTTATATATTTTTTATATATATATGGTTACATCAATATGCTCATTATATTTGGCTTTTGCTATTTATTTACCTTTTCCATTGCATGCAGCACCAGTGTTTTATCTATTATCTATTATTTTTTACTATTCTTGATAATATACTGGCGATCTCATCCCTCAGACCGGCTATTGCTGCCTTTTGGATATGCTGGATCTTTTGCCCCTAACTAATATGGCGCCTATCCATACATGTTTGTTATGCGCATGCCCAATCTACATTGTGTGACTTGTTGGTCCCTCCTCCCGGCCGGCGCATGGCGGCTTTGGGCGTCCGGTCATGTGGGGCCCCACGTCATCCGGACGTCACAGCTGTCCATCTACCGAGCGTGGGGGCGGGTCCACGGTTACCCGGGTAGCGCTGAATGACTTCCGTCCAATACATGGACTGGCCCTTCCGGTCTCTGCACTATAAGAAGCACTGAGGTTCATTGTCTTATAGCGCCCCCTGACGAAGACTCCCGAAACGCGCGTCGGGGTGGGTACCTGGTCCTTTCACTTGTCGCTGTGCACGGGCACTTGAACTGGTAATGTAGGACAGATTTATATTTCCTTGTCATGACCCTGTGTAATCCACTTTGAGGTTATTATTGTTATATATAGTGGGCCATCTTCCCACACTACTCTTTGTGTGTTATGACCGTGTGCCATATTACATGATGATATCACTGCTACACTGAGTGGGGTTTGTTCCCACTTCACACTTTGAGTGGTTGTTATAACATCTCTGTGTTTCTTCCTTTTGTCCTTTCCATTTGGGTTATGTTTGATTGACATGTGAGGACTTCTGGTACCTTTTTTATGACAAGTTACCAACTGTTGCAATTTTTAATGGTATAGTCCCTTGCCCTGTATCCTAAATAAAGCAATTTTATTTATTGACCTGTTTGTTGTCAGGAAGTTTGTTCCTTTCTTCCTTCCCCTTGTAACTTTCATCAAGAAGAACAAGTCATGGATTTCCAATGACTTTTGCATTCCAGTCGCAGACATGGCAGACTAGGCATGGTGTCATTTTTAGTGTCATGCATTGATTTTGCTCTATTGCAGGCTGTGACACGTTTATTGTGGCTTCTGTGCCTACTGTTCCTACTGCTGCTGATGTTACAAACATTTTTTTTAAATGTGGAGACTCCAAGTTTGGTCTCCATATGGTGTGTTGCCTGTAGTGGAAGGGGTGTCACAGCACAATTATACTATTTCCACTCTGGGGAAATTGATGCCACTTTAGTGGTGTGTGACAATAATTTTTTGAAATGTGGAGACACTAAGTTGGGTCTTTATCTGGTGTGTTGCCTGTAGTGAAAGGGAGTCAGGGCCCATTATACTGTTTCTACTCTGGGAAATATAATGCAACTTTAGTGGTGTCAGAGGCGCATTATACTATTTCTAATATGGGGAAACTGATGCCATTTTAGTGGTGTGTGAGAATATTTTTTATAAATGTGGAGACTCCAAGCTGGGTCTCCCTCTGGCGTGTTGCCTGTAGTGGAATAGTTGTCAGAAGCCCATTGTACTGGTTCTACTCTGGGGAAATTGATGCCACTTTATTCGTGTGTGACAATAATTTCTTGAATGTTTGCACTCAAAGTTGGGTCTCCATCTCGTGGGTTACTTGTAGTGGAAAGGCTGTCAGAGGCCCATTGCTCTATTTCTATTTTGGGGAAATTGATGCCACTTTATTGGTGTGTAGCAATTTTTTTTAAATGTTTGCACTACAAGTTGGAATTAGAGATGGTCTATTTCACCATGGATGGAAGACACCCCTTGTCAGAAAAGGAAAAGAGAAGACTAACAAAGGACACAGGCAGAGGCGCACATGAATGACAGTGGTTAGAGAGGTGTTAGTATTTTGATATTCAGGCTAAATATTGGTGAATAAACGTGAATTGTCAGCTCTGCTCATGGACCTTAAGGAAGAAGTTGTTCTTCATTTGTATTGGATCCTCAGTGAAATGTAACAAATGTTTACAGATCTCTGAAGTCAACACTTACTTTCTGACCAGAATGGTTTTCTACATTTGCATAACTTGAAGCTCACGGACCCCCCATTTAAAAGCTCCAATGGGGTTCTATACCAGGGACAGGAAATTATTCATTTGAGGAAAGCGTTTGCAAATATCCAATTAGGAGAAGGAGCCACCACTCCTTCTGGGCATGAAATTCCACAAAGGCTTAGAACACGGTGGGGCAGGAGTTCTTATGTAGGGTAATGAAGTAGTTTGGGTTTGGTGAGAATTTTACTAGGTGGATCCAAGGCCGGAACAAGGTATTTTGGTGCCGTAGGCAGATGAAGCCGATGGTGCCCCCCCGATGAACTTTCAGTCCCTAAGTAAAGGAATGGGTCAGAGACTAAAGCGACAGGTCCCCTAACGCCCCTCTCCTTTCCTTCTGATGGGTTAAGTAGCAAGCTGTTAAGACTACTATCAATAGAATTTCTACCTTTTTCACTCAAAAATACCAGCAAAAGTATAAAGAGTGATGTGATGTACTTTAGAGAAGTGGCTCAACAGGGAGTATTTTTTTTAAAGATAGGTATAGAATCATTCATTGTTTAAGGACCATTAAGAGAATACAAATAGCTATATTCATCCCTGACAGCCTATATTGTAAATCTCAGACCTAGTGATGGTCATGGAAACTAATATAGCTTAACTATAATGGGGGCTGTTTGGTTTCAATTAAGATGTCCAGCATTTGGAAGACATCATAATAGAAACTAAACAGACCCTATTATAGATAAAGGGATACATATGATGATTTTACTCCCATCATGGTAGTTCTGGTGCTGTATTTCTGTATTGATGGTGCTTCTGCTGATGTATTCATGTATGGATGGTGGTTCTAACAATGTATTTATGTAGTAATGAATGTTCTGGTGACTGATTCATAACCAGAACCATCATCAATATAAAACCAAAATCATCCTCACTACATAAATTGAACACCAGAGCTATCACTAGTACATACATACGGCACCAGAACCATCATTAGTAAATAACTATGTCATTAGAACTTCCATCAGTATATGAAAATGGCACCAGAACCACCATCAGTAGATAAATGCATCACTAGAAAGCTCATCAGTACAGGACTACATCACCAGAACCACTATCAGTACATTAATGTGTCACCAGAACCACAGCCAGTGAAATAAGTACAACATCAGCACCATTATCTACATAATTACGGCACCAGAACTGTAAGGAAAACACACGAGAGGAGAGATGGGGGATACGGAGCTTACACAGCCACAGCTCTCTGGCGCCCCCTTACCCTCAGGTCAGTCAGGGAACTCCACCTAGGTTATGGAGTCGCCGGAGAGGCTGCCCTGTCATTTACTGGTTATCAGGGCACTCTGCAGTGATTGCTGTATATATATCACCAGTCCCAGTCCGGGAATATATATATACAGTATATATAAAAACCTCCGGTCAGTCACTGCCAGCATCCCCCAATAACATCAGAACAGTATGCTGCCACCAGTTCCTCATTAGATATAAGCCCAGTCCGTTTAAAAGCTTATATCGGGTCAGAAACCAAACCCAGGAAGCGTATAAGTACTAGCCGAACTCACGGATGTGGGAAATCGGGTTTCCAGATAAAAGAGCAGCCCAGGATTAATTGATAGTTTAATTGCCGAAATACAGAGTAATATACAGATATTACAGCCAAAAGTACAGATAAAAGTAGGGTACAGGTATGGGGAGTGCAGTCAGCTGTATGTGTCACGTTCCTTACCACTTGTGGATAAGGGAAGTTCTGGTATCCACAGGCACCTTGTTAGCTCCTAGTCCGTCTCCACACGTGACGTGACGTGGCTTCCATGGCAGAACCAAGACAAAGGCTAAATGTGTGCAGCTAGCTTTTTAACCCCTAGCTCGCCCCTCCAATATTTGCCATTGTCCCTCTGGGTTGGACTGAATTCTGCTCCCTTGAACTCTAGCTAAAATAAATCCCAAAATCTAGGCTGAGTCATAACTTCCTAGCGGGAGGTTCAAATCAACGACTGCCATCTCAGTGCGTTCGTTGGGTCTGGAAAGATATTGAGAGTCCAAACTTGGGTCGGCTAAGTGGTTCTGGAGAGCCAGTCTCGATGCTTAGTATCTGGGGCAACTAGAAATATATGAGACAATGGTACTCTCATAATTCATCTCTAGGTGTCGGTGACGCTCAGTCTAGATCTTCCTTTGGTGTTGGCCACCTTGCACAAAAGATAGCAGGCGGTTCTAGCTCTTGCCGTCATTAACACGTGGCCTCTAATTCTCTGACCAAATGGTGAAGTTCTGTTCTTTTGGGGATTTGTGTACTTATCCCAAGAGTGGGGGGCCACTTCAGGAGTGGAGGAAGATCTCTGGACAATATATTGGGCCTGAATAGTACATCCAAAATGGAGTCTCCCTCATCCCTCACTTGGGGCTGTTTGGTTTCAGTTAATATGTCCAGCATTTGGAAGACATCATAATAGAAGCTAAACAGACCCTATTATAGATATAGGGATACATATGATGATTTTACTCCCATCATGTTAGTTCTGGTGCCATATACCTTGTGAGAATCAGGGAGGAATAGTGGATGAGGGCAGGTATATCTCGCCCAGATACCTTTCCTATGTGGCCTGGTCCGGTCAGTATCTCACCTGGTGACTAATGAATAATGGGAAGCAGATATAAAAGGAGGCCAGGTGGTGTGTTAGTAGCTCAGCCTGGGGAACACAGAGAGCCTGTCTGTGTGAGCGACACTTGTGAGTGAAAGCTGTGCTTACGGTAACGCTGGTTTGGGTGGCTGGGAGAAGCCCTCCAGTTGGTAGTTAGTACGGACCCTGTTTAGTTAGTGCCGGACAGGCAAGGAATTGTTTTATGTTTATTTTCCTGTATGTTTTGCTTTCACCTGAAATAATCCTGACCCAGCGTCAGTTATGTCCAAAACCCGGCTGTGCACCTGAGTTTCATGCTAAACCCACGTGACCTTTGACCCCAGCAAAGGTGATCCCGGAGTGTTTTATCACACCCTGTATTGATGGTGCCTCTGGTGATATATTCATGTATGGATGAAGGTTCGTATAATGTAGTGATGAATGTTCTGGAGATTGATTCGTAACCAGAACCATCATCAATATGAAACCAAAATCATCATAAGTACATAAATTGAACACTAGAGCTTTCACTAGTACATACATACGGCACCAGAACCATCATTAGTAAATAACTATGTCACTACAGCTTCTATCAGTATATGAATATGGCACCAGAAGCACCATCAGTAGATAAATGTATCACCAGAAAGCTCATCAGTACAGGACTACATCACCAGAACCACTATCAGTACATTAATGCGTCACCAGAACCACAGCCAGTAAATAAATACACCAGCATCATTATCTACATAAATACGGCACCAGGATCACCACTGGTAAATAACTATGTCACTAGAGCCACTATCAGTACATGAATACAGCCCAATAGCCAGCATCAGGAGATAAAGGCATCACCAGAATCATCATCAGTACATGAATACATCACGAGAACCACAGCCAGTAAATAAATACAACATCATCATCAGTGTATGTGGACACCACCAAAACTATCACTAGTACATGAATACATCACCAGAACCACCATCAGTACTGTTGGGGTGACCTCGTAATGTGAGATCTTAGTGACTGCCTGCCCCTGACCTGATAAATATGAGCCGAATGCATGCATAGAAGACGGACATCAGACACAAGGTCAGGTGTGCTCCTCTCTTGGCCAGTGCTGTCACAGAACTGACTTTATTTGTATAAACGAAAGACCATGTAATAGGCAGGAAAAGGGCATTGCTCAGCTTCTCCGGAGCCATTGTACCAGTCTGTATAAGGTCCGTGCTAAGTCTATTCCACATATGGTCTTCAGTGTATCCTCATCACATTCCAAGGATTCTAGGGCATAGTTCCAGCATATAGACACCACCTTGCCACACCACGTCTGAACTAGCTTATGTTAGATTAATAATTGATTTCATTAGCCGTTCTCTCCTTCACAGTACAGCAATAAGTTGTATTGTCAAGTCAGGCCCATATACCGTATATAATCGCGTATAAGCCGAAATTTTCAGCCCATTTTTTTGGCTGAAAGTCCACCCTCTTGGCTTATACGCGAGTCATATATGCCAGGGGGTCGTGGGGTGGGGCGGGGGTGTCAGATCACACTGAGCCCCTCTGGCACGGTCTCTGCAGCCCCCTGCTTGTCCCACTGTCTCAGGCTCCTTCCTTCAGCGGTTATGTGGTACTGCTCATTAAAGTCATGAATATGCGCATATTTATGACTTTAATGAGCGGTACCACGTGACCGCTGAAGGAAGGGAAACCTTCGGAGAATGGGGCTGCAGAGACCACACCAGGAGGGGGTAAGTATACCCGATATTCACCTGTCCCCATTCCAACGCTGCTCTCCGCTGTCTGCCGCGTCCTCTGTTAGTGACATTCAGGCAGCAGAGGGCGCGATGACATGGTTACTGCGCGCTGTGCCCTCTGCTGCCTGAACATCACTGACGGAGGACACGGCAGACACCGGCACCTGTTCCCCAGTGAAGGAGAGGTGAGTATGTCTTTTTTTTATTTGCAGCAGCATATGGGGTATAATCTATGGAGCAGCATATGGGGGCATAATCTGGGGGCAGCATATGGGGCATAATCTATGGAGAATTTTATGTAGCAGCATATGGGGCATAATCTATGGAGCACCTTATGGGGCAGCATATGGGGGCATAATCTATGGAGCATCTTATGGGGCAGCATATGGCGGCATAATCTTTGGAGCAGCATATGGGGCCTATTCTATGGAGCAACTTATGGGGCAGCATATGGGGGCATAATCTATGGAGCATCTTATGGGGGCATAATCTATGGAGCATCTTATGGGTCCTATTCTATGGAGCATCTTATTGGGCCATTATTAACCTTTGTGCAGCATTATATGGTGTGTATTTTGTATGGAGCATTATATGGGGCTCCTGATTCAATATGGATGTTCAAAAACATTTAATCTACTGATGTCTCAATTACAGTAATTTTACTTTTATTGATATCTATTTTTATTTTTGAATTTTACCAGTAGCTGCTGCATTTTCCACCCTAGGCTTATACGCGAGTCAATAAGTTTTCCCAGTTTTTTGTGGAAAGAGTAGGGGGGTCAGCTTATACACAAGTATATACGGTACATTTGGTATTCAATTAAATTAAATGATTATTAAGAAAAAATCAAGACAATTAATGCAGGGGTGAGAATAAATTACCAAAAAGAAGGGGCTGTTACACCGCTCCGCCATACTCACCCGGCCTCCGCTCCCACGCCGCAGTCGCCCTCCACTCCCACGCCGCAGCCTCTCTCCACCCGACGGCCGCGGCGGTCACCTGAGACAGGCCCGCGACCGATGCCTTCCCTGCATGCTATGCACATGCGCCATAAGCCGCGCCTCCTTCCTGCTTCTTATGCTCCGGCTGTGCCCTGACCCGGAAGCACCTTTGGACCAATGGCTGACCAGACGGAGCCATATCAGGCCGCTTCCCCCTGAGGGAGGCGCCTGATCGTTGTGTTTCCTGACACTCTGGCCTCGCTCCATCGTGCACACTCTGCTCCTGCAGTTCCTGTCTCGGCTGCTCTTCACAGCAGCTTCTCAGTCCTGCTACCCGTGTTCCTGGTGTTCCCCTTCCGACGCCCCGCCTCGTTTCACCGGGGATCCCAAGCTCTGTAGGGGGTTCTTAAATAAGTGTAGTCTCCACTTTGAATGGCTGCCGCAGCAATATCCCTCGGACCGGGCCAAAGTGGCCTTCATCATGTCCCATCTGGAGGGAGAGGCCCTGTCTTGGGTAAACCCGCTCTGGGAACGTGACGACCCGGTCGTTTCGAATCTCCCGGTTTTCCTGGATACATTTCGTAAGGTTTTCGATGAGCCGGGCCGGTTAGCCTCTCTCACTGAGTCACTCTTTAACTTACACCAGGGTTCTCTCACGGTCGGACAGTACGCTATTCGCTTTCGCACTATTTCCTCCGAGCTCGGCTGGAATAACGCAGCTTTGGTGGGGGCATTCTGGCGCGGTCTTTCTAGTAAAATAAAGGATGAACTCGCAGGTCGAGATACCACGTCCACCTTAGAGGACCTTATCTCGCTGTCTACCCGCATTGACCTGCGCTTCCTGGAGCGCGCTCGGGAGTCAGCGAGAGACAGGCGCTCCTCCAGGTCAGTTTCTCCTTTCACTTAGTCTGCCAGCTCCCGTTCAGTCAAATCTTCTTCCCTCTCTTTGGGTGAGCCCATGCAGATAGATCATCTCAGGTTGGCCGAGTTACGTCAGAGAGAGAGACGGGCACAGGGTCTGTGCCTCTATTGCGGTCATTTGTCACACTATATCCGCACCTGTCCTAAGAGACAGGGAAACTGTTAGGCGTCGGATTCCTGGCACTGCACAGCGGGAATCCAGAGCCAGACATCGTGCGGTCTCCCATTCCTCTCCGACCGCTCGGACTCCTGCTCAGCAATCTCGGCTGGCCAGGCATCTCCCTCTGACTCGTTCTGTGAGCCTGGATGTTGCTGCCACCTCTGGTGCAGCAATGGTGACGCAACCTGCTTTGCAGGGAACTGCTCCCGAGGCTAAGTCCTCATGCCGTGCTACTAGGCATGCCCACAACTTGTCCTCTCAGTGGAGAGCAGGGGTCACATGTGCAGGTCCTATGTCGGATCTGATTGGTCCTTCCTATAGTACTGGAAGGTCCCGGAAGCGCATGGCTATAAAAAGCCCGCATGGCGGCTCGGCCATGCGCTAGTGTAGCATATTATGCTGTGTGTGTATGGTGATGGATGCATGGACTGGTGACTGACTCATTTGAAACCCCTTCCCTCGGTTATTACGAATGGTGACAGATTGTTGGGTCGTCAGCTCCAGGTTGTGGCCAGCTACACGCCACTGTGCCTCCTGCACGACACACTAGCGTCCGACGGTGCTCGGTCGTTTCGGCGCCGTCGCTCAGCAGCGATAGTTATTGCCGCGCTGCGGTTGCAGTGTTCTTGGCGTCTGCGGTTGCAGCGTCATTCGCTGGGTATCCTGTGAAGTAAACAGGGCCAGCGTCCTCATACAACTCTGTTGTCTTAGCGACTCTGTGTGTGAACAGAGCCGTACTTAGCGTTCGGGTGATGTTAACCCGAGCGCAGTACCTCACCTTTCGGTGCATCCGCCATTACTTAGCAGCGGTCTTGTTACCTACCGCACGGTGGACCCCGGGAGGCGAACGCACCTCCTATTATTTATATCTGGTGCGTTCCGCCGACCCTAACATTACACTAGCGCCAGGGTCTGGCTAGTAATGGCGGATGAACAGCGACTGCTGCAGCACATCCGGCAGCTGCAGGGCAGGTTGGCGGCTCTCGAGCGTTCAGCCTCAGCTGCGGATGTTACTGCAGTCGCTGTTCAGGCAGCCACAGAGGCTGTTTCCCGTGTGACCACTGCCATCCCTGTCCCGACTTTGTCCCACCTCCCGCTGCCCGAAAAGTTCTCGGGTGATAGTGCAGCTTGTAGGGGTTTCGTAAGCCAGTGCTCTATACAGCTGGAGCTGCTGGCCGCCCGATTCCCCTCCGAGCGGGCTAAAGTGGGATTTATTATTTCCCTTCTGTCGGGCAGGGCTTTGGAGTGGGCCACACCGCTGTGGGATCGTGGTGATCATGTGGTGCAGGGTGCTTTGCGGTTCTTAGACACTCTGAAACAGGTCTTCCTGGGACCACGAGTCACCCATGACACCGCGCTCCGGCTGCTGGCACTGTCACAGGGCTCGTCCATGGTCAGTCACTTCACCATCCAGTTCCGGACGCTGGCCTCAGAATTAGAGTGGCCAGATAAGGTCCTCATTCCGGCGTTCTGGAGAGGTTTGGCTGGCCATGTGAGGGACGCTCTGGCCACCAAGGAGATTCCCGCTACACTGGAGGAGCTTATCTCTGTCTCCACCCGAATTGATCTTCGCTTCATCGAGCGAAGGTTGGAACGGGACCAGTGTAGGCAGAGGTTTAGGTTGGCACCTTGTTTTTCTACACCTCTGGAATCCCCCGATCGGGCGTCCGAGCGTCAGGGGGCTTCCCGTGAGGGATCTAGACTCCGGTCCGCTCGAGCTCCTGTGAGCTGTCATATTTGTAGGCAGGCCAGTCACCTCGCCAACCGGTGCCCACAGCAGCAGGGAGAACGCTCGCGCCTAGTGGCCGTAGGAGGCGGCGCACTAAAGCCAGCGACGTTTTCCTCCAAGCTGTCCTTTAAGGGGACTCTTGGGTTTAATTCTTCCACTCTGGCGGTGGAGGTTTGCGTGGATTCCGGGGCGGAGGGCAATTTTATGTCGTCAGCCTTCGCCCAACGGTACGCTATACCTCTGGTTATGATGTCTACACCAGTCACCGTCAGAGTGGTAAACGGCACCACTCTACCCTCGCAGATAACTCACCAGACCGTCCCCTTGGTACTCTCTGTGGCTCCGTCTCATCAGGAGACGATATCCCTCCTCGTCATGCCCGAGGGTATTGACCAGGTACTTCTAGGGGTTCCCTGGCTGCGGTATCACTCCCCCCATATAGAGTGGTCCTCAGGGAGGATTATTGGGTGGAGTAAGTCATGTGAGGGTAGAGGTCTGAGGGAGTGCGTTCAGGTTGCCTCCATCGAGGTTCCCGCTGATCTCTCCTCGCTCCCCAAACACTATCGGCAGTATGCAGACGTGTTCTCCAAAAAGGCGGCGGAGACCCTTCCACCGCATCGCCCCTATGACTGTCCTATTGACCTCTTGCCTGGTGCTGAGCCTCCCCGGGGTCGAGTCTATCCCCTATCTCTCCCGGAGACTGAGGTCATGTCTCAGTACATCAGGGAGAATCTGGCAAGAGGATTCATTAGGAAGTCAGTGTCACCAGCGGGGGCGGGATTCTTCTTCGTCCAGAAGAAGAGTGGGGAATTACGTCCTTGCATTGATTACACGGGTCTTAACACCAACACCGTTAAGAATAAATATCCACTGCCCCTGATATCAGAACTGTTTGATAGGCTACGAGGAGCGAGGGTATTTTCCAAACTTGATCTGCGGGGGGGCTTACAACCTGATTCGCATCCGTGATGGGGATGAATGGAAGACGGCATTTAACACCAGGGACGGGCACTATGAATACCTGGTGATGCCCTTCGGGCTCTGTAATGCCCCGGCCGTCTTCCAGGACTTTGTGAACGATATCTTCCGGGATATGCTTACCACCTCGGTTGTAGTCTATCTGGATGATATCCTCATCTACTCTCCAGATATTGACTAACACCGGAGAGAAGTTTGCAAAGTTTTCGATCGCCTGCGGGCGAACTCCCTCTATGCCAAGTTGGAGAAGTGTGTGTTTGAGCAGGAGTCCTTGCCTTTCCTGGACTATATATATCAGCCCAGGGATTGGCCATGGATCCTGCCAAGCTACAGGCGGTGATGGATTGGCAGGAACCTCATTCTCTCAAAGCGGTGCAGCGCTTTATGGGGTTCATAAATTATTATCGCCAATTCATCCCCCACTTCTCGACTTTGGTAGCACCCTTGGTAGCCCTCACCAAGAAGGGTGCAAATCCCAAGTTGTGGTCGGAACCGGTCTCCAAGGCCTTCTCCACCATTAAGTCCCATTTCGCTAGCGCTCCCATTCTACATCGCCCCGATGTAGACAAGCCCTTCATTCTGGAAGTGGATGCCTCTTCCGTCGGTGCTGGAGCAGTCCTGTTCCAGAAGGACACGCAAGGTCGGAAGCATCCATGCTTCTTTTTCTCCAAGACCTTCACACCGGCGGAGAGGAATTATGCCATCGGGGACAGGGAGTTGCTAGCGATGAAGTTGGCCTTCTCGGAGTGGAGACACCTCCTGGAGGGGGCTCGTCACCCTTTCCAGGTGTTCACCGACCACAAAAACTTGGTGTATTTACAAACAGCCCAGCGGCTAAACTCTCGCCAGGCTAGATGGTCCTTGTTCTTTTCCCGGTTCCATTTCACCCTCCACTTTCTCTCCGGGGAGAAGAACGTCCGGGCCGATGCTCTCTCCCGCTCCGTGGTGTCATCGGAGGAAGAGGAGGAGGAGCCTCGGCTGATCGTCCCATCCGAAAGCCTGAGGACTGTGGCTCCGGTTGCCCTTGAGTCTGTGCCTCCGGGCAAGACATTTGTCCCTGCCCGTCTGCGACCGGAGGTCCTCTCTTGGGCTCACTCGTCCAGAGTGGGTGGACATTTTGGGACAAAACGGACCTCCGACCTTTTGGCGAGGACGTACTGGTGGCCACATATGGCACGTGACATCAAGGACTATATTGAGGCATGCGTCTCTTGCGCCCGGAATAGGTCCTCTCGGCAGCGGCCCGCTGGGCTTCTTTTCCCTCTGCCGATAGCAGACAGGCCCTGGGAGATGGTCGGTATGGACTTTGTGGTGGGGCTACCCAGGTCCAGCGGCAGCACGGTCATTTGGGTTGTCACCGACCATTTCTCTAAGATGGTGCACCTGGTACCTCTCTCCCGGTTACCTTCAGCGCGGGGCCTGGCAGTCTTGTTCATTAAGCACGTTTTCCGCCTGCACGGCATGCCGGACAAGATTGTCAGTGACCGAGGTCCTCAGTTTGCGTCCCGGTTTTGGAGAGAGCTCTGTTCTCTACTCAGCATTGAGCTGAATCTCTCCTCGGCCTATCATCCAGAGACGAATGGGTTGATAGAGAGAGCCAACCAGACCTTGATAACATATCTTCGACATTTTGTCTCAGACAGGCAGGACGACTGGGCATCCTTGCTGCCGTGGGCAGAGTTCGCGTTGAACAATGCTGTGGCCGACTCTACCGGTCAAACCCCATTCCTCCTAAATTACGGTCAGCATCCGCGCTTTCCTGTGCCCATGCCCGCACACCGGCGTCCTGCTCCAAGCTTCTCCCCTGGCGACATGGTATGGCTCTCTACCCGAAACATTAAACTGCGGGTTGAGTCGCCCAAGTTCGCGCCACGATACATTGGCCCATTCAAGGTCCTTGACCGACTTAGCTCGGTGGTCTACCGTCTGGCTCTTCCTCCACATTTGGCCATCTCGGACGTGTTCCATGTGTCCCTCCTCAAACCAGTTCACATGGCCCAGTTTTCCGAGCCATCTGCCGGGTCATCAGACTTATCGTCTGACGAGTTTGAGGTTAATGCCATCGTGGGGCGCAAGTTTGTCCGTGGCAAAAAATTTTATTTGGTAAACTGGAAGGGTCATGGTCCCGAGGCTCGTACCTGGGAGCCGGTGGAAAACATTCACGCACCGCTCCTGATCACGGCTTTTGAGCGCAGTGAGGCTCAGAGGGGGGGGGCCCTGGGGGGGGGGGGGTAATGTTGGGCGTCGGATTCCTGGCACTGCACAGCGGGAGTCCAGAGCCAGACATCCTGCAGTCTCCCATTCCTCTCCGACCGCTCGGACTCCTGCTCAGCAATCTCGGCTGGCCAGGTATCTCCCTCTGACTCGTTCTGTGAGCCTGGATGTTGCTGCCACCTCTGGTGCAGCAATGGTGACGCAACCTGCTTTGCAGGGAACTGCTCCCGAGGCTAAGTCCTCATGCCGTGCTACTAGGCATGCCCGCAACTTGTCCTCTCAGTGGAGAGCAGGGGTCACATGTGCAGGTCCTATTTCGAATCTGATTGGTCCTTCCTATAGTACTGGAAGGTCCCGGAAGCGCATGGCTATAAAAAGCCCGCATGGCGGCTCGGCCATGCGCTAGTGTAGCATATTATGCTGTGTGTGTATGGTGATGGATGCATGGACTGGTGACTGACTCATTTGAAACCCCTTACCTCGGTTATTACGAATGGTGACAGATTGTTGGGTCGTCAGCTCCAGGTTGTGGCCAGCTACACGCCACTGTGCCTCCTGCACGACACACTAGCGTCCGACGGTGCTCGGTCGTTCCGGCGCCGTCGCTCAGCAGTGATAGTTATTGCCGCACTGCGGTTGCAGCGTTCTTGGCGTCTGCGGTTGCAGCGTCATTCGCTGGGTATCCTGTGAAGTAAACAGGGCCAGCGTCCTCATACAACTCTGTTGTCTTATCGACTATGTGTGTGAACAGAGCCGTACTTAGCGTTCGGGTGACGTTAACCCGAGCGCAGTACCTCACCTTTCGGTGCATCCGCCATTACTTAGCAGCGGTCTTGTCACCTACCGCACGGTGGACCCCGGGCGGCGAACGCACCTCCTATTATTTATATCTGGTGCGTTCCGCCGACCCTAACAGAAACGACTCCACCTAGGTCAGGCAAGAGAGGCCTTCCTAGGTGATGATGATTCCTCTCAACCCCTTACGATTTCTGTGCTTTTGGTTTCAGGGGGGAGGCGTGGTTCCGAGGTGGCCTACGTGGATTCGGGCTCAGCGGGTAACTTCATTCGGCCGGAAGAGGTAGACAAATACCAAATTCCTGTGGTCACTCTATCTAACCCAATTCAGATTGCCACCGTGGATGGCAAACCGCTACAGGTGACCGTCACCTTGGTCACTGAAGAGGTGGAGTTGCAAATCAGAGCCTTACATCGAGAGAAAATAGCCTTTTACGTTTTACCTAAGCTCTCTCACGTCATTCTACTCGGTCTTCCATGGTTAAGGACTCATCAGCCTGTTCTCGACTGGTCTTCTGGGGAGATACTCCGCTGGGGGCACCCGTGCCAAGCTTTCTGTCTGACTCCTGTCCGCCTGGCGGCCGCTCCACGGTCGCCTCCAGGCCTCCCGGGTCTTCCTCCAGCTTACAGCTCCTACGCCGATGTTTTTGATAAGAAGGAAGCGGAGGTCCTCCCTCCACACCGGCCGTTTGACTGCCCAATTGAACTTGTTTCCGGTTCAACCCCCCCAAGGGGCAGAATCTACCCTCTGTCTCCCGCAGAGACCACCGCCATGCCCGAGTACGTCCGAGAGAACCTCGCCAAAGGCTTTATACGGAAATCCTCTTCGCCCGCGGGAGCCGGGTTCTTCTTCGTCAAAAAGAAGGACGGAACTCTACGGCCATGCATTGACTATAGGGGCTTGAATGAGATTACCATCAAGAACAGGTACCCTCTTCCACTCATTCCGGAACTGTTTGACCGTCTCAGAGGGGCTCGGGTCTTTACCAAGCTGGACCTCAGAGGAGCCTACAATCTGGTCCGTATCCGTGCAGGTGACGAGTGGAAGACCGCTTTCAACACTCGAGATGGCCATTACGAGTACCTGGTCATGCCCTTCGGTCTTTGCAATGCTCCTGCAGTCTTTCAAGAGTTCGTCAATGAGATCTTCCGGGATCTCTTGTACTCCTGTGTGGTCGTGTACTTAGACGACATCCTCGTCTTCTCGCCGGACCTCTCCTCCCACAGAAAGTGTGTCCGCCTGGTGCTTCAGCGCCTTCGGGAGAACCGTCTGTATGCGAAGATCGAGAAATGTCTCTTCGAACAGACCTCTCTGCCATTCCTGGGTTACATTATCTCCGACGCTGGTCTAAGGATGGATCCCGAGAAGTTGTCTGCTATCCTCAAATGGCCTCGCCCCGTCGGATTGAAGGCGATACAACGATTCCTCGGGTTCGCCAACTATTACCGGCAATTTGTCTCCCACTTCTCCGCGATCACAAGACCCATTTCTGTGCTCACCCGTAAAGGATCTACTTCCAAGGATTGGTCTCCTGAGGCAGAGGAGGCCTTTCTGAACCTAAAACGGGCTTTCTCCACGGCTCCGGTCCTTCATCGCCCTGAGAGCGATCGACCTTTTGTACTCGAGGTGGACGCTTCCTCGACTGGTGCCGGGGCGGTGCTGTCCCAGAGAACCGCCTCCGGTCGCCTGCATCCTTGTGGCTTCTTCTCGAAGGCCTTTTCTCCATCCGAGTGCAACTGCTCGATCGGTGACCGGGAAATTTTGGCCATCAAGTTGGCCTTGGAGGAATGGCGCCACCTCCTGGAAGGAGCCGTCCATCCTTTTGTCATCTTCTCGGACCACAAGAATCTGGCCTATCTCCAGTCTGCCCAGAGACTAAACCCTCGCCAGGCCAGATGGTCTTTATTTTTTGCCCGATTTGATTTCGAGCTCCGATTCCGTCCTGGCAACAAGAATTCCAAAGCCGACGCCCTGTCCAGGGTCTTCCAACCACACGAATCCACGGAGGAACTGTCGCATATCATTGATCCCACTAGAATCATCACCGTGGCTCCAGTGAACTGGCTTACTCCTCCACCTGGCAGGACGCTTGTGCCAGAGAATCTCAAGCAAAAGGTTCTTCTATGGGGGCACTCCTCCAAACTGGCCGGCCATGCTGGAACTAAGAAGACCCTTGACCTTATCAAACGTCACTACTGGTGGCCCTCACTTCGCCAAGATGTACTCGACTTTGTGGCTTCTTGTCCATCCTGTGCAAAAAACAAGGTGCCACGGAGATCTCCGTCCGGCTTGTTGCTTCCGTTGCCTGTCCCTACGGTTCCTTGGGAGAACATTGCCATGGATTTCATCACCGACCTACCCTGCTCTGTGGGCTGCTCAGTCATTCTGGTGGTGGTGGATCGTTTTTCCAAGATGGCTCACTTCATCCCTCTGCCCGGTCTTCCCTCAGCGCCAGAGCTGGCCGAAATCTTCATTCATCAAGTCTTCAGGCTTCATGGACTACCTCGACGCATTCTGTCTGACCGAGGGGTTCAGTTTACCTCCAAGTTCTGGCGTTCGCTTTGTAAGCTCATGAACGCTTCCCTCGACTTCTCCTCGGCCTACCATCCACAGTCCAACGGACAAGTAGAGCGTACCAACCAGACGCTTACGGGATACTTACGTCACTTCTCTAACGCCCACCAGAACGATTGGGTCAACTTATTCCCCTGGGCAGAGTTCGCTTATAACAACCATGCTGGTGAGTCTTCGTTTTTCATTGTTTTTGGCAGACATCCCGATGTTACTGTCGTCCTACTCCAGTCCTGCCTTGTGTTCCTGCTGTCCTACTCCAGTCCTGCCTTCGGTGTTCCTGTTGTCCTACTCCAGTCCTGCCTTGTGTTCCTGCCGTCCTACTCCAGTCCTGCCTTCAGTGTTCCTGCCGTCCTACTCCAGTCCTGCCTTCAGTGTTCCTGCCGTCCTACTCCAGTCCTGCCTTCAGTGCTCCTGCCGTCCTACTCCAGTCCTGCCTTCAGTGCTCCTGCCGTCCTACTCCAGTCTCAGTCTTACTCCGGTCCATCCAGAGCCGCCCCTCTCGGTACCGGCTACCGTGGTACTCGAACCCCTGGGCCTGCTCCTAACGGTCCCTGTATAGGGGTCGGTTCCACCTGGCAGCTCGCCCGGGGTCCCTCGGTGCCACGGTCCAGAGGGTCCACTCTCGGAGTTTCCCGCTCCAGACCACCCGTGCTAACAGGGGCAACACAAGGAGTCTATTGCACAGATATTATGCACGTCAATGTACTATGGCTATATAGGATGCAATATGGTTGTAAAAAGAATTAATAAGCCACAAAAAATAAGAAAATTGATATACTGATATTATACATAATCATAAAGTGCAAATAGTGAAAAAAATCATTCATAAAAAGCACAAATTTGTAAAGACCAATCTATATATGAAAAGTGCAATGTCCAGAAATTCACAGACAGTGGGCTTAGGCACAAGTTTGTAAAGACCAATACATATATAGAGTGCAATATGCACGAATTCATAGACAGTGGGCTTAGGCCCACAACCGCATAAATGTATATCACTAATTCAACAAATGACTAGTGTAGATAGCCATGTGGGCAGAGATAAATATATGTCACAACAGATATCCATTTAAATAAAAATGCTCAGTGGCAGGTTCTAAATAGAGGTGCCAATGACAATTAGTCATATATGCGGCTGCAAGTAAACTGTATTGAAAAGAACATAAACATGTGCCAAAAAATTGCACTCAATCAATATCTTATGCCAATGTGCGATAGATCCCCAGGATGCGCCCGTCCCCGACGCGCGTTTCGACGTCTGCCTTCGTCAGTTTTTTTTTCGTTGTGATGATTTGATATCCGATTTTTCCTTATTTGTCTTATATTGTCCATTTGTGCTTTGATAAGGCTTATTATATAATTTTTAACACCATTTATAATTTTCCTTAAACATGCAACTTTGACCTTGGTATTTTGTTGAACCATATACATTTGGATCTCATGAACCAACAACTCCCAATATGTATTAAACAATGATAAGGAGATGCTGGGAGTGGTTGTTATCAGTCATTATCAGACTGCGGACCATGCAGGAACCACAATACTGATGAAACGCAGGCATATGTAAATGTTTACATCCAGGTACCTAATAGGTGACATCTTCTCTGATTGAGTGGTTTCTTTCTTCATATTTCCATCTTGACCAGATGCCATGATGACTTTTCACATCCACAGCTGTTCTCTGCAGACTTCTCTCTTCTCCAATCTTCTGGAGCACATCCCCACATGGTGACGTTAAAAGTCAAAGTGTTACTAGATTGCCTTCTGCACAAAGATATCTGTCCATACTATGCCCTAAATAAGCCTCCTATGGTGTATGGCCTCTACACTGTCTGCCTTACTAATCCACAACCACTTTACTGTGTGCCATTATCAGCTATAACTGCTACAATGTCATTTTTTCTTCTCCAGCCAGATGGCGTCGCCGTCAGGATATGTGCACACGATGCATATTTGCTGCGGATCCGCCGCGGATTTTTCCGCGTAGAAACGCTGCAGATCCGCACTGTGATTTACAGTACAATGTAAATCAATGGGGAAAAAAAATCCTGTGCAGAAAAATCAGTGCGAATTTGCTGCGGGTTTAAAAGAAGTGCATGTCACTTCTTTTCTGCGGTTTTGCTGCAGTTTTCCACTTGCTCCATTCTACAAAAGCGCAGGTGGAAAACCGCAGTGGAAAACCGCACAAAAACCGCAAAAAAAAGGAAGAAATCCACAGGAAAAATGCAGGTCATTAAATCCGCGGGAGGATCCGCACCGTGTGCACATGGCCTCACCTGCACAACAGCAGCTATTGGATCTCTATACAAACCGATATCTGCTGCTGCGCAGGCTCCCCGGCGCCATTTTCAAAATGACTTTCTTTTTTTTCCCTCGCTCAAGTAAATCTGCAAAAGGCATTCAGTGCACAGTAACCATGCGATTATGATGAAGCGCATTTATCATGCAAACTGCGGGGCAGGGCAGTGAGAGATCAGTGGGGGGGTCAGTAGTCTGCATTATGAATATCTCATCGGAGCACCACATACATGAACCCCGTCCTAGGGCACGAGAATCTCAATAATATGAAGCTGAAAATAAAGATTAAGAAACAGCCACAAGACGGCTTTCATCAACCAAGGCATCATTTTATTCAGTATAACAGCACCGACCTGACATTGTGTGTAGGTCACTATGCACAATTCTGCTGACAGGTTCCCTTTAAGTAGGCGGCTTTATATCACAAGAGTGGATTTCGTTAGGAAATGGATAAGGCAAAAATGGAGCATTACATAACAGAAGAAATTACTAGAGTGATAAAATATGACGGTGTGGTTTAGCTCCTCTCAGAATTTTGAAAATTGTGTGAACAATTGGAAAAAAAATGTGGAGAGCATTAAACCTCGGGGGAGAGATAATCAACAGCTTAAACATCAGTGAGTTTTTTATTTTTATATATTTGCTTATGTGGGTTTTTCATTATTATTTTTTTCTGAACAATTAGAAAAAGGTTGTGAGTGAAGGAATTAGGCCGGGGTCTCACTCACGAGTGCAATGCAAGAAAAGTGTGCGAGTCTCTCGCCTCAATCCCCGGCACTGCCACCGGTGGCTCGGAGCAGAGCGTTCAACTGCAAAGAAATACATGCAGCCGCACACTCCGGTCCAGAGTGCCAGTGGTAGCGCCAAGTATTGAGGCCAGAGACTCTCGTGAGTGTCTCGCATTGCACTCGCAAGTGTGACCCGGCCTTAGGAAGATTGTTGTTTTTATCTGATTTCCTCTTTTTGTATCTCTACAGTATGTTTTGTACAATAAAGTTGTAAAATTCAAAAAATGAGCAAACAATTGCAGCATTCTAATGATGTCACAATGGGCTGGAGGCTATAGAATGCCCCGTCACCCAGGGTTCCGTTGAGGGTTTTAGTAGGCGTTTGTGGAGAGAGGAGTGTTGTGAGCGACTTGTGCAAATATGATGCCAAGAAAGCGATTTAAGAGTATTATAGTTCTCTGTGATGCCGAGGACAGCAGCGATGATGACGATTTACATCAGGTGAGCATCATTTTATATTCTTAAATAAATAAAAAATATTTGGGATAAAAGTTCAAGAAAAGATGGTGGGACAGAAAATAGCGCTCCAAGTAGATGAGGCGATAACTCGGATCATGATTGCAGAGTGAAGACTGCGTCACTTGTAATATTTGTGACAATATGTCCATGTACTGGATACATAACATTGTATGAAGACACATAAATGTCACCACCGCCCCTATCCATAGCCTAACCATAAGTGTCCCATACCCCCGCTATACTCTGTACGTGGAATAAGCACAATGGAGACCACACTCATATCGCTGCCCACCTGTAATCAGTGGAATATGGGGTAAGATTATAGATTGGAGATGTTCATGGTTATAGATTCTATCTGACATGTTTGCCATTTTTTCAGTCTCATCGAAGAAAGAGGCCAATACCGAGGTCTCCAGGCCAAGATAACACCACTGGCTTCAATTCGGGCCCGACTCCGAGTTTACCAGGTACTGTAACCCTAATCTAGTGAAGTCTCTGAGGTATTAATAAGCCATTGTAGTCACCGGGTGCAGATCACCTGCACATTGTGGTCAGGGCTTGGATTTATCGTTATTAGTCGTCTATGGTAGAGTTTATAGCAAACATTTCTGTTCAGCATTTGGTCAGGAATATTCATGCAGGCGTTATAAAGTCAGGCAGAAATGGGATTTGGGGATTGATTCTCATGGTGTCCATGTACAGGGCAGATTACTGGAGCTGAAGGTGATTGTTTTGCCCCATGTACCTATAGGGAAACACTGGATAATTTATTAGGATTTATTTCTTTTGATATTGAGCCTCGGTCGTTGCTATTACAATATTCTAATAAGAGAGTTATATTGTGTTTCCCCCACAGATCTGAGTTTACCACCAACAGATCATGGTCCGGACAGTACCACCTGGTAAGACACGTTTCCTCCATTACTAAGTACAAGATGGGGATTAATGATTAATGATGGCTCATTACCTGTTACATTTATTCCACAGCTCCGATGACATCATTATTGATGATGATGATGATTCCAATAGAGCAGCAACTTCCATGTATAATAGTAAGTTATCATTTCTAGACACAATCCAGGGTTATGTTATTGTAGAGGTAACAATGACTTTTCTGTACTGTCACAGGTCAGTTTCCAAATCGAACAATTACAAGGGCGCTGATCAGGAGTTGGAACAGCGAGCCACCTGGGAAATGTGCTGTAAATGCCAGTGTCAGAGAATGACAGCAGCATTTAACAGGTTAACAGAAGCAGTCAGAGCTCCAATCCACTCTTGGCTGTCAGAGGCAGATGATGGTTGAATGACACAACCATCATCTGCCATGAAAGAGGCGGGCTCAACTCCTTAGCCCTCTCCATTCATTCTCTACTGATGAGCGTCGTACATGGTTGTTAAGGGGTTAAATTACAGATACCTTACAGAGGTAATCCTATTTTACGCATGCTTGATTGGTGTGGATCCTGTGTCTCGGATATTTCCATATTGGGAGAGCAAGTCACCGCCATGTTGACTTATGGCCATTGTTATCCTTAGAGAATTTATTACAGATGTGCAGTACATTTGCTTGTGTCTTTTTGGAAACCCAATAGACATCAATGGAGAAATCCCTGCACCAAGGAATCCCACATCTCCATTAAAACCATGGAGGCTACCATGAATCAGCAAATGAGGTGAAAATGGACCCCTACCATTTGAGGGTCCACCCTCCGGCCATTGAGGACATGTTCACTTCTGATCTTGTACTGAGCACATACAACATTACTAAGGATATATTACCTGAGTAACAGGTGGGATAGACATCTGAGAAAGTTTATGGACCCTGATGTTGCTGAACCCCATTATAATGTCAGATCCTGATCTGAAGGGAAGATCCTGTGGATTTCTGGTGGTCTGGTCAGCTATGTCTTCTGCTCTGGTCGGATCCCATATTCATAGTCTTATTAGTCCTCTACACTCTATATTTATAGACCCCTCTCTAGTACGGCCTGCATACTAACACGTCTGATTTGAGCCTTATAAAAAGTATTTTCACTCTTCCATATTTCTGTACAGATCATTTACCATCTGACAGCGAGGAGAGCTCCGCTACAGAGGAGAGGTAAGTTAGGCCAGATCCATCTACCTCTATATAAAGCCATGAACTAGGCGAGATGTTTCCTGTGGATTTATATATGATTCCTTATCTTTGCCAGGACACCACGATGTAACATCCCCGGCTGTTTCCTGGAAGAAATTATTTCTCCTACTTCCATCTATGTTACCCACTTCCAGGAAAATAAGGAGGAGCTGGTGGAGCGACTGTACAACTTGTACAACCGGACAGTCTTCGATAATAAGGTATCACATCTTGTCATGGGTTTCTGGGTGATACATGACTTCTCTATTATCTCCCCATTTAAACAATCAATTCCAAGAAAAATGGCTCTAACTTTCTGAAAGGCAGATTCCTAACCCCATTGTCATGTTTCTGTAATATAGTTATTGAACATCTCAGGTAAATCTCACTCAGTTTGGTGAATGCCGTCATCCTCTTCCCATCTGTGGGACGAGAGGAAACCTTAGATGATCCACCATGCAGAGACAAAAAGATTAGCATTTTTTGGCTTGACGTTCAAAGGATTTTTACATTTATTTATAAGAAACATTTAGTTGATATTTGGACATTTTAGAATAAGGTTATTTTTATTTTTGTTCTCACATCTTGGACTTCTCGGTAGATCCCGCGCCCCATACAAGTAGACCAGTGCTGTAAATCACATATGAGAGTTGGGGACTTTGTAAGATTGGGGGTCAAAGAGTTTACAGATGTAATGGAATTTGTTTTCTTTATTTTAGCTCCCTTTGAAAATGGACATTTTGTGGAGCAAGAGGCTGACAGCATCCGCCGGCCAATGCTGGAATAAGCTGCAGGACAATCGCCGCTTCTCATATATTGAGCTTTCCGAAAAAGTCTGCGATTCTTCCGGTAGGTTTCACATCACATCCATCCTACAGCTTCATAAGACAACCTGTATACAGGGCAAAAAAAACGCTACTTGTTATGCAGAACATCTTAGAAACTCATTTTACATACTGTCATAAGAAAAACTAAGTACACCCTCTTTGAATTCTAGTATTTTACATATCAGGAGAAAATAAAAAAAGTATCAGCTCCATAGAAAGTCCTAAAAGTAGGGAAATACAATCTCAGAAAACAACGTGAAAAAAAATATATTGCATCATTATTTATTTAGCAAAAAGTAGGCCAAAAGGCAACAACGGTGTGTGATAAAGTACACCGTCGATGCAACTTCAAGTTATTGCTGCTAAAGATGATTCTAAAAGCTATTGATTGATGGGGTGTACTTATTTTTCACTCTCTGCTTCTGCATTTTGAAGTAGGTTTCGGTAAATAAATAACGGCACGGTTGACTTGTCACGTGTTGTTCATCTCATGATGTATTTTGTATTTTGTCCTGCTATGTAAAACCAAATAGTTCAATCAGGGTGTACTCAGACTTTGTCATAACTGTATAACCTCTTGTTTTAGAGCGAGTACGATCCACACTTGCGCATGAGATGTGCCATGCCGCCTCTTGGATAATCAACGGTGAACGCAAAGACCACCATGGCTTGTTATGGCAGGCTTTCACAAAAAGGGTAAACCTTATCCATCCCGAGCTGCCAAAAGTGACGGAATATCACAATTATACCATCAACTACACCTACAAGTACAAATGCCACCGGTGTGATAAAGAGTAAGTGGATTTTATGACCCATCTCCTCCGGACACACAATCACTGCGGAGAGACGTCCGTGCGGTTCTGTTGGTGGAATGCTTTCATACTTTACTACTATCAGAGCGGACTGACGTCTGGGGGGCGGTAGGGTTTAGGGTGCTACGTGTTATATTTTCTGTGCTGGGCCAGTTCTTAAAATATTGATTTCAATTTGTTCTTGTTAATATAATCCATGGTGTTAATGAACGTTCATTCCAGTCCAGTAACCAATATTCCTCTTATCTTTGCAGAATTGGGCGATTTAGACCAATAGCTGGCAATAAACGTAAATGCCGCCGGTGCGGAGGACGAATGCGACAACTACCCAGCAGCTAAACATGTAACTATTCTTCAGAATATTTAGTCTCTAATTTGGTTTCTTTAAAATGTAAAGTTGAGACACTTTTATATATTTTCCCCTGAGTAGCGAGACAATGAATATCTGTGTTCATCACCAGCAATTAGCGGTAAAGATCCAGAATCCGTCCTCATAGGTTCCAGATAAGCCCCAGTTACATTTCCCATAACTTGCTGGCTATGGAATGATTGACCATTCCCAGCAATTATCTACAATGCTCTGGAAAACCTTCTATGAGTTTACGCTTTGTTGGATGTAATTATTTTCTTTCTATTTTCAGGTTCATTATTGGAACAGTGAGATTCCTCTAAATATTGTCATCTCATCCACCTGTGATGGAGGTAAGAACGAATCTTCCATTATTGTCAGCAATCAATAATAAAAGTGAATTTTACAATATTGAGAATCTGGAGTCTCTAATTTAGTCTTTTATTGAGTTTTATCATTTAAAGATTAAATACTTTTATATATTTTGCCTTTTTCCACCACCGTGTAGGGAGACAATCAGTTTACGTCTTCATCACAAGCAGCGAACAGCAAACATTCAGAATCCACCTCTTCTGATGGACACAAAGCTTCTGACGGGCGTTTTCCAGGTAAATATTTCGGTGGTTTTCCTCCAATCATTCTTGTTTTCAAGAAGTGCAACAGCGAGGACAGTGTGAGCAAGGTGTCATAACAGAAGAAATGCAATATCGGTTTTATTACTGCATTTATTTGTTCTAATTATTATTTTTTCTTGCTGCACAATTTTTAAATTCTGTCTGAGAAAGAAAGTTATCAGCCTACTGCTGCGGAGGAATCTCCAACACACAGTCTGACGGGCGAGATGAGCCCCTCTGACATGGCATGCCGTATAGATCTATTGTGAGTGCTCTCACCATAGCCGTATGGCTCATGTCGCATTTATCTCACATTACACTATTATTGGCAGCTTCCTATTTCCAATCTCCACATTGGCCTTCTTTGTAGACAATATATAATGCAATATTTCAGGTCTATTTCACCTTCAGCTGATGACCAGGAATACAATGCTGAAGTTCCTTCTCTGAGTTTGTTTCTTTTGATCACCAGTACCTTTTGTCAAGTTTTTTAAAAACATCTTTTAATTGTTTTCAGGTTAATGAGAAAGGCGACTTATCGCTTCTACACAGGCATGACACATCGTGGAAGAAAACCGTGAATTCCGGCCCCGACCTGCGCTGAGAACAGTTTCCAAGACCTGGAGAATCTCTACAAGTGCTTTATAATCAGAGCTGCCCAGCAATGGATATGGCGCTGGACATTTGAACTTCAATAGTCATCAATTGCTTTTTTTTTCTAATTTTTCTGAGTTAGATATAAATACCATTAAAAAATGAATATATTAATTCTTTCTAGTTTGGGATTTTTGTTCTGCAAAACGATGGCTGTTGATAAACATATTACAATCAATGTTGTCTACTTGTGATATTCAGCCATAATCTGCCTCGAACAATCGAGAGGAGCGGAGCTTTGTCTGCTGCTGTTAAACTGATAAATGCAGCTGTCAATCTGTGAGAGTTGCATTTCACCCCTTAACGTCTAATGACGGACACAGTCCATCATGGCTGGGTGTCAGTTTCCGCACCAGGACGGACAGTGTCCGTCATGCATGTAAAGTGACACTAAAACTTGCAAACACCCAGTGATAGTTCAGCGCCGGCAGATGTGTATGACAGCTGAGAGGCACGGAAAGAGGTGCAGACACCAGTAGTGTAGTTACCAGGGGGGCAGAGGGTGTTGTTGCCTCGGGCCCCTTGCTTTGAGGGGGCCCACCCAGAGCTACTGCCACTGAGTATACCAACTGAGTTGTAATCAGGGTTACCGGTTAGGGGCCCACTCAGATTTTTCTCCCCCCCGAGCTGAATCCCTAGCTCCGCCTCTGGCAGGGACCCATGCTGTCGGTCCCCGCACCCAGATTGCTGTAATCGGGCAGTCAATCTGACTGACCGCTCACAGCATGACTGCGCAGGAGATGCTGAAATATCAGCCCTTCCTGCCCGATCAGAGGAGAAGCTCGGCGCTGACAGTGCCAGAGCTTCTGCTGTTAGAAACTTGTGTGAAATCTAGAATCAATTTTTATCCCACTCCCAGTGGCACCCCAGTCTTCCTGTCCGTCCTCCCATCTCCTCTGTTATATATATATATGAAAAAGATTGAGATGGCTGCACATTTCTATTCGGCAGATGAGGCTTACGCCATGATCTGTTCGGATACAGACAGTGCCAGTGAAATGGCCGAGTAGTTTTTGCTGATGTCCTCGCCCACACTCATCATAGTGGTCAACTGATGTCCTGTACAACACCCCTATGTTCAAAGAGGTAATGGCCCGGTGACGATTTGAGAGCATTCTTCAATTTCTACATTTTGCAGAAAACGCAAATTGCCCCCCTTCCAATGACCCCAGCTCTTTACAAAATCAGGCCCCTAATAAAATATTTTAACAATAAATTTTCTCAGACATTTACCACAGAAAAAATATTTCTGTGTGGACGAGTCCCTGGTCTTTTTCAAGGGCAGGCTGCATTTCAAGCAGTACTTGCCGAATTAAAGGTCCAGATTCGGACTGAAAATATATAAGTTGCGTGAAGGCGACTCTGGCTACATACATAAATTTCGGGTCAGGGCCGGCTCCAGGTTTTCATGGGCCCCGGGCGAAAGAGTCTCAGTGGGCCCCTTTAACACATACCACAATTCATGATGCACAGATACGGCAGAGAAATATAGGTATCGTACAATGCCAAAGATTTCACTTCTTACATTACATGACTGATATCTATTGTAAATTCTACAATAGCTCAGAAACCAGACAGTATAGTCCTCCATACAGTATTATGGGCACCACATAGTGCTCTGTACAGAATAATGAGCCACATATACTGCTCCATACAGAATAATGGACCCCATATAATGCTTAATACAGTATAATGAACCTCATATATTGCTCCATAGAGAATAATGAGCCCCATATATTGCTTCATACAATATAATGAGCCTCATATAATGCTCCAAACAGTATAATGAGCCCACATATTGCTTCAAACAGAACAGTGGGCCCCATATATTGTACTATACATAATGGGCCCCATATAATGCTCCATACAGTATATTATGGGCACCATATAATGCTCCATACAATATATGATGGGTCACACATATAATGCTCCATACAGTATATAACGAGCCCAATGTATTACTCCATATTTGATGGGCCCAATATAATGCTTCAATATATGATGGGCCACATATATTACTCCATATATAATGGGTGCACACTAGTCATCACGTCCTCTGATCTGAAACATCACAGTCAGAAGACACGGAAGTCGCTGCAGAGGAGGAACGGGGAGAGGTAAGTATTGCAAGTATCATGGCCCTGAGCAAGCGACGGGGGCTCACTTGTGGGGGCTGGCACTTGACCTTAATAGCTCGCCGGTGTCCCCGACAGCGAATGAGCCCCCCGACCTGCTCAAGCACTTGCCCAGGTGCTGATACCGTCCCTGATTACGACTATTTTTATATCTATATCTATATACACTGCTCAAAAAAATAAAGGGAACACTTAAACAACAACTTAAATAACTCCAAGTCAATCACACTTCTGTGAAATCAAACTGTCTACTTAGGAAGCAACACTGATTGACAATTTCACATGCTGTTGTGCAAATGGAATAGACAACAGATGGAAATTATTGGCAATTATCAAGACACCCTCAATAAAGGAGTGATTCTGCAGGTGGGGACCACAGACCACATCTCAGTACCAATGCTTTCTGGCTGATGTTTTGGTCACTTTTGAATGTTGGTTGTGCTTTCACACTCATGGGAGCATGAGACAGACTCTACAACCCACACAAGTGGCTCAGGGAGTACAGCTCATCCAGGATGGCTCATCAATGCGAGCTGTGGCAAGGTTTGCTGAGTCTGTCAGCGTAGTGTCCAGAGGCTGGAGGGGCTACCAGGAGACATGGAGGGGGCCGTAGGAGAGCAACAACCCAGCAGCACGACCGCTACCTCTGCCTTTGTGCAAGGAGGAACAGGAGGAGCACTGCCAGAGTTCTGCAAAATGACTCCCAGCAAGCCACAAATGTGCATGTGTCTGCAAAAATGGTTAGAAACTGACTCCATGAGGATGGTCTGAGTGCTCGACGTCCACAGATGGGGGTTGTGCTCACAGCCCAACACCCTGCGGCCCTCCAAAGAAATGCCACCCCACACCATTACTGACCCACTATCAAACCGGTCATGCAGAAGGATGTTGCAGGCAGAAGATCGCTCTCCACAGCGTCTCCAGACTCTGTCACGTCTGTCACATTTGCTCAGTGAGGGTGGAGGGTGGACTTATGCAGTTTTGAAATGGCCACTTTTCTGGTTATCTACATGCTGGAGCACACTTTGAATAGACAACGAGAGGAGGTGGTGGTCCCATAGGATGAGGTGGAAGCAGAAGATCATAATAATAATAATTTTATTTATATAGTGCCAACATATTCTGTAGCACTTTACATTTTAGAGGGGACTTCTACAGACAATAGATTTTACAGAATACCAAGAGGAATGAGGGCCCTGCTCGCAAGCTTACAATCTATGAGGAAATAGGGGAGACACGAAAGGTGGATGGTAACAATTGCTTTCATTGTTCTGACCAGACATAATGTAAGAAATCAGGTGTTCATTTAACGCTGCATGAACCAGATATCAGTCAGAATATGTAAAAGGACAGAGGGCTATTAAATTCATAAAGTGTGTGAGAACATGATGAGAGGAACCTGGTTATGAAGAAAACTTTGAATGGGCAACACAGGGATAGTTAAATAAATGTTTTGAGGCGGTAGGCCAGTCTGAAGAAATGCGTTTTAGGGCACGCTTTAAACTGTGGGTATTGGAGATTAATCAAATTTCTAGGTAGTGCATTCCAAAGAATTGGTGCAGTACATTAGAAGTCTTGGAGAGGTTCTGATTATTGAGGATGTTATCTTCACATCATTATGAGAATGGAGGGCACGGATAGGGTGGTAGACTGAGAAGAGGGAAGAGATGTAGTGTGGTGCTGAACCGTGGAGTGCTTTGTGGGTGAGAGTGATAAGTTTATATTGAACTCTGGAGTGGATGGGTAACCAGTGTAATGACTGGCTCAAGGTAGAGGCATCGGTGTCACAGTTGGTGAAGTCAAGGGATAACAATATCTCTAGGATCCGGACAGTCATTACACAGGCAGGTGCCATGGAAGGGGTTCATGGTTCCATACAAACTGTTACTGAACGGGCAGCAGCCACGGGACAAATGGAGGAGTATGAGGAAGAAGAGTTAATGGGCATGCAACAGTCAGGAGATGAAGTGGATAATAATCCCCTCTGTGTTGTCTCTAATTTGAGGAAGGGGACGGAGGAAGCAAGCTTGAGTGTTAACTCGCCACCAACACAGCATGGACCTCATGGAAGAACCTGACACAGGAGCGCCTTCTTGCTGTACTATCTGCATCATCATGCCCTTATATTTAGGATTAGAAGTAGTACTGACTACTGGGTTGTCATTCTGTCAGATCCACAGTACAAGAGTAAATTTTGCCAGAGGCGTTCCCCCCTTGTAAGGGATGCGCGCATGCTGGAGTATTATATAAACACGCTTGTAGACAATCTTAAGAGTGGTTTTTCCCAAGACAGCAGTGAGGTACACAGTGTGCATCGCAGTTATAGACTTCCAACCCCGGGAATGTTGAGTAGTCAAAGGAAAAATATTAGCAGCTTCAGTGTACGTGGCATAAGCAAATTCTGTGTGTCATTTCACATATTTTTTAGACCAGCTCATGCACCAGCAGAAGAGAATACAGGTCTGACATGATGTAAACGACTAACGGAGAGGAAGGTGCAGGAGTATCTCGAGCTCAATATCAAGGCCATCAGGTGGAATTTGGACCCATTTGCATTTTGGTAGTCAAAAATGGAAGAGTGGCCTGAGCTCGCCTGTCATGCCTTGGAGGTTTTGTCATGCTTGGTAGCCAGCATTCTCTCAAAACGTGTCTTCAGTGCTGCTGGTGGTCTCCTGAAATTGTAGACTTCCTAACTTTAATCAAGAAGAACAAGTCATGGATTTCCAATGACTTTTGCATTCCAGTCGCAGACATGGCAGACTAGGCATGGTGTCATTTTTAGTGTCATGCATTGATTTTGCTCTATTGCAGTCTGTGACACGTTTATTGTGGCTTCTGTGCCTACTGTTGCTACTGCTGCTGATGTTACAAACATTTTTTTTTTAATGTGGAGACTCCAAGTTTGGTCTCCATATGGTGTGTTGCCTGTAGTGGAAGGGGTGTCACAGCACAATTATACTATTTCTACTCTGGGAAAATTGATGCCACTTTAGTGGTGTGTGACAATAATTTTTTGAAATGTGGAGACACCAAGTTTGGTCTCCATATGGTGTGTTGCCTGTAGTGGAAGGGTTCTCAGAGGCCCATTATACTGTTTCAACTCTGGGGAATATGATGCCACTTTAGTGCTGTGTGACAATAATTTTTTGAAATGTGGAGACACCAAGTTGGGACTCCATCTGGTGGGTTGCCTGTAGTGGAAGGGATGTCAGAGGCCCATTATACTGTTTCAACTCTGGGGAATATGATGCCACTTTAGTGGTGTGTGACAATAATTTTTTGAAATGTGGAGACACCAAGTTGGGACTCCATATGGTGTGTTACCTGTAGTGGAAGTGATGTCAGAGGCCCATTATACTGTTTCAACTCTGGGGAATATGATGCCACTTTAGTGCTGTGTGACAATAATTTTTTGAAATGTGGAGATTCCAAGTTGGGACTCCATCTGGTGGGTTGCCTGTAGTGGAAGGGGTGTCAGAGGCCCATTATACTGTTTCTACTCTGGAAAATATAATGTAACTTTAGTGGTGTGTGACAACAATTTTTTGAAATGTTTGTACTCCAAGTTGGGTCTTTATCTGTTGGGTTGACTGTAGTGGCACGGGCATCAGAGGGTCGTTATACTATTTCTACTCTGGGGAAATTGATGCCACTTTAGTCGTGTAGGACAATTATTTTGTGAAATGTGGAGATTCCAAGTAACGTCTCCATCTGGTGTGTTGCCTGTAGTGGAAGTGGTGTCAGAGGCGCATTATACTATTTCTAATATGGGGAAACTGATGCCATTTTAGTGGTGTGTGAGAATATTTTTTATAAATGTGGAGACTCCAAGCTGGGTCTCCCTCTGGCGTGTTGCCTGTAGTGGAATAGTTGTCAGAAGCCCATTGTACTGGTTCTACTCTGGGGAAATTGATGCCACTTTATTCGTGTGCGACAAAAAATTTTTGAATGTTTGCACTCAAAGTTGGGTCTCCATCTCGTGGGTTACTTGTAGTGGAAAGGCTGTCAGAGGCCCATTGCTCTATTTCTATTTTGGGGAAATTGATGCCACTTTATTGGTGTGTAGCATTTTTTTAAAAATGTTTGCACTACAAGTTGGAATTAGAGATGGTGTATTTCACCATGGATGGAAGACACCCCTTGTCAGAAAGGAAAAGAGAAGACTAACAAAGGACACAGGCAGAGGCGCACATGAATGACAGTGGTTAGAGAGGTGTTAGTATTTTGATATTCAGGCTAAATATTGGTGAATAAACGTGAATTGTCAGCTCTGCTCATGGACCTTAAGGAAGAAGTTGTTCTTCATTTGCATTGGATCCTCAGTGAAATGTAACAAATGTTTACAGATCTCTGAAGTCAACACTTACTTTCTGACCAGAATGGTTTTCTACATTTGCATAACTTGAAGCTCACGGACCCCCCATTTAAAAGCTCCAATGGGGTTCTATACCAGGGACAGGAAATTATTCATTTGAGGAAAGCGTTTGCAAATATCCAATTAGGAGAAGGAGCCACCACTCCTTCTGGGCATGAAATTCCACAAAGGCTTAGAACACGGTGGAGCAGGAGTTCCTATGTAGGGTAATGAAGTAGTTTGGGCTTGGTGAGAATTTTACTAGGAGGATCCAAGGCCGGAACAAGGTATTTTGGTGCCGTAGGCAGATGAAGCCGATGGTGCCCCCCCCCGATGAACTTTCAGTCCCTAAGTAAAGGAATGGGTCAGAGACTAAAGCGACAGGTCCCCTAACACCCCTGTCCTTTCCTTCTGATGGGTTAAGTAACAAGCTGTTAAGACTACTATCAATAGAATTTCTACCTTTTTTACTCAAAAATACCAGCAAAAGAAAAAAGAGTGATGTGATGTACTTTAGAGAAGTGGCTCAACAGGGAGTATTTTTTTTAAGATAGATATAGAATCATTCATTGTTTAAGGACCATTAAGAGAATACAAATAGCTATATTCCTCCCTGACAGCCTATATTGTAAATCTCAGACCTAGTGATGGTCATGGAAACTAATATAGCTTAACTATAATGGGGGCTGTTTGGTTTCAGTTAAGATGTCCAGCATTTGGAAGATATCATAATAGAAACTAAACAGACCCTATTATAGATAAAGGGATACATATGATGATTTTACTCCCATCAGGGTAGTTCTGGTGCCGTATTTCTGTATTGATGGTGCTTCTGCTGATGTATTCATGTATGGATGGTGGTTCTAACAATGTATTTATGTAGTAATGAATGTTCTGGTGACTGATTCATAACCAGAACCATCATCAATATAAAACCAAAATCATCCTCACTACATAAATTGAACACCAGAGCTATCACTAGTACATACATACGGCACCAGAACCATCATTAGTAAATAACTATGTCACTAGAACTTCCATCAGTATATGAAAATGGCACCAGAACCACCATCAGTAGATAAATGCATCACCAGAAAGCTCATCAGCACAGGACTACATCACCAGAACCACTATCAGTACATTAATGTGTCACCAGAACCACAGCCAGTGAAATAAGTACAACATCAGCACCATTATCTACATAATTACGGCACCAGAACTGTAAGGAAAACACACGAGCGGAGAGATGGGGGATACGGAGCTTACACAGCCACAGCTCTCTGGCGCCCCCTTACCCTCAGGTCAGTCAGGGAACTCCACCTAGGTTATGGAGTCGCCGGAGAGGCTGCCCTGTCATTTACTGGTTATCAGGGCACTCTGCAGTGATTGCTGTATATATATCACCAGTCCCAGTCCGGGAATATATATATACAGTATATATAAAAACCTCCGGTCAGTCACTGCCAGCATCCCCCAATAACATCAGAACAGTATGCTGCCACCAGTTCCTCATTAGATATAAGCCCAGTCCGTTTAAAAGCTTATATCGGGTCAGAAACCAAACCCAGGAAGCGTATAAGTACTAGCCGAACTCACGGATGTGGGAAATCGGGTTTCCAGATAAAAGAGCAGCCCAGGATTAATTGATAGTTTAATTGCCGAAAGGCTCATTAGATAATACAATTATATACAGAGTAATATACAGATATTACAGCCAAAAGTACAGATAAAAGTAGGGTACAGGTATGGGGAGTGCAGTCAGCTGTATGTGCCACGTTTCTTACCACTTGTGGATAAGGGAAGTTCTGGTATCCACAGGCACCTTGTTAGCTCCTAGTCCGTCTCCACATGTGACGTGACGTGGCTTCCATGGCAGAACCAAGACAAAGGCTAAATGTGTGCAGCTAGCTTTTTAACCCCTAGCTCGCCCCTCCAATATTTGCCATTGTCCCTCTGGGTTGGACTGAATTCTGCTCCCTTGAACTCTAGCTAAAATAAATCCCAATATTTAGGCTGAGTCATAACTTCCTAGCGGGAGGTTCAAATCAACGACTGCCATCTCAGTGCGTTCGTTGGGTCTGGAAAGATATTGAGAGTCCAAACTTGGGTCGGCTAAGTGGTTCTGGAGAGCCAGTCTCGATGCTTAGTATCTGGGGCAACTAGAAATATATGAGACAATGGTACTCTCATAATTCATCTCTAGGTGTCGGTGACGCTCAGTCTAGATCTTCCTTTGGTGTTGGCCACCTTGCAGAAAAGATAGCAGGCGGTTCTAGCTCTTGCCGTCATTAACACGTGGCCTCTAATTCTCTGACCAAATGGTGAAGTTCTGTTCTTTTGGGGATTTGTGTACTTATCCCAAGGGTGGGGGGTCACTTCAGGAGTGGAGGAAGATCTCTGGACAATATATTGGGCCTGAATTAGTACATCCAAAATGGAGTCTCCCTCATCCCTCACTTGGGGCTGTTTGGTTTCAGTTAATATGTCCAGCATTTGGAAGACATCATAATAGAAGCTAAACAGACCCTATTATAGATATAGGGATACATATGATGATTTTACTTCCATCATGTTAGTTCTGGTGCTGTATCCCTTGTGAGAATCAGGGAGGAATAGTGGATGAGGGCAGGTATATCTCGCCCAGATACCTTTCCTATGTGGCCTGGTCCGGTCAGTATCTCAGCTGGTGACTAATGAATAATGGGAAGCGGATATAAAAGGAGGCCAGGTGGTGTGTTAGTAGCTCAGCCTGGGGAACACAGAGAGCCTGTCTGTGTGAGCGACACTTGTGAGTGAAAGCTGTGCTTACGGTAACGCTGGTTTGGGTGGCTGGGAGAAGCCCTCCAGTTGGTAGTTAGTACGGACCCTGTTTAGTTAGTGCCGGACAGGCAAGGATTTGTTTTATGTTTATTTTCCTGTATGTTTTGCTTTCACCTGAAATAATCCTGACCCAGTGTCAGTTATGTCCAAAACCCGGCTGTGCACCTGAGTTTCATGCTAAACCCACGTGACCTTTGACCCCAGCAAAGGTGATCCCGGAGTGTTTTATCACACCCTGTATTGATGGTGCCTCTGGTGATATATTCATGTATGGATGAAGGTTCGTATAAAGTAGTGATGAATGTTCTGGAGATTGATTCGTAACCAGAACCATCATCAATATGAAACCAAAATCATCATAAGTACATAAATTGAACACTAGAGCTTTCACTAGTACATACATACGGCACCAGAACCATCATTAGTAAATAACTATGTCACTACAGCCTCTATCAGTATATGAATATGGCACCAGAAGCACCATCAGTAGATATATGTATCACCAGAAAGATCATCAGTACAGGACTACATCACCAGAACCACTATCAGTACATTAATGCGTCACCAGAACCACAGCCAGTAAATAAATACACCACCATCGTTATCTACATAAATACGGCACCAGAATCATCACTGGTAAATAACTATGTCACTAGAGCCACTATCAGTACATGAATACAGCCCAATAGCCAGCATCAGGAGATAAAGGCATCACCAGAATCATCATCAGTACATGAATACATCACGAGAACCACAGCCAGAAAATAAATACAACATCATCATCATCATCAGTGTATGTGGACACCACCAAAACTATCACTAGTACATGAATACATCACCAGAACCACCATCAGTACTGTTGGGGTGATCTCGTAATGTGAGATCTTAGTGACTGCCTGCCCCTGACCTGATAAATATGAGCCGAATGCATGCATAGAAGACGGACATCAGACACAAGGTCAGGTGTGCTCCTCTCTTGGCCAGTGCTGTCACAGAACTGACTTTATTAGTATAAACGAAAGACCATGTAATAGGCAGGAAAAGGGCGTTGCTCAGCTTCTCCGGAGCCATTGTACCAGTCTGTATAAGGTCCGTGCTAAGTCTATTCCACATATGGTCTTCAGTGTATCCTCATCACATTCCAAGGATTCCAGGGCATAGTTCCAGCATATAGACACCACCTTGCCACACCACGTCTGAACTAGCTTATGTTAGATTAATAATTGATTTCATTAGCCGTTCTCTCCTTCACAGTACAGCAATAAGTTGTATTGTCAAGTCAGGCCCATATACCGTATATACTCGCGTATAAGCCGAAATTTTCTGCCCATTTTTTTTGGCTGAAAGTCCCCCTCTCGGCTTATATGCGAGTCATATATGCCAGGGGGTCGTGGGGTGGGGCGGGGGTGTCAGATCACACTGAGCCCCTCTGGCACGGTCTCTGCAGCCCCCTGCTTGTCCCACTGTCTCAGGCTCCTTCCTTCAGCGGTCATGTGGTACTGCTCATTAAAGTCATGAATATGCGCATATTTATGACTTTAATGAGCGGTACCACGTGACCGCTGAAGGAAGGAAGGGAAACCTTCGGAGAATGGGGCTGCAGAGACCGCGCCAGGAGGGGGTAAGTATACCCGATATTCACCTGTCCCCATTCCAACGCTGCTCTCCGCTGTCTGCCGCGTCCTCTGTTAGTGATATTCAGGCAGCAGAGGGCGCGATGACATGGTTACTGCGCGCTGTGCCCTCTGCTGCCTGAACATCACTGACGGAGGACACGGCAGACACCGGCACCTGTTCCCCAGTGAAGGAGAGGTGAGTATGTCTTTTTTTTTATTTGCAGCAGCATATGGGGTATAATCTATGGAGCAGCATATGGGGGCATAATCTGGGGGCAGCATATGGGGGCATAATCTATGGAGAATTTTATGTAGCAGCATATGGGGCATAATCTATGGAGCACCTTATGGGGCAGCATATGGGGGCATAATCTATGGAGCATCTTATGGGGCAGCATATGGCGGCATAATCTTTGGAGCAGCATATGGGGCCTATTCTATGGAGCAACTTATGGGGCAGCATATGGGGGCATAATCTATGGAGCATCTTATGGGGGCATAATCTATGGAGCATCTTATGGGTCCTATTCTATGGAGCATCTTATGGGGCCATTATTAACCTTTGTGCAGCATTATATGGGGTGTATTTTGTATGGAGCATTATATGGGGCTCCTGATTCAATATGGATGTTCAAAAACATTTAATCTACTGATGTCTCAATTACAGTAATTTTACTTTTATTGGTATCTATTTTTATTTTTGAATTTTACCAGTAGCTGCTGCATTTTCCACCCTAGGCTTATACGCGAGTCAATAAGTTTTCCCAGTTTTTTGTGGAAAGAGTAGGGGGGTCAGCTTATACACGGGTCGCTTATACACAAGTATATACGGTACATTTGGTATTCAATTAAATTAAATGATTATTAAGAAAAAATCAAGACAATTAATGCAGGGGTGAGAATAAATTACCAAAAAGAAGGGGCTGTTATACCGCTCCGCCATACTCACCCGGCCTCCTCTCCCACGCCGCAGCCTCTCTCCACCCGACGGCCGTCACCTGAGACAGGCCCGCGACCGATGCCTTCCCTGCATGCTATGCACATGCGCCATAGGCTGCGCCTCCTTCCTGCTTCTTACGCTCCGGCTGTGCCCTGACCCGGAAGCACCTTTGTACCAATGGCTGACCAGACAGAGCCATATGAGGCCGCTTCCCCCTGAGGGAGGCGCCTGATCGTTGTGTTTCCTGACACTCTGGCCTCGCTCCATCGTGCACATGCTGCTCCTGCAGTTCCTGTCTCTGGGAAACTGTTAGGCGTCGGCTTCCTGGCACTGCACAGCGGGAATCCAGAGAAAGACATCCTGCGGTCTCCCATTCCTCTCCGACCGCTCAGACTCCTGCTCAGCAATCTCGGCTGGCCAGGCATCTCCCTCTGACTCGTTCTGTGAGCCTGGATGTTGCTGCCACCTCTGGTGCAGCAATGGTGACGCAACCTGCTTTGCAGGGAACTGCTCCCGAGGCTAAGTCCTCATGCCGTGCTACTAGGCATGCCCACAACTTGTCCTCTCAGTGGAGAGCAGGGGTCACATGTGCAGGTCCTATGTCGGATCTGATTGGTCCTTCCTATAGTACTGGAAGGTCCCGGAAGCGCATGGCTATAAAAAGCCCGCATGGCGGCTCGGCCATGCGCTAGTGTAGCATATTATGCTGTGTGTGTATGGTGATGAATGCATGGACTGGTGACTGACTCATTTGAAACCCCTTCCCTCGGTTATGACGAATGGTGACAGATTGTTGGGTAGTCAGCTCCAGGTTGTGGCCAGCTACACGCCACTGTGCCTCCTGCACGACACACTAGCGTCCGACGGTGCTCGGTCGTTCCGGCGCCGTCGCTCAGCAGCGATAGTTATTGCCGCGCTGCGGTTGCAGCGTTCTTGGCGTCTGCGGTTGCAGCGTCATTCGCTGGGTATCCTGTGAAGTAAACAGGGCCAGCGTCCTCATACAACTCTGTTGTCTTAGCGACTCTGTGTGTGAACAGAGCCGTACTTAGCGTTCGGGTGACGTTAACCCGAGCGCAGTACCTCACCTTTCGGTGCATCCGCCATTACTTAGCAGCGGTCTTGTCACCTACCGCACGGTGGACCCCGGGCAGCGAACGCACCTCCTATTATTTATATCTGGTGCATTCCGCCGACCCTAACATTACACTAGCGCCAGGGTCTGGCTAGTAATGGCGGATGAACAGCGACTGCTGCAGCACATCCAGCAGCTGCAGGGCAGGTTGGCGGCTCTCGAGCGTTCAGCCTCAGCTGCGGATATTACTGCAGTCGCTGTTCAGGCAGCCACAGAGGCTGTTTCCCGTGTGACCACTGCCATCCCTGTCCCGACTTTGTCCCACCTCCCGCTGCCCGAAAAGTTCTCGGGTGATAGTGCAGCTTGTAGGGGTTTCGTAAGCCAGTGCTCTATGCAGCTGGAGCTGCTGGCCGCCCGATTCCCCTCCGAGCGGGCTAAAGTGGGATTTATTATTTCCCTTCTGTCGGGCAGGGCTTTGGAGTGGGCCACACCGCTGTGGGATCGTGGTGATCATGTGGTGCAGGGTGTTTTGCGGTTCTTAGACACTCTGAAACAGGTCTTCCTGGGACCACGAGTCACCCATGACACCGCGCTCCGGCTGCTGGCACTGTCACAGGGCTCGTCCATGGTCAGTCACTTCGCCATCCAGTTCCGGACGCTGGCCTCAGAATTAGAGTGGCCAGATAAGGTCCTCATTCCGGCGTTCTGGAGAGGTTTGGCTGGCCATGTGAGGGACGCTCTGGCCACCAGGGAGATTCCCGCTACACTGGAGGAGCTTATCTCTGTCTCCACCCGAATCGATCTTCGCTTCATCGAGCGAAGGTTAGAACGGGACCAGTGTAGGCAGAGGTTTAGGTTGGCACCTTGTTTTTCTAGACCTCTGGAATCCCCCGATCGGGCGTCCGAGCGTCAGGGGGCTTCCCGTGAGGGATCTAGACTCCGGTCCGCTCGAGCTCCTGTGAGCTGTCATATTTGTAGGCAGGCCAGTCACCTCGCCAACCGGTGCCCACAGCAGCAGGGAGAACGCTCGCGCCTAGTGGCCGTAGGAGGCGGCGCACTAAAGCCAGCGACGTTTTCCTCCAAGCTGTCCTTTAAGGGGACTCTTGGGTTTAATTCTTCCACTCTGGCGGTGGAGGTTTGCGTGGATTCCGGGGCGGAGGGCAATTTTATGTCGTCAGCCTTCGCCCAACGGCACGCTATACCTCTGGTTATGATGTCTACACCAGTCACCGTCAGAGTGGTAAACGGCACCACTCTACCCTCGCAGATAACTCACCAGACCGTCCCCTTGGTACTCTCTGTGGCTCCGTCTCATCAGGAGACGATATCCCTCCTCGTCATGCCCGAGGGTATTGACCAGGTACTTCTAGGGGTTCCCTGGCTGCGGTATCACTCCCCCCCATATAGAGTGGTCCTCAGGGAGGATTATTGGGTGGAGTAAGTCATGTGAGGGTAGATGTCTGAGGGAGTGCGTTCAGGTTGCCTCCACCGAGGTTCCCGCTGATCTCTCCTCGCTCCCCAAACACTATCGGCAGTATGCAGACGTGTTCTCCAAAAAGGCGGCGGAGACCCTTCCACCGCATCGCCCCTATGACTGTCCTATTGACCTCTTGCCTGGTGCTGAGCCTCCCCGGGGTCGAGTCTATCCCCTATCTCTCCCGGAGACTGAGGTCATGTCTCAGTACATCAGGGAGAATCTGGCAAGAGGATTCATTAGGAAGTCAGTGTCACCAGCGGGGGCGGGATTCTTCTTCGTCCAGAAGAAGAGTGGGGAATTACGTCCTTGCATTGATTACAGGGGTCTTAACGCCATCACCGTTAAGAATAAATATCCACTGCCCCTGATATCAGAACTGTTTGATAGGCTACGAGGAGCGAGGGTATTTTCCAAACTTTATCTGCGGGGGGCTTACAACCTGATTCGCATCCGTGATGGGGATGAATGGAAGACGGCATTTAACACCAGGGACGGGCACTATGAATACCTGGTGATGCCCTTCGGGCTCTGTAATGCCCCGGCCGTCTTACAGGACTTTGTGGACGATATCTTCCGGGATATGCTTACCACCTCGGTTGTAGTCTATCTGGATGATATCCTCATCTACTCTCCAGATATTGACTCCCACCGGAGAGAAGTTTGCAAAGTTTTCGATCGCCTGCGGGCGACCTCCCTCTATGCCAAGTTGGAGAAGTGTGTGTTTGAGCAGGAGTCCTTGCCTTTTCTGGGCTATATCATCTCGGCCCAGGGATTGGCCATGGATCCTGCCAAGCTACAGGTGGTGATGGATTGGCAGGAACCTCATTCTCTCAAAGCGGTGCAGCGCTTTATGGGGTTCATAAATTATTATCGCCAATTCATCCCCCACTTCTCGACTTTGGTAGCCCTCACCACGAAGGGTGCAAATCCCAAGTTGTGGTCGGAACCGGTCTCCAAGGCCTTCTCCACCATTAAGTCCCATTTCGCTAGCGCTCCCATTCTACATCGCCCCGATGTAGACAAGCCCTTCATTCTGGAAGTGGATGCCTCTTCCGTCGGTGCTGGAGCAGTCCTGTTCCAGAAGGACACGCAAGGTCGGAAGCATCCATGCTTCTTTTTCTCCAAGACCTTCACACCGGCGGAGAGGAATTATGCCATCGGGGACAGGGAGTTGCTAGCGATGAAGTTGGCCTTCTCGGAGTGGAGACACCTCCTGGAGGGGGCTCGTCACCCTTTCCAGGTGTTCACCGACCACAAAAACTTGGTGTATTTACAAACAGCCCAGCGGCTAAACTCTCGCCAGGCTAGATGGTCCTTGTTCTTTTCCCGGTTCCATTTCACCCTCCACTTTCTCTCCGGGGAGAAGAACGTCCGGGCCGATGCTCTCTCCCGCTCCGTGGTGTCATCGGAGGAAGAGGAGGAGGAGCCTCGGCTGATCGTCCCATCCGAAAGCCTGAGGACTGTGGCTCCGGTTGCCCTTGAGTCTGTGCCTCCGGGCAAGACATTTGTCCCTGCACGTCTGCGACCGGAGGTCCTCTCTTGGGCTCACTCGTCCAGAGTGGGTGGACATTTTGGGACAAAACGGACCTCCGACCTTTTGGCGAGGACGCACTGGTGGCCACATATGGAGCGTGACGTCAAGGACTATATTGAGGCATGCGTCTCTTGCGCCCGGAATAGGTCCTCTCGGCAGCGGCCCGCTGGGCTTCTTTTCCCTCTGCCGATAGCAGACAGGCCCTGGGAGATGGTCGGTATGGACTTTGTGGTGGGGCTACCCAGGTCCAGCGGCAGCACGGTCATTTGGGTTGTCACCGACCATTTCTCTAAGATGGTGCACCTGGTACCTATCTCCCGGTTACCATCAGCGCGGGGCCTGGCAGTCTTGTTCATCAAGCACGTTTTCCGCCTGCACGGCATGCCGGACAAGAGTGTCAGTGACCGAGGTCCTCAGTTTGCGTCCCGGTTTTGGAGAGAGCTCTGTTCTCTACTCAGCATTGAGCTGAATCTCTCCTCGGCCTATCATCCCGAGACGAATGGGTTGATAGAGAGAGCCAACCAGACCTTGATAACATATCTTCGACATTTTGTCTCAGCCAGGCAGGACGACTGGGCATCCTTGCTGCCGTGGGCAGAGTTCGCGTTGAACAATGCTGTGGCCGACTCTACCGGTCAAACCCCATTCCTCCTAAATTACGGTCAGCATCCGCGCGTTCCTGTGCCCATGCCCGTGTCTTCCACCGACTCCAGGGTGGCAGACTGGGCGGTGGAGGCACGTGACATTTGGGATCGCACCCAGGATGCTATCCGAGCTTCCAAGGAGAGAATGAGGATCTCCGCTGACGCACACCAGCGTCCTGCTCCAAGCTTCTCCCCTGGCGACATGGTATGGCTCTCTACCCGAAACATTAAACTGCGGGTTGAGTCGCCCAAGTTCGCGCCACGATACATTGGCCCATTCAAGGTCCTTGACCGACTTAGCTCGGTGGTCTACCGTCTGGCTCTTCCTCCACATTTGGCCATCTCGGACGTGTTCCATGTGTCCCTCCTCAAACCAGTTCACATGGCCCGGTTTTCCGAGCCATCTGCCGGGTCATCAGACTTATCGTCTGACGAGTTTGAGGTTAATGCCATCGTGGGGCGCAAGTTTGTCCGTGGCAAAAAATTTTATTTGGTGGACTGGAAGGGTCATGGTCCCGAGGCTCGGACCTGGGAGCCGGTGGAAAACATTCACGCACCGCTCCTGATTGCGGCTTTTGAGCGCAGTGAGGCTCAGAGGGGAGGGGGCCCTGGGGGGGGGGGTAATGTTAAGCGTTGGATTCCTGGCACTGCACAGCGGGAATCCAGAGCAAGACATCCTGCGGTCTCCCATTCCTCTCCGACCGCTCGGACTCCTGCTCAGCAATCTCGGCTGGCCAGGCATCTCCCTCTGACTCGTTCTGTGAGCCTGGATGTTGCTGCCACCTCTGGTGCAGCAATGGTGACGCAACCTGCTTTGCAGGGAACTGCTCCCAAGGCTAAGTCCTCATGCCGTGCTACTAGGCATGCCCACAACTTGTCCTCTCAGTGGAGAGCAGGGGTCACATGTGCAGGTCCTATGTCGGATCTGATTGGTCCTTCCTATAGTACTGGAAGGTCCCGGCCATGCGCTAGTGTAGCATATTATGCTGTGTGTGTATGGTGATGGATGCATGGACTGGTGACTGACTCATTTGAAACCCCTTCCCTCGGTTATGACGAATGGTGACAGATTGTTGGGTAGTCAGCTCCAGGTTGTGGCCAGCTACACGCCACTGTGCCTCCTGCACGACACACTAGCGTCCGACGGTGCTCGGTCGTTCCGGCGCCGTCGCTCAGCAGCGATAGTTATTGCCGCGCTGAGGTTGCAGCGTTCTTGGCGTCTGCGGTTGCAGCGTCATTCGCTGGGTATCCTGTGAAGTAAACAGGGCCAGCGTCCTCATACAACTCTGTTGTCTTATCGACTATGTGTGTGAACAGAGCCGTACTTAGCGTTCGGGTGACGTTAACCCGAGCGCAGTACCTCACCTTTCGGTGCATCCGCCATTACTTAGCAGCGGTCTTGTCACCTACCGCACGGTGGACCCCGGGCGGCGAACGCACCTCCTATTATTTATATCTGGTGCGTTCCGCCGACCCCAACAGAAACGACTCCACCTAGGTCAGGCAAGAGAGGCCTTCCTAGGTGATGATGATTCCTCTCAACCCCTTACGATTTCTGTGCTTTTGGTTTCAGGGGGGAGGTGTGGTTCCGAGGTGGCCTATGTGGATTCGGGCTCAGCGGGTAACTTCATTCGGCCGGAAGAGGTAGACAAATACCAAATTCATGTGGTCACTCTATCTAACCCAATTCAGATTGCCACCGTGGATGGCAAACCGCTACAGGTGACCGTCACCTTGGTCACTGAAGAGGTGGGGTTGCAAATCAGAGCCTTACATCGAGAGAAAATAGCCTTTTACGTTTTACCTAAGCTCTCTCACGTCATTCTACTCGGTCTTCCATGGTTAAGGACTCATCAGCCTGATCTCGACTGGTCTTCTGGGGAGATACTCCGCTGGGGGCACCCGTGCCAAGCTCGCTGTCTGACTCCTGTCCGCCTGGCGGCCGCTCCACGGTCACCTCCAGGCCTCCCAGGTCTTCCTCCAGCTTACAGCTCCTACGCCGATGTTTTTGATAAGAAGGAAGCGGAGGTCCTCCCTCCACACCGGCCGTTTGACTGCCCAATTGAACTTGTTTCCGGTTCAACCCCCCCAAGGGGCAGAATCTACCCTCTGTCTCCCGCAGAGACCACCGCCATGCCCGAGTACGTCCGAGAGAACCTCGCCAAAGGCTTTATACGGAAATCCTCTTCGCCCGCGGGAGCCGGGTTCTTCTTCGTCAAAAAGAAGGACGGAACTCTACGGCCATGCATTGACTATAGGGGCTTGAATGAGATTACCATCAAGAACAGGTACCCTCTTCCACTCATTCCGGAACTGTTTGACCGTCTCAGAGGGGCTCGGGTCTTTACCAAGCTGGACCTCAGAGGAGCCTACAATCTGGTCCGTATCCGTGCAGGTGACGAGTGGAAGACCGCTTTCAACACTCGAGATGGCCATTACGAGTACCTGGTCATGCCCTTCGGTCTTTGCAATGCTCCTGCAGTCTTTCAAGAGTTCGTCAATGAGATCTTCCGGGATCTCTTGTACTCCTGTGTGGTCGTGTACTTAGACGACATCCTCGTCTTCTCGCCGGACCTCTCCTCCCACAGAAAGTGTGTCCGCCTGGTGCTTCAGCGCCTTCGGGAGAACCGTCTGTATGCGAAGATCGAGAAATGTCTCTTCGAACAGACCTCTCTGCCATTCCTGGGTTACATTAGTTGTCTGCCATCCTCAAATGGCCTCGCCCCGTCGGATTGAAGACGATACAACGATTCCTCGGGTTCGCCAACTATTACCGGCAATTTGTCTCCCACTTCTCCGCGATCACAAGACCCATTTCTGTGCTCACCCGTAAAGGATCTACTTCCAAGGATTGGTCTCCTGAGGCAGAGGAGGCCTTTCTGAACCTAAAACGGGCTTTCTCCACGGCTCCGGTCCTTCATCGCCCTGAGAGCGATCGACCTTTTGTACTCGAGGTGGACGCTTCCTCGACTGGTGTCGGGGCGGTGCTGTCCCAGAGAACCGCCTCCGGTCGCCTGCACCCTTGTGGCTTCTTCTCGAAGGCCTTTTCTCCATCCGAGTGTAACTGCTCGATCGGTGACTGGGAACTTTTGGCCATCAAGTTGGCCTTGGAGGAATGGCGCCACCTCCTGGAAGGAGCCGTCCATCCTTTTGTCATCTTCTCGGACCACAAGAATCTGGCCTATCTCCAGTCTGCCCAGAGACTAAACCCTCGCCAGGCCAGATGGTCTTTATTTTTTGCCCGATTTGATTTCGAGCTCCGATTCCGTCCTGGCAACAAGAATTCCAAAGCCGACGCCCTGTCCAGGGTCTTCCAACCACACGAATCCACGGAGGAACTGTCGCATATCATTGATCCCACTAGAATCATCACCGTGGCTCCAGTGAACTGGCTTACTCCTCCACCTGGCAGGAAGCTTGTGCCAGAGAATCTCAAGCAAAAGGTTCTTCTAAGGGGGCACTCCTCCAAACTGGCCGGCCATACCAGAACTAAGAAGACCCTTGACCTTATCAAACGTCACTACTGGTGGCCCTCACTTCGCCAAGATGTACTCGACTTTGTGGCTTCTTGTCCATCCTGTGCAAAAAACAAGGTGCCACGGAGATCTCCGTCCGGCTTGTTGCTTCCGTTGCCTGTCCCTACGGTTCCTTGGGAGAACATTGCCATGGATTTCATCACCGACCTACCCTGCTCTGCGGGCTGCTCAGTCATTCTGGTGGTGGTGGATCGTTTTTCCAAGATGGCTCACTTCATCCCTCTGCCCGGTCTTCCCTCAGCGCCAGAGCTGGCCGAAATCTTCATTCATCAAGTCTTCAGGCTTCATGGACTACCTCGACGCATTCTGTCTGACCGAGGGGTTCAGTTTACCTCCAAGTTCTGGCGTTCGCTTTGTAAGCTCATGAACGTTTCCCTCGACTTCTCCTCGGCCTACCATCCACAGTCCAACGGACAAGTAGAGCGTACCAACCAGACGCTTACGGGATACTTACGTCACTTCTCTAACGCCCACCAGAACGACTGGGTCAACTTATTCCCCTGGGCAGAGTTCGCTTATAACAACCATGCTGGTGAGTCTTCGGCCAAGTCTCCGTTTTTCATTGTTTTTGGCAGACATCCCGATGTTACTGTCGTCCTACTCCAGTCCTGCCTTGTGTTCCTGCCGTCCTACTCCAGTCCTGCCTTCGGTGTTCCTGTTGTCCTACTCCAGTCCTGCCTTGTGTTCCTGCCGTCCTACTCCAGTCCTGCCTTCAGTGTTCCTGCTGTCCTACTCCAGTCCTGCCTTCAGTGTTCCTGCCATCCTACTCCAGTCCTGCCTTCAGTGCTCCTGCCGTCCTACTCCAGTCCTGCCTTCAGTGCTCTTGCCGTCCTACTCCAGTCTCAGTCTTACTCCGGTCCATCCAGAGCCGCCCCTCTCGGTACTGGCTACCGTGGTACTCGAACCCCTGGGCCTGCTCCTAATGGTCCCTGTATAGGGGTCGGTTCCACCTGGCAGCTCGCCCGGGGTCCCTCGGTGCCACAGTCCAGAGGGTCCACTCTCGGAGTTTCCCGCTCCAGACCACCCGCGCTAACAGGGGCAACACAAGGAGTCTATTGCACAGATATTATGCACTTCAATGTACTATGGCTATATAGGATGCAATATGGTTGTAAAAAGAATTAATAAGCCACAAAAAATAAGAAAATTGATATACTGATATTATACATAATCATAAAGTGCAAATAGTGAAAAAATCATTCATAAAAAGCACAAATTTGTAAAGACCAATCTATATATAAAAAGTGCAATGTCCAGAAATTCACAGACAGTGGGCTTAGGCACAAGTTTGTAAAGACCAATACATATATAGAGTGCAATATGCACGAATTCATAGACAGTGGGCTTAGGCCCACAACCGCATAAATGTATATCACTAATTCAACAAATGACTAGTGTAGATAGCCATGTGGGCAGAGATAAATATATGTCACAACAGATATCCATTTAAATAAAAATGCTCAGTGGTAGGTTCTAAATAGAGGTGCCAATGACAATTAGTCATATATGCGGCTGCAAGTAAACTGTATTGAAAAGAACATATACATGTGCCAAAAAATTGCACTCAATCAATATCTTATGCCAATGTGCGATAGATCCCCAGGATGCGCCCGTCCCCGACGCGCGTTTCGACGTCTGCCTTCGTCAGTTTTTTTTTCGTTGTGATGACTTGATATCCAATTTGTCCTTATTTGTCTTATATTGTCCATTTGTGCTTTGATAAGGCTTATCATATAATTTTTAACACCATTTATAATTTTCCTTAAACATGCAACTTTGACCTTGGTATTTTGTTGAACCATATACATTTGGATCTCATGAACCAACAACTCCCAATATGTATTAAACAATGATAAGGAGATGCTGGGAGTGGTTGTTATCAGTCATTATCAGACTGCGGACCATGCAGGAACCACAATACTGATGAAACGCAGGCATATGTAAATGTTTACATCCAGGTACCTAATAGGTGACATCTTCTCTGATTGAGTGGTTTCTTTCTTCATATTTCCATCTTGACCAGATGCCATGATGACTTTTCACATCCACAACTGTTCTCTGCAGACTTCTCTCTTCTCCAATCTTCTGGAGCACATCCCCACATGGTGACGTTAAAAGTCAAAGTGTTACTAGATTGCCTTCTGCACAAAGATATCTGTCCATACTATGCCCTAAATAAGCCTCCTAAGGTGTATGGCCTCTACACTGTGTGCCTTACTAATCCACAACCACATTACTGTGTGCCATTTTCAGCTATAACTGCTACAATGTCATTTTTTCTTCTCAGCCAGATGGCGTCGCCGTCAGGATATGTGCACACGATGCATATTTGCTGCGGATCCGCCGCGGATTTTTCCGCACAGAAACGCTGCAGATCCGCACTGTGATTTACAGTATAATGTAAATCAATGGGGAAAAACAATCCTGCGCAGAAAAATCAGTGCGAATTTGCTGCGGGTTTAAAAGAAGTGCATGTCACTTCTTTTCTGCGGTTTTGCTGCAGTTTTCCACTTGCTCCATTCTACAAAACCGCAGGTGGAAAACCGCAGTGGAAAACCGCACAAAAACCGCAAAAAAAAGGAAGAAATCCGCAGGAAAAATGCAGGTCATTAAATCCGCGGGAGGATCCGCACCGTGTGCACATGGCCTCACCTGCACAACAGCAGCTATTGGATCTCTATACAAACCGATATCTGCTGCTGCGCAGGCTCCCCGGCGCCATTTTCAAAATTACTTTCTTTTTTTTCCCTCGCTCAAGTAAATCTGCAAAAGGCATTCAGTGCACAGTAACCATGCGACTATGATGAAGCGCATTTATCATGCAAACTGCGGGGCAGGGCAGTGAGAGATCAGTGGGGGGTCAGTAGTCTGCATTATGAATATCTCATCGGAGCACCACATACATGAACCCCGTCCTAGGGCACGAGAATCTCATTAATATCAAACTGAAAATAAAGATTAAGAAACAGCCACAAGACGGCTTTCATCAACCAAGGCATCATTTTATTCAGTATAACAGCACCGACCTGACATTGTGTGTAGGTCACTATGCACAATCCTGCTGACAGGTTCCCTTTAAGTAGGCGGCTTTATATCACAAGAGTGGATTTCGTTAGGAAATGGATAAGGCAAAAATGGAGCATTACAGAACAGAAGAAATTACTAAAGAGAGTGATAAAATATGACGGTGTGGTTTTGCTCCTCTCAGAATTTTGAAAATTGTGTGAACAATTGGAAAAAAAATGTGGAGAGCATTAAACCTCGGGGGAGAGATAAACAACAGCTTAAACATCAGTGAGTTTTTTATTTTTATATATTTGCTTATGTGGATTTTTCATTATTATTTTTTTCTGAACAATTAGAAAAAGGTTGTGAGTGAAGGAATTAGGCCGGGGTCTCACTCACGAGTGCAATGCAAGAAAAGTGTGCGAGTCTCTCGCCTCAATCCCCGGCACTGCCACCGGTGGCTCGGAGCAGAGCGTTCAACTGCAAAGAAATACATGCAGCCGCACACTCCGGTCCCGAGTGCCAGCGGTAGTGCCAAGTATTGAGGCCAGAGACTCTCGTGAGTGTCTCGCATTGCACTCACAAGTGTGACCCGGCCTTAGGAAGATTGTTGTTTTTATCCGATTTCCTCTTTTTGTATCTCTACAGTATGTTTTGTACAATAAAGTTGTAAAATTCAAAAAATGAGCAAACAATTGCAGCATTCTAATGATGTCACAATGGGCTGGAGGCTATAGAATGCCCCGTCACCCAGGGTTCCGTTGAGGGTTTTAGTAGGCGTTTGTGGAGAGAGGAGTGTTGTGAGCGACTTGTGCAAATATGATGCCAAGAAAGCGATTTAAGAGTATTATAGTTCTCTGTGATACCGAGGACAGCAGCGATGATGACGATTTACATCAGGTGAGCATCATTTTATATTCTTAAATAAATAAAAAATATTTGGGATAAAAGTTCAAGAAAAGATGGTGGGACAGAAAATAGCGCTCCAAGTAGATGAGGCGATAACTCGGATCATGATTGCAGAGTAAAGACTGTGTCACTTGTAATATTTGTGACAATATGTCCATGTACTGGATACATAACATTGTATGAAGACACATAAATGTCACCACCGCCCCTATCCATAGCCTAACCATAAGTGTCCCATACCCCCGCTATACTCTGTACGTGGAATAAGCACAATGGAGACCACACTCATATCGCTGCCCACCTGTAATCAGTGGAATATGGGGTAAGATTATAGATTGGAGATGTTCATGGTTATAGATTCTATCTGACATGTTGGCCATTTTTTCAGTCTCATCGAAGAAAGAGGCCAATACCGAGGTCTCCAGGCCAAGATAACACCACTGGCTTCAATTCGGGCCCGACTCCGAGTTTACCAGGTACTGTAACCCTAATCTAGTGAAGTCTCTGATGTATTAATAAGCCATTGTAGTCACCGGGTGCAGATCACGTGCACATTGTGGTCAGGGCTTGGATTTATCGTTATTAATCGTCTATGGTAGAGTTTATAGCAAACATTTCTGTTCAGCATTTGGTCAGGAATATTCATGCAGGCGTTATAAAGTCAGCCAGAAATGGGATTTGGGGATTGCTTCTCATGGTGGCCATGTACAGGGCAGATTACTGTAGCTGAAGGTGATTGTTTTGCCCCATGTACCTATAGGGAAACACTGGATAATTTATTAGGATTTATTTCTTTTGATATTGAGCCTCGGTCGTTGCTATTACAATATTCTAATAAGAGAGTTATATTGTGTTTCGCCCACAGATCTGAGTTTACCACCAACAGATCATGGTCCGGACAGTACCACCTGGTGAGACATGTTTCCTCCATTACTAAGTACATGATGGGGATTAATGATTAATGATGGCTCATTACCTGTTACATTTATTCCACAGCTCCGATGACATCATTATTGATGATGATGATGATTCCAATAGAGCAGCAACTTCCATGTATAATAGTAAGTTATCATTTCTAGACACAATCCAGGTTTATGTTATTGTAGAGGTAACAATTACTTTTCTGTACTGTCACAGGTCAGTTTCCAAATCTAACAATTACAAGGGCGCTGATCAGGAGTTGGAACAGCGAGCCACCTGGGAAATGTGCTGTAAATTCCACTGTCAGAGAATGACAGCAGCATTTAACAGGTTAACAGAAGCAGGCAGAGCTCCAATCCACTCTCGGCTGTCAGAGGCAGATGATGGCTGAATGACACAACCATCATCTGCCATGAAAGAGGCGGGCTCAACTCCTTAGCCCTCTCCATTCATTCTCTACTGATGAGCGTCGTACATGGTTGTTAAGGGGTTAAATTACAGATACCTTACAGAGGTAATTCTATTTTACACATGCTTGATTGGTGTGGATCCAGTGTCTCGGATATTTCCATATTGGGAGAGCAAGTCACCGCCATGTTGACTTATGGCCATTGTTATCCTTAGAGAATTTATTACAGATGTGCAGTACATTTGCTTGTGTCTTTTTGGAAACCCAATAGACATCAATGGAGAAATCCCTGCACCAAGGAATCCCACATCTCCATTAAAACCATGGAGGCTACCATGAATCAGCAAATGAGGTGAAAATGGACCCCTACCATTTGAGGGTCCACCCTCCGGCCATTGAGGACATGTTCACTTCTGATCTTGTACTGAGCACATACAACATTACTAAGGATATATTACCTGAGCAACAGGTGGGATAGACATCTGAGAAAGTTTATGGACCCTGATGTTGCTGAACCCCATTATAATGTCAGATCCTGATCTGAAGGGAAGATCCTGTGGATTTCTGGTGGTCTGGTCAGCTATGTGTTCTGCTCTGGTCGGATCCCATATTCATAGTCTTATTAGTCCTCTACACTCTATATTTATAGACCCCTCTCTAGTACGGGCTGCATACTAACACGTCTGATTTGAGCCTTATAAAAAGTATTTTCACTCTTCCATATTTCTGTACAGATCATTTACCATCTGACAGCGAGGAGAGCTCCGCTACAGAGGAGAGGTAAGTTAGGCCAGATCCATCTACCTCTATATAAAGCCATGAACTAGGCGAGATGTTTCCTGTGGATTTATATATGATTCTTATCTTTGCCAGGACACCACGATGTAACATCCCCGGCTGTTTCCTGGAAGAAATTATTTCTCCTACTTCCATCTATGTTACCCACTTCCAGGAAAATAAGGAGGAGCTGGTGGAGCGACTGTACAACTTGTACAACCGGACAGTCTTCGATAATAAGGTATCACATCTTGTCATGGGTTTCTGGGTGATACATAACTTCTCTATTATCTTCCCCTTTAGACAATCAATTCCAAGAAAAATGGCTCTAACTTTCTGAAAGGCAGATTCCTAACCCCATTGTCATGTTTCTGTAATATAGTTATTGAATATCTCAGGTAAATCTCACTTAGTTTGGTGAATGCCGTCATCCTCTTCCCATCTGTGGGACGAGAGGAAACCTTAGATGATCCACCATGCAGAGACAAAAAGATTAGCATTTTTTGGCTTGAAGTTCAAAGGATTTTTACATTTATTTATAAAAAACATCTAGTTGATATTTGGACATTTTAGAATAAGGTTATTTTTATTTTTGTTCTCACATCTTGGACTTCTCGGTAGACCCCGCGCCCCATACAAGTAGACCAGTGCTGTAAATGACATATGAGAGTTGGGGACTTTGTAAGATTGGGGGTCAAAGAGTTTACAGATGTAATGGAATTTGTTTTCTTTATTTTAGCTCCCTTTGAAAATGGACATTTTGTGGAGCAAGAGGCTGACAGCATCCGCCGGCCAATGCTGGAATAAGCTGCAGAACAACCGCCGCTTCTCATATATTGAGCTTTCTGAAAAAGTCTGCGATTCTGCCGGTAGGTTTCACATCACATCCATCCTACAGCTTCATAAGACAACCTGTATACAGGGCAAAAAAACTGCTACTTGTTATGCAGAACATCTTAGAAACTCATTGTACACACTGTCATAAGAAAAACTAAGTACACCCTCTTTGAATTCTAGTATTATACATATCAGGAGAAAATAAAAAAAAGTATCAGCTCCATAGAAAGTCCTAAAAGTAGGGAAATACAATCTCAGAAAACAAAGTGAAAAAAATATATTGCATCATTATTTAACAAAAAGTAGGCCAAAAGGCAACAACGGTGTGTGATAAAGTACACCGTCGATGCAACTTCAAGTTATTGCTGCTAAAGATGATTCTAAAAGCTATTGATTGATGGGGTGTACTTATTTTTCACTCTCTGCTTCTGCATTTTGAAGTAGGTTTCAGTAAATAAATAACGGCACGGTTGACTTGTCAAGGGTTGTTCATCTCATGATGTATTTTGTATTTTGTCCAGCTATGTAAAACCAAATAGTTCAATCAGGGTGTACTCAGATTTTGTCATAACTGTATAACCTCTTGTTTTAGAGCGAGTACGATCCACACTTGTGCATGAGATGTGCCATGCCGCCACTTGGATAATCAACGGTGAACGCAAAGACCACCATGGCTTGTTATGGCAGGCTTTCACAAGAAGGGTAAACCTTATCCATCCCGAGCTGCCAAAAGTGACGGAATATCACAATTATACCATCAACTACACCTACAAGTACAAATGCCACCGGTGTGATAAAGAGTAAGTGGATTTTATGACCCATCTCCTCCGGACACACAATCACTGCGGAGAGACGTCCGTGCGGTTCTGTTGGTGGAATGCTTTCATACTTTACTACTATCAGAGCGGACTGACGTCTGGGGGGCGGTAGGGTTTAGGATGCTACGTGTTATATTTTCTGTGCTGGGCCAGTTCTTAATATATTGATTTCAATTTGTTCTTGTTAATATAATCCATGGTGTTAATGAACATTCATTCCAGTCCAGTAACCAATATTCCTCTTATCTTTGCAGAATTGGGCGATTTAGACCAATAGCTGGCAATAAACGTAAATGCCGCAGGTGCGGAGGACGAATGCGACAACTACCCAGCAGCTCAACATGTAACTATTCTTCAGAATATTTAGTCTCTAATTTTATTTCTTTAAAATGTAAAGTTGAGACACTTTTATATATTTTCCCCTGAGTAGCGAGACAATGAATATCTGTGTTCATCACCAGCAATTAGCGGTAAAGATCCAGAATCCGTCCTCATAGGTTCCAGATAAGCCCCGGTTACATTTCCCATAACTTGCTGGCTATGGAATGATTGACCATTCCCAGCAATTATCTACAATGCTCTGGAAAACCTTCTATGAGTTTACGCTTTGTTGGATGTAATTATTTTCTTTCTATTTTCAGGTTCATTATTGGAACAGTGAGATTCCTCTAAATATTGTCATCTCATCCACCTGTGATGGAGGTAAGAACGAATCTTCCAGTATTGTCAGCAATCAATAATAAAAGTGAATTTTACAATATTGAGAATCTGGAGTCTCTAATTTAGTCTTTTATTGAGTTTTATCATTTAAAGATTAAATACTTTTATATATTTTGCCTTTTTCCACCACCGTGTAGGGAGACAATCAGTTTACGTCTTCATCACAAGCAGCGAACAGCAAACATTCAGAATCCACCTCTTCTGATGGACACAAAGCTTCTGACGTGCGTTTTCCAGGTAAATTTTTCGGTGCTTTTCCTCCAATCATTCTTGTTTTCAAGAAGTGCAACAGCGAGGACAGTGTAAGCAAGGTGTCATAACAGAAGAAATGCAATATCGGTTTTATTACTGCATTTATTTGTTCTAATTATTATTTTTTCTTGCTGCACAATTTTTAAATTCTGTCTGAGAAAGAAAGTTATCAGCCTACTGCTGCGGAGGAATCTCCAACACCCAGTCTGACGGGCGAGATGAGCCCCTCTGACATGGCATGCCGTATAGATCTATTGTGAGTGCTCTCACCATAGCCGTATGGCTCATGTCGCATTTATCTCATATTACACTATTATTGGCAGCTTCCTATTTCCAATCTCCACATTGGCCTTCTTTGTAGACAATATATAATGCAATATTTCAGGTCTATTTCACCTTCAGCTGATGACCAGGAATACAATGCTGAAGTTCCTTCTCTGAGTTTGATTCTTTTGATCACCAGTACCTTTTCTCAAGTTTTTAAAAAACATCTTTTAATTGTTTTCAGGTTAATGAGAAAGGCGACTTATCGCTTCTACACAGGCATGACACATCGTGGAAGAAAACCGTGAATTCCGGCCCCGACCTGCGCTGAGAACAGTTTCCAAGACCTGGAGAATCTCTACAAGTGCTTTATAATCAGAGCTGCCCAGCAATGGATATGGCGCTGGACATTTGAACTTCAATAGTCATCAATTGCTTTTTTTTTCTAATTTTTCTGAGTTAGATATAAATACCATTAAAAAATGAATATATTAATTCTTTCTAGTTTGGGATTTTTGTTCTGCAAAACGATGGCTGTTGATAAACATATTACAATCAATGTTGTCTACTTGTGATATTCAGCCATAATCCGCCTCGCACAATCGAGAGGAGCGGAGCTTTGTCTGCTGCTGTTAAACTGTTAAATGCAGCTGTCAATCTGTGAGAGTTGCATTTCACCCCTTAACGTCTAATGACGGACACAGTCCATCATGGCTGGGTGTCAGTTTCCGCACCAGGACGGACAGTGTCCGTCATGCATGTAAAGTGACACTAAAACTTGCAAACACCCAGTGATAGTTCAGCGCCGGCAGATGTGTATGACAGCTGAGAGGCACGGAAAGAGGTGCAGACACCAGTAGTGTAGTTACCAGGGGGGCAGAGGGTGTTGTTGCCTCGGGCCCCTTCCTTTGAGGGGGCCCACCCAGAGCTACTGCCACTGAGTATACCAACTGAGTTGTAATCAGGGTTACCGGTTAGAGGCCCACTCAGATTTTTCTCCCACCCCCGAGTTGAACCCCTAGGTACGCCTCTGGCAGGGACCCATGCTGTCGGTCCCCACACCCAGATCGCTGTAATCGGGCAGTCAATCTGACAGACCGCTCACAGCATGACTGCGCAGGAGATGCTGAAATATCAGCCCTTCCTGCCCGATCAGAGGAGAAGCTCGGCGCTGACAGTGCCAGAGCTTCTGCTGTTAGAAACTTGTGTGAAATCTAGAATCAATTTTTATCCCACTCCCAGTGGCACCCCAGTCTTCCTGTCCGTCCTCCCATCTCCTCTGTTATATATATATATGAAAGAGATTGAGATGGCTGCACATTTCTATTCGGCAGATGAGGCTTACGCCATGATCTGTTCGGATACAGACAGTGCCAGTGAAATGGCCGAGCAGTTTTTGCTGATGTCGTCCTCGCCCACACTCAGATCATAGTGGTCAACTGATGTCCTGTACGACACCCCTATGTTCAAAGAGGTAATGGCCCGGTGACGATTTGAGAGCATTCTTCAATTTCTACATTTTGCAGAAAACGCAAATTGCCCCCCTTCCAATGACCCCAGCTCTTTACAAAATCAGGCCCCTAATAAAATATTTTAACAATAAATTTTCTCAGACATTTACCACAGAAAAAATATTTCTGTGTGGACGAGTCCCTGGTCTTTTTCAAGGGCAGGCTGCATTTCAAGCAGTACTTGCCGAATTAAAGGTCCAGATTCGGACTGAAAATATATAAGTTGCGTGAAGGCGACTCTGGCTACATACATAAATTCCGGGTCAGGGCCGGCTCCAGGTTTTCATGGGCCCCGGGCGAAAGAGTCTCAGTGGGCCCCTTTAACACATACCACAATTCATGATGCACAGATACGGCAGAGAAATATAGGTATCGTACAATGCCAAAGATTTCACTTCTTACATTACATGACTGATATCTATTGTAAATTCTACAATAGCTCAGAAACCAGACAGTATAGTCCTCCATACAGTATTATGGGCACCACATAGTGCTCTGTACAGAATAATGAGCCACATATACTGCTCCATACAGAATAATGGACCCCATATAATGCTTAATACAGTATAATGAACCTCATATATTGCTCCATAGAGAATAATGAGCCCCATATATTGCTTCATACAATATAATGAGCCTCATATAATGCTCCAAACAGTATAATGAGCCCACATATTGCTTCAAACAGAACAGTGGGCCCCATATATTGTACTATACATAATGGGCCCCATATAATGCTCCATACAGTATATTATGGGCACCATATAATGCTCCATACAATATATGATGGGTCACACATATAATGCTCCATACAGTATATAACGAGCCCAATGTATTACTCCATATTTGATGGGCCCAATATAATGCTTCAATATATGATGGGCCACATATATTACTCCATATATAATGGGTGCACACTAGTCATCACGTCCTCTGATCTGAAACATCACAGTCAGAAGACACGGAAGTCGCTGCAGAGGAGGAACGGGGAGAGGTAAGTATTGCAAGTATCATGGCCCTGAGCAAGCGACGGGGGCTCACTTGTGGGGGCTGGCACTTGACCTTAATAGCTCGCCGGTGTCCCCGACAGCGAATGAGCCCCCCGACCTGCTCAAGCACTTGCCCAGGTGCTGATACCGTCCCTAATTACGACTATTTTTATATCTATATCTATATACACTGCTCAAAAAAATAAAGGGAACACTTAAACAACAACTTAAATAACTCCAAGTCAATCACACTTCTGTGAAATCAAACTGTCTACTTAGGAAGCAACACTGATTGACAATTTCACATGCTGTTGTGCAAATGGAATAGACAACAGATGGAAATTATTGGCAATTATCAAGACACCCTCAATAAAGGAGTGATTCTGCAGGTGGGGACCACAGACCACATCTCAGTACCAATGCTTTCTGGCTGATGTTTTGGTCACTTTTGAATGTTGGTTGTGCTTTCACACTCATGGTAGCATGAGACAGACTCTAAAACCCACACAAGTGGCTCAGGGAGTACAGCTCATCCAGGATGGCTCATCAATGCGAGCTGTGGCAAGAAGGTTTGCTGAGTCTGTCAGCGTAGTGTCCAGAGGCTGGAGGGGCTACCAGGAGACAGGCCAGTACACCAGGAGACATGGAGGGGGCCGTAGGAGAGCAACAACCCAGCAGCAGGACCGCTACCTCCGCCTTTGAGCAAGGAGGAACACTGCCAGAGTCCTGCAAAATGACTCCCAGCAGGCCACAAATGTGCATGTGTCTGCAAAAACGGTTAGAAACTGACTCCATGAGGATGGTCTGAGTGCTCGACGTCCACAGATGGGGGTTGTGCTCACATCCCAACACCGTGCGGCCCTCCAAAGAAATGCCACCCCACACCATTACTGACCCACTATCAAACCGGTCATGCTGAAGGATGTTGCAGGCAGAAGATCGCTCTCCACGGCGTCTCCAGACTCTGTCACGTCTGTCACATTTGCTCTGTGAGGGTGGAGGGTGGACTTATGCAGTTTTGAAATGGCTACTTTTCTGGTTATCTACATGCTGGAGCACACTTTGAATAGACAACGAGAGGAGGTGGTGGTCCCAGAGGATGAGGTGGAAGCAGAAGATCATAATAATAATAATTTTATTTATATAGTGCCAACATATTCTGTAGCACTTTACATTTTAGAGGGGACTTCTACAGACAATAGATTTTACAGCATACCAAGAGGAATGAGGGCCCTGCTCGCAAGCTTACAATCTATGAGGAAATAGGGGAGACACGAAAGGTGGATGGTAACAATTGCTTTCATTGTTCTGACCAGACATAATGTAAGAAATCAGGTGTTCATTTAACGCTGCATGAACCAGATGTCAGTCAGAATATGTAAAAGGACAGAGGACTATTAAATTCATAAAGTGTGTGAGAACATGATGCGAGGAACCTGGTTATGAAGAAAACTTTGAATGGGCAACACAGGGATAGTTAAATAAATGTGTCCAGGCGGTAGGCCAGTCTGAAGAAATGCGTTTTAGGGCACGCTTTAAACTGTGGGTATTGGAGATTAATCAATTCTCTAGGTAGTGCATTCCAAAGAATTGGTGCAGTACGTTAGAAGTCTTGGAGAGGTTCTGATTATTGAGGATGTTAACTTCACATCATTAACAGAATGGAGGGCACAGGTAGGGTGGTAGACTGAGAAGAGGGAGGAGATGTAGTGTGGTGCTGAACCGTGGAGTGCTTTGTGGGTGAGAGTGATAAGTTGATATTGAACTCTGGAGTGGATGGGTAACCAGTGTAATGACTGGCTCAAGGAAGAGGTATCGGTGTAACAGTTGGTGAAGTCAAGGGATAACAATATCTCTAGGATCCGGACAGTCATTACACAGGCGGGTGCCATGGAAGGGGTTCATGGTTCCATACAAACTGTTACTGAACGGGCAGCAGCCACGGGACAAATGGAGGACTATGAGGAAGAAGAGCTAATGGGCATGCAACAGTCAGGAGATGAAGTGGATAATGATCCCCTCTCTGTTGTCTCTAATTTGAGGAACGGGACGGAGGAAGCAAGCTTGAGTGTTTACTCGCCACCAACACAGCATGGATGTGGACTTGATGGAAGAACCTGACACAGGAGCGCCTTCTTGCTGTACTATCTGCATCATCATGCCCTTATATTTAGGATTAGAAGTAGTACTGACTACTGGGTTGTCATTCTGTCAGATCCACAGTACAAGCGTAAATTTTTCCAGAGGCGTGCCCCCCTTGTAAGGGATGCGCGCAGGCTGGAGTATTATATAAACACGCTTGTAGACAATCTTAAGAGTGGTTTTTCCCAAGACAGCAGTGAGGTACACAGTGTGCATCGCAGTTATAGACTTCCAACCCCGGGAATGTTGAGTTGTCAAAGGAAAAATATTAGCAGCTTCAGTGTACGTGGCATAAGCAAATTCTGCGTGTCATTTCACATATTTTTTAGACCAGCTCATGCACCAGCAGAACAGAATACAGGTCTGACACAATGTAAACGACTAACAGAGAGGAAGGTGCATTAGTATCTCAAGCTCAATATCAAGGCCATCAGGTGGAATTTGGACCCATTTGCATTTTGGTAGTCAAAAATGGAAGAGTGGCCTGAGCTCGCCTGTCATGCCTTGGAGGTTTTGTCATGCTTGGTAGCCAGCATTCTCTCAAAACGTGTCTTCAGTGCTGCTGGTGGTCTCCTGAGACATAAGCGCATCTGGCTGTCTCCTGAAATTGTAGACTTCCTAATTCTCATCAAGATGAACAAGTCATGGATTTCCAATGAATTTTGCATTCCAGTCGCAGACATGGCAGACTAGGCATGGTGTCATTTTTAGTGTCATGAATTGATTTTGCGCTATTGCAGTCTCTGACACGTTTATTGTGGCTTCTGTGCCTACTGTTCCTACTGCTGCTGATGTTACAAACATTTTTTTTTAAATGTGGAGACTCCAAGTTTGGTCTCCATATGGTGTGTTGCCTGTAGTGGAAGGGGTGTCACAGCACAATTATACTATTTCTACTCTGGGAAAATTGATGCCACTTTAGTGGTGTGTGACAATAATTTTTTGAAATGTGGAGATTCCAAGTTGGGTCTCCATGTGGTGGGTTGCCTGTAGTGAAAGGGGTGTCAGAGGCGCATTATACTGTTTCTACTCTGGGAAATATAATGCAACTTTAGTGGTGTGTGACAACAATTTTTTGAAATGTTTGTACTCCAAGTTGTGTCTTTATCTGTTGGGTTGACTGTAGTGGCAGGGGCATCAGAGGATCATTATACTACTTCTACTCTGGGGAATATGATGCCACTTTAGTGGTGTGTGACAATAATTTTTTGAAATGTGGAGATTCCAAGTTGGGTCTCCATGTGGTGGGTTGCCTGTAGTGAAAGGGGTGTCAGAGGCGCATTATACTGTTTCTACTCTGGGAAATATAATGCAACTTTAGTGGTGTGTGACAACAATTTTTTGAAATGTTTGTACTCCAAGTTGGGTCTTTATCTGTTGGGTTGACTGTAGTGGCAGGGGCATCAGAGGGTCGTTATACTATTTCTACTCTGGGGAAATTGATGCCACTTTAGTCGTGTAGGACAATTATTTTGTGAAATGTGGAGATTCCAAGTAACGTCTCCATCTGGTGGGTTGCCTGTAGTGGAAGTGGTGTCAGAGGCGCATTATACTATTTCTAATATGGGGAAACTGATGCCATTTTAGTGGTGTGTGAGAATATTTTTTATAAATGTGGAGACTCCAAGCTGGGTCTCCCTCTGGCGTGTTGCCTGTAGTGGAATAGTTGTCAGAAGCCCATTGTACTGGTTCTACTCTGGGGAAATTGATGCCACTTTATTCGTGTGTGACAATAATTTCTTGAATGTTTGCACTCAAAGTTGGGTCTCCATCTCGTGGGTTACTTGTAGTGGAAAGGATGTCAGAGACCCATTGCTCTATTTCTATTTTGGGGAAATTGATGCCACTTTATTGGTGTGTAGCAATTTTTTTTAAATGTTTGCACTACAAGTTGGAATTAGAGATGGTGTATTTCACCATGGATGGAAGACACCCCTTGTCAGAAAGGAAAAGAGAAAACTAACAAAGGACACAGGCAGAGGCGCACATGAATGACAGTGGTTAGAGAGGTGTTAGTATTTTGATATTCAGGCTAAATATTGGTGAATAAATGTGAATTGTCAGCTCTGCTCATGGACCTTAAGGAAGAAGTTGTTCTTCATTTGTATCTGGATCCTAAGTGAAATGTAACAAATGTTTACAGATCTCTGAAGTCAACACTTACTTTCTGACCAGAATGGTTTTCTACATTTGCATAACATGAAGCTCACGGACCCCCCATTTAAAAGCTCCAAAGGGGTTCTATACCAGGGACAGGAAATTATTCATTTGAGGAAAGCGTTTGCAAATATCCAATTAGAGGAGCCACCACTCCTTCTGGGCATGAAATTCCACAAAGGCTTAGAACACGGTGGAGCAGGAGTTCTTATGTAGGGTAATGAAGTAGTTTGGGTTTGGTGAGAATTTTCTAGGTGGATCCAAGGCCAGAACAAGGTATTTTGGTGCCGTAGGCAGATGAAGCCGATGGTGCCCCCCCTCCGATGAACTTTCAGTCCCTAAGTAAAGGAATGAGTCAGAGACTAAACCGACAGGTCCCCTAACGCCCCTCTCCTTTCCTTCTGATGGGTTAAGTAGCAAGCTGTTAAGACTACTATCAATAGAATTGCTACCTTTTTCACTCAAAAATACCAGCAAAAGTAAAAAGAGTGATGTGATGTACTTTAGAGAAGTGGCTCAACAGGGAGTATTTTTTTTTAAGATAGGTATAGAATCATACATTGTTTAAGGACCATTAAGAGAATACAAATCGCTATATTCATCCCTGACAGCCTATATTTTAAATCTCATACCCAGTGATGGTCATGGAAACTAATATAGCTTAACTATAATGGGGGCTGTTTGGTTTCAGTTAAGATGTCCAGCATTTGGAAGATATCATAATAGAAACTAAACAGACCCTATTATAGATAAAGGGATACATATGATGATTTTACTCCCATCATGGTAGTTCTGGTGCCGTATTTCTGTATTGATGGTGCTTCTGCTGATGTATTCATGTATGGATGGTGGTTCTAACAATGTATTTATGTAGTAATGAATGCTCTGGTGACTGATTCATAACCAGAACGATCATCAATATAAAACCAAAATCATCCTCACTACATAAATTGAACACCAGAGCTATCACTAGTACATAAATACGGCACCAGAACCATCATTAGTAAATAACTATGTCTTTAGAACTTCCATCAGTATATGAAAATGGCACCAGAACCACCATCAGTAGATAAATGCATCACTAGAAAGATCGTCAGTACAGGACTATGTTGTGAGTTCATTTTCCCCTTCACCGTTGATGTCTGATGAACTCCCTCTGCTGGTGAAGAGAGGTAGTGAAATTGATTGGGTTCAGAAGAACCTGTCATCTGAACAGGTGGAGCCTGATTGGACACCCGGAATCACTGAGTGGATATAAGGCAGCCGACGCCCTGCTGGGGTGCTGGTGATCCTTTCTGCTCTGAGCTCTTGCAACCAGTTTAGTCCTGTCTACTGAAAGCTAAGTTTTTGCACTCTTATTTTTCCATGAGATTTTGTCTGTTTACTTAGTGTTTGTGTTCTGCCTGTCCTTGTTGGGACAGGCTGAACTCCATTTTTGTCTCTGGTCAAGTTGATCTTTTGCTCAGTCTTCAAAATATACCTGAGTGCTGATATAGTGATTTTGAAGTCTAGTGACTTCAGGGCCTTTTTCTATCAGACGTGTTGGACATCATTTTTGGCAGAATTTTTGCGGATTACAGCCAGCATCTTTTCTGTCCTTTCCTATTTAGTTAGTTGGGCCCCATCGTTTGCTCAACCTGTCTTTCTGTCTGTGTTTGTGTTTTCATCTGCTTTTCACCGACAATACATGTTGGGGGCTGTCTATTGCTTTGGGGTCTGCTCTGGGGCAGTTTAGATTTCCCCTTTCTTTCTTTAGGCTTATTTAGTTCTCCGGCTGTGAACGAGGGGTCTAGGGCACCGTAGGAACCCCCCACGGCTACTGTTAGTTGTGGTGAATAGGATCAGGGGTCTGCAATCCGATAGCTACCAACCTCTCTGGTTTTCTGGACTTAGCTTGTATTTTTGTTTTTTCCTCCTTCGGTGACTCATTCATAACAGAATCACCAGCCATACCGCAGATTGTAGGGTACTCAATAGCAGGAAAGAATTGTAAAAAAAAAAGAAAAAAAAAAAAGGGAAAGAAAAAAAAGTGTCAGAATGATTTTTTTGTGTGTGTATATTTTTTCCTCTATGTCTTTGAGGCCGTAGGGGGAATTTTTTCTTCTCAATGGAGATGAAGCAATTGTCTGATCGTGTGGAGCAGCTCGCTGATGAAGAGCGGGGAATTTCCGCCTATCTTGCTCATTCACATGTTGCTGAGCCAAAGATCCCTACTCCTGATGTGTTTTTTGGGGATCGGTCTAAATTTTTGAATTTTAAGAATAATTGTAAATTATTTTTTGCCTTGAAGCCTAACTCATCAGGGTGGTCCGCACACCAAGTTAAAATTGTCATCTCCTTGCTGCGCGGCGATCCTCAGGATTGGGCGTTTTCTTTGAAACCTGATGATCCTATTCTAACTAATGTGAACGCATTTTTTCAAGCCTTGGGGCTGTTGTACGATGAACCTAATGCTATTGATCAGGCTGAAAAGGCCCTGTTGGCATTGAGCAAGGGTCAGGATTCTGCAGAGTTGTACTGTCAAAAATTCCGAAGGTGGGAGGTCCTTACTACCTGGAATGATGGTGCCTTGGCAGCTCTCTTTCGGAAGGGTTTGTCAGAAACCGTAAAAGATACTATGGTGGGATTTCCTGTTCCCTCTGGTCTTGACGATTCTATGTCATTAGCCATTCAGGTTGATCGGTGTTTGCGTGAACGCAAAACTGCACGAGAGGTGTTGCCACCTGTTGAACAAATGTCTGAACCTATGCAATGTGATAGAGTTTTGTCTAGGGCGCAACATCAGGAGTTCAGAAGGCATAAGCTGTGTTTTTTCTGTGGAGATGCCTCGCATATTATTTCTGTCTGCCCTAAACGAGAGAAACATTTTGCACACACATTTGCTGTGGGTGTGTGAGGTACTCCTGGGGTGGACCCGCTAGACCGTGGCAACGAACCTCCCGGGGGCGAGCTGACCAGGTGGACCACCCCCTATACAGGGAGTGTTTGGGGCAAGCCCGCGGGTAACTATTACCACGGCAGCTGGTACCCAGGGGATGTAAAGACAGACAGACAGGTAGACCCGACTTGGAGACACAGGACTGGCGGGCACGGCTTGGGGACACAGGACAGACGGGCACGGCTTGGAGACACAGGACAGGCGGGCACGGCTCGGAGACACAGGACAGACGGGCACGGCTTGGAGACACAGGACAGGCGGGAACAGCAGGCACGAACAGAAGGACAATGGTGCGGGAACAGAACTGGACGGGACATGACAACGGACCACCCGAGCCTAGGAGAGAGGACAATGGAAAAGGCAGATGAGCTACGGGCGAACAGGACGCAGGGGCGTACATAGAGAGCGGGCCAGAATCACTAACGAAGCGCAGTGATAATCAGGCACCGCCAGCAGGAAGAGGCGGCCTGATATAGGGGAAGTAGAAGGGCCTTCCGGGTCGTGACCTCTAGTGCAGGAGAGGAGGGCGCTTCCTCAGGAGGAGGAGGCGCGCGTGTGCCCGGGCATAGTGTGTGCGCGCGCCCGCCGAGGAGGAGGGGCGGGAGCGCGCACCCGGCGCGGTCCAGAAGACCGGACGGATGCGATCGCCGGACGGAGGAGAGGAGCCGGGAGGGACCGCGGAGAAGCCCGCGGCAGCCGGCGCCGTGGCGAGGAGGCCACCGGCGAGCGGGTAAGCTGCGGTCGGGAGGAGGCGATGGAAGGAGTGCGCGGCAGCCGCCGCGTGACAGTACCCCCCTCCTTACGCTCCCCCCTCCGCAGCCCGGAAAAAAATTTAGCCAAGATTCGAGGAGCCTGGATGTTCTCCTGGGGCTCCCAGGACCTCTCCTCGGGGCCAAAGCCCTTCCAATCAACCAAAAAAAAGGTTCTCCCCTTTTGCCTCCTCATGGCCAAAATATCTTTAACCTCAAATACATCGTCTGCGGAGACAGGCGGAGGCGAGTGAAGAGCCGTGGAATGGAAACGATTGAAGATGACTGGCTTTAGAAGAGACACATGAAAAGCATTAGGGATGCGGAGAGAGGCGGGAAGCCGTAGTTTGTAGGAGACGTCATTAATACGGGACAAGACCTCAAAGGGTCCAATATAGCGGGGACCCAGTTTATGGGAAGGGATCTTGAGGCGAATAAACTTGGAGGCCAGCCAAACTTTATCACCTGGGTGATATGGCGGGGCATCCAGGCGCCTTTTGTCTGCGTGTCTCTTAACCCTGTTACGAACCAACTCGAGAGCGGCCTTGGTCTCCTGCCAGATCCTGGAGAATTCACCGGTCAGAAGATCAGCCGCCGGTACACCCGAGGCAGGAGGAACCGGTAGAGGTACACCAGGATGTTGCCCGTAGACGACAAAGAAAGGGGACTTGCCAGAAGACTCACTGACGTGGTTATTAAAGGCAAACTCAGCCCACGGGAGTAATTCAGACCAGTCGTTCTGGTGGACATTAGAAAAATGCCGGAGGTAGTTCACCAAACTCTGATTCGTCCGTTCTGCCTGACCGTTGGACTGTGGATGGTAAGATGAGAAGTCAAGAGTGACATCCATCGATCTGCATAGGGCTCTCCAGAAGCGAGAGGTGAATTGGACTCCTCTGTCCGAAACAATATGTTGGGGCAGTCCATGAAGACGGAAGATGTGCTGAACGAAAATCTTCGCCAAGGCTGGTGCCGATGGCAAGCCGGGAAGAGGGATGAAATGTGCCATCTTAGAGAACCTATCTACCACCACTAGGACGACAGTACAGTTGGTAGACTGGGGCAGATCCGTAATAAAGTCCATGGCAATGTGTTGCCAAGGAGACGAGGGTACTGGAAGCGGGTGTAGAAGACCAGAAGGCAGCTGCCTAGGCACCTTGATCTTGGCACAGGAGAGGCAGGAGGCGACGAAATCCCGGACATCCTGGGGAAGAGTCGGCCACCAGTAGTAGCGGGACACCAGGAGAAGTGTCTTTTTAAGCCTGAGATGGCCAGCCAGCTTGGAAGCATGTCCCCAGTGTAGGATTCATCTTCGGTCCTTCTCCGGCACAAAAGTCTTGCCAGGTGGAGGTGAAAGGAGAGAAAGCGGTGCCACCGTGATGAGCCTGGATGGATCCAAGATATGCGTGGGTTCCTCTTCGACATCTGCGGAAAGAGAGGACCTGGACAAGGCGTCAGCTTTGAAGTTCTTGTTACCTGGACAAAAATGCAAATCAAAATCGAATCGACCGAAGAACAGAGACCACCTGGCCTGTCGTGGGTTGAGTCTCTGTGCAGACCGAATGTAAGCTAGATTTTTATGGTCTGTGAAGATTGTGAAGGGATGTATGGCGCCCTCCAATAAGTATCTCCACTCCTCTAGAGCTAACTTGATGGCAAGCAGTTCTCGGTCTCCGATGGAATAATTCCGCTCTGGGGTGGAGAAGGACTTGGAAAAGAAACCGCACGTAACAAGCCTACCAGAGGGAGACTTTTGAGATAAAACCGCTCCAGCTCCAGTTGCAGACGCATCCACTTCGAGGTCGAACGGTTTGTTGACCTCAGGACGATGGAGTATGGGTGCCGTGGCAAATGCTCGTTTCAGAGACAGGAAGGCTTCCTCTGCTTCAGGGGTCCAGACGTGCGGGTTGGCTCCTTTACGGATCAAAGACGAGATAGAGCCAGCCAATGAGGAAAAATGAGGGATGAACTGCCGATAGTAATTTGCGAAGCCGAGAAATCGCTGAATGGCTTTCACCCCTTGGGGACGTGGCCAGTTAAGCACGGCAGACACCTTCTCTGGATCCATACGCAAGCCAGAGTCGGAGATGATATAGCCTAGAAATGGAAGGGAAGACTGTTCAAAGGCGCATTTCTCCAATTTGGCGTACAGGCGATTCTCCCTCAATCGGAACAGTACTCGGCGGACATCTCTTCTGTGGGTGGACAGATCGGGAGAGAAGACAAGGATATCGTCAAGATACACGACCACACAGGAGTACAGAAGGTCTCGGAAAATGTCGTTCACAAATTCCTGAAAGACTGCGGGAGCGTTGCACAACCCGAAGGGCATGACAAGATACTCGTAGTGTCCATCCCTGGTGTTGAAGGCGGTCTTCCATTCATCTCCGGAGCGAATACGGATGAGATTGTAGGCTCCACGGAGATCCAATTTAGAAAAGATTCGCGCCCCTCGTAGCCGGTCGTACAACTCGGGGATGAGAGGTAGAGGATATCTGTTCTTGATAGCAATCTCGTTAAGACCTCGATAGTCAATACAGGGGCGGAGAAACCTGTCCTTCTTGACAAAAAAGAAGCCTGCTCCAGCGGGAGAAGATGACTTCCGGATGAAGCCTCTGGCCAGATTCTCCTGTACGTATTCAGTCATGGCCTGGGACTCGAGTGGACTCAACGGATAGATTCGCCCCCGGGGTGGGGTCGAGCCGGGGACAAGCTCGATCGGGCAATCATATTGCCGGTGCGGTGGAAGAGTCTCCGCCTCCTTCTTATCAAAGACGTCCGCAAAGGCCCAGTAGGCCGATGGCAAATCCGCAGGGCCCGAGACAGGAGACGAGCATTTGAGGGGTTGTACTGGACGAAGACATCTAGTCTGGCAGAAGCGGCCCCAGCGAAGAATGTCTCCGGACCGCCAATCCAGGACAGGTTCATGCATCCTCAACCACGGAAGACCCAGGAGCAAGGTGTGGGATAGAGACGGCAGCACGAAGAAGGCTATTCTCTCACGGTGCAGGCCCCCGATCTGTAATTCCAGCTCTTCAGTGACCAGTGTAACGGTCTCGCGCAAGGGAACGCCGTCGACTGAGGCTAACTGCCGGGGAACCTCCAAGGACCTGACAGGTATCCGCAATCTCTTCACCGCCACGAGTTGGATAAAATTTCCAGCAGCCCCTGAGTCAATATAGGCTATCTCCGAAAAACGTTTGGAACCCTGGATAAACAAAACAGGAAGGGTCAAGGGTAGAGAGGTATCAAAGACACCTAGGGAGGCCTCTCTTACCTGTCCTAGGCGGAGGAGTTTCCTGGCCTCACAGGGCAGGAACGCAGGAGATGGGAGGCGCTGCCACAATAGAGACAAAGACCATGAGTGAGTCTCTCCTGGCGGCGTAGCTCCGCGGGCCTGAGTCGGTCCACTTGCATGGGTTCAGGGGCTGACGCCGAGGTGGAAGGCCGCGAGCGGGGAGGACTGCGTGTCGGAGGAGAAAAACGAGTGGGCCTTCTCTCCCTGGCGACCTCGCGGGAACGCTCCCGGAAACGCAGATCAATTCGCGTTGCCAGCGAGATGAGATCCTCCAAAGACGTGGGCGTATCCCTGCCTGCCAACTCGTCTTTGATTCGAGCCGACAAGCCACGCCAAAAAGCCCCCACTAGAGCCTCGTTGTTCCATCCAAGCTCAGAGGACAACGTACGGAACTGGATGGCGTACTGTCCCACAGAGAGAGTACCCTGGCGAAGGCAAAATAAGGACTCGGTGGCGGAGACCAGACGGCCGGGCTCATCAAAGATTTACCCAAGCCAGTGCCTCACCCTCTAAGTGGGATATCATAAAAGCCACCTTGGCCCGGTCGGAGGGATACTGCAGGGGTGCCAACTCGAAATGCAACTGGCACTGGTTAATGAACCCCCGACAGAGTTTGGGATCTCCGCTATAGCGTGGGGGTTTAGCCAACCGGGGGGAAGAATGAGGAACTGCCACCGGCGCGACAGCGGCCGCCGTCTGTAGAGCAAGTAAGCGGTTATCTACTGAGGCTATATAGTTCAAAATGTGGGCCTGGGTGTCGCGCTGCTGGGCAAGTTCTTGCTGCAAGCCAGAGATTTGGGAGGCAATCCCAGGATCGGAGGTTTGCAAAGAAGAAAGTCGGGACTCCATTGATTTGAGGAACGACATGATCCTCGCCTGATTCTCACGAAGGAACAAAAGTTCCTTTTGGGTCGGGGTCGGGGTACCAGCGGGATCCATGGCCTGATTATTCTGTGAGGTACTCCTGGGGTGGACCCGCTAGACCGTGGCAACGAACCTCCCGGGGGCGAGCTGACCAGGTGGACCACCCCCTATACAGGGAGTGTTTGGGGCAAGCCCGCGGGTAACTATTACCACGGTAGCTGGTACCCAGGGGATGTAAAGACAGACAGACAGGTAGACCCGACTTGGAGACACAGGACTGGCGGGCACGGCTTGGAGACACAGGACAGACGGGCACGGCTTGGAGACACAGGAGAGGCGGGCACGGCTCGGAGACACAGGACAGACGGGCACGGCTTGGAGACACAGGACAGGCGGGAACAGCAGGCACGAACAGAAGGACACTGGTGCAGGAACAAAACTGGACGGGACACGACCACGGACCTCCCGAGCCTAGGAGAGAGGACAATGGAAAAGGCAGATGAGCTACGGGCGATCAGGACGCAGGGGCGTACATAGAGAGCGGGCCAGAATCACTAACGAAGCGCAGTGATAATCAGGCACCGCCAGCAGGAAGAGGCGGCCTGATATAGGGGAAGTAGAAGGGCCTTCCGGGTCGTGACCTCTAGTGCAGGAGAGGAGGGCGCGCGTCCTCAGGAGGAGGAGGCGGCGCGCGTGTGCCCGGGCATAGTGTGTGCGCGCGCCCGCCGAGGAGGAGGGGCGGGAGCGCGCACCCGGCGCGGTCCAGAAGACCGGACGGACGCGATCGCGGACGGGAGAGGAGCCGGGAGGGACCGCGGAGAAGCCCGCGGCTGCCGGCGCCGCGGCGAGGAGGCCACCGGCGAGCGGGTAAGCTGCGGTCGGGAGGAGGCGATGGAAGGAGTGCGCGGCAGCCGCCGCGTGACAGGGTGGTGTTCAACCTAAGTTTCTTCTGGCAATTACTCTGATCGGCTCCCTGTCCACATTTTCCGCTAAGGCTTTTGTGGATTCGGGAGCAGCTCTGAACCTGATGGACTTGGATTTTGCTAAACGTTGTGGATTTCCTATGACACCTCTGCGGACGCCTATCCCTTTGAGGGGTATTGATGCTACTCCTTTGGCGAAGAATAAACCTCAGTTTTGGACCCAGGTGGTAATGCGGGTCGCCCCAGACCATCAAGAAAATTGCAGATTTTTGGTGTTGCATAATCTGCATGATACCATTGTTTTGGGGTTTCCCTGGTTGCAAATCCATAATCCAGTTTTGGATTGGAAATCTGTGTCTGTGGTGAGTTGGGGTTGTCGGTGTGCCCTTAGTGACGCTCCTGTTTTCTCCACCTCTCCCCAGTCGCATGATGTTCCTGACTATTTGGATGATTTTTATGATGTATTTAGTGAGAATGAGTCTGCGTCTTTGCCTCCTCATAGGAGTTATGACTGTGCAATTGAGCTGAGCCCTGGGTGTAAATTTCCCAAGGGTCGACTTTTCAATTTATCTGTACCCGAGCACGAGGCTATGCGATCCTATATTAAGGAGTCGTTGGAGAAGGGTCATATTAGACCATCCTCTTCACCCTTAGGTGCTGGGTTTTTTTTCGTGGCCAAGAAGGATGGTTCATTAAGGCCTTGTATTGACTATCGTTCCCTCAACAAAATTACTGTTAAATCAGCATCCGTTAGCCCTGATTTCTGATTTATTCTCTAGAGTTAAAGGTGCTTGCTGGTTTACCAAGCTTGACCTCAGGGGGGCGTATAATCTTATTCGCATTAAGCATGGGGATGAATGGAAGATGGCGTTTAATACTCCGGAGGGACATTTTGAGTACCTGGTGATGCCTTTTGGGCTCACTAATGCCCCTTCTGTCTTCCAGTGCTTCATGAATGATATTTTCCGAGACTTAGATGATCAAAAATTTATCCACAATCTGGATGATATTTTGATCTTTTCCAAGGATTGGGACTCTCATGTGGAACATGTTCGGACTGTGTTCCGGATTTTGAGGGAGAATTCCCTGTATGTCAAGGGATCGAAATGCCTTTTTGGGGTACAGAGGATTTGTTAGGTACTCCTGGGGTGGACCCGCTAGACCGTGGCAACGAACCTCCAGGGGGCGAGCTGACCAGGTGGACCACCCCCTATACAGGGAGTGTTTGGGGCAGGCCCGCGGGTAACTATTACCACGGCAGCTGGTACCCAGGGAGTGTATAGAGGGGCCGGCCACAGGACGGGGATGCTGGCGGGAACCTCCTCCGGAGCAGGAAGACGGATGGCAGTCAGGTCAGGGACACATGCGAGACGGGGACAGCAGGCACGATCAGAGCGGTCACAGGTGCGGGAACAGGACAGGACGGAACACGACCATGGGCCTCCCGATCCTAGGAGAGAGGACAGTGGAGAAGGCAGGTGAGCTACAAACAGACAGGATGCAGGAGCGTACATAGATGAATGGGCCAGAATCACTATCAAAGCAAAAGTGATAATCAGGCGCCGCTAGCAGGGAGAAGAGGCCTGATATAGGAGTAGTATCAGAGTCTTCCGGGTCGTGACCTCTCCAGTGCAAGAGAGGAAGGCGTGCGACCTCAGGAGGAACAGGAGGCGCGCTTGAACCCGAGCACAGTGTGTGCGCGCGCCCGCCGAGGAGGAGGGACAGGGGAGGAGATGAGCCAGGAGGGATCGCGGGGAAGCCCGAGGCAGCCAAAAGCGCGGTGAGGAGGCCACCGGTGAGCGGGCAAGCTGTGGTCGGGGAGAAGGGACAGGCGGAGTGCGCGGCTGCAGTCGCGTGACAGTACCCCCCCCTTACGCGCCCCCCCTCCGCAGACCGGAAAAAAATTTAGCCAAAATTCGAGGACCCTGTATATTCTCCTGAGGCTCCCAGGACCTCTCCTCGGGACCAAAGCCTTTCCAATCAACTAGAAAAAAGGTTCTTCCCTTTTGCCTCCTTATGGCCAAAATATCTTTAACCTCAAACTCATCGTCTGCGGAGACAGGCTGAGGCGAGTGAGGAGCCGTGGAACGGAAGCGATTGAGGATGACTGGTTTTAGAAGGGACACATGAAAAGCATTAGGGATGCGGAGTGAGGCGGGAAGCCGTAGTTTGTAGGAGACGTCGTTAATGTGGGACAAGACCTCAAAAGGTCCAATATAGCGGGGACCCAGTTTATGGGAAGGGATCCTGAGGCGAATGAACTTGGAGGCCAGCCAAACTTTATCACCTGGGTGGTATGTCGGGACATCCAGGCACCTGTTGTCTGCGTGTTTCTTTACCCTGTCACGAACCAACTCGAGAGCGGCCTTGGTCTCCTGCCAGATCCTGGAGAAATCGCCGGACAGAAGATCAGCCGCCGGTACACACGAGGCAGGAGGAACCGGTAAAGGTACACCCGGATGTTGCCCGTAGACGACAAAGAAAAGAGATTTGCCAGAAGACTCGCTGACGTGGTTGTTATAGGCAAACTCAGCCCATGGGAGTAATTCAGACCAGTCGTCCTGGTGGACATTAGAAAAGTGCCGGAGGTAGTTCACCAAATTCTGATTAGTCCGTTCCGCCTGACCGTTGGACTGTGGATGGTAAGATGAGGAGAAGTCAAGAGTGACATCCATCGATCTGCATAGGGCTCTCCAGAAACGAGAGGTGAATTGGACTCCTCTGTCAGAAACAATATGTTGCGGCAGTCCATGAAGGCGGAAGACATGCTGAACGAAAATTTTCGCCAAGGCTGGTGCCGATGGCAACCCGGGAAGAGAGATGAAATGTGCCATCTTAGAGAATCTATCTACCACCACTAGGACGACAGTACAGTTGGCAGACTGGGGTAGATCGGTAATAAAGTCCATGGCAATGTGTTGCCAAGGGGACGAGGGTACTGGAAGCGAGTGTAGAAGGCCAGAAGGCAGCTGCCTGGGCACCTTGATCTTGGCACAGGAGAGGCAGGAAGCGACGAAATCCCGGACATCCCAGAGAAGGGTCGGCCACCAGTAATAGCGGGACACAAGGACAAGTGTCTTTTTAAGCCCGACATGACCAGCTAGCTTGGAAGCATGTCCCCAGTGTAGAATTCGTCTACGGTCCTTCTCCGGCACAAAAGTCTTGCCAGGTGGGGGTGAAACGAGAGAAAGAGGAGCCACCGTGATGAGCCTGGAAGGATCCAAGATATGCGTAGGTTCCTCTTCTACATCTGCGGAAAGAAAGGACTTGGACAAAGCGTCAGCTTTGAGGTTTTTATTGCCTGGATCAAAATGCAGATCAAAATCGAATCGCCTGAAGAACAGCGACCACCTGGCCTGTCGTGGATTGAATCTCTGTGCAGACCGAATGTAAGCCAGGTTTTTATGGTCTTTGAAGATTGTAAAGGGATGTACGGCACCTTCCAATAAGTACCTCCACTCCTCCAGAGCTAACTTGATGGCAAGCAGTTCTCGGTCTCCGATGGAATAATTCCGCTCTGGAGTGGAGAAGGACTTGGAAAAGAAACCGCACTTAACAAGCCTACCAGAGGGAGACTTTTGAGATAAAACTGCTCCAGCTCTGGTTGCAGACGCATCCACTTTGAGGACGAAAGGCTTGTTGGCCTCAGGACGATGGAGTACGGGTGCCGTGGCAAATGCTTGTTTCAGAGACAGGAAGGCGTCTTCCGCTTCAGGGGTCCAGACGTGCGGGTTGGCTCCTTTACGGATCAAAGAGGAGATAGAACCAGCCAATGAGGAAAAATGAGGGATGAACTGCCGGTAGTAATTTGCGAAGCCAAGAAATCGCTGAATGGCTTTCACCCCATGGGGACGTGGCCAGTTAAGCACGGCAGACACCTTCTCCGGATCCATACGCAAGCCAGAGTCGGAGATGATATAGCCTAGAAATGGAAGGGAAGACTGTTCAAAGGTGCATTTCTCCAACTTGGCGTACAGGCGATTTTCCCTCAATCGTAATAGTACTCGGCAGACATCTCTTCTGTGAGTGGACAGATCGGGAGAGAAGACGAGGATATCGTCAAGATATACGACCACACAGGAGTACAGAAGGTCTCGGAAAATGTCATTTACAAATTCCTGAAAGACTGCGGGAGCATTGCACAAACCGAAGTGCATGATGAGATACTCGTAGTGTCCATCCCTGGTGTTGAAGGCGGTCTTCCATTCATCTCCAGAGCGAATACGGATGAGATTGTAGGCTCCACGGAGATCCAGTTTAGTAAAGATTTGCGCCCCTCGTAGCCGGTCGAACAACTCGGCGATGAGAGGTAGAGGATATCTGTTCTTGATAGTAATCTCGTTAAGACCCCGATAGTCAATACAGGGGGGAAAGACCCATCCTTCTTCTTGACAAAAAAGAAGCCTGCTCCGGCTGGTGAAGATGACTTCCGGATGAAGCCTCTGGCCAAATTCTCCTGTACGTACTCAGTGATGGCCTGGGACTCGAGTGGACTCAACGGATAGATTCGCCCCCGGGGCAGGGTCGACCCGGGAACAAGCTCGATCGGGCTTATCAAAGACGTCCGCAAAGGCCCAGTAGGCCGAGGGCAGATCCGCAGGGCCCGAGGCAGGTAACGAGCTCTTGAGTGGTTGTACTGGACGGAGACATTTAGTCTGGCAGAAGCGGCCCCAGCGAAGAATATCTCTGGACCGCCAATACAGGACAGGTTCATGCATCCTCAACCACGGAAGACCCAGGAGCAAGGTGTGGGACAGTGACGGCAGCACGAAAAAGGCTATTCTCTCACGGTGCAGGACCCCAATCTGTAACTCCAGCTCCTCAGTGACCAGCGTAACGGTCTCGCGCAGGGGAACGCCGTCGACTGAAGCTAACTGCCGGGGAACCTCCAAGGACCTGACAGGTATCCGCAATCTCTTCACCGCCTCGAGTTGGATAAAATTCCCTGCAGCCCCAGAGTCGATATAGGCCACCTCAGAAAAACATTTGGAACCCTGGACAAACAAAACAGAAAGGGTCAAGGGTAGAGAGGTATCAATGACACCTAGGGAGGCCTCTCTTACCTGTCCTAGGTGGAGGCGTTTCCCGGCCTCACAGGACAGGAACGTAGAAGATGGGAGGCGCTGCCACAATAGAGACAAAGACCATGAGTGAATCTCTCCTGGCGGCGTAGCTCCGCGGGTCTGAGTCGGTCCACTTGCATGGGCTCTGGGGCTGACGCCGTGGTGGAGGGTCGCGAACGGGGAGGACTGCGTGTCGAAGGAGAAAAACGAGTGGGCCTTCTCTCCCTGGCGGCCTTGCTGGAGCGCTCCTGGAAACGCAGATCAATTCGCGTTGCCAGTGAGATGAGATCCTCCAAAGACGTAGGTGTATCCCTGCCTGCCAACTCGTCTTTAATTTGAGCCGACAAACCGCACCAAAAAGCTCCCACTAGGGCCTCGTTGTTCCACCAAAGCTCAGAGGACAACGTACGGAACTGGATGGCGTACTGCCCCACAGAGAGGGTGCCCTGGCGGAGGCAAAATAAGGACTCGGTGGCGGAGACCAGACGGCCGGGCTCATCAAAGACCTTACGAAAGGTCTCCAAGAAGGTCGCAAGCTGGGAGACTATTGGGTCATCACGCTCCCACAAGGGGTTTACCCAAGCCAGCGCCTCACCCTCTAAATGGGATACCATAAAGGCCACCTTGGCCCGGTCAGTAGGGTACTGCAGGGGCACCAACTCGAAATCCAACTGGCACTGGTTAATGAACCCCCGACAGAGTTTGGGATCACCCGCTATAACGTGGGGGTTTAGCCAACCGGGGGGAGGGATGAGGAGCTGCCACCAGTACAGGGATAGTGGCCACAGTCTGAAGAGCTAGTAAGCGGTTATCTACTGAGGCTATATAGTTCAAAATGTGGGCCTGGGTGTCGCGCTGCTTGGCAAGTTCCTGCTGCAAGCCGGAGATCTGGGAGGCAATCCAAGGATCGGAGGTTTGCAAAGAAGAAAGATGGGACTCCATTGCTTTGAGGAACGACATGATCCTCGCCTGATTCTCACGAAGGAACAAAAGTTCCTTTTGGGTCGGGGTCGGGGTACCAGCGGGATCCATGGCTTGATTATTCTGTTAGGTACTCCTGGGGTGGACCAGCTAGACCGTGGCAATGAACCTCCCGGGGGCGAAGTGACCAGGTGGACCACCCCTATACAGGGAGTGTTTGGGGCAGGCCCGCGGGTAACTATTACCACGGCAGCTGGTACCCAGGGAGTGTATAGAGGGGCCGGCCACAGGACGGGGATGCTGGCGGGAACCTCCTCCGGAGCAGGAAGACGGATGGCGGTCAGATCAGGGACACATGCGAGACGGGGACAGCAGGCACGATCAGAGCGGTCACAGGTGCGGGAACAGGACAGAACGGAACACGACCATGGGCCTCCCGAACCTAGGAGAGAGGACAGTGGAGAAGGCAGGTGAGCTACAAACAGACAGGACGCAGGAGCGTACATAGATGAACGGGCCAGAATCACTATCAAAGCAAAAGTGATAATCAGGCGCCGCTAGCAGGGAGAGGCGGCCTGATATAGGAGTAGTATCAGAGACTTCCAGGTCGTGACCTCTCCAGTGCAAGAGAGGAAGGCGCGCGACCTCAGGAGGAACAGGAGGCGCTCGTGTTCCCGAGCACAGTGTGTGCGCGCGCGTGCCGAGGAGGAGGGACAGGGGCACGCACCCGGCGAGATCCAGAAGACCGGATGGACGTGATCGCCGGGTGGAGGAGAGGAGCCAGGAGGGATCGCGGGGAAGCCTGAGGCAGCCGAAAGCGCGGTGAGGAGGCCGCCGATGAGCGGGTAAGCTGCGGTCGGGGAGAAGGGACAGGCAGAGTGCGCGGCTGCAGCCGCGTGACAGGATTTCATTTTTGGGATTTATTTTGTCTCCGTCAACTATTGAAATGGACCCGGCCAAGGTACAGGCCATTTATGATTGGGTTCAGCCCACTTCTTTGAAGGCCCTCCAGAGGTTTTTGGGTTTTGCTAATTTTTATCGTAAATTTATAGCTAATTTTTCTGGTATTGCCAAACCATTGACTGATTTGACTAAGAAAGGTGCTGATGTGCTGAATTGGTCTCCGGAGGCTGTTTCTTCCTTTCAGGAGCTGAAGTGAAGGTTCACTTCTGCTCCGGTTTTGCGGCAACCTGATGTCTCACTCCCGTTTCAGTAGAGGTGGACGCTTCTGAGATTGGTGCAGGAGCTGTTTTTTCCCAAAAAGATCCGGTAACATCTAAAATGAATCCCTGTGCTTTCTTTTCCCGAAAGTTCTCCCCATCTGAACGTAACTATGATGTGGGGAATCGGGAACTGTTAGCCATGAAATGGGCATTTGAGGAGTGGAGACATTGGTTGGAGGGAGCTAAACATCAAGTCGTGGTCCTTACTGACCACAAGAATTTGATTTACCTGGAGTCTGCCAAACGCTTGAATCCTAGACAGGCTAGGTGGGCCTTGTTTTTCACACGTTTTGATTTTGTGGTCTCTTTTCTTCCAGGCACTAAGAATGTTAAGGCAGACGCCCTCTCTAGGAGTTTCTTTGCTGATTCTCCTATTGTGACCAAGCCTGCTACCATCTTAGGTGAGGGGATAGTTCTTTCTGCCATCTCGCCCGATTTGAGACGTGCTCTGGAGGAGTTTCAGGAGGACAAACCTGAGCGTTGTCCCATTAGAAAAATGTATGTTCCTGGCCAGTGGAGGAAGAGAGTGATGTCTGAAGTTCATTACTCTGCATTGGCTGGTCATCCAGGTATTTTTGGTACTAGAGATTTGGTGAGTCGGTCTTTTTGGTGGCCCGCCTTGTCTCGTGATGTCAGGAGTTTTGTGCAGTCCTGTGGGACTTGCTCCCGGTCTAAAACTTGTTCTCGCTCTAGTGGGTTGCTGATGCCTTTGCCGGTGCCCAGGAGGCCATGGACCCATATTTCAATGGATTTTATCTCTGATATGCCTGTCTCTCAGAGAATGACTGTTATTTGGGTGATTTGTGATAGATTCTCTAAGATGGTCCATCTTGTACCACTCCCTAAGTTGCCATCTTCCTCAGAGTTGGTGCCCTTGTTTTTGCAACAGGTGGTTCGCTTGCACGGGATTCCTGAGAACATTGTATCTGACAGAGGAGTTCAGTTTAATTCTAGATTTTGGAGGACTTTCTGTTCCAAGCTGGGAATTCAGTTGTCCTTCTCCTCTGCATTTCACCCTCAGACCAATGGTCAAACGGAGACAACCAACCAGACTATCGAGTCGTATTTGAGATGTTTTATTTCTGCTGATCAGGATGATTGGGTTACATTTTTGCCCTTGGCCGAATTTGCTTTAAATAATAGAGCTAGTTCTGCCACTTTGATGTCACCTTTTTTTTTGTAACTTTGGGTTTCATCCTCGATTCTTTTCAGGGCAGGTGGAGTCTTCTGCCTGCCCAGGTGTTGACACTGTGGTGGAGAGAATGCACCAGATCTGGGACCAAGTGGTGGATAGGTTGTCTCTCTCCCAGGAAAAGGCCCAGCAGTTTTCCAACCGTCATAGGACCATTGGTCCCCAGTTTAAGGTGGGTGATATGGTTTGGTTGTCATCAAAGAATATCTCTATGAAGGTGGCTTCTCCAAAGATTAAACCTAGATTTATTGGACCTTACAAGATTTTGGAGATTCTTAATCCTGTCGTGCTTTTCATCGGGCCCATCCTGATCGTCCTGGTGGCGTGGATGAGGGTTCGGTGACCCCTCCTCAAGGGGGAGGTACTGTTGTGAGTTAATTTTCCCCTTCACCGTTGATGTCTGATGAACTCCCTCTGCTGGTGAAGAGAGGTAGTGAAATTGATTGGGTTGGGAAGAACCTGTCATCTGAACAGGTGGAGCCTGATTGGACACCCGGAATCACTGAGTGGATAAAAGGCAGCCGACGCCCTGCTGGGGTGCTGGTGATCCTTTCTGCTCTGAGCTCTTGCAACCAGTTTAGTCCTGTCTACTGAAAGCTAAGTTTTTGCTCTCTTGTTTTTCCATGAGATTTTGTCTGTTTGCTTAGTGTTTTGTGTTCAGCCTGCCTTTGTTGGGACGGGCTGACCTCCATTTTTGTCTCTGATCAAGTTGATCTCTTTGCTCAGACATCAGAATATACCTGAGTGCTGATATAGTTATTTTGAAGTCTAGTGACTTCAGGGCCTTTTTCTATCAGACGTGTTGGACATTACTTTTGGCAGAATTTTTGCGGATTGCAGCCAGCATCTTTTCCGTCCTTTCTGATTTAGTTAGTTGGGCACCATCATTCGTACAACCTGTCTTTCTGTCTGTGTTTTCATCTGCTTTTCACCGACAATACATGTTGGGGGCTGTCTATTGCTTTGGGGTCTGCTCTGGGGCAGTTTAGATTCCCCTTTCTTTCTTTAGGCTTATTTAGTTCTCCGGCTGTGAACGAGGGGTCTAGGGCACCTTAGGAACCCCCCACAGCTACTGTTAGTTGTGGTGAATAGGATCAGGGGTCTGCAACCCGATAGCTACCAACCTCTCCGGTTTTCTGGACTTAGCTTGTATTTTTTTTTTTTCCTCCTTCGGTGACTCATTCATAACAGGACTACATCACCAGAACCACTATCAGTAAATTAATGTGTCACCAGAACCACAGCCAGTGAAGTAAGTACAACATCAGCACCATTATCTACATAATTATGGCACCAGAACTGTAAGGAAAACACAAGAGAGGAGAGATGGGGGATAAGGAGCTTACACAGCCACAACTCTCTGGCGCCCCCTTACCCTCAGGTAAGTCAGGGAACTCCACCTAGGTTAAGTAGTCGCCGGAGAGGCTTCACTGTCATGTACTGGTTATCAGGGCACTCTGCAGTGATTGCTGTATATATTATCACCAGTCCCAGTCCGGGAATATATATATACAGTATATATAAAAACCTCCGGTCAGTCACTACCAGCATCCCCCAATAACATCAGAACAGTATGCTGCCACCAGTTCCTCATTAGATATAAGCCCAATCCGTTTAAAAGCTTATATCGGGTCAGAAACCAAACCCAGGAAGCGTATAAGTACTAACCGAACTCACAGATGTGGGAAATCGGGTTTCCAGATAAAAGAGCAGCCCAACATTAATTGATAGTTTAATTGCCGAAAGGCTCATTAGATAATACAATTATATACAGAGTAATATACAGATATTACAGCCAAAAGTACAGATAAAAGTAGGGTACAGGTATGGGGAGTGCAGTCAGCTGTATGTGTCACGTTTCTTACTACTTTTGGATAAGGGAAGCTCTGGTATCCACAGGCACCTTGTTAGCTCCTGGTCCGTCTCCACACGTGATGTGACGTGGCTTCCATGGCAGAACCAAGACAAAGGCTAAATGTGTGCAGTTAGCTTTTTAACCCCTAGCTCGCCCCTCCAATATTTGACATTGTCCCTCTGGGTTGGACTGAATTCTGCTCCCTTGAACTCTAGCTAAAATAAATCCCAATATCTAGGCTGGGTCATAACTTCCTAGCGGGAGGTTCAAATCAACGACTGCCATCTCAGTGCGTTCGTTGGGTCTGGAAAGATATTGAGAGTCCAAACTTGGGTCGGCTAAGTGGTTCTGGAGAGCCAGTCTCGATGCTTTGTATCTGGGGCAACTAGAAATATATGAGACAATGGTACTCTCATAATTCATCTCTAGGTGTCGGTGACGCTCAGTCTAGATCTTCCTTTGGTGTTGGCCACCTTGCACAAAAGATAGCAGGCGGTTCTAGCTCTTGCCATCATTAACACGTGGCCTCTAATTCTCTGACCAAATGGTGAAGTTCTGTTCTTTTGGGGATTTGTGTACTTATCCCAAGGGTGGGGGGTCACTTCAGGAGTGGAGGAAGATCTCTGGACAATATATTGGGCCTGAATTAGTACATCCAAAATGGAGTCTCCCTCATCCCTCACTTGGGGCTGTTTGGTTTCAGTTAATATGTCCAGCATTTGGAAGACATCATAATAGAAACTAAACAGACCCTATTATAGATATAGGGATACATATGATGATTTTACTCCCATCATGTTAGTTCTGGTGCCGCATCCTTTGTGAGAATCAGGGAGGAATAGTGGATGAGGGCAGGTATATCTCGCCCAGATACCTTTCCTATGTGGCCTAGTCAGGTCAGAATCTCACCTGGTGACTAATGAATAATGGGAAGCGGATATAAAAGGAGGCCAGGTGGTGTGTTAGTAGCTCAGCCTGGGGAACACAGAGAGCCTGTCTGTGTGAGCGACACTTGTGAGTGAAAGCTGTGCTTACGGTAACGCTGGTTGGACTGGCTGGGAGAAGCCCTCCAGTTGGTAGTTAGTACGGACCCTGTTTAGTTAGTGCCGGACAGGCAAGGATTTGTTTTATGTTTATTTTCCTGTATGTTTTGCTTTCACCTGAAATAATCCTGACCCAGCGTCAGTTATGTCCAAAACCCGGCTGTGCACCTGAGTTTCATGCTAAACCCACGTGACCTTTGACCCCAGCAAAGGTGATCCCGGAGTGTTTTATCACACCCTGTATTGATGGTGCCTCTGGTGATATATTCATGTATGGATGGAGGTTCGTATAATGTAGTGATGAATGTTCTGGAGATTGATTCGTAACCAGAACCATCATCAATATGAAACCAAAATAATCATAAGTACATAAATTGAACACTAGAGCTTTCACTAGTACATACATACGGCACCAGAACCATCATTAGTAAATAACTATGTCACTACAGCTTCTATCAGTATATGAATATGGCACCAGAAGCACCATCAGTAGATAAATGTATCACCAGAAAGATCATCAGTACAGGACTACATCACCAGAACCACTATCAGTACATTAATGCGTCACCAGAACCACAGCCAGTAAATAAATACACCAGCATCATTATCTACATAAATACGGCACCAGAATCATCACTGGTAAATAACTATGTCACTAGAGCCACAATCAGTACATGAATACAGCCCAATAGCCAGCATCAGGAGATAAAGGCATCACCAGAATCATCATCAGTACATGAATACATCACGAGAACCACAGCCAGTAAATAAATACAACATCATCATCATCAGTGTATGTGGACACCACCAAAACTATCACTAGTACATGAATACATCACCAGAACCACCATCAGTACTGTTGGGGTGATCTCGTAATGTGAGATCTTAGTGACTGCCTGCCCCTGACCTGATAAATATCAGCCGAATGCATGCATAGAAGACGGACATCAGACACAAGGTCAGGTGTGCTCATCTCTTGGCCAGTGCTGTCACAGAACTGACTTTATTAGTATAAACAAAAGACCATGTAATAGGCAGGAAAAGGGCGTTGCTCGGCTTCCCAAGAGCCATTGTACCAGTCTGTATAAGGTCCGTGCTAAGTCTATTCCACATATGGTCTTCAGTGTATCCTCATCACATTCCAAGGATTCCAGGGCATAGTTCCAGCATATAGACACCACCTTGCCACACCACGTCTGAACTAGCTTATGTTAGATTAATAATTGATTTCATTAGCCGTTCTCTCCTTCACAGTACAGCAATAAGTTGTATTGTCAAGTCAGGCCCATATACCGTATATACTCGCGTATAAGCCGAGATTTTCAGACCATTTTTTTGGCTGAAATTCCCCCTCTCGGCTTATACGCGAGTCATATATGTCAGGGGGTCGTGGGGTGGGGCGGGGGTGTCAGATCACACTGAGCCCCTCTGGCACAGTCTCTGCAGCCCCCTGCTTGTCCCACTGTCTCAGGCTCCTTCCTTCAGCGGTCATGTGGTACTGCTCATTAAAGTCATGAATATGTGCATATTTATGACTTTAATGAGCGGTACCACGTGACCGCTGAAGGAGGGAAGGGAAACCTTCGGAGAATGGGGCTGCAGAGACCACGCCAGGAGGGGGTATGCATACGCGATATTCACCTGTCCCCATTCCAACGCTGCTCACCGCTGTCTGCCGCGTCCTCTGTTAGTGACATTCAGGCAGCAGAGGGCGTGATGACATGGTTACTGCGCGCTGTGCCCTCTGCTGCCTGAACATCACTGACGGAGGACACGGCAGACACCGGCACCTGTTCCCCAGTGAAGGAGAGGTGAGTATGTTTTTTTTATTTGCAGCAGCATATGGGGTATAATCTATGGAGCAGCATATGGGGGCATAATCTGGGGGCATAATCTATGGAGAATTTTATGTAGCAGCATATGGGGCATAATCTATGGAGCACCTTATGGGGTAGCATATGGGGGCATAACCTATGGAGCATCTTATGGGGCAGCATATGGCGGCATAATCTTTGGAGCAGCATATGGGGCCTATTCTATGGAGCAACTTATAGGGCAGCATATGGGGGCATAATCTATGGAGCATCTTATGGGGGCATAATCTATGGAGCATCTTATGGGGCCTATTCTATGGAGCATCTTATGGGGCCTATTCTATGGAGCATCTTATGGGGCCATTATTAACCTTTGTGCAGCATTATATGGGGTGTATTTTGTATGGAGCATTTTATGGGGCCATCATAAACTGTATGGATCATTATATGGGGCTCCTGATTCAATATGGATGTTCAAAAACATTTAATCTACTGATGTCTCAATTACAGTAATTTTACTTTTATTGGTATCTATGTTTATTTTTGAAATTTACCAGTAGCTGCTGCATTTTCCACCCTAGGCTTATACACGAGTCAATAAGTTTTCCCAGTTTTTTGTGGAAAGAGTAGGGGGGTCAGCTTATACACGGGTCGGCTTATACACAAGTATATACGGTGCATTTGGTATTCAATTAAATTAAATGATTATTAAGAAAAAATCAAGACAATTAATGCAGGGGTGAGAATAAATTACCAAAAAGAAGGGGCAACACAAGCAGTCTATTGCACAGATATTATGCACTTCAATGTACTATGGTATATAGGATGTAATATGGTTGTAAAAAGAATTAATAAGCCACAAAAAATAAGAAAATTGATATACTGATATTATACATAATCATAAAGTGCAAATAGTGAAAAAATAATTCATAAAAAGCACAAATCTGTAAAGACCAATCTATATATAAAAAGTGCAATGTCCAGAAATTCATAGACAGTGGGCTTAGGCACAAGTTTGTAAAGACCAATACATATATAGAGTGCAATATGCACGAATTCATAGACAGTGGGCTTAGGCACACAACCGCATAAATGTATATCACTAATTCAACAAATGACTAGTGTAGATAGCCATGTGGGCAGAGGTAAATATATGTCACAACAAATATCCAATTAAATAAAAATGCTCAGTGGCAGGTTCTAAATAGAGGTGCCAATGACAATTAGTCATATATGCGGCTGCAAGTAAACTGTATTGAAAAGAACATATACATGTGCCAAAAAATTGCACTCAGTCAATATCTTATGCCAATGTGCAATAGATCCCCAGGATGCGCCAGTCCCCGACGCGCGTTTCGGAGTCTGTCTTCGTCAGTTTTTTTTTCGTTGTGATATGATTTGATATCCGATTTGTCCTTATTTGTCTTATATTGTCCATTTGTGCTTTGATAAGGCTTATTATATAATTTTTAACACCATTTATAATTTTCCTTAAACATGCAACTTTGACCTTGGTATTTTGTTGAACCATATACATTTGGATCTCATGAACCAACAACTCCCAGTATGTATTAAACAATGATAAGGAGATGCTGGGAGTGGTTGTTATCAGTCATTATCAGACTGCGGACCATGCAGGAACCACAATACTGATGAAACGCAGGCATATGTAAATGTTTACATCCAGGTACCTAATAGGTGACATCTTCTCTGATTGAGTGGTTTCTTCTTATTTCCATCTTGACCAGATGCCATGATGACTTTTCACATCCACAGCTGTTCTCTGCAGACTTCTCTCTTCTCCAATCTTCTGGAGCACATCCCCACATGGTGACCTTAAAAGTCAAAGTGTTACTAGATTGCCTTCTGCACAAAGATATCTGTCCATACTATGCCCTAAATAAGCCTCCTATGGTGTATGGCCTCTACACTGTCTGCCTTACTAATCCACAACCATATTACTGTGTGCCATTATCAGCTATAACTGCTACAATGTCATTTTTTCTTCTCCAGCCAGATGGCGTCGCCGTCAGGATATGTGCACACGATGCATATTTGCTGCGGATCCGCCGCGGATTTTTCCGCGCAGAAACGCTGGAGATCCGCACTGTGATTGACAGTACAATGTAAATCAATGGGGAAAAAAAATTCTGTGCAGATGGTGCAGAAAAATCAGTGCGAATTTGCTGCGGTTTTAAAAGAAGTGCATGTCACTTCTTTTCTGCGGTTTTGCTGCAGTTTTCCACCTGCTCCATTCTACAAAACCGCAGGTGGAAAACCGCAGTGGAAAACCGCACAAAAACCGCAAAAAAAAGGAAGAAATCCGCAGGAAAAATGCAGGTCATTAAATCCGCGGGAGGATCCGCACCGTGTGCACATGGCCTCACCTGCACAACAGCAGCTATTGGATCTCTATACAAACCGATATCTGCTGCTGCGCAGGCTCCCCGGCGCCATTCTCAAAATGACTTTCTTTTTTTTCCCTCGCTCAAGTAAATCTGCAAAAGGCATTCAGTGCACAGTAACCATGCGACTATGATGAAGCGCATTTATCATGCAAACTGCAGGGCAGGGCAGTCAGAGATCAGTGGGGGGGTCAGTAGTCTGCATTATGAATATCTCATCGGAGCACCACATACATGAACCCCGTCCTAGGGCACGAGAATCTCATTAATATGAAGCTGAAAATGAAGATTAAGAAACAGCCACAAGACGGCTTTCATCAACCAAGGCATCATTTTATTCAGTATAACAGCACCGACCTGACATTGTGTGTAGGTCACTATGCACAATCCTGCTGACAGGTTCCCTTTAAGTAGGCGGCTTTATATCACAAGAGTGGATTTCGTTAGGAAATGGATAAGGCAAAAATGGAGCATTACAGAACAGAAGAAATTACTAAAGAGAGTTATAAAATATGACGGTGTGGTTTTGCTCCTCTCAGAATTTTGAAAATTGTGTGAACAATTGGAAAAAAAATGTGGAGAGCATTAACCCCTTAGCGACAGAGCCAGTTTGCAGCTTAATGACCAGGCCAATTTTTACAATTCTGACCACTGTCCCTTTATGAGGTTATAACTCTGGAACGCTTTAATGGATCCTGCTGATTCTGAGATTGTTTTTTCGTGACATATTGTACTTCATGTTAGTGGTAAAATTTCTTCGATAAGTCTTGTGTTTATTTATGAAAAAAACAGAAATATGGCAAAAAATTTTAAAATTTTGCAATTTTAAAACTTTAAATTTGTATGCCCTTAAATCAGAGAGATGTGTCACATAAATTTCTTAATAAATAACATTTCCCACATGTCTATTTACATCAGCACAATTTTGGATGCAAAATTTTTTTGTGTTAGGAAGCTATAAGGGTTAAAAGTTGACCAGCGATTTCTCATTTTTACAACAAAATTTACAAAGCCATTATTTTTAGGGACCACATCATATTTAAAGTCATTTTGAGGGGTGTACATGACAGAAAATACCCAAAAGTGGCACCATTCTAAAAACTAGACCCCTCAAGGTGCTCAAAACCACATTCAAGAAGTTTATTAACCCTTTAAGTGCTTCACAGGAACGAAAGCAATGTGGATGGAAAAAATTAACATTTAACTTTTTTTTGGAAAAAAATTAATTCAGAACCAATTTTTTTTATTTTCACAAGTGTTAAAAGAGAAAATCAACCACAAAATTTGTTGTACAATTTCTCCTGAATACGCCGATACCCCATATGTGGGGGTAAACCCCTTTTTCAGCACGCGGCAGAGCTCGCAAGGGATGGAGCACCGTTTGACTTTTTCAACGCAGAATTGGCTGGAATTAAGATCGGATGCCATGTTGCGTTCAGAGAGCCCTTAATGTGCCTAAACAGTGGAAAACTCCAACAAGTGACCCCATTTTGGAAACTAGACCCATTAAGGAACTTATCTAGATGTGTGGTGAGCACTTTGAACCTTCAAGTGCTTCACAGAAGTTTATAACGTAGAGCCGTGAAAATAAGAAATCCATTTTTTTTTCCACAAAAATGATCTTTTCGCCCCCAAATTTTTATTTTTACAAGGGTAACAGGAGAAATAATACCCCCACAGTTATTATGCGATTTGTCCTGAGTACGCTGATACCCCATATGTGGGGAGGAACCACTGTTTGGGTGCATGGGAGAGCTTGGAAGGGAAGGAGTACCATTTTGGAATGCAGACTTTGATGGAATGGTCTGCGGGCATCATGTTGCGTTTGCAGAGCCCCTGATGGGCCTAAACAGTGGAAACCCCCAACAAGTGACTCCATTTTGGAAACTAGACCCATGAAGGAGCTTAGCTAGATGTGTGGTGAGCACTTTGAACCTTCAAGTGCTTCACAGAAGTTTATAACGTAGAGCCGTGAAAATAAGAAATCCATTTTTTTTTCCACAAAAATGATCTTTTCACCCCCAAATTTTTATTTTTACAAGGGTAACAGGAGAAATCATACCCCCACAGTTATTATGCGATTTGTCCTGAGTACGCTGATACCCCATATGTGGGGAGGAACCACTGTTTGGGTGCATGGGAGAGCTTGGAAGGGAAGGAGTGCCATTTTGGAATGCAGACTTTGATGGAATGGTCTGCGGGCATCATGTTGCGTTTGCAGAGCCCCTGATGGGCCTAAACAGTGGAAACTCCCAACAAGTGACTCCATTTTGGAAACTAGACCCATGAAGGAACTTATCTAGATGTGTGGGGAGCACTTTGAACCTTCAAGTGCTTCACAGAAGTTTATAACGTAGAGCTGTGAAAATAAGAAATCCATTTTTTTTCCACAAAAATGATCTTTTCGCGCCCAAATTTTTATTTTTACAAGGGTAACAGGAGAAATCATACCCCCACAGTTATTATGCGATTTGTCCTGAGTACACTGATACCCCATATGTGGGGGGGAACCACTGTTTGGGCGCATGGGAGAGCTCGGAAGGGAAGGAGTGCCATTTTGGAATGCAGACTTTGATGGAATGGTCTGCGGGCATCATGTTGCGTTTGCAGAGCCCCTGATGGGCCTAAACAGTGGAAACCCCCCACAAGTGACCCCATTTTGGAAATTAGACCCCCTAAGGAACTTATCTAGATGTGTGGTGAGCACTTTGAACCCCCAAGCGCGTCACAGAAGTTTATAAACGCAGAGCCGTGAAAATAAAAAGTCTTTTTTATTTCCACAAAAGTGATTTTTTAGACCCCAATTTTTAGACCCCCAAAGTTGGTAAATAGTGGAAACCCCTCAATTCTTGCTCCAACCCTAACCCCAACACACCCCTAACCCTAATCCCAACCCTAACCCTAATCCTAGTTCGCCCTAACCCTAGCCCAACCCTAGCCCTAACCCTAGCCCAACCCTAACCCTTAACCCTAGCCCAACCCTAACCCTAGCCCAACCCTAACCCTTAACCCTAGCCCAACCCTAACCCTAGCCTAGCCCTAACCCTAGCCTAACACTAGCCTAACCCTAACCCTAGCCTAACCCTAACCCTAGCCTAACCCTAACCCTAGCCTAACCCTAACCCTAACCCTAGCCTAACCCTAACCCTAGCCTAACCCTAACCCTAGCCTAACCCTAACCCTTATGGAAAACTGAAAAAAAAATTTTTTTTTTTATTTCATTGTGTGCGCCTATATAAGGGGGTGATAAACGGGGGGGTTATGTACTACTATTTTTATTATTTTGATCACTATGATCGTTTATCATAGTGATCAAAATAATGAATGGAATCTGCCAGCCGGAGCCAGCAGATTCCCGGCGGGCGCACTGCGCATGCGCCCGCCATTTTCAAGATGGCGGCGCCCATCGGATGACGCCGGCGGGCGCGGGACCACCGGGAGGGGACGGAGGACAAGGGAGAGGTATCGGGAGTGGACCGGGGGGATCGGGGACCCTATTTCTCTATCCTCTGATGTGCGATCACATCAGAGGAAAGAGAAATTAAATGTAAAATTGCGGCTTTTTTTTTTTTTTGCGGTCGCCGTTATAGGGTTAATAACGGCGATCGCAAAAGCGGGGGTCGGTAAAAACCGACCGATTCATGTTCTCTGGGGTCTCGGCTACCTCTGGCAGCCGAGACCCCGGAGAAAATCCGACACTGGGGGGCGCTATTCACTTAAATCACAGCGCCGTGAATTAACGGCGCTGTGGTTTAAGTACCCTTAATTACCGCCGTTAAAAGGCGTATCGGCGGTCGTTAAGGGGTTAAACCTCGGGGGAGAGATAATCAACAGCTTAAACATCAGTGAGTTTTTTATTTTTAAATATTTGCTTATGTTGGGTTTTTTCATTATTATTTTTTTCTGAACAATTAGAAAAAGGTTGGGAGTGAAGGAATTAGGCCGGGGTCTCACTCGCGAGTGCAATGCAAGAAAAGTGTGCGAGTCTCTCGCCTCAATCCCCGGCACTGCCACCGGTGGCTCGGAGCAGAGCGTTCAACTGCAAAGAAATACATGCAGCCGCACACTCCGGTCCCGAGTGCCAGCAGTAGTGCCAAGTATTGAGGCCAGAGACTCTCGTGAGTTTCTCGCATTGCACTCACAAGTGTGACCCCGGCCTTAGGAAGATTGTTGTTTTTATCTGATTTCCTCTTTTTGTATCTCTACAGTATGTTTTGTACAATAAAGTTGTAAAATTCAAAAAATGAGCAAACAATTGCAGGGTTCTAATGATGTCACAATGGGCTGGAGGCTATAGAATGCCCCGTCACCCAGGGTTCCGTTGAGGGTTTTAGTAGGCGTTTGTGGAGAGAGGAGTGTTGTGAGCGACTTGTGCAAATATGATGCCAAGAAAGCGATTTAAGAGTATTATAGTTCTCTGTGATACCGAGGACAGCAGCGATGATGACGATTTACATCAGGTGAGCATCATTTTATATTCTTAAATAAATAAAAAATATTTGGGATAAAAGTTCAAGAAAAGATGGTGGGACAGAAAATAGCGCTCCAAGTAGATGAGGCGATAACTCGGATCATGATTGCAGAGTGAAGACTGCGTCACTTGTAATATTTGTGACAATATGTCCATGTACTGGATACATAACATTGTATGAAGACACATAAATGTCACCACCGCCCCTATCCATAGCCTAACCATAAGTGTCCCATACCCCCGCTATACTCTGTACGTGGAATAAGCACAGTGGAGACCACACTCATATCGCTGCCCACCTGTAATCAGTGGAATATGGGGTAAGATTATAGATTGGAGATGTTCATGGTTATAGATTCTATCTGACATGTTTGCCATTTTTTCAGTCTCATCGAAGAAAGAGGCCAATACCGAGGTCTCCAGGCCAAGATAACACCACTGGCTTCAATTCGGGCCCGACTCCGAGTTTACCAGGTACTGTAACCCTAATCTAGTGAAGTCTCTGAGGTATTAATAAGCCATTGTAGTCACCGGGTGCAGATCACGTGCACATTGTGGTCAGGGCTTGGATTTATCGTTATTAGTCGTCTATGGTAGAGTTTATAGCAAACATTTCTGTTCAGCATTTGGTCAGGAATATTCATGCAGGCGTTATAAAGTCAGCCAGAAATGGGATTTGGGGATTGCTTCTCATGGTGGCCATGTACAGGGCGGATTACTGTAGCTGAAGGTGATTGTTTTGCCCCATGTACCTATAGGGAAACACTGGATAATTTATTAGGATTTATTTCTTTTGATATTGAGCCTCGGTCGTTGCTATTACAATATTCTAATAAGAGAGTTATATTGTGTTTCCCCCACAGATCTGAGTTTACCACCAACAGATCATGGTCCGGACAGTACCACCTGGTAAGACACGTTTCCTCCATTACTAAGTACAAGATGGGGATTAATGATTAATGATGGCTCATTACCTGTTACATTTATTCCACAGCTCCGATGACATCATTATTGATGATGATGATGACGATTCCAATAGAGCAGCAACTTCCATGTATAATAGTAAGTTATCATTTCTAGACACAATCCAGGGTTATGTTATTGTAGAGGTAACAATTACTTTTCTGTACTGTCACAGGTCAGTTTCCAAATCTAACAATTACAAGGGCGCTGATCAGGAGTTGGAACAGCGAGCCACCTGGGAAATGTGTTGTAAATGCCAGTGTCAGAGAATGACAGCAGCATTTAACAGGTTAACAGAAGCAGGCAGAGCTCCAATCCACTCTTGGCTGTCAGAGGCAGATGATGGTTGAATGACACAACCATCATCTGCCATGAAAGAGGCGGGCTCAACTCCTTAGCCCTCTCCATTCATTCTCTACTGATGAGGGCCGTACATGGTTGCTAAGGGGTTAAATTACAGATACCTTACAGAGGTAATCCTATTTTACGCATGCTTGATTGGTGTGGATCCTGTGTCTCGGATATTTCCATATTGGGAGAGCAAGTCACCGCCATGTTGACTTATGGCCATTGTTATCCTTAGAGAATTTATTACAGATGTGCAGTACATTTGCTTGTGTCTTTTTGGAAACCCAATAGACATCAATGGAGAAATCCCTGCACCAAGGAATCCCACATCTCCATTAAAACCATGGAGGCTACCATGAATCAGCAAATGAGGTGAAAATGGAACCCTACCATTTGAGGGTCCACCCTCCGGCCATTGAGGACATGTTCACTTCTGATCTTGTACTGAGCACATACAACATTACTAAGGATATATTACCTGAGCAACAGGTGGGATAGACATCTGAGAAAGTTTATGGACCCTGATGTTGCTGAACCCCATTATAATGTCAGATCCTGATCTGAAGGGAAGATCCTGTGGATTTCTGGTGGTCTGGTCAGCTATGTGTTCTGCTGTGGTCGGATCCCATATTCATAGTCTTATTAGTCCTCTACACTCTATATTTATAGACCCCTCTCTAGTACGGGCTGCATACTAACATGTCTGATTTGAGCCTTATAAAAAGTATTTTCACTCTTCCATATTTCTGTACAGATCATTTACCATCTGACAGCGAGGAGAGCTCCGCTACAGAGGAGAGGTAAGTTAGATCCATCTACCTCTATATAAAGCCATGAACTAGGCGAGATGTTTCCTGTGGATTTATATATGATTCTTATCTTTGCCAGGACACCACGATGTAACATCCCCGGCTGTTTCCTGGAAGAAATTATTTCTCCTCCTTCCATCTATGTTACCCACTTCCAGGAAAATAAGGAGGAGCTGGTGGAGCGACTGTACAACTTGTACAACCGGACAGTCTTCGATAATAAGGTATCACATCTTGTCATGGGTTTCTGGGTGATACATGACTTCTCTATTATCTCCCCCTTTAAACAATCAATTCTAAGAAAAATGGTTCTAACTTTCTAAAAAAAGGCAGATTCCTAACCCCATTGTCATGTTTCTGTAATATAGTTATTGAATATCTCAGGTAAATCTCACTTAGTTTGGTGAATGCCGTCACCCTCTTCCCATCTGTGGGACGAGAGGAAACCTTAGATGATCCACCATGCAGAGACAAAAAGATTAGCATTTTTTGGCTTGACGTTCAAAGGATTTTTACATTTATTTATAAGAAACATTTAGTTGATATTTGGACATTTTAGAATAAGGTTATTTTTATTTTTGTTCTCACATCTTGGACTTCTCGGTAGACCCCGCGCCCCATACAAGTAGACCAGTGCTGTAAATCACATATGAGAGTTGGGGACTTTGCAAGATTGGGGGTCAAAGAGTTTACAGATGTAATGGAATTTGTTTTCTTTATTTTAGCTCCCTTTGAAAATGGACATTTTGTGGAGCAAGAGGCTGACAGCATCCGCCGGCCAATGCTGGAATAAGCTGCAGGACAACCTCCGTTTCTCATATATTGAGCTTTCCGAAAAAGTCTGCGATTCTGCCGGTAGGTTTCACATCACATCCATCCTACAGCTTCATAAGACAACCTGTATACAGGGCAAAAAAACTGCTACTTGTTATGCAGAACATCTTAGAAACTCATTTTACATACTGTCATAAGAAAAACTAAGTACACCCTCTTTGAATTCTAGTATTTTACATATCAGGAGAAAATAAAAAAAGTATCAGCTCCATAGAAAGTCCTAAATGTAGGGAAATACAATCTCAGAAAGCAACGAGAAAAAAATATATTGCATCATTATTTATTTAGCAAAAAGTAGGCCAAAAGGCAACAACGGTGTGTGATAAAGTACACCGTCGATGCAACTTCAAGTTATTGCTGCTAAAGATGATTCTAAAAGCTATTGATTGATGGGGTGTACTTATTTTTCACTCTCTGCTTCTGCATTTTGAAGTAGGTTTCGGTAAATAAATAACGGCACGGTTGACTTGTCACGTGTTGTTCATCTCATGATGTATTTTGTATTTTGTCCTGCTATGTAAAACCAAATAGTTCAATCAGGGTGTACTCAGATTTTTGTCATAACTGTATAACCTCTTGTTTTAGAGCGAGTACGATCCACACTTGCGCATGAGATGTGCCATGCCGCCAATTGGATAATCAACGGTGAACGCAAAGACCACCATGGCTTGTTATGGCAGGCTTTCACAAGAAGGGTAAACCTTATCCATCCCGAGCTGCCAAAAGTGACGGAATATCACAATTATACCATCAACTACACCTACAAGTACAAATGCCACCGGTGTGATAAAGAGTAAGTGGATTTTATGACCCATCTCCTCCGGACACACAATCACTGCGGAGAGACGTCCGTGCGGTTCTGTTGGTGGAATGCTTTCATACTTTACTACTATCAGAGCGGACTGACGTCTGGGGGGCTGTAGGGTTTAGGATGCTACGTGTTATATTTTCTGTGCTGGGCCAGTTCTTAATATATCGATTTCAATTTGTTCTTTTGAATATAATCCATGGTGTTAATGAACGTTCATTCCAGTCCAGTAACCAATATTCCTCTTATCTTTGCAGAATTGGGCGATTTAGACCAATACCTGGCAATAAACGTAAATGCCGCCGGTGCGGAGGACGAATGCGACAACTACCCAGCAGCTAAACATGTAACTATTCTTCAGAATATTTAGTCTCTAATTTGATTTCTTTAAAATGTAAAGTTGAGACACTTTTATATATTTTCCCCTGAGTAGCGAGACAATGAATATCTGTGTTCATCACCAGCAATTAGCGGTAAAGATCCAGAATCCGTCCTCATAGGTTCCAGATAAGCCCCGGTTACATTTCCCATAACTTGCTGGCTATGGAATGATTGACCATTCCCAGCAATTATCTACAATGCTCTGGAAAACCTTCTATGAGTTTACGCTTTGTTGGATGTAATTATTTTCTTTCTATTTTCAGGTTCATTATTGGAACAGTGAGATCTCTCTAAATATTGTCATCTCATCCCCCTGTGATGGAGGTAAGAACGAATCTTCCATTATTGTCAGCAATCAATAATAAAAGTGAATTTTACAATATTGAGAATCTGGAGTCTCTAATTTAGTCTTTTATTGAGTTTTATCATTTAAAGATTAAATACTTTTATATATTTTGCCTTTTTCCACCACCGTGTAGGGAGACAATCAGTTTACGTCTTCATCACAAGCAGCGAACAGCAAACATTCAGAATCCACCTCTTCTGATGGACACAAAGCTTCTGACGGGCGTTTTCCAGGTAAATATTTCGGTGCTTTTCCTCCAATCATTCCTGTTTTCAAGATGGGCAACAGCGAGGACAGTGTGAGCAAGGTGTCATAACAGAAGAAATGCAATATCGGTTTTATTACTGCATTTATTTGTTCTAATTATTATTTTTTCTTGCTGCACAATTTTTAAATTCTGTCTGAGAAAGGAAGGAAATGATGAAAGTTATCAGCCTACTGCTGCGGAGGAATCTCCAACACCCAGTCTGACGGGCGAGATGAGCCCCTCTGACATGGCATGCCGTATAGATCTATTGTGAGTGCTCTCACCATAGCCGTATGGCTCATGTCGCATTTATCTCACATTACACTATTATTGGCAGCTTCCTATTTCCAATCTCCACATTGGCCTTCTTTGTAGACAATATATAATGCAATATTTCAGGTCTATTTCACCTTCAGCTGATGACCAGGAATACAATGCTGAAGTTCCTTCTCGGAGTTTGCTTCTTTTGATCACCAGTACCTTTTGTCAAGTTTTTTATAAACATCTTTTAATTGTTTTCAGGTTAATGAGAAAGGCGACTTATCGCTTCTACACAGGCATGACACATCTTGGAAGAAAACGGTGAATTCCGGCACCGACCTGCGCTGAGAACAGTTTCCAAGACCTGGAGAATCTCTACAAGTGCTTTATAATCAGAGCTGCCCAGCAATGGATATGGCGCTGGACATTTGAACTTCAATAGTCATCAGTTGCTTTTTTTTTCTAATTTTTCTGAGTTAGATATAAATACCATTAAAAAATGAATATATTAATTCTTTCCAGTTTGGGATTTTTGTTCTGCAAAACGATGGCTGTTGATAAACATATTACAATCAATGTTGTCTACTTGTGATATTCAGCCATAATCCGCCTCGCACAATCGAGAGGAGCGGAGCTTTGTCTGCTGCTGTTAAACTGTTAAATGCAGCTGTCAATCTGTGAGAGTTGCATTTCACCCCTTAACGTCTAATGACGGACACAGTCCATCATGGCTGGGTGTCAGTTTCCGCACCAGGACGGACAGTGTCCGTCATGCATGTAAAGTGTCACTAAAACTTGCAGACACCCAGTGATAGTTCACCGCCGGCAGATGTGTATGACAGCTGAGAGGCACGGAAAGAGGTGCAGACACCACTAGCGTAGTTACGAGGGGGGCAGAGGGTGTTGTTGCCTCGGGCCCCTTGCTTTGAGGGGGCCCACCCAGAGCTACTGCCACTGAGTATACCACCTGAGTTGTAATCAGGGTTACCGGTTAGGGGCCCACTCAGATTTCCCCCCCCCCCCGAGCTGAACCCCTAGCTACGCCTCTGGCAGGGACCCATGCTGTCAGTCCCCGCACCCAGATCGCTGTAATCGGGCAGTCAATCTGACTGACCGCTCACAGCATGACTGCGCAGGAGATGCTGAAATATCAGCCCTTCCTGCCCGATCAGAGGAGAAGCTCGGTGCTGACAGTTACTGAAAGGGCAGCAGCCACGGGACAAATGGAGGAGTACGAGGAAGAAGAGTTAATGGGCATGCAACAGTCAGGAGATGAAGTGGATAATGATCCTCTCTCGGTTGTCTGTAATTTGGGGAAGGGGACTGAGGAAGCAAGCTTGAGTGTTAACTCGCCACCCACACAGCATGGATATGGACCTCATGGAAGAACCTGACACAGGAGCGCCTTCTTGCTGTACTATCTGCATCATCATGCCCTTATATTTAGGATTAGAAGTAGCACTGACTACTGGGTTGTCATTCTGTCAGATCCACAGTACAAGAGTAAATTTTGCCAGAGGCGTTCCCCCCTTGTAAGGGATGCGCGCATGCTGGAGTATTATATAAATACGCTTGTAGACAATCTTAAGAGTGGTTTTTCCCAAGACAGCAGTGAGGTACACAGTGTGCATCGCAGTTATAGACTTCCAACCCCGGGAATGTTGAGTTGTCAAATAGGAAACAAAATAAAACAAAAGACAAGAAAACAGCTAATTACAAAAAGTACACACCTACTCCAGAAAAGGGGCAAAACTTAAATTTTCGTTCAACCCATGAGGATGCACAGTTTTAAGTGTCCAGATCGATCTGGACTCGAGGCACGCCAATCTGGAGGACATTTTTTGCCCCTTTTCTGGAGTAGGTGTGTACTTTTTGTAATTAGCTGTTTTCTTGTCTTTTGTTTTTAACCTTCCTTTTGTTTTATCTTTTTTAGTATATACAGTGCTTAATATTGTGGATTCCGAAAGGTTTTTGTGGATACATGATGAAGTGGACCATATTCCATCATTTGGATCTTCACATTGAATAACGCCATGTGACGAATTTTACACTATGGACAATGGAGTTGGGGTTGTTATTATATGAATCCTACCGCTCATACGTCTTGGTATATTGTAGATATACCGTGAGACATGATGTTTACTAAAGTGTATTTCAACTCTATCTGGGCAATCTAATGTTCTGTATATACAGTTATACTTATATATCCATACTTATGATGGCATAAATTTTTATGTTATATTTTCTATGATTGCTCCAGGTATACCTTTGGTATTTGGATGTATATTAGGGTTATATGTGCGGGTTTGGCTTTGAGGGCATCTCTTATTTCTATTTAGCAATAACACTGGTGCTGCGGGCAAAAAATAGGAAGAGGTTATTTATTTTTATATATTTTTTATATATATATGGTTACATCAATATGCTCATTATATTTGGCTTTTGCTATTTATTTACCTTTTCCATTGCATGCAGCACCAGTGTTTTATGTATTATCTATTATTTTTTACTATTCTTGATAATATACTGGCGATCTCATCCCTCAGACCGGCTATTGCTGCCTTTTGGATATGCTGGATCTTTTGCCCCTAACTAATATGGCGCCTATCCATACATGTTTGTTATGCGCATGCCCAATCTACATTGTGTGACTTGTTGGTCCCTCCTCCCGGCCGGCGCATGGCGGCTTTGGGCGTCCGGTCATGTGGGGCCCCACGTCATCCGGACGTCACGGCTGTCCATCTACCGAGCGTGGGGGCGGGTCCACGGTTACCCGGGTAGCGCTGAATGACTTCCGTCCAATACATGGACTGGCCCTTCCGGTCTCTGCACTATAAGAAGCACTGAGGTTCATTGTCTTATAGCGCCCCCTGACGAAGACTCCCGAAACGCGCGTCGGGGCGGGTACCTGGTCCTTTCACTTGTCGCTGTGCACGGGCACTTGAACTGGTAATGTAGGACAGATTTATATTTCCTTGTCATGACCCTGTGTAATCCACTTTGAGGTTATTATTGTTATATATAGTGGGCCATCTTCCCACACTACTCTTTGTGTGTTATGACCGTGTGCCATATTACATGATGATATCACTGCTACACTGAGTGGGGTTTGTTCCCACTTCACACTTTGAGTGGTTGTTATAACATCTCTGTGTTTCTTCCTTTTGTCCTTCCCATTTGGGTTATGTTTGATTGACATGTGAGGACTTCTGGTACCTTTTTTATGACAAGTTACCAACTGTTGCAATTTTTAATGGTATAGTCCCTTGCCCTGTATCCTAAATAAAGCAATTTTATTTATTGACCTGTTTGTTGTCAGGAAGTTTGTTCCTTTCTTCCTTCCCCTTGTAACTTTCATCAAGAAGAACAAGTCATGGATTTCCAATGACTTTTGCATTCCAGTCGCAGACATGGCAGACTAGGCATGGTGTCATTTTTAGTGTCATGCATTGATTTTGCTCTATTGCAGTCTGTGACACGTTTATTGTGGCTTCTGTGCCTACTGTTCCTACTGCTGCAGATGTTACAAACATTTTTTTTAAATGTGGAGACTCCAAGTTTGGTCTCCATATGGTGTGTTGCCTGTAGTGGAAGGGGTGTCACAGCACAATTATACTATTTCCACTCTGGGGAAATTGATGCCACTTTAGTGGTGTGTGACAATAATTTTTTGAAATGTGGAGACACTAAGTTGGGTCTTTATCTGGTGGGTTGCCTGTAGTGGAAGGGAGTCAGGGCCCATTATACTGTTTCTACTCTGGGAAATATAATGCAACTTTAGTGGTGTCAGAGGCGCATTATACTATTTCTAATATGGGGAAACTGATGCCATTTTAGTGGTGTGTGAGAATATTTTTTATAAATGTGGAGACTCCAAGCTGGGTCTCCCTCTGGCGTGTTGCCTGTAGTGGAATAGTTGTCAGAAGCCCATTGTACTGGTTCTACTCTGGGGAAATTGATGCCACTTTATTCGTGTGTGACAATAATTTCTTGAATGTTTGCACTCAAAGTTGGGTCTCCATCTCGTGGGTTACTTGTAGTGGAAAGGCTGTCAGAGGCCCATTGCTCTATTTCTATTTTGGGGAAATTGATGCCACTTTATTGGTGTGTAGCAATTTTTAAAAAATGTTTGCACTACAAGTTGGAATTAGAGATGGTGTATTTCACCATGGATGGAAGACACCCCTTGTCAGAAAAGGAAAAGAGAAAACTAACAAAGGACACAGGCAGAGGCGCACATGAATGACAGTGGTTAGAGAGGTGTTAGTATTTTGATATTCAGGCTAAATATTGGTGAATAAACGTGAATTGTCAGCTCTGCTCATGGACCTTAAGGAAGAAGTTGTTCTTCATTTGCATTGGATCCTCAGTGAAATGTAACAAATGTTTACAGATCTCTGAAGTCAACACTTACTTTCTGACCAGAATGGTTTTCTACATTTGCATAACTTGAAGCTCACGGACCCACCATTTAAAAGCTCCAATGGGGTTCTATACCAGGGACAGGAAATTATTCATTTGAGGAAAGCGTTTGCAAATATCCAATTAGGAGAAGGAGCCACCACTCCTTCTGGGCATGAAATTCCACAAAGGCTTAGAACACGGTGGAGCAGGAGTTCCTATGTAGGGTAATGAAGTAGTTTGGGTTTGGTGAGAATTTTACTAGGAGGATCCAAGGCCGGAACAAGGTATTTTGGTGCCGTAGGCAGATGAAGCCGATGGTGCCCCCCCCCGATGAACTTTCAGTCCCTAAGTAAAGGAATGGGTCAGAGACTAAAGCGACAGGTCCCCTAACGCCCCTGTCCTTTCCTTCTGATGGGTTAAGTAGCAAGCTGTTAAGACTACTGTCAATAGAATTTCTACCTTTTTCACTCAAAAATACCAGCAAAAGTATAAAGAGTGATGTGATGTACTTTAGAGAAGTGGCTCAACAGGGAGTATTTTTTTTAAAGATAGATATAGAATCATTCATTGTTTAAGGACCATTAAGAGAATACAAATAGCTATATTCCTCCCTGACAGCCTATATTGTAAATCTCAGACCCAGTGATGGTCATGGAAACTAATATAGCTTAACTATAATGGGGGCTGTTTGGTTTCAGTTAAGATGTCCAGCATTTGGAAGACATCATAATAGAAACTAAACAGACCCTATTATAGATAAAGGGATACATATGATGATTTTACTCCCATCAGGGTAGTTCTGGTGCCGTATTTCTGTATTGATGGTGCTTCTGCTGATGTATTCATGTATGGATGGTGGTTCTAACAATGTATTTATGTAGTAATGAATGTTCTGGTGACTGATTCATAACCAGAACCATCATCAATATAAAACCAAAATCATCCTCACTACATAAATTGAACACCAGAGCTATCACTAGTACATACATACGGCACCAGAACCATCATTAGTAAATAACTATGTCATTAGAACTTCCATCAGTATATGAAAATGGCACCAGAACCACCATCAGTAGATAAATGCATCACTAGAAAGCTCATCAGTACAGGACTACATCACCAGAACCACTATCAGTACATTAATGTGTCACCAGAACCACAGCCAGTGAAATAAGTACAACATCAGCACCATTATCTACATAATTATGGCACCAGAACTGTAAGGAAAACACACGAGCGGAGAGATGGGGGATACGGAGCTTACACAGCCACAGCTCTCTGGCGCCCCCTTACCCTCAGGTCAGTCAGGGAACTCCACCTAGGTTATGGAGTCGCCGGAGAGGCTGCCCTGTCATTTACTGGTTATCAGGGCACTCTGCAGTGATTGCTGTATATATATCACCAGTCCCAGTCCGGGAATATATATATACAGTATATATAAAAACCTCCGGTCAGTCACTGCCAGCATCCCCCAATAACATCAGAACAGTATGCTGCCACCAGTTCCTCATTAGATATAAGCCCAGTCCGTTTAAAAGCTTATATCGGGTCAGAAACCAAACCCAGGAAGCGTAAAAGTACTAGCCGAACTCACGGATGTGGGAAATCGGGTTTCCAGATAAAAGAGCAGCCCAGGATTAATTGATAGTTTAATTGCCGAAATACAGAGTAATATACAGATATTACAGCCAAAAGTACAGATAAAAGTAGGGTACAGGTATGGGGAGTGCAGTCAGCTGTATGTGTCACGTTCCTTACCACTTGTGGATAAGGGAAGTTCTGTTATCCACAGGCACCTTGTTAGCTCCTAGTCCGTCTCCACACGTGACGTGACGTGGCTTCCATGGCAGAACCAAGACAAAGGCTAAATGTGTGCAGCTAGCTTTTTAACCCCTAGCTCGCCCCTCCAATATTTGCCATTGTCCCTCTGGGTTGGACTGAATTCTGCTCCCTTGAACTCTAGCTAAAATAAATCCCAATATTTAGGCTGAGTCATAACTTCCTAGCGGGAGGTTCAAATCAACGACTGCCATCTCAGTGCGTTCGTTGGGTCTGGAAAGATATTGAGAGTCCAAACTTGGGTCGGCTAAGTGGTTCTGGAGAGCCAGTCTCGATGCTTAGTATCTGGGGCAACTAGAAATATATGAGACAATGGTACTCTCATAATTCATCTCTAGGTGTCGGTGACGCTCAGTCTAGATCTTCCTTTGGTGTTGGCCACCTTGCAGAAAAGATAGCAGGCGGTTCTAGCTCTTGCCGTCATTAACACGTGGCCTCTAATTCTCTGACCAAATGGTGAAGTTCTGTTCTTTTGGGGATTTGTGTACTTATCCCAAGAGTGGGGGGCCACTTCAGGAGTGGAGGAAGATCTCTGGACAATATATTGGGCCTGTATTAGTACATCCAAAATGGAGTCTCCCTCATCCCTCACTTGGGGCTGTTTGGTTTCAGTTAAGATGTCCAGCATTTGGAAGACATCATAATAGAAGCTAAACAGACCCTATTATAGATATAGGGATACATATGATGATTTTACTTCCATCATGTTAGTTCTGGTGCCGTATCCCTTGTGAGAATCAGGGAGGAATAGTGGATGAGGGCAGGTATATCTCGCCCAGATACCTTTCCTATGTGGCCTAGTCTGGTCAGTATCTCACCTGGTGACTAATGAATAATGGGAAGCAGATATAAAAGGAGGCCAGGTGGTGTGTTAGTAGCTCAGCCTGGGGAACACAGAGAGCCTGTCTGTGTGAGCGACACTTGTGAGTGAAAGCTGTGCTTACAGTAACGCTGGTTGGACTGGCTGGGAGAAGCCCTCCAGTTGGTAGTTAGTACGGACCCTGTTTAGTTAGTGCCGGACAGGCAAGGATTTGTTTTATGTTTATTTTCCTGTATGTTTTGCTTTCACCTGAAATAATCCTGACCCAGCGTCAGTTATGTCCAAAACCCGGCTGTGCACCTGAGTTTCATGCTAAACCCACGTGACCTTTGACCCCAGCAAAGGTGATCCCGGAGTGTTTTATCACACCCTGTATTGATGGTGCCTCTGGTGATATATTCATGTATGGATGGAGGTTCGTATAATGTAGTGATGAATGTTCTGGAGATTGATTCGTAACCAGAACCATCATCAATATGAAACCAAAATCATCATAAGTACATAAATTGAACACTAGAGCTTTCACTAGTACATACATACGGCACCAGAACCATCATTAGTAAATAACTATGTCACTACAGCTTCTATCAGTATATGAATATGGCACCAGAAGCACCATCAGTAGATAAATGTATCACCAGAAAGATCATCAGTACAGGACTACATCACCAGAACCACTATCAGTACATTAATGCGTCACCAGAACCACAGCCAGTAAATAAATACACCAGCATCATTATCTACATAAATACGGCACCAGAATCATCACTGGTAAATAACTATGTCACTAGAGCCACTATCAGTACATGAATACAGCCCAATAGCCAGCATCAGGAGATAAAGGCATCACCAGAAACATCATCAGTACATGAATACATCACGAGAACCACAGCCAGTAAATAAATACAACATCATCATCATCATCAGTGTATGTGGACACCACCAAAACTATCACTAGTACATGAATACATCACCAGAACCACCATCAGTACTGTTGGGGTGATCTCGTAATGTGAGATCTTAGTGACTGCCTGCCCCTGACCTGATAAATATGAGCCGAATGCATGCATAGAAGACAGACATCAGACACAAGGTCAGGTGTGCTCCTCTCTTGGCCAGTGCTGTCACAGAACTGACTTTATTAGTATAAACAAAAGACCATGTAATAGGCAGGAAAAGGGCATTGCTCGGCTTCCCAAGAGCCATTGTACCAGTCTGTATAAGGTCCATGCTAAGTCTATTCCACATATGGTCTTCAGTGTATCCTCATCACATTCCAAGGATTCCAGGGCATAGTTCCAGCATATAGACACCACCTTGCCACACCACGTCTGAACTAGCTTATGTTAGATTAATAATTGATTTCATTAGCCGTTCTCTCCTTCACAGTACAGCAATAAGTTGTATTGTCAAGTCAGGCCCATATACCGTATATACTCGTGTATAAGTCGAGATTTTCAGCCCATTTTTTTGGCTGAAAGTCTCACTCTCGCCTTATACGTGAGTCATATATCTCAGAGGGTCGTGGGGTGGGGCGGGGGTGTCAGATCACACTAAGCCCCTCTGGCAGGTCTCTGCAGCCCCCCTGCTTGTCCCACGGTCTCAGGCTCCTTCCTTCAGCGGTCATGTGGTACTGCTCATTAAAGTCATGAATATGCGCATATTTATGACTTTAATGAGCGGTACCACGTGACCGCTGAAGGAAGGGAAACCTTCGGAGAATGGGGCTGCAGAGACCACGCCAGGAGGGGGTAAGTATACGCGATATTCACCTGTCCCCATTTCAACGCTGCTCACCGCTGTCTGCCGCGTCCTCTGTTAGTGACATTCAGGCAGTAGAGGGCGCAATGACATGGTTAGTGCGCGCTGTGCCCTCTGCTGCCTGAACATCACTGACGGAGGACACGGCAGACACCGGCACCTGTTCCCCAGTGAAGGAGAGGTGAGTATGTCTTTTTTTTATTTGCAGCAGCATATGGGGTATAATCTATAGAGCAGCATATGGGGGCATAATCTATGGAGCACCTTATGGGGCAGCATATGGGGGCATAACCTATGGAGCATCTTATGGGGCAGCATATGGCGGCATAATCTATGGAGCACCTTATGGAGCAGCATATGGGGCCTATTCTATGGAGCAACTTATAGGGCAGCATATGGGGGCATAATCTATGGAGCATCTTATGGGGCCTATTCTATGGAGCATCTTATGGGGCCATTATTAACCTTTGTGCAGCATTATATGGGGTGTATTTTGTATGGAGCATTTTATGGGGCCATCATAAACTGTATGGATCATTATATGGGGCTCCTGATTCAATATGGATGTTCAAAAATATTTAATCTACTGATGTCTCAATTACAGTAATTTTACTTTTATTGGTATCTATGTTTATTTTTGAAATTTACCAGTAGCTGCTGCATTTTCCACCCTAGGCTTATACACGAGTCAATAAGTTTTCCCAGTTTTTTGTGGAAAGAGTAGGGTGGTCAGCTTATACACGGGTCGGCTTATACACAAGTATATACGGTGCATTTGGTATTCAATTAAATTAAATGATTATTAAGAAAAAATCAAGACAATTAATGCAGGGGTGAGAATAAATTACCAAAAAGAAGGGGCAACACAAGCAGTCTATTGCACAGATATTATGCACTTCAATGTACTATGGCTACATAGGATGTAATATGGTTGTAAAAAGAATTAATAAGCCACAAAAAATAAGAAAATTGATATAGTGATATTATACATAATCATAAAGTGCAAATAGTGAAAAAATAATTCATAAAAAGCACAAATCTGTAAAGACCAATCTATATATAGAAAGTGCAATGTCCAGAAATTCATAGACAGTGGGCTTAGGCACAAGTTTGTAAAGACCAATACATATATAGAGTGCAATATGCACGAATTCATAGACAGTGGGCTTAGGCACACAACCGCATAAATGTATATCACTAATTCAACAAATGACTAGTGTAGATAGCCATGTGGGCAGAGATAAATATATGTCACAACAGATATCCATTTAAATAAAAATGCTCAGTGGCAGGTTCTAAATAGAGGTGCCAATGACAATTAGTGATATATGCGGCTGCAAGTAAACTGTATTGAAAAGAACATAAACATGTGCCAAAAAATTGCACTCAATCAATATCTTATGCCAATGTGCAATAGATCCCCAGGATGCGCCAGTCCCCGACGCGCGTTTCGGAGTCTGTCTTCGTCAGTTTTTTTTTCGTTGTGATATGATTTGATATCCGATTTGTCCTTATTTGTCTTATATTGTCCATTTGTGCTTTGATAAGGCTTATTATATAATTTTTAACACCATTTATAATTTTCCTTAAACATGCAACTTTGACCTTGGTATTTTGTTGAACCATATACATTTGGATCTCATGAACCAACAACTCCCAATATGTATTAAACAATGATAAGGAGATGCTGGGAGTGGTTGTTATCAGTCATTATCAGACTGCGGACCATGCAGGAACCACAATACTGATGAAACGCAGGCATATGTAAATGTTTACATCCAGGTACCTAATAGGTGACATCTTCTCTGATTGAGTGGTTTCTTCATATTTCCATCTTGACCAGATGCCATGATGACTTTTCACATCCACAGCTGTTCTCTGCAGACTTCTCTCTTCTCCAATCTTCTGGAGCACATCCCCACATGGTGACCTTAAAAGTCAAAGTGTTACTAGATTGCCTTCTGCACAAAGATATCTGTCCATACTATGCCCTAAATAAGCCTCCTATGGTGTATGGCCTCTACACTGTCTGCCTTACTAATCCACAACCACATTACTGTGTGCCATTATCAGCTATAACTGCTACAATGTCATTTTTTCTTCTCCAGCCAGATGGCGTCGCCGTCAGGATATGTGCACACGATGCATATTTGCTGCGGATCCGCCGCGGATTTTTCCGCGCAGAAACGCTGCAGATCCGCACTGTGATTTACAGTACAATGTAAATCAATGGGGAAAAAAAATTCTGTGCAGATGGTGCAGAAAAATCAGTGCGAATTTGCTGCGGTTTTAAAATAAGTGCATGTCACTTCTTTTCTGCGGTTTTGCTGCAGTTTTCCACCTGCTCCATTCTACAAAACCGCAGGTGGAAAACCGCAGTGGAAAACCGCAAATAAACCGCAAAAAAAAGGAAGAAATCCGCAGGAAAAATGCAGGTCATTAAATCCGCGGGAGGATCCGCACCGTGTGCACATGGCCTCACCTGCACAACAGCAGCTATTGGATCTCTATACAAACCGATATCTGCTGCTGCGCAGGCTCCCCGGCGCCATTCTCAAAATGACTTTCTTTTTTTTCCCTCGCTCAAGTAAATCTGCAAAAGGCATTCAGTGCACAGTAACCATGCGACTATGATGAAGCGCATTTATCATGCAAACTGCGGGGCAGGGCAGTGAGAGATCAGTGGGGGGGTCAGTAGTCTGCATTATGAATATCTCATCGGAGCACCACATACATGAACCCCGTCCTAGGGCACGAGAATCTCATTAATATCAAACTGAAAATAAAGATTAAGAAACAGCCACAAGACGGCTTTCATCAACCAAGGCATCATTTTATTCAGTATAACAGCACCGACCTGACATTGTGTGTAGGTCACTATGCACAATCCTGCTGACAGGTTCCCTTTAAGTAGGCGGCTTTATATCACAAGAGTGGATTTCGTTAGGAAATGGATAAGGCAAAAATGGAGCATTACAGAACAGAAGAAATTACTAAAGAGAGTTATAAAATATGACGGTGTGGTTTTGCTCCTCTCAGAATTTTGAAAATTGTGTGAACAATTGGAAAAAAAATGTGGAGAGCATTAAACCTCGGGGGAGAGATAATCAACAGCTTAAACATCAGTGAGTTTTTTATTTTTATATATTTGCTTATGTGGGTTTTTCATTATTATTTTTTTCTGAACAATTAGAAAAAGGTTGTGAGTGAAGGAATTAGGCCGGGGTCTCACTCACGAGTGCAATGCAAGAAAAGTGTGCGAGTCTCTCGCCTCAATCCCCGGCACTGCCACCGGTGGCTCGGAGCAGAGCGTTCAACTGCAAAGAAATACATGCAGCCGCACACTCCGATCCCGAGTGCCAGCGGTAGTGCCAAGTATTGAGGCCAGAGACTCTCGTGAGTGTCTCGCATTGCACTCGCAAGTGTGACCCCGGCCTTAGGAAGATTGTTGTTTTTATCGGATTTCCTCTTTTTGTATCTCTACAGTATGTTTTGTACAATAAAGTTGTAAAATTCAAAAAATGAGCAAACAATTGCAGGGTTCTAATGATGTCACAATGGGCTGGAGGCTATAGAATGCCCCGTCACCCAGGGTTCCGTTGAGGGTTTTAGTAGGCGTTTGTGGAGAGAGGAGTGTTGTGAGCGACTTGTGCAAATATGATGCCAAGAAAGCGATTTAAGAGTATTATAGTTCTCTGTGATACCGAGGACAGCAGCGATGATGACGATTTACATCAGGTGAGTATCATTTTATATTCTTAAATAAATAAAAAATATTTGGGATAAAAGTTCAAGAAAAGATGGTGGGACAGAAAATAGCGCTCCAAGTAGATGAGGTGATTACTCGGATCATGATTGCAGAGTGAAGACGGCGTCACTTGTAATATTTGTGACAATATGTCCATGTACTGGATACATAACATTGCATGAAGACACATAAATGTCACCACCGCCTCTATCCATAGCCTAACCATAAGTGTCCCATACCCCCGCTATACTCTGTACGTGGAATAAGCACAGTGGAGACCACACTCATATCGCTGCCCACCTGTAATCAGTGGAATATGGGGTAAGATTATAGATTGGAGATGTTCATGGTTATAGATTCTATCTGACATGTTTGCCATTTTTTCAGTCTCATCGAAGAAAGAGGCCAATACCGAGGTCTCCAGGCCAAGATAACACCACTGGCTTCAATTCGGGCCCGACTCCGAGTTTACCAGGTACTGTAACCCTAATCTAGTGAAGTCTCTGATGTATTAATAAGCCATTGTAGTCACCAGGTGCAGATCACGTGCACATTGTGGTCAGGGCTTGGATTTATCGTTATTAGTCGTCTATGGTAGAGTTTATAGCAAACATTTCTGTTCAGCATTTGGTCAGGAATATTCATGCAGGCGTTATAAAGTCAGGCAGAAATGGGATTTGGGGATTGCTTCTCATGGTGTCCATGTACAGGGCGGATTACTGGAGCTGAAGGTGATTGTTTTGCCCCATGTACCTATAGGGAAACACTGGATAATTTATTAGGATTTATTTCTTTTGATATTGAGCCTCGGTCGTTGCTATTACAATATTCTAATAAGAGAGTTATATTGTGTTTCCCCCACAGATCTGAGTTTACCACCAACAGATCATGGTCCGGACAGTACCACCTGGTAAGACACGTTTCCTCCATTACTAAGTACAAGATGGGGATTAATGATTAATGGTGGCTCATTACCTGTTACATTTATTCCACAGCTCCGATGACATCATTATTGATGATGATGATGATGATTCCAATAGAGCAGCAACTTCCATGTATAATAGTAAGTTATCATTTCTAGACACAATCCAGGTTTATGTTATTGTAGAGGTAACAATTACTTTTCTGTACTGTCACAGGTCAGTTTCCAAATCTAACAATTACAAGGGCGCTGATCAGGAGTTGGAACAGCGAGCCACCTGGGAAATGTGCTGTAAATGCCGGTGTCAGAGAATGACAGCAGCATTTAACAGGTTAACAGAAGCAGGCAGAGCTCCAATCCACTCTTGGCTGTCAGAGGCAGATGATGGCTGAATGACACAACCATCATCTGCCATGAAAGAGGCGGGCTCAACTCCTTAGCCCTCTCCATTCATTCTCTACTGATGAGCGTCGTACATGGTTGTTAAGGGGTTAAATTACAGATACCTTACAGAGGTAATCCTATTTTACGCATGCTTGATTGGTGTGGATCCTGTGTCTCGGATATTTCCATATTGGGAGAGCAAGTCACCGCCATGTTGACTTATGGCCATTGTTATCCTTAGAGAATTTATTACAGATGTGCAGTACATTTACTTGTGTCTTTTCGGAAATCCAATAGACATCAATGGAGAAATCCCTGCACCAAGGAATCCCACATCTCCATTAAAACCATGGAGGCTACCATGAATCAGCAAATGAGGTGAAAATGGACCCCTACCATTTGAGGGTCCACCCTCCGGCCATTGAGGACATGTTCACTTCTGATCTTGTACTGAGCACATACAACATTACTAAGGATATATTACCTGAGTAACAGGTGGGATAGACATCTGAGAAAGTTTATGGACCCTGATGTTGCTGTACCCCATTATAATGTCAGATCCTGATCTGAAGGGAAGATCCTGTGGATTTCTGGTGGTATGGTCAGCTATGTCTTCTGCTCTGGTCGGATCCCATATTCATAGTCTTATTAGTCCTCTACACTCTATATTTATAGACCCCTCTCTAGTACGGGCTGCATACTAACATGTCTGATTTGAGCCTTATAAAAAGTATTTTCACTCTTCCATATTTCTGTACAGATCATTTACCATCTGACAGCGAGGAGAGCTCCGCTACAGAGGAGAGGTAAGTTAGGCCAGATCCATCTACCTCTATATAAAGCCATGAACTAGGCGAGATGTTTCCTGTGGATTTATATATGATTCCTTATCTTTGCCAGGACACCACGTTGTAACATCCCCGGCTGTTTCTTGGAAGAAATTATTTCTCCTCCTTCCATCTATGTTACCCACTTCCAGGAAAATAAGGAGGAGCTGGTGGAGCGACTGTACAACTTGTACAACCGGACAGTCTTCGATAATAAGGTATCACATCTTGTCATGAGTTTCTGGGTGATACATGACTTCTCTATTATCTCCCCATTTAAACAATCAATTCCAAGAAAAATGGCTCTAACTTTCTGAAAGGCAGATTCCTAACCCCATTGTCATGTTTCTGTAATATGGTTATTGAATATCTCAGGTAAATCTCACTTAGTTTGGTGAATGCCGTCACCCTCTTCCTATCTGTGGGATGAGAGGAAACCTTAGATGATCCACCATGCAGAGACAAAAAGATTAGCATTTTTTGGCTTGACGTTCAAAGGATTTTTACATTTATTTATAAGAAACATTTAGTTGATATTTGGACATTTTAGAATAAGGTTATTTTTATTTTTGTTCTCACATCTTGGACTTCTCGGTAGACCCCGCGCCCCATACAAGTAGACCAGTGCTGTAAATGACATATGAGAGTTGGGGACTTTGCAAGATTGGGGGTCAAAGAGTTTACAGATGTAATGGAATTTGTTTTCTTTATTTTAGCTCCCTTTGAAAATGGACATTTTGTGGAGCAAGAGGCTGACAGCATCCGCCGGCCAATGCTGGAATAAGCTGCAGGACAACCACCGTTTCTCATATATTGAGCTTTCTGAAAAAGTCTGCGATTCTGCCGGTAGGTTTCACATCACATCCATCCTACAGCTTCATAAGACAACCTGTATACAGGGCAAAAAAAACGCTACTTGTTATGCAGAACATCTTAGAAACTCATTTTACATACTGTCATAAGAAAAACTAAGTACACCCTCTTTGAATTCTAGTATTTTACATATCAGGAGAAAATAAAAAAAGTATCAGCTCCATAGAAAGTCCTAAAAGTAGGGAAATACAATCTCAGAAAACAACGTGAAAAAAAATATATTGCATCATTATTTATTTAGCAAAAAGTAGGCCAAAAGGCAACAACGGTGTGTGATAAAGTACACCGTCGATGCAACTTCAAGTTATTGCTGCTAAAGATGATTCTAAAAGCTATTGATTGATGGGGTGTACTTATTTTTCACTCTCTGCTTCTGCATTTTGAAGTAGGTTTCGGTAAATAAATAACGGCACGGTTGACTTGTCACGTGTTGTTCATCTCATGATGTATTTTGTATTTTGTCCTGCTATGTAAAACCAAATAGTTCGATCAGGGTGTACTCAGATTTTGTCATAACTGTATAACCTCTTGTTTTAGAGCGAGTACGATCCACACTTGCGCATGAGATGTGCCATGCCGCCACTTGGATAATCAACGGTGAACGCAAAGACCACCATGGCTTGTTATGGCAGGCTTTCACAGGAAGGGTAAACCTTATCCATCCCGAGCTGCCAAAAGTGACGGAATATCACAATTATACCATCAACTACACCTACAAGTACAAATGCCACCGGTGTGATAAAGAGTAAGTGGATTTTATGACCCATCTCCTCCGGACACACAATCACTGCGGAGAGACGTCCGTGCGGTTCTGTTGGTGGAATGCTTTCATACTTTACTACTATCAGAGCGGACTGACGTCTGGGGGGCTGTAGGGTTTAGGATGTTACGTGTTATATTTTCTGTGCTGGGCCAGTTCTTAAAATATTGATTTCAATTTGTTCTTGTTAATATAATCCATGGTGTTAATGAACATTCATTCCAGTCCAGTAACCAATATTCCTCTTATCTTTGCAGAATTGGGCGATTTAGACCAATAGCTGGCAATAAACGTAAATGCCGCCGGTGCGGAGGACGAATGCGACAACTACCCAGCAGCTAAACATGTAACTATTCTTCAGAATATTTAGTCTCTAATTTGGTTTCTTTAAAATGTAAAGTTGAGACACTTTTATATATTTTCCCCTGAGTAGCGAGACAATGAATATCTGTGTTCATCACCAACAATTAGCGGTAAAGATCCAGAATCCGTCCTCATAGGTTCCAGATAAGCCCCGATTACATTTCCCATAACTTGCTGGCTATGGAATGATTGACCATTCCCAGCAATTATCTACAATGCTCTGGAAAACCTTCTATGAGTTTACGCTTTGTTGGATGTAATTATTTTCTTTCTATTTTCAGGTTCATTATTGGAACAGTGAGATTCCTCTAAATATTGTCATCTCATCCCCCTGTGATGGAGGTAAGAACGAATCTTCCATTATTGTCAGCAATCAATAATAAAAGTGAATTTTACAATATTGAGAATCTGGAGTCTCTAATTTAGTCTTTTATTGAGTTTTATCATTTAAAGATTAAATACTTTTATATATTTTGCCTTTTTCCACCACCGTGTAGGGAGACAATCAGTTTACGTCTTCATCACAAGCAGCGAACAGCAAACATTCAGAATCCACCTCTTCTGATGGACACAAAGCTTCTGACGGGCGTTTTCCAGGTAAATATTTCGGTGGTTTTCCTCCAATCATTCTTGTTTTCAAGAAGTGCAACAGCGAGGACAGTGTGAGCAAGGTGTCATAACAGAAGAAATGCAATATCAGTTTTATTACTGCATTTATTTGTTCTAATTATTATTTTTTCTTGCTGCACAATTTTTAAATTCTGTCTGAGAAAGGAAGGAAATGATGAAAGTTATCAGCCTACTGCTGCGGAGGAATCTCCAACACCCAGTCTGACGGGCGAGATGAGCCCCTCTGACATGGCATGCCGTATGGATCTATTGTGAGTGCTCTCACCATAGCCGTATGGCTCATGTCGCATTTACCTCACATTACACTATTATTGGCAGCTTCCTATTTCCAATCTCCACATTGGCCTTCTTTGTAGACAATATATAATGCAATATTTCAGGTCTATTTCACCTTCAGCTGATGACCAGGAATACAATGCTGAAGTTCCTTCTCGGAGTTTGCTTCTTTTGATCACCAGTACCTTTTGTCAAGTTTTTTAAAAACATCTTTTAATTGTTTTCAGGTTAATGAGAAAGGCGACTTATCGCTTCTACACAGGCATGACACATCGTGGAAGAAAACGGTCAATTCCGGCCCCGACCTGCGCTGAGAACAGTTTCCAAGACCTGGAGAATCTCTACAAGTGCTTTATAATCAGAGCTGCCCAGCAATGGATATGGCGCTGGACATTTGAACTTCAATAGTCATCAATTGCTTTTTTTTTCTAATTTTTCTGAGTTAGATATAAATACCATTAAAAAATGAATATATTAATTCTTTCTAGTTTGGGATTTTTGTTCTGCAAAACGATGGCTGTTGATAAACATATTACAATCAATGTTGTCTACTTGTGATATTCAGCCATAATCCGCCTCGAACAATCGAGAGGAGCGGAGCTTTGTCTGCTGCTGTTAAACTGATAAATGCAGCTGTCAATCTGTGAGAGTTGCATTTCACCCCTTAACGTCTAATGACAGTCCATCATGGCTGGGTGTCAGTTTCCGCACCAGGACGGACAGTGTCCGTCATGCATGTAAAGTGACACTAAAACTTGCAAACACCCAGTGATAGTTCAGCGCCGGCAGATGTGTATGACAGCTGAGAGGCACGGAAAGAGGTGCAGACACCAGTAGTGTAGTTACCAGGGGGGCAGAGGGTGTTGTTGCCTCGGGCCCCTTGCTTTGAGGGGGCCCACCCAGAGCTACTGCCACTGAGTATACCAACTGAGTTGTAATCAGGGTTACCGGTTAGAGGCCCACTCAGATTTTTCTCCCCCCCGAGCTGAATCCCTAGCTCCGCCTCTGGCAGGGACCCATGCTGTCGGTCCCCGCACCCAGATCGCTGTAATCGGGCAGTCAATCTGACTGACCGCTCACAGCATGACTGCGCAGGAGATGCTGAAATATCAGCCCTTCCTGCCCGATCAGAGGAGAAGCTCGGCGCTGACAGTGCCAGAGCTTCTGCTGTTAGAAACTTGTGTGAAATCTAGAATCAATTTTTATCCCACTCCCAGTGGCACCCCAGTCTTCCTGTCCGTCCTCCCATCTCCTCTGTTATATATATATGAAAGAGATTGAGATGGCTGCACATTTCTATTCGGCAGATGAGGCTTACGCCATGATCTGTTCGGATACAGACAGTGCCAGTGAAATGGCCGAGTAGTTTTTGCTGATGTCCTCGCCCACACTCAGATCATAGTGGTCAACTGATGTCCTGTACGACACCCCTATGTTCAAAGAGGTAATGGCCCGGTGACGATTTGAGAGCATTCTTCAATTTCTACATTTTGCAGAAAACGCAAATTGCCCCCCTTCCAATGACCCCAGCTCTTTACAAAATCAGGCCCCTAATAAAATATTTTAACAATAAATTTTCTCAGACATTTACCACAGAAAAAATATTTCTGTGTGGACGAGTCCCTGGTCTTTTTCAAGGGCAGGCTGCATTTCAAGCAGTACTTGCCGAATTAAAGGTCCAGATTCGGACTGAAAATATATAAGTTGCGTGAAGGCGACTCTGGCTACATACATAAATTTCGGGTCAGGGCCGGCTCCAGGTTTTCATGGGCCCCGGGCGAAAGAGTCTCAGTGGGCCCCTTTAACACATACCACAATTCATGATGCACAGATACGGCAGAGAAATATAGGTATCGTACAATGCCAAAGATTTCACTTCTTACATTACATGACTGATATCTATTGTAAATTCTACAATAGCTCAGAAACCAGACAGTATAGTCCTCCATACAGTATTATGGGCACCACATAGTGCTCTGTACAGAATAATGAGCCACATATACTGCTCCATACAGAATAATGGACCCCATATAATGCTTAATACAGTATAATGAACCTCATATATTGCTCCATAGAGAATAATGAGCCCCATATATTGCTTCATACAATATAATGAGCCTCATATAATGCTCCAAACAGTATAATGAGCCCACATATTGCTTCAAACAGAACAGTGGGCCCCATATATTGTACTATACATAATGGGCCCCATATAATGCTCCATACAGTATATTATGGGCACCATATAATGCTCCATACAATATATGATGGGTCACACATATAATGCTCCATACAGTATATAACGAGCCCAATGTATTACTCCATATTTGATGGGCCCAATATAATGCTTCAATATATGATGGGCCACATATATTACTCCATATATAATGGGTGCACACTAGTCATCACGTCCTCTGATCTGAAACATCACAGTCAGAAGACACGGAAGTCGCTGCAGAGGAGGAACGGGGAGAGGTAAGTATTGCAAGTATCATGGCCCTGAGCAAGCGACGGGGGCTCACTTGTGGGGGCTGGCACTTGACCTTAATAGCTCGCCGGTGTCCCCGACAGCGAATGAGCCCCCCGACCTGCTCAAGCACTTGCCCAGGTGCTGATACCGTCCCTGATTACGACTATTTTTATATCTATATCTATATACACTGCTCAAAAAAATAAAGGGAACACTTAAACAACAACTTAAATAACTCCAAGTCAATCACACTTCTGTGAAATCAAACAGCTCATCCAGGATGGCTCATCAATGCGAGCTGTGGCAAGGTTTGCTGAGTCTGTCAGCGTAGTGTCCAGAGGCTGGAGGGGCTACCAGGAGACATGGAGGGGGCCGTAGGAGAGCAACAACCCAGCAGCACGACCGCTACCTCTGCCTTTGTGCAAGGAGGAACAGGAGGAGCACTGCCAGAGTTCTGCAAAATGACTCCCAGCAAGCCACAAATGTGCATGTGTCTGCAAAAATGGTTAGAAACTGACTCCATGAGGATGGTCTGAGTGCTCGACGTCCACAGATGGGGGTTGTGCTCACAGCCCAACACCCTGCGGCCCTCCAAAGAAATGCCACCCCACACCATTACTGACCCACTATCAAACCGGTCATGCAGAAGGATGTTGCAGGCAGAAGATCGCTCTCCACAGCGTCTCCAGACTCTGTCACGTCTGTCACATTTGCTCAGTGAGGGTGGAGGGTGGACTTATGCAGTTTTGGAATGGCCACTTTTCTGGTTATCTACATGCTGGAGCACACTTTGAATAGACAACGAGAGGAGGTGGTGGTCCCATAGGATGAGGTGGAAGCAGAAGATCATAATAATAATAATTTTATTTATATAGTGCCAACATATTCTGTAGCACTTTACATTTTAGAGGGGACTTCTACAGACAATAGATTTTACAGAATACCAAGAGGAATGAGGGCCCTGCTTGCAAGCTTACAATCTATGAGGAAATAGGGGAGACACGAAAGGTGGATGGTAACAATTGCTTTCATTGTTCTGACCAGACATAATGTAAGAAATCAGGTGTTCATTTAACGCTGCATGAACCAGATATCAGTCAGAATATGTAAAAGGACAGAGGGCTATTAAATTCATAAAGTGTGTGAGAACATGATGAGAGGAACCTGGTTATGAAGAAAACTTTGAATGGGCAACACAGGGATAGTTAAATAAATGTTTTGAGGCGGTAGGCCAGTCTGAAGAAATGCGTTTTAGGGCACGCTTTAAACTGTGGGTATTGGAGATTAATCAAATTTCTAGGTAGTGCATTCCAAAGAATTGGTGCAGTACATTAGAAGTCTTGGAGAGGTTCTGATTATTGAGGATGTTATCTTCACATCATTATGAGAATGGAGGGCACGGATAGGGTGGTAGACTGAGAAGAGGGAGGAGATGTAGTGTGGTGCTGAACCGTGGAGTGCTTTGTGGGTGAGAGTGATAAGTTTATATTGAACTCTGGAGTGGATGGGTAACCAGTGTAATGACTGGCTCAAGGTAGAGGCATCGGTGTCACAGTTGGTGAAGTCAAGGGATAACAATATCTCTAGGATCCGGACAGTCATTACACAGGCAGGTGCCATGGAAGGGGTTCATGGTTCCATACAAACTGTTACTGAACGGGCAGCAGCCACGGGACAAATGGAGGAGTATGAGGAAGAAGAGTTAATGGGCATGCAACAGTCAGGAGATGAAGTGGATAATAATCCCCTCTGTGTTGTCTCTAATTTGAGGAAGGGGACGGAGGAAGCAAGCTTGAGTGTTAACTCGCCACCAACACAGCATGGACCTCATGGAAGAACCTGACACAGGAGCGCCTTCTTGCTGTACTATCTGCATCATCATGCCCTTATATTTAGGATTAGAAGTAGTACTGACTACTGGGTTGTCATTCTGTCAGATCCACAGTACAAGAGTAAATTTTGCCAGAGGCGTTCCCCCCTTGTAAGGGATGCGCGCATGCTGGAGTATTATATAAACACGCTTGTAGACAATCTTAAGAGTGGTTTTTCCCAAGACAGCAGTGAGGTACACAGTGTGCATTGCAGTTATAGACTTCCAACCCCGGGAATGTTGAGTAGTCAAAGGAAAAATATTAGCAGCTTCAGTGTACGTGGCATAAGCAAATTCTGTGTGTCATTTCACATATTTTTTAGACCAGCTCATGCACCAGCAGAAGAGAATACAGGTCTGACATGATGTAAACGACTAACGGAGAGGAAGGTGCAGGAGTATCTCGAGCTCAATATCAAGGCCATCAGGTGGAATTTGGACCCATTTGCATTTTGGTAGTCAAAAATGGAAGAGTGGCCTGAGCTCGCCTGTCATGCCTTGGAGGTTTTGTCATGCTTGGTAGCCAGCATTCTCTCAAAACGTGTCTTCAGTGCTGCTGGTGGTCTCCTGAAATTGTAGACTTCCTAACTTTAATCAAGAAGAACAAGTCATGGATTTCCAATGACTTTTGCATTCCAGTCGCAGACATGGCAGACTAGGCATGGTGTCATTTTTAGTGTCATGCATTGATTTTGCGCTATTGCAGTCTGTGACACGTTTATTGTGGCTTCTGTGCCTACTGTTGCTACTGCTGCTGATGTTACAAACATTTTTTTTTTAATGTGGAGACTCCAAGTTTGGTCTCCATATGGTGTGTTGCCTGTAGTGGAAGGGGTGTCACAGCACAATTATACTATTTCTACTCTGGGAAAATTGATGCCACTTTAGTGGTGTGTGACAATAATTTTTTGAAATGTGGAGACACCAAGTTGGGACTCCATATGGTGTGTTGCCTGTAGTGGAAGTGATGTCAGAGGCCCATTATACTGTTTCAACTCTGGGGAATATGATGCCACTTTAGTGCTGTGTGACAATAATTTTTTGAAATGTGGAGACACCAAGTTGGGACTCCATCTGGTGGGTTGCCTGTAGTGGAAGGGATGTCAGAGGCCCATTATACTGTTTCAACTCTGGGGAATATGATGCCACTTTAGTGCTGTGTGACAATAATTTTTTGAAATGTGGAGACACCAAGTTGGGACTCCATATGGTGTGTTGCCTGTAGTGGAAGTGATGTCAGAGGCCCATTATACTGTTTCAACTCTGGGGAATATGATGCCACTTTAGTGGTGTGTGACAATAATTTTTTGAAATGTGGAGATTCCAAGTTGGGACTCCATCTGGTGGGTTGCCTGTAGTGGAAGGGGTGTCAGAGGCCCATTATACTGTTTCTACTCTGGAAAATATAATGTAACTTTAGTGGTGTGTGACAACAATTTTTTGAAATGTTTGTACTCCAAGTTGGGTCTTTATCTGTTGGGTTGACTGTAGTGGCAGGGGCATCAGAGGGTCGTTATACTATTTCTACTCTGGGGAATTTGATGCCACTTTAGTCGTGTAGGACAATTATTTTGTGAAATGTGGAGATTCCAAGTAGCGTCTCCATCTGGTGGGTTGCCTGTAGTGGAAGTGGTGTCAGAGGCGCATTATACTATTTCTAATATGGGGAAACTGATGCCATTTTAGTGGTGTGTGAGAATATTTTTTATAAATGTGCAGACTCCAAGCTGGGTCTCCCTCTGGCGTGTTGCCTGTAGTGGAATAGTTGTCAGAAGCCCATTGTACTGGTTCTACTCTGGGGAAATTGATGCCACTTTATTCGTGTGCGACAAAAAATTTTTGAATGTTTGCACTCAAAGTTGGGTCTCCATCTCGTGGATTACTTGTAGTGGAAAGGATGTCAGAGGCCCATTGCTCTATTTCTATTTTGGGGAAATTGATGCCACTTTATTGGTGTGTAGCAATTTTTTAAAAATGTTTGCACTACAAGTTGGAATTAGAGATGGTCTATTTCACCATGGATGGAAGACACCCCTTGTCAGAAAGGAAAAGAGAAGACTAACAAAGGACACAGGCAGAGGCGCACATGAATGACAGTGGTTAGAGAGGTGTTAGTATTTTGATATTCAGGCTAAATATTGGTGAATAAACGTGAATTGTCAGCTCTGCTCATGGACCTTAAGGAAGAAGTTGTTCTTCATTTGCATTGGATCCTCAGTGAAATGTAACAAATGTTTACAGATCTCTGAAGTCAACACTTACTTTCTGACCAGAATGGTTTTCTACATTTGCATAACTTGAAGCTCACGGACCCACCATTTAAAAGCTCCAATGGGGTTCTATACCAGGGACAGGAAATTATTCATTTGAGGAAAGCGTTTGCAAATATCCAATTAGGAGAAGGAGCCACCACTCCTTCTGGGCATGAAATTCCACAAAGGCTTAGAACACGGTGGAGCAGGAGTTCCTATGTAGGGTAATGAAGTAGTTTGGGCTTGGTGAGAATTTTACTAGGAGGATCCAAGGCCGGAACAAGGTATTTTGGTGCCGTAGGCAGATGAAGCCGATGGTGCCCCCCCCCGATGAACTTTCAGTCCCTAAGTAAAGGAATGGGTCAGAGACTAAAGCGACAGGTCCCCTAACGCCCCTGTCCTTTCCTTCTGATGGGTTAAGTAGCAAGCTGTTAAGACTACTATCAATAGAATTTCTACCTTTTTTACTCAAAAATACCAGCAAAAGTAAAAAGAGTGATGTGATGTACTTTAGAGAAGTGGCTCAACAGGGAGTATTTATTTTAAGATATAGAATCATTCATTGTTTAAGGACCATTAAGAGAATACAAATAGCTATATTCCTCCCTGACAGACTATATTTCAAATCTCAGACCTAGTGATGGTCATGGAAACTAATATAGCTTAACTATAATGGGGGCTGTTTGGTTTCAGTTAAGATGTCCAGCATTTGGAAGACATCATAATAGAAACTAAACAGACCCTATTATAGATATAGGGATACATATGATGATTTTACTCCCATCAGGGTAGTTCTGGTGCCGTATTTCTGTATTGATGGTGCTTCTGCTGATGTATTCATGTATGGATGGTGGTTCTAACAATGTATTTATGTAGTAATGAATGTTCTGGTGACTGATTCATAACCAGAACCATCATCAATATAAAACCAAAATCATCCTCACTACATAAATTGAACACCAGAGCTATCACTAGTACATACATACGGCACCAGAACCATCAATAGTAAATAACTATGTCACTAGAACTTCCATCAGTATATGAAAATGGCACCAGAACCACCATCAGTAGATAAATGCATCACCAGAAAGCTCATCAGCACAGGACTACATCACCAGAACCACTATCAGTACATTAATGTGTCACCAGAACCACAGCCAGTGAAATAAGTACAACATCAGCACCATTATCTACATAATTACGGCACCAGAACTGTAAGGAAAACACACGAGCGGAGAGATGGGGGATACGGAGCTTACACAGCCACAGCTCTCTGGCGCCCCCTTACCCTCAGGTCAGTCAGGGAACTCCACCTAGGTTATGGAGTCGCCGGAGAGGCTGCCCTGTCATTTACTGGTTATCAGGGCACTCTGCAGTGATTGCTGTATATATATCACCAGTCCCAGTCCGGGAATATATATATACAGTATATATAAAAACCTCCGGTCAGTCACTGCCAGCATCCCCCAATAACATCAGAACAGTATGCTGCCACCAGTTCCTCATTAGATATAAGCCCAGTCCGTTTAAAAGCTTATATCGGGTCAGAAACCAAACCCAGGAAGCGTATAAGTACTAGCCGAACTCACGGATGTGGGAAATCGGGTTTCCAGATAAAAGAGCAGCCCAGGATTAATTGATAGTTTAATTGCCGAAAGGCTCATTAGATAATACAATTATATACAGAGTAATATACAGATATTACAGCCAAAAGTACAGATAAAAGTAGGGTACAGGTATGGGGAGTGCAGTCAGCTGTATGTGCCACGTTTCTTACCACTTGTGGATAAGGGAAGTTCTGGTATCCACAGGCACCTTGTTAGCTCCTAGTCCGTCTCCACATGTGACGTGACGTGGCTTCCATGGCAGAACCAAGACAAAGGCTAAATGTGTGCAGCTAGCTTTTTAACCCCTAGCTCGCCCCTCCAATATTTGCCATTGTCCCTCTGGGTTGGACTGAATTCTGCTCCCTTGAACTCTAGCTAAAATAAATCCCAATATTTAGGCTGAGTCATAACTTCCTAGCGGGAGGTTCAAATCAACGACTGCCATCTCAGTGCGTTCGTTGGGTCTGGAAAGATATTGAGAGTCCAAACTTGGGTCGGCTAAGTGGTTCTGGAGAGCCAGTCTCGATGCTTAGTATCTGGGGCAAATAGAAATATATGAGACAATGGTACTCTCATAATTCATCTCTAGGTGTCGGTGACGCTCAGTCTAGATCTTCCTTTGGTGTTGGCCACCTTGCAGAAAAGATAGCAGGCGGTTCTAGCTCTTGCCGTCATTAACACGTGGCCTCTAATTCTCTGACCAAATGGTGAAGTTCTGTTCTTTTGGGGATTTGTGTACTTATCCCAAGAGTGGGGGGCCACTTCAGGAGTGGAGGAAGATCTCTGGACAATATATTGGGCCTGAATAGTACATCCAAAATGGAGTCTCCCTCATTCCTCACTTGGGGCTGTTTGGTTTCAGTTAATATGTCCAGCATTTGGAAGACATCATAATAGAAGCTAAACAGACCCTATTATAGATATAGGGATACATATGATGATTTTACTTCCATCATGTTAGTTCTGGTGCTGTATCCCTTGTGAGAATCAGGGAGGAATAGTGGATGAGGGCAGGTATATCTCGCCCAGATACCTTTCCTATGTGGCCTGGTCCGGTCAGTATCTCAGCTGGTGACTAATGAATAATGGGAAGCGGATATAAAAGGAGGCCAGGTGGTGTGTTAGTAGCTCAGCCTGGGGAACACAGAGAGCCTGTCTGTGTGAGCGACACTTGTGAGTGAAAGCTGTGCTTACGGTAACGCTGGTTTGGGTGGCTGGGAGAAGCCCTCCAGTTGGTAGTTAGTACGGACCCTGTTTAGTTAGTGCCGGACAGGCAAGGATTTGTTTTATGTTTATTTTCCTGTATGTTTTGCTTTCACCTGAAATAATCCTGACCCAGTGTCAGTTATGTCCAAAACCCGGCTGTGCACCTGAGTTTCATGCTAAACCCACGTGACCTTTGACCCCAGCAAAGGTGATCCCGGAGTGTTTTATCACACCCTGTATTGATGGTGCCTCTGGTGATATATTCATGTATGGATGAAGGTTCGTATAATGTAGTGATGAATGTTCTGGAGATTGATTCGTAACCAGAACCATCATCAATATGAAACCAAAATCATCATAAGTACATAAATTGAACACTAGAGCTTTCACTAGTACATACATACGGCACCAGAACCATCATTAGTAAATAACTATGTCACTACAGCCTCTATCAGTATATGAATATGGCACCAGAAGCACCATCAGTAGATATATGTATCACCAGAAAGATCATCAGTACAGGACTACATCACCAGAACCACTATCAGTACATTAATGCGTCACCAGAACCACAGCCAGTAAATAAATACACCACCATCATTATCTACATAAATACGGCACCAGAATCATCACTGGTAAATAACTATGTCACTAGAGCCACTATCAGTACATGAATACAGCCCAATAGCCAGCATCAGGAGATAAAGGCATCACCAGAATCATCATCAGTACATGAATACATCACGAGAACCACAGCCAGAAAATAAATACAACATCATCATCATCATCAGTGTATGTGGACACCACCAAAACTATCACTAGTACATGAATACATCACCAGAACCACCATCAGTACTGTTGGGGTGATCTCGTAATGTGAGATCTTAGTGACTGCCTGCCCCTGACCTGATAAATATGAGCCGAATGCATGCATAGAAGACGGACATCAGACACAAGGTCAGGTGTGCTCCTCTCTTGGCCAGTGCTGTCACAGAACTGACTTTATTAGTATAAACGAAAGACCATGTAATAGGCAGGAAAAGGGCGTTGCTCAGCTTCTCCGGAGCCATTGTACCAGTCTGTATAAGGTCCGTGCTAAGTCTATTCCACATATGGTCTTCAGTGTATCCTCATCACATTCCAAGGATTCCAGGGCATAGTTCCAGCATATAGACACCACCTTGCCACACCACGTCTGAACTAGCTTATGTTAGATTAATAATTGATTTCATTAGCCGTTCTCTCCTTCACAGTACAGCAATAAGTTGTATTGTCAAGTCAGGCCCATATACCGTATATACTCGCGTATAAGCCGAAATTTTCAGCCCATTTTTTTTGGCTGAAAGTCCCCCTCTCGGCTTATATGCGAGTCATATATGCCAGGGGGTCGTGGGGTGGGGCGGGGGTGTCAGATCACACTGAGCCCCTCTGGCACGGTCTCTGCAGCCCCCTGCTTGTCCCACTGTCTCAGGCTCCTTCCTTCAGCGGTCATGTGGTACTGCTCATTAAAGTCATGAATATGCGCATATTTATGACTTTAATGAGCGGTACCACGTGACCGCTGAAGGAAGGAAGGGAAACCTTCGGAGAATGGGGCTGCAGAGACCGCGCCAGGAGGGGGTAAGTATACCCGATATTCACCTGTCCCCATTCCAACGCTGCTCTCCGCTGTCTGCCGCGTCCTCTGTTAGTGATATTCAGGCAGCAGAGGGCGCGATGACATGGTTACTGCGCGCTGTGCCCTCTGCTGCCTGAACATCACTGACGGAGGACACGGCAGACACCGGCACCTGTTCCCCAGTGAAGGAGAGGTGAGTATGTCTTTTTTTTTATTTGCAGCAGCATATGGGGTATAATCTATGGAGCAGCATATGGGGGCATAATCTGGGGGCAGCATATGGGGGCATAATCTATGGAGAATTTTATGTAGCAGCATATGGGGCATAATCTATGGAGCACCTTATGGGGCAGCATATGGGGGCATAATCTATGGAGCATCTTATGGGGCAGCATATGGCGGCATAATCTTTGGAGCAGCATATGGGGCCTATTCTATGGAGCAACTTATGGGGCAGCATATGGGGGCATAATCTATGGAGCATCTTATGGGGGCATAATCTATGGAGCATCTTATGGGTCCTATTCTATGGAGCATCTTATGGGGCCATTATTAACCTTTGTGCAGCATTATATGGTGTGTATTTTGTATGGAGCATTATATGGGGCTCCTGATTCAATATGGATGTTCAAAAACATTTAATCTACTGATGTCTCAATTACAGTAATTTTACTTTTATTGGTATCTATTTTTATTTTTGAATTTTACCAGTAGCTGCTGCATTTTCCACCCTAGGCTTATACGCGAGTCAATAAGTTTTCCCAGTTTTTTGTGGAAAGAGTAGGGGGGTCAGCTTATACACGGGTCGCTTATACACAAGTATATACGGTACATTTGGTATTCAATTAAATTAAATGATTATTAAGAAAAAATCAAGACAATTAATGCAGGGGTGAGAATAAATTACCAAAAAGAAGGGGCTGTTATACCGCTCCGCCATACTCACCCGGCCTCCTCTCCCACGCCGCAGCCTCTCTCCACCCGACGGCCGTCACCTGAGACAGGCCCGCGACCGATGCCTTCCCTGCATGCTATGCACATGCGCCATAGGCTGCGCCTCCTTCCTGCTTCTTACGCTCCAGCTGTGCCCTGACCCGGAAGCACCTTTGGACCAATGGCTGACCAGACAGAGCCATATGAGGCCGCTTCCCCCTGAGGGAGGCGCCTGATCGTTGTGTTTCCTGACACTCTGGCCTCGCTCCATCGTGCACATGCTGCTCCTGTCTCTGGGAAACTGTTAGGTGTCGGCTTCCTGGCACTGCACAGCGGGAATCCAGAGAAAGACATCCTGCGGTCTCCCATTCCTCTCCGACCGCTCAGACTCCTGCTCAGCAATCTCGGCTGGCCAGGCATCTCCCTCTGACTCGTTCTGTGAGCCTGGATGTTGCTGCCACCTCTGGTGCAGCAATGGTGACGCAACCTGCTTTGCAGGGAACTGCTCCCGAGGCTAAGTCCTCATGCCGTGCTACTAGGCATGCCCACAACTTGTCCTCTCAGTGGAGAGCAGGGGTCACATGTGCAGGTCCTATGTCGGATCTGATTGGTCCTTCCTATAGTACTGGAAGGTCCCGGAAGCGCATGGCTATAAAAAGCCCGCATGGCGGCTCGGCCATGCGCTAGTGTAGCATATTATGCTGTGTGTGTATGGTGATGAATGCATGGACTGGTGACTGACTCATTTGAAACCCCTTCCCTCGGTTATGACGAATGGTGACAGATTGTTGGGTAGTCAGCTCCAGGTTGTGGCCAGCTACACGCCACTGTGCCTCCTGCACGACACACTAGCGTCCGACGGTGCTCGGTCGTTCCGGCGCCGTCGCTCAGCAGCGATAGTTATTGCCGCGCTGCGGTTGCAGCGTTCTTGGCGTCTGCGGTTGCAGCGTCATTCGCTGGGTATCCTGTGAAGTAAACAGGGCCAGCGTCCTCATACAACTCTGTTGTCTTAGCGACTCTGTGTGTGAACAGAGCCGTACTTAGCGTTCGGGTGACGTTAACCCGAGCGCAGTACCTCACCTTTCGGTGCATCCGCCATTACTTAGCAGCGGTCTTGTCACCTACCGCACGGTGGACCCCGGGCAGCGAACGCACCTCCTATTATTTATATCTGGTGCGTTCCGCCGACCCTAACATTACACTAGCGCCAGGGTCTGGCTAGTAATGGCGGATGAACAGCGACTGCTGCAGCACATCCAGCAGCTGCAGGGCAGGTTGGCGGCTCTCGAGCGTTCAGCCTCAGCTGCGGATATTACTGCAGTCGCTGTTCAGGCAGCCACAGAGGCTGTTTCCCGTGTGACCACTGCCATCCCTGTCCCGACTTTGTCCCACCTCCCGCTGCCCGAAAAGTTCTCGGGTGATAGTGCAGCTTGTAGGGGTTTCGTAAGCCAGTGCTCTATGCAGCTGGAGCTGCTGGCCGCCCGATTCCCCTCCGAGCGGGCTAAAGTGGGATTTATTATTTCCCTTCTGTCGGGCAGGGCTTTGGAGTGGGCCACACCGCTGTGGGATCGTGGTGATCATGTGGTGCAGGGTGCTTTGCGGTTCTTAGACACTCTGAAACAGGTCTTCCTGGGACCACGAGTCACCCATGACACCGCGCTCCGGCTGCTGGCACTGTCACAGGGCTCGTCCATGGTCAGTCACTTCGCCATCCAGTTCCGGACGCTGGCCTCAGAATTAGAGTGGCCAGATAAGGTCCTCATTCCGGCGTTCTGGAGAGGTTTGGCTGGCCATGTGAGGGACGCTCTGGCCACCAGGGAGATTCCCGCTACACTGGAGGAGCTTATCTCTGTCTCCACCCGAATCGATCTTCGCTTCATCGAGCGAAGGTTAGAACGGGACCAGTGTAGGCAGAGGTTTAGGTTGGCACCTTGTTTTTCTAGACCTCTGGAATCCCCCGATCGGGCGTCCGAGCGTCAGGGGGCTTCCCGTGAGGGATCTAGACTCCGGTCCGCTCGAGCTCCTGTGAGCTGTCATATTTGTAGGCAGGCCAGTCACCTCGCCAACCGGTGCCCACAGCAGCAGGGAGAACGCTCGCGCCTAGTGGCCGTAGGAGGCGGCGCACTAAAGCCAGCGACGTTTTCCTCCAAGCTGTCCTTTAAGGGGACTCTTGGGTTTAATTCTTCCACTCTGGCGGTGGAGGTTTGCGTGGATTCCGGGGCGGAGGGCAATTTTATGTCGTCAGCCTTCGCCCAACGGCACGCTATACCTCTGGTTATGATGTCTACACTAGTCACCGTCAGAGTGGTAAACGGCACCACTCTACCCTCGCAGATAACTCACCAGACCGTCCCCTTGGTACTCTCTGTGGCTCCGTCTCATCAGGAGACGATATCCCTCCTCGTCATGCCCGAGGGTATTGACCAGGTACTTCTAGGGGTTCCCCGGCTGCGGTATCACTCCCCCCCATATAGAGTGGTCCTCAGGGAGGATTATTGGGTGGAGTAAGTGATGTGAGGGTAGATGTCTGAGGGAGTGCGTTCAGGTTGCCTCCACCGAGGTTCCCGCTGATCTCTCCTCGCTCCCCAAACACTATCGGCAGTATGCAGACGTGTTCTCCAAAAAGGCGGCGGAGACCCTTCCACCGCATCGCCCCTATGACTGTCCTATTGACCTCTTGCCTGGTGCTGAGCCTCCCCGGGGTCGAGTCTATCCCCTATCTCTCCCGGAGACTGAGGTCATGTCTCAGTACATCAGGGAGAATCTGGCAAGAGGATTCATTAGGAAGTCAGTGTCACCAGCGGGGGCGGGATTCTTCTTCGTCCAGAAGAAGAGTGGGGAATTACGTCCTTGCATTGATTACAGGGGTCTTAACGCCATCACCGTTAAGAATAAATATCCACTGCCCCTGATATCAGAACTGTTTGATAGGCTACGAGGAGCGAGGGTATTTTCCAAACTTTATCTGCGGGGGGCTTACAACCTGATTCGCATCCGTGATGGGGATGAATGGAAGACGGCATTTAACACCAGGGACGGGCACTATGAATACCTGGTGATGCCCTTCGGGCTCTGTAATGCCCCGGCCGTCTTACAGGACTTTGTGGACGATATCTTCCGGGATATGCTTACCACCTCGGTTGTAGTCTATCTGGATGATATCCTCATCTACTCTCCAGATATTGACTCCCACCGGAGAGAAGTTTGCAAAGTTTTCGATCGCCTGCGGGCGACCTCCCTCTATGCCAAGTTGGAGAAGTGTGTGTTTGAGCAGGAGTCCTTGCCTTTTCTGGGCTATATCATCTCGGCCCAGGGATTGGCCATGGATCCTGCCAAGCTACAGGTGGTGATGGATTGGCAGGAACCTCATTCTCTCAAAGCGGTGCAGCGCTTTATGGGGTTCATAAATTATTATCGCCAATTCATCCCCCACTTCTCGACTTTGGTAGCACCCTTGGTAGCCCTCACCACGAAGGGTGCAAATCCCAAGTTGTGGTCGGAACCGGTCTCCAAGGCCTTCTCCACCATTAAGTCCCATTTCGCTAGCGCTCCCATTCTACATCGCCCCGATGTAGACAAGCCCTTCATTCTGGAAGTGGATGCCTCTTCCGTCGGTGCTGGAGCAGTCCTGTTCCAGAAGGACACGCAAGGTCGGAAGCATCCATGCTTCTTTTTCTCCAAGACCTTCACACCGGCGGAGAGGAATTATGCCATCGGGGACAGGGAGTTGCTAGCGATGAAGTTGGCCTTCTCGGAGTGGAGACACCTCCTGGAGGGGGCTCGTCACCCTTTCCAGGTGTTCACCGACCACAAAAACTTGGTGTATTTACAAACAGCCCAGCGGCTAAACTCTCGCCAGGCTAGATGGTCCTTGTTCTTTTCCCGGTTCCATTTCACCCTCCACTTTCTCTCCGGGGAGAAGAACGTCCGGGCCGATGCTCTCTCCCGCTCCGTGGTGTCATCGGAGGAAGAGGAGGAGGAGCCTCGGCTGATCGTCCCATCCGAAAGCCTGAGGACTGTGGCTCCGGTTGCCCTTGAGTCTGTGCCTCCGGGCAAGACATTTGTCCCTGCACGTCTGCGACCGGAGGTCCTCTCTTGGGCTCACTCGTCCAGAGTGGGTGGACATTTTGGGACAAAACGGACCTCCGACCTTTTGGCGAGGACGCACTGGTGGCCACATATGGAGCGTGACGTCAAGGACTATATTGAGGCATGCGTCTCTTGCGCCCGGAATAGGTCCTCTCGGCAGCGGCCCGCTGGGCTTCTTTTCCCTCTGCCGATAGCAGACAGGCCCTGGGAGATGGTCGGTATGGACTTTGTGGTGGGGCTACCCAGGTCCAGCGGCAGCACGGTCATTTGGGTTGTCACCGACCATTTCTCTAAGATGGTGCACCTGGTACCTATCTCCCGGTTACCATCAGCGCGGGGCCTGGCAGTCTTGTTCATCAAGCACGTTTTCCGCCTGCACGGCATGCCGGACAAGAGTGTTAGTGACCGAGGTCCTCAGTTTGCGTCCCGGTTTTGGAGAGAGCTCTGTTCTCTACTCAGCATTGAGCTGAATCTCTCCTCGGCCTATCATCCCGAGACGAATGGGTTGGTAGAGAGAGCCAACCAGACCTTGATAACATATCTTCGACATTTTGTCTCAGCCAGGCAGGACGACTGGGCATCCTTGCTGCCGTGGGCAGAGTTCGCGTTGAACAATGCTGTGGCCGACTCTACCGGTCAAACCCCATTCCTCCTAAATTACGGTCAGCATCCGCGCGTTCCTGTGCCCATGCCCGTGTCTTCCACCGACTCCAGGGTGGCAGACTGGGCGGTGGAGGCACGTGACATTTGGGATCGCACCCAGGATGCTATCCGAGCTTCCAAGGAGAGAATGAGGATCTCCGCTGACGCACACCAGCGTCCTGCTCCAAGCTTCTCCCCTGGCGACATGGTATGGCTCTCTACCCGAAAAATTAAACTGCGGGTTGAGTCGCCCAAGTTCGCGCCACGATACATTGGCCCATTCAAGGTCCTTGACCGACTTAGCTCGGTGGTCTACCGTCTGGCTCTTCCTCCACATTTGGCCATCTCGGACGTGTTCCATGTGTCCCTCCTCAAACCAGTTCACATGGCCCGGTTTTCCGAGCCATCTGCCGGGTCATCAGACTTATCGTCTGACGAGTTTGAGGTTAATGCCATCGTGGGGCGCAAGTTTGTCCGTGGCAAAAAATTTTATTTGGTGGACTGGAAGGGTCATGGTCCCGAGGCTCGGACCTGGGAGCCGGTGGAAAACATTCACGCACCGCTCCTGATTGCGGCTTTTGAGCGCAGTGAGGCTCAGGGGGGAGGGGGCCCTAGGGGGGGGGGTAATGTTAAGCGTCGGATTCCTGGCACTGCACAGCGGGAATCCAGAGCAAGACATCCTGCGGTCTCCCATTCCTCTCCGACCGCTCGGACTCCTGCTCAGCAATCTCGGCTGGCCAGGCATCTCCCTCTGACTCGTTCTGTGAGCCTGGATGTTGCTGCCACCTCTGGTGCAGCAATGGTGACGCAACCTGCTTTGCAGGGAACTGCTCCCAAGGCTAAGTCCTCATGCCGTGCTACTAGGCATGCCCACAACTTGTCCTCTCAGTGGAGAGCAGGGGTCACATGTGCAGGTCCTATGTCGGATCTGATTGTTCCTTCCTATAGTACTGGAAGGTCCCGGCCATGCGCTAGTGTAGCATATTATGCTGTGTGTGTATGGTGATGGATGCATGGACTGGTGACTGACTCATTTGAAACCCCTTCCCTCGGTTATGACGAATGGTGACAGATTGTTGGGTAGTCAGCTCCAGGTTGTGGCCAGCTACACGCCACTGTGCCTCCTGCACGACACACTAGCGTCCGACGGTGCTCGGTCGTTCCGGCGCCGTCGCTCAGCAGCGATAGTTATTGCCGCGCTGCGGTTGCAGCGTTCTTGGCGTCTGCGGTTGCAGCGTCATTCGCTGGGTATCCTGTGAAGTAAACAGGGCCAGCGTCCTCATACAACTCTGTTGTCTTATCGACTATGTGTGTGAACAGAGCCGTACTTAGCGTTCGGGTGACGTTAACCCGAGCGCAGTACCTCACCTTTCGGTGCATCCGCCATTACTTAGCAGCGGTCTTGTCACCTACCGCACGGTGGACCCCGGGCGGCGAACGCACCTCCTATTATTTATATCTGGTGCGTTCCGCCGACCCCAACAGAAACGACTCCACCTAGGTCAGGCAAGAGAGGCCTTCCTAGGTGATGATGATTCCTCTCAACCCCTTACGATTTCTGTGCTTTTGGTTTCAGGGGGGAGGTGTGGTTCCGAGGTGGCCTATGTGGATTCGGGCTCAGCGGGTAACTTCATTCGGCCGGAAGAGGTAGACAAATACCAAATTCATGTGGTCACTCTATCTAACCCAATTCAGATTGCCACCGTGGATGGCAAACCGCTACAGGTGACCGTCACCTTGGTCACTGAAGAGGTGGGGTTGCAAATCAGAGCCTTACATCGAGAGAAAATAGCCTTTTACGTTTTACCTAAGCTCTCTCACGTCATTCTACTCGGTCTTCCATGGTTAAGGACTCATCAGCCTGTTCTCGACTGGTCTTCTGGGGAGATACTCAGCTGGGGGCACCCGTGCCAAGCTCGCTGTCTGACTCCTGTCCGCCTGGCGGCCGCTCCACGGTCACCTCCAGGCCTCCCAGGTCTTCCTCCAGCTTACAGCTCCTACGCCGATGTTTTTGATAAGAAGGAAGCGGAGGTCCTCCCTCCACACCGGCCGTTTGACTGCCCAATTGAACTTGTTTCCGGTTCAACCCCCCCAAGGGGCAGAATCTACCCTCTGTCTCCCGCAGAGACCACCGCCATGCCCGAGTACGTCCGAGAGAACCTCGCCAAAGGCTTTATACGGAAATCCTCTTCGCCCGCGGGAGCCGGGTTCTTCTTCGTCAAAAAGAAGGACGGAACTCTACGGCCATGCATTGACTATAGGGGCTTGAATGAGATTACCATCAAGAACAGGTACCCTCTTCCACTCATTCCGGAACTGTTTGACCGTCTCAGAGGGGCTCGGGTCTTTACCAAGCTGGACCTCAGAGGAGCCTACAATCTGGTCCGTATCCGTGCAGGTGACGAGTGGAAGACCGCTTTCAACACTCGAGATGGCCATTACGAGTACCTGGTCATGCCCTTCGGTCTTTGCAATGCTCCTGCAGTCTTTCAAGAGTTCGTCAATGAGATCTTCCGGGATCTCTTGTACTCCTGTGTGGTCGTGTACTTAGACGACATCCTCGTCTTCTCGCCGGACCTCTCCTCCCACAGAAAGTGTGTCCGCCTAGTGCTTCAGCGCCTTCGGGAGAACCGTCTGTATGCGAAGATCGAGAAATGTCTCTTCGAACAGACCTCTCTGCCATTCCTGGGTTACATTAGTTGTCTGCCATCCTCAAATGGCCTCGCCCCGTCGGATTGAAGACGATACAACGATTCCTCGGGTTCGCCAACTATTACCGGCAATTTGTCTCCCACTTCTCCGCGATCACAAGACCCATTTCTGTGCTCACCCGTAAAGGATCTACTTCCAAGGATTGGTCTCCTGAGGCAGAGGAGGCCTTTCTGAACCTAAAACGGGCTTTCTCCACGGCTCCGGTCCTTCATCGCCCTGAGAGCGATCGACCTTTTGTACTCGAGGTGGACGCTTCCTCGACTGGTGTCGGGGCGGTGCTGTCCCAGAGAACCGCCTCCGGTCGCCTGCACCCTTGTGGCTTCTTCTCGAAGGCCTTTTCTCCATCCGAGTGTAACTGCTCGATCAGTGACTGGGAACTTTTGGCCATCAAGTTGGCCTTGGAGGAATGGCGCCACCTCCTGGAAGGAGCCGTCCATCCTTTTGTCATCTTCTCGGACCACAAGAATCTGGCCTATCTCCAGTCTGCCCAGAGACTAAACCCTCGCCAGGCCAGATGGTCTTTATTTTTTGCCCGATTTGATTTCGAGCTCCGATTCCATCCTGGCAACAAGAATTCCAAAGCCGACGCCCTGTCCAGGGTCTTCCAACCACACGAATCCACGGAGGAACTGTCGCATATCATTGATCCCACTAGAATCATCACCGTGGCTCCAGTGAACTGGCTTACTCCTCCACCTGGCAGGAAGCTTGTGCCAGAGAATCTCAAGCAAAAGGTTCTTCTAAGGGGGCACTCCTCCAAACTGGCCGGCCATGCCAGAACTAAGAAGACCCTTGACCTTATCAAACGTCACTACTGGTGGCCCTCACTTCGCCAAGATGTACTCGACTTTGTGGCTTCTTGTCCATCCTGTGCAAAAAACAAGGTGCCACGGAGATCTCCGTCCGGCTTGTTGCTTCCGTTGCCTGTCCCTACGGTTCCTTGGGAGAACATTGCCATGGATTTCATCACCGACCTACCCTGCTCTGCGGGCTGCTCAGTCATTCTGGTGGTGGTGGATCGTTTTTCCAAGATGGCTCACTTCATCCCTCTGCCCGGTCTTCCCTCAGCGCCAGAGCTGGCCGAAATCTTCATTCATCAAGTCTTCAGGCTTCATGGACTACCTCGACGCATTCTGTCTGACCGAGGGGTTCAGTTTACCTCCAAGTTCTGGCGTTCGCTTTGTAAGCTCATGAACGTTTCCCTCGACTTCTCCTCGGCCTACCATCCACAGTCCAACGGACAAGTAGAGCGTACCAACCAGACGCTTACGGGATACTTACGTCACTTCTCTAACGCCCACCAGAACGATTGGGTCAACTTATTCCCCTGGGCAGAGTTCGCTTATAACAACCATGCTGGTGAGTCTTCGGCCAAGTCTCCGTTTTTCATTGTTTTTGGCAGACATCCCGATGTTACTGTCGTCCTACTCCAGTCCTGCCTTGTGTTCCTGCCGTCCTACTCCAGTCCTGCCTTCGGTGTTCCTGTTGTCCTACTCCAGTCCTGCCTTGTGTTCCTGCCGTCCTACTCCAGTCCTGCCTTCAGTGTTCCTGCTGTCCTACTCCAGTCCTGCCTTCAGTGTTCCTGCCATCCTACTCCAGTCCTGCCTTCAGTGCTCCTGCCGTCCTACTCCAGTCCTGCCTTCAGTGCTCTTGCCGTCCTACTCCAGTCTCAGTCTTACTCCGGTCCATCCAGAGCCGCCCCTCTCGGTACTGGCTACCGTGGTACTCGAACCCCTGGGCCTGCTCCTAATGGTCCCTGTATAGGGGTCGGTTCCACCTGGCAGCTCGCCCGGGGTCCCTCGGTGCCACAGTCCAGAGGGTCCACTCTCGGAGTTTCCCGCTCCAGACCACCCGCGCTTACAGGGGCAACACAAGGAGTCTATTGCACAGATATTATGCACTTCAATGTACTATGGCTATATAGGATGCAATATGGTTGTAAAAAGAATTAATAAGCCACAAAAAATAAGAAAATTGATATACTGATATTATACATAATCATAAAGTGCAAATAGTGAAAAAATCATTCATAAAAAGCACAAATTTATAAAGACCAATCTATATATAAAAAGTGCAATGTCCAGAAATTCACAGACAGTGGGCTTAGGCACAAGTTTGTAAAGACCAATACATATATAGAGTGCAATATGCACGAATTCATAGACAGTGGGCTTAGGCCCACAACCGCATAAATGTATATCACTAATTCAACAAATGACTAGTGTAGATAGCCATGTGGGCAGAGATAAATATATGTCACAACAGATATCCATTTAAATAAAAATGCTCAGTGGTAGGTTCTAAATAGAGGTGCCAATGACAATTAGTCATATATGCGGCTGCAAGTAAACTGTATTGAAAAGAACATATACATGTGCCAAAAAATTGCACTCAATCAATATCTTATGCCAATGTGCGATAGATCCCCAGGATGCGCCCGTCCCCGACGCGCGTTGCGACGTCTGCCTTCGTCAGTTTTTTTTTCGTTGTGATATGACTTGATATCCAATTTGTCCTTATTTGTCTTATATTGTCCATTTGTGCTTTGATAAGGCTTATCATATAATTTTTAACACCATTTATAATTTTCCTTAAACATGCAACTTTGACCTTGGTATTTTGTTGAACCATATACATTTGGATCTCATGAACCAACAACTCCCAATATGTATTAAACAATGATAATGAGATGCTGGGAGTGGTTGTTATCAGTCATTATCAGACTGCGGACCATGCAGGAACCACAATACTGATGAAACGCAGGCATATGTAAATGTTTACATCCAGGTACCTAATAGGTGACATCTTCTCTGATTGAGTGGTTTCTTTCTTCTTATTTCCATCTTGACCAGATGCCATGATGACTTTTCACATCCACAGCTGTTCTCTGCAGACTTCTCTCTTCTCCAATCTTCTGGAGCACATCCCCACATGGTGACCTTAAAAGTCAAAGTGTTACTAGATTGCCTTCTGCACAAAGATATCTGTCCATACTATGCCCTAAATAAGCCTCCTATGGTGTATGGCCTCTACACTGTCTGCCTTACTAATCCACAACCACATTACTGTGTGCCATTATCAGCTATAACTGCTACAATGTCATTTTTTCTTCTCAGCCAGATGGCGTCGCCGTCAGGATATGTGCACACGATGCATATTTGCTGCGGATCCGCCGCGGATTTTTCCGCGTAGAAACGCTGCAGATCCGCACTGTGATTTACAGTACAATGTAAATCAATAGGGAAAAACAATCCTGCGCAGAAAAATCAGTGCGAATTTGCTGCGGGTTTAAAAGAAGTGCATGTCACTTCTTTTCTGCGGTTTTGCTGCAGTTTTCCACTTGCTCCATTCTACAAAACCGCAGGTGGAAAACCGCAGTGGAAAACCGCACAAAAACCGCAAAAAAAAGGAAGAAATCCGCAGGAAAAATGCAGGTCATTAAATCCGCGGGAGGATCCGCACCGTGTGCACATGGCCTCACCTGCACAACAGCAGCTATTGGATCTCTATACAAACCGATATCTGCTGCTGCGCAGGCTCCCCGGCGCCATTCTCAAAATGACTTTCTTTTTTTTCCCTCGCTCAAGTAAATCTGCAAAAGGCATTCAGTGCACAGTAACCATGCGACTATGATGAAGCGCATTTATCATGCAAACTGCAGGGCAGTCAGAGATCAGTGGGGGGGTCAGTAGTCTGCATTATGAATATCTCATCGGAGCACCACATACATGAACCCCGTCCTAGGGCACGAGAATCTCATTAATATCAAACTGAAAATAAAGATTAAGAAACAGCCACAAGACGGCTTTCATCAACCAAGGCATCATTTTATTCAGTATAACAGCACCGACCTGACATTGTGTGTAGGTCACTATGCACAATCCTGCTGACAGGTTCCCTTTAAGTAGGCGGCTTTATATCACAAGAGTGGATTTCGTTAGGAAATGGATAAGGCAAAAATGGAGCATTACAGAACAGAAGAAATTACTAAAGAGAGTGATAAAATATGACGGTGTGGTTTTGCTCCTCTCAGAATTTTGAAGATTGTGTGAACAATTGGAAAAAAAATGTGGAGAGCATTAAACCTCGGGGGAGAGATAATCAACAGCTTAAACATCAGTGAGTTTTTTATTTTTATATATTTGCTTATGTTGGGTTTTTTATTATTATTTTTTTCTGAACAATTAGAAAAAGGTTGTGAGTGAAGGAATTAGGCCGGGGTCTCACTCGCGAGTGCAATGCAAGAAAAGTGTGCGAGTCTCTCGCCTCAATCCCCGGCACTGCCACCGGTGGCTCGGAGCAGAGCGTTCAACTGCAAAGAAATACATGCAGCCGCACACTCCGGTCCCGAGTGCCAGCGGTAGTGCCAAGTATTGAGGCCAGAGACTCTCGTGAGTGTCTCGCATTGCACTCGCAAGTGTGACCCGGCCTTAGGAAGATTGTTGTTTTTATCCGATTTCCTCTTTTTGTATCTCTACAGTATGTTTTGTACAATAAAGTTGTAAAATTCAAAAAATGAGCAAACAATTGCAGCATTCTAATGATGTCACAATGGGCTGGAGGCTATAGAATGCCCCGTCACCCAGGGTTCCGTTGAGGGTTTTAGTAGGCGTTTGTGGAGAGAGGAGTGTTGTGAGCGACTTGTGCAAATATGATGCCAAGAAAGCGATTTAAGAGTATTATAGTTCTCTGTGATGCCGAGGACAGAAGCGATGATGACGATTTACATCAGGTGAGTATCATTTTATATTCTTAAATAAATAAAAAATATTTGGGATAAAAGTTCAAGAAAAGATGGTGGGACAGAAAATAGCGCTCCAAGTAGATGAGGCGATAACTCGGATCATGATTGCAGAGTGAAGACTGCGTCACTTGTAATATTTGTGACAATATGTCCATGTACTGGATACATAACATTGTATGAAGACACATAAATGTCACCACCGCCCCTATCCATAGCCTAACCATAAGTGTCCCATACCCCCGTTATACTCTGTACGTGGAATAAGCACAGTGGAGACCACACTCATATCGCTGCCCACCTGTAATCAGTGGAATATGGGGTAAGATTATAGATTGGAGATGTTCATGGTTATAGATTCTATCTGACATGTTTGCCATTTTTTCAGTCTCATCGAAGAAAGAGGCCAATACCGAGGTCTCCAGGCCAAGATAACACCACTGGCTTCAATTCGGGCCCGACTCCGAGTTTACCAGGTACTGTAACCCTAATCTAGTGAAGTCTCTGAGGTATTAATAAGCCATTGTAGTCACCGGGTGCAGATCACGTGCACATTGTGGTCAGGGCTTGGATTTATCGTTATTAATCGTCTATGGTAGAGTTTATAGCAAACATTTCTGTTCAGCATTTGGTCAGGAATATTCATGCAGGCGTTATAAAGTCAGGCAGAAATGGGATTTGGGGATTGCTTCTCATGGTGGCCATGTACAGGGCAGATTACTGGAGCTGAAGGTGATTGTTTTGCCCCATGTACCTATAGGGAAACACTGGATAATTTATTAGGATTTATTTCTTTTGATATTGAGCCTCGGTCGTTGCTATTACAATATTCTAATAAGAGAGTTATATTGTGTTTCCCCCACAGATCTGAGTTTACCACCAACAGATCATGGTCCGGACAGTACCACCTGGTGAGACACGTTTCCTCCATTACTAAGTACAAGATGGGGATTAATGATTAATGATGGCTCATTACCTGTTACATTTATTCCACAGCTCCGATGACATCATTATTGATGATGATGATGATTCCAATAGAGCAGCAACTTCCATGTATAATAGTAAGTTATCATTTCTAGACACAATCCAGGGTTATGTTATTGTAGAGGTAACAATGACTTTTCTGTACTGTCACAGGTCAGTTTCCAAATCTAACAATTACAAGGGCGCTGATCAGGAGTTGGAACAGCGAGCCACCTGGGAAATGTGCTGTAAATTCCACTGTCAGAGAATGACAGCAGCATTTAACAGGTTAACAGAAGCAGGCAGAGCTCCAATCCACTCTCGGCTGTCAGAGGCAGATGATGGCTGAATGACACAACCATCATCTGCCATGAAAGAGGCGGGCTCAACTCCTTAGCCCTCTCCATTCATTCTCTACTGATGAGCGTCGTACATGGTTGTTAAGGGGTTAAATTACAGATACCTTACAGAGGTAATCCTATTTTACGCATGCTTGATTGGTGTGGATCCTGTGTCTCGGATATTTCCATATTGGGAGAGCAAGTCACCGCCATGTTGACTTATGGCCATTGTTATCCTTAGAGAATTTATTACAGATGTGCAGTACATTTGCTTGTGTCTTTTTGGAAACCCAATAGACATCAATGGAGAAATCCCTGCACCAAGGAATCCCACATCTCCATTAAAACCATGGAGGCTACCATGAATCAGCAAATGAGGTGAAAATGGACCCCTACCATTTGAGGGTCCACCCTCCGGCCATTGAGGACATGTTCACTTCTGATCTTGTACTGAGCACATACAACATTACTAAGGATATATTACCTGAGTAACAGGTGGGATAGACATCTGAGAAAGTTTATGGACCCTGATGTTGCTGAACCCCATTATAATGTCAGATCCTGATCTGAAGGGAAGATCCTGTGGATTTCTGGTGGTCTGGTCAGCTATGTCTTCTGCTCTGGTCGGATCCCATATTCATAGTCTTATTAGTCCTCTACACTCTATATTTATAGACCCCTCTCTAGTACGGGCTGCATACTAACACGTCTGATTTGAGCCTTATAAAAAGTATTTTCACTCTTCCATATTTCTGTACAGATCATTTACCATCTGACAGCGAGGAGAGCTCCGCTACAGAGGAGAGGTAAGTTAGATCCATCTACCTCTATATAAAGCCATGAACTAGGCGAGATGTTTCCTGTGGATTTATATATGATTCTTATCTTTGCCAGGACACCACGATGTAACATCCCCGGCTGTTTCCTGGAAGAAATTATTTCTCCTCCTTCCATCTATGTTACCCACTTCCAGGAAAATAAGGAGGAGCTGGTGGAGCGACTGTACAACTTGTATAACCGGACAGTCTTCGATAATAAGGTATCACATCTTGTCATGGGTTCCTGGGTGATACATGACTTCTCTATTATCTCCCCCTTTAGACAATCAATTCCAAGAAAAATGGCTCTAACTTTCTGAAAGGCAGATTCCTAACCCCATTGTCATGTTTCTGTAATATAGTTATTGAATATCTCAGGTAAATCTCACTTAGTTTGGTGAATGCCGTCATCCTCTTCCCATCTGTGGGACGAGGGGAAACCTTAGATGATCCACCATGCAGAGACAAAAAGATTAGCATTTTTTGGCTTGACGTTCAAAGGATTTTTACATTTATTTATAAGAAACATTTAGTTGATATTTGGACATTTTAGAATAAGGTTATTTTTATTTTTGTTCTCACATCTTGGACTTCTCGGTAGACCCCGTGCCCCATACAAGTAGACCAGTGCTGTAAATCACATATGAGAGTTGGGGATTTTGCAAGATTGGGGGTCAAAGAGTTTACAGATGTAATGGAATTTGTTTTCTTTATTTTAGCTCCCTTTGAAAATGGACATTTTGTGGAGCAAGAGGCTGACAGCATCCGCCGGCCAATGCTGGAATAAGCTGCAGGACAACCTCCGTTTCTCATATATTGAGCTTTCCGAAAAAGTCTGCGATTCTTCCGGTAGGTTTCACATCACATCCATCCTACAGCTTCATAAGACAACCTGTATACAGGGCAAAAAAACTGCTACTTGTTATGCAGAACATCTTAGAAACTCATTGTACACACTGTCATAAGAAAAACTAAGTACACCCTCTTTGAATTCTAGTATTATACATATCAGGAGAAAATAAAAAAAAGTATCAGCTCCATAGAAAGTCCTAAAAGTAGGGAAATACAATCTCAGAAAACAAAGTGAAAAAAAATATATTGCATCATTATTTAACAAAAAGTAGGCCAAAAGGCAACAACGGTGTGTGATAAAGTACACCGTCGATGCAACTTCAAGTTATTGCTGCTAAAGATGATTCTAAAAGCTATTGATTGATGGGGTGTACTTATTTTTCACTCTCTGCTTCTGCATTTTGAAGTAGGTTTCAGTAAATAAATAACGGCACGGTTGACTTGTCACGTGTTGTTCATCTCATGATGTATTTTGTATTTTGTCCAGCTATGTAAAACCAAATAGTTCAATCAGGGTGTACTCAGATTTTGTCATAACTGTATAACCTCTTGTTTTAGAGCGAGTACGATCCACACTTGCGCATGAGATGTGCCATGCCGCCACTTGGATAATCAACGGTGAACGCAAAGACCACCATGGCTTGTTATGGCAGGCTATCACAAGAAGGGTAAACCTTATCCATCCCGAGCTGCCAAAAGTGACGGAATATCACAATTATACCATCAACTACACCTACAAGTACAAATGCCACCGGTGTGATAAAGAGTAAGTGGATTTTATGACCCATCACCTCCGGACACACAATCACTGCGGAGAGACGTCCGTGCGGTTCTGTTGGTGGAATGCTTTCATACTTTACTACTATCAGAGCGGACTGACGTCTGGGGGGCTGTAGGGTTTAGGATGCTACGTGTTATATTTTCTGTGCTGGGCCAGTTCTTAATATATTGATTTCAATTTGTTCTTGTTAATATAATCCATGGTGTTAATGAACATTCATTCCAGTCCAGTAACCAATATTCCTCTTATCTTTGCAGAATTGGGCGATTTAGACCAATAGCTGGCAATAAACGTAAATGCCGCCGGTGCGGAGGACGAATGCGACAACTACCCAGCAGCTAAACATGTAACTATTCTTCAGAATATTTAGTCTCTAATTTGATTTCTTTAAAATGTAAAGTTGAGACACTTTTATATATTTTCCCCTGAGTAGCGAGACAATGAATATCTGTGTTCATCACCAGCAATTAGCGGTAAAGATCCAGAATCCGTCCTCATAGGTTCCAGATAAGCCCCGGTTACATTTCCCATAACTTGCTGGCTATGGAATGATTGACCATTCCCAGCAATTATCTACAATGCTCTGGAAAACCTTCTATGAGTTTACGCTTTGTTGGATGTAATTATTTTCTTTCTATTTTCAGGTTCATTATTGGAACAGTGAGATTCCTCTAAATATTGTCATCTCATCCACCTGTGATGGAGGTAAGAACGAATCTTCCATTATTGTCAGCAATCAATAATAAAAGTGAATTTTACAATATTGAGAATCTGGAGTCTCTAATTTAGTCTTTTATTGAGTTTTATCATTTAAAGATTAAATACTTTTATATATTTTGCCTTTTTCCACCACCGTGTAGGGAGACAATCAGTTTACGTCTTCATCACAAGCAGCGAACAGCAAACATTCAGAATCCACCTCTTCTGATGGACACAAAGCTTCTGACGTGCGTTTTCCAGGTAAATATTTCGGTGGTTTTCCTCCAATCATTCCTGTTTTCAAGAAGTGCAACAGCGAGGACAGTGTAAGCAAGGTGTCATAACAGAAGAAATGCAATATCGGTTTTATTACTGCATTTATTTGTTCTAATTATTATTTTTTCTTGCTGCACAATTTTTAAATTCTGTCTGAGAAAGAAAGTTATCAGCCTACTGCTGCGGAGGAATCTCCAACACCCAGTCTGACGGGCGAGATGAGCCCCTCTGACATGGCATGCCGTATAGATCTATTGTGAGTGCTCTCACCATAGCCGTATGGCTCATGTCGCATTTATCTCATATTACACTATTATTGGCAGCTTCCTATTTCCAATCTCCACATTGGCCTTCTTTGTAGACAATATATAATGCAATATTTCAGGTCTATTTCACCTTCAGCTGATGACCAGGAATACAATGCTGAAGTTCCTTCTCGGAGTTTGCTTCTTTTGATCACCAGTACCTTTTGTCAAGTTTTTTATAAACACCTTTTAATTGTTTTCAGGTTAATGAGAAAGGCGACTTATCGCTTCTACACAGGCATGACACATCGTGGAAGAAAACGGTGAATTCCGGCCCCGACCTGCGCTGAGAACAGTTTCCAAGACCTGGAGAATCTCTACAAGTGCTTTATAATCAGAGCTGCCCAGCAATGGATATGGCGCTGGACATTTGAACTTCAATAGTCATCAATTGCTTTTTTTTTCTAATTTTTCTGAGTTAGATATAAATACCATTAAAAAATGAATATATTAATTCTTTCTAGTTTGGGATTTTTGTTCTGCAAAACGATGGCTGTTGATAAACATATTACAATCAATGTTGTCTACTTGTGATATTCAGCCATAATCCGCCTCGCACAATCGAGAGGAGCGGAGCTTTGTCTGCTGCTGTTAAACTGTTAAATGCAGCTGTCAATCTGTGAGAGTTGCATTTCACCCCTTAACGTCTAATGACGGACACAGTCCATCATGGCTGGGTGTCAGTTTCCGCACCAGGACGGACAGTGTCCGTCATGCATGTAAAGTGTCACTAAAACTTGCAAACACCCAGTGATAGTTCAGCGCCGGCAGATGTGTATGACAGCTGAGAGGCACGGAAAGAGGTGCAGACACCAGTAGCGTATTTACCAGGGGGGCAGAGGGTGTTGTTGCCTCGGGCCCCTTGCTTTGAGGGGGCCCACCCAGAGCTACTGCCACGGAGTATACCACCTGAGTTGTAATCAGGGTTACCGGTTAGGGGCCCACTCAGATTTTTCTGCCCCCCCGAGCTGAACCCCTAGCTACGCCTCTGGCAGGGACCCATGCTGTCAGTCCCCACACCCAGATCGCTGTAATCGGGCAGTCAATCTGACAGACCGCTCACAGCATGACTGCGCAGGAGATGCTGAAATATCAGCCCTTCCTGCCCGATCAAAGGAGAAGCTCGGCGCTGACAGTTACTGAACGGGCAGCAGCCACGGGACAAATGCAGGAGTATGAGAAAGAAGAGTTAATGGGCATGCAACAGTCATGAGATGAAGTGGATAATGATCCCCTCTCTGTTGTCTCTAATTTGAGGAAGGGGACGGAGGAAGCAAGCTTGAGTGTTAACTCGCCACCCACACAGTATGGACATGGACCAACTGAAGACTGTGAAGTGGGTTATCATGTGGCCTTCTAGTATGTGTGTTCACAAGCTGATTGGGGTGCATATGACTTGGCAGCACGGCAGGCCTTGCGGTCAATGCATAAAGAAAGAGTACGGGAGTACAAAATGCATAATGTGAGGTGAAATTTCCTGGGCCCATCTAGTATGTGGGTTCCAAGGCATAGTGGGGTGCAGATGACTTGGCAGCAGGGCAGGCCGTGCATTCAATGCAACATTTTTTATGGAGGTCCTCCTGGACATCTCGTGAAAGGGATATTGGGGTGCGTCATAATTCTTGGCAGCCCATCCACTCACTGCATTGGCTGCAACAGTTTAGGAGACCCACTGTTTAATAATGGCTCTTTAAGCAGATTAATGCTGCCTAATGTCCCTGTAAAAATAGGCTCTGTGACTTTAAGAGTCCCTCCTTCATAAATGAAACAAGATGTGCCTGCTTATGTGTCACACACCACATGGCCAGCTAGGGTTGGTAAATGTTACAATGACATTTCCCAGTGAATGCATGTTTTGGATGAAAGCAATGTTAAAGTGGAAAAACGCTTCAAAAACGCTGCGTCTGAACATAGCCCAAGTGGGGGAGGAACATTTTGGTCTGGGGTTATTTATTTTGCCTTATATACAAGTCATTAACCTGGACAGGATGTACCTTAAGATATTTCCCAGCAAAATCCATTTTGGTTTTGTTTTAGTATGTTTTTTGGTGCACCGGTAAAAATGGCATGAAACTATGAAACAATTGATTAAAGCTGTGAACTAAGAGTCAGAAATGCTTCCACGGGCATTTTAGTGCTCGCCCATCACTAGTCCTTCACATTGAAGAGGAGCTACATATAGACACAGCCAGCACTAAAATTGATTTTAAGCTATGGCCCAATGTATTTCTTCATTAGGGTACTTGTACATGTGAGTTTTACATTGTTAGGGCTGGCGGAACACACCAAATAATATTAAGATGGTGATAAGGTGCGTTTGAAGCCCGGGGTTCACCGTGCAGAGATGTTAACTGCTGCTCGGTAATGTCGGACACAAAATGGCGGTATCGCTCTGGACACACGTGGGCTTAACGCCACCTGGTGTGTAGTTGCAACGAGCTGTTACTTCAGAGTCGCGGAACTGCAGAGCACAGATACCGCACCCTGTTAACTGTCACAGGGCACAGCTGAATCAGCGCTAGTGTTCGGTCTCAAGACTCAGCCCCAAGGACGTGGGGTAAGAGCCTCTCTAGACCCACGAAGCGCACGACATCGCACCTGCGATGCCTGGACGAATCCTGACTAATAAATTTAGCGCACTGAGTGCACACAGCATCGCACTGGCAAACGCCACTAACCACCCTTATTAGGGATTCTAGCGTACTGATTGCGCATGGCGTCGTGCTGGCAAACGCCACTACTTGGCGCTGACTCTGCCTCCTACCTGTACTATCAGCCTAGGCACTAGCTGGCAGGGCTGAACAACACATGCATACCAAGGGTAGGGGTTTCATAATGAGTCAGTCACCAGAGACATTCATACATGCATGCAACACTCACTCCACATGGTCTATACTAGCGCAGGGCTGTGCGATCCTTTTATAACCGCAGCCTTCCGGGACCTTGCTGATGGCCCAATCCGAGCTGCTGGAGGACCTGAGCAGGTGACCACCAATGAGCGATCGATTCACAGGCATGTTCAGATGGAGAAAAGCAGGACTTAGTCCCAGGAGTGTCTGCTCACCGCTGACTAATGCTGGATGCTATAGCTGAACCTGGGGTGGCAACAGCAACCAAATGCATAGCATTATCCTGAGCAAATGCTGGGACTGACATCTCTGCTGCGCAGGATCCTCTGTGGCTGAAGAAGAACGAGAGACCACAGAGGACATGGCTCAAGATTCCCCCTGTTCAGTGGCAAGATAACGATGTCTAACATACATTATCTGCACGAAATGTAGATAAATTGGTTGAGAAATTGATGCAGTTTTGATTAAATTAGGAGAAAATATGACATACTGCTGAATTTTTAAAGGATCATCTGCTGTCCAGAGCCTGACTGGTGTCCTCCACTGAGACATGTACAAGATTGGGAGGTACCATGTACGCGTCCTCAGAAAGCAACAAGAACTTTTCTAATCTCATTTACAAGTTGTTGGTATATTGCAGCTAAATTGCTACATGTGATAAACCAACGCCTGTCTGCACAAGTACAAGTATTTTATTGGGGCAGCTGTATTATAGCACCATATACTGTTTTGCACATTTTCTGCATTTGATTTTTTAGCTTCAGGCCCAGTCCATCTACATGTATTTTTTTATATATATTTCCTTTCTACGGTGTTTTTTTGGCCAAAATCAGAATACATAAAGGGGAAAAATATTAATCCCAAAAACCAAGAGGAAAATACACCAATGAAGATAAAAGGGGCAAAAAAAATACAAAATACTAAGTCATAGTGCAAAAGTAAAATATTAATAATGCCCAAGCCTGAGACAAACTGAAAAATGAAGAGCAAAATGCACCAAAACAAAAATGAGAAATTAGTTTATTCTCGGTGCTTAAACCCAAATTAAAAAAAAGTGGGAGATGGAGACACAGACACCTCCGTGTACGCGCAAGCAATCAAATAACACCCTCTCCAAAATACAAGCGCACGCGCAGGGCTGGAATCTATCATGTTATTAGAATTGCTAACATTGCTTGCACTGAGTTCTTTTGGGATTGCCATCTAGTTTAACGCCATGAATTAGCAGCACACGTCTGTGCACATTCTAACGTCTTTGTTGGAGGGGCAGCTGTATTTTAACACCATGTCCTGTCTTGCAAGATGTATGTATAGCGACACTTATGAGCATTATTATTCCTCATTTTGTTAATTTGCCTTTCAGCCTGTCACTGCACTATTTTCAATATTTCCTTTCCACCGGGTGTTTTTAATTCAAAATTATTAGCAAAACGCACCTAAACGTAAAATGGCGCAAAACTAGTTTGCTCAGAAAGTGCAATCACCTCTTATCCTGCTACTCGTTTATGTACAGCGACATTTATGTGCTCTAGGTCCCTTATTTTTTAGCTTCTGACCTTGTCCCGTACATGCTCTTACATCTTATATTTCCTTTCTAAGGTGTCTGTTTTTAAGACAAAATCAAAAGCAGAACACACAAAGGGGCAAAGAAAATTCAGTCATGGTGGCACAAGACTGAGATAAACTGGAGCTAATCCCAAAAAAAGAGAAACAAAAGGCACCTTAAAAAGTATAAAGCCATTGTTATAAAAAGCAGGAGATGGAGATCCTCATACTTTAGTGCGCATAAAGCCTTGAGTCACGCTCCAAAGATAAGCGCCTGTGCGGCACTGGACGTCCACCATCATTTAATGTCCAGTACTAACTTTGTTTGTACGGAGTATTTCTGTGACTAATTGCACCTTTACACGCCTTGGATTTCTGATAAAGGGTTATATTCCCTTTATTACAGCTCTCAGTGCTGTTTGTACTGGGTATTATTGTAATTGCTCTCTAGCATCATGAATTAGCCGCACACGTCTGTGTACATTCTGACATCTTTGTTGGAGGGGAAGAAGAATTTCAGCGCTATGTTCCATTTTGCTGGATATATATGTGTATGTTAGGGTTGGTGGAACGCACCAAATAATATAAAGATGGTAATAAGGTGCGCTCACAGCCCGGGGTCCACCGTGCAGAGATGTTAACTGCGGCTCGGTAATGGCTGACACCAAATGGCAGTATCGCACTGGACACAAGTGGGTTAAACGCCATCCAGTATGTAGTAGCGACGGGCTCTGTTGCTTCACAGAGCCACAGTACCGCATAACACAGATGCCGTACCGTTTACTGTCACAGGGCACAGCTGAGTCAGCGCTAGTGTACGGTCACAAGACTCTGCCCCAAGGACGCGGGGTAAGAGCCTCTCTAGACCCACTAGGCGCATGGTGTCGCACCTGCAAACGCCTCTAATAGACGCTGGCTACTGTGGAGTGCAGACCAAGTGCACAGTGGTGTACAGGCAGCCACCACTAGGCGCTGAAGCTCGGCCCTGACTCTGCCTCCTACCTGCACTATCAGCCAAGGCACTACCTGGCAAGGCTGCACAACACATGCATACCAATGGTCGGGGTTTCATAATGAGTCAGTCACCAGAGACATTCGTACGTGCAAACAACGCTCACTCCATATGGTCTATACTAGCGTGCGGTATATTGCCCCTGATGAGCATTATTCCTTTATCTGCATTTGTCTCTCAGGCCCGGTCCCTGCTCTCTCTCTAATATTCCCTTTCTACGGTGTCTATTTATATTCCAAAATTATAAGCAAAATGCACCGGAACATAAAATGGTGAAAAACTATTAGTGCACACGAAGAATGGTATCAAAGGCCATAAAGGGCAGACAGGGCCCCGATCACCCCTATCCTAACACACATTCATAGAGCCACTTCTCAGCAGTATTCGCCTTTATGTGCACTTGCGCTTCAGACCCCGCTGTCCTCCATCAATTACTTCCTAATTTCTTTCCTAATTGCGTTTTATGACTGAATCAGGGGCAAAATCAATAAAAAAAAAAAGGTGCGTAAAAGCCACAAGCACCCACCCTGCCCTCTGGTCACATCTACTGTCTCTACACCAAGATCAAGAGAAAACAGCAACAAAATCAAAGTAGTGCGGAGCTAGTTCACTAATTACCCAAGAAGGAGAGGAAGATGGCGAGAAAGCCTGAGGCCCCAAACCAGGCCCTCTCCGAAAACCAAGCGCCCTGGAGTGCAGCGTCTCACTAATAGGCCACGTGCAGTGATTGCTCGCATAGAGTGCTATTAGATTTCGTGCCTCAATTTCCTGTCACTTCGGCGCCATTACGCGGTTACACGCCTGCTGCTCCCCTTTCCCTCCCTTCCCTTGTGCAATGGGCGCAGCGTCTCACTAAAAGGCCACGGTCATTGAGTGCTATTAGATTTCGTGCCTCAATTTCCTGTCACCTCGGTGCCATTACGCGGTTACACGCCCGCTGCTCCCCTTACCCTCCATTCCCTTGTGTAATGGGCGCAGCGTCTCACTAAAAGGCCGCGGTCATTGAGTGATATTAGATTTCCTGCCTCAATTTCCTGTCACCTCGGCGCCATTACGCGGTTACACGCCGGCTGCTCCCCTTACCCTCCCTTCACTTGTGCAATGGGCGCAGCGTCTCACTAAAAGGCCGCGGTCATTGAGTGATATTAGATTTCCTGCCTCAATTTCCTGTCACCTCGGCGCCATTACGCGGTTACACGCCGGCTGCTCCCCTTTCCCTCCCTTCCCTTGTGCAATGGGCGCAGCGTCTCACTAAAAGGCCGCGGTCATTGAGTGCTATTAGATTTCGGGCCTCAATTTCCTGTCACTTCAGCGCCATTACGCAGTCACACGCCCGCTGCTCCCCTTTCCCTCCCTTCCCTTGTGCAATGGGCGCAGCGTCTCACTAAAAGGCCGCGGTCATTGAGAGCTATTAGATTTCTGGCCTCAATTTCCTGTCACTTCGGCGCCATTACGCGGTTACACCACCGCTGCTCCCCTTTCCCACCCTTCCCTTGTGCAATGGGCGCAGCGTCTCACTAAAAGGCCGCGGTCATTGAGTGCTATTAGATTTCGGGCCTCAATTTCCTGTCACTTTGGCGCCATTACGCGGTTACACCACCGCTGCTCCCCTTTCCCTCCCTTCTCTTGTGCAATGGGCGCAGCGTCTCACTAAAAGGCCACGGTCATTGAGTGCTATTAGATTTCGTGCCTCAATTTACTGTCACTTCGGCGTCATTACGCGGTTACACGCCCGCTGCTCCCCTTTCGCTCCCTTCCCTTGTGCAATGGGTGCAGCGTCTCACTAAAAGGCCGCGGTCATTGAGTGCTATTCGATTTCGTGCCTCAATTTCCTGTCACTTCGGCGCCATTACGCAGTCACACGCCCGCTGCTCCCTTTTCCCTCCCTTCCCTTGTGCAATAGGCGCAGCGTCTCACTAAAAGGCCAGGGTCCTATTAGATTTCCTGCCTCAATTTCCTGTCACCTCGGTGCCATTACGCGGTTACACGCCCGCTGCTCCCCTTTCGCTCCCTTCCCTTGTGCAATGGGTGCAGCGTCTCACTAAAAGGCCGCGGTCATTGAGTGCTATTAGATTTCGGGCCTCAATTTCCTGTCACTTCAGCGCCATTACGCAGTCACACCCCCGCTGCTCCCCTTTCCCTCCCTTCTCTTGTGCAATGGGCGCAGCGTCTCACTAAAAGGCCACGGTCATTGAGTGCTATTAGATTTTCTGCCTCAATTTCCTGTCACCTCGGCGCCATTACGCGGTTACACATCCGCTGCTCCCCTTTCCCTCCCTTCCCTTGTGCAATGGGCGCAGCGCCTCACTAAATGGCCACGGTCATTGAGTGCTATTAGATTTCCTGCCTCAATTTCCTGTCACCTCGGCGCCATTACGCGGTTACACATCCGCTGCTCCCCTTTCCCTCCCTTCCCTTGTGCAATGGGCGCAGCGTCTCACTAAAAGGCCACGGTCATAGAGTGCTATTAGATTTTCTGCCTCAATTTCCTGTCACCTCGGCGCCATTACGCGGTTACACATCCGCTGCTCCCCTTTCCCTCCCTTCCCTTGTGCAATGGGCGCAGCGCCTCACTAAATGGCCACGGTCATTGAGTGCTATTAGATTTCCTGCCTCAATTTCCTGTCACCTCGGCGCCATTACGCGGTTACACATCCGCTGCTCCCCTTTCCCTCCCTTCCCTTGTGCAATGGGCGCAGCGTCTCACTAAAAGGCCACGGTCATTGAGTGCTATTAGATTTCCTGCCTCAATTTCCTGTCACCTCGGCGCCATTACGCGGTTACACATCCGCTGCTCCCCTTTCCCTCCCTTCCCTTGTGCAATGGGCGCAGCGCCTCACTAAATGGCCACGGTCATTGAGTGCTATAAAATTTCCTGCCTCAATTTCCTGTCACCTCGGCGCCATTACGCGGTTACACGCCCGCTGCTCCCCTTTCCCTCCCTTCCCTTGTGTAATGGGTGCAGCGTCTCACTAAAAGGCCGCGGTCATTGAGTGCTATTAGATTTCGTGCCTCAATTTTCTGTCACTTCGGTGCCATTACGCGGTTACATTCCCGCTGCTCCCCTTTCCCTCCCTTCCCTTGTGCAATGGGCGCAGCGTCTCACTAAAAGGCCGCGGTCATTGAGTCCTATTAAATTTCGTGCCTCAATTTCCAGTCACTTCGGCGTCATTACGCGGTTAAACGCCCGCTGCTCTCCTTTCCCTCTCTTCCCTTGTGCAATGGGCGCAGCGCCTCACTAAATGGCCACGGTCATTGAGTGCTATAAGATTTCCTGCCTCAATTTCCTGTCACCTCGGCGCCATTACGCGGTTACACGCCCGCTGCTCCCCTTTCCCTCCCTTCCCTTGTGTAATGGGTGCAGCGTCTCACTAATAGGCAGCAGTTATTGAGTGCTATTAGATTTCGTGCCTCAATTTTCTGTCACTTCGGTGCCATTACGCGGTTACATGCCCGCTGCTCCCCTTTCCCTCCCTTCCCTTGTGCAATGGGCGCAGCGTCTCACTAAAAGGCCGCGGTCATTGAGTGCTATTAAATTTTGTGCCTCAATTTCCTGTCACCTCGGCGTCATTACGCGGTTAAACGCCCGCTGCTCCCCTTTCCCTCTCTTCCCTTGTGCAATGGGCGCAGCGTCTCACTAAAAGGCCACGGTCATTGAGTGCTATTAGATTTCGTGCCTCAATTTCCAGTCACTTCGGCGCCATTACGCGGTTACACGCCCGCTGCTCCCCTTTTCCTCCCTTCCCTTGTGCAATGGGCGCAGCGTCTCACTAATAGGCCGCGGTCATCGAGTGCTATTAGATTTCGAGCCTCAATTTCCTGTCACTTCGGTGTCATTACGCGGTTACACGCCCGTTGCTCCCCTTTCCCACCCTTCCCTTGTGCAATGGGCGCAGCGTCTCACTAATAGGCCGCGGTCATTGAGTGCTATTAGATTTCGGGCCTCAATTTCCTGTCACTTCGGTGTCATTACTCGGTTACACGCCCGCTGCTCCCCTTTCCCACCCTTCCCTTGTGCAATGGGCGCAGCGTCTCACTAATAGGCCGCGGTCATTGAGTGCTATTAGATTTCGGGCCTCAATTTCCTGTCACTTCGGTGTCATTACGCGGTTACACGCCCGCTGCTCCCCTTTCCCACCCTTCCCTTGTGCAATGGGCGCAGCGTCTCACTAAAAGGCCGCGGTCATTGAGTTCTATTAGATTTCGGGCCTCAATTTCCTGTCACTTCGGCGCCATTACGCGGTTACACGCCCGCTGCTCCCCTTTCCCTCCCTTCTCTTGTGCAATGGGCGCAGCGTCTCACTAAAAGGCCACGGTCATAGAGTGCTATTAGATTTTCTGCCTCAATTTCCTGTCACCTCGGCGCCATTACGCGGTTACACACCCGCTGCTCCCCTTTCCCTCCCTTCCCTTGTGCAATGGGCGCAGCGCCTCACAAAATGGCCACGGTCATTGAGTGCTATTAGATTTCCTGCCTAAATTTCCTGTCACCTCGGCGCCATTACGCGGTTACACGCCCGCTGCTCCCCTTTACCTCCCTTATCTTGTGCAATGGGCGCAGCGCCTCACTAAATGGTCACGGTCATAGAGTGCTATTAGATTTCGTGCCTCAATTTCCTGTCACCTCGGCGTCATTACGCGGTTACACGCCCGCTGCTCTCCTTTCTCTCCCTTACCTTGTGCAATGGGCGCAGCGTCTCACTAAAAGGCCACGGTCATTGAGTGCTATTAGATTTCGTGCCTCAATTTTCTGTCACTTCGGTGCCATTACGCGGTTACATGCCCGCTGCTCCCCTTTCCCTCCCTTCCCTTGTGCAATGGGCGCAGCGTCTCACTAAAAGGCCGCGGTCATAGAGTGCTATTAAATTTCGTGCCTCAATTTCCTGTCACCTCGGCGTCATTACGCGGTTAAACGCCCACTGCTCTCCTTTCCCTCTCTTCCCTTGTGCATTGGGCGCAGCGTCTCACTAAAAGGCCACGGTCATTGAGTGCTATTAGATTTCAGGCCTCAATTTCCTGTCACTTCGGCGCCATTACGCGGTTACACGCCCGCTGCTCCCCTTTTCCTCCCTTCCCTTGTGCAATGGGTGCAGCGTCTCACTAAAAGGCTGCGGTCATTGAGTGGTATTAGATTTCGGGCCTCAATTTCCTGTCACTTCGGTGTCATTACGCGATTACACGCCCGCTGCTCTCCTTTCCCTCCCTTCCCTTGTGCAATGGGCGCAGCGTCTCACTAAAAGGCCGCGGTCATTGAGTGCAATTAGATTTCGGGCCTCAATTTCCTGTCACTTCGGTGTCATTACGCGGTTACACGCCCGCTGCTCCCCTTTCCCTCCCTTCCCTTGTGCAATGGGCGCAGCGTCTCACTAAAAGGCCGCGGTCACTGAGTGCTATTAGATTTCGGGCCTCAATTTCCTGTCACTTCGGTGTCATTACGCGGTTACACGCCCGCTGCTCCCCTTTCCCTCCCTTCCCTTGTGTAATGGGCGCAGCGTCTCACTAAAAGGCTGCGGTCATAGAGTGCTATTAGATTTCGGGCCTCAATTTCCTTTCACTTCGGCGCCATTACGCGGCTACACCCCCGCTGCTCCCCTTTCCCTCCCTTCTCTTGTGCAATGGGCGCAGCGTCTCACTAAAAGGCCACAGTCATAGAGTGCTATTAGATTTTCTGCCTCAATTTCCTGTCACCTCGGCGCCATTACTCGGTTACACGCCCGCTGCTCCCCTTTCCCTCCCTTCTCTTGTGCAATGGGCGCAGCGTCTCACTAAAAGGCCACAGTCATAGAGTGCTATTAGATTTTCTGCCTCAATTTCCTGTCACCTCGGCGCCATTACTCGGTTACACGCCCGCTGCTCCCCTTTCCCTCCCTTCTCTTGTGCAATGGGCGCAGCGTCTCACTAAAAGGCCACGGTCATAGAGTGCTATTAGATTTTCTGCCTCAATTTCCTGTCACCTCGGCGCCATTACGTGGTTACACGCCCGCTGCTCCCCTTTCCCTCCCTTCCCTTGTGTAATGGGCGCAGCGTCTCACTAAAAGGCCACGGTCATTGAGTGCTATTAGATTTCGTGCCTCAATTTTCTGTCACTTCGGCGCCATTACGCGGTTACACGCCCGCTGCTCCCCTTTCTCTCCCTTCCCTTGTGCAATGGGCGCAGCGTCTCACTAAAAGGCCGCGGTCATTGAGTCCTATTAAATTTCGTGCCTCAATTTCCTGTCACTTCGGCGTCAATACGCGGTTACACGCCCGCTGCTCCCCTTTCCCTCCCTTCCCTTGTGCAATGGACGCAGCGTCTCACTAAAAGGCCGCGGTCATTGAGTGCTATTAAATTTTGTGCCTCAATTTCCTGTCACCTCGGCGTCATTACGCGGTTAAACGCCCGCTGCTCTCCTTTCCCTCTCTTCCCTTGTGCAATGGGCGCAGCGTCTCACTAAAAGGCCACGGTCATTGAGTGCTATTAGATTTCAGGCCTCAATTTCCTGTCACTTCGGCGCCATTACGCGGTTACACGCCCGCTGCTCCCCTTTTCCTCCCTTCCCTTGTGCAATGGGCGCAGCGTCTCACTAATAGGCCGTGGTCATCGAGTGCTATTAGATTTCGAGCCTCAATTTCCTGTCACTTCGGTGTCATTACGCGGTTACACGCCCGTTGCTCCCCTTTCCCTCCCTTCCCTTGTGCAATGGGCGCAGCGTCTCACTAATAGGCCGCGGTCATTGAGTACTATTAGATTTCGGGCCTCAATTTCCTGTCACTTCGGTGTCATTACTCGGTTACACGCCCGCTGCTTCCCTTTCCCACCCTTCCCTTGTGCAATGGGCGCAGCGTCTCACTAAAAGGCCGCGGTCATTGAGTTCTATTAGATTTCGGGCCTCAATTTCCTGTCACTTCGGCGCCATTACGCGGTTACACGCCCGCTGCTCCCCTTTCCCTCCCTTCTCTTGTGCAATGGGCGCAGCGTCTCACTAAAAGGCCACGGTCATAGAGTGCTATTAGATTTTCTGCCTCAATTTCCTGTCACCTCGGCGCCATTACGCGGTTACACACCCGCTGCTCCCCTTTCCCTCCCTTCCCTTGTGCAATGGGCGCAGCGCCTCACTAAATGGCCACGGTCATAGAGTGCTATTAGATTTTCTGCCTCAATTTCCTGTCACTTCGGCGTCATTACGCGGTTACACGCCCGCTGCTCCCCTTTCCCTCCCTTCCCTTGTGCAATGGGCGCAGCGCCTCACTAAATGGCCACGGTCATTGAGTGCTATTAGATTTCCTGCCTAAATTTCCTGTCACCTCGGCGCCATTACGCGGTTACACGCCCGCTGCTCCCCTTTCCCTCCCTTATCTTGTGCAATGGGCGCAGCGCCTCACTAAAAGGCCACGGTCATTGAGTGCTATTAGATTTCGTGCCTCAATTTTCTGTCACTTCGGTGCCATTACGCGGTTACACGCCCGCTGCTCCCCTTTCCCTCCCTTCTCTTGTGTAATGGGTGCAGCGTCTCACTAAAAGGACGCGGTCATAGAGTGCTATTAAATTTCGTGCCTCAATTTCCTGTCACCTCGGCGTCATTACGCGGTTAAACGCCCGCTGCTCTCCTTTCCCTCCCTTCCCTTGTGCAATGGGCGCAGCGTCTCACTAAAAGGCCGCGGTCATTGAGTGCTATTAGATTTCGGGCCTCAATTTACTGTCACTTCGGCGCCATTACGCGGTTACACGCCCGCTGCTCCCCTTTCCCACCCTTCCCTTGTGCAATGGGCGCAGCGTCTCACTAAAAGGCCTCGGTCATTGAGTGCTATTAGATTTCGGGCCTCAATTTCCTGTCACTTCGGCGTCATTACGCGGTTACACGTCCGCTGCTCCCCTTTCCCTCCCTTCTCTTGTGCAATGGGCGCAGCGTCTCACTAAAAGGCCGCGGTCATTGAGTGCTATTAGATTTCGGGCCTCAATTTCCTGTCACTTCGGTGTCATTACGCGGTTACACCCCCGCTGCTCTCCTTTCCCTCCCTTCCCTTGTGCAATGGGCGCAGCGTCTCACTAAAAGGCCTCGGTCATTGAGTGCTATTAGATTTCGGGCCTCAATTTCCTGTCACTTCGGTGTCATTACGCGGTTACACCCCCGCTGCTCTCCTTTCCCTCCCTTCCCTTGTGCAATGGGCGCAGCGTCTCACTAAAAGGCCTCGGTCATTGAGTGCTATTAGATTTCGGGCCTCAATTTCCTGTCACTTCGGCGCCATTACGCGGTTACACCCCCGCTGCTCCCCTTTCCCTCCCTTCTCTTGTGCAATGGGCGCAGCGTCTCACTAAAAGGCCACGGTCATTGAGTGCTATTAGATTTCCTGCCTCAATTTCCTGTCACCTCGGCGCCATTACACGCCTGCTGCTCCCCTTTCCCTCCCTTCCCCTGTGTAATGGGCGCAGCGTCTCACTAATAGGCCGCGGTCATTGAGTGCTATTAAATTTCGGGCCTCAATTTCCTGTCACTTTGGTGTCATTACGCGGTTACACGCCCGCTGCTCCCCTTTCCCTCCCTTCCCTTGTGCAATGGGCGCAGCGTCTCACTAAAAGGCCGCGGTCATTGAGTGCTATTAGATTTCGGGCCTCAATTTCCTGTCACTTCGGCGCCATTACGCGGTTACACGCCCGCTGCTCCCCTTTCCCTCCCTTCCCTTGTGTAATGGGCGCAGCGTCTCACTAAAAGGCCTCGGTCATTGAGTGCTATTAGATTTCGGGCCTCAATTTCCTGTCACTTCGGCGCCATTACGCGGTTACACCCCCGCTGCTCCCCTTTCCCTCCCTTCTCTTGTGCAATGGGCGCAGCGTCTCACTAAAAGGCCACGGTCATTGAGTGCTATTAGATTTCCTGCCTCAATTTCCTGTCACCTCGGCGCCATTACACGCCTGCTGCTCCCCTTTCCCTCCCTTCCCCTGTGTAATGGGCGCAGCGTCTCACTAATAGGCCGCGGTCATTGAGTGCTATTAAATTTCGGGCCTCAATTTCCTGTCACTTTGGTGTTATTACGCGGTTACACGCCCGCTGCTCCCCTTTCCCTCCCTTCCCTTGTGCAATGGGCGCAGCGTCTCACTAAAAGGCCGCGGTCATTGAGTGCTATTAGATTTCGGGCCTCAATTTCCTGTCACTTCGGCGCCATTACGCGGTTACACGCCCGCTGCTCCCCTTTCCCTCCCTTCCCTTGTGCAATGGGCGCAGCGTCTCACTAAAAGGCCTCGGTCATTGAGTGCTATTAGATTTCGGGCCTCAATTTCCTGTCACTTCGGCGCCATTACGCGGTTACACGCCCGCTGCTCCCCTTTCCCTCCCTTCCCTTGTGCTGCCCTGAGGAAATAGCGGTTAGCGCGCTACGCAGGGGGTATATATACCCCATTCAGATCACGTGGTACACTAGCAGTCAGAGGGGGACGCTGGCGCTCGCGTGGTCTTGTGACGTCACTACGCGCCGGTAACATGACTGTGATGTCAGCAGTGGGCGCCGATTCTTCCTTACACAGCGCTGATATCTGTATAGTAGAGGCTAAAGGACCTGTGGTGACGTCATGCCCATGTGATCAGAGGGGGCGGCGCCTCTTCCTCCACGGAGCAGAGCAGACCGCACCCCTCGCACCCGCTCGTCTCCGCCCCGCGCCCCTCGCACCCGCGCGTCTCCGCCCCGCGCCCCTCGCACCCGCGCGTCTCCGCCCCGCGCCCCTCGCACCCGCGCCTCTCCGCTCCGCACCCCTCGCACCCGCGCGTCTCCGCCCCGCGCCCCTCGCACCCGCGCGTCTCCGCTCTGTACCCTATTGTGTAGTTAGCGACCTCCAATGATCAGGATCGCGCCACTTACTTGCCTCTGTCCGTCATTGACAGCGGTGCCTACACTGTGTGCAGTGGCCTCCGCTCCTAAGCCTGATCCATGTACCAGCTCCATACGTGCACGGTGGATGACAGGAAGGGGTTAAATCGGTGCGCTCCATTGTAAGTGACTGCGTATTTAGCTGCAGCATCTTCCCAGCAGAGGAGCGGCCGCCCCCGATCTCAGAATCCATGGGTGTTTTTTCTTGAACCCATCACCTCATTCATTCTGCCCACACCACTTGGCGCAGATCCCAGCAGCCGGGTCGGAGCCGGGTGTATTCATTCATCTCTGACCGGCTCCAGTGTTTCAGGCAAAATATAGTGATCAGATCGGGTGGAGGCCTATAGGCAGAGAGCAGTACTGGTCCAGCTGATTGGCAGGTGTCTCGCTATAGAAGAGGCCTGCTAATAACGGACGAGAGCAATGAGGGAAGAAGCCGGACCCTTTCATAAGTGATATGTTCCCTGAAATGCTGGAGATTTTCAGAGATATACCCGGGTGCGATTGTGCAGCCCGGCTCTGAGTTACACTGCCCGCTTATTGGGCACCATGAATCAGGTGAGAGGTTCCCTTTTCAGTGGTCGCTGTTATTGCTACAAATGATATAAATCGCTGTACAGGTGACTATAGAAAAACAAGGTAGTAAATCTGCTGCTTTCTCCACTGCTGAGCCACTTCTTCCCCTGCATACTGAACTCACCACCCACTCTAGGGAAAGAAAAAATGCTTCAATGTTTCTTGGGTGTGATAGGACAGACTGTCGGCTCACTGAGGGATGCGATTACAGCTGCTCATTAAAGGAGTTGTGTCACCGTTGGTCTTCATTATCATACCGCTCCCACACGTCCCAGATTTCTGCCTGATCGACAGTTGGGACAAGCGGTAACGTCGGCCTCTTGCGCTATGGCAGCATATTGGTATCACACGTTAATGAGTCAGATGAGTCCCGTTGTATTCGTGTGTTCTGGATGAAATGGTTAACTGTGATTTCTGCTGCACTAATTATGGCCGTCCTCCCCCCGTCAGGTCTGGTCAGATTCCAGCCATCGCTCTGGCCGTGGGACTCTGTGCGAAGCCATCTTCGAGGCTCACTGACGAGATGTGTGTGTGTACGATGTGCAGACCGTGGTGAAAGACGAGAGGTACACACACCTGAATCCTGTATCCCAGGAGCCCCTGACCCCAAAGCAGGTAAGGGCGCCCCAGGGGCCACTGTAGTGGTGAATAGGCTTATTCTGTGTCTGCCTGCAGGAACGTGCGTCAGGGTCCCTGCTCTCCAGGCCACTTTACAGGTGATCGATTATTGGTGCCACTAAAGGGCGTCTGTCGCACACTTGCCTTTATTCTGCTCACAGTGAATGCATTTGCATGTTCTAGCCATGGTAAACTCTTTTTAATACACTGGGTAATTCCCCCTTATATTGATTCTTGCACATCTGATGTTGTATGTGGTAAGTCCTGAAGAAGGGCTCTTTGGAATCCTGACACACGTTGAATAAACCACTGTATAATGTTACCGATCCTTTGGAACTTTATTGTCCTGGCAGCGCGGTTGTAATCCACATCTTCTACCCAGTATATTATTTCATAGGGTCGGTGACCGGCCTGTGGATCTGCAGCAGCCAACATCTTTGCAGGCCTGTATTCAGCACCATCAGGTGAGCAGTTTTCTTGGCGCCTCCTTCACCTGTTTTGTGGGAAAAGACTCTATTTGCGCTTTGTGTCTCCCCCTCTTTCATCAATCATTTGCGCCTGCTATTCAGCCATTGTGCCTCCCCAGCTTCCCCCACACGAGGTGTGGCGGCCCCATGTACAGCGATTTATATCATTTGTAACAATAACAGCGACCACTGAAAAGGGAACCTCTCACCTGATTCATGGTGCCCAATAAGCGGGCAGTGTAACTCAGAGCCGGGCTGCACAATCGCACCCGGGTATATCTCTGAAAATCTCCAGCATTTCAGGGAACATATCACTTATGAAAGGGTCCGGCTTCTTCCCTCATTGCTCTAGTCCGTTATTAGCAGGCCTCTTCTATAGCGAGACACCTGCCCATCAGCTGGACCAGTACTGCTCTCTGCCTATAGGCCTCGACCCGATCTGATCACTATATTTTGCCTGAAACACTGGAGCCGGTCAGAGATGAATGAATACACCCGGCTCCGACCCGGCTGCTGGGATCTGCGCCAAGTGGTGCGGGCAGAATGAATGAGGTGATGGGTTCAAGAAAAAACACTCATGGATTCTGAGATCAGGGGCGGCCGCTCCTCTGCTGGGAAGATGCTGCAGCTAAATACGCAGTCACTTACAATGAAGCGCACCGATTTAACCCCTTCCTGTCATCCACCGTGCACGTATGGAGCTGGTACATGGATCAGGCTTAGCAGCGGAGGCCACTGCACACAGTGTAGGCACCGCTGTCAATGACGGACAGAAGCATGTAAGTGGCGCGATCCTGATCATTGGAGGTCGCAAACTACACAATATACTGCGGAGCGGAGACGCGCGGTTGCGAGGGGTACGGAGCGGAGACGCGCGGTTGCGAGGGGTACGGAGCGGAGACGCGCAGGCGCGAGGGGCACGGAGCGGAGACGCGCGGGCGCGAGGGGTACGGAGCGGAGACGCGCGGGCGGTACGGAGCGGAGACGCGCGGGCGGTACGGAGCGGAGACGCATATGTATTTTGGCATGGGGAGCCCCATTTGAAAGTTCGCATCGGGGCCCATAACTTTGCAGTTAAACCACTGGGAGGGAGTCACCTGCCCGATCACATCGCCTGATCTCAGCGCACTCACCTTCCTCCTCCACCTCCGTCTGCTCCCCCCAGTCGTTCTCCCGGGGAAGGAGTCCTTCTCCGATCCCCTCTTCATCAGAGTCCTGGCCGAAGTCTATTCTCTGCGCCAGACGGGCCAGGTTCTGTGACATAGACAGCGGCTGCACGTACGTCTCCGAGCCATCCAGCCCCACCTCCTGCACCTGCTTCTCTGCGGAATACTCGATGCTGACCTGCACCGGCGGCCCCACCAGACATGATCCGCCCAGTGTATACAGATATGGTTGTGGCTAAATCCAAGTCGTCTGTTGGCCCTGGTCCTTCTGTGCACTGGGATTTCGCTTTCTCACACAGAGTCGGCTGTTTCCTAGTTGGCGGAGGGACCAGGTCCTTTAGCTGACTTGGATTTAGCCTGCTCTATATAAGAATGCTGAATCCCAGGAGACAGAAGGACACTTATTGTATATAGATAGGAATCCTGTCATGTCAGTGTTTGCAGTAATACTGAGCTGCAGACTAGATCTGACATCTGATTACACATTTATTTATGGGTGACATTTATACTTCCAGTGTGTACAATACTCTGCGCCAATCTCATCCGCATCCCATTTTATTTACTGGTGATCATTTTTCTAGATCACACACCATAGATTTTTTTTTCATGCATGCACCGAGGAGTTTTTAACCCTTGGGCGATTTTCTGTTTTTTTCATTTTTTCCTTCCCATAACTTTATTTTTCCATCCACATCGCCATTGGGTTTTTTTTTTTTTAGTTTGGCGGGACGTTCTTATTGATACCATTTTGGCGCGGATACCATGTTTTGATCACCTCTTATTTCATTTCACTGCAATGTTGCAGCGACCAAAAAATACGTAATTATGGCATTTCAATTTTTTCTCTCATTAAGGCCTGTTTCACACTTCAGTTGTTTGTCGTCAGTTGCAAACCGCCAAAGTGTGAAAAAACTGATCCGTTTTCCGTTTTGCAACAAACGTATGCCACCGGATCCGTTTCTTGGACGGATCCGCTGCAGCCGCTAAGTGCATGAAATTTAAAGGAACCGATCGAGAGAGACAGAAAAAAATGTTACATTGTCCGTCTACTCCAGCCGGCGGATGCTAAAATTCAAACGGATCCATCAAAAAAACGGATGTGACGGACGACCATCAGTCAAAATCCACCACTAATGCAAGTCTATGGGAAAAAAATGGCAGATCCGTTTTTTTATAAAACTAGATCTAGCAGGCTAAAAGACCAGGTCCTTCTGCCAACATGGATTTAGCCGGCTCTCTGTGAGAAATCTAAATCCCAATCGGCTAAAGGTCCAGGTCATTCTGCCAACTTGGATTTAGCCTGCTCTCTGTGAGAAAGCTAAGTGCCAGTCGGCTAAAGCAGGGGTCCCCAACCGCCGGTCCGCGGACACAAGGGGAGCCAGGGGCGGTCAGTGGCGTAGCGGGGGCTGGGGCGGCGCGCAGCAGTTCTAGCGGCGGCCAGGGAGCGATCCAAGCAGCTCCGCTGCCTGCAAGGGCTAATAGCAGGAGCGGAGCTGCAAGGACCCGTCCAGCTTCCTGCCCGCCGCCCGCGCTTCCTGTCTCTGACTGACACAGAGAGGAGTGCGGCCGCTGTGTCAGAGCGAGGAAGCGCGGGCGGCGGGCAGGTGAGAGGAGAGAGGTGGTGTCTGTGTGTATGTATAATGTGTGTGTGTGTGTTGTGTATGTCTGTCTGTGTGTATGTATGTGTGTGTTGGTCTGTGTTTGTGTAGCCTGGCCCTGGAGGAGATGGGGACATGAGGAGAAGGCCATGAGGGGAGTGATGGAGAGACAGCAGTGATGGGGAGAGGGGAGTGATGGGGTGAAGGCAATGATGGAGAGATGGCAGTGATGGGTTGAAGGGAGTGATGGGGTGAAGGCAATGATGGGGAGAGGGGAGTGATGGGGTGAAGGCAATGATGGGGAGAAGGGAGTGATGGGGTGAAGGCAATGATGGAGAGAAGGCAGTGATGGGGTGAAGGCAATGATGGGGAGAAGGGAGTGATGGGGTGAAGGCAATGATGGGGAGAAGGGAGTGATGGGGTGAAGGCAATGATGGAGAGATGGGAGTGATGGGGTGAAGGCAATGATGGGGAGAAGGGAGTGATGGGGTGAAGGAAATGATGGGGAGAAGGGAGTGATGGGGTGAAGGAAATGATGGGGAGAAGGGAGTGATGGGGTGAAGGCAATGATGGGGAGAGGGGAGTGATGGGGTGAAGGCAATGATGGGGAGAAGGGAGTGATGTGGTGAAGGCAATGATGGGGAGAGGGGAGTGATGGGGTGAAGGCAATGATGGGGAGAAGGGAGTGATGGGGTGAAGGCAATGATGGAGAGATGGCAGTGATGGGGTGAAGGCAATGATGGGGAGAAGGGAGTGATGGGGTGAAGGCAATGATGGGGAGAAGGGGGTGAAGGCAATGATGGAGAGATGGCAGTGATGGGGTGAAGGCAATGATGGGGAGAAGGGAGTGATGGGGTGAAGGCAATGATGGGGAGAAGGGAGTGATGGGGTGAAGGCAATGATGGGGAGAAGGGAGTGATGGGGTGAAGGCAATGATGGAGAGATGGCAGTGATGGGGTGAAGGCAATGATGGGGAGAAGGGAGTGATGGGGTGAAGGCAATGATGGGGAGAAGGCAGTGATGGGGTGAAGGCAATGATGGGGAGAAGGGAGTGATGGGGTCAAGGCAATGATGGGGAGAAGGGAGTGATGGGGTGAAGGCAATGATGGGGAGAAGGGAGGGATGGGGTGAAGGCAATGATGGGGAGAAGGGAGTGATGGGGAGAAGGGAGTGATGGGGTGAAGGGAGTGATGGGGAGAAGGGAGTGATGGGGAGAAGGGAGTGATGGGGTGAAGGCAATGATGGGGAGAAGGGAGTGATGGGGAGAAGGGAGTGATGGGGTGAAGGGAGTGATGGGGTGAAGGGGGTGATGGAGCACTTATTCAAAACCTATGGTGAGTTGAGTCACATTATAAATGTTATTTAATTATAAGTATGCACTGCTACACTACAACCGTGTCCATAGCCCCGCCCCCTTATGACCAAAGCCCCGCCCCTGCCACACCTCCATCCCCGCCCTGCCGGGCCATGGAAGAATGGTCTTGCTTGAAACCGGTCCCTGGTGCAAAAAAGGTTGGGGACCACTGGGCTAAAGGACCAGATCCCTGTGGTTGTTTTAGTACTAGACCTAGCAGGCTAAAGAACCAGGTCATTCTGCCAACTTGGATTTAGCCTGCTCTCTGTGAGAAAGCTAAGTGCCAGCCTGTAATACTATTGTAGGAACTCGAGGATTCTGATAGCGTGGGGCAATGATCAGACAGAAGCGGGTTACTTTAGTGCAAATAGTGTATTTTTATAACAGCAGTGACACCCAAAAACAATATGCTGATAACCTGAAATGAGACAAGTCCTAAAGCTATATAGCAATTCAGTAAAGTTCCTAAGACAGAGTCCTCATAAAAATGTGATCCAAAGTTGAGTGTAACACTCAGGTGACGTGGCACAGTTCACAACGTAGTGATGCAGAGAGAGTCCAATCCCGGTATGTAGCAAGCACAGGGAAGTCCAGAACAAGTCTATAGGTAAATCCCAGACGAGCAAAAGCACAGGACAGTCCAAAAGCTGATTTACAAGTTGATCCCAGGAGCGGCTTGAACACAGGTGAGTCCAGGAACAGGTTCACATTAAAGCATACGGTTGGTGACAGTTCCGACTGCTCTCATTGGGGAGAGTGAAGGGTTAAGAACAACATATAGTTCAGGAACACAGTTCTTACCAGACAATGTGAACCAAGGGTTAAGTTCCAAAGATGAGTGCAGCTTTCCCTACAGAGAACAGGGAATGTCCAGAGCCACAGCAGAAGCACACTAAGAAACAAGCAGCACAGCTGAAGGAAGCAGAATACTCCAGCAAGGAAGGCAGCACCTGAGCCGGGTTTTATACAAATGAACAGGAAGTAGAGCACACAAGAACAGCAACCTCCATCTTGACAAAGGGCAAATTCATTCACAAGGTGATTTAGAAAACCCGGAATACTGACACAGTCGGCTAAAGGACCCAGATCCCTGTGATTGTTTTAGTACTAGACCTAGCAGGCTAAAGGACCAGGTCCTTCTGCTAACTTTGATTTAGCCTGCTCTCTGTGAGAAAGCTAAATCCCAGTTGGCTAAAGGACCAGGTCCCTGTGAGTCTTTTAAGACTTGACCTAGCAGGCTAAAGGACTAGGTCCCTGTGAGTGTTTAATACTAGATCTAGCAGGCTAAAGGACCAGGTCCTTCTGCCAACTTGGATTTAGCCGTCTCTTTGTGAGAAAGCTAAATCCCAGTTGGCTAAAGGAACAAGTCCCTGTGAGTGTTTTAATACTACATCAAGCAGGCTAAATTTTCACACTGATTTCAGGGTGTAGAATACATTGCACCCGTTACATCCATGACCAGGTCCTTCTGTCAACTTGGATTTAGCCTGCTCTTTGTGAGAAATCTAAATCCCAGTTGGCTAAAGGACCAGGTCTCCGTGAGTGTTTTAATACTAGATCTAGCAGGCTAAATAACCGTGGTAAAACAAACCTTGAGGCGGTCAAAGGCTTCCTGGGCTTGCGAAGACCATACAAACGTCTTCCCATTCTTAGTAAGGAGAGTGATGGGACGGACAATTTCCGAAAAATTCCAGATAAAACGTCTATAAAAATTAGCAAAACCAATAAATCGTTGTACCTCTTTGATGTTTCCTGGTACCGGCCAGTCTATGATCGCCTGGATCTTGCTGGATTCCATGTTCAATCCCTGGGGAGAAATAATATAGCCCAGAAATTAAATTTCGGGCAATGAAACTCACATTTTTCGAGTTTAATGTATAAATGATTATCTCTTGGCTTAAACATCTTGGCTTGACGAACTCTTTCCAACATTTCAGGAATTAGCGGCAACGGGTACCTGTTACGAATGGTTACCTTATTTAGCTCCCGGTAGTCAATGCAAGGTCTTAGAGTCCAATCTTTCTTCTTTACAAAGAATATGGGGGCTCCCACTGGTGAAGAGGATGGTCGGATAAACCACTTGGCTAGGTTCTCATCTATATACTCTCGTAATGTTTTTAGTTCTGGAGCTGCCTGCGGGTAAACATAGCCGAAAGGGATCGCTGCCCCTGGAAGCAATTCTATGGGGCAGTCATATGGTCTATGTGGTGGAAGTTGGTCTGCCTTCCTTTTGTCACAAACATCCACGAATTCCTGGAAAACCAGAGGGAGAGTAGGTACCTGTATTGCCTCTTCCACGTCCCAGGTAACTGGAACCGTGACCGTTGGACAGATGGTAGGACTACCCTTCGAGGGGAAGGATATCTCCTTGGTTTCCCAATTGATGTTTGGATTTTGCGACCGTAGCCAGGGAATTCCTAAAATTATAGGAAAATGAGGAGAAGATATTAGCATAAATGAAAGGGTTTCCTGATTGTATGGTTCCACCTCACACTCCAGGAGCACCGTTTCCCGGTCTACTGGTCCAGAAGTTAATGGGGAACCATCCACCGATTCCATGGTGACTGGCAAAGCTCTGTTTTGATCTCAGTGCAGACTCTTACCTGCACACCTGGGACATATTATGGTGGCCTCTCATTGGTTCTGGGAAAGCTTCTTATAGCCTCAGGAAGCTCCCATCCCTGTCAGTTATACTTTCGCCCTTGGCATAGTGTGGTGACCCCTGAGTGTGTTTGTGCTGTGTTCTGGTTGCTTGATACTCTGTGTACGACTCGGTCTGTTCTCTGGATATTGCTTGTTGGATTCTGCTTGGTACCTTCTTTGTCTGTTTGGTTTTGACCCCTGCTTGGCCCCGACTCTCCGTTCTGTCTCATCCCTGGTACTTTACTGCTATCTCTGTGTATGACCTCGGTTTTGCCTGACTGAGTATTTCTGTTTAGTGTCCTGCCATCTCTGGAAGCAGGACGCTAAGCCCTGCCCCTTGCAGTCACATGACCGTAGGTCCTTCACTGCTTGCTAAACTTCAGCGTCCCCAGGTCCTGTTTGTACTTTCCAGCTGTACCTGACCCCAGGCCCCCCTACAGTGCGGGTGAGTCCCTGCTCAGCGGAGGCTGCACGCCGGTGCTGACATGACCCTGACATTATAACTGACCATTAAGTTTTTTGGGGGGTTTTTATGCAGAGTTATGGATCCCATACAGTCTCTGGCTGACCAGATGAAAAGTCTGAGTCAGATGTTTCAGGGTTTATCTCTGGAGCAGCAAGCTCTGGCTCGTTCTCAGCAGCAGGTTTCTGAGACAGTGCGAGAGGCTTTATCTTCTGGGTCTCCGGGGGCTGGGGCGAGGGATGTTGTTCTGGTGTCCCCGGAACCACCTGTTAAACTGCCTGACTTCTTTACTGAGAACAAAAAGGAGTTCAGGATCTTCATTTAGGGTTGCAAAACTTTTTTAGTTTGAGGCCACGCTCCTCTGGGGACGAAAGTCAGAAGGTTGGGGTCATTATGTAATTATTAACAGGGTCCCCACAAGGTTGGGCTTTCTCCCTTCCTCCCACTGCCCCTGAGAGTGTCTGTGAATGCATTCTTTGAGGCCCTTGGGCACATTTATGATGAGCCTGACCGAGTGCGATTGCCATAGGACATGGTGATGAGCGTCTGTCAGGGGAAACACTTGGCTGAGTGGTTTTGTACTGAATTTCGCCGCTGGGCTGCAGAGATCTCTTGGGGCGACGCTGCGCTTCGAGGTCTCTTTCGCAGAGGCTTGTCCGAGCGGCTGCAGGATGCCTTGGCGTTACATCCCCCACCTAAGTCTCTCGAGGACGCCATGACCCAGGCCGTCCGGATGGACCTCAGGCTGTGGGCAAGAGGGGTGATGCAGGTGGAGACTCCATTGTTCCCCAGTGGAAAAGAGACTGCCCCTGAGCTCATGGATGTAGGCGTCCTCTCCCTGAAGGATACAGAGAGGAAATGCCGGAAGGACAAGCAGTTATGCTTTTACTGCGGTAAAACGGGACATTGGAAAAGGGAGTGTCCTGATTGCCCGTCTTCGACCCAGTCGGCGGGAAATGACTAGGTCTGGGTAGTCAGCGGGGAGACTACTCAGACCCTCAGGTACCCTTTTCCTCGTTTTCTAAGGTTTTACTTCATGTGGAACTGTTTGTGGACGGTAGTTCTTTTCCCTCTACAGCCTTTGTGGACTGCGGATCATCGATTAATCTCATTGACTCCCAATTGGTCACACGCTGCAAGATAGGGACAGTTAGGCTCAAGGTTCCGATCAAGGTGGTGGCCATTGACTCCTCTCCCCTCACTAAGGAGGGAATTCTCTTTGTGTCTGACTTGTTTTCGCTCAGAGTGGGCGCTACTCATGGGGAAAACCTAAGTTGTTTGGTTCTGGACAATCTACCTGCAGGGTTGGTATTGGGCATGCCCTGGTTACAACGCCATAACCCAGTTATTAACTGGAAAACGGGGGAGATTGTTCAATGGGGGTTTAATGATTTTAAGTTGTGTGATAAATCTGCACTACTGGTTGAACCTGTTAAATCTGTGTCTGTATCATCTGTCGAGCTGGAAGGTATTCCGGAATGCCTGAAGGACTTCGAAGATGTATTCTCTGAAAGCGAGGCCGAGACATTACTGCCACATAGACCCTTTGACTGCGCTATCGAGCTGGTCCCGGGGGCTAAATTAACTAAAGCCCGTCTGTTTAATTTATCCGGTCCTGAGCGCTTGGCTATGAAGGACTACATTGCTGAAAGTCTGTGCAAGGGACACATACATCCTTCAGTCTCACCTGTGGCGGCAGGTTTCTTTTTTGTAAAGAAAAAAGATGGCAGGTTATGTCCCTGTCTCGATTTTCGGGAGCTTAGTCAGATTACTGTACTGAATACGTCCCCCCTTCCGTTGATTCCCGACTTGTGTAACCAACTATCAGGGGCAAAATGGTTCTCCAAACTGGATCTTCGGGGGTCATATAATTTGATAAGGGTCCAAGAGGGGGATGAATGGAAAACTGCGTTCCTCACGTCCGAGGGACTGTTAGAAAATTTAGTCATGCCGTTTGGTCTTACCAATGCCCCTGCCATATTTCAGAATTTCATCAACATGGAATTCTCAGATCTCACTGGTCGTTTTGTTGTTATCTACTTAGATGATATTTTGATATACTCCTCTGACAGGCATTCTCATCTGGAACGAACTGTTCTCCAAAGACTGAGAGAAAATCATCTGTTTGCCAAATTGGAGAAATGTGTATTTTGTGTTCAAGAATTGTCTTTTTTGGGATTAATTATATCCTCTGAGGGTTTTCGCATGGACCCCAAGAAGGTGCAGGCCATTGCGGATTGGGTGCAACCCAGAGATCTTAAGGGTCTTCAGCGCTTCTTGGGGTTCGCCAATTATTACCGCAAATTTATCCGGGGGTTTTTGCAGGTGGTCAAACCACTCACGGATCTAACATGCAAAGGTGCGGATGTGAGAAATTGGTCCTCGCTCGCAAAAGAGGCCTTTGTGACTCTGAAAAAATGTTTTATGTCTGCTCCTGTGTTGGTACAGCCAGATCCGTCCAAACCATTTGAGGTGGAGGTGGATGCCTCAGAGGTGGGGGCAGTGTTGTCCCAACGGCCTGCCACTCTTACCAACCTCAGGCCATGTGCTTTCTTTTCCAGGAAGTTCTCTGCTGCTGAAAGAAATTATGATGTAGGCAATAGAGAGCTTCTTGCGGTCAAGTTGGCGTTTGAGGAGTGGAGGCACTTTTTGGAGGGGGCCAGTCACCCGGTTACTGTGATCACTGATCACAAAAATTTGTCATGCATTGAGTCTGCTAAAAAACTAACGCCCAGACAGGCCCGTTGGTCGCTTTTTTTTTCTCGTTTCCAGTTTACTATTACATTCCGTCCATGGTCAAAGAATGTCAAGGCTGACGCCTTATCTCGCAGTTTTCATCCTGTGTCTGCCCCTGAGCCACCGTCCTCCATTCTGCACCCTGGGGTGGTGTTAGCAGGGATCTCGTCTGAATTGGAACGGGAAATTGAGGGGGCCCAGTCGCTGGCTCCTGCGGCCAAGCCAGGGGGCAAGTTGTTTGTCCCAGAGCAACTTCGCCTTAAACTCTTGCAAGAGTTCCATGAATCCAAGCTGTGTGCTCACCCTGGCATATCAGCCACACGACTGGCGGTGGCTAGGATCTTCTGGTGGCCTACCCTTGGTTCTGATATAAAGAAATTCATTTCTGGTTGTGGGGTCTGCGCTCGTTCTAAATGCTCTCATAGCCGTCCGGCTGGAGAGCTGATGCCCTTGGCAGTTCCCGAAAGACCATGGACCCACCTGTCCATGGATTTTATTACCAATCTTCCCTCTTCCAGGGGTAATACGGTGGTATGGGTAGTGGTGGACAGATTTTCAAAGCAGGCTCATTTTGTGCCCCTGTCCGCATTACCTTCTGCTGAGACCTTATCCAGGTTGTTTGTGCAGCATGTGGTCCGCTTGCATGGGGTACCCCTGAATGTGGTGTCTGATCGTGGTGTGCAGTTTGTGGCTAAGTTTTGGCGTGCTTTCTGCAAAAAACTAGGGATATCTCTGTCCTTTTCGTCTGCGTACCATCCCGAGAGTAATGGTCAGACAGAACGCACTAATCGGTCTCTGGAACAGATTTTCAGATGTCTGACTTCTGGTAGACAAAATCACTTGTGTGATATACTGCCATTGGCTGAATTTGCCTTCAATAGTCGGGTGAGTCAATCCACTGGTATGTCCCCTTTCTTGATCAACTATGGGTTCAGTCCTCATTTTGGTGAGTTTTCTCGTCTAGATTTGGGGTGTTTCCAGCAGAAGTCCAGCGGCGTATATCTAGGTCTCAAGGCAGGTATAAGTTTTTCGCGGACAGGAAATGATTACCTGGTCCCATGTTTCAGGTTGGAGAGAAAGTTTGGCTCTCCATGCGAAACATTAAGTTAAAGATTCCGTCAGCCAAGTTGGGCCCCAAATTCATTGGCCCGTACAAGATTGTGGAAAAAAAAATCAACCCAGTAGCGTACAGGCTGTGCCTTCCACCCTCTTTCAAGATCCCTAACGTCTTCCATAGATCTCTACTGAAACCTTTTGAAGCAGTCCAGGGAGAATCAGAGTCCGCTGCTCCTCCGGATTCGGTTGAGGGACATGTGGAATATGAGATTGGTCACATCGTAGATTCCAGGTTGGTACGGCGGTCAGTACAGTACCTTGTTCATTGGAAGGGGTATGGGGCCGGAGGACAGGTCCTGGGTGCTGGCCCGGTTGATGCATGCGGATTGCCTGGTTCAGGCTTTCCATGCTAGGTACCCGGGCAAGCCTGGTGGTCCAGAGGCCCCCCATTGAGAGGGAGGTACTGTCATGATACCAGTGCTGGTGGACCTGCACTTCTGGGGTTAATGTTTTGGACTTATTATGGTGGCCTCTCATTGGTTGTGGGAAAGCTTATAGCGTCACGAAGCTCCCATCCCTGTCAGTTATACTTTCGCCCTTGGCATAGTGTGGTGATCCCTGAGTGTGTTTGTGCTGTGTTCTGGTTGCTTGATACTCTGTGTACGACTCGGTCTGTTCTCTGGATATTGCTAGTTGGATTCTGCTTGGTACCTTCTTTGTCTGTTTGGTTTTGACCCCTGCTTGGCCCCGACTCTGCGTTCTGTCTCATCCCTGGTACTTTACTGCTATCTCTGTGTATGACCTCCGTTTTGCCTGACTGAGTATTTCTGTTTAGTGTCCTGCCATCTCTGGAAGCAGGACGCTAAGCCCTGCCCCTTGCAGTCACATGACCGTAGGTCCTTCACTGCTTGCTAAACTTCAGCGTCCCCAGGTCCTGTTTGTACTTTCCGGCTGTACCTGACCACGGGCCCCCTACAGTGCGGGCGAGTCCCTGCTCAGCGGAGGCTGCACGCCGGCGCTGACAGGACCCTGACATTTTTTACTTACAGTATTCATTGGGGTGTTTCATAGACACCTCTATTACTAACCCTGATGTCAGCCGTGATTTTTTACAAACAACAGATTACCCCAATTGCCACTGCACAAAAGCAATCAGGAAGAGCTGAGGCAAAGTGCAAGAATCAGCACATCTAATAGATGCTGGTGAGAGCTTACAATCTACAATGAGGTGGGGGAGACAGAGTACAGGGGTGTATTTACAATGGTGTATTTACAATGAAGGTCCAGCCATCTTGAAGGAGTGAGGGATGGATGGAGATAGTGAATGCTACACACACACACACTTACACATAGAATGACTGATTAGTGAACGTGATAGGCCGCTCTGAACAAATGTGTTTTGAGGGAGCACCTGAAACTATGCAAATTGTGGATAGTCCTGATTTCTTGGGGTAGAGCATTCCAGAGGCTTGGCCCTGTGCGGGAGAAGTCTTGGAGTCGGGAGTGAGAGGTACGGATTAGTGCAGAGGTTAGTCGAAAGTCGTCTGCAGAGCGCAGCAGTCGGTTAGGCCGATAGAAATGAGGGAGGAGATGTAGGGGGTGCCGCACTGTGGAGAGCTTTGTGGGTGAGAACAAGTACTTTGAATTGGATCCTATAATGAATGGGCAGCCAATGGAAGGACTGGTGAAGAGCGGACGCGTCCGAGTACCGATTAGTCAGATAGATGACCCTGGCTGCTGCATTAAGTATGGACTGGAGAGGGGATAGTCGAGTGACGGGGAGGCCAATTAATAGAGTGTTGCAGTAATCCAGGCGCGAGTGGATCAATGCTACAGTGAGGGTTTTTTTTTTTTCCATCGTGAGAAAAGGGCAGATTCTAGAGACGTTCTTTAGGTGTAAGCGACAAGAGCGGGCAAGAGATTGTATATGGGATGTGAAGGAGAGATTGGTGTCAAACATAACACCCAGACAGCGTGCCTGCTGCCGGGGTATTATTGTGGTACCACCCATGGAGAGGGAAATGTCAGATTTAGGGAGGTTAGGAGACGGCGGGAGCAGAAAAAGTGCAGTTTTGGAGAGGTTGAGTTTCAGATAGAGAACGGACAAGATGTTGGAGACTGCGGACAGTCACTGGCGTTCTGTAGTACAGCGGGGGTAAGGTCAGGGGAAGACGTATATAGTCTCGTGTCATCAGCATAAAGATGGTACCGAAAGCCAAATCTGCTGATGGTCTGTCCAATTGGGGCTGTGTAGAGAGAGAAGAGGAGGGGGCCAAGGAGTGAGCCCTGAGGTACCCCGACTGCAAGAGGAAGAGAAGATGATGTGGAGCCAGAGAACAAAACACTGAAGGAGTGGTCAGAGAGATAGGAAGAGAACCAGGAGAGAGGAGTGTCCTTAATGCCTAGTGACTGGAGCCTAGAGAGTAGAAGGTGGTGGTCAACAGTATCGAAAGCTGCAGATACGTCAAGAAGAATGAGCGGAGAGTGGTCACCGTTAAGTTTTGCTGTCAGAAGGTCATTGGTCACTTTGATGAGTGCAGTTTCTGTCGAATGTAAGGGGCGGAAGCCGGACTGTGAAGGGTCTAGAAGGGAGTGAGTGGAGAGGAAACTGGTAAGGGGGGAGTAAACTAGGCGCTCCAAAAGTTTAGAGATGAAGGGGAGATTGGAGACTGGTCTGTAGTTGTTTGTGCAGGATGGGTCGAGATAGGGTTCCTTTAGTAATCGTGAAACGAAGGCGTGTTTGAAGAAGGATGGGAAAATGCCCGAGGAGAGGTAGAGATTAAAGATTGTAGTTAGGTGGGTTGTGACGACTGGAGACTGGAGGAGATGTGAGGGAATGGGGTCGGTAGTGCATGTAGTCAGACGAGAAGAGAGGAGTCTGAAGACTTCTTCTTCTGTGATGGGATCAAATGTGGAAAGTGAGCCAGGGGAGATGCAGGAAGGGATGGGAGTCACAGGACTTGGTGGTTGGGAGCAGATTTCCTTACGGATATTATCTATTTTTTCTGTAAAGTGGGAGGCCAGGTCATCAGCACAAATGTCTGTGATAGGGGCTTGTGCTTTTGGCCTGAGGAGGGAGTGAAAAGTGTCAAAAAGTTTTTTGGGGTTGTTGGCTAGTGAGGAGATCAGTGTGGTGAAGTAGGTCTGTTTGGCGAGGTGAAGGGCAGCGTTATAGGTTCTTAACATAAATTTGAAGTGGATGAAGTCTTCTGGTGTGCGGGTTTTTCTCCATAGGCGTTCAGCACTCCTAGAGCATCGCTGGAGAAGTTGAGTTTGCGATGTGAGCCAGGGCTGTTTTACTCTGTGCTTGGAGGTTCTGAGGGTGAGGAGAGCTTGTTATGAATGAGTCACCGTAGGAGGCAAAAGCAGAAATACAAGCTAAGTCCAGAAAACCAGAGAAGTTGGCAACTATCAGATTGCAGACCCCTGAACCTATCAACACAACTAGCAGTAGCCGTGGGGGGTTCCTACGATGCCCTAGACCCCTCGATCACAGCCGGAGAAATACATAGGCCTAAGGAAAGAAAGGGGAAATCTAAACTGCCCCAGAGCAGACCCCAAAGCAATAGGCAGCCCCCAACATATAATGACCGTGAAGCAAGATGAAAATACTAACACAGACAGAAAGATAGACTGAGCAAAGACGGGGCCCCAAAACTACCTAGACAGGAAAGGACAGGAAGGCTGCTGTCTGCAATCTGCCAAAACCCTATCAAAGACATAAGCCAACCAACTGATATGAAAAAGGCCCTGAATCAGCTAGGCTTCAAAAACTGAATCAGCACTCAGGTATTTTCAGAAGACAGAGCTAAATGAATTCAGCACACCCCAGCAGGGAATGGCAGAAATCCAGAAAAACAAAGCAAAAACAAAGTCAAAGCACAAAAGCAAAAGGCCGAGCAGCAAACTTAGCTTTGGAGGAGCAGGAATTCAGACTGGTCTCCAAGGATCCCACAGAGAAATCACCCACAGGGCAGAAGGGCGTCGGCAGCATTATATCCAGTCCGTAACTCCACTCAGCCAGTCACAATCATCAGCCTCAGGTGTTTGACAATCAGGCTCACTACCTTTCTTTACCAGAAGAGGGAGTTCCTCGGGCCTCAGTAATGAAGGGGAAAATGAACTCACAACAGGAGCTACTTGGTCAAGGGTGCTTCTAAGAGTGTCGTTGTAGTGATGAACAGCCAGATTAGGAGAGGAAAAAGAGGAGATTGGGGACAGTGATGAGTGTAGGGAATCTGAAAAAGTGTCAGAGGGTTAATGGCTTGTAGATTTCTGAATGTGTGGTAGGTAGGAGTGAGCTGGGGTGGGTGAGGATTTGTGAGCGTGAAGGAGAGAATGTTGTGGTCAGAGAGTGGAAGCGGTGAGTTATTTAGGTGGGAGATTGAACAGAGCCGGACGAAGACCAGATCAAGGGTGTTACCGTCCTTGTGTGTCTCAGAGGTTGAAAGCTGTGAAAGGCCTAGAGAGGTGGCTAGTGATAGAAGCTGGGATGCAGATGTGGAAATAGGGTTATTAATGGGGATGTTGAAGTCTCCCAGGATAAGGGTTGGAAGTTCTGAGGACATCATGAAGTGCGGCAGCCAGGCTGAAAAGTGGTCAAGGAAGTGGGTGGGTGAGCCTGGGGGCCGGTATATGACCGCTACTCTGAAGGAGAGGGGACGGAACAACCTGATGGTGTGGACCTCAAAACAAGGGAATGAGAGTGATGGAACTGGGGGAATGACCTGGAAAGTGGATTGTGGGGACAGGAGTATGCCGACTCCACCACCATGTCTGTTTGTGGGTCTCGGGGAATGAGAGAATTGTAAGCCACCGTAGGAAATGGCAGCAGGAGAGACAGTGTCAGAATCCTGAATCCAGGATTCAGTGAGGCCAACAGATTAAGAGAGTTGTTCAGAAAGCAGTTGTGTAGGAAAAATGATAATTACTTACCGGTAATTTGATTTTCCAGAGCCATGACAGCACCGCACATGAGAAGGTACCCGCCCCCAGGAAACCTGTAGCAGAGACAAAAGAAGGGGGGCGGCACCTCTCCCCTCAGTTTGTTTCAGAGTATGCAAGGTAACCGCCTTATTAGTTTACATACATTTTATATGACAGCGCTACTAATATTCCCCTTTCCCTTTAAATACATGTCTATATATACATATATTTACACATCCAGATATAATTTTTAAAAACCTCTGGTGCACCACACAACCATCACCAAGATTGTTCCCGCCCTATGCGGTGCTGTCATGGCTCTGGAAAATCAAATTACCAGTAAGTAATTATCATTTTTTCCCTTCCCCATGACAGCACCGCACATGAGAGGAAAGATAGAATAGACTCCTAGGGTGGGACAACAGCAGACAACACTTTTCTCAAGGCCAGATTTGAGGGCCCTAGGTCTAGTCTATAGTGTCGGAAGAAAGTGGATGGTGATGACCATACTGCTGCCTTACAGATCTGCTCAACTGAAGCATTTGCCCTTTCAGCCCAGGACGTGGCTATGGCTCTTGCAGAGTGAGCCGTTACACCCAGTGGGGGAGTCTGGTTTGAAGAAGAGTAAGCTAGTGCAATACCCATACGAAGCCATCGTGCAATCGTTGACTTTGAAGCTTTTTTACCCCTGTTTGTCCCCTGAAAGGAGACAAAAAGGGCTGAAGACTGTCGCCATGGTTTTGAGGCTTCTATATATTGAAGCAGGCAACATCTGACATCTAAACAATGGAAGGTTTCCTCTCCCTGGGATTTGGGTTTCGAACAAAACGAGGGCAAAATTACCTCCTGCTCCCTGTGGAATTTGGAATTTACCTTTGGTAGGAAGGCTGGATCAGTTTTTATGATCACTATCATCCAAAAAGGTGGTATATGGTGGATTTACAGATATCGCCTGCAGCTCGCAAACACGACGAGCTGAGGTTAGGGCCACCAGGAGTACTGTGTTAAGTGTCAGCGCCTTTATTGGGATGGAAGCAATCGGTTCGAATGGAGATGCTGTTAGTGCCCTTAATACTAAATTTAGATCCCAGGGAGCTACCTTAGGTGTTAATTTTGTGGGCCTGGATGTGAAGGAGGCCCGAATGAATCTATAGATCCATGGGTGATCTGCCAGTTTTTGATCAAACAATGCACCCAGGGCCGATACCTGCACTTTTAAGGTGCTTGTGGATAGTCCTTTTTCCAGCCCTTTCTGGAGGAACTCCAGGATCTCCTTTATTGGTATTTTCTGGGCTGTTCTAGTCAATTGTCGGCCCGTGAACTGTAAGAATTTTTCCCAAATTTTTTGGTATTTTTGTGAAGTTACCTCCTTCCTGCTAGCGAGCAGGGTGGTTACTAACGGGACTTAGAACCCTTTTGCTAGAAGGAGTCCCCTCTCAAGTTCCACGCAGTGAGGTGCAGCCCGTGAACCCTGGGTTGTTCCACTTGGCCCTGGTATAGCGGATTCGGGGTATCTAGGAGGATCCATAGGTCCGAGATAGACATGCGTCTGAGCCATGTGAACCATGCCCTTTTTGGCCAGAAGGGCGCAATCAGGATTATTCGAGCTTTTTCCTGCCGGATCTTTTTTAAGACTACTGGAATCAATGCCAACGGGGGGGAACGCATATGCCAGGTGAAATTTCCACCGGTGTAGTAGCGAATCCACCCCCTCTGGCCGCTCTCTTGGATTTAGGGAGTAGAACCTGTCCACTTTCCGATTTTCCCTGGTGGCAAACAAGTCTACTTCTGGTGTGCCCCAGGCAGCGCAGATTTCCCCAAATATTTTTTGACTTACGGACCATTCTCCCTGGTGTAGTACATGACGGCTTAAATAATCGGCCAGATAATTGTCTGCCCCCTTTAAATGTGTACCCGATAAGGATAGAATATTGTTTTCTGCCCAAGCGAATAATTCCCTGGCCTCTGCCATAAGGGTTGCCGACCTTGTACCCCCTTGTCTGTTTATGTATGCTATGACCGTGCTGTTGTCGGATAATATGGTGACATGTTTCCCTTGTACTTTTTGCTTTACCAGGGGAAGGGCTCGCCTTACAGCCGCCAGTTCTTTTAGATTTGAGGATGCCTCCCTCATTCCGGGTTCCCACTGGCCCTGTAGGGTTTGTTTCCCTATGTGTGCCCCCCCAACCACTCAGACTTGCATCCGTGGTCAATACCACCGAGTTTTGAGTCGTCCAGGGTACTGCTCTGTTTAGGTTTTCGGTGCTCAGCCACCATTTTAGGGACTCCTGCACTTGAGGGGAGAGGATAATCTCCCGATCTAAATTGGAAGGACTCTTCTCCTGCTCGGACAGGATCTGCCTTTGTAGTTCTCTCGTATGGCTTTGTGCCCACCAGACCGCTGGAATTGTCGCTGTTAACGTGCCCAGGAGCGACATTGCCTCTCTTACTGGTATGGCTCGACCAGACTGTATCCGTTGTATTTTTTTGTGGATAGCTCCAATTTTCCTTCCTGGAAGGCTGCACTGTTGTTTTAATGAGTCCAACTGAATTCCCAGGAATTCTTGTGACTGTACTGGAGTTAATTTGGATTTTTTGAGATTGATCATCCAGCCTAACCTGGTTAATATCTCCAGGACCCTTGTAACTGCATCTTCGCAGTTTTCCCTGCTGTTTGCTATAACCAGGAAATCGTCTAGATAAGGTACTAACAGGATATTTTCCCTTCTCATAAAGGACGCTACTTCCCCGATGATTTTCGTAAATATACGCGGGGCTACTGATACCCCGAAGGGTAGGCACCGGTACTGTAGATAAGTGGGGATTTGAGCAATCTCTACTACCAGTCTCAGATATTGTTGGTGTTCTTCCCATATTGGGACATGGTAATAGGCATCGGTAAGATCTATTACTGCCATGTAGCAACCTGGGTCGAGTAGCTTTACTGCTGACCCCAAGGTCTCCATTTTGAATTTTTCTGTTCTGATATATTGGTTCAGGGCTTTGAGATTGAATATTGTTCTTAGTGACCCATCTGGTTTTGGCGTGAGGAACAGAGTACTGTAAAACCCTTTCCCTTTCTGATGACATGGTACTTTTATAAGTACCTCTTTTTGAATGAGGAGCTGGATCTCCTTTTCTAATGTAGCCTGATTCTTCTTGGCTACCCGGGTCACTTTTAGTCTTTGAGGAGGAAGGGTTAGAAAACTGAGTCGTAGGCCCTCGGCCAACAGGTTGGTTACCCACTTTGAGGTGGGCAATGCTACCCACTGATGGACAAAGAATCGAAGCCTTCCCCCAACCGCCCTGGCGTCATTGCTTGGTATCGGGTCTCGGGGTGGTTCTACTAAAGAGGAAACCTCTCTTCTTCCCCTCCAGGGCCTACCCCGCGTGGTTCTATCGTCTGGCCGTCCTCGGCTCCCTCTATTCCCTGTTCCACGAAAGGACGAGTGAGCCTCAGTCCACCGACGCCCAGGGAAGGGGGTTGGAAACCGTTTTTTCTTATCTGATGCTTTTTCCAAAATTTCGTCCAGTGCTTTTCCAAATAAGTATTGGCCCTCACAGGGGACGGCACAGAGTTTAACCTTTGACTGGAAATCTGCCGACCAGTTTTTTAACCAAAGTGCTCTGCGGCCTGAATTAGAAAGGGCGCATGCACGGGCGGCACCTCGGACGGAATCTACTGCGGCGTCAGCCAGGAATCCTGCTGCTTTCTGTAGGAAAGGTATTGCCTCCAGCAGTGTCTCCCTTGGGCATTTATTCTTAATTTGGTCACCTAATTCGTCTAACCACCTGACCATAGCACGTGCCGTAAAAGTGGCAGCCACCCCTGGTTTAAACGACCAAGCTGATGCTTCCCAAGCAGCTTTTAGAAAAGCGTCTGCTTTCTTGTCAAGGGGGTCTTTTAGGGCGCCCATATCTTCAAATGGCAACGCTATCCCTTTGGATGTACTAGCAATGGCGGCATCTAGTCTGGGCGCCTTTTCCCATTTATCGCATAGCTCCTCATCAAACGGGTATTTTCGTTTGAGCGCCTGCGGTATGGACATTTTTTTGTTGGGTTTTTTCCACTCTCTCTTGATTAAATTTAGCAGGTTATCATGGAAGGGAAAAACCCTTCGCTTTTCCCCCTCAAGATTGCTAAACATAGCATCTTGAATTGATTTAGGCTCTTTTGGTGTCTCAAGTCCCATTGTGGACCTTACAAGTTTTAGCAATTTCCCAATGTCCTCTGATAGAAAATATGGACGCCCCTTTTCCTCGTCCGAGGAGTCTAGGTCTGAATCCGAGGCCCCTATCTCCCCTTGCTCTTCCTCAGACTCAATATCAGTAGTTATCTCTGTGGGAGGCAGTGGGGGCGGGGTGAGGCAGGCGTTATATCGGTGCTATGTGTGGCCTGCTCTTTTATTTCCTCTTTCACCGTCGACTTTACTTGATCCCGGATCATAGCTTTAATGCTTTGGAGCAGGGATGGTGACTCTTCGGCCACTGTCTTTTTAATGCACGAGCGACAGAGTCGCTTGTCATACGTTTTATCTAGGGCCTTTTTACATAACGCACATTCTTTGTTCTTTTGTTTGGATGTGGCCTTTCCCTACAGAAAACATACACAGGGCCTTTGTTAATATATTGTGCTGCCTTACAAAGGCACTCACCCGGCCCTCTGGGTACCCCGGCAGCTGGTGGCTTTTCCTCCTGGACTTGCTCTCCAACTTCAGGATCCATTCCGTTCTGCTGCTGGCTATACGTGGAGCCTGTGTGCAGCCTCTCTGGGACCAGTGACATCTGCCACGACTCCCTTCTTATGGAGGAGCGGTGCGCGCCTCTGGGACTGCTCCCGCCCGGAAGTGCCCAGTACACCGCTCCCCCGGCGTGCGATGTCACTTCCGGTGCGACCCCGGAAGCAGTCGCCACTCAATCGGCGCCAGCGTCGTGGTGGCCACGCCTCCCCCGGCCCTGCCTCCCACTGGAGCGGCCGCCGGGGAGTCACAGGAGGAGGACGCCATTTGCAGCGCCCACAAGCTGAGCTGACAGGCGCGCGCGACCGCGCCCCCTGACGCTCTCTCTCCCCGGACCTCGGCCTCCCGACCGGATCATCAGAGAGGGATACCTCCAAGGTACCGCTCTGCCCCAGGCACCCGCCTGCAAGAAACAGGAAACCAAACTGAGGGGAGAGGTGCCGCCCCCCTTCTTATGTCTCTGCTACAGGTTTCCTGTTTCCTGGGGGCGGGTACCTTCTCTCATCTGCGGTGCTGTCATGGGGAAGGGAAAAGGAAGCTTGTTACAAACAGACCATGGATTCCAGAGGGCACAATTAAAAGATGGAGATGAGGGAGTGCAAGTAATATTAATTAATTATTATGGTTTCGATACGAGGTAGGGTAGGGGTTGGGGGATGGTGGACCAGGGTTGGGGGGAGATGTCCCCTGAAATCAGTTGGAGTAGGAAGATAAAGAGCAAATAGTTGTTGGAATTGTAAGTAGTTTATTTCTGCAATGTGTTTGGGCAAGATGGGATGAGGTTTCTCAGGAAGTTGAGGAGTGCATACACATCAGACTCATACACATCAGCCCCTCTATACTTCCCTCTCCCATGTACAGATCTGTACATGGGAGAGGGAAGTATAGAGGGGCTGGTGTGTATGAGTCGTGATGGAGGGGGGATGGGGTGGTGAATGTGGATGGCAAGGGAACACAGGAGGATAGAAATAAAGCACATGGTTAAAGGGGAAAGCAAAGTGTGAGTTACCTGATTCCTGCCCTGATTAACTGCCATGGATAACTGCCGTTTTCTTGATGCTTTGCTTATGGGATGCTTGCGTGCTGCACCCCACACTGCGTGCTTCCCCTTAGGAACTACTACATATATAGGCCACACTACAGGGTCAGGAGAGAGGGATTGTGGGAGCTGGTTGGGTATAATTTGGCAGCTGGGGCCAGCACACTAGGGGGTGGTTAGATGATCAAAGGCACTAGACCAGGCTGTGTCATATGCTATAGCACCTTCCACCTGATAAGCTCTAGAGAGGCCCCAGTCATGGATCTAAAGCAGTAAGTATTACATACATACACCAAACAGATCAAGGAAGCATAATGCCATAAAATACAAATTGCTTTATTGAAATACATACAGCAGACATGAACATACTAAAAAGAGATAGATATATCGATGGATATCACAAATACAAGTGTGCTAATCGTGTAAAAGTATACACAAAAAATGATACACCAAAAATGAAATATATTATATTATTATAGGCAGCATATTTATAAATACTTAGTATTTTGGCCATACTATATGTTACGCTTCTTGACTATGCATGTTTGTTTAGCGTTACTGGTATGATAATGGGTCAAAATATATACCTCTTTAAGACTTGGTTTCTTGTCTAAGCTATTATAGCAGTGTCGTGCATTGAATTTGACCATATCCTACATTATCTGCTGAGGGCTTTCCTCCTCATGTAGGGCATACATTTTGGTAATGTCTATCACATTGTCATGTAATATTGGATGCTTTCAGTATTTTTGCCTGTTAGTATCACTATTGCAGTAGACCACAGTCTATCTGCTTATGAATGTACATGTTTTGCATACCCCTTATGACTTATACTGATGCACTTTGTTGTGATTTTTTGATATTTCATTTTGGTGTATCATTTTTTGTGTATACTTTTACACGATTAGCACACTTGTATTTGTGATATCCATCGATATATCTATCTCTTTTTAGTATGTTCATGTCTGCTGTATGTATTTCAATAAAGCAATTTGTATTTTATGGCATTATGCTTCCTTGATCTGTTTGGTGTATACATTAGTTGGGAAGTGCCATGTTTTTTCAGGCCCTAGTTGTGGAAATAAGTATTACATACAGTGCAACAAATGAATTATAGCAAAGCTTTAGCAAGCACATTAAAATATGCAGCAAAATGGTAAAGCAGCAGAAGACAGACAGCAAGCAGAAGTATGGAGTTGTACCATTTGGATATATTGCATCAGAAAATAGAGGCAGCAGAGGTGGGAAGTTGTACCATTCAGGCTGCTTGCTAGCAGTGAATGGAGTAAATACATGCAGGGTGGATCAGTTGAACATTTGGATATATTGCTAACATTTCCCATATGTTTACTTTACATCAGCACAATTTTGGAACCAAAATTTTTTTTTCTTAAGAAGTTATAAGGGTTAAAAGTTGACCAGCGATTTCTCATTTTTACAATACCATTTTATTTTTAGGGACCACATCACATTTGAAGTCACTTTGAGGGGTCTATATGATAGAAAATACCCAAAAGTGACACCATTCTAGAAACTGCACCCCTCAAGGTACTCAAAACCACATTCAAGAAGTTTATTAACCCTTCAGGTGCTTCACAGGAATTTTTTGAATGTTTAAAAAAAAAAAAAAAATGAACAAATTTTTTTCCCAAAAAAATTTAATTCAGGTCCAATTTTTTTTACCAAGGGTAACAGGAGAAATTGGACTACAAAAGGTATTTTGCAATTTGTCCTGAGTACGCTGATATCTGATATGTGTGGGGGGGACCACTGTTTGGGCACATGGCAGAGCTCGGAAGGGAATGAGCGCCGTTTGACTTTTTCAACGCAAAATTGGCTGGAATTGAGATCGGGCGCCATGTCACATTTGGAGAGCCCCTGATGTGCCTAAACAGTGGAAACCCCCCCATAAGTGACACTATTTTGGAAACTAGACCCCCTAAGGAACTTATCTAGATGTGTGGTGAGCACTTTGAACGCCCAGGGCTTCACAGAAGTTTATAACGCCCAGTCGTGAAAATAAAAAGAAAAAATCATTTTTTCCACAAACATGACCTTTTAGCTCCCAATTTTTTTATTTTCCCAAGGGTAACAGGATAAATTGGACCCCAAGAGATGTTCTCCAATTTGTCCTCAGTACGCCGATACCCCATATGTGGGAGAAAACTACTGTATGGGCACACGTTGGGGCTCAGAACGGAAGTAGTGACATTTTGGAATGCAGACTTTGATGGAATGATCTGCGGGTGACATGTCGCATTTGGAGAGTCCCTGATGTGCCTAAACTGTGAAAACCCCACACAAATGACCCCATTTTGGAAAACAGTTGTTGTCCAATTTGTCCTGAGTACGCTGGTACCCCATATGTGGGGGGGGGGGGGGGGACCACTGTTTGGGCGCATGGCAGAGCTTGGAAGGGAAGGAGCACTGTTTGACTTTTTCAGCACAGAATTGGCTGGAATTGAGATCAGACGCCATGTTGCATTTGGAGAGCCCCTGATGTGCCCAAACAGTGGAAACCCCCAATTCTAACACCAACCCTAACCCCAACACACCCCTAACCCTAATCTCAGCCATAGCCCTAACCCTAATGGGAAAATGGAAATAAATACATTTTTTTAATTTTATTATTTTTCCCTAACTAAGGGGGTGATAACGGGGGGGTTTGATTTACTATGTATGGCGGTTTTTATGTTTGGTGGCTGTCATACGCTAAAAGACGCTTTTTAATGTAAAAATAGTTTTTGCAGCACCACATTTTGAGAGCTATAATTTTTCCATATTTTAGCCCACAGAGTCATGTGAGGTCTTATTTTTGCGGGATGAGTTGACGTTTTTATTGGTACCATTTTCGGGCATGTGACATTTTTTGATCGCTTTTTATTCCGATTTTTGGGACGCAGAATGAACAAAAACCAGCGTTTCATGAATTTCTTTTGGGGGGTGCGTTTACACCGTTCCATGTGCGAAAAAATTGATAAAGCAGCTTTATTCTTCGGGTCAGTACGGTTACAGCGATACCTCATTTATGTCGTTTTTTTATGTTTTGGCGCTTCTATGCAATAAAAACAATTTTATATAAAAAATAATTATTTTTGCATCGCTTTATTCTGCGAGCTATAACTTTTAAGTTTTTTCGTTGATGATGCTGTGTGGCGGCTCGTTTTTTTGCCGGACAAGATGATGTTTTCAGCGGTTCCATGTTTATTCATATCTGTTTTTTTTATCGCGCATTATTGCACTTTTTGTTCGGTGGTATGATGATAAAACATTGTTTTTTTGCTTTGTTTTTTTATTTTTTTTTAATGGGTTCACTAAAGGGGTTAACTAGAGGAACAGTTTTATAGGGCGGGTCGTTACGGACGTGCTGATACTAAATATGTGTACTTTTATTTTTTTTTTCCAAAAAATGAAATTATCAGGCAATATTTTTTTTTTTAATTTAGCGATTTTTTAAATATATTTTACACTTTTTTTTTTTTTTTTTTAACTTTATTACATTGTCCCGAGGGGGACATCACTGTCATGTGTCAGATCGCTGATCTGACAGGTTGCACAGCACTCTGACAGATCAGCGATCTGACAGGCGCTGCTGCAGGCTTCCTCCGTGACTGCACTCTGCAGGCACTGAGGAAGCCACCTCCCTGAAGGCCTCCACGGCCATATCGGATCCGGGGGCCTGCAGGGAGGAGGACCCTCGGAGCGACGCGATGTGCTGCGTCGCTCCGGGGGTCTCAGGGAAGCACGGAGGGAGCCCGCTCCCTACACACTTCTCTCCTATGCCCCATGTTTGATCGCAGTGTGCCAGGGGTTAATGTGCCGGGGGTGGTCCGTGACCGCCCCGACACATAGTGCCGGGTGTCAGCTGTGATAATCAGCTGACACCCGGCCGCGATCAGCGGCGCTCCCCCCGTGAGTGCCGCTGATCGTGTTAGATGTACTACTCCGTCCTTGGGACTTAGGTCCCAGGTCACATGGACGGGATAGTACGTCTAATGTAGGAAAGGGGTTAAGGCACATTAGAGATTAATGACAAAATAAAATAACACACATTTTGTACCAAAGTCCCCTGTTCTTTAGCTGCACAAACTGTATTGCGGTACTTAACACAAGATTCATTTCTCATTGAATCCACTATAGGACACAAGCGTGGGTAAAGGGAAGGAGACCTAGGTGGGCCCTGCACCACAGATAACACGTCCCAGGATGACCCAAAAAACAAAGCCCCGAAAAAAAGACAGAGAGAAGCATGACAGTACAGATAGTATGTAAGGCAAATACGGTAAAGGTGAGAAATATTGGACAAAGGAAATGAAAAGGTGGCAGACCCCCACAGGACCCACCCTAGCAAGCCATGAGAAGTGGAAAGAGGGGAATATCGGAGATCTTAGACTCATCTGACATCGGAGGGGCGCTGGGTCACAGCTATCTTGGCAGAACACGGACGGTGGAGGCTCCAACACTCCACTTGGCGGAAAGAGGACACATGATGAATTGGCATCCAATGAGGGCACTACTGAAAAGATGGAGGAAACCCACAACACCTAGAAGAAAACAAAGACATTTATTAAAGAAAAATCCTGCCTAAGTTGTACAAAAAGCCATGGCCGACCCTCCAAATATTCACACCGTGAACAAATGCCCATCAGCAACAATGTACAAACAGAACATGAGGCTATTACTTTACATTCTGATCAGACTGTATGAAGCCCACTACCACATCACAGTGACAAAACCGGGGGTCCCTAGCCTTAAAGGGAATCTGTCACCCCATTTTTGGCCTATAAGCTGCGGCCACCGCCATCAGGGGCTTATCTACAGCATTCTGTAATGCATTCTGTAATGCTGTAGATAAGCCCCCGATGTAACATGAAAGAGAAGAGAAATGAGTCAGATTATACTCACCCTGGGATCCGGTCCAATGGGTGTTGCGGTCCGGCGCCTCCCATCTCCATACGATGCCATCCGCCTTCTTACTTCTGCAGTGGCTCCTGCGCAGGCGCACTGCTCTGCCCTGTTGAGAGCAGAGTAAAGTACTGCAGCACGCAGTCCCAAGTGTGCAACATCACCCTCTTCTCCCCAGGCAGACTCCCAGCACGCAGTCCCATGCAAGCAACATCACCCCTTCTCCCCAGGCACACCCTCCCTCCAGCATGCACATGCAGCCCCATGCAAGCAACATCACCCCCTTCTCCCCAGGCAGACTCCCAGCACGCAGTCCCATGCAAGCAACATCACCCATGTCTGACAGGATATCAGGACTCTTCAGACCTACAGATTCCCATCCCATTCCTGCTACTACATGTGGGGACAAGTGACACCGCAAGAAACGACCTGGAAACCATCTGCAGAGACTTTGAAGACTTAGGCAAGAAAGTGAAAGAACTGGGAGCGCAGGTGGTCTTCTCTTCCGTCCTCCCAGTGGATGGCCATGGAACAAGGAGGTGGAATAAGATTCTGCAGGTGAACAACTGGCTACGTCGATGGTGCCGTCAGCAACGATTTGGATTTCTGGATCACGGAGTGAACTACTTATACGATGGACTACTTGCTAGAGATGGGGTGCACCTTACGAAGACTGGAAAGCAGGTATTTGGAAGTCGCCTTGCTACACTTGTAAGGAGAGCTTTAACCCCTTAACGACCAGGGGTATTTTTGGTTTTACATTTTCATTTTTCCCTCCCCTTCTTTCCAGAGCCATAACTTTTTTAATGTTCCGTCAATATGGCCATGTGAGGGCTTATTTTTTGCGGGACGAGTTGTACTTTTAAATGACATCATTGGTTTTACCATATCGTGTACTCGAAAACGGGAAAAAAATTCCAAGTGCAGTGAAATTGCAAAAAAAGTGCAATCCCACACTTGTTTTTTGCTAGGTTCACTAGATGCTAAATCTGACCTGCCATTATGATTCTCCAGGTCATTACGAGTTCATAGACACCAAACATGTCTATGTCCTCTTTTATCTAAGTGGTGAAAAAAAATTCCAAAGTTTGCTAAAAAAATTTTTTTCATGATCTGGGGTCGGGTGAGGGCTTATTTTTTCCGTGCCGGACTGACGTTTTTAATGACACCACTTTTGTGCAGATACATTCTTTTGATCGCCCGTTATTGCATTTTAATGCAATGTCTTGGTGACCAAAAAAACGTAATTCTGGCGTTTTGAATTTTTTTCTCGCTACGCCGTTTAGCGATCGGGTTAATGCTTTTTTTTTATTGATAGATCGGGCGATTCTGAACGCGGCGATACCTAATATGTGTATGTGGGATTTTTTTTACTGTTTTATTTTGATTGGGGCGAAAGGGGGGTGATTTGAACTTTTAGGTTTTTTTAATTTTTTTTTATTTTTAAACATTTTTTTTTTTTTACTTTTGGCATGCTTCACTAGCCTCCATAGGAGGCTAGAAGCTTGCGCAACCCGATCGGCTCTGCTACATATGGGCGATGAGCAGATCGCCTATATGTAGCAGATTTACTGCTGTGCTTTCAGTGCCGACCACCGGGTGGCGCTGAAAGCCTTATGCCTGGAACAACCATAGAGGTCTCATAGAGACCTCTGGTTGTCCAGGCAACGTGACGCCGACCCCCGATCACGTGACGGGGGTCGGTGATGACGTCATTTCCGGCCCGGCGGCCGGAAATGCTATTTAAATGCCCGCTGTCAGCTTTGACAGCGGCATTTAACTAGTTAATAGGCGCGGGCGGACGGAGATTCCGCTCGCGCCTATTGCGGGCACATGTTAGCTGTTCATAACAGCTGACATGTCCCGGCTTTGATGCGGGCTCAGCGCCGGAGCCCTCATCAAAGCAGGGGAAATGTCTGATGACGGACTGTGTCCGTCATTGGACATTAAGGGGTTAAACTAGAACAACATGGGAAGGGAAGCAAAGACCAGAAAAAGCCATACAGCTGACAAATGCTATTGAAAACTCTGCTATTAGAAGTGGAAAGGAATAACAAAGACACAAGAATCTAATTAATAAAAATATTGGAGAAAGAGAAACCAATCACAAACTAAAATGTTTCTATACTAATGCACAAAGCATGGGCAACAAACAAGGAGAATTGGAACTACTAACACAGGAAAAGAAATATGATGTCATTGGAATCACTGAAACTTGGTGGGACAATACACGTGATTGGAATACAAGACTAGAAGGATACAACTTATTTGCAAGAAACAGACTTGATAAACGAGGAGGAGGTGTCGCATTGTATGTTAGAAACGCGTATATCTGCACAGAGATTGAAGCTTCAGAGACTGGGAGTTCTGTGGAAACTGTTTGGGTAAGAATACAAGGACAGAACAATGGAAAGGACACCATTGTAGGCATTTACTACAGGCCGCCTGTGCAAGCTGAAGATATGGATGAACTCTTTATGCATCAAATGGCCAAGTTCTCCAAAAAATATGACATAGTTGTCATGGGAGATTTCAACTATCCAGACATTTGTTGGGAATCTCTCTCAGGCAAAACTAACAGGTCAAGGAAATTCTTATCCTCTCTTGCTGACAACTTTATCTTCCAAAAGGGAGGGGAGAAAACAAGGGGAACTGCTACCTTGGATCTAATCCTTATAAACAGGGAGGAAATGGTTGAGGAGGTAAAGGTGGCTGGGACCCTAGGAGGTAGCGACCATGCTATTTTAGAATTTTGGATAACTAGAGGAGGAAGACCTGTGAAGACTCAGACGTCAAGGTTAGATTTCAGAAAGGCAGATTTTAGGGGATTCAGAAAGAGAATTGGAGGGATCCAATGGCTGGATATCCTTAAAGACAAAAATGTCCAGGAAGGATGGGAAATCTTGAAAAATGAAATTCTCAAAGCACAATTGTTAACAATTCCAAAAAGAGGGAAGAATAGGAAGCATTTAAGGAAACCAGGATGGATGAACACAGAACTTAAGCACATGCTAAAAAGGAAGAAAAAAATGTTTATAAAATGGAAAGAGGGAGGCATATCTAAAGACGAATATAATGCTGTCTGCAGAACCTGCAGGGCACAAATCAGATTACCTAAAGCTGAAAATGAATTGAGGCTTGCAAGAGATGTCAAAAGCAAAAATAAATGATTTTGGTGATATGTCAAAAGTAAAGTCAAAGATGTTATAGGATTTTTACAGGATGAAAATGATGAAATGGTAAGACAGGATGTTGAGAAGGCCGAACTTTTAAATTCCTATTTTGCATCAGTTTTCTCTCAGAAAGGAAATGTAACATCAACTGTTCATCACTATCCTTAGGGGAATAGAAGAATCCAGGATATCTATAAACAGAAAGATAGTGAGGAAACACTTAGCTAACCTAAATGAATTCAAGTCTCCAGGTCCAGATGAATTACACCCCAGAGTACTGAAGGAGATAGCAGAAGAAATTTTTGAACCCCTCTCCATAATCTTTGAAAATTCTTGGAGAACAGGAGAAGTGCCAGAAGACTGGAGAAGAGCAAATGTTGTTCCTATCTTCAAAAAGGGGAAGAAGGTGGATCCAGGCAACTATAGGCCGGTGAGTCTGACTTCTATACCAGGAAAGATCTTTGAACAAATTATTAAACAACATGTATGTCAGTACCTGGATAAGAATGAAGTGATTAAACAGAGTCCGCATGGGTTTGTAACTAATAAGTCATGTCAGACTAACTTAATTTCCTTCTATGATGGAATCACTGATTGGGTGGATCAAGGAAATGCTGTAGATATAGTATATCTTGACTTCAGCAAAGCATTTGACAAAATATCTCATACAATCCTTATTGAAAAAATGACTAAGTATGGAATGGACAAGGCAACTGTTAGGTGGATTCATAACTGGCTTAGTGATCGGACCCAAAGAGTGGTCGTAAATGGCTGCACATCCAGTTGGAAGAATGTCTCAAGTGGGGTACCACAGGGCTCTGTCCTGGGCCCTGTATTGTTCAACATCTTTATCAACGATTTAGATGAAGGAATTGAGGGTAAACTGATTAAATTTGCTGATGACACAAAGCTAGGAGGGATAGCTAATACTAGAGAAGAGAGAGAGAGGATTCAAAAAGATATAAATAAACTGGAGAAGTGGGCAGCAACTAAGAGAATGGTTTTTAACAGGGAAAAATGCAAAGTACTACATCTGGGCAATAAAAGTGAAAAAAGCATATACAGAATGGGAGGAATAGGGCTAAGCAACAGCACATGTGAAAAAGACTTGGGTATACTAATAGATCACAGACTGAGTATGAGTCAACAGTGTGATGCAGCAGCAAAAAAGGCAAATGCAATTCTAGGATGTATTAACAGAAGCATACAGTCTAGATCACGTGAAGTCATTATTTCCCTCTACTCCTCTTTGGTCAGACCTCATCTGGAATATTGTGTCCAGTTTTGGGCACCACATTTTAAAAAAAGACATCAACAAACTGGAACAAGTTCAGAAAAGAGCAACCAGAATGGTGACCGGTCTGCAAACCCTGTCTTATGAGGAAAGGTTGCAGGATTTGGGACTTAATAGCTGTCTACAAATATCTAAAGGGCTGTCACATTGTAGAAGGATCATCTTTATTCTCATTTGCACAAGGAAAGACTAGAAGCAATGGGATGAAACTGAATAGGAGGAGACAGATTAGATATTAGAAAAAACTTTTTGACAGTTAGAGTAATCAATGAGTGGAACAAGCTGCCACGAGAAGTGGTGAGTTCTCCTTCAATGGAAGTCTTCAAACAGTGGCTGGACAGACATCTGACTGGGATGATTAAGTGAATCCTGCTTTGAGCAGGGGGTTGGACCAGATGGCCCAGGAGGTCCCTTCCAACTCTACGATTCTATGAATCTACCCCTTCTCCCCAGGCACACCCTCCCTCCAGCATGCACATGCAGCCCCATGCAAACAACATCACCCCCTTCTCCCCAGGAAGACTCCCTACCAGCATGCAGATGCAACCCCATGCAGCATCACCCCCTTCTCACCAGGCAGAACCATTTCCAGCATGCACATGCAAGCAACATCATCCCCTTCTCCCCTTGCAGACCCCCCCAGCATGCACATGCAGCCCCATGCAAGCAACATCACCTCCTTCTCCCCAGGCAGACCCCCCTCCAGCATGCAGATGCAGCCCCATGCAAGCAACATCGCCTTCTCCCCAGGCAGACCCCCCTCCAGCATGCACATGCAGCCCCATGCAAGAAACATCACCTCCTCCCCAGACAGACCTCCTTCCAGCATGCACATGCAGCCCCATGCAAGCAACATCACCTCCTTCTCCCCAGGCAGACCCCCCCCAGCATGCACATGCAGCCCCATGCAAGCAACATCACCTCCTTCTCCCCAGACAGACCTCCTTCCAGCATGCACATGCAGCCCCATGCAAGCAACATCACCTCCTTCTCCCCAGGCAGACCCCCCTCCAGCATGCAGATGCAGCCCCATGCAAGCAACACCACCTCCTTTTCCCCAGGCAGACCCCCCTCCAGCATGCAGATGCAGCCCCATGCAAGCAACATCACCTCCTTCTCCCCAGGCAGACCCCCCTCCAGCATGCACATGCAGCCCCATGCAAGCAACATCACCTCCTTTTCCCCAGGCAGACCCCCCTCCAGCATGCAGATGCAGCCCCATGCAAGCAACACCACCTCCTTCTCCCCAGGCAGACCCCCCTCCAGCATGCACATGCAGCCCCATGCAAGCAACATCACCTCCTTCTCCCCAGGCAGACCCCCCCAGCATGCACATGCAGCCCCATGCAAGGAACATCACCTCATTCTCCCCAGGCAGACCCCCCTCCAGCATGCACATGCAGCCCCATGCAAGCAACATCACCTCCTTCTCCCCAGGCAGACCCCTTTCCAGCATGCACATGCAGCCCCATGCAAGCAACATCACCCCCTTCTCCCCTTGCAGACCCCCCCAGCATGCACATGCAGCCCCATGCAAGCAACATCACCTCCTTCTCCCCAGGCAGACCCCCCTCCAGCATGCACATGCAGCCCCATGCAGCATCTCCCCTTCTCACCAAGCAGACCCCCTTCCAGCATGCACATGCAGCCCCATGCAAGCAACATCACCTCCTTCTCCCCAGGCAGACCCCCCTCCAGCATGCACATGCAGCCCCATGCAAGGAACATCACCTCCTTCTCCCCAGGCAGACCCCCCTCCAGCATGCACATGCAGCCCCATGCAAGGAACATCACCTCCTTCTCCCCAGGCAGACCCCCCTCCAGCATGCACATGCAGCCCCATGCAAGGAACATCACCCCCTTCTCCCCTTGCAGACCCCCCTCCAGCATGCACATGCAGCCCCATGCAAGCAACATCACCTCCTTCTCCCCAGGCAGACTCGCAGCTCGTGCAGGAACATCCACTTAGCTGATCTGTGACTTCACATCCCTCCATGACAGCTGCAGCTTCCTCCTGTCTGCTCTATGGAGGAAGAGGCACCGCCCCTTCTGATCACATGGGCATGACGTCACCACAGGTCCTTTAGCCTCTACAGATATCAGCGCTGTGTAAGGAGGAATCCGCGCCCACTGCTGACATCACAGTCATGTGACCGGCGCGTAGTGACGTCACGAGAACACGCGAGCGCCAGCGTCCACCTCTGACCGCTAGTGTACCACGTGATCTGAATGGGGTATATATACCCCCTGCGTAGCGCGCTAACCGCTATTTCCTCGGGGCAGCACAAGGGAAGGGAGGGAAAGGGAAGCAGCGGACGTGTAACCGCGTAATGGCGCCTAAGTGACAGGAAATTGAGGCCCGAAATCTAATAGCACTCAATGACCGTGGCCTATTAGTGAGACGCTGCGCCCATTACACAAGGGAAGGGAGGGAAAGGGGAGCAGCAGGCGTGTAACCGCGTAATGGCACCGAGGTGACAGGAAATTGAGGCCCGAAATCTAATAGCACTCAATGACCGTGGCCTATTAGTGAGACGCTGCACCCATTACACAAGGGAAGGGAGGGAAAGGGAAGCAGCGGGCGTGTAACCGCGTAATGACACCGAAGTGACAGGAAAATGAGGCACGAAATCTAAGAGCACTCAATGACCGTGGCCTATTAGTGAGACGCTGCACCCATTACACAAGGGAAGGGAGGGAAAGGGAAGCAGCGGGAGTGTAACCGCGTAATGACACCGAAGTGACAGGAAATTGAGGCACGAAATCTAATAGCACTCAATGACCGTGGCCTATTAGTGAGACGCTGCACCCATTACACAAGGGAAGGGAGGGAAAGGGGAGCAGCGGGCGTGTAACCGCGTAATGGCGCCGAAGTGACAGGAAAATGAGGCACGAAATCTAATAGCACTCAATGACCGCGGCCTATTAGTGAGACGCTGCGCCCATTACACAAGGGAAGGGAAGGAAAGGGGAGCAGCGGGCGTGTAACCGCGTAATGGCGCCGAAGTGACAGGAAAATGAGGCACGAAATCTAATAGCACTCAATGACCGCGGCCTTTTAGTGAGACGCTGCGCCCATTACACAAGGGAAGGGAGGGAAAGGAGCAGCGGACGTGTAACCGCGTAATGGCGCCGAAGTGACAGGAAAATGAGGCACGAAATCTAATAGCACTCAATGACCGCGGCCTATTAGTGAGACGCTGCGCCCATTGCACAAGGGAAGGGAGGGAAAGGGGAGCAGCGGGCGTGTAACCGCGTAATGGTGCCGAAGTGACAGGAAAATGAGGCACGAAATCTAATAGCACTCAATGACCGCGGCCTATTAGTGAGACGCTGCGCCCATTGCACAAGGGAAGGGAGGGAAAGGGGAGCAGCGGGCGTGTAACCGCGTAATGGCGCCGAAGTGACAGGAAAATGAGGCACGAAATCTAATAGCACTCAATGACTGTGGCCTATTAGTGAGACGCTGCGCCCATTACACAAGGGAAGGGAGGGAAAGGGAAGCAGCGGGCGTGTAACCGCGTAATGGCGCCGAAGTGACAGGAAAATGAGGCACGAAATCTAATAGCACTCAATGACCGTGGCCTATTAGTGAGACGCTGCGCCCATTACACAAGGGAAGGGAGGGTAAGGGGAGCAGCGGGCGTGTAACCGCGTAATGGCGCCGAAGTGACAGGAAAATGAGGCACGAAATCTAATAGCACTCAATGACCGTGGCCTATTAGTGAGACGCTGCGCCCATTACACAAGGGAAGGGAGGGTAAGGGGAGCAGCGGGCGTGTAACCGCGTAATGGCGCCGAAGTGACAGGAAAATGAGGCACGAAATCTAATAGCACTCAATGACCGTGGCCTATTAGTGAGACGCTGCGCCCATTACACAAGGGAAGGGAGGGTAAGGGGAGCAGCGGGCGTGTAACCGCGTAATGGCGCCGAAGTGACAGGAAAATGAGGCACGAAATCTAATAGCACTCAATGACCGTGGCCTATTAGTGAGACGCTGCGCCCATTACACAAGGGAAGGGAGGGTAAGGGGAGCAGCGGGCGTGTAACCGCGTAATGGCGCCGAAGTGACAGGAAAATGAGGCACGAAATCTAATAGCACTCAATGACCGTGGCCTATTAGTGAGACGCTGCGCCCATTACACAAGGGAAGGGAGGGAAAGGAGCAGCGGGCGTGTAACCGCGTAATGGCGCCGAAGTGACAGGAAAATGAGGCACGAAATCTAATAGCACTCAATGACCGTGGCCTATTAGTGAGACGCTGCGCCCATTACACAAGGGAGGGGAAGGGGAGCAGCGGGCGTGTAACCGCGTAATGGCGCCGAAGTGACAGGAAAATGAGGCACGAAATCTAATAACACTCAATGACCGTGGCCTATTAGTGAGACGCTGCGCCCATTACACAAGGGAAGGGAGGGAAAGGGGAGCAGCGGGCGTGTAACCGCGTAATGGCACCGAAGTGACAGGAAATTGAGACACAAAATCTAATAGCACTCAATGACCGTGGCCTATTAGTGAGACGCTGCGCCCATTGCACAAGGGAAGGGAGGGAAAGGGAAGCAGCGGGCGTGTAACCGCGTAATGACGCCGAAGTGACAGGAATACGAGTCCCCAGCTATGCGAGCAATCACTGCACGTGGCCTATTAGTGAGACGCTGCACTCCAGGGCGCCTGGTTTTCGGAGACGGCCTGGTTTGGTACCTCAGGCTCTCTCGCCATTTTCCTCTTCCTCTTGTGTCATTAGTGAACTAGCTCCGCACTACTTTGATTTTGTTGCTGTTTTCTCTTGATCTTGGTGTAGAGACAGTAGATGTGACCAGAGGGCAGGGTGGGTGCTTGTGGCTTTTACACACCTTTTTTTTTTTATTGATTTTCCCCCGATTCAGTCATAAAACGCAATTAGGAAAGAAATTAGGAAGTAATTGATGAAGGACAGCGGGGTCTGAAGCGCAAGTGCACATAAAGGCGAATACTGCTCAGAAGTGGCTCTATGAATGTGTGTTAGGATAGGGGTGATCGGGGCCCTGTCTGCCCTTTATGGCCTTTTATACCATTCTTCTTGTGCACTAATAGTTTTTCACCATTTTATGTTCCGGTGCATTTTGCTTATAATTTTGGAATATAAATAGACACCGTAGAAAGGGAATATTAGAGAGAGCGCAGGGACCAGGCCTGAGAGACAAATGCAGATAAAGGAATAATGCTCATCAGGGGCAATATACCGCACGCTAGTATAGACCATGTGGAGTGAGCGTTGTTTGCACGTACGAATGTCTCTGGTGAAAGACTCATTATGAAACCCCTACCCTTGGTATGCATGTGTTGTGCAGCCCTGCCAGGTAGTGCCTTGGCTGATAGTGTAGGTAGGAGGCAGAGTCAGCGCCAAGTAGTGGCGTTTGCCAGCACGACGCGATATGCCATCAGTACGCTAGAATCCCTAATAAGGGTGGTTAGTGGCGTTTGCCAGTGCAATGCTGTGTGCACTCAGTGCGCTAAATTTATTAGGATTCGTCCAGGCATCGCAGGTGCGACGTCGTGCGCTTCGTGGGTCTAGAGAGGCTCTTACCCCACGTCCTTGGGGCTGAGTCTTGAGACCGAACACTAGCGCTGATTCAGCTGTGCCCTGTGACAGTTAACAGGGTGCGGTATCTGTGCTCTGCAGTTCCGCGACTCTGAAGTAACAGCTCGTTGCAACTACACACCAGGTGGCGTTAAGCCCACGTGTGTCCAGTGCGATATCGCCATTTTGTGTCCGACATTACCGAGCAGCAGTTAACATCTCTGCACAGTAAACCCCGGGCTTCGAACGCACCTTATCACCATCTTAATATTATTTGGTGTGTTCCGCCAGCCCTAACAATGTAAAACTCACATGTACAAGTACCCTAATGAAGAAATACATTGGGCCATAGCTTAAAATCAATTTTAGTGCTGGCTATGTCTATATGTAGCTCCTCTTCAATGTCAAGGACTAGTGATGGGCGAGCACTAAAATGCCCGTGGAAGCATTTCGGACTCTTAGTTCACAGCTTTAATCAATTGTTTCATAGTTTCATGCCATTTTTACCGGTGCACCAAAAAACTTACTAAAACAAAACCAAAATGGATTTTGCTGGGAAATATCTTAAGGTACATCCTGTTCAGGTTAATGACTTGTATATAAGGCAAAATAAATAACCCCAGACCAAAATGTTTCTCCCCCACTTGGGCTATGTTCAGACGCAGCGTTTTTGAAGCGTTTTTCCACTTTAACATTGCTTTCATCCAAAACATGCATTCACTGGGAAATGTCATTGTAACATTTACCAACCCTAGCTGGCCATGTGGTGTGTGACACATAAGCAGACACATCTTGTTTCATTTATGAAGGAGGGACTCTTAAAGTCACAGAGCCTATTTTTACAGGGACATTAGGTAGCATTAATCTGCTTAAAGGGCCATTATTAAACAGTGGGTCTCCTAAACTGTTGCAGCCAATGCAGTGAGTGGATGGGCTGCCAAGAATTACAACGCACCCCAATATCCCTTTCAAGAGATGTCCAGGAGGGCCTCCATAAAAAATGTTGCATTGAATGCACGGCCTGCCCTGCTGCCAAGTCCTCTGTACCCCACTATGCCTTGGAACCCACATACTGGATGGGCCCAGGAAATTTCACCTCACATTATGCATTTTGTACTCCCGTACTCTTTCTTTATGCATTGACCGCAAGGCCTGCCCTGCTGCCAAGTCATATGCACTCCAATACGCCTTGGAACCCACATAGTGGAAGGGCCCAGGAAAATCCACCTCACATTAAGCATTTTGTACTCCCGTGCTCTTTCTTTATGCATTGACAGGCCTGCCCTGCTGCCAAGTCATATGCACTCCTGTTATGAGTCACCGGAGGAGGAAAAAACAAAAAGACAAGCTAAGTCCAGAAAACCGGAGAGGTTTGTAGTTAGCGGATTGCAAACCCCTGATCCTATTCACAACAACTAACAGTAGCCGTAGGGTGTTCCTACGGTGGTCCTAGACACCTTGTTCACAGCCGGAGAACTAAATAAACCTAAAGAAAGAAAGGGGAAATCTAAACTCCCCCAGAGCAGACCCCAAAGCAATAAACAGCCCCCAACATGTATTGACGGTGAAAACAGATGAAAACACAAACACAGACAGAAAGACAGGCTGAGCAAACGATGGGGCTCAACTAACTAGATAGGGCAGGACAGAAAAGCAACTGTCTGCAATCACGCAAAAACCCTGCCAAAAATAATGTCCAACACGTCTGATAGAAAAGGCCCTGAAGTCACTAGACTTCAAAATCACTATATAAGCACTCAGGTATATTCTGAAAACAGAGCAAAGAGATCAACTGATCAGAGACAAAAATGGAATTCAGCCAGTCCCAGCCAGGGCTGGCTGAACACATACACTAAGTAAACCAGAGAAAATCTCATGGAACAATAGCAGAGCAAAAACTTAGCTTTAGTAGACAGGACTAAACTGGAGGCCAGAGCTCAGAGCAGAGAGGATCACCAGCAACTCTGCAGGGCGTCGGCAGCCTTATATCCACTCAGAGATTCCGGATGTCCAATCACACTCCACCTGCTCAGATGACAGGTTTTTCCCATCCAAATCAGTTTCACTACCTCCTTTCACCAGCAGAGGGAGTTCATCGGACCTCAAAGGTGAACGAGAAAATGAGCTCATAACACACTCCAATACGCCTTGGAACCCACATACTGGAAGGGCCCAGGAAAATCCACCTCACATTATGCATTTTGTACTCCCATACTCTTTCTTTATGCATTGACAGACCTGCCGTGCTGCCAAGTCATATGCACTCCAATATGCCTTGGAACCCACATACTGGATGGGCCAAGGAAAATCCACCTCACATTAAGCATTTTGTACTCCCGTACTCTTTCTGTATGCATTGACAGGCCTGACCTGCTGCCAAGTCATATGCACTCCAATACTCCTTGGAACCCACAAACTGGAAGGGCCCAGGAAAATCCACCTCACATTAAGCATTTTGTACTCCCGTACTCTTTCTTTATGCATTGACAGGCCTGCTCTGCTGCCAAGTCATATGCACCCCAATCAGCTTGTGAACAGACATACTAGAAGGCCACATGATAACCCACTTCACAGTCTTCAGTTGGTCCTGCCATACAGTTTCCTTATGCCTTGAATGCAAGGGCCGCCTTGACCCAAATGTCCACACACCACAATCCCCCCCTCTTGGACGAAACATGGATGAGGGCCTCCAAAAAAATAAAGGCCCCTTACAAAGGAGCAGGTCTCCTATACTCGTAATGTCCATACACGCAGTGCATGGGCCGAAAAAAATTACCTTATGGGGGGCAATTTTTTTTTTATAATCTATTATGGGCATCATAGACACCCTTGCAAAAAATTAAACTGCCTGTAGCAGGCCAGAACGCCTTAACCATGGTGATCTAGTGATGTATAATGAGGAGATATAATGAGAAATCATACTGAAATCAAGCAAATAAAATAATGTTGTGAATCCACCTATGAAAGACACTAAAAAAAGGGAGGGGCGAACACAGGTGCATAAATATGAAGCCAGAATGTGTTCAGCGAGATGTTTGTCCCTAGCAACAGCTCAGAGACAGGGATATAAATAAAAACAGTGACTTTTGCATCATGGAATACGTTGACCCTGGTCTTCTAATGGTTGTGGACGATGAGGATGAGGAGGATAACACTATACAGACCCAATCAGGAAGTGGATAACCATGTGTGATGGTGAAGAGGTGCATGAGAATACACCTCCCCAACCAAACAAAAAATTACTTTGAGTTTTTCTTTCGTTGTTTTCATTTGCTGGTGTACAGAAGTCTGGGCCCATCCAGCCCTTGTTCATTTTGATAAGAGTAAGCCTGTCAGCATTGTCAGTGAGGGCTACTGACCTGGACGAGGTGGAGGAAGAAGAGGAGGAGGAGGATGAGGGGATGATTATTTTGGGGAGGAGGATGCTTCTCAGGGGGCAAGAGAAAATGTGGGCGTGCCAAGGTCAGGTACAGGGTTTGTGTGTGACTGGAGGGATGTGGATTTGCCAGAAAGTACTCCTCCACCCACCACTGGCAGTGCAGCATTGACACCTGGAACATTGGCCCACATGTGCGATTATGCCTTGCGGATCCTAAAAAGGGACCCCCGCATTGCCAAAATGATGAGGGATGACGACTACTGGTTGGCCAGCATCCTCGATCCACGCTATAAAGGCAAATTACACAACATCATGCCACAGGAGAACCTAGAGCTAATATTGACTAACAAACAAGCAACTCTGGTAAACCGTTTGTTTGAGGCATTCCCAGCACACAGCACCGGAGCTGATTCTCCCACGAGCCGTAGTGGGCACAATGCAAGAGGTGTTCGTGGTGCACACAGCCGAAGTGGCGTTGGAGACGGGTTTAATGACCATGTTGTGGTCTGATTTCTCAAGTACCGCTCACTCGACTGGTAATACAGAATTGATTGCAAGTGACAGGAGACAGCAGTTGTCAACTATGGTTACAAACTACTCCTCCCTCACAGGTCATTTCCCTTTGACTATTGGGCCCCTAAACTGGACACCTGGCCTGAATTGGCACACTATGCCTTACAGGAGCTCGCTTGCCCTGCTGGTAGTGTGCTATCTGAAAGAGTCTTCTGTGCTGCTGGCTCAATCCTGACAGAAAAAAGGACCCGTCTGTCAACCCAAAATGTTGATGATCTAACCTTCATTAAAATGAACCATGCATGGGTTTCAAAGCATTTTGTCCCGCCTACCCCTGATGACACATAGGTTGCCAGAAAAATGGCTCGCTTTTGTCCTCCTCTTCCTCGGACATCTCCAATTCCTCCATTTGCAGCTGCTGAAAGTGCAGCCTACTCATCAACATATGCCATTTTTTCAACCTCCCTCACTGGGCTGTCAGGGTCACCACCTAGCACACCCGAGCAAGTGCCGTTGCCCTGAACAGGTGTGTGGGCCCACTCTTGGGCGACGGCACTGGCACATGACCTCTCATAGTACAATAAAGTGTCTCTGACGGTGGGGGGCCCACTCGGCGTTAGACACACCGGCGTACTATGAGGGGCCCTGTGCCAGTGCCGTCGCCCACGAGTTTTTCATTGTACTATACCTATATTTCTGTGCCGTATCGGAGCATCATGAATTGTGGTATGTGTTAAAGGGGCGCACTGACATTCTTTGGCCCAGGGCACACGAAAACCTGGAGCCAGCCCTATCCCTGCACAACTTTAGCCAAATAACCCCCAGTTTTCAATGCGTAACTATTATTCTAAAGTAAATTAAGGTTGACAAGCTTCAGTAATAAGAACTGATGTTGTTGGCATTGAAATCGGCACTGTAGGTGTGTTTACTGTCCTCCACTCCCTGCCGACTTTGCTTCCCCATTCACTTGCAGGGCACTGTAGGTGTGTTTACTGTCCTCCACTCCCTGCCGACTTTGCTTCCCCATTGACTTGCATTGGGTTTTGTGTTTCAGTCGGACCTCCGACTTTTCCCTATAGTCGGCCGATTTCGTTAGACCCGACTTTTGAGAAAGCTGGGTTTCATGAAACCCGACTCGACCCTAAAATAGGCAAAGTCACTCATCTCTACTTACCACCCATGGATACACTGAAGGTAGAACTGTCGATTGAAAGAAAAATAATTATGACCCATCAGAAAATGAATAGCTTGCATAATAACATTGCATAGATCCATAGTATATTCACTATATTTGATTAAGTGAAATTCTACTGCCTTCATGACTAGGTGCTGAGGTATAGATGTGTATAGAGCAACAACATCACATCCAATCCACTGATAGTTGTCGCTCCACACAATGTGCGACAATTGTTGTAAGACATCCTTAGAGTCTCTAAGAAACCCTAGGACTCGTGTGACAAGTGGCTGCAATAAAGAGTCAACCCACTGACTAAGGTGTTCAGTGACGGATCCAATGCCTGACAAAATAGGGCGCATTGGTGAGGGTGACAGTCCCTTGTGGACCTTAGGCAGACCATACATGGTGGGAACAATAGGGTGATTTACCTTTAAATATTCCATCTGAACTTTAGTAAACATACCCAGGGAAAATCCCTCATCAATCAGCTGAAACAATTCATTTTTAAAGTGCATAGTTGGATCAGCAGGCAATTTTTTATATGTAGCTACAGTGCCTTGCGAAAGTATTCGGCTCCCTGGAACTTTTCAACCATTTCCCACAAATCATGCTTCAAACATAAAGATTCCAAATGTACATTTTTGGTGAAGAATCAACAAGTGGGACACAATTGTGAAGTTGAACGAAATTTATTGGTTATTTTAAATTTTTGTGGAAATTCAAAAACTGAAAAGTGGGGCGTGCAATATTATTCGGCCCCTGTAACTTAATACTTTGTTGCGCCACCTTTTGCTGCGATTATAGCTGCAGTCTCTTGGGGTATGACTCTATCAGTTTTGTACATCGAGAGACTGAAATTCTCGCCCATTCTTCCTTGGCAATCAGCTCGAGCTCAGTGAGGTTTGATGGAGATCATTGGTGAACAGCAGTTTTCAGCTCTTTCCACAGATTCTCGATTGGATTCAGGTCTGGACTGTGACTTGGCCATTCTAACACCTGGATACGTTTATTTGTGAACCATTCCATAGTAGATTTTGCTTTATGTTTGGGATCATTGTCTTGTTGGAAGACAAATCTCCTTCCCAGACTCAGGTCTTTTGCAGACTCCAACAGGTTTTTTTCAAGAATGGTTCTGTATTTGGCTCCATCCATCTTCCCATCAATTTTAACTATCTTCCCTGTCCCTGCTGAAGAAAAGCAGGCCCAAACCATGATGCTGCCACCACCATGTTTGACAGTGGGGATGGTGTGTTCACGGTGATGAGCTGTGTTGCCTTTACGCCAAGCATATCGTTTGGCATTGTTGCCAAAAAGTTTGATTTTGGTCCAGAGCACCTTCTTCCACATATTTGGTGTGTCTCCCACGTAGCTTGCTGGAAACTTTAAACAACACTTTTTATGGATATCTTTGAAAAATGGCTTTTTTCTTGCCACTTTTCCATAAAGGCCAAATTTGTGCAGTGTACATAGGATTGTTGTCCTATGGACAGACTGTCCCACCTCAGCTGTAGATCTCTGCAGTTCATCCAGAGTGATCATGGGCCTCTTGGCTGCATCTCTGATCAGTCTTCTCCTTGCTTGAGATGAAAGTTTAGAGGGACGGCCGGGTCTTGGTAGATTTGCAGTGGTATGATACTCCTTCCATTTCAATATGATCACTTGCACAGTGCTCCTTGGGATGTTTAAAGTTTTGGAAATCATTTTGTATCCAAATCCGGCTTTAAACTTCTCCACAACAGTATCACGGACCTGCCTGCTGTGTTCCTTAGTCTTCATGATGCTCTCTGTGCTTCAAACAGAACCCTGAGACTATCACAGAGCAGGTGCATTTATACGGAGACTTGATTACACACAGGTGGATTTATCATCATTAGTCATTTAGGACAACATTGGATCATTCAGAGATCCACAATGAACTTCTGGAGTGAGTTTGCTGCGCTGAAAGTAAAGGGGCCGAATAATATTGCATGTCCCACTTTTTGAATTTCCACAAAAAATTAAAATAACTAATAAATTTCGTTCAGCTTCACAATTGTGTCCCACTTGTTGATTCTTCACCAAAAATTTACATTTGGTATCTTTATGTTTGAAGCATGATATGTGGGAAAAGGTTGAAAAGTTCCAGGGGGCCGAATACTTTCGCAAGGCACTGTACATCACTGAGCAGCTCATCAATTTGACCCTTATATACAATTGTATCCATTATTATTATCAAGCCACCCTTATCTTCTTTTTTAATAGTTATATCATGCATATTTTTAATTTCTTCAATAGCTGCCCGCTGTTTGGGATTTAAGTTACCTTTAACCCTTTGAGGTCTAACAGAGGTATCCAATGCTCTCAATTCACGCTCTATGACAGTTTGAAATCTATCCATGCAATCGACTCTTGACTGAATAGGATAAAACATAGGATTTTTTCTGCACAAATGTTTAGCTTGGCCAACTTCTCTTTTAAGGTCCATGAGCAGAGCTGACAATTCAAATTTATTCACCAATATTTAGCCTGAATATCAAAATACTAACACCTCTCTAACCACTGTCATTCATGTGCGCCTCTGCCTGTGTCCTTTGTTAGTTTTCTCTTTTCCTTTTCTGACAAGGGGTGTCTTCCATCCATGGTGAAATAGACCACCTCTAATTCCAACTTGTAGTGCAAACATTTAAAAAAATATTGCCACACACCAATAGCGTGGTATCAATTTCCCCAAAATAGAAATAGAGTAATGGGCCTCTGACATCCTTTCCACTACAAGTAACCCATTATTGTCACACACGAATAATGTGGCATCAATTTCCCCAGAGTAGAACCAGTACAATGGGCTTCTGACAACTATTCCACTACAGGCAACACGCCAGAGGGAGACCCAGCTTGGAGTCTCCACATTTATACAAAATATTCTCACACACCACTAAAATGGCATCAGTTTCCCCATATTAGAAATAGTATAATGCGCCTCTGACACCACTTCCACTACAGGCAACCCACCAGATGGAGACGCTACTTGGAATCTTCACATTTCACAAAATAATTGTCCTACACCACTAATGTGGTGATGCCCCTGCCACTACAGTCAACCCAACAGATAAAGACACAACTTGTTTTTTGAAATGTGGAGATTCCAAGTTGGGTCTCCATCTGGTGGGTTGCCTGTAGTGGAAGGGGTGTCAGAGGCGCATTATACTGTTTCTACTCTGGGAAATATAATGCAACTTTAGTCGTGTAGGACAATTATTTTGTGAAATGTGGAGATTCCAAATAGCGTCTCCATCTGGTGGGTTACTTGTAGTGGAAGTGGTGTCAGAGGCCCATTGCTCTATTTCTATTTTGGGGAAATTGATACCACTTTATTGGTGTGTGGCAAAAGTTTTTTTTAAATGTTTGCACTACAAGTTGGAATTAGAGATGGTCTATTTCACCATGGATGGAAGACACCCCTTGTCAGAAAAGGAAAGGAGAAAACTAACAAAGGACACAGGCAGAGGTGCTGTAAAATAATGCATATCCTGTAAAATACTCAGGACTAGTTACCAGATAAAAATATAGTGGTTTATTTGGATTCTTCCATCAAAGAAAGGTTATTACAGAAAAACAGGTGAATAAAAATAAGTGAAAGAGAGATTGTCCATTGTTCATAGCAAAGCAACATGTATTCTTCTTCTCTCCGAGATCTCACATGGCAAATGGCGTCTGTCTCTCAGTTCGGCTTCTTCGTAGTAAAGTAACATACCAGCTGTTATGTCATGTCATGGCCCAGAACAGATGACATCTTCGTGTCTGTCTCTCATGATGGTGAGGGAAGAAGAGCGACCTCTACAGTTAGCCATGAATTATATACGTCTCCTAAAGCACGTGGTCTCTACATATATGGAGCTGTCTTTCTACCATGAGCCAAGCTTAAAATAGCCTATGTCGTGTAAGCTAAAGCAATGTACAGAACTGAGTCTTATAAGAAATTAACGGATTATTAATATTTAACAGGTGCACATGAATGACAGTGGTTAGAGAGGTGTTAGTATTTTGATATTCAGGCTAAATATTGGTGAATAAATGTGAATTGTCAGCTCTGCTCATGGACCTTAAGGAAGACGTTGTTCTTCATTTGTATCTGGATCCTCAGTGAAATGTAACAAATGTTTACAGATCTCTGAAGTCAACACTTACTTTCTGACCAGAATGGTTTTCTATATTTGCATAACATGAAGCTCACGGACCCCCCATTTAAAAGCTCCAATGGGGTTCTATACCAGGGACTGGAAATTATTCATTTGAGGAAAGCGTTTGCAAATATCCAATTAGAGGAGCCACCACTCCTTCTGGGCATGAAATTCCACAAAGGCTTAGAACACGGTGGAGCAGGAGTTCCTATGTAGGGTAATGAAGTAGTTTGGGTTTGGTGAGAATTTTACTAGGTGGATCCAAGGCCGGAACAAGGTATTTTAGTGCCGTAGGCAGATGAAGCAGATGGTGCCCCCCCCCGATGAACTTTCAGTCCTTAAGTAAAGGAATGGGTCAGAGACTAAAGTGACAGGTCCCCTAACTCCCCTCTCCTTTCCTTAATAATAATATTAATAATAATAATAATAATAGATTTTATTTCTATAGCGCCGACATATTCCGCAGCACTTTACATTTCAGAGGGGATTTGTACAGACAATAAACATTACAGCATAACAATAATCACATAGATTATCACAAATACCAAGAGGAATGAGGGCCCTGCTCGCAAGCTTACAATCTATGAGGAAAAAGGGAGACACGAAAGGTGGCCCTGATTGTTTGGACCAGCCATAATGTTAAGTGTGTAACAGTACAGACACAGAGGGCTAATGGATGCATAAAGCATGTGGGAACATGATGCGGGGAACCTGGTTATGGTAAAAACTTTTGACTGTGCCACCCAGGGATAGATTAGGTTAATGTGTTGAGGTGGTAGGCCAGTCTGAATAAATGCGTTTTCAGGAAACGCTTAAAATTGTGGGGATTGGGGACTAATCGTATTGACCTGGGAAGTGCATTCTAAAGAATTGGCGCAGCACGTGTAAAGTCTTGGAGATGGGAGTGGGAGGTTCTGATTATTGAGGATGCTAACCTCAGGTCATCAGCAGAACGGAGGGAGCAGGTAGGGTGGTAGACTGAAACGAGGGAGGAGATGTAGGGTGGTGCTGAGCCATGGAGGGCTTTGTGGGTGAGGGTAATAAGTTTATACTGAATTCTGGTTAAGTAACAAGCTGTTAAGACTACTATCAATAGAATTTCTACCTTTTTCACTCCAAAATACCAGCAAAAGTAAAAAGAGTGATGTGATGTACTTTAGAGAAGTGACTCAACAGGGAGGATTTATTTTTAAAGATAGATATAGAATCATTCATTGTTTAAGGACCATTAAGAGAATACAAATAGCTATATTCATCCCTGACAGCCTATATTTTAAATCTCAGACCCAGTGATGGTCATGGAAACTAATATAGCTTAACTATAATGGGGGCTGTTTGCTTTCAGTTAAGATGTCCAGCATTTGGAAGATATCATAATAGAAGCTAAACAGACCCTATTATAGATATAGGGATACATATGATGATTTTACTCCCATCAGGGTAGTTCTGGTGCCGTATTTCTGTATTGATGGTGCGTCTGCTGACGTATTTATGTATGGATGGTGGTTCTAACAATGTATTTATGTAGTAATGAATGTTCTGGTGACTGATTCATAACCAGAACCATCATCAATATAAAACCAAAATCATCCTCACTACATAAATTGAACACCAGAGCTATCACTAGTACATACATACGGCACCAGAACCATCATTAGTAAATAAATATGTCACTAGAACTTCCATCAGTATATGAATATGGCACCAGAACCACCATCAGCAGATAAATGGATCACCAGAAAGATCATCAGTCATGACTACATCACCAGAACCACTATCAGTACATTAATGTGTCACCAGAACCACAGCCAGTGAAATAAGTACAACACCAGCACCATTATCTATATAAATACGGCACCAGAACTGTAAGGAAAACACACGAGAGGAGAGATGGGGAATACGGAGCTTACACAGTCACATCCCTCTGGCGCCCCCTTACCCTCAGGTCAGTCAGGGAACTCCACCTAGGATAAGTAGAGGCTGCCCTGTCATGTACTGGTTATCAGGGCACTCTGCAGTGATTGCTGTATATATATCACCAGTCCGGGAATATATATATACAGTATATATAAAAACCTCCGGTCAGTCACTGCCAGCATCCCCCAATAACATCAGAACAGTATGCTGCCACCAGTTCCTCATTAGATATAAGCCCAGTCCGTTTAAAAGCTTATATCGGGTCAGAAACCAAACCCAGGAAGCATATAAGTACTAGCCGAACTCACAGATGTGGGAAATCAGGTTTCAAGATAAAAGAGCAGCCCAAGATTATTTGATATTTTAATTGCCGAAAGGCTCATTAGATAATACAATTATATACAGAGTAATATACAGATATTACAACCAAAAGTACAGATAAAAGTAGGGTACAGGTATGGGGAGTGCAGTCAGCTGTATGCGTCACGTTACCGTTTCTTACCACTTGTGGATAAGGGAAGTTCTGGTATCCACAGGCATCTTGTTAGCTCCTGGTCCGTCTCCACACGTGACGTGACGTGGCTTCCATGGCAGAACTAAGACAAAGGCTAAATGTGTGCAGCTAGCTTTTCAACCCCTAGCTCACCCCTCCAATATTTGCCATTGCCCTTCTGGGTTGGACTGAATTCTGCTCCCTTGAACTCAAGCTAAAATAAATCCCAATATCTAGTCTGGGTCGTAACTTACTAGCGGGAGGTTCAAATCAACGACTGCCATCTCAGCGCGTTCATTGGGTCTGGAAAGATATTGAGAGTCCAAACTTGGGTCGGCTAAGTGGTTCTGGAGAGCCAGTCTCGATGCTCAGTATCTGGGGCAACTAGAAATATATGAGACACTGGTACTCTCATAGTTCATCTCTAGGTGTTGGTGACGCTCTGTCTAGATCTTCCTTTGATATTGGCCACCTTGCGCCAAAGATAGCAGGCGCTTCTAGCTCTTGCCGTCATTAACATGTGGCCTCTAATTCTCTGACAAAATGGCGAAATTCTGTTCTTTTGGGGATTTGTGTACTTATCCCAAGGGTGGGGGGGCCACTTCAGGAGTGGAGGAAGATCTCTGGACAATATATTGGGCCTGAATTAGTACATCCAAAATGGAGTCTCCCTCATCCCTCACTTGGAGCTGTTTGGTTTCAGTTAATATGTCCAGCATTTGGAAGATATCATAGAAACTAAACAGACCCTATTATAGATATAGGGATACATATGATGATTTTACTTCCATCATGTTAGTTCTAGTGCCATATCCCTGTATTGATAGTGCCTCTGGTGATATATTCATGTATGGATGGAGGTTTGTATAATGTAGTGATGAATGTATTGGAGATTGATTCGTAACCAGAATCATCATCAATATGAAACCAAAAGCATCATAAGTAGAGTTGAGCGAAACGGGTCGAAAAAAATTCAAAAGTCGCCGACTTTTGGCAAAGTCGGGTTTCATGAAACGAACCCCGACCTTCGGGTCAGTTCGGCCATGAGGTTGGCGACCCTAGGGCCAAAGTCGGGTTTTGCCAAACTGAAGAAGAAGAAGGCGAAGAAGAAGTAGATGAAGAAGATGAAGTAGAAGTAGTAGAAGATGATGAGAAGATGAAAAAGAAGGAGAAGAAGATGAAGATGATAAAGAAGATGAAGAAGATGAAGAAGATCGAGAAGATGATGAAGAAGATGGAGAAGAAGATGGAGAAGATGAAGATGGAGAAGATAAAAAAGATGGAGAATAAGATTGAGAAGTTGCAGAAGAAGATTGAGAAGATGGAGAAGAAAATGGAGAAGATGGAGAAGAAGAAGAAGATGGAGAAGATGGAGAAGAAGATGAAGAAGATGATGAAGAAGATGGAGAAGATGGAGAAGAAGATGAAGAAGATGGAGAAGAAGGAGAAGAAGAAGATGAAGAAGATGATGAAGAAGATGGAGAAGATGATGAAGAAGAAGAAGATTAAGAAGGAGAAGAAGATGATGGAGAAGATGAAGAAGGAGAAGATGATGGAGAAGATGAAGAAGACTTCATCTTCATCTTCTTATTCATCTTCTCCATTATCATCTTCTTCTTCTTCATCTTCTTCATCGGTTAAAAGTCATGCCAGTTGTGTTTACAGTCCTGCCGACTTTTCTTCTCCATTGACTTGCATTGGGTTTCGTGTTTCACGACTTGTTTCGCCCACTTTTCATGAAACTCGGCCGATTTTGGTCAACCAGACTTTCTAGTCGGGTTTCATGAAACCTGACTCGACCCTAAAAAGGCAAAAGTCGCTAATCTCTAATCATAAGTACATAAATTGAACACTAGAGCTTTCACTAGTACAAACATACGGCACTAGAACCATCATTAGTAAATAACTATGTCACTACAGCTTCTATCAGTATATGAATATGGCACCAGAACCACTATCAGTACATTAATGCGTCACCAGAACCACAGCCAGTAAATCAATACACCAGCATCATTATATACATAAATATATACAGTATGATGAGTCTTATACGGCCGCCTCTTGTCTACAGGTAACTATTCTCAATGTATCTGGCGTTAGTCATTATCACATCATCATGTGTCACTTATACATAGGACTGCAAGGAAGCCTACGTCCTTATCACATATTCAGCTCTGCTACACCTCTCACTGGACTTTGTCTTATTTTTTGCAGGGAGGAGGCGTTTCTACTCTTACTACAGAGTGCTGGGATAGATGCACAGAACCCGCTGCTGACAATCATTAGTCACTGATGGACACCGGTGAAGACCTGCACCAGAAAACTGGACCCGGTGGATTTCCTGATCTTCATGTGGGACCTCCGGTGTAGATGAGCAGCGGGAATAACACAGCAGTAATAAACAGCGGCAAAGCATTTCTTGTGTGTGGTGATTATATATTGTGTGAGATCTGATATATGTGGGGGCTGTGCTGTAATAATGGAGACCCCTCACCTGCACCGTGTACCCCTGTGCACTCTGTAGTCACTGCTACAATATGGGATCTACAATGTGGCAACTTCAAAAAGAACTTGAAGACCTACCTCTTCCGACAAGCCTACAACTTGCAGTAACCACAGATCCACCAAACCGCTGCACGACTAGCTCTACCTTCGCCAACTGTATTCTCACCCATCCCTTGTAGATTGTGAGCCCACGCAGGCAGGGTCCTCTCTACCCCTGTGGGCTCCCTCATGACTCATTTTGCAGATTTCTTCCTCCAGTATGTCTGGTAATCAGCACTTAGTTACTGGAAGCGTGACCTCAGCACCAGTCCCCTGTGACTTCCTGACCAATGATTTCATGTATCAACCTCTGAACTTCATTAACATTTTCATCCTTTTCCAACAAGATGAAGAAGATGGAGAAGAATATGAAGAAGATGGAGAAGAAGATGGAGAAGAAGATGAAGAAGGAGAAGAAGAAGATGATGAAGAAGATGGAAAAGATGATGAAGAAGAAGATGAAGAAGGAGAAGAAGATGATGGAGAAGATGAAGAAGGAGAAGATGGAGAAGAAGATGGAGAAGGAGAAGAAGAAGAAGAAGATGATGATGGAGAAGATGAAGAAGGAGAAGATGATGGAGAAGATGAAGATGAAGACTTCATTTTCATCTTCTTCTTATTCATCTTATCCATCTTCTTCTCCATCTTCTTCTTCATCTTCTCCATGTTCTTCTTCTTCATCATCATCATCTTCTTCTCCTTCTTCATCATCACCTTCTCCATCTTCTTCTCCATCTTTTTCTTCATCTTCTCCATCTTTTTCTTCATCTTCTCCATCTTTTTCTTCATCTTCATCATCTTCTTCTTCTTCATCTTCTCCATCTTCTTCTTCTTCATCTTCTCCATCTTTTTCATCATCTTCTTCATCTTCTCCATCTTCTTCATCATCTTCTTCATCTTCTCCATCTTCTTCATCATCTTCTTCTTCTTCAAGAAGGGTTAAAAGTCATGCCAGTTGTGTTTACAGTCCTGCCGACTTTTCTTCTCCATTGACTTGCATTGGGTTTCGTGTTTCACGACTTGTTTCGCCCATTTTCATGAAAGTCGGCTGATTTTGGTCAACCAGACTTTTGAGAAAGTCGGGTTTCTTGAAACCCGACTCGACCCTAAAAAGGCAAAAGTCGCTCATCTCTAATCATAAGTACATAAATTGAACACTAGAGCTTTCACTAGAACAAATATACGGCACCAGAACCATCATTAGTAAATAACTGTGTCACTACAGCTTCTATCAGTATATGAATATGGCACCAGAACCACTATCAGTACATTAATGCGTCACCAGAACCACAGCCAGTAAATAAATACACCAGCATCATTATATACATAAATATATACAGTATGATGAGTCTTATACGGCCGCCTCTTGTCTACAGGTAACTATTCTCAATGTATCTGGCATTAGTCATTATCACGTCATCATGTGTCACTTATACATAGGACTGCAAGGAAGACTACGGCCTTATCACATTCAGCTCTGCTACACCTCTCACTGGACTTTGTCTTATTTTTAGCAGGGAGGAGGCGTTTCTACTATTACTACAGAGTGCTGGGATAGATGCACAGAACCCGCTGCTGACAATCATTAGTCGCTGATGGACACTGGTGAAGACCTGCACCAGAAAACTGGACCCGGTGGATTTCCTGATCTTCATGTGGGACCTCCGGTGTAGATGAGCAGCAGGAATAACACAGCAGTAATAAACAGCGGCAAAGCATTTCTTGTGTGTGGTGATTATATATTGTGTGAGATCTGATATATGTGGGGGCTGTGCTGTAATAATGGAGACCCCTCACCGGCACCATGTACCCCTGTGCGCTCTGTAGTCACTGCTACAATATGGGATCTACAATGTTGCAACTTGTGGCTGCAATTTCCATGACAATGCGTCTCCCATTCGCACACCACCTCCTCACCGCCCCCCTATCCATCGGAGTCCCGCAAGGTTCAGTCCCAGGGCCCCTGCTCTTCTCCGTTTACACCTTCGGCCTCGGACAGCTCATAGAATCTCATGGCTTTCAGTATCATCTCTATGCTGATGACACACAGATCAACATCTCTGGACCAGATATCACCTCCCTACTAAACAGAATCCCTCAATGTCTGTCTGCTATTTCATCCATCTTCTCCACTAGATTTCTAAAAGTTAATATGGACAAAACAGAATTAATCATCTTTCGCCCATCTCACGTGACCCCCCCAACAGACCTATCCATTAAAGTAAATGGCTTCCCACTCTCTCCAGTCCCACAAGCTCGCTGCCTTGGGGTTATCCTTGACACTGATCTCTCTTTCAACTCACATATCCAAGCCCTTTCCACTTCCTGCCGACTTCAACTCAAAAATATTTCACGGATCCGTACATTCCTCAACTAAGAATCTGCAAAAACACTAGTCCATACCCTCATCATCTCCCGCCTTGACTACAGCAACCTCCTGCTCTGTGGCCTCCCTTCTAACACTCTCGCACCCCTCCAATCTATTCTTAACTCTGCTGCCCGACTAATCCACCTGTCCCCCCGCTGTTCCCTGGCCTCTCCCCTTTGTCAATCCCTGCACTGGCTCCCCACTACCCAAAGACTCCAGTTCAAAATCCTGACCATGACATACAAAGCCATCCACAACCTGAGTCCTACATACAGCTGCGACCTCGTCTTCCGGTACTTACCTGCACGAAACCTCCGATCCTCACAAGATCTCCTTCTGTACTCCCCTCTTATCTCCTCTTCTCACAATCGCATACAAGATTTCTCCCGCCCATCCCCCGTACTCTGGAACTCTCTACCACAACATATCAGACTCTCGCCTACCATGGAAACCTTCAAAAAGAACTTGAAGACCTACCTCTTCCGACAAGCCTAGAACTTGCAGTAACCACTGATCCACCAAACCGCTGCATGACCAGCTCTACCTTCGTCTACTGTATTCTCACCCATCCCTTGTAGATTGTGAGCCCTCGTGGGCAGGGTCCTATCTCATCCTGTACCAGTCGTGACTTGTATTGTTTAAGATTACTGTACTTGTATGTATTATGTATACCCCTCCTCACTTGTAAAGCGCCATGGAATGAATGGCGCTGTAATAATAAATAATAATAATAACAACTCTGCAAAGAGCAAGGAAACAATGCTGCCAAAATGCTACGTGAGAACAAGCCCCAGCAATGTTTAAGGGCTAGGAGTGGGTCTCCAGGGCTCTCCTATAGCTCGCTGTGTGGTTTCTGGGGCTCCAGACTTGATTTCCTCCCCCTGTGGGCTCCCTCATGACTCATTTTGCAGATTTCTTCCCCCAGTATGTCTGGTAATCAGCACTTAGTTGCTGGAAGCGTGACCTCAGCACCAGTCCCCTGTGACTTCCTGACCACTGATTTCATGTATCAACCTCTGACCTTCATTAACATTTTCATCCTTTTCCGACAAGATGAAGAAGATGGAGAAGAATATGAAGAAGATGGAGAATAAGATGAAGAAGATGGAAAAGATGGAGAAGGAGAAGAAGAAGAAGATGAAGAAGATGATGAAGAAGATGCTGAAGAAGATGGAGAAGATGATGAAGAACAAGAAGATGAAAAAGGAGAAGAAGAAGAAGAAGGAGAAGATGATGGAGAAGATGAAGAAGAAGGAGAAGACTTCATCTTCTTTATTCATCTTCTCCATCTTCTTCTTCATCATCATCTTCTCCATCTTCTTCTCCTTCATCATCAGCTTCTCCATCTTCAAATTTTTCTTCATCTTCTCCATCTTCTTCATCATCTCCATCTTCTTCTTCATCTTCTTCTTATTCATCTTCTCGATCTTCTTCTCCTTCTTCTTCATCTTCTTCATCATCTTCTCCATCTTCTTCTCCTTCTCCTTCATCATCATCTTCTCCATCTTTTTCTTCATCTTCTCCATCTTCTTCATCATCTCCATCTTCTTCTTCATCTTCTCCATCTTCTTCTTCATCTTCTCCATCTTCATCTTCTCCATCTTCTCCATCATCTTCTTCATCTTCTCCATCTTCTTCATCATCTTTTTCATCTTCTGCTCCTTCTTCATCTTCTTCTTCTTTAAGAAGGGTTAAAAGTCATGCCAGTTGTGTTTACAGTCCTGCCGACTTTTCTTCTCCATTGACTTGCATTGGGTTTCGTGTTTCACGACTTGATTCGCCCACTTTTCATGAAAGTCGGCCGATTTTGGTCAACCCGACTTTTGAGAAAGTCGGGTTTCATGAAACCTGACTCGACCCTAAAAAGGCAAAAGTCGCTAATCTCTAATCATAAGTACATAAATTGAACACTAGAGCTTTCACTAGTACAAACATACGGCACTAGAACCATCATTAGTAAATAACTATGTCACTACAGCTTCTATCAGTATATGAATATGGCACCAGAACCACTATCAGTACATTAATGCGTCACCAGAACCACAGCCAGTAAATAAATACACCAGCATCATTATATACATAAATATATACAGTATGATATGAGTCTTATACGGCCGCCTCTTGTCTACAGGTAACTATTCTCAATGTATCTGGCGTTAGTCATTATCACGTCATCATGTGTCACTTATACATAGGACTGCAAGGAACCCTATGGCCTTATCACATATTCAGCTCTGCTACACCTCTCACTGGTAGTGTTGAGCATTCCGATACCGCAAGTATCGGGTATCGGCCGATACTTGCTGTATCGGAATTCCGATACCGACTTCCGATATTTTTTCAATATCGGAATTCGGCATCGGAATCGGAAGTTCAGTTGATTGACGGCCTGACGTCATCATGATGCGCGGTGTGTGCGCATCATGATGCGCCGTCATTTCGGGCCTTCCGGGGGTCTCTGCCGGCCTGCCGGGGGGCTGTGCCGGCCTGCCGGGGGGCTGTGTGGACTGCCCGGGGTCTCTGCCGGCCTGCCGGGGGGCTGTGCCGGCCTGCCGGTGGTCTGTGCACCCTGTGGGGGTCTGTACCGGCCTGCCGGGGGGCTGTGCCGGCCTGCCGGGGGGCTGTGCCGGCCTGCCGGGGGGCTGTGCTGATGTCCGGGGGTCTGTGCAAGCATCGTCCGATGGGACTACAAGTCCCATCGGGCGATGCCTGCTACCATGACAGTGATTGACACATTAGCCAATGATGGGACAGTAGTAGTCCCATCATCCGGCTAATGTGTTAAATGTTAAAAAAAAAAATAAAAAAATAAAAATACTACATACATACTACATGCATGCTACATACATACTACATGCTACATACATACTACATATATACTACATACATACTACATACATGCTACATACATACTACATGCATGCTACATACATACTACATGCTACATACATACTACATGCATGCTACATACATACTACATATATACTACATACATACTACATACATGCTACATACATACTGCATGCTACATACATACTACATACATACTACATACATACTACATGCATGCTACATACATACTACATGCATACTACATATATACTACATGCTACATACATACTGCATGCTACATACATACTACATATATACTACATACATACTACATATATACTACATGCTACATACATACTACATGCTACATACATACTACATGCTACATACATACTACATATATACTACATACATACTACATACATGCTACATACATACTGCATGCTACATACATACTACATACATACTACATACATACTACATGCATGCTACATACATACTACATGCATGCTACATACATACTACATGCATGCTACATACATACTACATACATGCTACATACATACTGCATGCTACATACATACTACATACATACTACATACATACTACATACATGCTACATACATACTGCATGCTACATACATACTACATACATACTACATACATACTACATACATACTACATACATACTACATGCATGCTACATACATACTACATGCTACATACATACCACATACATACTACATGCATGCTACATACATACTACATGCTACATACATACCACATACATACTACATACATGCTACATATATACTACATGCATGCTACATACATACTACATATATACTACATGCATGCTACATACATACTACATACATACCACATATATACTACATACATACAATACATACATAGACATACAGTACATATAACATAGAGTAACATACTTACCAATACTTGTCACATTGTTCCCCGAAGCCATTGTCTTTCCGGAATAAATATTAACATAACAAACCACAAAAATACTCACCCACGATCCGAAGCAGTCCACGAGTGTGTCCCACGACGATCTTGGGTAGAGAACTGCAGCATCAGATGATGCTGCCGTTCTCTACGGGCTGCAGGAATCCAATGACGGAAGGTAGGTATCCTTCCGCACTGTATTCTTCCGCCACTTAAAAAAAAAAAAGTCCCTAGTCTCACTTTATGCCATTGCTGCGTGGGAATTTCCCACACAGCAATGGCATAAAGTGAGACTAGGGACTTTTTTTTTTTTTAAGTGGCGGAGGAATACAGTGCGGAAGGATACCTACCTTCCGTCATTGGATTCCTGCAGCCAGTAGAGAACGGCAGCAACAGCTGATGCTGCAGTTCTCTACCCAAGATCGTCGTGGGACACACTCGTGGACTGCTTCGGATCGTGGGTGAGTATTTTTGTGGTTTGTTATGTTAATATTTATTCCGGAAAGACAATGGCTTCGGGGAACAATGTGACAAGTATTGGTAAGTATGTTACTCTATGTTATATGTACTGTATGTCTATGTATGTATTGTATGTATGTAGTATATATGTGGTATGTATGTAGTATGTATGTAGCATGCATGTAGTATATATGTAGTATGTATGTAGCATGCATGTAGTATATATGTAGCATGTATGTAGTATGTATGTGGTATGTATGTAGCATGTAGTATGTATGTAGCATGCATGTAGTATGTATGTGGTATGTATGTAGCATGTAGTATGTATGTAGCATGCATGTAGTATATATGTAGCATGCATGTAGTATGTATGTAGCATGCATGTAGTATGTATATGGTATGTATGTAGCATGTAGTATGTATGTAGCATGCATGTAGTATATATGTGTTATGTATGTGGTATGTATGTAGCATGCATGTAGTATGTATGTAGCATGCATGTAGTATGTATGTAGTATGTATGTAGTATATATGTAGTATGTATGTAGCATGTAGTATGTATGTAGTATGTATGTAGCATGCATGTAGCATGCAGTATGTATGTAGCATGCATGTAGTATATATGTAGTATGTATGTAGCATGTAGTATGTAGCATGCATGTAGTATATATGTAGTATGTAGCATGTAGTATGTATGTAGCATGCATGTAGTATATATGTGTTATGTATGATGCATGTAGCATGCATGTAGTATGTATGTAGCATGCAGTATGTATGTAGCATGTATGTAGTATGTAGTATGAATGTAGCATGTATGTAGTATGCATGTTGTATGTATGTAGCATGTAATTTTTTTTTTTTTTTTTTTACATTTAACACATTAGCCGGATGATGGGACTACTACTGTCCCATCATTGGCTAATGTGTCAATCACTGTCATGGTAGCAGGCATCGCCCGATGGGACTTGTAGTCCCATCGGACGATGCCTGCACAGACCCCCGGAGCCTGCACAGCCCCCCGGCAGGCCGGCACAGCCCCCCGGCAGGCCGGCACAGCCCCCCGGAGCCTGCACAGCCCCCCGGCAGGCCGGCACAGCCCCCCGGCAGGCCGGCACAGCCCCCCGGAGCCTGCACAGACCACCGGCAGGCCGGCACAGACCACCGGAGCCTGCACAGACCCCCTGGCAGGCCGGCACAGCCCCCCGAAAGGCCCGTACAGACCCCAGAGAGGCTGTACAAGGGCAGGAAAGGGTTTTTCTTATTCCGATACCGGAAGTCCCATAGACTTGAATGGGACTTCCGGTATCGGAATCGGCGATACCGATACTTTTTTTAAAGATCGGCCGATACCATCCGATACGATACTTTGAAGTATCGGACGGTATCGCTCAACTCTACTCACTGGACTTTGTCTTATTTTTTGCAGGGAGGAGGCGTCTCTACTCTTACTACAGAGTGCTGGGATAGATGCACAGAACCCGCTGCTGACAATCATTAGTCGCTGATGGACACCGGTGAAGACCTGCACCAGAAAACTGGACCCGGTGGATTTCCTGATCTTCATGTGGGACCTGGGACCTCCGGTGTAGATGAGCAGCGGGAATAACACAGCAGTAATAAACAGCGGCAAAGCATTTCTTGTGTGTGGTGATTATATATTGTGTGAGATCTGATATATGTGGGGGCTGTGCTGTAATAATGGAGACCCCTCACCTTCACCGTGTACCCCTGTGCACTCTGTAGTCACTGCTACAATATGGGATCTACAATGTGGCAACTTGTGGCTGCAATGTCCATGACAATGCGTCTCCCATTCGCACACCACCTCCTCACCGCGCTTCCTATCCATCGGAGTCCCGTCAGGTTCAGTCCTAGGGCCCCTGCTCTTCTCCGTTTACACCTTCGGCCTCGGACAGCTCATAGAATCTCATGGCTTTCAGTATCATCTCTATGCTGATGACACACAGATCAACATCTCTGGACCAGATATCACCTCCCTACTAAACAGAATCCCTCAATGTCTGTCTGCTATTTCATCCTTCTCCACTAGATTTCTAAAACTTAATATGGACAAAACAGAATTAATCATCTTTCGCCCATCTCACGTGACCCCCCCAACGGACCTATCCATTAAAGTAAATGGCTGCCCACTCTCTCCAGTCCCACAAGCTCGCTGCCTTGGGGTTATCCTTGACACTGATCTCTCTTTCAAACCACATATCCAAGACCTTTCCACTTCCTGCCGACTTCAACTCAAAAATATTTCACGAATCCGTACATTCCTCAACCAAGAATCTGCAAAAACCCTAGTCCATGCCCTCATCATCTCCCACCTTGACTACTGCAACCTCCTGCTTTATGGCCTCCCCTCTAACACTCGCGCCCCTCCAATCTATTCTTAACTCTGCTGCCCGACTAATCCACCTGTCCCCCCGCTATTCCCCGGCCTCTCCCCTTTGTCAATCCCTGCACTGGCTCCCCATTACCCAAAGACTCCAGTTCAAAATCCTAACCATGACATACAAAGCCATCCACAACCTGAGTCCTCCGTACATCTGTGACCTCGTCTCCCTGTACTTACCTGCACGAAACCTCCAATCCTCACAAGATCTCCTTCTGTACTCCCCTCTTATCGCCTCTTAACACAATCGCATACAAGATTTCTCGCGCCCATCCCCCCTACTCTGGAACTCTCTACCACAACAAATCAGACTCTCGCCTACCATGGAAACCTTCAAAAAGAACTTGAAGACCTACCTCTTCCGACAAGCCTACAACTTGCAGTAACCACAGATCCACCAAACCGCTGCACGACTAGCTCTACCTTCGCCTACTGTATTCTCACCCATCCCTTGTAGATTGTGAGCCCACGCAGGCAGGGTCCTCTCTACCCCTGTGGGCTCCCTCATGACTCATTTTGCAGATTTCTTCCCCCAGTATGTCTGGTAATCAGCACTTAGTTACTGGAAGCGTAACCTCAGCACCAGTCCCCTGTGACTTCCTGACCAATGATTTCATGTATCAACCTCTGAACTTCATTAACATTTTCATCCTTTTCCAACAAGATGAAGAAGATGGAGAAGAAGATGGAGAATAAGATGAAGATGGAGAAGATGATGAAGAATATGATGAAGAAGAAGATGAAGAAGAAGAAGGAGAAGATGATGGAGAAGATGAAGGAGAAGATGATGGAGAAGATGAAGAAGGAGAAGACTTCATCTTCCTCTTCCTATTCATCTTCTCCATCTTCTTCTCCATCTTCTCCATCTTCTTCTCCTTTTTCTTCTTCTTCTTCATCATCATCTTCTCCATCTTCTTATCCTTCTTCTTCTTCATCGTCTTCTCCATCTTTTTCTTCTCCTTCATCTACTTCTTCATCTTCATCTTCTTCTTCATCTTCTCCATCTTCTTCATCATCTTCTCCATCTTCTTCTCCATCTTTTTCTTCTTCATCATCTCCATCTTCTTCTTCATCTTCTTCATCTTCTCCATCTTCTTCATCTTCTCCATCTTCTTCTTTTTCATCTTCTCCATCTTCTCCATCTTCTTCATCATCTTCTTCATTTTCTCCATATTTTTTTCATTATCTTCATCTTCTTCTTCTCCTTCTTCATTTTCTTCATCATCGTCATCATCATCATCATCTTCTTCTTCTTCATAAGTACATAAATTGAACACTAGAGCTTTCACTAGTACAAACATACGGCACCAGAACCATCATTAATAAATAACTATGTCACTACAGCTTCTATCAGTATATGAATATGGCACCAGAACCACTCTCTGTACATTAATGCGTCACCAGAACCACAGCCAGTAAATAAATACACTAGCATCATTATCTACATAAATATATACAGTATGATATGAGTCTTATACGGCCGCCTCTTGTCTACAGGTAACTTCTTGTCTACAGGTAACTTCTAAATGTATCTGGCGTTAGTCATTATCACGTCATCATGTGTCACTTATACATAGGACTGCAAGGAAGACTATGGCCTTATCACATATTCAGCTCTGCTACACCTCTCACTGGACTTTGTCTTATTTTTTGCAGGGAGGAGGCGTTTCTACTATTACTACAGAGTGCTGGGATAGATGCACAGAACCCGCTGCTGACAATCATTAGTCACTGATGGACACTGGTGAAGACCTGCACCAGAAAAATGGACCCGGTGGATTTCCTGATCTTCATGTGGGACCTCCGGTGTAGATGAGCAGCAGGAATAACACAGCAGTAATAAACAGCGGCAAAGCATTTCTTGTGTGTGGTGATTATATATTGTGTGAGATCTGATATATGTGGGGGCTGTGCTGTAATAATGGAGACCCCTCACCGGCACCGTGTACCCCTGTGCGCTCTGTAGTCACTGCTACAATATGGGATCTACAATGTGGCAACTTGTGGCTGCAATATCCATGACAATGCGTCTCCCATTCGCACACCACCTCCTCACCGCCCCCCTATCCATCGGAGTCCCGCAAGGTTCAGTCCTAGGGCCCCTGCTCTTCTCCGTTTACACCTTCGGCCTCGGACAGCTCATAGAATCTCATGGCTTTCAGTATCATCTCTATGCTGATGACACACAGATCAACATCTCTGGACCAGATATCACCTCTCTACTAAACAGAATCCCTCAATGTCTGTCTGCTATTTAATCCATCTTCTCCACTAGATTTCTAAAAGTTAATATGGACAAAACAGAATTAATCATCTTTCGTCCATCTCACGTGACCCCCCCAACAGACCTATCCATTAAAGTAAATGGCTTCCCACTCTCTCCAGTCCCACAAGCTCGCTGCCTTGGGGTTATCCTTGACACTGATCTCTCTTTCAACTCACATATCCAAGCCCTTTCCACTTCCTGCCGACTTCAACTCAAAAATATTTCACGGATCCGTACATTCCTCAACCAAGAATCTGCAAAAACCCTAGTCCATGCCCTCATCATCTCCCGCCTTGACTACTGCAACCTCCTGCTCTGTGGCCTCCCCTCTAACACTCTCGCACCCCTCCAATCTATTCTTAACTCTGCTGCCCGACTAATCCACCTGTCCCCCCGCTGTTCCCTGGCCTCTCCCCTTTGTCAATCCCTGCACTGGCTCCCCACTACCCAAAGACTCCAGTTCAAAATCCTGACCATGACGTACAAAGCCATCCACAACCTGAGACCTACATACAGCTGCGACCTCGTCTTCCGGTACTTACCTGCACGAAACCTCCGATCCTCACAAGATCTCCTTCTGTACTCCCCTCTTATCTCCTCTTCCCACAATTGCATACAAGATTTCTCCCGCCCATCCCCCGTACTCTGGAACTCTCTACCACAACATATCAGACTCTCGCCTACCATGGAAACCTTCAAAAAGAACTTGAAGACCTACCTCTTCCGACAAGCCTAGAACTTGCAGTAACCACTGATCCACCAAACCGCTGCATGACCAGCTCTACCTTCGTCTACTGTATTCTCACCCATCCCTTGTAGATTGTGATCCCTCGCGGGCAGGGTCCTATCTCATCCTGTACCAGTCGTGACTTGTATTGTTTAAGATTACTGTACTTGTATGTATTATGTATACCCCTCCTCATGGAATGAATGGCGCTGTAATAATAAATAATAATAATAACAACTCTGCAAAGAGCAAGGAAACAATGCTGCCAAAATGCTACGTGAGAACAAGCCCCAGCAATGTGTAAGGGCTAGGAGTGGGTCTCCAGGGCTCTCCTATAGCTCGCTGTGTGGTTTCTGGGGCTCCAGACTTGATTTCCTCCCCCTGTGGGCTCCCTCATGACTCATTTTGCAGATTTCTTCCCCCAGTATGTCTGGTAATCAGCACTTAGTTGCTGGAAGCGTGACCTCAGCACCAGTCCCCTGTGACTTCCTGACCACTGATTTCATGTATCAACCTCTGACCTTCATTAACATTTTCATCCTTTTCCGACAAGATGAAGAAGATGGAGAAGAATATGAAGAAGATGGAGAATAAGATGAAGAAGATGGAAAAGATGGAGAAGAAGGAGAAAAAGAAGAAGATGAAGAAGATGATGAAGAAGATGCTGAAGAAGATGGAGAAGATGATGAAGAACAAGAAGATGAAAAAGTAGAAGAAGAAGAAGGAGAAGATGATGGAGAAGATGAAGAAGATGAAGAAGGAGAAGATGATGGAGAAGATGAAGAAGAAGAAGACTTCATCTTCTTTATTCATCTTCTCCATCTTCTTCTTCATCATCATCTTCTCCATCTTCTTCTCCTTCTTCTTCATCATCAGCTTCTCAATCTTCTCCATCTTTTTCTTCATCTTCTCCATCTTCTTCATCATCTCCATCTTCTTCTTCATCTTCTTATTCATCTTCTCCATCTTCTTCTCCATCTTCTTCATCTTCTCGATCTTCTTCTCCTTCTTCTTCATCTTCTTCATCATCTTCTCCATCTTCTTCTCCTTCTCCTTCATCATCATCTTCTCCATCTTTTTCTTCATCTTCTCCATCTTCTTCATCATCTCCATCTTCTTCTTCATCTTCTTCTTCATCTTCTCCATCTTCTTCTTCATCTTCTCCATCTTCATCTTCTCCATCTTCTTCATCATCTTCTTCATCTTCTCCATCTTCTTCATCATCTTCTTCTCCTTCTTCATCATCTTCTTCTTCTTCTTCTTCTTCTTCAAGAAGGGTTAAAAGTCATGCCAGTTGTGTTTACAGTCCTGCCGACTTTTCTTCTCCATTGACTTGCATTGGGTTTCGTGTTTCACGACTTGTTTCGCCCACTTTTCATGAAAGTCGGCCGATTTTGGTTAACCAGACTTTTGAGAAAGTTGGGTTTCATGAAACCTGACTCGACCCTAAAAAGGCAAAAGTCGCTAATCTCTAATCATAAGTACATAAATTGAACACTAGAGCTTTCACTAGTACAAACATACGGCACTAGAACCATCATTAGTAAATAACTATGTCACTACAGCTTCTATCAGTATATGAATATGGCACCAGAACCACTATCAGTACATTAATGCTTCACCAGAACCACAGCCAGTAAATAAATACACCAGCATCATTATATATATAAATATATACAGTATGATGAGTCTTATACGGCCGCCTCTTGTCTACAGGTAACTATTCTCAATGTATCTGGCGTTAGTCATTATCACGTCATCATGTGTCACTTATACATAGGACTGCAAGGAAGCCTACGTCCTTATCACATATTCAGCTCTGCTACACCTCTCACTGGACTTTGTCTTATTTTTTTCAGGGAGGAGGCGTTTCTACTCTTACTACAGAGTGCTGGGATAGATGCACAGAACCCGCTGCTGACAATCATTAGTCGCTGATGGACACCGGTGAAGACCTGCACCAGAAAACTGGACCCGGTGGATTTCCTGATCTTCATGTGGGACCTCTGGTGTAGATGAGCAGCGGGAATAACACAGCAGTAATAAACAGCGGCAAAGCATTTCTTGTGTGTGGTGATTATATATTGTGTGAGATCTGATATATGTGGGGGCTGTGCTGTAATAATGGAGACCCCTCACCTGCACCGTGTACCCCTGTGCACTCTGTAGTCACTGCTACAATATGGGATCTACAATGTGGCAACTTGTGGCTGCAATGTCCATGACAATGCGTCTCCCATTCGCACACCATCTCCTCACCGCGCCCCCTATCCATCGGAGTCCCGCAAGGTTCAGTCCTAGGACCCCTGCTCTTCTCCGCTTACACCTTCGGCCTCGGACAGCTCATAGAATCTCATGGCTTTCAGTATCATCTCTACGCTGATGACACACAGATCAACATCTCTGGACCAGATATCACCTCCCTACTAAACAGAATCCCTCAATCTCTGTCTGCTATTTCATCCTTCCTCTCCACTAGATTTCTAAAACTTAATATGGACAAAGCAGAATTAATCATCTTTCGCCCATCTCACGTGACCCCCCCAACGGACCTATCCATTAAAGTAAATGGCTGTCCTCTCTCTCCAGTCCCACAAGCTCGCTGCCTTGGGGTTATCCTTGACACTGATCTCTCTTTCAAACCACATATCCAAGCCCTTTCCACTTCCTGCCGACTTCAACTCAAAAATATTTCACGGATCCGTACATTCCTCAACCAAGATTCTGCAAAAATCCTAGTCTATGCCGTCATCATCTCCCGCCTTGACTACTGCAACTTCCTGCTCTGTGGCCTCCCCTCTAACACTCTCGCACCCCTCCAATCTATTCTTAACTCTGCTACCCGACTAATCCACCTGTCCCCCTGCTATTCCCCGGCTTCACCCCTTTGTCAATCCCTGCACTGGCTCCACATTACCCAAAGACTCCAGTTCAAAACTCTAACCATGACATACAAAGCCATCCACAACCTGAGTCCTCCGTACATCTGTGACCTCGTCTCCCGGTACTTACCTGCACAAAACCTCCGATCCTCAGAAGATCTCCTTCTGTACTCCCCTCTTATCTCCTCTTCCCACAATCGCATACAAGATTTCTCCCGCGCATCCCCCGTACTCTGGAACTCTCTACCACAACATATCAGACTCTCGCCTACCATGGAAACCTTCAAAAAGAACTTGAAGACCTACCCCTTCCAACAAGCCTACAACTTACAGTAACCACAGATCCACCAAACTGCTGCACGACCAGCTCTTCCTTCGCCTACTGTATTCTCACCCATCCCTTGTAGATTGTGAGCCCTCGCGGGCAGGGTCCTCTCTCATCCTGGACCAGTCGTGACTTGTATTGTTGAAGATTACTGTACTTGTATGTATTATGTATACCCCTCCTCACTTGTAAAGCGCCATGGAATAAATGGCGCTGTGATAATAAATAATAATAACAACTCTGCAAAGAGCAAGGAAAAAATGCTGCCAAAATGCTATGCGTGAACAAGCCCCAGCAATGTGTAAGGGCTAGGAGTGGGTCTCCAGGGCTCTCCTATAGCTCGCTGTTTGGTTTCTGGGGCTCCAGACTTGATTTCCTCCCCCTGTGGGCTCCCTCATGACTCATTTTGCAGATTTCTTCCCCCAGTATGTCTGGTAATCAGCACTTAGTTACTGGAAGCGTGACCTCAGCACCAGTCCCCTGTGACTTCCTGACCAATGATTTCATGTATCAACCTCTGACCTTCATTAACATTTTCATCGATTTCCGACAAAATAATGTTTTTGTTTTTTAAACTCACATAGTTTTACTTCATTTTTGTGGCCCCCAAATAAGTAAAGCTGCTCGTCATAAAATTTCTAAAAATAAAAACCCAAACACAAACATTATAAGATAAACATTGTTTCTATTTTGCACTGTTTTCTGGATACAGCCTGCAGTATAAAGTATCAAGGACGCATCGCTGTGACATGGCAGACTGACGTTACAGGGCAGCGATTTGACGAGCTGTAATTTATTTGTAATTCCTGTTGATACAAGTGTATAATATTCACCGATCCAAACATTTCTGGATATCTGCAGAAAATCAGATGACTTTCATCTCTTTTTGTTCCATTCTTACGTTTCCTGCTGCCATCTTTATTCTGCGGTCAGCGATCCGTCAGGAGATCGCCCGATCTCTGTTGCTCAATCATTTGCTCATCTTTATACAGACACAGATTAGGGCAGACATGTGAAATAGTCGCTCTACACCCACCAGGGCTGGTGAGGCCGTCACGTGGACACTAGAGATGAGTGACTTTGCCTTTTTGGGGTCGAGTCGGATTTCATGAAACCCAGCTTTCTCAAAAGTCGGGTCGAACGAAATCGGCCGATTATCGTGAAAAGTCGAAGGCCGACTGAAACACAAAACCCAATGCAAGTCAATGGGGAAGCAAAGTCGGCAGTGAGTGGAGGACAGGAAACACACCTACAGTGCCCTTTTGAATGCCAAAAACATCAATTCTTATTACTTAATCTTGTCAACCTTAATTTACTTCATAATAATAGTTACGCACTGAAAAATGGGGGTTATTTGGCTAAAGTTGTGGGGGGGTAGGGCTGGCTCCAGGTTTTCATGTACCCTGGGCCAAAGAGCCCACAACACACACCACAACACATACCACAACTCATGATGCTCTGATACGGCAGAGAAATAGCGGTATAGTACAATGAAAAATACTTCACTTTTTACATCTCATGACTGATATCCATTTTAAATTCTCCAATAGCTCTAAAAACAGACAGTATATTACTCCATACAGTATTATGGCCACCGCATAGTGCGCTATACAGAGTAATGAGGCCCATATATTTCTCCATTCAGAATCATTGGTCCCATATAATGTTTGAAACAGTATATGATGAGCTCCACATAATGCTACAGTATATGTTGGTCCCCATCGATGAAGCTCCACTGTCTTATGGGCCCAAATAATGCTCCATACATAATGGGCCCCATTTCTAATGCTCCAGTGTATAATGGGCCCTGTAAATGCTGCTCCAGTGTCTGATGTCCACCTTTGGAATGCTCCAGTGTATTGTGGGCCCCATATGTCATTCTCCAGAGTATAGTGCTCCCCAAAAACTGCTGTCCCAACATTGAAAACAATTAAATAAGTCTCCTCGCTAGGGAATTCCTGTACTAGTCTGGACTTCTCATCGTCCCCATCTTCCATCTCACTGCACTTGGCTGTTTAGGCAGAGGGCGTACAGACGTGATGTCATCAAGCTCTCTGATCAGAATATCACTGTCAGGAAACGCGCAAGACGTCATGGCGGTGGATTAGGGAGAGGTAAGTATATCCACTTTGCAAGTGCTGAGATCCTGAGCAAGCAGGGGGGGCCCACTCGTTGGCGACGGCACTGGCATAGGGCCCCTCATAGTACGGCGGTGTGAGGCAGTGTCTGACGGCGGGTGGGCCTGGGCCCTCCCACCGGCAGAGACACTTTTGCGTACTATGAGGGGCTCTGTGCCTGTGCCGTCGCCCATGAGTATACCCCCACCTGCTCAAGGAACCGGCACTTCATCTGCACCTTCTTCTTTGTCACCGTGTAAGGTGGTATAGTATGCGGGAAGGGGAACCCGAGTTTCCTCAGGGTCAGATTCTGGCTGTGTAGAGTGTGAGGGGAATGTAGTGGTTTGGGTCAATGTACCAGCAGAATCATCTAGCAGTGGCTGGGCATCAGTGCACTTGTGGCGCCCCCAGGGGTACGGTCACCACAGTGGCATTACCTTCCTCCTAGGGAGTGTGATGTCATGCTTGGGAGCAACGAAGGATCTCTCTAGCAGTTAAACCAACACACAACACATTTCCCACTCCAGGCCAGCAGGGAGACCTCTGAACCTGACTGCTGAGGAGCTGCTCTCTGTGGTTGGGAGGAGGTATGTTAGGGCAGTCTGTGAAGGGAATGGGAAGTGTGTGGACGTGAGAAGGGTAGCTGGAGGATGAGCAGAGTTAAGGCTCACTCCTAGCTGGAGCGCATGGTCCAGATTCCGGTCTCCGAGCTGGTAGGAACACTGACGTTCCTGCAGCAGAAACCGGAGGAAGTAGCAGCTGTAAATGCTCTGTACCCAAGTTAGGCTCGGAGGCCTCATCAGTGACGTGTGGGAGCCAGAAAGAAATGGCTATGGCTGCCTCCCATACGAGAAAGTTCCAAAAGAGTCAACAGGGGGAACTTCATTGAACTCAGCACTGCGAGTACCTTAGGTAAGCGCTAGAACGGAGGCCACACTACCTATCTGAAGAGAGAGAATTCCAAATTGGCTTCCAGGCTGACCAACTCCTTCTCCATCTGTACTCTGGGTCCTGGACGGCACTTACCAAGTACAGGTAAAGGAACTGCACGACTGTGTCTGTCATCTTTCTCTTGCGCCTGGCGCACGGCTCTGCTACATCCTGCACTGCACACCATCTACCAACTCTTTCATCTGCCCTGCGACTACAGTTCTACCTGTGCAGGGCTTCTACATCTTAGCTGCACCACAACATCTGTCCCAGAGAAGTGACACTTCAGTGCTGGTCAATCTAATCAGAAACCACAGGTGGCGTCACGTATCATTCACCTATAAACGTAATTCACCAATTTGCATGGACGTCCAGGGCCACGGAACGGGTCACCACCACCGTGACACATCCCTGTGAGACACCGGCCCGGTACCGATTAACCCCACTGCCCTGACTGGCCACCCACACTCCATGTCAGATTCATCTTGGACTGGGGAATTCACGATTTGACTTGATAACCCAGGCATGGTATGATAGAAAGAGCTACATGGACTAATGTGAAGTGTGGCCTGCTGCATCATTCACTTTTGGTGGGGGTGAAGGACACAAGGAAAGGGGTTCTTCCTGACCAGGAGCCAGCAATTGATGACTCAGTGCTTGCATTTTTTGAAACTTCAGAAGAAGAGGGCATATTTGCTGGAGTCTGCTTCAGCAATGTAAGCCAAAACCAGTTCCTCATGCTCCGGCTTTAAAAGCGTTAACCTACTCCCAGAAAAGGTAGCCTTCCAGGCGTTCCGGAGCCAGACCATGACGCAGGCTCAACACCTCCTGCCTTAGCTGCTATTGTGCTTTTGCCACTACCAGCAGGTGCACCACCACCATCAGCCCCAGCTGGCCCCCCACGCCCATGTCTGCGGCCTCTTCCACCAAACGTCAAAATTTTGCAGAAAATAGACCCAAAATAACATCAGATATATGGTACTGTATCAGAAATGTTCAGCTCTATTCAGTCAAAGGATAATTGTCAATCTCCCTATATATTCCAACAGTCACACAGAAATGCTCACAGGCTCAGTATGGATTAGACAAGAATATAAAAAGTAGACAAAGTGTACAGTATCATCAGATAGCAGGTATATATAGTATAGTTTAAACATTCTAAATCTCCGTAGAAATTTCAGGAGGCACACACAGACACTCTCAGGCTCAGTATTGGATTACAACACAATCTAAAAAGCCGTAAAACGGTATTGGATCTGAAGAGTACAGCTGTACACAGTGTAGGTGTCATTGTTGTCAATCTCAGTATTTATTTCCAGTCAGAAAATAACTCTCACTTGGTCAGTTTGGATTAGACCAGAATATAACAAGCAGTAAATGGGCAATGTATCACAAGCGTAGAGCTGTATACAGTGTTGGGGTAATTTTTAAATGTACATTTAAATTGCAGGAATAACCCATAGCCTCTCACACGCTCAGGATGGATCACACCAAAATATAACAAGAAGATCCGCAAGAAATAATCACACATGTGGGACAATGTTCCAGGTGTCAATGATACACTTAGAGTGGTGGTTGGAGGAGGACTTCCTGGCAGAAAGGGTACAGTATCACCAGATACCAGGTATACATAGCATAGTTTAAACATTAAAAATGTACGTCTATATATCAGGAGTAGTGTTGACCCACCCCGCTAGTGTTTTGGTTCATCGCACATCGACGAACACCGTCGAACCCCATTGAAAACAATGGCAGGCAAACACAAACACATACAAACACATAGAAAACAATTACAAAACACCTTAAAAGGTGTCCCAAAGCAGACAAAATGCTCAGAAGACAAAAATAACATATGGAAAAGGGCAACTACATTTAGAAAAGAGGTGGAGTAAAAGGAGGAGGTGGAGGAGACACAGATATAGGCTTGTTATGCCCTTATGAAGTCAAGAAAGGCTGGAATAAAAATGTAAAATACAAACAAAAAAAAAATCTGAAGTCGAACACGATCATATACCGTCGGACTTCCCACCAATAAATTATGCCAACTGTCGATCGGGCGGCGTTATTCCCACGAACCTCCAAACAGCGTCCATGAAGGCAAAGTGTTTGGTTTCTGGGGGCAGTATGATTGCAAAGCTGAACCTTAAAGGAATGTCCAATAGGGCACCACCAGGAGTGGAGCCTGCGGCTTAATTGGACTCCACCCGTGAAACCATAACCATGCCACCTAAAGAAAAGATGCACACATTGAAAGCTTTGTCGATTCTGTGTGTGGTGTGGTATGTCCGTTTTTAGTTGTGCTAGAGATTTGCCAGCTTTACTCCGTTAACGAACGAGACTCCGGCATGCCCCCGCTGTACGCGTCAAGCTTACTAGAGGGACACGCGAGGCTCTGTCACGCGAGATCGAGCAATAACAGGTCTATCATGCCCTTACATGTCCAGGGCTGCATGCGCTGTACACTGAAAGGACCAGCTTTTGTCGCTTACAGGTGCAGATAACCCGCTGAACACCGTTAGTGATGGGGATCTGGGATTTCAATTCTTCCCCGCGAACGATGATTTCCCATTAAGTGCAGGTCAACCGCAATTCCGGAATTAGGCCTAACCGGCATTCCTGAAAAAATAAAAAAAATAAGTGTCCAAACCACAGGTGCTGTAGGTTGTTTACCAGCTCGGCAGCCGTTCTCAGGCCCAATATGGATTCAACAGGATTGTAGAAAGTTGATAAAGGGTACAGTTTCACCAGATAACAGGTATTTATAGCATAGTTTACACATTAAAAACCTATGTCTATAGATCAGGAGGCAGGCTCAGACGGTCTCAGGGCCAGTATGGATTAGACGTGATTGGACAAAGGTGAGAAAGGGTACCGTATCACCAGATAACATGTATGGATAGCATAGTTTACACATTAAAAACCTATGTCTATATATTTGGAGGCAGGCTCAGACGGTCTCAGGGCCAGTATGGATTAGACGTGATTGGACAAAGGTGAGAAAGGGTACCGTATCACTGGATAACAGGTATGTATAGCATAGTTTACACATTAAAAACCTATGTCTACAGATCAGGAGGCAGGCTCAGATGGTCTCAGGCCCAGTATGGATTAGACGTGATTGGACAAAGGTGAGAAAGGGTATATTATCACTGGATAGCAGGTATATAGAGCATAGTTTAAACATTTAAAATCTCCGTGTTCTCAGTATGGATTAGACAACAATCTAAAAAGTAGAAAAAAGGAAATGTATTTGAAGCGTACACAAGTATACACTTTTGGTGGTATTTTTAAATCTTCATATATATTTCTGTCTCAGTAAGAAAGTCCAGACTCTCCGCAATAGGAAATGAGATGCATACAATTACTGACATAAAGTCTAATGATTGCAGAAATCTAGGAATTACTAATCACGGGAAAAACTTCCGTGACAATTCTCAGAGGCGATGCTGACCCTCAATTAATTTGTGTGTGGAGACAGCGAAAACATTTCTTTGTGAAGAAAGGGTTGCTGTATCGCAGTACCGTTGATCCCATCACCATTACTCATCTTCATCAAATTTTGATCACAGGGAGAGATGTAAACATGGTGCTCACTGCCTATCATGATCTGTCACGTAACTTTGGAGTGCAAAAGACAGAAGCCACAGGCCGTAGGCAATTCTATTGGATTGGCATGAGAGGGCACATTTAAAAATGTGCGCCGGAATGTCACACGTCTGTGAGTAGGAAAACTGTGAAAGCTGATGAGAAACCACCACTGCATCTCATTGTGAGTCGACGTCCATAAGAAATGGAAGCCATTGATCATCTGAAGCTAGAGCCCGGCCAGCGGGACAGGGCATAGCTACGTCTTAACCATCATCTATCAGTTCAACAAATTTGTAGTGGCAGTCCCAGTGAAGGATTTGACAGCCCAGGCTACACAGCGGAGGAGCAGGGAGAGGTAAACATTGCAAATGCTGGGGCCCTGGCTAAGCAAGGGGGGCACACTTGTGGGCGTCGGTACTGGCACTGGGCCCCTCATAGTACAGCGGTGTGTTTGACGGCGGGTGTGCACCCCCACCGTCAGAGACACTTGATTGCACTATGAGGTACCCTGTGCCAGTGCCCGCGCCCAAGAGTCGGCCCACCCACCTGTCCAGGGCAACGGCACTCGCACGGTTGCGTGCGCTAGGTGGTGACCCCGGCCATGGGGGGGAGGCAGCTCAGTTAGGGAGGTTTACAAAATGGCATATGTTGATGTGGGACATTCAGCTGCTGCTAAAGGCGAAATTGGTCAAGTCTGAGGAAGAGGAGGACCAAAGCAAGCCATTTTTCTGGCAACTTATGTGTCATCAGGGGAAGGTGGGACAAAATCCTTGGAAACCCATGCATGGTTCATTTTAATGAAGGTTAGATCAACCACATTTTGGGTCGACAGACGGGTCCTTTTTTCTGTCAGGATTGATCCAGCAGCACTGAAGACTCTTTCCGATAGCACACTTGCAGCTGGGCAAGCGAGCTCCTGTAAGGCATATTGTGCCAATTCAGGCCAGGTGTCCAGTTTAGCGGCCAAATAGTCAAATGGGAATGACCTGTGAGGGAGAACATCGATATGGGACGAGAAGTAGTTTGTAACCATAGTTGACAAGTGCTGTCTCCTGTCACTTTCAATCGATGCAGTATTACCAGTCATGTGAGCGGGACTTGAAAAATCAGTCCACAACATGGTCATGAAACCCCTGTCTCCAACGCCACTTCTGATGTGTGCACCACCAACACCTCTTCCAAGTTGCCCCCGGCCCCTACGGCTCGTGTGAGAGCCATCACCGCTGCTGTGTGCTGGGAATGCCTCAACCAACCGGTTTACCAGAGTTGCTTGTTTGTTAGCCAATATTAGGTCAAGGTTCTCCTGTGGCATGATGTTTTGGAATTTGCCTTTATAGCGTGGATCCAGGATGCTGGCCAACCAGTAGCCATCATCGTTCATCATTTTGGCAATGCGGGGGTCCCTTTTTAGGATCTGCAAGGCATAATCTGACATGTGGGCCAATGTTCCCGGTGTCAATGATGCACTGCGAGTGCTAGGTGGAGGAGCACTTTCTGGCAAATCCACATCCCTCCAGTCATGCACAAACCCAGTACCAGACCTTGCCACGCCAACATTTTCTCTTGCCCCACGAGAAGCATCCTCCTCCCCTAAATAATCATCCCCATCATCATAATCCTCCTCCTCTTCCTCTTCTTTCTCCACCTCGTCCAGGAGGGGTCCCGGAGCAGACAATGGCTGACTGTCATCAAGGCTTCACTCTTCCTCATCATCCTCGGCTGCAGACACCTGCTCCTTAATGTGTGTCAAAGTTTGCATGAGCAGACGCATAAGTGGGATGCTCATGCTTATGATGGCGTCGTCTGCGCTTACCAGCCGTGTGCATTCCTCAAAACACTGAAGGACTTTACAGAGGTCTTTCAGCTTCGACCACTGCACACCTGACAACTCCATGTCTGCCCTCAAAGTGCCTGCCCGTGTATCCTCTCACAAATATATTACGGCCTGCCTCTGTTCGCACAGAAGCTCAACCATGTGCAGGGTGGAGTTCAACCTTGTTGCAACGTCGATAATTAGGCGGTGCTTGGGAAGGTGGAGCAATCGCTGCAGCTTCTGCATACGACTGGAGTGTACCGGCGACCAGCGGATGTGCGAGGACAGTCTTCGAACCTTATGGAGCAGGCCTGTTAACTCTGGATAATTATTGAGGAAGCATTGCACCACCAGGTTCAAGGTGTGAGCCAAGCAAGGTATATGTCTGAGTTTTGAAAGGGCTATGGCTGCCACAATATTCCGGCCGTTATCACTAACTACCTTGCCTGCCTCAAGATGTAGACTGCCCAGCCATGACTCAGTTTGTCGCTGAAAGTAGTCGGCCAGTACCTCCTTGGTGTGTCTGTCGCCCAAACACATCATCTTCAACACAGCCTGCTGACGCTTTCCACTAGCTGATCGATAGTGGGACACCTCGTGTGCAACACTGGAAGCTGCGGATGGAGTGCTCATGCGACTGCGCTCTGTGGACAAGCTTTCGCTTCTGGAGGAGGAGGAGGGTCGAACGCCTACAGCCAACTGTTTCCTATACCGTGGGCTAGGCAGCACTGTCCCACCACCGCTGTCCCCTGTGGACCCTGCATCCACCACATTAACCCAGTGCGCAGTGATGGACACAAAACGGCCCTGGCAATGCCTACTGGACCATGCATCAGTTGTGAGGTGCACCTTTCCACTCACTGATTGCTTGAGTGCATGGACAATGCGGTCTTTCACATGAAGGTGGAGGGCTGGGATGGCTTTGCGAGAAACGTGGCGACTGGGTAGGTCATAGCGTGGTACTGCGTAGGCCATGAGGTCGCGGAAAGCTGCGCTTTCAACCAACCGGTAGGGCATCATCTCTAACGAGATTAGTTTGGCAAACCCAGTGTACGCGGATGAGAGGATGAGTACTTTCTTGTCCTACTCAGTCTCTGGTAGGGTGAGCTGGACTTGAGAGCTGCATATGGTGGAACTAGCGGTGGACATGGCGGACTGAGAGAGGGTTGATGATGGTGATGGAGCTGGTGTTCTTTCTGATGGCCTAGATTCAGCCTTTCATTGCAATAATATTTTGATTCCCTGACTGCTTTGGCCATGCGACGACACCTCAACATTTGCTGCTGGTGGTGTGCTAACTGGTGGGCTTACAGTGGGGGAAACAATGTAGCATTGCTGACTACCTTCTTTGGGAGCAGTTGCACATGTGGTACGTGAGTTTTGGTAGTCCGTCCACGCTTGCAAGTGCATGGTGGTTAAATGTCTAAGCATGCAACTGGTATTCAAATTTCTCAGATTTTTCCCTCGGCTAAAGGTCTTTGCGCACTTCTTACAGATAATCTTTGCCTGATCATTAGGATTTTGTTCAAAAAAGTGCCACACTGCACTCTTCCTACTATGGAAGACATTTTGAGGCCTTGCACGCTGTGCTATTTTGACCATCTGGCCAAGCTGTCCTGCAACTCTTTTGTTTTTTGGATCCCGTTTTTGGACTGCTCCAGGCCTGCCAGATAACAGCTGCTGCGATGTCGATGCCTGCTGCGGATGCTCCTCCTCCTCTTCTGAGCTATTGGCAGTGGCACCCTCTTCCCCCAATGGATGCCAATCTGGGTCAACAACTGGGTCATCCATCACCTCCTCTTCAATGTCCTGTGCACCTTCCTCTGTGTCACAGTGTATGGTGGTATAGTATGCGGGAAGGGGCACCTGAGTTTCATCAGGGTCAGATTCTGGCTCAGTACACTGCAAGGACAATGTAGTGCTCTGAGTGAATGTACCAGCAGAAAAATCTAGCAGTGGCTGTGCAGCAGTGCACTCCATGTCAGATTCATCTTGGCCTGGGTAATTCACAATTTGACTTGATAACCCAGGCATGGTATGAGAAAAGAGCTCCATGGAGTAATCTGTAGTGTGGACTGCCGCATCCTTCACTTTTGGTAGGGGTGAAGGACACAAGGAAAGGTGTTGTTCCTGACCAGGAGCCTCCACTGACGACGCAGTGCTTTTATTTTTTGAAACTTCAGAAGAGGAGGTGATAGAGCTGGAGGCTGTGTCAGCAATGTAAGCCAAAACTTGTTCCTGAAGCTCCGGCTTTAAAAGCGGTTAACCTACTCCCAGAAAAGGGAGCCTACGAGGCCTTGTGGAGCCAGACAATGATGCAGGCTCACCACCTCCTGCCTTAGGTGCTATTGTGCTTTTGCCACTACCAGCAGAAGCACCACCACCAACACCACAATCAAGACCAGCTGGCAACCCCCGCCCTCTTCCACGGCCTCTTCCACGATACTTCCTCATTTTTTTGAAAAAGTACCCAAAATAACAACAGCTATATGGTACTGTAAAACAAGGTAGAGGGTGTATAGAGTATTGGTGAGAATTTGAAGCTCACTGTAGATTGGAGGAGGCTGAACTATTGTCTCAAGCCCAGGAGAGATTACACCGCAATGTAACAGGCTGAAATTGGATGCTGTATGACAAGCTGGATGGTGTATAGAGTATTGGTGAGAATTTGAATCTCACTGTAGATTGGAGGAGGCTGAACTCTTGTCTCAGGCCCAGGAGAGATTACAGCGCAATGTAACATGCTGAAATTGGATGCTGTATGACAAGGTGGACGGTGTATAGAGTATTGGTGAGAATTTGAAGCTCACTGTAGATTGGAGGACGCTGAACTATTGTCTCAGGCCCAGGAGAGATTACAGCGCAATGTAACAGGCAGAAATTGCCTAGTGTATGACAAACTACAAGGTGTATATAGAATTGGGCAGAATTGGATTCTCCCTAGAGTGTAGGTCTGTAAGAACGGACAAACTTCTCAGTTTTTTCTTACAGTCACACCCAGATAGCTTCAATTTGGCCGTGATACCAGCCGGTACACGGTACTGTGTGAGGAGCGTACACCGCTGTACGGTGTGTGTATGTAAAATTGTCAAGCTCCGTGTTTTTGTATACGGACCGACATGCTGTCTCTGTCTAGTTTTGAATGTAATCAAACAGCAGATATATGAAACTGTTTGAAAAACGGACAAAACTCTAAGGTGTAGGTCTGTAAGAATGGACAAACTCCTCGGCTTTTTCTTACAGAGTCACACCCAGATAGCTTCAATTTGGCCGTGATAACAGCCTGTACACGGTACTGTGTGAGGATCGTACACGTACACCGCTGTACAGTGTGTGTATGTAAAATTGTCAAGCTCCGTGTTTTTGTATACGGACTGACACACGCTGTCTCTCTCTAGTTTTGAATGTAATCAAACAGCAGATATATGAAACTGTTTGAAAAACGGACAAAACTCTAAGGTGTAGGTCTGTAAGAATGGACAAACTCCTCGGCTTTTTCTTACAGAGTCACACCCAGATAGCTTCAATTTGGCCGTGATAACAGCCGGTACACGGTACTGTGTGAGGACCGTACACGTACACCGCTGCACAGTGTGTGTATGTAAAATTGTCAAGCTCCGTGTTTTTGTATACGGACTGACACACGCTGTCTCTCTCTAGTTTTGAATGTAATCAAACAGCAGATATATGAAACTGTTTGAAAAACGGACAAAACTCTAAGGTGTAGGTGTGTAAGAACGGACAAACTCCTCAGCTTTTTCTTACAGAGTCACACACAGATAGCTTCAATTTGGCCGTGATAACAGCCAGTACACGGTACTGTGTGAGGAGCGAACACCGCTGTACGGTGTGTGAAAAAATGAACCCTCAGTAACTTACCAGGACAAAACAATAACATTTGGATTGCTTTGAAAAAAGCAGTTTGAACACCAGTGTGCACACAGCAATGCAGCTAGCCTTAAAAGGCAGCCTAATCACCACCAGCGCTGCTGCACAAAAGCAAAAATCATCACCTTTCACTGCACACTAACTACAGTGAAAAGCGCTATCAGCAGAAGCAGTTTTTTTTTTCTTTTGGCCTTCCTAACGCTCTCCCTACAGAATCAGCAGCAGCTCTCCCTATTCTAAGATCAGCATAAGTAAGATGGCGTTCGGCGTGCACGCCCTTTTACACCCCCTGTGATGCCACGCAAAGCAAGCCAATCACTTGCATGCCCTTCTCAAAGATGGTGGTGACCGCTGCCTATGTCATCACGCTGCCCGCTGCCTATGTCATCACGCTGCCCACAGTGTCCGTTCTTCCTGATTGGCTGAAAAAGGGCGCTAAAGCATCTTTTGAAACGCGACTTTGGTGCGATGGTCGCCGACCTCGTTGCCGACCTCATGCTAAGGTCGGGTTTCGTTTCATGAAACCCGACTTTGGCGAAAGTCGGCGACTTTTGAATTTGTTCGACCCATTTCGCTCAACTCTTCTGATCTGTCATGTTGGGGGTTGTAGTATTCTATTTATGAATATTATTATTATTTATTTTTAGAGCAGCACTGATTCCATGGTGCTGTATGGTTAACAAACCAATAGTGACAGACTGGTACAAACGGAACAGGATCCTGCTCTCTGAGGCTTACACACTACAAGATAATGGGGAAGGAAACAGCAGGTTGGGGGTTGTGGCAGAAATGGTGGTGGTGAGGTAGCGGCCCTACTGCTGGGTTTTTGCCTTCCTATGGCCCCCTCCATGTCTTCTGGTATCTGCTCCATGCTTTGGACACTGTGCTGACAAACACAGCTTCCCTTCTTCCCACAGCTCCCATTGATGTGCCATCCTAGATGAGCTGCATTACCTGAGCAACTTGTGTGGGTTGTAGACACCGCCTCATGCTACTGTACAGTACCTCTAGGGGCGAGAGCAAATACAAAATGCAAAAGTGACCAAAACAGCCAAAAAGGAAGAGAACAGAGAAATGGTCTGTGGGTTGTCTTGCTATTTGTCTATCATTTCTACCTGTTGTCTGTTCCATTTGCAGAACAGCAGGAGAAATTCAAAATGTGACTGACTTGGAGTTAAACAACACAATGCAAGTGTTGCCTTTATTTTTTAAGCAGTGTAGGATTAGTAGGGGGAATGGGAGACAATGAAGGGATTTGCAGAGGGGAGAAGCAAAGAAGTATCGAGTAGAGAGTTGGATTAGTCAGGCAGCAGAGTTAAGGATGGAATTGCGAGGTGTCAGAGTGTTAGCAGGGAGGTCACAGAGGAGGATGCTGCAGCCTCTGGAGATGATTCAGGGTTGAGGAAAGGATGCATTCTGGAAATATTTTTGAGTTGGAGGCGGCAGGAGGTGGCGAGAGGGTTACTCTGAGGCAGTGGACTTGTGTTATAGATGAAAGCATGATGTAATTTATTATGATAGATTAGGTAGGGGATTAGGTGAGATGCAGGAAAGATGATAAGTTCTGTTTTGTCCACAATGAGACTTAGGTAGTGAGAGAAGAAGGAGGATATGGCTGATGGATGCTCTGGCTGATGGATGCTCTGGGATTCTGGACAGCAGAGAGGTGATGTCTGGGCCGGAGAAGTAGCTCTGAGTGTCATCAGTGTAAAGATGGTACTGGAAGCAGGGTCGGACACCTGCTGGCATACTGGCCAGCATCTGCCTATGGCCCCCATTGCTCAAGGGGCCCCCCAGCCAGTGACGTGTCGCTAGTAGAAGCAGACCCAGCTGCTATGGGGCCCCTGAGTAAGGGGGTCCCTCCTGGTGCCAGCAGAGTAGCAGCTGGAGACAAGAGCCTGTCCCCGCTGCTAAAGATAAATTAATATTCACGTTTCTCCAAACCCCCATGGGTGTGGAGAGGAGTGAATACCATTTCACTTTTATAGCGGGCAGTGTTAGCCGCAGGCTGAGGCTATCACTGCCCGCAGGAGCGGACATACCGCATGTGATATACCCCGGAGGTGGACCACTGCAGAGCGGCTAACCTTGAGGACAATGGCTGGGCAGGGAGTGATCCCTTCAGCTAGGCAGCAGAGTGGAGCTGCAGGGATCCGATGCCATCCTGCTTCCTGCCTGACACTTCCTGTCTGACACAGCGCAGCTGAATGACGTCATCATTCAGAGCAGCTGTTTAAGAGAGAAAGCTGCCGGGATGTGCTGCGGCTGCAGGGAATGTGTGGAGAGGTGAGTGGTGCTGTGTGCGTGTCTATCTGGCTGCGTGCAGTGCGGTGCTTTGTGTCTGTGTGTGTGAGAGTGGTGTGCTGCTGTGTGTGTGGTGCTGTGTGTGTGAGAGAGTTGCTGAACGTGTGTATTGGAGATTGGCAATGATGTGGGTGATGGAAAGAGCAGTAATGGGGTGGTGGGGGAGAAGGCAATGTTGGTGATGGAAAGGATGATAGGGTCGTGGGGGAGGAAGCAATAATGGAGGTGGTAGAATGGGCAATGATGGGGTGATGGGAAGAAGTCAATGATGGTTGTGGTGGAAAGGACAACAATGGTGGTGGGGGGGAGCCAATGATGAGGTGTTGGAATGGGAAATGATTGGAGTGGTGAGGGAGATAGCAATGATGGTTGTGGTGGAAAGGACAATGGTGGTGGGGAAGGAGGCAATGATGGAGATGGTAGAATGAGCAATGATGGAGGTAGTGGAAAAGGCAATGATAGGGGGGAGGGTGAGAAAGCAACGATGGAGGTGGTGATGAGGACAATGATGGGGTGGAAGGGGAGAACAATTATGGAGGTGGAGGGGGACTGCATTATACCCTATGAGGAGGGCTGCATTATACCCTATGAGGGGGCTGTGTTAAACTTTATGAGGGGGCTACATTATATTTTGTGGGGGGCTGCATTATACTCTGTATGGGGGCTGCATTATTCTCTCAGTGGGCTACATATTATATGAAGTAGGCTGCATTATGCCATATGAGAGGGCTACAGTATATTCTATGGGGGGCAACCTTATGAGGGGGTTGAATTATACTCTGAGGGGGCTACATTACACTCTGTGAAGTGGCTGTATTATACCCTATGAGGGTGCTACATTATATTCCATGGGGGCTACATTATACATTATGAGGGGTTTTCATTATATTTTGTGGGATGCTGCATTATACCCCATGAGGGGGGCTGCATTATATTCTATGAGGGGGGGCTGCATTATTTTCAATGAGGGAGGCAACATTACATTCTATGAAGAGACTACCCCAACCCCTGCTATATAATTAAGACATGATATTAGCGCGTTTTAGCACACAATTGGTGGTCAGGTATTTATTTCTATGTAGATACATAGTGGGCCCCAAAAATGCTTTTCTCTGGTGGGCCAAAGGTGCTCCAGTCCAACGCTGACTGAAAGCCATGGAAGTTTTTAAGTGGTCCCAGGCCAAAGGTATAGATGAGGAAGAGTAGGGGGCTCATGACATAACCTGGAAAGGACAACCATAAAGGAAGCATGGGATGGGGTAGTAGTGTGGAAGTAGGAGACGTTAAATGTGAGATATGAGGAGATCCAGAAGAAGGCAATGTCTTTGATGCCAAGGGAAGAGAGGATCTGCAGTAGCAGGGAGTGGTCGACTGTGTCGAAGGCAGAGGAGGGGTCTAAAAAAGCATAAATTGTTTGCTAGCTTTGGCAGTTAGTTAGTAATTTGGGTCAGGGCAGTTTAAGTGGGGCAGAAGCCGGATTGTGGGTTGTCAAATAGTGAGTTAAATGAAAGGTGGGAGGAAAGTTCAGCATGGAAACTGTCATGGGTTTACCACAACAGAGAGAAGCCAGAAGACCACAGTGTCTGATTTCTCCTACTCCTCAACTGATTAGAAGCACTTCACCTTCATATGAAATGGTGTAAATTTATTTTAGCAGTGCAAAGGTTAATCTGCTCAGCTGAGAGCTCCTGAAAACTTTCCTGCATTAAGGCTCTCAACTGTGCACTACTAGCCACTCCCATCTCCTATATAATCTGGGTCTGGCTAGCACACATTGTCAGGGATAGCTTATGCTGTATGGCTGGTGGTTGCTGGTGGTTATTACTGAAGAAGGCATTTGGTGGATTTATCTGTTACTGTTGCTCGGTTTTGAGTGTGTGATAATTCCCTTTCTTCTACTTTGACTTAATCCCATCAACCACTCCCCGTTGCATTCTTCTGTTATATAGTACACACACATGCAAAAATATAAATTTTATACAAGAAATATAATGGCCCATATATGAGCTTACACTCTACAGGGGAGAGAGAGGACCCCACTGATCATAAGAGCTTACCCTCTACAGGAGAGAGAGGACCCCAATGACCATAAGAGCTTACATGGCACCAGAATCATCACTGGCAAATAACTATGTCACTAGAGCCACTATCAGTACATGAATACAGCACAATAACCAGCATCAGGAGATAAATGCATCACCAGAATCATCATCAGTACATGAATACATCACGAGAACCACAGCCAGTAAATAAATACACCATCAGCATCATCATCAATATATGTGTACACCACCAAAACTAACCACCATCAGTACTGTTGGGGTGATCTCGTAATGTGAGATCTTAATGACTGCCTGCCTCTGACCTGATAAATATGAGCCGAATGCATGCATAGAAGAAGGACATCAGACACAAGGTCAGGTGTGCTCCTCTCTTGGCCAGTGCTGTCACAGAACTGACTTTATTAGTATAAACAAAAGACCATTGCTCAGCTTCTCCGGAGCCATTGTTCCAGTCTGTATAAGGTCCGTGCTAAGTCTATTCCACATATGGTCTTCAGTGTATCCTCATCACATTCCAAGGATTCCAGGGCATAGTTCCAGCAAATAGACGCCATCTTGCCACACCACGTCTGAACTAGCTTATGTTAGGTTAATAATTGATTTCATTAGCCATTCTCTCCTTCACAGTACAGCAATAAGTTGTATTGTCAAGTCAGGCCCATATACATTTGCATCTCATGAACCAACAACTCCCAGTATGTATCAAACAATGATAAGGAGATGCTGGGAGTGGTTGTTATCAGTCATTATCAGACTGCGGACCATGCAGGAACCACAATACTGATGAAACGCAGGCATATGTAAATGTTTACACCCAGGTACCTAATAGGGGACATCTTCTCTGATTGAGTGGTTTCTTCTTATTTCCATCTTGACCAGATGCCATGATGACTTTTCACATCCACAGCTGTTCTCTGCAGACTTCTCTCTTCTCCAATCTTCTGGAGCACATCCCCTCATGGTGACCTTAAAAGTCAGTGTTACTAGATTGCCTTCTGCACAAAAAATATCTGTCCATACTATGCCCTAAATAAGCCTCCTATGGTGTATGGCCTCTACACTGTCTGCCTTACTAATCCACAACCACATTACTGTGTGCCATTATCAGCTATAACTGCTACAATGTCATTTTTTATTCTCCAGCAAGATGGCGTCGCCGCCACCTGCGCAACAGCAGCTATTGGATCTCTATACAAACCGATATCTGCTGCTGTGCAGGCTCCCCGGCGCCATTCTCAAAATGACTTTCTTTTTTTTCCCTCGCTCAAGTAAATCTGCAAAAGGCATTCAGTGCACAGTAACCATGCGACTATGATGAAGCGCATTTATCATGCAAACTGCGGGGCAGGGCAGTGAGAGATCAGTGGGGGGTCAGTAGTCTGCATTATGAATATCTCATCGGAGCACCACATACATGAACCCCGTCCTAGGGAACGAGAATCTCATTAATATCAAACTGAAAATAAAGATTTAGAAACAGCCACAAGACGGCTTTCATCAACCAAGGCATCATTTTATTCAGTATAACAGCACCGACCTGACATTGTGTGTAGGTCACTATGCACAATCCTGCTGACAGGTTCCCTTTAAGTAGGCGGCTTTATATCACAAGAGTGGATTTCGTTAGGAAATGGATAAGGCAAAAATGGAGCATTACATAACAGAAGAAATTACTAGAGTGATAAAATATGACGGTGTGGTTTTGCTCCTCTCAGAATTTTGAAAATTGTGTGAACAATTGGAAAAAAAATGTGGAGAGCATTAAACCTCGGGGGAGAGATAATCCACAGCTTAAACATCAGTGAGTTTTTTATTTTTAAATATTTGCTTATGTGGGTTTTTCATTATTATTTTTTTCTGAACAATTAGAAAAAGGTTGTGAGTGAAGGAATTAGGCCGGGGTCTCACTCGCGAGTGCAATGCAAGAAAAGTGTGCGAGTCTCTCGCCTCAATCCCCGGCACTGCCACCGGTGGCTCGGAGCAGAGCGTTCAGCTGCAAAGAAATACATGCAGCCGCACACTCCGGTCCCGAGTGCCAGCGGTAGTGCCAAGTATTGAGGCCAGAGACTCTCGTGAGTTTCTCGCATTGCACTCGCAAGTGTGACCCCGGCCTTAGGAAGATTGTTGTTTTTATCGGATTTCCTCTTTTTGTATCTCTACAGTATGTTTTGTACAATAAAGTTGTAAAATTCAAAAAATGAGCAAACAATTGCAGCATTCTAATGATGTCACAATGGGCTGGAGGCTATAGAATGCCCCGTCACCCAGGGTTCCGTTGAGGGTTTTAGTAGGCGTTTGTGGAGAGAGGAGTGTTGTGAGCGACTTGTGCAAATATGATGCCAAGAAAGCGATTTAAGAGTATTATAGTTCTCTGTGATGCCGAGGACAGCAGCGATGATGACGATTTACATCAGGTGAGTATCATTTTATATTCTTAAATAAATAAAAAATATTTGGGATAAAAGTTCAAGAAAAGATGGTGAGACAGAAAATAGCGCTCCAAGTAGATGAGGTGATAACTCGGATCATGATTGCATAGTAAAGACTGTGTCACTTGTAATATTTGTGACAATATGTCCATGTACTGGATACATAACATTGCATGAAGACACATAAATGTCACCACCGCCCCTATCCATAGCCTAACCATAAGTGTCCCATACCCCCGCTATACTCTGTACGTGGAATAAGCACAATGGAGACCACACTCATATCGCTGCCCACCTGTAATCAGTGGAATATGGGGTAAGATTATAGATTGGAGATGTTCATGGTTATAGATTCTATCTGACATATTTGCCATTTTTTCAGTCTCATCGAAGAAAGAGGCCAATACCGAGGTCTCCAGGCCAAGATAACACCACTGGCTTCAATTTGAGCCCGACTCCGAGTTTACCAGGTACTGTAACCCTAATCTAGTGAAGTCTCTGATGTATTAATAAGCCATTGTAGTCACCGGGTGCAGATCACCTGCACATTGTGGTCAGGGCTTGGATTTATCGTTATTAGTCGTCTATGGTAGAGTTTATAGCAAACATTTCTGTTCAGCATTTGGTCAGGAATATTCATGCAGGCGTTATAAAGTCAGCCAGAAATGGGATTTGTGGATTGCTTCTCATGGTGTCCATGTACAGGGCAGATTACTGTAGCTGAAGGTGATTGTTTTGCCCCATGTACCTATAGGGAAACACTGGATAATTTATTAGGATTTATTTCTTTTGATATTGAGCCTCGGTCGTTGCTATTACAATATTCTAATAAGAGAGTTATATTGTGTTTCCCCCACAGATCTGAGTTTACCACCAACAGATCATGGTCCGGACAGTACCACCTGGTAAGACACGTTTCCTCCATTACTAAGTACAAGATGGGGATTAATGATTAATGGTGGCTCATTACCTGTTACATTTATTCCACAGCTCCGATGACATCATTATTGATGATGATGACGATTCCAATAGAGCAGCAACTTCCATGTATAATAGTAAGTTATCATTTCTAGACACAATCCAGGTTTATGTTATTGTAGAGGTAACAATTACTTTTCTGTACTGTCACAGGTCAGTTTCCAAATCTAACAATTACAAGGGCGCTGATCAGGAGTTGGAACAGCGAGCCACCTGGGAAATGTGCTGTAAATTCCAGTGTCAGAGAATGACAGCAGCATTTAACAGGTTAACAGAAGCAGGCAGAGCTCCAATCCACTCTCGGCTGTCAGAGGCAGATGATGGCTGAATGACACAACCATCATCTGCCATGAAAGAGGCGGGCTCAACTCCTTAGCCCTCTCCATTCATTCTCTACTGATGAGCGTCGTACATGGTTGTTAAGGGGTTAAATTACAGATACCTTACAGAGGTAATTCTATTTTACACATGCTTGATTGGTGTGGATCCAGTGTCTCGGATATTTCCATATTGGGAGAGCAAGTCACCGCCATGTTGACTTATGGCCATTGTTATCCTTAGAGAATTTATTACAGATGTGCAGTACATTTGCTTGTGTCTTTTTGGAAACCCAATAGACATCAATGGAGAAATCCCTGCACCAAGGAATCCCACATCTCCATTAAAACCATGGAGGCTACCATGAATCAGCAAATGAGGTGAAAATGGAACCCTACCATTTGAGGGTCCACCCTCCGGCCATTGAGGACATGTTCACTTCTGATCTTGTACTGAGCACATGCAACATTACTAAGGATATATTACCTGAGCAACAGGTGGGATAGACATCTGAGAAAGTTTATGGACCCTGATGTTGCTGAACCCCATTATTATATCAGATCCTGATCTGAAGGGAAGATCCTGTGGATTTCTGGTGGTCTGGTCAGCTACGTGTTCTGCTCTGGTCGGATCCCATATTCATAGTCTTATTAGTCCTCTACACTGTATATTTATAGACCCCTCTCTAGTACGGGCTGCATACTAACACGTCTGATTTGAGCCTTATAAAAAGTATTTTCACTCTTCCATATTTCTGTACAGATCATTTACCATCTGACAGCGAGGAGAGCTCCGCTACAGAGGAGAGGTAAGTTAGGCCAGATCCATCTACCTCTATATAAAGCCATGAACTAGGCGAGATGTTTCCTGTGGATTTATATATGATTCCTTATCTTTGCCAGGACACCACGATGTAACATCCCCGGCTGTTTCCTGGAAGAAATTATTTCTCCTACTTCCATCTATGTTACCCACTTCCAGGAAAATAAGGAGGAGCTGGTGGAGCGACTGTACAACTTGTACAACCGGACAGTCTTCGATAATAAGGTATCACATCTTGTCATGGGTTTCTGGGTGATACATAACTTCTCTATTATCTCCCCATTTAAACAATCAATTCCAAGAAAAATGGCTCTAACTTTCTGAAAGGCAGATTCCTAACCCCATTGTCATGTTTCTGTAATATAGTTATTGAATATCTCAGGTAAATCTCACTTAGTTTGGTGAATGCCGTCACCCTCTTCCCATCTGTGGGACGAGAGGAAACCTTAGATGATCCACCATGCAGAGACAAAAAGATTAGTATTTTTTGGCTTGACGTTCAAAGGATTTTTACATTTATTTATAAAAAACATTTAGTTGATATTTGGACATTTTAGAATAAGGTTATTTTTATTTTTGTTCTCACATCTTGGACTTCTCGGTAGACCCCGCGCCCCATACAAGTAGACCAGTGCTGTAAATGACATATGAGAGTTGGGGACTTTGTAAGATTGGGGGTCAAAGAGTTTACAGATGTAATGGAATTTGTTTTCTTTATTTTAGCTCCCTTTGAAAATGGACATTTTGTGGAGCAAGAGACTGACAGCATCCGCCGGCCAATGCTGGAATAAGCTGCAGGACAACCTCCGTTTCTCATATATTGAGCTTTCTGAAAAAGTCTGCGATTCTGCCGGTAGGTTTCACATCACATCCATCCTACAGCTTCATAAGACAACCTGTATACAGGGCAAAAAAACTGCTACTTGTTATGCAGAACATCTTAGAAACTCATTGTACATACTGTCATAAGAAAAACTAAGTACACCCTCTTTGAATTCTAGTATTTTACATATCAGGAGAAAATAAAAAAAAGTATCAGCTCCATAGAAAGTCCTAAAAGTAGGGAAATACAATCTCAGAAAGCAACGTGAAAAAAATATATTGCATCATTATTTAACAAAAAGTAGGCCAAAAGGCAACAACGGTGTGTGATAAAGTACACCGTCGATGCAACTTCAAGTTATTGCTGCTAAAGATGATTCTAAAAGCTATTGATTGATGGGGTGTACTTATTTTTCACTCTCTGCTTCTGCATTTTGAAGTAGGTTTCGGTAAATAAATAACGGCACGGTTGACTTGTCACGTGTTGTTCATCTCATGATGTATTTTGTATTTTGTCCTGCTATGTAAAACCAAATAGTTCAATCAGGGTGTACTCAGATTTTGTCATAACTGTATAACCTCTTGTTTTAGAGCGAGTACGATCCACACTTGCGCATGAGATGTGCCATGCCGCCTCTTGGATAATCAACGGTGAACGCAAAGACCACCATGGCTTGTTATGGCAGGCTTTCACAAGAAGGGTAAACCTTATCCATCCCGAGCTGCCAAAAGTGACGGAATATCACAATTATACCATCAACTACACCTACAAGTACAAATGCCACCGGTGTGATAAAGAGTAAGTGGATTTTATGACCCATCTCCTCCGGACACACAATCACTGCGGAGAGACGTCCGTGCGGTTCTGTTGGTGGAATGCTTTCATACTTTACTACTATCAGAGCGGACTGACGTCTGGGGGGCGGTAGGGTTTAGGATGCTACGTGTTATATTTTCTGTGCTGGGCCAGTTCTTAATATATTGATTTCAATTTGTTCTTGTTAATATAATCCATGGTATTAATGAACGTTCATTCCAGTCCAGTAACCAATATTCCTCTTATCTTTGCAGAATTGGACGATTTAGACCAATAGCTGGCAATAAACGTAAATGCCGCCGGTGCGGAGGACGAATGCGTCAACTACCCAGCAGCTAAACATGTAACTATTCTTCAGAATATTTAGTCTCTAATTTGATTTCTTTAAAATGTAAAGTTGAGACACTTTTATATATTTTCCCCTGAGTAGCGAGACAATGAATATCTGTGTTCATCACCAGCAATTAGCGGTAAAGATCCAGAATCCGTCCTCATAGGTTCCAGATAAGCCCCGGTTACATTTCCCATAACTTGCTGGCTATGGAATGATTGACCATTCCCAGCAATTATCTACAATGCTCTGGAAAACCTTCTATGAGTTTACGCTTTGTTGGATGTAATTATTTTCTTTCTATTTTCAGGTTCATTATTGGAACAGTGAGATTCCTCTAAATATTGTCATCTCATCCACCTGTGATGGAGGTAAGAACGAATCTTCCATTATTGTCAGCAATCAATAATAAAAGTGAATTTTACAATATTGATAATCTGGAGTCTCTAATTTAGTCTTTTATTGAGTTTTATCATTTAAAGGTTAAATACTTTTATATATTTTGCCTTTTTCCACCACCGTGTAGGGAGACAATCAGTTTACGTCTTCATCACAAGCAGCGAACAGCAAACATTCAGAATCCACCTCTTCTGATGGACACAAAGCTTCTGACGGGCGTTTTCCAGGTAAATATTTCGGTGCTTTTCCTCCAATCATTCTTGTTTTCAAGAAGTGAAACAGCGAGGACAGTGTAAGCAAGGTGTCATAACAGAAGAAATGCAATATCGGTTTTATTACTGCATTATTTGTTCTAATTATTATTTTTTCTTGCTGCACAATTTTTAAATTCTGTCTGAGAAAGGAAGGAAATGATGAAAGTTATCAGCCTACTGCTGCGGAGGAATCTCCAACACCCAGTCTGACGGGCGAGATGAGCCCCTCTGACATGGCATGCCGTATAGATCTATTGTGAGTGCTCTCACCATAGCCGTATGGCTCATGTCGCATTTATCTCACATTACACTATTATTGGCAGCTTCCTATTTCCAATCTCCACATTGGCCTTCTTTGTAGACAATATATAATGCAATATTTCAGGTCTATTTCAGCTTCAGCTGATGACCAGGAATACAATGCTGAAGTTCCTTCTCTGAGTTTGTTTCTTTTGATCACCAGTACCTTTTGTCACGTTTTTAAAAACATCTTTTAATTGTTTTCAGGTTAATGAGAAAGGCGACTTATCGCTTCTACACAGGCATGACACATCGTGGAAGAAAACGGTGAATTCCGGCCCCGACCTGCGCTGAGAACAGTTTCCAAGACCTGGAGAATCTCTACAAGTGCTTTATAATCAGAGCTGCCCAGCAATGGATATGGCGCTGGACATTTGAACTTCAATAGTCATCAATTGCTTTTTTTTTCTAATTTTTCTGAGTTAGATATAAATACCATTAAAAAATGAATATATTAATTCTTTCTAGTTTGGGATTTTTGTTCTGCAAAACGATGGCTGTTGATAAACATATTACAATCAATGTTGTCTACTTGTGATATTCAGCCATAATCTGCCTCGAACAATCGAGAGGAGCGGAGCTTTGTCTGCTGCTGTTAAACTGTTAAATGCAGCTGTCAATCTGTGAGAGTTGCATTTCACCCCTTAACGTCTAATGACGGACACAGTCCATCATGGCTGGGTGTCAGTTTCCGCACCAGGACGGACAGTGTCCATCATGCATGTAAAGTGTCACTAAAACTTGCAAACACCCAGTGATAGTTCAGCGCCGGCAGATGTGTATGACAGCTGAGAGGCACGGAAAGAGGTGCAGACACCAGTAGCGTAGTTACCAGGGGGGCAGAGGGTGTTGTTGCCTCGGGCCCCTTGCTTTGAGGGGGCCCACCCAGAGCTACTGCCACTGAGTATGCCACCTGAGTTGTAATCAGGGTTACCGGTTAGGGGCCCACTCAGATTTTTCTCCCCCCCCCGAGCTGAACCCCTAGCTACGCCTCTGGCAGGGACCTGTTATGAATGAGTCACCGAAGGAGGAAAAAACAAAAATACAAGCTAAGTCCAGAAAACCGGAGAGGTTGGTAGCTATCGGATTGCAGACCCCTGATCCTATTCACACAACTAACAGTAGCCGTTGGGGGTTCCTACGGTGCCCTAGACCCCTCGTTCACAGCCGGAGAACTAAATAAGCCTAAAGAAAGAAAGGGGAAATCTAAACTGCCCCAGAGCAGACCCCAAAGCAATAGACAGCCCCCAACATGTATTGTCGGTGAAAAGCAGATGAAAACACAAACACAGACAGAAAGACAGGTTGAGCAAACGATGGGGCCCAACTAACTAAATAGGAAAGGACAGAAAAGATGCTGGCTGCAATCTGCAAAAATGCTACCAAAAATAATGTCCAACACGTCTGATAGAAAAAGGCCCTGAAGTCACTAGACTTCAAAATCACTATATCAGCACTCAGGTATATTCTGAAGACTGAGCAAAAGATCAACTTGACCAGAGACAAAAATGGAGCTCAGCCTGTCCCAACAAGGGCAGGCAGAACACAAACACTAAGTAAACAGACAAAATCTCATGGAAAAATAAGAGAGCAAAAACTTAGCTTTCAGTAGACAGGCACTGAACTGGTTGCAAGAGCTCAGAGCAGAAAGGATCACCAGAAACCCTGCAGGGCGTCAGCTGCCTTATATCCACTCAGTGATTCCGGGTGTCCAATCAGGCTCCGCCTGTTCAGATGACAGGTTCATCCCATCCCAATCAATTTCACTACCTCTCTTCACCAGCAGAGGGAGTTCATCAGACATCAACAGTGAAGGGGAAAATGAACTCACGACAGTACCTCCCCCTTGAGGAAGGGTCACCGAACCCTCATCCACGCCACCAGGGCAATCAGGATGGGCCCGATGAAAAGCACGAACCAATCTTTTGGCATGAATATCGGATGCAGGGACCCAAGAATTATACTCCTGGCCATAACCCTTCCATTTAACCAAATACTGGAGTCTCCGTCTAGCCAGGCGAGAATCCAGTATCTTCTCAACCTCATATTCCACATTACCTTCCACCAATACAGGGTCAGGAGGTGCCACCACAGGAACTACTGGCTCAACAAACCTCTTTAACAGAGACTTACGTTATGGATCTTAAATGTAACAGGAAGAGCCAATCGAAAAGAGACAGGATTAAGAATCTCCAAAATATTGTAAGGTCCGATAAATCTAGGTTTAAACTTTGGAGAAGCCACCTTCATAGAGATATTCTTTGATGACAACCAAACCATATCACCCACCTTAAACTGGGGACCAATGGTCCTATGACGGTTGGAAAACCGCTGGGCCTTTTCCTGGGAGAGAGACAACCTATCCACCACTTTCCCAGATCTGGTGCATTCTCTCCACCACAGTGTCAACACCTGGGCAGGCAGAAGACTCCACCTGCCCTGAAGAGAATCGAGGATGAAACCCAAAGTTACAAAAAAAAGGTGACATCAAAGTGGCAGAACTATTATTTAAAGCAATTTCGGCCAAGGGCAAAAATGAAACCCAATCATCCTTATCAGCAGAAATAAAACATCTCAAATACGACTCCAAAGTCTGGTTTGTTCTCTCCGTCTGCCCATTGGTCTGAGGGTGAAACGCAGAGAAGAAGGACAACTGAATTCCCAGCTTGGAACAGAAAGTCCTCAAAAATCTAGAAATAAACTGAACTCCTCTGTCAGATACAATGTTCTCAGGAATCCCGTGCAAGCGAACCACCTGTTGCAAAAACAAGGGCACCAACTCTGAGGAAGATGGCAACTTAGGGAGTGGTCCAAGATGGACCATCTTAGAGAATCTATCACAAATCACCCAAATAACAGTCATTCTCTGAGAGACAGGCATATCAGAGATAAAATCCATTGAAATATGGGTCCATGGCGAGAACAAGGTTTAGACCGGGAGCAAGTCCCACAGGACTGCACAAAACTGCTGACATCACGAGACAAGGCGGGCCACCAAAAAGACCGACTCACCAAATCTCTAGTACCAAAAATACTTGGATGACCAGCCAATGCAGAGCAATGAACTTCAGACATCACTCTCTTCCTCCACTGATCAGGAACATACAATTTTCCAATGGGACAACGCTCAGGTTTGTCCTCCTGAAACTCTTCCAGAACACGTGTCAAATCGGGCGAGATGGCAGAAAGAACTACCCCCTCACCTAAGATGGTAGCAGGCTTGGTCACAACAGGAGAATCAGTAAAGAAACTCCTAGAGAGGGCGTCTGCCTTAACATTCTTAGTGCCCGGAAGAAAAGAGACCACAAAATCAAAACGTGTGAAAAACAAGGCCCACCTAGCCTGTCTAGGATTCAAGCGTTTGGCCGACTCCAGGTAAATCAAATTCTTGTGGTCAGTAAGGACCACGACTTGATGTTTAGCTCCCTCCAACCAATGTCTCCACTCCTCAAATGCCCATTTCATGGCTAACAGTTCCCGATTCCCCACATCATAGTTACGTTCAGATGGGGAGAACTTTCGGGAAAAGAAAGCACAGGGATTCATTTTAGATGTTACCGGATCTTTTTGGGACAAAACAGCTCCTGCACCAATCTCAGAAGCGTCCACCTCTACCTGAAACGGGAGTGAGACATCAGGTTGCCGCAAAACCGGGGCAGAAGTGAACCTTCGCTTCAGCTCCTGAAAGGAAGAAACAGCCTCCGGAGACCAATTCAGCACATCAGCACCTTTCTTAGTCAAATCAGTCAATGGTTTGGCAATACCAGAAAAATTAGCTATAAATTTACGATAAAAATTAGCAAAACCCAAAAACTTCTGGAGGGCCTTCAAAGAAGTGGGCTGAACCCAATCATAAATGGCCTGTACCTTGGCCGGGTCCATTTCAATAGTTGACGGAGACAAAATAAATCCCAAAAATGAAATCCTCTGTACCCCAAAAAGGCATTTCGATCCCTTGACATACAGGGAATTCTCCCTCAAAATCCGGAACACAGTCCGAACATGTTCCACATGAGAGTCCCAATCCTTTGAAAAGATCAAAATATCATCCAGATAGATGATCAAAAATTTATCCACAAAGTCTTGGAAAATATCATTCATGAAGCACTGGAAGACAGAAGGGGCATTAGAGAGCCCAAAAGGCATCACCAGGTACTCAAAATGTCCCTCCGGAGTCTTAAACCCCGTCTTCCATTCATCCCCATGCTTAATGCAAATAAGATTATACGCCCCCCTGAGGTCAAGCTTGGTAAACCAGCAAGCACCTTTAACTCTAGAGAATAGATCAGAAATCAGGGGTAACGGATACTGATATTTAACAGTAATTTTGTTGAGGGAACGATAGTCAATACAAGGCCTTAATGAACCATCCTTCTTGGCCACGAAAAAAACCCAGCACCTAAGGGTGAAGAGGATGGTCTAATATGACCCTTCTCCAATGACTCCTTAATACAGGATTGCATAGCCTCGTGCTCGGGTACAGATAAATTGAAAAGTCGACCCTTGGGAAACTTACACCCAGGGCTCAGCTCAATTGCACAGTCATAACTCCTATGTGGAGGCAAAGACGCAGACTCATTCTCACTATATACATCATAAAAATCAGCCAAATAGTCAGGAACATCATGCGTCTGTGGAGAGGTGGAGAAAACAGGAGTGTCACTAAGGGCACACCGACAACCCCAACTCACCACAGACACAGATTTCCAATCCAAAACTGGATTATGGATTTGCAACCAGGGAAACCCCAGAACAATGGTATCATGCACATTATGCAACACCAAAAATCTGCAATTTTCTTGATGGTCTGGGGCGACCTGCATTACCACCTGGGTCCAAAACTGAGGTTTATTCTACGCCAAAGGAGTAGCATCAATACCCCCTCAAAGGGATAGGCGTCCGCAGAGGTGTCATAGGAAATCCACAACGTTTAGCAAAATCCAAGTCCATCAGGTTCAGAGCTGCTCCCGAATTCACGAAAGCCTTAGCGGAAAATGTGGACAGGGAGCAGATCAGAGTAATTGCCTGAAGAAACTTAGGTTGAACACCACCCACAGCAAATGTGTGTGCAAAACTTTTCTCTCGTTTAGGGCAGAAAGAAATAATATGCGAGGCATCTCCACAGAAAAAACACAGCTTATTATGCCTTCTGAACTCCTGACGTTGCGCCCTAGACAAAACTCTATCACATTGCATAGGTTCAGACATTTGTTCAACAGGTGGCAACACCTCTCGTGCAGTTTTGTGTTCGCGCAAACGCCGATAAACCTGAATGGCTAATGACATAGAATCGTCAAGACCAGAGGGAACAGGAAATCCCACCATAGTATCTTTTACGGTTTCTGACAAACCCTTCCGAAAGAGAGCTGCCAAGGCACCATCATTCCAGGTAGTAAGGACTGCCCACTTTCGGAATTTTTGACAGTACAACTCTGCAGAATCCTGACCCTGGCTCAATGCCAACAGGGCCTTTTCAGCCTGATCAATAGCATTAGGTTCATCATACAACAGCCCTAAGGCTTGAAAAAATGCGTTCACATTAGTTAGAATAGGATCATCAGGTTTCAAAGAAAACGCCCAATCCTGAGGATCGCCGCGCAGCAAAGAGATGACAATTTTAACCTGCTGCGTGGAGCTCCCTGATGAGTTAGGCGTCAAGGCAAAAAATAATTTACAATTATTCTTAAAGTTCAAAAATTTAGACCGATCCCCAACAAACACATCAGGAGTAGGGATCTTTGGTTCAGCAACATGTGAATGAGCAAGATAGGCGGAAATTCCCCGCACTTCAGCAGCGAGCTGCTCCACACGATCAGACAATTGCTTCATCTCCATTGAGAAGAAAAGAAAAATTCCCCCTACGGCCTCAAAGACATAGAGGAAAAAATATACACACAAAAAAAACAATGACACTTTTTTTTTCTTTTTTTTTTTCTTACAATTCTTTCCTGCTATTGAGTACCCTAGAATCTGCGGTATGGCTGGTGATTCTGTTCTGAATGAGTCACCGAAGGAGGAAAAAACAAAAATACAAGCTAAGTCCAGAAAACCGGAGAGGTTGGTAGCTATCGGATTGCAGACCCCTGATCCTATTCACACAACTAACAGTAGCCGTGGGGGGTTCCTACGGTGCCCTAGACCCCTCGTCACAGCCGGAGAGCTAAATAGCCTAAAGACAGAAAGGGGAAATCTAAACTGCCCCACAGCAGACAGCAAAGTAATAGACAGCCCCCAACATGTATTATCGGTGAAAAGCAGATGAAAACACAAACACAGACAGAAAGACAGGTTGAGCAAACGATGGGGCCCAACTAACTAAATAGGAAAGGACAGAAAAGATGCTGGCTGCAATCTGCAAAAATGCCACCAAAAATAATGTCCAACACGTCTGATAGAAAAAGGCCCTGAAGTCACTAGACTTCAAAATCACTATATCAGCACTCAGGTATATTCTGAAGACTGAGCAAAAGATCAACTTGACCAGAGACAAAAATGGAGCTCAGCCTGTCCCAACAAGGGCAGGCAGAACACAAACACTAAGTAAACAGACAAAATCTCATGGAAAAATAAGAGAGCAAAAACTTAGCTTTCAGTAGACAGGCACTGAAGTGGTTGCATGAGCTCAGAGAAGAAAGGATCAACAGCAACCCTGCAGGGCGTCAGCTGCCTTATATCCACTCAGTGATTCCGGGTGTCCAATCACGCTCCGCCTGTTCAGATGACAGGTTCTTCCCATCCCAATCAATTTCACTACCTCTCTTCACCAGCAGAGGGAGTTCATCAGACATCAATGGTGAAGGGGAAAATGAACTCACAACAGGGACCCATGCCGTCGGTCCCCGCACCCAGATCGCTGTAATCGGGCAGTCAATCTGACTGACCGCTCACAGCATGACTGCGCAGGAGATGCTGAAATATCATGCCTTCCTGCCCGATCAGAGGAGAAGCTCGGCGCTGACAGTGCCAGAGCTGCTGCTGTTAGAAACTTGTGTGAAATCTAGAATCAATTTTTATCCCACTCCCAGTGGCACCCCAGTCTTCCTGTCCATTCTCCCATCTCCTCTGTTATATATATATATATATATATATATATATATATATCTTACAAATCTTCTCTTCCATCCTCCCAGTGGGTGGCCATGGAACAAGGAGGTGGAATAAGATTCTGCAGGTGAACAACTTGCTACGTCGATGGTAGCAACGATTTGGATTTATGGATCACGGAGTGGATTACCTATACGATGGTCTACTTGCTAGAGATGGGGTGCACCTTACGAAGACTGGAAAACATGTATTTGGAAGTCGCCTTGCTACACTTGTAAGGAGAGCTTTAAACTAGAACAACATGGGGAGGGAAGCAAAAGGCCAGAAAAAGCCATACACCTGACAAATGCTATTGAGAACTCTGCTATTAGAAGTGGAACGGAAGAACAAACACAAAAGAATCTAAATAATAAAAATATTGGAGAAAGAGAAACCAATCACAAACTAAAATGTTTCTTTACTAATGCACAAAGCATGGGCAACAAACAAGGAGAATTGGAACTACTAACACAGGAAAAGAAATATGATGTCATTGGAATCACTGAAACTTGGTGGGACAATACACATGATTGGAATACAAGACTAGAAGGATACAACTTATTTGCAAGAAACAGACTTGATAAACGAGGAGGAGGTGTCGCATTGTATGTTAGAAACGCGTATATCTGCACAGAGATTGAAGCTTCAGAGACTGGGAGTTCTGTGGAAACTGTTTGGGTAAGAATACAAGGACAGAACAATGGAAAGGACACCATTGTAGGCACTTACTACAGGCCGCCTGAGCAAGCTGAAGATATGGATGATCTCTTTATGCATCAAATGGCCAAGTTCTCCAAAAAATATGACATAGTTGTCATGGGAGATTTCAACTATCCAGACATTTGTTGGGAATCTCTCTCAGGCAAAACTAACAGGTCAAGGAAATTCTTATCCTCTCTCGCTGACAACTTTATCTTCCAAAAGGTAGGGGAGAAAACAAGGGGAACTGCTACCTTGGATCTAATCCTTATAAACAGGGAGGAAATGGTTGAGGAGGTAAAAGTGGCTGGGACCATAGGAGGTAGCGACCATGCTATTTTAGAATTTTGGATAACTAGAGGAGGAAGACCTGTGAAGACTCAGACGTCAAGGTTAGATTTCAGAAAGGCAGATTTTATGGGATTCAGAAAGAGAATTGGAGGGATCCAATGGCTGGATATCCTTAAAGACAAAAATGTCCAGGAAGGATGGGAAATCTTGAAAAATGAAATTCTCAAAGCACAATTGTTAACAATTCCGAAAAGAGGGAAGAATAGGAAGCATTTAAGGAAGCCAGGATGGATGAACACAGAACTTAAGCACATGCTAAAAAGGAAGAAAAAAATGTTTATAAAATGGAAAGAGGGAGGCATATCTAAAGAAGAATATAATGCTGTCTGCAGAACCTGCAGGGCACAAATCAGATTAGCTAAAGCTGACAATGAATTGAGGCTTGCAAGAGATGTCAAAAGCAATAATAAAGGATTTTGGGGATATGTCAAAAGTAAAAGAAAAGTCAAAGATGCTATAGAATTTGTACAGGATGAAAATGATGAAATGGTAAGACAGGATGTTGAGAAGGCCGAACTTTTAAATTCCTATTTTGCATCTGTTTTCTCTCAGAAAGGAAATGTAACATCAACTGTTCTTCACTGTCATATTAAGGGAATAGAAGAATCCAGGATATCTATAAACAGAAAGATAGTGAGGAAACACTTAGCTAACCTAAATGAATTCAAGTCTCCAGGTCCAGATGAATTACACCCCAGAGTACTGAAGGCGACAGCAGAAGAAATTTTTGAACCCCTCTCCATAATCTTTGAAAAATCTTGGAGAACAGGAGAAGTCCCAGAAGACTGGAGAAGAGCAAATGTTGTTCCTATCTTCAAAAAGGGGAAGAAGGTGGACCCAGGCAACTATAGGCCGGTGAGTCTGACTTCTATACCAGGAAAGATGTTTGAACAAATTATTAAACAACATGTATGTCAGTACCTGGATAAGAATGAAGTGATTAAACAGAGTCAGCATGGGTTTGTAACTAATAAGTCATGTCAGACTAACTTAATTTCCTTCTATGACGGAATCACTGATTGGGTGGATCAAGGAAATGCTGTAGATATAGTATATCTTGACTTCAGCAAAGCATTTGACAAAGTATCTCATACAATCCTTTTTGAAAAAATGACTATGTATGGAATGGACAAGGCAACTGTTAGGTGGATTCATAACTGGCTTAGTGATCGGACCCAAAGAGTGGTCATAAATGGCTGCACATCCAGTTGGAAGAATGTCTCAAGTGGGGTACCACAGGGCTCTGTCCTGGGCCCTGTATTGTTCAACATCTTTATCAACGATTTAGATGAAGGAATTGAGGGTAAACTGATTAAATTTGCTGATGACACAAAGCTAGGAGGGATAGCTAATACTAGAGAAGAGAGAGAGAGGATTCAAAAAGATATAAATAAACTGGAGAAGTGGGCAGCAACTAACAGAATGGTTTTTAACAGGGAAAAATGCAAAGTACTATATCTGGGCAATAAAAATGAAAAAAGCATATACAGAATGGGAGGAATAAGGCTAAGCAACAGCACATGTGAAAAAGACTTGGGTATACTAATAGATCACAGACTGAATATGAGTCAACAGTGTGATGCAGCAGCAAAAAAAGCAAATGCAATTCTAGGATGTATTAACAGAAGCATACAGTCTAGATCACGTGAAGTCATTATTGCCCTCTACTCCTCTTTGGTCAGACCTCATCTGGAATATTGTGACCAGTTTTGGGCACCACATTTCAAAAAAGATATCAACAAACTGGAGCAAGTTCAGAAAAGAGCAACCAGAATGGTGACCGGTCTGCAAACCCTGTCTTATGAGGAAAGGTTGCAGGATTTGGGATTGTTTAGTTTGCAAAAGAGAAGACTGAGAGGAGACTTAATAGCTGTCTAAAAATATCTCAAGGGCTGTCACATTGTAGAAGGATCAACTTTATTCTCATTTGCACAAGGAAAGACTAGAAGCAATGGGATGAAACTGAATGGGACGAGACACAGATTAGATATTAGAAAAAACTTTTTGACAGTTATAGTGATCAATGAGTGGATTAAGCTGCCATGAGAAGTGGTGAGTTCTCCTTCAATGGAAGTCTTCAAACAGAGGCTGGACAGACATCTGACTGGGATGATTTAGCGAATCCTGCTTTGAGCAGGGAGTTGGACCAGATGGCCCAGGAGGTCCCTTCCAACTCTACGATTCTATGATTCTATATGAGAGAAAGAGATTGAGATGGCTGCACATTTCTCTTCGGCAGATGAGGCTTACGCCATGATCTGTTCGGATACAGACAGTGCCAGTGAAATGGCCGAGCAGTTTTTGCTGATGTCGTCCTCGCCCACACTCAGATCATAGTGGTCAACTGATGTCCTGTACGACACCCCTATGTTCAAAGAGGTAATGGCCCGGTGACGATTTGAGAGCATTCTTCAATTTCTACATTTTGCAGAAAACGCAAATTGCCCCCCTTCCAATGACCCCAGCTATTTACAAAATCAGGCCTCTAATAAATTATTTTAACAATACATTTTCTCAGACATTTACCACAGAAAAAATATTTCTGTGTGGACGAGTCCCTGGTCTTTTTCAAGGGCAGGCTGCATTTCAAGCAGTACTTGCCGAATAAAAGGTCCAGATTCGTACTGAAAATATATAAGTTGCGTGAAAGCGACTCTGGCTACATACATAAATTCCGGGTCAGGGCCGGCTCCAGGTTTTCATGGGCCCCGGGCGAAAGAGTCTCAGTGGGCCCCTTTAACACATACCACGATTCCTGATGCACAGATACGGCAGAGAAATATAGGTATCGTACAATGCCAAAGATTTCACTTCTTACATTACATGAGTGATATCTATTGTAAATTCTACAATAGCTCAGAAACTAGACAGTATAGTCCTCCATACAGTATTATGGGCACCACATAGGGCTCTGTACAGAATAATGAGCCACATATACTGCTCCATACAGAATAATGGACCCCATATAATGCTCCATACAATATATGATGGGTCACACATATAATACTCCATACAGTATATAACGAGCCCAATGTATTGCTCCATATTTGATGGGCCCCATATAATGCTTCAATATATGATGGGCCACATATATGACTCCATATATAATGGGTGCACACTAGTCATCACGTCCTCTGATCTGAAACATCACAGTCAGAAGACACGGAAGTTGCTGCAGAGGAGGAACGGGGAGAGGTAAGTATTGCAAGTATCATGGCCCTGAGCAAGCGACGGGGGCTCACTTGTGGGGGCTGGCACTTGATCTTAATAGCTCGCGGGTGTCCCCGACAGCAAATGAGCCCCCCGACCTGCTCAAGCACTTGCCCAGGTGCTGATACCGTCCCTGATTACGACTATTTTTATATCTATATCTATATACACTGCTCAAAAAAATAAAGGGAACACTTAAACAACAACTTAAATAACTCCATGTCAATCACACTTCTGTGAAATCAAACTGTCTACTTAGGAAGCAACACTGATTGACAATCAATTTCACATGCTGTTGTGCAAATGGAATAGACAACAGATGGAAATTATTGGCAATTATCAAGACACCCTCAATAAAGGAGTGATTCTGCAGGTGGAGACCACAGACCACATCTCAGTACCAATGCTTTCTGGCTGATGTTTTGGTCACTTTTGAATGTTGGTTGTGCTTTCACACTCATGGTAGCATGAGACAGACTCTAAAACCCACACAAGTGGCTCAGGGAGTACAGCTCATCCAGGATGGCTCATCAATGCGAGCTGTGGCAAGAAGGTTTGCTGAGTCTGTCAGCGTAGTGTCCAGAGGCTGGAGGGGCTACCAGGAGACAGGCCAGTACACCAGGAGACATGGAGGGGGCCGTAGGAGAGCAACAACCCAGCAGCAGGACCGCTACCTCCGCCTTTGAGGAAGGAGGAACACTGCCAGAGTCCTGCAAAATGACTCCCAGCAGGCCACAAATGTGCATGTGTCTGCAAAAACGGTTAGAAACTGACTCCATGAGGATGGTCTGAGTGCTCGACGTCCACAGATGGGGGTTGTGCTCACATCCCAACACCGTGCGGCCCTCCAAAGAAATGCCACCCCACACCATTACTGACCCACTATCAAACCGGTCATGCTGAAGGATGTTGCAGGCAGAAGATCGCTCTCCACGGCGTCTCCAGACTCTGTCACGTCTGTCACATTTGCTCTGTGAGGGTGGAGGGTGGACTTATGCAGTTTTGAAATGGCCACTTTTCTGGTTATCTACATGCTGGAGCACACTTTGAATAGACAACGAGAGGAGGTGGTGGTCCCAGAGGATGAGGTGGAAGCAGAAGATCATAATAATAATAATTTTATTTATATAGTGCCAACATATTCTGTAGCACTTTACATTTTAGAGGGGACTTCTACAGACAATAGATTTTACAGCATACCAAGAGGAATGAGGGCCCTGCTCGCAAGCTTACAATCTATGAGGAAATAGGGGAGACACGAAAGGTGGATGGTAACAATTGCTTTCATTGTTCTGACCAGACATAATGTGAGAAATCAGGTGTTCATTTAACGCTGCATGAACCAGATGTCAGTCAGAATATGTAAAAGGACAGAGGACTATTAAATTCATAAAGTGTGTGAGAACATGATGCGAGGAACCTGGTTATGAAGAAAACTTTGAATGGGCAACACAGGGATAGTTAAATAAATGTGTTCAGGCGGTAGGCCAGTCTGAAGAAATGCGTTTTAGGGCACGCTTTAAACTGTGGGTATTGGAGATTAATCAATTCTCTAGGTAGTGCATTCCAAAGAATTGGTGCAGTACGTTAGAAGTCTTGGAGAGGTTCTGATTATTGAGGATGTTAACTTCACATCATTAACAGAATGGAGGGCACAGGTAGGGTGGTAGACTGAGAAGAGGGAGGAGATGTAGTGTGGTGCTGAACCGTGGAGTGCTTTGTGGGTGAGAGTGATAAGTTGATATTGAACTCTGGAGTGGATGGGTAACCAGTGTAATGACTGGCTCAAGGAAGAGGTATCGGTGTAACAGTTGGTGAAGTCAAGGGATAACAATATCTCTAGGATCCGGACAGTCATTACACAGGCGGGTGCCATGGAAGGGGTTCATGGTTCCATACAAACTGTTACTGAACGGGCAGCAGCCACGGGACAAATGGAGGACTATGAGGAAGAAGAGCTAATGGGCATGCAACAGTCAGGAGATGAAGTGGATAATGATCCCCTCTCTGTTGTCTCTAATTTGAGGAACGGGACGGAGGAAGCAAGCTTGAGTGTTTACTCGCCACCAACACAGCATGGATGTGGACTTGATGGAAGAACCTGACACAGGAGCGCCTTCTTGCTGTACTATCTGCATCATCATGCCCTTATATTTAGGATTAGAAGTAGTACTGACTACTGGGTTGTCATTCTGTCAGATCCACAGTACAAGAGTAAATTTTGCCAGAGGCGTTCCCCCCTTGTAAGGGATGCGCGCATGCTGGAGTATTATATAAACACGCTTGTAGACAATCTTAAGAGTGGTTTTTCCCAAGACAGCAGTGAGGTACACAGTGTGCATCGCAGTTATAGACTTCCAACCCCGGGAATGTTGAGTTGTCAAAGGAAAAATATTAGCAGCTTCAGTGTACGAGGCATAAGCAAATTCTGCGTGTCATTTCACATATTTTTTAGACCAGCTCATGCACCAGCAGAACAGAATACAGGTCTGACACAATGTAAACGACTAACAGAGAGGAAGGTGCATTAGTATCTCAAGCTCAATATCAAGGCCATCAGGTGGAATTTGGACCCATTTGCATTTTGGTATTCAAAAATGGAAGAGTGGCCTGAGCTCGCCTGTCATGCCTTGGAGGTTTTGTCATGCTTGGTAGCCAGCATTCTCTCAAAACGTGTCTTCAGTGCTGCTGGTGGTCTCCTGAGACATAAGCGCATCTGGCTGTCTCCTGAAATTGTAGACTTCCTAATTCTCATCAAGATGAACAAGTTATGGATTTCCAATGACTTTTGCATTCCAGTCGTGGACATGGCAGACTAGGCATGGTGTCATTTTTAGTGTCATGAATTGATTTTGCGCTATTGCAGTCTCTGACACGTTTATTGTGGCTTCTGTGCCTACTGTTCCTACTGCTGCTGATGTTACAAACATTTTTTTTTAAATGTGGAGACTCCAAGTTTGGTCTCCATATGGTGTGTTGCCTGTAGTGGAAGGGGTGTCACAGCACAATTATACTATTTCTACTCTGGGAAAATTGATGCCACTTTAGTGGTGTGTGACAATAATTTTTTGAAATGTGGAGATTCCAAGTTGGGTCTCCATCTGGTGGGTTGCCTGTAGTGGAAGGGGTGTCAGAGGCGCATTATACTGTTTCTACTCTGGGAAATATAATGCAACTTTAGTGGTGTGTGACAACAATTTTTTGAAATGTTTGTACTCCAAGTTGGGTCTTTATCCGTTGGGTTGACTGTAGTGGCAGGGGCATCAGAGGGTCGTTATACTATTTCTACTCTGGGGAATTTGATGCCACTTTAGTCGTGTAGGACAATTATTTTGTGAAATGTGGAGATTCCAAGTAGCGTCTCCATCTGGTGGGTTGCCTGTAGTGGAAGTGGTGTCAGAGGCGCATTATACTATTTCTAATATGGGGAAACTGATGCCATTTTAGTGGTGTGTGAGAATATTTTTTATAAATGTGGAGACTCCAAGCTGGGTCTCCCTCTGGCGTGTTGCCTGTAGTGGAATAGTTGTCAGAAGCCCATTGTACTGGTTCTACTCTGGGGAAATTGATGCCACTTTATTCGTGTGTGACAATAATTTCTTGAATGTTTGCACTCAAAGTTGGGTCTCCATCTCGTGGGTTACTTGTAGTGGAAAGGATGTCAGAGACCCATTGCTCTATTTCTATTTTGGGGAAATTGATGCCACTTTATTGGTGTGTAGCAACTTTTTTTAAATGTTTGCACTACAAGTTGGAATTAGAGATGGTCTATTTCACCATGGATGGAAGACACCCCTTGTCAGAAAAGGAAAAGAGAAAACTAACAAAGGACACAGGCAGAGGCGCACATGAATGACAGTGGTTAGAGAGGTGTTAGTATTTTGATATTCAGGCTAAATATTGGTGAATAAATGTGAATTGTCAGCTCTGCTCATGGACCTTAAGGAAGTTGTTCTTCATTTGTATCTGGATCCTCAGTGAAATGTAACAAATGTTTACAGATCTCTGAAGTCAACACTTACTTTCTGACCAGAATGGTTTTCTACATTTGCATAACATGAAGCTCACGGACCCCCCATTTAAAAGCTCCAATGGGGTTCTATACCAGGGACAGGAAATTATTCATTTGAGGAAAGCGTTTGCAAATATCCAATTAGAGGAGCCACCACTCCTTCTGGGCATGAAATTCCACAAAGGCTTAGAACACGGTGGAGCAGGAGTTCTTATGTAGGGTAATGAAGTAGTTTGGGTTTGGTGAGAATTTTCTAGGTGGATCCAAGGCCAGAACAAGGTATTTTGGTGCCGTAGGCAGATGAAGCCGATGGTGCCCCCCCTCCGATGAACTTTCAGTCCCTAAGTAAAGGAATGGGTCAGAGACTAAAGCGACAGGTCCCCTAACGCCCCTCTCCTTTCCTTCTGATGGGTTAAGTAGCAAGCTGTTAAGACTACTATCAATAGAATTGCTACCTTTTTCACTCAAAAATACCAGCAAAAGTAAAAAGAGTGATGTGATGTACTTTAGAGAAGTGGCTCAACAGGGAGTATTTTTTTTTAAGATAGGTATAGAATCATACATTGTTTAAGGACCATTAAGAGAATACAAATAGCTATATTCATCCCTGACAGCCTATATTTTAAATCTCATACCCAGTGATGGTCATGGAAACTAATATAGCTTAACTATAATGGGGGCTGTTTGGTTTCAGTTAAGATGTCCAGCATTTGGAAGATATCATAATAGAAACTAAACAGACCCTATTATAGATATAGGGATACATATGATGATTTTACTCCCATCATGGTAGTTCTGGTGCCGTATTTCTGTATTGATGGTGCTTCTGCTGATGTATTCATGTATGGATGGTGGTTCTAACAATGTATTTATGTAGTAATGAATGCTCTGGTGACTGATTCATAACCAGAACGATCATCAATATAAAACCAAAATCATCCTCACTACATAAATTGAACACCAGAGCTATCACTAGTACATCAATACGGCACCAGAACCATCATTAGTAAATAACTATGTCTTTAGAACTTCCATCAGTATATGAAAATGGCACCAGAACCACCATCAGTAGATAAATGCATCACTAGAAAGATCGTCAGTACAGGACTATGTTGTGAGTTCATTTTCCCCTTCACCGTTGATGTCTGATGAACTCCCTCTGCTGGTGAAGAGAGGTAGTGAAATTGATTGGGTTCAGAAGAACCTGTCATCTGAACAGGTGGAGCCTGATTGGACACCCGGAATCACTGAGTGGATATAAGGCAGCCGACGCCCTGCTGGGGTGCTGGTGATCCTTTCTGCTCTGAGCTCTTGCAACCAGTTTAGTCCTGTCTACTGAAAGCTAAGTTTTTGCACTCTTATTTTTCCATGAGATTTTGTCTGTTTACTTAGTGTTTGTGTTCTGCCTGTCCTTGTTGGGACAGGCTGAACTCCATTTTTGTCTCTGGTCAAGTTGATCTTTTGCTCAGTCTTCAAAATATACCTGAGTGCTGATATAGTGATTTTGAAGTCTAGTGACTTCAGGGCCTTTTTCTATCAGACGTGTTGGACATCATTTTTGGCAGAATTTTTGCGGATTACAGCCAGCATCTTTTCTGTCCTTTCCTATTTAGTTAGTTGGGCCCCATCGTTTGCTCAACCTGTCTTTCTGTCTGTGTTTGTGTTTTCATCTGCTTTTCACCGACAATACATGTTGGGGGCTGTCTATTGCTTTGGGGTCTGCTCTGGGGCAGTTTAGATTTCCCCTTTCTTTCTTTAGGCTTATTTAGTTCTCCGGCTGTGAACGAGGGGTCTAGGGCACCGTAGGAACCCCCCACGGCTACTGTTAGTTGTGGTGAATAGGATCAGGGGTCTGCAATCCGATAGCTACCAACCTCTCTGGTTTTCTGGACTTAGCTTGTATTTTTGTTTTTTCCTCCTTCGGTGACTCATTCATAACAGAATCACCAGCCATACCGCAGATTGTAGGGTACTCAATAGCAGGAAAGAATTGTAAAAAAAGAAAAAAAAAAAAGGGAAAGAAAAAAAAGTGTCAGAATTATTTTTTTGTGTGTGTATATTTTTTCCTCTATGTCTTTGAGGCCGTAGGGGGAATTTTTTCTTCTCAATGGAGATGAAGCAATTGTCTGATCGTGTGGAGCAGCTCGCTGATGAAGAGCGGGGAATTTCCGCCTATCTTGCTCATTCACATGTTGCTGAGCCAAAGATCCCTACTCCTGATGTGTTTTTTGGGGATCGGTCTAAATTTTTGAATTTTAAGAATAATTGTAAATTATTTTTTGCCTTGAAGCCTAACTCATCAGGGTGGTCCGCACAGCAAGTTAAAATTGTCATCTCCTTGCTGCGCGGCGATCCTCAGGATTGGGCGTTTTCTTTGAAACCTGATGATCCTATTCTAACTAATGTGAACGCATTTTTTCAAGCCTTGGGGCTGTTGTACGATGAACCTAATGCTATTGATCAGGCTGAAAAGGCCCTGTTGGCATTGAGCAAGGGTCAGGATTCTGCAGAGTTGTACTGTCAAAAATTCCGAAGGTGGGCGGTCCTTACTACCTGGAATGATGGTGCCTTGGCAGCTCTCTTTCGGAAGGGTTTGTCAGAAACCGTAAAAGATACTATGGTGGGATTTCCTGTTCCCTCTGGTCTTGACGATTCTATGTCATTAGCCATTCAGGTTGATCGGTGTTTGCGTGAACGCAAAACTGCACGAGAGGTGTTGCCACCTGTTGAACAAATGTCTGAACCTATGCAATGTGATAGAGTTTTGTCTAGGGCGCAACATCAGGAGTTCAGAAGGCATAAGCTGTGTTTTTTCTGTGGAGATGCCTCGCATATTATTTCTGTCTGCCCTAAACGAGAGAAACATTTTGCACACACATTTGCTGTGGGTGTGTGAGGTACTCCTGGGGTGGACCCGCTAGACAGTGGCAACGAACCTCCCGGGGGCGAGCTGACCAGGTGGACCACCCCCTATACAGGGAGTGTTTGGGGCAAGCCCGCGGGTAACTATTACCACGGCAGCTGGTACCCAGGGGATGTAAAGACAGACAGACAGGTAGACCCGACTTGGAGACACAGGACTGGCGGGCACGGCTTGGGGACACAGGACAGACGGGCACGGCTTGGAGACACAGGACAGGCGGGCACGGCTCGGAGACACAGGACAGACGGGCACGGCTTGGAGACACAGGACAGGCGGGAACAGCAGGCACGAACAGAAGGACACTGGTGCGGGAACAGAACTGGACGGGACATGACAACGGACCACCCGAGCCTAGGAGAGAGGACAATGGAAAAGGCAGATGAGCTACGGGCGAACAGGACGCAGGGGCGTACATAGAGAGCGGGCCAGAATCACTAACGAAGCGCAGTGATAATCAGGCACCGCCAGCAGGAAGAGGCGGCCTGATATAGGGGAAGTAGAAGGGCCTTCCGGGTCGTGACCTCTAGTGCAGGAGAGGAGGGCGCTTCCTCAGGAGGAGGAGGCGCGCGTGTGCCCGGGCATAGTGTGTGCGCGCGCCCGCCGAGGAGGAGGGGCGGGAGCGCGCACCCGGCGCGGTCCAGAAGACCGGACGGATGCGATCGCCGGACGGAGGAGAGGAGCCGGGAGGGACCGCGGAGAAGCCCGCGGCAGCCGGCGCCGTGGCGAGGAGGCCACCGGCGAGCGGGTAAGCTGCGGTCGGGAGGAGGCGATGGAAGGAGTGCGCGGCAGCCGCCGCGTGACAGTACCCCCCTCCTTACGCTCCCCCCTCCGCAGCCCGGAAAAAAATTTAGCCAAGATTCGAGGAGCCTGGATGTTCTCCTGGGGCTCCCAGGACCTCTCCTCGGGGCCAAAGCCCTTCCAATCAACCAAAAAAAAGGTTCTCCCCTTTTGCCTCCTCATGGCCAAAATATCTTTAACCTCAAATACATCGTCTGCGGAGACAGGCGGAGGCGAGTGAAGAGCCGTGGAATGGAAACGATTGAAGATGACTGGCTTTAGAAGAGACACATGAAAAGCATTAGGGATGCGGAGAGAGGCGGGAAGCCGTAGTTTGTAGGAGACGTCATTAATACGGGACAAGACCTCAAAGGGTCCAATATAGCGGGGACCCAGTTTATGGGAAGGGATCTTGAGGCGAATAAACTTGGAGGCCAGCCAAACTTTATCACCTGGGTGATATGGCGGGGCATCCAGGCGCCTTTTGTCTGCGTGTCTCTTAACCCTGTTACGAACCAACTCGAGAGCGGCCTTGGTCTCCTGCCAGATCCTGGAGAATTCACCGGTCAGAAGATCAGCCGCCGGTACACCCGAGGCAGGAGGAACCGGTAGAGGTACACCAGGATGTTGCCCGTAGACGACAAAGAAAGGGGACTTGCCAGAAGACTCACTGACGTGGTTATTAAAGGCAAACTCAGCCCACGGGAGTAATTCAGACCAGTCGTTCTGGTGGACATTAGAAAAATGCCGGAGGTAGTTCACCAAACTCTGATTCGTCCGTTCTGCCTGACCGTTGGACTGTGGATGGTAAGATGAGAAGTCAAGAGTGACATCCATCGATCTGCATAGGGCTCTCCAGAAGCGAGAGGTGAATTGGACTCCTCTGTCCGAAACAATATGTTGGGGCAGTCCATGAAGACGGAAGATGTGCTGAACGAAAATCTTCGCCAAGGCTGGTGCCGATGGCAAGCCGGGAAGAGGGATGAAATGTGCCATCTTAGAGAACCTATCTACCACCACTAGGACGACAGTACAGTTGGTAGACTGGGGCAGATCCGTAATAAAGTCCATGGCAATGTGTTGCCAAGGAGACGAGGGTACTGGAAGCGGGTGTAGAAGACCAGAAGGCAGCTGCCTAGGCACCTTGATCTTGGCACAGGAGAGGCAGGAGGCGACGAAATCCCGGACATCCTGGGGAAGAGTCGGCCACCAGTAGTAGCGGGACACCAGGAGAAGTGTCTTTTTAAGCCTGAGATGGCCAGCCAGCTTGGAAGCATGTCCCCAGTGTAGGATTCATCTTCGGTCCTTCTCCGGCACAAAAGTCTTGCCAGGTGGAGGTGAAAGGAGAGAAAGCGGTGCCACCGTGATGAGCCTGGATGGATCCAAGATATGCGTGGGTTCCTCTTCGACATCTGCGGAAAGAGAGGACCTGGACAAGGCGTCAGCTTTGAAGTTCTTGTTACCTGGACAAAAATGCAGATCAAAATCGAATCGACCGAAGAACAGAGACCACCTGGCCTGTCGTGGGTTGAGTCTCTGTGCAGACCGAATGTAAGCTAGATTTTTATGGTCTGTGAAGATTGTGAAGGGATGTATGGCGCCCTCCAATAAGTATCTCCACTCCTCTAGAGCTAACTTGATGGCAAGCAGTTCTCGGTCTCCGATGGAATAATTCCGCTCTGGGGTGGAGAAGGACTTGGAAAAGAAACCGCACGTAACAAGCCTACCAGAGGGAGACTTTTGAGATAAAACCGCTCCAGCTCCAGTTGCAGACGCATCCACTTCGAGGTCGAACGGTTTGTTGACCTCAGGACGATGGAGTATGGGTGCCGTGGCAAATGCTCGTTTCAGAGACAGGAAGGCTTCCTCTGCTTCAGGGGTCCAGACGTGCGGGTTGGCTCCTTTACGGATCAAAGACGAGATAGAGCCAGCCAACGAGGAAAAATGAGGGATGAACTGCCGATAGTAATTTGCGAAGCCGAGAAATCGCTGAATGGCTTTCACCCCTTGGGGACGTGGCCAGTTAAGCACGGCAGACACCTTCTCTGGATCCATACGCAAGCCAGAGTCGGAGATGATATAGCCTAGAAATGGAAGGGAAGACTGTTCAAAGGCGCATTTCTCCAATTTGGCGTACAGGCGATTCTCCCTCAATCGGAACAGTACTCGGCGGACATCTCTTCTGTGGGTGGACAGATCGGGAGAGAAGACAAGGATATCGTCAAGATACACGACCACACAGGAGTACAGAAGGTCTCGGAAAATGTCGTTCACAAATTCCTGAAAGACTGCGGGAGCGTTGCACAACCCGAAGGGCATGACAAGATACTCGTAGTGTCCATCCCTGGTGTTGAAGGCGGTCTTCCATTCATCTCCGGAGCGAATACGGATGAGATTGTAGGCTCCACGGAGATCCAATTTAGAAAAGATTCGCGCCCCTCGTAGCCGGTCGTACAACTCGGGGATGAGAGGTAGAGGATATCTGTTCTTGATAGCAATCTCGTTAAGACCTCGATAGTCAATACAGGGGCGGAGAAACCTGTCCTTCTTGACAAAAAAGAAGCCTGCTCCAGCGGGAGAAGATGACTTCCGGATGAAGCCTCTGGCCAGATTCTCCTGTATGTATTCAGTCATGGCCTGGGACTCGAGTGGACTCAACGGATAGATTCGCCCCCGGGGTGGGGTCGAGCCGGGGACAAGCTCGATCGGGCAATCATATTGCCGGTGCGGTGGAAGAGTCTCCGCCTCCTTCTTATCAAAGACGTCCGCAAAGGCCCAGTAGGCCGATGGCAAATCCGCAGGGCCCGAGACAGGAGACGAGCATTTGAGGGGTTGTACTGGACGAAGACATCTAGTCTGGCAGAAGCGGCCCCAGCGAAGAATGTCTCCGGACCGCCAATCCAGGACAGGTTCATGCATCCTCAACCACGGAAGACCCAGGAGCAAGGTGTGGGATAGAGACGGCAGCACGAAGAAGGCTATTCTCTCACGGTGCAGGCCCCCGATCTGTAATTCCAGCTCTTCAGTGACCAGTGTAACGGTCTCGCGCAAGGGAACGCCGTCGACTGAGGCTAACTGCCGGGGAACCTCCAAGGACCTGACAGGTATCCGCAATCTCTTCACCGCCACGAGTTGGATAAAATTTCCAGCAGCCCCTGAGTCAATATAGGCTATCTCCGAAAAACGTTTGGAACCCTGGATAAACAAAACAGGAAGGGTCAAGGGTAGAGAGGTATCAAAGACACCTAGGGAGGCCTCTCTTACCTGTCCTAGGCGGAGGAGTTTCCTGGCCTCACAGGGCAGGAACGCAGGAGATGGGAGGCGCTGCCACAATAGAGACAAAGACCATGAGTGAGTCTCTCCTGGCGGCGTAGCTCCGCGGGCCTGAGTCGGTCCACTTGCATGGGTTCAAGAGCTGACGCCGAGGTGGAAGGCCGCGAGCGGGGAGGACTGCGTGTCGGAGGAGAAAAACGAGTGGGCCTTCTCTCCCTGGCGACCTCGCGGGAACGCTCCCGGAAACGCAGATCAATTCGCGTTGCCAGCGAGATGAGATCCTCCAAAGACGTGGGCGTATCCCTGCCTGCCAACTCGTCTTTGATTCGAGCCGACAAGCCACGCCAAAAAGCCCCCACTAGAGCCTCGTTGTTCCATCCAAGCTCAGAGGACAACGTACGGAACTGGATGGCGTACTGTCCCACAGAGAGAGTACCCTGGCGAAGGCAAAATAAGGACTCGGTGGCGGAGACCAGACGGCCGGGCTCATCAAAGATTTACCCAAGCCAGTGCCTCACCCTCTAAGTGGGATATCATAAAAGCCACCTTGGCCCGGTCGGAGGGATACTGCAGGGGTGCCAACTCGAAATGCAACTGGCACTGGTTAATGAACCCCCGACAGAGTTTGGGATCTCCGCTATAGCGTGGGGGTTTAGCCAACCGGGGGGAAGAATGAGGAACTGCCACCGGCGCGACAGCGGCCGCCGTCTGTAGAGCAAGTAAGCGGTTATCTACTGAGGCTATATAGTTCAAAATGTGGGCCTGGGTGTCGCGCTGCTGGGCAAGTTCTTGCTGCAAGCCAGAGATTTGGGAGGCAATCCCAGGATCGGAGGTTTGCAAAGAAGAAAGTCGGGACTCCATTGATTTGAGGAACGAAATGATCCTCGCCTGATTCTCACGAAGGAACAAAAGTTCCTTTTGGGTCGGGGTCGGGGTACCAGCGGGATCCATGGCCTGATTATTCTGTGAGGTACTCCTGGGGTGGACCCGCTAGACCGTGGCAACGAACCTCCCGGGGGCGAGCTGACCAGGTGGACCACCCCCTATACAGGGAGTGTTTGGGGCAAGCCCGCGGGTAACTATTACCACGGTAGCTGGTACCCAGGGGATGTAAAGACAGACAGACAGGTAGACCCAACTTGGAGACACAGGACTGGCGGGCACGGCTTGGAGACACAGGACAGACGGGCACGGCTTGGAGACACAGGAGAGGCGGGCACGGCTCGGAGACACAGGACAGACGGGCACGGCTTGGAGACACAGGACAGGCGGGAACAGCAGGCACGAACAGAAGGACACTGGTGCGGGAACAAAACTGGACGGGACACGACCACGGACCTCCCGAGCCTAGGAGAGAGGACAATGGAAAAGGCAGATGAGCTACGGGCGATCAGGACGCAGGGGCGTACATAGAGAGCGGGCCAGAATCACTAACGAAGCGCAGTGATAATCAGGCACCGCCAGCAGGAAGAGGCGGCCTGATATAGGGGAAGTAGAAGGGCCTTCCGGGTCGTGACCTCTAGTGCAGGAGAGGAGGGCGCGCGTCCTCAGGAGGAGGAGGCGGCGCGCGTGTGCCCGGGCATAGTGTGTGCGCGCGCCCGCCGAGGAGGAGGGGCGGGAGTGCGCACCCGGCGCGGTCCAGAAGACCGGACGGACGCGATCGCGGACGGAGGAGAGGAGCCGGGAGGGACCGCGGAGAAGCCCGCGGCTGCCGGCGCCGCGGCGAGGAGGCCACCGGCGAGCGGGTAAGCTGCGGTCGGGAGGAGGCGATGGAAGGAGTGCGCGGCAGCCGCCGCGTGACAGGGTGGTGTTCAACCTAAGTTTCTTCTGGCAATTACTCTGATCGGCTCCCTGTCCACATTTTCCGCTAAGGCTTTTGTGGATTCGGGAGCAGCTCTGAACCTGATGGACTTGGATTTTGCTAAACGTTGTGGATTTCCTATGACACCTCTGCGGACGCCTATCCCTTTGAGGGGTATTGATGCTACTCCTTTGGCGAAGAATAAACCTCAGTTTTGGACCCAGGTGGTAATGCGGGTCGCCCCAGACCATCAAGAAAATTGCAGATTTTTGGTGTTGCATAATCTGCATGATACCATTGTTTTGGGGTTTCCCTGGTTGCAAATCCATAATCCAGTTTTGGATTGGAAATCTGTGTCTGTGGTGAGTTGGGGTTGTCGGTGTGCCCTTAGTGACGCTCCTGTTTTCTCCACCTCTCCCCAGTCGCATGATGTTCCTGACTATTTGGATGATTTTTATGATGTATTTAGTGAGAATGAGTCTGCGTCTTTGCCTCCTCATAGGAGTTATGACTGTGCAATTGAGCTGAGCCCTGGGTGTAAATTTCCCAAGGGTCGACTTTTCAATTTATCTGTACCCGAGCACGAGGCTATGCGATCCTATATTAAGGAGTCGTTGGAGAAGGGTCATATTAGACCATCCTCTTCACCCTTAGGTGCTGGGTTTTTTTTCGTGGCCAAGAAGGATGGTTCATTAAGGCCTTGTATTGACTATCGTTCCCTCAACAAAATTACTGTTAAATCAGCATCCGTTAGCCCTGATTTCTGATTTATTCTCTAGAGTTAAAGGTGCTTGCTGGTTTACCAAGCTTGACCTCAGGGGGGCGTATAATCTTATTCGCATTAAGCATGGGGATGAATGGAAGATGGCGTTTAATACTCCGGAGGGACATTTTGAGTACCTGGTGATGCCTTTTGGGCTCACTAATGCCCCTTCTGTCTTCCAGTGCTTCATGAATGATATTTTCCGAGACTTAGATGATCAAAAATTTATCCACAATCTGGATGATATTTTGATCTTTTCCAAGGATTGGGACTCTCATGTGGAACATGTTCGGACTGTGTTCCGGATTTTGAGGGAGAATTCCCTGTATGTCAAGGGATCGAAATGCCTTTTTGGGGTACAGAGGATTTGTTAGGTACTCCTAGGGTGGACCCGCTAGACCGTGGCAACGAACCTCCAGGGGGCGAGCTGACCAGGTGGACCACCCCCTATACAGGGAGTGTTTGGGGTAGGCCCGCGGGTAACTATTACCACGGCAGCTGGTACCCAGGGAGTGTATAGAGGGGCCGGCCACAGGACGGGGATGCTGGCGGGAACCTCCTCCGGAGCAGGAAGACGGATGGCAGTCAGGTCAGGGACACATGCGAGACGGGGACAGCAGGCACGATCAGAGCGGTCACAGGTGCGGGAACAGGACAGGACGGAACACGACCATGGGCCTCCCGATCCTAGGAGAGAGGACAGTGGAGAAGGCAGGTGAGCTACAAACAGACAGGATGCAGGAGCGTACATAGATGAATGGGCCAGAATCACTATCAAAGCAAAAGTGATAATCAGGCGCCGCTAGCAGGGAGAAGAGGCCTGATATAGGAGTAGTATCAGAGTCTTCCGGGTTGTGACCTCTCCAGTGCAAGAGAGGAAGGCGTGCGACCTCAGGAGGAACAGGAGGCGCGCTTGAACCCGAGCACAGTGTATGCGCGCGCCCGCCGAGGAGGAGGGACAGGGGAGCGCACCCGGCGAGATCCAGAAGACCGGATGGACGTGGTCGCCGGGTGGAGGAGATGAGCCAGGAGGGATCGCGGGGAAGCCCGAGGCAGCCAAAAGCGCGGTGAGGAGGCCACCGGTGAGCGGGCAAGCTGTGGTCGGGGAGAAGGGACAGGCGGAGTGCGCGGCTGCAGTCGCGTGACAGTACCCCCCCCTTACGCGCCCCCCCTCCGCAGACCGGAAAAAAATTTAGCCAAAATTCGAGGAGCCTGGATATTCTCCTGAGGCTCCCAGGACCTCTCCTCGGGACCAAAGCCTTTCCAATCAACTAGAAAAAAGGTTCTTCCCTTTTGCCTCCTTATGGCCAAAATATCTTTAACCTCAAACTCATCGTCTGCGGAGACAGGCTGAGGCGAGTGAGGAGCCGTGGAACGGAAGCGATTGAGGATGACTGGTTTTAGAAGGGACACATGAAAAGCATTAGGGATGCGGAGTGAGGCGGGAAGCCGTAGTTTGTAGGAGACGTCGTTAATGTGGGACAAGACCTCAAAAGGTCCAATATAGCGGGGACCCAGTTTATGGGAAGGGATCCTGAGGCGAATGAACTTGGAGGCCAGCCAAACTTTATCACCTGGGTGGTATGTCGGGACATCCAGGCACCTGTTGTCTGCGTGTTTCTTTACCCTGTCACGAACCAACTCGAGAGCGGCCTTGGTCTCCTGCCAGATCCTGGAGAAATCGCCGGACAGAAGATCAGCCGCCGGTACACACGAGGCAGGAGGAACCGGTAAAGGTACACCCGGATGTTGCCCGTAGACGACAAAGAAAAGAGATTTGCCAGAAGACTCGCTGACGTGGTTGTTAAAGGCAAACTCAGCCCATGGGAGTAATTCAGACCAGTCGTCCTGGTGGACATTAGAAAAGTGCCGGAGGTAGTTCACCAAATTCTGATTAGTCCGTTCCGCCTGACCGTTGGACTGTGGATGGTAAGATGAGGAGAAGTCAAGAGTGACATCCATCGATCTGCATAGGGCTCTCCAGAAACGAGAGGTGAATTGGACTCCTCTGTCAGAAACAATATGTTGGGGCAGTCCATGAAGGCGGAAGACATGCTGAACGAAAATTTTCGCCAAGGCTGGTGCCGATGGCAACCCGGGAAGAGAGATGAAATGTGCCATCTTAGAGAATCTATCTACCACCACTAGGACGACAGTACAGTTGGCAGACTGGGGTAGATCGGTAATAAAGTCCATGGCAATGTGTTGCCAAGGGGACAAGGGTACTGGAAGCGGGTGTAGAAGGCCAGAAGGCAGCTGCCTGGGCACCTTGATCTTGGCACAGGAGAGGCAGGAAGCGACGAAATCCCGGACATCCCGGAGAAGGGTCGGCCACCAGTAATAGCGGGACACAAGGACAAGTGTCTTTTTAAGCCCGACATGACCAGCTAGCTTGGAAGCATGTCCCCAGTGTAGAATTCGTCTACGGTCCTTCTCCGGCACAAAAGTCTTGCCAGGTGGGGGTGAAACGAGAGAAAGAGGAGCCACCGTGATGAGCCTGGAAGGATCCAAGATATGCGTAGGTTCCTCTTCTACATCTGCGGAAAGAAAGGACTTGGACAAAGCGTCAGCTTTGAGGTTTTTATTGCCTGGATCAAAATGCAGATCAAAATCGAATCGCCTGAAGAACAGCGACCACCTGGCCTGTCGTGGATTGAATCTCTGTGCAGACCGAATGTAAGCCAGGTTTTTATGGTCTTTGAAGATTGTAAAGGGATGTACGGCACCTTCCAATAAGTACCTCCACTCCTCCAGAGCTAACTTGATGGCAAGCAGTTCTCGGTCTCCGATGGAATAATTCCGCTCTGGAGTGGAGAAGGACTTGGAAAAGAAACCGCACTTAACAAGCCTACCAGAGGGAGACTTTTGAGATAAAACTGCTCCAGCTCTGGTTGCAGACGCATCCACTTCGAGGACGAAAGGCTTGTTGGCCTCAGGACGATGGAGTACGGGTGCCGTGGCAAATGCTTGTTTCAGAGACAGGAAGGCGTCTTCCGCTTCAGGGGTCCAGACGTGCGGGTTGGCTCCTTTACGGATCAAAGAGGAGATAGAACCAGCCAATGAGGAAAAATGAGGGATGAACTGCCGGTAGTAATTTGCGAAGCCAAGAAATCGCTGAATGGCTTTCACCCCATGGGGACGTGGCCAGTTAAGCACGGCAGACACCTTCTCCGGATCCATACGCAAGCCAGAGTCGGAGATGATATAGCCTAGAAATGGAAGGGAAGACTGTTCAAAGGTGCATTTCTCCAACTTGGCGTACAGGCGATTTTCCCTCAATCGTAATAGTACTCGGCAGACATCTCTTCTGTGAGTGGACAGATCGGGAGAGAAGACGAGGATATCGTCAAGATATACGACCACACAGGAGTACAGAAGGTCTCGGAAAATGTCATTTACAAATTCCTGAAAGACTGCGGGAGCATTGCACAAACCGAAGTGCATGATGAGATACTCGTAGTGTCCATCCCTGGTGTTGAAGGCGGTCTTCCATTCATCTCCAGAGCGAATACGGATGAGATTGTAGGCTTCACGGAGATCCAGTTTAGTAAAGATTTGCGCCCCTCGTAGCCGGTCGAACAACTCGGGGATGAGAGGTAGAGGATATCTGTTCTTGATAGTAATCTCGTTAAGACCCCGATAGTCAATACAGGGGGGAAAGACCCATCCTTCTTCTTGACAAAAAAGAAGCCTGCTCCGGCTGGTGAAGATGACTTCCGGATGAAGCCTCTGGCCAAATTCTCCTGTACGTACTCAGTGATGGCCTGGGACTCGAGTGGACTCAACGGATAGATTCGCCCCCGGGGCAGGGTCGACCCGGGAACAAGCTCGATCGGGCTTATCAAAGACGTCCGCAAAGGCCCAGTAGGCCGAGGGCAGATCCGCAGGGCCCGAGGCAGGTAACGAGCTCTTGAGGGGTTGTACTGGACGGAGACATTTAGTCTGGCAGAAGCGGCCCCAGCGAAGAATATCTCCGGACCGCCAATACAGGACAGGTTCATGCATCCTCAACCACGGAAGACCCAGGAGCAAGGTGTGGGACAGTGACGGCAGCACGAAAAAGGCTATTCTCTCACGGTGCAGGACCCCAATCTGTAACTCCAGCTCCTCAGTGACCAGCGTAACGGTCTCGCGCAGGGGAACGCCGTCGACTGAAGCTAACTGCCGGGGAACCTCCAAGGACCTGACAGGTATCCGCAATCTCTTCACCGCCTCGAGTTGGATAAAATTCCCTGCAGCCCCAGAGTCGATATAGGCCACCTCAGAAAAACATTTGGAACCCTGGACAAACAAAACAGAAAGGGTCAAGGGTAGAGAGGTATCAATGACACCTAGGGAGGCCTCTCTTACCTGTCCTAGGTGGAGGCGTTTCCCGGCCTCACAGGACAGGAACGTAGAAGATGGGAGGCGCTGCCACAATAGAGACAAAGACCATGAGTGAATCTCTCCTGGCGGAGTAGCTCCGCGGGTCTGAGTCGGTCCACTTGCATGGGCTCTGGGGCTGACGCCGTGGTGGAGGGTCGCGAACGGGGAGGACTGCGTGTCGAAGGAGAAAAACGAGTGGGCCTTCTCTCCCTGGCGGCCTTGCTGGAGCGCTCCTGGAAACGCAGATCAATTCGCGTTGCCAGTGAGATGAGATCCTCCAAAGACGTAGGTGTATCCCTGCCTGCCAACTCGTCTTTAATTTGAGCCGACAAACCGCACCAAAAAGCTCCCACTAGGGCCTCGTTGTTCCACCAAAGCTCAGAGGACAACGTACGGAACTGGATGGCGTACTGCCCCACAGAGAGGGTGCCCTGGCGGAGGCAAAATAAGGACTCGGTGGCGGAGACCAGACGGCCGGGCTCATCAAAGACCTTACGAAAGGTCTCCAAGAAGGTCGCAAGCTGGGAGACTATTGGGTCATCACGCTCCCACAAGGGGTTTACCCAAGCCAGCGCCTCACCCTCTAAATGGGATACCATAAAGGCCACCTTGGCCCGGTCAGTAGGGTACTGCAGGGGCACCAACTCGAAATCCAACTGGCACTGGTTAATGAACCCCCGACAGAGTTTGGGATCACCCGCTATAACGTGGGGGTTTAGCCAACCGGGGGGAGGGATGAGGAGCTGCCACCAGTACAGGGATAGTGGCCACAGTCTGAAGAGCTAGTAAGCGGTTATCTACCGAGGCTATATAGTTCAAAATGTGGGCCTGGGTGTCGCGCTGCTTGGCAAGTTCCTGCTGCAAGCCGGAGATCTGGGAGGCAATCCAAGGATCGGAGGTTTGCAAAGAAGAAAGATGGGACTCCATTGCTTTGAGGAACGACATGATCCTCGCCTGATTCTCACGAAGGAACAAAAGTTCCTTTTGGGTCGGGGTCGGGGTACCAGCGGGATCCATGGCTTGATTATTCTGTTAGGTACTCCTGGGGTGGACCCGCTAGACCGTGGCAATGAACCTCCCGGGGGCGAACTGACCAGGTGGACCACCCCTATACAGGGAGTGTTTGGGGCAGGCCCGCGGGTAACTATTACCACGGCAGCTGGTACCCAGGGAGTGTATAGAGGGGCCGGCCACAGGACGGGGATGCTGGCGGGAACCTCCTCCGGAGCAGGAAGACGGATGGCGGTCAGATCAGGGACACATGCGAGACGGGGACAGCAGGCACGATCAGAGCGGTCACAGGTGCGGGAACAGGACAGAACGGAACACGACCATGGGCCTCCCGAACCTAGGAGAGAGGACAGTGGAGAAGGCAGGTGAGCTACAAACAGACAGGACGCAGGAGCGTACATAGATGAACGGGCCAGAATCACTATCAAAGCAAAAGTGATAATCAGGCGCCGCTAGCAGGGAGAGGCGGCCTGATATAGGAGTAGTATCAGAGACTTCCAGGTCGTGACCTCTCCAGTGCAAGAGAGGAAGGCGCGCGACCTCAGGAGGAACAGGAGGCGCTCGTGTGCCCGAGCACAGTGTGTGCGCGCGCGTGCCGAGGAGGAGGGACAGGGGCACGCACCCGGCGAGATCCAGAAGACCGGATGGACGTGATCGCCGGGTGGAGGAGAGGAGCCAGGAGGGATCGCGGGGAAGCCTGAGGCAGCCGAAAGCGCGGTGAGGAGGCCGCCGGTGAGCGGGTAAGCTGCGGTCAGGGAGAAGGGACAGGCAGAGTGCGCGGCTGCAGCCGCGTGACAGGATTTCATTTTTGGGATTTATTTTGTCTCCGTCAACTATTGAAATGGACCCGGCCAAGGTACAGGCCATTTATGATTGGGTTCAGCCCACTTCTTTGAAGGCCCTCCAGAAGTTTTTGGGTTTTGCTAATTTTTATCGTAAATTTATAGCTAATTTTTCTGGTATTGCCAAACCATTGACTGATTTGACTAAGAAAGGTGCTGATGTGCTGAATTGGTCTCCGGAGGCTGTTTCTTCCTTTCAGGAGCTGAAGTGAAGGTTCACTTCTGCTCCGGTTTTGCGGCAACCTGATGTCTCACTCCCGTTTCAGTAGAGGTGGACGCTTCTGAGATTGGTGCAGGAGCTGTTTTTTCCCAAAAAGATCCGGTAACATCTAAAATGAATCCCTGTGCTTTCTTTTCCCGAAAGTTCTCCCCATCTGAACGTAACTATGATGTGGGGAATCGGGAACTGTTAGCCATGAAATGGGCATTTGAGGAGTGGAGACATTGGTTGGAGGGAGCTAAACATCAAGTCGTGGTCCTTACTGACCACAAGAATTTGATTTACCTGGAGTCTGCCAAACGCTTGAATCCTAGACAGGCTAGGTGGGCCTTGTTTTTCACACGTTTTGATTTTGTGGTCTCTTTTCTTCCAGGCACTAAGAATGTTAAGGCAGACGCCCTCTCTAGGAGTTTCTTTGCTGATTCTCCTGTTGTGACCAAGCCTGCTACCATCTTAGGTGAGGGGATAGTTCTTTCTGCCATCTCACCCGATTTGAGACGTGCTCTGGAGGAGTTTCAGGAGGACAAACCTGAGCGTTGTCCCATTAGAAAAATGTATGTTCCTGGCCAGTGGAGGAAGAGAGTGATGTCTGAAGTTCATTACTCTGCATTGGCTGGTCATCCAGGTATTTTTGGTACTAGAGATTTGGTGAGTCGGTCTTTTTGGTGGCCCGCCTTGTCTCGTGATGTCAGGAGTTTTGTGCAGTCCTGTGGGACTTGCTCCCGGTCTAAAACTTGTTCTCGCTCTAGTGGGTTGCTGATGCCTTTGCCGGTGCCCAGGAGGCCATGGACCCATATTTCAATGGATTTTATCTCTGATATGCCTGTCTCTCAGAGAATGACTGTTATTTGGGTGATTTGTGATAGATTCTCTAAGATGGTCCATCTTGTACCACTCCCTAAGTTGCCATCTTCCTCAGAGTTGGTGCCCTTGTTTTTGCAACAGGTGGTTCGCTTGCACGGGATTCCTGAGAACATTGTATCTGACAGAGGAGTTCAGTTTAATTCTAGATTTTGGAGGACTTTCTGTTCCAAGCTGGGAATTCAGTTGTCCTTCTCCTCTGCATTTCACCCTCAGACCAATGGTCAAACGGAGACAACCAACCAGACTATCGAGTCGTATTTGAGATGTTTTATTTCTGCTGATCAGGATGATTGGGTTACATTTTTGCCCTTGGCCGAATTTGCTTTAAATAATAGAGCTAGTTCTGCCACTTTGATGTCACCTTTTTTTTTGTAACTTTGGGTTTCATCCTCGATTCTTTTCAGGGCAGGTGGAGTCTTCTGCCTGCCCAGGTGTTGACACTGTGGTGGAGAGAATGCACCAGATCTGGGACCAAGTGGTGGATAGGTTGTCTCTCTCCCAGGAAAAGGCCCAGCGGTTTTCCAACCGTCATAGGACCATTGGTCCCCAGTTTATGGTTTGGTTGTCATCAAAGAATATCTCTATGAAGGTGGCTTCTCCAAAGATTAAACCTAGATTTATTGGACCTTACAAGATTTTGGAGATTCTTAATCCTGTCGTGCTTTTCATCGGGCCCATCCTGATCGTCCTGGTGGCGTGGATGAGGGTTCGGTGACCCCTCCTCAAGGGGGAGGTACTGTTGTGAGTTAATTTTCCCCTTCACCGTTGATGTCTGATGAACTCCCTCTGCTGGTGAAGAGAGGTAGTGAAATTGATTGGGTTGGGAAGAACCTGTCATCTGAACAGGTGGAGCCTGATTGGACACCCGGAATCACTGAGTGGATAAAAGGCAGCCGACGCCCTGCTGGGGTGCTGGTGATCCTTTCTGCTCTGAGCTCTTGCAACCAGTTTAGTCCTGTCTACTGAAAGCTAAGTTTTTGCTCTCTTGTTTTTCCATGAGATTTTGTCTGTTTGCTTAGTGTTTTGTGTTCAGCCTGCCTTTGTTGGGACGGGCTGACCTCCATTTTTGTCTCTGATCAAGTTGATCTCTTTGCTCAGACATCAGAATATACCTGAGTGCTGATATAGTTATTTTGAAGTCTAGTGACTTCAGGGCCTTTTTCTATCAGACGTGTTGGACATTACTTTTGGCAGAATTTTTGCGGATTGCAGCCAGCATCTTTTCCGTCCTTTCTGATTTAGTTAGTTGGGCACCATCATTCGTACAACCTGTCTTTCTGTCTGTGTTTTCATCTGCTTTTCACCGACAATACATGTTGGGGGCTGTCTATTGCTTTGGGGTCTGCTCTGGGGCAGTTTAGATTCCCCTTTCTTACTTTAGGCTTATTTAGTTCTCCGGCTGTGAACGAGGGGTCTAGGGCACCTTAGGAACCCCCCACAGCTACTGTTAGTTGTGGTGAATAGGATCAGGGGTCTGCAACCCGATAGCTACCAACCTCTCCGGTTTTCTGGACTTAGCTTGTATTTTTGTTTTTTCCTCCTTCGGTGACTCATTCATAACAGGACTACATCACCAGAACCACTATCAGTAAATTAATGTGTCACCAGAACCACAGCCAGTGAAGTAAGTACAACATCAGCACCATTATCTACATAATTATGGCACCAGAACTGTAAGGAAAACACAAGAGAGGAGAGATGGGGGATAAGGAGCTTACACAGCCACAACTCTCTGGCGCCCCCTTACCCTCAGGTAAGTCAGGGAACTCCACCTAGGTTAAGTAGTCGCCGGAGAGGCTTCCCTGTCATGTACTGGTTATCAGGGCACTCTGCAGTGATTGCTGTATATATTATCACCAGTCCCAGTCCGGGAATATACACTCACTGGCCACTTTATTAGGTACACCATGCTAGTAACGGGTTGGACCCCCTTTTGCCTTCAGAACTGCCTCAATTCTTCGTGGCAGAGATTCAACAAGGTGCTGGAAGCATTCCTCAGAGATTTTGGACCATATTGACATGATGGCATCACACAGTTGGCGCAGATTTGTCGGCTGCACATCCCTGATGCGAATCTCCCGTTCCACCACATCCCAAAGATGCTCTATTGGATTGAGATCTGGTGACTGAGGAGGCCATTTGAGTACAGTGAACTCATTGTCATGTTCAAGAAACCAATCTGAGATGATTCGAGCTTTATGACATGGCGCATTATCCTGCTGAAAGTAGCCATCAGATGTTGGGTACATTGTGGTCATAAAGGGATGGACATGGTCAGCAACAATACTCAGGTAGGCTGTGGCGTTGCAACGATGCTCAATTGGTACCAAGGGGCCCAAAGAGTGCCAAGAAAAAATTCCCCACACCATGACACCACCACCACCAGCCTGAACCGTTGATACAAGGCAGGATGGATCCATGCTTTCATGTTGTTTACGCCAAATTCTGACCCTACCATCCGAATGTCGCAGCAGAAATCGAGACTCATCAGACCAGGCAACGTTTTTCCAATCTTCTACTGTCCAATTTCGATGAGCTTGTGCAAATTGTAGCCTCAGTTTCCTGTTCTTAGCTGAGAGGAGTGGTACCCAGTGTGGTCTTCTGCTGCTGTAGCCCATCTGCCTCAAAGTTCGACGCACTGTGCGTTCAGAGATGCTCTTCTGCCTACCTTGGTTGTAACGGGTGGCAATTTGAGTCACTGTTGCCTTTCTATCAGCTCGAACCAGTCTGCCCATTCTCCTCTGACCTCTGGCATCAACAAGGCATTTCCGGCCACAGAACTGCCGCTCACTGGATTTTTTTTCTTTTTCGGACCATTCTCTGTAAACCCTAGAGATGGTTGTGCGTGAAAATCCCAGTAGATCAGCAGTTTCTGAAATACTCAGACCAGCCCTTCTGGCACCAACAATCTTGCCACGTTCAAAGGCACTCAAATCACCTTTCTTCCCCATACTGATGCTCGGTTTGAACTGCAGGAGATTGTCTTGACCATGTCTACATGCCTAAATGCACTGAGTTGCCGCCATGTGATTGGCTGATTAGAAATTAAGTCTTAACACACAGTTGGACAGGTGTACCTAATAAAGTGGCCAGTGAGTGTATATATACAGTATATATAAAAACCTCCGGTCAGTCACTACCAGCATCCCCCAATAACATCAGAACAGTATGCTGCCACCAGTTCCTCATTAGATATAAGCCCAATCCGTTTAAAAGCTTATATCGGGTCAGAAACCAAACCCAGGAAGCGTATAAGTACTAACCGAACTCACAGATGTGGGAAATCGGGTTTCCAGATAAAAGAGCAGCCCAACATTAATTGATAGTTTAATTGCCGAAAGGCTCATTAGATAATACAATTATATACAGAGTAATATACAGATATTACAGCCAAAAGTACAGATAAAAGTAGGGTACAGGTATGGGGAGTGCAGTCAGCTGTATGTGTCACGTTTCTTACTACTTTTGGATAAGAGAAGCTCTGGTATCCACAGGCACCTTGTTAGCTCCTGGTCCGCCTCCACACGTGATGTGACGTGGCTTCCATGGCAGAACCAAGACAAAGGCTAAATGTGTGCAGTTAGCTTTTTAACCCCTAGCTCGCCCCTCCAATATTTGACATTGTCCCTCTGGGTTGGACTGAATTCTGCTCCCTTGAACTCTAGCTAAAATAAATCCCAATATCTAGGCTGGGTCATAACTTCCTAGCGGGAGGTTCAAATCAACGACTGCCATCTCAGTGCGTTCGTTGGGTCTGGAAAGATATTGAGAGTCCAAACTTGGGTCGGCTAAGTGGTTCTGGAGAGCCAGTCTCGATGCTTTGTATCTGGGGCAACTAGAAATATATGAGACAATGGTACTCTCATAATTCATCTCTAGGTGTCGGTGACGCTCAGTCTAGATCTTCCTTTGGTGTTGGCCACTTTGCACAAAAGATAGCAGGCGGTTCTAGCTCTTGCCGTCATTAACACGTGGCCTCTAATTCTCTGACCAAATGGTGAAGTTCTGTTCTTTTGGGGATTTGTGTACTTATCCCAAGGGTGGGGGGTCACTTCAGGAGTGGAGGAAGATCTCTGGACAATATATTGGGCCTGAATTAGTACATCCAAAATGGAGTCTCCCTCATCCCTCACTTGGGGCTGTTTGGTTTCAGTTAATATGTCCAGCATTTGGAAGACATCATAATAGAAACTAAACAGACCCTATTATAGATATAGGGATACATATGATGATTTTACTCCCATCATGTTAGTTCTGGTGCCGCATCCCTTGTGAGAATCAGGGAGGAATAGTGGATGAGGGCAGGTATATCTCGCCCAGATACCTTTCCTATGTGGCCTAGTCTGGTCAGAATCTCACCTGGTGACTAATGAATAATGGGAAGCGGATATAAAAGGAGGCCAGGTGGTGTGTTAGTAGCTCAGCCTGGGGAACACAGAGCCTGTCTGTGTGAGCGACACTTGTGAGTGAAAGCTGTGCTTACGGTAACGCTGGTTGGACTGGCTGGGAGAAGCCCTCCAGTTGGTAGTTAGTACGGACCCTGTTTAGTTAGTGCCGGACAGGCAAGGATTTGTTTTATGTTTATTTTCCTGTATGTTTTGCTTTCACCTGAAATAATCCTGACCCAGCGTCAGTTATGTCCAAAACCCGGCTGTGCACCTGAGTTTCATGCTAAACCCACGTGACCTTTGACCCCAGCAAAGGTGATCCCGGAGTGTTTTATCACACCCTGTATTGATGGTGCCTCTGGTGATATATTCATGTATGGATGGAGGTTCGTATAATGTAGTGATGAATGTTCTGGAGATTGATTCGTAACCAGAACCATCATCAATATGAAACCAAAATAATCATAAGTACATAAATTGAACACTAGAGCTTTCACTAGTACATACATACGGCACCAGAACCATCATTAGTAAATAACTATGTCACTACAGCTTCTATCAGTATATGAATATGGCACCAGAAGCACCATCAGTAGATAAATGTATCACCAGAAAGATCATCAATACAGGACTACATCACCAGAACCACTATCAGTACATTAATGCGTCACCAGAACCACAGCCAGTAAATAAATACACCAGCATCATTATCTACATAAATACGGCACCAGAATCATCACTGGTAAATAACTATGTCACTAGAGCCACTATCAGTACATGAATACAGCCCAATAGCCAGCATCAGGAGATAAAGGCATCACCAGAATCATCATCAGTACATGAATACATCACGAGAACCACAGCCAGTAAATAAATACAACATCATCATCATCAGTGTATGTGGACACCACCAAAACTATCACTAGTACATGAATACATCACCAGAACCACCATCAGTACTGTTGGGGTGATCTCGTAATGTGAGATCTTAGTGACTGCCTGCCCCTGACCTGATAAATATCAGCCGAATGCATGCATAGAAGACGGACATCAGACACAAGGTCAGGTGTGCTCATCTCTTGGCCAGTGCTGTCACAGAACTGACTTTATTAGTATAAACAAAAGACCATGTAATAGGCAGGAAAAGGGCGTTGCTCGGCTTCCCAAGAGCCATTGTACCAGTCTGTATAAGGTCCGTGCTAAGTCTATTCCACATATGGTCTTCAGTGTATCCTCATCACATTCCAAGGATTCCAGGGCATAGTTCCAGCATATAGACACCACCTTGCCACACCACGTCTGAACTAGCTTATGTTAGATTAATAATTGATTTCATTAGCCGTTCTCTCCTTCACAGTACAGCAATAAGTTGTATTGTCAAGTCAGGCCCACATACCGTATATACTCGCGTATAAGCAGAGATTTTCAGACCATTTTTTTGGCTGAAAGTCCCCCTCTCGGCTTATACGCGAGTCATATATGTCAGGGGGTCGTGGGGTGGGGCGGGGGTGTCAGATCACACTGAGCCCCTCTGGCACGGTCTCTGCAGCCCCCTGCTTGTCCCACTGTCTCAGGCTCCTTCCTTCAGCGGTCATGTGGTACTGCTCATTAAAGTCATGAATATGTGCATATTTATGACTTTAATGAGCGGTACCACGTGACCGCTGAAGGAGGGAAGGGAAACCTTCGGAGAATGGGGCTGCAGAGACCACGCCAGGAGGGGGTATGCATACGCGATATTCACCTGTCCCCATTCCAACGCTGCTCACCGCTGTCTGCCGCGTCCTCTGTTAGTGACATTCAGGCAGCAGAGGGCGTGATGACATGGTTACTGCGCGCTGTGCCCTCTGCTGCCTGAACATCACTGACGGAGGACACGGCAGACACCGGCACCTGTTCCCCAGTGAAGGAGAGGTGAGTATGTTTTTTTTATTTGCAGCAGCATATGGGGTATAATCTATGGAGCAGCATATGGGGGCATAATCTGGGGGCATAATCTATGGAGAATTTTATGTAGCAGCATATGGGGCATAATCTATGGAGCACCTTATGGGGTAGCATATGGGGGCATAACCTATGGAGCATCTTATGGGGCAGCATATGGCGGCATAATCTTTGGAGCAGCATATGGGGCCTATTCTATGGAGCAACTTATAGGGCAGCATATGGGGGCATAATCTATGGAGCATCTTATGGGGGCATAATCTATGGAGCATCTTATGGGGCCTATTCTATGGAGCATCTTATGGGGCCTATTCTATGGAGCATCTTATGGGGCCATTATTAACCTTTGTGCAGCATTATATGGGGTGTATTTTGTATGGAGCATTTTATGGGGCCATCATAAACTGTATGGATCATTATATGGGGCTCCTGATTCAATATGGATGTTCAAAAACATTTAATCTACTGATGTCTCAATTACAGTAATTTTACTTTTATTGGTATCTATGTTTATTTTTGAAATTTACCAGTAGCTGCTGCATTTTCCACCCTAGGCTTATACACGAGTCAATAAGTTTTCCCAGTTTTTTGTGGAAAGAGTAGGGGGGTCAGCTTATACACGGGTCGGCTTATACACAAGTATATACGGTGCATTTGGTATTCAATTAAATTAAATGATTATTAAGAAAAAATCAAGACAATTAATGCAGGGGTGAGAATAAATTACCAAAAAGAAGGGGCAACACAAGCAGTCTATTGCACAGATATTATGCACTTCAATGTACTATGGTATATAGGATGTAATATGGTTGTAAAAAGAATTAATAAGCCACAAAAAATAAGAAAATTGATATACTGATATTATACATAATCATAAAGTGCAAATAGTGAAAAAATAATTCATAAAAAGCACAAATCTGTAAAGACCAATCTATATATAAAAAGTGCAATGTCCAGAAATTCATAGACAGTGGGCTTAGGCACAAGTTTGTAAAGACCAATACATATATAGAGTGCAATATGCACGAATTCATAGACAGTGGGCTTAGGCCCACAACCGCATAAATGTATATCACTAATTCAACAAATGACTAGTGTAGATAGCCATGTGGGCAGAGGTAAATATATGTCACAACAAATATCCAATTAAATAAAAATGCTCAGTGGCAGGTTCTAAATAGAGGTGCCAATGACAATTAGTCATATATGCGGCTGCAAGTAAACTGTATTGAAAAGAACATATACATGTGCCAAAAAATTGCACTCAGTCAATATCTTATGCCAATGTGCAATAGATCCCCAGGATGCGCCAGTCCCCGACGCGCGTTTCGGAGTCTGTCTTCGTCAGTTTTTTTTTCGTTGTGATATGATTTGATATCCGATTTGTCCTTATTGTAACGCTAGGGGTACCTAAGATAGAGAGTGGACCCTCTGGATCGCGGATCCGGAGCCCCAGGGTCGAGCACGCCAGGTGAAGACCGACCCCTATACAGGGATCGTTTGGGGCAGGACCACAGAGGACGGAGGCGCGACAGCCGGAACCAAGAGGGACGGCTCCACGGACAGAAGGAGAGGGAAGGCAATGGTACGTGGGAGGACCTAGACGGGCAGAAGGAGGAGGACGGCACCGGAGATGGGAGACAGTGCACAGGCAGGCTGGGAGGGAAGGACGCAGGAGACAGAGAGCGACAGGGAGTGTCAGGCGGAACGCGGAAAGCTACAGTAGAACTGTAGAGGCCAGAGAGTGCAGGAAAACTACACGATCGTCAGGCGTCCTCCTAACTGCGAGGACGCCTGAAGTACAGCAGCCCCCGGATGCTCGTCACCCAAACCCGCCCCTCGGCGCCGCCCATCGCAGGGGAGACCAGGCCCGCCCCTCAGCGCCGCCCATCATGGGAGAGAGAGGAAAGACGGCGGCGAGCGCGAACCAGGGGGCGGGAAGGAGGAGCCGAGGAGAAGAGGAACTGACGGCGGGCACGTGACCGAGCGGGAGCGCGCAGGTGAGGGGATGCCGCAGCGGCCGCCGCAGCGAAGGGAGCATCGGCGGGCTTAACCGCCGATGTCACAGTACCTCCCCCCTTACGGCTTCCCTTAGCGAGATTGGCCAAAAACTTTTTTAGAATGCGAGGGGCGTTGATATTCTCCCGGGGCTCCCAGGACCTCTCCTCGGGACCAAAACCCACCCAATCGATAAGAAAAAGGGTCTTACCCCGGGCTTTTTTCATAGCCAAGATGTCCTTGACCTCGAAGACGTTATCAGAGATGGCAGGAGGAGGAACGATGGAAACCGGTTGGAACCGGTTCAGGACTACGGGTTTCAGGAGCGAGACATGGAAGGCGTTGGGCACCCGGAGCGAAGCAGGCAACCTTAGTTTGTAAGCCACGGCATTAATACGTCCAATCACCTCAAACGGTCCAATGTACCGAGGACTCAGCTTGTAAGAGGGAACTCTCAGACGGATATGTCGAGTTGAAAGCCAGACCTTGTCACCAGGATGGTACGGGGGTACGTCCTTCCGTCTCTTGTCTGCATGCTTCTTGATTCGGTCGTTGGCACTTTTGAGCGCATCCCGGGTCTCTCTCCAAATCTGCGAGAATTTTTTAGCAAGAGAATCAGCTGCGGGTACCTCGGTAGAGGTAGAAAAAGGCAATGGAATATTTGGGTTCTGACCGGTTACCACAAAAAAAGGTGACCTGGTGGTAGATTCACTGGGATGATTATTGTGTGAGAATTCAGCCCAAGGTAAGAGCGCCACCCAGTCGTCTTGATGAGCGTTGGTAAAGTGACGTAGGAAGGTGGTTAACCCCTGATTAATTCGTTCCACTTGCCCGTTGGTCTGAGGATGATATGCGGAGGAAAAGTCGAGAGATGTACCCATAAGCCGGCAAAGTGCCCTCCAGAAGCGGGAGGTGAACTGGACCCCCCGATCCGACAGAATCCGCTGAGGAAGACCATGCAGCCTGAAGACCTGGTGGATGAAGATCTCAGCCAACTTTGGGGCGGACGGTAGTCCCGATAAGGGAATAAAATGGGCCATCTTAGAAAAGCGATCTGCCACGACTAAGATGGTGGTACATCCGGCCGAGCGGGGCAAATCGGTCACAAAGTCCATGGCGATCTGTTGCCAGGGGGCTTCAGGAACTGGCAACGGATGAAGAAGACCGGCGGGCAAGGTCCTAGCCACCTTGTTCTGGGCACAGATTGTGCAAGAGGCCACGTAGTCCATCACATCCTGGCGAAGCGTGGGCCACCAATAATACCGGGAAAGCAGTAAGAGAGTCTTCTTGGTCCCCACGTGTCCAGCAATTTTGGAGGAATGTCCCCAGCACAACACCTCTATACGTTTGCCTGGAGGGACGAAGGTCTTACCGGGCGGAGGGGTAGCAAAATTCACAGGAGCCACGGTGATCATCCTGGAAGGCTCGATGATACAGGATGGGATTTCGTCCCTCTCTGAAGACTGCAACGACCTGGAAAGGGCATCGGCCTTGATGTTCCTATTACCCGGTCGGAAGTGAAGTTGGAAGTCAAAGCGGGAAAAAAACAAGGCCCACCTGGCTTGTCGGGCATTGAGCCTTTGGGCGGATTGCAGATAGGCCAGGTTTTTGTGGTCTGTGAGGATGGTAAAGGGATGTACAGCTCCCTCGAGTAAATACCGCCATTCAGTTAAGGCCATCTTAATGGCCAGTAATTCACGGTCTCCAATGGAGTAGTTGCACTCCGCCGGTGAAAAGATTTTAGAGAAAAAACCGCATGGAACCAGCCGTCCGGACGAAGCCTGCTGGGACAAGACCGCCCCAGCTCCAGTGGAGGAGGCATCCACTTCCAGGACAAAGGGTCTGCTGGCCACAGGCCGATGCAAAATGGGTGCTGAGGCAAAAGAACGTTTCAGAGTTTGGAAAGCTTCCTCCGCTTCAGGGGACCAGCTGTTGGTCTTCGTTCCTTTACGGGTCAGGTTCGTGATGGGTTTGGTAACCGTGGAAAAGTGAGGCACAAACTGGCGGTAATAGTTTGCGAACCCAAGAAACCGCTGGATGGCCTTAATCCCCACAGGACGAGGCCACTTGAGAACCGCATCGAGTTTTTCGGGATCCATGCTTAGACCGGAGTCGGAAACGACATATCCCAAGAAGGGTATTGACGACTGCTCAAAAAGGCATTTCTCGATCTTGGCGTAGAGTTGGTTCTCCCGGAGACGATGCAAGACCAAGCGTACACTCCTGCGATGAGAAGGCAGATCGGGGGAGAAAACGAGGATGTCGTCCAGGTAGATGACAACACAAGAATAGAGTAGATCCCGGAATACCTCATTGATAAATTCTTGGAACACAGCGGGGGCATTGCAAAGGCCAAATGGCATGACTAGATATTCATAATGCCCGTCACGAGTATTGAAGGCCGTTTTCCACTCGTCCCCAGCACGGATACGGACCAAATTGTAGGCTCCCCGCAGGTCTAACTTCGTGAAGATCCGGGCTCCTCTCAACCGGTCAAAAAGCTCCGGAATCAACGGAAGAGGGTAACGATTCTTGATGGTGATTTTGTTCAGGCCCCGGTAATCAATGCAAGGCCGCAGTGATCCATCTTTCTTCCGGACGAAGAAAAAACCTGCGCCTGCAGGAGAGGAAGACTTTCGGATAAACCCCTTGGAGAGGTTTTCGTGGATGTATTCCGTCATGGCAGTGGTCTCGGCTGGAGAGAGAGGGTATGTTCTACCTCTGGGAGGAATCGCTCCAGGCATCAGGTCGATGGGGCAGTCATAAGACCGGTGCGGTGGCAGGGAATCCGCCTCTCTTTTGCAGAAAACATCAGCATAAGCGTGATATGGCACAGGAAGACCAGGGAGGTCTGTAGGCTTGCGCTGAGGCTGGGGACGAACCAGGTTACGTAAACAGCTTGCATGGCAGGCGTGCCCCCAGCGCAGGATCTCTCCGGAGCGCCAATCGATAACAGGCTCATGCCGCCTGAGCCAAGGTAGCCCCAAAAGAATGGCGTGGGACAACTGAGGCAAGACATAAAAGGCAATCCTTTCAGAGTGGAGGGCGCCAACTTGCAGGTTTACTTCAGTGGTTACCGAGGTGACGAGCCCAGGAAGAGGTTTGCCGTCAACGGAGGTGATTGCTCGAGGATTACTTAGGACGACCACGGGAATCTGGAGCCTGTCCACCTCCTCCTGGTGGATGAAGTTGCCTGCCGCGCCCGAGTCCACATACGCCTCCACAGAGCTACGCCCCCGTCCTGAAATAAGCAGAGCTGAAACAGTAAGTGGTAGAGAGGGGGTAGAATCACCTAGGGGGCCCTCTCCTACCTGGCCTAGGCGGATGCGTTTCCCGGTCTCTCAGGACAAGTGCGTATGAAGTGGTTGGCCCCTCCACAATAGAGACAGAGTCCCTTGGACATTCTCTCCCTACGCCGTTGTTCAGACAACTTGATACGATCAACTTGCATGGGCTCAGGAGCGGTGTTACTAGGAGGGGCAACGGTGCGCGGAATAGGAGCTTGGTATAACCTAAAGGACCTCTTCTCCCTAGCCGACTCTCGGGCGCGCTCCTGAAAACGCAGATCAATACGAGTAGCCAAGGAGATGAGATCCTCCAGGGTGGTAGGGAGGTCACGCCCTGCCAACTCGTCTTTGATTTTACCAGAAAGTCCTCTCCAAAACGCACCAACCAGGGCTTCATTATTCCACCCCAGCTCCGAGGACAAGGTCCGAAAACGGATGGCGTATTGCCCTACCGTAAGGGACCCCTGGCAGAGGTTAAAAAGGGCCTCAGTGGAGGAAGCAAGGCGTCCAGGTTCATCGAAAACCTTGCGAAATGTCTCCAAAAAACACTGGATGTTGGTCACCACCGGGTCATCCCTCTCCCATAATGGATTCACCCAAGCCAACGCCTCCCCCTCAAGGTGGGAGATTATAAAGGCCACTTTAGCACGGTCCGTAGGATACTGTTGGGGCGAAAGATCAAAGTGCAACCTGCACTGATTTAAAAATCCCCTACACAATTTTGGGTCCCCACAGTACCTGGGTGGTTTACCGAGACGGGGAGGGGGAGTAGAGACGGTGTCCCGGGCTAGGGTGGAAGCGGCCGTAGAGGACTGCAAAGAAAGCAGCCTATCATCCACGGAGGCCATATACCCCAAAATGTGAGACTGAGCATCGCGCTGTTGTGCGAGCTCCTGCTGGAGACTGACTAATAGGGGTGCGTGTGCTGGGTCTGCGGTCTGAAGAGCGGAGAGCCGGGTGTCCATGGACTTCATGAATGACATGATACGGTTCTGATTTTCTCTAAGGAAGAGCAGTTCCTTTTGAGTGGCAGCCGCGGCACCGGCGGGGTCCATGGCCTGACGATACTGTAACGCTAGGGGTACCTAAGATAGAGAGTGGACCCTCTCGATCGCGGATCCGGAGCCCCAGGGTCGAGCACGCCAGGTGAAGACCGACCCCTATACAGGGATCGTTTGGGGCAGGACCACAGAGGACGGAGGCGCGACAGCCGGAACCAAGAGGGACGGCTCCACGGACAGAAGGAGAGGGAAGGCAATGGTACGTGGGAGGACCTAGACGGGCAGAAGGAGGAGGACGGCACCGGAGATGGGAGACAGTGCACAGGCAGGCTGGGAGGGAAGGACGCAGGAGACAGAGAGCGACAGGGAGTGTCAGGCGGAACGCGGAAAGCTACAGTAGAACTGTAGAGGCCAGAGAGTGCAGGAAAACTACACGATCGTCAGGCGTCCTCCTAACTGCGAGGACGCCTGAAGTACAGCAGCCCCCGGATGCTCGTCACCCAAACCCGCCCCTCGGCGCCGCCCATCGCAGGGGAGACCAGGCCCGCCCCTCAGCGCCGCCCATCATGGGAGAGAGAGGAAAGACGGCGGCGAGCGCGAACCAGGGGGCAGGAAGGAGGAGCCGAGGAGAAGAGGAACTGACGGCGGGCACGTGACCGAGCGGGAGCGCGCAGGTGAGGGGATGCCGCAGCGGCCGCCGCAGCGAAGGGGGCATCGGCGGGCTTAACCGCCGATGTCACACTTATTTGTCTTATATTGTCCATTTGTGCTTTGATAAGGCTTATTATATAATTTTTAACACCATTTATAATTTTCCTTAAACATGCAACTTTGACCTTGGTATTTTGTTGAACCATATACATTTGGATCTCATGAACCAACAACTCCCAGTATGTATTAAACAATGATAAGGAGATGCTGGGAGTGGTTGTTATCAGTCATTATCAGACTGCGGACCATGCAGGAACCACAATACTGATGAAACGCAGGCATATGTAAATGTTTACATCCAGGTACCTAATAGGTGACATCTTCTCTGATTGAGTGGTTTCTTTCTTCTTATTTCCATCTTGACCAGATGCCATGATGACTTTTCACATCCACAGCTGTTCTCTGCAGACTTCTCTCTTCTCCAATCTTCTGGAGCACATCCCCACATGGTGACCTTAAAAGTCAAAGTGTTACTAGATTGCCTTCTGCACAAAGATATCTGTCCATACTATGCCCTAAATAAGCCTCCTATGGTGTATGGCCTCTACACTGTGTGCCTTACTAATCCACAACCACATTACTGTGTGCCATTATCAGCTATAACTGCTACAATGTCATTTTTTCTTCTCCAGCCAGATGGCGTCGCCGTCAGGATATGTGCACACGATGCATATTTGCTGCGGATCCGCCGCGGATTTTTCCGCGCAGAAACGCTGGAGATCCGCACTGTGATTTACAGTACAATGTAAATCAATAGGGAAAAACAATCCTGTGCAGATGGTGCAGAAAAATCAGTGCGAATTTGCTGCGGTTTTAAAAGAAGTGCATGTCACTTCTTTTCTGCGGTTTTGCTGCAGTTTTCCACTTGCTCCATTCTACAAAACCGCAGGTGGAAAACCGCAGTGGAAAACCGCACAAAAACCGCAAAAAAAGGAAGAAATCCGCAGGAAAAATGCAGGTCATTAAATCCGCGGGAGGATCCGCACCGTGTGCACATGGCCTCACCTGCACAACAGCAGCTATTGGATCTCTATACAAACCGATATCTGCTGCTGCGCAGGCTCCCCGGCGCCATTCTCAAAATGACTTTCTTTTTTTTCCCTCGCTCAAGTAAATCTGCAAAAGGCATTCAGTGCACAGTAACCATGCGATTATGATGAAGCGCATTTATCATGCAAACTGCAGGGCAGGGCAGTGAGAGATCAGTGGGGGGTCAGTAGTCTGCATTATGAATATCTCATCGGAGCACCACATACATGAACCCCGTCCTAGGGCACGAGAATCTCATTAATATCAAACTGAAAATAAAGATTAAGAAACAGCCACAAGACGGCTTTCATCAACCAAGGCATCATTTTGTTCAGTATAACAGCACCGACCTGACATTGTGTGTAGGTCACTATGCACAATCCTGCTGACAGGTTCCCTTTAAGTAGGCGGCTTTATATCACAAGAGTGGATTTCGTTAGGAAATGGATAAGGCAAAAATGGAGCATTACAGAACAGAAGAAATTAGTAAAGAGAGTGATAAAATATGACGGTGTGGTTTTGCTCCTCTCAGAATTTTGAAAATTGTGTGAACAATTGGAAAAAAAATGTGGAGAGCATTAACCCCTTAGCGACAGAGCCAGTTTGCAGCTTAATGACCAGGCCAATTTTTACAATTCTGACCACTGTCCCTTTATGAGGTTATAACTCTGGAACGCTTTAATGGATCCTGCTGATTCTGAGATTGTTTTTTCGTGACATATTGTACTTCATGTTAGTGGTAAAATTTCTTCGATAAGTCTTGTGTTTATTTATGAAAAAAACAGAAATATGGCAAAAAATTTAAATTTTTATGCCCTTAAATCAGAGAGATGTGTCACATAAATTTCTTAATAAATAACATTTCCCACATGTCTATTTACATCAGCACAATTTTGGATGCAAAATTTTTTTGTGTTAGGAAGTTATAAGGGTTAAAAGTTGACCAGCGATTTCTCATTTTTACAACAAAATTTACAAAGCCATTTTTTTTAGGGACCACATCATATTTAAAGTCATTTTGAGGGGTGTACATGACAGAAAATACCCAAAAGTGGCACCATTCTAAAAACTAGACCCCTCAAGGTGCTCAAAACCACATTCAAGAAGTTTATTAACCCTTTAAGTGCTTCACAGGAACGAAAGCAATGTGGATGGAAAAAATTAACATTTAACTTTTTTTTGGAAAAAAATTAATTCAGAACCAATTTTTTTTATTTTCACAAGTGTTAAAAGAGAAAATCAACCACAAAATTTGTTGTACAATTTCTCCTGAATACGCCGATACCCCATATGTGGGGGTAAACCCCTTTTTCAGCACGCGGCAGAGCTCGCAAGGGATGGAGCACCGTTTGACTTTTTCAACGCAGAATTGGCTGGAATTAAGATCGGATGCCATGTTGCGTTCAGAGAGCCCTTAATGTGCCTAAACAGTGGAAAACTCCAACAAGTGACCCCATTTTGGAAACTAGACCCATTAAGGAACTTATCTAGATGTGTGGTGAGCACTTTGAACCTTCAAGTGCTTCACAGAAGTTTATAACGTAGAGCCGTGAAAATAAGAAATCCATTTTTTTTTCCACAAAAATGATCTTTTCGCCCCCAAATTTTTATTTTTACAAGGGTAACAGGAGAAATCATACCCCCACAGTTATTATGCGATTTGTCCTGAGTACGCTGATACCCCATATGTGGGGAGGAACCACTGTTTGGGCGCATGGGAGAGCTCGGAAGGGAAGGAGTGCCATTTTGGAATGCAGACTTTGATGGAATGGTCTGCGGGCATCATGTTGCGTTTGCAGAGCCCCTGATGGGCCTAAACAGTGGAAACCCCCCACAAGTGACCCCATTTTGGAAATTAGACCCCCTAAGGAACTTATCTAGATGTGTGGTGAGCACTTTGAACCCCCAAGCGCGTCACAGAAGTTTATAAACGCAGAGCCGTGAAAATAAAAAGTCTTTTTTATTTCCACAAAAGTGATTTTTTAGACCCCAATTTTTAGACCCCCAAAGTTGGTAAATAGTGGAAACCCCTCAATTCTTGCTCCAACCCTAACCCCAACACACCCCTAACCCTAATCCCAACCCTAACCCTAATCCTAGTTCGCCCTAACCCTAGCCCAACCCTAGCCCTAACCCTAGCCCAACCCTAACCCTTAACCCTAGCCCAACCCTAACCCTAGCCCAACCCTAACCCTTAACCCTAGCCCAACCCTAACCCTAACCCTAGCCTAGCCCTAACCCTAGCCTAACACTAGCCTAACCCTAACCCTAGCCTAACCCTAGCCTAACCCTAACCCTAGCCTAACCCTAGCCTAACCCTAACCCTAGCCTAACCCTAACCCTAGCCTAACCCTAACCCTAGCCTAACCCTAACCCTTATGGAAAACTGAAAAAAAAATTTTTTTTTTTATTTCATTGTGTGCGCCTATATAAGGGGGTGATAAACGGGGGGGTTATGTACTACTATTTTTATTATTTTGATCACTATGATCGTTTATCATAGTGATCAAAATAATGAATGGAATCTGCCAGCCGGAGCCAGCAGATTCCCGGCGGGCGCACTGCGCATGCGCCCGCCATTTTCAAGATGGCGGCGCCCATCGGATGACGCCGGCGGGTGCGGGACCACCGGGAGGGGACGGAGGACAAGGGAGAGGTATCGGGAGTGGACCGGGGGGATCGGGGACCCTATTTCTCTATCCTCTGATGTGCGATCACATCAGAGGAAAGAGAAATTAAATGTAAAATTGCGGCTTTTTTTTTTTTTGCGGTCGCCGTTATAGGGTTAATAACGGCGATCGCAAAAGCGGGGGTCGGTAAAAACCGACCGATTCATGTTCTCTGGGGTCTCGGCTACCTCTGGCAGCCGAGACCCCGGAGAAAATCCGACACTGGGGGGCGCTATTCACTTAAATCACAGCGCCGTGAATTAACGGCGCTGTGGTTTAAGTACCCTTAATTACCGCCGTTAAAAGGCGTATCGGCGGTCGTTAAGGGGTTAAACCTCGGGGGAGAGATAATCAACAGCTTAAACATCAGTGAGTTTTTTATTTTTAAATATTTGCTTATGTTGGGTTTTTTCATTATTATTTTTTTCTGAACAATTAGAAAAAGGTTGTGAGTGAAGGAATTAGGCCGGGGTCTCACTCGCGAGTGCAATGCAAGAAAAGTGTGCGAGTCTCTCGCCTCAATCCCCGGCACTGCCACCGGTGGCTCGGAGCAGAGCGTTCAACTGCAAAGAAATACATGCAGCCGCACACTCCGGTCCCGAGTGCCAGCGGTAGTGCCAAGTATTGAGGCCAGAGACTCTCGTGAGTGTCTCGCATTGCACTCACAAGTGTGACCCGGCCTTAGGAAGATTGTTGTTTTTATCTGATTTCCTCTTTTTGTATCTCTACAGTATGTTTTGTACAATAAAGTTGTAAAATTCAAAAAATGAGCAAACAATTGCAGGGTTCTAATGATGTCACAATGGGCTGGAGGCTATAGAATGCCCCGTCACCCAGGGTTCCGTTGAGGGTTTTAGTAGGCGTTTGTGGAGAGAGGAGTGTTGTGAGCGACTTGTGCAAATATGATGCCAAGAAAGCGATTTAAGAGTATTATAGTTCTCTGTGATACCGAGGACAGCAGCGATGATGACGATTTACATCAGGTGAGCATCATTTTATATTCTTAAATAAATAAAAAATATTTGGGATAAAAGTTCAAGAAAAGATGGTGGGACAGAAAATAGCGCTCCAAGTAGATGAGGCGATAACTCGGATCATGATTGCAGAGTGAAGACTGCGTCACTTGTAATATTTGTGACAATATGTCCATGTACTGGATACATAACATTGTATGAAGACACATAAATGTCACCACCGCCCCTATCCATAGCCTAACCATAAGTGTCCCATACCCCCGCTATACTCTGTACGTGGAATAAGCACAGTGGAGACCACACTCATATCGCTGCCCACCTGTAATCAGTGGAATATGGGGTAAGATTATAGATTGGAGATGTTCATGGTTATAGATTCTATCTGACATGTTTGCCATTTTTTCAGTCTCATCGAAGAAAGAGGCCAATACCGAGGTCTCCAGGCCAAGATAACACCACTGGCTTCAATTCGGGCCCGACTCCGAGTTTACCAGGTACTGTAACCCTAATCTAGTGAAGTCTCTGAGGTATTAATAAGCCATTGTAGTCACCGGGTGCAGATCACGTGCACATTGTGGTCAGGGCTTGGATTTATCGTTATTATTCGTCTATGGTAGAGTTTATAGCAAACATTTCTGTTCAGCATTTGGTCAGGAATATTCATGCAGGCGTTATAAAGTCAGCCAGAAATGGGATTTGGGGATTGCTTCTCATGGTGGCCATGTACAGGGCGGATTACTGGAGCTGAAGGTGATTGTTTTGCCCCATGTACCTATAGGGAAACACTGGATAATTTATTAGGATTTATTTCTTTTGATATTGAGCCTCGGTCGTTGCTATTACAATATTCTAATAAGAGAGTTATATTGTGTTTCCCCCACAGATCTGAGTTTACCACCAACAGATCATGGTCCGGACAGTACCACCTGGTAAGACACGTTTCCTCCATTACTAAGTACAAGATGGGGATTAATGATTAATGATGGCTCATTACCTGTTACATTTATTCCACAGCTCCGATGACATCATTATTGATGATGATGATGACGATTCCAATAGAGCAGCAACTTCCATGTATAATAGTAAGTTATCATTTCTAGACACAATCCAGGTTTATGTTATTGTAGAGGTAACAATTACTTTTCTGTACTGTCACAGGTCAGTTTCCAAATCTAACAATTACAAGGGCGCTGATCAGGAGTTGGAACAGTGAGCCACCTGGGAAATGTGCTGTAAATGCCAGTGTCAGAGAATGACAGCAGCATTTAACAGGTTAACAGAAGCAGGCAGAGCTCCAATCCACTCTTGGCTGTCAGAGGCAGATGATGGTTGAATGACACAACCATCATCTGCCATGAAAGAGGCGGGCTCAACTCCTTAGCCCTCTCCATTCATTCTCTACTGATGAGGGCCGTACATGGTTGCTAAGGGGTTAAATTACAGATACCTTACAGAGGTAATCCTATTTTACGCATGCTTGATTGGTGTGGATCCTGTGTCTCGGATATTTCCATATTGGGAGAGCAAGTCACCGCCATGTTGACTTATGGCCATTGTTATCCTTAGAGAATTTATTACAGATGTGCAGTACATTTGCTTGTGTCTTTTTGGAAACCCAATAGACATCAATGGAGAAATCCCTGCACCAAGGAATCCCACATCTCCATTAAAACCATGGAGGCTACCATGAATCAGCAAATGAGGTGAAAATGGACCCCTACCATTTGAGGGTCCACCCTCCGGCCATTGAGGACATGTTCACTTCTGATCTTGTACTGAGCACATACAACATTACTAAGGATATATTACCTGAGTAACAGGTGGGATAGACATCTGAGAAAGTTTATGGACCCTGATGTTGCTGAACCCCATTATAATGTCAGATCCTGATCTGAAGGGAAGATCCTGTGGATTTCTGGTGGTCTGGTCAGCTATGTCTTCTGCTCTGGTCGGATCCCATATTCATAGTCTTATTAGTCCTCTACACTCTATATTTATAGACCCCTCTCTAGTACGGGCTGCATACTAACACGTCTGATTTGAGCCTTATAAAAAGTATTTTCACTCTTCCATATTTCTGTACAGATCATTTACCATCTGACAGCGAGGAGAGCTCTGCTACAGAGGAGAGGTAAGTTAGGCCAGATCCATCTACCTCTATATAAAGCCATGAACTAGGCAAGATGTTTCCTGTGGATTTATATATGATTCTTATCTTTGCCAGGACACCACGATGTAACATCCCCGGCTGTTTCCTGGAAGAAATTATTTCTCCTACTTCCATCTATGTTACCCACTTCCAGGAAAATAAGGAGGAGCTGGTGGAGCGACTGTACAACTTGTACAACCGGACAGTCTTCGATAATAAGGTATCACATCTTGTCATGGGTTTCTGGGTGATACATGACTTCTCTATTATCTCCCCCTTTAAACAATCAATTCCAAGAAAAATGGCTCTAACTTTCTAAAAAAAGGCAGATTCCTAACCCCATTGTCATGTTTCTGTAATATAGTTATTGAATATCTCAGGTAAATCTCACTTAGTTTGGTGAATGCCGTCACCCTCTTCCCATCTGTGGGACGAGAGGAAACCTTAGATGATCCACCATGCAGAGACAAAAAGATTAGCATTTTTTAGCTTGACGTTCAAAGGATTTTTACATTTATTTATAAGAAACATTTAGTTGATATTTGGACATTTTAGAATAAGGTTATTTTTATTTTTGTTCTCACATCTTGGACTTCTCGGTAGACCCCGCGCCCCATACAAGTAGACCAGTGCTGTAAATGACATATGAGAGTTGGGGACTTTGTAAGATTGGGGGTCAAAGAGTTTACAGATGTAATGGAATTTGTTTTCTTTATTTTAGCTCCCTTTGAAAATGGACATTTTGTGGAGCAAGAGGCTGACAGCATCCGCCGGCCAATGCTGGAATAAGCTGCAGGACAACCTCCGTTTCTCATATATTGAGCTTTCCGAAAAAGTCTGCGATTCTGCCGGTAGGTTTCACATCACATCCATCCTACAGCTTCATAAGACAACCTGTATACAGGGCAAAAAAACTGCTACTTGTTATGCAGAACATCTTAGAAACTCATTGTACATACTGTCATAAGAAAAACTAAGTACACCCTCTTTGAATTCTAGTATTTTACATATCAGGAGAAAATAAAAAAAGTATCAGCTCCATAGAAAGTCCTAAAAGTAGGGAAATACAATCTCAGAAAACAACGAGAAAAAAATATATTGCATCATTATTTATTTAACAAAAAGTAGGCCAAAAGGCAACAACGGTGTGTGATAAAGTACACCGTCGATGCAACTTCAAGTTATTGCTGCTAAAGATGATTCTAAAAGCTATTGATTGATGGGGTGTACTTATTTTTCACTCTCTGCTTCTGCATTTTGAAGTAGGTTTCGGTAAATAAATAACGGCATGGTTGACTTGTCACGTGTTGTTCATCTCATGATGTATTTTGTATTTTGTCCTGCTATGTAAAACCAAATAGTTCAATCAGGGTGTACTCAGACTTTGTCATAACTGTATAACCTCTTGTTTTAGAGCGAGTACGATCCACACTTGCGCATGAGATGTGCCATGCCGCCACTTGGATAATCAACGGTGAACGCAAAGACCACCATGGCTTGATATGGCAGGCTTTCACAAGAAGGGTAAACCTTATCCATCCCGAGCTGCCAAAAGTGACGGAATATCACAATTATACCATCAACTACACCTACAAGTACAAATGCCACCGGTGTGATAAAGAGTAAGTGGATTTTATGACCCATCTCCTCCGGACACACAATCACTGCGGAGAGACGTCCGTGCGGTTCTGTTGGTGGAATGCTTTCATACTTTACTACTATCAGAGCGGACTGACGTCTGGGGGGCGGTAGGGTTTAGGATGCTACGTGTTATATTTTCTGTGCTGGGCCAGTTCTTAATATATCGATTTCAATTTGTTCTTTTGAATATAATCCATGGTGTTAATGAACGTTCATTCCAATCCAGTAACCAATATTCCTCTTATCTTTGCAGAATTGGGCGATTTAGACCAATAGCTGGCAATAAACGTAAATGCCGCCGGTGCGGAGGACGAATGCAACAACTACCCAGCAGCTAAACATGTAACTATTCTTCAGAATATTTAGTCTCTAATTTGATTTCTTTAAAATGTAAAGTTGAGACACTTTTATATATTTTCCCCTGAGTAGCGAGACAATGAATATCTGTGTTCATCACCAGCAATTAGCGGTAAAGATCCAGAATCCGTCCTCATAGGTTCCAGATAAGCCCCGGTTACATTTCCCATAACTTGCTGGCTATGGAATGATTGACCATTCCCAGCAATTATCTACAATGCTCTGGAAAACCTTCTATGAGTTTACGCTTTGTTGGATGTAATTATTTTCTTTCTATTTTCAGGTTCATTATTGGAACAGTGAGATTCCTCTAAATATTGTCATCTCATCCACCTGTGATGGAGGTAAGAATGAATCTTCCATTATTGTCAGCAATCAATAATAAAAGTGAATTTTACAATATTGAGAATCTGGAGTCTCTAATTTAGTCTTTTATTGAGTTTTATCATTTAAAGATTAAATACTTTTATATATTTTGCCTTTTTCCACCACCGTGTAGGGAGACAATCAGTTTACGTCTTCATCACAAGCAGCGAACAGCAAACATTCAGAATCCACCTCTTCTGATGGACACAAAGTTTCTGACGTGCGTTTTCCAGGTAAATATTTCGGTGCTTTTCCTCCAATCATTCCTGTTTTCAAGATGGGCAACAGCGAGGACAGTGTAAGCAAGGTGTCATAACAGAAGAAATGCAATATCGGTTTTATTACTGCATTTATTTGTTCTAATTATTATTTTTTCTTGCTGCACAATTTTTAAATTCTGTCTGAGAAAGGAAGGAAATGATGAAAGTTATCAGCCTACTGCTGCGGAGGAATCTCCAACACCCAGTCTGACGGGCGAGATGAGTCCCTCTGACATGGCATGCCGTATAGATCTATTGTGAGTGCTCTCACCATAGCCGTATGGCTCATGTCGCATTTATCTCACATTACACTATTATTGGCAGCTTCCTATTTCCAATCTCCACATTGGCCTTCTTTGTAGACAATATATAATGCAATATTTCAGGTCTATTTCACCTTCAGCTGATGACCAGGAATACAATGCTGAAGTTCCTTCTCGGAGTTTGATTCTTTTGATCACCAGTACCTTTTGTCAAGTTTTTTATAAACATCTTTTAATTGTTTTCAGGTTAATGAGAAAGGCGACTTATCGCTTCTACACAGGCATGACACATCGTGGAAGAAAACGGTGAATTCCGGCACCGACCTGCGCTGAGAACAGTTTCCAAGACCTGGAGAATCTCTACAAGTGCTTTATAATCAGAGCTGCCCAGCAATGGATATGGCGCTGGACATTTGAACTTCAATAGTCATCAGTTGCTTTTTTTTTCTAATTTTTCTGAGTTAGATATAAATACCATTAAAAAATGAATATATTAATTCTTTCCAGTTTGGGATTTTTGTTCTGCAAAACGATGGCTGTTGATAAACATATTACAATCAATGTTGTCTACTTGTGATATTCAGCCATAATCCGCCTCACACAATCGAGAGGAGCAGAGCTTTGTCTGCTGCTGTTAAACTGTTAAATGCAGCTGTCAATCTGTGAGAGTTGCATTTCACCCCTTAACGTCTAATGACGGACACAGTCCATCATGGCTGGGTGTCAGTTTCCGCACCAGGACGGACAGTGTCCGTCATGCATGTAAAGTGTCACTAAAACTTGCAGACACCCAGTGATAGTTCACCGCCGGCAGATGTGTATGACAGCTGAGAGGCACGGAAAGAGGTGCAGACACCACTAGCGTAGTTACGAGGGGGGCAGAGGGTGTTGTTGCCTCGGGCCCCTTGCTTTGAGGGGGCCCACCCAGAGCTACTGCCACTGAGTATACCACCTGAGTTGTAATCAGGGTTACCGGTTAGGGGCCCACTCAGATTTCCCCCCCCCCCGAGCTGAACCCCTAGCTACGCCTCTGGCAGGGACCCATGCTGTCAGTCCCCGCACCCAGATCGCTGTAATCGGGCAGTCAATCTGACTGACCGCTCACAGCATGACTGCGCAGGAGATGCTGAAATATCAGCCCTTCCTGCCCGATCAGAGGAGAAGCTCGGTGCTGACAGTTACTGAAAGGGCAGCAGCCACGGGACAAATGGAGGAGTACGAGGAAGAAGAGTTAATGGGCATGCAACAGTCAGGAGATGAAGTGGATAATGATCCTCTCTCGGTTGTCTGTAATTTGGGGAAGGGGACTGAGGAAGCAAGCTTGAGTGTTAACTCGCCACCCACACAGCATGGATATGGACCTCATGGAAGAACCTGACACAGGAGCGCCTTCTTGCTGTACTATCTGCATCATCATGCCCTTATATTTAGGATTAGAAGTAGCACTGACTACTGGGTTGTCATTCTGTCAGATCCACAGTACAAGAGTAAATTTTGCCAGAGGCGTTCCCCCCTTGTAAGGGATGCGCGCATGCTGGAGTATTATATAAATACGCTTGTAGACAATCTTAAGAGTGGTTTTTCCCAAGACAGCAGTGAGGTACACAGTGTGCATCGCAGTTATAGACTTCCAACCCCGGGAATGTTGAGTTGTCAAATAGGAAACAAAATAAAACAAAAGACAAGAAAACAGCTAATTACAAAAAGTACACACCTACTCCAGAAAAGGGGCAAAACTTAAATTTTCGTTCAACCCATGAGGATGCACAGTTTTAAGTGTCCAGATCGATCTGGACTCGAGGCACGCCAATCTGGAGGACATTTTTTGCCCCTTTTCTGGAGTAGGTGTGTACTTTTTGTAATTAGCTGTTTTCTTGTCTTTTGTTTTTAACCTTCCTTTTGTTTTATCTTTTTTAGTATATACAGTGCTTAATATTGTGGATTCCGAAAGGTTTTTGTGGATACATGATGAAGTGGACCATATTCCATCATTTGGATCTTCACATTGAATAACGCCATGTGACGAATTTTACACTATGGACAATGGATGGGTGTTATGAGTTGGGGTTGTTATTATATGAATCCTACCGCTCATACGTCTTGGTATATTGTAGATATACCGTGAGACATGATGTTTACTAAAGTGTATTTCAACTCTATCTGGGCAATCTAATGTTCTGTATATACAGTTATACTTATATATCCATACTTATGATGGCATAAATTTTTATGTTATATTTTCTATGATTGCTCCAGGTATACCTTTGGTATTTGGATGTATATTAGGGTTATATGTGCGGGTTTGGCTTTGAGGGCATCTCTTATTTCTATTTAGCAATAACACTGGTGCTGCGGGCAAAAAATAGGAAGAGGTTATTTATTTTTATATATTTTTTATATATATATGGTTACATCAATATGCTCATTATATTTGGCTTTTGCTATTTATTTACCTTTTCCATTGCATGCAGCACCAGTGTTTTATGTATTATCTATTATTTTTTACTATTCTTGATAATATACTGGCGATCTCATCCCTCAGACCGGCTATTGCTGCCTTTTGGATATGCTGGATCTTTTGCCCCTAACTAATATGGCGCCTATCCATACATGTTTGTTATGCGCATGCCCAATCTACATTGTGTGACTTGTTGGTCCCTCCTCCCGGCCGGCGCATGGCGGCTTTGGGCGTCCGGTCATGTGGGGCCCCACGTCATCCGGACGTCACGGCTGTCCATCTACCGAGCGTGGGGGCGGGTCCACGGTTACCCGGGTAGCGCTGAATGACTTCCGTCCAATACATGGACTGGCCCTTCCGGTCTCTGCACTATAAGAAGCACTGAGGTTCATTGTCTTATAGCGCCCCCTGACGAAGACTCCCGAAACGCGCGTCGGGGCGGGTACCTGGTCCTTTCACTTGTCGCTGTGCACGGGCACTTGAACTGGTAATGTAGGACAGATTTATATTTCCTTGTCATGACCCTGTGTAATCCACTTTGAGGTTATTATTGTTATATATAGTGGGCCATCTTCCCACACTACTCTTTGTGTGTTATGACCGTGTGCCATATTACATGATGATATCACTGCTACACTGAGTGGGGTTTGTTCCCACTTCACACTTTGAGTGGTTGTTATAACATCTCTGTGTTTCTTCCTTTTGTCCTTCCCATTTGGGTTATGTTTGATTGACATGTGAGGACTTCTGGTACCTTTTTTATGACAAGTTACCAACTGTTGCAATTTTTAATGGTATAGTCCCTTGCCCTGTATCCTAAATAAAGCAATTTTATTTATTGACCTGTTTGTTGTCAGGAAGTTTGTTCCTTTCTTCCTTCCCCTTGTAACTTTCATCAAGAAGATCAAGTCATGGATTTCCAATGACTTTTGCATTCCAGTCGCAGACATGGCAGACTAGGCATGGTGTCATTTTTAGTGTCATGAATTGATTTTGCGCTATTGCAGTCTGTGACACGTTTATTGTGGCTTCTGTGCCTACTGTTCCTACTGCTGCAGATGTTACAAACATTTTTTTTAAATGTGGAGACTCCAAGTTTGGTCTCCATATGGTGTGTTGCCTGTAGTGGAAGGGGTGTCACAGCACAATTATACTATTTCCACTCTGGGGAAATTGATGCCACTTTAGTGGTGTGTGACAATAATTTTTTGAAATGTGGAGACACCAAGTTGGGACTCCATCTGGTGGGTTGCCTGTAGTGGAAGTGGTGTCAGAGGCCCATTATACTGTTTCTACTCTGGAAAATATAATGTAACTTTAGTGGTGTGTGACAACAATTTTTTGAAATGTTTGTACTCCAAGTTGGGTCTTTATCTGTTGGGTTGACTGTAGTGGCAGGGGCATCAGAGGGTCGTTATACTATTTCTACTCTGGGGAAATTGATGCCACTTTAGTCGTGTAGGACAATTATTTTGTGAAATGTGGAGATTCCAAGTAACGTCTCCATCTGGTGGGTTGCCTGTAGTGGAAGTGGTGTCAGAGGCGCATTATACTATTTCTAATATGGGGAAACTGATGCCATTTTAGTGGTGTGTGAGAATATTTTTTATAAATGTGGAGACTCCAAGCTGGGTCTCCCTCTGGCGTGTTGCCTGTAGTGGAATAGTTGTCAGAAGCCCATTGTACTGGTTCTACTCTGGGGAAATTGATGCCACTTTATTCGTGTGTGACAATAATTTCTTGAATGTTTGCACTCAAAGTTGGGTCTCCATCTCGTGGGTTACTTGTAGTGGAAAGGATGTCAGAGGCCCATTGCTCTATTTCTATTTTGGGGAAATTGATGCCACTTTATTGGTGTGTAGCAATTTTTTTTAAATGTTTGCACTACAAGTTGGAATTAGAGATGGTGTATTTCACCATGGATGGAAGACACCCCTTGTCAGAAAAGGAAAAGAGAAAACTAACAAAGGACACAGGCAGAGGCGCACATGAATGACAGTGGTTAGAGAGGTGTTAGTATTTTGATATTCAGGCTAAATATTGGTGAATAAATGTGAATTGTCAGCTCTGCTCATGGACCTTAAGGAAGAAGTTGTTCTTCATTTGCATTGGATCCTCAGTGAAATGTAACAAATGTTTACAGATCTCTGAAGTCAACACTTACTTTCTGACCAGAATGGTTTTCTACATTTGCATAACTTGAAGCTCACGGACCCCACATTTAAAAGCTCCAATGGGGTTCTATACCAGGGACAGGAAATTATTCATTTGAGGAAAGCGTTTGCAAATATCCAATTAGGAGAAGGAGCCACCACTCCTTCTGGGCATGAAATTCCACAAAGGCTTAGAACACGGTGGAGCAGGAGTTCCTATGTAGGGTAATGAAGTAGTTTGGGTTTGGTGAGAATTTTACTAGGTGGATCCAAGGCCGGAACAAGGTATTTTGGTGCCGTAGGCAGATGAAGCCGATGGTGCCCCCCCCCGATGAACTTTCAGTCCCTAAGTAAAGGAATGGGTCAGAGACTAAAGCGACAGGTCCCCTAACGCCCCTGTCCTTTCCTTCTGATGGGTTAAGTAGCAAGCTGTTAAGACTACTATCAATAGAATTTCTACCTTTTTCACTCAAAAATACCAGCAAAAGTATAAAGAGTGATGTGATGTACTTTAGAGAAGTGGCTCAACAGGGAGTATTTTTTTTAAGATAGATATAGAATCATTCATTGTTTAAGGACCATTAAGAGAATACAAATAGCTATATTCATCCCTGACAGCCTATATTGTAAATCTCAGACCTAGTGATGGTCATGGAAACTAATATAGCTTAACTATAATGGGGGCTGTTTGGTTTCAGTTAAGATGTTCAGCATTTGGAAGACATCATAATAGAAACTAAACAGACCCTATTATAGATAAAGGGATACATATGATGATTTTACTCCCATCAGGGTAGTTCTGGTGCCGTATTTCTGTATTGATGGTGCTTCTGCTGATGTATTCATGTATGGATGGTGGTTCTAACAATGTATTTATGTAGTAATGAATGTTCTGGTGACTGATTCATAACCAGAACCATCATCAATATAAAACCAAAATCATCCTCACTACATAAATTGAACACCAGAGCTATCACTAGTACATACATACGGCACCAGAACCATCATTAGTAAATAACTATGTCATTAGAACTTCCATCAGTATATGAAAATGGCACCAGAACCACCATCAGTAGATAAATGCATCACTAGAAAGCTCATCAGTACAGGACTACATCACCAGAACCACTATCAGTACATTAATGTGTCACCAGAACCACAGCCAGTGAAATAAGTACATCAGCACCATTATCTACATAATTACGGCACCAGAACTGTAAGGAAAACACACGAGAGGAGAGATGGGGGATACGGAGCTTACACAGCCACAGCTCTCTGGCGCCCCCTTACCCTCAGGTCAGTCAGGGAACTCCACCTAGGTTATGGAGTCGCCGGAGAGGCTGCCCTGTCATTTACTGGTTATCAGGGCACTCTGCAGTGATTGCTGTATATATATCACCAGTCCCAGTCCGGGAATATATATATACAGTATATATAAAAACCTCCGGTCAGTCACTGCCAGCATCCCCCAATAACATCAGAACAGTATGCTGCCACCAGTTCCTCATTAGATATAAGCCCAGTCCGTTTAAAAGCTTATATCGGGTCAGAAACCAAACCCAGGAAGCGTATAAGTACTAGCCGAACTCACGGATGTGGGAAATCGGGTTTCCAGATAAAAGAGCAGCCCAGGATTAATTGATAGTTTAATTGCCGAAATACAGAGTAATATACAGATATTACAGCCAAAAGTACAGATAAAAGTAGGGTACAGGTATGGGGAGTGCAGTCAGCTGTATGTGTCACGTTCCTTACCACTTGTGGATAAGGGAAGTTCTGGTATCCACAGGCACCTTGTTAGCTCCTAGTCCGTCTCCACACGTGACATGACGTGGCTTCCATGGCAGAACCAAGACAAAGGCTAAATGTGTGCAGCTAGCTTTTTAACCCCTAGCTCGCCCCTCCAATATTTGCCATTGTCCCTCTGGGTTGGACTGAATTCTGCTCCCTTGAACTCTAGCTAAAATAAATCCCAAAATCTAGGCTGAGTCATAACTTCCTAGCGGGAGGTTCAAATCAACGACTGCCATCTCAGTGCGTTCGTTGGGTCTGGAAAGATATTGAGAGTCCAAACTTGGGTCGGCTAAGTGGTTCTGGAGAGCCAGTCTCGATGCTTAGTATCTGGGGCAACTAGAAATATATGAGACAATGGTACTCTCATAATTCATCTCTAGGTGTCGGTGACGCTCAGTCTAGATCTTCCTTTGGTGTTGGCCACCTTGCACAAAAGATAGCAGGCGGTTCTAGCTCTTGCCGTCATTAACACGTGGCCTCTAATTCTCTGACCAAATGGTGAAGTTCTGTTCTTTTGGGGATTTGTGTACTTATCCCAAGAGTGGGGGGCCACTTCAGAAGTGGAGGAAGATCTCTGGACAATATATTGGGCCTGAATAGTACATCCAAAATGGAGTCTCCCTCATCCCTCACTTGGGGCTGTTTGGTTTCAGTTAATATGTCCAGCATTTGGAAGACATCATAATAGAAGCTAAACAGACCCTATTATAGATATAGGGATACATATGATGATTTTACTCCCATCATGTTAGTTCTGGTGCCATATACCTTGTGAGAATCAGGGAGGAATAGTGGATGAGGGCAGGTATATCTCGCCCAGATACCTTTCCTATGTGGCCTGGTCCGGTCAGTATCTCACCTGGTGACTAATGAATAATGGGAAGCAGATATAAAAGGAGGCCAGGTGGTGTGTTAGTAGCTCAGCCTGGGGAACACAGAGAGCCTGTCTGTGTGAGCGACACTTGTGAGTGAAAGCTGTGCTTACGGTAACGCTGGTTTGGGTGGCTGGGAGAAGCCCTCCAGTTGGTAGTTAGTACGGACCCTGTTTAGTTAGTGCCGGACAGGCAAGGAATTGTTTTATGTTTATTTTCCTGTATGTTTTGCTTTCACCTGAAATAATCCTGACCCAGCGTCAGTTATGTCCAAAACCCGGCTGTGCACCTGAGTTTCATGCTAAACCCACGTGACCTTTGACCCCAGCAAAGGTGATCCCGGAGTGTTTTATCACACCCTGTATTGATGGTGCCTCTGGTGATATATTCATGTATGGATGAAGGTTCGTATAATGTAGTGATGAATGTTCTGGAGATTGATTCGTAACCAGAACCATCATCAATATGAAACCAAAATCATCATAAGTACATAAATTGAACACTAGAGCTTTCACTAGTACATACATACGGCACCAGAATCATCATTAGTAAATAACTATGTCACTACAGCTTCTATCAGTATATGAATATGGCACCAGAAGCACCATCAGTAGATAAATGTATCACCAGAAAGATCATCAGTACAGGACTACATCACCAGAACCACTATCAGTACATTAATGCGTCACCAGAACCACAGCCAGTAAATAAATACACCAGCATCATTATCTACATAAATACGGCACCAGAATCATCACTGGTAAATAACTATGTCACTAGAGCCACTATCAGTACATGAATACAGCCCAATAGCCAGCATCAGGAGATAAAGGCATCACCAGAAACATCATCAGTACATGAATACATCACGAGAACCACAGCCAGTAAATAAATACAACATCATCATCATCATCAGTGTATGTGGACACCACCAAAACTATCACTAGTACATGAATACATCACCAGAACCACCATCAGTACTGTTGGGGTGATCTCCTAATGCGAGATCTTAGTGACTGCCTGCCCCTGACCTGATAAATATGAGCCGAATGCATGCATAGAAGACGGACATCAGACACAAGGTCAGGTGTGCTCCTCTCTTGGCCAGTGCTGTCACAGAACTGACTTTATTAGTATAAACGAAAGACCATGTAATAGGCAGGAAAAGGGCATTGCTCAGCTTCTCCGGAGCCATTGTACCAGTCTGTATAAGGTCCGTGCTAAGTCTATTCCACATATGGTCTTCAGTGTATCCTCATCACATTCCAAGGATTCTAGGGCATAGTTCCAGCATATAGACACCACCTTGCCACACCACGTCTGAACTAGCTTATGTTAGATTAATAATTGATTTCATTAGCCGTTCTCTCCTTCACAGTACAGCAATAAGTTGTATTGTCAAGTCAGGCCCATATACCGTATATACTCGCGTATAAGCCGAAATTTTCAGCCCATTTTTTTGGCTGAAAGTCCCCCTCTCGGCTTATACGCGAGTCATATATGCCAGGGGGTCGTGGGGTGGGGCGGGGGTGTCAGATCACACTGAGCCCCTCTGGCACGGTCTCTGCAGCCCCCTGCTTGTCCCACTGTCTCAGGCTCCTTCCTTCAGCGGTCATGTGGTACTGCTCATTAAAGTCATGAATATGCGCATATTTATGACTTTAATGAGCGGTACCACGTGACCACTGAAGGAAGGAAGGGAAACCTTCGGAGAATGGGGCTGCAGAGACCACGCCAGGAGGGGGTAAGTATACCCGCTATTCACCTGTCCCCATTCCAACGCTGCTCTCCGCTGTCTGCCGCGTCCTCTGTTAGTGACATTCAGGCAGCAGAGGGCGCGATGACATGGTTACTGCGCGCTGTGCCCTCTGCTGCCTGAACATCACTGACGGAGGACACGGCAGACACCGGCACCTGTTCCCCAGTGAAGGAGAGGTGAGTATGTCTTTTTTTTATTTGCAGCAGCATATGGGGTATAATCTATGGAGCAGCATATGGGGGCATAATCTGGGGGCAGCATATGGGGGCATAATCTAAGGAGAATTTTATGTAGCAGCATATGGGGCATAATCTATGGAGCACCTTATGGGGCAGCATATGGGGGCATAATCTATGGAGCATCTTATGGGGCAGCATATGGCGGCATAATCTTTGGAGCAGCATATGGGGCCTATTCTATGGAGCAACTTATGGGGCAGCATATGGGGGCATAATCTATGGAGCATCTTATGGGGGCATAATATATGGAGCATCTTATGGGTCCTATTCTATGGAGCATCTTATGGGGCCATTATTAACCTTTGTGCAGCATTATATGGGGTGTATTTTGTATGGAGCAATATATGGGGCTCCTGATTCAATATGGATGTTCAAAAACATTTAATCTACTGATGTCTCAATTACAGTAATTTTACTTTTATTGGTATCTATTTTTATTTTTGAATTTTACCAGTAGCTGCTGCATTTTCCACCCTAGGCTTATACGCGAGTCAATAAGTTTTCCCAGTTTTTTGTGGAAAGAGTAGGGGGGTCAGCTTATACACGGGTCGGCTGATACACAAGTATATACGGTACATTTGGTATTCAATTAAATTAAATGATTATTAAGAAAAAATCAAGACAATTAATGCAGGGGTGAGAATAAATTACTCACCCGGCCTCCGCTCCCACGCCGCAGTCGCCCTCCGCTCCCACGCCGCAGCCTCTCTCCACCCGACAGCCGCGGCGGTCACCTGAGACAGGCCCGCGACCGATGCCTTCCCTGCATGCTATGCACATGCGCCATAGGCCGCGCCTCCTTCCTGCTTCTTATGCTCCGGCTGTGCCCTGACCAGGAAGCACCTTTGGACCAATGGCTGACCAGACGGAGCCATATCAGGCCGCTTCCCCCTGAGGGAGGCGCCTGATCGTTGTGTTTCCTGACACTCTGGCCTCGCTCCATCGTGCACACTCTGCTCCTGCAGTTCCTGTCTCGGCTGCTCTTCACAGCAGCTTCTCAGTCCTGCTACCCGTGTTCCTGGTGTTCCCCTTCCGACGCCCCGCCTCGCCAAGCCGCCTCGTTTCACCGGGGATCCCAAGCTCTGTAGGGGGTTCTTAAATAAGTGTAGTCTCCACTTTGAATGGCTACCGCAGCAATATCCCTCGGACCGGGCCAAAGTGGCCTTCATCATGTCCCATCTGGAGGGAGAGGCCCTGTCTTGGGTAAACCCGCTCTGGGAGCGTGACGACCCGGTCGTTTCGAGTCTCCCGGTTTTCCTGGATACATTTCGTAAGGTTTTCGATGAGTCACTCTTTAACTTACACCAGGGTTCTCTCACGGTCGGACAGTACGCTATTCGCTTTCGCACTATTTCCTCCGAGCTCGGCTGGAATAACGCAGCTTTGGTGGGGGCATTCTGGCGCGGTCTTTCTAGTAAAATAAAGGATGAACTCGCAGGTCGAGATACCCCGTCCACCTTAGAGGACCTTATCTCGCTGGCTACCCGCATTGACCTGCGCTTCCTGGAGCGCGCTCGGGAGTCAGCGAGAGACAGGCGCTCCTCCAGGTCAGTTTCTCCTTTCACTTAGTCTGCCAGCTCCCGTTCAGTCGGATCTTCTTCCCTCTCTTTGGGTGAGCCCATGCAGATAGATCATCTCAGGTTGGCCGAGTTACGTCAGAGAGAGAGACGGGCACAAGGTCTGTGCCTCTATTGCGGTCATTTGTCACACTATATCCGCACCTGTCCTAAGAGACAGGGAAACTGTTAGGCGTCAGATTCCTGGCACTGCACAGCGGGAATCCAGAGACAGACATCCTACGGTCTCCCATTCCTCTCCGACTGCTTGGACTCCTGCTCAGCAATCTCGGCTGGCCAGGCATCTCCCTCTGACTCGTTCTGTGAGCCTGGATGTTGCTGCCACCTCTGGTGCAGCAATGGTGATGCAACCTGCTTTGCAGGGAACTGCTCCTGAGGCTAAGTCCTCATGCCGTGCTACTAGGCATGCCCACAACTTGTCCTCTCAGTGGAGAGCAGGGGTCACATGTGCAGGTCATATGTCAGATCTGATTGGTCCTTCCTATAGTACTGGAAGGCCCCGGAAGCGCATGGCTATAAAAAGCCCGCATGGCGGCTTGGCCATGCGCTAGTGTAGCATATTATGCTGTGTGTGTATGGTGATGGATGCATGGACTGGTGACTGACTCATTTGAAACCCCTTCCCTCGGTTATTACGAATGGTGACAGATTGTTGGGTCGTCAGCTCCAGGTTGTGGCCAGCTACACGCCACTGTGCCTCCTGCACGACACACTAGCGTCCGACGGTGCTCGGTCATTCCGGCGCCGTCGCTCAGCAGCGATAGTTATTGCCGCGCTGCGGTTGCAGCATTCTTGGCGTCTGCGGTTGCAGCGTCATTCGCTGGGTATCCTGTGAAGTAAACAGGGCCAGCGTCCTCATACAACTCTGTTGTCTTAGCGACTCTGTGTGTGAACAGAGCCGTACTTAGCGTTCGGGTGACGTTAACCCGAGCGCAGTACCTCACCTTTCAGTGCATCCTCCATTACTTAGCAGCGGTCTTGTCACCTACCGCACGGTGGACCCCGGGCGGCGAACGCACCTCCTATTATTTATATCTGGTGCGTTCCGCCGACCCTAACATTACACTAGCGCCAGGGTCTGGCTAGTAATGGCGGATGAACAGCGACTGCTGCAGCACATCCGGCAGCTGCAGGGCAGGTTGGCGGCTCTCGAGCGTTCAGCCTCAGCTGCGGATGTTACTGCAGTCGCTGTTCAGGCAGCCACAGAGGCTGTTTCCCGTGTGACCACTGCCATCCCTGTCCCGACTTTGTCCCACCTCCCGCTGCCCGAAAAGTTCTCGGGTGATAGTGCAGCTTGTAGGGGTTTCGTAAGCCAGTGCTCTATACAGCTGGAGCTGCTGGCCGCCCGATTCCCCTCCGAGCGGGCTAAAGTGGGATTTATTATTTCCCTTCTGTCGGGCAGGGCTTTGGAGTGGGCCACACCGCTGTGGGAGCGTGGTGATCATGTGGTGCAGGGTGCTTCGCGGTTCTTAGACACTCTGAAACAGGTCTTCCTGGGACCACGAGTCACCCATGACACCGCGCTCCGGCTGCTGGCACTGTCACAGGGCTCATCCATGGTCAGTCACTTCGCCATCCAGTTCCAGACGCTGGCCTCAGAATTAGAGTGGCCAGATAAGGTCCTCATTCCGGCATTCTGGAGAGGTTTGGATGGCCATGTGAGGGACGTTCTGGCCACCAGGGAGATTCCCGCTACACTGGAGGAGCTTATCTCTGTCTCCACCCGAATCGATCTTCGCTTCATCAAGCGAAGGTTGGAACGGGACCAGTGTAGGCAGAGGTTTAGGTTGGCACCTTGTTTTTCTAGACCTCTGGAATCCCCCGATCGGGCGTCCGAGCGTCAGGGGGCTTCCCGTGAGGGATCTAGACTCCAGTCCGCTCGAGCTCCTGTGAGCTGTCATATTTGTAGGCAGGCCAGTCACCTCGCCAACCGGTGCCCACAGCAGCAGGGAGAACGCTCGCGCCTAGTGGCCGTAGGAGGCGGCGCACTAAAGCCAGCGACGTTTTCCTCCAAGGGGACTCTTGGGTTTAATTCTTCCACTCTGGCGGTGGAGGTTTGCGTGGATTCCGGGGCGGAGGACAATTTTATGTCGTCAGCCTTCGCCCAACGGCACGCTATACCTCTGGTTATGATGTCTACACCAGTCACCGTCAGAGTGGTAAACGGCACCACTCTACCCTCGCAGATAACTCACCAGACCGTCCCCTTGGTACTCTCTGTGGCTCCGTCTCATCAGGAGACGATATCCCTCCTCGTCATGCCCGAGGGTATTGACCAGGTACTTCTAGGGGTTCCCTGGCTGTGGTATCACTCCCCCCCATATAGAGTGGTCCTCAGGGAGGATTATTGGGTGGAGTAAGTCATGTGAGGGTAGATGTCTGAGGGAGTGCGTTCAGGTTGCCTCCACCGAGGTTCCCGCTGATCTCTCCTCGCTCCCCAAACACTATCGGCAGTATGCAGACGTGTTCTCCAAAAAGGCGGCGGAGACGCTTCCACCGCATCGCCCCTATGACTGTCCTATTGACCTCTTGCCTGGTGCTGAGCCTCCTCGGGGTCGAGTCTTTCCCCTATCTCTCCCGGAGACTGAGGTCATGTCTCAGTACATCAGGGAGAATCTGGCAAGAGGATTCATTAGGAAGTCAGTGTCACCAGCGGGGGCGGGATTCTTCTTCGGCCAGAAGAAGAGTGGGGAATTATGTCCTTGCATTGATTACAGGGGTCTTAACGCCATCACCGTTAAGAATAAATATCCACTGCCCCTGATATCAGAACTGTTTGATAGGCTACGAGGAGCGAGGGTATTTTCCAAACTTGATCTGCGGGGGGCTTACAACCTGATTCGCATCCGTGATGGGGATGAATGGAAGACGGCATTTAACACCAGGGACGGGCACTATGAATACCTGGTGATGCCCTTCGGGCTCTGTAATGCCCCGGCCGTCTTCCAGGACTTTGTGAACGATATCTTCCGGGATATGCTTACCACCTCGGTTGTAGTCTATCTGGATGATATCCTCATCTACTCTCCAGATATTGACTCCCACCGGAGAGAAGTTTGCAAAGTTTTCGATCGCCTGCGGGCGAACTCCCTCTATGCCAAGTTGGAGAAGTGTGTGTTTGAGCAGGAGTCCTTGCCTTTCCTGGGCTATATCATCTCGGCCCAGGGATTGGCCATGGATCCTGCCAAGCTACAGGCGGTGATGGATTGGCAGGAACCTCATTCTCTCAAAGCGGTGCAGCGCTTTGTGGGGTTCATAAATTATTATCGCCAATTCATCCCCCACTTCTCGACTTTGGTAGCACCCTTGGTAGCCCTCACCAAGAAGGATTCAAATCCCAAGTTGTGGTCGGAACCGGTCTCCAAGGCCTTCTCCACCATTAAGTCCCATTTCGCTAGCGCTCCCATTCTACATCGCCCCGATGTAGACAAGCCCTTCATTCTGGAAGTGGATGCCTCTTCCGTCGGTGCTGGAGCAGTCCTGTTCCAGAAGGACACGCAAGGTCGGAAGCATCCATGCTTCTTTTTCTCCAAGACCTTCACACCGGCGGAGAGGAATTATGCCATCGGGGACAGGGAGTTGCTAGCGATGAAGTTGGCCTTCTCGGAGTGGAGACACCTCCTGGAGGGGGCTCGTCACCCTTTCCTGGTGTTCACCGACCACAAAAACTTGGTGTATTTACAAACAGCCCAGCGGCTAAACTCTCGCCAGGCTAGATGGTCCTTGTTCTTTTCCCGGTTCCATTTCACCCTCCACTTTCTCTCCGGGGAGAAGAACGTCCGGGCCGATGCTCTCTCCCGCTCCGTGGTGTCATCGGAGGAAGAGGAGGAGGAGCCTCGGCTGATCGTCCCATCCGAAAGCCTGAGGACTGTGGCTCCGGTTGCCCTTGAGTCTGTGCCTCCGGGAAAGACATTTGTCCCTGCCCGTCTGCGACCGGAGGTCCTCTCTTGGGCTCACTCGTCCAGAGTGGGTGGACATTTTGGGACAAAACGGACCTCCGACCTTTTGGCGAGGACGTACTGGTGGCCACATATGGCGTGTGACGTCAAGGACTATATTGAGGCATGCGTCTCTTGCGCCTGGAATAGGTCCTCTCGGCAGCGGCCCGCTGGGCTTCTTTTCCCTCTGCCGATAGCAGACAGGCCCTGGGAGATGGTCGGTATGGACTTTGTGGTGGGGCTACCCAGGTCCAGCGGCAGCACGGTCATTTGGGTTGTCACCGACCATTTCTCTAAGATGGTGCACCTGGTACCTCTCTCCCGGTTACCATCAGCGCGGGGCCTGGCAGTCTTGTTCATCAAGCACGTTTTCCGCCTGCACGGCATGCCCGACAAGATTGTCAGTGACCGAGGTCCTCAGTTTGCGTCCCGGTTTTGGAGAGAGCTCTGTTCTCTACTCAGCATTGAGCTGAATCTCTCCTCGGCCTATCATCCCGAGACGAATGGGTTGGTAGAGAGAGCCAACCAGACCTTGATAACATATCTTCGACATTTTGTCTCAGCCAGGCAGGACGACTGGGCATCCTTGCTGCCGTGGGCAGAGTTCGCGTTGAACAATGCTGTGGCCGACTCTACCGGTCAAACCCCATTCCTCCTAAATTACGGTCAGCATCCGCGCGTTCCTGTGCCCATGCCCGTGTCTTCCACCGACTCCAGGGTGGCAGACTGGGCGGTGGAGGCACGTGACATTTGGGATCGCACCCAGGATGCTATCCGAGCTTCCAAGGAGAGAATGAGGATCTCCGCTGACGCACACCGGCATCCTGCTCCAAGCTTCTCCCCTGGCGACATGGTATGGCTCTCTACCCGAAACATTAAACTGCGGGTTGAGTCGCCCAAGTTCGCGCCACGATACATTGGCCCATTCAAGGTCCTTGACCGACTTAGCTCGGTGGTCTACCGTCTGGCTCTTCCTCCACATTTGGCCATCTCGGACTTGTTCCATGTGTCCCTCCTCAAACCAGTTCACATGGCCCGGTTTTCCGAGCCATCTGCCGGGTCATCAGACTTATCGTCTGACGAGTTTGAGGTTAATGCCATCGTGGGGCGCAAGTTTGTCCGTGGCAAAAAATTTTATTTGGTGGACTGGAAGGGTCATGGTCCCGAGGCTCAGACCTGGGAGCCGGTAGAAAACATTCACGCACCGCTCCTGATCGCAGCTTTTGAGCGCAGTGAGGCTCAGAGGGGAGGGGGCCATGTTAGGCGTCAGATTCCTGGCAATGCACAGCGGGAATCCAGAGCCAGACATCCTGCGGTCTCCCATTCCTCTCCGACCGCTCGGACTCCTGCTCAGCAATCTCGGCTGGCCAGGCATCTCCCTCTGACTCGTTCTGTGAGCCTGGATGTTGCTGCCACCTCTGGTGCAGCAATGGTGATGCAACCTGCTTTGCAGGGAACTGTTCCCGAGGCTAAGTCCTCATGCCGTGCTACTAGGCATGCCCACAACTTGTCCTCTCAGTGGAGAGCAGGGGTCACATGTGCAGGTCCTATGTCGGATCTGATTGGTCCTTCCTATAGTACTGGAAGGTCCCGGAAGCGCATGGCTATAAAAAGCCCGCATGGCGGCTCGGCCATGCGCTAGTGTAGCATATTATGCTGTGTGTGTATGGTGATGGATGCATGGACTGGTGACTGACTCATTTGAAACCCCTTCCCTCGGTTATTACGAATGGTGACAGATTGTTGGGTAGTCAGCTCCAGGTTGTGGCCAGCTACACGCCACTGTGCCTCCTGCACGACACACTAGCGTCCGACGGTGCTCGGTCGTTCCGGCGCCGTCGCTCAGCAGCGATAGTTATTGCCGCGCTGCGGTTGCAGCATTCTTGGCGTCTGCGGTTGCAGCGTCATTCGCTGGCTATCCTGTGAAGTAAACAGGGCCAGCGTCCTCATACAACTCTGTTGTCTTAGCGACTCTGTGTGTGAACAGAGCCGTACTTAGCGTTCGGGTGACGTTAACCCGAGCTCAGTACCTCACCTTTTGGTGCATCCGCCATTACTTAGCAGCGGTCTTGTCACCTACCGCACGGTGGACCCCGGGCGGCGAACGCACCTCCTATTATTTATATCTGGTGCGTTCCGCCGACCCTAACAGAAACGACTCCACCTAGGTCAGGCAAGAGAGGCCTTCCTAGGTGATGATGATTCCTCTCAACCCCTTACGATTTCTGTGCTTTTGGTTTCAGGGGGGAGGCGTGGTTCCGAGGTGGCCTACGTGGATTCGGGCTCAGCGGGTAACTTCATTCGGCCGGAAGAGGTAGACAAATACCAAATTCCTGTGGTCACTCTATCTAACCCAATTCAGATTGCCACCGTGGATGGCAAACCGCTACAGGTGACCGTCACCTTGGTCACTGAAGAGGTGGAGTTGCAAATCAGAGCCTTACATCGAGAGAAAATAGCCTTTTACGTTTTACCTAAGCTCTCTCACGTCATTCTACTCGGTCTTCCATGGTTAAGGACTCATCAGCCTGTTCTCGACTGGTCTTCTGGGGAGATACTCCGCTGGGGGCACCCGTGCCAAGCTCGCTGTCTGACTCCTGTCCGCCTGGCGGCCGCTCCACGGTCACCTCCAGGCCTCCCGGGTCTTCCTCCAGCTTACAGCTCCTACGCCGATGTTTTTGATAAGAAGGAAGCGGAGGTCCTCCCTCCACACCGGCCGTTTGACTGCCCAATTGAACTTGTTTCCGGATCAACCCCCCAAGGGGCAGAATCTACCCTCTGTCTCCCACAGAGACCACCGCCATGCCCGAGTACGTCCGAGAGAACCTCGCCAAAGGCTTTATACGGAAATCCTCTTCGCCCGCGGGAGCCAGGTTCTTCTTCGTCAAAAAGAAGGACGGAACTCTACGGCCATGCATTGACTATAGGGGCTTGAATGAGATTACCATCAAGAACAGGTACCCTCTTCCACTCATTCCGGAACTGTTTGACCGTCTCAGAGGGGCTCGGGTCTTTACCAAGCTGGACCTCAGAGGAGCCTACAATCTGGTCCGTATCCGTGCAGGTGACGAGTGGAAGACCGCTTTCAACACTCGAGATGGCCATTACGAGTACCTGGTCATGCCCTTCGGTCTTTGCAATGCTCCTACAGTCTTTCAAGAGTTCGTCAATGAGATCTTCCGGGATCTCTTGTACTCCTGTGTGGTCGTGTACTTAGACGACATCGTCGTCTTCTCGCCGGACCTCTCCTCCCACAGAAAGTGTGTCCGCCTGGTGATTCAGCGCCTTCGGGAGAACCGTCTGTATGCGAAGATCGAGAAATGTCTCTTCGAACAGACCTCTCTGCCATTCCTGGGTTACATTATCTCCGACGTTGGTCTAAGGATGGATCCCGAGAAGTTGTCTGCCATCCTCAAATGGCCTCGCCCCGTCGGATTGAAGGCGATACAACGATTCCTCGGGTTCGCCAACTATTACCGGCAATTTGTCTCCCACTTCTCCGCGATCACAAGACCCATTTCTGTGCTCACCCGTAAAGGATCTACTTCCAAGGATTGGTCTCCTGAGGCAGAGGAGGCCTTTCTGAACCTAAAACGGGCTTTCTCCACGGCTCCGGTCCTTCATCGCCCTGAGAGCGATCGACCTTTTGTACTCGAGGTGGACGCTTCCTCGACTGGTGCCGGGGCGGTGCTGTCCCAGAGAACCGCCTCCGGTCGCCTGCACCCTTGTGGCTTCTTCTCGAAGGCCTTTTCTCCATCCGAGTGTAACTGCTCGATCGGTGACCGGGAACTTTTGGCCATCAAGTTGGCCTTGGAGGAATGGCGCCACCTCCTGGAAGGAGCCGTCCATCCTTTTGTCATCTTCTCGGACCACAAGAATCTGGCCTATCTCCAGTCTGCCCAGAGACTAAACCCTCGCCAGGCCAGATGGTCTTTATTTTTTGCCCGATTTGATTTCGAGCTCCGATTCCGTCCTGGCAACAAGAATTCCAAAGCCGACGCCCTGTCCAGGGTCTTCCAACCACACGAATCCACGGAGGAACTGTCGCATATCATTGATCCCACTAGAATCATCACCGTGGCTCCAGTGAACTGGCTTACTCCTCCACCTGGCAGGATGCTTGTGCCAGAGAATCTCAAGCAAAAGGTTCTTCTATGGGGGCACTCCTCCAAACTGGCCGGCCATGCCGGAACTAAGAAGACCCTTGACCTTATCAAACGTCACTACTGGTGGCCCTCACTTCGCCAAGATGTACTCGACTTTGTGGCTTCTTGTCCATCCTGTGCAAAAAACAAGGTGCCACGGAGATCTCCGTCCGGCTTGTTGCTTCCGTTGCCTGTCCCTACGGTTCCTTGGGAGAACATTGCCATGGATTTCATCACCGACCTACCCTGCTCTGCGGGCTGCTCAGTCATTCTGGTGGTGGTGGATCATTTTTACGAGATGGCTCACTTCATTCCTCTGCCCGGTCTTCCCTCAGCGCCAGAGCTGGCCGAAATCTTCATTCATCAAGTCTTCAGGCTTCATGGACTACCTCGACGCATTCTGTCTGACCGAGGGGTTCAGTTTACCTCCAAGTTCTGGCGTTCGCTTTGTAAGCTCATGAACGTTTCCCTCGACTTCTCCTCGGCCTACCATCCACAGTCCAACGGACAAGTAGAGCGTACCAACCAGACGCTTACGGGATACTTACGTCACTTCTCTAACGCCCACCAGAACGATTGGGTCAACTTATTCCCCTGGGCAGAGTTCGCTTATAACAACCATGCTGGTGAGTCTTCGGCCAAGTCTCCGTTTTTCATTGTTTTTGGCAGACATCCCGATGTTACTGTCGTCCTACTCCAGTCCTGCCTTGTGTTCCTGCTGTCCTACTCCAGTCCTGCCTTCGGTGTTCCTGTTGTCCTACTACAGTCCTGCCTTGTGTTCCTGCCGTCCTACTCCAGTCCTGCCTTCAATGTTCCTGCCGTCCTACTCCAGTCCTGCCTTCAGTGTTCCTGCCGTCCTACTCCAGTCCTGCCTTCAGTGCTCCTGCCGTCCTACTCCAGTCCTGCCTTCAGTGCTCCTGCCGTCCTACTCCAGTCTCAGTCTTACTCCGGTCCATCCAGAGCCGCCCCTCTCGGTACCGGCTACCGTGGTACTCGAACCCCTGGGCCTGATCCTAACGGTCCCTGTATAGGGGTCGGTTCCACCTGGCAGCTCGCCCGGGGTCCCTCGGTGCCACGGTCCAGAGGGTCCACTCTCGGAGTTTCCCGCTCCAGACCACCCGCGCTAACAGGGGCAACACAAGGAGTCTATTGCACAGATATTATGCACTTCAATGTACTATGGCTATATAGGATGTAATATGGTTGTAAAAAGAATTAATAAGCCACAAAAAATAAGAAAATTGATATACTGATATTATACATAATCATAAAGTGCAAATAGTGAAAAAATCATTCATAAAAAGCACAAATTTGTAAAGACCAATCTATATATAAAAAGTGCAATGTCCAGAAATTCACAGACAGTGGGCTTAGGCACAAGTTTGTAAAGACCAATACATATATAGAGTGCAATATGCACGAATTCATAGACAGTGGGCTTAGGCCCACAACCGTAAAAATGTATATCACTAATTCAACAAATGACTAGTGTAGATAGCCATGTGGGCAGAGATAAATATATGTCACAACAGATATCCATTTAAATAAAAATGCTCAGTGGCAGGTTCTAAATAGAGGTGCCAATGACAATTAGTCATATATGCAGCTGCAAGTAAACTGTATTGAAAAGAACATATACATGTGCCAAAAAATTGCACTCAATCAATATCTTATGCCAATGTGCGATAGATCCCCAGGATGCGCCCGTCCCCGACGCGCGTTTCGACGTCTGCCTTCGTCAGTTTTTTTTTCGTTGTGATATGATTTGATATCCGATTTGTCCTTATTTGTCTTATATTGTCCATTTGTGCTTTGATAAGGCTTATTATATAATTTTTAACACCATTTATAATTTTCCTTAAACATGCAACTTTGACCTTGGTATTTTGTTGAACCATATACATTTGGATCTCATGAACCAACAACTCCCAATATGTATTAAACAATGATAAGGAGATGCTGGGAGTGGTTGTTATCAGTCATTATCAGACTGCGGACCATGCAGGAACCACAATACTGATGAAACGCAGGCATATGTAAATGTTTACATCCAGGTACCTAATAGGTGACATCTTCTCTGATTGAGTGGTTTCTTTCTTCTTATTTCCATCTTGACCAGATGCCATGATGACTTTTCACATCCACAGCTGTTCTCTGCAGACTTCTCTCTTCTCCAATCTTCTGGAGCACATCCCCACATGGTGACCTTAAAAGTCAAAGTGTTACTAGATTGCCTTCTGCACAAAGATATCTGTCCATACTATGCCCTAAATAAGCCTCCTATGGTGTATGGCCTCTACACTGTCTGCCTTACTAATCCACAACCACATTACTGTGTGCCATTATCAGCTATAACTGCTACAATGTCATTTTTTCTTCTCCAGCCAGATGGCGTCGCCGTCAGGATATGTGCACACGATGCATATTTGCTGCGGATCCGCCGCGGATTTTTCCGCATAGAAACGCTGCAGATCCGCACTGTGATTTACAGTACAATGTAAATCAATGGGGAAAAAAAATCCTGTGCAGAAAAATCAGTGCGAATTTGCTGCGGGTTTAAAAGAAGTGCATGTCACTTCTTTTCTGCGGTTTTGCTGCAGTTTTCCACTTGCTCCATTCTACAAAACCGCAGGTGGAAAACCGCAGTGGAAAACCGCACAAAAACCGCAAAAAAAAGGAAGAAATCCACAGGAAAAATGCAGGTCATTAAATCCGCGGGAGGATCCGCACCGTGTGCACATGGCCTCACCTGCACAACAGCAGCTATTGGATCTCTATACAAACCGATATCTGCTGCTGCGCAGGCTCCCCGGCGCCATTTTCAAAATGACTTTCTTTTTTTTCCCTCGCTCAAGTAAATCTGCAAAAGGCATTCAGTGCACAGTAACCATGCGACTATGATGAAGCGCATTTATCATGCAAACTGCGGGGCAGGGCAGTGAGAGATCAGTGGGGGGGTCAGTAGTCTGCATTATGAATATCTCATCGGAGCACCACATACATGAACCCCGTCCTAGGGCACGAGAATCTCAATAATATGAAGCTGAAAATAAAGATTAAGAAACAGCCACAAGACGGCTTTCATCAACCAAGGCATCATTTTATTCAGTATAACAGCACCGACCTGACATTGTGTGTAGGTCACTATGCACAATCCTGCTGACAGGTTCCCTGTAAGTAGGCGGCTTTATATCACAAGAGTGGATTTCGTTAGGAAATGGATAAGGCAAAAATGGAGCATTACAGAACAGAAGAAATTACTAAAGAGAGTGATAAAATATGACGGTGTGGTTTTGCTCCTCTCAGAATTTTGAAAATTGTGTGAACAATTGGAAAAAAAATGTGGAGAGCATTAAACCTCGGGGGAGAGATAATCAACAGCTTAAACATCAGTGAGTTTTTTATTTTTATATATTTGCTTATGTTGTGTTTTTTATTATTTTTTTTTTCTGAACAATTAGAAAAAGGTTGGGAGTGAAGGAATTAGGCCGGGGTCTCACTCGCGAGTGCAATGAAAGAAAAGTGTGCGAGTCTCTCGCCTCAATCCCCGGCACTGCCACCGGTGGCTCGGAGCAGAGCGTTCAACTGCAAAGAAATACATGCAGCCGCACACTCCGGTCCCGAGTGCCAGCGGTAGTGCCAAGTATTGAGGCCAGAGACTCTCGTGAGTGTCTCGCATTGCACTCGCAAGTGTGACCCGGCCTTAGGAAGATTGTTGTTTTTATCTGATTTCCTCTTTTTGTATCTGTACAGTATGTTTTGTACAATAAAGTTGTAAAATTCAAAAAATGAGCAAACAATTGCAGCATTCTAATGATGTCACAATGGGCTGGAGGCTATAGAATGCCCCGTCACCCAGGGTTCCGTTGAGGGTTTTAGTAGGCGTTTGTGGAGAGAGGAGTGTTGTGAGCGACTTGTGCAAATATGATGCCAAGAAAGCGATTTAAGAGTATTATAGTTCTCTGTGATACCAAGGACAGCAGCGATGATGACGATTTACATCAGGTGAGCATCATTTTATATTCTTAAATAAATAAAAAATATTTGGGATAAAAGTTCAAGAAAAGATGGTGGGACAGAAAATAGCGCTCCAAGTAGATGAGGCGATAACTCGGATCATGATTGCAGAGTGAAGACTGCGTCACTTGTAATATTTGTGACAATATGTCCATGTACTGGATACATAACATTGTATGAAGACACATAAATGTCACCACCGCCCCTATCCATAGCCTAACCATAAGTGTCCCATACCCCCGCTATACTCTGTACGTGGAATAAGCACAGTGGAGACCACACTCATATCGCTGCCCACCTGTAATCAGTGGAATATGGGGTAAGATTATAGATTGGAGATGCTCATGGTTATAGATTCTATCTGACATGTTTGCCATTTTTTCAGTCTCATCGAAGAAAGAGGCCAATACCGAGGTCTCCAGGCCAAGATAACACCACTGGCTTCAATTCGGGCCCGACTCCGAGTTTACCAGGTACTGTAACCCTAATCTAGTGAAGTCTCTGAGGTATTAATAAGCCATTGTAGTCACCGGGTGCAGATCACGTGCACATTGTGGTCAGGGCTTGGATTTATCGTTATTAGTCGTCTATGGTAGAGGTTATAGCAAACATTTCTGTTCAGCATTTGGTCAGGAATATTCATGCAGGCGTTATAAAGTCAGGCAGAAATGGGATTTGTGGATTGCTTCTCATGGTGTCCATGTACAGGGCGGATTACTGTAGCTGAAGGTGATTGTTTTGCCCCATGTACCTATAGGGAAACACTGGATAATTTATTAGGATTTATTTCTTTTGATATTGAGCCTCGGTCGTTGCTATTACAATATTCTAATAAGAGAGTTATATTGTGTTTCCCCCACAGATCTGAGTTTACCACCAACAGATCTTGGTCCGGACAGTACCACCTGGTAAGACACGTTTCCTCCATTACTAAGTACAAGATGGGGATTAATGATTAATGATGGCTCATTACCTGTTACATTTATTCCACAGCTCCGATGACATCATTATTGATGATGATGATGATTCCAATAGAGCAGCAACTTCCATGTATAATAGTAAGTTATCATTTCTAGACACAATCCAGGTTTATGTTATTGTAGAGGTAACAATTACCTTTCTGTACTGTCACAGGTCAGTTTCCAAATCTAACAATTACAAGGGCGCTGATCAGGAGTTGGAACAGCGAGCCACCTGGGAAATGTGCTGTAAATGCCAGTGTCAGAGAATGACAGCAGCATTTAACAGGTTAACAGAAGCAGGCAGAGCTCCAATCCACTCTTGGCTGTCAGAGGTAGATGATGGCTGAATGACACAACCATCATCTGCCATGAAAGAGGCGGGCTCAACTCCTTAGCCCTCTCCATTCATTCTCTACTGATGAGCGTCGTACATGGTTGTTAAGGGGTTAAATTACAGATACCTTACAGAGGTAATCCTATTTTACGCATGCTTGATTGGTGTGGATCCTGTGTCTCGGATATTTCTATATTGGGAGAGCAAGTCACCGCCATGTTGACTTATGGCCATTGTTATCCTTAGAGAATTTATTACAGATGTGCAGTACATTTGCTTGTGTCTTTTTGGAAACCCAATAGACATCAATGGAGAAATCCCTGCACCAAGGAATCCCACATCTCCATTAAAACCATGGAGGCTACCATGAATCAGCAAATGAGGTGAAAATGGACCCCTACCATTTGAGGGTCCACGCTCCGGCCATTGAGGACATGTTCACTTCTGATCTTGTACTGAGCACATACAACATTACTAAGGATATATTACCTGAGTAACAGGTGGGGTAGACATCTGAGAAAGTTTATGGACCCTGATGTTGCTGAACCCCATTATTATATCAGATCCTGATCTGAAGGGAAGATCCTGTGGATTTCTGGTGGTCTGGTCAGTTATGTCTTCTGCTCTGGTCGGATCCCATATTCATAGTCTTATTAGTCCTCTACACTCTATATTTATAGACCCCTCTCTAGTACGGGCTGCATACTAACACGTCTGATTTGAGCCTTATAAAAAGTATTTTCACTCTTCCATATTTCTGTACAGATCATTTACCATCTGACAGCGAGGAGAGCTCCGCTACAGAGGAGAGGTAAGTTAGATCCATCTACCTCTATATAAAGCCATGAACTAGGCGAGATGTTTCCTGTGGATTTATATATGATTCTTATCTTTGCCAGGACACCACGATGTAACATCCCCGGCTGTTTCCTGGAAGAAATTATTTCTCCTCCTTCCATCTATGTTACCCACTTCCAGGAAAATAAGGAGGAGCTGGTGGAGCGACTGTACAACTTGTACAACCGGACAGTCTTCGATAATAAGGTATCACATCTTGTCATGGGTTCCTGGGTGATACATGACTTCTCTATTATCTCCCCCTTTAAACAATCAATTCCAAGAAAAATGGCTCTAACTTTCTGAAAGGCAGATTCCTAACCCCATTGTCATGTTTCTGTAATATAGTTATTGAATATCTCAGGTAAATCTCACTTAGTTTGGTGAATGCCGTCACCCTCTTCCCATCTGTGGGACGAGAGGAAACCTTAGATGATCCACCATGCAGAGACAAAAAGATTAGCATTTTTTGGCTTGACGTTCAAAGGATTTTTACATTTATTTATAAGAAACATTTAGTTGATATTTGGACATTTTAGAATAAGGTTATTTTTATTTTTGTTCTCACATCTTGGACTTCTCGGTAGACCCCGCGCCCCATACAAGTAGACCAGTGCTGTAAATCACATATGAGAGTTGGGGACTTTGCAAGATTGGGGGTCAAAGAGTTTACAGATGTAATGGAATTTGTTTTCTTTATTTTAGCTCCCTTTGAAAATGGACATTTTGTGGAGCAAGAGGCTGACAGCATCCGCCGGCCAATGCTGGAATAAGCTGCAGGACAACCACCGTTTCTCATATATTGAGCTTTCCGAAAAAGTCTGCGATTCTGCCGGTAGGTTTCACATCACATCCATCCTACAGCTTCATAAGACAACCTGTACACAGGGCAAAAAAACTGCTACTTGTTATGCAGAACATCTTAGAAACTCATTGTACACACTGTCATAAGAAAAACTAAGTACACCCTCTTTGAATTCTAGTATTTTACATATCAGGAGAAAATAAAAAAAAGTATCAGCTCCATAGAAAGTCCTAAATGTAGGGAAATACAATCTCAGAAAGCAACGTGAAAAAAATATATTGCATCATTATTTAACAAAAAGTAGGCCAAAAGGCAACAACGGTGTGTGATAAAGTACACCGTCGATGCAACTTCAAGTTATTGCTGCTAAAGATGATTCTAAAAGCTATTGATTGATGGGGTGTACTTATTTTTCACTCTCTGCTTCTGCATTTTGAAGTAGGTTTCAGTAAATAAATAACGGCACGGTTGACTTGTCACGTGTTGTTCATCTCATGATGTATTTTGTATTTTGTCCTGCTATGTAAAACCAAATAGTTCAATCAGGGTGTACTCAGATTTTGTCATAACTGTATAACCTCTTGTTTTAGAGCGAGTACGATCCACACTTGCGCATGAGATGTGCCATGCCGCCACTTGGATAATCAACGGTGAACGCAAAGACCACCATGGCTTGTTATGGCAGGCTATCACAAGAAGGGTAAACCTTATCCATCCCGAGCTGCCAAAAGTGACGGAATATCACAATTATACCATCAACTACACCTACAAGTACAAATGCCACCGGTGTGATAAAGAGTAAGTGGATTTTATGACCCATCTCCTCCGGACACACAATCACTGCGGAGAGACGTCCGTGCGGTTCTGTTGGTGGAATGCTTTCATACTTTACTACTATCAGAGCGGACTGACGTCTGGGGGGCGGTAGGGTTTAGGATGCTACGTGTTATATTTTCTGTGCTGGGCCAGTTCTTAATATATTGATTTCAATTTGTTCTTGTTAATATAATCCATGGTATTAATGAACGTTCATTCCAGTCCAGTAACCAATATTCCTCTTATCTTTGCAGAATTGGGCGATTTAGACCAATAGCTGGCAATAAACGTAAATGCCGCCGGTGCGGAGGACGAATGCGACAACTACCCAGCAGCTAAACATGTAACTATTCTTCAGAATATTTAGTCTCTAATTTGATTTCTTTAAAATGTAAAGTTGAGACACTTTTATATATTTTCCCCTGAGTAGCGAGACAATGAATATCTGTGTTCATCACCAGCAATTAGCGGTAAAGATCCAGAATCCGTCCTCATAGGTTCCAGATAAGCCCCGGTTACATTTCCCATAACTTGCTGGCTATGGAATGATTGACCATTCCCAGCAATTATCTACAATGCTCTGGAAAACCTTCTATGAGTTTACGCTTTGTTGGATGTAATTATTTTCTTTCTATTTTCAGGTTCATTATTGGAACAGTGAGATTCCTCTAAATATTGTCATCTCATCCACCTGTGATGGAGGTAAGAACGAATCTTCCATTATTGTCAGCAATAATAATAAAAGTGAATTTTACAATATTGAGAATCTGGAGTCTCTAATTTAGTCTTTTATTGAGTTTTATCATTTAAAGATTAAATACTTTTATATATTTTGCCTTTTTCCACCACCGTGTAGGGAGACAATCAGTTTACGTCTTCATCACAAGCAGCGAACAGCAAACATTCAGAATCCACCTCTTCTGATGGACACAAAGCTTCTGTCGGGCGTTTTCCAGGTAAATATTTCGGTGCTTTTCCTCCAATCATTCTTGTTTTCAAGAAGTGCAACAGCGAGGACAGTGTAAGCAAGGTGTCATAACAGAAGAAATGCAATATCGGTTTTATTACTGCATTTATTTGTTCTAATTATTATTTTTTCTTGCTGCACAATTTTTAAATTCTGTCTGAGAAAGGAAGGAAATGATGAAAGTTATCAGCCTACTGCTGCGGAGGAATCTCCAACACCCAGTCTGACGGGCGAGATGAGCCCCTCTGACATGGCATGCCGTATAGATCTATTGTGAGTGCTCTCACCATAGCCGTATGGCTCATGTCACAATTACCTCACATTACACTGTTATTGGCAGCTTCCTATTTCCAATCTCCACATTGGCCTTCTTTGTAGACAATATATAATGCAATATTTCAGGTCTATTTCACCTTCAGCTGATGACCAGGAATACAATGCTGAAGTTCCTTCTCGGAGTTTGATTCTTTTGATCACCAGTACTTTTTCTCAAGTTTTTAAAAAACATCTTTTAATTGTTTTCAGGTTAATGAGAAAGGTGACTTATCGCTTCTACACAGGCATGACACATCGTGGAAGAAAACGGTGAATTCCGGCCCCGACCTGCGCTGAGAACAGTTTCCAAGACCTGGAGAATCTCTACAAGTGCTTTATAATCAGAGCTGCCCAGCAATGGATATGGCGCTGGACATTTGAACTTCAATAGTCATCAATTGCTTTTTTTTTCTAATTTTTCTGAGTTAGATATAAATACCATTAAAAAATGAATATATTAATTCTTTCTAGTTTGGGATTTTTGTTCTGCAAAACGATGGCTGTTGATAAACATATTACAATCAATGTTGTCTACTTGTGATATTCAGCCATAATCCGCCTCGCACAATCGAGAGGAGCAGAGCTTTGTCTGCTGCTGTTAAACTGATAAATGCAGCTGTCAATCTGTGAGAGTTGCATTTCACCCCTTAACGTCTAATGACGGACACAGTCCATCATGGCTGGGTGTCAGTTTCCGCACCAGGACGGACAGTGTCCATCATGCATGTAAAGTGTCACTAAAACTTGCAAACACCCAGTGATAGTTCAGCACCGGCAGATGTGTATGACAGCTGAGAGGCACGGAAAGAGGTGCAGACACCAGTAGCGTATTTACCAGGGGGGCAGAGGGTGTTGTTGCCTCGGGCCCCTTGCTTTGAGGGGGCTCACCCAGAGCTACTGCCACTGAGTATACCAACTGAGTTGTAATCAGGGTTACCGGTTAGGGGCCCACTCAGATTTTTCTCCCCCCCGAGCTGAATCCCTAGCTCCGCCTCTGGCAGGGACCCATGCTGTGAGTCCCCGCACCCAGATCGCTGTAATCGGGCAGTCAATCTGACAGACCGCTCACAGCATGACTGCGCAGGAGATGCTGAAATATCAGCCCTTCCTGCCCGATCAGAGGAGAAGCTCGGCGCTGACAGTGCCAGAGCTGCTGCTGTTAGAAACTTGTGTGAAAACTAGAATCAATTTTTATCCCACTCCCAGTGGCACCCCAGTCTTCCTGTCCGTCCTCCCATCTCCTCTGCTATATATATATATATGAAAGAGATTGAGATGGCTGCACATTTCTCTTCGGCAGATGAGGCTTACGCCATGATCTGTTCGGATACAGACAGTGCCAGTGAAATGGCCGAGCAGTTTTTGCTGATGTCGTCCTCGCCCACACTCATCATAGTGGTCAACTGATGTCCTGTACGACACCCCTATGTTCAAAGAGGTAATGGCCTGGTGACGATTTGAGAGCATTCTTCAATTTCTACATTTTGCAGAAAACGCAAATTGCCCCCCTTCCAATGACCCCAGCTCTTTACAAAATCAGGCCCCTAATAAATTATTTTAACAATAAATTTTCTCAGACATTTACCACAGAAAAAATATTTCTGTGTGGACGAGTCCCTGGTCTTTTTCAAGGGCAGGCTGCATTTCAAGCAGTACTTGCCGAATTAAAGGTCCAGATTCGGACTGAAAATATATAAGTTGCGTGAAGGCGACTCTGGCTACATACATAAATTCCGGGTCAGGGCCGGCTCCAGGTTTTCATGTGCCCCGGGCGAAAGAGTCTCAGTGGGCCCCTTTAACACATACCACAATTCATGATGCACAGATACGGCAGAGAAATATAGGTATCGTACAATGCCAAAGATTTCACTTCTTACATTACATGAGTGATATCTATTGTAAATTCTACAATAGCTCAGAAACCAGACAGTATAGTCCTCCATACAGTATTATGGGCACCACATAGTGCTCTGTACAGAATAATGAGCCACATATACTGCTCCATACAGAATAATGGACCCCATATAATGCTTAATACAGTATAATGAACCTCATATATTGCTCCATAGAGAATAATGAGCCCCATATATTGCTTCATACAATATAATGAGCCTCATATAATGCTCCAAACAGTATAATGAGCCCACATATTGCTTCAAACAGAACAGTGGGCCCCATATATTGTACTATACATAATGGGCCCCATATAATGCTCCATACAGTATATTATGGGCACCATATAATGCTCCATACAATATATGATGGGTCACACATATAATGCTCCATACAGTATATAACGAGCCCAATGTATTACTCCATATTTGATGGGCCCAATATAATGCTTCAATATATGATGGGCCACATATATTACTCCATATATAATGGGTGCACACTAGTCATCACGTCCTCTGATCTGAAACGTCACAGTCAGAAGACACGGAAGTCGCTGCAGAGGAGGAACGGGGAGAGGTAAGTATTGCAAGTATCATGGCCCTGAGCAAGCGACGGGGGCTCACTTGTGGGGGCTGGCACTTGACCTTAATAGCTCGCCGGTGTCCCCGACAGCGAATGAGCCCCCCGACCTGCTCAAGCACTTGCCCAGGTGCTGATACCGTCCCTGATTACGACTATTTTTATATCTATATCTATATACACTGCTCAAAAAAATAAAGGGAACACTTAAACAACAACTTAAATAACTCCAAGTCAATCACACTTCTGTGAAATCAAACTGTCTACTTAGGAAGCAACACTGATTGACAATTTCACATGCTGTTGTGCAAATGGAATAGACAACAGATGGAAATTATTGGCAATTATCAAGACACCCTCAATAAAGGAGTGATTCTGCAGGTGGGGACCACAGACCACATCTCAGTACCAATGCTTTCTGGCTGATGTTTTGGTCACTTTTGAATGTTGGTTGTGCTTTCACACTCATGGTAGCATGAGACAGACTCTACAACCCACACAAGTGGCTCAGGGAGTACAGCTCATCCAGGATGGCTCATCAATGCGAGCTGTGGCAAGGTTTGCTGAGTCTGTCAGCGTAGTGTCCAGAGGCTGGAGGGGCTACCAGGAGACATGGAGGGGGCCGTAGGAGAGCAACAACCCAGCAGCACGACCACTACCTCTGCCTTTGTGCAAGGAGGAACAGGAGGAGCACTGCCAGAGTTCTGCAAAATGACTCCCAGCTAGCCACAAATGTGCATGCGTCTGCAAAAATGGTTAGAAACTGACTCCATGAGGATGGTCTGAGTGCTCGACGTCCACAGATGGGGGTTGTGCTCACAGCCCAACACCCTGCGGCCCTCCAAAGAAATGCCACCCCACACCATTACTGACCCACTATCAAACCGGTCATGCAGAAGGATGTTGCAGGCAGAAGATCGCTCTCCACAGCGTCTCCAGACTCTGTCACGTCTGTCACATTTGCTCAGTGAGGATGGAGGGTGGACTTATGCAGTTTTGAAATGGCCACTTTTTTGGTTATCTACATGCTGGAGCACACTTTGAATAGACAACGAGAGGAGGTGGTGGTCCCATAGGATGAGGTGGAAGCAGAAGATCATAATAATAATAATTTTATTTATATAGTGCCAACATATTCTGTAGCACTTTACATTTTATAGGGGACTTCTACAGACAATAGATTTTACAGCATACCAAGAGGAATGAGGGCCCTGCTCGCAAGCTTACAATCTATGAGGAAATAGGGGAGACACGAAAGGTGGATGGTAACAATTGCTTTCATTGTTCTGACCAGACATAATGTAAGAAATCAGGTGTTCATTTAACGCTGCATGAACCAGATATCAGTCAGAATATGTAAAAGGACAGAGGGTTATTAAATTCATAAAGTGTGTGAGAACATGATGAGAGGAACCTGGTTATGAAGAAAACTTTGAATGGGCAACACAGGGATAGTTAAATAAATGTTTTGAGGCGGTAGGCCAGTCTGAAGAAATGCGTTTTAGGGCACGCTTTAAACTGTGGGTATTGGAGATTAATCAAATTTCTAGGTAGTGCATTCCAAAGAATTGGTGCAGTACATTAGAAGTCTTGGAGAGGTTCTGATTATTGAGGATGTTATCTTCACATCATTATGAGAATGGAGGGCACAGATAGGGTGGTAGACTGAGAAGAGGGAGGAGATGTAGTGTGGTGCTGAACCGTGGAGTGCTTTGTGGGTGAGAGTGATAAGTTTATATTGAACTCTGGAGTGGATGGGTAACCAGTGTAATGACTGGCTCAAGGTAGAGGCGTCGGTGTCACAGTTGGTGAAGTCAAGGGATAACAATATCTCTAGGATCCGGACAGTCATTACACAGGCAGGTGCCATGGAAGGGGTTCATGGTTCCATACAAACTGTTACTGAACGGGCAGCAGCCACGGGACAAATGGAGGAGTATGAGGAAGAAGAGTTAATGGGCATGCAACAGTCAGGAGATGAAGTGGATAATAATCCCCTCTGTGTTGTCTCTAATTTGAGGAAGGGGACGGAGGAAGCAAGCTTGAGTGTTAACTCGCCACCAACACAGCATGGACCTCATGGAAGAACCTGACACAGGAGCGCCTTCTTGCTGTACTATCTGCATCATCATGCCCTTATATTTAGGATTAGAAGTAGTACTGACTACTGGGTTGTCATTCTGTCAGATCCACAGTACAAGAGTAAATTTTGCCAGAGGCGTTCCCCCCTTGTAAGGGATGCGCACATGCTGGAGTATTATATAAACACGCTTGTAGACAATCTTAAGAGTGGTTTTTCCCAAGACAGCAGTGAGGTACACAGTGTGCATTGCAGTTATAGACTTCCAACCCCGGGAATGTTGAGTAGTCAAAGGAAAAATATTAGCAGCTTCAGTGTACGTGGCATAAGCAAATTCTGTGTGTCATTTCACATATTTTTTAGACCAGCTCATGCACCAGCAGAAGAGAATACAGGTCTGACATGATGTAAACGACTAACGGAGAGGAAGGTGCAGGAGTATCTCGAGCTCAATATCAAGGCCATCAGGTGGAATTTGGACCCATTTGCATTTTGGTAGTCAAAAATGGAAGAGTGGCCTGAGCTCGCCTGTCATGCCTTGGAGTTTTTGTCATGCTTGGTAGCCAGCATTCTCTCAAAACGTGTCTTCAGTGCTGCTGGTGGTCTCCTGAAATTGTAGACTTCCTAACTTTCATCAAGAAGAACAAGTCATGGATTTCCAATGACTTTTGCATTCCAGTCGCAGACATGGCAGACTAGGCATGGTGTCATTTTTAGAGTCATGCATTGATTTTGTGCTATTGCAGTCTGTGACACGTTTATTGTGGCTTCTGTGCCTACTGTTGCTACTGCTGCTGATGTTACAAACATTTTTTTTTTAATGTGGAGACTCCAAGTTTGGTCTCCATATGGTGTGTTGCCTGTAGTGGAAGGGGTGTCACAGCACAATTATACTATTTCTACTCTGGGAAAATTGATGCCACTTTAGTGGTGTGTGACAATAATTTTTTGAAATGTGGAGATTCCAAGTTGGGACTCCATCTGGTGGGTTGCCTGTAGTGGAAGGGATGTCAGAGGCCCATTATACTGTTTCTACTCTGGAAAATATAATGTAACTTTAGTGGTGTGTGACAACAATTTTTTGAAATGTTTGTACTCCAAGTTGGGTCTTTATCTGTTGGGTTGACTGTAGTGGCAGGGGCATCAGAGGGTCGTTATACTATTTCTACTCTGGGGAAATTGATGCCACTTTAGTCGTGTAGGACAATTATTTTGTGAAATGTGGAGATTCCAAGTAACGTCTCCATCTGGTGGGTTGCCTGTAGTGGAAGTGGTGTCAGAGGCGCATTATACTATTTCTAATATGGGGAAACTGATGCCATTTTAGTGGTGTGTGAGAATATTTTTTATAAATGTGGAGACTCCAAGCTGGGTCTCCCTCTGGCGTGTTGCCTGTAGTGGAATAGTTGTCAGAAGCCCATTGTACTGGTTCTACTCTGGGGAAATTGATGCCACTTTATTCGTGTGTGACAAAAATTTTTTGAATGTTTGCACTCAAAGTTGGGTCTCCATCTCGTGGGTTACTTGTAGTGGAAAGGATGTCAGAGGCCCATTACTCTATTTCTATTTTGGGGAAATTGATACCACTTTATTGGTGTGTAGCAATTTTTTAAAAATGTTTGCACTACAAGTTGGAATTAGAGATGGTCTATTTCACCATGGATGGAAGACACCCCTTGTCAGAAAGGAAAAGAGAAAACTAACAAAGGACACAGGCAGAGGCGCACATGAATGACAGTGGTTAGAGAGGTGTTAGTATTTTGATATTCAGGCTAAATATTGGTGAATAAATGTGAATTGTCAGCTCTGCTCATGGACCTTAAGGAAGAAGTTGTTCTTCATTTGCATTGGATCCTCAGTGAAATGTAACAAATGTTTACAGATCTCTGAAGTCAACACTTACTTTCTGACCAGAATGGTTTTCTACATTTGCATAACTTGAAGCTCACGGACCCACCATTTAAAAGCTCCAATGGGGTTCTATACCAGGGACAGGAAATTATTCATTTGAGGAAAGCGTTTGCAAATATCCAATTAGGAGAAGGAGCCACCACTCCTTCTGGGCATGAAATTCCACAAAGGCTTAGAACACGGTGGAGCAGGAGTTCCTATGTAGGGTAATGAAGTAGTTTGGGCTTGGTGAGAATTTTACTAGGTGGATCCAAGGCCGGAACAAGGTATTTTGGTGCCGTAGGCAGATGAAGCCGATGGTGCCCCCCCCGATGAACTTTCAGTCCCTAAGTAAAGGAATGGGTCAGAGACTAAAGCGACAGGTCCCCTAACGCCCCTGTCCTTTCCTTCTGATGGGTTAAGTAGCAAGCTGTTAAGACTACTATCAATAGAATTGCTACCTTTTTCACTCAAAAATACCAGCAAAAGTAAAAAGAGTGATGTGATGTACTTTAGAGAAGTGGCTCAACAGGGAGTATTTTTTTTAAGATAGATATAGAATCATTCATTGTTTAAGAACCATTAAGAGAATACAAATCGCTATATTCATCCCTGACAGACTATATTGTAAATCTCAGACCCAGTGATGGTCATGGAAACTAATATAGCTTAACTATAATGGGGGCTGTTTGGTTTCAGTTAAGATGTCCAGCATTTGGAAGACATCATAATAGAAACTAAACAGACCCTATTATAGATAAAGGGATACATATGATGATTTTACTCCCATCAGGGTAGTTCTGGTGCCGTATTTCTGTATTGATGGTGCTTCTGCTGATGTATTCATGTATGGATGGTGGTTCTAACAATGTATTTATGTAGTAATGAATGTTCTGGTGACTGATTCATAACCAGAACCATCATCAATATAAAACCAAAATCATCCTCACTAAATAAATTGAACACCAGAGCTATCACTAGTACATACATACGGCACCAGAACCATCATTAGTAAATAACTATGTCGTTAGAACTTCCATCAGTATATGAAAATGGCACCAGAACCACCATCAGTAGATAAATGCATCACCAGAAAGCTCATCAGTACAGGACTACATCACCAGAACCACTATCAGTACATTAATGTGTCACCAGAACCACAGCCAGTGAAATAAGTACAACATCAGCACCATTATCTACATAATTGCGGCACCAGAACTGTAAGGAAAACACACGAGAGGAGAGATGGGGGATACGGAGCTTACACAGCCACAGCTCTCTGGCGCCCCCTTACCCTCAGGTCAGTCAGGGAACTCCACCTAGGTTATGGAGTCGCCGGAGAGGCTGCCCTGTCATGTACTGGTTATCAGGGCACTCTGCAGTGATTGCTGTATATATATCACCAGTCCCAGTCCGGGAATATATATATACAGTATATATAAAACCTCCGGTCAGTCACTGCCAGCATCCCCCAATAACATCAGAACAGTATGCTGCCACCAGTTCCTCATTAGATATAAGCCCAGTCCGTTTAAAAGCTTATATCGGGTCAGAAACCAAACCCAGGAAGCGTATAAGTACTAGCCGAACTCACGGATGTGGGAAATCGGGTTTCCAGATAAAAGAGCAGCCCAGGATTAATTGATAGTTTAATTGCCGAAAGGCTCATTAGATAATACAATTATATACAGAGTAATATACAGATATTACAGCCAAAAGTACAGATAAAAGTAGGGTACAGGTATGGGGAGTGCAGTCAGCTGTATGTGCCACGTTTCTTACCACTTGTGGATAAGGGAAGTTCTGTTATCCACAGGCACCTTGTTAGCTCCTGGTCCGTCTCCACACGTGACGTGACGTGGCTTCCATGGCAGAACCAAGACAAAGGCTAAATGTGTGCAGCTAGCTTTTTAACCCCTAGCTCGCCCCTCCAATATTTGCCATTGTCCCTCTGGGTTGGACTGAATTCTGCTCCCTTGAACTCTAGCTAAAATAAATCCCAATATTTAGGCTGAGTCATAACTTCTTGGCGGGAGGTTCAAATCAACGACTGCCATCTCAGTGCGTTCGTTGGGTCTGGAAAGATATTGAGAGTCCAAACTTGGGTCGGCTAAGTGGTTCTGGAGAGCCAGTCTCGATGCTTAGTATCTGGGGCAACTAGAAATATATGAGACAATGGTACTCTCATAATTCATCTCTAGGTGTCGGTGACGCTCAGTCTAGATCTTCCTTTGGTGTTGGCCACCTTGCACAAAAGATAGCAGGCGGTTCTAGCTCTTGCCGTCATTAACACGTGGCCTCTAATTCTCTGACCAAATGGTGAAGTTCTGTTCTTTTGGGGATTTGTGTACTTATCCCAAGAGTGGGGGGCCACTTCAGGAGTGGAGGAAGATCTCTGGACAATATATTGGGCCTGAATAGTACATCCAAAATGGAGTCTCCCTCATCCCTCACTTGGGGCTGTTTGGTTTCAGTTAATATGTCCAGCATTTGGAAGACATCATAATAGAAGCTAAACAGACTCTATTATAGATATAGGGATACATATGATGATTTTACTTCCATCATGTTAGTTCTGGTGCCGTATACCTTGTGAGAATCAGGGAGGAATAGTGGATGAGGGCAGGTATATCTCGCCCAGATACCTTTCCTATGTGGCCTGGTCCGGTCAGTATCTCAGCTGGTGACTAATGAATAATAGGAAGCGGATATAAAAGGAGGCCAGGTGGTGTGTTAGTAGCTCAGCCTGGGGAACACAGAGAGCCTGTCTGTGTGAGCGACACTTGTGAGTGAAAGCTGTGCTTACAGTAATGCTGTTAGTGCCGGACAGGCAAGGAATTGTTTTATGTTTATTTTCCTGTATGTTTTGCTTTCACCTGAAATAATCCTGACCCAGCGTCAGTTATGTCCAAAACCCGGCTGTGCACCTGAGTTTCATGCTAAACCCACGTGACCTTTGACCCCAGCAAAGGTGATCCCGGAGTGTTTTATCACACCCTGTATTGATGGTGCCTCTGGTGATATATTCATGTATGGATGAAGGTTCGTATAATGTAGTGATGAATGTTCTGGAGATTGATTCGTAACCAGAACCATCATCAATATGAAACCAAAATCATCATAAGTACATAAATTGAACACTAGAGCTTTCACTAGTACATACATATGGCACCAGAACCATCATTAGTAAATAACCATGTCACTACAGCCTCTATCAGTATATGAATATGGCACCAGAAGCACCATCAGTAGATAAATGTATCACCAGAAAGATCATCAGTACAGGACTACATCACCAGAACCACTATCAGTACATTAATGCGTCACCAGAACCACAGCCAGTAAATAAATACACCACCATCATTATCTACATAAATACGGCACCAGAATCATCACTGGTAAATAACTATGTCACTAGAGCCACTATCAGTACATGAATACAGCCCAATAGCCAGCATCAGGAGATAAAGGCATCACCAGAATCATCATCAGTACATGAATACATCACGAGAACCACAGCCAGTAAATAAATACAACATCATCATCATCATCAGTGTATGTGGACACCACCAAAACTATCACTAGTACATGAATACATCACCAGAACCACCATCAGTACTGTTGGGGTGATCTCGTAATGTGAGATCTTAGTGACTGCCTGCCCCTGACCTGATAAATATGAGCCGAATGCATGCATAGAAGACGGACATCAGACACAAGGTCAGGTGTGCTCCTCTCTTGGCCAGTGCTGTCACAGAACTGACTTTATTAGTATAAACGAAAGACCATGTAATAGGCAGGAAAAGGGCGTTGCTCAGCTTCTCCGGAGCCATTGTACCAGTCTGTATAAGGTCCGTGCTAAGTCTATTCCACATATGGTCTTCAGTGTATCCTCATCACATTCCAAGGATTCTAGGGCATAGTTCCAGCATATAGACACCACCTTGCCACACCACGTCTGAACTAGCTTATGTTAGATTAATAATTGATTTCATTAGCCGTTCTCTCCTTCACAGTACAGCAATAATAAGTTGTATTGTCAAGTCAGGCCCATATACCGTATATACTCGCGTATAAGCCGAAATTTTCAGCCCATTTTTTTTGGCTGAAAGTCCCCCTCTCGGCTTATATGCGAGTCATATATGCCAGGGGGTCGTGGGGTGGGGCGGGGGTGTCAGATCACACTGAGCCCCTCTGGCACGGTCTCTGCAGCCTCCTGCTTGTCCCACTGTCTCAGGCTCCTTCCTTCAGCGGTCATGTGGTACTGCTCATTAAAGTCATGAATATGCGCATATTTATGACTTTAATGAGCGGTACCACGTGACCGCTGAAGGAAGGAAGGGAAACCTTCGGAGAATGGGGCTGCAGAGACCGCGCCAGGAGGGGGTAAGTATACCCGATATTCACCTGTCCCCATTCCAACGCTGCACACCGCTGTCTGCCGCGTCCTCTGTTAGTGACATTCAGGCAGCAGAGGGCGCGATGACATGGTTACTGCGCGCTGGGCCCTCTGCTGCCTGAACATCACTGACGGAGGACACGGCAGACACCGGCACCTGTTCCCCAGTGAAGGAGAGGTGAGTATGTCTTTTTTTTATTTGCAGCAGCATATGGGGTATAATCTATGGAGCAGCATATGGGGGCATAATCTGGGGGCAGCATATGGGGGCATAATCTATGGAGAATTTTATGTAGCAGCATATGGGGCATAATCTATGGAGCACCTTATGGGGCAGCATATGGGGGCATAATCTATGGAGCATCTTATGGGGGCATAATCTATGGAGCATCTTATGGGTCCTATTCTATGGAGCATCTTATTGGGCCATTATTAACCTTTGTGCAGCATTATATGGGGTGTATTTTGTATGGAGCATTATATGGGGCTCCTGATTCAATATGGATGTTCAAAAACATTTAATCTACTGATGTCTCAATTACAGTAATTTTACTTTTATTGGTATCTATTTTTATTTTTGAATTTTACCAGTAGCTGCTGCATTTTCCACCCTAGGCTTATACGCGAGTCAATAAGTTTTCCCAGTTTTTTGTGGAAAGAGTAGGGGGGTCAGCTTATACACGGGTCGGCTTATACACAAGTATATACGGTACATTTGGTATTCAATTAAATTAAATGATTATTAAGAAAAAATCAAGACAATTAATGCAGGGGTGAGAATAAATTACCAAAAAGAAGGGGCTGTTATACCGCTCCGCCATACTCACCCGGCCTCCGCTCCCACGCCGCAGTCGCCCTCCGCAGCCTCTCTCCACCCGACGGCCGCCTGAGACAGGCCCGCGACCGATGCCTTCCCTGCATGCTATGCACATGCGACATAGGCCACGCCTCCTTCCTGCTTCTTATGCTCCGGCTGTGCCCTGACTCGGAAGCACCTTTGGACCAATGGCTGACCAGACGGAGCCATATCAGGCCGCTTCCCCCTGAGGGAGGCGCCTGATCGTTGTGTTTCCTGACACTCTGGCCTCGCTCCATCGTGCACACTATGCTCCTGCAGTTCCTGTCTCTGGGAAACTGTTAGGCGTCGGCTTCCTGGCACTGCACAGCGGGAATCCAGAGCCAGACATCCTGCGGTCTCCCATTCCTCTCCGACCGCTCGGACTCCTGCTCAGCAATCTCGGCTGGCCAGGCATCTCCCTCTGACTCGTTCTGTGAGCTTGGATGTTGCTGCCACCTCTGGTGCAGCAATGGTGACGCAACCTGCTTTGCAGGGAACTGCTCCCGAGGCTAAGTCCTCATGCCGTGCTACTAGGCATGCCCACAACTTGTCCTCTCAGTGGAGAGCAGGGGTCACATGTGCAGGTCCTATGTCGGATCTGATTGGTCCTTCCTATAGTACTGGAAGGTCCCGGAAGCGCATGGCTATAAAAAGCCCGCATGGCGGCTCGGCCATGCGCTAGTGTAGCATATTATGCTGTGTGTGTATGGTGATGGATGCATGGACTGGTGACTGACTCATTTGAAACCCCTTCCCTCGGTTATGACGAATGGTGACAGATTGTTGGGTAGTCAGCTCCAGGTTGTGGCCAGCTACACGCCACTGTGCCTCCTGCACGACACACTAGCGTCCGACGGTGCTCGGTCGTTCCGCTCAGCAACGATAGTTATTGCCGTGCTGCGGTTGCAGCGTTCTTGGCGTCTGCGGTTGCAGCGTCATTCGCTGGGTATCCTGTGAAGTAAACAGGGCCAGCGTCCTCATACAACTCTGTTGTCTTAGCGACTCTGTGTGTGAACAGAGCCGTACTTAGCGTTCGGGTGACGTTAACCCGAGCGCAGTACCTCACCTTTCGGTGCATCCGCCATTACTTAGCAGCGGTCTTGTCACCTACCGCACGGTGGACCCCGGGCGGCGAACGCACCTCCTATTATTTATATCTGGTGCGTTCCGCTGACCCTAACATTACACTAGCGCCAGGGTCTGGCTAGTAATGGCGGATGAACAGCGACTGCTGCAGCACATCCGGCAGCTGCAGGGCAGGTTGGCGGCTCTCGAGCGTTCAGCCTCAGCTGCGGATGTTACTGCAGTCGCTGTTCAGGCAGCCACAGAGGCTGTTTCCCGTGTGACCACTGCCATCCCTGTCCCGACTTTGTCCCACCTCCCGCTGCCCGAAAAGTTCTCGGGTGATAGTGCAGCTTGTAGGGGTTTCGTAAGCCAGTGCTCTTTGCAGCTGGAGCTGCTGGCCGCCCGATTCCCCTCCGAGCGGGCTAAAGTGGGATTTATTATTTCCCTTCTGTCGGGCAGGGTTTTGGAGTGGGCCACACCGCTGTGGGATCGTGGTGATCATGTGGTGCAGGGTGCTTTGCGGTTCTTAGACACTCTGAAACAGGTCTTCCTGGGACCACGAGTCACCCATGACACCGCGCTCCGGCTGCTGGCACTGTCACAGGGCTCGTCCATGGTCAGTCACTTCGCCATCCAGTTCCGGACGCTGGCCTCAGAATTAGAGTGGCCAGATAAGGTCCTCATTCCGGCGTTCTGGAGAGGTTTGACTGGCCATGTGAGGGACGCTCTGGCCACCAGGGAGATTCCCGCTACACTGGAGGAGCTTATCTCTGTCTCAACCCGAATCGATCTTCGCTTCATCGAGCGAAGGTTGGAACGGGACCAGTGTAGGCAGAGGTTTAGGTTGGCACCTTGTTTTTCTAGACCTCTGGAATCCCCCGATCGGGCGTCCGAGCGTCAGGGGGCTTCCCGTGAGGGATCTAGACTCCGGTCCGCTCGAGCTCCTGTGAGCTGTCATATTTGTAGGCAGGCCAGTCACCTCGCCAACCGGTGCCCACAGCAGCAGGGAGAACGCTCGCGCCTAGTGGCCGTAGGAGGCGGCGCACTAAAGCCAGCGACGTTTTCCTCCAAGCTGTCCTTTAAGGGGACTCTTGGGTTTAATTCTTCCACTCTGGCGGTGGAGGTTTGCGTGGATTCCGGGGCGGAGGGCAATTTTATGTCGTCAGCCTTCGCCCAACGGCACGCTATACCTCTGGTTATGATGTCTACACCAGTCACCGTCAGAGTGGTAAACGGCACCACTCTACCCTCGCAGATAACTCACCAGACCGTCCCCTTGGTACTCTCTGTGGCTCCGTCTCATCAGGAGACGATATCCCTCCTCGTCATGCCCGAGGGTATTGACCAGGTACTTCTAGGGGTTCCCTGGCTGCGGTATCACTCCCCCCCATATAGAGTGGTCCTCAGGGAGGATTATTGGGTGGAGTAAGTCATGTGAGGGTAGATGTCTGAGGGAGTGCGTTCAGGTTGCCTCCACCAAGGTTCCCGCTGATCTCTTCTCGCTCCCCAAACACTATCGGCAGTATGCAGACGTGTTCTCCAAAAAGGCGGCGGAGACCCTTCCACCGCATCGCCCCTATGACTGTCCTATTGACCTCTTGCCTGGTGCTGAGCCTCCCCGGGGTCGAGTCTATCCCCTATCTCTCCCGGAGACTGAGGTCACGTCTCAGTACATCAGGGAGAATCTGGCAAGAGGATTCATTAGGAAGTCAGTGTCACCAGCGGGGGCGGGATTCTTCTTCGTCCAGAAGAAGAGTGGGGTATTACGTCCTTGCATTGATTACAGGGGTCTTAACGCCATCACCGTTAAGAATAAATATCCACTGCCCCTGATATCAGAACTGTTTGATAGGCTACGAGGAGCGAAGGTATTTTCCAAACTTGATCTGCGGGGGGCTTACAACCTGATTCGCATCCGTGATGGGGATGAATGGAAGACGGCATTTAACACCAGGGACGGGCACTATGAATACCTGGTGATGCCCTTCGGGCTCTGTAATGCCCCGGCCGTCTTCCAGGACTTTGTGGACGATATCTTCCGGGATATGCTTACCACCTCGGTTGTAGTCTATCTGGATGATATCCTCATCTACTCTCCAGATATTGACTCCCACCGGAGAGAAGTTTGCAAAGTTTTCGATCGCCTGCGGGCGAACTCCCTCTATGCCAAGTTGGAGAAGTGTGTGTTTGAGCAGGAGTCCTTGCCTTTTCTGGGCTATATCATCTCGGCCCAGGGATTGGCCATGGATCCTGCCAAGCTACAGGCGGTGATGGATTGGCAGGAACCTCATTCTCTCAAAGCGGTGCAGCGCTTTATGGGGTTCATAAATTATTATCGCCAATTCATCCCCCACTTCTCGACTTTGGTAGCACCCTTGGTAGCCCTCACCAAGAAGGGTGCAAATCCCAAGTTGTGGTCGGAACCGGTCTCCAAGGCCTTCTCCACCATTAAGTCCCATTTCGCTAGCGCTCCCATTCTACATCGCCCCGATGTAGACAAGCCCTTCATTCTGGAAGTGGATGCCTCTTCCGTCGGTGCTGGAGCAGTCCTGTTCCAGAAGGACACGCAAGGTCGGAAGCATCCATGCTTCTTTTTCTCCAAGACCTTCACACCGGCGGAGAGGAATTATGCCATCGGGGACAGGGAGTTGCTAGCGATGAAGTTGGCCTTCTCGGAGTGGAGACACCTCCTGGAGGGGGCTCGTCACCCTTTCCAGGTGTTCACCGACCACAAAAACTTGGTGTATTTACAAACAGCCCAGCGGCTAAACTCTCGCCAGGCTAGATGGTCCTTGTTCTTTTCTCGGTTCCATTTCACCCTCCACTTTCTCTCCGGGGAGAAGAACGTCCGGGCCGATGCTCTCTCCCGCACCGTGGTGTCATCGGAGGAAGAGGAGGAGGAGCCTCGGCTGATCGTCCCATCCGAAAGCCTGAGGACTGTGGCTCCGGTTGCCCTTGAGTCTGTGCCTCCGGGCAAGACATTTGTTCCTGCACGTCTGCGACTGGAGGTCCTCTCTTGGGCTCACTCGTCCAGAGTGGGTGGACATTTTGGGACAAAACGGACCTTCGACATTTTGGCGAGGACGTACTGGTGGCCACATATGGCGCGTGACGTCAAGGACTATATTGAGGCATGCGTCTCTTGCGCCCGGAATAGGTCCTCTCGGCAGCGGCCCGCTGGGCTTCTTTTCCCTCTGCCGATAGCAGACAGGCCCTGGGAGATGGTCGGTATGGACTTTGTGGTGGGCCTACCCAGGTCCTCCGGCAGCACGGTCATTTGGGTTTTCACCGACCATTTCTCTAAGATGGTGCACCTGGTACCTCTCTCCCGGTTACCATCAGCGCGGGGCCTGGCAGTCTTGTTCATCAAGCACGTTTTCCGCCTGCACGGCATGCCGGACAAGAGTGTCAGTGACCGAGGTCCTCAGTTTGCGTCCCGGTTTTGGAGAGAGCTCTGTTCTCTACTCAGCATTGAGCTGAATCTCTCCTCGGCCTATCATCCCGAGACGAATGGGTTGATAGAGAGAGCCAACCAGACCTTGATAACATATCTTCGACATTTTGTCTCAGCCAGGCAGGACGACTGGGCATCCTTGCTGCCGTGGGCAGAGTTCGCGCTGAACAATGCTGTGGCCGACTCTACCGGTCAAACCCCATTCCTCCTAAATTACGGTCAGCATCCGCGCGTTCCTGTGCCCATGCCCGTGTCTTCCACCGACTCCAGGGTGGCAGACTGGGCGGTGGAGGCACGTGACATTTGGGATCGCACCCAGGATGCTATCCGAGCTTCCAAGGAGAGAATGAGGATCTCCGCTGACGCACACCAGCGTCCTGCTCCAAGCTTCTCCCCTGGCGACATGGTATGGCTCTCTACCCGAAACATTAAACTGCGGGTTGAGTCGCCCAAGTTCGCGCCACGATACATTGGCCCATTCAAGGTCCTTGACCGACTTAGCTCGGTGGTCTACCGTCTGGCTCTTCCTCCACATTTGGCCATCTCGGACGTGTTCCATGTGTCCCTCCTCAAACCAGTTCACATGGCCCGGTTTTCCGAGCCATCTGCCGGGTCATCAGACTTATCGTCTGACGAGTTTGAGGTTAATGCCATCGTGGGGCGCAAGTTTGTCCGTGGCAAAAAATTTTATTTGGTGGACTGGAAGGGTAATGGTCCCGAGGCTCGGACCTGGGAGCCGGTGGAAAACAATCACGCACCGCTCCTGATTGCGGCTTTTGAGCGCAGTGAGGCTCAGAGGGGAGGGGGCCCTAGGAGGGGGGGTAATGTTAAGCGTCGGATTCCTGGCACTGCACAGCGGGAATCCAGAGCCAGACATCCTGCGGTCTCCCATTACTCTCCGACCGCTCGGACTCCTGCTCAGCAATCTCGGTTGGCCAGGCATCTCCCTCTGACTCGTTCTGTGAGCTTGGATGTTGCTGCCACCTCTGGTGCAGCAATGGTGACGCAACCTGCTTTGCAGGGAACTGCTCCCGAGGCTAAGTCCTCATGCCGTGCTACTAGGCATGCCCACAACTTGTCCTCTCAGTGGAGAGCAGGGGTCACATGTGCAGGTCCTATGTCGGATCTGATTGGTCCTTCCTATAGTACTGGAAGGTCCCGGAAGCGCATGGCTATAAAAAGCCCGCATGGCGACTCGGCCATGCGCTAGTGTAGCATATTATGCTGTGTGTGTATGGTGATGGATGCATGGACTGGTGACTGACTCATTTGAAACCCCTTCCCTCGGTTATGACGAATGGTGACAGATTGTTGGGTAGTCAGCTCCAGGTTGTGGCCAGCTACACGCCACTGTGCCTCCTGCACGACACACTAGCGTCCGACGGTGCTCGGTCGTTCCGGCGCCGTCGCTCAGCAGCGATAGTTATTGCCGCGCTGCGGTTGCAGCGTTCTTGGCGTCTGCGGTTGCAGCGTCATTCGCTGGGTATCCTGTGAAGTAAACAGGGCCAGCGTCCTCATACAACTCTGTTGTCTTAGCGACTCTGTGTGTGAACAGAGCCGTACTTAGCGTTCGGGTGACGTTAACCCGAGCGCAGTACCTCACCTTTCGGTGCATCCGCCATTACTTAGCAGCGGTCTTGTCACCTACCGCACGGTGGACCCCGGGCGGCGAACGCACCTCCTATTATTTATATCTGGTGCGTTCCACCGACCCTAACAGAAACGACTCCACCTAGGTCAGGCAAGAGAGGCCTTCCTAGGTGATGATGATTCCTCTCAACCCCTTACGATTTCTGTGCTTTTGGTTTCAGGGGGGAGGCGTGGTTCCGAGGTGGCCTACGTGGATTCGGGCTCAGCGGGTAACTTCATTCGGCCGGAAGAGGTAGACAAATACCAAATTCCTGTGGTCACTCTATCTAACCCAATTCAGATTGCCACCGTGGATGGCAAACCGCTACAGGTGACCGTCACCTTGGTCACTGAAGAGGTGGGGTTGCAAATCAGAGCCTTACATCGAGAGAAAATAGCCTTTTACGTTTTACCTAAGCTCTCTCACGTCATTCTACTCGGTCTTCCATGGTTAAGGACTCATCAGCCTGTTCTCGACTGGTCTTCTGGGGAGATACTCAGCTGGGGGCACCCGTGCCAAGCTCGCTGTCTGACTCCTGTCCGCCTGGCGGCCGCTCCACGGTCACCTCCAGGCCTCCCGGGTCTTCCTCCAGCTTACAGCTCCTACGCCGATGTTTTTGATAAGAAGGAAGCGGAGGTCCTCCCTCCACACCGGCCGTTTGACTGCCCAATTGAACTTGTTTCCGGTTCAACCCCCCCAAGGGGCAGAATCTACCCTCTGTCTCCCGCAGAGACCACCGCCATGCCCGAGTACGTCCGAGAGAACCTCGCCAAAGGCTTTATACGGAAATCCTCTTCGCCCGCGGGAGCCGGGTTCTTCTTCGTCAAAAAGAAGGACGGAACTCTACGGCCATGCATTGACTATAGGGGCTTGAATGAGATTACCATCAAGAACAGGTACCCTCTTCCACTCATTCCGGAACTGTTTGACCGTCTCAGAGGGGCTCGGGTCTTTACCAAGCTGGACCTCAGAGGAGCCTACAATCTGGTCCGTATCCGTGCAGGTGACGAGTGGAAGACCGCTTTCAACACTCGAGATGGCCATTACGAGTACCTGGTCATGCCCTTCGGTCTTTGCAATGCTCCTGCAGTCTTTCAAGAGTTCGTCAATGAGATCTTCCGGGATCTCTTGTACTCCTGTGTGGTCGTGTACTTAGACGACATCCTCGTCTTCTCGCCGGACCTCTCCTCCCACAGAAAGTGTGTCCGCCTGGTGCTTCAGCGCCTTCGGGAGAACCGTCTGTATGCGAAGATCGAGAAATGTCTCTTCGAACAGACCTCTCTGCCATTCCTGGGTTACATTATCTCCGACGCTGGTCTATGGATGGATCCCGAGAAGTTGTCTGCCATCCTCAAATGGCCTCGCCCCGTCGGATTGAAGGCGATACAATGATTCCTCGGGTTCGCCAACTATTACCGGCAATTTGTCTCCCACTTCTCCGCGATCACAAGACCCATTTCTGTGCTCACCCGTAAAGGATCTACTTCCAAGGATTGGTCTCCTGAGGCAGAGGAGGCCTTTCTGAACCTAAAACGGGCTTTCTCCACGGCTCCGGTCCTTCATCGCCCTGAGAGCGATCGACCTTTTGTACTCGAGGTGGACGCTTCCTCGACTGGTGCCGGGGCGGTGCTGTCCCAGAGAACCGCCTCCGGTCGCCTGCACCCTTGTGGCTTCTTCTCGAAGGCCTTTTCTCCATCCGAGTGTAACTGCTCGATCGGTGACTGGGAACTTTTGGCCATCAAGTTGGCCTTGGAGGAATGGCGCCACCTCCTGGAAGGAGCCGTCCATCCTTTTGTCATCTTCTCGGACCACAAGAATCTGGCCTATCTCCAGTCTGCCCAGAGACTAAACCCTCGCCAGGCCAGATGGTCTTTATTTTTTGCCCGATTTGATTTTGAGCTCCGATTCCGTCCTGGCAACAAGAATTCCAAAGCCGACGCCCTGTCCAGGGTCTTCCAACCACACGAATCCACGGAGGAACTGTCGCATATCATTGATCCCACTAGAATCATCACCGTGGCTCCAGTGAACTGGCTTACTCCTCCACCTGGCAGGAAGCTTGTGCCAGAGAATCTCAAGCAAAAGGTTCTTCTAAGGGGGCACTCCTCCTAACTGGCCGGCCATGCCAGAACTAAGAAGACCCTTGACCTTATCAAACGTCACTACTGGTGGCCCTCACTTCGCCAAGATGTACTCGACTTTGTGGCTTCTTGTCCATCCTGTGCAAAAAACAAGGTGCCACGGAGATCTCCGTCCGGCTTGTTGCTTCCGTTGCCTGTCCCTACAGTTCCTTGGGAGAACATTGCCATGGATTTCATCACCGACCTACCCTGCTCTGCGGGCTGCTCAGTCATTCTGGTGGTGGTGGATCGTTTTTCCAAGATGGCTCACTTCATCCCTCTGCCCGGTCTTCCCTCAGCGCCAGAGCTGGCCGAAATCTTCATTCATCAAGTCTTCAGGCTTCATGGACTACCTCGACGCATTCTGTCTGACCGAGGGGTTCAGTTTACCTCCAAGTTCTGGCGTTCGCTTTGTAAGCTCATGAACGTTTCCCTCGACTTCTCCTCGGCCTACCATCCACAGTCCAACGGACAAGTAGAGCGTACCAACCAGACGCTTACGGGATACTTACGTCACTTCTCTAACGCCCACCAGAACGATTGGGTCAACTTATTCCCCTGGGCAGAGTTCGCTTATAACAACCATGCTGGTGAGTCTTCGGCCAAGTCTCCGTTTTTCATTGTTTTTGGCAGACATCCCGATGTTACTGTCGTCCTACTCCAGTCCTGCCTTGTGTTCCTGCCGTCCTACTCCAGTCCTGCCTTTGGTGTTCCTGTTGTCCTACTCCAGTCCTGCCTTGTGTTCCTGCCGTCCTACTCCAGTCCTGCCTTCAGTGTTCCTGCCGTCCTACTCCAGTCCTGCCTTCAGTGTTCCTGCCGTCCTACTCCAGTCCTGCCTTCAGTGTTCCTGCCGTCCTACTCCAGTCCTGCCTTCAGTGCTCCTGCCGTCCTACTCCAGTCCTGCCTTCAGTGCTCCTGCCGTCCTACTCCAGTCCTGCCTTCAGTGCTCTTGCCGTCCTACTCCAGTCTCAGTCTTACTCCGGTCCATCCAGAGCCGCCCCTCTCGGTACTGGCTACCTTGGTACTCGAACCCCTGGGCCTGCTCCTAACGGTCCCTATATAGGGGTCGGTTCCACCTGGCAGCTCGCCCGGGGTCCCTCGGTGCCACAGTCCAGAGGGTCCACTCTCGGAGTTTCCCGCTCCAGACCACCCGCGCTAACAGGGGCAACACAAGGAGTCTATTGCACAGATATTATGCACTTCAATGTACTATGGCTATATAGGATGCAATATGGTTGTAAAAAGAATTAATAAGCCACAAAAAATAAGAAAATTGATATACTGATATTATACATAATCATAAAGTGCAAATAGTGAAAAAATCATTCATAAAAAGCACAAATTTGTAAAGACCAATCTATATATAAAAAGTGCAATGTCCAGAAATTCACAGATAGTGGGCTTAGGCACAAGTTTGTAAAGACCAATACATATATAGAGTGCAATATGCACGAATTCATAGACAGTGGGCTTAGGCCCACAACCGCATAAATGTATATCACTAATTCAACAAATGACTAGTGTAGATAGCCATGTGGGCAGAGGTAAATATATGTCACAACAGATATCCATTTAAATAAAAATGCTCAGTGGCAGGTTCTAAATAGAGGTGCCAATGACAATTAGTCATATATGCGGCTGCAAGTAAACTGTATTGAAAAGAACATATACATGTGCCAAAAAATTGCACTCAATCAATATATTATGCCAATGTGCGATAGATCTCCAGGATGCGCCCGTCCCCGACGCGCGTTTCGACGTCTGCCTTCGTCAGTTTTTTTTTCGTTGTGATATGACTTGATATCCGATTTGTCCTTATTTGTCTTATATTGTCCATTTGTGCTTTGATAAGGCTTATCATATAATTTTTAACACCATTTATAATTTTCCTTAAACATGCAACTTTGACCTTGGTATTTTGTTGAACCATATACATTTGGATCTCATGAACCAACAACTCCCAATATGTATTAAACAATGATAAGGAGATGCTGGGAGTGGTTGTTATCAGTCATTATCAGACTGCGGACCATGCAGGAACCACAATACTGATGAAACGCAGGCATATGTAAATGTTTACATCCAGGTACCTAATAGGTGACATCTTCTCTGATTGAATGGTTTCTTTCTTCTTATTTCCATCTTGACCAGATGCCATGATGACTTTTCACATCCACAGCTGTTCTCTGCAGACTTCTCTCTTCTCCAATCTTCTGGAGCACATCCCCACATGGTGACCTTAAAAGTCAAAGTGTTACTAGATTGCCTTCTGCACAAAGATATCTGTCCATACTATGCCCTAAATAAGCCTCCTATGGTGTATGGCCTCTACACTGTCTGCCTTACTAATCCACAACCACATTACTGTGTGCCATTATCAGCTATAACTGCTACAATGTCATTTTTTCTTCTCCAGCCAGATGGCGTCGCCGTCAGGATATGTGCACACGATGCATATTTGCTGCGGATCCGCCGCGGATGTTTCCGCGTAGAAACGCTGCAGATCCGCACTGTGATTTACAGTACAATGTAAATCAATGGGGAAAAAAAATTCTGTGCAGATGGTGCAGAAAAATCAGTGCGAATTTGCTGCGGGTTTAAAAGAAGTGCATGTCACTTCTTTTCTGCGGTTTTGCTGCAGTTTTCCACTTGCTCCATTCTACAAAACCGCAGGTGGAAAACCGCAGTGGAAAACCGCACAAAAACCGCAAAAAAAAGGAAGAAATCCGCAGGAAAAATGCAGGTCATTAAATCCGCGGGAGGATCCGCACCGTGTGCACATGGCCTCACCTGCACAACAGCAGCTATTGGATCTCTATACAAACCGATATCTGCTGCTGCGCAGGCTCCCCGGCGCCATTTTCAAAATGACTTTCTTTTTTTTCCCTCGCTCAAGTAAATCTGCAAAAGGCATTCAGTGCACAGTAACCATGCGATTATGATGAAGCGCATTTATCATGCAAACTGCGGGGCAGGCAGTGAGAGATCAGTGGGGGGTCAGTAGTCTGCATTATGAATATCTCATCGGAGCACCACATACATGAACCCCGTCCTAGGGCACGAGAATCTCAATAATATGAAACTGAAAATGAAGATTAAGAAACAGCCACAAGACGGCTTTCATCAACCAAGGCATCATTTTATTCAGTATAACAGCACCGACCTGACATTGTGTGTAGGTCACTATGCACAATCCTGCTGACAGGTTCCCTTTAAGTAGGCGGCTTTATATCACAAGAGTGGATTTCGTTAGGAAATGGATAAGGCAAAAATGGAGCATTACAGAACAGAAGAAATTACTAGAGTGATAAAATATGACGGTGTGGTTTTGCTCCTCTCAGAATTTTGAAAATTGTGTGAACAATTGGAAAAAAAATGTGGAGAGCATTAAACCTCGGGGGAGAGATAATCAACAGCTTAAACATCAGTGAGTTTTTTATTTTGATATATTTGCTTATGTGGGTTTTTTATTATTATTTTTTTCTGAACAATTAGAAAAAGGTTGGGAGTGAAGGAATTAGGCCGGGGTCTCACTCGCGAGTGCAATGCAAGAAAAGTGTGCGAGTCTCTCGCCTCAATCCCCGGCACTGCCACCGGTGGCTCGGAGCAGAGCGTTCAACTGCAAAGAAATACATGCAGCCGCACACTCCGGTCCCGAGTGCCAGCGGTAGTGCCAAGTATTGAGGCGAGAGACTCTCGTGAGTTTCTCGCATTGCACTCACAAGTGTGACCCGGCCTTAGGAAGATTGTTGTTTTTATCGGATTTCCTCTTTTTGTATCTGTACAGTATGTTTTGTACAATAAAGTTGTAAAATTCAAAAAATGAGCAAACAATTACAGGGTTCTAATGATGTCACAATGGGCTGGAGGCTATAGAATGCCCCGTCACCCAGGGTTCCGTTGAGGGTTTTAGTAGGCGTTTGTGGAGAGAGGAGTGTTGTGAGCGACTTGTGCAAATATGATGCCAAGAAAGCGATTTAAGAGTATTATAGTTCTCTGTGATACCGAGGACAGCAGCGATGATGACGATTTACATCAGGTGAGTATCATTTTATATTTTTAAATAAATAAAAAATATTTGGGATAAAAGTTCAAGAAAAGATGGTGGGACAGAAAATAGCGCTCCAAGTAGATGAGGCGATAACTCGGATCATGATTGCAGAGTGAAGACTGCGTCACTTGTAATATTTGTGACAATATGTCCATGTACTGGATACATAACATTGTATGAAGACACATAAATGTCACCACCGCCCCTATCCATAGCCTAACCATAAGTGTCCCATACCCCCGCTATACTCTGTACGTGGAATAAGCACAGTGGAGACCACCCTCATATCGCTGCCCACCTGTAATCAGTGGAATATGGGGTAAGATTATAGATTGGAGATGTTCATGGTTATAGATTCTATCTGACATATTTGCCATTTTTTCAGTCTCATCGAAGAAAGAGGCCAATACCGAGGTCTCCAGGCCAAGATAACACCACTGGCTTCAATTCGGGCCCGACTCCGAGTTTACCAGGTACTGTAACCCTAATCTAGTGAAGTCTCTGAGGTATTAATAAGCCATTGTAGTCACCGGGTGCAGATCACGTGCACATTGTGGTCAGGGCTTGGATTTATCGTTATTAGTCGTCTATGGTAGAGTTTATATCAAACATTTCTGTTCAGCATTTGGTCAGGAATATTCATGCAGGCGTTATAAAGTCAGGCAGAAATGGGATTTGGGGATTGCTTCTCATGGTGGCCATGTACAGGGCGGATTACTGTAGTTGAAGGTGATTGTTTTGCCCCATGTACCTATAGGGAAACACTGGATAATTTATTAGGATTTATTTCTTTTGATATTGAGCCTCGGTCGTTGCTATTACAATATTCTAATAAGAGAGTTATATTGTGTTTCCCCCACAGATCTGAGTTTACCACCAACAGATCATGGTCCGGACATTACCACCTGGTAAGACACGTTTCCTCCATTACTAAGTACAAGATGGGGATTAATGATTAATGGTGGCTCATTACCTGTTACATTTATTCCACAGCTCCGATGACATCATTATTGATGATGATGATGATTCCAATAGAGCAGCAACTTCCATGTATAATAGTAAGTTATTATTTCTAGACACAATCCAGGTTTATGTTATTGTAGAGGTAACAATTACTTTTCTGTACTGTCACAGGTCAGTTTCCAAATCTAACAATTACAAGGGCGCTGATCAGGAGTTGGAACAGCGAGCCACCTGGGAAATGTGCTGTAAATGCCAGTGTCAGAGAATGACAGCAGCATTTAACAGGTTAATAGAAGCAGGCAGAGCTCCAATCCACTCTCGGCTGTCAGAGGCAGATGATGGCTGAATGACACAACCATCATCTGCCATGAAAGAGGCGGGCTCAACTCCTTAGCCATCTCCATTCATTCTCTACTGATGAGCGTCGTACATGGTTGCTAAGGTGTTAAATTACAGATACCTTACAGAGGTAATCCTATTTTACGCATGCTTGATTGGTGTGGATCCTGTGTCTCGGATATTTCCATATTGGGAGAGCAAGTCACCGCCATGTTGACTTATGGCCATTGTTATCCTTAGAGAATTTATTACAGATGTGCAGTACATTTGCTTGTGTCTTTTTGGAAACCCAATAAACATCAATGGAGAAATCCGTGCACCAAGGAATCCCACATCTCCATTAAAACCATGGAGGCTACCATGAATCAGCAAATGAGGTGAAAATGGACCCCTACCATTTGAGGCTCCACCCTCCGGCCATTGAGGACATGTTCACTTCTGATCTTGTACAGAGCACATACAACATTACTAAGGATATATTACCTGAGTAACAGGTGGGATAGACATCTGAGAAAGTTTATGGGCCCTGATGTTGCTGAACCCCATTAATATATCAGATCCTGATCTGAAGGGAAGATCCTGTGGATTTCTGGTGGTCTGGTCAGCTATGTCTTCTGCTCTGGTCGGATCCCATATTCATAGTCTTATTAGTCCTCTACACTCTATATTTATAGACCCCTCTCTAGTACGGGCTGCATACTATCACGTCTGATTTGAGCCGTATAAAAAGTATTTTCACTCTTCCATATTTCTGTACAGATCATTTACCATCTGACAGCGAGGAGAGCTCCGCTACAGAGGAGAGGTAAGTTAGATCCATCTACCTCTATATAAAGCCATGAACTAGGCGAGATGTTTCCTGTGGATTTATATATGATTCCCTATCTTTGACAGGACACCACGATGTAACATCCCCGGCTGTTTCCTGGAAGAAATTATTTCTCCTACTTCCATCTATGTTACCCACTTCCAGGAAAATAAGGAGGAGCTGGTGGAGCGACTGTACAACTTGTACAACCGGACAGTCTTCGATAATAAGGTATCACATCTTGTCATGGGTTTCTGGGTGATACATGACTTCTCTATTATCTCCCCCTTTAAACAATCAATTCCAAGAAAAATGGCTCTAACTTTCTGAAAGGCAGATTCCTAACCCCATTGTCATGTTTCTGTAATATAGCTATTGAATATCTCAGGTAAATCTCACTTAGTTTGGTGAATGCCGTCACCCTCTTCCCATCTGTGGGACGAGAGGAAACCTTAGATGATCCACCATGCAGAGACAAAAAGATTAGCATTTTTTGGCTTGACGTTCAAAGGATTTTTACATTTATTTATAAAAAACATTTAGTTGATATTTGGACATTTTAGAATAAGGTTATTTTTATTTTTGTTCTCACATCTTGGACTTCTCGGTAGACCCCGCGCCCCATACAAGTAGACCAGTGCTGTAAATCACATATGAGAGTTGGGGACTTTGTAAGATTGGGGGTCAAAGAGTTTACAGATGTAATGGAATTTGTTTTCTTTATTTTAGCTCCCTTTGAAAATGGACATTTTGTGGAGCAAGAGGCTGAGAGCAGCAGCCGGCCAATGCTGGAATAAGCTGCAGGACAACCTCCGTTTCTCATATATTGAGCTTTCTGAAAAAGTCTGCGATTCTGCCGGTAGGTTTCACATCACATCCATCCTACAGCTTCATAAGACAACCTGCATACAGGGCAAAAAAACTGCTACTTGTTATGCAGAACATCTTAGAAACTCATTGTACATACTGTCATAAGAAAAACTAAGTACACCCTCTTTTAATTCTAGTATTTTGCATATCAGGAGAAAATAAAAAAAAGTATCAGCTCCATAGAAAGTCCTAAAAGTAGGGAAATACAATCTCAGAAAACAACGTGAAAAAAATATATTGCATCATTATTTAACAAAAAAGTAGGCCAAAAGGCAACAACGGTGTGTGATAAAGTACACCGTCGATGCAACTTCAAGTTATTGCTGCTAAAGATGATTCTAAAAGCTATTGATTGATGGGGTGTACTTATTTTTCACTCTCTGCTTCTGCATTTTGAAGTAGGTTTCGGTAAATAAATAACGGCACGGTTGACTTGTCACCTGTTGTTCATCTCATGATGTATTTTGTATTTTGTCCTGCTATGAAAACCAAATAGTTCAATCAGGGTGTACTCAGATTTTGCCATAACTGTATAACCTCTTGTTTTAGAGCGAGTACGATCCACACTTGCGCATGAGATGTGCCATGCCGCCACTTGGATAATCAACGGTGAACGCAAAGACCACCATGGCTTGTTATGGCAGGCTTTCACAAGAAGGGTAAACCTTATCCATCCCGAGCTGCCAAAAGTGACGGAATATCACAATTATACCATCAACTACACCTACAAGTACAAATGCCACCGATGTGATAAAGAGTAAGTGGATTTTATGACCCATCACCTCCGGACACACAATCACTGCGGAGAGACGTCCGTGCGGTTCTGTTGGTGGAATGCTTTCATACTTTACTACTATCAGAGCGGACTGACGTCTGGGGGGCGGTAGGGTTTAGGATGCTACGTGTTATATTTTCTGTGCTGGGCCACTTCTTAATATATTGATTTCAATTTGTTCTTGTTAATATAATCCATGGTATTAATGAACGTTCATTCCAGTCCAGTAACCAATATTCCTCTTATCTTTGCAGAATTGGGCGATTTAGACCAATACCTGGCAATAAACGTAAATGCCGCCGGTGCGGAGGACGAATGCGACAACTACCCAGCAGCTAAACATGTAACTATTCTTCAGAATATTTAGTCTCTAATTTGATTTCTTTAAAATGTAAAGTTGAGACACTTTTATATATTTTCCCCTAAGTAGCGAGACAATGAATATCTGTGTTCATCACCAGCAATTAGCGGTAAAGATCCAGAATCCGTCCTCATAGGTTCCAGATAAGCCCCGGTTACATTTCCCATAACTTGCTGGCTATGGAATGATTGACCATTCCCAGCAATTATCTACAATGCTCTGGAAAACCTTCTATGAGTTTACGCTTTGTTGGATGTAATTATTTTCTTTCTATTTTCAGGTTCATTATTGGAACAGTGAGATTCCACTAAATATTGTCATCTCATCCACCTGTGATGGAGGTAAGAACGAATCTTCCATTATTGTCAGCAATCAATAATAAAAGTGAATTTTACAATATTGAGAATCTGGAGTCTCTAATTTAGTCTTTTATTGAGTTTTATCATTTAAAGGTTAAATACTTTTATATATTTTGCCTTTTTCCACCACCGTGTAGGGAGACAATTAGTTTACGTCTTCATCACAAGCAGCGAACAGCAAACATTCAGAATCCACCTCTTCTGATGGACACAAAGCTTCTGACGGGCGTTTTCCAGGTAAATATTTCGGTGGTTTTCCTCCAATCATTCTTGTTTTCAAGAAGTGCAACAGCGAGGACAGTGTAAGCAAGGTGTCATAACAGAAGAAATGCAATATCGGTTTTATTACTGCACTTATTTGTTCTAATTATTATTTTTTCTTGCTGCACAATTTTTAAATTCTGTCTGAGAAAGGAAGGAAATGATGAAAGTTATCAGCCTACTGCTGCGGAGGAATCTCCAACACACAGTCTGACGGGCGAGATGAGCCCCTCTGACATGGCATGCCGTATAGATCTATTGTGAGTGCTCTCACCATAGCCGTATGGCTCATGTCGCATTTATCTCACATTACACTATTATTGGCAGCTTCCTATTTCCAATCTCCACATTGGCCTTCTTTGTAGACAATATATAATGCAATATTTCAGGTCTATTTCACCTTCAGCTGATGACCAGGAATACAATGCTGAAGTTCCTTCTCGGAGTTTGCTTCTTTTGATCACCAGTACCTTTTGTCAAGTTCTTTATAAACACCTTTTAATTGTTTTCAGGTTAATGAGAAAGGTGACTTATCGCTTCTGTACAGGCATGACACATCATGGAAGAAAACGGTGAATTCCGGCACCGACCTGCGCTGAGAACAGTTTCCAAGACCTGGAGAATCTCTACAAGTGCTTTATAATCAGAGCTGCCCAGCAATGGATATGGCGCTGGACATTTGAACTTCAATAGTCATCAATTGCTTTTTTTTTCCTAATTTTTCTGAGTTAGATATAAATACCATTAAAAAATGAATATATTAATTCTTTCTAGTTTGGGATTTTTGTTCTGCAAAACGATGGCTGTTGATAAACATATTACAATCAATGTTGTCTACTTGTGATATTCAGCCATAATCCGCCTCGCACAATCGAGAGGAGCGGAGCTTTGTCTGCTGCTGTTAAACTGTTAAATGCAGCTGTCAATCTGTGAGAGTTGCATTTCAACCCTTAACGTCTAATGACGGACACAGTCCATCATGGCTGGGTGTCAATTTCCGCACCAGGACGGACAGTGTCCATCATGCATGTAAAGTGTCACTAAAACTTGCAAACACCCAGTGATAGTTCAGTGCCGGCAGATGTGTATGACAGCTGAGAGGCACGGAAAGAGGTAGCGTAGTTACCAGGGGGGCAGAGGGTGTTGTTGCCTCGGGCCCCTTGCTTTGAGGGGGCCCACCCAGAGCTACTGACATGGAGTATACCACATGAGAAACTGGGTCTGAGCAGAAAAAGTAACTTAATGTGCATGCAAAATGTAATTGCATATGAACACATGACCTTTACACAGAGAAAACCAAAAACAAAACACAAAACAAATATCCTGGAATAAAAAAGTAAAAAAATATATATTGCAAAAATTGCATGAAAGTAGTAATAGTAATAATGAGGGTATTTAGTTAACATAATTTTGATCAAAATAATGTAGAAGCCATCCCGCCACATCACGGCAACCCTTGTGGGACAGTCCTAACTCTTGTATTTAAAACCTTTCCACTTGTCAAGTGACTCCAGAAAAGGGGCAAAAAATGTCCTCCAGATTGGCGTGCCTCGAGTCCAGATGGATCTGGACACTTAAAACTGTGCATCCTCATGGGTTGAACGAAAATTTAAGTTTTGCCCCTTTTCTGGAGTAGGTGTGTACTTTTTGTAATTAGCTGTTTTCTTGTCTTTTGTTTTTAACCTTCCTTTTGTTTTATCTTTTTTAGTATATACAGTGCTTAATATTGTGGATTCCGAAAGGTTTTTGTGGATACATGATGAAGTGGACCATATTCCATCATTTGGATCTTCACATTGAATAACGCCATGTGACGAATTTTACACTATGGACAATGGATGGGTGTTATGAGTTGGGGTTGTTATTATATGAATCCTACCGCTCATACGTCTTGGTATATTGTAGATATACCGTGAGACATGATGTTTACTAAAGTGTATTTCAACTCTATCTGGGCAATCTAATGTTCTGTATATACAGTTATACTTATATATCCATACTTATGATGGCATAAATTTTTATGTTATATTTTCTATGATTGCTCCAGGTATACCTTTGGTATTTGGATGTATATTAGGGTTATATGTGCGGGTTTGGCTTTGAGGGCATCTCTTATTTCTATTTAGCAATAACACTGGTGCTGCGGGCAAAAAATAGGAAGAGGTTATTTATTTTTATATATTTTTTATATATATGGTTACATCAATATGCTCATTATATTTGGCTTTTGATATTTATTTACCTTTTCAATTGCATGCAGCACCAGTGTTTTATCTGTTATCTATTATTTTTTACTATTCTTGATAATATACTGGCGATCTCATCCCTCAGACCGGCTATTGCTGCCTTTTTGATATGCTGGATCTTTTGCCCCTAACTAATATGGCGCCTATCCATACATGTTTGTTATGCGCATGCCCGATCTACATTGTGTGACTTGTTGGTCCCTCCTCCCGGCCGGCGCATGGCGGCTTTGGGCGTCCGGTCACGTGGGGCCCCACGTCATCCGGACGTCACGGCTGTCCATCTGCCGAGCGTGGGGGTGGGTCCACGGTTACCCGGGTAGCGCTGAATGACTTCCGTCCAATACATGGACTGGCCCTTCCGGTCTCTGCACTATAAGAAGCACTGAGGTTCATTGTCTTATAGCGCCCCCTGACGATGGCTCCCGAAACACGCGTCGGGGCGGGTACCTGGTCCTTTCACTTGTCGCTGTGCACGGGCACTTGAACTGGTAATGTAGGACAGATTTATATTTCCTTGTCATGACCCTGTGTAATCCACTTTGAGGTTATTATTGTCTTATATAGTGGGCCATCTTCCCACACTACTCTTTGTGTGTTATGACCGTGTGCCATATTACATGATGATATCACTGCTACACTGAGTGGGGTTTGTTCCCACTTCACACTTTGAGTGGTTGTTATAACATCTCTGTGTTTCTTCCTTTTGTCCTTCCCATTTGGGTTATGTTTGATTGACATGTGAGGACTTCTGGTACCTTTTTTATGACAAGTTACCAACTGTTGCAATTTTTAATGGTATAGTCCCTTGCCCTGTATCCTAAATAAAGCAATTTTATTTATTGACCTGTTTGTTGTCAGGAAGTTTGTTCCTTTCTTCCTTCCCCTTGTAACTTTCATCAAGAAGAACAAGTCATGGATTTCCAATGACTTTTGCATTCCAGTCGCAGACATGGCAGACTAGGCATGGTGTCATTTTTAGTGTCATGCATTGATTTTGCGCTATTGCAGTCTGACACGTTTATTGTGGCTTCTGTGCCTACTGTTCCTACTGCTGCAGATGTTACAAACATTTTTTTTTAAATGTGGAGACTCCAAGTTTGGTCTCCATATGGTGTATTGCCTGTAGTGGAAGGGGTGTCACAGCACAATTATACTATTTCCACTCTGGGAAAATTGATGCCACTTTAGTGGTGTGTGACAATAATTTTTTGAAATGTGGAGACACTAAGTTGGGACTCCATCTCGTGGGTTGCCTGTAGTGAAAGGGAGTCAGGGCCCATTATACTGTTTCTACTCTGGGAAATATAATGCAACTTTAGTGGTGTCAGAGGCGCATTATACTATTTCTAATATGGGGAAACTGATGCCATTTTAGTGGTGTGTGAGAATATTTTTTATAAATGTGGAGACTCCAAGCTGGGTCTCCCTCTGGCGTGTTGCCTGTAGTGGAATAGTTGTCAGAAGCCCATTGTACTGGTTCTACTCTGGGGAAATTGATGCCACTTTATTCGTGTGTGACAATAATTTCTTGAATGTTTGCACTCAAAGTTGGGTCTCCATCTCGTGGGTTACTTGTAGTGGAAAGGCTGTCAGAGGCCCATTGCTCTATTTCTATTTTGGGGAAATTGATACCACTTTATTGGTGTGTAGCAATTTTTTTTAAATGTTTGCACTACAAGTTGGAATTAGAGATGGTGTATTTCACCATGGATGGAAGACACCCCTTGTCAGAAAAGGAAAAGAGAAAACTAACAAAGGACACAGGCAGAGGCGCACATGAATGACAGTGGTTAGAGAGGTGTTAGTATTTTGATATTCAGGCTAAATATTGGTGAATAAACGTGAATTGTCAGCTCTGCTCATGGACCTTAAGGAAGAAGTTGTTCTTCATTTGCATTGGATCCTCAGTGAAATGTAACAAATGTTTACAGATCTCTGAAGTCAACACTTACTTTCTGACCAGAATGGTTTTCTACATTTGCATAACTTGAAGCTCACGGACCCACCATTTAAAAGCTCCAATGGGGTTCTATACCAGGGACAGGAAATTATTCATTTGAGGAAAGCGTTTGCAAATATCCAATTAGGAGAAGGAGCCACCACTCCTTCTGGGCATGAAATTCCACAAAGGCTTAGAACACGGTGGAGCAGGAGTTCCTATGTAGGGTAATGAAGTAGTTTGGGTTTGGTGAGAATTTTACTAGGTGGATCCAAGACCGGAACAAGGTATTTTAGTGCCGTAGGCAGATGAAGCCGATGGTGCCCCCCCCGATGAACTTTCAGTCCCTAAGTAAAGGAATGGGTCAGAGACTAAAGCGACAGGTCCCCTAACGCCCCTGTCCTTTCCTTCTGATGGGTTAAGTAGCAAGCTGTTAAGACTACTATCAATAGAATTTCTACCTTTTTCACTCAAAAATACCAGCAAAAGTAAAAAGAGTGATGTGATGTACTTTAGAGAAGTGGCTCAACAGGGAGTATTTTTTTTAAGATAGATATAGAATCATTCATTGTTTAAGAACCATTAAGAGAATACAAATCGCTATATTCCTCCCTGACAGCCTATATTGTAAATCTCAGACCCAGTGATGGTCATGGAAACTAATATAGCTTAACTATAATGGGGGCTGTTTGGTTTCAGTTAAGATGTCCAGCATTTGGAAGACATCATAATAGAAACTAAACAGACCCTATTATAGATATAGGGATACATATGATGATTTACTCCCATCAGGGTAGTTCTGGTGCCGTATTTCTGTATTGATGGTGCTTCTGCTGATGTATTCATGTATGGATGGTGGTTCTAACAATGTATTTATGTAGTAATGAATGTTCTGGTGACTGATTCACAACCAGAACCATCATCAATATAAAACCAAAATCATCCTCACTACATAAATTGAACACCAGAGCTATCACTAGTACATACATACGGCACCAGAACCATCCTTAGTAAATAACTATGTCATTAGAACTTCCATCAGTATATGAAAATGGCACCAGAACCACCATCAGTAGATAAATGCATCACTAGAAAGCTCATCAGTACAGGACTACATCACCAGAACCACTATCAGTACATTAATGTGTCACCAGAACCACAGCCAGTGAAATAAGTACAACATCAGCACCATTATCTACATAATTACGGCACCAGAACTGTAAGGAAAACACACGAGAGGAGAGATGGGGGATACGGAGCTTACACAGCCACAGCTCTCTGGCGCCCCCTTACCCTCAGGTCAGTCAGGGAACTCCACCTAGGTTATGGAGTCGCCGGAGAGGCTGCCCTGTCATTTACTGGTTATCAGGGCACTCTGCAGTGATTGCTGTATATATATATCACCAGTCCCAGTCCGGGAATATATATATACAGTATATATAAAAACCTCCGGTCAGTCACTGCCAGCATCCCCCAATAACATCAGAACAGTATGCTGCCACCAGTTCCTCATTAGATATAAGCCCAGTCCGTTTAAAAGCTTATATCGGGTCAGAAACCAAACCCAGGAAGCGTATAAGTACTAGCCGAACTCACGGATGTGGGAAATCGGGTTTCCAGATAAAAGAGCAGCCCAGGATTAATTGATAGTTTAATTGCCGAAAGGCTCATTAGATAATACAATTATATACAGAGTAATATACAGATATTACAGCCAAAAGTACAGATAAAAGTAGGGTACAGGTATGGGGAGTGCAGTCAGCTGTATGTGCCACGTTTCTTACCACTTGTGGATAAGGGAAGCTCTGGTATCCACAGGCACCTTGTTAGCTCCTGGTCCGTCTCCACACGTGACGTGACGTGGCTTCCATGGCAGAACCAAGACAAAGGCTAAATGTGTGCAGCTAGCTTTTTAACCCCTAGCTCGCCCCTCCAATATTTGCCATTGTCCCTCTGGGTTGGACTGAATTCTGCTCCCTTGAACTCTAGCTAAAATAAATCCCAATATTTAGGCTGAGTCATAACTTCCTAGCGGGAGGTTCAAATCAACGACTGCCATCTCAGTGCGTTCGTTGGGTCTGGAAAGATATTGAGAGTCCAAACTTGGGTCGGCTAAGTGGTTCTGGAGAGCCAGTCTCGATGCTTAGTATCTGGGGCAACTAGAAATATATGAGACAATGGTACTCTCATAATTCATCTCTAGGTGTCGGTGACGCTCAGTCTAGATCTTCCTTTGGTGTTGGCCACCTTGCACAAAAGATAGCAGGCGGTTCTAGCTCTTGCCGTCATTAACACGTGGCCTCTAATTCTCTGACCAAATGGTGAAGTTCTGTTCTTTTGGGGATTTGTGTACTTATCCCAAGAGTGGGGGGCCACTTCAGGAGTGGAGGAAGATCTCTGTACAATATATTGGGCCTGAATAGTACATCCAAAATGGAGTCTCCCTCATCCCTCACTTGGGGCTGTTTGGTTTCAGTTAATATGTCCAGCATTTGGAAGACATCATAATAGAAGCTAAACAGACCCTATTATAGATATAGGGATACATATTATGATTTTACTCCCATCATGTTAGTTCTGGTGCCATATACCTTGTGAGAATCAGGGAGGAATAGTGGATGAGGGCAGGTATATCTCGCCCAGATACCTTTCCTATGTGGCCTGGTCCGGTCAGTATCTCACCTGGTGACTAATGAATAATGGGAAGCGGATATAAAAGGAGGCCAGGTGGTGTGTTAGTAGCTCAGCCTGGGGAACACAGAGAGCCTGTCTGTGTGAGCGACACTTGTGAGTGAAAGCTGTGCTTACGGTAACGCTGGTTTGGGTGGCTGGGAGAAGCCCTCCAGTTGGTAGTTAGTACGGACCCTGTTTAGTTAGTGCCGGACAGGCAAGGAATTGTTTTATGTTTATTTTCCTGTATGTTTTGCTTTCACCTGAAATAATCCTGACCCAGCGTCAGTTATGTCCAAAACCCGGCTGTGCACCTGAGTTTCATGCTAAACCCACGTGACCTTTGACCCCAGCAAAGGTGATCCCGGAGTGTTTTATCACACCCTGTATTGATGGTGCCTCTGGTGATATATTCATGTATGGATGAAGGTTCGTATAATGTAGTGATGAATGTTCTGGAGATTGATTCGTAACCAGAACCATCATCAATATGAAACCAAAATAATCATAAGTACATAAATTGAACACTAGAGCTTTCACTAGTACATACATACGGCACCAGAACCATCATTAGTAAATAACTATGTCACTACAGCCTCTATCAGTATATGAATATGGCACCAGAAGCACCATCAGTAGATAAATGTATCACCAGAAAGATCATCAGTACAGGACTACATCACCAGAACCACTATCAGTACATTAATGCGTCACCAGAACCACAGCCAGTAAATAAATACACCAGCATCATTATCTACATAAATACGGCACCAGGATCATCACTGGTAAATAACTATGTCACTAGAGCCACTATCAGTACATGAATACAGCCCAATAGCCAGCATCAGGAGATAAAGGCATCACCAGAATCATCATCAGTACATGAATACATCACGAGAACCACAGCCAGTAAATAAATACAACATCATCATCAGTGTATGTGGACACCACCAAAACTATCACTAGTACATGAATACATCACCAGAACCACCATCAGTACTGTTGGGGTGATCTCGTAATGTGAGATCTTAGTGACTGCCTGCCCCTGACCTGATAAATATGAGCCGAATGCATGCATAGAAGACGAACATCAGACACAAGGTCAGGTGTGCTCCTCTCTTGGCCAGTGCTGTCACAGAACTGACTTTATTAGTATAAACGAAAGACCATGTAATAGGCAGGAAAAGGGCATTGCTCAGCTTCTCCGGAGCCATTGTACCAGTCTGTATAAGGTCCGTGCTAAGTCTATTCCACATATGGTCTTCAGTGTATCCTCATCACATTCCAAGGATTCTAGGGCATAGTTCCAGCATATAGACACCACCTTGCCACACCACGTCTGAACTAGCTTATGTTAGATTAATAATTGATTTCATTAGCCGTTCTCTCCTTCACAGTACAGCAATAAGTTGTATTGTCAAGTCAGGCCCATATACCGTATATAATCGCGTATAAGCCGAAATTTTCAGCCCATTTTTTTGGCTGAAAGTCCCCCTCTCGGCTTATACGCGAGTCATATATGCCAGGGGGTCGTGGGGTGGGGCGGGGGTGTCAGATCACACTGAGCCCCTCTGGCACGGTCTCTGCAGCCCCCTGCTTGTCCCACTGTCTCAGGCTCCTTCCTTCAGCGGTTATGTGGTACTGCTCATTAAAGTCATGAATATGCGCATATTTATGACTTTAATGAGCGGTACCACGTGACCGCTGAAGGAAGGAAGGGAAACCTTCGGAGAATGGGGCTGCAGAGACCACACCAGGAGGGGGTAAGTATACCCGATATTCACCTGTCCCCATTCCAACGCTGCTCTCCGCTGTCTGCCGCGTCCTCTGTTAGTGACATTCAGGCAGCAGAGGGCGCGATGACATGGTTACTGCGCGCTGGGCCCTCTGCTGCCTGAACATCACTGACGGAGGACACGGCAGACACCGGCACCTGTTCCCCAGTGAAGGAGAGGTGAGTATGTCTTTTTTTTATTTGCAGCAGCATATGGGGTATAATCTATGGAGCAGCATATGGGGGCATAATCTGGGGGCAGCATATGGGGCATAATCTATGGAGAATTTTATGTAGCAGCATATGGGGCATAATCTATGGAGCACCTTATGGGGCAGCATATGGGGGCATAATCTATGGAGCATCTTATGGGGCAGCATATGGCGGCATAATCTTTGGAGCAGCATATGGGGCCTATTCTATGGAGCAACTTATGGGGCAGCATATGGGGGCATAATCTATGGAGCATCTTATGGGGGCATAATCTATGGAGCATCTTATGGGTCCTATTCTATGGAGCATCTTATTGGGCCATTATTAACCTTTGTGCAGCATTATATGGGGTGTATTTTGTATGGAGCATTATATGGGGCTCCTGATTCAATATGGATGTTCAAAAACATTTAATCTACTGATGTCTCAATTACAGTAATTTTACTTTTATTGGTATCTATTTTTATTTTTGAATTTTACCAGTAGCTGCTGCATTTTCCACCCTAGGCTTATACGCGAGTCAATAAGTTTTCCCAGTTTTTTGTGGAAAGAGTAGGGGGGTCAGCTTATACACAAGTATATACGGTACATTTGGTATTCAATTAAATTAAATGATTATTAAGAAAAAATCAAGACAATTAATGCAGGGGTGAGAATAAATTACCAAAAAGAAGGGGCTGTTACACCGCTCCGCCATACTCACCCGGCCTCCGCTCCCACGCCGCAGTCGCCCTCCACTCCCACGCCGCAGCCTCTCTCCACCCGACGGCCGCGGCGGTCACCTGAGACAGGCCCGCGACCGATGCCTTCCCTGCATGCTATGCACATGCACCATAAGCCGCGCCTCCTTCCTGCTTCTTATGCTCCGGCTGTGCCCTGACCCGGAAGCACCTTTGGACCAATGGCTGACCAGACGGAGCCATATCAGGCCGCTTCCCCCTGAGGGAGGCGCCTGATCGTTGTGTTTCCTGACACTCTGGCCTCGCTCCATCGTGCACACTCTGCTCCTGCAGTTCCTGTCTCGGCTGCTCTTCACAGCAGCTTCTCAGTCCTGCTACCCGTGTTCCTGGTGTTCCCCTTCCGGCGCCCCGCCTCGTTTCACCGGGGATCCCAAGCTCTGTAGGGGGTTCTTAAATAAGTGTAGTCTCCACTTTGAATGGCTGCCGCAGCAATATCCATCGGACCGGGCCAAAGTGGCCTTCATCATGTCCCATCTGGAGGGAGAGGCCCTGTCTTGGGTAAACCCGCTCTGGGAACGTGACGACCCGGTCGTTTCGAATCTCCCGGTTTTCCTGGATACATTTCGTAAGGTTTTCGATGAGCCGGGCCGGTTAGCCTCTCTCACTGAGTCACTCTTTAACTTACACCAGGGTTCTCTCACGGTCGGACAGTACGCTATTCGCTTTCGCACTATTTCCTCCGAGCTCGGCTGGAATAACGCAGCTTTGGTGGGGGCATTCTGGCGCGGTCTTTCTAGTAAAATAAAGGATGAACTCTCAGGTCGAGATACCACGTCCACCTTAGAGGACCTTATCTCGCTGTCTACCCGCATTGACCTGCACTTCCTGGAGCGCGCTCGGGAGTCAGCGAGAGACAGGCGCTCCTCCAGGTCAGTTTCTCCTTTCACTTAGTCTGCCAGCTCCCGTTCAGTCAAATCTTCTTCCCTCTCTTTGGGTGAGCCCATGCAGATAGATCATCTCAGGTTGGCCGAGTTACATCAGAGAGAGAGACGGGCACAGGGTCTGTGCCTCTATTGCGGTCATTTGTCACACTATATCCGCACCTGTCCTAAGAGACAGGGAAACTGTTAGGCGTCGGAATCCTGGCACTGCACAGCGGGAATCCAGAGCCAGACATCGTGCGGTCTCCCATTCCTCTCCGACCGCTCGGACTCCTGCTCAGCAATCTCGGCTGGCCAGGCATCTCCCTCTGACTCGTTCTGTGAGCCTGGATGTTGCTGCCACCTCTGGTGCAGCAATGGTGACGCAACCTGCTTTGCAGGGAACTGCTCCCAAGGCTAAGTCCTCATGCCATGCTACTAGGCATGCCCACAACTTGTCCTCTCAGTGGAGAGCAGGGGTCACATGTGCAGGTCCTATGTCGGATCTGATTGGTCCTTCCTATAGTACTGGAAGGTCCCGGAAGCGCATGGCTATAAAAAGCCCGCATGGCGGCTTGGCCATGCGCTAGTGTAGCATATTATGCTGTGTGTGTATGGTGATGGATGCATGGACTGGTGACTGACTCATTTGAAACCCCTTCCCTCGGTTATTACGAATGGTGACAGATTGTTGGGTCGTCAGCTCCAGGTTGTGGCCAGCTACACGCCACTGTGCCTCCTGCACGACACACTAGCGTCCGACGGTGCTCGGTCGTTTCGGCGCCGTCGCTCAGCAGCGATAGTTATTGCCGCGCTGCGGTTGCAGTGTTCTTGGCGTCTGCGGTTGCAGCGTCATTCGCTGGGTATCCTGTGAAGTAAACAGGGCCAGCGTCCTCATACAACTCTGTTGTCTTAGCGACTCTGTGTGTGAACAGAGCCGTACTTAGCGTTCGGGTGATGTTAACCCGAGCGCAGTACCTCACCTTTCGGTGCATCCGCCATTACTTAGCAGCGGTCTTGTTACCTACCGCACGGTGGACCCCGGGAGGCGAACGCACCTCCTATTATTTATATCTGGTGCGTTCCGCCGACCCTAACATTACACTAGCGCCAGGGTCTGGCTAGTAATGGCGGATGAACAGCGACTGCTGCAGCACATCCGGCAGCTGCAGGGCAGGTTGGCGGCTCTCGAGCGTTCAGCCTCAGCTGCGGATGTTACTGCAGTCGCTGTTCAGGCAGCCACAGAGGCTGTTTCCCGTGTGACCACTGCCATCCCTGTCCCGACTTTGTCCCACCTCCCGCTGCCCAAAAAGTTCTCGGGTGATAGTGCAGCTTGTAGGGGTTTCGTAAGCCAGTGCTCTATACAGCTGGAGCTGCTGGCCGCCCGATTCCCCTCCGAGCGGGCTAAAGTGGGATTTATTATTTCCCTTCTGTCGGGCAGGGCTTTGGAGTGGGCCACACCGCTGTGGGATCGTGGTGATCATGTGGTGCAGGGTGCTTTGCGGTTCTTAGACACTCTGAAACAGGTCTTCCTGGGACCACGAGTCACCCATGACACCGCGCTCCGGCTGCTGGCACTGTCACAGGGCTCGTCCATGGTCAGTCACTTCGCCATCCAGTTCCGGACGCTGGCCTCAGAATTAGAGTGGCCAGATAAGGTCCTCATTCCGGCGTTCTGGAGAGGTTTGGCTGGCCATGTGAGGGACGCTCTGGCCACCAGGGAGATTCCCGCTACACTGGAGGAGCTTATCTCTGTCTCCACCCGAATTGATCTTCGCTTCATCGAGCGAAGGTTGGAACGGGACCAGTGTAGGCAGAGGTTTAGGTTGGCACCTTGTTTTTCTACACCTCTGGAATCCCCCGATCGGGCGTCCGAGCGTCAGGGGGCTTCCCGTGAGGGATCTAGACTCCGGTCCGCTCGAGCTCCTGTGAGCTGTCATATTTGTAGGCAGGCCAGTCACCTCGCCAACCGGTGCCCACAGCAGCAGGGAGAACGCTCGCGCCTAGTGGCCGTAGGAGGCGGCGCACTAAAGCCAGCGACGTTTTCCTCCAAGCTGTCCTTTAAGGGGACTCTTGGGTTTAATTCTTCCACTCTGGCGGTGGAGGTTTGCGTGGATTCCGGGGCGGAGGGCAATTTTATGTCGTCAGCCTTCGCCCAACGGTACGCTATACCTCTGGTTATGATGTCTACACCAGTCACCGTCAGAGTGGTAAACGGCACCACTCTACCCTCGCAGATAACTCACCAGACCGTCCCCTTGGTACTCTCTGTGGCTCCATCTCATCAGGAGACGATATCCCTCCTCGTCATGCCCGAGGGTATTGACCAGGTACTTCTAGGGGTTCCCTGGCTGCGGTATCACTCCCCCCCATATAGAGTGGTCCTCAGGGAGGATTATTGGGTGGAGTAAGTCATGTGAGGGTAGAGGTCTGAGGGAGTGCGTTCAGGTTGCCTCCATCGAGGTTCCCGCTGATCTCTCCTCGCTCCCCAAACACTATCGGCAGTATGCAGACGTGTTCTCCAAAAAGGCGGCGGAGACCCTTCCACCGCATCGCCCCTATGACTGTCCTATTGACCTCTTGCCTGGTGCTGAGCCTCCCCGGGGTCGAGTCTATCCCCTATCTCTCCCGGAGACTGAGGTCATGTCTCAGTACATCAGGGAGAATCTGGCAAGAGGATTCATTAGGAAGTCAGTGTCACCAGCGGGGGCGGGATTCTTCTTCGTCCAGAAGAAGAGTGGGGAATTACGTCCTTGCATTGATTACACGGGTCTTAACACCAACACCGTTAAGAATAAATATCCACTGCCCCTGATATCAGAACTGTTTGATAGGCTACGAGGAGCGAGGGTATTTTCCAAACTTGATCTGCGGGGGGGCTTACAACCTGATTCGCATCCGTGATGGGGATGAATGGAAGACGGCATTTAACACCAGGGACGGGCACTATGAATACCTGGTGATGCCCTTCGGGCTCTGTAATGCCCCGGCCGTCTTCCAGGACTTTGTGAACGTTATCTTCCGGGATATGCTTACCACCTCGGTTGTAGTCTATCTGGATGATATCCTCATCTACTCTCCAGATATTGACTAACACCGGAGAGAAGTTTGCAAAGTTTTCGATCGCCTGCGGGCGAACTCCCTCTATGCCAAGTTGGAGAAGTGTGTGTTTGAGCAGGAGTCCTTGCCTTTCCTGGACTATATATATCAGCCCAGGGATTGGCCATGGATCCTGCCAAGCTACAGGCGGTGATGGATTGGCAGGAACCTCATTCTCTCAAAGCGGTGCAGCGCTTTATGGGGTTCATAAATTATTATCGCCAATTCATCCCCCACTTCTCGACTTTGGTAGCACCCTTGGTAGCCCTCACCAAGAAGGGTGCAAATCCCAAGTTGTGGTCGGAACCGGTCTCCAAGGCCTTCTCCACCATTAAGTCCCATTTCGCTAGCGCTCCCATTCTACATCGCCCCGATGTAGACAAGCCCTTCATTCTGGAAGTGGATGCCTCTTCCGTCGGTGCTGGAGCAGTCCTGTTCCAGAAGGACACGCAAGGTCGGAAGCATCCATGCTTCTTTTTCTCCAAGACCTTCACACCGGCGGAGAGGAATTATGCCATCGGGGACAGGGAGTTGCTAGCGATGAAGTTGGCCTTCTCGGAGTGGAGACACCTCCTGGAGGGGGCTCGTCACCCTTTCCAGGTGTTCACCGACCACAAAAACTTGGTGTATTTACAAACAGCCCAGCGGCTAAACTCTCGCCAGGCTAGATGGTCCTTGTTCTTTTCCCGGTTCCATTTCACCCTCCACTTTCTCTCCGGGGAGAAGAACGTCCGGGCCGATGCTCTCTCCCGCTCCGTGGTGTCATCGGAGGAAGAGGAGGAGGAGCCTCGGCTGATCGTCCCATCCGAAAGCCTGAGGACTGTGGCTCCGGTTGCCCTTGAGTCTGTGCCTCCGGGCAAGACATTTGTCCCTGCCCGTCTGCGACCGGAGGTCCTCTCTTGGGCTCACTCGTCCAGAGTGGGTGGACATTTTGGGACAAAACGGACCTCCGACCTTATGGCGAGGACGTACTGGTGGCCACATATGGCGCGTGACGTCAAGGACTATATTGAGGCATGCGTCTCTTGCGCCCGGAATAGGTCCTCTCGGCAGCGGCCCGCTGGGCTTCTTTTCCCTCTGCCGATAGCAGACAGGCCCTGGGAGATGGTCGGTATGGACTTTGTGGTGGGGCTACCCAGGTCCAGCGGCAGCACGGTCATTTGGGTTGTCACCGACCATTTCTCTAAGATGGTGCACCTGGTACCTCTCTCCCGGTTACCATCAGCGCGGGGCCTGGCAGTCTTGTTCATCAAGCACGTTTTCCGCCTGCACGGCATGCCGGACAAGATTGTCAGTGACCGAGGTCCTCAGTTTGCGTCCCGGTTTTGGAGAGAGCTCTGTTCTCTACTCAGCATTGAGCTGAATCTCTCCTCGGCCTATCATCCCGAGACGAATGGGTTGATAGAGAGAGCCAACCAGACCTTGATAACATATCTTCGACATTTTGTCTCAGACAGGCAGGACGACTGGGCATCCTTGCTGCCGTGGGCAGAGTTCGCGTTGAACAATGCTGTGGCCGACTCTACCGGTCAAACCCCATTCCTCCTAAATTACGGTCAGCATCCGCGCTTTCCTGTGCCCATGCCCGCACACCGGCGTCCTGCTCCAAGCTTCTCCCCTGGCGACATGGTATGGCTCTCTACCCGAAACATTAAACTGCGGGTTGAGTCGCCCAAGTTCGCGCCACGATACATTGGCCCATTCAAGGTCCTTGACCGACTTAGCTCGGTGGTCTACCGTCTGGCTCTTCCTCCACATTTGGCCATCTCGGACGTGTTCCATGTGTCCCTCCTCAAACCAGTTCACATGGCCCAGTTTTCCGAGCCATCTGCCGGGTCATCAGACTTATCGTCTGACGAGTTTGAGGTTAATGCCATCGTGGGGCGCAAGTTTGTCCGTGGCAAAAAATTTTATTTGGTAAACTGGAAGGGTCATGGTCCCGAGGCTCGTACCTGGGAGCCGGTGGAAAACATTCACGGACCGCTCCTGATCACGGCTTTTGAGCGCAGTGAGGCTCGGAGGGGAGGGGGCCCTGGGGGGGGGGGGTAATGTTAGGCGTCGGATTCCTGGCACTGCACAGCGGGAGTCCAGAGCCAGACATCCTGCAGTCTCCCATTCCTCTACGACCGCTCGGACTCCTGCTCAGCAATCTCGGCTGGCCAGGTATCTCCCTCTGACTCGTTCTGTGAGCCTGGATGTTGCTGCCACCTCTGGTGCAGCAATGGTGACGCAACCTGCTTTGCAGGGAACTGCTCCCGAGGCTAAGTCCTCATGCAGTGCTACTAGGCATGCCCACAACTTGTCCTCTCAGTGGAGAGCAGGGGTCACATGTGCAGGTCCTATTTCGAATCTGATTGGTCCTTCCTATAGTACTGGAAGGTCCCGGAAGCGCATGGCTATAAAAAGCCCGCATGGCGGCTCGGCCATGCGCTAGTGTAGCATATTATGCTGTGTGTGTATGGTGATGGATGCATGGACTGGTGACTGACTCATTTGAAACCCCTTCCCTCGGTTATTACGAATGGTGACAGATTGTTAGGTCGTCAGCTCCAGGTTGTGGCCAGCTACACGCCACTGTGCCTCCTGCACGACACACTAGCGTCCGACGGTGCTCGGTCGTTCCGGCGCCGTCGCTCAGCAGCGATAGTTATTGCCGCACTGCGGTTGCAGCGTTCTTGGCGTCTGCGGTTGCAGCGTCATTCGCTGGGTATCCTGTGAAGTAAACAGGGCCAGCGTCCTCATACAACTCTGTTGTCTTATCGACTATGTGTGTGAACAGAGCCGTACTTAGCGTTCGGGTGACGTTAACCCGAGCGCAGTACCTCACCTTTCGGTGCATCCGCCATTACTTAGCAGCGGTCTTGTCACCTACCGCACGGTGGACCCCGGGCGGCGAACGCACCTCCTATTATTTATATCTGGTGCGTTCCGCCGACCCTAACAGAAACGACTCCACCTAGGTCAGGCAAGAGAGGCCTTCCTAGGTGATGATGATTCCTCTCAACCGCTTACGATTTCTGTGCTTTTGGTTTCAGGGGGGAGGCGTGGTTCCGAGGTGGCCTACGTGGATTCGGGCTCAGCGGGTAACTTCATTCGGCCGGAAGAGGTAGACAAATACCAAATTCCTGTGGTCACTCTATCTAACCCAATTCAGATTGCCACCGTGGATGGCAAACCGCTACAGGTGACCGTCACCTTGGTCACTGAAGAGGTGGAGTTGCAAATCAGAGCCTTACATCGAGAGAAAATAGCCTTTTACGTTTTACCTAAGCTCTCTCACGTCATTCTACTCGGTCTTCCATGGTTAAGGACTCATCAGCCTGTTCTCGACTGGTCTTCTGGGGAGATACTCCGCTGGGGGCACCCGTGCCAAGCTCTCTGTCTGACTCCTGTCCGCCTGGCGGCCGCTCCACGGTCGCCTCCAGGCCTCCCGGGTCTTCCTCCAGCTTACAGCTCCTACGCCGATGTTTTTGATAAGAAGGAAGCGGAGGTCCTCCCTCCACACCGGCCGTTGGACTGCCCAATTGAACTTGTTTCCGGTTCAACCCCCCCAAGGGGCAGAATCTACCCTCTGTCTCCCGCAGAGACCACCGCCATGCCCGAGTACGTCCGAGAGAACCTCGCCAAAGGCTTTATACGGAAATCCTCTTCGCCCGCGGGAGCCGGGTTCTTCTTCGTCAAAAAGAAGGACGGAACTCTACGGCCATGCATTGACTATAGGGGCTTGAATGAGATTACCATCAAGAACAGGTACCCTCTTCCACTCATTCCGGAACTGTTTGACTGTCTCAGAGGGGCTCGGGTCTTTACCAAGCTGGACCTCAGAGGAGCCTACAATCTGGTCCGTATCCGTGCAGGTGACGAGTGGAAGACCGCTTTCAACACTCGAGATGGCCATTACGAGTACCTGGTCATGCCCTTCGGTCTTTGCAATGCTCCTGCAGTCTTTCAAGAGTTCGTCAATGAGATCTTCCGGGATCTCTTGTACTCCTGTGTGGTCGTGTACTTAGACGACATCCTCGTCTTCTCGCCGGACCTCTCCTCCCACAGAAAGTGTGTCCGCCTGGTGCTTCAGCGCCTTCGGGAGAACCGTCTGTATGCGAAGATCGAGAAATGTCTCTTCGAACAGACCTCTCTGCCATTCCTGGGTTACATTATCTCCGACGCTGGTCTAAGGATGGATCCCGAGAAGTTGTCTGCTATCCTCAAATGGCCTCGCCCCGTCGGATTGAAGGCGATACAACGATTCCTCGGGTTCGCCAACTATTACCGGCAATTTGTCTCCCACTTCTCCGCGATCACAAGACCCATTTCTGTGCTCACCCGTAAAGGATCTACTTCCAAGGATTGGTCTCCTGAGGCAGAGGAGGCCTTTCTGAACCTAAAACGGGCTTTCTCCACGGCTCCGGTCCTTCATCGCCCTGAGAGCGATCGACCTTTTGTACTCGAGGTGGACGCTTCCTCGACTGGTGCCGGGGCGGTGCTGTCCCAGAGAACCGCCTCCGGTCGCCTGCATCCTTGTGGCTTCTTCTCGAAGGCCTTTTCTCCATCCGAGTGCAACTGCTCGATCGGTGACCGGGAAATTTTGGCCATCAAGTTGGCCTTGGAGGAATGGCGCCACCTCCTGGAAGGAGCCGTCCATCCTTTTGTCATCTTCTCGGACCACAAGAATCTGGCCTATCTCCAGTCTGCCCAGAGACTAAACCCTCGCCAGGCCAGATGGTCTTTATTTTTTGCCCGATTTGATTTCGAGCTCCGATTCCGTCCTGGCAACAAGAATTCCAAAGCCGACGCCCTGTCCAGGGTCTTCCAACCACACGAATCCACGGAGGAACTGTCGCATATCATTGATCCCACTAGAATCATCACCGTGGCTCCAGTGAACTGGCTTACTCCTCCACCTGGCAGGACGCTTGTGCCAGAGAATCTCAAGCAAAAGGTTCTTCTATGGGGGCACTCCTCCAAACTGGCCGGCCATGCCGGAACTAAGAAGACCCTTGACCTTATCAAACGTCACTACTGGTGGCCCTCACTTCGCCAAGATGTACTCGACTTTGTGGCTTCTTGTCCATCCTGTGCAAAAAACAAGGTGCCACGGAGATCTCCGTCCGGCTTGTTGCTTCCGTTGCCTGTCCCTACGGTTCCTTGGGAGAACATTGCCATGGATTTCATCACCGACCTACCCTGCTCTGTGGGCTGCTCAGTCATTCTGGTGGTGGTGGATCGTTTTTCCAAGATGGCTCACTTCATCCCTCTGCCCGGTCTTCCCTCAGCGCCAGAGCTGGCCGAAATCTTCATTCATCAAGTCTTCAGGCTTCATGGACTACCTCGACGCATTCTGTCTGACCGAGGGGTTCAGTTTACCTCCAAGTTCTGGCGTTCGCTTTGTAAGCTCATGAACGCTTCCCTCGACTTCTCCTCGGCCTACCATCCACAGTCCAACGGACAAGTAGAGCGTACCAACCAGACGCTTACGGGATACTTACGTCACTTCTCTAACGCCCACCAGAACGATTGGGTCAACTTATTCCCCTGGGCAGAGTTCGCTTATAACAACCATGCTGGTGAGTCTTCGTTTTTCATTGTTTTTGGCAGACATCCCGATGTTACTGTCGTCCTACTCCAGTCCTGCCTTGTGTTCCTGCTGTCCTACTCCAGTCCTGCCTTCGGTGTTCCTGCCGTCCTACTCCAGTCCTGCCTTCAGTGTTCCTGCCGTCCTACTCCAGTCCTGCCTTCAGTGTTCCTGCCGTCCTACTCCAGTCCTGCCTTCGGTGTTCCTGCCGTCCTACTCCAGTCCTGCCTTCAGTGCTCCTGCCGTCCTACTCCAGTCCTGCCTTCAGTGCTCTTGCCGTCCTACTCCAGTCTCAGTCTTACTCCGGTCCATCCAGAGCCGCCCCTCTCGGTACCGGCTACCGTGGTACTCGAACCCCTGGGCCTGCTCCTAACGGTCCCTGTATAGGGGTCGGTTCCACCTGGCAGCTCGCCCGGGGTCCCTCGGTGCCACGGTCCAGAGGGTCCACTCTCGGAGTTTCCCGCTCCAGACCACCCGCGCTAACAGGGGCAACACAAGGAGTCTATTGCACAGATATTATGCACTTCAATGTACTATGGCTATATAGGATGCAATATGGTTGTAAAAAGAATTAATAAGCCACAAAAAATAAGAAAATTGATATACTGATATTATACATAATCATAAAGTGCAAATAGAGAAAAAATCATTCATAAAAAGCACAAATTTGTAAAGACCAATCTATATATGAAAAGTGCAATGTCCAGAAATTCACAGACAGTGGGCTTAGGCACAAGTTTGTAAAGACCAATACATATATAGAGTGCAATATGCACGAATTCATAGACAGTGGGCTTAGGCCCACAACCGCATAAATGTATATCACTAATTCAACAAATGACTAGTGTAGATAGCCATGTGGGCAAAGATAAATATATGTCACAACAGATATCCATTTAAATAAAAATGCTCAGTGGCAGGTTCTAAATAGAGGTGCCAATGACAATTAGTCATATATGCGGCTGCAAGTAAACTGTATTGAAAAGAACATATACATGTGCCAAAAAATTGCACTCAATCAATATCTTATGCCAATGTGCGATAGATCCCCAGGATGCGCCCGTCCCCGACGCGCGTTTCGACGTCTGCCTTCGTCAGTTTTTTTTTCGTTGTGATGATTTGATATCCGATTTTTCCTTATTTGTCTTATATTGTCCATTTGTACTTTGATAAGGCTTATTATATAATTTTTAACACCATTTATAATTTTCCTTAAACATGCAACTTTGACCTTGGTATTTTGTTGAACCATATACATTTGGATCTCATGAACCAACAACTCCCAATATGTATTAAACAATGATAAGGAGATGCTGGGAGTGGTTGTTATCAGTCATTATCAGACTGCGGACCATGCAGGAACCACAATACTGATGAAACGCAGGCATATGTAAATGTTTACATCCAGGTACCTAATAGGTGACATCTTCTCTGATTGAGTGGTTTCTTTCTTCATATTTCCATCTTGACCAGATGCCATGATGACTTTTCACATCCACAGCTGTTCTCTGCAGACTTCTCTCTTCTCCAATCTTCTGGAGCACATCCCCACATGGTGACGTTAAAAGTCAAAGTGTTACTAGATTGCCTTCTGCACAAAGATATCTGTCCATACTATGCCCTAAATAAGCCTCCTATGGTGTATGGCCTCTACACTGTGTGCCTTACTAATCCACAACCACATTACTGTGTGCCATTTTCAGCTATAACTGCTACAATGTCATTTTTTCTTCTCCAGCCAGATGGCGTCGCCGTCAGGAAATGTGCACACGATGCATATTTGCTGCGGATCCGCCGCGGATTTTTCCGCGTAGAAACGCTGCAGATCCGCACTGTGATTTACAGTACAATGTAAATCAATGGGGAAAAAAAATCCTGTGCAGAAAAATCAGTGCGAATTTGCTGCGGGTTTAAAAGAAGTGCATGTCACTTCTTTTCTGCGGTTTTGCTGCAGTTTTCCACTTGCTCCATTCTACAAAAGCGCAGGTGGAAAACCGCAGTGGAAAACCGCACAAAAACCGCAAAAAAAAGGAAGAAATCCACAGGAAAAATGCAGGTCATTAAATCCGCGGGAGGATCCGCACCGTGTGCACATGGCGTCACCTGCACAACAGCAGCTATTGGATCTCTATACAAACCGATATCTGCTGCTGCGCAGGCTCCCCGGCGCCATTCTCAAAATGACTTTCTTTTTTTTCCCTCGCTCAAGTAAATCTGCAAAAGGCATTCAGTGCACAGTAACCATGCGACTATGATGAAGCGCATTTATCATGCAAACTGCAGGGCAGGGCAGTGAGAGATCAGTGGGGGGTCAGTAGTCTGCATTATGAATATCTCATCGGAGCACCACATACATGAACCCCGTCCTAGGGCACGAGAATCTCAATAATATGAAACTGAAAATAAAGATTAAGAAACAGCCACAAGACGGCTTTCATCAACCAAGGCATCATTTTATTCAGTATAACAGCACCGACCTGACATTGTGTGTAGGTCACTATGCACAATCCTGCTGACAGGTTCCCTGTAAGTAGGCGGCTTTATATCACAAGAGTGGATTTCGTTAGGAAATGGATAAGGCAAAAATGGAGCATTACAGAACAGAAGAAATTAGTAAAGAGAGTTATAAAATATGACGGTGTGGTTTAGCTCCTCTCAGAATTTTGAAAATTGTGTGAACAATTGGAAAAAAAATGTGGAGAGCATTAAACCTCGGGGGAGAGATAATCAACAGCTTAAACATCAGTGAGTTTTTTATTTTTATATATTTGCTTATGTGGATTTTTCATTATTATTTTTTTCTGAACAATTAGAAAAAGGTTGTGAGTGAAGGAATTAGGCCGGGGTCTCACTCGCGAGTGCAATGCAAGAAAAGTGTGCGAGTCTCTCGCCTCAATCCCCGGCACTGCCACCGGTGGCTCGGAGCAGAGCGTTCAACTGCAAAGAAATACATGCAGCCGCACACTCCGGTCCCGAGTGCCAGCGGTAGTGCCAAGTATTGAGGCCAGAGACTCTCGTGAGTGTCTCGCATTGCACTCGCAAGTGTGACCCGGCCTTAGGAAGATTGTTGTTTTTATCGGATTTCCTCTTTTTGTATCTCTACAGTATGTTTTGTACAATAAAGTTGTAAAATTCAAAAAAATGAGCAAACAATTGCAGCATTCTAATGATGTCACAATGGGCTGGAGGCTATAGAATGCCCCGTCACCCAGGGTTCCGTTGAGGGTTTTAGTAGGCGTTTGTGGAGAGAGGAGTGTTGTGAGCGACTTGTGCAAATATGATGCCAAGAAAGCGATTTAAGAGTATTATAGTTCTCTGTGATACCGAGGACAGCAGCGATGATGACGATTTACATCAGGTGAGTATCATTTTATATTCTTAAATAAATAAAAAATATTTGGGATAAAAGTTCAAGAAAAGATGGTGGGACAGAAAATAGCGCTCCAAGTAGATGAGGCGATAACTCGGATCATGATTGCAGAGTGAAGACTGCGTCACTTGTAATATTTGTGACAATATGTCCATGTACTGGATACATAACATTGCATGAAGACACATAAATGTCACCACCGCCCCTATCCATAGCCTAACCATAAGTGTCCCATACCCCCGCTATACTCTGTACGTGGAATAATCACAGTGGAGACCACACTCATATCGCTGCCCACCTGTAATCAGTGGAATATGGGGTAAGATTATAGATTGGAGATGTTCATGGTTATAGATTCTATCTGACATGTTTGCCATTTTTTCAGTCTCATCGAAGAAAGAGGCCAATACCGAGGTCTCCAGGCCAAGATAACACCACTGGCTTCAATTCGGGCCCGACTCCGAGTTTACCAGGTACTGTAACCCTAATCTAGTGAAGTCTCTGAGGTATTAATAAGCCATTGTAGTCACCGGGTGCAGATCACCTGCACATTGTGGTCAGGGCTTGGATTTATCGTTATTAGTCGTCTATGGTAGAGTTTATAGCAAACATTTCTGTTCAGCATTTGGTCAGGAATATTCATGCAGGCGTTATAAAGTCAGCCAGAAATGGGATTTGTGGATTGCTTCTCATGGTGTCCATGTACAGGGCAGATTACTGGAGCTGAAGGTGATTGTTTTGCCCCATGTACCTATAGGGAAACACTGGATAATTTATTAGGATTTATTTCTTTTGATATTGAGCCTCGGTCGTTGCTATTACAATATTCTAATAAGAGAGTTATATTGTGTTTCCCCCACAGATCTGAGTTTACCACCAACAGATCATGGTCCGGACAGTACCACCTGGTAAGACACGTTTCCTCCATTACTAAGTACAAGATGGGGATTAATGATTAATGATGGCTCATTAACTGTTACATTTATTCCACAGCTCCGATGACATCATTATTGATGATGATGATTCCAATAGAGCAGCAACTTCCATGTATAATAGTAAGTTATCATTTCTAGACACAATCCAGGGTTATGTTATTGTAGAGGTAACAATTACTTTTCTGTACTGTCACAGGTCAGTTTCCAAATCTAACAATTACAAGGGCGCTGATCAGGAGTTGGAACAGCGAGCCACCTGGGAAATGTGCTGTAAATGCCGGTGTCAGAGAATGACAGCAGCATTTAACAGGTTAACAGAAGCAGGCAGAGCTCCAATCCACTCTTGGCTGTCAGAGGCAGATGATGGCTGAATGACACAACCATCATCTGCCATGAAAGAGGCGGGCTCAACTCCTTAGCCCTCTCCATTCATTCTCTACTGATGAGCGTCGTACATGGTTGTTAAGGGGTTAAATTACAGATACCTTACAGAGGTAATCCTATTTTACGCATGCTTGATTGGTGTGGATCCTGTGTCTCGGATATTTCCATATTGGGAGAGCAAGTCACCGCCATGTTGACTTATGGCCATTGTTATCCTTAGAGAATTTATTACAGATGTGCAGTACATTTGCTTGTGTCTTTTTGGAAACCCAATAGACATCAATGGAGAAATCCCTGCACCAAGGAATCCCACATCTCCATTAAAACCATGGAGGCTACCATGAATCAGCAAATGAGGTGAAAATGGGCCCCTACCATTTGAGGGTCCACCCTCCGGCCATTGAGGACATGTTCACTTCTGATCTTGTACTGAGCACATACAACATTACTAAGGATATATTACCTGAGTAACAGGTGGGATAGACATCTGAGAAAGTTTATGGACCCTGATGTTGCTGAACCCCATTATAATGTCAGATCCTGATCTGAAGGGAAGATCCTGTGGATTTCTGGTGGTCTGGTCAGATACGTGTTCTGCTCTGGTCGGATCCCATATTCATAGTCTTATTAGTCCTCTACACTCTATATTTATAGACCCCTCTCTAGTACGGGCCTGCATACTAACATGTCTGATTTGAGCCTTATAAAAAGTATTTTCACTCTTCCATATTTCTGTACAGATCATTTACCATCTGACAGCGAGGAGAGCTCCGCTACAGAGGAGAGGTAAGTTAGGCCAGATCCATCTACCTCTATATAAAGCCATGAACTAGGCGAGATGTTTCCTGTGGATTTATATATTATTCCTTATCTTTGCCAGGACACCACGATGTAACATCCCCGGCTGTTTCCTGGAAGAAATTATTTCTCCTACTTCCATCTATGTTACCCACTTCCAGGAAAATAAGGAGGAGCTGGTGGAGCGACTGTACAACTTGTACAACCGGACAGTCTTCGATAATAAGGTATCACATCTTGTCATGGGTTCCTGGGTGATACATGACTTCTCTATTATCTCCCCCTTTAAACAATCAATTCCAAGAAAAATGGCTCTAACTTTCTGAAAGGCAGATTCCTAACCCCATTGTCATGTTTCTGTAATATAGTTACTGAATATCTCAGGTAAATCTCACTTAGTTTGGTGAATGCCGTCACCCTCTTCCTATCTGTGGGACGAGAGGAAACCTTAGATGATCCACCATGCAGAGACAAAAAGATTAGTATTTTTTGGCTTGACGTTCAAAGGATTTTTACATTTATTTATAAGAAACATTTAGTTGATATTTGGACATTTTAGAATAAGGTTATTTTTATTTTTGTTCTCACATCTTGGACTTCTCGGTAGACCCCGCGCCCCATACAAGTAGACCAGTGCTGTAAATGACATATGAGAGTTGGGGATTTTGCAAGATTGGGGGTCAAAGAGTTTACAGATGTAATGGAATTTGTTTTCTTTATTTTAGCTCCCTTTGAAAATGGACATTTTGTGGAGCAAGAGGCTGACAGCATCCGCCGGCCAATGCTGGAATAAGCTGCAGGACAACCTCCGTTTCTCATATATTGAGCTTTCTGAAAAAGTCTGCGATTCTGCCGGTAGGTTTCACATCACATCCATCCTACAGCTTCATAAGACAACCTGCATACAGGGCAAAAAAACTGCTACTTGTTATGCAGAACATCTTAGAAACTCATTGTACATACTGTCATAAGAAAAACTAAGTACACCCTCTTTGAATTCTAGTATTTTACATATCAGGAGAAAATAAAAAAAAGTATCAGCTCCATAGAAAGTCCTAAAAGTAGGGAAATACAATCTCAGAAAACAACGTGAAAAAAATATATTGCATCATTATTTAACAAAAAGTAGGCCAAAAGGCAACAACGGCGTGTGATAAAGTACACCGTCGATGCAACTTCAAGTTATTGCTGCTAAAGATGATTCTAAAAGCTATTGATTGATGGGGTGTACTTATTTTTCACTCTCTGCTTCTGCATTTTGAAGTAGGTTTCGGTAAATAAATAATGGCACGGTTGACTTGTCACGTGTTGTTCATCTCATGATGTATTTTGTATTTTGTCCTGCTATGTAAAACCAAATAGTTCAATCAGGGTGTACTCAGATTTTGTCATAACTGTATAACCTCTTGTTTTAGAGCGAGTACGATCCACACTTGCGCATGAGATGTGCCATGCCGCCACTTGGATAATCAACGGTGAACGCAAAGACCACCATGGCTTGTTATGGCAGGCTTTCACAAGAAGGGTAAACCTTATCCATCCCGAGCTGCCAAAAGTGACGGAATATCACAATTATACCATCAACTACACCTACAAGTACAAATGCCACCGGTGTGATAAAGAGTAAGTGGATTTTATGACCCATCTCCTCCGGACACACAATCACTGCGGAGAGACGTCCGTGCGGTTCTGTTGGTGGAATGCTTTCATACTTTACTACTATCAGAGCGGACTGACGTCTGGGGGGCGGTAGGGTTTAGGGTGCTACATGTTATATTTTCTGTGCTGGGCCAGTTCTTAATATATTGATTTCAATTTGTTCTTGTTAATATAATCCATGGTATTAATGAGCGTTCATTCCAGTCCAGTAACCAATATTCCTCTTATCTTTGCAGAATTGGACGATTTAGACCAATAGCTGGCAATAAACGTAAATGCCGCCGGTGCGGAGGACGAATGCGACAACTACCCAGCAGCTAAACATGTAACTATTCTTCAGAATATTTAGTCTCTAATTTGGTTTCTTTAAAATGTAAAGTTGAGACACTTTTATATATTTTCCCCTGAGTAGCGAGACAATGAATATCTGTGTTCATCACCAGCAATTAGCGGTAAAGATCCAGAATCCGTCCTCATAGGTTCCAGATAAGCCCCGGTTACATTTCCCATAACTTGCTGGCTATGGAATGATTGACCATTCCCAGCAATTATCTACAATGCTCTGGAAAACCTTCTATGAGTTTACGCTTTGTTGGATGTAATTATTTTCTTTCTATTTTCAGGTTCATTATTGGAACAGTGAGATTCCTCTAAATATTGTCATCTCATCCCCCTGTGATGGAGGTAAGAACGAATCTTCCAGTATTGTCAGCAATCAATAATAAAAGTGAATTTTACAATATTGAGAATCTGGAGTCTCTAATTTAGTCTTTTATTGAGTTTTATCATTTAAAGATTAAATACTTTTATATATTTTGCCTTTTTCCACCACCGTGTAGGGAGACAATCAGTTTACGTCTTCATCACAAGCAGCGAACAGCAAACATTCAGAATCCACCTCTTCTGATGGACACAAAGCTTCTGACGGGCGTTTTCCAGGTAAATATTTCGGTGGTTTTCCTCCAATCATTCTTGTTTTCAAGAAGTGCAACAGCGAGGACAGTGTAAGCAAGGTGTCATAACAGAAGAAATGCAATATCGGTTTTATTACTGCATTTATTTGTTCTAATTATTATTTTTTCTTGCTGCACAATTTTTAAATTCTGTCTGAGAAAGGAAGGAAATGATGAAAGTTATCAGCCTACTGCTGCGGAGGAATCTCCAACACCCAGTCTGACGGGCGAGATGAGCCCCTCTGACATGGCATGCCGTATAGATCTGTTGTGAGTGCTCTCACCATAGCCTTTTGGTCATGTCGCATTTATCTCACATTACACTATTATTGGCAGCTTCCTATTTCCAATCTCCACATTGGCCTTCTTTGTAGACAATATATAATGCAATATTTCAGGTCTATTTCACCTTCAGCTGATGACCAGGAATACAATGCTGAAGTTCCTTCTCGGAGTTTGCTTCTTTTGATCACCAGTACCTTTTCTCAAGTTTTTTATAAACATCTTTTAATTGTTTTCAGGTTAATGAGAAAGGCGACTTATCGCTTCTACACAGGCATGACACATCGTGGAAGAAAACGGTGAATTCCGGCCCCGACCTGCGCTGAGAACAGTTTCCAAGACCTGGAGAATCTCTACAAGTGCTTTATAATCAGAGCTGCCCAGCAATGGATATGGCGCTGGACATTTGAACTTCAATAGTCATCAATTGCTTTTTTTTTCTAATTTTTCTGAGTTAGATATAAATACCATTAAAAAATGAATATATTAATTCTTTCTAGTTTGGGATTTTTGTTCTGCAAAACGATGGCTGTTGATAAACATATTACAATCAATGTTGTCTACTTGTGATATTCAGCCATAATCCGCCTCGCACAATCGAGAGGAGCGGAGCTTTGTCTGCTGCTGTTAAACTGATAAATGCAGCTGTCAATCTGTGAGAGTTGCATTTCACCCCTTAACGTCTAATGACGGACACAGTCCATCATGGCTGGGTGTCAGTTTCCGCACCAGGACGGACAGTGTCCGTCATGCATGTAAAGTGTCACTAAAACTTGCAAACACCTAGTGATAGTTCACCGCCGGCAGATGTGTATGACAGCTGAGAGGTACAGAACGTGGTGCAGATACCAGTAGCATAGTTACCAGGGGGGCAGAGGGTGTTGTTGCCTCGGGCCCCTTGCTTTGAGGGGGCCCACCCAGAGCTACTGACACGCAGTATACCACCTGAGTTGTAATCAGGGTTACCGGTTAGGGGCCCACTCAGATTTTTCTGCCCCCCCGAGCTGAACCCCTAGCTACGCCTCTGGCAGGGACCCATGCTGTCAGTCCCCACACCCAGATCGCTGTAATCGGGCAGTCAATCTGACAGACCGCTCACAGCATGACTGCGCAGGAGATGCTGAAATATCAGCCCTTCCTGCCCGATCAAAGGAGAAGCTCGGCGCTGACAGTTACTGAACGGGCAGCAGCCACGGGACAAATGGAGGAGTATGAGAAAGAAGAGTTAATGGGCATGCAACAGTCAGGAGATGAAGTGGATAATGATCCCCTCTCTGTTGTCTCTAATTTGAGGAAGGGGACGGAGGAAGCAAGCTTGAGTGTTAACTCGCCACCCACACAGTATGGACATGGACCAACTGAAGATTGTGAAGTGGGTTATCATGTGGCCTTCTAGTATGTGTGTTCACAAGCTGATTGGGGTGCATATGACTTGGCAGCACGGCAGGCCTTGCGGTCAATGCATAAAGAAAGAGTACAGGAGTACAAAATGCATAATGTGAGGTGGATTTTCCTGGGCCCATCCAGTATGTGGGTTCCAAGGCATAGTGGGGTGCAGATGACTTGGCAGCAGGGCAGGCCGTGCATTCAATGCAATATTTTTTATGGAGGCCCTCCTGGACATCTCGTGAAAGGGATATTGGGGTGCGTCGTAATTCTTGGCAGCCCATCCACTCACTGCATTGGCTGCAACAGTTTAGGAGACCCACTGTTTAATAATGGCCCTTTAAGCAGATTAATGCTGCCTAATGTCCCTGTAAAAATAGGCTCTGTGACTTTAAGAGTCCCTCCTTCATAAATGAAACAAGATGTGTCTGCTTATGTGTCACACACCACATGGCCAGCTAGGGTTGGTAAATGTTACAATGACATTTCCCAGTGAATGCATGTTTTGGATGAAAGCAATGTTAAAGTGGAAAAACGCTTCAAAAACGCTGCGTCTGAACATAGCCCAAGTGGGGGAGGAACATTTTGGTCTGGGGTTATTTATTTTGCCTTATATACAAGTCATTAACCTGGACAGGATGTACCTTAAGATATTTCCCAGCAAAATCCATTTTGGTTTTGTTTTAGTATGTTTTTTGGTGCACCGGTAAAAATGGCATGAAACTATGAAACAATTGATTAAAGCTGTGAACTAAGAGTCAGAAATGCTTCCACGGGCATTTTAGTGCTCGCCCATCACTAGTCCTTCACATTGAAGAGGAGCTACATATAGACACAGCCAGCACTAAAATTGATTTTAAGCTATGGCCCAATGTATTTCTTCATTAGGGTACTTGTACATGTGAGTTTTACATTGTTAGGGCTGGCGGAACACACCAAATAATATTAAGATGGTGATAAGGTGTGTTTGAAGCCCGGGGTTCACCGTGCAGAGATGTTAACTGCTGCTCGGTAATGGTGGACACAAAATGGCGATATCGCACTGGACACACGTGGGCTTAACGCCACCTGGTGTGTAGTTGCAACGAGCTGTTACTTCAGAGTCGCGGAACTGCAGAGCACAGATACCGCACCCTGTTAACTGTCACAGGGCACAGCTGAATCAGCGCTAGTGTTCGGTCTCAAGACTCAGCCCCAAGGAGGTGGGGAAAGAGCCTCTCTAGACCCACGAAGCGCACAACGTCGCACCTGCGATGCCTGGACGAATCCTGACTAATAAATTTAGCGCACTGAGTGCACACAGCATCGCACTGGCAAACGCCACTAACCACCCTTATTAGGGATTCTAGCGTACTGATTGCGCATGGCGTCGCGCTGGCAAACGCCACTACTTGGCGCTGACTCTGCCTCCTACCTGTACTATCAGCCTAGGCACTAGCTGGCAGGGCTGAACAACACATGCATACCAAGGGTAGGGGTTTCATAATGAGTCTTTCACCAGAGACATTCATACATGCATGCAACACTCACTCCACATGGTCTATACTAGCGCAGGGCTGTGCGATCCTTTTATAACCGCAGCCTTCCGGGACCTTGCTGATGGCCCAATCCGAGCTGCTGGAGGACCTGAGCAGGTGACCACCAATGAGCGATCGATTCACAGGCATGTTCCGATGGAGAAAAGCAGGACTTAGTCCCAGGAGTGTCTGCTCACCGCTGACTAATACTGGATGCTATAGCTGAACCTGGGGTGGCAACAGCAACCAAGTGCATCGCATTATCCTGAGCAAATGCTGGGACTGACATCTCTGCTGCGCAGGATCCTCTGTGGCTGAAGAAGAACGAGAGACCACAGAGGACATGGCTCAAGATTCCCCGTTCAGTGGCAAGATAACGATGTCTAACATACATTATCTGCACGAAATGTAGATCAATTGGTTGAGAAATTGATGCAGTTTTGATTAAATTAGGAGAAAATATGACATACTGCTGAATTTTTAAAGGATCATCTGCTGTCCAGAGCCTGACTGGTGTCCTCCACTGAGACATGTACAAGATTGGGAGGTACCATGTACGCGTCCTCAGAAAGCAACAAGAACTTTTCTAATCTCATTTACAAGTTGTTGGTATATTGCAGCTAAATTGCTACATGTGATAAACCAATGCCTGTCTGCACAAGTACAAGTATTTTATTGGGGCAGCTGTATTATAGCACCATATACTGTTTTGCACATTTTCTGCATTTGATTTTTTAGCTTCAGGCCCAGTCCATCTACATGTATTTTTTTTATATATATTTCCTTTCTACGGTGTTTTTTTGGCCAAAATCAGAATACACAAAGGGGAAAAATATTAATCCCAAAAACCAAGAGGAAAATACACCAATGAAGATAAAAGGGGCAAAAAAAAATACAAAATACTAAGTCATAGTACAAAAGTAAAATATTAATAATGCCCAAGCCTGAGACAAACTGAAAAATGAAGAGCAAAATGCACCAAAACAAAAATGAGAAATTAGTTTATTCTCGGTGCTTAAACCCAAATTAAAAAAAAGTGGGAGATGGAGACACAGACACCTTAGTGTACGCGCAAGGAATCAGATAACACCCTCTCCAAAATACAAGCGCACGCGCAGGGCTGGAATCTATCATGTTATTAGAATTGCTAACATTGCTTGCACTGAGTTCTTTTGGGATTGCCTTCCAGTTTAACGCCATGAATTAGCAGCACACGTCTGTGCACATTCTAACGTCTTTGTTGGAGGGGCAGCTGTATTTTAACACCATGTCCTGTCTTGCAAGATGTATGTATAGCGACACTTATGAGCATTACTCCTCATTTTGTTAATTTGCCTTTCAGTCTGTCAGTGCACTATTTTCAATATTTCCTTTCCACCGGATGTTTTTAATTCAAAATTATTAGCAAAACGCACCTAAACGTAAAATGGCGCAAAGCTAGTTTGCTCAGAAAGTGCAATCACCTCTTATCCTGCTACTCGCTCATGTACAGCGACATTTATGTGCTCTAGGTGCCTTATTTTTTAGCTTCTGACCTTGTCCCGTACACGCTTTTCCATCTTATATTTCCTTTCCAAGGTGTCTGTTTTTAAGACAAAATCAAAAGCAGAACACACAAAGGGGCAAAGAAAATTCACTCATGGTAGCACAAGACTGAGATAAACTGGAGCTAATCCCAAAAAAATGAGAAACAAAAGGCACCTTAAAAAATATAAAGCCATTGTTATAAAAAGCAGGAGATGGAGATCCTCATACTTTAGTGCGCATAAAGCATTGAGTCACGCTCCAAAGATAAGCGCCTGTGCGGCACTGGACGTCCACCATCATTTAATGTCCAGTACTAACTTTGTTTGTACGGAGTATTTCTGTGATTAATTGCACCTTTACACGCCTTGGATTTCTGATAAAGGGTTATATTCCCTTTATTACAGCTCTCAGTGCTGTTTGTACTGGGTATTATTGTAATTGCTCTCTAGCATCATGAATTAGCCGCAAAATGCACCGGAACATAAAATGGTGAAAAACTATTAGTGCACACGAAGAATGGTATCAAAGGCCATAAAGGGCAGACAGGGCCCCGATCACCCCTATCCTAACACACATTCATAGAGCCACTTCTCAGCAGTATTCGCCTTTATGTGCACTTGCGCTTCAGACCCCGCTGTCCTCCATCAATTACTTCCTAATTTCTTTCCTAAGGGCGTTTTATGACTGAATCGGGGGGCAAAATCAATAAAAAAAAAAAGGTGCGTAAAAGCCACAAGCACCCACCCTGCCCTCTGGTCACATCTACTGTCTCTACACCAAGATCAAGAGAAAACAGCAACAAAATCAAAGTAGTGCGGAGCTAGTTCACTAATTACCCAAGGAGAGGAAAATGGCGAGAGAGCCTGAGGCACCAAACCAGGCCGTCTCCGGGAACCAAGCGCCCTGGAGTGCAGCGTCTCACTGACAGGCCACGTGCAGTGATTGCTCGCATAGCGGGTGACTCGTGTTTCTGTCACCGCGGCGCCATTGCGCGGTTACATGCCCGCTGCTCCCCTGTCCCTCCCTTACTTTGTGCAATGGGCGCAGCGTCTCACTAATAGGCCACGGTCATTGAGTGCTATTAGATTTCGTGACTCAATTTCCTGTCACTTCGGCGTCATTACGCGGTTACACGCCCGCTGCTCCCCTTTCCCTCCCTTCCCTTGTGCAATGGGCGCAGCGTCTCACTAAAAGGCCGCAGTCATTGAGTGCTATTAGATTTCGTGCCTCAATTTCCTGTCACTTCGGCGCCATTACGCGGCCACACGCCCGCTGCTCCCCTTTCCCTCCCTTCCCTTGTGCAATGGGCGCAACGCCTCACTAAAAGGTCGCAGTCATTGAGTGCTATTAGATTTCGTGCCTCAATTTCCTGTCACTTCGGCGCCATTACGCGGTTACACGCCCGCTGCTCCCCTTTCCCTCCCTTCCCTTGTGCAATGGGCGCAGCGTCTCACTAAAAGGTCGCAGTCATTGAGTGCTATTAGATTTTCTGCCTCAATTTCCTGTCACTTCGGCGCCATTACGCGGCCACACGCCCGCTGCTCCCCTTTCCCTCCCTTCCCTTGTGCAATGGGCGCAACGCCTCACTAAAAGGTCGCAGTCATTGAGTGCTATTAGATTTCGTGCCTCAATTTCCTGTCACTTCGGCGCCATTACGCGGTTACACGCCCGCTGCTCCCCTTTCCCTCCCTTCCCTTGTGCAATGGGCGCAGCGTCTCACTAAAAGGTCGCAGTCATTGAGTGCTATTAGATTTTGTGCCTCATTTTCCTGTCACTTCGGTGTCATTACGCGGTTACACGCCCGCTGCTCCCCTTTCCCTCCCTTCCCTTGTGCAATGGGCGCAGCGCCTCACTAAAACGCCGCAGTCATTGAGTGCTATTAGATTTCATGCCTCAATTTCCTGTCACTTCGGCGCCATTACGCGGTTACACGCCCGCTGCTTCCCTTTCGCTCCCTTCCCTTGTGCAATGGGAGCAGCGTCTCACTAAAAGGACGCGGTCATTGAGTGCTATTAGATTTCCTGCCTCAATTTCCTGTCACTTCGGCGCCATTACGCGGTTACACGCCCGCTGCTTCCCTTTCGCTCCCTTCCCTTGTGCAATGGGAGCAGCGTCTCACTAAAAGGCCGCGGTCATTGAGTGCTATTAGATTTCCTGCCTCAATTTCCTGTCACCTCGGCGCCATTACGCGGTTACACGCCCGCTGCTCCCCTTTCCCTCCCTTCCCTTGTGCAATGGGCGCAGCGTCTCACTAAAAGGCCGCGGTCATTGAGTGCTATTAGATTTCCTGCCTCAATTTCCTGTCACTTCGGCGCCATTACGCGGTTACACGCCAGCTGCTCCCCTTTCCCTCCCTTCCCTTTTGCAATGGGCGCAGCGTCTCACTAAAGGCCACGGTCATTTAGTGCTATTAGATTTCGTGCCTCAATTTACTGTCACCTCGGCGCCATTACGCGGTTACACGCCCGCTGCTCCCCTTTCCCTCCCTTCCCTTGTGCAATGGGCGCAGCGTCTCACTAAAAGGTCGCAGTCATTGAGTGCTATTAGATTTCATGCCTCAATTTCCTGTCACTTCGGCACCATTACGCGGTTACACGCCCGCTGCTCCCCTTTCCCTCCCTTCCCTTGTGCAATGGGAGCAGCGTCTCACTAAAAGGCCACGGTCATTGAGTGCTATTAGATTTCATGCCTCAATTTTCTGTCACTTCGGCGTCATTACGCAGTCACACGCCCGCTGCTCCCCTTTCCCTCCCTTCCCTTGTGCAATGGGCGCAGCGTCTCACTAAAAGGTCGCAGTCATTGAGTGCTATTAGATTTCATGCCTCAATTTTCTGTCACTTCGGCGTCATTACGCAGTTACACGCCCGCTGCTCTCCTTTCCCTCCCTTCCCTTGTGCAATGGGCGCAGCGTCTCACTAAAAGGTCGCAGTCATTGAGTGCTATTAGATTTCATGCCTCAATTTTCTGTCACTTCGGCGTCATTACGCAGTCACACGCCCGCTGCTCCCCTTTCCCTCCCTTCCCTTGTGCAATGGGAGCAGCGTCTCACTAAAAGGCCGCGGTCATTGAGTGCTATTAGATTTCATGCCTCAATTTTCTGTCACTTCGGCGTCATTACGCAGTTACACGCCCGCTGCTCCCCTTTCCCTCCCTTCCCTTGTGCAATGGGAGCAGCGTCTCACTAAAAGGCCACGGTCATTGAGTGCTATTAGATTTCATGCCTCAATTTTCTGTCACTTCGGCATCATTACGCAGTCACACGCCCGCTGCTCCCCTTTCCCTCCCTTCCCTTGTGCAATGGGAGCAGCGTCTCACTAAAAGGCCGCGGTCATTGAGTGCTATTAGATTTCATGCCTCAATTTTCTGTCACTTCGGCGTCATTACGCAGTCACACGCCCGCTGCTCCCCTTTCCCTCCCTTCCCTTGTGCAATGGGAGCAGCGTCTCACTAAAAGGCCGCGGTCATTGAGTGCTATTAGATTTCATGCCTCAATTTTCTGTCACTTCGGTGTCATTACGCGGTTACACGCCCGCTGCTCCCCTTTCCCTCCCTTCCCTTGTGCAATGGGCGCAGCGTCTCACTAAAAGGTCGCAGTCATTGAGTGCTATTAGATTTCATGCCTCAATTTCCTGTCACTTCGGCACCATTACGCGGTTACACGCCCGCTGCTCCCCTTTCCCTCCCTTCCCTTGTGCAATGGGAGCAGCGTCTCACTAAAAGGCCACGGTCATTGAGTGCTATTAGATTTCATGCCTCAATTTTCTGTCACTTCGGCGTCATTACGCAGTCACACGCCCGCTGCTCCCCTTTCCCTCCCTTCCCTTGTGCAATGGGAGCAGCGTCTCACTAAAAGGTCGCAGTCATTGAGTGCTATTAGATTTCATGCCTCAATTTCCTGTCACCTCGGTGCCATTACGCGGTTACACGCCCGCTGCTCCCCTTTCCCTCCCTTCCCTTTTGCAATGGGCGCAGCGTCTCACTAAAGGCCACGGTCATTTAGTGCTATTAGATTTCATGCCTCAATTTCCTGTCACTTCGGTGTCATTACGCGGTTACACGCCCGCTGCTCCCCTTTCGCTCCCTTCCCTTGTGCAATGGGCGCAGCGTCTCACTAAAAGGCCGCGGTCATTGAGTGCTATTAGATTTCGTGCATCAATTTTCTGTCACTTCGGCGCCATTACGCAGTCACACGCCCGCTGCTCCCCTTTCCCTCCCTTCCCTTGTGTAATGGGCGCAGCGTCTCACTAATAGGCCACGGTCATTGAGTGCTATTAGATTTCGTGCCTCACTTTCCTGTCACTTCGGCGCCATTACGCGGATACACGCCCGCTGCTCCCCTTTCCCTCCCTTCCCTTTTGCAATGGGCGCAGCGTCTCACTAAAGGCCACGGTCATTTAGTGCTATTAGATTTCGTGCCTCAATTTTCTGTCACTTCGGCGCCATTACGCGGTTACACGCCCGCTGCTCCCCTTTCGCTCCCTTCTCTTGTGCAATGGGAGCAGCGTCTCACTAAAAGGCCACGGTCATTGAGTGCTATTAGATTTCGTGCATCAATTTACTGTCACCTCGGCGCCATTACGCGGTTACACGCCCGCTGCTCCCCTTTTCCTCCCTTCTCTTGTGCAATGGGCGCAGCGTCTCACTAAAAGGCCACGGTCATTGAGTGCTATTAGATTTCGGGTCTCAATTTCCTGTCACTTCGGCGCCATTACGCGGTTACACCCCCGCTGCTCCCCTTTCCCACCCTTCCCTTGTGCAATGGGTGCAGCGTCTCACTAAAAGGCCACGGTCATTGAGTGCTATTAGATTTCCTGCCTCAATTTCCTGTCACTTCGGCGCCATTACGCGGTTACACGCCAGCTGCTCCCCTTTCCCTCCCTTCCCTTTTGCAATGGGCGCAGCGTCTCACTAAAGGCCACGGTCATTTAGTGCTATTAGATTTCGTGCCTCAATTTACTGTCACCTCGGCGCCATTACGCGGTTACACGCCCGCTGCTCCCCTTTCCCTCCCTTCCCTTGTGCAATGGGAGCAGCGTCTCACTAAAAGGCCACGGTCATTGAGTGCTATTAGATTTCATGCCTCAATTTTCTGTCACTTCGGCGTCATTACGCAGTCACACGCCCGCTGCTCCCCTTTCCCTCCCTTCCCTTGTGCAATGGGAGCAGCGTCTCACTAAAAGGTCGCAGTCATTGAGTGCTATTAGATTTCATGCCTCAATTTTCTGTCACTTCGGCGTCATTACGCAGTCACACGCCCGCTGCTCCCCTTTCCCTCCCTTCCCTTGTGCAATGGGAGCAGCGTCTCACTAAAAGGCCGCGGTCATTGAGTGCTATTAGATTTCATGCCTCAATTTTCTGTCACTTCGGCGTCATTACGCAGTTACACGCCCGCTGCTCCCCTTTCCCTCCCTTCCCTTGTGTAATGGGCGCAGCGTCTCACTAAAAGGTCGCAGTCATTGAGTGCTATTAGATTTCATGCCTCAATTTCCTGTCACTTCGGCACCATTACGCGGTTACACGCCCGCTGCTCCCCTTTCCCTCCCTTCCCTTGTGCAATGGGAGCAGCGTCTCACTAAAAGGCCACGGTCATTGAGTGCTATTAGATTTCATGCCTCAATTTTCTGTCACTTCGGCGTCATTACGCAGTCACACGCCCGCTGCTCCCCTTTCCCTCCCTTCCCTTGTGCAATGGGAGCAGCGTCTCACTAAAAGGTCGCAGTCATTGAGTGCTATTAGATTTCATGCCTCAATTTCCTGTCACCTCGGTGCCATTACGCGGTTACACGCCCGCTGCTCCCCTTTCCCTCCCTTCCCTTTTGCAATGGGCGCAGCGTCTCACTAAAGGCCACGGTCATTTAGTGCTATTAGATTTCATGCCTCAATTTCCTGTCACTTCGGTGTCATTACGCGGTTACACGCCCGCTGCTCCCCTTTCGCTCCCTTCCCTTGTGCAATGGGCGCAGCGTCTCACTAAAAGGCCGCGGTCATTGAGTGCTATTAGATTTCGTGCATCAATTTTCTGTCACTTCGGCGCCATTACGCAGTCACACGCCCGCTGCTCCCCTTTCCCTCCCTTCCCTTGTGTAATGGGCGCAGCGTCTCACTAATAGGCCACGGTCATTGAGTGCTATTAGATTTCGTGCCTCACTTTCCTGTCACTTCGGCGCCATTACGCGGTTACACGCCCGCTGCTCCCCTTTCCCTCCCTTCCCTTTTGCAATGGGCGCAGCGTCTCACTAAAGGCCACGGTCATTTAGTGCTATTAGATTTCGTGCCTCAATTTTGTGTCACTTCGGCGCCATTACGCGGTTACACGCCTGCTGCTCCCCTTTCGCTCCCTTCCCTTGTGCAATGGGCGCAGCGTCTCACTAAAAGGCCGCGGTCATTGAGTGCTATTAGATTTCCTGCCTCAATTTCCTGTCACCTCGGCGCCATTACGCGGTTACACGCCCGCTGCTCCCCTTTTCCTCCCTTCTCTTGTGCAATGGGAGCAGCGTCTCACTAAAAGGCCACGGTCATTGAGTGCTATTAGATTTCGTGCATCAATTTACTGTCACCTCGGCGCCATTACGCGGTTACACGCCCGCTGCTCCCCTTTTCCTCCCTTCTCTTGTGCAATGGGCGCAGCGTCTCACTAAAAGGCCACGGTCATTGAGTGCTATTAGATTTCGGGTCTCAATTTCCTGTCACTTCGGCGCCATTACGCGGTTACACCCCCGCTGCTCCCCTTTCCCACCCTTCCCTTGTGCAATGGGTGCAGCGTCTCACTAATAGGCCGCGGTCATCGAGTGCTATTAGATTTCCTGCCTCAATTTCCTGTCACTTCGGTGTCATTACGCGGTTACACGCCCGTTGCTCCCCTTTCCCACCCTTCCCTTGTGCAATGGGTGCAGCGTCTCACTAAAAGGCCGCGGTCATTGAGTGCTATTAGATTTCGGGCCTCAATTTCCTGTCACCTCGGCACCATTACGCGGTTACACGCCCGCTGCTCCCCTTTCCCTCCCTTCCCTTGTGCAATGGACGCAGCGTCTCACTAAAAGGCCGCGGTCATTGAGTGCTATTAGATTTCGTGCCTCAATTTCCTGTCACTTAGGCGTCATTACGCGGTTATACGCCCGCTGCTCCCCTTTCCCTCCCTTCCCTTGTGCAATGGACGCAGCGTCTCACTAAAAGGCCGCGGTCATTGAGTGCTATTAGATTTCGTGCCTCAATTTCCTGTCACTTAGGTGTCATTACGCGGTTACACGCCCGCTGCTCCCCTTTCCCTCCCTTCCCTTGTGCAATGGACGCAGCGTCTCACTAATAGGCCGCGGTCATTGAGTGCTATTAGATTTCGTGCCTCAATTTCCTGTCACTTCGGCGTCAATACGCGGTTACACGCCCGCTGCTCCCCTTTCCCTCCCTTCCCTTGTGTAATGGGCGCAGCGTCTCACTAATAGGCAGCGGTCATTGAGTGCTATTAGATTTCGTGCCTCAATTTCCTGTCACTTCCGCGTCAATACGCGGTTACACGCCCGCTGCTCCCCTTTCCCTCCCTTCCCTTGTGCAATGGGCGCAGCGTCTCACTAATAGGCAGCGGTCATTGAGTGCTATTAGATTTCGTGCCTCAATTTCCTGTCACTTCGGCACCATTACGCGGTTACACGCCTGCTGCTCCCCTTTCCCTCCCTTCACTTGTGCAATGGGCGCAGCGGCTCACTAAAAGGCCACGTTCATTGAGTGCTATTAGATTTCGTGCCTCAATTTCCTGTCACTTCGGTGTCATTACGCGGTTACACGCCTGCTGCTCCCCTTTCCCTCCCTTCACTTGTGCAATGGGCGCAGCGCCTCACTAAAAGGCCACGTTCATTGAGTGCTATTAGATTTCGTGCCTCAATTTCCTGTCACCTCGGCGTCATTACGCAGTTACACGCCCGCTGCTCCCCTTTCCCACCCTTCCCTTGTGCAATGGGCGCAGCGTCTCACTAAAAGGCCACGGTCATTGAGTGCTATTAAATTTCGTGCCTCAATTTCCTGTCACCTCGGCGCCATTACGCGGTTACACGCCCGCTGCTCCCCTTTCCCTCCCTTCCCTTGTGTAATGGGCGCAGCGTCTCACTAAAAGGCCACGGTCATTGAGTGCTATTAGATTTCGTACCTCAATTTCCTGTCACCTCGGCGCCATTACGCGGTTACACGCCAGCTGCTCCCCTTTCCCTCCCTTCCCTTGTGCAATGGGCGCAGCGTCTCACTAAAAGGCCATAGTCATTGAGTGCTATTAGATTTCGTGCCTCAATTTCCTGTCACTTCGGCGCCATTACGCGGTTACACGCCCGCTGCTCCCCTTTCCCTCCCTTCCCTTGTGCAATGGGTGCCGCGTCTCACTAAAAGGCCGCGGTCATTGAGTGCTATTAGATTTCCTGCCTCAATTTCCTGTCACCTCGGCGCCATTACGCGGTTACACGCCCGCTGCTCTCCTTTCCCTTCCTTACCTTGTGCAATGGGCGCAGCGTCTCACTAAAAGGCCACAGTCATTGAGTGCTATTAGATTTTCATGCCTCAATTTCCTGTCACTTCGGCGCCATTACGCGGTTACACGCCCGCTGCTCCCCTTTCCCTCCCTTCCCTTGTGCAATGGGCGCAGCGTCTCACTAAAAGGCCACGGTCATTGAGTGCTGTTAGATTTCGTGCCTCAATTTCCTTTCACTTCGGCGCCATTACGCGGTTACACGCCCGCTGCTCCCCTTTCCCTCTCTTCCCTTGTGCAATGGGCGCAGCGTCTCGCTAAAAGGCCGCGGTCATTGAGTGCTATTAGATTTCCTGCCTCAATTTCCTGTCACCTCGGCGTCATTACGCGGTTACACACCCGCTGCTTCCCTTTCGCTCCCTTCCCTTGTGCAATGGGCGCAGCGTCTCACTAAAAGGCCGCGGTCATTGAGTGCCATTAGATTTCGTGCCTCAATTTCCTGTCACCTCGGCGCCATTACGCGGTTACACGCCCGCTGCTCCCCTTTCCCTCCCTTCCCCTGTGCAATGGGCGCAGCGTCTCAGTAAAAGGCCACGGTCATTGAGTGCCATTAGATTTCGTGCCTCAATTTCCTGTCACCTCGGCGCCATTACGCGGTTACACGCCCGCTGCTCTCCTTTCCCTTCCTTCCCTTGTGCAATGGGCGCAGCGTCTCACTAAAAGGCCGCGGTCATTGAGTGCTATTAGATTTCGTGCCTCAATTTCCTTTCACTTCGGCGCCATTACGCAGTTACACGCCCGCTGCTCCCCTTTCCCTCCTTTCCCTTGTGCAATGGGTGCAGCGTCTCACTAAAAGGCCGCGGTCATTGAGTGGTATTAGATTTCGTGCCTCAACTTCCTGTCACCTCGGCGCCATTACGCGGTTACACGCCCGCTGCTCCCCTTTCCCTCCCTTCCCTTGTGCTGCCCCGAGAAAATGGCGGTTAGCGCGCTACGCAGGGGGTATATATACCCCATTCAGATCACGTGGTACACTAGCGGTCAGAGGGGGACACTGGCGCTCGCGTGGTCTTGTGACGTCACTACGCGCCGGTCACATGACTGTGATGTCAGCAGTGGGCGCCTATTCTTCCTTACACAGCGCTGATATCTGTATAGTAGAGGCTAAAGGACCTGTGGTGACGTCATGCCCATGTGATCAGAAGGGGCGGCGCCTCTTCCTCCACGGAGCAGAGCAGACCGTACCCCTCGCACCCGCGCCTCTCCGCCCCGCTCCCCTCGCACCCGAGCGTCTCCGCCCCGCACCCCTCGCACACGCACGTCTCCGCCCCGCACCCCTCGCACCCGCGCGTCTCCGCTCCGTACCCTATTGTGTAGTTAGCGACCTCCAATGATCAGGATCGCGCCACTTACATGCTTCTGTCCGTCATTGACAGCGGTGCCTACACTGTGTGCAGTGGCCTCCGCTCCTAAGCCTGATCCATGTACCAGCTCCATACGTGCACGGTGGATGACAGGAAGGGGTTAAATCGGTGCGCTCCATTGTAAGTGACTGCGTATTTAGCTGCAGCATCTTCCCAGCAGAGGAGCGGCCGCCCCCGATCTCAGAATCCATGGGTGTTTTTTCTTGAACCCATCACCTCATTCATTCTGCCCGCACCACTTGGCGCAGATCCCAGCAGCCGGGTCGGAGCCGGGTGTATTCATTCATCTCTGACCGGCTCCAGTGTTTCAGGCAAAATATAGTGATCAGATCGGGTGGAGGCCTATAGGCAGAGAGCAGTACTGGTCCAGCTGATGGGCAGGTGTCTCGCTATAGAAGAGGCCTGCTAATAACGGACGAGAGGAATGAGGGAAGAAGCCGGACCCTTTCATAAGTGATATGTTCCCTGAAATGCTGGAGATTTTCAGAGATATACCCGGGTGCGATTGTGCAGCCCGGCTCTTTGTTACACTGCCCGCTTATTGGGCACCATGAATCAGGTGAGAGGTTCCCTTTTCAGTGGTCGCTGTTATTGCTACAAATGATATAAATCGCTGTACAGGTGACTATAGAAAAACAAGGTAGTAAATCTGCTGCTTTCTCCACTGCTGAGCCACTTCTTCCCCTGCATACTGAACTCACCACCCACTCTAGGGAAAGAAAAACTGCTTCAATGTTTCTTGGGTGTGATAGGACAGACTGTCGGCTCACTGAGGGATGCGATTACAGCTGCTCATTAAAGGAGTTGTGTCACCGTTGGTCTTCATTATCATACCGCTCCCACACGTCCCAGATTTCTGCCTGATCGACAGTTGGGACAAGCGGTAACGTCGGCCTCTTGCGCTATGGCAGCGTATTGGTATCACACGTTAATGAGTCAGACGAGTTCCGTTGTATTCGTGTGTTCTGGATGAAATGGTTAACTGTGATTTCTGCTGCACTAATTATGGCCGTCCTCCCCCCGTCAGGTCTGGTCAGATTCCAGCCATCGCTCTGGCCGTGGGACTCTGTGCGAAGCCATCTTCGAAGCACACTGACGAGATGTGTGTGTGTACGATGTGCTGACCGTGGTGAAAGACGAGAGGTACATGCACCTGGATCCTGTGTCCCAGGAGCCCCTGACCCCAAAGCAGGTAAGGGCGCCCCAGGGGCCACTGTAGTGGTGAATAAGCTTATTCTGTGTCTGCCTGCAGGAACGTGCGTCAGGGTCCCTGCTCTCCAGGCCACTTTACAGGTGATCGATTATTGGTGCCACTAGAGGGCGTCTGTCTCACACTTGCCTTTATTCTGCTCACAGTGAATGCATTTGCATGTTCTAGCCATGGTAAACTCTTTTTAATACACTGGGTAATTCCCCCTTATATTGATTCTAGCACATCTGATGTTGTATGTGTTAAGTCCTGAAGAAGGGCTCTTTGGAATCCTGACACACGTTGAATAAACCACTGTATAATGTTACCGATCCTTTGGAACTTTATTGTCCTGGCAGCGCGGTTGTAATCCACATCTTCTACCCAGTATATTATTTCATAGGGTCGGTGACCGGCCTGTGGATCTGCAGCAGCCAACATCTTTGCAGGCCTGTATTCAGCACCATCAGGTGAGCAGTTTTCTTGGCGCCTCCTTCACCTGTTTTGTGGGAAAAGACTCTATTTGCGCTTTGTGTCTCCCCCTCTTTCATCAATCATTTGCGCCTGCTATTCAGCCATTGTGCCTCCCCAGCTTCCCCCACACGAGGTGTGGCGGCCCCATGTACAGCGATTTATATCATTTGTAGCAATAACAGCGACCACTGAAAAGGGAACCTCTCACCTGATTCATGGTGCCCAATAAGCGGGCAGTGTAACTCAGAGCCGGGCTGCACAATCGCACCCGGGTATATCTCTGAAAATCTCCAGCATTTCAGGGAACATATCACTTATGAAAGGGTCCGGCTTCTTCCCTCATTGCTCTAGTCCGTTATTAGCAGGCCTCTTCTATAGCGAGACACCTGCCAATCAGCTGGACCAGTACTGCTCTCTGCCTATAGGCCTCCACCCGATCTGATCACTATATTTTGCCTGAAACACTGGAGCCGGTCAGAGATGAATGAATACACCCGGCTCCGACCCGGCTGCTGGGATCTGCGCCAAGTGGTGTGGGCAGAATGAATGAGGTGATGGGTTCAAGAAAAAACACCCATGGATTCTGAGATCGGGGGCGGCCGCTCCTCTGCTGGGAAGATGCTGCAGCTAAATACGCAGTCACTTACAATGGAGCGCACCGATTTAACCCCTTCCTGTCATCCACCGTGCACGTATGGAGCTGGTACATGGATCAGGCTTAGGAGCGGAGGCCACTGCACACAGTGTAGGCACCGCTGTCAATGACGGACAGAGGCATGTAAGTGGCGCGATCCTGATCATTGGATGTCGCAAACTACACAATATACTGCGGAGCGGAGACGCGCGGTTGCGAGGGGTACGGAGCGGAGACGCGCGGTTGCGAGGGGTTTCGGAGCGGAGACGCGCGGGCGCGAGGGGTACGGAGCGGAGACGCGCGGGCGCGAGGGGTACGGAGCGGAGACGCGCGGGCGCGAGGGGTACGGAGCGGAGACGCGCGGGGTACGGAGCGGAGACGCGCGGGCGCGAGGGGTACGGAGCGGAGACGCGCGGCCGGTACGGAGCGGAGACGCGCGGGTGGTTCGGAGCGGAGACGCATATGTATTTTGGCATGGGGAGCCCCATTTGAAAGTTCGCATCGGGGCCCATAACTTTGCAGTTAAACCACTGGGAGGGAGTCACCTGCCCCATCACATCGCCTGATCTCAGCGCACTCACCTTCCTCCTCCACCTCCGTCTGCTCCCCCCAGTCGTTCTCCCGGGGAAGGAGTCCTTCTCCGATCCCCTCTTCATCAGAGTCCTGGCCGAAGTCTATTCTCTGCGCCAGACGGGCCAGGTTCTGTGACATAGACAGCGGCTGCACGTACGTCTCCGAGCCATCCAGCCCCACCTCCTGCACCTGCTTCTCTGCGGAATACTCGATGCTGATCTGCACCGGCGCCCCCCCCACACATGATCCGCCCAGTGTATACAGATATGGTTGTGGCTAAATCCAAGTCGGCTCTTGGCCCTGGTCCTTCTGTGCACTGGGATTTCGCTTTCTCACACAGAGTCGGCTGTTTCCTAGTTGGCGGAGGGACCAGGTCCTTTAGCTGACTTGGATTTAGCCTGCTCTATATAAGAATGCTGAATCCCAGGAGACAGAAGGACACTTATTGTATATAGATAGGAATCCGGTCATGTCAGTGTTTGCAGTAATACTGAGCTGCAGACTAGATCTGACATCTGATTACACATTTATTTATGGGTGACATTTATACTTCCAGTGTGTACAATACTCTGCGCCAATCTCATCCGCATCCCATTTTATTTACTGGTGATCATTTTTCTAGATCACACACCACAGATTTTTTTTCATGCATGCACCGAGGAGTTTTTAACCCTTGGGCGATTTTCTGTTTTTTTCATTTTTTCCTTCCCATAACTTTATTTTTCCATCCACATCGCCATTGGGTTTTTTTATTTTTAGTTTGGCGGGACGTTCTTATTGATACCATTTTGGCGCGGATACCATGTTTTGATCACCTCTTATTTCATTTCACTGCAATGTTGCGGCGACCAAAAAATACGTAATTATGGCATTTCAATTTTTTCTCTCATTAAGGCCTGTTTCACACTTCAGTTGTTTGTCGTCAGTTGCAAACCGCCAAAGTGTGAAAAAACTGATCCGTTTCCGTTTTGCAACAAACGTATGCCACCAGATCCGTTTCTTGGACGGATCCGCTGCAGCCGCTAAGTGCATGAAATTTAAAGGAACCGATCGAGAGAGACAGAAAAAAACGTTACATTGTCCGTCTACTCCAGCCGGCGGATGCTAAAATTCAAACGGATCCGTCAAAAAAACGGATGTGACGGACGACCATCAGTCAAAATCCACCACTAATGCAAGTCTATGGGGAAAAAATGGCAGATCCGTTTTTTTATAAAACTAGATCTAGCAGGCTAAAAGACCAGGTCCTTCTGCCAACATGGATTTAGCCGGCTCTCTGTGAGAAAGCTAAGTGCCAGCCTGTAATACTATTGTAGGAACTCGAGGTTTCTGATAGCGTGGGGCAATGATCAGACAGAAGCGGGTTACTTTAGTGCAAATAGTGTATTTTTATAACAGCAGTGACACCCAAAAACAATATGCTGATAACCTGAAATGAGACAAGTCCTAAAGCTATATAGCAATTCAGTAAAGTTCCTAAGACAGAGTCCTCATAAAAATGTGATCCAAAGTTGAGTGTAACACTCAGGTGACGTGGCACAGTTCACAACGTAGTGATGCAGAGAGAGTCCAATCCCGGTATGTAGCAAGCACAGGGAAGTCCAGAACAAGTCTATAGGTAAATCCCAGACGAGCAAAAGCACAGGACAGTCCAAAAGCTGATTTACAAGTTGATCCCAGGAGCGGCGTGAACACAGGTGAGTCCAGGAACAGGTTCACATTAAAGCATACGGTTGGTGACAGTTCCGACTGCTCTCATTGGGGAGAGTGAAGGGTTAAGAACAACACATAGTTCAGGAACACAGTTCTTAACAGATAAAGTGAACCAAGGGTTAAGTTCCAAAGATGAGTACAGCTTTCCTACAGAGAACAGGGAATGTCCAGAGCCACAGCAGAAGCACACTAAGAAACAAGCAGCACAGCTGAAGGAAGCAGAATACTCCAGCAAGGAAGGCAGCACCTGAGCCGGGTTTTATACAAATGAACAGGAAGTAGAGCACACAAGAACAGCAACCTCCATCTTGACAAAGGGCAAATTCATTCACAAGGTGATTTAGAAAACCTGGAATACTGACACAGTCGGCTAAAGGACCCAGATCCCTGTGATTGTTTTAGTATTAGACCTAGCAGGCTAAAGATCCAGGTCCTTCTGCTAACTTTGATTTAGCCTGCTCTCTGTGAGAAAGCTACGTGCAAGTCAGCTAAAGGACCCAGATCCCTGTGATTGTTTTAGTACTAGACCTAGCAGGCTAAAGGTCCAGGTCCTTCTGCTAACTTTGATTTAGCCTGCTCTCTGTGAGAAAGCTACGTGCAAGTCAGCTAAAGGACCCAGATCCCTGTGATTGTTTTAGTACTAGACCTAGCAGGCTAAAGGTCCAGGTCCTTCTGCTAACTTTGATTTAGCCTGCTCTCTGTGAGAAAGCTAAATCACAGTTGGCTAAAGGAACAAGTCCCTGTGAGGGTTTTAATACTAGATCAAGCAGGCTAAAGGACTAAGTCCCTGTGAGTGTTTAATACTAGATCTAGCAGGCTAAAGGACCAGGTCCTTCTGCCAACTTGGATTTAGCCGTCTCTCTGTGAGAAAGTTAAATCCCAGTTGGCTAAAGGAACAAGTCCCTGTGAGTGTTTTAATACTAGATCAAGCAGGCTAAATTTTCACACTGATTTCAGGGTGTAGAATACATTGCACCCGTTACATCCATGACCAGCTCCTTCTGTCAACTTAGATTTAGCCTGCTCTTTGTGAGAAATCTAAATCCCAGTTGGCTAAAGGACCAGGTCTCTGAGTGTTTTAATACTAGATCTAGCAGGCTAAATAACCGTGGTAAAACAAACCTTGAGGCGGTCAAAGGCTTCCTGGGCTTGCGAAGACCATACAAACTTCTTCCCCTTCTTAGTAAGGAGAGTGATGGGACGGACAATTTCCGAAAAATTCCGGATAAAACGTCTATAAAAATTAGCAAAACCAATAAATCGTTGTACCTCTTTGATGTTTCCTGGTACCGGCCAGTCTATGATCGCCTGGATCTTGCTGGATCCCATGTTCAATCCCTGGGGAGAAATAATATAGCCCAGAAATTGAATTTCGGAGCAATGAAACTTACATTTTTCGAGTTTAATGTATAAATGATTATCTCTTAAGCGTCTGAGCACGGTCTTGACATGTTCCTGTAGAGAATCAGAGAAAATTAAGATGTCATCAAGGTAAATTACCACATAATGGTCCAATAAATCCCTGAAGATATCATTGGCTAAGTGTTGAAAAGCAGCAGGAGCGTTACAGAGTCCGAATGGCATCACTAAATATTCAAAATGTCCATACCGGCATCTAAAAGCTGTCTTCCATTCGTCTCCGGGACGTATATGGAGTAAATTATATGCCCCACGAAGGTCTAATTTCGTAAACACCTTGGCTTGACGAACTCTTTCCAACATTTCAGGAATTAGCGGCAACGGGTACCTGTTACGAATGGTTACCTTATTTAGCTCCCGGTAGTCAATGCAAGGTCTTAGAGTCCAATCTTTCTTCTTTACAAAGAATATGGGGGCTCCCACTGGTGAAGAGGATGGTCGGATAAACCACTTGGCTAGGTTCTCATCTATATACTCTCGTAATGTTTTTAGTTCTGGAGCTGCCTGCGGGTAAACATGGCCGAAAGGGATCGCTGCCCCTGGAAGCAATTCTATGGGGCAGTCATATGGTCTATGTGGTGGGAGTTGGTCTGCCTTCTTTTTGTCACAAACATCCGCGAATTCCTGGAAAACCAGAGGGAGAGTAGGTACCTGTATTGCCTCTTCCACGTCCCGGGTAACTGGAACCGTGACCGTTGGACAGATGGTAGGACTACCCTTCGAGGGGAAGGATATCTCCTTGGTTTCCCAATTGATGTTTGGATTTTGCGACCGTAGCCAGGGAATTCCTAAAATTATAGGAAAATGAGGAGAAGATATTAGCATAAATGAAAGGGTTTCCTGATTGTCTGGTTCCATCTCACACTCCAGGAGCACCGTTTCCCGGTCTACTGGTCCAGAAGTTAATGGGGAACCATCCACCGATTCCATGGTGACTGGCAAAGCTCTGTTTTGATCTCAGTGCAGACTCTTACCTGCACACCTGGGACTTATTATGGTGGCCTCTCATTGGTTCTGGGAAAGCTTCTTATAGCCTCAGGAAGCTCCCATCCCTGTCAGTTATACTTTCGCCCTTGGCATAGTGTGGTGACCCCTGAGTGTGTTTGTGCTGTGTTCTGGTTGCTTGATACTCTGTGTACGACTCGGTCTGTTCTCTGGATACTGCTTGTTGGCTTCTGCTTGGTACCTTCTTTGTCTGTTTGGTTTTGACCCCTGCTTGGCCCCGACTCTCCGTTCTGTCTCATCCCTGGTACTTTACTGCTATCTCTGTGTATGACCTCGGTTTTGCCTGACTCTGAGTATTTCTGTTTAGTGTCCTGCCATCTCTGGAAGCAGGACGCTAAGCCCTGCCCCTTGCAGTCACATGACCGTAGGTCCTTCACTGCTTGCTAAACTTCAGCGTCCCCAGGTCATGTTTGTACTTTCCAGCTGTACCTGACCCCAGGCCCCCCCTACAGTGCGGGTGAGTCCCTGCTCAGCGGAGGCTGCACGCCGGTGCTGACATGACCCTGACATTATAACTGACCATTAAGTTTTTTGGGGGGTTTTTATGCAGAGTTATGGATCCCATACAGTCTCTGGCTGACCAGATGAAAAGTCTGAGTCAGATGTTTCAGGGTTTATCTCTGGAGCAGCAAGCTCTGGCTCGTTCTCAGCAGCAGGTTTCTGAGACAGTGCGAGAGGCTTTATCTTCTGGGTCTCCGGGTCTGGGGCGAGGGATGTTGTTCTGGTGTCCCCGGAACCACCTGTTAAACTGCCTGACTTCTTTACTGAGAACAAAAAGGAGTTCAGGATCTTCATTTAGGGTTGCAAAACTTCTTTTTAGTTTGAGGCCACGCTCCTCTGGGGACGAAAGTCAGAAGGTTGGGGTCATTATGTCCTTATTAACAGGGTCCCCACAAGGTTGGGCTTTCTCCCTTCCTCCCACTGCCCCTGAGAGTGTCTGTGAATGCATTCTTTGAGGCCCTCGGGCACATTTATGATGAGCCTGACCGAGTGCGATTGGCATAGGACATGGTGATGAGCGTCTGTCAGGGGAAACACTTGGCTGAGTGGTTTTGTACTGAATTCCGCCGCTGGGCTGCAGAGATCTCTTGGGGCGACGCTGCGCTTCGAGGTCTCTTTCGCAGAGGCTTGTCCGAGCGGCTGCAGGATGCCTTGGCGTTACATCCCCCACCTAACTCTCTCGAGGACGCCATGACCCAGGCCGTCCGGATGGACCTCAGGCTGTGGGCAAGAGGGGTGATGCAGGTGGAGACTCCATTGTTCCCCAGTGGAAAAGAGACTGCCCCTGAGCTCATGGATGTAGGCGTCCTCTCCCTGAAGGATACGGAGAGGAAACGCCGGAAGGACAAGCAGTTATGCTTTTACTGCGGTAAAACGGGACATTGGAAAAGGGAGTGTCCTGATTGCCCGTCTTCGACCCAGTCGGCGGGAAATGACTAGGTCTGGGTAGTCAGCGGGGAGACTACTCAGACCCTCAGGTACCCTTTTCCTCGTTTTCTAAGGTTTTACTTCATGTGGAACTGTTTGTGGATGGTAGTTCTTTTCCCTCTACAGCCTTTGTGGACTGCGGATCATCGATTAATCTCATTGACTCCCAATTGGTCACACGCTGCAAGATAGGGACAGTTAGGCTCAAGGTTCCGATCAAGGTGGTGGCCATTGACTCCTCTCCCCTCACTAAGGAGGGAATTCTCTTTGTGTCTGACTTGTTTTCGCTCAGAGTGGGCGCTACTCATGGGGAAAACCTAAGTTGTTTGGTTCTGGACAATCTACCTGCAGGGTTGGTATTGGGCATGCCCTGGTTACAACGCCATAACCCAGTTATTAACTGGAAAACGGGGGAGATTGTTCAATGGGGGTTTAATGATTTTAAGTTGTGTGATAAATCTGCACTACTGGTTGAACCTGTTAAATCTGTGTCTGTATCATCTGTCGAGCTGGAAGGTATTCCGGAATGCCTGAAGGACTTCGAAGATGTATTCTCTGAAAGCGAGGCCGAGACATTACTGCCACATAGACCCTTTGACTGCGCTATCGAGCTGGTCCTGGGGGCTAAATTACCTAAAGCCCGTCTGTTTAATTTATCCGGTCCTGAGCGCTTGGCTATGAAGGACTACATTGCTGAAAGTCTGTGCAAGGGACACATACATCCTTCAGTCTCACCTGTGGCGGCAGGTTTCTTTTTTGTAAAGAAAAAAGATGGCGGGTTATGTCCCTGTCTCGATTTTCGGGAGCTTAATCAGATTACTGTACTGAATACGTCCCCCCTTCCGTTGATTCCCGACTTGTGCAACCAACTATCAGGGGCAAAATGGTTCTCCAAACTGGATCTTCGGGGGCCATATAATTTGATAAGGGTCCGAGAGGGGGATGAATGGAAAACTGCGCTCCTCAAGTCCGAGGGACTGTTAGAAAATTTAGTCATGCCGTTTGGTCTTACCAATGCCCCTGCCATATTTCAGAATTTCATCAACATGGAATTCTCAGATCTCACTGGTCGTTTTGTTGTTATCTACTTAGATGATATTTTGATATACTCCTCTGACAGGCAGTCTCATCTGGAACGAACTGTTCTCCAAAGACTGAGAGAAAATCATCTGTTTGCCAAAATGGAGAAATGTGTATTTTGTGTTCAAGAATTGTCTTTTTTGGGATTAATTGTATCCTCTGAGGGTTTTCGCATGGACCCCAAGAAGGTGCAGGCCATTGCGGATTGGGTGCAACCCAGAGATCTTAAGGGTCTTCAGTGCTTCTTGGGGTTCGCCAATTATTACCGCAAATTTATCCGGGGGTTTTCGCAGGTGGTCAAACCACTCACGGACCTAACATGCAAAGGTGCGGATGTGAGAAATTGGTCCTCGCTCGCAAAAGAGGCCTTTGCGACTCTGAAAAAATGTTTTATGTCTGCTCCTGTGTTGGTACAGCCAGATCCGTCCAAACCATTTGAGGTGGAGGTGGATGCCTCCGAGGTGGGGGCAGTGTTGTCCCAAGGGCCTGCCACTCTTACCAACCTCAGGCCATGTGCTTTCTTTTCCAGGAAGTTCTCTGCTGCTGAAAGAAATTATGATGTAGGCAATAGAGAGCTTCTTGCGGTCAAGTTGGCGTTTGAGGAGTGGAGGCACTTTTTGGAGGGGGCCAGTCACCCGGTTACTGTGATCACTGATCACAAAAATTTGTCATGCATTGAGTCTGCTAAAAAACTAACGCCCAGACAGGCCCGTTGGTCTCTTTTTTTTTCTCGTTTCCAGTTTACTATTACATTCCGTCCATGGTCAAAGAATGTCAAGGCTGACGCCTTATCTCGCAGTTTTCATCCTGTGTCTGCCCCTGAGCCACCGTCCTCCATTCTGCACCCTGGGGTGGTGTTAGCAGGGATCTCGTCTGAATTGGAACGGGAAATTGAGGGGGCCCAGTCGCTGGCTCCTGCGGCCAAGCCAGGGGGCAAGTTGTTTGTCCCAGAGCAACTTCGCCTTAAACTCTTACAAGAGTTCCATGAATCCAAGCTGTGTGCTCACCCTGGCATATCAGCCACACGACTGGCGGTGGCTAGGATCTTCTGGTGGCCTACCCTTGGTTCTGATATAAAGAAATTCATTTCTGGTTGTGGGGTCTGCGCTCGTTCGAAATGCTCTCATAGCCGTCCGGCTGGAGAGCTGATGCCCTTGGCAGTTCCCGAAAGACCATGGACCCACCTGTCCATGGATTTTATTACCAATCTTCCCTCTTCCAGGGGTAATACGGTGGTATGGGTAGTGGTGGACAGATTTTCAAAGCAGGCTCATTTTGTACCCCTGTCCGCATTACCTTCTGCTGAGACCTTATCCAGGTTGTTTGTGCAGCATGTGGTCCGCTTGCATGGGGTACCCCTGAATGTGGTGTCTGATCGTGGTGTGCAGTTTGTGGCTAAGTTTTGGCGTGCTTTCTGCAAAAAAATTAGGGATATCTCTGTCCTTTTCGTCTGCGTATCATCCCGAGAGTAATGGTCAGACGGAACGCACTAATCGGTCTCTGGAACAGATCTTCAGATGTCTGACTTCTGCTAGACAGAATCACTGGTGTGATATACTGCCATTGGCTGAATTTGCCTTCAATAGTCGGGTGAGTCAATCCACTGGTATGTCCCCTTTCTTGATCAACTATGGGTTCAGTCCTCATTTTGGTGAGTTTTCTCGTCTAGATTTGGGGTGTTTCCAGCAGAAGTCCAGCGGCGTATATCTAGGTCTCAAGGCAGGTATAAGTTTTTCGCGGACAGGAAATGATTACCTGGTCCCATGTTTCAGGTTGGAGAGAAAGTTTGGCTCTCCATGCGAAACATTAAGTTAAAGATTCCGTCAGCCAAGTTGGGCCCCAAATTCATTGGCCCGTACAAGATTGTAGAAAAAAAATCAACCCAGTAGCGTACAGGCTGTGCCTTCCACCCTCTTTCAAGATCCCTATCGTCTTCCATAGATCTCTACTGAAACCTTTTGAAGCAGTCCAGGGAGAATCCGAGTCCGCTGCTCCTCCGGTTTCGGTTGAGGGACATGTGGAATATGAGATTGGTCACATCATAGATTCCAGGTTGGTACAGCGGTCAGTACAGTACCTAGTTCATTGGAAGGGGTATGGGGCCGGAGGACAGGTCCTGGGTGCTGGCCCGGTTGATGCATGCGGATTGCCTGGTTCAGGCTTTCCATGCTAGGTACCCGGGCAAGCCTGGTGGTCCAGAGGCCCCCCATTGAGAGGGAGGTACTGTCATGATACCAGTGCTGGTGGACCTGCACTTCTGGGGTTAATGTTTTGGACTTATTATGGTGCCCTCTCATTGGTTGTGGGAAAGCTTCTTATAGCGTCACGAAGCTCCCATCCCTGTCAGTTATACTTTCGCCCTTGGCATAGTGTGGTGATCCCTGAGTGTGTTTGTGCTGTGTTCTGGTTGCTTGATACTCTGTGTACGACTCGGTCTGTTCTCTGGATATTGCTAGTTGGATTCTGCTTGGTACCTTCTTTGTCTGTTTGGTTTTGACCCCTGCTTGGCCCCAACTCTGTGTTCTGTCTCATCCCTGGTACTTTACTGCTATCTCTGTGTATGACCTCCGTTTTGCCTGACTGAGTATTTCTGTTTAGTGTCCTGCCAGCTCTGGAAGCAGGATGCTAAGCCCTGCCCCTTGCAGTCACATGACCGTAGGTCCTTCACTTCTTGCTAAACTTCAGCGTCCCCAGGTCCTGATTGTACTTTCCGGCTGTACCTGACAACGGGCCCCCTACAGTGCGGGCGAGTCCCTGCTCAGCGGAGGCTGCACGCCGGCGCTGACAGGACCCTGACATTTTTTACTTACAGTATTCATTGGGGTGTTTCATAGACACCTCTATTACTAACCCTGATGTCAGCCGTGATTTTTTACAAACAACAGATTACCCCAATTGCCACTGCACAAAAGCAATCAGGAAGAGCTGAGGCAAAGTGCAAGAATCAGCACACCTAATAGATGCTGGTGAGAGCTTACAATCTACAATGAGGTGGGGGAGACAGAGTACAGGGGTGTATTTACAATGGTGTATTTACAATGAAGGTCCAGCCATCTTGAAGGAGTGAGGGATGGATGGAGATAGTGAATGGGCTACACACACACACACACTTACACATAGAATGACTGATTAGTGAACGTGATAGGCCGCTCTGAACAAATGTGTTTTGAGGGAGCACCTGAAACTATGCAAATTGTGGATAGTCCTGATTTCTTGGGGTAGAGCATTCCAGAGGCTTGGCGCTGCGCGGGAGAAGTCTTGGAGTCGGGAGTGAGAGGTACGGATTAGTGCAGAGGTTAGTCGAAAGTCGTCTGCAGAGCGCAGCAGTCGGTTAGGCCGATAGAAATGAGGGAGGAGATGTAGGGGGTGCCGCACTGTGGAGAGCTTTGTGGGTGAGAACAAGTACTTTGAATTGGATCCTATAATGAATGGGCAGCCAATGGAAGGACTGGTGAAGAGCGGACGCGTCCGAGTACCGATTAGTCAGATAGATGACCCTGGCTGCTGCATTAAGTATGGACTGGAGAGGGGATAGTCGAGTGACGGGGAGGCCAATTAATAGAGTGTTGCAGTAATCCAGGCGCGAGTGGATCAATGCTACAGTGAGGGTTTTTTTTTTTTTCCATCGTGAGAAAAGGGCAGATTCTAGAGATATTATTTAGGTGTAAGCGACAAGAGCGGGCAAGAGATTGTATATGGGATGTGAAGGAGAGATTGGTGTCAAACATAACACCCAGACAGTGTGCCTGCTGCCGGGGTATTATTGTGGTACCACCCATGGAGAGGGAAATGCCACATTTAGGGAGGTTAGGAGACGGCGGGAGCAGAAAAAGTGCAGTTTTGGAGAGGTTGAGTTTCAGATAGAGAACGGACAAGATGTTGGAGACTGCGGACAGTCACTGGCGTTCTGTAGTACAGCGGGGGTAAGGTCAGGGGAAGACGTATATAGTCTCGTGTCATCAGCATAAAGATGGTACCGAAAGCCAAATCTGCTGATGGTCTGTCCAATTGGGGCTGTGTAGAGAGAGAAGAGGAGGGGGCCAAGGAGTGAGCCCTGAGGTACCCCGACTGCAAGAGGAAGAGAAGATGACGTGGAGCCAGAGAACAAAACACTGAAGGAGTGGTCAGAGAGATAGGAAGAGAACCAGGAGAGAGGAGTGTTCTTAATGCCTAGTGACTGGAGCCTAGAGAGTAGAAGGTGGTGGTCAACAGTATCGAAAGCTGCAGATACGTCAAGAAGAATGAGCGGAGAGTGGTCACCGTTAAGTTTTGCTGTCAGAAGGTCATTGGTCACTTTGATGAGTGCAGTTTCAGTCGAATGTAAGGGGCGGAAGCCGGACTGTGAAGGGTCTAGAAGGGAGTGAGTGGAGAGGAAACGGGTAAGGGGGGAGTAAACTAGGCGCTCCAAAAGTTTAGAGATGAAGGGGAGATTGGAGACTGGTCTGTAGTTGTTTGTGCAGGATGGGTCGAGATAGGGTTTCTTTAGTAATCGTGAAACGATGGCGTGTTTGAAGGAGGATGGGAAAATGCCCGAGGAGAGGTAGAGATTAAAGATTGTAGTTAGGTGGGTTGTGACGACTGGAGGAGATGTGAGGGAATGGGGTCGGTAGTGCATGTAGTCAGACGAGAGGAGTCTGAAGACTTCTTCTTCTGTGATGGGATCAAATGTGGAAAGTGAGCCAGGGGAGATGCAGGAAGGGATGGGAGTCACAGGACTTGGTGGTTGGGAGCAGATTTCCTTACGGATATTATCTATTTTTTCTGTAAAGTGGGAGGCCAGGTCATCAGCACACATGTCTGTGATAGGGGCTTGTGCTTTTGGCCTGAGGAGGGAGTGAAAAGTGTCAAAAAGTTTTTTGGGGTTGTTGGCTAGTGAGGAGATCAGTGTGGTGAAGTAGGTCTGTTTGGCGAGGTGAAGGGCAGCGTTATAGGTTCTTAACATAAATTTGAAGTGAATGAAGTCTTCTGGTGTGCGGGTTTTTCTCCATAGGCGTTCAGCACTCCTAGAGCATCGCTGGAGAAGTTGAGTTTGCGATGTGAGCCAGGGCTGTTTTACTCTGTGCTTGGAGGTTCTGAGGGTGAGGAGAGCTTGTTATGAATGAGTCACCGTAGGAGGCAAAAGCAGAAATACAAGCTAAGTCCAGAAAACCAGAGAAGTTGGCAACTATCAGATTGCAGACCCCTGAACCTATCAACACAACTAGCAGTAGCCATGGAGGGTTCCTACGATGCCCTAGACCCCTCGATCACAGCCGGAGAAATACATAGGCCTAAAGAAAGAAAGGGGAAATCTAAACTGCCCCAGAGCAGACCCCAAAGCAATAGGCAGCCCCCAACATATAATGACGGTGAAGCAAGATGAAAATACTAACACAGACAGAAAGATAGACTGAGCAAAGACGGGGCCCCAAAACTACCTAGACAGGAAAGGACAGGAAGGCTGCTGTCTGCAATCTGCCAAAACCCTATCAAAGACATAAGCCAACCAACTGATATGAAAAAGGCCCTGAATCAGCTAGGCTTCAAAAACTGAATCAGCACTCAGGTATTTTCAGAAGACAGAGCTAAATGAATTCAGCACACCCCAGCAGGGAATGGCAGAAATCCAGAAAAACAAAGCAAAAACAAAGTCAAAGCACAAAAGCAAAAGGCCGAGCAGCAAACTTAGCTTTGGAGGAGCAGGAATTCAGACTGGTCTCCAAGGATCCCACAGAGAAATCACCCGCAGGGCAGAAGGCCGTCGGCAGCATTATATCCAGTCCGTAACTCCACTCAGCCAGTCACAATCATCTGCCTCGGTGTTTGACAATCAGGCTCACTACCTTTCTTTACCAGAAGAGGGAGTTCCTCGGGCCTCAGTAATGAAGGGGAAAATGAACTCGCAACAGTACCTCCCCCTTGAGGAGGGGTCACCGAACCCTCAACTCTGCCACCAGGGCGATCAGGGTGAGCCCGATGAAAGGCACGCACCAATCGTTTGGCATGAATATCAGAGGCGGAGACCCAGGAATTATCCTCCTGACCATAACCCTTCCACTTAACCAAATACTGGAGTCTCCGTCTAGCCAGACGGGAATCCAGTACTTTCTCTACCTCATACTCCATGTTACCTTCAACCAATACAGGGTCTGGAGGTGCCACCCCCGGAACAACAGGTTCAACAAACCTCTTCAACAAAGATTTATGGAACACATTATGGATTTTAAATGTGACAGGAAGAGCCAAACGAAAAGAGACCGGATTAATAATCTCCAAAATCTTGTGAGGTCCAATAAATCTAGGCTTAAACTTAGGAGAAGCCACCTTCATAGCAATATTTTTTGATGATAACCACACCATATCACCAACCTTAAACTGGAGACCAATGGTCCTATGTCGGTTGGAAAACCGCTGGGCCTTCTCCTGGGAGAGAGATAACTTATCCACCACTTGGTCCCAGATCTGGTGCATTCTCTCCACCACAGTGTCAACACCTGGGCAGGCAGAGGGCTCCACCTGCCCTGAAGAAAATCGAGGATGAAACCCAAAGTTACAAAAAAAAGGTGACATCAAAGTGGCAGAACTAGCTCTATTATTCAAAGCAAATTTGGCCAAGGGCAAAAATGAAACCCAATCATCCTGATCAGCAGAAATAAAACATCTCAAATATGACTCCAAGGTCTGGTTTGTTCTCTCTGTCTGCCCATTGGTCTGAGGGTGAAAAGCAGAGGAGAAGGACAACTGAATTCCCAGCCTGGAACAGAAAGTTCTCCAAAATCTAGACACAAACTGCACTCCTCTGTCTGATACAATGTTCTCAGGAATCCCGTGCAAACGAACCACCTGTTGTAAAAACAGGGGCACCAACTCAGAGGAAGACGGCAACTTAGGGAGTGGTACAAGATGAACCATCTTAGAGAACCTATCACAAATCACCCAAATAACAGTCATCCTCTGAGAGACAGGCATATCAGAGATGAAATCCATTGAAATATGGGTCCATGGCCTCTTGGGGACAGGCAAAGGCATCAACAACCCACTAGAGCGAGAACACGATTTAGACCGGGAACACGTCCCACAGGACTGCACAAAATTCCTGACATCACGAGACAAGGAGGGCCACCAAAAAAACCGACTCACCAGATCTCTAGTACCAAAAATACCTGGATGACCAGCCAAAGCAGAGCAATGAACTTCAGACATCACTCTCTTCTTCCACTGGTCAGGAACATACAACTTTCCACTGGGACAACGCTCAGGTTTGTCCTCCTGGAACTCTTCCAGAGCACGTCTCAAATCGGGCGAGATGGCAGAAAGAACTACCCCTTCGCCTAAGATGGTAGCAGGCTTGGTCACCACAGGAGAATCAGCAAAGAAACTCCTAGAGAGGGCGTCTGCCTTGACATTCTTTGTTCCAGGAAGAAAAGAAACCACAAAATCAAAACGTGTCAAAAACAAGGCCCACCTAGCCTGTCTAGGGTTCAAGCGCTTAGCCGACTCTAGGTAAATCAAATTCTTGTGGTCAGTGAGGACCACGACTTGATGCTTAGCTCCCTCCAACCAATGTCTCCACTCCTCAAATGCCCATTTCATGACCAACAGTTCCCTATTCCCCACATCATAGTTACGTTCAGATGGAGAGAACTTTCGGGAAAAGAAAGCACAGGGATTCATTTTAGATGTTACAGGATCCTTTTGGGACAAAACAGCTCCTGCACCAATCTCAGAAGCATTCACCTCTACCTGGAATGGAAGTGAGACATCAGGTTGCCGCAAAACCAGGGCGGAGGTGAATCTTCGCTTCAACTCCTGAAAGGAAGAAACAGCCTCCAGAGACCAATTTAACACATCAGCACCCTTTTTAGTCAAATCAGTCAATGGCTTGGCAATACTAGAAAATTTTGCTATAAATTTCCGATAAAAATTAGCAAAACCCAAAAACTTCTGGAGGGCCTTCAAAGAAGTGGGCTGAACCCAATCGTGAATGGCTTGTAGCTTGGCAGGGTCCATTTCAATAGTTCACGGGGACAAAATAAATCCCAAAAAAGAAATCCTCTGTACTCCAAAAAGGCATTTAGATCCCTTGACATACAGGGAATTCTCCCTCAAGATCCGGAACACAGTCCGAATATGTTCCACATGAGAATCCCAATCCTTGGAGAAGATCAAAATATCATCCAGATAGATAATCAAAAATTTATCGACAAAATCTCGGAAAATATCGTTCATGAAGCACTGGAAGACAAAAGGGGCATTAGTGAGCCCAAAAGGCATCACCAGGTATTCAAAATGTCCCTCCGGAGTATTAAACGCTGTCTTCCATTCATCCCCATGCTTAATGCGAATAAGATTATACGCCCCCCTGAGGTCAAGCTTGGTAAACCAGCAAGCACCTTTAACTCTGGAGAATAGATCAGAAATCAGGGGTAACGGATACTGATATTTAACAGTAATTTTGTTGAGGGCACGATAATCAATGATCCATCCTTTTTGGCTACAAAAAAAAAACCCGGCACCCAAGGGTGACGAGGATGGTCTAATATGACCCTTCTCTAACGCCTCCTTAATATAGGATCGCATAGCCTCGTGCTCGGGTACAGATAAATTGAAGAGCCGACCCTTGGGAAATTTACACCCCGGGCTCAGTTCAATTGCACAGTCATAACTCCTATGAGGAGGCAGAGACTCAGACTCATTCTCACTAAATACATCATAAAAGTCCGCCAAATAATCAGGAACATCATGCGACTGAGGAGAGGTGGAAAACACCGGAGCCTCACTAAAGGCACACCGACAACCCCAACTCACCACAGACACAGATTTCCAATCCAAAACTGGATTATGACTCTGTAACCAGGGAAACCCCAGAACAACAGTATCATGCAGATTATGCAACACCAGAAATCTGCAATTTTCTTGATGGTCTGGGGCGACCCGCATTACCACCTGGGTCCAAAACTGGGGTTTATTTTTAGCCAAAGGAGTAGCATCAATTCCCCTCAAAGGGATAGGCGTCTGCAGAGGTGTCATCGGAAATCCACAACGTTTAGCAAAATCCAAGTCCATTAGGTTTAGGGCTGCTCCCGAATCCACAAACGCCTTGGCGGAAAATGTGGACAGGGAGCAGATCAGAGTAATAGCCAGAAGAAACTTAGGTTGAACACCCCCAACAGAAAACGTGTGTGCAAAGCGTTTCTCTCGTTTGGGACAGACAGAAATAATATGCGAGGCATCTCCACAGAAAAAACACAACTTATTACGCCTTCTGAACTCCTGACGCTGCTCTCTGGAAAAAACTATCACATTGCATAGGTTCAGACATTTGTTCAACAGGTGGCAACACCTCTCGTGCTGCTTTGCGTTCGCGCAAACGCCGATCAACCTGAATGGCTAATGACATAGAATCGTCAAGACCAGAGGGAACAGGAAATCCCACCATAGTATCTTTTACGGCTTCTGACAACCCCTTCTGAAAGAGAGCAGCCAAGGCATTATCATTCCAGGTAGTAAGTACTGCCCACTTTCGGAATTTTTGACAGTACAATTCTGCAGAATCACGACCCTGGCTCAATGCCAGCAGGGTCTTTTCAGCCTGATCAATAGCATTAGGTTCGTCATACAACAACCCCAAAGCTTGAAAGAATGCGATCACATTAGTCAGAATAGGATCATCTGGTTTCAAAGAAAACGCCCAATCCTGGGGATCGTCACGCAGCAAAGAGATGACAATTTTAACCTGCTGCGCGGAGCTCCCTAACGAGTTAGGCTTCAAGGCAAAAAATAATTTACAATTATTTTTGAAATTCAAAAATTTAGACCGATCCCCAAAAAATACATCAAGTGTAGGAATCTTTGGTTCAGCAGCATGTGAATGAGCAAAGTAGGCGGAAATTCCCCGCACTTCCGCAGCGAGCTGCTCCACACGATCAGACAATTGCTTTATCTCCATTGAGAGAAAAAAAAAAATTCCCCCTACGGCCTCACAGATATAGAGGAAAAAATATACACACTTTTTTTTTTTTTTACAATTCTTTCCTGCTATTGAGTACCCTAGAATCTGCGGTATGGCGGGTGATTCTGTTATGAATGAGTCACCGTAGGAGGCAAAAGCAGAAATAAAAGCTAAGGCCAGAAAACCAGAGAAGTTGGCAACTATCAGATTGCAGACCCCTGAACCTATCAACACAACTAGCAGTAGCCGTGGGGGGTTCCTACGATGCCCTAGACCCCTCGATCACAGCCGGAGAAATACATAGGCCTAAAGAAAGAAAGGGGAAATCTAAACTGCCCCAGAGCAGACCCCAAAGCAATAGGCAGCCCCCAACATATGACAGTGAAGCAAGATGAAAATACTAACACAGACAGAAAGATAGACTGAGCAAAGACTGGGCCCCAAAACTACCTAGATAGGAAAGGACAGGAAGGCTGCTGACTGCAATCTGCCAAAACCCTATCAAAGACATAAGCCAACCAGCTGATATGAAAAAGGCCCTGAAGCAGCTAGGCTTCAAAAACTGAATCAGCACTCAGGTATTTTCAGAAGACAGAGCTAAATGAATTCAGCACACCCCAGCAGGGAATGGCAGAAATCCAGAAAAACAAAGCAAAAACAAAGTCAAAGCACAAAAGCAAAAGGCCGAGCAGCAAACTTAGCTTTGGAGGAGCAGGAATTCAGACTGGTCTCCAAGGATCCCACAGAGAAATCACCCGCAGGGCAGAAGGGCGTCGGCAGCATTATATCCAGTCCGTAACTCCACTCAGCCAGTCACAATCATCAGCCTCAGGTGTTTGACAATCAGGCTCACTACCTTTCTTTACCAGAAGAGGGAGTTCCTCGGGCCTCAGTAATGAAGGGGAAAATGAACTCACAACAGGAGCTACTTGGTCAAGGGTGCTTCTAACAGTGTCGTTGTAGTGATGAACAGCCAGATTAGGAGAGGAAAAAGAGGAGATTGGGGACAGTGATGAGTGTAGGGAATCTGAAAAAGTGTCCGAGGGTTAATGGCTTGTAGATTTCTGAATGTGTGGTAGGTAGGAGTGGGCTGGGGTGGGTGAGGATTTGTGAGCGTGAAGGAGAGAATGTTGTGGTCAGAGAGTGGAAGCGGTGAGTTATTTAGGTGGGAGATTGAACAGAGCCGGACGAAGACCAGATCAAGGGTGTTACCGTCCTTGTGTGTCTCAGAGGTTGAAAGCTGTGAAAGGCCTAGAGAGGTGGCTAGTGATAGAAGCTGGGATGCAGATGTGGAAATAGGGTTATTAATGGGGATGTTGAAGTCTCCCAGGATAAGGGTTGGAAGTTCTGAGGACATCATGAAGTGCGGCAGCCAGGCTGAAAAGTGGTCAAGGAAGTGGGTGGGTGAGTGAGCCTGGGGGCCGGTATATGACCGCTACTCTGAAGGAGAGGGGACGGAACAACCTGATGGTGTGGACCTCAAAAGAAGGGAATGAGAGTGATGGAACTGGGGGAATGACCTGGAAAGTGCATTGTGGGGACAGGAGTATGCCGACTCCACCACCATGTCTGTTTGTGGGTCTCGGGGAATGAGAGAATTGTAAGCCACCATAGGAAATGGCAGCAGGAGAGACAGTGTCAGAATCCTGAATCCAGGATTCAGTGAGGCCAACAGATTGAGAGTTGTTCAGAAAGCAGTTGTGTAGGAAAAATGATAATTACTTAGCGGTAATTTGATTTTCCAGAGCCATGACAGCACCGCACATGAGAAGGTACCCGCCCCCAGGAAACCTGTAGCAGAGACATAAGAAGGGGGGCGGCACCTCTCCCCTCAGTTTGTTTCAGAGTATGCAAGGTAACCGCCTTATTAGTTTACATACATTTTATATGACAGCGCTACTAATATTCCCCTTTCCCTTTAAATACATGTCTATATATACACATATATTTACACATCCAGATATAATTTTTAAAAACCTCTGGTGCACCACACAACCATCACCAAGATTGTTCCTGCCCTATGCGGTGCTGTCATGGCTCTGGAAAATCAAATTACCGGTAAGTAATTATCATTTTTTCCCTTCCTCATGACAGCACCGCACATGAGAGGAAAGATAGAATAGACTCCTAGGGTGGGACAACAGCAGACAACACTTTTCTCCCAAAGGCCAGATTTGAGGGCCCTAGGTCTAGTCTATAGTGTCGGAAGAAAGTGGATGGTAATGACCATACTGCTGCCTTACAGATCTGCTCAACTGAAGCATTTGCCCTTGCAGCCCAGGACGTGGCTATGGCTCTTGTAGAGTGAGCCGTTACACCCAGTGGGGGAGTCTGGTTTGAAGAAGAGTAAGCTAGTGCAATACCCATACGAAGCCATCGTGCAATCGTTGACTTTGAAGCTTTTTTACCCCTGTTTGTCCCCTGAAAGGAGACAAAAAGGGCTGAAGACTGTCGCCATGGTTTTGAGGCTTCTATATATTGAAGCAGGCAACGTCTGACATCTAAACAATGGAAGGTTTCCTCTTCCTGGGATTTGGGTTTCGAACAAAACGAGGGCAAAATTATCTCCTGCTCCCTGTGGAATTTGGAATTTACCTTTGGTAGGAAGGCTGGATCAGTTTTTATGATCACTATCATCCAAAAAGGTGGTATATGGTGGATTTACAGATATCGCCTGCAGCTCGCAAACACGACGAGCTGAGGTTAGGGCCACCAGGAGTACTGTGTTAAGTGTCAGCGCCTTTATTGGGATGGAAGCAATCGGTTCGAATGGAGATGCTGTTAGTGCCCTTAATACTAAATTTAGATCCCAGGGAGCTACCTTAGGTGTTAATTTTGTGGGCCTGGATGTGAAGGAGGCCCGAATGAATCTATAGATCCATGGGTGATCTGCCAGTTTTTGATCAAACAATGCACCCAGGGCCGATACCTGCACTTTTAAGGTGCTTGTGGATAGTCCTTTTTCCAGCCCTTTCTGGAGGAACTCCAGGATCTCCTTTATTGGTATTTTCTGGGCTGTTCTAGTCAATTGTCGGCCCGTGAACTGTAAGAATTTTTCCCAAATTTTTTGGTATTTTCGTGAAGTTACCTCCTTCCTGCTAGCGAGCAGGGTGGTTACTAACGGGACTGAGAACCCTTTTGCTAGAAGGAGTCCCCTCTCAAGTTCCACGCAGTGAGGTGCAGCCCGTGAACCCTGGGTTGTTCCACTTGGCCCTGGTATAGCGGATTCGGGGTATCTAGGAGGATCCATAGGTCCGAGATAGACATGCGTCTGAGCCATGTGAACCATGCCCTTTTTGGCCAGAAGGGCGCAATCAGGATTATTCGAGCTTTTTCCTGCCGGATCTTTTTTAAGACTACTGGAATCAATGCCAACGGGGGGGGAACGCATATGCCAGGTGAAATTTCCACCGGTGTAGTAGCGAATCCACCCCCTCTGGCCGCTCTCTTGGATTTAGGGAGTAGAACCTGTCCACTTTCCGATTTTCCCTGGTGGCAAACAAGTCTACTTCTGGTGTGCCCCAGGCAGCGCAGATTTCCCCAAATATTTTTTGACTTACGGACCATTCTCCCTGGTGTAGTACATGACGGCTTAAATAATCGGCCAGATAATTGTCTGCCCCCTTTAAATGTGTACCCGATAAGGATAGAATATTGTTTTCTGCCCAAGCGAGTAATTCCCTGGCCTCTGCCATAAGGGTTGCCGACCTTGTACCCCCTTGTCTGTTTATGTATGCTATGACCGTGCTGTTGTCGGATAATATGGTGACATGTTTCACTTGTACTTTTTGCTTTATTCTTGTGACTGTACTGGAGTTAATTTGGATTTTTTCAGATTGATCATCCAGCCTAACCTGGTTAATATCTCCAGGACCCTTGTAACTGCATCTTCGCAGTTTTCCCTGCTGTTTGCTATAACCAGGAAATCATCTAGATAAGGTACTGACAGGATATTTTCCCTTCTTATAAAGGACGCTACTTCCCCGATGATTTTCGTAAATATACGCGGGGCTACTGATACCCCGAAGGGTAGGCACCGGTACTGTAGATAAGTGGGGATTTGAGCAATCTCTACTACCAGTCTCAGATATTGTTGGTGTTCTTCCCATATTGGGACATGGTAATAGGCATCGGTAAGATCTATTACTGCCATGTAGCAACCTGGGTCGAGTAGCTTTACTGCTGACCCCAAGGTCTCCATTTTGAATTTTTCTGTTCTGATATATTGGTTCAGGGCTTTGAGATTGAATATTGTTCTTAGTGACCCATCTGGTTTTGGCGTGAGGAACAGAGTACTGTAAAACCCTTTCCCTTTCTGATGACATGGTACTTTTATAAGTACCTCTTTTTGAATGAGGAGCTGGATCTCCTTTTCTAATGTAGCCTGATTCTTCTTGGCTACCCGGGTCACTTTTAGTCTTTGAGGAGGAAGGGTTAGAAAACTGAGTCGTAGGCCCTCGGCCAACAGGTTGGTTACCCACTTTGAGGTGGGCAATGCTACCCACTGATGGACAAAGAATCGAAGCCTTCCCCCAACCGCCCTGGCGTCATTGCTTGGTATCGGGTCTCGGGGTGGTTCTACTAAAGAGGAAACCTCTCTTCTTCCCCTCCAGGGCCTACCCCGCGTGGTTCTATCGTCTGGCCGTCCTCGGCTCCCTCTATTCCCTGTTCCACGAAAGGACGAGTGAGCCTCAGTCCACCGACGCCCAGGGAAGGGGGTTGGAAACCGTTTTTTCTTATCTGATGCTTTTTCCAAAATTTCGTCCAGTGCTTTTCCAAATAAGTATTGGCCCTCACAGGGGACGGCACAGAGTTTAACCTTTGACTGGAAATCTGCCGACCAGTTTTTTAACCAAAGTGCTCTGCGGCCTGAATTAGAAAGGGCGCATGCACGGGCGGCACCTCGGACGGAATCTACTGCGGCGTCAGCCAGGAATCCTGCTGCTTTCTGTAGGAAAGGTATTGCCTCCAGCAGTGTCTCCCTTGGGCATTTATTCTTAATTTGGTCACCTAATTCGTCTAACCACCTGACCATAGCACGTGCCGTAAAAGTGGCAGCCACCCCTGGTTTAAACGACCAAGCTGATGCTTCCCAAGCAGCTTTTAGAAAAGCGTCTGCTTTCTTGTCAAGGGGGTCTTTTAGGGCGCCCATATCTTCAAATGGCAATGCTATCCCTTTGGATGTACTAGCAATGGCGGCATCTAGTCTGGGCGCCTTTTCCCATTTATCGCATACCTCCTCATCAAACGGGTATTTTCGTTTGAGCGCCTGCGGTATGGACATTTTTTTGTTGGGTTTTTTCCACTCTCTCTTGATTAAATTTAGCAGGTTATCATGGAAGGGAAAAACCGTTCGCTTTTCCCCCTCAAGATTGCTAAACATAGCATCTTGAATTGATTTAGGCTCTTTTGGTGTCTCAAGTCCCATTGTGGACCTTACAAGTTTTAGCAATTTCCCAATGCCCTCTGATAGAAAATATGGACGCCCCTTTTCCTCGTCCGAGGAGTCTAGGTCTGAATCAGAGGCCCCTATCTCCCCTTGCTCTTCCTCAGACTCAACATCAGTAGTTACCTCTGTGGGAGGCAGTGGGGGCGGGGGTGAGGCAGGCGTTATATCGGTGCTATGTGTGGCCTGCTCTTTTATTTCCTCTTTCCCCGTTGACTTTACTTGATCCCGGATCATAGCTTTAATGCTTTGGAGCAGGGTTGGTCACTCTTCTGCCACTGTCTTCTTAATGCACGAGCGACAGAGTCGCTTGTCATACGTTTTATCTAGGGCCTTTTTACATAACGCACATTCTTTGTTCTTTTGTTTGGATGTGGCCTTTCCCTACAGAAAACATACACAGGGCCTTTGTTAATATATTGTGCTGCCTTACAAAGGCACTCACCCGGCCCTCTGGGTACCCCGGCAGCTGGTGGCTTTTCCTCCTGGACTTGCTCTCCAACTTCAGGATCCATTCCGTTCTGCTGCTGGCTATACGTGGAGCCTGTGTGCAGCCTCTCTGGGACCAGTGACATCTGCCACGACTCCCTTCTTATGGAGGAGCGGTGCGCGCCTCTGGGACTGCTCCCGCCCGGAAGTGCCCAGTACACCTCTCCCCCGGCGTGCGACGTCACTTCCGGTGCGACCCCGGAAGCCGTCGCCACTCAATCGGCGCCAGCGTCATGGTGGCCACGCCTCCCCCGGCCCTGCCTCCCACTGGAGCGGCCGCCGGGGAGTCACAAGAGGAGGACGCCATTTGCAGCGCCCACAAGCTGAGCTGACAGGCGCGCGCGACCACGCCCCCTGACGCTCTCTCCCCCCGGACCTCGGCCTCCCGACCGGATCATCAGAGAGGGATACCTCCAAGGTACCGCTCTGCCCCAGGCACCCGCCTACAAGAAACAGGAAACCAAACTGAGGGGAGAGGTGCCGCCCCCCTTCTTATGTCTCTGCTACAGGTTTCCTGTTTCCTGGGGGCGGGTACCTTCTCTCATCTGCGGTGCTGTCATGGGGAAGGGAAAAGGAAGCTTGTTACAAACAGACCATGGATTCTAGAGGGCACAATTAAAAGATGGAGATGAGGGAGTGCAAGTAATATTAATTAATTATTATGGTTTCGATACGAGGTAGGGTAGGGGTTGGGGGATGGTGGACCAGGGTTGGGGGGAGATGTCCCCTGAAATCAGTTGGAGTAGGAAGATAAAGAGCAAATAGTTGTTGGAATTGTAAGTAGTTTATTTCTGCGATGTGTTTGGGCAAGATGGGATGAGGTTTCTCAGGAAGTTGAGGAGTGCATACACATCAGACTCATACACATCAGCCCCTCTATACTTCCCTCTCCCATGTACAGATCTGTACATGGGAGAGGGAAGTATAGAGGGGCTGGTGTGTATGAGTCGTGATGGAGGGGGGATGGGGTGGTGAATGTGGATGGCAAGGGAACACAGGAGGATAGAAATAAAGCACATGGTTAAAGGGGAAAGCAAAGTGTGAGTTACCTGATTCCTGCCCTGATTAACTGCCATGGATAACTGCTGTTTTCTTGATGCTTTGCTTATGGGATGCTTGCGTGCTGCACCCCACACTGCATGCTTCCCCTTAGGAACTACTACATATATAGGCCACACTGCAGGGTCAGGAGAGAGGGAATCGTGTAAAAGTATACACAAAAAATGATACACCAAAAATGAAATATATTATATTATTATAGGCAGCATATTTATAAATACTTAGTATTTTGGCCATACTATATGTTACGCTTCTTGACTATGCATGTTTGTTTAGCGTTACTGGTATGATAATGGGTCAAAATATATACCTCTTTAAGACTTGGTTTCTTGTCTAAGCTATTATAGCAGTGTCGTGCATTGAATTTGACCATATCCTACATTATCTGCTGAGGGCTTTCCTCCTCATGTAGGGCATACATTTTGGTAATGTCTATCACATTGTCATGTAATATTGGATGCTTTCAGTATTTTTTGCCTGTTAGTATCACTATTGCAGTAGACCACAGTCTATCTGCTTATGAATGTACATGTTTTGCATACCCCTTATGACTTATACTGATGCACTTTGTTGTGATTTTTTGATATTTCATTTTGGTGTATCATTTTTTGTGTATACTTTTACACGATTAGCACACTTGTATTTGTGATATCCATCGATATATCTATCTCTTTTTAGTATGTTCATGTCTGCTGTATGTATTTCAATAAAGCAATTTGTATTTTATGGCATTATGCTTCCTTGATCTGTTTGGTGTATGTATGTAATACTTACTGCTTTAGATCCATGACTGGGGCCTCTCTAGAGCTTATCAGGTGGAAGGTGCTATAGCATATGACACAGCCTGGTCTAGTGCCTTTGATCATCTAACCACCCCCTAGTGTGCTGGCCCCAGCTGCCAAATTATACCCAACCAGCTCCCACAATCCCTCTCTCCTGACCCTGCAGTGTGGCCTATATATGTAGTAGTTCCTAAGGGGAAGCATGCAGTGTGGGGTGCAGCACGCAAGCATCCCATAAGCAAAGCATCAAGAAAACAGCAGTTATCCATGGCAGTTAATCAGGGCAGGAATCAGGTAACTCACACTTTGCTTTCCCCTTTAACCATGTGCTTTATTTCTATCCTCCTGTGTTCCCTTGCCATCCACATTCACCACCCCATCCCCCCTCCATCACGACTGTTTGGTGTATACATTAGTTGGGAAGTGCCATGTTTTTTCAGGCCCTAGTTGTGGAAATAAGTATTACATACAGTGCAACAAATGAATTATAGCAAAGCTTTAGCAAGCACATTAAAATATGCAGCAAAATGGTAAAGCAGCAGAAGACAGACAGCAAGCAGAAGTATGGAGTTGTACCATTTGGATATATTGCATCAGAAAATAGAGGCAGCAGAGGTGGGAAGTTGTACCATTCAGGCTGCTTGCTAGCAGTGAATGGAGTAAATACATGCAGGGTGGATCAGTTGATGAACATTTGGATATATTGCTAACATTTCCCATATATTTACTTTACATCAGCACAATTTTGGAACCAAATTTTTTTTTTCTTAAGAAGTTATAAGGGTTAAAAGTTGACCAGCGATTTCTCATTTTTACAATACCATTTTATTTTTAGGGACCACATCACATTTGAAGTCACTTTGAGGGGTCATATGATAGAAAATACCCAAAAGTGACACCATTCTAAAAACTGCACCCCTCAAGGTACTCAAAACCACATTCAAGAAGTTTATTAACCCTTCAGGTGCTTCACAGGAATTTTTTGAATGTTTACAAAAAAAAAAAAAAAAAATGAACAAATTTTTTTCCCCAAAAAATTTAATTCAGGTCCAATTTTTTTTACCAAGCGTAACAGGAGAAATTGGACTGCAAAAGGTATTTTGCAATTTGTCCTGAGTACGCTGATATCTGATATGTGTGGGGGGGACCACTGTTTGGGCACATGGCAGAGCTCGGAAGGGAATGAGCGCCGTTTGACTTTTTCAACGCAAAATTGGCTGGAATTGAGATCGGGCGCCATGTCACATTTGGAGAGCCCCTGATGTGCCTAAACAGTGGAAACCCCCCCATAAGTGACACTATTTTGGAAACTAGACCCCCTAAGGAACTTATCTAGATGTGTGGTGAGCACTTTGAACGCCCAGGGCTTCACAGAAGTTTATAACGCCCAGTCGTGAAAATAAAAAGAAAAAATCATTTTTTCCACAAACATGACCTTTTAGCTCCCAATTTTTTTATTTTCCCAAGGGTAACAGGATAAATTGGACCCCAAGAGATGTTCTCCAATTTGTCCTCAGTACGCCGATACCCCATATGTGGGAGAAAACTACTGTATGGGCACACGTTTGGGCTCAGAACGGAAGTAGTGACATTTTGGAATGCAGACTTTGATGGAATGATCTGCGGGTGACATGTCGCATTTGGAGAGTCCCTGATGTGCCTAAACTGTGGAAACCCCACACAAATGACCCCATTTTGGAAAAAAGTTGTTGTCCAATTTGTCCTGAGTACGCTGGTACCCCATATGTGGGGGGGGGGGGGACCACTGTTTGGGCGCATGGCAGAGCTTGGAAGGGAAGGAGCACTGTTTGACTTTTTCAGCACAGAATTGGCTGGAATTGAGATCAGACGCCATGTTGCATTTGGAGAGCCCCTGATGTGCCCAAACAGTGGAAACCCCCAATTCTAACACCAACCCTAACGCCAACACACCCCTAACCCTAATCTCAGCCATAGCCCTAACCCTAATGGGAAAATGGAAATAAATACATTTTTTTAATTTTATTATTTTTCCCTAACTAAGGGGGTGATAACGGGGGGGTTTGATTTACTATGTATGGCGGTTTTTATGTTTGGCGGCTGTCATACGCTAAAAGACGCTTTTTAATGTAAAAATAGTTTTTGCAGCACCACATTTTGAGAGCTATAATTTTTCCATATTTTAGCCCACAGAGTCATGTGAGGTCTTATTTTTGCGGGATGAGTTGACGTTTTTATTGGTACCATTTTCGGGCATGTGACATTTTTTGATCGCTTTTTATTCCGATTTTTGGGACGCAGAATGAACAAAAACCAGCGTTTCATGAATTTCTTTTGGGGGGTGCGTTTACACCGTTCCATGTGCGGAAAAATTGATAAAGCACCTTTATTCTTCGGGTCAGTACGGTTACAGCGATACCTCATTTATGTCGTTTTTTTATGTTTTGGCGCTTCTATGCAATAAAAACAATTTTATATAAAAAATAATTATTTTTGCATCGCTTTATTCTGCGAGCTATAACTTTTAAGTTTTTTCGTTGATGATGCTGTGTGGCGGCTCGTTTTTTTGCCGGACAAGATGATGTTTTCAGCGGTTCCATGTTTATTCATATCTGGTTTTTTTATCGTGCATTATTGCACTTTTTGTTCGGTGGTATGATGATAAAACATTGTTTTTTTGCTTTGTTTTTTTATTTTTTTTTAATGGGTTCACTAAAGGGGTTAACTAGAGGAACAGTTTTATAGGGCGGGTCGTTACGGACGTGCTCATACTAAATATGTGTACTTTTATTTTTTTTTTCCAAAAAATGAAATTATCAGGCAATATTTTTTTTTTTAATTTAGCGATTTTTTAAATATATTTTACACTTTTTTTTTTTTAACTTTATTACATTGTCCCAGGGGGGGACATCACTGTCATGTGTCAGATCGCTGATCTAACAGGTTGCACAGCACTCTGACAGATCAGCGATCTGACAGGCGCTGCTGCAGGCTTCATCCGTGACTGCACTCTGCAGGCACTGAGGAAGCCACCTCCCTGAAGGCCCCCACGGCCATATCGGATCCGGGGGCCTGCAGGGAGGAGGACCCTCGGAACGACGCAGCACATCGCGTCGCTCCGGGGGTCTCAGGGAAGCACGGAGGGAGCCCGCTCCCTACACATTTCTCTCCTATGCCCCATGTTTGATCGCAGTGTGCCAGGGGTTAATGTGCCGGGGGTGGTCCGTGACCGCCCCGACACATAGTGCCGGGTGTCAGCTGTGATAATCAGCTGACACCCGGCCGCGATCAGCGGCGCTCCCCCCGTGAGTGCCGCTGATCGTGTTAGATGTACTACTCCGTCCTTGGGACTTAGGTCCCAGGTCACATGGACGGGATAGTACGTCTAATGTAGGAAAGGGGTTAAGGCACATTAGAGATTAATGACAAAAAAAAATAAAACACATTTTGTACCAAAGTCCCCTGTTCTTTAGCTGCAAAAACTGTATTGCGGTACTTAACACAAGATTCATTTCTCATTGAATCCACTATAGGACACAAGCGTGGGTAAAGGGAAGGAGACCTAGGTGGGCCCTGCGCCACAGATAACACGTCCCAGGATGACCCAAAAAACAAAGCCCCGAAAAAAAGACAGAGAGAAGCATGACAGTACAGATAGTATGTAAGGCAAATACGGTAAAGGTGAGAAATATTGGACAAAGGAAATGAAAAGGTGGCAGACCCCCACAGGACCCACCCTAGCAAGCCATGAGAAGTGGAGAGAGGGGAATATCGGAGATCTTAGACTCATCTGACATCGGAGGGGCGCTGGGTCACAGCTATCTTGGCAGAACACGGACGGTGGAGGCTCCAACACTCCACTTGGCGGAAAGAGGACACATGATGAATTGGCATCCAATGAGGGCACTACTGAAAAGATGGAGGAAACCCACAACACCTAGAAGAAAACAAAGACATTTATTAAAGAAAAATCCTGCCTAAGTTGTACAAAAAGCCACGGCCGCCCCTCCCAATATTCACACCGTGATCTAATGCCCATCAGCAACAATGTACAAACAGAACATGAGGCTATTACTTTACATTCTGATCAGACTGTATGAAGCCCACTACCACATCACAGTGACAAAACCGGGGGTCCCTAGCCTTAAAGGGAATCTGTCACCCCATTTTTGGCCTATAAGCTGCGGCCACCGCCATCAGGGGCTTATCTACAGCATTCTGTAATGCATTCTGTAATGCTGTAGATAAGCCCCCGATGTAACATGAAAGAGAAGAGAAATGAGTCAGATTATACTCACCCTGGGATCCGGTCCAATGGGTGTTGCGGTCCGGCGCCTCCCATCTCCATACGATGCCATCCGCCTTCTTACTTCTGCAGTGACTCCTGCGCAGGCGCACTGCTCTGCCCTGTTGAGAGCAGAGTAAAGTACTGCAGAACGCAGTCCCAAGTGTGCAACATCACCCTCTTCTCCCCAGGCAGACTCCCAGCACGCAGTCCCATGCAAGCAACATCACCCCTTCTCCCCAGGCACACCCTCCCTCCAGCATGCACATGCAGCCCCATGCAAGCAACATCACCCTCTTCTCCCCAGGCAGACTCCCAGCACGCAGTCCCATGCAAGCAACATCACCCATGTCTGACAGGATATCAGGACTCTTCAGACCTACAGATTCCCATCCCATTCCTGCTACTACATGTGGGGACAAGTGACACCGCAAGAAACGACCTGGAAACCATCTGCAGAGACTTTGAAGACTTAGGCAAGAAAGTGAAAGAACTGGGAGCGCAGGTGGTCTTCTCTTCCGTCCTCCCAGTGGATGGCCATGGAACAAGGAGGTGGAATAAGATTCTGCAGGTGAACAACTGGCTACGTCGATGGTGCCGTCAGCAACGATTTGGATTTCTGGATCACGGAGTGAACTACTTATACGATGGACTACTTGCTAGAGATGGGGTGCACCTTACGAAGACTGGAAAGCAGGTATTTGGAAGTCGCCTTGCTACACTTGTAAGGAGAGCTTTAACCCCTTAACGACCAGGGGTATTTTTGGTTTTACATTTTCATTTTTCCCTCCCCTTCTTTCCAGAGCCATAACTTTTTTAATGTTCCGTCAATATGGCCATGTGAGGGCTTATTTTTTGCGGGACGAGTTGTACTTTTAAATGACATCATTGGTTTTACCATATCGTGTACTCGAAAACGGGAAAAAAATTCCAAGTGCGGTGAAATTGCAAAAAAAGTGCAATCCCACACTTGTTTTTTGCTAGGTTCACTAGATGCTAAATCTGACCTGCCATTATGATTCTCCAGGTCATTACGAGTTCATAGACACCAAACATGTCAATGTCCTCTTTTATCTAAGTGGTGAAAAAAAATTCCAAAGTTTGCTAAAAAAAATTTTTTCATGATCTGGGGTCGGGTGAGGGCTTATTTTTTCCGTGCCGGACTGACGTTTTTAATGACACCACTTTTGTGCAGATACATTCTTTTGATCGCCCGTTATTGCATTTTAATGCAATGTCTTGGTGACCAAAAAAACGTAATTCTGGCGTTTTGAATTTTTTTCTCGCTACGCCGTTTAGCGATCGGGTTAATGCTTTTTTTTATTGATAGATCGGGCGATTCTGAACGCGGCGATACCTAATATGTGTATGTGGGATTTTTTTTTTACTGTTTTATTTTGATTGGGGCGAAAGGGGGGTGATTTGAACTTTTAGGGTTTTTTTAATTTTTTTTTTATTTTTAAACATTTTTTTTTTTTTTTTTTTTTTTTACTTTTGGCATGCTTCACTAGCCTCCATAGGAGGCTAGAAGCTTGCGTAACCCGATCGGCTCTGCTACATATGGGCGATGAGCAGATCGCCCATATGTAGCAGATTTACTGCTGTGCTTTCAGCGCCGACCACCGGGTGGCGCTGAAAGCCTTATGCCTGGAACAACCATAGAGGTCTCATAGAGACCTCTGGTTGTCCAGGCAACGTGACGCCGACCCCCGATCACGTGACGGGGGTCGGCGATGACGTCATTTCCGGCCCGGCGGCCGGAAATGCTATTTAAATGCCCGCTGTCAGCTTTGACAGCGGCATTTAACCAGTTAATAGGCGCGGGCGGACGGCGATTCCGCTCGCGCCTATTGCGGGCACATGTTAGCTGTTCATAACAGCTGACATGTCCCGGCTTTGATGCGGGCTCAGCGCCGGAGCCCTCATCAAAGCAGGGGAAATGTCTGATGACGGACTGTGTCCGTCATTGGACATTAAGGGGTTAAACTAGAACAACATGGGAAGGGAAGCAAAGACCAGAAAAAGCCATACACCTGACAAATGCTATTGAGAACTCTGCTATTAGAAGTGGAAAGGAATAACAAATACACAAGAATCGAATTAATAAAAATATTGGAGAAAGAGAAACCAATCACAAACTAAAATGTTTCTATACTAATGCACAAAGCATGGGCAACAAACAAGGAGAATTGGAACTACTAACACAGGAAAAGAAATATGATGTCATTGGAATCACTGAAACTTGGTGGGACAATACACATGATTGGAATACAAGACTAGAAGGATACAACTTATTTACAAGAAACAGACTTGATAAACGAGGAGGAGGTGTCACATTGTATGTTAGAAACGCGTATATCTGCACAGAGATCCAAGCTTCAGAGACTGGGAGTTCTGTGGAAACTGTTTGGGTAAGAATACAAGGACAGAACAATGGAAAGGACACCATTGTAGGCATTTACTACAGACCGCCTGTGCAAGCTGAAGATATGGATGAACTCTTTATGCATCAAATGGCCAAGTTCTCCAAAAAATATGACATGGTTGTCATGGGAGATTTCAACTATCCAGACATTTGTTGGGAATCTCTCTCAGGCAAAACTAACATGTCAAGGAAATTCTTATCCTCTCTTGCTGACAACTTTATCTTCCAAAAGGTAGGGGAGAAAACAAGGGGAACTGCTACCTTGGATCTAATCCTTATAAACAGGGAGGAAATGGTTGAGGAGGTAAAAGTGGCTGGGACCCTAGGAGGTAGCGACCATGCTATTTTAGAATTTTGGATAACTAGAGGAGGAAGACCTGTGAAGACTCAGACGTCAAGGTTAGATTTCAGAAAAGCAGATTTTAGGGGATTCAGAAAGAGAATTGGAGGGATCCAATGGCTGGATATCCTTAAAGACAAAAATGTCCAGGAAGGATGGGAAATCTTGAAAAATGAAATTCTCAAAGCACAATTGTTAACAATTCCAAAAAGAGGGAAGAATAGGAAGCATTTAAGGAAGCCAGGATGGATGAACACAGACCTTAAGCACATGCTAAAAAGGAATAAAGAATTGTTTATAAAATGGAAAGAGGGAGGCATAGCTAAAGAATATAATGCTGTCTGCAGAACCTGCAGGGCACAAATCAGATTAGCTAAAGCTGACAATGAATTGAGGCTTGCAAGAGATGTCAAAAGCAATAATAAATGATTTTGGTGACATGTCAAAAGTAAAAGTAAAGTCAAAGATGTTATAGGATTTTTACAGGATGAAAATGATGAAATGGTAAGACAGGATGTTGAGAAGGTCGAACTTTTAAATTCCTATTTTGCATCAGTTTTCTCTCAGAAAGGAAATGTAACATCAACTGTTCATCACTATCCTTAGGGGAATAGAAGAATCCAGGATATCTATAAACAGAAAGATAGTGAGGAAACACTTAGCTAACCTAAATGAATTCAAGTCTCCAGGTCCAGATGAATTACACCCCAGAGTACTGAAGGAGATAGCAGAAGAAATTTTTGAACCCCTCTCCATAATCTTTGAAAATTCTTGGAGAACAGGAGAAGTCCCAGAAGACTGGAGAAGAGCAAATGTTGTTCCTATCTTCAAAAAGGGGAAGAAGGTGGATCCAGGCAACTATAGGCCGGTGAGTCTGACTTCTATACCAGGAAAGATCTTTGAACAAATTATTAAACAACATGTATGTCAGTACCTGGATAAGAATGAAGTGATTAAACAGAGTCCGCATGGGTTTGTAACTAATAAGTCATGTCAGACTAACTTAATTTCCTTCTATGATGGAATCACTGATTGGGTGGATCAAGGAAATGCTGTAGATATAGTATATCTTGACTTCAGCAAAGCATTTGACAAAATATCTCATACAATCCTTATTGAAAAAATGGAATGGACAAGGCAACTGTTAGGTGGATTCATAACTGGCTTAGTGATCGGACCCAAAGAGTGGTCGTAAATGGCTGCACATCCAGTTGGAAGAATGTCTCAAGTGGGGTACCACAGGGCTCTGTCCTGGGCCCTGTATTGTTCAACATCTTTATCAACGATTTAGATGAAGGAATTGAGGGTAAACTGATTAAATTTGCTGATGACACAAAGCTAGGAGGGATAGCTAATACTAGAGAAGAGAGAGAGAGGATTCAAAAAGATATAAATAAACTGGAGAAGTGGGCAGCAACTAACAGAATGGTTTTTAACAGGGAAAAATGCAAAGTACTACATCTGGGCAATAAAAGTGAAAAAAGCATATACAGAATGGGAGGAATAGGGCTAAGTGACAGCACATGTGAAAAAGACTTGGGTATACTAATAGATCACAGACTGAATATGAGTCAACAGTGTGATGCAGCAGCAAAAAAGGCAAATGCAATTCTAGGATGTATTAACAGAAGCATACAGTCTAGATCACGTGAAGTCATTATTTCCCTCTACTCCTCTTTGGGCAGACCTCATCTGGAATATTGTGTCCAGTTTTGGGAACCACATTTTAAAAAAGACATCAACAAACTGGAGCAAGTTCAGAAAAGAGCGACCAGAATGGTGACCGGTCTGCAAACCCTGTCTTATGAGGAAAGGTTGCAGGATTTGGGAATGTTTAGTTTGCAAAAGAGAAGACTGAGAGGAGACTTAATTGCTGTCTACAAATATCTAAAGGGCTGTCACATTGTAGAAGGATCATCTTTATTCTCATTTGCACAAGGAAAGACTAGAAGCAATGGGATGAAACTGAATGGGAGGAGACACAGATTAGATATTAGAAAAAACTTTTTGACAGTTAGAGTGATCAATGAGTGGAACAAGCTGCCACAAGAAGTGGCGAGTTCTCCTTCAATGGAAGTCTTCAAACAGAGGCTGGACAGACATCTGACTGGGATGATTAAGTGAATCCTGCTTTGAGCAGGGGGTTGGACCAGATGGCCCAGGAGGTCCCTTCCAACTCTACGATTCTATGAATCTACCCATTCTCCCCAGGCACACCCTCCCTCCAGCATGCACATGCAGCCCCATGCAAACAACATCACCCCCTTCTGCCCAGGCAGACCCCCCCAGCATGCACATGCAGCCCCATGCAAGCAACACCACCTCCTTTTCCCCAGGCAGACCCCCCTCCAGCATGCAGATGCAGCCCCATGCAAGCAACATCACCTCCTTCTCCCTAGGAAGACCCCCCTCCAGCATGCACATGCAGCCCCATGCAAGCAACATCACCTCCTTCTCCCCAGGCAGACCCCCCCAGCATGCACATGCAGCCCCATGCAAGGAACATCACCTCATTCTCCCCAGGCAGACGCCCCCCAGCATGCACATGCAGCCCCATGCAAGCAACATCACCCCCTTCTCCCCTTGCAGACCCCCCCCAGCATGCACATGCAGCCCCATGCAAGCAACATCACCTCCTTCTCCCCAGGCAAGGAACATCACCCCCTTCTCCCCTTGCAGACCCCCCCCCAGCATGCACATGCAGCCCCATGCAAGGAACATCACCTCATTCTCCCCAGGCAGACGCCCCCCAGCATGCACATGCAGCCCCATGCAAGCAACATCACCCCCTTCTCCCCTTGCAGACCCCCCCCAGCATGCACATGCAGCCCCATGCAAGCAACATCACCTCCTTCTCCCCAGGCAAGGAACATCACCCCCTTCTCCCCTTGCAGACCCCCCCCCAGCATGCACATGCAGCCCCATGCAAGCAACATCACCTCCTTCTCCCCAGGCAAGGAACATCACCCCCTTCTCCCCTTGCAGACCCCCCCCAGCATGCACATGCAGCCCCATGCAAGGAACATCACCTCATTCTCCCCAGGCAGACCCCCCCCAGCATGCACATGCAGCCCCATGCAAGCAACATCACCCCCTTCTCCCCTTGCAGACCCCCCCCCAGCATGCACATGCAGCCCCATGCAAGCAACATCACCTCCTTCTCCCCTTGCAGACCCCCCCCAGCATGCACATGCAGCCCCATGCAAGGAACATCACCTCATTCTCCCCAGGCAGACCCCCCCCAGCATGCACATGCAGCCCCATGCAAGCAACATCACCCCCTTCTCCCCTTGCAGACCCCCCCCAGCATGCACATGCAGCCCCATGCAAGGAACATCACCTCATTCTCCCCAGGCAGACCCCCCCCAGCATGCACATGCAGCCCCATGCAAGCAACATCACCTCCTTCTCCCCTTGCAGACCCCTCCCCAGCATGCACATGCAGCCCCATGCAAGCAACATCACCCCCTTCTCCCCTTGCAGACCCCCCCCAGCATGCACATGCAGCCCCATGCAAGGAACATCACCTCATTCTCCCCAGGCAGACCCCCCCCAGCATGCACATGCAGCCCCATGCAAGCAACATCACCCCCTTCTCCCCTTGCAGACCCCCCCCAGCATGCACATGCAGCCCCATGCAAGCAACATCACCCCCTTCTCCCCTTGCAGACCCCCCCCAGCATGCACATGCAGCCCCATGCAAGCAACATCACCCCCTTCTCCCCTTGCAGACCCCCCCAGCATGCACATGCAGCCCCATGCAGCATCACCTCCTTCTCCCCAGGCAGACTCGCAGCTCGTGCAGGAACATCCACTTAGCTGATCTGTGACTTCACATCCCTCCATGACACCTGCAGCTTCCTCCTGTCTGCTCTACGGAGGAAGAGGCGCCGCCCCTTCTGATCACATGGGCATGACGTCACCACAGGTCCTTTAGCCTCTACAGATATCAGCGCTGTGTAAGGAGGAATCCGCGCCCACTGCTGACATCACAGTCATGTGACCGCCGCGTAGTGACGTCACGAGACCACGCGAGCGCCAGCGTCCCCCTCTGACCGCTAGTGTACCACGTGATCTGAATGGGGTATATATACCCCCTGCGTAGCGCGCTAACCGCTATTTCCTCGGGGCAGCACAAGGGAAGGGAGGGAAAGGGGAGCAGCCGGCGTGTAACCGCGTAATGACACCGAAGTGACAGGAAAATGAGGCACAAAATCTAATAGCACTCAATGACCGCGGCCTTTTAGTGAGACGCTGCGCCCATTACACAAGGGAAGGGAGGGAAAGGGGAGCAGCGGGCGTGTAACCGCGTAATGACACCGAAGTGACAGGAAAATGAGGCATAAAATCTAATAGCACTCAATGACCGCGGCCTTTTAGTGAGACGCTGCGCCCATTGCACAAGGGAAGGGAGGGAAAGGGGAGCAGCGGGCGTGTAACCGCGTAATGACACCGAAGTGACAGGAAATTGAGGCCCGAAATCTAATAGCACTCAATGACCGCGGCCTATTAGTGAGACGCTGCGCCCATTGCACAAGAGAAGGGAGGGAAAGGGGAGCAGCGGGCGTGTAACCGCGTAATGACACCGAAGTGACAGGAAATTGAGGCCCGAAATCTAATAGAACTCAATGACCGCGGCCTTTTAGTGAGACGCTGCGCCCATTGCACAAGGGAAGGGAGGGAAAGGGGAGCAGCGCGCGTGTAACCGCGTAATGACACCGAAGTGACAGGAAATTGAGGCCCGAAATCTAATAGCACTCAATGACCGTGGCCTTTTAGTGAGACGCTGCACCCATTACACAAGGGAAGGGTGGGAAAGGGGAGCAGCGGGCGTGTAACCGCGTAATGGCACCGAGGTGACAGGAAAATGAGGCACAAAATCTAATAGCACTCAATGACCGCGGCCTTTTAGTGAGACGCTGCGCCCATTACACAAGGGAAGGGAGGGAAAGGGGAGCAGCGGGCGTTTAACCGCGTAATGACACCGAAGTGACAGGAAATTGAGGCCCGAAATCTAATAGCACTCAATGACCGCGGCCTTTTAGTGAGACGCTGCGCCCATTGCACAAGGGAAGGGAGGGAAAGGGGAGCAGCGGGCGTGTAACCGCGTAATGACACCGAAGTGACAGGAAAATGAGGCATAAAATCTAATAGCACTCAATGACCGCGGCCTTTTAGTGAGACGCTGCGCCCATTACACAAGGGAAGGGTGGGAAAGGGGAGCAGCGGGCGTGTAACCGCGTAATGGCACCGAGGTGACAGGAAAATGAGGCACAAAATCTAATAGCACTCAATGACCGCGGCCTTTTAGTGAGACGCTGCGCCCATTACACAAGGGAAGGGTGGGAAAGGGGAGCAGCGGGCGTGTAACCGCGTAATGGCACCGAAGTGACAGGAAAATGAGGCATAAAATCTAATAGCACTCAATGACCGTGGCCTTTTAGTGAGACGCTGCGCCCATTACACAAGGGAAGGGTGGGAAAGGGGAGCAGCGGGCGTGTAACCGCGTAATGGCACCGAGGTGACAGGAAAATGAGGCACAAAATCTAATAGCACTCAATGACCGCGGCCTTTTAGTGAGACGCTGCGCCCATTACACAAGGGAAGGGAGGGAAAGGGGAGCAGCGGGCGTTTAACCGCGTAATGACACCGAAGTGACAGGAAATTGAGGCCCGAAATCTAATAGCACTCAATGACCGCGGCCTTTTAGTGAGACGCTGCGCCCATTGCACAAGGGAAGGGAGGGAAAGGGGAGCAGCGGGCGTGTAACCGCGTAATGACACCGAAGTGACAGGAAAATGAGGCATAAAATCTAATAGCACTCAATGACCGCGGCCTTTTAGTGAGACGCTGCGCCCATTGCACAAGGGAAGGGAGGGAAAGGGGAGCAGCGGGCGTGTAACCGCGTAATGACACCGAAGTGACAGGAAAATGAGGCATAAAATCTAATAGCACTCAATGACCGCGGCCTTTTAGTGAGACGCTGCGCCCATTGCACAAGGGAAGGGAGGGAAAGGGGAGCAGCGCGCGTGTAACCGCGTAATGACACCGAGGTGACAGGAAATTGAGGCCCGAAATCTAATAGCACTCAATGACCGTGGCCTTTTAGTGAGACGCTGCTCCCATTACACAAGGGAAGGGAGGGAAAGGGGAGCAGCGGGCGTGTAACCGCGTAATGACACCGAGGTGACAGGAAAATGAGGCACAAAATCTAATAGCACTCAATGACCGCGGCCTTTTAGTGAGACGCTGCGCCCATTACACAAGGGAAGGGAGGGAAAGGGGAGCAGCGGGCGTGTAACCGCGTAATGACACCGAAGTGACAGGAAATTGAGGCCCGAAATCTAATAGCACTCAATGACCGCGGCCTTTTAGTGAGATGCTGCGCCCATTGCACAAGGGAAGGGAGGGAAAGGGAAGCAGCGGGCGTGTAACCGCGTAATGACACCGAAGTGACAGGAAAATGAGGCATAAAATCTAATAGCACTCAATGACCGCGGCCTTTTAGTGAGATGCTGCGCCCATTGCACAAGGGAAGGGAGGGAAAGGGGAGCAGCGGGCGTGTAACCGCGTAATGACACCGAAGTGACAGGAAAATGAGGCATAAAATCTAATAGCACTCAATAACCGCAGCCTTTTAGTGAGACGCTGCTCCCATTGCACAAGGGAAGGGAGGGAAAGGGGAGCAGCGGGCGTGTAACCGCGTAATGACACCGAAGTGACAGGAAATTGAGGCCCGAAATCTAATAGCACTCAATGACCGTGGCCTTTTAGTGAGATGCTGCGCCCATTGCACAAGGGAAGGGAGGGAAAGGGAAGCAGCGGGCGTGTAACCGCGTAATGACACCGAAGTGACAGGAAATTGAGGCCCGAAATCTAATAGCACTCAATGACCGTGACCTTTTAGTGAGATGCTGCGCCCATTGCACAAGGGAAGGGAGGGAAAGGGAAGCAGCCGGCGTGTAACCGCGTAATGACACCGAAGTGACAGGAAATTGAGGCCCGAAATCTAATAGCACTCAGTGACCGTGACCTTTTAGTGAGATGCTGCGCCCATTGCACAAGGGAAGGGAGGGAAAGGGGAGCAGCGGGCGTGTAACCGCGTAATGACACCGAAGTGACAGGAAAATGAGGCATAAAATCTAATAGCACTCAATAACCGCAGCCTTTTAGTGAGACGCTGCTCCCATTGCACAAGGGAAGGGAGGGAAAGGGGAGCAGCGGGCGTGTAACCGCGTAATGACACCGAAGTGACAGGAACACAAGTCCCCAGCTATACCAGCAATCACTGCACGTGGCCTATTAGTGAGACGCTGCACTCCAGGGCGCCTGGTTTTCAGAGAGGGCCTGGTTTGGTGCCTCAGGCTCTCGCCATTTTCCTCTCCTTGGGTAATTAGTGAACTAGCTCCGCACTACTTTGATTTTGTTGCTGTTTTCTCTTGATCTTGGTGTAGAGACAGTAGATGTGACCAGAGGGCAGGGTGGGTGCTTGTGGCTTTTACACACCTTTTTTTTTTTTATTGATTTTGCCCCTGATTCAGTCATAAAACGCCCTTAGGAAAGAAATTAGGAAGTAATTGATGGAGGACAGAGGGGTCTGAAGCGCAAGTGCACATAAAGGCGAATACTGCTGAGAAGTGGCTCTATGAATGTGTGTTAGGATAGGGGTGATCGGGGCCCTGTCTGCCCTTTATGGCCTTTGATACCATTCTTCTTGTGCACTAATAGTTTTTCACCATTTTATGTTCCAGTGCATTTTGCTTATAATTTTGCACTATAAATAGACACCGTAGAAAGGGAATATTAGAGAGAGCAGGGACCGGGCCTGAGAGACAAATGCAGATAAAGGAATAATGCTCATCAGGGGCAATATACCGCACGCTAGTATAGACCATATGGAGTGAGCGTTGTTTGCACGTACAAATGTCTCTGGTGACTGACTCATTATGAAACCCCTACCCTTGGTGTGCATGTGTTGTGCAGCCTTGCCAGGTAGTGCCTTGGCTGATAGTGCAGGTAGGGGGCAGAGTCAGGGCCGAGCTTCAGCGCCTAGTGGTCGCTTTGCCTGTACACCACTGTGCACTTGGTCTGCACTCCACAGTAGCCAGCGTCTATTAGTGTCGTTTGCAGGTGTGACGCCATGCGCCTAGTGGGTCTAGAGAGGCTCTTACCCCGCGTCCTTGGGGAAGAGTCTTGTGACCGTACACTAGCGCTGACTCAGCTGTGCCCTGTGACAGTAAACGGTACAGCATCTGTGTTATGCGGTACCGTGGCTCTGTGAAGCAACAGAGCCCGTCGCTACTACATACTGGATGGCGTTTAACCCACTTGTGTCCAGTGCGATACCGCAATTTAGTGTCCGCCATTACCGAGCCGCAGTTAACATCTCTGCACGGTGGACCCCGGGCTGTGAGCGCACCTTATTACCATGTTTATATTATTTGGTGCGTTCCACCAACCCTAACATACATATATATCCAGCAAAATGGAACATAGCGCTGAAATTCTTCTTCCCCCTCCAACAAAGATGTCAGAATGTACACAGACGTGTGCGGCTAATTCATGATGTTAGAGAGCAATTACAATAATACCCAGTACAAACAGCACTGAGAGCTGTAATAAAGGGAATATAACCCTTTATCAGAAAGCCAAGGCGTGTAAAGGTGCAATTAATCACAGAAATACTCCGTACAAACAAAGCTAGTACTGGACATTAAATGATGGTGAACGTCCAGTGCCGCACAGGCGCTTATCTTTGGAGCGTGACTCGATGCTTTATGTGCACTAAAGTATGAGGATCTCCATCTCCTGCTTTTTATTAAACAATGGCTTTATACTTTTTAAGGTGCCTTTTGTTTCTCATTTTTTTGGGATTAGCTCCAGTTTATCTCAGTCTTGTGCCACCATGACTGAATTTTCTTTGCCCCTTTGTGTGTTCTGCTTTTGATTTTGTCTTAAAAACAGACACCTTAGAAAGGAAATATAAGATGGAAAAGCATGTACGGGACAAGGTCAGAAGCCAAAAAAAAAAGGGACCTAGAGCACATAAATATCGCTGTACATAAACGTGTAGCAGGATAAGAGGTGATTGCACTTTCTGAGCAAACTAGTTTTGCGCCATTTTACGTTTAGGTGCGTTTTGCTAATAATTTTGAATTAAAAACACCCGGTGGAAAGGAAATATTGAAAATAGTGCAGTGACAGGCTGAAAGGCAAATTAACAAAATGAGGAGTAATAATGCTGATAAGTGTCGCTATACATACATCTTGCAAGACAGGACATGGTGTTAAAATACAGCTGCCCCTCCAAGACGTTAGAATGTGCACAGACGTGTGCTGCTAATTCATGGCGTTAAACTAGAAGGCAATCCCAAAAGTACCCAGTGCAAGCAATGTTAGCAATTCTAATAACATTATAGATTCCAGCCCTGCGCGTGCGCTTGTATTTTGGAGAGGGTGTTATCTGATTCCTTGCGCGTACACTAAGGTGTCTGTGTCTCCATCTCCCACTTTTTTTTTTATTTGGGTTTAAGCACCGAGAATGAACTAATTTCTCATTTTTGTTTTGGTGCATTTTGCTCTTCATTTTTCAGTTTGTCTCAGGCTTGGGCATTATTAATATTTTACTTTTGTACTATGACTTAGTATTTTGTATTTTTTTTTGCCCTTTTTATCTTCATTGGTGTATTTTGCTCTTGTTTTTTGGGATTAATATTTTTCCCCTTTGTGTATTCTGATTTTGGCCAAAAAAACACCGTAGAAAGGAAATATATATAAAAAAATACATGTAGATGGACTGGGCCTGAAGCTAAAAAATCAAATGCAGAAAATGTGCAAAACAGTATATGGTGCTGTAATACAGCTGCCCCAATAAAATACTTGTACTTGTGCAGACAGGCGTTGGTTTATCACATGTAGCAATTTAGTTGCAATATAGCAACAACTTGTAAATGAGATTAGAAAAGTTCTTGTTGCTTTCTGAGGACGCGTACATGGTACCTCCCAATCTTGTACATGTCTCAGTGGAGGACACCAGTCAGGCTCTGGACAGCAGATAATCCTTTAAAAATTCAGCAGTATGTCATAATTTCTCCTAATTTATTCAAAACTGCATCAATTTCTCAACCAATTTATCTACATTTCGTGCAGATAATGTATGTTAGGCATCAATATCTTGCCGCTGAACAGGGGGAATCTTGAGCCATGTCCTCTGTGGTCTCCCATTCTTTTTCAGCCACAGAGGATCCTGCGCAGCAGAGATGTCAGTCCCAGCATCTTGCTCAGGACAATGTTATGCATTTGGTTGCTGTTGCCACCCCAGGTTCAGCTATAGCATCCAGCATTAGTCAGCAGTGAGTAGACACTCCTGGGACTAAGTCCTGCATTTCTCCATCTGAGCATGCCCATGAATCAATCGCTCATTTGTGGTCACCTGCTCAGGTCCTCCAGCAGCTCGGATTGGGCCATCAGCAAGGTCCCGGAAGGCTGCGGCTATAAAAGGATCGCACAGCCGTGCGCTAGTATAGACCATGTGGAGTGAGTGTTGTATGCATGTATGAATGTCTCTGGTGAAAGACTCATTATGAAACCCCTACCCTTGGTATGCATGTGTTGTTCAGCCCTGCCAGCTAGTGCCTAGGCTGATAGTACAGGTAGGAGGCAGAGTCAGCGCCAAGTAGTGCCGTTTTCCAGCGCGACGCCATGCGCAATCAGTACGCTAGAATCCCTAATAAGGGTGGTTTGCCAGTGCGAAGCTGTGTGCACTCAGTGCGCTAAATTTATTAGTCAGGATTCGTCCAGGCATCGCAGGTGCGATGTGCGCTTCGTGGGTCTAGAGAGGCTCTTACCCCTCGTCCTTGGGGCTGAGTCTTGAGACCGAACGCGCTGATTCAGCTGTGCCCTGTGACAGTTAACAGGGTGCGGTATCTGTGCTCTGCAGTTCCGCGACTCTGAAGTAACAGCTCGTTGCAACTACACACCAGGTGGCGTTAAGCCCACGTGCGTCCAGAGCGATACCGCCATTTTGTGTCCGCCTTTACCGAGCAGCAGTTAACATCTCTGCACGGTGAACCCTGGGCTTCGAACGCACCTTATTACCATCTTAATATTATTTGGTGTGTTCCGCCAGCCCTAACAATGTAAAACTCACATGTACAAGTACTCTAATGAAGAAATACATTGGGCCATAGCTTAAAATCAACTTTAGTGCTGGCTGTGTCTATATGTAGCTTCTCTTCAATGTCAAGGACTAGTGATGGGCGAGCAGTAAAATGCCCGTGGAAGCATTTCTGACTCTTAGTTCACAGCTTTAATCAATTGTTTCATAGTTTCATGCCATTTTTACCGGTGCACCAATAAACATACTAAAACAAAACCAAAATGGATTTTGCTGGGAAATATCTTAAGGTACATCCTGTCCAGGTTAATGACTTGTATATAAGGCAAAATAAATAACCCCAGACCAAAATGTTCCTCCTCCACTTGGGCTATGTTCAGACACAGCGTTTTTGAAGCAATTTTCCATTTTAACATTGCTTTCATCCAAAACATGCATTCACTGGGAAATGTCATTGTAACATTTACCAACCCTAGCTGGCCATGTGGTGTGTGACACATAAGCAGACACATCTTGTTTCATTTATGAAGGAGGGACTCTTAAAGTCACAGAGCCTATTTTTACAGGGACATTAGGCAGCATTAATCTGCTTAAAGGGCCATTATTAAACAGTGGGTCTCCTAAACTGTTGCAGCCAATGCAGTGAGTGGATGGGCTGCCAAGAATTACGACGCACCCCAATATCCCTTTCACGAGATATCCAGGAGGGCATACATAAAAAATGTTGCATTGAATGCACGGCCTGCCCTGTTGCCAAGTTATCTGCACCCCACTATGCCTTGGAACCCACATACTGGATGGGACCAGGAAATTTCACCTCACATTATGCATTTTGTACTCCCGTACTCTTTCTTTATGCATTGACAACAAGACCTGCCCTGCTGCCAAGTCATATGCACTCCAATACGCCTTGGAACCCACATACTGGAAGGGCTCAGGCAAATCCACCTGACATTATGCATTTTGTACTCCCGTACTCTTTCTTACTGCATTGACAACAAGTCCTGCCCTGCTACCAAGTAATATGCACTCCAATACACCTTGGAACCCACATACTGGATGGGCCAAGGAAAATCCACCTCACATTATGCATTTTGTACTCCCGTACTCTTTCTTTATGCATTGACAGGCCTGCCGTGCTGCCAAGTAATATGCACCCCAATACACCTTGGAACTGTCAGGAGCCCCGCACTGCACTTGCTCACTGAGCCAGTGCGGGTGTCCTGAGTACAAAGGACCTGAAGCACGTGACTGCTGGGGGCGTGGCCTAAGCTCCACAGAGCTAGGAGCTGCATGGAAACTCCTAGAAAGGTAACTACAGGACAATGTTACCAAGGGGCATAGACAGACAGAAACCAGATGAAGCCAGGGTCAAAGCACAAGATAGCAATACAGTACCAAAGGGTTAGACAGAACGGATAGTCAGGACGTAGCAATAGATCAGAAAACCAGAACGAGCAATAGACGGTACAATAGGGGCAAACGTCAGCAGAGTAACAATAGCCAAGCCAGGAGGTCAGAACCAGAGAAGACAATAGTACCTAAAACGTGAGATGGAGTTCAGAGTGAGGGGACTGGCCGGGTCATACACGGGAATCAAGCAACGCAGAGTACACGCACACCAGGGGTCAGACACACCAGAACAACAGTATAGCTGACAGAGAACCCTGGTAACGAGTGAGTATAAATACCCCTCCCAGATCCAGAAAGAGGCCACGAACACTTAACCCTGTGAGTGCAGGGCAAGAACCCTGTTCAAACCATGAAAGTACCCCCCTCTTAATGGGGGGCCACTGGACCCCCAGGCTTGTCTGGGTATCTGGCATGGAAAGCCTGAACCAGACGATCGGCATGCACCGAACTGGCCGGAACCGATGACCGGTCCTCCAGAGAGTACCCCTTCCAGTGTATCAGATAATGGAGTCTCCGGCGCACCCACCGGGAATCAACAATGCACCCTACTTCATACTCCAGCTGCCCCTCTACCAGCACTGGCAGAGCATTTGATGAGGGATCCTCTCTCACCGTCCCCACAGGCTTTAACAGGGACCTGTGGAAGACATCAGAAATTTTAAAGGAGGTGGGCAGCTGCAGTCGTTGGCTACTGGGTTAACAACCTCCACAACTTTGTATGGGCCAATAAACTTGGGGCCCAGCTTTATAGATGGTATCTTAAGCTTGATATTGCAGGTGGATAGCCACACCTCCCCTACTGCAAATGCTGGACCTGGCCCCCTCCTCCTCTCAGCAAACCGCTTATAGTTTTCCTGGGCCTTGGAAATATTCCTCTGAACCTCCAAAGAATTCTAAGACGTTGTGTCGCACCAACAGCTCCAAGACAACCTGAATCCATGCGGGAAAACTCTCCAAAATGTGGGTTAAACCCATAGTTGATCTGAAAGGGAGACTTCCCAGTAGATTGACTCACATGACCGTTGAATGCAAACTCTGCCATGGGCAATACCTCACACCAGTCCTCCTGCCTGGAAGAGGCCAAGCATCTCAGAATCTGCTCCAACGATTGGTTCGTGCGCTCCGTCTGTCCATTAGACTCTGGGTGGTAGGCAGAGGAGAAGGACAACGAAATCCCCAGCTTTTTGCAAAAACCCTTCCAGAACCTGGCTACAAACTGTACCCCTCTGTCTGACACCACATTCATAGGCACTCCATGCAACCTAATTATTTGCTGCATAAATAAGTGGGCCAGGGTTTCAGCAGATGGTAACGCGGGGAGAGGTACAAAGTGGGCTTGTTTTGAAAACCTATCCACCACCACCCATATCACCGAGTTGCCCCTGGAAGGAGGAAGATTTGTGATAAAATCCAAGGACAAATGTGTCCATGGTCTATCCGGAATTGGCAAAGGTACCAACTCCCCGGCCGAACGGACCTGAGAACTTTTAGAACGAGAGCAGACCCCACATGCAGTCACAAACTTTTTAATATCTGTTACCATAGAGGGCCACCAGAAACCCCTCGCAATTGCCCCCCGGGTAGCTGTAATCCCAGGATGAGCACTCAACATAGAATCGTGAAATTCCACCATCTTTTTTCTTAACAAAAAAGAAGCCCGCTGCCACAGGTGAAACAGAAGGCCTAATATGCCCTTTGTGGAGACTCTCGGTAATGTACTCCTTCATGGCTAGACGTTCGGGCCCGGGCAAATTGAACAGGCAAGCCTTGGGTAACTTGGCTCCAGGGACTAGATTAATGGCACAATCAAAGGGTCTATGCGCCTCAGCCTCACTTTCAGAAAATACATCTTCAAAATCTTTCAGGTACTCCGGAATACTTTCCAGATTGACAGACGACACTGACACAGATTTTACTTGGGTGACAAGAGTTGTCAAGTTACAACATAGACCGTTAGCCATACAACCTCACTGAATGATCTCCCCCGTGACCCAGTCAACAGTAGGATTGTGACGTTGAAGCCAAGGCATACCCAGTACCAGTCCAGCCAGCAGATTATTTAGAACAAAACACCTTAATTTTTCCACGTGAGTGGAACCCACTTTCAGCGAAAAGGTATCAGTCATGAAACAAATTCCCTCCCGGGTGATAGGAGAAGAATCAATTGCCACGATTTTAACAGGATCTTTTAACCTGACTGTCCCTATCTTATGAAAAGTCACAACTTTGGCATCGATCAGATTAATAGAAGAACCACAGTCAACAAAGGCGGTAGTCACAACCGGACCGCCTGTAAGTTCTAGTTCCACCGAAAGCAGAATTTTAGTAATTGAGGAAAAGGGTACCTGGGAGTCTGGGCAACCTCCTCAATTGTTACCTTCTCCAATGTCCAGCGGATCCACAGTAAAAGCACAGTTGGTTGTTTCTACGGTGTCTCCTCTCTTTTTCCTCCAATGACATGGCACCAACCTCCATGGGCTCAGGACTAGATGCAGAGTCTCGCTGATTGGAGAATAAAGGGGTCTCCTGCAGCATGACCCCTCTTGCCCGCATTCTACGGTCCATGCGGACAGCCTGGATCATAGCGTCCTCCAAAGAATCCGGTGGAGGCTGAAGGGCTAGGGCATCTTTCAAACGCTTTGACAGGCCTCTACAGAAGAAACCCCGGAGGGCAGCATCATCCCAGGAGACCTCCGCTGCCCAGCGTCTGAACTCTGAGCAGAACCATTCAGCAGAGTGCCTCCCCTGTGTCACACTCATCACCATATCCTCTGCCAGATGCACTCTCTCAGGCTCATCATAAATGTGCCCCAAAGCGTCAAAGAACAAATTCACAGACATACGTTCAGGAGCAGAGGAAGAGAGAGAGAAAGCCCATGCCTGTGGAGCCCCCCGAAGTAGGGAAATGACGACCCCCACCCTCTGGAACGCATCCCCGGAGGAGCGGGGCCTCAGAGAAAAAAAAAGCTTGCATCCTTCTCTGAGCGACCTGAACTCCCTTTTATCCCCTGAGAAAGGGTCTGGCAATTTGACCGGAGATTCAGGGGACGCCATTGACACATCTCTATCCCCAGCACTAGGAGCCACTGCAGCGACGGCTCCCTGCACAGTATCCACCAACTGTTGCTGGGTATGGGCCATCGTGCGCTGTTCCACATTAAGTTTGTGGAACATTTGGGTCAGGTGCTTGACCTGATCAGCCAAGGCTTGTATGAGATCCATGAGGATAACACACTTTTTTTTTTTCTTCAGAGGGAAAAAAAACTGAAGAGTTCAGCTATAATGTCAGGAGCCCCGCATTGCACTTGCTCACTGAGCCAGTGCGGGTGTCCTGAGTACAAAAACAGTGCTCAAAGATACCTGTGGAGCAGGGCAGCAGCGGTGACGATGCGTGCTTCAGAGTATCAGGACCTGAAGCACATGACTGCTGGGGGCGTGACCTAAGCTCCACAGAGCTAGGAGCTGCAGGGAAACTCCTAGAAAGGTAACTACAGGACAATGTTACCAAGGGGCATAGACAGAGACAGAAAGAGGCCACGAACACTTAACCTTGTGAGTGCAGGGCAAGAACCCTGTTCAAACCATGACAGGAACCCACATACTGGATGGGCCCAGGAAAATCCACCTCACATTATGCATTTTGTACTCCCGTACTCTTTCTTTATGCATTGACCGCAAGGCCTGCCCTGCTGCCCAGTCATATGCACCCCAATCAGCTTGTGAACACACATACTAGAAGGCCACATGATAACCCACTTCACAGTCTTCAGTTGGTCCTGCCATACAGTTTACTTATGCCTTGAATGCAAGGGCCGGCTTGACCCAAATGTCCACACACCACAATCTTGGACGAAACATGGATGAGGGCCTCCAAAAAAATAAAGGCCCCTTACAAAGGAGCAGGTCTCCTATACTCGTAATGTCCATACACGCAGTACATGGGCCGATAAAAATTACCTTATGGGGGGGTACTTTTTTTTTATAATCTATTATGGGCATCATAGACACCCTTGCAAAAAATTAAACTGCCTGTAGCAGGCCAGAACGCCTTAACCATGGTGATCTAGTGATGTATAATGAGGAGATATAATGAGAAATCATACTGAAATCAAACAAATAAAATAATGTTGTGAATCCACCTATGAAAGACACTAAAAAAAGGAAGGGGCGAACACAGGTGCATAAATATGAAGCCAGAATGTGTTCAGCGAGATGTTTGTCCCTAGCAACAGCTCAGAGACAGGGATATAAATAAAAACAGTGACTTTTGCATCATGGAATACGTTGACCCTGGTCTTCTAATGGTTGTGGATGATGAGGATGAGGAGAAGGATAACACTATACAGACCCAATCAGGAAGTGGATAACCATGTGTGATGGTGAAGAGGTGCATGAGAATACACCTCCGCAACCAAACAAAAAATTACTTTGAGTTTATGTTTCGTTGTTTTCATTTGCTGGTGTACAGAAGTCTGGGCCCATCCAGCTCTTGTTCATTTTGATAAGAGTAAGCCTGTCAGCATTGTCAGTTGACAGGCGGATGCGCTTCTCTATTAGAATTCCTCCAACGGCACTAAACCCGCTGTGACCGAACACAAGCAGCAGGGCAGGCCAGGACCTCCAAGGCGTAGAGAGCCAGTTCATGCCACGTGTCCAGCTTGGATACCCAATAATTAAAAGGCACAGAGGACGTTTGTACGATCTGCAGGGTACTCCCTCACCATCTTCCCAAACATTGCACTTGTGACACCACCCCTTGCCTCTGTGGCGGCACGATGGAAGGGTCTCAGAAAACTGTCCCAGAACTTTGCCATTGTTCTTCTGCCTGAGCTGGATTGGACTTCTGTCTCTCTTGCTTGGACTCCTTGGCTGTACAACAAAGTCTGACGTCTGCTGCCAGCGTTCTCACGTGGGATTTTTTTCAGTAGTTCTGCTACAAGGGACCTCTGTTACATCATTCTTTTAAAATTAAAAAGATCATGAAATCTGAAAATGGCAAATTAAATTTATTTTTAATCTCTCCAAAGCTTAGAAAGGCATTATTGCTGTATACATCTCTTACTTTCTTGATTCTTGACTGGGTCCATTTTTCTGGGATTGATAATTTATAGATGTCTGCTTTTAGAGAAAGAGGGAAGTTACCTAACAGATTAGGTCTCTGATCTCCCCTACTTGGCTTTGAGAGTTTTTTCCACGCATAAGTTATAGCAGAAAAAATAGGTTGTGATGATTCATGAATACGTGATTCAAATAGATATCTAAACAATAAACCTTTTAAGGAGCTATTATTTTGTGCATTTTCTAATTGAAGGGGAAAAATTTTCCCTAAACCAATATGTAATCTGTTTTGCTGAAATGTTGGGTAGGCCCAATCCACCATTACATTTCTTTTTACAGAGAATATCCAAGGTAACTCTGGCCCTTTTCCCATTCCAAATACAGGAGTTGATAGATGTTTGTATTTTATTGAGGGAAGAAGCGGGAAGGATCAAAACTTTGGCAGAATAAGCGATTTGATTACTAAGATTCTTCCTAGCCATGATAGGCAAAAGTTCTCATAGTTAGAAAGGTCATTAGACACAGTTTGCATAATATAAGCTAAACTAGCTGAAGAGCCCGGCGCTGCCCGGGCATAGTAACTAACTGTGGTTAGTTATAACAAATTATAATGATTATCCTCCATCCCATAGGAGGAGGAGGAAGAGGGGAGACTGGACGTATATGATGAGGCGGAAACCCTGATTGAGGTTGGGCCCGCTATTCATGGCGTGGGTAGGATATGTGTTGATGGTCCAGTTTGAGATTTTGTCCCACCCTCTTCCAGGTTGAGCCAGTGTGCCATGACAGAGATGTATCATCCCTGGCCACAAGTACTTGTCCACGTGTCTGTTGGGAAGCCTTAATGACAGTCAGCCATTGTCAGTGAGGGCTATTGACCTGGATGAGGTGGAGGAAGAAGAGGAGGATGAGGGGATGATTATTTTGGGGAGTAGGATGCTTCTCAGGGGGCAAGAGAAAATGTGGGCATGCCAAGGTCAGGTACAGGGTTTGTGCGTGACTGGAGGGATGTGGATTTGCCAGAAAGTACTCCACCCACCACTGGCAGTGCCGCATTGACACCTGGAACATTGGCCCACATGTGCGATTATGCCTTGCGGATCCTAAAAAGGTACCCCCGCATTGCCAAAATGATGAGGGACGACGACTACTGGTTGGCCAGCATCCTCGATCCACGCTATAAAGGCAAATTACACAACATCATGCCACAGGAGAACCTAGAGCTAATATTGACTAACAAACAAGCAACTCTGGTAAACCATTTGAGGCATTCCCAGCACACAGCACCAGAGCTGGTTCTCCCATGAGCCGTAGTGGGCACAATGGAAGAGGTGTTCGGGGTACACACAGCCGAAGTCGCGTTGGAGACGGGTTTAATGACCATGTCCTGGTCTGATTTCTCAAGTACCGCTCACACGACTGGTAATGCAGAATTGATTGCAAGTGACAGGAGACAGCAGTTGTCAACTATGGTTACAAACTACTTCTCCCATATCGAGGTTCTCCCTCATAGGTCATTTCCCTTTGACTATTGAGCCCCTAAACTGGACACCTGGCCTGAATTGGCACACTATGCCTTACAGGAGCTCGCTTGCCCTGCTGGTAGTGTGCTATCTGAAAGAGTCTTCTGTGCTGCTGGATCAATCCTGACAGAAAAAAGGACACATCTGTCAACCCAAAATGTTGATGATCTAACCTTCATTAAAATTAACCATGCATGGGTTTCAAAGCATTTTGTCCCACCTTCCCCTGATGACACATAGGTTGCCAGAAAAATGGCTCGCTTTTGTCCTCCTCTTCCTCGGACATCTCCAATTCCTCCATTTGCAGCTGCTGAAAGTGCAGCCTACTCATCAACATATGCCACTTTTTCAACCTCCCTAACTGGGCTGCCGGGGTCACCACCTAGCGCACCCGAGCAAGTGCCGTTGCCCTGAACAGGTGTGTGGGCCCACTCTTGGGCGAAGGCACTGGCACAGGACCTCTCATAGTACAATCAAGTGTCTCTGACGGTGGGGGGGCCCACGCAGGGTAAGACACACTGGTGTACTATAAGGGGCGTTGTGCCAGTGCCGTCGCCCACGAGTTTTTCATTGTACTATACCTATATTTCTGTGCCGTATCGGAGCATCATGAATTGTGGTATGTGTTAAAGGGGCGCACTGACATTCTTTGGCCCAGGGCACACGAAAACCTGGAGCCAGCCCTATCCCCGCACAACTTTAGCCAAATAACCCCCAGTTTTCAATGCGTAACTATTATTATGAAGTAAATTAAGGTTGACAAGCTTCAGTAATAAGAATTGATGTTGTTGGCATTGAAATGGGCACTGTAGGTGTGTTGACTGTCCTCCACTCCCTGTCGACTTTGCTTCCCCATTGACTTGCATTGGGTTTTGTGTTTCAGTCGAACATCCGACTTTTCCCTATAGTCGGCCGATTTCATTTGACCCGACTTTTGAGAAAGCTGGGTTTCATGAAACCCGACTCGACCCTAAAAAAGGCAAAGTCACTCATCTCTACTTACCACCCATGGATACACTGAAGGTAGAACTGTCGATTGAAAGAAAAATAATTATGACCCATCAGAAAATGAATAGCTTGCATAACAACATTGCATAGATCCATAGTATATTCACTATATTTGATTATGTGAAATTCTACTGCCTTCATGACTAGGTGCTGAGGTATAGATGTGTATAGAGCAACAACATCACATCCAATCCACTGATAGTTGTCGCTCCACACAATGTGCGACAATTGTTGTAAGACATCCTTAGAGTCTCTAAGAAACCCTGGGACTCGTGTGACAAGTGGCTGCAATAAAGAGTCAAACCACTGACTAAGGTGTTCAGTGATGGATCCAATGCCTGACAAAATAGGGCACATTGGTGAGGGTGACAGTCTCTTGTGGACCTTAGGCAGACCATACATGGTGGGAACAATAGGGTGATTTACCTTTAAATATTCCATCTGAACTTTAGTAAACATACCCAGAGAAAAATCCCTCATCGATCAGCTGAAACAATTAATTTTTAAAGTGCATAGTTGGATCAGCAGGCAATTTTTTATGTGTAGCTACAGTGCCTTGCGAAAGTATTCGGCCCCCTGGAACTTTTCAACCTTTTCCCACAAATCATGCTTCAAACATAAAGATTCCAAATGTACATTTTTGGTGAAGAATCAACAAGTGGGACACAATTGTGAAGTTGAACGAAATTTATTGGTTATTTTACATTTTTGTGAAAATTCAAAAACTGAAAAGTGGGGCGTGCAATATTATTCGGCCCCTTTAACTTAATACTTTGTTGCGCCACCTTTTGCTGCAATTACAGCTGCAGTCGCTTGGGGCATGTCTCTATCAGTTTTGTACATCGAGAGACTGAAATTCTTGGCCATTCTTCCTTGGCAAACAGCTCGAGCTCAGTGAGGTTTGATGGAGATCGTTTGTGAACAGCAGTTTTCAGCTCTTTCCACAGATTCTCGATTGGATTCAGGTCTGGACTGTGACTTGGCCATTCTAACACCTGGATACGTTTATTTGTGAACCATTCCATAGTAGATTTTGCTTTATGTTTGGGATCATTGTCTTGTTGGAAGACAAATCTCAGTCCCAGTCTCAGGTCTTTTGCAGACTCCAACAGGTTTTTTTCAAGAATGGTCCTGTATTTGGCTCCATCCATCTTCCCATCAATTTTAACTATCTTCCCTGTCCATGCTGAAGAAAAGCAGGCCCAAACCATGATGCTGCCACCACCGTGTTTGACAGTGGGGATGGTGTGTTCACGGTGATGAGCTGTGTTGCCTTTACGCCAAGCATATCGTTTGGCATTGTTGCCAAAAAGTTTGATTTTGGTCCAGAGCACCTTCTTCCACATATTTGGTGTGTCTCCCAAGTGGCTTGCTGGAAACTTTAAACAACACTTTTTATGGATATCTTTGAAAAATGGCTTTCTTCTTGCCACTTTTCCATAAAGGCCAAATTTGTGCAGTGTACGACTGATTGTTGTCCTATGGACAGACTGTCCCACCTCAGCTGTAGATCTCTGCAGTTCATCCAGAGTGATCATGGGCCTCTTGGCTGCATCTCTGATCAGCCTTCTCCTTGCTTGAGATGAAAGTTTAGAGGGACGGCCGGGTCTTGGTAGATTTGCAGTGGTATGATACTCCTTCCATTTCAGTATGATCGCTTGCACAGTGCTCCTTGGGATGTTTAAAGTTTTGGAAATCATTTTGTATCCAAATCCGGCTTTAAACTTCTCCACAACAGTATCATGGGCCTGCCTGCTGTGTTCCTTAGTCTTCATGATGCTCTCTGTGCTTCAAACAGAACCCTGAGACTATCACAGAGCAGGTGCATTTATACGGAGACTTGATTACACACAGGTGGATTGTATTTATCCTCATTAGTCATTTAGGACAACATTGGATCATTCAGAGATCCACAATCAACTTCTGGAGTGAGTTTGCTGCACTGAAAGTAAAGGGGCTGAATAATATTGCATGTCCCACTTTCCACAAAAAATTAAAATAACCAATAAATTTTGTTCAGCTTCACAATTGTGTCCCACTTGTTGATTCTTCACCAAAAATTTACATTTGGTATCTTTATGTTTGAAGCATGATATGTGGGAAAAGGTTGAAAAGTTCCAGGGGGCCGAATACTTTCGCAAGGCACTGTACATCACTGAGCAGCTCATCAATTTGACCCTTATATACAATTGTATCCATTATTATTATTATCATGCCACCCTTATCTTCTTTTTTAATAGTTATATCATGCATATTTTTAATTTCTTCAATAGCTACCCGCTGTTTGGGATTTAAGTTACCTTTAACCCTTTGAGCTCTAACAGAGGTATCAAATGCTCTCAATTCACGCTCTATGACAGTTTGAAATCTATCCATGCAATCGACTCTTGACTGAATAGGATAAAACATAGGATTTTTTGTGCACAAATGTTTAGCTTGGCCAACTTCTCTTTTAAGGTCCTTGAGGAAACCCACCAGATGGAGACGCTACTTGGAATCTCCACATTTCACAAAATAATTGTCCTACACCACTAATGTGGCATCAATTTCCCCAGAGTAGAAATAGTACAACGACCCTCTGATGCCCCTGCCACTACAGTCAACCCAACAGATAAAGACACAACTTGTTTTTTGAAATGTGGAGACTCCAAGTTGGGTTTCTATCTGTTGGGTTGTCTGTAGTATAAAGGGAATCAGGGCCCATTATATTACTTTGGGGAATTTGATGCCACTTTAGTTGTGTGGGACAATATTTTTGTGAAATGTGGAGATTCCAAGTAGCGTCTCCATCTGGTGGGTTGCCTGTAGTGGAAGTGGTGTCAGAGGCCCATTATACTATTTCTAATATGGGGAAACTGATGCCATTTTAGTGGTGTGAGAGAATATTTTTTATAAATGTGGAGACTCCAAGCTGGGTCTCCCTCTGGCGTGTTGCCTGTAGTGGAATAGTTGTCAGAAGCCCATTGTACTGGTTCTACTCTGGGGAAATTGATGCCACTTTATTCGTGTGTGACAATAATTTTTTGAATGTTTGCACTCAAAGTTGGGTCTCCATCTCGTGGGTTACTTGTAGTGGAAAGGATGTCAGAGGCCCATTGCTCTATTTCTATTTTGGGGAAATTGATACCACTTTATTGGTGTGTGGCAAATTTTTTTTAAATGTTTGCACTACAAGTTGGAATTAGAGATGGTCTATTTCACCATGGATGGAAGACACCCCTTGTCAGAAAAGGAAAAGAGAAAACTAACAAAGGACACAGGCAGAGGCGCACATGAATGACAGTGGTTAGAGAGGTGTTAGTATTTTGATATTCAGGCTAAATATTGGTGAATAAATGTGAATTGTCAGCTCTGCTCAAGGACCTTAAGGAAGAAGTTGTTCTTCATTTGTATCTGGATCCTCAGTGAAATGTAACAAATGTTTACAGATCTCTGAAGTCAACACTTACTTTCTGACCAGAATGGTTTTCTACATTTGCATAACTTGAAGCTCACGGACCCACCATTTAAAAGCTCCAATGGGGTTCTATACCAGGGACAGGAAATTATTCATTTGAGGAAAGCGTTTGCAAATATCCAATTAGGAGAAGGACCACCACTCCTTCTGGGCATGAAATTCCACAAAGGCTTAGAACACGGTGGAGCAGGAGTTCCTATGTAGGGTAATGAAGTAGTTTGGGTTTGGTGAGAATTTTCTAGGTGGATCCAAGGCCAGAACAAGGTATTTTGGTGCCGTAGGCAGATGAAGCCGATGGTGCCCCCTCCGATAAACTTTCAGTCCCTAAGTAAAGGAATGGGTCAGAGACTAAAGCAACAGGTCCCCTAACGCCCCTCTCCTTTCCTTCTGATGGGTTAAGTAGCAAGCTGTTAAGACTACTATCAATAGAATTTCTACCTTTTTCACTCAAAAATACCAGCAAAAGTAAAATGAGTGATGTGATGTACTTTAGAGAAGTGGCTCAACAGGGAGTATTTTTTTAAAGATAGGTATAGAATCATTCATTGTTTAAGGACCATTAAGAGAATACAAATAGCTATATTCATCCCTGACAGCCTATATTTTAAATCTCAGACCCAGTGATGGTCATGGAAACTAATATAGCTTAACTATAATGGGGGCTGTTTGGTTTCAGTTAATATGTCCAGCATTTGGAAGATATCATAATAGAAACTAAACAGACCCTATTATAGATATAGGGATACATATGATGATTTTACTCCCATCATGTTAGTTCTGGTGCCGTATCCCTTGTGAGAATCAGGGAGGAATAGTGGATGAGGGCAGGTATATCTCGCCCAGATACCTTTCCTATGTGGCCTGGTCCGGTCAGTATCTCACCTGGTGACTAATGAATAATGGGAAGCGGGTATAAAAGGAGGCCAGGTGGTGTGTTAGTAGCTCAGCCTGGGGAAAACAGAGAGCCTGTCTGTGTGAGCGACACTTGTGAGTGAAAGCTGTGCTTACGGTAATGCTGGTTTGGGTGGCTGGGAGAAGCCCTCCAGTTGGTAGTTAGTACGGACCCTGTTTAGTTAGTGCCGGACAGGCAAGGATTTGTTTTATGTTTATTTTCCTGTATGTTTTGCTTTCACCTGAAATAATCCTGACCCAGTGTCAGTTATGTCCAAAACCCGGCTGTGCACCTGAGTTTCATGCTAAACCCACGTGACCTTTGACCCCAGCAAAGGTGATCCCGGAGTGTTTTATCACACCCTGTATTGATGGTGCCTCTGGTGATATATTCATGTATGGATGGAGGTTCGTATAATGTAGTGATGAATGTTCTCGAGATTGATTCGTAACCAGAACCATCATCAATATGAAACCAAAATAATCATAAGTACATAAATTGAACACTAGAGCTTTCACTAGTACATACATACGGCACCAGAACCATCATTAGTAAATAACTATGTCACTACAGCTTCTATCAGTATATGAATATGGCACCAGAAGCACCATCAGTAGATAAATGTATCACCAGAAAGATCATCAGTACAGGACTACATCACCAGAACCACTATCATTACATTAATGCGTCACCAGAACCACAACCAGTAAATAAATACACCAGCATCATTATCTACATAAATACGGCACCAGAATCATCACTGTTAAATAACTATGTCACTAGAGCCACTATCAGTACATGAATACAGTCCAATATCCAGCATCAGGAGATAAAGGCATCACCAGAATCATCATCAGTACATGAATACATCACGAGAACCACAGCCAGTAAATAAATACAACATCAGCATCATCATCAGTATATGTGTACACCACCAAAACTATCACTAGTACATGAATACATCACCAGAACCACCATCAGTACTGTTGGGGTGATCTCGTAATGTGAGATCTTAGTGACTGCCTGCCCCTGACCTGATAAATATGAGCCAAACGCATGCATAGAAGAAGGACATCAGACACAAGGTCAGGTGTGCTCCTCTCTTGGCCAGTGCTCTCACAGAACTGACTTTATTAGTATAAACAAAAGGCCATGTAATAGGCAGGAAAAGGGCATTGCTCAGCTTCTCCGGAGCCATTGTTCCAGTCTGTATAAGGTCCGTGCTAAGTCTATTCCACATATGGTCTTCAGTGTATCCTCATCACATTCCAAGGATTCCAGGGCATAGTTCCAGCATATAGACACCACCTTGCCACACCACGTCTGAACTAGCTTATGTTAGATTAATAATTGATTTCATTTGCCGTTCTCTCCTTCACAGTACAGCAATAAGTTGCATTGTCAAGTCAGGCCCATATACCGTATATACTCGCGTATAAGCCTAGATTTTCAGCCCATTTTTTTGGCTGAAAGTCCCCCTCTCGGCTTATACGCGAGTCATATATGCCAGGGGGTCGTGGGGTGGGGCGGGGGTGTCAGATCACACTGAGCCCCTCTGGCATGGTCTCTGCAGCCCCCCTGCTTGTCCCACTGTCTCAGGCTCCTTCCTTCAGGGGTCATGTGGTACTTCTCATTAAAGTCATGAATATGCGCATATTTATGACTTTAATGAGCGGTACCACGTGACCGGTGAAGGAAGGAAGGGAAACCTTCGGAGAATGGGGCTGCAGAGATCACGCCAGGAGGGGGTAAGTATACACGATATTCACCTGTCCCCATTCCAACGCTGCTCACCGCTGTCTGCTGCGTCCTCTGTTAGTGACATTCAGGCAGCAGAGGGCGTGATGACATGGTTACTGCGCGCTGTGCCCTCTGCTGCCGGAACATCACAGAAAATTGATATACTGATATTACACATAATCATAAAGTGCAAATAGTGAAAAAATAATTCATAAAAAGCACAAATTTGTAAAGACCAATCTATATATAAAAAGTGCAATGTGCAGAAATTCATAGATAGTGGGCTTAGGCACAAGTTTGTAAAGGCCAATCCATATATAGAGTGCAATATGCACGAATTCATAGACAGTGGGCTTAGGCACAAGTTTGTAAAGACCAATCCATATATAAAGTGCAATATGCACAAATTCATAGATAGTGGGCTTAGGCACACAACCTCATAAATGTATATCACTAATTCAACAAATGACTAGTGTAGATAGCCATGTGGGCAGAGATAAATATATGTCACAACAGATATCCATTTAAATAAAAATGCTCAGTGGCAGGTTCTAAATAGAGGTGTCCAATGACAATTAGTCATATATGCGGCTGCAAGTAAACTGTATTGAAAAGTATATATACATGTGCCAAAAAATTGCACTCAATCAATACCTTATGCCAATGTGCGATAGATCCCCAGGATGTGCCAGTCCCCGACGCGCGTTTCGGCGTCTGTCTTCGTCAGTTTTTTTTCGTTGTGATATGATTTGACATCCGATTTGTCCTTATTTGTCTTATATTGTCCATTTGTGCTTTGATAAGGCTTATTATATAATTTTTAACACCATTTATAATTTTCCTTAAACATGCAACTTTGACCTTGGTATTTTGTTGAACCATATACATTTGGATCTCATGAACCAACAACTCCCAATATGTATTAAACAATGATAAGGAGATGCTGGGAGTGGTTGTTATCAGTCATTATCAGACTGCGGACCATGCAGGAACCACAATACTGATGAAACGCAGGCATATGTAAATGTTTACATCCAGGTACCTAATAGGTGACATCTTCTCTGATTGAGTGGTTTCTTTCTTCTTATTTCCATCTTGACCAGATGCCATGATGACTTTTCACATCCACAGCTGTTCTCTGCAGACTTCTCTCTTCTCCAATCTTCTGGAGCACATCCCCACATGGTGACCTTAAAAGTCAAAGTGTTACTAGATTGCCTTCTGCACAAAGATATCTGTCCATACTATGCCCTAAATAAGCCCCCTATGGTGTATGGCCTCTACACTGTCTGCCTTACTAATCCACAACCACTTTACTGTGTGCCATTATCAGCTATAAGGCTGCGTTCACACGATCAGTTTTTTTCACGTTTCCGCGGCGGTATTTACCGCACGCTTCTGCCACGAAATCGCAAAAAATAAGCATCCCATGCAATCCTATGGGATTCCGCTCAGTTGTGCTAATGCTGCGGTTTTTTCCACGGCGGAATCGCATCGCGGAAAAAAACGCAGCATGCTCATTAATTTTGCGGATCCGCGGCGATCCCGGCCCCATAGGGTTGTATAGGATTGCATATAAACCACATTTTTACATAAAACCAGCATATTTTTCGCGGTAAATACCGCATGCGGCCAGGAAATGTCATCTAGCCCATCCCATCATGCCCCATCATGCCATGCAAGGACCATCCCATACAGGAAGAAGGAAATCCCATAATCCTTTCCTTCTTCCTGTATCATGGCTGGCGCTGCAGGCATGGAGTGGTACGACCGGATGGAGCTGAATGTCCCCTTCATGATAAGCGTGGTGAGTGTGTGTGCGTGGTGTCTGTGTATGTGACAGTGTGTGGTGTATATGGCGTGGATGTGGTCTATGGGGCGTCTGTGACCGCTGCTGAGCCTGCTCTCTGGCATAGGCCGATAGGACTACTAGTCCCATCGGCCTATGTCTGTTCCTATACAGTAGTGCCAGCAGGCTCAGCGCGATGGGAGCAGTATTTCCCATCGTGCTGTTCCTGCTGTTTTAAATTTTTTTTTTATTTTCCCTGTCCCCCGCCAATAATTTTAGGACCCCCATAATGCGCCTTTTTAATTCCTGCCTCCCCCCCCCATATATATTTATATTTATCATTTTTTGCACCATCATCCTTTTTTTTTTTTGAAAGTGTCAAATAATTTTTTTTCATTGGTGGCCAGTGGTTACCTGTGGAAAAAAATTATAATTACCTGTCCCCGACGTCGCCACCTAAAAATAAAATAAAAATAAAAAACCCATACTCACCTCTTCTGCTAATTCCCCGAAGACCATGCTCAACCTAAATAAAATTGTAAAAAAACAAACCACAAAAATACCTACCCTCCGCAGAATCCCATAAAAACGATTGTCCCATGAAGATCTAAAGTTTAAAGCAGCCACATAGCATGTGGCCGCTCTAAACTCCCGACGCCGCTACAATGAACGGGGCCGTAAAGCGCCCCGGCTCATTGTTTACCGACTTCACCCGAAGGCAGCTCACGCTGCTCGGGTGAACTCGGGCGGTCCGGTCTGCGCATGCGCGGACTACCATGCTGTCCTGAGATGAACTCAGGAGCGTGGAAAATTTCTCACACTCCTGTGCTGATCTCAGGTCAGCAATGAATGTTTTTTTGTTTTTTTTTTAAACTCTTCAATGGATGGATTGGGCGAGAAATAAAAAATGGTCAAAACAAAGTTGTCTTTATTTCAATAAAATTTTTTAAATATATTGTTTGTGTAATTTTTTTTAACCCTTCATTAATATATGGTTAATAATGGATCGGCGTCTGATTGACGCCTATCTGTTATTAACCCGGCTTAATGTCACATTCCAATTGCAATGTGACATTAACCCCTTATTACCCCATATGCCCCTGCACGATGGCTGTGGGAAGAGAGAGGGTTAAGTGCCATAAAAGGCGCATCTTACAGATGTGCCCTTTATGGGGTGTCTGTCGGCAGATTTTTGTAGCCGGGGGGGGGGCCAAAAAAATGGTCCCTTCTTAGGCTATTTAAATCTGCCGTCACTCATCTGCTTTTCCCTCTCTGGGGGCTAAAATTGCGCGGGAGCCCACGCCAATTTTTTTCTTAATTATACCCCGAAATTGAACCCCAAAATTAGAACAAAACATATTTAACAACATTAATAAACGACATAACCTTGATGACTTCATGTCAACCATATTTTTAATTTTGTGTATATATTTTAAAATCAAGGGTCAGGCATTGGATTCGGTGTTAAATAAAAAAAATATATTGTTTATAGGGTTTCATTTTGTGCGCGTCCATGCGCATGCGTCCTGCATCCCTATGTTTAATTTTTTTCAGCATGGGGTTGCACACGTACCCATTTTTTTTATTAAAAAAAAATAAAAATTTGGTTTTGTACAGTACGCCATGGCACAGCGTACGCAAACGGTATTATTTTTCCTCCGTCTCACCTGTGTTAAAAAAAAAAACGCTCCTTGCCATGCGCACTTCAGCTTTTTTAGTATCATGCCTGAACATGGTTATAGAATGGTATTAACTCATGCGTCTATAATAAAAAATCAAAGGCGCTACTGTGAAAATCGCCTTAGCCATGGAGAATTGGTGTGGTGTTTGGGAAAGCGTATAAGGCCATCCTTGGCATATCTTTTGTTACACAGGTGTCATACAGAGAGTGTGGGGTTTGTCATTGTGTTAGGCCTAGGTGTGGATATATATCTCTACATGTGTTGACCACATTATAGAGATAAAACGGACTTTTGTATTTCACATTATTTTTAAATAACACGTATTAACAAGCATTTTTCACTTTACAGAAGTGTGGGACCGCGCCAGCGAGGCTTACAAAGGAACATACAACAAAAGGGATGCCTGGCCAGCAATTGTTACGGAAATATATCCGCAGTGGCCTGACCTGCCAAGAGCTGGAAAAAAACAGATTAGTAAGTTAGTATTATGAGTACTAAGTTGGCCTGTAGTTTTGGAAATTAAAGTAATGTTTTTACTTCATTTCATTGCAGTGGATGATGTTAAAAATCGTTGGCGCTCCATAACAGACAGGCTGGTAAAGTCTATGAAAACACCAAGTGGAAGTTCACCTCCTAGAAAGAAGGTTCCATTTGCAGATCTGCTGCAGTTTGTTTTAACCAGCAGGAATTTGCGGAGGTAAATTGCGCTTTGATAACTAGGGTTGTATATGGCTGTTGTCACAACAATGGATATACGCTGCCTCTAGATGATGACTGGACATTTGTAGTTGTTGTCGTAGGGCGGTGTGTCTCTTTGACAAAACATTGGGGGAATATCGATTTTTGGTAAGCGGAAGTCGAGACTCTGTTTGGTGAAAATAGACAAATGAAAACGTAAATAAAAAATAAAGTAGCACAAAGGAAAAAAATGGCCACATAAGATGGTAAATATAATAATATGTCCCATATAATGATCCTTGTTTTGGCTCCAAAATGCTCCATAGATTCTTCCCAAATATGCTAGTCCATAGACTATGTCCCCGTATGCTGCTACCCATCTTTGATCACTTGCTTATATTCCGGGAGGTATACTTGATGCTCAATAAAAGACCCTAAAATCGCATGCCATACCCGAGTGTATCCATGATTTATTTATATATATTTATATTTCTGCTCAGTTATAAAGTTTTACTCTTGTTTTTTGGTGTATAATAATTTAGTTGTTCTTCCTTCTACAGAACGGCTGGAAATATCAGTTCCGGGACGTCAACGGCCCCTGAACAGAACAGCCCGGAACAGGGTCAGGCCGAGGAGGTCCTGGACATGTCTTCCTCTCCAGCTCCTCCGAATGACAGGCCCTCTTCAGCCATTTCCTCCATAGCATCCGAACCTTCTTGTTGTGATTCCTGTTTGGACACCAGTGTGTCCTCTGTCGTGGAGGAGGCGTCTGGCTCCACTGTTGACGCTACTGCATCTGCCGCTAGCAGTACCCCAGGTGGTGGTGTGTCAAGGCGCACTTGGATACGGGCAGGTTCTGGCCGTTCCGTGTCATCGACAAGGGCAGGCCAAAAAAAGGGACAATAACTGAGACTTCCGCTAGTGCAATTCAACAACTCACTAGCAGAACCCTCAGTCTTATAGATAATGTCAGACATCAAGATGAACTTGACACTTTTGGGATAAACATAGCCAGCCGCCTGAGGTCCATGACACGGGACCGTCAGAATTTAATAATGTCAGCTGTATATGTACTTATTATGTCTGTTGACACAGCATCAAATACACCACCTTCCAATGACATAATCACTGGGATTATGAACCTTTGTAATCCCCGCAGTGTGCCTCCACCACCACCACCAGCAGATGCATCGCAGCGGTTTGTGCCCGCGCCATCCTTTCGTCTGGAACATCCAGATTCATTGGTTTATGGCCACCCAAATCCATCACAAAGTAGTGGACAACAAGGACAATCTACAATGAGTCAGGTGTTGGATCAAAATCCATACCCCTCCTATAGCTACGATCCAGACTACCATCAATTTTGATGCTTGGTTAATCAATAAGTTACTAGTCTGGTCAAAAAACCTCCGTAGCCACCAGACACCTTGTCTGTCCTGTTGACAGGGTTACATTATTCCGACAATGTTTGTTGTTGTGTTGTAGTATGTTTCATACTGTTTTTTTACTTGTGGTTTATACAAGTTTGTTACTGTTTATATAAAAAATAATGGTTTCAAGACTCAGTGTGTGTGTGCAAATATATTTTCAGTGCAAAAGACTACTCACTGTAATGAAGCAATAAACACTTGCATTTAGATGAGTCCTCTCCTCTACTAGATTGCCCAACTTGACATACTTTGTTTGTTAATTATCCCACAAAAACAGTTGAGCTTTTGGGTTAGTCATTCATACACCCACAACGGACAACGCAAACTTCAACAAAATCAGCTGTGGACCTAAACTCTACTCACAACACGCTGCATCCTCACTACTATTGGAGCTATCAGCTCAACCAACCACCGTACTGCTGTGACACCCCAAACTACTGCCTCCTTTGTGTACTGTAGTGATATTTGGTATTTTACCCCTTGTAAAGTAACGCACCATGGCCTATATGTTTAAATTAAAAGCAATAATAGTATATATGTTCAGAAAATTGAGTGTAGTGGGAAATGGTGGTGTGTAAACAATTGATTTTCACTGAGACAAGATTACTGTTTACCAACCTAAAAGTTTATTAATTTTTAAAATTTTGGCAAAAATTTTTGATCAACATAGAACTTGGTTGCTTGGGATCAATCATCATTTCTTCTCTCATGTACAGGCTGCTCAACACCAGCACTGGAGTATTGCCAGTGCAAGGCACCTTCAGGACTCATGAAGTAGTCTGTGAAGGTTTCTCGCACACGCACCCCCCAGTTAGAAAGCCTTCCATGACCCGAGGTTTCTACTGCAACTAATTCAGACACCTGTGACTCCTCATCTACCTCTGGTCTGTATTCTCGAAGGTAGTTGAGTACACAGCACGCCTTAATTACAGTGTCAACAGTGTCAGTCTCTAACTGGATGGCTGTGTGAAAGATACGCCACTGACTACACATGATCCCAAAGGCGCATTCCACATATCTTCGTGCACGGCTCAGCCGATAATTAAAAATCCTCCGCCGGTCATCCAGTGTCCTTCGTGGGTATGGGCGCATCAGGTTGGTCTTTAAGGGAAAGGCCTCATCCGATACCATCACAAAGGGCACTGGAATTGTGTAACCTGGCAAAGGTCTTGGTGCTGGAAGCGTTCCGCCATGTTGAAGAATTTGCAGTCCGATCTGAGATGATCGCAAAACCCGAGAGTCCCCAGTACTACCATAGGCACCAACGTCGATGGCAACAAATTTATAATGTGCATCAGCCACCGCCATCAGGACCACTGAAAAATACTTCTTATAATTAAAGAAGCGTGAGCCCGATCGTGGTGGCTTCTGCACTCTCACATGTTTACCATCAACTGCACCTATGCAGTTTGGGAAATTGGCCACAGACTGAAAGCCAGCTGCGACCTGCAACCAAGTATCCACGGTCGTCGATGGCATGACGATGGGCTGCAACTTCCGCCAGATGACGGCACATGTACACCTCACAATTTGAGAGATGGTGGATTTACCAACCCTAAATTGGAGGTGCAGTGATGTGTAGCTCTCTCCGGTGGCCAAAAACCTGAAAAAAAAAAAAACATGTTTCATGGGGATCTTAGGGGTAAAATGTGTATCCCAAAAATAAAAAAATTACCGCAAGGTGATGAGCAGCCTTTCCTCAGCAGAGATGGGTCTTCGCATGACTGTTTCTTGATAATTTAACTCGGGGGAAAGAAGGTCGAGTAGGCGATCAAATGCTGGTATTGTCAGCCGGCAGAAGTTGACAAATTTATCTGGATACCTGAAACAGGAAACAAAATAAAAGGTAATTATTGAACATGATTTGAACAAACAACAAAAAAAATTACATTATATTTGTTGGTCAATGAGTCCCAAAAACATAAGTTGCCCTACTATATCTTACTTTCTTAAATCCTGGTAAAGAAGATTGAAGTGGCCCTTGTCCTCACGCTCTTGAACTATTGGGTGGACCCACATTCTTTTGGGAGCTGTCCTCCTGTTCCTCCTCCTCGTACGACATCGCTCCTATGGGAGAATTTCATATTAGTCCCAAAAACATCTAAATGATCTGATAAGAAATATACGGACTACTATTCATCTGTCTCCACACCCTTCATGCACATGATAACTGCTCTTGATACTTGTCTATTGCACTTAAACACACGGGCTGATGACCGGATGATGCAGCTTTATATGAAAATCCCTATTATAATTGCCAGACCTGAATTAACAAGCATTTCTCACCTACTGTGTCCCCCCATTTCCTTGTAGATTGTAAGCTCGCGAGCAGGGACCTCACTCCTAATGTCACTGTTTGAATTGTCTTAACTTGTATTGAATTTATTGTCTGTACATGTCCCCGCTTAATTGTAAAGCGCTGCGGAATATGTTGGCGCTATATAAATAAAAATTATTATTATATTATTATTACGGACAATGCTAATTTGCCGCATTATTTTTTTAGGCGCATTGTGTGACCAAAAAACAAATGTAATATATAACTAGTTGCACATGCTTGCATTTTGTAAGCGCACTAACAATATAGTGATAAAACACAGTTTATACAATTCTGTTGTCAAAAAATGCATGCGCACTATAACGCAAACCAACACATGTACATAGAGGAACAGCAAACAAGTGCGTTCACCAACGCAACCAAAAGATGGCAACCAGCGTTCAAGGGTGCATCATTACCGCCTACTTGATAAAACATTGCGATTTGTACATGCCTTATGATGCATTTTCATTGCGGGCAATGGCGGACTAAGGCATCCTTAACATATTGCCACTATGTAACGTATCCATAAGAAAATTGTCCCTAATGCAATGTGAACCCTGTGAGTGCACCCGAAAGACAAATGCACATGAAACACAGAGAAAGTCAAGACCATGTGGACGCCATGCGCATAGACGCGCACAATGAGACGATAGATGCGGTACGTGGAAAAAAAAATTATGTGAATCCAGCATTACCTGCTCATTAATGTGGTGGTGCAGCAAAATCAATGTTGTAAGATGCAAAATAAGCGCAATTTCTGGGGTAAAACACAGGCTCTGCAATGGAGACATCTTGCAATTCGCAAAACAAATGGAGAATAGGGTTTGACCAGGAAATTACTTCATAAACCTTTTTTTTTTTTTCTTCAGTCAACTTTCTTAAAGTAGCAAACGCTGACAAACTGTTCCAAAAACGCACAAAAAAAAAACGCATGAAAAATGCACAAAAAACGCACGAAAAACGCATACAAACCGCATTGGAAACCGCAAAAAAACCGCAAACGGTTTCTGGGAGCTGTCCATGCAATTTTTGTCAGGAAAATTATGCACAAGAAATGCAATGTGAGCACTTAGCCTAACTGCTACAATGTCATTTTTTCTTCTCCAGCCAGATGGCGTTGCCGTCAGGATATGTGCACACGATGCATATTTGCTGCGGATCCGCCGCGGATTTTTCCGCGCAGAAACGCTGCAGATCCGCACTGTGATTTACAGTACAATGTAAATCAATGGGAAAAGAAAATCCTGTGCAGAAAAATCAGTGCGAATTTGCTGCGGGTTTAAAAGAAGTGCATGTCACTTCTTTTCTGCGGTTTTGCTGCAGTTTTCCACCTGCTCCATTCTACAAAACCGCGGGTGGAAAACCGCAGTGGAAAACCACACAAAAACCGCAAAAAAAAGGAAGAAATCCGCAGGAAAAATGCCGGTCATTAAATCCGCGGGAGGATCCGCACCGTGTGCACATGGCCTCACCTGCACAACAGCAGCTATTGGATCTCTATACAAACCGATATCTGCTGCTGCGCAGGCTCCCCGGCGCCATTCTCAAAATGACTTTCTTTTTTTTCCCTCGCTCAAGTAAATCTGCAAAAGGCATTCAGTGCACAGTAACCATGCGATTATAATGAAGCGCATTTATCATGCAAACTGCGGGGCAGGCAGTGAGAGATCAGTGGGGGGGTCAGTAGTCTGCATTATGAATATCTCATCGGAGCACCACATACATGAACCCCGTCCTAGGGCACGAGAATCTCATTAATATGAAGCTGAAAATAAAGATTAAGAAACAGCCACAAGACGGCTTTCATCAACCAAGGCATCATTTTATTCAGTATAACAGCACCGACCTGACATTGTGTGTAGGTCACTATGCACAATCCTGCTGACAAGTTCCCTTTAAGTAGGCGGCTTTATATCACAAGAGTGGATTTCGTTAGGAAATGGATAAGGCAAAAATGGAGCATTACAGAACAGAAGAAATGACTAGAGTGATAAAATATGACGGTGTGGTTTTGCTCCTCTCAGAAGTTTGAAAATTGTGTGAACAATTGGAAAAAAAATGTGGAGAACATTAAACCTCGGGAGAGAGATAATCAACAGCTTAAACATCAGTGAGTTTTTTATTTTTATATATTTGCTTATGTTGAGTTTTTTTATTATTTTTTTCTGAACAATTAGAAAAAGGTTGGGAGTGAAGGAATTAGGCCGGGGTCTCACTCGCGAGTGCAATGCAAGAAAAGTGTGCGAGTCTCTCGCCTCAATCCCCGGCACTGCCACCGGTGGCTCGGAGCAGAGCGTTCAACTGCAAAGAAATACATGCAGCCGCACACTCCGGTCCCGAGTGCCAGCGGTAGTGCCAAGTATTGAGGCCAGAGACTCTCGTGAGTGTCTCGCATTGCACTCACAAGTGTGACCCGGCCTTAGGAAGATTGTTGTTTTTATCTGATTTCCTCTTTTTGTATCTCTACAGTATGTTTTGTACAATAAAGTTGTAAAATTCAAAAAATGAGCAAACAATTGCAGCATTCTAATGATGTCACAATGGGCTGGAGGCTATAGAATGCCCCGTCACCCAGGGTTCCGTTGAGGGTTTTAGTAGGCGTTTGTGGAGAGAGGAGTGTTGTGCGCGACTTGTGCAAATATGATGCCAAGAAAGCGATTTAAGAGTATTATAGTTCTCTGTGATACCGAGGACAGCAGCGATGATGACGATTTACATCAGGTGAGTATCACTTTATATTCTTAAATAAATAGATTGGAGATGTTCATGGTTATAGATTCTATCTGACATGTTTGCCATTTTTTCAGTCTCATCGAAGAAAGAGGCCAATACCGAGGTCTCCAGGCCAAGATAACACCACTGGCTTCAATTCGGGCCCGACTCAGAGTTTACCAGGTACTGTAACCCTAATCTAGTGAAGTCTCTGAGGTATTAATAAGCCATTGTAGTCACCGGGTGCAGATCACGTGCACATTGTGGTCAGGGCTTGGATTTATCTTTATTAGTCGTGTATGGTAGAGTTTATATCAAACATTTCTGTTCAGCATTTGGTCAGGAATATTCATGCAGGCGTTATAAAGTCAGCCAGAAATGGGATTTGGGGATTGCTTCTCATGGTGGCCATGTACAGGGCAGATTACTGTAGTTAAAGGTGATTGTTTTGCCCCATGTACCTATAGGGAAACATTGGATAATTTATTAGGATTTATTTCTTTTGATATTGAGCCTCGGTCGTTGCTATTACAATATTCTAATAAGAGAGTTATATTGTGTTTCCCCCACAGATCTGAGTTTACCACCAACAGATCATGGTCCGGACAGTACCACCTGGTAAGACACGTTTCCTCCATTACTAAGTACATGATGGGGATTAATGATTAATGGTGGCTCATTACCTGTTACATTTATTCCACAGCTCTGATGACATCATTATTGATGATGATGATGATTCCACTAGGAGAGGAACTTCCATGTATAATAGTAAGTTATCATTTCTAGACACAATCCAGGTTTATGTTATTGTAGAGGTAACAATTACTTTTCTGTACTGTCACAGGTTGGTTTCCAAATCTAACAATTACAAGGGCGCTGATCAGGAGTTGGAACAGCGAGCCACCTGGGAAATGTGCTGTAAATGCCAGTGTCAGAGAATTACAGCAGCAGATAACAGGTTAACAGAAGCAGGCAGAGCTCCAATCCACTCTCGGCTGTCAGACAACCATCATCTGCCATGAAAGAGGCGGGCTCAACTCCTTAGCCCTCTCCATTCATTCTCTACTGATGAGTGTCGTACATGGTTGTTAAGGGGTTAAATTACAGATACCTTACAGAGGTAATCCTATTTTACGCATGCTTGATTGGTGTGGATCCTGTGTCTCGGATATTTCCATATTGGGAGAGCAAGTCACCGCCATGTTGACTTATGGCCATTGTTATCCTTAGAGAATTTATTACAGATGTGCAGTACATTTGCTTGTGTCTTTTCGGAAATCCAATAGACATCAATGGAGAAATCCCTGCACCAAGGAATCCCACATCTCCATTAAAACCATGGAGGCTACCATGAATCAGCAAATGAGGTGAAAATGGACCCCTACCATTTGAGGGTCCACCCTCCGGCCATTGAGGACATGTTCACTTCTGATCTTGTACTGAGCACATACAACATTACTAAGGATATATTACCTGAGCAACAGGTGGGATAGACATCTGAGAAAGTTTATGGACCTTGATGTTGCTGAACCCCATTATAATATCAGATCCTGATCTGAAGGGAAGATCCTGTGGATTTCTGGTGGTCTGGTCAGCTATGTCTTCTGCTGTGGTCGGATCCCATATTCATAGTCTTATTAGTCCTCTACACTCTATATTTATAGACCCCTCTCTAGTACGGGCTGCATACTAACACGTCTGATTTGAGCCTTATAAAAAGTATTTTCACTCTTCCATATTTCTGTACAGATCATTTACCATCTGACAGCGAGGAGAGCTCCGCTACAGAGGAGAGGTAAGTTAGGCCAGATCCATCTACCTCTATAAAAAGCCATGAACTAGTCAAGATGTTTCCTGTGGATTTATATATGATTCCTTATCTTTGCCAGGACACCACGATGTAACATCCCCGGCTGTTTCCTGGAAGAAATTATTTCTCCTACTTCCATCTATGTTACCCACTTCCAGGAAAATAAGGAGGAGCTGGTGGAGCGACTGTACAACTTGTATAACCGGACAGTCTTCGATAATAAGGTATCACATCTTGTCATGGGTTCCTGGGTGATACATGACTTCTCTATTATCTCCCCATTTAAACAATCAATTCCAAGAAAAATGGCTCTAACTTTCTGAAAGGCAGATTCCTAACCACATTGTCATATTTCTGTAATATAGTTATTGAATATCTCAGGTAAATCTCACTTAGTTTGGTGAATGCCGTCACCCTCTTCCTATCTGTGGGACGAGAGGAAACCTTAGATGATCCACCATGCAGAGACAAAAAGATTAGCATTTTTTGGCTTGACGTTCAAAGGATTTTTACATTTATTTATAAAAAACATTTAGTTGATATTTGGACATTTTAGAATAAGGTTATTTTTATTTTTGTTCTCACATCTTGGACTTCTCGGTAGACCCCGTGCCCCATACAGGTAGACCAGTGCTGTAAATGGCATATGAGAGTTGGGGACTTTGTAAGATTGGGGGTCAAAAAGTTTACAGATGTAATGGAATTTGTTTTCTTTATTTTAGCTCCCTTTGAAAATGGACATTTTGTGGAGCAAGAGGCTGACAGCATCCGCCGGCCAATGCTGGAATAAGCTGCAGGACAACCACCGTTTCTCATATATTGAGCTTTCTGAAAAAGTCTGCGATTCTGCCGGTAGGTTTCACATCACATCCATCCTACAGCTTCATAAGACAACCTGTATACAGGGCAAAAAAACTGTTACTTGTTATGCAGAACATCTTAGAAACTCATTGTACATACTGTCATAAGAAAAACTAAGTACACCCTCTTTGAATTCTAGTATTTTACATATCAGGAGAAAGTAAAAAAAAGTATCAGCTCCATAGAAAGTCCTAAAAGTAGGGAAATACAATCTCAGAAAACAACGTGAAAAAAATATATTGCATCATTATTTATTTAACAAAAAGTAGGCCAAAAGGCAACAACGGTGTGTGATAAAGTACACCGTCGATGCAACTTCAAGTTATTGCTGCTAAAGATGATTCTAAAAGCTATTGATTGATGGGGTGTACTTATTTTTCACTCTCTGCTTCTGCATTTTGAAGTAGGTTTCGGTAAATAAATAATGGCACGGTTGACTTGTCACGTGTTGTTCATCTCATGATGTATTTTGTATTTTGTCCTGCTATGTAAAACCAAATAGTTCAATCAGGGTGTACTCAGATTTTGTCATAACTGTATAACCTCTTGTTTTAGAGCGAGTACGATCCACACTTGCGCATGAGATGTGCCATGCCGCCTCTTGGATAATCAACGGTGAACGCAAAGACCACCATGGCTTGTTATGGCAGGCTTTCACAAGAAGGGTAAACCTTATCCATCCCGAGCTGCCAAAAGTGACGGAATATCACAATTATACCATCAACTACACCTACAAGTACAAATGCCACCGATGTGATAAAGAGTAAGTGGATTTTATGACCCATCTCCTCCGGACACACAATCACTGCGGAGAGACGTCCGTGCGGTTCTGTTGGTGGAATGCTTTCATACTTTACTACTATCAGAGCGGACTGACGTCTGGGGGGCGGTAGGGTTTAGGATGCTACGTGTTATATTTTCTGTGCTGGGCCAGTTCTTAATATATTGATTTCAATTTGTTCTTGTTAATATAATCCATGGTATTAATGAGCGTTCATCCCAGTCCAGTAACCAATATTCCTCTTATCTTTGCAGAATTGGGCGATTTAGACCAATAGCTGGCAATAAACGTAAATGCCGCCGGTGCGGAGGACGAATGCGACAACTACCCAGCAGCTAAACATGTAACTATTCTTCAGAATATTTAGTCTCTAATTTGATTTCTTTAAAATGTAAAGTTGAGACACTTTTATATATTTTCCCCTGAGTAGCGAGACAATGAATATCTGTGTTCATCACCAGCAATTAGCGGTAAAGATCCAGAATCCGTCCTCATAGGTTCCAGATAAGCCCCGGTTACATTTCCGATAACTTGCTGGCTATGGAATGATTGACCATTCCCAGCAATTATCTACAATGCTCTGGAAAACCTTCTATGAGTTTACGCTTTGTTGGATGTAATTATTTTCTTTCTATTTTCAGGTTCATTATTGGAACAGTGAGATTCCTCTAAATATTGTCATCTCATCCACCTGTGATGGAGGTAAGAACGAATCTTCCATTATTGTCAGCAATCAATAATAAAAGTGAATTTTACAATATTGAGAATCTGGAGTCTCTAATTTACTCTTTTATTGAGTTTTATCATTTAAAGATTAAATACTTTTATATATTTTGCCTTTTTCCACCACCGTGTAGGGAGACAATCAGTTTACGTCTTCATCACAAGCAGCGAACAGCAAACATTCAGAATCCACCTCTTCTGATGGACTCAAAGCTTCTGACGTGCGTTTTCCAGGTAAATATTTCGGTGGTTTTCCTCCAATCATTCTTGTTTTCAAGAAGTGCAACAGCGAGGACAGTGTAAGCAAGGTGTCATAACAGAAGAAATGCAATATCGTTTTTATTACTGCATTTATTTATTCTAATTATTATTATTTTTTCTTGCTGCACAATTTTTAAATTCTGTCTGAGAAAGGAAGGAAATTATGAAAGTTATCAGCCTACTGCTGCGGAGGAATCTCCAACACCCAGTCTGACGGGCGAGATGAGTCCCTCTGACATGGCATGCCGTATAGATCTGTTGTGAGTGCTCTCACCATAGCCGTATGGCTCATGTCGCATTTATCTCATATTACACTATTATTGGCAGCTTCCTATTTCCAATCTCCACATTGGCCTTCTTTGTAGACAATATATAATGCAATATTTCAGGTCTATTTCAGCTTCAGCTGATGACCAGGAATACAATGCTGAAGTTCCTTCTCTGAGTTTGTTTCTTTTGATCACCAGTACCTTTTGTCAAGTTTTTTAAAAACATCTTTTAATTGTTTTCAGGTTAATGAGAAAGGCGACTTATCGCTTCCATACAGGCATGACACAACTTGGAAGAAAACGGTGAATTCCGGCACCGACCTGCGCTGAGAACAGTTTCCAAGACCTGGAGAATCTCTACAAGTGCTTTATAATCAGAGCTGCCCAGCAATGGATATGGCGCTGGACATTTGAACTTCAATAGTTTATCAATTGCTTTTTTTTTCTAATTTTTCTGAGTTAGATATAAATACCATTAAAAAATGAATATATTAATTCTTTCTAGTTTGGGATTTTTGTTCTGCAAAACGATGGCTGTTGATAAACATATTACAATCAATGTTGTCTACTTGTGATATTCAGCCATAATCCGCCTCGCACAATCGAGAGGAGCGGAGCTTTGTCTGCTGCTGTTAAACTGTTAAATGCAGCTGTCAATCTGTGAGAGTTTCATTTCACCCCTTAGCGTCTAATGACGGACACAGTCCATCATGGCTGGGTGTCAGTTTCCGCACCAGGACGGACAGTGTCCGTCATGCATGTAAAGTGTCACTAAAACTTGCAAACACCCAGTGATAGTTCAGCGCCGGCAGATGTGTATGACAGCTGAGAGGCACGGAAAGAGGTGCAGACACCAGTAGCGTAGTTACAAGGGGGGCAGAGGGTGTTGTTGCCTCGGGCCCCTTGCTTTGAGGGGGCCCACCCAGAGCTACTGCCACTGAGTATACCACCTGAGTTGTAATCAGGGTTACCGGTTAGGGGCCCACCCAGATTTCCCCCCCCCGAGCTGAACCCCTAGCTACGCCTCTGGCAGGGACCCATGCTGTCGGTCCCCGCACCCAGATCGCTGTAATCAGGCAGTCAATCTGACCGACCGCTCACAGCATGACTGCGCAGGAGATGCTGAAATATCAGCCCTTCCTGCCCGATCAGAGGAGAAGCTCGGCGCTGACAGTTCCAGAGCTGCTGCTGTTAGAAACTTGTGTGAAATCTAGAATCAATTTTTATCCCACTCCCAGTGGCAACCCCAGTCTTCCTGTCCGTCCTCCCATCTCGTCTGTTTTATATATATATATCTTCTTCATGTTCTCCATCTTCTTCTTCATCTTCTCCATCTTCTTCATCATCTTCTTCATCTTCTCCATCTTCTTCATCATCTTCTTCATCTTCTTCTTCTCCTTCTTCAAGAAGGGTTAAAAGTCATGCCAGTTGTTCTTACAGTGGTGCCGACTTTTCTTCTCCATTGACTTGCATTGGGTTTCGTGTTTCACGACTTGTTTTGCCCACTTTTCATGAAAGTCGGCCGATTTTGGTCGACCCGACTTTTGAGAAAGTCGGGTTTCATGAAACCCGACTCGACCCTAAAAAGGCAAAAGTCACTCATCTCTAATCATAAGTACATAAATTGAACACTAGAGCTTTCACTAGTACAAACATACGGCACCAGAACCATCATTAGTAAATAACTATGTCACTACAGCTTCTATCAGTATATGAATATGGCACCAGAACCACTATCAGTACATTAATTCGTCACCAGAACCACAGCCAGGAAAAAAATACACCAGCATCATTATCTACATAAATATATACAGTATGATATGAGTCTTATACGGCCGCCTCTTGTCTACAGGTAACTATTCTCAATGTATCTGGCGTTAGTCATTATCATGTCATCATGTGTCACTTATACATAGGACTGCAAGGAAGCCTACGGCCTTATCACATATTCAGCTCTGCTACACCTCTCACTGGACTTTGTCTTATTTTTTGCAGGGAGGAGGCATTTCTACTATTACTGCAGAGTGCTGGGATAGATGCACAGAACCCCCTGCTGACAATCATTAGTAGCTGATGGACACCGGTGAAGACCTGCACCAGAAAACTGGACCCGGTGGATTTCCTGATCTTCATGTGGGACCTCCGGTGTAGATGAGCAGCGGGAATAACACAGCAGTAATAAACAGCGGCAAAGCATTTCTTGTGTGTGGTGATTATATATTGTGTGAGATCTGATATATGTGGGGGCTGTGCTGTAATAATGGAGACCCCTCACCTGCACCGTGTACCCCTGTGCGCTCTGTAGTCACTGCTACAATATGGGATCTACAATGAGGCAACTTGTGGCTGCAATGTCCATGACAATGCGTCTCCGATTCGCACACCATCTCCTCACCGCGCCCCCTATCCATCGGAGTCCCACAAGGTTCAGTCCTAGGCCCCCTGCTCTTCTCCGTTTACACCTTCGGCCTCGGACAGCTCATAGAATCTCATGGCTTTCAGTATCATCTCTATGCTGATGACACACAGATCAACATCTCTGGACCAGATATCACCTATCACCTCTCTACTAAACAGAATCCCTCAATGTCTGCTATTTCATCCTTCTTCTCCACTAGATTTCTAAAGCTTAATATGGACAAAACAGAATTAATCATCTTTCTCCCATCTCACGTGACCCCTCCAACGGACCTATCCATGAAAGTAAATGGCTGGCCACTCTCTCCAGTTCCACAACCTCGCTGCCTTGGGGTTATCCTTGACACTGATCTCTCTTTCAAACCACATATCCAAGCCCTTTCCACTTCCTGCCGACTTCAACTCAAAAATATTTCACGGATCCGTACATTCCTCAACCAAGAATCTGCAAAAACCCTAGTCCATGCCCTCATCATCTCCCGCCTTGACTACTGCAACCTCCTGCTCTGTGGCCTCCCCTCTAACACTCTCGCACCCCTCCAATCTATTCTTAACTCTGCTGCCCGAGTAATCCACCTTTCCCCCCGCTATTCCCCGGCTTCTCCCCTTTGTCAATCCCTGCACTGGCTCCCCATTACCCAAAGACTCCAGTTCAAAACCCTAACCATGACATACAAAGCCATCCACAACCTGAGTCCTCCGTACAGCTGTGACCTCATCTCCCGGTACTTGGCTGCACGAAACCTCCGATCCTCACAAGATCTCCTGTACTCCAAGGCAACTGTTAGGTGGATTCATAACTGGCTTAGTGATCGGACCCAAAGAGTGGTCGTAAATGGCTGCACATCCAGTTGGAAGAATGTCTCAAGTGGGGTACCACAGGGCTCTGTCCTGGGCCCTGTATTGTTCAACATCTTTATCAACGATTTAGATGAAGGAATTGAGGGTAAACTGATTAAATTTGCTGATGACACAAAGCTAGGAGGGATAGCTAATACTAGAGAAGAGAGAGAGAGGATTCAAAAAGAGTTAAATAAACTGGAGCAGTGGGCAGCAACTAACAGAATGGTTTTTAACAGGGAGAAATGCAAAGTACTACATCTGGGCAATAAAAATGAAAAAAGCATATATAGAATGGGAGGAATAGGGCTAAGTGACAGCACATGTGAAAAAGACTTGGGTATACTAATAGATCACAGACTGAATATGAGTCAACAGTGTGATGCAGCAGCAAAAAAGGCAAATGCAATTCTAGGATGTATTAACAGAAGCATACAGTCTAGATCACGTGAAGTCATTATTTCCCTCTACTCCTCTTTGGTCAGACCTCATCTGGAATATTGTGTCCAGTTTTGGGCACCACATTTTAAAAAAGACATCAACAAACTGGAGCAAGTTCAGAAAAGAGCGACCAGAATGGTGACCGGTCTGCAAACCCTGTCTTATGAGGAAAGGTTGCAGGATTTGGGAATGTTTAGTTTGCAAAAGAGAAGACTGAGAGGAGACTTAATAGCTGTCTACAAATATCTAAAGGGCTGTCACATTGTAGAAGGATCAACTTTATTCTCATTTGCACAAGGAAAGACTAGAAGCAATGGGATGAAACTGAATGGGAGGAGACACAGATTAGATATTAGAAAAAACTTTTTGACAGTTAGAGTGATCAATGAGTGGAACAGGCTGCCACGAGAAGTGGTGAGTTCTCCTTCAATGGAAGTCTTCAAACAGAGGCTGGACAGACATCTGACTGGGATGATTTAGCGAATCCTGCTTTGAGCAGGGGGTTGGACCAGATGGCCCAGGAGGTCCCTTCCAACTCTACGATTCTATGATTCTATGATTCTATGATTCTCCCCTCTTATCTCCTCTTCCCACAATCGCATGAAAGATTTCTCCCACGCATCCCCCCTACTCTGGAACTCTCTACCACAACATATCAGACTCTCACCTACCATGGAAACCTTGAAAAAGAACTTGAAGACCTACCTCTTCCGACAAGCCTACAACTTGCAGTAACCACCGATCCACAAAACTGCTGCACGACCAGCTCTACCTTCGCCTACTGTATTCTAACCCATCCCTTGTAGATTGTGAGCCCTCGTGGGCAGGGTCCTCTCTCATCCTGTACCAGTCGTGACTTGTATTGTTGAAGATTACTGTACTTGTCTGTATTATGTATACCCCTCCTCACTTGTAAAGCGCCATGGAATAAATGGCGCTGTAAAAATAAATAATAATAATAATAATAATAATAATAATAATAATAACAACTCTGCAAAGAGCAAGGAAAAAATGCTGCCAAAATGCTATGCGTGAACAAGCCCCAGCAATGTGTAAGGGCTAGGAGTGGGTCTCCAGGGCTCTCCTCTAGCTCACTGTGTGGTTTCTGGAGCTCTAGACTTGATTTACTCCCCCTGTGGGCTCCCTCATGACTCATTTTGCAGATTTCTTCCCCCAGTATGTCTGGTAACCAGCACTTAGTTACTGGAAGCGTGACCTCAGCACCAGTCCCCTGTGACTTCCTGACCAATAATTTCATGTATCAACCTCTGACCTTCATTAACATTTTCATCTTTTCCGACAAGATGAAGAAGATGGAGAATATGGAGAAGAATATGAAGACTAAGATGAAGAAGATGGAGAAGATGGAGAAGAAGATGAAGAAGATGGAGAAGATGGAAAAGAAGGAGAAGAAGAAGAAGAAGATGATGAAGATGGAGAAGATGATGATGAAGAAGATGAAGAAGGAGAAGAAGAAGAAGGAGAAGAAGATGATCTTCTCCATCTTCTTCTTCATCTTCTCCATCTTTTTCTCATTCTTCTTCTTCATCTTCTTCTGCTTCTTCTTCATCATCTTCTCCATCTTCTCCTTCTTCTTCTTCTTCTTCTTCTTCTTCTTCATCATCATCTTCTCCATCTTTTTCTTCATCTTCTCCATCTTCTTCATCTTCTCCATCTTCTTCTTCATCTTCTCCATCTTCTTCTTCTTCATCTTCGCCATCGTCTTCATCATCTTCTTCATCATCTCCATCTACTTCATCATCTTCTTCTTCTTCTCCTTCTTCTTCTTCATCATCTTCTTCTTCTTCTTCATGAAGGGTTAAAAGTCATGCCAGTTGTGTTTACAGTCCTGCCGACTTTTCTTCTCTATTGACTTGCATCGGGTTTCGTGTTTCACGACTTGTTTCGCCCACTTTTCATGAAAGTCGGCCGATTTTGGTCGACCCGACTTTTGAGAAATTCGGGTTTCATGAAACTCGACTCAACCCTAAAAAGGCTAAAGTCGCTCATCTCTAATCATCATAAGTACATAAATTGAACACTAGAGCTTTCACTAGAACAAACATACTGCACCAGAACCATCATTAGTAAATAACTATGTCACTACAGCTTCTATCAGTATATATTAATATGGCACCAGAACCACTATCAGTACATTAATTCGTCACCAGAACCACAGCCAGTAAATAAATACACCAGCATCATTATATACATAAATATATACAGTATGATATGAGTCTTATACGGCCGCCTCTTGTCTACAGGTAACTATTCTCAATGTATCTGGCATTAGTCATTATCATGTCATCATGTGTCACTTATACATAGGACTGCAAGGAAACCTACGGCCTTATCACATATTTAGCTCTGCTACACCTCTCACTGGACTTTGTCTTATCTTTTGCAGGGAGGAGGCGTTTCTACTATTACTGCAGAGTGCTGGGCTAGATGCACAGAACCCGCTGCTGACAATCATTAGTCGCTGATGGACACCGGTGAAGACCTGCACCAGAAAACTGGACCCGGTGGATTTCCTGATCTTCATGTGGGACCTCCGGTGTAGATGAGCAGCGGGAATAACACAGCAGTAATAAACAGCGGCAAAGCATTTCTTGTGTGTGGTGATTATATATTGTGTGAGATCTGATATATGTGGGGGCTGTGCTGTAATAATGGAGACCCCTCACCTGCACCGTGTACCCCTGTGCGCTCTGTAGTCACTGCTACAATATGGGATCTACAATGTGGCAACTTGTGGCTGCAATGTCCATGACAATGCGTCTCCCATTTGCACGCCACCTCCTCACCGCGCCCCCTATCCATCGGAGTCCCGCAAGGTTCAGTCGTAGGGCCCCTGCTCTTCTCCGTTTACACCTTCGGCCTCGGACAGCTTATAGAATCTCAAGGCTTTCAGTATCATCTCTATGCTGATGACACACAGATCAACATCTCTGGACCAGATATCACCTCCCTACTAAACAGAATCCCTCAATGTCTGTCTGCTATTTCATCCTTCTTCTCCACTAGATTTCTAAAACTTATTATGGACAAAACAGAATTAATCATCTTTCGCCCATCTCACGTGACCCCCCCAACGAACCTGTCCATTAAAGTAAATGGCTGCCTACTCTCTCCAGTCCCACAAGCTCGCTGCCTTTGGGTTATCCTTGACACTGATCTCTCTTTCAAATCACACATCCAAGCCCTTTCCAGTTCCTGCCGACTTCAACTCAAAAATATTTCACGGATCCGTACATTCCTCAACCAAGAATCTGCAAAAATTCTAGTCCATGCCCTCATCATCTCCCGCCTTGACTACTGCAACCTCCTGCTCTGTGGCCTCCCCTCTAACACTCTCGCACCCCTCCAATCTATTCTTAACTCTGCTGCCCGACTAATCCACCTTTCCCCCCGCTATTCCCCGGCTTCTCCCCTTTGTCAATCCCTGCACTGGCTCCCCATTACCAAAAGACTCCAGTTCAAACCCTAACCATGACATACAAAGCCATCCACAACCTGAGTCCTCCGTACAGCTGTGACCTCGTCTCCCGGTACTTGCCTGCACGAAACCTCCGATCCTCACAAGATCTCCTTCTGTACTCCCCTCTTATCTCCTCTTCCCACAATCACATGCAAGATTTCTCCCACGCATCCCCCCTACTCTGGAACTCTCTACCACAACATATCAGACTCTCACCTACCATGGAAACCTTGAAAAAGAACTTGAAGACCTACCTCCTCCGACAAGCCTACAACTTGCAGTAACCACCGATCCACAAAACCGCTGCACGACCAGCTCTTCCTTCGCCTACTGTATTCTAACCCATCCCTTGTAGATTGTGAGCCCTCGCGGGCAGGGTCCTCTCTCATCCTGTACCAGTCGTGACTTGTATTGTTGAAGATTACTGTACTTGTTTGTATTATGTATACCCCTCCTCACTTGTAAAGCGCCATGGATTAAATGGCGCTGTAATAATAAATAATAATTATAATAACAACTCTGCAAAGAGCAAGGAAAAAATGCTGCCAAAATGCTATGCGTGAACAAGCCCCAGCAATGTGTAAGGGCTAGGAGTGGGTCTCCAGGCTCTCCTCTAGCTCACTGTGTGGTTTCTGGGGCTCTAGACTTGATTTACTCCCCCTGTGGGCTCCCTCATGACTCATTTTGCAGAATTCTTCCCCCAGTATGTCTGGTAAACAGCACTTAGTTACTGGAAGCGTGACTTCAGCACCAGTCCCCTGTGACTTCCTGACCAATGATTTCATGTATCAACCTCTGACCTTCATTAACATTTTCATCTTTTCCGACAAGATGAAGAAGATGGAGAATATGGAGAAGAATATGAAGAATAAGATGAAGAAGATGGAGAAGAAGATGAAGAAGATGGAGAAGATGGAAAAGAAGGAGAAGAAAAAGATGAAGAAGATGATGAAGAAGATGATGAAGAAGATGGAGAAGATGATGAAGAAGATGAAGAAGGAGAAGAAGAAGAAGGAGAAGATGATCTTCTCCATCTTCTTCTTCATCTTCTCCATCTTCTTCTCCTTCTTCTTCTTCATCTTCTTCTGCTTCTTCTTCTTCATCATCTTCTCCATCTTCTTCTCCTTCTTCTTCTTCTTCATCATCATCTTCTCCATCTTCTTCATCATTTCCATCTTCTTCTTCTTCTTCTTCATCTTCTTCATCTTCTCCATCTTCTTCTTCATCGTCTCCATCTTCTTCTTCATCTTCTCCATCGTCTTCATCATCTTCTTCATCATCTCCATCTTCTTCATCATCTTCTTCATCTTCTTCTCCTTCTTCTTCTTCATCTTCTTCTTCTTCATCATCTTCTTCTTCTTCATGAAGGGTTAAAAGTCATGCCAGTTGTGTTTACAGTCCTGCTGACTTTTCTTCTCCATTGACTTGCATCGGGTTTTGTGTTTCACGACTTGTTTCGCCCACTTTTCATGAAAGTCGGACGATTTTGGTCGACCCGACTTTTGAGAAAGTCGGGTTTCATGAAACCCGACTCGACCCTAAAAAGGCAAAAGATGCTCATCTCTAATCATAAGTACATAAATTGAACACTAGAGCTTTCACTAGTACAAACATACGGCACCAGAACCATCATTAGTAAATAACTATGTCACTACAGCTTCTATCAGTATATGAATATGGCACCAGAACCACTATCAGTACATTAATGCGTCACCAGAACCACAGCCAGTAAATCAATACACCAGCATCATTATCTACATAAATATATACAGTATGATATGAGTCTTATACGGCCGCCTCTTGTCTACAGGTAACTATTCTCAATGTATCTGGCGTTAGTCATTATCACATCATCATGTGTCACTTATACATAGGACTGCAAGGAAACCTACGGCCTTATCACATATTCAGCTCTGCTACACCTCTCACTGGACTTTGTCTTATTTTTTGCAGGGAGGAGGCGTTTCTACTATTACTACAGAGTGCTGGGATAGATGCACAGAACCCGCTGCTGACAATCATTAGTCGCTGATGGACACCGGTGAAGGCCTGCACCAGAAAACTGGACCCGGTAGATTTCCTGATCTTCATGTGGGACCTCCAGTGTAGATGAGCAGCGGGAATAACACAGCAGTAATAAACAGCGGCAAAGCATTTCTTGTGTGTGGTGATTATATATTGTGTGAGATCTGATATATGTGGGGGCTGTGCTGTAATAATGGAGACCCCTCACCTGCACCGTGTACCCCTGTGCGCTCTGTAGTCACTGCTACAATATGGAATCTACAATGTGGCAACTTGTGGCTGCAATGTCCATGACAATGTGTCTCCCATTTGCACACCATCTCCTCACCGCGCCCCCTATCCATCGGAGTCCCGCAAGGTTCAGTCCCAGGGCCCCTGCTCTTCTCCGTTTACACCTTCGGCCTCGGACAGCTTATAGAATCTCAAGGCTTTCAGTATCATCTCTATGCTGATGACACACAGATCAACATCTCTGGACCAGATATCACCTCTCTACTAAACAGAATCCCTCAATGTCTGTCTGCTATTTCATCCTTCTCCACTAGATTTCAAAAACTTAATATGGACAAAACAGAATTAATCATCTTTCGCCCATCTCACGTGACCCCCCCAACGAACCTATCCATTAAAGTAAATGGCTGCCCACTCTCTCCAGTCCCACAAGCTCGCTGCCTTGGGGTTATCCTTGACACTAATCTCTCTTTCAAATCACACATCCAAGCCCTTTCCAGTTCCTGCCGACTTCAACTCAAAAATATTTCACGGATCCGTACATTCCTCATCCAAGAATCTGCAAAAACCCTACTCCATGCCCTCATCATCTGCCGCCTTGACTACTGCAACCTCCTGCTCTGTGGCCTCCCCTCTAACACTCTCGCACCCCTCCAATCTATTCTTAACTCTGCTGCCCGACTAATCCACCTGTCCCCCCCGCTATTCCCCGGCCTCTCCCCTTTGTCAATCCCTGCACTGGCTCCCCATTACCCAAAGACTCCAGTTCAAAACCCTAACCATGACATACAAAGCCATCCACAACCTGAGTCCACCGTACATCTGTGACCTCGTCTCCCGATACTTACCTGCACGAAACCTCCGATCCTCACAAGACCTCCTTCTGTACTCCCCTCTTATCTCCTCTTCCCACAATTGCATACAAGAGTTCTCCCACGCATCCCCCCTACTCTGGAACTCTCTACCACAACATATTAGACTCTCGCCTACCATGGAAACCTTCAAAAAGAACTTGAAGACCTACCTCTTCCGAAAAGCCTACAACTTGCAGTAACCACCGCTCCACCAAACCGCTGCACGACCAGCTCTACCTTCGCCTACTGTATTCTCACCCATCCCTTGTAGATTGTGAGCCCTCGCGGGCAGGGTCCTCTCTCATCCTGTACCAGTCGTGACTTGTATTGTTGAAGATTACTGTACTTGTATGTATTATGTATACCCCTCCTCACTTGTAAAGCGCCATGGAATAAATGGCGCTGTAATAATAAATAATAATAATAATAATAACAACTCTGCAAAGAGCAAGGAAAAAATGCTGCCAAAATGCTATGCGTGAACAAGCCAAAGCAATGTGTAAGGGCTAGGAGTGGGTCTCCAGGGCTCTCCTACAGCTCGCTGTTTGGTTTCTGGGGCTCCAGACTTGATTTCCTCCCCCTGTGGGCTCCCTCATGACTCATTTTGCAGATTTCTTCCCCCAGTATGTGTGGTAATCAGCACTTAGTTACTGGAAGCGTGACCTCAGCACCAGTCCCCTGTGACTTCCTGACCAATGATTTCATGTATCAACCTCTGACCTTCATTAACATTTTCATCCTTTTCCGACAAGATAAAGAAGATGGAGAAGAATAGGAAGAAGATGGAGAATAAGATGAAGAAGATGGAGAAGATGGAGAAGATGGAGAAGAAGATGAAGAAGATGGAGAAGGAGAAGAAGAAGATGAAGAAGATGATGAAGAAGATGATGAAGAAGAAGATGAAGAAGAAGATGATGGAGAAGATGAAGAAGGAGAAGATGATGAAGATGAACAAGGAGAAGACTTCATCTTCATCTTCTTCATCTTCACCATCTTCTCCATCTTCTCCATCTTCTTCATCTTCTCCATCTTCTCCATCTTCTTCATCATCTTCTACATCTTCTCCATCTTCTTCTCCTTCTTCTTCTTTTTCTTCATCATCATCTTCTCCACCTTTTTCTCCATCTTCTCCATCTTTTTCTTCATCTTCTCCATCTTCTTCATCATCTCCATCTTCTTCTTCATCTTCTTCTACATCGTCTTCATCTTCTCCATCTTCTTCTTCATCTTCTCCATCTTCTTCTTCATCTTCTCCATCTTCTTCATCATCTTCATCTTTTCCATCTTCTTCATCTTCTTCTCCTTCTTCTTCATCTTATTCTTCATCATCTTCTTCTTCTTCTTCAAGAAGGGTTAAAAGTCATGCCAGTTGTGTTTACAGTCCTGCCGACTTTTCTTCTCCATTGACTTGCATTGGGTTTCGTGTTTCACGACTTGTTTCTCCCACTTTTCATGAAAGTCGGACGATTTTGGTCGACCCGACTTTTGAGAAAGTCGGGTTTCATGAAACCCGACTCGACCCTAAAAAGGCAAAAGTCGCTCATGTCTAATGATCATAATTACATAAATTGAACACTAGAGCTTTCACTAGTACAAACATACGGCACTAGAACCATCATTAGTAAATAACTATGTCACTACACTTCTATCAGTATATGAATATGGCACCAGAAGCACCATCAGTAGATAAATGTATCACCAGAAAGATCATCAGTACAGGACTACATCACCAGAACCACAGCCAGTAAATAAATACACCAGCATCATTATCTACATAAATATATACAGTATGATATGAGTCTTATACGGCCGCCTCTTGTCTACAGGTAACTATTCTCAATGTATCTGGCGTTAGTCATTATCACGTCATCATGTGTCACTTATACATAGGACTGCAAGGAAACCTACGGCCTTATCACATATTCAGCTCTGCTACACCTCTCACTAGACTTTGTCTTATTTTTTGCAGGGAGGAGGCGTTTCTACTATTACTACAGAGTGCTGGGATAGATGCACAGAACCCGCTGCTGACAATCATTAGTCGCTGATGGACACCGGTGAAGACCTGCACCAGAAAACTGGACCCGGTGGATTTCCTGATCTTCATGTGGGACCTCCGGTGTAGATGAGCAGCGGGAATAACACAGCAGTAATAAACAGCGGCAAAGCATTTCTTGTGTGTGGTGATTATATATTGTGTGAGATCTGATATATGTGGGGGCTGTGCTGTAATAATGGAGACCCCTCACCTGCACCGTGTACCCCTGTGCACTCTGTAGTCACTGCTACAATATGGGATCTACAATGTGGCAACTTGTGGCTGCAATGTCCATGACAATGCGTCTCCCATTCGCACACCATCTCCTCACCGCGCCCCCTATCCATCGGAGTCCCCCAAGGTTCAGTCCTAGGCCCCCTGCTCTTCTCCGTTTACACCTTCGGCCTCGGACAGCTCATAGAATCTCAAGGCTTTCAGTATCATCTCTATGCTGATGACACACAGATCAACATCTCTGGACCAGATATCACCTCTCTACTAAACAGAATCCCTCAATGTCTGTCTGCTATTTCATCCTCCACTAGATTTCTAAAGCTTAATATGGACAAAACAGAATTAATCATCTTTCTCCCATCTCACGTGACCCCTCCAACAGACCTATCCATTAAAGTAAATGGCTGCCTACTCTCGCCAGTCCCACAAGCTCGCTGCCTTGGGGTTATCCTTGACACTGATCTCTCTTTCAAACCACATAGCCAAGCCCTTTCCACTTCCTGCCGACTTCAACTCAAAAATATTTCACGGATCCGTACATTCCTCAACCAAGAATCTGCAAAAACCCTAGTCCATGCCCTCATCATTTGCCGCCTTGACTACTGCAACCTCCTGCTCTGTGGCCTCCCCTCTAACACTCTCGCACCCCTCCAATCTATTCTTAACTCTGCTGCCCGACTAATCCACCTGTCCCCCCCGCTATTCCCTGGCTTCTCCCCTTTGTCAATCCCTGCACTGGCTCCCCATTACCCAAAGACTCCAGTTCAAAACCCTAACCATGACATACAAAGCCATCCACAACCTGAGTCCTCCGTACATCTGTGACCTCGTCTCCCGGTACTTACCTGCACGAAACCTCCGATCCTCACAAGATCTCCTTCTGTACTCCCCTCTTATCTCCTCTTCCCACAATTGCATACAAGAGTTCTCCCACGCATCCCCCCTACTCTGGAACTCTCTACCACAACATATCAGACTCTCGCCTTCCCTGGAAACCTTCAAAAAGAACTTGAAGACCTACCTCTTCCGACAAGCCTACAACTTGCAGTAACCACCAATCCACCAAACCGCTGCATGACCAGCTCTTCCTTCGCCTACTGTATTCTCACCCATCTCTTGTAGATTGTGAGCCCTCGCGGGCAGGGTCCTCTCTCATCCTGTACCAGTCGTGACTTGTATTGTTGAAGATTACTGTACTTGTATGTATTATGTATACCCCTCCTCACTTGTAAAGCGCCATGGAATAAATGGCGCTGTAATAATAAATAATAATAATAATAATAACAACTCTGCAAAGAGCAAGGAAAAAATGCTGCCAAAATGCTATGCGTGAACAAGCCCCAGCAATGTGTAAGGGCTAGGAGTGGGTCTCCAGGGCTCTCCTATAGCTCGCTGTTTGGTTTCTGGGGCTCCAGACTTGATTTCCTCCCCCTGTGGGCTCCCTCATGACTCATTTTGCAGATTTCTTCCCCCAGTATGTCTGGTAATCAGCACTTAGTTACTGGAAGCGTGACCTCAGCACCAGTCCCCTGTGACTTCCTGACCAATGATTTCATGTATCAACCTCTGACCTTCATTAACATTTTCATCGTTTTCCGAGAAAATAATGTTTTTGTTTTTTAAACTCACATAGTTTTACTTCATTTTTGTGGCCCCCAAATAAGTAAAGCTGCTCGTCATAAAATTTCTAAAAATAAAAACCCAAACACAAACATTATAAGATAAACATTGTTTCTATTTTGCACTGTTTTCTGGATACAGCCTGCAGTATAAAGTATCATGGACGGATCGCTGTGACATGGCAGACTGACGTTACAGGGCAGCGATTTGACGAGCTGTAATTTATTTGTAATTCCTGTTGATACAAGTGTATAATATTCACCGATCCAAACATTTCTGGATATCTGCAGAAAATCAGATGACTTTCATCTCTTTTTGTTCCATTCTTACGTTTCCTGCTGCCATCTTTATTCTGCGGTCAGCGATCCGTCAGGAGATCGCCCGCTCTCTGTTGCTCAATCATTTGCTCATCTTTATACAGACACAGATTAGGGCAGACATGTGAAATAGTCGCTCTACACCCACCAGGGCTGGTGAGGCCGTCACGTGGACACTAGAGATGAGCGACTTTGCCTTTTTTGGGGTCGAGTCGGATTTCATGAAACCCGACTTTCTCAAAAGCCGGGTCGAACGAAATGGGCCGATTATCGTGAAAAGTCGAAGGCCGACTGAAACACAAAACCCAATGCAAGTCAATGGGGAAGCAAAGTCGGCAGGGAGTGGAGGACAGGAAACACACCTACAGTGCTCATTTGAATGCCTAAAACATCAATTCTCAGGGTCAGATTCTGGCTGTGTAGAGTGTGAGGGGAATGTAGTGGTCTGGGTCAATGTACCAGCAGAATCATCTAGCAGTGGCTGGGCATCAGTGCACTTGTGGCGCCCCCAGGGGTACGGTCGCCACAGTGGCATTACCTTCCTCCTAGGGAGTGTGATGTCATGCTTGGGAGCAATGAAGGATCTCTCTAGCAGTTAAACCAACACATAACACATTTCCCACTCCAGGCCAGCAGGGAGACCTCTGAACCTGACTGCTGAGGAGCTGCTCTCTGTGGTTAGGTGGAGGTATGTTAGGGCAGTCTGTGAAGGGAATGGGAAGTGTATGGATGTGAGAAGGGGAGCTGGAGGATGAGCAGAGTTAAGGCTCACTCCTAGCTGGAGCGCATGGTTCAGATTCCAGTCTCCGAGCTGGTAGGGACACTGACGTTCCTGCAGCAGAAACCGGAGGAAGTAGCAGCTGTAAATGCTCTGTACCCAACTAAGGCTCGGAGGCCCCAGCAGTGACGTGTGGGTGCCAGAAGGAAAAGGCTATGGCTGCCTGCCATACGAGAAAGTTCAAAAAGAGTCAACAGGGGGAACTTCATTGAACTCAGCACTGCGAGTACCTCAGATAAGCGCTAGAACGGAGGCCACACTACTTATCTGCAGAGAGAGAAATACAAATTGGCTTCCAGGCTGACCAACTCCTTCTCCATCTGTACTCTGGGTCCTGGACGGCACTTACCAAGTACAGGTAAAGGATCTGCACGACTGTGTCTGTCATCTTTCTCTTGCGCCTGGCGCACGGCTCTGCTACATCCTGCACTGCACACCATCTACCAACTCTTTCATCTGCCCTGCGACTACAGCTCTACCTGTGCAGGGCTTCTACATCTTAGCTGCACCACAACATCTGTCCTAGAGAAGCGACACTGCAGCGCGGGTCAATCTAATCAGAAACCACAGGTGGCGTCACGTATCATTCACCTATAAACGTAATTCACCCCTTTGCATGGACGCCCAGGGCCACGGAACGGGTCACCACCACCGTGACACATCCCTGTGAGACACCAGCCCGGTACCGATTAACCCCACTGCCCTGACTGGCCACTCACACTCCATGTCAGATTCATCTTGGACTGGGGAATTCACGATTTGACTTGATAACCCAGGCATGGTATGATAGAAAGAGCTACATGGACTAATGTGAAGTGTGGCCTGCAGCATCATTCACTTTTGGTGGGGGTGAAGGACACAAGGAAAGGGGTTCTTCCTGACCAGGAGCCAGCACTTGATGACTCAGTGCTTGCATTTTTTTAAACTTCAGAAGAGGAGGGCATATTTGCTGGAGTCTGCTTCGGCAATGTAAGCCAAAACCAGTTCCTCATGCTCCGGCTTTAAAAGCGGTTAACCTACTCCCATAAAAGCTAGCCCTCCAGGCTTTCCGGAGCCAGACCATGACGCAGGCTCAACACCTCCTGCCTTAGCTGCTATTGTGCTTTTGCCACTACCAGCAGATGCACCACCACCATCAGCACCAGCTGGCCCCCCACGCCCACGTCCGTGGCCTCTTCCACCAAACTTCAAAATTTTGCAGAAAATAGACCCAAAATAACATCAGATATATGGTACTGTATCAGAAATGTACAGCTCTATTCAGTCAAAGGATAATTGTCAATCTCCCTATATATTCCATCAGTCACACAAAAATGCTCACAGGCTCAGTATGGATTAGACAAGAATATAAAAAGTAGACAAAGTGTACAGTATCATCAGATAACAGGTATATATAGTATAGTTTAAACATTCTAAATCTCCGTAGAAATTTCAGGAGGCACACACAGACACTCTCAGGCTCAGTATTAGATTACAACACAATATAAAAAGCCGTAAAACGGTAATGGATCTGAAGAGTACAGCTGTACACAGTGTAGGGGTCATTGTTGTCAATCTCAGTATTTATTTCCACAGTCAGAAGATAACTCTCACTTGGTCAGTTTGGATTAGACCAGAATATAACAAGCAGTAAATGGGCAATGTATCACAAGCGTAGAGCTGTATACAGTGTTGGGGTAATTTTTAAATGTACATTTAAATTGCAGGAGTAACCCATAGACTCTCACACGCTCAGGATGGATCACACCACAATATAACAAGAAGATCTGCAAGAAATAATCACACATGTGGGACAATGTTCCAGGTGTCAATGATACACTTAGAGTGGTGGTTGGAGGAGGACTTCCTGGCAGAAAGGGTACAGTATCACCAGATACCAGGTATATATAGCATAGTTTAAACATTAAAAATGTACGTCTATATATCAGGAGTACGAGTGCAAATTAACTTGGCAAACACACGTGGAGATGCAAGTGACAATGAAATTTAATAAGTGCAGTACATACAGTAAACGTTTCGGTCAATAATGACCTTCGTCATTGTACTGAAACAAAGAGATTACAAAAATAAACAGAAATATATACAACATAATTTTGCTGGGTACAATCGTGTTTTAAATAGCGTTTTTTGCCGCACACCATACAAATATTACAGCAAACAAGCGGGATAATTAGAAATAGGAATCCCGCTTGTTTGCTGTAATATTTGTATGGTGTGCGGCAAAAAACACCTTTTAAAACACGATTGTACCCAGCAATATTATGTTGTATATATTTCTGTTTATTTTTGTAGTCTCTTTGTTTCAGTACAATGACGAAGCTCATTATTGACCGAAACGTTTACTGTATGTACTGCACTTATTAAATTTCATTGTCACTTGCATCTCCACGTGTGTGTGCCAAGTTAATTTGCACTTGTATACGGTTTGGGACCCTGCTTGTGCACCACCATTTTGAGAAGTTGTGCCAACGGTCTTTATATCTCTATATATCAGGAGTAGTGTTGACCCACCCCGCTAGTGTTTTGGTTCGTCGCACAGGAGGCAAGTTCGTCGAATGTTCGTCGAACGTTCGACGAACACCGTTGAACCCCATTGAAAACAATGGCAGGCAAACATAAACACATACAAACACATAGAAAACAATTACAAAACACCTTAAAAGGTGTCCCAAAGCAGACAAAATGCTCAGAAGACAAAAATAACATATGGAAAAGGGCAACTACATTTAGAAAAGAGGTGGAGTAAAAGGAGGAGGTGGAGGAGACACAGATATAGGCTTGTTATGCCCTTATGAAGTCAAGAAAGGCTGGAATAAAAATGTAAAATACAAACAAAAAAGAAAATCTGAAATCGAACACGATCATATACCGTCGGACTTCCCACCAATAACTTATGCCAGCTGTCGATCGGGCGGCGTTATTCCCACGAACCTCCAAACAGCGTCCATGAAGGCAAAGTGTCTGCTTTCCGGGGGCAGTATGATTGCAAAGCTGAACCTTAAAGGAATGTCCAATAGGGCACCACCAGGAGTGGAGCCTGCGGCTTAATTGGACTCCACCCGTGAAACCACAACCATGCCACCTAAAGAAAAGATGCACACATTGAAAGCTTTGTCGATTCTGTGTGTGGTGTGGTATGTCCGTTTTTAGTTGTGCTAGAGATTTGTCAGCTTTATTCCGTTAACGAACGAGACTCCGGCATGCCCCCGCGGTACGCGTCAAGCTTACTAGAGGGACATGCGAAGCTCTGGCACGTGAGATCGAGCAATAACAGGTCTATCATCCCCTTACATGTCCGGGACTGCATGCGCAGTACACTGAAAGGACCAGCTTTTGTCGCTTACAGGTGCAGATAACCCGCTGAACACCGTTAGTGATGGGGATCTGGGATTTCAATTCTTCCCCGCGAACGATGATTTCCCAGTAAGTGCAGGTCAACCGCAATTCCGGAATTAGGCCTAACCGTCATTCCTGAAAAAATGAAAAAATGTCCAAACCACAGGTGCTGTAGCTTGTTTAACAGCTCGGCAGCCGTTCTCAGGCCCAGTATGGATTCAACAAGATTGTAGAAAGTTGATAAAGGGTACAGTTTCACCGGATAACAGGTATGTAAAGCATAGTTTACACATTAAAAACCTATGTCTATAGATCAGGAGGCAGGCTCAGACAGTCTCAGGGCCAGTATGGATTAGACGTGATTGGACAAAGGTGAGAAAGGGTACCGTATCACCGGATAACAGGTATGTATAGCATAGTTTACACATTTAAAACCTATGTCTATATATCAGGAGGCAGGCTCAGACGGTCTCAGGGCCAGTATGGATTAGACGTGATTGGACAAAGGTGAGAAAGGGTACCGTATCACCAGATAACATGTATGGATAGCATAGTTTACACATTTAAAACCTATGTCTATATATCACGAGGCAGGCTCAGACAGTCTCAGGCCCAGTATGGATTAGACGTGATTGGACAAAGGTGAGAAAGGGTACAGTATCACCAGATAACATGTATGGATAGCATAGTTTACACATTTAAAACCTATGTCTATATATCAGGAGGCAGGCTCAGACAGTCTCAGGCCCAGTATGGATTAGACGTGATTGGACAAAGGTGAGAAAAGGTACAATATCACTGCATAGCAGGTATATAGAGCATAGTTTAAACATTTAAAATCTCTGTGATATCAGTATGGATTGGACAACAATCTAAAAAGTAGAAAAAAGGAAATGTATTTGAAGTGTACACAAGTATACACTTTTGGTGGTATTTTTAAATCTTCATATATATTTCTGTCTCAGTAAGACAGTCTAGACTCTCTGCAATAGGAAATGAGATGCATACAATTACTGACATAAAGTCTAGTGATTGCAGAAATCTAGGAATTACTAATCACGGGAAAAACTTCCGTGACAATTCTCAGAGGCGATGCTGACCCTCAATTAATTTGTGTGTGGAGACAGCAAAAACCTTTCATTGTGAAGAAAGTGTTGCTGTATCGCAGTACCGTTGATCCCATCACCGTTACTCATCTCCATCAAATTTTGATCACAGGGAGAGATGTAAACATGGTGCTCACTGCCTATCATGATCTATCACGTAACTTTGGAGTGCAAAAGACAGAAGCCACAGGCGATTCTATTGGATTGGCATGAGAGGGCACATTTAAAAATGTGCGCCGGAATGTCACACGTCTGTGAGTAGGAAAACTGTGAAAGCTGATGAGAAACCACCACTGCATCTCATTGTGAGTCGACGTCCATAAGAAATGGAAGCCATTGATCATCTGAAGCTAGAGCCTGGCCAGCGGGACAGGGCATAGCTACGTCTTAACCATTATCTATTAGTTCAACAAATTTATAGTGGCAGTCCCAGTGAAGGATTTGACAGCCCAGACTACGCAGCGGAGGAGCAGGGAGAGGTAAACATTGCAAATGCTGGGGCCCTGGCCAAGCAAGGGGGGCACACTTGTGGGCGTCGGTACTGGCACTGGGCCCCTCATAGTACAGCGGTGTGTCTGACGGCGGGTTTGCACCCCCACCGTCAGAGTCACTTGATTGCACTATGAGGTACCCTGTGCCAGTGCCCGCGCCCAAGAGTCGGCCCACCCACCTGTCCAGGGCAACGGCACTCGCACGGTTGCGTGCGCTAGGTGGTGACCCCGGCCATGGGGGTGGGAGGCAAGCCAGTTAGGGAGGTTTACAAAATGGCATATGTTGATGTTGGACATTCAGCTGCTGCTAAAGGCGAAATTGGTCAAGTCCGAGGAAGAGGAGGACCAAAGCAAGCCATTTTTCTGGCAACCTATGTGTCATCAGGGGAAGGTGGGACAAAATCCTTGGAAACCCATGCATGGTTCATTTTAATGAAGGTTAGATCATCCACATTTTGGGTCGACAGACGGGTCCTTTTTTCTGTCAGGATTGATCCAGCAGCACTGAAGACTCTTTCCGATAGCACACTTGCAGCTGGGCAAGCGAGCTCCTGTAAGGCATATTGTGCCAATTCAGGCCAGGTGTCCAGTTTAGCGGCCCAATAGTCAAATGGGAATGACCTGTGAGGGAGAACATCGATATGGGACGAGAAGTAGTTTGTAACCATAGTTGACAACTGCTGTCTCCTGTCACTTTCAATCGATGCAGTATTACCAGTCATGTGAGCGGGACTTGAAAAATCAGTCCACAACATGGTCATGAAACCCCTGTCTCCAACGCCACTTCTGATGTGTGCACCACCAACACCTCTTCCAAGTTGCCCCCGGCCCCTATGGCTCGTGTGAGAGCCATCACCGCTGCTGTGTGCTGGGAATGCCTCAACCAACCGGTTTACCAGAGTTGCTTGTTTGTTAGCCAATATTAGGTCAAGGTTCTCCTGTGGCATGATGTTTTGGAATTTGCCTTTATAGAGTGGATCCAGGATGCTGGCCAACCAGTAGTCGTCATCGTTCATCATTTTGGCAATGCGGGGGTCCCCTTTTAGGATCTGCAAGGCATAATCTGACATGTGGGCCAATGTTCCCGGTGTCAATGATGCACTGCGAGTGCTGGGTGGAGGAGCACTTTCTGCCAAATCCACATCCCTCCAGTCACGCACAAACCCAGTACCAGACCTTGCCACGCCAACATTTTCTCTTGCCCCACGAGAAGCATCCTCCTCCTCTAAATAATCATCCCCATCATCATAATCCTCCTCCTCTTCCTCTTCTTCCTCCACCTCGTCCAGGAGAGGTCCCGGAGCAGACAATACCTGACTGTCATCAAGGCTTCACTCTTCCTCTTCCTCATCATCCTTGGCTGCAGACGCCTGCTCCTTAATGTGCGTCAAAGTTTGCATGAGCAGACGCATAAGTGGGATGCTCATGCTTATGATGGCGTCATCTGCGCTTACCAGCCGTGTGCATTCCTCAAAACACTGAAGGACTTTACAGAGGTCTTTCAGCTTCGACCACTGCACACCTGTCAACTCCATGTCTGCCCTCAAAGTGCCTGCCTGTGTATCCTCTCACAAATGCATTACGGCCTGCCTCTGTTCGCACAGCTGCTCAAATATGTGCAGGGTGGAGTTCCACCTTGTTGCAACGTCGATAATTAGGCGGTGCTTGGGATGGTGGAGCAATCGCTGCAGCTTCTGCATACGACTGGAGTGTACCGGCGACCAGTGGATGTGCGAGGACAGTCTTCGAACCTTATGGAGCAGGCCTGTTAACTCTGGATAATTATTGAGGAAGCATTGCACCACCAGGTTCAAGGTGTGAGCCAAGCAAGGTATATGTCTGAGTTTTGAAAGGGCTATGGCTGCCACAAAATTCCGGCCGTTATCACTAACTACCTTGCCTGCCTCAAGATGTAGACTGCCCAGCCATGACTCAGTTTGTCGCTGAAAGTAGTCGGCCAGTACCTCCGCGGTGTGTCTGTCGCCCAAACACATCATCTTCAACACAGCCTGCTGACGCTTTCCACTAGCTGATCGATAGTGGGACACCTCGTGTGCAACACTGGCAGCTGCGGATGGAGTGCTCGTGCGACTGCGCTCTGTGGACAAGTTTTCGCTTCTGGAGGAGGAGGAGGGTCGAACGCCTACAGCCAACTGTTTCCTATACCGTGGGCTAGGCAGCACTGTCCCACCACCGCTGTCCCCTGTGGACCCTGCATCCACCACAGTAACCCTGTGCGCAATGCCTACTGGACCATGCATCAGTTGTGAGGTGCACCTTTCCACTCACTGATTGCTTGAGTGCATGGACAATGCAGTCTTTCACATGAAGGTGGAGGGCTGGGATGGCTTTGCGAGAAAAGAAGTGGCGACTGGGTAGGTCATAGCGTGGTACTGCGTAGGCCATGAGGTCGCGGAAAGCTGCGCTTTCAACCAACCGGTAGGGCATCATCTCTAACGAAATTAGTTTGGCAATGTGGGCATTCAAACCCAGTGTACGCGGATGAAAGGATGAGTACTTTCTTGTCCTACTCAGTCTCTGGTAGGGTGAGCTGGACTTGAGAGCTGCATATGGTGGAACTAGCGGTGGACATGGCGGACTGAGATGATAATGGTGATGGAGCTGGTGTTCTTTCTGATGGCCTAGATTCAGTCTTTCGTTGCAATAACATTTTGATTCCCTGACTGCTTTGGCCATGCGACGACACCTCAACATTTGCTGCTGGTGGTGTGCTAACCGGTGGGCGTACAGTGGGGGAAACAATGTAGCGTTGCTGACTACCTCCTTTTGGAGCAGTTGCACATGTGGAACGTGAGTTTTGGTAGTCCGTCCACGCTTGCAAGTGCATGGTGGTTAAATGTCTAAGCATGCAACTGGTATTCAAATTTCTCAGATTTTTCCCTCGGGTAAAGGTCTTTGCGCACTTCTTACAGATAATCTTTGCCTGATCATTAGGATTTTGTTAAAAAAAGTGCCACACTGCACTCTTCCTACTATGGAGGACATTTTGAGGCCTTGCACGCTGTGCTATTTTGACCATCTGGCCAAGCTGTCCTGCAACTCTTTTGTTTTTTGAAACCCGTTTTTGGACTGCTCCAGGCCTGCCAGATAACAGCTGCTGTGATGTCGATGCCTGCTGCGGATGCTCCTCCTCCTCATCTGAGCTATTGGCAGTGGCACCCTCTTCCCCCAATGGATGCCAATCTGGGTCAACAACTGGGTCATCCATCACCTCCTCTTCAATGTCATGTGCACCTTCCTCTGTGTCACCGTGTATGGTGGTATAGTATGCGGGAAGGGGCACCTGAGTTTCATCAGGGTCAGATTCTGGCTCAGTACACTGCGAGGACAATGTAGTGCTCTGAGTGAATGTACCAGCAGAAAAATCTAGCAGTGGCTGTGCATCAGTGCACTCCATGTCAGATTCATCTTGGCCTGGGTAATTCACAATTTGACTTGATAACCCAGGCATGGTATGAGAAAAGAGCTCCATGGAGTAATCTGTAGTGTGGCCTGCCGCATCCTTCACTTTTGGTAGGGGTGAAGGACACAAGGAAAGGTGTTGTTCCTGACCAGGAGCCTCCACTGACGGCGCAGTGCTTTTATTTTTTGAAACTTCAGAAGAGGAGGCGATAGAGCTGGAGGCTGTGTCAGCAATGTAAGCCAAAACGTGTTCTGAAGCTCTGGCTTTAAAAGCGGTTAACCTACTCCCAGAAAAGGGAGCCTACGAGGCCTTGAGGAGCCAGACAATGACGCAGGCTCACGACCTCCTGCCTTAGGTGCTATTGTGCTTTTGCCACTAACAGCAAAAGCACCACCACCAACACCACCATCAGGACCAGCTGGCAACCCCCGCCCACTTCCACGGCCTCTTCCATCATACTTCCTCATTTTTTTAAAAAAGTATCCAAAATAACAACAGCTATATGGTACTGTAAAACAAGGTAGAGGGTGTATAGAGTATTGGTGAGAATTTGAAGCTCACTGTAGATTGGAGGAGGCTGAACTATTGTCTCAAGCCAGGAGAGATTACACCGCAATGTAACAGGCTGAAATTGGATGCTGTATGACAAGCTGGACGGTGTATAGAGTATTGGTGAGAATTTGAATCTCACTGTAGATTGGAGGACACTGAACTCTTGTCTCAGGCCCAGGAGATATTACAGCGCAATGTAACATGCCGAAATTGGATGCTGTATGACAAGGTGGACGGTGTATAGAGTATTGGTGAGAATTTGAAGCTCACTGTAGATTGGAGGATGCTGAACTATTGTCTGAAGGACCAGGAGAGATTACACCGCAATGTAACAGGCAGAAATTGCCTAGTGTATGACAAACTACAAGGTGTATATAGAATTGGGCAGAATTGGATTCTCCTTAGAGTGTAGGTCTGTAAGAACGGACAAACTCCTCGGTTTTTTCTTACAGTCACACCCAGATAGCTTCAATTTGGCCGTGATAACAGCCAGTACACGGTACTGTGTGAGGAGCGTACACGTACACCGCTGTACGGTGTGTGTATGAAAAAATTGTCAAGCTCCGTGTTTTTGTATACGGACTGACACACGCTGTCTCTCTCTAGTTTTGAATGTAATCAAACAGAAGATATATGAAACTGTTTGAAAAACGGACAAAACTCTAAGGTGTAGGTCTGTAAGAATGGACAAACTCCTCAGCTTTTTCTTACAGAGTCACACACAGATAGCTTCAATTTGGCCGTGATAACAGCCAGTACACGGTACTGTGTGAGGAGCGAACACCGCTGTACGGTGTGTGAAAAAATGAACGCTCACTACCTCACCAGGACAAAACAATAAAATTTGGATTGCTTTGAAAAAAGCAGTTTGAACACCAGTGTGCGCACAGCAATGCAGCTAGCCTTAAAAGGCAGCCTAATCACCACCAGCGCTGCTGCACAAGAGCAAAAATCATCACCATTCACTGCACACTAACTACAGTGAAAAGCGCTATCAGCAGAAGCAGTTTGTTTTTCTTTTGGCCTTCCTAACGCTCTCCCTACAGAATCAGCAGCAGCAGCAGCTCTCCCTATTCTAAGATCAGCATAAGTAAGATGGCGTTCGGCGTGCACTCCCTTTTACACCCCCTGTGACGCCACGCAAAGCAAGCCAATAACTTGCATGCCCTTCTCAAAGATGGTGGTGACCGCTGCCTATGTCATCACATTGCCCACAGTGTCCGTTCTTCCTGATTGGCTGAAAAAGAGCGCTAAAGCATCTTTTGAAACGCGACTTTGGTGCGATGGTCGTCGACCTCGTTGCCGACCTCACGCTAAGGTCGGGTTTCGTTTCATGAAACCCGACTTTGGCGAAAGTCGGCGACTTTTGAATTTGTTCGACCCATTTCGCTGAACTCTTCTGATCTGTCATGTTGGGGGTTGTAGTATTCTATTTATGAATATTATCATTATTTATTTTTAGAGCAGCATTGATTCCATGGTGCTGTATGGTTAACAAACCAATAGTGACAGACTGGTACAGACGGAAGAGGGTCCTGCTCTCTGAGGCTTACACACTACAAGATAATGGGGAAGGAAACAGCAGGTTGGGGGTTGTGGCAGAAACGGTGGTGTGAGTTAGCGGCCCTGCTGCTGGATTTTTGCCTTCCTATGGCCCCCTCCATGTCTTCTGGTATCTGCTCCATGCTTTGGACACTGTGCTGACAAACACAGCTTCCCTTCTTCCCACAGCTCCCATTGATGTGCCATCCTAGATGAGCTGCATTACCTGAGCAACTTGTGTGGGTTGTAGACAATGCCTCATGCTACTGTACAGTACCTCTAGGGGCGAGAGCAAAGACAAAATGCAAAAGTGACCAAAACAGCCAAAAAGGATGAGAACAGAGAAATGGTCTGTGGGTTGTCTTGCTATTTGTCTATCATTTCTACCTGTTGTCTGTTCCATTTGCAGAACAGCAGGAGAAATTGAAAATGTGACTGACTTGGAGTTAAACAACACAATGTAAGTGTTGCCTTTATTCTTTAAGCAGTGTAGGATTAGTAGGGGGAATGGGAGACAATGAATGGATTTGCAGAGGGGAGAAGCAAAGAAGTATCGAGTAGAGAGTTGGATTAGTCAGGGAGCAGGGTTAAGGATGGAATTGCGAGGTGTCAGAGTGTTAGCAGGGAGGTCACAGAGGAGGATGCTGCAGCCTCTGGAGATGATTCAGGGTTGAGGAAAGGATGCATTCTGGAAATATTTTTGAGTTGGAGGCGGCAGGAGGTGGCGAGAGGGTTACTCTGAGGCAGTGGACTTGTGTTACAGATGAAAGCATGATGCAATTTATTATGATAGATTAGGTAGGGGATTAGGTGAGATGGAGGAAAGATGATAAGTTCTGTTTTGTCCACAATGAGACTTAGGTAGTGAGAGAAGAAGGAGGATATGGCTGATGGATGCTCTGGCTGATGGATGCTCTGGGATTCTGGACAGCAGAGAGGTGATGTCTGGGCCAGAGAAGTAGCTCTGAGTGTCATCAGTGTAAAGATGGTACTGGAAGCAGGGTCGGACACCTGCTGGCATACTGGCCAGCATCTGCCTATGGCCCCCATTGCTCAAGGGGCCCCCAGCCAGTGACGTGTCGCTAGTAGAGGCAGACCCAGCTGCTATGGGGCCCCTGAGTAAGGGGGTCCCTCCAGGTGCCAGCAGAGTAGCAGCTGGAGACAGGAGCCTGTCCCCGCTGCTAAAGATAAATTAATATTCACGTTTCTCCAAACCCCCATGGGCGTGGAGAGGAGTGAATACCATTTCACTTTTATAACGGGCAGTGTTAGCCGCAGGCTGAGGCTATCACTGCCCGCAGGAGCGGACATACCGCATGTGATATACCCCAGAGGTGGGCCACTGCAGAGCGGCTAACCTTGAGGGCAATGGCTGGGCAGGGAGTGATCCCTTCAGCTTGGCAGCAGAGTGGAGCTGCAGGGATCCGATGCCATCCTGCTTCCTGCCCGACACTTCCTGTCTGACACAGCGCAGCTGAATGACGTCATCATTCAGAGCAGCTGTTTAAGAGAGAAAGCTGCTGGGATGTGCTGCGGCTGCAGAGAATGTGTGGACAGGTGAGTGGTGCTGTGTGCATGTCTATCTGGCTGCGTGCAGTCCAGTGCTTTGTGTCGGTGTGTGTGTGAGAGTGGTGTGCTGCTGTGTGTGTGGTGCTGTGTGTGTGAGAGAGTTGCTGAACGTGTGTATTGGAGATTGGCAGTGATGTGGGTGATGGAAAGAGCAGTGATGGGGTGGTGGGGGAGAAGGCAATATTGGTGATGGAAAGGATGATAGGGTCGTGGGGGAGGAAGCAATAATGGAGGTGGTGGAATGGGCAATGATGGGGTGATGGGGGAGAAGTCAATGATGGTTGTGGTGGAAAGGGCAACGGTGGTGGTGGGGGGAGCCAATGATGAGGTGTTGGAATGGGCAATGCTTGGAGTGGTGAGGGAGATAGCAATGATGGTTGTGGTGGAAAGGACAATGGTGGTGGGGAAGGAGGCAATAATGGAGATGGTAGAATGAGCAATGATGGAGGTAGTGGAAAAGGCAATGATAGGGGGGGTGGGTGAGAAAGCAACGATGGAGGTGGTGATGAGGACAATGATGGGGTGGAAGGGGAGAACAACTATGGAGGTGGAGGGGGACTGCATTATACCCTATGAGAGGGGCTGCATTATACCCTATGAAGGGGCTGTGTTAAACTTTATGAGGGGGCTACATTATATTTTGCGGGGGGCTGCATTATATTCTGTATGGGGGCTGCATTATTCTCTCAGTGGGCTACATATTATATGAAGTAGGCTGCATTATGCCATATGAGAGGGCTACAGTATATTCTATGGGGGGGCAACCTTATGAGGGGGTTGAATTATACTCTGAGGGGGCTACATTACAGTCTGTGAAGTGGCTGTATTATACCCTATGAGGGTGCTACATTATATTCCATGGGGGCTACATTATACATTATGAGGGGTTTGCATTATATTGTGGGGTGCTGCATTATACCCCATGAGGGGGGCTGCATTATATTCTATGAGGGGGGCTGCATCATTTTCAATGAGGGAGGCAACATTACATTCTATGAAGGGACTACCCCAACCCCTGCTACATAATTAAGACATGATATTAGCGCGTTTTAGCACACAATTGGTGGTCAGGTATTTATTTCTATGTAGATACATAGTGGGCCACAAAAATGCTTTTCTCTGGTGGGCCCAAGGTGCTCCAGTACGACGCTGACTGAAAGCCATGGAAGTTTTTAAGTGGTCCCAGGCCAAAGGTATAGATGAGGAAGAGTAGGGGGCTCATAACATAACCTGGAAAGGACAACCATAAAGGAAGCGTGGGATGGGGTAGTAGTGTGGAAGTAGCAGACGTTAATTGTGAGATATGAGGAGATCCAGGAGAAGGCAATGTCTTTGATGGCAAGGGAAGAGAGGATCTGCAGTAGCAGGGAATGGTCGACTGTGTCAAAGGCAGAGGAGGGGTCTAAAAAAGCATAAATTGTTTGCTAGCTTTGGCAGTTAGTTAGTAATTTGGGTCAGGGCAGTTTAAGTGGGACAGAAGCCGGATTGTGGGTTGTCAAATAGTGAGTTAAATGAAAGGTGGGAGGAAAGTTCAGCATGGACACTGTCATGGGTTTACCACAACAGAGAGAAGCCAGAAGACTACAGTGTCTGATTTCTCCTACTCCTCAACTGATTAGAAACACTTCACCTTCATATGAAATGGTGTAAATTTATTTTAGCAGTGCAAAGGTTAATCTGCTCAGCTGAGAGCTCCTGAAAACTTTCCTGCATTAAGGCTCTCAACTGTGCACTACTAGCCACTCCCATCTCCTATATAATCTGGGTCTGGCTAGCACTCATTGTCAGGGATAGCTTATGCTGTATGGCTGGTGGTTGCTGGTGGTTATTATTGAAGAAGGCATTTGGTGGATTTATCTGTTACTGTTGCTCGGTTTTGAGTGTGTGATAATTCCCTTTCTTCTTCTACTTTGACGTAATCCAATCAACCACTCCCCGTTGCATTCTTCTGTTATATAATACACACACATGCAAAAATATAAATTTTATTGAAGAAATATAATGGCCCATATATGAGCTTACACTCTACAGGGAAGAGAGAGGACCCCACTGATCATAAGAGCTTACACTCTACAGGAGAGAGAAGACCCCACTGACCATAAGAGCTAACATGGCACCAGAATCATCACTGGTAAATAACTATGTCACTAGAGCCACTATCAGTACATGAATACAGCACAATAGCCAGCATCAGGAGATAAATGCATCACCAGAATCATCATCAGTACATGAATACATCACAAGAACCACAGACAGTAAATAAATACAATATCAGCATCATCAGCAGTATGAGTGTACACCACCAAGACTATCACTAGTACATGAATACATCACCAGAACCACCATCAGTACTGTTGGGGTGATCTCGTAATGTGAGATCTTAGTGACTGCCTGCCCCTGACCTGATAAATATGAGCCGAATGCATGCATAGAAGAAGGACATCAGACACAAGGTCAGGTGTGCTCCTCTCTTGGCCAGTGCTGTCACAGAACTGACTTTATTAGTATAAACAAAAGACCATGTAATAGGCAGGAAAAGACCATTGCTCAGCTTCTCCGGAGCCATTGTACCAGCCTGTATAAGGTCCGTGCTAAGTCTATTCCACATATGGTCTTCAGTGTATCCTCATCACATTCCAAGGATTCCAGGGCATAGTTCCAACATATAGACGCCATCTTGCCACACCACGTCTGAACTAGCTTATGTTAGGTTAATAATTGATTTCATTAGCCATTCTCTCCTTCACAGTACAGCAATAAGTTGTATTGTCAAGTCAGGCCCATATACATTTGGATCTCATGAACCAACAACTCCCAGTATGTATTAAACAATGATAAGGAGATGCTGGGAGTGGTTGTTATCAGTCATTATCAGACTGCGGACCATGCAGGAACCACAATACTGATGAAACGCAGGCATATGTAAATGTTTATATCCAGGTACCTAATAGGGGACATCTTCTCTGATTGAGTGGTTTCTTTCTTCTTATTTCCATCTTGACCAGATGCCATGATGACTTTTCACATCCACAGCTGTTCTCTGCAGACTTCTCTCTTCTCCAATCTTCTGGAGCACATCCCCACATGGTGACCTTAAAAGTCAAAGTGTTACTAGATTGCCTTCTGCACAAAGATATCTGTCCATACTATGCCCTAAATAAGCCTCCTATGGTGTATGGCCTCTACACTGTCTGCCTTACTAATCCACAACCACTTTACTGTGTGCCATTATCAGCTATAACTGCTACAATGTCATTTTTTCTTCTCCAGGAAGATGGCGTCACCGCCACCTGCGCAACAGCAGCTATTGGATCTCTATACAAACCGATATCTGCTGCTGCGCAGGCTCATCGGCGCCATTTTCAAAATGACTTTCTTTTTTTTCCCTCGCTCAAGTAAATCTGCAAAAGGCATTCAGTGCACAGTAACCATGCGACTATGATGAAGCGCATTTATCATGCAAACTGCAGGGCAGGGCAGTGAGAGATCAGTGGGGGGTCAGTAGTCTGCATTATGAATATCTCATCGGAGCACCACATACATGAACCCCGTCCTAGGGCACGAGAATCTCATTAATATGAAACTGAAAATAAAGATTAAGAAACAGCCACAAGACGGCTTTCATCAACCAAGGCATCATTTTATTCAGTATAACAGCACCGACCTGACATTGTGTGTAGGTCACTATGCACAATCCTGCTGACAGGTTCCCTTTAAGTAGGCGGCTTTATATCACAAGAGTGGATTTCGTTAGGAAATGGATAAGGCAAAAATGGAGCATTACAGAACAGAAGAAATTACTAGAGTGATAAAATATGACGGTGTGGTTTTGCTCCTCTCAGAATTTTGAAAATTGTGTGAACAATTGGAAAAAAAAATGTGGAGAGCATTAAACCTCGGGAGAGAGATAATCAACAGCTTAAACATCAGTGAGTTTTTTATTTTTAAATATTTGCTTATGTGGGTTTTTTTATTATTATTTTTTTCTGAACAATTAGAAAAAGGTTGGGAGTGAAGGAATTAGGCCGGGGTCTCACTCACGAGTGCAATGCAAGAAAAGTGTGCGAGTCTCTCGCCTCAATCCCCGGCACTGCCACCGGTGGCTCGGAGCAGAGCGTTCAACTGCAAAGAAATACATGCAGCCGCACACTCCGGTCCCGAGTGCCAGCGGTAGTGCCAAGTATTGAGGCCAGAGACTCTCGTGAGTGTCTCGCATTGCACTCGCAAGTGTGACCCGGCCTTAGGAAGATTGTTGTTTTTATCGGATTTCCTCTTTTTGTATCTATACAGTATGTTTTGTACAATAAAGTTGTAAAATTCAAAAAATGAGCAAACAATTGCAGGGTTCTAATGATGTCACAATGGGCTGGAGGCTATAGAATGCCCCGTCACCCAGGGTTCCGTTGAGGGTTTTAGTAGGCGTTTGTGGAGAGAGGAGTGTTGTGAGCGACTTGTGCAAATATGATGCCAAGAAAGCGATTTAAGAGTATTATAGTTCTCTGTGATACCGAGGACAGCAGCGATGATGACGATTTACATCAGGTGAGCATCATTTTATATTCTTAAATAAATAAAAAATATTTGGGATAAAAGTTCAAGAAAAGATGGTGGGACAGAAAATAGCGCTCCAAGTAGATGAGGCGATAACTCGGATCATGATTGCAGAGTGAAGACTGCGTCACTTGTAATATTTGTGACAAAATGTCCATGTACTGGATACATAACATTGTATGAAGACACATAAATGTCACCACCGCCCCTATCCATAGCCTAACCATAAGTGTCCCATACCCCCGCTATACTCTGTACGTGGAATAAGCACAGTGGAGACCACACTCATATCGCTGCCCACCTGTAATCAGTGGAATATGGGGTAAGATTATAGATTGGAGATGTTCATGGTTATAGATTCTATCTGACATATTTGCCATTTTTTCAGTCTCATCGAAGAAAGAGGCCAATACCGAGGTCTCCAGGCCAAGATAACACCACTGGCTTCAATTCGGGCCCGACTCCGAGTTTACCAGGTACTGTAACCCTAATCTAGTGAAGTCTCTGATGTATTAATAAGCCATTGTAGTCACCGGGTGCAGATCACCTGCACATTGTGGTCAGGGCTTGGATTTATCGTTATTAGACGTCTATGGTAGAGTTTATATCAAACATTTCTGTTCAGCATTTGGTCAGGAATATTCATGCAGGCGTTATAAAGTCAGGCAGAAATGGGATTTGGGGATTGCTTCTCATGGTGGCCATGTACAGGGCAGATTACTGGAGCTGAAGGTGATTGTTTTGCCCCATGTACCTATAGGGAAACACTGGATAATTTATTAGGATTTATTTATTTTGATATTGAGCCTCGGTCGTTGCTATTACAATATTCTAATAAGAGAGTTATATTGTGTTTCCCCCACAGATCTGAGTTTACCACCAACAGATCATGGTCCGGACAGTACCACCTGGTAAGACACGTTTCCTCCATTACTAAGTACATGATGGGGATTAATGATTAATGATGGCTCATTACCTGTTACATTTATTCCACAGCTCCGATTACATCATTCTTATTGATGATGATGATGATTCCAATAGGACAGGAGCTTCCACGTATAATAGTAAGTTATCATTTCTAGATACCATCCAGGTTTATGTAATTGTAGAAAGAACACTGAATCTTCTGTACTGTCACAGACCAACTGCCATAATTTAACAATTAAAGGCAAATTGTAGAAGGGTCTGTGCATTTTTAAATGAAAGATACATTAAAGGGATAATCCTATCTCAGATAAGCTTTATTGGTGTGGGTCCAATGTCTGGGACATTTCCATATTGGGAGAACATTGGTTTTCAGGATTTGTTGAAGTACATTATGAATACATTCGCTCTAAAGTCAGCCAGAAATGGGGTTTGGGGATTTCTTCTCATGGTGGCCATTCACAGTGCGGGTTACTGTAGGTGAATGTTTTGTTTTGCCCCATGTACATATAGGGGAACACTGGATACTTTATTAGGATTTCTTTTGATACTGATCCTCAGTCTAATAAGATATTTATGTTGTGTTGCCCCCACAGATCTGATTTTACCAACTTCAGATGATCCGGATAGTTCCATCAGGTAAGGCTTCCATCTCCTCCATTACTAGATACATGATGGGGATTAATGACTAATTTTGGCTCATATTCTGTTACATTCATTCCACAGCTCCGATGACATCATTATTGATGATGACGATTCCAATAGAGCAGCAACTTCCATGTATAATAGTAAGTTATCATTTCTAGACACAATCCAGGTTTATGTTATTGTAGAGGTAACAATGACTTTTCTGTACTGTCACAGGTCAGCTTCCAAATCTAACAATTACAAGGGCGCTGATCAGGAGTTAGAACAGCGAGCCACCTGGGAAATGTGCTGTAAATGCCAGTGTCAGAGAATGACAGCAGCATTTAACAGGTGAACAGAAGCAGGCAGAGCTCCAATCCACTCTCAGCTGTCAGAGGCAGATGATGGCTGAATGACACAACCATCATCTGCCATGAAAGAGGCGGGCTCAACTCCTTAGCCCTCTCCATTCATTCTCTACTGATGAGCGTCGTACATGGTTGCTAAGGGGTTAAATTACAGATACCTTACAGAGGTAATCCTATTTTACGCATGCTTGATTGGTGTGGATCCTGTGTGTCGGATATTTCCATATTGGGAGAACAAGTCACCGCCATGTTGACTTATGGCCATTGTTATCCTTAGAGAATTTATTACAGATGTGCAGTACATTTGCTTGTGTCTTTTTGGAAACCCAATAGACATCAATGGAGAAATCCCTGCACCAAGGCATCCCACATCTCCATTAAAACCATGGAGGCTACCATGAATCAGCAAATGAGGTGAAAATGGATCCCTACCATTTGAGGGTCCACCCTCCGGCCATTGAGGACATGTTCACTTCTGATCTTGTACTGAGCACATACAACATTACTAAGGATATATTACCTGAGCAACAGGTGGGATAGACATCTGAGAAAGTTTATGGACCCTGATGTTGCTGAACCCCATTATAATGTCAGATCCTGATCTGAAGGGAAGATCCTGTGGATTTCTGGTGGTCTGGTCAGCTATGTGTTCTGCTCTGGTCGGATCCCATATTCATAGTCTTATTAGTCCTCTACACTCTATATTTATAGACCCCTCTCTAGTACGGGCTGCATACTAACACGTCTGATTTGAGCCTTATAAAAAGTATTTTCACTCTTCCATATTTCTGTACAGATCATTTACCATCTGACAGCGAGGAGAGCTCCGCTACAGAGGAGAGGTAAGTTAGATCCATCTACCTCTATATAAAGCCATGAACTAGGCGAGATGTTTCCTGTGGATTTATATATGATTCTTATCTTTGCCAGGACACCACGATGTAACATCCCCGGCTGTTTCCTGGAAGAAATTATTTCTCCTACTTCCATCTATGTTACCCACTTCCAGGAAAATAAGGAGGAGCTGGTGGAGCGACTGTACAACTTGTACAACCGGACAGTCTTCGATAATAAGGTATCACATCTTGTCATGGGTTTCTGGGTGATACATAACTTCTCTATTATCTCCCCATTTAAACAATCAATTCCAAGAAAAATGGCTCTAACTTTCTGAAAGGCAGATTCCTAACCCCATTGTCATGTTTCTGTAATATAGTTATTGAATATCTCAGGTAAATCTCACTTAGTTTGGTGAATGCCGTCATCCTCTTCCCATCTGTGGGACGAGAGGAAACCTTAGATGATCCACCATGCAGAGACAAAAAGATTAGCATTTTTTGGCTTGAAGTTGAAAGGATTTTTACATTTATTTATAAGAAACATTTAGTTGATATTTGGACATTTTAGAATAAGGTTATTTTTATTTTTGTTCTCACATCTTGGACTTCTCGGTAGACCCCGCGCCCCATACAAGTAGACCAGTGCTGTAAATGACATATGAGAGTTGGGGACTTTGTAAGATTGGGGGTCAAAGAGTTTACAGATGTAATGGAATTTGTTTTCTTTATTTTAGCTCCCTTTGAAAATGGAAATTTTGTGGAGCAAGAGGCTGACAGCATCCGCCGGCCAATGCTGGAATAAGCTGCAGGACAACCTCCGTTTCTCATATATTGAGCTTTCTGAAAAAGTCTGCGATTCTGCCGGTAGGTTTCACATCACATCCATCCTACAGCTTCATAAGACAACCTGCATACAGGGCAAAAAAACTGCTACTTGTTATGCAGAACATCTTACAAACTCATTGTACATACTGTCATAAGAAAAACTAAGTACACCCTCTTTGAATTCTAGTATTTTACATATCAGGAGAAAATAAAAAAAGTATCAGCTCCATAGAAAGTCCTAAAAGTAGGGAAATACAATCTCAGAAAACAACGTGAAAAAAATATATTGCATCATTATTTATTTAACAAAAAGTAGGCCAAAAGGCAACAACGGTGTGTGATAAAGTACACCGTCGATGCAACTTCAAGTTATTGCTGCTAAAGATGATTCTAAAAGCTATTGATTGATGGGGTGTACTTATTTTTCACTCTCTGCTTCTGCATTTTGAAGTAGGTTTCGGTAAATAAATAACGGCACGGTTGACTTGTCACGTGTTGTTCATCTCATGATGTATTTTGTATTTTGTCCTGCTATGTAAAACCAAATAGTTCAATCAGGGTGTACTCAGATTTTGTCATAACTGTATAACCTCTTGTTTTAGAGCGAGTACGATCCACACTTGCGCATGAGATGTGCCATGCCGCCTCTTGGATAATCAACGGTGAACGCAAAGACCACCATGGCTTGTTATGGCAGGCTTTCACAAGAAGGGTAAACCTTATCCATCCCGAGCTGCCAAAAGTGACGGAATATCACAATTATACCATCAACTACACCTACAAGTACAAATGCCACCGGTGTGATAAAGAGTAAGTGGATTTTATGACCCATCTCCTCCGGACACACAATCACTGCGGAGAGACGTCCGTGCGGTTCTGTTGGTGGAATGCTTTCATACTTTACTACTATCAGAGCGGACTGACGTCTGGGGGGCGGTAGGATTTAGGATGCTACGTGTTATATTTTCTGTGCTGGGCCAGTTCTTAATATATTGATTTCAATTTGTTCTTGTTAATATAATCCATGGTATTAATGAACGTTCATTCCAGTCCAGTAACCAATATTCCTCTTATCTTTGCAGAATTGGGCGATTTAGACCAATACCTGGCAATAAACGTAAATGCCGCCGGTGCGGAGGACGAATGCGACAACTACCCAGCAGCTAAACATGTAACTATTCTTCAGAATATTTAGTCTCTAATTTGATTTCTTTAAAATGTAAAGTTGAGACACTTTTATATATTTTCCCCTAAGTAGCGAGACAATGAATATCTGTGTTCATCACCAGCAATTAGCGGTAAAGATCCAGAATCCGTCCTCATAGGTTCCAGATAAGCCCCGGTTACATTTCCCATAACTTGCTGGCTATGGAATGATTGACCATTCCCAGCAATTATCTACAAAGCTCTGGAAAACCTTCTATGAGTTTACGCTTTGTTGGATGTAATTATTTTCTTTCTATTTTCAGGTTCATTATTGGAACAGTGAGATTCCTCTAAATATTGTCATCTCATCCACCTGTGATGGAGGTAAGAACGAATCTTCCATTATTGTCAGCAATCAATAATAAAAGTGAATTTTACAATATTGAGAATCTGGAGTCTCTAATTTAGTCTTTTATTGAGTTTTATCATTTAAAGATTAAATACTTTTATATATTTTGCCTTTTTCCACCACCGTGTAGGGAGACAATCAGTTTACGTCTTCATCACAAGCAGCGAACAGCAAACATTCAGAATCCACCTCTTCTGATGGACACAAAGCTTCTGACGTGCGTTTTCCAGGTAAATATTTCGGTGCTTTTCCTCCAATCATTCTTGTTTTCAAGAAGTGCAACAGCGAGGACAGTGTAAGCAAGGTGTCATAACAGAAGAAATGCAATATCGGTTTTATTACTGCATTTATTTGTTCTAATTATTATTTTTTCTTGCTGCACAATTTTTAAATTCTGTCTGAGAAAGAAAGTTATCAGCCTACTGCTGCGGAGGAATCTCCAACACCCAGTCTGACGGGCGAGATGAGCACCTCTGACATGGCATGCCGTATAGATCTATTGTGAGTGCTCTCACCATAGCCGTATGGCTCATGTCGCATTTATCTCACATTACACTATTATTGGCAGCTTCCTATTTCCAATCTCCACATTGGCCTTCTTTGTAGACAATATATAATGCAATATTTCAGGTCTATTTCACCTTCAGCTGATGACCAGGAATACAATGCTGAAGTTCCTTCTCGGAGTTTGATTCTTTTGATCACCAGTACTTTTTCTCAAGTTTTTAAAAAACATCTTTTAATTGTTTTCAGGTTAATGAGAAAGGCGACTTATCGCTTCTACACAGGCATGACACATCGTGGAAGAAAACGGTGAATTCCGGCACCGACCTGCGCTGAGAACAGTTTCCAAGACCTGGAGAATCTCTACAAGTGCTTTATAATCAGAGCTGCCCAGCAATGGATATGGCGCTGGACATTTGAACTTCAATAGTCATCAATTACTTTTTTTTTCTAATTTTTCTGAGTTAGATATAAATACCATTAAAAAATGAATATATTAATTCTTTCTAGTTTGGGATTTTTGTTCTGCAAAACGATGGCTGTTGATAAACATATTACAATCAATGTTGTCTACTTGTGATATTCAGCCATAATCCGCCTCAAACAATCAAGAGGAGCAGAGCTTTGTCTGCTGCTGTTAAACTGATAAATGCAGCTGTCAATCTGTGAGAGTTGCATTTCACCCCTTAACGTCTAATGACGGACACAGTCCATCATGGCTGGGTGTCAGTTTCCGCACCAGGACGGACAGTGTCCATCATGCATGTAAAGTGACACTAAAACTTGCAAACACCCAGTGATAGTTCAGTGCCGGAAGATGTGTATGACAGCTGAGAGGCACGGAAAGAGGTGCAGACACCAGTAGTGTAGTTACCAGGGGGGCAGAGGGTGTTGTTGCCTCGGGCCCCTTGCTTTGAGGGGGCCCACCAAGAGCTACTGCCACTGAGTATACCAACTGAGTTGTAATCAGGGTTACCGGTTAGAGGCCCACTCAGATTTTTCTCCCACCCCCGAGTTGAACCCCTAGGTACGCCTCTGCCAGGGACCCATGCTGTCGGTCCCCGCACCCAGATCGCTGTAATCGGGCAGTCAATCTGACTGACCGCTCACAGCATGACTGCGCAGGAGATGCTGAAATATCAGCCCTTCCTGCCCGATCAGAGGAGAAGCTCGGCGCTGACAGTGCCAGAGCTTCTGCTGTTAGAAACTTGTGTGAAATCTAGAATCAATTTTTATCCCACTCCCAGTGGCACCCCAGTATTCCTGTCCGTCCTCCCATCTCCTCTGTTTTATATATATATATATATATATATATATATATATTACAAATCTCTATTATATATATATGAGAGAAAGAGATTGAGATGGCTGCACATTTCTCTTCGGCAGATGAGGCTTACGCCATGATCTGTTCGGATACAGACAGTGCCAGTGAAATGGCCGAGCAGTTTTTGCTGATGTCGTCCTCGCCCACACTCAGATCATAGTGGTCAACTGATGTCCTGTACGACACCCCTATGTTCAAAGAGGTAATGGCCTGGTGACGATTTGAGAGCATTCTTCAATTTCTACATTTTGCAGAAAACGCAAATTGCCCCCCTTCCAATGACCCCAGCTCTTTACAAAATCAGGCCCCTAATAAATTATTTTAACAATAAATTTTCTCAGACATTTACCACAGAAGAAATATTTCTGTGTGGACGAGTCCCTGGTCTTTTTCAAGGGCAGGCTGCATTTCAAGCAGTACTTGCCGAATTAAAGGTCCAGATTCGGACTGAAAATATATAAGTTGTGTGAAAGCGACTCTGGCTACATACATAAATTCCGGGTCAGGGCCGGCTCCAGGTTTTCATGGGCCCCGGGCGAAAGAGTCTCAGTGGGCCCCTTTAACACATACCACAATTCATGATGCACAGATACGGCAGAGAAATATAGGTATCGTACAATGCCAAAGATTTCACTTCTTATATTACATGACTGATATCTATTGTAAATTCTACAATAGCTCAGAAACCAGACAGTATAGTCCTCCATACAGTATTATGGGCACCACATAGTGCTCTGTACAGAATAATGAGCCACATATACAGCTCCATACAGAATAATGGACCCCATATAATGCTTAATACAGTATAATGAACCTCATATATTGCTCCATAGAGAATAATGAGCCCCATATATTGCTTCATACAATATAATGAGCCTCATATAATGCTCCAAACAGTATAATGAGCCCACATATTGCTTCAAACAGAACAGTGGGCCCCATATATTGTACTATACATAATGGGCCCCATATAATGCTCCATACAGTATATTATGGGCACCATATAATGCTCCATACAATATATGATGAGTCACACATATAATGCTCCATACAGTATATAACGAGCCCAATGTATTACTCCATATTTGATGGGCCCAATATAATGCTTCAATATATGATGGGCCACATATATTACTCCATATACAGTGGGGCAAAAAAGTATTTAGTCAGTCAGCAATAGTGCAAGTTCCACCACTTAAAAAGATGAGAGGCATCTGTAATTTACATCATAGGTAGACCTCAACTATGGGAGACAAACTGAGAAAAAAAAATCCAGAAAATCACATTGTCTGTTTTTTTTTCATTTTATTTGCATATTATGGTGGAAAATAAGTATTTGGTCAGAAACAAAATTTCATCTCAATACTTTGTGATATATCCTTTGTTGGCAATGACAGAGGTCAAACGTTTTCTGTAAGTCTTCACAAGGTTGCCACACACTGTTGTTGGTATGTTGGCCCATTCCTCCATGCAGATCTCCTCTAGAGCAGTGATGTTTTTGGCTTTTCGCTTGGCAACACGGACTTTCAACTCCCTCCAAAGGTTTTCTATAGGGTTGAGATCTGGAGACTGGCTAGGCCACTCCAGGACCTTGAAATGCTTCTTACGAAGCCACTCCTTCGTTGCCCTGGCGGTGTGCTTTGGATCATTGTCATGTTGAAAGACCCAGCCACGTTTCATATTCAATGCCCTTGCTGATGGAAGGAGGTTTGCACTCAAAATCTCACGATACATGGCCCCATTCATTCTTTCATGTACCCGGATCAGTCGTCCTGGCCCCTTTGCAGAGAAACAGCCCCAAAGCATAATGTTTCCACCACCATGCTTTACAGTAGGTATGGTGTTTGATGGATGCAACTCAGTATTCTTTTTCCTCCAAACACGACAAGTTGTGTTTCTACCAAACAGTTCCAGTTTGGTTTCATCAGACCATAGGACATTCTCCCAAAACTCCTCTGGATCATCCAAATGCTCTCTAGCAAGCTTCAGACGGGCCCGGACATGTACAGGCTTAAGCAGTGGGACACGTTTGGCACTGCAGGATCTGAGTCCATGGTGGCGTAGTGTGTTACTTATGGTAGGCCTTGTTACATTGGTCCCAGCTCTCTGCAGTTCATTCACTAGGTCCCCCTGCATGGTTCTGGGATTTTTGCTCACCGTTCTTGTGATCATTCTGACCCCACGGGGTGGGATTTTGCGTGGAGCACCAGATCGAGGGAGATTATCAGTGGTCTTGTATGTCTTCCATTTTCTAATTATTGCTCCCACAGTTGATTTTTTCACTCCAAGCTGGTTGGCTATTGCAGATTCAGTCTTCCCAGCTGGGTGCAGGGCTACAATTTTGTTTCTGGTGTCCTTTGACAGCTCTTTGGTCTTCACCATAGTGGAGTTTGGAGTCAGACTGTTTGAGGGTGTGCACAGGTGTCTTTTTATACTGATAACAAGTTTAAACAGGTGCCATTACTACAGGTAATGAGTGGAGGAAAGAGGAGACTCTTAAAGAAGAAGTTACAGGTCTGTGAGAGCCAGAAATTTTGTTTGCTTGTTTCTGACCAAATACTTATTTTCCACCATAATATGCAAATAAAATGAAAAAAAAACAGACCATGTGATTTTCTGGATTTTTTTTTCTCAGTTTGTCTCCCATAGTTGAGGTCTACCTATGATGTAAATTACAGATGCCTCTCATCTTTTTAAGTGGTGGAACTTGCACTATTGCTGACTGACTAAATACTTTTTTGCCCCACTGTATAATGGGTGCACACTAGTCATCACGTCCTCTGATCTGAAACGTCACAGTCAGAAGACACGGAAGTCGCTGCAGAGGAGGAACGGGGAGAGGTAAGTATTGCAAGTATCATGGCCCTGAGCAAGCGACGGGGGCTCACTTGTGGGGGCTGGCACTTGACCTTAATAGCTCGCTGGTGTCCCCGACAGAGAATGAGCCCCCCGACCTGCTCAAGCACTTGCCCAGGTGCTGATACCGTCCCTGATTACGACTATTTTTATATCTATATCTATATACACTGCTCAAAAAAATAAAGGGAACACTTAAACAACAACTTAAATAACTCCAAGTCAATCACACTTCTGTGAAATCAAACTGTCTACTTAGGAAGCAACACTGATTGACAATTTCACATGCTGTTGTGCAAATGGAATAGACAACAGATGGAAATTATTGGCAATTATCAAGACACCCTCAATAAAGGAATGATTCTGCAGGTGAGGACCACAGACCACATCTCAGTACCAATGCTTTCTGGCTGATGTTTTGGTCACTTTTGAATGTTGGTTGTGCTTTCACACTCATGGTAGCATGAGACAGACTCTACAACCCACACAAGTGGCTCAGGGAGTACAGCTCATCCAGGATGGCTCATCAATGCGAGCTGTGGCAAGGTTTGCTGAGTCTGTCAGCGTAGTGTCCAGAGGCTGGAGGGGCTACCAGGAGACATGGAGGGGGCCGTAGGAGAGCAACAACCCAGCAGCACGACCGCTACCTCTGCCTTTGTGCAAGGAGGAACAGGAGGAGCACTGCCAGAGTTCTGCAAAATGACTCCCAGCAAGCCACAAATGTGCATGTGTCTCCAAAAATGGTTAGAAACTGACTCCATGAGGATGGTCTGAGTGCTCGACGTCCACAGATGGGGGTTGTGCTCACAGCCCAACACCCTGCGGCCCTCCAAAGAAATGCCACCCCACACCATTACTGACCCACTATCAAACCGGTCATGCAGAAGGATGTTGCAGGCAGAAGATCGCTCTCCACAGCGTCTCCAGACTCTGTCACGTCTGTCACATTTGCTCAGTGAGGGTGGAGGGTGGACTTATGCAGTTTTGAAATGGCCACTTTTCTGGTTATCTACATGCTGGAGCACACTTTGAATAGACAACGAGAGGAGGTGGTGGTCCCCCCATAGGATGAGGTGGAAGCAGAAGATCATAATAATAATAATAATTTTATTTATATAGTGCCAAAATATTCTGTAGCACTTTACATTTTATAGGGGACTTCTACAGACAATAGATTTTACAGCATACCAAGAGGAATGAGGGCCCTGCTCGCAAGCTTACAATCTATGAGGAAATAGGGGAGACACGAAAGGTGGATGGTAACAATTGCTTTCATTGTTCTGACCAGACATAATGTAAGAAATCAGGTGTTCATTTAACGCTGCATGAACCAGATATCAGTCAGAATATGTAAAAGGACAGAGGGCTATTAAATTCATAAAGTGTGTGAGAACATGATGAGAGGAACCTGGTTATGAAGAAAACTTTGAATGGGCAACACAGGGATAGTTAAATAAATGTTTTGAGGCGGTAGGCCAGTCTGAAGAAATGCGTTTTAGGGCACGCTTTAAACTGTGGGTATTGGAGATTAATCAAATTTCTAGGTAGTGCATTCCAAAGAATTGGTGCAGTACATTAGAAGTCTTGGAGAGGTTCTGATTATTGAGGATGTTATCTTCACATCATTAACAGAATGGAGGGCACAGATAGGGTGGTAGACTGAGAAGAGGGAGGAGATGTAGTGTGGTGCTGAACCGTGGAGTGCTTTGTGGGTGAGAGTGATAAGTTTATATTGAACTCTGGAGTGGATGGGTAACCAGTGTAATGACTGGCTCAAGGTAGAGGCATCGGTGTCACAGTTGGTGAAGTCAAGGGATAACAATATCTCTAGGATCTGGACAGTCATTACACAGGCGGGTGCCATGGAAGGGGTTCATGGTTCCATACAAACTGTTACTGAACGGGCAGCAGCCACGGGACAAATGGAGGAGTATGAGGAAGAAGAGTTAATGGGCATGCAACAGTCAGGAGATGAAGTGGATAATAATCCCCTCTGTGTTGTCTCTAATTTGAGGAAGGGGACGGAGGAAGCAAGCTTGAGTGTTAACTCGCCACCAACACAGCATGGACCTCATGGAAGAACCTGACACGGGAGCGCCTTCTTGCTGTACTATCTGCATCATCATGCCCTTATATTTAGGATTAGAAGTAGTACTGACTACTGGGTTGTCATTCTGTCAGATCCACAGTACAAGAGTAAATTTTGCCAGAGGCGTTCCCCCCTTGTAAGGGATGCGCGCATGCTGGAGTATTATATAAACACGCTTGTAGACAATCTTAAGAGTGGTTTTTCCCAAGACAGCAGTGAGGTACACAGTGTGCATCGCAGTTATAGACTTCCAACCCCGGGAATGTTGAGTAGATGACACAAAGCTAGGAGGGATAGCTAATACTAGAGAAGAGAGAGAGAGGATTCAAAAAGATTTAAATAAACTGGAGAAGTGGGCAGCAACTAACAGAATGGTTTTTAACAGGGAGAAATGCAAAGTACTACATCTGGGCAATAAAAATGAAAAAAGCATATATAGAATGGGAGGAATAGGGCTAAGTGACAGCACATGTGAAAAAGACTTGGGTATACTAATAGATCACAGACTGAATATGAGTCAACAGTGTGATGCAGCAGCAAAAAAGGCAAATGCAATTCTAGGATGTATTAACAGAAGCATACAGTCTAGATCACGTGAAGTAATTATTTCCCTCTACTCCTCTTTGGTCAGACCTCATCTGGAATATTGTGTCCAATTTTGGGCACCACATTTTAAAAAAGACATCAACAAACTGGAGCAAGTTCAGAAAAGAGCGACCAGAATGGTGACCGGTCTGCAAACCCTGTCTTATGAGGAAAGGTTGCAGGATTTGGGAATGTTTAGTTTGCAAAAGAGAAGACTGAGAGGAGACTTAATAGCTGTCTACAAATATCTAAAGGGCTGTCACATTGTAGAAGGATCAACTTTATTCTCATTTGCACAAGGAAAGACTAGAAGCAATGGGATGAAGCTGAATGGGAGGAGACACAGATTAGATATTAGAAAAAACTTTTTGATAGTTAGAGTGATCAATGAGTGGAACAGGCTGCCACGAGAAGTGGTGAGTTCTCCTTCAATGGAAGTCTTCAAACAGAGGCTGGACAGACATCTAACTGGGATGATTTAGCGAATCCTGCTTTGAGCAGGGGGTTGGACCAGATGGCCCAGGAGGTCCCTTCCAACTCTACGATTCTATGATTCTATGATTCTATGAAAAATATTAGCAGCTTCAGTGTACGTGGCATAAGCAAATTCTGTGTGTCATTTCACATATTTTTTAGACCAGCTCATGCACCAGCAGAAGAGAATACAGGTCTGACATGATGTAAACGACTAACGGAGAGGAAGGTGCAGGAGTATCTCGAGCTCAATATCAAGGCCATCAGGTGGAATTTGGACCCATTTGCATTTTGGTAGTCAAAAATGGAAGAGTGGCCTGAGCTCGCCTGTCATGCCTTGGAGGTTTTGTCATGCTTGGTAGCCAGCATTCTCTCAAAACGTGTCTTCAGTGCTGCTGGTGGTCTCCTGAAATTGTAGACTTCCTAACTTTCATCAAGAAGAACAAGTCATGGATTTCCAATGACTTTTGCATTCCAGTCGCAGACATGACAGACTAGGCTATTGCAGTCTGTGACACGTTTATTGTGGCTTCTGTGCCTACTGTTGCTACTGCTGCTGATGTTACAAACATTTTTTTTTTAATGTGGAGACTCCAAGTTTGGTCTCCATATGGTGTGTTGCCTGTAGTGGAAGGGGTGTCACAGCACAATTATACTATTTCTACTCTGGGAAAATTGATGCCACTTTAGTGGTGTGTGACAATAATTTTTTGAAATGTGGAGACACCAAGTTGGGACTCCATCTGGTGGGTTGCCTGTAGTGAAAGGGTTCTCAGAGGCCCATTATACTGTTTCAACTCTGGGGAATATGATGCCACTTTAGTGCTGTGTGACAATAATTTTTTGAAATGTGGAGATTCCAAGTTGGGACTCCATCTGGTGGGTTGCCTGTAGTGGAAGGGGTGTCAGAGGCCCATTATACTGTTTCTACTCTGGAAAATATAATGTAACTTTAGTGGTGTGTGACAACAATTTTTTGAAATGTTTGTACTCCAAGTTGGGTCTTTATCTGTTGGGTTGACTGTAGTGGCAGGGGCATCAGAGGGTCGTTATACTATTTCTACTCTGGGGAATTTGATGCCACTTTAGTCGTGTAGGACAATTATTTTGTGAAATGTGGAGATTCCAAGTAACGTCTCCATCTGGTGGGTTGCCTGTAGTGGAAGTGGTGTCAGAGGCGCATTATACTATTTCTAATATGGGGAAACTGATGCCATTTTAGTGGTGTGTGAGAATATTTTTTATAAATGTGGAGACTCCAAGCTGGGTCTCCCTCTGGCGTGTTGCCTGTAGTGGAATAGTTGTCAGAAGCCCATTGTACTGGTTCTACTCTGGGGAAATTGATGCCACTTTATTCGTGTGTGACAAAAATTTTTTGAATGTTTGCACTCAAAGTTGGGTCTCCATCTCGTGGGTTACTTGTAGTGGAAAGGATGTCAGAGGCCCATTACTCTATTTCTATTTTGGGGAAATTGATACCACTTTATTGGTGTGTAGCAATTTTTTAAAAATGTTTGCACTACAAGTTGGAATTAGAGATGGTCTATTTCACCATGGATGGAAGACACCCCTTGTCAGAAAGGAAAAGAGAAGACTAACAAAGGACACAGGCAGAGGCGCACATGAATGACAGTGGTTAGAGAGGTGTTAGTATTTTGATATTCAGGCTAAATATTGGTGAATAAATGTGAATTGTCAGCTCTGCTCAAGGACCTTAAGGAAGAAGTTGTTCTTCATTTGCATTGGATCCTCAGTGAAATGTAACAAATGTTTACAGATCTCTGAAGTCAACACTTACTTTCTGACCAGAATGGTTTTCTACATTTGCATAACTTGAAGCTCACGGACCCACCATTTATAAGCTCCAATGGGGTTCTATACCAGGGACAGGAAATTATTCATTTGAGGAAAGCGTTTGCAAATATCCAATTAGGAGAAGGAGCCACCACTCCTTCTGGGCATGAAATTCCACAAAGGCTTAGAACACGGTGGAGCAGGAGTTCTTATGTAGGGTAATGAAGTAGTTTGGGCTTGGTGAGAATTTTACTAGGTGGATCAAGGCCGGAACAAGGTATTTTGGTGCCGTAGGCAGATGAAGCCGATGGTGCCCCCCCCTCCGCTGAACTTTCAGTCCCTAAGTAAAGGAATGGGTCAGAGACTAAAGCGACAGGTCCCCTAACGCCCCTGTCCTTTCCTTCTGATGGGTTAAGTAGCAAGCTGTTAAGACTACTATCAATAGAATTTCTACCTTTTTCACTCAAAAATACCAGCAAAAGTAAAAAGAGTGATGTGATGTACTTTAGAGAAGTGGCTCAACAGGGAGTATTTTTTTAAGATAGATATAGAATCATTCATTGTTTAAGGACCATTAAGAGAATACAAATCGCTATATTCCTCCCTGACAGCCTATATTTTAAATCTCAGACCTAGTGATGGTCATGGAAACTAATATAGCTTAACTATAATGGGGGCTGTTTGGTTTCAGTTAAGATGTCCAGCATTTGGAAGACATCATAATAGAAACTAAACAGACCCTATTATAGATATAGGGATACATATGATGATTTTACTCCCATCAGGGTAGTTCTGGTGCCGTATTTCTGTATTGATGGTGCTTCTGCTGATGTATTCATGTATGGATGGTGGTTCTAACAATGTATTTATGTAGTAATGAATGTTCTGGTGACTGATTCATAACCAGAACCATCATCAATATAAAACCAAAATCATCCTCACTACATAAATTGAACACCAGAGCTATCACTAGTACATACATACGGCACCAGAACCATCATTAGTAAATAACTATGTCGTTAGAACTTCCATCAGTATATGAAAATGGCACCAGAACCACCATCAGTAGATAAATGCATCACCAGAAAGCTCATCAGTACAGGACTACATCACCAGAACCACTATCAGTACATTAATGTGTCACCAGAACCACAGCCAGTGAAATAAGTACATCAGCACCATTATCTACATAATTACGGCACCAGAACTGTAAGGAAAACACACGAGAGGAGAGATGGAGGATACGGAGCTTACACAGCCACAGCTCTCTGGCGCCCCCTTACCCTCAGGTCAGTCAGGGAACTCCACCTAGGTTATGGAGTTGCCGGAGAGGCTGCCCTGTCATTTACTGGTTATCAGGGCACTCTGCAGTGATTGCTGCGTTCGTTGGGTCTGGAAAGATATTGAGAGTCCAAACTTGGGTCGGCTAAGTGGTTCTGGAGAGCCAGTCTCGATGCTTAGTATCTGGGGCAACTAGAAATATATGAGACAATGGTACTCTCATAATTCATCTCTAGGTGTCGGTGACGCTCAGTCTAGATCTTCCTTTGGTGTTGGCCACCTTGCAGAAAAGATAGCAGGCGGTTCTAGCTCTTGCCGTCATTAACACGTGGCCTCTAATTCTCTGACCAAATGGTGAAGTTCTGTTCTTTTGGGGATTTGTGTACTTATCCCAAGAGTGGGGGGCCACTTCAGGAGTGGAGGAAGATCTCTGGACAATATATTGGGCCTGAATAGTACATCCAAAATGGAGTCTCCCTCATCCCTCACTTGGGGCTGTTTGGTTTCAGTTAATATGTCCAGCATTTGGAAGACATCATAATAGAAGCTAAACAGACCCTATTATAGATATAGGGATACATATGATGATTTTACTCCCATCATGTTAGTTCTGGTGCCATATACCTTGTGAGAATCAGGGAGGAATAGTGGATGAGGGCAGGTATATCTCGCCCAGATACCTTTCCTATGTGGCCTGGTCCGGTCAGTATCTCACCTGGTGACTAATGAATAATGGGAAGCGGATATAAAAGGAGGCCAGGTGGTGTGTTAGTAGCTCAGCCTGGGGAACACAGAGAGCCTGTCTGTGTGAGCGACACTTGTGAGTGAAAGCTGTGCTTACAGTAATGCTGGTTTGGGTGGCTGGGAGAAGCCCTCCAGTTGGTAGTTAGTACGGACCCTGTTTAGTTAGTGCCGGACAGGCAAGGATTTGTTTTATGTTTATTTTCCTGTATGTTTTGCTTTCACCTGAAATAATCCTGACCCAGCGTCAGTTATGTCCAAAACCCGGCTGTGCACCTGAGTTTCATGCTAAACCCACGTGACCTTTGACCCCAGCAAAGGTGATCCCGGAGTGTTTTATCACACCCTGTATTGATGGTGCCTCTGGTGATATATTCATGTATGGATGAAGGTTCGTATAATGTAGTGATGAATGTTCTGGAGATTGATTCGTAACCAGAACCATCATCAATATGAAACCAAAATCATCATAAGTACATAAATTGAACACTAGAGCTTTCACTAGTACATACATACGGCACCAGAACCATCATTAGTAAATAACTATGTCACTACAGCCTCTATCAGTATATGAATATGGCACCAGAAGCACCATCAGTAGATAAATGTATCACCAGAAAGATCATCAGTACAGGACTACATCACCAGAACCACTATCAGTACATTAATGCGTCACCAGAACCACAGCCAGTAAATAAATACACCACCATCATTATCTACATAAATACGGCACCAGAATCATCACTGGTAAATAACTATGTCACTAGAGCCACTATCAGTACATGAATACAGCCCAATAGCCAGCATCAGGAGATAAAGGCATCACCAGAATCATCATCAGTACATGAATACATCACGAGAACCACAGCCAGTAAATAAATACAACATCATCATCATCATCAGTGTATGTGGACACCACCAAAACTATCACTAGTACATGAATACATCACCAGAACCACCATCAGTACTGTTGGGGTGATCTCGTAATGTGAGATCTTAGTGACTGCCTGCCCCTGACCTGATAAATATGAGCCGAATGCATGCATAGAAGACGGACATCAGACACAAGGTCAGGTGTGCTCCTCTCTTGGCCAGTGCTGTCACAGAACTGACTTTATTAGTATAAACGAAAGACCATGTAATAGGCAGGAAAAGGGCATTGCTCAGCTTCTCCGGAGCCATTGTACCAGTCTGTATAAGGTCCGTGCTAAGTCTATTCCACATATGGTCTTCAGTGTATCCTCATCACATTCCAAGGATTCTAGGGCATAGTTCCAGCATATAGACACCACCTTGCCACACCACGTCTGAACTAGCTTATGTTAGATTAATAATTGATTTCATTAGCCGTTCTCTCCTTCACAGTACAGCAATAAGTTGTATTGTCAAGTCAGGCCCATATACCGTATATACTCGCGTATAAGCCGAAATTTTCAGCCCATTTTTTTGGCTGAAAGTCCCCCTCTCGGCTTATACGCGAGTCATATATGCCAGGGGGTCGTGGGGTGGGGCGGGGGTGTCAGATCACACTGAGCCCCTCTGGCACGGTCTCTGCAGCCCCCTGCTTGTCCCACTGTCTCAGGCTCCTTCCTTCAGCGGTCATGTGGTACTGCTCATTAAAGTCATGAATATGCGCATATTTATGACTTTAATGAGCGGTACCACGTGACCGCTGAAGGAAGGAAGGGAAACCTTCGGAGAATGGGGCTGCAGAGACCACGCCAGGAGGGGGTAAGTATACCCGCTATTCACCTGTCCCCATTCCAACGCTGCTCTCCGCTGTCTGCCGCGTCCTCTGTTAGTGACATTCAGGCAGCAGAGGGCGCGATGACATGGTTACTGCGCGCTGTGCCCTCTGCTGCCTGAACATCACTGACGGAGGACACGGCAGACACCGGCACCTGTTCCCCAGTGAAGGAGAGGTGAGTATGTCTTTTTTTTATTTGCAGCAGCATATGGGGTATAATCTATGGAGCAGCATATGGGGGCATAATCTGGGGGCAGCATATGGGGGCATAATCTAAGGAGAATTTTATGTAGCAGCATATGGGGCATAATCTATGGAGCACCTTATGGGGCAGCATATGGGGGCATAATCTATGGAGCATCTTATGGGGCAGCATATGGCGGCATAATCTTTGGAGCAGCATATGGGGCCTATTCTATGGAGCAACTTATGGGGCAGCATATGGGGGCATAATCTATGGAGCATCTTATGGGGGCATAATATATGGAGCATCTTATGGGTCCTATTCTATGGAGCATCTTATGGGGCCATTATTAACCTTTGTGCAGCATTATATGGGGTGTATTTTGTATGGAGCAATATATGGGGCTCCTGATTCAATATGGATGTTCAAAAACATTTAATCTACTGATGTCTCAATTACAGTAATTTTACTTTTATTGGTATCTATTTTTATTTTTGAATTTTACCAGTAGCTGCTGCATTTTCCACCCTAGGCTTATACGCGAGTCAATAAGTTTTCCCAGTTTTTTGTGGAAAGAGTAGGGGGGTCAGCTTATACACGGGTCGGCTGATACACAAGTATATACGGTACATTTGGTATTCAATTAAATTAAATGATTATTAAGAAAAAATCAAGACAATTAATGCAGGGGTGAGAATAAATTACTCACCCGGCCTCCGCTCCCACGCCGCAGTCGCCCTCCGCTCCCACGCCGCAGCCTCTCTCCACCCGACAGCCGCGGCGGTCACCTGAGACAGGCCCGCGACCGATGCCTTCCCTGCATGCTATGCACATGCGCCATAGGCCGCGCCTCCTTCCTGCTTCTTATGCTCCGGCTGTGCCCTGACCAGGAAGCACCTTTGGACCAATGGCTGACCAGACGGAGCCATATCAGGCCGCTTCCCCCTGAGGGAGGCGCCTGATCGTTGTGTTTCCTGACACTCTGGCCTCGCTCCATCGTGCACACTCTGCTCCTGCAGTTCCTGTCTCGGCTGCTCTTCACAGCAGCTTCTCAGTCCTGCTACCCGTGTTCCTGGTGTTCCCCTTCCGACGCCCCGCCTCGCCAAGCCGCCTCGTTTCACCGGGGATCCCAAGCTCTGTAGGGGGTTCTTAAATAAGTGTAGTCTCCACTTTGAATGGCTACCGCAGCAATATCCCTCGGACCGGGCCAAAGTGGCCTTCATCATGTCCCATCTGGAGGGAGAGGCCCTGTCTTGGGTAAACCCGCTCTGGGAGCGTGACGACCCGGTCGTTTCGAGTCTCCCGGTTTTCCTGGATACATTTCGTAAGGTTTTCGATGAGTCACTCTTTAACTTACACCAGGGTTCTCTCACGGTCGGACAGTACGCTATTCGCTTTCGCACTATTTCCTCCGAGCTCGGCTGGAATAACGCAGCTTTGGTGGGGGCATTCTGGCGCGGTCTTTCTAGTAAAATAAAGGATGAACTCGCAGGTCGAGATACCCCGTCCACCTTAGAGGACCTTATCTCGCTGGCTACCCGCATTGACCTGCGCTTCCTGGAGCGAGCTCGGGAGTCAGCGAGAGACAGGCGCTCCTCCAGGTCAGTTTCTCCTTTCACTTAGTCTGCCAGCTCCCGTTCAGTCGGATCTTCTTCCCTCTCTTTGGGTGAGCCCATGCAGATAGATCATCTCAGGTTGGCCGAGTTACGTCAGAGAGAGAGACGGGCACAAGGTCTGTGCCTCTATTGCGGTCATTTGTCACACTATATCCGCACCTGTCCTAAGAGACAGGGAAACTGTTAGGCGTCAGATTCCTGGCACTGCACAGCGGGAATCCAGAGACAGACATCCTACGGTCTCCCATTCCTCTCCGACTGCTTGGACTCCTGCTCAGCAATCTCGGCTGGCCAGGCATCTCCCTCTGACTCGTTCTGTGAGCCTGGATGTTGCTGCCACCTCTGGTGCAGCAATGGTGATGCAACCTGCTTTGCAGGGAACTGCTCCTGAGGCTAAGTCCTCATGCCGTGCTACTAGGCATGCCCACAACTTGTCCTCTCAGTGGAGAGCAGGGGTCACATGTGCAGGTCATATGTCAGATCTGATTGGTCCTTCCTATAGTACTGGAAGGCCCCGGAAGCGCATGGCTATAAAAAGCCCGCATGGCGGCTTGGCCATGCGCTAGTGTAGCATATTATGCTGTGTGTGTATGGTGATGGATGCATGGACTGGTGACTGACTCATTTGAAACCCCTTCCCTCGGTTATTACGAATGGTGACAGATTGTTGGGTCGTCAGCTCCAGGTTGTGGCCAGCTACACGCCACTGTGCCTCCTGCACGACACACTAGCGTCCGACGGTGCTCGGTCGTTCCGGCGCCGTCGCTCAGCAGCGATAGTTATTGCCGCGCTGCGGTTGCAGCATTCTTGGCGTCTGCGGTTGCAGCGTCATTCGCTGGGTATCCTGTGAAGTAAACAGGGCCAGCGTCCTCATACAACTCTGTTGTCTTAGCGACTCTGTGTGTGAACAGAGCCGTACTTAGCGTTCGGGTGACGTTAACCCGAGCGCAGTACCTCACCTTTCAGTGCATCCTCCATTACTTAGCAGCGGTCTTGTCACCTACCGCACGGTGGACCCCGGGCGGCGAACGCACCTCCTATTATTTATATCTGGTGCGTTCCGCCGACCCTAACATTACACTAGCGCCAGGGTCTGGCTAGTAATGGCGGATGAACAGCGACTGCTGCAGCACATCCGGCAGCTGCAGGGCAGGTTGGCGGCTCTCGAGCGTTCAGCCTCAGCTGCGGATGTTACTGCAGTCGCTGTTCAGGCAGCCACAGAGGCTGTTTCCCGTGTGACCACTGCCATCCCTGTCCCGACTTTGTCCCACCTCCCGCTGCCCGAAAAGTTCTCGGGTGATAGTGCAGCTTGTAGGGGTTTCGTAAGCCAGTGCTCTATACAGCTGGAGCTGCTGGCCGCCCGATTCCCCTCCGAGCGGGCTAAAGTGGGATTTATTATTTCCCTTCTGTCGGGCAGGGCTTTGGAGTGGGCCACACCGCTGTGGGAGCGTGGTGATCATGTGGTGCAGGGTGCTTCGCGGTTCTTAGACACTCTGAAACAGGTCTTCCTGGGACCACGAGTCACCCATGACACCGCGCTCCGGCTGCTGGCACTGTCACAGGGCTCATCCATGGTCAGTCACTTCGCCATCCAGTTCCGGACGCTGGCCTCAGAATTAGAGTGGCCAGATAAGGTCCTCATTCCGGCGTTCTGGAGAGGTTTGGATGGCCATGTGAGGGACGTTCTGGCCACCAGGGAGATTCCCGCTACACTGGAGGAGCTTATCTCTGTCTCCACCCGAATCGATCTTCGCTTCATCAAGCGAAGGTTGGAACGGGACCAGTGTAGGCAGAGGTTTAGGTTGGCACCTTGTTTTTCTAGACCTCTGGAATCCCCCGATCGGGCGTCCGAGCGTCAGGGGGCTTCCCGTGAGGGATCTAGACTCCAGTCCGCTCGAGCTCCTGTGAGCTGTCATATTTGTAGGCAGGCCAGTCACCTCGCCAACCGGTGCCCACAGCAGCAGGGAGAACGCTCGCGCCTAGTGGCCGTAGGAGGCGGCGCACTAAAGCCAGCGACGTTTTCCTCCAAGGGGACTCTTGGGTTTAATTCTTCCACTCTGGCGGTGGAGGTTTGCGTGGATTCCGGGGCGGAGGGCAATTTTATGTCGTCAGCCTTCGCCCAACGGCACGCTATACCTCTGGTTATGATGTCTACACCAGTCACCGTCAGAGTGGTAAACGGCACCACTCTACCCTCGCAGATAACTCACCAGACCGTCCCCTTGGTACTCTCTGTGGCTCCGTCTCATCAGGAGACGATATCCCTCCTCGTCATGCCCGAGGGTATTGACCAGGTACTTCTAGGGGTTCCCTGGCTGTGGTATCACTCCCCCCCATATAGAGTGGTCCTCAGGGAGGATTATTGGGTGGAGTAAGTCATGTGAGGGTAGATGTCTGAGGGAGTGCGTTCAGGTTGCCTCCACCGAGGTTCCCGCTGATCTCTCCTCGCTCCCCAAACACTATCGGCAGTATGCAGACGTGTTCTCCAAAAAGGCGGCGGAGACGCTTCCACCGCATCGCCCCTATGACTGTCCTATTGACCTCTTGCCTGGTGCTGAGCCTCCTCGGGGTCGAGTCTTTCCCCTATCTCTCCCGGAGACTGAGGTCATGTCTCAGTACATCAGGGAGAATCTGGCAAGAGGATTCATTAGGAAGTCAGTGTCACCAGCGGGGGCGGGATTCTTCTTCGGCCAGAAGAAGAGTGGGGAATTATGTCCTTGCATTGATTACAGGGGTCTTAACGCCATCACCGTTAAGAATAAATATCCACTGCCCCTGATATCAGAACTGTTTGATAGGCTACGAGGAGCGAGGGTATTTTCCAAACTTGATCTGCGGGGGGCTTACAACCTGATTCGCATCCGTGATGGGGATGAATGGAAGACGGCATTTAACACCAGGGACGGGCACTATGAATACCTGGTGATGCCCTTCGGGCTCTGTAATGCCCCGGCCGTCTTCCAGGACTTTGTGAACGATATCTTCCGGGATATGCTTACCACCTCGGTTGTAGTCTATCTGGATGATATCCTCATCTACTCTCCAGATATTGACTCCCACCGGAGAGAAGTTTGCAAAGTTTTCGATCGCCTGCGGGCGAACTCCCTCTATGCCAAGTTGGAGAAGTGTGTGTTTGAGCAGGAGTCCTTGCCTTTCCTGGGCTATATCATCTCGGCCCAGGGATTGGCCATGGATCCTGCCAAGCTACAGGCGGTGATGGATTGGCAGGAACCTCATTCTCTCAAAGCGGTGCAGCGCTTTGTGGGGTTCATAAATTATTATCGCCAATTCATCCCCCACTTCTCGACTTTGGTAGCACCCTTGGTAGCCCTCACCAAGAAGGATGCAAATCCCAAGTTGTGGTCGGAACCGGTCTCCAAGGCCTTCTCCACCATTAAGTCCCATTTCGCTAGCGCTCCCATTCTACATCGCCCCGATGTAGACAAGCCCTTCATTCTGGAAGTGGATGCCTCTTCCGTCGGTGCTGGAGCAGTCCTGTTCCAGAAGGACACACAAGGTCGGAAGCATCCATGCTTCTTTTTCTCCAAGACCTTCACACCGGCGGAGAGGAATTATGCCATCGGGGACAGGGAGTTGCTAGCGATGAAGTTGGCCTTCTCGGAGTGGAGACACCTCCTGGAGGGGGCTCGTCACCCTTTCCTGGTGTTCACCGACCACAAAAACTTGGTGTATTTACAAACAGCCCAGCGGCTAAACTCTCGCCAGGCTAGATGGTCCTTGTTCTTTTCCCGGTTCCATTTCACCCTCCACTTTCTCTCCGGGGAGAAGAACGTCCGGGCCGATGCTCTCTCCCGCTCCGTGGTGTCATCGGAGGAAGAGGAGGAGGAGCCTCGGCTGATCGTCCCATCCGAAAGCCTGAGGACTGTGGCTCCGGTTGCCCTTGAGTCTGTGCCTCCGGGAAAGACATTTGTCCCTGCCCGTCTGCGACCGGAGGTCCTCTCTTGGGCTCACTCGTCCAGAGTGGGTGGACATTTTGGGACAAAACGGACCTCCGACCTTTTGGCGAGGACGTACTGGTGGCCACATATGGCGTGTGACGTCAAGGACTATATTGAGGCATGCGTCTCTTGCGCCTGGAATAGGTCCTCTCGGCAGCGGCCCGCTGGGCTTCTTTTCCCTCTGCCGATAGCAGACAGGCCCTGGGAGATGGTCGGTATGGACTTTGTGGTGGGGCTACCCAGGTCCAGCGGCAGCACGGTCATTTGGGTTGTCACCGACCATTTCTCTAAGATGGTGCACCTGGTACCTCTCTCCCGGTTACCATCAGCGCGGGGCCTGGCAGTCTTGTTCATCAAGCACGTTTTCCGCCTGCACGGCATGCCCGACAAGATTGTCAGTGACCGAGGTCCTCAGTTTGCGTCCCGGTTTTGGAGAGAGCTCTGTTCTCTACTCAGCATTGAGCTGAATCTCTCCTCGGCCTATCATCCCGAGACGAATGGGTTGGTAGAGAGAGCCAACCAGACCTTGATAACATATCTTCGACATTTTGTCTCAGCCAGGCAGGACGACTGGGCATCCTTGCTGCCGTGGGCAGAGTTCGCGTTGAACAATGCTGTGGCCGACTCTACCGGTCAAACCCCATTCCTCCTAAATTACGGTCAGCATCCGCGCGTTCCTGTGCCCATGCCCGTGTCTTCCACCGACTCCAGGGTGGCAGACTGGGCGGTGGAGGCACGTGACATTTGGGATCGCACCCAGGATGCTATCCGAGCTTCCAAGGAGAGAATGAGGATCTCCGCTGACGCACACCGGCATCCTGCTCCAAGCTTCTCCCCTGGCGACATGGTATGGCTCTCTACCCGAAACATTAAACTGCGGGTTGAGTCGCCCAAGTTCGCGCCACGATACATTGGCCCATTCAAGGTCCTTGACCGACTTAGCTCGGTGGTCTACCGTCTGGCTCTTCCTCCACATTTGGCCATCTCGGACTTGTTCCATGTGTCCCTCCTCAAACCAGTTCACATGGCCCGGTTTTCCGAGCCATCTGCCGGGTCATCAGACTTATCGTCTGACGAGTTTGAGGTTAATGCCATCGTGGGGCGCAAGTTTGTCCGTGGCAAAAAATTTTATTTGGTGGACTGGAAGGGTCATGGTCCCGAGGCTCAGACCTGGGAGCCGGTAGAAAACATTCAAGCACCGCTCCTGATCGCGGCTTTTGAGCGCAGTGAGGCTCAGAGGGGAGGGGGCCCTAGGAGGGGGGGTAATGTTAGGCGTCAGATTCCTGGCAATGCACAGCGGGAATCCAGAGCCAGACATCCTGCGGTCTCCCATTCCTCTCCGACCGCTCGGACTCCTGCTCAGCAATCTCGGCTGGCCAGGCATCTCCCTCTGACTCGTTCTGTGAGCCTGGATGTTGCTGCCACCTCTGGTGCAGCAATGGTGATGCAACCTGCTTTGCAGGGAACTGTTCCCGAGGCTAAGTCCTCATGCCGTGCTACTAGGCATGCCCACAACTTGTCCTCTCAGTGGAGAGCAGGGGTCACATGTGCAGGTCCTATGTCGGATCTGATTGGTCCTTCCTATAGTACTGGAAGGTCCCGGAAGCGCATGGCTATAAAAAGCCCGCATGGCGGCTCGGCCATGCGCTAGTGTAGCATATTATGCTGTGTGTGTATGGTGATGGATGCATGGACTGGTGACTGACTCATTTGAAACCCCTTCCCTCGGTTATTACGAATGGTGACAGATTGTTGGGTAGTCAGCTCCAGGTTGTGGCCAGCTACACGCCACTGTGCCTCCTGCACGACACACTAGCGTCCGACGGTGCTCGGTCGTTCCGGCGCCGTCGCTCAGCAGCGATAGTTATTGCCGCGCTGCGGTTGCAGCATTCTTGGCGTCTGCGGTTGCAGCGTCATTCGCTGGCTATCCTGTGAAGTAAACAGGGCCAGCGTCCTCATACAACTCTGTTGTCTTAGCGACTCTGTGTGTGAACAGAGCCGTACTTAGCGTTCGGGTGACGTTAACCCGAGCGCAGTACCTCACCTTTTGGTGCATCCGCCATTACTTAGCAGCGGTCTTGTCACCTACCGCACGGTGGACCCCGGGCGGCGAACGCACCTCCTATTATTTATATCTGGTGCGTTCCGCCGACCCTAACAGAAACGACTCCACCTAGGTCAGGCAAGAGAGGCCTTCCTAGGTGATGATGATTCCTCTCAACCCCTTACGATTTCTGTGCTTTTGGTTTCAGGGGGGAGGCGTGGTTCCGAGGTGGCCTACGTGGATTCGGGCTCAGCGGGTAACTTCATTCGGCCGGAAGAGGTAGACAAATACCAAATTCCTGTGGTCACTCTATCTAACCCAATTCAGATTGCCACCGTGGATGGCAAACCGCTACAGGTGACCGTCACCTTGGTCACTGAAGAGGTGGAGTTGCAAATCAGAGCCTTACATCGAGAGAAAATAGCCTTTTACGTTTTACCTAAGCTCTCTCACGTCATTCTACTCGGTCTTCCATGGTTAAGGACTCATCAGCCTGTTCGCGACTGGTCTTCTGGGGAGATACTCCGCTGGGGGCACCCGTGCCAAGCTCGCTGTCTGACTCCTGTCCGCCTGGCGGCCGCTCCACGGTCACCTCCAGGCCTCCCGGGTCTTCCTCCAGCTTACAGCTCCTACGCCGATGTTTTTGATAAGAAGGAAGCGGAGGTCCTCCCTCCACACCGGCCGTTTGACTGCCCAATTGAACTTGTTTCCGGATCAACCCCCCAAGGGGCAGAATCTACCCTCTGTCTCCCACAGAGACCACCGCCATGCCCGAGTACGTCCGAGAGAACCTCGCCAAAGGCTTTATACGGAAATCCTCTTCGCCCGCGGGAGCCAGGTTCTTCTTCGTCAAAAAGAAGGACGGAACTCTACGGCCATGCATTGACTATAGGGGCTTGAATGAGATTACCATCAAGAACAGGTACCCTCTTCCACTCATTCCGGAACTGTTTGACCGTCTCAGAGGGGCTCGGGTCTTTACCAAGCTGGACCTCAGAGGAGCCTACAATCTGGTCCGTATCCGTGCAGGTGACGAGTGGAAGACCGCTTTCAACACTCGAGATGGCCATTACGAGTACCTGGTCATGCCCTTCGGTCTTTGCAATGCTCCTGCAGTCTTTCAAGAGTTCGTCAATGAGATCTTCCGGGATCTCTTGTACTCCTGTGTGGTCGTGTACTTAGACGACATCGTCGTCTTCTCGCCGGACCTCTCCTCCCACAGAAAGTGTGTCCGCCTGGTGATTCAGCGCCTTCGGGAGAACCGTCTGTATGCGAAGATCGAGAAATGTCTCTTCGAACAGACCTCTCTGCCATTCCTGGGTTACATTATCTCCGACGTTGGTCTAAGGATGGATCCCGAGAAGTTGTCTGCCATCCTCAAATGGCCTCGCCCCGTCGGATTGAAGGCGATACAACGATTCCTCGGGTTCGCCAACTATTACCGGCAATTTGTCTCCCACTTCTCCGCGATCACAAGACCCATTTCTGTGCTCACCCGTAAAGGATCTACTTCCAAGGATTGGTCTCCTGAGGCAGAGGAGGCCTTTCTGAACCTAAAACGGGCTTTCTCCACGGCTCCGGTCCTTCATTGCCCTGAGAGCGATCGACCTTTTGTACTCGAGGTGGACGCTTCCTCGACTGGTGCCGGGGCGGTGCTGTCCCAGAGAACCGCCTCCGGTCGCCTGCACCCTTGTGGCTTCTTCTCGAAGGCCTTTTCTCCATCCGAGTGTAACTGCTCGATCGGTGACCGGGAACTTTTGGCCATCAAGTTGGCCTTGGAGGAATGGCGCCACCTCCTGGAAGGAGCCGTCCATCCTTTTGTCATCTTCTCGGACCACAAGAATCTGGCCTATCTCCAGTCTGCCCAGAGACTAAACCCTCGCCAGGCCAGATGGTCTTTATTTTTTGCCCGATTTGATTTCGAGCTCCGATTCCGTCCTGGCAACAAGAATTCCAAAGCCGACGCCCTGTCCAGGGTCTTCCAACCACACGAATCCACGGAGGAACTGTCGCATATCATTGATCCCACTAGAATCATCACCGTGGCTCCAGTGAACTGGCTTACTCCTCCACCTGGCAGGACGCTTGTGCCAGAGAATCTCAAGCAAAAGGTTCTTCTATGGGGGCACTCCTCCAAACTGGCCGGCCATGCCGGAACTAAGAAGACCCTTGACCTTATCAAACGTCACTACTGGTGGCCCTCACTTCGCCAAGATGTACTCGACTTTGTGGCTTCTTGTCCATCCTGTGCAAAAAACAAGGTGCCACGGAGATCTCCGTCCGGCTTGTTGCTTCCGTTGCCTGTCCCTACGGTTCCTTGGGAGAACATTGCCATGGATTTCATCACCGACCTACCCTGCTCTGCGGGCTGCTCAGTCATTCTGGTGGTGGTGGATCATTTTTCCGAGATGGCTCACTTCATTCCTCTGCCCGGTCTTCCCTCAGCGCCAGAGCTGGCCGAAATCTTCAGTCATCAAGTCTTCAGGCTTCATGGACTACCTCGACGCATTCTGTCTGACCGAGGGGTTCAGTTTACCTCCAAGTTCTGGCGTTCGCTTTGTAAGCTCATGAACGTTTCCCTCGACTTCTCCTCGGCCTACCATCCACAGTCCAACGGACAAGTAGAGCGTACCAACCAGACGCTTACGGGATACTTACGTCACTTCTCTAACGCCCACCAGAACGATTGGGTCAACTTATTCCCCTGGGCAGAGTTCGCTTATAACAACCATGCTGGTGAGTCTTCGGCCAAGTCTCCGTTTTTCATTGTTTTTGGCAGACATCCCGATGTTACTGTCGTCCTACTCCAGTCCTGCCTTGTGTTCCTGCTGTCCTACTCCAGTCCTGCCTTCGGTGTTCCTGTTGTCCTACTACAGTCCTGCCTTGTGTTCCTGCTGTCCTACTCCAGTCCTGCCTTCAATGTTCCTGCCGTCCTACTCCAGTCCTGCCTTCAGTGTTCCTGCCGTCCTACTCCAGTCCTGCCTTCAGTGCTCCTGCCGTCCTACTCCAGTCCTGCCTTCAGTGCTCCTGCCGTCCTACTCCAGTCTCAGTCTTACTCCGGTCCATCCAGAGCCGCCCCTCTCGGTACCGGCTACCGTGGTACTCGAACCCCTGGGCCTGCTCCTAACGGTCCCTGTATAGGGGTCGGTTCCACCTGGCAGCTCGCCTGGGGTCCCTCGGTGCCACGGTCCAGAGGGTCCACTCTCGGAGTTTCCCGCTCCAGACCACCCGCGCTAACAGGGGCAACACAAGGAGTCTATTGCACAGATATTATGCACTTCAATGTACTATGGCTATATAGGATGTAATATGGTTGTAAAAAGAATTAATAAGCCACAAAAAATAAGAAAATTGATATACTGATATTATACATAATCATAAAGTGCAAATAGTGAAAAAAATCATTCATAAAAAGCACAAATTTGTAAAGACCAATCTATATATAAAAAGTGCAATGTCCATAAATTCACAGACAGTGGGCTTAGGCACAAGTTTGTAAAGACCAATACATATATAGAGTGCAATATGCATGAATTCATAGACAGTGGGCTTAGGCCCACAACCGTAAAAATGTATATCACTAATTCAACAAATGACTAGTGTAGATAGCCATGTGGGCAGAGATAAATATATGTCACAACAGATATCCATTTAAATAAAAATGCTCAGTGGCAGGTTCTAAATAGAGGTGCCAATGACAATTAGTCATATATGCGGCTGCAAGTAAACTGTATTGAAAAGAACATATACATGTGCCAAAAAATTGCACTCAATCAATATCTTATGCCAATGTGCGATAGATCCCCAGGATGCGCCCGTCCCCGACGCGCGTTTCGACGTCTGCCTTCGTCAGTTTTTTTTTCGTTGTGATATGATTTTGTCGGGGTCGTAAACGACAATAAATCCTCATTCACCAGTCATTCCAAATCATTGTGCGAGCGCAAAACATCTGGTACCGATTAAGAATGACTCAGACACGTAGCTGATTCAATCTTAGATAATGTCCTGCATCCACACCTGTCAGGAGCAGTACAACAACTGGCTTTTATTTAAAAATACACAATACTATATTGAGTGTTAGGGGAAGGCGTGCATTAGGCGGGGTTTATGCAGTATACATCTAGTGTCCAGTCTCTCTCTGATTCGTCAAACGTCTCCCGATGGTTACTCCTTCTTCACATTCCTGAGTTATCTTTTTTTAGGAGAAATGAAACTTAGGAGAAATGAAACTTAACTTAACTCTTTAGACACTGAATTTAAGTGAAAGTGAACACTGGCAGCCATCTTTAATACAGTTACATTTGCATTAGCAAGCAATTAGGAAAAACTTATTGTTTCACAGTATAAAAATATAAAAGTTATATAAGAAAATATATTTTCACCTTGACAATCCCCCCTAAACACTAAGTTTTTCCCTTAATGAAAGATCCTTCGAGACTGTCCATGTGATGGGAAAAGGGGAGGTGGATTTCTTCATCCAGACACCTCAGAAGCTCTCCCCTAGCGAGAGGCCTCCAGGCAGCTGAACCCTTCACTAACCTCACATGGAGTTCTCCCGCTGTCCCTAAACTAAGTCTCTTAACATCATCTGAGAATGGGGGGTTTTGTCTACTCTCTTGAGGGGAATATACTTAGGGATCTTCCCTAGATCAGTACCATCGTACTCTGGTGGGTCTACTTCTTGATTGAGGAAGGTGCCAGTCGGAGTTGCTTTGGCAATAACCTTTTTATACAAGGGAATAACACAACAAAGAGTTATTGATCCAATTACAAGGAGGGCAATCAGTACTATACAAGCTTGTTGAAGGAATCCCTTGAGTCCACCCAACCAGCCGGAAAAGAAAGATGTGTCTACTCCAGCATTAGTTTTCAATGCTGCTAACCCAGTTATCTTTTTAAGGGCTATCATGGTTTTTCCATTCACTCCAGAGTTCTGAGGGATATAGGTACAACACTCCTCTCCCACCATCCCACAAACTCCTCCTTTCTCAGCTAATATCATATCAAGGGCTAGTCGATTTTGGAGTGTCATCCTAGTGTTAGGGCCCAATTCTTCAACTATACCTTGGAAGGCATCTTGGCTGAAATTGACAAACCTTTGTTCACTGTAATATATGTAATTGATCCATTCAACATTTTTATTAATCTGCACCTGTGGGATTATAGAAGCAAAGCCAGCATAGATCTGGTTCTGGGCTTTAAATTGGTCAGGCACCCCCCTTGGCACTCCAATAGCATCAATATATACTAGTGGATCTTCTTCATAACTCATATGGAGCTGATCGAGGCTTCTCCTTTTCCTGGTAGGTTCATCAGGTATCTTTGGATCCCAGGGTAGAATCTTGAACTGCATAGCTAGTTTAACAAGGGTGCATTGGCCTGTCCAGGCATTTGGCAACCTAGGACGGAGCTTACCATCTCCACATAACCAATAAATGTCATACATATATTGTGTATGTTTGATTAACAAGTCAGCATCCAGAGAACTATTCTCTTTGCAGAAACCTGTCTCGAAGATCCCTACTGGTGTACCTGTGGTGTCGTGGGAATTATAGCAGGTGTAATTGTCAGCTAATACAGTTACTTCTCCTGGGACCTTTAGTTTGGGTTCCTTATGAATTAGTGGGACGTAATCTGGGCAATCAGTGGGCTTCAAACCTTTCAACAAATTCATGACACAGGCAGTGGTGTTTAGGTATGCTCTGAGTATTCAACTGGTCATTCGGAATAACAAAGGTAGCTGGAGTCAAACGACCCAGAGTACAAGCACCTTTTACCCCTACTGGCAACCATTTATATGCATTGTCTCCACATACCCAGAACATGTCACTAGGTAGGTCCCATAGGGCTGAATGTTGTAATACCAGTCTATGAACTAAATCTATGAACGCAGATACATTCTGAAGCATACACCAATTTGGAAGTTGTCCTAAAGGGCTACAATACCCTACATCGGGATTTCTACAGGTGGGAGTTCCTTTCTCATATCCAGATGACTCGTTGCAAGGTATATTACCTGAAATATTAAAACAAGTTTCATTATTGCCCTGGGGAAATAAATTGGAATACTCCCAGGACGTATTATGCAACCTTCTTTCTAGCAGTATTGGTTTGAAGGCATCAGTAGAGTGGGAAGTTACATTAAAACTAACTTGTAGGCCATACATTGGAATTTGCCCCAGGTAGGTTAATCGAGTTCTATTCCTGGGTACCCAAGCCCCCCTTTATATGCCAGATATTGAAGGTATGTATTACTTCCTGAAAGATTACCCTGCCACCAAGGGTATCCTACCCATCCCACAATAGGTATACCAACAGTTGTGTTCCATAACTTCACATTATTTGTGGCATTATTAGCAAGTGTATCAGAACAACTGGTCCAGGCAAATAATTCCTCGGGTGGCACAGGAATAACAAGGAACGGAATACTAGTGGCTGATACTGGTGAATGTGTGCAGATCCAGCAATCTGCTGGAGACTGAGTGTCTTTTGACCAATCATTTAGTATTTTTTCATGATGTTGTATAAACTTATTATTCAAGGACATTGGAGAATTTAGATTGTCCCACGCAGCTACCATTATTACAGATAATGCAACAAAACCAAACCAAAACATTATGCACTCTTATGCTTTGTTAATTCCTGTGGCTAGTTTGCAATGCGATGCGTGGATCCAGGTTGGTCGTCCTTCCAACTTAACAGAAGTAGGCGTTGTTAGGAGTACTTGGTAAGGTCCTTGATATCGGGGTTCAAGGGTCTTTCTGGAGTGTTTCTTGACATATACGTAATCACCAGGTTGTAGACAGTGAGTTCCTTCCACACTATCTGGATCTCTGTCTGATTCAATTGTTTCAGGGACATCGAATCGTGGTACTAGTTCCATCACCAGTTTCTTTGCAGTGGCTCGAGCTGTAGCCGTTTTCACCGGGTAGGCCTCTGGCCATCCAGAGAAGAGATCTACACATACTAGGATATTTGCATACACTCCTACCTTGGTAGCTGTATGTCGTCAATCTGCCGTCTCTGAAACGGGTAGAGAGGCCTAGGTGTCGCTTTCTTAGGGACTTTTACTGTTTTACCTGGGTTGTGCTGTGCACAGATGAGGCATGATTGTACAAGTTTCGCGGCTGCGCAACTGAAGCCAGGAGCGATCCAGAAGGCATCTACCATGGCACACATGTGACTTTTTGAGGTGTGATTGGGGCCATGTGCTGCTTGCGCCATGATTGGGAACAGGGACTTTGGTGGGCACATTTTATCCTTATTCTCCCATACTCCATTTGAGTTCAGCTCAGCTCCCAGTCTCCCCCGGTGTACCTTCTCTGTTTGGGCAGCCTTTTGCTGGAGGGATTTCAGGACATCTAGACCCAATGTGGCTGGAATACGCTGACTCCCCGCCACCGTCCACTGCTCTCTCTAGGCCGCCTTGTGCTATTTTAGCAGCCTCGTTCGCCCTTCTATTGCCCTCTACCTCCACAGAGTCACCTTTGTGTGTGCTTTTACCTTGACAATGCCAACCTGGACTGGTAACATCAATGCCTCCATCAATTGTTTCACCAGCTCTGCATTTTTAATGGGCTTCGAATCTGTGAAAATATTAGCGACTTTACCTGCAGCGGCTCTACACGCCTCAGTGAGTGCCTTCAACTCTGCCTCCTGCGCCGACATGTGAGGAGAGAGTGGTTCCGCTCGGATTACCTCATGTGAGGATACTACTGCATATCCAGTGTAGAATCGTCCATCCTGGTGGTATCTGGGGCCATCTACAAAAAAGAAACTCAAAGTCTGCATTAGGAACAGGTTTTTCATGAATGTGTGCAAACCCAACTGTCTCCTGACTCATCAGTCCTATGCAGACATGTTCATGCGTCATGTCAAAGTATCCTTCCTCACTCGCTAATACGGTCACCAATTCCCCCTTTTCTGAATCCATAGGCAGGAGGGTGGCTGGATTCAGAACGTTACATCTTTTGAGGAGTGACATACTCAGGAATTAGTAGAGCACACTCAAGTCAGAGCTGTCTGGCCATAGACAGATGTTTTGGTTGAACTTGTAGGAGTATGGCATGGATGTCATGTGGGGAATAGATTGTCAAAAGAAACGTCAGTGTCATCTCACATGCCTTCCCTATTACGTCTCCACTTTTTTTCCTTGTGCTCCAGCATACATGACAGGTCGTTTTATTGTCCTTGTTTGCTCAATTTCTTTAGCTACCTTAAGGAGGTCTTTCGGATCTACATGTCTCCATTCAGGTCTGGCTGTCTGTACTGCGTCTCGTAAGTCTTTGTTCATACCGTCAATGAATGCATCCACCAGTATTCTAACATCAAGTGGGTTTATGCAAATGTACCCTATGTCTGCCCATTTCAGCTGTAACCGTCCAAGGTATATCTCTACTCCTCTCTCCTCTTTGCTGTGTCACATTAGTCAGGAGTACAGACTGCTCTGATTGTTCCACTGCAGCCCATTGTCTTAGTGACTCACAGTACGTCTCCCCAGATTGTGCAGATTTATCATCCATGCCCCAAGCCTGATTCTTTGTCACATCTGTGTGTGTCTTAATTATATGATCTAGTGCGTCACCTGCCTTTAAACTCACCAACCTCTCTAGGTCTGCCCAGGTACACTTATATGTCTGCTGTACTTCCTTTATGTGTCTGTAAGACGAGAATGGTTGGTCTTCAGGGGCAGGCAGCTGCTTCAGCAAAGCTAGCTGGTCAGAGGGGCTCCAGGGATAATACACCTGTATCTTTCTTATTCTAGTCACACTTCTAGGTCCTGCTGGGGTTGGCCGTCTGATGTCTACTGTCAGCTTACTCCTCAAGGGCCAATGTCCCCACTACCCACTATCCACACTATTATGTCAGCTTCTTATGATCTTGTCTGGATAGGATTTAGTGCAATTCTCTTAGGTCAGTAGCACAGGTCACACAAGTAGCTATTCAGTCTGGGTTTGTCTGAGTCTGACCACAGTGTTTACAAGTCCATCTGTTTTGTCTGGGTCTCTGGTTACACTTTGTCAATCAAACATTCATAATACACCTTCCACACTGCTGCACATTCTCAAGCATCATTTATTCACTTGCTATTTTCTTCCCTTGTCTGTGCCTTTTTGTACATCCAAACATTCACACTCTGGTATTTTTGCCTTTTTCAATGTTTGTCCCACTTGTTTTACTGCTTCCTTCCTTCTCTGTCTTTTGTAATTTGACACAATTTGCTATACAAATCAATCACACAACTAGAAGCAGGTTCAAACACATTAATGACCAAGCAATCACTTACAATTCCCTTCTAAATTAGGCACCATATCTTACTTTTAACTTCCAATCTTCAATTAAGTACTGTTGCTTTAAAATGCACAAATCTTTCAGCGTGTACCTTACGGATAGAATTACAGAGAATTTTGAGCACAGCTCACACTCAGCAGAGATAAGAGCGAAGGGAGAAGAAAAACTACGCAGCTCCATCCTTCACCCCTCCCGTCAGAATGCAGCGTCGTCCTTCACAGAATTCTGTAGTTCTTTAGACTTATCAAAATCAATTTCTACAAAGAAACTCAAAATCACGGGATTTCACTGTAAGGGCAGATAACTGTATAATGAGATTAACCATGCCTTGCCCTTTTTCTGGCCAAATGCATTCAGGAAACTTTACAATGTAATGCCACATATAACACGAACTATATCATTACTCAATTCATTCAGTCTCAGATGTAGATTTGAAATATCTATAACGCATCTGTCCGGGATTCCACCACAACTAGAAAGGTCACAAATCTCTTGACACAAAAATGATGTGTGATGATTCATTCATACGTGCTCATTCACTGATTTTTTTTTTTTTTTTTTTTTTTTTTTTACTCAATTACTCATCTCTCATCTTATTCAGAGGTTCTCATAGACATATATACAAGGATTCACACAGCCTGCCTATCTTGCACTTTGGATTTGATTAATACTTTTTCCAGGTTCTTTGCTGCACTACTTCCATATCTATCCTCAATTATATCACATAACCGGTCTCCTTCTTCAGGTATCTTTCCCTGACTGTTCCCCATCAATCTCTTTCCATCCTTCATTCTTCAAGCCTCGCGCAACTCGCAGATGAGCTTGTGCTTGTTCTAACAATCCTTTATCTTTCAACATGCCTCGTTTGTTCTCTATGAGATTATGCCACATAGCCGGCTGTAATCTCCCTGACGAGGGCAATCCTACATGCTTATACAATCTCTCAACATTCTTGACTGCCTTCTTGCCTTCCCGTGACGCTACTATTGCCTTGACCTCCACAGCATCCTCATCTAACTTGTGGGGCACAGACTTCTTCTGCTTTAAGATACGCAGCATGACTCTTACAGAATACTATGGTTCTCTGCAGAAAAACCACTGGTAGCGATATCAACACTGATGTTCCACAGTACGGAGCCTCACGTTCGACGTACTAGGAAAAGAGCCTCGCGCTCAATATTTCCTTTCCCTAACCTTGAACAGCAGTGATTAACAGACTATCCTGCCACGATATTCCAACAGTCGGGAGGCGGTCTCCTAGTGAGAGCCCTCCACAGAAATACAGGTGGTCCCTTCTCGGGACGTCTTAATTACCTAGCTGGTACAATATCACAGAGGCTGCGTCTCCTATCCCTTCCTCTAGGTTGCCCCACAATCTGCAACTAGCTCAATTTATCACTCCACTTCACTACTAGACAATAGTCACGGGTAGGGTGGTTGAATGGAGTACAATGACCGGTGGAGGAGGTGTGGTGTACACGAGGACGCGCAGAATGCAACGTCTCTCAGTTGCTGGTTCAGAGCGTGGCACAGGATCGCACTCGGTCTCACCACTCGACCGGTCACCCCTCAGACCCAAGGAGACCACAGACAAACCAATAACGGCTGAGACACTAGCAAGTGTGACACATACAGTGTATATGATCTCACTTACCGTGTTTTGGAGGGTGATCAGTCCTCGAGGTCAGCCACTACAGGTATCATCCACAGACATCCAAGCATGGGTCCAGAGGAGCCTCGGATCACTGTCCACGCCCCCCGTTGGGCTCCAAATTGTCGGGGTCGTAAACGACAATAAATCCTCATTCACCAGTCATTCCAAATCATTGTGCGAGCGCAAAACATCTGGTACCGATTAAGAATGACTCAGACACGTAGCTGATTCAATCTTAGATAATGTCCTGCATCCACACCTGTCAGGAGCAGTACAACAACTGGCTTTTATTTAAAAATACACAATACTATATTGAGTGTTAGGGGAAGGCGTGCATTAGGCGGGGTTTATGCAGTATACATCTAGTGTCCAGTCTCTCTCTGATTCGTCAAACGTCTCCCGATGGTTACTCCTTCTTCACATTCCTGAGTTATCTTTTTTTAGGAGAAATGAAACTTAGGAGAAATGAAACTTAACTTAACTCTTTAGACACTGAATTTAAGTGAAAGTGAACACTGGCAGCCATCTTTAATACAGTTACATTTGCATTAGCAAGCAATTAGGAAAAACTTATTGTTTCACAGTATAAAAATATAAAAGTTATATAAGAAAATATATTTTCACCTTGACAATTTGATATCCGATTTGTCCTTATTTGTCTTATATTGTCCATTTGTGCTTTGATAAGGCTTATTATATAATTTTTAACACCATTTATAATTTTCCTTAAACATGCAACTTTGACCTTGGTATTTTGTTGAACCATATACATTTGGATCTCATGAACCAACAACTCCCAATATGTATTAAACAATGATAAGGAGATGCTGGGAGTGGTTGTTATCAGTCATTATCAGACTGCGGACCATGCAGGAACCACAATACTGATGAAACGCAGGCATATGTAAATGCTTACATCCAGGTACCTAATAGGTGACATCTTCTCTGATTGAGTGGTTTCTTTCTTCATATTTCCATCTTGACCAGATGCCATGATGACTTTTCACATCCACAGCTGTTCTCTGCAGACTTCTCTCTTCTCCAATCTTCTGGAGCACATCCCCACATGGTGACCTTAAAAGTCAAAGTGTTACTAGATTGCCTTCTGCACAAAGATATCTGTCCATACTATGCCCTAAATAAGCCTCCTATGGTGTATGGCCTCTACACTGTCTGCCTTACTAATCCACAACCACATTACTGTGTGCCATTATCAGCTATAACTGCTACAATGTCATTTTTTCTTCTCCAGCCAGATGGCGTCGCCGTCAGGATATGTGCACACGATGCATATTTGCTGCGGATCCGCCGCGGATTTTTCCGCGTAGAAACGCTGCAGATCCGCACTGTGATTTACAGTACAATGTAAATCAATGGGGAAAAAAAATCCTGTGCAGAAAAATCAGTGCGAATTTGCTGCGGGTTTAAAAGAAGTGCATGTCACTTCTTTTCTGCGGTTTTGCTGCAGTTTTCCACTTGCTCCATTCTACAAAACCGCAGGTGGAAAACCGCAGTGGAAAACCGCACAAAAACCGCAAAAAAAAGGAAGAAATCCACAGGAAAAATGCAGGTCATTAAATCCGCGGGAGGATCCGCACCGTGTGCACATGGCCTCACCTGCACAACAGCAGCTATTGGATCTCTATACAAACCGATATCTGCTGCTGCGCAGGCTCCCCGGCGCCATTCTCAAAATGACTTTCTTTTTTTCCCTCGCTCAAGTAAATCTGCAAAAGGCATTCAGTGCACAGTAACCATGCGATTATGATGAAGCGCATTTATCATGCAAACTGCGGGGCAGGGCAGTCAGAGATCAGTGGGGGGGTCAGTAGTCTGCATTATGAATATCTCATCGGAGCACCACATACATGAACCCCGTCCTAGGGCACGAGAATCTCAATAATATGAAGCTGAAAATAAAGATTAAGAAACAGCCACAAGACGGCTTTCATCAACCAAGGCATCATTTTATTCAGTATAACAGCACCGACCTGACATTGTGTGTAGGTCACTATGCACAATCCTGCTGACAGGTTCCCTTTAAGTAGGCGGCTTTATATCACAAGAGTGGATTTCGTTAGGAAATGGATAAGGCAAAAATGGAGCATTACATAACAGAAGAAATTACTAGAGTGATAAAATATGACGGTGTGGTTTTGCTCCTCTCAGAATTTTGAAAATTGTGTGAACAATTGTAAAAAAAATGTGGAGAGCATTAAACCTCGGGAGAGATAATCAACAGCTTAAACATCAGTGAGTTTTTTATTTTTATATATTTGCTTATGTTGTGTTTTTTATTATTATTTTTTTCTGAACAATTAGAAAAAGGTTGTGAGTGAAGGAATTAGGCCGGGGTCTCACTCGCGAGTGCAATGCAAGAAAAGTGTGCGAGTCTCTCGCCTCAATCCCCGGCACTGCCACCGGTGGCTCGGAGCAGAGCGTTCAGCTGCAAAGAAATACATGCAGCCGCACACTCCGGTCCCGAGTGCCAGTGGTAGTGCCAAGTATTGAGGCCAGAGACTCTCGTGAGTTTCTCGCATTGCACTCGCAAGTGTGACCCGGCCTTAGGAAGATTGTTGTTTTTATCTGATTTCCTCTTTTTGTATCTGTACAGTATGTTTTGTACAATAAAGTTGTAAAATTCAAAAAATGAGCAAACAATTGCAGCATTCTAATGATGTCACAATGGGCTGGAGGCTATAGAATGCCCCGTCACCCAGGGTTCCGTTGAGGGTTTTAGTAGGCGTTTGTGGAGAGAGGAGTGTTGTGAGCGACTTGTGCAAATATGATGCCAAGAAAGCGATTTAAGAGTATTATAGTTCTCTGTGATACCGAGGACAGCAGCGATGATGACGATTTACATCAGGTGAGCATCATTTTATATTTTTAAATAAATAAAAAATATTTGGGATAAAAGTTCAAGAAAAGATGGTGGGACAGAAAATAGCGCTCCAAGTAGATGAGGCGATAACTCGGATCATGATTGCAGAGTGAAGACTGCGTCACTTGTAATATTTGTGACAATATGTCCATGTACTGGATACATAACATTGTATGAAGACACATAAATGTCACCACCGCCCCTATCCATAGCCTAACCATAAGTGTCCCATACCACCGCTATACTCTGTACGTGGAATAAGCACAGTGGAGACCACACTCATATCGCTGCCCACCTGTAATCAGTGGAATATGGGGTAAGATTATAGATTGGAGATGTTCATGGTTATAGATTCTATCTGACATGTTTGCCATTTTTTCAGTCTCATCGAAGAAAGAGGCCAATACCGAGGTCTCCAGGCCAAGATAACACCACTGGCTTCAATTCGGGCCCGACTCCGAGTTTACCAGGTACTGTAACCCTAATCTAGTGAAGTCTCTGAGGTATTAATAAGCCATTGTAGTCACCGGGTGCAGATCACGTGCACATTGTGGTCAGGGCTTGGATTTATCGTTATTAGTCGTCTATGGTAGAGTTTATAGCAAACATTTCTGTTCAGCATTTGGTCAGGAATATTCATGCAGGCGTTATAAAGTCAGCCAGAAATGGGATTTGTGGATTGCTTCTCATGGTGGCCATGTACAGGGCAGATTACTGGAGCTGAAGGTGATTGTTTTGCCCCATGTACCTATAGGGAAACACTGGATAATTTATTAGGATTTATTTCTTTTGATATTGAGCCTCGGTCGTTGCTATTACAATATTCTAATAAGAGAGTTATATTGTGTTTCCCCCACAGATCTGAGTTTACCACCAACAGATCATGGTCCGGACAGTACCACCTGGTAAGACACGTTTCCTCCATTACTAAGTACAAGATGGGGATTAATGATTAATGATGGCTCATTACCTGTTACATTTATTCCACAGCTCCGATGACATCATTATTGATGATGATGATGATTCCAATAGAGCAGCAACTTCCATGTATAATAGTAAGTTATCATTTCTAGACACAATCCAGGTTTATGTTATTGTAGAGGTAACAATTACCTTTCTGTACTGTCACAGGTCAGTTTCCAAATCTAACAATTACAAGGGCGCTGATCAGGAGTTGGAACAGCGAGCCACCTGGGAAATGTGCTGTAAATGCCAGTGTCAGAGAATGACAGCAGCATTTAACAGGTTAACAGAAGCAGGCAGAGCTCCAATCCACTCTTGGCTGTCAGAGGTAGATGATGGCTGAATGACACAACCATCATCTGCCATGAAAGAGGCGGGCTCAACTCCTTAGCCCTCTCCATTCATTCTCTACTGATGAGCGTCGTACATGGTTGTTAAGGGGTTAAATTACAGATACCTTACAGAGGTAATCCTATTTTACGCATGCTTGATTGGTGTGGATCCTGTGTCTCGGATATTTCTATATTGGGAGAGCAAGTCACCGCCATGTTGACTTATGGCCATTGTTATCCTTAGAGAATTTATTACAGATGTGCAGTACATTTGTTTGTGTCTTTTTGGAAATCCAATAGACATCAATGGAGAAATCCCTGCACCAAGGAATCCCACATCTCCATTAAAACCATGGAGGCTACCATGAATCAGCAAATGAGGTGAAAATGGAACCCTACCATTTGAGGGTCCACCCTCCGGCCATTGAGGACATGTTCACTTCTGATCTTGTACTGAGCACATACAACATTACTAAGGATATATTACCTGAGTAACAGGTGGGATAGACATCTGAGAAAGTTTATGGACCCTGATGTTGCTGAACCCCATTATTATATCAGATCCTGATCTGAAGGGAAGATCCTGTGGATTTCTGGTGGTCTGGTCAGCTATGTCTTCTGCTCTGGTCGGATCCCATATTCATAGTCTTATTAGTCCTCTACACTCTATATTTATAGACCCCTCTCTAGTACTGGCTGCATACTAACACGTCTGATTTGAGCCTTATAAAAAGTATTTTCACTCTTCCATATTTCTGTACAGATCATTTACCATCTGACAGCGAGGAGAGCTCCGCTACAGAGGAGAGGTAAGTTAGGCCAGATCCATCTACCTCTATATAAAGCCATGAACTAGGCGAGATGTTTCCTGTGGATTTATATATGATTCTTATCTTTGCCAGGACACCACGATGTAACATCCCCGGCTGTTTCCTGGAAGAAATTATTTCTCCTACTTCCATCTATGTTACCCACTTCCAGGAAAATAAGGAGGAGCTGGTGGAGCGACTGTACAACTTGTACAACCGGACAGTCTTCGATAATAAGGTATCACATCTTGTCATGAGTTTCTGGGTGATACATGACTTCTCTATTATCTCCCCCTTTAAACAATCAATTCCAAGAAAAATGGCTCTAACTTTCTGAAAGGCAGATTCCTAACCCCATTGTCATGTTTCTGTAATATAGTTATTGAATATCTCAGGTAAATCTCACTTAGTTTGGTGAATGCCGTCACCCTCTTCCCATCTGTGGGACGAGAGGAAACCTTAGATGATCCACCATGCAGAGACAAAAAGATTAGCATTTTTTAACTTGAAGTTCAAAGGATTTTTACATTTATTTATAAGAAACATTTAGTTGATATTTGGACATTTTAGAATAAGGTTATTTTTATTTTTGTTCTCACATCTTGGACTTCTCAGTAGACCCCGCGCCCCATACAAGTAGACCAGTGCTGTAAATCACATATGAGAGTTGGGGACTTTGCAAGATTGGGGGTCAAAGAGTTTACAGATGTAATGGAATTTGTTTTCTTTATTTTAGCTCCCTTTGAAAATGGACATTTTGTGGAGCAAGAGGCTGACAGCATCCGCCGGCCAATGCTGTAATAGGCTGCAGAACAACCGCCGCTTCTCATATATTGAGCTTTCCGAAAAAGTCTGCGATTCTGCCGGTAGGTTTCACATCACATCCATCCTACAGCTTCATAAGACAACCTGCATACAGGGCAAAAAAACTGCTACTTGTTATGCAGAACATCTTAGAAACTCATTGTACATACTGTCATAAGAAAAACTAAGTACACCCTCTTTGAATTCTAGTATTTTACATATCAGGAGAAAATAAAAAAAAGTATCAGCTCCATAGAAAGTCCTAAATGTAGGGAAATACAATCTCAGAAAGCAACGTGAAAAAAATATATTGCATCATTATTTAACAAAAAGTAGGTCAAAAGGCAACAATGGTGTGTGATAAAGTACACCGTCGATGCAACTTCAAGTTATTGCTGCTAAAGATGATTCTAAAAGCTATTGATTGATGGGGTGTACTTATTTTTCACTCTCTGCTTCTGCATTTTGAAGTAGGTTTCGGTAAATAAATAATGGCACGGTTGACTTGTCACGTGTTGTTCATCTCATGATGTATTTTGTATTTTGTCCTGCTCTGTAAAACCAAATAGTTCAATCAGGGTGTACTCAGATTTTGTCATAACTGTATAACCTCTTGTTTTAGAGCGAGTACGATCCACACTTGCGCATGAGATGTGCCATGCCGCCTCTTGGATAATCAACGGTGAACGCAAAGACCACCATGGCTTGATATGGCAGGCTTTCACAAGAAGGGTAAACCTTATCCATCCCAAGCTGCCAAAAGTGACGGAATATCACAATTATACCATCAACTACACCTACAAGTACAAATGCCACCGGTGTGATAAAGAGTAAGTGGATTTTATGACCCATCTCCTCCGGACACACAATCACTGCGGAGAGACGTCCGTGCGGTTCTGTTGGTGGAATGCTTTCATACTTTACTACTATCAGAGCGGACTGACGTCTGGGGGGCGGTAGGGTTTAGGATGCTACGTGTTATATTTTCTGTGCTGGGCCAGTTCTTAATATATTGATTTCAATTTGTTCTTGTTAATATAATCCATGGTGTTAATGAACGTTCATTCCAGTCCAGTAACCAATATTCCTCTTATCTTTGCAGAATTGGGCGATTTAGACCAATAGCTGGCAATAAACGTAAATGCCGCCGGTGCGGAGGACGAATGCGACAACTACCCAGCAGCTAAACATGTAACTATTCTTCAGAATATTTAGTCTCTAATTTGATTTCTTTAAAATGTAAAGTTGAGACACTTTTATATATTTTCCCCTGAGTAGCGAGACAATGAATATCTGTGTTCATCACCAGCAATTAGCGGTAAAGATCCAGAATCCGTCCTCATAGGTTCCAGATAAGCCCCGGTTACATTTCCCATAACTTGCTGGCTATGGAATGATTGACCATTCCCAGCAATTATCTACAATGCTCTGGAAAACCTTCTATGAGTTTACGCTTTGTTGGATGTAATTATTTTCTTTCTATTTTCAGGTTCATTATTGGAACAGTGAGATTCCTCTAAATATTGTCATCTCATCCCCCTGTGATGGAGGTAAGAACGAATCTTCCAGTATTGTCAGCAATCAATAATAAAAGCGAATTTTACAATATTGAGAATCTGGAGTCTCTAATTTAGTCTTTTATTGAGTTTTATCATTTAAAGATTAAATACTTTTATATATTTTGCCTTTTTCCACCACCGTGTAGGGAGACAATCAGTTTACGTCTTCATCACAAGCAGCGAACAGCAAACATTCAGAATCCACCTCTTCTGATGGACACAAAGCTTCTGACGTGCGTTTTCCAGGTAAATTTTTCGGTGCTTTTCCTCCAATCATTCTTGTTTTCAAGAAGTGCAACAGCGAGGACAGTGTAAGCAAGGTGTCATAACAGAAGAAATGCAATATCGGTTTTATTACTGCATTTATTTCTTCTAATTATTATTTTTTCTTGCTGCACAATTTTTAAATTCTGTCTGAGAAAGGAAGGAAATGATGAAAGTTATCAGCCTACTGCTGCGGAGGAATCTCCAACACCCAGTCTGACGGGCGAGATGAGCCCCTCTGACATGGCATGCCGTATAGATCTATTGTGAGTGCTCTCACCATAGCCGTATGGCTCATGTCGCATTTATCTCACATTACACTATTATTGGCAGCTTCCTATTTCCAATCTCCACATTGGCCTTCTTTGTAGACAATATATAATGCAATATTTCAGGTCTATTTCACCTTCAGCTGATGACCAGAAATACAATGCTGAAGTTCCTTCTCGGAGTTTGCTTCTTTTGATCACCAGTACTTTTTCTCAAGTTTTTAAAAAACATCTTTTAATTGTTTTCAGGTTAATGAGAAAGGCGACTTATCGCTTCTACACAGGCATGACACATCATGGAAGAAAACGGTGAATTCCGGCACCGACCTGCGCTGAGAACAGTTTCCAAGACCTGGAGAATCTCTACAAGTGCTTTATAATCAGAGCTGCCCAGCAATGGATATGGCACTGGACATTTGAACTTCAATAGTCATCAATTGCTTTTTTTTTCTAATTTTTCTGAGTTAGATATAAATACCATTAAAAAATGAATATATTAATTCTTTCTAGTTTGGGATTTTTGTTCTGCAAAACGATGGCTGTTGATAAACATATTACAATCAATGTTGTCTACTTGTGATATTCAGCCATAATCCGCCTCGCACAATCGAGAGGAGCAGAGCTTTGTCTGCTGCTGTTAAACTGATAAATGCAGCTGTCAATCTGTGAGAGTTGCATTTCACCCCTTAACGTCTAATGACGGACACAGTCCATCATGGCTGGATGTCAGTTTCCGCACCAGGACGGACAGTGTCCATCATGCATGTAAAGTGTCACTAAAACTTGCAAACACCCAGTGATAGTTCAGCGCCGGCAGATGTGTATGACAGCTGAGAGGCACGTAAAGAGGTGCAGACACCAGTAGCGTATTTACCAGGGGGGCAGAGGGTGTTGTTGCCTCGGGCCCCTTGCTTTGAGGGGGCCCACCCAGAGCTACTGCCACTGAGTATACCAACTGAGTTGTAATCAGGGTTACCGGTTAGGGGCCCACTCAGATTTTTCTCCCCCCTGAGCTGAATCCCTAGCTCCGCCTCTGGCAGGGACCCATGCTGTGAGTCCCCGCACCCAGATCGCTGTAATCGGGCAGTCAATCTGACAGACCGCTCACAGCATGACTGCGCAGGAGATGCTGAAATATCAGCCCTTCTTGCCCGATCAGAGGAGAAGCTCGGCGCTGACAGTGCCAGAGCTGCTGCTGTTAGAAACTTGTGTGAAAACTAGAATCAATTTTTATCCCACTCCCAGTGGCACCCCAGTCTTCCTGTCCGTCCTCCCATCTCCTCTGTTATATATATATATGAAAGAGATTGAGATGGCTGCACATTTCTATTCGGCAGATGAGGCTTACGCCATGATCTGTTCGGATACAGACAGTGCCAGTGAAATGGCCGAGCAGTTTTTGCTGATGTCGTCCTCGCCCACACTCAGATCATAGTGGTCAACTGATGTCCTGTACGACACCCCTATGTTCAAAGAGGTAATGGCCTGGTGACGATTTGAGAGCATTCTTCAATTTCTACATTTTGCAGAAAACGCAAATTGCCCCCCTTCCAATGACCCCAGCTCTTTACAAAATCAGGCCCCTAATAAAATATTTTAACAATAAATTTTCTCAGACATTTACCACAGAAAAAATATTTCTGTGTGGACGAGTCCCTGGTCTTTTTCAAGGGCAGGCTGCATTTCAAGCAGTACTTGCCGAATTAAAGGTCCAGATTCGGACTGAAAATATATAAGTTGCGTGAAGGCGACTCTGGCTACATACATAAATTCCGGGTCAGGGCCGGCTCCAGGTTTTCATGGGCCCCGGGCGAAAGAGTCTCAGTGGGCCCCTTTAACACATACCACAATTCATGATGCACAGATACGGCAGAGAAATATAGGTATCGTACAATGCCAAAGATTTCACTTCTTACATTACATGACTGATATCTATTGTAAATTCTACAATAGCTCAGAAACCAGACAGTATAGTCCTCCATACAGTATTATGGGCACCACATAGTGCTCTGTACAGAATAATGAGCCACATATACTGCTCCATACAGAATAATGGACCCATATAATGCTTAATACAGTATAATGAACCTCATATATTGCTCCATAGAGAATAATGAGCCCCATATATTGCTTCATACAATATAATGAGCCTCATATAATGCTGCAAACAGTATAATGAGCCCACATATTGCTTCAAACAGAACAGTGGGCCCCATATATTGTACTATACATAATGGGCCCCATATAATGCTCCATACAGTATATTATGGGCACCATATAATGCTCCATACAATATATGATGGGTCACACATATAATGCTCCATACAGTATATAACGAGCCCAATGTATTACTCCATATTTGATGGGCCCAATATAATGCTTCAATATATGATGGGCCACATATATTACTCCATATATAATGGGTGCACACTAGTCATCACGTCCTCTGATCTGAAACATCACAGTCAGAAGACACGGAAGTCGCTGCAGAGGAGGAACGGGGAGAGGTAAGTATTGCAAGTATCATGGCCCTGAGCAAGCGACGGGGGCTCACTTGTGGGGGCTGGCACTTGACCTTAATAGCTCGCCGGTGTCCCCGACAGCGAATGAGCCCCCCGACCTGCTCAAGCACTTGCCCAGGTGCTGATACCGTCCCTGATTACGACTATTTTTATATCTATATCTATATACACTGCTCAAAAAAATAAAGGGAACACTTAAACAACAACTTAAATAACTCCAAGTCAATCACACTTCTGTGAAATCAAACTGTCTACTTAGGAAGCAACAGTGATTGACAATTTCACATGCTGTTGTGCAAATGGAATAGACAACAGATGGAAATTATTGGCAATTATCAAGACACCCTCAATAAAGGAGTGATTCTGCAGGTGGGGACCACAGACCACATCTCAGTACCAATGCTTTCTGGCTGATGTTTTGGTCACTTTTGAATGTTGGTTGTGCTTTCACACTCATGGGAGCATGAGACAGACTCTACAACCCACACAAGTGGCTCAGGGAGTACAGCTCATCCAGGATGGCTCATCAATGCGAGCTGTGGCAAGGTTTGCTGAGTCTGTCAGCGTAGTGTCCAGAGGCTGGAGGGGCTACCAGGAGACATGGAGGGGGCCGTAGGAGAGCAACAACCCAGCAGCACGACCGCTATCTCTGCCTTTGTGCAAGGAGGAACAGGAGGAGCACTGCCAGAGTTCTGCAAAATGACTCCCAGCAAGCCACAAATGTGCATGTGTCTGCAAAAATGGTTAGAAACTGACTCCATGAGGATGGTCTGAGTGCTCGACGTCCACAGATGGGGGTTGTGCTCACAGCCCAACACCCTGCGGCCCTCCAAAGAAATGCCACCCCACACCATTACTGACCCACTATCAAACCGGTCATGCAGAAGGATGTTGCAGGCAGAAGATCGCTCTCCACAGCGTCTCCAGACTCTGTCACGTCTGTCACATTTGCTCAGTGAGGGTGGAGGGTGGACTTATGCAGTTTTGAAATGGCCACTTTTCTGGTTATCTACATGCTGGAGCACACTTTGAATAGACAACGAGAGGAGGTGGTGGTCCCATAGGATGAGGTGGAAACAGAAGATCATAATAATAATTTTATTTATATAGTGCCAACATATTCTGTAGCACTTTACATTTTAGAGGGGACTTCTACAGACAATAGATTTTACAGAATACCAAGAGGAATGAGGGCCCTGCTCGCAAGCTTACAATCTATGAGGAAATAGGGGAGACACGAAAGGTGGATGGTAACAATTGCTTTCATTGTTCTGACCAAACATAATGTAAGAAATCAGGTGTTCATTTAACGCTGCATGAACCAGATATCAGTCAGAATATGTAAAAGGACAGAGGGCTATTAAATTCATAAAGTGTGTGAGAACATGATGAGAGGAACCTGGTTATGAAGAAAACTTTGAATGGGCAACACAGGGATAGTTAAATAAATGTTTTGAGGCGGTAGGCCAGTCTGAAGAAATGCGTTTTAGGGCATGCTTTAAACTGTGGGTATTGGAGATTAATCAAATTTCTAGGTAGTGCATTCCAAAGAATTGGTGCAGTACATTAGAAGTCTTGGAGAGGTTCTGATTATTGAGGATGTTATCTTCACATCATTATGAGAATGGAGGGCACAGATAGGGTGGTAGACTGAGAAGAGGGAGGAGATGTAGTGTGGTGCTGAACCGTGGAGTGCTTTGTGGGTGAGAGTGATAAGTTTATATTGAACTCTGGAGTGGATGGGTAACCAGTGTAATGACTGGCTCAAGGTAGAGGCATCGGTGTCACAGTTGGTGAAGTCAAGGGATAACAATATCTCTAGGATCCGGACAGTCATTACACAGGCAGGTGCCATGGAAGGGGTTCATGGTTCCATACAAACTGTTACTGAACGGGCAGCAGCCACGGGACAAATGGAGGAGTATGAGGAAGAAGAGTTAATGGGCATGCAACAGTCAGGAGATGAAGTGGATAATAATCCCCTCTGTGTTGTCTCTAATTTGAGGAAGGGGACGGAGGAAGCAAGCTTGAGTGTTAACTCGCCACCAACACAGCATGGACCTCATGGAAGAACCTGACACAGGAGCGCCTTCTTGCTGTACTATCTGCATCATCATGCCCTTATATTTAGGATTAGAAGTAGCACTGACTACTGGGTTGTCATTCTGTCAGATCCACAGTAGAAGAGTAAATTTTGCCAGAGGCGTTCCCCCCTTGTAAGGGATGCGCGCATGCTGGAGTATTATATAAACACGCTTGTAGACAATCTTAAGAGTGGTTTTTCCCAAGACAGCAGTGAGGTACACAGTGTGCATTGCAGTTATAGACTTCCAACCCCGGGAATGTTGAGTAGTCAAAGGAAAAATATTAGCAGCTTCAGTGTACGTGGCATAAGCAAATTCTGTGTGTCATTTCACATATTTTTTAGACCAGCTCATGCACCAGCAGAAGAGAATACAGGTCTGACATGATGTAAACGACTAACGGAGAGGAAGGTGCAGGAGTATCTCGAGCTCAATATCAAGGCCATCAGGTGGAATTTGGACCCATTTGCATTTTGGTAGTCAAAAATGGAAGAGTGGCCTGAGCTCGCCTGTCATGCCTTGGAGGTTTTGTCATGCTTGGTAGCCAGCATTCTCTCAAAACGTGTCTTCAGTGCTGCTGGTGGTCTCCTGAAAATGTAGACTTCCTAACTTTCATCAAGAAGAACAAGTCATGGATTTCCAATGACTTTTGCATTCCAGTCGCAGACATGGCAGACTAGGCATGGTGTCATTTTTAGTGTCATGCATTGATTTTGCGCTATTGCAGTCTGTGACACGTTTATTGTGGCTTCTGTGCCTACTGTTGCTACTGCTGCTGATGTTACAAACATTTTTTTATTAATGTGGAGACTCCAAGTTTGGTCTCCATATGGTGTGTTGCCTGTAGTGGAAGGGGTGTCACAGCACAATTATACTATTTCTACTCTGGGAAAATTGATGCCACTTTAGTGGTGTGTGACAATAATTTTTTGAAATGTGGAGACACCAAGTTGGGACTCCATCTGGTGGGTTGCCTGTAGTGGAAGGGGTGTCAGAGGCCCATTATACTGTTTCTACTCTGGGGAATATGATGCCACTTTAGTGCTGTGTGACAATAATTTTTTGAAATGTGGAGATTCCAAGTTTGGTCTCCATATGGTGTGTTGCCTGTAGTGGAAGGGGTGTCACAGCACAATTATACTATTTCTACTCTGGGAAAATTGATGCCACTTTAGTGGTGTGTGACAATAATTTTTTGAAATGTGGAGACACCAAGTTGGGACTCCATCTGGTGGGTTGCCTGTAGTGGAAGGGTTCTCAGAGGCCCATTATACTGTTTCAACTCTGGGGAATATGATGCCACTTTAGTGCTGTGTGACAATAATTTTTTGAAATGTGGAGATTCCAAGTTGGGACTCCATCTGGTGGGTTGCCTGTAGTGGAAGGGGTGTCAGAGGCCCATTATACTGTTTCTACTCTGAAAAATATAATGTAACTTTAGTGGTGTGTGACAACAATTTTTTGAAATGTTTGTACTCCAAGTTGGGTCTTTATCTGTTGGGTTGACTGTAGTGGCAGGGGCATCAGAGGGTCGTTATACTATTTCTACTCTGGGGAAATTGATGCCACTTTAGTTGTGTAGGACAATTATTTTTTGAAATGTGGAGATTCCAAGTAGCGTCTCCATCTGGTGGGTTGCCTGTAGTGGAAGTGGTGTCAGAGGCGCATTATACTATTTCTAATATGGGGAAACTGATGCCATTTTAGTGGTGTGTGAGAATATTTTTTATAAATGTGCAGACTCCAAGCTGGGTCTCCCTCTGGCGTGTTGCCTGTAGTGGAATAGTTGTCAGAAGCCCATTGTACTGGTTCTACTCTGGGGAAATTGATGCCACTTTATTCGTGTGTGACAATAATTTCTTGAATGTTTGCACTCAAAGTTGGGTCTCCATCTCGTGGGTTACTTGTAGTGGAAAGGCTGTCAGAGGCCCATTGCTCTATTTCTATTTTGGGGAAATTGATACCACTTTATTGGTGTGTAGCAATTTTTTAAAAATGTTTGCACTACAAGTTGGAATTAGAGATGGTCTATTTCACCATGGATGGAAGACACCCCTTGTCAGAAAGGAAAAGAGAAAACTAACAAAGGACACAGGCAGAGGCGCACATGAATGACAGTGGTTAGAGAGGTGTTAGTATTTTGATATTCAGGCTAAATATTGGTGAATAAATGTGAATTGTCAGCTCTGCTCAAGGACCTTAAGGAAGAAGTTGTTCTTCATTTGCATTGGATCCTCAGTGAAATGTAACAAATGTTTACAGATCTCTGAAGTCAACACTTACTTTCTGACCAGAATGGTTTTCTACATTTGCATAACTTGAAGCTCACGGACCCACCATTTAAAAGCTCCAATGGGGTTCTATACCAGGGACAGGAAATTATTCATTTGAGGAAAGCGTTTGCAAATATCCAATTAGGAGAAGGAGCCACCACTCCTTCTGGGCATGAAATTCCACAAAGGCTTAGAACACGGTGGAGCAGGAGTTCCTATGTAGGGTAATGAAGTAGTTTGGGCTTGGTGAGAATTTTACTAGGTGGATCCAAGGCCGGAACAAGGTATTTTAGTGCCGTAGGCAGATGAAGCCGATGGTGCCACCCCCCGATGAACTTTCAGTCCCTAAGTAAAGGAATGGGTCAGAGACTAAAGCGACAGGTCCCCTAACGCCCCTCTCCTTTCCTTCTGATGGGTTAAGTAGCAAGCTGTTAAGACTACTATCAATAGAATTGCTACCTTTTTCACTCAAAAATACCAGCAAAAGTAAAAAGAGTGATGTGATGTACTTTAGAGAAGTGGCTCAACAGGGAGTATTTTTTTTAAGATAGATATAGAATCATTCATTGTTTAAGAACCATTAAGAGAATACAAATCGCTCTATTCATCCCTGACAGCCTATATTTCAAATCTCAGACCTAGTGATGGTCATGGAAACTAATATAGCTTAACTATAATGGGGGCTGTTTGGTTTCAGTTAAGATGTCCAGCATTTGGAAGATCATAGAATCATAGAATCGTAGAGTTGGAAGGGACCTCCTGGGCCATCTGGTCCAACCCCCTGCTCAAAGCAGGATTCGCTAAATCATCCCAGTCAGATGTCTGTCCAGCCTCTGTTTGAAGACTTCCATTGAAGGAGAACTCACCACTTCTCGTGGCAGCCTGTTCCACTCATTGATCACTCTAACTGTCAAAAAGTTTTTTCTAATATCTAATCTGTGTCTCCTCCCATTCAGTTTCATCCCATTGCTTCTAGTCTTTCCTTGTGCAAATGAGAATAAAGTTGATCCTTCTACAATGTGACAGCCCTTTAGATATTTGTAGACTGCAATTAAGTCTCCTCTCAGTCTTCTCTTTTGCAAACTAAACATTCCCAAATCCTGCAACCTTTCCTCATAAGACAGGGTTTGCAGACCGGTCACCATTCTGTTCGCTCTTTTCTGAACTTGCTCCAGTTTGTTGATGTCTTTTTTAAAATGTGGTGCCCAAAACTGGACACAATATTCCAGATGAGGTCTGACCAAAGAGGAGTAGAGGGAAATAATGACTTCACGTGATCTAGACTGTATGCTTCTGTTAATACATCCTAGAACTGCATTTGCCTTTTTTGCTGCTGCATCACACTGTTGACTCATATTCAGTCTGTGATCTATTAGTATACCCAAGTCTTTTTCACATGTGCTGTCACTTAGCCCTATTCCTCCCATTCTATATATGCTTTTTTCATTTTTATTGCCCAGATGTAGTACTTTGCATTTCTCCCTGTTAAAAACCATTCTGTTAGTTACTGCCCACTTCTACAGTTTATTTAAATCTTTTTGAATCCTCTCTCTCTCTTCTCTAGTATTAGCTATCCCTCCTAGCTTTGTGTCATCAGCAAATTTAATCAGTTTACCCTCAATTCCTTCATCTAAATCGTTGATAAAGATGTTGAACAATACAGGGCCCAGGACAGAGCCCTGTGGTACCCCACTTGAGACATTCTTCCAACTGGATGTGCAGCCATTTACGACCACTCTTTGGGTCCGATCACTAAGCCAGCTATGAATCCACCTAACAGTTGCCTTGTCCATTCCATACTTAGTCATTTTTTCAATAAGGATTGTATGAGAGACTTTGTCAAATGCTTTGCTGAAGTCAAGATATACTATATCTACAGCATTTCCTTGATCCACCCAATCAGTGATACCATCACAGAAGGAAATTAAGTTAGTCTGACATGACTTATTAGTTACAAACCCATGCTGACTCTGTTTGATCACTTCATTCTTATCCAGGTATTGACTTAAATGTTGTTTAATAATTTGTTCAAAGATCTTTCCTGGTATAGAAGTCAGACTCACCGGCCTATAGTTGCCTGGGTCCACCTTCTTCCCCTTTTTGAAGATAGGAACAACATTTGCTCTTCTCCAGTCTTCTGGCACTTCTCCTGTTCTCCAAGAATTTTCAAAGATTATGGAGAGTGGTTCAGAAATTTCTTCTGCTATCTCCTTCAGTACTCTGGGGTGTAATTCATCTGGACCTGGAGACTTGAATTCATTTAGGTTAGCTAAGTGTTTCCTCACTATCTTTCTGTTTATAGATATCCTGGATTCTTCTATTCCCTTAATAGGACAGTGAATAACAGTTGGTGTTACATTTCCTTTCTGAGAGAAAACAGCTGCAAAATAGGAATTTAAAAGTTCAGCCTTCTCAACATCCTGTCTTACCATTTCATCATTTTCATCCTGTAAAAATCCTATAGCATCTTTGACTTTTCTTTTACTTTTGACATATCCCCAAAATCCTTTATTATTGCTTTTGACATCTCTTGCAAGCCTCAATTCATTTTCAGCTTTAGCTAATCTGATTTGTGCCCTGCAGATTCTGCAGACAGCATTATATTCTTCTTTAGATATGCCTCCCTCTTTCCATTTTATAAACATTTTTTTCTTCCTTTTTAGCATGTGCTTAAGTTCTGTGTTCACCCATCCTGGTTTCCTTAAATGCTTCATATTCTTCCCTCTTTTTGGAATTGTTAACAACTGTGCTTTGAGAATTTCATTTTTCAAGATTTCCCATCCTTGCTGGACATTTTTGTCTTTAAGGAGATCCAGCCATTGGATCCCTCCAATTATCTTTCTGAATCCCTTAAAATCTGCCTTTCTGAAATCTAACCTTGACGTCTGAGTCTTCACAGGTCTTCCGCCTCTAGTTATCCAAAATTCTAAAATAGCATGGTCGCTACCTCCTAGGGTTCCAGCCACTTTTACCTCCTCAACCATTTCCTCCCTGTTTATAAGGATTAGATCCAAGGTAGCAGTTCCCCTTGTTTTCTCCCCTACCTTTTGGAAGATAAAGTTGTCAGCAAGAGAGGATAAGAATTTCCTTGACCTGTTAGTTTTGCCTGAGAGAGATTCCCAACAAATGTCTGGATAGTTGAAATCTCCCATGACAACTATGTCATATTTTTTGGAGAACTTGGCCATTTGATGCATAAAGAGTTCATCCATATCTTCAGCTTGCACAGGCGGCCTGTAGTAAATGCCTACAATGGTGTCCTTTCCATTGTTCTGTCCTTGTATTCTTACCCAAACAGTTTCCACAGAACTCCCAGTCTCTGAAGCTTCAATCTCTGTGCAGATATACGCGTTTCTAACATACAATGCAACACCCCCTCCTCGTTTATCAAGTCTGTTTCTTGCAAATAAGTTGTATCCTTCTAGTCTTGTATTCCAATCATGTGTATCGTCCCACCAAGTTTCAGTGATTCCAATGATATCATATTTCTTTTCCTGTGTTAGTAGTTCCAATTCTCCTTGTTTGTTGCCCATGCTTTGTGCATTAGTATAGAAACATTTTAGTTTGTGATTGGTTTCTCTTTCTCCAATATTTTTATTAATTAGATTCTTTCGTCTTTGTTCTTCCTTTCCACTTCTATTAGCAGTGTTCTCAATAGCATTTGTCAGGTGTATGGCTTTTTCTGGTCTTTTGCTTCCCTTCCCATGTTGTTCTAGTTTAAAGCTCTCCTTACAAGTGTAGCAAGGCGACTTCCAAATACATGCTTTCCAGTCTTCGTAAGGTGCACCCCATCTCTAGCAAGTAGTCCATCGTATAAGTAGTTCACTCCGTGATCAAGAAATCCAAATCGTTGCTGACGGCACCATCGACGTAGCCAGTTGTTCACCTGCAGAATCTTATTCCACCTCCTTGTTCCATGGCCATCCACTGGGAGGATGGAAGAGAAGACCACCTGCGCTCCCAGTTCTTTCACTTTCTTGCCTAAGTCTTCAAAGTCTCTGCAGATGGTTTCCAGGTCGTTTCTTGCGGTGTCATTTGTCCCCACATGTAGTAGCAGGAATGGGTAGTCATCTGTAGGTCTGAAGAGTCCTGATATCCTGTCAGACACATCTTTAATTTTTGCACCTGGAAGACAGCACATTTCTCTTGAAGTTATATCCGGTCTGCAGATAGCGGCCTCTGTTCCTCTCAACAGGGAATCCCCCATGACCACCACTCTCCGTTTCTTCTTCACAACATTTTTCTTTCTCCATCCAGGAGATATCATAATAGAAACTAAACAGACCCTATTATAGATAAAGGGATACATATGATGATTTTACTCCCATCAGGGTAGTTCTGGTGCCGTATTTCTGTATTGATGGTGCTTCTGCTGATGTATTCATGTATGGATGGTGGTTCTAACAATGTATTTATGTAGTAATGAATGTTCTCGTGACTGATTCATAACCAGAACCATCATCAATATAAAACCAAAATCATCCTCACTACATAAATTGAACACCAGAGCTATCACTAGTACATACATACGGCACCAGAACCATCATTAGTAAATAACTATGTCACTAGAACTTCCATCAGTATATGAAAATGGCACCAGAACCACCATCAGTAGATAAATGCATCACCAGAAAGCTCATCAGTACAGGACTACATCACCAGAACCACTATCAGTACATTAATGTGTCACCAGAACCACAGCCAGTGAAATAAGTACAACATCAGCACCATTATCTACATAATTACGGCACCAGAACTGTAAGGAAAACACACGAGCGGAGAGATGGGGGATACGGAGCTTACACAGCCACAGCTCTCTGGCGCCCCCTTACCCTCAGGTCAGTCAGGGAACTCCACCTAGGTTATGGAGTCGCCGGAGAGGCTGCCCTGTCATTTACTGGTTATCAGGGCACTCTGCAGTGATTGCTGTATATATATCACCAGTCCCAGTCCGGGAATATATATATACAGTATATATAAAAACCTCCGGTCAGTCACTGCCAGCATCCCCCAATAACATCAGATCAGTATGCTGCCACCAGTTCCTCATTAGATATAAGCCCAGTCCGTTTAAAAGCTTATATCGGGTCAGAAACCAAACCCAGGAAGCGTATAAGTACTAGCCGAACTCACGGATGTGGGAAATCGGGTTTCCAGATAAAAGAGCAGCCCAGGATTAATTGATAGTTTAATTGCCGAAAGGCTCATTAGATAATACAATTATATACAGAGTAATATACAGATATTACAGCCAAAAGTACAGATAAAAGTAGGGTACAGGTATGGGGAGTGCAGTCAGCTGTATGTGCCACGTTTCTTACCACTTGTGGATAAGGGAAGTTCTGGTATCCACAGGCACCTTGTTAGCTCCTGGTCCGTCTCCACACGTGACGTGACGTGGCTTCCATGGCAGAACCAAGACAAAGGCTAAATGTGTGCAGCTAGCTTTTTAACCCCTAGCTCGCCCCTCCAATATTTGCCATTGTCCCTCTGGGTTGGACTGAATTCTGCTCCCTTGAACTCTAGCTAAAATAAATCCCAATATTTAGGCTGAGTCATAACTTCCTAGCGGGAGGTTCAAATCAACGACTGCCATCTCAGTGCGTTCGTTGGGTCTGGAAAGATATTGAGAGTCCAAACTTGGGTCGGCTAAGTGGTTCTGGAGAGCCAGTCTCGATGCTTAGTATCTGGGGCAACTAGAAATATATGAGACACTGGTACTCTCATAATTCATCTCTAGGTGTCGGTGACGCTCAGTCTAGATCTTCCTTTGGTGTTGGCCACCTTGCACAAAAGATAGCAGGCGGTTCTAGCTCTTGCCGTCATTAACACGTGGCCTCTAATTCTCTGACCAAATGGTGAAGTTCTGTTCTTTTGGGGATTTGTGTACTTATCCCAAGAGTGGGGGGCCACTTCAGGAGTGGAGGAAGATCTCTGGACAATATATTGGGCCTGAATAGTACATCCAAAATGGAGTCTCCCTCATTCCTCACTTGGGGCTGTTTGGTTTCAGTTAATATGTCCAGCATTTGGAAGACATCATAATAGAAGCTAAACAGACCCTATTATAGATATAGGGATACATATGATGATTTTACTCCCATCATGTCAGTTCTGGTGCCATATACCTTGTGAGAATCAGGGAGGAATAGTGGATGAGGGCAGGTATATCTCGCCCAGATACCTTTCCTATGTGGCCTGGTCCGGTCAGTATCTCAGCTGGTGACTAATGAATAATGGGAAGCGGATATAAAAGGAGGCCAGGTGGTGTGTTAGTAGCTCAGCCTGGGGAACACAGAGAGCCTGTCTGTGTGAGCGACACTTGTGAGTGAAAGCTGTGCTTACGGTAACGCTGGTTTGGGTGGCTGGGAGAAGCCCTCCAGTTGGTAGTTAGTACAGACCCTGTTTAGTTAGTGCCGGACAGGCAAGGATTTGTTTTATGTTTATTTTCCTGTATGTTTTGCTTTCACCTGAAATAATCCTGACCCAGTGTCAGTTATGTCCAAAACCCGGCTGTGCACCTGAGTTTCATGCTAAACCCACGTGACCTTTGACCCCAGCAAAGGTGATCCCGGAGTGTTTTATCACACCCTGTATTGATGGTGCCTCTGGTGATATATTCATGTATGGATGAAGGTTCGTATAATGTAGTGATGAATGTTCTGGAGATTGATTCGTAACCAGAACCATCATCAATATGAAACCAAAATCATCATAAGTACATAAATTGAACACTAGAGCTTTCACTAGTACATACATACGGCACCAGAACCATCATTAGTAAATAACTATGTCACTACAGCCTCTATCAGTATATGAATATGGCACCAGAAGCACCATCAGTAGATATATGTATCACCAGAAAGATAATCAGTACAGGACTACATCACCAGAACCACTATCAGTACATTAATGCGTCACCAGAACCACAGCCAGTAAATAAATACACCACCATCATTATCTACATAAATACGGCACCAGAATCATCACTGGTAAATAACTATGTCACTAGAGCCACTATCAGTACATGAATACAGCCCAATAGCCAGCATCAGGAGATAAAGGCATCACCAGAATCATCATCAGTACATGAATACATCACGAGAACCACAGCCAGAAAATAAATACAACATCATCATCATCATCAGTGTATGTGGACACCACCAAAACTATCACTAGTACATGAATACATCACCAGAACCACCATCAGTACTGTTGGGGTGATCTCGTAATGTGAGATCTTAGTGACTGCCTGCCCCTGACCTGATAAATATGAGCCGAATGCATGCATAGAAGACGGACATCAGACACAAGGTCAGGTGTGCTCCTCTCTTGGCCAGTGCTGTCACAGAACTGACTTTATTAGTATAAACGAAAGACCATGTAATAGGCAGGAAAAGGGCGTTGCTCAGCTTCTCCGGAGCCATTGTACCAGTCTGTATAAGGTCCGTGCTAAGTCTATTCCACATATGGTCTTCAGTGTATCCTCATCACATTCCAAGGATTCCAGGGCATAGTTCCAGCATATAGACACCACCTTGCCACACCACGTCTGAACTAGCTTATGTTAGATTAATAATTGATTTCATTAGCCGTTCTCTCCTTCACAGTACAGCAATAAGTTGTATTGTCAAGTCAGGCCCATATACCGTATATACTCGCGTATAAGCCGAAATTTTCAGCCCATTTTTTTTGGCTGAAAGTCCCCCTCTCGGCTTATATGCGAGTCATATATGCCAGGGGGTCGTGGGGTGGGGCGGGGGTGTCAGATCACACTGAGCCCCTCTGGCACGGTCTCTGCAGCCCCCTGCTTGTCCCACTGTCTCAGGCTCCTTCCTTCAGCGGTCATGTGGTACTGCTCATTAAAGTCATGAATATGCGCATATTTATGACTTTAATGAGCGGTACCACGTGACCGCTGAAGGAAGGAAGGGAAACCTTCGGAGAATGGGGCTGCAGAGACCGCGCCAGGAGGGGGTAAGTATACCCGATATTCACCTGTCCCCATTCCAACGCTGCTCTCCGCTGTCTGCCGCGTCCTCTGTTAGTGACATTCAGGCAGCAGAGGGCGCGATGACATGGTTACTGCGCGCTGTGCCCTCTGCTGCCTGAACATCACTGACGGAGGACACGGCAGACACCGGCACCTGTTCCCCAGTGAAGGAGAGGTGAGTATGTCTTTTTTTTTATTTGCAGCAGCATATGGGGTATAATCTATGGAGCAGCATATGGGGGCATAATCTGGGGGCAGCATATGGGGGCATAATCTATGGAGAATTTTATGTAGCAGCATATGGGGCATAATCTATGGAGCACCTTATGGGGCAGCATATGGGGGCATAATCTATGGAGCATCTTATGGGGCAGCATATGGCGGCATAATCTTTGGAGCAGCATATGGGGCCTATTCTATGGAGCAACTTATGGGGCAGCATATGGGGGCATAATCTATGGAGCATCTTATGGGGGCATAATCTATGGAGCATCTTATGGGTCCTATTCTATGGAGCATCTTATGGGGCCATTATTAACCTTTGTGCAGCATTATATGGGGTGTATTTTGTATGGAGCATTATATGGGGCTCCTGATTCAATATGGATGTTCAAAAACATTTAATCTACTGATGTCTCAATTACAGTAATTTTACTTTTATTGGTATCTATTTTTATTTTTGAATTTTACCAGTAGCTGCTGCATTTTCCACCCTAGGCTTATACGCGAGTCAATAAGTTTTCCCAGTTTTTTGTGGAAAGAGTAGGGGGGTCAGCTTATACACGGGTCGCTTATACACAAGTATATACGGTACATTTGGTATTCAATTAAATTAAATGATTATTAAGAAAAAATCAAGACAATTAATGCAGGGGTGAGAATAAATTACCAAAAAGAAAGGGCTGTTATACCGCTCCGCCATACTCACCCGGCCTCCGCTCCCACGCCGCAGCCTCTCTCCACCCGACGGCCGTCACCTGAGACAGGCCCGCGACCGATGCCTTCCCTGCATGCTATGCACATGCGCCATAGGCTGCGCCTCCTTCCTGCTTCTTATGCTCCGGCTGTGCCCTGACCCGGAAGCACCTTTGGACCAATGGCTGACCAGACGGAGCCATATCAGGCTGCTTGCCCCTGAGGGAGGCACCTGATCGTTGTGTTTCCTGACACTCTGGCCTCGCTCCATCGTGCACACGCTGCTCCTGCAGTTCCTGTCTCTGGGAAACTGTTAGGCGTCGGCTTCCTGGCACTGCACAGCGGGAATCCAGAGCAAGACATCCTGCGGTCTCCCATTCCTCTCCAACCACTCGGACTCCTGCTCAGCAATCTCAGCTGGCCAGGAATCTCCCTCTGACTCGTTCTGTGAGCCTGGATGTTACTGCCACCTCTGGTGCAGCAATGGTGACGCAACCTGCTTTGCAGGGAACTGCTCCTGAGGCTAAGTCCTCATGCCGTGCTACTAGGCATGCCCACAACTTGTCCTCTCAGTGGAGAGCAGGGGTCACATGTGCAGGTCCTATGTCGGATCTGATTGGTCCTTCCTATAGTACTGGAAGGTCCCGGAAGCGCATGGCTATAAAAAGCCCGCATGGCGGCTCGGCCATGCGCTAGTGTAGCATATTATGCTGTGTGTGTATGGTGATGAATGCATGGACTGGTGACTGACTCATTTGAAACCCCTTCCCTCGGTTATGACGAATGGTGACAGATTGTTGGGTAGTCAGCTCCAGGTTGTGGCCAGCTACACGCCACTGTGCCTCCTGCACGACACACTAGCGTCCGACGGTGCTCGGTCGTTCCGGCGCCGTCGCTCAGCAGCGATAGTTATTGCCGCGCTGCGGTTGCAGCGTTCTTGGCGTCTGCGGTTGCAGCGTCATTCGCTGGGTATCCTGTGAAGTAAACAGGGCCAGCGTCCTCATACAACTCTGTTGTCTTAGCGACTCTGTGTGTGAACAGAGCCGTACTTAGCGTTCGGATGACGTTAACCCGAGCGCAGTACCTCACCTTTCGGTGCATCCGCCATTACTTAGCAGCGGTCTTGTCACCTACCGCACGGTGGACCCCGGGCAGCGAACGCACCTCCTATTATTTATATCTGGTGCGTTCCGCCGACCCTAACATTACACTAGCGCCAGGGTCTGGCTAGTAATGGCGGATGAACAGCGACTGCTGCAGCACATCCGGCAGCTGCAGGGCAGGTTGGCGGCTCTCGAGCGTTCAGCCTCAGCTGCGGATGTTACTGCAGTCGCTGTTCAGGCAGCCACAGAGGCTGTTTCCCGTGTGACCACTGCCATCCCTGTCCCGACTTTGTCCCACCTCCCGCTGCCCGAAAAGTTCTCGGGTGATAGTGCAGCTTGTAGGGGTTTCGTAAGCCAGTGCTCTATGCAGCTGGAGCTGCTGGCCGCCCGATTCCCCTCCGAGCGGGCTAAAGTGGGATTTATTATTTCCCTTCTGTCGGGCAGGGCTTTGGAGTGGGCCACACCGCTGTGGGATCGTGGTGATCATGTGGTGCAGGGTGCTTTGCGGTTCTTAGACACTCTGAAACAGGTCTTCCTGGGACCACGAGTCACCCATGACACCGCGCTCCGGCTGCTGGCACTGTCACAGGGCTCGTCCATGGTCAGTCACTTCGCCATCCAGTTCCGGACGCTGGCCTCAGAATTAGAGTGGCCAGATAAGGTCCTCATTCCGGCGTTCTGGAGAGGTTTGGCTGGCCATGTGAGGGACGCTCTGGCCACCAGGGAGATTCCCGCTACACTGGAGGAGCTTATCTCTGTCTCCACCCGAATCGATCTTCGCTTCATCGAGCGAAGGTTAGAACGGGACCAGTGTAGGCAGAGGTTTAGGTTGGCACCTTGTTTTTCTAGACCTCTGGAATCCCCCGATCGGGCGTCCGAGCGTCAGGGGGCTTCCCGTGAGGGATCTAGACTCCGGTCCGCTCGAGCTCCTGTGAGCTGTCATATTTGTAGGCAGGCCAGTCACCTCGCCAACCGGTGCCCACAGCAGCAGGGAGAACGCTCGCGCCTAGTGGCCGTAGGAGGCGGCGCACTAAAGCCAGCGACGTTTTCCTCCAAGCTGTCCTTTAAGACGGCACCACTCTACCCTCGCAGATAACTCACCAGACCGTCCCCTTGGTACTCTCTGTGGCTCCGTCTCATCAGGAGACGATATCCCTCCTCGTCATGCCCGAGGGTATTGACCAGGTACTTCTAGGGGTTCCCTGGCTGCGGTATCACTCCCCCCCATATAGAGTGGTCCTCAGGGAGGATTATTGGGTGGAGTAAGTCATGTGAGGGTAGATGTCTGAGGGAGTGCGTTCAGGTTGCCTCCACCGAGGTTCCCGCTGATCTCTCCTCGCTCCCCAAACACTATCGGCAGTATGCAGACGTGTTCTCCAAAAAGGCGGCGGAGACCCTTCCACCGCATTGCCCCTATGACTGTCCTATTGACCTCTTGCCTGGTGCTGAGCCTCCCCGGGGTCGAGTCTATCCCCTATCTCTCCCGGAGACTGAGGTCACGTCTCAGTACATCAGGGAGAATCTGGCAAGAGTATTCATTAGGAAGTCAGTGGCACCAGCGGGGGCGGGATTCGTCTTCGTCCAGAAGAGTGGGGAATTACGTCCTTGCATTGATTACAGGGGTCTTAACGCCATCACCGTTAAGAATAAATATCCACTGCCCCTGATATCAGAACTGTTTGATAGGCTACGAGGAGCGAGGGTATTTTCCAAACTTTATCTGCGGGGGGCTTACAACCTGATTCGCATCCGTGATGGGGATGAATGGAAGACGGCATTTAACACCAGGGACGGGCACTATGAATACCTGGTGATGCCCTTCGGGCTCTGTAATGCCCCGGCCGTCTTCCAGGACTTTGTGGATGATATCTTCCGGGATATGCTTACCACCTCGGTTGTAGTCTATCTGGATGATATCCTCATCTACTCTCCAGATATTGACTCCCACCGGAGAGAAGTTTGCAAAGTTTTCGATCGCCTGCGGGCGACCTCCCTCTATGCCAAGTTGGAGAAGTGTGTGTTTGAGCAGGAGTCCTTGCCTTTTCTGGGCTATATCATCTCGGCCCAGGGATTGGCCATGGATCCTGCCAAGCTACAGGTGGTGATGGATTGGCAGGAACCTCATTCTCTCAAAGCGGTGCAGCGCTTTATGGGGTTCATAAATTATTATCGCCAATTCATCCCCCACTTCTCGACTTTGGTAGCACCCTTGGTAGCCCTCACCAAGAAGGGTGCAAATCCCAAGTTGTGGTCGGAACCGGTCTCCAAGGCCTTCTCCACCATTAAGTCCCATTTCGCTAGCGCTCCCATTCTACATCGCCCCGATGTAGACAAGCCCTTCATTCTGGAAGTGGATGCCTCTTCCGTCGGTGCTGGAGCAGTCCTGTTCCAGAAGGACACGCAAGGTCGGAAGCATCCATGCTTCTTTTTCTCCAAGACCTTCACACCGGCGGAGAGGAATTATGCCATCGGGGACAGGGAGTTGCTAGCGATGAAGTTGGCCTTCTCGGAGTGGAGACACCTCCTGGAGGGGGCTCGTCACCCTTTCCAGGTGTTCACCGACCACAAAAACTTGGTGTATTTACAAACAGCCCAGCGGCTAAACTCTCGCCAGGCTAGATGGTCCTTGTTCTTTTCCCGGTTCCATTTCACCCTCCACTTTCTCTCCGGGGAGAAGAACGTCCGGGCCGATGCTCTCTCCCGCTCCGTGGTGTCATCGGAGGAAGAGGAGGAGGAGCCTCGGCTGATCGTCCCATCCGAAAGCCTGAGGACTGTGGCTCCGGTTGCCCTTGAGTCTGTGCCTCCGGGCAAGACATTTGTCCCTGCACGTCTGCGACCGGAGGTCCTCTCTTGGGCTCACTCGTCCAGAGTGGGTGGACATTTTGGGACAAAACGGACCTCCGACCTTTTGGCGAGGACGCACTGGTGGCCACATATGGAGCGTGACGTCAAGGACTATATTGAGGCATGCGTCTCTTGCGCCCGGAATAGGTCCTCTCGGCAGCGGCCCGCTGGGCTTCTTTTCCCTCTGCCGATAGCAGACAGGCCCTGGGAGATGGTCGGTATGGACTTTGTGGTGGGGCTACCCAGGTCCAGCGGCAGCACGGTCATTTGGGTTGTCACCGACCATTTCTCTAAGATGGTGCACCTGGTACCTATCTCCCGGTTACCATCAGCGCGGGGCCTGGCAGTCTTGTTCATCAAGCACGTTTTCCGCCTGCACGGCATGCCGGACAAGAGTGTCAGTGACCGAGGTCCTCAGTTTGCGTCCCGGTTTTGGAGAGAGCTCTGTTCTCTACTCAGCATTGAGCTGAATCTCTCCTCGGCCTATCATCCCGAGACGAATGGGTTGATAGAGAGAGCCAACCAGACCTTGATAACATATCTTCGACATTTTGTCTCAGCCAGGCAGGACGACTGGGCATCCTTGCTGCCGTGGGCAGAGTTCGCGTTGAACAATGCTGTGGCCGACTCTACCGGTCAAACCCCATTCCTCCTAAATTACGGTCAGCATCCGCGCGTTCCTGTGCCCATGCCCGTGACTTCCACCGACTCCAGGGTGGCAGACTGGGCGGTGGAGGCACGTGACATTTGGGATCGCACCCAGGATGCTATCCGAGCTTCCAAGGAGAGAATGAGGATCTCCGCTGACGCACACCAGCGTCCTGCTCCAAGCTTCTCCCCTGGCGAAATGGTATGGCTCTCTACCCGAAACATTAAACTGCGGGTTGAGTCGCCCAAGTTCGCGCCACGATACATTGGCCCATTCAAGGTCCTTGACCGACTTAGCTCGGTGGTCTACCGTCTGGCTCTTCCTCCACATTTGGCCATCTCGGACGTGTTCCATGTGTCCCTCCTCAAACCAGTTCACATGGCCCGGTTTTCCGAGCCATCTGCCGGGTCATCAGACTTATCGTCTGACGAGTTTGAGGTTAATGCCATCGTGGGGCGCAAGTTTGTCCGTGGCAAAAAATTTTATTTGGTGGACTGGAAGGGTCATGGTCCCGAGGCTCGGACCTGGGAGCCGGTGGAAAACATTCATGCACCGCTCCTGATTGCGGCTTTTGAGCGCAGTGAGGCTCAGAGGGGAGGGGGCGGGGTAATGTTAAGCGTCGGATTCCTGGCACTGCACAGCGGGAATCCAGAGCAAGACATCCTGCGGTCTCCCATTCCTCTCCGACCGCTCGGACTCCTGCTCAGCAATCTCGGCTGGCCAGGCATCTCCCTCTGACTCGTTCTGTGAGCCTGGATGTTGCTGCCACCTCTGGTGCAGCAATGGTGACGCAACCTGCTTTGCAGGGAACTGCTCCCGAGGCTAAGTCCTCATGCCGTGCTACTAGGCATGCCCACAACTTGTCCTCTCAGTGGAGAGCAGGGGTCACATGTGCAGGTCCTATGTCGGATCTGATTGGTCCTTCCTATAGTACTGGAAGGTCCCGGCCATGCGCTAGTGTAGCATATTATGCTGTGTGTGTATGGTGATGGATGCATGGACTGGTGACTGACTCATTTGAAACCCCTTCCCTCGGTTATGACGAATGGTGACAGATTGTTGGGTAGTCAGCTCCAGGTTGTGGCCAGCTACACGCCACTGTGCCTCCTGCACGACACACTAGCGTCCGACGGTGCTCGGTCGTTCCGGCGCCGTCGCTCAGCAGCGATAGTTATTGCCGCGCTGCGGTTGCAGCGTTCTTGGCGTCTGCGGTTGCAGCGTCATTCGCTGGGTATCCTGTGAAGTAAACAGGGCCAGCGTCCTCATACAACTCTGTTGTCTTAGCGACTCTGTGTGTGAACAGAGCCGTACTTAGCGTTCGGGTGACATTAACCCGAGCGCAGTACCTCAGCATCCGCCATTACTTAGCAGCGGTCTTGTCACCTACCGCACGGTGGACCCCGGGCGGCGAACGCACCTCCTATTATTTATATCTGGTGCGTTCCGCCGACCCTAACAGAAACGACTCCACCTAGGTCAGGCAAGAGAGGCCTTCCTAGGTGATGATGATTCCTCTCAACCCCTTACGATTTCTGTGCTTTTGGTTTCAGGGGGGAGGCGTGGTTCCGAGGTGGCCTATGTGGATTCGGGCTCAGCGGGTAACTTCATTCGGCCGGAAGAGGTAGACAAATACCAAATTCCTGTGGTCACTCTATCTAACCCAATTCAGATTGCCACTGTGGATGGCAAACCGCTACAGGTGACCGTCACCTTGGTCACTGAAGAGGTGGGGTTGCAAATCAGAGCCTTACATCGAGAGAAAATAGCCTTTTACGTTTTACCTAAGCTCTCTCACGTCATTCTACTCGGTCTTCCATGGTTAAGGACTCATCAGCCTGTTCTCGACTGGTCTTCTGGGGAGATACTCAGCTGGGGGCACCCGTGCCAAGCTCGCTGTCTGACTCCTGTCCGCCTGGCGGCCGCTCCACGGTCACCTCCAGGCCTCCCGGGTCTTCCTCCAGCTTACAGCTCCTACGCCGATGTTTTTGATAAGAAGGAAGCGGAGGTCCTCCCTCCACACCGGCCGTTTGACTGCCCAATTGAACTTGTTTCCGGTTCAACCCCCCCAAGGGGCAGAATCTACCCTCTGTCTCCCGCAGAGACCACCGCCATGCCCGAGTACGTCCGAGAGAACCTCGCCAAAGGCTTTATACGGAAATCCTCTTCGCCCGCGGGAGCCGGGTTCTTCTTCGTCAAAAAGAAGGACGGAACTCTACGGCCATGCATTGACTATAGGGGCTTGAATGAGATTAGCATCAAGAACAGGTACCCTCTTCCACTCATTCCGGAACTGTTTGACCGTCTCAGAGGGGCTCGGGTCTTTACCAAGCTGGACCTCAGAGGAGCCTACAATCTGGTCCGTATCCGTGCAGGTGACGAGTGGAAGACCGCTTTCAACACTCGAGATGGCCATTACGAGTACCTGGTCATGCCCTTCGGTCTTTGCAATGCTCCTGCAGTCTTTCAAGAGTTCGTCAATGAGATCTTCCGGGATCTCTTGTACTCCTGTGTGGTCGTGTACTTAGACGACATCCTCGTCTTCTCGCCGGACCTCTCCTCCCACAGAAAGTGTGTCCGCCTGGTGCTTCAGCGCCTTCGGGAGAACCGTCTGTATGCGAAGATCGAGAAATGTCTCTTCGAACAGACCTCTCTGCCATTCCTGGGTTACATTATCTCCGACGCTGGTCTATGGATGGATCCCGAGAAGTTGTCTGCCATCCTCAAATGGCCTCGCCCCGTCGGATTGAAGGCGATACAACGATTCCTCGGGTTCGCCAACTATTACCGGCAATTTGTCTCCCACTTCTCCGCGATCACAAGACCCATTTCTGTGCTCACCCGTAAAGGATCTACTTCCAAGGATTGGTCTCCTGAGGCAGAGGAGGCCTTTCTGAACCTAAAACGGGCTTTCTCCACGGCTCCGGTCCTTCATCGCCCTGAGAGCGATCGACCTTTTGTACTCGAGGTGGACGCTTCCTCGACTGGTGCCGGGGCGGTGCTGTCCCAGAGAACCGCCTCCGGTCGCCTGCACCCTTGTGGCTTCTTCTCGAAAGCCTTTTCTCCATCCGAGTGTAACTGCTCGATCGGTGACTGGGAACTTTTGGCCATCAAGTTGGCCTTGGAGGAATGGCGCCACCTCCTGGAAGGAGCCGTCCATCCTTTTGTCATCTTCTCGGACCACAAGAATCTGGCCTATCTCCAGTCTGCCCAGAGACTAAACCCTCGCCAGGCCAGATGGTCTTTATTTTTTGCCCGATTTGATTTCGAGCTCCGATTCCGTCCTGGCAACAAGAATTCCAAAGCCGACGCCCTGTCCAGGGTCTTCCAACCACACGAATCCACGGAGGAACTGTCGCATATCATTGATCCCACTAGAATCATCACCGTGGCTCCAGTGAACTGGCTTACTCCTCCACCTGGCAGGAAGCTTGTGCCAGAGAATCTCAAGCAAAAGGTTCTTCTAAGGGGGCACTCCTCCAAACTGGCCGGCCATGCCAGAACTAAGAAGACCCTTGACCTTATCAAATGTCACTACTGGTGGCCCTCACTTCGCCAAGATGTACTCGACTTTGTGGCTTCTTGTCCATCCTGTGCAAAAAACAAGGTGCCACGGAGATCTCCGTCCGGCTTGTTGCTTCCGTTGCCTGTCCCTACGGTTCCTTGGGAGAACATTGCCATGGATTTCATCACCGACCTACCCTGCTCTGCGGGCTGCTCAGTCATTCTGGTGGTGGTGGATCGTTTTTCCAAGATGGCTCACTTCATCCCTCTGCCCGGTCTTCCCTCAGCGCCAGAGCTGGCCGAAATCTTCATTCATCAAGTCTTCAGGCTTCATGGACTACCTCGACGCATTCTGTCTGACCGAGGGGTTCAGTTTACCTCCAAGTTCTGGCGTTCGCTTTGTAAGCTCATGAACGTTTCCCTCGACTTCTCCTCGGCCTACCATCCACAGTCCAACGGACAAGTAGAGCGTACCAACCAGACGCTTACGGGATACTTACATCACTTCTCTAACGCCCACCAGAACGATTGGGTCAACTTATTCCCCTGGGCAGAGTTCGCTTATAACAACCATGCTGGTGAGTCTTCGGCCAAGTCTCCGTTTTTCATTGTTTTTGGCAGACATCCCGATGTTACTGTCGTCCTACTCCAGTCCTGCCTTGTGTTCCTGCCGTCCTACTCCAGTCCTGCCTTCGGTGTTCCTGTTGTCCTACTCCAGTCCTGCCTTGTGTTCCTGCCGTCCTACTCCAGTCCTGCCTTCAGTGTTCCTGCCGTCCTACTCCAGTCCTGCCTTCAGTGTTCCTGCCGTCCTACTCCAGTCCTGCCTTCAGTGCTCCTGCCGTCCTACTCCAGTCCTGCCTTCAGTGCTCTTGCCGTCCTACTCCAGTCTCAGTCTTACTCCGGTCCATCCAGAGCCGCCCCTCTCGGTACTGGCTACCGTGGTACTCGAACCCCTGGGCCTGCTCCTAATGGTCCCTGTATATGGGTCGGTTCCACCTGGCAGCTCGCCCGGGGTCCCTCGGTGCCACAGTCCAGAGGGTCCACTCTCGGAGTTTCCCGCTCCAGACCACCCGCGCTAACAGGGGCAACACAAGGAGTCTATTGCACAGATATTATGCACTTCAATGTACTATGGCTATATAGGATGCAATATGGTTGTAAAAAGAATTAATAAGCCACAAAAAATAAGAAAATTGATATACTGATATTATACATAATCATAAAGTGCAAATAGTGAAAAAATCATTCATAAAAAGCACAAATTTGTAAAGACCAATCTATATATAAAAAGTGCAATGTCCAGAAATTCACAGACAGTGGGCTTAGGCACAAGTTTGTAAAGACCAATACATATATAGAGTGCAATATGCACGAATTCATAGACAGTGGGCTTAGGCCCACAACCGTAAAAATGTATATCACTAATTCAACAAATGACTAGTGTAGATAGCCATGTGGGCAGAGATAAATATATGTCACAACAGATATCCATTTAAATAAAAATGCTCAGTGGCAGGTTCTAAATAGAGGTGCCAATGACAATTAGTCATATATGCGGCTGCAAGTAAACTGTATTGAAAAGAACATATACATGTGCCAAAAAATTGCACTCAATCAATATCTTATGCCAATGTGCGATAGATCCCCAGGATGCGCCCGTCCCCGACGCGCGTTGCGACGTCTGCCTTCGTCAGTTTTTTTTTCGTTGTGATATGACTTGATATCCGATTTGTCCTTATTTGTCTTATATTGTCCATTTGTGCTTTGATAAGGCTTATCATATAATTTTTAACACCATTTATAATTTTCCTTAAACATGCAACTTTGACCTTGGTATTTTGTTGAACCATATACATTTGGATCTCATGAACCAACAACTCCCAATATGTATTAAACAATGATAAGGAGATGCTGGGAGTGGTTGTTATCAGTCATTATCAGACTGCGGACCATGCAGGAACCACAATACTGATGAAACGCAGGCATATGTAAATGTTTACATCCAGGTACCTAATAGATGACATCTTCTCTGATTGAGTGGTTTCCTTCTTCTTATTTCCATCTTGACCAGATGCCATGATGACTTTTCACATCCACAGCTGTTCTCTGCAGACTTCTCTCTTCTCCAATCTTCTGGAGCACATCCCCACATGGTGACCTTAAAAGTCAAAGTGTTACTAGATTGCCTTCTGCACAAAGATATCTGTCCATACTATGCCCTAAATAAGCCTCCTATGGTGTATGGCCTCTACACTGTCTGCCTTACTAATCCACAACCACATTACTGTGTGCCATTATCAGCTATAACTGCTACAATATCATTTTTTCTTCTCCAGCCAGATGGCGTCGCCGTCAGGATATGTGCACACGATGCATATTTGCTGCGGATCCGCCGCGGATTTTTCCGCACAGAAACGCTGCAGATCCGCACTGTGATTGACAGTACAATGTAAATCAATGGGGAAAAACAATCCTGTGCAGATGGCGCAGAAAAATCAGTGCGAATTTGCTGCGGGTTTAAAAGAAGTGCATGTCACTTCTTTTCTGCGGTTTTGCTGCAGTTTTCCACTTGCTCCATTCTACAAAACCGCAGGTGGAAAACCGCAGTGGAAAACCGCACAAAAACCGCAAAAAAAAGGAAGAAATCCGCAGGAAAAATGCCGGTCATTAAATCCGCGGGAGGATCCGCACCGTGTGCACATGGCCTCACCTGCACAACAGCAGCTATTGGATCTCTATACAAACCGATATCTGCTGCTGCGCAGGCTCCCCGGCGCCATTCTCAAAATGACTTTCTTTTTTTTCCCTCGCTCAAGTAAATCTGCAAAAGGCATTCAGTGCACAGTAACCATGCGATTATGATGAAGCGCATTTATCATGCAAACTGCGGGGCAGGGCAGTGAGAGATCAGTGGGGGGTCAGTAGTCTGCATTATGAATATCTCATCGGAGCACCACATACATGAACCCCGTCCTAGGGCACGAGAATCTCAATAATATGAAGCTGAAAATAAAGATTAAGAAACAGCCACAAGACGGCTTTCATCAACCAAGGCATCATTTTATTCAGTATAACAGCACCGACCTGACATTGTGTGTAGGTCACTATGCACAATCCTGCTGACAGGTTCCCTTTAAGTAGGCGGCTTTATATCACGAGTGGATTTCGTTAGGAAATGGATAAGGCAAAAATGGAGCATTACAGAACAGAAGAAATTACTAAAGAGAGTGATAAAATATGACGGTGTGGTTTAGCTCCTCTCAGAATTTTGAAAATTGTGTGAACAATTGGAAAAAAAATGTGGAGAGCATTAAACCTCGGGGGAGAGATAATCAACAGCTTAAACATCAGTGAGTTTTTTATTTTGATATATTTGCTTATGTGGGTTTTTTATTATTATTTTTTTCTGAACAATTAGAAAAAGGTTGGGAGTGAAGGAATTAGGCCGGGGTCTCACTCGCGAGTGCAATGCAAGAAAAGTGTGCGAGTCTCTCGCCTCAATCCCCGGCACTGCCACCGGTGGCTCGGAGCAGAGCGTTCAGCTGCAAAGAAATACATGCAGCCGCACACTCCGGTCCCGAGTGCCAGCGGTAGTGCCAAGTATTGAGGCCAGAGACTCTCGTGAGTGTCTCGCATTGCACTCGCAAGTGTGACCCGGCCTTAGGAAGATTGTTGTTTTTATCCGATTTCCTCTTTTTGTATCTCTACAGTATGTTTTGTACAATAAAGTTGTAAAATTCAAAAAATGAGCAAACAATTGCAGCATTCTAATGATGTCACAATGGGCTGGAGGCTATAGAATGCCCCGTCACCCAGGGTTCCGTTGAGGGTTTTAGTAGGCGTTTGTGGAGAGAGGAGTGTTGTGAGCGACTTGTGCAAATATGATGCCAAGAAAGCGATTTAAGAGTATTATAGTTCTCTGTGATGCCGAGGACAGCAGCGATGATGACGATTTACATCAGGTGAGCATCATTTTATATTCTTAAATAAATAAAAAATATTTGGGATAAAAGTTCAAGAAAAGATGGTGGGACAGAAAATAGCGCTCCAAGTAGATGAGGCGATAACTCGGATCATGATTGCAGAGTAAAGACTGCGTCACTTGTAATATTTGTGACAATATGTCCATGTACTGGATACATAACATTGTATGAAGACACATAAATGTCACCACCGCCCCTATCCATAGCCTAACCATAAGTGTCCCATACCCCCGCTATACTCTGTACGTGGAATAATCACAGTGGAGACCACACTCATATCGCTGCCCACCTGTAATCAGTGGAATATGGGGTAAGATTATAGATTGGAGATGTTCATGGTTATAGATTCTATCTGACATGTTTGCCATTTTTTCAGTCTCATCGAAGAAAGAGGCCAATACCGAGGTCTCCAGGCCAAGATAACACCACTGGCTTCAATTCGGGCCCGACTCCGAGTTTACCAGGTACTGTAACCCTAATCTAGTGAAGTCTCTGATGAATTAATAAGTCATTGTAGTCACCGGGTGCAGATCACGTGCACATTGTGGTCAGGGCTTGGATTTATCTTTAATATTCGTCTATGGTAGAGTTTATAGCAAACATTTCTGTTCAGCATTTGGTCAGGAATATTCATGCAGGCGTTATAAAGTCAGCCAGAAATGGGATTTGGGGATTGCTTCTCATGGTGGCCATGTACAGGGCAGATTACTGGAGCTGAAGGTGATTGTTTTGCCCCATGTACCTATAGGGAAACACTGGATAATTTATTAGGATTTATTTCTTTTGATATTGAGCCTCGGTCGTTGCTATTACAATATTCTAATAAGAGAGTTATATTGTGTTTCCCCCACAGATCTGAGTTTACCACCAACAGATCATGGTCCGGACAGTACCACCTGGTAAGACACGTTTCCTCCATTACTAAGTACAAGATGGGGATTAATGATTAATGATGGCTCATTACCTGTTACATTTATTCCACAGCTCCGATGACATCATTATTGATGATGATGATGATTCCAATAGAGCAGCAACTTCCATGTATAATAGTAAGTTATCATTTCTAGACACAATCCAGGTTTATGTTATTGTAGAGGTAACAATTACTTTTCTGTACTGTCACAGGTCAGTTTCCAAATCGAACAATTACAAGGGCGCTGATCAGGAGTTGGAACAGCGAGCCACCTGGGAAATGTGCTGTAAATGCCACTGTCAGAGAATGACAGCAGCATTTAACAGGTTAACAGAAGCAGGCAAAGCTCCAATCCACTCTCGGCTGTCAGAGGCAGATGATGGCTGAATGACACAACCATCATCTGCCATGAAAGAGGCGGGCTCAACTCCTTAGCCCTCTCCATTCATTCTCTACTGATGAGCGTCGTACATGGTTGTTAAGGGGTTAAATTACAGATACCTTACAGAGGTAATCCTATTTTACGCATGCTTGATTGGTGTGGATCCTGTGTCTCGGATATTTCCATATTGGGAGAGCAAGTCACCGCCATGTTGACTTATGGCCATTGTTATCCTTAGAGAATTTATTACAGATGTGCAGTACATTTCCTTGTGTCTTTTCGGAAATCCAATAGACATCAATGGAGAAATCCCTGCACCAAGGAATCCCACATCTCCATTAAAACCATGGAGGCTACCATGAATCAGCAAATGAGGTGAAAATGGACCCCTACCATTTGAGGGTCCACCCTCCGGCCATTGAGGACATGTTCACTTCTGATCTTGTACTGAGCACATACAACATTACTAAGGATATATTACCTGAGCAACAGGTGGGATAGACATCTGAGAAAGTTTATGGACCTTGATGTTGCTGAACCCCATTATAATGTCAGATCCTGATCTGAAGGGAAGATCCTGTGGATTTCTGGTGGTCTGGTCAGCTACGTGTTCTGCTCTGGTCGGATCCCATATTCATAGTCTTATTAGTCCTCTACACTGTATATTTATAGACCCCTCTCTAGTACGGGCTGCATACTAACACGTCTGATTTGAGCCTTATAAAAAGTATTTTCACTCTTCCATATTTCTGTACAGATCATTTACCATCTGACAGCGAGGAGAGCTCCGCTACAGAGGAGAGGTAAGTTAGATCCATCTACCTCTATATAAAGCCATGAACTAGGCGAGATGTTTCCTGTGGATTTATATATGATTCTTATCTTTGCCAGGACACCACGATGTAACATCCCCGGCTGTTTCCTGGAAGAAATTATTTCTCCTACTTCCATCTATGTTACCCACTTCCAGGAAAATAAGGAGGAGCTGGTGGAGCGACTGTACAACTTGTACAACCGGACAGTCTTCGATAATAAGGTATCACATCTTGTCATGAGTTTCTGGGTGATACATGACTTCTCTATTATCTCCCCCTTTAGACAATCAATTCCAAGAAAAATGGCTCTAACTTTCTGAAAGGCAGATTCCTAACCCCATTGTCATGTTTCTGTAATATAGTTATTGAATATCTCAGGTAAATCTCACTTAGTTTGGTGAATGCCGTCACCCTCTTCCTATCTGTGGGACGAGAGGAAACCTTAGATGATCCACCATGCAGAGACAAAAAGATTAGCATTTTTTGGCTTGACGTTCAAAGGATTTTTACATTTATTTATAAAAAACATTTAGTTGATATTTGGACATTTTAGAATAAGGTTATTTTTATTTTTGTTCTCACATCTTGGACTTCTCGGTAGACCCCGCGCCCCATACAAGTAGACCAGTGCTGTAAATCACATATGAGAGTTGGGGACTTTGTAAGATTGGGGGTCAAAGAGTTTACAGATGTAATGGAATTTGTTTTCTTTATTTTAGCTCCCTTTGAAAATGGACATTTTGTGGAGCAAGAGGCTGACAGCATCCGCCGGCCAATGCTGTAATAGGCTGCAGAACAACCTCCGTTTCTCATATATTGAGCTTTCCGAAAAAGTCTGCGATTCTGCCGGTAGGTTTCACATCACATCCATCCTACAGCTTCATAAGACAACCTGCATACAGGGCAAAAAAACTGCTACTTGTTATGCAGAACATCTTAGAAACTCATTGTACACACTGTCATAAGAAAAACTAAGTACACCCTCTTTGAATTCTAGTATTTTACATATCAGGAGAAAATAAAAAAAAAGTATCAGCTCCATAGAAAGTCCTAAATGTAGGGAAATACAATCTCAGAAAACAACGTGAAAAAAAATATATTGCATCATTATTTATTTAACAAAAAGTAGGACAAAAGGCAACAACGGTGTGTGATAAAGTACACCGTCGATGCAACTTCAAGTTATTGCTGCTAAAGATGATTCTAAAAGCTATTGATTGATGGGGTGTACTTATTTTTCACTCTCTGCTTCTGCATTTTGAAGTAGGTTTCGGTAAATAAATAACGGCACGGTTGACTTGTCACGTGTTGTTCATCTCATGATGTATTTTGTATTTTGTCCTGCTATGTAAAACCAAATAGTTCAATCAGGGTGTACTCAGATTTTGTCATAACTGTATAACCTCTTGTTTTAGAGCGAGTACGATCCACACTTGCGCATGAGATGTGCCATGCCGCCACTTGGATAATCAACGGTGAACGCAAAGACCACCATGGCTTGTTATGGCAGGCTATCACAAGAAGGGTAAACCTTATCCATCCCGAGCTGCCAAAAGTGACGGAATATCACAATTATACCATCAACTACACCTACAAGTACAAATGCCACCGGTGTGATAAAGAGTAAGTGGATTTTATGACCCATCTCCTCCGGACACACAATCACTGCGGAGAGACGTCCGTGCGGTTCTGTTGGTGGAATGCTTTCATACTTTACTACTATCAGAGCGGACTGACGTCTGGGGGGCGGTAGGGTTTAGGATGCTACGTGTTATATTTTCTGTGCTGGGCCAGTTCTTAATATATTGATTTCAATTTGTTCTTGTTAATATAATCCATGGTGTTAATGAACGTTCATTCCAGTCCAGTAACCAATATTCCTCTTATCTTTGCAGAATTGGGCGATTTAGACCAATACCTGGCAATAAACGTAAATGCCGCCGGTGCGGAGGACGAATGCGACAACTACCCAGCAGCTAAACATGTAACTATTCTTCAGAATATTTAGTCTCTAATTTGATTTCTTTAAAATGTAAAGTTGAGACACTTTTATATATTTTCCCCTAAGTAGCGAGACAATGAATATCTGTGTTCATCACCAGCAATTAGCGGTAAAGATCCAGAATCCGTCCTCATAGGTTCCAGATAAGCCCCGGTTACATTTCCCATAACTTGCTGGCTATGGAATGATTGACCATTCCCAGCAATTATCTACAAAGCTCTGGAAAACCTTCTATGAGTTTACGCTTTGTTGGATGTAATTATTTTCTTTCTATTTTCAGGTTCATTATTGGAACAGTGAGATTCCTCTAAATATTGTCATCTCATCCCCCTGTGATGGAGGTAAGAACGAATCTTCCATTATTGTCAGCAATCAATAATAAAAGTGAATTTTACAATATTGAGAATCTGGAGTCTCTAATTTAGTCTTTTATTGAGTTTTATCATTTAAAGATTAAATACTTTTATATATTTTGCCTTTTTCCACCACCGTGTAGGGAGACAATCAGTTTACGTCTTCATCACAAGCAGCGAACAGCAAACATTCAGAATCCACCTCTTCTGATGGACACAAAGCTTCTGACGGGCGTTTTCCAGGTAAATATTTCGGTGCTTTTCCTCCAATCATTCCTGTTTTCAAGAAGTTCAACAGCGAGGACAGTGTAAGCAAGGTGTCATAACAGAAGAAATGCAATATCGGTTTTATTACTGCATTTATTTGTTCTAATTATTATTTTTTCTTGCTGCACAATTTTTAAATTCTGTCTGAGAAAGAAAGTTATCAGCCTACTGCTGCGGAGGAATCTCCAACACACAGTCTGACGGGCGAGATGAGCCCCTCTGACATGGCATGCCGTATAGATCTATTGTGAGTGCTCTCACCATAGCCGTATGGCTCATGTCGCATTTATCTCACATTACACTATTATTGGCAGCTTCCTATTTCCAATCTCCACATTGGCCTTCTTTGTAGACAATATATAATGCAATATTTCAGGTCTATTTCACCTTCAGCTGATGACCAGGAATACAATGCTGAAGTTCCTTCTCGGAGTTTGTTTCTTTTGATCACCAGTACTTTTTCTCAAGTTTTTAAAAAACATCTTTTAATTGTTTTCAGGTTAATGAGAAAGGCGACTTATCGCTTCTACACAGGCATGACACATCGTGGAAGAAAACCGTGAATTCCGGCACCGACCTGCGCTGAGAACAGTTTCCAAGACCTGGAGAATCTCTACAAGTGCTTTATAATCAGAGCTGCCCAGCAATGGATATGGCGCTGGACATTTGAACTTCAATAGTCATCAATTACTTTTTTTTTCTAATTTTTCTGAGTTAGATATAAATACCATTAAAAAATGAATATATTAATTCTTTCTAGTTTGGGATTTTTGTTCTGCAAAACGATGGCTGTTGATAAACATATTACAATCAATGTTGTCTACTTGTGATATTCAGCCATAATCCGCCTCGCACAATCGAGAGGAGCGGAGCTTTGTCTGCTGCTGTTAAACTGTTAAATGCAGCTGTCAATCTGTGAGAGATGCATTTCACCCCTTAACGTCTAATGACGGACACAGTCCATCATGGCTGGGTGTCAGTTTCCGCACCAGGACGGACAGTGTCCATCATGCATGTAAAGTGACACTAAAACTTGCAAACACCCAGTGATAGTTCAGTGCCGGCAGATGTGTATGACAGCTGAGAGGCACGGAAAGAGGTGCAGACACCAGTAGTGTAGTTACCAGGGGGGCAGAGGGTGTTGTTGCCTCGGGTCCCTTGCTTTGAGGGGGCCCACCAAGAGCTACTGCCACTGAGTATACCAACTGAGTTGTAATCAGGGTTACCGGTTAGAGGCCCACTCAGATTTTTCTCCCACCCCCGAGTTGAACCCCTAGGTACGCCTCTGCCAGGGACCCATGCTGTCGGTCCCCACACCCAGATCGCTGTAATCGGGCAGTCAATCTGACTGACCGCTCACAGCATGACTGCGCAGGAGATGCTGAAATATCAGCCCTTCCTGCCCGATCAGAGGAGAAGCTCGGCGCTGACAGTGCCAGAGCTTCTGCTGTTAGAAACTTGTGTGAAATCTAGAATCAATTTTTATCCCACTCCCAGTGGCACCCCAGTATTCCTGTCCGTCCTCCCATCTCCTCTGTTTTATATATATATATATATATATATATATATATTACAAATCTCTATTATATATATATGAGAGAAAGAGATTGAGATGGCTGCACATTTCTCTTCGGCAGATGAGGCTTACGCCATGATCTGTTCGGATACAGACAGTGCCAGTGAAATGGCCGAGCAGTTTTTGCTGATGTCCTCGCCCACACTCAGATCATAGTGGTCAACTGATGTCCTGTACGACACCCCTATGTTCAAAGAGGTAATGGCCTGGTGACGATTTGAGAGCATTCTTCAATTTCTACATTTTGCAGAAAACGCAAATTGCCCCCCTTCCAATGACCCCAGCTCTTTACAAAATCAGGCCCCTAATAAATTATTTTAACAATAAATTTTCTCAGACATTTACCACAGAAGAAATATTTCTGTGTGGACGAGTCCCTGGTCTTTTTCAAGGGCAGGCTGCATTTCAAGCAGTACTTGCCGAATTAAAGGTCCAGATTCGGACTGAAAATATATAAGTTGTGTGAAAGCGACTCTGGCTACATACATAAATTCCGGGTCAGGGCCGGCTCCAGGTTTTCATGGGCCCCGGGCGAAAGAGTCTCAGTGGGCCCCTTTAACACATACCACAATTCATGATGCACAGATACGGCAGAGAAATATAGGTATCGTACAATGCCAAAGATTTCACTTCTTATATTACATGACTGATATCTATTGTAAATTCTACAATAGCTCAGAAACCAGACAGTATAGTCCTCCATACAGTATTATGGGCACCACATAGTGCTCTGTACAGAATAATGAGCCACATATACTGCTCCATACAGAATAATGGACCCCATATAATGCTTAATACAGTATAATGAACCTCATATATTGCTCCATAGAGAATAATGAGCCCCATATATTGCTTCATACAATATAATGAGCCTCATATAATGCTCCAAACAGTATAATGAGCCCACATATTGCTTCAAACAGAACAGTGGGCCCCATATATTGTACTATACATAATGGGCCCCATATAATGCTCCATACAGTATATTATGGGCACCATATAATGCTCCATACAATATATGATGAGTCACACATATAATGCTCCATACAGTATATAACGAGCCCAATGTATTACTCCATATTTGATGGGCCCAATATAATGCTTCAATATATGATGGGCCACATATATTACTCCATATACAGTGGGGCAAAAAAGTATTTAGTCAGTCAGCAATAGTGCAAGTTCCACCACTTAAAAAGATGAGAGGCGTCTGTAATTTACATCATAGGTAGACCTCAACTATGGGAGACAAACTGAGAAAAAAAAATCCAGAAAATCACATTGTCTGTTTTTTTTTCATTTTATTTGCATATTATGGTGGAAAATAAGTATTTGGTCAGAAACAAAATTTCATCTCAATACTTTGTGATATATCCTTTGTTGGCAATGACAGAGGTCAAACGTTTTCTGTAAGTCTTCACAAGGTTGCCACACACTGTTGTTGGTATGTTGGCCCATTCCTCCATGCAGATCTCCTCTAGAGCAGTGATGTTTTTGGCTTTTCGCTTGGCAACACGGACTTTCAACTCCCTCCAAAGGTTTTCTATAGGGTTGAGATCTGGAGACTGGCTAGGCCACTCCAGGACCTTGAAATGCTTCTTACGAAGCCACTCCTTCGTTGCCCTGGCGGTGTGCTTTGGATCATTGTCATGTTGAAAGACCCAGCCACGTTTCATATTCAATGCCCTTGCTGATGGAAGGAGGTTTGCACTCAAAATCTCACGATACATGGCCCCATTCATTCTTTCATGTACCCGGATCAGTCGTCCTGGCCCCTTTGCAGAGAAACAGCCCCAAAGCATAATGTTTCCACCACCATGCTTTACAGTAGGTATGGTGTTTGATGGATGCAACTCAGTATTCTTTTTCCTCCAAACACGACAAGTTGTGTTTCTACCAAACAGTTCCAGTTTGGTTTCATCAGACCATAGGACATTCTCCCAAAACTCCTCTGGATCATCCAAATGCTCTCTAGCAAGCTTCAGACGGGCCCGGACATGTACAGGCTTAAGCAGTGGGACACGTTTGGCACTGCAGGATCTGAGTCCATGGTGGCGTAGTGTGTTACTTATGGTAGGCCTTGTTACATTGGTCCCAGCTCTCTGCAGTTCATTCACTAGGTCCCCCTGCATGGTTCTGGGATTTTTGCTCACCGTTCTTGTGATCATTCTGACCCCACGGGGTGGGATTTTGCGTGGAGCACCAGATCGAGGGAGATTATCAGTGGTCTTGTATGTCTTCCATTTTCTAATTATTGCTCCCACAGTTGATTTTTTCACTCCAAGCTGGTTGGCTATTGCAGATTCAGTCTTCCCAGCCGGGTGCAGGGCTACAATTTTGTTTCTGGTGTCCTTTGACAGCTCTTTGGTCTTCACCATAGTGGAGTTTGGAGTCAGACTGTTTGAGGGTGTGCACAGGTGTCTTTTTATACTGATAACAAGTTTAAACAGGTGCCATTACTACAGGTAATGAGTGGAGGAAAGAGGAGACTCTTAAAGAAGAAGTTACAGGTCTGTGAGAGCCAGAAATTTTGTTTGCTTGTTTCTGACCAAATACTTATTTTCCACCATAATATGCAAATAAAATGAAAAAAAAACAGACCATGTGATTTTCTGGATTTTTTTTTCTCAGTTTGTCTCCCATAGTTGAGGTCTACCTATGATGTAAATTACAGATGCCTCTCATCTTTTTAAGTGGTGGAACTTGCACTATTGCTGACTGACTAAATACTTTTTTGCCCCACTGTATAATGGGTGCACACTAGTCATCACGTCCTCTGATCTGAAACGTCACAGTCAGAAGACACGGAAGTCGCTGCAGAGGAGGAACGGGGAGAGGTAAGTATTGCAAGTATCATGGCCCTGAGCAAGCGACGGGGGCTCACTTGTGGGGGCTGGCACTTGACCTTAATAGCTCGCTGGTGTCCCCGACAGAGAATGAGCCCCCCGACCTGCTCAAGCACTTGCCCAGGTGCTGATACCGTCCCTGATTACGACTATTTTTATATCTATATCTATATACACTGCTCAAAAAAATAAAGGGAACACTTAAACAACAACTTAAATAACTCCAAGTCAATCACACTTCTGTGAAATCAAACTGTCTACTTAGGAAGCAACACTGATTGACAATTTCACATGCTGTTGTGCAAATGGAATAGACAACAGATGGAAATTATTGGCAATTATCAAGACACCCTCAATAAAGGAATGATTCTGCAGGTGAGGACCACAGACCACATCTCAGTACCAATGCTTTCTGGCTGATGTTTTGGTCACTTTTGAATGTTGGTTGTGCTTTCACACTCATGGTAGCATGAGACAGACTCTACAACCCACACAAGTGGCTCAGGGAGTACAGCTCATCCAGGATGGCTCATCAATGCGAGCTGTGGCAAGGTTTGCTGAGTCTGTCAGCGTAGTGTCCAGAGGCTGGAGGGGCTACCAGGAGACATGGAGGGGGCCGTAGGAGAGCAACAACCCAGCAGCACGACCGCTACCTCTGCCTTTGTGCAAGGAGGAACAGGAGGAGCACTGCCAGAGTTCTGCAAAATGACTCCCAGCAAGCCACAAATGTGCATGTGTCTCCAAAAATGGTTAGAAACTGACTCCATGAGGATGGTCTGAGTGCTCGACGTCCACAGATGGGGGTTGTGCTCACAGCCCAACACCCTGCGGCCCTCCAAAGAAATGCCACCCCACACCATTACTGACCCACTATCAAACCGGTCATGCAGAAGGATGTTGCAGGCAGAAGATCGCTCTCCACAGCGTCTCCAGACTCTGTCACGTCTGTCACATTTGCTCAGTGAGGGTGGAGGGTGGACTTATGCAGTTTTGAAATGGCCACTTTTCTGGTTATCTACATGCTGGAGCACACTTTGAATAGACAACGAGAGGAGGTGGTGGTCCCCCCATAGGATGAGGTGGAAGCAGAAGATCATAATAATAATAATAATTTTATTTATATAGTGCCAAAATATTCTGTAGCACTTTACATTTTATAGGGGACTTCTACAGACAATAGATTTTACAGCATACCAAGAGGAATGAGGGCCCTGCTCGCAAGCTTACAATCTATGAGGAAATAGGGGAGACACGAAAGGTGGATGGTAACAATTGCTTTCATTGTTCTGACCAGACATAATGTAAGAAATCAGGTGTTCATTTAACGCTGCATGAACCAGATATCAGTCAGAATATGTAAAAGGACAGAGGGCTATTAAATTCATAAAGTGTGTGAGAACATGATGAGAGGAACCTGGTTATGAAGAAAACTTTGAATGGGCAACACAGGGATAGTTAAATAAATGTTTTGAGGCGGTAGGCCAGTCTGAAGAAATGCGTTTTAGGGCACGCTTTAAACTGTGGGTATTGGAGATTAATCAAATTTCTAGGTAGTGCATTCCAAAGAATTGGTGCAGTACATTAGAAGTCTTGGAGAGGTTCTGATTATTGAGGATGTTATCTTCACATCATTAACAGAATGGAGGGCACAGATAGGGTGGTAGACTGAGAAGAGGGAGGAGATGTAGTGTGGTGCTGAACCGTGGAGTGCTTTGTGGGTGAGAGTGATAAGTTTATATTGAACTCTGGAGTGGATGGGTAACCAGTGTAATGACTGGCTCAAGGTAGAGGCATCGGTGTCACAGTTGGTGAAGTCAAGGGATAACAATATCTCTAGGATCTGGACAGTCATTACACAGGCGGGTGCCATGGAAGGGGTTCATGGTTCCATACAAACTGTTACTGAACGGGCAGCAGCCACGGGACAAATGGAGGAGTATGAGGAAGAAGAGTTAATGGGCATGCAACAGACAGGAGATGAAGTGGATAATAATCCCCTCTGTGTTGTCTCTAATTTGAGGAAGGGGACGGAGGAAGCAAGCTTGAGTGTTAACTCGCCACCAACACAGCATGGACCTCATGGAAGAACCTGACACGGGAGCGCCTTCTTGCTGTACTATCTGCATCATCATGCCCTTATATTTAGGATTAGAAGTAGTACTGACTACTGGGTTGTCATTCTGTCAGATCCACAGTACAAGAGTAAATTTTGCCAGAGGCGTTCCCCCCTTGTAAGGGATGCGCGCATGCTGGAGTATTATATAAACACGCTTGTAGACAATCTTAAGAGTGGTTTTTCCCAAGACAGCAGTGAGGTACACAGTGTGCATCGCAGTTATAGACTTCCAACCCCGGGAATGTTGAGTAGATGACACAAAGCTAGGAGGGATAGCTAATACTAGAGAAGAGAGAGAGAGGATTCAAAAAGATTTAAATAAACTGGAGAAGTGGGCAGCAACTAACAGAATGGTTTTTAACAGGGAGAAATGCAAAGTACTACATCTGGGCAATAAAAATGAAAAAAGCATATATAGAATGGGAGGAATAGGGCTAAGTGACAGCACATGTGAAAAAGACTTGGGTATACTAATAGATCACAGACTGAATATGAGTCAACAGTGTGATGCAGCAGCAAAAAAGGCAAATGCAATTCTAGGATGTATTAACAGAAGCATACAGTCTAGATCACGTGAAGTAATTATTTCCCTCTACTCCTCTTTGGTCAGACCTCATCTGGAATATTGTGTCCAATTTTGGGCACCACATTTTAAAAAAGACATCAACAAACTGGAGCAAGTTCAGAAAAGAGCGACCAGAATGGTGACCGGTCTGCAAACCCTGTCTTATGAGGAAAGGTTGCAGGATTTGGGAATGTTTAGTTTGCAAAAGAGAAGACTGAGAGGAGACTTAATAGCTGTCTACAAATATCTAAAGGGCTGTCACATTGTAGAAGGATCAACTTTATTCTCATTTGCACAAGGAAAGACTAGAAGCAATGGGATGAAGCTGAATGGGAGGAGACACAGATTAGATATTAGAAAAAACTTTTTGATAGTTAGAGTGATCAATGAGTGGAACAGGCTGCCACGAGAAGTGGTGAGTTCTCCTTCAATGGAAGTCTTCAAACAGAGGCTGGACAGACATCTAACTGGGATGATTTAGCGAATCCTGCTTTGAGCAGGGGGTTGGACCAGATGGCCCAGGAGGTCCCTTCCAACTCTACGATTCTATGATTCTATGATTCTATGAAAAATATTAGCAGCTTCAGTGTACGTGGCATAAGCAAATTCTGTGTGTCATTTCACATATTTTTTAGACCAGCTCATGCACCAGCAGAAGAGAATACAGGTCTGACATGATGTAAACGACTAACGGAGAGGAAGGTGCAGGAGTATCTCGAGCTCAATATCAAGGCCATCAGGTGGAATTTGGACCCATTTGCATTTTGGTAGTCAAAAATGGAAGAGTGGCCTGAGCTCGCCTGTCATGCCTTGGAGGTTTTGTCATGCTTGGTAGCCAGCATTCTCTCAAAACGTGTCTTCAGTGCTGCTGGTGGTCTCCTGAAATTGTAGACTTCCTAACTTTCATCAAGAAGAACAAGTCATGGATTTCCAATGACTTTTGCATTCCAGTCGCAGACATGACAGACTAGGCTATTGCAGTCTGACACGTTTATTGTGGCTTCTGTGCCTACTGTTGCTACTGCTGCTGATGTTACAAACATTTTTTTTTTAATGTGGAGACTCCAAGTTTGGTCTCCATATGGTGTGTTGCCTGTAGTGGAAGGGGTGTCACAGCACAATTATACTATTTCTACTCTGGGAAAATTGATGCCACTTTAGTGGTGTGTGACAATAATTTTTTGAAATGTGGAGACACCAAGTTGGGACTCCATCTGGTGGGTTGCCTGTAGTGAAAGGGTTCTCAGAGGCCCATTATACTGTTTCAACTCTGGGGAATATGATGCCACTTTAGTGCTGTGTGACAATAATTTTTTGAAATGTGGAGATTCCAAGTTGGGACTCCATCTGGTGGGTTGCCTGTAGTGGAAGGGGTGTCAGAGGCCCATTATACTGTTTCTACTCTGGAAAATATAATGTAACTTTAGTGGTGTGTGACAACAATTTTTTGAAATGTTTGTACTCCAAGTTGGGTCTTTATCTGTTGGGTTGACTGTAGTGGCAGGGGCATCAGAGGGTCGTTATACTATTTCTACTCTGGGGAATTTGATGCCACTTTAGTCGTGTAGGACAATTATTTTGTGAAATGTGGAGATTCCAAGTAACGTCTCCATCTGGTGGGTTGCCTGTAGTGGAAGTGGTGTCAGAGGCGCATTATACTATTTCTAATATGGGGAAACTGATGCCATTTTAGTGGTGTGTGAGAATATTTTTTATAAATGTGGAGACTCCAAGCTGGGTCTCCCTCTGGCGTGTTGCCTGTAGTGGAATAGTTGTCAAAAGCCCATTGTACTGGTTCTACTCTGTGGAAATTGATGCCACTTTATTCGTGTGTGACAAAAATTTTTTGAATGTTTGCACTCAAAGTTGGGTCTCCATCTCGTGGGTTACTTGTAGTGGAAAGGATGTCAGAGGCCCATTACTCTATTTCTATTTTGGGGAAATTGATACCACTTTATTGGTGTGTAGCAATTTTTTAAAAATGTTTGCACTACAAGTTGGAATTAGAGATGGTCTATTTCACCATGGATGGAAGACACCCCTTGTCAGAAAGGAAAAGAGAAGACTAACAAAGGACACAGGCAGAGGCGCACATGAATGACAGTGGTTAGAGAGGTGTTAGTATTTTGATATTCAGGCTAAATATTGGTGAATAAATGTGAATTGTCAGCTCTGCTCAAGGACCTTAAGGAAGAAGTTGTTCTTCATTTGCATTGGATCCTCAGTGAAATGTAACAAATGTTTACAGATCTCTGAAGTCAACACTTACTTTCTGACCAGAATGGTTTTCTACATTTGCATAACTTGAAGCTCACGGACCCACCATTTAAAAGCTCCAATGGGGTTCTATACCAGGGACAGGAAATTATTCATTTGAGGAAAGCGTTTGCAAATATCCAATTAGGAGAAGGAGCCACCACTCCTTCTGGGCATGAAATTCCACAAAGGCTTAGAACACGGTGGAGCAGGAGTTCTTATGTAGGGTAATGAAGTAGTTTGGGCTTGGTGAGAATTTTACTAGGTGGATCCAAGGCCGGAACAAGGTATTTTGGTGCCGTAGGCAGATGAAGCCGATGGTGCCCCCCCCCTCCGCTGAACTTTCAGTCCCTAAGTAAAGGAATGGGTCAGAGACTAAAGCGACAGGTCCCCTAACGCCCCTGTCCTTTCCTTCTGATGGGTTAAGTAGCAAGCTGTTAAGACTACTATCAATAGAATTTCTACCTTTTTCACTCAAAAATACCAGCAAAAGTAAAAAGAGTGATGTGATGTACTTTAGAGAAGTGGCTCAACAGGGAGTATTTTTTTTAAGATAGATATAGAATCATTCATTGTTTAAGGACCATAAAGAGAATAAAAATCGCTATATTCCTCCCTGACAGACTATATTTTAAATCTCAGACCTAGTGATGGTCATGGAAACTAATATAGCTTAACTATAATGGGGGCTGTTTGGTTTCAGTTAAGATGTCCAGCATTTGGAAGACATCATAATAGAAACTAAACAGACCCTATTATAGATAAAGGGATACATATGATGATTTTACTCCCATCAGGGTAGTTCTGGTGCCGTATTTCTGTATTGATGGTGCTTCTGCTGATGTATTCATGTATGGATGGTGGTTCTAACAATGTATTTATGTAGTAATGAATGTTCTGGTGACTGATTCATAACCAGAACCATCATCAATATAAAACCAAAATCATCCTCACTACATAAATTGAACACCAGAGCTATCACTAGTACATACATACGGCACCAGAACCATCATTAGTAAATAACTATGTCGTTAGAACTTCCATCAGTATATGAAAATGGCACCAGAACCACCATCAGTAGATAAATGCATCACCAGAAAGCTCATCAGTACAGGACTACATCACCAGAACCACTATCAGTACATTAATGTGTCACCAGAACCACAGCCAGTGAAATAAGTACATGAGCACCATTATCTACATAATTACGGCACCAGAACTGTAAGGAAAACACACGAGAGGAGAGATGGAGGATACGGAGCTTACACAGCCACAGCTCTCTGGCGCCCCCTTATCCTCAGGTCAGTCAGGGAACTCCACCTAGGTTATGGAGTTGCCGGAGAGGCTGCCCTGTCATTTACTGGTTATCAGGGCACTCTGCAGTGATTGCTGCGTTCGTTGGGTCTGGAAAGATATTGAGAGTCCAAACTTGGGTCGGCTAAGTGGTTCTGGAGAGCCAGTCTCGATGCTTAGTATCTGGGGCAACTAGAAATATATGAGACAATGGTACTCTCATAATTCATCTCTAGGTGTCGGTGACGCTCAGTCTAGATCTTCCTTTGGTGTTGGCCACCTTGCAGAAAAGATAGCAGGCGGTTCTAGCTCTTGCCGTCATTAACACGTGGCCTCTAATTCTCTGACCAAATGGTGAAGTTCTGTTCTTTTGGGGATTTGTGTACTTATCCCAAGAGTGGGGGGCCACTTCAGGAGTGGAGGAAGATCTATGGACAATATATTGGGCCTGAATAGTACATCCAAAATGGAGTCTCCCTCATCCCTCACTTGGGGCTGTTTGGTTTCAGTTAATATGTCCAGCATTTGGAAGACATCATAATAGAAGCTAAACAGACCCTATTATAGATATAGGGATACATATGATGATTTTACTCCCATCATGTTAGTTCTGGTGCCATATACCTTGTGAGAATCAGGGAGGAATAGTGGATGAGGGCAGGTATATCTCGCCCAGATACCTTTCCTATGTGGCCTGGTCCGGTCAGTATCTCACCTGGTGACTAATGAATAATGGGAAGCGGATATAAAAGGAGGCCAGGTGGTGTGTTAGTAGCTCAGCCTGGGGAACACAGAGAGCCTGTCTGTGTGAGCGACACTTGTGAGTGAAAGCTGTGCTTACAGTAATGCTGGTTTGGGTGGCTGGGAGAAGCCCTCCAGTTGGTAGTTAGTACGGACCCTGTTTAGTTAGTGCCGGACAGGCAAGGAATTGTTTTATGTTTATTTTCCTGTATGTTTTGCTTTCACCTGAAATAATCCTGACCCAGCGTCAGTTATGTCCAAAACCCGGCTGTGCACCTGAGTTTCATGCTAAACCCACGTGACCTTTGACCCCAGCAAAGGTGATCCCGGAGTGTTTTATCACACCCTGTATTGATGGTGCCTCTGGTGATATATTCATGTATGGATGAAGGTTCGTATAATGTAGTGATGAATGTTCTGGAGATTGATTCGTAACCAGAACCATCATCAATATGAAACCAAAATCATCATAAGTACATAAATTGAACACTAGAGCTTTCACTAGTACATACATACGGCACCAGAACCATCATTAGTAAATAACTATGTCACTACAGCCTCTATCAGTATATGAATATGGCACCAGAAGCACCATCAGTAGATAAATGTATCACCAGAAAGATCATCAGTACAGGACTACATCACCAGAACCACTATCAGTACATTAATGCGTCACCAGAACCACAGCCAGTAAATAAATACACCACCATCATTATCTACATAAATACGGCACCAGAATCATCACTGGTAAATAACTATGTCACTAGAGCCACTATCAGTACATGAATACAGCCCAATAGCCAGCATCAGGAGATAAAGGCATCACCAGAATCATCATCAGTACATGAATACATCACAAGAACCACAGCCAGTAAATAAATACAACATCATCATCATCATCAGTGTATGTGGACACCACCAAAACTATCACTAGTACATGAATACATCACCAGAACCACCATCAGTACTGTTGGGGTGATCTCGTAATGTGAGATCTTAGTGACTGCCTGCCCCTGACCTGATAAATATGAGCCGAATGCATGCATAGAAGACGGACATCAGACACAAGGTCAGGTGTGCTCCTCTCTTGGCCAGTGCTGTCACAGAACTGACTTTATTAGTATAAACAAAAGACCATTGCTCAGCTTCTCCGGAGCCATTGTACCAGTCTGTATAAGGTCCGTGCTAAGTCTATTCCACATATGGTCTTCAGTGTATCCTCATCACATTCCAAGGATTCTAGGGCATAGTTCCAGCATATAGACACCACCTTGCCACACCACGTCTGAACTAGCTTATGTTAGATTAATAATTGATTTCATTAGCCGTTCTCTCCTTCACAGTACAGCAATAAGTTGTATTGTCAAGTCAGGCCCATATACCGTATATACTCGCGTATAAGCCGAAATTTTCAGCCCATTTTTTTGGCTGAAAGTCCCCCTCTCGGCTTATACGCGAGTCATATATGCCAGGGGGTCGTGGGGTGGGGCGGGGGTGTCAGATCACACTGAGCCCCTCTGGCACGGTCTCTGCAGCCCCCTGCTTGTCCCACTGTCTCAGGCTCCTTCCTTCAGCGGTCATGTGGTACTGCTCATTAAAGTCATGAATATGCGCATATTTATGACTTTAATGAGCGGTACCACGTGACCGCTGAAGGAAGGAAGGGAAACCTTCGGAGAATGGGGCTGCAGAGACCACGCCAGGAGGGGGTAAGTATACCCGCTATTCACCTGTCCCCATTCCAACGCTGCTCTCCGCTGTCTGCCGCGTCCTCTGTTAGTGACATTCAGGCAGCAGAGGGCGCGATGACATGGTTACTGCGCGCTGTGCCCTCTGCTGCCTGAACATCACTGACGGAGGACACGGCAGACACCGGCACCTGTTCCCCAGTGAAGGAGAGGTGAGTATGTCTTTTTTTTATTTGCAGCAGCATATGGGGTATAATCTATGGAGCAGCATATGTGGGCATAATCTGGGGGCAGCATATGGGGGCATAATCTAAGGAGAATTTTATGTAGCAGCATATGGGGCATAATCTATGGAGCACCTTATGGGGCAGCATATGGGGGCATAATCTATGGAGCATCTTATGGGGCAGCATATGGCGGCATAATCTTTGGAGCAGCATATGGGGCCTATTCTATGGAGCAACTTATGGGGCAGCATATGGGGGCATAATCTATGGAGCATCTTATGGGGGCATAATATATGGAGCATCTTATGGGTCCTATTCTATGGAGCATCTTATGGGGCCATTATTAACCTTTGTGCAGCATTATATGGGGTGTATTTTGTATGGAGCAATATATGGGGCTCCTGATTCAATATGGATGTTCAAAAACATTTAATCTACTGATGTCTCAATTACAGTAATTTTACTTTTATTGGTATCTATTTTTATTTTTGAATTTTACCAGTAGCTGCTGCATTTTCCACCCTAGGCTTATACGCGAGTCAATAAGTTTTCCCAGTTTTTTGTGGAAAGAGTAGGGGGGTCAGCTTATACACGGGTCGGCTGATACACAAGTATATACGGTACATTTGGTATTCAATTAAATTAAATGATTATTAAGAAAAAATCAAGACAATTAATGCAGGGGTGAGAATAAATTACTCACCCGGCCTCCGCTCCCACGCCGCAGTCGCCCTACGCTCCCACGCCGCAGCCTCTCTCCACCCGACAGCCGCGGCGGTCACCTGAGACAGGCCCGCGACCGATGCCTTCCCTGCATGCTATGCACATGCGCCATAGGCCGCGCCTCCTTCCTGCTTCTTATGCTCCGGCTGTGCCCTGACCAGGAAGCACCTTTGGACCAATGGCTGACCAGACGGAGCCATATCAGGCCGCTTCCCCCTGAGGGAGGCGCCTGATCGTTGTGTTTCCTGACACTCTGGCCTCGCTCCATCGTGCACACTCTGCTCCTGCAGTTCCTGTCTCGGCTGCTCTTCACAGCAGCTTCTCAGTCCTGCTACCCGTGTTCCTGGTGTTCCCCTTCCGACGCCCCGCCTCGCCAAGCCGCCTCGTTTCACCGGGGATCCCAAGCTCTGTAGGGGGTTCTTAAATAAGTGTAGTCTCCACTTTGAATGGCTACCGCAGCAATATCCCTCGGACCGGGCCAAAGTGGCCTTCATCATGTCCCATCTGGAGGGAGAGGCCCTGTCTTGGGTAAACCCGCTCTGGGAGCGTGACGACCCGGTCGTTTCGAGTCTCCCGGTTTTCCTGGATACATTTCGTAAGGTTTTCGATGAGTCACTCTTTAACTTACACCAGGGTTCTCTCACGGTCGGACAGTACGCTATTCGCTTTCGCACTATTTCCTCCGAGCTCGGCTGGAATAACGCAGCTTTGGTGGGGGCATTCTGGCGCGGTCTTTCTAGTAAAATAAAGGATGAACTCGCAGGTCGAGATACCCCGTCCACCTTAGAGGACCTTATCTCGCTGGCTACCCGCATTGACCTGCGCTTCCTGGAGGGCGCTCGGGAGTCAGCGAGAGACAGGCGCTCCTCCAGGTCAGTTTCTCCTTTCACTTAGTCTGCCAGCTCCCGTTCAGTCGGATCTTCTTCCCTCTCTTTGGGTGAGCCCATGCAGATAGATCATCTCAGGTTGGCCGAGTTACGTCAGAGAGAGAGACGGGCACAAGGTCTGTGCCTCTATTGCGGTCATTTGTCACACTATATCCGCACCTGTCCTAAGAGACAGGGAAACTGTTAGGCGTCAGATTCCTGGCACTGCACAGCGGGAATCCAGAGACAGACATCCTACGGTCTCCCATTCCTCTCCGACTGCTTGGACTCCTGCTCAGCAATCTCGGCTGGCCAGGCATCTCCCTCTGACTCGTTCTGTGAGCCTGGATGTTGCTGCCACCTCTGGTGCAGCAATGGTGATGCAACCTGCTTTGCAGGGAACTGCTCCTGAGGCTAAGTCCTCATGCCGTGCTACTAGGCATGCCCACAACTTGTCCTCTCAGTGGAGAGCAGGGGTCACATGTGCAGGTCATATGTCAGATCTGATTGGTCCTTCCTATAGTACTGGAAGGCCCCGGAAGCGCATGGCTATAAAAAGCCCGCATGGCGGCTTGGCCATGCGCTAGTGTAGCATATTATGCTGTGTGTGTATGGTGATGGATGCATGGACTGGTGACTGACTCATTTGAAACCCCTTCCCTCGGTTATTACGAATGGTGACAGATTGTTGGGTCGTCAGCTCCAGGTTGTGGCCAGCTACACGCCACTGTGCCTCCTGCACGACACACTAGCGTCCGACGGTGCTCGGTCGTTCCGGCGCCGTCGCTCAGCAGCGATAGTTATTGCCGCGCTGCGGTTGCAGCATTCTTGGCGTCTGCGGTTGCAGCGTCATTCGCTGGGTATCCTGTGAAGTAAACAGGGCCAGCGTCCTCATACAACTCTGTTGTCTTAGCGACTCTGTGTGTGAACAGAGCCATACTTAGCGTTCGGGTGACGTTAACCCGAGCGCAGTACCTCACCTTTCAGTGCATCCTCCATTACTTAGCAGCGGTCTTGTCACCTACCGCACGGTGGACCCCGGGCGGCGAACGCACCTCCTATTATTTATATCTGGTGCGTTCCGCCGACCCTAACATTACACTAGCGCCAGGGTCTGGCTAGTAATGGCGGATGAACAGCGACTGCTGCAGCACATCCGGCAGCTGCAGGGCAGGTTGGCGGCTCTCGAGCGTTCAGCCTCAGCTGCGGATGTTACTGCAGTCGCTGTTCAGGCAGCCACAGAGGCTGTTTCCCGTGTGACCACTGCCATCCCTGTCCCGACTTTGTCCCACCTCCCGCTGCCCGAAAAGTTCTCGGGTGATAGTGCAGCTTGTAGGGGTTTCGTAAGCCAGTGCTCTATACAGCTGGAGCTGCTGGCCGCCCGATTCCCCTCCGAGCGGGCTAAAGTGGGATTTATTATTTCCCTTCTGTCGGGCAGGGCTTTGGAGTGGGCCACACCGCTGTGGGAGCGTGGTGATCATGTGGTGCAGGGTGCTTCGCGGTTCTTAGACACTCTGAAACAGGTCTTCCTGGGACCACGAGTCACCCATGACACCGCGCTCCGGCTGCTGGCACTGTCACAGGGCTCATCCATGGTCAGTCACTTCGCCATCCAGTTCCGGACGCTGGCCTCAGAATTAGAGTGGCCAGATAAGGTCCTCATTCCGGCGTTCTGGAGAGGTTTGGATGGCCATGTGAGGGACGTTCTGGCCACCAGGGAGATTCCCGCTACACTGGAGGAGCTTATCTCTGTCTCCACCCGAATCGATCTTCGCTTCATCAAGCGAAGGTTGGAACGGGACCAGTGTAGGCAGAGGTTTAGGTTGGCACCTTGTTTTTCTAGACCTCTGGAATCCCCCGATCGGGCGTCCGAGCGTCAGGGGGCTTCCCGTGAGGGATCTAGACTCCAGTCCGCTCGAGCTCCTGTGAGCTGTCATATTTGTAGGCAGGCCAGTCACCTCGCCAACCGGTGCCCACAGCAGCAGGGAGAACGCTCGCGCCTAGTGGCCGTAGGAGGCGGCGCACTAAAGCCAGCGACGTTTTCCTCCAAGGGGACTCTTGGGTTTAATTCTTCCACTCTGGCGGTGGAGGTTTGCGTGGATTCCGGGGCGGAGGGCAATTTTATGTCGTCAGCCTTCGCCCAACGGCACGCTATACCTCTGGTTATGATGTCTACACCAGTCACCGTCAGAGTGGTAAACGGCACCACTCTACCCTCGCAGATAACTCACCAGACCGTCCCCTTGGTACTCTCTGTGGCTCCGTCTCATCAGGAGACGATATCCCTCCTCGTCATGCCCGAGGGTATTGACCAGGTACTTCTAGGGGTTCCCTGGCTGTGGTATCACTCCCCCCCATATAGAGTGGTCCTCAGGGATGATTATTGGGTGGAGTAAGTCATGTGAGGGTAGATGTCTGAGGGAGTGCGTTCAGGTTGCCTCCACCGAGGTTCCCGCTGATCTCTCCTCGCTCCCCAAACACTATCGGCAGTATGCAGACGTGTTCTCCAAAAAGGCGGCGGAGACGCTTCCACCGCATCGCCCCTATGACTGTCCTATTGACCTCTTGCCTGGTGCTGAGCCTCCTCGGGGTCGAGTCTTTCCCCTATCTCTCCCGGAGACTGAGGTCATGTCTCAGTACATCAGGGAGAATCTGGCAAGAGGATTCATTAGGAAGTCAGTGTCACCAGCGGGGGCGGGATTCTTCTTCGGCCAGAAGAAGAGTGGGGAATTATGTCCTTGCATTGATTACAGGGGTCTTAACGCCATCACCGTTAAGAATAAATATCCACTGCCCCTGATATCAGAACTGTTTGATAGGCTACGAGGAGCGAGGGTATTTTCCAAACTTGATCTGCGGGGGGCTTACAACCTGATTCGCATCCGTGATGGGGATGAATGGAAGACGGCATTTAACACCAGGGACGGGCACTATGAATACCTGGTGATGCCCTTCGGGCTCTGTAATGCCCCGGCCGTCTTCCAGGACTTTGTGAACGATATCTTCCGGGATATGCTTACCACCTCGGTTGTAGTCTATCTGGATGATATCCTCATCTACTCTCCAGATATTGACTCCCACCGGAGAGAAGTTTGCAAAGTTTTCGATCGCCTGCGGGCGAACTCCCTCTATGCCAAGTTGGAGAAGTGTGTGTTTGAGCAGGAGTCCTTGCCTTTCCTGGGCTATATCATCTCGGCCCAGGGATTGGCCATGGATCCTGCCAAGCTACAGGCGGTGATGGATTGGCAGGAACCTCATTCTCTCAAAGCGGTGCAGCGCTTTGTGGGGTTCATAAATTATTATCGCCAATTCATCCCCCACTTCTCGACTTTGGTAGCACCCTTGGTAGCCCTCACCAAGAAGGATGCAAATCCCAAGTTGTGGTCGGAACCGGTCTCCAAGGCCTTCTCCACCATTAAGTCCCATTTCGCTAGCGCTCCCATTCTACATCGCCCCGATGTAGACAAGCCCTTCATTCTGGAAGTGGATGCCTCTTCCGTCGGTGCTGGAGCAGTCCTGTTCCAGAAGGACACACAAGGTCGGAAGCATCCATGCTTCTTTTTCTCCAAGACCTTCACACCGGCGGAGAGGAATTATGCCATCGGGGACAGGGAGTTGCTAGCGATGAAGTTGGCCTTCTCGGAGTGGAGACACCTCCTGGAGGGGGCTCGTCACCCTTTCCTGGTGTTCACCGACCACAAAAACTTGGTGTATTTACAAACAGCCCAGCGGCTAAACTCTCGCCAGGCTAGATGGTCCTTGTTCTTTTCCCGGTTCCATTTCACCCTCCACTTTCTCTCCGGGGAGAAGAACGTCCGGGCCGATGCTCTCTCCCGCTCCGTGGTGTCATCGGAGGAAGAGGAGGAGGAGCCTCGGCTGATCGTCCCATCCGAAAGCCTGAGGACTGTGGCTCCGGTTGCCCTTGAGTCTGTGCCTCCGGGAAAGACATTTGTCCCTGCCCGTCTGCGACCGGAGGTCCTCTCTTGGGCTCACTCGTCCAGAGTGGGTGGACATTTTGGGACAAAACGGACCTCCGACCTTTTGGCGAGGACGTACTGGTGGCCACATATGGCGTGTGACGTCAAGGACTATATTGAGGCATGCGTCTCTTGCGCCTGGAATAGGTCCTCTCGGCAGCGGCCCGCTGGGCTTCTTTTCCCTCTGCCGATAGCAGACAGGCCCTGGGAGATGGTCGGTATGGACTTTGTGGTGGGGCTACCCAGGTCCAGCGGCAGCACGGTCATTTGGGTTGTCACCGACCATTTCTCTAAGATGGTGCACCTGGTACCTCTCTCCCGGTTACCATCAGCGCGGGGCCTGGCAGTCTTGTTCATCAAGCACGTTTTCCGCCTGCACGGCATGCCCGACAAGATTGTCAGTGACCGAGGTCCTCAGTTTGCGTCCCGGTTTTGGAGAGAGCTCTGTTCTCTACTCAGCATTGAGCTGAATCTCTCCTCGGCCTATCATCCCGAGACGAATGGGTTGGTAGAGAGAGCCAACCAGACCTTGATAACATATCTTCGACATTTTGTCTCAGCCAGGCAGGACGACTGGGCATCCTTGCTGCCGTGGGCAGAGTTCGCGTTGAACAATGCTGTGGCCGACTCTACCGGTCAAACCCCATTCCTCCTAAATTACGGTCAGCATCCGCGCGTTCCTGTGCCCATGCCCGTGTCTTCCACCGACTCCAGGGTGGCAGACTGGGCGGTGGAGGCACGTGACATTTGGGATCGCACCCAGGATGCTATCCGAGCTTCCAAGGAGAGAATGAGGATCTCCGCTGACGCACACCGGCATCCTGCTCCAAGCTTCTCCCCTGGCGACATGGTATGGCTCTCTACCCGAAACATTAAACTGCGGGTTGAGTCGCCCAAGTTCGCGCCACGATACATTGGCCCATTCAAGGTCCTTGACCGACTTAGCTCGGTGGTCTACCGTCTGGCTCTTCCTCCACATTTGGCCATCTCGGACTTGTTCCATGTGTCCCTCCTCAAACCAGTTCACATGGCCCGGTTTTCCGAGCCATCTGCCGGGTCATCAGACTTATCGTCTGACGAGTTTGAGGTTAATGCCATCGTGGGGCGCAAGTTTGTCCGTGGCAAAAAATTTTATTTGGTGGACTGGAAGGGTCATGGTCCCGAGGCTCAGACCTGGGAGCCGGTAGAAAACATTCACGCACCGCTCCTGATCGCGGCTTTTGAGCGCAGTGAGGCTCAGAGGGGAGGGGGCCCTAGGAGGGGGGGTAATCTTGGGCGTCAGATTCCTGGCAATGCACAGCGGGAATCCAGAGCCAGACATCCTGCGGTCTCCCATTCCTCTCCGACCGCTCGGACTCCTGCTCAGCAATCTCGGCTGGCCAGGCATCTCCCTCTGACTCGTTCTGTGAGCCTGGATGTTGCTGCCACCTCTGGTGCAGCAATGGTGATGCAACCTGCTTTGCAGGGAACTGTTCCCGAGGCTAAGTCCTCATGCCGTGCTACTAGGCATGCCCACAACTTGTCCTCTCAGTGTAGAGCAGGGGTCACATGTGCAGGTCCTATGTCGGATCTGATTGGTCCTTCCTATAGTACTGGAAGGTCCCGGAAGCGCATGGCTATAAAAAGCCCGCATGGCGGCTCGGCCATGCGCTAGTGTAGCATATTATGCTGTGTGTGTATGGTGATGGATGCATGGACTGGTGACTGACTCATTTGAAACCCCTTCCCTCGGTTATTACGAATGGTGACAGATTGTTGGGTAGTCAGCTCCAGGTTGTGGCCAGCTACACGCCACTGTGCCTCCTGCACGACACACTAGCGTCCGACGGTGCTCGGTCGTTCCGGCGCCGTCGCTCAGCAGCGATAGTTATTGCCGCGCTGCGGTTGCAGCATTCTTGGCGTCTGCGGTTGCAGCGTCATTCGCTGGCTATCCTGTGAAGTAAACAGGGCCAGCGTCCTCATACAACTCTGTTGTCTTAGCGACTCTGTGTGTGAACAGAGCCGTACTTAGCGTTCGGGTGACGTTAACCCGAGCGCAGTACCTCACCTTTTGGTGCATCCGCCATTACTTAGCAGCGGTCTTGTCACCTACCGCACGGTGGACCCCGGGCGGCGAACGCACCTCCTATTATTTATATCTGGTGCGTTCCGCCGACCCTAACAGAAACGACTCCACCTAGGTCAGGCAAGAGAGGCCTTCCTAGGTGATGATGATTCCTCTCAACCCCTTACGATTTCTGTGCTTTTGGTTTCAGGGGGGAGGCGTGGTTCCGAGGTGGCCTACGTGGATTCGGGCTCAGCGGGTAACTTCATTCGGCCGGAAGAGGTAGACAAATACCAAATTCCTGTGGTCACTCTATCTAACCCAATTCAGATTGCCACCGTGGATGGCAAACCGCTACAGGTGACCGTCACCTTGGTCACTGAAGAGGTGGAGTTGCAAATCAGAGCCTTACATCGAGAGAAAATAGCCTTTTACGTTTTACCTAAGCTCTCTCACGTCATTCTACTCGGTCTTCCATGGTTAAGGACTCATCAGCCTGTTCTCGACTGGTCTTCTGGGGAGATACTCCGCTGGGGGCACCCGTGCCAAGCTCGCTGTCTGACTCCTGTCCGCCTGGCGGCCGCTCCACGGTCACCTCCAGGCCTCCCGGGTCTTCCTCCAGCTTACAGCTCCTACGCCGATGTTTTTGATAAGAAGGAAGCGGAGGTCCTCCCTCCACACCGGCCGTTTGACTGCCCAATTGAACTTGTTTCCGGATCAACCCCCCAAGGGGCAGAATCTACCCTCTGTCTCCCACAGAGACCACCGCCATGCCCGAGTACGTCCGAGAGAACCTCGCCAAAGGCTTTATACGGAAATCCTCTTCGCCCGCGGGAGCCAGGTTCTTCTTCGTCAAAAAGAAGGACGGAACTCTACGGCCATGCATTGACTATAGGGGCTTGAATGAGATTACCATCAAGAACAGGTACCCTCTTCCACTCATTCCGGAACTGTTTGACCGTCTCAGAGGGGCTCGGGTCTTTACCAAGCTGGACCTCAGAGGAGCCTACAATCTGGTCCGTATCCGTGCAGGTGACGAGTGGAAGACCGCTTTCAACACTCGAGATGGCCATTACGAGTACCTGGTCATGCCCTTCGGTCTTTGCAATGCTCCTGCAGTCTTTCAAGAGTTCGTCAATGAGATCTTCCGGGATCTCTTGTACTCCTGTGTGGTCGTGTACTTAGACGACATCGTCGTCTTCTCGCCGGACCTCTCCTCCCACAGAAAGTGTGTCCGCCTGGTGATTCAGCGCCTTCGGGAGAACCGTCTGTATGCGAAGATCGAGAAATGTCTCTTCGAACAGACCTCTCTGCCATTCCTGGGTTACATTATCTCCGACGTTGGTCTAAGGATGGATCCCGAGAAGTTGTCTGCCATCCTCAAATGGCCTCGCCCCGTCGGATTGAAGGCGATACAACGATTCCTCGGGTTCGCCAACTATTACCGGCAATTTGTCTCCCACTTCTCCGCGATCACAAGACCCATTTCTGTGCTCACCCGTAAAGGATCTACTTCCAAGGATTGGTCTCCTGAGGCAGAGGAGGCCTTTCTGAACCTAAAACGGGCTTTCTCCACGGCTCCGGTCCTTCATTGCCCTGAGAGCGATCGACCTTTTGTACTCGAGGTGGACGCTTCCTCGACTGGTGCCGGGGCGGTGCTGTCCCAGAGAACCGCCTCCGGTCGCCTGCACCCTTGTGGCTTCTTCTCGAAGGCCTTTTCTCCATCCGAGTGTAACTGCTCGATCGGTGACCGGGAACTTTTGGCCATCAAGTTGGCCTTGGAGGAATGGCGCCACCTCCTGGAAGGAGCCGTCCATCCTTTTGTCATCTTCTCGGACCACAAGAATCTGGCCTATCTCCAGTCTGCCCAGAGACTAAACCCTCGCCAGGCCAGATGGTCTTTATTTTTTGCCCGATTTGATTTCGAGCTCCGATTCCGTCCTGGCAACAAGAATTCCAAAGCCGACGCCCTGTCCAGGGTCTTCCAACCACACGAATCCACGGAGGAACTGTCGCATATCATTGATCCCACTAGAATCATCACCGTGGCTCCAGTGAACTGGCTTACTCCTCCACCTGGCAGGACGCTTGTGCCAGAGAATCTCAAGCAAAAGGTTCTTCTATGGGGGCACTCCTCCAAACTGGCCGGCCATGCCGGAACTAAGAAGACCCTTGACCTTATCAAACGTCACTACTGGTGGCCCTCACTTCGCCAAGATGTACTCGACTTTGTGGCTTCTTGTCCATCCTGTGCAAAAAACAAGGTGCCACGGAGATCTCCGTCCGGCTTGTTGCTTCCGTTGCCTGTCCCTACGGTTCCTTGGGAGAACATTGCCATGGATTTCATCACCGACCTACCCTGCTCTGCGGGCTGCTCAGTCATTCTGGTGGTGGTGGATCATTTTTCCGAGATGGCTCACTTCATTCCTCTGCCCGGTCTTCCCTCAGCGCCAGAGCTGGCCGAAATCTTCATTCATCAAGTCTTCAGGCTTCATGGACTACCTCGACGCATTCTGTCTGACCGAGGGGTTCAGTTTACCTCCAAGTTCTGGCGTTCGCTTTGTAAGCTCATGAACGTTTCCCTCGACTTCTCCTCGGCCTACCATCCACAGTCCAACGGACAAGTAGAGCGTACCAACCAGACGCTTACGGGATACTTACGTCACTTCTCTAACGCCCACCAGAACGATTGGGTCAACTTATTCCCCTGGGCAGAGTTCGCTTATAACAACCATGCTGGTGAGTCTTCGGCCAAGTCTCCGTTTTTCATTGTTTTTGGCAGACATCCCGATGTTACTGTCGTCCTACTCCAGTCCTGCCTTGTGTTCCTGCTGTCCTACTCCAGTCCTGCCTTCGGTGTTCCTGTTGTCCTACTACAGTCCTGCCTTGTGTTCCTGCCGTCCTACTCCAGTCCTGCCTTCAATGTTCCTGCCGTCCTACTCCAGTCCTGCCTTCAGTGTTCCTGCCGTCCTACTCCAGTCCTGCCTTCAGTGCTCCTGCCGTCCTACTCCAGTCCTGCCTTCAGTGCTCCTGCCGTCCTACTCCAGTCTCAGTCTTACTCCGGTCCATCCAGAGCCGCCCCTCTCGGTACCGGCTACAGTGGTACTCGAACCCCTGGGCCTGCTCCTAACGGTCCCTGTATAGGGGTCGGTTCCACCTGGCAGCTCGCCCGGGGTCCCTCGGTGCCACGGTCCAGAGGGTCCACTCTCGGAGTTTCCCGCTCCAGACCACCCGCGCTAACAGGGGCAACACAAGGAGTCTATTGCACAGATATTATGCACTTCAATGTACTATGGCTATATAGGATGTAATATGGTTGTAAAAAGAATTAATAAGCCACAAAAAATAAGAAAATTGATATACTGATATTATACATAATCATAAAGTGCAAATAGTGAAAAAATCATTCATAAAAAGCACAAATTTGTAAAGACCAATCTATATATAAAAAGTGCAATGTCCAGAAATTCACAGACAGTGGGCTTAGGCACAAGTTTGTAAAGACCAATACATATATAGAGTGCAATATGCACGAATTCATAGACAGTGGGCTTAGGCCCACAACCGCATAAATGTATATCACTAATTCAACAAATGACTAGTGTAGATAGCCATGTGGGCAGAGATAAATATATGTCACAACAGATATCCATTTAAATAAAAATGCTCAGTGGCAGGTTCTAAATAGAGGTGCCAATGACAATTAGTCATATATGCGGCTGCAAGTAAACTGTATTGAAAAGAACATATACATGTGCCAAAAAATTGCACTCAATCAATATCTGATGCCAATGTGCGATAGATCCCCAGGATGCGCCCGTCCCCGACGCGCGTTTCTACGTCTGCCTTCGTCAGTTTTTTTTTCGTTGTGATATGATTTGATATCCGATTTGTCCTTATTTGTCTTATATTGTCCATTTGTGCTTTGATAAGGCTTATTATATAATTTTTAACACCATTTATAATTTTCCTTAAACATGCAACTTTGACCTTGGTATTTTGTTGAACCATATACATTTGGATCTCATGAACCAACAACTCCCAATATGTATTAAACAATGATAAGGAGATGCTGGGAGTGGTTGTTATCAGTCATTATTAGACTGCGGACCATGCAGGAACCACAATACTGATGAAACGCAGGCATATGTAAATGTTTACATCCAGGTACCTAATAGGTGACATCTTCTCTGATTGAGTGGTTTCTTTCTTCTTATTTCCATCTTGACCAGATGCCATGATGACTTTTCACATCCACAGCTGTTCTCTGCAGACTTCTCTCTTCTCCAATCTTCTGGAGCACATCCCCACATGGTGACCTTAAAAGTCAAAGTGTTACTAGATTGCCTTCTGCACAAAGATATCTGTCCATACTATGCCCTAAATAAGCCTCCTAAGGTGTATGGCCTCTACACTGTCTGCCTTACTAATCCACAACCACATTACTGTGTGCCATTATCAGCTATAACTGCTACAATGTCATTTTTTCTTCTCCAGCCAGATGGCGTCGCCGTCAGGATATGTGCACACGATGCATATTTGCTGCGGATCCGCCGCGGATTTTTCCGCGTAGAAACGCTGCAGATCCGCACTGTGATTTACAGTACAATGTAAATCAATGGGGAAAAAAAATCCTGTGCAGAAAAATCAGTGCGAATTTGCTGCGGGTTTAAAAGAAGTGCATGTCACTTCTTTTCTGCGGTTTTGCTGCAGTTTTCCACTTGCTCCATTCTACAAAACCGCAGGTGGAAAACCGCAGTGGAAAACCGCACAAAAACCGCAAAAAAAAGGAAGAAATCCACAGGAAAAATGCAGGTCATTAAATCCGCGGGAGGATCCGCACCGTGTGCACATGGCCTCACCTGCACAACAGCAGCTATTGGATCTCTATACAAACCGATATCTGCTGCTGCGCAGGCTCCCCGGCGCCATTTTCAAAATGACTTTCTTTTTTTTCCCTCGCTCAAGTAAATCTGCAAAAGGCATTCAGTGCACAGTAACCATGCGACTATGATGAAGCGCATTTATCATGCAAACTGCGGGGCAGGGCAGTGAGAGATCAGTGGGGGGTCAGTAGTCTGCATTATGAATATCTCATCGGAGCACCACATACATGAACCCCGTCCTAGGGCACGAGAATCTCAATAATATGAAGCTGAAAATAAAGATTAAGAAACAGCCACAAGACGGCTTTCATCAACCAAGGCATCATTTTATTCAGTATAACAGCACCGACCTGACATTGTGTGTAGGTCACTATGCACAATCCTGCTGACAGGTTCCCTTTAAGTAGGCGGCTTTATATCACAAGAGTGGATTTCGTTAGGAAATGGATAAGGCAAAAATGGAGCATTACAGAACAGAAGAAATTAGTAAAGAGAGTGATAAAATATGACGGTGTGGTTTTGCTCCTCTCAGAATTTTGAAAATTGTGTGAACAATTGGAAAAAAAATGTGGAGAGCATTAAACCTCGGGGGAGAGATAATCAACAGCTTAAACATCAGTGAGTTTTTTATTTTTATATATTTGCTTATGTGGGTTTTTTATTATTATTTTTTTCTGAACAATTAGAAAAAGGTTGGGAGTGAAGGAATTAGGCCGGGGTCTCACTCGCGAGTGCAATGCAAGAAAAGTGTGCGAGTCTCTCGCCTCAATCCCCGGCACTGCCACCGGTGGCTCGGAGCAGAGCGTTCAACTGCAAAGAAATACATGCAGCCGCACACTCCGGTCCCGAGTGCCAGCGGTAGTGCCAAGTATTGAGGCGAGAGACTCTCGTGAGTGTCTCGCATTGCACTCGCAAGTGTGACCCGGCCTTAGGAAGATTGTTGTTTTTATCTGATTTCCTCTTTTTGTATCTGTACAGTATGTTTTGTACAATAAAGTTGTAAAATTCAAAAAATGAGCAAACAATTGCAGCATTCTAATGATGTCACAATGGGCTGGAGGCTATAGAATGCCCCGTCACCCAGGGTTCCGTTGAGGGTTTTAGTAGGCGTTTGTGGAGAGAGGAGTGTTGTGAGCGACTTGTGCAAATATGATGCCAAGAAAGCGATTTAAGAGTATTATAGTTCTCTGTGATACCGAGGACAGCAGCGATGATGACGATTTACATCAGGTGAGCATCATTTTATATTTTTAAATAAATAAAAAATATTTGGGATAAAAGTTCAAGAAAAGATGGTGGGACAGAAAATAGCGCTCCAAGTAGATGAGGCGATAACTCGGATCATGATTGCAGAGTGAAGACTGCGTCACTTGTAATATTTGTGACAATATGTCCATGTACTGGATACATAACATTGTATGAAGACACATAAATGTCACCACCGCCTCTATCCATAGCCTAACCATAAGTGTCCCATACCCCCGCTATACTCTGTACGTGGAATAAGCACAGTGGAGACCACACTCATATCGCTGCCCACCTGTAATCAGTGGAATATGGGGTAAGATTATAGATTGGAGATGTTCATGGTTATAGATTCTATCTGACATGTTTGCCATTTTTTCAGTCTCATCGAAGAAAGAGGCCAATACCGAGGTCTCCAGGCCAAGATAACACCACTGGCTTCAATTCGGGCCCGACTCCGAGTTTACCAGGTACTGTAACCCTAATCTAGTGAAGTCTCTGATGTATTAATAAGCCATTGTAGTCACCGGGTGCAGATCACGTGCACATTGTGGTCAGGGCTTGGATTTATCGTTATTAATCGTCTATGGTAGAGTTTATAGCAAACATTTCTGTTCAGCATTTGGTCAGGAATATTCATGCAGGCGTTATAAAGTCAGGCAGAAATGGGATTTGGGGATTGCTTCTCATGGTGGCCATGTACAGGGCGGATTACTGGAGCTGAAGGTGATTGTTTTGCCCCATGTACCTATAGGGAAACACTGGATAATTTATTAGGATTTATTTCTTTTGATATTGAGCCTCGGTCGTTGCTATTACAATATTCTAATAAGAGAGTTATATTGTGTTTCCCCCACAGATCTGAGTTTACCACCAACAGATCATGGTCCGGACAGTACCACCTGGTAAGACACGTTTCCTCCATTACTAAGTACAAGATGGGGATTAATGATTAATGATGGCTCATTACCTGTTACATTTATTCCACAGCTCCGATGACATCATTATTGATGATGATGATGATGATTCCAATAGAGCAGCAACTTCCATGTATAATAGTAAGTTATCATTTCTAGACACAATCCAGGTTTATGTTATTGTAGAGGTAACAATTACCTTTCTGTACTGTCACAGGTCAGTTTCCAAATCTAACAATTACAAGGGCGCTGATCAGGAGTTGGAACAGCGAGCCACCTGGGAAATGTGCTGTAAATGCCAGTGTCAGAGAATGACAGCAGCATTTAACAGGTTAACAGAAGCAGGCAGAGCTCCAATCCACTCTTGGCTGTCAGAGGTAGATGATGGCTGAATGACACAACCATCATCTGCCATGAAAGAGGCGGGCTCAACTCCTTAGCCCTCTCCATTCATTCTCTACTGATGAGCGTCGTACATGGTTGTTAAGGGGTTAAATTACAGATACCTTACAGAGGTAATCCTATTTTACGCATGCTTGATTGGTGTGGATCCTGTGTCTCGGATATTTCTATATTGGGAGAGCAAGTCACCGCCATGTTGACTTATGGCCATTGTTATCCTTAGAGAATTTATTACAGATGTGCAGTACATTTGTTTGTGTCTTTTTGGAAATCCAATAGACATCAATGGAGAAATCCCTGCACCAAGGCATCCCACATCTCCATTAAAACCATGGAGGCTACCATGAATCAGCAAATGAGGTGAAAATGGACCCCTACCATTTGAGGGTCCACCCTCCGGCCATTGAGGACATGTTCACTTCTGATCTTGTACTGAGCACATACAACATTACTAAGGATATATTACCTGAGTAACAGGTGGGATAGACATCTGAGAAAGTTTATGGACCCTGATGTTGCTGAACCCCATTATTATATCAGATCCTGATCTGAAGGGAAGATCCTGTGGATTTCTGGTGGTCTGGTCAGCTATGTCTTCTGCTGTGGTCGGATCCCATATTCATAGTCTTATTAGTCCTCTACACTCTATATTTATAGACCCCTCTCTAGTACGGGCTGCATACTAACACGTCTGATTTGAGCCTTATAAAAAGTATTTTCACTCTTCCATATTTCTGTACAGATCATTTACCATCTGACAGCGAGGAGAGCTCCGCTACAGAGGAGAGGTAAGTTAGGCCAGATCCATCTACCTCTATATAAAGCCATGAACTAGGCGAGATGTTTCCTGTGGATTTATATATGATTCTTATCTTTGCCAGGACACCACGATGTAACATCCCCGGCTGTTTCCTGGAAGAAATTATTTCTCCTACTTCCATCTATGTTACCCACTTCCAGGAAAATAAGGAGGAGCTGGTGGAGCGACTGTACAACTTGTACAACCGGACAGTCTTCGATAATAAGGTATCACATCTTGTCATGGGTTTCTGGGTGATACATGACTTCTCTATTATCTCCCCCTTTAAACAATCAATTCCAAGAAAAATGGCTCTAACTTTCTGAAAGGCAGATTCCTAACCCCATTGTCATGTTTCTGTAATATAGTTATTGAATATCTCAGGTAAATCTCACTTAGTTTGGTGAATGCCGTCACCCTCTTCCCATCTGTGGGACGAGAGGAAACCTTAGATGATCCACCATGCAGAGACAAAAAGATTAGCATTTTTTAACTTGAAGTTCAAAGGATTTTTACATTTATTTATAAGAAACATTTAGTTGATATTTGGACATTTTAGAATAAGGTTATTTTTGTTCTCACATCTTGGACTTCTCGGTAGACCCCGCGCCCCATACAAGTAGACCAGTGCTGTAAATCACATATGAGAGTTGGGGACTTTGCAAGATTGGGGGTCAAAGAGTTTACAGATGTAATGGAATTTGTTTTCTTTATTTTAGCTCCCTTTGAAAATGGACATTTTGTGGAGCAAGAGGCTGAGAGCAGCAGCCGGCCAATGCTGTAATAGGCTGCAGAACAACCGCCGCTTCTCATATATTGAGCTTTCCGAAAAAGTCTGCGATTCTGCCGGTAGGTTTCACATCACATCCATCCTACAGCTTCATAAGACAACCTGCATACAGGGCAAAAAAACTGCTACTTGTTATGCAGAACATCTTAGAAACTCATTGTACATACTGTCATAAGAAAAACTAAGTACACCCTCTTTGAATTCTAGTATTTTACATATCAGGAGAAAATAAAAAAAAGTATCAGCTCCATAGAAAGTCCTAAAAGTAGGGAAATATAATCTCAGAAAGCAACGTGAAAAAAATATATTGCATCATTATTTAACAAAAAGTAGGCCAAAAGGCAACAACGGTGTGTGATAAAGTACACCGTCGATGCAACTTCAAGTTATTGCTGCTAAAGATGATTCTAAAAGCTATTGATTGATGGGGTGTACTTATTTTTCACTCTCTGCTTCTGCATTTTGAAGTAGGTTTCGGTAAATAAATAATGGCACGGTTGACTTGTCACGTGTTGTTCATCTCATGATGTATTTTGTATTTTGTCCTGCTCTGTAAAACCAAATAGTTCAATCAGGGTGTACTCAGATTTTGTCATAACTGTATAACCTCTTGTTTTAGAGCGAGTACGATCCACACTTGCGCATGAGATGTGCCATGCCGCCACTTGGATAATCAACGGTGAACGCAAAGACCACCATGGCTTGATATGGCAGGCTTTCACAAGAAGGGTAAACCTTATCCATCCCGAGCTGCCAAAAGTGACGGAATATCACAATTATACCATCAACTACACCTACAAGTACAAATGCCACCGGTGTGATAAAGAGTAAGTGGATTTTATGACCCATCTCCTCCGGACACACAATCACTGCGGAGAGACGTCCGTGCGGTTCTGTTGGTGGAATGCTTTCATACTTTACTACTATCAGAGCGGACTGACGTCTGGGGGGCGGTAGGGTTTAGGATGCTACGTGTTATATTTTCTGTGCTGGGCCAGTTCTTAATATATTGATTTCAATTTGTTCTTGTTAATATAATCCATGGTATTAATGAACGTTCATTCCAGTCCAGTAACCAATATTCCTCTTATCTTTGCAGAATTGGGCGATTTAGACCAATACCTGGCAATAAACGTAAATGCCGCCGGTGCGGAGGACGAATGCGACAACTACCCAGCAGCTAAACATGTAACTATTCTTCAGAATATTTAGTCTCTAATTTGATTTCTTTAAAATGTAAAGTTGAGACACTTTTATATATTTTCCCCTGAGTAGCGAGACAATGAATATCTGTGTTCATCACCAGCAATTAGCGGTAAAGATCCAGAATCCGTCCTCATAGGTTCCAGATAAGCCCCGGTTACATTTCCCATAACTTGCTGGCTATGGAATGATTGACCATTCCCAGCAATTATCTACAATGCTCTGGAAAACCTTCTATGAGTTTACGCTTTGTTGGATGTAATTATTTTCTTTCTATTTTCAGGTTCATTATTGGAACAGTGAGATTCCTCTAAATATTGTCATCTCATCCCCCTGTGATGGAGGTAAGAACGAATCTTCCATTATTGTCAGCAATCAATAATAAAAGTGAATTTTACAATATTGAGAATCTGGAGTCTCTAATTTAGTCTTTTATTGAGTTTTATCATTTAAAGATTAAATACTTTTATATATTTTGCCTTTTTCCACCACCGTGTAGGGAGACAATCAGTTTACGTCTTCATCACAAGCAGCGAACAGCAAACATTCAGAATCCACCTCTTCTGATGGACACAAAGCTTCTGACGGGCGTTTTCCAGGTAAATATTTCGGTGCTTTTCCTCCAATCATTCTTGTTTTCAAGAAGTGCAACAGCGAGGACAGTGTAAGCAAGGTGTCATAACAGAAGAAATGCAATATCGGTTTTATTACTGCATTTATTTGTTCTAATTATTATTTTTTCTTGCTGCACAATTTTTAAATTCTGTCTGAGAAAGGAAGGAAATGATGAAAGTTATCAGCCTACTGCTGCGGAGGAATCTCCAACACACAGTCTGACGGGCGAGATGAGCCCCTCTGACATGGCATGCCGTATAGATCTATTGTGAGTGCTCTCACCATAGCCGTATGGCTCATGTCGCATTTATCTCACATTACACTATTATTGGCAGCTTCCTATTTCCAATCTCCACATTGGCCTTCTTTGTAGACAATATATAATGCAATATTTCAGGTCTATTTCACCTTCAGCTGATGACCAGGAATACAATGCTGAAGTTCCTTCTCTGAGTTTGATTCTTTTGATCACCAGTACTTTTTCTCAAGTTTTTAAAAAACATCTTTTAATTGTTTTCAGGTTAATGAGAAAGGCGACTTATCGCTTCTACACAGGCATGACACATCATGGAAGAAAACGGTGAATTCCGGCACCGACCTGCGCTGAGAACAGTTTCCAAGACCTGGAGAATCTCTACAAGTGCTTTATAATCAGAGCTGCCCAGCAATGGATATGGCGCTGGACATTTGAACTTCAATAGTCATCAATTGCTTTTTTTTTCTAATTTTTCTGAGTTAGATATAAATACCATTAAAAAATGAATATATTAATTCTTTCTAGTTTGGGATTTTTGTTCTGCAAAACGATGGCTGTTGATAAACATATTACAATCAATGTTGTCTACTTGTGATATTCAGCCATAATCCGCCTCGCACAATCGAGAGGAGCAGAGCTTTGTCTGCTGCTGTTAAACTGTTAAATGCAGCTGTCAATCTGTGAGAGTTGCATTTCACCCCTTAACGTCTAATGACGGACACAGTCCATCATGGCTGGGTGTCAGTTTCCGCACCAGGACGGACAGTGTCCATCATGCATGTAAAGTGTCACTAAAACTTGCAAACACCCAGTGATAGTTCAGCGCCGGCAGATGTGTATGACAGCTGAGAGGCACGGAAAGAGGTGCAGACACCAGTAGCGTATTTACCAGGGGGGCAGAGGGTGTTGTTGCCTCGGGCCCCTTGCTTTGAGGGGGCCCACCCAGAGCTACTGCCACTGAGTATACCAACTGAGTTGTAATCAGGGTTACCGGTTAGGGGCCCACTCAGATTTTTCTCCCCCCCGAGCTGAATCCCTAGCTCCGCCTCTGGCAGGGACCCATGCTGTGAGTCCCCGCACCCAGATCGCTGTAATCGGGCAGTCAATCTGACAGACCGCTCACAGCATGACTGCGCAGGAGATGCTGAAATATCAGCCCTTCTTGCCCGATCAGAGGAGAAGCTCGGCGCTGACAGTGCCAGAGCTGCTGCTGTTAGAAACTTGTGTGAAAACTAGAATCAATTTTTATCCCACTCCCAGTGGCACCCCAGTCTTCCTGTCCGTCCTCCCATCTCCTCTGCTATATATATATATATGAAAGAGATTGAGATGGCTGCACATTTCTCTTCGGCAGATGAGGCTTACGCCATGATCTGTTCGGATACAGACAGTGCCAGTGAAATGGCCGAGCAGTTTTTGCTGATGTCGTCCTCGCCCACACTCAGATCATAGTGGTCAACTGATGTCCTGTACGACACCCCTATGTTCAAAGAGGTAATGGCCTGGTGACGATTTGAGAGCATTCTTCAATTTCTACATTTTGCAGAAAACGCAAATTGCCCCCCTTCCAATGACCCCAGCTCTTTACAAAATCAGGCCCCTAATAAATTATTTTAACAATAAATTTTCTCAGACATTTACCACAGAAAAAATATTTCTGTGTGGACGAGTCCCTGGTCTTTTTCAAGGGCAGGCTGCATTTCAAGCAGTACTTGCCGAATTAAAGGTCCAGATTCGGACTGAAAATATATAAGTTGCGTGAAGGCGACTCTGGCTACATACATAAATTCCGGGTCAGGGCCGGCTCCAGGTTTTCATGGGCCCCGGGCGAAAGAGTCTCAGTGGGCCCCTTTAACACATACCACAATTCATGATGCACAGATACGGCAGAGAAATATAGGTATCGTACAATGCCAAAGATTTCACTTCTTACATTACATGAGTGATATCTATTGTAAATTCTACAATAGCTCAGAAACCAGACAGTATAGTCCTCCATACAGTATTATGGGCACCACATAGTGCTCTGTACAGAATAATGAGCCACATATACTGCTCCATACAGAATAATGGACCCCATATAATGCTTAATACAGTATAATGAACCTCATATATTGCTCCATAGAGAATAATGAGCCCCATATATTGCTTCATACAATATAATGAGCCTCATATAATGCTCCAAACAGTATAATGAGCCCACATATTGCTTCAAACAGAACAGTGGGCCCCATATATTGTACTATACATAATGGGCCCCATATAATGCTCCATACAGTATATTATGGGCACCATATAATGCTCCATACAATATATGATGGGTCACACATATAATGCTCCATACAGTATATAACGAGCCCAATGTATTACTCCATATTTGATGGGCCCAATATAATGCTTCAATATATGATGGGCCACATATATTACTCCATATATAATGGGTGCACACTAGTCATCACGTCCTCTGATCTGAAACGTCACAGTCAGAAGACACGGAAGTCGCTGCAGAGGAGGAACGGGGAGAGGTAAGTATTGCAAGTATCATGGCCCTGAGCAAGTGACGGGGGCTCACTTGTGGGGGCTGGCACTTGACCTTAATAGCTCGCCGGTGTCCCCGACAGCGAATGAGCCCCCCGACCTGCTCAAGCACTTGCCCAGGTGCTGATACCGTCCCTGATTACGACTATTTTTATATCTATATCTATATACACTGCTCAAAAAAATAAAGGGAACACTTAAACAACAACTTAAATAACTCCAAGTCAATCACACTTCTGTGAAATCAAACTGTCTACTTAGGAAGCAACACTGATTGACAATTTCACATGCTGTTGTGCAAATGGAATAGACAACAGATGGAAATTATTGGCAATTATCAAGACACCCTCAATAAAGGAGTGATTCTGCAGGTGGGGACCACAGACCACATCTCAGTACCAATGCTTTCTGGCTGATGTTTTGGTCACTTTTGAATGTTGGTTGTGCTTTCACACTCATGGTAGCATGAGACAGACTCTACAACCCACACAAGTGGCTCAGGGAGTACAGCTCATCCAGGATGGCTCATCAATGCGAGCTGTGGCAAGGTTTGCTGAGTCTGTCAGCGTAGTGTCCAGAGGCTGGAGGGGCTACCAGGAGACATGGAGGGGGCCGTAGGAGAGCAACAACCCAGCAGCACGACCGCTACCTCTGCCTTTGTGCAAGGAGAAACAGGAGGAGCACTGCCAGAGTTCTGCAAAATGACTCCCAGCTAGCCACAAATGTGCATGCGTCTGCAAAAATGGTTAGAAACTGACTCCATGAGGATGGTCTGAGTGCTCGACGTCCACAGATGGGGGTTGTGCTCACAGCCCAACACCCTGCGGCCCTCCAAAGAAATGCCACCCCACACCATTACTGACCCACTATCAAACCGGTCATGCAGAAGGATGTTGCAGGCAGAAGATCGCTCTCCACAGCGTCTCCAGACTCTGTCACGTCTGTCACATTTGCTCAGTGAGGGTGGAGGGTGGACTTATGCAGTTTTGAAATGGCCACTTTTTTGGTTATCTACATGCTGGAGCACACTTTGAATAGACAACGAGAGGAGATGGTGGTCCCATAGGATGAGGTGGAAGCAGAAGATCATAATAATAATAATTTTATTTATATAGTGCCAACATATTCTGTAGCACTTTACATTTTATAGGGGACTTCTACAGACAATAGATTTTACAGCATACCAAGAGGAATGAGGGCCCTGCTCGCAAGCTTACAATCTATGAGGAAATAGGGGAGACACGAAAGGTGGATGGTAACAATTGCTTTCATTGTTCTGACCAGACATAATGTAAGAAATCAGGTGTTCATTTAACGCTGCATGAACCAGATATCAGTCAGAATATGTAAAAGGACAGAGGGTTATTAAATTCATAAAGTGTGTGAGAACATGATGAGAGGAACCTGGTTATGAAGAAAACTTTGAATGGGCAACACAGGGATAGTTAAATAAATGTTTTGAGGAGGTAGGCCAGTCTGAAGAAATGCGTTTTAGGGCACGCTTTAAACTGTGGGTATTGGAGATTAATCAAATTTCTAGGTAGTGCATTCCAAAGAATTGGTGCAGTACATTAGAAGTCTTGGAGAGGTTCTGATTATTGAGGATGTTATCTTCACATCATTATGAGAATGGAGGGCACAGATAGGGTGGTAGACTGAGAAGAGGGAGGAGATGTAGTGTGGTGCTGAACCGTGGAGTGCTTTGTGGGTGAGAGTGATAAGTTTATATTGAACTCTGGAGTGGATGGGTAACCAGTGTAATGACTGGCTCAAGGTAGAGGCATCGGTGTCACAGTTGGTGAAGTCAAGGGATAACAATATCTCTAGGATCCGGACAGTCATTACACAGGCAGGTGCCATGGAAGGGGTTCATGGTTCCATACAAACTGTTACTGAACGGGCAGCAGCCACGGGACAAATGGAGGAGTATGAGGAAGAAGAGTTAATGGGCATGCAACAGTCAGGAGATGAAGTGGATAATAATCCCCTCTGTGTTGTCTCTAATTTGAGGAAGGGGACGGAGGAAGCAAGCTTGAGTGTTAACTCGCCACCAACACAGCATGGACCTCATGGAAGAACCTGACACAGGAGCGCCTTCTTGCTGTACTATCTGCATCATCATGCCCTTATATTTAGGATTAGAAGTAGTACTGACTACTGGGTTGTCATTCTGTCAGATCCACAGTACAAGAGTAAATTTTGCCAGAGGCGTTCCCCCCTTGTAAGGGATGCGCACATGCTGGAGTATTATATAAACACGCTTGTAGACAATCTTAAGAGTGGTTTTTCCCAAGACAGCAGTGAGGTACACAGTGTGCATTGCAGTTATAGACTTCCAACCCCGGGAATGTTGAGTAGTCAAAGGAAAAATATTAGCAGCTTCAGTGTACGTGGCATAAGCAAATTCTGTGTGTCATTTCACATATTTTTTAGACCAGCTCATGCACCAGCAGAAGAGAATACAGGTCTGACATGATGTAAACGACTAACGGAGAGGAAGGTGCAGGAGTATCTCGAGCTCAATATCAAGGCCATCAGGTGGAATTTGGATCCATTTGCATTTTGGTAGTCAAAAATGGAAGAGTGGCCTGAGCTCGCCTGTCATGCCTTGGAGTTTTTGTCATGCTTGGTAGCCAGCATTCTCTCAAAACGTGTCTTCAGTGCTGCTGGTGGTCTCCTGAAATTGTAGACTTCCTAACTTTCATCAAGAAGAACAAGTCATGGATTTCCAATGACTTTTGCATTCCAGTCGCAGACATGGCAGACTAGGCATGGTGTCATTTTTAGAGTCATGCATTGATTTTGTGCTATTGCAGTCTGTGACACGTTTATTGTGGCTTCTGTGCCTACTGTTGCTACTGCTGCTGATGTTACAAACATTTTTTTTTTAATGTGGAGACTCCAAGTTTGGTCTCCATATGGTGTGTTGCCTGTAGTGGAAGGGGTGTCACAGCACAATTATACTATTTCTACTCTGGGAAAATTGATGCCACTTTAGTGGTGTGTGACAATAATTTTTTGAAATGTGGAGACACCAAGTTGGGACTCCATCTGGTGGGTTGCCTGTAGTGGAAGGGATGTCAGAGGCCCATTATACTGTTTCTACTCTGGAAAATATAATGTAACTTTAGTGGTGTGTGACAACAATTTTTTGAAATGTTTGTACTCCAAGTTGGGTCTTTATCTGTTGGGTTGACTGTAGTGGCAGGGGCATCAGAGGGTCGTTATACTATTTCTACTCTGGGGAAATTGATGCCACTTTAGTCGTGTAGGACAATTATTTTGTGAAATGTGGAGATTCCAAGTAGCGTCTCCATCTGGTGGGTTGCCTGTAGTGGAAGTGGTGTCAGAGGCGCATTATACTATTTCTAATATGGGGAAACTGATGCCATTTTAGTGGTGTGTGAGAATATTTTTTATAAATGTGGAGACTCCAAGCTGGGTCTTCCTCTGGCGTGTTGCCTGTAGTGGAATAGTTGTCAGAAGCCCATTGTACTGGTTCTACTCTGGGGAAATTGATGCCACTTTATTCGTGTGTGACAAAAATTTTTTGAATGTTTGCACTCAAAGTTGGGTCTCAATCTCGTGGGTTACTTGTAGTGGAAAGGCTGTCAGAGGCCCATTGCTCTATTTCTATTTTGGGGAAATTGATACCACTTTATTGGTGTGTAGCAATTTTTTAAAAATGTTTGCACTACAAGTTGGAATTAGAGATGGTCTATTTCACCATGGATGGAAGACACCCCTTGTCAGAAAGGAAAAGAGAAGACTAACAAAGGACACAGGCAGAGGCGCACATGAATGACAGTGGTTAGAGAGGTGTTAGTATTTTGATATTCAGGCTAAATATTGGTGAATAAATGTGAATTGTCAGCTCTGCTCATGGACCTTAAGGAAGAAGTTGTTCTTCATTTGCATTGGATCCTCAGTGAAATGTAACAAATGTTTACAGATCTCTGAAGTCAACACTTACTTTCTGACCAGAATGGTTTTCTACATTTGCATAACTTGAAGCTCACGGACCCACCATTTAAAAGCTCCAATGGGGTTCTATACCAGGGACAGGAAATAATTCATTTGAGGAAAGCGTTTGCAAATATCCAATTAGGAGAAGGAGCCACCACTCCTTCTGGGCATGAAATTCCACAAAGGCTTAGAACACGGTGGAGCTGGAGTTCCTATGTAGGGTAATGAAGTAGTTTGGGCTTGGTGAGAATTTTACTAGGTGGATCCAAGGCCGGAACAAGGTATTTTGGTGCCGTAGGCAGATGAAGCCGATGGTGCCCCCCCCTCCGCTGAACTTTCAGTCCCTAAGTAAAGGAATGGGTCAGAGACTAAAGCGACAGGTCCCCTAACGCCCCTGTCCTTTCCTTCTGATGGGTTAAGTAGCAAGCTGTTAAGACTACTATCAATAGAATTGCTACCTTTTTCACTCAAAAATACCAGCAAAAGTAAAAAGAGTGATGTGATGTACTTTAGAGAAGTGGCTCAACAGGGAGTATTTTTTTTAAGATAGATATAGAATCATTCATTGTTTAAGGACCATTAAGAGAATACAAATCGCTATATTCATCCCTGACAGCCTATATTGTAAATCTCAGACCCAGTGATGGTCATGGAAACTAATATAGCTTAACTATAATGGGGGCTGTTTGGTTTCAGTTAAGATGTCCAGCATTTGGAAGACATCATAATAGAAACTAAACAGACCCTATTATAGATAAAGGGATACATATGATGATTTTACTCCCATCAGGGTAGTTCTGGTGCCGTATTTCTGTATTGATGGTGCTTCTGCTGATGTATTCATGTATGGATGGTGGTTCTAACAATGTATTTATGTAGTAATGAATGTTCTGGTGACTGATTCATAACCAGAACCATCATCAATATAAAACCAAAATCATCCTCACTACATAAATTGAACACCAGAGCTATCACTAGTACATACATACGGCACCAGAACGATCATTAGTAAATAACTATGTCACTAGAACTTCCATCAGTATATGAATATGGCACCAGAACCACCATCAGTAGATAAATGCATCACCAGAAAGCTCATCAGTACAGGACTACATCACCAGAACCACTATCAGTACATTAATGTGTCACCAGAACCACAGCCAGTGAAATAAGTACAACATCAGCACCATTATCTACATAATTACGGCACCAGAACTGTAAGGAAAACACACGAGAGGAGAGATGGGGGATACGGAGCTTACACAGCCACAGCTCTCTGGCGCCCCCTTACCCTCAGGTCAGTCAGGGAACTCCACCTAGGTTATGGAGTCGCCGGAGAGGCTGCCCTGTCATGTACTGGTTATCAGGGCACTCTGCAGTGATTGCTGTATATATATCACCAGTCCCAGTCCGGGAATATATATATACAGTATATATAAAACCTCCGGTCAGTCACTGCCAGCATCCCCCAATAACATCAGAACAGTATGCTGCCACCAGTTCCTCATTAGATATAAGCCCAGTCCGTTTAAAAGCTTATATCGGGTCAGAAACCAAACCCAGGAAGCGTATAAGTACTAGCCGAACTCACGGATGTGGGAAATCGGGTTTCCAGATAAAAGAGCAGCCCAGGATTAATTGATAGTTTAATTGCCGAAAGGCTCATTAGATAATACAATTATATACAGAGTAATATACAGATATTACAGCCAAAAGTACAGATAAAAGTAGGGCACAGGTATGGGGAGTGCAGTCAGCTGTATGTGCCACGTTTCTTACCACTTGTGGATAAGGGAAGTTCTGTTATCCACAGGCACCTTGTTAGCTCCTGGTCCGTCTCCACACGTGACGTGACGTGGCTTCCATGGCAGAACCAAGACAAAGGCTAAATGTGTGCAGCTAGCTTTTTAACCCCTAGCTCGCCCCTCCAATATTTGCCATTGTCCCTCTGGGTTGGACTGAATTCTGCTCCCTTGAACTCTAGCTAAAATAAATCCCAATATTTAGGCTGAGTCATAACTTCTTGGCGGGAGGTTCAAATCAACGACTGCCATCTCAGTGCGTTCGTTGGGTCTGGAAAGATATTGAGAGTCCAAACTTGGGTCGGCTAAGTGGTTCTGGAGAGCCAGTCTCGATGCTTAGTATCTGGGGCAGCTAGAAATATATGAGACAATGGTACTCTCATAATTCATCTCTAGGTGTCGGTGACGCTCAGTCTAGATCTTCCTTTGGTGTTGGCCACCTTGCACAAAAGATAGCAGGCGGTTCTAGCTCTTGCCGTCATTAACACGTGGCCTCTAATTCTCTGACCAAATGGTGAAGTTCTGTTCTTTTGGGGATTTGTGTACTTATCCCAAGAGTGGGGGGCCACTTCAGGAGTGGAGGAAGATCTCTGGACAATATATTGGGCCTGAATAGTACATCCAAAATGGAGTCTCCCTCATCCCTCACTTGGGGCTGTTTGGTTTCAGTTAATATGTCCAGCATTTGGAAGACATCATAATAGAAGCTAAACAGACTCTATTATAGATATAGGGATACATATGATGATTTTACTTCCATCATGTTAGTTCTGGTGCCATATACCTTGTGAGAATCAGGGAGGAATAGTGGATGAGGGCAGGTATATCTCGCCCAGATACCTTTCCTATGTGGCCTGGTCCGGTCAGTATCTCAGCTGGTGACTAATGAATAATAGGAAGCGGATATAAAAGGAGGCCAGGTGGTGTGTTAGTAGCTCAGCCTGGGGAACACAGAGAGCCTGTCTGTGTGAGCGACACTTGTGAGTGAAAGCTGTGCTTACAGTAATGCTGTTAGTGCCGGACAGGCAAGGAATTGTTTTATGTTTATTTTCCTGTCTGTTTTGCTTTCACCTGAAATAATCCTGACCCAGCGTCAGTTATGTCCAAAACCCGGCTGTGCACCTGAGTTTCATGCTAAACCCACGTGACCTTTGACCCCAGCAAAGGTGATCCCGGAGTGTTTTATCACACCCTGTATTGATGGTGCCTCTGGTGATATATTCATGTATGGATGAAGGTTCGTATAATGTAGTGATGAATGTTCTGGAGATTGATTCGTAACCAGAACCATCATCAATATGAAACCAAAATCATCATAAGTACATAAATTGAACACTAGAGCTTTCACTAGTACATACATACGGCACCAGAACCATCATTAGTAAATAACCATGTCACTACAGCCTCTATCAGTATATGAATATGGCACCAGAAGCACCATCAGTAGATAAATGTATCACCAGAAAGATCATCAGTACAGGACTACATCACCAGAACCACTATCAGTACATTAATGCGTCACCAGAACCACAGCCAGTAAATAAATACACCACCATCATTATCTACATAAATACGGCACCAGAATCATCACTGGTAAATAACTATGTCACTAGAGCCACTATCAGTACATGAATACAGCCCAATAGCCAGCATCAGGAGATAAAGGCATCACCAGAATCATCATCAGTACATGAATACATCACGAGAACCACAGCCAGTAAATAAATACAACATCATCATCATCATCAGTGTATGTGGACACCACCAAAACTATCACTAGTACATGAATACATCACCAGAACCACCATCAGTACTGTTGGGGTGATCTCGTAATGTGAGATCTTAGTGACTGCCTGCCCCTGACCTGATAAATATGAGCCGAATGCATGCATAGAAGACGGACATCAGACACAAGGTCAGGTGTGCTCCTCTCTTGGCCAGTGCTGTCACAGAACTGACTTTATTAGTATAAACGAAAGACCATGTAATAGGCAGGAAAAGGGCGTTGCTCAGCTTCTCCGGAGCCATTGTACCAGTCTGTATAAGGTCCGTGCTAAGTCTATTCCACATATGGTCTTCAGTGTATCCTCATCACATTCCAAGGATTCTAGGGCATAGTTCCAGCATATAGACACCACCTTGCCACACCACGTCTGAACTAGCTTATGTTAGATTAATAATTGATTTCATTAGCCGTTCTCTCCTTCACAGTACAGCAATAATAAGTTGTATTGTCAAGTCAGGCCCATATACCGTATATACTCGCGTATAAGCCGAAATTTTCAGCCCATTTTTTTTGGCTGAAAGTCCCCCTCTCGGCTTATATGCGAGTCATATATGCCAGGGGGTCGTGGGGTGGGGCGGGGGTGTCAGATCACACTGAGCCCCTCTGGCACGGTCTCTGCAGCCTCCTGCTTGTCCCACTGTCTCAGGCTCCTTCCTTCAGCGGTCATGTGGTACTGCTCATTAAAGTCATGAATATGCGCATATTTATGACTTTAATGAGCGGTACCACGTGACCGCTGAAGGAAGGAAGGGAAACCTTCGGAGAATGGGGCTGCAGAGACCGCGCCAGGAGGGGGTAAGTATACCCGATATTCACCTGTCCCCATTCCAACGCTGCACTCCGCTGTCTGCCGCGTCCTCTGTTAGTGACATTCAGGCAGCAGAGGGCGCGATGACATGGTTACTGCGCGCTGTGCCCTCTGCTGCCTGAACATCACTGACGGAGGACACGGCAGACACCGGCACCTGTTCCCCAGTGAAGGAGAGGTGAGTATGTCTTTTTTTTATTTGCAGCAGCATATGGGGTATAATCTATGGAGCAGCATATGGGGGCATAATCTGGGGGCAGCATATGGGGGCATAATCTATGGAGAATTTTATGTAGCAGCATATGGGGCATAATCTATGGAGCACCTTATGGGGCAGCATATGGGGGCATAATCTATGGAGCATCTTATGGGGGCATAATCTATGGAGCATCTTATGGGTCCTATTCTATGGAGCATCTTATTGGGCCATTATTAACCTTTGTGCAGCATTATATGGGGTGTATTTTGTATGGAGCATTATATGGGGCTCCTGATTCAATATGGATGTTCAAAAACATTTAATCTACTGATGTCTCAATTACAGTAATTTTACTTTTATTGGTATCTATTTTTATTTTTGAATTTTACCAGTAGCTGCTGCATTTTCCACCCTAGGCTTATACGCGAGTCAATAAGTTTTCCCAGTTTTTTGTGGAAAGAGTAGGGGGGTCAGCTTATACACGGGTCGGCTTATACACAAGTATATACGGTACATTTGGTATTCAATTAAATTAAATGATTATTAAGAAAAAATCAAGACAATTAATGCAGGGGTGAGAATAAATTACCAAAAAGAAGGGGCTGTTATACCGCTCCGCCATACTCATCCGGCCTCCGCTCCCACGCCGCAGTCGCCCTCCGCAGCCTCTCTCCACCCGACGGCCGCGGCGGTCACCTGAGACAGGCCCGCGACCGATGCCTTCCCTGCATGCTATGCACATGCGCCATAGGCCGCGCCTCCTTCCTGCTTCTTATGCTCCGGCTGTGCCCTGACTCGGAAGCACCTTTGGACCAATGGCTGACCAGACGGAGCCATATCAGGCCGCTTCCCCCTGAGGGAGGCGCCTGATCGTTGTGTTTCCTGACACTCTGGCCTCGCTCCATCGTGCACACTATGCTCCTGCAGTTCCTGTCTCTGGGAAACTGTTAGGTGTCGGCTTCCTGGCACTGCACAGCGGGAATCCAGAGCCAGACATCCTGCGGTCTCCCATTCCTCTCCGACCACTCGGACTCCTGCTCAGCAATCTCGGCTGGCCAGGCATCTCCCTCTGACTCGTTCTGTGAGCTTGGATGTTGCTGCCACCTCTGGTGCAGCAATGGTGACGCAACCTGCTTTGCAGGGAACTGCTCCCGAGGCTAAGTCCTCATGCCGTGCTACTAGGCATGCCCACAACTTGTCCTCTCAGTGGAGAGCAGGGGTCACATGTGCAGGTCCTATGTCGGATCTGATTGGTCCTTCCTATAGTACTGGAAGGTCCCGGAAGCGCATGGCTATAAAAAGCCCGCATGGCGGCTCGGCCATGCGCTAGTGTAGCATATTATGCTGTGTGTGTATGGTGATGGATGCATGGACTGGTGACTGACTCATTTGAAACCCCTTCCCTCGGTTATGACGAATGGTGACAGATTGTTGGGTAGTCAGCTCCAGGTTGTGGCCAGCTACACTCCACTGTGCCTCCTGCATGACACACTAGCGTCCGACGGTGCTCGGTCGTTCCGCTCAGCAGCGATAGTTATTGCCGCGCTGCGGTTGCAGCGTTCTTGGCGTCTGCGGTTGCAGCGTCATTCGCTGGGTATCCTGTGAAGTAAACAGGGCCAGCGTCCTCATACAACTCTGTTGTCTTAGCGACTCTGTGTGTGAACAGAGCCGTACTTAGCGTTCGGGTGACGTTAACCCGAGCGCAGTACCTCACCTTTCGGTGCATCCGCCATTACTTAGCAGCGGTCTTGTCACCTACCGCACGGTGGACCCCGGGCGGCGAACGCACCTCCTATTATTTATATCTGGTGCGTTCCGCCGACCCTAACATTACACTAGCGCCAGGGTCTGGCTAGTAATGGCGGATGAACAGCGACTGCTGCAGCACATCCGGCAGCTGCAGGGCAGGTTGGCGGCTCTCGAGCGTTCAGCCTCAGCTGCGGATGTTACTGCAGTCGCTGTTCAGGCAGCCACAGAGGCTGTTTCCCGTGTGACCACTGCCATCCCTGTCCCGACTTTGTCCCACCTACCGCTGCCCGAAAAGTTCTCGGGTGATAGTGCAGCTTGTAGGGGTTTCGTAAGCCAGTGCTCTTTGCAGCTGGAGCTGCTGGCCGCCCGATTCCCCTCCGAGCGGGCTAAAGTGGGATTTATTATTTCCCTTCTGTCGGGCAGGGTTTTGGAGTGGGCCACACCGCTGTGGGATCGTGGTGATCATGTGGTGCAGGGTGCTTTGCGGTTCTTAGACACTCTGAAACAGGTCTTCCTGGGACCACGAGTCACCCATGACACCGCGCTCCGGCTGCTGGCACTGTCACAGGGCTCGTCCATGGTCAGTCACTTCGCCATCCAGTTCCGGACGCTGGCCTCAGAATTAGAGTGGCCAGATAAGGTCCTCATTCCGGCGTTCTGGAGAGGTTTGACTGGCCATGTGAGGGACGCTCTGGCCACCAGGGAGATTCCCGCTACACTGGAGGAGCTTATCTCTGTCTCAACCCGAATCGATCTTCGCTTCATCGAGCGAAGGTTGGAACGGGACCAGTGTAGGCAGAGGTTTAGGTTGGCACCTTGTTTTTCTAGACCTCTGGAATCCCCCGATCGGGCGTCCGAGCGTCAGGGGGCTTCCCATGAGGGATCTAGACTCCGGTCCGCTCGAGCTCCTGTGAGCTGTCATATTTGTAGGCAGGCCAGTCACCTCGCCAACCGGTGCCCACAGCAGCAGGGAGAACGCTCGCGCCTAGTGGCCGTAGGAGGCGGCGCACTAAAGCCAGCGACGTTTTCCTCCAAGCTGTCCTTTAAGGGGACTCTTGGGTTTAATTCTTCCACTCTGGCGGTGGAGGTTTGCGTGGATTCCGGGGCGGAGGGCAATTTTATGTCGTCAGCCTTCGCCCAACGGCACGCTATACCTCTGGTTATGATGTCTACACCAGTCACCGTCAGAGTGGTAAACGGCACCACTCTACCCTCGCAGATAACTCACCAGACCGTCCCCTTGGTACTCTCTGTGGCTCCGTCTCATCAGGAGACGATATCCCTCCTCGTCATGCCCGAGGGTATTGACCAGGTACTTCTAGGGGTTCCCTGGCTGCGGTATCACTCCCCCCCATATAGAGTGGTCCTCAGGGAGGATTATTGGGTGGAGTAAGTCATGTGAGGGTAGATGTCTGAGGGAGTGCGTTCAGGTTGCCTCCACCAAGGTTCCCGCTGATCTCTTCTCGCTCCCCAAACACTATCGGCAGTATGCAGACGTGTTCTCCAAAAAGGCGGCGGAGACCCTTCCACCGCATCGCCCCTATGACTGTCCTATTGACCTCTTGCCTGGTGCTGAGCCTCCCCGGGGTCGAGTCTATCCCCTATCTCTCCCGGAGACTGAGGTCACGTCTCAGTACATCAGGGAGAATCTGGCAAGAGGATTCATTAGGAAGTCAGTGTCACCAGCGGGGGCGGGATTCTTCTTCGTCCAGAAGAAGAGTGGGGTATTACGTCCTTGCATTGATTACAGGGGTCTTAACGCCATCACCGTTAAGAATAAATATCCACTGCCCCTGATATCAGAACTGTTTGATAGGCTACGAGGAGCGAAGGTATTTTCCAAACTTGATCTGCGGGGGGCTTACAACCTGATTCGCATCCGTGATGGGGATGAATGGAAGACGGCATTTAACACCAGGGACGGGCACTATGAATACCTGGTGATGCCCTTCGGGCTCTGTAATGCCCCGGCCGTCTTCCAGGACTTTGTGGACGATATCTTCCGGGATATGCTTACCACCTCGGTTGTAGTCTATCTGGATGATATCCTCATCTACTCTCCAGATATTGACTCCCACCGGAGAGAAGTTTGCAAAGTTTTCGATCGCCTGCGGGCGAACTCCCTCTATGCCAAGTTGGAGAAGTGTGTGTTTGAGCAGGAGTCCTTGCCTTTTCTGGGCTATATCATCTCGGCCCAGGGATTGGCCATGGATCCTGCCAAGCTACAGGCGGTGATGGATTGGCAGGAACCTCATTCTCTCAAAGCGGTGCAGCGCTTTATGGGGTTCATAAATTATTATCGCCAATTCATCCCCCACTTCTCGACTTTGGTAGCACCCTTGGTAGCCCTCACCAAGAAGGGTGCAAATCCCAAGTTGTGGTCGGAACCGGTCTCCAAGGCCTTCTCCACCATTAAGTCCCATTTCGCTAGCGCTCCCATTCTACATCGCCCCGATGTAGACAAGCCCTTCATTCTGGAAGTGGATGCCTCTTCCGTCGGTGCTGGAGCAGTCCTGTTCCAGAAGGACACGCAAGGTCGGAAGCATCCATGCTTCTTTTTCTCCAAGACCTTCACACCGGCGGAGAGGAATTATGCCATCGGGGACAGGGAGTTGCTAGCGATGAAGTTGGCCTTCTCGGAGTGGAGACACCTCCTGGAGGGGGCTCGTCACCCTTTCCAGGTGTTCACCGACCACAAAAACTTGGTGTATTTACAAACAGCCCAGCGGCTAAACTCTCGCCAGGCTAGATGGTCCTTGTTCTTTTCTCGGTTCCATTTCACCCTCCACTTTCTCTCCGGGGAGAAGAACGTCCGGGCCGATGCTCTCTCCCGCACCGTGGTGTCATCGGAGGAAGAGGAGGAGGAGCCTCGGCTGATCGTCCCATCCGAAAGCCTGAGGACTGTGGCTCCGGTTGCCCTTGAGTCTGTGCCTCCGGGCAAGACATTTGTCCCTGCACGTCTGCGACCGGAGGTCCTCTCTTGGGCTCACTCGTCCAGAGTGGGTGGACATTTTGGGACAAAACGGACCTTCGACCTTTTGGCGAGGACGTACTGGTGGCCACATATGGCGCGTGACGTCAAGGACTATATTGAGGCATGCGTCTCTTGCGCCCGGAATAGGTCCTCTCGGCAGCGGCCCGCTGGGCTTCTTTTCCCTCTGCCGATAGCAGACAGGCCCTGGGAGATGGTCGGTATGGACTTTGTGGTGGAGCTACCCAGGTCCTGCGGCAGCACGGTCATTTGGGTTTTCACCGACCATTTCTCTAAGATGGTGCACCTGGTACCTCTCTCCCGGTTACCATCAGCGCGGGGCCTGGCAGTCTTGTTCATCAAGCACGTTTTCCGCCTGCACGGCATGCCGGACAAGAGTGTCAGTGACCGAGGTCCTCAGTTTGCGTCCCGGTTTTGGAGAGAGCTCTGTTCTCTACTCAGCATTGAGCTGAATCTCTCCTCGGCCTATCATCCCGAGACGAATGGGTTGATAGAGAGAGCCAACCAGACCTTGATAACATATCTTCGACATTTTGTCTCAGCCAGGCAGGACGACTGGGCATCCTTGCTGCCGTGGGCAGAGTTCGCGCTGAACAATGCTGTGGCCGACTCTACCGGTCAAACCCCATTCCTCCTAAATTACGGTCAGCATCCGCGCGTTCCTGTGCCCATGCCCGTGTCTTCCACCGACTCCAGGGTGGCAGACTGGGCGGTGGAGGCACGTGACATTTGGGATCGCACCCAGGATGCTATCCGAGCTTCCAAGGAGAGAATGAGGATCTCCGCTGACGCACACCAGCGTCCTGCTCCAAGCTTCTCCCCTGGCGACATGGTATGGCTCTCTACCCGAAACATTAAACTGCGGGTTGAGTCGCCCAAGTTCGCGCCACGATACATTGGCCCATTCAAGGTCCTTGACCGACTTAGCTCGGTGGTCTACCGTCTGGCTCTTCCTCCACATTTGGCCATCTCGGACGTGTTCCATGTGTCCCTCCTCAAACCAGTTCACATGGCCCGGTTTTCCGAGCCATCTGCCGGGTCATCAGACTTATCGTCTGACGAGTTTGAGGTTAATGCCATCGTGGGGCGCAAGTTTGTCCGTGGCAAAAAATTTTATTTGGTGGACTGGAAGGGTAATGGTCCCGAGGCTCGGACCTGGGAGCCGGTGGAAAACAATCACGCACCGCTCCTGATTGCGGCTTTTGAGCGCAGTGAGGCTCAGAGGGGAGGGGGCCATGTTAAGCGTCGGATTCCTGGCACTGCACAGCGGGAATCCAGAGCCAGACATCCTGCGGTCTCCCATTCCTCTCCGACCGCTCGGACTCCTGCTCAGCAATCTCGGTTGGCCAGGCATCTCCCTCTGACTCGTTCTGTGAGCTTGGATGTTGCTGCCACCTCTGGTGCAGCAATGGTGACGCAACCTGCTTTGCAGGGAACTGCTCCCGAGGCTAAGTCCTCATGCCGTGCTACTAGGCATGCCCACAACTTGTCCTCTCAGTGGAGAGCAGGGGTCACATGTGCAGGTCCTATGTCGGATCTGATTGGTCCTTCCTATAGTACTGGAAGGTCCCGGAAGCGCATGGCTATAAAAAGCCCGCATGGCGGCTCGGCCATGCGCTAGTGTAGCATATTATGCTGTGTGTGTATGGTGATGGATGCATGGACTGGTGACTGACTCATTTGAAACCCCTTCCCTCGGTTATGACGAATGGTGACAGATTGTTGGGTAGTCAGCTCCAGGTTGTGGCCAGCTACACGCCACTGTGCCTCCTGCACGACACACTAGCGTCCGACGGTGCTCGGTCGTTCCGGCGCCGTCGCTCAGCAGCGATAGTTATTGCCGCGCTGCGGTTGCAGCGTTCTTGGCGTCTGCGGTTGCAGCGTCATTCGCTGGGTATCCTGTGAAGTAAACAGGGCCAGCGTCCTCATACAACTCTGTTGTCTTAGCGACTCTGTGTGTGAACAGAGCCGTACTTAGCGTTCGGGTGACGTTAACCCGAGCGCAGTACCTCACCTTTCGGTGCATCCGCCATTACTTAGCAGCGGTCTTGTCACCTACCGCACGGTGGACCCCGGGCGGCGAACGCACCTCCTATTATTTATATCTGGTGCGTTCCACCGACCCTAACAGAAACGACTCCACCTAGGTCAGGCAAGAGAGGCCTTCCTAGATGATGATGATTCCTCTCAACCCCTTACGATTTCTGTGCTTTTGGTTTCAGGGGGGAGGCGTGGTTCCAAGGTGGCCTACGTGGATTCGGGCTCAGCGGGTAACTTCATTCGGCCGGAAGAGGTAGACAAATACCAAATTCCTGTGGTCACTCTATCTAACCCAATTCAGATTGCCACCGTGGATGGCAAACCGCTACAGGTGACCGTCACCTTGGTCACTGAAGAGGTGGGGTTGCAAATCAGAGCCTTACATCGAGAGAAAATAGCCTTTTACGTTTTACCTAAGCTCTCTCACGTCATTCTACTCGGTCTTCCATGGTTAAGGACTCATCAGCCTGTTCTCGACTGGTCTTCTGGGGAGATACTCCGCTGGGGGCACCCGTGCCAAGCTCGCTGTCTGACTCCTGTCCGCCTGGCGGCCGCTCCACGGTCACCTCCAGGCCTCCCGGGTCTTCCTCCAGCTTACAGCTCCTACGCCGATGTTTTTGATAAGAAGGAAGCGGAGGTCCTCCCTCCACACCGGCCGTTTGACTGCCCAATTGAACTTGTTTCCGGTTCAACCCCCCCAAGGGGCAGAATCTACCCTCTGTCTCCCGCAGAGACCACCGCCATGCCCGAGTACGTCCGAGAGAACCTCGCCAAAGGCTTTATACGGAAATCCTCTTCGCCCGCGGGAGCCGGGTTCTTCTTCGTCAAAAAGAAGGACGGAACTCTACGGCCATGCATTGACTATAGGGGCTTGAATGAGATTACCATCAAGAACAGGTACCCTCTTCCACTCATTCCGGAACTGTTTGACCGTCTCAGAGGGGCTCGGGTCTTTACCAAGCTGGACCTCAGAGGAGCCTACAATCTGGTCCGTATCCGTGCAGGTGACGAGTGGAAGACCGCTTTCAACACTCGAGATGGCCATTACGAGTACCTGGTCATGCCCTTCGGTCTTTGCAATGCTCCTGCAGTCTTTCAAGAGTTCGTCAATGAGATCTTCCGGGATCTCTTGTACTCCTGTGTGGTCGTGTACTTAGACGACATCCTCGTCTTCTCGCCGGACCTCTCCTCCCACAGAAAGTGTGTCCGCCTGGTGCTTCAGCGCCTTCGGGAGAACCGTCTGTATGCGAAGATCGAGAAATGTCTCTTCGAACAGACCTCTCTGCCATTCCTGGGTTACATTATCTCCGACGCTGGTCTATGGATGGATCCCGAGAAGTTGTCTGCCATCCTCAAATGGCCTCGCCCCGTCGGATTGAAGGCGATACAATGATTCCTCGGGTTCGCCAACTATTACCGGCAATTTGTCTCCCACTTCTCCGCGATCACAAGACCCATTTCTGTGCTCACCCGTAAAGGATCTACTTCCAAGGATTGGTCTCCTGAGGCAGAGGAGGCCTTTCTGAACCTAAAACGGGCTTTCTCCACGGCTCCGGTCCTTCATCGCCCTGAGAGCGATCGACCTTTTGTACTCGAGGTGGACGCTTCCTCGACTGGTGCCGGGGCGGTGCTGTCCCAGAGAACCGCCTCCGGTCGCCTGCACCCTTGTGGCTTCTTCTCGAAGGCCTTTTCTCCATCCGAGTGTAACTGCTCGATCGGTGACTGGGAACTTTTGGCCATCAAGTTGGCCTTGGAGGAATGGCGCCACCTCCTGGAAGGAGCCGTCCATCCTTTTGTCATCTTCTCGGACCACAAGAATCTGGCCTATCTCCAGTCTGCCCAGAGACTAAACCCTCGCCAGGCCAGATGGTCTTTATTTTTTGCCCGATTTGATTTTGAGCTCCGATTCCGTCCTGGCAACAAGAATTCCAAAGCCGACGCCCTGTCCAGGGTCTTCCAACCACACGAATCCACGGAGGAACTGTCGCATATCATTGATCCCACTAGAATCATCACCGTGGCTCCAGTGAACTGGCTTACTCCTCCACCTGGCAGGAAGCTTGTGCCAGAGAATCTCAAGCAAAAGGTTCTTCTAAGGGGGCACTCCTCCTAACTGGCCGGCCATGCCAGAACTAAGAAGACCCTTGACCTTATCAAACGTCACTACTGGTGGCCCTCACTTCGCCAAGATGTACTCGACTTTGTGGCTTCTTGTCCATCCTGTGCAAAAAACAAGGTGCCACGGAGATCTCCGTCCGGCTTGTTGCTTCCGTTGCCTGTCCCTACGGTTCCTTGGGAGAACATTGCCATGGATTTCATCACCGACCTACCCTGCTCTGCGGGCTGCTCAGTCATTCTGGTGGTGGTGGATCGTTTTTCCAAGATGGCTCACTTCATCCCTCTGCCCGGTCTTCCCTCAGCGCCAGAGCTGGCCGAAATCTTCATTCATCAAGTCTTCAGGCTTCATGGACTACCTCGACGCATTCTGTCTGACCGAGGGGTTCAGTTTACCTCCAAGTTCTGGCGTTCGCTTTGTAAGCTCATGAACGTTTCCCTCGACTTCTCCTCGGCCTACCATCCACAGTCCAACGGACAAGTAGAGCGTACCAACCAGACGCTTACGGGATACTTACGTCACTTCTCTAACGCCCACCAGAACGATTGGGTCAACTTATTCCCCTGGGCAGAGTTCGCTTATAACAACCATGCTGGTGAGTCTTCGGCCAAGTCTCCGTTTTTCATTGTTTTTGGCAGACATCCCGATGTTACTGTCGTCCTACTCCAGTCCTGCCTTGTGTTCCTGCCGTCCTACTCCAGTCCTGCCTTTGGTGTTCCTGTTGTCCTACTCCAGTCCTGCCTTGTGTTCCTGCCGTCCTACTCCAGTCCTGCCTTCAGTGTTCCTGCCGTCCTACTCCAGTCCTGCCTTCAGTGTTCCTGCCGTCCTACTCCAGTCCTGCCTTCAGTGTTCCTGCCGTCCTACTCCAGTCCTGCCTTCAGTGCTCCTGCCGTCCTACTCCAGTCCTGCCTTCAGTGCTCCTGCCGTCCTACTCCAGTCCTGCCTTCAGTGCTCTTGCCGTCCTACTCCAGTCTCAGTCTTACTCCGGTCCATCCAGAGCCGCCCCTCTCGGTACTGGCTACCTTGGTACTCGAACCCCTGGGCCTGCTCCTAACGGTCCCTGTATAGGGGTCGGTTCCACCTGGCAGCTCGCCCGGGGTCCCTCGGTGCCACAGTCCAGAGGGTCCACTCTCGGAGTTTCCCGCTCCAGACCACCCGCGCTAACAGGGGCAACACAAGGAGTCTATTGCACAGATATTATGCACTTCAATGTACTATGGCTATATAGGATGCAATATGGTTGTAAAAAGAATTAATAAGCCACAAAAAATAAGAAAATTGATATACTGATATTATACATAATCATAAAGTGCAAATAGTGAAAAAATCATTCATAAAAAGCACAAATTTGTAAAGACCAATCTATATATAAAAAGTGCAATGTCCAGAAATTCACAGACAGTGGGCTTAGGCACAAGTTTGTAAAGACCAATACATATATAGAGTGCAATATGCACGAATTCATAGACAGTGGGCTTAGGCCCACAACCGCATAAATGTATATCACTAATTCAACAAATGACTAGTGTAGATAGCCATGTGGGCAGAGATAAATATATGTCACAACAGATATCCATTTAAATAAAAATGCTCAGTGGCAGGTTCTAAATAGAGGTGCCAATGACAATTAGTCATATATGCGGCTGCAAGTAAACTGTATTGAAAAGAACATATACATGTGCCAAAAAATTGCACTCAATCAATATATTATGCCAATGTGCGATAGATCTCCAGGATGCGCCCGTCCCCGACGCGCGTTTCGACGTCTGCCTTCGTCAGTTTTTTTTTCGTTGTGATATGACTTGATATCCGATTTGTCCTTATTTGTCTTATATTGTCCATTTGTGCTTTGATAAGGCTTATCATATAATTTTTAACACCATTTATAATTTTCCTTAAACATGCAACTTTGACCTTGGTATTTTGTTGAACCATATACATTTGGATCTCATGAACCAACAACTCCCAATATGTATTAAACAATGATAAGGAGATGCTGGGAGTGGTTGTTATCAGTCATTATCAGACTGCGGACCATGCAGGAACCACAATACTGATGAAACGCAGGCATATGTAAATGTTTACATCCAGGTACCTAATAGGTGACATCTTCTCTGATTGAATGGTTTCTTTCTTCTTATTTCCATCTTGACCAGATGCCATGATGACTTTTCACATCCCCAGCTGTTCTCTGCAGACTTCTCTCTTCTCCAATCTTCTGGAGCACATCCCCACATGGTGACCTTAAAAGTCAAAGTGTTACTAGATTGCCTTCTGCACAAAGATATCTGTCCATACTATGCCCTAAATAAGCCTCCTATGGTGTATGGCCTCTACACTGTCTGCCTTACTAATCCACAACCACTTTACTGTGTGCCATTATCAGCTATAACTGCTACAATGTCATTTTTTCTTCTCCAGCCAGATGGCGTCGCCGTCAGGATATGTGCACACGATGCATATTTGCTGCGGATCCGCCGCGGATGTTTCCGCGTAGAAACGCTGCAGATCCGCACTGTGATTTACAGTACAATGTAAATCAATGGGGAAAAAAAATTCTGTGCAGATGGTGCAGAAAAATCAGTGCGAATTTGCTGCGGGTTTAAAAGAAGTGCATGTCACTTCTTTTCTGCGGTTTTGCTGCAGTTTTCCACTTGCTCCATTCTACAAAACCGCAGGTGGAAAACCGCAGTGGAAAACTGCACAAAAACCGCAAAAAAAAGGAAGAAATCCGCAGGAAAAATGCAGGTCATTAAATCCGCGGGAGGATCCGCACCGTGTGCACATGGCCTCACCTGCACAACAGCAGCTATTGGATCTCTATACAAACCGATATCTGCTGCTGCGCAGGCTCCCCGGCGCCATTCTCAAAATGACTTTCTTTTTTTTCCCTCGCTCAAGTAAATCTGCAAAAGGCATTCAGTGCACAGTAACCATGCGATTATGATGAAGCGCATTTATCATGCAAACTGCGGGGCAGGGCAGTGAGAGATCAGTGGGGGGTCAGTAGTCTGCATTATGAATATCTCATCGGAGCACCACATACATGAACCCCGTCCTAGGGCACGAGAATCTCAATAATATGAAGCTGAAAATAAAAATTAAGAAACAGCCACAAGACGGCTTTCATCAACCAAGGCATCATTTTATTCAGTATAACAGCACCGACCTGACATTGTGTGTAGGTCACTATGCACAATCCTGCTGACAGGTTCCCTTTAAGTAGGCGGCTTTATATCACAAGAGTGGATTTCGTTAGGAAATGGATAAGGCAAAAATGGAGCATTACAGAACAGAAGAAATTACTAAAGAGAGTGATAAAATATAACGGTGTGGTTTTGCTCCTCTCAGAATTTTGAAAATTGTGTGAACAATTGGAAAAAAAATGTGGAGAGCATTAAACCTCGGGGGAGAGATAATCAACAGCTTAAACATCAGTGAGTTTTTTATTTTTATATATTTGCTTATGTTGGGTTTTTTATTATTATTTTTTTCTGAACAATTAGAAAAAGGTTGTGAGTGAAGGAATTAGGCCGGGGTCTCACTCGCGAGTGCAATGCAAGAAAAGTGTGCGAGTCTCTCGCCTCAATCCCCGGCACTGCCACCGGTGGCTCGGAGCAGAGCGTAAAACTGCAAAGAAATACATGCAGCCGCACACTCCGGTCCCGAGTGCCAGTGGTAGTGCCAAGTATTGAGGCGAGAGACTCTCGTGAGTTTCTCGCATTGCACTCACAAGTGTGACCCGGCCTTAGGAAGATTGTTGTTTTTATCGGATTTCCTCTTTTTGTATCTCTACAGTATGTTTTGTACAATAAAGTTGTAAAATTCAAAAAATGAGCAAACAATTGCAGCATTCTAATGATGTCACAATGGGCTGGAGGCTATAGAATGCCCCGTCACCCAGGGTTCCGTTGAGGGTTTTAGTAGGCGTTTGTGGAGAGAGGAGTGTTGTGAGCGACTTGTGCAAATATGATGCCAAGAAAGCGATTTAAGAGTATTATAGTTCTCTGTGATACCGAGGACAGCAGCGATGATGACGATTTACATCAGGTGAGTATCATTTTATATTCTTAAATAAATAAAAAATATTTGGGATAAAAGTTCAAGAAAAGATGGTGGGACAGAAAATAGCGCTCCAAGTAGATGAGGCGATAACTCGGATCATGATTGCAGAGTGAAGACTGCGTCACTTGTAATATTTGTGACAATATGTCCATGTACTGGATACATAACATTGTATGAAGACACATAAATGTCACCACCGCCCCTATCCATAGCCTAACCATAAGTGTCCCATACCCCCGCTATACTCTGTACGTGGAATAAGCACAGTGGAGACCACACTCATATCGCTGCCCACCTGTAATCAGTGGAATATGGGGTAAGATTATAGATTGGAGATGTTCATGGTTATAGATTCTATCTGACATGTTTGCCATTTTTTCAGTCTCATCGAAGAAAGAGGCCAATACCGAGGTCTCCAGGCCAAGATAACACCACTGGCTTCAATTCGGGCCCGACTCCGAGTTTACCAGGTACTGTAACCCTAATCTAGTGAAGTCTCTGAGGTATTAATAAGCCATTGTAGTCACCGGGTGCAGATCACGTGCACATTGTGGTCAGGGCTTGGATTTATCGTTATTATTCGTCTATGGTAGAGTTTATAGCAAACATTTCTGTTCAGCATTTGGTCAGGAATATTCATGCAGGCGTTATAAAGTCAGGCAGAAATGGGATTTGTGGATTGCTTCTCATGGTGGCCATGTACAGGGCGGATTACTGGAGCTGAAGGTGATTGTTTTGCCCCATGTACCTATAGGGAAACACTGGATAATTTATTAGGATTTATTTCTTTTGATATTGAGCCTCGGTCGTTGCTATTACAATATTCTAATAAGAGAGTTATATTGTGTTTCCCCCACAGATCTGAGTTTACCACCAACAGATCATGGTCCGGACAGTACCACCTGGTAAGACACGTTTCCTCCATTACTAAGTACAAGATGGGGATTAATGATTAATGATGGCTCATTACCTGTTACATTTATTCCACAGCTCCGATGACATCATTATTGATGATGATGATGATTCCAATAGAGCAGCAACTTCCATGTATAATAGTAAGTTATTATTTCTAGACACAATCCAGGTTTATGTTATTGTAGAGGTAACAATTACTTTTCTGTACTGTCACAGGTCAGTTTCCAAATCTAACAATTACAAGGGCGCTGATCAGGAGTTGGAACAGCGAGCCACCTGGGAAATGTGCTGTAAATGCCAGTGTCAGAGAATGACAGCAGCATTTAACAGGTGAACAGAAGCAGGCAGAGCTCCAATCCACTCTCGGCTGTCAGAGGCAGATGATGGCTGAATGACACAACCATCATCTGCCATGAAAGAGGCGGGCTCAACTCCTTAGCCATCTCCATTCATTCTCTACTGATGAGCGTCGTACATGGTTGCTAAGGTGTTAAATTACAGATACCTTACAGAGGTAATCCTATTTTACGCATGCTTGATTGGTGTGGATCCTGTGTCTCGGATATTTCCATATTGGGAGAGCAAGTCACCGCCATGTTGACTTATGGCCATTGTTATCCTTAGAGAATTTATTACAGATGTGCAGTACATTTGCTTGTGTCTTTTTGGAAACCCAATAGACATCAATGGAGAAATCCCTGCACCAAGGCATCCCACATCTCCATTAAAACCATGGAGGCTACCATGAATCAGCAAATGAGGTGAAAATGGGCCCCTACCATTTGAGGGTCCACCCTCCGGCCATTGAGGACATGTTCACTTCTGATCTTGTACTGAGCACATACAACATTACTAAGGATATATTACCTGAGTAACAGGTGGGATAGACATCTGAGAAAGTTTATGGACCCTGATGTTGCTGAACCCCATTATAATGTCAGATCCTGATCTGAAGGGAAGATCCTGTGGATTTCTGGTGGTCTGGTCAGCTATGTCTTCTGCTCTGGTCGGATCCCATATTCATAGTCTTATTAGTCCTCTACACTCTATATTTATAGACCCCTCTCTAGTACGGGCTGCATACTAACATGTCTGATTTGAGCCTTATAAAAAGTATTTTCACTCTTCCATATTTCTGTACAGATCATTTACCATCTGACAGCGAGGAGGGCTCCGCTACAGAGGAGAGGTAAGTTAGATCCATCTACCTCTATATAAAGCCATGAACTAGGCGAGATGTTTCCTGTGGATTTATATATGATTCTTATCTTTGCCAGGACACCACGATGTAACATCCCCGGCTGTTTCCTGGAAGAAATTATTTCTCCTACTTCCATCTATGTTACCCACTTCCAGGAAAATAAGGAGGAGCTGGTGGAGCGACTGTACAACTTGTACAACCGGACAGTCTTCGATAATAAGGTATCACATCTTGTCATGGGTTCCTGGGTGATACATGACTTCTCTATTATCTCCCCCTTTAAACAATCAATTCCAAGAAAAATGGCTCTAACTTTCTGAAAGGCAGATTCCTAACCCCATTGTCATGTTTCTGTAATATAGTTATTGAATATCTCAGGTAAATCTCACTTAGTTTGGTGAATGCCGTCACCCTCTTCCCATCTGTGGGACGAGAGGAAACCTTAGATGATCCACCATGCAGAGACAAAAAGATTAGCATTTTTTAGCTTGAAGTTCAAAGGATTTTTACATTTATTTATAAGAAACATTTAGTTGATATTTGGACATTTTAGAATAAGGTTATTTTTATTTTTGTTCTCACATCTTGGACTTCTCGGTAGACCCCGCGCCCCATACAAGTAGACCAGTGCTGTAAATCACATATGAGAGTTGGGGATTTTGCAAGATTGGGGGTCAAAGAGTTTACAGATGTAATGGAATTTGTTTTCTTTATTTTAGCTCCCTTTGAAAATGGACATTTTGTGGAGCAAGAGGCTGACAGCATCCGCCGGCCAATGCTGTAATAGGCTGCAGAACAACCGCCGCTTCTCATATATTGAGCTTTCTGAAAAAGTCTGCGATTCTGCCGGTAGGTTTCACATCACATCCATCCTACAGCTTCATAAGACAACCTGTATACAGGGCAAAAAAACTGCTACTTGTTATGCAGAACATCTTAGAAACTCATTGTACATACTGTCATAAGAAAAACTAAGTACACCCTCTTTGAATTCTAGTATTTTACATATCAGGAGAAAATAAAAAAAAAGTATCAGCTCCATAGAAAGTCCTAAAAGTAGGGAAATACAATCTCAGAAACCAACGTGAAAAAAAAATATATTGCATCATTATTTAACAAAAAGTAGGCCAAAAGGCAACAACGGTGTGTGATAAAGTACACCGTCGATGCAACTTCAAGTTATTGCTGCTAAAGATGATTCTAAAAGCTATTGATTGATGGGGTGTACTTATTTTTCACTCTCTGCTTCTGCATTTTGAAGTAGGTTTCGGTAAATAAATAATGGCACGGTTGACTTGTCACGTGTTGTTCATCTCATGATGTATTTTGTATTTTGTCCTGCTATGTAAAACCAAATAGTTCAATCAGGGTGTACTCAGACTTTGTCATAACTGTATAACCTCTTGTTTTAGAGCGAGTACGATCCACACTTGCGCATGAGATGTGCCATGCCGCCTCTTGGATAATCAACCGTGAACGCAAAGACCACCATGGCTTGTTATGGCAGGCTTTCACAAGAAGGGTAAACCTTATCCATCCCGAGCTGCCAAAAGTGACGGAATATCACAATTATACCATCAACTACACCTACAAGTACAAATGCCACCGGTGTGATAAAGAGTAAGTGGATTTTATGACCCATCTCCTCCGGACACACAATCACTGCGGAGAGACGTCCGTGCGGTTCTGTTGGTGGAATGCTTTCATACTTTACTACTATCAGAGCGGACTGACGTCTGGGGGGCGGTAGGGTTTAGGATGCTACGTGTTATATTTTCTGTGCTGGGCCAGTTCTTAATATATTGATTTCAATTTGTTCTTTTGAATATAATCCATGGTATTAATGAGCGTTCATTCCAGTCCAGTAACCAATATTCCTCTTATCTTTGCAGAATTGGGCGATTTAGACCAATACCTGGCAATAAACGTAAATGCCGCCGGTGCGGAGGACGAATGCGACAACTACCCAGCAGCTAAACATGTAACCATTCTTCAGAATATTTAGTCTCTAATTTGATTTCTTTAAAATGTAAAGTTGAGACACTTTTATATATTTTCCCCTGAGTAGCGAGACAATGAATATCTGTGTTCATCACCAGCAATTAGCGGTAAAGATCCAGAATCCGTCCTCATAGGTTCCAGATAAGCCCCGGTTACATTTCCCATAACTTGCTGGCTATGGAATGATTGACCATTCCCAGCAATTATCTACAAAGCTCTGGAAAACCTTCTATGAGTTTACGCTTTGTTGGATGTAATTATTTTCTTTCTATTTTCAGGTTCATTATTGGAACAGTGAGATTCCTCTAAATATTGTCATCTCATCCACCTGTGATGGAGGTAAGAACGAATCTTCCATTATTGTCAGCAATCAATAATAAAAGTGAATTTTACAATATTGAGAATCTGGAGTCTCTAATTTAGTCTTTTATTGAGTTTTATCATTTAAAGGTTAAATACTTTTATATATTTTGCCTTTTTCCACCACCGTGTAGGGAGACAATCAGTTTACGTCTTCATCACAAGCAGCGAACAGCAAACATTCAGAATCCACCTCTTCTGATGGACACAAAGCTTCTGACGGGCGTTTTCCAGGTAAATTTTTCGGTGCTTTTCCTCCAATCATTCTTGTTTTCAAGAAGTGCAACAGCGAGGACAGTGTAAGCAAGGTGTCATAACAGAAGAAATGCAATATCGGTTTTATTACTGCATTATTTGTTCTAATTATTATTTTTTCTTGCTGCACAATTTTTAAATTCTGTCTGAGAAAGGAAGGAAATGATGAAAGTTATCAGCCTACTGCTGCGGAGGAATCTCCAACACCCAGTCTGACGGGCGAGATGAGCCCCTCTGACATGGCATGCCGTATAGATCTATTGTGAGTGCTCTCACCATAGCCGTATGGCTCATGTCGCATTTATCTCACATTACACTATTATTGGCAGCTTCCTATTTCCAATCTCCACATTGGCCTTCTTTGTAGACAATATATAATGCAATATTTCAGGTCTATTTCACCTTCAGCTGATGACCAGGAATACAATGCTGAAGTTCCTTCTCTGAGTTTGATTCTTTTGATCACCAGTACCTTTTGTCAAGTTTTTTAAAAACATCTTTTAATTGTTTTCAGGTTAATGAGAAAGGCGACTTATCGCTTCTACACAGGCATGACACATCGTGGAAGAAAACCGTGAATTCCGGCCCCGACCTGCGCTGAGAACAGTTTCCAAGACCTGGAGAATCTCTACAAGTGCTTTATAATCAGAGCTGCCCAGCAATGGATATGGCGCTGGACATTTGAACTTCAATAGTCATCAATTGCTTTTTTTTTCTAATTTTTCTGAGTTAGATATAAATACCATTAAAAAATGAATATATTAATTCTTTCCAGTTTGGGATTTTTGTTCTGCAAAACGATGGCTGTTGATAAACATATTACAATCAATGTTGTCTACTTGTGATATTCAGCCATAATCTGCCTCGAACAATCGAGAGGAGCGGAGCTTTGTCTGCTGCTGTTAAACTGTTAAATGCAGCTGTCAATCTGTGAGAGTTGCATTTCACCCCTTAACGTCTAATGACGGACACAGTCCATCATGGCTGGGTGTCAGTTTCCGCACCAGGACGGACAGTGTCCATCATGCATGTAAAGTGTCACTAAAACTTGCAAACACCCAGTGATAGTTCAGCGCCGGCAGATGTGTATGACAGCTGAGAGGCACGGAAAGAGGTGCAGACACCAGTAGTGTAGTTACCAGGGGGGCAGAGGGTGTTGTTGCCTCGGGCCCCTTCCTTTGAGTGGGCCCACCCAGAGCTACTGCCACTGAGTATACCACCTGAGTTGTAATCAGGGTTACCGGTTAGAGGCCCACTCAGATTTTTCTCCCACCCCCGAGTTGAACCCCTAGGTACGCCTCTGGCAGGGACCCATGCTGTCGGTCCCCACACCCAGATCGCTGTAATCGGGCAGTCAATCTGACAGACCGCTCACAGCATGACTGCGCAGGAGATGCTGAAATATCAGCCCTTCCTGCCCGATCAGAGGAGAAGCTCGGTGCTGACAGTGCCAGAGCTGCTGCTGTTAGAAACTTGTGTGAAATCTAGAATCAATTTTTATCCCACTCCCAGTGGCACCCCAGTCTTCCTGTCCGTCCTCCCATCTCCTCTGTTATATATATATATATATGAAAGAGATTGAGATGGCTGCACATTTCTATTCGGCAGATGAGGCTTACGCCATGATCTGTTCGGATACAGACAGTGCCAGTGAAATGGCCGAGCAGTTTTTGCTGATGTCGTCCTCGCCCACACTCAGATCATAGTGGTCAACTGATGTCCTGTACGACACCCCTATGTTCAAAGAGGTAATGGCCTGGCGACGATTTGAGAGCATTCTTCAATTTCTACATTTTGCAGAAAACGCAAATTGCCCCCCTTCCAATGACCCCAGCTCTTTACAAAATCAGGCCCCTAATAAAATATTTTAACAATAAATTTTCTCAGACATTTACCACAGAAAAAATATTTCTGTGTGGACGAGTCCCTGGTCTTTTTCAAGGGCAGGCTGCATTTCAAGCAGTACTTGCCGAATTAAAGGTCCAGATTCGGACTGAAAATATATAAGTTGCGTGAAGGCGACTCTGGCTACATACATAAATTCCGGGTCAGGGCCGGCTCCAGGTTTTCATGGGCCCCGGGCGAAAGAGTCTCAGTGGGCCCCTTTAACACATACCACAATTCATGATGCACAGATACGGCAGAGAAATATAGGTATCGTACAATGCCAAAGATTTCACTTCTTACATTACATGACTGATATCTATTGTAAATTCTACAATAGCTCAGAAACCAGACAGTATAGTCCTCCATACAGTATTATGGGCACCACATAGTGCTCTGTACAGAATAATGAGCCACATATACTGCTCCATACAGAATAATGGACCCCATATAATGCTTAATACAGTATAATGAACCTCATATATTGCTCCATAGAGAATAATGAGCCCCATATATTGCTTCATACAATATAATGAGCCTCATATAATGCTCCAAACAGTATAATGAGCCCACATATTGCTTCAAACAGAACAGTGGGCCCCATATATTGTACTATACATAATGGGCCCCATATAATGCTCCATACAGTATATTATGGGCACCATATAATGCTCCATACAATATATGATGGGTCACACATATAATGCTCCATACAGTATATAACGAGCCCAATGTATTACTCCATATTTGATGGGCCCAATATAATGCTTCAATATATGATGGGCCACATATATTACTCCATATATAATGGGTGCACACTAGTCATCATGTCCTCTGATCTGAAACATCACAGTCAGAAGACACGGAAGTCGCTGCAGAGGAGGAACGGGGAGAGGTAAGTATTGCAAGTATCATGGCCCTGAGCAAGCGACGGGGGCTCACTTGTGGGGGCTGGCACTTGACCTTAATAGCTCGCCGGTGTCCCCGACAGCGAATGAGCCCCCCGACCTGCTCAAGCACTTGCCCAGGTGCTGATACCGTCCCTGATTACGACTATTTTTATATCTATATCTATATACACTGCTCAAAAAAATAAAGGGAACACTTAAACAACAACTTAAATAACTCCAAGTCAATCACACTTCTGTGAAATCAAACTGTCTACTTAGGAAGCAACACTGATTGTCAATTTCACATGCTGTTGTGCAAATGGAATAGACAACAGATGGAAATTATTGGCAATTATCAAGACACCCTCAATAAAGGAGTGATTCTGCAGGTGGGGACCACAGACCACATCTCAGTACCAATGCTTTCTGGCTGATGTTTTGGTCACTTTTGAATGTTGGTTGTGCTTTCACACTCATGGGAGCATGAGACAGACTCTACAACCCACACAAGTGGCTCAGGGAGTACAGCTCATCCAGGATGGCTCATCAATGCGAGCTGTGGCAAGGTTTGCTGAGTCTGTCAGCGTAGTGTCCAGAGGCTGGAGGGGCTACCAGGAGACATGGAGGGGGCCGTAGGAGAGCAACAACCCAGCAGCACGACCACTACCTCTGCCTTTGTGCAAGGAGGAACAGGAGCACTGCCAGAGTTCTGCAAAATGACTCCCAGCAAGCCAAAAATGTGCATGTGTCTGCAAAAATGGTTAGAAACTGACTCCATGAGGATGGTCTGAGTGCTCGACGTCCACAGATGGGGGTTGTGCTCACAGCCCAACACCCTGCGGCCCTCCAAAGAAATGCCACCCCACACCATTAATCAAATTTCTAGGTAGTGCATTCCAAAGAATTGGTGCAGTACATTAGAAGTCTTGGAGAGGTTCTGATTATTGAGGATGTTATCTTCACATCATTATGAGAATAGAGGGCACAGATAGGGTGGTAGACTGAGAAGAGGGAGGAGATGTAGTGTGGTGCTGAACCGTGGAGTGCTTTGTGGGTGAGAGTGATAAGTTTATATTGAACTCTGGAGTGGATGGGTAACCAGTGTAATGACTGGCTCAAGGTAGAGGCATCGGTGTCACAGTTGGTGAAGTCAAGGGATAACAATATCTCTAGGATCCGGACAGTCATTACACAGGCAGGTGCCATGGAAGGGGTTCATGGTTCCATACAAACTGTTACTGAACGGGCAGCAGCCACGGGACAAATGGAGGAGTATGAGGAAGAAGAGTTAATGGGCATGCAACAGTCAGGAGATGAAGTGGATAATAATCCCCTCTGTGTTGTCTCTAATTTGAGGAAGGGGACGGAGGAAGCAAGCTTGAGTGTTAACTCGCCACCAACACAGCATGGACCTCATGGAAGAACCTGACACAGGAGCGCCTTCTTGCTGTACTATCTGCATCATCATGCCCTTATATTTAGGATTAGAAGTAGTACTGACTACTGGGTTGTCATTCTGTCAGATCCACAGTACAAGAGTAAATTTTGCCAGAGGCGTTCCCCCCTTGTAAGGGATGCGCGCATGCTGGAGTATTATATAAACACGCTAGTAGACAATCTTAAGAGTGGTTTTTCCCAAGACAGCAGTGAGGTACACAGTGTGCATTGCAGTTATAGACTTCCAACCCCGGGAATGTTGAGTAGTCAAAGGAAAAATATTAGCAGCTTCAGTGTACGTGGCATAAGCAAATTCTGTGTGTCATTTCACATATTTTTTAGACCAGCTCATGCACCAGCAGAAGAGAATACAGGTCTGACATGATGTAAACGACTAACGGAGAGGAAGGTGCAGGAGTATCTCGAGCTCAATATCAAGGCCATCAGGTGGAATTTGGACCCATTTGCATTTTGGTAGTCAAAAATGGAAGAGTGGCCTGAGCTCGCCTGTCATGCATTGGAGGTTTTGTCATGCTTGGTAGCCAGCATTCTCTCAAAACGTGTCTTCAGTGCTGCTGGTGGTCTCCTGAAATTGTAGACTTCCTAACTTTCATCAAGAAGAACAAGTCATGGATTTCCAATGACTTTTGCATTCCAGTCGCAGACATGGCAGACTAGGCATGGTGTCATTTTTAGTGTCATGCATTGATTTTGCGCTATTGCAGTCTGTGACACGTTTATTGTGGCTTCTGTGCCTACTGTTGCTACTGCTGCTGATGTTACAAACATTTTTTTTTTAATGTGGAGACTCCAAGTTTGGTCTCCATATGGTGTGTTGCCTGTAGTGGAAGGGGTGTCACAGCACAATTATACTATTTCTACTCTGGGAAAATTGATGCCACTTTAGTGGTGTGTGACAATAATTTTTTGAAATGTGGAGACACCAAGTTGGGACTCCATATGGTGGGTTGCCTGTAGTGGAAGGGTTCTCAGAGGCCCATTATACTGTTTCAACTCTGGGGAATATGATGCCACTTTAGTGCTGTGTGACAATAATTTTTTGAAATGTGGAGACACCAAGTTGGGACTCCATCTGGTGGGTTGCCTGTAGTGGAAGGGTTCTCAGAGGCCCATTATACTGTTTCAACTCTGGGGAATATGATGCCACTTTAGTGGTGTGTGACAATAATTTTTTGAAATGTGGAGACACCAAGTTGGGACTCCATATGGTGGGTTGCCTGTAGTGGAAGTGATGTCAGAGGCCCATTATACTGTTTCAACTCTGGGGAATATGATGCCACTTTAGTGCTGTGTGACAATAATTTTTTGAAATGTGGAGACACCAAGTTGGGACTCCATCTGGTGGGTTGCCTGTAGTGGAAGGGATGTCAGAGGCCCATTATACTGTTTCAACTCTGGGGAATATGATGCCACTTTAGTGGTGTGTGACAATAATTTTTTGAAATGTGGAGACACCAAGTTGGGACTCCATATGGTGTGTTGCCTGTAGTGGAAGGGATGTCAGAGGCCCATTATACTGTTTCAACTCTGGGGAATATGATGCCACTTTAGTGGTGTGTGACAATAATTTTTTGAAATGTGGAGACACCAAGTTGGGACTCCATCTGGTGGGTTGCCTGTAGTGGAAGGGATGTCAGAGGCCCATTATACTGTTTCAACTCTGGGGAATATGATGCCACTTTAGTGGTGTGTGACAATAATTTTTTGAAATGTGGAGATTCCAAGTTGGGACTCCATCTGGTGGGTTGCCTGTAGTGGAAGGGGTGTCAGAGGCCCATTATACTGTTTCTACTCTGGAAAATATAATGTAACTTTAGTGGTGTGTGACAACAATTTTTTGAAATGTTTGTACTCCAAGTTGGGTCTTTATCTGTTGGGTTGACTGTAGTGGCAGGGGCATCAGAGGGTCGTTATACTATTTCTACTCTGGGGAATTTGATGCCACTTTAGTCGTGTAGGACAATTATTTTGTGAAATGTGGAGATTCCAAGTAGCGTCTCCATCTGGTGGGTTGCCTGTAGTGGAAGTGGTGTCAGAGGCGCATTATACTATTTCTAATATGGGGAAACTGATGCCATTTTAGTGGTGTGTGAGAATATTTTTTATAAATGTGCAGACTCCAAGCTGGGTCTCCCTCTGGCGTGTTGCCTGTAGTGGAATAGTTGTCAGAAGCCCATTGTACTGGTTCTACTCTGGGGAAATTGATGCCACTTTATTCGTGTGTGACAAAAATTTTTTGAATGTTTGCACTCAAAGTTGGGTCTCCATCTCGTGGGTTACTTGTAGTGGAAAGGCTGTCAGAGGCCCATTGCTCTATTTCTATTTTGGGGAAATTGATGCCACTTTATTGGTGTGTAGCAATTTTTTAAAAATGTTTGCACTACAAGTTGGAATTAGAGATGGTCTATTTCACCATGGATGGAAGACACCCCTTGTCAGAAAGGAAAAGAGAAGACTAACAAAGGACACAGGCAGAGGCGCACATGAATGACAGTGGTTAGAGAGGTGTTAGTATTTTGATATTCAGGCTAAATATTGGTGAATAAATGTGAATTGTCAGCTCTGCTCATGGACCTTAAGGAAGAAGTTGTTCTTCATTTGCATTGGATCCTCAGTGAAATGTAACAAATGTTTACAGATCTCTGAAGTCAACACTTACTTTCTGACCAGAATGGTTTTCTACATTTGCATAACTTGAAGCTCACGGACCCACCATTTAAAAGCTCCAATGGGGTTCTATACCAGGGACAGGAAATTATTCATTTGAGGAAAGCGTTTGCAAATATCCAATTAGGAGAAGGAGCCACCACTCCTTCTGGGCATGAAATTCCACAAAGGCTTAGAACACGGTGGAGCAGGAGTTCCTATGTAGGGTAATGAAGTAGTTTGGGCTTGGTGAGAATTTTACTAGGAGGATCCAAGGCCGGAACAAGGTATTTTTGTGCCGTAGGCAGATGAAGCCGATGGTGCCCCCCCCGATGAACTTTCAGTCCCTAAGTAAAGGAATGGGTCAGAGACTAAAGCGACAGGTCCCCTAACGCCCCTCTCCTTTCCTTCTGATGGGTTAAGTAGCAAGCTGTTAAGACTACTGTCAATAGAATTGCTACCTTTTTTACTCAAAAATACCAGCAAAAGTAAAAAGAGTGATGTGATGTACTTTAGAGAAGTGGCTCAACAGGGAGTATTTTTTTTAAGATAGATATAGAATCATTCATTGTTTAAGAACCATTAAGAGAATACAAATCGCTCTATTCATCCCTGACAGCCTATATTTCAAATCTCAGACCTAGTGATGGTCATGGAAACTAATATAGCTTAACTATAATGGGGGCTGTTTGGTTTCAGTTAAGATGTCCAGCATTTGGAAGACATCATAATAGAAACTAAACAGACCCTATTATAGATATAGGGATACATATGATGATTTTACTCCCATCAGGGTAGTTCTGGTGCCGTATTTCTGTATTGATGGTGCTTCTGCTGATGTATTCATGTATGGATGGTGGTTCTAACAATGTATTTATGTAGTAATGAATGTTCTGGTGACTGATTCATAACCAGAACCATCATCAATATAAAACCAAAATCATCCTCACTACATAAATTGAACACCAGAGCTATCACTAGTACATACATACGGCACCAGAACCATCATTAGTAAATAACTATGTCGTTAGAACTTCCATCAGTATATGAAAATGGCACCAGAACCACCATCAGTAGATAAATGCATCACCAGAAAGCTCATCAGTACAGGACTACATCACCAGAACCACTATCAGTACATTAATGTGTCACCAGAACCACAGCCAGTGAAATAAGTACAACATCAGCACCATTATCTACATAATTACGGCACCAGAACTGTAAGGAAAACACACGAGCGGAGAGATGGGGGATACGGAGCTTACACAGCCACAGCTCTCTGGCGCCCCCTTACCCTCAGGTCAGTCAGGGAACTCCACCTAGGTTATGGAGTTGCCGGAGAGGCTGCCCTGTCATTTACTGGTTATCAGGGCACTCTGCAGTGATTGCTGTATATATATCACCAGTCCCAGTCCGGGAATATATATATACAGTATATATAAAAACCTCCGGTCAGTCACTGCCAGCATCCCCCAATAACATCAGAACAGTATGCTGCCACCAGTTCCTCATTAGATATAAGCCCAGTCCGTTTAAAAGCTTATATCGGGTCAGAAACCAAACCCAGGAAGCGTAAAAGTACTAGCCGAACTCACGGATGTGGGAAATCGGGTTTCCAGATAAAAGAGCAGCCCAGGATTAATTGATAGTTTAATTGCCGAAAGGCTCATTAGATAATACAATTATATACAGAGTAATATACAGATATTACAGCCAAAAGTACAGATAAAAGTAGGGTACAGGTATGGGGAGTGCAGTCAGCTGTATGTGCCACGTTTCTTACCACTTGTGGATAAGGGAAGTTCTGGTATCCACAGGCACCTTGTTAGCTTCTGGTCCGTCTCCACACGTGACGTGACGTGGCTTCCATGGCAGAACCAAGACAAAGGCTAAATGTGTGCAGCTAGCTTTTTAACCCCTAGCTCGCCCCTCCAATATTTGCCATTGTCCCTCTGGGTTGGACTGAATTCTGCTCCCTTGAACTCTAGCTAAAATAAATCCCAATATTTAGGCTGAGTCATAACTTCCTAGCGGGAGGTTCAAATCAACGACTGCCATCTCAGTGCGTTCGTTGGGTCTGGAAAGATATTGAGAGTCCAAACTTGGGTCGGCTAAGTGGTTCTGGAGAGCCAGTCTCGATGCTTAGTATCTGGGGCAACTAGAAATATATGAGACAATGGTACTCTCATAATTCATCTCTAGGTGTCGGTGACGCTCAGTCTAGATCTTCCTTTGGTGTTGGCCACCTTGCACAAAAGATAGCAGGCGGTTCTAGCTCTTGCCGTCATTAACACGTGGCCTCTAATTCTCTGACCAAATGGTGAAGTTCTGTTCTTTTGGGGATTTGTGTACTTATCCCAAGAGTGGGGGGCCACTTCAGGAGTGGAGGAAGATCTCTGGACAATATATTGGGCCTGAATAGTACATCCAAAATGGAGTCTCCCTCATCCCTCACTTGGGGCTGTTTGGTTTCAGTTAATATGTCCAGCATTTGGAAGACATCATAATAGAAGCTAAACAGACCCTATTATAGATATAGGGATACATATGATGATTTTACTCCCATCATGTTAGTTCTGGTGCCATATACCTTGTGAGAATCAGGGAGGAATAGTGGATGAGGGCAGGTATATCTCGCCCAGATACCTTTCCTATGTGGCCTGGTCCGGTCAGTATCTCACCTGGTGACTAATGAATAATGGGAAGCGGATATAAAAGGAGGCCAGGTGGTGTGTTAGTAGCTCAGCCTGGGGAACACAGAGAGCCTGTCTGTGTGAGCGACACTTGTGAGTGAAAGCTGTGCTTACGGTAACGCTGGTTTGGGTGGCTGGGAGAAGCCCTCCAGTTGGTAGTTAGTACGGACCCTGTTTAGTTAGTGCCGGACAGGCAAGGAATTGTTTTATGTTTATTTTCCTGTATGTTTTGCTTTCACCTGAAATAATCCTGACCCAGCGTCAGTTATGTCCAAAACCCGGCTGTGCACCTGAGTTTCATGCTAAACCCACGTGACCTTTGACCCCAGCAAAGGTGATCCCGGAGTGTTTTATCACACCCTGTATTGATGGTGCCTCTGGTGATATATTCATGTATGGATGAAGGTTCGTATAATGTAGTGATGAATGTTCTGGAGATTGATTCGTAACCAGAACCATCATCAATATGAAACCAAAATAATCATAAGTACATAAATTGAACACTAGAGCTTTCACTAGTACATACATACGGCACCAGAACCATCATTAGTAAATAACTATGTCACTACAGCCTCTATCAGTATATGAATATGGCACCAGAAGCACCATCAGTAGATAAATGTATCACCAGAAAGCTCATCAGTACAGGACTACATCACCAGAACCACTATCAGTACATTAATGCGTCACCAGAACCACAGCCAGTAAATAAATACACCAGCATCATTATCTACATAAATACGGCACCAGGATCATCACTGGTAAATAACTATGTCACTAGAGCCACTATCAGTACATGAATACAGCCCAATAGCCAGCATCAGGAGATAAAGGCATCACCAGAATCATCATCAGTACATGAATACATCACGAGAACCACAGCCAGTAAATAAATACAACATCATCATCAGTGTATGTGGACACCACCAAAACTATCACTAGTACATGAATACATCACCAGAACCACCATCAGTACTGTTGGGGTGACCTCGTAATGTGAGATCTTAGTGACTGCCTGCCCCTGACCTGATAAATATGAGCCGAATGCATGCATAGAAGACGGACATCAGACACAAGGTCAGGTGTGCTCCTCTCTTGGCCAGTGCTGTCACAGAACTGACTTTATTTGTATAAACGAAAGACCATGTAATAGGCAGGAAAAGGGCATTGCTCAGCTTCTCCGGAGCCATTGTACCAGTCTGTATAAGGTCCGTGCTAAGTCTATTCCACATATGGTCTTCAGTGTATCCTCATCACATTCCAAGGATTCTAGGGCATAGTTCCAGCATATAGACACCACCTTGCCACACCACGTCTGAACTAGCTTATGTTAGATTAATAATTGATTTCATTAGCCGTTCTCTCCTTCACAGTACAGCAATAAGTTGTATTGTCAAGTCAGGCCCATATACCGTATATAATCGCGTATAAGCCGAAATTTTCAGCCCATTTTTTTGGCTGAAAGTCCCCCCTCTTGGCTTATACGCGAGTCATATATGCCAGGGGGTCGTGGGGTGGGGCGGGGGTGTCAGATCACACTGAGCCCCTCTGGCACGGTCTCTGCAGCCCCCTGCTTGTCCCACTGTCTCAGGCTCCTTCCTTCAGCGGTTATGTGGTACTGCTCATTAAAGTCATGAATATGCGCATATTTATGACTTTAATGAGCGGTACCACGTGACCGCTGAAGGAAGGGAAACCTTCGGAGAATGGGGCTGCAGAGACCACACCAGGAGGGGGTAAGTATACCCGATATTCACCTGTCCCCATTCCAACGCTGCTCTCCGCTGTCTGCCGCGTCCTCTGTTAGTGACATTCAGGCAGCAGAGGGCGCGATGACATGGTTACTGCGCGCTGTGCCCTCTGCTGCCTGAACATCACTGACGGAGGACACGGCAGACACCGGCACCTGTTCCCCAGTGAAGGAGAGGTGAGTATGTCTTTTTTTTATTTGCAGCAGCATATGGGGTATAATCTATGGAGCAGCATATGGGGGCATAATCTGGGGGCAGCATATGGGGCATAATCTATGGAGAATTTTATGTAGCAGCATATGGGGCATAATCTATGGAGCACCTTATGGGGCAGCATATGGGGGCATAATCTATGGAGCATCTTATGGGGCAGCATATGGCGGCATAATCTTTGGAGCAGCATATGGGGCCTATTCTATGGAGCAACTTATGGGGCAGCATATGGGGGCATAATCTATGGAGCATCTTATGGGGGCATAATCTATGGAGCATCTTATGGGTCCTATTCTATGGAGCATCTTATGGGGCCATTATTAACCTTTGTGCAGCATTATATGGGGTGTATTTTGTATGGAGCATTATATGGGGCTCCTGATTCAATATGGATGTTCAAAAACATTTAATCTACTGATGTCTCAATTACAGTAATTTTACTTTTATTGGTATCTATTTTTATTTTTGAATTTTACCAGTAGCTGCTGCATTTTCCACCCTAGGCTTATACGCGAGTCAATAAGTTTTCCCAGTTTTTTGTGGAAAGAGTAGGGGGGTCAGCTTATACACAAGTATATACGGTACATTTGGTATTCAATTAAATTAAATGATTATTAAGAAAAAATCAAGACAATTAATGCAGGGGTGAGAATAAATTACCAAAAAGAAGGGGCTGTTACACCGCTCCGCCATACTCACCCGGCCTCCGCTCCCACGCCGCAGTCGCCCTCCACTCCCACGCCGCAGCCTCTCTCCACCCGACGGCCGCGGCGGTCACCTGAGACAGGCCCGCGACCGATGCCTTCCCTGCATGCTATGCACATGCGCCATAAGCCGCGCCTCCTTCCTGCTTCTTATGCTCCGGCTGTGCCCTGACCCGGAAGCACCTTTGGACCAATGGCTGACCAGACGGAGCCATATCAGGCCGCTTCCCCCTGAGGGAGGCGCCTGATCGTTGTGTTTCCTGACACTCTGGCCTCGCTCCATCGTGCACACTCTGCTCCTGCAGTTCCTGTCTCGGCTGCTCTTCACAGCAGCTTCTCAGTCCTGCTACCCGTGTTCCTGGTGTTCCCCTTCCGACGCCCCGCCTCGTTTCACCGGGGATCCCAAGCTCTGTAGGGGGTTCTTAAATAAGTGTAGTCTCCACTTTGAATGGCTGCCGCAGCAATATCCCTCGGACCGGGCCAAAGTGGCCTTCATCATGTCCCATCTGGAGGGAGAGGCCCTGTCTTGGGTAAACCCGCTCTGGGAACGTGACGACCCGGTCGTTTCGAATCTCCCGGTTTTCCTGGATACATTTCGTAAGGTTTTCGATGAGCCGGGCCGGTTAGCCTCTCTCACTGAGTCACTCTTTAACTTACACCAGGGTTCTCTCACGGTCGGACAGTACGCTATTCGCTTTCGCACTATTTCCTCCGAGCTCGGCTGGAATAACGTAGCTTTGGTGGGGGCATTCTGGCGCGGTCTTTCTAGTAAAATAAAGGATGAACTCGCAGGTCGAGATACCACGTCCACCTTAGAGGACCTTATCTCGCTGTCTACCCGCATTGACCTGCGCTTCCTGGAGCGCGCTCGGGAGTCAGCGAGAGACAGGCGCTCCTCCAGGTCAGTTTCTCCTTTCACTTAGTCTGCCAGCTCCCGTTCAGTCAAATATTCTTCCCTCTCTTTGGGTGAGCCCATGCAGATAGATCATCTCAGGTTGGCCGAGTTACGTCAGAGAGAGAGACGGGCACAGGGTCTGTGCCTCTATTGCGGTCATTTGTCACACTATATCCGCACCTGTCCTAAGAGACAGGGAAACTGTTAGGCGTCGGATTCCTGGCACTGCACAGCGGGAATCCAGAGCCAGACATCGTGCGGTCTCCCATTTCTCTCCGACCACTCGGACTCCTGCTCAGCAATCTCGGCTGGCCAGGTATCTCCCTCTGACTCGTTCTGTGAGCCTGGATGTTGCTGCCACCAATGGTGACGCAACCTGCTTTGCAGGGAACTGCTCCCGAGGCTAAGTCCTCATGCCGTGCTACTAGGCATGCCCACAACTTGTCCTCTCAGTGGAGAGCAGGGGTCACATGTGCAGGTCCTATGTCGGATCTGATTGGTCCTTCCTATAGTACTGGAAGGTCCCGGAAGCGCATGGCTATAAAAAGCCCGCATGGCGGCTCGGCCATGCGCTAGTGTAGCATATTATGCTGTGTGTGTATGGTGATGGATGCATGGACTGGTGACTGACTCATTTGAAACCCCTTCCCTCGGTTATTACGAATGGTGACAGATTGTTGGGTCGTCAGCTCCAGGTTGTGGCCAGCTACACGCCACTGTGCCTCCTGCACGACACACTAGCGTCCGACGGTGCTCGGTCGTTTCGGCGCCGTCGCTCAGCAGCGATAGTTATTGCCGCGCTGCGGTTGCAGTGTTCTTGGCGTCTGCGGTTGCAGCGTCATTCGCTGGGTATCCTGTGAAGTAAACAGGGCCAGCGTCCTCATACAACTCTGTTGTCTTAGCGACTCTGTGTGTGAACAGAGCCGTACTTAGCGTTCGGGTGATGTTAACCCGAGCGCAGTACCTCACCTTTCGGTGCATCCGCCATTACTTAGCAGCGGTCTTGTTACCTACCGCACGGTGGACCCCGGGAGGCGAACGCACCTCCTATTATTTATATCTGGTGCGTTCCGCCGACCCTAACATTACACTAGCGCCAGGGTCTGGCTAGTAATGGCGGATGAACAGCGACTGCTGCAGCACATCCGGCAGCTGCAGGGCAGGTTGGCGGCTCTCGAGTGTTCAGCCTCAGCTGCGGATGTTACTGCAGTCGCTGTTCAGGCAGCCACAGAGGGTGTTTCCCGTGTGACCACTGCCATCCCTGTCCCGACTTTGTCCCACCTCCCGCTGCCCGAAAAGTTCTCGGGTGATAGTGCAGCTTGTAGGGGTTTCGTAAGCCAGTGCTCTATACAGCTGGAGCTGCTGGCCGCCCGATTCCCCTCCGAGCGGGCTAAAGTGGGATTTATTATTTCCCTTCTGTCGGGCAGGGCTTTGGAGTGGGCCACACCGCTGTGGGATCGTGGTGATCATGTGGTGCAGGGTGCTTTGCGGTTCTTAGACACTCTGAAACAGGTCTTCCTGGGACCACGAGTCACCCATGACACCGCGCTCCGGCTGCTGGCACTGTCACAGGGCTCGTCCATGGTCAGTCACTTCGCCATCCAGTTCCGGACGCTGGCCTCAGAATTAGAGTGGCCAGATAAGGTCCTCATTCCGGCGTTCTGGAGAGGTTTGGCTGGCCATGTGAGGGACGCTCTGGCCACCAGGGAGATTCCCGCTACACTGGAGGAGCTTATCTCTGTCTCCACCCGAATTGATCTTCGCTTCATCGAGCGAAGGTTGGAACGGGACCAGTGTAGGCAGAGGTTTAGGTTGGCACCTTGTTTTTCTACACCTCTGGAATCCCCCGATCGGGCGTCCGAGCGTCAGGGGGCTTCCCGTGAGGGATCTAGACTCCGGTCCGCTCGAGCTCCTGTGAGCTGTCATATTTGTAGGCAGGCCAGTCACCTCGCCAACCGGTGCCCACAGCAGCAGGGAGAACGCTCGCGCCTAGTGGCCGTAGGAGGCGGCGCACTAAAGCCAGCGACGTTTTCCTCCAAGCTGTCCTTTAAGGGGACTCTTGGGTTTAATTCTTCCACTCTGGCGGTGGAGGTTTGCGTGGATTCCGGGGCGGAGGGCAATTTTATGTCGTCAGCCTTCGCCCAACGGTACGCTATACCTCTGGTTATGATGTCTACACCAGTCACCGTCAGAGTGGTAAACGGCACCACTCTACCCTCGCAGATAACTCACCAGACCGTCCCCTTGGTACTCTCTGTGGCTCCGTCTCATCAGGAGACGATATCCCTCCTCGTCATGCCCGAGGGTATTGACCAGGTACTTCTAGGGGTTCCCTGGCTGCGGTATCACTCCCCCCCATATAGAGTGGTCCTCAGGGAGGATTATTGGGTGGAGTAAGTCATGTGAGGGTAGAGGTCTGAGGGAGTGCGTTCAGGTTGCCTCCATCGAGGTTCCCGCTGATCTCTCCTCGCTCCCCAAACACTATCGGCAGTATGCAGACGTGTTCTCCAAAAAGGCGGCGGAGACCCTTCCACCGCATCGCCCCTATGACTGTCCTATTGACCTCTTGCCTGGTGCTGAGCCTCCCCGGGGTCGAGTCTATCCCCTATCTCTCCCGGAGACTGAGGTCATGTCTCAGTACATCAGGGAGAATCTGGCAAGAGGATTCATTAGGAAGTCAGTGTCACCAGCGGGGGCGGGATTCTTCTTCGTCCAGAAGAAGAGTGGGGAATTACGTCCTTGCATTGATTACACGGGTCTTAACACCAACACCGTTAAGAATAAATATCCACTGCCCCTGATATCAGAACTGTTTGATAGGCTACGAGGAGCGAGGGTATTTTCCAAACTTGATCTGCGGGGGGGCTTACAACCTGATTCGCATCCGTGATGGGGATGAATGGAAGACGGCATTTAACACCAGGGACGGGCACTATGAATACCTGGTGATGCCCTTCGGGCTCTGTAATGCCCCGGCCGTCTTCCAGGACTTTGTGAACGATATCTTCCGGGATATGCTTACCACCTCGGTTGTAGTCTATCTGGATGATATCCTCATCTACTCTCCAGATATTGACTAACACCGGAGAGAAGTTTGCAAAGTTTTCGATCGCCTGCGGGCGAACTCCCTCTATGCCAAGTTGGAGAAGTGTGTGTTTGAGCAGGAGTCCTTGCCTTTCCTGGACTATATATATCAGCCCAGGGATTGGCCATGGATCCTGCCAAGCTACAGGCGGTGATGGATTGGCAGGAACCTCATTCTCTCAAAGCGGTGCAGCGCTTTATGGGGTTCATAAATTATTATCGCCAATTCATCCCCCACTTCTCGACTTTGGTAGCACCCTTGGTAGCCCTCACCAAGAAGGGTGCAAATCCCAAGTTGTGGTCGGAACCGGTCTCCAAGGCCTTCTCCACCATTAAGTCCCATTTCGCTAGCGCTCCCATTCTACATCGCCCCGATGTAGACAAGCCCTTCATTCTGGAAGTGGATGCCTCTTCCGTCGGTGCTGGAGCAGTCCTGTTCCAGAAGGACACGCAAGGTCGGAAGCATCCATGCTTCTTTTTCTCCAAGACCTTCACACCGGCGGAGAGGAATTATGCCATCGGGGACAGGGAGTTGCTAGCGATGAAGTTGGCCTTCTCGGAGTGGAGACACCTCCTGGAGGGGGCTCGTCACCCTTTCCAGGTGTTCACCGACCACAAAAACTTGGTGTATTTACAAACAGCCCAGCGGCTAAACTCTCGCCAGGCTAGATGGTCCTTGTTCTTTTCCCGGTTCCATTTCACCCTCCACTTTCTCTCCGGGGAGAAGAACGTCCGGGCCGATGCTCTCTCCCGCTCCGTGGTGTCATCGGAGGAAGAGGAGGAGGAGCCTCGGCTGATCGTCCCATCCGAAAGCCTGAGGACTGTGGCTCCGGTTGCCCTTGAGTCTGTGTCTCCGGGCAAGACATTTGTCCCTGCCCGTCTGCGACCGGAGGTCCTCTCTTGGGCTCACTCGTCCAGAGTGGGTGGACATTTTGGGACAAAACGGACCTCCGACCTTATGGCGAGGACGTACTGGTGGCCACATATGGCGCGTGACGTCAAGGACTATATTGAGGCATGCGTCTCTTGCGCCCGGAATAGGTCCTCTCGGCAGCGGCCCGCTGGGCTTCTTTTCCCTCTGCCGATAGCAGACAGGCCCTGGGAGATGGTCGGTATGGACTTTGTGGTGGGGCTACCCAGGTCCAGCGGCAGCACGGTCATTTGGGTTGTCACCGACCATTTCTCTAAGATGGTGCACCTGGTACCTCTCTCCCGGTTACCATCAGCGCGGGGCCTGGCAGTCTTGTTCATCAAGCACGTTTTCCGCCTGCACGGCATGCCGGACAAGATTGTCAGTGACCGAGGTCCTCAGTTTGCGTCCCGGTTTTGGAGAGAGCTCTGTTCTCTACTCAGCATTGAGCTGAATCTCTCCTCGGCCTATCATCCCGAGACGAATGGGTTGATAGAGAGAGCCAACCAGACCTTGATAACATATCTTCGACATTTTGTCTCAGACAGGCAGGACGACTGGGCATCCTTGCTGCCGTGGGCAGAGTTCGCGTTGAACAATGCTGTGGCCGACTCTACCGGTCAAACCCCATTCCTCCTAAATTACGGTCAGCATCCGCGCTTTCCTGTACCCATGCCCGCACACCGGCGTCCTGCTCCAAGCTTCTCCCCTGGCGACATGGTATGGCTCTCTACCCGAAACATTAAACTGCGGGTTGAGTCGCCCAAGTTCGCGCCACGATACATTGGCCCATTCAAGGTCCTTGACCGACTTAGCTCGGTGGTCTACCGTCTGGCTCTTCCTCCACATTTGGCCATCTCGGACGTGTTCCATGTGTCCCTCCTCAAACCAGTTCACATGGCCCAGTTTTCCGAGCCATCTGCCGGGTCATCAGACTTATCGTCTGACGAGTTTGAGGTTAATGCCATCGTGGGGCGCAAGTTTGTCCGTGGCAAAAAATTTTATTTGGTAAACTGGAAGGGTCATGGTCCCGAGGCTCGTACCTGGGAGCCGGTGGAAAACATTCACGCACCGCTCCTGATCACGGCTTTTGAGCGCAGTGAGGCTCAGAGGGGAGGGGGCCCTAGGGGGGGGATAATGTTAGGCGTCGGATTCCTGGCACTGCACAGCGGGAGTCCAGAGCCAGACATCCTGCAGTCTCCCATTCCTCTCCGACCGCTCGGACTCCTGCTCAGCAATCTCGGCTGGCCAGGTATCTCCCTCTGACTCGTTCTGTGAGCCTGGATGTTGCTGCCACCTCTGGTGCAGCAATGGTGACGCAACCTGCTTTGCAGGGAACTGCTCCCGAGGCTAAGTCCTCATGCCGTGCTACTAGGCATGCCCACAACTTGTCCTCTCAGTGGAGAGCAGGGGTCACATGTGCAGGTCCTATTTCGAATCTGATTGGTCCTTCCTATAGTACTGGAAGGTCCCGGAAGCGCATGGCTATAAAAAGCCTGCATGGCGGCTCGGCCATGCGCTAGTGTAGCATATTATGCTGTGTGTGTATGGTGATGGATGCATGGACTGGTGACTGACTCATTTGAAACCCCTTCCCTCGGTTATTACGAATGGTGACAGATTGTTGGGTCGTCAGCTCCAGGTTGTGGCCAGCTACACGCCACTGTGCCTCCTGCACGACACACTAGCGTCCGACGGTGCTCGGTCGTTCCGGCGCCGTCGCTCAGCAGCGATAGTTATTGCCGCACTGCGGTTGCAGCGTTCTTGGCGTCTGCGGTTGCAGCGTCATTCGCTGGGTATCCTGTGAAGTAAACAGGGCCAGCGTCCTCATACAACTCTGTTGTCTTATCGACTATGTGTGTGAACAGAGCCGTACTTAGCGTTCGGGTGACGTTAACCCGAGCGCAGTACCTCACCTTTCGGTGCATCCGCCATTACTTAGCAGCGGTCTTGTCACCTACCGCACGGTGGACCCTGGGCGGCGAACGCACCTCCTATTATTTATATCTGGTGCGTTCCGCCGACCCTAACAGAAACGACTCCACCTAGGTCAGGCAAGAGAGGCCTTCCTAGGTGATGATGATTCCTCTCAACCCCTTACGATTTCTGTGCTTTTGGTTTCAGGGGGGAGGCGTGGTTCCGAGGTGGCCTACGTGGATTCGGGCTCAGCGGGTAACTTCATTCGGCCGGAAGAGGTAGACAAATACCAAATTCCTGTGGTCACTCTATCTAACCCAATTCAGATTGCCACCGTGGATGGCAAACCGCTACAGGTGACCGTCACCTTGGTCACTGAAGAGGTGGAGTTGCAAATCAGAGCCTTACATCGAGAGAAAATAGCCTTTTACGTTTTACCTAAGCTCTCTCACGTCATTCTACTCGGTCTTCCATGGTTAAGGACTCATCAGCCTGTTCTCGACTGGTCTTCTGGGGAGATACTCCGCTGGGGGCACCCGTGCCAAGCTCTCTGTCTGACTCCTGTCCGCCTGGCGGCCGCTCCACGGTCGCCTCCAGGCCTCCCGAGTCTTCCTCCAGCTTACAGCTCCTACGCCGATGTTTTTGATAAGAAGGAAGCGGAGGTCCTCCCTCCACACCGGCCGTTTGACTGCCCAATTGAACTTGTTTCCGGTTCAACCCCCCCAAGGGGCAGAATCTACCCTCTGTCTCCCGCAGAGACCACCGCCATGCCCGAGTACGTCCGAGAGAACCTCGCCAAAGGCTTTATACGGAAATCCTCTTCGCCCGCGGGAGCCGGGTTCTTCTTCGTCAAAAAGAAGGACGGAACTCTACGGCCATGCATTGACTATAGGGGCTTGAATGAGATTACCATCAAGAACAGGTACCCTCTTCCACTCATTCCGGAACTGTTTGACCGTCTCAGAGGGGCTCGGGTCTTTACCAAGCTGGACCTCAGAGGAGCCTACAATCTGGTCCGTATCCGTGCAGGTGACGAGTGGAAGACCGCTTTCAACACTCGAGATGGCCATTACGAGTACCTGGTCATGCCCTTCGGTCTTTGCAATGCTCCTGCAGTCTTTCAAGAGTTCGTCAATGAGATCTTCCGGGATCTCTTGTACTCCTGTGTGGTCGTGTACTTAGACGACATCCTCGTCTTCTCGCCGGACCTCTCCTCCCACAGAAAGTGTGTCCGCCTGGTGCTTCAGCGCCTTCGGGAGAACCGTCTGTATGCGAAGATCGAGAAATGTCTCTTCGAACAGACCTCTCTGCCATTCCTGGGTTACATTATCTCCGACGCTGGTCTAAGGATGGATCCCGAGAAGTTGTCTGCTATCCTCAAATGGCCTTGCCCCGTCGGATTGAAGGCGATACAACGATTCCTCGGGTTCGCCAACTATTACCGGCAATTTGTCTCCCACTTCTCCGCGATCACAAGACCCATTTCTGTGCTCACCCGTAAAGGATCTACTTCCAAGGATTGGTCTCCTGAGGCAGAGGAGGCCTTTCTGAACCTAAAACGGGCTTTCTCCACGGCTCCGGTCCTTCATCGCCCTGAGAGCGATCGACCTTTTGTACTCGAGGTGGACGCTTCCTCGACTGGTGCCGGGGCGGTGCTGTCCCAGAGAACCGCCTCCGGTCGCCTGCATCCTTGTGGCTTCTTCTCGAAGGCCTTTTCTCCATCCGAGTGCAACTGCTCGATCGGTGACCGGGAAATTTTGGCCATCAAGTTGGCCTTGGAGGAATGGCGCCACCTCCTGGAAGGAGCCGTCCATCCTTTTGTCATCTTCTCGGACCACAAGAATCTGGCCTATCTCCAGTCTGCCCAGAGACTAAACCCTCGCCAGGCCAGATGGTCTTTATTTTTTGCCCGATTTGATTTCGAGCTCCGATTCCGTCCTGGCAACAAGAATTCCAAAGCCGACGCCCTGTCCAGGGTCTTCCAACCACACGAATCCACGGAGGAACTGTCGCATATCATTGATCCCACTAGAATCATCACCGTGGCTCCAGTGAACTGGCTTACTCCTCCACCTGGCAGGACGCTTGTGCCAGAGAATCTCAAGCAAAAGGTTCTTCTATGGGGGCACTCCTCCAAACTGGCCGGCCATGCTGGAACTAAGAAGACCCTTGACCTTATCAAACGTCACTACTGGTGGCCCTCACTTCGCCAAGATGTACTCGACTTTGTGGCTTCTTGTCCATCCTGTGCAAAAAACAAGGTGCCACGGAGATCTCCGTCCGGCTTGTTGCTTCCGTTGCCTGTCCCTACGGTTCCTTGGGAGAACATTGCCATGGATTTCATCACCGACCTACCCTGCTCTGTGGGCTGCTCAGTCATTCTGGTGGTGGTGGATCGTTTTTCCAAGATGGCTCACTTCATCCCTCTGCCCGGTCTTCCCTCAGCGCCAGAGCTGGCCGAAATCTTCATTCATCAAGTCTTCAGGCTTCATGGACTACCTCGACGCATTCTGTCTGACCGAGGGGTTCAGTTTACCTCCAAGTTCTGGCGTTCGCTTTGTAAGCTCATGAACGCTTCCCTCGACTTCTCCTCGGCCTACCATCCACAGTCCAACGGACAAGTAGAGCGTACCAACCAGACGCTTACGGGATACTTACGTCACTTCTCTAACGCCCACCAGAACGATTGGGTCAACTTATTCCCCTGGGCAGAGTTCGCTTATAACAACCATGCTGGTGAGTCTTCGTTTTTCATTGTTTTTGGCAGACATCCCGATGTTACTGTCGTCCTACTCCAGTCCTGCCTTGTGTTCCTGCTGTCCTACTCCAGTCCTGCCTTCGGTGTTCCTGTTGTCCTACTCCAGTCCTGCCTTGTGTTCCTGCCGTCCTACTCCAGTCCTGCCTTCAGTGTTCCTGCCGTCCTACTCCAGTCCTGCCTTCAGTGTTCCTGCCGTCCTACTCCAGTCCTGCCTTCAGTGCTCCTGCCGTCCTACTCCAGTCCTGCCTTCAGTGCTCCTGCCGTCCTACTCCAGTCTCAGTCTTACTCCGGTCCATCCAGAGCCGCCCCTCTCGGTACCGGCTACCGTGGTACTCGAACCCCTGGGCCTGCTCCTAACGGTCCCTGTATAGGGGTCGGTTCCACCTGGCAGCTCGCCCGGGGTCCCTCGGTGCCACGGTCCAGAGGGTCCACTCTCAGAGTTTCCCGCTCCAGACCACCCGCGCTAACAGGGGCAACACAAGGAGTCTATTGCACAGATATTATGCACTTCAATGTACTATGGCTATATAGGATGCAATATGGTTGTAAAAAGAATTAATAAGCCACAAAAAATAAGAAAATTGATATACTGATATTATACATAATCATAAAGTGCAAATAGTGAAAAAATCATTCATAAAAAGCACAAATTTGTAAAGACCAATCTATATATGAAAAGTGCAATGTCCAGAAATTCACAGACAGTGGGCTTAGGCACAAGTTTGTAAAGACCAATACATATATAGAGTGCAATATGCACGAATTCATAGACAGTGGGCTTAGGCCCACAACCGCATAAATGTATATCACTAATTCAACAAATGACTAGTGTAGATAGCCATGTGGGCAGAGATAAATATATGTCACAACAGATATCCATTTAAATAAAAATGCTCAGTGGCAGGTTCTAAATAGAGGTGCCAATGACAATTAGTCATATATGCGGCTGCAAGTAAACTGTATTGAAAAGAACATATACATGTGCCAAAAAATTGCACTCAATCAATATCTTATGCCAATGTGCGATAGATCCCCAGGATGCGCCCGTCCCCGACGCGCGTTTCGACGTCTGCCTTCGTCAGTTTTTTTTTCGTTGTGATGATTTGATATCCGATTTTTCCTTATTTGTCTTATATTGTCCATTTGTGCTTTGATAAGGCTTATTATATAATTTTTAACACCATTTATAATTTTCCTTAAACATGCAACTTTGACCTTGGTATTTTGTTGAACCATATACATTTGGATCTCATGAACCAACAACTCCCAATATGTATTAAACAATGATAAGGAGATGCTGGGAGTGGTTGTTATCAGTCATTATCAGACTGCGGACCATGCAGGAACCACAATACTGATGAAACGCAGGCATATGTAAATGTTTACATCCAGGTACCTAATAGGTGACATCTTCTCTGATTGAGTGGTTTCTTTCTTCATATTTCCATCTTGACCAGATGCCATGATGACTTTTCACATCCACAACTGTTCTCTGCAGACTTCTCTCTTCTCCAATCTTCTGGAGCACATCCCCACATGGTGACGTTAAAAGTCAAAGTGTTACTAGATTGCCTTCTGCACAAAGATATCTGTCCATACTATGCCCTAAATAAGCCTCCTATGGTGTATGGCCTCTACACTGTGTGCCTTACTAATCCACAACCACATTACTGTGTGCCATTTTCAGCTATAACTGCTACAATGTCATTTTTTCTTCTCCAGCCAGATGGCGTCGCCGTCAGGATATGTGCACACGATGCATATTTGCTGCGGATCCGCCGCGGATTTTTCCGCGTAGAAACGCTGCAGATCCGCACTGTGATTTACAGTACAATGTAAATCAATGGGGAAAAAAAATCCTGTGCAGAAAAATCAGTGCGAATTTGCTGCGGGTTTAAAAGAAGTGCATGTCACTTCTTTTCTGCGGTTTTGCTGCAGTTTTCCACTTGCTCCATTCTACAAAAGCGCAGGTGGAAAACCGCAGTGGAAAACCGCACAAAAACCGCAAAAAAAAGGAAGAAATCCACAGGAAAAATGCAGGTCATTAAATCCGCGGGAGGATCCGCACCGTGTGCACATGGCCTCACCTGCACAACAGCAGCTATTGGATCTCTATACAAACCGATATCTGCTGCTGCGCAGGCTCCCCGGCGCCATTCTCAAAATGACTTTCTTTTTTTTCCCTCGCTCAAGTAAATCTGCAAAAGGCATTCAGTGCACAGTAACCATGCGATTATGATGAAGCGCATTTATCATGCAAACTGCGGGGCAGGGCAGTCAGAGATCAGTGGGGGGGTCAGTAGTCTGCATTATGAATATCTCATCGGAGCACCACATACATGAACCCCGTCCTAGGGCACGAGAATCTCAATAATATGAAACTGAAAATAAAGATTAAGAAACAGCCACAAGACGGCTTTCATCAACCAAGGCATCATTTTATTCAGTATAACAGCACCGACCTGACATTGTGTGTAGGTCACTATGCACAATCCTGCTGACAGGTTCCCTTTAAGTAGGCGGCTTTATATCACAAGAGTGGATTTCGTTAGGAAATGGATAAGGCAAAAATGGAGCATTACAGAACAGAAGAAATTACTAAAGAGAGTGATAAAATATGACGGTGTGGTTTTGCTCCTCTCAGAATTTTGAAAATTGTGTGAACAATTGGAAAAAAAATGTGGAGAGCATTAAACCTCGGGGGAGAGATAATCAACAGCTTAAACATCAGTGAGTTTTTTATTTTTATATATTTGCTTATGTGGGTTTTTCATTATTATTTTTTTCTGAACAATTAGAAAAAGGTTGGGAGTGAAGGAATTAGGCCGGGGTCTCACTCGCGAGTGCAATGCAAGAAAAGTGTGCGAGTCTCTCGCCTCAATCCCCGGCACTGCCACCTGTGGCTCGGAGCAGAGCGTTCAGCTGCAAAGAAATACATGCAGCCGCACACTCCGGTCCCGAGTGCCAGTGGTAGTGCCAAGTATTGAGGCCAGAGACTCTCGTGAGTGTCTCGCATTGCACTCACAAGTGTGACCCGGCCTTAGGAAGATTGTTGTTTTTAGCCGATTTCCTCTTTTTGTATCTCTACAGTATGTTTTGTACAATAAAGTTGTAAAATTCAAAAAATGAGCAAACAATTGCAGCATTCTAATGATGTCACAATGGGCTGGAGGCTATAGAATGCCCCGTCACCCAGGGTTCCGTTGAGGGTTTTAGTAGGCGTTTGTGGAGAGAGGAGTGTTGTGAGCGACTTGTGCAAATATGATGCCAAGAAAGCGATTTAAGAGTATTATAGTTCTCTGTGATACCGAGGACAGCAGCGATGATGACGATTTACATCAGGTGAGTATCATTTTATATTCTTAAATAAATAAAAAATATTTGGGATAAAAGTTCAAGAAAAGATGGTGGGACAGAAAATAGCGCTCCAAGTAGATGAGGTGATAACTCGGATCATGATTGCAGAGTAAAGACTGCGTCACTTGTAATATTTGTGACAATATGTCCATGTACTGGATACATAACATTGTATGAAGACACATAAATGTCACCACCGCCCCTATCCATAGCCTAACCATAAGTGTCCCATACCCCCGCTATACTCTGTACGTGGAATAAGCACAGTGGAGACCACACTCATATCGCTGCCCACCTGTAATCAGTGGAATATGGGGTAAGATTATAGATTGGAGATGTTCATGGTTATAGATTCTATCTGACATGTTTGCCATTTTTTCAGTCTCATCGAAGAAAGAGGCCAATACCGAGGTCTCCAGGCCAAGATAACACCACTGGCTTCAATTCGGGCCCGACTCCGAGTTTACCAGGTACTGTAACCCTAATCTAGTGAAGTCTCTGAGGTATTAATAAGCCATTGTAGTCACCGGGTGCAGATCACCTGCACATTGTGGTCAGGGCTTGGATTTATCTTTATTAGTCGTCTATGGTAGAGTTTATAGCAAACATTTCTGTTCAGCATTTGGTCAGGAATATTCATGCAGGCGTTATAAAGTCAGCCAGAAATGGGATTTGGGGATTGCTTCTCATGGTGGCCATGTACAGGGCAGATTACTGGAGCTGAAGGTGATTGTTTTGCCCCATGTACCTATAGGGAAACACTGGATAATTTATTAGGATTTATTTCTTTTGATATTGAGCCTCGGTCGTTGCTATTACAATATTCTAATAAGAGAGTTATATTGTGTTTCCCCCACAGATCTGAGTTTACCACCAACAGATCATGGTCCGGACAGTACCACCTGGTAAGACACGTTTCCTCCATTACTAAGTACAAGATGGGGATTAATGATTAATGATGGCTCATTACCTGTTACATTTATTCCACAGCTCCGATGACATCATTATTGATGATGATGATGATTCCAATAGAGCAGCAACTTCCATGTATAATAGTAAGTTATCATTTCTAGACACAATCCAGGTTTATGTTATTGTAGAGGTAACAATTACTTTTCTGTACTGTCACAGGTCAGTTTCCAAATCTAACAATTACAAGGGCGCTGATCAGGAGTTGGAACAGCGAGCCACCTGGGAAATGTGCTGTAAATTCCAGTGTCAGAGAATGACAGCAGCATTTAACAGGTTAACAGAAGCAGGCAGAGCTCCAATCCACTCTTGGCTGTCAGAGGCAGATGATGGCTGAATGACACAACCATCATCTGCCATGAAAGAGGCGGGCTCAACTCCTTAGCCCTCTCCATTCATTCTCTACTGATGAGCGTCGTACATGGTTGTTAAGGGGTTAAATTACAGATACCTTACAGAGGTAATCCTATTTTACGCATGCTTGATTGGTGTGGATCCTGTGTCTCGGATATTTCCATATTGGGAGAGCAAGTCACCGCCATGTTGACTTATGGCCATTGTTATCCTTAGAGAATTTATTACAGATGTGCAGTACATTTCCTTGTGTCTTTTTGGAAACCCAATAGACATCAATGGAGAAATCCCTGCACCAAGGCATCCCACATCTCCATTAAAACCATGGAGGCTACCATGAATCAGCAAATGAGGTGAAAATGGGCCCCTACCATTTGAGGGTCCACCCTCCGGCCATTGAGGACATGTTCACTTCTGATCTTGTACTGAGCACATACAACATTACTAAGGATATATTACCTGAGTAACAGGTGGGATAGACATCTGAGAAAGTTTATGGGCCCTGATGTTGCTGAACCCCATTATAATGTCAGATCCTGATCTGAAGGGAAGATCCTGTGGATTTCTGGTGGTCTGGTCAGCTATGTGTTCTGCTCTGGTCGGATCCCATATTCATAGTCTTATTAGTCCTCTACACTCTATATTTATAGACCCCTCTCTAGTACGGGCCTGCATACTAACATGTCTGATTTGAGCCTTATAAAAAGTATTTTCACTCTTCCATATTTCTGTACAGATCATTTACCATCTGACAGCGAGGAGAGCTCCGCTACAGAGGAGAGGTAAGTTAGATCCATCTACCTCTATATAAAGCCATGAACTAGGCGAGATGTTTCCTGTGGATTTATATATGATTCTTATCTTTGCCAGGACACCACGATGTAACATCCCCGGCTGTTTCCTGGAAGAAATTATTTCTCCTCCTTCCATCTATGTTACCCACTTCCAGGAAAATAAGGAGGAGCTGGTGGAGCGACTGTACAACTTGTACAACCGGACAGTCTTCGATAATAAGGTATCACATCTTGTCATGGGTTTCTGGGTGATACATAACTTCTCTATTATCTCCCCATTTAAACAATCAATTCCAAGAAAAATGGCTCTAACTTTCTGAAAGGCAGATTCCTAACCCCATTGTCATGATTCTGTAATATAGTTATTGAATATCTCAGGTAAATCTCACTTAGTTTGGTGAATGCCGTCACCCTCTTCCTATCTGTGGGACGAGAGGAAACCTTAGATGATCCACCATGCGGAGACAAAAAGATTAGTATTTTTTGGCTTGACGTTCAAAGGATTTTTACATTTATTGATAAGAAACATTTAGTTGATATTTGGACATTTTAGAATAAGGTTATTTTTATTTTTGTTCTCACATCTTGGACTTCTCGGTAGACCCCGTGCCCCATACAAGTAGACCAGTGCTGTAAATCACATATGAGAGTTGGGGACTTTGCAAGATTGGGGGTCAAAGAGTTTACAGATGTAATGGAATTTGTTTTCTTTATTTTAGCTCCCTTTGAAAATGGACATTTTGTGGAGCAAGAGGCTGACAGCATCCGCCGGCCAATGCTGTAATAGGCTGCAGAACAACCGCCGCTTCTCATATATTGAGCTTTCTGAAAAAGTCTGCGATTCTGCCGGTAGGTTTCACATCACATCCATCCTACAGCTTCATAAGACAACCTGTATACAGGGCAAAAAAACTGCTACTTGTTATGCAGAACATCTTAGAAACTCATTGTACATACTGTCATAAGAAAAACTAAGTACACCCTCTTTGAATTCTAGTATTTTACATATCAGGAGAAAATAAAAAAAAGTATCAGCTCCATAGAAAGTCCTAAAAGTAGGGAAATACAATCTCAGAAAACAACGTGAAAAAAATATATTGCATCATTATTTAACAAAAAGTAGGCCAAAAGGCAACAACGGTGTGTGATAAAGTACACCGTCGATGCAACTTCAAGTTATTGCTGCTAAAGATGATTCTAAAAGCTATTGATTGATGGGGTGTACTTATTTTTCACTCTCTGCTTCTGCATTTTGAAGTAGGTTTCGGTAAATAAATAACGGCACGGTTGACTTGTCACGTGTTGTTCATCTCATGATGTATTTTGTATTTTGTCCTGCTATGTAAAACCAAATAGTTCAATCAGGGTGTACTCAGATTTTTGTCATAACTGTATAACCTCTTGTTTTAGAGCGAGTACGATCCACACTTGCGCATGAGATGTGCCATGCCGCCTCTTGGATAATCAACGGTGAACGCAAAGACCACCATGGCTTGTTATGGCAGGCTTTCACAAGAAGGGTAAACCTTATCCATCCCGAGCTGCCAAAAGTGACGGAATATCACAATTATACCATCAACTACACCTACAAGTACAAATGCCACCGATGTGATAAAGAGTAAGTGGATTCTATGACCCATCTCCTCCGGACACACAATCACTGTGGAGAGACGTCCGTGCGGTTCTGTTGGTGGAATGCTTTCATACTTTACTACTATCAGAGCGGACTGACGTCTGGGGGGCGGTAGGGTTTAGGATGCTACGTGTTATATTTTCTGTGCTGGGCCAGTTCTTAATATATCGATTTCAATTTGTTCTTGTTAATATAATCCATGGTATTAATGAACGTTCATTCCAGTCCAGTAACCAATATTCCTCTTATCTTTGCAGAATTGGGCGATTTAGACCAATAGCTGGCAATAAACGTAAATGCCGCCGGTGCGGAGGACGAATGCGACAACTACCCAGCAGCTAAACATGTAACTATTCTTCAGAATATTTAGTCTCTAATTTGGTTTCTTTAAAATGTAAAGTTGAGACACTTTTATATATTTTCCCCTGAGTAGCGAGACAATGAATATCTGTGTTCATCACCAGCAATTAGCGGTAAAGATCCAGAATCCGTCCTCATAGGTTCCAGATAAGCCCCGGTTACATTTCCCATAACTTGCTGGCTATGGAATGATTGACCATTCCCAGCAATTATCTACAATGCTCTGGAAAACCTTCTATGAGTTTACGCTTTGTTGGATGTAATTATTTTCTTTCTATTTTCAGGTTCATTATTGGAACAGTGAGATTCCTCTAAATATTGTCATCTCATCCACCTGTGATGGAGGTAAGAACGAATCTTCCATTATTGTCAGCAATCAATAATAAAAGTGAATTTTACAATATTGAGAATCTGGAGTCTCTAATTTAGTCTTTTATTGAGTTTTATCATTTAAAGGTTAAATACTTTTATATATTTTGCCTTTTTCCACCACCGTGTAGGGAGACAATCAGTTTACGTCTTCATCACAAGCAGCGAACAGCAAACATTCAGAATCCACCTCTTCTGATGGACACAAAGCTTCTGACGGGCGTTTTCCAGGTAAATATTTCGGTGGTTTTCCTCCAATCATTCTTGTTTTCAAGAAGTGCAACAGCGAGGACAGTGTAAGCAAGGTGTCATAACAGAAGAAATGCAATATCGGTTTTATTACTGCATTTATTTGTTCTAATTATTATTTTTTCTTGCTGCACAATTTTTAAATTCTGTCTGAGAAAGGAAGGAAATGATGAAAGTTATCAGCCTACTGCTGAGGAGGAATCTCCAACACACAGTCTGACGGGCGAGATGAGCCCCTCTGACATGGCATGCCGTATAGATCTATTGTGAGTGCTCTCACCATAGCCGTATGGCTCATGTCACATTTATCTCACATTACACTATTATTGGCAGCTTCCTATTTCCAATCTCCACATTGGCCTTCTTTGTAGACAATATATAATGCAATATTTCAGGTCTATTTCACCTTCAGCTGATGACCAGGAATACAATGCTGAAGTTCCTTCTCGGAGTTTGTTTCTTTTGATCACCAGTACCTTTTGTCAAGTTTTTTATAAACACCTTTTAATTGTTTTCAGGTTAATGAGAAAGGTGACTTATCGCTTCTACACAGGCATGACACATCTTGGAAGAAAACGGTGAATTCTGGCACCGACCTGCGCTGAGAACAGTTTCCAAGACCTGGAGAATCTCTACAAGTGCTTTATAATCAGAGCTGCCCAGCAATGGATATGGCGCTGGACATTTGAACTTCAATAGTCATCAGTTGCTTTTTTTTCTAATTTTTCTGAGTTAGATATAAATACCATTAAAAAATGAATATATTAATTCTTTCCAGTTTGGGATTTTTGTTCTGCAAAACGATGGCTGTTGATAAACATATTACAATCAATGTTGTCTACTTGTGATATTCAGCCATAATCCGCCTCGCACAATCGAGAGGAGCGGAGCTTTGTCTGCTGCTGTTAAACTGATAAATGCAGCTGTCAATCTGTGAGAGTTGCATTTCACCCCTTAACGTCTAATGACGGACACAGTCCATCATGGCTGGGTGTCAGTTTCCGCACCAGGACGGACAGTGTCCGTCATGCATGTAAAGTGTCACTAAAACTTGCAGACACCCAGTGATAGTTCACCGCCGGCAGATGTGTATGACAGCTGAGAGGCACGGAAAGAGGTGCAGACACCACTAGCGTAGTTACGAGGGGGGCAGAGGGTGTTGTTGCCTCGGGCCCCTTGCTTTGAGGGGGCCCACCCAGAGCTACTGCCACTGAGTATACCACCTGAGTTGTAATCAGGGTTACCGGTTAGGGGCCCACTCAGATTTCCCCCCCACCCCCCCGAGCTGAACCCCTAGCTACGCCTCTGGCAGGGACCCATGCTGTCAGTCCCCGCACCCAGATCGCTGTAATCGGGCAGTCAATCTGACTGACCGCTCACAGCATGACTGCGCAGGAGATGCTGAAATATCAGCCCTTCCTGCCCGATCAGAGGAGAAGCTCGGTGCTGACAGTTACTGAAAGGGCAGCAGCCACGGGACAAATGGAGGAGTACGAGGAAGAAGAGTTAATGGGCATGCAACAGTCAGGAGATGAAGTGGATAATGATCCTCTCTCGGTTGTCTGTAATTTGGGGAAGGGGACTGAGGAAGCAAGCTTGAGTGTTAACTCGCCACCCACACAGCATGGATATGGACCTCATGGAAGAACCTGACACAGGAGCGCCTTCTTGCTGTACTATCTGCATCATCATGCCCTTATATTTAGGATTAGAAGTAGCACTGACTACTGGGTTGTCATTCTGTCAGATTCACAGTACAAGAGTAAATTTTGCCAGAGGCGTTCCCCCCTTGTAAGGGATGCGCGCATGCTGGAGTATTATATAAATACGCTTGTAGACAATCTTAAGAGTGGTTTTTCCCAAGACAGCAGTGAGGTACACAGTGTGCATCGCAGTTATAGACTTCCAACCCCGGGAATGTTGAGTTGTCAAATAGGAAACAAAATAAAACAAAAGACAAGAAAACAGCTAATTACAAAAAGTACACACCTACTCCAGAAAAGGGGCAAAACTTAAATTTTCGTTCAACCCATGAGGATGCACAGTTTTAAGTGTCCAGATCGATCTGGACTCGAGGCACGCCAATCTGGAGGACATTTTTTGCCCCTTTTCTGGAGTAGGTGTGTACTTTTTGTAATTAGCTGTTTTCTTGTCTTTTGTTTTTAACCTTCCTTTTGTTTTATCTTTTTTAGTATATACAGTGCTTAATATTGTGGATTCCGAAAGGTTTTTGTGGATACATGATGAAGTGGACCATATTCCATCATTTGGATCTTCACATTGAATAACGCCATGTGACGAATTTTACACTATGGACAATGGATGGGTGTTATGAGTTGGGGTTGTTATTATATGAATCCTACCGCTCATACGTCTTGGTATATTGTAGATATACCGTGAGACATGATGTTTACTAAAGTGTATTTCAACTCTATCTGGGCAATCTAATGTTCTGTATATACAGTTATACTTATATATCCATACTTATGATGGCATAAATTTTTATGTTATATTTTCTATGATTGCTCCAGGTATACCTTTGGTATTTGGATGTATATTAGGGTTATATGTGCGGGTTTGGCTTTGAGGGCATCTCTTATTTCTATTTAGCAATAACACTGGTGCTGCGGGCAAAAAATAGGAAGAGGTTATTTATTTTTATATATTTTTTATATATATATGGTTACATCAATATGCTCATTATATTTGGCTTTTGCTATTTATTTACCTTTTCCATTGCATGCAGCACCAGTGTTTTATGTATTATCTATTATTTTTTACTATTCTTGATAATATACTGGCGATCTCATCCCTCAGACCGGCTATTGCTGCCTTTTGGATATGCTGGATCTTTTGCCCCTAACTAATATGGCGCCTATCCATACATGTTTGTTATGCGCATGCCCAATCTACATTGTGTGACTTGTTGGTCCCTCCTCCCGGCCGGCGCATGGCGGCTTTGGGCGTCCGGTCATGTGGGGCCCCACGTCATCCGGACGTCACGGCTGTCCATCTACCGAGCGTGGGGGCGGGTCCACGGTTACCCGGGTAGCGCTGAATGACTTCCGTCCAATACATGGACTGGCCCTTCCGGTCTCTGCACTATAAGAAGCACTGAGGTTCATTGTCTTATAGCGCCCCCTGACGAAGACTCCCGAAACGCGCGTCGGGGCGGGTACCTGGTCCTTTCACTTGTCGCTGTGCACGGGCACTTGAACTGGTAATGTAGGACAGATTTATATTTCCTTGTCATGACCCTGTGTAATCCACTTTGAGGTTATTATTGTTATATATAGTGGGCCATCTTCCCACACTACTCTTTGTGTGTTATGACCGTGTGCCATATTACATGATGATATCACTGCTACACTGAGTGGGGTTTGTTCCCACTTCACACTTTGAGTGGTTGTTATAACATCTCTGTTTCTTCCTTTTGGCCTTCCCATTTGGGTTATGTTTGATTGACATGTGAGGACTTCTGGTACCTTTTTTATGACAAGTTACCAACTGTTGCAATTTTTAATGGTATAGTCCCTTGCCCTGTATCCTAAATAAAGCAATTTTATTTATTGACCTGTTTGTTGTCAGGAAGTTTGTTCCTTTCTTCCTTCCCCTTGTAACTTTCATCAAGAAGAACAAGTCATGGATTTCCAATGACTTTTGCATTCCAGTCGCAGACATGGCAGACTAGGCATGGTGTCATTTTTAGTGTCATGCATTGATTTTGCGCTATTGCAGTCTGTGACACGTTTATTGTGGCTTCTGTGCCTACTGTTCCTACTGCTGCAGATGTTACAAACATTTTTTTTAAATGTGGAGACTCCAAGTTTGGTCTCCATATGGTGTGTTGCCTGTAGTGGAAGGGGTGTCACAGCACAATTATACTATTTCCACTCTGGGGAAATTGATGCCACTTTAGTGGTGTGTGACAATAATTTTTTGAAATGTGGAGACACTAAGTTGGGTCTTTATCTGGTGGGTTGCCTGTAGTGAAAGGGAGTCAGGGCCCATTATACTGTTTCTACTCTGGGAAATATAATGCAACTTTAGTGGTGTCAGAGGCGCATTATACTATTTCTAATATGGGGAAACTGATGCCATTTTAGTGGTGTGTGAGAATATTTTTTATAAATGTGGAGACTCCAAGCTGGGTCTCCCTCTGGCGTGTTGCCTGTAGTGGAATAGTTGTCAGAAGCCCATTGTACTGGTTCTACTCTGGGGAAATTGATGCCACTTTATTCGTGTGTGACAATAATTTCTTGAATGTTTGCACTCAAAGTTGGGTCTCCATCTCGTGGGTTACTTGTAGTGGAAAGGATGTCAGAGGCCCATTGCTCTATTTCTATTTTGGGGAAATTGATGCCACTTTATTGGTGTGTAGCAATTTTTTTTAAATGTTTGCACTACAAGTTGGAATTAGAGATGGTCTATTTCACCATGGATGGAAGACACCCCTTGTCAGAAAGGAAAAGAGAAGACTAACAAAGGACACAGGCAGAGGCGCACATGAATGACAGTGGTTAGAGAGGTGTTAGTATTTTGATATTCAGGCTAAATATTGGTGAATAAACGTGAATTGTCAGCTCTGCTCATGGACCTTCAGGAAGAAGTTGTTCTTCATTTGCATTGGATCCTCAGTGAAATGTAACAAATGTTTACAGATCTCTGAAGTCAACACTTACTTTCTGACCAGAATGGTTTTCTACATTTGCATAACTTGAAGCTCACAGACCCACCATTTAAAAGCTCCAATGGGGTTCTATACCAGGGACAGGAAATTATTCATTTGAGGAAAGCGTTTGCAAATATCCAATTAGGAGAAGGAGCCACCACTCCTTCTGGGCATGAAATTCCACAAAGGCTTAGAACACGGTGGAGCAGGAGTTCTTATGTAGGGTAATGAAGTAGTTTGGGCTTGGTGAGAATTTTACTAGGAGGATCCAAGGCCGGAACAAGGTATTTTGGTGCCGTAGGCAGATGAAGCCGATGGTGCCCCCCCCCGATGAACTTTCAGTCCCTAAGTAAAGGAATGGGTCAGAGACTAAAGCGACAGGTCCCCTAACGCCCCTGTCCTTTCCTTCTGATGGGTTAAGTAGCAAGCTGTTAAGACTACTGTCAATAGAATTGCTACCTTTTTTACTCAAAAATACCAGCAAAAGTAAAAAGAGTGATGTGATGTACTTTAGAGAAGTGGCTCAACAGGGAGTATTTTTTTTAAGATAGATATAGAATCATTCATTGTTTAAGAACCATTAAGAGAATACAAATCGCTATATTCCTCCCTGACAGCCTATATTGTAAATCTCAGACCCAGTGATGGTCATGGAAACTAATATAGCTTAACTATAATGGGGGCTGTTTGGTTTCAGTTAAGATGTCCAGCATTTGGAAGACATCATAATAGAAACCAAACAGACCCTGTTATAGATAAAGGGATACATATGATGATTTTACTCCCATCAGGGTAGTTCTGGTGCCGTATTTCTGTATTGATGGTGCTTCTGCTGATGTATTCATGTATGGATGGTGGTTCTAACAATGTATTTATGTAGTAATGAATGTTCTGGTGACTGATTCATAACCAGAACCATCATCAATATAAAACCAAAATCATCCTCACTACATAAATTGAACACCAGAGCTATCACTAGTACATACATACGGCACCAGAACCATCAATAGTAAATAACTATGTCACTAGAACTTCCATCAGTATATGAAAATGGCACCAGAACCACCATCAGTAGATAAATGCATCACCAGAAAGCTCATCAGCACAGGACTACATCACCAGAACCACTATCAGTACATTAATGTGTCACCAGAACCACAGCCAGTGAAATAAGTACAACATCAGCACCATTATCTACATAATTACGGCACCAGAACTGTAAGGAAAACACACGAGCGGAGAGATGGGGGATACGGAGCTTACACAGCCACAGCTCTCTGGCGCCCCCTTACCCTCAGGTCAGTCAGGGAACTCCACCTAGGTTATGGAGTCGCCGGAGAGGCTGCCCTGTCATTTACTGGTTATCAGGGCACTCTGCAGTGATTGCTGTATATATATCACCAGTCCCAGTCCGGGAATATATATATACAGTATATATAAAAACCTCCGGTCAGTCACTGCCAGCATCCCCCAATAACATCAGAACAGTATGCTGCCACCAGTTCCTCATTAGATATAAGCCCAGTCCGTTTAAAAGCTTATATCGGGTCAGAAACCAAACCCAGGAAGCGTATAAGTACTAGCCGAACTCACGGATGTGGGAAATCGGGTTTCCAGATAAAAGAGCAGCCCAGGATTAATTGATAGTTTAATTGCCGAAAGGCTCATTAGATAATACAATTATATACAGAGTAATATACAGATATTACAGCCAAAAGTACAGATAAAAGTAGGGTACAGGTATGGGGAGTGCAGTCAGCTGTATGTGTCACGTTTCTTACCACTTGTGGATAAGGGAAGTTCTGTTATCCACAGGCACCTTGTTAGCTCCTGGTCCGTCTCCACACGTGACGTGACGTGGCTTCCATGGCAGAACCAAGACAAAGGCTAAATGTGTGCAGCTAGCTTTTTAACCCCTAGCTCGCCCCTCCAATATTTGCCATTGTCCCTCTGGGTTGGACTGAATTCTGCTCCCTTGAACTCTAGCTAAAATAAATCCCAATATTTAGGCTGAGTCATAACTTCCTAGCGGGAGGTTCAAATCAACGACTGCCATCTCAGTGCGTTCGTTGGGTCTGGAAAGATATTGAGAGTCCAAACTTGGGTCGGCTAAGTGGTTCTGGAGAGCCAGTCTCGATGCTTAGTATCTGGGGCAACTAGAAATATATGAGACAATGGTACTCTCATAATTCATCTCTAGGTGTCGGTGACGCTCAGTCTAGATCTTCCTTTGGTGTTGGCCACCTTGCAGAAAAGATAGCAGGCGGTTCTAGCTCTTGCCGTCATTAACACGTGGCCTCTAATTCTCTGACCAAATGGTGAAGTTCTGTTCTTTTGGGGATTTGTGTACTTATCCCAAGAGTGGGGGGCCACTTCAGGAGTGGAGGAAGATCTCTGGACAATATATTGGGCCTGAATAGTACATCCAAAATGGAGTCTCCCTCATCCCTCACTTGGGGCTTTTTGGTTTCAGTTAATATGTCCAGCATTTGGAAGACATCATAATAGAAGCTAAACAGACCCTATTATAGATATAGGGATACATATGATGATTTTACTTCCATCATGTTAGTTCTGGTGCTGTATCCCTTGTGAGAATCAGGGAGGAATAGTGGATGAGGGCAGGTATATCTCGCCCAGATACCTTTCCTATGTGGCCTGGTCCGGTCAGTATCTCAGCTGGTGACTAATGAATAATGGGAAGCGGATATAAAAGGAGGCCAGGTGGTGTGTTAGTAGCTCAGCCTGGGGAACACAGAGAGCCTGTCTGTGTGAGCGACACTTGTGAGTGAAAGCTGTGCTTACGGTAACGCTGGTTTGGGTGGCTGGGAGAAGCCCTCCAGTTGGTAGTTAGTACGGACCCTGTTTAGTTAGTGCCGGACAGGCAAGGATTTGTTTTATGTTTATTTTCCTGTATGTTTTGCTTTCACCTGAAATAATCCTGACCCAGTGTCAGTTATGTCCAAAACCCGGCTGTGCACCTGAGTTTCATGCTAAACCCACGTGACCTTTGACCCCAGCAAAGGTGATCCCGGAGTGTTTTATCACACCCTGTATTGATGGTGCCTCTGGTGATATATTCATGTATGGATGAAGGTTCGTATAATGTAGTGATGAATGTTCTGGAGATTGATTCGTAACCAGAACCATCATCAATATGAAACCAAAATCATCATAAGTACATAAATTGAACACTAGAGCTTTCACTAGTACATACATACGGCACCAGAACCATCATTAGTAAATAACTATGTCACTACAGCCTCTATCAGTATATGAATATGGCACCAGAAGCACCATCAGTAGATATATGTATCACCAGAAAGATCATCAGTACAGGACTACATCACCAGAACCACTATCAGTACATTAATGCGTCACCAGAACCACAGCCAGTAAATAAATACACCACCATCATTATCTACATAAATACGGCACCAGAATCATCACTGGTAAATAACTATGTCACTAGAGCCACTATCAGTACATGAATACAGCCCAATAGCCAGCATCAGGAGATAAAGGCATCACCAGAATCATCATCAGTACATGAATACATCACGAGAACCACAGCCAGAAAATAAATACAACATCATCATCATCATCAGTGTATGTGGACACCACCAAAACTATCACTAGTACATGAATACATCACCAGAACCACCATCAGTACTGTTGGGGTGATCTCGTAATGTGAGATCTTAGTGACTGCCTGCCCCTGACCTGATAAATATGAGCCGAATGCATGCATAGAAGACGGACATCAGACACAAGGTCAGGTGTGCTCCTCTCTTGGCCAGTGCTGTCACAGAACTGACTTTATTAGTATAAACGAAAGACCATGTAATAGGCAGGAAAAGGGCGTTGCTCAGCTTCTCCGGAGCCATTGTACCAGTCTGTATAAGGTCCGTGCTAAGTCTATTCCACATATGGTCTTCAGTGTATCCTCATCACATTCCAAGGATTCCAGGGCATAGTTCCAGCATATAGACACCACCTTGCCACACCACGTCTGAACTAGCTTATGTTAGATTAATAATTGATTTCATTAGCCGTTCTCTCCTTCACAGTACAGCAATAAGTTGTATTGTCAAGTCAGGCCCATATACCGTATATACTCGCGTATAAGCCGAAATTTTCAGCCCATTTTTTTTGGCTGAAAGTCCCCCTCTCGGCTTATATGCGAGTCATATATGCCAGGGGGTTGTGGGGTGGGGCGGGGGTGTCAGATCACACTGAGCCCCTCTGGCACGGTCTCTGCAGCCCCCTGCTTGTCCCACTGTCTCAGGCTCCTTCCTTCAGCGGTCATGTGGTACTGCTCATTAAAGTCATGAATATGCGCATATTTATGACTTTAATGAGCGGTACCACGTGACCGCTGAAGGAAGGAAGGGAAACCTTCGGAGAATGGGGCTGCAGAGACCGCGCCAGGAGGGGGTAAGTATACCCGATATTCACCTGTCCCCATTCCAACGCTGCTCTCCGCTGTCTGCCGCGTCCTCTGTTAGTGACATTCAGGCAGCAGAGGGCGCGATGACATGGTTACTGCGCGCTGTGCCCTCTGCTGCCTGAACATCACTGACGGAGGACACGGCAGACACCGGCACCTGTTCCCCAGTGAAGGAGAGGTGAGTATGTCTTTTTTTTTATTTGCAGCAGCATATGGGGTATAATCTATGGAGCAGCATATGGGGGCATAATCTGGGGGCAGCATATGGGGGCATAATCTATGGAGAATTTTATGTAGCAGCATATGGGGCATAATCTATGGAGCACCTTATGGGGCAGCATATGGGGGCATAATCTATGGAGCATCTTATGGGGCAGCATATGGCGGCATAATCTTTGGAGCAGCATATGGGGCCTATTCTATGGAGCAACTTATGGGGCAGCATATGGGGGCATAATCTATGGAGCATCTTATGGGGGCATAATCTATGGAGCATCTTATGGGTCCTATTCTATGGAGCATCTTATGGGGCCATTATTAACCTTTGTGCAGCATTATATGGGGTGTATTTTGTATGGAGCATTATATGGGGCTCCTGATTCAATATGGATGTTCAAAAACATTTAATCTACTGATGTCTCAATTACAGTAATTTTACTTTTATTGGTATCTATTTTTATTTTTGAATTTTACCAGTAGCTGCTGCATTTTCCACCCTAGGCTCATACGCGAGTCAATAAGTTTTCCCAGTTTTTTGTGGAAAGAGTAGGGGGGTCAGCTTATACACGGGTCGCTTATACACAAGTATATACGGTACATTTGGTATTCAATTAAATTAAATGATTATTAAGAAAAAATCAAGACAATTAATGCAGGGGTGAGAATAAATTACCAAAAAGAAGGGGCTGTTATACCGCTCCGCCATACTCACCCGGCCTCCTCTCCCACGCCGCAGCCTCTCTCCACCCGACGGCCGTCACCTGAGACAGGCCCGCGACCGATGCCTTCCCTGCATGCTATGCACATGCGCCATAGGCTGCGCCTCCTTCCTGCTTCTTACGCTCCGGCTGTGCCTTGACCCGGAAGCACCTTTGGACCAATGGCTGACCAGACAGAGCCATATGAGGCCGCTTCCCCCTGAGGGAGGCGCCTGATCGTTGTGTTTCCTGACACTCTGGCCTCGCTCCATCGTGCACACGCTGCTCCTGCAGTTCCTGTCTCTGGGAAACTGTTAGGCGTCGGCTTCCTGGCACTGCACAGCGGGAATCCAGAGCAATACATCCTGCGGTCTCCCATTCCTCTCCGACCGCTCAGACTCCTGCTCAGCAATCTCGGCTGGCCAGGCATCTCCCTCTGACTCGTTCTGTGAGCCTGGATGTTGCTGCCACCTCTGGTGCAGCAATGGTGACGCAACCTGCTTTGCAGGGAACTGCTCCCGAGGCTAAGTCCTCATGCCGTGCTACTAGGCATGCCCACAACTTGTCCTCTCAGTGGAGAGCAGGGGTCACATGTGCAGGTCCTATGTCGGATCTGATTGGTCCTTCCTATAGTACTGGAAGGTCCCGGAAGCGCATGGCTATAAAAAGCCCGCATGGCGGCTCGGCCATGCGCTAGTGTAGCATATTATGCTGTGTGTGTATGGTGATGAATGCATGGACTGGTGACTGACTCATTTGAAACCCCTTCCCTCGGTTATGACGAATGGTGACAGATTGTTGGGTAGTCAGCTCCAGGTTGTGGCCAGCTACACGCCACTGTGCCTCCTGCACGACACACTAGCGTCCGACGGTGCTCGGTCGTTCCGGCGCCGTCGCTCAGCAGCGATAGTTATTGCCGCGCTGCGGTTGCAGCGTTCTTGGCGTCTGCGGTTGCAGCGTCATTCGCTGGGTATCCTGTGAAGTAAACAGGGCCAGCGTCCTCATACAACTCTGTTGTCTTAGCGACTCTGTGTGTGAACAGAGCCGTACTTAGCGTTCGGGTGACGTTAACCCGAGCGCAGTACCTCACCTTTCGGTGCATCCGCCATTACTTAGCAGCGGTCTTGTCACCTACCGCACGGTGGACCCCGGGCAGCGAACGCACCTCCTATTATTTATATCTGGTGCGTTCCGCCGACCCTAACATTACACTAGCGCCAGGGTCTGGCTAGTAATGGCGGATGAACAGCGACTGCTGCAGCACATCCAGCAGCTGCAGGGCAGGTTGGCGGCTCTCGAGCGTTCAGCCTCAGCTGCGGATATTACTGCAGTCGCTGTTCAGGCAGCCACAGAGGCTGTTTCCCGTGTGACCACTGCCATCCCTGTCCCGACTTTGTCCCACCTCCCGCTGCCCGAAAAGTTCTCGGGTGATAGTGCAGCTTGTAGGGGTTTCGTAAGCCAGTGCTCTATGCAGCTGGAGCTGCTGGCCGCCCGATTCCCCTCCGAGCGGGCTAAAGTGGGATTTATTATTTCCCTTCTGTCGGGCAGGGCTTTGGAGTGGGCCACACCGCTGTGGGATCGTGGTGATCATGTGGTGCAGGGTGCTTTGCGGTTCTTAGACACTCTGAAACAGGTCTTCCTGGGACCACGAGTCACCCATGACACCGCGCTCCGGCTGCTGGCACTGTCACAGGGCTCGTCCATGGTCAGTCACTTCGCCATCCAGTTCCGGACGCTGGCCTCAGAATTAGAGTGGCCAGATAAGGTCCTCATTCCGGCGTTCTGGAGAGGTTTGGCTGGCCATGTGAGGGACGCTCTGGCCACCAGGGAGATTCCCGCTACACTGGAGGAGCTTATCTCTGTCTCCACCCGAATCGATCTTCGCTTCATCGAGCGAAGGTTAGAACGGGACCAGTGTAGGCAGAGGTTTAGGTTGGCACCTTGTTTTTCTAGACCTCTGGAATCCCCCGATCGGGCGTCCGAGCGTCAGGGGGCTTCCCGTGAGGGATCTAGACTCCGGTCCGCTCGAGCTCCTGTGAGCTGTCATATTTGTAGGCAGGCCAGTCACCTCGCCAACCGGTGCCCACAGCAGCAGGGAGAACGCTCGCGCCTAGTGGCCGTAGGAGGCGGCGCACTAAAGCCAGCGACGTTTTCCTCCAAGCTGTCCTTTAAGGGGACTCTTGGGTTTAATTCTTCCACTCTGGCGGTGGAGGTTTGCGTGGATTCCGGGGCGGAGGGCAATTTTATGTCGTCAGCCTTCGCCCAACGGCACGCTATACCTCTGGTTATGATGTCTACACCAGTCACCGTCAGAGTGGTAAACGGCACCACTCTACCCTCGCAGATAACTCACCAGACCGTCCCCTTGGTACTCTCTGTGGCTCCGTCTCATCAGGAGACGATGTCCCTCCTCGTCATGCCCGAGGGTATTGACCAGGTACTTCTAGGGGTTCCCTGGCTGCGGTATCACTCCCCCCCATATAGAGTGGTCCTCAGGGAGGATTATTGGGTGGAGTAAGTCATGTGAGGGTAGATGTCTGAGGGAGTGCGTTCAGGTTGCCTCCACCGAGGTTCCCGCTGATCTCTCCTCGCTCCCCAAACACTATCGGCAGTATGCAGACGTGTTCTCCAAAAAGGCGGCGGAGACCCTTCCACCGCATCGCCCCTATGACTGTCCTATTGACCTCTTGCCTGGTGCTGAGCCTCCCCGGGGTCGAGTCTATCCCCTATCTCTCCCGGAGACTGAGGTCATGTCTCAGTACATCAGGGAGAATCTGGCAAGAGGATTCATTAGGAAGTCAGTGTCACCAGCGGGGGCGGGATTCTTCTTCGTCCAGAAGAAGAGTGGGGAATTACGTCCTTGCATTGATTACAGGGGTCTTAACGCCATCACCGTTAAGAATAAATATCCACTGCCCCTGATATCAGAACTGTTTGATAGGCTACGAGGAGCGAGGGTATTTTCCAAACTTTATCTGCGGGGGGCTTACAACCTGATTCGCATCCGTGATGGGGATGAATGGAAGACGGCATTTAACACCAGGGACGGGCACTATGAATACCTGGTGATGCCCTTCGGGCTCTGTAATGCCCCGGCCGTCTTACAGGACTTTGTGGACGATATCTTCCGGGATATGCTTACCACCTCGGTTGTAGTCTATCTGGATGATATCCTCATCTACTCTCCAGATATTGACTCCCACCGGAGAGAAGTTTGCAAAGTTTTCGATCGCCTGCGGGCGACCTCCCTCTATGCCAAGTTGGAGAAGTGTGTGTTTGAGCAGGAGTCCTTGCCTTTTCTGGGCTATATCATCTCGGCCCAGGGATTGGCCATGGATCCTGCCAAGCTACAGGTGGTGATGGATTGGCAGGAACCTCATTCTCTCAAAGCGGTGCAGCGCTTTATGGGGTTCATAAATTATTATCGCCAATTCATCCCCCACTTCTCGACTTTGGTAGCACCCTTGGTAGCCCTCACCACGAAGGGTGCAAATCCCAAGTTGTGGTCGGAACCGGTCTCCAAGGCCTTCTCCACCATTAAGTCCCATTTCGCTAGCGCTCCCATTCTACATCGCCCCGATGTAGACAAGCCCTTCATTCTGGAAGTGGATGCCTCTTCCGTCGGTGCTGGAGCAGTCCTGTTCCAGAAGGACACGCAAGGTCGGAAGCATCCATGCTTCTTTTTCTCCAAGACCTTCACACCGGCGGAGAGGAATTATGCCATCGGGGACAGGGAGTTGCTAGCGATGAAGTTGGCCTTCTCGGAGTGGAGACACCTCCTGGAGGGGGCTCGTCACCCTTTCCAGGTGTTCACCGACCACAAAAACTTGGTGTATTTACAAACAGCCCAGCGGCTAAACTCTCGCCAGGCTAGATGGTCCTTGTTCTTTTCCCGGTTCCATTTCACCCTCCACTTTCTCTCCGGGGGAGAAGAACGTCTGGGCCGATGCTCTCTCCCGCTCCGTGGTGTCATCGGAGGAAGAGGAGGAGGAGCCTCGGCTGATCGTCCCATCCGAAAGCCTGAGGACTGTGGCTCCGGTTGCCCTTGAGTCTGTGCCTCCGGGCAAGACATTTGTCCCTGCACGTCTGCGACCGGAGGTCCTCTCTTGGGCTCACTCGTCCAGAGTGGGTGGACATTTTGGGACAAAACGGACCTCCGACCTTTTGGCGAGGACGCACTGGTGGCCACATATGGAGCGTGACGTCAAGGACTATATTGAGGCATGCGTCTCTTGCGCCCGGAATAGGTCCTCTCGGCAGCGGCCCGCTGGGCTTCTTTTCCCTCTGCCGATAGCAGACAGGCCCTGGGAGATGGTCGGTATGGACTTTGTGGTGGGGCTACCCAGGTCCAGCGGCAGCACGGTCATTTGGGTTGTCACCGACCAGTTCTCTAAGATGGTGCACCTGGTACCTATCTCCCGGTTACCATCAGCGCGGGGCCTGGCAGTCTTGTTCATCAAGCACGTTTTCCGCCTGCACGGCATGCCGGACAAGAGTGTCAGTGACCGAGGTCCTCAGTTTGCGTCCCGGTTTTGGAGAGAGCTCTGTTCTCTACTCAGCATTGAGCTGAATCTCTCCTCGGCCTATCATCCCGAGACGAATGGGTTGATAGAGAGAGCCAACCAGACCTTGATAACATATCTTCGACATTTTGTCTCAGCCAGGCAGGACGACTGGGCATCCTTGCTGCCGTGGGCAGAGTTCGCGTTGAACAATGCTGTGGCCGACTCTACCGGTCAAACCCCATTCCTCCTAAATTACGGTCAGCATTCGCGCGTTCCTGTGCCCATGCCCGTGTCTTCCACCGACTCCAGGGTGGCAGACTGGGCGGTGGAGGCACGTGACATTTGGGATCGCACCCAGGATGCTATCCGAGCTTCCAAGGAGAGAATGAGGATCTCCGCTGACGCACACCAGCGTCCTGCTCCAAGCTTCTCCCCTGGCGACATGGTATGGCTCTCTACCCGAAACATTAAACTGCGGGTTGAGTCGCCCAAGTTCGCGCCACGATACATTGGCCCATTCAAGGTCCTTGACCGACTTAGCTCGGTGGTCTACCGTCTGGCTCTTCCTCCACATTTGGCCATCTCGGACGTGTTCCATGTGTCCCTCCTCAAACCAGTTCACATGGCCCGGTTTTCCGAGCCATCTGCCGGGTCATCAGACTTATCGTCTGACGAGTTTGAGGTTAATGCCATCGTGGGGCGCAAGTTTGTCCGTGGCAAAAAATTTTATTTGGTGGACTGGAAGGGTCATGGTCCCGAGGCTCGGACCTGGGAGCCGGTGGAAAACATTCACGCACGGCTCCTGATTGCGGCTTTTGAGCGCAGTGAGCCCTAGGGGGGGGGGGTAATATTAAGCGTCGGATTCCTGGCACTGTACAGCGGGAATCCAGAGCAAGACATCCTGCGGTCTCCCATTCCTCTCCGACCGCTCGGACTCCTGCTCAGCAATCTCGGCTGGCCAGGTATCTCCCTCTGACTCGTTCTGTGAGCCTGGATGTTGCTGCCACCTCTGGTGCAGCAATGGTGACGCAACCTGCTTTGCAGGGAACTGCTCCCAAGGCTAAGTCCTCATGCCGTGCTACTAGGCATGCCCACAACTTGTCCTCTCAGTGGAGAGCAGGGGTCACATGTGCAGGTCCTATGTCGGATCTGATTGGTCCTTCCTATAGTACTGGAAGGTCCCGGCCATGCGCTAGTGTAGCATATTATGCTGTGTGTGTATGGTGATGGATGCATGGACTGGTGACTGACTCATTTGAAACCCCTTCCCTCGGTTATGACGAATGGTGACAGATTGTTGGGTAGTCAGCTCCAGGTTGTGGCCAGCTACACGCCACTGTGCCTCCTGCACGACACACTAGCGTCCGACGGTGCTCGGTCGTTCCGGCGCCGTCGCTCAGCAGCGATAGTTATTGCCGCGCTGCGGTTGCAGCGTTCTTGGCGTCTGCGGTTGCAGCGTCATTCGCTGGGTATCCTGTGAAGTAAACAGGGCCAGCGTCCTCATACAACTCTGTTGTCTTAGCGACTCTGTGTGTGAACAGAGCCGTACTTAGCGTTCGGGTGACGTTAACCCGAGCGCAGTACCTCACCTTTCGGTGCATCCGCCATTACTTAGCAGCGGTCTTGTCACCTACCGCACGGTGGACCCCGGGCGGCGAACGCACCTCCTATTATTTATATCTGGTGCGTTCCGCCGACCCTAACAGAAACGACTCCACCTAGGTCAGGCAAGAGAGGCCTTCCTAGGTGATGATGATTCCTCTCAACCCCTTACGATTTCTGTGCTTTTGGTTTCAGGGGGGAGGTGTGGTTCCGAGGTGGCCTATGTGGATTCGGGCTCAGCGGGTAACTTCATTCGGCCGGAAGAGGTAGACAAATACCAAATTCATGTGGTCACTCTATCTAACCCAATTCAGATTGCCACCGTGGATGGCAAACCGCTACAGGTGACCGTCACCTTGGTCACTGAAGAGGTGGGGTTGCAAATCAGAGCCTTACATCGAGAGAAAATAGCCTTTTACGTTTTACCTAAGCTCTCTCACGTCATTCTACTCGGTCTTCCATGGTTAAGGACTCATCAGCCTGTTCTCGACTGGTCTTCTGGGGAGATATTCAGCTGAGGGCACCCGTGCCAAGCTCGCTGTCTGACTCCTGTCCGCCTGGCGGCCGCTCCACGGTCACCTCCAGGCCTCCCAGGTCTTCCTCCAGCTTACAGCTCCTACGCCGATGTTTTTGATAAGAAGGAAGCGGAGGTCCTCCCTCCACACCGGCCGTTTGACTGCCCAATTGAACTTGTTTCCGGTTCAACCCCCCCAAGGGGCAGAATCTACCCTCTGTCTCCCGCAGAGACCACCGCCATGCCCGAGTACGTCCGAGAGAACCTCGCCAAAGGCTTTATACGGAAATCCTCTTCGCCCGCGGGAGCCGGGTTCTTCTTCGTCAAAAAGAAGGACGGAACTCTACGGCCATGCATTGACTATAGGGGCTTGAATGAGATTACCATCAAGAACAGGTACCCTCTTCCACTCATTCCGGAACTGTTTGACCGTCTCAGAGGGGCTCGGGTCTTTACCAAGCTGGACCTCAGAGGAGCCTACAATCTGGTCCGTATCCGTGCAGGTGACGAGTGGAAGACCGCTTTCAACACTCGAGATGGCCATTACGAGTACCTGGTCATGCCCTTCGGTCTTTGCAATGCTCCTGCAGTCTTTCAAGAGTTCGTCAATGAGATCTTCCGGGATCTCTTGTACTCCTGTGTGGTCGTGTACTTAGACGACATCCTCGTCTTCTCGCCGGACCTCTCCTCCCACAGAAAGTGTGTCCGCCTGGTGCTTCAGCGCCTTCGGGAGAACCGTCTGTATGCGAAGATCGAGAAATGTCTCTTCGAACAGACCTCTCTGCCATTCCTGGGTTACATTAGTTGTCTGCCATCCTCAAATGGCCTCGCCCCGTCGGATTGAAGACGATACAACGATTCCTCGGGTTCGCCAACTATTACCGGCAATTTGTCTCCCACTTCTCCGCGATCACAAGACCCATTTCTGTGCTCACCCGTAAAGGATCTACTTCCAAGGATTGGTCTCCTGAGGCAGAGGAGGCCTTTCTGAACCTAAAACGGGCTTTCTCCACGGCTCCGGTCCTTCATCGCCCTGAGAGCGATCGACCTTTTGTACTCGAGGTGGACGCTTCCTCGACTGGTGCCGGGGCGGTGCTGTCCCAGAGAACCGCCTCCGGTCGCCTGCATCCTTGTGGCTTCTTCTCGAAGGCCTTTTCTCCATCCGAGTGTAACTGCTCGATCGGTGACTGGGAACTTTTGGCCATCAAGTTGGCCTTGGAGGAATGGCGCCACCTCCTGGAAGGAGCCGTCCATCCTTTTGTCATCTTCTCGGACCACAAGAATCTGGCCTATCTCCAGTCTGCCCAGAGACTAAACCCTCGCCAGGCCAGATGGTCTTTATTTTTTGCCCGATTTGATTTCGAGCTCCGATTCCGTCCTGGCAACAAGAATTCCAAAGCAGACGCCCTGTCCAGGGTCTTCCAACCACACGAATCCACGGAGGAACTGTCGCATATCATTGATCCCACTAGAATCATCACCGTGGCTCCAGTGAACTGGCTTACTCCTCCACCTGGCAGGAAGCTTGTGCCAGAGAATCTCAAGCAAAAGGTTCTTCTAAGGGGGCACTCCTCCAAACTGGCCGGCCATGCCAGAACTAAGAAGACCCTTGACCTTATCAAACGTCACTACTGGTGGCCCTCACTTCGCCAAGATGTACTCGACTTTGTGGCTTCTTGTCCATCCTGTGCAAAAAACAAGGTGCCACGGAGATCTCCGTCCGGCTTGTTGCTTCCGTTGCCTGTCCCTACGGTTCCTTGGGAGAACATTGCCATGGATTTCATCACCGACCTACCCTGCTCTGCGGGCTGCTCAGTCATTCTGGTGGTGGTGGATCGTTTTTCCAAGATGGCTCACTTCATCCCTCTGCCCGGTCTTCCCTCAGCGCCAGAGCTGGCCGAAATCTTCATTCATCAAGTCTTCAGGCTTCATGGACTACCTCGACGCATTCTGTCTGACCGAGGGGTTCAGTTTACCTCCAAGTTCTGGCGTTCGCTTTGTAAGCTCATGAACGTTTCCCTCGACTTCTCCTCGGCCTACCATCCACAGTCCAACGGACAAGTAGAGCGTACCAACCAGACGCTTACGGGATACTTACGTCACTTCTCTAACGCCCACCAGAACGATTGGGTCAACTTATTCCCCTGGGCAGAGTTCGCTTATAACAACCATGCTGGTGAGTCTTCGGCCAAGTCTCCGTTTTTCATTGTTTTTGGCAGACATCCCGATGTTACTGTCGTCCTACTCCAGTCCTGCCTTGTGTTCCTGCCGTCCTACTCCAGTCCTGCCTTCGGTGTTCCTGTTGTCCTACTCCAGTCCTGCCTTCGGTGTTCCTGTTGTCCTACTCCAGTCCTGCCTTGTGTTCCTGCCGTCCTACTCCAGTCCTGCCTTCAGTGTTCCTGCTGTCCTACTCCAGTCCTGCCTTCAGTGTTCCTGCCATCCTACTCCAGTCCTGCCTTCAGTGCTCCTGCCGTCCTACTCCAGTCCTGCCTTCAGTGCTCTTGCCGTCCTACTCCAGTCTCAGTCTTACTCCGGTCCATCCAGAGCCGCCCCTCTCGGTACTGGCTACCGTGGTACTCGAACCCCTGGGCCTGCTCCTAATGGTCCCTGTATAGGGGTCGGTTCCACCTGGCAGCTCGCCCGGGGTCCCTCGGTGCCACAGTCCAGAGGGTCCACTCTCGGAGTTTCCCGCTCCAGACCACCCGCGCTAACAGGGGCAACACAAGGAGTCTATTGCACAGATATTATGCACTTCAATGTACTATGGCTATATAGGATGCAATATGGTTGTAAAAAGAATTAATAAGCCACAAAAAATAAGAAAATTGATATACTGATATTATACATAATCATAAAGTGCAAATAGTGAAAAAATCATTCATAAAAAGCACAAATTTGTAAAGACCAATCTATATATAAAAAGTGCAATGTCCAGAAATTCACAGACAGTGGACTTAGGCACAAGTTTGTAAAGACCAATACATATATAGAGTGCAATATGCACGAATTCATAGACAGTGGGCTTAGGCCCACAACCGCATAAATGTATATCACTAATTCAACAAATGACTAGTGTAGATAGCCATGTGGGCAGAGATAAATATATGTCACAACAGATATCCATTTAAATAAAAATGCTCAGTGGTAGGTTCTAAATAGAGGTGCCAATGACAATTAGTCATATATGCGGCTGCAAGTAAACTGTATTGAAAAGAACATATACATGTGCCAAAAAATTGCACTCAATCAATATCTTATGCCAATGTGCGATAGATCCCCAGTATGCGCCCGTCCCCGACGCGCGTTGCGACGTCTGCCTTCGTCAGTTTTTTTTTCGTTGTGATATGACTTGATATCCAATTTGTCCTTATTTGTCTTATATTGTCCATTTGTGCTTTGATAAGGCTTATCATATAATTTTTAACACCATTTATAATTTTCCTTAAACATGCAACTTTGACCTTGGTATTTTGTTGAACCATATACATTTGGATCTCATGAACCAACAACTCCCAATATGTATTAAACAATGATAATGAGATGCTGGGAGTGGTTGTTATCAGTCATTATCAGACTGCGGACCATGCAGGAACCACAATACTGATGAAACGCAGGCATATGTAAATGTTTACATCCAGGTACCTAATAGGTGACATCTTCTCTGATTGAGTGGTTTCTTTCTTCTTATTTCCATCTTGACCAGATGCCATGATGACTTTTCACATCCACAGCTGTTCTCTGCAGACTTCTCTCTTCTCCAATCTTCTGGAGCACATCCCCACATGGTGACCTTAAAAGTCAAAGTGTTACTAGATTGCCTTCTGCACAAAGATATCTGTCCATACTATGCCCTAAATAAGCCTCCTATGGTGTATGGCCTCTACACTGTCTGCCTTACTAATCCACAACCACATTACTGTGTGCCATTATCAGCTATAACTGCTACAATGTCATTTTTTCTTCTCAGCCAGATGGCGTCGCCGTCAGGATATGTGCACACGATGCATATTTGCTGCAGATCCGCCGCGGATTTTTCCGCACAGAAACGCTGCAGATCCGCACTGTGATTTACAGTACAATGTAAATCAATGGGGAAAAACAATCCTGCGCAGAAAAATCAGTGCGAATTTGCTGCGGGTTTAAAAGAAGTGCATGTCACTTCTTTTCTGCGGTTTTGCTGCAGTTTTCCACTTGCTCCATTCTACAAAACCGCAGTGGAAAACCGCACAAAAACCGCAAAAAAAAGGAAGAAATCCGCAGGAAAAATGCAGGTCATTAAATCCGCGGGAGGATCCGCACCGTGTGCACATGGCCTCACCTGCACAACAGCAGCTATTGGATCTCTATACAAACCGATATCTGCTGCTGCGCAGGCTCCCCGGCGCCATTTTCAAAATTACTTTCTTTTTTTTCCCTCGCTCAAGTAAATCTGCAAAAGGCATTCAGTGCACAGTAACCATGCGACTATGATGAAGCGCATTTATCATACAAACTGCGGGGCAGGCAGTGAGAGATCAGTGGGGGGTCAGTAGTCTGCATTATGAATATCTCATCGGAGCACCACATACATGAACCCCGTCCTAGGGCACGAGAATCTCATTAATATCAAACTGAAAATAAAGATTAAGAAACAGCCACAAGACGGCTTTCATCAACCAAGGCATCATTTTATTCAGTATAACAGCACCGACCTGACATTGTGTGTAGGTCACTATGCACAATCCTGCTGACAGGTTCCCTTTAAGTAGGCGGCTTTATATCACAAGAGTGGATTTCGTTAGGAAATGGATAAGGCAAAAATGGAGCATTACAGAACAGAAGAAATTACTAGAGTGATAAAATATGACGGTGTGGTTTTGCTCCTCTCAAAATTTTGAAGATTGTGTGAACAATTGGAAAAAAAATGTGGAGAGCATTAAACCTCGGGGGAGAGATAATCAACAGCTTAAACATCAGTGAGTTTTTTATTTTTATATATTTGCTTATGTTGGGTTTTTTATTATTATTTTTTTCTGAACAATTAGAAAAAGGTTGGGAGTGAAGGAATTAGGCCGGGGTCTCACTCGCGAGTGCAATGCAAGAAAAGTGTGCGAGTCTCTCGCCTCAATCCCCGGCACTGCCACCGGTGGCTCGGAGCAGAGCGTTCAACTGCAAAGAAATACATGCAGCCGCACACTCCGGTCCCGAGTGCCAGCGGTAGTGCCAAGTATTGAGGCCAGAGACTCTCGTGAGTGTCTCGCATTGCACTCGCAAGTGTGACCCGGCCTTAGGAAGATTGTTGTTTTTATCCGATTTCCTCTTTTTGTATCTCTACAGTATGTTTTGTACAATAAAGTTGTAAAATTCAAAAAATGAGCAAACAATTGCAGCATTCTAATGATGTCACAATGGGCTGGAGGCTATAGAATGCCCCGTCACCCAGGGTTCCGTTGAGGGTTTTAGTAGGCGTTTGTGGAGAGAGGAGTGTTGTGAGCGACTTGTGCAAATATGATGCCAAGAAAGCGATTTAAGAGTATTATAGTTCTCTGTGATACCGAGGACAGCAGCGATGATGACGATTTACATCAGGTGAGCATCATTTTATATTCTTAAATAAATAAAAAATATTTGGGATAAAAGTTCAAGAAAAGATGGTGGGACAGAAAATAGCGCTCCAAGTAGATGAGGCGATAACTCGGATCATGATTGCAGAGTGAAGACTGCGTCACTTGTAATATTTGTGACAATATGTCCATGTACTGGATACATAACATTGTATGAAGACACATAAATGTCACCACCGCCCCTATCCATAGCCTAACCATAAGTGTCCCATACCCCCGCTATACTCTGTATGTGGAATAAGCACAGTGGAGACCACACTCATATCGCTGCCCACCTGTAATCAGTGGAATATGGGGTAAGATTATAGATTGGAGATGTTCATGGTTATAGATTCTATCTGACATGTTTGCCATTTTTTCAGTCTCATCGAAGAAAGAGGCCAATACCGAGGTCTCCAGGCCAAGATAACACCACTGGCTTCAATTCGGGCCCGACTCCGAGTTTACCAGGTACTGTAACCCTAATCTAGTGAAGTCTCTGAGGTATTAATAAGCCATTGTAGTCACCGGGTGCAGATCACGTGCACATTGTGGTCAGGGCTTGGATTTATCGTTATTAATCGTCTATGGTAGAGTTTATAGCAAACATTTCTGTTCAGCATTTGGTCAGGAATATTCATGCAGGCGTTATAAAGTCAGCCAGAAATGGGATTTGGGGATTGCTTCTCATGGTGGCCATGTACAGGGCAGATTACTGGAGCTGAAGGTGATTGTTTTGCCCCATGTACCTATAGGGAAACACTGGATAATTTATTAGGATTTATTTCTTTTGATATTGAGCCTCGGTCGTTGCTATTACAATATTCTAATAAGAGAGTTATATTGTGTTTCCCCCACAGATCTGAGTTTACCACCAACAGATCATGGTCCGGACAGTACCACCTGGTGAGACACGTTTCCTCCATTACTAAGTACATGATGGGGATTAATGATTAATGGTGGCTCATTACCTGTTACATTTATTCCACAGCTCCGATGACATCATTATTGATGATGATGATGATTCCAATAGAGCAGCAACTTCCATGTATAATAGTAAGTTATCATTTCTAGACACAATCCAGGGTTATGTTATTGTAGAGGTAACAATGACTTTTCTGTACTGTCACAGGTCAGTTTCCAAATCTAACAATTACAAGGGCGCTGATCAGGAGTTGGAACAGCGAGCCACCTGGGAAATGTGCTGTAAATTCCACTGTCAGAGAATGACAGCAGCATTTAACAGGTTAACAGAAGCAGGCAGAGCTCCAATCCACTCTCGGCTGTCAGAGGCAGATGATGGCTGAATGACACAACCATCATCTGCCATGAAAGAGGCGGGCTCAACTCCTTAGCCCTCTCCATTCATTCTCTACTGATGAGCGTCGTACATGGTTGTTAAGGGGTTAAATTACAGATACCTTACAGAGGTAATCCTATTTTACGCATGCTTGATTGGTGTGGATCCTGTGTCTCGGATATGTCCATATTGGGAGAGCAAGTCACCGCCATGTTGACTTATGGCCATTGTTATCCTTAGAGAATTTATTACAGATGTGCAGTACATTTTCTTGTGTCTTTTTGGAAACCCAATAGACATCAATGGAGAAATCCCTGCACCAAGGAATCCCACATCTCCATTAAAACCATGGAGGCTACCATGAATCAGCAAATGAGGTGAAAATGGACCCCTACCATTTGAGGGTCCACCCTCCGGCCATTGAGGACATGTTCACTTCTGATCTTGTACTGAGCACATACAACATTACTAAGGATATATTACCTGAGCAACAGGTGGGATAGACATCTGAGAAAGTTTATGGACCCTGATGTTGCTGAACCCCATTATAATGTCAGATCCTGATCTGAAGGGAAGATCCTGTGGATTTCTGGTGGTCTGGTCAGCTATGTGTTCTGCTGTGGTCGGATCCCATATTCATAGTCTTATTAGTCCTCTACACTCTATATTTATAGACCCCTCTCTAGTACGGGCTGCATACTAACATGTCTGATTTGAGCCTTTTAAAAAGTATTTTCACTCTTCCATATTTCTGTACAGATCATTTACCATCTGACAGCGAGGAGAGCTCCGCTACAGAGGAGAGGTAAGTTAGGTCAGATCCATCTACCTCTATATAAAGCCATGAACTAGGCGAGATGTTTCCTGTGGATTTATATATGATTCTTATCTTTGCCAGGACACCACGATGTAACATCCCCGGCTGTTTCCTGGAAGAAATTATTTCTCCTACTTCCATCTATGTTACCCACTTCCAGGAAAATAAGGAGGAGCTGGTGGAGCGACTGTACAACTTGTACAACCGGACAGTCTTCGATAATAAGGTATCACATCTTGTCATGAGTTTCTGGGTGATACATGACTTCTCTATTATCTCCCCCTTTAGACAATCAATTCCAAGAAAAATGGCTCTAACTTTCTGAAAGGCAGATTCCTAACCCCATTGTCATGTTTCTGTAATATAGTTATTGAATATCTCAGGTAAATCTCACTTAGTTTGGTGAATGCCGTCATCCTCTTCCCATCTGTGGGACGAGAGGAAACCTTAGATGATCCACCATGCAGAGACAAAAAGATTAGCATTTTTTGGCTTGAAGTTCAAAGGATTTTTACATTTATTTATAAAAAACATCTAGTTGATATTTGGACATTTTAGAATAAGGTTATTTTTATTTTTGTTCTCACATCTTGGACTTCTCGGTAGACCCCGCGCCCCATACAAGTAGACCAGTGCTGTAAATCACATATGAGAGTTGGGGACTTTGTAAGATTGGGGGTCAAAGAGTTTACAGATGTAATGGAATTTGTTTTCTTTATTTTAGCTCCCTTTGAAAATGGACATTTTGTGGAGCAAGAGGCTGACAGCATCCGCCGGCCAATGCTGGAATAAGCTGCAGGACAACCTCCGTTTCTCATATATTGAGCTTTCCGAAAAAGTCTGCGATTCTTCCGGTAGGTTTCACATCACATCCATCCTACAGCTTCATAAGACAACCTGCATACAGGGCAAAAAAACTGCTACTTGTTATGCAGAACATCTTAGAAACTCATTGTACACACTGTCATAAGAAAAACTAAGTACACCCTCTTTGAATTCTAGTATTATACATATCAGGAGAAAATAAAAAAAAGTATCAGCTCCATAGAAAGTCCTAAAAGTAGGGAAATACAATCTCAGAAAACAAAGTGAAAAAAATATATTGCATCATTATTTAACAAAAAGTAGGCCAAAAGGCAACAACGGTGTGTGATAAAGTACACCGTCGATGCAACTTCAAGTTATTGCTGCTAAAGATGATTCTAAAAGCTATTGATTGATGGGGTGTACTTATTTTTCACTCTCTGCTTCTGCATTTTGAAGTAGGTTTCAGTAAATAAATAACGGCACGGTTGACTTGTCAAGGGTTGTTCATCTCATGATGTATTTTGTATTTTGTCCTGCTATGTAAAACCAAATAGTTCAATCAGGGTGTACTCAGACTTTGTCATAACTGTATAACCTCTTGTTTTAGAGCGAGTACGATCCACACTTGCGCATGAGATGTGCCATGCCGCCACTTGGATAATCAACGGTGAACGCAAAGACCACCATGGCTTGTTATGGCAGGCTTTCACAAGAAGGGTAAACCTTATCCATCCCGAGCTGCCAAAAGTGACGGAATATCACAATTATACCATCAACTACACCTACAAGTACAAATGCCACCGGTGTGATAAAGAGTAAGTGGATTTTATGACCCATCACCTCCGGACACACAATCACTGCGGAGAGACGTCCGTGCGGTTCTGTTGGTGGAATGCTTTCATACTTTACTACTATCAGAGCGGACTGACGTCTGGGGGGCTGTAGGGTTTAGGATGCTACGTGTTATATTTTCTGTGCTGGGCCAGTTCTTAATATATTGATTTCAATTTGTTCTTGTTAATATAATCCATGGTGTTAATGAACATTCATTCCAGTCCAGTAACCAATATTCCTCTTATCTTTGCAGAATTGGGCGATTTAGACCAATACCTGGCAATAAACGTAAATGCCGCCGGTGCGGAGGACGAATGCGACAACTACCCAGCAGCTAAACATGTAACTATTCTTCAGAATATTTAGTCTCTAATTTGATTTCTTTAAAATGTAAAGTTGAGACACTTTTATATATTTTCCCCTGAGTAGCGAGACAATGAATATCTGTGTTCATCACCAGCAATTAGCGGTAAAGATCCAGAATCCGTCCTCATAGGTTCCAGATAAGCCCCGGTTACATTTCCCATAACTCGCTGGCTATGGAATGATTGACCATTCCCAGCAATTATCTACAATGCTCTGGAAAACCTTCTATGAGTTTACGCTTTGTTGGATGTAATTATTTTCTTTCTATTTTCAGGTTCATTATTGGAACAGTGAGATTCCTCTAAATATTGTCATCTCATCCCCCTGTGATGGAGGTAAGAACGAATCTTCCATTATTGTCAGCAATCAATAATAAAAGTGAATTTTACAATATTGAGAATCTGGAGTCTCTAATTTAGTCTTTTATTGAGTTTTATCATTTAAAGATTAAATACTTTTATATATTTTGCCTTTTTCCACCACCGTGTAGGGAGACAATCAGTTTACGTCTTCATCACAAGCAGCGAACAGCAAACATTCAGAATCCACCTCTTCTGATGGACACAAAGCTTCTGACGGGCGTTTTCCAGGTAAATATTTCGGTGGTTTTCCTCCAATCATTCTTGTTTTCAAGAAGTGCAACAGCGAGGACAGTGTAAGCAAGGTGTCATAACAGAAGAAATGCAATATCGGTTTTATTACTGCATTTATTTGTTCTAATTATTATTTTTTCTTGCTGCACAATTTTTAAATTCTGTCTGAGAAAGGAAGTTATCAGCCTACTGCTGCGGAGGAATCTCCAACACCCAGTCTGACGGGCGAGATGAGCCCCTCTGACATGGCATGCCGTATAGATCTATTGTGAGTGCTCTCACCATAGCCGTATGGCTCATGTCGCATTTATCTCACATTACACTGTTATTGGCAGCTTCCTATTTCCAATCTCCACATTGGCCTTCTTTGTAGACAATATATAATGCAATATTTCAGGTCTATTTCACCTTCAGCTGATGACCAGGAATACAATGCTGAAGTTCCTTCTCGGAGTTTGTTTCTTTTGATCACCAGTACCTTTTGTCAAGTTTTTTATAAACACCTTTTAATTGTTTTCAGGTTAATGAGAAAGGCGACTTATCGCTTCTACACAGGCATGACACATCGTGGAAGAAAACGGTGAATTCCGGCCCCGACCTGCGCTGAGAACAGTTTCCAAGACCTGGAGAATCTCTACAAGTGCTTTATAATCAGAGCTGCCCAGCAATGGATATGGCGCTGGACATTTGAACTTCAATAGTCATCAATTGCTTTTTTTTTCTAATTTTTCTGAGTTAGATATAAATACCATTAAAAAATGAATATATTAATTCTTTCTAGTTTGGGATTTTTGTTCTGCAAAACGATGGCTGTTGATAAACATATTACAATTAATGTTGTCTACTTGTGATATTCAGCCATAATCCGCCTCGAACAATCGAGAGGAGCGGAGCTTTGTCTGCTGCTGTTAAACTGTTAAATGCAGCTGTCAATCTGTGAGAGTTGCATTTCACCCCTTAACGTCTAATGACGGACACAGTCCATCATGGCTGGGTGTCAGTTTCCGCACCAGGACGGACAGTGTCCGTCATGCATGTAAAGTGTCACTAAAACTTGCAAACACCCAGTGATAGTTCAGCGCCGGCAGATGTGTATGACAGCTGAGAGGTACAGAAAGAGGTGCAGACACCAGTAGCATAGTTACCAGGGGGGCAGAGGGTGTTGTTGCCTCGGGCCCCTTGCTTTGAGGGGGCCCACCCAGAGCTACTGCCACGGAGTATACCACCTGAGTTGTAATCAGGGTTACCGGTTAGGGGCCCACTCAGATTTTTCTGCCCCCCCGAGCTGAACCCCTAGTTACGCCTCTGGCAGGGACCCATGCTGTCAGTCCCCACACCCAGATCGCTGTAATCGGGCAGTCAATCTGACAGACCGCTCACAGCATGACTGCGCAGGAGATGCTGAAATATCAGCCCTTCCTGCCCGATCAAAGGAGAAGCTCGGCGCTGACAGTTACTGAACGGGCAGCAGCCACGGGACAAATGCAGGAGTATGAGAAAGAAGAGTTAATGGGCATGCAACAGTCATGAGATGAAGTGGATAATGATCCCCTCTCTGTTGTCTCTAATTTGAGGAAGGGGACGGAGGAAGCAAGCTTGAGTGTTAACTCGCCACCCACACAGTATGGACATGGACCAACTGAAGACTGTGAAGTGGGTTATCATGTGGCCTTCTAGTATGTGTGTTCACAAGCTGATTGGGGTGCATATGACTTGGCAGCAGGGCAGGCCTTGCGGTCAATGCATAAAGAAAGAGTACGGGAGTACAAAATGCATAATGTGAGGTGAAATTTCCTGGGCCCATCTAGTATGTGGGTTCCAAGGCATAGTGGGGTGCAGATGACTTGGCAGCAGGGCAGGCCGTGCATTCAATGCAACATTTTTTATGGAGGTCCTCCTGGACATCTCGTGAAAGGGATATTGGGGTGCGTCATAATTCTTGGCAGCCCATCCACTCACTGCATTGGCTGCAACAGTTTAGGAGACCCACTGTTTAATAATGGCTCTTTAAGCAGATTAATGCTGCCTAATGTCCCTGTAAAAATAGGCTCTGTGACTTTAAGAGTCCCTCCTTCATAAATGAAACAAGATGTGCCTGCTTATGTGTCACACACCACATGGCCAGCTAGGGTTGGTAAACGTTACAATGACATTTCCCAGTGAATGCATGTTTTGGATGAAAGCAATGTTAAAGTGGAAAAACGCTTCAAAAACGCTGCGTCTGAACATAGCCCAAGTGGGGGAGGAACATTTTGGTCTGGGGTTATTTATTTTGCCTTATATACAAGTCATTAACCTGGACAGGATGTACCTTAAGATATTTCCCAGCAAAATCCATTTTGGTTTTGTTTTAGTATGTTTTTTGGTGCACCGGTAAAAATGGCATGAAACTATGAAACAATTGATTAAAGCTGTGAACTAAGAGTCAGAAATGCTTCCACGGGCATTTTAGTGCTCGCCCATCACTAGTCCTTGACATTGAAGAGGAGCTACATATAGACACAGCCAGCACTAAAATTGATTTTAAGCTATGGCCCAATGTATTTCTTCATTAGGGTACTTGTACATGTGAGTTTTACATTGTTAGGGCTGGCGGAACACACCAAATAATATTAAGATGGTGATAAGGTGTGTTTGAAGCCCGGGGTTCACCGTGCAGAGATGTTAACTGCTGCTCGGTAATGGCGGACACAAAATGGCGGTATCGCACTGGACACACGTGGGCTTAACGCCACCTGGTGTGTAGTTGCAACGAGCTGTTACTTCAGAGTCGCGGAACTGCAGAGCACAGATACCGCACCCTGTTAACTGTCACAGGGCACAGCTGAATCAGCGCTAGTGTTCGGTCTCAAGACTCAGCCCCAAGGACGTGGGGTAAGAGCCTCTCTAGACCCACGAAGCGCACGACATCGCACCTGCGATGCCTGGACGAATCCTGACTAATAAATTTAGCGCACTGAGTGCACACAGCATCGCACTGGCAAACGCCACTAACCACCCTTATTAGGGATTCTAGCGTACTGATGGCATATCGCGTCGTGCTGGCAAACGCCACTACTTGGCGCTGACTCTGCCTCCTACCTGTACTATCAGCCTAGGCACTAGCTGGCAGGGCTGAACAACACATGCATACCATGGGTAGGGGTTTCATAATGAGTCTTTCACCAGAGACATTCATACATGCATGCAACACTCACTCCACATGGTCTATACTAGCGCAGGGCTGTGCGATCCTTTTATAACCGCAGCCTTCCGGGACCTTGCTGATGGCCCAATCCGAGCTGCTGGAGGACCTGAGCAGGTGACCACCAATGAGCGATCGATTCACAGGCATGTTCCGATGGAGAAAAGCAGGACTTAGTCCCAGGAGTGTCTGCTCACCGCTGACTAATGCTGGATGCTATAGCTGAACCTGGGGTGGCAACAGCAACCAAGTGCATCGCATTATCCTGAGCAAGATGCTGGGACTGACATCTCTGCTGCGCAGGATCCTCTGTGGCTGAAAAAGAATGGGAGACCACAGAGGACATGGCTCAAGATTCCCCCTGTTCAGTGGCAAGATAACGATGTCTAACATACATTATCTGCACGAAATGTAGATAAATTGGTTGAGAAATTGATGCAGTTTTGATTAAATTAGGAGAAAATATGACATACTGCTGAATTTTTAAAGGATCATCTGCTGTCCAGAGCCTGACTGGTGTCCTCCACTGAGACATGTACAAGATTGGGAGGTACCATGTACGCGTCCTCAGAAAGCAACAAGAACTTTTCTAATCTCATTTACAAGTTGTTGGTATATTGCAGCTAAATTGCTACATGTGATAAACCAACGCCTGTCTGCACAAGTACAAGTATTTTATTGGGGCAGCTGTATTACAGCACCATATACTGTTTTGCACATTTTCTGCATTTGATTTTTTAGCTTCAGGCCCAGTCCATCTACATGTATTTTTTTATATATATTTCCTTTCTACGGTGTTTTTTTGGCCAAAATCAGAATACACAAAGGGGAAAAATATTAATCCCAAAAACCAAGAGGAAAATACACCAATGAAGATAAAAGGGGCAAAAAAAATACCAAATACTAAGTCATAGTGCAAAAGTAAAATATTAATAATGCCCAAGCCTGAGACAAACTGAAAAATGAAGAGCAAAATGCACCAAAACAAAAATGAGAAATTAGTTTATTCTCGGTGCTTAAACCCAAATTAAAAAAAAGTGGGAGATGGAGACACAGACACCTCAGTGTACGCGCAAGCAATCAAATAACACCCTCTCCAAAATACAAGCGCACGCGCAGGGCTGGAATCTATCATGTTATTAGAATTGCTAACATTGCTTGCACTGGGTACTTTTGGGATTGCCTTCTAGTTTAACGCCATGAATTAGCAGCACACGTCTGTGCACATTCTAACGTCTTTGTTGGAGGGGCAGCTGTATTTTAACACCATGTCCTGTCTTGCAAGATGTATGTATAGCGACACTTATGAGCATTATTACTCCTCATTTTGTTAATTTGCCTTTCAGCCTGTCAGTGCACTATTTTCAATATTTCCTTTACACCGGATGTTTTTAATTCAAAATTATTAGCAAAACGCACCTAAACGTAAAATGGCGCAAAACTAGTTTGCTCAGAAAGTGCAATCACCTCTTATCCTGCTACTCGCTCATGTACAGCGACATTTATGTGCTCTAGGTCCCTTATTTTTTAGCTTCTGACCCTGTCCCGTACATGCTTTTCCATCTTATATTTCCTTTCTAAGGTGTCTGTTTTTAAGACAAAATCAAAAGCAGAACACACAAAGGGGCAAAGAAAGTTCAGTCATGGTGGCACAAGACTGAGATAAACTGGAGCTAATCCCAAAAAAAGAGAAACAAAAGGCACCTTAACCCCTTCACGACCCATGACGCCTACGTAGGCGTCATGAAAAGTCGTGCCCAAACGACCTATGACGCCTACGTAGGCGTCATGCTATAACTAGCCCCCCTGCGGGTCGGGTGACCGGGGTCACTGAAAGGTCACCCGACCCGCACACAAAGGACACTCTACAGTTAATCCCTGGGGGCGTGGCTTAGCCCCCACGTGCCTACGATCGCTCTGATTGGCTGTTAAAAGTGAAACAGCCAATCGGAGCGATTTGTAATATTTCACCAATGAAATTTGGTGAAATATTACAATCCAGCCATGGCCGATGCTGCAATAGCATCGGACATGGCTGGACACTGACCCCTGACCCCCCCACACACCGACTGGCGGGGCCGATCGGCCCCCGCCACCGATGGACGGCGGCAATCGTTCGCCGCCGTCATCATCTGCTCCCCCTCCCCTGTCTATCGCTCCCTCCCACCTTCCGATGCCCCCAGGACCTCCGATCGTGCTCCCGGTGTCCCGCCGTGGCTCCCGGCGTCCGGATCATGGGCGCCGCCATCTTGCAAAATGGCGGGCGCATGCGCAGTGCGCCTGCCATTGTCCAAGATGGCGGCGCCCATGAATTTGCCGGTTGCCCGTTCATTTTTCATTTTGATCACTGTGATACACTCTCACAGTGATCAAAATGAAAAAAAAAGTAAATACACCCCCCTTTTATCACCCCCATAGCCAGGTGCAAATAATAAAATAAAAAAAATATTTTTTTTTCCATTTAGGGTTCGAACTAGGGTTAGGGTTGGAATTAGGGTTAGGGTTGGAATAAGGGTTACAGATAGGGTTAGGGTTAGAAATAGGGTTAGGGCTAGAATTAGGGTTAGGGTTGGAATTAGGGTTAAAATTAGGGTTAGGGTTAAAATTAGGGTTAAAATTAGGGTTAGGGTTGGAATTAGGGTTAGGGCTAGAATTAGGGTTAGGGTTGGAATTAGGGTTAGGGCTGGAATTAGGGTTAGGGCTGGAATTAGGGTTAGGGCTGGAATTAGGGTTAGGGCTGGAATTAGGGTTAGGGGTGGGTTGGGATTAGGGTTAGGCTTGTAGTTAGGGTTAGAGTTGGGATTAGGGTTAGGGGTGTGTTGGCGTTAGGGCTGTGGTTAGGGTTATTATTAGGGTGGGATTTTGGTTAGGGGTGTGTTGGAGTTAGGGTTGGAGTTAGAATTGAGGGGTTTCCACTGTTTAGGCACATCACGGGGTCTCCGAGCGCGACATGGCGCCACGATTTATTCCAGCCAATTTTGCGTTCAAAATGTCAAACAGCACTCTCTCCATTCCGAGCCCCGACGTGTGCCCAAACAGTGGTTTACCCCCACATATGGGGTATCAGCGTACTCAGGAAAAATTGCACAACAACTTTGGGAGTCTAATTTCTCCTGTTACCCTTGGGAAAATAAAAAATTGGGGGCTAAAAAAATGATTTTTGTGAAAAAAAATGATTTTTTTTTTTCACGGCTCTGAGTTATAAACTTCGGTGAAGCACTTGGGGGTTCAAAGTGCTCATCAAACATCTAGATAAGTTCCTTGGGGGGTCTAGTTTCCAAAATGGGGTCACTTGTGGGGGGTTTCCACTGTTTAGGCACATCAGGGGCTCTGCAAACGTAACATGACGCCCGCAGATCATTCCATTAAGTCGGTATTTCAAAACGTCACTACTTCCCTTCTGAGCCCCGATGTGTGCCCAAACAGTGGTCCCCCCCACATATGGGGTACCAGCGTACTCAGGACAAACTGTACAACAACTTTTGGGGTCGAATTTATCCTGTTAACCTTGTGAAAATAAAAAATTGCGGGCTAAAAAATCATTTTTTGAGGAAAAAAAAGATTTTTTTATTTTCACGGTTCTGCGTTATAAACTTCTGTGAAGCACTTGGGGGTTCAAAATGCTCACCACATATCTAGATAAGTTCCTTGGGTGGTCTAGTTTCCAAAATGGGGTCATTTGTAGGGGGTTTCCACTGTTTAGGCACATCAGGGGCTCTGCAAACGTAACATGACGCCCGCAGACCATTCCATCAAGTCGGTATTTCAAAACGTCACTACTTCCCTTCCGAGCCCCGATGTGTGCCCAAACAGTGGTCCCCCCCCACATATGGGGTACCAGCGTACTCAGGACAAACTGGACAACAACTTTTGGGGTCCAATTTCTCCTGTTACTATTGTGAAAATAAAAAATAGCGGGCTAAAAAAATCATTTTTTGAGGAAAAAAAATATTTTTATTTTCACAGCTCTGCGTTATACACTTCTGTAAAGCACCTGGGGGTTCAAAGTGCTCACTATGCATCTAGATAACTTCCTTAGGGGGTCTAGTTTCCAAAATGGGGTGATATGTGGGGGAGCTCCAAAGTGTAGGCAGACAGGGCCTCTCCAAACACGACATGGTGTCCGCTAACGATTGGAGCTAATTTTCCATTCAAAAAGTCAAATGGCGCTCCTTCCCTTCTGAGCCCTGCCGTGCGCCCAAACAGTGGTTCCCTCCCACATATGGGGTGCCACCGTACTCAGGACAAACTGAACAGCAACTTTAGGGGTCCAATTTATCCTGTTACCCTTGTGAAAATAAAAAATAGCGGGCTAAAAAATCATTTTTGAGGAAAAAAAAATGATTTTTTATTTTCATGGCTCTGCGTTTATAAACTTCTGTGAAGCACTTGGGGGTTCAAAGTGCTCACTACACATCTAGATAAGCTCCTTGGGGGGTCTAGTTTCCAAAATGGGGTCACTTGTGGGGGGTTTCTACTGTTTAGGCACATCAGGGGCTCTGCAAACGCAACATGATGCCCGCAGAACATCCCATCAGTCTGCATTCCAAAATTGCGCTCCTTCCCTTCTGAGCTCTCCCATGTGCCCAAACAGTGGTTTCCCCTGACATATGTGGTATCGGTGTACTCAGGACAAATTACACAACAACTTTTGTGGTCCAATTTCTCCTGTTAGCCTTGTGAAAATAAAAAATAGCGGGCTAAAAAATCATTTTTGAGGAAAAAAAATTATTTTTTTATTTTCACTTTTCTGCGTCATAAACTTCTGTGAAGCACTTGTGGGTTCAAAGTCCTCACCACACATCTAGAAAAGTTCCTTGGGTGGTCTAGTTTCCAAAATGGGGTCACTTGTGGGGGAGCTCTAATGTTTAGGCACACAGGGGCTCTCCAAACACGACATGGTGTCCACTAACGATTGGAGCTAATTTTCCATTCAAAAAGTCAAATGGTGCTCCTTCCCTTCGGGACCCTGCCGTGTGCCCAAACAGTGGTTTATGACCACATATGAGGTATCTGTGCACTCAGGAGAAATTGCCCAACAAATTTTAGGATCCATTTTATCCCACTGCCCATGTGAAAATGAAAAAACTGAGGCTAAAAGAAAATTTTTGTGAAAAAAAAGTCCTTTTTTTTTTTATGGATCAATTTGTGAAGCACCTGGCGGTTCAAAGTGCTCACTATGCATCTAAATAAGTTCCTTGGAGAGTCTAGTTTCCAAAATGGGGTCACTTGTGGGAAAGCTCCAATGTTTAGGCGCACAGGGACTCTCCAAACGCAACATGGCAACCGCTAAATATTCCAGCATATTTTCCATTCAAAAAGTCAAATGACGCTCCTTCCCTTCTGAGCCCTGCCGTGCGCCCAAACAGTGGTTTATGACCACATATGAGGTATCGGTGTACTCAGGAGAAATTGCCCAACAAATTTTAGGATCCATTTTATCCTGTTGCCCATGTGAAAATGAAAAAATTGATGCTAAAAGAAATTTTTTATTGGAAAAATTAAAATGTTCATTTTTTCCTTCCACATTGCTTTAGTAGCTGTGAAGCACCTGAAGGGTTAATAATCTTCTTGAATGTAGTTTTGAGTAGCTTGAGGGGTGCAGTTTTTAGAATGGTGTCACTTTGGGGTATTTTCTGCCATTTAGACCCCTCAAAGTGACTTCAAATGTGAGGTGGTCCCTAAAAAAATGGTTTTGTAAATTTTGTTGTAAAAATGAGAAATCGCTGGTCAACTTTTAACCCTTATAACTTCCCAACAAAAAAAAATTTTGTTTCCAAAATTGTGCTGATGTAAAGTAGACATGTGGGAAATGTTATTTATTAACTATTTTGTGTCACATAACTCTCTGGTTTAACGGAATAAAAATTAAAAATGTGAAAATTGCGAAATTTTCAAAATTTTCGCCAAATTTCCGTTTTTTTCACAAATAAATGAAAACATTATTGACCTAAGTTTACCACTAACATGAAGCCAAATATGTCACGAAAAAACAATCTCAGAATCGCTAGGATCCGTTGAAGCGTTCCTGAGTTATTACCTCATAAAGGGACACTGGTCAATATTGCCAAAAATGGCCAGGTCATTAAGGTCAAAATAGGCTGGGTCATGAAGGGGTTAAAAAGTATAAAGCCATTGTTATAAAAAGCAGGAGATGGAGATCCTCATACTTTAGTGCGCATAAAGCATTGAGTCACGCTCCAAAGATAAGCGCCTGTGCGGCACTGGACGTTCACCATCATTTAATGTCCAGTACTAACTTTGTTTGTACGGAGTATTTCTGTGACTAATTGCACCTTTACACGCCTTGGATTTCTGATAAAGGGTTATATTCCCTTTATTACAGCTCTCAGTACTAATGTTTGTACTGGGTATTATTGTAATTGCTCTCTAGCATCATGAATTAGCCGCAAAATGCACCGGAACATAAAATGGTGAAAAACTATTAGTGCACACGAAGAATGGTATCAAAGGCCATAATGGGCAGACAGGGCCCCGATCACCCCTATCCTAACACACATTCATAGAGCCACTTCTCAGCAGTATTCGCCTTTATGTGCACTTGCGCTTCAGACCCCGCTGTCCTCCATCAATTACTTCCTAATTTCTTTCCTAAGGGCGTTTTATGACTGAATCGGGGGCAAAATCAATAAAAAAAAAAAAAGGTGCGTAAAAGCCACAAGCACCCACCCTGCCCTCTGGTCACATCTACTGTCTCTACACCAAGATCAAGAGAAAACAGCAACAAAATCAAAGTAGTGCGGAGCTAGTTCACTAATTACCCAAGGAGAGGAAAATGGCGAGAGAGCCTGAGACCCCAAACCAGGCCGTCTCCGAGAACCAAGCGCCCTGGAGTGCAGCGTCTCACTGACAGGCCACGTGCAGTGATTGCTCGCATAGCGGGTGACTCGTGTTTCTGTCACCGCGGCGCCATTGCGCGGTTACATGCCCGCTGCTCCCCTGTCCCTCCCTTACTTTGTGCAATGGGCGCAGCGTCTCACCAATAGGGCACGGTCATTGACTGCTATTAGATTTCGTGACTCAATTTCCTGTCACTTCGGCGTCATTACGCGGTTACACGGCCGCTGCTCCCCTTTCCCTCCCTTCCCTTGTGCAATGGGCGCAGCGTCTCACTAAAAGGCCGCAGTCATTGAGTGCTATTAGATTTCGTGCATCAATTTCCTGTCACTTCGGCGTCATTACGCGGTTACACGCCCGCTGCTCTCCTTTCCCTCTCTTCCCTTGTGCAATGGGCGCAGCGTCTCACTAAAAGGCCGCGGTCATTGAGTGCTATTAGATTTCGTGCATCAATTTTCTGTCACTTCGGCGTCATTACGCGGTTACACGCCCGCTGCTCCCCTTTCCCTCCCTTCCCTTGTGCAATGGGCGCAGCGTCTCACTAATAGGCAGCGGTCATTGAGTGCTATTAGATTTCGTGCCTCAATTTCCTGTCACTTCCGCGTCAATACGCGGTTACACGCCTGCTGCTCCCCTTTCCCTCTCTTCCCTTGTGCAATGGGCGCAGCGTCTCACTAATAGGCAGCGGTCATTGAGTGCTATTAGATTTCGTGCCTCAATTTCCTGTCACTTCGGTGTCATTACGCGGTTACACGCCCGCTGCTCCCCTTTCCCTCCCTTCCCTTGTGCAATGGGCGCAGCGTCTCACTAATAGGCAGCGGTCATTGAGTGCTATTAGATTTCGTGCCTCAATTTCCTGTCACTTCGGCGCCATTACGCGGTTACACGCCTGCTGCTCCCCTTTCCCTCCCTTCCCTTGTGCAATGGACGCAGCGTCTCACTAATAGGCATCGGTCATTGAGTGCTATTAGATTTCGTGCATCAATTTTCTGTCACTTCGGCGCCATTACGCGGTTACACGCCCGCTGCTCCCCTTTCCCTCCCTTCCCTTGTGCAATGGGCGCAGCGTCTCACTAATAGGCAGCGGTCATTGAGTGCTATTAGATTTCGTGCCTCAATTTCCTGTCACTTCGGTGTCATTACGCGGTTACACGCCCGCTGCTCCCCTTTCCCTCCCTTCCCTTGTGCAATGGGCGCAGCGTCTCACTAATAGGCAGCGGTCATTGAGTGCTATTAGATTTCGTGCCTCAATTTCCTGTCACTTCGGCGCCATTACGCGGTTACACGCCTGCTGCTCCCCTTTCCCTCCCTTCCCTTGTGCAATGGACGCAGCGTCTCACTAATAGGCATCGGTCATTGAGTGCTATTAGATTTCGTGCATCAATTTTCTGTCACTTCGGCGCCATTACGCGGTTACACGCCCGCTGCTCCCCTTTCCCTCCCTTCCCTTGTGCAATGGGCGCAGCGTCTCACTAAAAGGCCGCAGTCATTGAGTGCTATTAGATTTCGTGCATCAATTTTCTGTCACTTCGGCGTCATTACGCGGTTACACGCCCGCTGCTCCCCTTTCCCTCCCTTCCCTTGTGCAATGGGCGCAGCGTCTCACTAATAGGCAGCGGTCATTGAGTGCTATTAGATTTCGTGCCTCAATTTCCTGTCACTTCCGCGTCAATACGCGGTTACACGCCTGCTGCTCCCCTTTCCCTCTCTTCCCTTGTGCAATGGGCGCAGCGTCTCACTAATAGGCAGCGGTCATTGAGTGCTATTAGATTTCGTGCCTCAATTTCCTGTCACTTCGGTGTCATTACGCGGTTACACGCCCGCTGCTCCCCTTTCCCTCCCTTCCCTTGTGCAATGGGCGCAGCGTCTCACTAATAGGCAGCGGTCATTGAGTGCTATTAGATTTCGTGCCTCAATTTCCTGTCACTTCGGCGCCATTACGCGGTTACACGCCTGCTGCTCCCCTTTCCCTCCCTTCCCTTGTGCAATGGACGCAGCGTCTCACTAATAGGCATCGGTCATTGAGTGCTATTAGATTTCGTGCCTCAATTTCCTGTCACTTCGGCGTCAATACGCGGTTACACGCCCGCTGCTCCCCTTTCCCTCCCTTCCCTTGTGCAATGGGCGCAGCGTCTCACTAATAGGCAGCGGTCATTGAGTGCTATTAGATTTCGTGCCTCAATTTCCTGTCACTTCGGTGTCATTACGCGGTTACACGCCTGCTGCTCCCCTTTCCCTCCCTTCCCTTGTGCAATGGGCGCAGCGCCTCACTAAAAGGCCACGTTCATTGAGTGCTATTAGATTTCGTGCCTCAATTTCCTGTCACCTCGGCGCCATTACGCGGTTACACGCCCGCTGCTCCCCTTTCCCTCCCTTCCCTTGTGCAATGGGCGCAGCGCCTCACTAAATGGCCGCGGTCATTGAGTGCTATTAGATTTCCTGCCTCAATTTCCTGTCACTTCGGTGTCATTACTCGGTTACACGCCCGCTGCTCCCCTTTTCCTCCCTTCTCTTGTGCAATGGGCGCAGCGTCTCACTAAAAGGCCACGGTCATTGAGTGCTATTAGATTTCGGGCCTCAATTTCCTGTCATTTCGGTGTCATTACGCGGTTACACGCCCGCTGCTCCCCTTTCCCTCCCTTACCTTGTGCAATGGGAGCAGCGTCTCACTAAAAGGCCACGGTCACTGAGTGCTATTAGATTTTCTGCCTCAATTTCCTGTCATTTCGGTGTCATTACGCGGTTACACGCCCGCTGCTCCCCTTTCCCTCCCTTCCCTTGTGTAATGGGCGCAGCGTCTCACTAAAAGGCCATAGTCATTGAGTGCTATTAGATTTCGTGCCTCAATTTCCTGTCACTTCGGCGCCATTACGCGGTTACACGCCCGCTGCTCCCCTTTCCCTCCCTTCCCTTGTGCAATGGGCGCAGCGTCTCACTAAAAGGCCACAGTCATTGAGTGCTATTAGATTTCGTGCCTCAATTTCCTGTCACTTCGGCGCCATTACGCGGTTACACGCCCGCTGCTCCCCTTTCCCTCCCTTCCCTTGTGCAATGGGCGCAGCGTCTCACTAAAAGGCCACGGTCATTGAGTGCTATTAGATTTCGTACCTCAATTTCCTGTCACCTCGGCGCCATTACGCGGTTACACGCCCGCTGCTCCCCTTTTCCTCCCTTCTCTTGTGCAATGGGCGCAGCGTCTCACTAAAAGGCCACGGTCATTGAGTGCTATTAGATTTCGGGCCTCAATTTCCTGTCATTTCGGTGTCATTACGCGGTTACACGCCCGCTGCTCCCCTTTCCCTCCCTTACCTTGTGCAATGGGCGCAGCGTCTCACTAAAAGGCCACGGTCATAGAGTGCTATTAGATTTTCTGCCTCAATTTCCTGTCATTTCGGTGTCATTACGCGGTTACACGCCCGCTGCTCCCCTTTCCCTCCCTTCCCTTGTGCAATGGGCGCAGCGTCTCACTAAAAGGCCACAGTCATTGAGTGCTATTAGATTTCGTGCCTCAATTTCCTGTCACTTCGGCGCCATTACGCGGTTACACGCCCGCTGCTCCCCTTTCCCTCCCTTCCCTTGTGCAATGGGTGCAGCGTCTCACTAAAAGGCCGCGGTCATTGAGTGCTATTAGATTTCCTGCCTCAATTTCCTGTCACCTCGGCGCCATTACACGCCTGCTGCTCCCCTTTCGCTCCCTTCCCCTGTGCAATGGGCGCAGCGTCTCACTAAAAGGCCACGGTCATTGAGTGCATATTAGATTTCGTGCCTCAATTTCCTGTCACCTCGGCGCCATTACGCGGTTACACGCCCGCTGCTCTCCTTTCCCTTCCTTACCTTGTGCAATGGGCGCAGCGTCTCACTAAAAGGCCGCGGTCATTGAGTGCTATTAGATTTTCGTGCCTCAATTTCCTGTCACTTTGGCGCCATTACGCGGTTACACGCCCGCTGCTCCCCTTTCCCTCCCTTCCCTTGTGCAATGGGCGCAGCGTCTCACTAAAAGGCCGCGGTCATTGAGTGCTATTAGATTTCGTGCCTCAATTTCCTTTCACTTCGGCGCCATTACGCGGTTACACGCCCGCTGCTCCCCTTTCCCTCCCTTCCCTTGTGCAATGGGCGCAGCGTCTCACTAAAAGGCCGCGGTCATTGAGTGGTATTAGATTTTGTGCCTCAATTTCCTGTCACCTCGGCGCCATTACGCGGTTACACACCCGCTGCTCCCCTTTCCCTCCCTTCCCTTGTGTAATGGGCGCAGCGTCTCACTAAAAGGCCACAGTCATTGAGTGCTATTAGATTTCGTGCCTCAATTTCCTGTCACTTCGGCGCCATTACGCGGTTACACGCCCGCTGCTCCCCTTTCCCTCCCTTACCTTGTGCAATGGGCGCAGCGTCTCACTAAAAGGCCGCGGTCATTGAGTGCTATTAGATTTCCTGCCTCAATTTCCTGTCACCTCGGCGCCATTACACGGTTACACGCCCGCTGCTCCCCTTTCCCTCCCTTCCCCTGTGCAATGGGCGCAGCGTCTCAGTAAAAGGCCACGGTCATTGAGTGCTATTAGATTTCGTGCCTCAATTTCCTGTCACCTCGGCGCCATTACGCGGTTACACGCCCGCTGCTCTCCTTTCCCTTCCTTACCTTGTGCAATGGGCGCAGCGTCTCACTAAAAGGCCACAGTCATTGAGTGCTATTAGATTTTCATGCCTCAATTTCCTGTCACTTCGGCGCCATTACGCGGTTACACGCCCGCTGCTCCCCTTTCCCTCCCTTCCCTTGTGCAATGGGCGCAGCGTCTCACTAAAAGGCCACGGTCATTGAGTGCTATTAGATTTCGTGCCTCAATTTCCTTTCACTTCGGCGCCATTACGCGGTTACACGCCCGCTGCTCCCCTTTCCCTCTCTTCCCTTGTGCAATGGGTGCAGCGTCTCACTAAAAGGCCGCGGTCATTGAGTGCTATTAGATTTCGTGCCTCAATTTCCTGTCACCTCGGCGTCATTACACGCCTGCTGCTCCCCTTTCCCTCCCTTCCCCTGTGCAATGGGCGCAGCGTCTCACTAAAAGGCCACGGTCATTGAGTGCTATTAGATTTCGTGCCTCAATTTCCTGTCACCTCGGCGCCATTACGCGGTTACACGCCCGCTGCTCTCCTTTCCCTTCCTTACCTTGTGCAATGGGCGCAGCGTCTCACTAAAAGGCCACAGTCATTGAGTGCTATTAGATTTTCGTGCCTCAATTTCCTGTCACTTCGGCGCCATTACGCGGTTACACGCCCGCTGCTCCCCTTTCCCTCCCTTCCCTTGTGCAATGGGCGCAGCGTCTCACTAAAAGGCCACGGTCATTGAGTGCTATTAGATTTCGTGCCTCAATTTCCTGTCACCTCGGCGTCATTACGCGGTTACACGCCTGCTGCTCCCCTTTCCCTCCCTTCCCCTGTGCAATGGGCGCAGCGTCTCACTAAAAGGCCGCGGTCATTGAGTGCTATTAGATTTCGTGCCTCAATTCCTGTCACCTCGGCGTCATTACATGCCTGCTGCTCCCCTTTCCCTCCCTTCCCCTGTGCAATGGGCGCAGCGTCTCAGTAAAAGGCCACGGTCATTGAGTGCCATTAGATTTCGTGCCTCAATTTCCTGTCACCTCGGCGCCATTACGCGGTTACACGCCCGCTGCTCCCCTTTCCCTCCCTTCCCTTGTGCAATGGGCGCAGCGTCTCACTAAAAGGCCACGGTCATTGAGTGCCATTAGATTTCGTGCCTCAATTTCCTGTCACCTCGGCGCCATTACGCGGTTACACGCCCGCTGCTCCCCTTTCCCTTCCTTACCTTGTGCAATGGGCACAGCGTCTCACTAAAAGGCCACAGTCATTGAGTGCTATTAGATTTTCGTGCCTCAATTTCCTGTCACTTCGGCGCCATTACGCGGTTACACGCCCGCTGCTCCCCTTTCCCTCCCTTCCCTTGTGCAATGGGCGCAGCGTCTCACTAAAAGGCCACGGTCATTGAGTGCCATTAGATTTCGTGCCTCAATTTCCTGTCACCTCGGCGCCATTACGCGGTTACACGCCCGCTGCTCCCCTTTCCCTCCCTTCCCTTGTGCTGCCCCGAGAAAATGGCGGTTAGCGCGCTACGCAGGGGGTATATATACCCCATTCAGATCACGTGGTACACTAGCGGTCAGAGGGGGACACTGGTGCTCGCGTGGTCTTGTGACGTCACTACGCGCCGGTCACATGACTGTGATGTCAGCAGTGGGCGCCTATTCTTCCTTACACAGCGCTGATATCTGTATAGTAGAGGCTAAAGGACCTGTGGTGACGTCATGCCCATGTGATCAGAAGGGGCGGCGCCTCTTCCTCCACGGAGCAGAGCAGACCGTACCCCTCGCACCCGCGCGTCTCCGCTCCGCACCCCTCGCACCCGAGCGTCTCCGCTCCGCACCCCAGCGTCTCCACTCCGTACCCCTCGCACCCGAGCGTCTCCGCTCCGTGCCCCTCGCACCCGCGCGTCTCCGCTCCGTACCCCTCGCACCCGAGCGTCTCCGCTCCGTACCCCTCGCACCCGAGCGTCTCCGCTCCGTACCCCTCGCACCCGAGCGTCTCCGCTCCGTGCCCCTCGCACCCGCGCGTCTCCGCCCCGCGCCCCTCGCACCCGTGCGTCTCCGCTCCGCACCCCTCGCACACGCGCGTCTCCGCCCCGCGCCCCTCTCACCCGCGCGTCTCCGCTCTGCACCCCTCGCACACGCGTGTCTCCGCCCCGCAGTATATTGTGTAGTTAGCGACCTCCAATGATCAGGATCGCGCCTCTTACTTGCTTCTGTCCGTCATTGACAGCGGTGCCTACACTGTGTGCAGTGGCCTCCGCTCCTAAGCCTGATCCATGTACCAGCTCCATACGTGCACGGTGGATGACAGGAAGGGGTTAAATCGGTGCGCTCCATTGTAAGTGACTGCGTATTTAGCTGCAGCAGCTTCCCAGCAGAGGAGCGGCCGCCCCCGATCTCAGAATCCATGGGTGTCTTTTCTTGAACCCATCACCTCATTCATTCTGCCCGCACCACTTGGCGCAGATCCCAGCAGCCGGGTCGGAGCCGGGTGTATTCATTCATCTCTGACCGGCTCCAGTGTTTCAGGCAAAATATAGTGATCAGATCGGGTGGAGGCCTATAGGCAGAGAGCAGTACTGGTCCAGCTGATGGGCAGGTGTCTCGCTATAGAAGAGGCCTGCTAATAACGGACGAGAGCAATGAGGGAAGAAGCCGGACCCTTGCATAAGTGATATGTTCCCTGAAATGCTGGAGATTTTCAGAGATATACCCGGGTGCGATTGTGCAGCCCGGCTCTGAGTTACACTGCCCGCTTATTGGGCACCATGAATCAGGTGAGAGGTTCCCTTTTCAGTGGTCGCTGTTATTGCTACAAATGATATAAATCGCTGTACAGGTGACTATAGAAAAACAAGGTAGTAAATCTGCTGCTTTCTCCACTGCTGAGCCACTTCTTCCCCTGCATACTGAACTCACCACCCACTCTAGGGAAAGAAAAACTGCTTCAATGTTTCTTGGCTGTGATAGGACAGACTGTCGGCTCACTGAGGGATGCGATTACAGCTGCTCATTAAAGGAGTTGTGTCACCGTTGGTCTTCATTATCATACCGCTCCCACACGTCCCAGATTTCTGCCTGATCGACAGTTGGGACAAGCGGTAACGTCGGCCTCATGCGCTATGGCAGCGTATTGGTATCACACGTTAATGAGTCAGACGAGTTCCGTTGTATTCGTGTGTTCTGGATGAAATGGTTAACTGTGATTTCTGCTGCACTAATTATGGCCGTCCTCCCCCAGTCAGGTCTGGTCAGATTCCAGCCATCGCTCTGGCCGTGGGACTCTGTGCGAAGCCATCTTCGAAGCTCACTGACGAGATGTGTGTGTGTACGATGTGCTGACCGTGGTGAAAGACGAGAGGTACATGCACCTGGATCCTGTGTCCCAGGAGCCCCTGACCCCAAAGCAGGTAAGGGCGCCCCAGGGGCCACTGTAGTGGTGAATAGGCTTATTCTGTGTCTGCCTGCAGGAACGTGCGTCAGGGTCCCTGCTCTCCAGGCCACTTTACAGGTGATCGATTATTGGTGCCACTAGAGGGCGTCTGTCTCACACTTGCCTTTATTCTGCTCACAGTGAATGCATTTGCATGTTCTAGCCATGGTAAACTCTTTTTAATACACTGGGTAATTCCCCCTTATATTGATTCTAGCACATCTGATGTTGTATGTGTTAAGTCCTGAAGAAGGGCTCTTTGGAATCCTGACACACGTTGAATAAACCACTGTATAATGTTACCGATCCTTTGGAACTTTATTGTCCTGGCAGCGCGGTTGAAATCCACATCTTCTACCCAGTATATTATTTCATAGGGTCGGTGACCGGCCTGTGGATCTGCAGCAGCCAACATCTTTGCAGGCCTGTATTCAGCACCATCAGGTGAGCAGTTTTCTTGGCGCCTCCTTCACCTGTTTTGTGGGAAAAGACTCTATTTGCGCTTTGTGTCTCCCCCTCTTTCATCAATCATTTGCGCCTGCTATTCAGCCATTGTGCCTTCCCAGCTTCCCCCACACGAGGTGTGGCGGCCCCATGTACAGCGATTTATATCATTTGTAGCAATAACAGCGACCACTGAAAAGGGAACCTCTCACCTGATTCATGGTGCCCAATAAGCGGGCAGTGTAACTCAGAGCCGGGCTGCACAATCGCACCCGGGTATATCTCTGAAAATCTCCAGCATTTCAGGGAACATATCACTTATGAAAGGGTCCGGCTTCTTCCCTCATTGCTCTCGTCCGTTATTAGCAGGCCTCTTCTATAGCGAGACACCTGCCCATCAGCTGGACCAGTACTGCTCTCTGCCTATAGGCCTCCACCCGATCTGATCACTATATTTTGCCTGAAACACTGAAGCCGGTCAGAGATGAATGAATACACCCGGCTCCGACCCGGCTGCTGGGATCTGCGCCAAGTGGTGTGGGCAGAATGAATGAGGTGATGGGTTCAAGAAAAAACACCCATGGATTCTGAGATCGGGGGCGGCCGCTCCTCTGCTGGGAAGATGCTGCAGCTAAATATGCAGTCACTTACAATGGAGCGCACCGATTTAACCCCTTCCTGTCATCCACCGTGCACGTATGGAGCTGGTACATGGATCAGGCTTAGGAGCGGAGGCCACTGCACACAGTGTAGGCACCGCTGTCAATGACGGACAGAGGCATGTAAGTGGCGCGATCCTGATCATTGGAGGTCGCAAACTACACAATATACTGCGGAGCGGAGACGCGCGGTTGCGAGGGGTACGGAGCGGAGACGCGCGGTTGCGAGGGGTTTCGGAGCGGAGACACGCGGGCGCGAGGGGTACGGAGCGGAGACGCGCGGGGTACGGAGCGGAGACGCACGGGGTACGGAGCGGAGACGCGCGGGCGCGAGGGGTACGGAGCGGAGACGCGCGGGCGCGAGGGGTACGGAGCGGAGACGCATATGTATTTTGGCATGGGGAGCCCCATTTGAAAGTTCGCATCGGGGCCCATAACTTTGCAGTTAAACCACTGGGAGGGAGTCACCTGCCCCATCACATCGCCTGATCTCAGCGCACTCACCTTCCTCCTCCACCTCCGTCTGCTCCCCCCAGTCGTTCTCCCGGGGAAGGAGTCCTTCTCCGATCCCCTCTTCATCAGAGTCCTGGCCGAAGTCTATTCTCTGCGCCAGACGGGCCAGGTTCTGTGACATAGACAGCGGCTGCACGTACGTCTCCGAGCCATCCAGCCCCACCTCCTGCACCTGCTTCTCTGCGGAATACTCGATGCTGATCTGCACCGGCGGCCCCACCAGACATGATCCGCCCAGTGTATACAGATATGGTTGTGGCTAAATCCAAGTCAGCTCTTGGCCCTGGTCCTTCTGTGCACTGGGATTTCGCTTTCTCACACAGAGTCGGCTGTTTCCTAGTTGGCGGAGGGACCAGGTCCTTTAGCTGACTTGGATTTAGCCTGCTCTATATAAGAATGCTGAATCCCAGGAGACAGAAGGACACTTATTGTATATAGATAGGAATCCGGTCATGTCAGTGTTTGCAGTAATACTGAGCTGCAGACTAGATCTGACATCTGATTACACATTTATTTATGGGTGACATTTATACTTCCAGTGTGTACAATACTCTGCGCCAATCTCATCCGTGTCCCATTTTATTTACTGGTGATCATTTTTCTAGATCACACACCACAGATTTTTTTTCATGCATGCACCGAGGAGTTTTTAACCCTTGGGCGATTTTCTGTTTTTTTCATTTTTTCCTTCCCATAACTTTATTTTTCCATCCACATCGCCATTGGGTTTTTTTTTTTTTAGTTTGGCGGGACGTTCTTATTGATACCATTTTGGCGCGGATACCATGATCACCTCTTATTTCATTTCACTGCAATGTTGCGGCGACCAAAAAATACGTAATTATGGCATTTCAATTTTTTCTCTCATTAAGGCCTGTTTCACACTTCAGTTGTTTGTCGTCAGTTGCAAACCGCCAGAGTGTGAAAAAACTGATCCGTTTCCGTTTTGCAACAAACGTATGCCACCAGATCCGTTTCTTGGACGGATCCGCTGCAGCCGCTAAGTGCATGAAATTTAAAGGAACCGATCGAGAGAGACAGAAAAAAACGTTACATTGTCCGTCTACTCCAGCCGGCGGATGCTAAAATTCAAACGGATCCGTCAAAAAAACGGATGTGACGGACGACCATCAGTCAAAATCCACCACTAATGCAAGTCTATGGGGAAAAAATGGCAGATCCGTTTTTTTATAAAACTAGATCTAGCAGGCTAAAAGACCAGGTCCTTCTGCCAACATGGATTTAGCCGGCTCTCTGTGAGAAATCTAAATCCCAATCGGCTAAAGGTCCAGGTCATTCTGCCAACTTGGATTTAGCCTGCTCTCTGTGAGAAAGCTAAGTGCCAGCCTGTAATACTATTGTAGGAACTCAAGGATTCTGATAGCGTGGGGCAATGATCAGACAGAAGCGGGTTACTTTAGTGCAAATAGTGTATTTTTATAACAGCAGTGACACCCAAAAACAATATGCTGATAACCTGAAATGAGACAAGTCCTAAAGCTATATAGCAATTCAGTAAAGTTCCTAAGACAGAGTCCTCATAAAAATGTGATCCAAAGTTGAGTGTAACACTCAGGTGACGTGGCACAGTTCACAACGTAGTGATGCAGAGAGAGTCCAATCCCGGTATGTAGCAAGCACAGGGAAGTCCAGAACAAGTCTATAGGTAAATCCCAGACGAGCAAAAGCACAGGACAGTCCAAAAGCTGATTTACAAGTTGATCCCAGGAGCGGCGTGAACACAGGTGAGTCCAGGAACAGGTTCACATTAAAGCATACGGTTGGTGACAGTTCCGACTGCTCTCATTGGGGAGAGTGAAGGGTTAAGAACAACACATAGTTCAGGAACACAGTTCTTACCAGATAAAGTGAACCAAGGGTTAAGTTCCAAAGATGAGTACAGCTTTCCTACAGAGAACAGGGAATGTCCAGAGCCACAGCAGAAGCACACTAAGAAACAAGCAGCACAGCTGAAGGAAGCAGAATACTCCAGCAAGGAAGGCAGCACCTGAGCCGGGTTTTATACAAATGAACAGGAAGTAGAGCACACAAGAACAGCAACCTCCATCTTGACAAAGGGCAAATTCATTCACAAGGTGATTTAGAAAACCCGGAATACTGACACAGTCGGCTAAAGGACCCAGATCCCTGTGATTGTTTTAGTACTAGACCTAGCAGGCTAAAGGACCAGGTCCTTCTGCTAACTTTGATTTAGCCTGCTCTCTGTGAGAAAGCTAAATCCCAGTTGGCTAAAGGACCAGGTCCCTGTGAGTCTTTTAAGACTAGACCTAGCAGGCTAAAGGACTAGGTCCCTGTGAGTGTTTAATACTAGATCTAGCAGGCTAAAGGACCAGGTCCTTCTGCCAACTTGGATTTAGCCGTCTCTTTGTGAGAAAGCTAAATCCCAGTTGGCTAAAGGAACAAGTCCATGTGAGTGTTTTAATACTAGATCAAGCAGGCTAAATTTTCACACTGATTTCAGGGTGTAGAATACATTGCACCCGTTACATCCATGACCAGGTCCTTCTGTCAACTTGGATTTAGCCTGCTCTTTGTGAGAAATCTAAATCCCAGTTGGCTAAAGGACCAGGTCTCCGTGAGTGTTTTAATACTAGATCTAGCAGGCTAAATAACCGTGGTAAAACAAACCTTGAGGCGGTCAAAGGCTTCCTGGGCTTGCAAAGACCATACAAACGTCTTCCCATTCTTAGTAAGGAGAGTGATGGGACGGACAATTTCCGAAAAATTCCAGATAAAACGTCTATAAAAATTAGCAAAACCAATAAATCGTTGTACCTCTTTGATGTTTCCTGGTACCGGCCAGTCTATGATCGCCTGGATCTTGCTGGATTCCATGTTCAATCCCTGGGGAGAAATAATATAGCCCAGAAATTGAATTTCGGGCAATGAAACTCACATTTTTCGAGTTTAATGTATAAATGATTATCTCTTGGCTTAAACATCTTGGCTTGACGAACTCTTTCCAACATTTCAGGAATTAGCGGCAACGGGTACCTGTTACGAATGGTTACCTTATTTAGCTCCCGGTAGTCAATGCAAGGTCTTAGAGTCCAATCCTTCTTCTTTACAAAGAATATGGGTGCTCCCACTGGTGAAGAGGATGGTCGGATAAACCACTTGGCTAGGTTCTCATCTATATACTCTCGTAATGTTTTTAGTTCTGGAGCTGCCTGCGGGTAAACATGGCCGAAAGGGATCGCTGCCCCTGGAAGCAATTCTATGGGGCAGTCATATGGTCTATGTGGTGGGAGTTGGTCTGCCTTCTTTTTGTCACAAACATCCGCGAATTCCTGGAAAACCAGAGGGAGAGTAGGTACCTGTATTGCCTCTTCCACGTCCCGGGTAACTGGAACCGTGACCGTTGGACAGATGGTAGGACTACCCTTCGAGGGGAAGGATATCTCCTTGGTTTCCCAATTGATGTTTGGATTTTGCGACCGTAGCCAGGGAATTCCTAAAATTATAGGAAAATGAGGAGAAGATATTAGCATAAATGAAAGGGTTTCCTGATTGTCTGGTTCCATCTCACACTCCAGGAGCACCGTTTCCCGGTCTACTGGTCCAGAAGTTAATGGGGAACCATCCACCGATTCCATGGTGACTGGCAAAGCTCTGTTTTGATCTCAGTGCAGACTCTTACCTGCACACCTGGGACTTATTATGGTGGCCTCTCATTGGTTCTGGGAAAGCTTCTTATAGCCTCAGGAAGCTCCCATCCCTGTCAGTTATACTTTCGCCCTTGGCATAGTGTGGTGACCCCTGAGTGTGTTTGTGCTGTGTTCTGGTTGCTTGATACTCTGTGTACGACTCGGTCTGTTCTCTGGATATTGCTTGTTGGATTCTGCTTGGTACCTTCTTTGTCTGTTTGGTTTTGACCCCTGCTTGGCCCTGACTCTCCGTTCTGTCTCATCCCTGGTACTTTACTGCTATCTCTGTGTATGACCTCGGTTTTGCCTGACTCTGAGTATTTCTGTTTAGTGTCCTGCCATCTCTGGAAGCAGGACGCTAAGCCCTGCCCCTTGCAGTCACATGACCGTAGGTCCTTCACTGCTTGCTAAACTTCAGCGTCCCCAGGTCCTGTTTGTACTTTCCAGCTGTACCTGACCCCAGGCCCCCCTACAGTGCGGGTGAGTCCCTGCTCAGCGGAGGCTGCACGCCGGTGCTGACATGACCCTGACATTATAACTGACCATTAAGTTTTTTGGGGGGTTTTTATGCAGAGTTATGGATCCCATACAGTCTCTGGCTGACCAGATGAAAAGTCTGAGTCAGATGTTTCAGGGTTTATCTCTGGAGCAGCAAGCTCTGGCTCGTTCTCAGCAGCAGGTTTCTGAGACAGTGCGAGAGGCTTTATCTTCTGGGTCTCCGGGGTCTGGGGCGAGGGATGTTGTTCTGGTGTCCCCGGAACCACCTGTTAAACTGCCTGACTTCTTTACTGAGAACAAAAAGGAGTTCAGGATCTTCATTTAGGGTTGCAAAACTTCTTTTTAGTTTGAGGCCACGCTCCTCTGGGGACGAAAGTCAGAAGGTTGGGGTCATTATGTCCTTATTAACAGGGTCCCCACAAGGTTGGGCTTTCTCCCTTCCTCCCACTGCCCCTGAGAGTGTCTGTGAATGCATTCTTTGAGGCCCTCGGGCACATTTATGATGAGCCTGACCGAGTGCAATTGGCATAGGACATGGTGATGAGCGTCTGTCAGGGGAAACACTTGGCTGAGTGGTTTTGTACTGAATTCCGCCGCTGGGCTGCAGAGATCTCTTGGGGCGACGCTGCGCTTCGAGGTCTCTTTCGCAGAGGCTTGTCCGAGCGGCTGCAGGATGCCTTGGCGTTACATCCCCCACCTAACTCTCTCGAGGACGCCATGACCCAGGCCGTCCGGATGGACCTCAGGCTGTGGGCAAGAGGGGTGATGCAGGTGGAGACTCCATTGTTCCCCAGTGGAAAAGAGACTGCCCCTGAGCTCATGGATGTAGGCGTCCTCTCCCTGAAGGATACGGAGAGGAAACGCCGGAAGGACAAGCAGTTATGCTTTTACTGCGGTAAAACGGGACATTGGAAAAGGGAGTGTCCTGATTGCCCGTCTTCGACCCAGTCGGCGGGAAATGACTAGGTCTGGGTAGTCAGCGGGGAGACTACTCAGACCCTCAGGTACCCTTTTCCTCGTTTTCTAAGGTTTTACTTCATGTGGAACTGTTTGTGGACGGTAGTTCTTTTCCCTCTACAGCCTTTGTGGACTGCGGATCATCGATTAATCTCATTGACTCCCAATTGGTCACACGCTGCAAGATAGGGACAGTTAGGCTCAAGGTTCCGATCAAGGTGGTGGCCATTGACTCCTCTCCCCTCACTAAGGAGGGAATTCTCTTTGTGTCTGACTTGTTTTCGCTCAGAGTGGGCGCTACTCATGGGGAAAACCTAAGTTGTTTGGTTCTGGACAATCTACCTGCAGGGTTGGTATTGGGCATGCCCTGGTTACAACGCCATAACCCAGTTATTAACTGGAAAACGGGGGAGATTGTTCAATGGGGGTTTAATGATTTTAAGTTGTGTGATAAATCTGCACTACTGGTTGAACCTGTTAAATCTGTGTCTGTATCATCTGTCGAGCTGGAAGGTATTCCGGAATGCCTGAAGGACTTCGAAGATGTATTCTCTGAAAGCGAGGCCGAGACATTACTGCCACATAGACCCTTTGACTGCGCTATCGAGCTGGTCCTGGGGGCTAAATTACCTAAAGCCCGTCTGTTTAATTTATCCGGTCCTGAGCGCTTGGCTATGAAGGACTACATTGCTGAAAGTCTGTGCAAGGGACACATACATCCTTCAGTCTCACCTGTGGCGGCAGGTTTCTTTTTTGTAAAGAAAAAAGATGGCGGGTTATGTCCCTGTCTCGATTTTCGGGAGCTTAGACAGATTACTGTACTGAATACGTACCCCCTTCCGTTGATTCCCGACTTGTGCAACCAACTATCAGGGGCAAAATGGTTCTCCAAACTGGATCTTCGGGGGCCATATAATTTGATAAGGGTCCGAGAGGGGGATGAATGGAAAACTGCGTTCCTCACGTCCGAGGGACTGTTAGAAAATTTAGTCATGCCGTTTGGTCTTACCAATGCCCCTGCCATATTTCAGAATTTCATCAACATGGAATTCTCAGATCTCACTGGTCGTTTTGTTGTTATCTACTTAGATGATATTTTGATATACTCCTCTGACAGGCAGTCTCATCTGGAACGAACTGTTCTCCAAAGACTGAGAGAAAATCATCTGTTTGCCAAATTGGAGAAATGTGTATTTTGTGTTCAAGAATTGTCTTTTTTGGGATTAATTGTATCCTCTGAGGGTTTTCGCATGGACCCCAAGAAGGTGCAGGCCATTGCGGATTGGGTGCAACCCAGAGATCTTAAGGGTCTTCAGCGCTTCTTGGGGTTCGCCAATTATTACCGCAAATTTATCCGGGGGTTTTCGCAGGTGGTCAAACCACTCACGGACCTAACATGCAAAGGTGCGGATGTGAGAAATTGGTCCTCGCTCGCAAAAGAGGCCTTTGCGACTCTGAAAAAATGTTTTATGTCTGCTCCTGTGTTGGTACAGCCAGATCCGTCCAAACCATTTGAGGTGGAGGTGGATGCCTCCGAGGTGGGGGCAGTGTTGTCCCAAGGGCCTGCCACTCTTACCAACCTCAGGCCATGTGCTTTCTTTTCCAGGAAGTTCTCTGCTGCTGAAAGAAATTATGATGTAGGCAATAGAGAGCTTCTTGCGGTCAAGTTGGCGTTTGAGGAGTGGAGGCACTTTTTGGAGGGGGCCAGTCACCCGGTTACTGTGATCACTGATCACAAAAATTTGTCATGCATTGAGTCTGCTAAAAAACTAACGCCCAGACAGGCCCGTTGGTCGCTTTTTTTTTCTCGTTTCCAGTTTACTATTACATTCCGTCCATGGTCAAAGAATGTCAAGGCTGACGCCTTATCTCGCAGTTTTCATCCTGTGTCTGCCCCTGAGCCACCGTCCTCCATTCTGCACCCTGGGGTGGTGTTAGCAGGGATCTCGTCTGAATTGGAACGGGAAATTGAGGGGGCCCAGTCGCTGGCTCCTGCGGCCAAGCCAGGGGGCAAGTTGTTTGTCCCAGAGCAACTTCGCCTTAAACTCTTACAAGAGTTCCATGAATCCAAGCTGTGTGCTCACCCTGGCATATCAGCCACACGACTGGCGGTGGCTAGGATCTTCTGGTGGCCTACCCTTGGTTCTGATATAAAGAAATTCATTTCTGGTTGTGGGGTCTGCGCTCGTTCTAAATGCTCTCATAGCCGTCCGGCTGGAGAGCTGATGCCCTTGGCAGTTCCCGAAAGACCATGGACCCACCTGTCCATGGATTTTATTACCAATCTTCCCTCTTCCAGGGGTAATACGGTGGTATGGGTAGTGGTGGACAGATTTTCAAAGCAGGCTCATTTTGTACCCCTGTCCGCATTACCTTCTGCTGAGACCTTATCCAGGTTGTTTGTGCAGCATGTGGTCCGCTTGCATGGGGTACCCCTGAATGTGGTGTCTGATCGTGGTGTGCAGTTTGTGGCTAAGTTTTGGCGTGCTTTCTGCAAAAAATTAGGGATATCTCTGTCCTTTTCGTCTGCGTACCATCCCGAGAGTAATGGTCAGACGGAACGCACTAATCGGTCTCTGGAACAGATCTTCAGATGTCTGACTTCTGCTAGACAGAATCACTGGTGTGATATACTGCCATTGGCTGAATTTGCCTTCAATAGTCGGGTGAGTCAATCCACTGGTATGTCCCCTTTCTTGATCAACTATGGGTTCAGTCCTCATTTTGGTGAGTTTTCTCGTCTAGATTTGGGGTGTTTCCAGCAGAAGTCCAGCGGCGTATATCTAGGTCTCAAGGCAGGTATAAGTTTTTCGCGGACAGGAAATTATTACCTGGTCCCATGTTTCAGGTTGGAGAGAAAGTTTGGCTCTCCATGCGAAACATTAAGTTAAAGATTCCGTCAGCCAAGTTGGGCCCCAAATTCATTGGCCCGTACAAGATTGTAGAAAAAAAATCAACCCAGTAGCGTACAGGCTGTGCCTTCCACCCTCTTTCAAGATCCCTATCGTCTTCCATAGATCTCTACTGAAACCTTTTGAAGCAGTCCAGGGAGAATCCGAGTCCGCTGCTCCTCCGGTTTCGGTTGAGGGACATGTGGAATATGAGATTGATCACATCATAGATTCCAGGTTGGTACGGCGGTCAGTACAGTACCTAGTTCATTGGAAGGGGTATGGGGCCGGAGGACAGGTCCTGGGTGCTGGCCCGGTTGATGCATGCGGATTGCCTGGTTCAGGCTTTCCATGCTAGGTACCCGGGCAAGCCTGGTGGTCCAGAGGCCCCCCATTGAGAGGGAGGTACTGTCATGATACCAGTGCTGGTGGACCTGCACTTCTGGGGTTAATGTTTTGGACTTATTATGGTGGCCTCTCATTGGTTGTGGGAAAGCTTCTTATAGCGTCACGAAGCTCCCATCCCTGTCAGTTATACTTTCGCCCTTGGCATAGTGTGGTGATCCCTGAGTGTGTTTGTGCTGTGTTCTGGTTGCTTGATACTCTGTGTACGACTCGGTCTGTTCTCTGGATATTGCTAGTTGGATTCTGCTTGGTACCTTCTTTGTCTGTTTGGTTTTGACCCCTGCTTGGCCCCAACTCTGTGTTCTGTCTCATCCCTGGTACTTTACTGCTATCTCTGTGTATGACCTCCGTTTTGCCTGACTGAGTATTTCTGTTTAGTGTCCTGCCATCTCTGGAAGCAGGACGCTAAGCCCTGCCCCTTGCAGTCACATGACCGTAGGTCCTTCACTGCTTGCTAAACTTCAGCGTCCCCAGGTCCTGATTGTACTTTCCGGCTGTACCTGACCACGGGCCCCCTACAGTGCGGGCGAGTCCCTGCTCAGCGGAGGCTGCACGCCGGCGCTGACAGGACCCTGACATTTTTTACTTACAGTATTAATTGGGGTGTTTCATAGACACCTCTATTACTAACCCTGATGTCAGCCGTGATTTTTTACAAACAACAGATTACCCCAATTGCCACTGCACAAAAGCAATCAGGAAGAGCTGAGGCAAAGTGCAAGAATCAGCACACCTAATAGATGCTGGTGAGAGCTTACAATCTACAATGAGGTGGGGGAGACAGAGTACAGGGGTGTATTTACAATGGTGTATTTACAATGAAGGTCCAGCCATCTTGAAGGAGTGAGGGATGGATGGAGATAGTGAATGGGCTACACACACACACACTTACACATAGAATGACTGATTAGTGAACGTGATAGGCCGCTCTGAACAAATGTGTTTTGAGGGAGCACCTGAAACTATGCAAATTGTGGATAGTCCTGATTTCTTGGGGTAGAGCATTCCAGAGGCTTGGCGCTGCGCGGGAGAAGTCTTGGAGTCGGGAGTGAGAGGTACGGATTAGTGCAGAGGTTAGTCGAAAGTCGTCTGCAGAGCGCAGCAGTCGGTTAGGCCGATAGAAATGAGGGAGGAGATGTAGGGGGTGCCGCACTGTGGAGAGCTTTGTGGGTGAGAACAAGTACTTTGAATTGGATCCTATAATGAATGGGCAGCCAATGGAAGGACTGGTGAAGAGCGGACGCGTCCGAGTACCGATTAGTCAGATAGATGACCCTGGCTGCTGCATTAAGTATGGACTGGAGAGGGGATAGTCGAGTGACGGGGAGGCCAATTAATAGAGTGTTGCAGTAATCCAGGCGCGAGTGGATCAATGCTACAGTGAGGGTTTTTTTTTTCCATCGTGAGAAAAGGGCAGATTCTAGAGATATTATTTAGGTGTAAGCGACAAGAGCGGGCAAGAGATTGTATATGGGATGTGAAGGAGAGATTGGTGTCAAACATAACACCCAGACAGCGTGCCTGCTGCCGGGGTATTATTGTGGTACCACCCATGGAGAGGGAAATGTCAGATTTAGGGAGGTTAGGAGACGGCGGGAGCAGAAAAAGTACAGTTTTGGAGAGGTTGAGTTTCAGATAGAGAACGGACAAGATGTTGGAGACTGCGGACAGTCACTGGCGTTCTGTAGTACAGCGGGGGTAAGGTCAGGGGAAGACGTATATAGTCTCGTGTCATCAGCATAAAGATGGTACCGAAAGCCAAATCTGCTGATGGTCTGTCCAATTGGGGCTGTGTAGAGAGAGAAGAGGAGGGGGCCAAGGAGTGAGCCCTGAGGTACCCCGACTGCAAGAGGAAGAGAAGATGACGTGGAGCCAGAGAACAAAACACTGAAGGAGTGGTCAGAGAGATAGGAAGAGAACCAGGAGAGAGGAGTGTTCTTAATGCCTAGTGACTGGAGCCTAGAGAGTAGAAGGTGGTGGTCAACAGTATCGAAAGCTGCAGATACGTCAAGAAGAATGAGCGGAGAGTGGTCACCGTTAAGTTTTGCTGTCAGAAGGTCATTGGTCACTTTGATGAGTGCAGTTTCAGTCGAATGTAAGGGGCGGAAGCCGGACTGTGAAGGGTCTAGAAGGGAGTGAGTGAAGAGGAAACGGGTAAGGGGGGAGTAAACTAGGCGCTCCAAAAGTTTAGAGATGAAGGGGAGATTGGAGACTGGTCTGTAGTTGTTTGTGCAGGATGGGTCGAGATAGGGTTTCTTTAGTAATCGTGAAACGATGGCGTGTTTGAAGGAGGATGGGAAAATGCCCGAGGAGAGGTAGAGATTAAAGATTGTAGTTAGGTGGGTTGTGACGACTGGAGACTGGAGGAGATGTGAGGGAATGGGGTCGGTAGTGCATGTAGTCAGACGAGAAGAGAGGAGTCTGAAGACTTCTTCTTCTGTGATGGGATCAAATGTGGAAAGTGAGCCAGGGGAGATGCAGGAAGGGATGGGAGTCACAGCACTTGGTGGTTGGGAGTAGATTTCCTTACGGATATTATCTATTTTTTCTGTAAAGTGGGAGGCCAGGTCATCAGCACACATGTCTGTGATAGGGGCTTGTGCTTTTGGCCTGAGGAGGGAGTGAAAAGTGTCAAAAAGTTTTTTGGGGTTGTTGGCTAGTGAGGAGATCAGTGTGGTGAAGTCGAGGTGAAGGGCAGCGTTATAGGTTCTTAACATAAATTTGAAGTGGATGAAGTCTTCTGGTGTGCGGGTTTTTCTCCATAGGCGTTCAGCACTCCTAGAGCATCGCTGGAGAAGTTGAGTTTGCGATGTGAGCCAGGGCTGTTTTACTCTGTGCTTGGAGGTTCTGAGGGTGAGGAGAGCTTGTTATGAATGAGTCACCGTAGGAGGCAAAAGCAGAAATACAAGCTAAGTCCAGAAAACCAGAGAAGTTGGCAACTATCAGATTGCAGACCCCTGAACCTATCAACACAACTAGCAGTAGCCGTGGGGGGTTCCTACGATGCCCTAGACCCCTCGATCACAGCCGGAGAAATACATAGGCCTAAAGAAAGAAAGGGGAAATCTAAACTGCCCCAGAGCAGACCCCAAAGCAATAGGCAGCCCCCAACATATAATGACCGTGAAGCAAGATGAAAATACTAACACAGACAGAAAGATAGACTGAGCAAAGACTGGGCCCCAAAACTACCTAGACAGGAAAGGACAGGAAGGCTGCTGTCTGCAATCTGCCAAAACCCTATCAAAGACATAAGCCAACCAACTGATATGAAAAAGGCCCTGAATCAGCTAGGCTTCAAAAACTGAATCAGCACTCAGGTATTCTCAGAAGACAGAGCTAAATGAATTCAGCACACCCCAGCAGGGAATGGCAGAAATCCAGAAAAAACAAAGCAAAAACAAAGTCAAAGCACAAAAGCAAAAGGCCGAGCAGCAAACTTAGCATGGAGGAGCAGGAATTCAGACTGGTCTCCAAGGATCCCACAGAGAAATCACCCGCAGGGCAGACGGGCGTCGGCAGCATTATATCCAGTCCGTAACTCCACTCAGCCAGTCACAATCATCAGCCTCGGTGTTTGACAATCAGGCTCACTACCTTTCTTTACCAGAAGAGGGAGTTCCTCGGGCCTCAGTAATGAAGGGGAAAATGAACTCGCAACAGTACCTCCCCCTTGAGGAGGGGTCACCGAACCCTCAACTCTGCCACCAGGGCGATCAGGGTGAGCCCGATGAAAGGCACGCACCAATCGTTTGGCATGAATATCAGAGGCGGAGACCCAGGAATTATCCTCCTGACCATAACCCTTCCACTTAACCAAATACTGGAGTCTCCGTCTAGCCAGACGGGAATCCAGTACTTTCTCTACCTCATACTCCATGTTACCTTCAACCAATACAGGGTCTGGAGGTGCCACCCCCGGAACAACAGGTTCAACAAACCTCTTCAACAAAGATTTATGGAACACATTATGGATTTTAAATGTGACAGGAAGAGCCAAACGAAAAGAGACCGGATTAATAATCTCCACAATCTTGTAAGGTCCAATAAATCTAGGCTTAAACTTAGGAGAAGCCACCTTCATAGCAATATTTTTTGATGATAACCACACCATATCACCAACCTTAAACTGGGGACCAATGGTCCTATGTCGGTTGGAAAACCGCTGGGCCTTCTCCTGGGAGAGAGATAACTTATCCACCACTTGGTCCCAGATCTGGTGCATTCTCTCCACCACAGTGTCAACACCTGGGCAGGCAGAGGGCTCCACCTGCCCTGAAGAAAATCGAGGATGAAACCCAAAGTTACAAAAAAAAAGGTGACATCAAAGTGGCAGAACTAGCTCTATTATTCAAAGCAAATTTGGCCAAGGGCAAAAATGAAACCCAATCATCCTGATCAGCAGAAATAAAACATCTCAAATATGACTCCAAGGTCTGGTTTGTTCTCTCTGTCTGCCCATTGGTCTGAGGGTGAAAAGCAGAGGAGAAGGACAACTGAATTCCCAGCCTGGAACAGAAAGTTCTCCAAAATCTAGACACAAACTGCACTCCTCTGTCTGATACAATGTTCTCAGGAATCCCGTGCAAACGAACCACCTGTTGTAAAAACAGGGGCACCAACTCAGAGGAAGACGGCAACTTAGGGAGTGGTACAAGATGAACCATCTTAGAGAACCTATCACAAATCACCCAAATAACAGTCATCCTCTGAGAGACAGGCATATCAGAGATGAAATACATTGAAATATGGGTCCATGGCCTCTTGGGGACAGGCAAAGGCATCAACAACCCACTAGAGCGAGAACACGATTTAGACCGGGAGCACGTCCCACAGGACTGCACAAAATTCCTGACATCACGAGATAAGGAGGGCCACCAAAAAAACCGACTCACCAGATCTCTAGTACCAAAAATACCTGGATGACCAGCCAAAGCAGAGCAATGAACTTCAGACATCACTCTCTTCTTCCACTGGTCAGGAACATACAACTTTCCACTGGGACAACGCTCAGGTTTGTCCTCCTGGAACTCTTCCAGAGCACGTCTCAAATCGGGCGAGATGGCAGAAAGAACTACCCCTTCGCCTAAGATGGTAGCAGGCTTGGTCACCACAGGAGAATCAGCAAGGAAGCTCCTAGAGAGGGCGTCTGCCTTGACATTCTTTGTTCCAGGAAGAAAAGAAACCACAAAATCAAAACGTGTAAAAAACAAGGCCCACCTAGCCTGTCTAGGGTTCAAGCGCTTAGCCGACTCTAGGTAAATCAAATTCTTGTGGTCAGTGAGGACCACGACTTGATGCTTAGCTCCCTCCAACCAATGTCTCCACTCCTCAAATGCCCATTTCATGACCAACAGTTCCCTATTCCCCACATCATAGTTACGTTCAGATGGAGAGAACTTTCGGGAAAAGAAAGCACAGGGATTCATTTTAGATGTTACCGGATCCTTTTGGGACAAAACAGCTCCTGCACCAATCTCAGAAGCATCCACCTCTACCTGGAATGGAAGTGAGACATCAGGTTGCCGCAAAACCGGGGCGGAGGTGAATCTTCGCTTCAACTCCTGAAAGGAAGAAACAGCCTCCGGAGACCAATTTAACACATCAGCACCCTTTTTAGTCAAATCAGTCAATGGCTTGGCAATACTAGAAAATTTTGCTATAAATTTCCGATAAAAATTAGCAAAACCCAAAAACTTCTGGAGGGCCTTCAAAGAAGTGGGCTGAACCCAATCGTGAATGGCCTGTACCTTGGCCGGGTCCATTTCAATAGTTGACGGGGACAAAATAAATCCCAAAAGAGAAATCCTCTGTACTCCAAAAAGGCATTTAGATCCCTTGACATACAGGGAATTCTCCCTCAAGATCCGGAACACAGTCCGAATATGTTCCACATGAGAATCCCAGTCCTTGGAGAAGATCAAAATATCATCCAGATAGATAATCAAAAATTTATCGACAAAATCTCGGAAAATATCGTTCATGAAGCACTGGAAGACAGAAGGGGCATTAGTGAGCCCAAAAGGCATCACCAGGTATTCAAAATGTCCCTCCGGAGTATTAAACGCCGTCTTCCATTCATCCCCATGCTTAATGCGAATAAGATTATACGCCCCCCTGAGGTCAAGCTTGGTAAACCAGCAAGCACCTTTAACTCTGGAGAATAGATCAGAAATCAGGGGTAACGGATACTGATATTTAACAGTAATTTTGTTGAGGGCACGATAATCAACGATCCATCCTTTTTGGCTACAAAAAAAAAACCCGGCACCCAAGGGTGACGAGGATGGTCTAATATGACCCTTCTCCAACGCCTCCTTAATATAGGATCGCATAGCCTCGTGCTCGGGTACAGATAAATTGAAGAGCCGACCCTTGGGAAATTTACACCCCGGGCTCAGTTCAATTGCACAGTCATAACTCCTATGAGGAGGCAGAGACTCAGACTCATTCTCACTAAATACATCATAAAAGTCCGCCAAATAATCAGGAACATCATGCGACTGAGGAGAGGTGGAAAACACCGGAGCCTCACTAAAGGCACACCGACAACCCCAACTCACCACAGACACAGATTTCCAATCCAAAACTGGATTATGACTCTGTAACCAGGGAAACCCCAGAACAACAGTATCATGCAGATTATGCAACACCAGAAATCTGCAATTTTCTTGATGGTCTGGGGCGACCCGCATTACCACCTGGGTCCAAAACTGGGGTTTATTTTTAGCCAAAGGAGTAGCATCAATTCCCCTCAAAGGGATAGGCGTCTGCAGAGGTGTCATCGGAAATCCACAACGTTTAGCAAAATCCAAGTCCATTAGGTTTAGGGCTGCTCCCGAATCCACAAACGCCTTGGCGGAAAATGTGGACAGGGAGCAGATCAGAGTAATAGCCAGAAGAAACTTAGGTTGAACACCCCCAACAGAAAACGTGTGTGCAAAGCGTTTCTCTCGTTTGGGACAGACAGAAATAAAATGCGAGGCATCTCCACAGAAAAAACACAACTTATTACGCCTTCTGAACTCCTGACGCTGCTCTCTGGAAAAAACTATCACATTGCATAGGTTCAGACATTTGTTCAACAGGTGGCAACAGCTCTCGTGCTGCTTTGCGTTCGCGCAAACGCCGATCAACCTGAATGGCTAATGACATAGAATCGTCAAGACCAGAGGGAACAGGAAATCCCACCATAGTATCTTTTACGGCTTCTGACAACCCCTTCTGAAAGAGAGCAGCCAAGGCATTATCATTCCAGGTAGTAAGTACTGCCCACTTTCGGAATTTTTGACAGTACAATTCTGCAGAATCACGACCCTGGCTCAATGCCAGCAGGGTCTTTTCAGCCTGATCAATAGCATTAGGTTCGTCATACAACAACCCCAAAGCTTGAAAGAATGCGATCACATTAGTCAGAATAGGATCATCTGGTTTCAAAGAAAACGCCCAATCCTGGGGATCGCCACGCAGCAAAGAGATGACAATTTTAACCTGCTGCGCGGAGCTCCCTAACGAGTTAGGCTTCAAGGCAAAAAATAATTTACAATTATTTTTGAAATTCAAAAATTTAGACCGATCCCCAAAAAATACATCAGGTGTAGGAATCTTTGGTTCAGCAGCATGTGAATGAGCAAAGTAGGCGGAAATTCCCCGCACTTCCGCAGCGAGCTGCTCCACACGATCAGACAATTGCTTTATCTCCATTGAGAGAAAAAAAAAAATTCCCCCTACGGCCTCACAGATATAGAGGAAAAAATATACACACTTTTTTTTTATTTTACAATTCTTTCCTGCTATTGAGTACCCTAGAATCTGCGGTATGGCGGGTGATTCTGTTATGAATGAGTCACCGTAGGAGGCAAAAGCAGAAATACAAGCTAAGTCCAGAAAACCAGAGAAGTTGGCAACTATCAGATTGCAGACCCCTGAACCTATCAACACAACTAGCAGTAGCCATGGGGGGTTCCTACGATGCCCTAGACCCCTCGATCACAGCCGGAGAAATACATAGGCCTAAAGAAAGAAAGGGGAAATCTAAACTGCCCCAGAGCAGACCCCAAAGCAATAGGCAGCCCCCAACATATGACGGTGAAGCAAGATGAAAATACTAACACAGACAGAAAGATAGACTGAGCAAAGACTGGGCCCCAAAACTACCTAGATAGGAAAGGACAGGAAGGCTGCTGACTGCAATCTGCCAAAACCCTATCAAAGACATAAGCCAACCAGCTGATATGAAAAAGGCCCTGAAGCAGCTAGGCTTCAAAAACTGAATCAGCACTCAGGTATTTTCAGAAGACAGCGCTAAATGAATTCAGCACACCCCAGCAGGGAATGGCAGAAATCCAGAAAAACAAAGCAAAAACAAAGTCAAAGCACAAAAGCAAAAGGCCGAGCAGCAAACTTAGCTTTGGAGGAGCAGGAATTCAGACTGGTCTCCAAGGATCCCACAGAGAAATCACCCGCAGGGCAGAAGGGCGTCGGCAGCATTATATCCAGTCCGTAACTCCACTCAGCCAGTCACAATCATCAGCCTCAGGTGTTTGACAATCAGGCTCACTACCTTTCTTTACCAGAAGAGGGAGTTCCTCGGGCCTCAGTAATGAAGGGGAAAATGAACTCACAACAGGAGCTACTTGGTCAAGGGTGCTTCTAACAGTGTCGTTGTAGTGATGAACAGCCAGATTAGGAGAGGAAAAAGAGGAGATTGGGGACAGTGATGAGTGTAGGGAATCTGAAAAAGTGTCCGAGGGTTAATGGCTTGTAGATTTCTGAATGTGTGGTAGGTAGGAGTGGGCTGGGGTGGGTGAGGATTTGTGAGCGTGAAGGAGAGAATGTTGTGGTCAGAGAGTGGAAGCGGTGAGTTATTTAGGTGGGAGATTGAACAGAGCCGGACGAAGACCAGATCAAGGGTGTTACCGTCCTTGTGTGTCTCAGAGGTTGAAAGCTGTGAAAGGCCTAGAGAGGTGGCTAGTGATAGAAGCTGGGATGCAGATGTGGAAATAGGGTTATTAATGGGGATGTTGAAGTCTCCCAGGATAAGGGTTGGAAGTTCTGAGGACATCATGAAGTGCGGCAGCCAGGCTGAAAAGTGGTCAAGGAAGTGGGTGGGTGAGTGAGCCTGGGGGCCGGTATATGACCGCTACTCTGAAGGAGAGGGGACGGAACAACCTGATGGTGTGGACCTCAAAAGAAGGGAATGAGAGTGATGGAACTGGGGGAATGACCTGGAAAGTGCATTGTGGGGACAGGAGTATGCCGACTCCACCACCATGTCTGTTTGTGGGTCTCGGGGAATGAGAGAATTGTAAGCCACCATAGGAAATGGCAGCAGGAGAGACAGTGTCAGAATCCTGAGTCCAGGATTCAGTGAGGCCAACAGATTGAGAGTTGTTCAGAAAGCAGTTGTGTAGGAAAAATGATAATTACTTAGCGGTAATTTGATTTTCCAGAGCCATGACAGCACCGCACATGAGAAGGTACCCGCCCCCAGGAAACAGGAAACCTGTAGCAGAGACATAAGAAGGGGGGCGGCACCTCTCCCCTCAGTTTGTTTCAGAGTATGCAAGGTAACCTCCTTATTAGTTTACATACATTTTATATGACAGCGCTACTAATATTCCCCTTTCCCTTTAAATACATGTCTATATATACACATATATTTACACATCCAGATATAATTTTTAAAAACCTCTGGTGCACCACACAACCATCACCAAGATTGTTCCCGCCCTATGCGGTGCTGTCATGGCTCTGGAAAATCAAATTACCGGTAAGTAATTATCATTTTTTCCCTTCCCCATGACAGCACCGCACATGAGAGGAAAGATAGAATAGACTCCTAGGGTGGGACAACAGCAGACAACACTTTTCTCCCAAAGGCCAGATTTGAGGGCCCTAGGTCTAGTCTATAGTGTCGGAAGAAAGTGGATGGTGATGACCATACTGCTGCCTTACAGATCTGCTCAACTGAAGCATTTGCCCTTTCAGCCCAGGACGTGGCTATGGCTCTTGTAGAGTGAGCCGTTACACCCAGTGGGGGAGTCTGGTTTGAAGAAGAGTAAGCTAGTGCAATACCCATACGAAGCCATCATGCAATCGTTGACTTTGAAGCTTTTTTACCCCTGTTTATCCCCTGAAAGGAGACAAAAAGGGCTGAAGACAGTCGCCATGGTTTTGAGGCTTCTATATATTGAAGCAGGCAACGTCTGACATCTAAACAATGGAAGGTTTCCTCTCCCTGGGATTTGGGTTTCGAACAAAACGAGGGCAAAATTATCTCCTGCTCCCTGTGGAATTTGGAATTTACCTTTGGTAGGAAGGCTGGATCAGTTTTTATGATCACTATCATCCAAAAAGGTGGTATATGGTGGATTTACAGATATCGCCTGCAGCTCGCAAACACGACGAGCTGAGGTTAGGGCCACCAGGAGTACTGTGTTAAGTGTCAGCGCCTTTATTGGGATGGAAGCAATCGGTTCGAATGGAGATGCTGTTAGTGCCCTTAATACTAAATTTAGATCCCAGGGAGCTACCTTAGGTGTTAATTTTGTGGGCCTGGATGTGAAGGAGGCCCGAATGAATCTATAGATCCATGGGTGATCTGCCAGTTTTTGATCAAACAATGCACCCAGGGCCGATACCTGCACTTTTAAGGTGCTTGTGGATAGTCCTTTTTCCAGCCCTTTCTGGAGGAACTCCAGGATCTCCTTTATTGGTATTTTCTGGGCTGTTCTAGTCAATTGTCGGCCCGTGAACTGTAAGAATTTTTCCCAAATTTTTTGGTATTTTCGTGAAGTTACCTCCTTCCTGCTAGCGAGCAGGGTGGTTACTAACGGGACTGAGAACCCTTTTGCTAGAAGGAGTCCCCTCTCAAGTTCCACGCAGTGAGGTGCAGCCCGTGAACCCTGGGTTGTTCCACTTGGCCCTGGTATAGCGGATTCGGGGTATCTAGGAGGATCCATAGGTCCGAGATAGACATGCGTCTGAGCCATGTGAACCATGCCCTTTTTGGCCAGAAGGGCGCAATCAGAATTATTCGAGCTTTTTCCTGCCGGATCTTTTTTAAGACTACTGGAATCAATGCCAACGGGGGGGAACGCATATGCCAGGTGAAATTTCCACCGGTGTAGTAGCGAATCCACCCCCTCTGGCCGCTCTCTTGGATTTAGGGAGTAGAACCTGTCCACTTTCCGATTTTCCCTGGTGGCAAACAAGTCTACTTCTGGTGTGCCCCAGGCAGCGCAGATTTCCCCAAATATTTTTTGACTTACGGACCATTCTCCCTGGTGTAGTACATGACGGCTTAAATAATCGGCCAGATAATTGTCTGCCCCCTTTAAATGTGTACCCGATAAGGATAGAATATTGTTTTCTGCCCAAGCGAGTAATTCCCTGGCCTCTGCCATAAGGGTTGCCGACCTTGTACCCCCTTGTCTGTTTATGTATGCTATGACCGTGCTGTTGTCGGATAATATGGTGACATGTTTCACTTGTACTTTTTGCTTTATTCTTGTGACTGTACTGGAGTTAATTTGGATTTTTTCAGATTGATCATCCAGCCTAACCTGGTTAATATCTCCAGGACCCTTGTAACTGCATCTTCGCAGTTTTCCCTGCTGTTTGCTATAACCAGGAAATCATCTAGATAAGGTACTAACAGGATATTTTCCCTTCTTATAAAGGACGCTACTTCCCCGATGATTTTCGTAAATATACGCGGGGCTACTGATACCCCGAAGGGTAGGCACCGGTACTGTAGATAAGTGGGGATTTGAGCAATCTCTACTACCAGTCTCAGATATTGTTGGTGTTCTTCCCATATTGGGACATGGTAATAGGCATCGGTAAGATCTATTACTGCCATGTAGCAACCTGGGTCGAGTAGCTTTACTGCTGACCCCAAGGTCTCCATTTTGAATTTTTCTGTTCTGATATATTGGTTCAGGGCTTTGAGATTGAATATTGTTCTTAGTGACCCATCTGGTTTTGGCGTGAGGAACAGAGTACTGTAAAACCCTTTCCCTTTCTGATGACATGGTACTTTTATAAGTACCTCTTTTTGAATGAGGAGCTGGATCTCCTTTTCTAATGTAGCCTGATTCTTCTTGGCTACCCGGGTCACTTTTAGTCTTTGAGGAGGAAGGGTTAGAAAACTGAGTCGTAGGCCCTCGGCCAACAGGTTGGTTACCCACTTTGAGGTGGGCAATGCTACCCACTGATGGACAAAGAATCGAAGCCTTCCCCCAACCGCCCTGGCGTCATTGCTTGGTATCGGGTCTCGGGGTGGTTCTACTAAAGATGAAACCTCTCTTCTTCCCCTCCAGGGCCTACCCCGCGTGGTTCTATCGTCTGGCCGTCCTCGGCTCCCTCTATTCCCTGTTCCACGAAAGGACGAGTGAGCCTCAGTCCACCGACGCCCAGGGAAGGGGGTTGGAAACCGTTTTTTCTTATCTGATGCTTTTTCCAAAATTTCGTCCAGTGCTTTTCCAAATAAGTATTGGCCCTCACAGGGGACGGCACAGAGTTTAACCTTTGACTGGAAATCTGCCGACCAGTTTTTTAACCAAAGTGCTCTGCGGCCTGAATTAGAAAGGGCGCATGCACGGGCGGCACCTCGGACGGAATCTACTGCGGCGTCAGCCAGGAATCCTGCTGCTTTCTGTAGGAAAGGTATTGCCTCCAGCAGTGTCTCCCTGGGGCATTTATTCTTAATTTGGTCACCTAATTCGTCTAACCACCTGACCATAGCACGTGCCGTAAAAGTGGCAGCCACCCCTGGTTTAAACGACCAAGCTGATGCTTCCCAAGCAGCTTTTAGAAAAGCGTCTGCTTTCTTGTCAAGGGGGTCTTTTAGGGCGCCCATATCTTCAAATGGCAATGCTATCCCTTTGGATGTACTAGCAATGGCGGCATCTAGTCTGGGCGCCTTTTCCCATTTATCGCATACCTCCTCATCAAACGGGTATTTTCGTTTGAGCGCCTGCGGTATGGACATTTTTTTGTTGGGTTTTTTCCACTCTCTCTTGATTAAATTTAGCAGGTTATCATGGAAGGGAAAAACCCTTCGCTTTTCCCCCTCAAGATTGCTAAACATAGCATCTTGAATTGATTTAGGCTCTTTTGGTGTCTCAAGTCCCATTGTGGACCTTACAAGTTTTAGCAATTTCCCAATGCCCTCTGATAGAAAATATGGACGCCCCTTTTCCTCGTCCGAGGAGTCTAGGTCTGAATCCGAGGCCCCTATCTCCCCTTGCTCTTCCTCAGACTCAATATCAGTAGTTATCTCTGTGGGAGGCAGTGGGGGCGGGGTGAGGCAGGCGTTATATCGGTGCTATGTGTGGCCTGCTCTTTTATTTCCTCTTTCCCCGTTGACTTTACTTGATCCCGGATCATAGCTTTAATGCTTTGGAGCAGGGATGGTGACTCTTCGGCCACTGTCTTTTTAATGCACGAGCGACAGAGTCGCTTGTCATACGTTTTATCTAGGGCCTTTTTACATAACGCACATTCTTTGTTCTTTTGTTTGGATGTGGCCTTTCCCTACAGAAAACATACACAGGGCCTTTGTTAATATATTGTGCTGCCTTACAAAGGCACTCACCCGGCCCTCTGGGTACCCCGGCAGCTGGTGGCTTTTCCTCCTGGACTTGCTCTCCAACTTCAGGATCCATTCCGTTCTGCTGCTGGCTATACGTGGAGCCTGTGTGCAGCCTCTCTGGGACCAGTGACATCTGCCGCGACTCCCTTCATATGGAGGAGCGGTGCGCGCCTCTGGGACTGCTCCCGCCTGGAAGTGCCCAGTACACCGCTCCCCCGGCGTGCGACGTCACTTCCGGTGCGACCCCGGAAGCCGTCGCCACTCAATCGGCGCCAGCGTCATGGTGGCCACGCCTCCCCCGGCCCTGCCTCCCACTGGAGCGGCCGCCGGGGAGTCACAGGAGGAGGACGCCATTTGCAGCGCCCACAAGCTGAGCTGACAGGCGCGCGCGACCACGCCCCCTGACGCTCTCTCCCCCCGGACCTCGGCCTCCCGACCGGATCATCAGAGAGGGATACCTCCAAGGTACCGCTCTGCCCCAGGCACCCGCCTACAAGAAACAGGAAACCAAACTGAGGGGAGAGGTGCCGCCCCCCTTCTTATGTCTCTGCTACAGGTTTCCTGTTTCCTGGGGGCGGGTACCTTCTCTCATCTGCGGTGCTGTCATGGGGAAGGGAAAAGGAAGCTTGTTACAAACAGACCATGGATTCCAGAGGGCACAATTAAAAGATGGAGATGAGGGAGTGCAAGTAATATTAATTAATTATTATGGTTTCGATACGAGGTAGGGTAGGGGTTGGGGGATGGTGGACCAGGGTTGGGGGGAGATGTCCCCTGAAATCAGTTGGAGTAGGAAGATAAAGAGCAAATAGTTGTTGGAATTGTAAGTAGTTTATTTCTGCGATGTGTTTGGGCAAGATGGGATGAGGTTTCTCAGGAAGTTGAGGAGTGCATACACATCAAACTCATACACATCAGCCCCTCTATACTTCCCTCTCCCATGTACAGATCTGTACATGGGAGAGGGAAGTATAGAGGGGCTGGTGTGTATGAGTCGTGATGGAGGGGGGATGGGGTGGTGAATGTGGATGGCAAGGGAACACAGGAGGATAGAAATAAAGCACATGGTTAAAGGGGAAAGCAAAGTGTGAGTTACCTGATTCCTGCCCTGATTAACTGCCAAGGATAACTGCTGTTTTCTTGATGCTTTGCTTATGGGATGCTTGCGTGCTGCACCCCACACTGCATGCTTCCCCTTAGGAACTACTACATATATAGGCCACACTGCAGGGTCAGGAGAGAGGGATTGTGGGAGCTGGTTGGGTATAATTTGGCAGCTGGGGCCAGCACACTAGGGGGTGGTTAGATGATCAAAGGCACTAGACCAGGCTGTGTCATATGCTATAGCACCTTCCACCTGATAAGCTCTAGAGAGGCCCCAGTCATGGATCTAAAGCAGTAAGTATTACATACATACACCAAACAGATCAAGGAAGCATAATGCCATAAAATACAAATTGCTTTATTGAAATACATACAGCAGACATGAACATACTAAAAAGAGATAGATATATCGATGGATATCACAAATACAAGTGTGCTAATCGTGTAAAAGTATACACAAAAAATGATACACCAAAAATGAAATATATTATATTATTATAGGCAGCATATTTATAAATACTTAGTATTTTGGCCATACTATATGTTACGCTTCTTGACTATGCATGTTTGTTTAGCGTTACTGGTATGATAATGGGTCAAAATATATACCTCTTTAAGACTTGGTTTCTTGTCTAAGCTATTATAGCAGTGTCGTGCATTGAATTTGACCATATCCTACATTATCTGCTGAGGGCTTTCCTCCTCATGTAGGGCATACATTTTGGTAATGTCTATCACATTGTCATGTAATATTGGATGCTTTCAGTATTTTTGCCTGTTAGTATCACTATTGCAGTAGACCACAGTCTATCTGCTTATGAATGTACATGTTTTGCATACCCCTTATGCCTTATACTGATGCACTTTGTTGTGATTTTTTGATATTTCATTTTGGTGTATCATTTTTTGTGTATACTTTTACACGATTAGCACACTTGTATTTGTGATATCCATCGATATATCTATCTCTTTTTAGTATGTTCATGTCTGCTGTGTGTATTTCAATAAAGCAATTTGTATTTTATGGCATTATGGTTCCTTGATCTGTTTGGTGTATACATTAGTTGGGAAGTGCCAGGTTTTTTCAGGCCCTAGTTGTGGAAATAAGTATTACATACAGTGCAACAAATGAATTATAGCAAAGCTTTAGCAAGCACATTAAAATATGCAGCAAAATGGTAAAGCAGCAGAAGACAGACAGCAAGCAGAAGTATGGAGTTGTACCATTTGGATATATTGCATCAGAAAATAGAGGCAGCAGAGGTGGGAAGTTGTACCATTCAGGCTGCTTGCTAGCAGTGAATGGAGTAAATACATGCAGGGTGGATCAGTTGATGAACATTTGGATATATTGCTAACATTTCCCATATGTTTACTTTACATCAGCACAATTTTGGAACCAAAATTTTTTTTTCTTAAGAAGTTATAAGGGTTAAAAGTTGACCAGCGATTTCTCATTTTTACAATACCATTTTATTTTTAAGGACCACATCACATTTGAAGTCACTTTGAGGGGTCTATATGATAGAAAATACCCAAAAGTGACACCATTCTAGAAACTGCACCCCTCAAGGTACTCAAAACCACATTCAAGAAGTTTATTAACCCTTCAGGTGCTTCACAGGAATTTTTTGAATGTTTACAAAAAAAAAAAAAAAAAAAAATGAACAAATATTTTTCCCAAAAAAATTTAATTCAGGTCCAATTTTTTTTACCAAGGGTAACAGGAGAAATTGGACTGCAAAAGGTATTTTGCAATTTGTCCTGAGTACGCTGATATCTGATATGTGTGGGGGGGACCACTGTTTGGGCACATGGCAGAGCTCGGAAGGGAATGAGCGCCGTTTGACTTTTTCAACGCAAAATTGGCTGGAATTGAGATCGGGCGCCATGTCACATTTGGAGAGCCCCTGATGTGCCTAAACAGTGGAAACCCCCCCATAAGTGACACTATTTTGGAAACTAGACCCCCTAAGGAACTTATCTAGATGTGTGGTGAGCACTTTGAACGCCCAGGGCTTCACAGAAGTTTATAACGCCCAGTCGTGAAAATAAAAAGAAAAAATCATTTTTTCCACAAACATGACCTTTTAGCTCCCAATTTTTTTATTTTCCCAAGGGTAACAGGATAAATTGGACCCCAAGAGATGTTCTCCAATTTGTCCTCAGTACGCCGATACCCCATATGTGGGAGAAAACTACTGTATGGGCACACGTTGGGGCTCAGAACGGAAGTAGTGACATTTTGGAATGCAGACTTTGATGGAATGATCTGCGGGTGACATGTCGCATTTGGAGAGTCCCTGATGTGCCTAAACTGTGAAAACCCCACACAAATGACCCCATTTTGGAAAACAGTTGTTGTCCAATTTGTCCTGAGTACGCTGGTACCCCATATGTGGGGGGGGGGGGGACCACTGTTTGGGCGCATGGCAGAGCTTGGAAGGGAAGGAGCACTGTTTGACTTTTTCAGCACAGAATTGGCTGGAATTGAGATCAGACGCCATGTTGCATTTGGAGAGCCCCTGATGTGCCCAAACAGTGGAAACCCCCAATTCTAACACCAACCCTAACCCCAACACACCCCTAACCCTAATCTCAGCCATAGCCCTAACCCTAATGGGAAAATGGAAATAAATACATTTTTTTAATTTTATTATTTTTCCCTAACTAAGGGGGTGATAACGGGGGGGTTTGATTTACTATTTATGGCGGTTTTTATGTTTGGCAGCTGTCATACGCTAAAAGACGCTTTTTAATGTAAAAATAGTTTTTGCAGCACCACATTTTGAGAGCTATAATTTTTACATATTTTAGCCCACAGAGTCATGTGAGGTCTTATTTTTGCGGGATGAGTTGACGTTTTTATTGGTACCATTTTCGGGCATGTGACATTTTTTGATCGCTTTTTATTCCGATTTTTGGGACGCAGAATGAACAAAAAGCAGCGTTTCATGAATTTCTTTTGGGGGGTGCGTTTACACCGTTCCATGTGCGGAAAAATTGATAAAGCACCTTTATTCTTCGGGTCAGTACGGTTACAGCGATACCTCATTTATGTCGTTTTTTTATGTTTTGGCGCTTCTATGCAATAAAAACAATTTTATATAAAAAATAATTATTTTTGCATCGCTTTATTCTGCGAGCTATAACTTTTAAGTTTTTTCGTTGATGATGCTGTGTGGCGGCTCGTTTTTTTGCCGGACAAGATGATGTTTTCAGCGGTTCCATGTTTATTCATATCTATTTTTTTTATCGCGCATTATTGCACTTTTTGTTCGGTGGTATGATGATAAAACATTGTTTTTTTGCTTTGTTTTTTTATTTTTTTTAATGGGTTCACTAAAGGGGTTAACTAGAGGAACAGTTTTATAGGGCGGGTCGTTACAGACGTGCTCATACTAAATATGTGTACTTTTATTTTTTTTTTCCAAAAAATGAAATTATCAGGCAATTTTTTTTTTTTAATTTAGCGATTTTTTAAATATATTTTGCACTTTTTTTTTTTAACTTTATTACATTGTCCCGGGGGGGACATCACTGTCATGTGTCAGATCGCTGATCTGACAGGTTGCACAGCACTCTGACAGATCAGCGATCTGACAGGCGCTGCTGCAGGCTTCCTCCGTGACTGCACTCTGCAGGCACTGAGGAAGCCACCTCCCTGAAGGCCCCCACGGCCATATCGGATCCGGGGGCCTGCAGGGAGGAGGACCCTCGGAGCGACGCAGCACATCGCGTCGCTCCGGGGGTCTCAGGGAAGCACGGAGGGAGCCCTCTCCCTACACACTTCTCTCCTATGCCCCATGTTTGATCGCAGTGTGCCAGGGGTTAATGTGCCGGGGGAGGTCCGTGACCGCCCCGACACATAGTGCCGGGTGTCAGCTGTGATAATCAGCTGACACCCGGCCGCGATCCGCGGCGCTCCCCCCGTGAGTGCCGCTGATCGCGTTAGATGTACTACTCCGTCCTTGGGACTTAGGTCCCAGGTCACATGGACGGGATAGTACGTCTAATGTAGGAAAGGGGTTAAGGCACATTAGAGATTAATGACAAAAAAAAATAACACACATTTTGTACCAAAGTCCCCTGTTCTTTAGCTGCACAAACTGTATTGCGGTACTTAACACAAGATTCATTTCTCATTGAATCCACTATAGGACACAAGCGTGGGTAAAGGGAAGGAGACCTAGGTGGGCCCTGCGCCACAGATAACACGTCCCAGGGTGACCCAAAAAACAAAGCCCCGAAAAAAAGACAGAGAGAAGCATGACAGTACAGATAGTATGTAAGGCAAATACGGTAAAGGTGAGAAATATTGGACAAAGGAAATGAAAAGGTGGCAGACCCCCACAGGACCCACCCTAGCAAGCCATGAGAAGTGGAGAGAGGGGAATATCGGAGATCTTAGACTCATCTGACATCGGAGGGGCGCTGGGTCACAGCTATCTTGGCAGAACACGGACGGTGGAGGCTCCAACACTCCACTTGGCGGAAAGAGGACACATGATGAATTGGCATCCAATGAGGGCACTACTGAAAAGATGGAGGAAACCCACAACACCTAGAAGAAAACAAAGACATTTATTAAAGAAAAATCCTGCCTAAGTTGTACAAAAAGCCACGGCCGCCCCTCCCAATATTCACACCGTGATCTAATGCCCATCAGCAACAATGTACAAACAGAACATGAGGCTATTACTTTACATTCTGATCAGACTGTATGAAGCCCACTACCACATCACAGTGACAAAACCGGGGGTCCCTAGCCTTAAAGGGAATCTGTCACCCCATTTTTGGCCTATAAGCTGCGGCCACCGCCATCAGGGGCTTATCTACAGCATTCTGTAATGCATTCTGTAATGCTGTAGATAAGCCCCCGATGTAACATGAAAGAGAAGAGAAATGAGTCAGATTATACTCACCCTGGGATCCGGTCCAATGGGTGTTGCGGTCCGGCGCCTCCCATCTCCATACGATGCCATCCGCCTTCTTACTTCTGCAGTGACTCCTGCGCAGGCGCACTGCTCTGCCCTGTTGAGAGCAGAGTAAAGTACTGCAGAACGCAGTCCCAAGTGTGCAACATCACCCTCTTCTCCCCAGGCAGACTCCCAGCACGCAGTCCCATGCAAGCAACATCACCCCTTCTCCCCAGGCACACCCTCCCTCCAGCATGCACATGCAGTCCCAAGTATGCAACATCACCCTCTTCTCCCCAGGCAGACTCCCAGCACGCAGTCCCATGCAAGCAACATCACCCATGTCTGACAGGATATCAGGACTCTTCAGACCTACAGATTCCCATCCCATTCCTGCTACTACATGTGGGGACAAGTGACACCGCAAGAAACGACCTGGAAACCATCTGCAGAGACTTTGAAGACTTAGGCAAGAAAGTGAAAGAACTGGGAGCGCAGGTGGTCTTCTCTTCCGTCCTCCCAGTGGATGGCCATGGAACAAGGAGGTGGAATAAGATTCTGCAGGTGAACAACTGGCTACGTCGATGGTGCCGTCAGCAACGATTTGGATTTCTGGATCACGGAGTGAACTACTTATACGATGGACTACTTTTAATGCAATGTCTTGGTGACCAAAAAAACGTAATTCTGGCGTTTTGAATTTTTTTCTCGCTACGCCGTTTAGCGATCGGGTTAATGCTTTTTTTATTGATAGATCGGGCGATTCTGAACGCGGCGATACCTAATATGTGTATGTGGGATTTTTTTTTACTGTTTTATTTTGATTGGGGCGAAAGGGGGGTGATTTGAACTTTTAGGTTTTTTTAATTTTTTTTTATTTTTAAACATTTTTTTTTTTTTTTTTTTTACTTTTGGCATGCTTCACTAGCCTCCATAGGAGGCTAGAAGCTTGCGCAACCCGATCGGCTCTGCTACATATGGGCGATGAGCAGATCGCCCATATGTAGCAGATTTACTGCTGTGCTTTCAGCGCCGACCACCGGGTGGCGCTGAAAGCCTTATGCCTGGAACAACCATAGAGGTCTCATAGAGACCTCTGGTTGTCCAGGCAACGTGACGCCGACCCCCGATCACGTGACGGGGGTCGGTGATGACGTCATTTCCGGCCCGGCGGCCGGAAATGCTATTTAAATGCCCGCTGTCAGCTTTGACAGCGGCATTTAACTAGTTAATAGGCGCGGGCGGACGGAGATTCCGCTCGCGCCTATTGCGGGCACATGTTAGCTGTTCATAACAGCTGACATGTCCCGGCTTTGATGCGGGCTCAGCGCCGGAGCCCTCATCAAAGCAGGGGAAATGTCTGATGACGGACTGTGTCCGTCATTGGACATTAAGGGGTTAAACTAGAACAACATGGGAAGGGAAGCAAAGACCAGAAAAAGCCATACAGCTGACAAATGCTATTGAGAACTCTGCTATTAGAAGTGGAAAGGAAGAACAAAGACACAAGAATCTAATTAATAAAAATACTGGAGAAAGAGAAACCAATCACAAACTAAAATGTTTCTATACTAATGCACAAAGCATGGGCAACAAACAAGGAGAATTGGAACTACTAACACAGGAAAAGAAATATGATGTCATTGGAATCACTGAAACTTGGTGGGACAATACACGTGATTGGAATACAAGACTAGAAGGATACAACTTATTTACAAGAAACAGACCTGATAAACGAGGAGGGGGTGTCACATTGTATGTTAGAAACGCGTATATCTGCACAGAGATTGAAGCTTCAGAGACTGGGAGTTCTGTGGAAACTGTTTGGGTAAGAATACAAGGACAGAACAATGGAAAGGACACCATTGTAGGCATTTACTACAGGCCGCCTGTGCAAGCTGAAGATATGGATGAACTCTTTATGCATCAAATGGCCAAGTTCTCCTAAAAATATGACATTTGTTGGGAATCTCTCTCAGGCAAAACTAACAGGTCAAGGAAATTCTTATCCTCTCTTGCTGACAACTTTATCTTCCAAAAGGTAGGGGAGAAAACAAGGGGAACTGCTACCTTGGATCTAATCCTTATAAACAGGGAGGAAATGGTTGAGGAGGTAAAAGTGGCTGGGACCCTAGGAGGTAGCGACCATGCTATTTTAGAATTTTGGATAACTAGAGGAGGAAGACCTGTGAAGACTCAGACGTCAAGGTTAGATTTCAGAAAGGCAGATTTTAGGGGATTCAGAAAGAGAATTGGAGGGATCCAATGGCTGGATATCCTTAAAGACAAAAATGTCCAGGAAGGATGGGAAATCTTGAAAAATGAAATTCTCAAAGCACAATTGTTAACAATTCCAAAAAGAGGGAAGAATAGGAAACATTTAAGGAAACCAGGATGGATGAACACAGAACTTAAGCACATGCTAAAAAGGAAGAAAAAAATGTTTATAAAATGGAAAGAGGGAGGCATATCTAAAGACGAATATAATTCTGTCTGCAGAACCTGCAGAGCACAAATCAGATTAGCTAAAGCTGACAATGAATTGAGGCTTGCAAGAGATGTCAAAAGCAAAAATAAATGATTTTGGTGATATGTCAAAAGTAAAAGTAAAGTCAAAGATGTTATAGGATTTTTACAGGATGAAAATGATGAAATGGTAAGACAACATGTTGAGAAGGCCGAACTTTTAAATTCCTATTTTGCATCAGTTTTCTCTCAGAAAGGAAATGTAACATCAACTGTTCATCACTATCCTTAGGGGAATAGAAGAATCCAGGATATCTATAAACAGAAAGATAGTGAGGAAACACTTAGCTAACCTAAATGAATTCAAGTCTCCAGGTCCAGATGAATTACACCCCAGAGTACTGAAGGAGATAGCAGAAGAAATTTTTGAACCCCTCTCCATAATCTTTGAAAATTCTTGGAGAACAGGAGAAGTCCCAGAAGACTGGAGAAGAGCAAATGTTGTTCCTATCTTCAAAAAGGGGAAGAAGGTGGATCCAGGCAACTATAGGCCGGTGAGTCTGACTTCTATACCAGGAAAGATCTTTGAACAAATTATTAAACAACATGTATGTCAGTACCTGGATAAGAATGAAGTGATTAAACAGAGTCAGCATGGGTTTGTAACTAATAAGTCATGTCAGACTAACTTAATTTCCTTCTATGATGGAATCACTGATTGGGTGGATCAAGGAAATGCTGTAGATATAGTATATCTTGACTTCAGCAAAGCATTTGACAAAATATCTCATACAATCCTTATTGAAAAAATGACTAAGTATGGAATGGACAAGGCAACTGTTAGGTGGATTCATAACTGGCTTAGTGATCGGACCCAAAGAGTGGTCGTAAATGGCTGCACATCCAGTTGGAAGAATGTCTCAAGTGGGGTACCACAGGGCTCTGTCCTGGGCCCTGTATTGTTCAACATCTTTATCAACGATTTAGATGAAGGAATTGAGGGTAAACTGATTAAATTTGCTGATGACACAAAGCTAGGAGGGATAGCTAATACTAGAGAAGAGAGAGAGAGGATTCAAAAAGATATAAATAAACTGGAGAAGTGGGCAGCAACTAACAGAATGGTTTTTAACAGGGAAAAATGCAAAGTACTACATCTGGGCAATAAAAGTGAAAAAAGCATATACAGAATGGGAGGAATAGGGCTAAGCAACAGCACATGTGAATAAGACTTGGGTATACTAATAGATCACAGACTGAGTATGAGTCAACAGTGTGATGCAGCAGCAAAAAAGGCAAATGCAATTCTAGGATGTATTAACAGAAGCATACAGTCTAGATCACGTGAAGTCATTATTTCCCTCTACTCCTCTTTGGTCAGACCTCATCTGGAATATTGTGTCTAGTTTTGGGCACCACATTTTAAAAAAAGACATCAACAAACTGGAGCAAGTTCAGAAAAGAGCAACCAGAATGGTGACCGGTCTGCAAACCCTGTCTTATGAGGAAAGGTTGCAGGATTTGGGACTTAATAGCTGTCTACAGATATCTAAAGGGCTGTCACATTGTAGAAGGATCATCTTTATTCTCATTTGCACAAGGAAAGACTAGAAGCAATGGGATGAAACTGAATAGGAGGAGACAGATTAGATATTAGAAAAAACTTTTTGACAGTTAGAGTAATCAATGAGTGGAACAAGCTGCCACGAGAAGTGGTGAGTTCTCCTTCAATGGAAGTCTTCAAACAGTGGCTGGACAGACATCTGACTGGGATGATTAAGTGAATCCTGCTTTGAGCAGGGGGTTGGACCAGATGGCCCAGGAGGTCCCTTCCAACTCTACGATTCTATGAATCTACCCCTTCTCCCCAGGCACACCCTCCCTCCAGCATGCACATGCAGCCCCATGCAAACAACATCACCCCCTTCTCCCCAGGCAGACTCCCTACCAGCATGCAGATGCAACCCCATGCAGCATCACCCCCTTCTCACCAGGCAGAACCATTTCCAGCATGCACATGCAAGCAACATCATCCCCTTCTCCCCTTGCAGACCCCCCCAGCATGCACATGCAGCCCCATGCAAGCAACATCACCTCCTTCTCCCCAGGTAGACCCCCCTCCAGCATGCAGATGCAGCCCCATGCAAGCAACATCGCCTTCTCCCCAGGCAGACCCCCCTCCAGCATGCACATGCAGCCCCATGCAAGCAACATCACCTCCTTCTCCCCAGACAGACCCCCCTCCAGCATGCAGATGCAGCCCCATGCAAGCAACATCACCTCCTTCTCCCCAGGCAGACCCCCCTCCAGCATGCACATGCAGCCCCATGCAAGCAACATCACCTCCATCTCCCCAGGCAGACCCCCCCAGCATGCACATGCAGCCCCATGCAAGCAACATCACCCCCTTCTCCCCAGGCAGACCCCCCTCCAGCATGCAGATGCAGCCCCATGCAAGGAACATCACCTCCTTCTCCCCAGGCAGACCCCCCCCAGCATGCACATGCAGCCCCATGCAAGCAACATCACCTCCTTCTCCCCTTGCAGACCCCCCCCAGCATGCACATGCAGCCCCATGCAGCATCACCTCCTTCTCCCCAGGCAGACTCCCAGCTCCTGCAGGAACATCCACTTAGCTGATCTGTGACTTCACATCCCTCCATGACAGCTGCAGCTTCCTCCTGTCTGCTCTATGGAGGAAGAGGCACCGCCCCTTCTGATCACATGGGCATGACGTCACCACAGGTCCTTTAGCCTCTACAGATATCAGCGCTGTGTAAGGAGGAATCCGCGCCCACTGCTGACATCACAGTCATGTGACCGGCGCGTAGTGACGTCACGAGACCACGCGAGCGCCAGCGTCCCCTTCTGACCTCTAGTGTACCACGTGATCTGAATGGGGTATATATATACCCCCTGCGTAGCGCGCTAACCGCTATTTCCTCGGGGCAGCACAAGGGAAGGGAGGGAAAGGGAAGCAGCGGGCGTGTAACCGCGTAATGGCGCCTAAGTGACAGGAAATTGAGGCCCGAAATCTAATAGCACTCAATGACCGTGGCCTATTAGTGAGACGCTGCGCCCATTGCACAAGGGAAGGGAGGGAAAGGAGCAGCGGGCGTGTAACCGCGTAATGGCGCCGAGGTGACAGGAAATTGAGGCCCGAAATCTAATAGCACTCAATGACCGCGGCCTATTAGTGAGACGCTGCTCCCATTGCACAAGGGAAGGGAGGGAAAGGGGAGCAGCGGGCGTGTAACCGCGTAATGACACCGAAGTGACAGGAAATTGAGGCCCGAAATCTAATAGCACTCAGTGACCGCGGCCTATTAGTGAGACGCTGCTCCCATTGCACAAGGGAAGGGAGGGAAAGGGGAGCAGCGGGCGTGTAACCGCGTAATGACACCGAAGTGACAGGAAATTGAGGCCCGAAATCTAATAGCACTCAGTGACCGCGGCCTATTAGTGAGACGCTGCGCCCATTACACAAGGGAAAGGAGGGAAAGGGGAGCAGCGGGCGTGTAACCGCGTAATGGCGCCTAAGTGACAGGAAATTGAGGCACGAAATCTAATAGCACTCAATGACCGCGGCCTATTAGTGAGACGCTGCTCCCATTGCACAAGGGAAGGGAGGGAAAGGGGAGCAGCTGGCGTGTAACCGCGTAATGACACCGAAGTGACAGGAAATTGAGGCACGAAATCTAATAGCACTCAATGACCGTGGCCTATTAGTGAGACGCTGCGCCCATTACACAAGGGAAGGGAGGGTAAGGGGAGCAGCGGGCGTGTAACCGCGTAATGACACCGAAGTGACAGGAACACAAGTCCCCAGCTATGCGAGCAATCACTGCACGTGGCCTATTAGTGAGACGCTGCACTCCAGGGCGCCTGGTTTTCGGAGACGGCCTGGTTTGGTGCCTCAGGCTCTCTCGCCATTTTCCTCTTCCTCTTGGGTAATTAGTGAACTAGCTCCGCACTACTTTGATTTTGTTGCTGTTTTCTCTTGATCTTGGTGTAGAGACAGTAGATGTGACCAGAGGGCAGGGTGGGTGCTTGTGGCTTTTACGCACCTTTTTTTTTTTATTGATTTTGCCCCCGATTCAGTCATAAAACGCAATTAGGAAAGAAATTAGGAATTAATTGATGGAGGACAGAGGGGTCTGAAGCGCAAGTGCACATAAAGGCGAATACTGCTCAGAAGTGGCTCTATGAATGTGTGTTAGGGTAGGGGTGATCGGGGCCCTGTCTGCCCTTTATGGCCTTTGATACCATTCTTTGTGTGCACTAATAGTTTTTCACCATTTTATGTTCCAGTGCATTTTGCTTATAATTTTGGAATATAAATAGACACCGTAGAAAGGGAATATTAGAGAGCGCAGGGACCGGGCCTGAGAGACAAATGCAGATAAAGGAATAATGCTCATCAGGGGCAATATACCGCACGCTAGTATAGACCATGTGGAGTGAGCGTTGTTTGCACATACGAATGTCTCTGGTGACTGACTCATTATGAAACCCCGACCCTTGGTATGCATGTGTTGTGCAGCCTTGCCAGGTAGTGCCTTGGCTGATAGTGCAGGTAGGAGTCAGAGTCAGCGCCAAGTAGTGGCATTTGCCAGCACGACGCCATGCGCAATCAGTACTCTAGAATCCCTAATAAGGGTGGTTAGTGGCGTTTGCCAGTGCAATGCTGTGTGCACTCAGTGCGCTAAATTTATTAGGATTCGTCCAGGCATCGCAGGTGCGACGTCGTGCGCTTCGTGGGTCTAGAGAGGCTCTTACCCCATGTCCTTGGGGCTGAGTCTTGAGACCGAACACTAGCGCTGATTCAGCTGTGCCCTGTGACAGTTAACAGGGTGCGGTATCTGTGCTCTGCAGTTCCGCGACTCTGAAGTAACAGCTCGTTGCAACTACACACCAGGTGGCGTTAAGCCCACGTGCGTCCAGTGCGATACCGCCATTTTGTGTCCGCCATTACCGAGCAGCAGTTAACATCTCTGCACGGTGAACCCCGGGCTTCGAACGCACCTTATCACCATCTTAATATTATTTGGTGTGTTCCGCCAGCCCTAACAATGTAAAACTCACATGTACAAGTACCCTAATGAAGAAATACATTGGGCCATAGCTTAAAATCAATTTTAGTGCTGGCTGTGTCTATATGTAGCTTCTCTTCAATGTCAAGGACTAGTGATGGGCGAGCACTAAAATGCCCGTGGAAGCATTTCTGACTCTTAGTTCACAGCTTTAATCAATTGTTTCATAGTTTCATGCCATTTTTACCGGTGCACCAAAAAACTTACTAAAACAAAACCAAAATGGATTTTGCTGGGAAATATCTTAAGGTACATCCTGTTCAGGTTAATGACTTGTATATAAGGCAAAATAAATAACCCCAGACCAAAATGTTCCTCCCCCACTTGGGCTATGTTCAGACGCAGCGTTTTTGAAGCGTTTTTCCACTTTAACATTGCTTTCATCCAAAACATGCATTCACTGGGAAATGTCATTGTAACATTTACCAACCCTAGCTGGCCATGTGGTGTGTGACACATAAGCAGACACATCTTGTTTCATTTATGAAGGAGGGACTCTTAAAGTCACAGAGCCTATTTTTACAGGGACATTAGGTAGCATTAATCTGCTTAAAGGGCCATTATTAAACAGTGGGTCTCCTAAACTGTTGCAGCCAATGCAGTGAGTGGATGGGCTGCCAAGAATTACAACGCACCCCAATATCCCTTTCAAGAGATGTCCAGGAGGGCCTCCATAAAAAATGTTGCATTGAATGCACGGCCTGCCCTGCTGCCAAGTCCTCTGTACCCCACTATGCCTTGGAACCCACATACTGGATGGGCCCAGGAAATTTCACCTCACATTATGCATTTTGTACTCCCGTACTCTTTCTTTATGCATTGACCGCAAGGCCTGCCCTGCTGCCAAGTCATATGCACTCCAATACGCCTTGGAACCCACATAGTGGAAGGGCCCAGGAAAATCCACCTCACATTAAGCATTTTGTACTCCCGTACTCTTTCTTTATGCATTGACAGGCCTGCCCTGCTGCCAAGTCATATGCACTCCTGTTATGAGTCACCGGAGGAGGAAAAAACAAAAAGACAAGCTAAGTCCAGAAAACCGGAGAGGTTTGTAGTTAGCGGATTGCAAACCCCTGATCCTATTCACAACAACTAACAGTAGCCGTAGGGTGTTCCTACGGTGGTCCTAGACACCTTGTTCACAGCCGGAGAACTAAATAAACCTAAAGAAAGAAAGGGGAAATCTAAACTCCCCCAGAGCAGACCCCAAAGCAATAAACAGCCCCCAACATGTATTGACGGTGAAAACAGATGAAAACACAGACAGAAAGACAGGCTGAGCAAACGATGGGGCTCAACTAACTAGATAGGGCAGGACAGAAAAGCAACTGTCTGCAATCACGCAAAAACCCTGCCAAAAATAATGTCCAACACGTCTGATAGAAAAGGCCCTGAAGTCACTAGACTTCAAAATCACTATATAAGCACTCAGGTATATTCTGAAAACAGAGCAAAGAGATCAACTGATCAGAGACAAAAATGGAATTCAGCCAGTCCCAGCCAGGGCTGGCTGAACACATACACTAAGTAAACCAGAGAAAATCTCATGGAACAATAGCAGAGCAAAAACTTAGCTTTAGTAGACAGGACTAAACTGGAGGCCAGAGCTCAGAGCAGAGAGGATCACCAGCAACTCTGCAGGGCGTCGGCAGCCTTATATCCACTCAGAGATTCCGGATGTCCAATCACACTCCACCTGCTCAGATGCCAGGTTTTTCCCATCCAAATCAGTTTCACTACCTCCTTTCACCAGCAGAGGGAGTTCATCGGACCTCAAAGGTGAACGAGAAAATGAGCTCATAACACACTCCAATACGCCTTGGAACCCACATACTGGAAGGGCCCAGGAAAATCCACCTCACATTATGCATTTTGTACTCCCATACTCTTTCTTTATGCATTGACAGACCTGCCGTGCTGCCAAGTCATATGCACTCCAATATGCCTTGGAACCCACATACTGGATGGGCCAAGGAAAATCCACCTCACATTAAGCATTTTGTACTCCCGTACTCTTTCTGTATGCATTGACAGGCCTGACCTGCTGCCAAGTCATATGCACTCCAATACTCCTTGGAACCCACAAACTGGAAGGGCCCAGGAAAATCCACCTCACATTAAGCATTTTGTACTCCCGTACTCTTTCTTTATGCATTGACAGGCCTGCTCTGCTGCCAAGTCATATGCACCCCAATCAGCTTGTGAACAGACATACTAGAAGGCCACATGATAACCCACTTCACAGTCTTCAGTTGGTCCTGCCATACAGTTTCCTTATGCCTTGAATGCAAGGGCCGCCTTGACCCAAATGTCCACACACCACAATCCCCCCCTCTTGGACGAAACATGGATGAGGGCCTCCAAAAAAATAAAGGCCCCTTACAAAGGAGCAGGTCTCCTATACTCGTAATGTCCATACACGCAGTGCATGGGCCGAAAAAAATTACCTTATGGGGGGCACTTTTTTTTTATAATCTATTATGGGCATCATAGACACCCTTGCAAAAAATTAAACTGCCTGTAGCAGGCCAGAACGCCTTAACCATGGTGATCTAGTGATGTATAATGAGGAGATATAATGAGAAATCATACTGAAATCAAGCAAATAAAATAATGTTGTGAATCCACCTATGAAAGACACTAAAAAAAGGGAGGGGCGAACACAGGTGCATAAATTTGAAGCCAGAATGTGTTCAGCGAGATGTTTGTCCCTAGCAACAGCTCAGAAACAGGGATATAAATAAAAACAGTGACTTTTGCATCATGGAATACGTTGACCCTGGTCTTCTAATGGTTGTGGACGATGAGGATGAGGAGGATAACACTATACAGACCCAATCAGGAAGTGGATAACCATGTGTGATGGTGAAGAGGTGCATGAGAATACACCTCCCCAACCAAACAAAAAATTACTTTGAGTTTTTCTTTCGTTGTTTTCATTTGCTGGTGTACAGAAGTCTGGGCCCATCCAGCCCTTGTTATTTTGATAAGAGTAAGCCTGTCAGCATTGTCAGTGAGGGCTACTGACCTGGACGAGGTGGAGGAAGAAGAGGAGGAGGAGGATGAGGGGATGATTATTTTGGGGAGGAGGATGCTTCTCAGGGGGCAAGAGAAAATGTGGGCGTGCCAAGGTCAGGTACAGGGTTTGTGTGTGACTGGAGGGATGTGGATTTGCCAGAAAGTACTCCTCCACCCACCACTGGCAGTGCAGCATTGACACCTGGAACATTGGCCCACATGTGCGATTATGCCTTGCGGATCCTAAAAAGGGACCCCCGCATTGCCAAAATGATGAGGGATGACGACTACTGGTTGGCCAGCATCCTCGATCCACGCTATAAAGGCAAATTACACAACATCATGCCACAGGAGAACCTAGAGCTAATATTGACTAACAAACAAGCAACTCTGGTAAACCGTTTGTTTGAGGCATTCCCAGCACACAGCACCGGAGCTGATTCTCCCACGAGCCGTAGTGGGCACAATGCAAGAGGTGTTCGTGGTGCACACAGCCGAAGTGGCGTTGGAGACGGGTTTAATGACCATGTTGTGGTCTGATTTCTCAAGTACCGCTCACTCGACTGGTAATACAGAATTGATTGCAAGTGACAGGAGACAGCAGTTGTCAACTATGGTTACAAACTACTCCTCCCTCACAGGTCATTTCCCTTTGACTATTGGGCCCCTAAACTGGACACCTGGCCTGAATTGGCACACTATGCCTTACAGGAGCTCGCTTGCCCTGCTGGTAGTGTGCTATCTGAAAGAGTCTTCTGTGCTGCTGGCTCAATCCTGACAGAAAAAAGGACCCGTCTGTCAACCCAAAATGTTGATGATCTAACCTTCATTAAAATGAACCATGCATGGGTTTCAAAGCATTTTGTCCCGCCTACCCCTGATGACACATAGGTTGCCAGAAAAATGGCTCGCTTTTGTCCTCCTCTTCCTCGGACATCTCCAATTCCTCCATTTGCAGCTGCTGAAAGTGCAGCCTACTCATCAACATATGCCATTTTTTCAACCTCCCTCACTGGGCTGTCAGGGTCACCACCTAGCACACCCGAGCAAGTGCCGTTGCCCTGAACAGGTGTGTGGGCCCACTCTTGGGCGACGGCACTGGCACAGGACCTCTCATAGTACAATAAAGTGTCTCTGACGGTGGGGGGCCCACTCGGCGTTAGACACACCGGCGTACTATGAGGGGCCCTGTGCCAGTGCCGTCGCCCACGAGTTTTTCATTGTACTATACCTATATTTCTGTGCCGTATCGGAGCATCATGAATTGTGGTATGTGTTAAAGGGGCGCACTGACATTCTTTGGCCCAGGGCACACGAAAACCTGGAGCCAGCCCTATCCCTGCACAACTTTAGCCAAATAACCCCCAGTTTTCAATGCGTAACTATTATTCTAAAGTAAATTAAGGTTGACAAGCTTCAGTAATAAGAACTGATGTTGTTGGCATTGAAATGGGCACTGTAGGTGTGTTTACTGTCCTCCACTCCCTGCCGACTTTGCTTCCCCATTCACTTGCAGGGCACTGTAGGTGTGTTTACTGTCCTCCACTCCCTGCCGACTTTGCTTCCCCATTGACTTGCATTGGGTTTTGTGTTTCAGTCGGACCTCCGACTTTTCCCTATAGTCGGCCGATTTAGTTAGACCCGACTTTTGAGAAAGCTGGGTTTCATGAAACCCGACTCGACCCTAAAATAGGCAAAGTCACTCATCTCTACTTACCACCCATGGATACACTGAAGGTAGAACTGTCGATTGAAAGAAAAATAATTATGACCCATCAGAAAATGAATAGCTTGCATAATAACATTGCATAGATCCATAGTATATTCACTATATTTGATTAAGTGAAATTCTACTGCCTTCATGACTAGGTGCTGAGGTATAGATGTGTATAGAGCAACAACATCACATCCAATCCACTGATAGTTGTCGCTCCACACAATGTGCGACAATTGTTGTAAGACATCCTTAGAGTCTCTAAGAAAACCTGGGACTCGTGTGACAAGTGGCTGCAATAAAGAGTCAACCCACTGACTAAGGTGTTCAGTGACGGATCCAATGCCTGACAAAATAGGGCGCATTGGTGAGGGTGACAGTCCCTTGTGGACCTTAGGCAGACCATACATGGTGGGAACAATAGGGTGATTTACCTTTAAATATTCCATCTGAACTTTAGTAAACATACCCAGGGAAAATCCCTCATCAATCAGCTGAAACAATTCATTTTTAAAGTGCATAGTTGGATCAGCAGGCAATTTTTTATATGTAGCTACAGTGCCTTGCGAAAGTATTCGGCTCCCTGGAACTTTTCAACCATTTCCCACAAATCATGCTTCAAACATAAAGATTCCAAATGTACATTTTTGGTGAAGAATCAACAAGTGGGACACAATTGTGAAGTTGAACGAAATTTATTGGTTATTTTAAATTTTTGTGGAAATTCAAAAACTGAAAAGTGGGGCGTGCAATATTATTCGGCCCCTGTAACTTAATACTTTGTTGCGCCACCTTTTGCTGCGATTATAGCTGCAGTCTCTTGGGGTATGACTCTATCAGTTTTGTACATCGAGAGACTGAAATTCTCGCCCATTCTTCCTTGGCAATCAGCTCGAGCTCAGTGAGGTTTGATGGAGATCATTGGTGAACAGCAGTTTTCAGCTCTTTCCACAGATTCTCGATTGGATTCAGGTCTGGACTGTGACTTGGCCATTCTAACACCTGGATACGTTTATTTGTGAACCATTCCATAGTAGATTTTGCTTTATGTTTGGGATCATTGTCTTGTTGGAAGACAAATCTCCTTCCCAGACTCAGGTCTTTTGCAGACTCCAACAGGTTTTTTTCAAGAATGGTTCTGTATTTGGCTCCATCCATCTTCCCATCAATTTTAACTATCTTCCCTGTCCCTGCTGAAGAAAAGCAGGCCCAAACCATGATGCTGCCACCACCATGTTTGACAGTGGGGATGGTGTGTTCACGGTGATGAGCTGTGTTGCCTTTACGCCAAGCATATCGTTTGGCATTGTTGCCAAAAAGTTTGATTTTGGTCCAGAGCACCTTCTTCCACATATTTGGTGTGTCTCCCAGGTAGCTTGCTGGAAACTTTAAACAACACTTTTTATGGATATCTTTGAAAAATGGCTTTCTTCTTGCCACTTTTCCATAAAGGCCAAATTTGTGCAGTGTACGACTGATTGTTGTCCTATGGACAGACTGTCCCACCTCAGCTGTAGATCTCTGCAGTTCATCCAGAGTGATCATGGGCCTCTTGGCTGCATCTCTGATCAGTCTTCTCCTTGCTTGAGATGAAAGTTTAGAGGGACGGCCGGGTCTTGGTAGATTTGCAGTGGTATGATACTCCTTCCATTTCAATATGATCACTTGCACAGTGCTCCTTGGGATGTTTAAAGTTTTGGAAATCATTTTGTATCCAAATCCGGCTTTAAACTTCTCCACAACAGTATCACGGACCTGCCTGCTGTGTTCCTTAGTCTTCATGATGCTCTCTGTGCTTCAAACAGAACCCTGAGACTATCACAGAGCAGGTGCATTTATACGGAGACTTGATTACACACAGGTGGATTTATCATCATTAGTCATTTAGGACAACATTGGATCATTCAGAGATCCACAATGAACTTCTGGAGTGAGTTTGCTGCGCTGAAAGTAAAGGGGCCGAATAATATTGCATGTCCCACTTTTTGAATTTCCACAAAAAATTAAAATAACTAATAAATTTCGTTCAGCTTCACAATTGTGTCCCACTTGTTGATTCTTCACCAAAAATTTACATTTGGTATCTTTATGTTTGAAGCATGATATGTGGGAAAAGGTTGAAAAGTTCCAGGGGGCCGAATACTTTCGCAAGGCACTGTACATCACTGAGCAGCTCATCAATTTGACCCTTATATACAATTGTATCCATTATTATTATCAAGCCACCCTTATCTTCTTTTTTAATAGTTATATCATGCATATTTTTAATTTCTTCAATAGCTGCCCGCTGTTTGGGATTTAAGTTACCTTTAACCCTTTGAGGTCTAACAGAGGTATCCAATGCTCTCAATTCACGCTCTATGACAGTTTGAAATCTATCCATGCAATCGACTCTTGACTGAATAGGATAAAACATAGGATTTTTTCTGCACAAATGTTTAGCTTGGCCAACTTCTCTTTTAAGGTCCATGAGCAGAGCTGACAATTCAAATTTATTCACCAATATTTAGCCTGAATATCAAAATACTAGCACCTCTCTAACCACTGTCATTCATGTGCGCCTCTGCCTGTGTCCTTTGTTAGTTTTCTCTTTTCCTTTTCTGACAAGGGGTGTCTTCCATCCATGGTGAAATAGACCACCTCTAATTCCAACTTGTAGTGCAAACATTTAAAAAAATATTGCCACACACCAATAGCGTGGTATCAATTTTCCCAAAATAGAAATAGAGTAATGGGCCTCTGACATCCTTTCCACTACAAGTAACCCATTATTGTCACACACGAATAATGTGGCATCAATTTCCCCAGAGTAGAACCAGTACAATGGGCTTCTGACAACTATTCCACTACAGGCAACACGCCAGAGGGAGACCCAGCTTGGAGTCTCCACATTTATACAAAATATTCTCACACACCACTAAAATGGCATCAGTTTCCCCATATTAGAAATAGTATAATGCGCCTCTGACACCACTTCCACTACAGGCAACCCACCAGATGGAGACGCTACTTGGAATCTTCACATTTCACAAAATAATTGTCCTACACCACTAATGTGGTGATGCCCCTGCCACTACAGTCAACCCAACAGATAAAGACACAACTTGTTTTTTGAAATGTGGAGATTCCAAGTTGGGTCTCCATCTGGTGGGTTGCCTGTAGTGGAAGGGGTGTCAGAGGCGCATTATACTGTTTCTACTCTGGGAAATATAATGCAACTTTAGTCGTGTAGGACAATTATTTTGTGAAATGTGGAGATTCCAAATAGCGTCTCCATCTGGTGGGTTACTTGTAGTGGAAGTGGTGTCAGAGGCCCATTGCTCTATTTCTATTTTGGGGAAATTGATACCACTTTATTGGTGTGTGGCAAAAGTTTTTTTTAAATGTTTGCACTACAAGTTGGAATTAGAGATGGTCTATTTCACCATGGATGGAAGACACCCCTTGTCAGAAAAGGAAAAGAGAAAACTAACAAAGGACACAGGCAGAGGTGCTGTAAAATAATGCATATCCTGTAAAATACTCAGGACTAGTTACCAGATAAAAATATAGTGGTTTATTTGGATTCTTCCATCAAAGAAAGGTTATTACAGAAAAACAGGTGAATAAAAATAAGTGAAAGAGAGATTGTCCATTGTTCATAGCAAAGCAACATGTATTCTTCTTCTCTCCGAGATCTCACATGGCAAATGGCGTCTGTCTCTCAGTTCGGCTTCTTCGTAGTAAAGTAACATACCAGCTGTTATGTCATGTCATGGCCCAGAACAGATGACATCTTCGTGTCTGTCTCTCATGATGGTGAGGGAAGAAGAGCGACCTCTACAGTTAGCCATGAATTATATACGTCTCCTAAAGCACGTGGTCTCTACATATATGGAGCTGTCTTTCTACCATGAGCCAAGCTTAAAATAGCCTATGTCGTGTAAGCTAAAGCAATGTACAGAACTGAGTCTTATAAGAAATTAACGGATTATTAATATTTAACAGGTGCACATGAATGACAGTGGTTAGAGAGGTGTTAGTATTTTGATATTCAGGCTAAATATTGGTGAATAAATGTGAATTGTCAGCTCTGCTCATGGACCTTAAGGAAGACGTTGTTCTTCATTTGTATCTGGATCCTCAGTGAAATGTAACAAATGTTTACAGATCTCTGAAGTCAACACTTACTTTCTGACCAGAATGGTTTTCTATATTTGCATAACATGAAGCTCACGGACCCCCCATTTAAAAGCTCCAATGGGGTTCTATACCAGGGACAGGAAATTATTCATTTGAGGAAAGCGTTTGCAAATATCCAATTAGAGGAGCCACCACTCCTTCTGGGCATGAAATTCCACAAAGGCTTAGAACACGGTGGAGCAGGAGTTCCTATGTAGGGTAATGAAGTAGTTTGGGTTTGGTGAGAATTTTACTAGGTGGATCCAAGGCCGGAACAAGGTATTTTAGTGCCGTAGGCAGATGAAGCAGATGGTGCCCCCCCCCGATGAACTTTCAGTCCTTAAGTAAAGGAATGGGTCAGAGACTAAAGTGACAGGTCCCCTAACTCCCCTCTCCTTTCCTTAATAATAATATTAATAATAATAATAATAATAATAGATTTTATTTCTATAGCGCCGACATATTCCGCAGCACTTTACATTTCAGAGGGGATTTGTACAGACAATAAACATTACAGCATAACAATAATCACATAGATTATCACAAATACCAAGAGGAATGAGGGCCCTGCTTGCAAGCTTACAATCTATGAGGAAAAAGGGAGACACGAAAGGTGGCCCTGATTGTTTGGACCAGCCATAATGTTAAGTGTGTAACAGTACAGACACAGAGGGCTAATGGATGCATAAAGCATGTGGGAACATGATGCGGGGAACCTGGTTATGGTAAAAACTTTTGACTGTGCCACCCAGGGATAGATTAGGTTAATGTGTTGAGGTGGTAGGCCAGTCTGAATAAATGCGTTTTCAGGAAACGCTTAAAATTGTGGGGATTGGGGACTAATCGTATTGACCTGGGAAGTGCATTCTAAAGAATTGGCGCAGCACGTGTAAAGTCTTGGAGATGGGAGTGGGAGGTTCTGATTATTGAGGATGCTAACCTCAGGTCATCAGCAGAACGGAGGGAGCAGGTAGGGTGGTAGACTGAAACGAGGGAGGAGATGTAGGGTGGTGCTGAGCCATGGAGGGCTTTGTGGGTGAGGGTAATAAGTTTATACTGAATTCTGGTTAAGTAACAAGCTGTTAAGACTACTATCAATAGAATTTCTACCTTTTTCACTCCAAAATACCAGCAAAAGTAAAAAGAGTGATGTGATGTACTTTAGAGAAGTGACTCAACAGGGAGGATTTATTTTTAAAGATAGATATAGAATCATTCATTGTTTAAGGACCATTAAGAGAATACAAATAGCTATATTCATCCCTGACAGCCTATATTTTAAATCTCAGACCCAGTGATGGTCATGGAAACTAATATAGCTTAACTATAATGGGGGCTGTTTGGTTTCAGTTAAGATGTCCAGCATTTGGAAGATATCATAATAGAAGCTAAACAGACCCTATTATAGATATAGGGATACATATGATGATTTTACTCCCATCAGGGTAGTTCTGGTGCCGTATTTCTGTATTGATGGTGCGTCTGCTGACGTATTTATGTATGGATGGTGGTTCTAACAATGTATTTATGTAGTAATGAATGTTCTGGTGACTGATTCATAACCAGAACCATCATCAATATAAAACCAAAATCATCCTCACTACATAAATTGAACACCAGAGCTATCACTAGTACATACATACGGCACCAGAACCATCATTAGTAAATAAATATGTCACTAGAACTTCCATCAGTATATGAATATGGCACCAGAACCACCATCAGCAGATAAATGGATCACCAGAAAGATCATCAGTCATGACTACATCACCAGAACCACTATCAGTACATTAATGTGTCACCAGAACCACAGCCAGTGAAATAAGTACAACACCAGCACCATTATCTATATAAATACGGCACCAGAACTGTAAGGAAAACACACGAGAGGAGAGATGGGGAATACGGAGCTTACACAGTCACATCCCTCTGGCGCCCCCTTACCCTCAGGTCAGTCAGGGAACTCCACCTAGGATAAGTAGAGGCTGCCCTGTCATGTACTGGTTATCAGGGCACTCTGCAGTGATTGCTGTATATATATCACCAGTCCGGGAATATATATATACAGTATATATAAAAACCTCCGGTCAGTCACTGCCAGCATCCCCCAATAACATCAGAACAGTATGCTGCCACCAGTTCCTCATTAGATATAAGCCCAGTCCGTTTAAAAGCTTATATCGGGTCAGAAACCAAACCCAGGAAGCATATAAGTACTAGCCGAACTCACAGATGTGGGAAATCAGGTTTCAAGATAAAAGAGCAGCCCAAGATTATTTGATATTTTAATTGCCGAAAGGCTCATTAGATAATACAATTATATACAGAGTAATATACAGATATTACAACCAAAAGTACAGATAAAAGTAGGGTACAGGTATGGGGAGTGCAGTCAGCTGTATGCGTCACGTTACCGTTTCTTACCACTTGTGGATAAGGGAAGTTCTGGTATCCACAGGCATCTTGTTAGCTCCTGGTCCGTCTCCACACGTGACGTGACGTGGCTTCCATGGCAGAACTAAGACAAAGGCTAAATGTGTGCAGCTAGCTTTTCAACCCCTAGCTCACCCCTCCAATATTTGCCATTGCCCTTCTGGGTTGGACTGAATTCTGCTCCCTTGAACTCAAGCTAAAATAAATCCCAATATCTAGTCTGGGTCGTAACTTACTAGCGGGAGGTTCAAATCAACGACTGCCATCTCAGCGCGTTCATTGGGTCTGGAAAGATATTGAGAGTCCAAACTTGGGTCGGCTAAGTGGTTCTGGAGAGCCAGTCTCGATGCTCAGTATCTGGGGCAACTAGAAATATATGAGACACTGGTACTCTCATAGTTCATCTCTAGGTGTTGGTGACGCTCTGTCTAGATCTTCCTTTGATATTGGCCACCTTGCGCCAAAGATAGCAGGCGCTTCTAGCTCTTGCCGTCATTAACATGTGGCCTCTAATTCTCTGACAAAATGGCGAAATTCTGTTCTTTTGGGGATTTGTGTACTTATCCCAAGGGTGGGGGGGCCACTTCAGGAGTGGAGGAAGATCTCTGGACAATATATTGGGCCTGAATTAGTACATCCAAAATGGAGTCTCCCTCATCCCTCACTTGGAGCTGTTTGGTTTCAGTTAATATGTCCAGCATTTGGAAGATATCATAGAAACTAAACAGACCCTATTATAGATATAGGGATACATATGATGATTTTACTTCCATCATGTTAGTTCTAGTGCCATATCCCTGTATTGATAGTGCCTCTGGTGATATATTCATGTATGGATGGAGGTTTGTATAATGTAGTGATGAATGTATTGGAGATTGATTCGTAACCAGAATCATCATCAATATGAAACCAAAAGCATCATAAGTAGAGTTGAGCGAAACGGGTCGAAAAAAATTCAAAAGTCGCCGACTTTTGGCAAAGTCGGGTTTCATGAAACGAACCCCGACCTTCGGGTCAGTTCGGCCATGAGGTTGGCGACCCTAGGGCCAAAGTCGGGTTTTGCCAAACTGAAGAAGAAGAAGGCGAAGAAGAAGTAGATGAAGAAGATGAAGTAGAAGTAGTAGAAGATGATGAGAAGATGAAAAAGAAGGAGAAGAAGATGAAGATGATAAAGAAGATGAAGAAGATGAAGAAGATCGAGAAGATGATGAAGAAGATGGAGAAGAAGATGGAGAAGATGAAGATGGAGAAGATAAAAAAGATGGAGAATAAGATTGAGAAGTTGCAGAAGAAGATTGAGAAGATGGAGAAGAAAATGGAGAAGATGGAGAAGAAGAAGAAGATGGAGAAGATGGAGAAGAAGATGAAGAAGATGATGAAGAAGATGGAGAAGATGGAGAAGAAGATGAAGAAGATGGAGAAGAAGGAGAAGAAGAAGATGAAGAAGATGATGAAGAAGATGGAGAAGATGATGAAGAAGAAGAAGATTAAGAAGGAGAAGAAGATGATGGAGAAGATGAAGAAGGAGAAGATGATGGAGAAGATGAAGAAGACTTCATCTTCATCTTCTTATTCATCTTCTCCATTATCATCTTCTTCTTCTTCTTCATCTTCTTCATCGGTTAAAAGTCATGCCAGTTGTGTTTACAGTCCTGCCGACTTTTCTTCTCCATTGACTTGCATTGGGTTTCGTGTTTCACGACTTGTTTCGCCCACTTTTCATGAAACTCGGCCGATTTTGGTCAACCAGACTTTCTAGTCGGGTTTCATGAAACCTGACTCGACCCTAAAAAGGCAAAAGTCGCTAATCTCTAATCATAAGTACATAAATTGAACACTAGAGCTTTCACTAGTACAAACATACGGCACTAGAACCATCATTAGTAAATAACTATGTCACTACAGCTTCTATCAGTATATGAATATGGCACCAGAACCACTATCAGTACATTAATGCGTCACCAGAACCACAGCCAGTAAATCAATACACCAGCATCATTATATACATAAATATATACAGTATGATGAGTCTTATACGGCCGCCTCTTGTCTACAGGTAACTATTCTCAATGTATCTGGCGTTAGTCATTATCACATCATCATGTGTCACTTATACATAGGACTGCAAGGAAGCCTACGTCCTTATCACATATTCAGCTCTGCTACACCTCTCACTGGACTTTGTCTTATTTTTTGCAGGGAGGAGGCGTTTCTACTCTTACTACAGAGTGCTGGGATAGATGCACAGAACCCGCTGCTGACAATCATTAGTCACTGATGGACACCGGTGAAGACCTGCACCAGAAAACTGGACCCGGTGGATTTCCTGATCTTCATGTGGGACCTCCGGTGTAGATGAGCAGCGGGAATAACACAGCAGTAATAAACAGCGGCAAAGCATTTCTTGTGTGTGGTGATTATATATTGTGTGAGATCTGATATATGTGGGGGCTGTGCTGTAATAATGGAGACCCCTCACCTGCACCGTGTACCCCTGTGCACTCTGTAGTCACTGCTACAATATGGGATCTACAATGTGGCAACTTCAAAAAGAACTTGAAGACCTACCTCTTCCGACAAGCCTACAACTTGCAGTAACCACAGATCCACCAAACCGCTGCACGACTAGCTCTACCTTCGCCAACTGTATTCTCACCCATCCCTTGTAGATTGTGAGCCCACGCAGGCAGGGTCCTCTCTACCCCTGTGGGCTCCCTCATGACTCATTTTGCAGATTTCTTCCTCCAGTATGTCTGGTAATCAGCACTTAGTTACTGGAAGCGTGACCTCAGCACCAGTCCCCTGTGACTTCCTGACCAATGATTTCATGTATCAACCTCTGAACTTCATTAACATTTTCATCCTTTTCCAACAAGATGAAGAAGATGGAGAAGAATATGAAGAAGATGGAGAAGAAGATGGAGAAGAAGATGAAGAAGGAGAAGAAGAAGATGATGAAGAAGATGGAAAAGATGATGAAGAAGAAGATGAAGAAGGAGAAGAAGATGATGGAGAAGATGAAGAAGGAGAAGATGGAGAAGAAGATGGAGAAGGAGAAGAAGAAGAAGAAGATGATGATGGAGAAGATGAAGAAGGAGAAGATGATGGAGAAGATGAAGATGAAGACTTCATTTTCATCTTCTTCTTATTCATCTTATCCATCTTCTTCTCCATCTTCTTCTTCATCTTCTCCATGTTCTTCTTCTTCATCATCATCATCTTCTCCATCTTCTTCTCCTTCTTCATCATCACCTTCTCCATCTTCTTCTCCATCTTTTTCTTCATCTTCTCCATCTTTTTCTTCATCTTCTCCATCTTTTTCTTCATCTTCATCATCTTCTTCTTCTTCATCTTCTCCATCTTCTTCTTCTTCATCTTCTCCATCTTTTTCATCATCTTCTTCATCTTCTCCATCTTCTTCATCATCTTCTTCATCTTCTCCATCTTCTTCATCATCTTCTTCTTCTTCAAGAAGGGTTAAAAGTCATGCCAGTTGTGTTTACAGTCCTGCCGACTTTTCTTCTCCATTGACTTGCATTGGGTTTCGTGTTTCACGACTTGTTTCGCCCATTTTCATGAAAGTCGGCCGATTTTGGTCAACCAGACTTTTGAGAAAGTCGGGTTTCTTGAAACCCGACTCGACCCTAAAAAGGCAAAAGTCGCTCATCTCTAATCATAAGTACATAAATTGAACACTAGAGCTTTCACTAGAACAAATATACGGCACCAGAACCATCATTAGTAAATAACTATGTCACTACAGCTTCTATCAGTATATGAATATGGCACCAGAACCACTATCAGTACATTAATGCGTCACCAGAACCACAGCCAGTAAATAAATACACCAGCATCATTATATACATAAATATATACAGTATGATGAGTCTTATACGGCCGCCTCTTGTCTACAGGTAACTATTCTCAATGTATCTGGCATTAGTCATTATCACGTCATCATGTGTCACTTATACATAGGACTGCAAGGAAGACTACGGCCTTATCACATATTCAGCTCTGCTACACCTCTCACTGGACTTTGTCTTATTTTTAGCAGGGAGGAGGCGTTTCTACTATTACTACAGAGTGCTGGGATAGATGCACAGAACCCGCTGCTGACAATCATTAGTCGCTGATGGACACTGGTGAAGACCTGCACCAGAAAACTGGACCCGGTGGATTTCCTGATCTTCATGTGGGACCTCCGGTGTAGATGAGCAGCAGGAATAACACAGCAGTAATAAATAGCGGCAAAGCATTTCTTGTGTGTGGTGATTATATATTGTGTGAGATCTGATATATGTGGGGGCTGTGCTGTAATAATGGAGACCCCTCACCGGCACCATGTACCCCTGTGCGCTCTGTAGTCACTGCTACAATATGGGATCTACAATGTTGCAACTTGTGGCTGCAATTTCCATGACAATGCGTCTCCCATTCGCACACCACCTCCTCACCGCCCCCCTATCCATCGGAGTCCCGCAAGGTTCAGTCCCAGGGCCCCTGCTCTTCTCCGTTTACACCTTCGGCCTCGGACAGCTCATAGAATCTCATGGCTTTCAGTATCATCTCTATGCTGATGACACACAGATCAACATCTCTGGACCAGATATCACCTCCCTACTAAACAGAATCCCTCAATGTCTGTCTGCTATTTCATCCATCTTCTCCACTAGATTTCTAAAAGTTAATATGGACAAAACAGAATTAATCATCTTTCGCCCATCTCACGTGACCCCCCCAACAGACCTATCCATTAAAGTAAATGGCTTCCCACTCTCTCCAGTCCCACAAGCTCGCTGCCTTGGGGTTATCCTTGACACTGATCTCTCTTTCAACTCACATATCCAAGCCCTTTCCACTTCCTGCCGACTTCAACTCAAAAATATTTCACGGATCCGTACATTCCTCAACTAAGAATCTGCAAAAACACTAGTCCATACCCTCATCATCTCCCGCCTTGACTACAGCAACCTCCTGCTCTGTGGCCTCCCTTCTAACACTCTCGCACCCCTCCAATCTATTCTTAACTCTGCTGCCCGACTAATCCACCTGTCCCCCCGCTGTTCCCTGGCCTCTCCCCTTTGTCAATCCCTGCACTGGCTCCCCACTACCCAAAGACTCCAGTTCAAAATCCTGACCATGACATACAAAGCCATCCACAACCTGAGTCCTACATACAGCTGCGACCTCGTCTTCCGGTACTTACCTGCACGAAACCTCCGATCCTCACAAGATCTCCTTCTGTACTCCCCTCTTATCTCCTCTTCTCACAATCGCATACAAGATTTCTCCCGCCCATCCCCCGTACTCTGGAACTCTCTACCACAACATATCAGACTCTCGCCTACCATGGAAACCTTCAAAAAGAACTTGAAGACCTACCTCTTCCGACAAGCCTAGAACTTGCAGTAACCACTGATCCACCAAACCGCTGCATGACCAGCTCTACCTTCGTCTACTGTATTCTCACCCATTCCTTGTAGATTGTGAGCCCTCGTGGGCAGGGTCCTATCTCATCCTGTACCAGTCGTGACTTGTATTGTTTAAGATTACTGTACTTGTATGTATTATGTATACCCCTCCTCACTTGTAAAGCGCCATGGAATGAATGGCGCTGTAATAATAAATAATAATAATAACAACTCTGCAAAGAGCAAGGAAACAATGCTGCCAAAATGCTACGTGAGAACAAGCCCCAGCAATGTTTAAGGGCTAGGAGTGGGTCTCCAGGGCTCTCCTATAGCTCGCTGTGTGGTTTCTGGGGCTCCAGACTTGATTTCCTCCCCCTGTGGGCTCCCTCATGACTCATTTTGCAGATTTCTTCCCCCAGTATGTCTGGTAATCAGCACTTAGTTGCTGGAAGCGTGACCTCAGCACCAGTCCCCTGTGACTTCCTGACCACTGATTTCATGTATCAACCTCTGACCTTCATTAACATTTTCATCCTTTTCCGACAAGATGAAGAAGATGGAGAAGAATATGAAGAAGATGGAGAATAAGATGAAGAAGATGGAAAAGATGGAGAAGGAGAAGAAGAAGAAGATGAAGAAGATGATGAAGAAGATGCTGAAGAAGATGGAGAAGATGATGAAGAACAAGAAGATGAAAAAGGAGAAGAAGAAGAAGAAGGAGAAGATGATGGAGAAGATGAAGAAGAAGGAGAAGACTTCATCTTCTTTATTCATCTTCTCCATCTTCTTCTTCATCATCATCTTCTCCATCTTCTTCTCCTTCATCATCAGCTTCTCCATCTTCAAATTTTTCTTCATCTTCTCCATCTTCTTCATCATCTCCATCTTCTTCTTCATCTTCTTCTTATTCATCTTCTCGATCTTCTTCTCCTTCTTCTTCATCTTCTTCATCATCTTCTCCATCTTCTTCTCCTTCTCCTTCATCATCATCTTCTCCATCTTTTTCTTCATCTTCTCCATCTTCTTCATCATCTCCATCTTCTTCTTCATCTTCTCCATCTTCTTCTTCATCTTCTCCATCTTCATCTTCTCCATCTTCTCCATCATCTTCTTCATCTTCTCCATCTTCTTCATCATCTTTTTCATCTTCTGCTCCTTCTTCATCTTCTTCTTCTTTAAGAAGGGTTAAAAGTCATGCCAGTTGTGTTTACAGTCCTGCCGACTTTTCTTCTCCATTGACTTGCATTGGGTTTCGTGTTTCACGACTTGATTCGCCCACTTTTCATGAAAGTCGGCCGATTTTGGTCAACCCGACTTTTGAGAAAGTCGGGTTTCATGAAACCTGACTCGACCCTAAAAAGGCAAAAGTCGCTAATCTCTAATCATAAGTACATAAATTGAACACTAGAGCTTTCACTAGTACAAACATACGGCACTAGAACCATCATTAGTAAATAACTATGTCACTACAGCTTCTATCAGTATATGAATATGGCACCAGAACCACTATCAGTACATTAATGCGTCACCAGAACCACAGCCAGTAAATAAATACACCAGCATCATTATATACATAAATATATACAGTATGATATGAGTCTTATACGGCCGCCTCTTGTCTACAGGTAACTATTCTCAATGTATCTGGCGTTAGTCATTATCACGTCATCATGTGTCACTTATACATAGGACTGCAAGGAACCCTATGGCCTTATCACATATTCAGCTCTGCTACACCTCTCACTGGTAGTGTTGAGCATTCCGATACCGCAAGTATCGGGTATCGGCCGATACTTGCTGTATCGGAATTCCGATACCGACTTCCGATATTTTTTCAATATCGGAATTCGGCATCGGAATCGGAAGTTCAGTTGATTGACGGCCTGACGTCATCATGATGCGCGGTGTGTGCGCATCATGATGCGCCGTCATTTCGGGCCTTCCGGGGGTCTCTGCCGGCCTGCCGGGGGGCTGTGCCGGCCTGCCGGGGGGCTGTGTGGACTGCCCGGGGTCTCTGCCGGCCTGCCGGGGGGCTGTGCCGGCCTGCCGGTGGTCTGTGCACCCTGTGGGGGTCTGTACCGGCCTGCCGGGGGGCTGTGCCGGCCTGCCGGGGGGCTGTGCCGGCCTGCCGGGGGGCTGTGCTGATGTCCGGGGGTCTGTGCAAGCATCGTCCGATGGGACTACAAGTCCCATCGGGCGATGCCTGCTACCATGACAGTGATTGACACATTAGCCAATGATGGGACAGTAGTAGTCCCATCATCCGGCTAATGTGTTAAATGTTAAAAAAAAAAAAAAAAAAATAAAAATACTACATACATACTACATGCATGCTACATACATACTACATGCTACATACATACTACATATATACTACATACATACTACATACATGCTACATACATACTACATGCATGCTACATACATACTACATGCTACATACATACTACATGCATGCTACATACATACTACATATATACTACATACATACTACATACATGCTACATACATACTGCATGCTACATACATACTACATACATACTACATACATACTACATGCATGCTACATACATACTACATGCATACTACATATATACTACATGCTACATACATACTGCATGCTACATACATACTACATATATACTACATACATACTACATATATACTACATGCTACATACATACTACATGCTACATACATACTACATGCTACATACATACTACATATATACTACATACATACTACATACATGCTACATACATACTGCATGCTACATACATACTACATACATACTACATACATACTACATGCATGCTACATACATACTACATGCATGCTACATACATACATGCATGCTACATACATACTACATACATGCTACATACATACTGCATGCTACATACATACTACATACATACTACATACATGCTACATACATACTGCATGCTACATACATACTACATACATACTACATACATACTACATACATACTACATACATACTACATGCATGCTACATACATACTACATGCTACATACATACCACATACATACTACATGCATGCTACATACATACTACATGCTACATACATACCACATACATACTACATACATGCTACATATATACTACATGCATGCTACATACATACTACATATATACTACATGCATGCTACATACATACTACATACATACCACATATATACTACATACATACAATACATACATAGACATACAGTACATATAACATAGAGTAACATACTTACCAATACTTGTCACATTGTTCCCCGAAGCCATTGTCTTTCCGGAATAAATATTAACATAACAAACCACAAAAATACTCACCCACGATCCGAAGCAGTCCACGAGTGTGTCCCACGACGATCTTGGGTAGAGAACTGCAGCATCAGATGATGCTGCCGTTCTCTACGGGCTGCAGGAATCCAATGACGGAAGGTAGGTATCCTTCCGCACTGTATTCCTCCGCCACTTAAAAAAAAAAAAAGTCCCTAGTCTCACTTTATGCCATTGCTGTGTGGGAATTTCCCACGCAGCAATGGCATAAAGTGAGACTAGGGACTTTTTTTTTTTTTAAGTGGCGGAGGAATACAGTGCGGAAGGATACCTACCTTCCGTCATTGGATTCCTGCAGCCCGTAGAGAACGGCAGCATCATCTGATGCTGCAGTTCTCTACCCAAGATCGTCGTGGGACACACTCGTGGACTGCTTCGGATCGTGGGTGAGTATTTTTGTGGTTTGTTATGTTAATATTTATTCCGGAAAGACAATGGCTTCGGGGAACAATGTGACAAGTATTGGTAAGTATGTTACTCTATGTTATATGTACTGTATGTCTATGTATGTATTGTATGTATGTAGTATATATGTGGTATGTATGTAGTATGTATGTAGCATGCATGTAGTATATATGTAGTATGTATGTAGCATGCATGTAGTATATATGTAGCATGTATGTAGTATGTATGTGGTATGTATGTAGCATGTAGTATGTATGTAGCATGCATGTAGTATGTATGTGGTATGTATGTAGCATGTAGTATGTATGTAGCATGCATGTAGTATATATGTAGCATGCATGTAGTATGTATGTAGCATGCATGTAGTATGTATATGGTATGTATGTAGCATGTAGTATGTATGTAGCATGCATGTAGTATATATGTGTTATGTATGTGGTATGTATGTAGCATGCATGTAGTATGTATGTAGCATGCATGTAGTATGTATGTAGTATGTATGTAGTATATATGTAGTATGTATGTAGCATGTAGTATGTATGTAGTATGTATGTAGCATGCATGTAGCATGCAGTATGTATGTAGCATGCATGTAGTATATATGTAGTATGTATGTAGCATGTAGTATGTAGCATGCATGTAGTATATATGTAGTATGTAGCATGTAGTATGTATGTAGCATGCATGTAGTATATATGTGTTATGTATGATGCATGTAGCATGCATGTAGTATGTATGTAGTATGTATGTAGCATGCAGTATGTATGTAGCATGTATGTAGTATGTAGTATGAATGTAGCATGTATGTAGTATGCATGTTGTATGTATGTAGCATGTAATTTTTTTTTTTTTTTTTTTTTACATTTAACACATTAGCCGGATGATGGGACTACTACTGTCCCATCATTGGCTAATGTGTCAATCACTGTCATGGTAGCAGGCATCGCCCGATGGGACTTGTAGTCCCATCGGACGATGCCTGCACAGACCCCCGGAGCCTGCACAGCCCCCCGGCAGGCCGGCACAGCCCCCCGGCAGGCCGGCACAGCCCCCCGGAGCCTGCACAGCCCCCCGGCAGGCCGGCACAGCCCCCCGGCAGGCCGGCACAGCCCCCCGGAGCCTGCAGACCACCGGCAGGCCGGCACAGACCACCGGAGCCTGCACAGACCCCCTGGCAGGCCGGCACAGCCCCCCGAAAGGCCCGTACAGACCCCAGAGAGGCTGTACAAGGGCAGGAAAGGGTTTTTCTTATTCCGATACCGGAAGTCCCATAGACTTGAATGGGACTTCCGGTATCGGAATCGGCGATACCGATACTTTTTTTAAAGATCGGCCGATACCATCCGATACGATACTTTGAAGTATCGGACGGTATCGCTCAACTCTACTCACTGGACTTTGTCTTATTTTTTGCAGGGAGGAGGCGTCTCTACTCTTACTACAGAGTGCTGGGATAGATGCACAGAACCCGCTGCTGACAATCATTAGTCGCTGATGGACACCGGTGAAGACCTGCACCAGAAAACTGGACCCGGTGGATTTCCTGATCTTCATGTGGGACCTGGGACCTCCGGTGTAGATGAGCAGCGGGAATAACACAGCAGTAATAAACAGCGGCAAAGCATTTCTTGTGTGTGGTGATTATATATTGTGTGAGATCTGATATATGTGGGGGCTGTGCTGTAATAATGGAGACCCCTCACCTTCACCGTGTACCCCTGTGCACTCTGTAGTCACTGCTACAATATGGGATCTACAATGTGGCAACTTGTGGCTGCAATGTCCATGACAATGCGTCTCCCATTCGCACACCACCTCCTCACCGCGCTTCCTATCCATCGGAGTCCCGTCAGGTTCAGTCCTAGGGCCCCTGCTCTTCTCCGTTTACACCTTCGGCCTCGGACAGCTCATAGAATCTCATGGCTTTCAGTATCATCTCTATGCTGATGACACACAGATCAACATCTCTGGACCAGATATCACCTCCCTACTAAACAGAATCCCTCAATGTCTGTCTGCTATTTCATCCTTCTCCACTAGATTTCTAAAACTTAATATGGACAAAACAGAATTAATCATCTTTCGCCCATCTCACGTGACCCCCCCAACGGACCTATCCATTAAAGTAAATGGCTGCCCACTCTCTCCAGTCCCACAAGCTCGCTGCCTTGGGGTTATCCTTGACACTGATCTCTCTTTCAAACCACATATCCAAGACCTTTCCACTTCCTGCCGACTTCAACTCAAAAATATTTCACGAATCCGTACATTCCTCAACCAAGAATCTGCAAAAACCCTAGTCCATGCCCTCATCATCTCCCACCTTGACTACTGCAACCTCCTGCTTTATGGCCTCCCCTCTAACACTCGCGCCCCTCCAATCTATTCTTAACTCTGCTGCCCGACTAATCCACCTGTCCCCCCGCTATTCCCCGGCCTCTCCCCTTTGTCAATCCCTGCACTGGCTCCCCATTACCCAAAGACTCCAGTTCAAAATCCTAACCATGACATACAAAGCCATCCACAACCTGAGTCCTCCGTACATCTGTGACCTCGTCTCCCTGTACTTACCTGCACGAAACCTCCAATCCTCACAAGATCTCCTTCTGTACTCCCCTCTTATCGCCTCTTAACACAATCGCATACAAGATTTCTCGCGCCCATCCCCCCTACTCTGGAACTCTCTACCACAACAAATCAGACTCTCGCCTACCATGGAAACCTTCAAAAAGAACTTGAAGACCTACCTCTTCCGACAAGCCTACAACTTGCAGTAACCACAGATCCACCAAACCGCTGCACGACTAGCTCTACCTTCGCCTACTGTATTCTCACCCATCCCTTGTAGATTGTGAGCCCACGCAGGCAGGGTCCTCTCTACCCCTGTGGGCTCCCTCATGACTCATTTTGCAGATTTCTTCCCCCAGTATGTCTGGTAATCAGCACTTAGTTACTGGAAGCGTAACCTCAGCACCAGTCCCCTGTGACTTCCTGACCAATGATTTCATGTATCAACCTCTGAACTTCATTAACATTTTCATCCTTTTCCAACAAGATGAAGAAGATGGAGAAGAAGATGGAGAATAAGATGAAGATGGAGAAGATGATGAAGAATATGATGAAGAAGAAGATGAAGAAGAAGAAGGAGAAGATGATGGAGAAGATGAAGGAGAAGATGATGGAGAAGATGAAGAAGGAGAAGACTTCATCTTCCTCTTCTTATTCATCTTCTCCATCTTCTTCTCCATCTTCTCCATCTTCTTCTCCTTTTTCTTCTTCTTCTTCATCATCATCTTCTCCATCTTCTTATCCTTCTTCTTCTTCATCGTCTTCTCCATCTTTTTCTTCTCCTTCATCTACTTCTTCATCTTCATCTTCTTCTTCATCTTCTCCATCTTCTTCATCATCTTCTCCATCTTCTTCTCCATCTTTTTCTTCTTCATCATCTCCATCTTCTTCTTCATCTTCTTCATCTTCTCCATCTTCTTCATCTTCTCCATCTTCTTCTTTTTCATCTTCTCCATCTTCTCCATCTTCTTCATCATCTTCTTCATTTTCTCCATATTTTTTTCATTATCTTCATCTTCTTCTTCTCCTTCTTCATTTTCTTCATCATCGTCATCATCATCATCATCTTCTTCTTCTTCATAAGTACATAAATTGAACACTAGAGCTTTCACTAGTACAAACATACGGCACCAGAACCATCATTAATAAATAACTATGTCACTACAGCTTCTATCAGTATATGAATATGGCACCAGAACCACTCTCTGTACATTAATGCGTCACCAGAACCACAGCCAGTAAATAAATACACCAGCATCATTATCTACATAAATATATACAGTATGATATGAGTCTTATACGGCCGCCTCTTGTCTACAGGTAACTTCTTGTCTACAGGTAACTTCTAAATGTATCTGGCGTTAGTCATTATCACGTCATCATGTGTCACTTATACATAGGACTGCAAGGAAGACTACGGCCTTATCACATATTCAGCTCTGCTACACCTCTCACTGGACTTTGTCTTATTTTTTGCAGGGAGGAGGCGTTTCTACTATTACTACAGAGTGCTGGGATAGATGCACAGAACCCGCTGCTGACAATCATTAGTCACTGATGGACACTGGTGAAGACCTGCACCAGAAAAATGGACCCGGTGGATTTCCTGATCTTCATGTGGGACCTCCGGTGTAGATGAGCAGCAGGAATAACACAGCAGTAATAAACAGCGGCAAAGCATTTCTTGTGTGTGGTGATTATATATTGTGTGAGATCTGATATATGTGGGGGCTGTGCTGTAATAATGGAGACCCCTCACCGGCACCGTGTACCCCTGTGCGCTCTGTAGTCACTGCTACAATATGGGATCTACAATGTGGCAACTTGTGGCTGCAATATCCATGACAATGCGTCTCCCATTCGCACACCACCTCCTCACCGCCCCCCTATCCATCGGAGTCCCGCAAGGTTCAGTCCTAGGGCCCCTGCTCTTCTCCGTTTACACCTTCGGCCTCGGACAGCTCATAGAATCTCATGGCTTTCAGTATCATCTCTATGCTGATGACACACAGATCAACATCTCTGGACCAGATATCACCTCTCTACTAAACAGAATCCCTCAATGTCTGTCTGCTATTTAATCCATCTTCTCCACTAGATTTCTAAAAGTTAATATGGACAAAACAGAATTAATCATCTTTCGTCCATCTCACGTGACCCCCCCAACAGACCTATCCATTAAAGTAAATGGCTTCCCACTCTCTCCAGTCCCACAAGCTCGCTGCCTTGGGGTTATCCTTGACACTGATCTCTCTTTCAACTCACATATCCAAGCCCTTTCCACTTCCTGCCGACTTCAACTCAAAAATATTTCACGGATCCGTACATTCCTCAACCAAGAATCTGCAAAAACCCTAGTCCATGCCCTCATCATCTCCCGCCTTGACTACTGCAACCTCCTGCTCTGTGGCCTCCCCTCTAACACTCTCGCACCCCTCCAATCTATTCTTAACTCTGCTGCCCGACTAATCCACCTGTCCCCCCGCTGTTCCCTGGCCTCTCCCCTTTGTCAATCCCTGCACTGGCTCCCCACTACCCAAAGACTCCAGTTCAAAATCCTGACCATGACGTACAAAGCCATCCACAACCTGAGACCTACATACAGCTGCGACCTCGTCTTCCGGTACTTACCTGCACGAAACCTCCGATCCTCACAAGATCTCCTTCTGTACTCCCCTCTTATCTCCTCTTCCCACAATTGCATACAAGATTTCTCCCGCCCATCCCCCGTACTCTGGAACTCTCTACCACAACATATCAGACTCTCGCCTACCATGGAAACCTTCAAAAAGAACTTGAAGACCTACCTCTTCCGACAAGCCTAGAACTTGCAGTAACCACTGATCCACCAAACCGCTGCATGACCAGCTCTACCTTCGTCTACTGTATTCTCACCCATCCCTTGTAGATTGTGATCCCTCGCGGGCAGGGTCCTATCTCATCCTGTACCAGTCGTGACTTGTATTGTTTAAGATTACTGTACTTGTATGTATTATGTATACCCCTCCTCATGGAATGAATGGCGCTGTAATAATAAATAATAATAATAACAACTCTGCAAAGAGCAAGGAAACAATGCTGCCAAAATGCTACGTGAGAACAAGCCCCAGCAATGTTTAAGGGCTAGGAGTGGGTCTCCAGGGCTCTCCTATAGCTCGCTGTGTGGTTTCTGGGGCTCCAGACTTGATTTCCTCCCCCTGTGGGCTCCCTCATGACTCATTTTGCAGATTTCTTCCCCCAGTATGTCTGGTAATCAGCACTTAGTTGCTGGAAGCGTGACCTCAGCACCAGTCCCCTGTGACTTCCTGACCACTGATTTCATGTATCAACCTCTGACCTTCATTAACATTTTCATCCTTTTCCGACAAGATGAAGAAGATGGAGAAGAATATGAAGAAGATGGAGAATAAGATGAAGAAGATGGAAAAGATGGAGAAGAAGGAGAAAAAGAAGAAGATGAAGAAGATGATGAAGAAGATGCTGAAGAAGATGGAGAAGATGATGAAGAACAAGAAGATGAAAAAGTAGAAGAAGAAGAAGGAGAAGATGATGGAGAAGATGAAGAAGATGAAGAAGGAGAAGATGATGGAGAAGATGAAGAAGAAGAAGACTTCATCTTCTTTATTCATCTTCTCCATCTTCTTCTTCATCATCATCTTCTCCATCTTCTTCTCCTTCTTCTTCATCATCAGCTTCTCAATCTTCTCCATCTTTTTCTTCATCTTCTCCATCTTCTTCATCATCTCCATCTTCTTCTTCATCTTCTTATTCATCTTCTCCATCTTCTTCTCCATCTTCTTCATCTTCTCGATCTTCTTCTCCTTCTTCTTCATCTTCTTCATCATCTTCTCCATCTTCTTCTCCTTCTCCTTCATCATCATCTTCTCCATCTTTTTCTTCATCTTCTCCATCTTCTTCATCATCTCCATCTTCTTCTTCATCTTCTTCTTCATCTTCTCCATCTTCTTCTTCATCTTCTCCATCTTCATCTTCTCCATCTTCTTCATCATCTTCTTCATCTTCTCCATCTTCTTCATCATCTTCTTCTCCTTCTTCATCATCTTCTTCTTCTTCTTCTTCTTCAAGAAGGGTTAAAAGTCATGCCAGTTGTGTTTACAGTCCTGCCGACTTTTCTTCTCCATTGACTTGCATTGGGTTTCGTGTTTCACGACTTGTTTCGCCCACTTTTCATGAAAGTCGGCCGATTTTGGTTAACCAGACTTTTGAGAAAGTTGGGTTTCATGAAACCTGACTCGACCCTAAAAAGGCAAAAGTCGCTAATCTCTAATCATAAGTACATAAATTGAACACTAGAGCTTTCACTAGTACAAACATACGGCACTAGAACCATCATTAGTAAATAACTATGTCACTACAGCTTCTATCAGTATATGAATATGGCACCAGAACCACTATCAGTACATTAATGCTTCACCAGAACCACAGCCAGTAAATAAATACACCAGCATCATTATATATATAAATATATACAGTATGATGAGTCTTATACGGCCGCCTCTTGTCTACAGGTAACTATTCTCAATGTATCTGGCGTTAGTCATTATCACGTCATCATGTGTCACTTATACATAGGACTGCAAGGAAGCCTACGTCCTTATCACATATTCAGCTCTGCTACACCTCTCACTGGACTTTGTCTTATTTTTTTCAGGGAGGAGGCGTTTCTACTCTTACTACAGAGTGCTGGGATAGATGCACAGAACCCGCTGCTGACAATCATTAGTCGCTGATGGACACCGGTGAAGACCTGCACCAGAAAACTGGACCCGGTGGATTTCCTGATCTTCATGTGGGACCTCTGGTGTAGATGAGCAGCGGGAATAACACAGCAGTAATAAACAGCGGCAAAGCATTTCTTGTGTGTGGTGATTATATATTGTGTGAGATCTGATATATGTGGGGGCTGTGCTGTAATAATGGAGACCCCTCACCTGCACCGTGTACCCCTGTGCACTCTGTAGTCACTGCTACAATATGGGATCTACAATGTGGCAACTTGTGGCTGCAATGTCCATGACAATGCGTCTCCCATTCGCACACCATCTCCTCACCGCGCCCCCTATCCATCGGAGTCCCGCAAGGTTCAGTCCTAGGGCCCCTGCTCTTCTCCGCTTACACCTTCGGCCTCGGACAGCTCATAGAATCTCATGGCTTTCAGTATCATCTCTACGCTGATGACACACAGATCAACATCTCTGGACCAGATATCACCTCCCTACTAAACAGAATCCCTCAATCTCTGTCTGCTATTTCATCCTTCCTCTCCACTAGATTTCTAAAACTTAATATGGACAAAGCAGAATTAATCATCTTTCGCCCATCTCACGTGACCCCCCCAACGGACCTATCCATTAAAGTAAATGGCTGTCCTCTCTCTCCAGTCCCACAAGCTCGCTGCCTTGGGGTTATCCTTGACACTGATCTCTCTTTCAAACCACATATCCAAGCCCTTTCCACTTCCTGCCGACTTCAACTCAAAAATATTTCACGGATCCGTACATTCCTCAACCAAGATTCTGCAAAAATCCTAGTCTATGCCGTCATCATCTCCCGCCTTGACTACTGCAACTTCCTGCTCTGTGGCCTCCCCTCTAACACTCTCGCACCCCTCCAATCTATTCTTAACTCTGCTACCCGACTAATCCACCTGTCCCCCCGCTATTCCCCGGCTTCACCCCTTTGTCAATCCCTGCACTGGCTCCACATTACCCAAAGACTCCAGTTCAAAACTCTAACCATGACATACAAAGCCATCCACAACCTGAGTCCTCAGTACATCTGTGACCTCGTCTCCCGGTACTTACCTGCACAAAACCTCCGATCCTCAGAAGATCTCCTTCTGTACTCCCCTCTTATCTCCTCTTCCCACAATCGCATACAAGATTTCTCCCGCGCATCCCCCGTACTCTGGAACTCTCTACCACAACATATCAGACTCTCGCCTACCATGGAAACCTTCAAAAAGAACTTGAAGACCTACCCCTTCCAACAAGCCTACAACTTACAGTAACCACAGATCCACCAAACCGCTGCACGACCAGCTCTACCTTCGCCTACTGTATTCTCACCCATCCCTTGTAGATTGTGAGCCCTCGCGGGCAGGGTCCTCTCTCATCCTGGACCAGTCGTGACTTGTATTGTTGAAGATTACTGTACTTGTATGTATTATGTATACCCCTCCTCACTTGTAAAGCGCCATGGAATAAATGGCGCTGTGATAATAAATAATAATAACAACTCTGCAAAGAGCAAGGAAAAAATGCTGCCAAAATGCTATGCGTGAACAAGCCCCAGCAATGTGTAAGGGCTAGGAATGGGTCTCCAGGGCTCTCCTATAGCTCGCTGTTTGGTTTCTGGGGCTCCAGACTTGATTTCCTCCCCCTGTGGGCTCCCTCATGACTCATTTTGCAGATTTCTTCCCCCAGTATGTCTGGTAATCAGCACTTAGTTACTGGAAGCGTGACCTCAGCACCAGTCCCCTGTGACTTCCTGACCAATGATTTCATGTATCAACCTCTGACCTTCATTAACATTTTCATCGATTTCCGACAAAATAATGTTTTTGTTTTTTAAACTCACATAGTTTTACTTCATTTTTGTGGCCCCCAAATAAGTAAAGCTGCTCGTCATAAAATTTCTAAAAATAAAAACCCAAACACAAACATTATAAGATAAACATTGTTTCTATTTTGCACTGTTTTCTGGATACAGCCTGCAGTATAAAGTATCAAGGACGCATCGCTGTGACATGGCAGACTGACGTTACAGGGCAGCGATTTGACGAGCTGTAATTTATTTGTAATTCCTGTTGATACAAGTGTATAATATTCACCGATCCAAACATTTCTGGATATCTGCAGAAAATCAGATGACTTTCATCTCTTTTTGTTCCATTCTTACGTTTCCTGCTGCCATCTTTATTCTGCGGTCAGCGATCCGTCAGGAGATCGCCCGCTCTCTGTTGCTCAATCATTTGCTCATCTTTATACAGACACAGATTAGGGCAGACATGTGAAATAGTCGCTCTACACCCACCAGGGCTGGTGAGACCGTCACGTGGACACTAGAGATGAGTGACTTTGCCTTTTTTGGGGTCGAGTTGGATTTCATGAAACCCAGCTTTCTCAAAAGTCGGGTCGAACGAAATCGGCCGATTATCGTGAAAAGTCGAAGGCCGACTGAAACACAAAATCCAATGCAAGTCAATGGGGAAGCAAAGTCGGCAGTGAGTGGAGGACAGGAAACACACCTACAGTGCTCATTTGAATGCCAAAAACATCAATTCTTATTACTTAATCTTGTCAACCTTAATTTACTTCATAATAATAGTTACGCACTGAAAAATGGGGGTTATTTGGCTAAAGTTGTGGGGGGGTAGGGCTGGCTCCAGGTTTTCATGTACCCTGGGCCAAAGAGCCCACAACACACACCACAACACATACCACAACTCATGATGCTCTGATACGGCAGAGAAATAGCGGTATAGTACAATGAAAAATACTTCACTTTTTACATCTCATGACTGATATCCATTTTAAATTCTCCAATAGCTCTAAAAACAGACAGTATATTACTCCATACAGTATTATGGCCACCGCATAGTGCGCTATACAGAGTAATGAGGCCCATATATTTCTCCATTCAGAATCATTGGTCCCATATAATGTTTGAAACAGTATATGATGAGCTCCACATAATGCTACAGTATATGTTGGTCCCCATCGATGAAGCTCCACTGTCTTATGGGCCCAAATAATGCTCCATACATAATGGGCCCCATTTCTAATGCTCCAGTGTATAATGGGCCCTGTAAATGCTGCTCCAGTGTCTGATGTCCACCTTTGGAATGCTCCAGTGTATTGTGGGCCCCATATGTCATTCTCCAGAGTATAGTGCTCCCCAAAAACTGCTGTCCCAACATTGAAAACAATTAAATAAGTCTCCTCGCTAGGGAATTCCTGTACTTGTCTGGACTTCTCGTCGTCCCCATCTTCCATCTCACTGCACTTGGCTGTTTAGGCAGAGGGCGTACAGACGTGATGTCATCAAGCTCTCTGATCAGAATATCACTGTCAGGAAACGCGCAAGACGTCATGGCGGTGGATTAGGGAGAGGTAAGTATATCCACTTTGCAAGTGCTGAGATCCTGAGCAAGCAGGGGGGGCCCACTCGTTGGCGACGGCACTGGCATAGGGCCCCTCATAGTACGGCGGTGTGAGGCGGTGTGTCTGACGGCGGTTGGGCCTGGGCCCTCCCACCGGCAGAGACACTTTTGCGTACTATGAGGGGCTCTGTGCCTGTGCCGTCGCCCATGAGTATACCCCCACCTGCTCAAGGAACCGGCACTTCATCTGCACCTTCTTCTTTGTCACCGTGTAAGGTGGTATAGTATGCGGGAAGGGGAACCCGAGTTTCCTCAGGGTCAGATTCTGGCTGTGTAGAGTGTGAGGGGAATGTAGTGGTTTGGGTCAATGTACCAGCAGAATCATCTAGCAGTGGCTGGGCATCAGTGCACTTGTGGCGCCCCCAGGGGTACGGTCACCACAGTGGCATTACCTTCCTCCTAGGGAGTGTGATGTCATGCTTGGGAGCAACGAAGGATCTCTCTAGCAGTTAAACCAACACACAACACATTTCCCACTCCAGGCCAGCAGGGAGACCTCTGAACCTGACTGCTGAGGAGCTGCTCTCTGTGGTTGGGAGGAGGTATGTTAGGGCAGTCTGTGAAGGGAATGGGAAGTGTGTGGACGTGAGAAGGGTAGCTGGAGGATGAGCAGAGTTAAGGCTCACTCCTAGCTGGAGCGCATGGTCCAGATTCCGGTCTCCGAGCTGGTAGGAACACTGACGTTCCTGCAGCAGAAACCGGAGGAAGTAGCAGCTGTAAATGCTCTGTACCCAAGTTAGGCTCGGAGGCCTCATCAGTGACGTGTGGGAGCCAGAAAGAAATGGCTATGGCTGCCTCCCATACGAGAAAGTTCCAAAAGAGTCAACAGGGGGAACTTCATTGAACTCAGCACTGCGAGTACCTCAGGTAAGCGCTAGAACGGAGGCCACACTACCTATCTGAAGAGAGAGAATTCCAAATTGGCTTCCAGGCTGACCAACTCCTTCTCCATCTGTACTCTGGGTCCTGGACGGCACTTACCAAGTACAGGTAAAGGAACTGCACGACTGTGTCTGTCATCTTTCTCTTGCGCCTGGCGCACGGCTCTGCTACATCCTGCACTGCACACCATCTACCAACTCTTTCATCTGCCCTGCGACTACAGTTCTACCTGTGCAGGGCTTCTACATCTTAGCTGCACCACAACATCTGTCCCAGAGAAGTGACACTTCAGTGCTGGTCAATCTAATCAGAAACCACAGGTGGCGTCACGTATCATTCACCTATAAACGTAATTCACCAATTTGCATGGACGTCCAGGGCCACGGAACGGGTCACCACCACCGTGACACATCCCTGTGAGACACCGGCCCGGTACCGATTAACCCCACTGCCCTGACTGGCCACCCACACTCCATGTCAGATTCATCTTGGACTGGGGAATTCACGATTTGACTTGATAACCCAGGCATGGTATGATAGAAAGAGCTACATGGACTAATGTGAAGTGTGGCCTGCTGCATCATTCACTTTTGGTGGGGGTGAAGGACACAAGGAAAGGGGTTCTTCCTGACCAGGAGCCAGCAATTGATGACTCAGTGCTTGCATTTTTTGAAACTTCAGAAGAAGAGGGCATATTTGCTGGAGTCTGCTTCAGCAATGTAAGCCAAAACCAGTTCCTCATGCTCCGGCTTTAAAAGCGTTAACCTACTCCCAGAAAAGGTAGCCTTCCAGGCGTTCCGGAGCCAGACCATGACGCAGGCTCAACACCTCCTGCCTTAGCTGCTATTGTGCTTTTGCCACTACCAGCAGGTGCACCACCACCATCAGCCCCAGCTGGCCCCCCACGCCCATGTCTGCGGCCTCTTCCACCAAACGTCAAAATTTTGCAGAAAATAGACCCAAAATAACATCAGATATATGGTACTGTATCAGAAATGTTCAGCTCTATTCAGTCAAAGGATAATTGTCAATCTCCCTATATATTCCAACAGTCACACAGAAATGCTCACAGGCTCAGTATGGATTAGACAAGAATATAAAAAGTAGACAAAGTGTACAGTATCATCAGATAGCAGGTATATATAGTATAGTTTAAACATTCTAAATCTCCGTAGAAATTTCAGGAGGCACACACAGACACTCTCAGGCTCAGTATTGGATTACAACACAATCTAAAAAGCCGTAAAACGGTATTGGATCTGAAGAGTACAGCTGTACACAGTGTAGGTGTCATTGTTGTCAATCTCAGTATTTATTTCCACAGTCAGAAAATAACTCTCACTTGGTCAGTTTGGATTAGACCAGAATATAACAAGCAGTAAATGGGCAATGTATCACAAGCGTAGAGCTGTATACAGTGTTGGGGTAATTTTTAAATGTACATTTAAATTGCAGGAATAACCCATAGCCTCTCACACGCTCAGGATGGATCACACCAAAATATAACAAGAAGATCCGCAAGAAATAATCACACATGTGGGACAATGTTCCAGGTGTCAATGATACACTTAGAGTGGTGGTTGGAGGAGGACTTCCTGGCAGAAAGGGTACAGTATCACCAGATACCAGGTATACATAGCATAGTTTAAACATTAAAAATGTACGTCTATATATCAGGAGTAGTGTTGACCCACCCCGCTAGTGTTTTGGTTCATCGCACATCGACGAACACCGTCGAACCCCATTGAAAACAATGGCAGGCAAACACAAACACATACAAACACATAGAAAACAATTACAAAACACCTTAAAAGGTGTCCCAAAGCAGACAAAATGCTCAGAAGACAAAAATAACATATGGAAAAGGGCAACTACATTTAGAAAAGAGGTGGAGTAAAAGGAGGAGGTGGAGGAGACACAGATATAGGCTTGTTATGCCCTTATGAAGTCAAGAAAGGCTGGAATAAAAATGTAAAATACAAACAAAAAAAAAATCTGAAGTCGAACACGATCATATACCGTCGGACTTCCCACCAATAAATTATGCCAACTGTCGATCAGGCGGCGTTATTCCCACAAACCTCCAAACAGCGTCCATGAAGGCAAAGTGTTTGGTTTCTGGGGGCAGTATGATTGCAAAGCTGAACCTTAAAGGAATGTCCAATAGGGCACCACCAGGAGTGGAGCCTGCGGCTTAATTGGACTCCACCCGTGAAACCATAACCATGCCACCTAAAGAAAAGATGCACACATTGAAAGCTTTGTCGATTCTGTGTGTGGTGTGGTATGTCCGTTTTTAGTTGTGCTAGAGATTTGCCAGCTTTACTCCGTTAACGAACGAGACTCCGGCATGCCCCCGCTGTACGCGTCAAGCTTACTAGAGGGACACGCGAGGCTCTGTCACGCGAGATCGAGCAATAACAGGTCTATCATGCCCTTACATGTCCAGGGCTGCATGCGCTGTACACTGAAAGGACCAGCTTTTGTCGCTTACAGGTGCAGATAACCCGCTGAACACCGTTAGTGATGGGGATCTGGGATTTCAATTCTTCCCCGCGAACGATGATTTCCCATTAAGTGCAGGTCAACCGCAATTCCGGAATTAGGCCTAACCGGCATTCCTGAAAAAATAAAAAAAATAAGTGTCCAAACCACAGGTGCTGTAGGTTGTTTACCAGCTCGGCAGCCGTTCTCAGGCCCAATATGGATTCAACAGGATTGTAGAAAGTTGATAAAGGGTACAGTTTCACCAGATAACAGGTATTTATAGCATAGTTTACACATTAAAAACCTATGTCTATAGATCAGGAGGCAGGCTCAGACGGTCTCAGGGCCAGTATGGATTAGACGTGATTGGACAAAGGTGAGAAAGGGTACCGTATCACCAGATAACATGTATGGATAGCATAGTTTACACATTAAAAACCTATGTCTATATATTTGGAGGCAGGCTCAGACGGTCTCAGGGCCAGTATGGATTAGACGTGATTGGACAAAGGTGAGAAAGGGTACCGTATCACTGGATAACAGGTATGTATAGCATAGTTTACACATTAAAAACCTATGTCTACAGATCAGGAGGCAGGCTCAGATGGTCTCAGGCCCAGTATGGATTAGACGTGATTGGACAAAGGTGAGAAAGGGTATATTATCACTGGATAGCAGGTATATAGAGCATAGTTTAAACATTTAAAATCTCCGTGTTCTCAGTATGGATTAGACAACAATCTAAAAAGTAGAAAAAAGGAAATGTATTTGAAGCGTACACAAGTATACACTTTTGGTGGTATTTTTAAATCTTCATATATATTTCTGTCTCAGTAAGAAAGTCCAGACTCTCCGCAATAGGAAATGAGATGCATACAATTACTGACATAAAGTCTAATGATTGCAGAAATCTAGGAATTACTAATCACGGGAAAAACTTCCGTGACAATTCTCAGAGGCGATGCTGACCCTCAATTAATTTGTGTGTGGAGACAGCGAAAACATTTCTTTGTGAAGAAAGGGTTGCTGTATCGCAGTACCGTTGATCCCATCACCATTACTCATCTTCATCAAATTTTGATCACAGGGAGAGATGTAAACATGGTGCTCACTGCCTATCATGATCTGTCACGTAACTTTGGAGTGCAAAAGACAGAAGCCACAGGCCGTAGGCAATTCTATTGGATTGGCATGAGAGGGCACATTTAAAAATGTGCGCCGGAATGTCACACGTCTGTGAGTAGGAAAACTGTGAAAGCTGATGAGAAACCACCACTGCATCTCATTGTGAGTCGACGTCCATAAGAAATGGAAGCCATTGATCATCTGAAGCTAGAGCCCGGCCAGCGGGACAGGGCATAGCTACGTCTTAACCATCATCTATCAGTTCAACAAATTTGTAGTGGCAGTCCCAGTGAAGGATTTGACAGCCCAGGCTACACAGCGGAGGAGCAGGGAGAGGTAAACATTGCAAATGCTGGGGCCCTGGCTAAGCAAGGGGGGCACACTTGTGGGCGTCGGTACTGGCACTGGGCCCCTCATAGTACAGCGGTGTGTTTGACGGCGGGTGTGCACCCCCACCGTCAGAGACACTTGATTGCACTATGAGGTACCCTGTGCCAGTGCCCGCGCCCAAGAGTCGGCCCACCCACCTGTCCAGGGCAACGGCACTCGCACGGTTGCGTGCGCTAGGTGGTGACCCCGGCCATGGGGGGGAGGCAGCTCAGTTAGGGAGGTTTACAAAATGGCATATGTTGATGTGGGACATTCAGCTGCTGCTAAAGGCGAAATTGGTCAAGTCTGAGGAAGAGGAGGACCAAAGCAAGCCATTTTTCTGGCAACTTATGTGTCATCAGGGGAAGGTGGGACAAAATCCTTGGAAACCCATGCATGGTTCATTTTAATGAAGGTTAGATCAACCACATTTTGGGTCGACAGACGGGTCCTTTTTTCTGTCAGGATTGATCCAGCAGCACTGAAGACTCTTTCCGATAGCACACTTGCAGCTGGGCAAGCGAGCTCCTGTAAGGCATATTGTGCCAATTCAGGCCAGGTGTCCAGTTTAGCGGCCAAATAGTCAAATGGGAATGACCTGTGAGGGAGAACATCGATATGGGACGAGAAGTAGTTTGTAACCATAGTTGACAAGTGCTGTCTCCTGTCACTTTCAATCGATGCAGTATTACCAGTCATGTGAGCGGGACTTGAAAAATCAGTCCACAACATGGTCATGAAACCCCTGTCTCCAACGCCACTTCTGATGTGTGCACCACCAACACCTCTTCCAAGTTGCCCCCGGCCCCTACGGCTCGTGTGAGAGCCATCACCGCTGCTGTGTGCTGGGAATGCCTCAACCAACCGGTTTACCAGAGTTGCTTGTTTGTTAGCCAATATTAGGTCAAGGTTCTCCTGTGGCATGATGTTTTGGAATTTGCCTTTATAGCGTGGATCCAGGATGCTGGCCAACCAGTAGCCATCATCGTTCATCATTTTGGCAATGCGGGGGTCCCTTTTTAGGATCTGCAAGGCATAATCTGACATGTGGGCCAATGTTCCCGGTGTCAATGATGCACTGCGAGTGCTAGGTGGAGGAGCACTTTCTGGCAAATCCACATCCCTCCAGTCATGCACAAACCCAGTACCAGACCTTGCCACGCCAACATTTTCTCTTGCCCCACGAGAAGCATCCTCCTCCCCTAAATAATCATCCCCATCATCATAATCCTCCTCCTCTTCCTCTTCTTTCTCCACCTCGTCCAGGAGGGGTCCCGGAGCAGACAATGGCTGACTGTCATCAAGGCTTCACTCTTCCTCATCATCCTCGGCTGCAGACACCTGCTCCTTAATGTGTGTCAAAGTTTGCATGAGCAGACGCATAAGTGGGATGCTCATGCTTATGATGGCGTCGTCTGCGCTTACCAGCCGTGTGCATTCCTCAAAACACTGAAGGACTTTACAGAGGTCTTTCAGCTTCGACCACTGCACACCTGACAACTCCATGTCTGCCCTCAAAGTGCCTGCCCGTGTATCCTCTCACAAATATATTACGGCCTGCCTCTGTTCGCACAGAAGCTCAACCATGTGCAGGGTGGAGTTCAACCTTGTTGCAACGTCGATAATTAGGCGGTGCTTGGGAAGGTGGAGCAATCGCTGCAGCTTCTGCATACGACTGGAGTGTACCGGCGACCAGCGGATGTGCGAGGACAGTCTTCGAACCTTATGGAGCAGGCCTGTTAACTCTGGATAATTATTGAGGAAGCATTGCACCACCAGGTTCAAGGTGTGAGCCAAGCAAGGTATATGTCTGAGTTTTGAAAGGGCTATGGCTGCCACAATATTCCGGCCGTTATCACTAACTACCTTGCCTGCCTCAAGATGTAGACTGCCCAGCCATGACTCAGTTTGTCGCTGAAAGTAGTCGGCCAGTACCTCCTTGGTGTGTCTGTCGCCCAAACACATCATCTTCAACACAGCCTGCTGACGCTTTCCACTAGCTGATCGATAGTGGGACACCTCGTGTGCAACACTGGAAGCTGCGGATGGAGTGCTCATGCGACTGCGCTCTGTGGACAAGCTTTCGCTTCTGGAGGAGGAGGAGGGTCGAACGCCTACAGCCAACTGTTTCCTATACCGTGGGCTAGGCAGCACTGTCCCACCACCGCTGTCCCCTGTGGACCCTGCATCCACCACATTAACCCAGTGCGCAGTGATGGACACAAAACGGCCCTGGCAATGCCTACTGGACCATGCATCAGTTGTGAGGTGCACCTTTCCACTCACAGATTGCTTGAGTGCATGGACAATGCGGTCTTTCACATGAAGGTGGAGGGCTGGGATGGCTTTGCGAGAAACGTGGCGACTGGGTAGGTCATAGCGTGGTACTGCGTAGGCCATGAGGTCGCGGAAAGCTGCGCTTTCAACCAACCGGTAGGGCATCATCTCTAACGAGATTAGTTTGGCAAACCCAGTGTACGCGGATGAGAGGATGAGTACTTTCTTGTCCTACTCAGTCTCTGGTAGGGTGAGCTGGACTTGAGAGCTGCATATGGTGGAACTAGCGGTGGACATGGCGGACTGAGAGAGGGTTGATGATGGTGATGGAGCTGGTGTTCTTTCTGATGGCCTAGATTCAGCCTTTCATTGCAATAATATTTTGATTCCCTGACTGCTTTGGCCATGCGACGACACCTCAACATTTGCTGCTGGTGGTGTGCTAACTGGTGGGCTTACAGTGGGGGAAACAATGTAGCATTGCTGACTACCTTCTTTGGGAGCAGTTGCACATGTGGTACGTGAGTTTTGGTAGTCCGTCCACGCTTGCAAGTGCATGGTGGTTAAATGTCTAAGCATGCAACTGGTATTCAAATTTCTCAGATTTTTCCCTCGGCTAAAGGTCTTTGCGCACTTCTTACAGATAATCTTTGCCTGATCATTAGGATTTTGTTCAAAAAAGTGCCACACTGCACTCTTCCTACTATGGAAGACATTTTGAGGCCTTGCACGCTGTGCTATTTTGACCATCTGGCCAAGCTGTCCTGCAACTCTTTTGTTTTTTGGATCCCGTTTTTGGACTGCTCCAGGCCTGCCAGATAACAGCTGCTGCGATGTCGATGCCTGCTGCGGATGCTCCTCCTCCTCTTCTGAGCTATTGGCAGTGGCACCCTCTTCCCCCAATGGATGCCAATCTGGGTCAACAACTGGGTCATCCATCACCTCCTCTTCAATGTCCTGTGCACCTTCCTCTGTGTCACAGTGTATGGTGGTATAGTATGCGGGAAGGGGCACCTGAGTTTCATCAGGGTCAGATTCTGGCTCAGTACACTGCAAGGACAATGTAGTGCTCTGAGTGAATGTACCAGCAGAAAAATCTAGCAGTGGCTGTGCAGCAGTGCACTCCATGTCAGATTCATCTTGGCCTGGGTAATTCACAATTTGACTTGATAACCCAGGCATGGTATGAGAAAAGAGCTCCATGGAGTAATCTGTAGTGTGGACTGCCGCATCCTTCACTTTTGGTAGGGGTGAAGGACACAAGGAAAGGTGTTGTTCCTGACCAGGAGCCTCCACTGACGACGCAGTGCTTTTATTTTTTGAAACTTCAGAAGAGGAGGTGATAGAGCTGGAGGCTGTGTCAGCAATGTAAGCCAAAACTTGTTCCTGAAGCTCCGGCTTTAAAAGCGGTTAACCTACTCCCAGAAAAGGGAGCCTACGAGGCCTTGTGGAGCCAGACAATGATGCAGGCTCACCACCTCCTGCCTTAGGTGCTATTGTGCTTTTGCCACTACCAGCAGAAGCACCACCACCAACACCACAATCAAGACCAGCTGGCAACCCCCGCCCTCTTCCACGGCCTCTTCCACGATACTTCCTCATTTTTTTGAAAAAGTACCCAAAATAACAACAGCTATATGGTACTGTAAAACAAGGTAGAGGGTGTATAGAGTATTGGTGAGAATTTGAAGCTCACTGTAGATTGGAGGAGGCTGAACTATTGTCTCAAGCCCAGGAGAGATTACACCGCAATGTAACAGGCTGAAATTGGATGCTGTATGACAAGCTGGATGGTGTATAGAGTATTGGTGAGAATTTGAATCTCACTGTAGATTGGAGGAGGCTGAACTCTTGTCTCAGGCCCAGGAGAGATTACAGCGCAATGTAACATGCTGAAATTGGATGCTGTATGACAAGGTGGACGGTGTATAGAGTATTGGTGAGAATTTGAAGCTCACTGTAGATTGGAGGACGCTGAACTATTGTCTCAGGCCCAGGAGAGATTACAGCGCAATGTAACATGCTGAAATTGGATGCTGTATGACACGGTGGACGGTGTATAGAGTATTGGTGAGAATTTGAAGCTCACTGTAGATTGGAGGTTGCTGAACTATTGTCTCAAGGACCAGGAGAGATTACACCGCAATGTAACAGGCAGAAATTGCCTAGTGTATGACAAACTACAAGGTGTATATAGAATTGGGCAGAATTGGATTCTCCCTAGAGTGTAGGTCTGTAAGAACGGACAAACTTCTCAGTTTTTTCTTACAGTCACACCCAGATAGCTTCAATTTGGCCGTGATACCAGCCGGTACACGGTACTGTGTGAGGAGCGTACACCGCTGTACGGTGTGTGTATGTAAAATTGTCAAGCTCCGTGTTTTTGTATACGGACCGACATGCTGTCTCTGTCTAGTTTTGAATGTAATCAAACAGCAGATATATGAAACTGTTTGAAAAACGGACAAAACTCTAAGGTGTAGGTCTGTAAGAATGGACAAACTCCTCGGCTTTTTCTTACAGAGTCACACCCAGATAGCTTCAATTTGGCCGTGATAACAGCCTGTACACGGTACTGTGTGAGGATCGTACACGTACACCGCTGTACAGTGTGTGTATGTAAAATTGTCAAGCTCCGTGTTTTTGTATACGGACTGACACACGCTGTCTCTCTCTAGTTTTGAATGTAATCAAACAGCAGATATATGAAACTGTTTGAAAAACGGACAAAACTCTAAGGTGTAGGTCTGTAAGAATGGACAAACTCCTCGGCTTTTTCTTACAGAGTCACACCCAGATAGCTTCAATTTGGCCGTGATAACAGCCGGTACACGGTACTGTGTGAGGACCGTACACGTACACCGCTGTACAGTGTGTGTATGTAAAATTGTCAAGCTCCGTGTTTTTGTATACGGACTGACACACGCTGTCTCTCTCTAGTTTTGAATGTAATCAAACAGCAGATATATGAAACTGTTTGAAAAACGGACAAAACTCTAAGGTGTAGGTGTGTAAGAACGGACAAACTCCTCAGCTTTTTCTTACAGAGTCACACACAGATAGCTTCAATTTGGCCGTGATAACAGCCAGTACACGGTACTGTGTGAGGAGCGAACACCGCTGTACGGTGTGTGAAAAAATGAACCCTCAGTAACTTACCAGGACAAAACAATAACATTTGGATTGCTTTGAAAAAAGCAGTTTGAACACCAGTGTGCACACAGCAATGCAGCTAGCCTTAAAAGGCAGCCTAATCACCACCAGCGCTGCTGCACAAAAGCAAAAATCATCACCTTTCACTGCACACTAACTACAGTGAAAAGCGCTATCAGCAGAAGCAGTTTTTTTTTTCTTTTGGCCTTCCTAACGCTCTCCCTACAGAATCAGCAGCAGCTCTCCCTATTCTAAGATCAGCATAAGTAAGATGGCGTTCGGCGTGCACGCCCTTTTACACCCCCTGTGATGCCACGCAAAGCAAGCCAATCACTTGCATGCCCTTCTCAAAGATGGTGGTGACCGCTGCCTATGTCATCACGCTGCCCGCTGCCTATGTCATCACGCTGCCCACAGTGTCCGTTCTTCCTGATTGGCTGAAAAAGGGCGCTAAAGCATCTTTTGAAACGCGACTTTGGTGCGATGGTCGCCGACCTCGTTGCCGACCTCATGCTAAGGTCGGGTTTCGTTTCATGAAACCCGACTTTGGCGAAAGTCGGCGACTTTTGAATTTGTTCGACCCATTTCGCTCAACTCTTCTGATCTGTCATGTTGGGGGTTGTAGTATTCTATTTATGAATATTATTATTATTTATTTTTAGAGCAGCACTGATTCCATGGTGCTGTATGGTTAACAAACCAATAGTGACAGACTGGTACAAACGGAACAGGATCCTGCTCTCTGAGGCTTACACACTACAAGATAATGGGGAAGGAAACAGCAGGTTGGGGGTTGTGGCAGAAATGGTGGTGGTGAGGTAGCGGCCCTACTGCTGGGTTTTTGCCTTCCTATGGCCCCCTCCATGTCTTCTGGTATCTGCTCCATGCTTTGGACACTGTGCTGACAAACACAGCTTCCCTTCTTCCCACAGCTCCCATTGATGTGCCATCCTAGATGAGCTGCATTACCTGAGCAACTTGTGTGGGTTGTAGACACCGCCTCATGCTACTGTACAGTACCTCTAGGGGCGAGAGCAAATACAAAATGCAAAAGTGACCAAAACAGCCAAAAAGGAAGAGAACAGAGAAATGGTCTGTGGGTTGTCTTGCTATTTGTCTATCATTTCTACCTGTTGTCTGTTCCATTTGCAGAACAGCAGGAGAAATTCAAAATGTGACTGACTTGGAGTTAAACAACACAATGCAAGTGTTGCCTTTATTTTTTAAGCAGTGTAGGATTAGTAGGGGGAATGGGAGACAATGAAGGGATTTGCAGAGGGGAGAAGCAAAGAAGTATCGAGTAGAGAGTTGGATTAGTCAGGCAGCAGAGTTAAGGATGGAATTGCGAGGTGTCAGAGTGTTAGCAGGGAGGTCACAGAGGAGGATGCTGCAGCCTCTGGAGATGATTCAGGGTTGAGGAAAGGATGCATTCTGGAAATATTTTTGAGTTGGAGGCGGCAGGAGGTGGCGAGAGGGTTACTCTGAGGCAGTGGACTTGTGTTATAGATGAAAGCATGATGTAATTTATTATGATAGATTAGGTAGGGGATTAGGTGAGATGCAGGAAAGATGATAAGTTCTGTTTTGTCCACAATGAGACTTAGGTAGTGAGAGAAGAAGGAGGATATGGCTGATGGATGCTCTGGCTGATGGATGCTCTGGGATTCTGGACAGCAGAGAGGTGATGTCTGGGCCGGAGAAGTAGCTCTGAGTGTCATCAGTGTAAAGATGGTACTGGAAGCAGGGTCGGACACCTGCTGGCATACTGGCCAGCATCTGCCTATGGCCCCCATTGCTCAAGGGGCCCCCCAGCCAGTGACGTGTCGCTAGTAGAAGCAGACCCAGCTGCTATGGGGCCCCTGAGTAAGGGGGTCCCTCCTGGTGCCAGCAGAGTAGCAGCTGGAGACAAGAGCCTGTCCCCGCTGCTAAAGATAAATTAATATTCACGTTTCTCCAAACCCCCATGGGTGTGGAGAGGAGTGAATACCATTTCACTTTTATAGCGGGCAGTGTTAGCCGCAGGCTGAGGCTATCACTGCCCGCAGGAGCGGACATACCGCATGTGATATACCCCGGAGGTGGACCACTGCAGAGCGGCTAACCTTGAGGACAATGGCTGGGCAGGGAGTGATCCCTTCAGCTAGGCAGCAGAGTGGAGCTGCAGGGATCCGATGCCATCCTGCTTCCTGCCTGACACTTCCTGTCTGACACAGCGCAGCTGAATGACGTCATCATTCAGAGCAGCTGTTTAAGAGAGAAAGCTGCCGGGATGTGCTGCGGCTGCAGGGAATGTGTGGAGAGGTGAGTGGTGCTGTGTGCGTGTCTATCTGGCTGCGTGCAGTGCGGTGCTTTGTGTCTGTGTGTGTGAGAGTGGTGTGCTGCTGTGTGTGTGGTGCTGTGTGTGTGAGAGAGTTGCTGAACGTGTGTATTGGAGATTGGCAATGATGTGGGTGATGGAAAGAGCAGTAATGGGGTGGTGGGGGAGAAGGCAATGTTGGTGATGGAAAGGATGATAGGGTCGTGGGGGAGGAAGCAATAATGGAGGTGGTAGAATGGGCAATGATGGGGTGATGGGAAGAAGTCAATGATGGTTGTGGTGGAAAGGACAACAATGGTGGTGGGGGGGAGCCAATGATGAGGTGTTGGAATGGGAAATGATTGGAGTGGTGAGGGAGATAGCAATGATGGTTGTGGTGGAAAGGACAATGGTGGTGGGGAAGGAGGCAATGATGGAGATGGTAGAATGAGCAATGATGGAGGTAGTGGAAAAGGCAATGATAGGGGGGAGGGTGAGAAAGCAACGATGGAGGTGGTGATGAGGACAATGATGGGGTGGAAGGGGAGAACAATTATGGAGGTGGAGGGGGACTGCATTATACCCTATGAGGAGGGCTGCATTATACCCTATGAGGGGGCTGTGTTAAACTTTATGAGGGGGCTACATTATATTTTGTGGGGGGCTGCATTATATTCTGTATGGGGGCTGCATTATTCTCTCAGTGGGCTACATATTATATGAAGTAGGCTGCATTATGCCATATGAGAGGGCTACAGTATATTCTATGGGGGGCAACCTTATGAGGGGGTTGAATTATACTCTGAGGGGGCTACATTACACTCTGTGAAGTGGCTGTATTATACCCTATGAGGGTGCTACATTATATTCCATGGGGGCTACATTATACATTATGAGGGGTTTTCATTATATTTTGTGGGATGCTGCATTATACCCCATGAGGGGGGCTGCATTATATTCTATGAGGGGGGGCTGCATTATTTTCAATGAGGGAGGCAACATTACATTCTATGAAGAGACTACCCCAACCCCTGCTATATAATTAAGACATGATATTAGCGCGTTTTAGCACACAATTGGTGGTCAGGTATTTATTTCTATGTAGATACATAGTGGGCCCCAAAAATGCTTTTCTCTGGTGGGCCAAAGGTGCTCCAGTCCAACGCTGACTGAAAGCCATGGAAGTTTTTAAGTGGTCCCAGGCCAAAGGTATAGATGAGGAAGAGTAGGGGGCTCATGACATAACCTGGAAAGGACAACCATAAAGGAAGCATGGGATGGGGTAGTAGTGTGGAAGTAGGAGACGTTAAATGTGAGATATGAGGAGATCCAGAAGAAGGCAATGTCTTTGATGCCAAGGGAAGAGAGGATCTGCAGTAGCAGGGAGTGGTCGACTGTGTCGAAGGCAGAGGAGGGGTCTAAAAAAGCATAAATTGTTTGCTAGCTTTGGCAGTTAGTTAGTAATTTGGGTCAGGGCAGTTTAAGTGGGGCAGAAGCCGGATTGTGGGTTGTCAAATAGTGAGTTAAATGAAAGGTGGGAGGAAAGTTCAGCATGGAAACTGTCATGGGTTTACCACAACAGAGAGAAGCCAGAAGACCACAGTGTCTGATTTCTCCTACTCCTCAACTGATTAGAAGCACTTCACCTTCATATGAAATGGTGTAAATTTATTTTAGCAGTGCAAAGGTTAATCTGCTCAGCTGAGAGCTCCTGAAAACTTTCCTGCATTAAGGCTCTCAACTGTGCACTACTAGCCACTCCCATCTCCTATATAATCTGGGTCTGGCTAGCACACATTGTCAGGGATAGCTTATGCTGTATGGCTGGTGGTTGCTGGTGGTTATTACTGAAGAAGGCATTTGGTGGATTTATCTGTTACTGTTGCTCGGTTTTGAGTGTGTGATAATTCCCTTTCTTCTACTTTGACTTAATCCCATCAACCACTCCCCGTTGCATTCTTCTGTTATATAGTACACACACATGCAAAAATATAAATTTTATACAAGAAATATAATGGCCCATATATGAGCTTACACTCTACAGGGGAGAGAGAGGACCCCACTGATCATAAGAGCTTACCCTCTACAGGAGAGAGAGGACCCCAATGACCATAAGAGCTTACATGGCACCAGAATCATCACTGGCAAATAACTATGTCACTAGAGCCACTATCAGTACATGAATACAGCACAATAACCAGCATCAGGAGATAAATGCATCACCAGAATCATCATCAGTACATGAATACATCACGAGAACCACAGCCAGTAAATAAATACACCATCAGCATCATCATCAATATATGTGTACACCACCAAAACTAACCACCATCAGTACTGTTGGGGTGATCTCGTAATGTGAGATCTTAATGACTGCCTGCCTCTGACCTGATAAATATGAGCCGAATGCATGCATAGAAGAAGGACATCAGACACAAGGTCAGGTGTGCTCCTCTCTTGGCCAGTGCTGTCACAGAACTGACTTTATTAGTATAAACAAAAGACCATTGCTCAGCTTCTCCGGAGCCATTGTTCCAGCCTGTATAAGGTCCGTGCTAAGTCTATTCCACATATGGTCTTCAGTGTATCCTCATCACATTCCAAGGATTCCAGGGCATAGTTCCAGCAAATAGACGCCATCTTGCCACACCACGTCTGAACTAGCTTATGTTAGGTTAATAATTGATTTCATTAGCCATTCTCTCCTTCACAGTACAGCAATAAGTTGTATTGTCAAGTCAGGCCCATATACATTTGCATCTCATGAACCAACAACTCCCAGTATGTATCAAACAATGATAAGGAGATGCTGGGAGTGGTTGTTATCAGTCATTATCAGACTGCGGACCATGCAGGAACCACAATACTGATGAAACGCAGGCATATGTAAATGTTTACACCCAGGTACCTAATAGGGGACATCTTCTCTGATTGAGTGGTTTCTTCTTATTTCCATCTTGACCAGATGCCATGATGACTTTTCACATCCACAGCTGTTCTCTGCAGACTTCTCTCTTCTCCAATCTTCTGGAGCACATCCCCTCATGGTGACCTTAAAAGTCAGTGTTACTAGATTGCCTTCTGCACAAAAAATATCTGTCCATACTATGCCCTAAATAAGCCTCCTATGGTGTATGGCCTCTACACTGTCTGCCTTACTAATCCACAACCACTTTACTGTGTGCCATTATCAGCTATAACTGCTACAATGTCATTTTTTATTCTCCAGCAAGATGGCGTCGCCGCCACCTGCGCAACAGCAGCTATTGGATCTCTATACAAACCGATATCTGCTGCTGTGCAGGCTCCCCGGCGCCATTCTCAAAATGACTTTCTTTTTTTTCCCTCGCTCAAGTAAATCTGCAAAAGGCATTCAGTGCACAGTAACCATGCGACTATGATGAAGCGCATTTATCATGCAAACTGCGGGGCAGGGCAGTGAGAGATCAGTGGGGGGTCAGTAGTCTGCATTATGAATATCTCATCGGAGCACCACATACATGAACCCCGTCCTAGGGCACGAGAATCTCATTAATATCAAACTGAAAATAAAGATTAAGAAACAGCCACAAGACGGCTTTCATCAACCAAGGCATCATTTTATTCAGTATAACAGCACCGACCTGACATTGTGTGTAGGTCACTATGCACAATCCTGCTGACAGGTTCCCTTTAAGTAGGCGGCTTTATATCACAAGAGTGGATTTCGTTAGGAAATGGATAAGGCAAAAATGGAGCATTACATAACAGAAGAAATTACTAGAGTGATAAAATATGACGGTGTGGTTTTGCTCCTCTCAGAATTTTGAAAATTGTGTGAACAATTGGAAAAAAAATGTGGAGAGCATTAAACCTCGGGGGAGAGATAATCAACAGCTTAAACATCAGTGAGTTTTTTATTTTTAAATATTTGCTTATGTGGGTTTTTCATTATTATTTTTTTCTGAACAATTAGAAAAAGGTTGTGAGTGAAGGAATTAGGCCGGGGTCTCACTCACGAGTGCAATGCAAGAAAAGTGTGCGAGTCTCTCGCCTCAATCCCCGGCACTGCCACCGGTGGCTCGGAGCAGAGCGTTCAGCTGCAAAGAAATACATGCAGCCGCACACTCCGGTCCCGAGTGCCAGCGGTAGTGCCAAGTATTGAGGCCAGAGACTCTCGTGAGTTTCTCGCATTGCACTCGCAAGTGTGACCCCGGCCTTAGGAAGATTGTTGTTTTTATCGGATTTCCTCTTTTTGTATCTCTACAGTATGTTTTGTACAATAAAGTTGTAAAATTCAAAAAATGAGCAAACAATTGCAGCATTCTAATGATGTCACAATGGGCTGGAGGCTATAGAATGCCCCGTCACCCAGGGTTCCGTTGAGGGTTTTAGTAGGCGTTTGTGGAGAGAGGAGTGTTGTGAGCGACTTGTGCAAATATGATGCCAAGAAAGCGATTTAAGAGTATTATAGTTCTCTGTGACACCGAGGACAGCAGCGATGATGACGATTTACATCAGGTGAGTATCATTTTATATTCTTAAATAAATAAAAAATATTTGGGATAAAAGTTCAAGAAAAGATGGTGGGACAGAAAATAGCGCTCCAAGTAGATGAGGTGATAACTCGGATCATGATTGCATAGTAAAGACTGTGTCACTTGTAATATTTGTGACAATATGTCCATGTACTGGATACATAACATTGCATGAAGACACATAAATGTCACCACCGCCCCTATCCATAGCCTAACCATAAGTGTCCCATACCCCCGCTATACTCTGTACGTGGAATAAGCACAATGGAGACCACACTCATATCGCTGCCCACCTGTAATCAGTGGAATATGGGGTAAGATTATAGATTGGAGATGTTCATGGTTATAGATTCTATCTGACATATTTGCCATTTTTTCAGTCTCATCGAAGAAAGAGGCCAATACCGAGGTCTCCAGGCCAAGATAACACCACTGGCTTCAATTTGAGCCCGACTCCGAGTTTACCAGGTACTGTAACCCTAATCTAGTGAAGTCTCTGATGTATTAATAAGCCACTGTAGTCACCGGGTGCAGATCACCTGCACATTGTGGTCAGGGCTTGGATTTATCGTTATTAGTTGTCTATGGTAGAGTTTATAGCAAACATTTCTGTTCAGCATTTGGTCAGGAATATTCATGCAGGCGTTATAAAGTCAGGCAGAAATGGGATTTGTGGATTGCTTCTCATGGTGTCCATGTACAGGGCAGATTACTGTAGCTGAAGGTGATTGTTTTGCCCCATGTACCTATAGGGAAACACTGGATAATTTATTAGGATTTATTTCTTTTGATATTGAGCCTCGGTCGTTGCTATTACAATATTCTAATAAGAGAGTTATATTGTGTTTCCCCCACAGATCTGAGTTTACCACCAACAGATCATGGTCCGGACAGTACCACCTGGTAAGACACGTTTCCTCCATTACTAAGTACAAGATGGGGATTAATGATTAATGGTGGCTCATTACCTGTTACATTTATTCCACAGCTCCGATGACATCATTATTGATGATGATGACGATTCCAATAGAGCAGCAACTTCCATGTATAATAGTAAGTTATCATTTCTAGACACAATCCAGGTTTATGTTATTGTAGAGGTAACAATTACTTTTCTGTACTGTCACAGGTCAGTTTCCAAATCTAACAATTACAAGGGCGCTGATCAGGAGTTGGAACAGCGAGCCACCTGGGAAATGTGCTGTAAATTCCAGTGTCAGAGAATGACAGCAGCATTTAACAGGTTAACAGAAGCAGGCAGAGCTCCAATCCACTCTCGGCTGTCAGAGGCAGATGATGGCTGAATGACACAACCATCATCTGCCATGAAAGAGGCGGGCTCAACTCCTTAGCCCTCTCCATTCATTCTCTACTGATGAGCGTCGTACATGGTTGTTAAGGGGTTAAATTACAGATACCTTACAGAGGTAATTCTATTTTACACATGCTTGATTGGTGTGGATCCAGTGTCTCGGATATTTCCATATTGGGAGAGCAAGTCACCGCCATGTTGACTTATGGCCATTGTTATCCTTAGAGAATTTATTACAGATGTGCAGTACATTTACTTGTGTCTTTTTGGAAACCCAATAGACATCAATGGAGAAATCCCTGCACCAAGGAATCCCACATCTCCATTAAAACCATGGAGGCTACCATGAATCAGCAAATGAGGTGAAAATGGAACCCTACCATTTGAGGGTCCACCCTCCGGCCATTGAGGACATGTTCACTTCTGATCTTGTACTGAGCACATGCAACATTACTAAGGATATATTACCTGAGCAACAGGTGGGATAGACATCTGAGAAAGTTTATGGACCCTGATGTTGCTGAACCCCATTATTATATCAGATCCTGATCTGAAGGGAAGATCCTGTGGATTTCTGGTGGTCTGGTCAGCTACGTGTTCTGCTCTGGTCGGATCCCATATTCATAGTCTTATTAGTCCTCTACACTGTATATTTATAGACCCCTCTCTAGTACGGGCTGCATACTAACACGTCTGATTTGAGCCTTATAAAAAGTATTTTCACTCTTCCATATTTCTGTACAGATCATTTACCATCTGACAGCGAGGAGAGCTCCGCTACAGAGGAGAGGTAAGTTAGGCCAGATCCATCTACCTCTATATAAAGCCATGAACTAGGCGAGATGTTTCCTGTGGATTTATATATGATTCCTTATCTTTGCCAGGACACCACGATGTAACATCCCCGGCTGTTTCCTGGAAGAAATTATTTCTCCTACTTCCATCTATGTTACCCACTTCCAGGAAAATAAGGAGGAGCTGGTGGAGCGACTGTACAACTTGTACAACCGGACAGTCTTCGATAATAAGGTATCACATCTTGTCATGGGTTTCTGGGTGATACATAACTTCTCTATTATCTCCCCATTTAAACAATCAATTCCAAGAAAAATGGCTCTAACTTTCTGAAAGGCAGATTCCTAACCCCATTGTCATGTTTCTGTAATATAGTTATTGAATATCTCAGGTAAATCTCACTTAGTTTGGTGAATGCCGTCACCCTCTTCCCATCTGTGGGACGAGAGGAAACCTTAGATGATCCACCATGCAGAGACAAAAAGATTAGTATTTTTTGGCTTGACGTTCAAAGGATTTTTACATTTATTTATAAAAAACATTTAGTTGATATTTGGACATTTTAGAATAAGGTTATTTTTATTTTTGTTCTCACATCTTGGACTTCTCGGTAGACCCCGCGCCCCATACAAGTAGACCAGTGCTGTAAATGACATATGAGAGTTGGGGACTTTGTAAGATTGGGGGTCAAAGAGTTTACAGATGTAATGGAATTTGTTTTCTTTATTTTAGCTCCCTTTGAAAATGGACATTTTGTGGAGCAAGAGACTGACAGCATCCGCCGGCCAATGCTGGAATAAGCTGCAGGACAACCTCCGTTTCTCATATATTGAGCTTTCTGAAAAAGTCTGCGATTCTGCCGGTAGGTTTCACATCACATCCATCCTACAGCTTCATAAGACAACCTGTATACAGGGCAAAAAAACTGCTACTTGTTATGCAGAACATCTTAGAAACTCATTGTACATACTGTCATAAGAAAAACTAAGTACACCCTCTTTGAATTCTAGTATTTTACATATCAGGAGAAAATAAAAAAAAGTATCAGCTCCATAGAAAGTCCTAAAAGTAGGGAAATACAATCTCAGAAAGCAACGTGAAAAAAATATATTGCATCATTATTTAACAAAAAGTAGGCCAAAAGGCAACAACGGTGTGTGATAAAGTACACCGTCGATGCAACTTCAAGTTATTGCTGCTAAAGATGATTCTAAAAGCTATTGATTGATGGGGTGTACTTATTTTTCACTCTCTGCTTCTGCATTTTGAAGTAGGTTTCGGTAAATAAATAACGGCACGGTTGACTTGTCACGTGTTGTTCATCTCATGATGTATTTTGTATTTTGTCCTGCTATGTAAAACCAAATAGTTCAATCAGGGTGTACTCAGATTTTGTCATAACTGTATAACCTCTTGTTTTAGAGCGAGTACGATCCACACTTGCGCATGAGATGTGCCATGCCGCCTCTTGGATAATCAACGGTGAACGCAAAGACCACCATGGCTTGTTATGGCAGGCTTTCACAAGAAGGGTAAACCTTATCCATCCCGAGCTGCCAAAAGTGACGGAATATCACAATTATACCATCAACTACACCTACAAGTACAAATGCCACCGATGTGATAAAGAGTAAGTGGATTTTATGACCCATCTCCTCCGGACACACAATCACTGCGGAGAGACGTCCGTGCGGTTCTGTTGGTGGAAGGCTTTCATACTTTACTACTATCAGAGCGGACTGACGTCTGGGGGGCGGTAGGGTTTAGGATGCTACGTGTTATATTTTCTGTGCTGGGCCAGTTCTTAATATATTGATTTCAATTTGTTCTTGTTAATATAATCCATGGTATTAATGAACGTTCATTCCAGTCCAGTAACCAATATTCCTCTTATCTTTGCAGAATTGGGCGATTTAGACCAATAGCTGGCAATAAACGTAAATGCCGCCGGTGCGGAGGACGAATGCGTCAACTACCCAGCAGCTAAACATGTAACTATTCTTCAGAATATTTAGTCTCTAATTTGATTTCTTTAAAATGTAAAGTTGAGACACTTTTATATATTTTCCCCTGAGTAGCGAGACAATGAATATCTGTGTTCATCACCAGCAATTAGCGGTAAAGATCCAGAATCCGTCCTCATAGGTTCCAGATAAGCCCCGGTTACATTTCCCATAACTTGCTGGCTATGGAATGATTGACCATTCCCAGCAATTATCTACAATGCTCTGGAAAACCTTCTATGAGTTTACGCTTTGTTGGATGTAATTATTTTCTTTCTATTTTCAGGTTCATTATTGGAACAGTGAGATTCCTCTAAATATTGTCATCTCATCCACCTGTGATGGAGGTAAGAACGAATCTTCCATTATTGTCAGCAATCAATAATAAAAGTGAATTTTACAATATTGAGAATCTGGAGTCTCTAATTTAGTCTTTTATTGAGTTTTATCATTTAAAGATTAAATACTTTTATATATTTTGCCTTTTTCCACCACCGTGTAGGGAGACAATCAGTTTACGTCTTCATCACAAGCAGCGAACAGCAAACATTCAGAATCCACCTCTTCTGATGGACACAAAGCTTCTGACGGGCGTTTTCCAGGTAAATATTTCGGTGCTTTTCCTCCAATCATTCCTGTTTTCAAGAAGTGAAACAGCGAGGACAGTGTAAGCAAGGTGTCATAACAGAAGAAATGCAATATCGGTTTTATTACTGCATTTATTTCTTCTAATTATTATTTTTTCTTGCTGCACAATTTTTAAATTCTGTCTGAGAAAGGAAGGAAATGATGAAAGTTATCAGCCTACTGCTGCGGAGGAATCTCCAACACACAGTCTGACGGGCGAGATGAGCCCCTCTGACATGGCATGCCGTATAGATCTATTGTGAGTGCTCTCACCATAGCCGTATGGCTCATGTCGCATTTATCTCACATTACACTATTATTGGCAGCTTCCTATTTCCAATCTCCACATTGGCCTTCTTTGTAGACAATATATAATGCAATATTTCAGGTCTATTTCACCTTCAGCTGATGACCAGGAATACAATGCTGAAGTTCCTTCTCTGAGTTTGTTTCTTTTGATCACCAGTACCTTTTGTCACGTTTTTAAAAACATCTTTTAATTGTTTTCAGGTTAATGAGAAAGGCGACTTATCGCTTCTACACAGGCATGACACATCGTGGAAGAAAACGGTGAATTCCGGCCCCGACCTGCGCTGAGAACAGTTTCCAAGACCTGGAGAATCTCTACAAGTGCTTTATAATCAGAGCTGCCCAGCAATGGATATGGCGCTGGACATTTGAACTTCAATAGTCATCAATTGCTTTTTTTTCTAATTTTTCTGAGTTAGATATAAATACCATTAAAAAATGAATATATTAATTCTTTCTAGTTTGGGATTTTTGTTCTGCAAAACGATGGCTGTTGATAAACATATTACAATCAATGTTGTCTACTTGTGATATTCAGCCATAATCTGCCTCGAACAATCGAGAGGAGCGGAGCTTTGTCTGCTGCTGTTAAACTGTTAAATGCAGCTGTCAATCTGTGAGAGTTGCATTTCACCCCTTAACGTCTAATGACGGACACAGTCCATCATGGCTGGGTGTCAGTTTCCGCACCAGGACGGACAGTGTCCATCATGCATGTAAAGTGTCACTAAAACTTGCAAACACCCAGTGATAGTTCAGCGCCGGCAGATGTGTATGACAGCTGAGAGGCACGGAAAGAGGTGCAGACACCAGTAGCGTAGTTACCAGGGGGGCAGAGGGTGTTGTTGCCTCGGGCCCCTTGCTTTGAGGGGGCCCACCCAGAGCTACTGCCACTGAGTATGCCACCTGAGTTGTAATCAGGGTTACCGGTTAGGGGCCCACTCAGATTTTTCTCCCCCCCCCGAGCTGAACCCCTAGCTACGCCTCTGGCAGGGACCTGTTATGAATGAGTCACCGAAGGAGGAAAAAACAAAAATACAAGCTAAGTCCAGAAAACCGGAGAGGTTGGTAGCTATCGGATTGCAGACCCCTGATCCTATTCACACAACTAACAGTAGCCGTTGGGGGTTCCTACGGTGCCCTAGACCCCTCGTTCACAGCCGGAGAACTAAATAAGCCTAAAGAAAGAAAGGGGAAATCTAAACTGCCCCAGAGCAGACCCCAAAGCAATAGACAGCCCCCAACATGTATTGTCGGTGAAAAGCAGATGAAAACACAAACACAGACAGAAAGACAGGTTGAGCAAACGATGGGGCCCAACTAACTAAATAGGAAAGGACAGAAAAGATGCTGGCTGCAATCTGCAAAAATGCTACCAAAAATAATGTCCAACACGTCTGATAGAAAAAGGCCCTGAAGTCACTAGACTTCAAAATCACTATATCAGCACTCAGGTATATTCTGAAGACTGAGCAAAAGATCAACTTGACCAGAGACAAAAATGGAGCTCAGCCTGTCCCAACAAGGGCAGGCAGAACACAAACACTAAGTAAACAGACAAAATCTCATGGAAAAATAAGAGAGCAAAAACTTAGCTTTCAGTAGACAGGCACTGAACTGGTTGCAAGAGCTCAGAGCAGAAAGGATCACCAGAAACCCTGCAGGGCGTCAGCTGCCTTATATCCACTCAGTGATTCCGGGTGTCCAATCAGGCTCCGCCTGTTCAGATGACAGGTTCATCCCATCCCAATCAATTTCACTACCTCTCTTCACCAGCAGAGGGAGTTCATCAGACATCAACAGTGAAGGGGAAAATGAACTCACGACAGTACCTCCCCCTTGAGGAAGGGTCACCGAACCCTCATCCACGCCACCAGGGCAATCAGGATGGGCCCGATGAAAAGCACGAACCAATCTTTTGGCATGAATATCGGATGCAGGGACCCAAGAATTATACTCCTGGCCATAACCCTTCCATTTAACCAAATACTGGAGTCTCCGTCTAGCCAGGCGAGAATCCAGTATCTTCTCAACCTCATATTCCACATTACCTTCCACCAATACAGGGTCAGGAGGTGCCACCACAGGAACTACTGGCTCAACAAACCTCTTTAACAGAGACTTACGTTATGGATCTTAAATGTAACAGGAAGAGCCAATCGAAAAGAGACAGGATTAAGAATCTCCAAAATATTGTAAGGTCCGATAAATCTAGGTTTAAACTTTGGAGAAGCCACCTTCATAGAGATATTCTTTGATGACAACCAAACCATATCACCCACCTTAAACTGGGGACCAATGGTCCTATGACGGTTGGAAAACCGCTGGGCCTTTTCCTGGGAGAGAGACAACCTATCCACCACTTTCCCAGATCTGGTGCATTCTCTCCACCACAGTGTCAACACCTGGGCAGGCAGAAGACTCCACCTGCCCTGAAGAGAATCGAGGATGAAACCCAAAGTTACAAAAAAAAGGTGACATCAAAGTGGCAGAACTATTATTTAAAGCAATTTCGGCCAAGGGCAAAAATGAAACCCAATCATCCTTATCAGCAGAAATAAAACATCTCAAATACGACTCCAAAGTCTGGTTTGTTCTCTCCGTCTGCCCATTGGTCTGAGGGTGAAACGCAGAGAAGAAGGACAACTGAATTCCCAGCTTGGAACAGAAAGTCCTCAAAAATCTAGAAATAAACTGAACTCCTCTGTCAGATACAATGTTCTCAGGAATCCCGTGCAAGCGAACCACCTGTTGCAAAAACAAGGGCACCAACTCTGAGGAAGATGGCAACTTAGGGAGTGGTCCAAGATGGACCATCTTAGAGAATCTATCACAAATCACCCAAATAACAGTCATTCTCTGAGAGACAGGCATATCAGAGATAAAATCCATTGAAATATGGGTCCATGGCGAGAACAAGGTTTAGACCGGGAGCAAGTCCCACAGGACTGCACAAAACTGCTGACATCACGAGACAAGGCGGGCCACCAAAAAGACCGACTCACCAAATCTCTAGTACCAAAAATACTTGGATGACCAGCCAATGCAGAGCAATGAACTTCAGACATCACTCTCTTCCTCCACTGATCAGGAACATACAATTTTCCAATGGGACAACGCTCAGGTTTGTCCTCCTGAAACTCTTCCAGAACACGTGTCAAATCGGGCGAGATGGCAGAAAGAACTACCCCCTCACCTAAGATGGTAGCAGGCTTGGTCACAACAGGAGAATCAGTAAAGAAACTCCTAGAGAGGGCGTCTGCCTTAACATTCTTAGTGCCCGGAAGAAAAGAGACCACAAAATCAAAACGTGTGAAAAACAAGGCCCACCTAGCCTGTCTAGGATTCAAGCGTTTGGCCGACTCCAGGTAAATCAAATTCTTGTGGTCAGTAAGGACCACGACTTGATGTTTAGCTCCCTCCAACCAATGTCTCCACTCCTCAAATGCCCATTTCATGGCTAACAGTTCCCGATTCCCCACATCATAGTTACGTTCAGATGGGGAGAACTTTCGGGAAAAGAAAGCACAGGGATTCATTTTAGATGTTACCGGATCTTTTTGGGACAAAACAGCTCCTGCACCAATCTCAGAAGCGTCCACCTCTACCTGAAACGGGAGTGAGACATCAGGTTGCCGCAAAACCGGAGCAGAAGTGAACCTTCGCTTCAGCTCCTGAAAGGAAGAAACAGCCTCCGGAGACCAATTCAGCACATCAGCACCTTTCTTAGTCAAATCAGTCAATGGTTTGGCAATACCAGAAAAATTAGCTATAAATTTACGATAAAAATTAGCAAAACCCAAAAACTTCTGGAGGGCCTTCAAAGAAGTGGGCTGAACCCAATCATAAATGGCCTGTACCTTGGCCGGGTCCATTTCAATAGTTGACGGAGACAAAATAAATCCCAAAAATGAAATCCTCTGTACCCCAAAAAGGCATTTCGATCCCTTGACATACAGGGAATTCTCCCTCAAAATCCGGAACACAGTCCGAACATGTTCCACATGAGAGTCCCAATCCTTTGAAAAGATCAAAATATCATCCAGATAGATGATCAAAAATTTATCCACAAAGTCTTGGAAAATATCATTCATGAAGCACTGGAAGACAGAAGGGGCATTAGAGAGCCCAAAAGGCATCACCAGGTACTCAAAATGTCCCTCCGGAGTCTTAAACCCCGTCTTCCATTCATCCCCATGCTTAATGCAAATAAGATTATACGCCCCCCTGAGGTCAAGCTTGGTAAACCAGCAAGCACCTTTAACTCTAGAGAATAGATCAGAAATCAGGGGTAACGGATACTGATATTTAACAGTAATTTTGTTGAGGGAACGATAGTCAATACAAGGCCTTAATGAACCATCCTTCTTGGCCACGAAAAAAACCCAGCACCTAAGGGTGAAGAGGATGGTCTAATATGACCCTTCTCCAATGACTCCTTAATACAGGATTGCATAGCCTCGTGCTCGGGTACAGATAAATTGAAAAGTCGACCCTTGGGAAACTTACACCCAGGGCTCAGCTCAATTGCACAGTCATAACTCCTATGTGGAGGCAAAGACGCAGACTCATTCTCACTATATACATCATAAAAATCAGCCAAATAGTCAGGAACATCATGCGTCTGTGGAGAGGTGGAGAAAACAGGAGTGTCACTAAGGGCACACCGACAACCCCAACTCACCACAGACACAGATTTCCAATCCAAAACTGGATTATGGATTTGCAACCAGGGAAACCCCAGAACAATGGTATCATGCACATTATGCAACACCAAAAATCTGCAATTTTCTTGATGGTCTGGGGCGACCTGCATTACCACCTGGGTCCAAAACTGAGGTTTATTCTACGCCAAAGGAGTAGCATCAATACCCCCTCAAAGGGATAGGCGTCCGCAGAGGTGTCATAGGAAATCCACAACGTTTAGCAAAATCCAAGTCCATCAGGTTCAGAGCTGCTCCCGAATTCACGAAAGCCTTAGCGGAAAATGTGGACAGGGAGCAGATCAGAGTAATTGCCTGAAGAAACTTAGGTTGAACACCACCCACAGCAAATGTGTGTGCAAAACTTTTCTCTCGTTTAGGGCAGAAAGAAATAATATGCGAGGCATCTCCACAGAAAAAACACAGCTTATTATGCCTTCTGAACTCCTGACGTTGCGCCCTAGACAAAACTCTATCACATTGCATAGGTTCAGACATTTGTTCAACAGGTGGCAACACCTCTCGTGCAGTTTTGTGTTCGCGCAAACGCCGATAAACCTGAATGGCTAATGACATAGAATCGTCAAGACCAGAGGGAACAGGAAATCCCACCATAGTATCTTTTACGGTTTCTGACAAACCCTTCCGAAAGAGAGCTGCCAAGGCACCATCATTCCAGGTAGTAAGGACTGCCCACTTTCGGAATTTTTGACAGTACAACTCTGCAGAATCCTGACCCTGGCTCAATGCCAACAGGGCCTTTTCAGCCTGATCAATAGCATTAGGTTCATCATACAACAGCCCTAAGGCTTGAAAAAATGCGTTCACATTAGTTAGAATAGGATCATCAGGTTTCAAAGAAAACGCCCAATCCTGAGGATCGCCGCGCAGCAAAGAGATGACAATTTTAACCTGCTGCGTGGAGCTCCCTGATGAGTTAGGCGTCAAGGCAAAAAATAATTTACAATTATTCTTAAAGTTCAAAAATTTAGACCGATCCCCAACAAACACATCAGGAGTAGGGATCTTTGGTTCAGCAACATGTGAATGAGCAAGATAGGCGGAAATTCCCCGCACTTCAGCAGCGGGCTGCTCCACACGATCAGACAATTGCTTCATCTCCATTGAGAAGAAAAGAAAAATTCCCCCTACGGCCTCAAAGACATAGAGGAAAAAATATACACACAAAAAAAACAATGACACTTTTTTTTTCTTTTTTTTTTTCTTACAATTCTTTCCTGCTATTGAGTACCCTAGAATCTGCGGTATGGCTGGTGATTCTGTTCTGAATGAGTCACCGAAGGAGGAAAAAACAAAAATACAAGCTAAGTCCAGAAAACCGGAGAGGTTGGTAGCTATCGGATTGCAGACCCCTGATCCTATTCACACAACTAACAGTAGCCGTGGGGGGTTCCTACGGTGCCCTAGACCCCTCGTCACAGCCGGAGAGCTAAATAGCCTAAAGACAGAAAGGGGAAATCTAAACTGCCCCACAGCAGACAGCAAAGTAATAGACAGCCCCCAACATGTATTATCGGTGAAAAGCAGATGAAAACACAAACACAGACAGAAAGACAGGTTGAGCAAACGATGGGGCCCAACTAACTAAATAGGAAAGGACAGAAAAGATGCTGGCTGCAATCTGCAAAAATGCCACCAAAAATAATGTCCAACACGTCTGATAGAAAAAGGCCCTGAAGTCACTAGACTTCAAAATCACTATATCAGCACTCAGGTATATTCTGAAGACTGAGCAAAAGATCAACTTGACCAGAGACAAAAATGGGGCTCAGCCTGTCCCAACAAGGGCAGGCAGAACACAAACACTAAGTAAACAGACAAAATCTCATGGAAAAATAAGAGAGCAAAAACTTAGCTTTCAGTAGACAGGCACTGAAGTGGTTGCATGAGCTCAGAGAAGAAAGGATCAACAGCAACCCTGCAGGGCGTCAGCTGCCTTATATCCACTCAGTGATTCCGGGTGTCCAATCACGCTCCGCCTGTTCAGATGACAGGTTCTTCCCATCCCAATCAATTTCACTACCTCTCTTCACCAGCAGAGGGAGTTCATCAGACATCAATGGTGAAGGGGAAAATGAACTCACAACAGGGACCCATGCCGTCGGTCCCCGCACCCAGATCGCTGTAATCGGGCAGTCAATCTGACTGACCGCTCACAGCATGACTGCGCAGGAGATGCTGAAATATCATGCCTTCCTGCCCGATCAGAGGAGAAGCTCGGCGCTGACAGTGCCAGAGCTGCTGCTGTTAGAAACTTGTGTGAAATCTAGAATCAATTTTTATCCCACTCCCAGTGGCACCCCAGTCTTCCTGTCCATTCTCCCATCTCCTCTGTTATATATATATAAATATATATATATATATATATCTTACAAATCTTCTCTTCCATCCTCCCAGTGGGTGGCCATGGAACAAGGAGGTGGAATAAGATTCTGCAGGTGAACAACTTGCTACGTCGATGGTAGCAACGATTTGGATTTATGGATCACGGAGTGGATTACCTATACGATGGTCTACTTGCTAGAGATGGGGTGCACCTTACGAAGACTGGAAAACATGTATTTGGAAGTCGCCTTGCTACACTTGTAAGGAGAGCTTTAAACTAGAACAACATGGGGAGGGAAGCAAAAGGCCAGAAAAAGCCATACACCTGACAAATGCTATTGAGAACTCTGCTATTAGAAGTGGAACGGAAGAACAAACACAAAAGAATCTAAATAATAAAAATATTGGAGAAAGAGAAACCAATCACAAACTAAAATGTTTCTTTACTAATGCACAAAGCATGGGCAACAAACAAGGAGAATTGGAACTACTAACACAGGAAAAGAAATAAGATGTCATTGGAATCACTGAAACTTGGTGGGACAATACACATGATTGGAATACAAGACTAGAAGGATACAACTTATTTGCAAGAAACAGACTTGATAAACGAGGAGGAGGTGTCGCATTGTATGTTAGAAACGCGTATATCTGCACAGAGATTGAAGCTTCAGAGACTGGGAGTTCTGTGGAAACTGTTTGGGTAAGAATACAAGGACAGAACAATGGAAAGGACACCATTGTAGGCACTTACTACAGGCCGCCTGAGCAAGCTGAAGATATGGATGATCTCTTTATGCATCAAATGGCCAAGTTCTCCAAAAAATATGACATAGTTGTCATGGGAGATTTCAACTATCCAGACATTTGTTGGGAATCTCTCTCAGGCAAAACTAACAGGTCAAGGAAATTCTTATCCTCTCTCGCTGACAACTTTATCTTCCAAAAGGTAGGGGAGAAAACAAGGGGAACTGCTACCTTGGATCTAATCCTTATAAACAGGGAGGAAATGGTTGAGGAGGTAAAAGTGGCTGGGACCATAGGAGGTAGCGACCATGCTATTTTAGAATTTTGGATAACTAGAGGAGGAAGACCTGTGAAGACTCAGACGTCAAGGTTAGATTTCAGAAAGGCAGATTTTATGGGATTCAGAAAGAGAATTGGAGGGATCCAATGGCTGGATATCCTTAAAGACAAAAATGTCCAGGAAGGATGGGAAATCTTGAAAAATGAAATTCTCAAAGCACAATTGTTAACAATTCCGAAAAGAGGGAAGAATAGGAAGCATTTAAGGAAGCCAGGATGGATGAACACAGAACTTAAGCACATGCTAAAAAGGAAGAAAAAAATGTTTATAAAATGGAAAGAGGGAGGCATATCTAAAGAAGAATATAATGCTGTCTGCAGAACCTGCAGGGCACAAATCAGATTAGCTAAAGCTGACAATGAATTGAGGCTTGCAAGAGATGTCAAAAGCAATAATAAAGGATTTTGGGGATATGTCAAAAGTAAAAGAAAAGTCAAAGATGCTATAGAATTTGTACAGGATGAAAATGATGAAATGGTAAGACAGGATGTTGAGAAGGCCGAACTTTTAAATTCCTATTTTGCATCTGTTTTCTCTCAGAAAGGAAATGTAACATCAACTGTTCTTCACTGTCATATTAAGGGAATAGAAGAATCCAGGATATCTATAAACAGAAAGATAGTGAGGAAACACTTAGCTAACCTAAATGAATTCAAGTCTCCAGGTCCAGATGAATTACACCCCAGAGTACTGAAGGCGACAGCAGAAGAAATTTTTGAACCCCTCTCCATAATCTTTGAAAAATCTTGGAGAACAGGAGAAGTCCCAGAAGACTGGAGAAGAGCAAATGTTGTTCCTATCTTCAAAAAGGGGAAGAAGGTGGACCCAGGCAACTATAGGCCGGTGAGTCTGACTTCTATACCAGGAAAGATGTTTGAACAAATTATTAAACAACATGTATGTCAGTACCTGGATAAGAATGAAGTGATTAAACAGAGTCAGCATGGGTTTGTAACTAATAAGTCATGTCAGACTAACTTAATTTCCTTCTATGACGGAATCACTGATTGGGTGGATCAAGGAAATGCTGTAGATATAGTATATCTTGACTTCAGCAAAGCATTTGACAAAGTATCTCATACAATCCTTTTTGAAAAAATGACTATGTATGGAATGGACAAGGCAACTGTTAGGTGGATTCATAACTGGCATAGTGATCGGACCCAAAGAGTGGTCATAAATGGCTGCACATCCAGTTGGAAGAATGTCTCAAGTGGGGTACCACAGGGCTCTGTCCTGGGCCCTGTATTGTTCAACATCTTTATCAACGATTTAGATGAAGGAATTGAGGGTAAACTGATTAAATTTGCTGATGACACAAAGCTAGGAGGGATAGCTAATACTAGAGAAGAGAGAGAGAGGATTCAAAAAGATATAAATAAACTGGAGAAGTGGGCAGCAACTAACAGAATGGTTTTTAACAGGGAAAAATGCAAAGTACTATATCTGGGCAATAAAAATGAAAAAAGCATATACAGAATGGGAGGAATAAGGCTAAGCAACAGCACATGTGAAAAAGACTTGGGTATACTAATAGATCACAGACTGAATATGAGTCAACAGTGTGATGCAGCAGCAAAAAAAGCAAATGCAATTCTAGGATGTATTAACAGAAGCATAAGGTCTAGATCACGTGAAGTCATTATTGCCCTCTACTCCTCTTTGGTCAGACCTCATCTGGAATATTGTGACCAGTTTTGGGCACCACATTTCAAAAAAGATATCAACAAACTGGAGCAAGTTCAGAAAAGAGCAACCAGAATGGTGACCGGTCTGCAAACCCTGTCTTATGAGGAAAGGTTGCAGGATTTGGGATTGTTTAGTTTGCAAAAGAGAAGACTGAGAGGAGACTTAATAGCTGTCTAAAAATATCTCAAGGGCTGTCACATTGTAGAAGGATCAACTTTATTCTCATTTGCACAAGGAAAGACTAGAAGCAATGGGATGAAACTGAATGGGACGAGACACAGATTAGATATTAGAAAAAACTTTTTGACAGTTATAGTGATCAATGAGTGGATTAAGCTGCCATGAGAAGTGGTGAGTTCTCCTTCAATGGAAGTCTTCAAACAGAGGCTGGACAGACATCTGACTGGGATGATTTAGCGAATCCTGCTTTGAGCAGGGAGTTGGACCAGATGGCCCAGGAGGTCCCTTCCAACTCTACGATTCTATGATTCTATATGAGAGAAAGAGATTGAGATGGCTGCACATTTCTCTTCGGCAGATGAGGCTTACGCCATGATCTGTTCGGATACAGACAGTGCCAGTGAAATGGCCGAGCAGTTTTTGCTGATGTCGTCCTCGCCCACACTCAGATCATAGTGGTCAACTGATGTCCTGTACGACACCCCTATGTTCAAAGAGGTAATGGCCCGGTGACGATTTGAGAGCATTCTTCAATTTCTACATTTTGCAGAAAACGCAAATTGCCCCCCTTCCAATGACCCCAGCTATTTACAAAATCAGGCCTCTAATAAATTATTTTAACAATACATTTTCTCAGACATTTACCACAGAAAAAATATTTCTGTGTGGACGAGTCCCTGGTCTTTTTCAAGGGCAGGCTGCATTTCAAGCAGTACTTGCCGAATAAAAGGTCCAGATTCGTACTGAAAATATATAAGTTGCGTGAAAGCGACTCTGGCTACATACATAAATTCCGGGTCAGGGCCGGCTCCAGGTTTTCATGGGCCCCGGGCGAAAGAGTCTCAGTGGGCCCCTTTAACACATACCACGATTCCTGATGCACAGATACGGCAGAGAAATATAGGTATCGTACAATGCCAAAGATTTCACTTCTTACATTACATGAGTGATATCTATTGTAAATTCTACAATAGCTCAGAAACTAGACAGTATAGTCCTCCATACAGTATTATGGGCACCACATAGGGCTCTGTACAGAATAATGAGCCACATATACTGCTCCATACAGAATAATGGACCCCATATAATGCTCCATACAATATATGATGGGTCACACATATAATACTCCATACAGTATATAACGAGCCCAATGTATTGCTCCATATTTGATGGGCCCCATATAATGCTTCAATATATGATGGGCCACATATATGACTCCATATATAATGGGTGCACACTAGTCATCACGTCCTCTGATCTGAAACATCACAGTCAGAAGACACGGAAGTTGCTGCAGAGGAGGAACGGGGAGAGGTAAGTATTGCAAGTATCATGGCCCTGAGCAAGCGACGGGGGCTCACTTGTGGGGGCTGGCACTTGATCTTAATAGCTCGCGGGTGTCCCCGACAGCAAATGAGCCCCCCGACCTGCTCAAGCACTTGCCCAGGTGCTGATACCGTCCCTGATTACGACTATTTTTATATCTATATCTATATACACTGCTCAAAAAAATAAAGGGAACACTTAAACAACAACTTAAATAACTCCATGTCAATCACACTTCTGTGAAATCAAACTGTCTACTTAGGAAGCAACACTGATTGACAATCAATTTCACATGCTGTTGTGCAAATGGAATAGACAACAGATGGAAATTATTGGCAATTATCAAGACACCCTCAATAAAGGAGTGATTCTGCAGGTGGGGACCACAGACCACATCTCAGTACCAATGCTTTCTGGCTGATGTTTTGGTCACTTTTGAATGTTGGTTGTGCTTTCACACTCATGGTAGCATGAGACAGACTCTAAAACCCACACAAGTGGCTCAGGGAGTACAGCTCATCCAGGATGGCTCATCAATGCGAGCTGTGGCAAGAAGGTTTGCTGAGTCTGTCAGCGTAGTGTCCAGAGGCTGGAGGGGCTACCAGGAGACAGGCCAGTACACCAGGAGACATGGAGGGGGCCGTAGGAGAGCAACAACCCAGCAGCAGGACCGCTACCTCCGCCTTTGAGCAAGGAGGAACACTGCCAGAGTCCTGCAAAATGACTCCCAGCAGGCCACAAATGTGCATGTGTCTGCAAAAACGGTTAGAAACTGACTCCATGAGGATGGTCTGAGTGCTCGACGTCCACAGATGGGGGTTGTGCTCACATCCCAACACCGTGCGGCCCTCCAAAGAAATGCCACCCCACACCATTACTGACCCACTATCAAACCGGTCATGCTGAAGGATGTTGCAGGCAGAAGATCGCTCTCCACGGCGTCTCCAGACTCTGTCACGTCTGTCACATTTGCTCTGTGAGGGTGGAGGGTGGACTTATGCAGTTTTGAAATGGCTACTTTTCTGGTTATCTACATGCTGGAGCACACTTTGAATAGACAACGAGAGGAGGTGGTGGTCCCAGAGGATGAGGTGGAAGCAGAAGATCATAATAATAATAATTTTATTTATATAGTGCCAACATATTCTGTAGCACTTTACATTTTAGAGGGGACTTCTACAGACAATAGATTTTACAGCATACCAAGAGGAATGAGGGCCCTGCTCGCAAGCTTACAATCTATGAGGAAATAGGGGAGACACGAAAGGTGGACGGTAACAATTGCTTTCATTGTTCTGACCAGACATAATGTAAGAAATCAGGTGTTCATTTAACGCTGCATGAACCAGATGTCAGTCAGAATATGTAAAAGGACAGAGGACTATTAAATTCATAAAGTGTGTGAGAACATGATGCGAGGAACCTGGTTATGAAGAAAACTTTGAATGGGCAACACAGGGATAGTTAAATAAATGTGTTCAGGCGGTAGGCCAGTCTGAAGAAATGCGTTTTAGGGCACGCTTTAAACTGTGGGTATTGGAGATTAATCAATTCTCTAGGTAGTGCATTCCAAAGAATTGGTGCAGTACGTTAGAAGTCTTGGAGAGGTTCTGATTATTGAGGATGTTAACTTCACATCATTAACAGAATGGAGGGCACAGGTAGGGTGGTAGACTGAGAAGAGGGAGGAGATGTAGTGTGGTGCTGAACCGTGGAGTGCTTTGTGGGTGAGAGTGATAAGTTGATATTGAACTCTGGAGTGGATGGGTAACCAGTGTAATGACTGGCTCAAGGAAGAGGTATCGGTGTAACAGTTGGTGAAGTCAAGGGATAACAATATCTCTAGGATCCGGACAGTCATTACACAGGCGGGTGCCATGGAAGGGGTTCATGGTTCCATACAAACTGTTACTGAACGGGCAGCAGCCACGGGACAAATGGAGGACTATGAGGAAGAAGAGCTAATGGGCATGCAACAGTCAGGAGATGAAGTGGATAATGATCCCCTCTCTGTTGTCTCTAATTTGAGGAACGGGACGGAGGAAGCAAGCTTGAGTGTTTACTCGCCACCAACACAGCATGGATGTGGACTTGATGGAAGAACCTGACACAGGAGCGCCTTCTTGCTGTACTATCTGCATCATCATGCCCTTATATTTAGGATTAGAAGTAGTACTGACTACTGGGTTGTCATTCTGTCAGATCCACAGTACAAGAGTAAATTTTGCCAGAGGCGTTCCCCCCTTGTAAGGGATGCGCGCATGCTGGAGTATTATATAAACACGCTTGTAGACAATCTTAAGAGTGGTTTTTCCCAAGACAGCAGTGAGGTACACAGTGTGCATCGCAGTTATAGACTTCCAACCCCGGGAATGTTGAGTTGTCAAAGGAAAAATATTAGCAGCTTCAGTGTACGTGGCATAAGCAAATTCTGTGTGTCATTTCACATATTTTTTAGACCAGCTCATGCACCAGCAGAACAGAATACAGGTCTGACACAATGTAAACGACTAACAGAGAGGAAGGTGCATTAGTATCTCAAGCTCAATATCAAGGCCATCAGGTGGAATTTGGACCCATTTGCATTTTGGTATTCAAAAATGGAAGAGTGGCCTGAGCTCGCCTGTCATGCCTTGGAGGTTTTGTCATGCTTGGTAGCCAGCATTCTCTCAAAACGTGTCTTCAGTGCTGCTGGTGGTCTCCTGAGACATAAGCGCATCTGGCTGTCTCCTGAAATTGTAGACTTCCTAATTCTCATCAAGATGAACAAGTTATGGATTTCCAATGACTTTTGCATTCCAGTCGTGGACATGGCAGACTAGGCATGGTGTCATTTTTAGTGTCATGAATTGATTTTGCGCTATTGCAGTCTCTGACACGTTTATTGTGGCTTCTGTGCCTACTGTTCCTACTGCTGCTGATGTTACAAACATTTTTTTTTAAATGTGGAGACTCCAAGTTTGGTCTCCATATGGTGTGTTGCCTGTAGTGGAAGGGGTGTCACAGCACAATTATACTATTTCTACTCTGGGAAAATTGATGCCACTTTAGTGGTGTGTGACAATAATTTTTTGAAATGTGGAGATTCCAAGTTGGGACTCCATCTGGTGGGTTGCCTGTAGTGGAAGGGGTGTCAGAGGCGCATTATACTGTTTCTACTCTGGGAAATATAATGCAACTTTAGTGGTGTGTGACAACAATTTTTTGAAATGTTTGTACTCCAAGTTGTGTCTTTATCTGTTGTTTATCTGTAGTGGCAGGGGCATCAGAGGGTCGTTATACTATTTCTACTCTGGGGAATTTGATGCCACTTTAGTCGTGTAGGACAATTATTTTGTGAAATGTGGAGATTCCAAGTAGCGTCTCCATCTGGTGGGTTGCCTGTAGTGGAAGTGGTGTCAGAGGCGCATTATACTATTTCTAATATGGGGAAACTGATGCCATTTTAGTGGTGTGTGAGAATATTTTTTATAAATGTGGAGACTCCAAGCTGGGTCTCCCTCTGGCGTGTTGCCTGTAGTGGAATAGTTGTCAGAAGCCCATTGTACTGGTTCTACTCTGGGGAAATTGATGCCACTTTATTCGTGTGTGACAATAATTTCTTGAATGTTTGCACTCAAAGTTGGGTCTCCATCTCGTGGGTTACTTGTAGTGGAAAGGATGTCAGAGACCCATTGCTCTATTTCTATTTTGGGGAAATTGATGCCACTTTATTGGTGTGTAGCAACTTTTTTTAAATGTTTGCACTACAAGTTGGAATTAGAGATGGTCTATTTCACCATGGATGGAAGACACCCCTTGTCAGAAAAGGAAAAGAGAAAACTAACAAAGGACACAGGCAGAGGCGCACATGAATGACAGTGGTTAGAGAGGTGTTAGTATTTTGATATTCAGGCTAAATATTGGTGAATAAATGTGAATTGTCAGCTCTGCTCATGGACCTTAAGGAAGAAGTTGTTCTTCATTTGTATCTGGATCCTAAGTGAAATGTAACAAATGTTTACAGATCTCTGAAGTCAACACTTACTTTCTGACCAGAATGGTTTTCTACATTTGCATAACATGAAGCTCACGGACCCCCCATTTAAAAGCTCCAATGGGGTTCTATACCAGGGACAGGAAATTATTCATTTGAGGAAAGCGTTTGCAAATATCCAATTAGGAGAAGGAGCCACCACTCCTTCTGGGCATGAAATTCCACAAAGGCTTAGAACACGGTGGAGCAGGAGTTCCTATGTAGGGTAATGAAGTAGTTTGGGCTTGGTGAGAATTTTACTAGGAGGATCCAAGGCCGGAACAAGGTATTTTGGTGCCGTAGGCAGATGAAGCCGATGGTGCCCCCCCCGATGAACTTTCAGTCCCTAAGTAAAGGAATGGGTCAGAGACTAAAGCGACAGGTCCCCTAACGCCCCTCTCCTTTCCTTCTGATGGGTTAAGTAGCAAGCTGTTAAGACTACTATCAATAGAATTGCTACCTTTTTCACTCAAAAATACCAGCAAAAGTAAAAAGAGTGATGTGATGTACTTTAGAGAAGTGGCTCAACAGGGAGTATTTTTTTTTTAAGATAGGTATAGAATCATACATTGTTTAAGGACCATTAAGAGAATACAAATAGCTATATTCATCCCTGACAGCCTATATTTTAAATCTCATACCCAGTGATGGTCATGGAAACTAATATAGCTTAACTATAATGGGGGCTGTTTGGTTTCAGTTAAGATGTCCAGCATTTGGAAGATATCATAATAGAAACTAAACAGACCCTATTATAGATATAGGGATACATATGATGATTTTACTCCCATCATGGTAGTTCTGGTGCCGTATTTCTGTATTGATGGTGCTTCTGCTGATGTATTCATGTATGGATGGTGGTTCTAACAATGTATTTATGTAGTAATGAATGCTCTGGTGACTGATTCATAACCAGAACGATCATCAATATAAAACCAAAATCATCCTCACTACATAAATTGAACACCAGAGCTATCACTAGTACATAAATACGGCACCAGAACCATCATTAGTAAATAACTATGTCTTTAGAACTTCCATCAGTATATGAAAATGGCACCAGAACCACCATCAGTAGATAAATGCATCACTAGAAAGATCGTCAGTACAGGACTATGTTGTGAGTTCATTTTCCCCTTCACCGTTGATGTCTGATGAACTCCCTCTGCTGGTGAAGAGAGGTAGTGAAATTGATTGGGTTCAGAAGAACCTGTCATCTGAACAGGTGGAGCCTGATTGGACACCCGGAATCACTGAGTGGATATAAGGCAGCCGACGCCCTGCTGGGGTGCTGGTGATCCTTTCTGCTCTGAGCTCTTGCAACCAGTTTAGTCCTGTCTACTGAAAGCTAAGTTTTTGCACTCTTATTTTTCCATGAGATTTTGTCTGTTTACTTAGTGTTTGTGTTCTGCCTGTCCTTGTTGGGACAGGCTGAACTCCATTTTTGTCTCTGGTCAAGTTGATCTTTTGCTCAGTCTTCAAAATATACCTGAGTGCTGATATAGTGATTTTGAAGTCTAGTGACTTCAGGGCCTTTTTCTATCAGACGTGTTGGACATCATTTTTGGCAGAATTTTTGCGGATTACAGCCAGCATCTTTTCTGTCCTTTCCTATTTAGTTAGTTGGGCCCCATCGTTTGCTCAACCTGTCTTTCTGTCTGTGTTTGTGTTTTCATCTGCTTTTCACCGACAATACATGTTGGGGGCTGTCTATTGCTTTGGGGTCTGCTCTGGGGCAGTTTAGATTTCCCCTTTCTTTCTTTAGGCTTATTTAGTTCTCCGGCTGTGAACGAGGGGTCTAGGGCACCGTAGGAACCCCCCACGGCTACTGTTAGTTGTGGTGAATAGGATCAGGGGTCTGCAATCCGATAGCTACCAACCTCTCTGGTTTTCTGGACTTAGCTTGTATTTTTGTTTTTTCCTCCTTCGGTGACTCATTCATAACAGAATCACCAGCCATACCGCAGATTGTAGGGTACTCAATAGCAGGAAAGAATTGTAAAAAAAGAAAAAAAAAAAAGGGAAAGAAAAAAAAGTGTCAGAATTATTTTTTTGTGTGTGTATATTTTTTCCTCTATGTCTTTGAGGCCGTAGGGGGAATTTTTTCTTCTCAATGGAGATGAAGCAATTGTCTGATCGTGTGGAGCAGCTCGCTGATGAAGAGCGGGGAATTTCCGCCTATCTTGCTCATTCACATGTTGCTGAGCCAAAGATCCCTACTCCTGATGTGTTTTTTGGGGATCGGTCTAAATTTTTGAATTTTAAGAATAATTGTAAATTATTTTTTGCCTTGAAGCCTAACTCATCAGGGTGGTCCGCACAGCAAGTTAAAATTGTCATCTCCTTGCTGCGCGGCGATCCTCAGGATTGGGCGTTTTCTTTGAAACCTGATGATCCTATTCTAACTAATGTGAACGCATTTTTTCAAGCCTTGGGGCTGTTGTACGATGAACCTAATGCTATTGATCAGGCTGAAAAGGCCCTGTTGGCATTGAGCAAGGGTCAGGATTCTGCAGAGTTGTACTGTCAAAAATTCCGAAGGTGGGCGGTCCTTACTACCTGGAATGATGGTGCCTTGGCAGCTCTCTTTCGGAAGGGTTTGTCAGAAACCGTAAAAGATACTATGGTGGGATTTCCTGTTCCCTCTGGTCTTGACGATTCTATGTCATTAGCCATTCAGGTTGATCGGTGTTTGCGTGAACGCAAAACTGCACGAGAGGTGTTTCCACCTGTTGAACAAATGTCTGAACCTATGCAATGTGATAGAGTTTTGTCTAGGGCGCAACATCAGGAGTTCAGAAGGCATAAGCTGTGTTTTTTCTGTGGAGATGCCTCGCATATTATTTCTGTCTGCCCTAAACGAGAGAAACATTTTGCACACACATTTGCTGTGGGTGTGTGAGGTACTCCTGGGGTGGACCCGCTAGACAGTGGCAACGAACCTCCCGGGGGCGAGCTGACCAGGTGGACCACCCCCTATACAGGGAGTGTTTGGGGCAAGCCCGCGGGTAACTATTACCACGGCAGCTGGTACCCAGGGGATGTAAAGACAGACAGACAGGTAGACCCGACTTGGAGACACAGGACTGGCGGGCACGGCTTGGGGACACAGGACAGACGGGCACGGCTTGGAGACACAGGACAGGCGGGCACGGCTCGGAGACACAGGACAGACGGGCACGGCTTGGAGACACAGGACAGGCGGGAACAGCAGGCACGAACAGAAGGACACTGGTGCGGGAACAGAACTGGACGGGACATGACAACGGACCACCCGAGCCTAGGAGAGAGGACAATGGAAAAGGCAGATGAGCTACGGGCGAACAGGACGCAGGGGCGTACATAGAGAGCGGGCCAGAATCACTAACGAAGCGCAGTGATAATCAGGCACCGCCAGCAGGAAGAGGCGGCCTGATATAGGGGAAGTAGAAGGGCCTTCCGGGTCGTGACCTCTAGTGCAGGAGAGGAGGGCGCTTCCTCAGGAGGAGGCGCGCGTGTGCCCGGGCATAGTGTGTGCGCGCGCCCGCCGAGGAGGAGGGGCGGGAGCGCGCACCCGGCGCGGTCCAGAAGACCGGACGGATGCGATCGCCGGACGGAGGAGAGGAGCCGGGAGGGACCGCGGAGAAGCCCGCGGCAGCCGGCGCCGTGGCGAGGAGGCCACCGGCGAGCGGGTAAGCTGCGGTCGGGAGGAGGCGATGGAAGGAGTGCGCGGCAGCCGCCGCGTGACAGTACCCCCCTCCTTACGCTCCCCCCTCCGCAGCCCGGAAAAAAATTTAGCCAAGATTCGAGGAGCCTGGATGTTCTCCTGGGGCTCCCAGGACCTCTCCTCGGGGCCAAAGCCCTTCCAATCAACCAAAAAAAAGGTTCTCCCCTTTTGCCTCCTCATGGCCAAAATATCTTTAACCTCAAATACATCGTCTGCGGAGACAGGCGGAGGCGAGTGAAGAGCCGTGGAATGGAAACGATTGAAGATGACTGGCTTTAGAAGAGACACATGAAAAGCATTAGGGATGCGGAGAGAGGCGGGAAGCCGTAGTTTGTAGGAGACGTCATTAATACGGGACAAGACCTCAAAGGGTCCAATATAGCGGGGACCCAGTTTATGGGAAGGGATCTTGAGGCGAATAAACTTGGAGGCCAGCCAAACTTTATCACCTGGGTGATATGGCGGGGCATCCAGGCGCCTTTTGTCTGCGTGTCTCTTAACCCTGTTACGAACCAACTCGAGAGCGGCCTTGGTCTCCTGCCAGATCCTGGAGAATTCACCGGTCAGAAGATCAGCCGCCGGTACACCCGAGGCAGGAGGAACCGGTAGAGGTACACCAGGATGTTGCCCGTAGACGACAAAGAAAGGGGACTTGCCAGAAGACTCACTGACGTGGTTATTAAAGGCAAACTCAGCCCACGGGAGTAATTCAGACCAGTCGTTCTGGTGGACATTAGAAAAAATGCCGGAGGTAGTTCACCAAACTCTGATTCGTCCGTTCTGCCTGACCGTTGGACTGTGGATGGTAAGATGAGAAGTCAAGAGTGACATCCATCGATCTGCATAGGGCTCTCCAGAAGCGAGAGGTGAATTGGACTCCTCTGTCCGAAACAATATGTTGGGGCAGTCCATGAAGACGGAAGATGTGCTGAACGAAAATCTTCGCCAAGGCTGGTGCCGATGGCAAGCCGGGAAGAGGGATGAAATGTGCCATCTTAGAGAACCTATCTACCACCACTAGGACGACAGTACAGTTGGTAGACTGGGGCAGATCCGTAATAAAGTCCATGGCAATGTGTTGCCAAGGAGACGAGGGTACTGGAAGCGGGTGTAGAAGACCAGAAGGCAGCTGCCTAGGCACCTTGATCTTGGCACAGGAGAGGCAGGAGGCGACGAAATCCCGGACATCCTGGGGAAGAGTCGGCCACCAGTAGTAGCGGGACACCAGGAGAAGTGTCTTTTTAAGCCTGAGATGGCCAGCCAGCTTGGAAGCATGTCCCCAGTGTAGGATTCATCTTCGGTCCTTCTCCGGCACAAAAGTCTTGCCAGGTGGAGGTGAAAGGAGAGAAAGCGGTGCCACCGTGATGAGCCTGGATGGATCCAAGATATGCGTGGGTTCCTCTTCGACATCTGCGGAAAGAGAGGACCTGGACAAGGCGTCAGCTTTGAAGTTCTTGTTACCTGGACAAAAATGCAGATCAAAATCGAATCGACCGAAGAACAGAGACCACCTGGCCTGTCGTGGGTTGAGTCTCTGTGCAGACCGAATGTAAGCTAGATTTTTATGGTCTGTGAAGATTGTGAAGGGATGTATGGCGCCCTCCAATAAGTATCTCCACTCCTCTAGAGCTAACTTGATGGCAAGCAGTTCTCGGTCTCCGATGGAATAATTCCGCTCTGGGGTGGAGAAGGACTTGGAAAAGAAACCGCACGTAACAAGCCTACCAGAGGGAGACTTTTGAGATAAAACCGCTCCAGCTCCAGTTGCAGACGCATCCACTTCGAGGTCGAACGGTTTGTTGACCTCAGGACGATGGAGTATGGGTGCCGTGGCAAATGCTCGTTTCAGAGACAGGAAGGCTTCCTCTGCTTCAGGGGTCCAGACGTGCGGGTTGGCTCCTTTACGGATCAAAGACGAGATAGAGCCAGCCAACGAGGAAAAATGAGGGATGAACTGCCGATAGTAATTTGCGAAGCCGAGAAATCGCTGAATGGCTTTCACCCCTTGGGGACGTGGCCAGTTAAGCACGGCAGACACCTTCTCTGGATCCATACGCAAGCCAGAGTCGGAGATGATATAGCCTAGAAATGGAAGGGAAGACTGTTCAAAGGCGCATTTCTCCAATTTGGCGTACAGGCGATTCTCCCTCAATCGGAACAGTACTCGGCGGACATCTCTTCTGTGGGTGGACAGATCGGGAGAGAAGACAAGGATATCGTCAAGATACACGACCACACAGGAGTACAGAAGGTCTCGGAAAATGTCGTTCACAAATTCCTGAAAGACTGCGGGAGCGTTGCACAACCCGAAGGGCATGACAAGATACTCGTAGTGTCCATCCCTGGTGTTGAAGGCGGTCTTCCATTCATCTCCGGAGCGAATACGGATGAGATTGTAGGCTCCACGGAGATCCAATTTAGAAAAGATTCGCGCCCCTCGTAGCCGGTCGTACAACTCGGGGATGAGAGGTAGAGGATATCTGTTCTTGATAGCAATCTCGTTAAGACCTCGATAGTCAATACAGGGGCGGAGAAACCTGTCCTTCTTGACAAAAAAGAAGCCTGCTCCAGCGGGAGAAGATGACTTCCGGATGAAGCCTCTGGCCAGATTCTCCTGTACGTATTCAGTCATGGCCTGGGACTCGAGTGGACTCAACGGATAGATTCGCCCCCGGGGTGGGGTCGAGCCGGGGACAAGCTCGATCGGGCAATCATATTGCCGGTGCGGTGGAAGAGTCTCCGCCTCCTTCTTATCAAAGACGTCCGCAAAGGCCCAGTAGGCCGATGGCAAATCCGCAGGGCCCGAGACAGGAGACGAGCATTTGAGGGGTTGTACTGGACGAAGACATCTAGTCTGGCAGAAGCGGCCCCAGCGAAGAATGTCTCCGGACCGCCAATCCAGGACAGGTTCATGCATCCTCAACCACGGAAGACCCAGGAGCAAGGTGTGGGATAGAGACGGCAGCACGAAGAAGGCTATTCTCTCACGGTGCAGGCCCCCGATCTGTAATTCCAGCTCTTCAGTGACCAGTGTAACGGTCTCGCGCAAGGGAACGCCGTCGACTGAGGCTAACTGCCGGGGAACCTCCAAGGACCTGACAGGTATCCGCAATCTCTTCACCGCCACGAGTTGGATAAAATTTCCAGCAGCCCCTGAGTCAATATAGGCTATCTCCGAAAAACGTTTGGAACCCTGGATAAACAAAACAGGAAGGGTCAAGGGTAGAGAGGTATCAAAGACACCTAGGGAGGCCTCTCTTACCTGTCCTAGGCGGAGGAGTTTCCTGGCCTCACAGGGCAGGAACGCAGGAGATGGGAGGCGCTGCCACAATAGAGACAAAGACCATGAGTGAGTCTCTCCTGGCGGCGTAGCTCCGCGGGCCTGAGTCGGTCCACTTGCATGGGTTCAAGAGCTGACGCCGAGGTGGAAGGCCGCGAGCGGGGAGGACTGCGTGTCGGAGGAGAAAAACGAGTGGGCCTTCTCTCCCTGGCGACCTCGCGGGAACGCTCCCGGAAACGCAGATCAATTCGCGTTGCCAGCGAGATGAGATCCTCCAAAGACGTGGGCGTATCCCTGCCTGCCAACTCGTCTTTGATTCGAGCCGACAAGCCACGCCAAAAAGCCCCCACTAGAGCCTCGTTGTTCCATCCAAGCTCAGAGGACAACGTACGGAACTGGATGGCGTACTGTCCCACAGAGAGAGTACCCTGGCGAAGGCAAAATAAGGACTCGGTGGCGGAGACCAGACGGCCGGGCTCATCAAAGATTTACCCAAGCCAGTGCCTCACCCTCTAAGTGGGATATCATAAAAGCCACCTTGGCCCGGTCGGAGGGATACTGCAGGGGTGCCAACTCGAAATGCAACTGGCACTGGTTAATGAACCCCCGACAGAGTTTGGGATCTCCGCTATAGCGTGGGGGTTTAGCCAACCGGGGGGAAGAATGAGGAACTGCCACCGGCGCGACAGCGGCCGCCGTCTGTAGAGCAAGTAAGCGGTTATCTACTGAGGCTATATAGTTCAAAATGTGGGCCTGGGTGTCGCGCTGCTGGGCAAGTTCTTGCTGCAAGCCAGAGATTTGGGAGGCAATCCCAGGATCGGAGGTTTGCAAAGAAGAAAGTCGGGACTCCATTGATTTGAGGAACGAAATGATCCTCGCCTGATTCTCACGAAGGAACAAAAGTTCCTTTTGGGTCGGGGTCGGGGTACCAGCGGGATCCATGGCCTGATTATTCTGTGAGGTACTCCTGGGGTGGACCCGCTAGACCGTGGCAACGAACCTCCCGGGGGCGAGCTGACCAGGTGGACCACCCCCTATACAGGGAGTGTTTGGGGCAAGCCCGCGGGTAACTATTACCACGGTAGCTGGTACCCAGGGGATGTAAAGACAGACAGACAGGTAGACCCGACTTGGAGACACAGGACTGGCGGGCACGGCTTGGAGACACAGGACAGACGGGCACGGCTTGGAGACACAGGAGAGGCGGGCACGGCTCGGAGACACAGGACAGACGGGCACGGCTTGGAGACACAGGACAGGCGGGAACAGCAGGCACGAACAGAAGGACACTGGTGCGGGAACAAAACTGGACGGGACACGACCACGGACCTCCCGAGCCTAGGAGAGAGGACAATGGAAAAGGCAGATGAGCTACGGGCGATCAGGACGCAGGGGCGTACATAGAGAGCGGGCCAGAATCACTAACGAAGCGCAGTGATAATCAGGCACCGCCAGCAGGAAGAGGCGGCCTGATATAGGGGAAGTAGAAGGGCCTTCCGGGTCGTGACCTCTAGTGCAGGAGAGGAGGGCGCGCGTCCTCAGGAGGAGGAGGCGGCGCGCGTGTGCCCGGGCATAGTGTGTGCGCGCGCCCGCCGAGGAGGAGGGGCGGGAGTGCGCACCCGGCGCGGTCCAGAAGACCGGACGGACGCGATCGCGGACGGAGGAGAGGAGCCGGGAGGGACCGCGGAGAAGCCCGCGGCTGCCGGCGCCGCGGCGAGGAGGCCACCGGCGAGCGGGTAAGCTGCGGTCGGGAGGAGGCGATGGAAGGAGTGCGCGGCAGCCGCCGCGTGACAGGGTGGTGTTCAACCTAAGTTTCTTCTGGCAATTACTCTGATCGGCTCCCTGTCCACATTTTCCGCTAAGGCTTTTGTGGATTCGGGAGCAGCTCTGAACCTGATGGACTTGGATTTTGCTAAACGTTGTGGATTTCCTATGACACCTCTGCGGACGCCTATCCCTTTGAGGGGTATTGATGCTACTCCTTTGGCGAAGAATAAACCTCAGTTTTGGACCCAGGTGGTAATGCGGGTCGCCCCAGACCATCAAGAAAATTGCAGATTTTTGGTGTTGCATAATCTGCATGATACCATTGTTTTGGGGTTTCCCTGGTTGCAAATCCATAATCCAGTTTTGGATTGGAAATCTGTGTCTGTGGTGAGTTGGGGTTGTCGGTGTGCCCTTAGTGACGCTCCTGTTTTCTCCACCTCTCCCCAGTCGCATGATGTTCCTGACTATTTGGATGATTTTTATGATGTATTTAGTGAGAATGAGTCTGCGTCTTTGCCTCCTCATAGGAGTTATGACTGTGCAATTGAGCTGAGCCCTGGGTGTAAATTTCCCAAGGGTCGACTTTTCAATTTATCTGTACCCGAGCACGAGGCTATGCGATCCTATATTAAGGAGTCGTTGGAGAAGGGTCATATTAGACCATCCTCTTCACCCTTAGGTGCTGGGTTTTTTTTCGTGGCCAAGAAGGATGGTTCATTAAGGCCTTGTATTGACTATCGTTCCCTCAACAAAATTACTGTTAAATCAGCATCCGTTAGCCCTGATTTCTGATTTATTCTCTAGAGTTAAAGGTGCTTGCTGGTTTACCAAGCTTGACCTCAGGGGGGCGTATAATCTTATTCGCATTAAGCATGGGGATGAATGGAAGATGGCGTTTAATACTCCGGAGGGACATTTTGAGTACCTGGTGATGCCTTTTGGGCTCACTAATGCCCCTTCTGTCTTCCAGTGCTTCATGAATGATATTTTCCGAGACTTAGATGATCAAAAATTTATCCACAATCTGGATGATATTTTGATCTTTTCCAAGGATTGGGACTCTCATGTGGAACATGTTCGGACTGTGTTCCGGATTTTGAGGGAGAATTCCCTGTATGTCAAGGGATCGAAATGCCTTTTTGGGGTACAGAGGATTTGTTAGGTACTCCTAGGGTGGACCCGCTAGACCGTGGCAACGAACCTCCAGGGGGCGAGCTGACCAGGTGGACCACCCCCTATACAGGGAGTGTTTGGGGTAGGCCCGCGGGTAACTATTACCACGGCAGCTGGTACCCAGGGAGTGTATAGAGGGGCCGGCCACAGGACGGGGATGCTGGCGGGAACCTCCTCCGGAGCAGGAAGACGGATGGCAGTCAGGTCAGGGACACATGCGAGACGGGGACAGCAGGCACGATCAGAGCGGTCACAGGTGCGGGAACAGGACAGGACAGAACACGACCATGGGCCTCCCGATCCTAGGAGAGAGGACAGTGGAGAAGGCAGGTGAGCTACAAACAGACAGGATGCAGGAGCGTACATAGATGAATGGGCCAGAATCACTATCAAAGCAAAAGTGATAATCAGGCGCCGCTAGCAGGGAGAAGAGGCCTGATATAGGAGTAGTATCAGAGTCTTCCGGGTTGTGACCTCTCCAGTGCAAGAGAGGAAGGCGTGCGACCTCAGGAGGAACAGGAGGCGCGCTTGAACCCGAGCACAGTGTATGCGCGCGCCCGCCGAGGAGGAGGGACAGGGGAGCGCACCCGGCGAGATCCAGAAGACCGGATGGACGTGGTCGCCGGGTGGAGGAGATGAGCCAGGAGGGATCGCGGGGAAGCCCGAGGCAGCCAAAAGCACGGTGAGGAGGCCACCGGTGAGCGGGCAAGCTGTGGTCGGGGAGAAGGGACAGGCGGAGTGCGCGGCTGCAGTCGCGTGACAGTACCCCCCCCCTTACGCGCCCCCCCTCCGCAGACCGGAAAAAAATTTAGCCAAAATTCGAGGAGCCTGGATATTCTCCTGAGGCTCCCAGGACCTCTCCTCGGGACCAAAGCCTTTCCAATCAACTAGAAAAAAGGTTCTTCCCTTTTGCCTCCTTATGGCCAAAATATCTTTAACCTCAAACTCATCGTCTGCGGAGACAGGCTGAGGCGAGTGAGGAGCCGTGGAACGGAAGCGATTGAGGATGACTGGTTTTAGAAGGGACACATGAAAAGCATTAGGGATGCGGAGTGAGGCGGGAAGCCGTAGTTTGTAGGAGACGTCGTTAATGTGGGACAAGACCTCAAAAGGTCCAATATAGCGGGGACCCAGTTTATGGGAAGGGATCCTGAGGCGAATGAACTTGGAGGCCAGCCAAACTTTATCACCTGGGTGGTATGTCGGGACATCCAGGCACCTGTTGTCTGCGTGTTTCTTTACCCTGTCACGAACCAACTCGAGAGCGGCCTTGGTCTCCTGCCAGATCCTGGAGAAATCGCCGGACAGAAGATCAGCCGCCGGTACACACGAGGCAGGAGGAACCGGTAAAGGTACACCCGGATGTTGCCCGTAGACGACAAAGAAAAGAGATTTGCCAGAAGACTCGCTGACGTGGTTGTTAAAGGCAAACTCAGCCCATGGGAGTAATTCAGACCAGTCGTCCTGGTGGACATTAGAAAAGTGCCGGAGGTAGTTCACCAAATTCTGATTAGTCCGTTCCGCCTGACCGTTGGACTGTGGATGGTAAGATGAGGAGAAGTCAAGAGTGACATCCATCGATCTGCATAGGGCTCTCCAGAAACGAGAGGTGAATTGGACTCCTCTGTCAGAAACAATATGTTGGGGCAGTCCATGAAGGCGGAAGACATGCTGAACGAAAATTTTCGCCAAGGCTGGTGCCGATGGCAACCCGGGAAGAGAGATGAAATGTGCCATCTTAGAGAATCTATCTACCACCACTAGGACGACAGTACAGTTGGCAGACTGGGGTAGATCGGTAATAAAGTCCATGGCAATGTGTTGCCAAGGGGACAAGGGTACTGGAAGCGGGTGTAGAAGGCCAGAAGGCAGCTGCCTGGGCACCTTGATCTTGGCACAGGAGAGGCAGGAAGCGACGAAATCCCGGACATCCCGGAGAAGGGTCGGCCACCAGTAATAGCGGGACACAAGGACAAGTGTCTTTTTAAGCCCGACATGACCAGCTAGCTTGGAAGCATGTCCCCAGTGTAGAATTCGTCTACGGTCCTTCTCCGGCACAAAAGTCTTGCCAGGTGGGGGTGAAACGAGAGAAAGAGGAGCCACCGTGATGAGCCTGGAAGGATCCAAGATATGCGTAGGTTCCTCTTCTACATCTGCGGAAAGAAAGGACTTGGACAAAGCGTCAGCTTTGAGGTTTTTATTGCCTGGATCAAAATGCAGATCAAAATCGAATCGCCTGAAGAACAGCGACCACCTGGCCTGTCGTGGATTGAATCTCTGTGCAGACCGAATGTAAGCCAGGTTTTTATGGTCTTTGAAGATTGTAAAGGGATGTACGGCACCTTCCAATAAGTACCTCCACTCCTCCAGAGCTAACTTGATGGCAAGCAGTTCTCGGTCTCCGATGGAATAATTCCGCTCTGGAGTGGAGAAGGACTTGGAAAAGAAACCGCACTTAACAAGCCTACCAGAGGGAGACTTTTGAGATAAAACTGCTCCAGCTCTGGTTGCAGACGCATCCACTTCGAGGACGAAAGGCTTGTTGGCCTCAGGACGATGGAGTACGGGTGCCGTGGCAAATGCTTGTTTCAGAGACAGGAAGGCGTCTTCCGCTTCAGGGGTCCAGACGTGCGGGTTGGCTCCTTTACGGATCAAAGAGGAGATAGAACCAGCCAATGAGGAAAAATGAGGGATGAACTGCCGGTAGTAATTTGCGAAGCCGAGAAATCGCTGAATGGCTTTCACCCCATGGGGACGTGGCCAGTTAAGCACGGCAGACACCTTCTCCGGATCCATACGCAAGCCAGAGTCGGAGATGATATAGCCTAGAAATGGAAGGGAAGACTGTTCAAAGGTGCATTTCTCCAACTTGGCGTACAGGCGATTTTCCCTCAATCGTAATAGTACTCGGCAGACATCTCTTCTGTGAGTGGACAGATCGGGAGAGAAGACGAGGATATCGTCAAGATATACGACCACACAGGAGTACAGAAGGTCTCGGAAAATGTCATTTACAAATTCCTGAAAGACTGCGGGAGCATTGCACAAACCGAAGTGCATGATGAGATACTCGTAGTGTCCATCCCTGGTGTTGAAGGCGGTCTTCCATTCATCTCCAGAGCGAATACGGATGAGATTGTAGGCTTCACGGAGATCCAGTTTAGTAAAGATTTGCGCCCCTCGTAGCCGGTCGAACAACTCGGGGATGAGAGGTAGAGGATATCTGTTCTTGATAGTAATCTCGTTAAGACCCCGATAGTCAATACAGGGGGGAAAGACCCATCCTTCTTCTTGACAAAAAAGAAGCCTGCTCCGGCTGGTGAAGATGACTTCCGGATGAAGCCTCTGGCCAAATTCTCCTGTACGTACTCAGTGATGGCCTGGGACTCGAGTGGACTCAACGGATAGATTCGCCCCCGGGGCAGGGTCGACCCGGGAACAAGCTCGATCGGGCTTATCAAAGACGTCCGCAAAGGCCCAGTAGGCCGAGGGCAGATCCGCAGGGCCCGAGGCAGGTAACGAGCTCTTGAGGGGTTGTACTGGACGGAGACATTTAGTCTGGCAGAAGCGGCCCCAGCGAAGAATATCTCCGGACCGCCAATACAGGACAGGTTCATGCATCCTCAACCACGGAAGACCCAGGAGCAAGGTGTGGGACAGTGACGGCAGCACGAAAAAGGCTATTCTCTCACGGTGCAGGACCCCAATCTGTAACTCCAGCTCCTCAGTGACCAGCGTAACGGTCTCGCGCAGGGGAACGCCGTCGACTGAAGCTAACTGCCGGGGAACCTCCAAGGACCTGACAGGTATCCGCAATCTCTTCACCGCCTCGAGTTGGATAAAATTCCCTGCAGCCCCAGAGTCGATATAGGCCACCTCAGAAAAACATTTGGAACCCTGGACAAACAAAACAGAAAGGGTCAAGGGTAGAGAGGTATCAATGACACCTAGGGAGGCCTCTCTTACCTGTCCTAGGTGGAGGCGTTTCCCGGCCTCACAGGACAGGAACGTAGAAGATGGGAGGCGCTGCCACAATAGAGACAAAGACCATGAGTGAATCTCTCCTGGCGGCGTAGCTCCGCGGGTCTGAGTCGGTCCACTTGCATGGGCTCTGGGGCTGACGCCGTGGTGGAGGGTCGCGAACGGGGAGGACTGCGTGTCGAAGGAGAAAAACGAGTGGGCCTTCTCTCCCTGGCGGCCTTGCTGGAGCGCTCCTGGAAACGCAGATCAATTCGCGTTGCCAGTGAGATGAGATCCTCCAAAGACGTAGGTGTATCCCTGCCTGCCAACTCGTCTTTAATTTGAGCCGACAAACCGCACCAAAAAGCTCCCACTAGGGCCTCGTTGTTCCACCAAAGCTCAGAGGACAACGTACGGAACTGGATGGCGTACTGCCCCACAGAGAGGGTGCCCTGGCGGAGGCAAAATAAGGACTCGGTGGCGGAGACCAGACGGCCGGGCTCATCAAAGACCTTACGAAAGGTCTCCAAGAAGGTCGCAAGCTGGGAGACTATTGGGTCATCACGCTCCCACAAGGGGTTTACCCAAGCCAGCGCCTCACCCTCTAAATGGGATACCATAAAGGCCACCTTGGCCCGGTCAGTAGGGTACTGCAGGGGCACCAACTCGAAATCCAACTGGCACTGGTTAATGAACCCCCGACAGAGTTTGGGATCACCCGCTATAACGTGGGGGTTTAGCCAACCGGGGGGAGGGATGAGGAGCTGCCACCAGTACAGGGATAGTGGCCACAGTCTGAAGAGCTAGTAAGCGGTTATCTACCGAGGCTATATAGTTCAAAATGTGGGCCTGGGTGTCGCGCTGCTTGGCAAGTTCCTGCTGCAAGCCGGAGATCTGGGAGGCAATCCAAGGATCGGAGGTTTGCAAAGAAGAAAGATGGGACTCCATTGCTTTGAGGAACGACATGATCCTCGCCTGATTCTCACGAAGGAACAAAAGTTCCTTTTGGGTCGGGGTCGGGGTACCAGCGGGATCCATGGCTTGATTATTCTGTTAGGTACTCCTGGGGTGGACCCGCTAGACCGTGGCAATGAACCTCCCGGGGGCGAACTGACCAGGTGGACCACCCCTATACAGGGAGTGTTTGGGGCAGGCCCGCGGGTAACTATTACCACGGCAGCTGGTACCCAGGGAGTGTATAGAGGGGCCGGCCACAGGACGGGGATGCTGGCGGGAACCTCCTCCGGAGCAGGAAGACGGATGGCGGTCAGATCAGGGACACATGCGAGACGGGGACAGCAGGCACGATCAGAGCGGTCACAGGTGCGGGAACAGGACAGAACGGAACACGACCATGGGCCTCCCGAACCTAGGAGAGAGGACAGTGGAGAAGGCAGGTGAGCTACAAACAGACAGGACGCAGGAGCGTACATAGATGAACGGGCCAGAATCACTATCAAAGCAAAAGTGATAATCAGGCGCCGCTAGCAGGGAGAGGCGGCCTGATATAGGAGTAGTATCAGAGACTTCCAGGTCGTGACCTCTCCAGTGCAAGAGAGGAAGGCGCGCGACCTCAGGAGGAACAGGAGGCGCTCGTGTGCCCGAGCACAGTGTGTGCGCGCGCGTGCCGAGGAGGAGGGACAGGGGCACGCACCCGGCGAGATCCAGAAGACCGGATGGACGTGATCGCCGGGTGGAGGAGAGGAGCCAGGAGGGATCGCGGGGAAGCCTGAGGCAGCCGAAAGCGCGGTGAGGAGGCCGCCGGTGAGCGGGTAAGCTGCGGTCGGGGAGAAGGGACAGGCAGAGTGCGCGGCTGCAGCCGCGTGACAGGATTTCATTTTTGGGATTTATTTTGTCTCCGTCAACTATTGAAATGGACCCGGCCAAGGTACAGGCCATTTATGATTGGGTTCAGCCCACTTCTTTGAAGGCCCTCCAGAAGTTTTTGGGTTTTGCTAATTTTTATCGTAAATTTATAGCTAATTTTTCTGGTATTGCCAAACCATTGACTGATTTGACTAAGAAAGGTGCTGATGTGCTGAATTGGTCTCCGGAGGCTGTTTCTTCCTTTCAGGAGCTGAAGTGAAGGTTCACTTCTGCTCCGGTTTTGCGGCAACCTGATGTCTCACTCCCGTTTCAGTAGAGGTGGACGCTTCTGAGATTGGTGCAGGAGCTGTTTTTTCCCAAAAAGATCCGGTAACATCTAAAATGAATCCCTGTGCTTTCTTTTCCCGAAAGTTCTCCCCATCTGAACGTAACTATGATGTGGGGAATCGGGAACTGTTAGCCATGAAATGGGCATTTGAGGAGTGGAGACATTGGTTGGAGGGAGCTAAACATCAAGTCGTGGTCCTTACTGACCACAAGAATTTGATTTACCTGGAGTCTGCCAAACGCTTGAATCCTAGACAGGCTAGGTGGGCCTTGTTTTTCACACGTTTTGATTTTGTGGTCTCTTTTCTTCCAGGCACTAAGAATGTTAAGGCAGACGCCCTCTCTAGGAGTTTCTTTGCTGATTCTCCTGTTGTGACCAAGCCTGCTACCATCTTAGGTGAGGGGATAGTTCTTTCTGCCATCTCGCCCGATTTGAGACGTGCTCTGGAGGAGTTTCAGGAGGACAAACCTGAGCGTTGTCCCATTAGAAAAATGTATGTTCCTGGCCAGTGGAGGAAGAGAGTGATGTCTGAAGTTCATTACTCTGCATTGGCTGGTCATCCAGGTATTTTTGGTACTAGAGATTTGGTGAGTCGGTCTTTTTGGTGGCCCGCCTTGTCTCGTGATGTCAGGAGTTTTGTGCAGTCCTGTGGGACTTGCTCCCGGTCTAAAACTTGTTCTCGCTCTAGTGGGTTGCTGATGCCTTTGCCGGTGCCCAGGAGGCCATGGACCCATATTTCAATGGATTTTATCTCTGATATGCCTGTCTCTCAGAGAATGACTGTTATTTGGGTGATTTGTGATAGATTCTCTAAGATGGTCCATCTTGTACCACTCCCTAAGTTGCCATCTTCCTCAGAGTTGGTGCCCTTGTTTTTGCAACAGGTGGTTCGCTTGCACGGGATTCCTGAGAACATTGTATCTGACAGAGGAGTTCAGTTTAATTCTAGATTTTGGAGGACTTTCTGTTCCAAGCTGGGAATTCAGTTGTCCTTCTCCTCTGCATTTCACCCTCAGACCAATGGTCAAACGGAGACAACCAACCAGACTATCGAGTCGTATTTGAGATGTTTTATTTCTGCTGATCAGGATGATTGGGTTACATTTTTGCCCTTGGCCGAATTTGCTTTAAATAATAGAGCTAGTTCTGCCACTTTGATGTCACCTTTTTTTTTGTAACTTTGGGTTTCATCCTCGATTCTTTTCAGGGCAGGTGGAGTCTTCTGCCTGCCCAGGTGTTGACACTGTGGTGGAGAGAATGCACCAGATCTGGGACCAAGTGGTGGATAGGTTGTCTCTCTCCCAGGAAAAGGCCCAGCGGTTTTCCAACCGTCATAGGACCATTGGTCCCCAGTTTATGGTTTGGTTGTCATCAAAGAATATCTCTATGAAGGTGGCTTCTCCAAAGATTAAACCTAGATTTATTGGACCTTACAAGATTTTGGAGATTCTTAATCCTGTCGTGCTTTTCATCGGGCCCATCCTGATCGTCCTGGTGGCGTGGATGAGGGTTCGGTGACCCCTCCTCAAGGGGGAGGTACTGTTGTGAGTTAATTTTCCCCTTCACCGTTGATGTCTGATGAACTCCCTCTGCTGGTGAAGAGAGGTAGTGAAATTGATTGGGTTGGGAAGAACCTGTCATCTGAACAGGTGGAGCCTGATTGGACACCCGGAATCACTGAGTGGATAAAAGGCAGCCGACGCCCTGCTGGGGTGCTGGTGATCCTTTCTGCTCTGAGCTCTTGCAACCAGTTTAGTCCTGTCTACTGAAAGCTAAGTTTTTGCTCTCTTGTTTTTCCATGAGATTTTGTCTGTTTGCTTAGTGTTTTGTGTTCAGCCTGCCTTTGTTGGGACGGGCTGACCTCCATTTTTGTCTCTGATCAAGTTGATCTCTTTGCTCAGACATCAGAATATACCTGAGTGCTGATATAGTTATTTTGAAGTCTAGTGACTTCAGGGCCTTTTTCTATCAGACGTGTTGGACATTACTTTTGGCAGAATTTTTGCGGATTGCAGCCAGCATCTTTTCCGTCCTTTCTGATTTAGTTAGTTGGGCACCATCATTCGTACAACCTGTCTTTCTGTCTGTGTTTTCATCTGCTTTTCACCGACAATACATGTTGGGGGCTGTCTATTGCTTTGGGGTCTGCTCTGGGGCAGTTTAGATTCCCCTTTCTTACTTTAGGCTTATTTAGTTCTCCGGCTGTGAACGAGGGGTCTAGGGCACCTTAGGAACCCCCCACAGCTACTGTTAGTTGTGGTGAATAGGATCAGGGGTCTGCAACCCGATAGCTACCAACCTCTCCGGTTTTCTGGACTTAGCTTGTATTTTTGTTTTTTCCTCCTTCGGTGACTCATTCATAACAGGACTACATCACCAGAACCACTATCAGTAAATTAATGTGTCACCAGAACCACAGCCAGTGAAGTAAGTACAACATCAGCACCATTATCTACATAATTATGGCACCAGAACTGTAAGGAAAACACAAGAGAGGAGAGATGGGGGATAAGGAGCTTACACAGCCACAACTCTCTGGCGCCCCCTTACCCTCAGGTAAGTCAGGGAACTCCACCTAGGTTAAGTAGTCGCCGGAGAGGCTTCCCTGTCATGTACTGGTTATCAGGGCACTCTGCAGTGATTGCTGTATATATTATCACCAGTCCCAGTCCGGGAATATATATATACAGTATATATAAAAACCTCCGGTCAGTCACTACCAGCATCCCCCAATAACATCAGAACAGTATGCTGCCACCAGTTCCTCATTAGATATAAGCCCAATCCGTTTAAAAGCTTATATCGGGTCAGAAACCAAACCCAGGAAGCGTATAAGTACTAACCGAACTCACAGATGTGGGAAATCGGGTTTCCAGATAAAAGAGCAGCCCAACATTAATTGATAGTTTAATTGCCGAAAGGCTCATTAGATAATACAATTATATACAGAGTAATATACAGATATTACAGCCAAAAGTACAGATAAAAGTAGGGTACAGGTATGGGGAGTGCAGTCAGCTGTATGTGTCACGTTTCTTACTACTTTTGGATAAGAGAAGCTCTGGTATCCACAGGCACCTTGTTAGCTCCTGGTCCGCCTCCACACGTGATGTGACGTGGCTTCCATGGCAGAACCAAGACAAAGGCTAAATGTGTGCAGTTAGCTTTTTAACCCCTAGCTCGCCCCTCCAATATTTGACATTGTCCCTCTGGGTTGGACTGAATTCTGCTCCCTTGAACTCTAGCTAAAATAAATCCCAATATCTAGGCTGGGTCATAACTTCCTAGCGGGAGGTTCAAATCAACGACTGCCATCTCAGTGCGTTCGTTGGGTCTGGAAAGATATTGAGAGTCCAAACTTGGGTCGGCTAAGTGGTTCTGGAGAGCCAGTCTCGATGCTTTGTATCTGGGGCAACTAGAAATATATGAGACAATGGTACTCTCATAATTCATCTCTAGGTGTCGGTGACGCTCAGTCTAGATCTTCCTTTGGTGTTGGCCACTTTGCACAAAAGATAGCAGGCGGTTCTAGCTCTTGCCGTCATTAACACGTGGCCTCTAATTCTCTGACCAAATGGTGAAGTTCTGTTCTTTTGGGGATTTGTGTACTTATCCCAAGGGTGGGGGGTCACTTCAGGAGTGGAGGAAGATCTCTGGACAATATATTGGGCCTGAATTAGTACATCCAAAATGGAGTCTCCCTCATCCCTCACTTGGGGCTGTTTGGTTTCAGTTAATATGTCCAGCATTTGGAAGACATCATAATAGAAACTAAACAGACCCTATTATAGATATAGGGATACATATGATGATTTTACTCCCATCATGTTAGTTCTGGTGCCGCATCCCTTGTGAGAATCAGGGAGGAATAGTGGATGAGGGCAGGTATATCTCGCCCAGATACCTTTCCTATGTGGCCTGGTCCGGTCAGAATCTCACCTGGTGACTAATGAATAATGGGAAGCGGATATAAAAGGAGGCCAGGTGGTGTGTTAGTAGCTCAGCCTGGGGAACACAGAGCCTGTCTGTGTGAGCGACACTTGTGAGTGAAAGCTGTGCTTACGGTAACGCTGGTTGGACTGGCTGGGAGAAGCCCTCCAGTTGGTAGTTAGTACGGACCCTGTTTAGTTAGTGCCGGACAGGCAAGGATTTGTTTTATGTTTATTTTCCTGTATGTTTTGCTTTCACCTGAAATAATCCTGACCCAGCGTCAGTTATGTCCAAAACCCGGCTGTGCACCTGAGTTTCATGCTAAACCCACGTGACCTTTGACCCCAGCAAAGGTGATCCCGGAGTGTTTTATCACACCCTGTATTGATGGTGCCTCTGGTGATATATTCATGTATGGATGGAGGTTCGTATAATGTAGTGATGAATGTTCTGGAGATTGATTCGTAACCAGAACCATCATCAATATGAAACCAAAATAATCATAAGTACATAAATTGAACACTAGAGCTTTCACTAGTACATACATACGGCACCAGAACCATCATTAGTAAATAACTATGTCACTACAGCCTCTATCAGTATATGAATATGGCACCAGAAGCACCATCAGTAGATAAATGTATCACCAGAAAGATCATCAGTACAGGACTACATCACCAGAACCACTATCAGTACATTAATGCGTCACCAGAACCACAGCCAGTAAATAAATACACCAGCATCATTATCTACATAAATACGGCACCAGAATCATCACTGGTAAATAACTATGTCACTAGAGCCACTATCAGTACATGAATACAGCCCAATAGCCAGCATCAGGAGATAAAGGCATCACCAGAATCATCATCAGTACATGAATACATCACGAGAACCACAGCCAGTAAATAAATACAACATCATCATCATCAGTGTATGTGGACACCACCAAAACTATCACTAGTACATGAATACATCACCAGAACCACCATCAGTACTGTTGGGGTGATCTCGTAATGTGAGATCTTAGTGACTGCCTGCCCCTGACCTGATAAATATCAGCCGAATGCATGCATAGAAGACGGACATCAGACACAAGGTCAGGTGTGCTCCTCTCTTGGCCAGTGCTGTCACAGAACTGACTTTATTAGTATAAACAAAAGACCATGTAATAGGCAGGAAAAGGGCGTTGCTCGGCTTCCCAAGAGCCATTGTACCAGTCTGTATAAGGTCCGTGCTAAGTCTATTCCACATATGGTCTTCAGTGTATCCTCATCACATTCCAAGGATTCCAGGGCATAGTTCCAGCATATAGACACCACCTTGCCACACCACGTCTGAACTAGCTTATGTTAGATTAATAATTGATTTCATTAGCCGTTCTCTCCTTCACAGTACAGCAATAAGTTGTATTGTCAAGTCAGGCCCACATACCGTATATACTCGCGTATAAGCAGAGATTTTCAGACCATTTTTTTGGCTGAAAGTCCCCCTCTCGGCTTATACGCGAGTCATATATGTCAGGGGGTCGTGGGGTGGGGCGGGGGTGTCAGATCACACTGAGCCCCTCTGGCACGGTCTCTGCAGCCCCCTGCTTGTCCCACTGTCTCAGGCTCCTTCCTTCAGCGGTCATGTGGTACTGCTCATTAAAGTCATGAATATGTGCATATTTATGACTTTAATGAGCGGTACCACGTGACCGCTGAAGGAGGGAAGGGAAACCTTCGGAGAATGGGGCTGCAGAGACCACGCCAGGAGGGGGTATGCATACGCGATATTCACCTGTCCCCATTCCAACGCTGCTCACCGCTGTCTGCCGCGTCCTCTGTTAGTGACATTCAGGCAGCAGAGGGCGTGATGACATGGTTACTGCGCGCTGTGCCCTCTGCTGCCTGAACATCACTGACGGAGGACACGGCAGACACCGGCACCTGTTCCCCAGTGAAGGAGAGGTGAGTATGTTTTTTTTATTTGCAGCAGCATATGGGGTATAATCTATGGAGCAGCATATGGGGGCATAATCTGGGGGCATAATCTATGGAGAATTTTATGTAGCAGCATATGGGGCATAATCTATGGAGCACCTTATGGGGTAGCATATGGGGGCATAACCTATGGAGCATCTTATGGGGCAGCATATGGCGGCATAATCTTTGGAGCAGCATATGGGGCCTATTCTATGGAGCAACTTATAGGGCAGCATATGGGGGCATAATCTATGGAGCATCTTATGGGGGCATAATCTATGGAGCATCTTATGGGGCCTATTCTATGGAGCATCTTATGGGGCCTATTCTATGGAGCATCTTATGGGGCCATTATTAACCTTTGTGCAGCATTATATGGGGTGTATTTTGTATGGAGCATTTTATGGGGCCATCATAAACTGTATGGATCATTATATGGGGCTCCTGATTCAATATGGATGTTCAAAAACATTTAATCTACTGATGTCTCAATTACAGTAATTTTACTTTTATTGGTATCTATGTTTATTTTTGAAATTTACCAGTAGCTGCTGCATTTTCCACCCTAGGCTTATACACGAGTCAATAAGTTTTCCCAGTTTTTTGTGGAAAGAGTAGGGGGGTCAGCTTATACACGGGTCGGCTTATACACAAGTATATACGGTGCATTTGGTATTCAATTAAATTAAATGATTATTAAGAAAAAATCAAGACAATTAATGCAGGGGTGAGAATAAATTACCAAAAAGAAGGGGCAACACAAGCAGTCTATTGCACAGATATTATGCACTTCAATGTACTATGGTATATAGGATGTAATATGGTTGTAAAAAGAATTAATAAGCCACAAAAAATAAGAAAATTGATATACTGATATTATACATAATCATAAAGTGCAAATAGTGAAAAAATAATTCATAAAAAGCACAAATCTGTAAAGACCAATCTATATATAAAAAGTGCAATGTCCAGAAATTCATAGACAGTGGGCTTAGGCACAAGTTTGTAAAGACCAATACATATATAGAGTGCAATATGCACGAATTCATAGACAGTGGGCTTAGGCCCACAACCGCATAAATGTATATCACTAATTCAACAAATGACTAGTGTAGATAGCCATGTGGGCAGAGGTAAATATATGTCACAACAAATATCCAATTAAATAAAAATGCTCAGTGGCAGGTTCTAAATAGAGGTGCCAATGACAATTAGTCATATATGCGGCTGCAAGTAAACTGTATTGAAAAGAACATATACATGTGCCAAAAAATTGCACTCAGTCAATATCTTATGCCAATGTGCAATAGATCCCCAGGATGCGCCAGTCCCCGACGCGCGTTTCGGAGTCTGTCTTCGTCAGTTTTTTTTTCGTTGTGATATGATTTGATATCCGATTTGTCCTTATTTGTCTTATATTGTCCATTTGTGCTTTGATAAGGCTTATTATATAATTTTTAACACCATTTATAATTTTCCTTAAACATGCAACTTTGACCTTGGTATTTTGTTGAACCATATACATTTGGATCTCATGAACCAACAACTCCCAGTATGTATTAAACAATGATAAGGAGATGCTGGGAGTGGTTGTTATCAGTCATTATCAGACTGCGGACCATGCAGGAACCACAATACTGATGAAACGCAGGCATATGTAAATGTTTACATCCAGGTACCTAATAGGTGACATCTTCTCTGATTGAGTGGTTTCTTTCTTCTTATTTCCATCTTGACCAGATGCCATGATGACTTTTCACATCCACAGCTGTTCTCTGCAGACTTCTCTCTTCTCCAATCTTCTGGAGCACATCCCCACATGGTGACCTTAAAAGTCAAAGTGTTACTAGATTGCCTTCTGCACAAAGATATCTGTCCATACTATGCCCTAAATAAGCCTCCTATGGTGTATGGCCTCTACACTGTGTGCCTTACTAATCCACAACCACATTACTGTGTGCCATTATCAGCTATAACTGCTACAATGTCATTTTTTCTTCTCCAGCCAGATGGCGTCGCCGTCAGGATATGTGCACACGATGCATATTTGCTGCGGATCCGCCGCGGATTTTTCCGCGCAGAAACGCTGGAGATCCGCACTGTGATTTACAGTACAATGTAAATCAATGGGGAAAAAAAATCCTGCGCAGAAAAATCAGTGCGAATTTGCTGCGGTTTTAAAAGAAGTGCATGTCACTTCTTTTCTGCGGTTTTGCTGCAGTTTTCCACTTGCTCCATTCTACAAAACCGCAGGTGGAAAACCGCAGTGGAAAACCGCACAAAAACCGCAAAAAAAGGAAGAAATCCGCAGGAAAAATGCAGGTCATTAAATCCGCGGGAGGATCCGCACCGTGTGCACATGGCCTCACCTGCACAACAGCAGCTATTGGATCTCTATACAAACCGATATCTGCTGCTGCGCAGGCTCCCCGGCGCCATTCTCAAAATGACTTTCTTTTTTTTCCCTCGCTCAAGTAAATCTGCAAAAGGCATTCAGTGCACAGTAACCATGCGATTATGATGAAGCGCATTTATCATGCAAACTGCAGGGCAGGGCAGTGAGAGATCAGTGGGGGGTCAGTAGTCTGCATTATGAATATCTCATCGGAGCACCACATACATGAACCCCGTCCTAGGGCACGAGAATCTCAATAATATGAAACTGAAAATAAAGATTAAGAAACAGCCACAAGACGGCTTTCATCAACCAAGGCATCATTTTATTCAGTATAACAGCACCGACCTGACATTGTGTGTAGGTCACTATGCACAATCCTGCTGACAGGTTCCCTGTAAGTAGGCGGCTTTATATCACAAGAGTGGATTTCGTTAGGAAATGGATAAGGCAAAAATGGAGCATTACAGAACAGAAGAAATTAGTAAAGAGAGTGATAAAATATGACGGTGTGGTTTTGCTCCTCTCAGAATTTTGAAAATTGTGTGAACAATTGGAAAAAAAATGTGGAGAGCATTAACCCCTTAGCGACAGAGCCAGTTTGCAGCTTAATGACCAGGCCAATTTTTACAATTCTGACCACTGTCCCTTTATGAGGTTATAACTCTGGAACGCTTTAATGGATCCTGCTGATTCTGAGATTGTTTTTTCGTGACATATTGTACTTCATGTTAGTGGTAAAATTTCTTCGATAAGTCTTGTGTTTATTTATGAAAAAAACAGAAATATGGCAAAAAATTTTAAAATTTTGCAATTTTAAAACTTTAAATTTTTATGCCCTTAAATCAGAGAGATGTGTCACATAAATTTCTTAATAAATAACATTTCCCACATGTCTATTTACATCAGCACAATTTTGGATGCAAAATTTTTTTGTGTTAGGAAGTTATAAGGGTTAAAAGTTGACCAGCGATTTCTCATTTTTACAACAAAATTTACAAAGCCATTTTTTTTAGGGACCACATCATATTTAAAGTCATTTTGAGGGGTGTACATGACAGAAAATACCCAAAAGTGGCACCATTCTAAAAACTAGACCCCTCAAGGTGCTCAAAACCACATTCAAGAAGTTTATTAACCCTTTAAGTGCTTCACAGGAACGAAAGCAATGTGGATGGAAAAAATTAACATTTAACTTTTTTTTGGAAAAAAATTAATTCAGAACCAATTTTTTTTATTTTCACAAGTGTTAAAAGAGAAAATCAACCACAAAATTTGTTGTACAATTTCTCCTGAATACGCCGATACCCCATATGTGGGGGTAAACCCCTTTTTCAGCACGCGGCAGAGCTCGCAAGGGATGGAGCACCGTTTGACTTTTTCAACGCAGAATTGGCTGGAATTAAGATCGGATGCCATGTTGCGTTCAGAGAGCCCTTAATGTGCCTAAACAGTGGAAAACTCCAACAAGTGACCCCATTTTGGAAACTAGACCCATTAAGGAACTTATCTAGATGTGTGGTGAGCACTTTGAACCTTCAAGTGCTTCACAGAAGTTTATAACGTAGAGCCGTGAAAATAAGAAATCCATTTTTTTTTCCACAAAAATGATCTTTTCGCCCCCAAATTTTTATTTTTACAAGGGTAACAGGAGAAATCATACCCCCACAGTTATTATGCGATTTGTCCTGAGTACGCTGATACCCCATATGTGGGGAGGAACCACTGTTTGGGTGCATGGGAGAGCTTGGAAGGGAAGGAGTACCATTTTGGAATGCAGACTTTGATGGAATGGTCTGCGGGCATCATGTTGCGTTTGCAGAGCCCCTGATGGGCCTAAACAGTGGAAACCCCCAACAAGTGACTCCATTTTGGAAACTAGACCCATGAAGGAGCTTAGCTAGATGTGTGGTGAGCACTTTGAACCTTCAAGTGCTTCACAGAAGTTTATAACGTAGAGCCGTGAAAATAAGAAATCCATTTTTTTTCCACAAAAATGATCTTTTCGCGCCCAAATTTTTATTTTTACAAGGGTAACAGGAGAAATCATACCCCCACAGTTATTATGCGATTTGTCCTGAGTACGCTGATACCCCATATGTGGGGAGGAACCACTGTTTGGGCGCATGGGAGAGCTCGGAAGGGAAGGAGTGCCATTTTGGAATGCAGACTTTGATGGAATGGTCTGCGGGCATCATGTTGCGTTTGCAGAGCCCCTGATGGGCCTAAACAGTGGAAACCCCCCACAAGTGACCCCATTTTGGAAATTAGACCCCCTAAGGAACTTATCTAGATGTGTGGTGAGCACTTTGAACCCCCAAGCGCGTCACAGAAGTTTATAAACGCAGAGCCGTGAAAATAAAAAGTCTTTTTTATTTCCACAAAAGTGATTTTTTAGACCCCAATTTTTAGACCCCCAAAGTTGGTAAATAGTGGAAACCCCTCAATTCTTGCTCCAACCCTAACCCCAACACACCCCTAACCCTAATCCCAACCCTAACCCTAATCCTAGTTCGCCCTAACCCTAGCCCAACCCTAGCCCTAACCCTAGCCCAACCCTAACCCTTAACCCTAGCCCAACCCTAACCCTAGCCCAACCCTAACCCTTAACCCTAGCCCAACCCTAACCCTAGCCTAGCCCTAACCCTAGCCTAACACTAGCCTAACCCTAACCCTAGCCTAACCCTAGCCTAACCCTAACCCTAGCCTAACCCTAGCCTAACCCTAACCCTAGCCTAACCCTAACCCTTATGGAAAACTGAAAAAAAAATTTTTTTTTTTATTTCATTGTGTGCGCCTATATAAGGGGGTGATAAACGGGGGGGTTATGTACTACTATTTTTATTATTTTGATCACTATGATCGTTTATCATAGTGATCAAAATAATGAATGGAATCTGCCAGCCGGAGCCAGCAGATTCCCGGCGGGCGCACTGCGCATGCGCCCGCCATTTTCAAGATGGCGGCGCCCATCGGATGACGCCGGCGGGCGCGGGACCACCGGGAGGGGACGGAGGACAAGGGAGAGGTATCGGGAGTGGACCGGGGGGATCGGGGACCCTATTTCTCTATCCTCTGATGTGCGATCACATCAGAGGAAAGAGAAATTAAATGTAAAATTGCGGCTTTTTTTTTTTTTTGCGGTCGCCGTTATAGGGTTAATAACGGCGATCGCAAAAGCGGGGGTCGGTAAAAACCGACCGATTCATGTTCTCTGGGGTCTCGGCTACCTCTGGCAGCCGAGACCCCGGAGAAAATCCGACACTGGGGGGCGCTATTCACTTAAATCACAGCGCCGTGAATTAACGGCGCTGTGGTTTAAGTACCCTTAATTACCGCCGTTAAAAGGCGTATCGGCGGTCGTTAAGGGGTTAAACCTCGGGGGAGAGATAATCAACAGCTTAAACATCAGTGAGTTTTTTATTTTTAAATATTTGCTTATGTTGGGTTTTTTCATTATTATTTTTTTCTGAACAATTAGAAAAAGGTTGTGAGTGAAGGAATTAGGCCGGGGTCTCACTCGCGAGTGCAATGCAAGAAAAGTGTGCGAGTCTCTCGCCTCAATCCCCGGCACTGCCACCGGTGGCTCGGAGCAGAGCGTTCAACTGCAAAGAAATACATGCAGCCGCACACTCCGGTCCCGAGTGCCAGCGGTAGTGCCAAGTATTGAGGCCAGAGACTCTCGTGAGTGTCTCGCATTGCACTCACAAGTGTGACCCGGCCTTAGGAAGATTGTTGTTTTTATCTGATTTCCTCTTTTTGTATCTCTACAATATGTTTTGTACAATAAAGTTGTAAAATTCAAAAAATGAGCAAACAATTGCAGCATTCTAATGATGTCACAATGGGCTGGAGGCTATAGAATGCCCCGTCACCCAGGGTTCCGTTGAGGGTTTTAGTAGGCGTTTGTGGAGAGAGGAGTGTTGTGAGCGACTTGTGCAAATATGATGCCAAGAAAGCGATTTAAGAGTATTATAGTTCTCTGTGATACCGAGGACAGCAGCGATGATGACGATTTACATCAGGTGAGCATCATTTTATATTCTTAAATAAATAAAAAATATTTGGGATAAAAGTTCAAGAAAAGATGGTGGGACAGAAAATAGCGCTCCAAGTAGATGAGGTGATAACTCGGATCATGATTGCAGAGTAAAGACTGCGTCACTTGTAATATTTGTGACAATATGTCCATGTACTGGATACATATCATTGTATGAAGACACATAAATGTCACCACCGCCCCTATCCATAGCCTAACCATAAGTGTCCCATACCCCCGCTATACTCTGTACGTGGAATAAGCACAGTGGAGACCACACTCATATCGCTGCCCACCTGTAATCAGTGGAATATGGGGTAAGATTATAGATTGGAGATGTTCATGGTTATAGATTCTATCTGACATGTTTACCATTTTTTCAGTCTCATCGAAGAAAGAGGCCAATACCGAGGTCTCCAGGCCAAGATAACACCACTGGCTTCAATTCGGGCCCGACTCCGAGTTTACCAGGTACTGTAACCCTAATCTAGTGAAGTCTCTGATGTATTAATAAGCCATTGTAGTCACCGGGTGCAGATCACGTGCACATTGTGGTCAGGGCTTGGATTTATCGTTATTATTCGTCTATGGTAGAGTTTATAGCAAACATTTCTGTTCAGCATTTGGTCAGGAATATTCATGCAGGCGTTATAAAGTCAGGCAGAAATGGGATTTGGGGATTGATTCTCATGGTGTCCATGTACAGGGCAGATTACTGGAGCTGAAGGTGATTGTTTTGCCCCATGTACCTATAGGGAAACACTGGATAATTTATTAGGATTTATTTCTTTTGATATTGAGCCTCGGTCGTTGCTATTACAATATTCTAATAAGAGAGTTATATTGTGTTTCCCCCACAGATCTGAGTTTACCACCAACAGATCATGGTCCGGACAGTACCACCTGGTAAGACACGTTTCCTCCATTACTAAGTACAAGATGGGGATTAATGATTAATGATGGCTCATTACCTGTTAAATTTATTCCACAGCTCCGATGACATCATTATTGATGATGATGATGACGATTCCAATAGAGCAGCAACTTCCATGTATAATAGTAAGTTATCATTTCTAGACACAATCCAGGTTTATGTTATTGTAGAGGTAACAATTACCTTTCTGTACTGTCACAGGTCAGTTTCCAAATCTAACAATTACAAGGGCGCTGATCAGGAGTTGGAACAGCGAGCCACCTGGGAAATGTGCTGTAAATGCCAGTGTCAGAGAATGACAGCAGCATTTAACAGGTTAACAGAAGCAGGCAGAGCTCCAATCCACTCTTGGCTGTCAGAGGCAGATGATGGTTGAATGACACAACCATCATCTGCCATGAAAGAGGCGGGCTCAACTCCTTAGCCCTCTCCATTCATTCTCTACTGATGAGGGCCGTACATGGTTGCTAAGGGGTTAAATTACAGATACCTTACAGAGGTAATCCTATTTTACGCATGCTTGATTGGTGTGGATCCTGTGTCTCGGATATTTCCATATTGGGAGAGCAAGTCACCGCCATGTTGACTTATGGCCATTGTTATCCTTAGAGAATTTATTACAGATGTGCAGTACATTTGCTTGTGTCTTTTTGGAAACCCAATAGACATCAATGGAGAAATCCCTGCACCAAGGAATCCCACATCTCCATTAAAACCATGGAGGCTACCATGAATCAGCAAATGAGGTGAAAATGGACCCCTACCATTTGAGGGTCCACCCTCCGGCCATTGAGGACATGTTCACTTCTGATCTTGTACTGAGCACATACAACATTACTAAGGATATATTACCTGAGTAACAGGTGGGATAGACATCTGAGAAAGTTTATGGACCCTGATGTTGCTGAACCCCATTATAATTTCAGATCCTGATCTGAAGGGAAGATCCTGTGGATTTCTGGTGGTCTGGTCAGCTATGTCTTCTGCTGTGGTCGGATCCCATATTCATAGTCTTATTAGTCCTCTACACTCTATATTTATAGACCCCTCTCTAGTACGGGCTGCATACTAACATGTCTGATTTGAGCCTTATAAAAAGTATTTTCACTCTTCCATATTTCTGTACAGATCATTTACCATCTGACAGCGAGGAGAGCTCCGCTACAGAGGAGAGGTAAGTTAGATCCATCTACCTCTATATAAAGCCATGAACTAGGCAAGATGTTTCCTGTGGATTTATATATGATTCTTATCTTTGCCAGGACACCACGATGTAACATCCCCGGCTGTTTCCTGGAAGAAATTATTTCTCCTCCTTCCATCTATGTTACCCACTTCCAGGAAAATAAGGAGGAGCTGGTGGAGCGACTGTACAACTTGTACAACCGGACAGTCTTCGATAATAAGGTATCACATCTTGTCATGGGTTTCTGGGTGATACATGACTTCTCTATTATCTCCCCCTTTAAACAATCAATTCCAAGAAAAATGGCTCTAACTTTCTAAAAAAAGGCAGATTCCTAACCCCATTGTCATGATTCTGTAATATAGTTATTGAATATCTCAGGTAAATCTCACTTAGTTTGGTGAATGCCGTCACCCTCTTCCCATCTGTGGGACGAGAGGAAACCTTAGATGATCCACCATGCAGAGACAAAAAGATTAGCATTTTTTAGCTTGACGTTCAAAGGATTTTTACATTTATTTATAAGAAACATTTAGTTGATATTTGGACATTTTAGAATAAGGTTATTTTTATTTTTGTTCTCACATCTTGGACTTCTCGGTAGACCCCGCGCCCCATACAAGTAGACCAGTGCTGTAAATGACATATGAGAGTTGGGGACTTTGTAAGATTGGGGGTCAAAGAGTTTACAGATGTAATGGAATTTGTTTTCTTTATTTTAGCTCCCTTTGAAAATGGACATTTTGTGGAGCAAGAGGCTGACAGCATCCGCCGGCCAATGCTGGAATAAGCTGCAGGACAACCGCCGCTTCTCATATATTGAGCTTTCTGAAAAAGTCTGCGATTCTGCCGGTAGGTTTCACATCACATCCATCCTACAGCTTCATAAGACAACCTGTATACAGGGCAAAAAAACTGCTACTTGTTATGCAGAACATCTTAGAAACTCATTTTACATACTGTCATAAGAAAAACTAAGTACACCCTCTTTGAATTCTAGTATTTTACATATCAGGAGAAAATAAAAAAAGTATCAGCTCCATAGAAAGTCCTAAAAGTAGGGAAATACAATCTCAGAAAACAACGAGAAAAAAATATATTGCATCATTATTTATTTAGCAAAAAGTAGGCCAAAAGGCAACAACGGTGTGTGATAAAGTACACCGTCGATGCAACTTCAAGTTATTGCTGCTAAAGATGATTCTAAAAGCTATTGATTGATGGGGTGTACTTATTTTTCACTCTCTGCTTCTGCATTTTGAAGTAGGTTTCGGTAAATAAATAACGGCACGGTTGACTTGTCACGTGTTGTTCATCTCATGATGTATTTTGTATTTTGTCCTGCTATGTAAAACCAAATAGTTCAATCAGGGTGTACTCAGACTTTGTCATAACTGTATAACCTCTTGTTTTAGAGCGAGTACGATCCACACTTGCGCATGAGATGTGCCATGCCGCCACTTGGATAATCAACGGTGAACGCAAAGACCACCATGGCTTGATATGGCAGGCTTTCACAAGAAGGGTAAACCTTATCCATCCCGAGCTGCCAAAAGTGACGGAATATCACAATTATACCATCAACTACACCTACAAGTACAAATGCCACCGGTGTGATAAAGAGTAAGTGGATTTTATGACCCATCTCCTCCGGACACACAATCACTGCGGAGAGACGTCCGTGCGGTTCTGTTGGTGGAATGCTTTCATACTTTACTACTATCAGAGCGGACTGACGTCTGGGGGGCTGTAGGGTTTAGGATGCTACGTGTTATATTTTCTGTGCTGGGCCAGTTCTTAATATATCGATTTCAATTTGTTCTTTTGAATATAATCCATGGTGTTAATGAACGTTCATTCCAATCCAGTAACCAATATTCCTCTTATCTTTGCAGAATTGGGCGATTTAGACCAATAGCTGGCAATAAACGTAAATGCCGCCGGTGCGGAGGACGAATGCGACAACTACCCAGCAGCTAAACATGTAACTATTCTACAGAATATTTAGTCTCTAATTTGATTTCTTTAAAATGTAAAGTTGAGACACTTTTATATATTTTCCCCTGAGTAGCGAGACAATGAATATCTGTGTTCATCACCAGCAATTAGCGGTAAAGATCCAGAATCCGTCCTCATAGGTTCCAGATAAGCCCCGGTTACATTTCCCATAACTTGCTGGCTATGGAATGATTGACCATTCCCAGCAATTATCTACAATGCTCTGGAAAACCTTCTATGAGTTTACGCTTTGTTGGATGTAATTATTTTCTTTCTATTTTCAGGTTCATTATTGGAACAGTGAGATTCCTCTAAATATTGTCATCTCATCCACCTGTGATGGAGGTAAGAACGAATCTTCCATTATTGTCAGCAATCAATAATAAAAGTGAATTTTACAATATTGAGAATCTGGAGTCTCTAATTTAGTCTTTTATTGAGTTTTATCATTTAAAGATTAAATACTTTTATATATTTTGCCTTTTTCCACCACCGTATAGGGAGACAATCAGTTTACGTCTTCATCACAAGCAGCGAACAGCAAACATTCAGAATCCACCTCTTCTGATGGACACAAAGCTTCTGACGGGCGTTTTCCAGGTAAATATTTCGGTGGTTTTCCTCCAATCATTCCTGTTTTCAAGAAGTGCAACAGCGAGGACAGTGTGAGCAAGGTGTCATAACAGAAGAAATGCAATATCGGTTTTATTACTGCATTTATTTGTTCTAATTATTATTTTTTCTTGCTGCACAATTTTTAAATTCTGTCTGAGAAAGGAAGGAAATGATGAAAGTTATCAGCCTACTGCTGCGGAGGAATCTCCAACACACAGTCTGACGGGCGAGATGAGCCCCTCTGACATGGCATGCCGTATAGATCTATTGTGAGTGCTCTCACCATAGCCGTATGGCTCATGTCACATTTATCTCACATTACACTATTATTGGCAGCTTCCTATTTCCAATCTCCACATTGGCCTTCTTTGTAGACAATATATAATGCAATATTTCAGGTCTATTTCAGCTTCAGCTGATGACCAGGAATACAATGCTGAAGTTCCTTCTCGGAGTTTGATTCTTTTGATCACCAGTACCTTTTGTCAAGTTTTTTATAAACATCTTTTAATTGTTTTCAGGTTAATGAGAAAGGTGACTTATCGCTTCTACACAGGCATGACACATCGTGGAAGAAAACGGTGAATTCCGGCACCGACCTGCGCTGAGAACAGTTTCCAAGACCTGGAGAATCTCTACAAGTGCTTTATAATCAGAGCTGCCCAGCAATGGATATGGCGCTGGACATTTGAACTTCAATAGTCATCAGTTGCTTTTTTTTTCTAATTTTTCTGAGTTAGATATAAATACCATTAAAAAATGAATATATTAATTCTTTCCAGTTTGGGATTTTTGTTCTGCAAAACGATGGCTGTTGATAAACATATTACAATCAATGTTGTCTACTTGTGATATTCAGCCATAATCCGCCTCACACAATCGAGAGGAGCAGAGCTTTGTCTGCTGCTGTTAAACTGTTAAATGCAGCTGTCAATCTGTGAGAGTTGCATTTCACCCCTTAACGTCTAATGACGGACACAGTCCATCATGGCTGGGTGTCAGTTTCCGCACCAGGACGGACAGTGTCCATCATGCATGTAAAGTGTCACTAAAACTTGCAGACACCCAGTGATAGTTCACCGCCGGCAGATGTGTATGACAGCTGAGAGGCACGGAAAGAGGTGCAGACACCACTAGCGTAGTTACGAGGGGGGCAGAGGGTGTTGTTGCCTCGGGCCCCTTGCTTTGAGGGGGCCCACCCAGAGCTACTGCCACTGAGTATACCACCTGAGTTGTAATCAGGGTTACCGGTTAGGGGCCCACTCAGATTTCCCCCCCCCCCGAGCTGAACCCCTAGCTACGCCTCTGGCAGGGACCCATGCTGTCAGTCCCCGCACCCAGATCGCTGTAATCGGGCAGTCAATCTGACTGACCGCTCACAGCATGACTGCGCAGGAGATGCTGAAATATCAGCCCTTCCTGCCCGATCAGAGGAGAAGCTCGGTGCTGACAGTTACTGAAAGGGCAGCAGCCACGGGACAAATGGAGGAGTACGAGGAAGAAGAGTTAATGGGCATGCAACAGTCAGGAGATGAAGTGGATAATGATCCTCTCTCGGTTGTCTGTAATTTGGGGAAGGGGACTGAGGAAGCAAGCTTGAGTGTTAACTCGCCACCCACACAGCATGGATATGGACCTCATGGAAGAACCTGACACAGGAGCGCCTTCTTGCTGTACTATCTGCATCATCATGCCCTTATATTTAGGATTAGAAGTAGCACTGACTACTGGGTTGTCATTCTGTCAAATCCACAGTACAAGAGTAAATTTTGCCAGAGGCGTTCCCCCCTTGTAAGGGATGCGCGCATGCTGGAGTATTATATAAATACGCTTGTAGACAATCTTAAGAGTGGTTTTTCCCAAGACAGCAGTGAGGTACACAGTGTGCATCGCAGTTATAGACTTCCAACCCCGGGAATGTTGAGTTGTCAAATAGGAAACAAAATAAAACAAAAGACAAGAAAACAGCTAATTACAAAAAGTACACACCTACTCCAGAAAAGGGGCAAAACTTAAATTTTCGTTCAACCCATGAGGATGCACAGTTTTAAGTGTCCAGATCGATCTGGACTCGAGGCACGCCAATCTGGAGGACATTTTTTGCCCCTTTTCTGGAGTAGGTGTGTACTTTTTGTAATTAGCTGTTTTCTTGTCTTTTGTTTTTAACCTTCCTTTTGTTTTATCTTTTTTAGTATATACAGTGCTTAATATTGTGGATTCCGAAAGGTTTTTGTGGATACATGATGAAGTGGACCATATTCCATCATTTGGATCTTCACATTGAATAACGCCATGTGACGAATTTTACACTATGGACAATGGATGGGTGTTATGAGTTGGGGTTGTTATTATATGAATCCTACCGCTCATACGTCTTGGTATATTGTAGATATACCGTGAGACATGATGTTTACTAAAGTGTATTTCAACTCTATCTGGGCAATCTAATGTTCTGTATATACAGTTATACTTATATATCCATACTTATGATGGCATAAATTTTTATGTTATATTTTCTATGATTGCTCCAGGTATACCTTTGGTATTTGGATGTATATTAGGGTTATATGTGCGGGTTTGGCTTTGAGGGCATCTCTTATTTCTATTTAGCAATAACACTGGTGCTGCGGGCAAAAAATAGGAAGAGGTTATTTATTTTTATATATTTTTTATATATATATGGTTACATCAATATGCTCATTATATTTGGCTTTTGCTATTTATTTACCTTTTCCATTGCATGCAGCACCAGTGTTTTATGTATTATCTATTATTTTTTACTATTCTTGATAATATACTGGCGATCTCATCCCTCAGACCGGCTATTGCTGCCTTTTGGATATGCTGGATCTTTTGCCCCTAACTAATATGGCGCCTATCCATACATGTTTGTTATGCGCATGCCCAATCTACATTGTGTGACTTGTTGGTCCCTCCTCCCGGCCGGCGCATGGCGGCTTTGGGCGTCCAGTCATGTGGGGCCCCACGTCATCCGGACGTCACGGCTGTCCATCTACCGAGCGTGGGGGCGGGTCCACGGTTACCCGGGTAGCGCTGAATGACTTCCGTCCAATACATGGACTGGCCCTTCCGGTCTCTGCACTATAAGAAGCACTGAGGTTCATTGTCTTATAGCGCCCCCTGACGAAGACTCCCGAAACGCGCGTCGGGGCGGGTACCTGGTCCTTTCACTTGTCGCTGTGCACGGGCACTTGAACTGGTAATGTAGGACAGATTTATATTTCCTTGTCATGACCCTGTGTAATCCACTTTGAGGTTATTATTGTTATATATAGTGGGCCATCTTCCCACACTACTCTTTGTGTGTTATGACCGTGTGCCATATTACATGATGATATCACTGCTACACTGAGTGGGGTTTGTTCCCACTTCACACTTTGAGTGGTTGTTATAACATCTCTGTGTTTCTTCCTTTTGTCCTTCCCATTTGGGTTATGTTTGATTGACATGTGAGGACTTCTGGTACCTTTTTTATGACAAGTTACCAACTGTTGCAATTTTTAATGGTATAGTCCCTTGCCCTGTATCCTAAATAAAGCAATTTTATTTATTGACCTGTTTGTTGTCAGGAAGTTTGTTCCTTTCTTCCTTCCCCTTGTAACTTTCATCAAGAAGATCAAGTCATGGATTTCCAATGACTTTTGCATTCCAGTCGCAGACATGGCAGACTAGGCATGGTGTCATTTTTAGTGTCATGCATTGATTTTGCTCTATTGCAGTCTGTGACACGTTTATTGTGGCTTCTGTGCCTACTGTTCCTACTGCTGCAGATGTTACAAACATTTTTTTTAAATGTGGAGACTCCAAGTTTGGTCTCCATATGGTGTGTTGCCTGTAGTGGAAGGGGTGTCACAGCACAATTATACTATTTCCACTCTGGGGAAATTGATGCCACTTTAGTGGTGTGTGACAATAATTTTTTGAAATGTGGAGATTCCAAGTTGGGTCTTTATCTGGTGGGTTGCCTGTAGTGGAAGTGGTGTCAGAGGCCCATTATACTGTTTCTACTCTGGAAAATATAATGTAACTTTAGTGGTGTGTGACAACAATTTTTTGAAATGTTTGTACTCCAAGTTGGGTCTTTATCTGTTGGGTTGACTGTAGTGGCAGGGGCATCAGAGGGTCGTTATACTATTTCTACTCTGGGGAAATTGATGCCACTTTAGTCGTGTAGGACAATTATTTTGTGAAATGTGGAGATTCCAAGTAACGTCTCCATCTGGTGGGTTGCCTGTAGTGGAAGTGGTGTCAGAGGCGCATTATACTATTTCTAATATGGGGAAACTGATGCCATTTTAGTGGTGTGTGAGAATATTTTTTATAAATGTGGAGACTCCAAGCTGGGTCTCCCTCTGGCGTGTTGCCTGTAGTGGAATAGTTGTCAGAAGCCCATTGTACTGGTTCTACTCTGGGGAAATTGATGCCACTTTATTCGTGTGTGACAATAATTTCTTGAATGTTTGCACTCAAAGTTGGGTCTCCATCTCGTGGGTTACTTGTAGTGGAAAGGATGTCAGAGGCCCATTGCTCTATTTCTATTTTGGGGAAATTGATGCCACTTTATTGGTGTGTAGCAATTTTTTTTAAATGTTTGCACTACAAGTTGGAATTAGAGATGGTCTATTTCACCATGGATGGAAGACACCCCTTGTCAGAAAAGGAAAAGAGAAAACTAACAAAGGACACAGGCAGAGGCGCACATGAATGACAGTGGTTAGAGAGGTGTTAGTATTTTGATATTCAGGCTAAATATTGGTGAATAAACGTGAATTGTCAGCTCTGCTCATGGACCTTAAGGAAGAAGTTGTTCTTCATTTGCATTGGATCCTCAGTGAAATGTAACAAATGTTTACAGATCTCTGAAGTCAACACTTACTTTCTGACCAGAATGGTTTTCTACATTTGCATAACTTGAAGCTCACGGACCCCCCATTTAAAAGCTCCAATGGGGTTCTATACCAGGGACAGGAAATTATTCATTTGAGGAAAGCGTTTGCAAATATCCAATTAGGAGAAGGAGCCACCACTCCTTCTGGGCATGAAATTCCACAAAGGCTTAGAACACGGTGGAGCAGGAGTTCCTATGTAGGGTAATGAAGTAGTTTGGGTTTGGTGAGAATTTTACTAGGTGGATCCAAGGCCGGAACAAGGTATTTTGGTGCCGTAGGCAGATGAAGCCGATGGTGCCCCCCCCCCGATGAACTTTCAGTCCCTAAGTAAAGGAATGGGTCAGAGACTAAAGCGACAGGTCCCCTAACGCCCCTCTCCTTTCCTTCTGATGGGTTAAGTAGCAAGCTGTTAAGACTACTATCAATAGAATTTCTACCTTTTTCACTCAAAAATACCAGCAAAAGTATAAAGAGTGATGTGATGTACTTTAGAGAAGTGGCTCAACAGGGAGTATTTTTTTTAAGATAGATATAGAATCATTCATTGTTTAAGGACCATTAAGAGAATACAAATCGCTCTATTCATCCCTGACAGCCTATATTTCAAATCTCAGACCTAGTGATGGTCATGGAAACTAATACAGCTTAACTATAATGGGGGCTGTTTGGTTTCAGTTAAGATGTCCAGCATTTGGAAGACATCATAATAGAAACTAAACAGACCCTATTATAGATAAAGGGATACATATGATGATTTTACTCCCATCAGGGTAGTTCTGGTGCCGTATTTCTGTATTGATGGTGCTTCTGCTGATGTATTCATGTATGGATGGTGGTTCTAACAATGTATTTATGTAGTAATGAATGTTCTGGTGACTGATTCATAACCAGAACCATCATCAATATAAAACCAAAATCATCCTCACTACATAAATTGAACACCAGAGCTATCACTAGTACATACATACGGCACCAGAACCATCATTAGTAAATAACTATGTCGTTAGAACTTCCATCAGTATATGAAAATGGCACCAGAACCACCATCAGTAGATAAATGCATCACCAGAAAGCTCATCAGTACAGGACTACATCACCAGAACCACTATCAGTACATTAATGTGTCACCAGAACCACAGCCAGTGAAATAAGTACATCAGCACCATTATCTACATAATTACGGCACCAGAACTGTAAGGAAAACACACGAGAGGAGAGATGGGGGATACGGAGCTTACACAGCCACAGCTCTCTGGCGCCCCCTTACCCTCAGGTCAGTCAGGGAACTCCACCTAGGTTATGGAGTCGCCGGAGAGGCTGCCCTGTCATTTACTGGTTATCAGGGCACTCTGCAGTGATTGCTGTATATATATCACCAGTCCCAGTCCGGGAATATATATATACAGTATATATAAAAACCTCCGGTCAGTCACTGCCAGCATCCCCCAATAACATCAGAACAGTATGCTGCCACCAGTTCCTCATTAGATATAAGCCCAGTCCGTTTAAAAGCTTATATCGGGTCAGAAACCAAACCCAGGAAGCGTATAAGTACTAGCCGAACTCACGGATGTGGGAAATCGGGTTTCCAGATAAAAGAGCAGCCCAGGATTAATTGATAGTTTAATTGCCGAAATACAGAGTAATATACAGATATTACAGCCAAAAGTACAGATAAAAGTAGGGTACAGGTATGGGGAGTGCAGTCAGCTGTATGTGCCACGTTTCTTACCACTTGTGGATAAGGGAAGTTCTGGTATCCACAGGCACCTTGTTAGCTCCTAGTCCGTCTCCACACGTGACGTGACGTGGCTTCCATGGCAGAACCAAGACAAAGGCTAAATGTGTGCAGCTAGCTTTTTAACCCCTAGCTCGCCCCTCCAATATTTGCCATTGTCCCTCTGGGTTGGACTGAATTCTGCTCCCTTGAACTCTAGCTAAAATAAATCCCAAAATCTAGGCTGAGTCATAACTTCCTAGCGGGAGGTTCAAATCAACGACTGCCATCTCAGTGCGTTCGTTGGGTCTGGAAAGATATTGAGAGTCCAAACTTGGGTCGGCTAAGTGGTTCTGGAGAGCCAGTCTCGATGCTTAGTATCTGGGGCAACTAGAAATATATGAGACAATGGTACTCTCATAATTCATCTCTAGGTGTCGGTGACGCTCAGTCTAGATCTTCCTTTGGTGTTGGCCACCTTGCACAAAAGATAGCAGGCGGTTCTAGCTCTTGCCGTCATTAACACGTGGCCTCTAATTCTCTGACCAAATGGTGAAGTTCTGTTCTTTTGGGGATTTGTGTACTTATCCCAAGAGTGGGGGGCCACTTCAGGAGTGGAGGAAGATCTCTGGACAATATATTGGGCCTGAATAGTACATCCAAAATGGAGTCTCCCTCATCCCTCACTTGGGGCTGTTTGGTTTCAGTTAATATGTCCAGCATTTGGAAGACATCATAATAGAAGCTAAACAGACCCTATTATAGATATAGGGATACATATGATGATTTTACTCCCATCATGTTAGTTCTGGTGCCATATACCTTGTGAGAATCAGGGAGGAATAGTGGATGAGGGCAGGTATATCTCGCCCAGATACCTTTCCTATGTGGCCTGGTCCGGTCAGTATCTCACCTGGTGACTAATGAATAATGGGAAGCAGATATAAAAGGAGGCCAGGTGGTGTGTTAGTAGCTCAGCCTGGGGAACACAGAGAGCCTGTCTGTGTGAGCGACACTTGTGAGTGAAAGCTGTGCTTACGGTAACGCTGGTTTGGGTGGCTGGGAGAAGCCCTCCAGTTGGTAGTTAGTACGGACCCTGTTTAGTTAGTGCCGGACAGGCAAGGATTTGTTTTATGTTTATTTTCCTGTATGTTTTGCTTTCACCTGAAATAATCCTGACCCAGCGTCAGTTATGTCCAAAACCCGGCTGTGCACCTGAGTTTCATGCTAAACCCACGTGACCTTTGACCCCAGCAAAGGTGATCCCGGAGTGTTTTATCACACCCTGTATTGATGGTGCCTCTGGTGATATATTCATGTATGGATGAAGGTTCGTATAATGTAGTGATGAATGTTCTGGAGATTGATTCGTAACCAGAACCATCATCAATATGAAACCAAAATCATCATAAGTACATAAATTGAACACTAGAGCTTTCACTAGTACATACATACGGCACCAGAACCATCATTAGTAAATAACTATGTCACTACAGCTTCTATCAGTATATGAATATGGCACCAGAAGCACCATCAGTAGATAAATGTATCACCAGAAAGATCACCAGTACAGGACTACATCACCAGAACCACTATCAGTACATTAATGCGTCACCAGAACCACAGCCAGTAAATAAATACACCAGCATCATTATCTACATAAATACGGCACCAGAATCATCACTGGTAAATAACTATGTCACTAGAGCCACTATCAGTACATGAATACAGCCCAATAGCCAGCATCAGGAGATAAAGGCATCACCAGAAACATCATCAGTACATGAATACATCACGAGAACCACAGCCAGTAAATAAATACAACATCATCATCATCATCAGTGTATGTGGACACCACCAAAACTATCACTAGTACATGAATACATCACCAGAACCACCATCAGTACTGTTGGGGTGATCTCCTAATGTGAGATCTTAGTGACTGCCTGCCCCTGACCTGATAAATATGAGCCGAATGCATGCATAGAAGACGGACATCAGACACAAGGTCAGGTGTGCTCCTCTCTTGGCCAGTGCTGTCACAGAACTGACTTTATTAGTATAAACAAAAGACCATGTAATAGGCAGGAAAAGGGCGTTGCTCAGCTTCTCCGGAGCCATTGTACCAGTCTGTATAAGGTCCGTGCTAAGTCTATTCCACATATGGTCTTCAGTGTATCCTCATCACATTCCAAGGATTCCAGGGCATAGTTCCAGCATATAGACACCACCTTGCCACACCATGTCTGAACTAGCTTATGTTAGATTAATAATTGATTTCATTAGCCGTTCTCTCCTTCACAGTACAGCAATAGGTTGTATTGTCAAGTCAGGCCCATATACCGTATATACTCGCGTATAAGCCGAGATTTTCAGACCATTTTTTTGGCTGAAAGTCCCCCTCTCGGCTTATACGCGAGTCATATATGTCAGGGGGTCGTGGGGTGGGGCGGGGGTGTCAGATCACACTGAGCCCCTCTGGCACGGTCTCTGCAGCCCCCTGCTTGTCCCACTGTCTCAGGCTCCTTCCTTCAGCGGTCATGTGGTACTGCTCATTAAAGTCATGAATATGCGCATATTTATGACTTTAATGAGCGGTACCACGTGACCGCTGAAGGAAGGAAAGGAAACCTTCAGAGAATGGGGCAGCAGAGACCACGCCAGGAGGGGGTAAGTATACCAGATATTCACCTGTCCCCATTCCAACGCTGCTCACCGCTGTCTGCCGCGTCCTCTGTTAGTGACATTCAGGCAGCAGAGGGCGTGATGACATGGTTACTGCGCGCTGTGCCCTCTGCTGCCTGAACATCACTGACGGAGGACACGGCAGACACCGGCACCTGTTCCTCAGTGAAGGAGAGGTGAGTATGTCTTTTTTTTATTTGCAGCAGCATATGGGGTATAATCTATGGAGCAGCATATGGGGGCATAATCTGGGGGCATAATCTATGGAGAATTTTATGTAGCAGCATATGGGGCATAATCTATGGAGCACCTTATGGGGCAGCATATGGGGGCATAACCTATGGAGCATCTTATGGGGCAGCATATGGCGGCATAATCTTTGGAGCAGCATATGGGGCCTATTCTATGGAGCAACTTATAGGGCAGCATATGGGGGCATAATCTATGGAGCATCTTATGGGGGCATAATCTATGGAGCATCTTATGGGGCCTATTCTATGGAGCATCTTATGGGGCCATTATTAACCTTTGTGCAGCATTATATGGGGTGTATTTTGTATGGAGCATTTTATGGGGCCATCATAAACTGTATGGATCATTATATGGGGCTCCTGATTCAATATGGATGTTCAAAAACATTTGATCTACTGATGTCTCAATTACAGTAATTTTACTTTTATTGGTATCTATGTTTATTTTTGAAATTTACCAGTAGCTGCTGCATTTTCCACCCTAGGCTTATACACGAGTCAATAAGTTTTCCCAGTTTTTTGTGGAAAGAATAGGGGGGTCAGCTTATACACAGGTCGGCTTATACACAAGTATATACAGTGCATTTGGTATTCAATTAAATTAAATGATTATTAAGAAAAAATCAAGACAATTAATGCAGGGGTGAGAATAAATTACCAAAAAGAAGGGGCAACACAAGCAGTCTATTGCACAGATATTATGTACTTCAATGTACTATGGCTACATAGGATGTAATATGGTTGTAAAAAGAATTAATAAGCCACAAAAAATAAGAAAATTGATATACTGATATTATACATAATCATAAAGTGCAAATAGTGAAAAAATAATTCATAAAAAGCACAAATCTGTAAAGACCAATCTATATATAAAAAGTGCAATGTCCAGAAATTCATAGACAGTGGGCTTAGGCACAAGTTTGTAAAGACCAATACATATATAGAGTGCAATATGCACGAATTCATAGACAGTGGGCTTAGGCCCACAACCGCATAAATGTATATCACTAATTCAACAAATGACTAGTGTAGATAGCCATGTGGGCAGAGATAAATATATGTCACAACAGATATCCATTTAAATAAAAATGCTCAGTGGCAGGTTCTAAATAGAGGTGCCAATGACAATTAGTCATATATGCGGCTGCAAGTAAACTGTATTGAAAAGAACATATACATGTGCCAAAAAATTGCACTCAATCAATATCTTATGCCAATGTGCAATAGATCCCCAGGATGCGCCAGTCCCCGACGCGCGTTTCGGAGTCTGTCTTCGTCAGTTTTTTTTTCGTTGTGATATGATTTGATATCCGATTTGTCCTTATTTGTCTTATATTGTCCATTTGTGCTTTGATAAGGCTTATTATATAATTTTTAACACCATTTATAATTTTCCTTAAACATACAACTTTGACCTTGGTATTTTGTTGAACCATATACATTTGGATCTCATGAACCAACAACTCCCAATATGTATTAAACAATGATAAGGAGATGCTGGGAGTGGTTGTTATCAGTCATTATCAGACTGCGGACCATGCAGGAACCACAATACTGATGAAACGCAGGCATATGTAAATGTTTACATCCAGGTACCTAATAGGTGACATCTTCTCTGATTGAGTGGTTTCTTCTTATTTCCATCTTGACCAGATGCCATGATGACTTTTCACATCCACAGCTGTTCTCTGCAGACTTCTCTCTTCTCCAATCTTCTGGAGCACATCCCCACATGGTGACCTTAAAAGTCAAAGTGTTACTAGATTGCCTTCTGCACAAAGATATCTATCCATACTATGCCCTAAATAAGCCTCCTATGGTGTATGGCCTCTACACTGTCTGCCTTACTAATCCACAACCACATTACTGTGTGCCATTATCAGCTATAACTGCTACAATGTCATTTTTTCTTCTCCAGCCAGATGGCGTCGCCGTCAGGATATGTGCACACGATGCATATTTGCTGCGGATCCGCCGCGGATTTTTCCGCGCAGAAACGCTGGAGATCCGCACTGTGATTGACAGTACAATGTAAATCAATGGGGAAAAAAAATTCTGTGCAGATGGTGCAGAAAAATCAGTGCGAATTTGCATGTCACTTCTTTTCTGCGGTTTTGCTGCAGTTTTCCACCTGCTCCATTCTACAAAACCGCAGGTGGAAAACCGCAGTGGAAAACCGCGCAAAAACCGCAAAAAAAAGGAAGAAATCCGCAGGAAAAATGCCGGTCATTAAATCCGCGGGAGGATCCGCACCGTGTGCACATGGCCTCACCTGCACAACAGCAGCTATTGGATCTCTATACAAACCGATATCTGCTGCTGCGCAGGCTCCCCGGCGCCATTCTCAAAATGACTTTCTTTTTTTTCCCTCGCTCAAGTAAATCTGCAAAAGGCATTCAGTGCACAGTAACCATGCGATTATGATGAAGCGCATTTATCATGCAAACTGCGGGGCAGGGCAGTGAGAGATCAGTGGGGGGTCAGTAGTCTGCATTATGAATATCTCATCGGAGCACCACATACATGAACCCCGTCCTAGGGCACGAGAATCTCATTAATATGAAGCTGAAAATGAAGATTAAGAAACAGCCACAAGACGGCTTTCATCAACCAAGGCATCATTTTATTCAGTATAACAGCACCGACCTGACATTGTGTGTAGGTCACTATGCACAATCCTGCTGACAGGTTCCCTGTAAGTAGGCGGCTTTATATCACAAGAGTGGATTTCGTTAGGAAATGGATAAGGCAAAAATGGAGCATTACAGAACAGAAGAAATTACTAGAGTGATAAAATATGACGGTGTGGTTTTGCTCCTCTAAGAATTTTGAAAATTGTGTGAACAATTGGAAAAAAAATGTGGAGAGCATTAAACCTCGGGGGAGAGATAATCAACAGCTTAAACATCAGTGAGTTTTTTATTTTTATATATTTGCTTATGTGGGTTTTTTTATTATTTTTTTCTGAACAATTAGAAAAAGGTTGTGAGTGAAGGAATTAGGCCGGGGTCTCACTCACGAGTGCAATGCAAGAAAAGTGTGCGAGTCTCTCGCCTCAATCCCCGGCACTGCCACCGGTGGCTCGGAGCAGAGCGTTCAACTGCAAAGAAATACATGCAGCCGCACACTCCGGTCCCGAGTGCCAGTGGTAGTGCCAAGTATTGAGGCCAGAGACTCTCGTGAGTTTCTCGCATTGCACTCGCAAGTGTGACCCGGCCTTAGGAAGATTGTTGTTTTTATCTGATTTCCTCTTTTTGTATCTCTACAGTATGTTTTGTACAATAAAGTTGTAAAATTCAAAAAAATGAGCAAACAATTGCAGGGTTCTAATGATGTCACAATGGGCTGGAGGCTATAGAATGCCCCGTCACCCAGGGTTCCATTGAGGGTTTTAGTAGGCGTTTGTGGAGAGAGGAGTGTTGTGAGCGACTTGTGCAAATATGATGCCAAGAAAGCGATTTAAGAGTATTATAGTTCTCTGTGATGCCGAGGACAGCAGCGATGATGACGATTTACATCAGGTGAGTATCATTTTATATTCTTAAATAAATAAAAAATATTTGGGATAAAAGTTCAAGAAAAGATGGTGGGACAGAAAATAGCGCTCCAAGTAGATGAGGTGATAACTCGGATCATGATTGCATAGTAAAGACTGTGTCACTTGTAATATTTGTGACAATATGTCCATGTACTGGATACATAACATTGTATGAAGACACATAAATGTCACCACCGCCCCTATCCATAGCCTAACCATAAGTGTCCCATACCCCCGCTATACTCTGTACGTGGAATAAGCACAGTGGAGACCACACTCATATCGCTGCCCACCTGTAATCAGTGGAATATGGGGTAAGATTATAGATTGGAGATGTTCATGGTTATAGATTCTATCTGACATGTTTGCCATTTTTTCAGTCTCATCGAAGAAAGAGGCCAATACCGAGGTCTCCAGGCCAAGATAACACCACTGGCTTCAATTCGGGCCCGACTCCGAGTTTACCAGGTACTGTAACCCTAATCTAGTGAAGTCTCTGAGGTATTAATAAGCCATTGTAGTCACCGGGTGCAGATCACGTGCACATTGTGGTCAGGGCTTGGATTTATCGTTATTAGTCGTCTATGGTAGAGTTTATAGCAAACATTTCTGTTCAGCATTTGGTCAGGAATATTCATGCAGACGTTATAAAGTCAGCCAGAAATGGGATTTGGGGATTGCTTCTCATGGTGGCCATGTACAGGGCGGATTACTGTAGCTGAAGGTGATTGTTTTGCCCCATGTACCTATAGGGAAACACTGGATAATTTATTAGGATTTATTTCTTTTGATATTGAGCCTCGGTCGTTGCTATTACAATATTCTAATAAGAGAGTTATATTGTGTTTCCCCCACAGATCTGAGTTTACCACCAACAGATCTTGGTCCGGACAGTACCACCTGGTAAGACACGTTTCCTCCATTACTAAGTACAAGATGGGGATTAATGATTAATGGTGGCTCATTACCTGTTACATTTATTCCACAGCTCCGATGACATCATTATTGATGATGATGACGATTCCAATAGAGCAGCAACTTCCATGTATAATAGTAAGTTATCATTTCTAGACACAATCCAGGGTTATGTTATTGTAGAGGTAACAATTACTTTTCTGTACTGTCACAGGTCAGTTTCCAAATCTAACAATTACAAGGGCGCTGATCAGGAGTTGGAACAGCGAGCCACCTGGGAAATGTGCTGTAAATGCCAGTGTCAGAGAATGACAGCAGCATTTAACAGGTTAATAGAAGCAGGCAGAGCTCCAATCCACTCTCGGCTGTCAGAGGCAGATGATGGCTGAATGACACAACCATCATCTACCATGAAAGAGGCGGGTTCAACTCCTTAGCCCTCTCCATTCATTCTCTGATGAGCGCCGTACATGGTTGTTAAGGGGTTAAATTACAGATACCTTACAGAGGTAATCCTATTTTACGCATGCTTGATTGGTGTGGATCCTGTGTCTCGGATATTTCCATATTGGGAGAGCAAGTCACCGCCATGTTGACTTATGGCCATTGTTATCCTTAGAGAATTTATTACAGATGTGCAGTACATTTGCTTGTGTCTTTTTGGAAACCCAATAGACATCAATGGAGAAATCCCTGCACCAAGGAATCCCACATCTCCATTAAAACCATGGAGGCTACCATGAATCAGCAAATGAGATGAAAATGGACCCCTACCATTTGAGGGTCCACCCTCCGGCCATTGAGGACATGTTCACTTCTGATCTTGTACTGAGCACATACAACATTACTAAGGATATATTACCTGAGTAACAGGTGGGATAGACATCTGAGAAAGTTTATGGACCCTGATGTTGCTGAACCCCATTATTATATCAGATCCTGATCTAAAGGGAAGATCCTGTGGATTTCTGGTGGTCTGGTCAGCTATGTCTTCTGCTGTGGTCGGATCCCATATTCATAGTCTTATTAGTCCTCTACACTCTATATTTATAGACCCCTCTCTAGTACGGGCTGCATACTAACATGTCTGATTTGAGCCTTATAAACAGTATTTTTACTCTTCCATATTTCTGTACAGATCATTTACCATCTGACAGCGAGGAGAGCTCCGCTACAGAGGAGAGGTAAGTTAGATCCATCTACCTCTATATAAAGCCATGAACTAGGCGAGATGTTTCCTGTGGATTTATATATGATTCTTATCTTTGCCAGGACACCACGATGTAACATCCCCGGCTGTTTCCTGGAAGAAATTATTTCTCCTACTTCCATCTATGTTACCCACTTCCAGGAAAATAAGGAGGAGCTGGTGGAGCGACTGTACAACTTGTACAACCGGACAGTCTTCGATAATAAGGTATCACATCTTGTCATGAGTTTCTGGGTGATACATGACTTCTCTATTATCTCCCCCTTTAAACAATCAATTCCAAGAAAAATGGCTCTAACTTTCTGAAAGACAGATTCCTAACCCCATTGTCATGTTTCTGTAATATAGTTATTGAATATCTCAGGTAAATCTCACTTAGTTTGGTGAATGCCGTCACCCTCTTCCCATCTGTGGGACGAGAGGAAACCTTAGATGATCCACCATGCAGAGACAAAAAGATTAGCATTTTTTAACTTGAAGTTCAAAGGATTTTTACATTTATTTATAGAAAACATTTAGTTGATATTTGGACATTTTAGAATAAGGTTATTTTTATTTTTGTTCTCACATCTTGGACTTCTCGGTAGACCCCGCGCCCCATACAAGTAGACCAGTGCTGTAAATGACATATGAGAGTTGGGGACTTTGTAAGATTGGGGGTCAAAGAGTTTACAGATGTAATGGAATTTGTTTTCTTTATTTTAGCTCCCTTTGAAAATGGACATTTTGTGGAGCAAGAGGCTGACAGCATCCGCCGGCCAATGCTGGAATAAGCTGCAGAACAACCGCCGCTTCTCATATATTGAGCTTTCCGAAAAAGTCTGCGATTCTGCCGGTAGGTTTCACATCACATCCATCCTACAGCTTCATAAGACAACCTGTATACAGGGCAAAAAAACTGCTACTTGTTATGCAGAACATCTTAGAAACTCATTGTACATACTGTCATAAGAAAAACTAAGTACACCCTCTTTGAATTTTAGTATTTTACATATCAGGAGAAAATAAAAAAAAGTATCAGCTCCATAGAAAGTCCTAAAAGTAGGGAAATACAATCTCAGAAAGCAACGTGAAAAAAAATATATTGCATCATTATTTAACAAAAAGTAGGCCAAAAGGAAACAACGGTGTGTGATAAAGTACACCGTCGATGCAACTTCAAGTTATTGCTGCTAAAGATGATTCTAAAAGCTATTGATTGATGGGGTGTACTTATTTTTCACTCTCTGCTTCTGCATTTTGAAGTAGGTTTCGGTAAATAAATAATGGCACGGTTGACTTGTCACGTGTTGTTCATCTCATGATGTATTTTGTATTTTGTCCTGCTATGTAAAACCAAATAGTTCAATCAGGGTGTACTCAGATTTTGTCATAACTGTATAACCTCTTGTTTTAGAGCGAGTACGATCCACACTTGCGCATGAGATGTGCCATGCCGCCTCTTGGATAATCAACGGTGAACGCAAAGACCACCATGGCTTGTTATGGCAGGCTTTCACAAGAAGGGTAAACCTTATCCATCCCGAGCTGCCAAAAGTGACGGAATATCACAATTATACCATCAACTACACCTACAAGTACAAATGCCACCGGTGTGATAAAGAGTAAGTGGATTTTATGACCCATCTCCTCCGGACACACAATCACTACGGAGAGACGTCCGTGCGGTTCTGTTGGTGGAATGCTTTCATACTTTACTACTATCAGAGCGGACTGACGTCTGGGGGGCGGTAGGGTTTAGGATGCTACGTGTTATATTTTCTGTGCTGGGCCAGTTCTTAATATATTGATTTCAATTTGTTCTTTTTAATATAATCCATGGTATTAATGAACGTTCATTCCAGTCCAGTAACCAATATTCCTCTTATCTTTGCAGAATTGGGCGATTTAGACCAATACCTGGCAATAAACGTAAATGCCGCCGGTGCGGAGGACGAATGCGACAACTACCCAGCAGCTAAACATGTAACTATTCTTCAGAATATTTAGTCTCTAATTTGGTTTCTTTAAAATGTAAAGTTGAGACACTTTTATATATTTTCCCCTGAGTAGCGAGACAATGAATATCTGTGTTCATCACCAGCAATTAGCGGTAAAGATCCAGAATCCGTCCTCATTGGTTCCAGATAAGCCCCGGTTACATTTCCCATAACTTGCTGGCTATGGAATGATTGACCATTCCCAGCAATTATCTACAATGCTCTGGAAAACCTTCTATGAGTTTACGCTTTGTTGGATGTAATTATTTTCTTTCTATTTTCAGGTTCATTATTGGAACAGTGAGATTCCTCTAAATATTGTCATCTCATCCCCCTGTGATGGAGGTAAGAACGAATCTTCCATTATTGTCAGCAATCAATAATAAAAGTGAATTTTACAATATTGAGAATCTGGAGTCTCTAATTTAGTCTTTTATTGAGTTTTATCATTTAAAGATTAAATACTTTTATATATTTTGCCTTTTTCCACCACCGTGTAGGGAGACAATCAGTTTACGTCTTCATCACAAGCAGCGAACAGCAAACATTCAGAATCCACCTCTTCTGATGGACACAAAGCTTCTGACGTGCGTTTTCCAGGTAAATATTTCGGTGGTTTTCCTCCAATCATTCTTGTTTTCAAGAAGTGCAACAGCGAGGACAGTGTAAGCAAGGTGTCATAACAGAAGAAATGCAATATCGGTTTTATTACTGCATTTATTTGTTCTAATTATTATTTTTTCTTGCTGCACAATTTTTAAATTCTGTCTGAGAAAGAAAGTTATCAGCCTACTGCTGCGGAGGAATCTCCAACACCCAGTCTGACGGGCGAGATGAGCACCTCTGACATGGCATGCCGTATAGATCTGTTGTGAGTGCTCTCACCATAGCCGTATGGCTCATGTCGCATTTACCTCACATTACACTATTATTGGCAGCTTCCTATTTCCAATCTCCACATTGGCCTTCTTTGTAGACAATATATAATGCAATATTTCAGGTCTATTTCACCTTCAGCTGATGACCAGGAATACAATGCTGAAGTTCCTTCTCGGAGTTTGTTTCTTTTGATCACCAGTACTTTTTCTCAAGTTTTTTATAAACATCTTTTAATTGTTTTCAGGTTAATGAGAAAGGCGACTTATCGCTTCTACACAGGCATGACACATCATGGAAGAAAACGGTGAATTCCGGCCCCGACCTGCGCTGAGAACAGTTTCCAAGACCTGGAGAATCTCTACAAGTGCTTTATAATCAGAGCTGCCCAGCAATGGATATGGCGCTGGACATTTGAACTTCAATAGTCATCAATTGCTTTTTTTTCTAATTTTTCTGAGTTAGATATAAATACCATTAAAAAATGAATATATTAATTCTTTCTAGTTTGGGATTTTTGTTCTGCAAAACGATGGCTGTTGATAAACATATTACAATCAATGTTGTCTACTTGTGATATTCAGCCATAATCCGCCTCGCACAATCGAGAGGAGCGGAGCTTTGTCTGCTGCTGTTAAACTGTTAAATGCAGCTGTCAATCTGTGAGAGTTGCATTTCACCCCTTAACGTCTAATGACGGACACAGTCCATCATGGCTGGGTGTCAGTTTCCGCACCAGGACGGACAGTGTCCATCATGCATGTAAAGTGTCACTAAAACTTGCAAACACCCAGTGATAGTTCAGTGCCGGCACATGTGTATGACAGCTGAGAGGCACGGAAAGAGGTAGCGTAGTTACCAGGGGGGCAGAGGGTGTTGTTGCCTCGGGCCCCTTGCTTTGAGGGGGCCCACCCAGAGCTACTGACATGGAGTATACCACATGAGAAACTGGGTCTGAGCAGAAAAAGTAACTTAATGTGCATGCAAAATGTAATTGCATATGAACACATGACCTTTACACAGAGAAAACCAAAAACAAAACACAAAACAAATATCCTGGAATAAAAAAGTAAAAAAATATATATTGCAAAAATTGCATGAAAGTAGTAATAGTAATAATAATGGTATTTAGTTTACATAATTTTGATCAAAATAATGTAGAAGCCATCCCGCCACATCACGGCAACCCTTGTGGGACAGTCCTAACTCTTGTATTTAAAACCTTTCCACTTGTCAAGTGACTCCAGAAAAGGGGCAAAAAATGTCCTCCAGATTGGCGCGCCTCGAGTCCAGATGGATCTGGACACTTAAAACTGTGCATCCTCATGGGTTGAACGAAAATTTAAGTTTTGCCCCTTTTCTGGAGTAGGTGTGTACTTTTTGTAATTAGCTGTTTTCTTGTCTTTTGTTTTTAACCTTCCTTTTGTTTTATCTTTTTTATTATATACAGTGCTTAATATTGTGGATTCCGAAAGGTTTTTGTGGATACATGATGAAGTGGACCATATTCCATCATTTGGATCTTCACATTGAATAACGCCATGTGACGAATTTTACACTATGGACAATGGATGGGTGTTATGAGTTGGGGTTGTTATTATATGAATCCTACCGCTCATACGTCTTGGTATATTGTAGATATACCGTGAGACATGATGTTTACTAAAGTGTATTTCAACTCTATCTGGGCAATCTAATGTTCTGTATATACAGTTATACTTATATATCCATACTTATGATGGCATAAATTTTTATGTTATATTTTCTATGATTGCTCCAGGTATACCTTTGGTATTTGGATGTATATTAGGGTTATATGTGCGGGTTTGGCTTTGAGGGCATCTCTTATTTCTATTTAGCAATAACACTGGTGCTGCGGGCAAAAAATAGGAAGAGGTTATTTATTTTTATATATTTTTTATATATATATGGTTACATCAATATGCTCATTATATTTGGCTTTTGATATTTATTTACCTTTTCAATTGCATGCAGCACCAGTGTTTTATCTGTTATCTATTATTTTTTACTATTCTTGATAATATACTGGCGATCTCATCCCTCAGACCGGCTATTTCTGCCTTTTTGATATGCTGGATCTTTTGCCCCTAACTAATATGGCGCCTATCCATACATGTTTGTTATGCGCATGCCCGATCTACATTGTGTGACTTGTTGGTCCCTCCTCCCGGCCGGCGCATGGCGGCTTTGGGCGTCCGGTCACGTGGGGCCCCACGTCATCCGGACGTCACGGCTGTCCATCTGCCGAGCGTGGGGGTGGGTCCACGGTTACCCGGGTAGCGCTGAATGACTTCCGTCCAATACATGGACTGGCCCTTCCGGTCTCTGCACTATAAGAAGCACTGAGGTTCATTGTCTTATAGCGCCCCCTGACGATGGCTCCCGAAACGCGCGTCGGGGCGGGTACCTGGTCCTTTCACTTGTCGCTGTGCACGGGCACTTGAACTGGTAATGTAGGACAGATTTATATTTCCTTGTCATGACCCTGTGTAATCCACTTTGAGGTTATTATTGTTTTATATAGTGGGCCATCTTCCCACACTACTCTTTGTGTGTTATGACCGTGTGCCATATTACATGATGATATCACTGCTACACTGAGTGGGGTTTGTTCCCACTTTGAGTGGTTGTTATAACATCTCTGTGTTTCTTCCTTTTGTCCTTCCCATTTGGGTTATGCTTGATTGATATGTGAGGACTTCTGGTACCTTTTTTATGACAAGTTACCAACTGTTGCAATTTTTAATGGTATAGTCCCTTGCCCTGTATCCTAAATAAAGCAATTTTATTTATTGACCTGTTTGTTGTCAGGAAGTTTGTTCCTTTCTTCCTTCCCCTTGTAACTTTCATCAAGAAGAACAAGTCATGGATTTCCAATGACTTTTGCATTCCAGTCGCAGACATGGCAGACTAGGCATGGTGTCATTTTTAGTGTCATGCATTGATTTTGCGCTATTGCAGTCTGTGACACGTTTATTGTGGCTTCTGTGCCTACTGTTCCTACTGCTGCTGATGTTACAAACATTTTTTTTAAATGTGGAGACTCCAAGTTTGGTCTCCATATGGTGTGTTGCCTGTAGTGGAAGGGGTGTCACAGCACAATTATACTATTTCCACTCTGGGAAAATTGATGCCACTTTAGTGGTGTAGGACAATTATTTTATGAAATGTGGAGACACAAAGTTGGGACTCCATCTGGTGGGTTGCCTGTAGTGGAAGGGATGTCAGATGCCCATTATACTGTTTCTACTCTGGGAAATATAATGCAACTTTAGTGCTGTGTGACAACAATTTTTTGAAATGTGGAGACACCAAGTTGGGTCTTTATCTGTTGGGTTGACTGTAGTGGCAGGGGCATCAGAGGGTCGTTATACTATTTCTACTCTGGGGAAATTGATGCCACTTTAGTCGTGTAGGACAATTATTTTGTGAAATGTGGAGATTCCAAGTAACGTCTCCATCTGGTGGGTTGCCTGTAGTGGAAGTGGTGTCAGAGGCGCATTATACTATTTCTAATATGGGGAAACTGATGCCATTTTAGTGGTGTGTGAGAATATTTTTTATAAATGTGGAGACTCCAAGCTGGGTCTCCCTCTGGCGTGTTGCCTGTAGTGGAATAGTTGTCAGAAGCCCATTGTACTGGTTCTACTCTGGGGAAATTGATGCCACTTTATTCGTGTGTGACAATAATTTCTTGAATGTTTGCACTCAAAGTTGGGTCTCCATCTCGTGGGTTACTTGTAGTGGAAAGGATGTCAGAGGCCCATTGCTCTATTTCTATTTTGGGGAAATTGATACCACTTTATTGGTGTGTGGCAATATTTTTTTAAATGTTTGCACTACAAGTTGGAATTAGAGATGGTCTATTTCACCATGGATGGAAGACACCCCTTGTCAGAAAAGGAAAAGAGAAAACTAACAAAGGACACAGGCAGAGGCGCACATGAATGACAGTGGTTAGAGAGGTGTTAGTATTTTGATATTCAGGCTAAATATTGGTGAATAAACGTGAATTGTCAGCTCTGCTCATGGACCTTAAGGAAGAAGTTGTTCTTCATTTGTATCTGGATCCTCAGTGAAATGTAACAAATGTTTACAGATCTCTGAAGTCAACACTTACTTTCTGACCAGAATGGTTTTCTACATTTGCATAACATGAAGCTCACGGACCCACCATTTAAAAGCTCCAATGGGGTTCTATATCAGGGACAGGAAATTATTCATTTGAGGAAAGCGTTTGCAAATATCCAATTAGGAGAAGGAGCCACCACTCCTTCTGGGCATGAAATTCCACAAAGGCTTAGAACACGGTGGAGCTGGAGTTCCTATGTAGGGTAATGAAGTAGTTTGGGTTTGGTGAGAATTTTACTAGGTGGATCCAAGGCCGGAACAAGGTATTTTGGTGCCGTAGGCAGATGAAGCCGATGGTGCCCCCCCCGATGAACTTTCAGTCCCTAAGTAAAGGAATGGGTCAGAGACTAAAGCGACAGGTCCCCTAACGCCCCTGTCCTTTCCTTCTGATGGGTTAAGTAGCAAGCTGTTAAGACTACTATCAATAGAATTTCTACCTTTTTCACTCAAAAATACCAGCAAAAGTATAAAGAGTGATGTGATGTACTTTAGAGAAGTGGCTCAACAGGGAGTATTTTTTTTAAGATAGATATAGAATCATTCATTGTTTAAGGACCATTAAAAGAATACAAATCGCTATATTCATCCCTGACAGCCTATATTGTAAATCTCAGACCTAGTGATGGTCATGGAAACTAATATAGCTTAACTATAATGGGGGCTGTTTGCTTTCAGTTAAGATGTCCAGCATTTGGAAGACATCATAATAGAAACTAAACAGACCCTATTATAGATAAAGGGATACATATGATGATTTTACTCCCATCAGGGTAGTTCTGGTGCCGTATTTCTGTATTGATGGTGCTTCTGCTGATGTATTCATGTATGGATGGTGGTTCTAACAATGTATTTATGTAGTAATGAATGTTCTGGTGACTGATTCATAACCAGAACCATCATCAATATAAAACCAAAATCATCCTCACTACATAAATTGAACACCAGAGCTATCACTAGTACATACATACGGCACCAGAACCATCATTAGTAAATAACTATGTCGTTAGAACTTCCATCAGTATATGAATATGGCACCAGAACCACCATCAGTAGATAAATGCATCACCAGAAAGCTCATCAGTACAGGACTACATCACCAGAACCACTATCAGTACATTAATGTGTCACCAGAACCACAGCCAGTGAAATAAGTACAACATCAGCACCATTATCTACATAATTACGGCACCAGAACTGTAAGGAAAACACACGAGAGAAGAGATGGGGGATACGGAGCTTACACAGCCACAGCTCTCTGGCGCCCCCTTACCCTCAGGTCAGTCAGGGAACTCCACCTAGGTTAAGTAGTGGCCGGAGAGGCTGCCCTGTCATGTACTGGTTATCAGGGCACTCTGCAGTGATTGCTGTATATATATCACCAGTCCCAGTCCGGGAATATATATATACAGTATATATAAAAACCTCAAAAGACAAAGGCTAAATGTGTGCAGCTAGCTTTTTAACCCCTAGCTCGCCCCTCCAATATTTGCCATTGTCCCTCTGGGTTGGACTGATTTCTGCTCCCTTGAACTCTAGCTAAAATAAATCCCAATATTTAGGCTGGGTCATAACTTCCTAGCGGGAGGTTCAAATCAACGACTGCCATCTCAGCGCGTTCGTTGGGTCTGGAAAGATATTGAGAGTCCAAACTTGGGTCGGCTAAGTGGTTCTGGAGAGCCAGTCTCGATGCTTAGTATCTGGGGCAACTAGAAATATATGAGACAATGGTACTCTCATAATTCATCTCTAGGTGTCGGTGACGCTCAGTCTAGATCTTCCTTTGGTGTTGGCCACCTTGCACAAAAGATAGCAGGCGGTTCTAGCTCTTGCCGTCATTAACACGTGGCCTCTAATTCTCTGACCAAATGGTGAAGTTCTGTTCTTTTGGGGATTTGTGTACTTATCCCAAGGGTGGGGGGCCACTTCAGGAGTGGAGGAAGATCTCTGGACAATATATTGGGCCTGAATTAGTACATCCAAAATGGAGTCTCCCTCATCCCTCACTTGGGGCTGTTTGGTTTCAGTTAATATGTCCAGCATTTGGAAGACATCATAATAGAAACTAAACAGACCCTATTATAGATATAGGGATACATATGATGATTTTACTCCCATCATGTTAGTTCTGGTGCCATATACCTTGTGAGAATCAGGGAGGAATAGTGGATGAGGGCAGGTATATCTCGCCCAGATACCTTTCCTATGTGGCCTGGTCCGGTCAGTATCTCACCTGGTGACTAATGAATAATGGGAAGCGGATATAAAAGGAGGCCAGGTGGTGTGTTAGTAGCTCAGCCTGGGGAACACAGAGAGCCTGTCTGTGTGAGCGACACTTGTGAGTGAAAGCTGTGCTTACGGTAACGCTGGTTTGGGTGGCTGGGAGAAGCCCTCCAGTTGGTAGTTAGTACGGACCCTGTTTAGTTAGTGTCGGACAGGCAAGGAATTGTTTTATGTTTATTTTCCTGTATGTTTTGCTTTCACCTGAAATAATCCTGACCCAGCGTCAGTTATGTCCGAAACCCGGCTGTGCACCTGAGTTTCATGCTAAACCCACGTGATCTTTGACCCCAGCAAAGGTGATCCCGGAGTGTTTTATCACACCCTGTATTGATGGTGCCTCTGGTGATATATTCATGTATGGATGAAGGTTCGTATAATGTAGTGATGAATGTTCTGGAGATTGATTCGTAACCAGAACCATCATCAATATGAAACCAAAATCATCATAAGTACATAAATTGAACACTAGAGCTTTCACTAGTACATACATACGGCACCAGAACCATCATTAGTAAATAACTATGTCACTACAGCTTCTATCAGTATATGAATATGGCACCAGAAGCACCATCAGTAGATAAATGTATCACCAGAAAGATCATCAGTACAGGACTACATCACCAGAACCACTATCAGTACATTAATGCGTCACCAGAACCACAGCCAGTAAATAAATACACCAGCATCATTATCTACATAAATACTGCACCAGAATCATCACTGGTAAATAACTATGTCACTAGAGCCACTATCAGTACATGAATACAGCCCAATAGCCAGCATCAGGAGATAAAGGCATCACCAGAATCATCATCAGTACATGAATACATCACGAGAACCACAGCCAGTAAATAAATACAACATCATCATCATCATCAGTGTATGTGGACACCACCAAAACTATCACTAGTACATGAATACATCACCAGAACCACCATCAGTACTGTTGGGGTGATCTCGTAATGTGAGATCTTAGTGACTGCCTGCCCCTGACCTGATAAATATGAGCCGAATGCATGCATAGAAGACGGACATCAGACACAAGGTCAGGTGTGCTCCTCTCTTGGACAGAGCTGTCACAGAACTGACTTTATTAGTATAAACAAAAGACCATGTAATAGGCAGGAAAAGGGCATTGCTCAGCTTCTCCGGAGCCATTGTACCAGTCTGTATAAGGTCCGTGCTAAGTCTATTCCACATATGGTCTTCAGTGTATCCTCATCACATTCCAAGGATTCCAGGGCATAGTTCCAGCATATAGACACCACCTTGCCACACCACGTCTGAACTAGCTTATGTTAGATTAATAATTGATTTCATTAGCCGTTCTCTCCTTCACAGTACAGCAATAAGTTGTATTGTCAAGTCAGGCCCATATACCGTATATACTCGCGTATAAGCCGAGATTTTCAGCCCATTTTTATGGCTGAAAGTCCCCTCTCGGCTTATACGCGAGTCATATATGCCAGGGGGTCGTGGGGTGGGGCGGGGGAGTCAAATCACACTGAGCCCCTCTGGCATGGTCTCTGCAGCCCCCCTGCTTGTCCCACTGTCTCAGGCTCCTTACTTCAGCGGTCATGTGGTACTGCTCATTAAAGTCATGAATATGCGCATATTTATGACTTTAATGAGCGGTACCACGTGACCGCTGAAGGAAGGAAGGGAATCCTTCGGAGAATGGGGCTGCAGAGACCACGCCAGGAGGGGGTAAGTATACACGATATTCACCTGTCCCCATTCCAACGCTGCTCACCGCTGTCTGCCGCGTCCTCTGTTAGTGACATTCAGGCAGCAGAGGGCGCGATGACATGGTTACTGCGCGCTGTGCCCTCTGCTGCCTGAACATCACTGATGGAGGACACGGCAGACACCGGCACCTGTTCCCCAGTGAAGGAGAGGTGAGTATGTCTTTTTTTATTTGCAGCAGCATATGGGGTATAATCTATGGAGAAGCATATGGGGGAAGCATGCATATGGGGTATAATCTATGGAGAAGCATATGGTGGCATAATCTGGGGGCAGCATATGGGGGCATAATCTATGGAAAATTTTATGTAGCAGCATATGGGGCATAATCTATGGAGCACCTTATGGGGCAGCATATGGGGGCATAATCTATGGAGCATCTTATGGGGCAGCATATGGCGGCATAATCTTTGGAGCAGCATATGGGGCCTATTCTATGGAGCAACTTATGGGGCAGCATATGGGGGCATAATCTATGGAGCATCTTATGGGGGCATAATCTATGGAGCATCTTATGGGGGCATAATCTATGGAGCATCTTATGGGGCCTATTCTGTGGAGCATCTTATGGGGCCATTATTAACCTTTGTGCAGCATTATATGGGGTGTATTTTGTATGGAGCATTTTATGGGGCCATCATAAACTGTATGGAGCATTATATGGGGCTCCTGATTCAATATGGATGTTCAAAAACATTTAATCTACTGATGTCTCAATTACAGTAATTTTACTTTTATTGGTATCTATTTTTATTTTTGAAATTTACCAGTAGCTGCTGCATTTTCCACCCTAGGTTTATACGCGAGTCAATAAGTTTTCCCAGTTTTTTGTGGCAAGAGTAGGGGGGTCAGCTTATACACGGGTCGGCTTATACACAAGTATATACGGTACATTTGTTATTCAATTAAATTAAATGATTATTAAGAAAAAATCAAGACAATTAATGCAGGGGTGAGAATAAATTACCAAAAAGAAGGGGCAACACAAGGAGTCTATTGCACAGATATTATGCACTTCAATGTACTATGGCTACATAGGATGTAATATGGTTGTAAAAAGAATTAATAAGCCACAAAAAATAAGAAAATTGATATACTGATATTATAAATAATCAGTGCAAATAGTGAAAAAATCATTCATAAAAAGCACAAATTTGTAAAGACCAATCTATATATAAAAAGTGCAATGTGCAGAAATTCATAGATAGTGGGCTTAGGCACAAGTTTGTAAAGACCAATACATATATAGAGTGCAATATGCACGAATTCATAGACAGTGGGCTTAGGCACACAACTGCATAAATGTATATCACTAATTCAACAAATGACTAGTGTAGATAGCCATGTGGGCAGAGATAAATATATGTCACAACAGATATCCATTTAAATAAAAATGCTCAGTGGCAGGTTCTAAATAGAGGTGTCCAATGACAATTAGTCATATATGCGGCTGCAAGTAAAACTGTATTGAAAAGTACATATACATGTGCCAAAAAATTGCACTCAATCAATATCTTATGCCAATGTGTGATAGATCCCCAGGATGCACCAGTCCCCGACGCGCGTTTCGGCGTCTGTCTTCGTCAGTTTTTTTTCGTTGTGATATGATTTGATATCCGATTTGTCCTTATTTGTCTTATATTGTCCATTTGTGCTTTGATAAGGCTTATTATATAATTTTTAACACCATTTATAATTTTCCTTAAACATGCAACTTTGACCTTGGTATTTTGTTGAACCATATACATTTGGATCTCATGAACCAACAACTCCCAATATGTATTAAACAATGATAAGGAGATGCTGGGAGTGGTTGTTATCAGTCATTATCAGACTGCGGACCATGCAGGAACCACAATACTGATGAAACGCAGGCATATGTAAATGTTTATATCCAGGTACCTAATAGGTGACATCTTCTCTGATTGAGTGGTTTCTTTCTTCTTATTTCCATCTTGACCAGATGCCATGATGACTTTTCACATCCACAGCTGTTCTCTGCAGACTTCTCTCTTCTCCAATCTTCTGGAGCACATCCCCACATGGTGACCTTAAAAGTCAAAGTGTTACTAGATTGCCTTCTGCACAAAGATATCTGTCAATACTATGCCCTAAATAAGCCTCCTATGGTGTATGGCCTCCACACTGTCTGCCTTACTAAGAAGGGGTGGAAAAACCACTAAAATGCGACTACAGATCCAGTGTAAAAATAGAGTATCTTTATTAAGACAAGTACACAGTACAGGACAAAGAAAGTGTGGAATGGTGCATAAAAACAACCCACGCAGTGTGAACTACAAAACAGACCCACCTCAGGAACTCATCATATTATATTCCAAAACAGAACAAATATATATATAGGAAATGCATCTGTGGTCACCTAAATACCTTCATGCGTCATATAAATCCCCATAAATTATATATATCAATAATCAAGCCCACCTTAACAGCATGTCACAGCATCAGTATGAGCCCATGAATCACTATAACACAAATACCAAAGGAGCGCTATACAAGAGAAGGTCCAAATATATATGGGGTATAGGTTCCTGCACAATCCCACCATACCGAGATGAATGTAATATAGCTCTGGCCATAGTCCCAGTCCAGATAGTACTTAGCTCAATTCCCACTCATTCAAAATTAAAAACCGGGAACAGTTGAATCTCACCAAAATAAGTCGGTAGGTCGGAGAGTCCTGGGGGGGGTCCGTGCATCTGCCCCGACGCGCGTTTCGGATGCTCGTCCTTCGTCAGGGGGCGTGATAAACAGCGAGACCGGGAAGTTTAAAAAGACCGTGGACCGGAAGTCCGACCGGAAGTGACGCATCCGCAGTCATGACGACCAGGGATGTGAGGCGGCGCCAGCGTCTATCAGTGCGCGCCAAGGTATACAACGACACCATGGCAACGCACCGATCACAGACGCCAGAGGCCGCGTCACAGCCCCAGACCATGACACGCATGCGTGCTGGTCAGGACAGATCATGTGGGTCAAACTGGAATCCATAACAATTAGCACAGGGAATATTTCTAATCATATAAGGGACATAATGTTTGAACAGGACATAGAAATAATCAGAATCAATGAATCAGTTTGAAAATACTAAGGGGCATATAAGATATAATAAATGGCCGTTTATATGTATTCTAGTAAATATATCAGTAGCAGCATACATATGCTTTAGCCCATTAGTCACACATACCATATATAGAATGGCCCTATGCACATATGTACTCTAATAGACATATCAATAATGATATATATATATAGTTTAAGCCACATTAACCATATATATCATATAAGGCACACCAATACACATGTTATCAATACTAAATAATGTTTGCCTGTGTACAAATTGCTATACTATCACTTTAAGGATAAATATACCATAAATAGTATAAACTGTGCCAGCCACAAACGAATAAAGCATATAATATATTATGGAGCAAGCAGGTTCATAGATCCATCCTATTTCCCTTCCATTAGATGACAATAATACAGTAAATATTTATCCCACATATAAAGGAGATAAGTACAAATGTCCCTGCAAAAAACTGCTTAGTCAATCCCATGAATTGCCTCTAGTGATTCCTTGATTATCATAAGACAATACTTGTACAAGTGCAACAGGGATAAACATATATAATGGATTGTAGGTATAACATGTTGGTATATGGCCCTCGTAGATCAGGATGTAAAAGGTCCACGGATCCGGCTCCCGATGTAACACAGCATGATAAACTAAAGGCCTAAAAGTAAGAAATATAAAATAAAATAGAAATTAATGACAGCCAGATAAAAACAATCACACTAACGTGGATGGCTAGATGCACAGAATGATACAGCCAGCGGGTGACCATAGAAAAGACGCAAAATTAAGGCATTCATTTAACCCATTCGGATGGACCGTATTTAAGGTCCATATCCATCTTGCCTCACACTGGGCTAGACGTAATGAGAGCCTACCTCCCCGAATACCGAAGTTCAAACTATCAATCCCTTTGACTCTGAATAACTTGCTATCACACTGGTGATGTAACTTAAAGTGCTTAGGTATGGTCTTAAGCAATGAAATATCATTTTCATTCGCCGCAGCCTGTATACCTAACACGTGCTCCCTGACCCTAACTTTCAGTTGACGTGTGCTCAATCCCACATAGATCAGGGAGCACGGACAGGTGGCGTAGTATATCACATATTTTGATAAGCAAGTGATTCTCTTTTTGATTTTGAATACCTTAGTACCAGATGAGTCCATAAATGTATCACTACGATCGATATTGGTACAAGCCACGCATTGTCCACAGGTGAAACACCCTATTCGTGGAGTACCACCGCTCAAAAATGTCAATGGTGGATTGGTCTCGTAATGGCTCCTAATTAGATGTCCCCGCAGATTCTTAGCCCTACGATATGCGATGCTGGGCTTTTTGGGTAACATTTTGGCCATTATTGGATCAGCTAATAAGATAGGCCAGGACCTTTCCAATATCTTCCTGACCCTATCTGATTGGGAGTGAAAGGTGGTTACAAATCTCAATCGATCTTCTTTAGATGGAGAGACATCAGTCTTATATAAAAGGGAATTACGCGTACTGTACTTTGCACGATTGTATGCTTTTTTAATTGATCTATGACTGTAACCCCTCTCCCGAAAACGCTGTTTTAAGTCCTTGGCCTGTATTTCATAGTCGACATCTGTCGAGCAAATACGCCTTAGGCGCAAAAATTGTCCTGTCGGAACTGATCTAATCATATGGCCGGGATGTGAGGAGGAGGCATGTAACAGCGAATTCGTAGAGGTCGGTTTTCTAAAGATGTTGGTCTGAATCAAATCATGATCATCCCTCCTGAGTAGAACATCCAAGAATTCAATTTTATTCTCATTGTACGCAAAGGTCAGCTTGATGTTCAGCATGTTGTCATTAAGCTGTTGGAAACATTGTCCCAGCAAATGGCTAGGACCCTGCCAGATCAAAAACACGTCATCTATGTACCTCGTCCATAGAAGGACGCGGTCCATAGATGCGTGTAGATCTGACTGAAAGAGATCCCTCTCCCACAGACCCAGGAACAGATTAGCATAGGAGAGCGCATAGGCCGTCCCCATGGCTGTCCCCTGGGTCTGCAGGAAGAAGGACCCCTTAAAGACGAAAAAATTGTGCGTGAGTGCAAATAAGAGCATATGTAAATGCTTACACCCAGGTACCTAATAGGTGACATCTTCTCTGATTGAGTGGTTTCTTTCTTCATATTTCCATCTTGACCAGATGCCATGATGACTTTTCACATCCACAGCTGTTCTCTGCAGACTTCTCTCTTCTCCAATCTTCTGGAGCACATCCCCACATGGTGACCTTAAAAGTCAAAGTGTTACTAGATTGCCTTCTGCACAAAGATATCTGTCCATACTATGCCCTAAATAAGCCTCCTATGGTGTATGGCCTCTACACTGTCTGCCTTACTAATCCACAACCACATTACTGTGTGCCATTATCAGCTATAACTGCTACAATGTCATTTTTTCTTCTCCAGCCAGATGGCGTCGCCGTCAGGATATGTGCACACGATGCATATTTGCTGCGGATCCGCCGCGGATTTTTCCGCGCAGAAACGCTGCAGATCCGCACTGTGATTTACAGTACAATGTAAATCAATGGGGAAAATAAATCCTGTGCAGAAAAATCAGTGCGAATTTGCTGCGGGTTTAAAAGAAGTGCATGTCACTTCTTGTCTGCGGTTTTGCTGCAGTTTTCCACTTGCTCCATTCTACAAAACCACAGGTGGAAAACCGCAGTGGAAAACCGCACAAAAACCGCAAAAAAAAGGAAGAAATCCACAGGAAAAATGCCGGTCATTAAATCCGTGGGAGGATCCGCACCGTGTGCACATGGCCTCACCTGCACAACAGCAGCTATTGGATCTCTATACAAACCGATATCTGCTGCTGCGCAGGCTCCCCGGCGCCATTCTCAAAATGACTTTCTTTTTTTTCCCTCGCTCAAGTAAATCTGCAAAAGGCATTCAGTGCACAGTAACCATGCGACTATGATGAAGCGCATTTATCATGCAAACTGCGGGGCAGGGCAGTGAGAGATCAGTGGGGGGGTCAGTAGTCTGCATTATGAATATCTCATCGGAGCACCACATACATGAACCCCGTCCTAGGGCACGAGAATCTCAATAATATGAAACTGAAAATAAAGATTAAGAAACAGCCACAAGACGGCTTTCATCAACCAAGGCATCATTTTATTCAGTATAACAGCACCGACCTGACATTGTGTGTAGGTCACTATGCACAATCCTGCTGACAGGTTCCCTTTAAGTAGGCGGCTTTATATCACAAGAGTGGATTTCGTTAGGAAATGGATAAGGCAAAAATGGAGCATTACAGAACAGAAGAAATTACTAAAGAGAGTGATAAAATATGACGGTGTGGTTTTGCTCCTCTCAGAATTTTGAAAATTGTGTGAACAATTGGAAAAAAAATGTGGAGAGCATTAAACCTCGGGGGAGAGATAATCAACAGCTTAAACATCAGTGAGTTTTTTATTTTTATATATTTGCTTATGTTGGGTTTTTTATTATTATTTTTTTCTGAACAATTAGAAAAAGGTTGTGAGTGAAGGAATTAGGCCGGGGTCTCACTCGCGAGTGCAATGCAAGAAAAGTGTGCGAGTCTCTCGCCTCAATCCCCGGCACTGCCACCGGTGGCTCGGAGCAGAGCGTTCAACTGCAAAGAAATACATGCAGCCGCACACTCCGGTCCCGAGTGCCAGCGGTAGTGCCAAGTATTGAGGCCAGAGACTCTCGTGAGTTTCTCGCATTGCACTCGCAAGTGTGACCCGGCCTTAGGAAGATTGTTGTTTTTATCTGATTTCCTCTTTTTGTATCTCTACAGTATGTTTTGTACAATAAAGTTGTAAAATTCAAAAAATGAGCAAACAATTGCAGCATTCTAATGATGTCACAATGGGCTGGAGGCTATAGAATGCCCCGTCACCCAGGGTTCCGTTGAGGGTTTTAGTAGGCGTTTGTGGAGAGAGGAGTGTTGTGAGCGACTTGTGCAAATATGATGCCAAGAAAGCGATTTAAGAGTATTATAGTTCTCTGTGATACCGAGGACAGCAGCGATGATGACGATTTACATCAGGTGAGCATCATTTTATATTCTTAAATAAATAAAAAATATTTGGGATAAAAGTTCAAGAAAAGATGGTGGGACAGAAAATAGCGCTCCAAGTAGATGAGGCGATAACTCGGATCATGATTGCAGAGTGAAGACTGCGTCACTTGTAATATTTGTGACAATATGTCCATGTACTGGATACATAACATTGTATGAAGATACATAAATGTCACCACCGCCCCTATCCATAGCCTAACCATAAGTGTCCCATACCCCCGCTATACTCTGTACGTGGAATAAGCACAGTGGAGACCACACTCATATCGCTGCCCACCTGTAATCAGTGGAATATGGGGTGAGACTATAGATTGGAGATGTTCATGGTTATAGATTCTATCTGACATGTTTGCCATTTTTTCAGTCTCATCGAAGAAAGAGGCCAATACCGAGGTCTCCAGGCCAAGATAACACCACTGGCTTCAATTCGGGCCCGACTCCGAGTTTACCAGGTACTGTAACCCTAATCTAGTGAAGTCTCTGAGGTATTAATAAGCCATTGTAGTCACCGGGTGCAGATCACGTGCACATTGTGGTCAGGGCTTGGATTTATCTTTATTATTCGTCTATGGTAGAGTTTATAGCAAACATTTCTGTTCAGCATTTGGTCAGGAATATTCATGCAGGCGTTATAAAGTCAGGCAGAAATGGGATTTGGGGATTGCTTCTCATGGTGGCCATGTACAGGGCAGATTACTGTAGCTGAAGGTGATTGTTTTGCCCCATGTACCTATAGGGAAACACTGGATAATTTATTAGGATTTATTTCTTTTGATATTGAGCCTCGGTCGTTGCTATTACAATATTCTAATAAGAGAGTTATATTGTGTTTCCCCCACAGATCTGAGTTTACCACCAACAGATCATGGTCCGGACAGTACCACCTGGTAAGACACGTTTCCTCCATTACTAAGTACAAGATGGGGATTAATGATTAATGATGGCTCATTACCTGTTACATTTATTCCACAGCTCTGATGACATCATTATTGATGATGACGATTCCAATAGAGCAGCAACATCCATGTATAATAGTAAGTTATCATTTCTAGACACAATCCAGGGTTATGTTATTGTAGAGGTAACAATGACTTTTCTGTACTGTCACAGGTCAGTTTCCAAATCTAACAACTAAAAGGGCGCTGATCAGGAGTTGGAACAGCGAGCCACCTTGGAAATGTGCTGTAAATGCCAGTGTCAGAGCAGTATTTAACAGGTGAACAGAAGCAGGCAGAGCTCCAATCCACTCTCGGCTGTCAGAGGCAGATGATGGCTGAATGACACAACCATCATCTGCCATGAAAGAGGCGGGCTCAACTCCTTAGCCCTCTCCATTCATTCTCTACTGATGAGCGTCGTACATGGTTGTTAAGGGGTTAAATTACAGATACCTTACAGAGGTAATCCTATTTTACGCATGCTTGATTGGTGTGGATCCTGTGTCTCGGATATTTCCATATTGGGAGAGCAAGTCACCGCCATGTTGACTTATGGCCATTGTTATCCTTAGAGAATTTATTACAGATGTGCAGTACATTTGTTTGTGTCTTTTTGGAAACCCAATAGATATCAATGGAGAAATCCCTGCACCAAGGCATCCCACATCTCCATTAAAACCATGGAGGCTACCATGAATCAGCAAATGAGGTGAAAATGGAACCCTACCATTTGAGGGTCCACCCTCCGGCCATTGAGGACATGTTCACTTCTGATCTTGTACTGAGCACATACAACATTACTAAGGATATATTACCTGAGCAACAGGTGGGATAGACATCTGAGAAAGTTTATGGACCCTGATGTTGCTGAACCCCATTATAATGTCAGATCCTGATCTGAAGGGAAGATCCTGTGGATTTCTGGTGGTCTGGTCAGCTATGTGTTCTGCTCTGGTCGGATCCCATATTCATAGTCTTATTAGTCCTCTACACTGTATATTTATAGACCCCTCTCTAGTACGGGCTGCATACTAACACGTCTGATTTGAGCCTTATAAAAAGTATTTTCACTCTTCCATATTTCTGTACAGATCATTTACCATCTGACAGCGAGGAGAGCTCCGCTACAGAGGAGAGGTAAGTTAGGCCAGATCCATCTACCTCTATATAAAGCCATGAACTAGGCAAGATGTTTCCTGTGGATTTATATATGATTCTTATCTTTGCCAGGACACCACGATGTAACATCCCCGGCTGTTTCCTGGAAGAAATTATTTCTCCTACTTCCATCTATGTTACCCACTTCCAGGAAAATAAGGAGGAGCTGGTGGAGCGACTGTACAACTTGTACAACCGGACAGTCTTCGATAATAAGGTATCACATCTTGTCATGATTTTCTGGGTGATACATGACTTCTCTATTATCTCCCCCTTTAGACAATCAATTCCAAGAAAAATGGCTCTAACTTTCTGAAAGGCAGATTCCTAACCCCATTGTCATGTTTCTGTAATACAGTTATTGAATATCTCAGGTAAATCTCACTTAGTTTGGTGAATGCCGTCACCCTCTTCCCATCTGTGGGACGAGAGGAAACCTTAGATGATCCACCATGCAGAGACAAAAAGATTAGCATTTTTTGGCTTGAAGTTCAAAGGATTTTTACATTTATTTATAAAAAACATTTAGTTGATATTTGGACATTTTAGAATAAGGTTATTTTTATTTTTGTTCTCACATCTTGGACTTCTCGGTAGACCCCGCGCCCCATACAAGTAGACCAGTGCTGTAAATCACATATGAGAGTTGGGGACTTTGTAAGATTGGGGGTCAAAGAGTTTACAGATGTAATGGAATTTGTTTTGTTTATTTTAGCTCCCTTTGAAAATGGACATTTTGTGGAGCAAGAGGCTGACAGCATCCGCCGGCCAATGCTGGAATAAGCTGCAGGACAACCACCGTTTCTCATATATTGAGCTTTCTGAAAAAGTCTGCGATTCTGCCGGTAGGTTTCACATCACATCCATCCTACAGCTTCATAAGACAACCTGCATACAGGGCAAAAAAACTGCTACTTGTTATGCAGAACATCTTACAAACTCATTGTACATACTGTCATAAGAAAAACTAAGTACACCCTCTTTGAATTCTAGTATTTTACATATCAGGAGAAAATAAAAAAAAGTATCAGCTCCATAGAAAGTCCTAAAAGTAGGGAAATACAATCTCAGAAAACAACGTGAAAAAAATATATTGCATCATTATTTAACAAAAAGTAGGCCAAAAGGCAACAACGGTGTGTGATAAAGTACACCGTCGATGCAACTTCAAGTTATTGCTGCTAAAGATGATTCTAAAAGCTATTGATTGATGGGGTGTACTTATTTTTCACTCTCTGCTTCTGCATTTTGAAGTAGGTTTCGGTAAATAAATAACGGCACGGTTGACTTGTCACGTGTTGTTCATCTCATGATGTATTTTGTATTTTGTCCTGCTATGTAAAACCAAATAGTTCAATCAGGGTGTACTCAGATTTTGTCATAACTGTATAACCTCTTGTTTTAGAGCGAGTACGATCCACACTTGCGCATGAGATGTGCCATGCCGCCTCTTGGATAATCAACGGTGAACGCAAAGACCACCATGGCTTGTTATGGCAGGCTTTCACAAGAAGGGTAAACCTTATCCATCCCGAGCTGCCAAAAGTGACGGAATATCACAATTATACCATCAACTACACCTACAAGTACAAATGCCACCGGTGTGATAAAGAGTAAGTGGATTTTATGACCCATCTCCTCCGGACACACAATCACTGCGGAGAGACGTCCGTGCGGTTCTGTTGGTGGAATGCTTTCATACTTTACTACTATCAGAGCGGACTGACGTCTGGGGGGCGGTAGGGTTTAGGATGCTACGTGTTATATTTTCTGTGCTGGGCCAGTTCTTAATATATTGATTTCAATTTGTTCTTGTTAATATAATCCATGGTATTAATGAGCGTTCATTCCAGTCCAGTAACCAATATTCCTCTTATCTTTGCAGAATTGGGCGATTTAGACCAATACCTGGCAATAAACGTAAATGCCGCCGGTGCGGAGGACGAATGCGACAACTACCCAGCAGCTAAACATGTAACTATTCTTCAGAATATTTAGTCTCTAATTTGATTTCTTTAAAATGTAAAGTTGAGACACTTTTATATATTTTCCCCTGAGTAGCGAGACAATGAATATCTGTGTTCATCACCAGCAATTAGCGGTAAAGATCCAGAATCCGTCCTCATAGGTTCCAGATAAGCCCCGGTTACATTTCCCATAACTTGCTGGCTATGGAATGATTGACCATTCCCAGCAATTATCTACAATGCTCTGGAAAACCTTCTATGAGTTTACGCTTTGTTGGATGTAATTATTTTCTTTCTATTTTCAGGTTCATTATTGGAACAGTGAGATTCCTCTAAGTATTGTCATCTCATCCACCTGTGATGGAGGTAAGAACGAATCTTCCATTATTGTCAGCAATCAATAATAAAAGTGAATTTTACAATATTGAGAATCTGGAGTCTCTAATTTAGTCTTTTATTGAGTTTTATCATTTAAAGGTTAAATACTTTTATATATTTTGCCTTTTTCCACCACCGTGTAGGGAGACAATCAGTTTACATCTTCATCACAAGCAGCGAACAGCAAACATTCAGAATCCACCTCTTCTGATGGACACAAAGCTTCTGACGTGCGTTTTCCAGGTAAATATTTCGGTGGTTTTCCTCCAATCATTCTTGTTTTCAAGAAGTGCAACAGCGAGGACAGTGTAAGCAAGGTGTCATAACAGAAGAAATGCAATATCGGTTTTATTACTGCATTTATTTCTTCTAATTATTATTTTTTCTTGCTGCACAATTTTTAAATTCTGTCTGAGAAAGGAAGGAAATGATGAAAGTTATCAGCCTACTGCTGCGGAGGAATCTCCAACACACAGTCTGACGGGCGAGATGAGCACCTCTGACATGGCATGCCGTATAGATCTATTGTGAGTGCTCTCACCATAGCCGTATGGCTCATGTCGCATTTATCTCACATTACACTATTATTGGCAGCTTCCTATTTCCAATCTCCACATTGGCCTTCTTTGTAGACAATATATAATGCAATATTTCAGGTCTATTTCACCTTCAGCTGATGACCAGGAATACAATGCTGAAGTTCCTTCTCGGAGTTTGATTCTTTTGATCACCAGTACCTTTTGTCAAGTTTTTAAAAAACATCTTTTAATTGTTTTCAGGTTAATGAGAAAGGCGACTTATCGCTTCTACACAGGCATGACACATCGTGGAAGAAAACGGTGAATTCCGGCACCGACCTGCGCTGAGAACAGTTTCCAAGACCTGGAGAATCTCTACAAGTGCTTTATAATCAGAGCTGCCCAGCAATGGATATGGCGCTGGACATTTGAACTTCAATAGTCATCAATTGCTTTTTTTTTCTAATTTTTCTGAGTTAGATATAAATACCATTAAAAAATGAATATATTAATTCTTTCTAGTTTGGGATTTTTGTTCTGCAAAACGATGGCTGTTGATAAACATATTACAATCAATGTTGTCTACTTGTGATATTCAGCCATAATCCGCCTCGAACAATCGAGAGGAGCGGAGCTTTGTCTGCTGCTGTTAAACTGATAAATGCAGCTGTCAATCTGTGAGAGTTGCATTTCACCCCTTAACGTCTAATGACGGACACAGTCCATCATGGCTGGGTGTCAGTTTCCGCACCAGGACGGACAGTGTCCATCATGCATGTAAAGTGTCACTAAAACTTGCAAACACCCAGTGATAGTTCAGCGCCGGCAGATGTGTATGACAGCTGAGAGGCACGGAAAGAGGTAGTGTAGTTACCAGGGGGGCAGAGGGTGTTGTTGCCTCAGGCCCCTTGCTTTGAGGGGACCCACCCAGAGCTACTGCCACTGAGTATACCAACTGAGAAACTGGGTCTGAGCAGAAAAAGTAACTTAATGTGCATGCAAAATGTAATTGCATATGAACACATGACCTTTACACAGAGAAAACCAAAAACAAAACACAAAACAAATATCCTGAAATAAAAAAATAAAAAAATATATATTGCAAAAATTGCATGAAAGTAGTAATAGTAATAATAATGGTATTTAGTTAACATAATTTTGATCAAAATAATGTAGAAGCCATCCCGCCACATCACGGCAACCCTTGTGGGACAGTCCTAACTCTTGTATTTAAAACCTTTCCACTTGTCAAGTGACTCCAGAAAAGGGGCAAAAAATGTCCTCCAGATTGGCGTGCCTCGAGTCCAGATGGATCTGGACACTTAAAACTGTGCATCCTCATGGGTTGAACGAAAATTTAAGTTTTGCCCCTTTTCTGGAGTAGGTGTGTACTTTCTGTAATTAGCTGTTTTCTTGTCTTTTGTTTTTAACCTTCCTTTTGTTTTATCTTTTTTAGTATATACAGTGCTTAATATTGTGGATTCCGAAAGGTTTTTGTGGATACATGATGAAGTGGACCATATTCCATCATTTGGATCTTCACATTGAATAACGCCATGTGACGAATTTTACACTATGGACAATGGATGGGTGTTATGAGTTGGGGTTGTTATTATATGAATCCTACCGCTCATACGTCTTGGTATATTGTAGATATACCGTGAGACATGATGTTTACTAAAGTGTATTTCAACTCTATCTGGGCAATCTAATGTTCTGTATATACAGTTATACTTATATATCCATACTTATGATGGCATAAATTTTTATGTTATATTTTCTATGATTGCTCCAGGTATACCTTTGGTATTTGGATGTATATTAGGGTTATATGTGCGGGTTTGGCTATGAGGGCATCTCTTATTTCTATTTAGCAATAACACTGGTGCTGCGGGCAAAAAATAGGAAGAGGTTATTTATTTTTATATATTTTTTATATATATGGTTAAATCAATATGCTCATTATATTTGGCTTTTGCTATTTATTTACCTTTTCAATTGCATGCAGCACCAGTGTTTTATCTGTTATCTATTATTTTTTACTATTCTTGATAATATACTGGCGATCTCATCCCTCAGACCGGCTATTGCTGCCTTTTGAATATGCTGGATCTTTTGCCCCTAACTAATATGGCGCCTATCCATACATGTTTGTTATGCGCATGCCCGATCTACATTGTGTGACTTGTTGGTCCCTCCTCCCGGCCGGCGCATGGCAGCTTTGGGCGTCCGGTCACGTGGGGCCCCACGTCATCCGGACGTCACGGCTGTCCATCTGCCGAGCGTGGGGGTGGGTCAACGGTTACCCGGGTAGCGCTGAATGACTTCCGTCCAATACATGGACTGGCCCTTCCGGTCTCTGCACTATAAGAAGCACTGAGGTTCATTGTCTTATAGCGCCCCCTGACGATGGCTCCCGAAACACGCGTCGGGGCGGGTACCTGGTCCTTTCACTTGTCGCTGTGCACGGGCACTTGAACTGGTAATGTAGGACAGATTTATATTTCCTTGTCATGACCCTGTGTAATCCACTTTGAGGTTATTATTGTTTTATATAGTGGGCCATCTTCCCACACTACTCTTTGTGTGTTATGACCGTGTGCCATATTATATGATGATATCACTGCTACACTGAGTGGGGTTTGTTCCCACTTCACACTTTGAGTGGTTGTTATAACATCTCTGTGTTTCTTCCTTTTGTCCTTCCCATTTGGGTTATGTTTGATTGACATTTGAGGACTTCTGGTACCTTTTTTATGACAAGTTACCAACTGTTGCAATTTTTAATGGTATAGTCCCTTGCCCTGTATCCTAAATAAAGCAATTTTATTTATTGACCTGTTTGTTGTCAGGAAGTTTGTTCCTTTCTTCCTTCCCCTTGTAACTTTCATCAAGAAGAACAAGTCATGGATTTCCAATGACTTTTGCATTCCAGTCGCAGACATGGCAGACTAGGCATGGTGTCATTTTTAGTGTCATGCATTGATTTTGCGCTATTGCAGTCTGACACGTTTATTGTGGCTTCTGTGCCTACTGTTCCTACTGCTGCAGATGTTACAAACATTTTTTTTTAAATGTGGAGACTCCAAGTTTGGTCTCCATATGGTGTGTTGCCTGTAGTGGAAGGGGTGTCACAGCACAATTATACTATTTCCACTCTGGGAAAATTGATGCCACTTTAGTGGTGTAGGACAATTATTTTTTGAAATGTGGAGACACCAAGTTTGGTCTCCATGTGGTGTGCTGCCTGTAGTGGAAGGGATGTCAGATGCCCATTATACTGTTTCTACTCTGGGAAATATAATGTAACTTTAGTGCTGTGTGACAACAATTTTTTGAAATGTGGAGATTCCAAGTTGGGACTCCATCTGGTGGGTTGACTGTAGTGGAAGGGGTGTCAGAGGCCCATTATACTGTTTCTACTCTGGGAAATATAATGTAACTTTAGTGCTGTGTGACAATTTTTTGAAATGTTTGTACTCCAAGTTGGGTCTTTATCCGTTGGGTTGACTGTAGTGGCAGGGGCATCAGAGGGTCGTTATACTATTTCTACTCTGGGGAAATTGATGCCACTTTAGTCGTGTAGGACAATTATTTTGTGAAATGTGGAGATTCCAAGTAGCGTCTCCATCTGGTGGGTTGCCTGTAGTGGAAGTGGTGTCAGAGGCGCATTATACTATTTCTAATATGGGGAAACTGATGCCATTTTAGTGGTGTGTGAGAATATTTTTTATAAATGTGGAGACTCCAAGCTGGGTCTCCCTCTGGCGTGTTGTCTGTAGTGGAATAGTTGTCAGAAGCCCATTGTACTGGTTCTACTCTGGGGAAATTGATGCCACTTTATTCGTGTGTGACAATAATTTCTTGAATGTTTGCACTCAAAGTTGGGTCTCCATCTCGTGGGTTACTTGTAGTGGAAAGGCTGTCAGAGGCCCATTACTCTATTTCTATTTTGGGGAAATTGATACCACTTTATTGGTGTGTAGCAATTTTTTAAAAATGTTTGCACTACAAGTTGGAATTAGAGATGGTCTATTTCACCATGGATGGAAGACACCCCTTGTCAGAAAGGAAAAGAGAAAACTAACAAAGGACACAGGCAGAGGCGCACATGAATGACAGTGGTTAGAGAGGTGTTAGTATTTTGATATTCAGGCTAAATATTGGTGAATAAACGTGAATTGTCAGCTCTGCTCAAGGACCTTAAGGAAGAAGTTGTTCTTCATTTGCATTGGATCCTCAGTGAAATGTAACAAATGTTTACAGATCTCTGAAGTCAACACTTACTTTCTGACCAGAATGGTTTTCTACATTTGCATAACTTGAAGCTCACGGACCCCACATTTAAAAGCTCCAATGGGGTTCTATACCAGGGACAGGAAATTATTCATTTGAGGAAAGCGTTTGCAAATATCCAATTAGGAGAAGGAGCCACCACTCCTTCTGGGCATGAAATTCCACAAAGGCTTAGAACACGGTGGAGCAGGAGTTCCTATGTAGGGTAATGAAGTAGTTTGGGTTTGGTGAGAATTTTACTAGGTGGATCCAAGGCCGGAACAAGGTATTTTAGTGCCGTAGGCAGATGAAGCCGATGGTGCCCCCCCCCCGATGAACTTTCAGTCCCTAAGTAAAGGAATGGGTCAGAGACTAAAGCGACAGGTCCCCTAACGCCCCTGTCCTTTCCTTCTGATGGGTTAAGTAGCAAGCTGTTAAGACTACTATCAATAGAATTGCTACCTTTTTCACTCAAAAATACCAGCAAAAGTAAAAAGAGTGATGTGATGTACTTTAGAGAAGTGGCTCAACAGGGAGTATTTTTTTTAAGATAGATATAGAATCATTCATTGTTTAAGGACCATTAAGAGAATACAAATAGCTATATTCCTCCCTGACAGCCTATATTTCAAATCTCAGACCTAGTGATGGTCATGGAAACTAATATAGCTTAACTATAATGGGGGCTGTTTGCTTTCAGTTAAGATGTCCAGCATTTGGAAGACATCATAATAGAAACTAAACAGACCCTATTATAGATATAGGGATACATATGATGATTTTACTTCCATCATGTTAGTTCTGGTGCCATATACCTTGTGAGAATCAGGGAGGAATAGTGGATGAGGGCAGGTATATCTCGCCCAGATACCTTTCCTATGTGGCCTGGTCCGGTCAGTATCTCACCTGGTGACTAATGAATAATGGGAAGCGGATATAAAAGGAGGCCAGGTGGTGTGTTAGTAGCTCAGCCTGGGGAACACAGAGAGCCTGTCTGTGTGAGCGACACTTGTGAGTGAAAGCTGTGCTTACGGTAATGCTGGTTTGGGTGGCTGGGAGAAGCCCTCCAGTTGGTACTTAGTACGGACCCTGTTTAGTTAGTGCCGGACAGGCAAGGAATTGTTTTATGTTTATTTTCCTGTATGTTTTGCTTTCACCTGAAATAATCCTGACCCAGCGTCAGTTATGTCCAAAACCTGACTGTGCACCTGAGTTCTATGCTAAACCCACGTGACCTTTGACCCCAGCAAAGGTGATCCCGGAGTGTTTTATCACACCCTGTATTGATGGTGCCTCTGGTGATATATTCATGTATGGATGAAGGTTCATATAATGTAGTGATGAATGTTCTGGAGATTGATTCGTAACCAGAACCATCATCAATATGAAACCAAAATCATCATAAGTACATAAATTGAACACTAGAGCTTTCACTAGTACATACATACGGCACCAGAACCATCATTAGTAAATAACTATGTCACTACAGCCTCTATCAGTATATGAATATGGCACCAGAAGCACCATCAGTAGATAAATGTATCACCAGAAAGATCATCAGTACAGGACTACATCACCAGAACCACTATCAGTACATTAATGCGTCACCAGAACCACAGCCAGTAAATAAATACACCACCATCATTATATACATAAATACGGCACCAGAATCATCACTGATAAATAACTATGTCAGTAGAGCCACTATCAGTACATGAATACAGCCCAATAGCCAGCATCAGGAGATAAAGGCATCACCAGAATCATCATCAGTACATGAATACATCACGAGAACCACAGCCAGTAAATAAATACAACATCAGTGTATTTGTACACCACCAAAACTATCACTAGTACATGAATACATCACCAGAACCACCATCAGTACTGTTGGGGTGATCTCGTAATGTGAGATCTTAGTGACTGCCTGCCCCTGACCTGATGAATATCAGCCGAATGCATGCATAGAAGAAGGACATCAGACACAAGGTCAGGTGTGCTCATCTCTTGGCCAGTGCTGTCACAGAACTGACTTTATTAGTATAAATAATCCTTCACTTTCTGCTAATTCCTCTAATCCCTACTCCTAGCAAGGAACTGTTCATTTCTTCTTCAATCCTCCCCATCCACCTCACCTCCGCCTCAAAACTGTTCCTTAACATACAATCCTCTGTCTCCAAACACAGACAGCCCCCTCATGCCCTTTCCTGCTCCCACCTGCTAACACTTTCTCTGCTTCTTCTCACTGATGGTGATATCTCTCCAAATCCTGGTCCTCCTCACCACATTCCCACAGTCATTTCTACCTCCCATCCACGCTCTATCACAACCTTCCGTAACCACTCCAACCTTATACCCATTCACCCATCCCCCGCTTCCCCAGTCCCCCTAACAGGAGCTCTGTGGAATGCTCGCTCTGTCTGCAACAAGCTTTCCTACATCCATGATCTTTTTGTCACTACCAAACTTTCCTTCCTCGCCATCACCGAAACCTGGCTCACCCCTTCTGACACAGCCTCTCCTGCTGCACTTTCGTATGGCGGCTTCCACCTTTCTCACACCCCCCGCCCCAGCAGCAAACATGGCGGAGGAGTTGGTTTTCTCCTGTCAGATACCTGCTCCTTCACCCCAATCCCACTGCCACCCTCTGTTACCCTCCCTTCCTTTGAGGTGCACTCCGTGCGCATCTACTCCCCCTCCAACCTCCAACTGGCTGTCATCTACCGCCCCCCAGGGCCAGCCACCACCTTCTTTGACCACTTCACCACCTGATTACTTCATTTCCTCTCCGTGGACATCCCTACTATCATCATGGGCGACTTCAACATCCCCATTGACACTTCCCTCTCAGCTGCCACTAAACTTCTATCTCTCACTTCCTCCTTCGGCCTCACTCAATGGTCTTCTACATCCACCCATAAAGATGGCCACACACTGGACCTCATCTTCAACCGCCTCTGCTCCCTATCTAACCTCTCTAACTCACCTCTCCCTCTCTCTGACCACAACCTGCTCACATTCTCTTCCCTCTTCACTCCATGTCTACAATCCCCACCCCACAAACTTTCACACCCTCGCAGGAATCTTAAACACCTTGACCTACACTCATTCTCTGAATCCCTCCTCCCTCTCACAGATATAAGTTCCTTACACAATGCAGATGACGCTGCTGCTCTATATAACACCACAATAGCTGTAGCTTTGGAATCCGCTGCCCCACTTACACATAACAAAACTCGCAAAATCAACAGACAGCCCTGGCACACCAGCCTGACCAAAGAGCTGAGGCGAGCTTCCAGGGCTGCTGAGCGCAGATGGAAAAGATCCCACTCCAACGAGCACTTCATCGCATTCAAACAGTCCCTCACTACTTTCAAGACCACACTTGCCACAGCTAAACAAACCTACTTCTCATCTCTCATATCCTCCCTGTCTCACAACCCTAAACAGTTATTCAACACCTTCAATTCTCTCCTCCGCCCCCCAGCACCTCCTCCCTCCCCACTCATCTCATCTCAGCTGAAGACTTTGCCTCATTTTTCAGGCAGAAAATTGATAACATCAGGGACAGTTTTGGTCAACAACCCCCAGAGCCCTTCCTCCTGACTTCCCAGCCCTCCACCTTCAAAACCAACTTCTCCACCATTACAGAAGATCGACTCTCCACTCTACTCTCAAGATCACATCTCACCACCTGTGCACTCGACCCAATCCCATCCCACTTCATACCAAACCTCACCACAGTCTTCATCCCAACCCTAACCCATCTCTTCAACCTATCACTAACAACTGGTGTTTTCCCCTCAAGCTTTAAACATGCCTCCATCACACCTATCCTCAAAAAGCCCTCTCTTGACCCATCCTCTGTATCTAGCTATCGCCCTATATCACTTCTCCCCTACGCCTCCAAGCTACTGGAACAACACGTCTACCTTGAACTGTCCTCCCATCTCTCTTCTTGCTCCCTCTTCGACTGCTTACAATCTGGCTTCCGGTCACACCACTCCACTGAAACTGCCCTTACTAAGGTCACCAATGACCTCTTAACCGCCAAGAGCAAGCGACACTACTCTGTCCTCCTCCTCCTGGACCTGTCGGCTGCCTTTGACACAGTGGACCATTCCCTATTATTACAGACCCTCTCATCCCTCGGCATCACAGACTTGGCCCTATCCTGGATCTCATCATACCTAACAGACCGGACATTTAGCGTCTCCCACTCACACACCACCTCCTCACCTCGCCCCCTATCTGTCGGAGTCCCACAAGGTTCAGTCCTTGGGCCCGTGCTGTTCTCTATTTACACCTTTGGCCTGGGACAGCTCATAGAATCTCATGGCTTTCAGTATCATCTTTACGCTGATGACACACAGATCTACATCTCTGGACCAGATATCACCTCCCTACTAAACAGAATCCCTCAATGTCTGTCCACTATTTCATCCTTCTTCTCCGCTAGATTTCTGAAACTCAACATGGACAAAACAGAATTAATCATCTTTCCCCCATCTCACGTGACCCCCCCCTACGAACCTATCATTTACAGTAAATGACTGCCCACTCTCCCCAGTCCCACAAGCTCGCTGCCTCGGAGTAATCCTTGACGCTGATCTCTCCTTCAAACCACATATCCAAGCCCTTTCCACTTCCTGCCGACTTCAACTCAAAAATATTTCATATTCCTCACCCAAGAATCTGCAAAAACCCTAGTCCATGCCCTCATCATCTCTCGCCTTGACTACTGCAACCTCATGCTCTGTGGCCTCCCCTCAAACACTCTTGCACCCCTCCAATCTATTCTAAACTCTGCTGCCCGACTAATCCACCTGTCCCCCCGCTATTCCCCAGCTTCTCCCCTCTGTCAATCCCTTCACTGGCTCCCAATTGCCCAGAGACTCCATTACAAAACCCTAACCATGACATACAAAGCCATCCACAACCTGTCTCCTCCATACATCTGTGACCTCGTCTCCCGGTACTTTCCCGCACGCAACCTCCGATCCTCACAAGATCTCCTTCTCTACTCCCCTCTTATCTCCTCTTCCCACAATCGCATACAAGATTTCTCTCGCGCATCACCCCTACTCTGGAACTCTCTACCACAACATATCAGACTCTCACCTACCATTGAAACCTTCAAAAAGAGCCTGAAGACCCACCTCTTCCGACAAGCCTACAACCTGCAGTAACCACCGATCGACCAAACCGCTGCACGACCAGCTCTACCCTCGCCTACTGTATTATCACCCATCCCTTGAAGATTGTGAGCCCTCGCGGGCAGGGTCCTCTCTCCTCCTGTACCAGTTATGACTTGTATTGTTTAAGATTATTGTATATGATTATATGTATACTCCTCCTTACATGTAAAGCGCCATGGAATAAATGGCGCTATAACAATAAATAATAATAATAATAAACAAAAGACCATGTAATAGGCAGGAAAAGGGAATTGCTCAGCTTCTCCGGAGCCATTGTTCCAGTCTGTATAAGGTCCGTGCTAAGTCTATTCCACATATGGTCTTCAGTGTATCCTCATCACATTCCAAGGATTCCAGGGCATAGTTCCAGCATATAGACACCACCTTGCCACACCACGTCTGAACTAGCTTATGTTAGGTTAATAATTGATTTCATTAGCCATTCTCTCCTTCACAGTACAGCAATAAGTTGTATTGTCAAGTCAGGCCCATATACCGTATATACTCATGTATAAGCCGAGATTTTCAGCCCATTTTTTTGGCTGAAAGTCCCCCTCTCGGCTTATACACGAGTCATATATGTCAGGTGGTCGTGGGGTGGGGCGGGGGTGTCAGATCACACTGAACCCATCTGGCACGGTCTCTGCAGCTCCCGTTTGTCCCACGGTCTCAGGCTCCTTCCATCAGCGGTCATGTGGTACTGCTCATTAAAGTCATGAATATGCGCAGAGAATGGGGCTGCAGAGACCACGCCAAGAGGGGGTAAGTATACGCGATATTCACCTGTCCCCATTCCAACGCTGCTCACCGCTGTCTGCCGCGTCCTCTGTTAGTGACATTCAGGCAGCAGAGGGTGCGGCACCTGTTCCCCAGTGAAGGAGAGGTGAGTATGTCTTTTTTTATTTGCAGCAGCATATGGGGTATAATCTATGGAGCAGCATATGGGGGCAGCATGCATATGGGGTATAATCTATGGAGCAGCATATGGGGGCATAATCTGGGGGCAGCATATGGGGGCATAATCTATGTAGAATTTTATGGAGCAGCATATGGGGCATAATCTATGGAGCACCTTATGGGGCAGCATATGGGGGCATAATGTATGGAGCATCTTATGGGGCAGCATATGGCGGCATAATCTTTGGAGCAGCATATGGAGCCTATTCTATGAAGCAACTTATGGGGAAGCATATGGGGACATAATCTATGGAGCATCTTGTGGGGGCATAATCTATGGAGTATCTTACGGGGCCTATTCTATGGAGCATCTTATGGGGCCATTATTAACCTTTGTGCAGCATTATATGTGGTGTATTTTGTATGGAGCATTTTATGGGGCCATCATAAACTGTATGGAGCATTATATGGGGCTCAAAAACATTTAATCTACTGATGTCTCAATTACAGTAATTTTACTTTTATTGGTATCTATTTTTATTTTTGAAATTTATCAGTATCTGCTGCATTTTCCACCCTAGGCTTATACGCGAGTCAATAAGTTTTCCCAGTTTTTTGTGGCAAGAGTAGGGGGGTCAGCTTATACACGGGTCGGCTTATACACAAGTATATACGGTATATTTGGTATTCAATTAAATTAAATGTTTATTAAGACAAATTCAAGACAATTAATGCAGGGGTGAGAATAAATTACCAAAAAGAAGGGGCAACACAAGGAGTCTATTGCACAGATATTATGCACTTCAATGTACTATGGCTACATAGGATGTAATATGGTTGTAAAAAGAATTAATAAGCCACAAAAAATAAGAAAATTGATATACTGATATTATACATAATCATGAAGTGCAAATAGTGAAAAAATAATTCATAAAAAGCACAAATTTGTAAAGACCAATCTATATATAAAAAGTGCAATATGCACAAATTCATAGACAGTGGGTTTAGGCACACAACCGCATAAATGTATATCACTAATTCAACAAATGACTAGTGTAGATAGCCATGTGGGCAGAGATAAATATATGTCACAACAGATATCCATTTAAATAAAAATGCTCAGTGGCAGGTTCTAAGTAGAGGTGTTCAATGACAATTAGTCATATATGCGGCTGCAAGTAAACTGTATTGAAAAGTACATATACATGTGCCAAAAAATTGCACTCAATCAATACCTTATGCCAATGTGCGATAGATCCCCAGGATGCGCCAGTCCCCGACGCGCGTTTCGGCGTCTGTCTTCGTCAGTTTTTTTTCCGTTGTGATATGATTTGATATCCGATTTGTCCTTATTTGTCTTATATTGTCCATTTGTGCTTTGATAAGGCTTATTATATAATTTTTAACACCATTTATAATTTTCCTTAAACATGCACCTTTGACCTTGGTATTTTGTTGAACCATATACATTTGGATCTCATAGAATCTTAGAATCGTAGAGTTGGAAGGGATCTCCTGGGCCATCTGGTCCAACCCCCTGCTCAAAGCAGGATTTGCTAAATCATCCCAGTCAGATGTCTGTCCAGCCTCTGTTTGAAGACTTCCATTGAAGGAGAACTCACCACTTCTCGTGGCAGCCTGTTCCACTCATTGATCACTCTAACTGTCAAAAAGTTTTTTCTAATATCTAATCTGTGTCTCCTCCCATTCAGTTTCATCCCATTGCTTCTAGTCTTTCCTTGTGCATATGAGAATAAAGTTGATCCTTCTACAATGTGACAGCCCTTTAGATATTTGTAGACAGCTATTAAGTCTCCTCTCAGTCTTCTCTTTTGCAAACTAAACATTCCCAAATCCTGCAACCTTTCCTCATAAGACAGGGTTTGCAGACCGGTCACCATTCTGGTCGCTCTTTTCTGAACTTGCTCCAGTTTGTTGATGTCTTTTTTAAAATGTGGTGCCCAAAACTGGACACAATATTCCAGATGAGGTCTGACCAAAGAGGAGTAGAGGGAAATAATGACTTCACATGATCTAGACTGTATGCTTCTGTTAATACATCCTAGAATTGCATTTGCCTTTTTTGCTGCTGCATCACACTGTTGACTCATATTCAGTCTGTGATCTATTAGTATACCCAAGTCTTTTTCACATGTGCTGTCGCAGTGGAAAACCGCAAAAAAAGGGAAGAAATCCGCAGGAAAAATGCCGGTCATTAAATCCGCGGGAGGATCCGCACCGTGTGCACATGGCCTCACCTGCACAACAGCAGCTATTGGATCTCTATACAAACCGATATCTGCTGCTGCGCAGGCTCCCCGGATGCCATTTTCAAAATGACTTTCTTTTTTTTCCCTCGCTCAAGTAAATCTCCAAAGGCATTCAGTGCACAGTAACCATGCGACTATGATGATGCGCATTTATCATACAAACTGCGGGGCAGGGCAGTGAGAGATCAGTGGGGGGGTCAGTAGTCTGCATTATGAATATCTCATCGGAGCACCACATACATGAACCCCGTCCTAGAGCACGAGAATCTCATTAATATCAAACTGAAAATAAAGATTAAGAAACAGCCACAAGACGGCTTTCATCAACCAAGGCATCATTTTATTCAGTATAACAGCACCGACCTGACATTGTGTGTAGGTCACTATGCACAATCCTGCTGACAGGTTCCCTTTAAGTAGGCGGCTTTATATCACAAGAGTGGATTTCGTTAGGAAATGGATAAGGCAAAAATGGAGCATTACAGAACAGAAGAAATTACTAAAGAGAGTGATAAAATATGACGGTGTGGTTTTGCTCCTCTCAGAATTTTGAAAATTGTGTGAACAATTGGAAAAAAAATGTGGAGAGCATTAAACCTCGGGGGAGAGATAATCAACAGCTTAAACATTAGTGAGTTTTTTATTTTTATATATTTGCTTATGTGGGTTTTTCATTATTATTTTTTTCTGAACAATTAGAAAAAGGTTGGGAGTGAAGGAATTAGGCCGGTGTCTCACTCGCGAGTGCAATGCAAGAAAAGTGTGCGAGTCTCTCGCCTCAATCCCCGGCACTGCCACCGGTGGCTCGGAGCAGAGCGTTCAACTGCAAAGAAATACATGCAGCCGCACACTCCGGTCCCGAGTGCCAGCGGTAGTGCCAAGTATTGAGGCCAGAGACTCTCGTGAGTTTCTCGCATTGCACTCGCAAGTGTGACCCGGCCTTAGGAAGATTGTTGTTTTTATCTGATTTCCTCTTTTTGTATCTCTACAGTATGTTTTGTACAATAAAGTTGTAAAATTCAAAAAATGAGCAAACAATTGCAGCATTCTAATGATGTCACAATGGGCTGGAGGCTATAGAATGCCCCGTCACCCAGGGTTCCGTTGAGGGTTTTAGTAGGCGTTTGTGGAGAGAGGAGTGTTGTGAGCGACTTGTGCAAATATGATGCCAAGAAAGCGATTTAAGAGTATTATAGTTCTCTGTGATACCGAGGACAGCAGCGATGATGACGATTTACATCAGGTGAGCATCATTTTATATTCTTAAATAAATAAAAAATATTTGGGATAAAAGTTCAAGAAAAGATGGTGGGACAGAAAATAGCGCTCCAAGTAGATGAGGCGATAACTCGGATCATGATTGCAGAGTAAAGACTGTGTCACTTGTAATATTTGTGACAATATGTCCATGTACTGGATACATAACATTGTATGAAGACACATAAATGTCACCACCGCCCCTATCCATAGCCTAACCATAAGTGTCCCATACCCCCGCTATACTCTGTACGTGGAATAAGCACAGTGGAGACCACACTCATATCGCTGCCCACCTGTAATCAGTGGAATATGGGGTAAGATTATAGATTGGAGATGTTCATGGTTATAGATTTTATCTGACATGTTTGCCATTTTTTCAGTCTCATCGAAGAAAGAGGCCAATACCGAGGTCTCCAGGCCAAGATAACACCACTGGCTTCAATTCGGGCCCGACTCCGAGTTTACCAGGTACTGTAACCCTAATCTAGTGAAGTCTCTGAGGTATTAATAAGCCATTGTAGTCACCGGGTGCAGATCACCTGCACATTGTGGTCAGGGCTTGGATTTATCTTTATTATTCGTCTATGGTAGAGTTTATATCAAACATTTCTGTTCAGCATTTGGTCAGGAATATTCATGCAGGCGTTATAAAGTCAGCCAGAAATGGGATTTGGGGATTGCTTCTCATGGTGGCCATGTACAGGGCGGATTACTGTAGCTGAAGGTGATTGTTTTGCCCCATGTACCTATAGGGAAACACTGGATAATTTATTAGGATTTATTTCTTTTGATATTGAGCCTCGGTCGTTGCTATTACAATATTCTAATAAGAGAGTTATATTGTGTTTCCCCCACAGATCTGAGTTTACCACCAACAGATCATGGTCCGGACAGTACCACCTGGTAAGACACGTTTCCTCCATTACTAAGTACAAGATGGGGATTAATGATTAATGGTGGCTCATTACCTGTTACATTTATTCCACAGCTCCGATGACATCATTATTGATAATGATGACGATTCCAATAGAGCAGCAACTTCCATGTATAATAGTAAGTTATCATTTCTAGACACAATCCAGGTTTATGTTATTGTAGAGGTAACAATTACTTTTCTGTACTGTCACAGGTCAGTTTCCAAATCTAACAATTACAAGGGCGCTGATCAGGAGTTGGAACAGCGAGCCACCTGGGAAATGTGCTGTAAATGCCAGTGTCAGAGAATGACAGCAGCATTTAACAGGTTAATAGAAGCAGGCAGAGCTCCAATCCACTCTCGGCTGTCAGAGGCAGATGATGGCTGAATGACACAACCATCATCTACCATGAAAGAGGCGGGTTCAACTCCTTAGCCCTCTCCATTCATTCTCTACTGATGAGCGTCGTACATGGTTGTTAAGGGGTTAAATTACAGATACCTTACAGAGGTAATCCTATTTTACGCATGCTTGATTGGTGTGGATCCTGTGTCTCGGATATTTCCATATTGGGAGAGCAAGTCACCGCCATGTTGACTTATGGCCATTGTTATCCTTAGAGAATTTATTACAGATGTGCAGTACATTTACTTGTGTCTTTTTGGAAACCCAATAGACATCAATGGAGAAATCCCTGCACCAAGGAATCCCACATCTCCATTAAAACCATGGAGGCTACCATGAATCAGCAAATGAGGTGAAAATGGACCCCTACCATTTGAGGGTCCACCCTCCGGCCATTGAGGACATGTTCACTTCTGATCTTGTACTGAGCACATACAACATTACTAAGGATATATTACCTGAGTAACAGGTGGGATAGACATCTGAGAAAGTTTATGGACCCTGATGTTGCTGAACCCCATTATTATATCAGATCCTGATCTGAAGGGAAGATCCTGTGGATTTCTGGTGGTCTGGTCAGCTATGTCTTCTGCTGTGGTCGGATCCCATATTCATAGTCTTATTAGTCCTCTACACTCTATATTTATAGACCCCTCTCTAGTACGGGCTGCATACTAACATGTCTGATTTGAGCCTTATAAACAGTATTTTTACTCTTCCATATATCTGTACAGATCATTTACCATCTGACAGCGAGGAGAGCTCCGCTACAGAGGAGAGGTAAGTTAGGCCAGATCCATCTACCTCTATATAAAGCCATGAACTAGGCGAGATGTTTCCTGTGGATTTATATATGATTCTTATCTTTGCCAGGACACCACGATGTAACATCCCCGGCTGTTTCCTGGAAGAAATTATTTCTCCTACTTCCATCTATGTTACCCACTTCCAGGAAAATAAGGAGGAGCTGGTGGAGCGACTGTACAACTTGTACAACCGGACAGTCTTCGATAATAAGGTATCACATCTTGTCATGGGTTCCTGGGTGATACATGACTTCTCTATTATCTCCCCATTTAAACAATCAATTCCAAGAAAAATGGCTCTAACTTTCTGAAAGACAGATTCCTAACCCCATTGTCATGTTTCTGTAATATAGTTATTGAATATCTCAGGTAAATCTCACTTAGTTTGGTGAATGCCGTCACCCTCTTCCCATCTGTGGGACGAGAGGAAACCTTAGATGATCCACCATGCAGAGACAAAAAGATTAGCATTTTTTAACTTGAAGTTCAAAGGATTTTTACATTTATTTATAGAAAACATTTAGTTGATATTTGGACATTTTAGAATAAGGTTATTTTTATTTTTGTTCTCACATCTTGGACTTCTCGGTAGACCCCGTGCCCCATACAAGTAGACCAGTGCTGTAAATGACATATGAGAGTTGGGGACTTTGTAAGATTGGGGGTCAAAGAGTTTACAGATGTAATGGAATTTGTTTTCTTTATTTTAGCTCCCTTTGAAAATGGACATTTTGTGGAGCAAGAGGCTGACAGCATCCGCCGGCCAATGCTGGAATAAGCTGCAGGACAACCTCCGTTTCTCATATATTGAGCTTTCTGAAAAAGTCTGCGATTCTGCCGGTAGGTTTCACATCACATCCATCCTACAGCTTCATAAGACAACCTGCATACAGGGCAAAAAAACTGCTACTTGTTATGCAGAACATCTTAGAAACTCATTGTACATACTGTCATAAGAAAAACTAAGTATACCCTCTTTGAATTTTAGTATTTTACATATCAGGAGAAAATAAAAAAAAGTATCAGCTCCATAGAAAGTCCTAAAAGTAGGGAAATACAATCTCAGAAAACAACGTGAAAAAAAATATATTGCATCATTATTTATTTAACAAAAAGTAGGCCAAAAGGCAACAACGGTGTGTGATAAAGTACACCGTCGATGCAACTTCAAGTTATTGCTGCTAAAGATGATTCTAAAAGCTATTGATTGATGGGGTGTACTTATTTTTCACTCTCTGCTTCTGCATTTTGAAGTAGGTTTCGGTAAATAAATAATGGCACGGTTGACTTGTCACGTGTTGTTCATCTCATGATGTATTTTGTATTTTGTCCTGCTATGTAAAACCAAATAGTTCAATCAGGGTGTACTCAGATTTTGTCATAACTGTATAACCTCTTGTTTTAGAGCGAGTACGATCCACACTTGCGCATGAGATGTGCCATGCCGCCACTTGGATAATCAACGGTGAACGCAAAGACCACCATGGCTTGATATGGCAGGCTTTCACAAGAAGGGTAAACCTTATCCATCCCGAGCTGCCAAAAGTGACGGAATATCACAATTATACCATCAACTACACCTACAAGTACAAATGCCACCGATGTGATAAAGAGTAAGTGGATTTTATGACCCATCTCCTCCGGACACACAATCACTGCGGAGAGACGTCCGTGCGGTTCTGTTGGTGGAATGCTTTCATACTTTACTACTATCAGAGCGGACTGACGTCTGGGGGGCGGTAGGGTTTAGGATGCTACGTGTTATATTTTCTGTGCTGGGCCAGTTCTTAATATATTGATTTCAATTTGTTCTTGTTAATATAATCCATGGTATTAATGAACGTTCATTCCAGTCCAGTAACCAATATTCCTCTTATCTTTGCAGAATTGGGCGATTTAGACCAATAGCTGGCAATAAACGTAAATGCCGCCGGTGCGGAGGACGAATGCGACAACTACCCAGCAGCTAAACATGTAACTATTCTTCAGAATATTTAGTCTCTAATTTGGTTTCTTTAAAATGTAAAGTTGAGACACTTTTATATATTTTCCCCTGAGTAGCGAGACAATGAATATCTGTGTTCATCACCAGCAATTAGCGGTAAAGATCCAGAATCCGTCCTCATAGGTTCCAGATAAGCCCCGGTTACATTTCCCATAACTTGCTGGCTATGGAATGATTGACCATTCCCAGCAATTATCTACAATGCTCTGGAAAACCTTCTATGAGTTTACGCTTTGTTGGATGTAATTATTTTCTTTCTATTTTCAGGTTCATTATTGGAACAGTGAGATTCCTCTAAATATTGTCATCTCATCCACCTGTGATGGAGGTAAGAACGAATCTTCCATTATTGTCAGCAATCAATAATAAAAGTGAATTTTACAATATTGAGAATCTGGAGTCTCTAATTTAGTCTTTTATTGAGTTTTATCATTTAAAGATTAAATACTTTTATATATTTTGCCTTTTTCCACCACCGTGTAGGGAGACAATCAGTTTACGTCTTCATCACAAGCAGCGAACAGCAAACATTCAGAATCCACCTCTTCTGATGGACACAAAGCTTCTGACGGGCGTTTTCCAGGTAAATATTTTGGTGGTTTTCCTCCAATCATTCTTGTTTTCAAGAAGTGCAACAGCGAGGACAGTGTAAGCAAGGTGTCATAACAGAAGAAATGCAATATCGGTTTTATTACTGCATTTATTTGTTCTAATTATTATTTTTTCTTGCTGCACAATTTTTAAATTCTGTCTGAGAAAGGAAGGAAATGATGAAAGTTATCAGCCTACTGCTGCGGAGGAATCTCCAACACCCAGTCTGACGGGCGAGATGAGCCCCTCTGACATGGCATGCCGTATAGATCTATTGTGAGTGCTCTCACCATAGCCGTATGGCTCATGTCGCATTTATCTCACATTACACTATTATTGGCAGCTTCCTATTTCCAATCTCCACATTGGCCTTCTTTGTAGACAATATATAATGCAATATTTCAGGTCTATTTCACCTTCAGCTGATGACCAGGAATACAATGCTGAAGTTCCTTCTCGGAGTTTGTTTCTTTTGATCACCAGTACCTTTTGTCAAGTTCTTTATAAACATCTTTTAATTGTTTTCAGGTTAATGAGAAAGGCGACTTATCGCTTCCATACAGGCATGACACATCATGGAAGAAAACGGTGAATTCCGGCCCCGACCTGCGCTGAGAACAGTTTCCAAGACCTGGAGAATCTCTACAAGTGCTTTATAATCAGAGCTGCCCAGCAATGGATATGGCGCTGGACATTTGAACTTCAATAGTCATCAATTGCTTTTTTTTTCTAATTTTTCTGAGTTAGATATAAATACCATTAAAAAATGAATATATTAATTCTTTCTAGTTTGGGATTTTTGTTCTGCAAAACGATGGCTGTTGATAAACATATTACAATCAATGTTGTCTACTTGTGATATTCAGCCATAATCCGCCTCGCACAATCGAGAGGAGCGGAGCTTTGTCTGCTGCTGTTAAACTGTTAAATGCAGCTGTCAATCTGTGAGAGTTGCATTTCAACCCTTAACGTCTAATGTCGGACACAGTCCATCATGGCTGGGTGTCAATTTCCGCACCAGGACGGACAGTGTCCATCATGCATGTAAAGTGTCACTAAAACTTGCAAACACCCAGTGATAGTTCAGTGCCGGCAGATGTGTATGACAGCTGAGAGGCACGGAAAGAGGTAGTGTAGTTACCAGGGGGGCAGAGGGTGTTGTTGCCTCGGGCCCCTTGCTTTGAGGGGGCCCACCCAGAGCTACTGACATGGAGTATACCACATGAGAAACTGGGTCTGAGCAAAAAAAGTAACTTAATGTGCATGCAAAATGTAATTGCATATGAACACATGACCTTTACACAGAGAAAACCAAAAACAAAACACAAAACAAATATCCTGGAATAAAAAAGTAAAAAAATATATATTGCAAAAATTGCATGAAAGTAGTAATAGTAATAATGAGGGTATTTAGTTAACATAATTTTGATCAAAATAATGTAGAAGCCATCCCGCCACATCACGGCAACCCTTGTGGGACAGTCCTAACTCTTGTATTTAAAACCTTTCCACTTGTCAAGTGACTCCAGAAAAGGGGCAAAAAATGTCCTCCAGATTGGCGCGCCTCGAGTCCAGATGGATCTGGACACTTAAAACTGTGCATCCTCATGGGTTGAACGAAAATTTAAGTTTTGCCCCTTTTCTGGAGTAGGTGTGTACTTTTTGTAATTAGCTGTTTTCTTGTCTTTTGTTTTTAACCTTCCTTTTGTTTTATCTTTTTTAGTATATACAGTGCTTAATATTGTGGATTCCGAAAGGTTTTTGTGGATACATGATGAAGTGGACCATATTCCATCATTTGGATCTTCACATTGAATAACGCCATGTGACGAATTTTACACTATGGACAATGGAGTTGGGGTTGTTATTATATGAATCCTACCGCTCATACGTCTTGGTATATTGTAGATATACCGTGAGACATGATGTTTACTAAAGTGTATTTCAACTCTATCTGGGCAATCTAATGTTCTGTATATACAGTTATACTTATATATCCATACTTATGATGGCATAAATTTTTATGTTATATTTTCTATGATTGCTCCAGGTATACCTTTGGTATTTGGATGTATATTAGGGTTATATGTGCGGGTTTGGCTATGAGGGCATCTCTTATTTCTATTTAGCAATAACACTGGTGCTGCGGGCAAAAAATAGGAAGAGGTTATTTATTTTTATATAATTTTTATATATATATGGTTACATCAATATGCTCATTATATTTGGCTTTTGATATTTATTTACCTTTTCAATTGCATGCAGCACCAGTGTTTTATCTGTTATCTATTATTTTTTACTATTCTTGATAATATACTGGCGATCTCATCCCTCAGACCGGCTATTGCTGCCTTTTTGATATGCTGGATCTTTTGCCCCTAACTAATATGGCGCCTATCCATACATGTTTGTTATGCGCATGCCCGATCTACATTGTGTGACTTGTTGGTCCCTCCTCCCGGCCGGCGCATGGCGGCTTTGGGCGTCCGGTCACGTGGGGCCCCACGTCATCCGGACGTCACGGCTGTCCATCTGCCGAGCGTGGGGGTGGGTCCACGGTTACCCGGGTAGCGCTGAATGACTTCCGTCCAATACATGGACTGGCCCTTCCGGTCTCTGCACTATAAGAAGCACTGAGGTTCATTGTCTTATAGCGCCCCCTGACGATGGCTCCCGAAACGCGCGTCGAGGCGGGTACCTGGTCCTTTCACTTGTCGCTGTGCACGGGCACTTGAACTGGTAATGTAGGACAGATTTATATTTCCTTGTCATGACCCTGTGTAATCCACTTTGAGGTTATTATTGTTTTATATAGTGGGCCATCTTCCCACACTACTCTTTGTGTGTTATGACCGTGTGCCATATTACATGATGATATCACTGCTACACTGAGTGGGGTTTGTTCCCACTTTGAGTGGTTGTTATAACATCTCTGTGTTTCTTCCTTTTGTCCTTCCCATTTGGGTTATGCTTGATTGATATGTGAGGACTTCTGGTACCTTTTTTATGACAAGTTACCAACTGTTGCAATTTTTAATGGTATAGTCCCTTGCCCTGTATCCTAAATAAAGCAATTTTATTTATTGACCTGTTTGTTGTCAGGAAGTTTGTTCCTTTCTTCCTTCCCCTTGTAACTTTCATCAAGAAGAACAAGTCATGGATTTCCAATGACTTTTGCATTCCAGTCGCAGACATGGCAGACTAGGCATGGTGTCATTTTTAGTGTCATGCATTGATTTTGCGCTATTGCAGTCTGACACGTTTATTGTGGCTTCTGTGCCTACTGTTCCTACTGCTGCTGATGTTACAAACATTTTTTTTAAATGTGGAGACTCCAAGTTTGGTCTCCATATGGTGTGTTGCCTGTAGTGGAAGGGGTGTCACAGCACAATTATACTATTTCCACTCTGGGAAAATTGATGCCACTTTAGTGGTGTAGGACAATTATTTTTTGAAATGTGGAGACACAAAGTTGGGACTCCATCTGGTGGGTTGCCTGTAGTGGAAGGGATGTCAGAGGCCCATTATACTGTTTCTACTATGGGAAATATAATGCAACTTTAGTGCTGTGTGACAACAATTTTTTGAAATGTGGAGACACCAAGTTGGGTCTTTATCTGTTGGGTTGACTGTAGTGGCACGGGCATCAGAGGGTCGTTATACTATTTCTACTCTGGGGAAATTGATGCCACTTTAGTCGTGTAGGACAATTATTTTGTGAAATGTGGAGATTCCAAGTAGCGTCTCCATCTGGTGGGTTGCCTGTAGTGGAAGTGGTGTCAGAGGCGCATTATACTATTTCTAATATGGGGAAACTGATGCCATTTTAGTGGTGTGTGAGAATATTTTTTATAAATGTGGAGACTCCAAGCTGGGTCTCCCTCTGGCGTGTTGCCTGTAGTGGAATAGTTGTCAGAAGCCCATTGTACTGGTTCTACTCTGGGGAAATTGATGCCACTTTATTCGTGTGTGACAATAATTTCTTAAATGTTTGCACTCAAAGTTGGGTCTCCATCTCGTGGGTTACTTGTAGTGGAAAGGATGTCAGAGGCCCATTGCTCTATTTCTATTTTGGGGAAATTGATACCACTTTATTGGTGTGTGGCAATATTTTTTTAAATGTTTGCACTACAAGTTGGAATTAGAGATGGTCTATTTCACCATGGATGGAAGACACCCCTTGTCAGAAAAGGAAAAGAGAAAACTAACAAAGGACACAGGCAGAGGCGCACATGAATGACAGTGGTTAGAGAGGTGTTAGTATTTTGATATTCAGGCTAAATATTGGTGAATAAACGTGAATTGTCAGCTCTGCTCATGGACCTTAAGGAAGAAGTTGTTCTTCATTTGTATCTGGATCCTCAGTGAAATGTAACAAATGTTTACAGATCTCTGAAGTCAACACTTACTTTCTGACCAGAATGGTTTTCTACATTTGCATAACATGAAGCTCACGGACCCACCATTTAAAAGCTCCAATGGGGTTCTATATCAGGGACAGGAAATTATTCATTTGAGGAAAGCGTTTGCAAATATCCAATTAGGAGAAGGAGCCACCACTCCTTCTGGGCATGAAATTCCACAAAGGCTTAGAACACGGTGGAGCAGGAGTTCTTATGTAGGGTAATGAAGTAGTTTGGGCTTGGTGAGAATTTTACTAGGTGGATCCAAGGCCGGAACAAGGTATTTTGGTGCCGTAGGCAGATGAAGCCGATGGTGCCCCCCCCGATGAACTTTCAGTCCCTAAGTAAAGGAATGGGTCAGAGACTAAAGCGACAGGTCCCCTAACGCCCCTGTCCTTTCCTTCTGATGGGTTAAGTAGCAAGCTGTTAAGACTACTATCAATAGAATTTCTACCTTTTTCACTCAAAAATACCAGCAAAAGTATAAAGAGTGATGTGATGTACTTTAGAGAAGTGGCTCAACAGGGAGTATTTTTTTTAAGATAGATATAGAATCATTCATTGTTTAAGGACCATTAAAAGAATACAAATCGCTCTATTCATCCCTGACAGCCTATATTGTAAATCTCAGAGCCAGTGATGGTCATGGAAACTAATATAGCTTAACTATAATGGGGGCTGTTTGCTTTCAGTTAAGATGTCCAGCATTTGGAAGACATCATAATAGAAACTAAACAGACCCTATTATAGATAAAGGGATACATATGATGATTTTACTCCCATCAGGGTAGTTCTGGTGCCGTATTTCTGTATTGATGGTGCTTCTGCTGATGTATTCATGTATGGATGGTGGTTCTAACAATGTATTTATGTAGTAATGAATGTTCTGGTGACTGATTCATAACCAGAACCATCATCAATATAAAACCAAAATCATCCTCACTACATAAATTGAACACCAGAGCTATCACTAGTACATACATACGGCACCAGAACCATCATTAGTAAATAACTATGTCGTTAGAACTTCCATCAGTATATGAAAATGGCACCAGAACCACCATCAGTAGATAAATGCATCACCAGAAAGCTCATCAGTACAGGACTACATCACCAGAACCACTATCAGTACATTAATGTGTCACCAGAACCACAGCCAGTGAAATAAGTACAACATCAGCACCATTATCTACATAATTACGGCACCAGAACTGTAAGGAAAACACACGAGAGGAGAGATGGGGGATACGGAGCTTACACAGCCACAGCTCTCTGGCGCCCCCTTACCCTCAGGTCAGTCAGGGAACTCCACCTAGGTTATGGAGTCGCCGGAGAGGCTGCCCTGTCATGTACTGGTTATCAGGGCACTCTGCAGTGATTGCTGTATATATATCACCAGTCCCAGTCCGGGAATATATATATACAGTATATATAAAAACCTCCGGTCAGTCACTGCCAGCATCCCCCAATAACATCAGAACAGTATGCTGCCACCAGTTCCTCATTAGATATAAGCCCAGTCCGTTTAAAAGCTTATATCGGGTCAGAAACCAAACCCAGGAAGCGTATAAGTACTAGCCGAACTCACGGATGTGGGAAATCGGGTTTCCAGATAAAAGAGCAGCCCAGGATTAATTGATAGTTTAATTGCCGAAAGGCTCATTACATAATACAATTATATACAGAGTAATATACAGATATTACAGCCAAAAGTACAGATAAAAGTAGGGTACAGGTATGGGGAGTGCAGTCAGCTGTATGTGTCACGTTCCTTACCACTTGTGGATAAGGGAAGCTCTGGTATCCTCAGGCACCTTGTTAGCTCCTGGTCCGTCTCCACACGTGACGTGACGTGGCTTCCATGGCAGAACCAAGACAAAGGCTAAATGTGTGCAGCTAGCTTTTTAACCCCTAGCTCACCCCTCCAATATTTGCCATTGTCCCTCTGGGTTGGACTGATTTCTGCTCCCTTGAACTCTAGCTAAAATAAATCCCAATATCTAGGCTGAGTCATAACTTCCTAGCGGGAGGTTCAAATCAACGACTGCCATCTCAGTGCGTTCGTTGGGTCTGGAAAGATATTGAGAGTCCAAACTTGGGTCGGCTAAGTGGTTCTGGACAGCCAGTCTCGATGCTTAGTATCTGGGCAACTAGAAATATATGAGACACTGGTACTCTCATAATTCATCTCTAGGTGTCGGTGACGCTCAGTCTAGATCTTCCTTTGATGTTGGACACCTTGCACAAAAGATAGCAGGCGGTTCTAGCTCTTGCCGTCATTAACACGTGGCCTCTAATTCTCTGACCAAATGGTGAAGTTCTGTTCTTTTGGGGATTTGTGCACTTATCCCAAGGGTGGGGGGCCACTTCAGGAGTGGAGGAAGATCTCTGGACAATATATTGGGCCTGAATTAGTACATCCAAAATGGAGTCTCCCTCATCCCTCACTTGGGGCTGTTTGGTTTCAGTTAATATGTCCAGCATTTGGAAGACATCATAATAGAAACTAAACAGACCCTATTATAGATATAGGGATACATATGATGATTTTACTTCCATCATGTTAGTTCTGCTGCCGCATCCCTTGTGAGAATCAGGGAGGAATAGTGGATGAGGGCAGGTATATCTCGCCCAGATACCTTTCCTATGTGGCCTGGTCCGGTCAGTATCTCACCTGGTGACTAATGAATAATGGGAAGCGGATATAAAAGGAGGCCAGGTGGTGTGTTAGTAGCTCAGCCTGGGGAACACAGAGAGCCTGTCTGTGTGAGCGACACTTGTGAGTGAAAGCTGTGCTTACGGTAATGCTGGTTTGGGTGGCTGGGAGAAGCCCTCCAGTTGGTAGTTAGTACGGACCCTGTTTAGTTAGTGCCGGACAGGCAAGGAATTGTTTTATGTTTATTTTCCTGTATGTTTTGCTTTCACCTGAAATAATCCTGACCCAGCGTCAGTTATGTCCAAAACCCGGCTGTGCACCTGAGTTTCATGCTAAACCCACGTGACCTTTGACCCCAGCAAAGGTGATCCCGGAGTGTTTTATCACACCCTGTATTGATGGTGCCTCTGGTGATATATTCATGTATGGATGAAGGTTCGTATAATGTAGTGATGAATGTTCTGGAGATTGATTCGTAACCAGAACCATCATCAATATGAAACCAAAATCATCATAAGTACATAAATTGAACACTAGAGCTTTCACTAGTACATACATACGGCACCAGAACCATCATTAGTAAATAACTATGTCACTACAGCCTCTATCAGTATATGAATATGGCACCAGAAGCACCATCAGTAGATAAATGTATCACCAGAAAGATCATCAGTACAGGACTACATCACCAGAACCACTATCAGTACATTAATGCGTCACCAGAACCACAGCCAGTAAATAATTACACCAGCATCATTATCTACATAAATACGGCACCAGAATCATCACTGATAAATAACTATGTCACTAGAGCCACTATCAGTACATTAATGCGTCACCAGAACCACAGCCAGTAAATAAATACACCACCATCATTATCTATATAAATACGGCACCAGAATCATCACTGGTAAATAACTATGTCACTAGAGCCACTATCAGTACATGAATACAGCCCAATAGCCAGCATCAGGAGATAAAGGCATCACCAGAATCATCATCAGTACATGAATACATCACGAGAACCACAGCCAGTAAATAAATACAACATCAGTGTATGTGTACACCACCAAAACTATCACTAGTACATGAATACATCACCAGAACCACCATCAGTACTGTTGGGGTGATCTCGTAATGTGAGATCTTAGTGACTGCCTGCCCCTGACCTGATGAATATCAGCCGAATGCATGCATAGAAGAAGGACATCAGACACAAGGTCAGGTGTGCTCCTCTCTTGGCCAGTGCTGTCACAGAACTGACTTTATTAGTATAAATAATCCTTCACTTTCTGCTAATTCCTCTAATCCCTACTCCTAGTAAGGAACTGTTCATCTCTTCTTCAATCCTCCCCATCCACCTCACCTCCGCCTCAAAACTGTTCCTTAACATACAATCCTGTCTCCAAACACAGACAGCCCCCTCATGCCCTTTCCTGCTCCCACCTGCTAACACTTTCTCTGCTTCTTCTCACTGCTGGTGATATCTCTCCAAATCCTGGTCCTCCTCACCACATTCCCACAGTCATTTCTACCTCCCATCCACGCTCTATCACAACCTTCCGTAACCACTCCAACCTTATACCCATTCACCCAGCCCCCGCTTCCCCAGTCCCACTAACAGGAGCTCTGTGGAATGCTCGCTCTGTCTGCAACAAGCTTTCCTACATCCATGATCTTTTTGTCACTACCAAACTTTCCTTCCTCGCCATCACCGAAACCTGGCTCACCCCTTCTGACACAGCCTCTCCTGCTGCACTTTCGTATGGCGGCTTCCACCTTTCTCACACCCCCCGCCCCAGCAGCAAACATGGCGGAGGAGTTGGTTTTCTCCTGTCAGATACCTGCTCCTTCACCCCAATCCCACTGCCACCCTCTGTTACCCTCCCTTCCTTTGAGGTGCACTCCGTGCGCATCTACTCCCCCTCCAACCTCCAACTGGCAGTCATCTACCGCCCCCCAGGGCCAGCCACCACCTTCTTTGACCACTTCACCACCTGATTACTTCATTTTCCTCTCCGTGGACATCCCTACTATCATCATGGGCGACTTCAACATCCCCATTGACACTTCCCTCTCAGCTGCCACTAAACTTCTATCTCTCACTTCCTCCTTCGGCCTCACTCAATGGTCTTCTACATCCACCCATAAAGATGGCCACACACTGGACCTCATCTTCAACCGCCTCTGCTCCCTATCTAACCTCTCTAACTCACCTCTCCCTCTCTCTGACCACAACCTGCTCACATTCTCTTCCCTCTTCACTCCATGTCTACAATCCCCACCCCACAAACTTTCACACCCTCGCAGGAATCTTAAACACCTTGACCTACACTCATTCTCTGAATCCCTCCTCCCTCTCACAGATATAAGTTCCTTACACAATGCAGATGATGCTGCTGCTCTATATAACACCACAATAGCTGTAGCTTTGGAATCCGCTGCCCCACTTACACATACCAAAACTCGCAAAATCAACAGACAGCCCTGGCACACCAGCCTGACCAAAGAGCTGAGGCGAGCTTCCAGGGCTGCTGAGCGCAGATGGAAAAGATCCCACTCCAACGAGCACTTCATCGCATTCAAACAGTCCCTCACTACTTTCAAGACCACACTTGCCACAGCTAAACAAACCTACTTCTCATCTCTCATATCCTCCCTGTCTCACAACCCTAAACAGTTATTCAACACCTTCAATTCTCTCCTCCGCCCCCCAGCACCTCCTCCCTCCCCACTCATCTCAGCTGAAGACTTTGCCTCATTTTTCAGGCAGAAAATTAATAACATCAGGGACAGTTTTGGTCAACAACCCCCAGAGCCCTTCCTCCTGACTTCCCAGCCCTCCACCTTCAAAACCAACTTCTCCACCATTACAAAAGATCGACTCTCCACTCTACTCTCAAGATCACATCTCACCACCTGTGCACTCGACCCAATCCCATCCCACTTCATACCAAACCTCACCACAGTCTTCATCCCAACCCTAACCCATCTCTTCAACCTATCACTAACAACTGGTGTTTTCCCCTCAAACTTTAAACATGCCTCCATCACACCTATCCTCAAAAAGCCCTCTCTTGACCCATCCTCTGTATCTAGCTATCGCCCTATATCACTTCTCCCCTACGCCTCCAAGCTACTGGAACAACACGTCTACCTTGAACTGTCCTCCCATCTCTCTTCTTGCTCCCTCTTCGACTGCTTACAATCTGGCTTCCGGTCACACCACTCCACTGAAACTGCCCTTACTAAGGTCACCAATGACCTCTTAACCGCCAAGAGCAAGCGACACTACTCTGTCCTCCTCCTCCTGGACCTGTCGGCTGCCTTTGACACAGTGGACCATTCCCTATTATTACAGACCCTCTCATCCCTCGGCATCACAGACTTGGCCCTATCCTGGATCTCATCATACCTAACAGACCGGACATTCAGCGTCTCCCACTCACACACCACCTCCTCACCTCGCCCCCTATCTGTCGGAGTCCCACAAGGTTCAGTCCTTGGGCCCCTGCTGTTCTCTATTTACACCTTTGGCCTGGGACAGCTCATAGAATCTCATGGCTTTCAGTATCATCTTTACGCTGATGACACACAGATCTACATCTCTGGACCAGATATCACCTCCCTACTAAACAGAATCCCTCAATGTCTGTCCACTATTTCATCCTTCTTCTCCGCTAGATTTCTGAAACTCAACATGGACAAAACAGAATTCATCATCTTTCCCCCATCTCACGTGACCCCCCCTACGAACCTATCATTTACAGTAAATGACTGCCCACTCTCCCCAGTCCCACAAGCTCGCTGCCTCGGAGTAATCCTTGACGCTGATCTCTCCTTCAAACCACATATCCAAGCCCTTTCCACTTCCTGCCGACTTCAACTCAAAAATATTTCATATTCCTCACCCAAGAATCTGCAAAAACCCTAGTCCATGCCCTCATCATCTCTCGCCTTGACTACTGCAACCTCATGCTCTGTGGCCTCCCCTCAAACACTCTTGCACCCCTCCAATCTATTCTAAACTCTGCTGCCCGACTAATCCACCTGTCCCCCCGCTATTCCCCAGCTTCTCCCCTCTGTCAATCCCTTCACTGGCTCCCAATTGCCCAGAGACTCCATTACAAAACCCTAACCATGACATACAAAGCCATCCACAACCTGTCTCCTCCATACATCTGTGACCTCGTCTCCCGGTACTTTCCCGCACGCAACCTCCGATCCTCACAAGATCTCCTTCTCTACTCCCCTCTTATCTCCTCTTCCCACAATCGCATACAAGATTTCTCTCGCACATCACCCCTACTCTGGAACTCTCTACCACAACATATCAGACTCTCACCTACCATCGAAACCTTCAAAAAGAGCCTGAAGACCCACCTCTTCCGACAAGCCTACAACCTGCAGTAACCACCGATCGACCAAACCGCTGCACGACCAGCTCTACCCTCGCCTACTGTATTATCACCCATCCCTTGAAGATTGTGAGCCCTCGCGGGCAGGGTCCTCTCTCCTCCTGTACCAGTTATGACTTGTATTGTTTAAGATTATTGTACTTGTTTTTATGTATACTCCTCCTTACATGTAAAGCGCCATGGAATAAATGGCGCTATAACAATAAATAATAATAATAATAAACAAAAGACCATGTAATAGGCAGGAAAAGGGAATTGCTCAGCTTCTCCGGAGCCATTGTTCCAGTCTGTATAAGGTCCGTGCTAAGTCTATTCCACATATGGTCTTCAGTGTATCCTCATCACATTCCAAGGATTCCAGGGCATAGTTCCAGCATATAGACACCACCTTGCCACACCACGTCTGAACTAGCTTATGTTAGGTTAATAATTGATTTCATTAGCCATTCTCTCCTTCACAGTACAGCAATAAGTTGTATTGTCAAGTCAAGCCCATATACCGTATATACTGATGTATAAGCCGAGATTTTGAGCCCATTTTTTTGGCTGAAAGTCCCCCTCTCGGCTTATACGCGAGTCATATATGTCAGGTGGTCGTGGGGTGGGGCGGGGGTGTCAGATCACACTGAACCCATCTGGCACGGTCTCTGCAGCTCCCGTTTGTCCCACGGTCTCAGGCTCCTTCCTTCAGCGGTCATGTGGTACTGCTCATTAAAGTCATGAATATGCGCAGAGAATGGGGCTGCAGAGACCACGCCAGGAGGGGGTAAGTATACGCGATATTCACCTGTCCCCATTCCAACGCTGCTCACCGCTGTCTGCCGCGTCCTCTGTTAGTGACATTCAGGCAGCAGAGGTCGCGATGACATGGTTAGTGCGCGCTGTGCCCTCTGCTGCCTGAACATCACTGACGGAGGACACGGCAGACACCGGCACCTGTTCCCCAGTGAAGGAGAGGTGAGTATGTCTTTTTTTATTTGCAGCAGCATATGGGGTATAATCTATGGAGCAGCATATGGGGGCAGCATGCATATGGGGTATAATCTATGGAGCAGCATATGGGGGCATAATCTGGGGGCAGCATATGGGGGCATAATCTATGGAGAATTTTATGGAGCAGCATATGGGGCATAATCTATGGAGCACCTTATGGGGCAGCATATGGGGGCATAATGTATGGAGCAGCATATGGAGCCTATTCTATGAAGCAACTTATGGGGAAGCATATGGGGACATAATCTATGGAGCATCTTGTGGGGGCATAATCTATGGAGTATCTTACGGGGCCTATTCTATGGAGCATCTTATGGGGCCATTATTAACCTTTGTGCAGCATTATATGTGGTGTATTTTGTATGGAGCATTTTATGGGGCCATCATAAACTGTATGGAGCATTATATGGGGCTCAAAAACATTTAATCTACTGATGTCTCAATTACAGTAATTTTACTTTTATTGGTATCTATTTTTATTTTTGAAATTTATCAGTATCTGCTGCATTTTCCACCCTAGGCTTATACGCGAGTCAATACGTTTTCCCAGTTTTTTGTGGCAAGAGTAGGGGGGTCAGCTTATACATGGGTCGGCTTATACACAAGTATATACGGTATATTTGGTATTCAATTAAATTAAATGTTTATTAAGACAAATTCAAGACAATTAATGCAGGGGTGAGAATAAATTACCAAAAAGAAGGGGCAACACAAGGAGTCTATTGCACAGATATTATGCACTTCAATGTACTATGGCTATATAGGATGTAATATGGTTGTAAAAAGAATTAATAAGCCACAAAAAATAAGAAAATTGATATACTGATATTATACTACATAATCATAAAGTGCAAATAGTGAAAAAATAATTCATAAAAAGCACAAATTTGTAAAGACCAATCTATATATAAAAAGTGCAATATGCACAAATTCATAGACAGTGGGTTTAGGCACACAACCGCATAAATGTATATCACTAATTCAACAAATGACTAGTGTAGATAGCCATGTGGGCAGAGATAAATATATGTCACAACATATATCCATTTAAATAAAAATGCTCAGTGGCAGGTTCTAAGTAGAGGTGTTCAATGACAATTAGTCATATATGCGGCTGCAAGTAAACTGTATTGAAAAGTACATATACATGTGCCAAAAAATTGCACTCAATCAATACCTTATGCCAATGTGCGATAGATCCCCAGGATGCGCCAGTCCCCGACGCGCGTTTCGGCGTCTGTCTTCGTCAGTTTTTTTTCCGTTGTGATATGATTTGATATCCAATTTGTCCTTATTTGTCTTATATTGTTCATTTATGCTTTGATAAGGCTTATTATATAATTTTTAACACCATTTATAATTTTCCTTAAACATGCACCTTTGACCCTGGTATTTTGTTGAACCATATACATTTGGATCTCATAGAATCATAGAATCGTAGAGTTGGAAGGGACCTCCTGGGCCATCTGGTCCAACCACCTGCTCAAAGCAGGATTCGCTAAATCATCCCAGTCAGATGTCTGTCCAGCCTCTGTTTGAAGACTTCCATTGAAGGAGAACTCACCACTTCTCGTGGCAGCCTGTTCCACTCATTGATCACTCTGTCAAAAAGTTTTTTCTAATATCTAATCTGTGTCTCCTCCCATTCAGTTTCATCCCATTGCTTCTAGTCTTTCCTTGTGCATATGAGAATAAAGTTGATCCTTCTACAATGTGACAGCCCTTTAGATATTTGTAGACAGCTATTAAGTCTCCTCTCAGTCTTCTCTTTTGCAAACTAAACATTCTCAAATCCTGCAACCTTTCCTCATAAGACAGGGTTTGCAGACCGGTCACCATTCTGGTCGCTCTTTTCTGAACTTGCTCCAGTTTGTTGATGTCTTTTTTAAAATGTGGTGCCCAAAACTGGACACAATATTCCAGATGAGGTCTGACCAAAGAGGAGTAGAGGGAAATAATGACTTCACGTGATCTAGACTGTATGCTTCTGTTAATACATCCTAGAATTGCATTTGCCTTTTTTGCTGCTGCATCACACTGTTGACTCATATTCAGTCTGTGATCTATTAGTATACCCAAGTCTTTTTCACATGTGCTGTCGCAGTGGAAAACCGCAAAAAAAGGGAAGAAATCCGCAGGAAAAATGCCGGTCATTAAATCCGCGGGAGGATCCGCACCGTGTGCACATGGCCTCACCTGCACAACAGCAGCTATTGGATCTCTATACAAACCGATATCTGCTGCTGCGCAGACTCCCCGGATGCCATTTTCAAAATGACTTTCTTTTTTTTCCCTCGCTCAAGTAAATCTCCAAAGGCATTCAGTGCACAGTAACCATGCGACTATGATGAAGCGCATTTATCATGCAAACTGCGGGGCAGGGCAGTGAGAGATCAGTGGGGGGTCAGTAGTCTGCATTATGAATATCTCATCGGAGCACCACATACATGAACCCCATCCTAGGGCACGAGAATCTCAATAATATCAAACTGAAAATAAAGATTAAGAAACAGCCACAAGACGGCTTTCATCAACCAAGGCATCATTTTATTCAGTATAACAGCACCGACCTGACATTGTGTGTAGGTCACTATGCACAATCCTGCTGACAGGTTCCCTTTAAGTAGGCGGCTTTATATCACAAGAGTGGATTTCGTTAGGAAATGGATAAGGCAAAAATGGAGCATTACAGAACAGAAGAAATTACTAAAGAGAGTGATAAAATATGACGGTGTGGTTTTGCTCCTCTCAGAATTTTGAAAATTGTGTGAACAATTGGAAAAAAAATGTGGAGAGCATTAAACCTCGGGGGAGAGATAATCAACAGCTTAAACATCAGTGAGTTTTTTATTTTTATATATTTGCTTATGTGGGTTTTTTATTATTATTTTTTTCTGAACAATTAGAAAAAGGTTGGGAGTGAAGGAATTAGGCCGGGGTCTCACTCGCGAGTGCAATGCAAGAAAAGTGTGCGAGTCTCTCGCCTCAATCCCCGGCACTGCCACCGGTGGCTCGGAGCAGAGCGTTCAACTGCAAAGAAATACATGCAGCCGCACACTCCGGTCCCGAGTGCCAGCGGTAGTGCCAAGTATTGAGGCCAGAGACTCTCGTGAGTTTCTCGCATTGCACTCGCAAGTGTGACCCGGCCTTAGGAAGATTGTTGTTTTTATCGGATTTCCTCTTTTTGTATCTGTACAGTATGTTTTGTACAATAAAGTTGTAAAATTCAAAAAATGAGCAAACAATTGCAGGGTTCTAATGATGTCACAATGGGCTGGAGGCTATAGAATGCCCCGTCACCCAGGGTTCCGTTGAGGGTTTTAGTAGGCGTTTGTGGAGAGAGGAGTGTTGTGAGCGACTTGTGCAAATATGATGCCAAGAAAGCGATTTAAGAGTATTATAGTTCTCTGTGACACCGAGGACAGCAGCGATGATGACGATTTACATCAGGTGAGTATCATTTTATATTCTTAAATAAATAAAAAATATTTGGGATAAAAGTTCAAGAAAAGATGGTGGGACAGAAAATAGCGCTCCAAGTAGATGAGGCGATAACTCGGATCATGATTGCAGAGTGAAGACTGCGTCACTTGTAATATTTGTGACAATATATCCATGTACTGGATACATAACATTGTATGAAGACACATAAATGTCACCACCGCCCCTATCCATAGCCTAACCATAAGTGTCCCATACCCCCGCTATACTCTGTACGTGGAATAAGCACAGTGGAGACCACACTCATATCGCTGCCCACCTGTAATCAGTGGAATATGGGGTAAGATTATAGATTGGAGATGTTCATGGTTATAGATTCTATCTGACATGTTTGCCATTTTTTCAGTCTCATCGAAGAAAGAGGCCAATACCGAGGTCTCCAGGCCAAGATAACACCACTGGCTTCAATTCGGGCCCGACTCCGAGTTTACCAGGTACTGTAACCCTAATCTAGTGAAGTCTCTGATGTATTAATAAGCCATTGTAGTCACCGGGTGCAGATCACGTGCACATTGTGGTCAGGGCTTGGATTTATCTTTATTATTCGTCTATGGTAGAGTTTATATCAAACATTTCTGTTCAGCATTTGGTCAGGAATATTCATGCAGGCGTTATAAAGTCAGGCAGAAATGGGATTTGGGGATTGCGTCTCATGGTGGCCATGTACAGGGCAGATTACTGTAGCTGAAGGTGATTGTTTTGCCCCATGTAATTTATTAGGATTTATTTCTTTTGATATTGAGCCTCGGTCGTTGCTATTACAATATTCTAATAAGAGAGTTATATTGTGTTTCCCCCACAGATCTGAGTTTACCACCAACAGATCATGGTCCGGACAGTACCACCTGGTAAGACACGTTTCCTCCATTACTAAGTACAAGATGGGGATTAATGATTAATGGTGGCTCATTACCTGTTACATTTATTCCACAGCTCCGATGACATCATTATTGATAATGATGACGATTCCAATAGAGCAGCAACTTCCATGTATAATAGTAAGTTATCATTTCTAGACACAATCCAGGTTTATGTTATTGTAGAGGTAACAATTACTTTTCTGTACTGTCACAGGTCAGTTTCCAAATCTAACAATTACAAGGGCGCTGATCAGGAGTTGGAACAGCGAGCCACCTGGGAAATGTGCTGTAAATGCCAGTGTCAGAGAATGACAGCAGCATTTAACAGGTTAACAGAAGCAGGCAGAGCTCCAATCCACTCTCGGCTGTCAGAGGCAGATGATGGCTGAATGACACAACCATCATCTGCCATGAAAGAGGCGGGCTTAACTCCTTAGCCCTCTCCATTCATTCTCTACTGATGAGCGTCGTACATGGTTGTTAAGGGGTTAAATTACAGATACCTTACAGAGGTAATCCTATTTTACGCATGCTTGATTGGTGTGGATCCTGTGTCTCGGATATTTCCATATTGGGAGAGCACGTCACTGCCATGTTGACTTATGGCCATTGTTATCCTTAGAGAATTTATTACAGATGTGCAGTACATTTGCTTGTGCCTTTTCGGAAACCCAATAGACATCAATGGAGAAATCCCTGCACCAAGGAATCCCACATCTCCATTAAAACCATGGAGGCTACCATGAATCAGCAAATGAGGTGAAAATGGACCCCTACCATTTGAGGGTCCACCCTCCGGCCATTGAGGACATGTTCACTTCTGATCTTGTACTGAGCACATACAACATTACTAAGGATATATTACCTGAGTAACAGGTGGGATAGACATCTGAGAAAGTTTATGGACCCTGATGTTGCTGAACCCCATTATAATTTCAGATCCTGATCTGAAGGGAAGATCCTGTGGATTTCTGGTGGTCTGGTCAGCTATGTCTTCTGCTGTGGTCGGATCCCATATTCATAGTCTTATTAGTCCTCTACACTCTATATTTATAGACCCCTCTCTAGTACGGGCTGCATACTAACACGTCTGATTTGAGCCTTATAAAAAGTATTTTCACTCTTCCATATTTCTGTACAGATCATTTACCATCTGACAGCGAGGAGAGCTCCGCTACAGAGGAGAGGTAAGTTAGGCCAGATCCATCTACCTCTATATAAAGCCATGAACTAGGCAAGATGTTTCCTGTGGATTTATATATGATTCCTTATCTTTGCCAGGACACCACGATGTAACATCCCCGGCTGTTTCCTGGAAGAAATTATTTCTCCTACTTCCATCTATGTTACCCACTTCCAGGAAAATAAGGAGGAGCTGGTGGAGCGACTGTACAACTTGTACAACCGGACAGTCTTCGATAATAAGGTATCACATCTTGTCATGAGTTTCTGGGTGATACATGACTTCTCTATTATCTCCCCCTTTAAACAATCAATTCCAAGAAAAATGGCTCTAACTTTCTGAAAGGCAGATTCCTAACCCCATTGTCATGTTTCTGTAATATAGTTATTGAATATCTCAGGTAAATCTCACTTAGTTTGGTGAATGCCGTCACCCTCTTCCCATCTGTGGGACGAGAGGAAACCTTAGATGATCCACCATGCAGAGACAAAAAGATTAGTATTTTTTGGCTTGACGTTCAAAGGATTTTTACATTTATTGATAAGAAACATTTAGTTGATACTTGGACATTTTAGAATAAGGTTATTTTTATTTTTGTTCTCACATCTTGGACTTCTCGGTAGACCCCGCGCCCCATACAAGTAGACCAGTGCTGTAAATCACATATGAGAGTTGGGGACTTTGTAAGATTGGGGGTCAAAGAGTTTACAGATGTAATGGAATTTGTTTTCTTTATTTTAGCTCCCTTTGAAAATGGACATTTTGTGGAGCAAGAGGCTGACAGCATCCGCCGGCCAATGCTGGAATAAGCTGCTGAACAACCACCGTTTCTCATATATTGAGCTTTCTGAAAAAGTCTGCGATTCTGCCGGTAGGTTTCACATCACATCCATCCTACAGCTTCATAAGACAACCTGTATACAGGGCAAAAAAACTGCTACTTGTTATGCAGAACATCTTACAAACTCATTGTACACACTGTCATAAGAAAAACTAAGTACACCCTCTTTGAATTCTAGTATTTTACATATCAGGAGAAAATAAAAAAAAGTATCAGCTCCATAGAAAGTCCTAAAAGTAGGGAAATACAATCTCAAAAACCAACGTGAAAAAAAAATATATTGCATCATTATTTAACAAAAAGTAGGCCAAAAGGCAACAACGGCGTATGATAAAGTACACCGTCGATGCAATTTCAAGTTATTGCTGCTAAAGATGATTCTAAAAGCTATTGATTCATGGGGTGTACTTATTTTTCACTCTCTGCTTCTGCATTTTGAAGTAGGTTTCGGTAAATAAATAACGGCACGGTTGACTTGTCACGTGTTGTTCATCTCATGATGTATTTTGTATTTTGTCCTGCTATGTAAAACCAAATAGTTCAATCAGGGTGTACTCAGATTTTTGTCATAACTGTATAACCTCTTGTTTTAGAGCGAGTACGATCCACACTTGCGCATGAGATGTGCCATGCCGCCTCTTGGATAATCAACGGTGAACGCAAAGACCACCATGGCTTGTTATGGCAGGCTTTCACAGGAAGGGTAAACCTTATCCATCCCGAGCTGCCAAAAGTGACGGAATATCACAATTATACCATCAACTACACCTACAAGTACAAATGCCACCGGTGTGATAAAGAGTAAGTGGATTTTATGACCCATCTCCTCCGGACACACAATCACTGCGGAGAGACGTCCGTGCGGTTCTGTTGGTGGAATGCTTTCATACTTTACTACTATCAGAGCGGACTGACGTCTGGGGGGCGGTAGGGTTTAGGATGCTACGTGTTATATTTTCTGTGCTGGGCCAGTTCTTAATATATTGATTTCAATTTGATCTTTTTAATATAATCCATGGTATTAATGAGCGTTCATTCCAGTCCAGTAACCAATATTCCTCTTATCTTTGCAGAATTGGGCGATTTAGACCAATACCTGGCAATAAACGTAAATGCCGCCGGTGCGGAGGACGAATGCGACAACTACCCAGCAGCTAAACATGTAACTATTCTTCAGAATATTTAGTCTCTAATTTGGTTTCTTTAAAATGTAAAGTTGAGACACTTTTATATATTTTCCCCTGAGTAGCGAGACAATGAATATCTGTGTTCATCACCAGCAATTAGCGGTAAAGATCCAGAATCCGTCCTCATAGGTTCCAGATAAGCCCCGGTTACATTTCCCATAACTTGCTGGCTATGGAATGATTGACCATTCCCAGCAATTATCTACAATGCTCTGGAAAACCTTCTATGAGTTTACGCTTTGTTGGATGTAATTATTTTCTTTCTATTTTCAGGTTCATTATTGGAACAGTGAGATTCCTCTAAATATTGTCATCTCATCCACCTGTGATGGAGGTAAGAACGAATCTTCCATTATTGTCCGCAATCAATAATAAAAGTGAATTTTACAATATTGAGAATCTGGAGTCTCTAATTTAGTCTTTTATTGAGTTTTATCATTTAAAGATTAAATACTTTTATATATTTTGCCTTTTTCCACCACCGTGTAGGGAGACAATCAGTTTACGTCTTCATCACAAGCAGCGAACAGCAAACATTCAGAATCCACCTCTTCTGATGGACACAAAGCTTCTGACGGGCGTTTTCCAGGTAAATTTTTCGGTGGTTTTCCTCCAATCATTCTTGTTTTCAAGAAGTGCAACAGCGAGGACAGTGTGAGCAAGGTGTCATAACAGAAGAAATGCAATATCGGTTTTATTACTGCATTTATTTCTTCTAATTATTATTTTTTCTTGATGCACAATTTTTAAATTCTGTCTGAGAAAGGAAGGAAATGATGAAAGTTATCAGCCTACTGCTGCGGAGGAATCTCCAACACCCAGTCTGACGGGCGAGATGAGCCCCTCTGACATGGCATGCCGTATAGATCTATTGTGAGTGCTCTCACCATAGCCGTATGGCTCATGTCGCATTTACAATCAATGTTGTCTACTTGTGATATTCAGCCATAATCCGCCTCGAACAATCGAGAGGAGCGGAGCTTTGTCTGCTGCTGTTAAACTGATAAATGCAGCTGTCAATCTGTGAGAGTTGCATTTCAACCCTTAACGTCTAATGACGGACACAGTCCATCATGGCTGGGTGTCAGTTTCCGCACCAGGACGGACAGTGTCCATCATGCATGTAAAGTGTCACTAAAACTTGCAAACACCCAGTGATAGTTCAGCGCCGGCAGATGTGTATGACAGCTGAGAGGCACGGAAAGAGGTGCAGACACCAGTAGTGTAGTTACCAGGGGGGCAGAGGGTGTTGTTGCCTCGGGCCCCTTGCTTTGAGGGGACCCACCCAGAGCTACTGCCACTGAGTATACCAACTGAGAAACTGGGTCTGAGCAGAAAAAGTAACTTAATGTGCATGCAAAATGTAATTCCATATGAACACATGACCTTTACACAGAGAAAACCAAAAACAAAACACAAAACAAATATCCTGGAATAAAAAAGTAAAAAAATATATATTGCAAAAATTGCATGAAAGTAGTAATAGTAATATTAATGGTATTTAGTTAACATAATTTTGATCAAAATAATGTAGAAGCCATCCCACCACATCACGGCAACCCTTGTGGGACAGTCCTAACTCTTGTATTTAAAACCTTTCCACTTGTCAAGTGACTCCAGAAAAGGGGCAAAAGATGTCCTCCAGATTGGCGTGCCTCGAGTCCAGATGGATCTGGACACTTAAAACTGTGCATCCTCATGGGTTGAACGAAAATTTAAGTTTTGCCCCTTTTCTGGAGTAGGTGTGTACTTTTTGTAATTAGCTGTTTTCTTGTCTTTTGTTTTTAACCTTCCTTTTGTTTTATCTTTTTTAGTATATACAGTGCTTAATATTGTGGATTCCGAAAGGTTTTTGTGGATACATGATGAAGTGGACCATATTCCATCATTTGGATCTTCACATTGAATAACGCCATGTGACGAATTTTACACTATGGACAATGGATGGGTGTTATGAGTTGGGGTTGTTATTATATGAATCCTACCGCTCATACGTCTTGGTATATTGTAGATATACCGTGAGACATGATGTTTACTAAAGTGTATTTCAACTCTATCTGGGCAATCTAATGTTCTGTATATACAGTTATACTTATATATCCATACTTATGATGGCATAAATTTTTATGTTATATTTTCTATGATTGCTCCAGGTATACCTTTGGTATTTTGGATGTATATTAGGGTTATATGTGCGGGTTTGGCTATGAGGGCATCTCTTATTTCTATTTAGCAATAACACTGGTGCTGCGGGCAAAAAATAGGAAGAGGTTATTTATTTTTATATATTTTTTATATATATGGTTAAATCAATATGCTCATTATATTTGGCTTTTGCTATTTATTTACCTTTTCAATTGCATGCAGCACCAGTGTTTTATCTGTTATCTATTATTTTTTACTATTCTTGATAATATACTGGCGATCTCATCCCTCAGACCGGCTATTGCTGCCTTTTGAATATGCTGGATCTTTTGCCCCTAACTAATATGGCGCCTATCCATACATGTTTGTTATGCGCATGCCCGATCTACATTGTGTGACTTGTTGGTCCCTCCTCCCGGCCGGTGCATGGCAGCTTTGGGCGTCCGGTCACGTGGGGCCCCACGTCATCCGGACGTCACGGCTGTCCATCTGCCGAGCGTGGGGGTGGGTCAACGGTTACCCGGGTAGCGCTGAATGACTTCCGTCCAATACATGGACTGGCCCTTCCGGTCTCTGCACTATAAGAAGCACTGAGGTTCATTGTCTTATAGCGCCCCCTGACGATGGCTCCCGAAACACGCGTCGGGGCGGGTACCTGGTCCTTTCACTTGTCGCTGTGCACGGGCACTTGAACTGGTAATGTAGGACAGATTTATATTTCCTTGTCATGACCCTGTGTAATCCACTTTGAGGTTATTATTGTTTTATATAGTGGGCCATCTTCCCACACTACTCTTTGTGTGTTATGACCGTGTGCCATATTACATGATGATATCACTGCTACACTGAGTGGGGTTTGTTCCCACTTCACACTTTGAGTGGTTGTTATAACATCTCTGTGTTTCTTCCTTTTGTCCTTCCCATTTGGGTTATGTTTGATTGACATTTGAGGACTTCTGGTACCTTTTTTATGACAAGTTACCAACTGTTGCAATTTTTAATGGTATAGTCCCTTGCCCTGTATCCTAAATAAAGCAATTTTATTTATTGACCTGTTTGTTGTCAGGAAGTTTGTTCCTTTCTTCCTTCCCCTTGTAACTTTCATCAAGAAGAACAAGTCATGGATTTCTAATGACTTTTGCATTCCAGTCGCAGACATGGCAGACTAGGCATGGTGTCATTTTTAGTGTCATGCATTGATTTTGCGCTATTGCAGTCTGTGACACGTTTATTGTGGCTTCTGTGCCTACTGTTCCTACTGCTGCTGATGTTACAAACATATTTTTTTAAATGTGGAGACTCCAAGTTTGGTCTCCATATGGTGTGTTGCCTGTAGTGGAAGGGGTGTCACAGCACAATTATACTATTTCCACTCTGGGAAAATTGATGCCACTTTAGTGGTGTAGGACAATTATTTTTTGAAATGTGGAGACACCAAGTTGGGACTCCATCTGGTGGGTTGCCTGTAGTGGAAGGGTTCTCAGAGGCCCATTATACTGTTTCTACTCTGGGAAATATAATGTAACTTTAGTGGTGTGTGACAACAATTTTTTGAAATGTTTGTACTCCAAGTTGGGTCTTTATCTGTTGGGTTGACTGTAGTGGCACGGGCATCAGAGGGTCGTTATACTATTTCTACTCTGGGGAAATTGATGCCACTTTAGTCGTGTAGGACAATTATTTTGTGAAATGTGGAGATTCCAAGTAGCGTCTCCATCTGGTGGGTTGCCTGTAGTGGAAGTGGTGTCAGAGGCGCATTATACTATTTCTAATATGGGGAAACTGATGCCATTTTAGTGGTGTGTGAGAATATTTTTTATAAATGTGGAGACTCCAAGCTGGGTCTCCCTCTGGCGTGTTGCCTGTAGTGGAATAGTTGTCAGAAGCCCATTGTACTGGTTCTACTCTGGGGAAATTGATGCCACTTTATTCGTGTGTGACAATAATTTCTTGAATGTTTGCACTCAAAGTTGGGTCTCCATCTCGTGGGTTACTTGTAGTGGAAAGGCTGTCAGAGGCCCATTGCTCTATTTCTATTTTGGGGAAATTGATACCACTTTATTGGTGTGTAGCAATTTTTTAAAAATGTTTGCACTACAAGTTGGAATTAGAGATGGTCTATTTCACCATGGATGGAAGACACCCCTTGTCAGAAAGGAAAAGAGAAGACTAACAAAGGACACAGGCAGAGGCGCACATGAATGACAGTGGTTAGAGAGGTGTTAGTATTTTGATATTCAGGCTAAATATTGGTGAATAAACGTGAATTGTCAGCTCTGCTCAAGGACCTTAAGGAAGAAGTTGTTCTTCATTTGCATTGGATCCTCAGTGAAATGTAACAAATGTTTACAGATCTCTGAAGTCAACACTTACTTTCTGACCAGAATGGTTTTCTACATTTGCATAACTTGAAGCTCACGGACCCCCCATTTAAAAGCTCCAATGGGGTTCTATACCAGGGACAGGAAATTATTCATTTGAGGAAAGCGTTTGCAAATATCCAATTAGGAGAAGGAGCCACCACTCCTTCTGGGCATGAAATTCCACAAAGGCTTAGAACACGGTGGAGCAGGAGTTCTTATGTAGGGTAATGAAGTAGTTTGGGTTTGGTGAGAATTTTACTAGGTGGATCCAAGGCCGGAACAAGGTATTTTAGTGCCGTAGGCAGATGAAGCCGATGGTGCCCCCCCCGATGAACTTTCAGTCCCTAAGTAAAGGAATGGGTCAGAGACTAAAGCGACAGGTCCCCTAACGCCCCTGTCCTTTCCTTCTGATGGGTTAAGTAGCAAGCTGTTAAGACTACTATCAATAGAATTGCTACCTTTTTCACTCAAAAATACCAGCAAAAGTAAAAAGAGTGATGTGATGTACTTTAGAGAAGTGGCTCAACAGGGAGTATTTTTTTAAAGATAGATATAGAATCATTCATTGTTTAAGGACCATTAAGAGAATACAAATAGCTATATTCCTCCCTGACAGCCTATATTTCAAATCTCAGACCTAGTGATGGTCATGGAAACTAATATAGCTTAACTATAATGGGGGCTGTTTGGTTTCAGTTAAGATGTCCAGCATTTGGAAGACATCATAATAGAAACTAAACAGACCCTATTATAGATATAGGGATACATATGATGATTTTACTCCCATCATGTTAGTTCTGCTGCCGCATCCCTTGTGAGAATCAGGGAGGAATAGTGGATGAGGGCAGGTATATCTCGCCCAGATACCTTTCCTATGTGGCCTGGTCCGGTCAGTATCTCACCTGGTGACTAATGAATAATGGGAAGCGGATATAAAAGGAGGCCAGGTGGTGTGTTAGTAGCTCAGCCTGGGGAACACAGAGAGCCTGTCTGTGTGAGCGACACTTGTGAGTGAAAGCTGTGCTTACGGTAATGCTGGTTTGGGTGGCTGGGAGAAGCCCTCCAGTTGGTAGTTAGTACGGACCCTGTTTAGTTAGTGCCGGACAGGCAAGGAATTGTTTTATGTTTATTTTCCTGTATGTTTTGCTTTCACCTGAAATAATCCTGACCCAGCGTCAGTTATGTCCAAAACCTGACTGTGCACCTGAGTTCTATGCTAAACCCACGTGACCTTTGACCCCAGCAAAGGTGATCCCGGAGTGTTTTATCACACCCTGTATTGATGGTGCCTCTGGTGATATATTCATGTATGGATGAAGGTTCATATAATGTAGTGATGAATGTTCTGGAGATTGATTCGTAACCAGAACCATCATCAATATGAAACCAAAATCATCATAAGTACATAAATTGAACACTAGAGCTTTCACTAGTACATACATACGGCACCAGAACCATCATTAGTAAATAACTATGTCACTGCAGCCTCTATCAGTATATGAATATGGCACCAGAAGCACCATCAGTAGATAAATGTATCACCAGAAAGATCATCAGTACAGGACTACATCACCAGAACCACTATCAGTACATTAATGCGTCACCAGAACCACAGCCAGTAAATAAATACACCACCATCATTATCTACATAAATACGGCACCAGAATCATCACTGGTAAATAACTATGTCACTAGAGCCACTATCAGTACATGAATACAGCCCAATAGCCAGCATCAGGAGATAAAGGCATCACCAGAATCATCATCAGTACATGAATACATCACGAGAACCACAGCCAGTAAATAAATACAACATCATCATCATCATCAGTGTATGTGGACACCACCAAAACTATCACTAGTACATGAATACATCACCAGAACCACCATCAGTACTGTTGGGGTGATCTCGTAATGTGAGATCTTAGTGACTGCCTGCCCCTGACCTGATAAATATGAGCCGAATGCATGCATAGAAGACGGACATCAGACACAAGGTCAGGTGTGCTCCTCTCTTGGCCAGTGCTGTCACAGAACTGACTTTATTAGTATAAACGAAAGACCATGTAATAGGCAGGAAAAGGGCGTTGCTCAGCTTCTCCGGAGCCATTGTACCAGTCTGTATAAGGTCCGTGCTAAGTCTATTCCACATATGGTCTTCAGTGTATCCTCATCACATTCCAAGGATTCTAGGGCATAGTTCCAGCATATAGACACCACCTTGCCACACCACGTCTGAACTAGCTTATGTTAGATTAATAATTGATTTCATTAGCCGTTCTCTCCTTCACAGTACAGCAATAATAAGTTGTATTGTCAAGTCAGGCCCATATACCGTATATACTCGCGTATAAGCCGAAATTTTCAGCCCATTTTTTTTGGCTGAAAGTCCCCCTCTCGGCTTATATGCGAGTCATATATGCCAGGGGGTCGTGGGGTGGGGCGGGGGTGTCAGATCACACTGAGCCCCTCTGGCACGGTCTCTGCAGCCTCCTGCTTGTCCCACTGTCTCAGGCTCCTTCCTTCAGCGGTCATGTGGTACTGCTCATTAAAGTCATGAATATGCGCATATTTATGACTTTAATGAGCGGTACCACGTGACCGCTGAAGGAAGGAAGGGAAACCTTCGGAGAATGGGGCTGCAGAGACCGCGCCAGGAGGGGGTAAGTATACCCGATATTCACCTGTCCCCATTCCAACGCTGCACTCCGCTGTATGCCGCGTCCTCTGTTAGTGACATTCAGGCAGCAGAGGGCGCGATGACATGGTTACTGCGCGCTGTGCCCTCTGCTGCCTGAACATCACTGACGGAGGACACGGCAGACACCGGCACCTGTTCCCCAGTGAAGGAGAGGTGAGTATGTCTTTTTTTTATTTGCAGCAGCATATGGGGTATAATCTATGGAGCAGCATATGGGGGCATAATCTGGGGGCAGCATATGGGGGCATAATCTATGGAGAATTTTATGTAGCAGCATATGGGGCATAATCTATGGAGCACCTTATGGGGCAGCATATGGGGGCATAATCTATGGAGCATCTTATGGGGGCATAATCTATGGAGCATCTTATGGGTCCTATTCTATGGAGCATCTTATTGGGCCATTATTAACCTTTGTGCAGCATTATATGGGGTGTATTTTGTATGGAGCATTATATGGGGCTCCTGATTCAATATGGATGTTCAAAAACATTTAATCTACTGATGTCTCAATTACAGTAATTTTACTTTTATTGGTATCTATTTTTATTTTTGAATTTTACCAGTAGCTGCTGCATTTTCCACCCTAGGCTTATACGCGAGTCAATAAGTTTTCCCAGTTTTTTGTGGAAAGAGTAGGGGGGTCAGCTTATACACGGGTCGGCTTATACACAAGTATATACGGTACATTTGGTATTCAATTAAATTAAATGATTATTAAGAAAAAATCAAGACAATTAATGCAGGGGTGAGAATAAATTACCAAAAAGAAGGGGCTGTTATACCGCTCCGCCATACTCACCCGGCCTCCGCTCCCACGCCGCAGTCGCCCTCCGCAGCCTCTCTCCACCCGACGGCCGTCACCTGAGACAGGCCCGCGACCGATGCCTTCCCTGCATGCTATGCACATGCGCCATAGGCCGCGCCTCCTTCCTGCTTCTTATGCTCCAGCTGTGCCCTGACTCGGAAGCACCTTTGGACCAATGGCTGACCAGACGGAGCCATATCAGGCCGCTTCCCCCTGAGGGAGGCGCCTGATCGTTGTGTTTCCTGACACTCTGGCCTCGCTCCATCGTGCACACTATGCTCCTGCAGTTCCTGTCTCTGGGAAACTGTTAGGCGTCGGCTTCCTGGCACTGCACAGCGGGAATCCAGAGCCCGACATCCTGCGGTCTCCCATTCCTCTCCGACCACTCGGACTCATGCTCAGCAATCTCGGCTGGCCAGACATCTCCCTCTGACTCGTTCTGTGAGCTTGGATGTTGCTGCCACCTCTGGTGCAGCAATGGTGACGCAACCTGCTTTGCAGGGAACTGCTCCCGAGGCTAAGTCCTCATGCCGTGCTACTAGGCATGCCCACAACTTGTCCTCTCAGTGGAGAGCAGGGGTCACATGTGCAGGTCCTATGTCGGATCTGATTGGTCCTTCCTATAGTACTGGAAGGTCCCGGAAGCGCATGGCTATAAAAAGCCCGCATGGCGGCTCGGCCATGCGCTAGTGTAGCATATTATGCTGTGTGTGTATGGTGATGGATGCATGGACTGGTGACTGACTCATTTGAAACCCCTTCCCTCGGTTATGACGAATGGTGACAGATTGTTGGGTAGTCAGCTCCAGGTTGTGGCCAGCTACACGCCACTGTGCCTCCTGCATGACACACTAGCGTCCGACGGTGCTCGGTCGTTCCGCTCAGCAGCGATAGTTATTGCCGCGCTGCGGTTGCAGCGTTCTTGGCGTCTGCGGTTGCAGCGTCATTCGCTGGGTATCCTGTGAAGTAAACAGGGCCAGCGTCCTCATACAACTCTGTTGTCTTAGCGACTCTGTGTGTGAACAGAGCCGTACTTAGCGTTCGGGTGACGTTAACCCGAGCGCAGTACCTCACCTTTCGGTGCATCCGCCATTACTTAGCAGCGGTCTTGTCACCTACCGCACGGTGGACCCCGGGCGGCGAACGCACCTCCTATTATTTATATCTGGTGCGTTCCGCCGACCCTAACATTACACTAGCGCCAGGGTCTGGCTAGTAATGGCGGATGAACAGCGACTGCTGCAGCACATCCGGCAGCTGCAGGGCAGGTTGGCGGCTCTCGAGCGTTCAGCCTCAGCTGCGGATGTTACTGCAGTCGCTGTTCAGGCAGCCACAGAGGCTGTTTCCCGTGTGACCACTGCCATCCCTGTCCCGACTTTGTCCCACCTCCCGCTGCCCGAAAAGTTCTCGGGTGATAGTGCAGCTTGTAGGGGTTTCGTAAGCCAGTGCTCTTTGCAGCTGGAGCTGCTGGCCGCCCGATTCCCCTCCGAGCGGGCTAAAGTGGGATTTATTATTTCCCTTCTGTCGGGCAGGGTTTTGGAGTGGGCCACACCGCTGTGGGATCGTGGTGATCATGTGGTGCAGGGTGCTTTGCGGTTCTTAGACACTCTGAAACAGGTCTTCCTGGGACCACGAGTCACCCATGACACCGCGCTCCGGCTGCTGGCACTGTCACAGGGCTCGTCCATGGTCAGTCACTTCGCCATCCAGTTCCGGACGCTGGCCTCAGAATTAGAGTGGCCAGATAAGGTCCTCATTCCGGCGTTCTGGAGAGGTTTGACTGGCCATGTGAGGGACGCTCTGGCCACCAGGGAGATTCCCGCTACACTGGAGGAGCTTATCTCTGTCTCAACCCGAATCGATCTTCGCTTCATCGAGCGAAGGTTGGAACGGGACCAGTGTAGGCAGAGGTTTAGGTTGGCACCTTGTTTTTCTAGACCTCTGGAATCCCCCGATCGGGCGTCCGAGCGTCAGGGGGCTTCCCATGAGGGATCTAGACTCCGGTCCGCTCGAGCTCCTGTGAGCTGTCATATTTGTAGGCAGGCCAGTCACCTCGCCAACCGGTGCCCACAGCAGCAGGGAGAACGCTCGCGCCTAGTGGCCGTAGGAGGCGGCGCACTAAAGCCAGCGACGTTTTCCTCCAAGCTGTCCTTTAAGGGGACTCTTGGGTTTAATTCTTCCACTCTGGCGGTGGAGGTTTGCGTGGATTCCGGGGCGGAGGGCAATTTTATGTCGTCAGCCTTCGCCCAACGGCACGCTATACCTCTGGTTATGATGTCTACACCAGTCACCATCAGAGTGGTAAACGGCACCACTCTACCCTCGCAGATAACTCACCAGACCGTCCCCTTGGTACTCTCTGTGGCTCCGTCTCATCAGGAGACGATATCCCTCCTCGTCATGCCCGAGGGTATTGACCAGGTACTTCTAGGGGTTCCCTGGCTGCGGTATCACTCCCCCCCATATAGAGTGGTCCTCAGGGAGGATTATTGGGTGGAGTAAGTCATGTGAGGGTAGATGTCTGAGGGAGTGCGTTCAGGTTGCCTCCACCAAGGTTCCCGCTGATCTCTTCTCGCTCCCCAAACACTATCGGCAGTATGCAGACGTGTTCTCCAAAAAGGCGGCGGAGACCCTTCCACCGCATCGCCCCTATGACTGTCCTATTGACCTCTTGCCTGGTGCTGAGCCTCCCCGGGGTCGAGTCTATCCCCTATCTCTCCCGGAGACTGAGGTCACGTCTCAGTACATCAGGGAGAATCTGGCAAGAGGATTCATTAGGAAGTCAGTGTCACCAGCGGGGGCGGGATTCTTCTTCGTCCAGAAGAAGAGTGGGGTATTACGTCCTTGCATTGATTACAGGGGTCTTAACGCCATCACCGTTAAGAATAAATATCCACTGCCCCTGATATCAGAACTGTTTGATAGGCTACGAGGAGCGAAGGTATTTTCCAAACTTGATCTGCGGGGGGCTTACAACCTGATTCGCATCCGTGATGGGGATGAATGGAAGACGGCATTTAACACCAGGGACGGGCACTATGAATACCTGGTGATGCCCTTCGGGCTCTGTAATGCCCCGGCCGTCTTCCAGGACTTTGTGGACGATATCTTCCGGGATATGCTTACCACCTCGGTTGTAGTCTATCTGGATGATATCCTCATCTACTCTCCAGATATTGACTCCCACCGGAGAGAAGTTTGCAAAGTTTTCGATCGCCTGCGGGCGAACTCCCTCTATGCCAAGTTGGAGAAGTGTGTGTTTGAGCAGGAGTCCTTGCCTTTTCTGGGCTATATCATCTCGGCCCAGGGATTGGCCATGGATCCTGCCAAGCTACAGGCGGTGATGGATTGGCAGGAACCTCATTCTCTCAAAGCGGTGCAGCGCTTTATGGGGTTCATAAATTATTATCGCCAATTCATCCCCCACTTCTCGACTTTGGTAGCACCCTTGGTAGCCCTCACCAAGAAGGGTGCAAATCCCAAGTTGTGGTCGGAACCGGTCTCCAAGGCCTTCTCCACCATTAAGTCCCATTTCGCTAGCGCTCCCATTCTACATCGCCCCGATGTAGACAAGCCCTTCATTCTGGAAGTGGATGCCTCTTCCGTCGGTGCTGGAGCAGTCCTGTTCCAGAAGGACACGCAAGGTCGGAAGCATCCATGCTTCTTTTTCTCCAAGACCTTCACACCGGCGGAGAGGAATTATGCCATCGGGGACAGGGAGTTGCTAGCGATGAAGTTGGCCTTCTCGGAGTGGAGACACCTCCTGGAGGGGGCTCGTCACCCTTTCCAGGTGTTCACCGACCACAAAAACTTGGTGTATTTACAAACAGCCCAGCGGCTAAACTCTCGCCAGGCTAGATGGTCCTTGTTCTTTTCTCGGTTCCATTTCACCCTCCACTTTCTCTCCGGGGAGAAGAACGTCCGGGCCGATGCTCTCTCCCGCACCGTGGTGTCATCGGAGGAAGAGGAGGAGGAGCCTCGGCTGATCGTCCCATCCGAAAGCCTGAGGACTGTGGCTCCGGTTGCCCTTGAGTCTGTGCCTCCGGGCAAGACATTTGTCCCTGCACGTCTGCGACCGGAGGTCCTCTCTTGGGCTCACTCGTCCAGAGTGGGTGGACATTTTGGGACAAAACGGACCTTCGACCTTTTGGCGAGGACGTACTGGTGGCCACATATGGCGCGTGACGTCAAGGACTATATTGAGGCATGCGTCTCTTGCGCCCGGAATAGGTCCTCTCGGCAGCGGCCCGCTGGGCTTCTTTTCCCTCTGCCGATAGCAGACAGGCCCTGGGAGATGGTCGGTATGGACTTTGTGGTGGGGCTACCCAGGTCCTGCGGCAGCACGGTCATTTGGGTTTTCACCGACCATTTCTCTAAGATGGTGCACCTGGTACCTCTCTCCCGGTTACCATCAGCGCGGGGCCTGGCAGTCTTGTTCATCAAGCACGTTTTCCGCCTGCACGGCATGCCGGACAAGAGTGTCAGTGACCGAGGTCCTCAGTTTGCGTCCCGGTTTTGGAGAGAGCTCTGTTCTCTACTCAGCATTGAGCTGAATCTCTCCTCGGCCTATCATCCCGAGACGAATGGGTTGATAGAGAGAGCCAACCAGACCTTGATAACATATCTTCGACATTTTGTCTCAGCCAGGCAGGACGACTGGGCATCCTTGCTGCCGTGGGCAGAGTTCGCGCTGAACAATGCTGTGGCCGACTCTACCGGTCAAACCCCATTCCTCCTAAATTACGGTCAGCATCCGCGCGTTCCTGTGCCCATGCCCGTGTCTTCCACCGACTCCAGGGTGGCAGACTGGGCGGTGGAGGCACGTGACATTTGGGATCGCACCCAGGATGCTATCCGAGCTTCCAAGGAGAGAATGAGGATCTCCGCTGACGCACACCAGCGTCCTGCTCCAAGCTTCTCCCCTGGCGACATGGTATGGCTCTCTACCCGAAACATTAAACTGCGGGTTGAGTCGCCCAAGTTCGCGCCACGATACATTGGCCCATTCAAGGTCCTTGACCGACTTAGCTCGGTGGTCTACCGTCTGGCTCTTCCTCCACATTTGGCCATCTCGGACGTGTTCCATGTGTCCCTCCTCAAACCAGTTCACATGGCCCGGTTTTCCGAGCCATCTGCCGGGTCATCAGACTTATCGTCTGACGAGTTTGAGGTTAATGCCATCGTGGGGCGCAAGTTTGTCCGTGGCAAAAAATTTTATTTGGTGGACTGGAAGGGTAATGGTCCCGAGGCTCGGACCTGGGAGCCGGTGGAAAACAATCACGCACCGCTCCTGATTGCGGCTTTTGAGCGCAGTGAGGCTCAGAGGGGAGGGGGCCCTAGGGGGGGGGGGTAATGTTAAGCGTCGGATTCCTGGCACTGCACAGCGGGAATCCAGAGCCAGACATCCTGCGGTCTCCCATTCCTCTCCGACCGCTCGGATTCCTGCTCAGCAATCTCGGTTGGCCAGGCATCTCCCTCTGACTCGTTCTGTGAGCTTGGATGTTGCTGCCACCTCTGGTGCAGCAATGGTGACGCAACCTGCTTTGCAGGGAACTGCTCCCGAGGCTAAGTCCTCATGCCGTGCTACTAGGCATGCCCACAACTTGTCCTCTCAGTGGAGAGCAGGGGTCACATGTGCAGGTCCTATGTCGGATCTGATTGGTCCTTCCTATAGTACTGGAAGGTCCCGGAAGCGCATGGCTATAAAAAGCCCGCATGGCGGCTCGGCCATGCGCTAGTGTAGCATATTATGCTGTGTGTGTATGGTGATGGATGCATGGACTGGTGACTGACTCATTTGAAACCCCTTCCCTCGGTTATGACGAATGGTGACAGATTGTTGGGTAGTCAGCTCCAGGTTGTGGCCAGCTACACGCCACTGTGCCTCCTGCACGACACACTAGCGTCCGACGGTGCTCGGTCGTTCCGGCGCCGTCGCTCAGCAGCGATAGTTATTGCCGCGCTGCGGTTGCAGCGTTCTTGGCGTCTGCGGTTGCAGCGTCATTCGCTGGGTATCCTGTGAAGTAAACAGGGCCAGCGTCCTCATACAACTCTGTTGTCTTAGCGACTCTGTGTGTGAACAGAGCCGTACTTAGCGTTCGGGTGACGTTAACCCGAGCGCAGTACCTCACCTTTCGGTGCATCCGCCATTACTTAGCAGCGGTCTTGTCACCTACCGCACGGTGGACCCCGGGCGGCGAACGCACCTCCTATTATTTATATCTGGTGCGTTCCACCGACCCTAACAGAAACGACTCCACCTAGGTCAGGCAAGAGAGGCCTTCCTAGGTGATGATGATTCCTCTCAACCCCTTACGATTTCTGTGCTTTTGGTTTCAGGGGGGAGGCGTGGTTCCGAGGTGGCCTACGTGGATTCGGGCTCAGCGGGTAACTTCATTCGGCCGGAAGAGGTAGACAAATACCAAATTCCTGTGGTCACTCTATCTAACCCAATTCAGATTGCCACCGTGGATGGCAAACCGCTACAGGTGACCGTCACCTTGGTCACTGAAGAGGTGGGGTTGCAAATCAGAGCCTTACATCGAGAGAAAATAGCCTTTTACGTTTTACCTAAGCTCTCTCACGTCATTCTACTCGGTCTTCCATGGTTAAGGACTCATCAGCCTGTTCTCGACTGGTCTTCTGGGGAGATACTCAGCTGGGGGCACCCGTGCCAAGCTCGCTGTCTGACTCCTGTCCGCCTGGCGGCCGCTCCACGGTCACCTCCAGGCCTCCCGGGTCTTCCTCCAGCTTACAGCTCCTACGCCGATGTTTTTGATAAGAAGGAAGCGGAGGTCCTCCCTCCACACCGGCCGTTTGACTGCCCAATTGAACTTGTTTCCGGTTCAACCCCCCCAAGGGGCAGAATCTACCCTCTGTCTCCCGCAGAGACCACCGCCATGCCCGAGTACGTCCGAGAGAACCTCGCCAAAGGCTTTATACGGAAATCCTCTTCGCCCGCGGGAGCCGGGTTCTTCTTCGTCAAAAAGAAGGACGGAACTCTACGGCCATGCATTGACTATAGGGGCTTGAATGAGATTACCATCAAGAACAGGTACCCTCTTCCACTCATTCCGGAACTGTTTGACCGTCTCAGAGGGGCTCGGGTCTTTACCAAGCTGGACCTCAGAGGAGCCTACAATCTGGTCCGTATCCGTGCAGGTGACGAGTGGAAGACCGCTTTCAACACTCGAGATGGCCATTACGAGTACCTGGTCATGCCCTTCGGTCTTTGCAATGCTCCTGCAGTCTTTCAAGAGTTCGTCAATGAGATCTTCCGGGATCTCTTGTACTCCTGTGTGGTCGTGTACTTAGACGACATCCTCGTCTTCTCGCCGGACCTCTCCTCCCACAGAAAGTGTGTCCGCCTGGTGCTTCAGCGCCTTCGGGAGAACCGTCTGTATGCGAAGATCGAGAAATGTCTCTTCGAACAGACCTCTCTGCCATTCCTGGGTTACATAATCTCCGACGCTGGTCTATGGATGGATCCCGAGAAGTTGTCTGCCATCCTCAAATGGCCTCGCCCCGTCGGATTGAAGGCGATACAATGATTCCTCGGGTTCGCCAACTATTACCGGCAATTTGTCTCCCACTTCTCCGCGATCACAAGACCCATTTCTGTGCTCACCCGTAAAGGATCTACTTCCAAGGATTGGTCTCCTGAGGCAGAGGAGGCCTTTCTGAACCTAAAACGGGCTTTCTCCACGGCTCCGGTCCTTCATCGCCCTGAGAGCGATCGACCTTTTGTACTCGAGGTGGACGCTTCCTCGACTGGTGCCGGGGCGGTGCTGTCCCAGAGAACCGCCTCCGGTCGCCTGCACCCTTGTGGCTTCTTCTCGAAGGCCTTTTCTCCATCCGAGTGTAACTGCTCGATCGGTGACTGGGAACTTTTGGCCATCAAGTTGGCCTTGGAGGAATGGCGCCACCTCCTGGAAGGAGCCGTCCATCCTTTTGTCATCTTCTCGGACCACAAGAATCTGGCCTATCTCCAGTCTGCCCAGAGACTAAACCCTCGCCAGGCCAGATGGTCTTTATTTTTTGCCCGATTTGATTTTGAGCTCCGATTCCGTCCTGGCAACAAGAATTCCAAAGCCGACGCCCTGTCCAGGGTCTTCCAACCACACGAATCCACGGAGGAACTGTCGCATATCATTGATCCCACTAGAATCATCACCGTGGCTCCAGTGAACTGGCTTACTCCTCCACCTGGCAGGAAGCTTATGCCAGAGAATCTCAAGCAAAAGGTTCTTCTAAGGGGGCACTCCTCCTAACTGGCCGGCCATGCCAGAACTAAGAAGACCCTTGACCTTATCAAACGTCACTACTGGTGGCCCTCACTTCGCCAAGATGTACTCGACTTTGTGGCTTCTTGTCCATCCTGTGCAAAAAACAAGGTGCCACGGAGATCTCCGTCCGGCTTGTTGCTTCCGTTGCCTGTCCCTACGGTTCCTTGGGAGAACATTGCCATGGATTTCATCACCGACCTACCCTGCTCTGCGGGCTGCTCAGTCATTCTGGTGGTGGTGGATCGTTTTTCCAAGATGGCTCACTTCATCCCTCTGCCCGGTCTTCCCTCAGCGCCAGAGCTGGCCGAAATCTTCATTCATCAAGTCTTCAGGCTTCATGGACTACCTCGACGCATTCTGTCTGACCGAGGGGTTCAGTTTACCTCCAAGTTCTGGCGTTCGCTTTGTAAGCTCATGAACGTTTCCCTCGACTTCTCCTCGGCCTACCATCCACAGTCCAACGGACAAGTAGAGCGTACCAACCAGACGCTTACGGGATACTTACGTCACTTCTCTAACGCCCACCAGAACGATTGGGTCAACTTATTCCCCTGGGCAGAGTTCGCTTATAACAACCATGCTGGTGAGTCTTCGGCCAAGTCTCCGTTTTTCATTGTTTTTGGCAGACATCCCGATGTTACTGTCGTCCTACTCCAGTCCTGCCTTGTGTTCCTGCCGTCCTACTCCAGTCCTGCCTTTGGTGTTCCTGTTGTCCTACTCCAGTCCTGCCTTGTGTTCCTGCCGTCCTACTCCAGTCCTGCCTTCAGTGTTCCTGCCGTCCTACTCCAGTCCTGCCTTCAGTGTTCCTGCCGTCCTACTCCAGTCCTGCCTTCAGTGTTCCTGCCGTCCTACTCCAGTCCTGCCTTCAGTGCTCCTGCCGTCCTACTCCAGTCCTGCCTTCAGTGCTCCTGCCGTCCTACTCCAGTCCTGCCTTCAGTGCTCTTGCCGTCCTACTCCAGTCTCAGTCTTACTCCGGTCCATCCAGAGCCGCCCCTCTCGGTACTGGCTACCTTGGTACTCGAACCCCTGGGCCTGCTCCTAACGGTCCCTGTATAGGGGTCGGTTCCACCTGGCAGCTCGCCCGGGGTCCCTCGGTGCCACAGTCCAGAGGGTCCACTCTCGGAGTTTCCCGCTCCAGACCACCCGCGCTAACAGGGGCAACACAAGGAGTCTATTGCACAGATATTATGCACTTCAATGTACTATGGCTATATAGGATGCAATATGGTTGTAAAAAGAATTAATAAGCCACAAAAAATAAGAAAATTGATATACTGATATTATACATAATCATAAAGTGCAAATAGTGAAAAAATCATTCATAAAAAGCACAAATTTGTAAAGACCAATCTATATATAAAAAGTGCAATGTCCAGAAATTCACAGACAGTGGGCTTAGGCACAAGTTTGTAAAGACCAATACATATATAGAGTGCAATATGCACGAATTCATAGACAGTGGGCTTAGGCCCACAACCGCATAAATGTATATCACTAATTCAACAAATGACTAGTGAAGATAGCCATGTGGGCAGAGATAAATATATGTCACAACAGATATCCATTTAAATAAAAATGCTCAGTGGCAGGTTCTAAATAGAGGTGCCAATGACAATTAGTCATATATGCGGCTGCAAGTAAACTGTATTGAAAAGAACATATACATGTGCCAAAAAATTGCACTCAATCAATATATTATGCCAATGTGCGATAGATCTCCAGGATGCGCCCGTCCCCGACGCGCGTTTCGACGTCTGCCTTCGTCAGTTTTTTTTTCGTTGTGATATGACTTGATATCCGATTTGTCCTTATTTGTCTTATATTGTCCATTTGTGCTTTGATAAGGCTTATCATATAATTTTTAACACCATTTATAATTTTCCTTAAACATGCAACTTTGACCTTGGTATTTTGTTGAACCATATACATTTGGATCTCATGAACCAACAACTCCCAATATGTATTAAACAATGATAAGGAGATGCTGGGAGTGGTTGTTATCAGTCATTATCAGACTGCGGACCATGCAGGAACCACAATACTGATGAAACGCAGGCATATGTAAATGTTTACATCCAGGTACCTAATAGGTGACATCTTCTCTGATTGAGTGGTTTCTTTCTTCTTATTTCCATCTTGACCAGATGCCATGATGACTTTTCACATCCACAACTGTTCTCTGCAGACTTCTCTCTTCTCCAATCTTCTGGAGCACATCCCCACATGGTGACCTTAAAAGTCAAAGTGTTACTAGATTGCCTTCTGCACAAAGATATCTGTCCATACTATGCCCTAAATAAGCCTCCTATGGTGTATGGCCTCTACACTGTGTGCCTTACTAATCCACAACCACATTACTGTGTGCCATTATCAGCTATAACTGCTACAATGTCATTTTTTCTTCTCCAGCCAGATGGCGTCGCCGTCAGGATATGTGCACACGATGCATATTTGCTGCGGATCCGCCGCGGATGTTTCCGCGTAGAAACGCTGCAGATCCGCACTGTGATTTACAGTACAATGTAAATCAATGGGGAAAATAAATCCTGTGCAGATGGTGCAGAAAAATCAGTGCGAATTTGCTGTGGGTTTAAAAGAAGTGCATGTCACTTCTTTTCTGCGGTTTTGCTGCAGTTTTCCACTTGCTCCATTCTACAAAACCGCAGGTGGAAAACCGCAGTGGAAAACTGCACAAAAACCGCAAAAAAAAGGAAGAAATCCGCAGGAAAAATGCAGGTCATTAAATCCGCGGGAGGATCCGCACCGTGTGCACATGGCCTCACCTGCACAACAGCAGCTATTGGATCTCTATACAAACCGATATCTGCTGCTGCGCAGGCTCCCCGGCGCCATTTTCAAAATGACTTTCTTTTTTTTCCCTCGCTCAAGTAAATCTGCAAAAGGCATTCAGTGCACAGTAACCATGCGATTATGATGAAGCGCATTTATCATGCAAACTGCGGGGCAGGGCAGTCAGAGATCAGTGGGGGGGTCAGTAGTCTGCATTATGAATATCTCATCGGAGCACCACATACATGAACCCCGTCCTAGGGCACAAGAATCTCAATAATATGAAGCTGAAAATAAAGATTAAGAAACAGCCACAAGACGGCTTTCATCAACCAAGGCATCATTTTATTCAGTATAACAGCACCGACCTGACATTGTGTGTAGGTCACTATGCACAATCCTGCTGACAGGTTCCCTTTAAGTAGGCGGCTTTATATCACAAGAGTGGATTTCGTTAGGAAATGGATAAGGCAAAAATGGAGCATTACAGAACAGAAGAAATTACTAAAGAGAGTGATAAAATATGACGGTGTGGTTTTGCTCCTCTCAGAATTTTGAAAATTGTGTGAACAATTGGAAAAAAAATGTGGAGAGCATTAAACCTCGGGGGAGAGATAATCAACAGCTTAAACATCAGTGAGTTTTTTATTTTTATATATTTGCTTATGTGGGTTTTTCATTATTATTTTTTTCTGAACAATTAGAAAAAGGTTGGGAGTGAAGGAATTAGGCCGGGGTCTCACTCACGAGTGCAATGCAAGAAAAGTGTGCGAGTCTCTCGCCTCAATCCCCGGCACTGCCACCGGTGGCTCGGAGCAGAGCGTTCAACTGCAAAGAAATACATGCAGCCGCACACTCCGGTCCCGAGTGCCAGCGGTAGTGCCAAGTATTGAGGCCAGAGACTCTCGTGAGTTTCTCGCATTGCACTCACAAGTGTGACCCGGCCTTAGGAAGATTGTTGTTTTTATCGGATTTCCTCTTTTTGTATCTCTACAGTATGTTTTGTACAATAAAGTTGTAAAATTCAAAAAATGAGCAAACAATTACAGGGTTCTAATGATGTCACAATGGGCTGGAGGCTATAGAATGCCCCGTCACCCAGGGTTCCGTTGAGGGTTTTAGGAGGCGTTTGTGGAGAGAGGAGTGTTGTGAGCGACTTGTGCAAATATGATGCCAAGAAAGCGATTTAAGAGTATTATAGTTCTCTGTGATACCGAGGACAGCAGCGATGATGACGATTTACATCAGGTGAGTATCACTTTATATTCTTAAATAAATAAAAAATATTTGGGATAAAAGTTCAAGAAAAGATGGTGGGACAGAAAATAGCGCTCCAAGTAGATGAGGCGATAACTCGGATCATGATTGCAGAGTGAAGACTGCGTCACTTGTAATATTTGTGACAATATGTCCATGTACTGGATACATAACATTGCATGAAGACACATAAATGTCACCACCGCCCCTATCCATAGCCTAACCATAAGTGTCCCATACCCCCGCTATACTCTGTACGTGGAATAAGCACAGTGGAGACCACACTCATATCGCTGCCCACCTGTAATCAGTGGAATATGGGGTAAGATTATAGATTGGAGATGTTCATGGTTATAGATTCTATCTGACATGTTTGCCATTTTTTCAGTCTCATCGAAGAAAGAGGCCAATACCGAGGTCTCCAGGCCAAGATACCACCACTGGCTTCAATTCGGGCCCGACTCCGAGTTTACCAGGTACTGTAACCCTAATCTAGTGAAGTCTCTGAGGTATTGATAAGCCATTGTAGTCACCGGGTGCAGATCACCTGCACATTGTGGTCAGGGCTTGGATTTATCGTTATTAGTCGTCTATGGTAGAGTTTATAGCAAACATTTCTGTTCAGCATTTGGTCAGGAATATTCATGCAGGCGTTATAAAGTCAGCCAGAAATGGGATTTGGGGATTGATTCTCATGGTGGCCATGTACAGGGCGGATTACTGTAGCTGAAGGTGATTGTTTTGCCCCATGTACCTATAGGGAAACACTGGATAATTTATTAGGATTTATTTCTTTTGATATTGAGCCTCGGTCGTTGCTATTACAATATTCTAATAAGAGAGTTATATTGTGTTTCCCCCACAGATCTGAGTTTACCACCAACAGATCATGGTCCGGACAGTACCACCTGGTAAGACACGTTTCCTCCATTACTAAGTACAAGATGGGGATTAATGATTAATGGTGGCTCATTACCTGTTACATTTATTCCACAGCTCCGATGACATCATTATTGATGATGATGATGATTCCAATAGAGCAGCAACTTCCATGTATAATAGTAAGTTATTATTTCTAGACACAATCCAGGTTTATGTTATTGTAGAGGTAACAATTACTTTTCTGTACTGTCACAGGTCAGTTTCCAAATCTAACAATTACAAGGGCGCTGATCAGGAGTTGGAACAGCGAGCCACCTGGGAAATGTGCTGTAAATGCCAGTGTCAGAGAATGACAGCAGCATTTAACAGGTGAACAGAAGCAGGCAGAGCTCCAATCCACTCTCGGCTGTCAGAGGCAGATGATGGCTGAATGACACAACCATCATCTGCCATGAAAGAGGCGGGCTCAACTCCTTAGCCATCTCCATTCATTCTCTACTGATGAGCGTCGTACATGGTTGTTAAGGGGTTAAATTACAGATACCTTACAGAGGTAATCCTATTTTACGCATGCTTGATTGGTGTGGATCCTGTGTCTCGGATATTTCCATATTGGGAGAGCAAGTCACCGCCATGTTGACTTATGGCCATTGTTATCCTTAGAGAATTTATTACAGATGTGCAGTACATTTGCTTGTGTCTTTTTGGAAACCCAATAGACATCAATGGAGAAATCCCTGCACCAAGGCATCCCACATCTCCATTAAAACCATGGAGGCTACCATGAATCAGCAAATGAGGTGAAAATGGACCCCTACCATTTGAGGGTCCACCCTCCGGCCATTGAGGACATGTTCACTTCTGATCTTGTACTGAGCACATACAACATTACTAAGGATATATTACCTGAGCAACAGGTGGGATAGACATCTGAGAAAGTTTATGGACCCTGATGTTGCTGAACCCCATTAATATATCAGATCCTGATCTGAAGGGAAGATCCTGTGGATTTCTGGTGGTCTGGTCAGCTATGTGGTCTGCTCTGGTCGGATCCCATATTCATAGTCTTATTAGTCCTCTACACTCTATATTTATAGACCCCTCTCTAGTACGGCCTGCATACTAACACGTCTGATTTGAGCCTTATAAAAAGTATTTTCACTCTTCCATATTTCTGTACAGATCATTTACCATCTGACAGCGAGGAGAGCTCCGCTACAGAGGAGAGGTAAGTTAGATCCATCTACCTCTATATAAAGCCATGAACTAGGCGAGATGTTTCCTGTGGATTTATATATGATTCCTTATCTTTGCCAGGACACCACGATGTAACATCCCCGGCTGTTTCCTGGAAGAAATTATTTCTCCTACTTCCATCTATGTTACCCACTTCCAGGAAAATAAGGAGGAGCTGGTGGAGCGACTGTACAACTTGTACAACCGGACAGTCTTCGATAATAAGGTATCACATCTTGTCATGGGTTCCTGGGTGATACATGACTTCTCTATTATCTCCCCCTTTAAACAATCAATTCCAAGAAAAATGGCTCTAACTTTCTGAAAGGCAGATTCCTAACCCCATTGTCATGTTTCTGTAATATAGTTATTGAATATCTCAGGTAAATCTCACTTAGTTTGGTGAATGCCGTCACCCTCTTCCCATCTGTGGGACGAGAGGAAACCTTAGATGATCCACCATGCAGAGACAAAAAGATTAGCATTTTTTGGCTTGACGTTCAAAGGATTTTTACATTTATTTATAAAAAACATTTAGTTGATATTTGGACATTTTAGAATAAGGTTATTTTTATTTTTGTTCTCACATCTTGGACTTCTCGGTAGACCCCGTGCCCCATACAAGTAGACCAGTGCTGTAAATCACATATGAGAGTTGGGGACTTTGTAAGATTGGGGGTCAAAGAGTTTACAGATGTAATGGAATTTGTTTTCTTTATTTTAGCTCCCTTTGAAAATGGACATTTTGTGGAGCAAGAGGCTGACAGCATCCGCCGGCCAATGCTGGAATAAGCTGCAGGACAACCTCCGTTTCTCATATATTGAGCTTTCCGAAAAAGTCTGCGATTCTGCCGGTAGGTTTCACATCACATCCATCCTACAGCTTCATAAGACAACCTGCATACAGGGCAAAAAAACTGCTACTTGTTATGCAGAACATCTTAGAAACTCATTGTACATACTGTCATAAGAAAATCTAAGTACACCCTCTTTGAATTCTAGTATTTTACATATCAGGAGAAAATAAAAAAAGTATCAGCTCCATAGAAAGTCCTAAATGTAGGGAAATACAATCTCAGAAAACAACGTGAAAAAAAATATATTGCATCATTATTTAACAAAAAGTAGGCCAAAAGGCAACAACGGTGTGTGATAAAGTACACCGTCGATGCAACTTCAAGTTATTGCTGCTAAAGATGATTCTAAAAGCTATTGATTGATGGGGTGTACTTATTTTTTTACTCTCTGCTTCTGCATTTTGAAGTAGGTTTCGGTAAATAAATAACGGCACGGTTGACTTGTTACATGTTGTTCATCTCATGATGTATTTTGTATTTTGTCCTGCTATGTAAAACCAAATAGTTCAATCAGGGTGTACTCAGATTTTGTCATAACTGTATAACCTCTTGTTTTAGAGCGAGTACGATCCACACTTGCGCATGAGATGTGCCATGCCGCCTCTTGGATAATCAACGGTGAACGCAAAGACCACCATGGCTTGTTATGGCAGGCTTTCACAGGAAGGGTAAACCTTATCCATCCCGAGCTGCCAAAAGTGACGGAATATCACAATTATACCATCAACTACACCTACAAGTACAAATGCCACCGGTGTGATAAAGAGTAAGTGGATTTTATGACCCATCACCTCCGGACACACAATCACTGCGGAGAGACGTCCGTGCGGTTCTGTTGGTGGAATGCTTTCATACTTTACTACTATCAGAGCGGACTGACGTCTGGGGGGCGGTAGGGTTTAGGATGCTACGTGTTATATTTTCTGTGCTGGGCCAGTTCTTAATATATTGATTTCAATTTGTTCTTGTTAATATAATCCATGGTGTTAATGAACGTTCATTCCAGTCCAGTAACCAATATTCCTCTTATCTTTGCAGAATTGGGCGATTTAGACCAATACCTGGCAATAAACGTAAATGCCGCCGGTGCGGAGGACGAATGCGACAACTACCCAGCAGCTAAACATGTAACTATTCTTCAGAATATTTAGTCTCTAATTTGGTTTCTTTAAAATGTAAAGTTGAGACACTTTTATATATTTTCCCCTGAGTAGCGAGACAATGAATATCTGTGTTCATCACCAGCAATTAGCGGTAAAGATCCAGAATCCGTCCTCATAGGTTCCAGATAAGCCCCGGTTACATTTCCCATAACTTGCTGGCTATGGAATGATTGACCATTCCCAGCAATTATCTACAATGCTCTGGAAAACCTTCTATGAGTTTACGCTTTGTTGGATGTAATTATTTTCTTTCTATTTTCAGGTTCATTATTGGAACAGTGAGATTCCTCTAAATATTTTCATCTCATCCACCTGTGATGGAGGTAAGAACGAATCTTCCATTATTGTCAGCAATCAATAATAAAAGTGAATTTTACAATATTGAGAATCTGGAGTCTCTAATTTAGTCTTTTATTGAGTATTATCATTTAAAGATTAAATACTTTTATATATTTTGCCTTTTTCCACCACCGTGTAGGGAGACAATCAGTTTACGTCTTCATCACAAGCAGCGAACAGCAAACATTCAGAATCCACCTCTTCTGATGGACACAAAGCTTCTGACGTGCGTTTTCCAGGTAAATATTTCGGTGCTTTTCCTCCAATCATTCTTGTTTTCAAGAAGTGCAACAGCGAGGACAGTGTAAGCAAGGTGTCATAACAGAAGAAATGCAATATCGGTTTTATTACTGCACTTATTTGTTCTAATTATTATTTTTTCTTGCTGCACAATTTTTAAATTCTGTCTGAGAAAGGAAGGAAATGATGAAAGTTATCAGCCTACTGCTGCGGAGGAATCTCCAACACACAGTCTGACGGGCGAGATGAGCCCCTCTGACATGGCATGCCGTATAGATCTATTGTGAGTGCTCTCACCATAGCCGTATGGCTCATGTCGCATTTATCTCACATTACACTATTATTGGCAGCTTCCTATTTCCAATCTCCACATTGGCCTTCTTTGTAGACAATATATAATGCAATATTTCAGGTCTATTTCACCTTCAGCTGATGACCAGAAATACAATGCTGAAGTTCCTTCTCGGAGTTTGCTTCTTTTGATCACCAGTACTTTTTCTCAAGTTTTTTATAAACACCTTTTAATTGTTTTCAGGTTAATGAGAAAGGTGACTTATTGCTTCTACACAGGCATGACACATCGTGGAAGAAAACGGTGAATTCCGGCCCCGACCTGCGCTGAGAACAGTTTCCAAGACCTGGAGAATCTCTACAAGTGCTTTATAATCAGAGCTGCCCAGCAATGGATATGGCGCTGGACATTTGAACTTCAATAGTCATCAATTGCTTTTTTTTTCCTAATTTTTCTGAGTTAGATATAAATACCATTAAAAAATGAATATATTAATTCTTTCCAGTTTGGGATTTTTGTTCTGCAAAACGATGGCTGTTGATAAACATATTACAATCAATGTTGTCTACTTGTGATATTCAGCCATAATCCGCCTCGCACAATCGAGAGGAGCGGAGCTTTGTCTGCTGCTGTTAAACTGTTAAATGCAGCTGTCAATCTGTGAGAGTTGCATTTCAACCCTTAACGTCTAATGACGGACACAGTCCATCATGGCTGGGTGTCAATTTCCGCACCAGGACGGACAGTGTCCATCATGCATGTAAAGTGTCACTAAAACTTGCAAACACCCAGTGATAGTTCAGCGCCGGCAGATGTGTATGACAGCTGAGAGGCACGGAAAGAGGTAGCGTAGTTACCAGGGGGGCAGAGGGTGTTGTTGCCTCGGGCCCCTTGCTTTGAGGGGGCCCACCCAGAGCTACTGACATGGAGTATACCACATGAGAAACTGGGTCTGAGCAGAAAAAGTAACTTAATGTGCATGCAAAATGTAATTGCATATGAACACATGACCTTTACACAGAGAAAACCAAAAACAAAACACAAAACAAATATCCTGGAATAAAAAAGTAAAAAAATATATATTGCAAAAATTGCATGAAAGTAGTAATAGTAATAATGAGGGTATTTAGTTAACATAATTTTGATCAAAATAATGTAGAAGCCATCCCGCCACATCACGGCAACCCTTGTGGGACAGTCCTAACTCTTGTATTTAAAACCTTTCCACTTGTCAAGTGACTCCAGAAAAGGGGCAAAAAATGTCCTCCAGATTGGCGCGCCTCGAGTCCAGATGGATCTGGACACTTAAAACTGTGCATCCTCATGGGTTGAACGAAAATTTAAGTTTTGCCCCTTTTCTGGAGTAGGTGTGTACTTTTTGTAATTAGCTGTTTTCTTGTCTTTTGTTTTTAACCTTCCTTTTGTTTTATCTTTTTTAGTATATACAGTGCTTAATATTGTGGATTCCGAAAGGTTTTTGTGGATACATGATGAAGTGGACCATATTCCATCATTTGGATCTTCACATTGAATAACGCCATGTGACGAATTTTACACTATGGACAATGGATGGGTGTTATGAGTTGGGGTTGTTATTATATGAATCCTACCGCTCATACGTCTTGGTATATTGTAGATATACCGTGAGACATGATGTTTACTAAAGTGTATTTCAACTCTATCTGGGCAATCTAATGTTCTGTATATACAGTTATACTTATATATCCATACTTATGATGGCATAAATTTTTATGTTATATTTTCTATGATTGCTCCAGGTATACCTTTGGTATTTGGATGTATATTAGGGTTATATGTGCGGGTTTGGCTTTGAGGGCATCTCTTATTTCTATTTAGCAATAACACTGGTGCTGCGGGCAAAAAATAGGAAGAGGTTATTTATTTTTATATATTTTTTATATATATATGGTTACATCAATATGCTCATTATATTTGGCTTTTGATATTTATTTACCTTTTCAATTGCATGCAGCACCAGTGTTTTATCTGTTATCTATTATTTTTTACTATTCTTGATAATATACTGGCGATCTCATCCCTCAGACCGGCTATTTCTGCCTTTTTGATATGCTGGATCTTTTGCCCCTAACTAATATGGCGCCTATCCATACATGTTTGTTATGCGCATGCCCGATCTACATTGTGTGACTTGTTGGTCCCTCCTCCCGGCCGGCGCATGGCGGCTTTGGGCGTCCGGTCACGTGGGGCCCCACGTCATCCGGACGTCACGGCTGTCCATCTGCCGAGCGTGGGGGTGGGTCCACGGTTACCCGGGTAGCGCTGAATGACTTCCGTCCAATACATGGACTGGCCCTTCCGGTCTCTGCACTATAAGAAGCACTGAGGTTCATTGTCTTATAGCGCCCCCTGACGATGGCTCCCGAAACGCGCGTCGGGGCGGGTACCTGGTCCTTTCACTTGTCGCTGTGCACGGGCACTTGAACTGGTAATGTAGGACAGATTTATATTTCCTTGTCATGACCCTGTGTAATCCACTTTGAGGTTATTATTGTTTTATATAGTGGGCCATCTTCCCACACTACTCTTTGTGTGTTATGACCGTGTGCCATATTACATGATGATATCACTGCTACACTGAGTGGGGTTTGTTCCCACTTTGAGTGGTTGTTATAACATCTCTGTGTTTCTTCCTTTTGTCCTTCCCATTTGGGTTATGCTTGATTGATATGTGAGGACTTCTGGTACCTTTTTTATGACAAGTTACCAACTGTTGCAATTTTTAATGGTATAGTCCCTTGCCCTGTATCCTAAATAAAGCAATTTTATTTATTGACCTGTTTGTTGTCAGGAAGTTTGTTCCTTTCTTCCTTCCCCTTGTAACTTTCATCAAGAAGAACAAGTCATGGATTTCCAATGACTTTTGCATTCCAGTCGCAGACATGGCAGACTAGGCATGGTGTCATTTTTAGTGTCATGCATTGATTTTGCGCTATTGCAGTCTGACACGTTTATTGTGGCTTCTGTGCCTACTGTTCCTACTGCTGCTGATGTTACAAACATTTTTTTTTTAATGTGGAGACTCCAAGTTTGGTCTCCATATGGTGTGTTGCCTGTAGTGGAAGGGGTGTCACAGCACAATTATACTATTTCCACTCTGGGAAAATTGATGCCACTTTAGTGGTGTAGGACAATTATTTTTTGAAATGTGGAGACACAAAGTTGGGACTCCATCTGGTGGGTTGCCTGTAGTGGAAGGGGTGTCAGAGGCCCATTATACTGTTTCTACTCTGGGAAATATAATGCAACTTTAGTGCTGTGTGACAACAATTTTTTGAAATGTGGAGACACCAAGTTGGGTCTTTATCTGTTGGGTTGACTGTAGTGGCAGGGGCATCAGAGGGTCGTTATACTATTTCTACTCTGGGGAAATTGATGCCACTTTAGTCGTGTAGGACAATTATTTTGTGAAATGTGGAGATTCCAAGTAGCGTCTCCATCTGGTGGGTTGCCTGTAGTGGAAGTGGTGTCAGAGGCGCATTATACTATTTCTAATATGGGGAAACTGATGCCATTTTAGTGGTGTGTGAGAATATTTTTTATAAATGTGGAGACTCCAAGCTGGGTCTCCCTCTGGCGTGTTGCCTGTAGTGGAATAGTTGTCAGAAGCCCATTGTACTGGTTCTACTCTGGGGAAATTGATGCCACTTTATTCGTGTGTGACAATAATTTCTTGAATGTTTGCACTCAAAGTTGGGTCTCCATCTCGTGGGTTACTTGTAGTGGAAAGGATGTCAGAGGCCCATTGCTCTATTTCTATTTTGGGGAAATTGATACCACTTTATTGGTGTGTGGCAATATTTTTTTAAATGTTTGCACTACAAGTTGGAATTAGAGATGGTCTATTTCACCATGGATGGAAGACACCCCTTGTCAGAAAAGGAAAAGAGAAAACTAACAAAGGACACAGGCAGAGGTGCACATGAATGACAGTGGTTAGAGAGGTGTTAGTATTTTGATATTCAGGCTAAATATTGGTGAATAAACGTGAATTGTCAGCTCTGCTCAAGGACCTTAAGGAAGACGTTGTTCTTCATTTGTATCTGGATCCTCAGTGAAATGTAACAAATGTTTACAGATCTCTGAAGTCAACACTTACTTTCTGACCAGAATGGTTTTCTACATTTGCATAACATGAAGCTCACGGACCCCCCATTTAAAAGCTCCAATGGGGTTCTATATCAGGGACAGGAAATTATTCATTTGAGGAAAGCGTTTGCAAATATCCAATTAGGAGAAGGAGCCACCACTCCTTCTGGGCATGAAATTCCACAAAGGCTTAGAACACGGTGGAGCAGGAGTTCCTATGTAGGGTAATGAAGTAGTTTGGGCTTGGTGAGAATTTTACTAGGTGGATCCAAGGCCGGAACAAGGTATTTTGGTGCCGTAGGCAGATGAAGCCGATGGTGCCCCCCCCCGATGAACTTTCAGTCCCTAAGTAAAGGAATGGGTCAGAGACTAAAGCGACAGGTCCCCTAACGCCCCTGTCCTTTCCTTCTGATGGGTTAAGTAGCAAGCTGTTAAGACTACTATCAATAGAATTTCTACCTTTTTCACTCAAAAATACCAGCAAAAGTAAAAAGAGTGATGTGATGTACTTTAGAGAAGTGGCTCAACAGGGAGTATTTTTTTTAAGATAGATATAGAATCATTCATTGTTTAAGGACCATTAAAAGAATACAAATCGCTATATTCATCCCTGACAGCCTATATTGTAAATCTCAGACCCAGTGATGGTCATGGAAACTAATATAGCTTAACTATAATGGGGGCTGTTTGCTTTCAGTTAAGATGTCCAGCATTTGGAAGACATCATAATAGAAACTAAACAGACCCTATTATAGATAAAGGGATACTTATGATGATTTTACTCCCATCAGGGTAGTTCTGGTGCCGTATTTCTGTATTGATGGTGCTTCTGCTGATGTATTCATGTATGGATGGTGGTTCTAACAATGTATTTATGTAGTAATGAATGTTCTGGTGACTGATTCATAACCAGAACCATCATCAATATAAAACCAAAATCATCCTCACTACATAAATTGAACACCAGAGCTATCACTAGTACATACATACGGCACCAGAACGATCATTAGTAAATAACTATGTCACTAGAACTTCCATCAGTATATGAATATGGCACCAGAACCACCATCAGTAGATAAATGCATCACCAGAAAGCTCATCAGTACAGGACTACATCACCAGAACCACTATCAGTACATTAATGTGTCACCAGAACCACAGCCAGTGAAATAAGTACAACATCAGCACCATTATCTACATAATTACGGCACCAGAACTGTAAGGAAAACACACGAGAGGAGAGATGGGGGATACGGAGCTTACACAGCCACAGCTCTCTGGCGCCCCCTTACCCTCAGGTCAGTCAGGGAACTCCACCTAGGTTAAGTAGTGGCCGGAGAGGCTGCCCTGTCATGTACTGGTTATCAGGGCACTCTGCAGTGATTGCTGTATATATATCACCAGTCCCAGTCCGGGAATATATATATACAGTATATATAAAAACCTCAAAAGACAAAGGCTAAATGTGTGCAGCTAGCTTTTTAACCCCTAGCTCGCCCCTCCAATATTTGCCATTGTCCCTCTGGGTTGGACTGATTTCTGCTCCCTTGAACTCTAGCTAAAATAAATCCCAATATTTAGGCTGAGTCATAACTTCCTAGCGGGAGGTTCAAATCAACGACTGCCATCTCAGTGCGTTCGTTGGGTCTGGAAAGATATTGAGAGTCCAAACTGGGGTCGGCTAAGTGGTTCTGGAGAGCCAGTCTCGATGCTTAGTATCTGGGGCAACTAGAAATATATGAGACAATGGTACTCTCATAATTCATCTCTAGGTGTCGGTGACGCTCAGTCTAGATCTTCCTTTGGAGATGGCCACCTTGCACAAAAGATAGCAGGCGGTTCTAGCTCTTGCTGTCATTAACACGTGGCCTCTAATTCTCTGACCAAATGGTGAAGTTCTGTTCTTTTGGGGATTTGTGTACTTATCCCAAGGGTGGGGGGACACTTCAGGAGTGGAGGAAGATCTCTGGACAATATATTGGGCCTGAATTAGTACATCCAAAATGGAGTCTCCCTCATCCCTCACTTGGGGCTGTTTGGTTTCAGTTAATATGTCCAGCATTTGGAAGACATCATAATAGAAACTAAACAGACCCTATTATAGATATAGGGATACATATGATGATTTTACTTCCATCATGTTAGTTCTGGTGCCGTATACCTTGTGAGAATCAGGGAGGAATAGTGGATGAGGGCAGGTATATCTCGCCCAGATACCTTTCCTATGTGGCCTGGTCCGGTCAGTATCTCACCTGGTGACTAATGAATAATGGGAAGCGGATATAAAAGGAGGCCAGGTGGTGTGTTAGTAGCTCAGCCTGGGGAACACAGAGAGCCTGTCTGTGTGAGCGACACTTGTGAGTGAAAGCTGTGCTTACGGTAACGCTGGTTTGGGTGGCTGGGAGAAGCCCTCCAGTTGGTAGTTAGTACGGACCCTGTTTAGTTAGTGTCGGACAGGCAAGGAATTGTTTTATGTTTATTTTCCTGTATGTTTTGCTTTCACCTGAAATAATCCTGACCCAGCGTCAGTTATGTCCGAAACCCGGCTGTGCACCTGAGTTTCATGCTAAACCCACGTGATCTTTGACCCCAGCAAAGGTGATCCCGGAGTGTTTTATCACACCCTGTATTGATGGTGCCTCTGGTGATATATTCATGTATGGATGAAGGTTCGTATAATGTAGTGATGAATGTTCTGGAGATTGATTCGTAACCAGAACCATCATCAATATGAAACCAAAATCATCATAAGTACATAAATTGAACACTAGAGCTTTCACTAGTACATACATACGGCACCAGAACCATCATTAGTAAATAACTATGTCACTACAGCCTCTATCAGTATATGAATATGGCACCAGAAGCACCATCAGTAGATAAATGTATCACCAGAAAGATCATCAGTACAGGACTACATCACCAGAACCACTATCAGTACATTAATGCGTCACCAGAACCACAGCCAGTAAATAAATACACCACCATCATTATCTACATAAATACGGCACCAGAATCATCACTGGTAAATAACTATGTCACTAGAGCCACTATCAGTACATGAATACAGCCCAATAGCCAGCATCAGGAGATAAAGGCATCACCAGAATCATCATCAGTACATGAATACATCACGAGAACCACAGCCAGTAAATAAATACAACATCATCATCATCATCAGTGTATGTGGACACCACCAAAACTATCACTAGTACATGAATACATCACCAGAACCACCATCAGTACTGTTGGGGTGATCTCGTAATGTGAGATCTTAGTGACTGCCTGCCCCTGACCTGATAAATATGAGCCGAATGCATGCATAGAAGACGGACATCAGACACAAGGTCAGGTGTGCTCCTCTCTTGGACAGAGCTGTCACAGAACTGACTTTATTAGTATAAACAAAAGACCATGTAATAGGCAGGAAAAGGGCATTGCTCAGCTTCTCCGGAGCCACTGTACCAGTCTGTATAAGGTCCGTGCTAAGTCTATTCCACATATGGTCTTCAGTGTATCCTCATCACATTCCAAGGATTCCAGGGCATAGTTCCAGCATATAGACACCACCTTGCCACACCACGTCTGAACTAGCTTATGTTAGATTAATAATTGATTTCATTAGCCGTTCTCTCCTTCACAGTACAGCAATAAGTTGTATTGTCAAGTCAGGCCCATATACCGTATATACTCGCGTATAAGCCGAGATTTTCAGCCCATTTTTATGGCTGAAAGTCCCCTCTCGGCTTATACGCGAGTCATATATTCCAGGGGGTCGTGGGGTGGGGCGGGGGAGTCAAATCACACTGAGCCCCTCTGGCATGGTCTCTGCAGCCCCCCTGCTTGTCCCACTGTCTCAGGCTCCTTACTTCAGCGGTCATGTGGTACTGCTCATTAAAGTCATGAATATGCGCATATTTATGACTTTAATGAGCGGTACCACGTGACCGCTGAAGGAAGGAAGGGAATCCTTCGGAGAATGGGGCTGCAGAGACCACGCCAGGAGGGGGTAAGTATACACGATATTCACCTGTCCCCATTCCAACGCTGCTCACCGCTGTCTGCCGCGTCCTCTGTTAGTGACATTCAGGCAGCAGAGGGCGCGATGACATGGTTACTGCGCGCTGTGCCCTCTGCTGCCTGAACATCACTGATGGAGGACACGGCAGACACCGGCACCTGTTCCCCAGTGAAGGAGAGGTGAGTATGTCTTTTTTTATTTGCAGCAGCATATGGGGTATAATCTATGGAGAAGCATATGGGGGAAGCATGCATATGGGGTATAATCTATGGAGAAGCATATGGTGGCATAATCTGGGGGCAGCATATGGGGGCATAATCTATGGAGAATTTTATGTAGCAGCATATGGGGCATAATCTATGGAGCACCTTATGGGGCAGCATATGGGGGCATAATCTATGGAGCATCTTATGGGGCAGCATATGGCGGCATAATCTTTGGAGCAGCATATGGGGCCTATTCTATGGAGCAACTTATGGGGCAGCATATGGGGGCATAATCTATGGAGCATCTTATGGGGGCATAATCTATGGAGCATCTTATGGGGGCATAATCTATGGAGCATCTTATGGGGCCTATTCTATGGAGCATCTTATGGGGCCATTATTAACCTTTGTGCAGCATTATATGGGGTGTATTTTGTATGGAGCATTTTATGGGGCCATCATAAACTGTATGGAGCATTATATGGGGCTCCTGATTCAATATGGATGTTCAAAAACATTTAATCTACTGATGTCTCAATTACAGTAATTTTACTTTTATTGGTATCTATTTTTATTTTTGAAATTTACCAGTAGCTGCTGCATTTTCCACCCTAGGTTTATACGCGAGTCAATAAGTTTTCCCAGTTTTTTGTGGCAAGAGTAGGGGGGTCAGCTTATACACGGGTCGGCTTATACACAAGTATATACGGTACATTTGTTATTCAATTAAATTAAATGATTATTAAGAAAAAATCAAGACAATTAATGCAGGGGTGAGAATAAATTACCAAAAAGAAGGGGCAACACAAGGAGTCTATTGCACAGATATTATGCACTTCAATGTACTATGGCTACATAGGATGTAATATGGTTGTAAAAAGAATTAATAAGCCACAAAAAATAAGAAAATTGATATACTGATATTATAAATAATCATAAAGTGCAAATAGTGAAAAAATCATTCATAAAAAGCACAAATTTGTAAAGACCAATCTATATATAAAAAGTGCAATGTGCAGAAATTCATAGATAGTGGGCTTAGGCACAAGTTTGTAAAGACCAATACATATATAGAGTGCAATATGCACGAATTCATAGACAGTGGGCTTAGGCACACAACCGCATAAATGTATATCACTAATTCAACAAATGACTAGTGTAGATAGCCATGTGGGCAGAGGTAAATATATGTCACAACAGATATCCATTTAAATAAAAATGCTCAGTGGCAGGTTCTAAATAGAGGTGTCCAATGACAATTAGTCATATATGCGGCTGCAAGTAAAACTGTATTGAAAAGTGCATATACATGTGCCAAAAAATTGCACTCAATCAATATCTTATGCCAATGTGTGATAGATCCCCAGGATGCACCAGTCCCCGACGCGCGTTTCGGCGTCTGTCTTCGTCAGTTTTTTTTCGTTGTGATATGATTTGATATCCGATTTGTCCTTATTTGTCTTATATTGTCCATTTGTGCTTTGATAAGGCTTATTATATAATTTTTAACACCATTTATAATTTTCCTTAAACATGCAACTTTGACCTTGGTATTTTGTTGAACCATATACATTTGGATCTCATGAACCAACAACTCCCAATATGTATTAAACAATGATAAGGAGATGCTGGGAGTGGTTGTTATCAGTCATTATCAGACTGCGGACCATGCAGGAACCACAATACTGATGAAACGCAGGCATATGTAAATGTTTATATCCAGGTACCTAATAGGTGACATCTTCTCTGATTGAGTGGTTTCTTTCTTCTTATTTCCATCTTGACCAGATGCCATGATGACTTTTCACATCCACAGCTGTTCTCTGCAGACTTCTCTCTTCTCCAATCTTCTGGAGCACATCCCCACATGGTGACCTTAAAAGTCAAAGTGTTACTAGATTGCCTTCTGCACAAAGATATCTGTCCATACTATGCCCTAAATAAGCCTCCTATGGTGTATGGCCTCCACACTGTCTGCCTTACTAAGAAGGGGTGGAAAAACCACTAAAATGCGACTACAGATCCAGTGTAAAAATAGAGTATCTTTATTAAGACAAGTACACAGTACAGGACAAAGACAGTGTGGAATGGTGCATAAAAACAACCCACGCAGTGTGAACTACAAAACAGACCCACCTCAGGAACTCATCATATTATATTCCAAAACAGAACAAATATATATATAGGAAATGCATCTGTGGTCACCTAAATACCTTCATGCGTCATATAAATCCCCATAAATTATATATATCAATAATCAAGCCCACCTTAACAGCATGTCACAGCATCAGTATGAGCCCATGAATCACTATAACACAAATACCAAAGGAGCGCTATACAAGAGAAGGTCCAAATATATATGGGGTATAGGTTCCTGCACAATCCCACCATACCGAGATGAATGTAATATAGCTCTGGCCATAGTCCCAGTCCAGATAGTACTTAGCTCAATTCCCACTCATTCAAAATTAAAAACCGGGAACAGTTGAATCTCACCAAAATAAGTCGGTAGGTCGGAGAGTCCTGGGGGGGGTCCGTGCATCTGCCCCGACGCGCGTTTCGGATGCTCGTCCTTGGTCAGGGGGCGTGATAAACAGCGAGACCGGGAAGTTTAAAAAGACCGTGGACCGGAAGTCCGACCGGAAGTGACGCATCCGCAGTCATGACGACCAGGGATGTGAGGCGGCGCCAGCGTCTATCAGTGCGCGCCAAGGTATACAACGACACCATGGCAACGCACCGATCACAGACGCCAGAGGCCGCGTCACAGCCCCAGACCATGACACTCATGCGTGCTGGTCAGGACAGATCATGTGGGTCAAACTGGAATCCATAACAATTAGCACAGGGAATATTTCTAATCATATAAGGGACATAATGTTTGAACAGGACATAGAAATAATCAGAATCAATGAATCAGTTTGAAAATACTAAGGGGCATATAAGATATAATAAATGGCCGTTTATATGTATTCTAGTAAATATATCAGTAGCAGCATACATATGCTTTAGCCCATTAGTCACACATACCATATATAGAATGGCCCTATGCACATATGTACTCTAATAGACATATCAATAATGATATATATATATAGTTTAAGCCACATTAACCATATATATCATATAAGGCACACCAATACACATGTTATCAATACTAAATAATGTTTGCCTGTGTACAAATTGCTATACTATCACTTTAAGGATAAATATACCATAAATAGTATAAACTGTGCCAGCCACAAACGAATAAAGCATATAATATATTATGGAGCAAGCAGGTTCATAGATCCATCCTATTTCCCTTCCATTAGATGACAATAATACAGTAAATATTTATCCCACATATAAAGGAGATAAGTACAAATGTCCCTGCAAAAAACTGCTTAGTCAATCCCATGAATTGCCTCTAGTGATTCCTTGATTATCATAAGACAATACTTGTACAAGTACAACAGGGATAAACATATATAATGGATTGTAGGTATAACATGTTGGTATATGGCCCTCGTAGATCAGGATGTAAAAGGTCCACGGATCCGGCTCCCGATGTAACACAGCATGATAAACTAAAGGCCTAAAAGTAAGAAATATAAAATAAAATAGAAATTAATGACAGCCAGATAAAAACAATCACACTAACGTGGATGGCTAGATGCACAGAATGATACAGCCAGCGGGTGACCATAGAAAAGACGCAAAATTAAGGCATTCATTTAACCCATTCGGATGGACCGTATTTAAGGTCCATATCCATCTTGCCTCACACTGGGCTAGACGTAATGAGAGCCTACCTCCCCGAATACCGAAGTTCAAACTATCAATCCCTTTGACTCTGACTAACTTGCTATCACACTGGTGATGTAACTTAAAGTGCTTAGGTATGGTCTTAAGCATTGAAATATCATTTTCATTCGCCGCAGTCTGTATACCTAACACGTGCTCCCTGACCCTAACTTTCAGTTGACGTGTGCTCAATCCCACATAGATCAGGGAGCACGGACAGGTGGCGTAGTATATCACATATTTTGATAAGCAAGTGATTCTCTTTTTGATTTTGAATACCTTAGTACCAGATGAGTCCATAAATGTATCACTACGATCGATATTGGTACAAGCCACGCATTGTCCACAGGTGAAACACCCTATTCGTGGAGTACCACCGCTCAAAAATGTCAATGGTGGATTGGTCTCGTAATGGCTCCTAATTAGATGTCCCCGCAGATTCTTAGCCCTACGATATGCGATGCTGGGCTTTTTGGGTAACATTTTGGCCATTATTGGATCAGCTAATAAGATAGGCCAGGACCTTTCCAATATCTTCCTGACCCTATCTGATTGGGAGTGAAAGGTGGTTACAAATCTCAATCGATCTTCTTTAGATGGAGAGACATCAGTCTTATATAAAAGGGAATTACGCGTACTGTACTTTGCACGATTGTATGCTTTTTTAATTGATCTATGACTGTAACCCCTCTCCCGAAAACGCTGTTTTAAGTCCTTGGCCTGTATTTCATAGTCGACATCTGTCGAGCAAATACGCCTTAGGCGCAAAAATTGTCCTGTCGGAACTGATCTAATCATATGGCCGGGATGTGAGGAGGAGGCATGTAACAGCGAATTCGTAGAGGTCGGTTTTCTAAAGATGTTGGTCTGAATCAAATCATGATCATCCCTCCTGAGTAGAACATCCAAGAATTCAATTTTATTCTCATTGTACGCAAAGGTCAGCTTGATGTTCAGCATGTTGTCATTAAGCTGTTGGAAAAATTGTCCCAGCAAATGGCTAGGACCCTGCCAGATCAAAAACACGTCATCTATGTACCTCGTCCATAGAAGGACGCGGTCCATAGATGCGTGTAGATCTGACTGAAAGAGATCCCTCTCCCACAGACCCAGGAACAGATTAGCATAGGAGAGCGCATAGGCCGCCCCCATGGCTGTCCCCTGGGTCTGCAGGAAGAAGGACCCCTTAAAGACGAAAAAATTGTGCGTGAGTGCAAATAAGAGCATATGTAAATGCTTACACCCAGGTACCTAATAGGTGACATCTTCTCTGATTGAGTGGTTTCTTTCTTCATATTTCCATCTTGACCAGATGCCATGATGACTTTTCACATCCACAGCTGTTCTCTGCAGACTTCTCTCTTCTCCAATCTTCTGGAGCACATCCCCACATGGTGACCTTAAAAGTCAAAGTGTTACTAGATTGCCTTCTGCACAAAGATATCTGTCCATACTATGCCCTAAATAAGCCTCCTATGGTGTATGGCCTCTACACTGTCTGCCTTACTAATCCACAACCACTTTACTGTGTGCCATTATCAGCTATAACTGCTACAATGTCATTTTTTCTTCTCCAGCCAGATGGCGTCAACGTCAGGATATGTGCACACGATGCATATTTGCTGCGGATCCGCCGCGGATTTTTCCGCGCAGAAACGCTGCAGATCCGCACTGTGATTTACAGTACAATGTAAATCAATGGGGAAAATAAATCCTGTGCAGATGGTGCAGAAAAATCAGTGCGAATTTGCTGCGGGTTTAAAAGAAGTGCATGTCACTTCTTGTCTGCGGTTTTGCTGCAGTTTTCCACTTGCTCCATTCTACAAAACCACAGGTGGAAAACCGCACAAAAACCGCAAAAAAAAAGGAAGAAATCCGCAGGAAAAATGCAGGTCATTAAATCCGCGGGAGGATCCGCACCGTGTGCACATGGCCTCACCTGCACAACAGCAGCTATTGGATCTCTATACAAACCGATATCTGCTGCTGCGCAGGCTCATCGGCGCCATTCTCAAAATGACTTTCTTTTTTTTCCCTCGCTCAAGTAAATCTGCAAAAGGCATTCAGTGCACAGTAACCATGCGATTATGATGAAGCGCATTTATCATGCAAACTGCGGGGCAGGGCAGTGAGAGATCAGTGGGGGGTCAGTAGTCTGCATTATGAATATCTCATCGGAGCACCACATACATGAACCCCGTCCTAGGGCACGAGAATCTCAATAATATGAAGCTGAAAATAAAGATTAAGAAACAGCCACAAGACGGCTTTCATCAACCAAGGCATCATTTTATTCAGTATAACAGCACCGACCTGACATTGTGTGTAGGTCACTATGCACAATCCTGCTGACAGGTTCCCTTTAAGTAGGCGGCTTTATATCACAAGAGTGGATTTCGTTAGGAAATGGATAAGGCAAAAATGGAGCATTACATAACAGAAGAAATTAGTAAAGAGAGTGATAAAATATGACGGTGTGGTTTTGCTCCTCTCAGAATTTTGAAAATTGTGTGAACAATTGGAAAAAAAATGTGGAGAGCATTAAACCTCGGGGGAGAGATAATCAACAGCTTAAACATCAGTGAGTTTTTTATTTTTATATATTTGCTTATGTTGGGTTTTTTATTATTATTTTTTTCTGAACAATTAGAAAAAGGTTGTGAGTGAAGGAATTAGGCCGGGGTCTCACTCGCGAGTGCAATGCAAGAAAAGTGTGCGAGTCTCTCGCCTCAATCCCCGGCACTGCCACCGGTGGCTCGGAGCAGAGCGTAAAACTGTAAAGAAATACATGCAGCCGCACACTCCGGTCCCGAGTGCCAGCGGTAGTGCCAAGTATTGAGGCCAGAGACTCTCGTGAGTTTCTCGCATTGCACTCGCAAGTGTGACCCGGCCTTAGGAAGATTGTTGTTTTTATCTGATTTCCTCTTTTTGTATCTGTACAGTATGTTTTGTACAATAAAGTTGTAAAATTCAAAAAATGAGCAAACAATTACAGGGTTCTAATGATGTCACAATGGGCTGGAGGCTATAGAATGCCCCGTCACCCAGGGTTCCGTTGAGGGTTTTAGTAGGCGTTTGTGGAGAGAGGAGTGTTGTGAGCGACTTGTGCAAATATGATGCCAAGAAAGCGATTTAAGAGTATTATAGTTCTCTGTGATACCGAGGACAGCAGCGATGATGACGATTTACATCAGGTGAGCATCATTTTATATTCTTAAATAAATAAAAAATATTTGGGATAAAAGTTCAAGAAAAGATGGTGGGACAGAAAATAGCGCTCCAAGTAGATGAGGCGATAACTCGGATCATGATTGCAGAGTAAAGACTGTGTCACTTGTAATATTTGTGACAATATGTCCATGTACTGGATACATAACATTGTATGAAGACACATAAATGTCACCACCGCCCCTATCCATAGCCTAACCATAAGTGTCCCATACCCCCGCTATACTCTGTACGTGGAATAAGCACAGTGGAGACCACACTCATATCGCTGCCCACCTGTAATCAGTGGAATATGGGGTAAGATTATAGATTGGAGATGTTCATGGTTATAGATTCTATCTGACATATTTGCCATTTTTTCAGTCTCATCGAAGAAAGAGGCCAATACCGAGGTCTCCAGGCCAAGATACCACCACTGGCTTCAATTCGGGCCCGACTCCGAGTTTACCAGGTACTGTAACCCTAATCTAGTGAAGTCTCTGATGAATTAATAAGTCATTGTAGTCACCGGGTGCAGATCACGTGCACATTGTGGTCAGGGCTTGGATTTATCGTTATTATTCGTCTATGGTAGAGTTTATAGCAAACATTTCTGTTCAGCATTTGGTCAGGAATATTCATGCAGGCGTTATAAAGTCAGGCAGAAATGGGATTTGGGGATTGCTTCTCATGGTGGCCATGTACAGGGCAGATTACTGGAGCTGAAGGTGATTGTTTTGCCCCATGTACCTATAGGGAAACACTGGATAATTTATTAGGATTTATTTCTTTTGATATTGAGCCTCGGTCGTTGCTATTACAATATTCTAATAAGAGAGTTATATTGTGTTTCCCCCACAGATCTGAGTTTACCACCAACAGATCATGGTCCGGACAGTACCACCTGGTAAGACACGTTTCCTCCATTACTAAGTACAAGATGGGGATTAATGATTAATGATGGCTCATTACCTGTTACATTTATTCCACAGCTCCGATGACATCATTATTGATGATGATGATGATCATTCCAATAGAGCAGCAGCTTCCATGTATAATAGTAAGTTATCATTTCTAGACACAATCCAGGTTTATGTTATTGTAGAGGTAACAATTACTTTTCTGTACTGTCACAGGTCAGTTTCCAAATCTAACAATTACAAGGGCGCTGATCAGGAGTTGGAACAGCGAGCCACCTGGGAAATGTGCTGTAAATGCCAGTGTCAGAGCAGTATTTAACAGGTGAACAGAAGCAGGCAGAGCTCCAATCCACTCTCGGCTGTCAGAGGCAGATGATGGCTGAATGACACAACCATCATCTGCCATGAAAGAGGCGGGTTCTACTCCTTAGCCCTCTCCATTCATTCTCTACTGATGAGCGTCGTACATGGTTGTTAAGGGGTTAAATTACAGATACCTTACAGAGGTAATCCTATTTTACGCATGCTTGATTGGTGTGGATCCTGTGTCTCGGATATTTCCATATTGGGAGAGCACGTCACCGCCATGTTGACTTATGGCCATTGTTATCCTTAGAGAATTTATTACAGATGTGCAGTACATTTGCTTGTGTCTTTTTGGAAACCCAATAGACATCAATGGAGAAATCCCTGCACCAAGGCATCCCACATCTCCATTAAAACCATGGAGGCTACCATGAATCAGCAAATGAGGTGAAAATGGACCCCTACCATTTGAGGGTCCACCCTCCGGCCATTGAGGACATGTTCACTTCTGATCTTGTACTGAGCACATACAACATTACTAAGGATATATTACCTGAGTAACAGGTGGGATAGACATCTGAGAAAGTTTATGGACTCTGATGTTGCTGAACCCCATTATAATGTCAGATCCTGATCTGAAGTGAAGATCCTGTGGATTTCTGGTGGTCTGGTCAGCTATGTGTTCTGCTGTGGTCGGATCCCATATTCATAGTCTTATTAGTCCTCTACACTCTATATTTATAGACCCCTCTCTAGTACGGGCTGCATACTAACACGTCTGATTTGAGCCTTATAAAAAGTATTTTCACTCTTCCATATTTCTGTACAGATCATTTACCATCTGACAGCGAGGAGAGCTCCGCTACAGAGGAGAGGTAAGTTAGGCCAGATCCATCTACCTCTATATAAAGCCATGAACTAGGCGAGATGTTTCCTGTGGATTTATATATGATTCCTTATCTTTGCCAGGACACCACGATGTAACATCCCCGGCTGTTTCCTGGAAGAAATTATTTCTCCTACTTCCATCTATGTTACCCACTTCCAGGAAAATAAGGAGGAGCTGGTGGAGCGACTGTACAACTTGTACAACCGGACAGTCTTCGATAATAAGGTATCACATCTTGTCATGGGTTCCTGGGTGATACATGACTTCTCTATTATCTCCCCCTTTAAACAATCAATTCCAAGAAAAATGGCTCTAACTTTCTGAAAGGCAGATTCCTAACCCCATTGTCATGTTTCTGTAATATAGTTATTGAATATCTCAGGTAAATCTCACTTAGTTTGGTGAATGCCGTCACCCTCTTCCCATCTGTGGGACGAGAGGAAACCTTAGATGATCCACCATGCAGAGACAAAAAGATTAGCATTTTTTGGCTTGACGTTCAAAGGATTTTTACATTTATTTATAAAAAACATTTAGTTGATATTTGGACATTTTAGAATAAGGTTATTTTTATTTTTGTTCTCACATCTTGGACTTCTCGGTAGACCCCGTGCCCCATACAAGTAGACCAGTGCTGTAAATCACATATGAGAGTTGGGGACTTTGTAAGATTGGGGGTCAAAGAGTTTACAGATGTAATGGAATTTGTTTTCTTTATTTTAGCTCCCTTTGAAAATGGACATTTTGTGGAGCAAGAGGCTGACAGCATCCGCCGGCCAATGCTGTAATAGGCTGCAGAACAACCACCGTTTCTCATATATTGAGCTTTCCGAAAAAGTCTGCGATTCTGCCGGTAGGTTTCACATCACATCCATCCTACAGCTTCATAAGACAACCTGCATACAGGGCAAAAAAACTGCTACTTGTTATGCAGAACATCTTAGAAACTCATTGTACATACTGTCATAAGAAAATCTAAGTACACCCTCTTTGAATTCTAGTATTTTACATATCAGGAGAAAATAAAAAAAGTATCAGCTCCATAGAAAGTCCTAAATGTAGGGAAATACAATCTCAGAAAACAACGTGAAAAAAAATATATTGCATCATTATTTAACAAAAAGTAGGCCAAAAGGCAACAACGGTGTGTGATAAAGTACACCGTCGATGCAACTTCAAGTTATTGCTGCTAAAGATGATTCTAAAAGCTATTGATTGATGGGGTGTACTTATTTTTTTACTCTCTGCTTCTGCATTTTGAAGTAGGTTTCGGTAAATAAATAACGGCACGGTTGACTTGTTACATGTTGTTCATCTCATGATGTATTTTGTATTTTGTCCTGCTATGTAAAACCAAATAGTTCAATCAGGGTGTACTCAGATTTTGTCATAACTGTATAACCTCTTGTTTTAGAGCGAGTACGATCCACACTTGCGCATGAGATGTGCCATGCCGCCTCTTGGATAATCAACGGTGAACGCAAAGACCACCATGGCTTGTTATGGCAGGCTTTCACAGGAAGGGTAAACCTTATCCATCCCGAGCTGCCAAAAGTGACGGAATATCACAATTATACCATCAACTACACCTACAAGTACAAATGCCACCGGTGTGATAAAGAGTAAGTGGATTTTATGACCCATCACCTCCGGACACACAATCACTGCGGAGAGACGTCCGTGCGGTTCTGTTGGTGGAATGCTTTCATACTTTACTACTATCAGAGCGGACTGACGTCTGGGGGGCGGTAGGGTTTAGGATGCTACGTGTTATATTTTCTGTGCTGGGCCAGTTCTTAATATATTGATTTCAATTTGTTCTTGTTAATATAATCCATGGTGTTAATGAACGTTCATTCCAGTCCAGTAACCAATATTCCTCTTATCTTTGCAGAATTGGGCGATTTAGACCAATACCTGGCAATAAACGTAAATGCCGCCGGTGCGGAGGACGAATGCGACAACTACCCAGCAGCTAAACATGTAACTATTCTTCAGAATATTTAGTCTCTAATTTGGTTTCTTTAAAATGTAAAGTTGAGACACTTTTATATATTTTCCCCTGAGTAGCGAGACAATGAATATCTGTGTTCATCACCAGCAATTAGCGGTAAAGATCCAGAATCCGTCCTCATAGGTTCCAGATAAGCCCCGGTTACATTTCCCATAACTTGCTGGCTATGGAATGATTGACCATTCCCAGCAATTATCTACAATGCTCTGGAAAACCTTCTATGAGTTTACGCTTTGTTGGATGTAATTATTTTCTTTCTATTTTCAGGTTCATTATTGGAACAGTGAGATTCCTCTAAATATTTTCATCTCATCCACCTGTGATGGAGGTAAGAACGAATCTTCCATTATTGTCAGCAATCAATAATAAAAGTGAATTTTACAATATTGAGAATCTGGAGTCTCTAATTTAGTCTTTTATTGAGTATTATCATTTAAAGATTAAATACTTTTATATATTTTGCCTTTTTCCACCACCGTGTAGGGAGACAATCAGTTTACGTCTTCATCACAAGCAGCGAACAGCAAACATTCAGAATCCACCTCTTCTGATGGACACAAAGCTTCTGACGTGCGTTTTCCAGGTAAATATTTCGGTGCTTTTCCTCCAATCATTCTTGTTTTCAAGAAGTGCAACAGCGAGGACAGTGTAAGCAAGGTGTCATAACAGAAGAAATGCAATATCGGTTTTATTACTGCACTTATTTGTTCTAATTATTATTTTTTCTTGCTGCACAATTTTTAAATTCTGTCTGAGAAAGAAAGTTATCAGCCTACTGCTGCGGAGGAATCTCCAACACACAGTCTGACGGGCGAGATGAGCCCCTCTGACATGGCATGCCGTATAGATCTATTGTGAGTGCTCTCACCATAGCCGTATGGCTCATGTCGCATTTATCTCACATTACACTATTATTGGCAGCTTCCTATTTCCAATCTCCACATTGGCCTTCTTTGTAGACAATATATAATGCAATATTTCAGGTCTATTTCACCTTCAGCTGATGACCAGGAATACAATGCTGAAGTTCCTTCTCGGAGTTTGCTTCTTTTGATCACCAGTACTTTTTCTCAAGTTTTTTATAAACACCTTTTAATTGTTTTCAGGTTAATGAGAAAGGTGACTTATTGCTTCTACACAGGCATGACACATCGTGGAAGAAAACGGTGAATTCCGGCCCCGACCTGCGCTGAGAACAGTTTCCAAGACCTGGAGAATCTCTACAAGTGCTTTATAATCAGAGCTGCCCAGCAATGGATATGGCGCTGGACATTTGAACTTCAATAGTCATCAATTGCTTTTTTTTTCCTAATTTTTCTGAGTTAGATATAAATACCATTAAAAAATGAATATATTAATTCTTTCCAGTTTGGGATTTTTGTTCTGCAAAACGATGGCTGTTGATAAACATATTACAATCAATGTTGTCTACTTGTGATATTCAGCCATAATCCGCCTCGCACAATCGAGAGGAGCGGAGCTTTGTCTGCTGCTGTTAAACTGTTAAATGCAGCTGTCAATCTGTGAGAGTTGCATTTCAACCCTTAACGTCTAATGACGGACACAGTCCATCATGGCTGGGTGTCAATTTCCGCACCAGGACGGACAGTGTCCATCATGCATGTAAAGTGTCACTAAAACTTGCAAACACCCAGTGATAGTTCAGCGCCGGCAGATGTGTATGACAGCTGAGAGGCACGGAAAGAGGTAGCGTAGTTACCAGGGGGGCAGAGGGTGTTGTTGCCTCGGGCCCCTTGCTTTGAGGGGGCCCACCCAGAGCTACTGACATGGAGTATACCACATGAGAAACTGGGTCTGAGCAGAAAAAGTAACTTAATGTGCATGCAAAATGTAATTGCATATGAACACATGACCTTTACACAGAGAAAACCAAAAACAAAACACAAAACAAATATCCTGGAATAAAAAAGTAAAAAAATATATATTGCAAAAATTGCATGAAAGTAGTAATAGTAATAATGAGGGTATTTAGTTAACATAATTTTGATCAAAATAATGTAGAAGCCATCCCGCCACATCACGGCAACCCTTGTGGGACAGTCCTAACTCTTGTATTTAAAACCTTTCCACTTGTCAAGTGACTCCAGAAAAGGGGCAAAAAATGTCCTCCAGATTGGCGCGCCTCGAGTCCAGATGGATCTGGACACTTAAAACTGTGCATCCTCATGGGTTGAACGAAAATTTAAGTTTTGCCCCTTTTCTGGAGTAGGTGTGTACTTTTTGTAATTAGCTGTTTTCTTGTCTTTTGTTTTTAACCTTCCTTTTGTTTTATCTTTTTTAGTATATACAGTGCTTAATATTGTGGATTCCGAAAGGTTTTTGTGGATACATGATGAAGTGGACCATATTCCATCATTTGGATCTTCACATTGAATAACGCCATGTGACGAATTTTACACTATGGACAATGGATGGGTGTTATGAGTTGGGGTTGTTATTATATGAATCCTACCGCTCATACGTCTTGGTATATTGTAGATATACCGTGAGACATGATGTTTACTAAAGTGTATTTCAACTCTATCTGGGCAATCTAATGTTCTGTATATACAGTTATACTTATATATCCATACTTATGATGGCATAAATTTTTATGTTATATTTTCTATGATTGCTCCAGGTATACCTTTGGTATTTGGATGTATATTAGGGTTATATGTGCGGGTTTGGCTATGAGGGCATCTCTTATTTCTATTTAGCAATAACACTGGTGCTGCGGGCAAAAAATAGGAAGAGGTTATTTATTTTTATATATTTTTTATATATATATGGTTACATCAATATGCTCATTATATTTGGCTTTTGATATTTATTTACCTTTTCAATTGCATGCAGCACCAGTGTTTTATCTGTTATCTATTATTTTTTACTATTCTTGATAATATACTGGCGATCTCATCCCTCAGACCGGCTATTTCTGCCTTTTTGATATGCTGGATCTTTTGCCCCTAACTAATATGGCGCCTATCCATACATGTTTGTTATGCGCATGCCCGATCTACATTGTGTGACTTGTTGGTCCCTCCTCCCGGCCGGCGCATGGCGGCTTTGGGCGTCCGGTCACGTGGGGCCCCACGTCATCCGGACGTCACGGCTGTCCATCTGCCGAGCGTGGGGGTGGGTCCACGGTTACCCGGGTAGCGCTGAATGACTTCCGTCCAATACATGGACTGGCCCTTCCGGTCTCTGCACTATAAGAAGCACTGAGGTTCATTGTCTTATAGCGCCCCCTGACGATGGCTCCCGAAACGCGCGTCGGGGCGGGTACCTGGTCCTTTCACTTGTCGCTGTGCACGGGCACTTGAACTGGTAATGTAGGACAGATTTATATTTCCTTGTCATGACCCTGTGTAATCCACTTTGAGGTTATTATTGTTTTATATAGTGGGCCATCTTCCCACACTACTCTTTGTGTGTTATGACCGTGTGCCATATTACATGATGATATCACTGCTACACTGAGTGGGGTTTGTTCCCACTTTGAGTGGTTGTTATAACATCTCTGTGTTTCTTCCTTTTGTCCTTCCCATTTGGGTTATGCTTGATTGATATGTGAGGACTTCTGGTACCTTTTTTATGACAAGTTACCAACTGTTGCAATTTTTAATGGTATAGTCCCTTGCCCTGTATCCTAAATAAAGCAATTTTATTTATTGACCTGTTTGTTGTCAGGAAGTTTGTTCCTTTCTTCCTTCCCCTTGTAACTTTCATCAAGAAGAACAAGTCATGGATTTCCAATGACTTTTGCATTCCAGTCGCAGACATGGCAGACTAGGCATGGTGTCATTTTTAGTGTCATGCATTGATTTTGCGCTATTGCAGTCTGACACGTTTATTGTGGCTTCTGTGCCTACTGTTCCTACTGCTGCTGATGTTACAAACATTTTTTTTTTAATGTGGAGACTCCAAGTTTGGTCTCCATATGGTGTGTTGCCTGTAGTGGAAGGGGTGTCACAGCACAATTATACTATTTCCACTCTGGGAAAATTGATGCCACTTTAGTGGTGTAGGACAATTATTTTTTGAAATGTGGAGACACAAAGTTGGGACTCCATCTGGTGGGTTGCCTGTAGTGGAAGGGGTGTCAGAGGCCCATTATACTGTTTCTACTCTGGGAAATATAATGCAACTTTAGTGCTGTGTGACAACAATTTTTTGAAATGTGGAGACACCAAGTTGGGTCTTTATCTGTTGGGTTGACTGTAGTGGCAGGGGCATCAGAGGGTCGTTATACTATTTCTACTCTGGGGAAATTGATGCCACTTTAGTCGTGTAGGACAATTATTTTGTGAAATGTGGAGATTCCAAGTAGCGTCTCCATCTGGTGGGTTGCCTGTAGTGGAAGTGGTGTCAGAGGCGCATTATACTATTTCTAATATGGGGAAACTGATGCCATTTTAGTGGTGTGTGAGAATATTTTTTATAAATGTGGAGACTCCAAGCTGGGTCTCCCTCTGGCGTGTTGCCTGTAGTGGAATAGTTGTCAGAAGCCCATTGTACTGGTTCTACTCTGGGGAAATTGATGCCACTTTATTCGTGTGTGACAATAATTTCTTGAATGTTTGCACTCAAAGTTGGGTCTCCATCTCGTGGGTTACTTGTAGTGGAAAGGATGTCAGAGGCCCATTGCTCTATTTCTATTTTGGGGAAATTGATACCACTTTATTGGTGTGTGGCAATATTTTTTTAAATGTTTGCACTACAAGTTGGAATTAGAGATGGTCTATTTCACCATGGATGGAAGACACCCCTTGTCAGAAAAGGAAAAGAGAAAACTAACAAAGGACACAGGCAGAGGTGCACATGAATGACAGTGGTTAGAGAGGTGTTAGTATTTTGATATTCAGGCTAAATATTGGTGAATAAACGTGAATTGTCAGCTCTGCTCAAGGACCTTAAGGAAGACGTTGTTCTTCATTTGTATCTGGATCCTCAGTGAAATGTAACAAATGTTTACAGATCTCTGAAGTCAACACTTACTTTCTGACCAGAATGGTTTTCTACATTTGCATAACATGAAGCTCACGGACCCCCCATTTAAAAGCTCCAATGGGGTTCTATATCAGGGACAGGAAATTATTCATTTGAGGAAAGCGTTTGCAAATATCCAATTAGGAGAAGGAGCCACCACTCCTTCTGGGCATGAAATTCCACAAAGGCTTAGAACACGGTGGAGCAGGAGTTCCTATGTAGGGTAATGAAGTAGTTTGGGCTTGGTGAGAATTTTACTAGGTGGATCCAAGGCCGGAACAAGGTATTTTGGTGCCGTAGGCAGATGAAGCCGATGGTGCCCCCCCCCGATGAACTTTCAGTCCCTAAGTAAAGGAATGGGTCAGAGACTAAAGCGACAGGTCCCCTAACGCCCCTGTCCTTTCCTTCTGATGGGTTAAGTAGCAAGCTGTTAAGACTACTATCAATAGAATTTCTACCTTTTTCACTCAAAAATACCAGCAAAAGTAAAAAGAGTGATGTGATGTACTTTAGAGAAGTGGCTCAACAGGGAGTATTTTTTTTAATATAGATATAGAATCATTCATTGTTTAAGGACCATTAAAAGAATACAAATCGCTATATTCATCCCTGACAGCCTATATTGTAAATCTCAGACCCAGTGATGGTCATGGAAACTAATATAGCTTAACTATAATGGGGGCTGTTTGCTTTCAGTTAAGATGTCCAGCATTTGGAAGACATCATAATAGAAACTAAACAGACCCTATTATAGATATAGGGATACATATGATGATTTTACTCCCATCAGGGTAGTTCTGGTGCCGTATTTCTGTATTGATGGTGCTTCTGCTGATGTATTCATGTATGGATGGTGGTTCTAACAATGTATTTATGTAGTAATGAATGTTCTGGTGACTGATTCATAACCAGAACCATCATCAATATAAAACCAAAATCATCCTCACTACATAAATTGAACACCAGAGCTATCACTAGTACATACATACGGCACCAGAACGATCATTAGTAAATAACTATGTCACTAGAACTTCCATCAGTATATGAATATGGCACCAGAACCACCATCAGTAGATAAATGCATCACCAGAAAGCTCATCAGTACAGGACTACATCACCAGAACCACTATCAGTACATTAATGTGTCACCAGAACCACAGCCAGTGAAATAAGTACAACATCAGCACCATTATCTACATAATTACGGCACCAGAACTGTAAGGAAAACACACGAGAGGAGAGATGGGGGATACGGAGCTTACACAGCCACAGCTCTCTGGCGCCCCCTTACCCTCAGGTCAGTCAGGGAACTCCACCTAGGTTAAGTAGTGGCCGGAGAGGCTGCCCTGTCATGTACTGGTTATCAGGGCACTCTGCAGTGATTGCTGTATATATATCACCAGTCCCAGTCCGGGAATATATATATACAGTATATATAAAAACCTCAAAAGACAAAGGCTAAATGTGTGCAGCTAGCTTTTTAACCCCTAGCTCGCCCCTCCAATATTTGCCATTGTCCCTCTGGGTTGGACTGATTTCTGCTCCCTTGAACTCTAGCTAAAATAAATCCCAATATTTAGGCTGAGTCATAACTTCCTAGCGGGAGGTTCAAATCAACGACTGCCATCTCAGTGCGTTCGTTGGGTCTGGAAAGATATTGAGAGTCCAAACTGGGGTCGGCTAAGTGGTTCTGGAGAGCCAGTCTCGATGCTTAGTATCTGGGGCAACTAGAAATATATGAGACAATGGTACTCTCATAATTCATCTCTAGGTGTCGGTGACGCTCAGTCTAGATCTTCCTTTGGAGATGGCCACCTTGCACAAAAGATAGCAGGCGGTTCTAGCTCTTGCTGTCATTAACACGTGGCCTCTAATTCTCTGACCAAATGGTGAAGTTCTGTTCTTTTGGGGATTTGTGTACTTATCCCAAGGGTGGGGGGACACTTCAGGAGTGGAGGAAGATCTCTGGACAATATATTGGGCCTGAATTAGTACATCCAAAATGGAGTCTCCCTCATCCCTCACTTGGGGCTGTTTGGTTTCAGTTAATATGTCCAGCATTTGGAAGACATCATAATAGAAACTAAACAGACCCTATTATAGATATAGGGATACATATGATGATTTTACTTCCATCATGTTAGTTCTGGTGCCGTATACCTTGTGAGAATCAGGGAGGAATAGTGGATGAGGGCAGGTATATCTCGCCCAGATACCTTTCCTATGTGGCCTGGTCCGGTCAGTATCTCACCTGGTGACTAATGAATAATGGGAAGCGGATATAAAAGGAGGCCAGGTGGTGTGTTAGTAGCTCAGCCTGGGGAACACAGAGAGCCTGTCTGTGTGAGCGACACTTGTGAGTGAAAGCTGTGCTTACGGTAACGCTGGTTTGGGTGGCTGGGAGAAGCCCTCCAGTTGGTAGTTAGTACGGACCCTGTTTAGTTAGTGTCGGACAGGCAAGGAATTGTTTTATGTTTATTTTCCTGTATGTTTTGCTTTCACCTGAAATAATCCTGACCCAGCGTCAGTTATGTCCGAAACCCGGCTGTGCACCTGAGTTTCATGCTAAACCCACGTGATCTTTGACCCCAGCAAAGGTGATCCCGGAGTGTTTTATCACACCCTGTATTGATGGTGCCTCTGGTGATATATTCATGTATGGATGAAGGTTCGTATAATGTAGTGATGAATGTTCTGGAGATTGATTCGTAACCAGAACCATCATCAATATGAAACCAAAATCATCATAAGTACATAAATTGAACACTAGAGCTTTCACTAGTACATACATACGGCACCAGAACCATCATTAGTAAATAACTATGTCACTACAGCCTCTATCAGTATATGAATATGGCACCAGAAGCACCATCAGTAGATAAATGTATCACCAGAAAGATCATCAGTACAGGACTACATCACCAGAACCACTATCAGTACATTAATGCGTCACCAGAACCACAGCCAGTAAATAAATACACCACCATCATTATCTACATAAATACGGCACCAGAATCATCACTGGTAAATAACTATGTCACTAGAGCCACTATCAGTACATGAATACAGCCCAATAGCCAGCATCAGGAGATAAAGGCATCACCAGAATCATCATCAGTACATGAATACATCACGAGAACCACAGCCAGTAAATAAATACAACATCATCATCATCATCAGTGTATGTGGACACCACCAAAACTATCACTAGTACATGAATACATCACCAGAACCACCATCAGTACTGTTGGGGTGATCTCGTAATGTGAGATCTTAGTGACTGCCTGCCCCTGACCTGATAAATATGAGCCGAATGCATGCATAGAAGACGGACATCAGACACAAGGTCAGGTGTGCTCCTCTCTTGGACAGAGCTGTCACAGAACTGACTTTATTAGTATAAACAAAAGACCATGTAATAGGCAGGAAAAGGGCATTGCTCAGCTTCTCCGGAGCCACTGTACCAGTCTGTATAAGGTCCGTGCTAAGTCTATTCCACATATGGTCTTCAGTGTATCCTCATCACATTCCAAGGATTCCAGGGCATAGTTCCAGCATATAGACACCACCTTGCCACACCACGTCTGAACTAGCTTATGTTAGATTAATAATTGATTTCATTAGCCGTTCTCTCCTTCACAGTACAGCAATAAGTTGTATTGTCAAGTCAGGCCCATATACCGTATATACTCGCGTATAAGCCGAGATTTTCAGCCCATTTTTATGGCTGAAAGTCCCCTCTCGGCTTATACGCGAGTCATATATTCCAGGGGGTCGTGGGGTGGGGCGGGGGAGTCAAATCACACTGAGCCCCTCTGGCATGGTCTCTGCAGCCCCCCTGCTTGTCCCACTGTCTCAGGCTCCTTACTTCAGCGGTCATGTGGTACTGCTCATTAAAGTCATGAATATGCGCATATTTATGACTTTAATGAGCGGTACCACGTGACCGCTGAAGGAAGGAAGGGAATCCTTCGGAGAATGGGGCTGCAGAGACCACGCCAGGAGGGGGTAAGTATACACGATATTCACCTGTCCCCATTCCAACGCTGCTCACCGCTGTCTGCCGCGTCCTCTGTTAGTGACATTCAGGCAGCAGAGGGCGCGATGACATGGTTACTGCGCGCTGTGCCCTCTGCTGCCTGAACATCACTGATGGAGGACACGGCAGACACCGGCACCTGTTCCCCAGTGAAGGAGAGGTGAGTATGTCTTTTTTTATTTGCAGCAGCATATGGGGTATAATCTATGGAGAAGCATATGGGGGAAGCATGCATATGGGGTATAATCTATGGAGAAGCATATGGTGGCATAATCTGGGGGCAGCATATGGGGGCATAATCTATGGAGAATTTTATGTAGCAGCATATGGGGCATAATCTATGGAGCACCTTATGGGGCAGCATATGGGGGCATAATCTATGGAGCATCTTATGGGGCAGCATATGGCGGCATAATCTTTGGAGCAGCATATGGGGCCTATTCTATGGAGCAACTTATGGGGCAGCATATGGGGGCATAATCTATGGAGCATCTTATGGGGGCATAATCTATGGAGCATCTTATGGGGGCATAATCTATGGAGCATCTTATGGGGCCTATTCTATGGAGCATCTTATGGGGCCATTATTAACCTTTGTGCAGCATTATATGGGGTGTATTTTGTATGGAGCATTTTATGGGGCCATCATAAACTGTATGGAGCATTATATGGGGCTCCTGATTCAATATGGATGTTCAAAAACATTTAATCTACTGATGTCTCAATTACAGTAATTTTACTTTTATTGGTATCTATTTTTATTTTTGAAATTTACCAGTAGCTGCTGCATTTTCCACCCTAGGTTTATACGCGAGTCAATAAGTTTTCCCAGTTTTTTGTGGCAAGAGTAGGGGGGTCAGCTTATACACGGGTCGGCTTATACACAAGTATATACGGTACATTTGTTATTCAATTAAATTAAATGATTATTAAGAAAAAATCAAGACAATTAATGCAGGGGTGAGAATAAATTACCAAAAAGAAGGGGCAACACAAGGAGTCTATTGCACAGATATTATGCACTTCAATGTACTATGGCTACATAGGATGTAATATGGTTGTAAAAAGAATTAATAAGCCACAAAAAATAAGAAAATTGATATACTGATATTATAAATAATCATAAAGTGCAAATAGTGAAAAAATCATTCATAAAAAGCACAAATTTGTAAAGACCAATCTATATATAAAAAGTGCAATGTGCAGAAATTCATAGATAGTGGGCTTAGGCACAAGTTTGTAAAGACCAATACATATATAGAGTGCAATATGCACGAATTCATAGACAGTGGGCTTAGGCACACAACCGCATAAATGTATATCACTAATTCAACAAATGACTAGTGTAGATAGCCATGTGGGCAGAGGTAAATATATGTCACAACAGATATCCATTTAAATAAAAATGCTCAGTGGCAGGTTCTAAATAGAGGTGTCCAATGACAATTAGTCATATATGCGGCTGCAAGTAAAACTGTATTGAAAAGTGCATATACATGTGCCAAAAAATTGCACTCAATCAATATCTTATGCCAATGTGTGATAGATCCCCAGGATGCACCAGTCCCCGACGCGCGTTTCGGCGTCTGTCTTCGTCAGTTTTTTTTCGTTGTGATATGATTTGATATCCGATTTGTCCTTATTTGTCTTATATTGTCCATTTGTGCTTTGATAAGGCTTATTATATAATTTTTAACACCATTTATAATTTTCCTTAAACATGCAACTTTGACCTTGGTATTTTGTTGAACCATATACATTTGGATCTCATGAACCAACAACTCCCAATATGTATTAAACAATGATAAGGAGATGCTGGGAGTGGTTGTTATCAGTCATTATCAGACTGCGGACCATGCAGGAACCACAATACTGATGAAACGCAGGCATATGTAAATGTTTATATCCAGGTACCTAATAGGTGACATCTTCTCTGATTGAGTGGTTTCTTTCTTCTTATTTCCATCTTGACCAGATGCCATGATGACTTTTCACATCCACAGCTGTTCTCTGCAGACTTCTCTCTTCTCCAATCTTCTGGAGCACATCCCCACATGGTGACCTTAAAAGTCAAAGTGTTACTAGATTGCCTTCTGCACAAAGATATCTGTCCATACTATGCCCTAAATAAGCCTCCTATGGTGTATGGCCTCCACACTGTCTGCCTTACTAAGAAGGGGTGGAAAAACCACTAAAATGCGACTACAGATCCAGTGTAAAAATAGAGTATCTTTATTAAGACAAGTACACAGTACAGGACAAAGACAGTGTGGAATGGTGCATAAAAACAACCCACGCAGTGTGAACTACAAAACAGACCCACCTCAGGAACTCATCATATTATATTCCAAAACAGAACAAATATATATATAGGAAATGCATCTGTGGTCACCTAAATACCTTCATGCGTCATATAAATCCCCATAAATTATATATATCAATAATCAAGCCCACCTTAACAGCATGTCACAGCATCAGTATGAGCCCATGAATCACTATAACACAAATACCAAAGGAGCGCTATACAAGAGAAGGTCCAAATATATATGGGGTATAGGTTCCTGCACAATCCCACCATACCGAGATGAATGTAATATAGCTCTGGCCATAGTCCCAGTCCAGATAGTACTTAGCTCAATTCCCACTCATTCAAAATTAAAAACCGGGAACAGTTGAATCTCACCAAAATAAGTCGGTAGGTCGGAGAGTCCTGGGGGGGGTCCGTGCATCTGCCCCGACGCGCGTTTCGGATGCTCGTCCTTGGTCAGGGGGCGTGATAAACAGCGAGACCGGGAAGTTTAAAAAGACCGTGGACCGGAAGTCCGACCGGAAGTGACGCATCCGCAGTCATGACGACCAGGGATGTGAGGCGGCGCCAGCGTCTATCAGTGCGCGCCAAGGTATACAACGACACCATGGCAACGCACCGATCACAGACGCCAGAGGCCGCGTCACAGCCCCAGACCATGACACTCATGCGTGCTGGTCAGGACAGATCATGTGGGTCAAACTGGAATCCATAACAATTAGCACAGGGAATATTTCTAATCATATAAGGGACATAATGTTTGAACAGGACATAGAAATAATCAGAATCAATGAATCAGTTTGAAAATACTAAGGGGCATATAAGATATAATAAATGGCCGTTTATATGTATTCTAGTAAATATATCAGTAGCAGCATACATATGCTTTAGCCCATTAGTCACACATACCATATATAGAATGGCCCTATGCACATATGTACTCTAATAGACATATCAATAATGATATATATATATAGTTTAAGCCACATTAACCATATATATCATATAAGGCACACCAATACACATGTTATCAATACTAAATAATGTTTGCCTGTGTACAAATTGCTATACTATCACTTTAAGGATAAATATACCATAAATAGTATAAACTGTGCCAGCCACAAACGAATAAAGCATATAATATATTATGGAGCAAGCAGGTTCATAGATCCATCCTATTTCCCTTCCATTAGATGACAATAATACAGTAAATATTTATCCCACATATAAAGGAGATAAGTACAAATGTCCCTGCAAAAAACTGCTTAGTCAATCCCATGAATTGCCTCTAGTGATTCCTTGATTATCATAAGACAATACTTGTACAAGTGCAACAGGGATAAACATATATAATGGATTGTAGGTATAACATGTTGGTATATGGCCCTCGTAGATCAGGATGTAAAAGGTCCACGGATCCGGCTCCCGATGTAACACAGCATGATAAACTAAAGGCCTAAAAGTAAGAAATATAAAATAAAATAGAAATTAATGACAGCCAGATAAAAACAATCACACTAACGTGGATGGCTAGATGCACAGAATGATACAGCCAGCGGGTGACCATAGAAAAGACGCAAAATTAAGGCATTCATTTAACCCATTCGGATGGACCGTATTTAAGGTCCATATCCATCTTGCCTCACACTGGGCTAGACGTAATGAGAGCCTACCTCCCCGAATACCGAAGTTCAAACTATCAATCCCTTTGACTCTGACTAACTTGCTATCACACTGGTGATGTAACTTAAAGTGCTTAGGTATGGTCTTAAGCATTGAAATATCATTTTCATTCGCCGCAGTCTGTATACCTAACACGTGCTCCCTGACCCTAACTTTCAGTTGACGTGTGCTCAATCCCACATAGATCAGGGAGCACGGACAGGTGGCGTAGTATATCACATATTTTGATAAGCAAGTGATTCTCTTTTTGATTTTGAATACCTTAGTACCAGATGAGTCCATAAATGTATCACTACGATCGATATTGGTACAAGCCACGCATTGTCCACAGGTGAAACACCCTATTCGTGGAGTACCACCGCTCAAAAATGTCAATGGTGGATTGGTCTCGTAATGGCTCCTAATTAGATGTCCCCGCAGATTCTTAGCCCTACGATATGCGATGCTGGGCTTTTTGGGTAACATTTTGGCCATTATTGGATCAGCTAATAAGATAGGCCAGGACCTTTCCAATATCTTCCTGACCCTATCTGATTGGGAGTGAAAGGTGGTTACAAATCTCAATCGATCTTCTTTAGATGGAGAGACATCAGTCTTATATAAAAGGGAATTACGCGTACTGTACTTTGCACGATTGTATGCTTTTTTAATTGATCTATGACTGTAACCCCTCTCCCGAAAACGCTGTTTTAAGTCCTTGGCCTGTATTTCATAGTCGACATCTGTCGAGCAAATACGCCTTAGGCGCAAAAATTGTCCTGTCGGAACTGATCTAATCATATGGCCGGGATGTGAGGAGGAGGCATGTAACAGCGAATTCGTAGAGGTCGGTTTTCTAAAGATGTTGGTCTGAATCAAATCATGATCATCCCTCCTGAGTAGAACATCCAAGAATTCAATTTTATTCTCATTGTACGCAAAGGTCAGCTTGATGTTCAGCATGTTGTCATTAAGCTGTTGGAAAAATTGTCCCAGCAAATGGCTAGGACCCTGCCAGATCAAAAACACGTCATCTATGTACCTCGTCCATAGAAGGACGCGGTCCATAGATGCGTGTAGATCTGACTGAAAGAGATCCCTCTCCCACAGACCCAGGAACAGATTAGCATAGGAGAGCGCATAGGCCGCCCCCATGGCTGTCCCCTGGGTCTGCAGGAAGAAGGACCCCTTAAAGACGAAAAAATTGTGCGTGAGTGCAAATAAGAGCATATGTAAATGCTTACACCCAGGTACCTAATAGGTGACATCTTCTCTGATTGAGTGGTTTCTTTCTTCATATTTCCATCTTGACCAGATGCCATGATGACTTTTCACATCCACAGCTGTTCTCTGCAGACTTCTCTCTTCTCCAATCTTCTGGAGCACATCCCCACATGGTGACCTTAAAAGTCAAAGTGTTACTAGATTGCCTTCTGCACAAAGATATCTGTCCATACTATGCCCTAAATAAGCCTCCTATGGTGTATGGCCTCTACACTGTCTGCCTTACTAATCCACAACCACTTTACTGTGTGCCATTATCAGCTATAACTGCTACAATGTCATTTTTTCTTCTCCAGCCAGATGGCGTCAACGTCAGGATATGTGCACACGATGCATATTTGCTGCGGATCCGCCGCGGATTTTTCCGCGCAGAAACGCTGCAGATCCGCACTGTGATTTACAGTACAATGTAAATCAATGGGGAAAATAAATCCTGTGCAGATGGTGCAGAAAAATCAGTGCGAATTTGCTGCGGGTTTAAAAGAAGTGCATGTCACTTCTTGTCTGCGGTTTTGCTGCAGTTTTCCACTTGCTCCATTCTACAAAACCACAGGTGGAAAACCGCACAAAAACCGCAAAAAAAAAGGAAGAAATCCGCAGGAAAAATGCAGGTCATTAAATCCGCGGGAGGATCCGCACCGTGTGCACATGGCCTCACCTGCACAACAGCAGCTATTGGATCTCTATACAAACCGATATCTGCTGCTGCGCAGGCTCATCGGCGCCATTCTCAAAATGACTTTCTTTTTTTTCCCTCGCTCAAGTAAATCTGCAAAAGGCATTCAGTGCACAGTAACCATGCGATTATGATGAAGCGCATTTATCATGCAAACTGCGGGGCAGGGCAGTGAGAGATCAGTGGGGGGTCAGTAGTCTGCATTATGAATATCTCATCGGAGCACCACATACATGAACCCCGTCCTAGGGCACGAGAATCTCAATAATATGAAGCTGAAAATAAAGATTAAGAAACAGCCACAAGACGGCTTTCATCAACCAAGGCATCATTTTATTCAGTATAACAGCACCGACCTGACATTGTGTGTAGGTCACTATGCACAATCCTGCTGACAGGATCCCTTTAAGTAGGCGGCTTTATATCACAAGAGTGGATTTCGTTAGGAAATGGATAAGGCAAAAATGGAGCATTACATAACAGAAGAAATTAGTAAAGAGAGTGATAAAATATGACGGTGTGGTTTTGCTCCTCTCAGAATTTTGAAAATTGTGTGAACAATTGGAAAAAAAATGTGGAGAGCATTAAACCTCGGGGGAGAGATAATCAACAGCTTAAACATCAGTGAGTTTTTTATTTTTATATATTTGCTTATGTTGGGTTTTTTATTATTATTTTTTTCTGAACAATTAGAAAAAGGTTGTGAGTGAAGGAATTAGGCCGGGGTCTCACTCACGAGTGCAATGCAAGAAAAGTGTGCGAGTCTCTCGCCTCAATCCCCGGCACTGCCACCGGTGGCTCGGAGCAGAGCGTAAAACTGTAAAGAAATACATGCAGCCGCACACTCCGGTCCCGAGTGCCAGCGGTAGTGCCAAGTATTGAGGCCAGAGACTCTCGTGAGTTTCTCGCATTGCACTCGCAAGTGTGACCCGGCCTTAGGAAGATTGTTGTTTTTATCTGATTTCCTCTTTTTGTATCTGTACAGTATGTTTTGTACAATAAAGTTGTAAAATTCAAAAAATGAGCAAACAATTACAGGGTTCTAATGATGTCACAATGGGCTGGAGGCTATAGAATGCCCCGTCACCCAGGGTTCCGTTGAGGGTTTTAGTAGGCGTTTGTGGAGAGAGGAGTGTTGTGAGCGACTTGTGCAAATATGATGCCAAGAAAGCGATTTAAGAGTATTATAGTTCTCTGTGATACCGAGGACAGCAGCGATGATGACGATTTACATCAGGTGAGCATCATTTTATATTCTTAAATAAATAAAAAATATTTGGGATAAAAGTTCAAGAAAAGATGGTGGGACAGAAAATAGCGCTCCAAGTAGATGAGGCGATAACTCGGATCATGATTGCAGAGTAAAGACTGTGTCACTTGTAATATTTGTGACAATATGTCCATGTACTGGATACATAACATTGTATGAAGACACATAAATGTCACCACCGCCCCTATCCATAGCCTAACCATAAGTGTCCCATACCCCCGCTATACTCTGTACGTGGAATAAGCACAGTGGAGACCACACTCATATCGCTGCCCACCTGTAATCAGTGGAATATGGGGTAAGATTATAGATTGGAGATGTTCATGGTTATAGATTCTATCTGACATATTTGCCATTTTTTCAGTCTCATCGAAGAAAGAGGCCAATACCGAGGTCTCCAGGCCAAGATACCACCACTGGCTTCAATTCGGGCCCGACTCCGAGTTTACCAGGTACTGTAACCCTAATCTAGTGAAGTCTCTGATGAATTAATAAGTCATTGTAGTCACCGGGTGCAGATCACGTGCACATTGTGGTCAGGGCTTGGATTTATCGTTATTATTCGTCTATGGTAGAGTTTATAGCAAACATTTCTGTTCAGCATTTGGTCAGGAATATTCATGCAGGCGTTATAAAGTCAGGCAGAAATGGGATTTGGGGATTGCTTCTCATGGTGGCCATGTACAGGGCAGATTACTGGAGCTGAAGGTGATTGTTTTGCCCCATGTACCTATAGGGAAACACTGGATAATTTATTAGGATTTATTTCTTTTGATATTGAGCCTCGGTCGTTGCTATTACAATATTCTAATAAGAGAGTTATATTGTGTTTCCCCCACAGATCTGAGTTTACCACCAACAGATCATGGTCCGGACAGTACCACCTGGTAAGACACGTTTCCTCCATTACTAAGTACAAGATGGGGATTAATGATTAATGATGGCTCATTACCTGTTACATTTATTCCACAGCTCCGATGACATCATTATTGATGATGATGATGATCATTCCAATAGAGCAGCAGCTTCCATGTATAATAGTAAGTTATCATTTCTAGACACAATCCAGGTTTATGTTATTGTAGAGGTAACAATTACTTTTCTGTACTGTCACAGGTCAGTTTCCAAATCTAACAATTACAAGGGCGCTGATCAGGAGTTGGAACAGCGAGCCACCTGGGAAATGTGCTGTAAATGCCAGTGTCAGAGCAGTATTTAACAGGTGAACAGAAGCAGGCAGAGCTCCAATCCACTCTCGGCTGTCAGAGGCAGATGATGGCTGAATGACACAACCATCATCTGCCATGAAAGAGGCGGGTTCTACTCCTTAGCCCTCTCCATTCATTCTCTACTGATGAGCGTCGTACATGGTTGTTAAGGGGTTAAATTACAGATACCTTACAGAGGTAATCCTATTTTACGCATGCTTGATTGGTGTGGATCCTGTGTCTCGGATATTTCCATATTGGGAGAGCACGTCACCGCCATGTTGACTTATGGCCATTGTTATCCTTAGAGAATTTATTACAGATGTGCAGTACATTTGCTTGTGTCTTTTCGGAAACCCAATAGACATCAATGGAGAAATCCCTGCACCAAGGCATCCCACATCTCCATTAAAACCATGGAGGCTACCATGAATCAGCAAATGAGGTGAAAATGGACCCCTACCATTTGAGGGTCCACCCTCCGGCCATTGAGGACATGTTCACTTCTGATCTTGTACTGAGCACATACAACATTACTAAGGATATATTACCTGAGTAACAGGTGGGATAGACATCTGAGAAAGTTTATGGACCCTGATGTTGCTGAACCCCATTATAATGTCAGATCCTGATCTGAAGTGAAGATCCTGTGGATTTCTGGTGGTCTGGTCAGCTATGTGTTCTGCTGTGGTCGGATCCCATATTCATAGTCTTATTAGTCCTCTACACTCTATATTTATAGACCCCTCTCTAGTACGGGCTGCATACTAACACGTCTGATTTGAGCCTTATAAAAAGTATTTTCACTCTTCCATATTTCTGTACAGATCATTTACCATCTGACAGCGAGGAGAGCTCCGCTACAGAGGAGAGGTAAGTTAGGCCAGATCCATCTACCTCTATATAAAGCCATGAACTAGGCGAGATGTTTCCTGTGGATTTATATATGATTCCTTATCTTTGCCAGGACACCACGATGTAACATCCCCGGCTGTTTCCTGGAAGAAATTATTTCTCCTACTTCCATCTATGTTACCCACTTCCAGGAAAATAAGGAGGAGCTGGTGGAGCGACTGTACAACTTGTACAACCGGACAGTCTTCGATAATAAGGTATCACATCTTGTCATGGGTTCCTGGGTGATACATGACTTCTCTATTATCTCCCCCTTTAAACAATCAATTCCAAGAAAAATGGCTCTAACTTTCTGAAAGGCAGATTCCTAACCCCATTGTCATGTTTCTGTAATATAGTTATTGAATATCTCAGGTAAATCTCACTTAGTTTGGTGAATGCCGTCACCCTCTTCCCATCTGTGGGACGAGAGGAAACCTTAGATGATCCACCATGCAGAGACAAAAAGATTAGCATTTTTTGGCTTGACGTTCAAAGGATTTTTACATTTATTTATAAAAAACATTTAGTTGATATTTGGACATTTTAGAATAAGGTTATTTTTATTTTTGTTCTCACATCTTGGACTTCTCGGTAGACCCCGTGCCCCATACAAGTAGACCAGTGCTGTAAATCACATATGAGAGTTGGGGACTTTGTAAGATTGGGGGTCAAAGAGTTTACAGATGTAATGGAATTTGTTTTCTTTATTTTAGCTCCCTTTGAAAATGGACATTTTGTGGAGCAAGAGGCTGACAGCATCCGCCGGCCAATGCTGTAATAGGCTGCAGAACAACCACCGTTTCTCATATATTGAGCTTTCCGAAAAAGTCTGCGATTCTGCCGGTAGGTTTCACATCACATCCATCCTACAGCTTCATAAGACAACCTGCATACAGGGCAAAAAAACTGCTACTTGTTATGCAGAACATCTTAGAAACTCATTGTACATACTGTCATAAGAAAATCTAAGTACACCCTCTTTGAATTCTAGTATTTTACATATCAGGAGAAAATAAAAAAAGTATCAGCTCCATAGAAAGTCCTAAATGTAGGGAAATACAATCTCAGAAAACAACGTGAAAAAAAATATATTGCATCATTATTTAACAAAAAGTAGGCCAAAAGGCAACAACGGTGTGTGATAAAGTACACCGTCGATGCAACTTCAAGTTATTGCTGCTAAAGATGATTCTAAAAGCTATTGATTGATGGGGTGTACTTATTTTTTACTCTCTGCTTCTGCATTTTGAAGTAGGTTTCGGTAAATAAATAACGGCACGGTTGACTTGTCACGTGTTGTTCATCTCATGATGTATTTTGTATTTTGTCCTGCTATGTAAAACCAAATAGTTCAATCAGGGTGTACTCAGATTTTGTCATAACTGTATAACCTCTTGTTTTAGAGCGAGTACGATCCACACTTGCGCATGAGATGTGCCATGCCGCCACTTGGATAATCAACGGTGAACGCAAAGACCACCATGGCTTGTTATGGCAGGCTTTCACAAGAAGGGTAAACCTTATCCATCCCGAGCTGCCAAAAGTGACGGAATATCACAATTATACCATCAACTACACCTACAAGTACAAATGCCACCGGTGTGATAAAGAGTAAGTGGATTTTATGACCCATCTCCTCCGGACACACAATCACTGCGGAGAGACGTCCGTGCGGTTCTGTTGGTGGAATGCTTTCATACTTTACTACTATCAGAGAGGACTGACGTCTGGGGGGCGGTAGGGTTTAGGATGCTACGTGTTATATTTTCTGTGCTGGGCCAGTTCTTAATATATTGATTTCAATTTGTTCTTGTTAATATAATCCATGGTATTAATGAGCGTTCATTCCAGTCCAGTAACCAATATTCCTCTTATCTTTGCAGAATTGGGCGATTTAGACCAATAGCTGGCAATAAACGTAAATGCCGCCGGTGCGGAGGACGAATGCGACAACTACCCAGCAGCTAAACATGTAACTATTCTTCAGAATATTTAGTCTCTAATTTGGTTTCTTTAAAATGTAAAGTTGAGACACTTTTATATATTTTCCCCTGAGTAGCGAGACAATGAATATCTGTGTTCATCACCAGCAATTAGCGGTAAAGATCCAGAATCCGTCCTCATAGGTTCCAGATAAGCCCCGGTTACATTTCCCATAACTTGCTGGCTATGGAATGATTGACCATTCCCAGCAATTATCTACAATGCTCTGGAAAACCTTCTATGAGTTTACGCTTTGTTGGATGTAATTATTTTCTTTCTATTTTCAGGTTCATTATTGGAACAGTGAGATTCCTCTAAATATTGTCATCTCATCCCCCTGTGATGGAGGTAAGAACGAATCTTCCATTATTGTCAGCAATCAATAATAAAAGTGAATTTTACAATATTGAGAATCTGGAGTCTCTAATTTAGTCTTTTATTGAGTTTTATCATTTAAAGATTAAATACTTTTATATATTTTGCCTTTTTCCACCACCGTGTAGGGAGACAATCAGTTTACGTCTTCATCACAAGCAGCGAACAGCAAACATTCAGAATCCACCTCTTCTGATGGACACAAAGCTTCTGACGGGCGTTTTCCAGGTAAATATTTCGGTGCTTTTCCTCCAATCATTCTTGTTTTCAAGAAGTGCAACAGCGAGGACAGTGTGAGCAAGGTGTCATAACAGAAGAAATGCAATATCGGTTTTATTACTGCATTTATTTGTTCTAATTATTATTTTTTCTTGCTGCACAATTTTTAAATTCTGTCTGAGAAAGAAAGTTATCAGCCTACTGCTGCGGAGGAATCTCCAACACACAGTCTGACGGGCGAGATGAGCCCCTCTGACATGGCATGCCGTATAGATCTATTGTGAGTGCTCTCACCATAGCCGTATGGCTCATGTCGCATTTATCTCACATTACACTATTATTGGCAGCTTCCTATTTCCAATCTCCACATTGGCCTTCTTTGTAGACAATATATAATGCAATATTTCAGGTCTATTTCACCTTCAGCTGATGACCAGGAATACAATGCTGAAGTTCCTTCTCGGAGTTTGCTTCTTTTGATCACCAGTACCTTTTGTCAAGTTTTTTATAAACACCTTTTAATTGTTTTCAGGTTAATGAGAAAGGCGACTTATCGCTTCTACACAGGCATGACACATCGTGGAAGAAAACGGTGAATTCCGGCACCGACCTGCGCTGAGAACAGTTTCCAAGACCTGGAGAATCTCTACAAGTGCTTTATAATCAGAGCTGCCCAGCAATGGATATGGCGCTGGACATTTGAACTTCAATAGTCATCAATTGCTTTTTTTTTCTAATTTTTCTGAGTTAGATATAAATACCATTAAAAAATGAATATATTAATTCTTTCCAGTTTGGGATTTTTGTTCTGCAAAACGATGGCTGTTGATAAACATATTACAATCAATGTTGTCTACTTGTGATATTCAGCCATAATCCGCCTCGCACAATCGAGAGGAGCGGAGCTTTGTCTGCTGCTGTTAAACTGATAAATGCAGCTGTCAATCTGTGAGAGTTGCATTTCACCCCTTAACGTCTAATGACGGACACAGTCCATCATGGCTGGGTGTCAGTTTCCGCACCAGGACGGACAGTGTCCATCATGCATGTAAAGTGTTACTAAAACTTGCAAACACCCAGTGATAGTTCAGCGCCGGCAGATGTGTATGACAGCTGAGAGGCACGGAAAGAGGTAGCGTAGTTACCAGGGGGGCAGAGGGTGTTGTTGCCTCGGGCCCCTTGCTTTGAGGGGGCCCACCCAGAGCTACTGCCACTGAGTATACCAACTGAGAAACTGGGTCTGAGCAGAAAAAGTAACTTAATGTGCATGCAAAATGTAATTGCATATGAACACATGACCTTTACACAGAGAAAACCAAAAACAAAACACAAAACAAATATCCTGGAATAAAAAAGTAAAAAAATATATATTGCAAAAATTGCATGAAAGTAGTAATAGTAATAATAATGGTATTTAGTTAACATAATTTTGATCAAAATAATGTAGAAGCCATCCCGCCACATCACGGCAACCCTTGTGGGACAGTCCTAACTCTTGTATTTAAAACCTTTCCACTTGTCAAGTGACTCCAGAAAAGGGGCAAAAAATGTCCTCCAGATTGGCGCGCCTCGAGTCCAGATGGATCTGGACACTTAAAACTGTGCATCCTCATGGGTTGAACGAAAATTTAAGTTTTGCCCCTTTTCTGGAGTAGGTGTGTACTTTTTGTAATTAGCTGTTTTCTTGTCTTTTGTTTTTAACCTTCCTTTTGTTTTATCTTTTTTAGTATATACAGTGCTTAATATTGTGGATTCCGAAAGGTTTTTGTGGATACATGATGAAGTGGACCATATTCCATCATTTGGATCTTCACATTGAATAACGCCATGTGACGAATTTTACACTATGGACAATGGATGGGTGTTATGAGTTGGGGTTGTTATTATATGAATCCTACCGCTCATACGTCTTGGTATATTGTAGATATACCGTGAGACATGATGTTTACTAATGTGTATTTCAACTCTATCTGGGCAATCTAATGTTCTGTATATACAGTTATACTTATATATCCATACTTATGATGGCATAAATTTTTATGTTATATTTTCTATGATTGCTCCAGGTATACCTTTGGTATTTTGGATGTATATTAGGGTTATATGTGCGGGTTTGGCTTTGAGGGCATCTCTTATTTCTATTTAGCAATAACACTGGTGCTGCGGGCAAAAAATAGGAAGAGGTTATTTATTTTTATATATTTTTTATATATATGGTTACATCAATATGCTCATTATATTTGGCTTTTGCTATTTATTTACCTTTTCAATTGCATGCAGCACCAGTGTTTTATCTGTTATCTATTATTTTTTACTATTCTTGATAATATACTGGCGATCTCATCCCTCAGACCGGCTATTGCTGCCTTTTTGATATGCTGGATCTTTTGCCCCTAACTAATATGGCGCCTATCCATACATGTTTGTTATGCGCATGCCCGATCTACATTGTGTGACTTGTTGGTCCCTCCTCCCGGCCGGCACATGGCAGCTTTGGGCGTCCGGTCACGTGGGGCCCCACGTCATCCGGACGTCACGGCTGTCCATCTGCCGAGCGTGGGGGTGGGTCAACGGTTACCCGGGTAGCGCTGAATGACTTCCGTCCAATACATGGACTGGCCCTTCCGGTCTCTGCACTATAAGAAGCACTGAGGTTCATTGTCTTATAGCGCCCCTGACGATGGCTCCCGAAACGCGCGTCGGGGCGGGTACCTGGTCCTTTCACTTGTCGCTGTGCACGGGCACTTGAACTGGTAATGTAGGACAGATTTATATTTCCTTGTCATGACCCTGTGTAATCCACTTTGAGGTTATTATTGTTTTATATAGTGGGCCATCTTCCCACACTACTCTTTGTGTGTTATGACCGTGTGCCATATTACATGATGATATCACTGCTACACTGAGTGGGGTTTGTTCCCACTTCACACTTTGAGTGGTTGTTATAACATCTCTGTGTTTCTTCCTTTTGTCCTTCCCATTTGGGTTATGTTTGATTGACATGTGAGGACTTCTGGTACCTTTTTTATGACAAGTTACCAACTGTTGCAATTTTTAATGGTATAGTCCCTTGCCCTATATCCTAAATAAAGCAATTTTATTTATTGACCTGTTTGTTGTCAGGAAGTTTGTTCCTTTCTTCCTTCCCCTTGTAACTTTCTTCAAGAAGAACAAGTCATGGATTTCCAATGACTTTTGCATTCCAGTCGCAGACATGGCAGACTAGGCATGGTGTCATTTTTAGTGTCATGCATTGATTTTGCGCTATTGCAGTCTGTGACACGTTTATTGTGGCTTCTGTGCCTACTGTTCCTACTGCTGCAGATGTTACAAACATTTTTTTTTAAATGTGGAGACTCCAAGTTTGGTCTCCATATGGTGTGTTGCCTGTAGTGGAAGGGGTGTCACAGCACAATTATACTATTTCCACTCTGGGAAAATTGATGCCACTTTAGTGGTGTAGGACAACAATTTTTTGAAATGTTTGCACTCAAAGTTGGGTCTCCATCTCGTGGGTTACTTGTAGTGGAAAGGCTGTCAGAGGCCCATTGCTCTATTTCTATTTTGGGGAAATTGATACCACTTTATTGGTGTGTAGCAATTTTTTAAAAATGTTTGCACTACAAGTTGGAATTAGAGATGGTCTATTTCACCATGGATGGAAGACACCCCTTGTCAGAAAGGAAAAGAGAAGACTAACAAAGGACACAGGCAGAGGCGCACATGAATGACAGTGGTTAGAGAGGTGTTAGTATTTTGATATTCAGGCTAAATATTGGTGAATAAATGTGAATTGTCAGCTCTGCTCAAGGACCTTAAGGAAGAAGTTGTTCTTCATTTGCATTGGATCCTCAGTGAAATGTAACAAATGTTTACAGATCTCTGAAGTCAACACTTACTTTCTGACCAGAATGGTTTTCTACATTTGCATAACTTGAAGCTCACGGACCCCCCATTTAAAAGCTCCAATGGGGTTCTATACCAGGGACAGGAAATTATTCATTTGAGGAAAGCGTTTGCAAATATCCAATTAGGAGAAGGAGCCACCACTCCTTCTGGGCATGAAATTCCACAAAGGCTTAGAACACGGTGGAGCAGGAGTTCCTATGTAGGGTAATGAAGTAGTTTGGGTTTGGTGAGAATTTTACTAGTTGGATCCAAGGCCGGAACAAGGTATTTTAGTGCCGTAGGCAGATGAAGCCGATGGTGCCCCCCCCTCCGCTCAACTTTCAGTCCCTAAGTAAAGGAATGGGTCAGAGACTAAAGCGACAGGTCCCCTAACGCCCCTGTCCTTTCCTTCTGATGGGTTAAGTAGCAAGCTGTTAAGACTACTGTCAATAGAATTTCTACCTTTTTCACTCAAAAATACCAGCAAAAGTAAAAAGAGTGATGTGATGTACTTTAGAGAAGTGGCTCAACAGGGAGGATTTATTTTTAAAGATAGGTATAGAATCATTCATTGTTTAAGGACCATTAAGAGAATACAAATCGCTATATTCATCCCTGACAGCCTATATTGTAAATCTCAGACCCAGTGATGGTCATGGAAACTAATATAGCTTAACTATAATGGGGGCTGTTTGGTTTCAGTTAAGATGTCCAGCATTTGGAAGACATCATAATAGAAACTAAACAGACCCTATTATAGATAAAGGGATACATATGATGATTTTACTCCCATCAGGGTAGTTCTGGTGCCGTATTTCTGTATTGATGGTGCTTCTGCTGATGTATTCATGTATGGATGGTGGTTCTAACAATGTATTTATGTAGTAATGAATGTTCTGGTGACTGATTCATAACCAGAACCATCATCAATATAAAACCAAAATCATCCTCACTACATAAATTGAACACCAGAGCTATCACTAGTACATACATACGGCACCAGAACCATCATTAGTAAATAACTATGTCATTAGAACTTCCATCAGTATATGAATATGGCACCAGAACCACCATCAGTAGATAAATGCATCACCAGAAAGCTCATCAGTACAGGACTACATCACCAGAACCACTATCAGTACATTAATGTGTCACCAGTACCACAGCCAGTGAAATAAGTACAACATCAGCACCATTATCTACATAATTACGGCACCAGAACTGTAAGGAAAACACACGAGAGGAGAGATGGGGGATACGGAGCTTACACAGCCACAGCTCTCTGGCGCCCCCTTACCCTCAGGTCAGTCAGGGAACTCCACCTAGGTTATGGAGTCGCCGGAGAGGCTGCCCTGTCATGTACTGGTTATCAGGGCACTCTGCAGTGATTGCTGTATATATATCACCAGTCCCAGTCCGGGAATATATATATACAGTATATATCAAAACCTCCGGTCAGTCACTGCCAGCATCCCCCAATAACATCAGAACAGTATGCTGCCACCAGTTCCTCATTAGATATAAGCCCAGTCCGTTTAAAAGCTTATATCGGGTCAGAAACCAAACCCAGGAAGCGTATAAGTACTAGCCAAACTCACGGATGTGGGAAATCGGGTTTCCAGATAAAAGAGCAGCCCAGGATTAATTGATAGTTTAATTGCCGAAAGGCTCATTACATAATACAATTATATACAGAGTAATATACAGATATTACAGCCAAAAGTACAGATAAAAGTAGGGTACAGGTATGGGGAGTGCAGTCAGCTGTATGTGCCACGTTTCTTACCACTTGTGGATAAGGGAAGTTCTGGTATCCACAGGCACCTTGTTAGCTCCTGGTCCGTCTCCACACGTGACGTGACGTGGCTTCCATGGCAGAACCAAGACAAAGGCTAAATGTGTGCAGCTAGCTTTTTAACCCCTAGCTCACCCCTCCAATATTTGCCATTGTCCCTCTGGGTTGGACTGAATTCTGCTCCCTTGAACTCTAGCTAAAATAAATCCCAACATCTAGGCTGAGTCATAACTTCCTAGCGGGAGGTTCAAATCAACGACTGCCATCTTAGTGCGTTCGTTGGGTCTGGAAAGATATTGAGAGTCCAAACTTGGGTCGGCTAAGTGGTTCTGGAGAGCCAGTCTCGATGCTTAGTATCTGGGCAACTAGAAATATATGAGACACTGGTACTCTCATAATTCATCTCTAGGTGTCAGTGACGCTCAGTCTAGATCTTCCTTTGATGTTGGACACCTTGCACAAAAGATAGCAGGCGGTTCTAGCTCTTGCCGTCATTAACACGTGGCCTCTAATTCTCTGACCAAATGGTGAAGTTCTGTTCTTTTGGGGATTTGTGTACTTATCCCAAGAGTGGGGGGCCACTTCAGGAGTGGAGGAAGATCACTGGACAATATATTGGGCCTGAATTAGTACATCCAAAATGGAGTCTCCCTCATCCCTCACTTGGGGCTGTTTGGTTTCAGTTAAGATGTCCAGCATTTGGAAGACATCATAATAGAAACTAGACAGACCCTATTATAGATATAGGGATACATATGATGATTTTACTTCCATCATGTTAGTTCTGCTGCCGCATCCCTTGTGAGAATCAGGGAGGAATAGTGGATGAGGGCAGGTATATCTCGCCCAGATACCTTTCCTATGTGGCCTGGTCCGGTCAGTATCTCACCTGGTGACTAATGAATAATGGGAAGCGGATATAAAAGGAGGCCAGGTGGTGTGTTAGTAGCTCAGCCTGGGGAACACAGAGAGCCTGTCTGTGTGAGCGACACTTGTGAGTGAAAGCTGTGCTTACGGTAATGCTGGTTTGGGTGGCTGGGAGAAGCCCTCCAGTTGGTAGTTAGTACGGACCCTGTTTAGTTAGTGCCGGACAGGCAAGGAATTGTTTTATGTTTATTTTCCTGTATGTTTTGCTTTCACCTGAAATAATCCTGACCCAGCGTCAGTTATGTCCAAAACCTGACTGTGCACCTGAGTTTCATGCTAAACCCACGTGACCTTTGACCCCAGCAAAGGTGATCCCGGAGTGTTTTATCACACCCTGTATTGATGGTGCCTCTGGTGATATATTCATGTATGGATGAAGGTTCGTATAATGTAGTGATGAATGTTCTGGAGATTGATTCGTAACCAGAACCATCATCAATATGAAACCAAAATCATCATAAGTACATAAATTGAACACTAGAGCTTTCACTAGTACATACATACGGCACCAGAACCATCATTAGTAAATAACTATGTCACTACAGCCTCTATCAGTATATGAATATGGCACCAGAAGCACCATCAGTAGATAAATGTATCACCAGAAAGATCATCAGTACAGGACTACATCACCAGAACCACTATCAGTACATTAATGCGTCACCAGAACCACAGCCAGTAAATAATTACACCAGCATCATTATCTACATAAATACGGCACCAGAATCATCACTGATAAATAACTATGTCACTAGAGCCACTATCAGTACATTAATGCGTCACCAGAACCACAGCCAGTAAATAAATACACCACCATCATTATCTATATAAATACGGCACCAGAATCATCACTGGTAAATAACTATGTCACTAGAGCCACTATCAGTACATGAATACAGCCCAATAGCCAGCATCAGGAGATAAAGGCATCACCAGAATCATCATCAGTACATGAATACATCACGAGAACCACAGCCAGTAAATAAATACAACATCAGTGTATGTGTACACCACCAAAACTATCACTAGTACATGAATACATCACCAGAACCACCATCAGTACTGTTGGGGTGATCTCGTAATGTGAGATCTTAGTGACTGCCTGCCCCTGACCTGATGAATATCAGCCGAATGCATGCATAGAAGAAGGACATCAGACACAAGGTCAGGTGTGCTCCTCTCTTGGCCAGTGCTGTCACAGAACTGACTTTATTAGTATAAATAATCCTTCACTTTCTGCTAATTCCTCTAATCCCTACTCCTAGTAAGGAACTGTTCATCTCTTCTTCAATCCTCCCCATCCACCTCACCTCCGCCTCAAAACTGTTCCTTAACATACAATCCTGTCTCCAAACACAGACAGCCCCCTCATGCCCTTTCCTGCTCCCACCTGCTAACACTTTCTCTGCTTCTTCTCACTGCTGGTGATATCTCTCCAAATCCTGGTCCTCCTCACCACATTCCCACAGTCATTTCTACCTCCCATCCACGCTCTATCACAACCTTCCGTAACCACTCCAACCTTATACCCATTCACCCAGCCCCCGCTTCCCCAGTCCCACTAACAGGAGCTCTGTGGAATGCTCGCTCTGTCTGCAACAAGCTTTCCTACATCCATGATCTTTTTGTCACTACCAAACTTTCCTTCCTCGCCATCACCGAAACCTGGCTCACCCCTTCTGACACAGCCTCTCCTGCTGCACTTTCGTATGGCGGCTTCCACCTTTCTCACACCCCCCGCCCCAGCAGCAAACATGGCGGAGGAGTTGGTTTTCTCCTGTCAGATACCTGCTCCTTCACCCCAATCCCACTGCCACCCTCTGTTACCCTCCCTTCCTTTGAGGTGCACTCCGTGCGCATCTACTCCCCCTCCAACCTCCAACTGGCAGTCATCTACCGCCCCCAGGGCCAGCCACCACCTTCTTTGACCACTTCACCACCTGATTACTTCATTTTCCTCTCCGTGGACATCCCTACTATCATCATGGGCGACTTCAACATCCCCATTGACACTTCCCTCTCAGCTGCCACTAAACTTCTATCTCTCACTTCCTCCTTCGGCCTCACTCAATGGTCTTCTACATCCACCCATAAAGATGGCCACACACTGGACCTCATCTTCAACCGCCTCTGCTCCCTATCTAACCTCTCTAACTCACCTCTCCCTCTCTCTGACCACAACCTGCTCACATTCTCTTCCCTCTTCACTCCATGTCTACAATCCCCACCCCACAAACTTTCACACCCTCGCAGGAATCTTAAACACCTTGACCTACACTCATTCTCTGAATCCCTCCTCACTCTCACAGATATAAGTTCCTTACACAATGCAGATGATGCTGCTGCTCTATATAACACCACAATAGCTGTAGCTTTGGAATCCGCTGCCCCACTTACACATACCAAAACTCGCAAAATCAACAGACAGCCCTGGCACACCAGCCTGACCAAAGAGCTGAGGCGAGCTTCCAGGGCTGCTGAGCGCAGATGGAAAAGATCCCACTCCAACGAGCACTTCATCGCATTCAAACAGTCCCTCACTACTTTCAAGACCACACTTGCCACAGCTAAACAAACCTACTTCTCATCTCTCATATCCTCCCTGTCTCACAACCCTAAACAGTTATTCAACACCTTCAATTCTCTCCTCCGCCCCCCAGCACCTCCTCCCTCCCCACTCATCTCAGCTGAAGACTTTGCCTCATTTTTCAGGCAGAAAATTAATAACATCAGGGACAGTTTTGGTCAACAACCCCCAGAGCCCTTCCTCCTGACTTCCCAGCCCTCCACCTTCAAAACCAACTTCTCCACCATTACAAAAGATCGACTCTCCACTCTACTCTCAAGATCACATCTCACCACCTGTGCACTCGACCCAATCCCATCCCACTTCATACCAAACCTCACCACAGTCTTCATCCCAACCCTAACCCATCTCTTCAACCTATCACTAACAACTGGTGTTTTCCCCTCAAACTTTAAACATGCCTCCATCACACCTATCCTCAAAAAGCCCTCTCTTGACCCATCCTCTGTATCTAGCTATCGCCCTATATCACTTCTCCCCTACGCCTCCAAGCTACTGGAACAACACGTCTACCTTGAACTGTCCTCCCATCTCTCTTCTTGCTCCCTCTTCGACTGCTTACAATCTGGCTTCCGGTCACACCACTCCACTGAAACTGCCCTTACTAAGGTCACCAATGACCTCTTAACCGCCAAGAGCAAGCGACACTACTCTGTCCTCCTCCTCCTGGACCTGTCGGCTGCCTTTGACACAGTGGACCATTCCCTATTATTACAGACCCTCTCATCCCTCGGCATCACAGACTTGGCCCTATCCTGGATCTCATCATACCTAACAGACCGGACATTCAGCGTCTCCCACTCACACACCACCTCCTCACCTCGCCCCCTATCTGTCGGAGTCCCACAAGGTTCAGTCCTTGGGCCCCTGCTGTTCTCTATTTACACCTTTGGCCTGGGACAGCTCATAGAATCTCATGGCTTTCAGTATCATCTTTACGCTGATGACACACAGATCTACATCTCTGGACCAGATATCACCTCCCTACTAAACAGAATCCCTCAATGTCTGTCCACTATTTCATCCTTCTTCTCCGCTAGATTTCTGAAACTCAACATGGACAAAACAGAATTCATCATCTTTCCCCCATCTCACGTGACCCCCCCTACGAACCTATCATTTACAGTAAATGACTGCCCACTCTCCCCAGTCCCACAAGCTCGCTGCCTCGGAGTAATCCTTGACGCTGATCTCTCCTTCAAACCACATATCCAAGCCCTTTCCACTTCCTGCCGACTTCAACTCAAAAATATTTCATATTCCTCACCCAAGAATCTGCAAAAACCCTAGTCCATGCCCTCATCATCTCTCGCCTTGACTACTGCAACCTCATGCTCTGTGGCCTCCCCTCAAACACTCTTGCACCCCTCCAATCTATTCTAAACTCTGCTGCCCGACTAATCCACCTGTCCCCCCGCTATTCCCCAGCTTCTCCCCTCTGTCAATCCCTTCACTGGCTCCCAATTGCCCAGAGACTCCATTACAAAACCCTAACCATGACATACAAAGCCATCCACAACCTGTCTCCTCCATACATCTGTGACCTCGTCTCCCGGTACTTTCCCGCACGCAACCTCCGATCCTCACAAGATCTCCTTCTCTACTCCCCTCTTATCTCCTCTTCCCACAATCGCATACAAGATTTCTCTCGCACATCACCCCTACTCTGGAACTCTCTACCACAACATATCAGACTCTCACCTACCATCGAAACCTTCAAAAAGAGCCTGAAGACCCACCTCTTCCGACAAGCCTACAACCTGCAGTAACCACCGATCGACCAAACCGCTGCACGACCAGCTCTACCCTCGCCTACTGTATTATCACCCATCCCTTGAAGATTGTGAGCCCTCGCGGGCAGGGTCCTCTCTCCTCCTGTACCAGTTATGACTTGTATTGTTTAAGATTATTGTACTTGTTTTTATGTATACTCCTCCTTACATGTAAAGCGCCATGGAATAAATGGCGCTATAACAATAAATAATAATAATAATAAACAAAAGACCATGTAATAGGCAGGAAAAGGGAATTGCTCAGCTTCTCCGGAGCCATTGTTCCAGTCTGTATAAGGTCCGTGCTAAGTCTATTCCACATATGGTCTTCAGTGTATCCTCATCACATTCCAAGGATTCCAGGGCATAGTTCCAGCATATAGACACCACCTTGCCACACCACGTCTGAACTAGCTTATGTTAGGTTAATAATTGATTTCATTAGCCATTCTCTCCTTCACAGTACAGCAATAAGTTGTATTGTCAAGTCAAGCCCATATACCGTATATACTGATGTATAAGCCGAGATTTTCAGCCCATTTTTTTGGCTGAAAGTCCCCCTCTCGGCTTATACGCGAGTCATATATGTCAGGTGGTCGTGGGGTGGGGCGGGGGTGTCAGATCACACTGAACCCATCTGGCACGGTCTCTGCAGCTCCCGTTTGTCCCACGGTCTCAGGCTCCTTCCTTCAGCGGTCATGTGGTACTGCTCATTAAAGTCATGAATATGCGCAGAGAATGGGGCTGCAGAGACCACGCCAGGAGGGGGTAAGTATACGCGATATTCACCTGTCCCCATTCCAACGCTGCTCACCGCTGTCTGCCGCGTCCTCTGTTAGTGACATTCAGGCAGCAGAGGTCGCGATGACATGGTTAGTGCGCGCTGTGCCCTCTGCTGCCTGAACATCACTGACGGAGGACACGGCAGACACCGGCACCTGTTCCCCAGTGAAGGAGAGGTGAGTATGTCTTTTTTTATTTGCAGCAGCATATGGGGTATAATCTATGGAGCAGCATATGGGGGCAGCATGCATATGGGGTATAATCTATGGAGCAGCATATGGAGCCTATTCTATGAAGCAACTTATGGGGAAGCATATGGGGACATAATCTATGGAGCATCTTGTGGGGGCATAATCTATGGAGTATCTTACGGGGCCTATTCTATGGAGCATCTTATGGGGCCATTATTAACCTTTGTGCAGCATTATATGTGGTGTATTTTGTATGGAGCATTTTATGGGGCCATCATAAACTGTATGGAGCATTATATGGGGCTCAAAAACATTTAATCTACTGATGTCTCAATTACAGTAATTTTACTTTTATTGGTATCTATTTTTATTTTTGAAATTTATCAGTATCTGCTGCATTTTCCACCCTAGGCTTATACGCGAGTCAATACGTTTTCCCAGTTTTTTGTGGCAAGAGTAGGGGGGTCAGCTTATACATGGGTCGGCTTATACACAAGTATATACGGTATATTTGGTATTCAATTAAATTAAATGTTTATTAAGACAAATTCAAGACAATTAATGCAGAGGTGAGAATAAATTACCAAAAAGAAGGGGCAACACAAGGAGTCTATTGCACAGATATTATGCACTTCAATGTACTATGGCTATATAGGATGTAATATGGTTGTAAAAAGAATTAATAAGCCACAAAAAATAAGAAAATTGATATACTGATATTATACATAATCATAAAGTGCAAATAGTGAAAAAATAATTCATAAAAAGCACAAATTTGTAAAGACCAATCTATATATAAAAAGTGCAATATGCACAAATTCATAGACAGTGGGTTTAGGCACACAACCGCATAAATGTATATCACTAATTCAACAAATGACTAGTGTAGATAGCCATGTGGGCAGAGATAAATATATGTCACAACATATATCCATTTAAATAAAAATGCTCAGTGGCAGGTTCTAAGTAGAGGTGTTCAATGACAATTAGTCATATATGCGGCTGCAAGTAAACTGTATTGAAAAGTACATATACATGTGCCAAAAAATTGCACTCAATCAATACCTTATGCCAATGTGCGATAGATCCCCAGGATGCGCCAGTCCCCGACGCGCGTTTCGGCGTCTGTCTTCGTCAGTTTTTTTTCCGTTGTGATATGATTTGATATCCAATTTGTCCTTATTTGTCTTATATTGTCCATTTGTGCTTTGATAAGGCTTATTATATAATTTTTAACACCATTTATAATTTTCCTTAAACATGCACCTTTGACCTTGGTATTTTGTTGAACCATATACATTTGGATCTCATAGAATCATAGAATCGTAGAGTTGGAAGGGACCTCCTGGGCCATCTGGTCCAACCACCTGCTCAAAGCAGGATTCGCTAAATCATCCCAGTCAGATGTCTGTCCAGCCTCTGTTTGAAGACTTCCATTGAAGGAGAACTCACCACTTCTCGTGGCAGCCTGTTCCACTCATTGATCACTCTAACTGTCAAAAAGTTTTTTCTAATATCTAATCTGTGTCTCCTCCCATTCAGTTTCATCCCATTGCTTCTAGTCTTTCCTTGTGCATATGAGAATAAAGTTGATCCTTCTACAATGTGACAGCCCTTTAGATATTTGTAGACAGCTATTAAGTCTCCTCTCAGTCTTCTCTTTTGCAAACTAAACATTCCCAAATCCTGCAACCTTTCCTCATAAGACAGGGTTTGCAGACCGGTCACCATTCTGGTCGCTCTTTTCTGAACTTGCTCCAGTTTGTTGATGTCTTTTTTAAAATGTGGTGCCCAAAACTGGACACAATATTCCAGATGAGGTCTGACCAAAGAGGAGTAGAGGGAAATAATGACTTCACGTGATCTAGACTGTATGCTTCTGTTAATACATCCTAGAATTGCATTTGCCTTTTTTGCTGCTGCATCACACTGTTGACTCATATTCAGTCTGTGATCTATTAGTATACCCAAGTCTTTTTCACATGTGCTGTCGCAGTGGAAAACCGCAAAAAAAGGGAAGAAATCCGCAGGAAAAATGCCGGTCATTAAATCCGCAGGAGGATCCGCACCGTGTGCACATGGCCTCACCTGCACAACAGCAGCTATTGGATCTCTATACAAACCGATATCTGCTGCTGCGCAGACTCCCCGGATGCCATTTTCAAAATGACTTTCTTTTTTTTCCCTCGCTCAAGTAAATCTCCAAAGGCATTCAGTGCACAGTAACCATGCGACTATGATGAAGCGCATTTATCATGCAAACTGCGGGGCAGGGCAGTGAGAGATCAGTGGGGGGGTCAGTAGTCTGCATTATGAATATCTCATCGGAGCACCACATACATGAACCCCATCCTAGGGCACGAGAATCTCAATAATATCAAACTGAAAATAAAGATTAAGAAACAGCCACAAGACGGCTTTCATCAACCAAGGCATCATTTTATTCAGTATAACAGCACCGACCTGACATTGTGTGTAGGTCACTATGCACAATCCTGCTGACAGGTTCCCTTTAAGTAGGCGGCTTTATATCACAAGAGTGGATTTCGTTAGGAAATGGATAAGGCAAAAATGGAGCATTACAGAACAGAAGAAATTACTAAAGAGAGTGATAAAATATGACGGTGTGGTTTTGCTCCTCTCAGAATTTTGAAAATTGTGTGAACAATTGGAAAAAAAATGTGGAGAGCATTAAACCTCGGGGGAGAGATAATCCACAGCTTAAACATCAGTGAGTTTTTTATTTTTATATGTTTGCTTATGTGGGTTTTTTATTATTATTTTTTTCTGAACAATTAGAAAAAGGTTGTGAGTGAAGGAATTAGGCCGGGGTCTCACTCGCGAGTGCAATGCAAGAAAAGTGTGCGAGTCTCTCGCCTCAATCCCCGGCACTGCCACCGGTGGCTCGGAGCAGAGCGTTCAACTGCAAAGAAATACATGCAGCCGCACACTCCGGTCCCGAGTGCCAGCGGTAGTGCCAAGTATTGAGGCCAGAGACTCTCGTGAGTTTCTCGCATTGCACTCGCAAGTGTGACCCGGCCTTAGGAAGATTGTTGTTTTTATCTGATTTCCTCTTTTTGTATCTGTACAGTATGTTTTGTACAATAAAGTTGTAAAATTCAAAAAATGAGCAAACAATTGCAGCATTCTAATGATGTCACAATGGGCTGGAGGCTATAGAATGCCCCGTCACCCAGGGTTCCGTTGAGGGTTTTAGTAGGCATTTGTGGAGAGAGGAGTGTTGTGAGCGACTTGTGCAAATATGATGCCAAGAAAGCGATTTAAGAGTATTATAGTTCTCTGTGATACCGAGGACAGCAGCGATGATGACGATTTACATCAGGTGAGCATCATTTTATATTCTTAAATAAATAAAAAATATTTGGGATAAAAGTTCAAGAAAAGATGGTGGGACAGAAAATAGCGCTCCAAGTAGATGAGGCGATAACTCGGATCATGATTGCAGAGTAAAGACTGCGTCACTTGTAATATTTGTGACAATATGTCCATGTACTGGATACATAACATTGTATGAAGACACATAAATGTCACCACCGCCCCTATCCATAGCCTAACCATAAGTGTCCCATACCCCCGTTATACTCTGTACGTGGAATAAGCACAGTGGAGACCACACTCATATCGCTGCCCACCTGTAATCAGTGGAATATGGGGTAAGATTATAGATTGGAGATGTTCATGGTTATAGATTCTATCTGACATATTTGCCATTTTTTCAGTCTCATCGAAGAAAGAGGCCAATACCGAGGTCTCCAGGCCAAGATAACACCACTGGCTTCAATTCGGGCCCGACTCCGAGTTTACCAGGTACTGTAACCCTAATCTAGTGAAGTCTCTGAGGTATTAATAAGCCATTGTAGTCACCGGGTGCAGATCACCTGCACATTGTGGTCAGGGCTTGGATTTATCTTTATTATTCGTCTATGGTAGAGTTTATAGCAAACATTTCTGTTCAGCATTTGGTCAGGAATATTCATGCAGGCGTTATAAAGTCAGGCAGAAATGGGATTTGGGGATTGCTTCTCATGGTGGCCATGTACAGGGCAGATTACTGGAGCTGAAGGTGATTGTTTTGCCCCATGTAATTTATTAGGATTTATTTCTTTTGATATTGAGCCTCGGTCGTTGCTATTACAATATTCTAATAAGAGAGTTATATTGTGTTTCCCCCACAGATCTGAGTTTACCACCAACAGATCATGGTCCGGACAGTACCACCTGGTGAGACACGTTTCCTCCATTACTAAGTACAAGATGGGGATTAATGATTAATGGTGGCTCATTACCTGTTACATTTATTCCACAGCTCCGATGACATCATTATTGATGATGATGATGATTCCAATAGGACAGGAACTTCCATGTATAATAGTAAGTTATCATTTCTAGACACAATCCAGGGTTATGTTATTGTAGAGGTAACAATTACTTTTCTGTACTGTCACAGGTCAGTTTCCAAATCTAACAATTACAAGGGCGCTGATCAGGAGTTGGAACAGCGAGCCACCTGGGAAATGTGCTGTAAATGCCAGTGTCAGAGAATGACAGCAGCATTTAACAGGTTAACAGAAGCAGGCAGAGCTCCAATCCACTCTCGGCTGTCAGAGGCAGATGATGGCTGAATGACACAACCATCATCTGCCATGAAAGAGGCGGGCTTAACTCCTTAGCCCTCTCCATTCATTCTCTACTGATGAGCGTCGTACATGGTTGTTAAGGGGTTAAATTACAGATACCTTACAGAGGTAATCCTATTTTACGCATGCTTGATTGGTGTGGATCCTGTGTCTCGGATATTTCCATATTGGGAGAGCAAGTCACCGCCATGTTGACTTATGGCCATTGTTATCCTTAGAGAATTTATTACAGATGTGCAGTACATTTCCTTGTGTCTTTTCGGAAACCCAATAGACATCAATGGAGAAATCCGTGCACCAAGGCATCCCACATCTCCATTAAAACCATGGAGGCTACCATGAATCAGCAAATGAGGTGAAAATGGACCCCTACCATTTGAGGGTCCACCCTCCGGCCATTGAGGACATGTTCACTTCTGATCTTGTACTGAGCACATACAACATTACTAAGGATATATTACCTGAGTAACAGGTGGGATAGACATCTGAGAAAGTTTATGGACCCTGATGTTGCTGAACCCCATTATTATATCAGATCCTGATCTGAAGGGAAGATCCTGTGGATTTCTGGTGGTCTGGTCAGTTATGTCTTCTGCTCTGGTCGGATCTCATATTCATAGTCTTATTAGTCCTCTACACTCTATATTTATAGACCCCTCTCTAGTACGGGCCTGCATACTAACACGTCTGATTTGAGCCTTATAAAAAGTATTTTCACTCTTCCATATTTCTGTACAGATCATTTACCATCTGACAGCGAGGAGAGCTCCGCTACAGAGGAGAGGTAAGTTAGGCCAGATCCATCTACCTCTATATAAAGCCATGAACTAGGCGAGATGTTTCCTGTGGATTTATATATGATTCTTATCTTTGCCAGGACACCACGATGTAACATCCCCGGCTGTTTCCTGGAAGAAATTATTTCTCCTACTTCCATCTATGTTACCCACTTCCAGGAAAATAAGAAGGAGCTGGTGGAGCGACTGTACAACTTGTACAACCGGACAGTCTTCGATAATAAGGTATCACATCTTGTCATGGGTTCCTGGGTGATACATGACTTCTCTATTATCTCCCCATTTAAACAATCAATTCCAAGAAAAATGGCTCTAACTTTCTGAAAGGCAGATTCCTAACCCCATTGTCATGTTTCTGTAATATAGTTACTGAATATCTCAGGTAAATCTCACTTAGTTTGGTGAATGCCGTCATCCTCTTCCCATCTGTGGGACGAGAGGAAACCTTAGATGATCCACCATGCAGAGACAAAAAGATTAGTATTTTTTGGCTTGACGTTCAAAGGATTTTTACATTTATTGATAAGAAACATTTAGTTGATATTTGGACATTTTAGAATAAGGTTATTTTTGTTCTCACATCTTGGACTTCTCGGTAGACCCCGTGCCCCATACAAGTAGACCAGTGCTGTAAATCACATATGAGAGTTGGGGACTTTGTAAGATTGGGGGTCAAAGAGTTTACAGATGTAATGGAATTTGTTTTCTTTATTTTAGCTCCCTTTGAAAATGGACATTTTGTGGAGCAAGAGGCTGAGAGCAGCAGCCGGCCAATGCTGGAATAAGCTGCAGGACAACCACCGTTTCTCATATATTGAGCTTTCTGAAAAAGTCTGCGATTCTGCCGGTAGGTTTCACATCACATCCATCCTACAGCTTCATAAGACAACCTGTATACAGGGCCAAAAAACTGCTACTTGTTATGCAGAACATCTTAGAAACTCATTGTACATACTGTCATAAGAAAAACTAAGTACACCCTCTTTGAATTCTAGTATTTTACATATCAGGAGAAAATAAAAAAAAGTATCAGCTCCATAGAAAGTCCTAAAAGTAGGGAAATACAATCTCAGAAAACAACGTGAAAAAAATATATTGCATCATTATTTATTTAACAAAAAGTAGGCCAAAAGGCAACAACGGTGTGTGATAAAGTACACCGTCGATGCAACTTCAAGTTATTGCTGCTAAAGATGATTCTAAAAGCTATTGATTGATGGGGTGTACTTATTTTTCACTCTCTGCTTCTGCATTTTGAAGTAGGTTTCGGTAAATAAATAATGGCACGGTTGACTTTTAACGTGTTGTTCATCTCATGATGTACTTTGTATTTTGTCCTGCTATGTAAAACCAAATAGTTCAATCAGGGTGTACTCAGATTTTGTCATAACTGTATAACCTCTTGTTTTAGAGCGAGTACGATCCACACTGGCGCATGAGATGTGCCATGCCGCCAATTGGATAATCAACGGTGAACGCAAAGACCACCATGGCTTGTTATGGCAGGCTTTCACAAGAAGGGTAAACCTTATCCATCCCGAGCTGCCAAAAGTGACGGAATATCACAATTATACCATCAACTACACCTACAAGTACAAATGCCACCGGTGTGATAAAGAGTAAGTGGATTTTATGACCCATCTCCTCCGGACACACAATCACTGCGGAGAGACGTCCGTGCGGTTCTGTTGGTGGAATGCTTTCATACTTTACTACTATCAGAGCGGACTGACGTCTGGGGGGCGGTAGGGTTTAGGATGCTACGTGTTATATTTTCTGTGCTGGGCCAGTTCTTAATATATTGATTTCAATTTGTTCTTGTTAATATAATCCATGGTATTAATGAACGTTCATTCCAGTCCAGTAACCAATATTCCTCTTATCTTTGCAGAATTGGGCGATTTAGACCAATAGCTGGCAATAAACGTAAATGCCGCCGGTGCGGAGGACGAATGCGACAACTACCCAGCAGCTAAACATGTAACTATTCTTCAGAATATTTAGTCTCTAATTTGATTTCTTTAAAATGTAAAGTTGAGACACTTTTATATATTTTCCCCTGAGTAGCGAGACAATGAATATCTGTGTTCATCACCAGCAATTAGCGGTAAAGATCCAGAATCCGTCCTCATAGGTTCCAGATAAGCCCCGGTTACATTTCCCATAACTTGCTGGCTATGGAATGATTGACCATTCCCAGCAATTATCTACAATGCTCTGGAAAACCTTCTATGAGTTTACGCTTTGTTGGATGTAATTATTTTCTTTCTATTTTCAGGTTCATTATTGGAACAGTGAGATTCCTCTAAATATTGTCATCTCATCCCCCTGTGATGGAGGTAAGAACGAATCTTCCAGTATTGTCAGCAATCAATAATAAAAGTGAATTTTACAATATTGAGAATCTGGAGTCTCTAATTTAGTCTTTTATTGAGTTTTATCATTTAAAGATTAAATACTTTTATATATTTTGCCTTTTTCCACCACCGTGTAGGGAGACAATCAGTTTACGTCTTCATCACAAGCAGCGAACAGCAAACATTCAGAATCCACCTCTTCTGATGGACACAAAGCTTCTGACGTGCGTTTTCCAGGTAAATTTTTCGGTGCTTTTCCTCCAATCATTCTTGTTTTCAAGAAGTGCAACAGCGAGGACAGTGTGAGCAAGGTGTCATAACAGAAGAAATGCAATATCGGTTTTATTACTGCATTTATTTCTTCTAATTATTATTATTTTTTCTTGCTGCACAATTTTTAAATTCTGTCTGAGAAAGGAAGGAAATGATGAAAGTTATCAGCCTACTGCTGCGGAGGAATCTCCAACACCCAGTCTGACGGGCGAGATGAGCCCCTCTGACATGGCATGCCGTATAGATCTGTTGTGAGTGCTCTCACCATAGCCGTATGGCTCATGTCGCATTTATCTCACATTACACTATTATTGGCAGCTTCCTATTTCCAATCTCCACATTGGCCTTCTTTGTAGACAATATATAATGCGATATTTCAGGTCTATTTCAGCTTCAGCTGATGACCAGGAATACAATACTGAAGTTCCTTCTCTGAGTTTGTTTCTTTTGATCACCAGTACCTTTTGTCAAGTTTTTTAAAAACATCTTTTAATTGTTTTCAGGTTAATGAGAAAGGCGACTTATCGCTTCTACACAGGCATGACACATCGTGGAAGAAAACGGTGAATTCCGGCACCGACCTGCGCTGAGAACAGTTTCCAAGACCTGGAGAATCTCTACAAGTGCTTTATAATCAGAGCTGCCCAGCAATGGATATGGCGCTGGACATTTGAACTTCAATAGTCATCAATTGCTTTTTTTTTCTAATTTTTCTGAGTTAGATATAAATACCATTAAAAAATGAATATATTAATTCTTTCTAGTTTGGGATTTTTGTTCTGCAAAACGATGGCTGTTGATAAACATATTACAATCAATGTTGTCTACTTGTGATATTCAGCCATAATCCGCCTCGCACAATCGAGAGGAGCGGAGCTTTGTCTGCTGCTGTTAAACTGTTAAATGCAGCTGTCAATCTGTGAGAGTTTCATTTCACCCCTTAACGTCTAATGACGGACACAGTCCATCATGGCTGGGTGTCAGTTTCCGCACCAGGACGGACAGTGTCCGTCATGCATGTAAAGTGTCACTAAAACTTGCAAACACCCAGTGATAGTTCACCGCCGGCAGATGTGTATGACAGCTGAGAGGCACGGAAAGAGGTGCAGACACCAGTAGTGTAGTTACAAGGGGGGCAGAGGGTGTTGTTGCCTCGGGCCCCTTGCTTTGAGGGGGCCCACCCAGAGCTACTGCCACTGAGTATACCACCTGAGTTGTAATCAGGGTTACCGGTTAGGGGCCCACCCAGATTTCCCCCCCCCCGAGCTGAACCCCTAGCTACGCCTCTGGCAGGGACCCATGCTGTCGGTCCCCGCACCCAGATCGCTGTAATCAGGCAGTCAATCTGACCGACCGCTCACAGCATGACTGCGCAGGAGATGCTGAAATATCAGCCCTTCCTGCCCGATCAGAGGAGAAGCTCGGCGCTGACAGTTCCAGAGCTGCTGCTGTTAGAAACTTGTGTGAAATCTAGAATCAATTTTTATCCCACTCCCAGTGGCAACCCCAGTCTTCCTGTCCGTCCTCCCATCTCGTCTGTTTTATATATATATATCTTCTTCATGTTCTCCATCTTCTTCTTCATCTTCTCCATCTTCTTCATCATCTTCTTCATCTTCTCCATCTTCTTCATCATCTTCTTCATCTTCTTCTTCTTCTCCTTCTTCAAGAAGGGTTAAAAGCAATGCCAGTTGTTCTTACAGTCCTGCCGACTTTTCTTCTCCATTGACTTGCATTGGGTTTCGTGTTTCACGACTTGTTTTGCCCACTTTTCATGAAAGTCGGCCGATTTTGGTCGACCCGACTTTTGAGAAAGTCGGGTTTCATGAAACCCGACTCGACCCTAAAAAGGCAAAAGTCACTCATCTCTAGTCATAAGTACATAAATTGAACACTAGAGCTTTCACTAGTACAAACATACGGCACCAGAACCATCATTAGTAAATAACTATGTCACTACAGCTTCTATCAGTATATGAATATGGCACCAGAACCACTATCAGTATATTAATGCGTCACCAGAACCACAGCCAGTAAAAAAATACACCAGCATCATTATCTACATAAATATATACAGTATGATGAGTCTTATACGGCCGCCTCTTGTCTACAGGTAACTATTCTCAATGTATCTGGCGTTAGTCATTATCATGTCATCATGTGTCACTTATACATAGGACTGCAAGGAAGCCTACGGCCTTATCACATATTCAGCTCTGCTACACCTCTCACTGGACTTTGTCTTATTTTTTGCAGGGAGGAGGCACTTCTACTATTACTACAGAGTGCTGGGATAGATGCACAGAACCCCCTGCTGACAATCATTAGTAGCTGATGGACACCGGTGAAGACCTGCACCAGAAAACTGGACCCGGTGGATTTCCTGATCTTCATGTGGGACCTCCGGTGTAGATGAGCAGCGGGAATAACACAGCAGTAATAAACAGCGGCAAAGAATTTCTTGTGTGTGGTGATTATATATTGTGTGAGATCTGATATATGTGGGGGCTGTGCTGTAATAATGGAGACCCCTCACCTGCACCGTGTACCCCTGTGCGCTCTGTAGTCACTGCTACAATATGGGATCTACAATGTGGCAACTTGTGGCTGCAATGTCCATGACAATGCGTCTCCCATTTGCACACCATCTCCTCACCGCGCCCCCTATCCATCGGAGTCCCGCAAGGTTCAGTCCTAGGCCCCCTGCTCTTCTCCGTTTACACCTTCGGCCTCGGACAGCTCATAGAATCTCATGGCTTTCAGTATCATCTCTATGCTGATGACACACAGATCAACATCTCTGGACCAGATATCACCTCCCTACTAAACAGAATCCCTCAATGTCTGTCTGCTATTTCATCCTTCTCCACTAGATTTCTAAAGCTTAATATGGACAAAACAGAATTAATCATCTTTCTCCCATCTCACGTGACCCCTCCAACGGACCTATCCATGAAAGTAAATGGCTGGCCACTCTCTCCAGTTCCACAACCTCGCTGCCTTGGGGTTATCCTTGACACTGATCTCTCTTTCAAACCACATATCCAAGCCCTTTCCACTTCCTGCCGACTTCAACTCAAAAATATTTCACGGATCCGTACATTCCTCAACCAAGAATCTGCAAAAACCCTAGTCCATGCCCTCATCATCTCCCGCCTTGACTACTGCAACCTCCTGCTCTGTGGCCTCCCCTCTAACACTCTCGCACCCCTCCAATCTATTCTTAACTCTGATGCCCGAATAATCCACCTTTCCCCCCGCTATTCCCCGGCTTCTCACCTTTGTCAATCCCTGCACTGGCTCCCCATTACCCAAAGACTCCAGTTCAAAACCCTAACCATGACATACAAAGCCATCCACAACCTGAGTCCTCCGTACAGCTGTGACCTCATCTCCCGGTACTTGGCTGCACGAAACCTCCGATCCTCACAAGATCTCCTTCTGTACTCCAAGGCAACTGTTAGGTGGATTCATAACTGGCTTAGTGATCGGACCCAAAGAGTGGTCGTAAATGGCTGCACATCCAGTTGGAAGAATGTCTCAAGTGGGGTACCACAGGGCTCTGTCCTGGGCCCTGTATTGTTCAACATCTTTATCAACGATTTAGATGAAGGAATTGAGGGTAAACTGATTAAATTTGCTGATGACACAAAGCTAGGAGGGATAGCTAATACTAGAGAAGAGAGAGAGAGGATTCAAAAAGATTTAAATAAACTGGAGCAGTGGGCAGCAACTAACAGAATGGTTTTTAACAGGGAGAAATGCAAAGTACTACATCTGGGCAATAAAAATGAAAAAAGCATATATAGAATGGGAGGAATAGGGCTAAGTGACAGCACATGTGAAAAAGACTTGGGTATACTAATAGATCACAGACTGAATATGAGTCAACAGTGTGATGCAGCAGCAAAAAAGGCAAATGCAATTCTAGGATGTATTAACAGAAGCATACAGTCTAGATCACGTGAAGTCATTATTTCCCTCTACTCCTCTTTGGTCAGACCTCATCTGGAATATTGTGTCCAGTTTTGGGCACCACATTTTAAAAAAGACATCAACAAACTGGAGCAAGTTCAGAAAAGAGCGACCAGAATGGTGACCGGTCTGCAAACCCTGTCTTATGAGGAAAGGTTGCAGGATTTGGGAATGTTTAGTTTGCAAAAGAGAAGACTGAGAGGAGACTTAATAGCTGTCTACAAATATCTAAAGGGCTGTCACATTGTAGAAGGATCAACTTTATTCTCATTTGCACAAGGAAAGACTAGAAGCAATGGGATGAAACTGAATGGGAGGAGACACAGATTAGATATTAGAAAAAACTTTTTGACAGTTAGAGTGATCAATGAGTGGAACAGGCTGCCACGAGAAGTGGTGAGTTCTCCTTCAATGGAAGTCTTCAAACAGAGGCTGGACAGACATCTGACTGGGATGATTTAGCGAATCCTGCTTTGAGCAGGGGGTTGGACCAGATGGCCCAGGAGGTCCCTTCCAACTCTACGATTCTATGATTCTATGATTCTATGATTCTCCCCTCTTATCTCCTCTTCCCACAATCGCATGAAAGATTTCACCCACGCATCCCCCCTACTCTGGAACTCTCTACCACAACATATCAGACTCTCACCTACCATGGAAACCTTGAAAAAGAACTTGAAGACCTACCTCTTCCGACAAGCCTACAACTTGCAGTAACCACCGATCCACAAAACCGCTGCACGACCAGCTCTACCTTCGCCTACTGTATTCTAACCCATCCCTTGTAGATTGTGAGCCCTCGTGGGCAGGGTCCTCTCTCATCCTGTACCAGTCGTGACTTGTATTGTTGAAGATTACTGTACTTGTCTGTATTATGTATACCCCTCCTCACTTGTAAAGCGCCATGGAATAAATGGCGCTGTAATAATAAATAATAATAATAATAATAATAATAATAACAACTCTGCAAAGAGCAAGGAAAAAATGCTGCCAAAATGCTATGCGTGAACAAGCCCCAGCAATGTGTAAGGGCTAGGAGTGGGTCTCCAGGGCTCTCCTCTAGCTCACTGTGTGGTTTCTGGAGCTCTAGACTTGATTTCCTCCCCCTGTGGGCTCCCTCATGACTCATTTTGCAGATTTCTTCCCCCAGTATGTCTGGTAACCAGCACTTAGTTACTGGAAGCGTGACCTCAGCACCAGTCCCCTGTGACTTCCTGACCAATGATTTCATGTATCAACCTCTGACCTTCATTAACATTTTCATCTTTTCCGACAAGATGAAGAAGATGGAGAATATGGAGAAGAATATGAAGACTAAGATGAAGAAGATGGAGAAGATGGAGAAGAAGATGAAGAAGATGGAGAAGATGGAAAAGAAGGAGAAGAAGAAGATGATGAAGATGGAGAAGATGATGATGAAGAAGATGAAGAAGGAGAAGAAGAAGAAGGAGAAGATGATCTTCTCCATCTTCTTCTTCATCTTCTCCATCTTTTTCTCATTCTTCTTCTTCATCTTCTTCTGCTTCTTCTTCATCATCTTCTCCATCTTCTCCTTCTTCTTCTTCTTCTTCTTCTTCATCATCATCTTCTCCATCTTTTTCTTCATCTTCTCCATCTTCTTCATCATCTCCATCTTCTTCTTCATCTTCTTCTTCATCTTCTCCATCTTCTTCTTCATCTTCTCCATCTTCTTCTTCTTCATCTTCTCCATCGTCTTCATCATCTTCTTCATCATCTCCATCTACTTCATCATCTTCTTCTTCTTCTCCTTCTTCTTCTTCATCATCTTCTTCTTCTTCTTCATGAAGGGTTAAAAGTCATGCCAGTTGTGTTTACAGTCCTGCCGACTTTTCTTCTCTATTGACTTGCATCGGGTTTCGTGTTTCACGACTTGTTTCGCCCACTTTTCATGAAAGTCGGCCGATTTTGGTCGACCCGACTTTTGAGAAATTCGGGTTTCATGAAACTCGACTCAACCCTAAAAAGGCTAAAGTCGCTCATCTCTAATCATCATAAGTACATAAATTGAACACTAGAGCTTTCACTAGTACAAACATACGGCACTAGAACCATCATTAGTAAATAACTGTCACTACAGCTTCTATCAGTATATGAATATGGCACCAGAACCACTATCAGTACATTAATTCGTCACCAGAACCACAGCCAGTAAATAAATACACCAGCATCATTATCTACATAAATATATACAGTATGATATGAGTCTTATACGGCCGCCTCTTGTCTACAGGTAACTATTCTCAATGTATCTGGCGTTAGTCATTATCACATCATCATGTGTCACTTATACATAGGACTGCAAGGAAACCTACGGCCTTATCACATATTTAGCTCTGCTACACCTCTCACTGGACTTTGTCTTATCTTTTGCAGGGAGGAGGCGTTTCTACTATTACTGCAGAGTGCTGGGCTAGATGCACAGAACCCGCTGCTGACAATCATTAGTCGCTGATGGACACCGGTGAAGACCTGCACCAGAAAACTGGACCCGGTGGGTTTCCTGATCTTCATGTGGGACCTCCGGTGTAGATGAGCAGCGGGAATAACACAGCAGTAATAAACAGCGGCAAAGCATTTCTTGTGTGTGGTGATTATATATTGTGTGAGATCTGATATATGTGGGGGCTGTGCTGTAATAATGGAGACCCCTCACCTGCACCGTGTACCCCTGTGCGCTCTGTAGTCACTGCTACAATATGGGATCTACAATGTGGCAACTTGTGGCTGCAATGTCCATGACAATGCGTCTCCCATTTGCACGCCACCTCCTCACCGCGCCCCCTATCCATCGGAGTCCCGCAAGGTTCAGTCCTAGGGCCCCTGCTCTTCTCCGTTTACACCTTCGGCCTCGGACAGCTTATAGAATCTCATGGCTTTCAGTATCATCTCTATGCTGATGACACACAGATCAACATCTCTGGACCAGATATCACCTCCCTACTAAACAGAATCCCTCAATGTCTGTCTGCTATTTCATCCTTCTCCACTAGATTTCTAAAACTTATTATGGACAAAACAGAATTAATCATCTTTCGCCCATCTCACGTGACCCCCCCAACGAACCTGTCCATTAAAGTAAATGGCTGCCTACTCTCTCCAGTCCCACAAGCTCGCTGCCTTTGGGTTATCCTTGACACTGATCTCTCTTTCAAATCACACATCCAAGCCCTTTCCAGTTCCTGCCGACTTCAACTCAAAAATATTTCACGGATCCGTACATTCCTCATCCAAGAATCTGCAAAAATTCTAGTCCATGCCCTCATCATCTCCCGCCTTGACTACTGCAACCTCCTGCTCTGTGGCCTCCCCTCTAACACTCTCGCACCCCTCCAATCTATTCTTAACTCTGCTGCCCGACTAATCCACCTTTCCCCCCGCTATTCCCCGGCTTCTCCCCTTTGTCAATCCCTGCACTGGCTCCCCATTACCAAAAGACTCCAGTTCAAACCCTAACCATGACACACAAAGCCATCCACAACCTGAGTCCTCCGTACACCTGTGACCTCGTCTCCCGGTACTTGCCTGCACGAAACCTCCGATCCTCACAAGATCTCCTTCTGTACTCCCCTCTTATCTCCTCTTCCCACAATCACATGCAAGATTTCTCCCACGCATCCCCCCTACTCTGGAACTCTCTACCACAACATATCAGACTCTCACCTACCATGGAAACCTTGAAAAAGAACTTGAAGACCTACCTCCTCCGACAAGCCTACAACTTGCAGTAACCACCGATCCACAAAACCGCTGCACGACCAGCTCTTCCTTCGCCTACTGTAATCTAACCCATCCCTTGTAGATTGTGAGCCCTCGCGGGCAGGGTCCTCTCTCATCCTGTACCAGTCGTGACTTGTATTGTTGAAGATTACTGTACTTGTATGTATTATGTATACCCCTCCTCACTTGTAAAGCGCCATGGAATAAATGGCGCTGTAATAATAAATAATAATTATAATAACAACTCTGCAAAGAGCAAGGAAAAAATGCTGCCAAAATGCTATGCGTGAACAATCCCCAGCAATGTGTAAGGGCTTGGAGTGGGTCTCCAGGGCTCTCCTCTAGCTCACTGTTTGGTTTCTGGGGCTCTAGACTTGATTTACTCCCCCTGTGGGCTCCCTCATGACTCATTTTGCAGAATTCTTCCCCCAGTATGTCTGGTAAACAGCACTTAGTTACTGGAAGCGTGACTTCAGCACCAGTCCCCTGTGACTTCCTGACCAATGATTTCATGTATCAACCTCTGACCTTCATTAACATTTTCATCTTTTCCGACAAGATGAAGAAGATGGAGAATATGGAGAAGAATATGAAGAATAAGATGAAGAAGATGGAGAAGAAGATGAAGAAGATGGAGAAGATGGAAAAGAAGGAGAAGAAAAAGATGAAGAAGATGATGAAGAAGATGATGAAGAAGATGGAGAAGATGATGAAGAAGATGAAGAAGGAGAAGAAGAAGAAGGAGAAGATGATCTTCTCCATCTTCTTCTTCATCTTCTCCATCTTCTTCTCCTTCTTCTTCTTCATCTTCTTCTGCTTCTTCTTCTTCATCATCTTCTCCATCTTCTTCTCCTTCTTCTTCTTCTTCTTCTTCTTCATCATCATCTTCTCCATCTTCTTCATCATTTCCATCTTCTTCTTCTTCATCTTCTTCATCTTCTCCATCTTCTTCTTCATCGTCTCCATCTTCTTTTTCATCTTCTCCATCGTCTTCATCATCTTCTTCATCATCTCCATCTTCTTCATCATCTTCTTCATCTTCTTCTTCTCCTTCTTCTTCTTCATCTTCTTCTTCTTCATCATCTTCTTCTTCTTCATGAAGGGTTAAAAGTCATGCCAGTTGTGTTTACAGTCCTGCCGTCTTTTCTTCTCCATTGACTTGCATCGGGTTTTGTGTTTCACGACTTGTTTCGCCCACTTTTCATGAAAGTCGGACGATTTTGGTCGACCCGACTTTTGAGAAAGTCGGGTTTCATGAAACCCGACTCGACCCTAAAAAGGCAAAAGATGCTCATCTCTAATCATAAGTACATAAATTGAACACTAGAGCTTTCACTAGTACAAACATACGGCACCAGAACCATCATTAGTAAATAACTATGTCACTACAGCTTCTATCAGTATATGAATATGGCACCAGAACCACTATCAGTACATTAATGCGTCACCAGAACCACAGCCAGTAAATAAATACACCAGCATCATTATCTACATAAATATATACAGTATGATATGAGTCTTATACGGCCGCCTCTTGTCTACAGGTAACTATTCTCAATGTATCTGGCGTTAGTCATTATCACATCATCATGTGTCACTTATACATAGGACTGCAAGGAAACCTACGGCCTTATCACATATTCAGCTCTGCTACACCTCTCACTGGACTTTGTCTTATTTTTTGCAGGGAGGAGGCACTTCTACTATTACTACAGAGTGCTGGGATAGATGCACAGAACCCGCTGCTGACAATCATTAGTCGCTGATGGACACCGGTGAAGGCCTGCACCAGAAAACTGGACCCGGTGGATTTCCTGATCTTCATGTGGGACCTCCAGTGTAGATGAGCAGCGGGAATAACACAGCAGTAATAAACAGCGGCAAAGCATTTCTTGTGTGTGGTGATTATATATTGTGTGAGATCTGATATATGTGGGGGCTGTGCTGTAATAATGGAGACCCCTCACCTGCACCGTGTACCCCTGTGCGCTCTGTAGTCACTGCTACAATATGGAATCTACAATGTGGCAACTTGTGGCTGCAATGTCCATGACAATGCGTCTCCCATTTGCACGCCACCTCCTCACCGCGCCCCCTATCCATCGGAGTCCCGCAAGGTTCAGACCTAGGGCCCCTGCTCTTCTCCGTTTACACCTTCGGCCTCGGACAGCTTATAGAATCTCAAGGCTTTCAGTATCATCTCTATGCTGATGACACACAGATCAACATCTCTGGACCAGATATCACCTCACTACTAAACAGAATCCCACAATGTCTGTCCGCTATTTCATCCTTCTCCACTAGATTTCAAAAACTTAATATGGACAAAACAGAATTAATCATCTTTCGCCCATCTCACGTGACCCCCCCAACGAACCTATCCATTAAAGTAAATGGCTGCCCACTCTCTCCAGTCCCACAAGCTCGCTGCCTTGGGGTTATCCTTGACACTAATCTCTCTTTCAAATCACACATCCAAGCCCTTTCCAGTTCCTGCCGACTTCAACTCAAAAATATTTCACGGATCCGTACATTCCTCATCCAAGAATCTGCAAAAACCCTAGTCCATGCCCTCATCATCTGCCGCCTTGACTACTGCAACCTCCTGCTCTGTGGCCTCCCCTCTAACACTCTCGCACCCCTCCAATCTATTCTTAACTCTGCTGCCCGACTAATCCACCTGTCCCCCCGCTATTCCCCGGCCTCTCCCCTTTGTCAATCCCTGCACTGGCTCCCCATTACCCAAAGACTCCAGTTCAAAACCCTAACCATGACATACAAAGCCATCCACAACCTGAGTCCACCGTACATCTGTGACCTCGTCTCCCGATACTTACCTGCACGAAACCTCCGATCCTCACAAGACCTCCTTCTGTACTCCCCTCTTATCTCCTCTTCCCACAATCGCATACAAGATTTCTCCCGCCCATCCCCCGTACTCTGGAACTCTCTACCACAACATATTAGACTCTCGCCTACCATGGAAACCTTCAAAAAGAACTTGAAGACCTACCTCTTCCGAAAAGCCTACAACTTGCAGTAACCACCGCTCCACCAAACCGCTGCACGACCAGCTCTACCTTCGCCTACTGTATTCTCACCCATCCCTTGTAGATTGTGAGCCCTCGCGGGCAGGGTCCTCTCTCATCCTGTACCAGTCGTGACTTGTATTGTTGAAGATTACTGTACTTGTATGTATTATGTATACCCCTCCTCACTTGTAAAGCGCCATGGAATAAATGGCGCTGTAATAATAAATAATAATAATAATAATAATAACAACTCTGCAAAGAGCAAGGAAAAAATGCTGCCAAAATGCTATGCGTGAACAAGCCAAAGCAATGTGTAAGGGCTAGGAGTGGGTCTCCAGGGCTCTCCTATAGCTCGCTGTGTGGTTTCTGGGGCTCCAGACTTGATTTCCTCCCCCTGTGGGCTCCCTCATGACTCATTTTGCAGATTTCTTCCCCCAGTATGTCTGGTAATCAGCACTTAGTTACTGGAAGCGTGACCTCAGCACCAGTCCCCTGTGACTTCCTGACCAATGATTTCATGTATCAACCTCTGACCTTCATTAACATTTTCATCGTTTTCCGAGAAAATAATGTTTTTGTTTTTTAAACTCACATAGTTTTACTTCATTTTTGTGGCCCCCAAATAAGTAAAGCTGCTCGTCATAAAATTTCTAAAAATAAAAACCCAAACACAAACATTATAAGATAAACATTGTTTCTATTTTGCACTGTTTTCTGGATACAGCCTGCAGTATAAAGTATCAAGGACGCATCGCTGTGACATGGCAGACTGACGTTACAGGGCAGCGATTTGACGAGCTGTAATTTATTTGTAATTCCTGTTGATACAAGTGTATAATATTCACCGATCCAAACACTTCTGGATATCTGCAGAAAATCAGATGACTTTCATCTCTTTTTGTTCCATTCTTACGTTTCCTGCTGCCATCTTTATTCTGCGGTCAGCGATCCGTCAGGAGATCGCCCGCTCTCTGTTGCTCAATCATTTGCTCATCTTTATACAGACACAGATTAGGGCAGACATGTGAAATAGTCGCTCTACACCCACCAGGGCTGGTGAGGCCGTCACGTGGACACTAGAGATGAGCGACTTTGCCTTTTTTGGGGTCGAGTCGGATTTCATGAAACCCAGCTTTCTCAAAAGCCGGGTCGAACGAAATCGGCCGATTATCGTGAAAAGTCGAAGGCCGACTGAAACACAAAATCCAATGCAAGTCAATGGGGAAGCAAAGTCGGCAGTGAGTGGAGGACGGGAAACACACCTACAGTGCTCATTTGAAGGCCTAAAACATCAATTCTCAGGGTCAGATTCTGGCTGTGTAGAGTGTGAGGGGAATGTAGTGGTCTGGGTCAATGTACCAGCAGAATCATCTAGCAGTGGCTGGGCATCAGTGCACTTGTGGCGCCCCCAGGGGTACGGTCGCCACAGTGGCATTACCTTCCTCCTAGGGAGTGTGATGTCATGCTTGGGAGCAATGAAGGATCTCTCTAGCAGTTAAACCAACACATAACACAATTCCCACTCCAGGCCAGCAGGGAGACCTCTGAACCTGACTGCTGAGGAGCTGCTCTCTGTGGTTAGGTGGAGGTATGTTAGGGCAGTCTGTGAAGGGAATGGGAAGTGTATGGATGTGAGAAGGGGAGCTGGAGGATGAGCAGAGTTAAGGCTCACTCCTAGCTGGAGCGCATGGTTCAGATTCCAGTCTCCGAGCTGGTAGGGACACTGACGTTCCTGCAGCAGAAACCGGAGGAAGTAGCAGCTGTAAATGCTCTGTACCCAACTAAGGCTCGGAGGACCCAGCAGTGACGTGTGGGTGCCAGAAGGAAAAGGCTATGGCTGCCTGCCATACGAGAAAGTTCAAAAAGAGTCAACAGGGGGAACTTCATTGAACTCAGCACTGCGAGTACCTCAGATAAGCGCTAGAACGGAGGCCACACTACTTATCTGCAGAGAGAGAAATACAAATTGGCTTCCAGGCTGACCAACTCCTTCTCCATCTGTACTCTGGGTCCTGGACGGCACTTACCAAGTACAGGTAAAGGATCTGCACGACTGTGTCTGTCATCTTTCTCTTGCGCCTGGCGCACGGCTCTGCTACATCCTGCACTGCACACCATCTACCAACTCTTTCATCTGCCCTGCGACTACAGCTCTACCTGTGCAAGGCTTCTACATCTTAGCTGCACCACAACATCTGTCCTAGAGAAGCGACACTGCAGCGCGGGTCAATCTAATCAGAAACCACAGGTGGCGTCACGTATCATTCACCTATAAACGTAATTCACCCCTTTGCATGGACGCCCAGGGCCACGGAACGGGTCACCACCACCGTGACACATCCCTGTGAGACACCGGCCCGGTACCGATTAACCCCACTGCCCTGACTGGCCACTCACACTCCATGTCAGATTCATCTTGGACTGGGAAATTCACGATTTGACTTGATAACCCAGGCATGGTATGATAGAAAGAGCTACATGGACTAATGTGAAGTGTGGCCTGCAGCATCATTCACTTTTGGTGGGGGTGAAGGACACAAGGAAAGGGGTTCTTCCTGACCAGGAGCCAGCACTTGATGACTCAGTGCTTGCATTTTTTTAAACTTCAGAAGAGGAGGGCATATTTGCTGGAGTCTGCTTCGGCAATGTAAGCCAAAACCAGTTCCTCATGCTCCGGCTTTAAAAGCGGTTAACCTACTCCCATAAAAGCTAGCCCTCCAGGCTTTCCGGAGCCAGACCATGACGCAGGCTCAACACCTCCTGCCTTAGCTGCTATTGTGCTTTTGCCACTACCAGCAGATGCACCACCACCATCAGCACCAGCTGGCCCCCCACGCCCACGTCCGTGGCCTCTTCCACCAAACTTCAAAATTTTGCAGAAAATAGACCCAAAATAACATCAGATATATGGTACTGTATCAGAAATGTACAGCTCTATTCAGTCAAAGGATAATTGTCAATCTCCCTATATATTCCATCAGTCACACAAAAATGCTCACAGGCTCAGTATGGATTAGACAAGAATATAAAAAGTAGACAAAGTGTACAGTATCATCAGATAACAGGTATATATAGTATAGTTTAAACATTCTAAATCTCCGTAGAAATTTCAGGAGGCACACACAGACACTCTCAGGCTCAGTATTAGATTACAACACAATATAAAAAGCCGTAAAACGGTAATGGATCTGAAGAGTACAGCTGTACACAGTGTAGGGGTCATTGTTGTCAATCTCAGTATTTATTTCCACAGTCAGAAGATAACTCTCACTTGGTCAGTTTGGATTAGACCAGAATATAACAAGCAGTAAATGGGCAATGTATCACAAGCGTAGAGCTGTATACAGTGTTGGGGTAATTTTTAAATGTACATTTAAATTGCAGGAGTAACCCATAGACTCTCACACGCTCAGGATGGATCACACCACAATATAACAAGAAGATCTGCAAGACATAATCACACATGTGGGACAATGTTCCAGGTGTCAATGATACACTTAGAGTGGTGGTTGGAGGAGGACTTCCTGGCAGAAAGGGTACAGTATCACCAGATACCAGGTATATATAGCATAGTTTAAACATTAAAAATGTACGTCTATATATCAGGAGTACGAGTGCAAATTAACTTGGCAAACACACGTGGAGATGCAAGTGACAATGAAATTTAATAAGTGCAGTACATACAGTAAACGTTTCGGTCAATAATGACCTTCGTCATTGTACTGAAACAAAGAGATTACAAAAATAAACAGAAATATATACAACATAATATTGCTGGGTACAATTGTGTTTTAAATAGCGTTTTTTGCCGCACACCATACAAATATTACAGCAAACAAGCGGGATAATTAGAAATAGGAATCCCGCTTGTTTGCTGTAATATTTGTATGGTGTGCGGCAAAAAACGCCTTTTAAAACACGATTGTACCCAGCAATATTATGTTGTATATATTTCTGTTTATTTTTGTAGTCTCTTTGTTTCAGTACAATGACGAAGCTCATTATTGACCGAAACGTTTACTGTATGTACTGCACTTATTAAATTTCATTGTCACTTGCATCTCCACGTGTGTGTGCCAAGTTAATTTGCACTTGTATACGGTTTGGGACCCTGCTTGTGCACCACCATTTTGAGAAGTTGTGCCAACGGTCTTTATATCTCTATATATCAGGAGTAGTGTTGACCCACCCCGCTAGTGTTTTGGTTCGTCGCACAGGAGGCAAGTTCGTCGAATGTTCGTCGAACGTTCGACGAACACCGTCGAACCCCATTGAAAACAATGGCAGGCAAACATAAACACATACAAACACATAGAAAACAATTACAAAACACCTTAAAAGGTGTCCCAAAGCAGACAAAATGCTCAGAAGACAAAAATAACATATGGAAAAGGGCAACTACATTTAGAAAAGAGGTGGAGTAAAAGGAGGAGGTGGAGGAGACACAGATATAGGCTTGTTATGCCCTTATGAAGTCAAGAAAGGCTGGAATAAAAATGTAAAATACAAACAAAAAAGAAAATCTGAAATCGAACACGATCATATACCGTCGGACTTCCCACCAATAACTTATGCCAACTGTCGATCGGGCGGCGTTATTCCCACGAACCTCCAAACAGCGTCCATGAAGGCAAAGTGTCTGCTTTCCGGGGGCAGTATGATTGCAAATCTGAACCTTAAAGGAATGTCCAATAGGGCACCACCAGGAGTGGAGCCTGCGGCTTAATTGGACTCCACCCGTGAAACCACAACCATGCCACCTAAAGAAAAGATGCACACATTGAAAACTTTGTCGATTCTGTGTGTGGTGTGGTATGTCCGTTTTTAGTTGTGCTAGAGATTTGTCAGCTTTATTCCGTTAACGAACGAGACTCCGGCATGCCCCCGCGGTACGCGTCAAGCTTACTAGAGGGACATGCGAAGCTCTGGCACGTGAGATCGAGCAATAACAGGTCTATCATCCCCTTACATGTCCGGGACTGCATGCGCAGTACACTGAAAGGACCAGCTTTTGTCGCTTACAGGTGCAGATAACCCGCTGAACACCGTTAGTGATGGGGATCTGGGATTTCAATTCTTCCCCGCGAACGATGATTTCCCAGTAAGTGCAGGTCAACCGCAATTCCGGAATTAGGCCTAACCGTCATTCCTGAAAAAATGAAAAAATGTCCAAACCACAGGTGCTGTAGCTTGTTTAACAGCTCGGCAGCCGTTCTCAGGCCCAGTATGGATTCAACAAGATTGTAGAAAGTTGATAAAGGGTACAGTTTCACCGGATAACAGGTATGTAAAGCATAGTTTACACATTAAAAACCTATGTCTATAGATCAGGAGGCAGGCTCAGACGGTCTCAGGGCCAGTATGGATTAGACGTGATTGGACAAAGGTGAGAAAGGGTACCGTATCACCGGATAACAGGTATGTATAGCATAGTTTACACATTTAAAACCTATGTCTATAGATCAGGAGGCAGGCTCAGACGGTCTCAGGGCCAGTATGGATTAGACGTGATTGGACAAAGGTGAGAAAGGGTACCGTATCACCAGATAACATGTATGGATAGCATAGTTTACACATTTAAAACCTATGTCTATATGTCACGAGGCAGGCTCAGACAGTCTCAGGCCCAGTATGGATTAGACGTGATTGGACAAAGGTGAGAAAGGGTACAGTATCACCAGATAACATGTATGGATAGCATAGTTTACACATTTAAAACCTATGTCTATATATCAGGAGGCAGGCTCAGACAGTCTCAGGCCCAGTATGGATTAGACGTGATTGGACAAAGGTGAGAAAGGGTACAATATCACTGCATAGCAGGTATATAGAGCATAGTTTAAACATTTAAAATCTCCGTGATATCAGTATGGATTGGACAACAATCTAAAAAGTAGAAAAAAGGAAATGTATTTGAAGTGTACACAAGTATACACTTTTGGTGGTATTTTTAAATCTTCATATATATTTCTGTCTCAGTAAGACAGTCTAGACTCTCTGCAATAGGAAATGAGATGCATACAATTACTGACATAAAGTCTAGTGATTGCAGAAATCTAGGAATTACTAATCACGGGAAAAACTTCCGTGACAATTCTCAGAGGCGATGCTGACCCTCAATTAATTTGTGTGTGGAGACAGCAAAAACCTTTCATTGTGAAGAAAGTGTTGCTGTATCGCAGTACCGTTGATCCCATCACCGTTACTCATCTCCATCAAATTTTGATCACAGGGAGAGATGTAAACATGGTGCTCACTGCCTATCATGATCTATCACGTAACTTTGGAGTGCAAAAGACAGAAGCCACAGGCGATTCTATTGGATTGGCATGAGAGGGCACATTTAAAAATGTGCGCCGGAATGTCACACGTCTGTGAGTAGGAAAACTGTGAAAGCTGATGAGAAACCACCACTGCATCTCATTGTGAGTCGACGTCCATAAGAAATGGAAGCCATTGATTATCTGAAGCTAGAGCCTGGCCAGCGGGACAGGGCATAGCTACGTCTTAACCATTATCTATTAGTTCAACAAATTTATAGTGGCAGTCCCAGTGAAGGATTTGACAGCCCAGACTACGCAGCGGAGGAGCAGGGAGAGGTAAACATTGCAAATGCTGGGGCCCTGGCCAAGCAAGGGGGGCACACTTGTGGGCATCGGTACTGGCACTGGGCCCCTCATAGTACAGCGGTGTGTCTGACGGCGGGTTTGCACCCCCACCGTCAGAGTCACTTGATTGCACTATGAGGTACCCTGTGCCAGTGCCCGCGCCCAAGAGTCGGCCCACCCACCTGTCCAGGGCAACGGCACTCGCACGGTTGCGTGCGCTAGGTGGTGACCCCGGCCATGGGGGTGGGAGGCAAGCCAGTTAGGGAGGTTTACAAAATGGCATATGTTGATGTTGGACATTCAGCTGCTGCTAAAGGCGAAATTGGTCAAGTCCGAGGAAGAGGAGGACCAAAGCAAGCCATTTTTCTGGCAACCTATGTGTCATCAGGGGAAGGTGGGACAAAATCCTTGGAAACCCATGCATGGTTCATTTTAATGAAGGTTAGATCATCCACATTTTGGGTTGACAGACGGGTCCTTTTTTCTGTCAGGATTGATCCAGCAGCACTGAAGACTCTTTCCGATAGCACACTTGCAGCTGGGCAAGCGAGCTCCTGTAAGGCATATTGTGCCAATTCAGGCCAGGTGTCCAGTTTAGCGGCCCAATAGTCAAATGGGAATGACCTGTGAGGGAGAACATCGATATGGGACGAGAAGTAGTTTGTAACCATAGTTGACAAGTGCTGTCTCCTGTCACTTTCAATCGATGCAGTATTACCAGTCATGTGAGCGGGACTTGAAAAATCAGTCCACAACATGGTCATGAAACCCCTGTCTCCAACGCCACTTCTGATGTGTGCACCACCAACACCTCTTCCAAGTTGCCCCCGGCCCCTATGGCTCGTGTGAGAGCCATCACCGCTGCTGTGTGCTGGGAATGCCTCAACCAACCGGTTTACCAGAGTTGCTTGTTTGTTAGCCAATATTAGGTCAAGGTTCTCCTGTGGCATGATGTTTTGGAATTTGCCTTTATAGCGTGGATCCAGGATGCTGGCCAACCAGTAGTCGTCATCGTTCATCATTTTGGCAATGCGGGGGTCCCCTTTTAGGATCTGCAAGGCATAATCTGACATGTGGGCCAATGTTCCCGGTGTCAATGATGCACTGCGAGTGCTGGGTGGAGGAGCACTTTCTGCCAAATCCACATCCCTCCAGTCACGCACAAACCCAGTACCAGACCTTGCCACGCCAACATTTTCTCTTGCCCCACGAGAAGCATCCTCCTCCCCTAAATAATCATCCCCATCATCATAATCCTCCTCCTCTTCCTCTTCTTCCTCCACCTCGTCCAGGAGAGGTCCCGGAGCAGACAATACCTGACTGTCATCAAGGCTTCACTCTTCCTCTTCCTCATCATCCTTGGCTGCAGACGCCTGCTCCTTAATGTGCGTCAAAGTTTGCATGAGCAGACGCATAAGTGGGATGCTCATGCTTATGATGGCGTCATCTGCGCTTACCAGCCGTGTGCATTCCTCAAAACACTGAAGGACTTTACAGAGGTCTTTCAGCTTCGACCACTGCACACCTGTCAACTCCATGTCTGCCCTCAAAGTGCCTGCCTGTGTATCCTCTCACAAATGCATTACGGCCTGCCTCTGTTCGCACAGCTGCTCAAATATGTGCAGGGTGGAGTTCCACCTTGTTGCAACGTCGATAATTAGGCGGTGCTTGGGATGGTGGAGCAATCGCTGCAGCTTCTGCATACGACTGGAGTGTACCGGCGACCAGTGGATGTGCGAGGACAGTCTTCGAACCTTATGGAGCAGGCCTGTTAACTCTGGATAATTATTGAGGAAGCATTGCACCACCAGGTTCAAGGTGTGAGCCAAGCAAGGTATATGTCTGAGTTTTGAAAGGGCTATGGCTGCCACAAAATTCCGGCCGTTATCACTAACTACCTTGCCTGCCTCAAGATGTAGACTGCCCAGCCATGACTCAGTTTGTCGCTGAAAGTAGTCGGCCAGTACCTCCGCGGTGTGTCTGTCGCCCAAACACATCATCTTCAACACAGCCTGCTGACGCTTTCCACTAGCTGATCGATAGTGGGACACCTCGTGTGCAACACTGGCAGCTGCGGATGGAGTGCTCGTGCGACTGCGCTCTGTGGACAAGTTTTCGCTTCTGGAGGAGGAGGAGGGTCGAACGCCTACAGCCAACTGTTTCCTATACCGTGGGCTAGGCAGCACTGTCCCACCACCGCTGTCCCCTGTGGACCCTGCATCCACCACAGTAACCCTGTGCGCAATGCCTACTGGACCATGCATCAGTTGTGAGGTGCACCTTTCCACTCACTGATTGCTTGAGTGCATGGACAATGCAGTCTTTCACATGAAGGTGGAGGGCTGGGATGGCTTTGCGAGAAAAGAAGTGGCGACTGGGTAGGTCATAGCGTGGTACTGCGTAGGCCATGAGGTCGCGGAAAGCTGCGCTTTCAACCAACCGGTAGGGCATCATCTCTAACGAAATTAGTTTGGCAATGTGGGCATTCAAACCCAGTGTACGCGGATGAAAGGATGAGTACTTTCTTGTCCTACTCAGTCTCTGGTAGGGTGAGCTGGACTTGAGAGCTGCATATGGTGGAACTAGCGGTGGACATGGCGGACTGAGATGATAATGGTGATGGAGCTGGTGTTCTTTCTGATGGCCTAGATTCAGTCTTTCGTTGCAATAACATTTTGATTCCCTGACTGCTTTGGCCATGCGACGACACCTCAACATTTGCTGCTGGTGGTGTGCTAACCGGTGGGCGTACAGTGGGGGAAACAATGTAGCGTTGCTGACTACCTCCTTTTGGAGCAGTTGCACATGTGGAACGTGAGTTTTGGTAGTCCGTCCACGCTTGCAAGTGCATGGTGGTTAAATGTCTAAGCATGCAACTGGTATTCAAATTTCTCAGATTTTTCCCTCGGGTAAAGGTCTTTGCGCACTTCTTACAGATAATCTTTGCCTGATCATTAGGATTTTGTTAAAAAAAGTGCCACACTGCACTCTTCCTACTATGGAGGACATTTTGAGGCCTTGCACGCTGTGCTATTTTGACCGTCTGGCCAAGCTGTCCTGCAACTCTTTTGTTTTTTGAAACCCGTTTTTGGACTGCTCCAGGCCTGCCAGATAACAGCTGCTGCGATGTCGATGCCTGCTGCGGATGCTCCTCCTCCTCATCTGAGCTATTGGCAGTGGCACCCTCTTCCCCCAATGGATGCCAATCTGGGTCAACAACTGGGTCATCCATCACCTCCTCTTCAATGTCATGTGCACCTTCCTCTGTGTCACCGTGTATGGTGGTATAGTATGCGGGAAGGGGCACCTGAGTTTCATCAGGGTCAGATTCTGGCTCAGTACACTGCGAGGACAATGTAGTGCTCTGAGTGAATGTACCAGCAGAAAAATCTAGCAGTGGCTGTGCATCAGTGCACTCCATGTCAGATTCATCTTGGCCTGGGTAATTCACAATTTGACTTGATAACCCAGGCATGGTATGAGAAAAGAGCTCCATGGAGTAATCTGTAGTGTGGCCTGCCGCATCCTTCACTTTTGGTAGGGGTGAAGGACACAAGGAAAGGTGTTGTTCCTGACCAGGAGCCTCCACTGACGGCGCAGTGCTTTTATTTTTTGAAACTTCAGAAGAGGAGGCGATAGAGCTGGAGGCTGTGTCAGCAATGTAAGCCAAAACGTGTTCCTGAAGCTCTGGCTTTAAAAGCGGTTAACCTACTCCCAGAAAAGGGAGCCTACGAGGCCTTGAGGAGCCAGACAATGACGCAGGCTCACAACCTCCTGCCTTAGGTGCTATTGTGCTTTTGCCACTAACAGCAAAAGCACCACCACCAACACCACCATCAGGACCAGCTGGCAACCCCCGCCCACTTCCACGGCCTCTTCCATCATACTTCCTCATTTTTTTTAAAAAGTATCCAAAATAACAACAGCTATATGGTACTGTAAAACAAGGTAGAGGGTGTATAGAGTATTGGTGAGAATTTGAAGCTCACTGTAGATTGGAGGAGGCTGAACTATTGTCTCAGGCCCAGGAGAGATTACACCGCAATGTAACAGGCTGAAATTGGATGCTGTATGACAAGCTGGATGGTGTATAGAGTATTGGTGAGAATTTGAATCTCACTGTAGATTGGAGGACGCTGAACTCTTGTCTCAGGCCCAGGAGATATTACAGCGCAATGTAACATGCCAAAATTGGATGCTGTATGACAAGGTGGACGGTGTATAGAGTATTGGTGAGAATTTGAAGCTCACTGTAGATTGGAGGATGCTGAACTATTGTCTGAAGGACCAGGAGAGATTACACCGCAATGTAACAGGCAGAAATTGCCTAGTGTATGACAAACTACAAGGTGTATATAGAATTGGGCAGAATTGGATTCTCCTTAGAGTGTAGGTCTGTAAGAACGGACAAACTCCTCGTTTTTTTCTTACAGTCACACCCAGATAGCTTCAATTTGGCCGTGATAACAGCCAGTACACGGTACTGTGTGAGGAGCGTACACGTACACCGCTGTACGGTGTGTGTATGAAAAAATTGTCAAGCTCCGTGTTTTTGTATACGGACTGACACACGCTGTCTCTCTCTAGTTTTGAATGTAATCAAACAGAAGATATATGAAACTGTTTGAAAAACGGACAAAACTCTAAGGTGTAGGTCTGTAAGAATGGACAAACTCCTCAGCTTTTTCTTACAGAGTCACACACAGATAGCTTCAATTTGGCCGTGATAACAGCCAGTACACGGTACTGTGTGAGGAGCGAACACCGCTGTACGGTGTGTGAAAAAATGAACGCTCACTACCTCACCAGGACAAAACAATAAAATTTGGATTGCTTTGAAAAAAGCAGTTTGAACACCAGTGTGCGCACAGCAATGCAGCTAGCCTTAAAAGGCAGCCTAATCACCACCAGCGCTGCTGCACAAGAGCAAAAATCATCACCATTCACTGCACACTAACTACAGTGAAAAGCGCTATCAGCAGAAGCAGTTTGTTTTTCTTTTGGCCTTCCTAACGCTCTCCCTACAGAATCAGCAGCAGCAGCAGCTCTCCCTATTCTAAGATCAGCATAAGTAAGATGGCGTTCGGCGTGCACTCCCTTTTACACCCCCTGTGACGCCACGCAAAGCAAGCCAATAACTTGCATGCCCTTCTCAAAGATGGTGGTGACCGCTGCCTATGTCATCACATTGCCCACAGTGTCCGTTCTTCCTGATTGGCTGAAAAAGAGCGCTAAAGCATCTTTTGAAACGCGACTTTGGTGCGATGGTCGTCGACCTCGTTGCCGACCTCACGCTAAGGTCGGGTTTCGTTTCATGAAACCCGACTTTGGCGAAAGTCGGCGACTTTTGAATTTGTTCGACCCATTTCGCTGAACTCTTCTGATCTGTCATGTTGGGGGTTGTAGTATTCTATTTATGAATATTATCATTATTTATTTTTAGAGCAGCATTGATTCCATGGTGCTGTATGGTTAACAAACCAATAGTGACAGACTGGTACAGACGGAAGAGGGTCCTGCTCTCTGAGGCTTACACACTACAAGATAATGGGGAAGGAAACAGCAGGTTGGGGGTTGTGGCAGAAACGGTGGTGTGAGGTAGCGGCCCTGCTGCTGGATTTTTGCCTTCCTATGGCCCCCTCCATGTCTTCTGGTATCTGCTCCATGCTTTGGACACTGTGCTGACAAACACAGCTTCCCTTCTTCCCACAGCTCCCATTGATGTGCCATCCTAGATGAGCTGCATTACCTGAGCAACTTGTGTGGGTTGTAGACAATGCCTCATGCTACTGTACAGTACCTCTAGGGGCGAGAGCAAAGACAAAATGCAAAAGTGACCAAAACAGCCAAAAAGGATGAGAACAGAGAAATGGTCTGTGGGTTGTCTTGCTATTTGTCTATCATTTCTACCTGTTGTCTGTTCCATTTGCAGAACAGCAGGAGAAATTGAAAATGTGACTGACTTGGAGTTAAACAACACAATGTAAGTGTTGCCTTTATTCTTTAAGCAGTGTAGGATTAGTAGGGGGAATGGGAGACAATGAATGGATTTGCAGAGGGGAGAAGCAAAGAAGTATCGAGTAGAGAGTTGGATTAGTCAGGGAGCAGGGTTAAGGATGGAATTGCGAGGTGTGAGAGTGTTAGCAGGGAGGTCACAGAGGAGGATGCTGCAGCCTCTGGAGATGATTCAGGGTTGAGGAAAGGATGCATTCTGGAAATATTTTTGAGTTGGAGGCGGCAGGAGGTGGCGAGAGGGTTACTCTGAGGCAGTGGACTTGTGTTACAGATGAAAGCATGATGCAATTTATTATGATAGATTAGGTAGGGGATTAGGTGAGATGGAGGAAAGATGATAAGTTCTGTTTTGTCCACAATGAGACTTAGGTAGTGAGAGAAGAAGGAGGATATGGCTGATGGATGCTCTGGCTGATGGATGCTCTGGGATTCTGGACAGCAGAGAGGTGATGTCTGGGCCAGAGAAGTAGCTCTGAGTGTCATCAGTGTAAAGATGGTACTGGAAGCAGGGTCGGACACCTGCTGGCATACTGGCCAGCATCTGCCTATGGCCCCCATTGCTCAAGGGGCCCCCAGCCAGTGACGTGTCGCTAGTAGAGGCAGACCCAGCTGCTATGGGGCCCCTGAGTAAGGGGGTCCCTCCAGGTGCCAGCAGAGTAGCAGCTGGAGACAGGAGCCTGTCCCCGCTGCTAAAGATAAATTAATATTCACGTTTCTCCAAACCCCCATGGGCGTGGAGAGGAGTGAATACCATTTCACTTTTATAACGGGCAGTGTTAGCCGCAGGCTGAGGCTATCACTGCCCGCAGGAGCGGACATACCGCATGTGATATACCCCAGAGGTGGGCCACTGCAGAGCGGCTAACCTTGAGGGCAATGGCTGGGCAGGGAGTGATCCCTTCAGCTTGGCAGCAGAGTGGAGCTGCAGGGATCCGATGCCATCCTGCTTCCTGCCCGACACTTCCTGTCTGACACAGCGCAGCTGAATGACGTCATCATTCAGAGCAGCTGTTTAAGAGAGAAAGCTGCTGGGATGTGCTGCGGCTGCAGAGAATGTGTGGACAGGTGAGTGGTGCTGTGTGCATGTCTATCTGGCTGCGTGCAGTCCAGTGCTTTGTGTCGGTGTGTGTGTGAGAGTGGTGTGCTGCTGTGTGTGTGGTGCTGTGTGTGTGAGAGAGTTGCTGAACGTGTGTATTGGAGATTGGCAGTGATGTGGGTGATGGAAAGAGCAGTGATGGGGTGGTGGGGGAGAAGGCAATATTGGTGATGGAAAGGATGATAGGGTCGTGGGGGAGGAAGCAATAATGGAGGTGGTGGAATGGGCAATGATGGGGTGATGGGGGAGAAGTCAATGATGGTTGTGGTGGAAAGGGCAACGGTGGTGGTGGGGGGAGCCAATGATGAGGTGTTGGAATGGGCAATGCTTGGAGTGGTGAGGGAGATAGCAATGATGGTTGTGGTGGAAAGGACAATGGTGGTGGGGAAGGAGGCAATAATGGAGATGGTAGAATGAGCAATGATGGAGGTAGTGGAAAAGGCAATGATAGGGGGGGTGGGTGAGAAAGCAACGATGGAGGTGGTGATGAGGACAATGATGGGGTGGAAGGGGAGAACAACTATGGAGGTGGAGGGGGACTGCATTATACCCTATGAGAGGGGCTGCATTATACCCTATGAAGGGGCTGTGTTAAACTTTATGAGGGGGCTACATTATATTTTGCGGGGGGCTGCATTATATTCTGTATGGGGGCTGCATTATTCTCTCAGTGGGCTACATATTATATGAAGTAGGCTGCATTATGCCATATGAGAGGGCTACAGTATATTCTATGGGGGGGCAACCTTATGAGGGGGTTGAATTATACTCTGAGGGGGCTACATTACAGTCTGTGAAGTGGCTGTATTATACCCTATGAGGGTGCTACATTATATTCCATGGGGGCTACATTATACATTATGAGGGGTTTGCATTATATTGTGGGGTGCTGCATTATACCCCATGAGGGGGGCTGCATTATATTCTATGAGGGGGGCTGCATCATTTTCAATGAGGGAGGCAACATTACATTCTATGAAGGGACTACCCCAACCCCTGCTACATAATTAAGACATGATATTAGCGCGTTTTAGCACACAATTGGTGGTCAGGTATTTATTTCTATGTAGATACATAGTGGGCCACAAAAATGCTTTTCTCTGGTGGGCCCAAGGTGCTCCAGTACGACGCTGACTGAAAGCCATGGAAGTTTTTAAGTGGTCCCAGGCCAAAGGTATAGATGAGGAAGAGTAGGGGGCTCATAACATAACCTGGAAAGGACAACCATAAAGGAAGCGTGGGATGGGGTAGTAGTGTGGAAGTAGCAGACGTTAATTGTGAGATATGAGGAGATCCAGGAGAAGGCAATGTCTTTGATGGCAAGGGAAGAGAGGATCTGCAGTAGCAGGGAATGGTCGACTGTGTCAAAGGCAGAGGAGGGGTCTAAAAAAGCATAAATTGTTTGCTAGCTTTGGCAGTTAGTTAGTAATTTGGGTCAGGGCAGTTTAAGTGGGACAGAAGCCGGATTGTGGGTTGTCAAATAGTGAGTTAAATGAAAGGTGGGAGGAAAGTTCAGCATGGACACTGTCATGGGTTTACCACAACAGAGAGAAGCCAGAAGACTACAGTGTCTGATTTCTCCTACTCCTCAACTGATTAGAAACACTTCACCTTCATATGAAATGGTGTAAATTTATTTTAGCAGTGCAAAGGTTAATCTGCTCAGCTGAGAGCTCCTGAAAACTTTCCTGCATTAAGGCTCTCAACTGTGCACTACTAGCCACTCCCATCTCCTATATAATCTGGGTCTGGCTAGCACTCATTGTCAGGGATAGCTTATGCTGTATGGCTGGTGGTTGCTGGTGGTTATTATTGAAGAAGGCATTTGGTGGATTTATCTGTTACTGTTGCTCGGTTTTGAGTGTGTGATAATTCCCTTTCTTCTTCTACTTTGACGTAATCCAATCAACCACTCCCCGTTGCATTCTTCTGTTATATAATACACACACATGCAAAAATATAAATTTTATTGAAGAAATATAATGGCCCATATATGAGCTTACACTCTACAGGGAAGAGAGAGGACCCCACTGATCATAAGAGCTTACACTCTACAGGAGAGAGAAGACCCCACTGACCATAAGAGCTAACATGGCACCAGAATCATCACTGGTAAATAACTATGTCACTAGAGCCACTATCAGTACATGAATACAGCACAATAGCCAGCATCAGGAGATAAATGCATCACCAGAATCATCATCAGTACATGAATACATCACAAGAACCACAGACAGTAAATAAATACAATATCAGCATCATCACCAGTATGAGTGTACACCACCAAGACTATCACTAGTACATGAATACATCACCAGAACCACCATCAGTACTGTTGGGGTGATCTCGTAATGTGAGATCTTAGTGACTGCCTGCCCCTGACCTGATAAATATGAGCCGAATGCATGCATAGAAGAAGGACATCAGACACAAGGTCAGGTGTGCTCCTCTCTTGGCCAGTGCTGTCACAGAACTGACTTTATTAGTATAAACAAAAGACCATGTAATAGGCAGGAAAAGACCATTGCTCAGCTTCTCCGGAGCCATTGTACCAGCCTGTATAAGGTCCGTGCTAAGTCTATTCCACATATGGTCTTCAGTGTATCCTCATCACATTCCAAGGATTCCAGGGCATAGTTCCAACATATAGACGCCATCTTGCCACACCACGTCTGAACTAGCTTATGTTAGGTTAATAATTGATTTCATTAGCCATTCTCTCCTTCACAGTACAGCAATAAGTTGTATTGTCAAGTCAGGCCCATATACATTTGGATCTCATGAACCAACAACTCCCAGTATGTATTAAACAATGATAAGGAGATGCTGGGAGTGGTTGTTATCAGTCATTATCAGACTGCGGACCATGCAGGAACCACAATACTGATGAAACGCAGGCATATGTAAATGTTTATATCCAGGTACCTAATAGGGGACATCTTCTCTGATTGAGTGGTTTCTTCTTATTTCCATCTTGACCAGATGCCATGATGACTTTTCACATCCACAGCTGTTCTCTGCAGACTTCTCTCTTCTCCAATCTTCTGGAGCACATCCCCACATGGTGACCTTAAAAGTCAAAGTGTTACTAGATTGCCTTCTGCACAAAGATATCTGTCCATACTATGCCCTAAATAAGCCTCCTATGGTGTATGGCCTCTACACTGTCTGCCGTACTAATCCACAACCACTTTACTGTGTGCCATTATCAGCTATAACTGCTACAATGTCATTTTTTCTTCTCCAGGAAGATGGCGTCACCGCCACCTGCGCAACAGCAGCTATTGGATCTCTATACAAACCGATATCTGCTGCTGCGCAGGCTCATCGGCGCCATTTTCAAAATGACTTTCTTTTTTTTCCCTCGCTCAAGTAAATCTGCAAAAGGCATTCAGTGCACAGTAACCATGCGACTATGATGAAGCGCATTTATCATGCAAACTGCGGGGCAGGGCAGTGAGAGATCAGTGGGGGGTCAGTAGTCTGCATTATGAATATCTCATCGGAGCACCACATACATGAACCCCGTCCTAGGGCACGAGAATCTCAATAATATGAAGCTGAAAATAAAGATTAAGAAACAGCCACAAGACGGCTTTCATCAACCAAGGCATCATTTTATTCAGTATAACAGCACCGACCTGACATTGTGTGTAGGTCACTATGCACAATCCTGCTGACAGGTTCCCTTTAAGTAGGCGGCTTTATATCACAAGAGTGGATTTCGTTAGGAAATGGATAAGGCAAAAATGGAGCATTACAGAACAGAAGAAATTACTAGAGTGATAAAATATGACGGTGTGGTTTTGCTCCTCTCAGAATTTTGAAAATTGTGTGAACAATTGGAAAAAAAAATGTGGAGAGCATTAAACCTCGGGGGAGAGATAATCAACAGCTTAAACATCAGTGAGTTTTTTATTTTTAAATATTTGCTTATGTGGGTTTTTTTATTATTATTTTTTTCTGAACAATTAGAAAAAGGTTGGGAGTGAAGGAATTAGGCCGGGGTCTCACTCACGAGTGCAATGCAAGAAAAGTGTGCGAGTCTCTCGCCTCAATCCCCGGCACTGCCACCGGTGGCTCGGAGCAGAGCGTTCAACTGCAAAGAAATACATGCAGCCGCACACTCCGGTCCCGAGTGCCAGTGGTAGTGCCAAGTATTGAGGCCAGAGACTCTCGTGAGTTTCTCGCATTGCACTCGCAAGTGTGACCCGGCCTTAGGAAGATTGTTGTTTTTATCTGATTTCCTCTTTTTGTATCTATACAGTATGTTTTGTACAATAAAGTTGTAAAATTCAAAAAATGAGCAAACAATTGCAGCATTCTAATGATGTCACAATGGGCTGGAGGCTATAGAATGCCCCGTCACCCAGGGTTCCGTTGAGGGTTTTAGTAGGCGTTTGTGGAGAGAGGAGTGTTGTGAGCGACTTGTGCAAATATGATGCCAAGAAAGCGATTTAAGAGTATTATAGTTCTCTGTGATACCGAGGACAGCAGCGATGATGACGATTTACATCAGGTGAGCATCATTTTATATTCTTAAATAAATAAAAAATATTTGGGATAAAAGTTCAAGAAAAGATGGTGGGACAGAAAATAGCGCTCCAAGTAGATGAGGCGATAACTCGGATCATGATTGCAGAGTGAAGACTGCATCACTTGTAATATTTGTGACAATATGTCCATGTACTGGATACATAACATTGCATGAAGACACATAAATGTCACCACCGCCCCTATCCATAGCCTAACCATAAGTGTCCCATACACCCGTTATACTCTGTACGTGGAATAAGCACAGTGGAGACCACACTCATATCGCTGCCCACCTGTAATCAGTGGAATATGGGGTAAGATTATAGATTGGAGATGTTCATGGTTATAGATTCTATCTGACATATTTGCCATTTTTTCAGTCTCATCGAAGAAAGAGGCCAATACCGAGGTCTCCAGGCCAAGATAACACCACTGGCTTCAATTCGGGCCCGACTCCGAGTTTACCAGGTACTGTAACCCTAATCTAGTGAAGTCTCTGATGAATTAATAAGTCATTGTAGTCACCGGGTGCAGATCACGTGCACATTGTGGTCAGGGCTTGGATTTATCGTTATTATTCGTCTATGGTAGAGTTTATATCAAACATTTCTGTTCAGCATTTGGTCAGGAATATTCATGCAGGCGTTATAAAGTCAGCCAGAAATGGGATTTGGGGATTGCTTCTCATGGTGGCCATGTACAGGGCAGATTACTGGAGCTGAAGGTGATTGTTTTGCCCCATGTACCTATAGGGAAACACTGGATAATTTATTAGGATTTATTTCTTTTGATATTGAGCCTCGGTCGTTGCTATTACAATATTCTAATAAGAGAGTTATATTGTGTTTCCCCCACAGATCTGAGTTTACCACCAACAGATCATGGTCCGGACAGTACCACCTGGTAAGACACGTTTCCTCCATTACTAAGTACAAGATGGGGATTAATGATTAATGATGGCTCATTACCTGTTACATTTATTCCACAGCTCCGATTACATCATTCTTATTGATGATGATGATGATTCCAATAGGACAGGAGCTTCCATGTATAATAGTAAGTTATCATTTCTAGACACAATCCAGGGTTATGTTATTGTAGAAAGAACACTGAATCTTCTGTACTGTCACAGACCAACTGCCATAATTTAACAATTAAAGGCAAATTGTAGAAGGGTCTGTGCATTTTTAAATGAAAGATACATTAAAGGGATAATCCTATCTCAGATAAGCTTTATTGGTGTGGGTCCAATGTCTGGGACATTTCCATATTGGGAGAACATTGGTTTTCAGGATTTGTTGAAGTACATTATGAATACATTCGCTCTAAAGTCAGCCAGAAATGGGGTTTGGGGATTTCTTCTCATGGTGGCCATTCACAGTGCGGGTTACTGTAGGTGAATGTTTTGTTTTGCCCCATGTACATATAGGGGAACACTGGATACTTTATTAGGATTTCTTTTGATACTGATCCTCAGTCTAATAAGATATTTATGTTGTGTTGCCCCCACAGATCTGATTTTACCAACTTCAGATGATCCGGATAGTTCCATCAGGTAAGGCTTCCATCTCCTCCATTACTAGATACATGATGGGGATTAATGACTAATTTTGGCTCATATTCTGTTACATTCATTCCACAGCTCCGATGACATCATTATTGATGATGACGATTCCAATAGAGCAGCAACTTCCATGTATAATAGTAAGTTATCATTTCTAGACACAATCCAGGTTTATGTTATTGTAGAGGTAACAATGACTTTTCTGTACTGTCACAGGTCAGCTTCCAAATCTAACAATTACAAGGGCGCTGATCAGGAGTTAGAACAGCGAGCCACCTGGGAAATGTGCTGTAAATGCCAGTGTCAGAGAATGACAGCAGCATTTAACAGGTGAACAGAAGCAGGCAGAGCTCCAATCCACTCTCAGCTGTCAGATGCAGATGATGGCTGAATGACACAACCATCATCTGCCATGAAAGAGGCGGGCTCAACTCCTTAGCCCTCTCCATTCATTCTCTACTGATGAGCGTCGTACATGGTTGCTAAGGGGTTAAATTACAGATACCTTACAGAGGTAATCCTATTTTACGCATGCTTGATTGGTGTGGATCCTGTGTGTCGGATATTTCCATATTGGGAGAACAAGTCACCGCCATGTTGACTTATGGCCATTGTTATCCTTAGAGAATTTATTACAGATGTGCAGTACATTTGCTTGTGTCTTTTTGGAAACCCAATAGACATCAATGGAGAAATCCCTGCACCAAGGCATCCCACATCTCCATTAAAACCATGGAGGTTACCATGAATCAGCAAATGAGGTGAAAATGGATCCCTACCATTTGAGGGTCCACCCTCCGGCCATTGAGGACATGTTCACTTCTGATCTTGTACTGAGCACATACAACATTACTAAGGATATATTACCTGAGTAACAGGTGGGATAGACATCTGAGAAAGTTTATGGACCCTGATGTTGCTGAACCCCATTATAATGTCAGATCCTGATCTGAAGGGAAGATCCTGTGGATTTCTGGTGGTCTGGTCAGCTATGTGTTCTGCTCTGGTCGGATCCCATATTCATAGTCTTATTAGTCCTCTACACTCTATATTTATAGACCCCTCTCTAGTACGGGCTGCATACTAACACGTCTGATTTGAGCCTTATAAAAAGTATTTTCACTCTTCCATATTTCTGTACAGATCATTTACCATCTGACAGCGAGGAGAGCTCCGCTACAGAGGAGAGGTAAGTTAGATCCATCTACCTCTATATAAAGCCATGAACTAGGCGAGATGTTTCCTGTGGATTTATATATGATTCCCTATCTTTGCCAGGACACCACGATGTAACATCCCCGGCTGTTTCCTGGAAGAAATTATTTCTCCTCCTTCCATCTATGTTACCCACTTCCAGGAAAATAAGGAGGAGCTGGTGGAGCGACTGTACAACTTGTACAACCGGACAGTCTTCGATAATAAGGTATCACATCTTGTCATGGGTTTCTGGGTGATACATGACTTCTCTATTATCTCCCCCTTTAAACAATCAATTCCAAGAAAAATGGCTCTAACTTTCTGAAAGGCAGATTCCTAACCCCATTGTCATGTTTCTGTAATATAGTTATTGAATATCTCAGGTAAATCTCACTTAGTTTGGTGAATGCCGTCATCCTCTTCCCATCTGTGGGACGAGAGGAAACCTTAGATGATCCACCATGCAGAGACAAAAAGATTAGCATTTTTTGGCTTGACGTTCAAAGGATTTTTACATTTATTTATAAGAAACATTTAGTTGATATTTGGACATTTTAGAATAAGGTTATTTTTATTTTTGTTCTCACATCTTGGACTTCTCGGTAGACCCCGCGCCCCATACAAGTAGACCAGTGCTGTAAATGACATATGAGAGTTGGGGACTTTGTAAGATTGGGGGTCAAAGAGTTTACAGATGTAATGGAATTTGTTTTCTTTATTTTAGCTCCCTTTGAAAATGGAAATTTTGTGGAGCAAGAGGCTGACAGCATCCGCCGGCCAATGCTGGAATAAGCTGCAGGACAACCACCGTTTCTCATATATTGAGCTTTCTGAAAAAGTCTGCGATTTTGCCGGTAGGTTTCACATCACATCCATCCTACAGCTTCATAAGACAACCTGTATACAGGGCAAAAAAACTGCTACTTGTTATGCAGAACATCTTACAAACTCATTGTACATACTGTCATAAGAAAAACTAAGTACACCCTCTTTGAATTCTAGTATTTTACATATCAGGAGAAAATAAAAAAAGTATCAGCTCCATAGAAAGTCCTAAAAGTAGGGAAATACAATCTCAGAAAACAACGTGAAAAAAATATATTGCATCATTATTTATTTAACAAAAAGTAGGCCAAAAGGCAACAACGGTGTGTGATAAAGTACACCGTCGATGCAACTTCAAGTTATTGCTGCTAAAGATGATTCTAAAAGCTATTGATTGATGGGGTGTACTTATTTTTCACTCTCTGCTTCTGCATTTTGAAGTAGGTTTCGGTAAATAAATAACGGCACGGTTGACTTGTCACGTGTTGTTCATCTCATGATGTACTTTGTATTTTGTCCTGCTATGTAAAACCAAATAGTTCAATCAGGGTGTACTCAGATTTTGTCATAACTGTATAACCTCTTGTTTTAGAGCGAGTACGATCCACACTTGCGCATGAGATGTGCCATGCCGCCACTTGGATAATCAACGGTGAACGCAAAGACCACCATGGCTTGTTATGGCAGGCTTTCACAAGAAGGGTAAACCTTATCCATCCCGAGCTGCCAAAAGTGACGGAATATCACAATTATACCATCAACTACACCTACAAGTACAAATGCCACCGGTGTGATAAAGAGTAAGTGGATTTTATGACCCATCACCTCCAGACACACAATCACTGCGGAGAGACGTCCGTGCGGTTCTGTTGGTGGAATGCTTTCATACTTTACTACTATCAGAGCGGACTGACGTCTGGGGGGCGGTAGGGTTTAGGATGCTACGTGTTATATTTTCTGTGCTGGGCCAGTTCTTAATATATTGATTTCAATTTGTTCTTGTTAATATAATCCATGGTGTTAATGAGCGTTCATCCCAGTCCAGTAACCAATATTCCTCTTATCTTTGCAGAATTGGGCGATTTAGACCAATAGCTGGCAATAAACGTAAATGCCGCCGGTGCGGAGGACGAATGCGACAACTACCCAGCAGCTAAACATGTAACTATTCTTCAGAATATTTAGTCTCTAATTTGGTTTCTTTAAAATGTAAAGTTGAGACACTTTTATATATTTTCCCCTGAGTAGCGAGACAATGAATATCTGTGTTCATCACCAGCAATTAGCGGTAAAGATCCAGAATCCGTCCTCATAGGTTCCAGATAAGCCCCGGTTACATTTCCCATAACTTGCTGGCTATGGAATGATTGACCATTCCCAGCAATTATCTACAATGCTCTGGAAAACCTTCTATGAGTTTACGCTTTGTTGGATGTAATTATTTTCTTTCTATTTTCAGGTTCATTATTGGAACAGTGAGATTCCTCTAAATATTGTCATCTCATCCACCTGTGATGGAGGTAAGAACGAATCTTCCAGTATTGTCAGCAATCAATAATAAAAGCGAATTTTACAATATTGAGAATCTGGAGTCTCTAATTTAGTCTTTTATTGAGTTTTATCATTTAAAGATTAAATACTTTTATATATTTTGCCTTTTTCCACCACCGTGTAGGGAGACAATCAGTTTACGTCTTCATCACAAGCAGCGAACAGCAAACATTCAGAATCCACCTCTTCTGATGGACACAAAGCTTCTGACGGGCGTTTTCCAGGTAAATATTTCGGTGGTTTTCCTCCAATCATTCTTGTTTTCAAGAAGTGCAACAGCGAGGACAGTGTAAGCAAGGTGTCATAACAGAAGAAATGCAATATCGGTTTTATTACTGCATTTATTTGTTCTAATTATTATTTTTTCTTGCTGCACAATTTTTAAATTCTGTCTGAGAAAGAAAGTTATCAGCCTACTGCTGCGGAGGAATCTCCAACACACAGTCTGACGGGCGAGATGAGCCCCTCTGACATGGCATGCCGTATAGATCTATTGTGAGTGCTCTCACCATAGCCGTATGGCTCATGTCGCATTTACCTCACATTACACTATTATTGGCAGCTTCCTATTTCCAATCTCCACATTGGCCTTCTTTGTAGACAATATATAATGCAATATTTCAGGTCTATTTCACCTTCAGCTGATGACCAGAAATACAATGCTGAAGTTCCTTCTCGGAGTTTGCTTCTTTTGATCACCAGTACTTTTTCTCAAGTTTTTAAAAAACATCTTTTAATTGTTTTCAGGTTAATGAGAAAGGCGACTTATCGCTTCTACACAGGCATGACACATCGTGGAAGAAAACGGTGAATTCCGGCCCCGACCTGCGCTGAGAACAGTTTCCAAGACCTGGAGAATCTCTACAAGTGCTTTATAATCAGAGCTGCCCAGCAATGGATATGGCGCTGGACATTTGAACTTCAATAGTCATCAATTACTTTTTTTTTCTAATTTTTCTGAGTTAGATATAAATACCATTAAAAAATGAATATATTAATTCTTTCCAGTTTGGGATTTTTGTTCTGCAAAACGATGGCTGTTGATAAACATATTACAATCAATGTTGTCTACTTGTGATATTCAGCCACAATCCGCCTCAAACAATCAAGAGGAGCGGAGCTTTGTCTGCTGCTGTTAAACTGATAAATGCAGCTGTCAATCTGTGAGAGTTGCATTTCACCCCTTAACGTCTAATGACGGACACAGTCCATCATGGCTGGGTGTCAGTTTCCGCACCAGGACGGACAGTGTCCATCATGCATGTAAAGTGACACTAAAACTTGCAAACACCCAGTGATAGTTCAGTGCCGGCAGATGTGTATGACAGCTGAGAGGCACGGAAAGAGGTGCAGACACCAGTAGTGTAGTTACCAGGGGGGCAGAGGGTGTTGTTGCCTCGGGCCCCTTGCTTTGAGGGGGCCCACCCAGAGCTACTGCCACTGAGTATACCAACTGAGTTGTAATCAGGGTTACCGGTTAGAGGCCCACTCAGATTTTTCTCCCACCCCCGAGTTGAACCCCTAGGTACGCCTCTGCCAGGGACCCATGCTGTCGGTCCCCACACCCAGATCGCTGTAATCGGGCAGTCAATCTGACTGACCGCTCACAGCATGACTGCGCAGGAGATGCTGAAATATCAGCCCTTCCTGCCCGATCAGAGGAGAAGCTCGGCGCTGACAGTGCCAGAGCTTCTGCTGTTAGAAACTTGTGTGAAATCTAGAATCAATTTTTATCCCACTCCCAGTGGCACCCCAGTATTCCTGTCCGTCCTCCCATCTCCTCTGTTTTATATATATATATATATATATATATATATATATATATATATATATATTACAAATCTCTATTATATATATATGAGAGAAAGAGATTGAGATGGCTGCACATTTCTCTTCGGCAGATGAGGCTTACGCCATGATCTGTTTGGATACAGACAGTGCCAGTGAAATGGCCGAGCAGTGTTTGCTGATGTCCTCGCCCACACTCAGATCATAGTGGTCAACTGATGTCCTGTACGACACCCCTATGTTCAAAGAGGTAATGGCCTGGCGACGATTTGAGAGCATTCTTCAATTTCTACATTTTGCAGAAAACGCAAATTGCCCCCCTTCCAATGACCCCAGCTCTTTACAAAATCAGGCCCCTAATAAATCATTTTAACAATAAATTTTCTCAGACATTTACCACAGAAGAAATATTTCTGTGTGGACGAGTCCCTGGTCTTTTTCAAGGGCAGGCTGCATTTCAAGCAGTACTTGCCGAATTAAAGGTCCAGATTCGGACTGAAAATATATAAGTTGTGTGAAAGCGACTCTGGCTACATACATAAATTCCGGGTCAGGGCCGGCTCCAGGTTTTCATGGGCCCCGGGCGAAAGAGTCTCAGTGGGCCCCTTTAACACATACCACAATTCATGATGCACAGATACGGCAGAGAAATATAGGTATCGTACAATGCCAAAGATTTCACTTCTTATATTACATGACTGATATCTATTGTAAATTCTACAATAGCTCAGAAACCAGACAGTATAGTCCTCCATACAGTATTATGGGCACCACATAGTGCTCTGTACAGAATAATGAGCCACATATACTGCTCCATACAGAATAATGGACCCCATATAATGCTTAATACAGTATAATGAACCTCATATATTGCTCCATAGAGAATAATGAGCCCCATATATTGCTTCATACAATATAATGAGCCTCATATAATGCTCCAAACAGTATAATGAGCCCACATATTGCTTCAAACAGAACAGTGGGCCCCATATATTGTACTATACATAATGGGCCCCATATAATGCTCCATACAGTATATTATGGGCACCATATAATGCTCCATACAATATATGATGAGTCACACATATAATGCTCCATACAGTATATAACGAGCCCAATGTATTACTCTATATTTGATGGGCCCAATATAATGCTTCAATATATGATGGGCCACATATATTACTCCATATACAGTGGGGCAAAAAAGTATTTAGTCAGTCAGCAATAGTGCAAGTTCCACCACTTAAAAAGATGAGAGGCGTCTGTAATTTACATCATAGGTAGACCTCAACTATGGGAGACAAACTGAGAAAAAAAAATCCAGAAAATCACATTGTCTGTTTTTTTTTCATTTTATTTGCATATTATGGTGGAAAATAAGTATTTGGTCAGAAACAAAATTTCATCTCAATACTTTGTGATATATCCTTTGTTGGCAATGACAGAGGTCAAACGTTTTCTGTAAGTCTTCACAAGGTTGCCACACACTGTTGTTGGTATGTTGGCCCATTCCTTCATGCAGATCTCCTCTAGAGCAGTGATGTTTTTGGCTTTTCGCTTGGCAACACGGACTTTCAACTCCCTCCAAAGGTTTTCTATAGGGTTGAGATCTGGAGACTGGCTAGGCCACTCCAGGACCTTGAAATGCTTCTTACGAAGCCACTCCTTCGTTGCCCTGGCGGTGTGCTTTGGATCATTGTCATGTTGAAAGACCCAGCCACGTTTCATATTCAATGCCCTTGCTGATGGAAGGAGGTTTGCACTCAAAATCTCACGATACATGGCCCCATTCATTCTTTCATGTACCCGGATCAGTCGTCCTGGCCCCTTTGCAGAGAAACAGCCCCAAAGCATAATGTTTCCACCACCATGCTTTACAGTAGGTATGGTGTTTGATGGATGCAACTCAGTATTCTTTTTCCTCCAAACACGACAAGTTGTGTTTCTACCAAACAGTTCCAGTTTGGTTTCATCAGACCATAGGACATTCTCCCAAAACTCCTCTGGATCATCCAAATGCTCTCTAGCAAGCTTCAGACGGGCCCAGACATGTACAGGCTTAAGCAGTGGGACACGTTTGGCACTGCAGGATCTGAGTCCATGGTGGCGTAGTGTGTTACTTATGGTAGGCCTTGTTACATTGGTCCCAGCTCTCTGCAGTTCATTCACTAGGTCCCCCTGCATGGTTCTGGGATTTTTGCTCACCGTTCTTGTGATCATTCTGACCCCACGGGGTGGGATTTTGCGTGGAGCACCAGATCGAGGGAGATTATCAGTGGTCTTGTATGTCTTCCATTTTCTAATTATTGCTCCCACAGTTGATTTTTTCACTCCAAGCTGGTTGGCTATTGCAGATTCAGTCTTCCCAGCCGGGTGCAGGGCTACAATTTTGTTTCTGGTGTCCTTTGACAGCTCTTTGGTCTTCACCATAGTGGAGTTTGGAGTCAGACTGTTTGAGGGTGTGCACAGGTGTCTTTTTATACTGATAACAAGTTTAAACAGGTGCCATTACTACAGGTAATGAGTGGAGGAAAGAGGAGACTCTTAAAGAAGAAGTTACAGGTCTGTGAGAGCCAGAAATTTTGTTTGCTTGTTTCTGACCAAATACTTATTTTCCACCATAATATGCAAATAAAATGAAAAAAAAACAGACCATGTGATTTTCTGGATTTTTTTTTCTCAGTTTGTCTCCCATAGTTGAGGTCTACCTATGATGTAAATTACAGATGCCTCTCATCTTTTTAAGTGGTGGAACTTGCACTATTGCTGACTGACTAAATACTTTTTTGCCCCACTGTATAATGGGTGCACACTAGTCATCACGTCCTCTGATCTGAAACGTCACAGTCAGAAGACACGGAAGTCGCTGCAGAGGAGGAACGGGGAGAGGTAAGTATTGCAAGTATCATGGCCCTGAGCAAGCGACGGGGGCTCACTTGTGGGGGCTGGCACTTGACCTTAATAGCTCGCTGGTGTCCCCGACAGAGAATGAGCCCCCCGACCTGCTCAAGCACTTGCCCAGGTGCTGATACCGTCCCTGATTACGACTATTTTTATATCTATATCTATATACACTGCTCAAAAAAATAAAGGGAACACTTAAACAACAACTTAAATAACTCCAAGTCAATCACACTTCTGTGAAATCAAACTGTCTACTTAGGAAGCAACACTGATTGACAATTTCACATGCTGTTGTGCAAATGGAATAGACAACAGATGGAAATTATTGGCAATTATCAAGACACCCTCAATAAAGGAATGATTCTGCAGGTGAGGACCACAGACCACATCTCAGTACCAATGCTTTCTGGCTGATGTTTTGGTCACTTTTGAATGTTGGTTGTGCTTTCACACTCATGGTAGCATGAGACAGACTCTACAACCCACACAAGTGGCTCAGGGAGTACAGCTCATCCAGGATGGCTCATCAATGCGAGCTGTGGCAAGGTTTGCTGAGTCTGTCAGCGTAGTGTCCAGAGGCTGGAGGGGCTACCAGGAGACATGGAGGGGGCCGTAGGAGAGCAACAACCCAGCAGCACGACCGCTACCTCTGCCTTTGTGCAAGGAGGAACAGGAGGAGCACTGCCAGAGTTCTGCAAAATGACTCCCAGCAAGCCACAAATGTGCATGTGTCTCCAAAAATGGTTAGAAACTGACTCCATGAGGATGGTCTGAGTGCTCGACGTCCACAGATGGGGGTTGTGCTCACAGCCCAACACCCTGCGGCCCTCCAAAGAAATGCCACCCCACACCATTACTGACCCACTATCAAACCGGTCATGCAGAAGGATGTTGCAGGCAGAAGATCGCTCTCCACAGCGTCTCCAGACTCTGTCACGTCTGTCACATTTGCTCAGTGAGGGTGGAGGGTGGACTTATGCAGTTTTGAAATGGCCACTTTTCTGGTTATCTACATGCTGGAGCACACTTTGAATAGACAACGAGAGGAGGTGGTGGTCCCCCCATAGGATGAGGTGGAAGCAGAAGATCATAATAATAATAATTTTATTTATATAGTGCCAAAATATTCTGTAGCACTTTACATTTTATAGGGGACTTCTACAGACAATAGATTTTATAGCATACCAAGAGGAATGAGGGCCCTGCTCGCAAGCTTACAATCTATGAGGAAATAGGGGAGACACGAAAGGTGGATGGTAACAATTGCTTTCATTGTTCTGACCAGACATAATGTAAGAAATCAGGTGTTCATTTAACGCTGCATGAACCAGATATCAGTCAGAATATGTAAAAGGACAGAGGGCTATTAAATTCATAAAGTGTGTGAGAACATGATGAGAGGAACCTGGTTATGAAGAAAACTTTGAATGGGCAACACAGGGATAGTTAAATAAATGTTTTGAGGCGGTAGGCCAGTCTGAAGAAATGCGTTTTAGGGCACGCTTTAAACTGTGGGTATTGGAGATTAATCAAATTTCTAGGTAGTGCATTCCAAAGAATTGGTGCAGTACATTAGAAGTCTTGGAGAGGTTCTGATTATTGAGGATGTTATCTTCACATCATTAACAGAATGGAGGGCACAGATAGGGTGGTAGACTGAGAAGAGGGAGGAGATGTAGTGTGGTGCTGAACCGTGGAGTGCTTTGTGGGTGAGAGTGATAAGTTTATATTGAACTCTGGAGTGGATGGGTAACCAGTGTAATGACTGGCTCAAGGTAGAGGCATCGGTGTCACAGTTGGTGAAGTCAAGGGATAACAATATCTCTAGGATCTGGACAGTCATTACACAGGCGGGTGCCATGGAAGGGGTTCATGGTTCCATACAAACTGTTACTGAACGGGCAGCAGCCACGGGACAAATGTAGGAGTATGAGGAAGAAGAGTTAATGGGCATGCAACAGACAGGAGATGAAGTGGATAATAATCCCCTCTGTGTTGTCTCTAATTTGAGGAAGGGGATGGAGGAAGCAAGCTTGAGTGTTAACTCGCCACCAACACAGCATGGACCTCATGGAAGAACCTGACACGGGAGCGCCTTCTTGCTGTACTATCTGCATCATCATGCCCTTATATTTAGGATTAGAAGTAGTACTGACTACTGGGTTGTCATTCTGTCAGATCCACAGTACAAGAGTAAATTTTGCCAGAGGCGTTCCCCCCTTGTAAGGGATGCGCGCATGCTGGAGTATTATATAAACACGCTTGTAGACAATCTTAAGAGTGGTTTTTCCCAAGACAGCAGTGAGGTACACAGTGTGCATCGCAGTTATAGACTTCCAACCCCGGGAATGTTGAGTAGATGACACAAAGCTAGGAGGGATAGCTAATACTAGAGAAGAGAGAGAGAGGATTCAAAAAGATTTAAATAAACTGGAGAAGTGGGCAGCAACTAACAGAATGGTTTTTAACAGGGAGAAATGCAAAGTACTACATCTGGGCAATAAAAATGAAAAAAGAATATATAGAATGGGAGGAATAGGGCTAAGTGACAGCACATGTGAAAAAGACTTGGGTATACTAATAGATCACAGACTGAATATGAGTCAACAGTGTGATGCAGCAGCAAAAAAGGCAAATGCAATTCTAGGATGTATTAACAGAAGCATACAGTCTAGATCACGTGAAGTAATTATTTCCCTCTACTCCTCTTTGGTCAGACCTCATCTGGAATATTGTGTCCAATTTTGGGCACCACATTTTAAAAAAGACATCAACAAACTGGAGCAAGTTCAGAAAAGAGCGACCAGAATGGTGACCGGTCTGCAAACCCTGTCTTATGAGGAAAGGTTGCAGGATTTGGGAATGTTTAGTTTGCAAAAGAGAAGACTGAGAGGAGACTTAATAGCTGTCTACAAATATCTAAAGGGCTGTCACATTGTAGAAGGATCAACTTTATTCTCATTTGCACAAGGAAAGACTAGAAGCAATGGGATGAAGCTGAATGGGAGGAGACACAGATTAGATATTAGAAAAAACTTTTTGATAGTTAGAGTGATCAATGAGTGGAACAGGCTGCCACGAGAAGTGGTGAGTTCTCCTTCAACGGAAGTCTTCAAACAGAGGCTGGACAGACATCTAACTGGGATGATTTAGCGAATCCTGCTTTGAGCAGGGGGTTGGACCAGATGGCCCAGGAGGTCCCTTCCAACTCTACGATTCTATGATTCTATGATTCTATGAAAAATATTAGCAGCTTCAGTGTACGTGGCATAAGCAAATTCTGTGTGTCATTTCACATATTTTTTAGACCAGCTCATGCACCAGCAGAAGAGAATACAGGTCTGACATGATGTAAACGACTAACGGAGAGGAAGGTGCAGGAGTATCTCGAGCTCAATATCAAGGCCATTAGGTGGAATTTGGACCCATTTGCATTTTGGTAGTCAAAAATGGAAGAGTGGCCTGAGCTCGCCTGTCATGCCTTGGAGGTTTTGTCATGCTTGGTAGCCAGCATTCTCTCAAAACGTGTCTTCAGTGCTGCTGGTGGTCTCCTGAAATTGTAGACTTCCTAACTTTCATCAAGAAGAACAAGTCATGGATTTCCAATGACTTTTGCATTCCAGTCGCAGACATGACAGACTAGGCTATTGCAGTCTGTGACACGTTTATTGTGGCTTCTGTGCCTACTGTTGCTACTGCTGCTGATGTTACAAACATTTTTTTTTTAATGTGGAGACTCCAAGTTTGGTCTCCATATGGTGTGTTGCCTGTAGTGGAAGGGGTGTCACAGCACAATTATACTATTTCTACTCTGGGAAAATTGATGCCACTTTAGTGGTGTGTGACAATAATTTTTTGAAATGTGGAGACACCAAGTTGGGACTCCATCTGGTGGGTTGCCTGTAGTGAAAGGGTTCTCAGAGGCCCATTATACTGTTTCAACTCTGGGGAATATGATGCCACTTTAGTGCTGTGTCACAATAATTTTTTGAAATGTGGAGACACCAAGTTGGGACTCCATCTGGTGGGTTGCCTGTAGTGGAAGGGTTCTCAGAGGCCCATTATACTGTTTCAACTCTGGGGAATATGATGCCACTTTAGTGCTGTGTGACAATAATTTTTTGAAATGTGGAGATTCCAAGTTGGGACTCCATCTGGTGGGTTGCCTGTAGTGGAAGGGGTGTCAGAGGCCCATTATACTGTTTCTACTCTGGAAAATATAATGTAACTTTAGTGGTGTGTGACAACAATTTTTTGAAATGTTTGTACTCCAAGTTGGGTCTTTATCTGTTGGGTTGACTGTAGTGGCACGGGCATCAGAGGGTCGTTATACTATTTCTACTCTGGGGAATTTGATGCCACTTTAGTCGTGTAGGACAATTATTTTGTGAAATGTGGAGATTCCAAGTAGCGTCTCCATCTGGTGGGTTGCCTGTAGTGGAAGTGGTGTCAGAGGCGCATTATACTATTTCTAATATGGGGAAACTGATGCCATTTTAGTGGTGTGTGAGAATATTTTTTATAAATGTGGAGACTCCAAGCTGGGTCTCCCTCTGGCGTGTTGCCTGTAGTGGAATAGTTGTCAGAAGCCCATTGTACTGGTTCTACTCTGTGGAAATTGATGCCACTTTATTTGTGTGTGACAAAAATTTTTTGAATGTTTGCACTCAAAGTTGGGTCTCCATCTCGTGGGTTACTTGTAGTGGAAAGGATGTCAGAGGCCCATTACTCTATTTCTATTTTGGGGAAATTGATACCACTTTATTGGTGTGTAGCAATTTTTTAAAAATGTTTGCACTACAAGTTGGAATTAGAGATGGTCTATTTCACCATGGATGGAAGACACCCCTTGTCAGAAAGGAAAAGAGAAGACTAACAAAGGACACAGGCAGAGGCGCACATGAATGACAGTGGTTAGAGAGGTGTTAGTATTTTGATATTCAGGCTAAATATTGGTGAATAAATGTGAATTGTCAGCTCTGCTCATGGACCTTAAGGAAGAAGTTGTTCTTCATTTGCATTGGATCCTCAGTGAAATGTAACAAATGTTTACAGATCTCTGAAGTCAACACTTACTTTCTGACCAGAATGGTTCTCTACATTTGCATAACTTGAAGCTCACGGACCCACCATTTAAAAGCTCCAATGGGGTTCTATACCAGGGACAGGAAATTATTCATTTGAGGAAAGCGTTTGCAAATATCCAATTAGGAGAAGGAGCCACCACTCCTTCTGGGCATGAAATTCCACAAAGGCTTAGAACACGGTGGAGCAGGAGTTCCTATGTAGGGTAATGAAGTAGTTTGGGCTTGGTGAGAATTTTACTAGGTGGATCCAAGGCCGGAACAAGGTATTTTGGTGCCGTAGGCAGATGAAGCCGATGGTGCCCCCCCCTCCGCTGAACTTTCAGTCCCTAAGTAAAGGAATGGGTCAGAGACTAAAGCGACAGGTCCCCTAACGCCCCTGTCCTTTCCTTCTGATGGGTTAAGTAGCAAGCTGTTAAGACTACTATCAATAGAATTGCTACCTTTTTCACTCAAAAATACCAGCAAAAGTAAAAAGAGTGATGTGATGTACTTTAGAGAAGTGGCTCAACAGGGAGTATTTTTTTTAAGATAGATATAGAATCATTCATTGTTTAAGGACCATTAAGAGAATACAAATCGCTATATTCCTCCCTGACAGACTATATTTTAAATCTCAGACCTAGTGATGGTCATGGAAACTAATATATCTTAACTATAATGGGGGCTGTTTGGTTTCAGTTAAGATGTCCAGCATTTGGAAGACATCATAATAGAAACTAAACAGACCCTATTATAGATAAAGGGATACATATGATGATTTTACTCCCATCAGGGTAGTTCTGGTGCCGTATTTCTGTATTGATGGTGCTTCTGCTGATGTATTCATGTATGGATGGTGGTTCTAACAATGTATTTATGTAGTAATGAATGTTCTGGTGACTGATTCATAACCAGAACCATCATCAATATAAAACCAAAATCATCCTCACTACATAAATTGAACACCAGAGCTATCACTAGTACATACATACGGCACCAGAACCATCATTAGTAAATAACTATGTCGTTAGAACTTCCATCAGTATATGAAAATGGCACCAGAACCACCATCAGTAGATAAATGCATCACCAGAAAGCTCATCAGTACAGGACTACATCACCAGAACCACTATCAGTACATTAATGTGTCACCAGAACCACAGCCAGTGAAATAAGTACATCAGCACCATTATCTACATAATTACGGCACCAGAACTGTAAGGAAAACACACGAGAGGAGAGATGGAGGATACGGAGCTTACACAGCCACAGCTCTCCGGCGCCCCCTTACCCTCAGGTCAGTCAGGGAACTCCACCTAGGTTATGGAGTTGCCGGAGAGGCTGCCCTGTCATTTACTGGTTATCAGGGCACTCTGCAGTGATTGCTGCGTTCGTTGGGTCTGGAAAGATATTGAGAGTCCAAACTTGGGTCGGCTAAGTGGTTCTGGAGAGCCAGTCTCGATGCTTAGTATCTGGGGCAACTAGAAATATATGAGACAATGGTACTCTCATAATTCATCTCTAGGTGTCGGTGACGCTCAGTCTAGATCTTCCTTTGGTGTTGGCCACCTTGCAGAAAAGATAGCAGGCGGTTCTAGCTCTTGCCGTCATTAACACGTGGCCTCTAATTCTCTGACCAAATGGTGAAGTTCTGTTCTTTTGGGGATTTGTGTACTTATCCCAAGAGTGGGGGGCCACTTCAGGAGCGGAGGAAGATCTCTGGACAATATATTGGGCCTGTATAGTACATCCAAAATGGAGTCTCCCTCATCCCTCACTTGGGGCTGTTTGGTTTCAGTTAAGATGTCCAGCATTTGGAAGACATCATAATAGAAGCTAAACAGACCCTATTATAGATATAGGGATACATATGATGATTTTACTCCCATCATGTTAGTTCTGGTGCCATATACCTTGTGAGAATCAGGGAGGAATAGTGGATGAGGGCAGGTATATCTCGCCCAGATACCTTTCCTATGTGGCCTGGTCCGGTCAGTATCTCACCTGGTGACTAATGAATAATGGGAAGCGGATATAAAAGGAGGCCAGGTGGTGTGTTAGTAGCTCAGCCTGGGGAACACATGAGAGCCTGTCTGTGTGAGCGACACTTGTGAGTGAAAGCTGTGCTTACAGTAATGCTGGTTTGGGTGGCTGGGAGAAGCCCTCCAGTTGGTAGTTAGTACGGACCCTGTTTAGTTAGTGTCGGACAGGCAAGGAATTGTTTTATGTTTATTTTCCTGTATGTTTTGCTTTCACCTGAAATAATCCTGACCCAGCGTCAGTTATGTCCAAAACCCGGCTGTGCACCTGAGTTTCATGCTAAACCCACGTGACCTTTGACCCCAGCAAAGGTGATCCCGGAGTGTTTTATCACACCCTGTATTGATGGTGCCTCTGGTGATATATTCATGTATGGATGAAGGTTCGTATAATGTAGTGATGAATGTTCTGGAGATTGATTCGTAACCAGAACCATCATCAATATGAAACCAAAATCATCATAAGTACATAAATTGAACACTAGAGCTTTCACTAGTACATACATACGGCACCAGAACCATCATTAGTAAATAACTATGTCACTACAGCCTCTATCAGTATATGAATATGGCACCAGAAGCACCATCAGTAGATAAATGTATCACCAGAAAGATCATCAGTACAGGACTACATCACCAGAACCACTATCAGTACATTAATGCGTCACCAGAACCACAGCCAGTAAATAAATACACCACCATCATTATCTACATAAATACGGCACCAGAATCATCACTGGTAAATAACTATGTCACTAGAGCCACTATCAGTACATGAATACAGCCCAATAGCCAGCATCAGGAGATAAAGGCATCACCAGAATCATCATCAGTACATGAATACATCACGAGAACCACAGCCAGTAAATAAATACAACATCATCATCATCATCAGTGTATGTGGACACCACCAAAACTATCACTAGTACATGAATACATCACCAGAACCACCATCAGTACTGTTGGGGTGATCTCGTAATGTGAGATCTTAGTGACTGCCTGCCCCTGACCTGATAAATATGAGCCGAATGCATGCATAGAAGACAGACATCAGACACAAGGTCAGGTGTGCTCCTCTCTTGGCCAGTGCTGTCACAGAACTGACTTTATTAGTATAAACGAAAGACCATGTAATAGGCAGGAAAAGGGCATTGCTCAGCTTCTCCGGAGCCATTGTACCAGTCTGTATAAGGTCCGTGCTAAGTCTATTCCACATATGGTCTTCAGTGTATCCTCATCACATTCCAAGGATTCTAGGGCATAGTTCCAGCATATAGACACCACCTTGCCACACCACGTCTGAACTAGCTTATGTTAGATTAATAATTGATTTCATTAGCCGTTCTCTCCTTCACAGTACAGCAATAAGTTGTATTGTCAAGTCAGGCCCATATACCGTATATACTCGCGTATAAGCCGAAATTTTCAGCCCATTTTTTTGGCTGAAAGTCCCCCTCTCGGCTTATACGCGAGTCATATATGCCAGGGGGTCGTGGGGTGGGGCGGGGGTGTCAGATCACACTGAGCCCCTCTGGCACGGTCTCTGCAGCCCCCTGCTTGTCCCACTGTCTCAGGCTCCTTCCTTCAGCGGTCATGTGGTACTGCTCATTAAAGTCATGAATATGCGCATATTTATGACTTTAATGAGCGGTACCACGTGACCACTGAAGGAAGGAAGGGAAACCTTCGGAGAATGGGGCTGCAGAGACCACGCCAGGAGGGGGTAAGTATACCCGCTATTCACCTGTCCCCATTCCAACGCTGCTCTCCGCTGTCTGCCGCGTCCTCTGTTAGTGACATTCAGGCAGCAGAGGGCGCGATGACATGGTTACTGCGCGCTGTGCCCTCTGCTGCCTGAACATCACTGACGGAGGACACGGCAGACACCGGCACCTGTTCCCCAGTGAAGGAGAGGTGAGTATGTCTTTTTTTTATTTGCAGCAGCATATGGGGTATAATCTATGGAGCAGCATATGGGGGCATAATCTGGGGGCAGCATATGGGGGCATAATCTAAGGAGAATTTTATGTAGCAGCATATGGGGCATAATCTATGGAGCACCTTATGGGGCAGCATATGGGGGCATAATCTATGGAGCATCTTATGGGGCAGCATATGGCGGCATAATCTTTGGAGCAGCATATGGGGCCTATTCTATGGAGCAACTTATGGGGCAGCATATGGGGGCATAATCTATGGAGCATCTTATGGGGGCATAATATATGGAGCATCTTATGGGTCCTATTCTATGGAGCATCTTATGGGGCCATTATTAACCTTTGTGCAGCATTATATGGGGTGTATTTTGTATGGAGCAATATATGGGGCTCCTGATTCAATATGGATGTTCAAAAACATTTAATCTACTGATGTCTCAATTACAGTAATTTTACTTTTATTGGTATCTATTTTTATTTTTGAATTTTACCAGTAGCTGCTGCATTTTCCACCCTAGGCTTATACGCGAGTCAATAAGTTTTCCCAGTTTTTTGTGGAAAGAGTAGGGGGGTCAGCTTATACACGGGTCGGCTGATACACAAGTATATACGGTACATTTGGTATTCAATTAAATTAAATGATTATTAAGAAAAAATCAAGACAATTAATGCAGGGGTGAGAATAAATTACTCACCCGGCCTCCGCTCCCACGCCGCAGTCGCCCTCCGCTCCCACGCCGCAGCCTCTCTCCACCCGACAGCCGCGGCGGTCACCTGAGACAGGCCCGCGACCGATGCCTTCCCTGCATGCTATGCACATGCGCCATAGGCCGCGCCTCCTTCCTGCTTCTTATGCTCCGGCTGTGCCCTGACCAGGAAGCACCTTTGGACCAATGGCTGACCAGACGGAGCCATATCAGGCCGCTTCCCCCTGAGGGAGGCGCCTGATCGTTGTGTTTCCTGACACTCTGGCCTCGCTCCATCGTGCACACTCTGCTCCTGCAGTTCCTGTCTCGGCTGCTCTTCACAGCAGCTTCTCAGTCCTGCTACCTGTGTTCCTGGTGTTCCCCTTCCGACGCCCCGCCTCGCCAAGCCGCCTCGTTTCACCGGGGATCCCAAGCTCTGTAGGGGGTTCTTAAATAAGTGTAGTCTCCACTTTGAATGGCTACCGCAGCAATATCCCTCGGACCGGGCCAAAGTGGCCTTCATCATGTCCCATCTGGAGGGAGAGGCCCTGTCTTGGGTAAACCCGCTCTGGGAGCGTGACGACCCGGTCGTTTCGAGTCTCCCGGTTTTCCTGGATACATTTCGTAAGGTTTTCGATGAGTCACTCTTTAACTTACACCAGGGTTCTCTCACGGTCGGACAGTACGCTATTCGCTTTCGCACTATTTCCTCCGAGCTCGGCTGGAATAACGCAGCTTTGGTGGGGGCATTCTGGCGCGGTCTTTCTAGTAAAATAAAGGATGAACTCGCAGGTCGAGATACCCCGTCCACCTTAGAGGACCTTATCTCGCTGGCTACCCGCATTGACCTGCGCTTCCTGGAGCGCGCTCGGGAGTCAGCGAGAGACAGGCGCTCCTCCAGGTCAGTTTCTCCTTTCACTTAGTCTGCCAGCTCCCGTTCAGTCGGATCTTCTTCCCTCTCTTTGGGTGAGCCCATGCAGATAGATCATCTCAGGTTGGCCGAGTTACGTCAGAGAGAGAGACGGGCACAAGGTCTGTGCCTCTATTGCGGTCATTTGTCACACTATATCCGCACCTGTCCTAAGAGACAGGGAAACTGTTAGGCGTCAGATTCCTGGCACTGCACAGCGGGAATCCAGAGACAGACATCCTACGGTCTCCCATTCCTCTCCGACTGCTTGGACTCCTGCTCAGCAATCTCGGCTGGCCAGGCATCTCCCTCTGACTCGTTCTGTGAGCCTGGATGTTGCTGCCACCTCTGGTGCAGCAATGGTGATGCAACCTGCTTTGCAGGGAACTGCTCCTGAGGCTAAGTCCTCATGCCGTGCTACTAGGCATGCCCACAACTTGTCCTCTCAGTGGAGAGCAGGGGTCACATGTGCAGGTCATATGTCAGATCTGATTGGTCCTTCCTATAGTACTGGAAGGCCCCGGAAGCGCATGGCTATAAAAAGCCCGCATGGCGGCTTGGCCATGCGCTAGTGTAGCATATTATGCTGTGTGTGTATGGTGATGGATGCATGGACTGGTGACTGACTCATTTGAAACCCCTTCCCTCGGTTATTACGAATGGTGACAGATTGTTGGGTCGTCAGCTCCAGGTTGTGGCCAGCTACACGCCACTGTGCCTCCTGCACGACACACTAGCGTCCGACGGTGCTCGGTCGTTCCGGCGCCGTCGCTCAGCAGCGATAGTTATTGCCGCGCTGCGGTTGCAGCATTCTTGGCGTCTGCGGTTGCAGCGTCATTCGCTGGGTATCCTGTGAAGTAAACAGGGCCAGCGTCCTCATACAACTCTGTTGTCTTAGCGACTCTGTGTGTGAACAGAGCCGTACTTAGCGTTTGGGTGACGTTAACCCGAGCGCAGTACCTCACCTTTCAGTGCATCCTCCATTACTTAGCAGCGGTCTTGTCACCTACCGCACGGTGGACCCCGGGCGGCGAACGCACCTCCTATTATTTATATCTGGTGCGTTCCGCCGACCCTAACATTACACTAGCGCCAGGGTCTGGCTAGTAATGGCGGATGAACAGCGACTGCTGCAGCACATCCGGCAGCTGCAGGGCAGGTTGGCGGCTCTCGAGCGTTCAGCCTCAGCTGCGGATGTTACTGCAGTCGCTGTTCAGGCAGCCACAGAGGCTGTTTCCCGTGTGACCACTGCCATCCCTGTCCCGACTTTGTCCCACCTCCCGCTGCCCGAAAAGTTCTCGGGTGATAGTGCAGCTTGTAGGGGTTTCGTAAGCCAGTGCTCTATACAGCTGGAGCTGCTGGCCGCCCGATTCCCCTCCGAGCGGGCTAAAGTGGGATTTATTATTTCCCTTCTGTCGGGCAGGGCTTTGGAGTGGGCCACACCGCTGTGGGAGCGTGGTGATCATGTGGTGCAGGGTGCTTCGCGGTTCTTAGACACTCTGAAACAGGTCTTCCTGGGACCACGAGTCACCCATGACACCGCGCTCCGGCTGCTGGCACTGTCACAGGGCTCATCCATGGTCAGTCACTTCGCCATCCAGTTCCGGACGCTGGCCTCAGAATTAGAGTGGCCAGATAAGGTCCTCATTCCGGCGTTCTGGAGAGGTTTGGATGGCCATGTGAGGGACGTTCTGGCCACCAGGGAGATTCCCGCTACACTGGAGGAGCTTATCTCTGTCTCCACCCGAATCGATCTTCGCTTCATCAAGCGAAGGTTGGAACGGGACCAGTGTAGGCAGAGGTTTAGGTTGGCACCTTGTTTTTCTAGACCTCTGGAATCCCCCGATCGGGCGTCCGAGCGTCAGGGGGCTTCCCGTGAGGGATCTAGACTCCAGTCCGCTCGAGCTCCTGTGAGCTGTCATATTTGTAGGCAGGCCAGTCACCTCGCCAACCGGTGCCCACAGCAGCAGGGAGAACGCTCGCGCCTAGTGGCCGTAGGAGGCGGCGCACTAAAGCCAGCGACGTTTTCCTCCAAGGGGACTCTTGGGTTTAATTCTTCCACTCTGGCGGTGGAGGTTTGCGTGGATTCCGGGGCGGAGGGCAATTTTATGTCGTCAGCCTTCGCCCAACGGCACGCTATACCTCTGGTTATGATGTCTACACCAGTCACCGTCAGAGTGGTAAACGGCACCACTCTACCCTCGCAGATAACTCACCAGACCGTCCCCTTGGTACTCTCTGTGGCTCCGTCTCATCAGGAGACGATATCCCTCCTCGTCATGCCCGAGGGTATTGACCAGGTACTTCTAGGGGTTCCCTGGCTGTGGTATCACTCCCCCCCATATAGAGTGGTCCTCAGGGAGGATTATTGGGTGGAGTAAGTCATGTGAGGGTAGATGTCTGAGGGAGTGCGTTCAGGTTGCCTCCACCGAGGTTCCCGCTGATCTCTCCTCGCTCCCCAAACACTATCGGCAGTATGCAGACGTGTTCTCCAAAAAGGCGGCGGAGACGCTTCCACCGCATCGCCCCTATGACTGTCCTATTGACCTCTTGCCTGGTGCTGAGCCTCCTCGGGGTCGAGTCTTTCCCCTATCTCTCCCGGAGACTGAGGTCATGTCTCAGTACATCAGGGAGAATCTGGCAAGAGGATTCATTAGGAAGTCAGTGTCACCAGCGGGGGCGGGATTCTTCTTCGGCCAGAAGAAGAGTGGGGAATTATGTCCTTGCATTGATTACAGGGGTCTTAACGCCATCACCGTTAAGAATAAATATCCACTGCCCCTGATATCAGAACTGTTTGATAGGCTACGAGGAGCGAGGGTATTTTCCAAACTTGATCTGCGGGGGGCTTACAACCTGATTCGCATCCGTGATGGGGATGAATGGAAGACGGCATTTAACACCAGGGACGGGCACTATGAATACCTGGTGATGCCCTTCGGGCTCTGTAATGCCCCGGCCGTCTTCCAGGACTTTGTGAACGATATCTTCCGGGATATGCTTACCACCTCGGTTGTAGTCTATCTGGATGATATCCTCATCTACTCTCCAGATATTGACTCCCACCGGAGAGAAGTTTGCAAAGTTTTCGATCGCCTGCGGGCGAACTCCCTCTATGCCAAGTTGGAGAAGTGTGTGTTTGAGCAGGAGTCCTTGCCTTTCCTGGGCTATATCATCTCGGCCCAGGGATTGGCCATGGATCCTGCCAAGCTACAGGCGGTGATGGATTGGCAGGAACCTCATTCTCTCAAAGCGGTGCAGCGCTTTGTGGGGTTCATAAATTATTATCGCCAATTCATCCCCCACTTCTCGACTTTGGTAGCACCCTTGGTAGCCCTCACCAAGAAGGATGCAAATCCCAAGTTGTGGTCGGAACCGGTCTCCAAGGCCTTCTCCACCATTAAGTCCCATTTCGCTAGCGCTCCCATTCTACATCGCCCCGATGTAGACAAGCCCTTCATTCTGGAAGTGGATGCCTCTTCCGTCGGTGCTGGAGCAGTCCTGTTCCAGAAGGACACGCAAGGTCGGAAGCATCCATGCTTCTTTTTCTCCAAGACCTTCACACCGGCGGAGAGGAATTATGCCATCGGGGACAGGGAGTTGCTAGCGATGAAGTTGGCCTTCTCGGAGTGGAGACACCTCCTGGAGGGGGCTCGTCACCCTTTCCTGGTGTTCACCGACCACAAAAACTTGGTGTATTTACAAACAGCCCAGCGGCTAAACTCTCGCCAGGCTAGATGGTCCTTGTTCTTTTCCCGGTTCCATTTCACCCTCCACTTTCTCTCCGGGGAGAAGAACGTCCGGGCCGATGCTCTCTCCCGCTCCGTGGTGTCATCGGAGGAAGAGGAGGAGGAGCCTCGGCTGATCGTCCCATCCGAAAGCCTGAGGACTGTGGCTCCGGTTGCCCTTGAGTCTGTGCCTCCGGGAAAGACATTTGTCCCTGCCCGTCTGCGACCGGAGGTCCTCTCTTGGGCTCACTCGTCCAGAGTGGGTGGACATTTTGGGACAAAACGGACCTCCGACCTTTTGGCGAGGACGTACTGGTGGCCACATATGGCGTGTGACGTCAAGGACTATATTGAGGCATGCGTCTCTTGCGCCTGGAATAGGTCCTCTCGGCAGCGGCCCGCTGGGCTTCTTTTCCCTCTGCCGATAGCAGACAGGCCCTGGGAGATGGTCGGTATGGACTTTGTGGTGGGGCTACCCAGGTCCAGCGGCAGCACGGTCATTTGGGTTGTCACCGACCATTTCTCTAAGATGGTGCACCTGGTACCTCTCTCCCGGTTACCATCAGCGCGGGGCCTGGCAGTCTTGTTCATCAAGCACGTTTTCCGCCTGCACGGCATGCCCGACAAGATTGTCAGTGACCGAGGTCCTCAGTTTGCGTCCCGGTTTTGGAGAGAGCTCTGTTCTCTACTCAGCATTGAGCTGAATCTCTCCTCGGCCTATCATCCCGAGACGAATGGGTTGGTAGAGAGAGCCAACCAGACCTTGATAACATATCTTCGACATTTTGTCTCAGCCAGGCAGGACGACTGGGCATCCTTGCTGCCGTGGGCAGAGTTCGCGTTGAACAATGCTGTGGCCGACTCTACCGGTCAAACCCCATTCCTCCTAAATTACGGTCAGCATCCGCGCGTTCCTGTGCCCATGCCCGTGTCTTCCACCGACTCCAGGGTGGCAGACTGGGCGGTGGAGGCACGTGACATTTGGGATCGCACCCAGGATGCTATCCGAGCTTCCAAGGAGAGAATGAGGATCTCCGCTGACGCACACCGGCATCCTGCTCCAAGCTTCTCCCCTGGCGACATGGTATGGCTCTCTACCCGAAACATTAAACTGCGGGTTGAGTCGCCCAAGTTCGCGCCACGATACATTGGCCCATTCAAGGTCCTTGACCGACTTAGCTCGGTGGTCTACCGTCTGGCTCTTCCTCCACATTTGGCCATCTCGGACTTGTTCCATGTGTCCCTCCTCAAACCAGTTCACATGGCCCGGTTTTCCGAGCCATCTGCCGGGTCATCAGACTTATCGTCTGACGAGTTTGAGGTTAATGCCATCGTGGGGCGCAAGTTTGTCCGTGGCAAAAAATTTTATTTGGTGGACTGGAAGGGTCATGGTCCCGAGGCTCAGACCTGGGAGCCGGTAGAAAACATTCACGCACCGCTCCTGATCGCGGCTTTTGAGCGCAGTGAGGCTCAGAGGGGAGGGGGCCCTAGGAGGGGGGGTAATGTTAGGCGTCAGATTCCTGGCAATGCACAGTGGGAATCCAGAGCCAGCCATCCTGCGGTCTCCCATTCCTCTCCGACCGCTCGGACTCCTGCTCAGCAATCTCGGCTGGCCAGGCATCTCCCTCTGACTCGTTCTGTGAGCCTGGATGTTGCTGCCACCTCTGGTGCAGCAATGGTGATGCAACCTGCTTTGCAGGGAACTGTTCCCGAGGCTAAGTCCTCATGCCGTGCTACTAGGCATGCCCACAACTTGTCCTCTCAGTGGAGAGCAGGGGTCACATGTGCAGGTCCTATGTCGGATCTGATTGGTCCTTCCTATAGTACTGGAAGGTCCCGGAAGCGCATGGCTATAAAAAGCCCGCATGGCGGCTCGGCCATGCGCTAGTGTAGCATATTATGCTGTGTGTGTATGGTGATGGATGCATGGACTGGTGACTGACTCATTTGAAACCCCTTCCCTCGGTTATTACGAATGGTGACAGATTGTTGGGTAGTCAGCTCCAGGTTGTGGCCAGCTACACGCCACTGTGCCTCCTGCACGACACACTAGCGTCCGACGGTGCTCGGTCGTTCCGGCGCCGTCGCTCAGCAGCGATAGTTATTGCCGCGCTGCGGTTGCAGCATTCTTGGCGTCTGCGGTTGCAGCGTCATTCGCTGGCTATCCTGTGAAGTAAACAGGGCCAGCGTCCTCATACAACTCTGTTGTCTTAGCGACTCTGTGTGTGAACAGAGCCGTACTTAGCGTTCGGGTGACGTTAACCCGAGCGCAGTACCTCACCTTTTGGTGCATCCGCCATTACTTAGCAGCGGTCTTGTCACCTACCGCACGGTGGACCCCGGGCGGCGAACGCACCTCCTATTATTTATATCTGGTGCGTTCCGCCGACCCTAACAGAAACGACTCCACCTAGGTCAGGCAAGAGAGGCCTTCCTAGGTGATGATGATTCCTCTCAACCCCTTACGATTTCTGTGCTTTTGGTTTCAGGGGGAGGCGTGGTTCCGAGGTGGCCTACGTGGATTCGGGCTCAGCGGGTAACTTCATTCGGCCGGAAGAGGTAGACAAATACCAAATTCCTGTGGTCACTCTATCTAACCCAAGTCAGATTGCCACCGTGGATGGCAAACCGCTACAGGTGACCGTCACCTTGGTCACTGAAGAGGTGGAGTTGCAAATCAGAGCCTTACATCGAGAGAAAATAGCCTTTTACGTTTTACCTAAGCTCTCTCACGTCATTCTACTCGGTCTTCCATGGTTAAGGACTCATCAGCCTGTTCTCGACTGGTCTTCTGGGGAGATACTCCGCTGGGGGCACCCGTGCCAAGCTCGCTGTCTGACTCCTGTCCGCCTGGCGGCCGCTCCACGGTCACCTCCAGGCCTCCCGGGTCTTCCTCCAGCTTACAGCTCCTACGCCGATGTTTTTGATAAGAAGGAAGCGGAGGTCCTCCCTCCACACCGGCCGTTTGACTGCCCAATTGAACTTGTTTCCGGATCAACCCCCCAAGGGGCAGAATCTACCCTCTGTCTCCCACAGAGACCACCGCCATGCCCGAGTACGTCCGAGAGAACCTCGCCAAAGGCTTTATACGGAAATCCTCTTCGCCCGCGGGAGCCAGGTTCTTCTTCGTCAAAAAGAAGGACGGAACTCTACGGCCATGCATTGACTATAGGGGCTTGAATGAGATTACCATCAAGAACAGGTACCCTCTTCCACTCATTCCGGAACTGTTTGACCGTCTCAGAGGGGCTCGGGTCTTTACCAAGCTGGACCTCAGAGGAGCCTACAATCTGGTCCGTATCCGTGCAGGTGACGAGTGGAAGACCGCTTTCAACACTCGAGATGGCCATTACGAGTACCTGGTCATGCCCTTCGGTCTTTGCAATGCTCCTGCAGTCTTTCAAGAGTTCGTCAATGAGATCTTCCGGGATCTCTTGTACTCCTGTGTGGTCGTGTACTTAGACGACATCCTCGTCTTCTCGCCGGACCTCTCCTCCCACAGAAAGTGTGTCCGCCTGGTGATTCAGCGCCTTCGGGAGAACCGTCTGTATGCGAAGATCGAGAAATGTCTCTTCGAACAGACCTCTCTGCCATTCCTGGGTTACATTATCTCCGACGTTGGTCTAAGGATGGATCCCGAGAAGTTGTCTGCCATCCTCAAATGGCCTCGCCCCGTCGGATTGAAGGCGATACAACGATTCCTCGGGTTCGCCAACTATTACCGGCAATTTGTCTCCCACTTCTCCGCGATCACAAGACCCATTTCTGTGCTCACCCGTAAAGGATCTACTTCCAAGGATTGGTCTCCTGAGGCAGAGGAGGCCTTTCTGAACCTAAAACGGGCTTTCTCCACGGCTCCGGTCCTTCATTGCCCTGAGAGCGATCGACCTTTTGTACTCGAGGTGGACGCTTCCTCAACTGGTGCCGGGGCGGTGCTGTCCCAGAGAACCGCCTCCGGTCGCCTGCACCCTTGTGGCTTCTTCTCGAAGGCCTTTTCTCCATCCGAGTGTAACTGCTCGATCGGTGACCGGGAACTTTTGGCCATCAAGTTGGCCTTGGAGGAATGGCGCCACCTCCTGGAAGGAGCCGTCCATCCTTTTGTCATCTTCTCGGACCACAAGAATCTGGCCTATCTCCAGTCTGCCCAGAGACTAAACCCTCGCCAGGCCAGATGGTCTTTATTTTTTGCCCGATTTGATTTCGAGCTCCGATTCCGTCCTGGCAACAAGAATTCCAAAGCCGACGCCCTGTCCAGGGTCTTCCAACCACACGAATCCACGGAGGAACTGTCGCATATCATTGATCCCACTAGAATCATCACCGTGGCTCCAGTGAACTGGCTTACTCCTCCACCTGGCAGGACGCTTGTGCCAGAGAATCTCAAGCAAAAGGTTATTCTATGGGGGCACTCCTCCAAACTGGCCGGCCATGCCGGAACTAAGAAGACCCTTGACCTTATCAAACGTCACTACTGGTGGCCCTCACTTCGCCAAGATGTACTCGACTTTGTGGCTTCTTGTCCATCCTGTGCAAAAAACAAGGTGCCACGGAGATCTCCGTCCGGCTTGTTGCTTCCGTTGCCTGTCCCTACGGTTCCTTGGGAGAACATTGCCATGGATTTCATCACCGACCTACCCTGCTCTGCGGGCTGCTCAGTCATTCTGGTGGTGGTGGATCATTTTTCCGAGATGGCTCACTTCATTCCTCTGCCCGGTCTTCCCTCAGCGCCAGAGCTGGCCGAAATCTTCATTCATCAAGTCTTCAGGCTTCATGGACTACCTCGACGCATTCTGTCTGACCGAGGGGTTCAGTTTACCTCCAAGTTCTGGCGTTCGCTTTGTAAGCTCATGAACGTTTCCCTCGACTTCTCCTCGGCCTACCATCCACAGTCCAACGGACAAGTAGAGCGTACCAACCAGACGCTTACGGGATACTTACGTCACTTCTCTAACGCCCACCAGAACGATTGGGTCAACTTATTCCCCTGGGCAGAGTTCGCTTATAACAACCATGCTGGTGAGTCTTCGGCCAAGTCTCCGTTTTTCATTGTTTTTGGCAGACATCCCGATGTTACTGTCGTCCTACTCCAGTCCTGCCTTGTGTTCCTGCTGTCCTACTCCAGTCCTGCCTTCGGTGTTCCTGTTGTCCTACTACAGTCCTGCCTTGTGTTCCTGCCGTCCTACTCCAGTCCTGCCTTCAATGTTCCTGCCGTCCTACTCCAGTCCTGCCTTCAGTGTTCCTGCCGTCCTACTCCAGTCCTGCCTTCAGTGCTCCTGCCGTCCTACTCCAGTCCTGCCTTCAGTGCTCCTGCCGTCCTACTCCAGTCTCAGTCTTACTCCGGTCCATCCAGAGCCGCCCCTCTCGGTACCGGCTACCGTGGTACTCGAACCCCTGGGCCTGCTCCTAACGGTCCCTGTATAGGGGTCGGTTCCACCTGGCAGCTCGCCCGGGGTCCCTCGGTGCCACGGTCCAGAGGGTCCACTCTCGGAGTTTCCCGCTCCAGACAACCCGCGCTAACAGGGGCAACACAAGGAGTCTATTGCACAGATATTATGCACTTCAATGTACTATGGCTATATAGGATGTAATATGGTTGTAAAAAGAATTAATAAGCCACAAAAAATAAGAAAATTGATATACTGATATTATACATAATCATAAAGTGCAAATAGTGAAAAAATCATTCATAAAAAGCACAAATTTGTAAAGACCAATCTATATATAAAAAGTGCAATGTCCAGAAATTCACAGACAGTGGGCTTAGGCACAAGTTTGTAAAGACCAATACATATATAGAGTGCAATATGCACGAATTCATAGACAGTGGGCTTAGGCCCACAACCGTAAAAATGTATATCACTAATTCAACAAATGACTAGTGTAGATAGCCATGTGGGCAGAGATAAATATATGTCACAACAGATATCCATTTAAATAAAAATGCTCAGTGGCAGGTTCTAAATAGAGGTGCCAATGACAATTAGTCATATATGCGGCTGCAAGTAAACTGTATTGAAAAGAACATATACATGTGCCAAAAAATTGCACTCAATCAATATCTTATGCCAATGTGCGATAGATCCCCAGGATGCGCCCGTCCCCGACGCGCGTTTCGACGTCTGCCTTCGTCAGTTTTTTTTTCGTTGTGATATGATTTGATATCCGATTTGTCCTTATTTGTCTTATATTGTCCATTTGTGCTTTGATAAGGCTTATTATATAATTTTTAACACCATTTATAATTTTCCTTAAACATGCAACTTTGACCTTGGTATTTTGTTGAACCATATACATTTGGATCTCATGAACCAACAACTCCCAATATGTATTAAACAATGATAAGGAGATGCTGGGAGTGGTTGTTATCAGTCATTATCAGACTGCGGACCATGCAGGAACCACAATACTGATGAAACGCAGGCATATGTAAATGTTTACATCCAGGTACCTAATAGGTGACATCTTCTCTGATTGAGTGGTTTCTTTCTTCTTATTTCCATCTTGACCAGATGCCATGATGACTTTTCACATCCACAGCTGTTCTCTGCAGACTTCTCTCTTCTCCAATCTTCTGGAGCACATCCCCACATGGTGACCTTAAAAGTCAAAGTGTTACTAGATTGCCTTCTGCACAAAGATATCTGTCCATACTATGCCCTAAATAAGCCTCCTATGGTGTATGGCCTCTACACTGTCTGCCTTACTAATCCACAACCACATTACTGTGTGCCATTATCAGCTATAACTGCTACAATGTCATTTTTTCTTCTCCAGCCAGATGGCGTCGCCGTCAGGATATGTGCACACGATGCATATTTGCTGCGAATCCGCCGCGGATTTTTCCGCGTAGAAACGCTGCAGATCCGCACTGTGATTTACAGTACAATGTAAATCAATGGGGAAAAAAAATCCTGTGCAGAAAAATCAGTGCGAATTTGCTGCGGGTTTAAAAGAAGTGCATGTCACTTCTTTTCTGCGGTTTTGCTGCAGTTTTCCACTTGCTCCATTCTACAAAACCGCAGGTGGAAAACCGCAGTGGAAAACCGCACAAAAACCGCAAAAAAAAGGAAGAAATCCACAGGAAAAATGCAGGTCATTAAATCCGCGGGAGGATCCGCACCGTGTGCACATGGCCTCACCTGCACAACAGCAGCTATTGGATCTCTATACAAACCGATATCTGCTGCTGCGCAGGCTCCCCGGCGCCATTTTCAAAATGACTTTCTTTTTTTTCCCTCGCTCAAGTAAATCTGCAAAAGGCATTCAGTGCACAGTAACCATGCGGTTATGATGAAGCGCATTTATCATGCAAACTGCGGGGCAGGGCAGTGAGAGATCAGTGGGGGGGTCAGTAGTCTGCATTATGAATATCTCATCGGAGCACCACATACATGAACCCCGTCCTAGGGCACGAGAATCTCAATAATATGAAGCTGAAAATAAAGATTAAGAAACAGCCACAAGACGGCTTTCATCAACCAAGGCATCATTTTATTCAGTATAACAGCACCGACCTGACATTGTGTGTAGGTCACTATGCACAATCCTGCTGACAGGTTCCCTTTAAGTAGGCGGCTTTATATCACAAGAGTGGATTTCGTTAGGAAATGGATAAGGCAAAAATGGAGCATTACAGAACAGAAGAAATTACTAAAGAGAGTGATAAAATATGACGGTGTGGTTTTGCTCCTCTCAGAATTTTGAAAATTGTGTGAACAATTGGAAAAAAAATGTGGAGAGCATTAAACCTCGGGGGAGAGATAATCAACAGCTTAAACATCAGTGAGTTTTTTATTTTTATATATTTGCTTATGTTGTGTTTTTTATTATTATTTTTTTCTGAACAATTAGAAAAAGGTTGGGAGTGAAGGAATTAGGCCGGGGTCTCACTCGCGAGTGCAATGAAAGAAAAGTGTGCGAGTCTCTCGCCTCAATCCCCGGCACTGCCACCGGTGGCTCGGAGCAGAGCGTTCAACTGCAAAGAAATACATGCAGCCGCACACTCCGGTCCCGAGTGCCAGCGGTAGTGCCAAGTATTGAGGCCAGAGACTCTCGTGAGTGTCTCGCATTGCACTCGCAAGTGTGACCCGGCCTTAGGAAGATTGTTGTTTTTATCTGATTTCCTCTTTTTGTATCTGTACAGTATGTTTTGTACAATAAAGTTGTAAAATTCAAAAAATGAGCAAACAATTACAGCATTCTAATGATGTCACAATGGGCTGGAGGCTATAGAATGCCCCGTCACCCAGGGTTCCGTTGAGGGTTTTAGTAGGCGTTTGTGGAGAGAGGAGTGTTGTGAGCGACTTGTGCAAATATGATGCCAAGAAAGCGATTTAAGAGTATTATAGTTCTCTGTGCTACCGAGGACAGCAGCGATGATGACGATTTACATCAGGTGAGCATCATTTTATATTCTTAAATAAATAAAAAATATTTGGGATAAAAGTTCAAGAAAAGATGGTGGGACAGAAAATAGCGCTCCAAGTAGATGAGGCGATAACTCGGATCATGATTGCAGAGTGAAGACTGCGTCACTTGTAATATTTGTGACAATATGTCCATGTACTGGATACATAACATTGCATGAAGACACATAAATGTCACCACCGCCCCTATCCATAGCCTAACCATAAGTGTCCCATACCCCCGCTATACTCTGTACGTGGAATAAGCACAGTGGAGACCACACTCATATCGCTGCCCACCTGTAATCAGTGGAATATGGGGTAAGATTATAGATTGGAGATGTTCATGGTTATAGATTCTATCTGACATGTTTGCCATTTTTTCAGTCTCATCGAAGAAAGAGGCCAATACCGAGGTCTCCAGGCCAAGATAACACCACTGGCTTCAATTCGGGCCCGACTCCGAGTTTACCAGGTACTGTAACCCTAATCTAGTGAAGTCTCTGATGTATTAATAAGCCATTGTAGTCACCGGGTGCAGATCACGTGCACATTGTGGTCAGGGCTTGGATTTATCATTATTCGTCTATGGTAGAGTTTATAGCAAACATTTCTGTTCAGCATTTGGTCAGGAATATTCATGCAGGCGTTATAAAGTCAGGCAGAAATGGGATTTGGGGATTGCTTCTCATGGTGGCCATGTACAGGGCAGATTACTGTAGCTGAAGGTGATTGTTTTGCCCCATGTACCTATAGGGAAACACTGGATAATTTATTAGGATTTATTTCTTTTGATATTGAGCCTCGGTCGTTGCTATTACAATATTCTAATAAGAGAGTTATATTGTGTTTCCCCCACAGATCTGAGTTTACCACCAACAGATCATGGTCCGGACAGTACCACCTGGTAAGACACGTTTCCTCCATTACTAAGTACAAGATGGGGATTAATGATTAATGATGGCTCATTACCTGTTACATTTATTCCACAGCTCCGATGACATCATTATTGATGATGATGATGATTCCAATAGAGCAGCAACTTCCATGTATAATAGTAAGTTATCATTTCTAGACACAATCCAGGTTTATGTTATTGTAGAGGTAACAATTACCTTTCTGTACTGTCACAGGTCAGTTTCCAAATCTAACAATTACAAGGGCGCTGATCAGGAGTTGGAACAGCGAGCCACCTGGGAAATGTGCTGTAAATGCCAGTGTCAGAGAATGACAGCAGCATTTAACAGGTTAACAGAAGCAGGCAGAGCTCCAATCCACTCTTGGCTGTCAGAGGTAGATGATGGCTGAATGACACAACCATCATCTGCCATGAAAGAGGCGGGCTCAACTCCTTAGCCCTCTCCATTCATTCTCTACTGATGAGCGTCGTACATGGTTGTTAAGGGGTTAAATTACAGATACCTTACAGAGGTAATCCTATTTTATGCATGCTTGATTGGTGTGGATCCTGTGTCTCGGATATTTCTATATTGGGAGAGCAAGTCACCGCCATGTTGACTTATGGCCATTGTTATCCTTAGAGAATTTATTACAGATGTGCAGTACATTTGTTTGTGTCTTTTTGGAAATCCAATAGACATCAATGGAGAAATCCCTGCACCAAGGAATCCCACATCTCCATTAAAACCATGGAGGCTACCATGAATCAGCAAATGAGGTGAAAATGGACCCCTACCATTTGAGGGTCCACCCTCCGGCCATTGAGGACATGTTCACTTCTGATCTTGTACTGAGCACATACAACATTACTAAGGATATATTACCTGAGTAATAGGTGGGATAGACATCTGAGAAAGTTTATGGACCCTGATGTTGCTGAACCCCATTATTATATCAGATCCTGATCTGAAGGGAAGATCCTGTGGATTTCTGGTGGTCTGGTCAGTTATGTCTTCTGCTCTGGTCGGATCCCATATTCATAGTCTTATTAGTCCTCTACACTCTATATTTATAGACCCCTCTCTAGTACGGGCTGCATACTAACATGTCTGATTTGAGCCTTATAAAAAGTATTTTCACTCTTCCATATTTCTGTACCGATCATTTACCATCTGACAGCGAGGAGAGCTCCGCTACAGAGGAGAGGTAAGTTAGATCCATCTACCTCTATATAAAGCCATGAACTAGGCGAGATGTTTCCTGTGGATTTATATATGATTCTTATCTTTGCCAGGACACCACGATGTAACATCCCCGGCTGTTTCCTGGAAGAAATTATTTCTCCTACTTCCATCTATGTTACCCACTTCCAGGAAAATAAGGAGGAGCTGGTGGAGCGACTGTACAACTTGTACAACCGGACAGTCTTCGATAATAAGGTATCACATCTTGTCATGAGTTTCTGGGTGATACATGACTTCTCTATTATCTCCCCCTTTAAACAATCAATTCCAAGAAAAATGGCTCTAACTTTCTGAAAGGCAGATTCCTAACCCCATTGTCATGTTTCTGTAATATAGTTATTGAATATCTCAGGTAAATCTCACTTAGTTTGGTGAATGCCGTCATCCTCTTCCTATCTGTGGGATGAGAGGAAACCTTAGATGATCCACCATGCAGAGACAAAAAGATTAGCATTTTTTGGCTTGACGTTCAAAGGATTTTTACATTTATTTATAAAAAAAATCTAGTTGATATTTGGACATTTTAGAATAAGGTTATTTTTATTTTTGTTCTCACATCTTGGACTTCTCGGTAGACCCCGCGCCCCATACAAGTAGACCAGTGCTGTAAATCACATATGAGAGTTGGGGACTTTGCAAGATTGGGGGTCAAAGAGTTTACAGATGTAATGGAATTTGTTTTCTTTATTTTAGCTCCCTTTGAAAATGGACATTTTGTGGAGCAAGAGGCTGAGAGCAGCAGCCGGCCAATGCTGTAATAGGCTGCAGGACAACCGCCGCTTCTCATATATTGAGCTTTCCGAAAAAGTCTGCGATTCTGCCGGTAGGTTTCACATCACATCCATCCTACAGCTTCATAAGACAACCTGTATACAGGGCAAAAAAACTGCTACTTGTTATGCAGAACATCTTAGAAACTCATTGTACATACTGTCATAAGAAAAACTAAGTACACCCTCTTTGAATTCTAGTATTTTACATATCAGGAGAAAATAAAAAAAAGTATCAGCTCCATAGAAAGTCCTAAATGTAGGGAAATACAATCTCAGAAAGCAACGTGAAAAAAATATATTGCATCATTATTTAACAAAAAGTAGGCCAAAAGGCAACAACGGCGTGTGATAAAGTACACCGTCGATGCAACTTCAAGTTATTGCTGCTAAAGATGATTCTAAAAGCTATTGATTGATGGGGTGTACTTATTTTTCACTCTCTGCTTCTGCATTTTGAAGTAGGTTTCGGTAAATAAATAACGGCACGGTTGACTTGTTACATGTTGTTCATCTCATGATGTATTTTGTATTTTGTCCTGCTATGTAAAACCAAATAGTTCAATCAGGGTGTACTCAGATTTTGTCATAACTGTATAACCTCTTGTTTTAGAGCGAGTACGATCCACACTTGCGCATGAGATGTGCCATGCCGCCACTTGGATAATCAACGGTGAACGCAAAGACCACCATGGCTTGATATGGCAGGCTTTCACAAGAAGGGTAAACCTTATCCATCCCGAGCTGCCAAAAGTGACGGAATATCACAATTATACCATCAACTACACCTACAAGTACAAATGCCACCGGTGTGATAAAGAGTAAGTGGATTTTATGACCCATCTCCTCCGGACACACAATCACTGCGGAGAGACGTCCGTGCGGTTCTGTTGGTGGAATGCTTTCATACTTTACTACTATCAGAGCGGACTGACGTCTGGGGGGCGGTAGGGTTTAGGATGCTACGTGTTATATTTTCTGTGCTGGGCCAGTTCTTAATATATTGATTTCAATTTGTTCTTGTTAATATAATCCATGGTATTAATGAACGTTCATTCCAGTCCAGTAACCAATATTCCTCTTATCTTTGCAGAATTGGGCGATTTAGACCAATAGCTGGCAATAAACGTAAATGCCGCCGGTGCGGAGGACGAATGCGACAACTACCCAGCAGCTAAACATGTAACTATTCTTCAGAATATTTAGTCTCTAATTTGATTTCTTTAAAATGTAAAGTTGAGACACTTTTATATATTTTCCCCTGAGTAGCGAGACAATGAATATCTGTGTTCATCACCAGCAATTAGCGGTAAAGATCCAGAATCCGTCCTCATAGGTTCCAGATAAACCCCGGTTACATTTCCCATAACTTGCTGGCTATGGAATGATTGACCATTCCCAGCAATTATCTACAATGCTCTGGAAAACCTTCTATGAGTTTACGCTTTGTTGGATGTAATTATTTTCTTTCTATTTTCAGGTTCATTATTGGAACAGTGAGATTCCTCTAAATATTGTCATCTCATCCACCTGTGATGGAGGTAAGAACGAATCTTCCATTATTGTCAGCAATCAATAATAAAAGTGAATTTTACAATATTGAGAATCTGGAGTCTCTAATTTAGTCTTTTATTGAGTTTTATCATTTAAAGATTAAATACTTTTATATATTTTGCCTTTTTCCACCACCGTGTAGGGAGACAATCAGTTTACGTCTTCATCACAAGCAGCGAACAGCAAACATTCAGAATCCACCTCTTCTGATGGACACAAAGCTTCTGACGGGCGTTTTCCAGGTAAATATTTCGGTGCTTTTCCTCCAATCATTCTTGTTTTCAAGAAGTGCAACAGCGAGGACAGTGTGAGCAAGGTGTCATAACAGAAGAAATGCAATATCGGTTTTATTACTGCACTTATTTGTTCTAATTATTATTTTTTCTTGCTGCACAATTTTTAAATTCTGTCTGAGAAAGGAAGGAAATGATGAAAGTTATCAGCCTACTGCTGCGGAGGAATCTCCAACACCCAGTCTGACGGGCGAGATGAGCCCCTCTGACATGGCATGCCGTATAGATCTATTGTGAGTGCTCTCACCATAGCCGTATGGCTCATGTCGCATTTATCTCACATTACACTATTATTGGCAGCTTCCTATTTCCAATCTCCACATTGGCCTTCTTTGTAGACAATATATAATGCAATATTTCAGGTCTATTTCACCTTCAGCTGATGACCAGAAATACAATGCTGAAGTTCCTTCTCGGAGTTTGCTTCTTTTGATCACCAGTACTTTTTCTCAAGTTTTTAAAAAACATCTTTTAATTGTTTTCAGGTTAATGAGAAAGGCGACTTATCGCTTCTACACAGGCATGACACATCGTGGAAGAAAACCGTGAATTCCGGCCCCGACCTGCGCTGAGAACAGTTTCCAAGACCTGGAGAATCTCTACAAGTGCTTTATAATCAGAGCTGCCCAGCAATGGATATGGCGCTGGACATTTGAACTTCAATAGTCATCAATTGCTTTTTTTTTCTAATTTTTCTGAGTTAGATATAAATACCATTAAAAAATGAATATATTAATTCTTTCTAGTTTGGGATTTTTGTTCTGCAAAACGATGGCTGTTGATAAACATATTACAATCAATGTTGTCTACTTGTGATATTCAGCCATAATCCGCCTCGCACAATCGAGAGGAGCAGAGCTTTGTCTGCTGCTGTTAAACTGATAAATGCAGCTGTCAATCTGTGAGAGTTGCATTTCACCCCTTAACGTCTAATGACGGACACAGTCCATCATGGCTGGGTGTCAGTTTCCGCACCAGGACGGACAGTGTCCATCATGCATGTAAAGTGTCACTAAAACTTGCAAACACCCAGTGATAGTTCAGCGCCGGCAGATGTGTATGACAGCTGAGAGGCACGGAAAGAGGTGCAGACACCAGTAGCGTATTTACCAGGGGGGCAGAGGGTGTTGTTGCCTCGGGCCCCTTGCTTTGAGGGGGCCCACCCAGAGCTACTGCCACTGAGTATACCAACTGAGTTGTAATCAGGGTTACCGGTTAGGGGCCCACTCAGATTTTTCTCCCCCCCGAGCTGAATCCCTAGCTCCGCCTCTGGCAGGGACCCATGCTGTGAGTCCCCGCACCCAGATCGCTGTAATTGGGCAGTCAATCTGACAGACCGCTCACAGCATGACTGCGCAGGAGATGCTGAAATATCAGCCCTTCTTGCCCGATCAGAGGAGAAGCTCGGCGCTGACAGTGCCAGAGCTGCTGCTGTTAGAAACTTGTGTGAAAACTAGAATCAATTTTTATCCCACTCCCAGTGGCACCCCAGTCTTCCTGTCCGTCCTCCCATCTCCTCTGCTATATATATATATATGAAAGAGATTGAGATGGCTGCACATTTCTCTTCGGCAGATGAGGCTTACGCCATGATCTGTTCGGATACAGACAGTGCCAGTGAAATGGCCGAGCAGTTTTTGCTGATGTCGTCCTCGCCCACACTCATCATAGTGGTCAACTGATGTCCTGTACGACACCCCTATGTTCAAAGAGGTAATGGCCCGGTGACGATTTGAGAGCATTCTTCAATTTCTACATTTTGCAGAAAACGCAAATTGCCCCCCTTCCAATGACCCCAGCTCTTTACAAAATCAGGCCCCTAATAAATTATTTTAACAATAAATTTTCTCAGACATTTACCACAGAAAAAATATTTCTGTGTGGACGAGTCCCTGGTCTTTTTCAAGGGCAGGCTGCATTTCAAGCAGTACTTGCCGAATTAAAGGTCCAGATTCGGACTGAAAATATATAAGTTGCGTGAAGGCGACTCTGGCTACATACATAAATTCCGGGTCAGGGCCGGCTCCAGGTTTTCATGTGCCCCGGGCGAAAGAGTCTCAGTGGGCCCCTTTAACACATACCACAATTCATGATGCACAGATACGGCAGAGAAATATAGGTATCGTACAATGCCAAAGATTTAACTTCTTACATTACATGAGTGATATCTATTGTAAATTCTACAATAGCTCAGAAACCAGACAGTATAGTCCTCCATACAGTATTATGGGCACCACATAGTGCTCTGTACAGAATAATGAGCCACATATACTGCTCCATACAGAATAATGGACCCCATATAATGCTTAATACAGTATAATGATCCTCATATATTGCTCCATAGAGAATAATGAGCCCCATATATTGCTTCATACAATATAATGAGCCTCATATAATGCTCCAAACAGTATAATGAGCCCACATATTGCTTCAAACAGAACAGTGGGCCCCATATATTGTACTATACATAATGGGCCCCATATAATGCTCCATACAGTATATTATGGGCAACATATAATGCTCCATACAATATATGATGGGTCACACATATAATGCTCCATACAGTATATAACGAGCCCAATGTATTACTCCATATTTGATGGGCCCAATATAATGCTTCAATATATGATGGGCCACATATATTACTCCATATATAATGGGTGCACACTAGTCATCACGTCCTCTGATCTGAAACGTCACAGTCAGAAGACACGGAAGTCGCTGCAGAGGAGGAACGGGGAGAGGTAAGTATTGCAAGTATCATGGCCCTGAGCAAGCGACGGGGGCTCACTTGTGGGGGCTGGCACTTGACCTTAATAGCTCGCCGGTGTCCCCGACAGCGAATGAGCCCCCCGACCTGCTCAAGCACTTGCCCAGGTGCTGATACCGTCCCTGATTACGACTATTTTTATATCTATATCTATATACACTGCTCAAAAAAATAAAGGGAACACTTAAACAACAACTTAAATAACTCCAAGTCAATCACACTTCTGTGAAATCAAACTGTCTACTTAGGAAGCAACACTGATTGACAATTTCACATGCTGTTGTGCAAATGGAATAGACAACAGATGGAAATTATTGGCAATTATCAAGACACCCTCAATAAAGGAGTGATTCTGCAGGTGGGGACCACAGACCACATCTCAGTACCAATGCTTTCTGGCTGATGTTTTGGTCACTTTTGAATGTTGGTTGTGCTTTCACACTCATGGTAGCATGAGACAGACTCTACAACCCACACAAGTGGCTCAGGGAGTACAGCTCATCCAGGATGGCTCATCAATGCGAGCTGTGGCAAGGTTTGCTGAGTCTGTCAGCGTAGTGTCCAGAGGCTGGAGGGGCTACCAGGAGACATGGAGGGGGCCGTAGGAGAGCAACAACCCAGCAGCACGACCGCTACCTCTGCCTTTGTGCAAGGAGGAACAGGAGGAGCACTGCCAGAGTTCTGCAAAATGACTCCCAGCTAGCCACAAATGTGCATGCGTCTGCAAAAATGGTTAGAAACTGACTCCATGAGGATGGTCTGAGTGCTCGACGTCCACAGATGGGGGTTGTGCTCACAGCCCAACACCCTGCGGCCCTCCAAAGAAATGCCACCCCACACCATTACTGACCCACTATCAAACCGGTCATGCAGAAGGATGTTGCAGGCAGAAGATCGCTCTCCACAGCGTCTCCAGACTCTGTCACGTCTGTCACATTTGCTCAGTGAGGATGGAGGGTGGACTTATGCAGTTTTGAAATGGCCACTTTTTTGGTTATCTACATGCTGGAGCACACTTTGAATAGACAACGAGAGGAGGTGGTGGTCCCATAGGATGAGGTGGAAGCAGAAGATCATAATAATAATAATTTTATTTATATAGTGCCAACATATTCTGTAGCACTTTACATTTTATAGGGGACTTCTACAGACAATAGATTTTACAGCATACCAAGAGGAATGAGGGCCCTGCTCGCAAGCTTACAATCTATGAGGAAATAGGGGAGACACGAAAGGTGGATGGTAACAATTGCTTTCATTGTTCTGACCAGACATAATGTAAGAAATCAGGTGTTCATTTAACGCTGCATGAACCAGATATCAGTCAGAATATGTAAAAGGACAGAGGGTTATTAAATTCATAAAGTGTGTGAGAACATGATGAGAGGAACCTGGTTATGAAGAAAACTTTGAATGGGCAACACAGGGATAGTTAAATAAATGTTTTGAGGCGGTAGGCCAGTCTGAAGAAATGCGTTTTAGGGCACGCTTTAAACTGTGGGTATTGGAGATTAATCAAATTTCTAGGTAGTGCATTCCAAAGAATTGGTGCAGTACATTAGAAGTCTTGGAGAGGTTCTGATTATTGAGGATGTTATCTTCACATCATTATGAGAATGGAGGGCACAGATAGGGTGGTAGACTGAGAAGAGGGAGGAGATGTAGTGTGGTGCTGAACCGTGGAGTGCTTTGTGGGTGAGAGTGATAAGTTTATATTGAACTCTGGAGTGGATGGGTAACCAGTGTAATGACTGGCTCAAGGTAGAGGCATCGGTGTCACAGTTGGTGAAGTCAAGGGATAACAATATCTCTAGGATCCGGACAGTCATTACACAGGCAGGTGCCATGGAAGGGGTTCATGGTTCCATACAAACTGTTACTGAACGGGCAGCAGCCACGGGACAAATGGAGGAGTATGAGGAAGAAGAGTTAATGGGCATGCAACAGTCAGGAGATGAAGTGGATAATAATCCCCTCTGTGTTGTCTCTAATTTGAGGAAGGGGACGGAGGAAGCAAGCTTGAGTGTTAACTCGCCACCAACACAGCATGGACCTCATGGAAGAACCTGACACAGGAGCGCCTTCTTGCTGTACTATCTGCATCATCATGCCCTTATATTTAGGATTAGAAGTAGTACTGACTACTGGGTTGTCATTCTGTCAGATCCACAGTACAAGAGTAAATTTTGCCAGAGGCGTTCCCCCCTTGTAAGGGATGCGCACATGCTGGAGTATTATATAAACACGCTTGTAGACAATCTTAAGAGTGGTTTTTCCCAAGACAGCAGTGAGGTACACAGTGTGCATTGCAGTTATAGACTTCCAACCCCGGGAATGTTGAGTAGTCAAAGGAAAAATATTAGCAGCTTCAGTGTACGTGGCATAAGCAAATTCTGTGTGTCATTTCACATATTTTTTAGACCAGCTCATGCACCAGCAGAAGAGAATACAGGTCTGACATGATGTAAACGACTAACGGAGAGGAAGGTGCAGGAGTATCTCGAGCTCAATATCAAGGCCATCAGGTGGAATTTGGACCCATTTGCATTTTGGTAGTCAAAAATGGAAGAGTGGCCTGAGCTCGCCTGTCATGCCTTGGAGGTTTTGTCATGCTTGGTAGCCAGCATTCTCTCAAAACGTGTCTTCAGTGCTGCTGGTGGTCTCCTGAAATTGTAGACTTCCTAACTTTCATCAAGAAGAACAAGTCATGGATTTCCAATGACTTTTGCATTCCAGTCGCAGACATGGCAGACTAGGCATGGTGTCATTTTTAGAGTCATGCATTGATTTTGTGCTATTGCAGTCTGTGACACGTTTATTGTGGCTTCTGTGCCTACTGTTGCTACTGCTGCTGATGTTACAAACATTTTTTTTTTAATGTGGAGACTCCAAGTTTGGTCTCCATATGGTGTGTTGCCTGTAGTGGAAGGGGTGTCACAGCACAATTATACTATTTCTACTCTGGGAAAATTGATGCCACTTTAGTGGTGTGTGACAATAATTTTTTGAAATGTGGAGACACCAAGTTGGGACTCCATCTGGTGGGTTGCCTGTAGTGAAAGGGATGTCAGAGGCCCATTATACTGTTTCTACTCTGGAAAATATAATGTAACTTTAGTGGTGTGTGACAACAATTTTTTGAAATGTTTGTACTCCAAGTTGGGTCTTTATCTGTTGGGTTGACTGTAGTGGCAGGGGCATCAGAGGGTCGTTATACTATTTCTACTCTGGGGAAATTGATGCCACTTTAGTCGTGTAGGACAATTATTTTGTGAAATGTGGAGATTCCAAGTAACGTCTCCATCTGGTGTGTTGCCTGTAGTGGAAGTGGTGTCAGAGGCGCATTATACTATTTCTAATATGGGGAAACTGATGCCATTTTAGTGGTGTGTGAGAATATTTTTTATAAATGTGGAGACTCCAAGCTGGGTCTCCCTCTGGCGTGTTGCCTGTAGTGGAATAGTTGTCAGAAGCCCATTGTACTGGTTCTACTCTGGGGAAATTGATGCCACTTTATTCGTGTGTGACAAAAATTTTTTGAATGTTTGCACTCAAAGTTGGGTCTCCATCTCGTGGGTTACTTGTAGTGGAAAGGCTGTCAGAGGCCCATTGCTCTATTTCTATTTTGGGGAAATTGATACCACTTTATTGGTGTGTAGCAATTTTTTAAAAATGTTTGCACTACAAGTTGGAATTAGAGATGGTCTATTTCACCATGGATGGAAGACACCCCTTGTCAGAAAGGAAAAGAGAAGACTAACAAAGGACACAGGCAGAGGCGCACATGAATGACAGTGGTTAGAGAGGTGTTAGTATTTTGATATTCAGGCTAAATATTGGTGAATAAATGTGAATTGTCAGCTCTGCTCATGGACCTTAAGGAAGAAGTTGTTCTTCATTTGCATTGGATCCTCAGTGAAATGTAACAAATGTTTACAGATCTCTGAAGTCAACACTTAAAGACCCACCATTTAAAAGCTCCAATGGGGTTCTATACCAGGGACAGGAAATTATTCATTTGAGGAAAGCGTTTGCAAATATCCAATTAGGAGAAGGAGCCACCACTCCTTCTGGGCATGAAATTCCACAAAGGCTTAGAACACGGTGGAGCAGGAGTTCCTATGTAGGGTAATGAAGTAGTTTGGGCTTGGTGAGAATTTTACTAGGTGGATCCAAGGCCGGAACAAGGTATTTTGGTGCCGTAGGCAGATGAAGCCGATGGTGCCCCCCCCTCCGCTGAACTTTCAGTCCCTAAGTAAAGGAATGGGTCAGAGACTAAAGCGACAGGTCCCCTAACGCCCCTGTCCTTTCCTTCTGATGGGTTAAGTAGCAAGCTGTTAAGACTACTATCAATAGAATTGCTACCTTTTTCACTCAAAAATACCAGCAAAAGTAAAAAGAGTGATGTGATGTACTTTAGAGAAGTGGCTCAACAGGGAGTATTTTTTTTAAGATAGATATAGAATCATTCATTGTTTAAGAACCATTAAGAGAATACAAATCGCTATATTCATCCCTGACAGACTATATTGTAAATCTCAGACCCAGTGATGGTCATGGAAACTAATATAGCTTAACTATAATGGGGACTGTTTGGTTTCAGTTAAGATGTCCAGCATTTGGAAGACATCATAATAGAAACTAAACAGACCCTATTATAGATATAGGGATACATATGATGATTTTACTCCCATCAGGGTAGTTCTGGTGCCGTATTTCTGTATTGATGGTGCTTCTGCTGATGTATTCATGTATGGATGGTGGTTCTAACAATGTATTTATGTAGTAATGAATGTTCTGGTGACTGATTCATAACCAGAACCATCATCAATATAAAACCAAAATCATCCTCACTACATAAATTGAACACCAGAGCTATCACTAGTACATACATACGGCACCAGAACCATCATTAGTAAATAACTATGTCGTTAGAACTTCCATCAGTATATGAAAATGGCACCAGAACCACCATCAGTAGATAAATGCATCACCAGAAAGCTCATCAGTACAGGACTACATCACCAGAACCACTATCAGCACCATTATCAGCACCATTATCTACATAATTACGGCACCAGAACTGTAAGGAAAACACACGAGCGGAGAGATGGGGGATACGGAGCTTACACAGCCACAGCTCTCTGGCGCCCCCTTACCCTCAGGTCAGTCAGGGAACTCCACCTAGGTTATGGAGTCGCCGGAGAGGCTGCCCTGTCATGTACTGGTTATCAGGGCACTCTGCAGTGATTGCTGTATATATATCACCAGTCCCAGTCCGGGAATATATATATACAGTATATATAAAACCTCCGGTCAGTCACTGCCAGCATCCCCCAATAACATCAGAACAGTATGCTGCCACCAGTTCCTCATTAGATATAAGCCCAGTCCGTTTAAAAGCTTATATCGGGTCAGAAACCAAACCCAGGAAGCGTATAAGTACTAGCCGAACTCACGGATGTGGGAAATCGGGTTTCCAGATAAAAGAGCAGCCCAGGATTAATTGATAGTTTAATTGCCGAAAGGCTCATTAGATAATACAATTATATACAGAGTAATATACAGATATTACAGCCAAAAGTACAGATAAAAGTAGGGCACAGGTATGGGGAGTGCAGTCAGCTGTATGTGCCACGTTTCTTACCACTTGTGGATAAGGGAAGTTCTGTTATCCACAGGCACCTTGTTAGCTCCTGGTCCGTCTCCACACGTGACGTGACGTGGCTTCCATGGCAGAACCAAGACAAAGGCTAAATGTGTGCAGCTAGCTTTTTAACCCCTAGCTCGCCCCTCCAATATTTGCCATTGTCCCTCTGGGTTGGACTGAATTCTGCTCCCTTGAACTCTAGCTAAAATAAATCCCAATATTTAGGCTGAGTCATAACTTCTTGGCGGGAGGTTCAAATCAACGACTGCCATCTCAGTGCGTTCGTTGGGTCTGGAAAGATATTGAGAGTCCAAACTTGGGTCGGCTAAGTGGTTCTGGAGAGCCAGTCTCGATGCTTAGTATCTGGGGCAACTAGAAATATATGAGACAATGGTACTCTCATAATTCATCTCTAGGTGTCGGTGACGCTCAGTCTAGATCTTCCTTTGGTGTTGGCCACCTTGCACAAAAGATAGCAGGCGGTTCTAGCTCTTGCCGTCATTAACACGTGGCCTCTAATTCTCTGACCAAATGGTGAAGTTCTGTTCTTTTGGGGATTTGTGTACTTATCCCAAGAGTGGGGGGCCACTTCAGGAGTGGAGGAAGATCTCTGGACAATATATTGGGCCTGAATAGTACATCCAAAATGGAGTCTCCCTCATCCCTCACTTGGGGCTGTTTGGTTTCAGTTAATATGTCCAGCATTTGGAAGACATCATAATAGAAGCTAAACAGACTCTATTATAGATATAGGGATACATATGATGATTTTACTTCCATCATGTTAGTTCTGGTGCCGTATACCTTGTGAGAATCAGGGAGGAATAGTGGATGAGGGCAGGTATATCTCGCCCAGATACCTTTCCTATGTGGCCTTGTCCGGTCAGTATCTCAGCTGGTGACTAATGAATAATAGGAAGCGGATATAAAAGGAGGCCAGGTGGTGTGTTAGTAGCTCAGCCTGGGGAACACAGAGAGCCTGTCTGTGTGAGCGACACTTGTGAGTGAAAGCTGTGCTTACAGTAATGCTGTTAGTGCCGGACAGGCAAGGAATTGTTTTATGTTTATTTTCCTGTATGTTTTGCTTTCACCTGAAATAATCCTGACCCAGCGTCAGTTATGTCCAAAACCCGGCTGTGCACCTGAGTTTCATGCTAAACCCACGTGACCTTTGACCCCAGCAAAGGTGATCCCGGAGTGTTTTATCACACCCTGTATTGATGGTGCCTCTGGTGATATATTCATGTATGGATGAAGGTTCGTATAATGTAGTGATGAATGTTCTGGAGATTGATTCGTAACCAGAACCATCATCAATATGAAACCAAAATCATCATAAGTACATAAATTGAACACTAGAGCTTTCACTAGTACATACATACGGCACCAGAACCATCATTAGTAAATAACCATGTCACTACAGCCTCTATCAGTATATGAATATGGCACCAGAAGCACCATCAGTAGATAAATGTATCACCAGAAAGATCATCAGTACAGGACTACATCACCAGAACCACTATCAGTACATTAATGCGTCACCAGAACCACAGCCAGTAAATAAATACACCACCATCATTATCTACATAAATACGGCACCAGAATCATCACTGGTAAATAACTATGTCACTAGAGCCACTATCAGTACATGAATACAGCCCAATAGCCAGCATCAGGAGATAAAGGCATCACCAGAATCATCATCAGTACATGAATACATCACGAGAACCACAGCCAGTAAATAAATACAACATCATCATCATCATCATCAGTGTATGTGGACACCACCAAAACTATCACTAGTACATGAATACATCACCAGAACCACCATCAGTACTGTTGGGGTGATCTCGTAATGTGAGATCTTAGTGACTGCCTGCCCCTGACCTGATAAATATGAGCCGAATGCATGCATAGAAGACGGACATCAGACACAAGGTCAGGTGTGCTCCTCTCTTGGCCAGTGCTGTCACAGAACTGACTTTATTAGTATAAACGAAAGACCATGTAATAGGCAGGAAAAGGGCGTTGCTCAGCTTCTCCGGAGCCATTGTACCAGTCTGTATAAGGTCCGTGCTAAGTCTATTCCACATATGGTCTTCAGTGTATCCTCATCACATTCCAAGGATTCTAGGGCATAGTTCCAGCATATAGACACCACCTTGCCACACCACGTCTGAACTAGCTTATGTTAGATTAATAATTGATTTCATTAGCCGTTCTCTCCTTCACAGTACAGCAATAATAAGTTGTATTGTCAAGTCAGGCCCATATACCGTATATACTCGCGTATAAGCCGAAATTTTCAGCCCATTTTTTTTGGCTGAAAGTCCCCCTCTCGGCTTATATGCGAGTCATATATGCCAGGGGGTCGTGGGGTGGGGCGGGGGTGTCAGATCACACTGAGCCCCTCTGGCACGGTCTCTGCAGCCTCCTGCTTGTCCCACTGTCTCAGGCTCCTTCCTTCAGCGGTCATGTGGTACTGCTCATTAAAGTCATGAATATGCGCATATTTATGACTTTAATGAGCGGTACCACGTGACCGCTGAAGGAAGGAAGGGAAACCTTCGGAGAATGGGGCTGCAGAGACCGCGCCAGGAGGGGGTAAGTATACCCGATATTCACCTGTCCCCATTCCAACGCTGCACTCCGCTGTCTGCCGCGTCCTCTGTTAGTGACATTCAGGCAGCAGAGGGCGCGATGACATGGTTACTGCGCGCTGTGCCCTCTGCTGCCTGAACATCACTGACGGAGGACACGGCAGACACCGGCACCTGTTCCCCAGTGAAGGAGAGGTGAGTATGTCTTTTTTTTATTTGCAGCAGCATATGGGGTATAATCTATGGAGCAGCATATGGGGGCATAATCTGGGGGCAGCATATGGGGGCATAATCTATGGAGAATTTTATGTAGCAGCATATGGGGCATAATCTATGGAGCACCTTATGGGGCAGCATATGGGGGCATAATCTATGGAGCATCTTATGGGGGCATAATCTATGGAGCATCTTATGGGTCCTATTCTATGGAGCATCTTATTGGGCCATTATTAACCTTTGTGCAGCATTATATGGGGTGTATTTTGTATGGAGCATTATATGGGGCTCCTGATTCAATATGGATGTTCAAAAACATTTAATCTACTGATGTCTCAATTACAGTAATTTTACTTTTATTGGTATCTATTTTTATTTTTGAATTTTACCAGTAGCTGCTGCATTTTCCACCCTAGGCTTATACGCGAGTCAATAAGTTTTCCCAGTTTTTTGTGGAAAGAGTAGGGGGGTCAGCTTATACACGGGTCGGCTTATACACAAGTATATACGGTACATTTGGTATTCAATTAAATTAAATGATTATTAAGAAAAAATCAAGACAATTAATGCAGGGGTGAGAATAAATTACCAAAAAGAAGGGGCTGTTATACCGCTCCGCCATACTCACCCGGCCTCCGCTCCCACGCCACAGTCGCCCTCCGCAGCCTCTCTCCACCCGACGGCCGCGGCGGTCACCTGAGACAGGCCCGCGACCGATGCCTTCCCTGCATGCTATGCACATGCGCCATAGGCCGCGCCTCCTTCCTGCTTCTTATGCTCCGGCTGTGCCCTGACTCGGAAGCACCTTTGGACCAATGGCTGACCAGACGGAGCCATATCAGGCCGCTTCCCCCTGAGGGAGGCGCCTGATCGTTGTGTTTCCTGACACTCTGGCCTCGCTCCATCGTGCACACTATGCTCCTGCAGTTCCTGTCTCTGGGAAACTGTTAGGCGTCGGCTTCCTGGCACTGCACAGCGGGAATCCAGAGCCAGACATCCTGCGGTCTCCCATTCCTCTCCGACCGCTCGGACTCCTGCTCAGCAATCTCGGCTGGCCAGGCATCTCCCTCTGACTCGTTCTGTGAGCTTGGATGTTGCTGCCACCTCTGGTGCGGCAATGGTGACGCAACCTGCTTTGCAGGGAACTGCTCCCGAGGCTAAGTCCTCATGCCGTGCTACTAGGCATGCCCACAACTTGTCCTCTCAGTGGAGAGCAGGGGTCACATGTGCAGGTCCTATGTCGGATCTGATTGGTCCTTCCTATAGTACTGGAAGGTCCCGGAAGCGCATGGCTATAAAAAGCCCGCATGGCGGCTCGGCCATGCGCTAGTGTAGCATATTATGCTGTGTGTGTATGGTGATGGATGCATGGACTGGTGACTGACTCATTTGAAACCCCTTCCCTCGGTTATGACGAATGGTGACAGATTGTTGGGTAGTCAGCGCCAGGTTGTGGCCAGCTACATGCCACTGTGCCTCCTGCACGACACACTAGCGTCCGACGGTGCTCGGTCGTTCCGCTCAGCAGCGATAGTTATTGCCGCGCTGCGGTTGCAGCGTTCTTGGCGTCTGCGGTTGCAGCGTCATTCGCTGGGTATCCTGTGAAGTAAACAGGGCCAGCGTCCTCATACAACTCTGTTGTCTTAGCGACTCTGTGTGTGAACAGAGCCGTACTTAGCGTTCGGGTGACGTTAACCCGAGCGCAGTACCTCACCTTTCGGTGCATCCGCCATTACTTAGCAGCGGTCTTGTCACCTACCGCACGGTGGACCCCGGGCGGCGAACGCACCTCCTATTATTTATATCTGGTGCGTTCCGCCGACCCTAACATTACACTAGCGCCAGGGTCTGGCTAGTAATGGCGGATGAACAGCGACTGCTGCAGCACATCCGGCAGCTGCAGGGCAGGTTGGCGGCTCTCGAGCGTTCAGCCTCAGCTGCAGATGTTACTGCAGTCGCTGTTCAGGCAGCCACAGAGGCTGTTTCCCGTGTGACCACTGCCATCCCTGTCCCGACTTTGTCCCACCTCCCGCTGCCCGAAAAGTTCTCGGGTGATAGTGCAGCTTGTAGGGGTTTCGTAAGCCAGTGCTCTTTGCAGCTGGAGCTGCTGGCCGCCCGATTCCCCTCCGAGCGGGCTAAAGTGGGATTTATTATTTCCCTTCTGTCGGGCAGGGTTTTGGAGTGGGCCACACCGCTGTGGGATCGTGGTGATCATGTGGTGCAGGGTGCTTTGCGGTTCTTAGACACTCTGAAACAGGTCTTCCTGGGACCACGAGTCACCCATGACACCGCGCTCCGGCTGCTGGCACTGTCACAGGGCTCGTCCATGGTCAGTCACTTCGCCATCCAGTTCCGGACGCTGGCCTCAGAATTAGAGTGGCCAGATAAGGTCCTCATTCCGGCGTTCTGGAGAGGTTTGACTGGCCATGTGAGGGACGCTCTGGCCACCAGGGAGATTCCCGCTACACTGGAGGAGCTTATCTCTGTCTCAACCCGAATCGATCTTCGCTTCATCGAGCGAAGGTTGGAACGGGACCAGTGTAGGCAGAGGTTTAGGTTGGCACCTTGTTTTTCTAGACCTCTGGAATCCCCCGATCGGGCGTCCGAGCGTCAGGGGGCTTCCCGTGAGGGATCTAGACTCCGGTCCGCTCGAGCTCCTGTGAGCTGTCATATTTGTAGGCAGGCCAGTCACCTCGCCAACCGGTGCCCACAGCAGCAGGGAGAACGCTCGCGCCTAGTGGCCGTAGGAGGCGGCGCACTAAAGCCAGCGACGTTTTCCTCCAAGCTGTCCTTTAAGGGGACTCTTGGGTTTAATTCTTCCACTCTGGCGGTGGAGGTTTGCGTGGATTCCGGGGCGGAGGGCAATTTTATGTCGTCAGCCTTCGCCCAACGGCACGCTATACCTCTGGTTATGATGTCTACACCAGTCACCGTCAGAGTGGTAAACGGCACCACTCTACCCTCGCAGATAACTCACCAGACCGTCCCCTTGGTACTCTCTGTGGCTCCGTCTCATCAGGAGACGATATCCCTCCTCGTCATGCCCGAGGGTATTGACCAGGTACTTCTAGGGGTTCCCTGGCTGCGGTATCACTCCCCCCCATATAGAGTGGTCCTCAGGGAGGATTATTGGGTGGAGTAAGTCATGTGAGGGTAGATGTCTGAGGGAGTGCGTTCAGGTTGCCTCCACCAAGGTTCCCGCTGATCTCTTCTCGCTCCCCAAACACTATCGGCAGTATGCAGACGTGTTCTCCAAAAAGGCGGCGGAGACCCTTCCACCGCATCGCCCCTATGACTGTCCTATTGACCTCTTGCCTGGTGCTGAGCCTCCCCGGGGTCGAGTCTATCCCCTATCTCTCCCGGAGACTGAGGTCACGTCTCAGTACATCAGGGAGAATCTGGCAAGAGGATTCATTAGGAAGTCAGTGTCACCAGCGGGGGCGGGATTCTTCTTCGTCCAGAAGAAGAGTGGGGTATTACGTCCTTGCATTGATTACAGGGGTCTTAACGCCATCACCGTTAAGAATAAATATCCACTGCCCCTGATATCAGAACTGTTTGATAGGCTACGAGGAGTGAAGGTATTTTCCAAACTTGATCTGCGGGGGGCTTACAACCTGATTCGCATCCGTGATGGGGATGAATGGAAGACGGCATTTAACACCAGGGACGGGCACTATGAATACCTGGTGATGCCCTTCGGGCTCTGTAATGCCCCGGCCGTCTTCCAGGACTTTGTGGACGATATCTTCCGGGATATGCTTACCACCTCGGTTGTAGTCTATCTGGATGATATCCTCATCTACTCTCCAGATATTGACTCCCACCGGAGAGAAGTTTGCAAAGTTTTCGATCGCCTGCGGGCGAACTCCCTCTATGCCAAGTTGGAGAAGTGTGTGTTTGAGCAGGAGTCCTTGCCTTTTCTGGGCTATATCATCTCGGCCCAGGGATTGGCCATGGATCCTGCCAAGCTACAGGCGGTGATGGATTGGCAGGAACCTCATTCTCTCAAAGCGGTGCAGCGCTTTATGGGGTTCATAAATTATTATCGCCAATTCATCCCCCACTTCTCGACTTTGGTAGCACCCTTGGTAGCCCTCACCAAGAAGGGTGCAAATCCCAAGTTGTGGTCGGAACCGGTCTCCAAGGCCTTCTCCACCATTAAGTCCCATTTCGCTAGCGCTCCCATTCTACATCGCCCCGATGTAGACAAGCCCTTCATTCTGGAAGTGGATGCCTCTTCCGTCGGTGCTGGAGCAGTCCTGTTCCAGAAGGACACGCAAGGTCGTAAGCATCCATGCTTCTTTTTCTCCAAGACCTTCACACCGGCGGAGAGGAATTATGCCATCGGGGACAGGGAGTTGCTAGCGATGAAGTTGGCCTTCTCGGAGTGGAGACACCTCCTGGAGGGGGCTTGTCACCCTTTCCAGGTGTTCACCGACTACAAAAACTTGGTGTATTTACAAACAGCCCAGCGGCTAAACTCTCGCCAGGCTAGATGGTCCTTGTTCTTTTCTCGCTTCCATTTCACCCACCACTTTCTCTCCGGGGTGAAGAACGTCCGGGCCGATGCTCTCTCCCGCATCGTGGTGTCATCGGAGGAAGAGGAGGAGGAGCCTCGGCTGATCGTCCCATCCGAAAGCCTGAGGACTGTGGCTCCGGTTGCCCTTGAGTCTGTGCCTCCGGGCAAGACATTTGTCCCTGCACGTCTGCGACCGGAGGTCCTCTCTTGGGCTCACTCGTCCAGAGTGGGTGGACATTTTGGGACAAAACGGACCTTCGACCTTTTGGCGAGGACGTACTGGTGGCCACATATGGCGCGTGACGTCAAGGACTATATTGAGGCATGCGTCTCTTGCGCCCGGAATAGGTCCTCTCGGCAGCGGCCCGCTGGGCTTCTTTTCCCTCTGCCGATAGCAGACAGGCCCTGGGAGATGGTCGGTATGGACTTTGTGGTGGGGCTACCCAGGTCCTGCGGCAGCACGGTCATTTGGGTTTTCACCGACCATTTCTCTAAGATGGTGCACCTGGTACCTCTCTCCCGGTTACCATCAGCGCGGGGCCTGGCAGTCTTGTTCATCAAGCACGTTTTCCGCCTGCACGGCATGCCGGACAAGAGTGTCAGTGACCGAGGTCCTCAGTTTGCGTCCCGGTTTTGGAGAGAGCTCTGTTCTCTACTCAGCATTGAGCTGAATCTCTCCTCGGCCTATCATCCCGAGACGAATGGGTTGATAGAGAGAGCCAACCAGACCTTGATAACATATCTTCGACATTTTGTCTCAGCCAGGCAGGACGACTGGGCATCCTTGCTGCCGTGGGCAGAGTTCGCGCTGAACAATGCTGTGGCCGACTCTACCGGTCAAACCCCATTCCTCCTAAATTACGGTCAGCATCCGCGCGTTCCTGTGCCCATGCCCGTGTCTTCCACCGACTCCAGGGTGGCAGACTGGGCGGTGGAGGCACGTGACATTTGGGATCGCACCCAGGATGCTATCCGAGCTTCCAAGGAGAGAATGAGGATCTCCGCTGACGCACACCAGCGTCCTGCTCCAAGCTTCTCCCCTGGCGACATGGTATGGCTCTCTACCCGAAACATTAAACTGCGGGTTGAGTCGCCCAAGTTCGCGCCACGATACATTGGCCCATTCAAGGTCCTTGACCGACTTAGCTCGGTGGTCTACCGTCTGGCTCTTCCTCCACATTTGGCCATCTCGGACGTGTTCCATGTGTCCCTCCTCAAACCAGTTCACATGGCCCGGTTTTCCGAGCCATCTGCCGGGTCATCAGACTTATCGTCTGACGAGTTTGAGGTTAATGCCATCGTGGGGCGCAAGTTTGTCCGTGGCAAAAAATTTTATTTGGTGGACTGGAAGGGTAATGGTCCCGAGGCTCGGACCTGGGAGCCGGTGGAAAACAATCACGCACCGCTCCTGATTGCGGCTTTTGAGCGCAGTGAGGCTCAGAGGGGAGGGGGCCCTAGGAGGGGGGGTAATGTTAAGCGTCGGATTCCTGGCACTGCACAGCGGGAATCCAGAGCCAGACATCCTGCGGTCTCCCATTCCTCTCCGACCGCTCGGACTCCTGCTCAGCAATCTCGGTTGGCCAGGCATCTCCCTCTGACTCGTTCTGTGAGCTTGGATGTTGCTGCCACCTCTGGTGCAGCAATGGTGACGCAACCTGCTTTGCAGGGAACTGCTCCCGAGGCTAAGTCCTCATGCCGTGCTACTAGGCATGCCCACAACTTGTCCTCTCAGTGGAGAGCAGGGGTCACATGTGCAGGTCCTATGTCGGATCTGATTGGTCCTTCCTATAGTACTGGAAGGTCCCGGAAGCGCATGGCTATAAAAAGCCCGCATGGCGGCTCGGCCATGCGCTAGTGTAGCATATTATGCTGTGTGTGTATGGTGATGGATGCATGGACTGGTGACTGACTCATTTGAAACCCCTTCCCTCGGTTATGACGAATGGTGACAGATTGTTGGGTAGTCAGCTCCAGGTTGTGGCCAGCTACACGCCACTGTGCCTCCTGCTCGACACACTAGCGTCCGACGGTGCTCGGTCGTTCCGGCGCCGTCGCTCAGCAGCGATAGTTGTTGCCGCGCTGCGGTTGCAGCGTTCTTGGCGTCTGCGGTTGCAGCGTCATTCGCTGGGTATCCTGTGAAGTAAACAGGGCCAGCGTCCTCATACAACTCTGTTGTCTTAGCGACTCTGTGTGTGAACAGAGCCGTACTTAGCGTTCGGGTGACGTTAACCCGAGCGCAGTACCTCACCTTTCGGTGCATCCGCCATTACTTAGCAGCGGTCTTGTCACCTACCGCACGGTGGACCCCGGGCGGCGAACGCACCTCCTATTATTTATATCTGGTGCGTTCCACCGACCCTAACAGAAACGACTCCACCTAGGTCAGGCAAGAGAGGCCTTCCTAGGTGATGATGATTCCTCTCAACCCCTTACGATTTCTGTGCTTTTGGTTTCAGGGGGGAGGCGTGGTTCCGAGGTGGGCTACGTGGATTCGGGCTCAGCGGGTAACTTCATTCGGCCGGAAGAGGTAGACAAATACCAAATTCCTGTGGTCACTCTATCTAACCCAATTCAGATTGCCACCGTGGATGGCAAACCGCTACAGGTGACCGTCACCTTGGTCACTGAAGAGGTGGGGTTGCAAATCAGAGCCTTACATCGAGAGAAAATAGCCTTTTACGTTTTACCTAAGCTCTCTCACGTCATTCTACTCGGTCTTCCATGGTTAAGGACTCATCAGCCTGTTCTCGACTGGTCTTCTGGGGAGATACTCAGCTGGGGGCACCCGTGCCAAGCTCGCTGTCTGACTCCTGTCCGCCTGGCGGCCGCTCCACGGTCACCTCCAGGCCTCCCGGGTCTTCCTCCAGCTTACAGCTCCTACGCCGATGTTTTTGATAAGAAGGAAGCGGAGGTCCTCCCTCCACACCGGCCGTTTGACTGCCCAATTGAACTTGTTTCCGGTTCAACCCCCCCAAGGGGCAGAATCTACCCTCTGTCTCCCGCAGAGACCACCGCCATGCCCGAGTACGTCCGAGAGAACCTCGCCAAAGGCTTTATACGGAAATCCTCTTCGCCCGCGGGAGCCGGGTTCTTCTTCGTCAAAAAGAAGGACGGAACTCTACGGCCATGCATTGACTATAGGGGCTTGAATGAGATTACCATCAAGAACAGGTACCCTCTTCCACTCATTCCGGAACTGTTTGACCGTCTCAGAGGGGCTCGGGTCTTTACCAAGCTGGACCTCAGAGGAGCCTACAATCTGGTCCGTATCCGTGCAGGTGACGAGTGGAAGACCGCTTTCAACACTCGAGATGGCCATTACGAGTACCTGGTCATGCCCTTCGGTCTTTGCAATGCTCCTGCAGTCTTTCAAGAGTTCGTCAATGAGATCTTCCGGGATCTCTTGTACTCCTGTGTGGTCGTGTACTTAGACGACATCCTCGTCTTCTCGCCGGACCTCTCCTCCCATAGAAAGTGTGTCCGCCTGGTGCTTCAGCGCCTTCGGGAGAACCGTCTGTATGCGAAGATCGAGAAATGTCTCTTCGAACAGACCTCTCTGCCATTCCTGGGTTACATTATCTCCGACGCTGGTCTATGGATGGATCCCGAGAAGTTGTCTGCCATCCTCAAATGGCCTCGCCCCGTCGGATTGAAGGCGATACAATGATTCCTCGGGTTCGCCAACTATTACCGGCAATTTGTCTCCCACTTCTCCGCGATCACAAGACCCATTTCTGTGCTCACCCGTAAAGGATCTACTTCCAAGGATTGGTCTCCTGAGGCAGAGGAGGCCTTTCTGAACCTAAAACGGGCTTTCTCCACGGCTCCGGTCCTTCATCGCCCTGAGAGCGATCGACCTTTTGTACTCGAGGTGGACGCTTCCTCGACTGGTGCCGGGGCGGTGCTGTCCCAGAGAACCGCCTCCGGTCGCCTGCACCCTTGTGGCTTCTTCTCGAAGGCCTTTTCTCCATCCGAGTGTAACTGCTCGATCGGTGACTGGGAACTTTTGGCCATCAAGTTGGCCTTGGAGGAATGGCGCCACCTCCTGGAAGGAGCCGTCCATCCTTTTGTCATCTTCTCGGACCACAAGAATCTGGCCTATCTCCAGTCTGCCCAGAGACTAAACCCTCGCCAGGCCAGATGGTCTTTATTTTTTGCCCGATTTGATTTCGAGCTCCGATTCCGTCCTGGCAACAAGAATTCCAAAGCCGACGCCCTGTCCAGGGTCTTCCAACCACACGAATCCACGGAGGAACTGTCGCATATCATTGATCCCACTAGAATCATCACCGTGGCTCCAGTGAACTGGCTTACTCCTCCACCTGGCAGGAAGCTTGTGCCAGAGAATCTCAAGCAAAAGGTTCTTCTAAGGGGGCACTCCTCCTAACTGGCCGGCCATGCCAGAACTAAGAAGACCCTTGACCTTATCAAACGTCACTACTGGTGGCCCTCACTTCGCCAAGATGTACTCGACTTTGTGGCTTCTTGTCCATCCTGTGCAAAAAACAAGGTGCCACGGAGATCTCCGTCCGGCTTGTTGCTTCCGTTGCCTGTCCCTACGGTTCCTTGGGAGAACATTGCCATGGATTTCATCACCGACCTACCCTGCTCTGCGGGCTGCTCAGTCATTCTGGTGGTGGTGGATCGTTTTTCCAAGATGGCTCACTTCATCCCTCTGCCCGGTCTTCCCTCAGCGCCAGAGCTGGCCGAAATCTTCATTCATCAAGTCTTCAGGCTTCATGGACTACCTCGACGCATTCTGTCTGACCGAGGGGTTCAGTTTACCTCCAAGTTCTGGCGTTCGCTTTGTAAGCTCATGAACGTTTCCCTCGACTTCTCCTCGGCCTACCATCCACAGTCCAACGGACAAGTAGAGCGTACCAACCAGACGCTTACGGGATACTTACGTCACTTCTCTAACGCCCACCAGAACGATTGGGTCAACTTATTCCCCTGGGCAGAGTTCGCTTATAACAACCATGCTGGTGAGTCTTCGGCCAAGTCTCCGTTTTTCATTGTTTTTGGCAGACATCCCGATGTTACTGTCGTCCTACTCCAGTCCTGCCTTGTGTTCCTGCCGTCCTACTCCAGTCCTGCCTTTGGTGTTCCTGTTGTCCTACTCCAGTCCTGCCTTGTGTTCCTGCCGTCCTACTCCAGTCCTGCCTTCAGTGTTCCTGCCGTCCTACTCCAGTCCTGCCTTCAGTGTTCCTGCCGTCCTACTCCAGTCCTGCCTTCAGTGTTCCTGCCGTCCTACTCCAGTCCTGCCTTCAGTGCTCCTGCCGTCCTACTCCAGTCCTGCCTTCAGTGCTCCTGCCGTCCTACTCCAGTCCTGCCTTCAGTGCTCTTGCCGTCCTACTCCAGTCTCAGTCTTACTCCGGTCCATCCAGAGCCGCCCCTCTCGGTACTGGCTACCTTGGTACTCGAACCCCTGGGCCTGCTCCTAACGGTCCCTGTATAGGGGTCGGTTCCACCTGGCAGCTAGCCCGGGGTCCCTCGGTGCCACAGTCCAGAGGGTCCACTCTCGGAGTTTCCCGCTCCAGACCACCCGCGCTAACAGGGGCAACACAAGGAGTCTATTGCACAGATATTATGCACTTCAATGTACTATGGCTATATAGGATGCAATATGGTTGTAAAAAGAATTAATAAGCCACAAAAAATAAGAAAATTGATATACTGATATTATACATAATCATAAAGTGCAAATAGTGAAAAAATCATTCATAAAAAGCACAAATTTGTAAAGACCAATCTATATATAAAAAGTGCAATGTCCAGAAATTCACAGACAGTGGGCTTAGGCACAAGTTTGTAAAGACCAATACATATATAGAGTGCAATATGCACGAATTCATAGACAGTGGGCTTAGGCCCACAACCGCATAAATGTATATCACTAATTCAACAAATGACTAGTGTAGATAGCCATGTGGGCAGAGATAAATATATGTCACAACAGATATCCATTTAAATAAAAATGCTCAGTGGCAGGTTCTAAATAGAGGTGCCAATGACAATTAGTCATATATGCGGCTGCAAGTAAACTGTATTGAAAAGAACATATACATGTGCCAAAAAATTGCACTCAATCAATATATTATGCCAATGTGCGATAGATCTCCAGGATGCGCCCGTCCCCGACGCGCGTTTCGACGTCTGCCTTCGTCAGTTTTTTTTTCGTTGTGATATGACTTGATATCCGATTTGTCCTTATTTGTCTTATATTGTCCATTTGTGCTTTGATAAGGCTTATCATATAATTTTTAACACCATTTATAATTTTCCTTAAACATGCAACTTTGACCTTGGTATTTTGTTGAACCATATACATTTGGATCTCATGAACCAACAACTCCCAATATGTATTAAACAATGATAAGGAGATGCTGGGAGTGGTTGTTATCAGTCATTATCAGACTGCGGACCATGCAGGAACCACAATACTGATGAAACGCAGGCATATGTAAATGTTTACATCCAGGTACCTAATAGGTGACATCTTCTCTGATTGAGTGGTTTCCTTCTTCTTATTTCCATCTTGACCAGATGCCATGATGACTTTTCACATCCACAGCTGTTCTCTGCAGACTTCTCTCTTCTCCAATCTTCTGGAGCACATCCCCACATGGTGACCTTAAAAGTCAAAGTGTTACTAGATTGCCTTCTGCACAAAGATATCTGTCCATACTATGCCCTAAATAAGCCTCCTATGGTGTATGGCCTCTACACTGTCTGCCTTACTAATCCACAACCACATTACTGTGTGCCATCATCAGCTATAACTGCTACAATGTCATTTTTTCTTCTCCAGCCAGATGGCGTCGCCGTCAGGATATGTGCACACGATGCATATTTGCTGCGGATCCGCCGCGGATGTTTCCGCGTAGAAACGCTGCAGATCCGCACTGTGATTTACAGTACAATGTAAATCAATGGGGAAAAAAAATTCTGTGCAGATGGTGCAGAAAAATCAGTGCGAATTTGCTGCGGGTTTAAAAGAAGTGCATGTCACTTCTTTTCTGCGGTTTTGCTGCAGTTTTCCACTTGCTCCATTCTACAAAACCGCAGGTGGAAAACCGCAGTGGAAAACCGCACAAAAACCGCAAAAAAAAGGAAGAAATCCGCAGGAAAAATGCAGGTCATTAAATCCGCGGGAGGATCCGCACCGTGTGCACATGGCCTCACCTGCACAACAGCAGCTATTGGATCTCTATACAAACCGATATCTGCTGCTGCGCAGGCTCCCCGGCGCCATTTTCAAAATGACTTTCTTTTTTTTCCCTCGCTCAAGTAAATCTGCAAAAGGCATTCAGTGCACAGTAACCATGCGATTATGATGAAGCGCATTTATCATGCAAACTGCAGGGCAGGCAGTGAGAGATCAGTGGGGGGTCAGTAGTCTGCATTATGAATATCTCATCGGAGCACCACATACATGAACCCCGTCCTAGGGCACGAGAATCTCAATAATATGAAACTGAAAATAAAGATTAAGAAACAGCCACAAGACGGCTTTCATCAACCAAGGCATCATTTTATTCAGTATAACAGCACCGACCTGACATTGTGTGTAGGTCACTATGCACAATCCTGCTGACAGGTTCCCTTTAAGTAGGCGGCTTTATATCACAAGAGTGGATTTCGTTAGGAAATGGATAAGGCAAAAATGGAGCATTACAGAACAGAAGAAATTACTAGAGAGAGTGATAAAATATGACGGTGTGGTTTTGCTCCTCTCAGAATTTTGAAAATTGTGTGAACAATTGGAAAAAAAATGTGGAGAGCATTAAACCTCGGGGGAGAGATAATCAACAGCTTAAACATCAGTGAGTTTTTTATTTTTATATATTTGCTTATGTGGGTTTTTTATTATTATTTTTTTCTGAACAATTAGAAAAAGGTTGGGAGTGAAGGAATTAGGCCGGGGTCTCACTCGCGAGTGCAATGCAAGAAAAGTGTGCGAGTCTCTCGCCTCAATCCCCGGCACTGCCACCGGTGGCTCGGAGCAGAGCGTTCAACTGCAAAGAAATACATGCAGCCGCACACTCCGGTCCCGAGTGCCAGCGGTAGTGCCAAGTATTGAGGCCAGAGACTCTCGTGAGTTTCTCGCATTGCACTCACAAGTGTGACCCGGCCTTAGGAAGATTGTTGTTTTTATCGGATTTCCTCTTTTTGTATCTCTACAGTATGTTTTGTACAATAAAGTTGTAAAATTCAAAAAATGAGCAAACAATTACAGGGTTCTAATGATGTCACAATGGGCTGGAGGCTATAGAATGCCCCGTCACCCAGGGTTCCGTTGAGGGTTTTAGTAGGCGTTTGTGGAGAGAGGAGTGTTGTGAGCGACTTGTGCAAATATGATGCCAAGAAAGCGATTTAAGAGTATTATAGTTCTCTGTGATACCGAGGACAGCAGCGATGATGACGATTTACATCAGGTGAGCATCATTTTATATTCTTAAATAAATAAAAAATATTTGGGATAAAAGTTCAAGAAAAGATGGTGGGACAGAAAATAGCGCTCCAAGTAGATGAGGCGATAACTCGGATCATGATTGCAGAGTGAAGACTGCGTCACTTGTAATATTTGTGACAATATGTCCATGTACTGGATACATAACATTGCATGAAGACACATAAATGTCACCACCGCCCCTATCCATAGCCTAACCATAAGTGTCCCATACCCCCGCTATACTCTGTACGTGGAATAAGCACAATGGAGACCACACTCATATCGCTGCCCACCTGTAATCAGTGGAATATGGGGTAAGATTATAGATTGGAGATGTTCATGGTTATAGATTCTATCTGACATATTTGCCATTTTTTCAGTCTCATCGAAGAAAGAGGCCAATACCGAGGTCTCCAGGCCAAGATAACACCACTGGCTTCAATTCGGGCCCGACTCCGAGTTTACCAGGTACTGTAACCCTAATCTAGTGAAGTCTCTGAGGTATTAATAAGCCATTGTAGTCACCGGGTGCAGATCACGTGCACATTGTGGTCAGGGCTTGGATTTATCGTTATTATTCGTCTATGGTAGAGTTTATAGCAAACATTTCTGTTCAGCATTTGGTCAGGAATATTCATGCAGGCGTTATAAAGTCAGGCAGAAATGGGATTTGTGGATTGCTTCTCATGGTGGCCATGTACAGGGCGGATTACTGTAGCTGAAGGTGATTGTTTTGCCCCATGTACCTATAGGGAAACACTGGATAATTTATTAGGATTTATTTCTTTTGATATTGAGCCTCGGTCGTTGCTATTACAATAGTCTAATAAGAGAGTTATATTGTGTTTCCCCCACAGATCTGAGTTTACCACCAACAGATCATGGTCCGGACAGTACCACCTGGTAAGACACGTTTCCTCCATTACTAAGTACAAGATGGGGATTAATGATTAATGGTGGCTCATTACCTGTTACATTTATTCCACAGCTCCGATTACATCATTATTGATGATGATGATGATGATTCCAATAGAGCAGCAACTTCCATGTATAATAGTAAGTTATTATTTCTAGACACAATCCAGGTTTATGTTATTGTAGAGGTAACAATTACTTTTCTGTACTGTCACAGGTCAGTTTCCAAATCTAACAATTACAAGGGCGCTGATCAGGAGTTGGAACAGCGAGCCACCTGGGAAATGTGCTGTAAATGCCAGTGTCAGAGAATGACAGCAGCATTTAACAGGTGAACAGAAGCAGGCAGAGCTACAATCCACTCTCGGCTGTCAGAGGCAGATGATGGCTGAATGACACAACCATCATCTGCCATGAAAGAGGCGGGCTCAACTCCTTAGCCCTCTCCATTCATTCTCTACTGATGAGCGTCGTACATGGTTGTTAAGGGGTTAAATTACAGATACCTTACAGAGGTAATCCTATTTTACGCATGCTTGATTGGTGTGGATCCTGTGTCTCGGATATTTCCATATTGGGAGAGCAAGTCACCGCCATGTTGACTTATGGCCATTGTTATCCTTAGAGAATTTATTACAGATGTGCAGTACATTTGCTTGTGTCTTTTTGGAAACCCAATAGACATCAATGGAGAAATCCCTGCACCAAGGCATCCCACATCTCCATTAAAACCATGGAGGCTACCATGAATCAGCAAATGAGGTGAAAATGGACCCCTACCATTTGAGGGTCCACCCTCCGGCCATTGAGGACATGTTCACTTCTGATCTTGTACTGAGCACATACAACATTACTAAGGATATATTACCTGAGCAACAGGTGGGATAGACATCTGAGAAAGTTTATGGACCCTGATGTTGCTGAACCCCATTAATATATCAGATCCTGATCTGAAGGGAAGATCCTGTGGATTTCTGGTGGTCTGGTCAGCTATGTGTTCTGCTCTGGTCGGATCCCATATTCATAGTCTTATTAGTCCTCTACACTCTATATTTATAGACCCCTCTCTAGTACGGGCTGCATACTAACACGTCTGATTTGAGCCTTATAAAAAGTATTTTCACTCTTCCATATTTCTGTACAGATCATTTACCATCTGACAGCGAAGAGAGCTCCGCTACAGAGGAGAGGTAAGTTAGATCCATCTACCTCTATATAAAGCCATGAACTAGGCGAGATGTTTCCTGTGGATTTATATATGATTCTTATCTTTGCCAGGACACCACGATGTAACATCCCCGGCTGTTTCCTGGAAGAAATTATTTCTCCTCCTTCCATCTATGTTACCCACTTCCAGGAAAATAAGGAGGAGCTGGTGGAGCGACTGTACAACTTGTACAACCTGACAGTCTTCGATAATAAGGTATCACATCTTGTCATGGGTTTCTGGGTGATACATGACTTCTCTATTATCTCCCCATTTAAACAATCAATTCCAAGAAAAATGGCTCTAACTTTCTGAAAGGCAGATTCCTAACCCCATTGTCATGTTTCTGTAATATAGTTATTGAATATCTCAGGTAAATCTCACTTAGTTTGGTGAATGCCGTCACCCTCTTCCTATCTGTGGGACGAGAGGAAACCTTAGATGATCCACCATGCAGAGACAAAAAGATTAGCATTTTTTGGCTTGACGTTCAAAGGATTTTTACATTTATTTATAAAAAACATTTAGTTGATATTTGGACATTTTAGAATAAGGTTATTTTTATTTTTGTTCTCACATCTTGGACTTCTCGGTAGACCCCGCGCCCCATACAAGTAGACCAGTGCTGTAAATGACATATGAGAGTTGGGGACTTTGTAAGATTGGGGGTCAAAGAGTTTACAGATGTAATGGAATTTGTTTTCTTTATTTTAGCTCCCTTTGAAAATGGACATTTTGTGGAGCAAGAGGCTGACAGCATCCGCCGGCCAATGCTGGAATAAGCTGCAGGACAACCTCCGTTTCTCATATATTGAGCTTTCTGAAAAAGTCTGCGATTCTGCCGGTAGGTTTCACATCACATCCATCCTACAGCTTCATAAGACAACCTGTATACAGGGCAAAAAATCTGCTACTTGTTATGCAGAACATCTTACAAACTCATTATACATACTGTCATAAGAAAAACTAAGTACACCCTCTTTTAATTCTAGTATTTTGCATATCAGGAGAAAATAAAAAAAAGTATCAGCTCCATAGAAAGTCCTAAAAGTAGGGAAATACAATCTCAGAAAACAACGTGAAAAAAAATATATTGCATCATTATTTAACAAAAAGTAGGCCAAAAGGCAACAACGGTGTGTGATAAAGTACACCGTCGATGCAACTTCAAGTTATTGCTGCTAAAGATGATTCTAAAAGCTATTGATTGATGGGGTGTACTTATTTTTTTACTCTCTGCTTCTGCATTTTGAAGTAGGTTTCGGTAAATAAATAACGGCACGGTTGACTTGTCACGTGTTGTTCATCTCATGATGTATTTTGTATTTTGTCCTGCTATGTAAAACCAAATAGTTCAATCAGGGTGTACTCAGATTTTGCCATAACTGTATAACCTCTTGTTTTAGAGCGAGTACGATCCACACTTGCGCATGAGATGTGCCATGCCGCCACTTGGATAATCAACGGTGAACGCAAAGACCACCATGGCTTGTTATGGCAGGCTTTCACAGGAAGGGTAAACCTTATCCATCCCGAGCTGCCAAAAGTGACGGAATATCACAATTATACCATCAACTACACCTACAAGTACAAATGCCACCGGTGTGATAAAGAGTAAGTGGATTTTATGACCCATCTCCTCCGGACACACAATCACTGCGGAGAGACGTCCGTGCGGTTCTGTTGGTGGAATGCTTTCATACTTTACTACTATCAGAGCGGACTGACGTCTGGGGGGCGGTAGGGTTTAGGATGCTACGTGTTATATTTTCTGTGCTGGGCCAGTTCTTAATATATTGATTTCAATTTGTTCTTGTTAATATAATCCATGGTATTAATGAGCGTTCATTCCAGTCCAGTAACCAATATTCCTCTTATCTTTGCAGAATTGGGCGATTTAGACCAATACCTGGCAATAAACGTAAATGCCGCCGGTGCGGAGGACGAATGCGACAACTACCCAGCAGCTAAACATGTAACTATTCTTCAGAATATTTAGTCTCTAATTTGGTTTCTTTAAAATGTAAAGTTGAGACACTTTTATATATTTTCCCCTGAGTAGCGAGACAATGAATATCTGTGTTCATCACCAGCAATTAGCGGTAAAGATCCAGAATCCGTCCTCATAGGTTCCAGATAAGCCCCGGTTACATTTCCCATAACTTGCTGGCTATGGAATGATTGACCATTCCCAGCAATTATCTACAATGCTCTGGAAAACCTTCTATGAGTTTACGCTTTGTTGGATGTAATTATTTTCTTTCTATTTTCAGGTTCATTATTGGAACAGTGAGATTCCTCTAAATATTGTCATCTCATCCACCTGTGATGGAGGTAAGAACGAATCTTCCATTATTGTCAGCAATCAATAATAAAAGTGAATTTTACAATATTGAGAATCTGGAGTCTCTAATTTAGTCTTTTATTGAGTTTTATCATTTAAAGATTAAATACTTTTATATATTTTGCCTTTTTCCACCACCGTGTAGGGAGACAATCAGTTTACGTCTTCATCACAAGCAGCGAACAGCAAACATTCAGAATCCACCTCTTCTGATGGACACAAAGCTTCTGACGGGCGTTTTCCAGGTAAATATTTCGGTGGTTTTCCTCCAATCATTCTTGTTTTCAAGAAGTGCAACAGCGAGGACAGTGTAAGCAAGGTGTCATAACAGAAGAAATGCAATATCGGTTTTATTACTGCATTATTTGTTCTAATTATTATTTTTTCTTGCTGCACAATTTTTAAATTCTGTCTGAGAAAGGAAGGAAATGATGAAAGTTATCAGCCTACTGCTGCGGAGGAATCTCCAACACCCAGTCTGACGGGCGAGATGAGCCCCTCTGACATGGCATGCCGTATAGATCTATTGTGAGTGCTCTCACCATAGCCGTATGGCTCATGTCGCATTTATCTCACATTACACTATTATTGGCAGCTTCCTATTTCCAATCTCCACATTGGCCTTCTTTGTAGACAATATATAATGCAATATTTCAGGTCTATTTCACCTTCAGCTGATGACCAGGAATACAATGCTGAAGTTCCTTCTCGGAGTTTGATTCTTTTGATCACCAGTACTTTTTCTCAAGTTTTTTATAAACACCTTTTAATTGTTTTCAGGTTAATGAGAAAGGCGACTTATCGCTTCTACACAGGCATGACACATCGTGGAAGAAAACGGTGAATTCCGGCCCCGACCTGCGCTGAGAACAGTTTCCAAGACCTGGAGAATCTCTACAAGTGCTTTATAATCAGAGCTGCCCAGCAATGGATATGGCGCTGGACATTTGAACTTCAATAGTCATCAATTGCTTTTTTTTTCCTCATTTTTCTGAGTTAGATATAAATACCATTAAAAAATGAATATATTAATTCTTTCCAGTTTGGGATTTTTGTTCTGCAAAACGATGGCTGTTGATAAACATATTACAATCAATGTTGTCTACTTGTGATATTCAGCCATAATCCGCCTCGCACAATCGAGAGGAGCGGAGCTTTGTCTGCTGCTGTTAAACTGTTAAATGCAGCTGTCAATTTGTGAGAGTTGCATTTCAACCCTTAACGTCTAATGACGGACACAGTCCATCATGGCTGGGTGTCAATTTCCGCACCAGGACGGACAGTGTCCATCATGCATGTAAAGTGTCACTAAAACTTGCAAACACCCAGTGATAGTTCAGTGCCGGCAGATGTGTATGACAGCTGAGAGGCACGGAAAGAGGTAGCGTAGTTACCAGGGGGGCAGAGGGTGTTGTTGCCTCGGGCCCCTTGCTTTGAGGGGGCCCACCCAGAGCTACTGCCACTGAGTATACCAACTGAGAAACTGGGTCTGAGCAGAAAAAGTAACTTAATGTGCATGCAAAATGTAATTGCATATGAACACATGACCTTTACACAGAGAAAACCAAAAACAAAACACAAAACAAATATCCTGGAATAAAAAAGTAAAAAAATATATATTGCAAAAATTGCATGAAAGTAGTAATAGTAATAATGAGGGTATTTAGTTAACATAATTTTGATCAAAATAATGTAGAAGCCATCCCGCCACATCACGGCAACCCTTGTGGGACAGTCCTAACTCTTGTATTTAAAACCTTTCCACTTGTCAAGTGACTCCAGAAAAGGGGCAAAAAATGTCCTCCAGATTGGCGTGCCTCGAGTCCAGATGGATCTGGACACTTAAAACTGTGCATCCTCATGGGTTGAACGAAAATTTAAGTTTTGCCCCTTTTCTGGAGTAGGTGTGTACTTTTTGTAATTAGCTGTTTTCTTGTCTTTTGTTTTTAACCTTCCTTTTGTTTTATCTTTTTTAGTATATACAGTGCTTAATATTGTGGATTCCGAAAGGTTTTTGTGGATACATGATGAAGTGGACCATATTCCATCATTTGGATCTTCACATTGAATAACGCCATGTGACGAATTTTACACTATGGACAATGGATGGGTGTTATGAGTTGGGGTTGTTATTATATGAATCCTACCGCTCATACGTCTTGGTATATTGTAGATATACCGTGAGACATGATGTTTACTAAAGTGTATTTCAACTCTATCTGGGCAATCTAATGTTCTGTATATACAGTTATACTTATATATCCATACTTATGATGGCATAAATTTTTATGTTATATTTTCTATGATTGCTCCAGGTATACCTTTGGTATTTGGATGTATATTAGGGTTATATGTGCGGGTTTGGCTATGAGGGCATCTCTTATTTCTATTTAGCAATAACACTGGTGCTGCGGGCAAAAAATAGGAAGAGGTTATTTATTTTTATATATTTTTTATATATATATGGTTACATCAACATGCTCATTATATTTGGCTTTTGATATTTATTTACCTTTTCAATTGCATGCAGCACCAGTGTTTTATCTGTTATCTATTATTTTTTACTATTCTTGATAATATACTGGCGATCTCATCCCTCAGACCGGCTATTGCTGCCTTTTTGATATGCTGGATCTTTTGCCCCTAACTAATATGGCGCCTATCCATACATGTTTGTTATGCGCATGCCCGATCTACATTGTGTGACTTGTTGGTCCCTCCTCCCGGCCGGCGCATGGCGGCTTTGGGCGTCCGGTCACGTGGGGCCCCACGTCATCCGGACGTCACGGCTGTCCATCTGCCGAGCGTGGGGGTGGGTCCACGGTTACCCGGGTAGCGCTGAATGACTTCCGTCCAATACATGGACTGGCCCTTCCGGTCTCTGCACTATAAGAAGCACTGAGGTTCATTGTCTTATAGCGCCCCCTGACGATGGCTCCCGAAACGCGCGTCGGGGCGGGTACCTGGTCCTTTCACTTGTCGCTGTGCACGGGCACTTGAACTGGTAATGTAGGACAGATTTATATTTCCTTGTCATGACCCTGTGTAATCCACTTTGAGGTTATTATTGTTTTATATAGTGGGCCATCTTCCCACACTACTCTTTGTGTGTTATGACCGTGTGCCATATTACATGATGATATCACTGCTACACTGAGTGGGGTTTGTTCCCACTTTGAGTGGTTGTTATAACATCTCTGTGTTTCTTCCTTTTGTCCTTCCCATTTGGGTTATGCTTGATTGACATTTGAGGACTTCTGGTACCTTTTTTATGACAAGTTACCAACTGTTGCAATTTTTAATGGTATAGTCCCTTGCCCTGTATCCTAAATAAAGCAATTTTATTTATTGACCTGTTTGTTGTCAGGAAGTTTGTTCCTTTCTTCCTTCCCCTTGTAACTTTCATCAAGAAGAACAAGTCATGGATTTCCAATGACTTTTGCATTCCAGTCGCAGACATGGCAGACTAGGCATGGTGTCATTTTTAGTGTCATGCATTGATTTTGCGCTATTGCAGTCTGTGACACGTTTATTGTGGCTTCTGTGCCTACTGTTCCTACTGCTGCTGATGTTACAAACATTTTTTTTAAATGTGGAGACTCCAAGTTTGGTCTCCATATGGTGTGTTGCCTGTAGTGGAAGGGGTGTCACAGCACAATTATACTATTTCCACTCTGGGAAAATTGATGCCACTTTAGTGGTGTAGGACAATTATTTTTTGAAATGTGGAGACACAAAGTTGGGTCTCCATCTGGTGGGTTGCCTGTAGTGGAAGGGATGTCAGAGGCCCATTATACTGTTTCTACTCTGGGAAATATAATGCAACTTTAGTGCTGTGTGACAACAATTTTTTGAAATGTGGAGACACCAAGTTGGGTCTTTATCTGTTGGGTTGACTGTAGTGGCAGGGGCATCAGAGGGTCGTTATACTATTTCTACTCTGGGGAAATTGATGCCACTTTAGTCGTGTAGGACAATTATTTTGTGAAATGTGGAGATTCCAAGTAGCGTCTCCATCTGGTGGGTTGCCTGTAGTGGAAGTGGTGTCAGAGGCGCATTATACTATTTCTAATATGGGGAAACTGATGCCATTTTAGTGGTGTGTGAGAATATTTTTTATAAATGTGGAGACTCCAAGCTGGGTCTCCCTCTGGCGTGTTGCCTGTAGTGGAATAGTTGTCAGAAGCCCATTGTACTGGTTCTACTCTGGGGAAATTGATGCCACTTTATTCGTGTGTGACAATAATTTCTTGAATGTTTGCACTCAAAGTTGGGTCTCCATCTCGTGGGTTACTTGTAGTGGAAAGGCTGTCAGAGGCCCATTGCTCTATTTCTATTTTGGGGAAATTGATACCACTTTATTGGTGTGTGGCAATATTTTTTTAAATGTTTGCACTACAAGTTGGAATTAGAGATGGTGTATTTCACCATGGATGGAAGACACCCCTTGTCAGAAAAGGAAAAGAGAAAACTAACAAAGGACACAGGCAGAGGCGCACATGAATGACAGTGGTTAGAGAGGTGTTAGTATTTTGATATTCAGGCTAAATATTGGTGAATAAATGTGAATTGTCAGCTCTGCTCATGGACCTTAAGGAAGAAGTTGTTCTTCATTTGTATCTGGATCCTCAGTGAAATGTAACAAATGTTTACAGATCTCTGAAGTCAACACTTACTTTCTGACCAGAATGGTTTTCTACATTTGCATAACTTGAAGCTCACGGACCCACCATTTAAAAGCTCCAATGGGGTTCTATATCAGGGACAGGAAATTATTCATTTGAGGAAAGCGTTTGCAAATATCCAATTAGGAGAAGGAGCCACCACTCCTTCTGGGCATGAAATTCCACAAAGGCTTAGAACACGGTGGAGCTGGAGTTCCTATGTAGGGTAATGAAGTAGTTTGGGCTTGGTGAGAATTTTACTAGGTGGATCCAAGGCCGGAACAAGGTATTTTGGTGCCGTAGGCAGATGAAGCCGATGGTGCCCCCCCCCCGATGAACTTTCAGTCCCTAAGTAAAGGAATGGGTCAGAGACTAAAGCGACAGGTCCCCTAACGCCCCTGTCCTTTCCTTCTGATGGGTTGAGTAGCAAGCTGTTAAGACTACTATCAATAGAATTTCTACCTTTTTCACTCAAAAATACCAGCAAAAGTAAAAAGAGTGATGTGATGTACTTTAGAGAAGTGGCTCAACAGGGAGTATTTTTTTTAAGATAGATATAGAATCATTCATTGTTTAAGGACCATTAAAAGAATACAAATCGCTATATTCATCCCTGACAGCCTATATTGTAAATCTCAGACCCAGTGATGGTCATGGAAACTAATATAGCTTAACTATAATGGGGGCTGTTTGCTTTCAGTTAAGATGTCCAGCATTTGGAAGACATCATAATAGAAACTAAACAGACCCTATTATAGATAAAGGGATATATATGATGATTTTACTCCCATCAGGGTAGTTCTGGTGCCGTATTTCTGTATTGATGGTGCTTCTGCTGATGTATTCATGTATGGATGGTGGTTCTAACAATGTATTTATGTAGTAATGAATGTTCTGGTGACTGATTCATAACCAGAACCATCATCAATATAAAACCAAAATCATCCTCACTACATAAATTGAACACCAGAGCTATCACTAGTACATACATACGGCACCAGAACCATCATTAGTAAATAACTATGTCATTAGAACTTCCATCAGTATATGAATATGGCACCAGAACCACCATCAGTAGATAAATGCATCACCAGAAAGCTCATCAGTACAGGACTACATCACCAGAACCACTATCAGTACATTAATGTGTCACCAGAACCACAGCCAGTGAAATAAGTACAACATCAGCACCATTATCTACATAATTACGGCACCAGAACTGTAAGGAAAACACACGAGAGGAGAGATAGGGGATACGGAGCTTACACAGCCACAGCTCTCTGGCGCCCCCTTACCCTCAGGTCAGTCAGGGAACTCCACCTAGGTTAAGTAGTGGCCGGAGAGGCTGCCCTGTCATGTACTGGTTATCAGGGCACTCTGCAGTGATTGCTGTATATATATCACCAGTCCCAGTCCGGGAATATATATATACAGTATATATAAAAACCTCAAAAGACAAAGGCTAAATGTGTGCAGCTAGCTTTTTAACCCCTAGCTCGCCCCTCCAATATTTGCCATTGTCCCTCTGGGTTGGACTGATTTCTGCTCCCTTGAACTCTAGCTAAAATAAATCCCAATATTTAGGCTGGGTCATAACTTCCTAGCGGGAGGTTCAAATCAACGACTGCCATCTCAGTGCGTTCGTTGGGTCTGGAAAGATATTGAGAGTCCAAACTTGGGTCGGCTAAGTGGTTCTGGAGAGCCAGTCTCGATGCTTAGTATCTGGGGCAACTAGAAATATATGAGACAATGGTACTCTCATAATTCATCTCTAGGTGTCGGTGACGCTCAGTCTAGATCTTCCTTTGGTGTTGGCCACCTTGCACAAAAGATAGCAGGCGGTTCTAGCTCTTGCTGTCATTAACACGTGGCCTCTAATTCTCTGACCAAATGGTGAAGTTCTGTTCTTTTGGGGATTTGTGTACTTATCCCAAGGGTGGGGGGCCACTTCAGGAGTGGAGGAAGATCTCTGGACAATATATTGGGCCTGAATTAGTACATCCAAAATGGAGTCTCCCTCATCCCTCACTTGGGGCTGTTTGGTTTCAGTTAATATGTCCAGCATTTGGAAGACATCATAATAGAAACTAAACAGACCCTATTATAGATATAGGGATACATATGATGATTTTACTTCCATCATGTTAGTTCTGGTGCCGTATACCTTGTGAGAATCAGGGAGGAATAGTGGATGAGGGCAGGTATATCTCGCCCAGATACCTTTCCTATGTGGCCTGGTCCGGTCAGTATCTCACCTGGTGACTAATGAATAATGGGAAGCGGATATAAAAGGAGGCCAGGTGGTGTGTTAGTAGCTCAGCCTGGGGAACACAGAGAGCCTGTCTGTGTGAGCGACACTTGTGAGTGAAAGCTGTGCTTACGGTAACGCTGGTTTGGGTGGCTGGGAGAATCCCTCCAGTTGGTAGTTAGTACAGACCCTGTTTAGTTAGTGTCGGACAGGCAAGGAATTGTTTTATGTTTATTTTCCTGTATGTTTTGCTTTCACCTGAAATAATCCTGACCCAGCGTCAGTTATGTCCGAAACCCGGCTGTGCACCTGAGTTTCATGCTAAACCCACGTGATCTTTGACCCCAGCAAAGGTGATCCCGGAGTGTTTTATCACACTCTGTATTGATGGTGCCTCTGGTGATATATTCATGTATGGATGGAGGTTCGTATAATGTAGTGATGAATGTTCTGGAGATTGATTCGTAACCAGAACCATCATCAATATGAAACCAAAATCATCATAAGTACATAAATTGAACACTAGAGCTTTCACTAGTACATACATACGGCACCAGAACCATCATTAGTAAATAACTATGTCACTACAGCCTCTATCAGTATATGAATATGGCACCAGAAGCACCATCAGTAGATAAATGTATCACCAGAAAGATCATCAGTACAGGACTACATCACCAGAACCACTATCAGTACATTAATGCGTCACCAGAACCACAGCCAGTAAATAAATACACCACCATCATTATCTACATAAATACGGCACCAGAATCATCACTGGTAAATAACTATGTCACTAGAGCCACTATCAGTACATGAATACAGCCCAATAGCCAGCATCAGGAGATAAAGGCATCACCAGAATCATCATCAGTACATGAATACATCACGAGAACCACAGCCAGTAAATAAATACAACATCATCATCATCATCAGTGTATGTGGACACCACCAAAACTATCACTAGTACATGAATACATCACCAGAACCACCATCAGTACTGTTGGGGTGATCTCGTAATGTGAGATCTTAGTGACTGCCTGCCCCTGACCTGATAAATATGAGCCGAATGCATGCATAGAAGACGGACATCAGACACAAGGTCAGGTGTGCTCCTCTCTTGGACAGAGCTGTCACAGAACTGACTTTATTAGTATAAACAAAAGACCATGTAATAGGCAGGAAAAGGGCATTGCTCAGCTTCTCCGGAGCCATTGTACCAGTCTGTATAAGGTCCGTGCTAAGTCTATTCCACATATGGTCTTCAGTGTATCCTCATCACATTCCAAGGATTCTAGGGCATAGTTCCAGCATATAGACACCACCTTGCCACACCACGTCTGAACTAGCTTATGTTAGATTAATAATTGATTTCATTAGCCGTTCTCTCCTTCACAGTACAGCAATAAGTTGTATTGTCAAGTCAGGCCCATATACCGTATATACTCGCGTATAAGCCGAAATTTTCAGCCCATTTTTTTGGCTGAAAGTCCCCCTCTCGGCTTATACGCGAGTCATATATGCCAGGGGGTCGTGGGGTGGGGCGGGGGAGTCAGATCACACTGAGCCCCTCTGGCATGGTCTCTGCAGCCCCCCTGCTTGTCCCACTGTCTCAGGCTCCTTACTTCAGCGGTCATGTGGTACTGCTCATTAAAGTCATGAATATGCGCATATTTATGACTTTAATGAGCGGTACCACGTGACCGCTGAAGGAAGGAAGGGAATCCTTCGGAGAATGGGGCTGCAGAGACCACGCCAGGAGGGGGTAAGTATACACGATATTCACCTGTCCCCATTCCAACGCTGCTCACCGCTGTCTGCCGCGTCCTCTGTTAGTGACATTCAGGCAGCAGAGGGCGCGATGACATGGTTACTGCGCGCTGTGCCCTCTGCTGCCTGAACATCACTGATGGAGGACACGGCAGACACCGGCACCTGTTCCCCAGTGAAGGAGAGGTGAGTATGTCTTTTTTTATTTGCAGCAGCATATGGGGTATAATCTATGGAGAAGCATATGGGGGAAGCATGCATATGGGGTATAATCTATGGAGAAGCATATGGTGGCATAATCTGGGGGCAGCATATGGGGGCATAATCTATGGAGAATTTTATGTAGCAGCATATGGGGCATAATCTATGGAGCACCTTATGGGGCAGCATATGGGGGCATAATCTATGGAGCATCTTATGGGGCAGCATATGGCGGCATAATCTTTGGAGCAGCATATGGGGCCTATTCTATGGAGCAACTTATGGGGCAGCATATGGGGGCATAATCTATGGAGCATCTTATGGGGGCATAATCTATGGAGCATCTTATGGGGGCATAATCTATGGAGCATCTTATGGGGCCTATTCTATGGAGCATCTTATGGGGCCATTATTAACCTTTGTGCAGCATTATATGGGGTGTATTTTGTATGGAGCATTTTATGGGGCCATCATAAACTGTATGGAGCATTATATGGGGCTCCTGATTCAATATGGATGTTCAAAAACATTTAATCTACTGATGTCTCAATTACAGTAATTTTACTTTTATTGGTATCTATTTTTATTTTTGAAATTTACCAGTAGCTGCTGCATTTTCCACCCTAGGTTTATACGCGAGTCAATAAGTTTTCCCAGTTTTTTGTGGCAAGAGTAGGGGGGTCAGCTTATACACGGGTCGGCTTATACACAAGTATATACGGTACATTTGTTATTCAATTAAATTAAATGATTATTAAGAAAAAATCAAGACAATTAATGCAGGGGTGAGAATAAATTACCAAAAAGAAGGGGCAACACAAGGAGTCTATTGCACAGATATTATGCACTTCAATGTACTATGGCTACATAGGATGTAATATGGTTGTAAAAAGAATTAATAAGCCACAAAAAATAAGAAAATTGATATACTGATATTATAAATAATCATAAAGTGCAAATAGTGAAAAAATCATTCATAAAAAGCACAAATTTGTAAAGACCAATCTATATATAAAAAGTGCAATGTGCAGAAATTCATAGATAGTGGGCTTAGGCACAAGTTTGTAAAGACCAATACATATATAGAGTGCAATATGCACGAATTCATAGACAGTGGGCTTAGGCACACAACCGCATAAATGTATATCACTAATTCAACAAATGACTAGTGTAGTTAGCCATGTGGGCAGAGGTAAATATATGTCACAACAGATATCCATTTAAATAAAAATGCTCAGTGGCAGGTTCTAAATAGAGGTGTCCAATGACAATTAGTCATATATGCGGCTGCAAGTAAAACTGTATTGAAAAGTACATATACATGTGCCAAAAAATTGCACTCAATCAATATCTTATGCCAATGTGTGATAGATCCCCAGGATGCACCAGTCCCCGACGCGCGTTTCGGCGTCTGTCTTCGTCAGTTTTTTTTCGTTGTGATATGATTTGATATCCGATTTGTCCTTATTTGTCTTATATTGTCCATTTGTGCTTTGATAAGGCTTATTATATAATTTTTAACACCATTTATAATTTTCCTTAAACATGCAACTTTGACCTTGGTATTTTGTTGAACCATATACATTTGGATCTCATGAACCAACAACTCCCAATATGTATTAAACAATGATAAGGAGATGCTGGGAGTGGTTGTTATCAGTCATTATCAGACTGCGGACCATGCAGGAACCACAATACTGATGAAACGCAGGCATATGTAAATGTTTATATCCAGGTACCTAATAGGTGACATCTTCTCTGATTGAGTGGTTTCTTTCTTCTTATTTCCATCTTGACCAGATGCCATGATGACTTTTCACATCCACAGCTGTTCTCTGCAGACTTCTCTCTTCTCCAATCTTCTGGAGCACATCCCCACATGGTGACCTTAAAAGTCAAAGTGTTACTAGATTGCCTTCTGCACAAAGATATCTGTCCATACTATGCCCTAAATAAGCCTCCTATGGTGTATGGCCTCCACACTGTCTGCCTTACTAAGAAGGGGTGGAAAAACCACTAAAATGCGACTACAGATCCAGTGTAAAAATAGAGTATCTTTATTAAGACAAGTACACAGTACAGGACAAAGACAGTGTGGAATGGTGCATAAAAACAACCCACGCAGTGTGAACTACAAAACAGACCCACCTCAGGAACTCATCATATTATATTCCAAAACAGAACAAATATATATATAGGAAATGCATCTGTGGTCACCTAAATACCTTCATGCGTCATATAAATCCCCATAAATTATATATATCAATAATCAAGCCCACCTTAACAGCATGTCACAGCATCAGTATGAGCCCATGAATCACTATAACACAAATACCAAAGGAGCGCTATACAAGAGAAGGTCCAAATATATATGGGGTATAGGTTCCTGCACAATCCCACCATACCGAGATGAATGTAATATAGCTCTGGCCATAGTCCCAGTCCAGATAGTACTTAGCTCAATTCCCACTCATTCAAAATTAAAAACCGGGAACAGTTGAATCTCACCAAAATAAGTCGGTAGGTCGGAGAGTCCTGGGGGGGGTCCGTGCATCTGCCCCGACGCGCGTTTCGGATGCTCGTCCTTGGTCAGGGGGCGTGATAAACAGCGAGACCGGGAAGTTTAAAAAGACCGTGGACCGGAAGTCCGACCGGAAGTGACGCATCCGCAGTCATGACGACCAGGGATGTGAGGCGGCGCCAGCGTCTATCAGTGCGCGCCAAGGTATACAACGACACCATGGCAACGCACCGATCACAGACGCCAGAGGCCGCGTCACAGCCCCAGACCATGACACGCATGCGTGCTGGTCAGGACAGATCATGTGGGTCAAACTGGAATCCATAACAATTAGCACAGGGAATATTTCTAATCATATAAGGGACATAATGTTTGAACAGGACATAGAAATAATCAGAATCAATGAATCAGTTTGAAAATACTAAGGGGCATATAAGATATAATAAATGGCCGTTTATATGTATTCTAGTAAATATATCAGTAGCAGCATACATATGCTTTAGCCCATTAGTCACACATACCATATATAGAATGGCCCTATGCACATATGTACTCTAATAGACATATCAATAATGATATATATATATAGTTTAAGCCACATTAACCATATATATCATATAAGGCACACCAATACACATGTTATCAATACTAAATAATGTTTGCCTGTGTACAAATTGCTATACTATCACTTTAAGGATAAATATACCATAAATAGTATAAACTGTGCCAGCCACAAACGAATAAAGCATATAATATATTATGGAGCAAGCAGGTTCATAGATCCATCCTATTTCCCTTCCATTAGATGACAATAATACAGTAAATATTTATCCCACATATAAAGGAGATAAGTACAAATGTCCCTGCAAAAAACTGCTTAGTCAATCCCATGAATTGCCTCTAGTGATTCCTTGATTATCATAAGACAATACTTGTACAAGTACAACAGGGATAAACATATATAATGGATTGTAGGTATAACATGTTGGTATATGGCCCTCGTAGATCAGGATGTAAAAGGTCCACGGATCCGGCTCCCGATGTAACACAGCATGATAAACTAAAGGCCTAAAAGTAAGAAATATAAAATAAAATAGAAATTAATGACAGCCAGATAAAAACAATCACACTAACGTGGATGGCTAGATGCACAGAATGATACAGCCAGCGGGTGACCATAGAAAAGACGCAAAATTAAGGCATTCATTTAACCCATTCGGATGGACCGTATTTAAGGTCCATATCCATCTTGCCTCACACTGGGCTAGACGTAATGAGAGCCTACCTCCCCGAATACCGAAGTTCAAACTATCAATCCCTTTGACTCTGACTAACTTGCTATCACACTGGTGATGTAACTTAAAGTGCTTAGGTATGGTCTTAAGCATTGAAATATCATTTTCATTCGCCGCAGCCTGTATACCTAACACGTGCTCCCTAACACTAACTTTCAGTTGACGTGTGCTCAATCCCACATAGATCAGGGAGCACGGACAGGTGGCGTAGTATATCACATATTTTGATAAGCAAGTGATTCTCTTTTTGATTTTGAATACCTTAGTACCAGATGAGTCCATAAATGTATCACTACGATCGATATTGGTACAAGCCACGCATTGTCCACAGGTGAAACACCCTATTCGTGGAGTACCACCGCTCAAAAATGTCAATGGTGGATTGGTCTCGTAATGGCTCCTAATTAGATGTCCCTGCAGATTCTTAGCCCTACGATATGCGATGCTGGGCTTTTTGGGTAACATTTTGGCCATTATTGGATCAGCTAATAAGATAGGCCAGGACCTTTCCAATATCTTCCTGACCCTATCTGATTGGGAGTGAAAGGTGGTTACAAATCTCAATCGATCTTCTTTAGATGGAGAGACATCAGTCTTATATAAAAGGGAATTACGCGTACTGTACTTTGCACGATTGTATGCTTTTTTAATTGATCTATGGCTGTAACCCCTCTCCCGAAAACGCTGTTTTAAGTCCTTGGCCTGTATTTCATAGTCGACATCTGTCGAGCAAATACGCCTTAGGCGCAAAAATTGTCCTGTCGGAACTGATCTAATCATATGGCCGGGATGTGAGGAGGAGGCATGTAACAGCGAATTCGTAGAGGTCGGTTTTCTAAAGATGTTGGTCTGAATCAAATCATGATCATCCCTCCTGAGTAGAACATCCAAGAATTCAATTTTATTCTCATTGTACGCAAAGGTCAGCTTGATGTTCAGCATGTTGTCATTAAGCTGTTGGAGACATTGTCCCAGCAAATGGCTAGGACCCTGCCAGATCAAAAACACGTCATCTATGTACCTCGTCCATAGAAGGACGCGGTCCATAGATGCGTGTAGATCTGACTGAAAGAGATCCCTCTCCCACAGACCCAGGAACAGATTAGCATAGGAGAGCGCATAGGCCGCCCCCATGGCTGTCCCCTGGGTCTGCAGGAAGAAGGACCCCTTAAAGACGAAAAAATTGTGCGTGAGTGCAAATAAGAGCATATGTAAATGCTTACACCCAGGTACCTAATAGGTGACATCTTCTCTGATTGAGTGGTTTCTTTCTTCATATTTCCATCTTGACCAGATGCCATGATGACTTTTCACATCCACAGCTGTTCTCTGCAGACTTCTCTCTTCTCCAATCTTCTGGAGCACATCCCCACATGGTGACCTTAAAAGTCAAAGTGTTACTAGATTGCCTTCTGCACAAAGATATCTGTCCATACTATGCCCTAAATAAGCCTCCTATGGTGTATGGCCTCTACACTGTCTGCCTTACTAATCCACAACCACTTTACTGTGTGCCATTATCAGCTATAACTGCTACAATGTCATTTTTTCTTCTCCAGCCAGATGGCGTCAACGTCAGGATATGTGCACATGATGCATATTTGCTGCGGATCCGCCGCGGATTTTTCCGCGCAGAAACGCTGCAGATCCGCACTGTGATTTACAGTACAATGTAAATCAATGGGGAAAATAAATCCTGTGCAGAAAAATCAGTGCGAATTTGCTGCGGGTTTAAAAGAAGTGCATGTCACTTCTTGTCTGCGGTTTTGCTGCAGTTTTCCACTTGCTCCATTCTACAAAACCACAGTGGAAAACCGCAGTGGAAAACCGCAAAAAAAAGGAAGAAATCCGCAGGAAAAATGCAGGTCATTAAATCCGCGGGAGGATCCGCACCGTGTGCACATGGCCTCACCTGCACAACAGCAGCTATTGGATCTCTATACAAACCGATATCTGCTGCTGTGCAGGCTCATCGGCGCCATTCTCAAAATGACTTTCTTTTTTTTCCCTCGCTCAAGTAAATCTGCAAAAGGCATTCAGTGCACAGTAACCATGCGATTATGATGAAGCGCATTTATCATGCAAACTGCGGGGCAGGCAGTGAGAGATCAGTGGGGGGTCAGTAGTCTGCATTATGAATATCTCATCGGAGCACCACATACATGAACCCCGTCCTAGGGCACGAGAATCTCAATAATATGAAGCTGAAAATAAAGATTAAGAAACAGCCACAAGACGGCTTTCATCAACCAAGGCATCATTTTATTCAGTATAACAGCACCGACCTGACATTGTGTGTAGGTCACTATGCACAATCCTGCTGACAGGTTCCCTTTAAGTAGGCGGCTTTATATCACAAGAGTGGATTTCGTTAGGAAATGGATAAGGCAAAAATGGAGCATTACAGAACAGAAGAAATTACTAAAGAGAGTGATAAAATATGACGGTGTGGTTTTGCTCCTCTCAGAATTTTGAAAATTGTGTGAACAATTGGAAAAAAAATGTGGAGAGCATTAAACCTCGGGGGAGAGATAATCAACAGCTTAAACATCAGTGAGTTTTTTATTTTTATATATTTGCTTATGTGGGTTTTTTATTATTATTTTTTTCTGAACAATTAGAAAAAGGTTGGGAGTGAAGGAATTAGGCCGGGGTCTCACTCGCGAGTGCAATGCAAGAAAAGTGTGCGAGTCTCTCGCCTCAATCCCCGGCACTGCCACCGGTGGCTCGGAGCAGAGTGTAAAACTGTAAAGAAATACATGCAGCCGCACACTCCGGTCCCGAGTGCCAGCGGTAGTGCCAAGTATTGAGGCCAGAGACTCTCGTGAGTGTCTCGCATTGCACTCGCAAGTGTGACCCGGCCTTAGGAAGATTGTTGTTTTTATCTGATTTCCTCTTTTTGTATCTCTACAGTATGTTTTGTACAATAAAGTTGTAAAATTCAAAAAATGAGCAAACAATTACAGCATTCTAATGATGTCACAATGGGCTGGAGGCTATAGAATGCCCCGTCACCCAGGGTTCCGTTGAGGGTTTTAGTAGGCGTTTGTGGAGAGAGGAGTGTTGTGAGCGACTTGTGCAAATATGATGCCAAGAAAGCGATTTAAGAGTATTATAGTTCTCTGTGATACCGAGGACAGCAGCGATGATGACGATTTACATCAGGTGAGCATCATTTTATATTCTTAAATAAATAAAAAATATTTGGGATAAAAGTTCAAGAAAAGATGGTGGGACAGAAAATAGCGCTCCAAGTAGATGAGGCGATAACTCGGATCATGATTGCAGAGTAAAGACTGCATCACTTGTAATATTTGTGACAATATGTCCATGTACTGGATACATAACATTGTATGAAGACACATAAATGTCACCACCGCCCCTATCCATAGCCTAACCATAAGTGTCCCATACCCCCGCTATACTCTGTACGTGGAATAAGCACAGTGGAGACCACACTCGTATCGCTGCCCACCTGTAATCAGTGGAATATGGGGTAAGATTATAGATTGGAGATGTTCATGGTTATAGATTCTATCTGACATGTTTGCCATTTTTTCAGTCTCATCGAAGAAAGAGGCCAATACCGAGGTCTCCAGGCCAAGATACCACCACTGGCTTCAATTCGGGCCCGACTCCGAGTTTACCAGGTACTGTAACCCTAATCTAGTGAAGTCTCTGATGAATTAATAAGTCATTGTAGTCACCGGGTGCAGATCACGTGCACATTGTGGTCAGGGCTTGGATTTATCGTTATTAGTCGTCTATGGTAGAGTTTATAGCAAACATTTCTGTTCAGCATTTGGTCAGGAATATTCATGCAGGCGTTATAAAGTCAGCCAGAAATGGGATTTGGGGATTGCTTCTCATGGTGGCCATGTACAGGGCAGATTACTGTAGCTGAAGGTGATTGTTTTGCCCCATGTACCTATAGGGAAACACTGGATAATTTATTAGGATTTATTTCTTTTGATATTGAGCCTCGGTCGTTGCTATTACAATATTCTAATAAGAGAGTTATATTGTGTTTCCCCCACAGATCTGAGTTTACCACCAACAGATCATGGTCCGGACAGTACCACCTGGTAAGACACGTTTCCTCCATTACTAAGTACAAGATGGGGATTAATGATTAATGGTGGCTCATTACCTGTTACATTTATTCCACAGCTCCGATGACATCATTATTGATGATGATGATGATGATTCCAATAGAGCAGCAGCTTCCATGTATAATAGTAAGTTATCATTTCTAGACACAATCCAGGTTTATGTTATTGTAGAGGTAACAATTACTTTTCTGTACTGTCACAGGTCAGTTTCCAAATCTAACAATTACAAGGGCGCTGATCAGGAGTTGGAACAGCGAGCCACCTGGGAAATGTGCTGTAAATGCCAGTGTCAGAGCAGTATTTAACAGGTGAACAGAAGCAGGCAGAGCTCCAATCCACTCTCGGCTGTCAGAGGCAGATGATGGCTGAATGACACAACCATCATCTGCCATGAAAGAGGCGGGTTCTACTCCTTAGCCCTCTCCATTCATTCTCTACTGATGAGCGTCGTACATGGTTGTTAAGGGGTTAAATTACAGATACCTTACAGAGGTAATCCTATTTTACGCATGCTTGATTGGTGTGGATCCTGTGTCTCGGATATTTCCATATTGGGAGAGCACGTCACCGCCATGTTGACTTATGGCCATTGTTATCCTTAGAGAATTTATTACAGATGTGCAGTACATTTGCTTGTGTCTTTTCGGAAACCCAATAGACATCAATGGAGAAATCCGTGCACCAAGGAATCCCACATCTCCATTAAAACCATGGAGGCTACCATGAATCAGCAAATGAGATGAAAATGGACCCCTACCATTTGAGGGTCCACCCTCCGGCCATTGAGGACATGTTCACTTCTGATCTTGTACTGAGCACATACAACATTACTAAGGATATATTACCTGAGTAACAGGTGGGATAGACATCTGAGAAAGTTTATGGACCCTGATGTTGCTGAACCCCATTATAATGTCAGATCCTGATCTGAAGTGAAGATCCTGTGGATTTCTGGTGGTCTGGTCAGCTATGTGTTCTGCTCTGGTCGGATCCCATATTCATAGTCTTATTAGTCCTCTACACTCTATATTTATAGACCCCTCTCTAGTACGGGCTGCATACTAACACGTCTGATTTGAGCCTTATAAAAAGTATTTTCACTCTTCCATATTTCTGTACAGATCATTTACCATCTGACAGCGAGGAGAGCTCCGCTACAGAGGAGAGGTAAGTTAGGCCAGATCCATCTACCTCTATATAAAGCCATGAACTAGGCAAGATGTTTCCTGTGGATTTATATATGATTCCTTATCTTTGCCAGGACACCACGATGTAACATCCCCGGCTGTTTCCTGGAAGAAATTATTTCTCCTACTTCCATCTATGTTACCCACTTCCAGGAAAATAAGGAGGAGCTGGTGGAGCGACTGTACAACTTGTACAACCGGACAGTCTTCGATAATAAGGTATCACATCTTGTCATGGGTTTCTGGGTGATACATGACTTCTCTATTATCTCCCCCTTTAAACAATCAATTCCAAGAAAAATGGCTCTAACTTTCTGAAAGGCAGATTCCTAACCCCATTGTCATGTTTCTGTAATATAGTTATTGAATATCTCAGGTAAATCTCACTTAGTTTGGTGAATGCCGTCATCCTCTTCCCATCTGTGGGACGAGAGGAAACCTTAGATGATCCACCATGCAGAGACAAAAAGATTAGCATTTTTTGGCTTGACGTTCAAAGGATTTTTACATTTATTTATAAAAAACATTTAGTTGATATTTGGACATTTTAGAATAAGGTTATTTTTATTTTTGTTCTCACATCTTGGACTTCTCGGTAGACCCCGTGCCCCATACAAGTAGACCAGTGCTGTAAATCACATATGAGAGTTGGGGATTTTGCAAGATTGAGGGTCAAAGAGTTTACAGATGTAATGGAATTTGTTTTCTTTATTTTAGCTCCCTTTGAAAATGGACATTTTGTGGAGCAAGAGGCTGAGAGCAGCAGCCGGCCAATGCTGTAATAGGCTGCAGAACAACCGCCGCTTCTCATATATTGAGCTTTCCGAAAAAGTCTGCGATTCTGCCGGTAGGTTTCACATCACATCCATCCTACAGCTTCATAAGACAACCTGTACACAGGGCAAAAAAACTGCTACTTGTTATGCAGAACATCTTAGAAACTCATTGTACATACTGTCATAAGAAAATCTAAGTACACCCTCTTTGAATTCTAGTATTTTACATATCAGGAGAAAATAAAAAAAGTATCAGCTCCATAGAAAGTCCTAAAAGTAGGGAAATACAATCTCAGAAAACAACGTGAAAAAAAATATATTGCATCATTATTTAACAAAAAGTAGGCCAAAAGGCAACAACGGTGTGTGATAAAGTACACCGTCGATGCAACTTCAAGTTATTGCTGCTAAAGATGATTCTAAAAGCTATTGATTGATGGGGTGTACTTATTTTTCACTCTCTGCTTCTGCATTTTGAAGTAGGTTTCGGTAAATAAATAACGGCACGGTTGACTTGTCACGTGTTGTTCATCTCATGATGTATTTTGTATTTTGTCCTGCTATGTAAAACCAAATAGTTCAATCAGGGTGTACTCAGATTTTGCCATAACTGTATAACCTCTTGTTTTAGAGCGAGTACGATCCACACTGGCGCATGAGATGTGCCATGCCGCCTCTTGGATAATCAACGGTGAACGCAAAGACCACCATGGCTTGTTATGGCAGGCTTTCACAAGAAGGGTAAACCTTATCCATCCCGAGCTGCCAAAAGTGACGGAATATCACAATTATACCATCAACTACACCTACAAGTACAAATGCCACCGGTGTGATAAAGAGTAAGTGGATTTTATGACCCATCTCCTCCGGACACACAATCACTGCGGAGAGACGTCCGTGCGGTTCTGTTGGTGGAATGCTTTCATACTTTACTACTATCAGAGCGGACTGACGTCTGGGGGGCGGTAGGGTTTAGGATGCTACGTGTTATATTTTCTGTGCTGGGCCAGTTCTTAATATATTGATTTCAATTTGTTCTTGTTAATATAATCCATGGTGTTAATGAACGTTCATTCCAGTCCAGTAACCAATATTCCTCTTATCTTTGCAGAATTGGGCGATTTAGACCAATACCTGGCAATAAACGTAAATGCCGCCGGTGCGGAGGACGAATGCGACAACTACCCAGCAGCTAAACATGTAACTATTCTTCAGAATATTTAGTCTCTAATTTTATTTCTTTAAAATGTAAAGTTGAGACACTTTTATATATTTTCCCGAATAGCGAGACAATGAATATCTGTGTTCATCACCAGCAATTAGCGGTAAAGATCCAGAATCCGTCCTCATAGGTTCCAGATAAGCCCCGGTTACATTTCCCATAACTTGCTGGCTATGGAATGATTGACCATTCCCAGCAATTATCTACAATGCTCTGGAAAACCTTCTATGAGTTTACGCTTTGTTGGATGTAATTATTTTCTTTCTATTTTCAGGTTCATTATTGGAACAGTGAGATCTCTCTAAATATTGTCATCTCATCCACCTGTGATGGAGGTAAGAACGAATCTTCCAGTATTGTCAGCAATCAATAATAAAAGTGAATTTTACAATATTGAGAATCTGGAGTCTCTAATTTAGTCTTTTATTGAGTTTTATCATTTAAAGATTAAATACTTTTATATATTTTGCCTTTTTCCACCACCGTGTAGGGAGACAATCAGTTTACGTCTTCATCACAAGCAGCGAACAGCAAACATTCAGACTCCACCTCTTCTGATGGACACAAAGCTTCTGACGTGCGTTTTCCAGGTAAATATTTCGGTGGTTTTCCTCCAATCATTCTTGTTTTCAAGAAGTGCAACAGCGAGGACAGTGTAAGCAAGGTGTCATAACAGAAGAAATGCAATATCGGTTTTATTACTGCATTTATTTGTTCTAATTATTATTTTTTCTTGCTGCACAATTTTTAAATTCTGTCTGAGAAAGGAAGGAAATGATGAAAGTTATCAGCCTACTGCTGAGGAGGAATCTCCAACACCCAGTCTGACGGGCGAGATGAGCCCCTCTGACATGGCATGCCGTATAGATCTATTGTGAGTGCTCTCACCATAGCCGTATGGCTCATGTCGCATTTATCTCACATTACACTATTATTGGCAGCTTCCTATTTCCAATCTCCACATTGGCCTTCTTTGTAGACAATATATAATGCAATATTTCAGGTCTATTTCACCTTCAGCTGATGACCAGGAATACAATGCTGAAGTTCCTTCTCGGAGTTTGATTCTTTTGATCACCAGTACCTTTTGTCAAGTTTTTTATAAACACCTTTTAATTGTTTTCAGGTTAATGAGAAAGGCGACTTATCGCTTCTACACAGGCATGACACATCGTGGAAGAAAACGGTGAATTCCGGCCCCGACCTGCGCTGAGAACAGTTTCCAAGACCTGGAGAATCTCTACAAGTGCTTTATAATCAGAGCTGCCCAGCAATGGATATGGCGCTGGACATTTGAACTTCAATAGTCATCAATTGCTTTTTTTTTCTAATTTTTCTGAGTTAGATATAAATACCATTAAAAAATGAATATATTAATTCTTTCTAGTTTGGGATTTTTGTTCTGCAAAACGATGGCTGTTGATAAACATATTACAATCAATGTTGTCTACTTGTGATATTCAGCCATAATCCGCCTCGCACAATCGAGAGGAGCGGAGCTTTGTCTGCTGCTGTTAAACTGTTAAATGCAGCTGTCAATCTGTGAGAGTTGCATTTCACCCCTTAACGTCTAATGACGGACACAGTCCATCATGGCTGGGTGTCAGTTTCCGCACCAGGACGGACAGTGTCCGTCATGCATGTAAAGTGTCACTAAAACTTGCAAACACCCAGTGATAGTTCAGCGCCGGCAGATGTGTATGACAGCTGAGAGGTACAGAAAGAGGTGCAGACACCAGTAGCATAGTTACCAGGGGGGCAGAGGGTGTTGTTGCCTTGGGCCCCTTGCTTTGAGGGGGCCCACCCAGAGCTACTGCCACGGAGTATACCACCTGAGTTGTAATCAGGGTTACCGGTTAGGGGCCCACTCAGATTTTTCTGCCCCCCCGAGCTGAACCCCTAGCTACGCCTCTGGCAGGGACCCATGCTGTCAGTCCCCACACCCAGATCGCTGTAATCGGGCAGTCAATCTGACAGACCGCTCACAGCATGACTGCGCAGGAGATGCTGAAATATCAGCCCTTCCTGCCCGATCAAAGGAGAAGCTCGGCACTGACAGTTACTGAACGGGCAGCAGCCACGGGACAAATGGAGGAGTATGAGAAAGAAGAGTTAATGGGCATGCAACAGTCATGAGATGAAGTGGATAATGATCCCCTCTCTGTTGTCTCTAATTTGAGGAAGGGGACGGAGGAAGCAAGCTTGAGTGTTAACTCGCCACCCACACAGTATGGACATGGACCAACTGAAGACTGTGAAGTGGGTTATCATGTGGCCTTCTAGTATGTGTGTTCACAAGCTGATTGGGGTGCATATGACTTGGCAGCAGGGCAGGCCTTGCGGTCAATGCATAAAGAAAGAGTACGGGAGTACAAAATGCATAATGTGAGGTGAAATTTCCTGGGCCCATCTAGTATGTGGGTTCCAAGGCATAGTGGGGTGCAGATGACTTGGCAGCAGGGCAGGCCGTGCATTCAATGCAACATTTTTTATGGAGGTCCTCCTGGACATCTCGTGAAAGGGATATTGGGGTGCGTCATAATTCTTGGCAGCCCATCCACTCACTGCATTGGCTGCAACAGTTTAGGAGACCCACTGTTTAATAATGGCTCTTTAAGCAGATTAATGCTGCCTAATGTCCCTGTAAAAATAGGCTCTGTGACTTTAAGAGTCCCTCCTTCATAAATGAAACAAGATGTGTCTGCTTATGTGTCACACACCACATGGCCAGCTAGGGTTGGTAAATGTTACAATGACATTTCCCAGTGAATGCATGTTTTGGATGAAAGCAATGTTAAAGTGGAAAAACGCTTCAAAAACGCTGCGTCTGAACATAGCCCAAGTGGGGGAGGAACATTTTGGTCTGGGGTTATTTATTTTGCCTTATATACAAGTCATTAACCTGAACAGGATGTACCTTAAGATATTTCCCAGCAAAATCCATTTTGGTTTTGTTTTAGTAAGTTTTTTGGTGCACCGGTAAAAATGGCATGAAACTATGAAACAATTGATTAAAGCTGTGAACTAAGAGTCAGAAATGCTTCCACGGGCATTTTAGTGCTCGCCCATCACTAGTCCTTCACATTGAAGAGGAGCTACATATAGACACAGTCAGCACTAAAATTGATTTTAAGCTATGGCCCAATGTATTTCTTCATTAGGGTACTTGTACATGTGAGTTTTACATTGTTAGGGCTGGCGGAACACACCAAATAATATTAAGATGGTAATAAGGTGCGTTCGAAGCCCGGGGTTCACCGTGCAGAGATGTTAACTGCTGCTCGGTAATGTCGGACACAAAATGGCGGTATCGCACTGGACACACGTGGGCTTAACGCCACCTGGTGTGTAGTTGCAACGAGCTGTTACTTCAGAGTCGCGGAACTGCAGAGCACAGATACCGCACCCTGTTAACTGTCACAGGGCACAGCTGAATCAGCGCTAGTGTTCGGTCTCAAGACTCAGCCCCAAGGACGTGGGGTAAGAGCCTCTCTAGACCCACGAAGCGCACAACGTCGCACCTGCGATGCCTGGACGAATCCTGACTAATAAATTTAGCGCACTGAGTGCACACAGCATCGCACTGGCAAACGCCACTAACCACCCTTATTAGGGATTCTAGCGTACTGATTGCGCATGGCGTCGTGCTGGCAAACGCCACTACTTGGCGCTGACTCTGCCTCCTACCTGTACTATCAGCCTAGGCACTAGCTGGCAGGGCTGAACAACACATGCATACCATGGGTAGGGGTTTCATAATGAGTCTTTCACCAGAGACATTCATACATGCATGCAACACTCACTCCACATGGTCTATACTAGCGCACGGCTGTGCGATCCTTTTATAACCGCAGCCTTCCGGGACCTTGCTGATGGCCCAATCCGAGCTGCTGGAGGACCTGAGCAGGTGACCACCAATGAGCGATCGATTCACAGGCATGTTCCGATGGAGAAAAGCAGGACTTAGTCCCAGGAGTGTCTGCTCACCGCTGACTAATGCTGGATGCTATAGCTGAACCTGGGGTGGCAACAGCAACCAAATGCATCGCATTATCCTGAGCAAATGCTGGGACTGACATCTCTGCTGCGCAGGATCCTCTGTGGCTGAAGAAGAACGAGAGACCACAGAGGACATGACTCAAGATTCCCCCTGTTCAGTGGCAAGATAACGATGTCTAACATACATTATCTGCACGAAATGTAGATAAATTGGTTGAGAAATTGATGCAGTTTTGATTAAATTAGGAGAAAATATGACATACTGCTGAATTTTTAAAGGATCATCTGCTGTCCAGAGCCTGACTGGTGTCCTCCACTGAGACATGTACAAGATTGGGAGGTACCATGTACGCGTCCTCAGAAAGCAACAAGAACTTTTCTAATCTCATTTACAAGTTGTTGGTATATTGCAGCTAAATTGCTACATGTGATAAACCAACGCCTGTCTGCACAAGTAGAAGTATTTTATTGGGGCAGCTGTATTACAGCACCATATACTGTTTTGCACATTTTCTGCATTTGATTTTTTAGCTTCAGGCCCAGTCCATCTACATGTATTTTTTTTATATATATTTCCTTTCTACGGTGTTTTTTTGGCCAAAATCAGAATACATAAAGGGGAAAAATATTAATCCCAAAAACCAAGAGGAAAATACACCAATGAAGATAAAAGGGGCAAAAAAAATACAAAATACTAAGTCATAGTGCAAAAGTAAAATATTAATAATGCCCAAGCCTGAGACAAACTGAAAAATGAAGAGCAAAATGCACCAAAACAAAAATGAGAAATTAGTTTATTCTCGGTGCTTAAACCCAAATTAAAAAAAAGTGGGAGATGGAGACACAGACACCTTAGTGTACGCGCAAGGAATCAGATAACACCCTCTCCAAAATACAAGCGCACGCGCAGGGCTGGAATCCATCATGTTATTAGAATTGCTAACATTGCTTGCACTGGGTACTTTTGGGATTGCCTTCTAGTTTAACGCCATGAATTAGCAGCACACGTCTGTGCACATTCTAACGTCTTTGTTGGAGGGGCAGCTGTATTTTAACACCATGTCCTGTCTTGCAAGATGTATGTATAGCGACACTTATGAGCATTATTACTCCTCATTTTGTTAATTTGCCTTTCTGCCTGTCAGTGCACTATTTTCAATATTTCCTTTCCACCGGGTGTTTTTAATTCAAAATTATTAGCAAAACGCACCTAAACGTAAAATGGCGCAAAACTAGTTTGCTCAGAAAGTGCAATCACCTCTTATCCTACTACTCGTTCATGTACAGCGACATTTATGTGCTCTAGGTGCCTTATTTTTTAGCTTCTGACCCTGTCCCGTACACGCTCTTCCATCTTATATTTCCTTTCTAAGGTGTCTGTTTTTAAGACAAAATCAAAAGCAGAACACACAAAGGGGCAAAGAAAATTCAGTCATGGTGGCACAAGACTGAGATAAACTGGAGCTAATCCCAAAAAAAGAGAAACAAAAGGCACCTTAAAAAGTATAAAGCCATTGTTATAAAAAGCAGGAGATGGAGATCCTCATACTTTAGTGCGCATAAAGCCTTGAGTCACGCTCCAAAGATAAGCGCCTGTGCGGCACTGGACGTCCACCATCATTTAATGTCCAGTACTAGCTTTGTTTGTACGGAGTATTTCTGTGACTAATTGCACCTTTACACGCCTTGGCTTTCTGATAAAGGGTTATATTCCCTTTATTACAGCTCTCAGTGCTGTTTGTACTGGGTATTATTGTAATTGCTCTCTAACATCATGAATTAGCCGCACACGTCTGTGTACATTCTGACATCTTTGTTGGAGGGGGAAGAAGAATTTCAGTGCTATGTTCCATTTTGCTGGATATATGTATGTTAGGGTTGGTGGAACGCACCAAATAATATAAAGATGGTAATAAGGTGCGCTCACAGCCCGGGGTCCACCGTGCAGAGATGTTAACTGCGGCTCGGTAATGGCGGACACTAAGTGGCGGTATCGCACTGGACACAAGTGGGTTAAACGCCATCCAGTATGTAGTAGCGACGGGCTCTGTTGCTTCACAGAGCCACGGTACCGCATAACACAGATGCCGTACCGTTTACTGTCACAGGGCACAGCTGAGTCAGCGCTAGTGTACGGTCACAAGACTCTGCCCCAAGGACGCGGGGTAAGAGCCTCTCTAGACCCACTAGGCACATGGCGCCGCACCTGCAAACGCCTCTAATAGACGCTGGCTACTGTGGAGTGCAGACCAAGTGCACAGTGGTGTACAGGCAGCCACCACTAGGCGCTGAAGCTCGGCCCTGACTCCTACCTGCACTATCAGCCAAGGCACTACCTAGCAAGGCTGCACAACACATGCGCACCAATGGTCGGGGTTTCATAATGAGTCAGTCACCAGAGACATTCGTATGTGCAAACAACGCTCACTCCATATGGTCTATACTAGCGTGCGGTATATTGCCCCTGATGAGCATTATTCCTTTATCTGCATTTGTCTCTCAGGCCCGATCCCTGCGCTCTCTAATATTCCCTTTCTACGGTGTCTATTTATATTCCAAAATTATAAGCAAAATGCACCGGAACATAAAATGGTGAAAAACTATTAGTGCACAAGAAGAATGGTATCAAAGGCCATAAAGGGCAGACAGGGCCCCGATCACCCCTATCCTAACACACATTCATAGAGCCACTTCTCAGCAGTATTCGCCTTTATGTGCACTTGCGCTTCAGACCCCTCTGTCCTCCATCAATTACTTCCTAATTTCTTTCCTAATTGCGTTTTATGACTGAATCGGGGGAAAATCAATAAAAAAAAAAAGGTGTGTAAAAGCCACAAGCACCCACCCTGCCCTCTGGTCACATCTACTGTCTCTACACCAAGATCAAGAGAAAACAGCAACAAAATCAAAGTAGTGCGGAGCTAGTTCACTAATTACCCAAGAAGGAGAGGAAGATGGCGAGAGAGCCTGAGGTACCAAACCAGGCCCTCTCCGAGAACCAAGCGCCCTGGAGTGCAGCGTCTCACTAATAGGCCACGTGCAGTGATTGCTCTCATAGAGTGCTATTAGATTTCGTGCCTCAATTTCCTGTCACTTCGGCGCCATTACGCGGTTACACGCCTGCTGCAACCCTTTCCCTCCCTTCCCTTGTGCAATGGGCGCAGCGTCTCACTAAAAGGCCACGGTCATTGAGTTCTATTAGATTTCGTGCCTCAATTTCCTGTCACCTCGGTGCCATTACGCGGTTACACGTCCGCTGCTCCCTTTACCCTCCCTTCACTTGTGCAATGGGCGCAGCGTCTCACTAAAAGGCCGCGGTCATTGAGTGATATTAGATTTCCTGCCTCAATTTCCTGTCACCTCGGCGCCATTACGCGGTTACACGCCGGCTGCTCCCCTTTCCCTCCCTTCCCTTGTGCAAGGGGCGCAGCGTCTCACTAAAAGGCCGCGGTCATTGAGTGCTATTAGATTTCAGGCCTCAATTTCCTGTCACTTCAGCGCCATTACGCAGTCACACGCCCGCTGCTCCCCTTTCCCTCCCTTCCCTTGTGTAATGGGCGCAGCGTCTCACTAAAAGGCCGCGGTCATTGAGAGCTATTAGATTTCTGGCCTCAATTTCCTGTCACCTCGGCGCCATTACGCGGTTACACCACCGCTGCTCCCCTTTCCCACCCTTCCCTTGTGCAATGGGCGCAGCGTCTCACTAAAAGGCCACGGTCATTGAGTGCTATTAGATTTCGTGCCTCAATTTCCTGTCACTTTGGCGCCATTACGCGGTTACACCACCGCTGCTCCCCTTTCCCTCCCTTCTCTTGTGCAATGGGCGCAGCGTCTCACTAAAAGGCCACGGTCATTGAGTGCTATTAGATTTCGTGCCTCAATTTACTGTCACTTCGGCGTCATTACGCGGTTACACGCTCGCTGCTCCCCTTTCGCTCCCTTCCCTTGTGCAATGGGTGCAGCGTCTCACTAAAAGGCCGCGGTCATTGAGTGCTATTCGATTTCGTGCCTCAATTTCCTGTCACTTCGGCGCCATTACGCGGTTACACGCCCGCTGCTCCCTTTTCCCTCCCTTCCCTTGTGCAATAGGCTCAGCGTCTCACTAAAAGGCCAGGGTCCTATTAGATTTCCTGCCTCAATTTCCTGTCACCTCGGTGCCATTACGCGGTTACACGCCCGCTGCTCCCCTTTCCCTCCCTTCCCTTGTGCAATGGGCGCAGCATCTCACTAAAAGGCCGCGGTCATTGAGTGCTATTAGATTTCGGGCCTCAATTTCCTGTCACTTCGGCGCCATTACGCAGTCACACGCCCGCTGCTCCCCTTTCCCTCCCTTCCCTTGTGCAATGGGCGCAGCGTCTCACTAAAAGGCCACGGTCATTGAGAGCTATTAGATTTCGGGCCTCAATTTCCTTTCACTTCGGCGCCATTACGCGGCTACACATCCGCTGCTCCCCTTTCCCTCCCTTCTCTTGTGCAATGGGAGCAGCGTCTCACTAAAAGGCCGCGGTCATAGAGTGCTATTAGATTTTCTGCCTCAATTTCCTGTCACCTCGGCGCCATTACGCGGTTACACCCCCGCTGCTCCCCTTTCCCTCCCTTCTCTTGTGCAATGGGCGCAGCGTCTCACTAAAAGGCCACGGTCATAGAGTGCTATTAGATTTTCTGCCTCAATTTCCTGTCACCTCGGCGCCATTACGCGGTTACACATCCGCTGCTCCCCTTTCCCTCCCTTCCCTTGTGCAATAGGCGCAGCGCCTCACTAAATGGCCACGGTCATTGAGTGCTATTAGATTTCCTGCCTCAATGTCCTGTCACCTCGGCGCCATTACGTGGTTACACGCCCGCTGCTCCCCTTTCCCTCCATTCCCTTGTGTAATGGGCGCAGCGTCTCACTAAAAGGCCACGGTCATTGAGTGCTATTAGATTTCCTGCCTCAATTTCCTGTCACCTCGGCGCCATTACGCGGTTACACATCCGCTGCTCCCCTTTCCCTCCCTTCCCTTGTGCAATGGGCGCAGCGCCTCACTAAATGGCCACGGTCATTGAGTGCTATTAGATTTCCTGCCTCAATTTCCTGTCACCTCGGCGCCATTACGCGGTTACACGCCCGCTGCTCCCCTTTCCCTCCCTTCCCTTGTGTAATGGGCGCAGCGTCTCACTAAAAGGCCACGGTCATTGAGTGCTATTAGATTTCGTGCCTCAATGTCCTGTCACCTCGGCGCCATTACGTGGTTACACGCCCGCTGCTCCCCTTTCCCTCCCTTCCCTTGTGCAATGTGCGCAGCGTCTCACTAAAAGGCCGCGGTCATTGAGTCCTATTAAATTTCGTGCCTCAATTTCCTGTCACTTCGGCGTCAATACGCGGTTACACGCCCGCTGCTCCCCTTTCCCTCCCTTCCCTTGTGCAATGGACGCAGCGTCTCACTAATAGGCAGCAGTTATTGAGTGCTATTAGATTTCGTGCCTCAATTTTCTGTCACTTCGGTGCCATTACGCGGTTACATGCCCGCTGCTCCCCTTTCCCTCCCTTCCCTTGTGCAATGGGCGCAGCGTCTCACTAAAAGGCCACGGTCATTGAGTGCTATTAGATTTCAGGCCTCAATTTCCAGTCACTTCGGCGCCATTACGCGGTTACACACCCGCTGCTCCCCTTTTCCTCCCTTCCCTTGTGCAATGGGCGCAGCGTCTCACTAATAGGCCGCGGTCATCGAGTGCTATTAGATTTCGAGCCTCAATTTCCTGTCACTTCGGTGTCATTACGCGGTTACACGCCCGTTGCTCCCCTTTCCCACCCTTCCCTTGTGCAATGGGCGCAGCGTCTCACTAAAAGGCCGCGGTCATTGAGTTCTATTAGATTTCGGGCCTCAATTTCCTGTCACTTCGGCGCCATTACGCGGTTACACCCCCGCTGCTCCCCTTTCCCTCCCTTCTCTTGTGCAATGGGCGCAGCGTCTCACTAAAAGGCCACGGTCATAGAGTGCTATTAGATTTCATGCCTCAATTTCCTGTCACCTCGGCGCCATTACGCGGTTACACCCCCGCTGCTCCCCTTTCCCTCCCTTCCCTTGTGCAATGGGCGCAGCGCCTCACTAAATGGCCACGGTCATTGAGTGCTATTAGATTTCCTGCCTAAATTTCCTGTCACCTCGGCGCCATTACGCGGTTACACGCCCGCTGCTCCCCTTTACCTCCCTTATCTTGTGCAATGGGCGCAGCGCCTCACTAAATGGCCACGGTCATAGAGTGCTATTAGATTTCGTGCCTCAATTTCCTGTCACCTCGGCGTCATTACGCGGTTACACGCCCGCTGCTCTCCTTTCTCTCCCTTACCTTGTGCAATGGGCGCAGCGTCTCACTAAAAGGCCACGGTCATTGAGTGCTATTAGATTTCGTGCCTCAATTTTCTGTCACTTCGGTGCCATTACGTGGTTACACGCCCGCTGCTCTCCTTTCCCTCCCTTCCCTTGTGCAATGGGCGCAGCGTCTCACTAAAAGGCCGCGGTCATAGAGTGCTATTAAATTTCGTGCCTCAATTTCCTGTCACCTCGGCGTCATTACGCGGTTAAACGCCCGCTGCTCTCCTTTCCCTCTCTTCCCTTGTGCATTGGGCGCAGCGTCTCACTAAAAGGCCACGGTCATTGAGTGCTATTAGATTTCAGGCCTCAATTTCCTGTCACTTCGGTGTCATTACGCGGTTACACGCCCGCTGCTCCCCTTTTCCTCCCTTCCCTTGTGCAATGGGCGCAGTGTCTCACTAATAGGCCACGGTCATCGAGTGCTATTAGATTTCGAGCCTCAATTTCCTGTCACTTCGGTGTCATTACGCGGTTACACGCCCGCTGCTCCCCTTTCACACCCTTCCCTTGTGCAATGGGAGCAGCGTCTCACTAATAGGCCGCGGTCATTGAGTGCTATTAGATTTCGGGCCTCAATTTCCTGTCACTTTGGTCATTACGCGGTTACACGCCCGCTGCTCCCCTTTCACACCCTTCCCTTGTGCAATGGGAGCAGCGTCTCACTAATAGGCCGCGGTCATTGAGTGCTATTAGATTTCGGGCCTCAATTTCCTGTCACTTTGGTCATTACGCGGTTACACCCCCGCTGCTCCCCTTTCCCTCCCTTCCCTTGTGCAATGGGCGCAGCGTCTCACTAAAAGGCCGCGGTCATTGAGTGCTATTAGATTTCGGGCCTCAATTTACTGTCACTTCGGCGCCATTACGCGGTTACACGCCCGCTGCTCCCCTTTCCCTCCCTTCCCTTGTGCAATGGGCGCAGCGTCTCACTAAAAGGCCTCGGTCATTGAGTGCTATTAGATTTCCTGCCTCAATTTCCTGTCACCTCGGCGCCATTACGCGGTTACACGCCCGCTGCTCCCCTTTCCCTCCCTTCCCTTGTGCAATGGGCGCAGCGTCTCACTAAAAGGCCGCGGTCATTGAGTGCTATTAGATTTCGGGCCTCAATTTCCTGTCACTTCGGCGCCATTACGCGGTTACACCCCCGCTGCTCCCCTTTCCCTCCCTTCTCTTGTGCAATGGGCGCAGCGTCTCACTAAAAGGCCACGGTCATTGAGTGCTATTAGATTTCCTGCCTCAATTTCCTGTCACCTCGGCGCCATTACGCGGCCACACGCCCGCTGCTCCCCTTTCCCTCCCTTCCCCTGTGCAATGGGCGCAGCGTCTCAGTAAAAGGCCACGGTCATTGAGTGCTATTAGATTTCGTGACTCAATTTCCTGTCACATCGGCGCCATTACGCGGTTACACGCCCGCTGCTCTCCTTTTCCTCCCTTACCTTGTGCAATGGGTGCAGCGTCTCACTAAAAGGCCATGGTCATTGAGTGCTATTAGATTTCGTGCCTCAATTTCCTGTCACTTCGGCGCCATTACGCGGTTACACGCCCGCTGCTCCCCTTTCCCTCCCTTCCCTTGTGCAATGGGCGCAGCGTCTCACTAAAAGGCCATGGTCATTGAGTGCTATTAGATTTCGTGCCTCAATTTCCTTTCACTTCGGCGCCATTACGCGGTTACACGCCCGCTGCTCCGCTTTCCCTCCCTTCCCTTGTGCAATGGGTGCAGCGTCTCACTAAAAGGCTGCGGTCATTGAGTGGTATTAGATTTCGGGCCTCAATTTCCTGTCACTTTGGCGCCATTACGCGGTTACACGTCCGCTGCTCCCCTTTCCCTCCCTTCCCTTGTGCAATGGGCGCAGCGTCTCACTAATAGGCCGCGGTCATTGAGTGCTATTAGATTTCGGGCCTCAATTTCCTGTCACTTCGGTGTCATTACGCGGTTACACGCCCGCTGCTCCCGTTTCCCTCCCTTCCCTTGTGTAATGGGCGCAGCGTCTCACTAAAAGGCCGCGGTCATTGAGTGCTATTAGATTTCGGGCCTCAATTTCCTGTCACTTTGGTGTCATTACGCGGTTACACGCCCGCTGCTCCCCTTTCCCTCCCTTCTCTTGTGCAATGGGCGCAGCGTCTCACTAAAAGGCCACGGTCATTGAGTGCTATTAGATTTCCTGCCTCAATTTCCTGTCACCTCGGCGCCATTACGCGGCCACACGCCCGCTGCTCCCCTTTCCCTCCCTTCCCCTGTGCAATGGGCGCAGCGTCTCAGTAAAAGGCCACGGTCATTGAGTGCTATTAGATTTCGTGACTCAATTTCCTGTCACATCGGCGCCATTACGCGGTTACACGCCCGCTGCTCTCCTTTTCCTCCCTTACCTTGTGCAATGGGTGCAGCGTCTCACTAAAAGGCCATGGTCATTGAGTGCTATTAGATTTCGTGCCTCAATTTCCTGTCACTTCGGCGCCATTACGCGGTTACACGCCCGCTGCTCCCCTTTCCCTCCCTTCCCTTGTGCAATGGGCGCAGCGTCTCACTAAAAGGCCATGGTCATTGAGTGCTATTAGATTTCGTGCCTCAATTTCCTTTCACTTCGGCGCCATTACGCGGTTACACGCCCGCTGCTCCGCTTTCCCTCCCTTCCCTTGTGCAATGGGCGCAGCGTCTCACTAAAAGGCCATGGTCATTGAGTGCTATTAGATTTCGGGCCTCAATTTCCTGTCACTTTGGCGCCATTACGCGGTTACACGTCCGCTGCTCCCCTTTCCCTCCCTTCCCTTGTGCAATGGGCGCAGCGTCTCACTAATAGGCCGCGGTCATTGAGTGCTATTAGATTTCGGGCGTCAATTTCCTGTCACTTCGGTGTCATTACGCGGTTACACGCCCGCTGCTCCCGTTTCCCTCCCTTCCCTTGTGCAATGGGCGCAGCGTCTCACTAAAAGGCCGCGGTCATTGAGTGCTATTAGATTTCGGGCCTCAATTTCCTGTCACTTCGGTGTCATTACGCGGTTACACGCCCGCTGCTCCCCTTTCCCTCCCTTCTCTTGTGCAATGGGCGCAGCGTCTCACTAAAAGGCCACGGTCATAGAGTGCTATTAGATTTTCTGCCTCAATTTCCTGTCACCTCGGCGCCATTACGCGGTTACACACCCGCTGCTCCCCTTTCCCTCCCTTCCCTTGTGCAATGGGCGCAGCGCCTCACTAAATGGCCACGGTCATTGAGTGCTATTAGATTTCCTGCCTCAATTTCCTGTCACCTCGGCGCCATTACGTGGTTACACGCCCGCTGCTCCCCTTTCCCTCCCTTCCCTTGTGTAATGGGCGCAGCGTCTCACTAAAAGGCCACGGTCATTGAGTGCTATTAGATTTCGTGCCTCAATTTTCTGTCACTTCGGTGCCATTACGCGGTTACATGCCCGCTGCTCCCCTTTCCCTCCCTTCCCTTGTGCAATGGGCGCAGCGTCTCACTAAAAGGCCGCGGTCATCGAGTCCTATTAAATTTCGTGCCTCAATTTCCTGTCACTTCGGCGTCAATACGCGGTTACACGCCCGCTGCTCCCCTTTTCCTCCCTTCCCTTGTGCAATGGGCGCAGCGTCTCACTAATAGGCCGTGGTCATCGAGTGCTATTAGATTTCGAGCCTCAATTTCCTGTCACTTCGGTGTCATTACGCGGTTACACGCCCGCTGCTCCTCTTTCCCTCCCTTCCCTTGTGCAATGGGCGCAGCGTCTCACTAATAGGCCGTGGTCATCGAGTGCTATTAGATTTCGAGCCTCAATTTCCTGTCACTTCGGTGCCATTACGCGGTTACACGCCCGCTGCTCCCCTTTCCCTCCCTTCTCTTGTGCAATGGGCGCAGCGTCTCACTAAAAGGCCACGGTCATAGAGTGCTATTAGATTTTCTGCCTCAATTTCCTGTCACCTCGGCGCCATTACGCGGTTACACACCCGCTGCTCCCCTTTCCCTCCCTTCTCTTGTGCAATGGGCGCAGCGTCTCACTAAAAGGCCACGGTCATAGAGTGCTATTAGATTTCGGGCCTCAATTTCCTGTCACTTCGGTGCCATTACGCGGTTACACGCCCGCTGCTCTCCTTTCCCTCCCTTCTCTTGTGCAATGGGCGCAGCGTCTCACTAAAAGGCCACGGTCATAGAGTGCTATTAGATTTTCTGCCTCAATTTCCTGTCACCTCGGCGCCATTACGCGGTTACACACCCGCTGCTCCCCTTTCCCTCCCTTCCCTTGTGCAATGGGCGCAGCGCCTCACTAAATGGCCACGGTCATTGAGTGCTATTAGATTTCCTGCCTAAATTTCCTGTCACCTCGGCGCCATTACGCTGTTACACGCCCGCTGCTCCCCTTTCCCTCCCTTATCTTGTGCAATGGGCGCAGCGCCTCACTAAATGGTCACGGTCATAGAGTGCTATTAGATTTCGTGCCTCAATTTCCTGTCACCTCGGCGTCATTACGCGGTTACACGCCCGCTGCTCCCCTTTCCCTCCCTTCCCTTGTGTAATGGGCGCAGCGTCTCACTAAAAGGCCACGGTCATTGAGTTCTATTAGATTTCGTGCCTCAATTTTCTGTCACTTCGGTGCCATTACGCGGTTACATTCCCGCTGCTCCCCTTTCCCTCCCTTCCCTTGTGCAATGGGCGCAGCGTCTCACTAAAAGGCCGCGGTCATTGAGTCCTATTAAATTTCGTGCCTCAATTTCCTGTCACTTCGGCGTCAATACGCGGTTACACGCCCGCTGCTCCCCTTTCCCTCCCTTCCCTTGTGCAATGGACGCAGCGTCTCACTAATAGGCAGCAGTTATTGAGTGCTATTAGATTTCGTGCCTCAATTTTCTGTCACTTCGGTGCCATTACGCGGTTACACGCCCGCTGCTCCCCTTTCCCTCCCTTCCCTTGTGCAATGGGCGCAGCGTCTCACTAAAAGGCCGCGGTCATTGAGTGCTATTAGATTTCGTGCCTCAATTTTCTGTCACTTCGGCGTCAATACGCGGTTACACGCCCGCTGCTCCCCTTTCCCTCCCTTCCCTTGTGCAATGGGCGCAGCGTCTCACTAATAGGCAGCAGTTATTGAGTGCTATTAGATTTCGGGCCTCAATTTCCTGTCACTTCGGTGTCATTACTCGGTTACACGCCCGCTGCTCCCCTTTCCCACCCTTCCCTTGTGCAATGGGCGCAGCGTCTCACTAAAAGGCCGCGGTCATTGAGTTCTATTAGATTTCGGGCCTCAATTTCCTGTCACTTCGGTGTCATTACGCGGTTACACGCCCGCTGCTCCCCTTTCCCTCCCTTCTCTTGTGCAATGGGAGCAGCGTCTCACTAAAAGGCCGCGGTCATTGAGTGCTATTAGATTTCCTGCCTAAATTTCCTGTCACCTCGGCGCCATTACGCGGTTACACGCCCGCTGCTCCCCTTTACCTCCCTTATCTTGTGCAATGGGCGCAGCGCCTCACTAAATGGTCACGGTCATAGAGTGCTATTAGATTTCGTGCCTCAATTTCCTGTCACCTCGGCGTCATTACGCGGTTACACGCCCGCTGCTCTCCTTTCTCTCCCTTACCTTGTGCAATGGGCGCAGCGTCTCACTAAAAGGCCACGGTCATTGAGTGCTATTAGATTTCGTGCCTCAATTTTCTGTCACTTCGGTGCCATTACGCGGTTACATGCCCGCTGCTCCCCTTTCCCTCCCTTCCCTTGTGCAATGGGCGCAGCGTCTCACTAAAAGGCCGCGGTCATAGAGTGCTATTAAATTTCGTGCCTCAATTTCCTGTCACCTCGGCGTCATTACGCGGTTACACGCCCGCTGCTCCCCTTTCCCACCCTTCCCTTGTGCAATGGGCGCAGCGTCTCACTAAAAGGCCGCGGTCATTGAGTGCTATTAGATTTCGTGCCTCAATTTCCTTTCACTTCGGCGCCATTACGCGGTTACACGCCCGCTGCTCCCCTTTCCCTCCTTTCCCTTGTGCAATGGGTGCAGCGTCTCACTAAAAGGCCGCGGTCATCGAGTGCTATTAGATTTCGTGCCTCAATTTCCTTTCACTTCGGCGCCATTACGCGGTTACACGCCCGCTGCTCCCCTTTCCCTCCCTTCCCTTGTGCTGCCCTGAGGAAATAGCGGTTAGCGCGCTACGCAGGGGGTATATATACCCCATTCAGATCACGTGGTACACTAGCAGTCAGAGGGGGACACTGGCGCTCGCGTGGTCTTGTGACGTCACTACGCGCCGGTAACATGACTGTGATGTCAGCAGTGGGCGCCGATTCTTCCTTACACAGCGCTGATATCTGTATAGTAGAGGCTAAAGGACCTGTGGTGACGTCATGCCCATGTGATCAGAGGGGGCGGCGCCTCTTCCTCCACGGAGCAGAGCAGACCGCACCCCTCGCACCCGCGCGTCTCCGCCCCGCGCCCCTCGCACCCGCGCGTCTCCGCCCCGCGCCCCTCGCACCCGCGCCTCTCCGCCCCGCGCCCCTCGCACCCGCGCCCCTCGCACCCGCGCCTCTCCGCTCCGCGCCCCTCGCACCCGCGCGTCTCCGCCCCGCGCCCCTCGCACCCGCGCGTCTCCGCTCCGTACCCTATTGTGTAGTTAGCGACCTCCAATGATCAGGATCGCGCCACTTACATGCCTCTGTCCGTCATTGACAGCGGTGCCTACACTGTGTGCAGTGGCCTCCGCTCCTAAGCCTGATCCATGTACCAGCTCCATACGTGCACGGTGGATGACAGGAAGGGGTTAAATCGGTGGGCTCCATTGTAAGTGACTGCGTATTTAGCTGCAGCATCTTCCCAGCAGAGGAGCGGCCGCCCCCGATCTCAGAATCCATGGGTGTTTTTTCTTGAACCCATCACCTCATTCATTCTGCCCGCACCACTTGGCGCAGATCCCAGCAGCCGGGTCGGAGCCGGGTGTATTCATTCATCTCTGACCGGCTCCAGTGTTTCAGGCAAAATATAGTGATCAGATCGGGTGGAGGCCTATAGGCAGAGAGCAGTACTGGTCCAGCTGATGGGCAGGTGTCTCGCTATAGAAGAGGCCTGCTAATAACGGACGAGAGCAATGAGGGAAGAAGCCGGACCCTTTCAAAAGTGATATGTTCCCTGAAATGCTGGAGATTTTCAGAGATATACCCGGGTGCGATTGTGCAGCCCGGCTCTGAGTTACACTGCCCGCTTATTGGGCACCATGAATCAGGTGAGAGGTTCCCTTTTCAGTGGTCGCTGTTATTGCTACAAATGATATAAATCGCTGTACAGGTGACTATAGAAAAACAAGGTAGTAAATCTGCTGCTTTCTCCACTGCTGAGCCACTTCTTCCCCTGCATACTGAACTCACCACCCACTCTAGGGAAAGAAAAAATGCTTCAATGTTTCTTGGGTGTGATAGGACAGACTGTCGGCTCACTGAGGGATGCGATTACAGCTGCTCATTAAAGGAGTTGTGTCACCGTTGGTCTTCATTATCATACCGCTCCCACACGTCCCAGATTTCTGCCTGATCGACAGTTGGGACAAGCGGTAACGTCGGCCTCTTGCGCTATGGCAGCGTATTGGTATCACACGTTAATGAGTCAGATGAGTCCCGTTGTATTCGTGTGTTCTGGATGAAATGGTTAACTGTGATTTCTGCTGCACTAATTATGGCCGTCCTCCCCCCGTCAGGTCTGGTCAGATTCCAGCCATCGCTCTGGCCGTGGGACTCTGTGCGAAGCCATCTTCGAGGCTCACTGACGAGATGTGTGTGTGTACGATGTGCAGACCGTGGTGAAAGACGAGAGGTACACACACCTGGATCCTGTATCCCAGGAGCCCCTGACCCCAAAGCAGGTAAGGGTGCCCCAGGGGCCACTGTAGTGGTGAATAGGCTTATTCTGTGTCTGCCTGCAGGAACGTGCGTCAGGGTCCCTGCTCTCCAGGCCACTTTACAGGTGGATCGATTATTGGTGCCACTAAAGGGCGTCTGTCTCACACTTGCCTTTATTCTGCTCACAGTGAATGCATTTGCATGTTCTAGCCATGGTAAACTCTTTTTAATACACTGGGTAATTCCCCCTTATATTGATTCTTGCACATCTGATGTTGTATGTGTTAAGTCCTGAAGAAGGGCTCTTTGGAATCCTGACACACGTTGAATAAACCACTGTATAATGTTACCGATCCTTTGGAACTTTGTTGTCCTGGCAGCGCGGTTGTAATCCACATCTTCTACCCAGTATATTATTTCATAGGGTTGGTGACCGGCCTGTGGATCTGCAGCAGCCAACATCTTTGCAGGCCTGTATTCAGCACCATCAGGTGAGCAGTTTTCTTGGCGCCTCCTTCACCTGTTTTGTGGGAAAAGACTCTATTTGCGCTTTGTGTCTCCCCCTCTTTCATCAATCATTTGCGCCTGCTATTCAGCCATTGTGCCTCCCCAGCTTCCCCCACACGAGGTGTGGCGGCCCCATGTACAGCGATTTATATCATTTGTAACAATAACAGCGACCACTGAAAAGGGAACCTCTCACCTGATTCATGGTGCCCAATAAGCGGGCAGTGTAACTCAGAGCCGGGCTGCACAATCGCACCCGGGTATATCTCTGAAAATCTCCAGCATTTCAGGGAACATATCACTTATGAAAGGGTCCGGCTTTTTCCCTCATTGCTCTAGTCCGTTATTAGCAGGCCTCTTCTATAGCGAGACACCTGCCCATCAGCTGGACCAGTACTGCTCTCTGCCTATAGGCCTCCACCCGATCTGATCACTATATTTTGCCTGAAACACTGGAGCCGGTCAGAGATGAATGAATACACCCGGCTCCGACCCGGCTGCTGGGATCTGCGCCAAGTGGTGCGGGCAGAATGAATGAGGTGATGGGTTCAAGAAAAAACACTCATGGATTCTGAGATCAGGGGCGGCCGCTCCTCTGCTGGGAAGATGCTGCAGCTAAATACGCAGTCACTTACAATGAAGCGCACCGATTTAACCCCTTCCTGTCATCCACCGTGCACGTATGGAGCTGGTACATGGATCAGGCTTAGCAGCGGAGGCCACTGCACACAGTGTAGGCACCGCTGTCAATGACGGACAGAAGCATGTAAGTGGCGCGATCCTGATCATTGGAGGTCGCAAACTACACAATATACTGCGGAGCGGAGACGCGCGGTTGCGAGGGGTACGGAGCGGAGACGCGCGGTTGCGAGGGGTACGGAGCGGAGACGCGCGGTTGCGAGGGGTACGGAGCGGAGACGCGCGGGCGCGAGGGGCACGGAGCGGAGACGCGCGGGCGGTACGGAGCGGAGACGCGCGGGCGGTACGGAGCGGAGACGCGCGGGCGGTACGGAGCGGAGACGCGCGGGCGGTACGGAGCGGAGACGCATATGTATTTTGGCATGGGGAGCCCCATTTGAAAGTTCGCATCGGGGCCCATAACTTTGCAGTTAAACCACTGGGAGGGAGTCACCTGCCCGATCACATCGCCTGATCTCAGCGCACTCACCTTCCTCCTCCACCTCCGTCTGCTCCCCCCAGTCGTTCTCCCGGGGAAGGAGTCCATCTCCGATCCCCTCTTCATCAGAGTCCTGGCCGAAGTCTATTCTCTGCGCCAGACGGGCCAGGTTCTGTGACATAGACAGCGGCTGCACGTACGTCTCCGAGCCATCCAGCCCCACCTCCTGCACCTGCTTCTCTGCGGAATACTCGATGCTGATCTGCACCGGCGGCCCCACCAGACATGATCCGCCCAGTGTATACAGATATGGTTGTGGCTAAATCCAAGTCGTCTCTTGGCCCTGGTCCTTCTGTGCACTGGGATTTCGCTTTCTCACACAGAGTCGGCTGTTTCCTAGTTGGCGGAGGGACCAGGTTCTTTAGCTGACTTGGATTTAGCCTGCTCTATATAAGAATGCTGAATCCCAGGAGACAGAAGGACACTTATTGTATATAGATAGGAATCCTGTCATGTCAGTGTTTGCAGTAATACTGAGCTGCAGACTAGATCTGACATCTGATTACACATTTATTTATGGGTGACATTTATACTTCCAGTGTGTACAATACTCTGCGCCAATCTCATCCGCATCCCATTTTATTTACTGGTGATCATTTTTCTAGATCACACACCACAGATTTTTTTTTCATGCATGCACCGAGGAGTTTTTAACCCTTGGGCGATTTTCTGTTTTTTTCATTTTTTCCTTCCCATAACTTTATTTTTCCATCCACATCGCCATTGGGTTTATTTATTTTTAGTTTGGCGGGACGTTCTTATTGATACCATTTTGGCGCGGATACCATGTTTTGATCACCTCTTATTTCATTTCACTGCAATGTTGCGGCGACCAAAAAATACGTAATTATGGCATTTCAATTTTTTCTCTCATTAAGGCCTGTTTCACACTTCAGTTGTTTGTCGTCAGTTGCAAACCGCCAAAGTGTGAAAAAACTGATCCGTTTCCGTTTTGCAACAAACGTATGCCACCAGATCCGTTTCTTGGACGGATCCGCTGCAGCCGCTAAGTGCATGAAATTTAAAGGAACCGATCGAGAGAGACAGAAAAAAACGTTACATTGTCCGTCTACTCCAGCCGGCGGATGCTAAAATTCAAACGGATCCGTCAAAAAAACGGATGTGACGGACGACCATCAGTCAAAATCCACCACTAATGCAAGTCTATGGGGAAAAAATGGCAGATCCGTTTTTTTATAAAACTAGATCTAGCAGGCTAAAAGACCAGGTCCTTCTGCCAACATGGATTTAGCCGGCTCTCTGTGAGAAAGCTAAGTGCCAGCCTGTAATACTATTGTAGGAACTCAAGCTTTCTGATAGCGTGGGGCAATGATCAGACAGAAGCGGGTTACTTTAGTGCAAATAGTGTATTTTTATAACAGCAGTGACACCCAAAAACAATATGCTGATAACCTGAAATGAGACAAGTCCTAAAGCTATATAGCAATTCAGTAAAGTTCCTAAGACAGAGTCCTCATAAAAATGTGATCCAAAGTTGAGTGTAACACTCAGGTGACGTGGCACAGTTCACAACGTAGTGATGCAGAGAGAGTCCAATCCCGGTATGTAGCAAGCACAGGGAAGTCCAGAACAAGTCTATAGGTAAATCCCAGACGAGCAAAAGCACAGGACAGTCCAAAAGCTGATTTACAAGTTGATCCCAGGAGCGGCGTGAACACAGGTGAGTCCAGGAACAGGTTCACATTAAAGCATACGGTTGGTGACAGTTCCGACTGCTCTCATTGGGGAGAGTGAAGGGTTAAGAACAACATATAGTTCAGGAACACAGTTCTTACCAGACAATGTGAACCAAGGGTTAAGTTCCAAAGATGAGTGCAGCTTTCCCTACAGAGAACAGGGAATGTCCAGAGCCACAGCAGAAGCACACTAAGAAACAAGCAGCACAGCTGAAGGAAGCAGAATACTCCAGCAAGGAAGGCAGCACCTGAGCCGGGTTTTATACAAATGAATAGGAAGTAGAGCACACAAGAACAGCAACCTCCATCTTGACAAAGGGCAAATTCATTCACAAGGTGATTTAGAAAACCCGGAATACTGACACAGTCGGCTAAAGGACCCAGATCCCTGTGATTGTTTTAGTACTAGACCTAGCAGGCTAAAGGACCAGGTCCTTCTGCTAACTTTGATTTAGCCTGCTCTCTGTGAGAAAGCTAAATCCCAGTTGGCTAAAGGACCAGGTCCCTGTGAGTCTTTTAAGACTTGACCTAGCAGGCTAAAGGACTAGGTCCCTGTGAGTGTTTAATACTAGATCTAGCAGGCTAAAGGACCAGGTCCTTCTGCCAACTTGGATTTAGCCGTCTCTTTGTGAGAAAGCTAAATCCCAGTTGGCTAAAGGAACAAGTCCCTGTGAGTGTTTTAATACTACATCAAGCAGGCTAAATTTTCACACTGATTTCAGGGTGTAGAATACATTGCACCCGTTACATCCATGACCAGGTCCTTCTGTCAACTTGGATTTAGCCTGCTCTTTGTGAGAAATCTAAATCCCAGTTGGCTAAAGGACCAGGTCTCCGTGAGTGTTTTAATACTAGATCTAGCAGGCTAAATAACCGTGGTAAAACAAACCTTGAGGCGGTCAAAGGCTTCCTGGGCTTGCGAAGACCATACAAACGTCTTCCCATTCTTAGTAAGGAGAGTGATGGGACGGACAATTTCCGAAAAATTCCAGATAAAACGTCTATAAAAATTAGCAAAACCAATAAATCGTTGTACCTCTTTGATGTTTCCTGGTACCGGCCAGTCTATGATCGCCTGGATCTTGCTGGATTCCATGTTCAATCCCTGGGGAGAAATAATATAGCCCAGAAATTAAATTTCGGGCAATGAAACTCACATTTTTCGAGTTTAATGTATAAATGATTATCTCTTGGCTTAAACATCTTGGCTTGACGAACTCTTTCCAACATTTCAGGAATTAGCGGCAACGGGTACCTGTTACGAATGGTTACCTTATTTAGCTCCCGGTAGTCAATGCAAGGTCTTAGAGTCCAATCTTTCTTCTTTACAAAGAATATGGGGGCTCCCACTGGTGAAGAGGATGGTCGGATAAACCACTTGGCTAGGTTCTCATCTATATACTCTCGTAATGTTTTTAGTTCTGGAGCTGCCTGCGGGTAAACATGGCCGAAAGGGATCGCTGCCCCTGGAAGCAATTCTATGGGGCAGTCATATGGTCTATGTGGTGGAAGTTGGTCTGCCTTCCTTTTGTCACAAACATCCACGAATTCCTGGAAAACCAGAGGGAGAGTAGGTACCTGTATTGCCTCTTCCACGTCCCAGGTAACTGGAACCGTGACCGTTGGACAGATGGTAGGACTACCCTTCGAGGGGAAGGATATCTCCTTGGTTTCCCAATTGATGTTTGGATTTTGCGACCGTAGCCAGGGAATTCCTAAAATTATAGGAAAATGAGGAGAAGATATTAGCATAAATGAAAGGGTTTCCTGATTGTATGGTTCCACCTCACACTCCAGGAGCACCGTTTCCCGGTCTACTGGTCCAGAAGTTAATGGGGAACCATCCACCGATTCCATGGTGACTGGCAAAGCTCTGTTTTGATCTCAGTGCAGACTCTTACCTGCACACCTGGGACATATTATGGTGGCCTCTCATTGGTTCTGGGAAAGCTTCTTATAGCCTCAGGAAGCTCCCATCCCTGTCAGTTATACTTTCGCCCTTGGCATAGTGTGGTGACCCCTGAGTGTGTTTGTGCTGTGTTCTGGTTGCTTGATACTCTGTGTACGACTCGGTCTGTTCTCTGGATATTGCTTGTTGGATTCTGCTTGGTACCTTCTTTGTCTGTTTGGTTTTGACCCCTGCTTGGCCCCGACTCTCCGTTCTGTCTCATCCCTGGTACTTTACTGCTATCTCTGTGTATGACCTCGGTTTTGCCTGACTGAGTATTTCTGTTTAGTGTCCTGCCATCTCTGGAAGCAGGACGCTAAGCCCTGCCCCTTGCAGTCACATGACCGTAGGTCCTTCACTGCTTGCTAAACTTCAGCGTCCCCAGGTCCTGTTTGTACTTTCCAGCTGTACCTGACCCCAGGCCCCCCTACAGTGCGGGTGAGTCCCTGCTCAGCGGAGGCTGCACGCCGGTGCCGACATGACCCTGACATTATAACTGACCATTAAGTTTTTTGGGGGGTTTTTATGCAGAGTTATGGATCCCATACAGTCTCTGGCTGACCAGATGAAAAGTCTGAGTCAGATGTTTCAGGGTTTATCTTTGGAGCAGCAAGCTCTGGCTCGTTCTCAGCAGCAGGTTTCTGAGACAGTGCGAGAGGCTTTATCTTCTGGGTCTCCGGGGGCTGGGGCGAGGGATGTTGTTCTGGTGTCCCCGGAACCACCTGTTAAACTGCCTGACTTCTTTACTGAGAACAAAAAGGAGTTCAGGATCTTCATTTAGGGTTGCAAAACTTTTTTAGTTTGAGGCCACGCTCCTCTGGGGACGAAAGTCAGAAGGTTGGGGTCATTATGTCCTTATTAACAGGGTCCCCACAAGGTTGGGCTTTCTCCCTTCCTCCCACTGCCCCTGAGAGTGTCTGTGAATGCATTCTTTGAGGCCCTTGGGCACATTTATGATGAGCCTGACCGAGTGCGATTGCCATAGGACATGGTGATGAGCGTCTGTCAGGGGAAACACTTGGCTGAGTGGTTTTGTACTGAATTTCGCCGCTGGGCTGCAGAGATCTCTTGGGGCGACGCTGCGCTTCGAGGTCTCTTTCGCAGAGGCTTGTCCGAGCGGCTGCAGGATGCCTTGGCGTTACATCCCCCACCTAAGTCTCTCGAGGACGCCATGACCCAGGCCGTCCGGATGGACCTCAGGCTGTGGGCAAGAGGGGTGATGCAGGTGGAGACTCCATTGTTCCCCAGTGGAAAAGAGACTGCCCCTGAGCTCATGGATGTAGGCGTCCTCTCCCTGAAGGATACAGAGAGGAAATGCCGGAAGGACAAGCAGTTATGCTTTTACTGCGGTAAAACGGGACATTGGAAAAGGGAGTGTCCTGATTGCCCGTCTTCGACCCAGTCGGCGGGAAATGACTAGGTCTGGGTAGTCAGCGGGGAGACTACTCAGACCCTCAGGTACCCTTTTCCTCGTTTTCTAAGGTTTTACTTCATGTGGAACTGTTTGTGGACGGTAGTTCTTTTCCCTCTACAGCCTTTGTGGACTGCGGATCATCGATTAATCTCATTGACTCCCAATTGGTCACACGCTGCAAGATAGGGACAGTTAGGCTCAAGGTTCCGATCAAGGTGGTGGCCATTGACTCCTCTCCCCTCACTAAGGAGGGAATTCTCTTTGTGTCTGACTTGTTTTCGCTCAGAGTGGGCGCTACTCATGGGGAAAACCTAAGTTGTTTGGTTCTGGACAATCTACCTGCAGGGTTGGTATTGGGCATGCCCTGGTTACAACGCCATAACCCAGTTATTAACTGGAAAACGGGGGAGATTGTTCAATGGGGGTTTAATGATTTTAAGTTGTGTGATAAATCTGCACTACTGGTTGAACCTGTTAAATCTGTGTCTGTATCATCTGTCGAGCTGGAAGGTATTCCGGAATGCCTGAAGGACTTCGAAGATGTATTCTCTGAAAGCGAGGCCGAGACATTACTGCCACATAGACCCTTTGACTGCGCCATCGAGCTGGTCCCGGGGGCTAAATTAACTAAAGCCCGTCTGTTTAATTTATCCGGTCCTGAGCGCTTGGCTATGAAGGACTACATTGCTGAAAGTCTGTGCAAGGGACACATACATCCTTCAGTCTCACCTGTGGCGGCAGGTTTCTTTTTTGTAAAGAAAAAAGATGGCAGGTTATGTCCCTGTCTCGATTTTTGGGAGCTTAGTCAGATTACTGTACTGAATACGTCCCCCCTTCCGTTGATTCCCGACTTGTGTAACCAACTATCAGGGGCAAAATGGTTCTCCAAACTGGATCTTCGGGGGTCATATAATTTGATAAGGGTCCAAGAGGGGGATGAATGGAAAACTGCGTTCCTCACGTCCGAGGGACTGTTAGAAAATTTAGTCATGCCGTTTGGTCTTACCAATGCCCCTGCCATATTTCAGAATTTCATCAACATGGAATTCTCAGATCTCACTGGTCGTTTTGTTGTTATCTACTTAGATGATATTTTGATATACTCCTCTGACAGGCATTCTCATCTGGAACGAACTGTTCTCCAAAGACTGAGAGAAAATCATCTGTTTGCCAAATTGGAGAAATGTGTATTTTGTGTTCAAGAATTGTCTTTTTTGGGATTAATTGTATCCTCTGAGGGTTTTCGCATGGACCCCAAGAAGGTGCAGGCCATTGCGGATTGGGTGCAACCCAGAGATCTTAAGGGTCTTCAGCGCTTCTTGGGGTTCGCCAATTATTACCGCAAATTTATCCGGGGGTTTTTGCAGGTGGTCAAACCACTCACGGATCTAACATGCAAAGGTGCGGATGTGAGAAATTGGTCCTCGCTCGCAAAAGAGGCCTTTGTGACTCTGAAAAAATGTTTTATGTCTGCTCCTGTGTTGGTACAGCCAGATCCGTCCAAACCATTTGAGGTGGAGGTGGATGCCTCCGAGGTGGGGGCAGTGTTGTCCCAACGGCCTGCCACTCTTACCAACCTCAGGCCATGTGCTTTCTTTTCCAGGAAGTTCTCTGCTGCTGAAAGAAATTATGATGTAGGCAATAGAGAGCTTCTTGCGGTCAAGTTGGCGTTTGAGGAGTGGAGGCACTTTTTGGAGGGGGCCAGTCACCCGGTTACTGTGATCACTGATCACAAAAATTTGTCATGCATTGAGTCTGCTAAAAAACTAACGCCCAGACAGGCCCGTTGGTCGCTTTTTTTTTCTCGTTTCCAGTTTACTATTACATTCCGTCCATGGTCAAAGAATGTCAAGGCTGACGCCTTATCTCGCAGTTTTCATCCTGTGTCTGCCCCTGAGCCACCGTCCTCCATTCTGCACCCTGGGGTGGTGTTAGCAGGGATCTCGTCTGAATTGGAACGGGAAATTGAGGGGGCCCAGTCGCTGGATCCTGGGGCCAAGCCAGGGGGCAAGTTGTTTGTCCCAGAGCAACTTCGCCTTAAACTCTTGCAAGAGTTCCATGAATCCAAGCTGTGTGCTCACCCTGGCATATCAGCCACACGACTGGCGGTGGCTAGGATCTTCTGGTGGCCTACCCTTGGTTCTGATATAAAGAAATTCATTTCTGGTTGTGGGGTCTGCGCTCGTTCTAAATGCTCTCATAGCCGTCCGGCTGGAGAGCTGATGCCCTTGGCAGTTCCCGAAAGACCATGGACCCACCTGTCCATGGATTTTATTACCAATCTTCCCTCTTCCAGGGGTAATACGGTGGTATGGGTAGTGGTGGACAGATTTTCAAAGCAGGCTCATTTTGTGCCCCTGTCCGCATTACCTTCTGCTGAGACCTTATCCAGGTTGTTTGTGCAGCATGTGGTCCGCTTGCATGGGGTACCCCTGAATGTGGTGTCTGATCGTGGTGTGCAGTTTGTGGCTAAGTTTTGGCGTGCTTTCTGCAAAAAATTAGGGATATCTCTGTCCTTTTCGTCTGCGTACCATCCCGAGAGTAATGGTCAGACGGAACGCACTAATCGGTCTCTGGAACAGATTTTCAGATGTCTGACTTCTGGTAGACAAAATCACTTGTGTGATATACTGCCATTGGCTGAATTTGCCTTCAATAGTCGGGTGAGTCAATCCACTGGTATGTCCCCTTTCTTGATCAACTATGGGTTCAGTCCTCATTTTGGTAAGTTTTCTCGTCTAGATAAGGGGTGTTTCTAGCAGAAGTACAGGGGCGTATATCTAGGTCTCAAGGCAGGTATAAGTTTTTCGCGGACAGGAAATGATTACCTGGTCCCATGTTTCAGGTTGGAGAGAAAGTTTGGCTCTCCATGCGAAACATTAAGTTAAAGATTCCGTCAGCCAAGTTGGGCCCCAAATTCATTGGCCCGTACAAGATTGTGGAAAAAAAAATCAACCCAGTAGCGTACAGGCTGTGCCTTCCACCCTCTTTCAAGATCCCTAACGTCTTCCATAGATCTCTACTGAAACCTTTTGAAGCAGTCCAGGGAGAATCCGAGTCCGCTGCTCCTCCGGATTCGGTTGAGGGACATGTGGAATATGAGATTGGTCACATCGTAGATTCCAGGTTGGTACGGCGGTCAGTACAGTACCTTGTTCATTGGAAGGGGTATGGGGCCGGAGGACAGGTCCTGGGTGCTGGCCCGGTTGATGCATGCGGATTGCCTGGTTCAGGCTTTCCATGCTAGGTACCCGGGCAAGCCTGGTGGTCCAGAGGCCCCCCATTGAGAGGGAGGTACTGTCATGATACCAGTGCTGGTGGACCTGCACTTCTGGGGTTAATGTTTTGGACTTATTATGGTGGCCTCTCATTGGTTGTGGGAAAGCTTATAGCGTCACGAAGCTCCCATCCCTGTCAGTTATACTTTCGCCCTTGGCATAGTGTGGTGATCCCTGAGTGTGTTTGTGCTGTGTTCTGGTTGCTTGATACTCTGTGTACGACTCGGTCTGTTCTCTGGATATTGCTAGTTGGATTCTGCTTGGTACCTTCTTTGTCTGTTTGGTTTTGACCCCTGCTTGGCCCCGACTCTGCGTTCTGTCTCATCCCTGGTACTTTACTGCTATCTCTGTGTATGACCTCCGTTTTGCCTGACTGAGTATTTCTGTTTAGTGTCCTGCCATCTCTGGAAGCAGGACGCTAAGCCCTGCCCCTTGCAGTCACATGACCGTAGGTCCTTCACTGCTTGCTAAACTTCAGCGTCCCCAGGTCCTGTTTGTACTTTCCGGCTGTACCTGACCACGGGCCCCCTACAGTGCGGGCGAGTCCCTGCTCAGCGGAGGCTGCACGCCGGCGCTGACAGGACCCTGACATTTTTTACTTACAGTATTCATTGGGGTGTTTCATAGACACCTCTATTACTAACCCTGATGTCAGCCGTGATTTTTTACAAACAACAGATTACCCCAATTGCCACTGCACAAAAGCAATCAGGAAGAGCTGAGGCAAAGTGCAAGAATCAGCACATCTAATAGATGCTGGTGAGAGCTTACAATCTACAATGAGGTGGGGGAGACAGAGTACAGGGGTGTATTTACAATGGTGTATTTACAATGAAGGTCCAGCCATCTTGAAGGAGTGAGGGATGGATGGAGATAGTGAATGCTACACACACACACACTTACACATAGAATGACTGATTAGTGAACGTGATAGGCCGCTCTGAACAAATGTGTTTTGAGGGAGCACCTGAAACTATGCAAATTGTGGATAGTCCTGATTTCTTGGGGTAGAGCATTCCAGAGGCTTGGCCCTGTGCGGGAGAAGTCTTGGAGTCGGGAGTGAGAGGTACGGATTAGTGCAGAGGTTAGTCGAAAGTCGTCTGCAGAGCGCAGCAGTCGGTTAGGCCGATAGAAATGAGGGAGGAGATGTAGGGGGTGCCGCACTGTGGAGAGCTTTGTGGGTGAGAACAAGTACTTTGAATTGGATCCTATAATGAATGGGCAGCCAATGGAAGGACTGGTGAAGAGCGGACGCGTCCGAGTACCGATTAGTCAGATAGATGACCCTGGCTGCTGCATTAAGTATGGACTGGAGAGGGGATAGTCGAGTGACGGGGAGGCCAATTAATAGAGTGTTGCAGTAATCCAGGCGCGAGTGGATCAATGCTACAGTGAGGGTTTTTTTTTTTTTCCATCGTGAGAAAAGGGCAGATTCTAGAGACGTTCTTTAGGTGTAAGCGACAAGAGCGGGCAAGAGATTGTATATGGGATGTGAAGGAGAGATTGGTGTCAAACATAACACCCAGACAGCGTGCCTGCTGCCGGGGTATTATTGTGGTACCACCCATGGAGAGGGAAATGTCAGATTTAGGGAGGTTAGGAGATGGCGGGAGCAGAAAAAGTGCAGTTTTGGAGAGGTTGAGTTTCAGATAGAGAACGGACAAGATGTTGGAGACTGCGGACAGTCACTGGCGTTCTGTAGTACAGCGGGGGTAAGGTCAGGGGAAGACGTATATAGTCTCGTGTCATCAGCATAAAGATGGTACCGAAAGCCAAATCTGCTGATGGTCTGTCCAATTGGGGCTGTGTAGAGAGAGAAGAGGAGGGGGCAAGGAGTGAGCCCTGAGGTACCCCGACTGCAAGAGGAAGAGAAGATGATGTGGAGCCAGAGAACAAAACACTGAAGGAGTGGTCAGAGAGATAGGAAGAGAACCAGGAGAGAGGAGTGTCCTTAATGCCTAGTGACTGGAGCCTAGAGAGTAGAAGGTGGTGGTCAACAGTATCGAAAGCTGCAGATACGTCAAGAAGAATGAGCGGAGAGTGGTCACCGTTAAGTTTTGCTGTCAGAAGGTCATTGGTCACTTTGATGAGTGCAGTTTCTGTCGAATGTAAGGGGCGGAAGCCGGACTGTGAAGGGTCTAGAAGGGAGTGAGTGGAGAGGAAACTGGTAAGGGGGGAGTAAACTAGGCGCTCCAAAAGTTTAGAGATGAAGGGGAGATTGGAGACTGGTCTGTAGTTGTTTGTGCAGGATGGGTCGAGATAGGGTTCCTTTAGTAATCGTGAAACGAAGGCGTGTTTGAAGAAGGATGGGAAAATGCCCGAGGAGAGGTAGAGATTAAAGATTGTAGTTAGGTGGGTTGTGACGACTGGAGACTGGAGGAGATGTGAGGGAATGGGGTCGGTAGTGCATGTAGTCAGACGAGAAGAGAGGAGTCTGAAGACTTCTTCTTCTGTGATGGGATCAAATGTGGAAAGTGAGCCAGGGGAGATGCAGGAAGGGATGGGAGTCACAGCACTTGGTGGTTGGGAGCAGATTTCCTTACGGATATTATCTATTTTTTCTGTAAAGTGGGAGGCCAGGTCATCAGCACAAATGTCTGTGATAGGGGCTTGTGCTTTTGGCCTGAGGAGGGAGTGAAAAGTGTCAAAAAGTTTTTTGGGGTTGTTGGCTAGTGAGGAGATCAGTGTGGTGAAGTAGGTCTGTTTGGCGAGGTGAAGGGCAGCGTTATAGGTTCTTAACATAAATTTGAAGTGGATGAAGTCTTCTGGTGTGCGGGTTTTTCTCCATAGGCGTTCAGCACTCCTAGAGCATCGCTGGAGAAGTTGAGTTTGCGATGTGAGCCAGGGCTGTTTTACTCTGTGCTTGGAGGTTCTGAGGGTGAGGAGAGCTTGTTATGAATGAGTCACCGTAGGAGGCAAAAGCAGAAATGCAAGCTAAGTCCAGAAAACCAGAGAAGTTGGCAACTATCAGATTGCAGACCCCTGAACCTATCAACACAACTAGCAGTAGCCGTGGGGGGTTCCTACGATGCCCTAGACCCCTCGATCACAGCCGGAGAAATACATAGGCCTAAGGAAAGAAAGGGGAAATCTAAACTGCCCCAGAGCAGACCCCAAAGCAATAGGCAGCCCCCAACATATAATGACCGTGAAGCAAGATGAAAATACTAACACAGACAGAAAGATAGACTGAGCAAAGACGGGGCCCCAAAACTACCTAGACAGGAAAGGACAGGAAGGCTGCTGTCTGCAATCTGCCAAAACCCTATCAAAGACATAAGCCAACCAACTGATATGAAAAAGGCCCTGAATCAGCTAGGCTTCAAAAACTGAATCAGCACTCAGGTATTTTCAGAAGACAGAGCTAAATGAATTCAGCACACCCCAGCAGGGAATGGCAGAAATCCAGAAAAACAAAGCAAAAACAAAGTCAAAGCACAAAAGCAAAAGGCCGAGCAGCAAACTTAGCTTTGGAGGAGCAGGAATTCAGACTGGTCTCCAAGGATCCCACAGAGAAATCACCCACAGGGCAGAAGGGCGTCGGCAGCATTATATCCAGTCCGTAACTCCACTCAGCCAGTCACAATCATCAGCCTCAGGTGTTTGACAATCAGGCTCACTACCTTTCTTTACCAGAAGAGGGAGTTCCTCGGGCCTCAGTAATGAAGGGGAAAATGAACTCACAACAGGAGCTACTTGGTCAAGGGTGCTTCTAAGAGTGTCGTTGTAGTGATGAACAGCCAGATTAGGAGAGGAAAAAGAGGAGATTGGGGACAGTGATGAGTGTAGGGAATCTGAAAAAGTGTCAGAGGGTTAATGGCTTGTAGATTTCTGAATGTGTGGTAGGTAGGAGTGAGCTGGGGTGGGTGAGGATTTGTGAGCGTGAAGGAGAGAATGTTGTGGTCAGAGAGTGGAAGCGGTGAGTTATTTAGGTGGGAGATTGAACAGAGCCGGACGAAGACCAGATCAAGGGTGTTACCGTCCTTGTGTGTCTCAGAGGTTGAAAGCTGTGAAAGGCCTAGAGAGGTGGCTAGTGATAGAAGCTGGGATGCAGATGTGGAAATAGGGTTATTAATGGGGATGTTGAAGTCTCCCAGGATAAGGGTTGGAAGTTCTGAGGACATCATGAAGTGCGGCAGCCAGGCTGAAAAGTGGTCAAGGAAGTGGGTGGGTGAGCCTGGGGGCCGGTATATGACCGCTACTCTGAAGGAGAGGGGACGGAACAACCTGATGGTGTGGACCTCAAAACAAGGGAATGAGAGTGATGGAACTGGGGGAATGACCTGGAAAGTGGATTGTGGGGACAGGAGTATGCCGACTCCACCACCATGTCTGTTTGTGGGTCTCGGGGAATGAGAGAATTGTAAGCCACCGTAGGAAATGGCAGCAGGAGAGACAGTGTCAGAATCCTGAATCCAGGATTCAGTGAGGCCAACAGATTAAGAGAGTTGTTCAGAAAGCAGTTGTGTAGGAAAAATGATAATTACTTACCGGTAATTTGATTTTCCAGAGCCATGACAGCACCGCACATGAGAAGGTACCCGCCCCCAGGAAACCTGTAGCAGAGACAAAAGAAGGGGGGCGGCACCTCTCCCCTCAGTTTGTTTCAGAGTATGCAAGGTAACCGCCTTATTAGTTTACATACATTTTATATGACAGCGCTACTAATATTCCCCTTTCCCTTTAAATACATGTCTATATATACATATATTTACACATCCAGATATAATTTTTAAAAACCTCTGGTGCACCACACAACCATCACCAAGATTGTTCCCGCCCTATGCGGTGCTGTCATGGCTCTGGAAAATCAAATTACCAGTAAGTAATTATCATTTTTTCCCTTCCCCATGACAGCACCGCACATGAGAGGAAAGATAGAATAGACTCCTAGGGTGGGACAACAGCAGACAACACTTTTCTCAAGGCCAGATTTGAGGGCCCTAGGTCTAGTCTATAGTGTCGGAAGAAAGTGGATGGTGATGACCATACTGCTGCCTTACAGATCTGCTCAACTGAAGCATTTGCCCTTTCAGCCCAGGACGTGGCTATGGCTCTTGCAGAGTGAGCCGTTACACCCAGTGGGGGAGTCTGGTTTGAAGAAGAGTAAGCTAGTGCAATACCCATACGAAGCCATCGTGCAATCGTTGACTTTGAAGCTTTTTTACCCCTGTTTGTCCCCTGAAAGGAGACAAAAAGGGCTGAAGACTGTCGCCATGGTTTTGAGGCTTCTATATATTGAAGCAGGCAACATCTGACATCTAAACAATGGAAGGTTTCCTCTCCCTGGGATTTGGGTTTCGAACAAAACGAGGGCAAAATTACCTCCTGCTCCCTGTGGAATTTGGAATTTACCTTTGGTAGGAAGGCTGGATCAGTTTTTATGATCACTATCATCCAAAAAGGTGGTATATGGTGGATTTACAGATATCGCCTGCAGCTCGCAAACACGACGAGCTGAGGTTAGGGCCACCAGGAGTACTGTGTTAAGTGTCAGCGCCTTTATTGGGATGGAAGCAATCGGTTCGAATGGAGATGCTGTTAGTGCCCTTAATACTAAATTTAGATCCCAGGGAGCTACCTTAGGTGTTAATTTTGTGGGCCTGGATGTGAAGGAGGCCCGAATGAATCTATAGATCCATGGGTGATCTGCCAGTTTTTGATCAAACAATGCACCCAGGGCCGATACCTGCACTTTTAAGGTGCTTGTGGATAGTCCTTTTTCCAGCCCTTTCTGGAGGAACTCCAGGATCTCCTTTATTGGTATTTTCTGGGCTGTTCTAGTCAATTGTCGGCCCGTGAACTGTAAGAATTTTTCCCAAATTTTTTGGTATTTTTGTGAAGTTACCTCCTTCCTGCTAGCGAGCAGGGTGGTTACTAACGGGACTTAGAACCCTTTTGCTAGAAGGAGTCCCCTCTCAAGTTCCACGCAGTGAGGTGCAGCCCGTGAACCCTGGGTTGTTCCACTTGGCCCTGGTATAGCGGATTCGGGGTATCTAGGCGGATCCATTGGTCCGAGATAGACATGCGTCTGAGCCATGTGAACCATGCCCTTTTTGGCCAGAAGGGCGCAATCAGGATTATTCGAGCTTTTTCCTGCCGGATCTTTTTTAAGACTACTGGAATCAATGCCAACGGGGGGGAACGCATATGCCAGGTGAAATTTCCACCGGTGTAGTAGCGAATCCACCCCTTCTGGCCGCTCTCTTGGATTTAGGGAGTAGAACCTGTCCACTTTCCGATTTTCCCTGGTGGCAAACAAGTCTACTTCTGGTGTGCCCCAGGCAGCGCAGATTTCCCCAAATATTTTTTGACTTACGGACCATTCTCCCTGGTGTAGTACATGACGGCTTAAATAATCGGCCAGATAATTGTCTGCCCCCTTTAAATGTGTACCCGATAAGGATAGAATATTGTTTTCTGCCCAAGCGAATAATTCCCTGGCCTCTGCCATAAGGGTTGCCGACCTTGTACCCCCTTGTCTGTTTATGTATGCTATGACCGTGCTGTTGTCGGATAATATGGTGACATGTTTCCCTTGTACTTTTTGCTTTACCAGGGGAAGGGCTCGCCTTACAGCCGCCAGTTCTTTTAGATTTGAGGATGCCTCCCTCATTCCGGGTTCCCACTGGCCCTGTAGGGTTTGTTTCCCTATGTGTGCCCCCCCAACCACTCAGACTTGCATCCGTGGTCAATACCACCGAGTTTTGAGTCGTCCAGGGTACTGCTCTGTTTAGGTTTTCGGTGCTCAGCCACCATTTTAGGGACTCCTGCACTTGAGGGGAGAGGATAATCTCCCGATCTAAATTGGAAGGACTCTTCTCCTGCTCGGACAGGATCTGCCTTTGTAGTTCTCTCGTATGGCTTTGTGCCCACCAGACCGCTGGAATTGTCGCTGTTAACGTGCCCAGGAGCGACATTGCCTCTCTTACTGGTATGGCTCGACCAGACTGTATCCGTTGTATTTTTTTGTGGATAGCTCCAATTTTCCTTCCTGGAAGGCTGCACTGTTGTTTTAATGAGTCCAACTGAATTCCCAGGAATTCTTGTGACTGTACTGGAGTTAATTTGGATTTTGTGAGATTGATTATCCAGCCTAACCTGGTTAATATCTCCAGGACCCTTGTAACTGCATCTTCGCAGTTTTCCCTGCTGTTTGCTATAACCAGGAAATCGTCTAGATAAGGTACTAACAGGATATTTTCCCTTCTCATAAAGGACGCTACTTCCCCGATGATTTTCGTAAATATACGCGGGGCTACTGATACCCCGAAGGGTAGGCACCGGTACTGTAGATAAGTGGGGATTTGAGCAATCTCTACTACCAGTCTCAGATATTGTTGGTGTTCTTCCCATATTGGGACATGGTAATAGGCATCGGTAAGATCTATTACTGCCATGTAGCAACCTGGGTCGAGTAGCTTTACTGCTGACCCCAAGGTCTCCATTTTGAATTTTTCTGTTCTGATATATTGGTTCAGGGCTTTGAGATTGAATATTGTTCTTAGTGACCCATCTGGTTTTGGCGTGAGGAACAGAGTACTGTAAAACCCTTTCCCTTTCTGATGACATGGTACTTTTATAAGTACCTCTTTTTGAATGAGGAGCTGGATCTCCTTTTCTAATGTAGCCTGATTCTTCTTGGCTACCCGGGTCACTTTTAGTCTTTGAGGAGGAAGGGTTAGAAAACTGAGTCGTAGGCCCTCGGCCAACAGGTTGGTTACCCACTTTGAGGTGGGCAATGCTACCCACTGATGGACAAAGAATCGAAGCCTTCCCCCAACCGCCCTGGCGTCATTGCTTGGTATCGGGTCTCGGGGTGGTTCTACTAAAGAGGAAACCTCTCTTCTTCCCCTCCAGGGCCTACCCCGCGTGGTTCTATCGTCTGGCCGTCCTCGGCTCCCTCTATTCCCTGTTCCACGAAAGGACGAGTGAGCCTCAGTCCACCGACGCCCAGGGAAGGGGGTTGGAAACCGTTTTTTCTTATCTGATGCTTTTTCCAAAATTTCGTCCAGTGCTTTTCCAAATAAGTATTGGCCCTCACAGGGGACGGCACAGAGGACGGCACAGAGTTTAACCTTTGACTGGAAATCTGCCGACCAGTTTTTTAACCAAAGTGCTCTGCGGCCTGAATTAGAAAGGGCGCATGCACGGGCGGCACCTCGGACGGAATCTACTGCGGCGTCAGCCAGGAATCCTGCTGCTTTCTGTAGGAAAGGTATTGCCTCCAGCAGTGTCTCCCTTGGGCATTTATTCTTAATTTGGTCACTTAATTCGTCTAACCACCTGACCATAGCACGTGCCGTAAAAGTGGCAGCGACCCCTGGTTTAAACGACCAAGCTGATGCTTCCCAAGCAGCTTTTAGAAAAGCGTCTGCTTTCTTGTCAAGGGGGTCTTTTAGGGCGCCCATATCTTCAAATGGCAACGCTATCCCTTTGGATGTACTAGCAATGGCGGCATCTAGTCTGGGCGCCTTTTCCCATTTATCGCATACCTCCTCATCAAACGGGTATTTTCGTTTGAGCGCCTGCGGTATGGACATTTTTTTGTTGGGTTTTTTCCACTCTCTCTTGATTAAATTTAGCAGGTTATCATGGAAGGGAAAAACCCTTCGCTTTTCCCCCTCAAGATTGCTAAACATAGCATCTTGAATTGATTTAGGCTCTTTTGGTGTCTCAAGTCCCATTGTGGACCTTACAAGTTTTAGCAATTTCCCAATGTCCTCTGATAGAAAATATGGACGCCCCTTTTCCTCGTCCGAGGAGTCTAGGTCTGAATCCGAGGCCCCTATCTCCCCTTGCTCTTCCTCAGACTCAATATCAGTAGTTATCTCTGTGGGAGGCAGTGGGGGCGGGGTGAGGCAGGCGTTATATCGGTGCTATGTGTGGCCTGCTCTTTTATTTCCTCTTTCACCGTCGACTTTACTTGATCCCGGATCATAGCTTTAATGCTTTGGAGCAGGGATGGTGACTCTTCGGCCACTGTCTTTTTAATGCACGAGCGACAGAGTCGCTTGTCATACGTTTTATCTAGGGCCTTTTTACATAACGCACATTCTTTGTTCTTTTGTTTGGATGTGGCCTTTCCCTACAGAAAACATACACAGGGCCTTTGTTAACATATTGTGCTGCCTTACAAAGGCACTCACCCGGCCCTCTGGGTACTCCGGCAGCTGGTGGCTTTTCCTCCTGTACTTGCTCTCCAACTTCAGGATCCATTCCGTTCTGCTGCTGGCTATACGTGGAGCCTGTGTGCAGCCTCTCTGGGACCAGTGACATCTGCCGCGACTCCCTTCTTATGGAGGAGCGGTGCGCGCCTCTGGGACTGCTCCCGCCCGGAAGTGCCCAGTACACCGCTCCCCCGGCGTGCGATGTCACTTCCGGTGCGACCCCGGAAGCAGTCGCCACTCAATCGGCGCCAGCGTCGTGGTGGCCACGCCTCCCCCGGCCCTGCCTCCCACTGGAGCGGCCGCCGGGGAGTCACAGGAGGAGGACGCAATTTGCAGCGCCCACAAGCTGAGCTGACAGGCGCGCGCGACCGCGCCCCCTGACGCTCTCTCTCCCCGGACCTCGGCCTCCCGACCGGATCATCAGAGAGGGATACCTCCAAGGTACCGCTCTGCCCCAGGCACCCGCCTGCAAGAAACAGGAAACCAAACTGAGGGGAGAGGTGCCGCCCCCCTTCTTATGTCTCTGCTACAGGTTTCCTGTTTCCTGGGGGCGGGTACCTTCTCTCATCTGCGGTGCTGTCATGGGGAAGGGAAAAGGAAGCTTGTTACAAACAGACCATGGATTCCAGAGGGCACAATTAAAAGATGGAGATGAGGGAGTGCAAGTAATATTAATTAATTATTATGGTTTCGATACGAGGTAGGGTAGGGGTTGGGGGATGGTGGACCAGGGTTGGGGGGAGATGTCCCCTGAAATCAGTTGGAGTAGGAAGATAAAGAGCAAATAGTTGTTAGAATTGTAAGTAGTTTATTTCTGCAATGTGTTTGGGCAAGATGGGATGAGGTTTCTCAGGAAGCTGAGGAGTGCATACACATCAGACTCATACACATCAGCCCCTCTATACTTCCCTCTCCCATGTACAGATCTGTACATGGGAGAGGGAAGTATAGAGGGGCTGGTGTGTATGAGTCGTGATGGAGGGGGGATGGGGTGGTGAATGTGGATGGCAAGGGAACACAGGAGGATAGAAATAAAGCACATGGTTAAAGGGGAAAGCAAAGTGTGAGTTACCTGATTCCTGCCCTGATTAACTGCCATGGATAACTGCCGTTTTCTTGATGCTTTGCTTATGGGATGCTTGCGTGCTGCACCCCACACTGCGTGCTTCCCCTTAGGAACTACTACATATATAGGCCACACTACAGGGTCAGGAGAGAGGGATTGTGGGAGCTGGTTGGGTCTAATTTGGCAGCTGGGGCCAGCACACTAGGGGGTGGTTAGATGATCAAAGGCACTAGACCAGGCTGTGTCATATGCTATAGCACCTTCCACCTGATAAGCTCTAGAGAGGCCCCAGTCATGGATCTAAAGCAGTAAGTATTACATACATACACCAAACAGATCAAGGAAGCAAAATGCCATAAAATACAAATTGCTTTATTGAAATACATACAGCAGACATGAACATACTAAAAAGAGATAGATATATCGATGGATATCACAAATACAAGTGTGCTAATCGTGTAAAAGTATACACAAAAAATGATACACCAAAAATGAAATATATTATATTATTATAGGCAGCATATTTATAAATACTTAGTATTTTGGCCATACTATATGTTACGCTTCTTGACTATGCATGTTTGTTTAGCGTTACTGGTATGATAATAGGTCAAAATATATACCTCTTTAAGACTTGGTTTCTTGTCTAAGCTATTATAGCAGTGTCGTGCATTGAATTTGACCATATCCTACATTATCTGCTGAGGGCTTTCCTCCTCATGTAGGGCATACATTTTGGTAATGTCTATCACATTGTCATGTAATATTGGATGCTTTCAGTATTTTTGCCTGTTAGTATCACTATTGCAGTAGACCACAGTCTATCTGCTTATGAATGTACATGTTTTGCATACCCCTTATGACATACTGATGCACTTTGTTGTGATTTTTTGATATTTCATTTTGGTGTATCATTTTTTGTGTATACTTTTACACGATTAGCACACTTGTATTTGTGATATCCATCGATATATCTATCTCTTTTTAGTATGTTCATGTCTGCTGTGTGTATTTCAATAAAGCAATTTGTATTTTATGGCATTATGCTTCCTTGATCTGTTTGGTGTATACATTAGTTGGGAAGTGCCATGTTTTTTCAGGCCCTAGTTGTGGAAATAAGTATTACATACAGTGCAACAAATGAATTATAGCAAAGCTTTAGCAAGCACATTAAAATATGCAGCAAAATGGTAAAGCAGCAGAAGACAGACAGCAAGCAGAAGTATGGAGTTGTACCATTTGGATATATTGCATCAGAAAATAGAGGCAGCAGAGGTGGGAAGTTGTACCATTCAGGCTGCTTGCTAGCAGTGAATGGAGTAAATACATGCAGGGTGGATCAGTTGATGAACATTTGGATATATTGCTAACATTTCCCATATGTTTACTTTACATCAGCACAATTTTGGAACCAAAATTTTTTTTTCTTAAGAAGTTATAAGGGTTAAAAGTTGACCAGCGATTTCTCATTTTTACAATACCATTTTATTTTTAGGGACCACATCACATTTGAAGTCACTTTGAGGGGTCTATATGATAGAAAATACCCAAAAGTGACACCATTCTAGAAACTGCACCCCTCAAGGTACTCAAAACCACATTCAAGAAGTTTATTAACCCTTCAGGTGCTTCACAGGAATTTTTTGAATGTTTAAAAAAAAAAAAAAAATGAACAAATTTTTTTCCCAAAAAAATTTAATTCAGGTCCAATTTTTTTTACCAAGGGTAACAGGAGAAATTGGACTACAAAAGGTATTTTGCAATTTGTCCTGAGTACGCTGATATCTGATATGTGTGGGGGGGACCACTGTTTGGGCACATGGCAGAGCTCGGAAGGGAATGAGCGCCGTTTGACTTTTTCAACGCAAAATTGGCTGGAATTGAGATCGGGCGCCATGTCACATTTGGAGAGCCCCTGATGTGCCTAAACAGTGGAAACCCCCCCATAAGTGACACTATTTTGGAAACTAGACCCCCTAAGGAACTTATCTAGATGTGTGGTGAGCACTTTGAACGCCCAGGGCTTCACAGAAGTTTATAACGCCCAGTCGTGAAAATAAAAAGAAAAAATCATTTTTTCCACAAACATGACCTTTTAGCTCCCAATTTTTTTATTTTCCCAAGGGTAACAGGATAAATTGGACCCCAAGAGATGTTCTCCAATTTGTCCTCAGTACGCCGATACCCCATATGTGGGAGAAAACTACTGTATGGGCACACGTTGGGGCTCAGAACGGAAGTAGTGACATTTTGGAATGCAGACTTTGATGGAATGATCTGCGGGTGACATGTCGCATTTGGAGAGTCCCTGATGTGCCTAAACTGTGAAAACCCCACACAAATGACCCCATTTTGGAAAACAGTTGTTGTCCAATTTGTCCTGAGTACGCTGGTACCCCATATGTGGGGGGGGGGGGACCACTGTTTGGGCGCATGGCAGAGCTTGGAAGGGAAGGAGCACTGTTTGACTTTTTCAGCACAGAATTGGCTGGAATTGAGATCAGACGCCATGTTGCATTTGGAGAGCCCCTGATGTGCCCAAACAGTGGAAACCCCCAATTCTAACACCAACCCTAACCCCAACACACCCCTAACCCTAATCTCAGCCATAGCCCTAACCCTAATGGGAAAATGGAAATAAATACATTTTTTTAATTTTATTATTTTTCCCTAACTAAGGGGGTGATAACGGGGGGGGTTTGATTTACTATGTATGGCGGTTTTTATGTTTGGTGGCTGTCATACGCTAAAAGACGCTTTTTAATGTAAAAATAGTTTTTGCAGCACCACATTTTGAGAGCTATAATTTTTCCATATTTTAGCCCACAGAGTCATGTGAGGTCTTATTTTTGCGGGATGAGTTGACGTTTTTATTGGAACCATTTTCGGGCATGTGACATTTTTTGATCGCTTTTTATTCCGATTTTTGGGACGCAGAATGAACAAAAACCAGCGTTTCATGAATTTCTTTTGGGGGGTGCGTTTACACCGTTCCATGTGCGAAAAAATTGATAAAGCAGCTTTATTCTTCAGGTCAGTACGGTTACAGCGATACCTCATTTATGTCGTTTTTTTATGTTTTGGCGCTTCTATGCAATAAAAACAATTTTATATAAAAAATAATTATTTTTGCATCGCTTTATTCTGCGAGCTATAACTTTTAAGTTTTTTCGTTGATGATGCTGTGTGGCGGCTCGTTTTTTTGCCGGACAAGATGATGTTTTCAGCGGTTCCATGTTTATTCATATCTGTTTTTTTTATCGCGCATTATTGCACTTTTTGTTCGGTGGTATGATGATAAAACATTGTTTTTTTGCTTTGTTTTTTTAATTTTTTTTAATGGGTTCACTAAAGGGGTTAACTAGAGGAACAGTTTTATAGGGCGGGTCGTTACGGACGTGCTGATACTAAATATGTGTACTTTTATTTTTTTTTTCCAAAAAATGAAATTATCAGGCAATATTTTTTTTTTTAATTTAGCGATTTTTTAAATATATTTTACACTTTTTTTTTTTTTTTTAACTTTATTACATTGTCCCGAGGGGGACATCACTGTCATGTGTCAGATCGCTGATCTGACAGGTTGCACAGCACTCTGACAGATCAGCGATCTGACAGGCGCTGCTGCAGGCTTCCTCCGTGACTGCACTCTGCAGGCACTGAGGAAGCCACCTCCCTGAAGGCCTCCACGGCCATATCGGATCCGGGGGCCTGCAGGGAGGAGGACCCTCGGAGCGACGCGATGTGCTGCGTCGCTCCGGGGGTCTCAGGGAAGCACGGAGGGAGCCCGCTCCCTACACACTTCTCTCCTATGCCCCATGTTTGATCGCAGTGTGCCAGGGGTTAATGTGCCGGGGGTGGTCCGTGACCGCCCCGACACATAGTGCCGGGTGTCAGCTGTGATAATCAGCTGACACCCGGCCGCGATCAGCGGCGCTCCCCCCGTGAGTGCCGCTGATCGTGTTAGATGTACTACTCCGTCCTTGGGACTTAGGTCCCAGGTCACATGGACGGGATAGTACGTCTAATGTAGGAAAGGGGTTAAGGCACATTAGAGATTAATGACAAAATAAAATAAAACACATTTTGTACCAAAGTCCCCTGTTCTTTAGCTGCACAAACTGTATTGCGGTACTTAACACAAGATTCATTTCTCATTGAATCCACTATAGGACACAAGCGTGGGTAAAGGGAAGGAGACCTAGGTGGGCCCTGCGCCACAGATAACACGTCCCAGGATGACCCAAAAAACAAAGCCCCGAAAAAAAGACAGAGAGAAGCATGACAGTACAGATAGTATGTAAGGCAAATACGGTAAAGGTGAGAAATATTGGACAAAGGAAATGAAAAGGTGGCAGACCCCCACAGGACCCACCCTAGCAAGCCATGAGAAGTGGAGAGAGGGGAATATCGGAGATCTTAGACTCATCTGACATCGGAGGGGCGCTGGGTCACAGCTATCTTGGCAGAACACGGACGGTGGAGGCTCCAACACTCCACTTGGCGGAAAGAGGACACATGATGAATTGGCATCCAATGAGGGCACTACTGAAAAGATGGAGGAAACCCACAACACCTAGAAGAAAACAAAGACATTTATTAAAGAAAAATCCTGCCTAAGTTGTACAAAAAGCCATGGCCGCCCCTCCCAATATTCACACCGTGATCTAATGCCCATCAGCAACAATGTACAAACAGAACATGAGGCTATTACTTTACATTCTGATCAGACTATGAAGCCCACTACCACATCACAGTGACAAAACCGGGGGTCCCTAGCCTTAAAGGGAATCTGTCACCCCATTTTTGGCCTATAAGCTGCGGCCACCGCCATCAGGGGCTTATCTACAGCATTCTGTAATGCATTCTGTAATGCTGTAGATAAGCCCCCGATGTAACATGAAAGAGAAGAGAAATGAGTCAGATTATACTCACCCTGGGATCCGGTCCAATGGGTGTTGCGGTCCGGCGCCTCCCATCTCCATACGATGCCATCCGCCTTCTTACTTCTGCAGTGACTCCTGCGCAGGCGCACTGCTCTGCCCTGTTGAGAGCAGAGTAAAGTACTGCAGAACGCAGTCCCAAGTGTGCAACATCACCCTCTTCTCCCCAGGCAGACTCCCAGCACGCAGTCCCATGCAAGCAACATCACCCCTTCTCCCCAGGCACACCCTCCCTCCAGCATGCACGTGCAGCCCCATGCAAGCAACATCACCCCCTTCTCCCCAGGCAGACTCCCAGCACACAGTCCCATGCAAGCAACATCACCCATGTCTGACAGGATATCAGGACTCTTCAGACCTACAGATTCCCATCCCATTCCTGCTACTACATGTGGGGACAAGTGACACCGCAAGAAACGACCTGGAAACCATCTGCAGAGACTTTGAAGACTTAGGCAAGAAAGTGAAAGAACTGGGAGCGCAGGTGGTCTTCTCTTCCGTCCTCCCAGTGGATGGCCATGGAACAAGGAGGTGGAATAAGATTCTGCAGGTGAACAACTGGCTACGTCGATGGTGCCGTCAGCAACGATTTGGATTTCTGGATCACGGAGTGAACTACTTATACGATGGACTACTTGCTAGAGATGGGGTGCACCTTACGAAGACTGGAAAGCATGTATTTGGAATTCGCCTTGCTACACTTGTAAGGAGAGCTTTAACCCCTTAACGACCAGGGGTATTTTTGGTTTTACATTTTCATTTTTCCCTCCCCTTCTTTCCAGAGCCATAACTTTTTTAATGTTCCGTCAATATGGCCATGTGAGGGCTTATTTTTTGCGGGACGAGTTGTACTTTTAAATGACATCATTGGTTTTACCATATCGTGTACTCGAAAACGGGAAAAAAATTCCAAGTGCAGTGAAATTGCAAAAAAAGTGCAATCCCACACTTGTTTTTTGCTAGGTTCACTAGATGCTAAATCTGACCTGCCATTATGATTCTCCAGGTCATTACGAGTTCATAGACACCAAACATGTCAATGTCCTCTTTTATCTAAGTGGTGAAAAAAAATTCCAAAGTTTGCTAAAAAAATTTTTTTCATGATCTGGGGTCGGGTGAGGGCTTATTTTTTCCGTGCCGGACTGACGTTTTTAATGACACCACTTTTGTGCAGATACATTCTTTTGATCGCCCGTTATTGCATTTTAATGCAATGTCTTGGTGACCAAAAAAACGTAATTCTGGCGTTTTGAATTTTTTTCTCGCTACGCCGTTTAGCGATCGGGTTAATGCTTTTTTTTTATTGATAGATCGGGCGATTCTGAACGCGGCGATACCTAATATGTGTATGTGGGATTTTTTTTTTACTGTTTTATTTTGATTGGGGCGAAAAGGGGGTGATTTGAACTTTTAGGTTTTTTTAATTTTTTTTTATTTATAAACATTTTTTTTTTTTTACTTTTGGCATGCTTCACTAGCCTCCATAGGAGGCTAGAAGCTTGCGCAACCCGATCGGCTCTGCTACATATGGGCGATGAGCAGATCGCCTATATGTAGCAGATTTACTGCTGTGCTTTCAGTGCCGACCACCGGGTGGCGCTGAAAGCCTTATGCCTGGAACAACCATAGAGGTCTCATAGAGACCTCTGGTTGTCCAGGCAACGTGACGCCGACCCCCGATCACGTGACGGGGGTCGGTGATGACGTCATTTCCGGCCCGGCGGCCGGAAATGCTATTTAAATGCCCGCTGTCAGCTTTGACAGCGGCATTTAACTAGTTAATAGGCGCGGGCGGACGGAGATTCCGCTCGCGCCTATTGCGGGCACATGTTAGCTGTTCATAACAGCTGACATGTCCCGGCTTTGATGCGGGCTCAGCGCCGGAGCCCTCATCAAAGCAGGGGAAATGTCTGATGACGGACTGTGTCCGTCATTGGACATTAAGGGGTTAAACTAGAACAACATGGGAAGGGAAGCAAAGACCAGAAAAAGCCATACAGCTGACAAATGCTATTGAAAACTCTGCTATTAGAAGTGGAAAGGAAGAACAAAGACACAAGAATCTAATTAATAAAAATATTGGAGAAAGAGAAACCAATCACAAACTAAAATGTTTCTATACTAATGCACAAAGCATGGGCAACAAACAAGGAGAATTGGAACTACTAACACAGGAAAAGAAATATGATGTCATTGGAATCACTGAAACTTGGTGGGACGATACACGTGATTGGAATACAAGACTAGAAGGATACAACTTATTTGCAAGAAACAGACTTGATAAACGAGGAGGTGTCGCATTGTATGTTAGAAACGCGTATATCTGCACAGAGATTGAAGCTTCAGAGACTGGGAGTTCTGTGGAAACTGTTTGGGTAAGAATACAAGGACAGAACAATGGAAAGGACACCATTGTAGGCATTTACTACAGGCCGCCTGTGCAAGCTGAAGATATGGATGAACTCTTTATGCATCAAATGGCCAAGTTCTCCAAAAAATATGTCATAGTTGTCATGGGAGATTTCAACTATCCAGACATTTGTTGGGAATCTCTCTCAGGCAAAACTAACAGGTCAAGGAAATTCTTATCCTCTCTCGCTGACAACTTTATCTTCCAAAAGGGAGGGGAGAAAACAAGGGGAACTGCTACCTTGGATCTAATCCTTATAAACAGGGAGGAAATGGTTGAGGAGGTAAAAGTGGCTGGGACCCTAGGAGGTAGCGACCATGCTATTTTAGAATTTTGGATAACTAGAGGAGGAAGACCTGTGAATACTCAGACGTCAAGGTTAGATTTCAGAAAGGCAGATTTTAGGGGATTCAGAAAGAGAATTGGAGGGATCCAATGGCTGGATATCCTTAAAGACAAAAATGTTCAGGAAGGATGGGAAATCTTGAAAAATGAAATTCTCAAAGCACAATTGTTAACAATTCCAAAAAGAGGGAAGAATAGGAAGCATTTAAGGAAACCAGGATGGATGAACACAGAACTTAAGCACATGCTAAAAAGGAAGAAAAAAATGTTTATAAAATGGAAAGAGGGAGGCATATCTAAAGAAGAATATAATGCTGTCTGCAGAACCTGCAGGGCACAAATCAGATTAGCTAAAGCTGAAAATGAATTGAGGCTTGCAAGAGATGTCAAAAGCAAAAATAAATGATTTTGGTGATATGTCAAAAGTAAAGTCAAAGATGTTATAGGATTTTTACAGGATGAAAATGATGAAATGGTAAGACAGGATGTTGAGAAGGCCGAACTTTTAAATTCCTATTTTGCATCAGTTTTCTCTCAGAAAGGAAATGTAACATCAACTGTTCATCACTATCCTTAGGGGAATAGAAGAATCCAGGATATCTATAAACAGAAAGATAGTGAGGAAACACTTAGCTAACCTAAATGAATTCAAGTCTCCAGGTCCAGATGAATTACACCCCAGAGTACTGAAGGAGATAGCAGAAGAAATTTTTGAACCCCTCTCCATAATCTTTGAAAATTCTTGGAGAACAGAAGTCCCAGAAGACTGGAGAAGAGCAAATGTTGTTCCTATCTTCAAAAAGGGGAAGAAGGTGGATCCAGGCAACTATAGGCCGGTGAGTCTGACTTCTATACCAGGAAAGATCTTTGAACAAATTATTAAACAACATGTATGTCAGTACCTGGATAAGAATGAAGTGATTAAACAGAGTCCGCATGGGTTTGTAACTAATAAGTCATGTCAGACTAACTTAATTTCCTTCTATGATGGAATCACTGATTGGGTGGATCAAGGAAATGCTGTAGATATAGTATATCTTGACTTCAGCAAAGCATTTGACAAAATATCTCATACAATCCTTATTGAAAAAATGACTAAGTATGGAATGGACAAGGCAACTGTTAGGTGGATTCATAACTGGCTTAGTGATCGGACCCAAAGAGTGGTCGTAAATGGCTGCACATCCAGTTGGAAGAATGTCTCAAGTGGGGTACCACAGGGCTCTGTCCTGGGCCCTGTATTGTTCAACATCTTTATCAACGATTTAGATGAAGGAATTGAGGGTAAACTGATTAAATTTGCTGATGACACAAAGCTAGGAGGGATAGCTAATACTAGAGAAGAGAGAGAGAGGATTCAAAAAGATATAAATAAACTGGAGAAGTGGGCAGCAACTAAGAGAATGGTTTTTAACAGGGAGAAATGCAAAGTACTACATCTGGGCAATAAAAATGAAAAAAGCATATATAGAATGGGAGGAATAGGGCTAAGCAACAGCACATGTGAAAAAGACTTGGGTATACTAATAGATCACAGACTGAATATGAGTCAACAGTGTGATGCAGCAGCAAAAAAGGCAAATGCAATTCTAGGATGTATTAACAGAAGCATACAGTCTAGATCACGTGAAGTCATTATTTCCCTCTACTCCTCTTTGGTCAGACCTCATCTGGAATATTGTGTCCAGTTTTGGGCACCACATTTTAAAAAAAGACATCAACAAACTGGAACAAGTTCAGAAAAGAGCAACCAGAATGGTGACCGGTCTGCAAACCTTGTCTTATGAGGAAAGGTTGCAGGATTTGGGACTTAATAGCTGTCTACAAATATCTAAAGGGCTGTCACATTGTAGAAGGATCATCTTTATTCTCATTTGCACAAGGAAAGACTAGAAGCAATGGGATGAAACTGAATGGGAGGAGACACAGATTAGATATTAGAAAAAACTTTTTGACAGTTAGAGTAATCAATGAGTGGAACAAGCTGCCACGAGAAGTGGTGAGTTTTCCTTCAATGGAAGTCTTCAAACAGTGGCTGGACAGACATCTGACTGGGATGATTAAGTGAATCCTGCTTTGAGCAGGGGGTTGGACCAGATGGCCCAGGAGGTCCCTTCCAACTCTACGATTCTATGAATCTACCCCTTCTCCCCAGGCACACCCTCCCTCCAGCATGCACATGCAGCCCCATGCAAACAACATCACCCCCTTCTCCCCAGGCAGACTCCCTACCAGCATGCAGATGCAACCCCATGCAGCATCACCCCCTTCTCACCAGGCAGAACCATTTCCAGCATGCACATGCAAGCAACATCATCCCCTTCTCCCCTTGCAGACCCCCCCAGCATGCACATGCAGCCCCATGCAAGCAACATCACCTCCTTCTCCCCAGGCAGACCCCCCTCCAGCATGCAGATGCAGCCCCATGCAAGCAACATCGCCTTCTCCCAAGGCAGACCCCCCTCCAGCATGCACATGCAGCCCCATGCAAGAAACATCACCTCCTCCCCAGACAGACCTCCTTCCAGCATGCACATGCAGCCCCATGCAAGCAACATCACCTCCTTCTCCCCAGGCAGACCCCCCCCAGCATGCACATGCAGCCCCATGCAAGCAACATCACCTCCTTCTCCCCAGACAGACCTCCTTCCAGCATGCACATGCAGCCCCATGCAAGCAACATCACCTCCTTCTCCCCAGGCAGACCCCCCTCCAGCATGCAGATGCAGCCCCATGCAAGCAACACCACCTCCTTTTCCCCAGGCAGACCCCCCTCCAGCATGCAGATGCAGCCCCATGCAAGCAACATCACCTCCTTCTCCCCAGGCAGACCCCCCTCCAGCATGCACATGCAGCCCCATGCAAGCAACATCACCTCCTTCTCCCCAGGCAGACCCCCCCAGCATGCACATGCAGCCCCATGCAAGGAACATCACCTCATTCTCCCCAGGCAGACCCCCCTCCAGCATGCACATGCAGCCCCATGCAAGCAACATCACCTCTTTCTCCCCAGGCAGACCCCCCCCAGCATGCACATGCAGCCCCAAGCAAGCAACATCACCCCTTCTCACCAGGCAGACCCCTTTCCAGCATGCACATGCAGCCCCATGCAAGCAACATCACCCCCTTCTCCCCTTGCAGACCCCCCCAGCATGCACATGCAGCCCCATGCAAGCAACATCACCTCCTTCTCCCCAGGCAGACCCCCACCCAGCATGCACATGCAGCCCCATGCAAGGAACATCACCTCCTTCTCCCCAGGCAGACCCCCCCTCCAGCATGCACACGCAGCCCCAGGCAAGGAACATCACCTCCTTCTCCCCAGGCAGACCCCCTTCCAGCATGCACATGCAGCCCCATGCAAGCAACATCACCTCCTTCTCCCCAGGCAGACCCCCCTCCAGCATGCACGTGCAGCCCCATGCAAGGAACATCACCTCCTTCTCCCCAGGCAGACCCCCCCAGCATGCACATGCAGCCCCATGCAAGCAACATCACCTCCTTCTCCCCAGGCAGACCCCCCTCCAGCATGCACATGCAGCCCCATGCAAGGAACATCACCTCCTTCTCCCCAGGTAGACTCGCAGCTCGTGCAGGAACATCCACTTAGCTGATCTGTGACTTCACATCCCTCCATGACAGCTGCAGCTTCCTCCTGTCTGCTCTACGGAGGAAGAGGCACCGCCCCTTCTGATCACATGGGCATGACGTCACCACAGGTCCTTTAGCCTCTACAGATATCAGCGCTGTGTAAGGAGGAATCGGCGCCCACTGCTGACATCACAGTCATGTGACCGGCGCGTAGTGACGTCACGAGACCACGCGAGCGCCAGCGTCCCCCTCTGACCGCTAGTGTACCACGTGATCTGAATGGGGTATATATACCCCTGCGTAGCGCGCTAACCGCTATTTCCTCGAGGCAGCACAAGGGAAGGGAGGGAAAGGGGAGCAGCGGGAGTGTAACCGCGTAATGGCGCCGAGGTGACAGGAAATTGAGGCCCGAAATCTAATAGCACTCAATGACCGCGGCCTATTAGTGAGACGCTGCTCCCATTACACAAGGGAAGGGAGGGAAAGGGGAGCAGCGGGCGTGTATCCGCGTAATGGCGCCGAGGTGACAGGAAATTGAGGCCCGAAATCTAATAGCACTCAATGACCGCGACCTATTAGTGAGACGCTGCTCCCATTACACAAGGGAAGGGAGGGAAAGGGGAGCAGCGGGCGTGTAACCGCGTAATGACACCGAAGTGACAGGAAAATGAGGCACGAAATCTAATAGCACTCAATGACCGTGGCCTTTTAGTGAGACGCTGCGCCCATTGCACAAGGGAAGGGAGGGAAAGGGGAGCAGCGGGCGTGTATCCGCGTAATGGCGCCGAAGTGACAGGAAAATGAGGCACGAAATCTAATAGCACTCAATGACCGTGGCCTATTAGTGAGACGCTGCACCCATTGCACAAGGGAAGGGAGGGTAAGGGGAGCAGAGGGCGTGTAACCGCGTAATGGCGCCGAGGTGACAGGAAATTGAGGCCCGAAATCTAATAGCACTCAATGACCGTGGCCTATTAGTGAGACGCTACGCCCATTACACAAGGGAAGGGAGGGAAAGGGGAGCAGCGGGCGTGTATCCGCGTAATGGCGCCGAAGTGACAGGAAAATGAGGCACGAAATCTAATAGCACTCAATGACCGTGGCCTATTAGTGAGACGCTGCACCCATTGCACAAGGGAAGGGAGGGTAAGGGGAGCAGAGGGCGTGTAACCGCGTAATGGCGCCGAAGTGACAGGAAAATGAGGCACGAAATCTAATAGCACTCAATGACCGCGGCCTATTAGTGAGACGCTGCGCCCATTACACAAGGGAAGGGAGGGAAAGGGGAGCAGCGGGCGTGTAACCGCGTAATGACACCGAGGTGACAGGAAATTGAGGCCCGAAATCTAATAGCACTCAATGACCGCGGCCTATTAGTGAGACGCTGCTCCCATTACACAAGGGAAGGGAGGGAAAGGGGAGCAGCGGGCGTGTAACCGCGTAATGGCGCCGAGGTGACAGGAAATTGAGGCCCGAAATCTAATAGCACTCAATGACCGTGGCCTATTAGTGAGACGCTGCTCCCATTACACAAGGGAAGGGAGGGAAAGGGGAGCAGCGGGCGTGTATCCGCGTAATGGCGCCGAAGTGACAGGAAAATGAGGCACGAAATCTAATAGCACTCAATGACCGTGGCCTATTAGTGAGACGCTGCGCCCATTACACAAGGGAAGGGAGGGAAAGGGGAGCAGCGGGCGTGTAACCGCGTAATGGCGCCGAAGTGACAGGAAAATGAGGCACGAAATCTAATAGCACTCAATGACCGTGGCCTATTAGTGAGACGCTGCGCCCATTACACAAGGGAAGGGAGGGAAAGGGAAGCAGCGGGCGTGTAACCGCGTAATGGCGCCGAAGTGACATGAAAATGAGGCACGAAATCTAATAGCACTCAATGACCGTGGCCTATTAGTGAGACGCTGCACCCATTGCACAAGGGAAGGGAGGGTAAGGGGAGCAGAGGGCGTGTAACCGCGTAATGGCGCCGAAGTGACAGGAAAATGAGGCACGAAATCTAATAGCACTCAATGACCGCGGCCTATTAGTGAGACGCTGCGCCCATTACACAAGGGAAGGGAGGGTAAGGGGAGCAGCGGGCGTGTAACCGCGTAATGGCGCCGAAGTGACAGGAAAATGAGGCACGAAATCTAATAGCACTCAATGACCGTGGCCTATTAGTGAGACGCTGCGCCCATTACACAAGGGAAGGGAGGGAAAGGGGAGCAGCGGGCGTGTAACCGCGTAATGGCGCCGAAGTGACAGGAAAATGAGGCACGAAATCTAATAGCACTCAATGACCGTGGCCTATTAGTGAGACGCTGCGCCCATTACACAAGGGAAGGGAGGGAAAGGGAAGCAGCGGGCGTGTAACCGCGTAATGGCGCCGAAGTGACATGAAAATGAGGCACGAAATCTAATAGCACTCAATGACCGTGGCCTATTAGTGAGACGCTGCGCCCATTGCACAAGGGAAGGGAGGGTAAGGGGAGCAGCGGGCGTGTAACCGCGTAATGGCGCCGAAGTGACAGGAAAATGAGGCACGAAATCTAATAGCACTCAATGACCGCGGCCTATTAGTGAGACGCTGCGCCCATTGCACAAGGGAAGGGAGGGTAAGGGGAGCAGAGGGCGTGTAACCGCGTAATGGCGCCGAAGTGACAGGAAAATGAGGCACGAAATCTAATAACACTCAATGACCGTGGCCTATTAGTGAGACGCTGCGCCCATTACACAAGGGAAGGGAGGGAAAGGAGCAGCGGGCGTGTAACCGCGTAATGGCGCCGAAGTGACAGGAAAATGAGGCACGAAATCTAATAGCACTCAATGACCGTGGCCTATTAGTGAGACGCTGCGCCCATTACACAAGGGAAGGGAGGGAAAGGGGAGCAGCGGGCGTGTAACCGCGTAATGGCACCGAAGTGACAGGAAATTGAGACACAAAATCTAATAGCACTCAATGAACGTGGCCTATTAGTGAGACGCTGCGCCCATTGCACAAGGGAAGGGAGGGAAAGGGAAGCAGCGGGCGTGTAACCGCGTAATGACGCCGAAGTGACAGGAATACGAGTCCCCAGCTATGCGAGCAATCACTGCACGTGGCCTATTAGTGAGACGCTGCACTCCAGGGCGCCTGGTTTTCGGAGACGGCCTGGTTTGGTACCTCAGGCTCTCTCGCCATTTTCCTCTTCCTCTTGTGTCATTAGTGAACTAGCTCCGCACTACTTTGATTTTGTTGCTGTTTTCTCTTCATCTTGGTGTAGAGACAGTAGATGTGACCAGAGGGCAGGGTGGGTGCTTGTGGCTTTTACACACCTTTTTTTTTTTATTGATTTTCCCCCGATTCAGTCATAAAACGCAATTAGGAAAGAAATTAGGAAGTAATTGATGAAGGACAGCGGGGTCTGAAGCGCAAGTGCACATAAAGGCGAATACTGCTCAGAAGTGGCTCTATGAATGTGTGTTAGGATAGGGGTGATCGGGGCCCTGTCTGCCCTTTATGGCCTTTGATACCATTCTTCGTGTGCACTAATAGTTTTTCACCATTTTATGTTCCGGTGCATTTTGCTTATAATTTTGGAATATAAATAGACACCGTAGAAAGGGAATATTAGAGAGAGCGCAGGGACCGGGCCTGAGAGACAAATGCAGATAAAGGAATAATGCTCATCAGGGGCAATATACCGCACGCTAGTATAGACCATGTGGAGTGAGCGTTGTTTGCACGTACGAATGTCTCTGGTGAAAGACTCATTATGAAACCCCTACCCTTGGTATGCATGTGTTGTGCAGCCCTGCCAGCTAGTGCCTTGGCTGATAGTGCAGGTAGGGGGCAGAGTCAGCGCCAAGTAGTGGCGTTTGCCAGCACGACGCGATATGCCATCAGTACGCTAGAATCCCTAATAAGGGTGGTTAGTGGCGTTTGCCAGTGCGATGCTGTGTGCACTCAGTGCGCTAAATTTATTAGGATTCGTCCAGGCATCGCAGGTGCGATGTCGTGCGCTTCGTGGGTCTAGAGAGGCTCTTACCCCACGTCCTTGGGGCTGAGTCTTGAGACCGAACACTAGCGCTGATTCAGCTGTGCCCTGTGACAGTTAACAGGGTGCGGTATCTGTGCTCTGCAGTTCCGCGACTCTGAAGTAACAGCTCGTTGCAACTACACACCAGGTGGCGTTAAGCCCACGTGTGTCCAGTGCGATACCGCCATTTTGTGTCCGCCATTACCGAGCAGCAGTTAACATCTCTGCACGGTGAACCCCGGGCTTCGAACGCACCTTATCACCATCTTAATATTATTTGGTGTGTTCCGCCAGCCCTAACAATGTAAAACTCACATGTACAAGTACCCTAATGAAGAAATACATTGGGCCATAGCTTAAAATCAATTTTAGTGCTGGCTGTGTCTATATGTAGCTCCTCTTCAATGTCAAGGACTAGTGATGGGCGAGCACTAAAATGCCCGTGGAAGCAGTCTGACTCTTAGTTCACAGCTTTAATCAATTGTTTCATAGTTTCATGCCATTTTTACCGGTGCACCAAAAAACTTACTAAAACAAAACCAAAATGGATTTTGCTGGGAAATATCTTAAGGTACATCCTGTTCAGGTTAATGACTTGTATATAAGGCAAAATAAATAACCCCAGACCAAAATGTTTCTCCCCCACTTGGGCTATGTTCAGACGCAGCGTTTTTGAAGCGTTTTTCCACTTTAACATTGCTTTCATCCAAAACATGCATTCACTGGGAAATGTCATTGTAACATTTACCAACCCTAGCTGGCCATGTGGTGTGTGACACATAAGCAGGCACATCTTGTTTCATTTATGAAGGAGGGACTCTTAAAGTCACAGAGCCTATTTTTACAGGGACATTAGGTAGCATTAATCTGCTTAAAGGGCCATTATTAAACAGTGGGTCTCCTAAACTGTTGCAGCCAATGCAGTGAGTGGATGGGCTGCCAAGAATTACAACGCACCCCAATATCCCTTTCAAGAGATGTCCAGGAGGGCCTCCATAAAAAATGTTGCATTGAATGCACGGCCTGCCCTGCTGCCAAGTCCTCTGTACCCCACTATGCCTTGGAACCCACATACTGGATGGGCCCAGGAAATTTCACCTCACATTATGCATTTTGTACTCCCGTACTCTTTCTTTATGCATTGACCGCAAGGCCTGCCCTGCTGCCAAGTCATATGCACTCCAATACGCCTTGGAACCCACATAGTGGAAGGGCCCAGGAAAATCCACCTCACATTAAGCATTTTGTACTCCCGTACTCTTTCTTTATGCATTGACAGGCCTGCCCTGCTGCCAAGTCATATGCACTCCTGTTATGAGTCACCGGAGGAGGAAAAAACAAAAAGACAAGCTAAGTCCAGAAAACCGGAGAGGTTTGTAGTTAGCAGATTGCAAACCCCTGATCCTATTCACAACAACTAACAGTAGCCGTAGGGTGTTCCTACGGTGGTCCTAGACACCTTGTTCACAGCCGGAGAACTAAATAAACCTAAAGAAAGAAAGGGGAAATCTAAACTCCCCCAGAGCAGACCCCAAAGCAATAAACAGCCCCCAACATGTATTGACGGTGAAAACAGATGAAAACACAAACACAGACAGAAAGACAGGCTGAGCAAACGATGGGGCTCAACTAACTAGATAGGGCAGGACAGAAAAGCAACTGTCTGCAATCACGCAAAAACCCTGCCAAAAATAATGTCCAACACGTCTGATAGAAAAGGCCCTGAAGTCACTAGACTTCAAAATCACTATATAAGCACTCAGGTATATTCTGAAAACAGAGCAAAGAGATCAACTGATCAGAGACAAAAATGGAATTCAGCCAGTCCCAGCCAGGGCTGGCTGAACACATACACTAAGTAAACCAGAGAAAATCTCATGGAACAATAGCAGAGCAAAAACTTAGCTTTAGTAGACAGGACTAAACTGGAGGCCAGAGCTCAGAGCAGAGAGGATCACCAGCAACTCTGCAGGGCGTCGGCAGCCTTATATCCACTCAGAGATTCCGGATGTCCAATCACACTCCACCTGCTCAGATGACAGGTTTTTCCCATCCAAATCAGTTTCACTACCTCCTTTCACCAGCAGAGGGAGTTCATCGGACCTCAAAGGTGAACGAGAAAATGAGCTCATAACACACTCCAATACGCCTTGGAACCCACATACTGGAAGGGCCCAGGAAAATCCACCTCACATTATGCATTTTGTACTCCCATACTCTTTCTTTATGCATTGACAGACCTGCCGTGCTGCCAAGTCATATGCACTCCAATATGCCTTGGAACCCACATACTGGATGGGCCAAGGAAAATCCACCTCACATTAAGCATTTTGTACTCCCGTACTCTTTCTGTATGCATTGACAGGCCTGACCTGCTGCCAAGTCATATGCACTCCAATACTCCTTGGAACCCACAAACTGGAAGGGCCCAGGAAAATCCACCTCACATTAAGCATTTTGTACTCCTGTACTCTTTCTTTATGCATTGACAGGCCTGCTCTGCTGCCAAGTCATATGCACCCCAATCAGCTTGTGAACAGACATACTAGAAGGCCACATGATAACCCACTTCACAGTCTTCAGTTGGTCCTGCCATACAGTTTCCTTATGCCTTGAATGCAAGGGCCGCCTTGACCCAAATGTCCACACACCACAATCCCCCCCTCTTGGACGAAACATGGATGAGGGCCTCCAAAAAAATAAAGGCCCCTTACAAAGGAGCAGGTCTCCTATACTCGTAATGTCCATACACGCAGTGCATGGGCCGAAAAAAAATTACCTTATGGGGGGCACTTTTTTTTTATAATCTATTATGGGCATCATAGACACCCTTGCAAAAAATTAAACTGCCTGTAGCAGGCCAGAACGCCTTAACCATGGTGATCTAGTGATGTATAATGAGGAGATATAATGAGAAATCATACTGAAATCAAGCAAATAAAATAATGTTGTGAATCCACCTATGAAAGACACTAAAAAAAGGGAGGGGCGAACACAGGTGCATAAATATGAAGCCAGAATGTGTTCAGCGAGATGTTTGTCCCTAGCAACAGCTCAGAGACAGGGATATAAATAAAAACAGTGACTTTTGCATCATGGAATACGTTGACCCTGGTCTTCTAATGGTTGTGGACGATGAGGATGAGGAGGATAACACTATACAGACCCAATCAGGAAGTGGATAACCATGTGTGATGGTGAAGAGGTGCATGAGAATACACCTCCCCAACCAAACAAAAAATTACTTTGAGTTTTTCTTTCGTTGTTTTCATTTGCTGGTGTACAGAAGTCTGGGCCCATCCAGCCCTTGTTCATTTTGATAAGAGTAAGCCTGTCAGCATCGTCAGTGAGGGCTACTGACCTGGACGAGGTGGAGGAAGAAGAGGAGGAGGAGGATGAGGGGATGATTATTTTGGGGAGGAGGATGCTTCTCAGGGGGCAAGAGAAAATGTGGGCGTGCCAAGGTCAGGTACAGGGTTTGTGTGTGACTGGAGGGATGTGGATTTGCCAGAAAGTACTCCTCCACCCACCACTGGCAGTGCAGCATTGACACCTGGAACATTGGCCCACATGTGCGATTATGCCTTGCGGATCCTAAAAAGGGACCCCCGCATTGCCAAAATGATGAGGGATGACGACTACTGGTTGGCCAGCATCCTCGATCCACGCTATAAAGGCAAATTACACAACATCATGCCACAGGAGAACCTAGAGCTAATATTGACTAACAAACAAGCAACTCTGGTAAACCGTTTGTTTGAGGCATTCCCAGCACACAGCACCGGAGCTGATTCTCCCACGAGCCGTAGTGGGCACAATGGAAGAGGTGTTCGGGGTGCACACAGCCGAAGTGGCGTTGGAGACGGGTTTAATGACCATGTTGTGGTCTGATTTCTCAAGTACCGCTCACTCGACTGGTAATACAGAATTGATTGCAAGTGACAGGAGACAGCAGTTGTCAACTATGGTTACAAACTACTCCTCCCTCACAGGTCATTTCCCTTTGACTATTGGGCCCCTAAACTGGACACCTGGCCTGAATTGGCACACTATGCCTTACAGGAGCTCGCTTGCCCTGCTGGTAGTGTGCTATCTGAAAGAGTCTTCTGTGCTGCTGGCTCAATCCTGACAGAAAAAAGGACCCGTCTGTCAACCCAAAATGTTGATGATCTAACCTTCATTAAAATGAACCATGCATGGGTTTCAAAGCATTTTGTCCCGCCTACCCCTGATGACACATAGGTTGCCAGAAAAATGGCTCGCTTTTGTCCTCCTCTTCCTCGGACATCTCCAATTCCTCCATTTGCAGCTGCTGAAAGTGCAGCCTACTCATCAACATATGCCATTTTTTCAACCTCCCTCACTGGGCTGTCAGGGTCACCACCTAGCACACCCGAGCAAGTGCTGTTGCCCTGAACAGGTGTGTGGGCCCACTCTTGGGCGACGGCACTGGCACATGACCTCTCATAGTACAATAAAGTGTCTCTGACGGTGGGGGGCCCACTCGGCGTTAGACACACCGGCGTACTATGAGGGGCCCTGTGCCAGTGCCGTCGCCCACGAGTTTTTCATTGTACTATACCTATATTTCTGTGCCGTATCGGAGCATCATGAATTGTGGTATGTGTTAAAGGGGCGCACTGACATTCTTTGGCCCAGGGCACACGAAAACCTGGAGCCAGCCCTATCCCTGCACAACTTTAGCCAAATAACCCCCAGTTTTCAATGCGTAACTATTATTCTAAAGTAAATTAAGGTTGACAAGCTTCAGTAATAAGAACTGATGTTGTTGGCATTGAAATGGGCACTGTAGGTGTGTTTACTGTCCTCCACTCCCTGCCGACTTTGCTTCCCCATTCACTTGCAGGGCACTGTAGGTGTGTTTACTGTCCTCCACTCCCTGCCGACTTTGCTTCCCCATTGACTTGCATTGGGTTTTGTGTTTCAGTCGGACCTCCGACTTTTCCCTATAGTCGGCCGATTTCGTTAGACCCGACTTTTGAGAAAGCTGGGTTTCATGAAACCCGACTCGACCCTAAAATAGGCAAAGTCACTCATCTCTACTTACCACCCATGGATACACTGAAGGTAGAACTGTCGATTGAAAGAAAAATAATTATGACCCATCAGAAAATGAATAGCTTGCATAATAACATTGCATAGATCCATAGTATATTCACTATATTTGATTAAGTGAAATTCTACTGCCTTCATGACTAGGTGCTGAGGTATAGATGTGTATAGAGCAACAACATCACATCCAATCCACTGATAGTTGTCGCTCCACACAATGTGCGACAATTGTTGTAAGACATCCTTAGAGTCTCTAAGAAACCCTAGGACTCGTGTGACAAGTGGCTGCAATAAAGAGTCAACCCACTGACTAAGGTGTTCAGTGACGGATCCAATGCCTGACAAAATAGGGCGCATTGGTGAGGGTGACAGTCCCTTGTGGACCTTAGGCAGACCATACATGGTGGGAACAATAGGGTGATTTACCTTTAAATATTCCATCTGAACTTTAGTAAACATACCCAGGGAAAATCCCTCATCAATCAGCTGAAACAATTCATTTTTAAAGTGTATAGTTGGATCAGCAGGCAATTTTTTATATGTAGCTACAGTGCCTTGCGAAAGTATTCGGCTCCCTGGAACTTTTCAACCATTTCCCACAAATCATGCTTCAAACATAAAGATTCCAAATGTACATTTTTGGTGAAGAATCAACAAGTGGGACACAATTGTGAAGTTGAACGAAATTTATTGGTTATTTTAAATTTTTGTGGAAATTCAAAAACTGAAAAGTGGGGCGTGCAATATTATTCGGCCCCTGTAACTTAATACTTTGTTGCGCCACCTTTTGCTGCGATTATAGCTGCAGTCTCTTGGGGTATGACTCTATCAGTTTTGTACATCGAGAGACTGAAATTCTCGCCCATTCTTCCTTGGCAATCAGCTCGAGCTCAGTGAGGTTTGATGGAGATCATTGGTGAACAGCAGTTTTCAGCTCTTTCCACAGATTCTCGATTGGATTCAGGTCTGGACTGTGACTTGGCCATTCTAACACCTGGATACGTTTATTTGTGAACCATTCCATAGTAGATTTTGCTTTATGTTTGGGATCATTGTCTTGTTGGAAGACAAATCTCCTTCCCAGACTCAGGTCTTTTGCAGACTCCAACAGGTTTTTTTCAAGAATGGTTCTGTATTTGGCTCCATCCATCTTCCCATCAATTTTAACTATCTTCCCTGTCCCTGCTGAAGAAAAGCAGGCCCAAACCATGATGCTGCCACCACCATGTTTGACAGTGGGGATGGTGTGTTCACGGTGATGAGCTGTGTTGCCTTTACGCCAAGCATATCGTTTGGCATTGTTGCCAAAAAGTTTGATTTTGGTCCAGAGCACCTTCTTCCACATTATTTGGTGTGTCTCCCAGGTAGCTTGCTGGAAACTTTAAACAACACTTTTTATGGATATCTTTGAAAAATGGCTTTTTTCTTGCCACTTTTCCATAAAGGCCAAATTTGTGCAGTGTACGACTGATTGTTGTCCTATGGACAGACTGTCCCACCTCAGCTGTAGATCTCTGCAGTTCATCCAGAGTGATCATGGGCCTCTTGGCTGCATCTCTGATCAGTCTTCTCCTTGCTTGAGATGAAAGTTTAGAGGGACGGCCGGGTCTTGGTAGATTTGCAGTGGTATGATACTCCTTCCATTTCAATATGATCACTTGCACAGTGCTCCTTGGGATGTTTAAAGTTTTGGAAATCATTTTGTATCCAAATCCGGCTTTAAACTTCTCCACAACAGTATCACGGACCTGCCTGCTGTGTTCCTTAGTCTTCATGATGCTCTCTGTGCTTCAAACAGAACCCTGAGACTATCACAGAGCAGGTGCATTTATACGGAGACTTGATTACACACAGGTGGATTTATCATCATTAGTCATTTAGGACAACATTGGATCATTCAGAGATCCACAATGAACTTCTGGAGTGAGTTTGCTGCGCTGAAAGTAAAGGGGCCGAATAATATTGCATGTCCCACTTTTTGAATTTCCACAAAAAATTAAAATAACTAATAAATTTCGTTCAGCTTCACAATTGTGTCCCACTTGTTGATTCTTCACCAAAAATTTACATTTGGTATCTTTATGTTTGAAGCATGATATGTGGGAAAAGGTTGAAAAGTTCCAGGGGGCCGAATACTTTCGCAAGGCACTGTACATCACTGAGCAGCTCATCAATTTGACCCTTATATACAATTGTATCCATTATTATTATCTTCTTTTTTAATAGTTATATCATGCATATTTTTAATTTCTTCAATAGCTGCCCGCTGTTTGGGATTTAAGTTACCTTTAACCCTTTGAGGTCTAACAGAGGTATCCAATGCTCTCAATTCACGCTCTATGACAGTTTGAAATCTATCCATGCAATCGACTCTTGACTGAATAGGATAAACATAGGATTTTTTCTGCACAAATGTTTAGCTTGGATCAACTTCTCTTTTAAGGTCCATGAGCAGAGCTGACAATTCAAATTTATTCACCAATATTTAGCCTGAATATCAAAATACTAACACCTCTCTAACCACTGTCATTCATGTGCGCCTCTGCCTGTGTCCTTTGTTAGTTTTCTCTTTTCCTTTTCTGACAAGGGGTGTCTTCCATCCATGGTGAAATAGACCACCTCTAATTCCAACTTGTAGTGCAAACATTTAAAAAAATATTGCCACACACCAATAGCGTGGTATCAATTTCCCCAAAATAGAAATAGAGTAATGGGCCTCTGACATCCTTTCCACTACAAGTAACCCATTATTGTCACACACGAATAATGTGGCATCAATTTCCCCAGAGTAGAACCAGTACAATGGGCTTCTGACAACTATTCCACTACAGGCAACACGCCAGAGGGAGACCCAGCTTGGAGTCTCCACATTTATACAAAATATTCTCACACACCACTAAAATGGCATCAGTTTCCCCATATTAGAAATAGTATAATGCGCCTCTGACACCACTTCCACTACAGGCAACCCACCAGATGGAGACGCTACTTGGAATCTTCACATTTCACAAAATAATTGTCCTACACCACTAATGTGGCATCAATTTCCCCAGAGTAGAAATAGTATAATGACCCTCTGATGCCCCTGCCACTACAGTCAACCCAACAGATAAAGACACAACTTGTTTTTTGAAATGTGGAGATTCCAAGTTGGGTCTCCATCTGGTGGGTTGCCTGTAGTGGAAGGGGTGTCAGAGGCGCATTATACTGTTTCTACTCTGGGAAATATAATGCAACTTTAGTGGTGTGTGACAACAATTTTTTGAAATGTTTGTACTCCAAGTTGTGTCTTTATCTGTTGTTTATCTGTAGTGGCAGGGGCATCAGAGGGTCGTTATACTATTTCTGCTCTGGGGAATTTGATGCCACTTTAGTCGTGTAGGACAATTATTTTGTGAAATGTGGAGATTCCAAATAGCGTCTCCATCTCGTGGGTTACTTGTAGTGGAAGTGGTGTCAGAGGCCCATTGCTCTATTTCTATTTTGGGGAAATTGATACCACTTTATTGGTGTGTGGCAAAAGTTTTTTTTAAATGTTTGCACTACAAGTTGGAATTAGAGATGGTCTATTTCACCATGGATGGAAGACACCCCTTGTCAGAAAAGGAAAAGAGAAAACTAACAAAGGACACAGGCAGAGGTGCTGTAAAATAATGCATATCCTGTAAAATACTCAGGACTAGTTACCAGATAAAAATATAGTGGTTTATTTGGATTCTTCCATCAAAGAAAGGTTATTACAGAAAAACAGGTGAATAAAAATAAGTGAAAGAGAGATTGTCCATTGTTCATAGCAAAGCAACATGTATTCTTCTTCTCTCCGAGATCTCACATGGCAAATGGCGTCTGTCTCTCAGTTCGGCTTCTTCGTAGTAAAGTAACATACCAGCTGTTATGTCATGTCATGGCCCAGAACAGATGACATCTTCGTGTCTGTCTCTCATGATGGTGAGGGAAGAAGAGCGACCTCTACAGTTAGCCATGAATTATATACGTCTCCTAAAGCACGTGGTCTCTACATATATGGAGCTGTCTTTCTACCATGAGCCAAGCTTAAAATAGCCTATGTCGTGTAAGCTAAAGCAATGTACAGAACTGAGTCTTATAAGAAATTAATGGATTATTAATATTTAACAGGTGCACATGAATGACAGTGGTTAGAGAGGTGTTAGTATTTTGATATTCAGGCTAAATATTGGTGAATAAATGTGAATTGTCAGCTCTGCTCATGGACCTTAAGGAAGACGTTGTTCTTCATTTGTATCTGGATCCTCAGTGAAATGTAACAAATGTTTACAGATCTCTGAAGTCAACACTTACTTTCTGACCAGAATGGTTTTCTATATTTGCATAACATGAAGCTCACGGACCCCCCATTTAAAAGCTCCAATGGGGTTCTATACCAGGGACAGGAAATTATTCATTTGAGGAAAGCGTTTGCAAATATCCAATTAGAGGAGCCACCACTCCTTCTGGGCATGAAATTCCACAAAGGCTTAGAACACGGTGGAGCAGGAGTTCTTATGTAGGGTAATGAAGTAGTTTGGGATTGGTGAGAATTTTACTAGGTGGATCCAAGGCCGGAACAAGGTATTTTAGTGCCGTAGGCAGATGAAGCCGATGGTGCCCCCCCCGATGAACTTTCAGTCCTTAAGTAAAGGAATGGGTCAGAGACTAAAGTGACAGGTCCCCTAACTCCCCTCTCCTTTCCTTAATAATAATATTAATAATAATAATAATAATAATAATAATAATAATAATAGATTTTATTTCTATAGCGCCGACATATTCCGCAGCACTTTACATTTCAGAGGGGATTTGTACAGACAATAAACATTACAGCATAACAATAATCACATAGATTATCACAAATACCAAGAGGAATGAGGGCCCTGCTCGCAAGCTTACAATCTATGAGGAAAAAGGGAGACACGAAAGGTGGCCCTGATTGTTTGGACCAGCCATAATGTTAAGTGTGTAACAGTACAGACACAGAGGGCTAATGGATGCATAAAGCATGTGGGAACATGATGCGGGGAACCTGGTTATGGTAAAAACTTTTGACTGTGCCACCCAGGGATAGATTAGGTTAATGTGTTGAGGTGGTAGGCCAGTCTGAATAAATGCGTTTTCAGGAAACGCTTAAAATTGTGGGGATTGGGGACTAATCGTATTGACCTGGGAAGTGCATTCTAAAGAATTGGCGCAGCACGTGTAAAGTCTTGGAGATGGGAGTGGGAGGTTCTGATTATTGAGGATGCTAACCTCAGGTCATCAGCAGAACGGAGGGAGCGGGTAGGGTGGTAGACTGAAACGAGGGAGGAGATGTAGGGTGGTGCTGAGCCATGGAGGGCTTTGTGGGTGAGGGTAATAAGTTTATACTGAATTCTGGTTAAGTAGCAAGCTGTTAAGACTACTATCAATAGAATTTCTACCTTTTTCACTCCAAAATACCAGCAAAAGTAAAAAGAGTGATGTGATGTACTTTAGAGAAGTGACTCAACAGGGAGGATTTATTTTTAAAGATAGATATAGAATCATTCATTGTTTAAGGACCATTAAGAGAATACAAATAGCTATATTCATCCCTGACAGCCTATATTTTAAATCTCAGACCCAGTGATGGTCATGGAAACTAATATAGCTTAACTATAATGGGGGCTGTTTGGTTTCAGTTAAGATGTCCAGCATTTGGAAGATATCATAATAGAAGCTAAACAGACCCTATTATAGATATAGGGATACATATGATGATTTTACTCCCATCATGGTAGTTCTGGTGCCGTATTTCTGTATTGATGGTGCGTCTGCTGACGTATTTATGTATGGATGGTGGTTCTAACAATGTATTTATGTAGTAATGAATGTTCTGGTGACTGATTCATAACCAGAACCATCATCAATATAAAACCAAAATCATCCTCAGTACATAAATTGAACACCAGAGCTATCACTAGTACATACATACGGCACCAGAACCATCATTAGTAAATAACTATGTCACTAGAACTTCCATCAGTATATGAATATGGCACCAGAACCACCATCAGCAGATAAATGGATCACCAGAAAGATCATCAGTCATGACTACATCACCAGAACCACTATCAGTACATTAATGTGTCACCAGAACCACAGCCAGTGAAATAAGTACAACACCAGCACCATTATCTATATAAATACGGCACCAGAACTGTAAGGAAAACACACGAGAGGAGAGATGGGGAATACGGAGCTTACACAGTCACATCCCTCTGGCGCCCCCTTACCCTCAGGTCAGTCAGGGAACTCCACCTAGGATAAGTAGAGGCTGCCCTGTCATGTACTGGTTATCAGGGCACTCTGCAGTGATTGCTGTATATATATCACCAGTCCGGGAATATATATATACAGTATATATAAAAACCTCCGGTCAGTCACTGCCAGCATCCCCCAATAACATCAGAACAGTATGCTGCCACCAGTTCCTCATTAGATATAAGCCCAGTCCGTTTAAAAGCTTATATCGGGTCAGAAACCAAACCCAGGAAGCATATAAGTACTAGCCGAACTCACAGATGTGGGAAATCAGGTTTCAAGATAAAAGAGCAGCCCAAGATTATTTGATATTTTAATTGCCGAAAGGCTCATTAGATAATACAATTATATACAGAGTAATATACAGATATTACAACCAAAAGTACAGATAAAAGTAGGGTACAGGTATGGGGAGTGCAGTCAGCTGTATGCGTCACGTTACCGTTTCTTACCATTTGTGGATAAGGGAAGTTCTGGTATCCACAGGCATCTTGTTAGCTCCTGGTCCGTCTCCACACGTGACGTGACGTGGCTTCCATGGCAGAACTAAGACAAAGGCTAAATGTGTGCAGCTAGCTTTTCAACCCCTAGCTCACCCCTCCAATATTTGCCATTGCCCTTCTGGGTTGGACTGAATTCTGCTCCCTTGAACTCAAGCTAAAATAAATCCCAATATCTAGTCTGGGTCGTAACTTACTAGCGGGAGGTTCAAATCAACGACTGCCATCTCAGCGCGTTCATTGGGTCTGGAAAGATATTGAGAGTCCAAACTTGGGTCGGCTAAGTGGTTCTGGAGAGCCAGTCTCGATGCTCAGTATCTGGGGCAACTAGAAATATATGAGACACTGGTACTCTCATAGTTCATCTCTAGGTGTTGGTGACGCTCTGTCTAGATCTTCCTTTGATATTGGCCACCTTGCGCCAAAGATAGCAGGCGCTTCTAGCTCTTGCCGTCATTAACATGTGGCCTCTAATTCTCTGACAAAATGGCGAAATTTTGTTCTTTTGGGGATTTGTGTACTTATCCCAAGGGTGGGGGGGCCACTTCAGGAGTGGAGGAAGATCTCTGGACAATATATTGGGCCTGAATTAGTACATCCAAAATGGAGTCTCCCTCATCCCTCACTTGGAGCTGTTTGGTTTCAGTTAATATGTCCAGCATTTGGAAGATATCATAGAAACTAAACAGACCCTATTATAGATATAGGGATACATATGATGATTTTACTTCCATCATGTTAGTTCTAGTGCCATATCCCTGTATTGATAGTGCCTCTGGTGATATATTCATGTATGGATGGAGGTTTGTATAATGTAGTGATGAATGTATTGGAGATTGATTCGTAACCAGAATCATCATCAATATGAAACCAAAAGCATCATAAGTAGAGTTGAGCGAAACGGGTCGAAAAAAATTCAAAAGTCGCCGACTTTTGGCAAAGTCGGGTTTCATGAAACGAACCCCGACCTTCGGGTCAGTTCGGCCATGAGGTTGGCGACCCTAGGGCCAAAGTCGGGTTTTGCCAAACTGAAGAAGAAGAAGGCGAAGAAGAAGTAGATGAAGAAGATGAAGTAGAAGTAGTAGAAGATGATGAGAAGATGAAAAAGAAGGAGAAGAAGATGAAGATGATAAAGAAGATGAAGAAGATGAAGAAGATGGAGAAGATGAAGATGGAGAAGAAGATAAAAAAGATGGAGAAGAAGATTGAGAAGTTGCAGAAGAAGATTGAGAAGATGGAGAAGAAAATGGAGAAGATGGAGAAGAAGGAGAAGAAGATGGAGAAAAAGATGGAGAAGATGGAGAAGAAGATGAAGAAGACGATGAAGAAGATGGAGAAGATGGAGAAGAAGATGAAGATGGAGAAGAAGGAGAAGAAGAAGATGACGAAGATGATGAAGAAGATGGAGAAGATGATGAAGAAGATTAAGAAGGAGAAGAAGATGATGGAGAAGATGAAGAAGGAGAAGATGATGGAGAAGATGAAGAAGACTTCATCTTCATCTTCTTATTCATCTTCTCCATTATCATCTTCTTCTTCTTCTTCTTCATCTTCTTCATCGGTTAAAAGTCATGCCAGTTGTGTTTACAGTCCTGCCGACTTTTCTTCTCCATTGACTTGCATTGGGTTTCGTGTTTCACGACTTGTTTCGCCCACTTTTCATGAAAGTCGGCCGATTTTGGTCAACCAGACTTTCTAGTCGGGTTTCATGAAACCTGACTCGACCCTAAAAAGGCAAAAGTCGCTAATCTCTAATCATAAGTACATAAATTGAACACTAGAGCTTTCACTAGTACAAACATACGGCACTAGAACCATCATTAGTAAATAACTATGTCACTACAGCTTCTATCAGTATATGAATATAGCACCAGAACCACTATCAGTACATTAATGCGTCACCAGAACCACAGCCAGTAAATCAATACACCAGCATCATTATATACATAAATATATACAGTATGATGAGTCTTATACGGCCGCCTCTTGTCTACAGGTAACTATTCTCAATGTATCTGGCGTTAGTCATTATCACATCATCATGTGTCACTTATACATAGGACTGCAAGGAAGCCTACGTCCTTATCACATATTCAGCTCTGCTACACCTCTCACTGGACTTTGTCTTATTTTTTGCAGGGAGGAGGCGTTTCTACTCTTACTACAGAGTGCTGGGATAGATGCACAGAACCCGCTGCTGACAATCATTAGTCACTGATGGACACCGGTGAAGACCTGCACCAGAAAACTGGACCCGGTGGATTTCCTGATCTTCATGTGGGACCTCCGGTGTAGATGAGCAGCGGGAATAACACAGCAGTAATAAACAGCGGCAAAGCATTTCTTGTGTGTGGTGATTATATATTGTGTGAGATCTGATATATGTGGGGGCTGTGCTGTAATAATGGAGACCCCTCACCTGCACCGTGTACCCCTGTGCACTCTGTAGTCACTGCTACAATATGGGATCTACAATGTGGCAACTTCAAAAAGAACTTGAAGACCTACCTCTTCCGACAAGCCTACAACTTGCAGTAACCACAGATCCACCAAACCGCTGCACGACTAGCTCTACCTTCGCCAACTGTATTCTCACCCATCCCTTGTAGATTGTGAGCCCACGCAGGCAGGGTCCTCTCTACCCCTGTGGGCTCCCTCATGACTCATTTTGCAGATTTCTTCCTCCAGTATGTCTGGTAATCAGCACTTAGTTACTGGAAGCGTGACCTCAGCACCAGTCCCCTGTGACTTCCTGACCAATGATTTCATGTATCAACCTCTGAACTTCATTAACATTTTCATCCTTTTCCAACAAGATGAAGAAGATGGAGAAGAATATGAAGAAGATGGAGAAGAAGATGGAGAAGAAGATGAAGAAGGAGAAGAAGAAGATGATGAAGAAGATGGAAAAGATGATGAAGAAGAAGATGAAGAAGGAGAAGAAGATGATGGAGAAGATGAAGAAGGAGAAGATGGAGAAGAAGATGGAGAAGGAGAAGAAGAAGAAGAAGATGATGATGGAGAAGATGAAGAAGGAGAAGATGATGGAGAAGATGAAGATGAAGACTTCATTTTCCTCTTCTTCTTATTCATCTTATCCATCTTCTTCTCCATCTTCTTCTTCATCTTCTCCATGTTCTTCTTCTTCATCATCATCATCTTCTCCATCTTCTTCTCCTTCTTCATCATCACCTTCTCCATCTTCTCCATCTTTTTCTTCATCTTCTCCATCTTTTTCTTCATCTTCTCCATCTTTTTCTTCATCTTCATCATCTTCTTCTTCTTCATCTTCTCCATCTTCTTCTTCTTCATCTTCTCCATCTTTTTCATCATCTTCTTCATCTTCTCCATCTTCTTCATCATCTTCTTCATCTTCTCCATCTTCTTCATCATCTTCTTCTTCTTCAAGAAGGGTTAAAAGTCATGCCAGTTGTGTTTACAGACCTGCCGACTTTTCTTCTCCATTGACTTGCATTGGGTTTCGTGTTTCACGACTTGTTTCGCCCATTTTCATGAAAGTCGGCCGATTTTGGTCAACCAGACTTTTGAGAAAGTCAGGTTTCTTGAAACCCGACTCGACCCTAAAAAGGCAAAAGTCTCTCATCTCTAATCATAAGTACATAAATTGAACACTAGAGCTTTCACTAGAACAAATATACGGCACCAGAACCATCATTAGTAAATAACTATGTCACTACAGCTTCTATCAGTATATGAATATGGCACCAGAACCACTATCAGTACAAAGCCATCCACAACCTGAGTCCTACATACAGCTGCGACCTCGTCTTCCGGTACTTACCTGCACGAAACCTCCGATCCTCACAAGATCTCCTTCTGTACTCCCCTCTTATCTCCTCTTCTCACAATCGCATACAAGATTTCTCCCGCCCATCCCCCGTACTCTGGAACTCTCTACCACAACATATCAGACTCTCGCCTACCATGGAAACCTTCAAAAAGAACTTGAAGACCTACCTCTTCCGACAAGCCTAGAACTTGCAGTAACCACTGATCCACCAAACCGCTGCATGACCAGCTCTACCTTCGTCTACTGTATTCTCACCCATCCCTTGTAGATTGTGAGCCCTCGTGGGCAGGGTCCTATCTCATCCTGTACCAGTCGTGACTTGTATTGTTTAAGATTACTGTACTTGTATGTATTATGTATACCCCTCCTCACTTGTAAAGCGCCATGGAATGAATGGCGCTGTAATAATAAATAATAATAATAACAACTCTGCAAAGAGCAAGGAAACAATGCTGCCAAAATGCTACGTGAGAACAAGCCCCAGCAATGTTTAAGGGCTAGGAGTGGGTCTCCAGGGCTCTCCTATAGCTCGCTGTGTGGTTTCTGGGGCTCCAGACTTGATTTCCTCCCCCTGTGGGCTCCCTCATGACTCATTTTGCAGATTTCTTCCCCCCAGTATGTCTGGTAATCAGCACTTAGTTGCTGGAAGCGTGACCTCAGCACCAGTCCCCTGTGACTTCCTGACCACTGATTTCATGTATCAACCTCTGACCTTCATTAACATTTTCATCCTTTTCCGACAAGATGAAGAAGATGGAGAAGAATATGAAGAAGATGGAGAATAAGATGAAGAAGATGGAAAAGATGGAGAAGAAGGAGAAGAAGAAGAAGATGAAGAAGATGATGAAGAAGATGCTGAAGAAGATGGAGAAGATGATGAAGAACAAGAAGATGAAAAAGGAGAAGAAGAAGAAGGAGAAGATGATGGAGAAGATGAAGAAGAAGGAGAAGACTTCATCTTCTTTATTCATCTTCTCCATCTTCTTCTTCATCATCTTCTTCTCCATCTTCTTCTCCTTCATCATCAGCTTCTCCATCTTCAAATTTTTCTTCATCTTCTCCATCTTCTTCATCATCTCCATCTTCTTCTTCATCTTCTTCTTATTCATCTTCTCGATCTTCTTCTCCTTCTTCTTCATCTTCTTCATCATCTTCTCCATCTTCTTCTCCTTCTCCTTCATCATCATCTTCTCCATCTTTTTCTTCATCTTCTCCATCTTCTTCATCATCTCCATCTTCTTCTTCATCTTCTCCATCTTCTTCTTCATCTTCTCCATCTTCATCTTCTCCATCTTCTCCATCATCTTCTTCATCTTCTCCATCTTCTTCATCATCTTTTTCATCTTCTGCTCCTTCTTCATCTTCTTCTTCTTTAAGAAGGGTTAAAAGTCATGCCAGTTGTGTTTACAGTCCTGCCGACTTTTCTTCTCCATTGACTTGCATTGGGTTTCGTGTTTCACGACTTGATTCGCCCACTTTTCATGAAAGTCGGGTTTCATGAAACCTGACTCGACCCTAAAAAGGCAAAAGTCGCTAATCTCTAATCATAAGTACATAAATTGAACACTAGAGCTTTCACTAGTACAAACATACGGCACTAGAACCATCATTAGTAAATAACTATGTCACTACAGCTTCTATCAGTATATGAATATGGCACCAGAACCACTATCAGTACATTAATGCGTCACCAGAACCACAGCCAGTAAATAAATACACCAGCATCATTATATACATAAATATATACAGTATGATATGAGTCTTATACGGCCGCCTCTTGTCTACAGGTAACTATTCTCAATGTATCTGGCGTTAGTCATTATCACGTCATCATGTGTCACTTATACATAGGACTGCAAGGAACCCTATGGCCTTATCACATATTCAGCTCTGCTACACCTCTCACTGGACTTTGTCTTATTTTTTGCAGGGAGGAGGCGTTTCTACTCTTACTACAGAGTGCTGGGATAGATGCACAGAACCCACTGCTGACAATCATTAGTCGCTGATGGACACCGGTGAAGACCTGCACCAGAAAACTGGACCCGGTGGATTTCCTGATCTTCATGTGGGACCTCTGGTGTAGATGAGCAGCGGGAATAACACAGCAGTAATAAACAGCAGCAAAGCATTTCTTGTGTGTGGTGATTATATATTGTGTGAGATCTGATATATGTGGGGGCTGTGCTGTAATAATGGAGACCCCTCAACGGCACCGTATACCCCTGTGCGCTCTGTAGTCACTGCTACAATATGGGATCTACAATGTGGCAACTTGTGGCTGCAATGTCCATTACAATGCATCTCCCATTCGCACACCACCTCCTCACCGCGCCCCCTATCCATCGGAGTCCCGCAAGGTTCAGTCCTAGGCCCCCTGCTCTTCTCCGCTTACACCTTCGGTCTCGGACAGCTCATAGAATCTCATGGCTTTCAGTATCATCTCCATGCTGATGACACACAGATCAACATCTCTGGATCAGATATCACCTCTCTACTAAACAGAATCCCTCAATGTCTGTCTGCTATTTCATCCTTCTTCTCCACTAGATTTCTAAAACTTAATATGGACAAAACAGAATTAATCATCTTTCGCCCATCTCATGTAACCCCCCCAACGGACCTATCCATTAAAGTAAGTGGCTGCCCACTCTCTCCAGTCCCACAAGCTCGCTGCCTTGTAGTTATCCTTGACACTGATCTCTCTTTCAAACCACATATCCAAGCCCTTTCCACTTCCTGCCGACTTCAACTCAAAAATATTTCACGGATCCGTACATTCCTCAACCAAGAATCTGCAAAAACCCTAGTCCATGCCCTCATCATCTCCCGCCTTGACTACTGCAACCTCCTGCTCTGTGGCCTCCCCTCTAACACTCTCGCACCCCTCCAATCTATTGTTAACTCTGCTGCCCGACTAATCCACCTGTCCCCCCGCTATTCCCCGGCCTCTCTACTTTGTCAATCCCTGCACTGGCTCCCCATTACTCAAAGACTCCAGTTCAAAACCCTAACCATGACATACAAAGCCATCCACAACCTGAGTCATCCGTACATCTGTGACCTCGTCTCCCTGTACTTACCATCACGAACCCTCCGATCCTCACAAGATCTCCTTCTGTACTCCCCTCTTATCTCCTCTTCCCACAATCGCATACAAGATTTCTCGCGCCCATCCCCCCTACTCTGGAACTCTCTACCACAACAAATCAGACTCTCGCCTACCATGGAAACCTTCAAAAAGAACTTGAAGACCTACCTCTTCCGACAAGCCTACAACTTGCAGTAACCACAGATCCACCAAACCGCTGCACGACCAGCTCTACCTTCGCCTACTGTATTCTCACCCATCCCTTGTAGATTGTGAGCCCTCGCGGGCAGGATCCTCTCTCCCCCTGTGGGCTCCCTCATGACTCATTTTGCAGATTTCTTCCCCCAGTATGTCTGGTAATCAGCACTTAGTTACTGGAAGCCTGACCTCAGCACCAGTCCCCTGTGACTTCCTGACCAATGATTTCATGTATCAACCTCTGACCTTCATTAACATTTTCATCCTTTTCCAACAAGATGAAGAAGATGGAGAAGAAGATGGAGAATAAGATGAAGATGGAGAAGATGATGAAGAATATGATGAAGAAGAAGATGAAGAAGAAGAAGGAGAAGATGATGGAGAAGATGAAGGAGAAGATGATGGAGAAGATGAAGAAGGAGAAGACTTCATCTTCCTCTTCTTATTCATCTTCTCCATCTTCTTCTCCATCTTCTCCATCTTCTTCTCCTTTTTCTTCTTCTTCTTCATCATCATCTTCTCCATCTTCTTTTCCTTCTTCTTCTTCATCGTCTTCTCCATCTTTTTCTTCTTCTTCATCTACTTCTTCATCTTCATCTTTTTCTTCATCTTCTCCATCTTCTTCATCATCTTCTCCATCTTCTTCTCCATCTTTTTCTTCTTCATCATCTCCATCTTCTTCTTCATCTTCTTCATCTTCTCCATCTTCTTCATCTTCTCCATCTTCTTCTTTTTCATCTTCTCCATCTTCTCCATCTTCTTCATCATCTTCTTCATTTTCTCCATATTTTTTTCATCATCTTCATCTTCTTCTTCTCCTTCTTCATTTTCTTCTTCATCATCATCATCATCATCATCATCTTCTTCTTCAAGAGGGGTAAAAATTAATGCCAGTTGTGTTTACAGTCCTGCCGACTTTTCTTCTCCATTGACTTGCATTGGGTTTCGTGTTTCATGACTTGTTTCGCCCACTTTTCATGAAAGTCGGCCGATTTTGGTCGACCCGACTTTTGAGAAAGTCGGGTTTCATGAAACCCGACTCGACCCTAAAAAGGCAAAAGTCACTCATCTCTAATCATAAGTACATAAAATGAACACTAGAGCTTTCACTAGAACAAACATACGGCACCAGAACCATCATTAGTAAATAACTATGTCACTAGAGCTTCTATCAGTATATGAATATGGCACCAGAACCACTATCAGTACATTAATGCGTCACCAGAACCACAGCCAGTAAATAAATACACCAGCATCATTATATACATAAATATACAGTATACAGTATGATGAGTCTTATACGGCCGCCTCTTGTCTACAGGTAACTATTCTCAATGTATCTGGCATTAGTCATTATCACGTCATCATGTGTCACTTATACATAGGACTGCAAGGAAGACTACGGCCTTATCACATATTCAGCTCTGCTACACCTCTCACTGGACTTTGTCTTATTTTTTGCAGGGAGGAGGCGTTTCTACTATTACTACAGAGTGCTGGGATAGATGCACAGAACCCGCTGCTGACAATCATTAGTCGCTGATGGACACTGGTGAAGACCTGCACCAGAAAAATGGACCCGGTGGATTTCCTGATCTTCATGTGGGACCTCCGGTGTAGATGAGCAGCAGGAATAACACAGCAGTAATAAACAGCGGCAAAGCATTTCTTGTGTGTGGTGATTATATATTGTGTGAGATCTGATATATGTGGGGGCTGTGCTGTAATAATGGAGACCCCTCACCGGCACCGTGTACCCCTGTGCGCTCTGTAGTCACTGCTACAATATGGGATCTACAATGTGGCAACTTGTGGCTGCAATATCCATGACAATGCGTCTCCCATTCGCACACCACCTCCTCACCGCCCCCCTATCCATCGGAGTCCCGCAAGGTTCAGTCCTAGGGCCCCTGCTCTTCTCCGTTTACACCTTCGGCCTCGGACAGCTCATAGAATCTCATGGCTTTCAGTATCATCTCTATGCTGATGACACACAGATCAACATCTCTGGACCAGATATCACCTCTCTACTAAACAGAATCCCTCAATGTCTGTCTGCTATTTCATCCATCTTCTCCACTAGATTTCTAAAAGTTAATATGGACAAAACAGAATTAATCATCTTTCGTCCATCTCACGTGACCCCCCCAACAGACCTATCCATTAAAGTAAATGGCTTCCCACTCTCTCCAGTCCCACAAGCTCGCTGCCTTGGGGTTATCCTTGACACTGATCTCTCTTTCAACTCACATATCCAAGCCCTTTCCACTTCCTGCCGACTTCAACTCAAAAATATTTCACGGATCCGTACATTCCTCAACTAAGAATCTGCAAAAACACTAGTCCATACCCTCATCATCTCCCGCCTTGACTACAGCAACCTCCTGCTCTGTGGCCTCCCCTCTAACACTCTCGCACCCCTCCAATCTATTCTTAACTCTGCTGCCCGACTAATCCACCTGTCCCCCCGCTGTTCCCTGGCCTCTCCCCTTTGTCAATCCCTGCACTGGCTCCCCACTACCCAAAGACTCCAGTTCAAAATCCTGACCATGACGTACAAAGCCATCCACAACCTGAGTCCTACATACAGCTGCGACCTCGTCTTCCGGTACTTACCTGCACGAAACCTCCGATCCTCACAAGATCTCCTTCTGTACTCCCCTCTTATCTCCTCTTCCCACAATTGCATACAAGATTTCTCCCGCCCATCCCCCGTACTCTGGAACTCTCTACCACAACATATCAGACTCTCGCCTACCATGGAAACCTTCAAAAAGAACTTGAAGACCTACCTCTTCCGACAAGCCTAGAACTTGCAGTAACCACTGATCCACCAAACCGCTGCATGACCAGCTCTACCCTCGTCTACTGTATTCTCACCCATCCCTTGTAGATTGTGAACCCTCGCGGGCAGGGTCCTATCTCATCCTGTACCAGTCGTGACTTGTATTGTTTAAGATTACTGTACTTGTATGTATTATGTATACCCCTCCTCACTTGTAAAGCGCCATGGAATGAATGGCGCTGTAATAATAAATAATAATAATAACAACTCTGCAAAGAGCAAGGAAACAATGCTGCCAAAATGCTACGTGAGAACAAGCCCCAGCAATGTTTAAGGGCTAGGAGTGGGTCTCCAGGGCTCTCCTATAGCTCGCTGTGTGGTTTCTGGGGCTCCAGACTTGATTTCCTCCCCCTGTGGGCTCCCTCATGACTCATTTTGCAGATTTCTTCCCCCAGTATGTCTGGTAATCAGCACTTAGTTGCTGGAAGCGTGACCTCAGCACCAGTCCCCTGTGACTTCCTGACCACTGATTTCATGTATCAACCTCTGACCTTCATTAACATTTTCATCCTTTTCCGACAAGATGAAGAAGATGGAGAAGAATATGAAGAAGATGGAGAATAAGATGAAGAAGATGGAAAAGATGGAGAAGAAGGAGAAAAAGAAGAAGATGAAGAAGATGATGAAGAAGATGCTGAAGAAGATGGAGAAGATGATGAAGAACAAGAAGATGAAAAAGTAGAAGAAGAAGAAGGAGAAGATGATGGAGAAGATGAAGAAGATGAAGAAGGAGAAGATGATGGAGAAGATGAAGAAGAAGAAGACTTCATCTTCTTTATTCATCTTCTCCATCTTCTTCTTCATCATCATCTTCTCCATCTTCTTCTCCTTCTTCATCATCAGCTTCTCAATCTTCTCCATCTTTTTCTTCATCTTCTCCATCTTCTTCATCATCTCCATCTTCTTCTTCATCTTCTTATTCATCTTCTCCATCTTCTTCTCCATCTTCTTCATCTTCTCGATCATCTTCTCCTTCTTCTTCATCTTCTTCATCATCTTCTCCATCTTCTTCTCCTTCTCCTTCATCATCATCTTCTCCATCTTTTTCTTCATCTTCTCCATCTTCTTCATCATCTCCATCTTCTTCTTCATCTTCTTCTTCATCTTCTCCATCTTCTTCTTCATCTTCTCCATCTTCATCTTCTTCATCATCTTCTTCATCTTCTCCATCTTCTTCATCATCTTCTTCATCTTCTTCTCCTTCTTCATCTTCTTCTTCTTCTTCTTCTTCAAGAAGGGTTAAAAGTCATGCCAGTTGTGTTTACAGTCCTGCCGACTTTTCTTCTCCATTGACTTGCATTGGGTTTCGTGTTTCACGACTTGTTTCGCCCACTTTTCATGAAAGTCGGCTGATTTTGGTTAACCAGACTTTTGAGAAAGTTGGGTTTCATGAAACCTGACTCGACCTTAAAAAGGCAAAAGTCACTAATCTCTAATCATAAGTACATAAATTGAACACTAGAGCTTTCACTAGTACAAACATACGGCACTAGAACCATCATTAGTAAATAACTATGTCACTACAGCTTCTATCAGTATATGAATATGGCACCAGAACCACTATCAGTACATTAATGCTTCACCAGAACCACAGCCAGTAAATAAATACACCAGCATCATTATATATATAAATATATACAGTATGATGAGTCTTATACGGCCGCCTCTTGTCTACAGGTAACTATTCTCAATGTATCTGGCGTTAGTCATTATCATGTCATCATGTGTCACTTATACATAGGACTGCAAGGAAGCCTACGTCCTTATCACATATTCAGCTCTGCTACACCTCTCACTGGACTTTGTCTTATTTTTTGCAGGGAGGAGGCGTTTCTACTCTTACTACAGAGTGCTGGGATAGATGCACAGAACCCGCTGCTGACAATCATTAGTCGCTGATGGACACCGGTGAAGACCTGCACCAGAAAACTGGACCCGGTGGATTTCCTGATCTTCATGTGGGACCTCTGGTGTAGATGAGCAGCGGGAATAACACAGCAGTAATAAACAGCGGCAAAGCATTTCTTGTGTGTGGTGATTATATATTGTGTGAGATCTGATATATGTGGGGGCTGTGCTGTAATAATGGAGACCCCTCACCTGCACCGTGTACCCCTGTGCACTCTGTAGTCACTGCTACAATATGGGATCTACAATGTGGCAACTTGTGGCTGCAATGTCCATGACAATGCGTCTCCCATTCGCACACCATCTCCTCACCGCGCCCCCTATCCATCGGAGTCCCGCAAGGTTCAGTCCTAGGGCCCCTGCTCTTCTCCGCTTACACCTTCGGCCTCGGACAGCTCATAGAATCTCATGGCTTTCAGTATCATCTCTACGCTGATGACACACAGATCAACATCTCTGGACCAGATATCACCTCCCTACTAAACAGAATCCCTCAATCTCTGTCTGCTATTTCATCCTTCTTCTCCACTAGATTTCTAAAACTTAATATGGACAAAGCAGAATTAATCATCTTTCGCCCATCTCACGTGACCCCCCCAACGGACCTATCCATTAAAGTAAATGGCTGTCCTCTCTCTCCAGTCCCACAAGCTCTCTGCCTTGGGGTTATCCTTGACACTGATCTCTCTTTCAAACCACATATCCAAGCCCTTGCTACTTCCTGCCGACTTCAACTCAAAAATATTTCACGGATCCGTACATTCCTCAACCAAGAATCTGCAAAAACCCCAGTCCATGCCCTCATCATCTCCTGCCTTAACTACTGCAACTTCCTGCTCTGTGGCCTCCCCTCTAACACTCTCGTATCCCTCCAATCTATTCTTAACTCTGCTGTCCCCCCGCTATTCCCCGGCCTCTCCCCTTTGTCAATCCCTGCACTGGCTCCCCATTACCCAAAGACTCCAGTTCAAAACCCTAACCATGACATACAAAGCCATCCACAACCTGAGTCCTCCGTACATCTGTGACCTCGTCTCCCGGTACTTACCTGCACGAAACCTCCAATCCTCACAAGATCTCCTTCTGTACTCCCCTCTTATCTCCTCTTCCCACAATCACATACAAGATTTCTCCCACGCATCCCCCCTACTCTGGAACTCTCTACTACAACATATCAGACTCTCGCCTACCATGGAAACCTTCAAAAAGAACTTGAAGACCGACCTCTTCCGACAAGCCTAGAACTTGCAGTAACAACCGATCCACCAAACCAATGCACGAACAGCTCTACCTTCGCCTACTGTATTCTCACCCATCCCTTGTAGATTGTGAGCCCTCGCGGTCAGGGTCCTCTCTCATCCTGTACCAGTCGTGACTTATATTGTTTAAGATTACTGTACTTGTATGTATTATGTATACCCCTCCTCACTTGGAATAAATGGCGCTGTAATAATAAATAATAATAACAACTCTGCAAAGAGCAAGGAAAAAATGCTGCCAAAATGCTACGCGAAAACAAGCCCCAGCAATGTGTAAGGGCTAGGAGTGGTGTTGTGAGTTCATTTTCCCCTTCTTCACTGAGTTCTGGGGAACTCCCTATTCTGGTAAAGGAAGGTAATGAGCCTGATTATCAGGCACCTGAGTCTAATGAGGATGACTGGCTGAGTGGAGTCACTGACTGGATATAAGGCTGCCGACACCCTCCTGCCCTGCGGGTGATTTCTCTGTGGACTTCTAGGACACCAGTCTGATTCCTGCTTCCCTAAAGCTAAGTTTCTGCTTTGCCTGTTTGCATTTATGTTTGGTGTTTGTTTTCCTTGCTTTTCTGGATTCTGCCATTCCCTGCTGGGATGAGCTGAATCTCCTTTTGCCGGTTGCTCTGTCTTCAGAATATTCCTGAGTACTGACATAGCTTTTTTGAAGCCTAGCGTCTTCAGGGCCTTTTTCACTGTCAGTCTGTTGACTCTTATTTTCATAGGGTATTTCACAGATTGCAGACAGCAGTCTTCCTGTCCTTTCCTATCTAGGTAGTTTTGGGCCCCGTCTTTGCTCAGTCTATCTTTCTGTCTGTGTTAGTGTTTTCATCTTGCTTCACCGTCATTATATGTTGGGGGCTGCCTATTGCTTTGGGGTCTGCTCTGGGGCAGTTTAGATTTCCCCTTTCTTTCTTTAGGCCTATTTAATTCTCTGGCTGTGATCGAGGGGTCTAGGGCATCGTAGGAACCCCCCACGGCTACTGTTAGTTGTTGTGATAGGATCAGGGGTCTGCAATCCGATAGCTGCCAACCTCTCTGGTTTTCTGGACTTAGCTAGCATTTTTGTTTTTGCCTCCTACGGTGACTCAGTCATAACAGAATCACCCGACCTACCGCAGATCCTAGGGTACTCAATAGCAGGAAAGAATTGTGTTTAAAAAAAAAAAAAAGTGTGTGTATATTCTTTCCTCTATATCTCTGAGGCCGTAGGGGGAATTTTTTTTTCTCTCAATGGAGATAAAGCAATTGTCTGATCGTGTGGAGCAGCTCGCTGCGGAAGTGCTGGGAATTTCCGCCTACCTTGCTCGTTTGCATGCTGTTGAACCAAAGATCCCTACACCTGATGTATTTTTTGGGGATCGATCTAAGTTTTTGAGTTTCAAAAATAATTGTAAATTATTTTTTGCCTTGAAGCCTAACTCGTCAGGGAGCTCCGCGCAGCAGGTTAAAATTGTCATCTCTTTGCTGCGTGGCGATCCCCAGGATTGGGCGTTTTCTTTGAAACCAGATGATCCTATTCTGACTAATGTGAACGCATTCTTTCAAGCTTTGGGGTTGTTGTATGACGAACCTAATGCTATTGATCAGGCTGAAAAGACCCTGTTGGCATTAAACCAGGGTCGAGATTCTGCAGAGTTGTACTGTCAAAAGTTCCGAAAGTGGGCGGTCCTTACTACCTGGAATGATAATGACTTGGCTGCTCTCTTTCGGAAGGGTTTGTCAGAAGCCGTAAAAGATACTATGGTGGGATTTCCTGTTCCCTCTGGTCTGGACGATTCTATGTCATTAGCCATTCAGGTTGATCGGCGTTTACGTGAATGCAGGATTGCACGAGAGGTGTTGCCACCGGTTGAACAGACGTCTGAACCTATGCAATGTGATAGAGTTTTGTCTAAGGCGCAAAGTCAGGAGTTCAGAAGGCGTAATAAGCTGTGTTTTTTCTGTGGAGATGCCTCGCATATTATTTCTGTTTGTCCTAAACGAGAGAAACGCTTTGCACACACGTTTTCTGTTGGTGGTGTTCAACCTAAGTTTCTTTTGGCAATTACTCTGATCTGCTCCCTGTCCACATTTTCCGTCAAGGCTTTTGTGGATTCGGGAGCAGCGCTAAACCTAATGGACTTGGATTTTGCTAAACGTTGTGGATTTTGTATGACACCTCTGCAGACGCCTTTCCCTTTGAGGGGGATTGATGCTACTCCTTTGGCTAAAAATAAACCTCAGTTTTGGACCCAGGTGGTCATGCGGGTCGCCCCAGACCATCAAGAAAATTGCAGATTTTTGGTGTTGCATGGTCTGCATGATGCCATTGTTCTGGGGTTTCCCTGGTTGCAAATTCATAATCCAGTTTTGGATTGGAAGTCTGTGTCTGTAGTGAGTTGGGGTTGTCAGTGTGCCTTTAGTGAGGTTCCGGTTTTTTCCACCTCTCCTCAGTCGCATGATGTTCCTGACTATTTGGCGGACTTTTATGATGTATTTAGTGAGAATGCGTCTGCGTCCTTGCCTCCTCATAGGAGTTATGACTGTGCAATTGAACTAAGCCCGGGGTGTAAATTTCCCAAAGGTCAGCTCTTCAATTTATCTGTACCCGAGCACGAGGCTATGCGGTCCTATATTAAGGAGGCGTTGGAGAAGGGTCATATTAGACCATCCTCTTCACCCTTAGGTGCCGGATTTTTTTTTGTGGCCAAAAAGGATGGTTCTTTAAGGCCTTGTATTGATTATCGTGCCCTCAATAAAATTACTATTAAATATCAGTATCCGTTACCCCTGATTTCGGATCTATTCTCTAGAGCTAGATGTGCTTGCTGGTTCACCAAGCTTGACCTCAGGGGGGCGTATAATCTTATCCGCATTAAGCAGGGGGATGAATGGAAAACGGCGTTTAATACTCAGGAGGGACATTTTGAGTACCTGGTGATGCCTTTTGGGCTCACTAATGCCCCTTCTGTCTTCCAGTGCTTCATGAACGATATTTTCCGAGACTTTGTCGATAAATTTTTGATTATCTGGATGATATTTTGATCTTCTCCAAGGATTGGGATTCTCATGTGGAACATATTCGGACTGTGTTCCGGATCTTGAGGGAGAATTCCCTGTATGTCAAAGGATTGAAATGCCTTTTTGGAGTACAGAGGATTTCATTTTTGGGATTTATTTTGTCTCCGTCAACTATTGAAATGGACCCGGCCAAGGTACAGGCCATTTATGATTGGGTTCAGCCCACTTCTTTGAAGGCCCTCCAGAAGTTTTTGGGGTTTGCTAATTTTTATCGGAAATTTATAGCAAAATTTTCTAGTATTGCCAAGCCATTGACTGATCTGACTAAGAAGGGTGCTGATGTGTTGAATTGGTCTCCGGAGACTGTTGCTTCCTTTCAGGAGCTGAAGCGAAGATTTACCTCCGCCCCGGTTTTGCGGCAACCGGATGTCTCACTCCCGTTCCAGGTAGAGGTGGATGCTTCTGAGATTGGTGCAGGAGCTGTTTTGTCCCAAAAGGATCCTGTAACATCTAAAATGAATCCCTGTGCTTTCTTTTCCCGAAAGTTCTCTCCATCTGAACGTAACTATGATGTGGGGAATCGGGAACTGTTGGCCATGAAATGGGCATTTCAGGAGTGGAGACATTGGTTGGAGGGAGCTAAACATCAAGTTGTGGTCCTCACTGACCACAAGAATTTGATGTACCTAGAGTCGGCTAAACGCTTGAACCCTAGACAGGCTAGGTGGGCCTTGTTTTTTACACGTTTTGATTTTGTGGTTTCTTTTCTTCCTGGAACTAAGAATGTCAAGGCAGACGCCCTCTCTAGGAGTTTCTTTGCTGATTCTCCTGTGGTGACCAAGCCTGCTACCATCTTAGGCGAAGGAGTAGTTCTTTCTGCCATCTCGCCCGATTTGAGACTTGCTCTGCAAGAGTTCCAGGAGGACAAACCTGAGCGTTGTCCCAGTGGAAAATTGTATGTTCCTGACCAGTGGAAGAAGAGAGTGATGTCTGAAGTTCATTGCTCTGCATTGGCTGGTCATCCAGGTATTTTTGGTACTAGAGATCTGGTGAGTTGCTCTTTTTGGTGGCCCACCTTGTCTCATGATGTCAGGAATTTTGTGCAGTCCTGTGGGACGTGCTCCCGGTCTAAATCTTGTTGTCACTCTAGTGGGTTGTTGATGCCTTTGCCGGTCCCCAGGAGGCCATGGACCCATATTTCAATGGATTTCATCTCTGATATGCCAGTCTCTCAAAGATTGACTGTTATTTGGGTGATTTGTGATAGGTTCTCTAAGATGGTTCATCTTGTACCACTCCCTAAGTTGCCATCTTCCTCTGAGTTGGTGCCCCTGTTTTTGCAACAGGTGGTTCGCTTGCACGGGATTCCTGAGAACATTGTATCTGACAGAGGAGTTCAGTTTGTGTCTAGATTTTGGAGGACTTTCTGTTCCAAGCTGGGAATTCAGTTGTCCTTCTCCTCTGCTTTTCACCCTCAGACCAATAGGCAGACAGAGAGAACAAACCAGACCTTGGAGTCGTATTTGAGATGTTTTATTTCCGCTGATCAGGATGATTGGGTTTCATTTTTGCCCTTGGCCGAATTTGCTTTAAATAATAGAGCTAGTTCTGCCACTTTGATGTCACCTTTTTTTTGTAACTTTGGGTTTCATCCTCGATTTTCTTCAGGGCAGGTGGAGCCTTCTGCCTGCCCAGGTGTTGACACTGTGGTGGAGAGAATGCACCAGATCTGGGACCAAGTGGTGGATAAGTTATCGCTCTCCCAGGAAAAGGCCCAGCGGTTTTCCAATCGACATAGGACCATTGGTCCCCAGTTTAAGATTGGTGATATGGTGTGGTTATCTTCAAAAAATATTGCTATGAAGGTGGCTTCTCCTAAGTTTAAGCCTAGATTTATTGGACCTCACAAGATTTTGGAGATTATTAATCCGGTCTCTTTTCGTTTGGCTCTCCCTGTCACATTTAAAATCCATAATGTGTTCCATAAGTCCTTGTTGAAGAGGTTTGTTGAACCAGTTGTTCCTGGGGTGGCACCTCCAGACCCTGTATTGGTTGAAGGTAACATGGAATATGAGGTAGAGAAAATACTGGATTCCCGTCTGGCTAGACGGAGACTCCAGTATTTGGTTAAGTGGAATGGTTATGGTCAGGAGGATAATTCCTGGGTCTCTGCCTCTGATATTCATGCCAAAAGATTGGTGCGTGCCTTTCATCGGGCTCACCCTGATGGCGTGGTTGAGGGTTCGGTGACCCCTCCTCAAGGGGGAGGTACTGTTGTGAGTTCATGGGGGAACTCCCTATTCTGGTAAAGGAAGGTAATGAGCCTGATTATGAGGCACCTGAGTCTAATGAGGATGACTGGCTGAGTGGAGTCACTGACTGGATATAAGGCTGCCGACGCCCTCCTGACCTGCGGGTGATTTCTCTGTGGACTTCTAGGACACCAGTCTGATTCCTGCTTCCCTAAAGCTAAGTTTCTGCTTTGCCTGTTTGCATTTATGTTTGGTGTTTGTTTTCCTTGCTTTTCTGGATTCTGCCATTCCCTGCTGGGATGAGCTGAATCTCCTTTTGCCGGTTGCTCTGTCTTCAGAATATTCCTGAGTACTGACATAGCTTTTTTGAAGCCTAGCGTCTTCAGGGCCTTTTTCACTGTCAGTCTGTTGGCTCTTATTTTCATAGGGTTTTTCACGGATTGCAGACAGCAGCCTTCCTCTCCTTTCCTATCTAGGTAGTTTTGGGCCCCCGTCTTTGCTCAGTCTATCTTTCTGTCTGTGTTAGTGTTTTCATCTTGCTTCACCGTCATTATATGTTGGGGGCTGCCTATTGCTTTGGGGTATGCTCTGGGGCAGTTTAGATTTCCCCTTTCTTTCTTTAGGCCTATCTAATTCTCCGGCTGTGATCGAGGGGTCTAGGGCATCGTAGGAACCCCCCACGGCTACTGTTAGTTGTTGTGATAGGATCAGGGGTCTGCAATCCGATAGCTGCCAACCTCTCTGGTTTTCTGGACTTAGCTAGCATTTTTGTTTTTGCCTCCTACGGTGACTCAATCATAACAGAGTGGGTCTCCAGGGCTCTCCTATAGCTCGCTGTGTGGTTTCTGGGGCTCCAGACTTGATTTCCTCCCACTGTGGGCTCCCTCATGACTCATTTTGCAGATTTCTTCCCCCAGTATGTCTGGTAATCAGCACTTAGTTACTGGAAGCGTGACCTCAGCAACAGTACCCTGTGACTTCCTGACCAATGATTTCATGTATCAACCTCTGACCTTCATTAACATTTTCATCCTTTTCCGACAAGATGAAGAAGATAGAGAAGATGGAGAAGAATATGAAGAATAAGATGAAGAAGATGGAGAAGATGGAGAAGATGGAGAAGAAGATGGAGAAGATGGAGAAGAAGAAGATGATGAAGAAGATGAAGGAGAAGAAGATTATGGAGAAGATGAAGAAGGAGAAGATGATGGAGAAGATGAAGAAGGAGAAGACTTCATCTTCGTCTTCTTCTTATTCATCTTCTCCATCTTCTTCTTCATCTTCTCCATCTTCTTCTCCTTCTTCTTAATCATCTTCTCCTTCTTCATCATCATCTTCTTCTTCCTTTTCATCTTCTTCATCTTCTCCATCTTCTTCATCATCTTTTTCATCTTTTCCATCTTCTTCATCATCTTCTCCTTCTTCTTCATCTTCTTCTTCTTCAAGAAGGGTTAAAAGTCATGCCAGTTGTGTTTACAGTCGTGCCGACTTTTCTTCTCCATTGACTTGCATTGGGTTTCGTGTTTCACGACTTGTTTCGCCCACTTTCCATGAAAGTTGGCCGATTTTGGTCGACCCGACTTTTGAGAAAGTCGGGTTTCATGAAACCTGACTCGACCCTAAAAGGCAAAAGTCGCTCATCTCTAATGATAAGTACATAAATTGAACACTAGAGCTTTCACTAGTACAAACATACGGCACTAGAACCATCATTAGTAAATAGCTGTCACTACAGCTTCTATCAGTATATGAATATGGCACCAGAACCACTATCAGTACATTAATGCGTCACCAGAACCACAGCCAGTAAATAAATACACCAGCATCATTATCTACATAAATATATACAGTATGATATGAGTCTTATACGGCCGCCTCTTGTCTACAGGTAACTATTCTCAATGTATCTGGCGTTAGTCATTATCACGTCATCATGTGTCACTTATACATAGGACTGCAAGGAAACCTATGGCCTTATCACATATTCAGCTCTGCCACACCTCTCACTGGACTTTGTCTTACTTTTTGCAGGGAGGAGGCGTTTCTACTATTACTACAGAGTGCTGGGATAGATGCACAGAACCCGCTGCTGACAATCATTAGTCGCTGATGGACACCGGTGAAGACCTGCACCAGAAAACTGGACCCGGTGGATTTCCTGATCTTCATGTGGGACCTCCGGTGTAGATGAGCAGCGGGAATAACACAGCAGTAATAAACAGCGGCAAAGCATTTCTTGTGTGTGGTGATTATATATTGTGTGAGATCTGATATATGTGGGGGCTGTGCTGTAATAATGGAGACCCCTCACCTGCACCGTATACCCCTGTGCGCTCTGTAGTCACTGCTACAATATGGGATCTACAATGTGGAAACTTGTGGCTGCAATGTCCATGACAATGCGTCTCCCATTCGCACACCACCTCCTCACCGCCCCCCTATCCATCGGAGTCCCGCAAGCTTCAGTCCTAGGGCCCCTGCTCTTCTCTGTTTACAACTTCGGCCTCGGACAGCTCATAGAATCTCAAGGCTTTCAGTATCATCTCTATGCTGATGACACACAGATCAACATCTCTGGACCAGATATCGCCTCCCTACTAAACAGAATCCCTCAATCTCTGTCTGCTATTTCATCGTTCTTCTCCACTAGATTTCTAAAACTTAATATGGACAAAGCAGAATTAATCATCTTTCGCCCATCTCACGTGACCCCCCCAACGGACCTATCCATTAAAGTAAATGGCTGGCCACTCTCTCCAGTCCCACAAGCTCGCTGCCTTGGGGTTATCCTTGACACTGATCTCTCTTTCAAACCACATATCCAAGCCCTTTCCACTTCCTGCCGACTTCAACTCAAAAATATTTCACGGATCCGTACATTCCTCAACCAAGATTCTGCAAAAATCCTAGTCTATGCCGTCATCATCTCCCGCCTTGACTACTGCAACTTCCTGCTCTGTGGCCTCCCCTCTAACACTCTCGCACCCCTCCAATCTATTCTTAACTCTGCTACCCGACTAATCCACCTGTCCCCCCGCTATTCCCCGGCTTCACCCCTTTGTCAATCCCTGCACTGGCTCCACATTACCCAAAGACTCCAGTTCAAAACTCTAACCATGACATACAAAGCCATCCACAACCTGAGTCCTCCGTACATCTGTGACCTCGTCTCCCGGTACTTACCTGCACAAAACCTCCGATCCTCAGAAGATCTCCTTCTGTACTCCCCTCTTATCTCCTCTTCCCACAATCGCATACAAGATTTCTCCCGCGCATCCCCCGTACTCTGGAACTCTCTACCACAACATATCAGACTCTCGCCTACCATGGAAACCTTCAAAAAGAACTTGAAGACCTACCCCTTCCAACAAGCCTACAACTTACAGTAACCACAGATCCACCAAACCGCTGCACGACCAGCTCTACCTTCGCCTACTGTATTCTCACCCATCTCTTGTAGATTGTGAGCCCTCGCGGGCAGGATCCTCTCTCATCCTGGACCAGTCGTGACTTGTATTGTTGAAGATTACTGTACTTGTATGTATTATGTATACCCCTCCTCACTTGTAAAGCGCCATGGAATAAATGGCGCTGTGATAATAAATAATAATAACAACTCTGCAAAGAGCAAGGAAAAAATGCTGCCAAAATGCTATGCGTGAACAAGCCCCAGCAATGTGTAAGGGCTAGGAGTGGGTCTCCAGGGCTCTCCTATAGCTCGCTGTTTGGTTTCTGGGGCTCCAGACTTGATTTCCTCCCCCTGTGGGCTCCCTCATGACTCATTTTGCAGATTTCTTCCCCCAGTATGTCTGGTAATCAGCACTTAGTTACTGGAAGCGTGACCTCAGCACCAGTCCCCTGTGACTTCCTGACCAATGATTTCATGTATCAACCTCTGACCTTCATTAACATTTTCATCAATTTCCGACAAAATAATGTTTTTGTTTTTTAAACTCACATAGTTTTACTTCATTTTTGTGGCCCCCAAATAAGTAAAGCTGCTCGTCATAAAATTTCTAAAAATAAAAACCCAAACACAAACATTATAAGATAAACATTGTTTCTATTTTGCACTGTTTTCTGGATACAGCCTGCAGTATAAAGTATCAAGGACGCATCGCTGTGACATGGCAGACTGACGTTACAGGGCAGCGATTTGACGAGCTGTAATTTATTTGTAATTCCTGTTGATACAAGTGTATAATATTCACCGATCCAAACATTTCTGGATATCTGCAGAAAATCAGATGACTTTCATCTCTTTTTGTTCCATTCTTACGTTTCCTGCTGCCATCTTTATTCTGCGGTCAGCGATCCGTCAGGAGATCGCCCGCTCTCTGTTGCTCAATCATTTGCTCATCTTTATACAGACACAGATTAGGGCAGACATGTGAAATAGTCGCTCTACACCCACCAGGGCTGGTGAGGCCGTCACGTGGACACTAGAGATGAGTGACTTTGCCTTTTTTGGGGTCGAGTCGGATTTCATGAAACCCAGCTTTCTCAAAAGTCGGGTCGAACGAAATCGGCCGATTATCGTGAAAAGTCGAAGGCCGACTGAAACACAAAACCCAATGCAAGTCAATGGGGAAGCAAAGTCGGCAGTGAGTGGAGGACAGGAAACACACCTACAGTGCCCTTTTGAATGCCAAAAACATCAATTCTTATTACTTAATCTTGTCAACCTTAATTTACTTCATAATAATAGTTACGCACTGAAAATGGGGGTTATTTGGCTAAAGTTGTGGGGGGGGTAGGGCTGGCTCCAGGTTTTCATGTACCCTGGGCCAAAGAGCCCACAACACACACCACAACACATACCACAACTCATGATGCTCTGATACGGCAGAGAAATAGCGGTATAGTACAATGAAAAATACTTCACTTTTTACATCTCATGACTGATATACATTTTAAATTCTCCAATAGCTCTAAAAACAGACAGTATATTACTCCATACAGTATTATGGCCACCGCATAGTGCGCTATACAGAGTAATGAGGCCCATATATTTCTCCATTCAGAATCATTGGTCCCATATAATGTTTGAAACAGTATATGATGAGCTCCACATAATGCTACAGTATATGTTGGTCCCCATCGATGAAGCTCCACTGTCTTATGGGCCCAAATAATGCTCCATACATAATGGGCCCCATTTCTAATGCTTCAGTGTATAATGGGCCCTGTAAATGCTGCTCCAGTGTCTGATGTCCACCTTTGGAATGCTCCAGTGTATTGTGGGCCCCATATGTCATTCTCCAGAGTATAGTGCTCCCCAAAAACTGCTGTCCCAACATTGAAAACAATTAAATAAGTCTCCTCGCTAGGGAATTCCTGTACTAGTCTGGACTTCTCGTCGTCCCCATCTTCCATCTCACTGCACTTGGCTGTTTAGGCAGAGGGCGTACAGACGTGATGTCATCAAGCTCTCTGATCAGAATATCACTGTCAGGAAACGCGCAAGACGTCATGGCGGTGGATTAGGGAGAGGTAAGTATATCCACTTTGCAAGTGCTGAGATCCTGAGCAAGCAGGGGGGGCCCACTCGTTGGCGACGGCACTGGCATAGGGCCCCTCATAGTACGGCGGTGTGAGGCGGTGTGTCTGACGGCGGGTGGGCCTGGGCCCTCCCACCGGCAGAGACACTTTTGCGTACTATGAGGGGCTCTGTGCCTGTGCCGTCGCCCATGAGTATACCCCCACCTGCTCAAGGAACCGGCACTTCATCTGCACCTTCTTCTTTGTCACCGTGTAAGGTGGTATAGTATGCGGGAAGGGGAACCCGAGTTTCCTCAGGGTCAGATTCTGGCTGTGTAGAGTGTGAGGGGAATGTAGTGGTTTGGGTCAATGTACCAGCAGAATCATCTAGCAGTGGCTGGGCATCAGTGCACTTGTGGCGCCCCCAGGGGTACGGTCACCACAGTGGCATTACCTTCCTCCTAGGGAGTGTGATGTCATGCTTGGGAGCAACGAAGGATCTCTCTAGCAGTTAAACCAACACACAACACATTTCCCACTCCAGGCCAGCAGGGAGACCTCTGAACCTGACTGCTGAGGAGCTGCTCTCTGTGGTTGGGAGGAGGTATGTTAGGGCAGTCTGTGAAGGGAATGGGAAGTTTGTGGACGTGAGAAGGGTAGCTGGAGGATGAGCAGAGTTAAGGCTCACTCCTAGCTGGAGCGCATGGTCCAGATTCCGGTCTCCGAGCTGGTAGGAACACTGACGTTCCTGCAGCAGAAACCGGAGGAAGTAGCAGCTGTAAATGCTCTGTACCCAAGTTAGGCTCGGAGGCCTCATCAGTGACGTGTGGGAGCCAGAAAGAAATGGCTATGGCTGCCTCCCATACGAGAAAGTTCCAAAAGAGTCAACAGGGGGAACTTCATTGAACTCAGCACTACGAGTACCTCAGGTAAGCGCTAGAACGGAGGCCACACTACCTATCTGAAGAGAGAGAATTCCAAATTGGCTTCCAGGCTGACCAACTCCTTCTCCATCTGTACTCTGGGTCCTGGACGGCACTTACCAAGTACAGGTAAAGGAACTGCACGACTGTGTCTGTCATCTTTCTCTTGCGCCTGGCGCACGGCTCTGCTACATCCTGCACTGCACACCATCTACCAACTCTTTCATCTGCCCTGCGACTACAGCTCTACCTGTGCAGGGCTTCTACATCTTAGCTGCACCACAACATCTGTCCCAGAGAAGTGACACTTCAGTGCTGGTCAATCTATTCAGAAACCACAGGTGGCGTCACGTATCATTCACCTATAAACGTAATTCACCAATTTGCATGGACGTCCAGGGCCACGGAACGGGTCACCACCACCGTGACACATCCCTGTGAGACACCGGCCCGGTACCGATTAACCCCACTGCCCTGACTGGCCACCCACACTCCATGTCAGATTCATCTTGGACTGGGGAATTCACGATTTGACTTGATAACCCAGGCATGGTATGATAGAAAGAGCTACATGGACTAATGTGAAGTGTGGCCTGCTGCATCATTCACTTTTGGGTGGGGGTGAAGGACACAAGGAAAGGGGTTCTTCCTGACCAGGAGCCAGCAATTGATGACTCAGTGCTTGCATTTTTTGAAACTTCAGAAGAAGAGGGCATATTTGCTGGAGTCTGCTTCAGCAATGTAAGCCAAAACCAGTTCCTCATGCTCCGGCTTTAAAAGCGTTAACCTACTCCCAGAAAAGGTAGCCTTCCAGGCGTTCCGGAGCCAGACCATGACGCAGGCTCAACACCTCCTGCCTTAGCTGCTATTGTGCTTTTGCCACTACCAGCAGGTGCACCACCACCATCAGCCCCAGCTGGCCCCCCACGCCCATGTCTGCGGCCTCTTCCACCAAACGTCAAAATTTTGCAGAAAATAGACCCAAAATAACATCAGATATATGGTACTGTATCAGAAATGTTCAGCTCTATTCAGTCAAAGGATAATTGTCAATCTCCCTATATATTCCAACAGTCACACAGAAATGCTCACAGGCTCAGTATGGATTAGACAAGAATATAAAAAGTAGACAAAGTGTACAGTATCATCAGATAGCAGGTATATATAGTATAGTTTAAACATTCTAAATCTCCGTAGAAATTTCAGGAGGCACACACAGACGCTCTCAGGCTCAGTATTGGATTACAACACAATCTAAAAAGCCGTAAAACGGTATTGGATCTGAAGAGTACAGCTGTACACAGTGTAGGTGTCATTGTTGTCAATCTCAGTATTTATTTCCACAGTCAGAAAATAACTCTCACTTGGTCAGTTTGGATTAGACCAGAATATAACAAGCAGTAAATGGGCAATGTATCACAAGCGTAGAGCTGTATACAGTGTTGGGGTAATTTTTAAATGTACATTTAAATTGCAGGAATAACCCATAGCCTCTCACACGCTCAGGATGGATCACACCACAATATAACAAGAAGATCCGCAAGAAATAATCACACATGTGGGACAATGTTCCAGGTGTCAATGATACACTTAGAGTGGTGGTTGGAGGAGGACTTCCTGGCAGAAAGGGTACAGTATCACCAGATACCAGGTATACATAGCATAGTTTAAACATTAAAAATGTACGTCTATATATCAGGAGTAGTGTTGACCCACCCCGCTAGTGTTTTGGTTCATCGCACATCGACGAACACCGTCGAACCCCATTGAAAACAATGGCAGGCAAACACAAACACATACAAACACATAGAAAACAATTACAAAACACCTTAAAAGGTGTCCCAAAGCAGACAAAATGCTCAGAAGGCAAAAATAACATATGGAAAAGGGCAACTACATTTAGAAAAGAGGTGGAGTAAAAGGAGGAGGTGGAGGAGACACAGATATAGGCTTGTTATGCCCTTATGAAGTCAAGAAAGGCTGGAATAAAAATGTAAAATACAAACAAAAAAAAAATCTGAAGTCGAACACGATCATATACCGTCGGACTTCCCACCAATAAATTATGCCAACTGTCGATCGGGCGGCGTTATTCCCACGAACCTCCAAACAGCGTCCATGAAGGCAAAGTGTTTGGTTTCTGGGGGCAGTATGATTGCAAAGCTGAACCTTAAAGGAATGTCCAATAGGGCACCACCAGGAGTGGAGCCTGCGGCTTAATTGGACTCCACCCGTGAAACCATAACCATGCCACCTAAAGAAAAGATGCACACATTGAAAGCTTTGTCGATTCTGTGTGTGGTGTGGTATGTCCGTTTTTAGTTGTGCTAGAGATTTGCCAGCTTTATTCCGTTAACGAACGAGACTCCGGCATGCCCCCGCTGTACGCGTCAAGCTTACTAGAGGGACACGCGAGGCTCTGTCACGCGAGATCGAGCAATAACAGGTCTATCATGCCCTTACATGTCCAGGGCTGCATGCGCTGTACACTGAAAGGACCAGCTTTTGTCGCTTACAGGTGCAGATAACCCGCTGAACACCGTTAGTGATGGGGATCTGGGATTTCAATTCTTCCCCGCGAACGATGATTTCCCATTAAGTGCAGGTCAACCGCAATTCCGGAATTAGGCCTAACCGGCATTCCTGAAAAAATAAAAAAAATAAGTGTCCAAACCACAGGTGCTGTAGGTTGTTTACCAGCTCGGCAGCCGTTCTCAGGCCCAATATGGATTCAACAGGATTGTAGAAAGTTGATAAAGGGTACAGTTTCACCAGATAACAGGTATTTATAGCATAGTTTACACATTAAAAACCTATGTCTATAGATCAGGAGGCAGGCTCAGACGGTCTCAGGGCCAGTATGGATTAGACGTGATTGGACAAAGGTGAGAAAGGGTACCGTATCACCAGATAACATGTATGGATAGCATAGTTTATACATTAAAAACCTATGTCTATATATCTGGAGGCAGGCTCAGACGGTCTCAGGGCCAGTATGGATTAGACGTGATTGGACAAAGGTGAGAAAGGGTACCGTATCACTGGATAACAGGTATGTATAGCATAGTTTACACATTAAAAACCTATGTCTACAGATCAGGAGGCAGGCTCAGATGGTCTCAGGCCCAGTATGGATTAGACGTGATTGGACAAAGGTGAGAAAGGGTATATTATCACTGGATAGCAGGTATATAGAGCATAGTTTAAACATTTAAAATCTCCGTGTTCTCAGTATGGATTAGACAACAATCTAAAAAGTAGAAAAAAGGAAATGTATTTGAAGCGTACACAAGTATACACTTTTGGTGGTATTTTTAAATCTTCATATATATTTCTGTCTCAGTAAGAAAGTCCAGACTCTCCGCAATAGGAAATGAGATGCATATAATTACTGACATAAAGTCTAATGATTGCAGAAATCTAGGAATTACTAATCACGGGAAAAACTTCCGTGACAATTCTCAGAGGCGATGCTGACCCTCAATTAATTTGTGTGTGGAGACAGCGAAAACATTTCTTTGTGAAGAAAGGGTTGCTGTATCGCAGTACCGTTGATCCCATCACCATTACTCATCTTCATCAAATTTTGATCACAGGGAGAGATGTAAACATGGTGCTCACTGCCTATCATGATCTGTCACGTAACTTTGGAGTGCAAAAGACAGAAGCCACAGGCCGTAGGCAATTCTATTGGATTGGCATGAGAGGGCACATTTAAAAATGTGCGCCGGAATGTCACACGTCTGTGAGTAGGAAAACTGTGAAAGCTGATGAGAAACCACCACTGCATCTCATTGATAGTCGACGTCCATAAGAAATGGAAGCCATTGATCATCTGAAGCTAGAGCCCGGCCAGCGGGACAGGGCATAGCTACGTCTTAACCATCATCTATCAGTTCAACAAATTTGTAGTGGCAGTCCCAGTGAAGGATTTGACAGCCCAGGCTACACAGCGGAGGAGCAGGGAGAGGTAAACATTGCAAATGCTGGGGCCCTGGCTAAGCAAGGGGGGCACACTTGTGGGCGTCGGTACTGGCACTGGGCCCCTCATAGTACAGCGGTGTGTTTGACGGCGGGTGTGCACCCCCACCGTCAGAGACACTTGATTGCACTATGAGGTACCCTGTGCCAGTGCCCGCGCCCAAGAGTCGGCCCACCCACCTGTCCAGGGCAACGGCACTCGCACGGTTGCGTGCGCTAGGTGGTGACCCCGGCCATGGGGGGGAGGCAGCTCAGTTAGGGAGGTTTACAAAATGGCATATGTTGATGTGGGACATTCAGCTGCTGCTAAAGGCGAAATTGGTCAAGTCTGAGGAAGAGGAGGACCAAAGCAAGCCATTTTTCTGGCAACTTATGTGTCATCAGGGGAAGGTGGGACAAAATCCTTGGAAACCCATGCATGGTTCATTTTAATGAAGGTTAGATCAACCACATTTTGGGTCGACAGACGGGTCCTTTTTTCTGTCAGGATTGATCCAGCAGCACTGAAGACTCTTTCCGATAGCACACTTGCAGCTGGGCAAGCGAGCTCCTGTAAGGCATATTGTGCCAATTCAGGCCAGGTGTCCAGTTTAGCGGCCAAATAGTCAAATGGGAATGACCTGTGAGGGAGAACATCGATATGGGACGAGAAGTAGTTTGTAACCATAGTTGACAAGTGCTGTCTCCTGTCACTTTCAATCGATGCAGTATTACCAGTCATGTGAGCGGGACTTGAAAAATCAGTCCACAACATGGTCATGAAACCCCTGTCTCCAACGCCACTTCTGATGTGTGCACCACCAACACCTCTTCCAAGTTGCCCCCGGCCCCTACGGCTCGTGTGAGAGCCATCACCGCTGCTGTGTGCTGGGAATGCCTCAACCAACCGGTTTACCAGAGTTGCTTGTTTGTTAGCCAATATTAGGTCAAGGTTCTCCTGTGGCATGATGTTTTGGAATTTGCCTTTATAGCGTGGATCCAGGATGCTGGCCAACCAGTAGCCATCATCGTTCATCATTTTGGCAATGCGGGGGTCCCTTTTTAGGATCTGCAAGGCATAATCTGACATGTGGGCCAATGTTCCCGGTGTCAATGATGCACTGCGAGTGCTAGGTGGAGGAGCACTTTCTGGCAAATCCACATCCCTCCAGTCATGCACAAACCCAGTACCAGACCTTGCCACGCCAACATTTTCTCTTGCCCCACGAGAAGCATCCTCCTCCCCTAAATAATCATCCCCATCATCATAATCCTCCTCCTCTTCCTCTTCTTTCTCCACCTCGTCCAGGAGGGGTCCCGGAGCAGACAATGGCTGACTGTCATCAAGGCTTCACTCTTCCTCATCATCCTCGGCTGCAGACACCTGCTCCTTAATGTGTGTCAAAGTTTGCATGAGCAGACGCATAAGTGGGATGCTCATGCTTATGATGGCGTCGTCTGCGCTTACCAGCCGTGTGCATTCCTCAAAACACTGAAGGACTTTACAGAGGTCTTTCAGCTTCGACCACTGCACACCAGACAACTCCATGTCTGCCCTCAAAGTGCCTGCCCGTGTATCCTCTCACAAATGCATTACGGCCTGCCTCTGTTCGCACAGAAGCTCAACCATGTGCAGGGTGGAGTTCCACCTTGTTGCAACGTCGATAATTAGGCGGTGCTTGGGAAGGTGGAGCAATCGCTGCAGCTTCTGCATACGACTGGAGTGTACCGGCGACCAGCGGATGTGCGAGGACAGTCTTCGAACCTTATGGAGCAGGCCTGTTAACTCTGGATAATTATTGAGGAAGCATTGCACCACCAGGTTCAAGGTGTGAGCCAAGCAAGGTATATGTCTGAGTTTTGAAAGGGCTATGGCTGCCACAATATTCCGGCCGTTATCACTAACTACCTTGCCTGCCTCAAGATGTAGACTGCCCAGCCATGACTCAGTTTGTCGCTGAAAGTAGTCGGCCAGTACCTCCGCGGTGTGTCTGTCGCCCAAACACATCATCTTCAACACAGCCTGCTGACGCTTTCCACTAGCTGATCGATAGTGGGACACCTCGTGTGCAACACTGGCAGCTGCGGATGGAGTGCTCATGCGACTGCGCTCTGTGGACAAGCTTTCGCTTCTGGAGGAGGAGGAGGGTCGAACGCCTACAGCCAACTGTTTCCTATACCGTGGGCTAGGCAGCACTGTCCCACCACCGCTGTCCCCTGTGGACCCTGCATCCACCACATTAACCCAGTGCGTAGTGATGGACACAAAACGGCCCTGGCAATGCCTACTGGACCATGCATCAGTTGTGAGGTGCACCTTTCCACTCACTGATTGCTTGAGTGCATGGACAATGCGGTCTTTCACATGAAGGTGGAGGGCTGGGATGGCTTTGCGAGAAAAGTGGCGACTGGGTAGGTCATAGCGTGGTACTGCGTAGGCCATGAGGTCGCGGAAAGCTGCACTTTCAACCAACCGGTAGGGCATCATCTCTAACGAGATTAGTTTGGCAAACCCAGTGTACGCGGATGAGAGGATGAGTACTTTCTTGTCCTACTCAGTCTCTGGTAGGGTGAGCTGGACTTGAGAGCTGCATATGGTGGAACTAGCGGTGGACATGGCGGACTGAGAGAGGGTTGATGATGGTGATGGAGCTGGTGTTCTTTCTGATGGCCTAGATTCAGCCTTTCATTGCAATAATATTTTGATTCCCTGACTGCTTTGGCCATGCGACGACACCTCAACATTTGCTGCTGGTGGTGTGCTAACTGGTGGGCTTACAGTGGGGGAAACAATGTAGCGTTGCTGACTACCTTCTTTGGGAGCAGTTGCACATGTGGTACGTGAGTTTTGGTAGTCCGTCCACGCTTGCAAGTGCATGGTGGTTAAATGTCTAAGCATGCAACTGGTATTCAAATTTCTCAGATTTTTCCCTCGGCTAAAGGTCTTTGCGCACTTCTTACAGATAATCTTTGCCTGATCATTAGGATTTTGTTCAAAAAAGTGCCACACTGCACTCTTCCTACTATGGAAGACATTTTGAGGCCTTGCACGCTGTGCTATTTTGACCATCTGGCCAAGCTGTCCTGCAACTCTTTTGTTTTTTGGATCCCGTTTTTGGACTGCTCCAGGCCTGCCAGATAACAGCTGCTGCGATGTCGATGCCTGCTGCGGATGCTCCTCCTCCTCTTCTGAGCTATTGGCAGTGGCACCCTCTTCCCCCAATGGATGCCAATCTGGGTCAACAACTGGGTCATCCATCACCTCCTCTTCAATGTCCTGTGCACCTTCCTCTGTGTCACAGTGTATGGTGGTATAGTATGCGGGAAGGGGCACCTGAGTTTCATCAGGGTCAGATTCTGGCTCAGTACACTGCAAGGACAATGTAGTGCTCTGAGTGAATGTACCAGCAGAAAAATCTAGCAGTGGCTGTGCATCAGTGCACTCCATGTCAGATTCATCTTGGCCTGGGTAATTCACAATTTGACTTGATAACCCAGGCATGGTATGAGAAAAGAGCTCCATGGAGTAATCTGTAGTGTGGACTGCCGCATCCTTCACTTTTGGTAGGGGTGAAGGACACAAGGAAAGGTGTTGTTCCTGACCAGGAGCCTCCACTGACGACGCAGTGCTTTTATTTTTTGAAACTTCAGAAGAGGAGGTGATAGAGCTGGAGGCTGTGTCAGCAATGTAAGCCAAAACTTGTTCCTGAAGCTCCGGCTTTAAAAGCGGTTAACCTACTCCCAGAAAAGGGAGCCTACGAGGCCTTGTGGAGCCAGACAATGATGCAGGCTCACCACCTCCTGCCTTAGGTGCTATTGTGCTTTTGCCACTACCAGCAGAAGCACCACCACCAACACCACAATCAAGACCAGCTGGCAACCCCCGCCCTCTTCCACGGCCTCTTCCACGATACTTCCTCATTTTTTTGAAAAAGTACCCAAAATAACAACAGCTATATGGTACTGTAAAACAAGGTAGAGGGTGTATAGAGTATTGGTGAGAATTTGAAGCTCACTGTAGATTGGAGGAGGCTGAACTATTGTCTCAAGCCCAGGAGAGATTACACCGCAATGTAACAGGCTGAAATTGGATGCTGTATGACAAGCTGGATGGTGTATAGAGTATTGGTGAGAATTTGAATCTCACTGTAGATTGGAGGAGGCTGAACTCTTGTCTCAGGCCCAGGAGAGATTACAGCGCAATGTAACATGCTGAAATTGGATGCTGTATGACAAGGTGGACGGTGTATAGAGTATTGGTGAGAATTTGAAGCTCACTGTAGATTGGAGGACGCTGAACTATTGTCTCAGGCCCAGGAGAGATTACAGCGCAATGTAACATGCTGAAATTGGATGCTGTATGACACGGTGAACGGTGTATAGAGTATTGGTGAGAATTTGAAGCTCACTGTAGATTGGAGGTTGCTGAACTATTGTCTCAAGGACCAGGAGAGATTACACCGCAATGTAACAGGCAGAAATTGCCTAGTGTATGACAAACTACAAGGTGTATATAGAATTGGGCAGAATTGGATTCTCCCTAGAGTGTAGGTCTGTAAGAACGGACAAACTTCTCAGTTTTTTCTTACAGTCACACCCAGATAGCTTCAATTTGGCCGTGATACCAGCCGGTACACGGTACTGTGTGAGGAGCGTACACCGCTGTACGGTGTGTGTATGTAAAATTGTCAAGCTCCGTGTTTTTGTATACGGACCGACATGCTGTCTCTGTCTAGTTTTGAATGTAATCAAACAGCAGATATATGAAACTGTTTGAAAAACGGACAAAACTCTAAGGTGTAGGTCTGTAAGAATGGACAAACGCCTCGGCTTTTTCTTACAGAGTCACACCCAGATAGCTTCAATTTGGCCGTGATAACAGCCTGTACACGGTACTGTGTGAGGATCGTACACGTACACCGCTGTACAGTGTGTGTATGTAAAATTGTCAAGCTCCGTGTTTTTGTATACGGACTGACACACGCTGTCTCTCTCTAGTTTTGAATGTAATCAAACAGCAGATATATGAAACTGTTTGAAAAACGGACAAAACTCTAAGGTGTAGGTCTGTAAGAATGGACAAACTCCTCGGCTTTTTCTTACAGAGTCACACCCAGATAGCTTCAATTTGGCCGTGATAACAGCCGGTACACGGTACTGTGTGAGGACCGTACACGTACACCGCTGTACAGTGTGTGTATGTAAAATTGTCAAGCTCCGTGTTTTTGTATACGGACTGACACACGCTGTCTCTCTCTAGTTTTGAATGTAATCAAACAGCAGATATATGAAACTGTTTGAAAAACGGACAAAACTCTAAGGTGTAGGTGTGTAAGAACGGACAAACTCCTCAGCTTTTTCTTACAGAGTCACACACAGATAGCTTCAATTTGGCCGTGATAACAGCCAGTACACGGTACTGTGTGAGGAGCGAACACCGCTGTACGGTGTGTGAAAAAATGAACCCTCAGTAACTTACCAGGACAAAACAATAACATTTGGATTGCTTTGAAAAAAGCAGTTTGAACACCAGTGTGCACACAGCAATGCAGCTAGCCTTAAAAGGCAGCCTAATCACCACCAGCGCTGCTGCACAAAAGCAAAAATCATCACCTTTCACTGCACACTAACTACAGTGAAAAGCGCTATCAGCAGAAGCAGTTTTTTTTTTCTTTTGGCCTTCCTAACGCTCTCCCTACAGAATCAGCAGCAGCTCTCCCTATTCTAAGATCAGCATAAGTAAGATGGCGTTCGGCGTGCACGCCCTTTTACACCCCCTGTGATGCCACGCAAAGCAAGCCAATCACTTGCATGCCCTTCTCAAAGATGGTGGTGACCGCTGCCTATGTCATCACGCTGCCCGCTGCCTATGTCATCACGCTGCCCACAGTGTCCGTTCTTCCTGATTGGCTGAAAAAGGGCGCTAAAGCATCTTTTGAAACGCGACTTTGGTGCGATGGTCGCCGACCTCGTTGCCGACCTCATGCTAAGGTCGGGTTTCGTTTCATGAAACCCGACTTTGGCGAAAGTCGGCGACTTTTGAATTTGTTCGACCCATTTCGCTCAACTCTTCTGATCTGTCATGTTGGGGGTTGTAGTATTCTATTTATGAATATTATTATTATTTATTTTTAGAGCAGCACTGATTCCATGGTGCTGTATGGTTAACAAACCAATAGTGACAGACTGGTACAAACGGAACAGGATCCTGCTCTCTGAGGCTTACACACTACAAGATAATGGGGAAGGAAACAGCAGGTTGGGGGTTGTGGCAGAAATGGTGGTGGTGAGGTAGCGGCCCTACTGCTGGGTTTTTGCCTTCCTATGGCCCCCTCCATGTCTTCTGGTATCTGCTCCATGCTTTGGACACTGTGCTGACAAACACAGCTTCCCTTCTTCCCACAGCTCCCATTGATGTGCCATCCTAGATGAGCTGCATTACCTGAGCAACTTGTGTGGGTTGTAGACACCGCCTCATGCTACTGTACAGTACCTCTAGGGGCGAGAGCAAATACAAAATGCAAAAGTGACCAAAACAGCCAAAAAGGAAGAGAACAGAGAAATGGTCTGTGGGTTGTCTTGCTATTTGTCTATCATTTCTACCTGTTGTCTGTTCCATTTGCAGAACAGCAGGAGAAATTCAAAATGTGACTGACTTGGAGTTAAACAACACAATGCAAGTGTTGCCTTTATTTTTTAAGCAGTGTAGGATTAGTAGGGGGAATGGGAGACAATGAAGGGATTTGCAGAGGGGAGAAGCAAAGAAGTATCGAGTAGAGAGTTGGATTAGTCAGGCAGCAGAGTTAAGGATGGAATTGCGAGGTGTCAGAGTGTTAGCAGGGAGGTCACAGAGGAGGATGCTGCAGCCTCTGGAGATGATTCAGGGTTGAGGAAAGGATGCATTCTGGAAATATTTTTGAGTTGGAGGCGGCAGGAGGTGGCGAGAGGGTTACTCTGAGGCAGTGGACTTGTGTTATAGATGAAAGCATGATGTAATTTATTATGATAGATTAGGTAGGGGATTAGGTGAGATGCAGGAAAGATGATAAGTTCTGTTTTGTCCACAATGAGACTTAGGTAGTGAGAGAAGAAGGAGGATATGGCTGATGGATGCTCTGACTGATGGATGCTCTGGGATTCTGGACAGCAGAGAGGTGATGTCTGGGCCGGAGAAGTAGCTCTGAGTGTCATCAGTGTAAAGATGGTACTGGAAGCAGGGTCGGACACCTGCTGGCATACTGGCCAGCATCTGCCTATGGCCCCCATTGCTCAAGGGGCCCCCCAGCCAGTGACGTGTCGCTAGTAGAAGCAGACCCAGCTGCTATGGGGCCCCTGAGTAAGGGGGTCCCTCCTGGTGCCAGCAGAGTAGCAGCTGGAGACAAGAGCCTGTCCCCGCTGCTAAAGATAAATTAATATTCACGTTTCTCCAAACCCCCATGGGCGTGGAGAGGAGTGAATACCATTTCACTTTTATAGCGGGCAGTGTTAGCCGCAGGCTGAGGCTATCACTGCCCGCAGGAGCGGACATACCGCATGTGATATACCCCGGAGGTGGACCACTGCAGAGCGGTTAACCTTGAGGACAATGGCTGGGCAGGGAGTGATCCCTTCAGCTAGGCAGCAGAGTGGAGCTGCAGGGATCCGATGCCATCCTGCTTCCTGCCTGACACTTCCTGTCTGACACAGCGCAGCTGAATGACGTCATCATTCAGAGCAGCTGTTTAAGAGAGAAAGCTGCCGGGATGTGCTGCGGCTGCAGGGAATGTGTGGAGAGGTGAGTGGTGCTGTGTGCGTGTCTATCTGGCTGCGTGCAGTGCGGTGCTTTGTGTCTGTGTGTGTGAGAGTGGTGTGCTGCTGTGTGTGTGGTGCTGTGTGTGTGAGAGAGTTGCTGAACGTGTGTATTGGAGATTGGCAATGATGTGGGTGATGGAAAGAGCAGTAATGGGGTGGTGGGGGAGAAGGCAATGTTGGTGATGGAAAGGATGATAGGGTCGTTGGGGAGGAAGCAATAATGGAGGTGGTAGAATGGGCAATGATGGGGTGATGGGAAGAAGTCAATGATGGTTGTGGTGGAAAGGACAACAATGGTGGTGGGGGGGAGCCAATGATGAGGTGTTGGAATGGGAAATGATTGGAGTGGTGAGGGAGATAGCAATGATGGTTGTGGTGGAAAGGACAATGGTGGTGGGGAAGGAGGCAATGATGGAGATGGTAGAATGAGCAATGATGGAGGTAGTGGAAAAGGCAATGATAGGGGGGAGGGTGAGAAAGCAACGATGGAGGTGGTGATGAGGACAATGATGGGGTGGAAGGGGAGAACAATTATGGAGGTGGAGGGGGACTGCATTATACCCTATGAGGAGGGCTGCATTATACCCTATGAGGGGGCTGTGTTAAACTTTATGAGGGGGCTACATTATATTTTGTGGGGGGCTGCATTATATTCTGTATGGGGGCTGCATTATTCTCTCAGTGGGCTACATATTATATGAAGTAGGCTGCATTATGCCATATGAGAGGGCTACAGTATATTCTATGGGGGGCAACCTTATGAGGGGGTTGAATTATACTCTGAGGGGGCTACATTACACTCTGTGAAGTGGCTGTATTATACCCTATGAGGGTGCTACATTATATTCCATGGGGGCTACATTATACATTATGAGGGGTTTTCATTATATTTTGTGGGATGCTGCATTATACCCCATGAGGGGGGCTGCATTATATTCTATGAGGGGGGGCTGCATTATTTTCAATGAGGGAGGCAACATTACATTCTATGAAGAGACTACCCCAACCCCTGCTATATAATTAAGACATGATATTAGCGCGTTTTAGCACACAATTGGTGGTCAGGTATTTATTTCTATGTAGATACATAGTGGGCCCCAAAAATGCTTTTCTCTGGTGGGCCAAAGGTGCTCCAGTCCAACGCTGACTGAAAGCCATGGAAGTTTTTAAGTGGTCCCAGGCCAAAGGTATAGATGAGGAAGAGTAGGGGGCTCATGACATAACCTGGAAAGGACAACCATAAAGGAAGCATGGGATGGGGTAGTAGTGTGGAAGTAGGAGACGTTAAATGTGAGATATGAGGAGATCCAGAAGAAGGCAATGTCTTTGATGCCAAGGGAAGAGAGGATCTGCAGTAGCAGGGAGTGGTCGACTGTGTCGAAGGCAGAGGAGGGGTCTAAAAAAGCATAAATTGTTTGCTAGCTTTGGCAGTTAGTTAGTAATTTGGGTCAGGGCAGTTTAAGTGGGGCAGAAGCCGGATTGTGGGTTGTCAAATAGTGAGTTAAATGAAAGGTGGGAGGAAAGTTCAGCATGGAAACTGTCATGGGTTTACCACAACAGAGAGAAGCCAGAAGACCACAGTGTCTGATTTCTCCTACTCCTCAACTGATTAGAAGCACTTCACCTTCATATGAAATGGTGTAAATTTATTTTAGCAGTGCAAAGGTTAATCTGCTCAGCTGAGAGCTCCTGAAAACTTTCCTGCATTAAGGCTCTCAACTGTGCACTACTAGCCACTCCCATCTCCTATATAATCTGGGTCTGGCTAGCACACATTGTCAGGGATAGCTTATGCTGTATGGCTGGTGGTTGCTGGTGGTTATTACTGAAGAAGGCATTTGGTGGATTTATCTGTTACTGTTGCTCGGTTTTGAGTGTGTGATAATTCCCTTTCTTCTACTTTGACTTAATCCCATCAACCACTCCCCGTTGCATTCTTCTGTTATATAGTACACACACATGCAAAAATATAAATTTTATACAAGAAATATAATGGCCCATATATGAGCTTACACTCTACAGGGGAGAGAGAGGACCCCACTGATCATAAGAGCTTACCCTCTACAGGAGAGAGAGGACCCCAATGACCATAAGAGCTTACATGGCACCAGAATCATCACTGGCAAATAACTATGTCACTAGAGCCACTATCAGTACATGAATACAGCACAATAACCAGCATCAGGAGATAAATGCATCACCAGAATCATCATCAGTACATGAATACATCACGAGAACCACAGCCAGTAAATAAATACACCATCAGCATCATCATCAATATATGTGTACACCACCAAAACTAACCACCATCAGTACTGTTGGGGTGATCTCGTAATGTGAGATCTTAATGACTGCCTGCCTCTGACCTGATAAATATGAGCCGAATGCATGCATAGAAGAAGGACATCAGACACAAGGTCAGGTGTGCTCCTCTCTTGGCCAGTGCTGTCACAGAACTGACTTTATTAGTATAAACAAAAGACCATTGCTCAGCTTCTCCGGAGCCATTGTTCCAGTCTGTATAAGGTCCGTGCTAAGTCTATTCCACATATGGTCTTCAGTGTATCCTCATCACATTCCAAGGATTCCAGGGCATAGTTCCAGCAAATAGACGCCATCTTGCCACACCACGTCTGAACTAGCTTATGTTAGGTTAATAATTGATTTCATTAGCCATTCTCTCCTTCACAGTACAGCAATAAGTTGTATTGTCAAGTCAGGCCCATATACATTTGCATCTCATGAACCAACAACTCCCAGTATGTATCAAACAATGATAAGGAGATGCTGGGAGTGGTTGTTATCAGTCATTATCAGACTGCGGACCATGCAGGAACCACAATACTGATGAAACGCAGGCATATGTAAATGTTTACACCCAGGTACCTAATAGGGGACATCTTCTCTGATTGAGTGGTTTCTTCTTATTTCCATCTTGACCAGATGCCATGATGACTTTTCACATCCACAGCTGTTCTCTGCAGACTTCTCTCTTCTCCAATCTTCTGGAGCACATCCCCTCATGGTGACCTTAAAAGTCAGTGTTACTAGATTGCCTTCTGCACAAAAAATATCTGTCCATACTATGCCCTAAATAAGCCTCCTATGGTGTATGGCCTCTACACTGTCTGCCTTACTAATCCACAACCACATTACTGTGTGCCATTATCAGCTATAACTGCTACAATGTCATTTTTTCTTCTCCAGCAAGATGGCGTCGCCGCCACCTGCGCAACAGCAGCTATTGGATCTCTATACAAACCGATATCTGCTGCTGTGCAGGCTCCCCGGCGCCATTCTCAAAATGACTTTCTTTTTTTTCCCTCGCTCAAGTAAATCTGCAAAAGGCATTCAGTGCACAGTAACCATGCGACTATGATGAAGCGCATTTATCATGCAAACTGCGGGGCAGGGCAGTGAGAGATCAGTGGGGGGGTCAGTAGTCTGCATTATGAATATCTCATCGGAGCACCACATACATGAACCCCGTCCTAGGGCACGAGAATCTCATTAATATCAAACTGAAAATAAAGATTTAGAAACAGCCACAAGACGGCTTTCATCAACCAAGGCATCATTTTATTCAGTATAACAGCACCGACCTGACATTGTGTGTAGGTCACTATGCACAATCCTGCTGACAGGTTCCCTTTAAGTAGGCGGCTTTATATCACAAGAGTGGATTTCGTTAGGAAATGGATAAGGCAAAAATGGAGCATTACAGAACAGAAGAAATTACTAGAGTGATAAAATATGACGGTGTGGTTTTGCTCCTCTCAGAATTTTGAAAATTGTGTGAACAATTGGAAAAAAAATGTGGAGAGCATTAAACCTCGGGGGAGAGATAATCAACAGCTTAAACATCAGTGAGTTTTTTATTTTTAAATATTTGCTTATGTGGGTTTTTCATTATTATTTTTTTCTGAACAATTAGAAAAAGGTTGTGAGTGAAGGAATTAGGCCGGGGTCTCACTCGCGAGTGCAATGCAAGAAAAGTGTGCGAGTCTCTCGCCTCAATCCCCGGCACTGCCACCGGTGGCTCGGAGCAGAGCGTTCAGCTGCAAAGAAATACATGCAGCCGCACACTCCGGTCCCGAGTGCCAGCGGTAGTGCCAAGTATTGAGGCCAGAGACTCTCGTGAGTTTCTCGCATTGCACTCGCAAGTGTGACCCCGGCCTTAGGAAGATTGTTGTTTTTATCGGATTTCCTCTTTTTGTATCTCTACAGTATGTTTTGTACAATAAAGTTGTAAAATTCAAAAAATGAGCAAACAATTGCAGCATTCTAATGATGTCACAATGGGCTGGAGGCTATAGAATGCCCCGTCACCCAGGGTTCCGTTGAGGGTTTTAGTAGGCGTTTGTGGAGAGAGGAGTGTTGTGAGCGACTTGTGCAAATATGATGCCAAGAAAGCGATTTAAGAGTATTATAGTTCTCTGTGATACCGAGGACAGCAGCGATGATGACGATTTACATCAGGTGAGTATCATTTTATATTCTTAAATAAATAAAAAATATTTGGGATAAAAGTTCAAGAAAAGATGGTGGGACAGAAAATAGCGCTCCAAGTAGATGAGGTGATAATTCGGATCATGATTGCATAGTAAAGACTGTGTCACTTGTAATATTTGTGACAATATGTCCATGTACTGGATACATAACATTGCATGAAGACACATAAATGTCACCACCGCCCCTATCCATAGCCTAACCATAAGTGTCCCATACCCCCGCTATACTCTGTACGTGGAATAAGCACAATGGAGACCACACTCATATCGCTGCCCACCTGTAATCAGTGGAATATGGGGTAAGATTATAGATTGGAGATGTTCATGGTTATAGATTCTATCTGACATATTTGCCATTTTTTCAGTCTCATCGAAGAAAGAGGCCAATACCGAGGTCTCCAGGCCAAGATAACACCACTGGCTTCAATTCGGGCCCGACTCCGAGTTTACCAGGTACTGTAACCCTAATCTAGTGAAGTCTCTGATGTATTAATAAGCCATTGTAGTCACCGGGTGCAGATCACCTGCACATTGTGGTCAGGGCTTGGATTTATCGTTATTAGTCGTCTATGGTAGAGTTTATAGCAAACATTTCTGTTCAGCATTTGGTCAGGAATATTCATGCAGGCGTTATAAAGTCAGGCAGAAATGGGATTTGTGGATTGCTTCTCATGGTGTCCATGTACAGGGCAGATTACTGTAGCTGAAGGTGATTGTTTTGCCCCATGTACCTATAGGGAAACACTGGATAATTTATTAGGATTTATTTCTTTTGATATTGAGCCTCGGTCGTTGCTATTACAATATTCTAATAAGAGAGTTATATTGTGTTTCCCCCACAGATCTGAGTTTACCACCAACAGATCATGGTCCGGACAGTACCACCTGGTAAGACACGTTTCCTCCATTTTCTAAGTACAAGATGGGGATTAATGATTAATGATGGCTCATTACCTGTTACATTTATTCCACAGCTCCGATGACATCATTATTGATGATGATGACGATTCCAATAGAGCAGCAACTTCCATGTATAATAGTAAGTTATCATTTCTAGACACAATCCAGGGTTATGTTATTGTAGAGGTAACAATTACTTTTCTGTACTGTCACAGGTCAGTTTCCAAATCTAACAATTACAAGGGCGCTGATCAGGAGTTGGAACAGCGAGCCACCTGGGAAATGTGCTGTAAATTCCAGTGTCAGAGAATGACAGCAGCATTTAACAGGTTAACAGAAGCAGGCAGAGCTCCAATCCACTCTCGGCTGTCAGAGGCAGATGATGGCTGAATGACACAACCATCATCTGCCATGAAAGAGGCGGGCTCAACTCCTTAGCCCTCTCCATTCATTCTCTACTGATGAGCGTCGTACATGGTTGTTAAGGGGTTAAATTACAGATACCTTACAGAGGTAATTCTATTTTACACATGCTTGATTGGTGTGGATCCAGTGTCTCGGATATTTCCATATTGGGAGAGCAAATCACCGCCATGTTGACTTATGGCCATTGTTATCCTTAGAGAATTTATTACAGATGTGCAGTACATTTGCTTGTGTCTTTTTGGAAACCCAATAGACATCAATGGAGAAATCCCTGCACCAAGGAATCCCACATCTCCATTAAAACCATGGAGGCTACCATGAATCAGCAAATGAGGTGAAAATGGACCCCTACCATTTGAGGGTCCACCCTCCGGCCATTGAGGACATGTTCACTTCTGATCTTGTACTGAGCACATGCAACATTACTAAGGATATATTACCTGAGTAACAGGTGGGATAGACATCTGAGAAAGTTTATGGACCCTGATGTTGCTGAACCCCATTATTATATCAGATCCTGATCTGAAGGGAAGATCCTGTGGATTTCTGGTGGTCTGGTCAGCTACGTGTTCTGCTCTGGTCGGATCCCATATTCATAGTCTTATTAGTCCTCTACACTGTATATTTATAGACCCCTCTCTAGTACGGGCTGCATACTAACATGTCTGATTTGAGCCTTATAAAAAGTATTTTCACTCTTCCATATTTCTGTACAGATCATTTACCATCTGACAGCGAGGAGAGCTCCGCTACAGAGGAGAGGTAAGTTAGATCCATCTACCTCTATATAAAGCCATGAACTAGGCGAGATGTTTCCTGTGGATTTATATATGATTCTTATCTTTGCCAGGACACCACGATGTAACATCCCCGGCTGTTTCCTGGAAGAAATTATTTCTCCTCCTTCCATCTATGTTACCCACTTCCAGGAAAATAAGGAGGAGCTGGTGGAGCGACTGTACAACTTGTACAACCGGACAGTCTTCGATAATAAGGTATCACATCTTGTCATGGGTTTCTGGGTGATACATGACTTCTCTATTATCTCCCCCTTTAGACAATCAATTCCAAGAAAAATGGCTCTAACTTTCTGAAAGGCAGATTCCTAACCCCATTGTCATGTTTCTGTAATATAGTTATTGAATATCTCAGGTAAATCTCACTTAGTTTGGTGAATGCCGTCACCCTCTTCCCATCTGTGGGACGAGAGGAAACCTTAGATGATCCACCATGCAGAGACAAAAAGATTAGCATTTTTTAGCTTGAAGTTCAAAGGATTTTTACATTTATTTATAAGAAACATCTAGTTGATATTTGGACATTTTAGAATAAGGTTATTTTTATTTTTGTTCTCACATCTTGGACTTCTCGGTAGACCCCGTGCCCCATACAAGTAGACCAGTGCTGTAAATGACATATGAGAGTTGGGGATTTTGCAAGATTGGGGGTCAAAGAGTTTACAGATGTAATGGAATTTGTTTTCTTTATTTTAGCTCCCTTTGAAAATGGACATTTTGTGGAGCAAGAGGCTGACAGCATCCGCCGGCCAATGCTGGAATAAGCTGCAGGACAACCTCCGTTTCTCATATATTGAGCTTTCTGAAAAAGTCTGCGATTCTGCCGGTAGGTTTCACATCACATCCATCCTACAGCTTCATAAGACAACCTGCATACAGGGCAAAAAAACTGCTACTTGTTATGCAGAACATCTTAGAAACTCATTGTACATACTGTCATAAGAAAAACTAAGTACACCCTCTTTGAATTCTAGTATTTTACATATCAGGAGAAAATAAAAAAAAAGTATCAGCTCCATAGAAAGTCCTAAAAGTAGGGAAATACAATCTCAAAAACCAACGTGAAAAAAAAATATATTGCATCATTATTTAACAAAAAGTAGGCCAAAAGGCAACAACGGTGTGTGATAAAGTACACCGTCGATGCAACTTCAAGTTACTGCTGCTAAAGATGATTCTAAAAGCTATTGATTGATGGGGTGTACTTATTTTTCACTCTCTGCTTCTGCATTTTGAAGTAGGTTTCGGTAAATAAATAATGGCACGGTTGACTTGTCACGTGTTGTTCATCTCATGATGTATTTTGTATTTTGTCCAGCTATGTAAAACCAAATAGTTCAATCAGGGTGTACTCAGATTTTGTCATAACTGTATAACCTCTTGTTTTAGAGCGAGTACGATCCACACTTGCGCATGAGATGTGCCATGCCGCCACTTGGATAATCAACGGTGAACGCAAAGACCACCATGGCTTGTTATGGCAGGCTTTCACAAGAAGGGTAAACCTTATCCATCCCGAGCTGCCAAAAGTGACGGAATATCACAATTATACCATCAACTACACCTACAAGTACAAATGCCACCGGTGTGATAAAGAGTAAGTGGATTTTATGACCCATCTCCTCCAGACACACAATCACTGCGGAGAGACGTCCGTGCGGTTCTGTTGGTGGAATGCTTTCATACTTTACTACTATCAGAGCGGACTGACGTCTGGGGGGCGGTAGGGTTTAGGATGCTACGTGTTATATTTTCTGTGCTGGGCCAGTTCTTAATATATTGATTTCAATTTGTTCTTGTTAATATAATCCATGGTGTTAATGAACGTTCATTCCAGTCCAGTAACCAATATTCCTCTTATCTTTGCAGAATTGGGCGATTTAGACCAATACCTGGCAATAAACGTAAATGCCGCCGGTGCGGAGGACGAATGCGACAACTACCCAGCAGCTAAACATGTAACTATTCTTCAGAATATTTAGTCTCTAATTTGATTTCTTTAAAATGTAAAGTTGAGACACTTTTATATATTTTCCCCTGAGTAGCGAGACAATGAATATCTGTGTTCATCACCAGCAATTAGCGGTAAAGATCCAGAATCCGTCCTCATAGGTTCCAGATAAGCCCCGGTTACATTTCCCATAACTTGCTGGCTATGGAATGATTGACCATTCCCAGCAATTATCTACAATGCTCTGGAAAACCTTCTATGAGTTTACGCTTTGTTGGATGTAATTATTTTCTTTCCATTTTCAGGTTCATTATTGGAACAGTGAGATTCCTCTAAATATTGTCATCTCATCCACCTGTGATGGAGGTAAGAACGAATCTTCCAGTATTGTCAGCAATCAATAATAAAAGTGAATTTTACAATATTGAGAATCTGGAGTCTCTAATTTAGTTTTTTATTGAGTTTTATCATTTAAAGATTAAATACTTTTATATATTTTGCCTTTTTCCACCACCGTGTAGGGAGACAATCAGTTTATGTCTTCATCACAAGCAGCGAACAGCAAACATTCAGAATCCACCTCTTCTGATGGACACAAAGCTTCTGACGGGCGTTTTCCAGGTAAATATTTCGGTGGTTTTCCTCCAATCATTCTTGTTTTCAAGAAGTGCAACAGCGAGGACAGTGTAAGCAAGGTGTCATAACAGAAGAAATGCAATATCGGTTTTATTACTGCATTTATTTCTTCTAATTATTATTTTTTCTTGCTGCACAATTTTTAAATTCTGTCTGAGAAAGAAAGTTATCAGCCTACTGCTGCGGAGGAATCTCCAACACCCAGTCTGACGGGCGAGATGAGCCCCTCTGACATGGCATGCCGTATAGATCTATTGTGAGTGCTCTCACCATAGCCGTATGGCTCATGTCGCATTTATCTCACATTACACTATTATTGGCAGCTTCCTATTTCCAATCTCCACATTGGCCTTCTTTGTAGACAATATATAATGCAATATTTCAGGTCTATTTCACCTTCAGCTGATGACCAGGAATACAATGCTGAAGTTCCTTCTCTGAGTTTGTTTCTTTTGATCACCAGTACCTTTTGTCAAGTTTTTTATAAACATCTTTTAATTGTTTTCAGGTTAATGAGAAAGGCGACTTATTGCTTCTACACAGGCATGACACATCGTGGAAGAAAACGGTGAATTCCGGCCCCGACCTGCGCTGAGAACAGTTTCCAAGACCTGGAGAATCTCTACAAGTGCTTTATAATCAGAGCTGCCCAGCAATGGATATGGCGCTGGACATTTGAACTTCAATAGTCATCAATTGCTTTTTTATTCTAATTTTTCTGAGTTAGATATAAATACCATTAAAAAATGAATATATTAATTCTTTCTAGTTTGGGATTTTTGTTCTGCAAAACGATGGCTGTTGATAAACATATTACAATCAATGTTGTCTACTTGTGATATTCAGCCATAATCCGCCTCGCACAATCGAGAGGAGCGGAGCTTTGTCTGCTGCTGTTAAACTGTTAAATGCAGCTGTCAATCTGTGAGAGTTGCATTTCACCCCTTAACGTCTAATGACGGACACAGTCCATCATGGCTGGGTGTCAGTTTCCGCACCAGGACGGACAGTGTCCGTCATGCATGTAAAGTGTCACTAAAACTTGCAGACACCCAGTGATAGTTCACCGCCGGCACATGTGTATGACAGCTGAGAGGCACGGAAAGAGGTGCAGACACCACTAGCGTAGTTACGAGGGGGGCAGAGGGTGTTGTTGCCTCGGGCCCCTTGCTTTGAGGGGGCCCACCCAGAGCTACTGCCACTGAGTATACCACCTGAGTTGTAATCAGGGTTACCGGTTAGGGGCCCACTCAGATTTCCCCCCCCCCGAGCTGAACCCCTAGCTACGCCTCTGGCAGGGACCCATGCTGTCAGTCCCCGCACCCAGATCGCTGTAATCGGGCAGTCAATCTGACTGACCGCTCACAGCATGACTGCGCAGGAGATGCTGAAATATCAGCCCTTCCTGCCCGATCAGAGGAGAAGCTCGGTGCTGACAGTTACTGAAAGGGCAGCAGCCACGGGACAAATGGAGGAGTACGAGGAAGAAGAGTTAATGGGCATGCAACAGTCAGGAGATGAAGTGGATAATGATCCTCTCTCGGTTGTCTGTAATTTGGGGAAGGGGACTGAGGAAGCAAGCTTGAGTGTTAACTCGCCACCCACACAGCATGGATATGGACCTCATGGAAGAACCTGACACAGGAGCGCCTTCTTGCTGTACTATCTGCATCATCATGCCCTTATATTTAGGATTAGAAGTAGCACTGACTACTGGGTTGTCATTCTGTCAGATTCACAGTACAAGAGTAAATTTTGCCAGAGGCGTTCCCCCCTTGTAAGGGATGCGCGCATGCTGGAGTATTATATAAATACGCTTGTAGACAATCTTAAGAGTGGTTTTTCCCAAGACAGCAGTGAGGTACACAGTGTGCATCGCAGTTATAGACTTCCAACCCCGGGAATGTTGAGTTGTCAAATAGGAAACAAAATAAAACAAAAGACAAGAAAACAGCTAATTACAAAAAGTACACACCTACTCCAGAAAAGGGGCAAAACTTAAATTTTCGTTCAACCCATGAGGATGCACAGTTTTAAGTGTCCAGATCGATCTGGACTCGAGGCACGCCAATCTGGAGGACATTTTTTGCCCCTTTTCTGGAGTAGGTGTGTACTTTTTGTAATTAGCTGTTTTCTTGTCTTTTGTTTTTAACCTTCCTTTTGTTTTATCTTTTTTAGTATATACAGTGCTTAATATTGTGGATTCCGAAAGGTTTTTGTGGATACATGATGAAGTGGACCATATTCCATCATTTGGATCTTCACATTGAATAACGCCATGTGACGAATTTTACACTATGGACAATGGAGTTGGGGTTGTTATTATATGAATCCTACCGCTCATACGTCTTGGTATATTGTAGATATACCGTGAGACATGATGTTTACTAAAGTGTATTTCAACTCTATCTGGGCAATCTAATGTTCTGTATATACAGTTATACTTATATATCCATACTTATGATGGCATAAATTTTTATGTTATATTTTCTATGATTGCTCCAGGTATACCTTTGGTATTTGGATGTATATTAGGGTTATATGTGCGGGTTTGGCTTTGAGGGCATCTCTTATTTCTATTTAGCAATAACACTGGTGCTGCGGGCAAAAAATAGGAAGAGGTTATTTATTTTTATATATTTTTTATATATATATGGTTACATCAATATGCTCATTATATTTGGCTTTTGCTATTTATTTACCTTTTCCATTGCATGCAGCACCAGTGTTTTATCTATTATCTATTATTTTTTACTATTCTTGATAATATACTGGCGATCTCATCCCTCAGACCGGCTATTGCTGCCTTTTGGATATGCTGGATCTTTTGCCCCTAACTAATATGGCGCCTATCCATACATGTTTGTTATGCGCATGCCCAATCTACATTGTGTGACTTGTTGGTCCCTCCTCCCGGCCGGCGCATGGCGGCTTTGGGCGTCCGGTCATGTGGGGCCCCACGTCATCCGGACGTCACGGCTGTCCATCTACCGAGCGTGGGGGCGGGTCCACGGTTACCCGGGTAGCGCTGAATGACTTCCGTCCAATACATGGACTGGCCCTTCCGGTCTCTGCACTATAAGAAGCACTGAGGTTCATTGTCTTATAGCGCCCCCTGACAAAGACTCCCGAAACGCGCGTCGGGGCGGGTACCTGGTCCTTTCACTTGTCGCTGTGCACGGGCACTTGAACTGGTAATGTAGGACAGATTTATATTTCCTTGTCATGACCCTGTGTAATCCACTTTGAGGTTATTATTGTTATATATAGTGGGCCATCTTCCCACACTACTCTTTGTGTGTTATGACCGTGTGCCATATTACATGATGATATCACTGCTACACTGAGTGGGGTTTGTTCCCACTTCACACTTTGAGTGGTTGTTATAACATCTCTGTGTTTCTTCCTTTTGGCCTTCCCATTTGGGTTATGTTTGATTGACATGTGAGGACTTCTGGTACCTTTTTTATGACAAGTTACCAACTGTTGCAATTTTTAATGGTATAGTCCCTTGCCCTGTATCCTAAATAAAGCAATTTTATTTATTGACCTGTTTGTTGTCAGGAAGTTTGTTCCTTTCTTCCTTCCCCTTGTAACTTTCATCAAGAAGAACAAGTCATGGATTTCCAATGACTTTTGCATTCCAGTCGCAGACATGGCAGACTAGGCATGGTGTCATTTTTAGTGTCATGCATTGATTTTGCGCTATTGCAGTCTGTGACACGTTTATTGTGGCTTCTGTGCCTACTGTTCCTACTGCTGCTGATGTTACAAACATTTTTTTTTAAATGTGGAGACTCCAAGTCTGGTCTCCATATGGTGTGTTGCCTGTAGTGGAAGGGGTGTCACAGCACAATTATACTATTTCCACTCTGGGGAAATTGATGCCACTTTAGTGGTGTGTGACAATAATTTTTTGAAATGTGGAGACACTAAGTTGGGTCTTTATCTGGTGGGTTGCCTGTAGTGGAAGGGAGTCAGGGCCCATTATACTGTTTCTACTCTGGGAAATATAATGCAACTTTAGTGGTGTCAGAGGCGCATTATACTATTTCTAATATGGGGAAACTGATGCCATTTTAGTGGTGTGTGAGAATATTTTTTATAAATGTGGAGACTCCAAGCTGGGTCTCCCTCTGGCGTGTTGCCTGTAGTGGAATAGTTGTCAGAAGCCCATTGTACTGGTTCTACTCTGGGGAAATTGATGCCACTTTATTCGTGTGTGACAATAATTTCTTGAATGTTTGCACTCAAAGTTGGGTCTCCATCTCGTGGGTTACTTGTAGTGGAAAGGATGTCAGAGGCCCATTGCTCTATTTCTATTTTGGGGAAATTGATGCCACTTTATTGGTGTGTAGCAATTTTTTTTAAATGTTTGCACTACAAGTTGGAATTAGAGATGGTGTATTTCACCATGGATGGAAGACACCCCTTGTCAGAAAAGGAAAAGAGAAAACTAACAAAGGACACAGGCAGAGGCGCACATGAATGACAGTGGTTAGAGAGGTGTTAGTATTTTGATATTCAGGCTAAATATTGGTGAATAAATGTGAATTGTCAGCTCTGCTCATGGACCTTAAGGAAGAAGTTGTTCTTCATTTGCATTGGATCCTCAGTGAAATGTAACAAATGTTTACAGATCTCTGAAGTCAACACTTACTTTCTGACCAGAATGGTTTTCTACATTTGCATAACTTGAAGCTCACGGACCCACCATTTAAAAGCTCCAATGGGGTTCTATACCAGGGACAGGAAATAATTCATTTGAGGAAAGCGTTTGCAAATATCCAATTAGGAGAAGGAGCCACCACTCCTTCTGGGCATGAAATTCCACAAAGGCTTAGAACACGGTGGAGCAGGAGTTCTTATGTAGGTTAATGAAGTAGTTTGGGCTTGGTGAGAATTTTACTAGGTGGATCCAAGGCCAGAACAAGGTATTTTGGTGCCGTAGGCAGATGAAGCCGATGGTGCCCCCCCCGATGAACTTTCAGTCCCTAAGTAAAGGAATGGGTCAGAGACTAAAGCGACAGGTCCCCTAACGCTCCTCTCCTTTCCTTCTGATGGGTTAAGTAGCAAGCTGTTAAGACTACTATCAATAGAATTGCTACCTTTTTCACTCAAAAATACCAGCAAAAGTATAAAGAGTGATGTGATGTACTTTAGAGAAGTGGCTCAACAGGGAGTATTTTTTTTTAAGATAGGTATAGAATCATTCATTGTTTGAGGACCATTAAGAGAATACAAATCGCTATATTCATCCCTGACAGCCTATATTGTAAATCTCAGACCCAGTGATGGTCATGGAAACTAATATAGCTTAACTATAATGGGGGCTGTTTGGTTTCAGTTAAGATGTCCAGCATTTGGAAGACATCATAATAGAAACTAAACAGACCCTATTATAGATAAAGGGATACATATGATGATTTTACTCCCATCAGGGTAGTTCTGGTGCCGTATTTCTGTATTGATGGTGCTTCTGCTGATGTATTCATGTATGGATGGTGGTTCTAACAATGTATTTATGTAGTAATGAATGTTCTGGTGACTGATTCATAACCAGAACCATCATCAATATAAAACCAAAATCATCCTCACTACATAAATTGAACACCAGAGCTATCACTAGTACATACATACGGCACCAGAACCATCATTAGTAAATAACTATGTCGTTAGAACTTCCATCAGTATATGAAAATGGCACCAGAACCACCATCAGTAGATAAATGCATCACCAGAAAGCTCATCAGTACAGGACTACATCACCAGAACCACTATCAGTACATTAATGTGTCACCAGAACCACAGCCAGTGAAATAAGTACAACATCAGCACCATTATCTACATAATTACGGCACCAGAACTGTAAGGAAAACACACGAGAGGAGAGATGGGGGATACGGAGCTTACACAGCCACAGCTCTCTGGCGCCCCCTTACCCTCAGGTCAGTCAGGGAACTCCACCTAGGTTATGGAGTCGCCGGAGAGGCTGCCCTGTCATTTACTGGTTATCAGGGCACTCTGCAGTGATTGCTGTATATATATCACCAGTCCCAGTCCGGGAATATATATATACAGTATATATAAAAACCTCCGGTCAGTCACTGCCAGCATCCCCCAATAACATCAGATCAGTATGCTGCCACCAGTTCCTCATTAGATATAAGCCCAGTCCGTTTAAAAGCTTATATCGGGTCAGAAACCAAACCCAGGAAGCGTATAAGTACTAGCCGAACTCACGGATGTGGGAAATCGGGTTTCCAGATAAAAGAGCAGCCCAGGATTAATTGATAGTTTAATTGCCGAAAGGCTCATTAGATAATACAATTATATACAGAGTAATATACAGATATTACAGCCAAAAGTACAGATAAAAGTAGGGTACAGGTATGGGGAGTGCAGTCAGCTGTATGTGTCACGTTCCTTACCACTTGTGGATAAGGGAAGTTCTGGTATCCACAGGCACCTTGTTAGCTCCTAGTCCGTCTCCACACGTGACGTGACGTGGCTTCCATGGCAGAACCAAGACAAAGGCTAAATGTGTGCAGCTAGCTTTTTAACCCCTAGCTCGCCCCTCCAATATTTGCCATTGTCCCTCTGGGTTGGACTGAATTCTGCTCCCTTGAACTCTAGCTAAAATAAATCCCAATATCTAGGCTGAGTCATAACTTCCTAGCGGGAGGTTCAAATCAACGACTGCCATCTCAGTGCGTTCGTTGGGTCTGGAAAGATATTGAGAGTCCAAACTTGGGTCGGCTAAGTGGTTCTGGAGAGCCAGTCTCGATGCTTAGTATCTGGGGCAACTAGAAATATATGAGACAATGGTACTCTCATAATTCATCTCTAGGTGTCGGTGACGCTCAGTCTAGATCTTCCTTTGGTGTTGGCCACCTTGCACAAAAGATAGCAGGCGGTTCTAGCTCTTGCCGTCATTAACACGTGGCCTCTAATTCTCTGACCAAATGGTGAAGTTCTGTTCTTTTGGGGATTTGTGTACTTATCCCAAGAGTGGGGGGCCACTTCAGGAGCGGAGGAAGATCTCTGGACAATATATTGGGCCTGTATTAGTACATCCAAAATGGAGTCTCCCTCATCCCTCACTTGGGGCTGTTTGGTTTCAGTTAATATGTCCAGCATTTGGAAGACATCATAATAGAAGCTAAACAGACCCTATTATAGATATAGGGATACATATGATGATTTTACTTCCATCATGTTAGTTCTGGTGCCGTATCCCTTGTGAGAATCAGGGAGGAATAGTGGATGAGGGCAGGTATATCTCGCCCAGATACCTTTCCTATGTGGCCTAGTCTGGTCAGTATCTCACCTGGTGACTAATGAATAATGGGAAGCGGATATAAAAGGAGGCCAGGTGGTGTGTTAGTAGCTCAGCCTGGGGAACACAGAGAGCCTGTCTGTGTGAGCGACACTTGTGAGTGAAAGCTGTGCTTACGGTAACGCTGGTTGGACTGGCTGGGAGAAGCCCTCCAGTTGGTAGTTAGTACGGACCCTGTTTAGTTAGTGCCGGACAGGCAAGGATTTGTTTTATGTTTATTTTCCTGTATGTTTTGCTTTCACCTGAAATAATCCTGACCCAGCGTCAGTTATGTCCAAAACCCGGCTGTGCACCTGAGTTTCATGCTAAACCCACGTGACCTTTGACCACAGCAAAGGTGATCCCGGAGTGTTTTATCACACCCTGTATTGATGGTGCCTCTGGTGATATATTCATGTATGGATGGAGGTTCGTATAATGTAGTGATGAATGTTCTGGAGATTGATTCGTAACCAGAACCATCATCAATATGAAACCAAAATCATCATAAGTACATAAATTGAACACTAGAGCTTTCACTAGTACATACATACGGCACCAGAACCATCATTAGTAAATAACTATGTCACTACAGCTTCTATCAGTATATGAATATGGCACCAGAAGCACCATCAGTAGATAAATGTATCACCAGAAAGATCATCAGTACAGGACTACATCACCAGAACCACTATCAGTACATTAATGCGTCACCAGAACCACAGCCAGTAAATAAATACACCAGCATCATTATCTACATAAATACGGCACCAGAATCATCACTGGTAAATAACTATGTCACTAGAGCCACTATCAGTACATGAATACAGCCCAATAGCCAGCATCAGGAGATAAAGGCATCACCAGAAACATCATCAGTACATGAATACATCACGAGAACCACAGCCAGTAAATAAATACAACATCATCATCATCATCATCAGTGTATGTGGACACCACCAAAACTATCACTAGTACATGAATACATCACCAGAACCACCATCAGTACTGTTGGGGTGATCTCGTAATGTGAGATCTTAGTGACTGCCTGCCCCTGACCTAATAAATATGAGCCGAATGCATGCATAGAAGACGGACATCAGACACAAGGTCAGGTGTGCTCCTCTCTTGGCCAGTGCTGTCACAGAACTGACTTTATTAGTATAAACAAAAGACCATGTAATAGGCAGGAAAAGGGCGTTGCTCAGCTTCTCCGGAGCCATTGTACCAGTCTGTATAAGGTCCGTGCTAAGTCTATTCCACATATGGTCTTCAGTGTATCCTCATCACATTCCAAGGATTCCAGGGCATAGTTCCAGCATATAGACACCACCTTGCCACACCATGTCTGAACTACCTTATGTTAGATTAATAATTGATTTCATTAGCCGTTCTCTCCTTCACAGTACAGCAATAGGTTGTATTGTCAAGTCAGGCCCATATACCGTATATACTCGCGTATAAGCCGAGATTTTCAGACCATTTTTTTGGCTGAAAGTCCCCCTCTCGGCTTATACGCGAGTCATATATGTCAGGGGGTCGTGGGGTGGGGCGGGGGTGTCAGATCACACTGAGCCCCTCTGGCACGGTCTCTGCAGCCCCCTGCTTGTCCCACTGTCTCAGGCTCCTTCCTTCAGCGGTCATGTGGTACTGCTCATTAAAGTCATGAATATGCGCATATTTATGACTTTAATGAGCGGTACCACGTGACCGCTGAAGGAAGGAAAGGAAACCTTCGGAGAATGGGGCAGCAGAGACCACGCCAGGAGGGGATAAGTATACCCGATATTCACCTGTCCCCATTCCAACGCTGCTCACCGCTGTCTGCCGCGTCCTCTGTTAGTGACATTCAGGCAGCAGAGGGCGTGATGACATGGTTACTGCGCGCTGTGCCCTCTGCTGCCTGAACATCACTGACGGAGGACACGGCAGACACCGGCACCTGTTCCTCAGTGAAGGAGAGGTGAGTATGTCTTTTTTTTATTTGCAGCAGCATATGGGGTATAATCTATGGAGCAGCATATGGGGGCATAATCTGGGGGCATAATCTATGGAGAATTTTATGTAGCAGCATATGGGGCATAATCTATGGAGCACCTTATGGGGCAGCATATGGGGGCATAACCTATGGAGCATCTTATGGGGCAGCATATGGCGGCATAATCTTTGGAGCAGCATATGGGGCCTATTCTATGGAGCAACTTATAGGGCAGCATATGGGGGCATAATCTATGGAGCATCTTATGGGGGCATAATCTATGGAGCATCTTATGGGGCCTATTCTATGGAGCATCTTATGGGGCCATTATTAACCTTTGTGCTGCATTATATGGGGTGTATTTTGTATGGAGCATTTTATGGGGCCATCATAAACTGTATGGATCATTATATGGGGCTCCTGATTCAATATGGATGTTCAAAAACATTTAATCTACTGATGTCTCAATTACAGTAATTTTACTTTTATTGGTATCTATGTTTATTTTTGAAATTTACCAGTAGCTGCTGCATTTTCCACCCTAGGCTTATACACGAGTCAATAAGTTTTCCCAGTTTTTTGTGGAAAGAATAGGGGGGTCAGCTTATACACGGGTCGGCTTATATACAAGTATATACGGTGCATTTGGTATTCAATTAAATTAAATTATTATTAAGAAAAAATCAAGACAATTAATGCAGGGGTGAGAATAAATTACCAAAAAGAAGGGGCAACACAAGCAGTCTATTGCACAGATATTATGCACTTCAATGTACTATGGCTACATAGGATGTAATATGGTTGTAAAAAGAATTAATAAGCCACAAAAAATAAGAAAATTGATATACTGATATTATTCATAATCATAAAGTGCAAATAGTGAAAAAATAATTCATAAAAAGCACAAATCTGTAAAGACCAATCTATATATAAAAAGTGCAATGTCCAGAAATTCATAGACAGTGGGCTTAGGCACAAGTTTGTAAAGACCAATACATATATAGAGTGCAATATGCACGAATTCATAGACAGTGGGCTTAGGCCCACAACCGCATAAATGTATATCACTAATTCAACAAATGACTAGTGTAGATAGCCATGTGGGCAGAGATAAATATATGTCACAACAGATATCCATTTAAATAAAAATGCTCAGTGGCAGGTTCTAAATAGAGGTGCCAATGACAATTAGTCATATATGCGGCTGCAAGTAAACTGTATTGAAAAGAACATATACATGTGCCAAAAAATTGCACTCAATCAATATCTTATGCCAATGTGCAATAGATCCCCAGGATGCGCCAGTCCCCGACGCGCGTTTCGGAGTCTGTCTTCGTCAGTTTTTTTTTCGTTGTGATATGATTTGATATCCGATTTGTCCTTATTTGTCTTATATTGTCCATTTGTGCTTTGATAAGGCTTATTATATAATTTTTAACACCATTTATAATTTTCCTTAAACATGCAACTTTGACCTTGGTATTTTGTTGAACCATATACATTTGGATCTCATGAACCAACAACTCCCAATATGTATTAAACAATGATAAGGAGATGCTGGGAGTGGTTGTTATCAGTCATTATCAGACTGCGGACCATGCAGGAACCATATTACTGATGAAACGCAGGCATATGTAAATGTTTACATCCAGGTACCTAATAGGTGACATCTTCTCTGATTGAGTGGTTTCTTCTTATTTCCATCTTGACCAGATGCCATGATGACTTTTCACATCCACAGCTGTTCTCTGCAGACTTCTCTCTTCTCCAATCTTCTGGAGCACATCCCCACATGGTGACCTTAAAAGTCAAAGTGTTACTAGATTGCCTTCTGCACAAAGATATCTGTCCATACTATGCCCTAAATAAGCCTCCTATGGTGTATGGCCTCTACACTGTGTGCCTTACTAATCCACAACCACATTACTGTGTGCCATTATCAGCTATAACTGCTACAATGTCATTTTTTCTTCTCCAGCTAGATGGCGTCGCCGTCAGGATATGTGCACACGATGCATATTTGCTGCGGATCCGCCGCGGATTTTTCCGCGCAGAAACGCTGGAGATCCGCACTGTGATTGACAGTACAATGTAAATCAATGGGGAAAAAAAATTCTGTGCAGATGGTGCAGAAAAATCAGTGCGAATTTGCATGTCACTTCTTTTCTGCGGTTTTGCTGCAGTTTTCCACCTGCTCCATTCTACAAAACCGCAGGTGGAAAACCGCAGTGGAAAACCGCGCAAAAACTGCAAAAAAAAGGAAGAAATCCGCAGGAAAAATGCAGGTCATTAAATCCGCGGGAGGATCCGCACCGTGTGCACATGGCCTCACCTGCACAACAGCAGCTATTGGATCTCTATACAAACCGATATCTGCTGCTGCGCAGGCTCCCCGGCGCCATTCTCAAAATGACTTTCTTTTTTTTCCCTCGCTCAAGTAAATCTGCAAAAGGCATTCAGTGCACAGTAACCATGCGACTATGATGAAGCGCATTTATCATGCAAACTGCAGGGCAGGGCAGTGATAGATCAGTGGGGGGTCAGTAGTCTGCATTATGAATATCTCATCGGAGCACCACATACATGAACCCCGTCCTAGGCACTGGCGTAGCGTGGGGGGGGCGGGGGGGGCGGTCCGCCCCAGGCGGCATGTGTGTGGGGGCGGCGCGGCAGCAGCAATTCCACCCTGCAGTGCAGTGCAGCGGCGGGCAGGGAGCGATGCGATCACGGCAGCTCCGCTGCCTGCAAGAGTGAATAGCAGGAGCGGAGCGGCAATGGTCCGTCCTGCTTCCTGCCCGGAGGCCGCGCTTCCTGTTTCACACAGAGGAGCGCCGCTGAGTGACGTCATCATTCAGCGGCCGCTGCTGTGTGAGGGAGGAAGCGCGGGCGATGCTGCGGACAGGTGAGAGGAGAGAGGTGGTGTCTTGTGTGTATGTATGTATGTATGTCTGTGTGTGTGTGTGTCTGTGTGTATGATGGAGCAGGCAATGATGGGAGTGATGGTCTAGAAGGCAATGATGGGGTGATGGAGCAGACAATGATGGGGTGATGGAGCAGGCAATGATGGGGTGATGGAGCAGGCAATGATGGGGTGATGGAGCAGACAATGATGGGGTGATGGAGCAGGCAATGATGGGGTGATGGAGCTGGCAATGATGGGGTGATGGAGCAGGCAGTGATGGAGCAGGCAATGATGGGGGTGATGGAGCAGGCAATGATGGGGTGATGGAGCAGGCAATGATGGGGTGATGGAGCAGGCAATGAGGGGAGTGATGGAGCAGACAATGATGGGGTGATGGAGCAGGCAATTATGGGGTGATGGAGCAGACAATGATGGGGGTGATGGAGCAGGCAGTGATGGGGTGATGGAGCAGGCAATGAGGGGAGTGATGGGGGTGATGGAGCATGCAGTGATGGGGTGATGGAGCAGGCAATGATGGGGTGATGGAGCAGGCAATGATGGGGTGATGGAGCAGGCAGTGATGGAGCAGGCAATGATGGGGGTGATGGAGCAGGCAATGATGGGGTGATGGAGCAGGCAATGATGGGGTGATGGAGCAGGCAATGAGGGGAGTGATGGGGGTGATGGAGCAGGCAATGATGGGGTGATGGAGCAGGCAATGATGGGGTGATGGAGCTGGCAATGATGGGGTGATGGAGCAGGCAGTGATGGAGCAGGCAATGATGGGGGTGATGGAGCAGGCAATGATGGGGTGATGGAGCAGGCAATGATGGGGTGATGGAGCAGGCAATGAGGGGAGTGATGGGGGTGATGGAGCAGGCAATGATGGGGTGATGGAGCAGGCAATGATGGGGTGATGGAGCTGGCAATGATGGGGTGATGGAGCAGGCAGTGATGGAGCAGGCAATGATGGGGGTGATGGAGCAGGCAATGATGGGGTGATGGAGCAGGCAATGATGGGGTGATGGAGCAGGCAATGAGGGGAGTGATGGAGCAGACAATGATGGGGTGATGGAGCAGGCAATTATGGGGTGATGGAGCAGACAATGATGGGGGTGATGGAGCAGGCAGTGATGGGGTGATGGAGCAGGCAATGAGGGGAGTGATGGGGGTGATGGAGCAGGCAGTGATGGGGTGATGGAGCAGGCAATGATGGGGTGATGAAGCAGGCAATGAGGGGAGTGATGGGGGTGATGGAGCAGGCAATGATGGGGGTGATGGAGCAGGCAATGATGGGGTGATGGAGCAGGCAATGAGGGGAGTGATGGGGGTGATGGAGCAGGCAGTGATGGAGTGATGGAGAAGGCAGTGATAGGGTGATGGAGCAGGCAATGATGGGGGTGATGGAGCAGGCAATGATGGGGTGATGGAGCAGGCAATGAGGGGAGTGATGGGGGTGATGGAGCAGGCAATGATGGGGGTGATGGAGCAGACAATTATGGGAGTGATGGAGCAGGCAGTGATGGGGTGATGGAGCAGACAATGATGGGAGTGATGGGGTGATGAAGCAGGCAGTGATGGAGAAGGCAGTGATGGGGTGATGGAGCAGGCAATGATGGGGGTGATGAAGCAGGCAATGATGGGGTGATGGAGCAGACAATGATGGGAGTGATGGGGTGATGGAGCAGGCAATGATGGGAGTGATGGGGAGAAGGCACAGTGATGGGGTGATGGAGAAGGCAGTGATGGGGAGAAGACAATGATGGGGTGATGGTCGAGAGGGCAATGATGGGGTGGTGGGTGAGAATGCAATGATGGTGGTGGTGGAAAGGGCAATAAATGGGGGTGGTGGAGGAGGAGGAAATGATGGAGGTGGTGGAATGGGCAATGATGGGAGTGGTGGGGGAGAAAGCAAAGATAGTGGTGGAGAAGAAAATGATGGAGGTGGGGGAGAGGACAATAATGGGATGCGAGGGGAGGAGGACAATGAGGGGTGTGGGGGATTGGGATGGGAGGAAGGGGGACTTATAATGGCCTTAGGAACAGGGGGAGGTGGAGGAAGACATTATCGTTTATTATGTCTAACACAGTCCCTTAGTATATAGTGTACTCACTAATTCTGTATAACACCATCCTTAGTTACATAGTTTCCTCTTTTATTATGTATAACACCGCCCCTTATTACCTACCATCCTCTCTAGTTATATATGGTGCCGTCCCTTATTATATAGCTTCCTCTGCTGTTATGTATAGTGCTGTCTCTTACATAGTGTATTTTTGTTATTTTTGTTATTCACAGCGCCCTCTTTTATTACATGGTCCCCTCTCTTGTTAGATATAAAATGACTGCTGATCGAGGAGCCGGTGACCAGACGACCAGTCCATCAGCTCCTCCATTAGAAAGGAAGCTTTCCCATGCTCCATCAGCCATCATTGCATTATACAGCTAACAAGACAGGACGGTATGTAATAAAAAACAGGGCTCTATATAATCCAATATGTAAGGGACAGAACTGTACATAACAAGAGAAGGCACTGTGTATGGGACAGCAATATACATAATAAAGGAGACTATGTAATATATACCTGTATGTGTGTGTGTGGCTATATAATATCAATAATCTATCTATCTATATATATATATACACACACACACGTAGCTTTGACGCCATAAAAGGAGGGGGGCCCGGACACATTTCTTGCACAGGGACCCCAAGCTGTCAGTGTCCGCCCCCTGTCCGCCAAAATAATTTGTACTTTCTGGTTTTTTTTCTGTCACATTATTAAAAATTATTATTAAAAAAAGCCATTAGGTCTTCATCCAGCATCATCAAGCTAATACATACATATATATAGAGAACTGCAAGAAGTTGAAAGTCTAGAAATTTAGAAATAATAGCAGAGTTAGTAGCAGACTAAAAATTAGATCTTTGAGTGTAGTGTGGGCTCTTCGGATGCTTCCGAATTATCAACGACCAAAGGGGCGGCAAATTTTTCGACCGCCCCGGGCGCCACAAACAGTTGCTACGCCACTGGTCCTAGGGCACGAGAATCTCAATAATATGAAACTGAAAATAAAGATTAAGAAACAGCCACAAGACGGCTTTCATCAACCAAGGCATCATTTTATTCAGTATAACAGCACCGACCTGACATTGTGTGTAGGTCACTATGCACAATCCTGCTGACAGGTTCCCTTTAAGTAGGCGGCTTTATATCACAAGAGTGGATTTCGTTAGGAAATGGATAAGGCAAAAATGGAGCATTACAGAACAGAAGAAATTACTAGAGTGATAAAATATGACGGTGTGGTTTTGCTCCTCTAAGAATTTTGAAAATTGTGTGAACAATTGGAAAAAAAATGTGGAGAGCATTAAACCTCGGGGGAGAGATAATCAACAGCTTAAACATCAGTGAGTTTTTTATTTTTATATATTTGCTTATGTGGGTTTTTTTATTATTTTTTTCTGAACAATTAGAAAAAGGTTGTGTGTGAAGGAATTAGGCCGGGGTCTCACTCGCGAGTGCAATGCAAGAAAAGTGTGCGAGTCTCTCGCCTCAATCCCCGGCACTGCCACCGGTGGCTCGGAGCAGAGCGTTCAACTGCAAAGAAATACATGCAGCCGCACACTCCGGTCCCGAGTGCCAGCGGTAGTGCCAAGTATTGAGGCCAGAGACTCTCGTGAGTTTCTCGCATTGCACTCGCAAGTGTGACCCGGCCTTAGGAAGATTGTTGTTTTTATCGGATTTCCTCTTTTTGTATCTCTACAGTATGTTTTGTACAATAAAGTTGTAAAATTCAAAAAAATGAGCAAACAATTGCAGGGTTCTAATGATGTCACAATGGGCTGGAGGCTATAGAATGCCCCGTCACCCAGGGTTCCGTTGAGGGTTTTAGTAGGCGTTTGTGGAGAGAGGAGTGTTGTGAGCGACTTGTGCAAATATGATGCCAAGAAAGCGATTTAAGAGTATTATAGTTCTCTGTGATACCGAGGACAGCAGCGATGATGACGATTTACATCAGGTGAGCATCATTTTATATTCTTAAATAAAAAATATTTGGGATAAAAGTTCAAGAAAAGATGGTGGGACAGAAAATAGCGCTCCAAGTAGATGAGGTGATAACTCGGATCATGATTGCAGAGTGAAGACGGCGTCACTTGTAATATTTGTGACAATATGTCCATGTACTGGATACATAACATTGTATGAAGACACATAAATGTCACCACCGCCCCTATCCATAGCCTAACCATAAGTGTCCCATACCCCCGTTATACTCTGTACGTGGAATAAGCACAGTGGAGACCACACTCATATCGCTGCCCACCTGTAATCAGTGGAATATGGGGTAAGATTATAGATTGGAGATGTTCATGGTTATAGATTCTATCTGACATGTTTGCCATTTTTTCAGTCTCATCGAAGAAAGAGGCCAATACCGAGGTCTCCAGGCCAAGATAACACCACTGGCTTCAATTCGGGCCCGACTCCGAGTTTACCAGGTACTGTAACCCTAATCTAGTGAAGTCTCTGAGGTATTAATAAGCCATTGTAGTCACCGGGTGCAGATCACGTGCACATTGTGGTCAGGGCTTGGATTTATCGTTATTATTCGTCTATGGTAGAGTTTATAGCAAACATTTCTGTTCAGCATTTGGTCAGGAATATTCATGCAGGCGTTATAAAGTCAGGCAGAAATGGGATTTGGGGATTGATTCTCATGGTGTCCATGTACAGGGCAGATTACTGGAGCTGAAGGTGATTGTTTTGCCCCATGTACCTATAGGGAAACACTGGATAATTTATTAGGATTTATTTCTTTTGATATTGAGCCTCGGTCGTTGCTATTACAATATTCTAATAAGAGAGTTATATTGTGTTTCCCCCACAGATCTGAGTTTACCACCAACAGATCATGGTCCGGACAGTACCACCTGGTAAGACACGTTTCCTCCATTACTAAGTACAAGATGGGGTTTAATGATTAATGATGGCTCATTACCTGTTACATTTATTCCACAGCTCCGATGACATCATTATTGATGATGATGATGATTCCAATAGAGCAGCAACTTCCATGTATAATAGTAAGTTATCATTTCTAGACACAATCCAGGGTTATGTTATTGTAGAGGTAACAATGACTTTTCTGTACTGTCACAGGTCAGTCTCCAAATCTAACAATTACAAGGGCGCTGATCAGGAGTTGGAACAGCGAGCCACCTGGGAAATGTGTTGTAAATGCCAGTGTCAGAGAATGACAGCAGCATTTAACAGGTTAACAGAAGCAGTCAGAGCTCCAATCCACTCTTGGCTGTCAGAGGCAGATGATGGTTGAATGACACAACCATCATCTGCCATGAAAGAGGCGGGCTCAACTCCTTAGCCCTCTCCATTCATTCTCTACTGATGAGCGTCGTACATGGTTGTTAAGGGGTTAAATTACAGATACCTTACAGAGGTAATCCTATTTTACGCATGCTTGATTGGTGTGGATCCTGTGTCTCGGATATTTCCATATTGGGAGAGCAAGTCACCGCCATGTTGACTTATGGCCATTGTTATCCTTAGAGAATTTATTACAGATGTGCAGTACATTTGCTTGTGTCTTTTTGGAAACCCAATAGACATCAATGGAGAAATCCCTGCACCAAGGAATCCCACATCTCCATTAAAACCATGGAGGCTACCATGAATCAGCAAATGAGGTGAAAATGGAACCCTACCATTTGAGGCTCCACCCTCCGGCCATTGAGGACATGTTCACTTCTGATCTTGTACTGAGCACATACAACATTACTAAGGATATATTACCTGAGTAACAGGTGGGGTAGACATCTGAGAAAGTTTATGGACCCTGATGTTGCTGAACCCCATTATAATGTCAGATCCTGATCTGACGGGAAGATCCTATGTCTTCTGCTCTGGTCGGATCCCATATTCATAGTCTTATTAGTCCTCTACACTCTATATTTATAGACCCCTCTCTAGTACGGGCCTGCATACTAACATGTCTGATTTGAGCCTTATAAAAAGTATTTTCACTCTTCCATATTTCTGTACAGATCATTTACCATCTGACAGCGAGGAGAGCTCCGCTACAGAGGAGAGGTAAGTTAGGCCAGATCCATCTACCTCTATATAAAGCCATGAACTAGGCAAGATGTTTCCTGTGGATTTATATATGATTCCTTATCTTTGCCAGGACACCACGATGTAACATCCCCGGCTGTTTCCTGGAAGAAATTATTTCTCCTACTTCCATCTATGTTACCCACTTCCAGGAAAATAAGGAGGAGCTGGTGGAGCGACTGTACAACTTGTACAACCGGACAGTCTTCGATAATAAGGTATCACATCTTGTCATGGGTTTCTGGGTGATACATGACTTCTCTATTATCTCCCCATTTAAACAATCAATTCCAAGAAAAATGGCTCTAACTTTCTGAAAGGCAGATTCCTAACCCCATTGTCATGTTTCTGTAATATAGTTATTGAATATCTCAGGTAAATCTCACTTAGTTTGGTGAATGCCGTCACCCTCTTCCTATCTGTGGGACGAGAGGAAACCTTAGATGATCCACCATGCAGAGACAAAAAGATTAGCATTTTTTGGCTTGAAGTTCAAAGGATTTTTACATTTATTTATAAAAAACATTTAGTTGATATTTGGACATTTTAGAATAAGGTTATTTTTATTTTTGTTCTCACATCTTGGACTTCTCGGTAGACCCCGCGCCCCATACAAGTAGACCAGTGCTGTAAATGACATATGAGAGTTGGGGACTTTGTAAGATTGGGGGTCAAAGAGTTTACAGATGTAATGGAATTTGTTTTCTTTATTTTAGCTCCCTTTGAAAATGGACATTTTGTGGAGCAAGAGGCTGACAGCATCCGCCGGCCAATGCTGGAATAAGCTGCAGGACAACCTCCGTTTCTCATATATTGAGCTTTCTGAAAAAGTCTGCGATTCTGCCGGTAGGTTTCACATCACATCCATCCTACAGCTTCATAAGACAACCTGCATACAGGGCAAAAAAACTGCTACTTGTTATGCAGAACATCTTAGAAACTCATTGTACACACTGTCATAAGAAAAACTAAGTACACCCTCTTTGAATTCTAGTATTTTACATATCAGGAGAAAATAAAAAAAGTATTAGCTCCATAGAAAGTCCTAAAAGTAGGGAAATACAATCTCAGAAAACAACGAGAAAAAAATATATTGCATCATTATTTATTTAGCAAAAAGTAGGCCAAAAGGCAACAACGGTGTGTGATAAAGTACACCGTCGATGCAACTTCAAGTTACTGCTGCTAAAGATGATTCTAAAAGCTATTGATTGATGGGGTGTACTTATTTTTCACTCTCTGCTTCTGCATTTTGAAGTAGGTTTTGGTAAATAAATAACGGCACGGTTGACTTGTCATGTGTTGTTCATCTCATGATGTATTTTGTATTTTGTCCTGCTATGTAAAACCAAATAGTTCAATCAGGGTGTACCCAGATTTTGTCATAACTGTATAACCTCTTGTTTAGAGCGAGTACGATCCACACTTGCGCATGAGATGTGCCATGCCGCCTCTTGGATAATCAACGGTGAACGCAAAGACCACCATGGCTTGTTATGGCAGGCTTTCACAAGAAGGGTAAACCTTATCCATCCCGAGCTGCCAAAAGTGACGGAATATCACAATTATACCATCAACTACACCTACAAGTACAAATGCCACCGGTGTGATAAAGAGTAAGTGGATTTTATGACCCATCTCCTCCAGACACACAATCACTGCGGAGAGACGTCCGTGCGGTTCTGTTGGTGGAATGCTTTCATACTTTACTACTATCAGAGAGGACTGACGTCTGGGGGGCGGTAGGGTTTAGGATGCTACGTGTTATATTTTCTGTGCTGGGCCACTTCTTAATATATTGATTTCAATTTGTTCTTTTGAATATAATCCATGGTATTAATGAACGTTCATTCCAGTCCAGTAACCAATATTCCTCTTATCTTTGCAGAATTGGACGATTTAGACCAATACCTGGCAATAAACGTAAATGCCGCCGGTGCGGAGGACGAATGCGACAACTACCCAGCAGCTAAACATGTAACTATTCTTCAGAATATTTAGTCTCTAATTTGGTTTCTTTAAAATGTAAAGTTGAGACACTTTTATATATTTTCCCCTAAGTAGCGAGACAATGAATATCTGTGTTCATCACCAGCAATTAGCGGTAAAGATCCAGAATCCGTCCTCATAGGTTCCAGATAAGCCCCGGTTACATTTCCCATAACTTGCTGGCTATGGAATGATTGACCATTCCCAGCAATTATCTACAAAGCTCTGGAAAACCTTCTATGAGTTTACGCTTTGTTGGATGTAATTATTTTCTTTCTATTTTCAGGTTCATTATTGGAACAGTGAGATTCCTCTAAATATTGTCATCTCATCCACCTGTGATGGAGGTAAGAACGAATCTTCCAGTATTGTCAGCAATCAATAATAAAAGTGAATTTTACAATATTGAGAATCTGGAGTCTCTAATTTAGTCTTTTATTGGGTTTTATCATTTAAAGATTAAATACTTTTATATATTTTGCCTTTTTCCACCACCGTGTAGGGAGACAATCAGTTTACGTCTTCATCACAAGCAGCGAACAGCAAACATTCAGAATCCACCTCTTCTGATGGACACAAAGCTTCTGACGTGCGTTTTCCAGGTAAATATTTCGGTGGTTTTCCTCCAATCATTCTTGTTTTCAAGAAGTGCAACAGCGAGGACAGTGTAAGCAAGGTGTCATAACAGAAGAAATGCAATATCGGTTTTATTACTGCATTTATTTGTTCTAATTATTATTTTTTCTTGCTGCACAATTTTTAAATTCTGTCTGAGAAAGGAAGGAAATGATGAAAGTTATCAGCCTACTGCTGCGGAGGAATCTCCAACACCCAGTCTGACGGGCGAGATGAGCCCCTCTGACATGGCATGCCGTATAGATCTATTGTGAGTGCTCTCACCATAGCCGTATGGCTCATGTCGCATTTATCTCACATTACACTGTTATTGGCAGCTTCCTATTTCCAATCTCCACATTGGCCTTCTTTGTAGACAATATATAATGCAATATTTCAGGTCTATTTCACCTTCAGCTGATGACCAGGAATACAATGCTGAAGTTCCTTCTCAGAGTTTGATTCTTTTGATCACCAGTACCTTTTGTCAAGTTTTTTATAAACATCTTTTAATTGTTTTCAGGTTAATGAGAAAGGTGACTTATCGCTTCTACACAGGCATGACACATCGTGGAAGAAAACCGTGAATTCCGGCCCCGACCTGCGCTGAGAACAGTTTCCAAGACCTGGAGAATCTCTACAAGTGCTTTATAATCAGAGCTGCCCAGCAATGGATATGGCGCTGGACATTTGAACTTCAATAGTCATCAGTTGCTTTTTTTTTCTAATTTTTCTGAGTTAGATATAAATACCATTAAAAAATGAATATATTAATTCTTTCCAGTTTGGGATTTTTGTTCTGCAAAACGATGGCTGTTGATAAACATATTACAATCAATGTTGTCTACTTGTGATATTCAGCCATAATCTGCCTCGAACAATCGAGAGGAGCGGAGCTTTGTCTGCTGCTGTTAAACTGTTAAATGCAGCTGTCAATCTGTGAGAGTTGCATTTCACCCCTTAACGTCTAATGACAGTCCATCATGGCTGGGTGTCAGTTTCCGCACCAGGACGGACAGTGTCCGTCATGCATGTAAAGTGACACTAAAACTTGCAAACACCCAGTGATAGTTCAGCGCCGGCAGATGTGTATGACAGCTGAGAGGCACGGAAAGAGGTGCAGACACCAGTAGCGTATTTACCAGGGGGGCAGAGGGTGTTGTTGCCTCGGGCCCCTTGCTTTGAGGGGGCCCACCCAGAGCTACTGCCACTGAGTATACCAACTGAGTTGTAATCAGGGTTACCGGTTAGAGGCCCACTCAGATTTATCTCCCACCCCCGAGTTGAACCCCTAGGTACGCCTCTGGCAGGGACCCATGCTGTCGGTCCCCGCACCCAGATCGCTGTAATCGGGCAGTCAATCTGACAGACCGCTCACAGCATGACTGCGCAGGAGATGCTGAAATATCAGCCCTTCCTGCCCGATCAGAGGAGAAGCTCGGCGCTGACACTGCCAGAGCTTCTGCTGTTAGAAACTTGTGTGAAATCTAGAATCAATTTTTATCCCACTCCCAGTGGCACCCCAGTCTTCCTGTCCGTCCTCCCATCTCCTCTGTTATATATATATATGAAAGAGATTGAGATGGCTGCACATTTCTATTCGGCAGATGAGGCTTACGCCATGATCTGTTCGGATACAGACAGTGCCAGTGAAATGGCCGAGCAGTTTTTGCTGATGTCGTCCTCGCCCACACTCAGATCATAGTGGTCAACTGATGTCCTGTACGACACCCCTATGTTCAAAGAGGTAATGGCCTGGTGACGATTTGAGAGCATTCTTCAATTTCTACATTTTGCAGAAAACGCAAATTGCCCCCCTTCCAATGACCCCAGCTCTTTACAAAATCAGGCCCCTAATAAAATATTTTAACAATAAATTTTCTCAGACATTTACCACAGAAAAAATATTTCTGTGTGGACGAGTCCCTGGTCTTTTTCAAGGGCAGGCTGCATTTCAAGCAGTACTTGCCGAATTAAAGGTCCAGATTCGGACTGAAAATATATAAGTTGCGTGAAGGCGACTCTGGCTACATACATAAATTCCGGGTCAGGGCCGGCTCCAGGTTTTCATGGGCCCCGGGCGAAAGAGTCTCAGTGGGCCCCTTTAACACATACCACAATTCATGATGCACAGATACGGCAGAGAAATATAGGTATCGTACAATGCCAAAGATTTCACTTCTTACATTACATGACTGATATCTATTGTAAATTCTACAATAGCTCAGAAACCAGACAGTATAGTCCTCCATACAGTATTATGGGCACCACATAGTGCTCTGTACAGAATAATGAGCCACATATACTGCTCCATACAGAATAATGGACCCATATAATGCTTAATACAGTATAATGAACCTCATATATTGCTCCATAGAGAATAATGAGCCCCATATATTGCTTCATACAATATAATGAGCCTCATATAATGCTGCAAACAGTATAATGAGCCCACATATTGCTTCAAACAGAACAGTGGGCCCCATATATTGTACTATACATAATGGGCCCCATATAATGCTCCATACAGTATATTATGGGCACCATATAATGCTCCATACAATATATGATGGGTCACACATATAATGCTCCATACAGTATATAACGAGCCCAATGTATTACTCCATATTTGATGGGCCCAATATAATGCTTCAATATATGATGGGCCACATATATTACTCCATATATAATGGGTGCACACTAGTCATCACGTCCTCTGATCTGAAACATCACAGTCAGAAGACACGGAAGTCGCTGCAGAGGAGGAACGGGGAGAGGTAAGTATTGCAAGTATCATGGCCCTGAGCAAGCGACGGGGGCTCACTTGTGGGGGCTGGCACTTGACCTTAATAGCTCGCCGGTGTCCCCGACAGCGAATGAGCCCCCCGACCTGCTCAAGCACTTGCCCAGGTGCTGATACCGTCCCTGATTACGACTATTTTTATATCTATATCTATATACACTGCTCAAAAAAATAAAGGGAACACTTAAACAACAACTTAAATAACTCCAAGTCAATCACACTTCTGTGAAATCAAACTGTCTACTTAGGAAGCAACACTGATTGACAATTTCACATGCTGTTGTGCAAATGGAATAGACAACAGATGGAAATTATTGGCAATTATCAAGACACCCTCAATAAAGGAGTGATTCTGCAGGTGGGGACCACAGACCACATCTCAGTACCAATGCTTTCTGGCTGATGTTTTGGTCACTTTTGAATGTTGGTTGTGCTTTCACACTCATGGGAGCATGAGACAGACTCTACAACCCACACAAGTGGCTCAGGGAGTACAGCTCATCCAGGATGGCTCATCAATGCGAGCTGTGGCAAGGTTTGCTGAGTCTGTCAGCGTAGTGTCCAGAGGCTGGAGGGGCTACCAGGAGACATGGAGGGGGCCGTAGGAGAGCAACAACCCAGCAGCACGACCGCTATCTCTGCCTTTGTGCAAGGAGGAACAGGAGGAGCACTGCCAGAGTTCTGCAAAATGACTCCCAGCAAGCCACAAATGTGCATGTGTCTGCAAAAATGGTTAGAAACTGACTCCATGAGGATGGTCTGAGTGCTCGACGTCCACAGATGGGGGTTGTGCTCACAGCCCAACACCCTGCGGCCCTCCAAAGAAATGCCACCCCACACCATTACTGACCCACTATCAAACCGGTCATGCAGAAGGATGTTGCAGGCAGAAGATCGCTCTCCACAGCGTCTCCAGACTCTGTCACGTCTGTCACATTTGCTCAGTGAGGGTGGAGGGTGGACTTATGCAGTTTTGAAATGGCCACTTTTCTGGTTATCTACATGCTGGAGCACACTTTGAATAGACAACGAGAGGAGGTGGTGGTCCCATAGGATGAGGTGGAAACAGAAGATCATAATAATAATTTTATTTATATAGTGCCAACATATTCTGTAGCACTTTACATTTTAGAGGGGACTTCTACAGACAATAGATTTTACAGAATACCAAGAGGAATGAGGGCCCTGCTCGCAAGCTTACAATCTATGAGGAAATAGGGGAGACACGAAAGGTGGATGGTAACAATTGCTTTCATTGTTCTGACCAGACATAATGTAAGAAATCAGGTGTTCATTTAACGCTGCATGAACCAGATATCAGTCAGAATATGTAAAAGGACAGAGGGCTATTAAATTCATAAAGTGTGTGAGAACATGATGAGAGGAACCTGGTTATGAAGAAAACTTTGAATGGGCAACACAGGGATAGTTAAATAAATGTTTTGAGGCGGTAGGCCAGTCTGAAGAAATGCGTTTTAGGGCATGCTTTAAACTGTGGGTATTGGAGATTAATCAAATTTCTAGGTAGTGCATTCCAAAGAATTGGTGCAGTACATTAGAAGTCTTGGAGAGGTTCTGATTATTGAGGATGTTATCTTCACATCATTATGAGAATGGAGGGCACAGATAGGGTGGTAGACTGAGAAGAGGGAGGAGATGTAGTGTGGTGCTGAACCGTGGAGTGCTTTGTGGGTGAGAGTGATAAGTTTATATTGAACTCTGGAGTGGATGGGTAACCAGTGTAATGACTGGCTCAAGGTAGAGGCATCGGTGTCACAGTTGGTGAAGTCAAGGGATAACAATATCTCTAGGATCCGGACAGTCATTACACAGGCAGGTGCCATGGAAGGGGTTCATGGTTCCATACAAACTGTTACTGAACGGGCAGCAGCCACGGGACAAATGGAGGAGTATGAGGAAGAAGAGTTAATGGGCATGCAACAGTCAGGAGATGAAGTGGATAATAATCCCCTCTGTGTTGTCTCTAATTTGAGGAAGGGGACGGAGGAAGCAAGCTTGAGTGTTAACTCGCCACCAACACAGCATGGACCTCATGGAAGAACCTGACACAGGAGCGCCTTCTTGCTGTACTATCTGCATCATCATGCCCTTATATTTAGGATTAGAAGTAGCACTGACTACTGGGTTGTCATTCTGTCAGATCCACAGTAGAAGAGTAAATTTTGCCAGAGGCGTTCCCCCCTTGTAAGGGATGCGCGCATGCTGGAGTATTATATAAACACGCTTGTAGACAATCTTAAGAGTGGTTTTTCCCAAGACAGCAGTGAGGTACACAGTGTGCATTGCAGTTATAGACTTCCAACCCCGGGAATGTTGAGTAGTCAAAGGAAAAATATTAGCAGCTTCAGTGTACGTGGCATAAGCAAATTCTGTGTGTCATTTCACATATTTTTTAGACCAGCTCATGCACCAGCAGAAGAGAATACAGGTCTGACATGATGTAAACGACTAACGGAGAGGAAGGTGCAGGAGTATCTCGAGCTCAATATCAAGGCCATCAGGTGGAATTTGGACCCATTTGCATTTTGGTAGTCAAAAATGGAAGAGTGGCCTGAGCTCGCCTGTCATGCCTTGGAGGTTTTGTCATGCTTGGTAGCCAGCATTCTCTCAAAACGTGTCTTCAGTGCTGCTGGTGGTCTCCTGAAAATGTAGACTTCCTAACTTTCATCAAGAAGAACAAGTCATGGATTTCCAATGACTTTTGCATTCCAGTCGCAGACATGGCAGACTAGGCATGGTGTCATTTTTAGTGTCATGCATTGATTTTGCGCTATTGCAGTCTGTGACACGTTTATTGTGGCTTCTGTGCCTACTGTTGCTACTGCTGCTGATGTTACAAACATTTTTTTATTAATGTGGAGACTCCAAGTTTGGTCTCCATATGGTGTGTTGCCTGTAGTGGAAGGGGTGTCACAGCACAATTATACTATTTCTACTCTGGGAAAATTGATGCCACTTTAGTGGTGTGTGACAATAATTTTTTGAAATGTGGAGACACCAAGTTGGGACTCCATCTGGTGGGTTGCCTGTAGTGGAAGGGTTCTCAGAGGCCCATTATACTGTTTCAACTCTGGGGAATATGATGCCACTTTAGTGCTGTGTGACAATAATTTTTTGAAATGTGGAGATTCCAAGTTGGGACTCCATCTGGTGGGTTGCCTGTAGTGGAAGGGGTGTCAGAGGCCCATTATACTGTTTCTACTCTGAAAAATATAATGTAACTTTAGTGGTGTGTGACAACAATTTTTTGAAATGTTTGTACTCCAAGTTGGGTCTTTATCTGTTGGGTTGACTGTAGTGGCAGGGGCATCAGAGGGTCGTTATACTATTTCTACTCTGGGGAAATTGATGCCACTTTAGTTGTGTAGGACAATTATTTTTTGAAATGTGGAGATTCCAAGTAGCGTCTCCATCTGGTGGGTTGCCTGTAGTGGAAGTGGTGTCAGAGGCGCATTATACTATTTCTAATATGGGGAAACTGATGCCATTTTAGTGGTGTGTGAGAATATTTTGTATAAATGTGGAGACTCCAAGCTGGGTCTCCCTCTGGCGTGTTGCCTGTAGTGGAATAGTTCTCAGAAGCCCATTGTACTGGTTCTACTCTGGGGAAATTGATGCCACTTTATTCGTGTGCGACAAAAAAATTTTGAATGTTTGCACTCAAAGTTGGGTCTCCATCTCGTGGGTTACTTGTAGTGGAAAGGCTGTCAGAGGCCCATTGTACTGGTTCTACTCTGGGGAAATTGATGCCACTTTATTCGTGTGTGACAATAATTTCTTGAATGTTTGCACTCAAAGTTGGGTCTCCATCTCGTGGGTTACTTGTAGTGGAAAGGCTGTCAGAGGCCCATTGCTCTATTTCTATTTTGGGGAAATTGATACCACTTTATTGGTGTGTAGCAATTTTTTAAAAATGTTTGCACTACAAGTTGGAATTAGAGATGGTCTATTTCACCATGGATGGAAGACACCCCTTGTCAGAAAGGAAAAGAGAAAACTAACAAAGGACACAGGCAGAGGCGCACATGAATGACAGTGGTTAGAGAGGTGTTAGTATTTTGATATTCAGGCTAAATATTGGTGAATAAATGTGAATTGTCAGCTCTGCTCATGGACCTTAAGGAAGAAGTTGTTCTTCATTTGCATTGGATCCTCAGTGAAATGTAACAAATGTTTACAGATCTCTGAAGTCAACACTTACTTTCTGACCAGAATGGTTTTCTACATTTGCATAACTTGAAGCTCACGGACTCACCATTTAAAAGCTCCAATGGGGTTCTATACCAGGGACAGGAAATTATTCATTTGAGGAAAGCGTTTGCAAATATCCAATTAGGAGAAGGAGCCACCACTCCTTCTGGGCATGAAATTCCACAAAGGCTTAGAACACGGTGGAGCAGGAGTTCCTATGTAGGGTAATGAAGTAGTTTGGGCTTGGTGAGAATTTTACTAGGTGGATCCAAGGCCGGAACAAGGTATTTTAGTGCCGTAGGCAGATGAAGCCGATGGTGCCCCCCGATGAACTTTCAGTCCCTAAGTAAAGGAATGGGTCAGAGACTAAAGCGACAGGTCCCCTAACGCCCCTCTCCTTTCCTTCTGATGGGTTAAGTAGCAAGCTGTTAAGACTACTATCAATAGAATTGCTACCTTTTTCACTCAAAAATACCAGCAAAAGTAAAAAGAGTGATGTGATGTACTTTAGAGAAGTGGCTCAACAGGGAGTATTTTTTTTAAGATAGATATAGAATCATTCATTGTTTAAGAACCATTAAGAGAATACAAATCGCTCTATTCATCCCTGACAGCCTATATTTCAAATCTCAGACCTAGTGATGGTCATGGAAACTAATATAGCTTAACTATAATGGGGGCTGTTTGGTTTCAGTTAAGATGTCCAGCATTTGGAAGATCATAGAATCATAGAATCGTAGAGTTGGAAGGGACCTCCTGGGCCATCTGGTCCAACCCCCTGCTCAAAGCAGGATTCGCTAAATCATCCCAGTCAGATGTCTGTCCAGCCTCTGTTTGAAGACTTCCATTGAAGGAGAACTCACCACTTCTCGTGGCAGCCTGTTCCACTCATTGATCACTCTAACTGTCAAAAAGTTTTTTCTAATATCTAATCTGTGTCTCCTCCCATTCAGTTTCATCCCATTGCTTCTAGTCTTTCCTTGTGCAAATGAGAATAAAGTTGATCCTTCTACAATGTGACAGCCCTTTAGATATTTGTAGACTGCAATTAAGTCTCCTCTCAGTCTTCTCTTTTGCAAACTAAACATTCCCAAATCCTGCAACCTTTCCTCATAAGACAGGGTTTGCAGACCGGTCACCATTCTGTTCGCTCTTTTCTGAACTTGCTCCAGTTTGTTGATGTCTTTTTTAAAATGTGGTGCCCAAAACTGGACACAATATTCCAGATGAGGTCTGACCAAAGAGGAGTAGAGGGAAATAATGACTTCACGTGATCTAGACTGTATGCTTCTGTTAATACATCCTAGAACTGCATTTGCCTTTTTTGCTGCTGCATCACACTGTTGACTCATATTCAGTCTGTGATCTATTAGTATACCCAAGTCTTTTTCACATGTGCTGTCACTTAGCCCTATTCCTCCCATTCTATATATGCTTTTTTCATTTTTATTGCCCAGATGTAGTACTTTGCATTTCTCCCTGTTAAAAACCATTCTGTTAGTTACTGCCCACTTCTACAGTTTATTTAAATCTTTTTGAATCCTCTCTCTCTCTTCTCTAGTATTAGCTATCCCTCCTAGCTTTGTGTCATCAGCAAATTTAATCAGTTTACCCTCAATTCCTTCATCTAAATCGTTGATAAAGATGTTGAACAATACAGGGCCCAGGACAGAGCCCTGTGGTACCCCACTTGAGACATTCTTCCAACTGGATGTGCAGCCATTTACGACCACTCTTTGGGTCCGATCACTAAGCCAGCTATGAATCCACCTAACAGTTGCCTTGTCCATTCCATACTTAGTCATTTTTTCAATAAGGATTGTATGAGAGACTTTGTCAAATGCTTTGCTGAAGTCAAGATATACTATATCTACAGCATTTCCTTGATCCACCCAATCAGTGATACCATCACAGAAGGAAATTAAGTTAGTCTGACATGACTTATTAGTTACAAACCCATGCTGACTCTGTTTGATCACTTCATTCTTATCCAGGTATTGACTTAAATGTTGTTTAATAATTTGTTCAAAGATCTTTCCTGGTATAGAAGTCAGACTCACCGGCCTATAGTTGCCTGGGTCCACCTTCTTCCCCTTTTTGAAGATAGGAACAACATTTGCTCTTCTCCAGTCTTCTGGCACTTCTCCTGTTCTCCAAGAATTTTCAAAGATTATGGAGAGTGGTTCAGAAATTTCTTCTGCTATCTCCTTCAGTACTCTGGGGTGTAATTCATCTGGACCTGGAGACTTGAATTCATTTAGGTTAGCTAAGTGTTTCCTCACTATCTTTCTGTTTATAGATATCCTGGATTCTTCTATTCCCTTAATAGGACAGTGAATAACAGTTGGTGTTACATTTCCTTTCTGAGAGAAAACAGCTGCAAAATAGGAATTTAAAAGTTCAGCCTTCTCAACATCCTGTCTTACCATTTCATCATTTTCATCCTGTAAAAATCCTATAGCATCTTTGACTTTTCTTTTACTTTTGACATATCCCCAAAATCCTTTATTATTGCTTTTGACATCTCTTGCAAGCCTCAATTCATTTTCAGCTTTAGCTAATCTGATTTGTGCCCTGCAGATTCTGCAGACAGCATTATATTCTTCTTTAGATATGCCTCCCTCTTTCCATTTTATAAACATTTTTTTCTTCCTTTTTAGCATGTGCTTAAGTTCTGTGTTCACCCATCCTGGTTTCCTTAAATGCTTCCTATTCTTCCCTCTTTTCGGAATTGTTAACAACTGTGCTTTGAGAATTTCATTTTTCAAGATTTCCCATCCTTGCTGGACATTTTTGTCTTTAAGGAGATCCAGCCATTGGATCCCTCCAATTATCTTTCTGAATCCCTTAAAATCTGCCTTTCTGAAATCTAACCTTGACGTCTGAGTCTTCACAGGTCTTCCGCCTCTAGTTATCCAAAATTCTAAAATAGCATGGTCGCTACCTCCTAGGGTTCCAGCCACTTTTACCTCCTCAACCATTTCCTCCCTGTTTATAAGGATTAGATCCAAGGTAGCAGTTCCCCTTGTTTTCTCCCCTACCTTTTGGAAGATAAAGTTGTCAGCAAGAGAGGATAAGAATTTCCTTGACCTGTTAGTTTTGCCTGAGAGAGATTCCCAACAAATGTCTGGATAGTTGAAATCTCCCATGACAACTATGTCATATTTTTTGGAGAACTTGGCCATTTGATGCATAAAGAGTTCATCCATATCTTCAGCTTGCACAGGCGGCCTGTAGTAAATGCCTACAATGGTGTCCTTTCCATTGTTCTGTCCTTGTATTCTTACCCAAACAGTTTCCACAGAACTCCCAGTCTCTGAAGCTTCAATCTCTGTGCAGATATACGCGTTTCTAACATACAATGCAACACCCCCTCCTCGTTTATCAAGTCTGTTTCTTGCAAATAAGTTGTATCCTTCTAGTCTTGTATTCCAATCATGTGTATCGTCCCACCAAGTTTCAGTGATTCCAATGACATCATATTTCTTTTCCTGTGTTAGTAGTTCCAATTCTCCTTGTTTGTTGCCCATGCTTTGTGCATTAGTATAGAAACATTTTAGTTTGTGATTGGTTTCTCTTTCTCCAATATTTTTATTAATTAGATTCTTTCGTCTTTGTTCTTCCTTTCCACTTCTATTAGCAGTGTTCTCAATAGCATTTGTCAGGTGTATGGCTTTTTCTGGTCTTTTGCTTCCCTTCCCATGTTGTTCTAGTTTAAAGCTCTCCTTACAAGTGTAGCAAGGCGACTTCCAAATACATGCTTTCCAGTCTTCGTAAGGTGCACCCCATCTCTAGCAAGTAGTCCATCGTATAAGTAGTTCACTCCGTGATCAAGAAATCCAAATCGTTGCTGACGGCACCATCGACGTAGCCAGTTGTTCACCTGCAGAATCTTATTCCACCTCCTTGTTCCATGGCCATCCACTGGGAGGATGGAAGAGAAGACCACCTGCGCTCCCAGTTCTTTCACTTTCTTGCCTAAGTCTTCAAAGTCTCTGCAGATGGTTTCCAGGTCGTTTCTTGCGGTGTCATTTGTCCCCACATGTAGTAGCAGGAATGGGTAGTCATCTGTAGGTCTGAAGAGTCCTGATATCCTGTCAGACACATCTTTAATTTTTGCACCTGGAAGACAGCACATTTCTCTTGAAGTTATATCCGGTCTGCAGATAGCGGCCTCTGTTCCTCTCAACAGGGAATCCCCCATGACCACCACTCTCCGTTTCTTCTTCACAACATTTTTCTTTCTCCATCCAGGAGATATCATAATAGAAACTAAACAGACCCTATTATAGATAAAGGGATACATATGATGATTTTACTCCCATCAGGGTAGTTCTGGTGCCGTATTTCTGTATTGATGGTGCTTCTGCTGATGTATTCATGTATGGATGGTGGTTCTAACAATGTATTTATGTAGTAATGAATGTTCTCGTGACTGATTCATAACCAGAACCATCATCAATATAAAACCAAAATCATCCTCACTACATAAATTGAACACCAGAGCTATCACTAGTACATACATACGGCACCAGAACCATCATTAGTAAATAACTATGTCACTAGAACTTCCATCAGTATATGAAAATGGCACCAGAACCACCATCAGTAGATAAATGCATCACCAGAAAGCTCATCAGTACAGGACTACATCACCAGAACCACTATCAGTACATTAATGTGTCACCAGAACCACAGCCAGTGAAATAAGTACAACATCAGCACCATTATCTACATAATTACGGCACCAGAACTGTAAGGAAAACACACGAGCGGAGAGATGGGGGATACGGAGCTTACACAGCCACAGCTCTCTGGCGCCCCCTTACCCTCAGGTCAGTCAGGGAACTCCACCTAGGTTATGGAGTCGCCGGAGAGGCTGCCCTGTCATTTACTGGTTATCAGGGCACTCTGCAGTGATTGCTGTATATATATCACCAGTCCCAGTCCGGGAATATATATATACAGTATATATAAAAACCTCCGGTCAGTCACTGCCAGCATCCCCCAATAACATCAGATCAGTATGCTGCCACCAGTTCCTCATTAGATATAAGCCCAGTCCGTTTAAAAGCTTATATCGGGTCAGAAACCAAACCCAGGAAGCGTATAAGTACTAGCCGAACTCACGGATGTGGGAAATCGGGTTTCCAGATAAAAGAGCAGCCCAGGATTAATTGATAGTTTAATTGCCGAAAGGCTCATTAGATAATACAATTATATACAGAGTAATATACAGATATTACAGCCAAAAGTACAGATAAAAGTAGGGTACAGGTATGGGGAGTGCAGTCAGCTGTATGTGCCACGTTTCTTACCACTTGTGGATAAGGGAAGTTCTGTTATCCACAGGCACCTTGTTAGCTCCTGGTCCGTCTCCACACGTGACGTGACGTGGCTTCCATGGCAGAACCAAGACAAAGGCTAAATGTGTGCAGCTAGCTTTTTAACCCCTAGCTCGCCCCTCCAATATTTGCCATTGTCCCTCTGGGTTGGACTGAATTCTGCTCCCTTGAACTCTAGCTAAAATAAATCCCAATATTTAGGCTGAGTCATAACTTCCTAGCGGGAGGTTCAAATCAACGACTGCCATCTCAGTGCGTTCGTTGGGTCTGGAAAGATATTGAGAGTCCAAACTTGGGTCGGCTAAGTGGTTCTGGAGAGCCAGTCTCGATGCTTAGTATCTGGGGCAACTAGAAATATATGAGACACTGGTACTCTCATAATTCATCTCTAGGTGTCGGTGACGCTCAGTCTAGATCTTCCTTTGGTGTTGGCCACCTTGCACAAAAGATAGCAGGCGGTTCTAGCTCTTGCCGTCATTAACACGTGGCCTCTAATTCTCTGACCAAATGGTGAAGTTCTGTTCTTTTGGGGATTTGTGTACTTATCCCAAGAGTGGGGGGCCACTTCAGGAGTGGAGGAAGATCTCTGGACAATATATTGGGCCTGAATAGTACATCCAAAATGGAGTCTCCCTCATTCCTCACTTGGGGCTGTTTGGTTTCAGTTAATATGTCCAGCATTTGGAAGACATCATAATAGAAGCTAAACAGACCCTATTATAGATATAGGGATACATATGATGATTTTACTCCCATCATGTTAGTTCTGGTGCCATATACCTTGTGAGAATCAGGGAGGAATAGTGGATGAGGGCAGGTATATCTCGCCCAGATACCTTTCCTATGTGGCCTGGTCCGGTCAGTATCTCAGCTGGTGACTAATGAATAATGGGAAGCGGATATAAAAGGAGGCCAGGTGGTGTGTTAGTAGCTCAGCCTGGGGAACACAGAGAGCCTGTCTGTGTGAGCGACACTTGTGAGTGAAAGCTGTGCTTACGGTAACGCTGGTTTGGGTGGCTGGGAGAAGCCCTCCAGTTGGTAGTTAGTACAGACCCTGTTTAGTTAGTGCCGGACAGGCAAGGATTTGTTTTATGTTTATTTTCCTGTATGTTTTGCTTTCACCTGAAATAATCCTGACCCAGTGTCAGTTATGTCCAAAACCCGGCTGTGCACCTGAGTTTCATGCTAAACCCACGTGACCTTTGACCCCAGCAAAGGTGATCCCGGAGTGTTTTATCACACCCTGTATTGATGGTGCCTCTGGTGATATATTCATGTATGGATGAAGGTTTGTATAATGTAGTGATGAATGTTCTGGAGATTGATTCGTAACCAGAACCATCATCAATATGAAACCAAAATCATCATAAGTACATAAATTGAACACTAGAGCTTTCACTAGTACATACATACGGCACCAGAACCATCATTAGTAAATAACTATGTCACTACAGCCTCTATCAGTATATGAATATGGCACCAGAAGCACCATCAGTAGATATATGTATCACCAGAAAGATAATCAGTACAGGACTACATCACCAGAACCACTATCAGTACATTAATGCGTCACCAGAACCACAGCCAGTAAATAAATACACCACCATCATTATCTACATAAATACGGCACCAGAATCATCACTGGTAAATAACTATGTCACTAGAGCCACTATCAGTACATGAATACAGCCCAATAGCCAGCATCAGGAGATAAAGGCATCACCAGAATCATCATCAGTACATGAATACATCACGAGAACCACAGCCAGAAAATAAATACAACATCATCATCATCATCAGTGTATGTGGACACCACCAAAACTATCACTAGTACATGAATACATCACCAGAACCACCATCAGTACTGTTGGGGTGATCTCGTAATGTGAGATCTTAGTGACTGCCTGCCCCTGACCTGATAAATATGAGCCGAATGCATGCATAGAAGACGGACATCAGACACAAGGTCAGGTGTGCTCCTCTCTTGGCCAGTGCTGTCACAGAACTGACTTTATTAGTATAAACGAAAGACCATGTAATAGGCAGGAAAAGGGCGTTGCTCAGCTTCTCCGGAGCCATTGTACCAGTCTGTATAAGGTCCGTGCTAAGTCTATTCCACATATGGTCTTCAGTGTATCCTCATCACATTCCAAGGATTCCAGGGCATAGTTCCAGCATATAGACACCACCTTGCCACACCACGTCTGAACTAGCTTATGTTAGATTAATAATTGATTTCATTAGCCGTTCTCTCCTTCACAGTACAGCAATAAGTTGTATTGTCAAGTCAGGCCCATATACCGTATATACTCGCGTATAAGCCGAAATTTTCAGCCCATTTTTTTTGGCTGAAAGTCCCCCTCTCGGCTTATATGCGAGTCATATATGCCAGGGGGTCGTGGGGTGGGGCGGGGGTGTCAGATCACACTGAGCCCCTCTGGCACGGTCTCTGCAGCCCCCTGCTTGTCCCACTGTCTCAGGCTCCTTCCTTCAGCGGTCATGTGGTACTGCTCATTAAAGTCATGAATATGCGCATATTTATGACTTTAATGAGCGGTACCACGTGACCGCTGAAGGAAGGAAGGGAAACCTTCGGAGAATGGGGCTGCAGAGACCGCGCCAGGAGGGGGTAAGTATACCCGATATTCACCTGTCCCCATTCCAACGCTGCTCTCCGCTGTCTGCCGCGTCCTCTGTTAGTGACATTCAGGCAGCAGAGGGCGCGATGACATGGTTACTGCGCGCTGTGCCCTCTGCTGCCTGAACATCACTGACGGAGGACACGGCAGACACCGGCACCTGTTCCCCAGTGAAGGAGAGGTGAGTATGTCTTTTTTTTTATTTGCAGCAGCATATGGGGTATAATCTATGGAGCAGCATATGGGGGCATAATCTGGGGGCAGCATATGGGGGCATAATCTATGGAGAATTTTATGTAGCAGCATATGGGGCATAATCTATGGAGCACCTTATGGGGCAGCATATGGGGGCATAATCTATGGAGCATCTTATGGGGCAGCATATGGCGGCATAATCTTTGGAGCAGCATATGGGGCCTATTCTATGGAGCAACTTATGGGGCAGCATATGGGGGCATAATCTATGGAGCATCTTATGGGGGCATAATCTATGGAGCATCTTATGGGTCCTATTCTATGGAGCATCTTATGGGGCCATTATTAACCTTTGTGCAGCATTATATGGGGTGTATTTTGTATGGAGCATTATATGGGGCTCCTGATTCAATATGGATGTTCAAAAACATTTAATCTACTGATGTCTCAATTACAGTAATTTTACTTTTATTGGTATCTATTTTTATTTTTGAATTTTACCAGTAGCTGCTGCATTTTCCACCCTAGGCTTATACGCGAGTCAATAAGTTTTCCCAGTTTTTTGTGGAAAGAGTAGGGGGGTCAGCTTATACACGGGTCGCTTATACACAAGTATATACGGTACATTTGGTATTCAATTAAATTAAATGATTATTAAGAAAAAATCAAGACAATTAATGCAGGGGTGAGAATAAATTACCAAAAAGAAGGGGCTGTTATACCGCTCCGCCATACTCACCCGGCCTCCGCTCCCACGCCGCGGCCTCTCTCCACCCGACGGCCGTCACCTGAGACAGGCCCGCGACCGATGCCTTCCCTGCATGCTATGCACATGCGCCATAGGCTGCGCCTCCTTCCTGCTTCTTATGCTCCGGCTGTGCCCTGACCCGGAAGCACCTTTGGACCAATGGCTGACCAGACGGAGCCATATCAGGCCGCTTGCCCCTGAGGGAGGCGCCTGATGGTTGTGTTTCCTGACACTCTGGCCTCGCTCCATCGTGCACACGCTGCTCCTGCAGTTCCTGTCTCTGGGAAACTGTTAGGCGTCGGCTTCCTGGCACTGCACAGCGGGAATCCAGAGCAAGACATCCTGCGGTCTCCCATTCCTCTCCAACCGCTCGGACTCCTGCTCAGCAATCTCAGCTGGCCAGGAATCTCCCTCTGACTCGTTCTGTGAGCCTGGATGTTGCTGCCACCTCTGGTGCAGCAATGGTGACGCAACCTGCTTTGCAGGGAACTGCTCCTGAGGCTAAGTCCTCATGCCGTGCTACTAGGCATGCCCACAACTTGTCCTCTCAGTGGAGAGCAGGGGTCACATGTGCAGGTCCTATGTCGGATCTGATTGGTCCTTCCTATAGTACTGGAAGGTCCCGGAAGCGCATGGCTATAAAAAGCCCGCATGGCGGCTCGGCCATGCGCTAGTGTAGCATATTATGCTGTGTGTGTATGGTGATGAATGCATGGACTGGTGACTGACTCATTTGAAACCCCTTCCCTCGGTTATGACGAATGGTGACAGATTGTTGGGTAGTCAGCTCCAGGTTGTGGCCAGCTACACGCCACTGTGCCTCCTGCACGACACACTAGCGTCCGACGGTGCTCGGTCGTTCCGGCGCCGTCGCTCAGCAGCGATAGTTATTGCCGCGCTGCGGTTGCAGCGTTCTTGGCGTCTGCGGTTGCAGCGTCATTCGCTGGGTATCCTGTGAAGTAAACAGGGCCAGCGTCCTCATACAACTCTGTTGTCTTAGCGACTCTGTGTGTGAACAGAGCCGTACTTAGCGTTCGGATGACGTTAACCCGAGCGCAGTACCTCACCTTTCGGTGCATCCGCCATTACTTAGCAGCGGTCTTGTCACCTACCGCACGGTGGACCCCGGGCAGCGAACGCACCTCCTATTATTTATATCTGGTGCGTTCCGCCGACCCTAACATTACACTAGCGCCAGGGTCTGGCTAGTAATGGCGGATGAACAGCGACTGCTGCAGCACATCCGGCAGCTGCAGGGCAGGTTGGCGGCTCTCGAGCGTTCAGCCTCAGCTGCGGATGTTACTGCAGTCGCTGTTCAGGCAGCCACAGAGGCTGTTTCCCGTGTGACCACTGCCATCCCTGTCCCGACTTTGTCCCACCTCCCGCTGCCCGAAAAGTTCTCGGGTGATAGTGCAGCTTGTAGGGGTTTCGTAAGCCAGTGCTCTATGCAGCTGGAGCTGCTGGCCGCCCGATTCCCCTCCGAGCGGGCTAAAGTGGGATTTATTATTTCCCTTCTGTCGGGCAGGGCTTTGGAGTGGGCCACACCGCTGTGGGATCGTGGTGATCATGTGGTGCAGGGTGCTTTGCGGTTCTTAGACACTCTGAAACAGGTCTTCCTGGGACCACGAGTCACCCATGACACCGCGCTCCGGCTGCTGGCACTGTCACAGGGCTCGTCCATGGTCAGTCACTTCGCCATCCAGTTCCGGACGCTGGCCTCAGAATTAGAGTGGCCAGATAAGGTCCTCATTCCGGCGTTCTGGAGAGGTTTGGCTGGCCATGTGAGGGACGCTCTGGCCACCAGGGAGATTCCCGCTACACTGGAGGAGCTTATCTCTGTCTCCACCCGAATCGATCTTCGCTTCATCGAGCGAAGGTTAGAACGGGACCAGTGTAGGCAGAGGTTTAGGTTGGCACCTTGTTTTTCTAGACCTCTGGAATCCCCCGATCGGGCGTCCGAGCGTCAGGGGGCTTCCCGTGAGGGATCTAGACTCCGGTCCGCTCGAGCTCCTGTGAGCTGTCATATTTGTAGGCAGGCCAGTCACCTCGCCAACCGGTGCCCACAGCAGCAGGGAGAACGCTCGCGCCTAGTGGCCGTAGGAGGCGGCGCACTAAAGCCAGCGACGTTTTCCTCCAAGCTGTCCTTTAAGACGGCACCACTCTACCCTCGCAGATAACTCACCAGACCGTCCCCTTGGTACTCTCTGTGGCTCCGTCTCATCAGGAGACGATATCCCTCCTCGTCATGCCCGAGGGTATTGACCAGGTACTTCTAGGGGTTCCCTGGCTGCGGTATCACTCCCCCCCATATAGAGTGGTCCTCAGGGAGGATTATTGGGTGGAGTAAGTCATGTGAGGGTAGATGTCTGAGGGAGTGCGTTCAGGTTGCCTCCACCGAGGTTCCCGCTGATCTCTCCTCGCTCCCCAAACACTATCGGCAGTATGCAGACGTGTTCTCCAAAAAGGCGGCGGAGACCCTTCCACCGCATTGCCCCTATGACTGTCCTATTGACCTCTTGCCTGGTGCTGAGCCTCCCCGGGGTCGAGTCTATCCCCTATCTCTCCCGGAGACTGAGGTCACGTCTCAGTACATCAGGGAGAATCTGGCAAGAGTATTCATTAGGAAGTCAGTGTCACCAGCGGGGGCGGGATTCGTCTTCGTCCAGAAGAGTGGGGAATTACGTCCTTGCATTGATTACAGGGGTCTTAACGCCATCACCGTTAAGAATAAATATCCACTGCCCCTGATATCAGAACTGTTTGATAGGCTACGAGGAGCGAGGGTATTTTCCAAACTTTATCTGCGGGGGGCTTACAACCTGATTCGCATCCGTGATGGGGATGAATGGAAGACGGCATTTAACACCAGGGACGGGCACTATGAATACCTGGTGATGCCCTTCGGGCTCTGTAATGCCCCGGCCGTCTTCCAGGACTTTGTGGATGATATCTTCCGGGATATGCTTACCACCTCGGTTGTAGTCTATCTGGATGATATCCTCATCTACTCTCCAGATATTGACTCCCACCGGAGAGAAGTTTGCAAAGTTTTCGATCGCCTGCGGGCGACCTCCCTCTATGCCAAGTTGGAGAAGTGTGTGTTTGAGCAGGAGTCCTTGCCTTTTCTGGGCTATATCATCTCGGCCCAGGGATTGGCCATGGATCCTGCCAAGCTACAGGTGGTGATGGATTGGCAGGAACCTCATTCTCTCAAAGCGGTGCAGCGCTTTATGGGGTTCATAAATTATTATCGCCAATTCATCCCCCACTTCTCGACTTTGGTAGCACCCTTGGTAGCCCTCACCAAGAAGGGTGCAAATCCCAAGTTGTGGTCGGAACCGGTCTCCAAGGCCTTCTCCACCATTAAGTCCCATTTCGCTAGCGCTCCCATTCTACATCGCCCCGATGTAGACAAGCCCTTCATTCTGGAAGTGGATGCCTCTTCCGTCGGTGCTGGAGCAGTCCTGTTCCAGAAGGACACGCAAGGTCGGAAGCATCCATGCTTCTTTTTCTCCAAGACCTTCACACCGGCGGAGAGGAATTATGCCATCGGGGACAGGGAGTTGCTAGCGATGAAGTTGGCCTTCTCGGAGTGGAGACACCTCCTGGAGGGGGCTCGTCACCCTTTCCAGGTGTTCACCGACCACAAAAACTTGGTGTATTTACAAACAGCCCAGCGGCTAAACTCTCGCCAGGCTAGATGGTCCTTGTTCTTTTCCCGGTTCCATTTCACCCTCCACTTTCTCTCCGGGGAGAAGAACGTCCGGGCCGATGCTCTCTCCCGCTCCGTGGTGTCATCGGAGGAAGAGGAGGAGGAGCCTCGGCTGATCGTCCCATCCGAAAGCCTGAGGACTGTGGCTCCGGTTGCCCTTGAGTCTGTGCCTCCGGGCAAGACATTTGTCCCTGCACGTCTGCGACCGGAGGTCCTCTCTTGGGCTCACTCGTCCAGAGTGGGTGGACATTTTGGGACAAAACGGACCTCCGACCTTTTGGCGAGGACGCACTGGTGGCCACATATGGAGCGTGACGTCAAGGACTATATTGAGGCATGCGTCTCTTGCGCCCGGAATAGGTCCTCTCGGCAGCGGCCCGCTGGGCTTCTTTTCCCTCTGCCGATAGCAGACAGGCCCTGGGAGATGGTCGGTATGGACTTTGTGGTGGGGCTACCCAGGTCCAGCGGCAGCACGGTCATTTGGGTTGTCACCGACCATTTCTCTAAGATGGTGCACCTGGTACCTATCTCCCGGTTACCATCAGCGCGGGGCCTGGCAGTCTTGTTCATCAAGCACGTTTTCCGCCTGCACGGCATGCCGGACAAGAGTGTCAGTGACCGAGGTCCTCAGTTTGCGTCCCGGTTTTGGAGAGAGCTCTGTTCTCTACTCAGCATTGAGCTGAATCTCTCCTCGGCCTATCATCCCGAGACGAATGGGTTGATAGAGAGAGCCAACCAGACCTTGATAACATATCTTCGACATTTTGTCTCAGCCAGGCAGGACGACTGGGCATCCTTGCTGCCGTGGGCAGAGTTCGCGTTGAACAATGCTGTGGCCGACTCTACCGGTCAAACCCCATTCCTCCTAAATTACGGTCAGCATCCGCGCGTTCCTGTGCCCATGCCCGTGACTTCCACCGACTCCAGGGTGGCAGACTGGGCGGTGGAGGCACGTGACATTTGGGATCGCACCCAGGATGCTATCCGAGCTTCCAAGGAGAGAATGAGGATCTCCGCTGACGCACACCAGCGTCCTGCTCCAAGCTTCTCCCCTGGCGAAATGGTATGGCTCTCTACCCGAAACATTAAACTGCGGGTTGAGTCGCCCAAGTTCGCGCCACGATACATTGGCCCATTCAAGGTCCTTGACCGACTTAGCTCGGTGGTCTACCGTCTGGCTCTTCCTCCACATTTGGCCATCTCGGACGTGTTCCATGTGTCCCTCCTCAAACCAGTTCACATGGCCCGGTTTTCCGAGCCATCTGCCGGGTCATCAGACTTATCGTCTGACGAGTTTGAGGTTAATGCCATCGTGGGGCGCAAGTTTGTCCGTGGCAAAAAATTTTATTTGGTGGACTGGAAGGGTCATGGTCCCGAGGCTCGGACCTGGGAGCCGGTGGAAAACATTCATGCACCGCTCCTGATTGCGGCTTTTGAGCGCAGTGAGGCTCAGAGGGGAGGGGGCGGGGTAATGTTAAGCGTCGGATTCCTGGCACTGCACAGCGGGAATCCAGAGCAAGACATCCTGCGGTCTCCCATTCCTCTCCGACCGCTCGGACTCCTGCTCAGCAATCTCGGCTGGCCAGGCATCTCCCTCTGACTCGTTCTGTGAGCCTGGATGTTGCTGCCACCTCTGGTGCAGCAATGGTGATGCAACCTGCTTTGCAGGGAACTGCTCCCGAGGCTAAGTCCTCATGCCGTGCTACTAGGCATGCCCACAACTTGTCCTCTCAGTGGAGAGCAGGGGTCACATGTGCAGGTCCTATGTCGGATCTGATTGGTCCTTCCTATAGTACTGGAAGGTCCCGGCCATGCGCTAGTGTAGCATATTATGCTGTGTGTGTATGGTGATGGATGCATGGACTGGTGACTGACTCATTTGAAACCCCTTCCCTCGGTTATGACGAATGGTGACAGATTGTTGGGTAGTCAGCTCCAGGTTGTGGCCAGCTACACGCCACTGTGCCTCCTGCACGACACACTAGCGTCCGACGGTGCTCGGTCGTTCCGGCGCCGTCGCTCAGCAGCGATAGTTATTGCCGCGCTGCGGTTGCAGCGTTCTTGGCGTCTGCGGTTGCAGCGTCATTCGCTGGGTATCCTGTGAAGTAAACAGGGCCAGCGTCCTCATACAACTCTGTTGTCTTAGCGACTCTGTGTGTGAACAGAGCCGTACTTAGCGTTCGGGTGACATTAACCCGAGCGCAGTACCTCACCTTTCGGTGCATCCGCCATTACTTAGCAGCGGTCTTGTCACCTACCGCACGGTGGACCCCGGGCGGCGAACGCACCTCCTATTATTTATATCTGGTGCGTTCCGCCGACCCTAACAGAAACGACTCCACCTAGGTCAGGCAAGAGAGGCCTTCCTAGGTGATGATGATTCCTCTCAACCCCTTACGATTTCTGTGCTTTTGGTTTCAGGGGGGAGGCGTGGTTCCGAGGTGGCCTATGTGGATTCGGGCTCAGCGGGTAACTTCATTCGGCCGGAAGAGGTAGACAAATACCAAATTCCTGTGGTCACTCTATCTAACCCAATTCAGATTGCCACTGTGGATGGCAAACCGCTACAGGTGACCGTCACCTTGGTCACTGAAGAGGTGGGGTTGCAAATCAGAGCCTTACATCGAGAGAAAATAGCCTTTTACGTTTTACCTAAGCTCTCTCACGTCATTCTACTCGGTCTTCCATGGTTAAGGACTCATCAGCCTGTTCTCGACTGGTCTTCTGGGGAGATACTCAGCTGGGGGCACCCGTGCCAAGCTCGCTGTCTGACTCCTGTCCGCCTGGCGGCCGCTCCACGGTCACCTCCAGGCCTCCCGGGTCTTCCTCCAGCTTACAGCTCCTACGCCGATGTTTTTGATAAGAAGGAAGCGGAGGTCCTCCCTCCACACCGGCCGTTTGACTGCCCAATTGAACTTGTTTCCGGTTCAACCCCCCCAAGGGGCAGAATCTACCCTCTGTCTCCCGCAGAGACCACCGCCATGCCCGAGTACGTCCGAGAGAACCTCGCCAAAGGCTTTATACGGAAATCCTCTTCGCCCGCGGGAGCCGGGTTCTTCTTCGTCAAAAAGAAGGACGGAACTCTACGGCCATGCATTGACTATAGGGGCTTGAATGAGATTAGCATCAAGAACAGGTACCCTCTTCCACTCATTCCGGAACTGTTTGACCGTCTCAGAGGGGCTCGGGTCTTTACCAAGCTGGACCTCAGAGGAGCCTACAATCTGGTCCGTATCCGTGCAGGTGACGAGTGGAAGACCGCTTTCAACACTCGAGATGGCCATTACGAGTACCTGGTCATGCCCTTCGGTCTTTGCAATGCTCCTGCAGTCTTTCAAGAGTTCGTCAATGAGATCTTCCGGGATCTCTTGTACTCCTGTGTGGTCGTGTACTTAGACGACATCCTCGTCTTCTCGCCGGACCTCTCCTCCCACAGAAAGTGTGTCCGCCTGGTGCTTCAGCGCCTTCGGGAGAACCGTCTGTATGCGAAGATCGAGAAATGTCTCTTCGAACAGACCTCTCTGCCATTCCTGGGTTACATTATCTCCGACGCTGGTCTATGGATGGATCCCGAGAAGTTGTCTGCCATCCTCAAATGGCCTCGCCCCGTCGGATTGAAGGCGATACAACGATTCCTCGGGTTCGCCAACTATTACCGGCAATTTGTCTCCCACTTCTCCGCGATCACAAGACCCATTTCTGTGCTCACCCGTAAAGGATCTACTTCCAAGGATTGGTCTCCTGAGGCAGAGGAGGCCTTTCTGAACCTAAAACGGGCTTTCTCCACGGCTCCGGTCCTTCATCGCCCTGAGAGCGATCGACCTTTTGTACTCGAGGTGGACGCTTCCTCGACTGGTGCCGGGGCGGTGCTGTCCCAGAGAACCGCCTCCGGTCGCCTGCACCCTTGTGGCTTCTTCTCGAAGGCCTTTTCTCCATCCGAGTGTAACTGCTCGATCGGTGACTGGGAACTTTTGGCCATCAAGTTGGCCTTGGAGGAATGGCGCCACCTCCTGGAAGGAGCCGTCCATCCTTTTGTCATCTTCTCGGACCACAAGAATCTGGCCTATCTCCAGTCTGCCCAGAGACTAAACCCTCGCCAGGCCAGATGGTCTTTATTTTTTGCCCGATTTGATTTCGAGCTCCGATTCCGTCCTGGCAACAAGAATTCCAAAGCCGACGCCCTGTCCAGGGTCTTCCAACCACACGAATCCACGGAGGAACTGTCGCATATCATTGATCCCACTAGAATCATCACCGTGGCTCCAGTGAACTGGCTTACTCCTCCACCTGGCAGGAAGCTTGTGCCAGAGAATCTCAAGCAAAAGGTTCTTCTAAGGGGGCACTCCTCCAAACTGGCCGGCCATGCCAGAACTAAGAAGACCCTTGACCTTATCAAATGTCACTACTGGTGGCCCTCACTTCGCCAAGATGTACTCGACTTTGTGGCTTCTTGTCCATCCTGTGCAAAAAACAAGGTGCCACGGAGATCTCCGTCCGGCTTGTTGCTTCCATTGCCTGTCCCTACGGTTCCTTGGGAGAACATTGCCATGGATTTCATCACCGACCTACCCTGCTCTGCGGGCTGCTCAGTCATTCTGGTGGTGGTGGATCGTTTTTCCAAGATGGCTCACTTCATCCCTCTGCCCGGTCTTCCCTCAGCGCCAGAGCTGGCCGAAATCTTCATTCATCAAGTCTTCAGGCTTCATGGACTACCTCGACGCATTCTGTCTGACCGAGGGGTTCAGTTTACCTCCAAGTTCTGGCGTTCGCTTTGTAAGCTCATGAACGTTTCCCTCGACTTCTCCTCGGCCTACCATCCACAGTCCAACGGACAAGTAGAGCGTACCAACCAGACGCTTACGGGATACTTACATCACTTCTCTAACGCCCACCAGAACGATTGGGTCAACTTATTCCCCTGGGCAGAGTTCGCTTATAACAACCATGCTGGTGAGTCTTCGGCCAAGTCTCCGTTTTTCATTGTTTTTGGCAGACATCCTGATGTTACTGTCGTCCTACTCCAGTCCTGCCTTGTGTTCCTGCCGTCCTACTCCAGTCCTGCCTTCGGTGTTCCTGTTGTCCTACTCCAGTCCTGCCTTGTGTTCCTGCCGTCCTACTCCAGTCCTGCCTTCAGTGTTCCTGCCGTCCTACTCCAGTCCTGCCTTCAGTGTTCCTGCCGTCCTACTCCAGTCCTGCCTTCAGTGCTCCTGCCGTCCTACTCCAGTCCTGCCTTCAGTGCTCTTGCCGTCCTACTCCAGTCTCAGTCTTACTCCGGTCCATCCAGAGCCGCCCCTCTCGGTACTGGCTACCGTGGTACTCGAACCCCTGGGCCTGCTCCTAATGGTCCCTGTATAGGGGTCGGTTCCACCTGGCAGCTCGCCCGGGGTCCCTCGGTGCCACAGTCCAGAGGGTCCACTCTCGGAGTTTCCCGCTCCAGACCACCCGCGCTAACAGGGGCAACACAAGGAGTCTATTGCACAGATATTATGCACTTCAATGTACTATGGCTATATAGGATGCAATATGGTTGTAAAAAGAATTAATAAGCCACAAAAAATAAGAAAATTGATATACTGATATTATACATAATCATAAAGTGCAAATAGTGAAAAAATCATTCATAAAAAGCACAAATTTGTAAAGACCAATCTATATATAAAAAGTGCAATGTCCAGAAATTCACAGACAGTGGGCTTAGGCACAAGTTTGTAAAGACCAATACATATATAGAGTGCAATATGCACGAATTCATAGACAGTGGGCTTAGGCCCACAACCGTAAAAATGTATATCACTAATTCAACAAATGACTAGTGTAGATAGCCATGTGGGCAGAGATAAATATATGTCACAACAGATATCCATTTAAATAAAAATGCTCAGTGGCAGGTTCTAAATAGAGGTGCCAATGACAATTAGTCATATATGCGGCTGCAAGTAAACTGTATTGAAAAGAACATATACATGTGCCAAAAAATTGCACTCAATCAATATCTTATGCCAATGTGCGATAGATCCCCAGGATGCGCCCGTCCCCGACGCGCGTTGCGACGTCTGCCTTCGTCAGTTTTTTTTTCGTTGTGATATGACTTGATATCCGATTTGTCCTTATTTGTCTTATATTGTCCATTTGTGCTTTGATAAGGCTTATCATATAATTTTTAACACCATTTATAATTTTCCTTAAACATGCAACTTTGACCTTGGTATTTTGTTGAACCATATACATTTGGATCTCATGAACCAACAACTCCCAATATGTATTAAACAATGATAAGGAGATGCTGGGAGTGGTTGTTATCAGTCATTATCAGACTGCGGACCATGCAGGAACCACAATACTGATGAAACGCAGGCATATGTAAATGTTTACATCCAGGTACCTAATAGATGACATCTTCTCTGATTGAGTGGTTTCCTTCTTCTTATTTCCATCTTGACCAGATGCCATGATGACTTTTCACATCCACAGCTGTTCTCTGCAGACTTCTCTCTTCTCCAATCTTCTGGAGCACATCCCCACATGGTGACCTTAAAAGTCAAAGTGTTACTAGATTGCCTTCTGCACAAAGATATCTGTCCATACTATGCCCTAAATAAGCCTCCTATGGTGTATGGCCTCTACACTGTCTGCCTTACTAATCCACAACCACATTACTGTGTGCCATTATCAGCTATAACTGCTACAATGTCATTTTTTCTTCTCCAGCCAGATGGCGTCGCCGTCAGGATATGTGCACACGATGCATATTTGCTGCGGATCCGCCGCGGATTTTTCCGCACAGAAACGCTGCAGATCCGCACTGTGATTTACAGTACAATGTAAATCAATGGGGAAAAACAATCCTGTGCAGATGGCGCAGAAAAATCAGTGCGAATTTGCTGCGGGTTTAAAAGAAGTGCATGTCACTTCTTTTCTGCGGTTTTGCTGCAGTTTTCCACTTGCTCCATTCTACAAAACCGCAGGTGGAAAACCGCAGTGGAAAACCGCACAAAAACCGCAAAAAAAAGGAAGAAATCCGCAGGAAAAATGCCGGTCATTAAATCCGCGGGAGGATCCGCACCGTGTGCACATGGCCTCACCTGCACAACAGCAGCTATTGGATCTCTATACAAACCGATATCTGCTGCTGCGCAGGCTCCCCGGCGCCATTTTCAAAATGACTTTCTTTTTTTTCCCTCGCTCAAGTAAATCTGCAAAAGGCATTCAGTGCACAGTAACCATGCGATTATGATGAAGCGCATTTATCATGCAAACTGCGGGGCAGGGCAGTGAGAGATCAGTGGGGGGGGTCAGTAGTCTGCATTATGAATATCTCATCGGAGCACCACATACATGAACCCCGTCCTAGGGCACGAGAATCTCAATAATATGAAGCTGAAAATAAAGATTAAGAAACAGCCACAAGACGGCTTTCATCAACCAAGGCATCATTTTATTCAGTATAACAGCACCGACCTGACATTGTGTGTAGGTCACTATGCACAATCCTGCTGACAGGTTCCCTGTAAGTAGGCGGCTTTATATCACAAGAGTGGATTTCGTTAGGAAATGCATAAGGCAAAAATGGAGCATTACAGAACAGAAGAAATTACTAGAGTGATAAAATATGACGGTGTGGTTTTGCTCCTCTCAGAATTTTGAAAATTGTGTGAACAATTGGAAAAAAAATGTGGAGAGCATTAAACCTCGGGGGAGAGATAATCAACAGCTTAAACATCAGTGAGTTTTTTATTTTGATATATTTGCTTATGTTGGGTTTTTTATTATTATTTTTTTCTGAACAATTAGAAAAAGGTTGGGAGTGAAGGAATTAGGCCGGGGTCTCACTCGCGAGTGCAATGCAAGAAAAGTGTGCGAGTCTCTCGCCTCAATCCCCGGCACTGCCACCGGTGGCTCGGAGCAGAGCGTTCAACTGCAAAGAAATACATGCAGCCGCACACTCCGGTCCCGAGTGCCAGCGGTAGTGCCAAGTATTGAGGCCAGAGACTCTCGTGAGTGTCTCGCATTGCACTCGCAAGTGTGACCCGGCCTTAGGAAGATTGTTGTTTTTATCCGATTTCCTCTTTTTGTATCTCTACAGTATGTTTTGTACAATAAAGTTGTAAAATTCAAAAAATGAGCAAACAATTGCAGCATTCTAATGATGTCACAATGGGCTGGAGGCTATAGAATGCCCCGTCACCCAGGGTTCCGTTGAGGGTTTTAGTAGGCGTTTGTGGAGAGAGGAGTGTTGTGAGCGACTTGTGCAAATATGATGCCAAGAAAGCGATTTAAGAGTATTATAGTTCTCTGTGATGCCGAGGACAGCAGCGATGATGACGATTTACATCAGGTGAGTATCATTTTATATTCTTAAATAAATAAAAAATATTTGGGATAAAAGTTCAAGAAAAGATGGTGGGACAGAAAATAGCGCTCCAAGTAGATGAGGCGATAACTCGGATCATGATTGCAGAGTAAAGACTGTGTCACTTGTAATATTTGTGACAATATGTCCATGTACTGGATACATAACATTGTATGAAGACACATAAATGTCACCACCGCCCCTATCCATAGCCTAACCATAAGTGTCCCATACCCCCGCTATACTCTGTACGTGGAATAATCACAGTGGAGACCACACTCATATCGCTGCCCACCTGTAATCAGTGGAATATGGGGTAAGATTATAGATTGGAGATGTTCATGGTTATAGATTCTATCTGACATGTTTGCCATTTTTTCAGTCTCATCGAAGAAAGAGGCCAATACCGAGGTCTCCAGGCCAAGATAACACCACTGGCTTCAATTCGGGCCCGACTCCGAGTTTACCAGGTACTGTAACCCTAATCTAGTGAAGTCTCTGAGGTATTAATAAGCCATTGTAGTCACCGGGTGCAGATCACCTGCACATTGTGGTCCGGGCTTGGATTTATCGTTATTAGTCGTCTATGGTAGAGTTTATAGCAAACATTTCTGTTCAGCATTTGGTCAGGAATATTCATGCAGGCGTTATAAAGTCAGCCAGAAATGGGATTTGGGGATTGCTTCTCATGGTGGCCATGTACAGGGCAGATTACTGGAGCTGAAGGTGATTGTTTTGCCCCATGTACCTATAGGGAAACACTGGATAATTTATTAGGATTTATTTCTTTTGATATTGAGCCTCGGTCGTTGCTATTACAATATTCTAATAAGAGAGTTATATTGTGTTTCCCCCACAGATCTGAGTTTACCACCAACAGATCATGGTCCGGACAGTACCACCTGGTAAGACACGTTTCCTCCATTACTAAGTACAAGATGGGGATTAATGATTAATGATGGCTCATTACCTGTTACATTTATTCCACAGCTCCGATGACATCATTATTGATGATGATGATGATTCCAATAGAGCAGCAACTTCCATGTATAATAGTAAGTTATCATTTCTAGACACAATCCAGGTTTATGTTATTGTAGAGGTAACAATTACTTTTCTGTACTGTCACAGGTCAGTTTCCAAATCGAACAATTACAAGGGCGCTGATCAGGAGTTGGAACAGCGAGCCACCTGGGAAATGTGCTGTAAATGCCACTGTCAGAGAATGACAGCAGCATTTAACAGGTTAACAGAAGCAGGCAAAGCTCCAATCCACTCTCGGCTGTCAGAGGCAGATGATGGCTGAATGACACAACCATCATCTGCCATGAAAGAGGCGGGCTCAACTCCTTAGCCCTCTCCATTCATTCTCTACTGATGAGCGTCGTACATGGTTGTTAAGGGGTTAAATTACAGATACCTTACAGAGGTAATCCTATTTTACGCATGCTTGATTGGTGTGGATCCTGTGTCTCGGATATGTCCATATTGGGAGAGCAAGTCACCGCCATGTTGACTTATGGCCATTGTTATCCTTAGAGAATTTATTACAGATGTGCAGTACATTTGCTTGTGTCTTTTCGGAAATCCAATAGACATCAATGGAGAAATCCCTGCACCAAGGAATCCCACATCTCCATTAAAACCATGGAGGCTACCATGAATCAGCAAATGAGGTGAAAATGGACCCCTACCATTTGAGGGTCCACCCTCCGGCCATTGAGGACATGTTCACTTCTGATCTTGTACTGAGCACATACAACATTACTAAGGATATATTACCTGAGTAACAGGTGGGATAGATATCTGAGAAAGTTTATGGACCTTGATGTTGCTGAACCCCATTATAATGTCAGATCCTGATCTGAAGGGAAGATCCTGTGGATTTCTGGTGGTCTGGTCAGCTACGTGTTCTGCTCTGGTCGGATCCCATATTCATAGTCTTATTAGTCCTCTACACTGTATATTTATAGACCCCTCTCTAGTACGGGCTGCATACTAACACGTCTGATTTGAGCCTTATAAAAAGTATTTTCACTCTTCCATATTTCTGTACAGATCATTTACCATCTGACAGCGAGGAGAGCTCCGCTACAGAGGAGAGGTAAGTTAGATCCATCTACCTCTATATAAAGCCATGAACTAGGCGAGATGTTTCCTGTGGATTTATATATGATTCTTATCTTTGCCAGGACACCACGATGTAACATCCCCGGCTGTTTCCTGGAAGAAATTATTTCTCCTACTTCCATCTATGTTACCCACTTCCAGGAAAATAAGGAGGAGCTGGTGGAGCGACTGTACAACTTGTACAACCGGACAGTCTTCGATAATAAGGTATCACATCTTGTCATGAGTTTCTGGGTGATACATGACTTCTCTATTATCTCCCCCTTTAGACAATCAATTCCAAGAAAAATGGCTCTAACTTTCTGAAAGGCAGATTCCTAACCCCATTGTCATGTTCCTGTAATATAGTTATTGAATATCTCAGGTAAATCTCACTTAGTTTGGTGAATGCCGTCACCCTCTTCCTATCTGTGGGACGAGAGGAAACCTTAGATGATCCACCATGCAGAGACAAAAAGATTAGCATTTTTTGGCTTGACGTTCAAAGGATTTTTACATTTATTTATAAGAAACATTTAGTTGATATTTGGACATTTTAGAATAAGGTTATTTTTATTTTTGTTCTCACATCTTGGACTTCTCGGTAGACCCCGCGCCCCATACAAGTAGACCAGTGCTGTAAATCACATATGAGAGTTGGGGACTTTGTAAGATTGGGGGTCAAAGAGTTTACAGATGTAATGGAATTTGTTTTCTTTATTTTAGCTCCCTTTGAAAATGGACATTTTGTGGAGCAAGAGGCTGACAGCATCCGCCGGCCAATGCTGTAATAGGCTGCAGGACAACCGCCGCTTCTCATATATTGAGCTTTCCGAAAAAGTCTGCGATTCTGCCGGTAGGTTTCACATCACATCCATCCTACAGCTTCATAAGACAACCTGTATACAGGGCAAAAAAACTGCTACTTGTTATGCAGAACATCTTAGAAACTCATTGTACACACTGTCATAAGAAAAACTAAGTACACCCTCTTTGAATTCTAGTATTTTACATATCAGGAGAAAATAAAAAAAAAGTATCAGCTCCATAGAAAGTCCTAAATGTAGGGAAATACAATCTCAGAAAACAACGTGAAAAAAAATATATTGCATCATTATTTATTTAGCAAAAAGTAGGCCAAAAGGCAACAACGGTGTGTGATAAAGTACACCGTCGATGCAACTTCAAGTTATTGCTGCTAAAGATGATTCTAAAAGCTATTGATTGATGGGGTGTACTTATTTTTCACTCTCTGCTTCTGCATTTTGAAGTAGGTTTCGGTAAATAAATAACGGCACGGTTGACTTGTCACGTGTTGTTCATCTCATGATGTATTTTGTATTTTGTCCTGCTATGTAAAACCAAATAGTTCAATCAGGGTGTACTCAGACTTTGTCATAACTGTATAACCTCTTGTTTTAGAGCGAGTACGATCCACACTTGTGCATGAGATGTGCCATGCCGCCTCTTGGATAATCAACGGTGAACGCAAAGACCACCATGGCTTGTTATGGCAGGCTTTCACAAGAAGGGTAAACCTTATCCATCCCGAGCTGCCAAAAGTGACGGAATATCACAATTATACCATCAACTACACCTACAAGTACAAATGCCACCGGTGTGATAAAGAGTAAGTGGATTTTATGACCCATCTCCTCCAGACACACAATCACTGCGGAGAGACGTCCGTGCGGTTCTGTTGGTGGAATGCTTTCATACTTTACTACTATCAGAGCGGACTGACGTCTAATCCATGGTATTAATGAGCGTTCATTCCAGTCCAGTAACCAATATTCCTCTTATCTTTGCAGAATTGGACGATTTAGACCAATACCTGGCAATAAACGTAAATGCCGCCGGTGCGGAGGACGAATGCGACAACTACCCAGCAGCTAAACATGTAACTATTCTTCAGAATATTTAGTCTCTAATTTGGTTTCTTTAAAATGTAAAGTTGAGACACTTTTATATATTTTCCCCTGAGTAGCGAGACAATGAATATCTGTGTTCATCACCAGCAATTAGCGGTAAAGATCCAGAATCCGTCCTCATAGGTTCCAGATAAGCCCCGGTTACATTTCCCATAACTTGCTGGCTATGGAATGATTGACCATTCCCAGCAATTATCTACAATGCTCTGGAAAACCTTCTATGAGTTTACGCTTTGTTGGATGTAATTATTTTCTTTCTATTTTCAGGTTCATTATTGGAACAGTGAGATTCCTCTAAATATTGTCATCTCATCCACCTGTGATGGAGGTAAGAACGAATCTTCCATTATTGTCAGCAATAATAATAAAAGTGAATTTTACAATATTGAGAATCTGGAGTCTCTAATTTAGTCTTTTATTGAGTTTTATCATTTAAAGATTAAATACTTTTATATATTTTGCCTTTTTCCACCACCGTGTAGGGAGACAATCAGTTTACGTCTTCATCACAAGCAGCGAACAGCAAACATTCAGAATCCACCTCTTCTGATGGACACAAAGCTTCTGACGGGCGTTTTCCAGGTAAATATTTCGGTGCTTTTCCTCCAATCATTCTTGTTTTCAAGATGGGCAACAGCGAGGACAGTGTAAGCAAGGTGTCATAACAGAAGAAATGCAATATCGGTTTTATTACTGCATTTATTTCTTCTAATTATTATTTTTTCTTGCTGCACAATTTTTAAATTCTGTCTGAGAAAGGAAGGAAATGATGAAAGTTATCAGCCTACTGCTGCGGAGGAATCTCCAACACCCAGTCTGACGGGCGAGATGAGCCCCTCTGACATGGCATGCCGTATAGATCTATTGTGAGTGCTCTCACCATAGCCGTATGGCTCATGTCACATTTATCTCACATTACACTGTTATTGGCAGCTTCCTATTTCCAATCTCCACATTGGCCTTCTTTGTAGACAATATATAATGCAATATTTCAGGTCTATTTCACCTTCAGCTGATGACCAGGAATACAATGCTGAAGTTCCTTCTCGGAGTTTGTTTCTTTTGATCACCAGTACCTTTTGTCAAGTTTTTTATAAACACCTTTTAATTGTTTTCAGGTTAATGAGAAAGGCGACTTATCGCTTCTACACAGGCATGACACATCATGGAAGAAAACGGTGAATTCCGGCCCCGACCTGCGCTGAGAACAGTTTCCAAGACCTGGAGAATCTCTACAAGTGCTTTATAATCAGAGCTGCCCAGCAATGGATATGGCGCTGGACATTTGAACTTCAATAGTCATCAATTGCTTTTTTTTTCTAATTTTTCTGAGTTAGATATAAATACCATTAAAAAATGAATATATTAATTCTTTCTAGTTTGGGATTTTTGTTCTGCAAAACGATGGCTGTTGATAAACATATTACAATCAATGTTGTCTACTTGTGATATTCAGCCATAATCCGCCTCGCACAATCGAGAGGAGCGGAGCTTTGTCTGCTGCTGTTAAACTGTTAAATGCAGCTGTCAATCTGTGAGAGTTGCATTTCACCCCTTAACGTCTAATGACGGACACAGTCCATCATGGCTGGGTGTCAGTTTCCGCACCAGGATGGACAGTGTCCGTCATACATGTAAAGTGTCACTAAAACTTGCAAACACCCAGTGATAGTTCAGCGCCGGCAGATGTGTATGACAGCTGAGAGGCACGGAAAGAGGTGCAGACACCAGTAGTGTAGTTACAAGGGGGGCAGAGGGTGTTGTTGCCTCGGGCCCCTTGCTTTGAGGGGGCCCACCCAGAGCTACTGCCACTGAGTATACCACCTGAGTTGTATTCAGGGTTACCGGTTAGGGGCCCACCCAGATTTTCCCCCCCCCCGAGCTGAACCCCTAGCTACGCCTCTGGCAGGGACCCATGCTGTCGGTCCCCGCACCCAGATCGCTGTAATCAGGCAGTCAATCTGACCGACCGCTCACAGCATGACTGCGCAGGAGATGCTGAAATATCAGCCCTTCCTGCCCGATCAGAGGAGAAGCTCGGCGCTGACAGTTCCAGAGCTGCTGCTGTTAGAAACTTGTGTGAAATCTAGAATCAATTTTTATCCCACTCCCAGTGGCAACCCCAGTCTTCCTGTCCGTCCTCCCATCTCGTCTGTTTTATATATATATATCTTCTTCATGTTCTCCATCTTCTTCTTCATCTTCTCCATCTTCTTCATCATCTTCTTCATCTTCTTCATCTTCTCCATCTTCTTCATCATCTTCTTCATCTTCTTCTTCTTCTCCTTCTTCAAGAAGGGTTAAAAGCAATGCCAGTTGTTCTTACAGTCCTGCCGACTTTTCTTCTCCATTGACTTGCATCGGGTTTTGTGTTTCACGACTTGTTTCGCCCACTTTTCATGAAAGTCGGCCGATTTTGGTCGACCCGACTTTTGAGAAAGTCGGGTTTCATGAACCCGACTCGACCCTAAAAAGGCAAAAGTCACTCATCTCTAGTCATAAGTACATAAATTGAACACTAGAGCTTTCACTAGTACAAACATACGGCACCAGAACCATCATTAGTAAATAACTATGTCACCACAGCTTCTATCAGTATATGAATATGGCACCAGAACCACTATCAGTACATTAATGCGTCACCAGAACCACAGCCAGTAAAAAAATACACCAGCATCATTATCTACATAAATATATACAGTATGATATGAGTCTTATACGGCCGCCTCTTGTCTACAGGTAACTATTCTCAATGTATCTGGCGTTAGTCATTATCACGTCATCATGTGTCACTTATACATAGGACTGCAAGGAAGCCTACGGCCTTATCACATATTCAGCTCTGCTACACCTCTCACTGGACTTTGTCTTATTTTTTGCAGGGAGGAGGCATTTCTACTATTACTACAGAGTGCTGGGATAGATGCACAGAACCCGCTGCTGACAATCATTAGTAGCTGATGGACACCGGTGAAGACCTGCACCAGAAAACTGGACCCGGTGGATTTCCTGATCTTCATGTGGGACCTCCGGTGTAGATGAGCAGCGGGAATAACACAGCAGTAATAAACAGCGGCAAAGAATTTCTTGTGTGTGGTGATTATATATTGTGTGAGATCTGATATATGTGGGGGCTGTGCTGTAATAATGGAGACCCCTCACCTGCACCGTATACCCCTGTGCGCTCTGTAGTCACTGCTACAATATGGGATCTACAATGTGGCAACTTGTGGCTGCAATGTCCATGACAATGCGTCTCCCATTCGCACACCATCTCCTCACCGCGCCCCCTATCCATCGGAGTCCCGCAAGGTTCAGTCCTAGGCCCCCTGCTCTTCTCCGTTTACACCTTCGGCCTCGGACAGCTCATAGAATCTCATGGCTTTCAGTATCATCTCTATGCTGATGACACACAGATCAACATCTCTGGACCAGATATCACCTCCCTACTAAACAGAATCCCTCAATGTCTGTCTGCTATTTCATCCTTCTTCTCCACTAGATTTCTAAAGCTTAATATGGACAAAACAGAATTAATCATCTTTCTCCCATCTCACGTGACCCCTCCAACGGACCTATCCATGAAAGTAAATGGCTGTCCACTCTCTCCAGTTCCACAACCTCGCTGCCTTGGGGTTATCCTTGACACTGATCTCTCTTTCAAACCACATATCCAAGCCCTTTCCACTTCCTGCCGACTTCAACTCAAAAATATTTCACGGATCCGTACATTCCTCAACCAAGAATCTGCAAAAACCCTAGTCCATGCCCTCATCATCTCCCGCCTTGACTACTGCAACCTCCTGCTCTGTGGCCTCCCCTCTAACACTCTCGCACCCCTCCAATCTATTCTTAACTCTGATGCCCGAGTAATCCACCTTTCCCCCCGCTATTCCCCGGCTTCTCCCCTTTGTCAATCCCTGCACTGGCTCCCCATTACCCAAAGACTCCAGTTCAAACCCTAACCATGACATACAAAGCCATCCACAACCTGAGTCCTCCGTACAGCTGTGACCTCATCTCCCGGTACTTGGCTGCACGAAACCTCCGATCCTCACAAGATCTCCTTCTGTACTCCAAGGCAACTGTTAGGTGGATTCATAACTGGCTTAGTGATCGGACCCAAAGAGTGGTCGTAAATGGCTGCACATCCAGTTGGAAGAATGTCTCAAGTGGGGTACCACAGGGCTCTGTCCTGGGCCCTGTATTGTTCAACATCTTTATCAACGATTTAGATGAAGGAATTGAGGGTAAACTGATTAAATTTGCTGATGACACAAAGCTAGGAGGGATAGCTAATACTAGAGAAGAGAGAGAGAGGATTCAAAAAGATTTAAATAAACTGGAGCAGTGGGCAGCAACTAACAGAATGGTTTTTAACAGGGAGAAATGCAAAGTACTACATCTGGGCAATAAAAATGAAAAAAGCATATATAGAATGGGAGGAATAGGGCTAAGTGACAGCACATGTGAAAAAGACTTGGGTATACTAATAGATCACAGACTGAATATGAGTCAACAGTGTGATGCAGCAGCAAAAAAGGCAAATGCAATTCTAGGATGTATTAACAGAAGCATACAGTCTAGATCACGTGAAGTCATTATTTCCCTCTACTCCTCTTTGGTCAGACCTCATCTGGAATATTGTGTCCAGCTTTGGGCACCACATTTTAAAAAAGACATCAACAAACTGGAGCAAGTTCAGAAAAGAGCGACCAGAATGGTGACCGGTCTGCAAACCCTGTCTTATGAGGAAAGGTTGCAGGATTTGGGAATGTTTAGTTTGCAAAAGAGAAGACTGAGAGGAGACTTAATAGCTGTCTACAAATATCTAAAGGGCTGTCACATTGTAGAAGGATCAACTTTATTCTCATTTGCACAAGGAAAGACTAGAAGCAATGGGATGAAACTGAATGGGAGGAGACACAGATTAGATATTAGAAAAAACTTTTTGACAGTTAGAGTGATCAATGAGTGGAACAGGCTGCCACGAGAAGTGGTGAGTTCTCCTTCAATGGAAGTCTTCAAACAGAGGCTGGACAGACATCTGACTGGGATGATTTAGCGAATCCTGCTTTGAGCAGGGGGTTGGACCAGATGGCCCAGGAGGTCCCTTCCAACTCTACGATTCTATGATTCTATGATTCTCCCCTCTTATCTCCTCTTCCCACAATCGCATGAAAGATTTCACCCACGCATCCCCCCTACTCTGGAACTCTCTACCACAACATATCAGACTCTCACCTACCATGGAAACCTTGAAAAAGAACTTGAAGAACTACCTCTTCCGACAAGCCTACAACTTGCAGTAACCACCGATCCACAAAACCGCTGCACGACCAGCTCTACCTTCGCCTACTGTATTCTAACCCATCCCTTGTAGATTGTGAGCCCTCGTGGGCAGGGTCCTCTCTCATCCTGTACCAGTCGTGACTTGTATTGTTGAAGATTACTGTACTTGTCTGTATTATGTATACCCCTCCTCACTTGTAAAGCGCCATGGAATAAATGGCGCTGTAATAATAAATAATAATAATAATAATAATAACAACTCTGCAAAGAGCAAGGAAAAAATGCTGCCAAAATGCTATGCGTGAACAAGCCCCAGCAATGTGTAAGGGCTAGGAGTGGGTCTCCAGGGCTCTCCTCTAGCTCACTGTGTGGTTTCTGGAGCTCTAGACTTGATTTACTCCCCCTGTGGGCTCCCTCATGACTCATTTTGCAGATTTCTTCCCCCAGTATGTCTGGTAACCAGCACTTAGTTACTGGAAGCGTGACCTCAGCACCAGTCCCCTGTGACTTCCTGACCAATGATTTCATGTATCAACCTCTGACCTTCATTAACATTTTCATCTTTTCCGACAAGATGAAGAAGATGGAGAATATGGAGAAGAATATGAAGACTAAGATGAAGAAGATGGAGAAGATGGAGAAGAAGATGAAGAAGATGGAGAAGATGGAAAAGAAGGAGAAGAAGAAGATGATGAAGATGGAGAAGATGATGATGAAGAAGATGAAGAAGGAGAAGAAGAAGTAGAAGATGATCTTCTCCATCTTCTTCTTCATCTTCTCCATCTTTTTCTCATTCTTCTTCTTCATCTTCTTCTGCTTCTTCTTCATCATCTTCTCCATCTTCTCCTTCTTCTTCTTCTTCTTCATCATCATCTTCTCCATCTTTTTCATCTTCTTCATCATCTCCATCTTCTTCTTCATCTTCTTCTTCATCTTCTCCATCTTCTTCTTCATCTTCTCCATCTTCTTCTTCTTCATCTTCTCCATCGTCTTCATCATCTTCTTCATCATCTCCATCTACTTCATCATCTTCTTCTTCTTCTCCTTCTTCTTCATCATCTTCTTCTTCTTCTTCATGAAGGGTTAAAAGTCATGCCAGTTGTGTTTACAGTCCTGCCGACTTTTCTTCTCTATTGACTTGCATCGGGTTTCGTGTTTCACGACTTGTTTCGCCCACTTTTCATGAAAGTCGGCCGATTTTGGTCGACCCGACTTTTGAGAAATTCGGGTTTCATGAAACTCGACTCAACCCTAAAAAGGCTAAAGTCGCTCATCTCTAATCATCATAAGTACATAAATTGAACACTAGAGCTTTCACTAGTACAAACATACGGCACTAGAACCATCATTAGTAAATAACTATGTCACTACAGCTTCTATCAGTATATGAATATGGCACCAGAACCACTATCAGTACATTAATTCGTCACCAGAACCACAGCCAGTAAATAAATACACCAGCATCATTATCTACATAAATATATACAGTATGATATGAGTCTTATACGGCCGCCTCTTGTCTACAGGTAACTATTCTCAATGTATCTGGCGTTAGTCATTATCATGTCATCATGTGTCACTTATACATAGGACTGCAAGGAAACCTACGGCCTTATCACATATTTAGCTCTGCTACACCTCTCACTGGACTTTGTCTTATCTTTTGCAGGGAGGAGGCGTTTCTACTATTACTGCAGAGTGCTGGGATAGATGCACAGAACCCGCTGCTGACAATCATTAGTCGCTGATGGACACCGGTGAAGACCTGCACCAGAAAACTGGACCCGGTGGGTTTCCTGATCTTCATGTGGGACCTCCGGTGTAGATGAGCAGCGGGAATAACACAGCAGTAATAAACAGCGGCAAAGCATTTCTTGTGTGTGGTGATTATATATTGTGTGAGATCTGATATATGTGGGGGCTGTACTGTAATAATGGAGACCCCTCACCTGCACCGTGTACCCCTGTGCGCTCTGTAGTCACTGCTACAATATGGGATCTACAATGTGGCAACTTGTGGCTGCAATGTCCATGACAATGCGTCTCCCATTTGCACGCCACCTCCTCACCGCGCCCCCTATCCATCGGAGTCCCGCAAGGTTCAGTCCTAGGGCCCCTGCTCTTCTCCGTTTACACCTTCGGCCTCGGACAGCTTATAGAATCTCATGGCTTTCAGTATCATCTCTATGCTGATGACACACAGATCAACATCTCTGGACCAGATATCACCTCCCTACTAAACAGAATCCCTCAATGTCTGTCTGCTATTTCATCCTTCTTCTCCACTAGATTTCTAAAACTTATTATGGACAAAGCAGAATTAATCATCTTTCGCCCATCTCACGTGACCCCCCCAACGAACCTGTCCATTAAAGTAAATGGCTGCCTACTCTCTCCAGTCCCACAAGCTCGCTGCCTTTGGGTTATCCTTGACACTGATCTCTCTTTCAAATCACACATCCAAGCCCTTTCCAGTTCCTGCCGACTTCAACTCAAAAATATTTCACGGATCCGTACATTCCTCATCCAAGAATCTGCAAAAATTCTAGTCCATGCCCTCATCATCTCCCGCCTTGACTACTGCAACCTCCTGCTGTGGCCTCCCCTCTAACACTCTCGCACCCCTCCAATCTATTCTTAACTCTGCTGCCCGACTAATCCACCTTTCCCCCCGCTATTCCCCGGCTTCTCCCCTTTGTCAATCCCTGCACTGGCTCCCCATTACCAAAAGACTCCAGTTCAAACCCTAACCATGACATACAAAGCCATCCACAACCTGAGTCCTCCGTACAGCTGTGACCTCGTCTCCCGGTACTTGCCTGCACGAAACCTCCGATCCTCACAAGATCTCCTTCTGTACTCCCCTCTTATCTCCTCTTCCCACAATCACATGCAAGATTTCTCCCACGCATCCCCCCTACTCTGGAACTCTCTACCACAACATATCAGACTCTCACCTACCATGGAAACCTTGAAAAAGAACTTGAAGACCTACCTCCTCCGACAAGCCTACAACTTGCAGTAACCACCGATCCACAAAACCGCTGCACGACCAGCTCTTCCTTCGCCTACTGTATTCTCACCCATCCCTTGTAGATTGTGATCCCTCGCGGGCAGGGTCCTCTCTCATCCTGTACCAGTCGTGACTTGTATTGTTGAAGATTACTGTACTTGTATGTATTATGTATACCCCTCCTCACTTGTAAAGCGCCATGGAATAAATGGCGCTGTAATAATAAATAATAATTATAATAACAACTCTGCAAAGAGCAAGGAAAAAATGCTGCCAAAATGCTATGCGTGAACAAGCCCCAGCAATGTGTAAGGGCTTGGAGTGGGTCTCCAGGGCTCTCCTCTAGCTCACTGTGTGGTTTCTGGGGCTCTAGACTTGATTTACTCCCCCTGTGGGCTCCCTCATGACTCATTTTGCAGAATTCTTCCCCCAGTATGTCTGGTAAACAGCACTTAGTTACTGGAAGCGTGACTTCAGCACCAGTCCCCTGTGACTTCCTGACCAATGATTTCATGTATCAACCTCTGACCTTCATTAACATTTTCATCTTTTCCGACAAGATGAAGAAGATGGAGAATATGGAGAAGAATATGAAGAATAAGATGAAGAAGATGGAGAAGAAGATGAAGAAGATGGAGAAGATGGAAAAGAAGGAGAAGAAAAAGATGAAGAAGATGATGAAGAAGATGATGAAGAAGATGATGAAGAAGATGGAGAAGATGATGAAGAAGATGAAGAAGGAGAAGAAGAAGAAGGAGAAGATGATCTTCTCCATCTTCTTCTTCATCTTCTCCATCTTCTTCTCCTTCTTCTTCTTCATCTTCTTCTGCTTCTTCTTCTTCATCATCTTCTCCATCTTCTTCTCCTTCTTCTTCTTCTTCTTCTTCATCATCATCTTCTCCATCTTCTTCATCATTTCCATCTTCTTCTTCTTCATCTTCTTCATCTTCTCCATCTTCTTCTTCATCGTCTCCATCTTCTTTTTCATCTTCTCCATCGTCTTCATCATCTTCTTCATCATCTCCATCTTCTTCATCATCTTCTTCATCTTCTTCTTCTCCTTCTTCTTCTTCATCTTCTTCTTCTTCATCATCTTCTTCTTCTTCATGAAGGGTTAAAAGTCATGCCAGTTGTGTTTACAGTCCTGCCGTCTTTTCTTCTCCATTGACTTGCATCGGGTTTTGTGTTTCACGACTTGTTTCGCCCACTTTTCATGAAAGTCGGACGATTTTGGTCGACCCGACTTTTGAGAAAGTCGGGTTTCATGAAACCCGACTCGACCCTAAAAAGGCAAAAGATGCTCATCTCTAATCATAAGTACATAAATTGAACACTAGAGCTTTCACTAGTACAAACATACGGCACCAGAACCATCATTAGTAAATAACTATGTCACTACAGCTTCTATCAGTATATGAATATGGCACCAGAACCACTATCAGTACATTAATGCGTCACCAGAACCACAGCCAGTAAATAAATACACCAGCATCATTATCTACATAAATATATACAGTATGATATGAGTCTTATACGGCCGCCTCTTGTCTACAGGTAACTATTCTCAATGTATCTGGCGTTAGTCATTATCACATCATCATGTGTCACTTATACATAGGACTGCAAGGAAACCTACGGCCTTATCACATATTCAGCTCTGCTACACCTCTCACTGGACTTTGTCTTATTTTTTGCAGGGAGGAGGCACTTCTACTATTACTACAGAGTGCTGGGATAGATGCACAGAACCCGCTGCTGACAATCATTAGTCGCTGATGGACACCGGTGAAGGCCTGCACCAGAAAACTGGACCCGGTGGATTTCCTGATCTTCATGTGGGACCTCTGGTGTAGATGAGCAGCGGGAATAACACAGCAGTAATAAACAGCGGCAAAGAATTTCTTGTGTGTGGTGATTATATATTGTGTGAGATCTGATATATGTGGGGGCTGTGCTGTAATAATGGAGACCCCTCACCTGCACCGTGTACCCCTGTGCGCTCTGTAGTCACTGCTACAATATGGGATCTACAATGTGGCAACTTGTGGCTGCAATGTCCATGACAATGCGTCTCCCATTCGCACACCACCTCCTCACCGCGCCCCCTATCCATCGGAGTCCCGCAAGGTTCAGACCTAGGGCCCCTGCTCTTCTCCGTTTACACCTTCGGCCTCGGACAGCTTATAGAATCTCAAGGCTTTCAGTATCATCTCTATGCTGATGACACACAGATCAACATCTCTGGACCAGATATCACCTCACTACTAAACAGAATCCCACAATGTCTGTCTGCTATTTCATCCTTCTCCACTAGATTTCAAAAACTTAATATGGACAAAACAGAATTAATCATCTTTCGCCCATCTCACGTGACCCCCCCAACGAACCTATCCATTAAAGTAAATGGCTGCCCACTCTCTCCAGTCCCACAAGCTCGCTGCCTTGGGGTTATCCTTGACACTAATCTCTCTTTCAAATCACACATCCAAGCCCTTTCCAGTTCCTGCCGACTTCAACTCAAAAATATTTCACGGATCCGTACATTCCTCATCCAAGAATCTGCAAAAACCCTAGTCCATGCCCTCATCATCTGCCGCCTTGACTACTGCAACCTCCTGCTCTGTGGCCTCCCCTCTAACACTCTCGCACCCCTCCAATCTATTCTTAACTCTGCTGCCCGACTAATCCACCTGTCCCCCCCGCTATTCCCCGGCCTCTCCCCTTTGTCAATCCCTGCACTGGCTCCCCATTACCCAAAGACTCCAGTTCAAAACCCTAACCATGACATACAAAGCCATCCACAACCTGAGTCCTCCGTACATCTGTGACCTCGTCTTCCGGTACTTACCTGCACGAAACCTCCGATCCTCACAAGACCTCCTTCTGTACTCCCCTCTTATCTCCTCTTCCCACAATCGCATACAAGATTTCTCCCACGCATCCCCCCTACTCTGGAACTCTCTACCACAACATATTAGACTCTCGCCTACCATGGAAACCTTCAAAAAGAACTTGAAGACCTACCTCTTCCGAAAAGCCTACAACTTGCAGTAACCACCGCTCCACCAAACCGCTGCACGACCAGCTCTACCTTCGCCTACTGTATTCTCACCCATCCCTTGTAGATTGTGAGCCCTCGCGGGCAGGGTCCTCTCTCATCCTGTACCAGTCGTGACTTGTATTGTTGAAGATTACTGTACTTGTATGTATTATGTATACCCCTCCTCACTTGTAAAGCGCCATGGAATAAATGGCGCTGTAATAATAAATAATAATAATAATAATAACAACTCTGCAAAGAGCAAGGAAAAAATGCTGCCAAAATGCTATGCGTGAACAAGCCAAAGCAATGTGTAAGGGCTAGGAGTGGGTCTCCAGGGCTCTCCTACAGCTCGCTGTTTGGTTTCTGGGGCTCCAGACTTGATTTCCTCCCCCTGTGGGCTCCCTCATGACTCATTTTGCAGATTTCTTCCCCCAGTATGTGTGGTAATCAGCACTTAGTTACTGGAAGCGTGACCTCAGCACCAGTCCCCTGTGACTTCCTGACCAATGATTTCATGTATCAACCTCTGACCTTCATTAACATTTTCATCCTTTTCCGACAAGATAAAGAAGATGGAGAAGAATAGGAAGAAGATGGAGAATAAGATGAAGAAGATGGAGAAGATGGAGAAGAAGATGAAGAAGATGGAGAAGGAGAAGAAGAAGATGAAGAAGATGATGAAGAAGATGATGAAGAAGATGATGAAGAAGAAGAAGATGAAGAAGAAGATGATGGAGAAGATGAAGAAGGAGAAGATGATGAAGATGAACAAGGAGAAGACTTCATCTTCATCTTCTTCATCTTCACCATCTTCTCCATCTTCTCCATCTTCTTCATCTTCTCCATCTTCTCCATCTTCTTCATCATCTTCTACATCTTCTCCATCTTCTTCTCCTTCTTCTTCTTTTTCTTCATCATCATCTTCTCCACCTTTTTCTCCATCTTCTCCATCTTTTTCTTCATCTTCTCCATCTTCTTCATCATCTCCATCTTCTTCTTCATCTTCTTCTACATCGTCTTCATCTTCTCCATCTTCTTCTTCATCTTCTCCATCTTCTTCATCATCTTCATCTTCTCCATCTTCTTCTCCATCTTCTTCATCTTATTCTTCATCATCTTCTTCTTCTTCTTCTTCTTCTTCTTTTTCAAGAAGGGTTAAAAGTCATGCCAGTTGTGTTTACAGTCCTGCCGACTTTTCTTCTCCATTGACTTGCATTGGGTTTCGTGTTTCACGACTTGTTTCGCCCACTTTTCATGAAAGTCGGCCGATTTTGGTCGACCCGACTTTTGAGAAAGTCGGGTTTCATGAAACCCGACTCGACCCTAAAAAGGCAAAAGTTGCTCATGTCTAATGATCATAAGTACATAAATTGAACACTAGAGCTTTCACTAGTACAAACATATGGCACCAGAACCATCATTAGTAAATAACTATGTCACTACACTTCTATCAGTATATGAATATGGCACCAGAAGCACCATCAGTAGATAAATGTATCACCAGAAAGATCATCAGTACAGGACTACATCACCAGAACCACAGCCAGTAAATAAATACACCAGCATCATTATCTACATAAATATATACAGTATGATATGAGTCTTATACGGCCGCCTCTTGTCTACAGGTAACTATTCTCAATGTATCTGGCGTTAGTCATTATCACGTCATCATGTGTCACTTATACATAGGACTGCAAGGAAACCTACGGCCTTATCACATATTCAGCTCTGCTACACCTCTCACTAGACTTTGTCTTATTTTTTGCAGGGAGGAGGCGTTTCTACTATTACTACAGAGTGCTGGGATAGATGCACAGAACCCGCTGCTGACAATCATTAGTCGCTGATGGACACCGGTGAAGACCTGCACCAGAAAACTGGACCCGGTGGATTTCCTGATCTTCATGTGGGACCTCCGGTGTAGATGAGCAGCGGGAATAACACAGCAGTAATAAACAGCGGCAAAGAATTTCTTGTGTGTGGTGATTATATATTGTGTGAGATCTGATATACGTGGGGGCTGTGCTGTAATAATGGAGACCCCTCACCTGCACCGTGTACCCCTGTGCACTCTGTAGTCACTGCTACAATATGGGATCTACAATGTGGCAACTTGTGGCTGCAATGTCCATGACAATGCGTCTCCCATTCGCACACCATCTCCTCACCGCGCCCCCTATCCATCGGAGTCCCCCAAGGTTCAGTCCTAGGGCCCCTGCTCTTCTCCGTTTACACCTTCGGCCTCGGACAGCTCATAGAATCTCAAGGCTTTCAGTATCATCTCTATGCTGATGACACACAGATCAACATCTCTGGACCAGATATCACCTCTCTACTAAACAGAATCCCTCAATGTCTGTCTGCTATTTCATCCTCCACTAGATTTCTAAAGCTTAATATGGACAAAACAGAATTAATCATCTTTCTCCCATCTCACGTGACCCCCCCAACAGACCTATCCATTAAAGTAAATGGCTGGCCACTCTCTCCAGTCCCACAAGCTCGCTGCCTTGGGGTTATCCTTGACACTGATCTCTCTTTCAAACCACATATCCAAGACCTTTCCACTTCCTACCGACTTCAACTCAAAAATATTTCACGGATCCGTACATTCCTCAACCAAGAATCTGCAAAAACCCTAGTCCATGCCCTCATCATTTGCCGCCTTGACTACTGCAACCTCCTGCTCTGTGGCCTCCCCTCTAACACTCTCACACCCCTCCAATCTATTCTTAACTCTGCTGCCCGACTAATCCACCTGTCCCCCCGCTATTCCCTGGCTTCTCCCCTTTGTCAATCCCTGCACTGGCTCCCCATTACCCAAAGACTCCAGTTCAAAACCCTAACCATGACATACAAAGCCATCCACAACCTGAGTCCTCCGTACATCTGTGACCTCGTCTCCCGATACTTACCTGCACAAAACCTCCGATCCTCACAAGACCTCCTTCTGTACTCCCCTCTTATCTCCTCTTCCCACAATTGCATACAAGAGTTCTCCCACGCATCCCCCCTACTCTGGAACTCTCTACCACAACATATCAGACTCTCGCCTTCCCTGGAAACCTTCAAAAAGAACTTGAAGACCCACCTCTTCCGACAAGCCTACAACTTGCAGTAACCACCAATCCACCAAACCGCTGCACGACCAGCTCTTCCTTCGCCTACTGTATTCTCACCCATCTCTTGTAGATTGTGAGCCCTCGCGGGCAGGGTCCTCTCTCATCCTGTACCAGTCATGACTTGTATTGTTGAAGATTACTGTACTTGTATGTATTATGTATACCCCTCCTCACTTGTAAAGCGCCATGGAATAAATGGCGCTGTGATAATAAATAATAATAACAACTCTGCAAAGAGCAAGGAAAAAATGCTGCCAAAATGCTACGCGTGAACAAGCCCCAGCAATGTGTAAGGGCTAGGAGTGGGTCTCCAGGGCTCTCCTATAGCTCGCTGTGTGGTTTCTGGGGCTCCAGACTTGATTTCCTCCCCCTGTGGGCTCCCTCATGACTCATTTTGCAGATTTCTTCCCCCAGTATGTCTGGTAATCAGCATTTAGTTACTGGAAGCGTGACCTCAGCACCAGTCCCCTGTGACTTCCTGACCAATGATTTCATGTATCAACCTCTGACCTTCATTAACATTTTCATCGATTTCCGAGAAAATAATGTTTTTGTTTTTTAAACTCACATTGTTTTACTTCATTTTTGTGGCCCCCAAATAAGTAAAGCTGCTCGTCATAAAATTTCTAAAAATAAAAACCCAAACACAAACATTATAAGATAAACATTGTTTCTATTTTGCACTGTTTTCTGGATACAGCCTGCAGTATAAAGTATCATGGACGCATCGCTGTGACATGGCAGACTGACGTTACAGGGCAGCGATTTGACGAGCTGTAATTTATTTGTAATTCCTGTTGATACAAGTGTATAATATTCACCGATCCAAACATTTCTGGATATCTGCAGAAAATCAGATGACTTTCATCTCTTTTTGTTCCATTCTTACGTTTCCTGCTGCCATCTTTATTCTGCGGTCAGCGATCCGTCAGGAGATCGCCCGCTCTCTGTTGCTCAATCATTTGCTCATCTTTATACAGACACAGATTAGGGCAGACATGTGAAATAGTCGCTCTACACCCACCAGGTCTGGTGAGGCCGTCACGTGGACACTAGAGATGAGCGACTTTGCCTTTTTTGGGGTCGAGTCGGATTTCATGAAACCCAGCTTTCTCAAAAGCCGGGTCGAACGAAATCGGCCGATTATCGTGAAAAGTCGAAGGCCGACTGAAACACAAAACCCAATGCAAGTCAATGGGGAAGCAAAGTCGGCAGTGAGTGGAGGACGGGAAACACACCTACAGTGCTCATTTGAATGCCAAAAACATCAATTCTCAGGGTCAGATTCTGGCTGTGTAGAGTGTGAGGGGAATGTAGTGGTCTGGGTCAATGTACCAGCAGAATCATCTAGCAGTGGCTGGGCATCAGTGCACTTGTGGCGCCCCCAGGGGTACGGTCGCCACAGTGGCATTACCTTCCTCCTAGGGAGTGTGATGTCATGCTTGGGAGCAATGAAGGATCTCTCTAGCAGTTAAACCAACACACAACACATTTCCCACTCCAGGCCAGCAGGGAGACCTCTGAACCTGACTGCTGAGGAGCTGCTCTCTGTGGTTAGGTGGAGGTATGTTAGGGCAGTCTGTGAAGGGAATGGGAAGTGTATGGATGTGAGAAGGGGAGCTGGAGGATGAGCAGAGTTAAGGCTCACTCCTAGCTGGAGCGCATGGTTCAGATTCCAGTCTCCGAGCTGGTAGGGACACTGACGTTCCTGCAGCAGAAACCGGAGGAAGTAGCAGCTGTAAATGCTCTGTACCCAACTAAGGCTCGGAGGCCCCAGCAGTGACGTGTGGGTGCCAGAAGGAAAAGGCTATGGCTGCCTGCCATACGAGAAAGTTCAAAAAGAGTCAACAGGGGGAACTTCATTGAACTCAGCACTGCGAGTACCTCAGATAAGCGCTAGAACGGAGGCCACACTACTTATCTGCAGAGAGAGAAATACAAATTGGCTTCCAGGCTGACCAACTCCTTCTCCATCTGTACTCTGGGTCCTGGACGGCACTTACCAAGTACAGGTAAAGGATCTGCACGACTGTGTCTGTCATCTTTCTCTTGCGCCTGGCGCACGGCTCTGCTACATCCTGCACTGCACACCATCTACCAACTCTTTCATCTGCCCTGCGACTACAGCTCTACCTGTGCAGGGCTTCTACATCTTAGCTGCACCACAACATCTGTCCTAGAGAAGCGACACTGCAGCGCGGGTCAATCTAATCAGAAACCACAGGTGGCGTCACGTATCATTCACCTATAAACGTAATTCACCCCTTTGCATGGACGCCCAGGGCCACGGAACGGGTCACCACCACCGTGACACATCCCTGTGAGACACCGGCCCGGTACCGATTAACCCCACTGCCCTGACTGGCCACTCACACTCCATGTCAGATTCATCTTGGACTGGGAAATTCACGATTTGACTTGATAACCCAGGCATGGTATGATAGAAAGAGCTACATGGACTAATGTGAAGTGTGGCCTGCAGCATCATTCACTTTTGGTGGGGGTGAAGGACACAAGGAAAGGGGTTCTTCCTGACCAGGAGCCAGCACTTGATGACTCAGTGCTTGCATTTTTTTAAACTTCAGAAGAGGAGGGCATATTTGCTGGAGTCTGCTTCGGCAATGTAAGCCAAAACCAGTTCCTCATGCTCCGGCTTTAAAAGCGGTTAACCTACTCCCATAAAAGCTAGCCCTCCAGGCTTTCCGGAGCCAGACCATGACGCAGGCTCAACACCTCCTGCCTTAGCTGCTATTGTGCTTTTGCCACTACCAGCAGATGCACCACCACCATCAGCACCAGCTGGCCCCCCACGCCCACGTCCGTGGCCTCTTCCACCAAACTTCAAAATTTTGCAGAAAATAGACCCAAAATAACATCAGATATATGGTACTGTATCAGAAATGTACAGCTCTATTCAGTCAAAGGATAATTGTCAATCTCCCTATATATTCCATCAGTCACACAAAAATGCTCACAGGCTCAGTATGGATTAGACAAGAATATAAAAAGTAGACAAAGTGTACAGTATCATCAGATAACAGGTATATATAGTATAGTTTAAACATTCTAAATCTCCGTAGAAATTTCAGGAGGCACACACAGACACTCTCAGGCTCAGTATTAGATTACAACACAATATAAAAAGCCGTAAAACGGTAATGGATCTGAAGAGTACAGCTGTACACAGTGTAGGGGTCATTGTTGTCAATCTCAGTATTTATTTCCACAGTCAGAAGATAACTCTCACTTGGTCAGTTTGGATTAGACCAGAATATAACAAGCAGTAAATGGGCAATGTATCACAAGCGTAGAGCTGTATACAGTGTTGGGGTAATTTTTAAATGTACATTTAAATTGCAGGAGTAACCCATAGACTCTCACACGCTCAGGATGGATCACACCACAATATAACAAGAAGATCTGGAAGACATAATCACACATGTGGGACAATGTTCCAGGTGTCAATGATACACTTAGAGTGGTGGTTGGAGGAGGACTTCCTGGCAGAAAGGGTACAGTATCACCAGATACCAGGTATATATAGCATAGTTTAAACATTAAAAATGTACGTCTATATATCAGGAGTACGAGTGCAAATTAACTTGGCAAACACACGTGGAGATGCAAGTGACAATGAAATTTAATAAGTGCAGTACATACAGTAAACGTTTCGGTCAATAATGTCCTTCGTCATTGTACTGAAACAAAGAGATTACAAAAATAAACAGAAATATATACAACATAATATTGCTGGGTACAATTGTGTTTTAAATAGCGTTTTTTGCCGCACACCATACAAATATTACAGCAAACAAGCGGGATAATTAGAAATAGGAATCCCGCTTGTTTGCTGTAATATTTGTATGGTGTGCGGCAAAAAACGCCTTTTAAAACACGATTGTACCCAGCAATATTATGTTGTATATATTTCTGTTTATTTTTGTAGTCTCTTTGTTTCAGTACAATGACGAAGCTCATTATTGACCGAAACGTTTACTGTATGTACTGCACTTATTAAATTTCATTGTCACTTGCATCTCCACGTGTGTGTGCCAAGTTAATTTGCACTTGTATACGGTTTGGGACCCTGCTTGTGCACCACCATTTTGAGAAGTTGTGCCAACGGTCTTTATATCTCTATATATCAGGAGTAGTGTTGACCCACCCCGCTAGTGTTTTGGTTCATCGCACATCGACGAACACCGTCGAACCCCATTGAAAACAATGGCAGGCAAACATAAACACATACAAACACATAGAAAACAATTACAAAACACCTTAAAAGGTGTCCCAAAGCAGACAAAATGCTCAGAAGACAAAAATAACATATGGAAAAGGGCAACTACATTTAGAAAAGAGGTGGAGTAAAAGGAGGAGGTGGAGGAGACACAGATATAGGCTTGTTATGCCCTTATGAAGTCAAGAAAGGCTGGAATAAAAATGTAAAATACAAACAAAAAAGAAAATCTGAAATCGAACACGATCATATACCGTCGGACTTCCCACCAATAACTTATGCCAACTGTCGATCGGGCGGCGTTATTCCCACGAACCTCCAAACAGCGTCCATGAAGGCAAAGTGTCTGCTTTCCGGGGGCAGTATGATTGCAAAGCTGAACCTTAAAGGAATGTCCAATAGGGCACCACCAGGAGTGGAGCCTGCGGCTTAATTGGACTCCACCCGTGAAACCACAACCATGCCACCTAAAGAAAAGATGCACACATTGAAAACTTTGTCGATTCTGTGTGTGGTGTGGTATGTCCGTTTTTAGTTGTGCTAGAGATTTGTCAGCTTTATTCCGTTAACGAACGAGACTCCGGCATGCCCCCGCGGTACGCGTCAAGCTTACTAGAGGGACATGCGAAGCTCTGGCACGTGAGATCGAGCAATAACAGGTCTATCATCCCCTTACATGTCCGGGACTGCATGCGCAGTACACTGAAAGGACCAGCTTTTGTCGCTTACAGGTGCAGATAACCCGCTGAACACCGTTAGTGATGGGGATCTGGGATTTCAATTCTTCCCCGCGAACGATGATTTCCCAGTAAGTGCAGGTCAACCGCAATTCCGGAATTAGGCCTAACCGTCATTCCTGAAAAAATGAAAAAATGTCCAAACCACAGGTGCTGTAGCTTGTTTAACAGCTCGGCAGCCGTTCTCAGGCCCAGTATGGATTCAACAAGATTGTAGAAAGTTGATAAAGGGTACAGTTTCACCAGATAACAGGTATTTATAGCATAGTTTACACATTTAAAACCTATGTCTATATATCAGGAGGCAGGCTCAGACGGTCTCAGGGCCAGTATGGATTAGACGTGATTGGACAAAGGTGAGAAAGGGTACCGTATCACCAGATAACATGTATGGATAGCATAGTTTACACATTTAAAACCTATGTCTATATGTCACGAGGCAGGCTCAGACAGTCTCAGGCCCAGTATGGATTAGACGTGATTGGACAAAGGTGAGAAAGGGTACAGTATCACCAGATAACATGTATGGATAGCATAGTTTACACATTTAAAACCTATGTCTATATATCAGGAGGCAGGCTCAGACAGTCTCAGGCCCAGTATGGATTAGACGTGATTGGACAAAGGTGAGAAAGGGTACAATATCACTGCATAGCAGGTATATAGAGCATAGTTTAAACATTTAAAATCTCCGTGATATCAGTATGGATTGGACAACAATCTAAAAAGTAGAAAAAAGGAAATGTATTTGAAGTGTACACAAGTATACACTTTTGGTGGTATTTTTAAATCTTCATATATATTTCTGTCTCAGTAAGACAGTCTAGACTCTCTGCAATAGGAAATGAGATGCATACAATTACTGACATAAAGTCTAGTGATTGCAGAAATCTAGGAATTACTAATCACGGGAAAAACTTCCGTGACAATTCTCAGAGGCGATGCTGACCCTCAATTAATTTGTGTGTGGAGACAGCAAAAACCTTTCATTGTGAAGAAAGTGTTGCTGTATCGCAGTACCGTTGATCCCATCACCGTTACTCATCTCCATCAAATTTTGATCACAGGGAGAGATGTAAACATGGTGCTCACTGCCTATCATGATCTATCACATAACTTTGGAGTGCAAAAGACAGAAGCCACAGGCGATTCTATTGGATTGGCATGAGAGGGCACATTTAAAAATGTGCGCCGGAATGTCACACGTCTGTGAGTAGGAAAACTGTGAAAGCTGATGAGAAACCACCACTGCATCTCATTGTGAGTCGACGTCCATAAGAAATGGAAGCCATTGATTATCTGAAGCTAGAGCCTGGCCAGCGGGACAGGGCATAGCTACGTCTTAACCATTATCTATTAGTTCAACAAATTTATAGTGGCAGTCCCAGTGAAGGATTTGACAGCCCAGACTACGCAGCGGAGGAGCAGGGAGAGGTAAACATTGCAAATGCTGGGGCCCTGGCCAAGCAAGGGGGGCACACTTGTGGGCGTCGGTACTGGCACTGGGCCCCTCATAGTACAGCGGTGTGTCTGACGGCGGGTTTGCACCCCCACCGTCAGAGTCACTTGATTGCACTATGAGGTACCCTGTGCCAGTGCCCGCGCCCAAGAGTCGGCCCACCCACCTGTCCAGGGCAACGGCACTCGCACGGTTGCGTGCGCTAGGTGGTGACCCCGGCCATGGGGGTGGGAGGCAAGCCAGTTAGGGAGGTTTACAAAATGGCATATGTTGATGTTGGACATTCAGCTGCTGCTAAAGGCGAAATTGGTCAAGTCCGAGGAAGAGGAGGACCAAAGCAAGCCATTTTTCTGGCAACCTATGTGTCATCAGGGGAAGGTGGGACAAAATCCTTGGAAACCCATGCATGGTTCATTTTAATGAAGGTTAGATCATCCACATTTTGGGTCGACAGACGGGTCCTTTTTTCTGTCAGGATTGATCCAGCAGCACTGAAGACTCTTTCCGATAGCACACTTGCAGCTGGGCAAGCGAGCTCCTGTAAGGCATATTGTGCCAATTCAGGCCAGGTGTCCAGTTTAGCGGCCCAATAGTCAAATGGGAATGACCTGTGAGGGAGAACATCGATATGGGACGAGAAGTAGTTTGTAATCATAGTTGACAAGTGCTGTCTCCTGTCACTTTCAATCGATGCAGTATTACCAGTCATGTGAGCGGGACTTGAAAAATCAGTCCACAACATGGTCATGAAACCCCTGTCTCCAACGCCACTTCTGATGTGTGCACCACCAACACCTCTTCCAAGTTGCCCCCGGCCCCTATGGCTCGTGTGAGAGCCATCACCGCTGCTGTGTGCTGGGAATGCCTCAACCAACCGGTTTACCAGAGTTGCTTGTTTGTTAGCCAATATTAGGTCAAGGTTCTCCTGTGGCATGATGTTTTGGAATTTGCCTTTATAGCGTGGATCCAGGATGCTGGCCAACCAGTAGTCGTCATCGTTCATCATTTTGGCAATGCGGGGGTCCCCTTTTAGGATCTGCAAGGCATAATCTGACATGTGGGCCAATGTTCCCGGTGTCAATGATGCACTGCGAGTGCTGGGTGGAGGAGCACTTTCTGCCAAATCCACATCCCTCCAGTCACGCACAAACCCAGTACCAGACCTTGCCACGCCAACATTTTCTCTTGCCCCACGAGAAGCATCCTCCTCCCCTAAATAATCATCCCCATCATCATAATCCTCCTCCTCTTCCTCTTCTTCCTCCACCTCGTCCAGGAGAGGTCCCGGAGCAGACAATACCTGACTGTCATCAAGGCTTCACTCTTCCTCTTCCTCATCATCCTTGGCTGCAGACGCCTGCTCCTTAATGTGCGTCAAAGTTTGCATGAGCAGACGCATAAGTGGGATGCTCATGCTTATGATGGCGTCATCTGCGCTTACCAGCCGTGTGCATTCTGTGTATCCTCTCACAAATGCATTACGGCCTGCCTCTGTTCGCACAGCTGCTCAAATATGTGCAGGGTGGAGTTCCACCTTGTTGCAACGTCGATAATTAGGCGGTGCTTGGGATGGTGGAGCAATCGCTGCAGCTTCTGCATACGACTGGAGTGTACCGGCGACCAGTGGATGTGCGAGGACAGTCTTCGAACCTTATGGAGCAGGCCTGTTAACTCTGGATAATTATTGAGGAAGCATTGCACCACCAGGTTCAAGGTGTGAGCCAAGCAAGGTATATGTCTGAGTTTTGAAAGGGCTATGGCTGCCACAAAATTCCGGCCGTTATCACTAACTACCTTGCCTGCCTCAAGATGTAGACTGCCCAGCCATGACTCAGTTTGTCGCTGAAAGTAGTCGGCCAGTACCTCCGCGGTGTGTCTGTCGCCCAAACACATCATCTTCAACACAGCCTGCTGACGCTTTCCACTAGCTGATCGATAGTGGGACACCTCGTGTGCAACACTGGCAGCTGCGGATGGAGTGCTTGTGCGACTGCGCTCTGTGGACAAGTTTTCGCTTCTGGAGGAGGAGGAGGGTCGAACGCCTACAGCCAACTGTTTCCTATACCGTGGGCTAGGCAGCACTGTCCCACCACCGCTGTCCCCTGTGGACCCTGCATCCACCACAGTAACCCTGTGCGCAATGCCTACTGGACCATGCATCAGTTGTGAGGTGCACCTTTCCACTCACTGATTGCTTGAGTGCATGGACAATGCAGTCTTTCACATGAAGGTGGAGGGCTGGGATGGCTTTGCGAGAAAAGAAGTGGCGACTGGGTAGGTCATAGCGTGGTACTGCGTAGGCCATGAGGTCGCGGAAAGCTGCGCTTTCAACCAACCGGTAGGGCATCATCTCTAACGAAATTAGTTTGGCAATGTGGGCATTCAAACCCAGTGTACGCGGATGAAAGGATGAGTACTTTCTTGTCCTACTCAGTCTCTGGTAGGGTGAGCTGGACTTGAGAGCTGCATATGGTGGAACTAGCGGTGGACATGGCGGACTGAGATGATAATGGTGATGGAGCTGGTGTTCTTTCTGATGGCCTAGATTCAGTCTTTCGTTGCAATAACATTTTGATTCCCTGACTGCTTTGGCCATGCGACGACACCTCAACATTTGCTGCTGGTGGTGTGCTAACCGGTGGGCGTACAGTGGGGGAAACAATGTAGCGTTGCTGACTACCTCCTTTTGGAGCAGTTGCACATGTGGAACGTGAGTTTTGGTAGTCCGTCCACGCTTGCAAGTGCATGGTGGTTAAATGTCTAAGCATGCAACTGGTATTCAAATTTCTCAGATTTTTCCCTCGGGTAAAGGTCTTTGCGCACTTCTTACAGATAATCTTTGCCTGATCATTAGGATTTTGTTAAAAAAAGTGCCACACTGCACTCTTCCTACTATGGAGGACATTTTGAGGCCTTGCACGCTGTGCTATTTTGACCGTCTGGCCAAGCTGTCCTGCAACTCTTTTGTTTTTTGAAACCCGTTTTTGGACTGCTCCAGGCCTGCCAGATAACAGCTGCTGCGATGTCGATGCCTGCTGCGGATGCTCCTCCTCCTCATCTGAGCTATTGGCAGTGGCACCCTCTTCCCCCAATGGATGCCAATCTGGGTCAACAACTGGGTCATCCATCACCTCCTCTTCAATGTCATGTGCACCTTCCTCTGTGTCACCGTGTATGGTGGTATAGTATGCGGGAAGGGGCACCTGAGTTTCATCAGGGTCAGATTCTGGCTCAGTACACTGCGAGGACAATGTAGTGCTCTGAGTGAATGTACCAGCAGAAAAATCTAGCAGTGGCTGTGCATCAGTGCACTCCATGTCAGATTCATCTTGGCCTGGGTAATTCACAATTTGACTTGATAACCCAGGCATGGTATGAGAAAAGAGCTCCATGGAGTAATCTGTAGTGTGGCCTGCCGCATCCTTCACTTTTGGTAGGGGTGAAGGACACAAGGAAAGGTGTTGTTCCTGACCAGGAGCCTCCACTGACGGCGCAGTGCTTTTATTTTTTGAAACTTCAGAAGAGGAGGCGATAGAGCTGGAGGCTGTGTCAGCAATGTAAGCCAAAACGTGTTCCTGAAGCTCTGGCTTTAAAAGCGGTTAACCTACTCCCAGAAAAGGGAGCCTACGAGGCCTTGAGGAGCCAGACAATGACGCAGGCTCACGACCTCCTGCCTTAGGTGCTATTGTGCTTTTGCCACTAACAGCAAAAGCACCACCACCAACACCACCATCAGGACCAGCTGGCAACCCCCGCCCACTTCCACGGCCTCTTCCATCATACTTCCTCATTTTTTTTAAAAAGTATCCAAAATAACAACAGCTATATGGTACTGTAAAACAAGGTAGAGGGTGTATAGAGTATTGGTGAGAATTTGAAGCTCACTGTAGATTGGAGGAGGCTGAACTATTGTCTCAGGCCCAGGAGATATTACAGCGCAATGTAACAGGCTGAAATTGGATGCTGTATGACAAGCTGGACGGTGTATAGAGTATTGGTGAGAATTTGAATCTCACTGTAGATTGGAGGACGCTGAACTCTTGTCTCAGGCCCAGGAGATATTACAGCGCAATGTAACATGCCAAAATTGGATGCTGTATGACAAGGTGGACGGTGTATAGAGTATTGGTGAGAATTTGAAGCTCACTGTAGATTGGAGGATGCTGAACTATTGTCTGAAGGACCAGGAGAGATTACACCGCAATGTAACAGGCAGAAATTGCCTAGTGTATGACAAACTACAAGGTGTATATAGAATTGGGCAGAATTGGATTCTCCTTAGAGTGTAGGTCTGTAAGAACGGACAAACTCCTCGGTTTTTTCTTACAGTCACACCCAGATAGCTTCAATTTGGCCGTGATAACAGCCAGTACACGGTACTGTGTGAGGAGCGTACACGTACACCGCTGTACGGTGTGTGTATGAAAAAATTGTCAAGCTCCGTGTTTTTGTATACGGACTGACACACGCTGTCTCTCTCTAGTTTTGAATGTAATCAAACAGAAGATATATGAAACTGTTTGAAAAACGGACAAAACTCTAAGGTGTAGGTCTGTAAGAATGGACAAACTCCTCAGCTTTTTCTTACAGAGTCACACACAGATAGCTTCAATTTGGCCGTGATAACAGCCAGTACACGGTACTGTGTGAGGAGCGAACACCGCTGTACGGTGTGTGAAAAAATGAACGCTCACTACCTCACCAGGACAAAACAATAAAATTTGGATTGCTTTGAAAAAAGCAGTTTGAACACCAGTGTGCGCACAGCAATGCAGCTAGCCTTAAAAGGCAGCCTAATCACCACCAGCGCTGCTGCACAAGAGCAAAAATCATCACCATTCACTGCACACTAACTACAGTGAAAAGCGCTATCAGCAGAAGCAGTTTGTTTTTCTTTTGGCCTTCCTAACGCTCTCCCTACAGAATCAGCAGCAGCAGCAGCTCTCCCTATTCTAAGATCAGCATAAGTAAGATGGCGTTCGGCGTGCACTCCCTTTTACACCCCCTGTGACGCCACGCAAAGCAAGCCAATAACTTGCATGCCCTTCTCAAAGATGGTGGTGACCGCTGCCTATGTCATCACATTGCCCACAGTGTCCGTTCTTCCTGATTGGCTGAAAAAGAGCGCTAAAGCATCTTTTGAAACGCGACTTTGGTGCGATGGTCGTCGACCTCGTTGCCGACCTCACGCTAAGGTCGGGTTTCGTTTCATGAAACCCGACTTTGGCGAAAGTCGGCGACTTTTGAATTTGTTCGACCCATTTCGCTGAACTCTTCTGATCTGTCATGTTGGGGGTTGTAGTATTCTATTTATGAATATTATCATTATTTATTTTTAGAGCAGCATTGATTCCATGGTGCTGTATGGTTAACAAACCAATAGTGACAGACTGGTACAGACGGAAGAGGGTCCTGCTCTCTGAGGCTTACACACTACAAGATAATGGGGAAGGAAACAGCAGGTTGGGGGTTGTGGCAGAAACGGTGGTGTGAGGTAGCGGCCCTGCTGCTGGATTTTTGCCTTCCTATGGCCCCCTCCATGTCTTCTGGTATCTGCTCCATGCTTTGGACACTGTGCTGACAAACACAGCTTCCCTTCTTCCCACAGCTCCCATTGATGTGCCATCCTAGATGAGCTGCATTACCTGAGCAACTTGTGTGGGTTGTAGACAATGCCTCATGCTACTGTACAGTACCTCTAGGGGCGAGAGCAAAGACAAAATGCAAAAGTGACCAAAACAGCCAAAAAGGATGAGAACAGAGAAATGGTCTGTGGGTTGTCTTGCTATTTGTCTATCATTTCTACCTGTTGTCTGTTCCATTTGCAGAACAGCAGGAGAAATTGAAAATGTGACTGACTTGGAGTTAAACAACACAATGTAAGTGTTGCCTTTATTCTTTAAGCAGTGTAGGATTAGTAGGGGGAATGGGAGACAATGAATGGATTTGCAGAGGGGAGAAGCAAAGAAGTATCGAGTAGAGAGTTGGATTAGTCAGGGAGCAGGGTTAAGGATGGAATTGCGAGGTGTCAGAGTGTTAGCAGGGAGGTCACAGAGGAGGATGCTGCAGCCTCTGGAGATGATTCAGGGTTGAGGAAAGGATGCATTCTGGAAATATTTTTGAGTTGGAGGCGGCAGGAGGTGGCGAGAGGGTTACTCTGAGGCAGTGGACTTGTGTTACAGATGAAAGCATGATGCAATTTATTATGATAGATTAGGTAGGGGATTAGGTGAGATGGAGGAAAGATGATAAGTTCTGTTTTGTCCACAATGAGACTTAGGTAGTGAGAGAAGAAGGAGGATATGGCTGATGGATGCTCTGGCTGATGGATGCTCTGGGATTCTGGACAGCAGAGAGGTGATGTCTGGGCCAGAGAAGTAGCTCTGAGTGTCATCAGTGTAAAGATGGTACTGGAAGCAGGGTCGGACACCTGCTGGCATACTGGCCAGCATCTGCCTATGGCCCCCATTGCTCAAGGGGCCCCCAGCCAGTGACGTGTCGCTAGTAGAGGCAGACCCAGCTGCTATGGGGCCCCTGAGTAAGGGGGTCCCTCCAGGTGCCAGCAGAGTAGCAGCTGGAGACAGGAGCCTGTCCCCGCTGCTAAAGATAAATTAATATTCACGTTTCTCCAAACCCCCATGGGCGTGGAGAGGAGTGAATACCATTTCACTTTTATAACGGGCAGTGTTAGCCGCAGGCTGAGGCTATCACTGCCCGCAGGAGCGGACATACCGCATGTGATATACCCCAGAGGTGGGCCACTGCAGAGCGGCTAACCTTGAGGGCAATGGCTGGGCAGGGAGTGATCCCTTCAGCTTGGCAGCAGAGTGGAGCTGCAGGGATCCGATGCCATCCTGCTTCCTGCCCGACACTTCCTGTCTGACACAGCGCAGCTGAATGACGTCATCATTCAGAGCAGCTGTTTAAGAGAGAAAGCTGCTGGGATGTGCTGCGGCTGCAGGGAATGTGTGGAGAGGTGAGTGGTGCTGTGTGCATGTCTATCTGGCTGCGTGCAGTCCAGTGCTTTGTGTCGGTGTGTGTGTGAGAGTGGTGTGCTGCTGTGTGTGTGGTGCTGTGTGTGTGAGAGAGTTGCTGAACGTGTGTATTGGAGATTGGCAGTGATGTGGGTGATGGAAAGAGCAGTGATGGGGTGGTGGGGGAGAAGGCAATATTGGTGATGGAAAGGATGATAGGGTCGTGGGGGAGGAAGCAATAATGGAGGTGGTGGAATGGGCAATGATGGGGTGATGGGGGAGAAGTCAATGATGGTTGTGGTGGAAAGGGCAACGGTGGTGGTGGGGGGAGCCAATGATGAGGTGTTGGAATGGGCAATGCTTGGAGTGGTGAGGGAGATAGCAATGATGGTTGTGGTGGAAAGGACAATGGTGGTGGGGAAGGAGGCAATAATGGAGATGGTAGAATGAGCAATGATGGAGGTAGTGGAAAAGGCAATGATAGGGGGGGTGGGTGAGAAAGCAACGATGGAGGTGGTGATGAGGACAATGATGGGGTGGAAGGGGAGAACAACTATGGAGGTGGAGGGGGACTGCATTATACCCTATGAGAGGGGCTGCATTATACCCTATGAAGGGGCTGTGTTAAACTTTATGAGGGGGCTACATTATATTTTGCGGGGGGCTGCATTATATTCTGTATGGGGGCTGCATTATTCTCTCAGTGGGCTACATATTATATGAAGTAGGCTGCATTATGCCATATGAGAGGGCTACAGTATATTCTATGGGGGGGCAACCTTATGAGGGGGTTGAATTATACTCTGAGGGGGCTACATTACAGTCTGTGAAGTGGCTGTATTATACCCTATGAGGGTGCTACATTATATTCCATGGGGGCTACATTATACATTATGAGGGGTTTGCATTATATTGTGGGGTGCTGCATTATACCCCATGAGGGGGGCTGCATTATATTCTATGAGGGGGGCTGCATCATTTTCAATGAGGGAGGCAACATTACATTCTATGAAGGGACTACCCCAACCCCTGCTACATAATTAAGACATGATATTAGCGCGTTTTAGCACACAATTGGTGGTCAGGTATTTATTTCTATGTAGATACATAGTGGGCCACAAAAATGCTTTTCTCTGGTGGGCCCAAGGTGCTCCAGTACGACGCTGACTGAAAGCCATGGAAGTTTTTAAGTGGTCCCAGGCCAAAGGTATAGATGAGGAAGAGTAGGGGGCTCATAACATAACCTGGAAAGGACAACCATAAAGGAAGCGTGGGATGGGGTAGTAGTGTGGAAGTAGCAGACGTTAATTGTGAGATATGAGGAGATCCAGGAGAAGGCAATGTCTTTGATGGCAAGGGAAGAGAGGATCTGCAGTAGCAGGGAATGGTCGACTGTGTCAAAGGCAGAGGAGGGGTCTAAAAAAGCATAAATTGTTTGCTAGCTTTGGCAGTTAGTTAGTAATTTGGGTCAGGGCAGTTTAAGTGGGACAGAAGCCGGATTGTGGGTTGTCAAATAGTGAGTTAAATGAAAGGTGGGAGGAAAGTTCAGCATGGACACTGTCATGGGTTTACCACAACAGAGAGAAGCCAGAAGACTACAGTGTCTGATTTCTCCTACTCCTCAACTGATTAGAAACACTCCACCTTCATATGAAATGGTGTAAATTTATTTTAGCAGTGCAAAGGTTAATCTGCTCAGCTGAGAGCTCCTGAAAACTTTCCTGCATTAAGGCTCTCAACTGTGCACTACTAGCCACTCCCATCTCCTATATAATCTGGGTCTGGCTAGCACTCATTGTCAGGGATAGCTTATGCTGTATGGCTGGTGGTTGCTGGTGGTTATTATTGAAGAAGGCATTTGGTGGATTTATCTGTTACTGTTGCTCGGTTTTGAGTGTGTGATAATTCCCTTTCTTCTTCTACTTTGACGTAATCCAATCAACCACTCCCCGTTGCATTCTTCTGTTATATAATACACACACATGCAAAAATATAAATTTTATTGAAGAAATATAATGGCCCATATATGAGCTTACACTCTACAGGGAAGAGAGAGGACCCCACTGATCATAAGAGCTTACACTCTACAGGAGAGAGAAGACCCCACTGACCATAAGAGCTAACATGGCACCAGAATCATCACTGGTAAATAACTATGTCACTAGAGCCACTATCAGTACATGAATACAGCACAATAGCCAGCATCAGGAGATAAATGCATCACCAGAATCATCATCAGTACATGAATACATCACAAGAACCACAGACAGTAAATAAATACAATATCAGCATCATCACCAGTATGAGTGTACACCACCAAGACTATCACTAGTACATGAATACATCACCAGAACCACCATCAGTACTGTTGGGGTGATCTCGTAATGTGAGATCTTAGTGACTGCCTGCCCCTGACCTGATAAATATGAGCCGAATGCATGCATAGAAGAAGGACATCAGACACAAGGTCAGGTGTGCTCCTCTCTTGGCCAGTGCTGTCATAGAACTGACTTTATTAGTATAAACAAAAGACCATGTAATAGGCAGGAAAAGACCATTGCTCAGCTTCTCCGGAGCCATTGTACCAGCCTGTATAAGGTCCGTGTTAAGTCTATTCCACATATGGTCTTCAGTGTATCCTCATCACATTCCAAGGATTCCAGGGCATAGTTCCAACATATAGACGCCATCTTGCCACACCACGTCTGAACTAGCTTATGTTAGGTTAATAATTGATTTCATTAGCCATTCTCTCCTTCACAGTACAGCAATAAGTTGTATTGTCAAGTCAGGCCCATATACATTTGGATCTCATGAACCAACAACTCCCAGTATGTATTAAACAATGATAAGGAGATGCTGGGAGTGGTTGTTATCAGTCATTATCAGACTGCGGACCATGCAGGAACCACAATACTGATGAAACGCAGGCATATGTAAATGTTTATATCCAGGTACCTAATAGGGGACATCTTCTCTGATTGAGTGGTTTCTTTCTTCTTATTTCCATCTTGACCAGATGCCATGATGACTTTTCACATCCACAGCTGTTCTCTGCAGACTTCTCTCTTCTCCAATCTTCTGGAGCACATCCCCACATGGTGACCTTAAAAGTCAAAGTGTTACTAGATTGCCTTCTGCACAAAGATATCTGTCCATACTATGCCCTAAATAAGCCTCCTATGGTGTATGGCCTCTACACTGTCTGCCTTACTAATCCACAACCACTTTACTGTGTGCCATTATCAGCTATAACTGCTACAATGTCATTTTTTCTTCTCCAGGAAGATGGCGTCACCGCCACCTGCGCAACAGCAGCTATTGGATCTCTATACAAACCGATATCTGCTGCTGCGCAGTCTCATCGGCGCCATTTTCAAAATGACTTTCTTTTTTTTCCCTCGCTCAAGTAAATCTGCAAAAGGCATTCAGTGCACAGTAACCATGCGACTATGATGAAGCGCATTTATCATGCAAACTGCGGGGCAGGGCAGTGAGAGATCAGTGGGGGGTCAGTAGTCTGCATTATGAATATCTCATCGGAGCACCACATACATGAACCCCGTCCTAGGACACGAGAATCTCAATAATATGAAGCTGAAAATAAAGATTAAGAAACAGCCACAAGACGGCTTTCATCAACCAAGGCATCATTTTATTCAGTATAACAGCACCGACCTGACATTGTGTGTAGGTCACTATGCACAATCCTGCTGACAGGTTCCCTGTAAGTAGGCGGCTTTATATCACAAGAGTGGATTTCGTTAGGAAATGGATAAGGCAAAAATGGAGCATTACAGAACAGAAGAAATTACTAGAGTGATAAAATATGACGGTGTGGTTTTGCTCCTCTCAGAATTTTGAAAATTGTGTGAACAATTGGAAAAAAAAATGTGGAGAGCATTAAACCTCGGGGGAGAAATAATCAACAGCTTAAACATCAGTGAGTTTTTTATTTTTAAATATTTGCTTATGTGGGTTTTTTTATTATTATTTTTTTCTGAACAATTAGAAAAAGGTTGTGAGTGAAGGAATTAGGCCGGGGTCTCACTCGCGAGTGCAATGCAAGAAAAGTGTGCGAGTCTCTCGCCTCAATCCCCGGCACTGCCACCGGTGGCTCGGAGCAGAGCGTTCAACTGCAAAGAAATACATGCAGCCGCACACTCCGGTCCCGAGTGCCAGCGGTAGTGCCAAGTATTGAGGCCAGAGACTCTCGTGAGTTTCTCGCATTGCACTCGCAAGTGTGACCCGGCCTTAGGAAGATTGTTGTTTTTATCGGATTTCCTCTTTTTGTATCTCTACAGTATGTTTTGTACAATAAAGTTGTAAAATTCAAAAAATGAGCAAACAATTGCAGCATTCTAATGATGTCACAATGGGCTGGAGGCTATAGAATGCCCCGTCACCCAGGGTTCCGTTGAGGGTTTTAGTAGGCGTTTGTGGAGAGAGGAGTGTTGTGAGCGACTTGTGCAAATATGATGCCAAGAAAGCGATTTAAGAGTATTATAGTTCTCTGTGATACCGAGGACAGCAGCGATGATGACGATTTACATCAGGTGAGCATCATTTTATATTCTTAAATAAATAAAAAATATTTGGGATAAAAGTTCAAGAAAAGATGGTGGGACAGAAAATAGCGCTCCAAGTAGATGAGGCGATAACTCGGATCATGATTGCAGAGTGAAGACTGCGTCACTTGTAATATTTGTGACAATATGTCCATGTACTGGATACATAACATTGTATGAAGACACATAAATGTCACCACCGCCCCTATCCATAGCCTAACCATAAGTGTCCCATACCCCCGCTATACTCTGTACGTGGAATAAGCACAGTGGAGACCACACTCATATCGCTGCCCACCTGTAATCAGTGGAATATGGGGTAAGATTATAGATTGGAGATGTTCATGGTTATAGATTCTATCTGACATGTTTGCCATTTTTTCAGTCTCATCGAAGAAAGAGGCCAATACCGAGGTCTCCAGGCCAAGATAACACCACTGGCTTCAATTCGGGCCCGACTCCGAGTTTACCAGGTACTGTAACCCTAATCTAGTGAAGTCTCTGATGAATTAATAAGTCATTGTAGTCACCGGGTGCAGATCACGTGCACATTGTGGTCAGGGCTTGGATTTATCGTTATTAGTCGTCTATGGTAGAGTTTATATCAAACATTTCTGTTCAGCATTTGGTCAGGAATATTCATGCAGGCGTTATAAAGTCAGGCAGAAATGGGATTTGGGGATTGCTTCTCATGGTGTCCATGTACAGGGCGGATTACTGTAGCTGAAGGTGATTGTTTTGCCCCATGTACCTATAGGGAAACACTGGATAATTTATTAGGATTTATTTCTTTTGATATTGAGCCTCGGTCGTTGCTATTACAATATTCTAATAAGAGAGTTATATTGTGTTTCCCCCACAGATCTGAGTTTACCACCAACAGATCATGGTCCGGACAGTACCACCTGGTAAGACACGTTTCCTCCATTACTAAGTACATGATGGGGATTAATGATTAATGATGGCTCATTACCTGTTACATTTATTCCACAGCTCCGATTACATCATTCTTATTGATGATGATGATGATTCCAATAGGACAGGAGCTTCCACGTATAATAGTAAGTTATCATTTCTAGACACAATCCAGGGTTATGTTATTGTAGAAAGAACACTGAATCTTCCGTACTGTCACAGACCAACTGCCATAATTTAACAATTAAAGGCAAATTGTAGAAGGGTCTGTGCATTTTTAAATGAAAGATACATTAAAGGGATAATCCTATCTCAGATAAGCTTTATTGGTGTGGGTCCAATGTCTGGGACATTTCCATATTGGGAGAACATTGGTTTTCAGGATTTGTTGAAGTACATTATGAATACATTCGCTCTAAAGTCAGCCAGAAATGGGGTTTGGGGATTTCTTCTCATGGTGGCCATTCACAGTGCGGGTTACTGTAGGTGAATGTTTTGTTTTGCCCCATGTACATATAGGGGAACACTGGATACTTTATTAGGATTTCTTTTGATACTGATCCTCAGTCTAATAAGATATTTATGTTGTGTTGCCCCCACAGATCTGATTTTACCAACTTCAGATGATCCGGATAGTTCCATCAGGTAAGGCTTCCATCTCCTCCATTACTAGATACATGATGGGGATTAATGACTAATTTTGGCTCATATTCTGTTACATTCATTCCACAGCTCCGATGACATCATTATTGATGATGACGATTCCAATAGAGCAGCAACTTCCATGTATAATAGTAAGTTATCATTTCTAGACACAATCCAGGTTTATGTTATTGTAGAGGTAACAATGACTTTTCTGTACTGTCACAGGTCAGCTTCCAAATCTAACAATTACAAGGGCGCTGATCAGGAGTTAGAACAGCGAGCCACCTGGGAAATGTGCTGTAAATGCCAGTGTCAGAGAATGACAGCAGCATTTAACAGGTGAACAGAAGCAGGCAGAGCTCCAATCCACTCTCAGCTGTCAGAGGCAGATGATGGCTGAATGACACAACCATCATCTGCCATGAAAGAGGCGGGCTCAACTCCTTAGCCCTCTCCATTCATTCTCTACTGATGAGCGTCGTACATGGTTGCTAAGGGGTTAAATTACAGATACCTTACAGAGGTAATCCTATTTTACGCATGCTTGATTGGTGTGGATCCTGTGTGTCGGATATTTCCATATTGGGAGAACAAGTCACCGCCATGTTGACTTATGGCCATTGTTATCCTTAGAGAATTTATTACAGATGTGCAGTACATTTGCTTGTGTCTTTTTGGAAACCCAATAGACATCAATGGAGAAATCCCTGCACCAAGGCATCCCACATCTCCATTAAAACCATGGAGGTTACCATGAATCAGCAAATGAGGTGAAAATGGATCCCTACCATTTGAGGGTCCACCCTCCGGCCATTGAGGACATGTTCACTTCTGATCTTGTACTGAACACATACAACATTACTAAGGATATATTACCTGAGTAACAGGTGGGATAGACATCTGAGAAAGTTTATGGACCCTGATGTTGCTGAACCCCATTATAATGTCAGATCCTGATCTGAAGGGAAGATCCTGTGGATTTCTGGTGGTCTGGTCAGCTATGTGTTCTGCTCTGGTCGGATCCCATATTCATAGTCTTATTAGTCCTCTACACTCTATATTTATAGACCCCTCTCTAGTACGGGCTGCATACTAACACGTCTGATTTGAGCCTTATAAAAAGTATTTCCACTCTTCCATATTTCTGTACAGATCATTTACCATCTGACAGCGAGGAGAGCTCCGCTACAGAGGAGAGGTAAGTTAGATCCATCTACCTCTATATAAAGCCATGAACTAGGCGAGATGTTTCCTGTGGATTTATATATGATTCCCTATCTTTGCCAGGACACCACGATGTAACATCCCCGGCTGTTTCCTGGAAGAAATTATTTCTCCTACTTCCATCTATGTTACCCACTTCCAGGAAAATAAGGAGGAGCTGGTGGAGCGACTGTACAACTTGTACAACCGGACAGTCTTCGATAATAAGGTATCACATCTTGTCATGGGTTCCTGGGTGATACATGACTTCTCTATTATCTCCCCCTTTAAACAATCAATTCCAAGAAAAATGGCTCTAACTTTCTGAAAGGCAGATTCCTAACCCCATTGTCATGTTTCTGTAATATAGTTATTGAATATCTCAGGTAAATCTCACTTAGTTTGGTGAATGCCGTCATCCTCTTCCCATCTGTGGGACGAGAGGAAACCTTAGATGATCCACCATGCAGAGACAAAAAGATTAGCATTTTTTGGCTTGAAGTTGAAAGGATTTTTACATTTATTTATAAGAAACATTTAGTTGATATTTGGACATTTTAGAATAAGGTTATTTTTATTTTTGTTCTCACATCTTGGACTTCTCGGTAGACCCCGCGCCCCATACAAGTAGACCAGTGCTGTAAATCACATATGAGAGTTGGGGACTTTGTAAGATTGGGGGTCAAAGAGTTTACAGATGTAATGGAATTTGTTTTCTTTATTTTAGCTCCCTTTGAAAATGGAAATTTTGTGGAGCAAGAGGCTGACAGCATCCGCCGGCCAATGCTGGAATAAGCTGCAGGACAACCACCGTTTCTCATATATTGAGCTTTCCGAAAAAGTCTGCGATTCTGCCGGTAGGTTTCACATCACATCCATCCTACAGCTTCATAAGACAACCTGCATACAGGGCAAAAAAACTGCTACTTGTTATGCAGAACATCTTACAAACTCATTGTACATACTGTCATAAGAAAAACTAAGTACACCCTCTTTGAATTCTAGTATTTTACATATCAGGAGAAAATAAAAAAAAGTATCAGCTCCATAGAAAGTCCTAAAAGTAGGGAAATACAATCTCAGAAAGCAACGTGAAAAAAATATATTGCATCATTATTTATTTAACAAAAAGTAGGACAAAAGGCAACAACGGTGTGTGATAAAGTACACCGTCGATGCAACTTCAAGTTATTGCTGCTAAAGATGATTCTAAAAGCTATTGATTGATGGGGTGTACTTATTTTTCACTCTCTGCTTCTGCATTTTGAAGTAGGTTTCGGTAAATAAATAACGGCACGGTTGACTTGTCACGTGTTGTTCATCTCATGATGTATTTTGTATTTTGTCCTGCTATGTAAAACCAAATAGTTCAATCAGGGTGTACTCAGATTTTGTCATAACTGTATAACCTCTTGTTTTAGAGCGAGTACGATCCACACTTGCGCATGAGATGTGCCATGCCGCCTCTTGGATAATCAACGGTGAACGCAAAGACCACCATGGCTTGTTATGGCAGGCTATCACAAGAAGGGTAAACCTTATCCATCCCGAGCTGCCAAAAGTGACGGAATATCACAATTATACCATCAACTACACCTACAAGTACAAATGCCACCGGTGTGATAAAGAGTAAGTGGATTTTATGACCCATCTCCTCCGGACACACAATCACTGCGGAGAGACGTCCGTGCGGTTCTGTTGGTGGAAGGCTTTCATACTTTACTACTATCAGAGCGGACTGACGTCTGGGGGGCGGTAGGGTTTAGGATGCTACGTGTTATATTTTCTGTGCTGGGCCAGTTCTTAATATATTGATTTCAATTTGTTCTTGTTAATATAATCCATGGTATTAATGAACGTTCATTCCAGTCCAGTAACCAATATTCCTCTTATCTTTGCAGAATTGGGCGATTTAGACCAATACCTGGCAATAAACGTAAATGCCGCCGGTGCGGAGGACGAATGCGACAACTACCCAGCAGCTAAACATGTAACTATTCTTCAGAATATTTAGTCTCTAATTTGATTTCTTTAAAATGTAAAGTTGAGACACTTTTATATATTTTCCCCTAAGTAGCGAGACAATGAATATCTGTGTTCATCACCAGCAATTAGCGGTAAAGATCCAGAATCCGTCCTCATAGGTTCCAGATAAGCCCCGGTTACATTTCCCATAACTTGCTGGCTATGGAATGATTGACCATTCCCAGCAATTATCTACAAAGCTCTGGAAAACCTTCTATGAGTTTACGCTTTGTTGGATGTAATTATTTTCTTTCTATTTTCAGGTTCATTATTGGAACAGTGAGATTCCTCTAAATATTGTCATCTCATCCCCCTGTGATGGAGGTAAGAACGAATCTTCCATTATTGTCAGCAATCAATAATAAAAGTGAATTTTACAATATTGAGAATCTGGAGTCTCTAATTTAGTCTTTTATTGAGTTTTATCATTTAAAGATTAAATACTTTTATATATTTTGCCTTTTTCCACCACCGTGTAGGGAGACAATCAGTTTACGTCTTCATCACAAGCAGCGAACAGCAAACATTCAGAATCCACCTCTTCTGATGGACACAAAGCTTCTGACGGGCGTTTTCCAGGTAAATATTTCGGTGCTTTTCCTCCAATCATTCCTGTTTTCAAGAAGTTCAACAGCGAGGACAGTGTAAGCAAGGTGTCATAACAGAAGAAATGCAATATCGGTTTTATTACTGCATTTATTTGTTCTAATTATTATTTTTTCTTGCTGCACAATTTTTAAATTCTGTCTGAGAAAGAAAGTTATCAGCCTACTGCTGCGGAGGAATCTCCAACACCCAGTCTGACGGGCGAGATGAGCCCCTCTGACATGGCATGCCGTATAGATCTATTGTGAGTGCTCTCACCATAGCCGTATGGCTCATGTCGCATTTATCTCACATTACACTATTATTGGCAGCTTCCTATTTCCAATCTCCACATTGGCCTTCTTTGTAGACAATATATAATGCAATATTTCAGGTCTATTTCACCTTCAGCTGATGACCAGGAATACAATGCTGAAGTTCCTTCTCGGAGTTTGCTTCTTTTGATCACCAGTACTTTTTCTCAAGTTTTTAAAAAACATCTTTTAATTGTTTTCAGGTTAATGAGAAAGGCGACTTATCGCTTCTACACAGGCATGACACATCGTGGAAGAAAACCGTGAATTCCGGCACCGACCTGCGCTGAGAACAGTTTCCAAGACCTGGAGAATCTCTACAAGTGCTTTATAATCAGAGCTGCCCAGCAATGGATATGGCGCTGGACATTTGAACTTCAATAGTCATCAATTACTTTTTTTTTCTAATTTTTCTGAGTTAGATATAAATACCATTAAAAAATGAATATATTAATTCTTTCTAGTTTGGGATTTTTGTTCTGCAAAACGATGGCTGTTGATAAACATATTACAATCAATGTTGTCTACTTGTGATATTCAGCCATAATCCGCCTCAAACAATCAAGAGGAGCAGAGCTTTGTCTGCTGCTGTTAAACTGATAAATGCAGCTGTCAATCTGTGAGAGTTGCATTTCACCCCTTAACGTCTAATGACGGACACAGTCCATCATGGCTGGGTGTCAGTTTCCGCACCAGGACGGACAGTGTCCATCATGCATGTAAAGTGACACTAAAACTTGCAAACACCCAGTGATAGTTCAGTGCCGGCAGATGTGTATGACAGCTGAGAGGCACGGAAAGAGGTGCAGACACCAGTAGTGTAGTTACCAGGGGGGCAGAGGGTGTTGTTGCCTCGGGCCCCTTGCTTTGAGGGGGCCCACCAAGAGCTACTGCCACTGAGTATACCAACTGAGTTGTAATCAGGGTTACCGGTTAGAGGCCCACTCAGATTTTTCTCCCACCCCCGAGTTGAACCCCTAGGTACGCCTCTGCCAGGGACCCATGCTGTCGGTCCCCACACCCAGATCGCTGTAATCGGGCAGTCAATCTGACTGACCGCTCACAGCATGACTGCGCAGGAGATGCTGAAATATCAGCCCTTCCTGCCCGATCAGAGGAGAAGCTCGGCGCTGACAGTGCCAGAGCTTCTGCTGTTAGAAACTTGTGTGAAATCTAGAATCAATTTTTATCCCACTCCCAGTGGCACCCCAGTATTCCTGTCCGTCCTCCCATCTCCTCTGTTTTATATATATATATATATATATATATATATATATATATATATATATTACAAATCTCTATTATATATATATGAGAGAAAGAGATTGAGATGGCTGCACATTTCTCTTCGGCAGATGAGGCTTACGCCATGATCTGTTCGGATACAGACAGTGCCAGTGAAATGGCCGAGCAGTTTTTGCTGATGTCCTCGCCCACACTCAGATCATAGTGGTCAACTGATGTCCTGTACGACACCCCTATGTTCAAAGAGGTAATGGCCTGGTGACGATTTGAGAGCATTCTTCAATTTCTACATTTTGCAGAAAACGCAAATTGCCCCCCTTCCAATGACCCCAGCTCTTTACAAAATCAGGCCCCTAATAAATTATTTTAACAATAAATTTTCTCAGACATTTACCACAGAAGAAATATTTCTGTGTGGACGAGTCCCTGGTCTTTTTCAAGGGCAGGCTGCATTTCAAGCAGTACTTGCCGAATTAAAGGTCCAGATTCGGACTGAAAATATATAAGTTGTGTGAAAGCGACTCTGGCTACATACATAAATTCCGGGTCAGGGCCGGCTCCAGGTTTTCATGGGCCCCGGGCGAAAGAGTCTCAGTGGGCCCCTTTAACACATACCACAATTCATGATGCACAGATACGGCAGAGAAATATAGGTATCGTACAATGCCAAAGATTTCACTTCTTATATTACATGACTGATATCTATTGTAAATTCTACAATAGCTCAGAAACCAGACAGTATAGTCCTCCATACAGTATTATGGGCACCACATAGTGCTCTGTACAGAATAATGAGCCACATATACTGCTCCATACAGAATAATGGACCCCATATAATGCTTAATACAGTATAATGAACCTCATATATTGCTCCATAGAGAATAATGAGCCCCATATATTGCTTCATACAATATAATGAGCCTCATATAATGCTCCAAACAGTATAATGAGCCCACATATTGCTTCAAACAGAACAGTGGGCCCCATATATTGTACTATACATAATGGGCCCCATATAATGCTCCATACAGTATATTATGGGCACCATATAATGCTCCATACAATATATGATGAGTCACACATATAATGCTCCATACAGTATATAACGAGCCCAATGTATTACTCCATATTTGATGGGCCCAATATAATGCTTCAATATATGATGGGCCACATATATTACTCCATATACAGTGGGGCAAAAAAGTATTTAGTCAGTCAGCAATAGTGCAAGTTCCACCACTTAAAAAGATGAGAGGCGTCTGTAATTTACATCATAGGTAGACCTCAACTATGGGAGACAAACTGAGAAAAAAAAATCCAGAAAATCACATTGTCTGTTTTTTTTTCATTTTATTTGCATATTATGGTGGAAAATAAGTATTTGGTCAGAAACAAAATTTCATCTCAATACTTTGTGATATATCCTTTGTTGGCAATGACAGAGGTCAAACGTTTTCTGTAAGTCTTCACAAGGTTGCCACACACTGTTGTTGGTATGTTGGCCCATTCCTCCATGCAGATCTCCTCTAGAGCAGTGATGTTTTTGGCTTTTCGCTTGGCAACACGGACTTTCAACTCCCTCCAAAGGTTTTCTATAGGGTTGAGATCTGGAGACTGGCTAGGCCACTCCAGGACCTTGAAATGCTTCTTACGAAGCCACTCCTTCGTTGCCCTGGCGGTGTGCTTTGGATCATTGTCATGTTGAAAGACCCAGCCACGTTTCATATTCAATGCCCTTGCTGATGGAAGGAGGTTTGCACTCAAAATCTCACGATACATGGCCCCATTCATTCTTTCATGTACCCGGATCAGTCGTCCTGGCCCCTTTGCAGAGAAACAGCCCCAAAGCATAATGTTTCCACCACCATGCTTTACAGTAGGTATGGTGTTTGATGGATGCAACTCAGTATTCTTTTTCCTCCAAACACGACAAGTTGTGTTTCTACCAAACAGTTCCAGTTTGGTTTCATCAGACCATAGGACATTCTCCCAAAACTCCTCTGGATCATCCAAATGCTCTCTAGCAAGCTTCAGACGGGCCCGGACATGTACAGGCTTAAGCAGTGGGACACGTTTGGCACTGCAGGATCTGAGTCCATGGTGGCGTAGTGTGTTACTTATGGTAGGCCTTGTTACATTGGTCCCAGCTCTCTGCAGTTCATTCACTAGGTCCCCCTGCATGGTTCTGGGATTTTTGCTCACCGTTCTTGTGATCATTCTGACCCCACGGGGTGGGATTTTGCGTGGAGCACCAGATCGAGGGAGATTATCAGTGGTCTTGTATGTCTTCCATTTTCTAATTATTGCTCCCACAGTTGATTTTTTCACTCCAAGCTGGTTGGCTATTGCAGATTCAGTCTTCCCAGCCGGGTGCAGGGCTACAATTTTGTTTCTGGTGTCCTTTGACAGCTCTTTGGTCTTCACCATAGTGGAGTTTGGAGTCAGACTGTTTGAGGGTGTGCACAGGTGTCTTTTTATACTGATAACAAGTTTAAACAGGTGCCATTACTACAGGTAATGAGTGGAGGAAAGAGGAGACTCTTAAAGAAGAAGTTACAGGTCTGTGAGAGCCAGAAATTTTGTTTGCTTGTTTCTGACCAAATACTTATTTTCCACCATAATATGCAAATAAAATGAAAAAAAAACAGACCATGTGATTTTCTGGATTTTTTTTTCTCAGTTTGTCTCCCATAGTTGAGGTCTACCTATGATGTAAATTACAGACGCCTCTCATCTTTTTAAGTGGTGGAACTTGCACTATTGCTGACTGACTAAATACTTTTTTGCCCCACTGTATAATGGGTGCACACTAGTCATCACGTCCTCTGATCTGAAACGTCACAGTCAGAAGACACGGAAGTCGCTGCAGAGGAGGAACGGGGAGAGGTAAGTATTGCAAGTATCATGGCCCTGAGCAAGCGACGGGGGCTCACTTGTGGGGGCTGGCACTTGACCTTAATAGATCGCTGGTGTCCCCGACAGAGAATGAGCCCCCCGACCTGCTCAAGCACTTGCCCAGGTGCTGATACCGTCCCTGATTACGACTATTTTTATATCTATATCTATATACACTGCTCAAAAAAATAAAGGGAACACTTAAACAACAACTTAAATAACTCCAAGTCAATCACACTTCTGTGAAATCAAACTGTCTACTTAGGAAGCAACACTGATTGACAATTTCACATGCTGTTGTGCAAATGGAATAGACAACAGATGGAAATTATTGGCAATTATCAAGACACCCTCAATAAAGGAATGATTCTGCAGGTGAGGACCACAGACCACATCTCAGTACCAATGCTTTCTGGCTGATGTTTTGGTCACTTTTGAATGTTGGTTGTGCTTTCACACTCATGGTAGCATGAGACAGACTCTACAACCCACACAAGTGGCTCAGGGAGTACAGCTCATCCAGGATGGCTCATCAATGCGAGCTGTGGCAAGGTTTGCTGAGTCTGTCAGCGTAGTCTCCAGAGGCTGGAGGGGCTACCAGGAGACATGGAGGGGGCCGTAGGAGAGCAACAACCCAGCAGCACGACCGCTACCTCTGCCTTTGTGCAAGGAGGAACAGGAGGAGCACTGCCAGAGTTCTGCAAAATGACTCCCAGCAAGCCACAAATGTGCATGTGTCTCCAAAAATGGTTAGAAACTGACTCCATGAGGATGGTCTGAGTGCTCGACATCCACAGATGGGGGTTGTGCTCACAGCCCAACACCCTGCGGCCCTCCAAAGAAATGCCACCCCACACCATTACTGACCCACTATCAAACCGGTCATGCAGAAGGATGTTGCAGGCAGAAGATCGCTCTCCACAGCGTCTCCAGACTCTGTCACGTCTGTCACATTTGCTCAGTGAGGGTGGAGGGTGGACTTATGCAGTTTTGAAATGGCCACTTTTCTGGTTATCTACATGCTGGAGCACACTTTGAATAGACAACGAGAGGAGGTGGTGGTCCCCCCATAGGATGAGGTGGAAGCAGAAGATCATAATAATAATAATAATTTTATTTATATAGTGCCAAAATATTCTGTAGCACTTTACATTTTATAGGGGACTTCTACAGACAATAGATTTTACAGCATACCAAGAGGAATGAGGGCCCTGCTCGCAAGCTTACAATCTATGAGGAAATAGGGGAGACACGAAAGGTGGATGGTAACAATTGCTTTCATTGTTCTGACCAGACATAATGTAAGAAATCAGGTGTTCATTTAACGCTGCATGAACCAGATATCAGTCAGAATATGTAAAAGGACAGAGGGCTATTAAATTCATAAAGTGTGTGAGAACATGATGAGAGGAACCTGGTTATGAAGAAAACTTTGAATGGGCAACACAGGGATAGTTAAATAAATGTTTTGAGGCGGTAGGCCAGTCTGAAGAAATGCGTTTTAGGGCACGCTTTAAACTGTGGGTATTGGAGATTAATCAAATTTCTAGGTAGTGCATTCCAAAGAATTGGTGCAGTACATTAGAAGTCTTGGAGAGGTTCTGATTATTGAGGATGTTATCTTCACATCATTAACAGAATGGAGGGCACAGATAGGGTGGTAGACTGAGAAGAGGGAGGAGATGTAGTGTGGTGCTGAACCGTGGAGTGCTTTGTGGGTGAGAGTGATAAGTTTATATTGAACTCTGGAGTGGATGGGTAACCAGTGTAATGACTGGCTCAAGGTAGAGGCATCGGTGTCACAGTTGGTGAAGTCAAGGGATAACAATATCTCTAGGATCTGGACAGTCATTACACAGGCGGGTGCCATGGAAGGGGTTCATGGTTCCATACAAACTGTTACTGAACGGGCAGCAGCCACGGGACAAATGGAGGAGTATGAGGAAGAAGAGTTAATGGGCATGCAACAGACAGGAGATGAAGTGGATAATAATCCCCTCTGTGTTGTCTCTAATTTGAGGAAGGGGACGGAGGAAGCAAGCTTGAGTGTTAACTCGCCACCAACACAGCATGGACCTCATGGAAGAACCTGACACGGGAGCGCCTTCTTGCTGTACTATCTGCATCATCATGCCCTTATATTTAGGATTAGAAGTAGTACTGACTACTGGGTTGTCATTCTGTCAGATCCACAGTACAAGAGTAAATTTTGCCAGAGGCGTTCCCCCCTTGTAAGGGATGCGCGCATGCTGGAGTATTATATAAACACGCTTGTAGACAATCTTAAGAGTGGTTTTTCCCAAGACAGCAGTGAGGTACACAGTGTGCATCGCAGTTATAGACTTCCAACCCCGGGAATGTTGAGTAGATGACACAAAGCTAGGAGGGATAGCTAATACTAGAGAAGAGAGAGAGAGGATTCAAAAAGATTTAAATAAACTGGAGAAGTGGGCAGCAACTAACAGAATGGTTTTTAACAGGGAGAAATGCAAAGTACTACATCTGGGCAATAAAAATGAAAAAAGCATATATAGAATGGGAGGAATAGGGCTAAGTGACAGCACATGTGAAAAAGACTTGGGTATACTAATAGATCACAGACTGAATATGAGTCAACAGTGTGATGCAGCAGCAAAAAAGGCAAATGCAATTCTAGGATGTATTAACAGAAGCATACAGTCTAGATCACGTGAAGTAATTATTTCCCTCTACTCCTCTTTGGTCAGACCTCATCTGGAATATTGTGTCCAATTTTGGGCACCACATTTTAAAAAAGACATCAACAAACTGGAGCAAGTTCAGAAAAGAGCGACCAGAATGGTGACCGGTCTGCAAACCCTGTCTTATGAGGAAAGGTTGCAGGATTTGGGAATGTTTAGTTTGCAAAAGAGAAGACTGAGAGGAGACTTAATAGCTGTCTACAAATATCTAAAGGGCTGTCACATTGTAGAAGGATCAACTTTATTCTCATTTGCACAAGGAAAGACTAGAAGCAATGGGATGAAGCTGAATGGGAGGAGACACAGATTAGATATTAGAAAAAACTTTTTGATAGTTAGAGTGATCAATGAGTGGAACAGGCTGCCACGAGAAGTGGTGAGTTCTCCTTCAATGGAAGTCTTCAAACAGAGGCTGGACAGACATCTAACTGGGATGATTTAGCGAATCCTGCTTTGAGCAGGGGGTTGGACCAGATGGCCCAGGAGGTCCCTTCCAACTCTACGATTCTATGATTCTATGATTCTATGAAAAATATTAGCAGCTTCAGTGTACGTGGCATAAGCAAATTCTGTGTGTCATTTCACATATTTTTTAGACCAGCTCATGCACCAGCAGAAGAGAATACAGGTCTGACATGATGTAAACGACTAACGGAGAGGAAGGTGCAGGAGTATCTCGAGCTCAATATCAAGGCCATCAGGTGGAATTTGGACCCATTTGCATTTTGGTAGTCAAAAATGGAAGAGTGGCCTGAGCTCGCCTGTCATGCCTTGGAGGTTTTGTCATGCTTGGTAGCCAGCATTCTCTCAAAACGTGTCTTCAGTGCTGCTGGTGGTCTCCTGAAATTGTAGACTTCCTAACTTTCATCAAGAAGAACAAGTCATGGATTTCCAATGACTTTTGCATTCCAGTCGCAGACATGACAGACTAGGCTATTGCAGTCTGACACGTTTATTGTGGCTTCTGTGCCTACTGTTGCTACTGCTGCTGATGTTACAAACATTTTTTTTTTAATGTGGAGACTCCAAGTTTGGTCTCCATATGGTGTGTTGCCTGTAGTGGAAGGGGTGTCACAGCACAATTATACTATTTCTACTCTGGGAAAATTGATGCCACTTTAGTGGTGTGTGACAATAATTTTTTGAAATGTGGAGACACCAAGTTGGGACTCCATCTGGTGGGTTGCCTGTAGTGAAAGGGTTCTCAGAGGCCCATTATACTGTTTCAACTCTGGGGAATATGATGCCACTTTAGTGCTGTGTGACAATAATTTTTTGAAATGTGGAGATTCCAAGTTGGGACTCCATCTGGTGGGTTGCCTGTAGTGGAAGGGGTGTCAGAGGCCCATTATACTGTTTCTACTCTGGAAAATATAATGTAACTTTAGTGGTGTGTGACAACAATTTTTTGAAATGTTTGTACTCCAAGTTGGGTCTTTATCTGTTGGGTTGACTGTAGTGGCACGGGCATCAGAGGGTCGTTATACTATTTCTACTCTGGGGAATTTGATGCCACTTTAGTCGTGTAGGACAATTATTTTGTGAAATGTGGAGATTCCAAGTAACGTCTCCATCTGGTGGGTTGCCTGTAGTGGAAGTGGTGTCAGAGGCGCATTATACTATTTCTAATATGGGGAAACTGATGCCATTTTAGTGGTGTGTGAGAATATTTTTTATAAATGTGGAGACTCCAAGCTGGGTCTCCCTCTGGCGTGTTGCCTGTAGTGGAATAGTTGTCAAAAGCCCATTGTACTGGTTCTACTCTGTGGAAATTGATGCCACTTTATTCGTGTGTGACAAAAATTTTTTGAATGTTTGCACTCAAAGTTGGGTCTCCATCTCGTGGGTTACTTGTAGTGGAAAGGATGTCAGAGGCCCATTACTCTATTTCTATTTTGGGGAAATTGATACCACTTTATTGGTGTGTAGCAATTTTTTAAAAATGTTTGCACTACAAGTTGGAATTAGAGATGGTCTATTTCACCATGGATGGAAGACACCCCTTGTCAGAAAGGAAAAGAGAAGACTAACAAAGGACACAGGCAGAGGCGCACATGAATGACAGTGGTTAGAGAGGTGTTAGTATTTTGATATTCAGGCTAAATATTGGTGAATAAATGTGAATTGTCAGCTCTGCTCAAGGACCTTAAGGAAGAAGTTGTTCTTCATTTGCATTGGATCCTCAGTGAAATGTAACAAATGTTTACAGATCTCTGAAGTCAACACTTACTTTCTGACCAGAATGGTTTTCTACATTTGCATAACTTGAAGCTCACGGACCCACCATTTAAAAGCTCCAATGGGGTTCTATACCAGGGACAGGAAATTATTCATTTGAGGAAAGCGTTTGCAAATATCCAATTAGGAGAAGGAGCCACCACTCCTTCTGGGCATGAAATTCCACAAAGGCTTAGAACACGGTGGAGCAGGAGTTCTTATGTAGGGTAATGAAGTAGTTTGGGCTTGGTGAGAATTTTACTAGGTGGATCCAAGGCCGGAACAAGGTATTTTGGTGCCGTAGGCAGATGAAGCCGATGGTGCCCCCCCTCCGCTGAACTTTCAGTCCCTAAGTAAAGGAATGGGTCAGAGACTAAAGCGACAGGTCCCCTAACGCCCCTGTCCTTTCCTTCTGATGGGTTAAGTAGCAAGCTGTTAAGACTACTATCAATAGAATTTCTACCTTTTTCACTCAAAAATACCAGCAAAAGTAAAAAGAGTGATGTGATGTACTTTAGAGAAGTGGCTCAACAGGGAGTATTTTTTTTAAGATAGATATAGAATCATTCATTGTTTAAGGACCATTAAGAGAATACAAATCGCTATATTCCTCCCTGACAGACTATATTTTAAATCTCAGACCTAGTGATGGTCATGGAAACTAATATAGCTTAACTATAATGGGGGCTGTTTGGTTTCAGTTAAGATGTCCAGCATTTGGAAGACATCATAATAGAAACTAAACAGACCCTATTATAGATATAGGGATACATATGATGATTTTACTCCCATCAGGGTAGTTCTGGTGCCGTATTTCTGTATTGATGGTGCTTCTGCTGATGTATTCATGTATGGATGGTGGTTCTAACAATGTATTTATGTAGTAATGAATGTTCTGGTGACTGATTCATAACCAGAACCATCATCAATATAAAACCAAAATCATCCTCACTACATAAATTGAACACCAGAGCTATCACTAGTACATACATACGGCACCAGAACCATCATTAGTAAATAACTATGTCGTTAGAACTTCCATCAGTATATGAAAATGGCACCAGAACCACCATCAGTAGATAAATGCATCACCAGAAAGCTCATCAGTACAGGACTACATCACCAGAACCACTATCAGTACATTAATGTGTCACCAGAACCACAGCCAGTGAAATAAGTACATCAGCACCATTATCTACATAATTACGGCACCAGAACTGTAAGGAAAACACACGAGAGGAGAGATGGAGGATACGGAGCTTACACAGCCACAGCTCTCTGGCGCCCCCTTATCCTCAGGTCAGTCAGGGAACTCCACCTAGGTTATGGAGTTGCCGGAGAGGCTGCCCTGTCATTTACTGGTTATCAGGGCACTCTGCAGTGATTGCTGCGTTCGTTGGGTCTGGAAAGATATTGAGAGTCCAAACTTGGGTCGGCTAAGTGGTTCTGGAGAGCCAGTCTCGATGCTTAGTATCTGGGGCAACTAGAAATATATGAGACAATGGTACTCTCATAATTCATCTCTAGGTGTCGGTGACGCTCAGTCTAGATCTTCCTTTGGTGTTGGCCACCTTGCAGAAAAGATAGCAGGCGGTTCTAGCTCTTGCCGTCATTAACACGTGGCCTCTAATTCTCTGACCAAATGGTGAAGTTCTGTTCTTTTGGGGATTTGTGTACTTATCCCAAGAGTGGGGGGCCACTTCAGGAGTGGAGGAAGATCTCTGGACAATATATTGGGCCTGAATAGTACATCCAAAATGGAGTCTCCCTCATCCCTCACTTGGGGCTGTTTGGTTTCAGTTAATATGTCCAGCATTTGGAAGACATCATAATAGAAGCTAAACAGACCCTATTATAGATATAGGGATACATATGATGATTTTACTCCCATCATGTTAGTTCTGGTGCCATATACCTTGTGAGAATCAGGGAGGAATAGTGGATGAGGGCAGGTATATCTCGCCCAGATACCTTTCCTATGTGGCCTGGTCCGGTCAGTATCTCACCTGGTGACTAATGAATAATGGGAAGCGGATATAAAAGGAGGCCAGGTGGTGTGTTAGTAGCTCAGCCTGGGGAACACAGAGAGCCTGTCTGTGTGAGCGACACTTGTGAGTGAAAGCTGTGCTTACAGTAATGCTGGTTTGGGTGGCTGGGAGAAGCCCTCCAGTTGGTAGTTAGTACGGACCCTGTTTAGTTAGTGCCGGACAGGCAAGGAATTGTTTTATGTTTATTTTCCTGTATGTTTTGCTTTCACCTGAAATAATCCTGACCCAGCGTCAGTTATGTCCAAAACCCGGCTGTGCACCTGAGTTTCATGCTAAACCCACGTGACCTTTGACCCCAGCAAAGGTGATCCCGGAGTGTTTTATCACACCCTGTATTGATGGTGCCTCTGGTGATATATTCATGTATGGATGAAGGTTCGTATAATGTAGTGATGAATGTTCTGGAGATTGATTCGTAACCAGAACCATCATCAATATGAAACCAAAATCATCATAAGTACATAAATTGAACACTAGAGCTTTCACTAGTACATACATACGGCACCAGAACCATCATTAGTAAATAACTATGTCACTACAGCCTCTATCAGTATATGAATATGGCACCAGAAGCACCATCAGTAGATAAATGTATCACCAGAAAGATCATCAGTACAGGACTACATCACCAGAACCACTATCAGTACATTAATGCGTCACCAGAACCACAGCCAGTAAATAAATACACCACCATCATTATCTACATAAATACGGCACCAGAATCATCACTGGTAAATAACTATGTCACTAGAGCCACTATCAGTACATGAATACAGCCCAATAGCCAGCATCAGGAGATAAAGGCATCACCAGAATCATCATCAGTACATGAATACATCACAAGAACCACAGCCAGTAAATAAATACAACATCATCATCATCATCAGTGTATGTGGACACCACCAAAACTATCACTAGTACATGAATACATCACCAGAACCACCATCAGTACTGTTGGGGTGATCTCGTAATGTGAGATCTTAGTGACTGCCTGCCCCTGACCTGATAAATATGAGCCGAATGCATGCATAGAAGACGGACATCAGACACAAGGTCAGGTGTGCTCCTCTCTTGGCCAGTGCTGTCACAGAACTGACTTTATTAGTATAAACAAAAGACCATTGCTCAGCTTCTCCGGAGCCATTGTACCAGTCTGTATAAGGTCCGTGCTAAGTCTATTCCACATATGGTCTTCAGTGTATCCTCATCACATTCCAAGGATTCTAGGGCATAGTTCCAGCATATAGACACCACCTTGCCACACCACGTCTGAACTAGCTTATGTTAGATTAATAATTGATTTCATTAGCCGTTCTCTCCTTCACAGTACAGCAATAAGTTGTATTGTCAAGTCAGGCCCATATACCGTATATACTCGCGTATAAGCCGAAATTTTCAGCCCATTTTTTTGGCTGAAAGTCCCCCTCTCGGCTTATACGCGAGTCATATATGCCAGGGGGTCGTGGGGTGGGGCGGGGGTGTCAGATCACACTGAGCCCCTCTGGCACGGTCTCTGCAGCCCCCTGCTTGTCCCACTGTCTCAGGCTCCTTCCTTCAGCGGTCATGTGGTACTGCTCATTAAAGTCATGAATATGCGCATATTTATGACTTTAATGAGCGGTACCACGTGACCGCTGAAGGAAGGAAGGGAAACCTTCGGAGAATGGGGCTGCAGAGACCACGCCAGGAGGGGGTAAGTATACCCGCTATTCACCTGTCCCCATTCCAACGCTGCTCTCCGCTGTCTGCCGCGTCCTCTGTTAGTGACATTCAGGCAGCAGAGGGCGCGATGACATGGTTACTGCGCGCTGTGCCCTCTGCTGCCTGAACATCACTGACGGAGGACACGGCAGACACCGGCACCTGTTCCCCAGTGAAGGAGAGGTGAGTATGTCTTTTTTTTATTTGCAGCAGCATATGGGGTATAATCTATGGAGCAGCATATGGGGGCATAATCTGGGGGCAGCATATGGGGGCATAATCTAAGGAGAATTTTATGTAGCAGCATATGGGGCATAATCTATGGAGCACCTTATGGGGCAGCATATGGGGGCATAATCTATGGAGCATCTTATGGGGCAGCATATGGCGGCATAATCTTTGGAGCAGCATATGGGGCCTATTCTATGGAGCAACTTATGGGGCAGCATATGGGGGCATAATCTATGGAGCATCTTATGGGGGCATAATATATGGAGCATCTTATGGGTCCTATTCTATGGAGCATCTTATGGGGCCATTATTAACCTTTGTGCAGCATTATATGGGGTGTATTTTGTATGGAGCAATATATGGGGCTCCTGATTCAATATGGATGTTCAAAAACATTTAATCTACTGATGTCTCAATTACAGTAATTTTACTTTTATTGGTATCTATTTTTATTTTTGAATTTTACCAGTAGCTGCTGCATTTTCCACCCTAGGCTTATACGCGAGTCAATAAGTTTTCCCAGTTTTTTGTGGAAAGAGTAGGGGGGTCAGCTTATACACGGGTCGGCTGATACACAAGTATATACGGTACATTTGGTATTCAATTAAATTAAATGATTATTAAGAAAAAATCAAGACAATTAATGCAGGGGTGAGAATAAATTACTCACCCGGCCTCCGCTCCCACGCCGCAGTCGCCCTCCGCTCCCACGCCGCAGCCTCTCTCCACCTGACAGCCGCGGCGGTCACCTGAGACAGGCCCGCGACCGATGCCTTCCCTGCATGCTATGCACATGCGCCATAGGCCGCGCCTCCTTCCTGCTTCTTATGCTCCGGCTGTGCCCTGACCAGGAAGCACCTTTGGACCAATGGCTGACCAGACGGAGCCATATCAGGCCGCTTCCCCCTGAGGGAGGCGCCTGATCGTTGTGTTTCCTGACACTCTGGCCTCGCTCCATCGTGCACACTCTGCTCCTGCAGTTCCTGTCTCGGCTGCTCTTCACAGCAGCTTCTCAGTCCTGCTACCCGTGTTCCTGGTGTTCCCCTTCCGACGCCCCGCCTCGCCAAGCCGCCTCGTTTCACCGGGGATCCCAAGCTCTGTAGGGGGTTCTTAAATAAGTGTAGTCTCCACTTTGAATGGCTACCGCAGCAATATCCCTCGGACCGGGCCAAAGTGGCCTTCATCATGTCCCATCTGGAGGGAGAGGCCCTGTCTTGGGTAAACCCGCTCTGGGAGCGTGACGACCCGGTCGTTTCGAGTCTCCCGGTTTTCCTGGATACATTTCGTAAGGTTTTCGATGAGTCACTCTTTAACTTACACCAGGGTTCTCTCACCGTCGGACAGTACGCTATTCGCTTTCGCACTATTTCCTCCGAGCTCGGCTGGAATAACGCAGCTTTGGTGGGGGCATTCTGGCGCGGTCTTTCTAGTAAAATAAAGGATGAACTCGCAGGTCGAGATACCCCGTCCACCTTAGAGGACCTTATCTCGCTGGCTACCCGCATTGACCTGCGCTTCCTGGAGCGCGCTCGGGAGTCAGCGAGAGACAGGCGCTCCTCCAGGTCAGTTTCTCCTTTCACTTAGTCTGCCAGCTCCCGTTCAGTCGGATCTTCTTCCCTCTCTTTGGGTGAGCCCATGCAGATAGATCATCTCAGGTTGGCCGAGTTACGTCAGAGAGAGAGACGGGCACAAGGTCTGTGCCTCTATTGCGGTCATTTGTCACACTATATCCGCACCTGTCCTAAGAGACAGGGAAACTGTTAGGCGTCAGATTCCTGGCACTGCACAGCGGGAATCCAGAGACAGACATCCTACGGTCTCCCATTCCTCTCCGACTGCTTGGACTCCTGCTCAGCAATCTCGGCTGGCCAGGCATCTCCCTCTGACTCGTTCTGTGAGCCTGGATGTTGCTGCCACCTCTGGTGCAGCAATGGTGATGCAACCTGCTTTGCAGGGAACTGCTCCTGAGGCTAAGTCCTCATGCCGTGCTACTAGGCATGCCCACAACTTGTCCTCTCAGTGGAGAGCAGGGGTCACATGTGCAGGTCATATGTCAGATCTGATTGGTCCTTCCTATAGTACTGGAAGGCCCCGGAAGCGCATGGCTATAAAAAGCCCGCATGGCGGCTTGGCCATGCGCTAGTGTAGCATATTATGCTGTGTGTGTATGGTGATGGATGCATGGACTGGTGACTGACTCATTTGAAACCCCTTCCCTCGGTTATTACGAATGGTGACAGATTGTTGGGTCGTCAGCTCCAGGTTGTGGCCAGCTACACGCCACTGTGCCTCCTGCACGACACACTAGCGTCCGACGGTGCTCGGTCGTTCCGGCGCCGTCGCTCAGCAGCGATAGTTATTGCCGCGCTGCGGTTGCAGCATTCTTGGCGTCTGCGGTTGCAGCGTCATTCGCTGGGTATCCTGTGAAGTAAACAGGGCCAGCGTCCTCATACAACTCTGTTGTCTTAGCGACTCTGTGTGTGAACAGAGCCGTACTTAGCGTTCGGGTGACGTTAACCCGAGCGCAGTACCTCACCTTTCAGTGCATCCTCCATTACTTAGCAGCGGTCTTGTCACCTACCGCACGGTGGACCCCGGGCGGCGAACGCACCTCCTATTATTTATATCTGGTGCGTTCCGCCGACCCTAACATTACACTAGCGCCAGGGTCTGGCTAGTAATGGCGGATGAACAGCGACTGCTGCAGCACATCCGGCAGCTGCAGGGCAGGTTGGCGGCTCTCGAGCGTTCAGCCTCAGCTGCGGATGTTACTGCAGTCGCTGTTCAGGCAGCCACAGAGGCTGTTTCCCGTGTGACCACTGCCATCCCTGTCCCGACTTTGTCCCACCTCCCGCTGCCCGAAAAGTTCTCGGGTGATAGTGCAGCTTGTAGGGGTTTCGTAAGCCAGTGCTCTATACAGCTGGAGCTGCTGGCCGCCCGATTCCCCTCCGAGCGGGCTAAAGTGGGATTTATTATTTCCCTTCTGTCGGGCAGGGCTTTGGAGTGGGCCACACCGCTGTGGGAGCGTGGTGATCATGTGGTGCAGGGTGCTTCGCGGTTCTTAGACACTCTGAAACAGGTCTTCCTGGGACCACGAGTCACCCATGACACCGCGCTCCGGCTGCTGGCACTGTCACAGGGCTCATCCATGGTCAGTCACTTCGCCATCCAGTTCCGGACGCTGGCCTCAGAATTAGAGTGGCCAGATAAGGTCCTCATTCCGGCGTTCTGGAGAGGTTTGGATGGCCATGTGAGGGACGTTCTGGCCACCAGGGAGATTCCCGCTACACTGGAGGAGCTTATCTCTGTCTCCACCCGAATCGATCTTCGCTTCATCAAGCGAAGGTTGGAACGGGACCAGTGTAGGCAGAGGTTTAGGTTGGCACCTTGTTTTTCTAGACCTCTGGAATCCCCCGATCGGGCGTCCGAGCGTCAGGGGGCTTCCCGTGAGGGATCTAGACTCCAGTCCGCTCGAGCTCCTGTGAGCTGTCATATTTGTAGGCAGGCCAGTCACCTCGCCAACCGGTGCCCACAGCAGCAGGGAGAACGCTCGCGCCTAGTGGCCGTAGGAGGCGGCGCACTAAAGCCAGCGACGTTTTCCTCCAAGGGGACTCTTGGGTTTAATTCTTCCACTCTGGCGGTGGAGGTTTGCGTGGATTCCGGGGCGGAGGGCAATTTTATGTCGTCAGCCTTCGCCCAACGGCACGCTATACCTCTGGTTATGATGTCTACACCAGTCACCGTCAGAGTGGTAAACGGCACCACTCTACCCTCGCAGATAACTCACCAGACCGTCCCCTTGGTACTCTCTGTGGCTCCGTCTCATCAGGAGACGATATCCCTCCTCGTCATGCCCGAGGGTATTGACCAGGTACTTCTAGGGGTTCCCTGGCTGTGGTATCACTCCCCCCCATATAGAGTGGTCCTCAGGGATGATTATTGGGTGGAGTAAGTCATGTGAGGGTAGATGTCTGAGGGAGTGCGTTCAGGTTGCCTCCACCGAGGTTCCCGCTGATCTCTCCTCGCTCCCCAAACACTATCGGCAGTATGCAGACATGTTCTCCAAAAAGGCGGCGGAGACGCTTCCACCGCATCGCCCCTATGACTGTCCTATTGACCTCTTGCCTGGTGCTGAGCCTCCTCGGGGTCGAGTCTTTCCCCTATCTCTCCCGGAGACTGAGGTCATGTCTCAGTACATCAGGGAGAATCTGGCAAGAGGATTCATTAGGAAGTCAGTGTCACCAGCGGGGGCGGGATTCTTCTTCGGCCAGAAGAAGAGTGGGGAATTATGTCCTTGCATTGATTACAGGGGTCTTAACGCCATCACCGTTAAGAATAAATATCCACTGCCCCTGATATCAGAACTGTTTGATAGGCTACGAGGAGCGAGGGTATTTTCCAAACTTGATCTGCGGGGGGCTTACAACCTGATTCGCATCCGTGATGGGGATGAATGGAAGACGGCATTTAACACCAGGGACGGGCACTATGAATACCTGGTGATGCCCTTCGGGCTCTGTAATGCCCCGGCCGTCTTCCAGGACTTTGTGAACGATATCTTCCGGGATATGCTTACCACCTCGGTTGTAGTCTATCTGGATGATATCCTCATCTACTCTCCAGATATTGACTCCCACCGGAGAGAAGTTTGCAAAGTTTTCGATCGCCTGCGGGCGAACTCCCTCTATGCCAAGTTGGAGAAGTGTGTGTTTGAGCAGGAGCCCTTGCCTTTCCTGGGCTATATCATCTCGGCCCAGGGATTGGCCATGGATCCTGCCAAGCTACAGGCGGTGATGGATTGGCAGGAACCTCATTCTCTCAAAGCGGTGCAGCGCTTTGTGGGGTTCATAAATTATTATCGCCAATTCATCCCCCACTTCTCGACTTTGGTAGCACCCTTGGTAGCCCTCACCAAGAAGGATGCAAATCCCAAGTTGTGGTCGGAACCGGTCTCCAAGGCCTTCTCCACCATTAAGTCCCATTTCGCTAGCGCTCCCATTCTACATCGCCCCGATGTAGACAAGCCCTTCATTCTGGAAGTGGATGCCTCTTCCGTCGGTGCTGGAGCAGTCCTGTTCCAGAAGGACACACAAGGTCGGAAGCATCCATGCTTCTTTTTCTCCAAGACCTTCACACCGGCGGAGAGGAATTATGCCATCGGGGACAGGGAGTTGCTAGCGATGAAGTTGGCCTTCTCGGAGTGGAGACACCTCCTGGAGGGGGCTCGTCACCCTTTCCTGGTGTTCACCGACCACAAAAACTTGGTGTATTTACAAACAGCCCAGCGGCTAAACTCTCGCCAGGCTAGATGGTCCTTGTTCTTTTCCCGGTTCCATTTCACCCTCCACTTTCTCTCCGGGGAGAAGAACGTCCGGGCCGATGCTCTCTCCCGCTCCGTGGTGTCATCGGAGGAAGAGGAGGAGGAGCCTCGGCTGATCGTCCCATCCGAAAGCCTGAGGACTGTGGCTCCGGTTGCCCTTGAGTCTGTGCCTCCGGGAAAGACATTTGTCCCTGCCCGTCTGCGACCGGAGGTCCTCTCTTGGGCTCACTCGTCCAGAGTGGGTGGACATTTTGGGACAAAACGGACCTCCGACCTTTTGGCGAGGACGTACTGGTGGCCACATATGGCGTGTGACGTCAAGGACTATATTGAGGCATGCGTCTCTTGCGCCTGGAATAGGTCCTCTCGGCAGCGGCCCGCTGGGCTTCTTTTCCCTCTGCCGATAGCAGACAGGCCCTGGGAGATGGTCGGTATGGACTTTGTGGTGGGGCTACCCAGGTCCAGCGGCAGCACGGTCATTTGGGTTGTCACCGACCATTTCTCTAAGATGGTGCACCTGGTACCTCTCTCCCGGTTACCATCAGCGCGGGGCCTGGCAGTCTTGTTCATCAAGCACGTTTTCCGCCTGCACGGCATGCCCGACAAGATTGTCAGTGACCGAGGTCCTCAGTTTGCGTCCCGGTTTTGGAGAGAGCTCTGTTCTCTACTCAGCATTGAGCTGAATCTCTCCTCGGCCTATCATCCCGAGACGAATGGGTTGGTAGAGAGAGCCAACCAGACCTTGATAACATATCTTCGACATTTTGTCTCAGCCAGGCAGGACGACTGGGCATCCTTGCTGCCGTGGGCAGAGTTCGCGTTGAACAATGCTGTGGCCGACTCTACCGGTCAAACCCCATTCCTCCTAAATTACTGTCAGCATCCGCGCGTTCCTGTGCCCATGCCCGTGTCTTCCACCGACTCCAGGGTGGCAGACTGGGCGGTGGAGGCACGTGACATTTGGGATCGCACCCAGGATGCTATCCGAGCTTCCAAGGAGAGAATGAGGATCTCCGCTGACGCACACCGGCATCCTGCTCCAAGCTTCTCCCCTGGCGACATGGTATGGCTCTCTACCCGAAACATTAAACTGCGGGTTGAGTCGCCCAAGTTCGCGCCACGATACATTGGCCCATTCAAGGTCCTTGACCGACTTAGCTCGGTGGTCTACCGTCTGGCTCTTCCTCCACATTTGGCCATCTCGGACTTGTTCCATGTGTCCCTCCTCAAACCAGTTCACATGGCCCGGTTTTCCGAGCCATCTGCCGGGTCATCAGACTTATCGTCTGACGAGTTTGAGGTTAATGCCATCGTGGGGCGCAAGTTTGTCCGTGGCAAAAAATTTTATTTGGTGGACTGGAAGGGTCATGGTCCCGAGGCTCAGACCTGGGAGCCGGTAGAAAACATTCACGCACCGCTCCTGATCGCGGCTTTTGAGCGCAGTGAGGCTCAGAGGGGAGGGGGCCCTAGGAGGGGGGGTAATGTTAGGCGTCAGATTCCTGGCAATGCACAGCGGGAATCCAGAGCCAGACATCCTGCGGTCTCCCATTCCTCTCCGACCGCTCGGACTCCTGCTCAGCAATCTCGGCTGGCCAGGCATCTCCCTCTGACTCGTTCTGTGAGCCTGGATGTTGCTGCCACCTCTGGTGCAGCAATGGTGATGCAACCTGCTTTGCAGGGAACTGTTCCCGAGGCTAAGTCCTCATGCCGTGCTACTAGGCATGCCCACAACTTGTCCTCTCAGTGGAGAGCAGGGGTCACATGTGCAGGTCCTATGTCGGATCTGATTGGTCCTTCCTATAGTACTGGAAGGTCCCGGAAGCGCATGGCTATAAAAAGCCCGCATGGCGGCTCGGCCATGCGCTAGTGTAGCATATTATGCTGTGTGTGTATGGTGATGGATGCATGGACTGGTGACTGACTCATTTGAAACCCCTTCCCTCGGTTATTACGAATGGTGACAGATTGTTGGGTAGTCAGCTCCAGGTTGTGGCCAGCTACACGCCACTGTGCCTCCTGCACGACACACTAGCGTCCGACGGTGCTCGGTCGTTCCGGCGCCGTCGCTCAGCAGCGATAGTTATTGCCGCGCTGCGGTTGCAGCATTCTTGGCGTCTGCGGTTGCAGCGTCATTCGCTGGCTATCCTGTGAAGTAAACAGGGCCAGCGTCCTCATACAACTCTGTTGTCTTAGCGACTCTGTGTGTGAACAGAGCCGTACTTAGCGTTCGGGTGACGTTAACCCGAGCGCAGTACCTCACCTTTTGGTGCATCCGCCATTACTTAGCAGCGGTCTTGTCACCTACCGCACGGTGGACCCCGGGCGGCGAACGCACCTCCTATTATTTATATCTGGTGCGTTCCGCCGACCCTAACAGAAACGACTCCACCTAGGTCAGGCAAGAGAGGCCTTCCTAGGTGATGATGATTCCTCTCAACCCCTTACGATTTCTGTGCTTTTGGTTTCAGGGGGGAGGCGTGGTTCCGAGGTGGCCTACGTGGATTCGGGCTCAGCGGGTAACTTCATTCGGCCGGAAGAGGTAGACAAATACCAAATTCCTGTGGTCACTCTATCTAACCCAATTCAGATTGCCACCGTGGATGGCAAACCGCTACAGGTGACCGTCACCTTGGTCACTGAAGAGGTGGAGTTGCAAATCAGAGCCTTACATCGAGAGAAAATAGCCTTTTACGTTTTACCTAAGCTCTCTCACGTCATTCTACTCGGTCTTCCATGGTTAAGGACTCATCAGCCTGTTCTCGACTGGTCTTCTGGGGAGATACTCCGCTGGGGGCACCCGTGCCAAGCTCGCTGTCTGACTCCTGTCCGCCTGGCGGCCGCTCCACGGTCACCTCCAGGCCTCCCGGGTCTTCCTCCAGCTTACAGCTCCTACGCCGATGTTTTTGATAAGAAGGAAGCGGAGGTCCTCCCTCCACACCGGCCGTTTGACTGCCCAATTGAACTTGTTTCCGGATCAACCCCCCAAGGGGCAGAATCTACCCTCTGTCTCCCACAGAGACCACCGCCATGCCCGAGTACGTCCGAGAGAACCTCGCCAAAGGCTTTATACGGAAATCCTCTTCGCCCGCGGGAGCCAGGTTCTTCTTCGTCAAAAAGAAGGACGGAACTCTACGGCCATGCATTGACTATAGGGGCTTGAATGAGATTACCATCAAGAACAGGTACCCTCTTCCACTCATTCCGGAACTGTTTGACCGTCTCAGAGGGGCTCGGGTCTTTACCAAGCTGGACCTCAGAGGAGCCTACAATCTGGTCCGTATCCGTGCAGGTGACGAGTGGAAGACCGCTTTCAACACTCGAGATGGCCATTACGAGTACCTGGTCATGCCCTTCGGTCTTTGCAATGCTCCTGCAGTCTTTCAAGAGTTCGTCAATGAGATCTTCCGGGATCTCTTGTACTCCTGTGTGGTCGTGTACTTAGACGACATCGTCGTCTTCTCGCCGGACCTCTCCTCCCACAGAAAGTGTGTCCGCCTGGTGATTCAGCGCCTTCGGGAGAACCGTCTGTATGCGAAGATCGAGAAATGTCTCTTCGAACAGACCTCTCTGCCATTCCTGGGTTACATTATCTCCGACGTTGGTCTAAGGATGGATCCCGAGAAGTTGTCTGCCATCCTCAAATGGCCTCGCCCCGTCGGATTGAAGGCGATACAACGATTCCTCGGGTTCGCCAACTATTACCGGCAATTTGTCTCCCACTTCTCCGCGATCACAAGACCCATTTCTGTGCTCACCCGTAAAGGATCTACTTCCAAGGATTGGTCTCCTGAGGCAGAGGAGGCCTTTCTGAACCTAAAACGGGCTTTCTCCACGGCTCCGGTCCTTCATTGCCCTGAGAGCGATCGACCTTTTGTACTCGAGGTGGACGCTTCCTCGACTGGTGCCGGGGCGGTGCTGTCCCAGAGAACCGCCTCCGGTCGCCTGCACCCTTGTGGCTTCTTCTCGAAGGCCTTTTCTCCATCCGAGTGTAACTGCTCGATCGGTGACCGGGAACTTTTGGCCATCAAGTTGGCCTTGGAGGAATGGCGCCACCTCCTGGAAGGAGCCGTCCATCCTTTTGTCATCTTCTCGGACCACAAGAATCTGGCCTATCTCCAGTCTGCCCAGAGACTAAACCCTCGCCAGGCCAGATGGTCTTTATTTTTTGCCCGATTTGATTTCGAGCTTCGATTCCGTCCTGGCAACAAGAATTCCAAAGCCGACGCCCTGTCCAGGGTCTTCCAACCACACGAATCCACGGAGGAACTGTCGCATATCATTGATCCCACTAGAATCATCACCGTGGCTCCAGTGAACTGGCTTACTCCTCCACCTGGCAGGACGCTTGTGCCAGAGAATCTCAAGCAAAAGGTTCTTCTATGGGGGCACTCCTCCAAACTGGCCGGCCATGCCGGAACTAAGAAGACCCTTGACCTTATCAAACGTCACTACTGGTGGCCCTCACTTCGCCAAGATGTACTCGACTTTGTGGCTTCTTGTCCATCCTGTGCAAAAAACAAGGTGCCACGGAGATCTCCGTCCGGCTTGTTGCTTCCGTTGCCTGTCCCTACGGTTCCTTGGGAGAACATTGCCATGGATTTCATCACCGACCTACCCTGCTCTGCAGGCTGCTCAGTCATTCTGGTGGTGGTGGATCATTTTTCCGAGATGGCTCACTTCATTCCTCTGCCCGGTCTTCCCTCAGCGCCAGAGCTGGCCGAAATCTTCATTCATCAAGTCTTCAGGCTTCATGGACTACCTCGACGCATTCTGTCTGACCGAGGGGTTCAGTTTACCTCCAAGTTCTGGCGTTCGCTTTGTAAGCTCATGAACGTTTCCCTCGACTTCTCCTCGGCCTACCATCCACAGTCCAACGGACAAGTAGAGCGTACCAACCAGACGCTTACGGGATACTTACGTCACTTCTCTAACGCCCACCAGAACGATTGGGTCAACTTATTCCCCTGGGCAGAGTTCGCTTATAACAACCATGCTGGTGAGTCTTCGGCCAAGTCTCCGTTTTTCATTGTTTTTGGCAGACATCCCGATGTTACTGTCGTCCTACTCCAGTCCTGCCTTGTGTTCCTGCTGTCCTACTCCAGTCCTGCCTTCGGTGTTCCTGTTGTCCTACTACAGTCCTGCCTTGTGTTCCTGCCGTCCTACTCCAGTCCTGCCTTCAATGTTCCTGCCGTCCTACTCCAGTCCTGCCTTCAGTGTTCCTGCCGTCCTACTCCAGTCCTGCCTTCAGTGCTCCTGCCGTCCTACTCCAGTCCTGCCTTCAGTGCTCCTGCCGTCCTACTCCAGTCTCAGTCTTACTCCGGTCCATCCAGAGCCGCCCCTCTCGGTACCGGCTACCGTGGTACTCGAACCCCTGGGCCTGCTCCTAACGGTCCCTGTATAGGGGTCGGTTCCACCTGGCAGCTCGCCCGGGGTCCCTCGGTGCCACGGTCCAGAGGGTCCACTCTCGGAGTTTCCCGCTCCAGACCACCCGCGCTAACAGGGGCAACACAAGGAGTCTATTGCACAGATATTATGCACTTCAATGTACTATGGCTATATAGGATGTAATATGGTTGTAAAAAGAATTAATAAGCCACAAAAAATAAGAAAATTGATATACTGATATTATACATAATCATAAAGTGCAAATAGTGAAAAAATCATTCATAAAAAGCACAAATTTGTAAAGACCAATCTATATATAAAAAGTGCAATGTCCAGAAATTCACAGACAGTGGGCTTAGGCACAAGTTTGTAAAGACCAATACATATATAGAGTGCAATATGCACGAATTCATAGACAGTGGGCTTAGGCCCACAACCGTAAAAATGTATATCACTAATTCAACAAATGACTAGTGTAGATAGCCATGTGGGCAGAGATAAATATATGTCACAACAGATATCCATTTAAATAAAAATGCTCAGTGGCAGGTTCTAAATAGAGGTGCCAATGACAATTAGTCATATATGCGGCTGCAAGTAAACTGTATTGAAAAGAACATATACATGTGCCAAAAAATTGCACTCAATCAATATCTTATGCCAATGTGCGATAGATCCCCAGGATGCGCCCGTCCCCGACGCGCGTTTCGACGTCTGCCTTCGTCAGTTTTTTTTTCGTTGTGATATGATTTGATATCCGATTTGTCCTTATTTGTCTTATATTGTCCATTTGTGCTTTGATAAGGCTTATTATATAATTTTTAACACCATTTATAATTTTCCTTAAACATGCAACTTTGACCTTGGTATTTTGTTGAACCATATACATTTGGATCTCATGAACCAACAACTCCCAATATGTATTAAACAATGATAAGGAGATGCTGGGAGTGGTTGTTATCAGTCATTATCAGACTGCGGACCATGCAGGAACCACAATACTGATGAAACGCAGGCATATGTAAATGTTTACATCCAGGTACCTAATAGGGGACATCTTCTCTGATTGAGTGGTTTCTTTCTTCTTATTTCCATCTTGACCAGATGCCATGATGACTTTTCACATCCACAGCTGTTCTCTGCAGACTTCTCTCTTCTCCAATCTTCTGGAGCACATCCCCACATGGTGACCTTAAAAGTCAAAGTGTTACTAGATTGCCTTCTGCACAAAGATATCTGTCCATACTATGCCCTAAATAAGCCTCCTATGGTGTATGGCCTCTACACTGTCTGCCTTACTAATCCACAACCACATTACTGTGTGCCATTATCAGCTATAACTGCTACAATGTCATTTTTTCTTCTCCAGCCAGATGGCGTCGCCGTCAGGATATGTGCACACGATGCATATTTGCTGCGGATCCGCCGCGGATTTTTCCGCGTAGAAACGCTGCAGATCCGCACTGTGATTTACAGTACAATGTAAATCAATGGGGAAAAAAAATCCTGTGCAGAAAAATCAGTGCGAATTTGCTGCGGGTTTAAAAGAAGTGCATGTCACTTCTTTTCTGCGGTTTTGCTGCAGTTTTCCACTTGCTCCATTCTACAAAACCGCAGGTGGAAAACCGCAGTGGAAAACCGCACAAAAACCGCAAAAAAAAGGAAGAAATCCGCAGGAAAAATGCAGGTCATTAAATCCGCGGGAGGATCCGCACCGTGTGCACATGGCCTCACCTGCACAACAGCAGCTATTGGATCTCTATACAAACCGATATCTGCTGCTGCGCAGGCTCCCCGGCGCCATTTTCAAAATGACTTTCTTTTTTTTCCCTCGCTCAAGTAAATCTGCAAAAGGCATTCAGTGCACAGTAACCATGCGATTATGATGAAGCGCATTTATCATGCAAACTGCAGGGCAGGGCAGTGAGAGATCAGTGGGGGGTCAGTAGTCTGCATTATGAATATCTCATCGGAGCACCACATACATGAACCCCGTCCTAGGGCACGAGAATCTCAATAATATGAAGCTGAAAATAAAGATTAAGAAACAGCCACAAGACGGCTTTCATCAACCAAGGCATCATTTTATTCAGTATAACAGCACCGACCTGACATTGTGTGTAGGTCACTATGCACAATCCTGCTGACAGGTTCCCTTTAAGTAGGCGGCTTTATATCACAAGAGTGGATTTCGTTAGGAAATGGATAAGGCAAAAATGGAGCATTACAGAACAGAAGAAATTAGTAAAGAGAGTGATAAAATATGACGGTGTGGTTTTGCTCCTCTCAGAATTTTGAAAATTGTGTGAACAATTGGAAAAAAAATGTGGAGAGCATTAAACCTCGGGGGAGAGATAATCAACAGCTTAAACATCAGTGAGTTTTTTATTTTTATATATTTGCTTATGTTGTGTTTTTTATTATTATTTTTTTCTGAACAATTAGAAAAAGGTTGGGAGTGAAGGAATTAGGCCGGGGTCTCACTCGCGAGTGCAATGCAAGAAAAGTGTGCGAGTCTCTCGCCTCAATCCCCGGCACTGCCACCGGTGGCTCGGAGCAGAGCGTTCAACTGCAAAGAAATACATGCAGCCGCACACTCCGGTCCCGAGTGCCAGCGGTAGTGCCAAGTATTGAGGCCAGAGACTCTCGTGAGTGTCTCGCATTGCACTCGCAAGTGTGACCCGGCCTTAGGAAGATTGTTGTTTTTATCTGATTTCCTCTTTTTGTATCTGTACAGTATGTTTTGTACAATAAAGTTGTAAAATTCAAAAAATGAGCAAACAATTGCAGCATTCTAATGATGTCACAATGGGCTGGAGGCTATAGAATGCCCCGTCACCCAGGGTTCCGTTGAGGGTTTTAGTAGGCGTTTGTGGAGAGAGGAGTGTTGTGAGCGACTTGTGCAAATATGATGCCAAGAAAGCGATTTAAGAGTATTATAGTTCTCTGTGATGCCGAGGACAGCAGCGATGATGACGATTTACATCAGGTGAGTATCATTTTATATTCTTAAATAAATAAAAAATATTTGGGATAAAAGTTCAAGAAAAGATGGTGGGACAGAAAATAGCGCTCCAAGTAGATGAGGCGATAACTCGGATCATGATTGCAGAGTGAAGACTGCGTCACTTGTAATATTTGTGACAATATGTCCATGTACTGGATACATAACATTGTATGAAGACACATAAATGTCACCACCGCCCCTATCCATAGCCTAACCATAAGTGTCCCATACCCCCGCTATACTCTGTACGTGGAATAAGCACAGTGGAGACCACACTCATATCGCTGCCCACCTGTAATCAGTGGAATATGGGGTAAGATTATAGATTGGAGATGTTCATGGTTATAGATTCTATCTGACATGTTTGCCATTTTTTCAGTCTCATCGAAGAAAGAGGCCAATACCGAGGTCTCCAGGCCAAGATAACACCACTGGCTTCAATTCGGGCCCGACTCCGAGTTTACCAGGTACTGTAACCCTAATCTAGTGAAGTCTCTGATGTATTAATAAGCCATTGTAGTCACCGGGTGCAGATCACGTGCACATTGTGGTCAGGGATTGGATTTATCGTTATTAGTCGTCTATGGTAGAGTTTATAGCAAACATTTCTGTTCAGCATTTGGTCAGGAATATTCATGCAGGCGTTATAAAGTCAGGCAGAAATGGGATTTGGGGATTGCTTCTCATGGTGGCCATGTACAGGGCGGATTACTGGAGCTGAAGGTGATTGTTTTGCCCCATGTACCTATAGGGAAACACTGGATAATTTATTAGGATTTATTTCTTTTGATATTGAGCCTCGGTCGTTGCTATTACAATATTCTAATAAGAGAGTTATATTGTGTTTCCCCCACAGATCTGAGTTTACCACCAACAGATCATGGTCCGGACAGTACCACCTGGTAAGACACGTTTCCTCCATTACTAAGTACAAGATGGGGATTAATGATTAATGATGGCTCATTACCTGTTACATTTATTCCACAGCTCCGATGACATCATTATTGATGATGATGATGATGATTCCAATAGAGCAGCAACTTCCATGTATAATAGTAAGTTATCATTTCTAGACACAATCCAGGTTTATGTTATTGTAGAGGTAACAATTACCTTTCTGTACTGTCACAGGTCAGTTTCCAAATCTAACAATTACAAGGGCGCTGATCAGGAGTTGGAACAGCGAGCCACCTGGGAAATGTGCTGTAAATGCCAGTGTCAGAGAATGACAGCAGCATTTAACAGGTTAACAGAAGCAGGCAGAGCTCCAATCCACTCTTGGCTGTCAGAGGTAGATGATGGCTGAATGACACAACCATCATCTGCCATGAAAGAGGCGGGCTCAACTCCTTAGCCCTCTCCATTCATTCTCTACTGATGAGCGTCGTACATGGTTGTTAAGGGGTTAAATTACAGATACCTTACAGAGGTAATCCTATTTTACGCATGCTTGATTGGTGTGGATCCTGTGTCTCGGATATTTCTATATTGGGAGAGCAAGTCACCGCCATGTTGACTTATGGCCATTGTTATCCTTAGAGAATTTATTACAGATGTGCAGTACATTTGTTTGTGTCTTTTTGGAAATCCAATAGACATCAATGGAGAAATCCCTGCACCAAGGAATCCCACATCTCCATTAAAACCATGGAGGCTACCATGAATCAGCAAATGAGGTGAAAATGGAACCCTACCATTTGAGGGTCCACCCTCCGGCCATTGAGGACATGTTCACTTCTGATCTTGTACTGAGCACATACAACATTACTAAGGATATATTACCTGAGTAACAGGTGGGATAGACATCTGAGAAAGTTTATGGACCCTGATGTTGCTGAACCCCATTATAATGTCAGATCCTGATCTGAAGGGAAGATCCTGTGGATTTCTGGTGGTCTGGTCAGCTATGTCTTCTGCTGTGGTCGGATCCCATATTCATAGTCTTATTAGTCCTCTACACTCTATATTTATAGACCCCTCTCTAGTACGGGCTGCATACTAACACGTCTGATTTGAGCCTTATAAAAAGTATTTTCACTCTTCCATATTTCTGTACAGATCATTTACCATCTGACAGCGAGGAGAGCTCCGCTACAGAGGAGAGGTAAGTTAGATCCATCTACCTCTATATAAAGCCATGAACTAGGCGAGATGTTTCCTGTGGATTTATATATGATTCTTATCTTTGCCAGGACACCACGATGTAACATCCCCGGCTGTTTCCTGGAAGAAATTATTTCTCCTACTTCCATCTATGTTACCCACTTCCAGGAAAATAAGGAGGAGCTGGTGGAGCGACTGTACAACTTGTACAACCGGACAGTCTTCGATAATAAGGTATCACATCTTGTCATGGGTTTCTGGGTGATACATGACTTCTCTATTATCTCCCCCTTTAAACAATCAATTCCAAGAAAAATGGCTCTAACTTTCTGAAAGGCAGATTCCTAACCCCATTGTCATGTTTCTGTAATATAGTTATTGAATATCTCAGGTAAATCTCACTTAGTTTGGTGAATGCCGTCACCCTCTTCCCATCTGTGGGACGAGAGGAAACCTTAGATGATCCACCATGCAGAGACAAAAAGATTAGCATTTTTTAACTTGAAGTTCAAAGGATTTTTACATTTATTTATAAGAAACATTTAGTTGATATTTGGACATTTTAGAATAAGGTTATTTTTGTTCTCACATCTTGGACTTCTCGGTAGACCCCGCGCCCCATACAAGTAGACCAGTGCTGTAAATCACATATGAGAGTTGGGGACTTTGCAAGATTGGGGGTCAAAGAGTTTACAGATGTAATGGAATTTGTTTTCTTTATTTTAGCTCCCTTTGAAAATGGACATTTTGTGGAGCAAGAGGCTGACAGCATCCGCCGGCCAATGCTGTAATAGGCTGCAGAACAACCGCCGCTTCTCATATATTGAGCTTTCCGAAAAAGTCTGCGATTCTGCCGGTAGGTTTCACATCACATCCATCCTACAGCTTCATAAGACAACCTGCATACAGGGCAAAAAAACTGCTACTTGTTATGCAGAACATCTTAGAAACTCATTGTACATACTGTCATAAGAAAAACTAAGTACACCCTCTTTGAATTCTAGTATTTTACATATCAGGAGAAAATAAAAAAAAGTATCAGCTCCATAGAAAGTCCTAAAAGTAGGGAAATACAATCTCAGAAAGCAACGTGAAAAAAATATATTGCATCATTATTTAACAAAAAGTAGGCCAAAAGGCAACAACGGTGTGTGATAAAGTACACCGTCGATGCAACTTCAAGTTATTGCTGCTAAAGATGATTCTAAAAGCTATTGATTGATGGGGTGTACTTATTTTTCACTCTCTGCTTCTGCATTTTGAAGTAGGTTTCGGTAAATAAATAATGGCACGGTTGACTTGTCACGTGTTGTTCATCTCATGATGTATTTTGTATTTTGTCCTGCTCTGTAAAACCAAATAGTTCAATCAGGGTGTACTCAGATTTTGTCATAACTGTATAACCTCTTGTTTTAGAGCGAGTACGATCCACACTTGCGCATGAGATGTGCCATGCCGCCACTTGGATAATCAACGGTGAACGCAAAGACCACCATGGCTTGATATGGCAGGCTTTCACAAGAAGGGTAAACCTTATCCATCCCGAGCTGCCAAAAGTGACGGAATATCACAATTATACCATCAACTACACCTACAAGTACAAATGCCACCGGTGTGATAAAGAGTAAGTGGATTTTATGACCCATCTCCTCCGGACACACAATCACTGCGGAGAGACGTCCGTGCGGTTCTGTTGGTGGAATGCTTTCATACTTTACTACTATCAGAGCGGACTGACGTCTGGGGGGCGGTAGGGTTTAGGATGCTACGTGTTATATTTTCTGTGCTGGGCCACTTCTTAATATATTGATTTCAATTTGTTCTTGTTAATATAATCCATGGTATTAATGAACGTTCATTCCAGTCCAGTAACCAATATTCCTCTTATCTTTGCAGAATTGGGCGATTTAGACCAATAGCTGGCAATAAACGTAAATGCCGCCGGTGCGGAGGACGAATGCGACAACTACCCAGCAGCTAAACATGTAACTATTCTTCAGAATATTTAGTCTCTAATTTGATTTCTTTAAAATGTAAAGTTGAGACACTTTTATATATTTTCCCCTGAGTAGCGAGACAATGAATATCTGTGTTCATCACCAGCAATTAGCGGTAAAGATCCAGAATCCGTCCTCATAGGTTCCAGATAAGCCCCGGTTACATTTCCCATAACTTGCTGGCTATGGAATGATTGACCATTCCCAGCAATTATCTACAATGCTCTGGAAAACCTTCTATGAGTTTACGCTTTGTTGGATGTAATTATTTTCTTTCTATTTTCAGGTTCATTATTGGAACAGTGAGATTCCTCTAAATATTGTCATCTCATCCACCTGTGATGGAGGTAAGAACGAATCTTCCATTATTGTCAGCAATCAATAATAAAAGTGAATTTTACAATATTGAGAATCTGGAGTCTCTAATTTAGTCTTTTATTGAGTTTTATCATTTAAAGATTAAATACTTTTATATATTTTGCCTTTTTCCACCACCGTGTAGGGAGACAATCAGTTTACGTCTTCATCACAAGCAGCGAACAGCAAACATTCAGAATCCACCTCTTCTGATGGACACAAAGCTTCTGACGGGCGTTTTCCAGGTAAATATTTCGGTGCTTTTCCTCCAATCATTCTTGTTTTCAAGAAGTGCAACAGCGAGGACAGTGTAAGCAAGGTGTCATAACAGAAGAAATGCAATATCGGTTTTATTACTGCATTTATTTGTTCTAATTATTATTTTTTCTTGCTGCACAATTTTTAAATTCTGTCTGAGAAAGGAAGGAAATGATGAAAGTTATCAGCCTACTGCTGCGGAGGAATCTCCAACACACAGTCTGACGGGCGAGATGAGCCCCTCTGACATGGCATGCCGTATAGATCTGTTGTGAGTGCTCTCACCATAGCCGTATGGCTCATGTCGCATTTATCTCACATTACACTATTATTGGCAGCTTCCTATTTCCAATCTCCACATTGGCCTTCTTTGTAGACAATATATAATGCAATATTTCAGGTCTATTTCACCTTCAGCTGATGACCAGGAATACAATGCTGAAGTTCCTTCTCGGAGTTTGCTTCTTTTGATCACCAGTACTTTTTCTCAAGTTTTTAAAAAACATCTTTTAATTGTTTTCAGGTTAATGAGAAAGGCGACTTATCGCTTCTACACAGGCATGACACATCATGGAAGAAAACGGTGAATTCCGGCACCGACCTGCGCTGAGAACAGTTTCCAAGACCTGGAGAATCTCTACAAGTGCTTTATAATCAGAGCTGCCCAGCAATGGATATGGCGCTGGACATTTGAACTTCAATAGTCATCAATTGCTTTTTTTTTCTAATTTTTCTGAGTTAGATATAAATACCATTAAAAAATGAATATATTAATTCTTTCTAGTTTGGGATTTTTGTTCTGCAAAACGATGGCTGTTGATAAACATATTACAATCAATGTTGTCTACTTGTGATATTCAGCCATAATCCGCCTCGCACAATCGAGAGGAGCAGAGCTTTGTCTGCTGCTGTTAAACTGATAAATGCAGCTGTCAATCTGTGAGAGTTGCATTTCACCCCTTAACGTCTAATGACGGACACAGTCCATCATGGCTGGGTGTCAGTTTCCGCACCAGGACGGACAGTGTCCATCATGCATGTAAAGTGTCACTAAAACTTGCAAACACCCAGTGATAGTTCAGCGCCGGCAGATGTGTATGACAGCTGAGAGGCACGGAAAGAGGTGCAGACACCAGTAGCGTATTTACCAGGGGGGCAGAGGGTGTTGTTGCCTCGGGCCCCTTGCTTTGAGGGGGCCCACCCAGAGCTACTGCCACTGAGTATACCAACTGAGTTGTAATCAGGGTTACCGGTTAGAGGCCCACTCAGATTTTTCTCCCCCCCGAGCTGAATCCCTAGCTCCGCCTCTGGCAGGGACCCATGCTGTGAGTCCCCGCACCCAGATCGCTGTAATCGGGCAGTCAATCTGACAGACCGCTCACAGCATGACTGCGCAGGAGATGCTGAAATATCAGCCCTTCTTGCCCGATCAGAGGAGAAGCTCGGCGCTGACAGTGCCAGAGCTGCTGCTGTTAGAAACTTGTGTGAAAACTAGAATCAATTTTTATCCCACTCCCAGTGGCACCCCAGTCTTCCTGTCCGTCCTCCCATCTCCTCTGCTATATATATATATATGAAAGAGATTGAGATGGCTGCACATTTCTCTTCGGCAGATGAGGCTTACGCCATGATCTGTTCGGATACAGACAGTGCCAGTGAAATGGCCGAGCAGTTTTTGCTGATGTCGTCCTCGCCCACACTCAGATCATAGTGGTCAACTGATGTCCTGTACGACACCCCTATGTTCAAAGAGGTAATGGCCTGGTGACGATTTGAGAGCATTCTTCAATTTCTACATTTTGCAGAAAACGCAAATTGCCCCCCTTCCAATGACCCCAGCTCTTTACAAAATCAGGCCCCTAATAAATTATTTTAACAATAAATTTTCTCAGACATTTACCACAGAAAAAATATTTCTGTGTGGACGAGTCCCTGGTCTTTTTCAAGGGCAGGCTGCATTTCAAGCAGTACTTGCCGAATTAAAGGTCCAGATTCGGACTGAAAATATATAAGTTGCGTGAAGGCGACTCTGGCTACATACATAAATTCCGGGTCAGGGCCGGCTCCAGGTTTTCATGGGCCCCGGGCGAAAGAGTCTCAGTGGGCCCCTTTAACACATACCACAATTCATGATGCACAGATACGGCAGAGAAATATAGGTATCGTACAATGCCAAAGATTTCACTTCTTACATTACATGAGTGATATCTATTGTAAATTCTACAATAGCTCAGAAACCAGACAGTATAGTCCTCCATACAGTATTATGGGCACCACATAGTGCTCTGTACAGAATAATGAGCCACATATACTGCTCCATACAGAATAATGGACCCCATATAATGCTTAATACAGTATAATGAACCTCATATATTGCTCCATAGAGAATAATGAGCCCCATATATTGCTTCATACAATATAATGAGCCTCATATAATGCTCCAAACAGTATAATGAGCCCACATATTGCTTCAAACAGAACAGTGGGCCCCATATATTGTACTATACATAATGGGCCCCATATAATGCTCCATACAGTATATTATGGGCACCATATAATGCTCCATACAATATATGATGGGTCACACATATAATGCTCCATACAGTATATAACGAGCCCAATGTATTACTCCATATTTGATGGGCCCAATATAATGCTTCAATATATGATGGGCCACATATATTACTCCATATATAATGGGTGCACACTAGTCATCACGTCCTCTGATCTGAAACGTCACAGTCAGAAGACACGGAAGTCGCTGCAGAGGAGGAACGGGGAGAGGTAAGTATTGCAAGTATCATGGCCCTGAGCAAGCGACGGGGGCTCACTTGTGGGGGCTGGCACTTGACCTTAATAGCTCGCCGGTGTCCCCGACAGCGAATGAGCCCCCCGACCTGCTCAAGCACTTGCCCAGGTGCTGATACCGTCCCTGATTACGACTATTTTTATATCTATATCTATATACACTGCTCAAAAAAATAAAGGGAACACTTAAACAACAACTTAAATAACTCCAAGTCAATCACACTTCTGTGAAATCAAACTGTCTACTTAGGAAGCAACACTGATTGACAATTTCACATGCTGTTGTGCAAATGGAATAGACAACAGATGGAAATTATTGGCAATTATCAAGACACCCTCAATAAAGGAGTGATTCTGCAGGTGGGGACCACAGACCACATCTCAGTACCAATGCTTTCTGGCTGATGTTTTGGTCACTTTTGAATGTTGGTTGTGCTTTCACACTCATGGTAGCATGAGACAGACTCTACAACCCACACAAGTGGCTCAGGGAGTACAGCTCATCCAGGATGGCTCATCAATGCGAGCTGTGGCAAGGTTTGCTGAGTCTGTCAGCGTAGTGTCCAGAGGCTGGAGGGGCTACCAGGAGACATGGAGGGGGCCGTAGGAGAGCAACAACCCAGCAGCACGACCGCTACCTCTGCCTTTGTGCAAGGAGAAACAGGAGGAGCACTGCCAGAGTTCTGCAAAATGACTCCCAGCTAGCCACAAATGTGCATGCGTCTGCAAAAATGGTTAGAAACTGACTCCATGAGGATGGTCTGAGTGCTCGACGTCCACAGATGGGGGTTGTGCTCACAGCCCAACACCCTGCGGCCCTCCAAAGAAATGCCACCCCACACCATTACTGACCCACTATCAAACCGGTCATGCAGAAGGATGTTGCAGGCAGAAGATCGCTCTCCACAGCGTCTCCAGACTCTGTCACGTCTGTCACATTTGCTTAGTGAGGGTGGAGGGTGGACTTATGCAGTTTTGAAATGGCCACTTTTTTGGTTATCTACATGCTGGAGCACACTTTGAATAGACAACGAGAGGAGATGGTGGTCCCATAGGATGAGGTGGAAGCAGAAGATCATAATAATAATAATTTTATTTATATAGTGCCAACATATTCTGTAGCACTTTACATTTTATAGGGGACTTCTACAGACAATAGATTTTACAGCATACCAAGAGGAATGAGGGCCCTGCTCGCAAGCTTACAATCTATGAGGAAATAGGGGAGACACGAAAGGTGGATGGTAACAATTGCTTTCATTGTTCTGACCAGACATAATGTAAGAAATCAGGTGTTCATTTAACGCTGCATGAACCAGATATCAGTCAGAATATGTAAAAGGACAGAGGGTTATTAAATTCATAAAGTGTGTGAGAACATGATGAGAGGAACCTGGTTATGAAGAAAACTTTGAATGGGCAACACAGGGATAGTTAAATAAATGTTTTGAGGCGGTAGGCCAGTCTGAAGAAATGCGTTTTAGGGCACGCTTTAAACTGTGGGTATTGGAGATTAATCAAATTTCTAGGTAGTGCATTCCAAAGAATTGGTGCAGTACATTAGAAGTCTTGGAGAGGTTCTGATTATTGAGGATGTTATCTTCACATCATTATGAGAATGGAGGGCACAGATAGGGTGGTAGACTGAGAAGAGGGAGGAGATGTAGTGTGGTGCTGAACCGTGGAGTGCTTTGTGGGTGAGAGTGATAAGTTTATATTGAACTCTGGAGTGGATGGGTAACCAGTGTAATGACTGGCTCAAGGTAGAGGCATCGGTGTCACAGTTGGTGAAGTCAAGGGATAACAATATCTCTAGGATCCGGACAGTCATTATACAGGCAGGTGCCATGGAAGGGGTTCATGGTTCCATACAAACTGTTACTGAACGGGCAGCAGCCACGGGACAAATGGAGGAGTATGAGGAAGAAGAGTTAATGGGCATGCAACAGTCAGGAGATGAAGTGGATAATAATCCCGTGTTGTCTCTAATTTGAGGAAGGGGACGGAGGAAGCAAGCTTGAGTGTTAACTCGCCACCAACACAGCATGGACCTCATGGAAGAACCTGACACAGGAGCGCCTTCTTGCTGTACTATCTGCATCATCATGCCCTTATATTTAGGATTAGAAGTAGTACTGACTACTGGGTTGTCATTCTGTCAGATCCACAGTACAAGAGTAAATTTTGCCAGAGGCGTTCCCCCCTTGTAAGGGATGCGCACATGCTGGAGTATTATATAAACACGCTTGTAGACAATCTTAAGAGTGGTTTTTCCCAAGACAGCAGTGAGGTACACAGTGTGCATTGCAGTTATAGACTTCCAACCCCGGGAATGTTGAGTAGTCAAAGGAAAAATATTAGCAGCTTCAGTGTACGTGGCATAAGCAAATTCTGTGTGTCATTTCACATATTTTTTAGACCAGCTCATGCACCAGCAGAAGAGAATACAGGTCTGACATGATGTAAACGACTAACGGAGAGGAAGGTGCAGGAGTATCTCGAGCTCAATATCAAGGCCATCAGGTGGAATTTGGATCCATTTGCATTTTGGTAGTCAAAAATGGAAGAGTGGCCTGAGCTCGCCTGTCATGCCTTGGAGTTTTTGTCATGCTTGGTAGCCAGCATTCTCTCAAAACGTGTCTTCAGTGCTGCTGGTGGTCTCCTGAAATTGTAGACTTCCTAACTTTCATCAAGAAGAACAAGTCATGGATTTCCAATGACTTTTGCATTCCAGTCGCAGACATGGCAGACTAGGCATGGTGTCATTTTTAGTGTCATGCATTGATTTTGTGCTATTGCAGTCTGTGACACGTTTATTGTGGCTTCTGTGCCTACTGTTGCTACTGCTGCTGATGTTACAAACATTTTTTTTTTAATGTGGAGACTCCAAGTTTGGTCTCCATATGGTGTGTTGCCTGTAGTGGAAGGGGTGTCACAGCACAATTATACTATTTCTACTCTGGGAAAATTGATGCCACTTTAGTGGTGTGTGACAATAATTTTTTGAAATGTGGAGACACCAAGTTGGGACTCCATCTGGTGGGTTGCCTGTAGTGGAAGGGATGTCAGAGGCCCATTATACTGTTTCTACTCTGGAAAATATAATGTAACTTTAGTGGTGTGTGACAACAATTTTTTGAAATGTTTGTACTCCAAGTTGGGTCTTTATCTGTTGGGTTGACTGTAGTGGCAGGGGCATCAGAGGGTCGTTATACTATTTCTACTCTGGGGAAATTGATGCCACTTTAGTCGTGTAGGACAATTATTTTGTGAAATGTGGAGATTCCAAGTAGCGTCTCCATCTGGTGGGTTGCCTGTAGTGGAAGTGGTGTCAGAGGCGCATTATACTATTTCTAATATGGGGAAACTGATGCCATTTTAGTGGTGTGTGAGAATATTTTTTATAAATGTGGAGACTCCAAGCTGGGTCTCCCTCTGGCGTGTTGCCTGTAGTGGAATAGTTGTCAGAAGCCCATTGTACTGGTTCTACTCTGGGGAAATTGATGCCACTTTATTCGTGTGTGACAAAAATTTTTTGAATGTTTGCACTCAAAGTTGGGTCTCAATCTCGTGGGTTACTTGTAGTGGAAAGGCTGTCAGAGGCCCATTGCTCTATTTCTATTTTGGGGAAATTGATACCACTTTATTGGTGTGTAGCAATTTTTTAAAAATGTTTGCACTACAAGTTGGAATTAGAGATGGTCTATTTCACCATGGATGGAAGACACCCCTTGTCAGAAAGGAAAAGAGAAGACTAACAAAGGACACAGGCAGAGGCGCACATGAATGACAGTGGTTAGAGAGGTGTTAGTATTTTGATATTCAGGCTAAATATTGGTGAATAAATGTGAATTGTCAGCTCTGCTCATGGACCTTAAGGAAGAAGTTGTTCTTCATTTGCATTGGATCCTCAGTGAAATGTAACAAATGTTTACAGATCTCTGAAGTCAACACTTACTTTCTGACCAGAATGGTTTTCTACATTTGCATAACTTGAAGCTCACGGACCCACCATTTAAAAGCTCCAATGGGGTTCTATACCAGGGACAGGAAATAATTCATTTGAGGAAAGCGTTTGCAAATATCCAATTAGGAGAAGGAGCCACCACTCCTTCTGGGCATGAAATTCCACAAAGGCTTAGAACACGGTGGAGCAGGAGTTCCTATGTAGGGTAATGAAGTAGTTTGGGCTTGGTGAGAATTTTACTAGGTGGATCCAAGGCCGGAACAAGGTATTTTGGTGCCGTAGGCAGATGAAGCCGATGGTGCCCCCCCCTCCGCTGAACTTTCAGTCCCTAAGTAAAGGAATGGGTCAGAGACTAAAGCGACAGGTCCCCTAACGCCCCTCTCCTTTCCTTCTGATGGGTTAAGTAGCAAGCTGTTAAGACTACTATCAATAGAATTGCTACCTTTTTCACTCAAAAATACCAGCAAAAGTAAAAAGAGTGATGTGATGTACTTTAGAGAAGTGGCTCAACAGGGAGTATTTTTTTTAAGATAGATATAGAATCATTCATTGTTTAAGAACCATTAAGAGAATACAAATCGCTATATTCATCCCTGACAGCCTATATTGTAAATCTCAGACCCAGTGATGGTCATGGAAACTAATATAGCTTAACTATAATGGGGGCTGTTTGCTTTCAGTTAAGATGTCCAGCATTTGGAAGACATCATAATAGAAACTAAACAGACCCTATTATAGATAAAGGGATACATATGATGATTTTACTCCCATCAGGGTAGTTCTGGTGCCGTATTTCTGTATTGATGGTGCTTCTGCTGATGTATTCATGTATGGATGGTGGTTCTAACAATGTATTTATGTAGTAATGAATGTTCTGGTGACTGATTCATAACCAGAACCATCATCAATATAAAACCAAAATCATCCTCACTACATAAATTGAACACCAGAGCTATCACTAGTACATACATACGGCACCAGAACGATCATTAGTAAATAACTATGTCACTAGAACTTCCATCAGTATATGAATATGGCACCAGAACCACCATCAGTAGATAAATGCATCACCAGAAAGCTCATCAGTACAGGACTACATCACCAGAACCACTATCAGTACATTAATGTGTCACCAGAACCACAGCCAGTGAAATAAGTACATCAGCACCATTATCTACATAATTACGGCACCAGAACTGTAAGGAAAACACACGAGAGGAGAGATGGGGGATACGGAGCTTACACAGCCACAGCTCTCTGGCGCCCCCTTACCCTCAGGTCAGTCAGGGAACTCCACCTAGGTTATGGAGTCGCCGGAGAGGCTGCCCTGTCATGTACTGGTTATCAGGGCACTCTGCAGTGATTGCTGTATATATATCACCAGTCCCAGTCCGGGAATATATATATACAGTATATATAAAACCTCCGGTCAGTCACTGCCAGCATCCCCCAATAACATCAGAACAGTATGCTGCCACCAGTTCCTCATTAGATATAAGCCCAGTCCGTTTAAAAGCTTATATCGGGTCAGAAACCAAACCCAGGAAGCGTATAAGTACTAGCCGAACTCACGGATGTGGGAAATCGGGTTTCCAGATAAAAGAGCAGCCCAGGATTAATTGATAGTTTAATTGCCGAAAGGCTCATTAGATAATACAATTATATACAGAGTAATATACAGATATTACAGCCAAAAGTACAGATAAAAGTAGGGTACAGGTATGGGGAGTGCAGTCAGCTGTATGTGCCACGTTTCTTACCACTTGTGGATAAGGGAAGTTCTGTTATCCACAGGCACCTTGTTAGCTCCTGGTCCGTCTCCACACGTGACGTGACGTGGCTTCCATGGCAGAACCAAGACAAAGGCTAAATGTGTGCAGCTAGCTTTTTAACCCCTAGCTCGCCCCTCCAATATTTGCCATTGTCCCTCTGGGTTGGACTGAATTCTGCTCCCTTGAACTCTAGCTAAAATAAATCCCAATATTTAGGCTGAGTCATAACTTCTTGGCGGGAGGTTCAAATCAACGACTGCCATCTCAGTGCGTTCGTTGGGTCTGGAAAGATATTGAGAGTCCAAACTTGGGTCGGCTAAGTGGTTCTGGAGAGCCAGTCTCGATGCTTAGTATCTGGGGCAACTAGAAATATATGAGACAATGGTACTCTCATAATTCATCTCTAGGTGTCGGTGACGCTCAGTCTAGATCTTCCTTTGGTGTTGGCCACCTTGCACAAAAGATAGCAGGCGGTTCTAGCTCTTGCCGTCATTAACACGTGGCCTCTAATTCTCTGACCAAATGGTGAAGTTCTGTTCTTTTGGGGATTTGTGTACTTATCCCAAGAGTGGGGGGCCACTTCAGGAGTGGAGGAAGATCTCTGGACAATATATTGGGCCTGAATAGTACATCCAAAATGGAGTCTCCCTCATCCCTCACTTGGGGCTGTTTGGTTTCAGTTAATATGTCCAGCATTTGGAAGACATCATAATAGAAGCTAAACAGACTCTATTATAGATATAGGGATACATATGATGATTTTACTTCCATCATGTTAGTTCTGGTGCCATATACCTTGTGAGAATCAGGGAGGAATAGTGGATGAGGGCAGGTATATCTCGCCCAGATACCTTTCCTATGTGGCCTGGTCCGGTCAGTATCTCAGCTGGTGACTAATGAATAATAGGAAGCGGATATAAAAGGAGGCCAGGTGGTGTGTTAGTAGCTCAGCCTGGGGAACACAGAGAGCCTGTCTGTGTGAGCGACACTTGTGAGTGAAAGCTGTGCTTACAGTAATGCTGTTAGTGCCGGACAGGCAAGGAATTGTTTTATGTTTATTTTCCTGTATGTTTTGCTTTCACCTGAAATAATCCTGACCCAGCGTCAGTTATGTCCAAAACCCGGCTGTGCACCTGAGTTTCATGCTAAACCCACGTGACCTTTGACCCCAGCAAAGGTGATCCCGGAGTGTTTTATCACACCCTGTATTGATGGTGCCTCTGGTGATATATTCATGTATGGATGAAGGTTCGTATAATGTAGTGATGAATGTTCTGGAGATTGATTCGTAACCAGAACCATCATCAATATGAAACCAAAATCATCATAAGTACATAAATTGAACACTAGAGCTTTCACTAGTACATACATACGGCACCAGAACCATCATTAGTAAATAACCATGTCACTACAGCCTCTATCAGTATATGAATATGGCACCAGAAGCACCATCAGTAGATAAATGTATCACCAGAAAGATCATCAGTACAGGACTACATCACCAGAACCACTATCAGTACATTAATGCGTCACCAGAACCACAGCCAGTAAATAAATACACCACCATCATTATCTACATAAATACGGCACCAGAATCATCACTGGTAAATAACTATGTCACTAGAGCCACTATCAGTACATGAATACAGCCCAATAGCCAGCATCAGGAGATAAAGGCATCACCAGAATCATCATCAGTACATGAATACATCACGAGAACCACAGCCAGTAAATAAATACAACATCATCATCATCATCAGTGTATGTGGACACCACCAAAACTATCACTAGTACATGAATACATCACCAGAACCACCATCAGTACTGTTGGGGTGATCTCGTAATGTGAGATCTTAGTGACTGCCTGCCCCTGACCTGATAAATATGAGCCGAATGCATGCATAGAAGACGGACATCAGACACAAGGTCAGGTGTGCTCCTCTCTTGGCCAGTGCTGTCACAGAACTGACTTTATTAGTATAAACGAAAGACCATGTAATAGGCAGGAAAAGGGCGTTGCTCAGCTTCTCCGGAGCCATTGTACCAGTCTGTATAAGGTCCGTGCTAAGTCTATTCCACATATGGTCTTCAGTGTATCCTCATCACATTCCAAGGATTCTAGGGCATAGTTCCAGCATATAGACACCACCTTGCCACACCACGTCTGAACTAGCTTATGTTAGATTAATAATTGATTTCATTAGCCGTTCTCTCCTTCACAGTACAGCAATAATAAGTTGTATTGTCAAGTCAGGCCCATATACCGTATATACTCGCGTATAAGCCGAAATTTTCAGCCCATTTTTTTTGGCTGAAAGTCCCCCTCTCGGCTTATATGCGAGTCATATATGCCAGGGGGTCGTGGGGTGGGGCGGGGGTGTCAGATCACACTGAGCCCCTCTGGCACGGTCTCTGCAGCCTCCTGCTTGTCCCACTGTCTCAGGCTCCTTCCTTCAGCGGTCATGTGGTACTGCTCATTAAAGTCATGAATATGCGCATATTTATGACTTTAATGAGCGGTACCACGTGACCGCTGAAGGAAGGAAGGGAAACCTTCGGAGAATGGGGCTGCAGAGACCGCGCCAGGAGGGGGTAAGTATACCCGATATTCACCTGTCCCCATTCCAACGCTGCACTCCGCTGTCTGCCGCGTCCTCTGTTAGTGACATTCAGGCAGCAGAGGGCGCGATGACATGGTTACTGCGCGCTGTGCCCTCTGCTGCCTGAACATCACTGACGGAGGACACGGCAGACACCGGCACCTGTTCCCCAGTGAAGGAGAGGTGAGTATGTCTTTTTTTTATTTGCAGCAGCATATGGGGTATAATCTATGGAGCAGCATATGGGGGCATAATCTGGGGGCAGCATATGGGGGCATAATCTATGGAGAATTTTATGTAGCAGCATATGGGGCATAATCTATGGAGCACCTTATGGGGCAGCATATGGGGGCATAATCTATGGAGCATCTTATGGGGGCATAATCTATGGAGCATCTTATGGGTCCTATTCTATGGAGCATCTTATTGGGCCATTATTAACCTTTGTGCAGCATTATATGGGGTGTATTTTGTATGGAGCATTATATGGGGCTCCTGATTCAATATGGATGTTCAAAAACATTTAATCTACTGATGTCTCAATTACAGTAATTTTACTTTTATTGGTATCTATTTTTATTTTTGAATTTTACCAGTAGCTGCTGCATTTTCCACCCTAGGCTTATACGCGAGTCAATAAGTTTTCCCAGTTTTTTGTGGAAAGAGTAGGGGGGTCAGCTTATACACGGGTCGGCTTATACACAAGTATATACGGTACATTTGGTATTCAATTAAATTAAATGATTATTAAGAAAAAATCAAGACAATTAATGCAGGGGTGAGAATAAATTACCAAAAAGAAGGGGCTGTTATACCGCTCCGCCATACTCACCCGGCCTCCGCTCCCACGCCGCAGTCGCCCTCCGCAGCCTCTCTCCACCCGACGGCCGCGGCGGTCACCTAAGACAGGCCCGCGACCGATGCCTTCCCTGCATGCTATGCACATGCGCCATAGGCCGCGCCTCCTTCCTGCTTCTTATGCTCCGGCTGTGCCCTGACTCGGAAGCACCTTTGGACCAATGGCTGACCAGACGGAGCCATATCAGGCCGCTTCCCCCTGAGGGAGGCGCCTGATCGTTGTGTTTCCTGACACTCTGGCCTCGCTCCATCGTGCACACTATGCTCCTGCAGTTCCTGTCTCTGGGAAACTGTTAGGTGTCAGCTTCCTGGCACTGCACAGCGGGAATCCAGAGCCAGACATCCTGCGGTCTCCCATTCCTCTCCGACCACTCAGACTCCTGCTCAGCAATCTCGGCTGGCCAGGCATCTCCCTCTGACTCGTTCTGTGAGCTTGGATGTTGCTGCCACCTCTGGTACAGCAATGGTGACGCAACCTGCTTTGCAGGGAACTGCTCCCGAGGCTAAGTCCTCATGCCGTGCTACTAGGCATGCCCACAACTTGTCCTCTCAGTGGAGAGCAGGGGTCACATGTGCAGGTCCTATGTCGGATCTGATTGGTCCTTCCTATAGTACTGGAAGGTCCCGGAAGCGCATGGCTATAAAAAGCCCGCATGGCGGCTCGGCCATGCGCTAGTGTAGCATATTATGCTGTGTGTGTATGGTGATGGATGCATGGACTGGTGACTGACTCATTTGAAACCCCTTCCCTCGGTTATGACGAATGGTGACAGATTGTTGGGTAGTCAGCTCCAGGTTGTGGCCAGCTACACTCCACTGTGCCTCCTGCATGACACACTAGCGTCCGACGGTGCTCGGTCGTTCCGCTCAGCAGCGATAGTTATTGCCGCGCTGCGGTTGCAGCGTTCTTGGCGTCTGCGGTTGCAGCGTCATTCGCTGGGTATCCTGTGAAGTAAACAGGGCCAGCGTCCTCATACAACTCTGTTGTCTTAGCGACTCTGTGTGTGAACAGAGCCGTACTTAGCGTTCGGGTGACGTTAACCCGAGCGCAGTACCTCACCTTTCGGTGCATCCGCCATTACTTAGCAGCGGTCTTGTCACCTACCGCACGGTGGACCCCGGGCGGCGAACGCACCTCCTATTATTTATATCTGGTGCGTTCCGCCGACCCTAACATTACACTAGCGCCAGGGTCTGGCTAGTAATGGCGGATGAACAGCGACTGCTGCAGCACATCCGGCAGCTGCAGGGCAGGTTGGCGGCTCTCGAGCGTTCAGCCTCAGCTGCGGATGTTACTGCAGTCGCTGTTCAGGCAGCCACAGAGGCTGTTTCCCGTGTGACCACTGCCATCCCTGTCCCGACTTTGTCCCACCTCCCGCTGCCCGAAAAGTTCTCGGGTGATAGTGCAGCTTGTAGGGGTTTCGTAAGCCAGTGCTCTTTGCAGCTGGAGCTGCTGGCCGCCCGATTCCCCTCCGAGCGGGCTAAAGTGGGATTTATTATTTCCCTTCTGTCGGGCAGGGTTTTGGAGTGGGCCACACCGCTGTGGGATCGTGGTGATCATGTGGTGCAGGGTGCTTTGCGGTTCTTAGACACTCTGAAACAGGTCTTCCTGGGACCACGAGTCACCCATGACACCGCGCTCCGGCTGCTGGCACTGTCACAGGGCTCGTCCATGGTCAGTCACTTCGCCATCCAGTTCCGGACGCTGGCCTCAGAATTAGAGTGGCCAGATAAGGTCCTCATTCCGGCGTTCTGGAGAGGTTTGACTGGCCATGTGAGGGACGCTCTGGCCACCAGGGAGATTCCCGCTACACTGGAGGAGCTTATCTCTGTCTCAACCCGAATCGATCTTCGCTTCATCGAGCGAAGGTTGGAACGGGACCAGTGTAGGCAGAGGTTTAGGTTGGCACCTTGTTTTTCTAGACCTCTGGAATCCCCCGATCGGGCGTCCGAGCGTCAGGGGGCTTCCCATGAGGGATCTAGACTCCGGTCCGCTCGAGCTCCTGTGAGCTGTCATATTTGTAGGCAGGCCAGTCACCTCGCCAACCGGTGCCCACAGCAGCAGGGAGAACGCTCGCGCCTAGTGGCCGTAGGAGGCGGCGCACTAAAGCCAGCGACGTTTTCCTCCAAGCTGTCCTTTAAGGGGACTCTTGGGTTTAATTCTTCCACTCTGGCGGTGGAGGTTTGCGTGGATTCCGGGGCGGAGGGCAATTTTATGTCGTCAGCCTTCGCCCAACGGCACGCTATACCTCTGGTTATGATGTCTACACCAGTCACCGTCAGAGTGGTAAACGGCACCACTCTACCCTCGCAGATAACTCACCAGACCGTCCCCTTGGTACTCTCTGTGGCTCCGTCTCATCAGGAGACGATATCCCTCCTCGTCATGCCCGAGGGTATTGACCAGGTACTTCTAGGGGTTCCCTGGCTGCGGTATCACTCCCCCCCATATAGAGTGGTCCTCAGGGAGGATTATTGGGTGGAGTAAGTCATGTGAGGGTAGATGTCTGAGGGAGTGCGTTCAGGTTGCCTCCACCAAGGTTCCCGCTGATCTCTTCTCGCTCCCCAAACACTATCGGCAGTATGCAGACGTGTTCTCCAAAAAGGCGGCGGAGACCCTTCCACCGCATCGCCCCTATGACTGTCCTATTGACCTCTTGCCTGGTGCTGAGCCTCCCCGGGGTCGAGTCTATCCCCTATCTCTCCCGGAGACTGAGGTCACGTCTCAGTACATCAGGGAGAATCTGGCAAGAGGATTCATTAGGAAGTCAGTGTCACCAGCGGGGGCGGGATTCTTCTTCGTCCAGAAGAAGAGTGGGGTATTACGTCCTTGCATTGATTACAGGGGTCTTAACGCCATCACCGTTAAGAATAAATATCCACTGCCCCTGATATCAGAACTGTTTGATAGGCTACGAGGAGCGAAGGTATTTTCCAAACTTGATCTGCGGGGGGCTTACAACCTGATTCGCATCCGTGATGGGGATGAATGGAAGACGGCATTTAACACCAGGGACGGGCACTATGAATACCTGGTGATGCCCTTCGGGCTCTGTAATGCCCCGGCCGTCTTCCAGGACTTTGTGGACGATATCTTCCGGGATATGCTTACCACCTCGGTTGTAGTCTATCTGGATGATATCCTCATCTACTCTCCAGATATTGACTCCCACCGGAGAGAAGTTTGCAAAGTTTTCGATCGCCTGCGGGCGAACTCCCTCTATGCCAAGTTGGAGAAGTGTGTGTTTGAGCAGGAGTCCTTGCCTTTTCTGGGCTATATCATCTCGGCCCAGGGATTGGCCATGGATCCTGCCAAGCTACAGGCGGTGATGGATTGGCAGGAACCTCATTCTCTCAAAGCGGTGCAGCGCTTTATGGGGTTCATAAATTATTATCGCCAATTCATCCCCCACTTCTCGACTTTGGTAGCACCCTTGGTAGCCCTCACCAAGAAGGGTGCAAATCCCAAGTTGTGGTCGGAACCGGTCTCCAAGGCCTTCTCCACCATTAAGTCCCATTTCGCTAGCGCTCCCATTCTACATCGCCCCGATGTAGACAAGCCCTTCATTCTGGAAGTGGATGCCTCTTCCGTCGGTGCTGGAGCAGTCCTGTTCCAGAAGGACACGCAAGGTCGGAAGCATCCATGCTTCTTTTTCTCCAAGACCTTCACACCGGCGGAGAGGAATTATGCCATCGGGGACAGGGAGTTGCTAGCGATGAAGTTGGCCTTCTCGGAGTGGAGACACCTCCTGGAGGGGGCTCGTCACCCTTTCCAGGTGTTCACCGACCACAAAAACTTGGTGTATTTACAAACAGCCCAGCGGCTAAACTCTCGCCAGGCTAGATGGTCCTTGTTCTTTTCTCGGTTCCATTTCACCCTCCACTTTCTCTCCGGGGAGAAGAACGTCCGGGCCGATGCTCTCTCCCGCACCGTGGTGTCATCGGAGGAAGAGGAGGAGGAGCCTCGGCTGATCGTCCCATCCGAAAGCCTGAGGACTGTGGCTCCGGTTGCCCTTGAGTCTGTGCCTCCGGGCAAGACATTTGTCCCTGCACGTCTGCGACCGGAGGTCCTCTCTTGGGCTCACTCGTCCAGAGTGGGTGGACATTTTGGGACAAAACGGACCTTCGACCTTTTGGCGAGGACGTACTGGTGGCCACATATGGCGCGTGACGTCAAGGACTATATTGAGGCATGCGTCTCTTGCGCCCGGAATAGGTCCTCTCGGCAGCGGCCCGCTGGGCTTCTTTTCCCTCTGCCGATAGCAGACAGGCCCTGGGAGATGGTCGGTATGGACTTTGTGGTGGAGCTACCCAGGTCCTGCGGCAGCACGGTCATTTGGGTTTTCACCGACCATTTCTCTAAGATGGTGCACCTGGTACCTCTCTCCCGGTTACCATCAGCGCGGGGCCTGGCAGTCTTGTTCATCAAGCACGTTTTCCGCCTGCACGGCATGCCGGACAAGAGTGTCAGTGACCGAGGTCCTCAGTTTGCGTCCCGGTTTTGGAGAGAGCTCTGTTCTCTACTCAGCATTGAGCTGAATCTCTCCTCGGCCTATCATCCCGAGACGAATGGGTTGATAGAGAGAGCCAACCAGACCTTGATAACATATCTTCGACATTTTGTCTCAGCCAGGCAGGACGACTGGGCATCCTTGCTGCCGTGGGCAGAGTTCGCGCTGAACAATGCTGTGGCCGACTCTACCGGTCAAACCCCATTCCTCCTAAATTACGGTCAGCATCCGCGCGTTCCTGTGCCCATGCCCGTGTCTTCCACCGACTCCAGGGTGGCAGACTGGGCGGTGGAGGCACGTGACATTTGGGATCGCACCCAGGATGCTATCCGAGCTTCCAAGGAGAGAATGAGGATCTCCGCTGACGCACACCAGCGTCCTGCTCCAAGCTTCTCCCCTGGCGACATGGTATGGCTCTCTACCAGAAACATTAAACTGCGGGTTGAGTCGCCCAAGTTCGCGCCACGATACATTGGCCCATTCAAGGTCCTTGACCGACTTAGCTCGGTGGTCTACCGTCTGGCTCTTCCTCCACATTTGGCCATCTCGGACGTGTTCCATGTGTCCCTCCTCAAACCAGTTCACATGGCCCGGTTTTCCGAGCCATCTGCCGGGTCATCAGACTTATCGTCTGACGAGTTTGAGGTTAATGCCATCGTGGGGCGCAAGTTTGTCCGTGGCAAAAAATTTTATTTGGTGGACTGGAAGGGTAATGGTCCCGAGGCTCGGACCTGGGAGCCGGTGGAAAACAATCACGCACCGCTCCTGATTGCGGCTTTTGAGCGCAGTGAGGCTCAGAGGGGAGGGGGCCATGTTAAGCGTCGGATTCCTGGCACTGCACAGCGGGAATCCAGAGCCAGACATCCTGCGGTCTCCCATTCCTCTCCGACCGCTCGGACTCCTGCTCAGCAATCTCGGTTGGCCAGGCATCTCCCTCTGACTCGTTCTGTGAGCTTGGATGTTGCTGCCACCTCTGGTGCAGCAATGGTGACGCAACCTGCTTTGCAGGGAACTGCTCCCGAGGCTAAGTCCTCATGCCGTGCTACTAGGCATGCCCACAACTTGTCCTCTCAGTGGAGAGCAGGGGTCACATGTGCAGGTCCTATGTCGGATCTGATTGGTCCTTCCTATAGTACTGGAAGGTCCCGGAAGCGCATGGCTATAAAAAGCCCGCATGGCGGCTCGGCCATGCGCTAGTGTAGCATATTATGCTGTGTGTGTATGGTGATGGATGCATGGACTGGTGACTGACTCATTTGAAACCCCTTCCCTCGGTTATGACGAATGGTGACAGATTGTTGGGTAGTCAGCTCCAGGTTGTGGCCAGCTACACGCCACTGTGCCTCCTGCACGACACACTAGCGTCCGACGGTGCTCGGTCGTTCCAGCGCCGTCGCTCAGCAGCGATAGTTATTGCCGCGCTGCGGTTGCAGCGTTCTTGGCGTCTGCGGTTGCAGCGTCATTCGCTGGGTATCCTGTGAAGTAAACAGGGCCAGCGTCCTCATACAACTCTGTTGTCTTAGCGACTCTGTGTGTGAACAGAGCCGTACTTAGCGTTCGGGTGACGTTAACCCGAGCGCAGTACCTCACCTTTCGGTGCATCCGCCATTACTTAGCAGCGGTCTTGTCACCTACCGCACGGTGGACCCCGGGCGGCGAACGCACCTCCTATTATTTATATCTGGTGCGTTCCACCGACCCTAACAGAAACGACTCCACCTAGGTCAGGCAAGAGAGGCCTTCCTAGGTGATGATGATTCCTCTCAACCCCTTACGATTTCTGTGCTTTTGGTTTCAGGGGGGAGGCGTGGTTCCGAGGTGGCCTACGTGGATTCGGGCTCAGCGGGTAACTTCATTCGGCCGGAAGAGGTAGACAAATACCAAATTCCTGTGGTCACTCTATCTAACCCAATTCAGATTGCCACCGTGGATGGCAAACCGCTACAGGTGACCGTCACCTTGGTCACTGAAGAGGTGGGGTTGCAAATCAGAGCCTTACATCGAGAGAAAATAGCCTTTTACGTTTTACCTAAGCTCTCTCACGTCATTCTACTCGGTCTTCCATGGTTAAGGACTCATCAGCCTGTTCTCGACTGGTCTTCTGGGGAGATACTCAGCTGGGGGCACCCGTGCCAAGCTCGCTGTCTGACTCCTGTCCGCCTGGCGGCCGCTCCACGGTCACCTCCAGGCCTCCCGGGTCTTCCTCCAGCTTACAGCTCCTACGCCGATGTTTTTGATAAGAAGGAAGCGGAGGTCCTCCCTCCACACCGGCCGTTTGACTGCCCAATTGAACTTGTTTCCGGTTCAACCCCCCCAAGGGGCAGAATCTACCCTCTGTCTCCCGCAGAGACCACCGCCATGCCCGAGTACGTCCGAGAGAACCTCGCCAAAGGCTTTATACGGAAATCCTCTTCGCCCGCGGGAGCCGGGTTCTTCTTCGTCAAAAAGAAGGACGGAACTCTACGGCCATGCATTGACTATAGGGGCTTGAATGAGATTACCATCAAGAACAGGTACCCTCTTCCACTCATTCCGGAACTGTTTGACCGTCTCAGAGGGGCTCGGGTCTTTACCAAGCTGGACCTCAGAGGAGCCTACAATCTGGTCCATATCCGTGCAGGTGATGAGTGGAAGACCGCTTTCAACACTCGAGATGGCCATTACGAGTACCTGGTCATGCCCTTCGGTCTTTGCAATGCTCCTGCAGTCTTTCAAGAGTTCGTCAATGAGATCTTCCGGGATCTCTTGTACTCCTGTGTGGTCGTGTACTTAGACGACATCCTCGTCTTCTCGCCGGACCTCTCCTCCCACAGAAAGTGTGTCCGCCTGGTGCTTCAGCGCCTTCGGGAGAACCGTCTGTATGCGAAGATCGAGAAATGTCTCTTCGAACAGACCTCTCTGCCATTCCTGGGTTACATTATCTCCGACGCTGGTCTATGGATGGATCCCGAGAAGTTGTCTGCCATCCTCAAATGGCCTCGCCCCGTCGGATTGAAGGCGATACAATGATTCCTCGGGTTCGCCAACTATTACCGGCAATTTGTCTCCCACTTCTCCGCGATCACAAGACCCATTTCTGTGCTCACCCGTAAAGGATCTACTTCCAAGGATTGGTCTCCTGAGGCAGAGGAGGCCTTTCTGAACCTAAAACGGGCTTTCTCCACGGCTCCGGTCCTTCATCGCCCTGAGAGCGATCGACCTTTTGTACTCGAGGTGGACGCTTCCTCGACTGGTGCCGGGGCGGTGCTGTCCCAGAGAACCGCCTCCGGTCGCCTGCACCCTTGTGGCTTCTTCTCGAAGGCCTTTTCTCCATCCGAGTGTAACTGCTCGATCGGTGACTGGGAACTTTTGGCCATCAAGTTGGCCTTGGAGGAATGGCGCCACCTCCTGGAAGGAGCCGTCCATCCTTTTGTCATCTTCTCGGACCACAAGAATCTGGCCTATCTCCAGTCTGCCCAGAGACTAAACCCTCGCCAGGCCAGATGGTCTTTATTTTTTGCCCGATTTGATTTTGAGCTCCGATTCCGTCCTGGCAACAAGAATTCCAAAGCCGACGCCCTGTCCAGGGTCTTCCAACCACACGAATCCACGGAGGAACTGTCGCATATCATTGATCCCACTAGAATCATCACCGTGGCTCCAGTGAACTGGCTTACTCCTCCACCTGGCAGGAAGCTTGTGCCAGAGAATCTCAAGCAAAAGGTTCTTCTAAGGGGGCACTCCTCCTAACTGGCCGGCCATGCCAGAACTAAGAAGACCCTTGACCTTATCAAACGTCACTACTGGTGGCCCTCACTTCGCCAAGATGTACTCGACTTTGTGGCTTCTTGTCCATCCTGTGCAAAAAACAAGGTGCCACGGAGATCTCCGTCCGGCTTGTTGCTTCCGTTGCCTGTCCCTACGGTTCCTTGGGAGAACATTGCCATGGATTTCATCACCGACCTACCCTGCTCTGCGGGCTGCTCAGTCATTCTGGTGGTGGTGGATCGTTTTTCCAAGATGGCTCACTTCATCCCTCTGCCCGGTCTTCCCTCAGCGCCAGAGCTGGCCGAAATCTTCATTCATCAAGTCTTCAGGCTTCATGGACTACCTCGACGCATTCTGTCTGACCGAGGGGTTCAGTTTACCTCCAAGTTCTGGCGTTCGCTTTGTAAGCTCATGAACGTTTCCCTCGACTTCTCCTCGGCCTACCATCCACAGTCCAACGGACAAGTAGAGCGTACCAACCAGACGCTTACGGGATACTTACGTCACTTCTCTAACGCCCACCAGAACGATTGGGTCAACTTATTCCCCTGGGCAGAGTTCGCTTATAACAACCATGCTGGTGAGTCTTCGGCCAAGTCTCCGTTTTTCATTGTTTTTGGCAGACATCCCGATGTTACTGTCGTCCTACTCCAGTCCTGCCTTGTGTTCCTGCCGTCCTACTCCAGTCCTGCCTTTGGTGTTCCTGTTGTCCTACTCCAGTCCTGCCTTGTGTTCCTGCCGTCCTACTCCAGTCCTGCCTTCAGTGTTCCTGCCGTCCTACTCCAGTCCTGCCTTCAGTGTTCCTGCCGTCCTACTCCAGTCCTGCCTTCAGTGTTCCTGCCGTCCTACTCCAGTCCTGCCTTCAGTGCTCCTGCCGTCCTACTCCAGTCCTGCCTTCAGTGCTCCTGCCGTCCTACTCCAGTCCTGCCTTCAGTGCTCTTGCCGTCCTACTCCAGTCTCAGTCTTACTCCGGTCCATCCAGAGCCGCCCCTCTCGGTACTGGCTACCTTGGTACTCGAACCCCTGGGCCTGCTCCTAACGGTCCCTGTATAGGGGTCGGTTCCACCTGGCAGCTCGCCCGGGGTCCCTCGGTGCCACAGTCCAGAGGGTCCACTCTCGGAGTTTCCCGCTCCAGACCACCCGCGCTAACAGGGGCAACACAAGGAGTCTATTGCACAGATATTATGCACTTCAATGTACTATGGCTATATAGGATGCAATATGGTTGTAAAAAGAATTAATAAGCCACAAAAAATAAGAAAATTGATATACTGATATTATACATAATCATAAAGTGCAAATAGTGAAAAAATCATTCATAAAAAGCACAAATTTGTAAAGACCAATCTATATATAAAAAGTGCAATGTCCAGAAATTCACAGACAGTGGGCTTAGGCACAAGTTTGTAAAGACCAATACATATATAGAGTGCAATATGCACGAATTCATAGACAGTGGGCTTAGGCCCACAACCGCATAAATGTATATCACTAATTCAACAAATGACTAGTGTAGATAGCCATGTGGGCAGAGATAAATATATGTCACAACAGATATCCATTTAAATAAAAATGCTCAGTGGCAGGTTCTAAATAGAGGTGCCAATGACAATTAGTCATATATGCGGCTGCAAGTAAACTGTATTGAAAAGAACATATACATGTGCCAAAAAATTGCACTCAATCAATATATTATGCCAATGTGCAATAGATCTCCAGGATGCGCCCGTCCCCGACGCGCGTTTCGACGTCTGCCTTCGTCAGTTTTTTTTTCGTTGTGATATGACTTGATATCCGATTTGTCCTTATTTGTCTTATATTGTCCATTTGTGCTTTGATAAGGCTTATCATATAATTTTTAACACCATTTATAATTTTCCTTAAACATGCAACTTTGACCTTGGTATTTTGTTGAACCATATACATTTGGATCTCATGAACCAACAACTCCCAATATGTATTAAACAATGATAAGGAGATGCTGGGAGTGGTTGTTATCAGTCATTATCAGACTGCGGACCATGCAGGAACCACAATACTGATGAAACGCAGGCATATGTAAATGTTTACATCCAGGTACCTAATAGGTGACATCTTCTCTGATTGAATGGTTTCTTTCTTCTTATTTCCATCTTGACCAGATGCCATGATGACTTTTCACATCCACAGCTGTTCTCTGCAGACTTCTCTCTTCTCCAATCTTCTGGAGCACATCCCCACATGGTGACCTTAAAAGTCAAAGTGTTACTAGATTGCCTTCTGCACAAAGATATCTGTCCATACTATGCCCTAAATAAGCCTCCTATGGTGTATGGCCTCTACACTGTGTGCCTTACTAATCCACAACCACTTTACTGTGTGCCATTATCAGCTATAACTGCTACAATGTCATTTTTTCTTCTCCAGCCAGATGGCGTCGCCGTCAGGATATGTGCACACGATGCATATTTGCTGCGGATCCGCCGCGGATGTTTCCGCGTAGAAACGCTGCAGATCCGCACTGTGATTTACAGTACAATGTAAATCAATGGGGAAAAAAAATTCTGTGCAGATGGTGCAGAAAAATCAGTGCGAATTTGCTGCGGGTTTAAAAGAAGTGCATGTCACTTCTTTTCTGCGGTTTTGCTGCAGTTTTCCACTTGCTCCATTCTACAAAACCGCAGGTGGAAAACCGCAGTGGAAAACTGCACAAAAACCGCAAAAAAAAGGAAGAAATCCGCAGGAAAAATGCAGGTCATTAAATCCGCGGGAGGATCCGCACCGTGTGCACATGGCCTCACCTGCACAACAGCAGCTATTGGATCTCTATACAAACCGATATCTGCTGCTGCGCAGGCTCCCCGGCGCCATTTTCAAAATGACTTTCTTTTTTTTCCCTCGCTCAAGTAAATCTGCAAAAGGCATTCAGTGCACAGTAACCATGCGATTATGATGAAGCGCATTTATCATGCAAACTGCGGGGCAGGGCAGTGAGAGATCAGTGGGGGGGTCAGTAGTCTGCATTATGAATATCTCATCGGAGCACCACATACATGAACCCCGTCCTAGGGCACGAGAATCTCATTAATATGAAGCTGAAAATAAAGATTAAGAAACAGCCACAAGACGGCTTTCATCAACCAAGGCATCATTTTATTCAGTATAACAGCACCGACCTGACATTGTGTGTAGGTCACTATGCACAATCCTGCTGACAGGTTCCCTTTAAGTAGGCGGCTTTATATCACAAGAGTGGATTTCGTTAGGAAATGGATAAGGCAAAAATGGAGCATTACAGAACAGAAGAAATTACTAAAGAGAGTGATAAAATATGACGGTGTGGTTTTGCTCCTCTCAGAATTTTGAAAATTGTGTGAACAATTGGAAAAAAAATGTGGAGAGCATTAAACCTCGGGGGAGAGATAATCAACAGCTTAAACATCAGTGAGTTTTTTATTTTTATATATTTGCTTATGTTGGGTTTTTTATTATTATTTTTTTCTGAACAATTAGAAAAAGGTTGTGAGTGAAGGAATTAGGCCGGGGTCTCACTCGCGAGTGCAATGCAAGAAAAGTGTGCGAGTCTCTTGCCTCAATCCCCGGCACTGCCACCGGTGGCTCGGAACAGAGCGTAAAACTGCAAAGAAATACATGCAGCCGCACACTCCGGTCCCGAGTGCCAGTGGTAGTGCCAAGTATTGAGGCCAGAGACTCTCGTGAGTTTCTCGCATTGCACTCGCAAGTGTGACCCGGCCTTAGGAAGATTGTTGTTTTTATCTGATTTCCTCTTTTTGTATCTGTACAGTATGTTTTGTACAATAAAGTTGTAAAATTCAAAAAATGAGCAAACAATTACAGGGTTCTAATGATGTCACAATGGGCTGGAGGCTATAGAATGCCCCGTCACCCAGGGTTCCGTTGAGGGTTTTAGTAGGCGTTTGTGGAGAGAGGAGTGTTGTGAGCGACTTGTGCAAATATGATGCCAAGAAAGCGATTTAAGAGTATTATAGTTCTCTGTGATACCGAGGACAGCAGCGATGATGACGATTTACATCAGGTGAGTATCATTTTATATTCTTAAATAAATAAAAAATATTTGGGATAAAAGTTCAAGAAAAGATGGTGGGACAGAAAATAGCGCTCCAAGTAGATGAGGCGATAACTCGGATCATGATTGCAGAGTAAAGACTGCGTCACTTGTAATATTTGTGACAATATGTCCATGTACTGGATACATAACATTGCATGAAGACACATAAATGTCACCACCGCCCCTATCCATAGCCTAACCATAAGTGTCCCATACCCCCGCTATACTCTGTACGTGGAATAAGCACAGTGGAGACCACACTCATATCGCTGCCCACCTGTAATCAGTGGAATATGGGGTAAGATTATAGATTGGAGATGTTCATGGTTATAGATTCTATCTGACATGTTTGCCATTTTTTCAGTCTCATCGAAGAAAGAGGCCAATACCGAGGTCTCCAGGCCAAGATAACACCACTGGCTTCAATTCGGGCCCGACTCCGAGTTTACCAGGTACTGTAACCCTAATCTAGTGAAGTCTCTGAGGTATTAATAAGCCATTGTAGTCACCGGGTGCAGATCACGTGCACATTGTGGTCAGGGCTTGGATTTATCGTTATTAGTCGTCTATGGTAGAGTTTATAGCAAACATTTCTGTTCAGCATTTGGTCAGGAATATTCATGCAGGCGTTATAAAGTCAGCCAGAAATGGGATTTGTGGATTGCTTCTCATGGTGGCCATGTACAGGGCGGATTACTGTAGCTGAAGGTGATTGTTTTGCCCCATGTACCTATAGGGAAACACTGGATAATTTATTAGGATTTATTTCTTTTGATATTGAGCCTCGGTCGTTGCTATTACAATATTCTAATAAGAGAGTTATATTGTGTTTCCCCCACAGATCTGAGTTTACCACCAACAGATCATGGTCCGGACAGTACCACCTGGTAAGACACGTTTCCTCCATTACTAAGTACAAGATGGGGATTAATGATTAATGGTGGCTCATTACCTGTTACATTTATTCCACAGCTCCGATGACATCATTATTGATGATGATGATGATTCCAATAGAGCAGCAACTTCCATGTATAATAGTAAGTTATTATTTCTAGACACAATCCAGGTTTATGTTATTGTAGAGGTAACAATTACTTTTCTGTACTGTCACAGGTCAGTTTCCAAATCTAACAATTACAAGGGCGCTGATCAGGAGTTGGAACAGCGAGCCACCTGGGAAATGTGCTGTAAATGCCAGTGTCAGAGAATGACAGCAGCATTTAACAGGTGAACAGAAGCAGGCATAGCTCCAATCCACTCTCGGCTGTCAGAGGCAGATGATGGCTGAATGACACAACCATCATCTGCCATGAAAGAGGCGGGCTCAACTCCTTAGCCATCTCCATTCATTCTCTACTGATGAGCGTCGTACATGGTTGCTAAGGTGTTAAATTACAGATACCTTACAGAGGTAATCCTATTTTACGCATGCTTGATTGGTGTGGATCCTGTGTCTCGGATATTTCCATATTGGGAGAGCAAGTCACCGCCATGTTGACTTATGGCCATTGTTATCCTTAGAGAATTTATTACAGATGTGCAGTACATTTGCTTGTGTCTTTTTGGAAACCCAATAGACATCAATGGAGAAATCCCTGCACCAAGGCATCCCACATCTCCATTAAAACCATGGAGGCTACCATGAATCAGCAAATGAGGTGAAAATGGAACCCTACCATTTGAGGGTCCACCCTCCGGCCATTGAGGACATGTTCACTTCTGATCTTGTACTGAGCACATACAACATTACTAAGGATATATTACCTGAGTAACAGGTGGGATAGACATCTGAGAGTTTATGGACCCTGATGTTGCTGAACCCCATTAATATATCAGATCCTGATCTGAAGGGAAGATCCTGTGGATTTCTGGTGGTCTGGTCAGCTATGTGGTCTGCTCTGGTCGGATCCCATATTCATAGTCTTATTAGTCCTCTACACTCTATATTTATAGACCCCTCTCTAGTACGGGCTGCATACTAACACGTCTGATTTGAGCCTTATAAAAAGTATTTTCACTCTTCCATATTTCTGTACAGATCATTTACCATCTGACAGCGAGGAGAGCTCCGCTACAGAGGAGAGGTAAGTTAGATCCATCTACCTCTATATAAAGCCATGAACTAGGCGAGATGTTTCCTGTGGATTTATATATGATTCCTTATCTTTGCCAGGACACCACGATGTAACATCCCCGGCTGTTTCCTGGAAGAAATTATTTCTCCTACTTCCATCTATGTTACCCACTTCCAGGAAAATAAGGAGGAGCTGGTGGAGCGACTGTACAACTTGTACAACCGGACAGTCTTCGATAATAAGGTATCACATCTTGTCATGGGTTTCTGGGTGATACATGACTTCTCTATTATCTCCCCCTTTAAACAATCAATTCCAAGAAAAATGGCTCTAACTTTCTGAAAGGCAGATTCCTAACCCCATTGTCATGTTTCTGTAACATAGCTATTGAATATCTCAGGTAAATCTCACTTAGTTTGGTGAATGCCGTCACCCTCTTCCCATCTGTGGGACGAGAGGAAACCTTAGATGATCCACCATGCAGAGACAAAAAGATTAGCATTTTTTGGCTTGACGTTCAAAGGATTTTTACATTTATTTATAAAAAACATTTAGTTGATATTTGGACATTTTAGAATAAGGTTATTTTTATTTTTGTTCTCACATCTTGGACTTCTCGGTAGACCCCGCGCCCCATACAAGTAGACCAGTGCTGTAAATCACATATGAGAGTTGGGGACTTTGTAAGATTGGGGGTCAAAGAGTTTACAGATGTAATGGAATTTGTTTTCTTTATTTTAGCTCCCTTTGAAAATGGACATTTTGTGGAGCAAGAGGCTGACAGCATCCGCCGGCCAATGCTGGAATAAGCTGCAGGACAATCGCCGCTTCTCATATATTGAGCTTTCCGAAAAAGTCTGCGATTCTGCCGGTAGGTTTCACATCACATCCATCCTACAGCTTCATAAGACAACCTGCATACAGGGCAAAAAAACTGCTACTTGTTATGCAGAACATCTTAGAAACTCATTGTACATACTGTCATAAGAAAATCTAAGTACACCCTCTTTTAATTCTAGTATTTTACATATCAGGAGAAAATAAAAAAAGTATCAGCTCCATAGAAAGTCCTAAAAGTAGGGAAATACAATCTCAGAAAACAACGTGAAAAAAAATATATTGCATCATTATTTAACAAAAAAGTAGGCCAAAAGGCAACAACGGTGTGTGATAAAGTACACCGTCGATGCAACTTCAAGTTATTGCTGCTAAAGATGATTCTAAAAGCTATTGATTGATGGGGTGTACTTATTTTTTTACTCTCTGCTTCTGCATTTTGAAGTAGGTTTCGGTAAATAAATAACGGCACGGTTGACTTGTCACGTGTTGTTCATCTCATGATGTATTTTGTATTTTGTCCTGCTATGTAAAACCAAATAGTTCAATCAGGGTGTACTCAGATTTTGCCATAACTGTATAACCTCTTGTTTTAGAGCGAGTACGATCCACACTTGCGCATGAGATGTGCCATGCCGCCACTTGGATAATCAACGGTGAACGCAAAGACCACCATGGCTTGTTATGGCAGGCTTTCACAAGAAGGGTAAACCTTATCCATCCCGAGCTGCCAAAAGTGACGGAATATCACAATTATACCATCAACTACACCTACAAGTACAAATGCCACCGATGTGATAAAGAGTAAGTGGATTTTATGACCCATCTCCTCCGGACACACAATCACTGCGGAGAGACGTCCGTGCGGTTCTGTTGGTGGAATGCTTTCATACTTTACTACTATCAGAGCGGACTGACGTCTGGGGGGCGGTAGGGTTTAGGATGCTACGTGTTATATTTTCTGTGCTGGGCCACTTCTTAATATATTGATTTCAATTTGATCTTGTTAATATAATCCATGGTATTAATGAACGTTCATTCCAGTCCAGTAACCAATATTCCTCTTATCTTTGCAGAATTGGGCGATTTAGACCAATAGCTGGCAATAAACGTAAATGCCGCCGGTGCGGAGGACGAATGCGACAACTACCCAGCAGCTAAACATGTAACTATTCTTCAGAATATTTAGTCTCTAATTTGGTTTCTTTAAAATGTAAAGTTGAGACACTTTTATATATTTTCCCCTGAGTAGCGAGACAATGAATATCTGTGTTCATCACCAGCAATTAGCGGTAAAGATCCAGAATCCGTCCTCATAGGTTCCAGATAAGCCCCGGTTACATTTCCCATAACTTGCTGGCTATGGAATGATTGACCATTCCCAGCAATTATCTACAATGCTCTGGAAAACCTTCTATGAGTTTACGCTTTGTTGGATGTAATTATTTTCTTTCTATTTTCAGGTTCATTATTGGAACAGTGAGATTCCTCTAAATATTGTCATCTCATCCACCTGTGATGGAGGTAAGAACGAATCTTCCATTATTGTCAGCAATCAATAATAAAAGTGAATTTTACAATATTGAGAATCTGGAGTCTCTAATTTAGTCTTTTATTGAGTTTTATCATTTAAAGATTAAATACTTTTATATATTTTGCCTTTTTCCACCACCGTGTAGGGAGACAATCAGTTTACGTCTTCATCACAAGCAGCGAACAGCAAACATTCAGAATCCACCTCTTCTGATGGACACAAAGCTTCTGACGGGCGTTTTCCAGGTAAATATTTCGGTGCTTTTCCTCCAATCATTCTTGTTTTCAAGAAGTGCAACAGCGAGGACAGTGTAAGCAAGGTGTCATAACAGAAGAAATGCAATATCGGTTTTATTACTGCATTTATTTGTTCTAATTATTATTTTTTCTTGCTGCACAATTTTTAAATTCTGTCTGAGAAAGAAAGTTATCAGCCTACTGCTGCGGAGGAATCTCCAACACCCAGTCTGACGGGCGAGATGAGCCCCTCTGACATGGCATGCCGTATAGATCTGTTGTGAGTGCTCTCACCATAGCCGTATGGCTCATGTCACATTTATCTCACATTACACTGTTATTGGCAGCTTCCTATTTCCAATCTCCACATTGGCCTTCTTTGTAGACAATATATAATGCAATATTTCAGGTCTATTTCACCTTCAGCTGATGACCAGGAATACAATGCTGAAGTTCCTTCTCGGAGTTTGCTTCTTTTGATCACCAGTACCTTTTGTCAAGTTTTTTATAAACACCTTTTAATTGTTTTCAGGTTAATGAGAAAGGCGACTTATCGCTTCTGTACAGGCATGACACATCATGGAAGAAAACGGTGAATTCCGGCCCCGACCTGCGCTGAGAACAGTTTCCAAGACCTGGAGAATCTCTACAAGTGCTTTATAATCAGAGCTGCCCAGCAATGGATATGGCGCTGGACATTTGAACTTCAATAGTCATCAATTGCTTTTTTTTCTAATTTTTCTGAGTTAGATATAAATACCATTAAAAAATGAATATATTAATTCTTTCTAGTTTGAGATTTTTGTTCTGCAAAACGATGGCTGTTGATAAACATATTACAATCAATGTTGTCTACTTGTGATATTCAGCCATAATCCGCCTCGCACAATCGAGAGGAGCGGAGCTTTGTCTGCTGCTGTTAAACTGTTAAATGCAGCTGTCAATCTGTGAGAGTTGCATTTCAACCCTTAACGTCTAATGACGGACACAGTCCATCATGGCTGGGTGTCAATTTCCGCACCAGGACGGACAGTGTCCATCATGCATGTAAAGTGTCACTAAAACTTGCAAACACCCAGTGATAGTTCAGTGCCGGCAGATGTGTATGACAGCTGAGAGGCACGGAAAGAGGTGCAGACACCAGTAGTGTAGTTACCAGGGGGGGCAGAGGGTGTTGTTGCCTCGGGCCCCTTGCTTTGAGGGGGCCCACCCAGAGCTACTGACATGGAGTATACCACATGAGAAACTGGGTCTGAGCAGAAAAAGTAACTTAATGTGCATGCAAAATGTAATTGCATATGAACACATGACCTTTACACAGAGAAAACCAAAAACAAAACACAAAACAAATATCCTGGAATAAAAAAGTAAAAAAATATATATTGCAAAAATTGCATGAAAGTAGTAATAGTAATAATGAGGGTATTTAGTTAACATAATTTTGATCAAAATAATGTAGAAGCCATCCCGCCACATCACGGCAACCCTTGTGGGACAGTCCTAACTCTTGTATTTAAAACCTTTCCACTTGTCAAGTGACTCCAGAAAAGGGGCAAAAAATGTCCTCCAGATTGGCGCGCCTCGAGTCCAGATGGATCTGGACACTTAAAACTGTGCATCCTCATGGGTTGAACGAAAATTTAAGTTTTGCCCCTTTTCTGGAGTAGGTGTGTACTTTTTGTAATTAGCTGTTTTCTTGTCTTTTGTTTTTAACCTTCCTTTTGTTTTATCTTTTTTAGTATATACAGTGCTTAATATTGTGGATTCCGAAAGGTTTTTGTGGATACATGATGAAGTGGACCATATTCCATCATTTGGATCTTCACATTGAATAACGCCATGTGACGAATTTTACACTATGGACAATGGATGGGTGTTATGAGTTGGGGTTGTTATTATATGAATCCTACCGCTCATACGTCTTGGTATATTGTAGATATACCGTGAGACATGATGTTTACTAAAGTGTATTTCAACTCTATCTGGGCAATCTAATGTTCTGTATATACAGTTATACTTATATATCCATACTTATGATGGCATAAATTTTTATGTTATATTTTCTATGATTGCTCCAGGTATACCTTTGGTATTTGGATGTATATTAGGGTTATATGTGCGGGTTTGGCTTTGAGGGCATCTCTTATTTCTATTTAGCAATAACACTGGTGCTGCGGGCAAAAAATAGGAAGAGGTTATTTATTTTTATATATTTTTTATATATATATGGTTACATCAATATGCTCATTATATTTGGCTTTTGATATTTATTTACCTTTTCCATTGCATGCAGCACCAGTGTTTTATCTGTTATCTATTATTTTTTACTATTCTTGATAATATACTGGCGATCTCATCCCTCAGACCGGCTATTTCTGCCTTTTTGATATGCTGGATCTTTTGCCCCTAACTAATATGGCGCCTATCCATACATGTTTGTTATGCGCATGCCCGATCTACATTGTGTGACTTGTTGGTCCCTCCTCCCGGCCGGCGCATGGCGGCTTTGGGCGTCCGGTCACGTGGGGCCCCACGTCATCCGGACGTCACGGCTGTCCATCTGCCGAGCTTGGGGGTGGGTCCACGGTTACCCGGGTAGCGCTGAATGACTTCCGTCCGATACATGGACTGGCCCTTCCGGTCTCTGCACTATAAGAAGCACTGAGGTTCATTGTCTTATAGCGCCCCCTGACGATGGCTCCCGAAACGCGCGTCGGGGCGGGTACCTGGTCCTTTCACTTGTCGCTGTGCACGGGCACTTGAACTGGTAATGTAGGACAGATTTATATTTCCTTGTCATGACCCTGTGTAATCCACTTTGAGGTTATTATTGTTTTATATAGTGGGCCATCTTCCCACACTACTCTTTGTGTGTTATGACCGTGTGCCATATTACATGATGATATCACTGCTACACTGAGTGGGGTTTGTTCCCACTTTGAGTGGTTGTTATAACATCTCTGTGTTTCTTCCTTTTGTCCTTCCCATTTGGGTTATGCTTGATTGATATGTGAGGACTTCTGGTACCTTTTTTATGACAAGTTACCAACTGTTGCAATTTTTAATGGTATAGTCCCTTGCCCTGTATCCTAAATAAAGCAATTTTATTTATTGACCTGTTTATTGTCAGGAAGTTTGTTCCTTTCTTCCTTCCCCTTGTAACTTTCATCAAGAAGAACAAGTCATGGATTTCCAATGACTTTTGCATTCCAGTCGCAGACATGGCAGACTAGGCATGGTGTCATTTTTAGTGTCATGCATTGATTTTGCGCTATTGCAGTCTGACACGTTTATTGTGGCTTCTGTGCCTACTGTTCCTACTGCTGCAGATGTTACAAACATTTTTTTTAAATGTGGAGACTCCAAGTTTGGTCTCCATATGGTGTGTTGCCTGTAGTGGAAGGGGTGTCACAGCACAATTATACTATTTCCACTCTGGGAAAATTGATGCCACTTTAGTGGTGTAGGACAATTATTTTTTGAAATGTGGAGACACAAAGTTGGGACTCCATCTGGTGGGTTGCCTGTAGTGGAAGGGATGTCAGAGGCCCATTATACTGTTTCTACTCTGGGAAATATAATGCAACTTTAGTGCTGTGTGACAACAATTTTTTGAAATGTGGAGACACCAAGTTGGGTCTTTATCTGTTGGGTTGACTGTAGTGGCAGGGGCATCAGAGGGTCGTTATACTATTTCTACTCTGGGGAAATTGATGCCACTTTAGTCGTGTAGGACAATTATTTTGTGAAATGTGGAGATTCCAAGTAGCGTCTCCATCTGGTGGGTTGCCTGTAGTGGAAGTGGTGTCAGAGGCGCATTATACTATTTCTAATATGGGGAAACTGATGCCATTTTAGTGGTGTGTGAGAATATTTTTTATAAATGTGGAGACTCCAAGCTGGGTCTCCCTCTGGCGTGTTGCCTGTAGTGGAATAGTTGTCAGAAGCCCATTGTACTGGTTCTACTCTGGGGAAATTGATGCCACTTTATTCGTGTGTGACAATAATTTCTTGAATGTTTGCACTCAAAGTTGGGTCTCCATCTCGTGGGTTACTTGTAGTGGAAAGGCTGTCAGAGGCCCATTGCTCTATTTCTATTTTGGGGAAATTGATACCACTTTATTGGTGTGTGGCAATATTTTTTTAAATGTTTGCACTACAAGTTGGAATTAGAGATGGTCTATTTCACCATGGATGGAAGACACCCCTTGTCAGAAAAGGAAAAGAGAAAACTAACAAAGGACACAGGCAGAGGCGCACATGAATGACAGTGGTTAGAGAGGTGTTAGTATTTTGATATTCAGGCTAAATATTGGTGAATAAACGTGAATTGTCAGCTCTGCTCAAGGACCTTAAGGAAGAAGTTGTTCTTCATTTGTATCTGGATCCTCAGTGAAATGTAACAAATGTTTACAGATCTCTGAAGTCAACACTTACTTTCTGACCAGAATGGTTTTCTACATTTGCATAACTTGAAGCTCACGGACCCACCATTTAAAAGCTCCAATGGGGTTCTATATCAGGGACAGGAAATTATTCATTTGAGGAAAGCGTTTGCAAATATCCAATTAGGAGAAGGAGCCACCACTCCTTCTGGGCATGAAATTCCACAAAGGCTTAGAACACGGTGGAGCAGGAGTTCCTATGTAGGGTAATGAAGTAGTTTGGGCTTGGTGAGAATTTTACTAGGTGGATCCAAGGCCGGAACAAGGTATTTTGGTGCCGTAGGCAGATGAAGCCGATGGTGCCCCCCCCGATGAACTTTCAGTCCCTAAGTAAAGGAATGGGTCAGAGACTAAAGCGACAGGTCCCCTAACGCCCCTCTCCTTTCCTTCTGATGGGTTAAGTAGCAAGCTGTTAAGACTACTATCAATAGAATTTCTACCTTTTTCACTCAAAAATACCAGCAAAAGTAAAAAGAGTGATGTGATGTACTTTAGAGAAGTGGCTCAACAGGGAGTATTTTTTTTAAGATAGATATAGAATCATTCATTGTTTAAGGACCATTAAAAGAATACAAATCGCTATATTCATCCCTGACAGCCTATATTGTAAATCTCAGACCCAGTGATGGTCATGGAAACTAATATAGCTTAACTATAATGGGGGCTGTTTGCTTTCAGTTAAGATGTCCAGCATTTGGAAGACATCATAATAGAAACTAAACAGACCCTATTATAGATAAAGGGATACATATGATGATTTTACTCCCATCAGGGTAGTTCTGGTGCCGTATTTCTGTATTGATGGTGCTTCTGCTGATGTATTCATGTATGGATGGTGGTTCTAACAATGTATTTATGTAGTAATGAATGTTCTGGTGACTGATTCATAACCAGAACCATCATCAATATAAAACCAAAATCATCCTCACTACATAAATTGAACACCAGAGCTATCACTAGTACATACATACGGCACCAGAACCATCATTAGTAAATAACTATGTCACTAGAACTTCCATCAGTATATGAATATGGCACCAGAACCACCATCAGTAGATAAATGCATCACCAGAAAGCTCATCAGTACAGGACTACATCACCAGAACCACTATCAGTACATTAATGTGTCACCAGAACCACAGCCAGTGAAATAAGTACAGCATCAGCACCATTATCTACATAATTACGGCACCAGAACTGTAAGGAAAACACACGAGAGGAGAGATGGGGGATACGGAGCTTACACAGCCACAGCTCTCTGGCGCCCCCTTACCCTCAGGTCAGTCAGGGAACTCCACCTAGGTTAAGTAGTGGCCGGAGAGGCTGCCCTGTCATGTACTGGTTATCAGGGCACTCTGCAGTGATTGCTGTATATATATCACCAGTCCCAGTCCGGGAATATATATATACAGTATATATAAAAACCTCAAAAGACAAAGGCTAAATGTGTGCAGCTAGCTTTTTAACCCCTAGCTCGCCCCTCCAATATTTGCCATTGTCCCTCTGGGTTGGACTGATTTCTGCTCCCTTGAACTCTAGCTAAAATAAATCCCAATATTTAGGCTGAGTCATAACTTCCTAGCGGGAGGTTCAAATCAACGACTGCCATCTCAGTGCGTTCGTTGGGTCTGGAAAGATATTGAGAGTCCAAACTTGGGTCGGCTAAGTGGTTCTGGAGAGCCAGTTTCGATGCTTAGTATCTGGGGCAACTAGAAATATATGAGACAATGGTACTCTCATAATTCATCTCTAGGTGTCGGTGACGCTCAGTCTAGATCTTCCTTTGGTGTTGGCCACCTTGCACAAAAGATAGCAGGCGGTTCTAGCTCTTGCTGTCATTAACACGTGGCCTCTAATTCTCTGACCAAATGGTGAAGTTCTGTTCTTTTGGGGATTTGTGTACTTATCCCAAGGGTGGGGGGCCACTTCAGGAGTGGAGGAAGATCTCTGGACAATATATTGGGCCTGAATTAGTACATCCAAAATGGAGTCTCCCTCATCCCTCACTTGGGGCTGTTTGGTTTCAGTTAATATGTCCAGCATTTGGAAGACATCATAATAGAAGCTAAACAGACCCTATTATAGATATAGGGATACATATGATGATTTTACTTCCATCATGTTAGTTCTGGTGCCGTATACCTTGTGAGAATCAGGGAGGAATAGTGGATGAGGGCAGGTATATCTCGCCCAGATACCTTTCCTATGTGGCCTGGTCCGGTCAGTATCTCACCTGGTGACTAATGAATAATGGGAAGCGGATATAAAAGGAGGCCAGGTGGTGTGTTAGTAGCTCAGCCTGGGGAACACAGAGAGCCTGTCTGTGTGAGCGACACTTGTGAGTGAAAGCTGTGCTTACGGTAACGCTGGTTTGGGTGGCTGGGAGAAGCCCTCCAGTTGGTAGTTAGTACGGACCCTGTTTAGTTAGTGTCGGACAGGCAAGGAATTGTTTTATGTTTATTTTCCTGTATGTTTTGCTTTCACCTGAAATAATCCTGACCCAGCGTCAGTTATGTCCGAAACCCGGCTGTGCACCTGAGTTTCATGCTAAACCCACGTGATCTTTGACCCCAGCAAAGGTGATCCCGGAGTGTTTTATCACACTCTGTATTGATGGTGCCTCTGGTGATATATTCATGTATGGATGGAGGTTCGTATAATGTAGTGATGAATGTTCTGGAGATTGATTCGTAACCAGAACCATCATCAATATGAAACCAAAATCATCATAAGTACATAAATTGAACACTAGAGCTTTCACTAGTACATACATACGGCACCAGAACCATCATTAGTAAATAACTATGTCACTACAGCCTCTATCAGTATATGAATATGGCACCAGAAGCACCATCAGTAGATAAATGTATCACCAGAAAGATCATCAGTACAGGACTACATCACCAGAACCACTATCAGTACATTAATGCGTCACCAGAACCACAGCCAGTAAATAAATACACCACCATCATTATCTACATAAATACGGCACCAGAATCATCATTGGTAAATAACTATGTCACTAGAGCCACTATCAGTACATGAATACAGCCCAATAGCCAGCATCAGGAGATAAAGGCATCACCAGAATCATCATCAGTACATGAATACATCACGAGAACCACAGCCAGTAAATAAATACAACATCATCATCATCATCAGTGTATGTGGACACCACCAAAACTATCACTAGTACATGAATACATCACCAGAACCACCATCAGTACTGTTGGGGTGATCTCGTAATGTGAGATCTTAGTGACTGCCTGCCCCTGACCTGATAAATATGAGCCGAATGCATGCATAGAAGACGGACATCAGACACAAGGTCAGGTGTGCTCCTCTCTTGGCCAGTGCTGTCACAGAACTGACTTTATTAGTATAAACGAAAGACCATGTAATAGGCAGGAAAAGGGCGTTGCTCAGCTTCTCCGGAGCCATTGTACCAGTCTGTATAAGGTCCGTGCTAAGTCTATTCCACATATGGTCTTCAGTGTATCCTCATCACATTCCAAGGATTCCAGGGCATAGTTCCAGCATATAGACACCACCTTGCCACACCACGTCTGAACTAGCTTATGTTAGATTAATAATTGATTTCATTAGCCGTTCTCTCCTTCACAGTACAGCAATAAGTTGTATTGTCAAGTCAGGCCCATATACCGTATATACTCGCGTATAAGCCGAGATTTTCAGCCCATTTTTATGGCTGAAAGTCCCCTCTCGGCTTATACGCGAGTCATATATGCCAGGGGGTCGTGGGGTGGGGCGGGGGAGTCAAATCACACTGAGCCCCTCTGGCATGGTCTCTGCAGCCCCCCTGCTTGTCCCACTGTCTCAGGCTCCTTACTTCAGCGGTCATGTGGTACTGCTCATTAAAGTCATGAATATGCGCATATTTATGACTTTAATGAGCGGTACCACGTGACCGCTGAAGGAAGGAAGGGAATCCTTCGGAGAATGGGGCTGCAGAGACCACGCCAGGAGGGGGTAAGTATACACGATATTCACCTGTCCCCATTCCAACGCTGCTCACCGCTGTCTGCCGCGTCCTCTGTTAGTGACATTCAGGCAGCAGAGGGCGCGATGACATGGTTACTGCGCGCTGTGCCCTCTGCTGCCTGAACATCACTGATGGAGGACACGGCAGACACCGGCACCTGTTCCCCAGTGAAGGAGAGGTGAGTATGTCTTTTTTTATTTGCAGCAGCATATGGGGTATAATCTATGGAGAAGCATATGGGGGAAGCATGCATATGGGGTATAATCTATGGAGAAGCATATGGTGGCATAATCTGGGGGCAGCATATGGGGGCATAATCTATGGAGAATTTTATGTAGCAGCATATGGGGCATAATCTATGGAGCACCTTATGGGGCAGCATATGGAGGCATAATCTATGGAGCATATTATGGGGCAGCATATGGCGGCATAATCTTTGGAGCAGCATATGGGGCCTATTCTATGGAGCAACTTATGGGGCAGCATATGGGGGCATAATCTATGGAGCATCTTATGGGGGCATAATCTATGGAGCATCTTATGGGGGCATAATCTATGGAGCATCTTATGGGGCCTATTCTATGGAGCATCTTATGGGGCCATTATTAACCTTTGTGCAGCATTATATGGGGTGTATTTTGTATGGAGCATTTTATGGGGCCATCATAAACTGTATGGAGCATTATATGGGGCTCCTGATTCAATATGGATGTTCAAAAACATTTAATCTACTGATGTCTCAATTACAGTAATTTTACTTTTATTGGTATCTATTTTTATTTTTGAAATTTACCAGTAGCTGCTGCATTTTCCACCCTAGGTTTATACGTGAGTCAATAAGTTTTCCCAGTTTTTTGTGGCAAGAGTAGGGGGGTCAGCTTATACACGGGTCGGCTTATACACAAGTATATACGGTACATTTGTTATTCAATTAAATTAAATGATTATTAAGAAAAAATCAAGACAATTAATGCAGGGGTGAGAATAAATTACCAAAAAGAAGGGGCAACACAAGGAGTCTATTGCACAGATATTATGCACTTCAATGTACTATGGCTACATAGGATGTAATATGGTTGTAAAAAGAATTAATAAGCCACAAAAAATAAGAAAATTGATATACTGATATTATACATAATCATAAAGTGCAAATAGTGAAAAAATCATTCATAAAAAGCACAAATTTGTAAAGACCAATCTATATATAAAAAGTGCAATGTGCAGAAATTCATAGATAGTGGGCTTAGGCACAAGTTTGTAAAGACCAATACATATATAGAGTGCAATATGCACGAATTCATAGACAGTGGGCTTAGGCACACAACCGCATAAATGTATATCACTAATTCAACAAATGACTAGTGTAGATAGCCATGTGGGCAGAGATAAATATATGTCACAACAGATATCCATTTAAATAAAAATGCTCAGTGGCAGGTTCTAAATAGAGGTGTCCAATGACAATTAGTCATATATGCGGCTGCAAGTAAAACTGTATTGAAAAGTACATATACATGTGCCAAAAAATTGCACTCAATCAATATCTTATGCCAATGTGTGATAGATCCCCAGGATGCACCAGTCCCCGACGCGCGTTTCGGCGTCTGTCTTCGTCAGTTTTTTTTCGTTGTGATATGATTTGATATCCGATTTGTCCTTATTTGTCTTATATTGTCCATTTGTGCTTTGATAAGGCTTATTATATAATTTTTAACACCATTTATAATTTTCCTTAAACATGCAACTTTGACCTTGGTATTTTGTTGAACCATATACATTTGGATCTCATGAACCAACAACTCCCAATATGTATTAAACAATGATAAGGAGATGCTGGGAGTGGTTGTTATCAGTCATTATCAGACTGCGGACCATGCAGGAACCACAATACTGATGAAACGCAGGCATATGTAAATGTTTATATCCAGGTACCTAATAGGTGACATCTTCTCTGATTGAGTGGTTTCTTTCTTCTTATTTCCATCTTGACCAGATGCCATGATGACTTTTCACATCCACAGCTGTTCTCTGCAGACTTCTCTCTTCTCCAATCTTCTGGAGCACATCCCCACATGGTGACCTTAAAAGTCAAAGTGTTACTAGATTGCCTTCTGCACAAAGATATCTGTCCATACTATGCCCTAAATAAGCCTCCTATGGTGTATGGCCTCCACACTGTCTGCCTTACTAAGAAGGGGTGGAAAAACCACTAAAATGCGACTACAGATCCAGTGTAAAAATAGAGTATCTTTATTAAGACAAGTACACAGTACAGGACAAAGAAAGTGTGGAATGGTGCATAAAAACAACCCACGCAGTGTGAACTACAAAACAGACCCACCTCAGGAACTCATCATATTATATTCCAAAACAGAACAAATATATATATAGGAAATGCATCTGTGGTCACCTAAATACCTTCATGCGTCATATAAATCCCCATAAATTATATATATCAATAATCAAGCCCACCTTAACAGCATGTCACAGCATCAGTATGAGCCCATGAATCACTATAACACAAATACCAAAGGAGCGCTATACAAGAGAAGGTCCAAATATATATGGGGTATAGGTTCCTGCACAATCCCACCATACCGAGATGAATGTAATATAGCTCTGGCCATAGTCCCAGTCCAGATAGTACTTAGCTCAATTCCCACTCATTCAAAATTAAAAACCGGGAACAGTTGAATCTCACCAAAATAAGTCGGTAGGTCGGAGGGTCCTGGGGGGGGTCCGTGCATCTGCCCCGACGCGCGTTTCGGATGCTCGTCCTTGGTCAGGGGGCGTGATAAACAGCGAGACCGGGAAGTTTAAAAAGACCGTGGACCGGAAGTCCGACCGGAAGTGACGCATCCGCAGTCATGACGACCAGGGATGTGAGGCGGCGCCAGCGTCTATCAGTGCGCGCCAAGGTATACAACGACACCATGGCAACGCACCGATCACAGACGCCAGAGGCCGCGTCACAGCCCCAGACCATGACACGCATGCGTGCTGGTCAGGACAGATCATGTGGGTCAAACTGGAATCCATAACAATTAGCACAGGGAATATTTCTAATCATATAAGGGACATAATGTTTGAACAGGACATAGAAATAATCAGAATCAATGAATCAGTTTGAAAATACTAAGGGGCATATAAGATATAATAAATGGCCGTTTATATGTATTCTAGTAAATATATCAGTAGCAGCATACATATGCTTTAGCCCATTAGTCACACATACCATATATAGAATGGCCCTATGCACATATGTACTCTAATAGACATATCAATAATGATATATATATATAGTTTAAGCCACATTAACCATATATATCATATAAGGCACACCAATACACATGTTATCAATACTAAATAATGTTTGCCTGTGTACAAATTGCTATACTATCACTTTAAGGATAAATATACCATAAATAGTATAAACTGTGCCAGCCACAAACGAATAAAGCATATAATATATTATGGAGCAAGCAGGTTCATAGATCCATCCTATTTCCCTTCCATTAGATGACAATAATACAGTAAATATTTATCCCACATATAAAGGAGATAAGTACAAATGTCCCTGCAAAAAACTGCTTAGTCAATCCCATGAATTGCCTCTAGTGATTCCTTGATTATCATAAGACAATACTTGTACAAGTACAACAGGGATAAACATATATAATGGATTGTAGGTATAACATGTTGGTATATGGCCCTCGTAGATCAGGATGTAAAAGGTCCACGGATCCGGCTCCCGATGTAACACAGCATGATAAACTAAAGGCCTAAAAGTAAGAAATATAAAATAAAATAGAAATTAATGACAGCCAGATAAAAACAATCACACTAACGTGGATGGCTAGATGCACAGAATGATACAGCCAGCGGGTGACCATAGAAAAGACGCAAAATTAAGGCATTCATTTAACCCATTCGGATGGACCGTATTTAAGGTCCATATCCATCTTGCCTCACACTGGGCTAGACGTAATGAGAGCCTACCTCCCCGAATACCGAAGTTCAAACTATCAATCCCTTTGACTCTGAATAACTTGCTATCACACTGGTGATGTAACTTAAAGTGCTTAGGTATGGTCTTAAGCATTGAAATATCATTTTCATTCGCCGCAGCCTGTATACCTAACACGTGCTCCCTGACCCTAACTTTCAGTTGACGTGTGCTCAATCCCACATAGATCAGGGAGCACGGACAGGTGGCGTAGTATATCACATATTTTGATAAGCAAGTGATTCTCTTTTTGATTTTGAATACCTTAGTACCAGATGAGTCCATAAATGTATCACTACGATCGATATTGGTACAAGCCACGCATTGTCCACAGGTGAAACACCCTATTCGTGGAGTACCACCGCTCAAAAATGTCAATGGTGGATTGGTCTCGTAATGGCTCCTAATTAGATGTCCCTGCAGATTCTTAGCCCTACGATATGCGATGCTGGGCTTTTTGGGTAACATTTTGGCCATTATTGGATCAGCTAATAAGATAGGCCAGGACCTTTCCAATATCTTCCTGACCCTATCTGATTGGGAGTGAAAGGTGGTTACAAATCTCAATCGATCTTCTTTAGATGGAGAGACATCAGTCTTATATAAAAGGGAATTACGCGTACTGTACTTTGCACGATTGTATGCTTTTTTAATTGATCTATGACTGTAACCCCTCTCCCGAAAACGCTGTTTTAAGTCCTTGGCCTGTATTTCATAGTCGACATCTGTCGAGCAAATACGCCTTAGGCGCAAAAATTGTCCTGTCGGAACTGATCTAATCATATGGCCGGGATGTGAGGAGGAGGCATGTAACAGCGAATTCGTAGAGGTCGGTTTTCTAAAGATGTTGGTCTGAATCAAATCATGATCATCCCTCCTGAGTAGAACATCCAAGAATTCAATTTTATTCTCATTGTACGCAAAGGTCAGCTTGATGTTCAGCATGTTGTCATTAAGCTGTTGGAAAAATTGTCCCAGCAAATGGCTAGGACCCTGCCAGATCAAAAACACGTCATCTATGTACCTCGTCCATAGAAGGACGCGGTCCATAGATGCGTGTAGATCTGACTGAAAGAGATCCCTCTCCCACAGACCCAGGAACAGATTAGCATAGGAGAGCGCATAGGCCGCCCCCATGGCTGTCCCCTGGGTCTGCAGGAAGAAGGACCCCTTAAAGACGAAAAAATTGTGCGTGAGTGCAAATAAGAGCATATGTAAATGCTTACACCCAGGTACCTAATAGGTGACATCTTCTCTGATTGAGTGGTTTCTTTCTTCATATTTCCATCTTGACCAGATGCCATGATGACTTTTCACATCCACAGCTGTTCTCTGCAGACTTCTCTCTTCTCCAATCTTCTGGAGCACATCCCCACATGGTGACCTTAAAAGTCAAAGTGTTACTAGATTGCCTTCTGCACAAAGATATCTGTCCATACTATGCCCTAAATAAGCCTCCTATGGTGTATGGCCTCTACACTGTCTGCCTTACTAATCCACAACCACATTACTGTGTGCCATTATCAGCTATAACTGCTACAATGTCATTTTTTCTTCTCCAGCCAGATGGCGTCGCCGTCAGGATATGTGCACACGATGCATATTTGCTGCGGATCCGCCGCGGATTTTTCCGCGCAGAAACGCTGCAGATCCGCACTGTGATTTACAGTACAATGTAAATCAATGGGGAAAATAAATCCTGTGCAGAAAAATCAGTGCGAATTTGCTGCGGGTTTAAAAGAAGTGCATGTCACTTCTTGTCTGCGGTTTTGCTGCAGTTTTCCACTTGCTCCATTCTACAAAACCACAGTGGAAAACCGCACAAAAACCGCAAAAAAAAGGAAGAAATCCGCAGGAAAAATGCCGGTCATTAAATCCGCGGGAGGATCCGCACCGTGTGCACATGGCCTCACCTGCACAACAGCAGCTATTGGATCTCTATACAAACCGATATCTGCTGCTGCGCAGGCTCCCCGGCGCCATTCTCAAAATGACTTTCTTTTTTTTCCCTCGCTCAAGTAAATCTGCAAAAGGCATTCAGTGCACAGTAACCATGCGACTATGATGAAGCGCATTTATCATGCAAACTGCGGGGCAGGGCAGTGAGAGATCAGTGGGGGGTCAGTAGTCTGCATTATGAATATCTCATCGGAGCACCACATACATGAACCCCGTCCTAGGGCACGAGAATCTCAATAATATGAAGCTGAAAATAAAGATTAAGAAACAGCCACAAGACGGCTTTCATCAACCAAGGCATCATTTTATTCAGTATAACAGCACCGACCTGACATTGTGTGTAGGTCACTATGCACAATCCTGCTGACAGGTTCCCTTTAAGTAGGCGGCTTTATATCACAAGAGTGGATTTCGTTAGGAAATGGATAAGGCAAAAATGGAGCATTACAGAACAGAAGAAATTACTAGAGTGATAAAATATGACGGTGTGGTTTTGCTCCTCTCAGAAGTTTGAAAATTGTGTGAACAATTGGAAAAAAAATGTGGAGAGCATTAAACCTCGCGGGAGAGATAATCAACAGCTTAAACATTAGTGAGTTTTTTATTTTTATATATTTGCTTATGTGGGTTTTTTATTATTATTTTTTTCTGAACAATTAGAAAAAGGTTGGGAGTGAAGGAATTAGGCCGGGGTCTCACTCGCGAGTGCAATGCAAGAAAAGTGTGCGAGTCTCTCGCCTCAATCCCCGGCACTGCCACCGGTGGCTCGGAGCAGAGCGTTCAACTGCAAAGAAATACATGCAGCCGCACACTCCGGTCCCGAGTGCCAGCGGTAGTGCCAAGTATTGAGGCCAGAGACTCTCGTGAGTTTCTCGCATTGCACTCGCAAGTGTGACCCGGCCTTAGGAAGATTGTTGTTTTTATCTGATTTCCTCTTTTTGTATCTCTACAGTATGTTTTGTACAATAAAGTTGTAAAATTCAAAAAATGAGCAAACAATTGCAGCATTCTAATGATGTCACAATGGGCTGGAGGCTATAGAATGCCCCATCACCCAGGGTTCCGTTGAGGGTTTTAGTAGGCGTTTGTGGAGAGAGGAGTGTTGTGAGCGACTTGTGCAAATATGATGCCAAGAAAGCGATTTAAGAGTATTATAGTTCTCTGTGATACCGAGGACAGCAGCGATGATGACGATTTACATCAGGTGAGTATCATTTTATATTCTTAAATAAATAAAAAATATTTGGGATAAAAGTTCAAGAAAAGATGGTGGGACAGAAAATAGCGCTCCAAGTAGATGAGGCGATAACTCGGATCATGATTGCAGAGTGAAGACTGCGTCACTTGTAATATTTGTGACAATATGTCCATGTACTGGATACATAACATTGTATGAAGACACATAAATGTCACCACCGCCCCTATCCATAGCCTAACCATAAGTGTCCCATACCCCCGCTATACTCTGTACGTGGAATAAGCACAGTGGAGACCACACTCATATCGCTGCCCACCTGTAATCAGTGGAATATGGGGTAAGATTATAGATTGGAGATGTTCATGGTTATAGATTCTATCTGACATATTTGCCATTTTTTCAGTCTCATCGAAGAAAGAGGCCAATACCGAGGTCTCCAGGCCAAGATAACACCACTGGCTTCAATTCGGGCCCGACTCCGAGTTTACCAGGTACTGTAACCCTAATCTAGTGAAGTCTCTGATGTATTAATAAGCCATTGTAGTCACCGGGTGCAGATCACGTGCACATTGTGGTCAGGGCTTGGATTTATCGTTATTAGTCGTCTATGGTAGAGTTTATATCAAACATTTCTGTTCAGCATTTGGTCAGGAATATTCATGCAGGCGTTATAAAGTCAGGCAGAAATGGGATTTGGGGATTGCTTCTCATGGTGGCCATGTACAGGGCAGATTACTGTAGCTGAAGGTGATTGTTTTGCCCCATGTACCTATAGGGAAACACTGGATAATTTATTAGGATTTATTTATTTTGATATTGAGCCTCGGTCGTTGCTATTACAATATTCTAATAAGAGAGTTATATTGTGTTTCCCCCACAGATCTGAGTTTACCACCAACAGATCATGGTCCGGACAGTACCACCTGGTAAGACACGTTTCCTCCATTACTAAGTACAAGATGGGGATTAATGATTAATGATGGCTCATTACCTGTTACATTTATTCCACAGCTCCGATGACATCATTATTGATGATGATGATGATTCCAATAGGACAGGAGCTTCCATGTATAATAGTAAGTTATCATTTCTAGACACAATCCAGGTTTATGTTATTGTAGAGGTAACAATTACTTTTCTGTACTGTCACAGGTCAGTTTCCAAATCTAACAATTACAAGGGCGCTGATCAGGAGTTGGAACAGCGAGCCACCTGGGAAATGTGCTGTAAATTCCAGTGTCAGAGAATGACAGCAGCATTTAACAGGTTAACAGAAGCAGGCAGAGCTCCAATCCACTCTCGGCTGTCAGAGGCAGATGATGGCTGAATGACACAACCATCATCTGCCATGAAAGAGGCGGGTTCTACTCCTTAGCCCTCTCCATTCATTCTCTACTGATGAGCGTCGTACATGGTTGTTAAGGGGTTAAATTACAGATACCTTACAGAGGTAATCCTATTTTACGCATGCTTGATTGGTGTGGATCCTGTGTCTCGGATATTTCCATATTGGGAGAGCACGTCACCGCCATGTTGACTTATGGCCATTGTTATCCTTAGAGAATTTATTACAGATGTGCAGTACATTTGCTTGTGTCTTTTCGGAAACCCAATAGACATCAATGGAGAAATCCCTGCACCAAGGAATCCCACATCTCCATTAAAACCATGGAGGCTACCATGAATCAGCAAATGAGGTGAAAATGGACCCCTACCATTTGAGGGTCCACCCTCCGGCCATTGAGGACATGTTCACTTCTGATCTTGTACTGAGCACATACAACATTACTAAGGATATATTACCTGAGTAACAGGTGGGATAGACATCTGAGAAAGTTTATGGACCCTGATGTTGCTGAACCCCATTAATATATCAGATCCTGATCTGAAGGGAAGATCCTGTGGATTTCTGGTGGTCTGGTCAGCTATGTCTTCTGCTCTGGTCGGATCCCATATTCATAGTCTTATTAGTCCTCTACACTGTATATTTATAGACCCCTCTCTAGTACGGGCCTGCATACTAACACGTCTGATTTGAGCCTTATAAAAAGTATTTTCACTCTTCCATATTTCTGTACAGATCATTTACCATCTGACAGCGAGGAGAGCTCCGCTACAGAGGAGAGGTAAGTTAGGCCAGATCCATCTACCTCTATATAAAGCCATGAACTAGGCAAGATGTTTCCTGTGGATTTATATATGATTCTTATCTTTGCCAGGACACCACGATGTAACATCCCCGGCTGTTTCCTGGAAGAAATTATTTCTCCTACTTCCATCTATGTTACCCACTTCCAGGAAAATAAGGAGGAGCTGGTGGAGCGACTGTACAACTTGTACAACCGGACAGTCTTCGATAATAAGGTATCACATCTTGTCATGGGTTTCTGGGTGATACATGACTTCTCTATTATCTCCCCCTTTAAACAATCAATTCCAAGAAAAATGGCTCTAACTTTCTGAAAGGCAGATTCCTAACCCCATTGTCATGTTTCTGTAATATAGTTATTGAATATCTCAGGTAAATCTCACTTAGTTTGGTGAATGCCGTCACCCTCTTCCCATCTGTGGGACGAGAGGAAACCTTAGATGATCCACCATGCAGAGACAAAAAGATTAGCATTTTTTGGCTTGACGTTCAAAGGATTTTTACATTTATTTATAAAAAACATTTAGTTGATATTTGGACATTTTAGAATAAGGTTATTTTTATTTTTGTTCTCACATCTTGGACTTCTCGGTAGACCCCGCGCCCCATACAAGTAGACCAGTGCTGTAAATCACATATGAGAGTTGGGGACTTTGTAAGATTGGGGGTCAAAGAGTTTACAGATGTAATGGAATTTGTTTTCTTTATTTTAGCTCCCTTTGAAAATGGACATTTTGTGGAGCAAGAGGCTGAGAGCATCCGCCGGCCAATGCTGGAATAAGCTGCAGGACAACCGCCGCTTCTCATATATTGAGCTTTCCGAAAAAGTCTGCGATTCTGCCGGTAGGTTTCACATCACATCCATCCTACAGCTTCATAAGACAACCTGCATACAGGGCAAAAAAACTGCTACTTGTTATGCAGAACATCTTAGAAACTCATTGTACATACTGTCATAAGAAAAACTAAGTACACCCTCTTTTAATTCTAGTATTTTACATATCAGGAGAAAATAAAAAAAAGTATCAGCTCCATAGAAAGTCCTAAAAGTAGGGAAATACAATCTCAGAAAACAACGTGAAAAAAAATATATTGCATCATTATTTATTTAACAAAAAGTAGGCCAAAAGGCAACAACGGTGTGTGATAAAGTACACCGTCGATGCAACTTCAAGTTACTGCTGCTAAAGATGATTCTAAAAGCTATTGATTGATGGGGTGTACTTATTTTTCACTCTTTGCTTCTGCATTTTGAAGTAGGTTTCGGTAAATAAATAACGGCACGGTTGACTTGTCACGTGTTGTTCATCTCATGATGTATTTTGTATTTTGTCCTGCTATGTAAAACCAAATAGTTCAATCAGGGTGTACTCAGATTTTGTCATAACTGTATAACCTCTTGTTTTAGAGCGAGTACGATCCACACTTGCGCATGAGATGTGCCATGCCGCCACTTGGATAATCAACGGTGAACGCAAAGACCACCATGGCTTGTTATGGCAGGCTATCACAAGAAGGGTAAACCTTATCCATCCCGAGCTGCCAAAAGTGACGGAATATCACAATTATACCATCAACTACACCTACAAGTACAAATGCCACCGGTGTGATAAAGAGTAAGTGGATTTTATGACCCATCTCCTCCGGACACACAATCACTGCGGAGAGACGTCCGTGCGGTTCTGTTGGTGGAATGCTTTCATACTTTACTACTATCAGAGCGGACTGACGTCTGGGGGGCGGTAGGGTTTAGGATGCTACGTGTTATATTTTCTGTGCTGGGCCAGTTCTTAATATATTGATTTCAATTTGTTCTTTTGAATATAATCCATGGTGTTAATGAACATTCATTCCAGTCCAGTAACCAATATTCCTCTTATCTTTGCAGAATTGGGCGATTTAGACCAATACCTGGCAATAAACGTAAATGCCGCCGGTGCGGAGGACGAATGCGACAACTACCCAGCAGCTAAACATGTAACTATTCTTCAGAATATTTAGTCTCTAATTTTATTTCTTTAAAATGTAAAGTTGAGACACTTTTATATATTTTCCCCTGAGTAGCGAGACAATGAATATCTGTGTTCATCACCAGCAATTAGCGGTAAAGATCCAGAATCCGTCCTCATAGGTTCCAGATAAGCCCCGGTTACATTTCCCATAACTTGCTGGCTATGGAATGATTGACCATTCCCAGCAATTATCTACAATGCTCTGGAAAACCTTCTATGAGTTTACGCTTTGTTGGATGTAATTATTTTCTTTCTATTTTCAGGTTCATTATTGGAACAGTGAGATTCCTCTAAATATTGTCATCTCATCCACCTGTGATGGAGGTAAGAACGAATCTTCCAGTATTGTCAGCAATCAATAATAAAAGTGAATTTTACAATATTGAGAATCTGGAGTCTCTAATTTAGTCTTTTATTGAGTTTTATCATTTAAAGATTAAATACTTTTATATATTTTGCCTTTTTCCACCACCGTGTAGGGAGACAATCAGTTTACGTCTTCATCACAAGCAGCGAACAGCAAACATTCAGAATCCACCTCTTCTGATGGACACAAAGCTTCTGACGGGCGTTTTCCAGGTAAATATTTCGGTGGTTTTCCTCCAATCATTCTTGTTTTCAAGAAGTGCAACAGCGAGGACAGTGTAAGCAAGGTGTCATAACAGAAGAAATGCAAAATCGGTTTTATTACTGCATTTATTTCTTCTAATTATTATTTTTTCTTGCTGCACAATTTTTAAATTCTGTCTGAGAAAGGAAGGAAATGATGAAAGTTATCAGCCTACTGCTGCGGAGGAATCTCCAACACCCAGTCTGACGGGCGAGATGAGCCCCTCTGACATGGCATGCCGTATAGATCTATTGTGAGTGCTCTCACCATAGCCGTATGGCTCATGTCGCATTTATCTCACATTACACTATTATTGGCAGCTTCCTATTTCCAATCTCCACATTGGCCTTCTTTGTAGACAATATATAATGCAATATTTCAGGTCTATTTCACCTTCAGCTGATGACCAGGAATACAATGCTGAAGTTCCTTCTCGGAGTTTGTTTCTTTTGATCACCAGTACCTTTTGTCAAGTTCTTTATAAACACCTTTTAATTGTTTTCAGGTTAATGAGAAAGGCGACTTATCGCTTCTACACAGGCATGACACATCGTGGAAGAAAACGGTGAATTCCGGCCCCGACCTGCGCTGAGAACAGTTTCCAAGACCTGGAGAATCTCTACAAGTGCTTTATAATCAGAGCTGCCCAGCAATGGATATGGCGCTGGACATTTGAACTTCAATAGTTATCAATTGCTATTTTTTTCTAATTTTTCTGAGTTAGATATAAATACCATTAAAAAATGAATATATTAATTCTTTCCAGTTTGGGATTTTTGTTCTGCAAAACGATGGCTGTTGATAAACATATTACAATCAATGTTGTCTACTTGTGATATTCAGCCATAATCCGCCTCGCACAATCGAGAGGAGCGGAGCTTTGTCTGCTGCTGTTAAACTGATAAATGCAGCTGTCAATCTGTGAGAGTTGCATTTCACCCCTTAACGTCTAATGACGGACACAGTCCATCATGGCTGGGTGTCAGTTTCCGCACCAGGACGGACAGTGTCGGTCATGCATGTAAAGTGTCACTAAAACTTGCAGACACCCAGTGATAGTTCACCGCCGGCAGATGTGTATGACAGCTGAGAGGCACGGAAAGAGGTGCAGACACCAGTAGTGTAGTTACCAGGGGGGCAGAGGGTGTTGTTGCCTCGGGCCCCTTGCTTTGAGGGGGCCCACCCAGAGCTACTGCCACTGAGTATACCACCTGAGTTGTAATCAGGGTTACCGGTTAGGGGCCCAGATTTCCCCCCCCCCACTGAGCTGAACCCCTAGGTACGCCTCTGGCAGGGACCCATGCTGTCAGTCCCCGCACCCAGATCGCTGTAATCGGGCAGTCAATCTGACTGACCGCTCACAGCATGACTGCGCAGGAGATGCTGAAATATCAGCCCTTCCTGCCCGATCAGAGGAGAAGCTCGGTGCTGACAGTTACTGAAAGGGCAGCAGCCACGGGACAAATGGAGGAGTACGAGGAAGAAGAGTTAATGGGCATGCAACAGTCAGGAGATGAAGTGGATAATGATCCTCTCTCGGTTGTCTGTAATTTGGGGAAGGGGACTGAGGAAGCAAGCTTGAGTGTTAACTCGCCACCAACACAGCATGGATATGGACCTCATGGAAGAACCTGACACAGGAGCGCCTTCTTGCTGTACTATCTGCATCATCATGCCCTTATATTTAGGATTAGAAGTAGCACTGACTATTGGGTTGTCATTCTGTCAGATTCACAGTACAAGAGTAAATTTTGCCAGAGGCGTTCCCCCCTTGTAAGGGATGCGCGCATGCTGGAGTATTATATAAATACGCTTGTAGACAATCTTAAGAGTGGTTTTTCCCAAGACAGCAGTGAGGTACACAGTGTGCATCGCAGTTATAGACTTCCAACCCCGGGAATGTTGAGTTGTCAAATAGGAAACAAAATAAAACAAAAGACAAGAAAACAGCTAATTAGAAAAAGTACACACCTACTCCAGAAAAGGGGCAAAACTTAAATTTTCGTTCAACCCATGAGGATGCACAGTTTTAAGTGTCCAGATCGATCTGGACTCGAGGCACGCCAATCTGGAGGACATTTTTTGCCCCTTTTCTGGAGTAGGTGTGTACTTTTTGTAATCAGCTGTTTTCTTGTCTTTTGTTTTTAACCTTCCTTTTGTTTTATCTTTTTTAGTATATACAGTGCTTAATATTGTGGATTCCGAAAGGTTTTTGTGGATACATGATGAAGTGGACCATATTCCATCATTTGGATCTTCACATTGAATAACGCCATGTGACGAATTTTACACTATGGACAATGGAGTTGGGGTTGTTATTATATGAATCCTACCGCTCATACGTCTTGGTATATTGTAGATATACCGTGAGACATGATGTTTACTAAAGTGTATTTCAACTCTATCTGGGCAATCTAATGTTCTGTATATACAGTTATACTTATATATCCATACTTATGATGGCATAAATTTTTATGTTATATTTTCTATGATTGCTCCAGGTATACCTTTGGTATTTGGATGTATATTAGGGTTATATGTGCGGGTTTGGCTTTGAGGGCATCTCTTATTTCTATTTAGCAATAACACTGGTGCTGCGGGCAAAAAATAGGAAGAGGTTATTTATTTTTATATATTTTTTATATATATATGGTTACATCAATATGCTCATTATATTTGGCTTTTGCTATTTATTTACCTTTTCCATTGCATGCAGCACCAGTGTTTTATCTATTATCTATTATTTTTTACTATTCTTGATAATATACTGGCGATCTCATCCCTCAGACCGGCTATTGCTGCCTTTTGGATATGCTGGATCTTTTGCCCCTAACTAATATGGCGCCTATCCATACATGTTTGTTATGCGCATGCCCAATCTACATTGTGTGACTTGTTGGTCCCTCCTCCCGGCCGGCGCATGGCGGCTTTGGGCGTCCGGTCATGTGGGGCCCCACGTCATCCGGACGTCACGGCTGTCCATCTACCGAGCGTGGGGGCGGGTCCACGGTTACCCGGGTAGCGCTGAATGACTTCCGTCCAATACTTGGACTGGCCCTTCCGGTCTCTGCAATATAAGAAGCACTGAGGTTCATTGTCTTATAGCGCCCCCTGACGAAGACTCCCGAAACGCGCGTCGGGGCGGGTACCTGGTCCTTTCACTTGTCGCTGTGCACGGGCACTTGAACTGGTAATGTAGGACAGATTTATATTTCCTTGTCATGACCCTGTGTAATCCACTTTGAGGTTATTATTGTTATATATAGTGGGCCATCTTCCCACACTACTCTTTGTGTGTTATGACCGTGTGCCATATTACATGATGATATCACTGCTACACTGAGTGGGGTTTGTTCCCACTTCACACTTTGAGTGGTTGTTATAACATCTCTGTGTTTCTTCCTTTTGTCCTTCCCATTTGGGTTATGTTTGATTGACATGTGAGGACTTCTGGTACCTTTTTTATGACAAGTTACCAACTGTTGCAATTTTTAATGGTATAGTCCCTTGCCCTGTATCCTAAATAAAGCAATTTTATTTATTGACCTGTTTATTGTCAGGAAGTTTGTTCCTTTCTTCCTTCCCCTTGTAACTTTCATCAAGAAGAACAAGTCATGGATTTCCAATGACTTTTGCATTCCAGTCGCAGACATGGCAGACTAGGCATGGTGTCATTTTTAGTGTCATGCATTGATTTTGCTCTATTTCAGGCTGTGACACGTTTATTGTGGCTTCTGTGCCTACTGTTCCTACTGCTGCAGATGTTACAAACATTTTTTTTTAAATGTGGAGACTCCAAGTTTGGTCTCCATATGGTGTGTTGCCTGTAGTGGAAGGGGTGTCACAGCACAATTATACTATTTCCACTCTGGGGAAATTGATGCCACTTTAGTGGTGTGTGACAATAATTTTTTGAAATGTGGAGACACCAAGTTGGGTCTTTATCTGGTGGGTTGCCTGTAGTGGAAGGGAGTCAGGGCCCATTATACTGTTTCTACTCTGGGAAATATAATGCAACTTTAGTGGTGTCAGAGGCGCATTATACTATTTCTAATATGGGGAAACTGATGCCATTTTAGTGGTATGTGAGAATATTTTTTATAAATGTGGAGACTCCAAGCTGGGTCTCCCTCTGGCGTGTTGCCTGTAGTGGAATAGTTGTCAGAAGCCCATTGTACTGGTTCTACTCTGGGGAAATTGATGCCACTTTATTCGTGTGTGACAATAATTTCTTGAATGTTTGCACTCAAAGTTGGGTCTCCATCTCGTGGGTTACTTGTAGTGGAAAGGCTGTCAGAAACCCATTGCTCTATTTCTATTTTGGGGAAATTGATACCACTTTATTGGTGTGTAGCAATTTTTTTTAAATGTTTGCACTACAAGTTGGAATTAGAGATGGTGTATTTCACCATGGATGGAAGACACCCCTTGTCAGAAAGGGAAAAGAGAAAACTAACAAAGGACACAGGCAGAGGCGCACATGAATGACAGTGGTTAGAGAGGTGTTAGTATTTTGATATTCAGGCTAAATATTGGTGAATAAACGTGAATTGTCAGCTCTGCTCATGGACCTTAAGGAAGAAGTTGTTCTTCATTTGCATTGGATCCTCAGTGAAATGTAACAAATGTTTACAGATCTCTGAAGTCAACACTTACTTTCTGACCAGAATGGTTTTCTACATTTGCATAACTTGAAGCTCACGGACCCACCATTTAAAAGCTCCAATGGGGTTCTATACCAGGGACAGGAAATTATTCATTTGAGGAAAGCGTTTGCAAATATCCAATTAGGAGAAGGAGCCACCACTCCTTCTGGGCATGAAATTCCACAAAGGCTTAGAACACGGTGGAGCAGGAGTTCTTATGTAGGGTAATGAAGTAGTTTGGGCTTGGTGAGAATTTTACTAGGTGGATCCAAGGCCGGAACAAGGTATTTTGGTGCCGTAGGCAGATGAAGCCGATGGTGCCCCCCCCCGATGAACTTTCAGTCCCTAAGTAAAGGAATGGGTCAGAGACTAAAGCGACAGGTCCCCTAACGCCCCTGTCCATTCCTTCTGATGGGTTAAGTAGCAAGCTGTTAAGACTACTATCAATAGAATTTCTACCTTTTTCACTCAAAAATACCAGCAAAAGTATAAAGAGTGATGTGATGTACTTTAGAGAAGTGGCTCAACAGGGAGTATTTTTTTTAAAGATAGGTATAGAATCATTCATTGTTTAAGGACCATTAAGAGAATACAAATCGCTATATTCATCCCTGACAGCCTATATTGTAAATCTCAGACCCAGTGATGGTCATGGAAACTAATATAGCTTAACTATAATGGGGGCTGTTTGGTTTCAGTTAAGATGTCCAGCATTTGGAAGATATCATAATAGAAACTAAACAGACCCTATTATAGATATAGGGATACATATGATGATTTTACTCCCATCAGGGTAGTTCTGGTGCCGTATTTCTGTATTGATGGTGCTTCTGCTGATGTATTCATGTATGGATGGTGGTTCTAACAATGTATTTATGTAGTAATGAATGTTCTGGTGACTGATTCATAACCAGAACCATCATCAATATAAAACCAAAATCATCCTCACTACATAAATTGAACACCAGAGCTATCACTAGTACATACATACGGCACCAGAACCATCATTAGTAAATAACTATGTCATTAGAACTTCCATCAGTATATGAAAATGGCACCAGAACCACCATCAGTAGATAAATGCATCACTAGAAAGCTCATCAGTACAGGACTACATCACCAGAACCACTATCAGTACATTAATGTGTCACCAGAACCACAGCCAGTGAAATAAGTACATCATCAGCACCATTATCTACATAATTACGGCACCAGAACTGTAAGGAAAACACACGAGCGGAGAGATGGGGGATACGGAGCTTACACAGCCACAGCTCTCTGGCGCCCCCTTACCCTCAGGTCAGTCAGGGAACTCCACCTAGGTTATGGAGTCGCCGGAGAGGCTGCCCTGTCATTTACTGGTTATCAGGGCACTCTGCAGTGATTGCTGTATATATATCACCAGTCCCAGTCCGGGAATATATATATACAGTATATATAAAAACCTCCGGTCAGTCACTGCCAGCATCCCCCAATAACATCAGAACAGTATGCTGCCACCAGTTCCTCATTAGATATAAGCCCAGTCCGTTTAAAAGCTTTTATCGGGTCAGAAACCAAACCCAGGAAGCGTAAAAGTACTAGCCGAACTCACGGATGTGGGAAATCGGGTTTCCAGATAAAAGAGCAGCCCAGGATTAATTGATAGTTTAATTGCCGAAATACAGAGTAATATACAGATATTACAGCCAAAAGTACAGATAAAAGTAGGGTACAGGTATGGGGAGTGCAGTCAGCTGTATGTGTCACGTTCCTTACCACTTGTGGATAAGGGAAGTTCTGGTATCCACAGGCACCTTGTTAGCTCCTAGTCCGTCTCCACACGTGACGTGACGTGGCTTCCATGGCAGAACCAAGACAAAGGCTAAATGTGTGCAGCTAGCTTTTTAACCCCTAGCTCGCCCCTCCAATATTTGCCATTGTCCCTCTGGGTTGGACTGAATTCTGCTCCCTTGAACTCTAGCTAAAATAAATCCCAATATTTAGGCTGAGTCATAACTTCCTAGCGGGAGGTTCAAATCAACGACTGCCATCTCAGTGCGTTAGTTGGGTCTGGAAAGATATTGAGAGTCCAAACTTGGGTCGGCTAAGTGGTTCTGGAGAGCCAGTCTCGATGCTTAGTATCTGGGGCAACTAGAAATATATGAGACAATGGTACTCTCATAATTCATCTCTAGGTGTCGGTGACGCTCAGTCTAGATCTTCCTTTGGTGTTGGCCACCTTGCACAAAAGATAGCAGGCGGTTCTAGCTATTGCCGTCATTAACATGTGGCCTCTAATTCTCTGACCAAATGGTGAAGTTCTGTTCTTTTGGGGATTTGTGTACTTATCCCAAGAGTGGGGGGCCACTTCAGGAGCGGAGGAAGATCTCTGGACAATATATTGGGCCTGTATTAGTACATCCAAAATGGAGTCTCCCTCATCCCTCACTTGGGGCTGTTTGGTTTCAGTTAATATGTCCAGCATTTGGAAGACATCATAATAGAAGCTAAACAGACCCTATTATAGATATAGGGATACATATGATGATTTTACTTCCATCATGTGTCGGCACCAGAACTATCCCTTGTGAGAATCAGGGAGGAATAGTGGATGAGGGCAGGTATATCTCGCCCAGATACCTTTCCTATGTGGCCTAGTCTGGTCAGTATCTCACCTGGTGACTAATGAATAATGGGAAGCAGATATAAAAGGAGGCCAGGTGGTGTGTTAGTAGCTCAGCCTGGGGAACACAGAGAGCCTGTCTGTGTGAGCGACACTTGTGAGTGAAAGCTGTGCTTACGGTAACGCTGGTTGGACTGGCTGGGAGAAGCCCTCCAGTTGGTAGTTAGTACGGACCCTGTTTAGTTAGTGCCGGACAGGCAAGGATTTGTTTTATGTTTATTTTCCTGTATGTTTTGCTTTCACCTGAAATAATCCTGACCCAGCGTCAGTTATGTCCAAAACCCGGCTGTGCACCTGAGTTTCATGCTAAACCCACGTGACCTTTGACCCCAGCAAAGGTGATCCCGGAGTGTTTTATCACACCCTGTATTGATGGTGCCTCTGGTGATATATTCATGTATGGATGGAGGTTCGTATAATGTAGTGATGAATGTTCTGGAGATTGATTCGTAACCAGAACCATCATCAATATGAAACCAAAATCATCATAAGTACATAAATTGAACACTAGAGCTTTCACTAGTACATACATACGGCACCAGAACCATCATTAGTAAATAACTATGTCACTACAGCTTCTATCAGTATATGAATATGGCACCAGAAGCACCATCAGTAGATAAATGTATCACCAGAAAGATCATCAGTACAGGACTACATCACCAGAACCACTATCAGTACATTAATGCGTCACCAGAACCACAGCCAGTAAATAAATACACCAGCATCATTATCTACATAAATACGGCACCAGAATCATCACTGGTAAATAACTATGTCACTAGAGCCACTATCAGTACATGAATACAGCCCAATAGCCAGCATCAGGAGATAAAGGCATCACCAGAAACATCATCAGTACATGAATACATCACGAGAACCACAGCCAGTAAATAAATACAACATCATCATCATCATCAGTGTATGTGGACACCACCAAAACTATCACTAGTACATGAATACATCACCAGAACCACCATCAGTACTGTTGGGGTGATCTCGTAATGTGAGATCTTAGTGACTGCCTGCCCCTGACCTGATAAATATGAGCCGAATGCATGCATAGAAGACGGACATCAGACACAAGGTCAGGTGTGCTCCTCTCTTGGCCAGTGCTGTCACAGAACTGACTTTATTAGTATAAACAAAAGACCATGTAATAGGCAGGAAAAGGGCATTGCTCGGCTTCCCAAGAGCCATTGTACCAGTCTGTATAAGGTCCATGCTAAGTCTATTCCACATATGGTCTTCAGTGTATCCTCATCACATTCCAAGGATTCCAGGGCATAGTTCCAGCATATAGACACCACCTTGCCACACCACGTCTGAACTAGCTTATGTTAGATTAATAATTGATTTCATTAGCCGTTCTCTCCTTCACAGTACAGCAATAAGTTGTATTGTCAAGTCAGGCCCATATACCGTATATACTCGTGTATAAGTCGAGATTTTCAGCCCATTTTTTTGGCTGAAAGTCTCACTCTCGCCTTATACGTGAGTCATATATCTCAGAGGGTCGTGGGGTGGGGCGGGGGTGTCAGATCACACTAAGCCCCTCTGGCAGGTCTCTGCAGCCCCCCTGCTTGTCCCACGGTCTCAGGCTCTTTCCTTCAGCGGTCATGTGGTACTGCTCATTAAAGTCATGAATATGCGCATATTTATGACTTTAATGAGCGGTACCACGTGACCGCTGAAGGAAGGGAAACCTTCGGAGAATGGGGCTGCAGAGACCACGCCAGGAGGGGGTAAGTATACGCGATATTCACCTGTCCCCATTTCAACGCTGCTCACCGCTGTCTGCCGCGTCCTCTGTTAGTGACATTCAGGCAGTAGAGGGCGCAATGACATGGTTAGTGCGCGCTGTGCCCTCTGCTGCCTGAACATCACTGACGGAGGACACGGCAGACACCGGCACCTGTTCCCCAGTGAAGGAGAGGTGAGTATGTCTTTTTTTTATTTGCAGCAGCATATGGGGTATAATCTATGGAGCAGCATATGGGGGCATAATCTATGGAGCACCTTATGGGGCAGCATATGGGGGCATAACCTATGGAGCATCTTATGGGGCAGCATATGGCGGCATAATCTATGGAGCACCTTATGGAGCAGCATATGGGGCCTATTCTATGGAGCAACTTATAGGGCAGCATATGGGGGCATAATCTATGGAGCATCTTATGGGGCCTATTCTATGGAGCATCTTATGGGGCCATTATTAACCTTTGTGCAGCATTATATGGGGTGTATTTTGTATGGAGCATTTTATGGGGCCATCATAAACTGTATGGATCATTATATGGGGCTCCTGATTCAATATGGATGTTCAAAAACATTTAATCTACTGATGTCTCAATTACAGTAATTTTACTTTTATTGGTATCTATGTTTATTTTTGAAATTTACCAGTAGCTGCTGCATTTTCCACCCTAGGCTTATACACGAGTCAATAAGTTTTCCCAGTTTTTTGTGGAAAGAGTAGGGTGGTCAGCTTATACACGGGTCGGCTTATACACAAGTATATACGGTGCATTTGGTATTCAATTAAATTAAATGATTATTAAGAAAAAATCAAGACAATTAATGCAGGGGTGAGAATAAATTACCAAAAAGAAGGGGCAACACAAGCAGTCTATTGCACAGATATTATGCACTTCAATGTATTATGGCTACATAGGATGTAATATGGTTGTAAAAAGAATTAATAAGCCACAAAAAATAAGAAAATTGATATAGTGATATTATACATAATCATAAAGTGCAAATAGTGAAAAAATAATTCATAAAAAGCACAAATCTGTAAAGACCAATCTATATATAGAAAGTGCAATGTCCAGAAATTCATAGACAGTGGGCTTAGGCACAAGTTTGTAAAGACCAATACATATATAGAGTGCAATATGCACGAATTCATAGACAGTGGGCTTAGGCACACAACCGCATAAATGTATATCACTAATTCAACAAATGACTAGTGTAGATAGCCATGTGGGCAGAGATAAATATATGTCACAACAGATATCCATTTAAATAAAAATGCTCAGTGGCAGGTTCTAAATAGAGGTGCCAATGACAATTAGTGATATATGCGGCTGCAAGTAAACTGTATTGAAAAGAACATAAACATGTGCCAAAAAATTGCACTCAATCAATATCTTATGCCAATGTGCAATAGATCCCCAGGATGCGCCAGTCCCCGACGCGCGTTTCAGAGTCTGTCTTCGTCAGTTTTTTTTTCGTTGTGATATGATTTGATATCCGATTTGTCCTTATTTGTCTTATATTGTCCATTTGTGCTTTGATAAGGCTTATTATATAATTTTTAACACCATTTATAATTTTCCTTAAACATGCAACTTTGACCTTGGTATTTTGTTGAACCATATACATTTGGATCTCATGAACCAACAACTCCCAATATGTATTAAACAATGATAAGGAGATGCTGGGAGTGGTTGTTATCAGTCATTATCAGACTGCGGACCATGCAGGAACCACAATACTGATGAAACGCAGGCATATGTAAATGTTTACATCCAGGTACCTAATAGGTGACATCTTCTCTGATTGAGTGGTTTCTTCTTATTTCCATCTTGACCAGATGCCATGATGACTTTTCACATCCACAGCTGTTCTCTGCAGACTTCTCTCTTCTCCAATCTTCTGGAGCACATCCCCACATGGTGACCTTAAAAGTCAAAGTGTTACTAGATTGCCTTCTGCACAAAGATATCTGTCCATACTATGCCCTAAATAAGCCTCCTATGGTGTATGGCCTCTACACTGTCTGCCTTACTAATCCACAACCACATTACTGTGTGCCATTATCAGCTATAACTGCTACAATGTCATTTTTTCTTCTCCAGCCAGATGGCGTCGCCGTCAGGATATGTGCACACGATGCATATTTGCTGCGGATCCGCCGCGGATTTTTCCGCGCAGAAACGCTGCAGATCCGCACTGTGATTTACAGTACAATGTAAATCAATGGGGAAAAAAAATTCTGTGCAGATGGTGCAGAAAAATCAGTGCAAATTTGCTGCGGTTTTAAAAGAAGTGCATGTCACTTCTTTTCTGCGGTTTTGCTGCAGTTTTCCACCTGCTCCATTCTACAAAACCGCAGGTCGAAAACCGCAGTGGAAAACCGCAAATAAACCGCAAAAAAAAGGAAGAAATCCGCAGGAAAAATGCAGGTCATTAAATCCGCGGGAGGATCCGCACCGTGTGCACATGGCCTCACCTGCACAACAGCAGCTATTGGATCTCTATACAAACCGATATCTGCTGCTGCGCAGGCTCCCCGGCGCCATTCTCAAAATGACTTTCTTTTTTTTCCCTCACTCAAGTAAATCTGCAAAAGGCATTCAGTGCACAGTAACCATGCGACTATGATGAAGCGCATTTATCATGCAAACTGCGGGGCAGGGCAGTGAGAGATCAGTGGGGGGTCAGTAGTCTGCATTATGAATATCTCATCGGAGCACCACATACATGAACCCCGTCCTAGGGCACGAGAATCTCATTAATATCAAACTGAAAATAAAGATTAAGAAACAGCCACAAGACGGCTTTCATCAACCAAGGCATCATTTTATTCAGTATAACAGCACCGACCTGACATTGTGTGTAGGTCACTATGCACAATCCTGCTGACAGGTTCCCTTTAAGTAGGCGGCTTTATATCACAAGAGTGGATTTCGTTAGGAAATGGATAAGGCAAAAATGGAGCATTACAGAACAGAAGAAATTACTAAAGAGTGATAAAATATGACGGTGTGGTTTTGCTCCTCTCAGAATTTTGAAAATTGTGTGAACAATTGGAAAAAAAATGTGGAGAGCATTAAACCTCGGGGGAGAGATAATCAACAGCTTAAACATCAGTGAGTTTTTTATTTTTATATATTTGCTTATATGGGTTTTTCATTATTATTTTTTTCTGAACAATTAGAAAAAGGTTGGGAGTGAAGGAATTAGGCCAGGGTCTCACTCGCGAGTGCAATGCAAGAAAAGTGTGCGAGTCTCTCGCCTCAATCCCCGGCACTGCCACCGGTGGCTCGGAGCAGAGCGTTCAACTGCAAAGAAATACATGCAGCCGCACACTCCGGTCCCGAGTGCCAGCGGTAGTGCCAAGTATTGAGGCCAGAGACTCTCGTGAGTGTCTCGCATTGCACTCGCAAGTGTGACCCCGGCCTTAGGAAGATTGTTGTTTTTATCTGATTTCCTCTTTTTGTATCTCTACAGTATGTTTTGTACAATAAAGTTGTAAAATTCAAAAAATGAGCAAACAATTGCAGCATTCTAATGATGTCACAATGGGCTGGAGGCTATAGAATGCCCCGTCACCCAGGGTTCCGTTGAGGGTTTTAGTAGGCGTTTGTGGAGAGAGGAGTGTTGTGAGCGACTTGTGCAAATATGATGCCAAGAAAGCGATTTAAGAGTATTATAGTTCTCTGTGATACCGAGGACAGCAGCGATGATGACGATTTACATCAGGTGAGCATCATTTTATATTCTTAAATAAATAAAAAATATTTGGGATAAAAGTTCAAGAAAAGATGGTGGGACAGGAAATAGCGCTCCAAGTAGATGAGGCGATAACTCGGATCATGATTGCAGAGTAAAGACTGCGTCACTTGTAATATTTGTGACAATATGTCCATGTACTGGATACATAACATTGTATGAAGACACATAAATGTCACCACCGCCCCTATCCATAGCCTAACCATAAGTGTCCCATACCCCCGCTATACTCTGTACGTGGAATAAGCACAGTGGAGACCACACTCATATCGCTGCCCACCTGTAATCAGTGGAATATGGGGTAAGATTATAGATTGGAGATGTTCATGGTTATAGATTCTATCTGACATGTTTGCCATTTTTTCAGTCTCATCGAAGAAAGAGGCCAATACCGAGGTCTCCAGGCCAAGATAACACCACTGGCTTCAATTCGGGCCCGACTCCGAGTTTACCAGGTACTGTAACCCTAATCTAGTGAAGTCTCTGATGTATTAATAAGCCATTGTAGTCACCGGGTGCAGATCACGTGCACATTGTGGTCAGGGCTTGGATTTATCGTTATTAGTCGTCTATGGTAGAGTTTATAGCAAACATTTCTGTTCAGCATTTGGTCAGGAATATTCATGCAGGCGTTATAAAGTCAGCCAGAAATGGGATTTGGGGATTGCTTCTCATGGTGGCCATGTACAGGGCAGATTACTGGAGCTGAAGGTGATTGTTTTGCCCCATGTACCTATAGGGAAACACTGGATAATTTATTAGGATTTATTTCTTTTGACATTGAGCCTCGGTCGTTGCTATTACAATATTCTAATAAGAGAGTTATATTGTGTTTCCCCCACAGATGTGAGTTTACCACCAACAGATCATGGTCCGGACAGTACCACCTGGTAAGACACGTTTCCTCCATTACTAAGTACAAGATGGGGATTAATGATTAATGGTGGCTCATTACCTGTTACATTTATTCCACAGCTCCGATGACATCATTATTGATGATGATGATGATTCCAATAGAGCAGCAACTTCCATGTATAATAGTAAGTTATCATTTCTAGACACAATCCAGGTTTATGTTATTGTAGAGGTAACAATTACTTTTCTGTACTGTCACAGGTCAGTTTCCAAATCTAACAATTACAAGGGCGCTGATCAGGAGTTGGAACAGCGAGCCACCTGGGAAATGTGCTGTAAATGCCGGTGTCAGAGAATGACAGCAGCATTTAACAGGTTAACAGAAGCAGGCAGAGCTCCAATCCACTCTTGGCTGTCAGAGGCAGATGATGGCTGAATGACACAACCATCATCTGCCATGAAAGAGGCGGGCTCAACTCCTTAGCCCTCTCCATTCATTCTCTACTGATGAGCGTCGTACATGGTTGTTAAGGGGTTAAATTACAGATATCTTACAGAGGTAATCCTATTTTACGCATGCTTGATTGGTGTGGATCCTGTGTCTCGGATATGTCCATATTGGGAGAGCAAGTCACCGCCATGTTGACTTATGGCCATTGTTATCCTTAGAGAATTTATTACAGATGTGCAGTACATTTACTTGTGTCTTTTTGGAAACCCAATAGACATCAATGGAGAAATCCCTGCACCAAGGAATCCCACATCTCCATTAAAACCATGGAGGCTACCATGAATCAGCAAATGAGGTGAAAATGGACCCCTACCATTTGAGGGTCCACCCTCCGGCCATTGAGGACATGTTCACTTCTGATCTTGTACTGAGCACATACAACATTACTAAGGATATATTACCTGAGTAACAGGTGGGATAGACATCTGAGAAAGTTTATGGACCCTGATGTTGCTGTACCCCATTATAATGTCAGATCCTGATCTGAAGGGAAGATCCTGTGGATTTCTGGTGGTCTGGTCAGCTACGTGTTCTGCTCTGGTCGGATCCCATATTCATAGTCTTATTAGTCCTCTACACTCTATATTTATAGACCCCTCTCTAGTACGGGCTGCATACTAACATGTCTGATTTGAGCCTTATAAAAAGTATTTTCACTCTTCCATATTTCTGTACAGATCATTTACCATCTGACAGCGAGGAGAGCTCCGCTACAGAGGAGAGGTAAGTTAGATCCATCTACCTCTATATAAAGCCATGAACTAGGCGAGATGTTTCCTGTGGATTTATATATGATTCTTATCTTTGCCAGGACACCACGTTGTAACATCCCCGGCTGTTTCTTGGAAGAAATTATTTCTCCTCCTTCCATCTATGTTACCCACTTCCAGGAAAATAAGGAGGAGCTGGTGGAGCGACTGTACAACTTGTACAACCGGACAGTCTTCGATAATAAGGTATCACATCTTGTCATGGGTTTCTGGGTGATACATGACTTCTCTATTATCTCCCCCTTTAAACAATCAATTCCAAGAAAAATGGCTCTAACTTTCTGAAAGGCAGATTCCTAACCCCATTGTCATGTTTCTGTAATATAGTTATTGAATATCTCAGGTAAATCTCACTTAGTTTGGTGAATGCCGTCATCCTCTTCCTATCTGTGGGATGAGAGGAAACCTTAGATGATCCACCATGCAGAGACAAAAAGATTAGCATTTTTTGGCTTGACGTTCAAAGGATTTTTACATTTATTTATAAGAAACATTTAGTTGATATTTGGACATTTTAGAATAAGGTTATTTTTATTTTTGTTCTCACATCTTGGACTTCTCGGTAGACCCCGCACCCCATACAAGTAGACCAGTGCTGTAAATGACATATGAGAGTTGGGGACTTTGTAAGATTGGGGGTCAAAGAGTTTACAGATGTAATGGAATTTGTTTTCTTTATTTTAGCTCCCTTTGAAAATGGACATTTTGTGGAGCAAGAGGCTGACAGCATCCGCCGGCCAATGCTGGAATAAGCTGCAGGACAACCACCGTTTCTCATATATTGAGCTTTCCGAAAAAGTCTGCGATTCTTCCGGTAGGTTTCACATCACATCCATCCTACAGCTTCATAAGACAACCTGTATACAGGGCAAAAAAACTGCTACTTGTTATGCAGAACATCTTAGAAACTCATTGTACACACTGTCATAAGAAAAACTAAGTACACCCTCTTTGAATTCTAGTATTATACATATCAGGAGAAAATAAAAAAAAGTATCAGCTCCATAGAAAGTCCTAAAAGTAGGGAAATACAATCTCAGAAAACAAAGTGAAAAAAATATATTGCATCATTATTTAACAAAAAGTAGGCCAAAAGGCAACAACGGTGTGTGATAAAGTACACCGTCGATGCAACTTCAAGTTATTGCTGCTAAAGATGATTCTAAAAGCTATTGATTGATGGGGTGTACTTATTTTTCACTCTCTGCTTCTGCATTTTGAAGTAGGTTTCAGTAAATAAATAACGGCACGGTTGACTTGTCACGTGTTGTTCATCTCATGATGTATTTTGTATTTTGTCCAGCTATGTAAAACCAAATAGTTCAATCAGGGTGTACTCAGATTTTGTCATAACTGTATAACCTCTTGTTTTAGAGCGAGTACGATCCACACTTGCGCATGAGATGTGCCATGCCGCCACTTGGATAATCAACGGTGAACGCAAAGACCACCATGGCTTGTTATGGCAGGCTATCACAGGAAGGGTAAACCTTATCCATCCCGAGCTGCCAAAAGTGACGGAATATCACAATTATACCATCAACTACACCTACAAGTACAAATGCCACCGGTGTGATAAAGAGTAAGTGGATTTTATGACCCATCTCCTCCGGACACACAATCACTGCGGAGACGTCCGTGCGGTTCTGTTGGTGGAATGCTTTCATACTTTACTACTATCAGAGCGGACTGACGTCTGGGGGCGGTAGGGTTTAGGATGTTACGTGTTATATTTTCTGTGCTGGGCCAGTTCTTAATATATTGATTTCAATTTGTTCTTGTTAATATAATCCATGGTGTTAATGAACATTCATTCCAGTCCAGTAACCAATATTCCTCTTATCTTTGCAGAATTGGGCGATTTAGACCAATAGCTGGCAATAAACGTAAATGCCGCCGGTGCGGAGGACGAATGCGTCAACTACCCAGCAGCTAAACATGTAACTATTCTTCAGAATATTTAGTCTCTAATTTTATTTCTTTAAAATGTAAAGTTGAGACACTTTTATATATTTTCCCCTGAGTAGCGAGACAATGAATATCTGTGTTCATCACCAGCAATTAGCGGTAAAGATCCAGAATCCGTCCTCATAGGTTCCAGATAAGCCCCGGTTACATTTCCCATAACTTGCTGGCTATGGAATGATTGACCATTCCCAGCAATTATCTACAATGCTCTGGAAAACCTTCTATGAGTTTACGCTTTGTTGGATGTAATTATTTTCTTTCTATTTTCAGGTTCATTATTGGAACAGTGAGATTCCTCTAAATATTGTCATCTCATCCACCTGTGATGGAGGTAAGAACGAATCTTCCATTATTGTCAGCAATCAATAATAAAAGTGAATTTTACAATATTGAGAATCTGGAGTCTCTAATTTAGTCTTTTATTGAGTTTTATCATTTAAAGATTAAATACTTTTATCAATCAGTTTACGTCTTCATCACAAGCAGCGAACAGCAAACATTCAGAATCCACCTCTTCTGATGGACACAAAGCTTCTGACGTGCGTTTTCCAGGTAAATATTTCGGTGCTTTTCCTCCAATCATTCTTGTTTTCAAGAAGTGCAACAGCGAGGACAGTGTAAGCAAGGTGTCATAACAGAAGAAATGCAATATCGGTTTTATTACTGCATTTATTTGTTCTAATTATTATTTTTTCTTGCTGCACAATTTTTAAATTCTGTCTGAGAAAGGAAGGAAATGATGAAAGTTATCAGCCTACTGCTGCGGAGGAATCTCCAACACCCAGTCTGACGGGCGAGATGAGCCCCTCTGACATGGCATGCCGTATAGATCTATTGTGAGTGCTCTCACCATAGCCGTATGGCTCATGTCGCATTTATCTCATATTACACTATTATTGGCAGCTTCCTATTTCCAATCTCCACATTGGCCTTCTTTGTAGACAATATATAATGCGATATTTCAGGTCTATTTCACCTTCAGCTGATGACCAGGAATACAATGCTGAAGTTCCTTCTCTGAGTTTGATTCTTTTGATCACCAGTACCTTTTGTCAAGTTTTTTATAAACACCTTTTAATTGTTTTCAGGTTAATTGTTTTCAGGTTAATGAGAAAGGCGACTTATCGCTTCTACACAGGCATGACACATCATGGAAGAAAACGGTGAATTCCGGCCCCGACCTGCGCTGAGAACAGTTTCCAAGACCTGGAGAATCTCTACAAGTGCTTTATAATCAGAGCTGCCCAGCAATGGATATGGCGCTGGACATTTGAACTTCAATAGTCATCAATTGCTTTTTTTTTCTAATTTTTCTGAGTTAGATACATATATAAACATATTACAATCAATGTTGTCTACTTGTGATATTCAGCCACAATCCGCCTCGGACAATCGAGAGGAGCGGAGCTTTGTCTGCTGCTGTTAAACTGTTAAATGCAGCTGTCAATCTGTGAGAGTTGCATTTCACCCCTTAACGTCTAATGACGGACACAGTCCATCATGGCTGGGTGTCAGTTTCCGCACCAGGACGGACAGTGTCCATCATGCATGTAAAGTGTCACTAAAACTTGCAAACACCCAGTGATAGTTCAGCGCCGGCAGATGTGTATGACAGCTGAGAGGTACAGAAAGAGGTGCAGACACCAGTAGCATAGTTACCAGGGGGGCAGAGGGTGTTGTTGCCTCGGGCCCCTTGCTTTGAGGGGGCCCACCCAGAGCTACTGCCACGGAGTATACCACCTGAGTTGTAATCAGGGTTACCGGTTAGGGGCCCACTCAGATTTTTCTGCCCCCCCGAGCTGAACCCCTAGCTACGCCTCTGGCAGGGACCCATGCTGTCAGTCCCCGCACCCAGATCGCTGTAATCGGGCAGTCAATCTGACAGACCGCTCACAGCATGACTGCGCAGGAGATGCTGAAATATCAGCCCTTCCTGCCCGATCAAAGGAGAAGCTCGGCGCTGACAGTTACTGAACGGGCAGCAGCCACGGGACAAATGCAGGAGTATGAGAAAGAAGAGTTAATGGGCATGCAACAGTCATGAGATGAAGTGGATAATGATCCCCTCTCTGTTGTCTCTAATTTGAGGAAGGGGACGGAGGAAGCAAGCTTGAGTGTTAACTCGCCACCCACACAGTATGGACATGGACCAACTGAAGACTGTGAAGTGGGTTATCATGTGGCCTTCTAGTATGTGTGTTCACAAGCTGATTGGGGTGCATATGACTTGGCAGCAGGGCAGGCCTTGCGGTCAATGCATAAAGAAAGAGTACGGGAGTACAAAATGCATAATGTGAGGTGAAATTTCCTGGGCCCATCCAGTATGTGGGTTCCAAGGCATAGTGGGGTGCAGATGACTTGGCAACAGGGCAGGCCGTGCATTCAATGCAACATTTTTTATGGAGGTCCTCCTGGACATCTCGTGAAAGGGATATTGGGGTGCGTCATAATTCTTGGCAGCCCATCCACTCACTGCATTGGCTGCAACAGTTTAGGAGACCCACTGTTTAATAATGGCTCTTTAAGCAGATTAATGCTGCCTAATGTCCCTGTAAAAATAGGCTCTGTGACTTTAAGAGTCCCTCCTTCATAAATGAAACAAGATGTGCCTGCTTATGTGTCACACACCACATGGCCAGCTAGGGTTGGTAAATGTTACAATGACATTTCCCAGTGAATCCATGTTTTGGATGAAAGCAATGTTAAAGTGGAAAAACGCTTCAAAAACGCTGCGTCTGAACATAGCCCAAGTGGGGGAGGAACATTTTGGTCTGGGGTTATTTATTTTGCCTTATATACAAGTCATTAACCTGGACAGGATGTACCTTAAGATATTTCCCAGCAAAATCCATTTTGGTTTTGTTTTAGTATGTTTTTTGGTGCACCGGTAAAAATGGCATGAAACTATGAAACAATTGATTAAAGCTGTGAACTAAGAGTCAGAAATGCTTCCACGGGCATTTTAGTGCTCGCCCATCACTAGTCCTTGACATTGAAGAGGAGCTACATATAGACACAGCCAGCACTAAAATTGATTTTAAGCTATGGCCCAATGTATTTCTTCATTAGGGTACTTGTACATGTGAGTTTTACATTCTTAGGGCTGGCGGAACACACCAAATAATATTAAGATGGTAATAAGGTGTGTTTGAAGCCCGGGGTTCACCGTGCAGAGATGTTAACTGCTGCTCGGTAATGGCGGACACAAAATGGCGGTATCGCACTGGACACACGTGGGCTTAACGCCACCTGGTGTGTAGTTGCAACGAGCTGTTACTTCAGAGTCGCGGAACTGCAGAGCACAGATACCGCACCCTGTTAACTGTCACAGGGCACAGCTGAATCAGCGCTAGTGTTCGGTCTCAAGACTCAGCCCCAAGGACGTGGGGTAAGAGCCTCTCTAGACCCACGAAGCGCACAACGTCGCACCTGCGATGCCTGGACGAATCCTGACTAATAAATTTAGCGCACTGAGTGCACACAGCATCGCACTGGCAAACGCCACTAACCACCCTTATTAGGGATTCTAGCGTACTGATTGCGCATGGCGTCGTGCTGGCAAACGCCACTACTTGGCGCTGACTCTGCCTCCTACCTGTACTATCAGCCTAGGCACTAGCTGGCAGGGCTGAACAACACATGCATACCAAGGGTAGGGGTTTCATAATGAGTCTTTCACCAGAGATATTCATACATGCATGCAACACTCACTCCACATGGTCTATACTAGCGCAGGGCTGTGCGGTCCTTTTATAACCGCAGCCTTCCGGGACCTTGCTGATGGCCCAATCCGAGCTGCTGGAGGACCTGAGCAGGTGACCACCAATGAGCGATCGATTCACAGGCATGTTCCGATGGAGAAAAGCAGGACTTAGTCCCAGGAGTGTCTGCTCACCGCTGACTAATACTGGATGCTATAGCTGAACCTGGGGTGGCAACAGCAACCAAATGCATAGCATTATCCTGAGCAAATGCTGGGACTGACATCTCTGCTGCGCAGGATCCTCTGTGGCTGAAGAAGAATGAGAGACCACAGAGGACATGGCTCAAGATTCCCCCTGTTCAGTGGCAAGATAACGATGTCTAACATACATTATCTGCACGAAATGTAGATAAATTGGTTGAGAAATTGATGCAGTTTTGATTAAATTAGGAGAAAATATGACATACTGCTGAATTTTTAAAGGATCATCTGCTGTCCAGAGCCTGACTGGTGTCCTCCACTGAGACATGTACAAGATTGGGAGGTACCATGTACGCGTCCTCAGAAAGCAACAAGAACTTTTCTAATCTCATTTACAAGTTGTTGGTATATTGCAACTAAATTGCTACATGTGATAAACCAACGCCTGTCTGCACAAGTACAAGTATTTTATTGGGGCAGCTGTATTACAGCACCATATACTGTTTTGCACATTTTCTGCATTTGATTTTTTAGCTTCAGGCCCAGTCCATCTACATGTATTTTTTTATATATATTTCCTTTCTACGGTGTTTTTTTGGCCAAAATCAGAATACATAAAGGGGAAAAATATTAATCCCAAAAACCAAGAGGAAAATACACCAATGAAGATAAAAGGGGCAAAAAAAATACAAAATACTAAGTCATAGTGCAAAAGTAAAATATTAATAATGCCCAAGCCTGAGACAAACTGAAAAATGAAGAGCAAAATGCACCAAAACAAAAATGAGAAATTAGTTTATTCTCGGTGCTTAAACCCAAATTAAAAAAAAGTGGGAGATGGAGACACAGACACCTCAGTGTACGCGCAAGCAATCAAATAACACCCTCTCCAAAATACAAGCGCACGCGCAGGGCTGGAATCTATCATGTTATTAGAATTGCTAACATTGCTTGCACTGGATACTTTTGGGATTGCCTTCCAGTTTAACGCCATGAATTAGCAGCACACGTCTGTGCACATTCTAACGTCTTTGTTGGAGGGGCAGCTGTATTTTAACACCATGTCCTGTCTTGCAAGATGTATGTATAGCGACACTTATCAGCATTATTCCTCATTTTGTTAATTTGCCTTTCAGCCTGTCAGTGCACTATTTTCAATATTTCCTTTCCACCGGATGTTTTTAATTCAAAATTATTAGCAAAACGCACCTAAACGTAAAATGGCGCAAAACTAGTTTGCTCAGAAAGTGCAATCACCTCTTATCCTACTACTCGCTCATGTACAGCGACATTTATGTGCTCTAGGTCCCTTATTTTTTAGCTTCTGACCCTGTCCCGTACATGCTTTTCCATCTTATATTTCCTTTCTAAGGTGTCTGTTTTTAAGACAAAATCAAAAGCAGAACACACAAAGGGCAAAGAAAATTCACTCATGGTGGCACAAGACTGAGATAAACTGGAGCTAATCCCAAAAAAAGAGAAACAAAAGGCACCTTAAAAAATATAAAGCCATTGTTATAAAAAGCAGGAGATGGAGATCCTCATACTTTAGTGCGCATAAAGCCTTGAGTCACGCTCCAAAGATAAGCGCCTGTGCGGCACTGGACGTCCACCATCATTTAATGTCCAGTACTAACTTTGTTTGTACGGAGTATTTCTGTGACTAATTGCACCTTTACACGCCTTGGCTTTCTGATAAAGGGTTATATTCCCTTTATTACAGCTCTCAGTACTGTTTGTACTGGGTATTATTGTAATTGCTCTCTAACATCATGAATTAGCCGCACACGTCTGTGTACATTCTGACATCTTTGTTGGAGGGGAAGAAGAATTTCAGTGCTATGTTCCATTTTGCTGGATATATGTATGTTAGGGTTGGTGGAACGCACCAAATAATATAAAGATGGTAATAAGGTGCGCTCACAGCCCGGGGTCCACCGTGCAGAGATGTTAACTGCGGCTCGGTAATGGCGGACACTAAGTGGCGGTATCGCACTGGACACAAGTGGGTTAAACGCCATCCAGTATGTAGTAGCGACGGGCTCTGTTGCTTCACAGAGCCACAGTACCGCATAACACAGATGCCGTACCGTTTACTGTCACAGGGCACAGCTGAGTCAGCGCTAGTGTACGGTCACAAGACTCTGCCCCAAGGACGCGGGGTAAGAGCCTCTCTAGACCCACTAGTCGCATGGCGCCGCACCTGCAAACACCACTAATAGACGCTGGCTACTGTGGAGTGCAGACCAAGTGCACAGTGGTGTACAGGCAGCCACCACTAGGCGCTGAAGCTCGGCCCTGACTCTGCCTCCTACCTGCACTATCAGCCAAGGCACTACCTAGCAAGGCTGCACAACACATGCGTACCAAGGGTCGGGGTTTCATAATGAGTCAGTCACCAGAGACATTCGTATGTGCAAACAACGCTCACTCCACATGGTCTATACTAGCGTGCGGTATATTGCCCCTGATGAGCATTATTCCTTTATCTGCATTTGTCTCTCAGCCCCGGTCCCTGCTCTCTCTCTAATATTCCCTTTCTAAGGTGTCTATTTATATTCCAAAATTATAAGCAAAATGCACCGGAACATAAAATGGTGAAAAACTATTAGTGCACAAGAAGAATGGTATCAAAGGCCATAAAGGGCAGACAGGGCCCCGATCACCCCTATCCTAACACACATTCATAGAGCCACTTCTCAGCAGTATTCGCCTTTATGTGCACTTGCGCTTCAGACCCCGCTGTCCTCCATCAATTACTTCCTAATTTCTTTCCTAATTGCGTTTTATGACTGAATCGGGGGCAAAATCAATAAAAAAAAAAAAAGGTGTGTAAAAGCCACAAGCACCGACCCTGCCCTCTGGTCACATCTACTGTCTCTACACCAAGATCAAGAGAAAACAGCAACAAAATCAAAGTAGTGCGGAGCTAGTTCACTAATTACCCAAGGAGAGGAAAATGGCGAGAGAGCCTGAGGCCCCAAACCAGGCCCTCTCCGAAAACCAAGCGCCCTGGAGTGCAGCGTCTCACTAAAAGGCCACGGTCATAGAGTGCTATTAGATTTTCTGCCTCAATTTCCTGTCACCTCGGCGCCATTACGCGGTTACACATCCGCTGCTCCCCTTTCCCTCCCTTCCCTTGTGCAATGGGCGCAGCGCCTCACTAAATGGCCACGGTCATTGAGTGCTATTAGATTTCCTGCCTCAATTTCCTGTCACCTCGGCGCCATTACGTGGTTACACGCCCGCTGCTCCCCTTTCCCTCCATTCCCTTGTGTAATGGGCGCAGCGTCTCACTAAAAGGCCGCAGTCATTGAGTGCTATTAGATTTCCTGCCTCAATTTCCTGTCACCTCGGCGCCATTACGCGGTTACACATCCGCTGCTCCCCTTTCCCTCCCTTCCCTTGTGCAATGGGCGCAGCGCCTCACTAAATGGCCACGGTCATTGAGTGCTATTAGATTTCCTGCCTCAATTTCCTGTCACCTCGGCGCCATTACGCGGTTACACGCCCGCTGCTCCCCTTTCCCTCCATTCCCTTGTGTAATGGGCGCAGCGTCTCACTATAAGGCCACGGTCATTGAGTGCTATTAGATTTCCTGCCTCAATTTCCTGTCACCTCGGCGCCATTACGCGGTTACACATCCGCTGCTCCCCTTTCCCTCCCTTCCCTTGTGCAATGGGCGCAGCGCCTCACTAAATGGCCACGGTCATTGAGTGCTATTAGATTTCCTGCCTCAATTTCCTGTCACCTCGGCGCCATTACGCGGTTACACGCCCGCTGCTCCCCTTTCCCTCCATTCCCTTGTGTAATGGGCGCAGCGTCTCACTAAAAGGCCACGGTCATTGAGTGCTATTAGATTTCCTGCCTCAATTTCCTGTCACCTCGGCGCCATTACGCGGTTACACATCCGCTGCTCCCCTTTCCCTCCATTCCCTTGTGTAATGGGCGCAGCGTCTCACTAAAAGGCCACGGTCATTGAGTGCTATTAGATTTCGTGCCTCAATTTTCTGTCACTTCGGTGCCATTACGCGGTTACATTCCCGCTGCTCCCCTTTCCCTCCCTTCCCTTGTGCAATGGGCGCAGCGTCTCACTAAAAGGCCGCGGTCATTGAGTCCTATTAAATTTCGTGCCTCAATTTCCTGTCACTTCGGCGTCAATACGCGGTTACACGCCCGCTGCTCCCCTTTCCCTCCCTTCCCTTGTGCAATGGACGCAGCGTCTCACTAATAGGCAGCAGTTATTGAGTGCTATTAGATTTCGTGCCTCAATTTTCTGTCACTTCGGTGCCATTACGCGGTTACATGCCCGCTGCTCCCCTTTCCCTCCCTTCCCTTGTGCAATGGGCGCAGCGTCTCACTAAAAGGCCACAGTCATTGAGTGCTATTAAATTTTGTGCCTCAATTTCCTGTCACCTCGGCGTCATTACGCGGTTAAACGCCCGCTGCTCTCCTTTCCCTCTCTTCCCTTGTGCAATGGGCGCAGCGTCTCACTAAAAGGCCACGGTCATTGAGTGCTATTAGATTTCGGGCCTCAATTTCCTGTCACTTCGGTGTCATTACTCGGTTACACGCCCGCTGCTCCCCTTTCCCACCCTTCCCTTGTGCAATGGGCGCAGCGTCTCACTAAAAGGCCGCGGTCATTGAGTTCTATTAGATTTCGGGCCTCAATTTCCTGTCACTTCGGCGCCATTACGCGGTTACACGCCCGTTGCTCCCCTTTCCCACCCTTCCCTTGTGCAATGGGCGCAGCGTCTCACTAATAGGCCGCGGTCATTGAGTGCTATTAGATTTCGGGCCTCAATTTCCTGTCACTTCGGTGTCATTACTCGGTTACACGCCCGCTGCTCCCCTTTCCCACCCTTCCCTTGTGCAATGGGCGCAGCGTCTCACTAAAAGGCCGCGGTCATTGAGTTCTATTAGATTTCGGGCCTCAATTTCCTGTCACTTCGGCGCCATTACGCGGTTACACGCCCGCTGCTTCCCTTTCCCTCCCTTCTCTTGTGCAATGGGCGCAGCGTCTCACTAAAAGGCCACGGTCATAGAGTGCTATTAGATTTTCTGCCTCAATTTCCTGTCACCTCGGCGCCATTATGCGGTTACACACCCGCTGCTCCCCTTTCCCTCCCTTCCCTTGTGCAATGGGCGCAGCGCCTCACTAAATGGCCACGGTCATTGAGTGCTATTAGATTTCCTGCCTAAATTTCCTGTCACCTCGGCGCCATTACGCGGTTACACGCCCGCTGCTCCCCTTTACCTCCCTTATCTTGTGCAATGGGCGCAGCGCCTCACTAAATGGTCACGGTCATAGAGTGCTATTAGATTTCGTGCCTCAATTTCCTGTCACCTCGGCGTCATTACGCGGTTACACGCCCGCTGCTCTCCTTTCTCTCCCTTACCTTGTGCAATGGGCGCAGCGTCTCACTAAAAGGCCACGGTCATTGAGTGCTATTAGATTTCGTGCCTCAATTTTCTGTCACTTCGGTGCCATTACGCGGTTACATGCCCGCTGCTCCCCTTTCCCTCCCTTCCCTTGTGCAATGGGCGCAGCGTCTCACTAAAAGGCCGCGGTCATAGAGTGCTATTAAATTTCGTGCCTCAATTTCCTGTCACCTCTGCGTCATTACGCGGTTACACGCCCGCTGCTCTCCTTTCCCTCCCTTCCCTTGTGCATTGGGCGCAGCGTCTCACTAAAAGGCCGCGGTCATAGAGTGCTATTAAATTTCGTGCCTCAATTTCCTGTCACCTCTGCGTCATTACGCGGTTACACGCCCGCTGCTCCCCTTTCCCTCCCTTCCCTTGTGCAATGGGCGCAGCGTCTCACTAAAAGGCCGCGGTCATAGAGTGCTATTAAATTTCGTGCCTCAATTTCCTGTCACCTCTGCGTCATTACGCGGTTACACGCCCGCTGCTCCTTTCCCTCTCTTCCCTTGTGCATTGGGCGCAGCGTCTCACTAAAAGGCCACGGTCATTGAGTGCTATTAGATTTCAGGCCTCAATTTCCTGTCACTTCGGCGCCATTACGCGGTTACACGCCCGCTGCTCCCCTTTTCCTCCCTTCCCTTGTGCAATGGGCGCAGCGTCTCACTAAAAGGCCACGGTCATCGAGTGCTATTAGATTTCGAGCCTCAATTTCCTGTCACTTCGGTGTCATTACGCGGTTACACGCCCGCTGCTCCCCTTTTCCTCCCTTCCCTTGTGCAATGGGCGCAGCGTCTCACTAAAAGGCCACGGTCATCGAGTGCTATTAGATTTCGAGCCTCAATTTCCTGTCACTTCGGTGTCATTACGCGGTTACACGCCCGTTGCTCCCCTTTCCCACCCTTCCCTTGTGCAATGGGCGCAGCGTCTCACTAATAGGCCGCGGTCATTGAGTGCTATTAGATTTCGGGCCTCAATTTCCTGTCACTTTGGTGTCATTACGCGGTTACACCCCCGCTGCTCCCCTTTCCCTCCCTTCTCTTGTGCAATGGGCGCAGCGTCTCACTAATAGGCCACGGTCATTGAGTGCTATTAGATTTCGGGCCTCAATTTCCTGTCACTTTGGTGTCATTACGCGGTTACACGCCCGCTGCTCTCCTTTCCCTCCCTTCCCTTGTGCAATGGGCGCAGCGTCTCACTAATAGGCCACGGTCATTGAGTGCTATTAGATTTCGGGCCTCAATTTCCTGTCACTTTGGTGTCATTACGCGGTTACACCCCCGCTGCTCCCCTTTCCCTCCCTTCTCTTGTGCAATGGGCGCAGCGTCTCACTAAAAGGCCACGGTCATTGAGTGCTATTAGATTTCCTGCCTCAATTTCCTGTCACCTCGGCGCCATTACGCGGTTACACGCCCGCTGCTCCCCTTTCCCTCCCTTCCCTTGTGCAATGGGCGCAGCGTCTCAGTAAAAGGCCACGGTCATTGAGTGCTATTAGATTTCGTGCCTCAATTTCCTGTCACTTCGGCGCCATTACGCGGTTACACGCCCGCTGCTCCCCTTTCCCTCCCTTCCCTTGTGCAATGGGCGCAGCGTCTCACTAAAAGGCCATGGTCATTGAGTGCTATTAGATTTCGTGCCTCAATTTCCTTTCACTTCGGCGCCATTACGCGGTTACACGCCCGCTGCTCCCCTTTCCCTCCCTTCCCTTGTGCAATGGGCGCAGCGTCTCACTAAAAGGCCGCGGTCATTGAGTGCTATTAGATTTCGGGCCTCAATTTCCTGTCACTTCGGTGTCATTACGCGGTTACACGCCCGCTGCTCCCCTTTCCCTCCCTTACCTTGTGCAATGGGCGCAGCGTCTCAGTAAAAGGCCACGGTCATTGAGTGCTATTAGATTTTCTGCCTCAATTTCCTGTCACCTCGGCGCCATTACGCGGTTACACACCCGCTGCTCCCCTTTCCCTCCCTTCCCTTGTGCAATGGGCGCAGCGCCTCACTAAATGGCCACGGTCATTGAGTGCTATTAGATTTCCTGCCTCAATTTCCTGTCACCTCGGCGCCATTACGTGGTTACACGCCCGCTGCTCCCCTTTCCCTCCCTTCCCTTGTGTAATGAGAGCAGCGTCTCACTAAAAGGCCACGGTCATTGAGTGCTATTAGATTTCGTGCCTCAATTTTCTGTCACTTCGGTGCCATTACGCGGTTACATGCCCGCTGCTCCCCTTTCCCTCCCTTCCCTTGTGCAATGGGCGCAGCGTCTCACTAAAAGGCCGCGGTCATTGAGTCCTATTAAATTTCGTGCCTCAATTTCCTGTCACTTCGGCGTCAATACGCGGTTACACGCCCGCTGCTCCCCTTTCCCTCCCTTCCCTTGTGCAATGGACGCAGCGTCTCACTAAAAGGCCGCGGTCATTGAGTGCTATTAAATTTTGTGCCTCAATTTCCTGTCACCTCGGCGTCATTACGCGGTTAAACGCCCGCTGCTCTCCTTTCCCTCTCTTCCCTTGTGCAATGGGCGCAGCGTCTCACTAAAAGGCCACGGTCATTGAGTGCTATTAGATTTCGGGCCTCAATTTCCTGTCACTTCGGCGCCATTACGCGGTTACACCCCCGCTGCTCCCCTTTCCCTCCCTTCCCTTGTGCAATGGGCGCAGCGTCTCACTAAAAGGCCACGGTCATTGAGTGCTATTAGATTTCCTGCCTCAATTTCCTGTCACCTCGGCGCCATTACACGCCTGCTGCTCCCCTTTCCCTCCCTTCCCTTGTGCAATGGGCGCAGCGTCTCACTAAAAGGCCACGGTCATTGAGTGCTATTAGATTTCGTGCCTCAATTTCCTTTCACTTCGGCGCCATTACGCGGTTACACGCCCGCTGCTCCCCTTTCCCTCCTTTCCCTTGTGCAATGGGTGCAGCGTCTCACTAAAAGGCCGCGGTCATCGAGTGCTATTAGATTTCGGGCCTCAATTTCCTTTCACTTCGGCGCCATTACGCGGTTACACGCCCGCTGCTCCCCTTTCCCTCCCTTCCCTTGTGCTGCCCTGAGGAAATAGCGGTTAGCGCGCTACGCAGGGGGTATATATACCCCATTCAGATCACGTGGTACACTAGCAGTCAGAGGGGGACACTGGCGCTCGCGTGGTCTTGTGACGTCACTACGCGCCGGTAACATGACTGTGATGTCAGCAGTGGGCACCGATTCTTCCTTACACAGCGCTGATATCTGTATAGTAGAGGCTAAAGGACCTGTGGTGACGTCATGCCCATGTGATCAGAGGGGGCGGCGCCTCTTCCTCCACGGAGCAGAGCAGACCGCACCCCTCGCACCCGCGCGTCTCCGCCCCGCGCCCCTCGCACCCGCGCCTCTCCGCTCCGCGCCCCTCGCACCCGCGCCACTCCGCCCCGCACCCCTCGCACCCGCGCGTCTCCGCTCCGTACCCTATTGTGTAGTTAGCGACCTCCAATGATCAGGATCGCGCCACTTACATGCTTCTGTCCGTCATTGACAGCGGTGCCTACACTGTGTGCAGTGGCCTCCGCTCCTAAGCCTGATCCATGTACCAGCTCCATACGTGCACGGTGGATGACAGGAAGGGGTTAAATCGGTGGGCTCCATTGTAAGTGAGTGCGTATTTAGCTGCAGCATCTTCCCAGCAGAGGAGCGGCCGCCCCCGATCTCAGAATCCATGGGTGTCTTTTCTTGAACCCATCACCTCATTCATTCTGCCCGCACCACTTGGCGCAGATCCCAGCAGCCGGGTCGGAGCCGGGTGTATTCATTCATCTCTGACCGGCTCCAGTGTTTCAGGCAAAATATAGTGATCAGATCGGGTGGAGGCCTATAGGCAGAGAGCAGTACTGGTCCAGCTGATGGGCAGGTGTCTCGCTATAGAAGAGGCCTGCTAATAACGGACGAGAGCAATGAGGGAAGAAGCCGCACCCTTTCATAAGTGATATGTTCCCTGAAATGCTGGAGATTTTCAGAGATATACCCGGGTGCGATTGTGCAGCCCGGCTCTGAGTTACACTGCCCGCTTATTGGGCACCATGAATCAGGTGAGAGGTTCCCTTTTCAGTGGTCGCTGTTATTGCTACAAATGATATAAATCGCTGTACAGGTGACTATAGAAAAACAAGGTAGTAAATCTGCTGCTTTCTCCACTGCTGAGCCACTTCTTCCCCTGCATACTGAACTCACCACCCACTCTAGGGAAAGAAAAAATGCTTCAATGTTTCTTGGGTGTGATAGGACAGACTGTCGGCTCACTGAGGGATGCGATTACAGCTGCTCATTAAAGGAGTTGTGTCACCGTTGGTCTTCATTATCATACCGCTCCCACACGTCCCAGATTTCTGCCTGATCGACAGTTGGGACAAGCGGTAACGTCGGCCTCTTGCGCTATGGCAGCATATTGGTATCACACGTTAATGAGTCAGATGAGTCCCGTTGTATTCGTGTGTTCTGGATGAAATGGTTAACTGTGATTTCTGCTGCACTAATTATGGCCGTCCTCCCCCCGTCAGGTCTGGTCAGATTCCAGCCATCGCTCTGGCCGTGGGACTCTGTGCGAAGCCATCTTCGAGGCTCACTGACGAGATGTGTGTGTGTACGATGTGCAGACCGTGGTGAAAGACAAGAGGTACACACACCTGGATCCTGTATCCCAGGAGCCCCTGACCCCAAAGCAGGTAAGGGTGCCCCAGGGGCCACTGTAGTGGTGAATAGGCTTATTCTGTGTCTGCCTGCAGGAACGTGCGTCAGGGTCCCTGCTCTCCAGGCCACTTTACAGGTGGATCGATTATTGGTGCCACTAAAGGGCGTCTGTCTCACACTTGCCTTTATTCTGCTCACAGTGAATGCATTTGCATGTTCTAGCCATGGTAAACTCTTTTTAATACACTGGGTAATTCCCCCTTATATTGATTCTTGCACATCTGATGTTGTATGTGGTAAGTCCTGAAGAAGGGCTCTTTGGAATCCTGACACACGTTGAATAAACCACTGTATAATGTTACCGATCCTTTGGAACTTTGTTGTCCTGGCAGCGCGGTTGTAATCCACATCTTCTACCCAGTATATTATTTCATAGGGTTGGTGACCGGCCTGTGGATCTGCAGCAGCCAACATCTTTGCAGGCCTGTATTCAGCACCATCAGGTGAGCAGTTTTCTTGGCGCCTCCTTCACCTGTTTTGTGGGAAAAGACTCTATTTGCGCTTTGTGTCTCCCCCTCTTTCATCAATCATTTGCGCCTGCTATTCAGCCATTGTGCCTCCCCAGCTTCCCCCACACGAGGTGTGGCGGCCCCATGTACAGCGATTTATATCATTTGTAGCAATAACAGCGACCACTGAAAAGGGAACCTCTCACCTGATTCATGGTGCCCAATAAGCGGGCAGTGTAACTCAGAGCCGGGCTGCACAATCGCACCCGGGTATATCTCTGAAAATCTCCAGCATTTCAGGGAACATATCACTTATGAAAGGGTCCGGCTTCTTCCCTCATTGCTCTAGTCCGTTATTAGCAGGCCTCTTCTATAGCGAGACACCTGCCAATCAGCTGGACCAGTACTGCTCTCTGCCTATAGGCCTCCACCCGATCTGATCACTATATTTTGCCTGAAACACTGGAGCCGGTCAGAGATGAATGAATAAACCGGCTCCGACCCGGCTGCTGGGATCTGCACCAAGTGGTGTGGGCAGAATGAATGAGGTGATGGGTTCAAGAAAAAACACCCATGGATTCTGAGATCGGGGGCGGCCGCTCCTCTGCTGGGAAGATGCTGCAGCTAAATACGCAGTCACTTACAATGGAGCGCACCGATTTAACCCCTTCCTGTCATCCACCGTGCACGTATGGAGCTGGTACATGGATCAGGCTTAGCAGCGGAGGCCACTGCACACAGTGTAGGCACCGCTGTCAATGACGGACAGAAGCATGTAAGTGGCGCGATCCTGATCATTGGAGGTCGCAAACTACACAATATACTGCGGAGCGGAGACGCGCGGTTGCGAGGGGTACGGAGCGGAGACGCGCGGTTGCGAGGGGTACGGAGCGGAGACGCGCGGGCGCGAGGGGCACGGAGCGGAGACGCGCGGGCGCGAGGGGCACGGAGCGGAGACGCGCGGGCGCGAGGGGCACGGAGCGGAGACGCGCGGGCGGTACGGAGCGGAGACGCGCGGGCGGTACGGAGCGGAGACGCGCGGGCGGTACGGAGCGGAGACGCATATGTATTTTGGCATGGGGAGCCCCATTTGAAAGTTCGCATCGGGGCCCATAACTTTGCAGTTAAACCACTGGGAGGGAGTCACCTGCCCGATCACATCGCCTGATCTCAGCGCACTCACCTTCCTCCTCCACCTCCGTCTGCTCCCCCCAGTCGTTCTCCCGGGGAAGGAGTCCATCTCCGATCCCCTCTTCATCAGAGTCCTGGCCGAAGTCTATTCTCTGCGCCAGACGGGCCAGGTTCTGTGACATAGACAGCGGCTGCACGTACGTCTCCGAGCCATCCAGCCCCACCTCCTGCACCTGCTTCTCTGCGGAATACTCGATGCTGATCTGCACCGGCGGCCCCACCAGACATGATCCGCCCAGTGTATACAGATATGGTTGTGGCTAAATCCAAGTCGTCTCTTGGCCCTGGTCCTTCTGTGCACTGGGATTTCGCTTTCTCACACAGAGTCGGCTGTTTCCTAGTTGGCGGAGGGACCAGGTCCTTTAGCTGACTTGGATTTAGCCTGCTCTATATAAGAATGCTGAATCCCAGGAGACAGAAGGACACTTATTGTATATAGATAGGAATCCTGTCATGTCAGTGTTTGCAGTAATACTGAGCTGCAGACTAGATCTGACATCTGATTACACATTTATTTATGGGTGACATTTATACTTCCAGTGTGTACAATACTCTGCGCCAATCTCATCCGCATCCCATTTTATTTACTGGTGATCATTTTTCTAGATCACACACCACAGATTTTTTTTTCATGCATGCACCGAGGAGTTTTTAACCCTTGGGCGATTTTCTGTTTTTTTCATTTTTTTTTATTTTTCCATCCACATCGCCATTGGGTTTTTTTTTTTTTAGTTGGCGGGACGTTCTTATTGATACCATTTTGTCGCAGATACCATGATCACCTCTTATTTCATTTCACTGCAATGTTGCAGCGACCAAAAAATACGTAATTATGGCATTTCAATTTTTTCTCTCATTAAGGCCTGTTTCACACTTCAGTTGTTTCTCGTCAGTTGCAAACCGCCAAAGTGTGAAAAAACTGATCCGTTTTCCGTTTTGCAACAAACGTATGCCACCAGATTCGTTTCTTGGACGGATCCGCTGCAGCCGCTAAGTGCATGAAATTTAAAGGAACCGATCGAAAGAGACAGAAAAAAACGTTACATTGTCCGTCTACTCCAGCCGGCGGATGCTAAAATTCAAACGGATCCGTCAAAAAAACGGATGTGACGGACGACCATCAGTCAAAATCCACCACTAATGCAAGTCTATGGGGAAAAAATGGCAGATCCGTTTTTTTATAAAACTAGATCTAGCAGGCTAAAAGACCAGGTCCTTCTGCCAACATGGATTTAGCCGGCTCTCTGTGAGAAATCTAAATCCCAATCGGCTAAAGGTCCAGGTCATTCTGCCAACTTGGATTTAGCCTGCTCTCTGTGAGAAAGCTAAGTGCCAGTCGGCTAAAGCAGGGGTCCCCAACCACCGGTCCGCGGCCCAGCACCGGGCCGCTGCAGTGCCCTTGCCGGTCCGCGGACACAAGGGGAGCCAGGGGCGGTCAGTGGCGTAGCGGGGGCTGGGGCGGCGCGCAGCAGTTCTAGCGGCGGCCAGGGAGCGATCCAAGCAGCTCCGCTGCCTGCAAGGGCTAATAGCAGGAGCGGAGCTGCAAGGACCCGTCCAGCTTCCTGCCCGCCGCCCGCGCTTCCTGTCTCTGACTGACACAGAGAGGAGTGCGGCCGCTGTGTCAGAGCGAGGAAGCGCGGGCGGCGGGCAGGTGAGAGGAGAGAGGTGGTGTCTGTGTGTATGTATAATGTGTGTGTGTGTGTTGTGTATGTCTGTCTGTGTGTATGTATGTGTGTGTTGGTCTGTGTTTGTGTAGCCTGGCCCTGGAGGAGATGGGGACATGAGGAGAAGGCCATGAGGGGAGTGATGGAGAGACAGCAGTGATGGGGAGAGGGGAGTGATGGGGTGAAGGCAATGATGGAGAGATGGCAGTGATGGGTTGAAGGGAGTGATGGGGTGAAGGCAATGATGGGGAGAGGGGAGTGATGGGGTGAAGGCAATGATGGGGAGAAGGGAGTGATGGGGTGAAGGCAATGATGGAGAGATGGCAGTGATGGGGTGAAGGCAATGATGGGGAGAAGGGAGTGATGGGGTGAAGGCAATGATGGGGAGAAGGGAGTGATGGGGTGAAGGCAATGATGGAGAGATGGCAGTGATGGGGTGAAGGCAATGATGGGGAGAAGGGAGTGATGGGGTGAAGGCAATGATGGGGAGAAGGGAGTGATGGGGTGAAGGAAATGATGGGGAGAAGGGAGTGATGGGGTGAAGGCAATGATGGGGAGAGGGGAGTGATGGGGTGAAGGCAATGATGGGGAGAAGGGAGTGATGTGGTGAAGGCAATGATGGGGAGAGGGGAGTGATGGGGTGAAGGCAATGATGGGGAGAAGGGAGTGATGGGGTGAAGGCAATGATGGAGAGATGGCAGTGATGGGGTGAAGGCAATGATGGGGAGAAGGGAGTGATGGGGTGAAGGCAATGATGGGGAGAAGGGGGTGAAGGCAATGATGGAGAGATGGCAGTGATGGGGTGAAGGCAATGATGGGGAGAAGGGAGTGATGGGGTGAAGGCAATGATGGGGAGAAGGGAGTGATGGGGTGAAGGCAATGATGGAGAGATGGCAGTGATGGGGTGAAGGCAATGATGGAGAGAAGGGAGTGATGGGGTGAAGGCAATGATGGGGAGAAGGCAGTGATGGGGTGAAGGCAATGATGGGGAGAAGGGAGTGATGGGGTCAAGGCAATGATGGGGAGAAGGGAGTGATGGGGTCAAGGCAATGATGGGGAGAAGGGAGGGATGGGGTGAAGGGAGTGATGGGGAGAAGGGAGTGATGGGGAGAAGGGAGTGATGGGGAGAAGGGAGTGATGGGGTGAAGGCAATGATGGGGAGAAGGGGGTGATGGAGCACTTATTCAAAACCTATGGTGAGTTGAGTCACATTATTAATGTTATTTAATTATAAGTATGCACTGCTACACTACAACCGTGTCCATAGCCCCGCCCCCTTATGACCAAAGCCCCGCCCCTGCCACACCTCCATCCCCGCCCTGCCGGGCCATGGAAGAATGGTCTTGCTTGAAACCGGTCCCTGGTGCAAAAAAGGTTGGGGACCACTGGGCTAAAGGACCAGATCCCTGTGGTTGTTTTAGTACTAGACCTAGCAGGCTAAAGAACCAGGTCATTCTGCCAACTTGGATTTAGCCTGCTCTCTGTGAGAAAGCTAAGTGCCAGCCTGTAATACTATTGTAGGAACTCGAGGATTCTGATAGCGTGGGGCAATGATCAGACAGAAGCGGGTTACTTTAGTGCAAATAGTGTATTTTTATAACAGCAGTGACACCCAAAAACAATATGCTGATAACCTGAAATGAGACAAGTCCTAAAGCTATATAGCAATTCAGTAAAGTTCCTAAGACAGAGTCCTCATAAAAATGTGATCCAAAGTTGAGTGTAACACTCAGGTGACGTGGCACAGTTCACAACGTAGTGATGCAGAGAGAGTCCAATCCCGGTATGTAGCAAGCACAGGGAAGTCCAGAACAAGTCTATAGGTAAATCCCAGACGAGCAAAAGCACAGGACAGTCCAAAAGCTGATTTACAAGTTGATCCCAGGAGCGGCGTGAACACAGGTGAGTCCAGGAACAGGTTCACATTAAAGCATACGGTTGGTGACAGTTCCGACTGCTCTCATTGGGGAGATTGAAGGGTTAAGAACAACATATAGTTCAGGAACACAGTTCTTACCAGACAATGTGAACCAAGGGTTAAGTTCCAAAGATGAGTGCAGCTTTCCCTACAGAGAACAGGGAATGTCCAGAGCCACAGCAGAAGCACACTAAGAAACAAGCAGCACAGCTGAAGGAAGCAGAATACTCCAGCAAGGAAGGCAGCACCTGAGCCGGGTTTTATACAAATGAACAGGAAGTAGAGCACACAAGAACAGCAACCTCCATCTTGACAAAGGGCAAATTCATTCACAAGGTGATTTAGAAAACTCGGAATACTGACACAGTCGGCTAAAGGACCCAGATCCCTGTGATTGTTTTAGTACTAGACCTAGCAGGCTAAAGGACCAGGTCCTTCTGCTAACTTTGATTTAGCCTGCTCTCTGTGAGAAAGCTAAATCCCAGTTGGCTAAAGGACCAGGTCCCTGTGAGTCTTTTAAGACTTGACCTAGCAGGCTAAAGGACTAGGTCCCTGTGAGTGTTTAATACTAGATCTAGCAGGCTAAAGGACCAGGTCCTTCTGCCAACTTGGATTTAGCCGTCTCTTTGTGAGAAAGCTAAATCCCAGTTGGCTAAAGGAACAAGTCCCTGTGAGTGTTTTAATACTACATCAAGCAGGCTAAATTTTCACACTGATTTCAGGGTGTAGAATACATTGCACCCGTTACATCCATGACCAGGTCCTTCTGTCAACTTGGATTTAGCCTGCTCTTTGTGAGAAATCTAAATCCCAGTTGGCTAAAGGACCAGGTCTCCGTGAGTGTTTTAATACTAGATCTAGCAGGCTAAATAACCGTGGTAAAACAAACCTTGAGGCGGTCAAAGGCTTCCTGGGCTTGCGAAGACCATACAAACGTCTTCCCATTCTTAGTAAGGAGAGTGATGGGACGGACAATTTCCGAAAAATTCCAGATAAAACGTCTATAAAAATTAGCAAAACCAATAAATCGTTGTACCTCTTTGATGTTTCCTGGTACCGGCCAGTCTATGATCGCCTGGATCTTGCTGGATTCCATGTTCAATCCCTGGGGAGAAATAATATAGCCCAGAAATTAAATTTCGGGCAATGAAACTCACATTTTTCGAGTTTAATGTATAAATGATTATCTCTTGGCTTAAACATCTTGGCTTGACGAACTCTTTCCAACATTTCAGGAATTAGCGGCAACGGGTACCTGTTACGAATGGTTACCTTATTTAGCTCCCGGTAGTCAATGCAAGGTCTTAGAGTCCAATCTTTCTTCTTTACAAAGAATATGGGGGCTCCCACTGGTGAAGAGGATGGTCGGATAAACCACTTGGCTAGGTTCTCATCTATATACTCTCGTAATGTTTTTAGTTCTGGAGCTGCCTGCGGGTAAACATGGCCGAAAGGGATCGCTGCCCCTGGAAGCAATTCTATGGGGCAGTCATATGGTCTATGTGGTGGAAGTTGGTCTGCCTTCCTTTTGTCACAAACATCCACGAATTCCTGGAAAACCAGAGGGAGAGTAGGTACCTGTATTGCCTCGTCCACGTCCCAGGTAACTGGAACCGTGACCGTTGGACAGATGGTAGGACTACCCTTCGAGGGGAAGGATATCTCCTTGGTTTCCCAATTGATGTTTGGATTTTGCGACCGTAGCCAGGGAATTCCTAAAATTATAGGAAAATGAGGAGAAGATATTAACATAAATGAAAGGGTTTCCTGATTGTATGGTTCCACCTCACACTCCAGGAGCACCGTTTCCCGGTCTACTGGTCCAGAAGTTAATGGGGAACCATCCACCGATTCCATGGTGACTGGCAAAGCTCTGTTTTGATCTCAGTGCAGACTCTTACCTGCACACCTGGGACATATTATGGTGGCCTCTCATTGGTTCTGGGAAAGCTTCTTATAGCCTCAGGAAGCTCCCATCCCTGTCAGTTATACTTTCGCCCTTGGCATAGTGTGGTGACCCCTGAGTGTGTTTGTGCTGTGTTCTGGTTGCTTGATACTCTGTGTACGACTCGGTCTGTTCTCTGGATATTGCTTGTTGGATTCTGCTTGGTACCTTCTTTGTCTGTTTGGTTTTGACCCCTGCTTGGCCCCGACTCTCCGTTCTGTCTCATCCCTGGTACTTTACTGCTATCTCTGTGTATGACCTCGGTTTTGCCTGACTGAGTATTTCTGTTTAGTGTCCTGCCATCTCTGGAAGCAGGACGCTAAGCCCTGCCCCTTGCAGTCACATGACCGTAGGTCCTTCACTGCTTGCTAAACTTCAGCGTCCCCAGGTCCTGTTTGTACTTTCCGGCTGTACCTGACCACGGGCCCCCTACAGTGCGGGCGAGTCCCTGCTCAGCGGAGGCTGCACGCCGGCGCTGACAGGACCCTGACATTTTTTACTTACAGTATTCATTGGGGTGTTTCATAGACACCTCTATTACTAACCCTGATGTCAGCCGTGATTTTTTACAAACAACAGATTACCCCAATTGCCACTGCACAAAAGCAATCAGGAAGAGCTGAGGCAAAGTGCAAGAATCAGCACATCTAATAGATGCTGGTGAGAGCTTACAATCTACAATGAGGTGGGGGGAGACAGAGTACAGGGGTGTATTTACAATGGTGTATTTACAATGAAGGTCCAGCCATCTTGAAGGAGTGAGGGATGGATGGAGATAGTGAATGCTACACACACACACACTTACACATAGAATGACTGATTAGTGAACGTGATAAGCCGCTCTGAACAAATGTGTTTTGAGGGAGCACCTGAAACTATGCAAATTGTGGATAGTCCTGATTTCTTGGGGTAGAGCATTCCAGAGGCTTGGCCCTGTGCGGGAGAAGTCTTGGAGTCGGGAGTGAGAGGTACGGATTAGTGCAGAGGTTAGTCGAAAGTCGTCTGCAGAGCGCAGCAGTCGGTTAGGCCGATAGAAATGAGGGAGGAGATGTAGGGGGTGCCGCACCGTGGAGAGCTTTGTGGGTGAGAACAAGTACTTTGAATTGGATCCTATAATGAATGGGCAGCCAATGGAAGGACTGGTGAAGAGCGGACGCGTCCGAGTACCGATTAGTCAGATAGATGACCCTGGCTGCTGCATTAAGTATGGACTGGAGAGGGGATAGTCGAGTGACGGGGAGGCCAATTAATAGAGTGTTGCAGTAATCCAGGCGCGAGTGGATCAATGCTACAGTGAGGGGTTTTTTTTTCCATCGTGAGAAAAGGGCAGATTCTAGAGACGTTCTTTAGGTGTAAGCGACAAGAGCGGGCAAGAGATTGTATATGGGATGTGAAGGAGAGATTGGTGTCAAACATAACACCCAGACAGCGTGCCTGCTGCCGGGGTATTATTGTGGTACCACCCATGGAGAGGGAAATGTCAGATTTAGGGAGGTTAGGAGACGGCGGGAGCAGAAAAAGTGCAGTTTTGGAGAGGTTGAGTTTCAGATAGAGAACGGACAAGATGTTGGAGACTGCGGACAGTCACTGGCGTTCTGTAGTACAGCGGGGGTAAGGTCAGGGGAAGACGTATATAGTCTCGTGTCATCAGCATAAAGATGGTACCGAAAGCCAAATCTGCTGATGGTCTGTCCAATTGGGGCTGTGTAGAGAGAGAAGAGGAGGGGGCCAAGGAGTGAGCCCTGAGGTACCCCGACTGCAAGAGGAAGAGAAGATGATGTGGAGCCAGAGAACAAAACACTGAAGGAGTGGTCAGAGAGATAGGAAGAGAACCAGGAGAGAGGAGTGTCCTTAATGCCTAGTGACTGGAGCCTAGAGAGTAGAAGGTGGTGGTCAACAGTATCGAAAGCTGCAGATACGTCAAGAAGAATGAGCGGAGAGTGGTCACCGTTAAGTTTTGCTGTCAGAAGGTCATTGGTCACTTTGATGAGTGCAGTTTCTGTCGAATGTAAGGGGCGGAAGCCGGACTGTGAAGGGTCTAGAAGGGAGTGAGTGGAGAGGAAACTGGTAAGGGGGGAGTAAACTAGGCGCTCCAAAAGTTTAGAGATGAAGGGGAGATTGGAGACTGGTCTGTAGTTGTTTGTGCAGGATGGGTCGAGATAGGGTTCCTTTAGTAATCGTGAAACGAAGGCGTGTTTGAAGGAGGATGGGAAAATGCCCGAGGAGAGGTAGAGATTAAAGATTGTAGTTAGGTGGGTTGTGACGACTGGAGACTGGAGGAGATGTGAGGGAATGGGGTCGGTAGTGCATGTAGTCAGACGAGAAGAGAGGAGTCTGAAGACTTCTTCTTCTGTGATGGGATCAAATGTGGAAAGTGAGCCAGGGGAGATGCAGGAAGGGATGGGAGTCACAGCACTTGGTGGTTGGGAGCAGATTTCCTTACGGATATTATCTATTTTTTCTGTAAAGTGGGAGGCCAGGTCATCAGCACAAATGTCTGTGATAGGGGCTTGTGCTTTTGGCCTGAGGAGGGAGTGAAAAGTGTCAAAAAGTTTTTTGGGGTTGTTGGCTAGTGAGGAGATCAGTGTGGTGAAGTAGGTCTGTTTGGCGAGGTGAAGGGCAGCGTTATAGGTTCTTAACATAAATTTGAAGTGGATGAAGTCTTCTGGTGTGCGGGTTTTTCTCCATAGGCGTTCAGCACTCCTAGAGCATCGCTGGAGAAGTTGAGTTTGCGATGTGAGCCAGGGCTGTTTTACTCTGTGCTTGGAGGTTCTGAGGGTGAGGAGAGCTTGTTATGAATGAGTCACCGTAGGAGGCAAAAGCAGAAATACAAGCTAAGTCCAGAAAACCAGAGAAGTTGGCAACTATCAGATTGCAGACCCCTGAACCTATCAACACAACTAGCAGTAGCCGTGGGGGGTTCCTACGATGCCCTAGACCCCTCGATCACAGCCGGAGAAATACATAGGCCTAAGGAAAGAAAGGGGAAATCTAAACTGCCCCAGAGCAGACCCCAAAGCAATAGGCAGCCCCCAACATATAATGACCGTGAAGCAAGATGAAAATACTAACACAGACAGAAAGATAGACTGAGCAAAGACGGGGCCCCAAAACTACCTAGACAGGAAAGGACAGGAAGGCTGCTGTCTGCAATCTGCCAAAACCCTATCAAAGACATAAGCCAACCAACTGATATGAAAAAGGCCCTGAATCAGCTAGGCTTCAAAAACTGAATCAGCACTCAGGTATTTTCAGAAGACAGAGCTAAATGAATTCAGCACACCCCAGCAGGGAATGGCAGAAATCCAGAAAAACAAAGCAAAAACAAAGTCAAAGCACAAAAGCAAAAGGCCGAGCAGCAAACTTAGCTTTGGAGGAGCAGGAATTCAGACTGGTCTCCAAGGATCCCACAGAGAAATCACCCACAGGGCAGAAGGGCGTCGGCAGCATTATATCCAGTCCGTAACTCCACTCAGCCAGTCACAATCATCAGCCTCAGGTGTTTGACAATCAGGCTCACTACCTTTCTTTACCAGAAGAGGGAGTTCCTCGGGCCTCAGTAATGAAGGGGAAAATGAACTCACAACAGGAGCTACTTGGTCAGGGGTGCTTCTAAGAGTGTCGTTGTAGTGATGAACAGCCAGATTAGGAGAGGAAAAAGAGGAGATTGGGGACAGTGATGAGTGTAGGGAATCTGAAAAAGTGTCAGAGGGTTAATGGCTTGTAGATTTCTGAATGTGTGGTAGGTAGGAGTGAGCTGGGGTGGGTGAGGATTTGTGAGCGTGAAGGAGAGAATGTTGTGGTCAGAGAGTGGAAGCGGTGAGTTATTTAGGTGGGAGATTGAACAGAGCCGGACGAAGACCAGATCAAGGGTGTTACCGTCCTTGTGTGTCTCAGAGGTTGAAAGCTGTGAAAGGCCTAGAGAGGTGGCTAGTGATAGAAGCTGGGATGCAGATGTGGAAATAGGGTTATTAATGGGGATGTTGAAGTCTCCCAGGATAAGGGTTGGAAGTTCTGAGGACATCATGAAGTGCGGCAGCCAGGCTGAAAAGTGGTCAAGGAAGTGGGTGGGTGAGTGAGCCTGGGGGCCGGTATATGACCGCTACTCTGAAGGAGAGGGGACGGAACAACCTGATGGTGTGGACCTCAAAACAAGGGAATGAGAGTGATGGAACTGGGGGAATGACCTGGAAAGTGGATTGTGGGGACAGGAGTATGCCGACTCCACCACCATGTCTGTTTGTGGGTCTCGGGGAATGAGAGAATTGTAAGCCACCGTAGGAAATGGCAGCAGGAGAGACAGTGTCAGAATCCTGAATCCAGGATTCAGTGAGGCCAACAGATTAAGAGAGTTGTTCAGAAAGCAGTTGTGTAGGAAAAATGATAATTACTTACCGGTAATTTGATTTTCCAGAGCCATGACAGCACCGCACATGAGAAGGTACCCTCCCCCAGGAAACCTGTAGCAGAGACAAAAGAAGGGGGGCGGCACCTCTCCCCTCAGTTTGTTTCAGAGTATGCAAGGTAACCGCCTTATTAGTTTACATACATTTTATATGACAGCGCTACTAATATTCCCCTTTCCCTTTAAATACATGTCTATATATACATATATTTACACATCCAGATATAATTTTTAAAAACCTCTGGTGCACCACACAACCATCACCAAGATTGTTCCCGCCCTATGCGGTGCTGTCATGGCTCTGGAAAATCAAATTACCAGTAAGTAATTATCATTTTTTCCCTTCCCCATGACAGCACCGCACATGAGAGGAAAGATAGAATAGACTCCTAGGGTGGGACAACAGCAGACAACACTTTTCTCAAGGCCAGATTTGAGGGCCCTAGGTCTAGTCTATAGTGTCGGAAGAAAGTGGATGGTGATGACCATACTGCTGCCTTACAGATCTGCTCAACTGAAGCATTTGCCCTTTCAGCCCAGGACGTGGCTATGGCTCTTGCAGAGTGAGCCGTTACACCCAGTGGGGGAGTCTGGTTTGAAGAAGAGTAAGCTAGTGCAATACCCATACGAAGCCATCGTGCAATCGTTGACTTTGAAGCTTTTTTACCCCTGTTTGTCCCCTGAAAGGAGACAAAAAGGGCTGAAGACTGTCGCCATGGTTTTGAGGCTTCTATATATTGAAGCAGGCAACATCTGACATCTAAACAATGGAAGGTTTCCTCTCCCTGGGATTTGGGTTTCGAACAAAACGAGGGCAAAATTACCTCCTGCTCCCTGTGGAATTTGGAATTTACCTTTGGTAGGAAGGCTGGATCAGTTTTTATGATCACTATCATCCAAAAAGGTGGTAAATGGTGGATTTACAGATATCGCCTGCAGCTCGCAAACACGACGAGCTGAGGTTAGGGCCACCAGGAGTACTGTGTTAAGTGTCAGCGCCTTTATTGGGATGGAAGCAATCGGTTCGAATGGAGATGCTGTTAGTGCCCTTAATACTAAATTTAGATCCCAGGGAGCTACCTTAGGTGTTAATTTTGTGGGCCTGGATGTGAAGGAGGCCCGAATGAATCTATAGATCCATGGGTGATCTGCCAGTTTTTGATCAAACAATGCACCCAGGGCCGATACCTGCACTTTTAAGGTGCTTGTGGATAGTCCTTTTTCCAGCCCTTTCTGGAGGAACTCCAGGATCTCCTTTATTGGTATTTTCTGGGCTGTTCTAGTCAATTGTCGGCCCGTGAACTGTAAGAATTTTTCCCAAATTTTTTGGTATTTTTGTGAAGTTACCTCCTTCCTGCTAGCGAGCAGGGTGGTTACTAACGGGACTTAGAACCCTTTTGCTAGAAGGAGTCCCCTCTCAAGTTCCACGCAGTGAGGTGCAGCCCGTGAACCCTGGGTTGTTCCACTTGGCCCTGGTATAGCGGATTCGGGGTATCTAGGCGGATCCATTGGTCCGAGATAGACATGCGTCTGAGCCATGTGAACCATGCCCTTTTTGGCCAGAAGGGCGCAATCAGGATTATTCGAGCTTTTTCCTGCCGGATCTTTTTTAAGACTACTGGAATCAATGCCAACGGGGGGAACGCATATGCCAGGTGAAATTTCCACCGGTGTAGTAGCGAATCCACCCCCTCTGGCCGCTCTCTTGGATTTAGGGAGTAGAACCTGTCCACTTTCCGATTTTCCCTGGTGGCAAACAAGTCTACTTCTGGTGTGCCCCAGGCAGCGCAGATTTCCCCAAATATTTTTTGACTTACGGACCATTCTCCCTGGTGTAGTACATGACGGCTTAAATAATCGGCCAGATAATTGTCTGCCCCCTTTAAATGTGTACCCGATAAGGATAGAATATTGTTTTCTGCCCAAGCGAATAATTCCCTGGCCTCTGCCATAAGGGTTGCCGACCTTGTACCCCCTTGTCTGTTTATGTATGCTATGACCGTGCTGTTGTCGGATAATATGGTGACATGTTTCCCTTGTACTTTTTGCTTTACCAGGGGAAGGGCTCGCCTTACAGCCGCCAGTTCTTTTAGATTTGAGGATGCCTCCCTCATTCCGGGTTCCCACTGGCCCTGTAGGGTTTGTTTCCCTATGTGTGCCCCCCCAACCACTCAGACTTGCATCCGTGGTCAATACCACCGAGTTTTGAGTCGTCCAGGGTACTGCTCTGTTTAGGTTTTCGGTGCTCAGCCACCATTTTAGGGACTCCTGCACTTGAGGGGAGAGGATAATCTCCCGATCTAAATTGGAAGGACTCTTCTCCTGCTCGGACAGGATCTGCCTTTGTAGTTCTCTCGTATGGCTTTGTGCCCACCAGACCGCTGGAATTGTCGCTGTTAACGTGCCCAGGAGCGACATTGCCTCTCTTACTGGTATGGCTCGACCAGACTGTATCCGTTGTATTTTTTTGTGGATAGCTCCAATTTTCCTTCCTGGAAGGCTGCACTGTTGTTTTAATGAGTCCAACTGAATTCCCAGGAATTCTTGTGACTGTACTGGAGTTAATTTGGATTTTTTCAGATTGATCATCCAGCCTAACCTGGTTAATATCTCCAGGACCCTTGTAACTGCATCTTCGCAGTTTTCCCTGCTGTTTGCTATAACCAGGAAATCGTCTAGATAAGGTACTAACAGGATATTTTCCCTTCTCATAAAGGACGCTACTTCCCCGATGATTTTCGTAAATATACGCGGGGCTACTGATACCCCGAAGGGTAGGCACCGGTACTGTAGATAAGTGGGGATTTGAGCAATCTCTACTACCAGTCTCAGATATTGTTGGTGTTCTTCCCATATTGGGACATGGTAATAGGCATCGGTAAGATCTATTACTGCCATGTAGCAACCTGGGTCGAGTAGCTTTACTGCTGACCCCAAGGTCTCCATTTTGAATTTTTCTGTTCTGATATATTGGTTCAGGGCTTTGAGATTGAATATTGTTCTTAGTGACCCATCTGGTTTTGGCGTGAGGAACAGAGTACTGTAAAACCCTTTCCCTTTCTGATGACATGGTACTTTTATAAGTACCTCTTTTTGAATGAGGAGCTGGATCTCCTTTTCTAATGTAGCCTGATTCTTCTTGGCTACCCGGGTCACTTTTAGTCTTTGAGGAGGAAGGGTTAGAAAACTGAGTCGTAGGCCCTCGGCCAACAGGTTGGTTACCCACTTTGAGGTGGGCAATGCTACCCACTGATGGACAAAGAATCGAAGCCTTCCCCCAACCGCCCTGGCGTCATTGCTTGGTATCGGGTCTCGGGGTGGTTCTACTAAAGAGGAAACCTCTCTTCTTCCCCTCCAGGGCCTACCCCGCGTGGTTCTATCGTCTGGCCGTCCTCGGCTCCCTCTATTCCCTGTTCCACGAAAGGACGAGTGAGCCTCAGTCCACCGACGCCCAGGGAAGGGGGTTGGAAACCGTTTTTTCTTATCTGATGCTTTTTCCAAAATTTCGTCCAGTGCTTTTCCAAATAAGTATTGGCCCTCACAGGGGACGGCACAGAGGACGGCACAGAGTTTAACCTTTGACTGGAAATCTGCCGACCAGTTTTTTAACCAAAGTGCTCTGCGGCCTGAATTAGAAAGGGCGCATGCACGGGCGGCACCTCGGACGGAATCTACTGCGGCGTCAGCCAGGAATCCTGCTGCTTTCTGTAGGAAAGGTATTGCCTCCAGCAGTGTCTCCCTTGGGCATTTATTCTTAATTTGGTCACTTAATTCGTCTAACCACCTGACCATAGCACGTGCCGTAAAAGTGGCAGCGACCCCTGGTTTAAACGACCAAGCTGATGCTTCCCAAGCAGCTTTTAGAAAAGCGTCTGCTTTCTTGTCAAGGGGGTCTTTTAGGGCGCCCATATCTTCAAATGGCAACGCTATCCCTTTGGATGTACTAGCAATGGCGGCATCTAGTCTGGGCGCCTTTTCCCATTTATCGCATACCTCCTCATCAAACGGGTATTTTCGTTTGAGCGCCTGCGGTATGGACATTTTTTTGTTGGGTTTTTTCCACTCTCTCTTGATTAAATTTAGCAGGTTATCATGGAAGGGAAAAACCCTTCGCTTTTCCCCCTCAAGATTGCTAAACATAGCATCTTGAATTGATTTAGGCTCTTTTGGTGTCTCAAGTCCCATTGTGGACCTTACAAGTTTTAGCAATTTCCCAATGTCCTCTGATAGAAAATATGGACGCCCCTTTTCCTCGTCCGAGGAGTCTAGGTCTGAATCCGAGGCCCCTATCTCCCCTTGCTCTTCCTCAGACTCAATATCAGTAGTTATCTCTGTGGGAGGCAGTGGGGGCGGGGTGAGGCAGGCGTTATATCGGTGCTATGTGTGGCCTGCTCTTTTATTTCCTCTTTCACCGTCGACTTTACTTGATCCCGGATCATAGCTTTAATGCTTTGGAGCAGGGATGGTGACTCTTCGGCCACTGTCTTTTTAATGCACGAGCGACAGAGTCGCTTGTCATACGTTTTATCTAGGGCCTTTTTACATAACGCACATTCTTTGTTCTTTTGTTTGGATGTGGCCTTTCCCTACAGAAAACATACACAGGGCCTTTGTTAACATATTGTGCTGCCTTACAAAGGCACTCACCCGGCCCTCTGGGTACTCCGGCAGCTGGTGGCTTTTCCTCCTGTACTTGCTCTCCAACTTCAGGATCCATTCCGTTCTGCTGCTGGCTATACGTGGAGCCTGTGTGCAGCCTCTCTGGGACCAGTGACATCTGCCGCGACTCCCTTCTTATGGAGGAGCGGTGCGCGCCTCTGGGACTGCTCCCGCCCGGAAGTGCCCAGTACACCGCTCCCCCGGCGTGCGATGTCACTTCCGGTGCGACCCCGGAAGCAGTCGCCACTCAATCGGCGCCAGCGTCGTGGTGGCCACGCCTCCCCCGGCCCTGCCTCCCACTGGAGCGGCCGCCGGGGAGTCACAGGAGGAGGACGCCATTTGCAGCGCCCACAAGCTGAGCTGACAGGCGCGTGCGACCGCGCCCCCTGACGCTCTCTCTCCCCGGACCTCGGCCTCCCGACCGGATCATCAGAGAGGGATACCTCCAAGGTACCGCTCTGCCCCAGGCACCCGCCTGCAAGAAACAGGAAACCAAACTGAGGGGAGAGGTGCCGCCCCCCTTCTTATGTCTCTGCTACAGGTTTCCTGTTTCCTGGGGGCGGGTACCTTCTCTCATCTGCGGTGCTGTCATGGGGAAGGGAAAAGGAAGCTTGTTACAAACAGACCATGGATTCCAGAGGGCACAATTAAAAGATGGAGATGAGGGAGTGCAAGTAATATTAATTAATTATTATGGTTTCGATACGAGGTAGGGTAGGGGTTGGGGGATGGTGGACCAGGGTTGGGGGGAGATGTCCCCTGAAATCAGTTGGAGTAGGAAGATAAAGAGCAAATAGTTGTTAGAATTGTAAGTAGTTTATTTCTGCAATGTGTTTGGGCAAGATGGGATGAGGTTTCTCAGGAAGTTGAGGAGTGCATACACATCAGACTCATACACATCAGCCCCTCTATACTTCCCTCTCCCATGTACAGATCTGTACATGGGAGAGGGAAGTATAGAGGGGCTGGTGTGTATGAGTCGTGATGGAGGGGGGATGGGGTGGTGAATGTGGATGGCAAGGGAACACAGGAGGATAGAAATAAAGCACATGGTTAAAGGGGAAAGCAAAGTGTGAGTTACCTGATTCCTGCCCTGATTAACTGCCATGGATAACTGCCGTTTTCTTGATGCTTTGCTTATGGGATGCTTGCGTGCTGCACCCCACACTGCGTGCTTCCCCTTAGGAACTACTACATATATAGGCCACACTACAGGGTCAGGAGAGAGGGATTGTGGGAGCTGGTTGGGTATAATTTGGCAGCTGGGGCCAGCACACTAGGGGGTGGTTAGATGATCAAAGGCACTAGACCAGGCTGTGTCATATGCTATAGCACCTTCCACCTGATAAGCTCTAGAGAGGCCCCAGTCATGGATCTAAAGCAGTAAGTATTACATACATACACCAAACAGATCAAGGAAGCAAAATGCCATAAAATACAAATTGCTTTATTGAAATACATACAGCAGACATGAACATACTAAAAAGAGATAGATATATCGATGGATATCACAAATACAAGTGTGCTAATCGTGTAAAAGTATACACAAAAAATGATACACCAAAAATGAAATATATTATATTATTATAGGCAGCATATTTATAAATACTTAGTATTTTGGCCATACTATATGTTACGCTTCTTGACTATGCATGTTTGTTTAGCGTTACTGGTATGATAATGGGTCAAAATATATACCTCTTTAAGACTTGGTTTCTTGTCTAAGCTATTATAGCAGTGTCGTGCATTGAATTTGACCATATCCTACATTATCTGCTGAGGGCTTTCCTCCTCATGTAGGGCATACATTTTGGTAATGTCTATCACATTGTCATGTAATATTGGATGCTTTCAGTATTTTTGCCTGTTAGTATCACTATTGCAGTAGACCACAGTCTATCTGCTTATGAATGTACATGTTTTGCATACCCCTTATGACTTATACTGATGCACTTTGTTGTGATTTTTTGATATTTCATTTTGGTGTATCATTTTTTGTGTATACTTTTACACGATTAGCACACTTGTATTTGTGATATCCATCGATATATCTATCTCTTTTTAGTATGTTCATGTCTGCTGTGTGTATTTCAATAAAGCAATTTGTATTTTATGGCATTATGCTTCCTTGATCTGTTTGGTGTATACATTAGTTGGGAAGTGCCAGGTTTTTTCAGGCCCTAGTTGTGGAAATAAGTATTACATACAGTGCAACAAATGAATTATAGCAAAGCTTTAGCAAGCACATTAAAATATGCAGCAAAATGGTAAAGCAGCAGAAGACAGACAGCAAGCAGAAGTATGGAGTTGTACCATTTGGATATATTGCATCAGAAAATAGAGGCAGCAGAGGTGGGAAGTTGTACCATTCAGGCTGCTTGCTAGCAGTGAATGGAGTAAATACATGCAGGGTGGATCAGTTGATGAACATTTGGATATATTGCTAACATTTCCCATATGTTTACTTTACATCAGCACAATTTTGGAACCAAAATTTTTTTTTCTTAAGAAGTTATAAGGGTTAAAAGTTGACCAGCGATTTCTCATTTTTACAATACCATTTTATTTTTAGGGACCACATCACATTTGAAGTCACTTTGAGGGGTCTATATGATAGAAAATACCCAAAAGTGACACCATTCTAGAAACTGCACCCCTCAAGGTACTCAAAACCACATTCAAGAAGTTTATTAACCCTTCAGGTGCTTCACAGGAATTTTTTGAATGTTTAAAAAAAAAAAAAAATGAACAAATTTTTTTCCCAAAAAAATTTAATTCAGGTCCAATTTTTTTTACCAAGGGTAACAGGAGAAATTGGACTACAAAAGGTATTTTGCAATTTGTCCTGAGTACGCTGATATCTGATATGTGTGGGGGGGACCACTGTTTGGGCACATGGCAGAGCTCGGAAGGGAATGAGCGCCGTTTGACTTTTTCAACGCAAAATTGGCTGGAATTGAGATCGGGCGCCATGTCACATTTGGAGAGCCCCTGATGTGCCTAAACAGTGGAAACCCCCCCATAAGTGACACTATTTTGGAAACTAGACCCCCTAAGGAACTTATCTAGATGTGTGGTGAGCACTTTGAACGCCCAGGGCTTCACAGAAGTTTATAACGCCCAGTCGTGAAAATAAAAAGAAAAAATCATTTTTTCCACAAACATGACCTTTTAGCTCCCAATTTTTTTATTTTCCCAAGGGTAACAGGATAAATTGGACCCCAAGAGATGTTCTCCAATTTGTCCTCAGTACGCCGATACCCCATATGTGGGAGAAAACTACTGTATGGGCACACGTTTGGGCTCAGAACGGAAGTAGTGACATTTTGGAATGCAGACTTTGATGGAATGATCTGCGGGTGACATGTCGCATTTGGAGAGTCCCTGATGTGCCTAAACTGTGGAAACCCCACACAAATGACCCCATTTTGGAAATCAGTTGTTGTCCAATTTGTCCTGAGTACGCTGGTACCCCATATGTGGGGGGGGGGGGACCACTGTTTGGGCGCATGGCAGAGCTTGGAAGGGAAGGAGCACTGTTTGACTTTTTCAGCACAGAATTGGCTGGAATTGAGATCAGCCGCCATGTTGCATTTGGAGAGCCCCTGATGTGCCCAAACAGTGGAAACCCCCAATTCTAACACCAACCCTAACGCCAACACACCCCTAACCCTAATCTCAGCCATAGCCCTAACCCTAATGGGAAAATGGAAATAAATACATTTTTTTAATTTTATTATTTTTCCCTAACTAAGGGGGTGATAACGGGGGGGTTTGATTTACTATTTATGGCGGTTTTTATGTTTGGCGGCTGTCATACGCTAAAAGACGCTTTTTAATGTAAAAATAGTTTTTGCAGCACCACATTTTGAGAGCTATAATTTTTCCATATTTTAGCCCACAGAGTCATGTGAGGTCTTATTTTTGCGGGATGAGTTGACGTTTTTATTGGTACCATTTTCGGGCATGTGACATTTTTTGATCGCTTTTTATTCCGATTTTTGGGACGCAGAATGAACAAAAACCAGCGTTTCATGAATTTCTTTTGGGGGGTGCGTTTACACCGTTCCATGTGCGGAAAAATTGATAAAGCACCTTTATTCTTCGGGTCAGTACGGTTACAGCGATACCTCATTTATGTCGTTTTTTTATGTTTTGGCGCTTCTATGCAATAAAAACAATTTTATATAAAAAATAATTATTTTTGCATCGCTTTATTCTGCGAGCTATAACTTTTAAGTTTTTTCGTTGATGATGCTGTGTGGCGGCTCGTTTTTTTGCCGGACAAGATGATGTTTTCAGCGGTTCCATGTTTATTCATATCTGTTTTTTTTATCGCGCATTATTGCACTTTTTGTTCGGTGGTATGATGATAAAACATTGTTTTTTTGCTTTGTTTTTTTATTTTTTTTTAATGGGTTCACTAAAGGGGTTAACTAGAGGAACAGTTTTATAGGGCGGGTCGTTACAGACGTGCTCATACTAAATATATGTACTTTTATTTTTTTTTTCCAAAAAATGAAATTATCAGGCAATATTTTTTTTTTTTAATTTAGCGATTTTTTAAATATATTTTACACTTTTTTTTTTTAACTTTATTACATTGTCCCAGGGGGGGACATCACTGTCATGTGTCAGATCGCTGATCTAACAGGTTGCACAGCACTCTGACAGATCAGCGATCTGACAGGCGCTGCTGCAGGCTTCATCCGTGACTGCACTCTGCAGGCACTGAGGAAGCCACCTCCCTGAAGGCCCCCACGGCCATATCGGATCCGGGGGCCTGCAGGGAGGAGGACCCTCGGAGCGACGCAGCACATCGCGTCGCTCCGGGGGTCTCAGGGAAGCACGGAGGGAGCCCGCTCCCTACACATTTCTCTCCTATCCCCCATGTTTGATCGCAGTGTGCCAGGGGTTAATGTGCCGGGGGTGGTCCGTGACCGCCCCGACACATAGTGCCGGGTGTCAGCTGTGATAATCAGCTGACACCCGGCCGCGATCAGCGGCGCTCCCCCCGTGAGTGCCGCTGATCGTGTTAGATGTACTACTCCGTCCTTGGGACTTAGGTCCCAGGTCACATGGACGGGATAGTACGTCTAATGTAGGAAAGGGGTTAAGGCACATTAGAGATTAATGACAAAATAAAATAACACACATTTTGTACCAAAGTCCCCTGTTCTTTAGCTGCACAAACTGTATTGCGGTACTTAACACAAGATTCATTTCTCATTGAATCCACTATATGACACAAGCGTGGGTAAAGGGAAGGAGACCTAGGTGGGCCCTGCGCCACAGATAACACGTCCCAGGGTGACCCAAAAAACAAAGCCCCGAAAAAAAGACAGAGAGAAGCATGACAGTACAGATAGTATGTAAGGCAAATACGGTAAAGGTGAGAAATATTGGACAAAGGAAATGAAAAGGTGGCAGACCCCCACAGGACCCACCCTAGCAAGCCATGAGAAGTGGAAAGAGGGGAATATCGGAGATCTTAGACTCATCTGACATCGGAGGGGCGCTGGGTCACAGCTATCTTGGCAGAACACGGATGGTGGAGGCTCCAACACTCCACTTGGCGGAAAGAGGACACATGATGAATTGGCATCCAATGAGGGCACTACTGAAAAGATGGAGGAAACCCACAACACCTAGAAGAAAACAAAGACATTTATTAAAGAAAAATCCTGCCTAAGTTGTACAAAAAGCCACGGCCGCCCCTCCCAATATTCACACCGTGATCTAATGCCCATCAGCAACAATGTACAAACAGAACATGAGGCTATTACTTTACATTCTGATCAGACTGTATGAAGCCCACTACCACATCACAGTGACAAAACCGGGGGTCCCTAGCCTTAAAGGGAATCTGTCACCCCATTTTTGGCCTATAAGCTGCGGCCACCGCCATCAGGGGCTTATCTACAGCATTCTGTAATGCATTCTGTAATGCTGTAGATAAGCCCCCGATGTAACATGAAAGAGAAGAGAAATGAGTCAGATTATACTCACCCTGGGATCCGGTCCAATGGGTGTTGCGGTCCGGCGCCTCCCATCTCCATACGATGCCATCCGCCTTCTTACTTCTGCAGTGGCTCCTGCGCAGGCGCACTGCTCTGCCCTGTTGAGAGCAGAGTAAAGTACTGCAGAACGCAGTCCCAAGTGTGCAACATCACCCTCTTCTCCCCAGGCAGACTCCCAGCACGCAGTCCCATGCAAGCAACATCACCCCTTCTCCCCAGGCACACCCTCCCTCCAGCATGCACATGCAGCCCCATGCAAGCAACATCACCCCCTTCTCCCCAGGCAGACTCCCAGCACGCAGTCCCATGCAAGCAACATCACCCATGTCTGACAGGATATCAGGACTCTTCAGACCTACAGATTCCCATCCCATTCCTGCTACTACATGTGGGGACAAGTGACACCGCAAGAAACGACCTGGAAACCATCTGCAGAGACTTTGAAGACTTAGGCAAGAAAGTGAAAGAACTGGGAGCGCAGGTGGTCTTCTCTTCCGTCCTCCCAGTGGATGGCCATGGAACAAGGAGGTGGAATAAGATTCTGCAGGTGAACAACTGGCTACGTCGATGGTGCCGTCAGCAACGATTTGGATTTCTGGATCACGGAGTGAACTACTTATACGATGGACTACTTGCTAGAGATGGGGTGCACCTTACGAAGACTGGAAAGCATGTATTTGGAATTCGCCTTGCTACACTTGTAAGGAGAGCTTTAACCCCTTAACGACCAGGGGTATTTTTGGTTTTACATTTTCATTTTTCCCTCCCCTTCTTTCCAGAGCCATAACTTTTTTAATGTTCCGTCAATATGGCCATGTGAGGGCTTATTTTTTGCGGGACGAGTTGTACTTTTAAATGACATCATTGGTTTTACCATATCGTGTACTCGAAAACGGGAAAAAAATTCCAAGTGCAGTGAAATTGCAAAAAAAGTGCAATCCCACACTTGTTTTTTGCTAGGTTCACTAGATGCTAAATCTGACCTGCCATTATGATTCTCCAGGTCATTACGAGTTCATAGACACCAAACATGTCTATGTCCTCTTTTATCTAAGTGGTGAAAAAAAATTCCAAAGTTTGCTAAAAAATTTTTTTTCATGATCTGGGGTCGGGTGAGGGCTTATTTTTTCCGTGCCGGACTGACGTTTTTAATGACACCACTTTTGTGCAGATACATTCTTTTGATCGCCCGTTATTGCATTTTAATGCAATGTCTTGGTGACCAAAAAAACGTAATTCTGGCGTTTTGAATTTTTTTCTCGCTACGCCGTTTAGCGATCGAGTTAATGCTTTTTTTTTTATTGATAGATCGGGCGATTCTGAATGCGGCGATACCTAATATGTGTATGTGGGATTTTTTTTTACTGTTTTATTTTGATTGGGGCGAAAGGGGGGTGATTTGAACTTTTAGGTTTTTTTTAATTTTTTTTTATTTTTAAACATTTTTTTTTTTTTACTTTTGGCATGCTTCACTAGCCTCCATAGGAGGCTAGAAGCTTGCGCAACCCGATCGGCTCTGCTACATATGGGCGATGAGCAGATCGCCTATATGTAGCAGATTTACTGCTGTGCTTTCAGTGCCGACCACCGGGTGGCGCTGAAAGCCTTATGCCTGGAACAACCATAGAGGTCTCATAGAGACCTCTGGTTGTCCAGGCAACGTGACGCCGACCCCCGATCACGTGACGGGGGTCGGTGATGACGTCATTTCCGGCCCGGCGGCCGGAAATGCTATTTAAATGCCCGCTGTCAGCTTTGACAGCGGCATTTAACTAGTTAATAGGCGCGGGCGGACGGAGATTCCGCTCGCGCCTATTGCGGGCACATGTTAGCTGTTCATAACAGCTGACATGTCCAGGCTTTGATGCGGGCTCAGCGCCGGAGCCCTCATCAAAGCAGGGGAAATGTCTGATGACGGACTGTGTCCGTCATTGGACATTAAGGGGTTAAACTAGAACAATGGGAAGGGAAGCAAAGACCAGAAAAAGCCATACAGCTGACAAATGCTATTGAAAACTCTGCTATTAGAAGTGGAAAGGAATAACAAAGACACAAGAATCTAATTAATAAAAATATTGGAGAAAGAGAAACCAATCACAAACTAAAATGTTTCTATACTAATGCACAAAGCATGGGCAACAAACAAGGAGAATTGGAACTACTAACACAGGAAAAGAAATATGATGTCATTGGAATCACTGAAACTTGGTGGGTCAATACACGTGATTGGAATACAAGACTAGAAGGATACAACTTATTTGCAAGAAACAGACTTGATAAACGAGGAGGAGGTGTCGCATTGTATGTTAGAAACGCGTATATCTGCACAGAGATTGAAGCTTCAGAGACTGGGAGTTCTGTGGAAACTGTTTGGGTAAGAATACAAGGACAGAACAATGGAAAGGACACCATTGTAGGCATTTACTACAGGCCGCCTGTGCAAGCTGAAGATATAGATGAACTCTTTATGCATCAAATGGCCAAGTTCTCCAAAAAATATGTCATAGTTGTCATGGGAGATTTCAACTATCCAGACATTTGTTGGGAATCTCTCTCAGGCAAAACTAACAGGTCAAGGAAATTCTTATCCTCTCTCGCTGACAACTTTATCTTCCAAAAGGTAGGGGAGAAAACAAGGGGAACTGCTACCTTGGATCTAATCCTTATAAACAGGGAGGAAATGGTTGAGGAGGTAAAAGTGGCTGGGACCCTAGGAGGTAGCGACCATGCTATTTTAGAATTTTGGATAACTAGAGAAGGAAGACCTGTGAAGACTCAGACGTCAAGGTTAGATTTCAGAAAGGCAGATTTTAGGGGATTCAGAAAGAGAATTGGAGGGATCCAATGGCTGGATATCCTTAAAGACAAAAATGTCCAGGAAGGATGGGAAATCTTGAAAAATGAAATTCTCAAAGCACAATTGTTAACAATTCCAAAAAGAGGGAAGAATAGGAAGCATTTAAGGAAACCAGGATGGATGAACACAGAACTTAAGCACATGCTAAAAAGGAAGAAAAAAATGTTTATAAAATGGAAAGAGGGAGGCATATCTAAAGACGAATATAATTCTGTCTGCAGAACCTGCAGAGCACAAATCAGATTAGCTAAAGCTGACAATGAATTGAGGCTTGCAAGAGATGTCAAAAGCAAAAATAAATGATTTTGGTGATATGTCAAAAGTAAAGTCAAAGATGTTATAGGATTTTTACAGGATGAAAATGATGAAATGGTAAGACAGGATGTTGAGAAGGCCGAACTTTTAAATTCCTATTTTGCATCAGTTTTCTCTCAGAAAGGAAATGTAACATCAACTGTTCATCACTATCCTTAGGGGAATAGAAGAATCCAGGATATCTATAAACAGAAAGATAGTGAGGAAACACTTAGCTAACCTAAATGAATTCAAGTCTCCAGGTCCAGATGAATTACACCCCAGAGTACTGAAGGAGATAGCAGAAGAAATTTTTGAACCCCTCTCCATAATCTTTGAAAATTCTTGGAGAACAGAAGTCCCAGAAGACTGGAGAAGAGCAAATGTTGTTCCTATCTTCAAAAAGGGGAAGAAGGTGGATCCAGGCAACCATAGGCCGGTGAGTCTGACTTCTATACCAGGAAAGATCTTTGAACAAATTATTAAACAACATGTATGTCAGTACCTGGATAAGAATGAAGTGATTAAACAGAGTCCGCATGGGTTTGTAACTAATAAGTCATGTCAGACTAACTTAATTTCCTTCTATGATGGAATCACTGATTGGGTGGATCAAGGAAATGCTGTATAGTATATCTTGACTTCAGCAAAGCATTTGACAAAATATCTCATACAATCCTTATTGAAAAAATGACTAAGTATGGAATGGACAAGGCAACTGTTAGGTGGATTCATAACTGGCTTAGTGATCGGACCCAAAGAGTGGTCGTAAATGGCTGCACATCCAGTTGGAAGAATGTCTCAAGTGGGGTACCACAGGGCTCTGTCCTGGGCCCTGTATTGTTCAACATCTTTATCAACGATTTAGATGAAGGAATTGAGGGTAAACTGATTAAATTTGCTGATGACACAAAGCTAGGAGGGATAGCTAATACTAGAGAAGAGAGAGAGAGGATTCAAAAAGATATAAATAAACTGGAGAAGTGGGCAGCAACTAAGAGAATGGTTTTTAACAGGGAAAAATGCAAAGTACTACATCTGGGCAATAAAAGTGAAAAAAGCATATACAGAATGGGAGGAATAGGGCTAAGCAACAGCACATGTGAAAAAGACTTGGGTATACTAATAGATCACAGACTGAGTATGAGTCAACAGTGTGATGCAGCAGCAAAAAAGGCAAATGCAATTCTAGGATGTATTAACAGAAGCATACAGTCTAGATCACGTGAAGTCATTATTTCCCTCTACTCCTCTTTGGTCAGACCTCATCTGGAATATTGTGTCCAGTTTTGGGCACCACATTTTAAAAAAAGACATCAACAAACTGGAACAAGTTCAGAAAAGAGCAACCAGAATGGTGACCGGTCTGCAAACCTTGTCTTATGAGGAAAGGTTGCAGGATTTGGGACTTAATAGCTGTCTACAAATATCTAAAGGGCTGTCACATTGTAGAAGGATCATCTTTATTCTCATTTGCACAAGGAAAGACTAGAAGCAATGGGATGAAACTGAATAGGAGGAGACAGATTAGATATTAGAAAAAACTTTTTGACAGTTAGAGTAATCAATGAGTGGAACAAGCTGCCACGAGAAGTGGTGAGTTCTCCTTCAATGGAAGTCTTCAAACAGTGGCTGGACAGACATCTGACTGGGATGATTAAGTGAATCCTGCTTTGAGCAGGGGGCTGGACCAGATGGCCCAGGAGGTCCCTTCCAACTCTACGATTCTATGAATCTACCCCTTCTCCCCAGGCACACCCTCCCTCCAGCATGCACATGCAGCCCCATGCAAACAACATCACCCCCTTCTCCCCAGGCAGACTCCCTACCAGCATGCAGATGCAACCCCATGCAGCATCACCCCCTTCTCACCAGGCAGAACCATTTCCAGCATGCACATGCAAGCAACATCATCCCCTTCTCCCCTTGCAGACCCCCCCAGCATGCACATGCAGCCCCATGCAAGCAACATCACCTCCTTCTCCCCAGGCAGACCCCCCTCCAGCATGCAGATGCAGCCCCATGCAAGCAACATCGCCTTCTCCCCAGGCAGACCCCCCTCCAGCATGCACATGCAGCCCCATGCAAGAAACATCACCTCCTCCCCAGACAGACCTCCTTCCAGCATGCACATGCAGCCCCATGCAAGCAACATCACCTCCTTCTCCCCAGGCAGACCCCCCCCAGCATGCACATGCAGCCCCATGCAAGCAACATCACCTCCTTCTCCCCAGACAGACCTCCTTCCAGCATGCACATGCAGCCTCATGCAAGCAACATCACCTCCTTCTCCCCAGGCAGACCCCCCTCCAGCATGCAGATGCAGCCCCATGCAAGCAACACCACCTCCTTTTCCCCAGGCAGACCCCCCTCCAGCATGCAGATGCAGCCCCATGCAAGCAACATCACCTCCTTCTCCCCAGGCAGACCCCCCTCCAGCATGCAGATGCAGCCCCATGCAAGCAACACCACCTCCTTTTCCCCAGGCAGACCCCCCTCCAGCATGCACATGCAGCCCCATGCAAGCAACATCACCTCCTTCTCCCCAGGCAGACCCCCCCAGCATGCACATGCAGCCCCATGCAAGGAACATCACCTCATTCTCCCCAGGCAGACCCCCCTCCAGCATGCACATGCAGCCCCATGCAAGCAACATCACCTCCTTCTCCCCAGGCAGACCCCCCTCCAGCATGCAGATGCAGCCCCATGCAAGCAACACCACCTCCTTTTCCCCAGGCAGACCCCCCTCCAGCATGCACATGCAGCCCCATGCAAGCAACATCACCTCCTTCTCCCCAGGCAGACCCCCCCAGCATGCACATGCAGCCCCATGCAAGGAACATCACCTCATTCTCCCCAGGCAGACCCCCCCCAGCATGCACATGCAGCCCCAAGCAAGCAACATCACCCCTTCTCACCAGGCAGACCCCCCTCCAGCATGCAGATGCAGCCCCATGCAAGCAACATCACCCCCTTCTCCCCTTGCAGACCCCCCCAGCATGCACATGCAGCCCCATGCAAGCAACATCACCTCCTTCTCCCCAGGCAGACCCCCCCAGCATGCAGATGCAGCCCCATGCAAGCAACATCACCTCCTTCTCCCCAGGCAGACTCCCAGCTCCTGCAGGAACATCCACTTAGCTGATCTGTGACTTCACATCCCTCCATGACAGCTGCTGCTTCCTCCTGTCTGCTCTGCTCTACGGAGGAAGAGGCACCGCCCCTTCTGATCACATGGGCATGACGTCACCACAGGTCCTTTAGCCTCTACAGATATCAGCGCTGTGTAAGGAGGAATCCGCGCCCACTGCTGACATCACAGTCATGTGACCGGCGCGTAGTGACGTCACGAGACCACGCGAGCGCCAGCGTCCCCCTCTGACCGCTAGTGTACCACGTGATCTGAATGGGGTATATATACCCCCTGCGTAGCGCGCTAACCGCTATTTCCTCGGGGCAGAACAAGGGAAGGGAGGGAAAGGGAAGCAGCGGGCGTGTAACCGCGTAATGGCGCCGAAGTGACAGGAAAATGAGGCACGAAATCTAATAGCACTCAATGACCGTGGCCTATTAGTGAGACGCTGCGCCCATTACACAAGGGAAGGGAGGGAAAGGGAAGCAGCGGGCATGTAACCGCGTAATGACACCGAAGTGACAGGAAAATGAGGCCCGAAATCTAATAGCACTCAATGACCGTGGCCTATTAGTGAGACGCTGCGCCCATTACACAAGGGAAGGGAGGGAAAGGGAAGCAGCGGGCGAGTAACCGCGTAATGACACCGAAGTGACAGGAAAATGAGGCCCGAAATCTAATAGCACTCTATGACCGTGGCCATTTAGTGAGGCGCTGCGCCCATTACACAAGGGAAGGGAGGGAAAGGGGAGCAGCGGGCGTGTAACCGCGTAATGACACCGAAGTGACAGGAAATTGAGGCACGAAATCTAATAGCACTCTATGACCGTGGCCTATTAGTGAGACGCTGCGCCCATTACACAAGGGAAGGGAGGGAAAGGAGAGCAGCGGGCGTGTAACCGCGTAATGACACCGAAGTGACAGGAAAATGAGGCACGAAATCTAATAGCACTCAATGACCGTGGCCTATTAGTGAGACGCTGCGCCCATTACACAAGGGAAGGGAGGGAAAGGGAAGCAGCGGGCGTGTAACCGCGTAATGGCGCCGAAGTGACAGGAAAATGAGGCACGAAATCTAATAGCACTCAATGACCGTGGCCTATTAGTGAGACGCTGCGCCCATTACACAAGGGAAGGGAGGGAAAGGGAAGCAGCGGGAGTGTAACCGCGTAATGGCGCCGAAGTGACAGGAAAATGAGGCACGAAATCTAATAGCACTCAATGACCGTGGCCTATTAGTGAGACGCTGCGCCCATTACACAAGGGAAGGGAGGGAAAGGAGCAGCGGGCGTGTAACCGCGTAATGGCGCCGAAGTGACAGGAAAATGAGGCACGAAATCTAATAGCACTCAATGACCGTGGCCTATTAGTGAGACGCTGCGCCCATTACACAAGGGAAGGGAGGGAAAGGGGAGCAGCGGGCGTGTAACCGCGTAATGGCGCCGAGGTGACAGGAAATTGAGGCAGGAAATCTAATAGAACTCAATGACCGTGGCCTATTAGTGAGACGCTGCGCCCATTACACAAGGGAAGGGAGGGAAAGGGGAGCAGCGGGCGTGTAACCGCGTAATGGCGCCGAAGTGACAGGAAAATGAGGCACGAAATCTAATAGCACTCAATGACCGCGGCCTTTTAGTGAGACGCTGCGCCCATTACACAAGGGAAGGGAGGGAAAGGGGAGCAGCGGGCGTGTAACCGCGTAATGGCGCCGAGGTGACAGGAAATTGAGGCAGGAAATCTAATAGAACTCAATGACCGTGGCCTATTAGTGAGACGCTGCGCCCATTACACAAGGGAAGGGAGGGAAAGGGGAGCAGCGGGCATGTAACCGCGTAATGGCGCCGAAGTGACAGGAAAATGAGGCACGAAATCTAATAGAACTCAATGACCGTGGCCTATTAGTGAGACGCTGCGCCCATTACACAAGGGAAGGGAGGGAAAGGGGAGCAGCGGGCGTGTAACCGCGTAATGGCGCCGAAGTGACAGGAAAATGAGGCACGAAATCTAATAGAACTCAATGACCGTGGCCTATTAGTGAGACGCTGCGCCCATTACACAAGGGAAGGGAGGGAAAGGGGAGCAGCGGGCGTGTAACCGCGTAATGGCGCCGAAGTGACAGGAAAATGAGGCACGAAATCTAATAGCACTCAATGACCGTGGCCTATTAGTGAGACGCTGCGCCCATTACACAAGGGAAGGGAGGGAAAGGGGAGCAGCGGGCGTGTAACCGCGTAATGGCGCAGAAGTGACAGGAAAATGAGGCACGAAATCTAATAGCACTCAATGACCGTGGCCTATTAGTGAGACGCTGCGCCCATTACACAAGGGAAGGGAGGGAAAGGAGCAGCGGGCGTGTAACCGCGTAATGGCGCCGAAGTGACAGGAAAATGAGGCACGAAATCTAATAGCACTCAATGACCGTGGCCTATTAGTGAGACGCTGCGCCCATTACACAAGGGAAGGGAGGGAAAGGGGAGCAGCGGGCGTGTAACCGCGTAATGGCGCCGAAGTGACAGGAAAATGAGGCACGAAATCTAATAGCACTCAATGACCGTGGCCTATTAGTGAGACGCTGCGCCCATTACACAAGGGAAGGGAGGGAAAGGGAAGCAGCGGGCGTGTAACCGCGTAATGGCGCCGAAGTGACAGGAAAATGAGGCACGAAATCTAATAGCACTCAATGACCGTGGCCTATTAGTGAGACGCTGCGCCCATTACACAAGGGAAGGGAGGGAAAGGGGAGCAGCGGGCGTGTAACCGCGTAATGGCGCCGAAGTGACAGGAAAATGAGGCACGAAATCTAATAGCACTCAATGACCGTGGCCTATTAGTGAGACGCTGCGCCCATTACACAAGGGAAGGGAGGGTAAGGGGAGCAGCGGGCGTGTAACCGCGTAATGGCGCCGAAGTGACAGGAAAATGAGGCACGAAATCTAATAGCACTCAATGACCGTGGCCTATTAGTGAGACGCTGCGCCCATTACACAAGGGAAGGGAGGGTAAGGGGAGCAGCGGGCGTGTAACCGCGTAATGGCGCCGAAGTGACAGGAAAATGAGGCACGAAATCTAATAGCACTCAATGACCGTGGCCTATTAGTGAGACGCTGCGCCCATTACACAAGGGAAGGGAGGGGAAGGGGAGCAGCGGGCGTGTAACCGCGTAATGGCGCCGAAGTGACAGGAAAATGAGGCACGAAATCTAATAGCACTCAATGACCGTGGCCTATTAGTGAGACGCTGCGCCCATTACACAAGGGAAGGGAGGGGAAGGGGAGCAGCGGGCGTGTAACCGCGTAATGGCGCCGAAGTGACAGGAAAATGAGGCACGAAATCTAATAGCACTCAATGACCGTGGCCTATTAGTGAGACGCTGCGCCCATTACACAAGGGAAGGCAGGGAAAGGGAAGCAGCGGGCGTGTAACCGCATAATGACGCCGAAGTGACAGGAATACGAGTCCCCAGCTATGCGAGCAATCACTGCACGTGGCCTATTAGTGAGACGCTGCACTCCAGGGCGCCTGGTTTTCGGAGACGGCCTGGTTTGGGGTCTCAGGCTCTCTCGCCATTTTCCTCTTCCTCTTGTGTCATTAGTGAACTAGCTCCGCACTACTTTGATTTTGTTGCTGTTTTCTCTTGATCTTGGTGTAGAGACAGTAGATGTGACCAGAGGGCAGGGTGGGTGCTTGTGGCTTTTACACACCTTTTTTTTTTATTGATTTTCCCCCGATTCAGTCATAAAACGCAATTAGGAAAGAAATTAGGAAGTAATTGATGGAGGACAGAGGGGTCTGAAGCGCAAGTGCACATAAAGGCGAATACTGCTCAGAAGTGGCTCTATGAATGTGTGTTAGGATAGGGGTGATCGGGGCCCTGTCTGCCCTTTATGGCCTTTGATACCATTCTTCGTGTGCACTAATAGTTTTTCACCATTTTATGTTCCGGTGCATTTTGCTTATAATTTTGGAATATAAATAGACACCGTAGAAAGGGAATATTAGAGAGCGCAGGGACCGGGCCTGAGAGACAAATGCAGATAAAGGAATAATGCTCATCAGGGGCAATATACCGCACGCTAGTATAGACCATGTGGAGTGAGCGTTGTTTGCACGTACGAATGTCTCTGGTGAAAGACTCATTATGAAACCCCTACCCTTGGTATGCATGTGTTGTTCAGCCCTGCCAGCTAGTGCCTTGGCTGATAGTGTAGGTAGGAGGCAGAGTCAGCGCCAAGTAGTGGCGTTTGCCAGCACGACGCGATATGCCATCAGTACGCTAGAATCCCTAATAAGGGTGGTTAGTGGCGTTTGCCAGTGCGATGCTGTGTGCACTCAGTGCGCTAAATTTATTAGGATTCGTCCAGGCATCGCAGGTGCGACGTCGTGCGCTTCGTGGGTCTAGAGAGGCTCTTACCCCACGTCCTTGGGGCTGAGTCTTGAGACCGAACACTAGCGCTGATTCAGCTGTGCCCTGTGACAGTTAACAGGGTGCGGTATCTGTGCTCTGCAGTTCCGCGACTCTGAAGTAACAGCTCGTTGCAACTACACACCAGGTGGCGTTAAGCCCACGTGTGTCCAGTGCGATATCGCCATTTTGTGTCCGACATTACCGAGCAGCAGTTAACATCTCTGCACGGTGAACCCCGGGCTTCAAACACACCTTATCACCATCTTAATATTATTTGGTGTGTTCCGCCAGCCCTAACAATGTAAAACTCACATGTACAAGTACCCTAATGAAGAAATACATTGGGCCATAGCTTAAAATCAATTTTAGTGCTGGCTATGTCTATATGTAGCTCCTCTTCAATGTCAAGGACTAGTGATGGGCGAGCACTAAAATGCCCGTGGAAGCATTTCTGACTCTTAGTTCACAGCTTTAATCAATTGTTTCATAGTTTCATGCCATTTTTACCGGTGCACCAAAAAACTTACTAAAACAAAACCAAAATGGATTTTGCTGGGAAATATCTTAAGGTACATCCTGTTCAGGTTAATGACTTGTATATAAGGCAAAATAAATAACCCCAGACCAAAATGTTCCTCCCCCACTTGGGCTATGTTCAGACGCAGCGTTTTTGAAGCGTTTTTCCACTTTAACATTGCTTTCATCCAAAACATGCATTCACTGGGAAATGTCATTGTAACATTTACCAACCCTAGCTGGCCATGTGGTGTGTGACACATAAGCAGACACATCTTGTTTCATTTATGAAGGAGGGACTCTTAAAGTCACAGAGCCTATTTTTACAGGGACATTAGGTAGCATTAATCTGCTTAAAGGGCCATTATTAAACAGTGGGTCTCCTAAACTGTTGCAGCCAATGCAGTGAGTGGATGGGCTGCCAAGAATTACAACGCACCCCAATATCCCTTTCAAGAGATGTCCAGGAGGGCCTCCATAAAAAATGTTGCATTGAATGCACGGCCTGCCCTGCTGCCAAGTCCTCTGTACCCCACTATGCCTTGGAACCCACATACTGGATGGGCCCAGGAAATTTCACCTCACATTATGCATTTTGTACTCCCGTACTCTTTCTTTATGCATTGACCGCAAGGCCTGCCCTGCTGCCAAGTCATATGCACTCCAATACGCCTTGGAACCCACATAGTGGAAGGGCCCAGGAAAATCCACCTCACATTAAGCATTTTGTACTCCCGTACTCTTTCTTTATGCATTGACAGGCCTGCCCTGCTGCCAAGTCATATGCACTCCTGTTATGAGTCACCGGAGGAGGAAAAAACAAAAAGACAAGCTAAGTCCAGAAAACCGGAGAGGTTTGTAGTTAGCGGATTGCAAACCCCTGATCCTATTCACAACAACTAACAGTAGCCGTAGGGTGTTCCTACGGTGGTCCTAGACACCTTGTTCACAGCCGGAGAACTAAATAAACCTAAAGAAAGAAAGGGGAAATCTAAACTCCCCCAGAGCAGACCCCAAAGCAATAAACAGCCCCCAACATGTATTGACGGTGAAAACAGATGAAAACACAAACACAGACAGAAAGACAGGCTGAGCAAACGATGGGGCTCAACTAACTAGATAGGGCAGGACAGAAAAGCAACTGTCTGCAATCACGCAAAAACCCTGCCAAAAATAATGTCCAACACGTCTGATAGAAAAGGCCCTGAAGTCACTAGACTTCAAAATCACTATATAAGCACTCAGGTATATTCTGAAAACAGAGCAAAGAGATCAACTGATCAGAGACAAAAATGGAATTCAGCCAGTCCCAGCCAGGGCTGGCTGAACACATACACTAAGTAAACCAGAGAAAATCTCATGGAACAATAGCAGAGCAAAAACTTAGCTTTAGTAGACAGGACTAAACTGGAGGCCAGAGCTCAGAGCAGAGAGGATCACCAGCAACTCTGCAGGGCGTCGGCAGCCTTATATCCACTCAGAGATTCCGGATGTCCAATCACACTCCACCTGCTCAGATGACAGGTTTTTCCCATCCAAATCAGTTTCACTACCTCCTTTCACCAGCAGAGGGAGTTCATCGGACCTCAAAGGTGAACGAGAAAATGAGCTCATAACACACTCCAATACGCCTTGGAACCCACATACTGGAAGGGCCCAGGAAAATCCACCTCACATTATGCATTTTGTACTCCCATACTCTTTCTTTATGCATTGACAGACCTGCCGTGCTGCCAAGTCATATGCACTCCAATATGCCTTGGAACCCACATACTGGATGGGCCAAGGAAAATCCACCTCACATTAAGCATTTTGTACTCCCGTACTCTTTCTGTATGCATTGACAGGCCTGACCTGCTGCCAAGTCATATGCACTCCAATACTCCTTGGAACCCACAAACTGGAAGGGCCCAGGAAAATCCACCTCACATTAAGCATTTTGTACTCCCGTACTCTTTCTTTATGCATTGACAGGCCTGCTCTGCTGCCAAGTCATATGCACCCCAATCAGCTTGTGAACAGACATACTAGAAGGCCACATGATAACCCACTTCACAGTCTTCAGTTGGTCCTGCCATACAGTTTCCTTATGCCTTGAATGCAAGGGCCGCCTTGACCCAAATGTCCACACACCACAATCCCCCCCTCTTGGACGAAACATGGATGAGGGCCTCCAAAAAAATAAAGGCCCCTTACAAAGGAGCAGGTCTCCTATACTCGTAATGTCCATACACGCAGTGCATGGGCCGAAAAAAATTACCTTATGGGGGGCACTTTTTTTTTATAATCTATTATGGGCATCATAGACACCCTTGCAAAAAATTAAACTGCCTGTAGCAGGCCAGAACGCCTTAACCATGGTGATCTAGTGATGTATAATGAGGAGATATAATGAGAAATCATACTGAAATCAAGCAAATAAAATAATGTTGTGAATCCACCTATGAAAGACACTAAAAAAAGGGAGGGGCGAACACAGGTGCATAAATATGAAGCCAGAATGTGTTCAGCGAGATGTTTGTCCCTAGCAACAGCTCAGAGACAGGGATATAAATAAAAACAGTGACTTTTGCATCATGGAATACGTTGACCCTGGTCTTCTAATGGTTGTGGACGATGAGGATGAGGAGGATAACACTATACAGACCCAATCAGGAAGTGGATAACCATGTGTGATGGTGAAGAGGTGCATGAGAATACACCTCCCCAACCAAACAAAAAATTACTTTGAGTTTTTCTTTCGTTGTTTTCATTTGCTGGTGTACAGAAGTCTGGGCCCATCCAGCCCTTGTTCATTTTGATAAGAGTAAGCCTGTCAGCATCGTCAGTGAGGGCTACTGACCTGGACGAGGTGGAGGAAGAAGAGGAGGAGGAGGATGAGGGGATGATTATTTTGGGGAGGAGGATGCTTCTCAGGGGGCAAGAGAAAATGTGGGCGTGCCAAGGTCAGGTACAGGGTTTGTGTGTGACTGGAGGGATGTGGATTTGCCAGAAAGTACTCCTCCACCCACCACTGGCAGTGCAGCATTGACACCTGGAACATTGGCCCACATGTGCGATTATGCCTTGCGGATCCTAAAAAGGGACCCCCGCATTGCCAAAATGATGAGGGATGACGACTACTGGTTGGCCAGCATCCTCGATCCACGCTATAAAGGCAAATTACACAACATCATGCCACAGGAGAACCTAGAGCTAATATTGACTAACAAACAAGCAACTCTGGTAAACCGTTTGTTTGAGGCATTCCCAGCACACAGCACCGGAGCTGATTCTCCCACGAGCCGTAGTGGGCACAATGCAAGAGGTGTTCGTGGTGCACACAGCCGAAGTGGCGTTGGAGACGGGTTTAATGACCATGTTGTGGTCTGATTTCTCAAGTACCGCTCACTCGACTGGTAATACAGAATTGATTGCAAGTGACAGGAGACAGCAGTTGTCAACTATGGTTACAAACTACTCCCTCACAGGTCATTTCCCTTTGACTATTGGGCCCCTAAACTGGACACCTGGCCTGAATTGGCACACTATGCCTTACAGGAGCTCGCTTGCCCTGCTGGTAGTGTGCTATCTGAAAGAGTCTTCTGTGCTGCTGGCTCAATCCTGACAGAAAAAAGGACCCGTCTGTCAACCCAAAATGTTGATGATCTAACCTTCATTAAAATGAACCATGCATGGGTTTCAAAGCATTTTGTCCCGCCTACCCCTGATGACACATAGGTTGCCAGAAAAATGGCTCGCTTTTGTCCTCCTCTTCCTCGGACATCTCCAATTCCTCCATTTGCAGCTGCTGAAAGTGCAGCCTACTCATCAACATATGCCATTTTTTCAACCTCCCTCACTGGGCTGTCAGGGTCACCACCTAGCACACCCGAGCAAGTGCTGTTGCCCTGAACAGGTGTGTGGGCCCACTCTTGGGCGACGGCACTGGCACATGACCTCTCATAGTACAATAAAGTGTCTCTGACGGTGGGGGGCCCACTCGGCGTTAGACACACCGGCGTACTATGAGGGGCCCTGTGCCAGTGCCGTCGCCCACGAGTTTTTCATTGTACTATACCTATATTTCTGTGCCGTATCGGAGCATCATGAATTGTGGTATGTGTTAAAGGGGCGCACTGACATTCTTTGGCCCAGGGCACACGAAAACCTGGAGCCAGCCCTATCCCTGCACAACTTTAGCCAAATAACCCCCAGTTTTCAATGCGTAACTATTATTCTAAAGTAAATTAAGGTTGACAAGCTTCAGTAATAAGAACTGATGTTGTTGGCATTGAAATGGGCACTGTAGGTGTGTTTACTGTCCTCCACTCCCTGCCGACTTTGCTTCCCCATTCACTTGCAGGGCACTGTAGGTGTGTTTACTGTCCTCCACTCCCTGCCGACTTTGCTTCCCCATTCACTTGCAGGGCACTGTAGGTGTGTTTACTGTCCTCCACTCCCTGCCGACTTTGCTTCCCCATTGACTTGCATTGGGTTTTGTGTTTCAGTCGGACCTCCGACTTTTCCCTATAGTCGGCCGATTTCGTTAGACCCGACTTTTGAGAAAGCTGGGTTTCATGAAACCCGACTCGACCCTAAAATAGGCAAAGTCACTCATCTCTACTTACCACCCATGGATACACTGAAGGTAGAACTGTCGATTGAAAGAAAAATAATTATGACCCATCAGAAAATGAATAGCTTGCATAATAACATTGCATAGATCCATAGTATATTCACTATATTTGATTAAGTGAAATTCTACTGCCTTCATGACTAGGTGCTGAGGTATAGATGTGTATAGAGCAACAACATCACATCCAATCCACTGATAGTTGTCGCTCCACACAATGTGCGACAATTGTTGTAAGACATCCTTAGAGTCTCTAAGAAACCCTAGGACTCGTGTGACAAGTGGCTGCAATAAAGAGTCAACCCACTGACTAAGGTGTTCAGTGACGGATCCAATGCCTGACAAAATAGGGCACATTGGTGAGGGTGACAGTCCCTTGTGCACCTTAGGCAGACCATACATGGTGGGAACAATAGGGTGATTTACCTTTAAATATTCCATCTGAACTTTAGTAAACATACCCAGGGAAAATCCCTCATCAATCAGCTGAAACAATTCATTTTTAAAGTGCATAGTTGGATCAGCAGGCAATTTTTTATATGTAGCTACAGTGCCTTGCGAAACTATTCGGCTCCCTGGAACTTTTCAACCATTTCCCACAAATCATGCTTCAAACATAAAGATTCCAAATGTACATTTTTGGTGAAGAATCAACAAGTGGGACACAATTGTGAAGTTGAACGAAATTTATTGGTTATTTTAAATTTTTGTGGAAATTCAAAAACTGAAAAGTGGGGCGTGCAATATTATTCGGCCCCTGTAACTTAATACTTTGTTGCGCCACCTTTTGCTGCGATTATAGCTGCAGTCTCTTGGGGTATGTCTCTATCAGTTTTGTACATCGAGAGACTGAAATTCTCGCCCATTCTTCCTTGGCAATCAGCTCGAGCTCAGTGAGGTTTGATGGAGATCATTGGTGAACAGCAGTTTTCAGCTCTTTCCACAGATTCTCGATTGGATTCAGTTCTGGACTGTGACTTGGCCATTCTAACACCTGGATACGTTTATTTGTGAACCATTCCATAGTAGATTTTGCTTTATGTTTGGGATCATTGTCTTGTTGGAAGACAAATCTCCTTCCCAGACTCAGGTCTTTTGCAGACTCCAACAGGTTTTTTTCAAGAATGGTTCTGTATTTGGCTCCATCCATCTTCCCATCAATTTTAACTATCTTCCCTGTCCCTGCTGAAGAAAAGCAGGCCCAAACCATGATGCTGCCACCACCATGTTTGACAGTGGGGATGGTGTGTTCACGGTGATGAGCTGTGTTGCCTTTACGCCAAGCATATCGTTTGGCATTGTTGCCAAAAAGTTTGATTTTGGTCCAGAGCACCTTCTTCCACATATTTGGTGTGTCTCCCAGGTAGCTTGCTGGAAACTTTAAACAACACTTTTTATGGATATCTTTGAAAAATGGCTTTTTTCTTGCCACTTTTCCATAAAGGCCAAATTTGTGCAGTGTACGACTGATTGTTGTCCTATGGACAGACTGTCCCACCTCAGCTGTAGATCTCTGCAGTTCATCCAGAGTGATCATGGGCCTCTTGGCTGCATCTCTGATCAGTCTTCTCCTTGCTTGAGATGAAAGTTTAGAGGGACGGCCGGGTCTTGGTAGATTTGCAGTGGTATGATACTCCTTCCATTTCAATATGATCACTTGCACAGTGCTCCTTGGGATAAGTTTTGGAAATCATTTTGTATCCAAATCCGGCTTTAAACTTCTCCACAACAGTATCACGGACCTGCCTGCTGTGTTCCTTAGTCTTCATGATGCTCTCTGTGCTTCAAACAGAACCCTGAGACTATCATAGAGCAGGTGCATTTATACGGAGACTTGATTACACACAGGTGGATTGTATTTATCCTCATTAGTCATTTAGGACAACATTGGATCATTCAGAGATCCACAATCAACTTCTGGAGTGAGTTTGCTGCACTGAAAGTAAAGGGGCTGAATAATATTGCATGTCCCACTTTCCACAAAAAATTAAAATAACCAATAAATTTCGTTCAGCTTCACAATTGTGTCCCACTTGTTGATTCTTCACCAAAAATTTACATTTGGTATCTTTATGTTTGAAGCATGATATGTGGGAAAAGGTTGAAAAGTTCCAGGGGGCCGAATACTTTCGCAAGGCACTGTACATCACTGAGCAGCTCATCAATTTGACCCTTATATACAATTGTATCCATTATTATTATCAAGCCACCCTTATCTTCTTTTTTAATAGTTATATCATGCATATTTTTAATTTCTTCAATAGCTACCCGCTGTTTGGGATTTAAGTTACCTTTAACCCTTTGAGGTCTAACAGAGGTATCCAATGCTCTCAATTCACGCTCTATGACAGTTTGAAATCTATCCATGCAATCGACTCTTGACTGAATAGGATAAAACATAGGATTTTTTGTGCACAAATGTTTAGCTTGGATCAACTTCTCTTTTAAGGTCCATGAGCAGAGCTGACAATTCAAATTTATTCACCAATATTTAGCCTGAATATCAAAATACTAACACCTCTCTAACCACTGTCATTCATGTGCGCCTCTGCCTGTGTCCTTTGTTAGTTTTCTCTTTTCCTTTTCTGACAAGGGGTGTCTTCCATCCATGGTGAAATAGACCACCTCTAATTCCAACTTGTAGTGCAAACATTTAAAAAAATATTGCCACACACCAATAACGTGGTATCAATTTCCCCAAAATAGAAATAGAGTAATGGGCCTCTGACATCCTTTCCACTACAGGTAACCCATTATTGTCACACACGAATAAAGTGGCATCAATTTCCCCAGAGTAGAACCAGTACAATGGGCTTCTGACAACTATTCCACTACAGGCAACACGCCAGAGGGAGACCCAGCTTGGAGTCTCCACATTTATACAAAATATTCTCACACACCACTAAAATGGCATCAGTTTCCCCATATTAGAAATAGTATAATGCGCCTCTGACACCACTTCCACTACAGGCAACCCACCAGATGGAGACGCTACTTGGAATCTTCACATTTCACAAAATAATTGTCCTACACCACTAATGTGGCATCAATTTCCCCAGAGTAGAAATAGTATAATGACCCTCTGATGCCCCTGCCACTACAGTCAACCCAACAGATAAAGACACAACTTGTTTTTTGAAATGTGGAGATTCCAAGTTGGGTCTCCATCTGGTGGGTTGCCTGTAGTGGAAGGGGTGTCAGAGGCGCATTATACTGTTTCTACTCTGGGAAATATAATGCAACTTTAGTGGTGTGTGACAACAATTTTTTGAAATGTTTGTACTCCAAGTTGTGTCTTTATCTGTTGTTTATCTGTAGTGGCAGGGGCATCAGAGGGTCGTTATACTATTTCTGCTCTGGGGAATTTGATGCCACTTTAGTCGTGTAGGACAATTATTTTGTGAAATGTGGAGATTCCAAATAGCGTCTCCATCTCGTGGGTTACTTGTAGTGGAAGTGGTGTCAGAGGCCCATTGCTCTATTTCTATTGTGGGGAAATTGATACCACTTTATTGGTGTGTGGCAAAAGTTTTTTTTAAATGTTTGCACTACAAGTTGGAATTAGAGATGGTCTATTTCACCATGGATGGAAGACACCCCTTGTCAGAAAAGGAAAAGAGAAAACTAACAAAGGACACAGGCAGAGGTGCTGTAAAATAATGCATATCCTGTAAAATACTCAGGACTAGTTACCAGATAAAAATATAGTGGTTTATTTGGATTCTTCCATCAAAGAAAGGATATTACAGAAAAACAGGTGAATAAAAATAAGTGAAAGAGAGATTGTCCATTGTTCATAGCAAAGCAACATGTATTCTTCTTCTCTCCGAGATCTCACATGGCAAATGGCGTCTGTCTCTCAGTTCGGCTTCTTCGTAGTAAAGTAACATACCAGCTGTTATGTCATGTCATGGCCCAGAACAGATGACATCTTCGTGTCTGTCTCTCATGATGGTGAGGGAAGAAGAGCGACCTCTACAGTTAGCCATGAATTATATACGTCTCCTAAAGCACGTGGTCTCTACATATATGGAGCTGTCTTTCTACCATGAGCCAAGCTTAAAATAGCCTATGTCGTGTAAGCTAAAGCAATGTACAGAACTGAGTGTTATAAGAAATTAACTGATTATTAATATTTAACAGGTGCACATGAATGACAGTGGTTAGAGAGGTGTTAGTATTTTGATATTCAGGCTAAATATTGGTGAATAAATGTGAATTGTCAGCTCTGCTCATGGACCTTAAGGAAGACGTTGTTCTTCATTTGTATCTGGATCCTCAGTGAAATGTAACAAATGTTTACAGATCTCTGAAGTCAACACTTACTTTCTGACCAGAATGGTTTTCTATATTTGCATAACATGAAGCTCACGGACCCCCCATTTAAAAGCTCCAATGGGGTTCTATACCAGGGACAGGAAATTATTCATTTGAGGAAAGCGTTTGCAAATATCCAATTAGAGGAGCCACCACTCCTTCTGGGCATGAAATTCCACAAAGGCTTAGAACACGGTGGAGCAGGAGTTCCTATGTAGGGTAATGAAGTAGTTTGGGTTTGGTGAGAATTTTACTAGGTGGATCCAAGGCCGGAACAAGGTATTTTAGTGCCGTAGGCAGATGAAGCCGATGGTGCCCCCCCCGATGAACTTTCAGTCCTTAAGTAAAGGAATGGGTCAGAGACTAAAGTGACAGGTCCCCTAACTCCCCTCTCCTTTCCTTAATAATAATATTAATAATAATAATAATAATAAATTTTATTTCTATAGCGCCGACATATTCCGCAGCACTTTACATTTCAGAGGGGATTTGTACAGACAATAAACATTACAGCATAACAATAATCACATAGATTATCACAAATACCAAGAGGAATGAGGGCCCTGCTCGCAAGCTTACAATCTATGAGGAAAAAGGGAGACACGAAAGGTGGCCCTGATTGTTTGGACCAGCCATAATGTTAAGTGTGTAACAGTACAGACACAGAGGGCTAATGGATGCATAAAGCATGTGGGAACATGATGCGGGGAACCTGGTTATGGTAAAAACTTTTGACTGTGCCACCCAGGGATAGATTAGGTTAATGTGTTGAGGTGGTAGGCCAGTCTGAATAAATGCGTTTTCAGGAAACGCTTAAAATTGTGGGGATTGGGGACTAATCGTATTGACCTGGGAAGTGCATTCTAAAGAATTGGCGCAGCACGTGTAAAGTCTTGGAGATGGGAGTGGGAGGTTCTGATTATTGAGGATGCTAACCTCAGGTCATCAGCAGAACGGAGGGAGCGGGTAGGGTGGTAGACTGAAACGAGGGAGGAGATGTAGGGTGGTGCTGAGCCATGGAGGGCTTTGTGGGTGAGGGTAATAAGTTTATACTGAATTCTGGTTAAGTAACAAGCTGTTAAGACTACTATCAATAGAATTTCTACCTTTTTCACTCCAAAATACCAGCAAAAGTAAAAAGAGTGATGTGATGTACTTTAGAGAAGTGACTCAACAGGGAGGATTTATTTTTAAAGATAGATATAGAATCATTCATTGTTTAAGGACCATTAAGAGAATACAAATAGCTATATTCATCCCTGACAGCCTATATTTTAAATCTCAGACCCAGTGATGGTCATGGAAACTAATATAGCTTAACTATAATGGGGGCTGTTTGGTTTCAGTTAAGATGTCCAGCATTTGGAAGATATCATAATAGAAGCTAAACAGACCCTATTATAGATATAGGGATACATATGATGATTTTACTCCCATCAGGGTAGTTCTGGTGCCGTATTTCTGTATTGATGGTGCGTCTGCTGACGTATTTATGTATGGATGGTGGTTCTAACAATGTATTTATGTAGTAATGAATGTTCTGGTGACTGATTCATAACCAGAACCATCATCAATATAAAACCAAAATCATCCTCAGTACATAAATTGAACACCAGAGCTATCACTAGTACATACATACGGCACCAGAACCATCATTAGTAAATAAATATGTCACTAGAACTTCCATCAGTATATGAATATGGCACCAGAACCACCATCAGCAGATAAATGGATCACCAGAAAGATCATCAGTCATGACTACATCACCAGAACCACTATCAGTACATTAATGTGTCACCAGAACCACAGCCAGTGAAATAAGTACAACACCAGCACCATTATCTATATAAATACGGCACCAGAACTGTAAGGAAAACACACGAGAGGAGAGATGGGGAATACGGAGCTTACACAGTCACATCCCTCTGGCGCCCCCTTACCCTCAGGTCAGTCAGGGAACTCCACCTAGGATAAGTAGAGGCTGCCCTGTCATGTACTGGTTATCAGGGCACTCTGCAGTGATAGCTGTATATATATCACCAGTCCGGGAATATATATATACAGTATATATAAAAACCTCCGGTCAGTCACTGCCAGCATCCCCCAATAACATCAGAACAGTATGCTGCCACCAGTTCCTCATTAGATATAAGCCCAGTCCGTTTAAAAGCTTATATCGGGTCAGAAACCAAACCCAGGAAGCATATAAGTACTAGCCGAACTCACAGATGTGGGAAATCAGGTTTCAAGATAAAAGAGCAGCCCAAGATTATTTGATATTTTAATTGCCGAAAGGCTCATTAGATAATACAATTATATACAGAGTAATATACAGATATTACAACCAAAAGTACAGATAAAAGTAGGGTACAGGTATGGGGAGTGCAGTCAGCTGTATGCGTCACGTTACCGTTTCTTACCACTTGTGGATAAGGGAAGTTCTGGTATCCACAGGCATCTTGTTAGCTCCTGGTCCGTCTCCACACGTGACGTGACGTGGCTTCCATGGCAGAACTAAGACAAAGGCTAAATGTGTGCAGCTAGCTTTTCAACCCCTAGCTCACCCCTCCAATATTTGCCATTGCCCTTCTGGGTTGGACTGAATTCTGCTCCCTTGAACTCAAGCTAAAATAAATCCCAATATCTAGTCTGGGTCGTAACTTACTAGCGGGAGGTTCAAATCAACGACTGCCATCTCAGCGCGTTCATTGGGTCTGGAAAGATATTGAGAGTCCACACTTGGGTCGGCTAAGTGGTTCTGGAGAGCCAGTCTCGATGCTCAGTATCTGGGGCAACTAGAAATATATGAGACACTGGTACTCTCATAGTTCATCTCTAGGTGTTGGTGACGCTCTGTCTAGATCTTCCTTTGATATTGGCCACCTTGCGCCAAAGATAGCAGGCGCTTCTAGCTCTTGCCGTCATTAACATGTGGCCTCTAATTCTCTGACAAAATGGCGAAATTCTGTTCTTTTGGGGATTTGTGTACTTATCCCAAGGGTGGGGGGGCCACTTCAGGAGTGGAGGAAGATCTTTGGACAATATATTGGGCCTGAATTAGTACATCCAAAATGGAGTCTCCCTCATCCCTCACTTGGGGCTGTTTGGTTTCAGTTAATATGTCCAGCATTTGGAAGATATCATAGAAACTAAACAGACCCTATTATAGATATAGGGATACATATGATGATTTTACTTCCATCATGTTAGTTCTAGTGCCATATCCCTGTATTGATAGTGCCTCTGGTGATATATTCATGTATGGATGGAGGTTTGTATAATGTAGTGATGAATGTATTGGAGATTGATTCGTAACCAGAATCATCATCAATATGAAACCAAAAGCATCATAAGTAGAGTTGAGCGAAACGGGTCGAAAAAAATTCAAAAGTCGCCGACTTTTGGCAAAGTCGGGTTTCATGAAACGAACCCCGACCTTCGGGTCAGTTCGGCCATGAGGTTGGCGACCCTAGGGCCAAAGTCGGGTTTTGCCAAACTGAAGAAGAAGAAGGCGAATAAGAAGTAGATGAAGAAGATGAAGTAGAAGTAGTAGAAGATGATGAGAAGATGAAAAAGAAGGAGAAGAAGATGAAGATGATAAAGAAGATGAAGAAGATGAAGAAGATCGAGAAGATGATGAAGAAGATGGAGAAGAAGATGGAGAAGATGAAGATGGAGAAGATAAAAAAGATGGAGAAGAAGATTGAGAAGTTGCAGAAGAAGATTGAGAAGATGGAGAAGAAAATGGAGAAGATGGAGAAGAAGAAGAAGATGGAGAAGATGGAGAAGAAGATGAAGAAGATGATGAAGAAGATGGAGAAGATGGAGAAGAAGATGAAGAAGATGGAGAAGAAGGAGAAGAAGAAGATGAAGAAGATGATGAAGAAGATGGAGAAGATGATGAAGAAGAAGAAGATTAAGAAGGAGAAGAAGATGATGGAGAAGATGAAGAAGGAGAAGATGATGGAGAAGATGAAGAAGACTTCATCTTCATCTTCTTATTCATCTTCTCCATTATCATCTTCTTCTTCTTCTTCTTCATCTTCTTCATCGGTTAAAAGTCATGCCAGTTGTGTTTACAGTCCTGCCGACTTTTCTTCTCCATTGACTTGCATTGGGTTTCGTGTTTCACGACTTGTTTCGCCCACTTTTCATGAAAGTCGGCCGATTTTGGTCAACCAGACTTTCTAGTCGGGTTTCATGAAACCTGACTCGACCCTAAAAAGGCAAAAGTCGCTAATCTCTAATCATAAGTACATAAATTGAACACTAGAGCTTTCACTAGTACAAACATACGGCACTAGAACCATCATTAGTAAATAACTATGTCACTACAGCTTCTATCAGTATATGAATATAGCACCAGAACCACTATCAGTACATTAATGCGTCACCAGAACCACAGCCAGTAAATCAATACACCAGCATCATTATATACATAAATATATACAGTATGATGAGTCTTATACGGCCGCCTCTTGTCTACAGGTAACTATTCTCAATGTATCTGGCGTTAGTCATTATCACATCATCATGTGTCACTTATACATAGGACTGCAAGGAAGCCTACGTCCTTATCACATATTCAGCTCTGCTACACCTCTCACTGGACTTTGTCTTATTTTTTGCAGGGAGGAGGCGTTTCTACTCTTACTACAGAGTGCTGGGATAGATGCACAGAACCCGCTGCTGACAATCATTAGTCACTGATGGACACCGGTGAAGACCTGCACCAGAAAACTGGACCCGGTGGATTTCCTGATCTTCATGTGGGACCTCCGGTGTAGATGAGCAGCGGGAATAACACAGCAGTAATAAACAGCGGCAAAGCATTTCTTGTGTGTTGTGATTATATATTGTGTGAGATCTGATATATGTGGGGGCTGTGCTGTAATAATGGAGACCCCTCACCTGCACCGTGTACCCCTGTGCACTCTGTAGTCACTGCTACAATATGGGATCTACAATGTGGCAACTTCAAAAAGAACTTGAAGACCTACCTCTTCCGACAAGCCTACAACTTGCAGTAACCACAGATCCACCAAACCGCTGCACGACTAGCTCTACCTTCGCCAACTGTATTCTCACCCATCCCTTGTAGATTGTGAGCCCACGCAGGCAGGGTCCTCTCTACCCCTGTGGGCTCCCTCATGACTCATTTTGCAGATTTCTTCCTCCAGTATGTCTGGTAATCAGCACTTAGTTACTGGAAGCGTGACCTCAGCACCAGTCCCCTGTGACTTCCTGACCAATGATTTCATGTATCAACCTCTGAACTTCATTAACATTTTCATCCTTTTCCAACAAGATGAAGAAGATGGAGAAGAATATGAAGAAGATGGAGAAGAAGATGGAGAAGAAGATGAAGAAGGAGAAGAAGAAGATGATGAAGAAGATGGAAAAGATGATGAAGAAGAAGATGAAGAAGGAGAAGAAGATGATGGAGAAGATGAAGAAGGAGAAGATGGAGAAGAAGATGGAGAAGGAGAAGAAGAAGAAGAAGATGATGATGGAGAAGATGAAGAAGGAGAAGATGATGGAGAAGATGAAGATGAAGACTTCATTTTCCTCTTCTTCTTATTCATCTTATCCATCTTCTTCTCCATCTTCTTCTTCATCTTCTCCATGTTCTTCTTCTTCATCATCATCATCTTCTCCATCTTCTTCTCCTTCTTCATCATCACCTTCTCCATCTTCTTCTCCATCTTTTTCTTCATCTTCTCCATCTTTTTCTTCATCTTCTCCATCTTTTTCTTCATCTTCATCATCTTCTTCTTCTTCATCTTCTCCATCTTCTTCTTCTTCATCTTCTCCATCTTTTTCATCATCTTCTTCATCTTCTCCATCTTCTTCATCATCTTCTTCATCTTCTCCATCTTCTTCATCATCTTCTTCTTCTTCAAGAAGGGTTAAAAGTCATGCCAGTTGTGTTTACAGTCCTGCCGACTTTTCTTCTCCATTGACTTGCATTGGGTTTCGTGTTTCACGACTTGTTTCGCCCATTTTCATGAAAGTCGGCCGATTTTGGTCAACCAGACTTTTGAGAAAGTTGGGTTTCTTGAAACCCGACTCGACCCTAAAAAGGCAAAAGTCGCTCATCTCTAATCATAAGTACATAAATTGAACACTAGAGCTTTCACTAGAACAAATATATGGCACCAGAACCATCATTAGTAAATAACTATGTCACTACAGCTTCTATCAGTATATGAATATGGCACCAGAACCACTATCAGTACATTAATGCGTCACCAGAACCACAGCCAGTAAATAAATACACCAGCATCATTATATACATAAATATATACAGTATGATGAGTCTTATACGGCCGCCTCTTGTCTACAGGTAACTATTCTCAATGTATCTGGCATTAGTCATTATCACGTCATCATGTGTCACTTATACATAGGACTGCAAGGAAGACTACGGCCTTATCACATATTCAGCTCTGCTACACCTCTCACTGGACTTTGTCTTATTTTTTGCAGGGAGGAGGCGTTTCTACTATTACTACAGAGTGCTGGGATAGATGCACAGAACCCGCTGCTGACAATCATTAGTCGCTGATGGACACTGGTGAAGACCTGCACCAGAAAACTGGACCCGGTGGATTTCCTGATCTTCATGTGGGACCTCCGGTGTAGATGAGCAGCAGGAATAACACAGCAGTAATAAACAGCGGCAAAGCATTTCTTGTGTGTGGTGATTATATATTGTGTGAGATCTGATATATGTGGGGGCTGTGCTGTAATAATGGAGACCCCTCACCGGCACCATGTACCCCTGTGCGCTCTGTAGTCACTGCTACAATATGGGATCTACAATGTTGCAACTTGTGGCTGCAATTTCCATGACAATGCGTCTCCCATTCGCACACCACCTCCTCACCGCCCCCCTATCCATCGGAGTCCCGCAAGGTTCAGTCCCAGGGCCCCTGCTCTTCTCCGTTTACACCTTCGGCCTCGGACAGCTCATAGAATCTCATGGCTTTCAGTATCATCTCTATGCTGATGACACACAGATCAACATCTCTGGACCAGATATCACCTCCCTACTAAACAGAATCCCTCAATGTCTGTCTGCTATTTCATCCATCTTCTCCTCTAGATTTCTAAAAGTTAATATGGACAAAACAGAATTAATCATCTTTCGCCCATCTCACGTGACCCCCCCAACAGACCTATCCATTAAAGTAAATGGCTTCCCACTCTCTCCAGTCCCACAAGCTCGCTGCCTTGGGGTTATCCTTGACACTGATCTCTCTTTCAACTCACATATCCAAGCCCTTTCCACTTCCTGCCGACTTCAACTCAAAAATATTTCACGGATCCGTACATTCCTCAACTAAGAATCTGCAAAAACACTAGTCCATACCCTCATCATCTCCCGCCTTGACTACAGCAACCTCCTGCTCTGTGGCCTCCCTTCTAACACTCTCGCACCCCTCCAATCTATTCTTAACTCTGCTGCCCGACTAATCCACCTGTCCCCCCGCTGTTCCCTGGCCTCTCCCCTTTGTCAATCCCTGCACTGGCTCCCCACTACCCAAAGACTCCAGTTCAAAATCCTGACCATGACATACAAAGCCATCCACAACCTGAGTCCTACATACAGCTGCGACCTCGTCTTCCGGTACTTACCTGCACGAAACCTCCGATCCTCACAAGATCTCCTTCTGTACTCCCCTCTTATCTCCTCTTCTCACAATCGCATACAAGATTTCTCCCGCCCATCCCCCGTACTCTGGAACTCTCTACCACAACATATCAGACTCTCGCCTACCATGGAAACCTTCAAAAAGAACTTGAAGACCTACCTCTTCCGACAAGCCTAGAACTTGCAGTAACCACTGATCCACCAAACCGCTGCATGACCAGCTCTACCTTCGTCTACTGTATTCTCACCCATCCCTTGTAGATTGTGAGCCCTCGTGGGCAGGGTCCTATCTCATCCTGTACCAGTCGTGACTTGTATTGTTTAAGATTACTGTACTTGTATGTATTATGTATACCCCTCCTCACTTGTAAAGCGCCATGGAATGAATGGCGCTGTAATAATAAATAATAATAATAACAACTCTGCAAAGAGCAAGGAAACAATGCTGCCAAAATGCTACGTGAGAACAAGCCCCAGCAATGTTTAAGGGCTAGGAGTGGGTCTCCAGGGCTCTCCTATAGCTCGCTGTGTGGTTTCTGGGGCTCCAGACTTGATTTCCTCCCCCTGTGGGCTCCCTCATGACTCATTTTGCAGATTTCTTCCCCCAGTATGTCTGGTAATCAGCACTTAGTTGCTGGAAGCGTGACCTCAGCACCAGTCCCCTGTGACTTCCTGACCACTGATTTCATGTATCAACCTCTGACCTTCATTAACATTTTCATCCTTTTCCGACAAGATGAAGAAGATGGAGAAGAATATGAAGAAGATGGAGAATAAGATGAAGAAGATGGAAAAGATGGAGAAGAAGGAGAAGAAGAAGAAGATGAAGAAGATGATGAAGAAGATGCTGAAGAAGATGGAGAAGATGATGAAGAACAAGAAGATGAAAAAGGAGAAGAAGAAGAAGAAGGAGAAGATGATGGAGAAGATGAAGAAGAAGGAGAAGACTTCATCTTCTTTATTCATCTTCTCCATCTTCTTCTTCATCATCATCTTCTCCATCTTCTTCTCCTTCATCATCAGCTTCTCCATCGTCAAATTTTTCTTCATCTTCTCCATCTTCTTCATCATCTCCATCTTCTTCTTCATCTTCTTCTTATTCATCTTCTCGATCTTCTTCTCCTTCTTCTTCATCTTCTTCATCATCTTCTCCATCTTCTTCTCCTTCTCCTTCATCATCATCTTCTCCATCTTTTTCTTCATCTTCTCCATCTTCTTCATCATCTCCATCTTCTTCTTCATCTTCTCCATCTTCTTCTTCATCTTCTCCATCTTCATCTTCTCCATCTTCTCCATCATCTTCTTCATCTTCTCCATCTTCTTCATCATCTTTTTCATCTTCTGCTCCTTCTTCATCTTCTTCTTCTTTAAGAAGGGTTAAAAGTCATGCCAGTTGTGTTTACAGTCCTGCCGACTTTTCTTCTCCATTGACTTGCATTGGGTTTCGTGTTTCACGACTTGATTCGCCCACTTTTCATGAAAGTCGGCCGATTTTGGTCAACCCGACTTTTGAGAAAGTCGGGTTTCATGAAACCTGACTCGACCCTAAAAAGGCAAAAGTCGCTAATCTCTAATCATAAGTACATAAATTGAACACTAGAGCTTTCACTAGTACAAACATACGGCACTAGAACCATCATTAGTAAATAACTATGTCACTACAGCTTCTATCAGTATATGAATATGGCACCAGAACCACTATCAGTACATTAATGCGTCACCAGAACCACAGCCAGTAAATAAATACACCAGCATCATTATATACATAAATATATACAGTATGATATGAGTCTTATACGGCCGCCTCTTGTCTACAGGTAACTATTCTCAATGTATCTGGCGTTAGTCATTATCACGTCATCATGTGTCACTTATACATAGGACTGCAAGGAACCCTATGGCCTTATCACATATTCAGCTCTGCTACACCTCTCACTGGACTTTGTCTTATTTTTTGCAGGGAGGAGGCGTCTCTACTCTTACTACAGAGTGCTGGGATAGATGCACAGAACCCGCTGCTGACAATCATTAGTCGCTGATGGACACCGGTGAAGACCTGCACCAGAAAACTGGACCCGGTGGATTTCCTGATCTTCATGTGGGACCTGGGACCTCCGGTGTAGATGAGCAGCGGGAATAACACAGCAGTAATAAACAGCGGCAAAGCATTTCTTGTGTGTGGTGATTATATATTGTGTGAGATCTGATATATGTGGGGGCTGTGCTGTAATAATGGAGACCCCTCACCTTCACCGTGTACCCCTGTGCACTCTGCAGTCACTGCTACAATATGGGATCTACAATGTGGCAACTTGTGGCTGCAATGTCCATGACAATGCGTCTCCCATTCGCACACCACCTCCTCACCGCGCTTCCTATCCATCGGAGTCCCGTCAGGTTCAGTCCTAGGGCCCCTGCTCTTCTCCGTTTACACCTTCGGCCTCGGACAGCTCATAGAATCTCATGGCTTTCAGTATCATCTCTATGCTGATGACACACAGATCAACATCTCTGGACCAGATATCACCTCCCTACTAAACAGAATCCCTCAATGTCTGTCTGCTATTTCATCCTTCTCCACTAGATTTCTAAAACTTAATATGGACAAAACAGAATTAATCATCTTTCGCCCATCTCACGTGACCCCCCCAACGGACCTATCCATTAAAGTAAATGGCTGCCCACTCTCTCCAGTCCCACAAGCTCGCTGCCTTGGGGTTATCCTTGACACTGATCTCTCTTTCAAACCACATATCCAAGACCTTTCCACTTCCTGCCGACTTCAACTCAAAAATATTTCACGAATCCGTACATTCCTCAACCAAGAATCTGCAAAAACCCTAGTCCATGCCCTCATCATCTCCCACCTTGACTACTGCAACCTCCTGCTTTATGGCCTCCCCTCTAACACTCGCGCCCCTCCAATCTATTCTTAACTCTGCTGCCCGACTATTCCACCTGTCCCCCCGCTATTCCCCGGCCTCTCCCCTTTGTCAATCCCTGCACTGGCTCCCCATTACCCAAAGACTCCAGTTCAAAATCCTAACCATGACATACAAAGCCATCCACAACCTGAGTCCTCCGTACATCTGTGACCTCGTCTCCCTGTACTTACCTGCACGAAACCTCCAATCCTCACAAGATCTCCTTCTGTACTCCCCTCTTATCGCCTCTTAACACAATCGCATACAAGATTTCTCGCGCCCATCCCCCCTACTCTGGAACTCTCTACCACAACAAATCAGACTCTCGCCTACCATGGAAACCTTCAAAAAGAACTTGAAGACCTACCTCTTCCGACAAGCCTACAACTTGCAGTAACCACAGATCCACCAAACCGCTGCACGACTAGCTCTACCTTCGCCTACTGTATTCTCACCCATCCCTTGTAGATTGTGAGCCCACGCAGGCAGGGTCCTCTCTACCCCTGTGGGCTCCCTCATGACTCATTTTGCAGATTTCTTCCCCCAGTATGTCTGGTAATCAGCACTTAGTTACTGGAAGCGTAACCTCAGCACCAGTCCCCTGTGACTTCCTGACCAATGATTTCATGTATCAACCTCTGAACTTCATTAACATTTTCATCCTTTTCCAACAAGATGAAGAAGATGGAGAAGAAGATGGAGAATAAGATGAAGATGGAGAAGATGATGAAGAATATGATGAAGAAGAAGATGAAGAAGAAGAAGAAGGAGAAGATGATGGAGAAGATGAAGGAGAAGATGATGGAGAAGATGAAGAAGGAGAAGACTTCATCTTCCTCTTCTTATTCATCGTCTCCATCTTCTTCTCCATCTTCTCCATCTTCTTCTCCTTTTTCTTCTTCTTCTTCATCATCATCTTCTCCATCTTCTTTTCCTTCTTCTTCTTCATCGTCTTCTCCATCTTTTTCTTCTCCTTCATCTACTTCTTCATCTTCATCTTCTTCTTCATCTTCTCCATCTTCTTCATCATCTTCTCCAGCTTCTTCTCCATCTTTTTCTTCTTCATCATCTCCATCTTCTTCTTCATCTTCTTCATCTTCTCCATCTTCTTCATCTTCTCCATCTTCTTCTTTTTCATCTTCTCCATCTTCTCCATCTTCTTCATCATCTTCTTCATTTTCTCCATATTTTTTTCATCATCTTCATCTTCTTCTTCTCCTTCTTCATTTTCTTCATCATCGTCATCATCATCATCATCATCTTCTTCTTCTTCATAAGTACATAAATTGAACACTAGAGCTTTCACTAGTACAAACATACGGCACCAGAACCATCATTAATAAATAACTATGTCACTACAGCTTCTATCAGTATATGAATATGGCACCAGAACCACTCTCTGTACATTAATGCGTCACCAGAACCACAGCCAGTAAATAAATACAACAGCATCATTATCTACATAAATATATACAGTATGATATGAGTCTTATACGGCCGCCTCTTGTCTACAGGTAACTTCTTGTCTACAGGTAACTTCTCAATGTATCTGGCGTTAGTCATTATCACGTCATCATGTGTCACTTATACATAGGACTGCAAGGAAGACTACGGCCTTATCACATATTCAGCTCTGCTACACCTCTCACTGGACTTTGTCTTATTTTTTGCAGGGAGGAGGCGTTTCTACTATTACTACAGAGTGCTGGGATAGATGCACAGAACCCGCTGCTGACAATCATTAGTCGCTGATGGACACTGGTGAAGACCTGCACCAGAAAAATGGACCCGGTGGATTTCCTGATCTTCATGTGGGACCTCCGGTGTAGATGAGCAGCAGGAATAACACAGCAGTAATAAACAGCGGCAAAGCATTTCTTGTGTGTGGTGATTATATATTGTGTGAGATCTGATATATGTGGGGGCTGTGCTGTAATAATGGAGACCCCTCACCGGCACCGTGTACCCCTGTGCGCTCTGTAGTCACTGCTACAATATGGGATCTACAATGTGGCAACTTGTGGCTGCAATATCCATGACAATGCGTCTCCCATTCGCACACCACCTCCTCACCGCCCCCCTATCCATCGGAGTCCCGCAAGGTTCAGTCCTAGGGCCCCTGCTCTTCTCCGTTTACACCTTCGGCCTCGGACAGCTCATAGAATCTCATGGCTTTCAGTATCATCTCTATGCTGATGACACACAGATCAACATCTCTGGACCAGATATCACCTCTCTACTAAACAGAATCCCTCAATGTCTGTCTGCTATTTCATCCATCTTCTCCACTAGATTTCTAAAAGTTAATATGGACAAAACAGAATTAATCATCTTTCGTCCATCTCACGTGACCCCCCCAACAGACCTATCCATTAAAGTAAATGGCTTCCCACTCTCTCCAGTCCCACAAACTCGCTGCCTTGGGGTTATCCTTGACACTGATCTCTCTTTCAACTCACATATCCAAGCCCTTTCCACTTCCTGCCGACTTCAACTCAAAAATATTTCACGGATCCGTACATTCCTCAACCAAGAATCTGCAAAAACCCTAGTCCATGCCCTCATCATCTCCCGCCTTGACTACTGCAACCTCCTGCTCTGTGGCCTCCCCTCTAACACTCTCGCACCCCTCCAATCTATTCTTAACTCTGCTGCCCGACTAATCCACCTGTCCCCCCGCTGTTCCCTGGCCTCTCCCCTTTGTCAATCCCTGCACTGGCTCCCCACTACCCAAAGACTCCAGTTCAAAATCCTGACCATGACGTACAAAGCCATCCACAACCTGAGACCTACATACAGCTGCGACCTCGTCTTCCGGTACTTACCTGCACGAAACCTCCGATCCTCACAAGATCTCCTTCTGTACTCCCCTCTTATCTCCTCTTCCCACAATTGCATACAAGATTTCTCCCGCCCATCCCCCGTACTCTGGAACTCTCTACCACAACATATCAGACTCTCGCCTACCATGGAAACCTTCAAAAAGAACTTGAAGACCTACCTCTTCCGACAAGCCTAGAACTTGCAGTAACCACTGATCCACCAAACCGCTGCATGACCAGCTCTACCTTCGTCTACTGTATTCTCACCCATCCCTTGTAGATTGTGATCCCTCGCGGGCAGGGTCCTATCTCATCCTGTACCAGTCGTGACTTGTATTGTTTAAGATTACTGTACTTGTATGTATTATGTATACCCCTCCTCATGGAATGAATGGCGCTGTAATAATAAATAATAATAATAACAACTCTGCAAAGAGCAAGGAAACAATGCTGCCAAAATGCTACGTGAGAACAAGCCCCAGCAATGTTTAAGGGCTAGGAGTGGGTCTCCAGGGCTCTCCTATAGCTCGCTGTGTGGTTTCTGGGGCTCCAGACTTGATTTCCTCCCCCTGTGGGCTCCCTCATGACTCATTTTGCAGATTTCTTCCCCCAGTATGTCTGGCAATCAGCACTTAGTTGCTGGAAGCGTGACCTCAGCACCAGTCCCCTGTGACTTCCTGACCACTGATTTCATGTATCAACCTCTGACCTTCATTAACATTTTCATCCTTTTCCGACAAGATGAAGAAGATGGAGAAGAATATGAAGAAGATGGAGAATAAGATGAAGAAGATGGAAAAGATGGAGAAGAAGGAGAAAAAGAAGAAGATGAAGAAGATGATGAAGAAGATGCTGAAGAAGATGGAGAAGATGATGAAGAACAAGAAGATGAAAAAGTAGAAGAAGAAGAAGGAGAAGATGATGGAGAAGATGAAGAAGATGAAGAAGGAGAAGATGATGGAGAAGATGAAGAAGAAGAAGACTTCATCTTCTTTATTCATCTTCTCCATCTTCTTCTTCATCATCATCTTCTCCATCTTCTTCTCCTTCTTCTTCATCATCAGCTTCTCAATCTTCTCCATCTTTTTCTTCATCTTCTCCATCTTCTTCATCATCTCCATCTTCTTCTTCATCTTCTTATTCATCTTCTCCATCTTCTTCTCCATCTTCTTCATCTTCTCGATCTTCTTCTCCTTCTTCATCTTCTTCATCATCTTCTCCATCTTCTCCTTCATCATCATCTTCTCCATCTTTTTCTTCATCTTCTCCATCTTCTTCATCATCTCCATCTTCTTCTTCATCTTCTTCTTCATCTTCTCCATCTTCTTCTTCATCTTCTCCATCTTCATCTTCTCCATCTTCTTCATCATCTTCTTCATCTTCTCCATCTTCTTCATCATCTTCTTCTCCTTCTTCATCATCTTCTTCTTCTTCTTCTTCTTCTTCAAGAAGGGTTAAAAGTCATGCCAGTTGTGTTTACAGTCCTGCCGACTTTTCTTCTCCATTGACTTGCATTGGGTTTCGTGTTTCACGACTTGTTTCGCCCACTTTTCATGAAAGTCGGCCGATTTTGGTTAACCAGACTTTTGAGAAAGTTGGGTTTCATGAAACCTGACTCGACCTTAAAAAGGCAAAAGTCACTAATCTCTAATCATAAGTACATAAATTGAACACTAGAGCTTTCACTAGTACAAACATACGGCACTAGAACCATCATTAGTAAATAACTATGTCACTACAGCTTCTATCAGTATATGAATATGGCACCAGAACCACTATCAGTACATTAATGCTTCACCAGAACCACAGCCAGTAAATAAATACACCAGCATCATTATATATATAAATATATACAGTATGATGAGTCTTATACGGCCGCCTCTTGTCTACAGGTAACTATTCTCAATGTATCTGGCGTTAGTCATTATCACGTCATCATGTGTCACTTATACATAGGACTGCAAGGAAGCCTACGTCCTTATCACATATTCAGCTCTGCTACACCTCTCACTGGACTTTGTCTTATTTTTTTCAGGGAGGAGGCGTTTCTACTCTTACTACAGAGTGCTGGGATAGATGCACAGAACCCGCTGCTGACAATCATTAGTCGCTGATGGACACCGGTGAAGACCTGCACCAGAAAACTGGACCCGGTGGATTTCCTGATCTTCATGTGGGACCTCTGGTGTAGATGAGCAGCGGGAATAACACAGCAGTAATAAACAGCGGCAAAGCATTTCTTGTGTGTGGTGATTATATATTGTGTGAGATCTGATATACGTGGGGGCTGTGCTGTAATAATGGAGACCCCTCACCTGCACCGTGTACCCCTGTGCGCTCTGTAGTCACTGCTACAATATGGGATCTACAATGTGGCAACTTGTGGCTGCAATGTCCATGACAATGCGTCTCCCATTCGCACACCATCTCCTCACCGCGCCCCCTATCCATCGGAGTCCCGCAAGGTTCAGTCCTAGGGCCCCTGCTCTTCTCCGCTTACACCTTCGGCCTCGGACAGCTCATAGAATCTCATGGCTTTCAGTATCATCTCTACGCTGATGACACACAGATCAACATCTCTGGACCAGATATCACCTCCCTACTAAACAGAATCCCTCAATCTCTGTCTGCTATTTCATCCTTCCTCTCCACTAGATTTCTAAAACTTAATATGGACAAAGCAGAATTAATCATCTTTCGCCCATCTCACGTGACCCCCCCAACGGACCTATCCATTAAAGTAAATGGCTGTCCTCTCTCTCCAGTCCCACAAGCTCGCTGCCTTGGGGTTATCCTTGACACTGATCTCTCTTTCAAACCACATATCCAAGCCCTTGCTACTTCCTGCCGACTTCAACTCAAAAATATTTCACGGATCCGTACATTCCTCAACCAAGAATCTGCAAAAACCCCAGTCCATGCCCTCATCATCTCCTGCCTTAACTACTGCAACTTCCTGCTCTGTGGCCTCCCCTCTAACACTCTCGCATCCCTCCAATCTATTCTTAACTCTGCTGTCCCCCCGCTATTCCCCGGCCTCTCCCCTTTGTCAATCCCTGCACTGGCTCCCCATTACCCAAAGACTCCAGTTCAAAACCCTAACCATGACATACAAAGCCATCCACAACCTGAGTCCTCCGTACATCTGTGACCTCGTCTCCCGGTACTTACCTGCACGAAACCTCCAATCCTCACAAGATCTCCTTCTGTACTCCCCTCTTATCTCCTCTTCCCACAATCACATACAAGATTTCTCCCGCGCATCCCCCCTACTCTGGAACTCTCTACTACGACATATCAGACTCTCGCCTACCATGGAAACCTTCAAAAAGAACTTGAAGACCGACCTCTTCCGACAAGCCTAGAACTTGCAGTAACAACCGATCCACCAAACCAATGCACGAACAGCTCTACCTTCGCCTACTGTATTCTCACCCATCCCTTGTAGATTGTGAGCCCTCGCGGTCAGGGTCCTCTCTCATCCTGTACCAGTCGTGACTTATATTGTTTAAGATTACTGTACTTGTATGTATTATGTATACCCCTCCTCACTTGGAATAAATGGCGCTGTAATAATAAATAATAATAACAACTCTGCAAAGAGCAAGGAAAAAATGCTGCCAAAATGCTACGCGAAAACAAGCCCCAGCAATGTGTAAGGGCTAGGAGTGGTGTTGTGAGTTCATTTTCCCCTTCTTCACTGAGTTCTGGGGAACTCCCTATTCTGGTAAAGGAAGGTAATGAGCCTGATTATCAGGCACCTGAGTCTAATGAGGATGACTGGCTGAGTGGAGTCACTGACTGGATATAAGGCTGCCGACACCCTCCTGCCCTGCGGGTGATTTCTCTGTGGACTTCTAGGACACCAGTCTGATTCCTGCTTCCCTAAAGCTAAGTTTCTGCTTTGCCTGTTTGCATTTATGTTTGGTGTTTGTTTTCCTTGCTTTTCTGGATTCTGCCATTCCCCGCTGGGATGAGCTGAATCTCCTTTTGCCGGTTGCTCTGTCTTCAGAATATTCCTGAGTACTGACATAGCTTTTTTGAAGCCTAGCGTCTTCAGGGCCTTTTTCACTGTCAGTCTGTTGACTCTTATTTTCATAGGGTATTTCACAGATTGCAGACAGCAGTCTTCCTGTCCTTTCCTATCTAGGTAGTTTTGGGCCCCGTCTTTGCTCAGTCTATCTTTCTGTCTGTGTTAGTGTTTTCATCTTGCTTCACCGTCATTATATGTTGGGGGCTGCCTATTGCTTTGGGGTCTGCTCTGGGGCAGTTTAGATTTCCCCTTTCTTTCTTTAGGCCTATTTAATTCTCTGGCTGTGATCGAGGGGTCTAGGGCATCGTAGGAACCCCCCACGGCTACTGTTAGTTGTTGTGATAGGATCAGGGGTCTGCAATCCGATAGCTGCCAACCTCTCTGGTTTTCTGGACTTAGCTAGCATTTTTGTTTTTGCCTCCTACGGTGACTCAGTCATAACAGAATCACCCGACCTACCGCAGATCCTAGGGTACTCAATTGCAGGAAAGAATTGTGTTTAAAAAAAAAAAAAAGTGTGTGTATATTCTTTCCTCTATATCTCTGAGGCCGTAGGGGGAATTTTTTTTTCTCCCAATGGAGATAAAGCAATTGTCTGATCGTGTGGAGCAGCTCGCTGCGGAAGTGCTGGGAATTTCCGCCTACCTTGCTCGTTTGCATGCTGTTGAACCAAAGATCCCTACACCTGATGTATTTTTTGGGGATCGATCTAAGTTTTTGAGTTTCAAAAATAATTGTAAATTATTTTTTGCCTTGAAGCCTAACTCGTCAGGGAGCTCCGCGCAGCAGGTTAAAATTGTCATCTCTTTGCTGCGTGGCGATCCCCAGGATTGGGCGTTTTCTTTGAAACCAGATGATCCTATTCTGACTAATGTGAACGCATTCTTTCAAGCTTTGGGGTTGTTGTATGACGAACCTAATGCTATTGATCAGGCTGAAAAGACCCTGTTGGCATTAAACCAGGGTCGAGATTCTGCAGAGTTGTACTGTCAAAAGTTCCGAAAGTGGGCGGTCCTTACTACCTGGAATGATAATGACTTGGCTGCTCTCTTTCGGAAGGGTTTGTCAGAAGCCGTAAAAGATACTATGGTGGGATTTCCTGTTCCCTCTGGTCTGGACGATTCTATGTCATTAGCCATTCAGGTTGATCGGCGTTTACGTGAATGCAGGATTGCACGAGAGGTGTTGCCACCGGTTGAACAGACGTCTGAACCTATGCAATGTGATAGAGTTTTGTCTAAGGCGCAAAGTCAGGAGTTCAGAAGGCGTAATAAGCTGTGTTTTTTCTGTGGAGATGCCTCGCATATTATTTCTGTTTGTCCTAAACGAGAGAAACGCTTTGCACACACGTTTTCTGTTGGTGGTGTTCAACCTAAGTTTCTTTTGGCAATTACTCTGATCTGCTCCCTGTCCACATTTTCCGCCAAGGCTTTTGTGGATTCGGGAGCAGCGCTAAACCTAATGGACTTGGATTTTGCTAAACGTTGTGGATTTTGTATGACACCTCTGCAGACGCCTTTCCCTTTGAGGGGGATTGATGCTACTCCTTTGGCTAAAAATAAACCTCAGTTTTGGACCCAGGTGGTCATGCGGGTCGCCCCAGACCATCAAGAAAATTGCAGATTTTTGGTGTTGCATGGTCTGCATGATGCCATTGTTCTGGGGTTTCCCTGGTTGCAAATTCATAATCCAGTTTTGGATTGGAAGTCTGTGTCTGTAGTGAGTTGGGGTTGTCGGTGTGCCTTTAGTGAGGTTCCGGTTTTTTCCACCTCTCCTCAGTCGCATGATGTTCCTGACTATTTGGCGGACTTTTATGATGTATTTAGTGAGAATGCGTCTGCGTCCTTGCCTCCTCATAGGAGTTATGACTGTGCAATTGAACTAAGCCCGGGGTGTAAATTTCCCAAAGGTCAGCTCTTCAATTTATCTGTACCCGAGCACGAGGCTATGCGGTCCTATATTAAGGAGGCGTTGGAGAAGGGTCATATTAGACCATCCTCTTCACCCTTAGGTGCCGGATTTTTTTTTGTGGCCAAAAAGGATGGTTCTTTAAGGCCTTGTATTGATTATCGTGCCCTCAATAAAATTACTATTAAATATCAGTATCCGTTACCCCTGATTTCGGATCTATTCTCTAGAGCTAGAGGTGCTTGCTGGTTCACCAAGCTTGACCTCAGGGGGGCGTATAATCTTATCCGCATTAAGCAGGGGGATGAATGGAAGACGGCGTTTAATACTCAGGAGGGACATTTTGAGTACCTGGTGATGCCTTTTGGGCTCACTAATGCCCCTTCTGTCTTCCAGTGCTTCATGAACGATATTTTCCGAGACTTTGTCGATAAATTTTTGATTATCTATCTGGATGATATTTTGATCTTCTCCAAGGATTGGGATTCTCATGTGGAACATATTCGGACTGTGTTCCGGATCTTGAGGGAGAATTCCCTGTATGTCAAAGGATTGAAATGCCTTTTTGGAGTACAGAGGATTTCATTTTTGGGATTTATTTTGTCTCCGTCAACTATTGAAATGGACCCGGCCAAGGTACAGGCCATTTATGATTGGGTTCAGCCCACTTCTTTGAAGGCCCTCCAGAAGTTTTTGGGGTTTGCTAATTTTTATCGGAAATTTATAGCAAAATTTTCTAGTATTGCCAAGCCATTGACTGATCTGACTAAGAAGGGTGCTGATGTGTTGAATTGGTCTCCGGAGGCTGTTGCTTCCTTTCAGGAGCTGAAGCGAAGATTTACCTCCGCCCCGGTTTTGCGGCAACCGGATGTCTCACTCCCGTTCCAGGTAGAGGTGGATGCTTCTGAGATTGGTGCAGGAGCTGTTTTGTCCCAAAAGGATCCTGTAACATCTAAAATGAATCCCTGTGCTTTCTTTTCCCGAAAGTTCTCTCCATCTGAACGTAACTATGATGTGGGGAATCGGGAACTGTTGGCCATGAAATGGGCATTTGAGGAGTGGAGACATTGGTTGGAGGGAGCTAAACATCAAGTTGTGGTCCTCACTGACCACAAGAATTTGATGTACCTAGAGTCGGCTAAACGCTTGAACCCTAGACAGGCTAGGTGGGCCTTGTTTTTTACACGTTTTGATTTTGTGGTTTCTTTTCTTCCTGGAACTAAGAATGTCAAGGCAGACGCCCTCTCTAGGAGTTTCTTTGCTGATTCTCCTGTGGTGACCAAGCCTGCTACCATCTTAGGCGAAGGAGTAGTTCTTTCTGCCATCTCGCCCGATTTGAGACTTGCTCTGCAAGAGTTCCAGGAGGACAAACCTGAGCGTTGTCCCAGTGGAAAATTGTATGTTCCTGACCAGTGGAAGAAGAGAGTGATGTCTGAAGTTCATTGCTCTGCATTGGCTGGTCATCCAGGTATTTTTGGTACTAGAGATCTGGTGAGTTGCTCTTTTTGGTGGCCCACCTTGTCTCATGATGTCAGGAATTTTGTGCAGTCCTGTGGGACGTGCTCCCGGTCTAAATCTTGTTCTCACTCTAGTGGGTTGTTGATGCCTTTGCCGGTCCCCAGGAGGCCATGGACCCATATTTCAATGGATTTCATCTCTGATATGCCAGTCTCTCAAAGAATGACTGTTATTTGGGTGATTTGTGATAGGTTCTCTAAGATGGTTCATCTTGTACCACTCCCTAAGTTGCCATCTTCCTCTGAGTTGGTGCCCCTGTTTTTGCAACAGGTGGTTCGCTTGCACGGGATTCCTGAGAACATTGTATCTGACAGAGGAGTTCAGTTTGTGTCTAGATTTTGGAGGACTTTCTGTTCCAAGCTGGGAATTCAGTTGTCCTTCTCCTCTGCTTTTCACCCTCAGACCAATAGGCAGACAGAGAGAACAAACCAGACCTTGGAGTCGTATTTGAGATGTTTTATTTCCGCTGATCAGGATGATTGGGTTTCATTTTTGCCCTTGGCCGAATTTGCTTTAAATAATAGAGCTAGTTCTGCCACTTTGATGTCACCTTTTTTTTGTAACTTTGGGTTTCATCCTCGATTTTCTTCAGGGCAGGTGGAGCCCTCTGCCTGCCCAGGTGTTGACACTGTGGTGGAGAGAATGCACCAGATCTGGGACCAAGTGGTGGATAAGTTATCGCTCTCCCAGGAAAAGGCCCAGCGGTTTTCCAATCGACATAGGACCATTGGTCCCCAGTTTAAGATTGGTGATATGGTGTGGTTATCTTCAAAAAATATTGCTATGAAGGTGGCTTCTCCTAAGTTTAAGCCTAGATTTATTGGACCTCACAAGATTTTGGAGATTATTAATCCGGTCTCTTTTCGTTTGGCTCTCCCTGTCACATTTAAAATCCATAATGTGTTCCATAAGTCCTTGTTGAAGAGGTTTGTTGAACCAGTTGTTCCTGGGGTGGCACCTCCAGACCCTGTATTGGTTGAAGGTAACATGGAATATGAGGTAGAGAAAATACTGGATTCCCGTCTGGCTAGACGGAGACTCCAGTATTTGGTTAAGTGGAATGGTTATGGTCAGGAGGATAATTCCTGGGTCTCTGCCTCTGATATTCATGCCAAAAGATTGGTGCGTGCCTTTCATCAGGCTCACCCTGATGGCGTGGTTGAGGGTTCGGTGACCCCTCCTCAAGGGGGAGGTACTGTTGTGAGTTCATGGGGGAACTCCCTATTCTGGTAAAGGAAGGTAATGAGCCTGATTATGAGGCACCTGAGTCTAATGAGGATGACTGGCTGAGTGGAGTCACTGACTGGATATAAGGCTGCCGACGCCCTCCTGACCTGCGGGTGATTTCTCTGTGGACTTCTAGGACACCAGTCTGATTCCTGCTTCCCTAAAGCTAAGTTTCTGCTTTGCCTGTTTGCATTTATGTTTGGTGTTTGTTTTCCTTGCTTTTCTGGATTCTGCCATTCCCTGCTGGGATGAGCTGAATCTCCTTTTGCCGGTTGCTCTGTCTTCAGAATATTCCTGAGTACTGACATAGCTTTTTTGAAGCCTAGCGTCTTCAGGGCCTTTTTCACTGTCAGTCTGTTGGCTCTTATTTTCATAGGGTTTTTCACGGATTGCAGACAGCAGCCTTCCTCTCCTTTCCTATCTAGGTAGTTTTGGGCCCCCGTCTTTGCTCAGTCTATCTTTCTGTCTGTGTTAGTGTTTTCATCTTGCTTCACCGTCATTATATGTTGGGGGCTGCCTATTGCTTTGGGGTATGCTCTGGGGCAGTTTAGATTTCCCCTTTCTTTCTTTAGGCCGATCTAATTCTCCGGCTGTGATCGAGGGGTCTAGGGCATCGTAGGAACCCCCCACGGCTACTGTTAGTTGTTGTGATAGGATCAGGGGTCTGCAATCCGATAGTTGCCAACCTCTCTGGTTTTCTGGACTTAGCTAGCATTTTTGTTTTTGCCTCCTACGGTGACTCAATCATAACAGAGTGGGTCTCCAGGGCTCTCCTATAGCTCGCTGTGTGGTTTCTGGGGCTCCAGACTTGATTTCCTCCCACTGTGGGCTCCCTCATGACTCATTTTGCAGATTTCTTCCCCCAGTATGTCTGGTAAGCAGCACTTAGTTACTGGAAGCGTGACCTCAGCAACAGTCCCCTGTGACTTCCTGACCAATGATTTCATGTATCAACCTCTGACCTTCATTAACATTTTCATCCTTTTCCGACAAGATGAAGAAGATAGAGAAGATGGAGAAGAATATGAAGAATAAGATGAAGAAGATGGAGAAGATGGAGAAGAAGATGGAGAAGATGGAGAAGAAGAAGATGATGAAGAAGATGAAGGAGAAGAAGATTATGGAGAAGATGAAGAAGGAGAAGATGATGGAGAAGATGAAGAAGGAGAAGACTTCATCTTCTTCTTATTCATCTTCTCCATCTTCTTCTTCATCTTCTCCATCTTCTTCTCCTTCTTCTTAATCATCTTCTCCTTCTCATTCTTCATCATCATCTTCTTCTTCCTTTTCATCTTCTTCATCTTCTCCATCTTCTTCATCATCTTTTTCATCTTTTCCATCTTCTTCATCATCTTCTCCTTCTTCTTCATCTTCTTCTTCTTCAAGAAGGGTTAAAAGTCATGCCAGTTGTGTTTACAGTCGTGCCGACTTTTCTTCTCCATTGACTTGCATTGGGTTTCGTGTTTCACGACTTGTTTCGCCCACTTTCCATGAAAGTTGGCCGATTTTGGTCGACCCGACTTTTGAGAAAGTCGGGTTTCATGAAACCTGACTCGACCCTAAAAGGCAAAAGTCGCTCATCTCTAATGATAAGTACATAAATTGAACACTAGAGCTTTCACTAGTACAAACATACGGCACTAGAACCATCATTAGTAAATAACTATGTCACTACAGCTTCTATCAGTATATGAATATGGCACCAGAACCACTATCAGTACATTAATGCGTCACCAGAACCACAGCCAGTAAATAAATACACCAGCATCATTATCTACATAAATATATACAGTATGATATGAGTCTTATACGGCCGCCTCTTGTCTACAGGTAACTATTCTCAATGTATCTGGCGTTAGTCATTATCACGTCATCATGTGTCACTTATACATAGGACTGCAAGGAAACCTATGGCCTTATCACATATTCAGCTCTGCCACACCTCTCACTGGACTTTGTCTTACTTTTTGCAGGGAGGAGGCGTTTCTACTATTACTACAGAGTGCTGGGATAGATGCACAGAACCCGCTGCTGACAATCATTAGTCGCTGATGGACACCGGTGAAGACCTGCACCAGAAAACTGGACCCGGTGGATTTCCTGATCTTCATGTGGGACCTCCGGTGTAGATGAGCAGCGGGAATAACACAGCAGTAATAAACAGCGGCAAAGCATTTCTTGTGTGTGGTGATTATATATTGTGTGAGATCTGATATATGTGGGGGCTGTGCTGTAATAATGGAGACCCCTCACCTGCACCGTATACCCCTGTGCGCTCTGTAGTCACTGCTACAATATGGGATCTACAATGTGGCAACTTGTGGCTGCAATGTCCATGACAATGCGTCTCCCATTCGAACACCACCTCCTCACCGCCCCCCTATCCATCGGAGTCCCGCAAGCTTCGGTCCTAGGGCCCCTGCTCTTCTCTGTTTACAACTTCGGCCTCGGACAGCTCATAGAATCTCAAGGCTTTCAGTATCACCTCTATGCTGATGACACACAGATCAACATCTCTGGACCAGATATCGCCTCCCTACTAAACAGAATCCCTCAATCTCTGTCTGCTATTTCATCGTTCTTCTCCACTAGATTTCTAAAACTTAATATGGACAAAGCAGAATTAATCATCTTTCGCCCATCTCACGTGACCCCCCCAACGGACCTATCCATTAAAGTAAATGGCTGGCCACTCTCTCCAGTCCCACAAGCTCGCTGCCTTGGGGTTATCCTTGACACTGATCTCTCTTTCAAACCACATATCCAAGCCCTTTCCACTTCCTGCCGACTTCAACTCAAAAATATTTCACGGATTCGTACATTCCTCAACCAAGATTCTGCAAAAATCCTAGTCTATGCCGTCATCATCTCCCGCCTTGACTACTGCAACTTCCTGCTCTGTGGCCTCCCCTCTAACACTCTCGCACCCCTCCAATCTATTCTTAACTCTGCTACCCGACTAATCCACCTGTCCCCCCGCTATTCCCCGGCTTCACCCCTTTGTCAATCCCTGCACTGGCTCCACATTACCCAAAGACTCCAGTTCAAAACTCTAACCATGACATACAAAGCCATCCACAACCTGAGTCCTCCGTACATCTGTGACCTCGTCTCCCGGTACTTACCTGCACAAAACCTCCGATCCTCAGAAGATCTCCTTCTGTACTCCCCTCTTATCTCCTCTTCCCACAATCGCATACAAGATTTCTCCCGCGCATCTCCCCTACTCTGGAACTCTCTACCACAACATATCAGACTCTCACCTACCATGGAAACCTTCAAAAAGAACTTGAAGACCTACCCCTTCCAACAAGCCTACAACTTACAGTAACCACAGATCCACCAAACCGCTGCACGACCAGCTCTACCTTCGCCTACTGTATTCTCACCCATCCCTTGTAGATTGTGAGCCCTCGCGGGCAGGGTCCTCTCTCATCCTGGACCAGTCGTGACTTGTATTGTTGAAGATTACTGTACTTGTATGTATTATGTATACCCCTCCTCACTTGTAAAGCGCCATGGAATAAATGGCGCAGTGATAATAAATAATAATAACAACTCTGCAAAGAGCAAGGAAACAATGCTGCCAAAATGCTATGCGTGAACAAGCCCCAGCAATGTGTAAGGGCTAGGAGTGGGTCTCCAGGGCTCTCCTATAGCTCGCTGTTTGGTTTCTGGGGCTCCAGACTTGATTTCCTCCCCCTGTGGGCTCCCTCATGACTCATTTTGCAGATTTCTTCCCCCAGTATGTCTGGTAATCAGCACTTAGTTGCTGGAAGCGTGACCTCAGCACCACTCCCCTGTGACTTCCTGACCAATGATTTCATGTATCAACCTCTGACCTTCATTAACATTTTCATCGATTTCCGACAAAATAATGTTTTTGTTTTTTAAACTCACATAGTTTTACTTCATTTTTGTGGCCCCCAAATAAGTAAAGCTGCTCGTCATAAAATTTCTAAAAATAAAAACCCAAACACAAACATTATAAGATAAACATTGTTTCTATTTTGCACTGTTTTCTGGATACAGCCTGCAGTATAAAGTATCAAGGACGCATCGCTGTGACATGGCAGACTGACGTTACAGGGCAGCGAATTGACGAGCTGTAATTTATTTGTAATTCCTGTTGATACAAGTGTATAATATTCACCGATCCAAACATTTCTGGATATCTGCAGAAAATCAGATGACTTTCATCTCTTTTTGTTCCATTCTTACGTTTCCTGCTGCCATCTTTATTCTGCGGTCAGCGATCCGTCAGGAGATCGCCCGCTCTCTGTTGCTCAATCATTTGCTCATCTTTATAGAGACACAGATTAGGGCAGACATGTGAAATAGTCGCTCTACACCCACCAGGGCTGGTGAGGCCGTCACGTGGACACTAGAGATGAGTGACTTTGCCTTTTTTGGGGTCGAGTCGGATTTCATGAAACCCAGCTTTCTCAAAAGTCGGGTCGAATGAAATCGGCCGATTATCGTGAAAAGTCGAAGGCCGACTGAAACACAAAACCCAAAGCAAGTCAATGGGGAAGCAAAGTCGGCAGTGAGTGGAGGACGGGAAACACACCTACAGTGCCCTTTTGAATGCCAAAAACATCAATTCTTATTACTTAATCTTGTCAACCTTAATTTACTTCATAATAATAGTTACGCACTGAAAATGGGGGTTATTTGGCTAAAGTTGTGGGGGGGGTAGGGCTGGCTCCAGGTTTTCATGTACCCTGGGCCAAAGAGCCCACAACACACACCACAACACATACCACAACTCATGATGCTCTGATACGGCAGAGAAATAGCGGTATAGTACAATGAAAAATACTTCACTTTTTACATCTCATGACTGATATCCATTTTAAATTCTCCAATAGCTCTAAAAACAGACAGTATATTACTCCATACAGTATTATGGCCACCGCATAGTGCGCTATACAGAGTAATGAGGCCCATATATTTCTCCATTCAGAATCATTGGTCCCATATAATGTTTGAAACAGTATATGATGAGCTCCACATAATGCTACAGTATATGTTGGTCCCCATCAATGAAGCTCCACTGTCTTATGGGCCCAAATAATGCTCCATACATAATGGGCCCCATTTCTAATGCTCCAGTGTATAATGGGCCCTGTAAATGCTGCTCCAGTGTCTGATGTCCACCTTTGGAATGCTCCAGTGTATTGTGGGCCCCATATGTCATTCTCCAGAGTATAGTGCTCCCCAAAAACTGCTGTCCCAACATTGAAAACAATTAAATAAGTCTCCTCGCTAGGGAATTCCTGTACTAGTCTGGACTTCTCGTCGTCCCCATCTTCCATCTCACTGCACTTGGCTGTTTAGGCAGAGGGCGTACAGACGTGATGTCATCAAGCTCTCTGATCAGAATATCACTGTCAGGAAACGCGCAAGACGTCATGGCGGTGGATTAGGGAGAGGTAAGTATATCCACTTTGCAAGTGCTGAGATCCTGAGCAAGCAGGGGGGGCCCACTCGTTGGCGACGGCACTGGCATAGGGCCCCTCATAGTACGGCGGTGTGAGGCGGTGTGTCTGACGGCGGGTGGGCCTGGGCCCTCCCACCGGCAGAGACACTTTTGCGTACTATTAGGGGCTCTGTGCCTGTGCCGTCGCCCATGAGTATACCCCCACCTGCTCAAGGAACCGGCACTTCATCTGCACCTTCTTCTTTGTCACCGTGTAAGGTGGTATAGTATGCGGGAAGGGGAACCCGAGTTTCCTCAGGGTCAGATTCTGGCTGTGTAGAGTGTGAGGGGAATGTAGTGGTTTGGGTCAATGTACCAGCAGAATCATCTAGCAGTGGCTGGGCATCAGTGCACTTGTGGCGCCCCCAGGGGTACGGTCACCACAGTGGCATTACCTTCCTCCTAGGGAGTGTGATGTCATGCTTGGGAGCAACGAAGGATCTCTCTAGCAGTTAAACCAACACACAACACATTTCCCACTCCAGGCCAGCAGGGAGACCTCTGAACCTGACTGCTGAGGAGCTGCTCTCTGTGGTTGGGAGGAGGCATGTTAGGGCAGTCTGTGAAGGGAATGGGAAGTGTGTGGACGTGAGAAGGGTAGCTGGAGGATGAGCAGAGTTAAGGCTCACTCCTAGCTGGAGCGCATGGTCCAGATTCCGGTCTCCGAGCTGGTAGGAACACTGACGTTCCTGCAGCAGAAACCGGAGGAAGTAGCAGCTGTAAATGCTCTGTACCCAAGTTAGGCTCGGAGGCCTCATCAGTGACGTGTGGGAGCCAGAAAGAAATGGCTATGGCTGCCTCCCATACGAGAAAGTTCCAAAAGAGTCAACAGGGGGAACTTCATTGAACTCAGCACTGCGAGTACCTCAGGTAAGCGCTAGAACGGAGGCCACACTACCTATCTGAAGAGAGAGAATTCCAAATTGGCTTCCAGGCTGACCAACTCCTTCTCCATCTGTACTCTGGGTCCTGGACGGCACTTACCAAGTACAGGTAAAGGAACTGCACGACTGTGTCTGTCATCTTTCTCTTGCGCCTGGCGCACGGCTCTGCTACATCCTGCACTGCACACCATCTACCAACTCTTTCATCTGCCCTGCGACTACAGCTCTACCTGTGCAGGGCTTCTACATCTTAGCTGCACCACAACATCTGTCCCAGAGAAGTGACACTTCAGTGCTGGTCAATCTAATCAGAAACCACAGGTGGCGTCACGTATCATTCACCTATAAACGTAATTCACCAATTTGCATGGACGTCCAGGGCCACGGAACGGGTCACCACCACCGTGACACATCCCTGTGAGACACCGGCCCGGTACCGATTAACCCCACTGCCCTGACTGGCCACCCACACTCCATGTCAGATTCATCTTGGACTGGGGAATTCACGATTTGACTTGATAACCCAGGCATGGTATGATAGAAAGAGCTACATGGACTAATGTGAAGTGTGGCCTGCTGCATCATTCACTTTTGGTGGGGGTGAAGGACACAAGGAAAGGGGTTCTTCCTGACCAGGAGCCAGCAATTGATGACTCAGTGCTTGCATTTTTTGAAACTTCAGAAGAAGAGGGCATATTTGCTGGAGTCTGCTTCAGCAATGTAAGCCAAAACCAGTTCCTTATGCTCCGGCTTTAAAAGCGTTAACCTACTCCCAGAAAAGGTAGCCTTCCAGGCGTTCCGGAGCCAGACCATGACGCAGGCTCAACACCTCCTGCCTTAGCTGCTATTGTGCTTTTGCCACTACCAGCAGGTGCACCACCACCATCAGCCCCAGCTGGCCCCCCACGCCCATGTCTGCGGCCTCTTCCACCAAACGTCAAAATTTTGCAGAAAATAGACCCAAAATAACATCAGATATATGGTACTGTATCAGAAATGTTCAGCTCTATTCAGTCAAAGGATAATTGTCAATCTCCCTATATATTCCAACAGTCACACAGAAATGCTCACAGGCTCAGTATGGATTAGACAAGAATATAAAAAGTAGACAAAGTGTACAGTATCATCAGATAGCAGGTATATATAGTATAGTTTAAACATTCTAAATCTCCGTAGAAATTTCAGGAGGCACACACAGACACTCTCAGGCTCAGTATTGGATTACAACACAATCTAAAAAGCCGTAAAACGGTATTGGATCTGAAGAGTACAGCTGTACACAGTGTAGGTGTCATTGTTGTCAATCTCAGTATTTATTTCCACAGTCAGAAAATAACTCTCACTTGGTCAGTTTGGATTAGACCAGAATATAACAAGCAGTAAATGGGCAATGTATCACAAGCGTAGAGCTGTATACAGTGTTGGGGTAATTTTTAAATGTACATTTAAATTGCAGGAATAACCCATAGCCTCTCACACGCTCAGGATGGATCACACCACAATATAACAAGAAGTTCCGCAAGAAATAATCACACATGTGGGACAATGTTCCAGGTGTCAATGATACACTTAGAGTGGTGGTTGGAGGAGGACTTCCTGGCAGAAAGGGTACAGTATCACCAGATACCAGGTATACATAGCATAGTTTAAACATTAAAAATGTACGTCTATATATCAGGAGTAGTGTTGACCCACCCCGCTAGTGTTTTGGTTCATCGCACATCGACGAACACCGTCGAACCCCATTGAAAACAATGGCAGGCAAACACAAACACATACAAACACATAGAAAACAATTACAAAACACCTTAAAAGGTGTCCCAAAGCAGACAAAATGCTCAGAAGACAAAAATAACATATGGAAAAGGGCAACTACATTTAGAAAAGAGGTGGAGTAAAAGGAGGAGGTGGAGGAGACACAGATATAGGCTTGTTATGCCCTTATGAAGTCAAGAAAGGCTGGAATAAAAATGTAAAATACAAACAAAAAAAAAATCTGAAGTCGAACACGATCATATACCGTCGGACTTCCCACCAATAAATTATGCCAACTGTCGATCGGGCGGCGTTATTCCCACGAACCTCCAAACAGCGTCCATGAAGGCAAAGTGTTTGGTTTCTGGGGGCAGTATGATTGCAAAGCTGAACCTTAAAGGAATGTCCAATAGGGCACCACCAGGAGTGGAGCCTGCGGCTTAATTGGACTCCACCCGTGAAACCATAACCATGCCACCTAAAGAAAAGATGCACACATTGAAAGCTTTGTCGATTCTGTGTGTGGTGTGGTATGTCCGTTTTTAGTTGTGCTAGAGATTTGCCAGCTTTACTCCGTTAACGAACGAGACTCCGGCATGCCCCCGCTGTACGCGTCAAGCTTACTAGAGGGACACGCGAGGCTCTGTCACGCGAGATCGAGCAATAACAGGTCTATCATGCCCTTACATGTCCAGGGCTGCATGCGCTGTACACTGAAAGGACCAGCTTTTGTCGCTTACAGGTGCAGATAACCCGCTGAACACCGTTAGTGATGGGGATCTGGGATTTCAATTCTTCCCCGCGAACGATGATTTCCCATTAAGTGCAGGTCAACCGCAATTCCGGAATTAGGCCTAACCGGCATTCCTGAAAAAATAAAAAAAATAAGTGTCCAAACCACAGGTGCTGTAGGTTGTTTACCAGCTCGGCAGCCGTTCTCAGGCCCAATATGGATTCAACAGGATTGTAGAAAGTTGATAAAGGGTACAGTTTCACCAGATAACAGGTATTTATAGCATAGTTTACACATTAAAAACCTATGTCTATAGATCAGGAGGCAGGCTCAGACGGTCTCAGGGCCAGTATGGATTAGACGTGATTGGACAAAGGTGAGAAAGGGTACCGTATCACCAGATAACATGTATGGATAGCATAGTTTACACATTAAAAACCTATGTCTATATATCTGGAGGCAGGCTCAGACGGTCTCAGGGCCAGTATGGATTAGACGTGATTGGACAAAGGTGAGAAAGGGTACCGTATCACTGGATAACAGGTATGTATAGCATAGTTTACACATTAAAAACCTATGTCTACAGATCAGGAGGCAGGCTCAGATGGTCTCAGGCCCAGTATGGATTAGACGTGATTGGACAAAGGTGAGAAAGGGTATATTATCACTGGATAGCAGGTATATAGAGCATAGTTTAAACATTTAAAATCTCCGTGTTCTCAGTATGGATTAGACAACAATCTAAAAAGTAGAAAAAAGGAAATGTATTTGAAGCGTACACAAGTATACACTTTTGGTGGTATTTTTAAATCTTCATATATATTTCTGTCTCAGTAAGAAAGTCCAGACTCTCCGCAATAGGAAATGAGATGCATACAATTACTGACATAAAGTCTAATGATTGCAGAAATCTAGGAATTACTAATCACGGGAAAAACTTCCGTGACAATTCTCAGAGGCGATGCTGACCCTCAATTAATTTGTGTGTGGAGACAGCGAAAACATTTCTTTGTGAAGAAAGGGTTGCTGTATCGCAGTACCGTTGATCCCATCACCATTACTCATCTTCATCAAATTTTGATCACAGGGAGAGATGTAAACATGGTGCTCACTGCCTATCATGATCTGTCACGTAACTTTGGAGTGCAAAAGACAGAAGCCACAGGCCGTAGGCAATTCTATTGGATTGGCATGAGAGGGCACATTTAAAAATGTGCGCCGGAATGTCACACGTCTGTGAGTAGGAAAACTGTGAAAGCTGATGAGAAACCACCACTGCATCTCATTGTGAGTCGACGTCCATAAGAAATGGAAGCCATTGATCATCTGAAGCTAGAGCCCGGCCAGCGGGACAGGGCATAGCTACGTCTTAACCATCATCTATCAGTTCAACAAATTTGTAGTGGCAGTCCCAGTGAAGGATTTGACAGCCCAGGCTACACAGCGGAGGAGCAGGGAGAGGTAAACATTGCAAATGCTGGGGCCCTGGCTAAGCAAGGGGGGCACACTTGTGGGCGTCGGTACTGGCACTGGGCCCCTCATAGTACAGCGGTGTGTTTGACGGCAGGTGTGCACCCCCACCGTCAGAGACACTTGATTGCACTATGAGGTACCCTGTGCCAGTGCCCGCGCCCAAGAGTCGGCCCACCCACCTGTCCAGGGCAACGGCACTCGCACGGTTGCGTGCGCTAGGTGGTGACCCCGGCCATGGGGGGGAGGCAGCTCAGTTAGGGAGGTTTACAAAATGGCATATGTTGATGTGGGACATTCAGCTGCTGCTAAAGGCGAAATTGGTCAAGTCTGAGGAAGAGGAGGACCAAAGCAAGCCATTTTTCTGGCAACTTATGTGTCATCAGGGGAAGGTGGGACAAAATCCTTGGAAACCCATGCATGGTTCATTTTAATGAAGGTTAGATCAACCACATTTTGGGTCGACAGACGGGTCCTTTTTTCTGTCAGGATTGATCCAGCAGCACTGAAGACTCTTTCCGATAGCACACTTGCAGCTGGGCAAGCGAGCTCCTGTAAGGCATATTGTGCCAATTCAGGCCAGGTGTCCAGTTTAGCGGCCAAATAGTCAAATGGGAATGACCTGTGAGGGAGAACATCGATATGGGACGAGAAGTAGTTTGTAACCATAGTTGACAAGTGCTGTCTCCTGTCACTTTCAATCGATGCAGTATTACCAGTCATGTGAGCGGGACTTGAAAAATCAGTCCACAACATGGTCATGAAACCCCTGTCTCCAACGCCACTTCTGATGTGTGCACCACCAACACCTCTTCCAAGTTGCCCCCGGCCCCTACGGCTCGTGTGAGAGCCATCACCGCTGCTGTGTGCTGGGAATGCCTCAACCAACCGGTTTACCAGAGTTGCTTGTTTGTTAGCCAATATTAGGTCAAGGTTCTCCTGTGGCATGATGTTTTGGAATTTGCCTTTATAGCGTGGATCCAGGATGCTGGCCAACCAGTAGCCATCATCGTTCATCATTTTGGCAATGCGGGGGTCCCTTTTTAGGATCTGCAAGGCATAATCTGACATGTGGGCCAATGTTCCCGGTGTCAATGATGCACTGCGAGTGCTAGGTGGAGGAGCACTTTCTGGCAAATCCACATCCCTCCAGTCATGCACAAACCCAGTACCAGACCTTGCCACGCCAACATTTTCTCTTGCCCCACGAGAAGCATCCTCCTCCCCTAAATAATCATCCCCATCATCATAATCCTCCTCCTCTTCCTCTTCTTTCTCCACCTCGTCCAGGAGGGGTCCCGGAGCAGACAATGGCTGACTGTCATCAAGGCTTCACTCTTCCTCATCATCCTCGGCTGCAGACACCTGCTCCTTAATGTGTGTCAAAGTTTGCATGAGCAGACGCATAAGTGGGATGCTCATGCTTATGATGGCGTCGTCTGCGCTTACCAGCCGTGTGCATTCCTCAAAACACTGAAGGACTTTACAGAGGTCTTTCAGCTTCGACCACTGCACACCTGACAACTCCATGTCTGCCCTCAAAGTGCCTGCCCGTGTATCCTCTCACAAATATATTACGGCCTGCCTCTGTTCGCACAGAAGCTCAACCATGTGCAGGGTGGAGTTCAACCTTGTTGCAACGTCGATAATTAGGCGGTGCTTGGGAAGGTGGAGCAATCGCTGCAGCTTCTGCATACGACTGGAGTGTACCGGCGACCAGCGGATGTGCGAGGACAGTCTTCGAACCTTATGGAGCAGGCCTGTTAACTCTGGATAATTATTGAGGAAGCATTGCACCACCAGGTTCAAGGTGTGAGCCAAGCAAGGTATATGTCTGAGTTTTGAAAGGGCTATGGCTGCCACAATATTCCGGCCGTTATCACTAACTACCTTGCCTGCCTCAAGATGTAGACTGCCCAGCCATGACTCAGTTTGTCGCTGAAAGTAGTCGGCCAGTACCTCCTTGGTGTGTCTGTCGCCCAAACACATCATCTTCAACACAGCCTGCTGACGCTTTCCACTAGCTGATCGATAGTGGGACACCTCGTGTGCAACACTGGCAGCTGCGGATGGAGTGCTCATGCGACTGCGCTCTGTGGACAAGCTTTCGCTTCTGGAGGAGGAGGAGGGTCGAACGCCTACAGCCAACTGTTTCCTATACCGTGGGCTAGGCAGCACTGTCCCACCACCGCTGTCCCCTGTGGACCCTGCATCCACCACATTAACCCAGTGCGCAGTGATGGACACAAAACGGCCCTGGCAATGCCTACTGGACCATGCATCAGTTGTGAGGTGCACCTTTCCACTCACTGATTGCTTGAGTGCATGGACAATGCGGTCTTTCACATGAAGGTGGAGGGCTGGGATGGCTTTGCGAGAAACGTGGCGACTGGGTAGGTCATAGCGTGGTACTGCGTAGGCCATGAGGTCGCGGAAAGCTGCGCTTTCAACCAACCGGTAGGGCATCATCTCTAACGAGATTAGTTTGGCAAACCCAGTGTACGCGGATGAGAGGATGAGTACTTTCTTGTCCTACTCAGTCTCTGGTAGGGTGAGCTGGACTTGAGAGCTGCATATGGTGGAACTAGCGGTGGACATGGCGGACTGAGAGAGGGTTGATGATGGTGATGGAGCTGGTGTTCTTTCTGATGGCCTAGATTCAGCCTTTCATTGCAATAATATTTTGATTCCCTGACTGCTTTGGCCATGCGACGACACCTCAACATTTGCTGCTGGTGGTGTGCTAACTGGTGGGCTTACAGTGGGGGAAACAATGTAGCATTGCTGACTACCTTCTTTGGGAGCAGTTGCACATGTGGTACGTGAGTTTTGGTAGTCCGTCCACGCTTGCAAGTGCATGGTGGTTAAATGTCTAAGCATGCAACTGGTATTCAAATTTCTCAGATTTTTCCCTCGGCTAAAGGTCTTTGCGCACTTCTTACAGATAATCTTTGCCTGATCATTAGGATTTTGTTCAAAAAAGTGCCACACTGCACTCTTCCTACTATGGAAGACATTTTGAGGCCTTGCACGCTGTGCTATTTTGACCATCTGGCCAAGCTGTCCTGCAACTCTTTTGTTTTTTGGATCCCGTTTTTGGACTGCTCCAGGCCTGCCAGATAACAGCTGCTGCGATGTCGATGCCTGCTGCGGATGCTCCTCCTCCTCTTCTGAGCTATTGGCAGTGGCACCCTCTTCCCCCAATGGATGCCAATCTGGGTCAACAACTGGGTCATCCATCACCTCCTCTTCAATGTCCTGTGCACCTTCCTCTGTGTCACAGTGTATGGTGGTATAGTATGCGGGAAGGGGCACCTGAGTTTCATCAGGGTCAGATTCTGGCTCAGTACACTGCAAGGACAATGTAGTGCTCTGAGTGAATGTACCAGCAGAAAAATCTAGCAGTGGCTGTGCATCAGTGCACTCCATGTCAGATTCATCTTGGCCTGGGTAATTCACAATTTGACTTGATAACCCAGGCATGGTATGAGAAAAGAGCTCCATGGAGTAATCTGTAGTGTGGACTGCCGCATCCTTCACTTTTGGTAGGGGTGAAGGACACAAGGAAAGGTGTTGTTCCTGACCAGGAGCCTCCACTGACGACGCAGTGCTTTTATTTTTTGAAACTTCAGAAGAGGAGGTGATAGAGCTGGAGGCTGTGTCAGCAATGTAAGCCAAAACTTGTTCCTGAAGCTCCGGCTTTAAAAGCGGTTAACCTACTCCCAGAAAAGGGAGCCTACGAGGCCTTGTGGAGCCAGACAATGATGCAGGCTCACCACCTCCTGCCTTAGGTGCTATTGTGCTTTTGCCACTACCAGCAGAAGCACCACCACCAACACCACAATCAAGACCAGCTGGCAACCCCCGCCCTCTTCCACGGCCTCTTCCACGATACTTCCTCATTTTTTTGAAAAAGTACCCAAAATAACAACAGCTATATGGTACTGTAAAACAAGGTAGAGGGTGTATAGAGTATTGGTGAGAATTTGAAGCTCACTGTAGATTGGAGGAGGCTGAACTATTGTCTCAAGCCCAGGAGAGATTACACCGCAATGTAACAGGCTGAAATTGGATGCTGTATGACAAGCTGGATGGTGTATAGAGTATTGGTGAGAATTTGAATCTCACTGTAGATTGGAGGAGGCTGAACTCTTGTCTCAGGCCCAGGAGAGATTACAGCGCAATGTAACATGCTGAAATTGGATGCTGTATGACAAGGTGGACGGTGTATAGAGTATTGGTGAGAATTTGAAGCTCACTGTAGATTGGAGGACGCTGAACTATTGTCTCAGGCCCAGGAGAGATTACAGCGCAATGTAACATGCTGAAATTGGATGCTGTATGACACGGTGGACGGTGTATAGAGTATTGGTGAGAATTTGAAGCTCACTGTAGATTGGAGGTTGCTGAACTATTGTCTCAAGGACCAGGAGAGATTACACCGCAATGTAACAGGCAGAAATTGCCTAGTGTATGACAAACTACAAGGTGTATATAGAATTGGGCAGAATTGGATTCTCCCTAGAGTGTAGGTCTGTAAGAACGGACAAACTTCTCAGTTTTTTCTTACAGTCACACCCAGATAGCTTCAATTTGGCCGTGATACCAGCCGGTACACGGTACTGTGTGAGGAGCGTACACCGCTGTACGGTGTGTGTATGTAAAATTGTCAAGCTCCGTGTTTTTGTATACGGACCGACATGCTGTCTCTGTCTAGTTTTGAATGTAATCAAACAGCAGATATATGAAACTGTTTGAAAAACGGACAAAACTCTAAGGTGTAGGTCTGTAAGAATGGACAAACTCCTCGGCTTTTTCTTACAGAGTCACACCCAGATAGCTTCAATTTGGCCGTGATAACAGCCTGTACACGGTACTGTGTGAGGATCGTACACGTACACCGCTGTACAGTGTGTGTATGTAAAATTGTCAAGCTCCGTGTTTTTGTATACGGACTGACACACGCTGTCTCTCTCTAGTTTTGAATGTAATCAAACAGCAGATATATGAAACTGTTTGAAAAACGGACAAAACTCTAAGGTGTAGGTCTGTAAGAATGGACAAACTCCTCGGCTTTTTCTTACAGAGTCACACCCAGATAGCTTCAATTTGGCCGTGATAACAGCCGGTACACGGTACTGTGTGAGGACCGTACACGTACACCGCTGTACAGTGTGTGTATGTAAAATTGTCAAGCTCCGTGTTTTTGTATACGGACTGACACACGCTGTCTCTCTCTAGTTTTGAATGTAATCAAACAGCAGATATATGAAACTGTTTGAAAAACGGACAAAACTCTAAGGTGTAGGTGTGTAAGAACGGACAAACTCCTCAGCTTTTTCTTACAGAGTCACACACAGATAGCTTCAATTTGGCCGTGATAACAGCCAGTACACGGTACTGTGTGAGGAGCGAACACCGCTGTACGGTGTGTGAAAAAATGAACCCTCAGTAACTTACCAGGACAAAACAATAACATTTGGATTGCTTTGAAAAAAGCAGTTTGAACACCAGTGTGCACACAGCAATGCAGCTAGCCTTAAAAGGCAGCCTAATCACCACCAGCGCTGCTGCACAAAAGCAAAAATCATCACCTTTCACTGCACACTAACTACAGTGAAAAGCGCTATCAGCAGAAGCAGTTTTTTTTTTCTTTTGGCCTTCCTAACGCTCTCCCTACAGAATCAGCAGCAGCTCTCCCTATTCTAAGATCAGCATAAGTAAGATGGCGTTCGGCGTGCACGCCCTTTTACACCCCCTGTGATGCCATGCAAAGCAAGCCAATCACTTGCATGCCCTTCTCAAAGATGGTGGTGACCGCTGCCTATGTCATCACGCTGCCCGCTGCCTATGTCATCACGCTGCCCACAGTGTCCGTTCTTCCTGATTGGCTGAAAAAGGGCGCTAAAGCATCTTTTGAAACGCGACTTTGGTGCGATGGTCGCCGACCTCGTTGCCGACCTCATGCTAAGGTCGGGTTTCGTTTCATGAAACCCGACTTTGGCGAAAGTCGGCGACTTTTGAATTTGTTCGACCCATTTCGCTCAACTCTTCTGATCTGTCATGTTGGGGGTTGTAGTATTCTATTTATGAATATTATTATTATTTATTTTTAGAGCAGCACTGATTCCATGGTGCTGTATGGTTAACAAACCAATAGTGACAGACTGGTACAAACGGAACAGGATCCTGCTCTCTGAGGCTTACACACTACAAGATAATGGGGAAGGAAACAGCAGGTTGGGGGTTGTGGCAGAAATGGTGGTGGTGAGGTAGCGGCCCTACTGCTGGGTTTTTGCCTTCCTATGGCCCCCTCCATGTCTTCTGGTATCTGCTCCATGCTTTGGACACTGTGCTGACAAACACAGCTTCCCTTCTTCCCACAGCTCCCATTGATGTGCCATCCTAGATGAGCTGCATTACCTGAGCAACTTGTGTGGGTTGTAGACACCGCCTCATGCTACTGTACAGTACCTCTAGGGGCGAGAGCAAATACAAAATGCAAAAGTGACCAAAACAGCCAAAAAGGAAGAGAACAGAGAAATGGTCTGTGGGTTGTCTTGCTATTTGTCTATCATTTCTACCTGTTGTCTGTTCCATTTGCAGAACAGCAGGAGAAATTCAAAATGTGACTGACTTGGAGTTAAACAACACAATGCAAGTGTTGCCTTTATTTTTTAAGCAGTGTAGGATTAGTAGGGGGAATGGGAGACAATGAAGGGATTTGCAGAGGGGAGAAGCAAAGAAGTATCGAGTAGAGAGTTGGATTAGTCAGGCAGCAGAGTTAAGGATGGAATTGCGAGGTGTCAGAGTGTTAGCAGGGAGGTCACAGAGGAGGATGCTGCAGCCTCTGGAGATGATTCAGGGTTGAGGAAAGGATGCATTCTGGAAATATTTTTGAGTTGGAGGCGGCAGGAGGTGGCGAGAGGGTTACTCTGAGGCAGTGGACTTGTGTTATAGATGAAAGCATGATGTAATTTATTATGATAGATTAGGTAGGGGATTAGGTGAGATGCAGGAAAGATGATAAGTTCTGTTTTGTCCACAATGAGACTTAGGTAGTGAGAGAAGAAGGAGGATATGGCTGATGGATGCTCTGGCTGATGGATGCTCTGGGATTCTGGACAGCAGAGAGGTGATGTCTGGGCCGGAGAAGTAGCTCTGAGTGTCATCAGTGTAAAGATGGTACTGGAAGCAGGGTCGGACACCTGCTGGCATACTGGCCAGCATCTGCCTATGGCCCCCATTGCTCAAGGGGCCCCCCAGCCAGTGACGTGTCGCTAGTAGAAGCAGACCCAGCTGCTATGGGGCCCCTGAGTAAGGGGGTCCCTCCTGGTGCCAGCAGAGTAGCAGCTGGAGACAAGAGCCTGTCCCCGCTGCTAAAGATAAATTAATATTCACGTTTCTCCAAACCCCCATGGGCGTGGAGAGGAGTGAATACCATTTCACTTTTATAGCGGGCAGTGTTAGCCGCAGGCTGAGGCTATCACTGCCCGCAGGAGCGGACATACCGCATGTGATATACCCCGGAGGTGGACCACTGCAGAGCGGCTAACCTTGAGGACAATGGCTGGGCAGGGAGTGATCCCTTCAGCTAGGCAGCAGAGTGGAGCTGCAGGGATCCGATGCCATCCTGCTTCCTGCCTGACACTTCCTGTCTGACACAGCGCAGCTGAATGACGTCATCATTCAGAGCAGCTGTTTAAGAGAGAAAGCTGCCGGGATGTGCTGCGGCTGCAGGGAATGTGTGGAGAGGTGAGTGGTGCTGTGTGCGTGTCTATCTGGCTGCGTGCAGTGCGGTGCTTTGTGTCTGTGTGTGTGAGAGTGGTGTGCTGCTGTGTGTGTGGTGCTGTGTGTGTGAGAGAGTTGCTGAACGTGTGTATTGGAGATTGGCAATGATGTGGGTGATGGAAAGAGCAGTAATGGGGTGGTGGGGGAGAAGGCAATGTTGGTGATGGAAAGGATGATAGGGTCGTTGGGGAGGAAGCAATAATGGAGGTGGTAGAATGGGCAATGATGGGGTGATGGGAAGAAGTCAATGATGGTTGTGGTGGAAAGGACAACAATGGTGGTGGGGGGGAGCCAATGATGAGGTGTTGGAATGGGAAATGATTGGAGTGGTGAGGGAGATAGCAATGATGGTTGTGGTGGAAAGGACAATGGTGGTGGGGAAGGAGGCAATGATGGAGATGGTAGAATGAGCAATGATGGAGGTAGTGGAAAAGGCAATGATAGGGGGGAGGGTGAGAAAGCAACGATGGAGGTGGTGATGAGGACAATGATGGGGTGGAAGGGGAGAACAATTATGGAGGTGGAGGGGGACTGCATTATACCCTATGAGGAGGGCTGCATTATACCCTATGAGGGGGCTGTGTTAAACTTTATGAGGGGGCTACATTATATTTTGTGGGGGGCTGCATTATATTCTGTATGGGGGCTGCATTATTCTCTCAGTGGGCTACATATTATATGAAGTAGGCTGCATTATGCCATATGAGAGGGCTACAGTATATTCTATGGGGGGCAACCTTATGAGGGGGTTGAATTATACTCTGAGGGGGCTACATTACACTCTGTGAAGTGGCTGTATTATACCCTATGAGGGTGCTACATTATATTCCATGGGGGCTACATTATACATTATGAGGGGTTTTCATTATATTTTGTGGGATGCTGCATTATACCCCATGAGGGGGGCTGCATTATATTCTATGAGGGGGGGCTGCATTATTTTCAATGAGGGAGGCAACATTACATTCTATGAAGAGACTACCCCAACCCCTGCTATATAATTAAGACATGATATTAGCGCGTTTTAGCACACAATTGGTGGTCAGGTATTTATTTCTATGTAGATACATAGTGGGCCCCAAAAATGCTTTTCTCTGGTGGGCCAAAGGTGCTCCAGTCCAACGCTGACTGAAAGCCATGGAAGTTTTTAAGTGGTCCCAGGCCAAAGGTATAGATGAGGAAGAGTAGGGGGCTCATGACATAACCTGGAAAGGACAACCATAAAGGAAGCATGGGATGGGGTAGTAGTGTGGAAGTAGGAGACGTTAAATGTGAGATATGAGGAGATCCAGAAGAAGGCAATGTCTTTGATGCCAAGGGAAGAGAGGATCTGCAGTAGCAGGGAGTGGTCGACTGTGTCGAAGGCAGAGGAGGGGTCTAAAAAAGCATAAATTGTTTGCTAGCTTTGGCAGTTAGTTAGTAATTTGGGTCAGGGCAGTTTAAGTGGGGCAGAAGCTGGATTGTGGGTTGTCAAATAGTGAGTTAAATGAAAGGTGGGAGGAAAGTTCAGCATGGAAACTGTCATGGGTTTACCACAACAGAGAGAAGCCAGAAGACCACAGTGTCTGATTTCTCCTACTCCTCAACTGATTAGAAGCACTTCACCTTCATATGAAATGGTGTAAATTTATTTTAGCAGTGCAAAGGTTAATCTGCTCAGCTGAGAGCTCCTGAAAACTTTCCTGCATTAAGGCTCTCAACTGTGCACTACTAGCCACTCCCATCTCCTATATAATCTGGGTCTGGCTAGCACACATTGTCAGGGATAGCTTATGCTGTATGGCTGGTGGTTGCTGGTGGTTATTACTGAAGAAGGCATTTGGTGGATTTATCTGTTACTGTTGCTCGGTTTTGAGTGTGTGATAATTCCCTTTCTTCTACTTTGACTTAATCCCATCAACCACTCCCCGTTGCATTCTTCTGTTATATAGTACACACACATGCAAAAATATAAATGTTATACAAGAAATATAATGGCCCATATATGAGCTTACACTCTACAGGGGAGAGAGAAGACCCCACTGATCATAAGAGCTTACCCTCTACAGGAGAGAGAGGACCCCAATGACCATAAGAGCTTACATGGCACCAGAATCATCACTGGCAAATAACTATGTCACTAGAGCCACTATCAGTACATGAATACAGCACAATAACCAGCATCAGGAGATAAATGCATCACCAGAATCATCATCAGTACATGAATACATCACGAGAACCACAGCCAGTAAATAAATACACCATCAGCATCATCATCAATATATGTGTACACCACCAAAACTAACCACCATCAGTACTGTTGGGGTGATCTCGTAATGTGAGATCTTAATGACTGCCTGCCTCTGACCTGATAAATATGAGCCGAATGCATGCATAGAAGAAGGACATCAGACACAAGGTCAGGTGTGCTCCTCTCTTGGCCAGTGCTGTCACAGAACTGACTTTATTAGTATAAACAAAAGACCATTGCTCAGCTTCTCCGGAGCCATTGTTCCAGTCTGTATAAGGTCCGTGCTAAGTCTATTCCACATATGGTCTTCAGTGTATCCTCATCACATTCCAAGGATTCCAGGGCATAGTTCCAGCAAATAGATGCCATCTTGCCACACCACGTCTGAACTAGCTTATGTTAGGTTAATAATTGATTTCATTAGCCATTCTCTCCTTCACAGTACAGCAATAAGTTGTATTGTCAAGTCAGGCCCATATACATTTGCATCTCATGAACCAACAACTCCCAGTATGTATCAAACAATGATAAGGAGATGCTGGGAGTGGTTGTTATCAGTCATTATCAGACTGCGGACCATGCAGGAACCACAATACTGATGAAACGCAGGCATATGTAAATGTTTACACCCAGGTACCTAATAGGGGACATCTTCTCTGATTGAGTGGTTTCTTCTTATTTCCATCTTGACCAGATGCCATGATGACTTTTCACATCCACAGCTGTTCTCTGCAGACTTCTCTCTTCTCCAATCTTCTGGAGCACATCCCCTCATGGTGACCTTAAAAGTCAGTGTTACTAGATTGCCTTCTGCACAAAAAATATCTGTCCATACTATGCCCTAAATAAGCCTCCTATGGTGTATGGCCTCTACACTGTCTGCCTTACTAATCCACAACCACATTACTGTGTGCCATTATCAGCTATAACTGCTACAATGTCATTTTTTCTTCTCCAGCAAGATGGCGTCGCCGCCACCTGCGCAACAGCAGCTATTGGATCTCTATACAAACCGATATCTGCTGCTGTGCAGGCTCCCCGGCGCCATTCTCAAAATGACTTTCTTTTTTTTCCCTCGCTCAAGTAAATCTGCAAAAGGCATTCAGTGCACAGTAACCATGCGACTATGATGAAGCGCATTTATCATGCAAACTGCGGGGCAGGGCAGTGAGAGATCAGTGGGGGGTCAGTAGTCTGCATTATGAATATCTCATCGGAGCACCACATACATGAACCCCGTCCTAGGGCACGAGAATCTCATTAATATCAAACTGAAAATAAAGATTTAGAAACAGCCACAAGACGGCTTTCATCAACCAAGGCATCATTTTATTCAGTATAACAGCACCGACCTGACATTGTGTGTAGGTCACTATGCACAATCCTGCTGACAGGTTCCCTTTAAGTAGGCGGCTTTATATCACAAGAGTGGATTTCGTTAGGAAATGGATAAGGCAAAAATGGAGCATTACAGAACAGAAGAAATTACTAAAGAGAGTGATAAAATATGACGGTGTGGTTTTGCTCCTCTCAGAATTTTGAAAATTGTGTGAACAATTGGAAAAAAAATGTGGAGAGCATTAAACCTCGGGGGAGAGATAATCAACAGCTTAAACATCAGTGAGTTTTTTATTTTTAAATATTTGCTTATGTGGGTTTTTCATTATTATTTTTTTCTGAACAATTAGAAAAAGGTTGTGAGTGAAGGAATTAGGCCGGGGTCTCACTCGCGAGTGCAATGCAAGAAAAGTGTGCGAGTCTCTCGCCTCAATCCCCGGCACTGCCACCGGTGGCTCGGAGCAGAGCGTTCAGCTGCAAAGAAATACATGCAGCCGCACACTCCGGTCCCGAGTGCCAGCGGTAGTGCCAAGTATTGAGGCCAGAGACTCTCGTGAGTGTCTCGCATTGCACTCGCAAGTGTGACCCCGGCCTTAGGAATATTGTTGTTTTTATCGGATTTCCTCTTTTTGTATCTGTACAGTATGTTTTGTACAATAAAGTTGTAAAATTCAAAAAATGAGCAAACAATTGCAGCATTCTAATGATGTCACAATGGGCTGGAGGCTATAGAATGCCCCGTCACCCAGGGTTCCGTTGAGGGTTTTAGTAGGCGTTTGTGGAGAGAGGAGTGTTGTGAGCGACTTGTGCAAATATGATGCCAAGAAAGCGATTTAAGAGTATTATAGTTCTCTGTGATGCCGAGGACAGCAGCGATGATGACGATTTACATCAGGTGAGTATCATTTTATATTCTTAAATGAATAAAAAATATTTGGGATAAAAGTTCAAGAAAAGATGGTGGGACAGAAAATAGCGCTCCAAGTAGATGAGGCGATAACTCGGATCATGATTGCAGAGTAAAGACTGCGTCACTTGTAATATTTGTGACAATATGTCCATGTACTGGATACATAACATTGCATGAAGACACATAAATGTCACCACCGCCCCTATCCATAGCCTAACCATAAGTGTCCCATACCCCCGCTATACTCTGTACGTGGAATAAGCACAGTGGAGACCACACTCATATCGCTGCCCACCTGTAATCAGTGGAATATGGGGTAAGATTATAGATTGGAGATGTTCATGGTTATAGATTCTATCTGACATGTTTGCCATTTTTTCAGTCTCATCGAAGAAAGAGGCCAATACCGAGGTCTCCAGGCCAAGATAACACCACTGGCTTCAATTCGGGCCCGACTCCGAGTTTACCAGGTACTGTAACCCTAATCTAGTGAAGTCTCTGATGTATTAATAAGCCATTGTAGTCACCGGGTGCAGATCACGTGCACATTGTGGTCAGGGCTTGGATTTATCTTTATTATTCGTCTATGGTAGAGTTTATAGCAAACATTTCTGTTCAGCATTTGGTCAGGAATATTCATGCAGGCGTTATAAAGTCAGGCAGAAATGGGATCTGGGGATTGCTTCTCATGGTGGCCATGTACAGGGCAGATTACTGGAGCTGAAGGTGATTGTTTTGCCCCATGTACCTATAGGGAAACACTGGATAATTTATTAGGATTTATTTCTTTTGATATTGAGCCTCGGTCGTTGCTATTACAATATTCTAATAAGAGAGTTATATTGTGTTTCCCCCACAGATCTGAGTTTACCACCAACAGATCATGGTCCGGACAGTACCACCTGGTAAGACACGTTTCCTCCATTACTAAGTACAAGATGGGGATTAATGATTAATGGTGGCTCATTACCTGTTACATTTATTCCACAGCTCCGATGACATCATTATTGATGATGATGATGATTCCAATAGAGCAGCAACTTCCATGTATAATAGTAAGTTATTATTTCTAGACACAATCCAGGTTTATGTTATTGTAGAGGTAACAATTACTTTTCTGTACTGTCACAGGTCAGTTTCCAAATCTAACAATTACAAGGGCGCTGATCAGGAGTTGGAACAGCGAGCCACCTGGGAAATGTGCTGTAAATGCCAGTGTCAGAGAATGACAGCAGCATTTAACAGGTGAACAGAAGCAGGCAGAGCTCCAATCCACTCTCGGCTGTCAGAGGCAGATGATGGCTGAATGACACAACCATCATCTGCCATGAAAGAGGCGGGCTCAACTCCTTAGCCATCTACATTCATTCTCTACTGATGAGCGTCGTACATGGTTGCTAAGGTGTTAAATTACAGATACCTTACAGAGGTAATCCTATTTTACGCATGCTTGATTGGTGTGGATCCTGTGTCTCGGATATTTCCATATTGGGAGAGCAAGTCACCGCCATGTTGACTTATGGCCATTGTTATCCTTAGAGAATTTATTACAGATGTGCAGTACATTTGCTTGTGTCTTTTTGGAAACCCAATAGACATCAATGGAGAAATCCCTGCACCAAGGCATCCCACATCTCCATTAAAACCATGGAGGCTACCATGAATCAGCAAATGAGGTGAAAATGGATCCCTACCATTTGAGGCTCCACCCTCCGGCCATAGAGGACATGTTCACTTCTGATCTTGTACTGAGCACATACAACATTACTAAGGATATATTACCTGAGCAACAGGTGGGATAGACATCTGAGAAAGTTTATGGACCCTGATGTTGCTGAACCCCATTAATATATCAGATCCTGATCTGAAGGGAAGATCCTGTGGATTTCTGGTGGTCTGGTCAGCTATGTGTTCTGCTCTGGTCGGATCCCATATTCATAGTCTTATTAGTCCTCTACACTGTATATTTATAGACCCCTCTCTAGTACGGGCCTGCATACTAACACGTCTGATTTGAGCCTTATAAAAAGTATTTTCACTCTTCCATATTTCTGTACAGATCATTTACCATCTGACAGCGAGGAGAGCTCCGCTACAGAGGAGAGGTAAGTTAGATCCATCTACCTCTATATAAAGCCATGAACTAGGCGAGATGTTTCCTGTGGATTTATATATTATTCCTTATCTTTGGCAGGACACCACGATGTAACATCCCTGGCTGTTTCCTGGAAGAAATTATTTCTCCTCCTTCCATCTATGTTACCCACTTCCAGGAAAATAAGGAGGAGCTGGTGGAGCGACTGTACAACTTGTACAACCGGACAGTCTTCGATAATAAGGTATCACATCTTGTCATGGGTTTCTGGGTGATACATGACTTCTCTATTATCTCCCCCTTTAAACAATCAATTCCCAGAAAAATGGCTCTAACTTTCTGAAAGGCAGATTCCTAACCCCATTGTCATGTTTCTGTAACATAGCTATTGAATATCTCAGGTAAATCTCACTTAGTTTGGTGAATGCCGTCACCCTCTTCCCATCTGTGGGACGAGAGGAAACCTTAGATGATCCACCATGCAGAGACAAAAAGATTAGCATTTTTTGGCTTGACGTTCAAAGGATTTTTACATTTATTTATAAAAAACATTTAGTTGATATTTGGACATTTTAGAATAAGGTTATTTTTATTTTTGTTCTCACATCTTGGACTTCTCGGTAGACCCCGTGCCCCATACAAGTAGACCAGTGCTGTAAATGACATATGAGAGTTGGGGACTTTGTAAGATTGGGGGTCAAAGAGTTTACAGATGTAATGGAATTTGTTTTCTTTATTTTAGCTCCCTTTGAAAATGGACATTTTGTGGAGCAAGAGGCTGAGAGCATCCGCCGGCCAATGCTGTAATAGGCTGCAGGACAACCTCCGTTTCTCATATATTGAGCTTTCTGAAAAAGTCTGCGATTCTGCCGGTAGGTTTCACATCACATCCATCCTACAGCTTCATAAGACAACCTGTATACAGGGCAAAAAATCTGCTACTTGTTATGCAGAACATCTTACAAACTCATTATACATACTGTCATAAGAAAAACTAAGTACACCCTCTTTTAATTCTAGGATTTTGCATATCAGGAGAAAATAAAAAAAAGTATCAGCTCCATAGAAAGTCCTAAAAGTAGGGAAATACAATCTCAGAAAACAACGTGAAAAAAATATATTGCATCATTATTTAACAAAAAGTAGGCCAAAAGGCAACAACGGTGTGTGATAAAGTACACCGTCGATGCAACTTCAAGTTATTGCTGCTAAAGATGATTCTAAAAGCTATTGATTGATGGGGTGTACTTATTTTTTTACTCTCTGCTTCTGCATTTTGAAGTAGGTTTCGGTAAATAAATAACGGCACGGTTGACTTGTCACGTGTTGTTCATCTCATGATGTATTTTGTATTTTGTCCTGCTATGTAAAACCAAATAGTTCAATCAGGGTGTACTCAGATTTTGTCATAACTGTATAACCTCTTGTTTTAGAGCGAGTACGATCCACACTTGCGCATGAGATGTGCCATGCCGCCACTTGGATAATCAACGGTGAACGCAAAGACCACCATGGCTTGTTATGGCAGGCTTTCACAGGAAGGGTAAACCTTATCCATCCCGAGCTGCCAAAAGTGACGGAATATCACAATTATACCATCAACTACACCTACAAGTACAAATGCCACCGGTGTGATAAAGAGTAAGTGGATTTTATGACCCATCTCCTCCGGACACACAATCACTGCGGAGAGACGTCCGTGCGGTTCTGTTGGTGGAATGCTTTCATACTTTACTACTATCAGAGCGGACTGACGTCTGGGGGGCGGTAGGGTTTAGGATGCTACGTGTTATATTTTCTGTGCTGGGCCAGTTCTTAATATATTGATTTCAATTTGTTCTTGTTAATATAATCCATGGTGTTAATGAACGTTCATTCCAGTCCAGTAACCAATATTCCTCTTATCTTTGCAGAATTGGGCGATTTAGACCAATAGCTGGCAATAAACGTAAATGCCGCCGGTGCGGAGGACGAATGCGACAACTACCCAGCAGCTAAACATGTAACTATTCTTCAGAATATTTAGTCTCTAATTTGGTTTCTTTAAAATGTAAAGTTGAGACACTTTTATATATTTTCCCCTGAGTAGCGAGACAATGAATATCTGTGTTCATCACCAGCAATTAGCGGTAAAGATCCAGAATCCGTCCTCATAGGTTCCAGATAAGCCCCGGTTACATTTCCCATAACTTGCTGGCTATGGAATGATTGACCATTCCCAGCAATTATCTACAATGCTCTGGAAAACCTTCTATGAGTTTACGCTTTGTTGGATGTAATTATTTTCTTTCTATTTTCAGGTTCATTATTGGAACAGTGAGATTCCTCTAAATATTGTCATCTCATCCACCTGTGATGGAGGTAAGAACGAATCTTCCATTATTGTCAGCAATCAATAATAAAAGTGAATTTTACAATATTGAGAATCTGGAGTCTCTAATTTAGTCTTTTATTGAGTTTTATCATTTAAAGATTAAATACTTTTATATATTTTGCCTTTTTCCACCACCGTGTAGGGAGACAATCAGTTTACGTCTTCATCACAAGCAGCGAACAGCAAACATTCAGAATCCACCTCTTCTGATGGACACAAAGCTTCTGACGGGCGTTTTCCAGGTAAATATTTCGGTGCTTTTCCTCCAATCATTCTTGTTTTCAAGAAGTGCAACAGCGAGGACAGTGTAAGCAAGGTGTCATAACAGAAGAAATGCAATATCGGTTTTATTACTGCATTTATTTGTTCTAATTATTATTTTTTCTTGCTGCACAATTTTTAAATTCTGTCTGAGAAAGGAAGTTATCAGCCTACTGCTGCGGAGGAATCTCCAACACCCAGTCTGACGGGCGAGATGAGCCCCTCTGACATGGCATGCCGTATAGATCTATTGTGAGTGCTCTCACCATAGCCGTATGGCTCATGTCGCATTTATCTCACATTACACTATTATTGGCAGCTTCCTATTTCCAATCTCCACATTGGCCTTCTTTGTAGACAATATATAATGCAATATTTCAGGTCTATTTCACCTTCAGCTGATGACCAGGAATACAATGCTGAAGTTCCTTCTCTGAGTTTGTTTCTTTTGATCACCAGTACCTTTTGTCAAGTTTTTTAAAAACATCTTTTAATTGTTTTCAGGTTAATGAGAAAGGCGACTTATCGCTTCTACACAGGCATGACACATCGTGGAAGAAAACCGTGAATTCCGGCCCCGACCTGCGCTGAGAACAGTTTCCAAGACCTGGAGAATCTCTACAAGTGCTTTATAATCAGAGCTGCCCAGCAATGGATATGGCGCTGGACATTTGAACTTCAATAGTCATCAATTGCTTTTTTTTTCTAATTTTTCTGAGTTAGATATAAATACCATTAAAAAATGAATATATTAATTCTTTCTAGTTTGGGATTTTTGTTCTGCAAAACGATGGCTGTTGATAAACATATTACAATCAATGTTGTCTACTTGTGATATTCAGCCACAATCCGCCTCGCACAATCGAGAGGAGCGGAGCTTTGTCTGCTGCTGTTAAACTGTTAAATGCAGCTGTCAATCTGTGAGAGTTGCATTTCACCCCTTAACGTCTAATGACGGACACAGTCCATCATGGCTGGGTGTCAGTTTCCGCACCAGGACGGACAGTGTCCATCATGCATGTAAAGTGTTACTAAAACTTGCAAACACCCAGTGATAGTTCAGTGCCGGCAGATGTGTATGACAGCTGAGAGGCACGGAAAGAGGTAGCGTAGTTACCAGGGGGGCAGAGGGTGTTGTTGCCTCGGGCCCCTTGCTTTGAGGGGGCCCACCCAGAGCTACTGCCACTGAGTATACCAACTGAGAAACTGGGTCTGAGCAGAAAAAGTAACTTAATGTGCATGCAAAATGTAATTGCATATGAACACATGACCTTTACACAGAGAAAACCAAAAACAAAACACAAAACAAATATCCTGGAATAAAAAAGTAAAAAAATATATATTGCAAAAATTGCATGAAAGTAGTAATAGTAATAATAATGGTATTTAGTTAACATAATTTTGATCAAAATAATGTAGAAGCCATCCCGCCACATCACGGCAACCCTTGTGGGACAGTCCTAACTCTTGTATTTAAAACCTTTCCACTTGTCAAGTGACTCCAGAAAAGGGGCAAAAAATGTCCTCCAGATTGGCGTGCCTCGAGTCCAGATGGATCTGGACACTTAAAACTGTGCATCCTCATGGGTTGAATGAAAATTTAAGTTTTGCCCCTTTTCTGGAGTAGGTGTGTACTTTTTGTAATTAGCTGTTTTCTTGTCTTTTGTTTTTAACCTTCCTTTTGTTTTATCTTTTTTAGTATATACAGTGCTTAATATTGTGGATTCCGAAAGGTTTTTGTGGATACATGATGAAGTGGACCATATTCCATCATTTGGATCTTCACATTGAATAACGCCATGTGACGAATTTTACACTATGGACAATGGAGTTGGGGTTGTTATTATATGAATCCTACCGCTCATACGTCTTGGTATATTGTAGATATACCGTGAGACATGATGTTTACTAAAGTGTATTTCAACTCTATCTGGGCAATCTAATGTTCTGTATATACAGTTATACTTATATATCCATACTTATGATGGCATAAATTTTTATGTTATATTTTCTATGATTGCTCCAGGTATACCTTTGGTATTTGGATGTATATTAGGGTTATATGTGCGGGTTTGGCTATGAGGGCATCTCTTATTTCTATTTAGCAATAACACTGGTGCTGCGGGCAAAAAATAGGAAGAGGTTATTTATTTTTATATATTTTTTATATATATATGGTTACATCAATATGCTCATTATATTTGGCTTTTGCTATTTATTTACCTTTTCCATTGCATGCAGCACCAGTGTTTTATCTGTTATCTATTATTTTTTACTATTCTTGATAATATACTGGCGATCTCATCCCTCAGACCGGCTATTTCTGCCTTTTTGATATGCTGGATCTTTTGCCCCTAACTAATATGGCGCCTATCCATACATGTTTGTTATGCGCATGCCCGATCTACATTGTGTGACTTGTTGGTCCCTCCTCCCGGCCGGCGCATGGCGGCTTTGGGCGTCCGGTCACGTGGGGCCCCACGTCATCCGGACGTCACGGCTGTCCATCTGCCGAGCGTGGGGGTGGGTCAACGGTTACCCGGGTAGCGCTGAATGACTTCCGTCCAATACATGGACTGGCCCTTCCGGTCTCTGCACTATAAGAAGCACTGAGGTTCATTGTCTTATAGCGCCCCCTGACGATGGCTCCCGAAACGCGAGTCGGGGCGGGTACCTGGTCCTTTCACTTGTCGCTGTGCACGGGCACTTGAACTGGTAATGTAGGACAGATTTATATTTCCTTGTCATGACCCTGTGTAATCCACTTTGAGGTTATTATTGTTATATATAGTGGGCCATCTTCCCACACTACTCTTTGTGTGTTATGACCGTGTGCCATATTACATGATGATATCACTGCTACACTGAGTGGGGTTTGTTCCCACTTTGAGTGGTTGTTATAACATCTCTGTGTTTCTTCCTTTTGTCCTTCCCATTTGGGTTATGCTTGATTGATATGTGAGGACTTCTGGTACCTTTTTTATGACAAGTTACCAACTGTTGCAATTTTTAATGGTATAGTCCCTTGCCCTGTATCCTAAATAAAGCAATTTTATTTATTGACCTGTTTGTTGTCAGGAAGTTTGTTCCTTTCTTCCTTCCCCTTGTAACTTTCATCAAGAAGAACAAGTCATGGATTTCCAATGACTTTTGCATTCCAGTCGCAGACATGGCAGACTAGGCATGGTGTCATTTTTAGTGTCATGCATTGATTTTGCGCTATTGCAGTCTGACACGTTTATTGTGGCTTCTGTGCCTACTGTTCCTACTGCTGCTGATGTTACAAACATTTTTTTTAAATGTGGAGACTCCAAGTTTGGTCTCCATATGGTGTGTTGCCTGTAGTGGAAGGGGTGTCACAGCACAATTATACTATTTCCACTCTGGGAAAATTGATGCCACTTTAGTGGTGTAGGACAATTATTTTTTGAAATGTGGAGACACAAAGTTGGGACTCCATCTGGTGGGTTGCCTGTAGTGGAAGGGATGTCAGAGGCCCATTATACTGTTTCTACTCTGGGAAATATAATGCAACTTTAGTGGTGTGTGACAACAATTTTTTGAAATGTGGAGACACCAAGTTGGGTCTTTATCTGTTGGGTTGACTGTAGTGGCAGGGGCATCAGAGGGTCGTTATACTATTTCTACTCTGGGGAATTTGATGCCACTTTAGTCGTGTAGGACAATTATTTTGTGAAATGTGGAGATTCCAAGTAGCGTCTCCATCTGGTGGGTTGCCTGTAGTGGAAGTGGTGTCAGAGGCGCATTATACTATTTCTAATATGGGGAAACTGATGCCATTTTAGTGGTGTGTGAGAATATTTTTTATAAATGTGGAATAGTTGTCAGAAGCCCATTGTACTGGTTCTACTCTGGGGAAATTGATGCCACTTTATTCGTGTGTGACAATAATTTCTTGAATGTTTGCACTCAAAGTTGGGTCTCCATCTCGTGGGTTACTTGTAGTGGAAAGGCTGTCAGAGGCCCATTGCTCTATTTCTATTTTGGGGAAATTGATACCACTTTATTGGTGTGTAGCAATTTTTTAAAAATGTTTGCACTACAAGTTGGAATTAGAGATGGTCTATTTCACCATGGATGGAAGACACCCCTTGTCAGAAAAGGAAAAGAGAAAACTAACAAAGGACACAGGCAGAGGCGCACATGAATGACAGTGGTTAGAGAGGTGTTAGTATTTTGATATTCAGGCTAAATATTGGTGAATAAACGTGAATTGTCAGCTCTGCTCATGGACCTTAAGGAAGAAGTTGTTCTTCATTTGTATCTGGATCCTCAGTGAAATGTAACAAATGTTTACAGATCTCTGAAGTCAACACTTACTTTCTGACCAGAATGGTTTTCTACATTTGCATAACATGAAGCTCACGGACCCACCATTTAAAAGCTCCAATGGGGTTCTATATCAGGGACAGGAAATTATTCATTTGAGGAAAGCGTTTGCAAATATCCAATTAGGAGAAGGAGCCACCACTCCTTCTGGGCATGAAATTCCACAAAGGCTTAGAACACGGTGGAGCTGGAGTTCCTATGTAGGGTAATGAAGTAGTTTGGGTTTGGTGAGAATTTTACTAGGTGGATCCAAGGCCGGAACAAGGTATTTTTGTGCCGTAGGCAGATGAAGCCGATGGTGCCCCCCCGATGAACTTTCAGTCCCTAAGTAAAGGAATGGGTCAGAGACTAAAGCGACAGGTCCCCTAACGCCCCTCTCCTTTCCTTCTGATGGGTTAAGTAGCAAGCTGTTAAGACTACTATCAATAGAATTTCTACCTTTTTCACTCAAAAATACCAGCAAAAGTAAAAAGAGTGATGTGATGTACTTTAGAGAAGTGGCTCAACAGGGAGTATTTTTTTTAAGATAGATATAGAATCATTCATTGTTTAAGGACCATTAAAAGAATACAAATCGCTATATTCATCCCTGACAGCCTATATTGTAAATCTCAGACCCAGTGATGGTCATGGAAACTAATATAGCTTAACTATAATGGGGGCTGTTTGCTTTCAGTTAAGATGTCCAGCATTTGGAAGACATCATAATAGAAACTAAACAGACCCTATTATAGATATAGGGATACATATGATGATTTTACTCCCATCAGGGTAGTTCTGGTGCCGTATTTCTGTATTGATGGTGCTTCTGCTGATGTATTCATGTATGGATGGTGGTTCTAACAATGTATTTATGTAGTAATGAATGTTCTGGTGACTGATTCATAACCAGAACCATCATCAATATAAAACCAAAATCATCCTCACTACATAAATTGAACACCAGAGCTATCACTAGTACATACATACGGCACCAGAACCATCATTAGTAAATAACTATGTCGTTAGAACTTCCATCAGTATATGAAAATGGCACCAGAACCACCATCAGTAGATAAATGCATCACCAAAAAGCTCATCAGTACAGGACTACATCACCAGAACCACTATCAGTACATTAATGTGTCACCAGAACCACAGCCAGTGAAATAAGTACAACATCAGCACCATTATCTACATAATTACGGCACCAGAACTGTAAGGAAAACACACGAGAGGAGAGATGGGGGATACGGAGCTTACACAGCCACAGCTCTCTGGCGCCCCCTTACCCTCAGGTCAGTCAGGGAACTCCACCTAGGTTAAGTAGTGGCCGGAGAGGCTGCCCTGTCATGTACTGGTTATCAGGGCACTCTGCAGTGATTGCTGTATATATATCACCAGTCCCAGTCCGGGAATATATATATACAGTATATATAAAAACCTCAAAAGACAAAGGCTAAATGTGTGCAGCTAGCTTTTTAACCCCTAGCTCGCCCCTCCAATATTTGCCATTGTCCCTCTGGGTTGGACTGATTTCTGCTCCCTTGAACTCTAGCTAAAATAAATCCCAATATTTAGGCTGGGTCATAACTTCCTAGCGGGAGGTTCAAATCAACGACTGCCATCTCAGTGCGTTCGTTGGGTCTGGAAAGATATTGAGAGTCCAAACTTGGGTCGGCTAAGTGGTTCTGGAGAGCCAGTCTCGATGCTTAGTATCTGGGGCAACTAGAAATATATGAGACAATGGTACTCTCATAATTCATCTCTAGGTGTCGGTGACGCTCAGTCTAGATCTTCCTTTGGTGATGGCCACCTTGCACAAAAGATAGCAGGCGGTTCTAGCTCTTGCTGTCATTAACACGTGGCCTCTAATTCTCTGACCAAATGGTGAAGTTCTGTTCTTTTGGGGATTTGTGTACTTATCCCAAGAGTGGGGGGCCACTTCAGGAGTGGAGGAAGATCTCTGGACAATATATTGGGCCTGAATAGTACATCCAAAATGGAGTCTCCCTCATCCCTCACTTGGGGCTGTTTGGTTTCAGTTAATATGTCCAGCATTTGGAAGACATCATAATAGAAACTAAACAGACCCTATTATAGATATAGGGATACATATGATGATTTTACTTCCATCATGTTAGTTCTGGTGCCGTATACCTTGTGAGAATCAGGGAGGAATAGTGGATGAGGGCAGGTATATCTCGCCCAGATACCTTTCCTATGTGGCCTGGTCCGGTCAGTATCTCACCTGGTGACTAATGAATAATGGGAAGCGGATATAAAAGGAGGCCAGGTGGTGTGTTAGTAGCTCAGCCTGGGGAACACAGAGAGCCTGTCTGTGTGAGCGACACTTGTGAGTGAAAGCTGTGCTTACGGTAACGCTGGTTTGGGTGGCTGGGAGAAGCCCTCCAGTTGGTAGTTAGTACGGACCCTGTTTAGTTAGTGTCGGACAGGCAAGGAATTGTTTTATGTTTATTTTCCTGTATGTTTTGCTTTCACCTGAAATAATCCTGACCCAGCGTCAGTTATGTCCGAAACCCGGCTGTGCACCTGAGTTTCATGCTAAACCCACGTGATCTTTGACCCCAGCAAAGGTGATCCCGGAGTGTTTTATCACACTCTGTATTGATGGTGCCTCTGGTGATATATTCATGTATGGATGAAGGTTCGTATAATGTAGTGATGAATGTTCTGGAGATTGATTCGTAACCAGAACCATCATCAATATGAAACCAAAATCATCATAAGTACATAAATTGAACACTAGAGCTTTCACTAGTACATACATACGGCACCAGAACCATCATTAGTAAATAACTATGTCACTACAGCCTCTATCAGTATATGAATATGGCACCAGAAGCACCATCAGTAGATAAATGTATCACCAGAAAGATCATCAGTACAGGACTACATCACCAGAACCACTATCAGTACATTAATGCGTCACCAGAACCACAGCCAGTAAATAAATACACCACCATCATTATCTACATAAATACGGCACCAGAATCATCACTGGTAAATAACTATGTCACTAGAGCCACTATCAGTACATGAATACAGCCCAATAGCCAGCATCAGGAGATAAAGGCATCACCAGAATCATCATCAGTACATGAATACATCACGAGAACCAAAGCCAGTAAATAAATACAACATCATCATCATCATCAGTGTATGTGGACACCACCAAAACTATCACTAGTACATGAATACATCACCAGAACCACCATCAGTACTGTTGGGGTGATCTCGTAATGTGAGATCTTAGTGACTGCCTGCCCCTGACCTGATAAATATGAGCCGAATGCATGCATAGAAGACGGACATCAGACACAAGGTCAGGTGTGCTCCTCTCTTGGACAGAGCTGTCACAGAACTGACTTTATTAGTATAAACAAAAGACCATGTAATAGGCAGGAAAAGGGCATTGCTCAGCTTCTCCGGAGCCATTGTACCAGTCTGTATAAGGTCCGTGCTAAGTCTATTCCACATATGGTCTTCAGTGTATCCTCATCACATTCCAAGGATTCCAGGGCATAGTTTCAGCATATAGACACCACCTTGCCACACCACGTCTGAACTAGCTTATGTTAGATTAATAATTGATTTCATTAGCCGTTCTCTCCTTCACAGTACAGCAATAAGTTGTATTGTCAAGTCAGGCCCATATACCGTATATACTCGCGTATAAGCCGAGATTTTCAGCCCATTTTTATGGCTGAAAGTCCCCTCTCGGCTTATACGCGAGTCATATATGCCAGGGGGTCGTGGGGTGGGGCGGGGGAGTCAAATCACACTGAGCCCCTCTGGCATGGTCTCTGCAGCCCCCCTGCTTGTCCCACTGTCTCAGGCTCCTTACTTCAGCGGTCATGTGGTACTGCTCATTAAAGTCATGAATATGCGCATATTTATGACTTTAATGAGCGGTACCACGTGACCGCTGAAGGAAGGAAGGGAATCCTTCGGAGAATGGGGCTGCAGAGACCACGCCAGGAGGGGGTAAGTATACACGATATTCACCTGTCCCCATTCCAACGCTGCTCACCGCTGTCTGCCGCGTCCTCTGTTAGTGACATTCAGGCAGCAGAGGGCGCGATGACATGGTTACTGCGCGCTGTGCCCTCTGCTGCCTGAACATCACTGATGGAGGACACGGCAGACACCGGCACCTGTTCCCCAGTGAAGGAGAGGTGAGTATGTCTTTTTTTATTTGCAGCAGCATATGGGGTATAATCTATGGAGAAGCATATGGGGGAAGCATGCATATGGGGTATAATCTATGGAGAAGCATATGGTGGCATAATCTGGGGGCAGCATATGGGGGCATAATCTATGGAGAATTTTATGTAGCAGCATATGGGGCATAATCTATGGAGCACCTTATGGGGCAGCATATGGGGGCATAATCTATGGAGCATCTTATGGGGCAGCATATGGCGGCATAATCTTTGGAGCAGCATATGGGGCCTATTCTATGGAGCAACTTATGGGGCAGCATATGGGGGCATAATCTATGGAGCATCTTATTGGGGCATAATCTATGGAGCATCTTATGGGGGCATAATCTATGGAGCATCTTATGGGGCCTATTCTATGGAGCATCTTATGGGGCCATTATTAACCTTTGTGCAGCATTATATGGGGTGTAATTTGTATGGAGCATTTTATGGGGCCATCATAAACTGTATGGAGCATTATATGGGGCTCCTGATTCAATATGGATGTTCAAAAACATTTAATCTACTGATGTCTCAATTACAGTAATTTTACTTTTATTGGTATCTATTTTTATTTTTGAAATTTACCAGTAGCTGCTGCATTTTCCACCCTAGGTTTATACGCGAGTCAATAAGTTTTCCCAGTTTTTTGTGGCAAGAGTAGGGGGGTCAGCTTATACACGGGTCGGCTTATACACAAGTATATACGGTACATTTGTTATTCAATTAAATTAAATGATTATTAAGAAAAAATCAAGACAATTAATGCAGGGGTGAGAATAAATTACCAAAAAGAAGGGGCAACACAAGGAGTCTATTGCACAGATATTATGCACTTCAATGTACTATGGCTACATAGGATGTAATATGGTTGTAAAAAGAATTAATAAGCCACAAAAAATAAGAAAATTGATATACTGATATTATAAATAATCATAAAGTGCAAATAGTGAAAAAATCATTCATAAAAAGCACAAATTTGTAAAGACCAATCTATATATAAAAAGTGCAATGTCCAGAAATTCACAGACAGTGGGCTTAGGCACAAGTTTGTAAAGACCAATACATATATAGAGTGCAATATGCACGAATTCATAGACAGTGGGCTTAGGCACACAACCGCATAAATGTATATCACTAATTCAACAAATGACTAGTGTAGATAGCCATGTGGGCAGAGATAAATATATGTCACAACAGATATCCATTTAAATAAAAATGCTCAGTGGCAGGTTCTAAATAGAGGTGTCCAATGACAATTAGTCATATATGCGGCTGCAAGTAAAACTGTATTGAAAAGTACATATACATGTGCCAAAAAATTGCACTCAATCAATATCTTATGCCAATGTGTGATAGATCCCCAGGATGCACCAGTCCCCGACGCGCGTTTCGGCGTCTGTCTTCGTCAGTTTTTTTTCGTTGTGATATGATTTGATATCCGATTTGTCCTTATTTGTCTTATATTGTCCATTTGTGCTTTGATAAGGCTTATTATATAATTTTTAACACCATTTATAATTTTCCTTAAACATGCAACTTTGACCTTGGTATTTTGTTGAACCATATACATTTGGATCTCATGAACCAACAACTCCCAATATGTATTAAACAATGATAAGGAGATGCTGGGAGTGGTTGTTATCAGTCATTATCAGACTGCGGACCATGCAGGAACCACAATACTGATGAAACGCAGGCATATGTAAATGTTTATATCCAGGTACCTAATAGGTGACATCTTCTCTGATTGAGTGGTTTCTTTCTTCTTATTTCCATCTTGACCAGATGCCATGATGACTTTTCACATCCACAGCTGTTCTCTGCAGACTTCTCTCTTCTCCAATCTTCTGGAGCACATCCCCACATGGTGACCTTAAAAGTCAAAGTGTTACTAGATTGCCTTCTGCACAAAGATATCTGTCCATACTATGCCCTAAATAAGCCTCCTATGGTGTATGGCCTCCACACTGTCTGCCTTACTAAGAAGGGGTGGAAAAAACACTAAAATGCGACTACAGATCCAGTGTAAAAATAGAGTATCTTTATTAAGACAAGTACACAGTACAGGACAAAGAAAGTGTGGAATGGTGCATAAAAACAACCCACGCAGTGTGAACTACAAAACAGACCCACCTCAGGAACTCATCATATTATATTCCAAAACAGAACAAATATATATATAGGAAATGCATCTGTGGTCACCTAAATACCTTCATGCGTCATATAAATCCCCATAAATTATATATATCAATAATCAAGCCCACCTTAACAGCATGTCACAGCATCAGTATGAGCCCATGAATCACTATAACACAAATACCAAAGGAGCGCTATACAAGAGAAGGTCCAAATATATATGGGGTATAGGTTCCTGCACAATCCCACCATACCGAGATGAATGTAATATAGCTCTGGCCATAGTCCCAGTCCAGATAGTACTTAGCTCAATTCCCACTGATTCAAAATTAAAAACCGGGAACAGTTGAATCTCACCAAAATAAGTCGGTAGGTCGGAGAGTCCTGGGGGGGGTCCGTGCATCTGCCCCGACGCGCGTTTCAGATGCTCGTCCTTGGTCAGGGGGCGTGATAAACAGCGAGACCGGGAAGTTTAAAAAGACCGTGGACCGGAAGTCCGACCGGAAGTGACGCATCCGCAGTCATGACGACCAGGGATGTGAGGCGGCGCCAGCGTCTATCAGTGCGCGCCAAGGTATACAACGACACCATGGCAACGCACCGATCACAGACGCCAGAGGCCGCGTCACAGCCCCAGACCATGACACGCATGCGTGCTGGTCAGGACAGATCATGTGGGTCAAACTGGAATCCATTACAATTAGCACAGGGAATATTTCTAATCATATAAGGGACATAATGTTTGAACAGGACATAGAAATAATCAGAATCAATGAATCAGTTTGAAAATACTAAGGGGCATATAAGATATAATAAATGGCCGTTTATATGTATTCTAGTAAATATATCAGTAGCAGCATACATATGCTTTAGCCCATTAGTCACACATACCATATATAGAATGGCCCTATGCACATATGTACTCTAATAGACATATCAATAATGATATATATATATAGTTTAAGCCACATTAACCATATATATCATATAAGGCACACCAATACACATGTTATCAATACTAAATAATGTTTGCCTGTGTACAAATTGCTATACTATCACTTTAAGGATAAATATACCATAAATAGTATAAACTGTGCCAGCCACAAACGAATAAAGCATATAATATATTATGGAGCAAGCAGGTTCATAGATCCATCCTATTTCCCTTCCATTAGATGACAATAATACAGTAAATATTTATCCCACATATAAAGGAGATAAGTACAAATGTCCCTGCAAAAAACTGCTTAGTCAATCCCATGAATTGCCTCTAGTGATTCCTTGATTATCATAAGACAATACTTGTACAAGTACAACAGGGATAAACATATATAATGGATTGTAGGTATAACATGTTGGTATATGGCCCTCGTAGATCAGGATGTAAAAGGTCCACGGATCCGGCTCCCGATGTAACACAGCATGATAAACTAAAGGCCTAAAAGTAAGAAATATAAAATAAAATAGAAATTAATGACAGCCAGATAAAAACAATCACACTAACGTGGATGGCTAGATGCACAGAATGATACAGCCAGCGGGTGACCATAGAAAAGACGCAAAATTAAGGCATTCATTTAACCCATTCGGATGGACCGTATTTAAGGTCCATATCCATCTTGCCTCACACTGGGCTAGACGTAATGAGAGCCTACCTCCCCGAATACCGAAGTTCAAACTATCAATCCCTTTGACTCTGACTAACTTGCTATCACACTGGTGATGTAACTTAAAGTGCTTAGGTATGGTCTTAAGCATTGAAATATCATTTTCATTCGCCGCAGCCTGTATACCTAACACGTGCTCCCTGACCCTAACTTTCAGTTGACGTGTGCTCAATCCCACATAGATCAGGGAGCACGGACAGGTGGCGTAGTATATCACATATTTTGATAAGCAAGTGATTCTCTTTTTGATTTTGAATACCTTAGTACCAGATGAGTCCATAAATGTATCACTACGATCGATATTGGTACAAGCCACGCATTGTCCACAGGTGAAACACCCTATTCGTGGAGTACCACCGCTCAAAAATGTCAATGGTGGATTGGTCTCGTAATGGCTCCTAATTAGATGTCCCCGCAGATTCTTAGCCCTACGATATGCGATGCTGGGCTTTTTGGGTAACATTTTGGCCATTATTGGATCAGCTAATAAGATAGGCCAGGACCTTTCCAATATCTTCCTGACCCTATCTGATTGGGAGTGAAAGGTGGTTACAAATCTCAATCGATCTTCTTTAGATGGAGAGACATCAGTCTTATATAAAAGGGAATTACGCGTACTGTACTTTGCACGATTGTATGCTTTTTTAATTGATCTATGACTGTAACCCCTCTCCCGAAAACGCTGTTTTAAGTCCTTGGCCTGTATTTCATAGTCGACATCTGTCGAGCAAATACGCCTTAGGCGCAAAAATTGTCCTGTCGGAACTGATCTAATCATATGGCCGGGATGTGAGGAGGAGGCATGTAACAGCGAATTCGTAGAGGTCGGTTTTCTAAAGATGTTGGTCTGAATCAAATCATGATCATCCCTCCTGAGTAGAACATCCAAGAATTCAATTTTATTCTCATTGTACGCAAAGGTCAGCTTGATGTTCAGCATGTTGTCATTAAGCTGTTGGAAACATTGTCCCAGCAAATGGCTAGGACCCTGCCAGATCAAAAACACGTCATCTATGTACCTCGTCCATAGAAGGACGCGGTCCATAGATGCGTGTAGATCTGACTGAAAGAGATCCCTCTCCCACAGACCCAGGAACAGATTAGCATAGGAGAGCGCATAGGCCGCCCCCATGGCTGTCCCCTGGGTCTGCAGGAAGAAGGACCCCTTAAAGACGAAAAAATTGTGCGTGAGTGCAAATAAGAGCATATGTAAATGCTTACACCCAGGTACCTAATAGGTGACATCTTCTCTGATTGAGTGGTTTCTTTCTTCATATTTCCATCTTGACCAGATGCCATGATGACTTTTCACATCCACAGCTGTTCTCTGCAGACTTCTCTCTTCTCCAATCTTCTGGAGCACATCCCCACATGGTGACCTTAAAAGTCAAAGTGTTACTAGATTGCCTTCTGCACAAAGATATCTGTCCATACTATGCCCTAAATAAGCCTCCTATGGTGTATGGCCTCTACACTGTGTGCCTTACTAATCCACAACCACATTACTGTGTGCCATTATCAGCTATAACTGCTACAATGTCATTTTTTCTTCTCCAGCCAGATGGCGTCACCGTCAGGATATGTGCACATGATGCATATTTGCTGCGGATCCGCCGCGGATTTTTCCGCGCAGAAACGCTGCAGATCCGCACTGTGATTTACAGTACAATGTAAATCAATGGGGAAAATAAATCCTGTGCAGAAAAATCAGTGCGAATTTGCTGCGGGTTTAAAAGAAGTGCATGTCACTTCTTGTCTGCGGTTTTGCTGCAGTTTTCCACTTGCTCCATTCTACAAAACCACAGTGGAAAACCGCACAAAAACCGCAAAAAAAAGGAAGAAATCCGCAGGAAAAATGCAGGTCATTAAATCCGCGGGAGGATCCGCACCGTGTGCACATGGCCTCACCTGCACAACAGCAGCTATTGGATCTCTATACAAACCGATATCTGCTGCTGCGCAGGCTCCCCGGCGCCATTCTCAAAATGACTTTCTTTTTTTTCCCTCGCTCAAGTAAATCTGCAAAAGGCATTCAGTGCACAGTAACCATGCGACTATGATGAAGCGCATTTATCATGCAAACTGCGGGGCAGGCAGTGAGAGATCAGTGGGGGGGTCAGTAGTCTGCATTATGAATATCTCATCGGAGCACCACATACATGAACCCCGTCCTAGGGCACGAGAATCTCAATAATATGAAGCTGAAAATAAAGATTAAGAAACAGCCACAAGACGGCTTTCATCAACCAAGGCATCATTTTATTCAGTATAACAGCACCGACCTGACATTGTGTGTAGGTCACTATGCACAATCCTGCTGACAGGATCCCTTTAAGTAGGCGGCTTTATATCACAAGAGTGGATTTCGTTAGGAAATGGATAAGGCAAAAATGGAGCATTACATAACAGAAGAAATTACTAAAGAGAGTGATAAAATATGACGGTGTGGTTTTGCTCCTCTCAGAATTTTGAAAATTGTGTGAACAATTGGAAAAAAAATGTGGAGAGCATTAAACCTCGGGGGAGAGATAATCAACAGCTTAAACATTAGTGAGTTTTTTATTTTTATATATTTGCTTATGTGGGTTTTTTATTATTATTTTTTTCTGAACAATTAGAAAAAGGTTGGGAGTGAAGGAATTAGGCCGGGGTCTCACTCGCGAGTGCAATGCAAGAAAAGTGTGCGAGTCTCTCGCCTCAATCCCCGGCACTGCCACCGGTGGCTCGGAGCAGAGCGTAAAACTGTAAAGAAATACATGCAGCCGCACACTCCGGTCCCGAGTGCCAGCGGTAGTGCCAAGTATTGAGGCCAGAGACTCTCGTGAGTTTCTCGCATTGCACTCGCAAGTGTGACCCGGCCTTAGGAAGATTGTTGTTTTTATCTGATTTCCTCTTTTTGTATCTGTACAGTATGTTTTGTACAATAAAGTTGTAAAATTCAAAAAATGAGCAAACAATTACAGGGTTCTAATGATGTCACAATGGGCTGGAGGCTATAGAATGCCCCGTCACCCAGGGTTCCGTTGAGGGTTTTAGTAGGCGTTTGTGGAGAGAGGAGTGTTGTGAGGGACTTGTGCAAATATGATGCCAAGAAAGCGATTTAAGAGTATTATAGTTCTCTGTGATACCGAGGACAGCAGCGATGATGACGATTTACATCAGGTGAGCATCATTTTATATTCTTAAATAAATAAAAAATATTTGGGATAAAAGTTCAAGAAAAGATGGTGGGACAGAAAATAGCGCTCCAAGTAGATGAGGCGATAACTCGGATCATGATTGCAGAGTGAAGACTGCGTCACTTGTAATATTTGTGACAATATGTCCATGTACTGGATACATAACATTGTATGAAGACACATAAATGTCACCACCGCCCCTATCCATAGCCTAACCATAAGTGTCCCATACCCCCGTTATACTCTGTACGTGGAATAAGCACAGTGGAGACCACACTCATATCGCTGCCCACCTGTAATCAGTGGAATATGGGGTAAGATTATAGATTGGAGATGTTCATGGTTATAGATTCTATCTGACATATTTGCCATTTTTTCAGTCTCATCGAAGAAAGAGGCCAATACCGAGGTCTCCAGGCCAAGATACCACCACTGGCTTCAATTCGGGCCCGACTCCGAGTTTACCAGGTACTGTAACCCTAATCTAGTGAAGTCTCTGAGGTATTAATAAGCCATTGTAGTCACCGGGTGCAGATCACGTGCACATTGTGGTCAGGGCTTGGATTTATCGTTATTAGTCGTCTATGGTAGAGTTTATAGCAAACATTTCTGTTCAGCATTTGGTCAGGAATATTCATGCAGGCGTTATAAAGTCAGGCAGAAATGGGATTTGGGGATTGCTTCTCATGGTGGCCATGTACAGGGCAGATTACTGGAGCTGAAGGTGATTGTTTTGCCCCATGTACCTATAGGGAAACACTGGATAATTTATTAGGATTTATTTCTTTTGATATTGAGCCTCGGTCGTTGCTATTACAATATTCTAATAAGAGAGTTATATTGTGTTTCCCCCACAGATCTGAGTTTACCACCAACAGATCATGGTCCGGACAGTACCACCTGGTAAGACACGTTTCCTCCATTACTAAGTACAAGATGGGGATTAATGATGGCTCATTACCTGTTACATTTATTCCACAGCTCCGATGACATCATTATTGATGATGATGATGATCATTCCAATAGAGCAGCAGCTTCCATGTATAATAGTAAGTTATCATTTCTAGACACAATCCAGGGTTATGTTATTGTAGAGGTAACAATTACTTTTCTGTACTGTCACAGGTCAGTTTCCAAATCTAACAATTACAAGGGTGCTGATCAGGAGTTGGAACAGCGAGCCACCTGGGAAATGTGCTGTAAATGCCAGTGTCAGAGCAGTATTTAACAGGTGAACAGAAGCAGGCAGAGCTCCAATCCACTCTCGGCTGTCAGAGGCAGATGATGGCTGAATGACACAACCATCATCTGCCATGAAAGAGGCGGGTTCTACTCCTTAGCCCTCTCCATTCATTCTCTACTGATGAGCGTCGTACATGGTTGTTAAGGGGTTAAATTACAGATACCTTACAGAGGTAATCCTATTTTACGCATGCTTGATTGGTGTGGATCCTGTGTCTCGGATATTTCCATATTGGGAGAGCAAGTCACCGCCATGTTGACTTATGGCCATTGTTATCCTTAGAGAATTTATTACAGATGTGCAGTACATTTGCTTGTGTCTTTTCGGAAACCCAATAGACATCAATGGAGAAATCCGTGCACCAAGGCATCCCACATCTCCATTAAAACCATGGAGGCTACCATGAATCAGCAAATGAGGTGAAAATGGACCCCTACCATTTGAGGGTCCACCCTCCGGCCATTGAGGACATGTTCACTTCTGATCTTGTACTGAGCACATACAACATTACTAAGGATATATTACCTGAGTAACAGGTGGGATAGACATCTGAGAAAGTTTATGGACTCTGATGTTGCTGAACCCCATTATAATGTCAGATCCTGATCTGAAGTGAAGATCCTGTGGATTTCTGGTGGTCTGGTCAGCTATGTGTTCTGCTCTGGTCGGATCCCATATTCATAGTCTTATTAGTCCTCTACACTCTATATTTATAGACCCCTCTCTAGTACGGGCCTGCATACTAACACGTCTGATTTGAGCCTTATAAAAAGTATTTTCACTCTTCCATATTTCTGTACAGATCATTTACCATCTGACAGCGAGGAGAGCTCCGCTACAGAGGAGAGGTAAGTTAGGCCAGATCCATCTACCTCTATATAAAGCCATGAACTAGGCAAGATGTTTCCTGTGGATTTATATATGATTCCTTATCTTTGCCAGGACACCACGATGTAACATCCCCGGCTGTTTCCTGGAAGAAATTATTTCTCCTACTTCCATCTATGTTACCCACTTCCAGGAAAATAAGGAGGAGCTGGTGGAGCGACTGTACAACTTGTACAACCGGACAGTCTTCGATAATAAGGTATCACATCTTGTCATGGGTTCCTGGGTGATACATGACTTCTCTATTATCTCCCCCTTTAAACAATCAATTCCAAGAAAAATGGCTCTAACTTTCTGAAAGGCAGATTCCTAACCCCATTGTCATGTTTCTGTAATATAGTTATTGAATATCTCAGGTAAATCTCACTTAGTTTGGTGAATGCCGTCACCCTCTTCCCATCTGTGGGACGAGAGGAAACCTTAGATGATCCACCATGCAGAGACAAAAAGATTAGCATTTTTTGGCTTGACGTTCAAAAGATTTTTACATTTATTTATAAAAAACATTTAGTTGATATTTGGACATTTTAGAATAAGGTTATTTTTATTTTTGTTCTCACATCTTGGACTTCTCGGTAGACCCCGTGCCCCATACAAGTAGACCAGTGCTGTAAATCACATATGAGAGTTGGGGACTTTGTAAGATTGAGGGTCAAAGAGTTTACAGATGTAATGGAATTTGTTTTCTTTATTTTAGCTCCCTTTGAAAATGGACATTTTGTGGAGCAAGAGGCTGAGAGCAGCAGCCGGCCAATGCTGTAATAGGCTGCAGAACAACCACCGTTTCTCATATATTGAGCTTTCCGAAAAAGTCTGCGATTCTGCCGGTAGGTTTCACATCACATCCATCCTACAGCTTCATAAGACAACCTGTACACAGGGCAAAAAAACTGCTACTTGTTATGCAGAACATCTTAGAAACTCATTGTACATACTGTCATAAGAAAATCTAAGTACACCCTCTTTGAATTCTAGTATTTTACATATCAGGAGAAAATAAAAAAAGTATCAGCTCCATAGAAAGTCCTAAAAGTAGGGAAATACAATCTCAGAAAACAACGTGAAAAAAAATATATTGCATCATTATTTAACAAAAAGTAGGCCAAAAGGCAACAACGGTGTGTGATAAAGTACACCGTCGATGCAACTTCAAGTTATTGCTGCTAAAGATGATTCTAAAAGCTATTGATTGATGGGGTGTACTTATTTTTTACTCTCTGCTTCTGCATTTTGAAGTAGGTTTCGGTAAATAAATAACGGCACGGTTGACTTGTCACGTGTTGTTCATCTCATGATGTATTTTGTATTTTGTCCTGCTATGTAAAACCAAATAGTTCAATCAGGGTGTACTCAGATTTTGTCATAACTGTATAACCTCTTGTTTTAGAGCGAGTACGATCCACACTTGCGCATGAGATGTGCCATGCCGCCTCTTGGATAATCAACGGTGAACGCAAAGACCACCATGGCTTGTTATGGCAGGCTTTCACAAGAAGGGTAAACCTTATCCATCCCGAGCTGCCAAAAGTGACGGAATATCACAATTATACCATCAACTACACCTACAAGTACAAATGCCACCGGTGTGATAAAGAGTAAGTGGATTTTATGACCCATCTCCTCCGGACACACAATCACTGCGGAGAGACGTCCGTGCGGTTCTGTTGGTGGAATGCTTTCATACTTTACTACTATCAGAGCGGACTGACGTCTGGGGGGCGGTAGGGTTTAGGATGCTACGTGTTATATTTTCTGTGCTGGGCCAGTTCTTAATATATTGATTTCAATTTGTTCTTGTTAATATAATCCATGGTGTTAATGAACATTCATTCCAGTCCAGTAACCAATATTCCTCTTATCTTTGCAGAATTGGGCGATTTAGACCAATACCTGGCAATAAACGTAAATGCCGCCGGTGCGGAGGACGAATGCGACAACTACCCAGCAGCTAAACATGTAACTATTCTTCAGAATATTTAGTCTCTAATTTGGTTTCTTTAAAATGTAAAGTTGAGACACTTTTATATATTTTCCCCTGAGTAGCGAGACAATGAATATCTGTGTTCATCACCAGCAGTTAGCGGTAAAGATCCAGAATCCGTCCTCATAGGTTCCAGATAAGCCCCGGTTACATTTCCCATAACTTGCTGGCTATGGAATGATTGACCATTCCCAGCAATTATCTACAATGCTCTGGAAAACCTTCTATGAGTTTACGCTTTGTTGGATGTAATTATTTTCTTTCTATTTTCAGGTTCATTATTGGAACAGTGAGATTCCTCTAAATATTGTCATCTCATCCACCTGTGATGGAGGTAAGAACGAATCTTCCAGTATTGTCAGCAATCAATAATAAAAGTGAATTTTACAATATTGAGAATCTGGAGTCTCTAATTTAGTCTTTTATTGAGTTTTATCATTTAAAGATTAAATACTTTTATATATTTTGCCTTTTTCCACCACCGTGTAGGGAGACAATCAGTTTACGTCTTCATCACAAGCAGCGAACAGCAAACATTCAGAATCCACCTCTTCTGATGGACACAAAGCTTCTGACGGGCGTTTTCCAGGTAAATATTTCGGTGCTTTTCCTCCAATCATTCTTGTTTTCAAGAAGTGCAACAGCGAGGACAGTGTGAGCAAGGTGTCATAACAGAAGAAATGCAATATCGGTTTTATTACTGCATTATTTGTTCTAATTATTATTTTTTCTTGCTGCACAATTTTTAAATTCTGTCTGAGAAAGGAAGGAAATGATGAAAGTTATCAGCCTACTGCTGCGGAGGAATCTCCAACACACAGTCTGACGGGCGAGATGAGCCCCTCTGACATGGCATGCCGTATAGATCTGTTGTGAGTGCTCTCACCATAGCCGTATGGCTCATGTCGCATTTATCTCACATTACACTGTTATTGGCAGCTTCCTATTTCCAATCTCCACATTGGCCTTCTTTGTAGACAATATATAATGCAATATTTCAGGTCTATTTCAGCTTCAGCTGATGACCAGGAATACAATGCTGAAGTTCCTTCTCGGAGTTTGTTTCTTTTGATCACCAGTACCTTTTGTCAAGTTTTTTATAAACATCTTTTAATTGTTTTCAGGTTAATGAGAAAGGCGACTTATTGCTTCTACACAGGCATGACACATCATGGAAGAAAACCGTGAATTCCGGCCCCGACCTGCGCTGAGAACAGTTTCCAAGACCTGGAGAATCTCTACAAGTGCTTTATAATCAGAGCTGCCCAGCAATGGATATGGCGCTGGACATTTGAACTTCAATAGTCATCAATTGCTTTTTTTTTCTAATTTTTCTGAGTTAGATATAAATACCATTAAAAAATGAATATATTAATTCTTTCCAGTTTGGGATTTTTGTTCTGCAAAACGATGGCTGTTGATAAACATATTACAATCAATGTTGTCTACTTGTGATATTCAGCCACAATCCGCCTCGCACAATCGAGAGGAGCGGAGCTTTGTCTGCTGCTGTTAAACTGTTAAATGCAGCTGTCAATCTGTGAGAGTTGCATTTCACCCCTTAACGTCTAATGACGGACACAGTCCATCATGGCTGGGTGTCAGTTTCCGCACCAGGACGGACAGTGTCCATCATGCATGTAAAGTGTTACTAAAACTTGCAAACACCCAGTGATAGTTCAGTGCCGGCAGATGTGTATGACAGCTGAGAGGCACGGAAAGAGGTAGCGTAGTTACCAGGGGGGCAGAGGGTGTTGTTGCCTCGGGCCCCTTGCTTTGAGGGGGCCCACCCAGAGCTACTGCCACTGAGTATACCAACTGAGAAGCTGGGTCTGAGCAGAAAAAGTAACTTAATGTGCATGCAAAATGTAATTGCATATGAACACATGACCTTTACACAGAGAAAACCAAAAACAAAACACAAAACAAATATCCTGGAATAAAAAAGTAAAAAAATATATATTGCAAAAATTGCATGAAAGTAGTAATAGTAATAATAATGGTATTTAGTTAACATAATTTTGATCAAAATAATGTAGAAGCCATCCCGCCACATCACGGCAACCCTTGTGGGACAGTCCTAACTCTTGTATTTAAAACCTTTCCACTTGTCAAGTGACTCCAGAAAAGGGGCAAAAAATGTCCTCCAGATTGGCGTGCCTCGAGTCCAGATGGATCTGGACACTTAAAACTGTGCATCCTCATGGGTTGAACAAAAATTTAAGTTTTGCCCCTTTTCTGGAGTAGGTGTGTACTTTTTGTAATTAGCTGTTTTCTTGTCTTTTGTTTTTAACCTTCCTTTTGTTTTATCTTTTTTAGTATATACAGTGCTTAATATTGTGGATTCCGAAAGGTTTTTGTGGATACATGATGAAGTGGACCATATTCCATCATTTGGATCTTCACATTGAATAACGCCATGTGACGAATTTTACACTATGGACAATGGATGGGTGTTATGAGTTGGGGTTGTTATTATATGAATCCTACCGCTCATACGTCTTGGTATATTGTAGATATACCGTGAGACATGATGTTTACTAAAGTGTATTTCAACTCTATCTGGGCAATCTAATGTTCTGTATATACAGTTATACTTATATATCCATACTTATGATGGCATACATTTTTATGTTATATTTTCTATGATTGCTCCAGGTATACCTTTGGTATTTTGGATGTATATTAGGGTTATATGTGCGGGTTTGGCTTTGAGGGCATCTCTTATTTCTATTTAGCAATAACACTGGTGCTGCGGGCAAAAAATAGGAAGAGGTTATTTATTTTTATATATTTTTTATATATATGGTTACATCAATATGCTCATTATATTTGGCTTTTGCTATTTATTTACCTTTTCAATTGCATGCAGCACCAGTGTTTTATCTGTTATCTATTATTTTTTACTATTCTTGATAATATACTGGCGATCTCATCCCTCAGACCGGCTATTGCTGCCTTTTTGATATGCTGGATCTTTTGCCCCTAACTAATATGGCGCCTATCCATACATGTTTGTTATGCGCATGCCCGATCTACATTGTGTGACTTGTTGGTCCCTCCTCCCGGCCGGCACATGGCAGCTTTGGGCGTCCGGTCACGTGGGGCCCCACGTCATCCGGACGTCACGGCTGTCCATCTGCCGAGCGTGGGGGTGGGTCAACGGTTACCCGGGTAGCGCTGAATGACTTCCGTCCAATACATGGACTGGCCCTTCCGGTCTCTGCACTATAAGAAGCACTGAGGTTCATTGTCTTATAGCGCCCCTGACGATGGCTCCCGAAACGCGCGTCGGGGCGGGTACCTGGTCCTTTCACTTGTCGCTGTGCACGGGCACTTGAACTGGTAATGTAGGACAGATTTATATTTCCTTGTCATGACCCTGTGTAATCCACTTTGAGGTTATTATTGTTTTATATAGTGGGCCATCTTCCCACACTACTCTTTGTGTGTTATGACCGTGTGCCATATTACATGATGATATCACTGCTACACTGAGTGGGGTTTGTTCCCACTTCACACTTTGAGTGGTTGTTATAACATCTCTGTGTTTCTTCCTTTTGTCCTTCCCATTTGGGTTATGTTTGATTGACATGTGAGGACTTCTGGTACCTTTTTTATGACAAGTTACCAACTGTTGCAATTTTTAATGGTATAGTCCCTTGCCCTATATCCTAAATAAAGCAATTTTATTTATTGACCTGTTTGTTGTCAGGAAGTTTGTTCCTTTCTTCCTTCCCCTTGTAACTTTCTTCAAGAAGAACAAGTCATGGATTTCCAATGACTTTTGCATTCCAGTCGCAGACATGGCAGACTAGGCATGGTGTCATTTTTAGTGTCATGCATTGATTTTGCGCTATTGCAGTCTGTGACACGTTTATTGTGGCTTCTGTGCCTACTGTTCCTACTGCTGCAGATGTTACAAACATTTTTTTTTAAATGTGGAGACTCCAAGTTTGGTCTCCATATGGTGTGTTGCCTGTAGTGGAAGGGGTGTCACAGCACAATTATACTATTTCTACTCTGGGGAATATGATGTAACTTTAGTGGTGTGTGACAACAATTTTTTGAAATGTGGAGACACTAAGTTGGGTCTCCATCTCGTGGGTTACTTGTAGTGGAAAGGCTGTCAGAGGCCCATTGCTCTATTTCTATTTTGGGGAAATTGATACCACTTTATTGGTGTGTAGCAATTTTTTAAAAATGTTTGCACTACAAGTTGGAATTAGAGATGGTCTATTTCACCATGGATGGAAGACACCCCTTGTCAGAAAGGAAAAGAGAAGACTAACAAAGGACACAGGCAGAGGCGCACATGAATGACAGTGGTTAGAGAGGTGTTAGTATTTTGATATTCAGGCTAAATATTGGTGAATAAACGTGAATTGTCAGCTCTGCTCATGGACCTTAAGGAAGAAGTTGTTCTTCATTTGCATTGGATCCTCAGTGAAATGTAACAAATGTTTACAGATCTCTGAAGTCAACACTTACTTTCTGACCAGAATGGTTTTCTACATTTGCATAACTTGAAGCTCACGGACCCCCCATTTAAAAGCTCCAATGGGGTTCTATACCAGGGACAGGAAATTATTCATTTGAGGAAAGCGTTTGCAAATATCCAATTAGGAGAAGGAGCCACCACTCCTTCTGGGCATGAAATTCCACAAAGGCTTAGAACACGGTGGAGCAGGAGTTCCTATGTAGGGTAATGAAGTAGTTTGGGTTTGGTGAGAATTTTACTAGGTGGATCCAAGGCCGGAACAAGGTATTTTAGTGCCGTAGGCAGATGAAGCCGATGGTGCCCCCCCCTCCGCTCAACTTTCAGTCCCTAAGTAAAGGAATGGGTCAGAGACTAAAGCGACAGGTCCCCTAACGCCCCTGTCCTTTCCTTCTGATGGGTTAAGTAGCAAGCTGTTAAGACTACTATCAATAGAATTTCTACCTTTTTCACTCAAAAATACCAGCAAAAGTAAAAAGAGTGATGTGATGTACTTTAGAGAAGTGGCTCAACAGGGAGTATTTTTTTTAAGATAGATATAGAATCATTCATTGTTTAAGGACCATTAAGAGAATACAAATCGCTATATTCATCCCTGACAGCCTATATTGTAAATCTCAGACCCAGTGATGGTCATGGAAACTAATATAGCTTAACTATAATGGGGGCTGTTTGGTTTCAGTTAAGATGTCCAGCATTTGGAAGACATCATAATAGAAACTAAACAGACCCTATTATAGATAAAGGGATACATATGATGATTTTACTCCCATCAGGGTAGTTCTGGTGCCGTATTTCTGTATTGATGGTGCTTCTGCTCATGTATTCATGTATGGATGGTGGTTCTAACAATGTATTTATGTAGTAATGAATGTTCTGGTGACTGATTCATAACCAGAACCATCATCAATATAAAACCAAAATCATCCTCACTACATAAATTGAACACCAGAGCTATCACTAGTACATACATACGGCACCAGAACCATCATTAGTAAATAACTATGTCATTAGAACTTCCATCAGTATATGAATATGGCACCAGAACCACCATCAGTAGATAAATGCATCACCAGAAAGCTCATCAGTACAGGACTACATCACCAGAACCACTATCAGTACATTAATGTGTCACCAGTACCACAGCCAGTGAAATAAGTACAACATCAGCACCATTATCTACATAATTACGGCACCAGAACTGTAAGGAAAACACACGAGAGGAGAGATGGGGGATACGGAGCTTACACAGCCACAGCTCTCTGGCGCCCCCTTACCCTCAGGTCAGTCAGAGAACTCCACCTAGGTTAAGGAGTCGCCGGAGAGGCTGCCCTGTCATTTACTGGTTATCAGGGCACTCTGCAGTGATTGCTGTATATATATCACCAGTCCCAGTCCGGGAATATATATATACAGTATATATCAAAACCTCCGGTCAGTCACTGCCAGCATCCCCCAATAACATCAGAACAGAATGCTGCCACCAGTTCCTCATTAGATATAAGCCCAGTCCGTTTAAAAGCTTATATCGGGTCAGAAACCAAACCCAGGAAGCGTATAAGTACTAGCCAAACTCACGGATGTGGGAAATCGGGTTTCCAGATAAAAGAGCAGCCCAGGATTAATTGATAGTTTAATTGCCGAAAGGCTCATTAGATAATACAATTATATACAGAGTAATATACAGATATTACAGCCAAAAGTACAGATAAAAGTAGGGTACAGGTATGGGGAGTGCAGTCAGCTGTATGTGCCACGTTTCTTACCACTTGTGGATAAGGGAAGTTCTGGTATCCACAGGCACCTTGTTAGCTCCTGGTCCGTCTCCACACGTGACGTGACGTGGCTTCCATGGCAGAACCAAGACAAAGGCTAAATGTGTGCAGCTAGCTTTTTAACCCCTAGCTCACCCCTCCAATATTTGCCATTGTCCCTCTGGGTTGGACTGAATTCTGCTCCCTTGAACTCTAGCTAAAATAAATCCCAATATCTAGGCTGAGTCATAACTTCCTAGCGGGAGGTTCAAATCAACGACTGCCATCTCAGTGCGTTCGTTGGGTCTGGAAAGATATTGAGAGTCCAAACTTGGGTCGGCTAAGTGGTTCTGGAGAGCCAGTCTCGATGCTTAGTATCTGGGCAACTAGAAATATATGAGACACTGGTACTCTCATAATTCATCTCTAGGTGTCAGTGACGCTCAGTCTAGATCTTCCTTTGATGTTGGACACCTTGCACAAAAGATAGCAGGCGGTTCTAGCTCTTGCCGTCATTAACACGTGGCCTCTAATTCTCTGACCAAATGGTGAAGTTCTGTTCTTTTGGGGATTTGTGTACTTATCCCAAGGGTGGGGGGCCACTTCAGGAGTGGAGGAAGATCACTGGACAATATATTGGGCCTGAATTAGTACATCCAAAATGGAGTCTCCCTCATCCCTCACTTGGGGCTGTTTGGTTTCAGTTAAGATGTCCAGCATTTGGAAGACATCATAATAGAAACTAGACAGACCCTATTATAGATATAGGGATACATATGATGATTTTACTTCCATCATGTTAGTTCTGCTGCCGCATCCCTTGTGAGAATCAGGGAGGAATAGTGGATGAGGGCAGGTATATCTCGCCCAGATACCTTTCCTATGTGGCCTGGTCCGGTCAGTATCTCACCTGGTGACTAATGAATAATGGGAAGCGGATATAAAAGGAGGCCAGGTGGTGTGTTAGTAGCTCAGCCTGGGGAACACAGAGAGCCTGTCTGTGTGAGCGACACTTGTGAGTGAAAGCTGTGCTTACGGTAATGCTGGTTTGGGTGGCTGGGAGAAGCCCTCCAGTTGGTAGTTAGTACGGACCCTGTTTAGTTAGTGCCGGACAGGCAAGGAATTGTTTTATGTTTATTTTCCTGTATGTTTTGCTTTCACCTGAAATAATCCTGACCCAGCGTCAGTTATGTCCAAAACCTGACTGTGCACCTGAGTTTCATGCTAAACCCACGTGACCTTTGACCCCAGCAAAGGTGATCCCGGAGTGTTTTATCACACCCTGCATTGATGGTGCCTCTGGTGATATATTCATGTATGGATGAAGGTTCGTATAATGTAGTGATGAATGTTCTGGAGATTGATTCGTAACCAGAACCATCATCAATATGAAACCAAAATCATCATAAGTACATAAATTGAACACTAGAGCTTTCACTAGTACATACATACGGCACCAGAACCATCATTAGTAAATAACTATGTCACTACAGCCTCTATCAGTATATGAATATGGCACCAGAAGCACCATCAGTAGATAAATGTATCACCAGAAAGATCATCAGTACAGGACTACATCACCAGAACCACTATCAGTACATTAATGCGTCACCAGAACCACAGCCAGTAAATAATTACACCAGCATCATTATCTACATAAATACGGCACCAGAATCATCACTGATAAATAACTATGTCACTAGAGCCACTATCAGTACATTAATGCGTCACCAGAACCACAGCCAGTAAATAAATACACCACCATCATTATCTATATAAATACGGCACCAGAATCATCACTGGTAAATAACTATGTCACTAGAGCCACTATCAGTACATGAATACAGCCCAATAGCCAGCATCAGGAGATAAAGGCATCACCAGAATCATCATCAGTACATGAATACATCACGAGAACCACAGCCAGTAAATAAATACAACATCAGTGTATGTGTACACCACCAAAACTATCACTAGTACATGAATACATCACCAGAACCACCATCAGTACTGTTGGGGTGATCTCGTAATGTGAGATCTTAGTGACTGCCTGCCCCTGACCTGATGAATATCAGCCGAATGCATGCATAGAAGAAGGACATCAGACACAAGGTCAGGTGTGCTCCTCTCTTGGCCAGTGCTGTCACAGAACTGACTTTATTAGTATAAATAATCCTTCACTTTCTGCTAATTCCTCTAATCCCTACTCCTAGTAAGGAACTGTTCATCTCTTCTTCAATCCTCCCCATCCACCTCACCTCCGCCTCAAAACTGTTCCTTAACATACAATCCTGTCTCCAAACACAGACAGCCCCCTCATGCCCTTTCCTGCTCCCACCTGCTAACACTTTCTCTGCTTCTTCTCACTGCTGGTGATATCTCTCCAAATCCTGGTCCTCCTCACCACATTCCCACAGTCATTTCTACCTCCCATCCACGCTCTATCACAACCTTCCGTAACCACTCCAACCTTATACCCATTCACCCAGCCCCCGCTTCCCCAGTCCCACTAACAGGAGCTCTGTGGAATGCTCGCTCTGTCTGCAACAAGCTTTCCTACATCCATGATCTTTTTGTCACTACCAAACTTTCCTTCCTCGCCATCACCGAAACCTGGCTCACCCCTTCTGACACAGCCTCTCCTGCTGCACTTTCGTATGGCGGCTTCCACCTTTCTCACACCCCCCGCCCCAGCAGCAAACATGGCGGAGGAGTTGGTTTTCTCCTGTCAGATACCTGCTCCTTCACCCCAATCCCACTGCCACCCTCTGTTACCCTCCCTTCCTTTGAGGTGCACTCCGTGCGCATCTACTCCCCCTCCAACCTCCAACTGGCAGTCATCTACCGCCCCCAGGGCCAGCCACCACCTTCTTTGACCACTTCACCACCTGATTACTTCATTTTCCTCTCCGTGGACATCCCTACTATCATCATGGGCGACTTCAACATCCCCATTGACACTTCCCTCTCAGCTGCCACTAAACTTCTATCTCTCACTTCCTCCTTCGGCCTCACTCAATGGTCTTCTACATCCACCCATAAAGATGGCCACACACTGGACCTCATCTTCAACCGCCTCTGCTCCCTATCTAACCTCTCTAACTCACCTCTCCCTCTCTCTGACCACAACCTGCTCACATTCTCTTCCCTCTTCACTCCATGTCTACAATCCCCACCCCACAAACTTTCACACCCTCGCAGGAATCTTAAACACCTTGACCTACACTCATTCTCTGAATCCCTCCTCACTCTCACAGATATAAGTTCCTTACACAATGCAGATGATGCTGCTGCTCTATATAACACCACAATAGCTGTAGCTTTGGAATCCGCTGCCCCACTTACACATACCAAAACTCGCAAAATCAACAGACAGCCCTGGCACACCAGCCTGACCAAAGAGCTGAGGCGAGCTTCCAGGGCTGCTGAGCGCAGATGGAAAAGATCCCACTCCAACGAGCACTTCATCGCATTCAAACAGTCCCTCACTACTTTCAAGACCACACTTGCCACAGCTAAACAAACCTACTTCTCATCTCTCATATCCTCCCTGTCTCACAACCCTAAACAGTTATTCAACACCTTCAATTCTCTCCTCCGCCCCCCAGCACCTCCTCCCTCCCCACTCATCTCAGCTGAAGACTTTGCCTCATTTTTCAGGCAGAAAATTAATAACATCAGGGACAGTTTTGGTCAACAACCCCCAGAGCCCTTCCTCCTGACTTCCCAGCCCTCCACCTTCAAAACCAACTTCTCCACCATTACAAAAGATCGACTCTCCACTCTACTCTCAAGATCACATCTCACCACCTGTGCACTCGACCCAATCCCATCCCACTTCATACCAAACCTCACCAGTCTTCATCCCAACCCTAACCCATCTCTTCAACCTATCACTAACAACTGGTGTTTTCCCCTCAAACTTTAAACATGCCTCCATCACACCTATCCTCAAAAAGCCCTCTCTTGACCCATCCTCTGTATCTAGCTATCGCCCTATATCACTTCTCCCCTACGCCTCCAAGCTACTGGAACAACACGTCTACCTTGAACTGTCCTCCCATCTCTCTTCTTGCTCCCTCTTCGACTGCTTACAATCTGGCTTCCGGTCACACCACTCCACTGAAACTGCCCTTACTAAGGTCACCAATGACCTCTTAACCGCCAAGAGCAAGCGACACTACTCTGTCCTCCTCCTCCTGGACCTGTCGGCTGCCTTTGACACAGTGGACCATTCCCTATTATTACAGACCCTCTCATCCCTCGGCATCACAGACTTGGCCCTATCCTGGATCTCATCATACCTAACAGACCGGACATTCAGCGTCTCCCACTCACACACCACCTCCTCACCTCGCCCCCTATCTGTCGGAGTCCCACAAGGTTCAGTCCTTGGGCCCCTGCTGTTCTCTATTTACACCTTTGGCCTGGGACAGCTCATAGAATCTCATGGCTTTCAGTATCATCTTTACGCTGATGACACACAGATCTACATCTCTGGACCAGATATCACCTCCCTACTAAACAGAATCCCTCAATGTCTGTCCACTATTTCATCCTTCTTCTCCGCTAGATTTCTGAAACTCAACATGGACAAAACAGAATTCATCATCTTTCCCCCATCTCACGTGACCCCCCCTACGAACCTATCATTTACAGTAAATGACTGCCCACTCTCCCCAGTCCCACAAGCTCGCTGCCTCGGAGTAATCCTTGACGCTGATCTCTCCTTCAAACCACATATCCAAGCCCTTTCCACTTCCTGCCGACTTCAACTCAAAAATATTTCATATTCCTCACCCAAGAATCTGCAAAAACCCTAGTCCATGCCCTCATCATCTCTCGCCTTGACTACTGCAACCTCATGCTCTGTGGCCTCCCCTCAAACACTCTTGCACCCCTCCAATCTATTCTAAACTCTGCTGCCCGACTAATCCACCTGTCCCCCCGCTATTCCCCAGCTTCTCCCCTCTGTCAATCCCTTCACTGGCTCCCAATTGCCCAGAGACTCCATTACAAAACCCTAACCATGACATACAAAGCCATCCACAACCTGTCTCCTCCATACATCTGTGACCTCGTCTCCCGGTACTTTCCCGCACGCAACCTCCGATCCTCACAAGATCTCCTTCTCTACTCCCCTCTTATCTCCTCTTCCCACAATCGCATACAAGATTTCTCTCGCACATCACCCCTACTCTGGAACTCTCTACCACAACATATCAGACTCTCACCTACCATCGAAACCTTCAAAAAGAGCCTGAAGACCCACCTCTTCCGACAAGCCTACAACCTGCAGTAACCACCGATCGACCAAACCGCTGCACGACCAGCTCTACCCTCGCCTACTGTATTATCACCCATCCCTTGAAGATTGTGAGCCCTCGCGGGCAGGGTCCTCTCTCCTCCTGTACCAGTTATGACTTGTATTGTTTAAGATTATTGTACTTGTTTTTATGTATACTCCTCCTTACATGTAAAGCGCCATGGAATAAATGGCGCTATAACAATAAATAATAATAATAATAAACAAAAGACCATGTAATAGGCAGGAAAAGGGAATTGCTCAGCTTCTCCGGAGCCATTGTTCCAGTCTGTATAAGGTCCGTGCTAAGTCTATTCCACATATGGTCTTCAGTGTATCCTCATCACATTCCAAGGATTCCAGGGCATAGTTCCAGCATATAGACACCACCTTGCCACACCACGTCTGAACTAGCTTATGTTAGGTTAATAATTGATTTCATTAGCCATTCTCTCCTTCACAGTACAGCAATAAGTTGTATTGTCAAGTCAAGCCCATATACCGTATATACTGATGTATAAGCCGAGATTTTCAGCCCATTTTTTTGGCTGAAAGTCCCCCTCTCGGCTTATACGCGAGTCATATATGTCAGGTGGTCGTGGGGTGGGGCGGGGGTGTCAGATCACACTGAACCCATCTGGCACGGTCTCTGCAGCTCCCGTTTGTCCCACGGTCTCAGGCTCCTTCCTTCAGCGGTCATGTGGTACTGCTCATTAAAGTCATGAATATGCGCAGAGAATGGGGCTGCAGAGACCACGCCAGGAGGGGGTAAGTATACGCGATATTCACCTGTCCCCATTCCAACGCTGCTCACCGCTGTCTGCCGCGTCCTCTGTTAGTGACATTCAGGCAGCAGAGGTCGCGATGACATGGTTAGTGCGCGCTGTGCCCTCTGCTGCCTGAACATCACTGACGGAGGACACGGCAGACACCGGCACCTGTTCCCCAGTGAAGGAGAGGTGAGTATGTCTTTTTTTATTTGCAGCAGCATATGGGGTATAATCTATGGAGCAGCATATGGGGGCAGCATGCATATGGGGTATAATCTATGGAGCAGCATATGGGGGCATAATCTGGGGGCAGCATATGGGGGCATAATCTATGGAGAATTTTATGGAGCAGCATATGGGGCATAATCTATGGAGCACCTTATGGGGCAGCATATGGGGGCATAATGTATGGAGCAGCATATGGAGCCTATTCTATGAAGCAACTTATGGGGAAGCATATGGGGACATAATCTATGGAGCATCTTGTGGGGGCATAATCTATGGAGTATCTTACGGGGCCTATTCTATGGAGCATCTTATGGGGCCATTATTAACCTTTGTGCAGCATTATATGTGGTGTATTTTGTATGGAGCATTTTATGGGGCCATCATAAACTGTATGGAGCATTATATGGGGCTCAAAAACATTTAATCTACTGATGTCTCAATTACAGTAATTTTACTTTTATTGGTATCTATTTTTATTTTTGAAATTTATCAGTATCTGCTGCATTTTCCACCCTAGGCTTATACGCGAGTCAATACGTTTTCCCAGTTTTTTGTGGCAAGAGTAGGGGGGTCAGCTTATACATGGGTCGGCTTATACACAAGTATATACGGTATATTTGGTATTCAATTAAATTAAATGTTTATTAAGACAAATTCAAGACAATTAATGCAGGGGTGAGAATAAATTACCAAAAAGAAGGGGCAACACAAGGAGTCTATTGCACAGATATTATGCACTTCAATGTACTATGGCTATATAGGATGTAATATGGTTGTAAAAAGAATTAATAAGCCACAAAAAATAAGAAAATTGATATACTGATATTATACATAATCATAAAGTGCAAATAGTGAAAAAATAATTCATAAAAAGCACAAATTTGTAAAGACCAATCTATATATAAAAAGTGCAATATGCACAAATTCATAGACAGTGGGTTTAGGCACACAACCGCATAAATGTATATCACTAATTCAACAAATGACTAGTGTAGATAGCCATGTGGGCAGAGATAAATATATGTCACAACATATATCCATTTAAATAAAAATGCTCAGTGGCAGGTTCTAAGTAGAGGTGTTCAATGACAATTAGTCATATATGCGGCTGCAAGTAAACTGTATTGAAAAGTACATATACATGTGCCAAAAAATTGCACTCAATCAATACCTTATGCCAATGTGCGATAGATCCCCAGGATGCGCCAGTCCCCGACGCGCGTTTCGGCGTCTGTCTTCGTCAGTTTTTTTTCCGTTGTGATATGATTTGATATCCAATTTGTCCTTATTTGTCTTATATTGTCCATTTGTGCTTTGATAAGGCTTATTATATAATTTTTAACACCATTTATAATTTTCCTTAAACATGCACCTTTGACCTTGGTATTTTGTTGAACCATATACATTTGGATCTCATAGAATCATAGAATCGTAGAGTTGGAAGGGACCTCCTGGGCCATCTGGTCCAACCACCTGCTCAAAGCAGAATTCGCTAAATCATCCCAGTCAGATGTCTGTCCAGCCTCTGTTTGAAGACTTCCATTGAAGGAGAACTCACCACTTCTCGTGGCAGCCTGTTCCACTCATTGATCACTCTAACTGTCAAAAAGTTTTTTCTAATATCTAATCTGTGTCTCCTCCCATTCAGTTTCATCCCATTGCTTCTAGTCTTTCCTTGTGCATATGAGAATAAAGTTGATCCTTCTACAATGTGACAGCCCTTTAGATATTTGTAGACAGCTATTAAGTCTCCTCTCAGTCTTCTCTTTTGCAAACTAAACATTCCCAAATCCTGCAACCTTTCCTCATAAGACAGGGTTTGCAGACCGGTCACCATTCTGGTCGCTCTTTTCTGAACTTGCTCCAGTTTGTTGATGTCTTTTTTAAAATGTGGTGCCCAAAACTGGACACAATATTCCAGATGAGGTCTGACCAAAGAGGAGTAGAGGGAAATAATGACTTCACGTGATCTAGACTGTATGCTTCTGTTAATACATCCTAGAATTGCATTTGCCTTTTTTGCTGCTGCATCACACTGTTGACTCATATTCAGTCTGTGATCTATTAGTATACCCAAGTCTTTTTCACATGTGCTGTCGCAGTGGAAAACCGCAAAAAAAGGGAAGAAATCCGCAGGAAAAATGCCGGTCATTAAATCCGCGGGAGGATCCGCACCGTGTGCACATGGCCTCACCTGCACAACAGCAGCTATTGGATCTCTATACAAACCGATATCTGCTGCTGCGCAGACTCCCCGGATGCCATTTTCAAAATGACTTTCTTTTTTTTCCCTCGCTCAAGTAAATCTCCAAAGGCATTCAGTGCACAGTAACCATGCGACTATGATGAAGCGCATTTATCATGCAAACTGCGGGGCAGGGCAGTGAGAGATCAGTGGGGGGGTCAGTAGTCTGCATTATGAATATCTCATCGGAGCACCACATACATGAACCCCGTCCTAGGGCACGAGAATCTCAATAATATCAAACTGAAAATAAAGATTAAGAAACAGCCACAAGACGGCTTTCATCAACCAAGGCATCATTTTATTCAGTATAACAGCACCGACCTGACATTGTGTGTAGGTCACTATGCACAATCCTGCTGACAGGTTCCCTTTAAGTAGGCGGCTTTATATCACAAGAGTGGATTTCGTTAGGAAATGGATAAGGCAAAAATGGAGCATTACAGAACAGAAGAAATTACTAAAGAGAGTGATAAAATATGACGGTGTGGTTTTGCTCCTCTCAGAATTTTGAAAATTGTGTGAACAATTGGAAAAAAAATGTGGAGAGCATTAAACCTCGGGGGAGAGATAATCAACAGCTTAAACATCAGTGAGTTTTTTATTTTTATATGTTTGCTTATGTGGGTTTTTTATTATTATTTTTTTCTGAACAATTAGAAAAAGGTTGTGAGTGAAGGAATTAGGCCGGGGTCTCACTCGCGAGTGCAATGCAAGAAAAGTGTGCGAGTCTCTCGCCTCAATCCCCGGCACTGCCACCGGTGGCTCGGAGCAGAGCGTTCAACTGCAAAGAAATACATGCAGCCGCACACTCCGGTCCCGAGTGCCAGCGGTAGTGCCAAGTATTGAGGCCAGAGACTCTCGTGAGCTTCTCGCATTGCACTCGCAAGTGTGACCCGGCCTTAGGAAGATTGTTGTTTTTATCTGATTTCCTCTTTTTGTATCTGTACAGTATGTTTTGTACAATAAAGTTGTAAAATTCAAAAAATGAGCAAACAATTGCAGCATTCTAATGATGTCACAATGGGCTGGAGGCTATAGAATGCCCCGTCACCCAGGGTTCCGTTGAGGGTTTTAGTAGGCGTTTGTGGAGAGAGGAGTGTTGTGAGCGACTTGTGCAAATATGATGCCAAGAAAGCGATTTAAGAGTATTATAGTTCTCTGTGATACCGAGGACAGCAGCGATGATGACGATTTACATCAGGTGAGCATCATTTTATATTCTTAAATAAATAAAAAATATTTGGGATAAAAGTTCAAGAAAAGATGGTGGGACAGAAAATAGCGCTCCAAGTAGATGAGGTGATAACTCGGATCATGATTGCATAGTAAAGACTGCGTCACTTGTAATATTTGTGACAATATGTCCATGTACTGGATACATAACATTGTATGAAGACACATAAATGTCACCACCGCCCCTATCCATAGCCTAACCATAAGTGTCCCATACCCCCGCTATACTCTGTACGTGGAATAAGCACAGTGGAGACCACACTCATATCGCTGCCCACCTGTAATCAGTGGAATATGGGGTGAGACTATAGATTGGAGATGTTCATGGTTATAGATTCTATCTGACATATTTGCCATTTTTTCAGTCTCATCGAAGAAAGAGGCCAATACCGAGGTCTCCAGGCCAAGATAACACCACTGGCTTCAATTCGGGCCCGACTCCGAGTTTACCAGGTACTGTAACCCTAATCTAGTGAAGTCTCTGAGGTATTAATAAGCCATTGTAGTCACCGGGTGCAGATCACCTGCACATTGTGGTCAGGGCTTGGATTTATCTTTATTATTCGTCTATGGTAGAGTTTATAGCAAACATTTCTGTTCAGCATTTGGTCAGGAATATTCATGCAGGCGTTATAAAGTCAGGCAGAAATGGGATTTGGGGATTGCTTCTCATGGTGGCCATGTACAGGGCAGATTACTGGAGCTGAAGGTGATTGTTTTGCCCCATGTAATTTATTAGGATTTATTTCTTTTGATATTGAGCCTCGGTCGTTGCTATTACAATATTCTAATAAGAGAGTTATATTGTGTTTCCCCCACAGATCTGAGTTTACCACCAACAGATCATGGTCCGGACAGTACCACCTGGTGAGACACGTTTCCTCCATTACTAAGTACAAGATGGGGATTAATGATTAATGGTGGCTCATTACCTGTTACATTTATTCCACAGCTCCGATGACATCATTATTGATGATGATGATGATTCCAATAGGACAGGAACTTCCATGTATAATAGTAAGTTATCATTTCTAGACACAATCCAGGGTTATGTTATTGTAGAGGTAACAATTACTTTTCTGTACTGTCACAGGTCAGTTTCCAAATCTAACAATTACAAGGGCGCTGATCAGGAGTTGGAACAGCGAGCCACCTGGGAAATGTGCTGGAAATGCCAGTGTCAGAGAATGACAGCAGCATTTAACAGGTTAACAGAAGCAGGCAGAGCTCCAATCCACTCTCGGCTGTCAGAGGCAGATGATGGCTGAATGACACAACCATCATCTGCCATGAAAGAGGCGGGCTTAACTCCTTAGCCCTCTCCATTCATTCTCTACTGATGAGCGTCGTACATGGTTGTTAAGGGGTTAAATTACAGATACCTTACAGAGGTAATCCTATTTTACGCATGCTTGATTGGTGTGGATCCTGTGTCTCGGATATTTCCATATTGGGAGAGCAAGTCACCGCCATGTTGACTTATGGCCATTGTTATCCTTAGAGAATTTATTACAGATGTGCAGTACATTTGCTTGTGTCTTTTCGGAAACCCAATAGACATCAATGGAGAAATCCGTGCACCAAGGAATCCCACATCTCCATTAAAACCATGGAGGCTACCATGAATCAGCAAATGAGGTGAAAATGGACCCCTACCATTTGAGGGTCCACCCTCCGGCCATTGAGGACATGTTCACTTCTGATCTTGTACTGAGCACATACAACATTACTAAGGATATATTACCTGAGTAACAGGTGGGATAGACATCTGAGAAAGTTTATGGACCCTGATGTTGCTGAACCCCATTATTATATCAGATCCTGATCTGAAGGGAAGATCCTGTGGATTTCTGGTGGTCTGGTCAGTTATGTCTTCTGCTCTGGTCGGATCCCATATTCATAGTCTTATTAGTCCTCTACACTCTATATTTATAGACCCCTCTCTAGTACGGGCTGCATACTAACATGTCTGATTTGAGCCTTATAAAAAGTATTTTCACTCTTCCATATTTCTGTACAGATCATTTACCATCTGACAGCGAGGAGAGCTCCGCTACAGAGGAGAGGTAAGTTAGGCCAGATCCATCTACCTCTATATAAAGCCATGAACTAGGCAAGATGTTTCCTGTGGATTTATATATGATTCCTTATCTTTGCCAGGACACCACGATGTAACATCCCCGGCTGTTTCCTGGAAGAAATTATTTCTCCTACTTCCATCTATGTTACCCACTTCCAGGAAAATAAGAAGGAGCTGGTGGAGCGACTGTACAACTTGTACAACCGGACAGTCTTCGATAATAAGGTATCACATCTTGTCATGGGTTCCTGGGTGATACATGACTTCTCTATTATCTCCCCATTTAAACAATCAATTCCAAGAAAAATGGCTCTAACTTTCTGAAAGGCAGATTCCTAACCCCATTGTCATGTTTCTGTAATATAGTTACTGAATATCTCAGGTAAATCTCACTTAGTTTGGTGAATGCCGTCATCCTCTTCCTATCTGTGGGACGAGAGGAAACCTTAGATGATCCACCATGCAGAGACAAAAAGATTAGCATTTTTTGGCTTGACGTTCAAAGGATTTTTACATTTATTGATAAGAAACATTTAGTTGATACTTGGACATTTTAGAATAAGGTTATTTTTATTTTTGTTCTCACATCTTGGACTTCTCGGTAGACCCCGCGCCCCATACAAGTAGACCAGTGCTGTAAATCACATATGAGAGTTGGGGACTTTGTAAGATTGGGGGTCAAAGAGTTTACAGATGTAATGGAATTTGTTTTCTTTATTTTAGCTCCCTTTGAAAATGGACATTTTGTGGAGCAAGAGGCTGACAGCATCCGCCGGCCAATGCTGGAATAAGCTGCAGGACAACCACCGTTTCTCATATATTGAGCTTTCTGAAAAAGTCTGCGATTCTGCCGGTAGGTTTCACATCACATCCATCCTACAGCTTCATAAGACAACCTGTATACAGGGCCAAAAAACTGCTACTTGTTATGCAGAACATCTTAGAAACTCATTGTACATACTGTCATAAGAAAAACTAAGTACACCCTCTTTGAATTCTAGTATTTTACATATCAGGAGAAAATAAAAAAAAGTATCAGCTCCATAGAAAGTCCTAAAAGTAGGGAAATACAATCTCAGAAAACAACGTGAAAAAAATATATTGCATCATTATTTATTTAACAAAAAGTAGGCCAAAAGGCAACAACGGTGTGTGATAAAGTACACCGTCGATGCAACTTCAAGTTATTGCTGCTAAAGATGATTCTAAAAGCTATTGATTGATGGGGTGTACTTATTTTTCACTCTCTGCTTCTGCATTTTGAAGTAGGTTTCGGTAAATAAATAATGGCACGGTTGACTTTTAACGTGTTGTTCATCTCATGATGTATTTTGTATTTTGTCCTGCTATGTAAAACCAAATAGTTCAATCAGGGTGTACTCAGATTTTGTCATAACTGTATAACCTCTTGTTTTAGAGCGAGTACGATCCACACTGGCGCATGAGATGTGCCATGCCGCCAATTGGATAATCAACGGTGAACGCAAAGACCACCATGGCTTGTTATGGCAGGCTTTCACAAGAAGGGTAAACCTTATCCATCCCGAGCTGCCAAAAGTGACGGAATATCACAATTATACCATCAACTACACCTACAAGTACAAATGCCACCGGTGTGATAAAGAGTAAGTGGATTTTATGACCCATCTCCTCCGGACACACAATCACTGCGGAGAGACGTCCGTGCGGTTCTGTTGGTGGAATGCTTTCATACTTTACTACTATCAGAGCGGACTGACGTCTGGGGGGCTGTAGGGTTTAGGATGCTACGTGTTATATTTTCTGTGCTGGGCCAGTTCTTAATATATTGATTTCAATTTGTTCTTGTTAATATAATCCATGGTATTAATGAACGTTCATTCCAGTCCAGTAACCAATATTCCTCTTATCTTTGCAGAATTGGGCGATTTAGACCAATACCTGGCAATAAACGTAAATGCCGCCGGTGCGGAGGACGAATGCGACAACTACCCAGCAGCTAAACATGTAACTATTCTTCAGAATATTTAGTCTCTAATTTGATTTCTTTAAAATGTAAAGTTGAGACACTTTTATATATTTTCCCCTGAGTAGCGAGACAATGAATATCTGTGTTCAGCACCAGCAATTAGCGGTAAAGATCCAGAATCCGTCCTCATAGGTTCCAGATAAGCCCCGGTTACATTTCCCATAACTTGCTGGCTATGGAATGATTGACCATTCCCAGCAATTATCTACAATGCTCTGGAAAACCTTCTATGAGTTTACGCTTTGTTGGATGTAATTATTTTCTTTCTATTTTCAGGTTCATTATTGGAACAGTGAGATTCCTCTAAATATTGTCATCTCATCCACCTGTGATGGAGGTAAGAACGAATCTTCCATTATTGTCAGCAATCAATAATAAAAGCGAATTTTACAATATTGAGAATCTGGAGTCTCTAATTTAGTCTTTTATTGAGTTTTATCATTTAAAGATTAAATACTTTTATATATTTTGCCTTTTTCCACCACCGTGTAGGGAGACAATCAGTTTACGTCTTCATCACAAGCAGCGAACAGCAAACATTCAGAATCCACCTCTTCTGATGGACACAAAGCTTCTGACGTGCGTTTTCCAGGTAAATATTTCGGTGGTTTTCCTCCAATCATTCTTGTTTTCAAGAAGTGCAACAGCGAGGACAGTGTGAGCAAGGTGTCATAACAGAAGAAATGCAATATCGGTTTTATTACTGCATTTATTTCTTCTAATTATTATTATTTTTTCTTGCTGCACAATTTTTAAATTCTGTCTGAGAAAGGAAGGAAATGATGAAAGTTATCAGCCTACTGCTGCGGAGGAATCTCCAACACCCAGTCTGACGGGCGAGATGAGCCCCTCTGACATGGCATGCCGTATAGATCTATTGTGAGTGCTCTCACCATAGCCGTATGGCTCATGTCGCATTTATCTCACATTACACTATTATTGGCAGCTTCCTATTTCCAATCTCCACATTGGCCTTCTTTGTAGACAATATATAATGCAATATTTCAGGTCTATTTCACCTTCAGCTGATGACCAGGAATACAATGCTGAAGTTCCTTCTCTGAGTTTGTTTCTTTTGATCACCAGTACCTTTTGTCAAGTTTTTTAAAAACATCTTTTAATTGTTTTCAGGTTAATGAGAAAGGCGACTTATCGCTTCCATACAGGCATGACACATCTTGGAAGAAAACGGTGAATTCCGGCACCGACCTGCGCTGAGAACAGTTTCCAAGACCTGGAGAATCTCTACAAGTGCTTTATAATCAGAGCTGCCCAGCAATGGATATGGCGCTGGACATTTGAACTTCAATAGTTTATCAATTGCTTTTTTTTTCTAATTTTTCTGAGTTAGATATAAATACCATTAAAAAATGAATATATTAATTCTTTCCAGTTTGGGATTTTTGTTCTGCAAAACGATGGCTGTTGATAAACATATTACAATCAATGTTGTCTACTTGTGATATTCAGCCATAATCCGCCTCGAACAATCGAGAGGAGCAGAGCTTTGTCTGCTGCTGTTAAACTGTTAAATGCAGCTGTCAATCTGTGAGAGTTTCATTTCACCCCTTAACGTCTAATGACGGACACAGTCCATCATAGCTGGGTGTCAGTTTCCGCACCAGGACGGACAGTGTCCGTCATACATGTAAAGTGTCACTAAAACTTGCAAACACCCAGTGATAGTTCAGCGCCGGCAGATGTGTATGACAGCTGAGAGGCACGGAAAGAGGTGCAGACACCAGTAGTGTAGTTACAAGGGGGGCAGAGGGTGTTGTTGCCTCGGGCCCCTTGCTTTGAGGGGGCCCACCCAGAGCTACTGCCACTGAGTATACCACCTGAGTTGTAATCAGGGTTACCGGTTAGGGGCCCACCCAGATTTTTCCCCCCCCCGAGCTGAACCCCTAGCTACGCCTCTGGCAGGGACCCATGCTGTCGGTCCCCGCACCCAGATCGCTGTAATCAGGCAGTCAATCTGACCGACCGCTCACAGCATGACTGCGCAGGAGATGCTGAAATATCAGCCCTTCCTGCCCGATCAGAGGAGAAGCTCGGCGCTGACAGTTCCAGAGCTGCTGCTGTTAGAAACTTGTGTGAAATCTAGAATCAATTTTTATCCCACTCCCAGTGGCAACCCCAGTCTTCCTGTCCGTCCTCCCATCTCGTCTGTTTTATATATATATATCTTCTTCATGTTCTCCATCTTCTTCTTCATCTTCTCCATCTTCTTCATCATCTTCTTCATCTTCTCCATCTTCTTCATCATCTTCTTCATCTTCTTCTTCTTCTCCTTCTTCAAGAAGGGTTAAAAGCAATGCCAGTTGTTCTTACAGTCCTGCCGACTTTTCTTCTCCATTGACTTGCATCGGGTTTTGTGTTTCACGACTTGTTTCGCCCACTTTTCATGAAAGTCGGACGATTTTGGTCGACCCGACTTTTGAGAAAGTCGGGTTTCATGAAACCCGACTCGACCCTAAAAAGGCAAAAGTCACTCATCTCTAGTCATAAGTACATAAATTGAACACTAGAGCTTTCACTAGTACAAACATACGGCACCAGAACCATCATTAGTAAATAACTATGTCACCACAGCTTCTATCAGTATATGAATATGGCACCAGAACCACTATCAGTACATTAATGCGTCACCAGAACCACAGCCAGTAAAAAAATACACCAGCATCATTATCTACATAAATATATACAGTATGATATGAGTCTTATACGGCCGCCTCTTGTCTACAGGTAACTATTCTCAATGTATCTGGCGTTAGTCATTATCATGTCATCATGTGTCACTTATACATAGGACTGCAAGGAAGCCTACGGCCTTATCACATATTCAGCTCTGCCACACCTCTCACTAGACTTTGTCTTATTTTTTGCAGGGAGGAGGCATTTCTACTATTACTACAGAGTGCTGGGATAGATGCACAGAACCCGCTGCTGACAATCATTAGTAGCTGATGGACACCGGTGAAGACCTGCACCAGAAAACTGGACCCGGTGGATTTCCTGATCTTCATGTGGGACCTCCGGTGTAGATGAGCAGCGGGAATAACACAGCAGTAATAAACAGCGGCAAAGAATTTCTTGTGTGTGGTGATTATATATTGTGTGAGATCTGATATATGTGGGGGCTGTGCTGTAATAATGGAGACCCCTCACCTGCACCGTGTACCCCTGTGCGCTCTGTAGTCACTGCTACAATATGGGATCTACAATGTGGCAACTTGTGGCTGCAATGTCCATGACAATGCGTCTCCCATTCGCACACCATCTCCTCACCGCGCCCCCTATCCATCGGAGTCCCGCAAGGTTCAGTCCTAGGCCCCCTGCTCTTCTCCGTTTACACCTTCGGCCTCGGACAGCTCATAGAATCTCATGGCTTTCAGTATCATCTCTATGCTGATGACACACAGATCAACATCTCTGGACCAGATATCACCTCCCTACTAAACAGAATCCCTCAATGTCTGTCTGCTATTTCATCCTTCTTCTCCACTAGATTTCTAAAGCTTAATATGGACAAAACAGAATTAATCATCTTTCTCCCATCTCACGTGACCCCTCCAACGGACCTATCCATGAAAGTAAATGGCTGGCCACTCTCTCCAGTTCCACAACCTCGCTGCCTTGGGGTTATCCTTGACACTGATCTCTCTTTCAAACCACATATCCAAGCCCTTTCCACTTCCTGCCGACTTCAACTCAAAAATATTTCACGGATCCGTACATTCCTCAACCAAGAATCTGCAAAAACCCTAGTCCATGCCCTCATCATCTCCCGCCTTGACTACTGCAACCTCCTGCTCTGTGGCCTCCCCTCTAACACTCTCGCACCCCTCCAATCTATTCTTAACTCTGATGCCCGAGTAATCCACCTTTCCCCCCGCTATTCCCCGGCTTCTCCCCTTTGTCAATCCCTGCACTGGCTCCCCATTACCCAAAGACTCCAGTTCAAACCCTAACCATGACATACAAAGCCATCCACAACCTGAGTCCTCCGTACAGCTGTGACCTCATCTCCCGGTACTTGGCTGCACGAAACCTCCGATCCTCACAAGAGCTCCTTCTGTACTCCAAGGCAACTGTTAGGTGGATTCATAACTGGCTTAGTGATCGGACCCAAAGAGTGGTCGTAAATGGCTGCACATCCAGTTGGAAGAATGTCTCAAGTGGGGTACCACAGGGCTCTGTCCTGGGCCCTGTATTGTTCAACATCTTTATCAACGATTTAGATGAAGGAATTGAGGGTAAACTGATTAAATTTGCTGATGACACAAAGCTAGGAGGGATAGCTAATACTAGAGAAGAGAGAGAGAGGATTCAAAAAGATTTAAATAAACTGGAGCAGTGGGCAGCAACTAACAGAATGGTTTTTAACAGGGAGAAATGCAAAGTACTACATCTGGGCAATAAAAATGAAAAAAGCATATATAGAATGGGAGGAATAGGGCTAAGTGACAGCACATGTGAAAAAGACTTGGGTATACTAATAGATCACAGACTGAATATGAGTCAACAGTGTGATGCAGCAGCAAAAAAGGCAAATGCAATTCTAGGATGTATTAACAGAAGCATACAGTCTAGATCACGTGAAGTCATTATTTCCCTCTACTCCTCTTTGGTCAGACCTCATCTGGAATATTGTGTCCAGCTTTGGGCACCACATTTTAAAAAAGACATCAACAAACTGGAGCAAGTTCAGAAAAGAGCGACCAGAATGGTGACCGGTCTGCAAACCCTGTCTTATGAGGAAAGGTTGCAGGATTTGGGAATGTTTAGTTTGCAAAAGAGAAGACTGAGAGGAGACTTAATAGCTGTCTACAAATATCTAAAGGGCTGTCACATTGAAGAAGGATCAACTTTATTCTCATTTGCACAAGGAAAGACTAGAAGCAATGGGATGAAACTGAATGGGAGGAGACACAGATTAGATATTAGAAAAAACTTTTTGACAGTTAGAGTGATCAATGAGTGGAACAGGCTGCCACGAGAAGTGGTGAGTTCTCCTTCAATGGAAGTCTTCAAACAGAGGCTGGACAGACATCTGACTGGGATGATTTAGCGAATCCTGCTTTGAGCAGGGGGTTGGACCAGATGGCCCAGGAGGTCCCTTCCAACTCTACGATTCTATGATTCTATGATTCTATGATTCTATGATTCTCCCCTCTTATCTCCTCTTCCCACAATCGCATGAAAGATTTCACCCACGCATCCCCCTTACTCTGGAACTCTCTACCACAACATATCAGACTCTCACCTACCATGGAAACCTTGAAAAAGAACTTGAAGACCTACCTCTTCCGACAAGCCTACAACTTGCAGTAACCACCGATCCACAAAACCGCTGCACGACCAGCTCTACCTTCGCCTACTGTATTCTAACCCATCCCTTGTAGATTGTGAGCCCTCGTGGGCAGGGTCCTCTCTCATCCTGTACCAGTCGTGACTTGTATTGTTGAAGATTACTGTACTTGTCTGTATTATGTATACCCCTCCTCACTTGTAAAGCGCCATGGAATAAATGGCGCTGTAATAATAAATAATAATAATAATAATAATAATAATAATAACAACTCTGCAAAGAGCAAGGAAAAAATGCTGCCAAAATGCTATGCGTGAACAAGCCCCAGCAATGTGTAAGGGCTAGGAGTGGGTCTCCAGGGCTCTCCTATAGCTCACTGTGTGGTTTCTGGAGCTCTAGACTTGATTTACTCCCCCTGTGGGCTCCCTCATGACTCATTTTGCAGATTTCTTCCCCCAGTATGTCTGGTAACCAGCACTTAGTTACTGGAAGCGTGACCTCAGCACCAGTCCCCTGTGACTTCCTGACCAATGATTTCATGTATCAACCTCTGACCTTCATTAACATTTTCATCTTTTCCGACAAGATGAAGAAGATGGAGAATATGGAGAAGAATATGAAGACTAAGATGAAGAAGATGGAGAAGATGGAGAAGAAGATGAAGAAGATGGAGAAGATGGAAAAGAAGGAGAAGAAGAAGAAGATGATGAAGATGGAGAAGATGATGATGAAGAAGATGAAGAAGGAGAAGAAGAAGAAGGAGAAGATGATCTTCTCCATCTTCTTCTTCATCTTCTCCATCTTTTTCTCATTCTTCTTCTTCATCTTCTTCTGCTTCTTCTTCATCATCTTCTCCATCTTCTCCTTCTTCTTCTTCTTCTTCTTCTTCTTCATCATCATCTTCTCCATCTTTTTCTTCATCTTCTCCATCTTCTTCATCATCTCCATCTTCTTCTTCATCTTCTTCTTCATCTTCTCCATCTTCTTCTTCATCTTCTCCATCTTCTTCTTCTTCATCTTCTCCATCGTCTTCATCATCTTCTTCATCATCTCCATCTACTTCATCATCTTCTTCTTCTTCTCCTTCTTCTTCTTCATCATCTTCTTCTTCTTCTTCATGAAGGGTTAAAAGTCATGCCAGTTGTGTTTACAGTCCTGCCGACTTTTCTTCTCTATTGACTTGCATCGGGTTTCGTGTTTCACGACTTGTTTCGCCCACTTTTCATGAAAGTCGGCCGATTTTGGTCGACCCGACTTTTGAGAAATTCGGGTTTCATGAAACTCGACTCAACCCTAAAAAGGCTAAAGTCGCTCATCTCTAACCATCATAAGTACATAAATTGAACACTAGAGCTTTCACTAGTACAAACATACGGCACTAGAACCATCATTAGTAAATAACTATGTCACTACAGCTTCTATCAGTATATGAATATGGCACCAGAACCACTATCAGTACATTAATTCGTCACCAGAACCACAGCCAGTAAATAAATACACCAGCATCATTATCTACATAAATATATACAGTATGATGAGTCTTATACGGCCGCCTCTTGTCTACAGGTAACTATTCTCAATGTATCTGGCGTTAGTCATTATCACGTCATCATGTGTCACTTATACATAGGACTGCAAGGAAACCTACGGCCTTATCACATATTTAGCTCTGCTACACCTCTCACTGGACTTTGTCTTATCTTTTGCAGGGAGGAGGCGTTTCTACTATTACTGCAGAGTGCTGGGCTAGATGCACAGAACCCGCTGCTGACAATCATTAGTCGCTGATGGACACCGGTGAAGACCTGCACCAGAAAACTGGACCCGGTGGGTTTCCTGATCTTCATGTGGGACCTCCGGTGTAGATGAGCAGCGGGAATAACACAGCAGTAATAAACAGCGGCAAAGCATTTCTTGTGTGTGGTGATTATATATTGTGTGAGATCTGATATATGTGGGGGCTGTGCTGTAATAATGGAGACCCCTCACCTGCACCGTGTACCCCTGTGCGCTCTGTAGTCACTGCTACAATATGGGATCTACAATGTGGCAACTTGTGGCTGCAATGTCCATGACAATGCGTCTCCCATTTGCACGCCACCTCCTCACCGCGCCCCCTATCCATCGGAGTCCCGCAAGGTTCAGTCCTAGGGCCCCTGCTCTTCTCCGTTTACACCTTCGGCCTCGGACAGCTTATAGAATCTCATGGCTTTCAGTATCATCTCTATGCTGATGACACACAGATCAACATCTCTGGACCAGATATCACCTCCCTACTAAACAGAATCCCTCAATGTCTGTCTGCTATTTCATCCTTCTTCTCCACTAGATTTCTAAAACTTATTATGGACAAAACAGAATTAATCATCTTTCGCCCATCTCACGTGACCCCCCCAACGAACCTGTCCATTAAAGTAAATGGCTGCCTACTCTCTCCAGTCCCACAAGCTCGCTGCCTTTGGGTTATCCTTGACACTGATCTCTCTTTCAAATCACACATCCAAGCCCTTTCCAGTTCCTGCCGACTTCAACTCAAAAATATTTCACGGATCCGTACATTCCTCATCCAAGAATCTGCAAAAATTCTAGTCCATGCCCTCATCATCTCCCGCCTTGACTACTGCAACCTCCTGCTGTGGCCTCCCCTCTAACACTCTCGCACCCCTCCAATCTATTCTTAACTCTGCTGCCCGACTAATCCACCTTTCCCCCCGCTATTCCCCGGCTTCTCCCCTTTGTCAATCCCTGCACTGGCTCCCCATTACCAAAAGACTCCAGTTCAAACCCTAACCATGACATACAAAGCCATCCACAACCTGAGTCCTCCGTACAGCTGTGACCTCGTCTCCCGGTACTTGCCTGCACGAAACCTCCGATCCTCACAAGATCTCCTTCTGTACTCCCCTCTTATCTCCTCTTCCCACAATCACATGCAAGATTTCTCCCACGCATCCCCCCTACTCTGGAACTCTCTACCACAACATATCAGACTCTCACCTACCATGGAAACCTTGAAAAAGAACTTGAAGACCTACCTCCTCCGACAAGCCTACAACTTGCAGTAACCACCGATCCACAAAACCGCTGCACGACCAGCTCTTCCTTCGCCTACTGTATTCTAACCCATCCCTTGTAGATTGTGAGCCCTCGCGGGCAGGGTCCTCTCTCATCCTGTACCAGTCGTGACTTGTATTGTTGAAGATTACTGTACTTGTATGTATTATGTATACCCCTCCTCACTTGTAAAGCGCCATGGAATAAATGGCGCTGTAATAATAAATAATAATTATAATAACAACTCTGCAAAGAGCAAGGAAAAAATGCTGCCAAAATGCTATGCGTGAACAAGCCCCAGCAATGTGTAAGGGCTTGGAGTGGGTCTCCAGGGCTCTCCTCTAGCTCACTGTGTGGTTTCTGGGGCTCTAGACTTGATTTACTCCCCCTGTGGGCTCCCTCATGACTCATTTTGCAGAATTCTTCCCCCAGTATGTCTGGTAAACAGCACTTAGTTACTGGAAGCGTGACCTCAGCACCAGTCCCCTGTGACTTCCTGACCAATGATTTCATGTATCAACCTCTGACCTTCATTAACATTTTCATCTTTTCCGACAAGATGAAGAAGATGGAGAATATGGAGAAGAATATGAAGAATAAGATGAAGAAGATGGAGAAGAAGATGAAGAAGATGGAGAAGATGGAAAAGAAGGAGAAGAAAAAGATGAAGAAGATGATGAAGAAGATGATGAAGAAGATGGAGAAGATGATGAAGAAGATGAAGAAGGAGAAGAAGAAGAAGGAGAAGATGATCTTCTCCATCTTCTTCTTCATCTTCTCCATCTTCTTCTCCTTCTTCTTCTTCATCTTCTTCTGCTTCTTCTTCTTCATCATCTTCTCCATCTTCTTCTCCTTCTTCTTCTTCTTCATCATCATCTTCTCCATCTTCTTCATCATTTCCATCTTCTTCTTCTTCATCTTCTTCATCTTCTCCATCTTCTTCTTCATCGTCTCCATCTTCTTTTTCATCTTCTCCATCGTCTTCATCATCTTCTTCATCATCTCCATCTTCTTCATCATCTTCTTCATCTTCTTCTTCTCCTTCTTCTTCTTCATCTTCTTCTTCTTCATCATCTTCTTCTTCTTCATGAAGGGTTAAAAGTCATGCCAGTTGTGTTTACAGTCCTGCCGTCTTTTCTTCTCCATTGACTTGCATCGGGTTTTGTGTTTCACGACTTGTTTTGCCCACTTTTCATGAAAGTCGGACGATTTTGGTCGACCCGACTTTTGAGAAAGTCGGGTTTCATGAAACCCGACTCGACCCTAAAAAGGCAAAAGATGCTCATCTCTAATCATAAGTACATAAATTGAACACTAGAGCTTTCACTAGTACAAACATACGGCACCAGAACCATCATTAGTAAATAACTATGTCACTACAGCTTCTATCAGTATATGAATATGGCACCAGAACCACTATCAGTACATTAATGCGTCACCAGAACCACAGCCAGTAAATAAATACACCAGCATCATTATCTACATAAATATATACAGTATGATATGAGTCTTATACGGCCGCCTCTTGTCTACAGGTAACTATTCTCAATGTATCTGGCGTTAGTCATTATCACATCATCATGTGTCACTTATACATAGGACTGCAAGGAAACCTACGGCCTTATCACATATTCAGCTCTGCTACACCTCTCACTGGACTTTGTCTTATTTTTTGCAGGGAGGAGGCACTTCTACTATTACTACAGAGTGCTGGGATAGATGCACAGAACCCGCTGCTGACAATCATTAGTCGCTGATGGACACCGGTGAAGACCTGCACCAGAAAACTGGACCCGGTGGGTTTCCTGATCTTCATGTGGGACCTCCGGTGTAGATGAGCAGCGGGAATAACACAGCAGTAATAAACAGCGGCAAAGCATTTCTTGTGTGTGGTGATTATATATTGTGTGAGATCTGATATATGTGGGGGCTGTGCTGTAATAATGGAGACCCCTCACCTGCACCGTGTACCCCTGTGCGCTCTGTAGTCACTGCTACAATATGGAATCTACAATGTGGCAACTTGTGGCTGCAATGTCCATGACAATGCGTCTCCCATTTGCACACCACCTCCTCACCGCGCCCCCTATCCATCGGAGTCCCGCAAGGTTCAGACCTAGGGCCCCTGCTCTTCTCCGTTTACACCTTCGGCCTCGGACAGCTTATAGAATCTCAAGGCTTTCAGTATCATCTCTATGCTGATGACACACAGATCAACATCTCTGGACCAGATATCACCTCACTACTAAACAGAATCCCACAATGTCTGTCTGCTATTTCATCCTTCTCCACTAGATTTCAAAAACTTAATATGGACAAAACAGAATTAATCATCTTTCGCCCATCTCACGTGACCCCCCCAACGAACCTATCCATTAAAGTAAATGGCTGCCCACTCTCTCCAGTCCCACAAGCTCGCTGCCTTGGGGTTATCCTTGACACTAATCTCTCTTTCAAATCACACATCCAAGCCCTTTCCACTTCCTGCCGACTTCAACTCAAAAATATTTCACGGATCCGTACATTCCTCATCCAAGAATCTGCAAAAACCCTAGTCCATGCCCTCATCATCTGCCGCCTTGACTACTGCAACCTCCTGCTCTGTGGCCTCCCCTCTAACACTCTCGCACCCCTCCAATCTATTCTTAACTCTGCTGCCCGACTAATCCACCTGTCCCCCCCGCTATTCCCCGGCCTCTCCCCTTTGTCAATCCCTGCACTGGCTCCCCATTACCCAAAGACTCCAGTTCAAAACCCTAACCATGACATACAAAGCCATCCACAACCTGAGTCCTCCGTACATCTGTGACCTCGTCTTCCGGTACTTACCTGCACGAAACCTCCGATCCTCACAAGACCTCCTTCTGTACTCCCCTCTTATCTCCTCTTCCCACAATCGCATACAAGATTTCTCCCACGCATCCCCCCTACTCTGGAACTCTCTACCACAACATATTAGACTCTCGCCTACCATGGAAACCTTCAAAAAGAACTTGAAGACCTACCTCTTCCGAAAAGCCTACAACTTGCAGTAACCACCGCTCCACCAAACCGCTGCACGACCAGCTCTACCTTTGCCTACTGTATTCTCACCCATCCCTTGTAGATTGTGAGCCCTCGCGGGCAGGGTCCTCTCTCATCCTGTACCAGTCGTGACTTGTATTGTTGAAGATTACTGTACTTGTATGTATTATGTATACCCCTCCTCACTTGTAAAGCGCCATGGAATAAATGGCGCTGTAATAATAAATAATAATAATAATAATAACAACTCTGCAAAGAGCAAGGAAAAAATGCTGCCAAAATGCTATGCGTGAACAAGCGAAAGCAATGTGTAAGGGCTAGGAGTGGGTCTCCAGGGCTCTCCTACAGCTCGCTGTTTGGTTTCTGGGGCTCCAGACTTGATTTCCTCCCCCTGTGGGCTCCCTCATGACTCATTTTGCAGATTTCTTCCCCCAGTATGTGTGGTAATCAGCACTTAGTTACTGGAAGCGTGACCTCAGCACCAGTCCCCTGTGACTTCCTGACCAATGATTTCATGTATCAACCTCTGACCTTCATTAACATTTTCATCCTTTTCCGACAAGATAAAGAAGATGGAGAAGAATAGGAAGAAGATGGAGAATAAGATGAAGAAGATGGAGAAGATGGAGAAGAAGATGAAGAAGATGGAGAAGGAGAAGAAGAAGATGAAGAAGATGATGAAGAAGATGATGAAGAAGATGATGAAGAAGAAGAAGATGAAGAAGAAGATGATGGAGAAGATGAAGAAGGAGAAGATGATGAAGATGAACAAGGAGAAGACTTCATCTTCTTCATCTTCTTCATCTTCACCATCTTCTCCATCTTCTCCATCTTCTTCATCTTCTCCATCTTCTCCATCTTCTTCATCATCTTCTACATCTTCTCCATCTTCTTCTCCTTCTTCTTCTTTTTCTTCATCATCATCTTCTCCACCTTTTTCTCCATCTTCTCCATCTTTTTCTTCATCTTCTCCATCTTCTTCATCATCTCCATCTTCTTCTTCATCTTCTCCATCTTCTTCTTCATCTTCTCCATCTTCTTCATCATCTTCATCTTTTCCATCTTCTTCATCTTCTTCTCCATCTTCTTCATCTTATTCTTCATCATCTTCTTCTTCTTCTTCTTCTTCAAGAAGGGTTAAAAGTCATGCCAGTTGTGTTTACAGTCCTGCCGACTTTTCTTCTCCATTGACTTGCATTGGGTTTCGTGTTTCACGACTTGTTTCGCCCACTTTTCATGAAAGTCGGCCGATTTTGGTCGACCCGACTTTTGAGAAAGTCGGGTTTCATGAAACCCGACTCGACCCTAAAAAGGCAAAAGTTGCTCATGTCTAGATTAGATTAGATTAGATTAGATAAACTTTATTGATCCCGGAGGAAATTACAGTATTACAGCAGCAGAACAAAGATCAAGAACATTACAAGAACAATACACACTTTACAAAATAAGTCTATATGGACAGCAGATGCGGATAGACTGGTACTTGTAACTCACCAATTCCCCCCCATACACTTTGAACTTCATTTAGTCTTGGGATGCTTTACACTTATACATTTGTTAAACATCCCCACAGCTGTCGGAACAAACGATTTTCTATATCTTTCCTTTTTACACATTAGTTGGAGTAGACGCTTGCTGAATGTGCTCTTTTGCTTCGCAAACAGTTCATAGAGCGGGTGTGTATTGTTGCTCATTATAGCCTTGCATTTCTTAGTAATTCTATCCTCTAATACCTCCTCGAAAGTCCTGAGTTGTAGACCCACCGCCGCACTAGCCTTCTTGATAAGTTTATTCAGCTTATTCGCGTCAGCTGTGCGCACACTACTACCCCAGCATATAATTGCATCAAAGATTGCACTCGCCACAATGGATTGGTAGAACATTTCAAGCATTTTGCTACACACATTAAACGACCTTAACTTCCTTAGGAAGTAAAGTCTACTCATCCCTTTCTTGCAAACCTTCTCCATATGGCACCTCCAATCAAGCTTGCTGTCCAGGTGAACCCCCAAATATTTGAAATTCTCCACCATCTCCACATCCTGACCATCAATAGTGATAGGTAAGCAATCCTTCATGCACCTTCCATAACTCAACACCAGCTCCCTGGTTTTCTTTACGTTGAGTTCTAAATGGTTAGCCTGGCACCAGTCAACAAAGTCCAAAACCACCCTTCTGTATTCCTCCTCCCCCCGGTCTCTCTCAATACCTCCGACTATCACTGAGTCATCAGAGTCTAATGATCATAAGTACATAAATTGAACACTAGAGCTTTCACTAGTACAAACATATGGCACCAGAACCATCATTAGTAAATAACTATGTCACTACACTTCTATCAGTATATGACTATGGCACCAGAAGCACCATCAGTAGATAAATGTATCACCAGAAAGATCATCAGTACAGGACTACATCACCAGAACCACAGCCAGTAAATAAATACACCAGCATCATTATCTACATAAATATATACAGTATGATATGAGTCTTATACGGCCGCCTCTTGTCTACAGGTAACTATTCTCAATGTATCTGGCGTTAGTCATTATCACGTCATCATGTGTCACTTATACATAGGACTGCAAGGAAACCTACGGCCTTATCACATATTCAGCTCTGCTACACCTCTCACTAGACTTTGTCTTATTTTTTGCAGGGAGGAGGCGTTTCTACTATTACTACAGAGTGCTGGGATAGATGCACAGAACCCGCTGCTGACAATCATTAGTCGCTGATGGACACCGGTGAAGACCTGCACCAGAAAACTGGACCCGGTGGATTTCCTGATCTTCATGTGGGACCTCCGGTGTAGATGAGCAGCGGGAATAACACAGCAGTAATAAACAGCGGCAAAGCATTTCTTGTGTGTGGTGATTATATATTGTGTGAGATCTGATATACGTGGGGGCTGTGCTGTAATAATGGAGACCCCTCACCTTCACCGTGTACCCCTGTGCGCTCTGTAGTCACTGCTACAATATGGGATCTACAATGTGGCAACTTGTGGCTGCAATGTCCATGACAATGCGTCTCCCATTCGCACACCATCTCCTCACCGCGCCCCCTATCCATCGGAGTCCCCCAAGGTTCAGTCCTAGGCCCCCTGCTCTTCTCCGTTTACACCTTCGGCCTCGGACAGCTCATAGAATCTCAAGGCTTTCAGTATCATCTCTATGCTGATGACACACAGATCAACATCTCTGGACCAGATATCACCTCTCTACTAAACAGAATCCCTCAATGTCTGTCTGCTATTTCATCCTCCACTAGATTTCTAAAGCTTAATATGGACAAAACAGAATTAATCATCTTTCTCCCATCTCACGTGACCCCTCCAACAGACCTATCCATTAAAGTAAATGGCTGCCTACTCTCGCCAGTCCCACAAGCTCGCTGCCTTGGGGTTATCCTTGACACTGATCTCTCTTTCAAACCACATATCCAAGACCTTTCCACTTCCTACCGACTTCAACTCAAAAATATTTCACGGATCCGTACATTCCTCAACCAAGAATCTGCAAAAACCCTAGTCCATGCCCTCATCATTTGCCGCCTTGACTACTGCAACCTCCTGCTCTGTGGCCTCCCCTCTAACACTCTCACACCCCTCCAATCTATTCTTAACTCTGCTGCCCGACTAATCCACCTGTCCCCCCCGCTATTCCCCGGCTTCTCCCCTTTGTCAATCCCTGCACTGGCTCCCCATTACCCAAAGACTCCAGTTCAAAACCCTAACCATGACATACAAAGCCATCCACAACCTGAGTCCTCCGTACATCTGTGACCTCGTCTCCCGGTACTTACCTGCACGAAACCTCCGATCCTCACAAGATCTCCTTCTGTACTCCCCTCTTATCTCCTCTTCCCACAATTGCATACAAGAGTTCTCCCACGCATCCCCCCTACTCTGGAACTCTCTACCACAACATATCAGACTCTCGCCTTCCCTGGAAACCTTCAAAAAGAACTTGAAGACCTACCTCTTCCGACAAGCCTACAACTTGCAGTAACCACCAATCCACCAAACCGCTGCACGGCCAGCTCTTCCTTCGCCTACTGTATTCTCACCCATCTCTTGTAGATTGTGAACCCTCGCGGGCAGGGTCCTCTCTCATCCTGTACCAGTCATGACTTGTATTGTTGAAGATTACTGTACTTGTCTGTATTATGTATACCCCTCCTCACTTGTAAAGCGCCATGGAATAAATGGCGCTGTAATAATAAATAATAATAATAATAACAACTCTGCAAAGAGCAAGGAAAAAATGCTGCCAAAATGCTACGCGTGAACAAGCCCCAGCAATGTGTAAGGGCTAGGAGTGGGTCTCCAGGGCTCTCCTATAGCTCGCTGTGTGGTTTCTGGGGCTCCAGACTTGATTTCCTCCCCCTGTGGGCTCCCTCATGACTCATTTTGCAGATTTCTTCCCCCAGTATGTCTGGTAATCAGCATTTAGTTACTGGAAGCGTGACCTCAGCACCAGTCCCCTGTGACTTCCTGACCAATGATTTCATGTATCAACCTCTGACCTTCATTAACATTTTCATCGTTTTCCGAGAAAATAATGTTTTTGTTTTTTAAACTCACATAGTTTTACTTCATTTTTGTGGCCCCCAAATAAGTAAAGCTGCTCGTCATAAAATTTCTAAAAATAAAAACCCAAACACAAACATTATAAGATAAACATTGTTTCTATTTTGCACTGTTTTCTGGATACAGCCTGCAGTATAAAGTATCATGGACGGATCGCTGTGACATGGCAGACTGACGTTACAGGGCAGCGATTTGACGAGCTGTAATTTATTTGTAATTCCTGTTGATACAAGTGTATAATATTCACCGATCCAAACATTTCTGGATATCTGCAGAAAATCAGATGACTTTCATCTCTTTTTGTTCCATTCTTACGTTTCCTGCTGCCATCTTTATTCTGCGGTCAGCGATCCGTCAGGAGATCGCCCGCTCTCTGTTGCTCAATCATTTGCTCATCTTTATACAGACACAGATTAGGGCAGACATGTGAAATAGTCGCTCTACACCCACCAGGGCTGGTGAGGCCGTCACGTGGACACTAGAGATGAGCGACTTTGCCTTTTTTGGGGTCGAGTCGGATTTCATGAAACCCGACTTTCTCAAAAGCCGGGTCGAACGAAATGGGCCGATTATCGTGAAAAGTCGAAGGCCGACTGAAACACAAAACCCAATGCAAGTCAATGGGGAAGCAAAGTCGGCAGGGAGTGGAGGACAGGAAACACACCTACAGTGCCCTTTTGAATGCCTAAAACATCAATTCTCAGGGTCAGATTCTGGCTGTGTAGAGTGTGAGGGGAATGTAGTGGTCTGGGTCAATGTACCAGCAGAATCATCTAGCAGTGGCTGGGCATCAGTGCACTTGTGGCGCCCCCAGGGGTACGGTCGCCACAGTGGCATTACCTTCCTCCTAGGGAGTGTGATGTCATGCTTGGGAGCAATGAAGGATCTCTCTAGCAGTTAAACCAACACATAACACATTTCCCACTCCAGGCCAGCAGGGAGACCTCTGAACCTGACTGCTGAGGAGCTGCTCTCTGTGGTTAGGTGGAGGTATGTTAGGGCAGTCTGTGAAGGGAATGGGAAGTGTATGGATGTGAGAAGGGGAGCTGGAGGATGAGCAGAGTTAAGGCTCACTCCTAGCTGGAGCGCATGGTTCAGATTCCAGTCTCCGAGCTGGTAGGGACACTGACGTTCCTGCAGCAGAAACCGGAGGAAGTAGCAGCTGTAAATGCTCTGTACCCAACTAAGGCTCGGAGGACCCAGCAGTGACGTGTGGATGCCAGAAGGAAAAGGCTATGGCTGCCTGCCATACGAGAAAGTTCAAAAAGAGTCAACAGGGGGAACTTCATTGAACTCAGCACTGCGAGTACCTCAGATAAGCGCTAGAACGGAGGCCACACTACTTATCTGCAGAGAGAGAAATACAAATTGGCTTCCAGGCTGACCAACTCCTTCTCCATCTGTACTCTGGGTCCTGGACGGCACTTACCAAGTACAGGTAAATGATCTGCACGACTGTGTCTGTCATCTTTCTCTTGCGCCTGGCGCACGGCTCTGCTACATCCTGCACTGCACACCATCTACCAACTCTTTCATCTGCCCTGCGACTACAGCTCTACCTGTGCAGGGCTTCTACATCTTAGCTGCACCACAACATCTGTCCTAGAGAAGCGACACTGCAGCGCGGGTCAATCTAATCAGAAACCACAGGTGGCGTCACGTATCATTCACCTATAAACGTAATTCACCCCTTTGCATGGACGCCCAGGGCCACGGAACGGGTCACCACCACCGTGACACATCCCTGTGAGACACCGGCCCGGTACCGATTAACCCCACTGCCCTGACTGGCCACTCACACTCCATGTCAGATTCATCTTGGACTGGGAAATTCACGATTTGACTTGATAACCCAGGCATGGTATGATAGAAAGAGCTACATGGACTAATGTGAAGTGTGGCCTGCAGCATCATTCACTTTTGGTGGGGGTGAAGGACACAAGGAAAGGGGTTCTTCCTGACCAGGAGCCAGCACTTGATGACTCAGTGCTTGCATTTTTTTAAACTTCAGAAGAGGAGGGCATATTTGCTGGAGTCTGCTTCGGCAATGTAAGCCAAAACCAGTTCCTCATGCTCCGGCTTTAAAAGCGGTTAACCTACTCCCATAAAAGCTAGCCCTCCAGGCTTTCCGGAGCCAGACCATGACGCAGGCTCAACACCTCCTGCCTTAGCTGCTATTGTGCTTTTGCCACTACCAGCAGATGCACCACCACCATCAGCACCAGCTGGCCCCCCACGCCCACGTCCGTGGCCTCTTCCACCAAACTTCAAAATTTTGCAGAAAATAGACCCAAAATAACATCAGATATATGGTACTGTATCAGAAATGTACAGCTCTATTCAGTCAAAGGATAATTGTCAATCTCCCTATATATTCCATCAGTCACACAAAAATGCTCACAGGCTCAGTATGGATTAGACAAGAATATAAAAAGTAGACAAAGTGTACAGTATCATCAGATAACAGGTATATATAGTATAGTTTAAACATTCTAAATCTCCGTAGAAATTTCAGGAGGCACACACAGACACTCTCAGGCTCAGTATTAGATTACAACACAATATAAAAAGCCGTAAAACGGTAATGGATCTGAAGAGTACAGCTGTACACAGTGTAGGGGTCATTGTTGTCAATCTCAGTATTTATTTCCACAGTCAGAAGATAACTCTCACTTGGTCAGTTTGGATTAGACCAGAATATAACAAGCAGTAAATGGGCAATGTATCACAAGCGTAGAGCTGTATACAGTGTTGGGGTAATTTTTAAATGTACATTTAAATTGCAGGAGTAACCCATAGACTCTCACACGCTCAGGATGGATCACACCACAATATAACAAGAAGATCTGCAAGACATAATCACACATGTGGGACAATGTTCCAGGTGTCAATGATACACTTAGAGTGGTGGTTGGAGGAGGACTTCCTGGCAGAAAGGGTACAGTATCACCAGATACCAGGTATATATAGCATAGTTTAAACATTAAAAATGTACGTCTATATATCAGGAGTACGAGTGCAAATTAACTTGGCAAACACACGTGGAGATGCAAGTGACAATGAAATTTAATAAGTGCAGTACATACAGTAAACGTTTCGGTCAATAATGACCTTCGTCATTGTACTGAAACAAAGAGATTACAAAAATAAACAGAAATATATACAACATAATATTGCTGGGTACAATTGTGTTTTAAATAGCGTTTTTTGCCGCACACCATACAAATATTACAGCAAACAAGCGGGATAATTAGAAATAGGAATCCCGCTTGTTTGCTGTAATATTTGTATGGTGTGCGGCAAAAAACGCCTTTTAAAACACGATTGTACCCAGCAATATTATGTTGTATATATTTCTGTTTATTTTTGTAGTCTCTTTGTTTCAGTACAATGACGAAGCTCATTATTGACCGAAACGTTTACTGTATGTACTGCACTTATTAAATTTCATTGTCACTTGCATCTCCACGTGTGTGTGCCAAGTTAATTTGCACTTGTATACGGTTTGGGACCCTGCTTGTGCACCACCATTTTGAGAAGTTGTGCCAACGGTCTTTATATCTCTATATATCAGGAGTAGTGTTGACCCACCCCGCTAGTGTTTTGGTTCGTCGCACAGGAGGCAAGTTCGTCGAATGTTCGTCGAACGTTCGACGAACACCGTCGAACCCCATTGAAAACAATGGCAGGCAAACATAAACACATACAAACACATAGAAAACAATTACAAAACACCTTAAAAGGTGTCCCAAAGCAGACAAAATGCTCAGAAGACAAAAATAACATATGGAAAAGGGCAACTACATTTAGAAAAGAGGTGGAGTAAAAGGAGGAGGTGGAGGAGACACAGATATAGGCTTGTTATGCCCTTATGAAGTCAAGAAAGGCTGGAATAAAAATGTAAAATACAAACAAAAAAGAAAATCTGAAATCGAACACGATCATATACCGTCGGACTTCCCACCAATAACTTATGCCAACTGTCGATCGGGCGGCGTTATTCCCACGAACCTCCAAACAGCGTCCATGAAGGCAAAGTGTCTGCTTTCCGGGGGCAGTATGATTGCAAAGCTGAACCTTAAAGGAATGTCCAATAGGGCACCACCAGGAGTGGAGCCTGCGGCTTAATTGGACTCCACCCGTGAAACCACAACCATGCCACCTAAAGAAAAGATGCACACATTGAAAACTTTGTCGATTCTGTGTGTGGTGTGGTATGTCCGTTTTTAGTTGTGCTAGAGATTTGTCAGCTTTATTCCGTTAACGAACGAGACTCCGGCATGCCCCCGCGGTACGCGTCAAGCTTACTAGAGGGACATGCGAAGCTCTGGCACGTGAGATCGAGCAATAACAGGTCTATCATCCCCTTACATGTCCGGGACTGCATGCGCAGTACACTGAAAGGACCAGCTTTTGTCGCTTACAGGTGCAGATAACCCGATGAACACCGTTAGTGATGGGGATCTGGGATTTCAATTCTTCCCCGCGAACGATGATTTCCCAGTAAGTGCAGGTCAACCGCAATTCCGGAATTAGGCCTAACCGTCATTCCTGTCAAAATGAAAAAATGTCCAAACCACAGGTGCTGTAGCTTGTTTAACAGCTCGGCAGCCGTTCTCAGGCCCAGTATGGATTCAACAAGATTGTAGAAAGTTGATAAAGGGTACAGTTTCACCGGATAACAGGTATGTAAAGCATAGTTTACACATTAAAAACCTATGTCTATAGATCAGGAGGCAGGCTCAGACGGTCTCAGGGCCAGTATGGATTAGACGTGATTGGACAAAGGTGAGAAAGGGTACCGTATCACCGGATAACAGGTATGTATAGCATAGTTTACACATTTAAAACCTATGTCTATAGATCAGGAGGCAGGCTCAGACGGTCTCAGGGCCAGTATGGATTAGACGTGATTGGACAAAGGTGAGAAAGGGTACCGTATCACCAGATAACATGTATGGATAGCATAGTTTACACATTTAAAACCTATGTCTATATGTCACGAGGCAGGCTCAGACAGTCTCAGGGCCAGTATGGATTAGACGTGATTGGACAAAGGTGAGAAAGGGTACAGTATCACCAGATAACATGTATGGATAGCATAGTTTACACATTTAAAACCTATGTCTATATATCAGGAGGCAGGCTCAGACAGTCTCAGGCCCAGTATGGATTAGACGTGATTGGACAAAGGTGAGAAAGGGTACAATATCACTGCATAGCAGGTATATAGAGCATAGTTTAAACATTTAAAATCTCCGTGATATCAGTATGGATTGGACAACAATCTAAAAAGTAGAAAAAAGGAAATGTATTTGAAGTGTACACAAGTATACACTTTTGGTGGTATTTTTAAATCTTCATATATATTTCTGTCTCAGTAAGACAGTCTAGACTCTCTGCAATAGGAAATGAGATGCATACAATTACTGACATAAAGTCTAGTGATTGCAGAAATCTAGGAATTACTAATCACGGGAAAAACTTCCGTGACAATTCTCAGAGGCGATGCTGACCCTCAATTAATTTGTGTGTGGAGACAGCAAAAACCTTTCATTGTGAAGAAAGTGTTGCTGTATCGCAGTACCGTTGATCCCATCACCGTTACTCATCTCCATCAAATTTTGATCACAGGGAGAGATGTAAACATGGTGCTCACTGCCTATCATGATCTATCACGTAACTTTGGAGTGCAAAAGACAGAAGCCACAGGCGATTCTATTGGATTGGCATGAGAGGGCACATTTAAAAATGTACGCCGGAATGTCACACGTCTGTGAGTAGGAAAACTGTGAAAGCTGATGAGAAACCACCACTGCATCTCATTGTGAGTCGACGTCCATAAGAAATGGAAGCCATTGATTATCTGAAGCTAGAGCCTGGCCAGCGGGACAGGGCATAGCTACGTCTTAACCATTATCTATTAGTTCAACAAATTTATAGTGGCAGTCCCAGTGAAGGATTTGACAGCCCAGACTACGCAGCGGAGGAGCAGGGAGAGGTAAACATTGCAAATGCTGGGGCCCTGGCCAAGCAAGGGGGGCACACTTGTGGGCGTCGGTACTGGCACTGGGCCCCTCATAGTACAGCGGTGTGTCTGACGGCGGGTTTGCACCCCCACCGTCAGAGTCACTTGATTGCACTATGAGGTACCCTGTGCCAGTGCCCGCGCCCAAGAGTCGGCCCACCCACCTGTCCAGGGCAACGGCACTCGCACGGTTGCGTGCGCTAGGTGGTGACCCCGGCCATGGGGGTGGGAGGGAAGCCAGTTAGGGAGGTTTACAAAATGGCATATGTTGATGTTGGACATTCAGCTGCTGCTAAAGGCGAAATTGGTCAAGTCCGAGGAAGAGGAGGACCAAAGCAAGCCATTTTTCTGGCAACCTATGTGTCATCAGGGGAAGGTGGGACAAAATCCTTGGAAACCCATGCATGGTTCATTTTAATGAAGGTTAGATCATCCACATTTTGGGTCGACAGACGGGTCCTTTTTTCTGTCAGGATTGATCCAGCAGCACTGAAGACTCTTTCCGATAGCACACTTGCAGCTGGGCAAGCGAGCTCCTGTAAGGCATATTGTGCCAATTCAGGCCAGGTGTCCAGTTTAGCGGCCCAATAGTCAAATGGGAATGACCTGTGAGGGAGAACATCGATATGGGACGAGAAGTAGTTTGTAACCATAGTTGACAAGTGCTGTCTCCTGTCACTTTCAATCGATGCAGTATTACCAGTCATGTGAGCGGGACTTGAAAAATCAGTCCACAACATGGTCATGAAACCCCTGTCTCCAACGCCACTTCTGATGTGTGCACCACCAACACCTCTTCCAAGTTGCCCCCGGCCCCTATGGCTCGTGTGAGAGCCATCACCGCTGCTGTGTGCTGGGAATGCCTCAACCAACCGGTTTACCAGAGTTGCTTGTTTGTTAGCCAATATTAGGTCAAGGTTCTCCTGTGGCATGATGTTTTGGAATTTGCCTTTATAGCGTGGATCCAGGATGCTGGCCAACCAGTAGTCGTCATCGTTCATCATTTTGGCAATGCGGGGGTCCCCTTTTAGGATCTGCAAGGCATAATCTGACATGTGGGCCAATGTTCCCGGTGTCAATGATGCACTGCGAGTGCTGGGTGGAGGAGCACTTTCTGCCAAATCCACATCCCTCCAGTCACGCACAAACCCAGTACCAGACCTTGCCACGCCAACATTTTCTCTTGCCCCACGAGAAGCATCCTCCTCCCCTAAATAATCATCCCCATCATCATAATCCTCCTCCTCTTCCTCTTCTTCCTCCACCTCGTCCAGGAGAGGTCCCGGAGCAGACAATACCTGACTGTCATCAAGGCTTCACTCTTCCTCTTCCTCATCATCCTTGGCTGCAGACGCCTGCTCCTTAATGTGCGTCAAAGTTTGCATGAGCAGACGCATAAGTGGGATGCTCATGCTTATGATGGCGTCATCTGCGCTTACCAGCCGTGTGCATTCCTCAAAACACTGAAGGACTTTACAGAGGTCTTTCAGCTTCGACCACTGCACACCTGTCAACTCCATGTCTGCCCTCAAAGTGCCTGCCTGTGTATCCTCTCACAAATGCATTATGGCCTGCCTCTGTTCGCACAGCTGCTCAAATATGTGCAGGGTGGAGTTCCACCTTGTTGCAACGTCGATAATTAGGCGGTGCTTGGGATGGTGGAGCAATCGCTGCAGCTTCTGCATACGACTGGAGTGTACCGGCGACCAGTGGATGTGCGAGGACAGTCTTCGAACCTTATGGAGCAGGCCTGTTAACTCTGGATAATTATTGAGGAAGCATTGCACCACCAGGTTCAAGGTGTGAGCCAAGCAAGGTATATGTCTGAGTTTTGAAAGGGCTATGGCTGCCACAAAATTCCGGCCGTTATCACTAACTACCTTGCCTGCCTCAAGATGTAGACTGCCCAGCCATGACTCAGTTTGTCGCTGAAAGTAGTCGGCCAGTACCTCCGCGGTGTGTCTGTCGCCCAAACACATCATCTTCAACACAGCCTGCTGACGCTTTCCACTAGCTGATCGATAGTGGGACACCTCGTGTGCAACACTGGCAGCTGCGGATGGAGTGCTCGTGCGACTGCGCTCTGTGGACAAGTTTTCGCTTCTGGAGGAGGAGGAGGGTCGAACGCCTACAGCCAACTGTTTCCTATACCGTGGGCTAGGCAGCACTGTCCCACCACCGCTGTCCCCTGTGGACCCTGCATCCACCACAGTAACCCTGTGCGCAATGCCTACTGGACCATGCATCAGTTGTGAGGTGCACCTTTCCACTCACTGATTGCTTGAGTGCATGGACAATGCAGTCTTTCACATGAAGGTGGAGGGCTGGGATGGCTTTGCGAGAAAAGAAGTGGCGACTGGGTAGGTCATAGCGTGGTACTGCGTAGGCCATGAGGTCGCGGAAAGCTGCGCTTTCAACCAACCGGTAGGGCATCATCTCTAACGAAATTAGTTTGGCAATGTGGGCATTCAAACCCAGTGTACGCGGATGAAAGGATGAGTACTTTCTTGTCCTACTCAGTCTCTGGTAGGGTGAGCTGGACTTGAGAGCTGCATATGGTGGAACTAGCGGTGGACATGGCGGACTGAGATGATAATGGTGATGGAGCTGGTGTTCTTTCTGATGGCCTAGATTCAGTCTTTCGTTGCAATAACATTTTGATTCCCTGACTGCTTTGGCCATGCGACGACACCTCAACATTTGCTGCTGGTGGTGTGCTAACCGGTGGGCGTACAGTGGGGGAAACAATGTAGCGTTGCTGACTACCTCCTTTTGGAGCAGTTGCACATGTGGAACGTGAGTTTTGGTAGTCCGTCCACGCTTGCAAGTGCATGGTGGTTAAATGTCTAAGCATGCAACTGGTATTCAAATTTCTCAGATTTTTCCCTCGGGTAAAGGTCTTTGCGCACTTCTTACAGATAATCTTTGCCTGATCATTAGGATTTTGTTAAAAAAAGTGCCACACTGCACTCTTCCTACTATGGAGGACATTTTGAGGCCTTGCACGCTGTGCTATTTTGACCGTCTGGCCAAGCTGTCCTGCAACTCTTTTGTTTTTTGAAACCCGTTTTTGGACTGCTCCAGGCCTGCCAGATAACAGCTGCTGCGATGTCGATGCCTGCTGCGGATGCTCCTCCTCCTCATCTGAGCTATTGGCAGTGGCACCCTCTTCCCCCAATGGATGCCAATCTGGGTCAACAACTGGGTCATCCATCACCTCCTCTTCAATGTCATGTGCACCTTCCTCTGTGTCACCGTGTATGGTGGTATAGTATGCGGGAAGGGGCACCTGAGTTTCATCAGGGTCAGATTCTGGCTCAGTACACTGCGAGGACAATGTAGTGCTCTGAGTGAATGTACCAGCAGAAAAATCTAGCAGTGGCTGTGCATCAGTGCACTCCATGTCAGATTCATCTTGGCCTGGGTAATTCACAATTTGACTTGATAACCCAGGCATGGTATGAGAAAAGAGCTCCATGGAGTAATCTGTAGTGTGGCCTGCCGCATCCTTCACTTTTGGTAGGGGTGAAGGACACAAGGAAAGGTGTTGTTCCTGACCAGGAGCCTCCACTGACGGCGCAGTGCTTTTATTTTTTGAAACTTCAGAAGAGGAGGCGATAGAGCTGGAGGCTGTGTCAGCAATGTAAGCCAAAACGTGTTCCTGAAGCTCTGGCTTTAAAAGCGGTTAACCTACTCCCAGAAAAGGGAGCCTACGAGGCCTTGAGGAGCCAGACAATGACGCAGGCTCACGACCTCCTGCCTTAGGTGCTATTGTGCTTTTGCCACTAACAGCAAAAGCACCACCACCAACACCACCATCAGGACCAGCTGGCAACCCCCGCCCACTTCCACGGCCTCTTCCATCATACTTCCTCATTTTTTTTAAAAAGTATCCAAAATAACAACAGCTATATGGTACTGTAAAACAAGGTAGAGGGTGTATAGAGTATTGGTGAGAATTTGAAGCTCACTGTAGATTGGAGGAGGCTGAACTATTGTCTCAGGCCCAGGAGATATTACAGCGCAATGTAACAGGCTGAAATTGGATGCTGTATGACAAGCTGGACGGTGTATAGAGTATTGGTGAGAATTTGAATCTCACTGTAGATTGGAGGACGCTGAACTCTTGTCTCAGGCCCAGGAGATATTACAGCGCAATGTAACATGCCGAAATTGGATGCTGTATGACACGGTGGACGGTGTATAGAGTATTGGTGAGAATTTGAAGCTCACTGTAGATTGGAGGAGGCTGAACTATTGTCTCAGGCCCAGGAGATATTACAGCGCAATGTAACAGGCTGAAATTGGATGCTGTATGACAAGCTGGACGGTGTATAGAGTATTGGTGAGAATTTGAATCTCACTGTAGATTGGAGGACGCTGAACTCTTGTCTCAGGCCCAGGAGATATTACAGCGCAATGTAACATGCCAAAATTGGATGCTGTATGACAAGGTGGACGGTGTATAGAGTATTGGTGAGAATTTGAAGCTCACTGTAGATTGGAGGATGCTGAACTATTGTCTGAAGGACCAGGAGAGATTACACCGCAATGTAACAGGCAGAAATTGCCTAGTGTATGACAAACTACAAGGTGTATATAGAATTGGGCAGAATTGGATTCTCCTTAGAGTGTAGGTCTGTAAGAACGGACAAACTCCTCGGTTTTTTCTTACAGTCACACCCAGATAGCTTCAATTTGGCCGTGATAACAGCCAGTACACGGTACTGTGTGAGGAGCGTACACCGCTGTACGGTGTGTGTATGAAAAAATTGTCAAGCTCCGTGTTTTTGTATACGGACTGACACACGCTGTCTCTCTCTAGTTTTGAATGTAATCAAACAGAAGATATATGAAACTGTTTGAAAAACGGACAAAACTCTAAGGTGTAGGTCTGTAAGAATGGACAAACTCCTCAGCTTTTTCTTACAGAGTCACACACAGATAGCTTCAATTTGGCCGTGATAACAGCCAGTACACGGTACTGTGTGAGGAGCGAACACCGCTGTACGGTGTGTGAAAAAATGAACGCTCACTACCTCACCAGGACAAAACAATAAAATTTGGATTGCTTTGAAAAAAGCAGTTTGAACACCAGTGTGCGCACAGCAATGCAGCTAGCCTTAAAAGGCAGCCTAATCACCACCAGCGCTGCTGCACAAGAGCAAAAATCATCACCATTCACTGCACACTAACTACAGTGAAAAGCGCTATCAGCAGAAGCAGTTTGTTTTTCTTTTGGCCTTCCTAACGCTCTCCCTACAGAATCATCAGCAGCAGCAGCTCTCCCTATTCTAAGATCAGCATAAGTAAGATGGCGTTCGGCGTGCACTCCCTTTTACACCCCCTGTGACGCCACGCAAAGCAAGCCAATAACTTGCATGCCCTTCTCAAAGATGGTGGTGACCGCTGCCTATGTCATCACATTGCCCACAGTGTCCGTTCTTCCTGATTGGCTGAAAAAGAGCGCTAAAGCATCTTTTGAAACGCGACTTTGGTGCGATGGTCGTCGACCTCGTTGCCGACCTCACGCTAAGGTCGGGTTTCGTTTCATGAAACCCGACTTTGGCGAAAGTCGGCGACTTTTGAATTTGTTCGACCCATTTCGCTGAACTCTTCTGATCTGTCATGTTGGGGGTTGTAGTATTCTATTTATGAATATTATCATTATTTATTTTTAGAGCAGCATTGATTCCATGGTGCTGTATGGTTAACAAACCAATAGTGACAGACTGGTACAGACGGAAGAGGGTCCTGCTCTCTGAGGCTTACACACTACAAGATAATGGGGAAGGAAACAGCAGGTTGGGGGTTGTGGCAGAAACGGTGGTGTGAGGTAGCGGCCCTGCTGCTGGATTTTTGCCTTCCTATGGCCCCCTCCATGTCTTCTGGTATCTGATCCATGCTTTGGACACTGTGCTGACAAACACAGCTTCCCTTCTTCCCACAGCTCCCATTGATGTGCCATCCTAGATGAGCTGCATTACCTGAGCAACTTGTGTGGGTTGTAGACAATTCCTCATGCTACTGTACAGTACCTCTAGGGGCGAGAGCAAAGACAAAATGCAAAAGTGACCAAAACAGCCAAAAAGGATGAGAACAGAGAAATGGTCTGTGGGTTGTCTTGCTATTTGTCTATCATTTCTACCTGTTGTCTGTTCCATTTGCAGAACAGCAGGAGAAATTGAAAATGTGACTGACTTGGAGTTAAACAACACAATGTAAGTGTTGCCTTTATTCTTTAAGCAGTGTAGGATTAGTAGGGGGAATGGGAGACAATGAATGGATTTGCAGAGGGGAGAAGCAAAGAAGTATCGAGTAGAGAGTTGGATTAGTCAGGGAGCAGGGTTAAGGATGGAATTGCGAGGTGTGAGAGTGTTAGCAGGGAGGTCACAGAGGAGGATGCTGCAGCCTCTGGAGATGATTCAGGGTTGAGGAAAGGATGCATTCTGGAAATATTTTTGAGTTGGAGGCGGCAGGAGGTGGCGAGAGGGTTACTCTGAGGCAGTGGACTTGTGTTACAGATGAAAGCATGATGCAATTTATTATGATAGATTAGGTAGGGGATTAGGTGAGATGGAGGAAAGATGATAAGTTCTGTTTTGTCCACAATGAGACTTAGGTAGTGAGAGAAGAAGGAGGATATGGCTGATGGATGCTCTGGCTGATGGATGCTCTGGGATTCTGGACAGCAGAGAGGTGATGTCTGGGCCAGAGAAGTAGCTCTGAGTGTCATCAGTGTAAAGATGGTACTGGAAGCAGGGTCGGACACCTGCTGGCATACTGGCCAGCATCTGCCTATGGCCCCCATTGCTCAAGGGGCCCCCAGCCAGTGACGTGTCGCTAGTAGAGGCAGACCCAGCTGCTATGGGGCCCCTGAGTAAGGGGGTCCCTCCAGGTGCCAGCAGAGTAGCAGCTGGAGACAGGAGCCTGTCCCCGCTGCTAAAGATAAATTAATATTCACGTTTCTCCAAACCCCCATGGGCGTGGAGAGGAGTGAATACCATTTCACTTTTATAACGGGCAGTGTTAGCCGCAGGCTGAGGCTATCACTGCCCGCAGGAGCGGACATACCGCATGTGATATACCCCAGAGGTGGGCCACTGCAGAGCGGCTAACCTTGAGGGCAATGGCTGGGCAGGGAGTGATCCCTTCAGCTTGGCAGCAGAGTGGAGCTGCAGGGATCCGATGCCATCCTGCTTCCTGCCCGACACTTCCTGTCTGACACAGCGCAGCTGAATGACGTCATCATTCAGAGCAGCTGTTTAAGAGAGAAAGCTGCTGGGATGTGCTGCGGCTGCAGAGAATGTGTGGACAGGTGAGTGGTGCTGTGTGCGTGTCTATCTGGCTGCGTGCAGTCCAGTGCTTTGTGTCGGTGTGTGTGTGAGAGTGGTGTGCTGCTGTGTGTGTGGTGCTGTGTGTGTGAGAGAGTTGCTGAACGTGTGTATTGGAGATTGGCAGTGATGTGGGTGATGGAAAGAGCAGTGATGGGGTGGTGGGGGAGAAGGCAATATTGGTGATGGAAAGGATGATAGGGTCGTGGGGGAGGAAGCAATAATGGAGGTGGTGGAATGGGCAATGATGGGGTGATGGGGGAGAAGTCAATGATGGTTGTGGTGGAAAGGGCAACGGTGGTGGTGGGGGGAGCCAATGATGAGGTGTTGGAATGGGCAATGCTTGGAGTGGTGAGGGAGATAGCAATGATGGTTGTGGTGGAAAGGACAATGGTGGTGGGGAAGGAGGCAATAATGGAGATGGTAGAATGAGCAATGATGGAGGTAGTGGAAAAGGCAATGATGGGGGGGTGGGTGAGAAAGCAACGATGGAGGTGGTGATGAGGACAATGATGGGGTGGAAGGGGAGAACAACTATGGAGGTGGAGGGGGACTGCATTATACCCTATGAGAGGGGCTGCATTATACCCTATGAAGGGGCTGTGTTAAACTTTATGAGGGGGCTACATTATATTTTGCGGGGGGCTGCATTATATTCTGTATGGGGGCTGCATTATTCTCTCAGTGGGCTACATATTATATGAAGTAGGCTGCATTATGCCATATGAGAGGGCTACAGTATATTCTATGGGGGGGCAACCTTATGAGGGGGTTGAATTATACTCTGAGGGGGCTACATTACAGTCTGTGAAGTGGCTGTATTATACCCTATGAGGGTGCTACATTATATTCCATGGGGACTACATTATACATTATGAGGGGTTTGCATTATATTGTGGGGTGCTGCATTATACCCCATGAGGGGGGCTGCATTATATTCTATGAGGGGGGCTGCATCATTTTCAATGAGGGAGGCAACATTACATTCTATGAAGGGACTACCCCAACCCCTGCTACATAATTAAGACATGATATTAGCGCGTTTTAGCACACAATTGGTGGTCAGGTATTTATTTCTATGTAGATACATAGTGGGCCACAAAAATGCTTTTCTCTGGTGGGCCCAAGGTGCTCCAGTACGACGCTGACTGAAAGCCATGGAAGTTTTTAAGTGGTCCCAGGCCAAAGGTATAGATGAGGAAGAGTAGGGGGCTCATAACATAACCTGGAAAGGACAACCATAAAGGAAGCGTGGGATGGGGTAGTAGTGTGGAAGTAGCAGACGTTAATTGTGAGATATGAGGAGATCCAGGAGAAGGCAATGTCTTTGATGGCAAGGGAAGAGAGGATCTGCAGTAGCAGGGAATGGTCGACTGTGTCAAAGGCAGAGGAGGGGTCTAAAAAAGCATAAATTGTTTGCTAGCTTTGGCAGTTAGTTAGTAATTTGGGTCAGGGCAGTTTAAGTGGGACAGAAGCCGGATTGTGGGTTGTCAAATAGTGAGTTAAATGAAAGGTGGGAGGAAAGTTCAACATGGACACTGTCATGGGTTTACCACAACAGAGAGAAGCCAGAAGACTACAGTGTCTGATTTCTCCTACTCCTCAACTGATTAGAAACACTTCACCTTCATATGAAATGGTGTAAATTTATTTTAGCAGTGCAAAGGTTAATCTGCTCAGCTGAGAGCTCCTGAAAACTTTCCTGCATTAAGGCTCTCAACTGTGCACTACTAGCCACTCCCATCTCCTATATAATCTGGGTCTGGCTAGCACTCATTGTCAGGGATAGCTTATGCTGTATGGCTGGTGGTTGCTGGTGGTTATTATTGAAGAAGGCATTTGGTGGATTTATCTGTTACTGTTGCTCGGTTTTGAGTGTGTGATAATTCCCTTTCTTCTTCTACTTTGATGTAATCCAATCAACCACTCCCCGTTGCATTCTTCTGTTATATAGTACACACACATGCAAAAATATAAATTTTATTGAAGAAATATAATGGCCCATATATGAGCTTACACTCTACAGGGAAGAGAGAGGACCCCACTGATCATAAGAGCTTACACTCTACAGGAGAGAGAAGACCCCACTGACCATAAGAGCTAACATGGCACCAGAATCATCACTGGTAAATAACTATGTCACTAGAGCCACTATCAGTACATGAATACAGCACAATAGCCAGCATCAGGAGATAAATGCATCACCAGAATCATCATCAGTACATGAATACATCACAAGAACCACAGACAGTAAATAAATACAATATCAGCATCATCACCAGTATGAGTGTACACCACCAAGACTATCACTAGTACATGAATACATCACCAGAACCACCATCAGTACTGTTGGGGTGATCTCGTAATGTGAGATCTTAGTGACTGCCTGCCCCTGACCTGATAAATATGAGCCGAATGCATGCATAGAAGAAGGACATCAGACACAAGGTCAGGTGTGCTCCTCTCTTGGCCAGTGCTGTCACAGAACTGACTTTATTAGTATAAACAAAAGACCATGTAATAGGCAGGAAAAGACCATTGCTCAGCTTCTCCGGAGCCATTGTACCAGCCTGTATAAGGTCCGTGCTAAGTCTATTCCACATATGGTCTTCAGTGTATCCTCATCACATTCCAAGGATTCCAGGGCATAGTTCCAACATATAGACGCCATCTTGCCACACCACGTCTGAACTAGCTTATGTTAGGTTAATAATTGATTTCATTAGCCATTCTCTCCTTCACAGTACAGCAATAAGTTGTATTGTCAAGTCAGGCCCATATACATTTGGATCTCATGAACCAACAACTCCCAGTATGTATTAAACAATGATAAGGAGATGCTGGGAGTGGTTGTTATCAGTCATTATCAGACTGCGGACCATGCAGGAACCACAATACTGATGAAACGCAGGCATATGTAAATGTTTATATCCAGGTACCTAATAGGGGACATCTTCTCTGATTGAGTGGTTTCTTTCTTCTTATTTCCATCTTGACCAGATGCCATGATGACTTTTCACATCCACAGCTGTTCTCTGCAGACTTCTCTCTTCTCCAATCTTCTGGAGCACATCCCCACATGGTGACCTTAAAAGTCAAAGTGTTACTAGATTGCCTTCTGCACAAAGATATCTGTCCATACTATGCCCTAAATAAGCCTCCTATGGTGTATGGCCTCTACACTGTCTGCCTTACTAATCCACAACCACTTTACTGTGTGCCATTATCAGCTATAACTGCTACAATGTCATTTTTTCTTCTCCAGGAAGATGGCGTCACCGCCACCTGCGCAACAGCAGCTATTGGATCTCTATACAAACCGATATCTGCTGCTGCGCAGTCTCATCGGCGCCATTTTCAAAATGACTTTCTTTTTTTTCCCTCGCTCAAGTAAATCTGCAAAAGGCATTCAGTGCACAGTAACCATGCGACTATGATGAAGCGCATTTATCATGCAAACTGCGGGGCAGGGCAGTGAGAGATCAGTGGGGGGTCAGTAGTCTGCATTATGAATATCTCATCGGAGCACCACATACATGAACCCCGTCCTAGGACATGAGAATCTCAATAATATGAAGCTGAAAATAAAGATTAAGAAACAGCCACAAGACGGCTTTCATCAACCAAGGCATCATTTTATTCAGTATAACAGCACCGACCTGACATTGTGTGTAGGTCACTATGCACAATCCTGCTGACAGGTTCCCTGTAAGTAGGCGGCTTTATATCACAAGAGTGGATTTCGTTAGGAAATGGATAAGGCAAAAATGGAGCATTACAGAACAGAAGAAATTACTAAAGAGAGTGATAAAATATGACGGTGTGGTTTTGCTCCTCTCAGAATTTTGAAAATTGTGTGAACAATTGGAAAAAAAAATGTGGAGAGCATTAAACCTCGGGGGAGAGATAATCAACAGCTTAGGCCTGTTTCACACTTCCGTTTTTTCAAATCCGTCAAAATCCGTTGGTTTCCGTAAAAAAACGGATCCGCCATTTTTTTTTTCAGGATCCGTTTTTTGTCCCATAGACTTCCATTAGTGGTTACCGCGGATCCGTCAAAAAAAACGGATCCGTTTTTTAAAAACGGATCCGTTTGCATCAGTTTCCGTCAAAAAAACGGAAACGGATCCGTTTGGCGGACACAAAAACGGAAGTGTGAAACAGGCCTTAAACATCAGTGAGTTTTTTATTTTTAAATATTTGCTTATGTGGGTTTTTTTATTATTATTTTTTTCTGAACAATTAGAAAAAGGTTGGGAGTGAAGGAATTAGGCCGGGGTCTCACTCACGAGTGCAATGCAAGAAAAGTGTGCGAGTCTCTCGCCTCAATCCCCGGCACTGCCACCGGTGGCTCGGAGCAGAGCGTTCAACTGCAAAGAAATACATGCAGCCGCACACTCCGGTCCCGAGTGCCAGCGGTAGTGCCAAGTATTGAGGCCAGAGACTCTCGTGAGTTTCTCGCATTGCACTCGCAAGTGTGACCCGGCCTTAGGAAGATTGTTGTTTTTATCGGATTTCCTCTTTTTGTATCTATACAGTATGTTTTGTACAATAAAGTTGTAAAATTCAAAAAATGAGCAAACAATTGCAGCATTCTAATGATGTCACAATGGGCTGGAGGCTATAGAATGCCCCATCACCCAGGGTTCCGTTGAGGGTTTTAGTAGGCGTTTGTGGAGAGAGGAGTGTTGTGAGCGACTTGTGCAAATATGATGCCAAGAAAGCGATTTAAGAGTATTATAGTTCTCTGTGATACCGAGGACAGCAGCGATGATGACGATTTACATCAGGTGAGCATCATTTTACATTCTTAAATAAATAAAAAATATTTGGGATAAAAGTTCAAGAAAAGATGGTGGGACAGAAAATAGCGCTCCAAGTAGATGAGGTGATAACTCGGATCATGATTGCAGAGTGAAGACTGCATCACTTGTAATATTTGTGACAATATGTCCATGTACTGGATACATAACATTGTATGAAGACACATAAATGTCACCACCGCCCCTATCCATAGCCTAACCATAAGTGTCCCATACCCCCGCTATACTCTGTACGTGGAATAAGCACAGTGGAGACCACACTCATATCGCTGCCCACCTGTAATCAGTGGAATATGGGGTAAGATTATAGATTGGAGATGTTCATGGTTATAGATTCTATCTGACATATTTGCCATTTTTTCAGTCTCATCGAAGAAAGAGGCCAATACCGAGGTCTCCAGGCCACGATAACACCACTGGCTTCAATTCGGGCCCGACTCCGAGTTTACCAGGTACTGTAACCCTAATCTAGTGAAGTCTCTGATGTATTAATAAGCCATTGTAGTCACCGAGTGCAGATCACGTGCACATTGTGGTCAGGGCTTGGATTTATCGTTATTATTCGTCTATGGTAGAGTTTATATCAAACATTTCTGTTCAGCATTTGGTCAGGAATATTCATGCAGGCGTTATAAAGTCAGGCAGAAATGGGATTTGGGGATTGCTTCTCATGGTGGCCATGTACAGGGCAGATTACTGTAGCTGAAGGTGATTGTTTTGCCCCATGTACCTATAGGGAAACACTGGATAATTTATTAGGATTTATTTATTTTGATATTGAGCCTCGGTCGTTGCTATTACAATATTCTAATAAGAGAGTAATATTGTGTTTCCCCCACAGATCTGAGTTTACCACCAACAGATCATGGTCCGGACAGTACCACCTGGTAAGACACGTTTCCTCCATTACTAAGTACATGATGGGGATTAATGATTAATGATGGCTCATTACCTGTTACATTTATTCCACAGCTCCGATTACATCATTCTTATTGATGATGATGATGATTCCAATAGGACAGGAGCTTCCACGTATAATAGTAAGTTATCATTTCTAGACACAATCCAGGGTTATGTTATTGTAGAAAGAACACTGAATCTTCTGTACTGTCACAGACCAACTGCCATAATTTAACAATTAAAGGCAAATTGTAGAAGGGTCTGTGCATTTTTAAATGAAAGATACATTAAAGGGATAATCCTATCTCAGATAAGCTTTATTGGTGTGGGTCCAATGTCTGGGACATTTCCATATTGGGAGAACATTGGTTTTCAGGATTTGTTGAAGTACATTATGAATACATTCGCTCTAAAGTCAGCCAGAAATGGGGTTTGGGGATTTCTTCTCATGGTGGCCATTCACAGTGCGGGTTACTGTAGGTGAATGTTTTGTTTTGCCCCATGTACATATAGGGGAACACTGGATACTTTATTAGGATTTCTTTTGATACTGATCCTCAGTCTAATAAGATATTTATGTTGTGTTGCCCCCACAGATCTGATTTTACCAACTTCAGATGATCCGGATAGTTCCATCAGGTAAGGCTTCCATCTCCTCCATTACTAGATACATGATGGGGATTAATGACTAATTTTGGCTCATATTCTGTTACATTCATTCCACAGCTCCGATGACATCATTATTGATGATGATGATTCCAATAGAGCAGCAACTTCCATGTATAATAGTAAGTTATCATTTCTAGACACAATCCAGGTTTATGTTATTGTAGAGGTAACAATGACTTTTCTGTACTGTCACAGGTCAGCTTCCAAATCTAACAATTACAAGGGCGCTGATCAGGAGTTGGAACAGCGAGCCACCTGGGAAATGTGCTGTAAATGCCAGTGTCAGAGAATGACAGCAGCATTTAACAGGTGAACAGAAGCAGGCAGAGCTCCAATCCACTCTCAGCTGTCAGAGGCAGATGATGGCTGAATGACACAACCATCATCTGCCATGAAAGAGGCGGGCTCAACTCCTTAGCCCTCTCCATTCATTCTCTACTGATGAGCGTCGTACATGGTTGCTAAGGGGTTAAATTACAGATACCTTACAGAGGTAATCCTATTTTACGCATGCTTGATTGGTGTGGATCCTGTGTGTCGGATATTTCCATATTGGGAGAACAAGTCACCGCCATGTTGACTTATGGCCATTGTTATCCTTAGAGAATTTATTACAGATGTGCAGTACATTTGCTTGTGTCTTTTTGGAAACCCAATAGACATCAATGGAGAAATCCCTGCACCAAGGCATCCCACATCTCCATTAAAACCATGGAGGTTACCATGAATCAGCAAATGAGGTGAAAATGGATCCCTACCATTTGAGGGTCCACCCTCCGGCCATTGAGGACATGTTCACTTCTGATCTTGTACTGAACACATACAACATTACTAAGGATATATTACCTGAGCAACAGGTGGGATAGACATCTGAGAAAGTTTATGGACCCTGATGTTGCTGAACCCCATTATAATGTCAGATCCTGATCTGAAGGGAAGATCCTGTGGATTTCTGGTGGTCTGGTCAGCTATGTGTTCTGCTCTGGTCGGATCCCATATTCATAGTCTTATTAGTCCTCTACACTCTATATTTATAGACCCCTCTCTAGTACGGGCTGCATACTAACACGTCTGATTTGAGCCTTATAAAAAGTATTTTCACTCTTCCATATTTCTGTACAGATCATTTACCATCTGACAGCGAGGAGAGCTCCGCTACAGAGGAGAGGTAAGTTAGGCCAGATCCATCTACCTCTATATAAAGCCATGAACTAGGCGAGATGTTTCCTGTGGATTTATATATGATTCCTTATCTTTGCCAGGACACCACGATGTAACATCCCCGGCTGTTTCCTGGAAGAAATTATTTCTCCTACTTCCATCTATGTTACCCACTTCCAGGAAAATAAGGAGGAGCTGGTGGAGCGACTGTACAACTTGTACAACCGGACAGTCTTCGATAATAAGGTATCACATCTTGTCATGGGTTCCTGGGTGATACATGACTTCTCTATTATCTCCCCCTTTAAACAATCAATTCCAAGAAAAATGGCTCTAACTTTCTGAAAGGCAGATTCCTAACCCCATTGTCATGTTTCTGTAATATAGTTATTGAATATCTCAGGTAAATCTCACTTAGTTTGGTGAATGCCGTCACCCTCTTCCCATCTGTGGGACGAGAGGAAACCTTAGATGATCCACCATGCAGAGACAAAAAGATTAGCATTTTTTGGCTTGAAGTTGAAAGGATTTTTACATTTATTTATAAGAAACATTTAGTTGATATTTGGACATTTTAGAATAAGGTTATTTTTATTTTTGTTCTCACATCTTGGACTTCTCGGTAGACCCCGCGCCCCATACAAGTAGAGCAGTGCTGTAAATGACATATGAGAGTTGGGGACTTTGTAAGATTGGGGGTCAAAGAGTTTACAGATGTAATGGAATTTGTTTTCTTTATTTTAGCTCCCTTTGAAAATGGACATTTTGTGGAGCAAGAGGCTGACAGCATCCGCCGGCCAATGCTGGAATAAGCTGCAGGACAACCGCCGCTTCTCATATATTGAGCTTTCTGAAAAAGTCTGCGATTCTGCCGGTAGGTTTCACATCACATCCATCCTACAGCTTCATAAGACAACCTGCATACAGGGCAAAAAAACTGCTACTTGTTATGCAGAACATCTTACAAACTCATTGTACATACTGTCATAAGAAAAACTAAGTACACCCTCTTTGAATTCTAGTATTTTACATATCAGGAGAAAATAAAAAAAGTATCAGCTCCATAGAAAGTCCTAAAAGTAGGGAAATACAATCTCAGAAAACAACGTGAAAAAAATATATTGCATCATTATTTATTTAACAAAAAGTAGGTCAAAAGGCAACAACGGTGTGTGATAAAGTACACCGTCGATGCAACTTCAAGTTATTGCTGCTAAAGATGATTCTAAAAGCTATTGATTGATGGGGTGTACTTATTTTTCACTCTCTGCTTCTGCATTTTGAAGTAGGTTTCGGTAAATAAATAACGGCACGGTTGACTTGTCACGTGTTGTTCATCTCATGATGTATTTTGTATTTTGTCCTGCTATGTAAAACCAAATAGTTCAATCAGGGTGTACTCAGATTTTGTCATAACTGTATAACCTCTTGTTTTAGAGCGAGTACGATCCACACTTGCGCATGAGATGTGCCATGCCGCCACTTGGATAATCAACGGTGAACGCAAAGACCACCATGGCTTGTTATGGCAGGCTTTCACAGGAAGGGTAAACCTTATCCATCCCGAGCTGCCAAAAGTGACGGAATATCACAATTATACCATCAACTACACCTACAAGTACAAATGCCACCGGTGTGATAAAGAGTAAGTGGATTTTATGACCCATCTCCTCCGGACACACAATCACTGCGGAGAGACGTCCGTGCGGTTCTGTTGGTGGAATGCTTTCATACTTTACTACTATCAGAGCGGACTGACGTCTGGGGGGCGGTAGGGTTTAGGATGCTACGTGTTATATTTTCTGTGCTGGGCCAGTTCTTAATATATTGATTTCAATTTGATCTTGTTAATATAATCCATGGTATTAATGAACGTTCATTCCAGTCCAGTAACCAATATTCCTCTTATCTTTGCAGAATTGGGCGATTTAGACCAATACCTGGCAATAAACGTAAATGCCGCCGGTGCGGAGGACGAATGCGACAACTACCCAGCAGCTAAACATGTAACTATTCTTCAGAATATTTAGTCTCTAATTTGGTTTCTTTAAAATGTAAAGTTGAGACACTTTTATATATTTTCCCCTGAGTAGCGAGACAATGAATATCTGTGTTCATCACCAGCAATTAGCGGTAAAGATCCAGAATCCGTCCTCATAGGTTCCAGATAAGCCCCGGTTACATTTCCCATAACTTGCTGGCTATGGAATGATTGACCATTCCCAGCAATTATCTACAATGCTCTGGAAAACCTTCTATGAGTTTACGCTTTGTTGGATGTAATTATTTTCTTTCTATTTTCAGGTTCATTATTGGAACAGTGAGATTCCTCTAAATATTGTCATCTCATCCACCTGTGATGGAGGTAAGAACGAATCTTCCAGTATTGTCAGCAATCAATAATAAAAGTGAATTTTACAATATTGAGAATCTGGAGTCTCTAATTTAGTCTTTTATTGAGTTTTATCATTTAAAGATTAAATACTTTTATATATTTTGCCTTTTTCCACCACCGTGTAGGGAGACAATCAGTTTACGTCTTCATCACAAGCAGCGAACAGCAAACATTCAGAATCCACCTCTTCTGATGGACACAAAGCTTCTGACGGGCGTTTTCCAGGTAAATATTTCGGTGCTTTTCCTCCAATCATTCTTGTTTTCAAGAAGTGCAACAGCGAGGACAGTGTAAGCAAGGTGTCATAACAGAAGAAATGCAATATCGGTTTTATTACTGCATTTATTTGTTCTAATTATTATTTTTTCTTGCTGCACAATTTTTAAATTCTGTCTGAGAAAGAAAGTTATCAGCCTACTGCTGCGGAGGAATCTCCAACACCCAGTCTGACGGGCGAGATGAGCCCCTCTGACATGGCATGCCGTATAGATCTATTGTGAGTGCTCTCACCATAGCCGTATGGCTCATGTCGCATTTATCTCACATTACACTATTATTGGCAGCTTCCTATTTCCAATCTCCACATTGGCCTTCTTTGTAGACAATATATAATGCAATATTTCAGGTCTATTTCACCTTCAGCTGATGACCAGGAATACAATGCTGAAGTTCCTTCTCGGAGTTTGATTCTTTTGATCACCAGTACTTTTTCTCAAGTTTTTAAAAAACATCTTTTAATTGTTTTCAGGTTAATGAGAAAGGCGACTTATCGCTTCTACACAGGCATGACACATCATGGAAGAAAACGGTGAATTCCGGCCCCGACCTGCGCTGAGAACAGTTTCCAAGACCTGGAGAATCTCTACAAGTGCTTTATAATCAGAGCTGCCCAGCAATGGATATGGCGCTGGACATTTGAACTTCAATAGTCATCAATTACTTTTTTTTTCTAATTTTTCTGAGTTAGATATAAATACCATTAAAAAATGAATATATTAATTCTTTCCAGTTTGGGATTTTTGTTCTGCAAAACGATGGCTGTTGATAAACATATTACAATCAATGTTGTCTACTTGTGATATTCAGCCATAATCCGCCTCAAACAATCAAGAGGAGCGGAGCTTTGTCTGCTGCTGTTAAACTGATAAATGCAGCTGTCAATCTGTGAGAGTTGCATTTCACCCCTTAACGTCTAATGACGGACACAGTCCATCATGGCTGGGTGTCAGTTTCCGCACCAGGACGGACAGTGTCCATCATGCATGTAAAGTGACACTAAAACTTGCAAACACCCAGTGATAGTTCAGTGCCGGCAGATGTGTATGACAGCTGAGAGGCACGGAAAGAGGTGCAGACACCAGTAGTGTAGTTACCAGGGGGGCAGAGGGTGTTGTTGCCTCGGGCCCCTTGCTTTGAGGGGGCCCACCCAGAGCTACTGCCACTGAGTATACCAACTGAGTTGTAATCAGGGTTACCGGTTAGAGGCCCACTCAGATTTTTCTCCCACCCCCGAGTTGAACCCCTAGGTACGCCTCTGCCAGGGACCCATGCTGTCGGTCCCCACACCCAGATCGCTGTAATCGGGCAGTCAATCTGACTGACCGCTCACAGCATGACTGCGCAGGAGATGCTGAAATATCAGCCCTTCCTGCCCGATCAGAGGAGAAGCTCGGCGCTGACAGTGCCAGAGCTTCTGCTGTTAGAAACTTGTGTGAAATCTAGAATCAATTTTTATCCCACTCCCAGTGGCACCCCAGTCTTCCTGTCCGTCCTCCCATCTCCTCTGTTATATATATATATATATATATATTACAAATCTCTATTATATATATATGAGAGAAAGAGATTGAGATGGCTGCACATTTCTCTTCGGCAGATGAGGCTTACGCCATGATCTGTTCGGATACAGACAGTGCCAGTGAAATGGCCGAGCAGTTTTTGCTGATGTCCTCGCCCACACTCAGATCATAGTGGTCAACTGATGTCCTGTACGACACCCCTATGTTCAAAGAGGTAATGGCCTGGTGACGATTTGAGAGCATTCTTCAATTTCTACATTTTGCAGAAAACGCAAATTGCCCCCCTTCCAATGACCCCAGCTCTTTACAAAATCAGGCCCCTAATAAATTATTTTAACAATAAATTTTCTCAGACATTTACCACAGAAGAAATATTTCTGTGTGGACGAGTCCCTGGTCTTTTTCAAGGGCAGGCTGCATTTCAAGCAGTACTTGCCGAATTAAAGGTCCAGATTCGGACTGAAAATATATAAGTTGTGTGAAAGCGACTCTGGCTACATACATAAATTCCGGGTCAGGGCCGGCTCCAGGTTTTCATGGGCCCCGGGCGAAAGAGTCTCAGTGGGCCCCTTTAACACATACCACAATTCATGATGCACAGATACGGCAGAGAAATATAGGTATCGTACAATGCCAAAGATTTCACTTCTTACATTACATGAGTGATATCTATTGTAAATTCTACAATAGCTCAGAAACCAGACAGTATAGTCCTCCATACAGTATTATGGGCACCACATAGTGCTCTGTACAGAATAATGAGCCACATATACTGCTCCATACAGAATAATGGACCCCATATAATGCTTAATACAGTATAATGAACCTCATATATTGCTCCATAGAGAATAATGAGCCCCATATATTGCTTCATACAATATAATGAGCCTCATATAATGCTCCAAACAGTATAATGAGCCCACATATTGCTTCAAACAGAACAGTGGGCCCCATATATTGTACTATACATAATGGGCCCCATATAATGCTCCATACAGTATATTATGGGCACCATATAATGCTCCATACAATATATGATGAGTCACACATATAATGCTCCATACAGTATATAACGAGCCCAATGTATTACTCCATATTTGATGGGCCCAATATAATGCTTCAATATATGATGGGCCACATATATTACTCCATATACAGTGGGGCAAAAAAGTATTTAGTCAGTCAGCAATAGTGCAAGTTCCACCACTTAAAAAGATGAGAGGCGTCTGTAATTTACATCATAGGTAGACCTCAACTATGGGAGACAAACTGAGAAAAAAAAATCCAGAAAATCACATTGTCTGTTTTTTTTTCATTTTATTTGCATATTATGGTGGAAAATAAGTATTTGGTCAGAAACAAAATTTCATCTCAATACTTTGTGATATATCCTTTGTTGGCAATGACAGAGGTCAAACGTTTTCTGTAAGTCTTCACAAGGTTGCCACACACTGTTGTTGGTATGTTGGCCCATTCCTCCATGCAGATCTCCTCTAGAGCAGTGATGTTTTTGGCTTTTCGCTTGGCAACACGGACTTTCAACTCCCTCCAAAGGTTTTCTATAGGGTTGAGATCTGGAGACTGGCTAGGCCACTCCAGGACCTTGAAATGCTTCTTACGAAGCCACTCCTTCGTTGCCCTGGCGGTGTGCTTTGGATCATTGTCATGTTGAAAGACCCAGCCACGTTTCATATTCAATGCCCTTGCTGATGGAAGGAGGTTTGCACTCAAAATCTCACGATACATGGCCCCATTCATTCTTTCATGTACCCGGATCAGTCGTCCTGGCCCCTTTGCAGAGAAACAGCCCCAAAGCATAATGTTTCCACCACCATGCTTTACAGTAGGTATGGTGTTTGATGGATGCAACTCAGTATTCTTTTTCCTCCAAACACGACAAGTTGTGTTTCTACCAAACAGTTCCAGTTTGGTTTCATCAGACCATAGGACATTCTCCCAAAACTCCTCTGGATCATCCAAATGCTCTCTAGCAAGCTTCAGACGGGCCCGGACATGTACAGGCTTAAGCAGTGGGACACGTTTGGCACTGCAGGATCTGAGTCCATGGTGGCGTAGTGTGTTACTTATGGTAGGCCTTGTTACATTGGTCCCAGCTCTCTGCAGTTCATTCACTAGGTCCCCCTGCATGGTTCTGGGATTTTTGCTCACCGTTCTTGTGATCATTCTGACCCCACGGGGTGGGATTTTGCGTGGAGCACCAGATCGAGGGAGATTATCAGTGGTCTTGTATGTCTTCCATTTTCTAATTATTGCTCCCACAGTTGATTTTTTCACTCCAAGCTGGTTGGCTATTGCAGATTCAGTCTTCCCAGCCGGGTGCAGGGCTACAATTTTGTTTCTGGTGTCCTTTGACAGCTCTTTGGTCTTCACCATAGTGGAGTTTGGAGTCAGACTGTTTGAGGGTGTGCACAGGTGTCTTTTTATACTGATAACAAGTTTAAACAGGTGCCATTACTACAGGTAATGAGTGGAGGAAAGAGGAGACTCTTAAAGAAGAAGTTACAGGTCTGTGAGAGCCAGAAATTTTGTTTGCTTGTTTCTGACCAAATACTTATTTTCCACCATAATATGCAAATAAAATGAAAAAAAAACAGACCATGTGATTTTCTGGATTTTTTTTTCTCAGTTTGTCTCCCATAGTTGAGGTCTACCTATGATGTAAATTACAGATGCCTCTCATCTTTTTAAGTGGTGGAACTTGCACTATTGCTGACTGACTAAATACTTTTTTGCCCCACTGTATAATGGGTGCACACTAGTCATCACGTCCTCTGATCTGAAACGTCACAGTCAGAAGACACGGAAGTCGCTGCAGAGGAGGAACGGGGAGAGGTAAGTATTGCAAGTATCATGGCCCTGAGCAAGCGACGGGGGCTCACTTGTGGGGGCTGGCACTTGACCTTAATAGCTCGCTGGTGTCCCCGACAGAGAATGAGCCCCCCGACCTGCTCAAGCACTTGCCCAGGTGCTGATACCGTCCCTGATTACGACTATTTTTATATCTATATCTATATACACTGCTCAAAAAAATAAAGGGAACACTTAAACAACAACTTAAATAACTCCAAGTCAATCACACTTCTGTGAAATCAAACTGTCTACTTAGGAAGCAACACTGATTGACAATTTCACATGCTGTTGTGCAAATGGAATAGACAACAGATGGAAATTATTGGCAATTATCAAGACACCCTCAATAAAGGAATGATTCTGCAGGTGAGGACCACAGACCACATCTCAGTACCAATGCTTTCTGGCTGATGTTTTGGTCACTTTTGAATGTTGGTTGTGCTTTCACACTCATGGTAGCATGAGACAGACTCTACAACCCACACAAGTGGCTCAGGGAGTACAGCTCATCCAGGATGGCTCATCAATGCGAGCTGTGGCAAGGTTTGCTGAGTCTGTCAGCGTAGTGTCCAGAGGCTGGAGGGGCTACCAGGAGACATGGAGGGGGCCGTAGGAGAGCAACAACCCAGCAGCACGACCGCTACCTCTGCCTTTGTGCAAGGAGGAACAGGAGGAGCACTGCCAGAGTTCTGCAAAATGACTCCCAGCAAGCCACAAATGTGCATGTGTCTCCAAAAATGGTTAGAAACTGACTCCATGAGGATGGTCTGAGTGCTCGACGTCCACAGATGGGGGTTGTGCTCACAGCCCAACACCCTGCGGCCCTCCAAAGAAATGCCACCCCACACCATTACTGACCCACTATCAAACCGGTCATGCAGAAGGATGTTGCAGGCAGAAGATCGCTCTCCACAGCGTCTCCAGACTCTGTCACGTCTGTCACATTTGCTCAGTGAGGGTGGAGGGTGGACTTATGCAGTTTTGAAATGGCCACTTTTCTGGTTATCTACATGCTGGAGCACACTTTGAATAGACAACGAGAGGAGGTGGTGGTCCCCCCATAGGATGAGGTGGAAGCAGAAGATCATAATAATAATAATTTTATTTATATAGTGCCAAAATATTCTGTAGCACTTTACATTTTATAGGGGACTTCTACAGACAATAGATTTTATAGCATACCAAGAGGAATGAGGGCCCTGCTCGCAAGCTTACAATCTATGAGGAAATAGGGGAGACACGAAAGGTGGATGGTAACAATTGCTTTCATTGTTCTGACCAGACATAATGTAAGAAATCAGGTGTTCATTTAACGCTGCATGAACCAGATATCAGTCAGAATATGTAAAAGGACAGAGGGCTATTAAATTCATAAAGTGTGTGAGAACATGATGAGAGGAACCTGGTTATGAAGAAAACTTTGAATGGGCAACACAGGGATAGTTAAATAAATGTTTTGAGGCGGTAGGCCAGTCTGAAGAAATGCGTTTTAGGGCACGCTTTAAACTGTGGGTATTGGAGATTAATCAAATTTCTAGGTAGTGCATTCCAAAGAATTGGTGCAGTACATTAGAAGTCTTGGAGAGGTTCTGATTATTGAGGATGTTATCTTCACATCATTAACAGAATGGAGGGCACAGATAGGGTGGTAGACTGAGAAGAGGGAGGAGATGTAGTGTGGTGCTGAACCGTGGAGTGCTTTGTGGGTGAGAGTGATAAGTTTATATTGAACTCTGGAGTGGATGGGTAACCAGTGTAATGACTGGCTCAAGGTAGAGGCATCGGTGTCACAGTTGGTGAAGTCAAGGGATAACAATATCTCTAGGATCTGGACAGTCATTACACAGGCGGGTGCCATGGAAGGGGTTCATGGTTCCATACAAACTGTTACTGAACGGGCAGCAGCCACGGGACAAATGGAGGAGTATGAGGAAGAAGAGTTAATGGGCATGCAACAGACAGGAGATGAAGTGGATAATAATCCCCTCTGTGTTGTCTCTAATTTGAGGAAGGGGACGGAGGAAGCAAGCTTGAGTGTTAACTCGCCACCAACACAGCATGGACCTCATGGAAGAACCTGACACGGGAGCGCCTTCTTGCTGTACTATCTGCATCATCATGCCCTTATATTTAGGATTAGAAGTAGTACTGACTACTGGGTTGTCATTCTGTCAGATCCACAGTACAAGAGTAAATTTTGCCAGAGGCGTTCCCCCCTTGTAAGGGATGCGCGCATGCTGGAGTATTATATAAACACGCTTGTAGACAATCTTAAGAGTGGTTTTTCCCAAGACAGCAGTGAGGTACACAGTGTGCATCGCAGTTATAGACTTCCAACCCCGGGAATGTTGAGTAGATGACACAAAGCTAGGAGGGATAGCTAATACTAGAGAAGAGAGAGAGAGGATTCAAAAAGATTTAAATAAACTGGAGAAGTGGGCAGCAACTAACAGAATGGTTTTTAACAGGGAGAAATGCAAAGTACTACATCTGGGCAATAAAAATGAAAAAAGAATATATAGAATGGGAGGAATAGGGCTAAGTGACAGCACATGTGAAAAAGACTTGGGTATACTAATAGATCACAGACTGAATATGAGTCAACAGTGTGATGCAGCAGCAAAAAAGGCAAATGCAATTCTAGGATGTATTAACAGAAGCATACAGTCTAGATCACGTGAAGTAATTATTTCCCTCTACTCCTCTTTGGTCAGACCTCATCTGGAATATTGTGTCCAATTTTGGGCACCACATTTTAAAAAAGACATCAACAAACTGGAGCAAGTTCAGAAAAGAGCGACCAGAATGGTGACCGGTCTGCAAACCCTGTCTTATGAGGAAAGGTTGCAGGATTTGGGAATGTTTAGTTTGCAAAAGAGAAGACTGAGAGGAGACTTAATAGCTGTCTACAAATATCTAAAGGGCTGTCACATTGTAGAAGGATCAACTTTATTCTCATTTGCACAAGGAAAGACTAGAAGCAATGGGATGAAGCTGAATGGGAGGAGACACAGATTAGATATTAGAAAAAACTTTTTGATAGTTAGAGTGATCAATGAGTGGAACAGGCTGCCACGAGAAGTGGTGAGTTCTCCTTCAACGGAAGTCTTCAAACAGAGGCTGGACAGACATCTAACTGGGATGATTTAGCGAATCCTGCTTTGAGCAGGGGGTTGGACCAGATGGCCCAGGAGGTCCCTTCCAACTCTACGATTCTATGATTCTATGATTCTATGAAAAATATTAGCAGCTTCAGTGTACGTGGCATAAGCAAATTCTGTGTGTCATTTCACATATTTTTTAGACCAGCTCATGCACCAGCAGAAGAGAATACAGGTCTGACATGATGTAAACGACTAACGGAGAGGAAGGTGCAGGAGTATCTCGAGCTCAATATCAAGGCCATCAGGTGGAATTTGGACCCATTTGCATTTTGGTAGTCAAAAATGGAAGAGTGGCCTGAGCTCGCCTGTCATGCCTTGGAGGTTTTGTCATGCTTGGTAGCCAGCATTCTCTCAAAACGTGTCTTCAGTGCTGCTGGTGGTCTCCTGAAATTGTAGACTTCCTAACTTTCATCAAGAAGAACAAGTCATGGATTTCCAATGACTTTTGCATTCCAGTCGCAGACATGACAGACTAGGCTATTGCAGTCTGTGACACGTTTATTGTGGCTTCTGTGCCTACTGTTGCTACTGCTGCTGATGTTACAAACATTTTTTTTTTAATGTGGAGACTCCAAGTTTGGTCTCCATATGGTGTGTTGCCTGTAGTGGAAGGGGTGTCACAGCACAATTATACTATTTCTACTCTGGGAAAATTGATGCCACTTTAGTGGTGTGTGACAATAATTTTTTGAAATGTGGAGACACCAAGTTGGGACTCCATCTGGTGGGTTGCCTGTAGTGAAAGGGTTCTCAGAGGCCCATTATACTGTTTCAACTCTGGGGAATATGATGCCACTTTAGTGCTGTGTCACAATAATTTTTTGAAATGTGGAGACACCAAGTTGGGACTCCATCTGGTGGGTTGCCTGTAGTGGAAGGGTTCTCAGAGGCCCATTATACTGTTTCAACTCTGGGGAATATGATGCCACTTTAGTGCTGTGTGACAATAATTTTTTGAAATGTGGAGATTCCAAGTTGGGACTCCATCTGGTGGGTTGCCTGTAGTGGAAGGGGTGTCAGAGGCCCATTATACTGTTTCTACTCTGGAAAATATAATGTAACTTTAGTGGTGTGTGACAACAATTTTTTGAAATGTTTGTACTCCAAGTTGGGTCTTTATCTGTTGGGTTGACTGTAGTGGCACGGGCATCAGAGGGTCGTTATACTATTTCTACTCTGGGGAATTTGATGCCACTTTAGTCGTGTAGGACAATTATTTTGTGAAATGTGGAGATTCCAAGTAACGTCTCCATCTGGTGTGTTGCCTGTAGTGGAAGTGGTGTCAGAGGCGCATTATACTATTTCTAATATGGGGAAACTGATGCCATTTTAGTGGTGTGTGAGAATATTTTTTATAAATGTGGAGACTCCAAGCTGGGTCTCCCTCTGGCGTGTTGCCTGTAGTGGAATAGTTGTCAGAAGCCCATTGTACTGGTTCTACTCTGTGGAAATTGATGCCACTTTATTTGTGTGTGACAAAAATTTTTTGAATGTTTGCACTCAAAGTTGGGTCTCCATCTCGTGGGTTACTTGTAGTGGAAAGGCTGTCAGAGGCCCATTACTCTATTTCTATTTTGGGGAAATTGATACCACTTTATTGGTGTGTAGCAATTTTTTAAAAATGTTTGCACTACAAGTTGGAATTAGAGATGGTCTATTTCACCATGGATGGAAGACACCCCTTGTCAGAAAGGAAAAGAGAAGACTAACAAAGGACACAGGCAGAGGCGCACATGAATGACAGTGGTTAGAGAGGTGTTAGTATTTTGATATTCAGGCTAAATATTGGTGAATAAATGTGAATTGTCAGCTCTGCTCAAGGACCTTAAGGAAGAAGTTGTTCTTCATTTGCATTGGATCCTCAGTGAAATGTAACAAATGTTTACAGATCTCTGAAGTCAACACTTACTTTCTGACCAGAATGGTTTTCTACATTTGCATAACTTGAAGCTCACGGACCCACCATTTAAAAGCTCCAATGGGGTTCTATACCAGGGACAGGAAATTATTCATTTGAGGAAAGCGTTTGCAAATATCCAATTAGGAGAAGGAGCCACCACTCCTTCTGGGCATGAAATTCCACAAAGGCTTAGAACACGGTGGAGCAGGAGTTCTTATGTAGGGTAATGAAGTAGTTTGGGCTTGGTGAGAATTTTACTAGGTGGATCCAAGGCCGGAACAAGGTATTTTGGTGCCGTAGGCAGATGAAGCCGATGGTGCCCCCCCCTCCGCTGAACTTTCAGTCCCTAAGTAAAGGAATGGGTCAGAGACTAAAGCGACAGGTCCCCTAACGCCCCTGTCCTTTCCTTCTGATGGGTTAAGTAGCAAGCTGTTAAGACTACTATCAATAGAATTGCTACCTTTTTCACTCAAAAATACCAGCAAAAGTAAAAAGAGTGATGTGATGTACTTTAGAGAAGTGGCTCAACAGGGAGTATTTTTTTTAAGATAGATATAGAATCATTCATTGTTTAAGGACCATTAAGAGAATACAAATCGCTATATTCCTCCCTGACAGACTATATTTTAAATCTCAGACCTAGTGATGGTCATGGAAACTAATATAGCTTAACTATAATGGGGGCTGTTTGGTTTCAGTTAAGATGTCCAGCATTTGGAAGACATCATAATAGAAACTAAACAGACCCTATTATAGATATAGGGATACATATGATGATTTTACTCCCATCAGGGTAGTTCTGGTGCCGTATTTCTGTATTGATGGTGCTTCTGCTGATGTATTCATGTATGGATGGTGGTTCTAACAATGTATTTATGTAGTAATGAATGTTCTGGTGACTGATTCATAACCAGAACCATCATCAATATAAAACCAAAATCATCCTCACTACATAAATTGAACACCAGAGCTATCACTAGTACATACATACGGCACCAGAACCATCATTAGTAAATAACTATGTCGTTAGAACTTCCATCAGTATATGAAAATGGCACCAGAACCACCATCAGTAGATAAATGCATCACCAGAAAGCTCATCAGTACAGGACTACATCACCAGAACCACTATCAGTACATTAATGTGTCACCAGAACCACAGCCAGTGAAATAAGTACATCAGCACCATTATCTACATAATTACGGCACCAGAACTGTAAGGAAAACACACGAGAGGAGAGATGGAGGATACGGAGCTTACACAGCCACAGCTCTCAGGCGCCCCCTTACCCTCAGGTCAGTCAGGGAACTCCACCTAGGTTATGGAGTTGCCGGAGAGGCTGCCCTGTCATTTACTGGTTATCAGGGCACTCTGCAGTGATTGCTGCGTTCGTTGGGTCTGGAAAGATATTGAGAGTCCAAACTTGGGTCGGCTAAGTGGTTCTGGAGAGCCAGTCTCGATGCTTAGTATCTGGGGCAACTAGAAATATATGAGACAATGGTACTCTCATAATTCATCTCTAGGTGTCGGTGACGCTCAGTCTAGATCTTCCTTTGGTGTTGGCCACCTTGCAGAAAAGATAGCAGGCGGTTCTAGCTCTTGCCGTCATTAACACGTGGCCTCTAATTCTCTGACCAAATGGTGAAGTTCTGTTCTTTTGGGGATTTGTGTACTTATCCCAAGAGTGGGGGGCCACTTCAGGAGCGGAGGAAGATCTCTGGACAATATATTGGGCCTGTATAGTACATCCAAAATGGAGTCTCCCTCATCCCTCACTTGGGGCTGTTTGGTTTCAGTTAATATGTCCAGCATTTGGAAGACATCATAATAGAAGCTAAACAGACCCTATTATAGATATAGGGATACATATGATGATTTTACTCCCATCATGTTAGTTCTGGTGCCATATACCTTGTGAGAATCAGGGAGGAATAGTGGATGAGGGCAGGTATATCTCGCCCAGATACCTTTCCTATGTGGCCTGGTCCGGTCAGTATCTCACCTGGTGACTAATGAATAATGGGAAGCGGATATAAAAGGAGGCCAGGTGGTGTGTTAGTAGCTCAGCCTGGGGAACACATGAGAGCCTGTCTGTGTGAGCGACACTTGTGAGTGAAAGCTGTGCTTACAGTAATGCTGGTTTGGGTGGCTGGGAGAAGCCCTCCAGTTGGTAGTTAGTACGGACCCTGTTTAGTTAGTGTCGGACAGGCAAGGAATTGTTTTATGTTTATTTTCCTGTATGTTTTGCTTTCACCTGAAATAATCCTGACCCAGCGTCAGTTATGTCCAAAACCCGGCTGTGCACCTGAGTTTCATGCTAAACCCACGTGACCTTTGACCCCAGCAAAGGTGATCCCGGAGTGTTTTATCACACCCTGTATTGATGGTGCCTCTGGTGATATATTCATGTATGGATGAAGGTTCGTATAATGTAGTGATGAATGTTCTGGAGATTGATTCGTAACCAGAACCATCATCAATATGAAACCAAAATCATCATAAGTACATAAATTGAACACTAGAGCTTTCACTAGTACATACATACGGCACCAGAACCATCATTAGTAAATAACTATGTCACTACAGCCTCTATCAGTATATGAATATGGCACCAGAAGCACCATCAGTAGATAAATGTATCACCAGAAAGATCATCAGTACAGGACTACATCACCAGAACCACTATCAGTACATTAATGCGTCACCAGAACCACAGCCAGTAAATAAATACACCACCATCATTATCTACATAAATACGGCACCAGAATCATCACTGGTAAATAACTATGTCACTAGAGCCACTATCAGTACATGAATACAGCCCAATAGCCAGCATCAGGAGATAAAGGCATCACCAGAATCATCATCAGTACATGAATACATCACGAGAACCACAGCCAGTAAATAAATACAACATCATCATCATCATCAGTGTATGTGGACACCACCAAAACTATCACTAGTACATGAATACATCACCAGAACCACCATCAGTACTGTTGGGGTGATCTCGTAATGTGAGATCTTAGTGACTGCCTGCCCCTGACCTGATAAATATGAGCCGAATGCATGCATAGAAGACGGACATCAGACACAAGGTCAGGTGTGCTCCTCTCTTGGCCAGTGCTGTCACAGAACTGACTTTATTAGTATAAACGAAAGACCATGTAATAGGCAGGAAAAGGGCATTGCTCAGCTTCTCCGGAGCCATTGTACCAGTCTGTATAAGGTCCGTGCTAAGTCTATTCCACATATGGTCTTCAGTGTATCCTCATCACATTCCAAGGATTCTAGGGCATAGTTCCAGCATATAGACACCACCTTGCCACACCACGTCTGAACTAGCTTATGTTAGATTAATAATTGATTTCATTAGCCGTTCTCTCCTTCACAGTACAGCAATAAGTTGTATTGTCAAGTCAGGCCCATATACCGTATATACTCGCGTATAAGCCGAAATTTTCAGCCCATTTTTTTGGCTGAAAGTCCCCCTCTCGGCTTATACGCGAGTCATATATGCCAGGGGGTCGTGGGGTGGGGCGGGGGTGTCAGATCACACTGAGCCCCTCTGGCACGGTCTCTGCAGCCCCCTGCTTGTCCCACTGTCTCAGGCTCCTTCCTTCAGCGGTCATGTGGTACTGCTCATTAAAGTCATGAATATGCGCATATTTATGACTTTAATGAGCGGTACCACGTGACCACTGAAGGAAGGAAGGGAAACCTTCGGAGAATGGGGCTGCAGAGACCACGCCAGGAGGGGGTAAGTATACCCGCTATTCACCTGTCCCCATTCCAACGCTGCTCTCCGCTGTCTGCCGCGTCCTCTGTTAGTGACATTCAGGCAGCAGAGGGCGCGATGACATGGTTACTGCGCGCTGTGCCCTCTGCTGCCTGAACATCACTGACGGAGGACACGGCAGACACCGGCACCTGTTCCCCAGTGAAGGAGAGGTGAGTATGTCTTTTTTTTATTTGCAGCAGCATATGGGGTATAATCTATGGAGCAGCATATGGGGGCATAATCTGGGGGCAGCATATGGGGGCATAATCTAAGGAGAATTTTATGTAGCAGCATATGGGGCATAATCTATGGAGCACCTTATGGGGCAGCATATGGGGGCATAATCTATGGAGCATCTTATGGGGCAGCATATGGCGGCATAATCTTTGGAGCAGCATATGGGGCCTATTCTATGGAGCAACTTATGGGGCAGCATATGGGGGCATAATCTATGGAGCATCTTATGGGGGCATAATATATGGAGCATCTTATGGGTCCTATTCTATGGAGCATCTTATGGGGCCATTATTAACCTTTGTGCAGCATTATATGGGGTGTATTTTGTATGGAGCAATATATGGGGCTCCTGATTCAATATGGATGTTCAAAAACATTTAATCTACTGATGTCTCAATTACAGTAATTTTACTTTTATTGGTATCTATTTTTATTTTTGAATTTTACCGGTAGCTGCTGCATTTTCCACCCTAGGCTTATACGCGAGTCAATAAGTTTTCCCAGTTTTTTGTGGAAAGAGTAGGGGGGTCAGCTTATACACGGGTCGGCTGATACACAAGTATATACGGTACATTTGGTATTCAATTAAATTAAATGATTATTAAGAAAAAATCAAGACAATTAATGCAGGGGTGAGAATAAATTACTCACCCGGCCTCCGCTCCCACGCCGCAGTCGCCCTCCGCTCCCACGCCGCAGCCTCTCTCCACCCGACAGCCGCGGCGGTCACCTGAGACAGGCCCGCGACCGATGCCTTCCCTGCATGCTATGCACATGCGCCATAGGCCGCGCCTCCTTCCTGCTTCTTATGCTCCGGCTGTGCCCTGACCAGGAAGCACCTTTGGACCAATGGCTGACCAGACGGAGCCATATCAGGCCGCTTCCCCCTGAGGGAGGCGCCTGATCGTTGTGTTTCCTGACACTCTGGCCTCGCTCCATCGTGCACACTCTGCTCCTGCAGTTCCTGTCTCGGCTGCTCTTCACAGCAGCTTCTCAGTCCTGCTACCTGTGTTCCTGGTGTTCCCCTTCCGACGCCCCGCCTCGCCAAGCCGCCTCGTTTCACCGGGGATCCCAAGCTCTGTAGGGGGTTCTTAAATAAGTGTAGTCTCCACTTTGAATGGCTACCGCAGCAATATCCCTCGGACCGGGCCAAAGTGGCCTTCATCATGTCCCATCTGGAGGGAGAGGCCCTGTCTTGGGTAAACCCGCTCTGGGAGCGTGACGACCCGGTCGTTTCGAGTCTCCCGGTTTTCCTGGATACATTTCGTAAGGTTTTCGATGAGTCACTCTTTAACTTACACCAGGGTTCTCTCACGGTCGGACAGTACGCTATTCGCTTTCGCACTATTTCCTCCGAGCTCGGCTGGAATAACGCAGCTTTGGTGGGGGCATTCTGGCGCGGTCTTTCTAGTAAAATAAAGGATGAACTCGCAGGTCGAGATACCCCGTCCACCTTAGAGGACCTTATCTCGCTGGCTACCCGCATTGACCTGCGCTTCCTGGAGCGCGCTCGGGAGTCAGCGAGAGACAGGCGCTCCTCCAGGTCAGTTTCTCCTTTCACTTAGTCTGCCAGCTCCCGTTCAGTCGGATCTTCTTCCCTCTCTTTGGGTGAGCCCATGCAGATAGATCATCTCAGGTTGGCCGAGTTACGTCAGAGAGAGAGACGGGCACAAGGTCTGTGCCTCTATTGCGGTCATTTGTCACACTATATCCGCACCTGTCCTAAGAGACAGGGAAACTGTTAGGCGTCAGATTCCTGGCACTGCACAGCGGGAATCCAGAGACAGACATCCTACGGTCTCCCATTCCTCTCCGACTGCTTGGACTCCTGCTCAGCAATCTCGGCTGGCCAGGCATCTCCCTCTGACTCGTTCTGTGAGCCTGGATGTTGCTGCCACCTCTGGTGCAGCAATGGTGATGCAACCTGCTTTGCAGGGAACTGCTCCTGAGGCTAAGTCCTCATGCCGTGCTACTAGGCATGCCCACAACTTGTCCTCTCAGTGGAGAGCAGGGGTCACATGTGCAGGTCATATGTCAGATCTGATTGGTCCTTCCTATAGTACTGGAAGGCCCCGGAAGCGCATGGCTATAAAAAGCCCGCATGGCGGCTTGGCCATGCGCTAGTGTAGCATATTATGCTGTGTGTGTATGGTGATGGATGCATGGACTGGTGACTGACTCATTTGAAACCCCTTCCCTCGGTTATTACGAATGGTGACAGATTGTTGGGTCGTCAGCTCCAGGTTGTGGCCAGCTACACGCCACTGTGCCTCCTGCACGACACACTAGCGTCCGACGGTGCTCGGTCGTTCCGGCGCCGTCGCTCAGCAGCGATAGTTATTGCCGCGTTGCGGTTGCAGCATTCTTGGCGTCTGCGGTTGCAGCGTCATTCGCTGGGTATCCTGTGAAGTAAACAGGGCCAGCGTCCTCATACAACTCTGTTGTCTTAGCGACTCTGTGTGTGAACAGAGCCGTACTTAGCGTTTGGGTGACGTTAACCCGAGCGCAGTACCTCACCTTTCAGTGCATCCTCCATTACTTAGCAGCGGTCTTGTCACCTACCGCACGGTGGACCCCGGGCGGCGAACGCACCTCCTATTATTTATATCTGGTGCGTTCCGCCGACCCTAACATTACACTAGCGCCAGGGTCTGGCTAGTAATGGCGGATGAACAGCGACTGCTGCAGCACATCCGGCAGCTGCAGGGCAGGTTGGCGGCTCTCGAGCGTTCAGCCTCAGCTGCGGATGTTACTGCAGTCGCTGTTCAGGCAGCCACAGAGGCTGTTTCCCGTGTGACCACTGCCATCCCTGTCCCGACTTTGTCCCACCTCCCGCTGCCCGAAAAGTTCTCGGGTGATAGTGCAGCTTGTAGGGGTTTCGTAAGCCAGTGCTCTATACAGCTGGAGCTGCTGGCCGCCCGATTCCCCTCCGAGCGGGCTAAAGTGGGATTTATTATTTCCCTTCTGTCGGGCAGGGCTTTGGAGTGGGCCACACCGCTGTGGGAGCGTGGTGATCATGTGGTGCAGGGTGCTTCGCGGTTCTTAGACACTCTGAAACAGGTCTTCCTGGGACCACGAGTCACCCATGACACCGCGCTCCGGCTGCTGGCACTGTCACAGGGCTCATCCATGGTCAGTCACTTCGCCATCCAGTTCCGGACGCTGGCCTCAGAATTAGAGTGGCCAGATAAGGTCCTCATTCCGGCGTTCTGGAGAGGTTTGGATGGCCATGTGAGGGACGTTCTGGCCACCAGGGAGATTCCCGCTACACTGGAGGAGCTTATCTCTGTCTCCACCCGAATCGATCTTCGCTTCATCAAGCGAAGGTTGGAACGGGACCAGTGTAGGCAGAGGTTTAGGTTGGCACCTTGTTTTTCTAGACCTCTGGAATCCCCCGATCGGGCGTCCGAGCGTCAGGGGGCTTCCCGTGAGGGATCTAGACTCCAGTCCGCTCGAGCTCCTGTGAGCTGTCATATTTGTAGGCAGGCCAGTCACCTCGCCAACCGGTGCCCACAGCAGCAGGGAGAACGCTCGCGCCTAGTGGCCGTAGGAGGCGGCGCACTAAAGCCAGCGACGTTTTCCTCCAAGGGGACTCTTGGGTTTAATTCTTCCACTCTGGCGGTGGAGGTTTGCGTGGATTCCGGGGCGGAGGGCAATTTTATGTCGTCAGCCTTCGCCCAACGGCACGCTATACCTCTGGTTATGATGTCTACACCAGTCACCGTCAGAGTGGTAAACGGCACCACTCTACCCTCGCAGATAACTCACCAGACCGTCCCCTTGGTACTCTCTGTGGCTCCGTCTCATCAGGAGACGATATCCCTCCTCGTCATGCCCGAGGGTATTGACCAGGTACTTCTAGGGGTTCCCTGGCTGTGGTATCACTCCCCCCCATATAGAGTGGTCCTCAGGGAGGATTATTGGGTGGAGTAAGTCATGTGAGGGTAGATGTCTGAGGGAGTGCGTTCAGGTTGCCTCCACCGAGGTTCCCGCTGATCTCTCCTCGCTCCCCAAACACTATCGGCAGTATGCAGACGTGTTCTCCAAAAAGGCGGCGGAGACGCTTCCACCGCATCGCCCCTATGACTGTCCTATTGACCTCTTGCCTGGTGCTGAGCCTCCTCGGGGTCGAGTCTTTCCCCTATCTCTCCCGGAGACTGAGGTCATGTCTCAGTACATCAGGGAGAATCTGGCAAGAGGATTCATTAGGAAGTCAGTGTCACCAGCGGGGGCGGGATTCTTCTTCGGCCAGAAGAAGAGTGGGGAATTATGTCCTTGCATTGATTACAGGGGTCTTAACGCCATCACCGTTAAGAATAAATATCCACTGCCCCTGATATCAGAACTGTTTGATAGGCTACGAGGAGCGAGGGTATTTTCCAAACTTGATCTGCGGGGGGCTTACAACCTGATTCGCATCCGTGATGGGGATGAATGGAAGACGGCATTTAACACCAGGGACGGGCACTATGAATACCTGGTGATGCCCTTCGGGCTCTGTAATGCCCCGGCCGTCTTCCAGGACTTTGTGAACGATATCTTCCGGGATATGCTTACCACCTCGGTTGTAGTCTATCTGGATGATATCCTCATCTACTCTCCAGATATTGACTCCCACCGGAGAGAAGTTTGCAAAGTTTTCGATCGCCTGCGGGCGAACTCCCTCTATGCCAAGTTGGAGAAGTGTGTGTTTGAGCAGGAGTCCTTGCCTTTCCTGGGCTATATCATCTCGGCCCAGGGATTGGCCATGGATCCTGCCAAGCTACAGGCGGTGATGGATTGGCAGGAACCTCATTCTCTCAAAGCGGTGCAGCGCTTTGTGGGGTTCATAAATTATTATCGCCAATTCATCCCCCACTTCTCGACTTTGGTAGCACCCTTGGTAGCCCTCACCAAGAAGGATGCAAATCCCAAGTTGTGGTCGGAACCGGTCTCCAAGGCCTTCTCCACCATTAAGTCCCATTTCGCTAGCGCTCCCATTCTACATCGCCCCGATGTAGACAAGCCCTTCATTCTGGAAGTGGATGCCTCTTCCGTCGGTGCTGGAGCAGTCCTGTTCCAGAAGGACACGCAAGGTCGGAAGCATCCATGCTTCTTTTTCTCCAAGACCTTCACACCGGCGGAGAGGAATTATGCCATCGGGGACAGGGAGTTGCTAGCGATGAAGTTGGCCTTCTCGGAGTGGAGACACCTCCTGGAGGGGGCTCGTCACCCTTTCCTGGTGTTCACCGACCACAAAAACTTGGTGTATTTACAAACAGCCCAGCGGCTAAACTCTCGCCAGGCTAGATGGTCCTTGTTCTTTTCCCGGTTCCATTTCACCCTCCACTTTCTCTCCGGGGAGAAGAACGTCCGGGCCGATGCTCTCTCCCGCTCCGTGGTGTCATCGGAGGAAGAGGAGGAGGAGCCTCGGCTGATCGTCCCATCCGAAAGCCTGAGGACTGTGGCTCCGGTTGCCCTTGAGTCTGTGCCTCCGGGAAAGACATTTGTCCCTGCCCGTCTGCGACCGGAGGTCCTCTCTTGGGCTCACTCGTCCAGAGTGGGTGGACATTTTGGGACAAAACGGACCTCCGACCTTTTGGCGAGGACGTACTGGTGGCCACATATGGCGTGTGACGTCAAGGACTATATTGAGGCATGCGTCTCTTGCGCCTGGAATAGGTCCTCTCGGCAGCGGCCCGCTGGGCTTCTTTTCCCTCTGCCGATAGCAGACAGGCCCTGGGAGATGGTCGGTATGGACTTTGTGGTGGGGCTACCCAGGTCCAGCGGCAGCACGGTCATTTGGGTTGTCACCGACCATTTCTCTAAGATGGTGCACCTGGTACCTCTCTCCCGGTTACCATCAGCGCGGGGCCTGGCAGTCTTGTTCATCAAGCACGTTTTCCGCCTGCACGGCATGCCCGACAAGATTGTCAGTGACCGAGGTCCTCAGTTTGCGTCCCGGTTTTGGAGAGAGCTCTGTTCTCTACTCAGCATTGAGCTGAATCTCTCCTCGGCCTATCATCCCGAGACGAATGGGTTGGTAGAGAGAGCCAACCAGACCTTGATAACATATCTTCGACATTTTGTCTCAGCCAGGCAGGACGACTGGGCATCCTTGCTGCCGTGGGCAGAGTTCGCGTTGAACAATGCTGTGGCCGACTCTACCGGTCAAACCCCATTCCTCCTAAATTACGGTCAGCATCCGCGCGTTCCTGTGCCCATGCCCGTGTCTTCCACCGACTCCAGGGTGGCAGACTGGGCGGTGGAGGCACGTGACATTTGGGATCGCACCCAGGATGCTATCCGAGCTTCCAAGGAGAGAATGAGGATCTCCGCTGACGCACACCGGCATCCTGCTCCAAGCTTCTCCCCTGGCGACATGGTATGGCTCTCTACCCGAAACATTAAACTGCGGGTTGAGTCGCCCAAGTTCGCGCCACGATACATTGGCCCATTCAAGGTCCTTGACCGACTTAGCTCGGTGGTCTACCGTCTGGCTCTTCCTCCACATTTGGCCATCTCGGACTTGTTCCATGTGTCCCTCCTCAAACCAGTTCACATGGCCCGGTTTTCCGAGCCATCTGCCGGGTCATCAGACTTATCGTCTGACGAGTTTGAGGTTAATGCCATCGTGGGGCGCAAGTTTGTCCGTGGCAAAAAATTTTATTTGGTGGACTGGAAGGGTCATGGTCCCGAGGCTCAGACCTGGGAGCCTGTAGAAAACATTCACGCACCGCTCCTGATCGCGGCTTTTGAGCGCAGTGAGGCTCAGAGGGGAGGGGGCCAATGTTAGGCGTCAGATTCCTGGCAATGCACAGCAGGAATCCAGAGCCAGCCATCCTGCGGTCTCCCATTCCTCTCCGACCGCTCGGACTCCTGCTCAGCAATCTCGGCTGGCCAGGCATCTCCCTCTGACTCGTTCTGTGAGCCTGGATGTTGCTGCCACCTCTGGTGCAGCAATGGTGATGCAACCTGCTTTGCAGGGAACTGTTCCCGAGGCTAAGTCCTCATGCCGTGCTACTAGGCATGCCCACAACTTGTCCTCTCAGTGGAGAGCAGGGGTCACATGTGCAGGTCCTATGTCGGATCTGATTGGTCCTTCCTATAGTACTGGAAGGTCCCGGAAGCGCATGGCTATAAAAAGCCCGCATGGCGGCTCGGCCATGCGCTAGTGTAGCATATTATGCTGTGTGTGTATGGTGATGGATGCATGGACTGGTGACTGACTCATTTGAAACCCCTTCCCTCGGTTATTACGAATGGTGACAGATTGTTGGGTAGTCAGCTCCAGGTTGTGGCCAGCTACACGCCACTGTGCCTCCTGCACGACACACTAGCGTCCGACGGTGCTCGGTCGTTCCGGCGCCGTCGCTCAGCAGCGATAGTTATTGCCGCGCTGCGGTTGCAGCATTCTTGGCGTCTGCGGTTGCAGCGTCATTCGCTGGCTATCCTGTGAAGTAAACAGGGCCAGCGTCCTCATACAACTCTGTTGTCTTAGCGACTCTGTGTGTGAACAGAGCCGTACTTAGCGTTCGGGTGACGTTAACCCGAGCGCAGTACCTCACCTTTTGGTGCATCCGCCATTACTTAGCAGCGGTCTTGTCACCTACCGCACGGTGGACCCCGGGCGGCGAACGCACCTCCTATTATTTATATCTGGTGCGTTCCGCCGACCCTAACAGAAACGACTCCACCTAGGTCAGGCAAGAGAGGCCTTCCTAGGTGATGATGATTCCTCTCAACCCCTTACGATTTCTGTGCTTTTGGTTTCAGGGGGGAGGCGTGGTTCCGAGGTGGCCTACGTGGATTCGGGCTCAGCGGGTAACTTCATTCGGCCGGAAGAGGTAGACAAATACCAAATTCCTGTGGTCACTCTATCTAACCCAAGTCAGATTGCCACCGTGGATGGCAAACCGCTACAGGTGACCGAAACCTTGGTCACTGAAGAGGTGGAGTTGCAAATCAGAGCCTTACATCGAGAGAAAATAGCCTTTTACGTTTTACCTAAGCTCTCTCACGTCATTCTACTCGGTCTTCCATGGTTAAGGACTCATCAGCCTGTTCTCGACTGGTCTTCTGGGGAGATACTCCGCTGGGGGCACCCGTGCCAAGCTCGCTGTCTGACTCCTGTCCGCCTGGCGGCCGCTCCACGGTCACCTCCAGGCCTCCCGGGTCTTCCTCCAGCTTACAGCTCCTACGCCGATGTTTTTGATAAGAAGGAAGCGGAGGTCCTCCCTCCACACCGGCCGTTTGACTGCCCAATTGAACTTGTTTCCGGATCAACCCCCCAAGGGGCAGAATCTACCCTCTGTCTCCCACAGAGACCACCGCCATGCCCGAGTACGTCCGAGAGAACCTCGCCAAAGGCTTTATACGGAAATCCTCTTCGCCCGCGGGAGCCAGGTTCTTCTTCGTCAAAAAGAAGGACGGAACTCTACGGCCATGCATTGACTATAGGGGCTTGAATGAGATTACCATCAAGAACAGGTACCCTCTTCCACTCATTCCGGAACTGTTTGACCGTCTCAGAGGGGCTCGGGTCTTTACCAAGCTGGACCTCAGAGGAGCCTACAATCTGGTCCGTATCCGTGCAGGTGACGAGTGGAAGACCGCTTTCAACACTCGAGAAGCCATTACGAGTACCTGGTCATGCCCTTCGGTCTTTGCAATGCTCCTGCAGTCTTTCAAGAGTTCGTCAATGAGATCTTCCGGGATCTCTTGTACTCCTGTGTGGTCGTGTACTTAGACGACATCCTCGTCTTCTCGCCGGACCTCTCCTCCCACAGAAAGTGTGTCCGCCTGGTGATTCAGCGCCTTCGGGAGAACCGTCTGTATGCGAAGATCGAGAAATGTCTCTTCGAACAGACCTCTCTGCCATTCCTGGGTTACATTATCTCCGACGTTGGTCTAAGGATGGATCCCGAGAAGTTGTCTGCCATCCTCAAATGGCCTCGCCCCGTCGGATTGAAGGCGATACAACGATTCCTCGGGTTCGCCAACTATTACCGGCAATTTGTCTCCCACTTCTCCGCGATCACAAGACCCATTTCTGTGCTCACCCGTAAAGGATCTACTTCCAAGGATTGGTCTCCTGAGGCAGAGGAGGCCTTTCTGAACCTAAAACGGGCTTTCTCCACGGCTCCGGTCCTTCATTGCCCTGAGAGCGATCGACCTTTTGTACTCGAGGTGGACGCTTCCTCAACTGGTGCCGGGGCGGTGCTGTCCCAGAGAACCGCCTCCGGTCGCCTGCACCCTTGTGGCTTCTTCTCGAAGGCCTTTTCTCCATCCGAGTGTAACTGCTCGATCGGTGACCGGGAACTTTTGGCCATCAAGTTGGCCTTGGAGGAATGGCGCCACCTCCTGGAAGGAGCCGTCCATCCTTTTGTCATCTTCTCGGACCACAAGAATCTGGCCTATCTCCAGTCTGCCCAGAGACTAAACCCTCGCCAGGCCAGATGGTCTTTATTTTTTGCCCGATTTGATTTCGAGCTCCGATTCCGTCCTGGCAACAAGAATTCCAAAGCCGACGCCCTGTCCAGGGTCTTCCAACCACACGAATCCACGGAGGAACTGTCGCATATCATTGATCCCACTAGAATCATCACCGTGGCTCCAGTGAACTGGCTTACTCCTCCACCTGGCAGGACGCTTGTGCCAGAGAATCTCAAGCAAAAGGTTCTTCTAAGGGGGCACTCCTCCAAACTGGCCGGCCATGCCGGAACTAAGAAGACCCTTGACCTTATCAAACGTCACTACTGGTGGCCCTCACTTCGCCAAGATGTACTCGACTTTGTGGCTTCTTGTCCATCCTGTGCAAAAAACAAGGTGCCACGGAGATCTCCGTCCGGCTTGTTGCTTCCGTTGCCTGTCCCTACGGTTCCTTGGGAGAACATTGCCATGGATTTCATCACCGACCTACCCTGCTCTGCGGGCTGCTCAGTCATTCTGGTGGTGGTGGATCATTTTTCCGAGATGGCTCACTTCATTCCTCTGCCCGGTCTTCCCTCAGCGCCAGAGCTGGCCGAAATCTTCATTCATCAAGTCTTCAGGCTTCATGGACTACCTCGACGCATTCTGTCTGACCGAGGGGTTCAGTTTACCTCCAAGTTCTGGCGTTCGCTTTGTAAGCTCATGAACGTTTCCCTCGACTTCTCCTCGGCCTACCATCCACAGTCCAACGGACAAGTAGAGCGTACCAACCAGACGCTTACGGGATACTTACGTCACTTCTCTAACGCCCACCAGAACGATTGGGTCAACTTATTCCCCTGGGCAGAGTTCGCTTATAACAACCATGCTGGTGAGTCTTCGGCCAAGTCTCCGTTTTTCATTGTTTTTGGCAGACATCCCGATGTTACTGTCGTCCTACTCCAGTCCTGCCTTGTGTTCCTGCTGTCCTACTCCAGTCCTGCCTTCGGTGTTCCTGTTGTCCTACTACAGTAATGCCTTGTGTTCCTGCCGTCCTACTCCAGTCCTGCCTTCAATGTTCCTGCCGTCCTACTCCAGTCCTGCCTTCAGTGTTCCTGCCGTCCTACTCCAGTCCTGCCTTCAGTGCTCCTGCCGTCCTACTCCAGTCCTGCCTTCAGTGCTCCTGCCGTCCTACTCCAGTCTCAGTCTTACTCCGGTCCATCCAGAGCCGCCCCTCTCGGTACCGGCTACCGTGGTACTCGAACCCCTGGGCCTGCTCCTAACGGTCCCTGTATAGGGGTCGGTTCCACCTGGCAGCTCGCCCGGGGTCCCTCGGTGCCACGGTCCAGAGGGTCCACTCTCGGAGTTTCCCGCTCCAGACCACCCGCGCTAACAGGGGCAACACAAGGAGTCTATTGCACAGATATTATGCACTTCAATGTACTATGGCTATATAGGATGTAATATGGTTGTAAAAAGAATTAATAAGCCACAAAAAATAAGAAAATTGATATACTGATATTATACATAATCATAAAGTGCAAATAGTGAAAAAATCATTCATAAAAAGCACAAATTTGTAAAGACCAATCTATATATAAAAAGTGCAATGTCCAGAAATTCACAGACAGTGGGCTTAGGCACAAGTTTGTAAAGACCAATACATATATAGAGTGCAATATGCACGGATTCATAGACAGTGGGCTTAGGCCCACAACCGTAAAAATGTATATCACTAATTCAACAAATGACTAGTGTAGATAGCCATGTGGGCAGAGATAAATATATGTCACAACAGATATCCATTTAAATAAAAATGCTCAGTGGCAGGTTCTAAATAGAGGTGCCAATGACAATTAGTCATATATGCGGCTGCAAGTAAACTGTATTGAAAAGAACATATACATGTGCCAAAAAATTGCACTCAATCAATATCTTATGCCAATGTGCGATAGATCCCCAGGATGCGCCCGTCCCCGACGCGCGTTTCGACGTCTGCCTTCGTCAGTTTTTTTTCGTTGTGATATGATTTGATATCCGATTTGTCCTTATTTGTCTTATATAGTCCATTTGTGCTTTGATAAGGCTTATTATATAATTTTTAACACCATTTATAATTTTCCTTAAACATGCAACTTTGACCTTGGTATTTTGTTGAACCATATACATTTGGATCTCATGAACCAACAACTCCCAATATGTATTAAACAATGATAAGGAGATGCTGGGAGTGGTTGTTATCAGTCATTATCAGACTGCGGACCATGCAGGAACCACAATACTGATGAAACGCAGGCATATGTAAATGTTTACATCCAGGTACCTAATAGGTGACATCTTCTCTGATTGAGTGGTTTCTTTCTTCTTATTTCCATCTTGACCAGATGCCATGATGACTTTTCACATCCACAGCTGTTCTCTGCAGACTTCTCTCTTCTCCAATCTTCTGGAGCACATCCCCACATGGTGACCTTAAAAGTCAAAGTGTTACTAGATTGCCTTCTGCACAAAGATATCTGTCCATACTATGCCCTAAATAAGCCTCCTATGGTGTATGGCCTCTACACTGTCTGCCTTACTAATCCACAACCACATTACTGTGTGCCATTATCAGCTATAACTGCTACAATGTCATTTTTTCTTCTCCAGCCAGATGGCGTCGCCGTCAGGATATGTGCACACGATGCATATTTGCTGCGAATCCGCCGCGGATTTTTCCGCGTAGAAACGCTGCAGATCCGCACTGTGATTTACAGTACAATGTAAATCAATGGGGAAAAAAAATCCTGTGCAGAAAAATCAGTGCGAATTTGCTGCGGGTTTAAAAGAAGTGCATGTCACTTCTTTTCTGCGGTTTTGCTGCAGTTTTCCACTTGCTCCATTCTACAAAACCGCAGGTGGAAAACCGCAGTGGAAAACCGCACAAAAACCGCAAAAAAAAGGAAGAAATCCACAGGAAAAATGCAGGTCATTAAATCCGCGGGAGGATCCGCACCGTGTGCACATGGCCTCACCTGCACAACAGCAGCTATTGGATCTCTATACAAACCGATATCTGCTGCTGCGCAGGCTCCCCGGCGCCATTTTCAAAATGACTTTCTTTTTTTTCCCTCGCTCAAGTAAATCTGCAAAAGGCATTCAGTGCACAGTAACCATGCGATTATGATGAAGCGCATTTATCATGCAAACTGCGGGGCAGGGCAGTGAGAGATCAGTGGGGGGGTCAGTAGTCTGCATTATGAATATCTCATCGGAGCACCACATACATGAACCCCGTCCTAGGGCACGAGAATCTCAATAATATGAAGCTGAAAATAAAGATTAAGAAACAGCCACAAGACGGCTTTCATCAACCAAGGCATCATTTTATTCAGTATAACAGCACCGACCTGACATTGTGTGTAGGTCACTATGCACAATCCTGCTGACAGGTTCCCTTTAAGTAGGCGGCTTTATATCACAAGAGTGGATTTCGTTAGGAAATGGATAAGGCAAAAATGGAGCATTACAGAACAGAAGAAATTACTAAAGAGAGTGATAAAATATGACGGTGTGGTTTTGCTCCTCTCAGAATTTTGAAAATTGTGTGAACAATTGGAAAAAAAATGTGGAGAGCATTAAACCTCGGGGGAGAGATAATCAACAGCTTAAACATCAGTGAGTTTTTTATTTTTATATATTTGCTTATGTTGTGTTTTTTATTATTATTTTTTTCTGAACAATTAGAAAAAGGTTGGGAGTGAAGGAATTAGGCCGGGGTCTCACTCGCGAGTGCAATGAAAGAAAAGTGTGCGAGTCTCTCGCCTCAATCCCCGGCACTGCCACCGGTGGCTCGGAGCAGAGCGTTCAACTGCAAAGAAATACATGCAGCCGCACACTCCGGTCCCGAGTGCCAGCGGTAGTGCCAAGTATTGAGGCCAGAGACTCTCGTGAGTGTCTCGCATTGCACTCGCAAGTGTGACCCGGCCTTAGGAAGATTGTTGTTTTTATCTGATTTCCTCTTTTTGTATCTGTACAGTATGTTTTGTACAATAAAGTTGTAAAATTCAAAAAATGAGCAAACAATTACAGCATTCTAATGATGTCACAATGGGCTGGAGGCTATAGAATGCCCCGTCACCCAGGGTTCCGTTGAGGGTTTTAGTAGGCGTTTGTGGAGAGAGGAGTGTTGTGAGCGACTTGTGCAAATATGATGCCAAGAAAGCGATTTAAGAGTATTATAGTTCTCTGTGCTACCGAGGACAGCAGCGATGATGATGATTTACATCAGGTGAGCATCATTTTATATTCTTAAATAAATAAAAAATATTTGGGATAAAAGTTCAAGAAAAGATGGTGGGACAGAAAATAGCGCTCCAAGTAGATGAGGCGATAACTCGGATCATGATTGCAGAGTGAAGACTGAGTCACTTGTAATATTTGTGACAATATGTCCATGTACTGGATACATAACATTGCATGAAGACACATAAATGTCACCACCGCCCCTATCCATAGCCTAACCATAAGTGTCCCATACCCCCGCTATACTCTGTACGTGGAATAAGCACAGTGGAGACCACACTCATATCGCTGCCCACCTGTAATCAGTGGAATATGGGGTAAGATTATAGATTGGAGATGTTCATGGTTATAGATTCTATCTGACATGTTTGCCATTTTTTCAGTCTCATCGAAGAAAGAGGCCAATACCGAGGTCTCCAGGCCAAGATAACACCACTGGCTTCAATTCGGGCCCGACTCCGAGTTTACCAGGTACTGTAACCCTAATCTAGTGAAGTCTCTGATGTATTAATAAGCCATTGTAGTCACCGGGTGCAGATCACGTGCACATTGTGGTCAGGGCTTGGATTTATCGTTATTAGTCGTCTATGGTAGAGTTTATAGCAAACATTTCTGTTCAGCATTTGGTCAGGAATATTCATGCAGGCGTTATAAAGTCAGGCAGAAATGGGATTTGGGGATTGCTTCTCATGGTGGCCATGTACAGGGCAGATTACTGTAGCTGAAGGTGATTGTTTTGCCCCATGTACCTATAGGGAAACACTGGATAATTTATTAGGATTTATTTCTTTTGATATTGAGCCTCGGTCGTTGCTATTATAATATTCTAATAAGAGAGTTATATTGTGTTTCCCCCACAGATCTGAGTTTACCACCAACAGATCATGGTCCGGACAGTACCACCTGGTGAGACACGTTTCCTCCATTACTAAGTACAAGATGGGGATTAATGATTAATGATGGCTCATTACCTGTTACATTTATTCCACAGCTCCGATGACATCATTATTGATGATGATGATGATTCCAATAGAGCAGCAACTTCCATGTATAATAGTAAGTTATCATTTCTAGACACAATCCAGGTTTATGTTATTGTAGAGGTAACAATTACTTTTCTGTACTGTCACAGGTCAGTTTCCAAATCTAACAATTACAAGGGCGCTGATCAGGAGTTGGAACAGCGAGCCACCTGGGAAATGTGCTGTAAATGCCAGTGTCAGAGAATGACAGCAGCATTTAACAGGTTAACAGAAGCAGGCAGAGCTCCAATCCACTCTTGGCTGTCAGAGGTAGATGATGGCTGAATGACACAACCATCATCTGCCATGAAAGAGGCGGGCTCAACTCCTTAGCCCTCTCCATTCATTCTCTACTGATGAGCGTCGTACATGGTTGTTAAGGGGTTAAATTACAGATACCTTACAGAGGTAATCCTATTTTATGCATGCTTGATTGGTGTGGATCCTGTGTCTCGGATATTTCTATATTGGGAGAGCAAGTCACCGCCATGTTGACTTATGGCCATTGTTATCCTTAGAGAATTTATTACAGATGTGCAGTACATTTGTTTGTGTCTTTTTGGAAATCCAATAGACATCAATGGAGAAATCCCTGCACCAAGGAATCCCACATCTCCATTAAAACCATGGAGGCTACCATGAATCAGCAAATGAGGTGAAAATGGACCCCTACCATTTGAGGGTCCACCCTCCGGCCATTGAGGACATGTTCACTTCTGATCTTGTACTGAGCACATACAACATTACTAAGGATATATTACCTGAGTAACAGGTGGGATAGACATCTGAGAAAGTTTATGGACCCTGATGTTGCTGAACCCCATTATTATATCAGATCCTGATCTGAAGGGAAGATCCTGTGGATTTCTGGTGGTCTGGTCAGTTATGTCTTCTGCTCTGGTCGGATCCCATATTCATAGTCTTATTAGTCCTCTACACTCTATATTTATAGACCACTCTCTAGTACGGGCTGCATACTAACATGTCTGATTTGAGCCTTATAAAAAGTATTTTCACTCTTCCATATTTCTGTACAGATCATTTACCATCTGACAGCGAGGAGAGCTCCGCTACAGAGGAGAGGTAAGTTAGGCCAGATCCATCTACCTCTATATAAAGCCATGAACTAGGCGAGATGTTTCCTGTGGATTTATATATGATTCTTATCTTTGCCAGGACACCACGATGTAACATCCCCGGCTGTTTCCTGGAAGAAATTATTTCTCCTACTTCCATCTATGTTACCCACTTCCAGGAAAATAAGGAGGAGCTGGTGGAGCGACTGTACAACTTGTACAACCGGACAGTCTTCGATAATAAGGTATCACATCTTGTCATGGGTTTCTGGGTGATATATGACTTCTCTATTATCTCCCCCTTTAAACAATCAATTCCAAGAAAAATGGCTCTAACTTTCTGAAAGGCAGATTCCTAACCCCATTGTCATGTTTCTGTAATATAGTTATTGAATATCTCAGGTAAATCTCACTTAGTTTGGTGAATGCCGTCACCCTCTTCCCATCTGTGGGACGAGAGGAAACCTTAGATGATCCACCATGCAGAGACAAAAAGATTAGCATTTTTTGGCTTGACGTTCAAAGGATTTTTACATTTATTTATAAAAAAAATCTAGTTGATATTTGGACATTTTAGAATAAGGTTATTTTTATTTTTGTTCTCACATCTTGGACTTCTCGGTAGACCCCGCGCCCCATACAAGTAGACCAGTGCTGTAAATCACATATGAGAGTTGGGGACTTTGCAAGATTGGGGGTCAAAGAGTTTACAGATGTAATGGAATTTGTTTTCTTTATTTTAGCTCCCTTTGAAAATGGACATTTTGTGGAGCAAGAGGCTGAGAGCATCCGCCGGCCAATGCTGTAATAGGCTGCAGAACAACCGCCGCTTCTCATATATTGAGCTTTCCGAAAAAGTCTGCGATTCTGCCGGTAGGTTTCACATCACATCCATCCTACAACTTCATAAGACAACCTGTATACAGGGCAAAAAAACTGCTACTTGTTATGCAGAACATCTTAGAAACTCATTGTACATACTGTCATAAGAAAAACTAAGTACACCCTCTTTGAATTCTAGTATTTTACATATCAGGAGAAAATAAAAAAAAGTATCAGCTCCATAGAAAGTCCTAAAAGTAGGGAAATACAATCTCAGAAAGCAACGTGAAAAAAATATATTGCATCATTATTTAACAAAAAGTAGGCCAAAAGGCAACAACGGTGTGTGATAAAGTACACCGTCGATGCAACTTCAAGTTATTGCTGCTAAAGATGATTCTAAAAGCTATTGATTGATGGGGTGTACTTATTTTTCACTCTCTGCTTCTGCATTTTGAAGTAGGTTTCGGTAAATAAATAACGGCATGGTTGACTTGTCACGTGTTGTTCATCTCATGATGTATTTTGTATTTTGTCCTGCTATGTAAAACCAAATAGTTCAATCAGGGTGTACTCAGATTTTGTCATAACTGTATAACCTCTTGTTTTAGAGCGAGTACGATCCACACTTGCGCATGAGATGTGCCATGCCGCCACTTGGATAATCAACGGTGAACGCAAAGACCACCATGGCTTGATATGGCAGGCTTTCACAAGAAGGGTAAACCTTATCCATCCCGAGCTGCCAAAAGTGACGGAATATCACAATTATACCATCAACTACACCTACAAGTACAAATGCCACCGGTGTGATAAAGAGTAAGTGGATTTTATGACCCATCTCCTCCGGACACACAATCACTGCGGAGAGACGTCCGTGCGGTTCTGTTGGTGGAATGCTTTCATACTTTACTACTATCAGAGCGGACTGACGTCTGGGGGGCGGTAGGGTTTAGGGTGCTACGTGTTATATTTTCTGTGCTAGGCCAGTTCTTAATATATTGATTTCAATTTGTTCTTTTGAATATAATCCATGGTGTTAATGAACGTTCATTCCAGTCCAGTAACCAATATTCCTCTTATCTTTGCAGAATTGGGCGATTTAGACCAATACCTGGCAATAAACGTAAATGCCGCCGGTGCGGAGGACGAATGCGACAACTACCCAGCAGCTAAACATGTAACTATTCTTCAGAATATTTAGTCTCTAATTTGATTTCTTTAAAATGTAAAGTTGAGACACTTTTATATATTTTCCCCTGAGTAGCGAGACAATGAATATCTGTGTTCATCACCAGCAATTAGCGGTAAAGATCCAGAATCCGTCCTCATAGGTTCCAGATAAGCCCCGGTTACATTTCCCATAACTTGCTGGCTATGGAATGATTGACCATTCCCAGCAATTATCTACAAAGCTCTGGAAAACCTTCTATGAGTTTACGCTTTGTTGGATGTAATTATTTTCTTTCTATTTTCAGGTTCATTATTGGAACAGTGAGATTCCACTAAATATTGTCATCTCATCCACCTGTGATGGAGGTAAGAACGAATCTTCCAGTATTGTCAGCAATCAATAATAAAAGTGAATTTTACAATATTGAGAATCTGGAGTCTCTAATTTAGTCTTTTATTGAGTTTTATCATTTAAAGATTAAATACTTTTATATATTTTGCCTTTTTCCACCACCGTGTAGGGAGACAATCAGTTTACGTCTTCATCACAAGCAGCGAACAGCAAACATTCAGAATCCACCTCTTCTGATGGACACAAAGCTTCTGACGGGCGTTTTCCAGGTAAATATTTCGGTGCTTTTCCTCCAATCATTCTTGTTTTCAAGAAGTGCAACAGCGAGGACAGTGTAAGCAAGGTGTCATAACAGAAGAAATGCAATATCGGTTTTATTACTGCATTTATTTGTTCTAATTATTATTTTTTCTTGCTGCACAATTTTTAAATTCTGTCTGAGAAAGGAAGGAAATGATGAAAGTTATCTCCAACACACAGTCTGACGGGCGAGATGAGCCCCTCTGACATGGCATGCCGTATAGATCTATTGTGAGTGCTCTCACCATAGCCGTATGGCTCATGTCGCATTTATCTCACATTACACTATTATTGGCAGCTTCCTATTTCCAATCTCCACATTGGCCTTCTTTGTAGACAATATATAATGCAATATTTCAGGTCTATTTCACCTTCAGCTGATGACCAGAAATACAATGCTGAAGTTCCTTCTCGGAGTTTGCTTCTTTTGATCACCAGTACTTTTTCTCAAGTTTTTAAAAAACATCTTTTAATTGTTTTCAGGTTAATGAGAAAGGCGACTTATCGCTTCTACACAGGCATGACACATCATGGAAGAAAACGGTGAATTCCGGCCCCGACCTGCGCTGAGAACAGTTTCCAAGACCTGGAGAATCTCTACAAGTGCTTTATAATCAGAGCTGCCCAGCAATGGATATGGCGCTGGACATTTGAACTTCAATAGTCATCAATTGCTTTTTTTTTCTAATTTTTCTGAGTTAGATATAAATACCATTAAAAAATGAATATATTAATTCTTTCTAGTTTGGGATTTTTGTTCTGCAAAACGATGGCTGTTGATAAACATATTACAATCAATGTTGTCTACTTGTGATATTCAGCCATAATCCGCCTCGCACAATCGAGAGGAGCAGAGCTTTGTCTGCTGCTGTTAAACTGATAAATGCAGCTGTCAATCTGTGAGAGTTGCATTTCACCCCTTAACGTCTAATGACGGACACAGTCCATCATGGCTGGGTGTCAGTTTCCGCACCAGGACGGACAGTGTCCATCATGCATGTAAAGTGTCACTAAAACTTGCAAACACCCAGTGATAGTTCAGCGCCGGCAGATGTGTATGACAGCTGAGAGGCACGGAAAGAGGTGCAGACACCAGTAGCATAGTTACCAGGGGGGCAGAGGGTGTTGTTGCCTCGGGCCCCTTGCTTTGAGGGGGCCCACCCAGAGCTACTGCCACTGAGTATACCAACTGAGTTGTAATCAGGGTTACCGGTTAGGGGCCCACTCAGATTTTTCTCCCCCCCGAGCTGAATCCCTAGCTCCGCCTCTGGCAGGGACCCATGCTGTGAGTCCCCGCACCCAGATCGCTGTAATTGGGCAGTCAATCTGACAGACCGCTCACAGCATGACTGCGCAGGAGATGCTGAAATATCAGCCCTTCTTGCCCGATCAGAGGAGAAGCTCGGCGCTGACAGTGCCAGAGCTGCTGCTGTTAGAAACTTGTGTGAAAACTAGAATCAATTTTTATCCCACTCCCAGTGGCACCCCAGTCTTCCTGTCCGTCCTCCCATCTCCTCTGCTATATATATATATATGAAAGAGATTGAGATGGCTGCACATTTCTCTTCGGCAGATGAGGCTTACGCCATGATCTGTTCGGATACAGACAGTGCCAGTGAAATGGCCGAGCAGTTTTTGCTGATGTCGTCCTCGCCCACACTCATCATAGTGGTCAACTGATGTCCTGTACGACACCCCTATGTTCAAAGAGGTAATGGCCCGGTGACGATTTGAGAGCATTCTTCAATTTCTACATTTTGCAGAAAACGCAAATTGCCCCCCTTCCAATGACCCCAGCTCTTTACAAAATCAGGCCCCTAATAAATTATTTTAACAATAAATTTTCTCAGACATTTACCACAGAAAAAATATTTCTGTGTGGACGAGTCCCTGGTCTTTTTCAAGGGCAGGCTGCATTTCAAGCAGTACTTGCCGAATTAAAGGTCCAGATTCGGACTGAAAATATATAAGTTGCGTGAAGGCGACTCTGGCTACATACATAAATTCCGGGTCAGGGCCGGCTCCAGGTTTTCATGTGCCCCGGGCGAAAGAGTCTCAGTGGGCCCCTTTAACACATACCACAATTCATGATGCACAGATACGGCAGAGAAATATAGGTATCGTACAATGCCAAAGATTTAACTTCTTACATTACATGAGTGATATCTATTGTAAATTCTACAATAGCTCAGAAACCAGACAGTATAGTCCTCCATACAGTATTATGGGCACCACATAGTGCTCTGTACAGAATAATGAGCCACATATACTGCTCCATACAGAATAATGGACCCCATATAATGCTTAATACAGTATAATGATCCTCATATATTGCTCCATAGAGAATAATGAGCCCCATATATTGCTTCATACAATATAATGAGCCTCATATAATGCTCCAAACAGTATAATGAGCCCACATATTGCTTCAAACAGAACAGTGGGCCCCATATATTGTACTATACATAATGGGCCCCATATAATGCTCCATACAGTATATTATGGGCACCATATAATGCTCCATACAATATATGATGGGTCACACATATAATGCTCCATACAGTATATAACGAGCCCAATGTATTACTCCATATTTGATGGGCCCAATATAATGCTTCAATATATGATGGGCCACATATATTACTCCATATATAATGGGTGCACACTAGTCATCACGTCCTCTGATCTGAAACGTCACAGTCAGAAGACACGGAAGTCGCTGCAGAGGAGGAACGGGGAGAGGTAAGTATTGCAAGTATCATGGCCCTGAGCAAGCGACGGGGGCTCACTTGTGGGGGCTGGCACTTGACCTTAATAGCTCGCCGGTGTCCCCGACAGCGAATGAGCCCCCCGACCTGCTCAAGCACTTGCCCAGGTGCTGATACCGTCCCTGATTACGACTATTTTTATATCTATATCTATATACACTGCTCAAAAAAATAAAGGGAACACTTAAACAACAACTTAAATAACTCCAAGTCAATCACACTTCTGTGAAATCAAACTGTCTACTTAGGAAGCAACACTGATTGACAATTTCACATGCTGTTGTGCAAATGGAATAGACAACAGATGGAAATTATTGGCAATTATCAAGACACCCTCAATAAAGGAGTGATTCTGCAGGTGGGGACCACAGACCACATCTCAGTACCAATGCTTTCTGGCTGATGTTTTGGTCACTTTTGAATGTTGGTTGTGCTTTCACACTCATGGTAGCATGAGACAGACTCTACAACCCACACAAGTGGCTCAGGGAGTACAGCTCATCCAGGATGGCTCATCAATGCGAGCTGTGGCAAGGTTTGCTGAGTCTGTCAGCGTAGTGTCCAGAGGCTGGAGGGGCTACCAGGAGACATGGAGGGGGCCGTAGGAGAGCAACAACCCAGCAGCACGACCGCTACCTCTGCCTTTGTGCAAGGAGGAACAGGAGGAGCACTGCCAGAGTTCTGCAAAATGACTCCCAGCTAGCCACAAATGTGCATGCGTCTGCAAAAATGGTTAGAAACTGACTCCATGAGGATGGTCTGAGTGCTCGACGTCCACAGATGGGGGTTGTGCTCACAGCCCAACACCCTGCGGCCCTCCAAAGAAATGCCACCCCACACCATTACTGACCCACTATCAAACCGGTCATGCAGAAGGATGTTGCAGGCAGAAGATCGCTCTCCACAGCGTCTCCAGACTCTGTCACGTCTGTCACATTTGCTCAGTGAGGATGGAGGGTGGACTTATGCAGTTTTGAAATGGCCACTTTTTTGGTTATCTACATGCTGGAGCACACTTTGAATAGACAACGAGAGGAGGTGGTGGTCCCATAGGATGAGGTGGAAGCAGAAGATCATAATAATAATAATTTTATTTATATAGTGCCAACATATTCTGTAGCACTTTACATTTTATAGGGGACTTCTACAGACAATAGATTTTACAGCATACCAAGAGGAATGAGGGCCCTGCTCGCAAGCTTACAATCTATGAGGAAATAGGGGAGACACGAAAGGTGGATGGTAACAATTGCTTTCATTGTTCTGACCAGACATAATGTAAGAAATCAGGTGTTCATTTAACGCTGCATGAACCAGATATCAGTCAGAATATGTAAAAGGACAGAGGGTTATTAAATTCATAAAGTGTGTGAGAACATGATGAGAGGAACCTGGTTATGAAGAAAACTTTGAATGGGCAACACAGGGATAGTTAAATAAATGTTTTGAGGCGGTAGGCCAGTCTGAAGAAATGCGTTTTAGGGCACGCTTTAAACTGTGGGTATTGGAGATTAATCAAATTTCTAGGTAGTGCATTCCAAAGAATTGGTGCAGTACATTAGAAGTCTTGGAGAGGTTCTGATTATTGAGGATGTTATCTTCACATCATTATGAGAATGGAGGGCACAGATAGGGTGGTAGACTGAGAAGAGGGAGGAGATGTAGTGTGGTGCTGAACCGTGGAGTGCTTTGTGGGTGAGAGTGATAAGTTTATATTGAACTCTGGAGTGGATGGGTAACCAGTGTAATGACTGGCTCAAGGTAGAGGCATCGGTGTCACAGTTGGTGAAGTCAAGGGATAACAATATCTCTAGGATCCGGACAGTCATTACACAGGCAGGTGCCATGGAAGGGGTTCATGGTTCCATACAAACTGTTACTGAACGGGCAGCAGCCACGGGACAAATGGAGGAGTATGAGGAAGAAGAGTTAATGGGCATGCAACAGTCAGGAGATGAAGTGGATAATAATCCCCTCTGTGTTGTCTCTAATTTGAGGAAGGGGACGGAGGAAGCAAGCTTGAGTGTTAACTCGCCACCAACACAGCATGGACCTCATGGAAGAACCTGACACAGGAGCGCCTTCTTGCTGTACTATCTGCATCATCATGCCCTTATATTTAGGATTAGAAGTAGTACTGACTACTGGGTTGTCATTCTGTCAGATCCACAGTACAAGAGTAAATTTTGCCAGAGGCGTTCCCCCCTTGTAAGGGATGCGCACATGCTGGAGTATTATATAAACACGCTTGTAGACAATCTTAAGAGTGGTTTTTCCCAAGACAGCAGTGAGGTACACAGTGTGCATTGCAGTTATAGACTTCCAACCCCGGGAATGTTGAGTAGTCAAAGGAAAAATATTAGCAGCTTCAGTGTACGTGGCATAAGCAAATTCTGTGTGTCATTTCACATATTTTTTAGACCAGCTCATGCACCAGCAGAAGAGAATACAGGTCTGACATGATGTAAACGACTAACGGAGAGGAAGGTGCAGGAGTATCTCGAGCTCAATATCAAGGCCATCAGGTGGAATTTGGACCCATTTGCATTTTGGTAGTCAAAAATGGAAGAGTGGCCTGAGCTCGCCTGTCATGCCTTGGAGTTTTTGTCATGCTTGGTAGCCAGCATTCTCTCAAAACGTGTCTTCAGTGCTGCTGGTGGTCTCCTGAAATTGTAGACTTCCTAACTTTCATCAAGAAGAACAAGTCATGGATTTCCAATGACTTTTGCATTCCAGTCGCAGACATGGCAGACTAGGCATGGTGTCATTTTTAGAGTCATGCATTGATTTTGTGCTATTGCAGTCTGTGACACGTTTATTGTGGCTTCTGTGCCTACTGTTGCTACTGCTGCTGATGTTACAAACATTTTTTTTTTAATGTGGAGACTCCAAGTTTGGTCTCCATATGGTGTGTTGCCTGTAGTGGAAGGGGTGTCACAGCACAATTATACTATTTCTACTCTGGGAAAATTGATGCCACTTTAGTGGTGTGTGACAATAATTTTTTGAAATGTGGAGACACCAAGTTGGGACTCCATCTGGTGGGTTGCCTGTAGTGGAAGGGTTCTCAGAGGCCCATTATACTGTTTCTACTCTGGAAAATATAATGTAACTTTAGTGGTGTGTGACAACAATTTTTTGAAATGTTTGTACTCCAAGTTGGGTCTTTATCTGTTGGGTTGACTGTAGTGGCAGGGGCATCAGAGGGTCGTTATACTATTTCTACTCTGGGGAAATTGATGCCACTTTAGTCGTGTAGGACAATTATTTTGTGAAATGTGGAGATTCCAAGTAACGTCTCCATCTGGTGTGTTGCCTGTAGTGGAAGTGGTGTCAGAGGCGCATTATACTATTTCTAATATGGGGAAACTGATGCCATTTTAGTGGTGTGTGAGAATATTTTTTATAAATGTGGAGACTCCAAGCTGGGTCTCCCTCTGGCGTGTTGCCTGTAGTGGAATAGTTGTCAGAAGCCCATTGTACTGGTTCTACTCTGGGGAAATTGATGCCACTTTATTCGTGTGTGACAAAAATTTTTTGAATGTTTGCACTCAAAGTTGGGTCTCAATCTCGTGGGTTACTTGTAGTGGAAAGGCTGTCAGAGGCCCATTGCTCTATTTCTATTTTGGGGAAATTGATACCACTTTATTGGTGTGTAGCAATTTTTTAAAAATGTTTGCACTACAAGTTGGAATTAGAGATGGTCTATTTCACCATGGATGGAAGACACCCCTTGTCAGAAAGGAAAAGAGAAGACTAACAAAGGACACAGGCAGAGGCGCACATGAATGACAGTGGTTAGAGAGGTGTTAGTATTTTGATATTCAGGCTAAATATTGGTGAATAAATGTGAATTGTCAGCTCTGCTCATGGACCTTAAGGAAGAAGTTGTTCTTCATTTGCATTGGATCCTCAGTGAAATGTAACAAATGTTTACAGATCTCTGAAGTCAACACTTAAAGACCCACCATTTAAAAGCTCCAATGGGGTTCTATACCAGGGACAGGAAATTATTCATTTGAGGAAAGCGTTTGCAAATATCCAATTAGGAGAAGGAGCCACCACTCCTTCTGGGCATGAAATTCCACAAAGGCTTAGAACACGGTGGAGCAGGAGTTCCTATGTAGGGTAATGAAGTAGTTTGGGCTTGGTGAGAATTTTACTAGGTGGATCCAAGGCCGGAACAAGGTATTTTGGTGCCGTAGGCAGATGAAGCCGATGGTGCCCCCCCCTCCGCTGAACTTTCAGTCCCTAAGTAAAGGAATGGGTCAGAGACTAAAGCGACAGGTCCCCTAACGCCCCTGTCCTTTCCTTCTGATGGGTTAAGTAGCAAGCTGTTAAGACTACTATCAATAGAATTGCTACCTTTTTCACTCAAAAATACCAGCAAAAGTAAAAAGAGTGATGTGATGTACTTTAGAGAAGTGGCTCAACAGGGAGTATTTTTTTTAAGATAGATATAGAATCATTCATTGTTTAAGAACCATTAAGAGAATACAAATCGCTATATTCATCCCTGACAGACTATATTGTAAATCTCAGACCCAGTGATGGTCATGGAAACTAATATAGCTTAACTATAATGGGGACTGTTTGGTTTCAGTTAAGATGTCCAGCATTTGGAAGACATCATAATAGAAACTAAACAGACCCTATTATAGATAAAGGGATACATATGATGATTTTACTCCCATCAGGGTAGTTCTGGTGCCGTATTTCTGTATTGATGGTGCTTCTGCTGATGTATTCATGTATGGATGGTGGTTCTAACAATGTATTTATGTAGTAATGAATGTTCTGGTGACTGATTCATAACCAGAACCATCATCAATATAAAACCAAAATCATCCTCACTACATAAATTGAACACCAGAGCTATCACTAGTACATACATACGGCACCAGAACCATCATTAGTAAATAACTATGTCGTTAGAACTTCCATCAGTATATGAAAATGGCACCAGAACCACCATCAGTAGATAAATGCATCACCAGAAAGCTCATCAGTACAGGACTACATCACCAGAACCACTATCAGTACATTAATGTGTCACCAGAACCACAGCCAGTGAAATAAGTACAACATCAGCACCATTATCTACATAATTACGGCACCAGAACTGTAAGGAAAACACACGAGCGGAGAGATGGGGGATACGGAGCTTACACAGCCACAGCTCTCTGGCGCCCCCTTACCCTCAGGTCAGTCAGGGAACTCCACCTAGGTTATGGAGTCGCCGGAGAGGCTGCCCTGTCATGTACTGGTTATCAGGGCACTCTGCAGTGATTGCTGTATATATATCACCAGTCCCAGTCCGGGAATATATATATACAGTATATATAAAACCTCCGGTCAGTCACTGCCAGCATCCCCCAATAACATCAGAACAGTATGCTGCCACCAGTTCCTCATTAGATATAAGCCCAGTCCGTTTAAAAGCTTATATCGGGTCAGAAACCAAACCCAGGAAGCGTATAAGTACTAGCCGAACTCACGGATGTGGGAAATCGGGTTTCCAGATAAAAGAGCAGCCCAGGATTAATTGATAGTTTAATTGCCGAAAGGCTCATTAGATAATACAATTATATACAGAGTAATATACAGATATTACAGCCAAAAGTACAGATAAAAGTAGGGCACAGGTATGGGGAGTGCAGTCAGCTGTATGTGCCACGTTTCTTACCACTTGTGGATAAGGGAAGTTCTGTTATCCACAGGCACCTTGTTAGCTCCTGGTCCGTCTCCACACGTGACGTGACGTGGCTTCCATGGCAGAACCAAGACAAAGGCTAAATGTGTGCAGCTAGCTTTTTAACCCCTAGCTCGCCCCTCCAATATTTGCCATTGTCCCTCTGGGTTGGACTGAATTCTGCTCCCTTGAACTCTAGCTAAAATAAATCCCAATATTTAGGCTGAGTCATAACTTCTTGGCGGGAGATTCAAATCAACGACTGCCATCTCAGTGCGTTCGTTGGGTCTGGAAAGATATTGAGAGTCCAAACTTGGGTCGGCTAAGTGGTTCTGGAGAGCCAGTCTCGATGCTTAGTATCTGGGGCAACTAGAAATATATGAGACAATGGTACTCTCATAATTCATCTCTAGGTGTCGGTGACGCTCAGTCTAGATCTTCCTTTGGTGTTGGCCACCTTGCACAAAAGATAGCAGGCGGTTCTAGCTCTTGCCGTCATTAACACGTGGCCTCTAATTCTCTGACCAAATGGTGAAGTTCTGTTCTTTTGGGGATTTGTGTACTTATCCCAAGAGTGGGGGGCCACTTCAGGAGTGGAGGAAGATCTCTGGACAATATATTGGGCCTGAATAGTACATCCAAAATGGAGTCTCCCTCATCCCTCACTTGGGGCTGTTTGGTTTCAGTTAATATGTCCAGCATTTGGAAGACATCATAATAGAAGCTAAACAGACTCTATTATAGATATAGGGATACATATGATGATTTTACTTCCATCATGTTAGTTCTGGTGCCGTATACCTTGTGAGAATCAGGGAGGAATAGTGGATGAGGGCAGGTATATCTCGCCCAGATACCTTTCCTATGTGGCCTGGTCCGGTCAGTATCTCAGCTGGTGACTAATGAATAATAGGAAGCGGATATAAAAGGAGGCCAGGTGGTGTGTTAGTAGCTCAGCCTGGGGAACACAGAGAGCCTGTCTGTGTGAGCGACACTTGTGAGTGAAAGCTGTGCTTACAGTAATGCTGTTAGTGCCGGACAGGCAAGGAATTGTTTTATGTTTATTTTCCTGTATGTTTTGCTTTCACCTGAAATAATCCTGACCCAGCGTCAGTTATGTCCAAAACCCGGCTGTGCACCTGAGTTTCATGCTAAACCCACGTGACCTTTGACCCCAGCAAAGGTGATCCCGGAGTGTTTTATCACACCCTGTATTGATGGTGCCTCTGGTGATATATTCATGTATGGATGAAGGTTCGTATAATGTAGTGATGAATGTTCTGGAGATTGATTCGTAACCAGAACCATCATCAATATGAAACCAAAATCATCATAAGTACATAAATTGAACACTAGAGCTTTCACTAGTACATACATACGGCACCAGAACCATCATTAGTAAATAACCATGTCACTACAGCCTCTATCAGTATATGAATATGGCACCAGAAGCACCATCAGTAGATAAATGTATCACCAGAAAGATCATCAGTACAGGACTACATCACCAGAACCACTATCAGTACATTAATGCGTCACCAGAACCACAGCCAGTAAATAAATACACCACCATCATTATCTACATAAATACGGCACCAGAATCATCACTGGTAAATAACTATGTCACTAGAGCCACTATCAGTACATGAATACAGCCCAATAGCCAGCATCAGGAGATAAAGGCATCACCAGAATCATCATCAGTACATGAATACATCACGAGAACCACAGCCAGTAAATAAATACAACATCATCATCATCATCAGTGTATGTGGACACCACCAAAACTATCACTAGTACATGAATACATCACCAGAACCACCATCAGTACTGTTGGGGTGATCTCGTAATGTGAGATCTTAGTGACTGCCTGCCCCTGACCTGATAAATATGAGCCGAATGCATGCATAGAAGACGGACATCAGACACAAGGTCAGGTGTGCTCCTCTCTTGGCCAGTGCTGTCACAGAACTGACTTTATTAGTATAAACGAAAGACCATGTAATAGGCAGGAAAAGGGCGTTGCTCAGCTTCTCCGGAGCCATTGTACCAGTCTGTATAAGGTCCGTGCTAAGTCTATTCCACATATGGTCTTCAGTGTATCCTCATCACATTCCAAGGATTCTAGGGCATAGTTCCAGCATATAGACACCACCTTGCCACACCACGTCTGAACTAGCTTATGTTAGATTAATAATTGATTTCATTAGCCGTTCTCTCCTTCACAGTACAGCAATAATAAGTTGTATTGTCAAGTCAGGCCCATATACCGTATATACTCGCGTATAAGCCGAAATTTTCAGCCCATTTTTTTGGCTGAAAGTCCCCCTCTCGGCTTATATGCGAGTCATATATGCCAGGGGGTCGTGGGGTGGGGCGGGGGTGTCAGATCACACTGAGCCCCTCTGGCACGGTCTCTGCAGCCTCCTGCTTGTCCCACTGTCTCAGGCTCCTTCCTTCAGCGGTCATGTGGTACTGCTCATTAAAGTCATGAATATGCGCATATTTATGACTTTAATGAGCGGTACCACGTGACCGCTGAAGGAAGGAAGGGAAACCTTCGGAGAATGGGGCTGCAGAGACCGCGCCAGGAGGGGGTAAGTATACCCGATATTCACCTGTCCCCATTCCAACGCTGCACTCCGCTGTCTGCCGCGTCCTCTGTTAGTGACATTCAGGCAGCAGAGGGCGCGATGACATGGTTACTGCGCGCTGTGCCCTCTGCTGCCTGAACATCACTGACGGAGGACACGGCAGACACCGGCACCTGTTCCCCAGTGAAGGAGAGGTGAATATGTCTTTTTTTTATTTGCAGCAGCATATGGGGTATAATCTATGGAGCAGCATATGGGGGCATAATCTGGGGGCAGCATATGGGGGCATAATCTATGGAGAATTTTATGTAGCAGCATATGGGGCATAATCTATGGAGCACCTTATGGGGCAGCATATGGGGGCATAATCTATGGAGCATCTTATGGGGGCATAATCTATGGAGCATCTTATGGGTCCTATTCTATGGAGCATCTTATTGGGCCATTATTAACCTTTGTGCAGCATTATATGGGGTGTATTTTGTATGGAGCATTATATGGGGCTCCTGATTCAATATGGATGTTCAAAAACATTTAATCTACTGATGTCTCAATTACAGTAATTTTACTTTTATTGGTATCTATTTTTATTTTTGAATTTTACCAGTAGCTGCTGCATTTTCCACCCTAGGCTTATACGCGAGTCAATAAGTTTTCCCAGTTTTTTGTGGAAAGAGTAGGGGGGTCAGCTTATACACGGGTCGGCTTATACACAAGTATATACGGTACATTTGGTATTCAATTAAATTAAATGATTATTAAGAAAAAATCAAGACAATTAATGCAGGGGTGAGAATAAATTACCAAAAAGAAGGGGCTGTTATACCGCTCCGCCATACTCACCCGGCCTCCGCTCCCACGCCACAGTCGCCCTCCGCAGCCTCTCTCCACCCGACGGCCGCGGCGGTCACCTGAGACAGGCCCGCGACCGATGCCTTCCCTGCATGCTATGCACATGCGCCATAGGCCGCGCCTCCTTCCTGCTTCTTATGCTCCGGCTGTGCCCTGACTCGGAAGCACCTTTGGACCAATGGCTGACCAGACGGAGCCATATCAGGCCGCTTCCCCCTGAGGGAGGCGCCTGATCGTTGTGTTTCCTGACACTCTGGCCTCGCTCCATCGTGCACACTATGCTCCTGCAGTTCCTGTCTCTGGGAAACTGTTAGGTGTCGGCTTCCTGGCACTGCACAGCGGGAATCCAGAGCCAGACATCCTGCGGTCTCCCATTCCTCTCCGACCGCTCGGACTCCTGCTCAGCAATCTCGGCTGGCCAGGCATCTCCCTCTGACACGTTCTGTGAGCTTGGATGTTGCTGCCACCTCTGGTGCAGCAATGGTGACGCAACCTGCTTTGCAGGGAACTGCTCCCGAGGCTAAGTCCTCATGCCGTGCTACTAGGCATGCCCACAACTTGTCCTCTCAGTGGAGAGCAGGGGTCACATGTGCAGGTCCTATGTCGGATCTGATTGGTCCTTCCTATAGTACTGGAAGGTCCCGGAAGCGCATGGCTATAAAAAGCCCGCATGGCGGCTCGGCCATGCGCTAGTGTAGCATATTATGCTGTGTGTGTATGGTGATGGATGCATGGACTGGTGACTGACTCATTTGAAACCCCTTCCCTCGGTTATGACGAATGGTGACAGATTGTTGGGTAGTCAGCGCCAGGTTGTGGCCAGCTACACGCCACTGTGCCTCCTGCACGACACACTAGCGTCCGACGGTGCTCGGTCGTTCCGCTCAGCAGCGATAGTTATTGCCGCGCTACGGTTGCAGCGTTCTTGGCGTCTGTGGTTGCAGCGTCATTCGCTGGGTATCCTGTGAAGTAAACAGGGCCAGCGTCCTCATACAACTCTGTTGTCTTAGCGACTCTGTGTGTGAACAGAGCCGTACTTAGCGTTCGGGTGACGTTAACCCGAGCGCAGTACCTCACCTTTCGGTGCATCCGCCATTACTTAGCAGCGGTCTTGTCACCTACCGCACGGTGGACCCCGGGCGGCGAACGCACCTCCTATTATTTATATCTGGTGCGTTCCGCCGACCCTAACATTACACTAGCGCCAGGGTCTGGCTAGTAATGGCGGATGAACAGCGACTGCTGCAGCACATCCGGCAGCTGCAGGGCAGGTTGGCGGCTCTCGAGCGTTCAGCCTCAGCTGCGGATGTTACTGCAGTCGCTGTTCAGGCAGCCACAGAGGCTGTTTCCCGTGTGACCACTGCCATCCCTGTCCCGACTTTGTCCCACCTCCCGCTGCCCGAAAAGTTCTCGGGTGATAGTGCAGCTTGTAGGGGTTTCGTAAGCCAGTGCTCTTTGCAGCTGGAGCTGCTGGCCGCCCGATTCCCCTCCGAGCGGGCTAAAGTGGGATTTATTATTTCCCTTCTGTCGGGCAGGGTTTTGGAGTGGGCCACACCGCTGTGGGATCGTGGTGATCATGTGGTGCAGGGTGCTTTGCGGTTCTTAGACACTCTGAAACAGGTCTTCCTGGGACCACGAGTCACCCATGACACCGCGCTCCGGCTGCTGGCACTGTCACAGGGCTCGTCCATGGTCAGTCACTTCGCCATCCAGTTCCGGACGCTGGCCTCAGAATTAGAGTGGCCAGATAAGGTCCTCATTCCGGCGTTCTGGAGAGGTTTGACTGGCCATGTGAGGGACGCTCTGGCCACCAGGGAGATTCCCGCTACACTGGAGGAGCTTATCTCTGTCTCAACCCGGATCGATCTTCGCTTCATCGAGCGAAGGTTGGAACGGGACCAGTGTAGGCAGAGGTTTAGGTTGGCACCTTGTTTTTCTAGACCTCTGGAATCCCCCGATCGGGCGTCCGAGCGTCAGGGGGCTTCCCGTGAGGGATCTAGACTCCGGTCCGCTCGAGCTCCTGTGAGCTGTCATATTTGTAGGCAGGCCAGTCACCTCGCCAACCGGTGCCCACAGCAGCAGGGAGAACGCTCGCGCCTAGTGGCCGTAGGAGGCGGCGCACTAAAGCCAGCGACGTTTTCCTCCAAGCTGTCCTTTAAGGGGACTCTTGGGTTTAATTCTTCCACTCTGGCGGTGGAGGTTTGCGTGGATTCCGGGGCGGAGGGCAATTTTATGTCGTCAGCCTTCACCCAACGGCACGCTATACCTCTGGTTATGATGTCTACACCAGTCACCGTCAGAGTGGTAAACGGCACCACTCTACCCTCGCAGATAACTCACCAGACCGTCCCCTTGGTACTCTCTGTGGCTCCGTCTCATCAGGAGACGATATCCCTCCTCGTCATGCCCGAGGGTATTGACCAGGTACTTCTAGGGGTTCCCTGGCTGCGGTATCACTCCCCCCCATATAGAGTGGTCCTCAGGGAGGATTATTGGGTGGAGTAAGTCATGTGAGGGTAGATGTCTGAGGGAGTGCGTTCAGGTTGCCTCCACCAAGGTTCCCGCTGATCTCTTCTCGCTCCCCAAACACTATCGGCAGTATGCAGACGTGTTCTCCAAAAAGGCGGCGGAGACCCTTCCACCGCATCGCCCCTATGACTGTCCTATTGACCTCTTGCCTGGTGCTGAGCCTCCCCGGGGTCGAGTCTATCCCCTATCTCTCCCGGAGACTGAGGTCACGTCTCAGTACATCAGGGAGAATCTGGCAAGAGGATTCATTAGGAAGTCAGTGTCACCAGCGGGGGCGGGATTCTTCTTCGTCCAGAAGAAGAGTGGGGTATTACGTCCTTGCATTGATTACAGGGGTCTTAACGCCATCACCGTTAAGAATAAATATCCACTGCCCCTGATATCAGAACTGTTTGATAGGCTACGAGGAGCGAAGGTATTTTCCAAACTTGATCTGCGGGGGGCTTACAACCTGATTCGCATCCGTGATGGGGATGAATGGAAGACGGCATTTAACACCAGGGACGGGCACTATGAATACCTGGTGATGCCCTTCGGGCTCTGTAATGCCCCGGCCGTCTTCCAGGACTTTGTGGACGATATCTTCCGGGATATGCTTACCACCTCGGTTGTAGTCTATCTGGATGATATCCTCATCTACTCTCCAGATATTGACTCCCACCGGAGAGAAGTTTGCAAAGTTTTCGATCGCCTGCGGGCGAACTCCCTCTATGCCAAGTTGGAGAAGTGTGTGTTTGAGCAGGAGTCCTTGCCTTTTCTGGGCTATATCATCTCGGCCCAGGGATTGGCCATGGATCCTGCCAAGCTACAGGCGGTGATGGATTGGCAGGAACCTCATTCTCTCAAAGCGGTGCAGCGCTTTATGGGGTTCATAAATTATTATCGCCAATTCATCACCCACTTCTCGACTTTGGTAGCACCCTTGGTAGCCCTCACCAAGAAGGGTGCAAATCCCAAGTTGTGGTCGGAACCGGTCTCCAAGGCCTTCTCCACCATTAAGTCCCATTTCGCTAGCGCTCCCATTCTACATCGCCCCGATGTAGACAAGCCCTTCATTCTGGAAGTGGATGCCTCTTCCGTCGGTGCTGGAGCAGTCCTGTTCCAGAAGGACACGCAAGGTCGGAAGCATCCATGCTTCTTTTTCTCCAAGACCTTCACACCGGCGGAGAGGAATTATGCCATCGGGGACAGGGAGTTGCTAGCGATGAAGTTGGCCTTCTCGGAGTGGAGACACCTCCTGGAGGGGGCTCGTCACCCTTTCCAGGTGTTCACCGACTACAAAAACTTGGTGTATTTACAAACAGCCCAGCGGCTAAACTCTCGCCAGGCTAGATGGTCCTTGTTCTTTTCTCGGTTCCATTTCACCCTCCACTTTCTCTCCGGGGAGAAGAACGTCCGGGCCGATGCTCTCTCCCGCACCGTGGTGTCATCGGAGGAAGAGGAGGAGGAGCCTCGGCTGATCGTCCCATCCGAAAGCCTGAGGACTGTGGCTCCGGTTGCCCTTGAGTCTGTGCCTCCGGGCAAGACATTTGTCCCTGCACGTCTGCGACCGGAGGTCCTCTCTTGGGCTCACTCGTCCAGAGTGGGTGGACATTTTGGGACAAAACGGACCTTCGACCTTTTGGCGAGGACGTACTGGTGGCCACATATGGCGCGTGACGTCAAGGACTATATTGAGGCATGCGTCTCTTGCGCCCGGAATAGGTCCTCTCGGCAGCGGCCCGCTGGGCTTCTTTTCCCTCTGCCGATAGCAGACAGGCCCTGGGAGATGGTCGGTATGGACTTTGTGGTGGGGCTACCCAAGTCCTGCGGCAGCACGGTCATTTGGGTTTTCACCGACCATTTCTCTAAGATGGTGCACCTGGTACCTCTCTCCCGGTTACCATCAGCGCGGGGCCTGGCAGTCTTGTTCATCAAGCACGTTTTCCGCCTGCACGGCATGCCGGACAAGAGTGTCAGTGACCGAGGTCCTCAGTTTGCGTCCCGGTTTTGGAGAGAGCTCTGTTCTCTACTCAGCATTGAGCTGAATCTCTCCTCGGCCTATCATCCCGAGACGAATGGGTTGATAGAGAGAGCCAACCAGACCTTGATAACATATCTTCGACATTTTGTCTCAGCCAGGCAGGACGACTGGGCATCCTTGCTGCCGTGGGCAGAGTTCGCGCTGAACAATGCTGTGGCCGACTCTACCGGTCAAACCCCATTCCTCCTAAATTACGGTCAGCATCCGCGCGTTCCTGTGCCCATGCCCGTGTCTTCCACCGACTCCAGGGTGGCAGACTGGGCGGTGGAGGCACGTGACATTTGGGATCGCACCCAGGATGCTATCCGAGCTTCCAAGGAGAGAATGAGGATCTCCGCTGACGCACACCAGCGTCCTGCTCCAAGCTTCTCCCCTGGCGACATGGTATGGCTCTCTACCCGAAACATTAAACTGCGGGTTGAGTCGCCCAAGTTCGCGCCACGATACATTGGCCCATTCAAGGTCCTTGACCGACTTAGCTCGGTGGTCTACCGTCTGGCTCTTCCTCCACATTTGGCCATCTCGGACGTGTTCCATGTGTCCCTCCTCAAACCAGTTCACATGGCCCGGTTTTCCGAGCCATCTGCCGGGTCATCAGACTTATCGTCTGACGAGTTTGAGGTTAATGCCATCGTGGGGCGCAAGTTTGTCCGTGGCAAAAAATTTTATTTGGTGGACTGGAAGGGTAATGGTCCCGAGGCTCGGACCTGGGAGCCGGTGGAAAACAATCACGCACCGCTCCTGATTGCGGCTTTTGAGCGCAGTGAGGCTCAGAGGGGAGGGGGCCCTAGGAGGGGGGGTAATGTTAAGCGTCGGATTCCTGGCACTGCACAGCGGGAATCCAGAGCCAGACATCCTGCGGTCTCCCATTCCTCTCCGACCGCTCGGACTCCTGCTCAGCAATCTCGGTTGGCCAGGCATCTCCCTCTGACTCGTTCTGTGAGCTTGGATGTTGCTGCCACCTCTGGTGCAGCAATGGTGACGCAACCTGCTTTGCAGGGAACTGCTCCCGAGGCCAAGTCCTCATGCCGTGCTACTAGGCATGCCCACAACTTGTCCTCTCAGTGGAGAGCAGGGGTCACATGTGCAGGTCCTATGTCGGATCTGATTGGTCCTTCCTATAGTACTGGAAGGTCCCGGAAGCGCATGGCTATAAAAAGCCCGCATGGCGGCTCGGCCATGCGCTAGTGTAGCATATTATGCTGTGTGTGTATGGTGATGGATGCATGGACTGGTGACTGACTCATTTGAAACCCCTTCCCTCGGTTATGACGAATGGTGACAGATTGTTGGGTAGTCAGCTCCAGGTTGTGGCCAGCTACACGCCACTGTGCCTCCTGCTCGACACACTAGCGTCCGACGGTGCTCGGTCGTTCCGGCGCCGTCGCTCAGCAGCGATAGTTGTTGCCGCGCTGCGGTTGCAGCGTTCTTGGCGTCTGCGGTTGCAGCGTCATTCGCTGGGTATCCTGTGAAGTAAACAGGGCCAGCGTCCTCATACAACTCTGTTGTCTTAGCGACTCTGTGTGTGAACAGAGCCGTACTTAGCGTTCGGGTGACGTTAACCCGAGCGCAGTACCTCACCTTTCGGTGCATCCGCCATTACTTAGCAGCGGTCTTGTCACCTACCGCACGGTGGACCCCGGGCGGCGAACGCACCTCCTATTATTTATATCTGGTGCGTTCCACCGACCCTAACAGAAACGACTCCACCTAGGTCAGGCAAGAGAGGCCTTCCTAGGTGATGATGATTCCTCTCAACCCCTTACGATTTCTGTGCTTTTGGTTTCAGGGGGGAGGCGTGGTTCCGAGGTGGGCTACGTGGATTCGGGCTCAGCGGGTAACTTCATTCGGCCGGAAGAGGTAGACAAATACCAAATTCCTGTGGTCACTCTATCTAACCCAATTCAGATTGCCACCGTGGATGGCAAACCGCTACAGGTGACCGTCACCTTGGTCACTGAAGAGGTGGGGTTGCAAATCAGAGCCTTACATCGAGAGAAAATAGCCTTTTACGTTTTACCTAAGCTCTCTCACGTCATTCTACTCGGTCTTCCATGGTTAAGGACTCATCAGCCTGTTCTCGACTGGTCTTCTGGGGAGATACTCAGCTGGGGGCACCCGTGCCAAGCTCGCTGTCTGACTCCTGTCCGCCTGGCGGCCGCTCCACGGTCACCTCCAGGCCTCCAGGGTCTTCCTCCAGCTTACAGCTCCTACGCCGATGTTTTTGATAAGAAGGAAGCGGAGGTCCTCCCTCCACACCGGCCGTTTGACTGCCCAATTGAACTTGTTTCCGGTTCAACCCCCCCAAGGGGCAGAATCTACCCTCTGTCTCCCGCAGAGACCACCGCCATGCCCGAGTACGTCCGAGAGAACCTCGCCAAAGGCTTTATATGGAAATCCTCTTCGCCCGCGGGAGCCGGGTTCTTCTTCGTCAAAAAGAAGGACGGAACTCTACGGCCATGCATTGACTATAGGGGCTTGAATGAGATTACCATCAAGAACAGGTACCCTCTTCCACTCATTCCGGAACTGTTTGACCGTCTCAGAGGGGCTCGGGTCTTTACCAAGCTGGACCTCAGAGGAGCCTACAATCTGGTCTGTATCCGTGCAGGTGACGAGTGGAAGACCGCTTTCAACACTCGAGATGGCCATTACGAGTACCTGGTCATGCCCTTCGGTCTTTGCAATGCTCCTGCAGTCTTCCAAGAGTTCGTCAATGAGATCTTCCGGGATCTCTTGTACTCCTGTGTGGTCGTGTACTTAGACGACATCCTCGTCTTCTCGCCGGACCTCTCCTCCCACAGAAAGTGTGTCCGCCTGGTGCTTCAGCGCCTTCGGGAGAACCGTCTGTATGCGAAGATCGAGAAATGTCTCTTCGAACAGACCTCTCTGCCATTCCTGGGTTACATTATCTCCGACGCTGGTCTATGGATGGATCCCGAGAAGTTGTCTGCCATCCTCAAATGGCCTCGCCCCGTCGGATTGAAGGCGATACAATGATTCCTCGGGTTCGCCAACTATTACCGGCAATTTGTCTCCCACTTCTCCGCGATCACAAGACCCATTTCTGTGCTCACCCGTAAAGGATCTACTTCCAAGGATTGGTCTCCTGAGGCAGAGGAGGCCTTTCTGAACCTAAAACGGGCTTTCTCCACGGCTCCGGTCCTTCATCGCCCTGAGAGCGATCGACCTTTTGTACTCGAGGTGGACGCTTCCTCGACTGGTGCCGGGGCGGTGCTGTCCCAGAGAACCGCCTCCGGTCGCCTGCACCCTTGTGGCTTCTTCTCGAAGGCCTTTTCTCCATCCGAGTGTAACTGCTCGATCGGTGACTGGGAACTTTTGGCCATCAAGTTGGCCTTGGAGGAATGGCGCCACCTCCTGGAAGGAGCCGTCCATCCTTTTGTCATCTTCTCGGACCACAAGAATCTGGCCTATCTCCAGTCTGCCCAGAGACTAAACCCTCGCCAGGCCAGATGGTCTTTATTTTTTGCCCGATTTGATTTCGAGCTCCGATTCCGTCCTGGCAACAAGAATTCCAAAGCCGACGCCCTGTCCAGGGTCTTCCAACCACACGAATCCACGGAGGAACTGTCGCATATCATTGATCCCACTAGAATCATCACCGTGGCTCCAGTGAACTGGCTTACTCCTCCACCTGGCAGGAAGCTTGTGCCAGAGAATCTCAAGCAAAAGGTTCTTCTAAGGGGGCACTCCTCCTAACTGGCCGGCCATGCCAGAACTAAGAAGACCCTTGACCTTATCAAACGTCACTACTGGTGGCCCTCACTTCGCCAAGATGTACTCGACTTTGTGGCTTCTTGTCCATCCTGTGCAAAAAACAAGGTGCCACGGAGATCTCCGTCCGGCTTGTTGCTTCCGTTGCCTGTCCCTACGGTTCCTTGGGAGAACATTGCCATGGATTTCATCACCGACCTACCCTGCTCTGCGGGCTGCTCAGTCATTCTGGTGGTGGTGGATCGTTTTTCCAAGATGGCTCACTTCATCCCTCTGCCCGGTCTTCCCTCAGCGCCAGAGCTGGCCGAAATCTTCATTCATCAAGTCTTCAGGCTTCATGGACTACCTCGACGCATTCTGTCTGACCGAGGGGTTCAGTTTACCTCCAAGTTCTGGCGTTCGCTTTGTAAGCTCATGAACGTTTCCCTCGACTTCTCCTCGGCCTACCATCCACAGTCCAACGGACAAGTAGAGCGTACCAACCAGACGCTTACGGGATACTTACGTCACTTCTCTAACGCCCACCAGAACGATTGGGTCAACTTATTCCCCTGGGCAGAGTTCGCTTATAACAACCATGCTGGTGAGTCTTCGGCCAAGTCTCCGTTTTTCATTGTTTTTGGCAGACATCCCGATGTTACTGTCGTCCTACTCCAGTCCTGCCTTGTGTTCCTGCCGTCCTACTCCAGTCCTGCCTTTGGTGTTCCTGTTGTCCTACTCCAGTCCTGCCTTGTGTTCCTGCCGTCCTACTCCAGTCCTGCCTTCAGTGTTCCTGCCGTCCTACTCCAGTCCTGCCTTCAGTGTTCCTGCCGTCCTACTCCAGTCCTGCCTTCAGTGTTCCTGCCGTCCTACTCCAGTCCTGCCTTCAGTGCTCCTGCCGTCCTACTCCAGTCCTGCCTTCAGTGCTCCTGCCGTCCTACTCCAGTCCTGCCTTCAGTGCTCTTGCCGTCCTACTCCAGTCTCAGTCTTACTCCGGTCCATCCAGAGCCGCCCCTCTCGGTACTGGCTACCTTGGTACTCGAACCCCTGGGCCTGCTCCTAACGGTCCCTGTATAGGGGTCGGTTCCACCTGGCAGCTAGCCCGGGGTCCCTCGGTGCCACAGTCCAGAGGGTCCACTCTCGGAGTTTCCCGCTCCAGACCACCCGCGCTAACAGGGGCAACACAAGGAGTCTATTGCACAGATATTATGCACTTCAATGTACTATGGCTATATAGGATGCAATATGGTTGTAAAAAGAATTAATAAGCCACAAAAAATAAGAAAATTGATATACTGATATTATACATAATCATAAAGTGCAAATAGTGAAAAAATCATTCATAAAAAGCACAAATTTGTAAAGACCAATCTATATATAAAAAGTGCAATGTCCAGAAATTCACAGACAGTGGGCTTAGGCACAAGTTTGTAAAGACCAATACATATATAGAGTGCAATATGCACGAATTCATAGACAGTGGGCTTAGGCCCACAACCGCATAAATGTATATCACTAATTCAACAAATGACTAGTGTAGATAGCCATGTGGGCAGAGATAAATATATGTCACAACAGATATCCATTTAAATAAAAATGCTCAGTGGCAGGTTCTAAATAGAGGTGCCAATGACAATTAGTCATATATGCGGCTGCAAGTAAACTGTATTGAAAAGAACATATACATGTGCCAAAAAATTGCACTCAATCAATATATTATGCCAATGTGCGATAGATCTCCAGGATGCGCCCGTCCCCGACGCGCGTTTCGACGTCTGCCTTCGTCAGTTTTTTTTTCGTTGTGATATGACTTGATATCCGATTTGTCCTTATTTGTCTTATATTGTCCATTTGTGCTTTGATAAGGCTTATCATATAATTTTTAACACCATTTATAATTTTCCTTAAACATGCAACTTTGACCTTGGTATTTTGTTGAACCATATACATTTGGATCTCATGAACCAACAACTCCCAATATGTATTAAACAATGATAAGGAGATGCTGGGAGTGGTTGTTATCAGTCATTATCAGACTGCGGACCATGCAGGAACCACAATACTGATGAAACGCAGGCATATGTAAATGTTTACATCCAGGTACCTAATAGGTGACATCTTCTCTGATTGAGTGGTTTCCTTCTTCTTATTTCCATCTTGACCAGATGCCATGATGACTTTTCACATCCACAGCTGTTCTCTGCAGACTTCTCTCTTCTCCAATCTTCTGGAGCACATCCCCACATGGTGACCTTAAAAGTCAAAGTGTTACTAGATTGCCTTCTGCACAAAGATATCTGTCCATACTATGCCCTAAATAAGCCTCCTAAGGTGTATGGCCTCTACACTGTCTGCCTTACTAATCCACAACCACATTACTGTGTGCCATTTTCAGCTATAACTGCTACAATGTCATTTTTTCTTCTCCAGCCAGATGGCGTCGCCGTCAGGATATGTGCACACGATGCATATTTGCTGCGGATCCGCCGCGGATGTTTCCGCGTAGAAACGCTGCAGATCCGCACTGTGATTTACAGTACAATGTAAATCAATGGGGAAAAAAAATTCTGTGCAGATGGTGCAGAAAAATCAGTGCGAATTTGCTGCGGGTTTAAAAGAAGTGCATGTCACTTCTTTTCTGCGGTTTTGCTGCAGTTTTCCACTTGCTCCATTCTACAAAACCGCAGGTGGAAAACCGCAGTGGAAAACCGCACAAAAACCGCAAAAAAAAGGAAGAAATCCTCAGGAAAAATGCAGGTCATTAAATCCGCGGGAGGATCCGCACCGTGTGCACATGGCCTCACCTGCACAACAGCAGCTATTGGATCTCTATACAAACCGATATCTGCTGCTGCGCAGGCTCCCCGGCGCCATTTTCAAAATGACTTTCTTTTTTTTCCCTCGCTCAAGTAAATCTGCAAAAGGCATTCAGTGCACAGTAACCATGCGATTATGATGAAGCGCATTTATCATGCAAACTGCGGGGCAGGGCAGTGAGAGATCAGTGGGGGGTCAGTAGTCTGCATTATGAATATCTCATCGGAGCACCACATACATGAACCCCGTCCTAGGGCACGAGAATCTCAATAATATGAAACTGAAAATAAAGATTTAGAAACAGCCACAAGACGGCTTTCATCAACCAAGGCATCATTTTATTCAGTATAACAGCACCGACCTGACATTGTGTGTAGGTCACTATGCACAATCCTGCTGACAGGTTCCCTTTAAGTAGGCGGCTTTATATCACAAGAGTGGATTTCGTTAGGAAATGGATAAGGCAAAAATGGAGCATTACAGAACAGAAGAAATTACTAGAGAGAGTGATAAAATATGACGGTGTGGTTTTGCTCCTCTCAGAATTTTGAAAATTGTGTGAACAATTGGAAAAAAAATGTGGAGAGCATTAAACCTCGGGGGAGAGATAATCAACAGCTTAAACATCAGTGAGTTTTTTATTTTTATATATTTGCTTATGTGGGTTTTTTATTATTATTTTTTTCTGAACCATTAGAAAAAGGTTGGGAGTGAAGGAATTAGGCCGGGGTCTCACTCGCGAGTGCAATGCAAGAAAAGTGTGCGAGTCTCTCGCCTCAATCCCCGGCACTGCCACCGGTGGCTCGGAGCAGAGCGTTCAACTGCAAAGAAATACATGCAGCCGCACACTCCGGTCCCGAGTGCCAGCGGTAGTGCCAAGTATTGAGGCGAGAGACTCTCGTGAGTTTCTCGCATTGCACTCACAAGTGTGACCCGGCCTTAGGAAGATTGTTGTTTTTATCGGATTTCCTCTTTTTGTATCTCTACAGTATGTTTTGTACAATAAAGTTGTAAAATTCAAAAGATGAGCAAACAATTACAGGGTTCTAATGATGTCACAATGGGCTGGAGGCTATAGAATCCCCGTCACCCAGGGTTCCGTTGAGGGTTTTAGTAGGCGTTTGTGGAGAGAGGAGTGTTGTGAGCGACTTGTGCAAATATGATGCCAAGAAAGCGATTTAAGAGTATTATAGTTCTCTGTGCTACCGAGGACAGCAGCGATGATGACGATTTACATCAGGTGAGCATCATTTTATATTCTTAAATAAATAAAAAATATTTGGGATAAAAGTTCAAGAAAAGATGGTGGGACAGAAAATAGCGCTCCAAGTAGATGAGGCGATAACTCGGATCATGATTGCAGAGTGAAGACTGCGTCACTTGTAATATTTGTGACAATATGTCCATGTACTGGATACATAACATTGTATGAAGACACATAAATGTCACCACCGCCCCTATCCATAGCCTAACCATAAGTGTCCCATACCCCCGCTATACTCTGTACGTGGAATAAGCACAGTGGAGACCACACTCATATCGCTGCCCACCTGTAATCAGTGGAATATGGGGTAAGATTATAGATTGGAGATGTTCATGGTTATAGATTCTATCTGACATATTTGCCATTTTTTCAGTCTCATCGAAGAAAGAGGCCAATACCGAGGTCTCCAGGCCAAGATAACACCACTGGCTTCAATTCGGGCCCGACTCCGAGTTTACCAGGTACTGTAACCCTAATCTAGTGAAGTCTCTGATGAATTAATAAGTCATTGTAGTCACCGGGTGCAGATCACGTGCACATTGTGGTCAGGGCTTGGATTTATCGTTATTATTCGTCTATGGTAGAGTTTATAGCAAACATTTCTGTTCAGCATTTGGTCAGGAATATTCATGCAGGCGTTATAAAGTCAGCCAGAAATGGGATTTGGGGATTGCTTCTCATGGTGGCCATGTACAGGGCAGATTACTGGAGCTGAAGGTGATTGTTTTGCCCCATGTACCTATAGGGAAACACTGGATAATTTATTAGGATTTATTTATTTTGATATTGAGCCTCGGTCGTTGCTATTACAATATTCTAATAAGAGAGTTATATTGTGTTTCCCCCACAGATCTGAGTTTACCACCAACAGATCATGGTCCGGACAGTACCACCTGGTAAGACACGTTTCCTCCATTACTAAGTACAAGATGGGGATTAATGATTAATGATGGCTCATTACCTGTTACATTTATTCCACAGCTCCGATGACATCATTATTGATGATGATGATGATTCCAATAGAGCAGCAACATCCATGTATAATAGTAAGTTATCATTTCTAGACACAATCCAGGTTTATGTTATTGTAGAGGTAACAATTACTTTTCTGTACTGTCACAGGTCAGTTTCCAAATCTAACAATTACAAGGGCGCTGATCAGGAGTTGGAACAGCGAGCCACCTGGGAAATGTGCTGTAAATGCCAGTGTCAGAGCAGTATTTAACAGGTGAACAGAAGCAGGCAGAGCTCCAATCCACTCTCGGCTGTCAGAGGCAGATGATGGCTGAATGACACAACCATCATCTGCCATGAAAGAGGCGGGTTCTACTCCTTAGCCCTCTCCATTCATTCTCTACTGATGAGCGTCGTACATGGTTGTTAAGGGGTTAAATTACAGATACCTTACAGAGGTAATCCTATTTTACGCATGCTTGATTGGTGTGGATCCTGTGTCTCGGATATTTCCATATTGGGAGAGCACGTCACCGCCATGTTGACTTATGGTCATTGTTATCCTTAGAGAATTTATTACAGATGTGCAGTACATTTGTTTGTGTCTTTTCGGAAACCCAATAGACATCAATGGAGAAATCCGTGCACCAAGGCATCCCACATCTCCATTAAAACCATGGAGGCTACCATGAATCAGCAAATGAGGTGAAAATGGAACCCTACCATTTGAGGGTCCACCCTCCGGCCATTGAGGACATGTTCACTTCTGATCTTGTACTGAGCACATACAACATTACTAAGGATATATTACCTGAGTAACAGGTGGGATAGACATCTGAGAAAGTTTATGGACCCTGATGTTGCTGAACCCCATTATAATGTCAGATCCTGATCTGAAGGGAAGATCCTGTGGATTTCTGGTGGTCTGGTCAGCTATGTGTTCTGCTCTGGTCGGATCCCATATTCATAGTGTTATTAGTCCTCTACACTGTATATTTATAGACCCCTCTCTAGTATGGGCCTGCATACTAACATGTCTGATTTGAGCCTTATAAAAAGTATTTTCACTCTTCCATATTTCTGTACAGATCATTTACCATCTGACAGCGAGGAGAGCTCCGCTACAGAGGAGAGGTAAGTTAGGCCAGATCCATCTACCTCTATATAAAGCCATGAACTAGGCAAGATGTTTCCTGTGGATTTATATATGATTCCTTATCTTTGCCAGGACACCACGATGTAACATCCCCGGCTGTTTCCTGGAAGAAATTATTTCTCCTACTTCCATCTATGTTACCCACTTCCAGGAAAATAAGGAGGAGCTGGTGGAGCGACTGTACAACTTGTACAAGCGGACAGTCTTCGATAATAAGGTATCACATCTTGTCATGGGTTTCTGGGTGATACATGACTTCTCTATTATCTCCCCCTTTAAACAATCAATTCCAAGAAAAATGGCTCTAACTTTCTGAAAGGCAGATTCCTAACCCCATTGTCATGTTTCTGTAATATAGTTATTGAATATCTCAGGTAAATCTCACTTAGTTTGGTGAATGCCGTCACCCTCTTCCCATCTGTGGGACGAGAGGAAACCTTAGATGATCCACCATGCAGAGACAAAAAGATTAGCATTTTTTAACTTGAAGTTCAAAGGATTTTTACATTTATTTATAGAAAACATTTAGTTGATATTTGGACATTTTAGAATAAGGTTATTTTTATTTTTGTTCTCACATCTTGGACTTCTCGGTAGACCCCGTGCCCCATACAAGTAGACCAGTGCTGTAAATGACATATGAGAGTTGGGGACTTTGCAAGATTGGGGGTCAAAGAGTTTACAGATGTAATGGAATTTGTTTTCTTTATTTTAGCTCCCTTTGAAAATGGACATTTTGTGGAGCAAGAGGCTGACAGCATCCGCCGGCCAATGCTGGAATAAGCTGCAGGACAATCGCCGCTTCTCATATATTGAGCTTTCCGAAAAAGTCTGCGATTCTGCCGGTAGGTTTCACATCACATCCATCCTACAGCTTCATAAGACAACCTGCATACAGGGCAAAAAAACTGCTACTTGTTATGCAGAACATCTTAGAAACTCATTGTACATACTGTCATAAGAAAATCTAAGTACACCCTCTTTTAATTCTAGTATTTTACATATCAGGAGAAAATAAAAAAAGTATCAGCTCCATAGAAAGTCCTAAAAGTAGGGAAATACAATCTCAGAAAACAACGTGAAAAAAAATATATTGCATCATTATTTATTTAACAAAAAGTAGGCCAAAAGGCAACAACGGTGTGTGATAAAGTACACCGTCGATGCAACTTCAAGTTATTGCTGCTAAAGATGATTCTAAAAGTTATTGATTGATGGGGTGTACTTATTTTTCACTCTCTGCTTCTGCATTTTGAAGTAGGTTTCGGTAAATAAATAACGGCACGGTTGACTTGTCACGTGTTGTTCATCTCATGATGTATTTTGTATTTTGTCCTGCTATGTAAAACTAAATAGTTCAATCAGGGTGTACTCAGATTTTGCCATAACTGTATAACCTCTTGTTTTAGAGCGAGTACGATCCACACTTGCGCATGAGATGTGCCATGCCGCCACTTGGATAATCAACGGTGAACGCAAAGACCACCATGGCTTGTTATGGCAGGCTTTCACAAGAAGGGTAAACCTTATCCATCCCGAGCTGCCAAAAGTGACGGAATATCACAATTATACCATCAACTACACCTACAAGTACAAATGCCACCAGTGTGATAAAGAGTAAGTGGATTTTATGACCCATCTCCTCCGGACACACAATCACTGCGGAGAGACGTCCGTGCGGTTCTGTTGGTGGAATGCTTTCATACTTTACTACTATCAGAGCGGACTGACGTCTGGGGGGCGGTAGGGTTTAGGATGCTACGTGTTATATTTTCTGTGCTGGGCCAGTTCTTAATATATTGATTTCAATTTGTTCTTGTTAATATAATCCATGGTGTTAATGAACGTTCATTCCAGTCCAGTAACCAATATTCCTCTTATCTTTGCAGAATTGGGCGATTTAGACCAATACCTGGCAATAAACGTAAATGCCGCCGGTGCGGAGGACGAATGCGACAACTACCCAGCAGCTAAACATGTAACTATTCTTCAGAATATTTAGTCTCTAATTTGATTTCTTTAAAATGTAAAGTTGAGACACTTTTATATATTTTCCCCTGAGTAGCGAGACAATGAATATCTGTGTTCATCACCAGCAATTAGCGGTAAAGATCCAGAATCCGTCCTCATAGGTTCCAGATAAACCCCGGTTACATTTCCCATAACTTGCTGGCTATGGAATGATTGACCATTCCCAGCAATTATCTACAATGCTCTGGAAAACCTTCTATGAGTTTACGCTTTGTTGGATGTAATTATTTTCTTTCTATTTTCAGGTTCATTATTGGAACAGTGAGATTCCTCTAAATATTGTCATTATAGAAGGATAGGGAAAATGAAGGGAGGTCAGCTCACCAGTCTCGGTTGCGATCCATAATCCTCCTGCGCACGGAGTCACCTTGATCAGGGGTGTTGACTGAAGCAAAATAAAGAATGGAATCTCCAGCGCTGGACTTCAGTTAAAAATACATCATTTATTGTAAATTCTTAAAATAGAACAGAAAAAAGTATGGATAAGGACATACAGGCAGATGGGGTCTCTGGTGGTCTCCAACCAACGCGTTTCAACCTAGAGGGTAAGAGTAAGACCCTCTAGGTTGAAACGCGTTGGTTGGAGACCACCAGAGACCCCATCTGCCTGTATGTCCTTATCCATACTTTTTTCTGTTCTATTTTAAGAATTTACAATAAATGATGTATTTTTAACTGAAGTCCAGCGCTGGAGATTCCATTCTCTAAATATTGTCATCTCATCCACCTGTGATGGAGGTAAGAACGAATCTTCCATTATTGTCAGCAATCAATAATAAAAGTGAATTTTACAATATTGAGAATCTGGAGTCTCTAATTTAGTCTTTTATTGAGTTTTATCATTTAAAGATTAAATACTTTTATATATTTTGCCTTTTTCCACCACCGTGTAGGGAGACAATCAGTTTACGTCTTCATCACAAGCAGCGAACAGCAAACATTCAGAATCCACCTCTTCTGATGGACACAAAGCTTCTGACGTGCGTTTTCCAGGTAAATATTTCGGTGGTTTTCCTCCAATCATTCTTGTTTTCAAGAAGTGCAACAGCGAGGACAGTGTAAGCAAGGTGTCATAACAGAAGAAATGCAATATCGGTTTTATTACTGCATTTATTTGTTCTAATTATTATTTTTTCTTGCTGCACAATTTTTAAATTCTGTCTGAGAAAGGAAGGAAATGATGAAAGTTATCAGCCTACTGCTGCGGAGGAATCTCCAACACCCAGTCTGACGGGCGAGATGAGCCCCTCTGACATGGCATGCCGTATAGATCTATTGTGAGTGCTCTCACCATAGCCGTATGGCTCATGTCGCATTTATCTCACATTACACTGTTATTGGCAGCTTCCTATTTCCAATCTCCACATTGGCCTTCTTTGTAGACAATATATAATGCGATATTTCAGGTCTATTTCAGCTTCAGCTGATGACCAGGAATACAATGCTGAAGTTCCTTCTCGGAGTTTGATTCTTTTGATCACCAGTACCTTTTGTCAAGTTCTTTAAAAACACCTTTTAATTGTTTTCAGGTTAATGAGAAAGGCGACTTATCGCTTCTACACAGGCATGACACATCGTGGAAGAAAACGGTGAATTCCGGCCCCGACCTGCGCTGAGAACAGTTTCCAAGACCTGGAGAATCTCTACAAGTGCTTTATAATCAGAGCTGCCCAGCAATGGATATGGCGCTGGACATTTGAACTTCAATAGTCATCAATTGCTTTTTTTTTCTAATTTTTCTGAGTTAGATATAAATACCATTAAAAAATGAATATATTAATTCTTTCCAGTTTGGGATTTTTGTTCTGCAAAACGATGGCTGTTGATAAACATATTACAATCAATGTTGTCTACTTGTGATATTCAGCCACAATCCGCCTCGCACAATCGAGAGGAGCGGAGCTTTGTCTGCTGCTGTTAAACTGTTAAATGCAGCTGTCAATCTGTGAGAGTTGCATTTCACCCCTTAACGTCTAATGACGGACACAGTCCATCATGGCTGGGTGTCAGTTTCCGCACCAGGACGGACAGTGTCCATCATGCATGTAAAGTGTTACTAAAACTTGCAAACACCCAGTGATAGTTCAGCGCCGGCAGATGTGTATGACAGCTGAGAGGCACGGAAAGAGGTAGCGTAGTTACCAGGGGGGCAGAGGGTGTTGTTGCCTCGGGCCCCTTGCTTTGAGGGGGCCCACCCAGAGCTACTGCCACTGAGTATACCAACTGAGAAACTGGGTCTGAGCAGAAAAAGTAACTTAATGTGCATGCAAAATGTAATTGCATATGAACACATGACCTTTACACAGAGAAAACCAAAAACAAAACACAAAACAAATATCCTGGAATAAAAAAGTAAAAAAATATATATTGCAAAAATTGCATGAAAGTAGTAATAGTAATAATAATGGTATTTAGTTAACATAATTTTGATCAAAATAATGTAGAAGCCATCCCGCCACATCACGGCAACCCTTGTGGGACAGTCCTAACTCTTGTATTTAAAACCTTTCCACTTGTCAAGTGACTCCAGAAAAGGGGCAAAAAATGTCCTCCAGATTGGCGTGCCTCGAGTCCAGATGGATCTGGACACTTAAAACTGTGCATCCTCATGGGTTGAACGAAAATTTAAGTTTTGCCCCTTTTCTGGAGTAGGTGTGTACTTTTTGTAATTAGCTGTTTTCTTGTCTTTTGTTTTTAACCTTCCTTTTGTTTTATCTTTTTTAGTATATACAGTGCTTAATATTGTGGATTCCGAAAGGTTTTTGTGGATACATGATGAAGTGGACCATATTCCATCATTTGGATCTTCACATTGAATAACGCCATGTGACGAATTTTACACTATGGACAATGGATGGGTGTTATGAGTTGGGGTTGTTATTATATGAATCCTACCGCTCATACGTCTTGGTATATTGTAGATATACCGTGAGACATGATGTTTACTAAAGTGTATTTCAACTCTATCTGGGCAATCTAATGTTCTGTATATACAGTTATACTTATATATCCATACTTATGATGGCATAAATTTTTATGTTATATTTTCTATGATTGCTCCAGGTATACCTTTGGTATTTTGGATGTATATTAGGGTTATATGTGCGGGTTTGGCTTTGAGGGCATCTCTTATTTCTATTTAGCAATAACACTGGTGCTGCGGGCAAAAAATAGGAAGAGGTTATTTATTTTTATATATTTTTTATATATATGGTTACATCAATATGCTCATTATATTTGGCTTTTGCTATTTATTTACCTTTTCAATTGCATGCAGCACCAGTGTTTTATCTGTTATCTATTATTTTTTACTATTCTTGATAATATACTGGCGATCTCATCCCTCAGACCGGCTATTGCTGCCTTTTGAATATGCTGGATCTTTTGCCCCTAACTAATATGGCGCCTATCCATACATGTTTGTTATGCGCATGCCCGATCTACATTGTGTGACTTGTTGGTCCCTCCTCCCGGCCGGCGCATGGCAGCTTTGGGCGTCCGGTCACGTGGGGCCCCACGTCATCCGGACGTCACGGCTGTCCATCTGCCGAGCGTGGGGGTGGGTCAACGGTTACCCGGGTAGCGCTGAATGACTTCCGTCCAATACATGGACTGGCCCTTCCGGTCTCTGCACTATAAGAAGCACTGAGGTTCATTGTCTTATAGCGCCCCCTGACGATGGCTCCCGAAACACGCGTCGGGGCGGGTACCTGGTCCTTTCACTTGTCGCTGTGCACGGGCACTTGAACTGGTAATGTAGGACAGATTTATATTTCCTTGTCATGACCCTGTGTAATCCACTTTGAGGTTATTATTGTTATATATAGTGGGCCATCTTCCCACACTACTCTTTGTGTGTTATGACCGTGTGCCATATTACATGATGATATCACTGCTACACTGAGTGGGGTTTGTTCCCACTTCACACTTTGAGTGGTTGTTATAACATCTCTGTGTTTCTTCCTTTTGTCCTTCCCATTTGGGTTATGTTTGATTGACATTTGAGGACTTCTGGTACCTTTTTTATGACAAGTTACCAACTGTTGCAATTTTTAATGGTATAGTCCCTTGCCCTGTATCCTAAATAAAGCAATTTTATTTATTGACCTGTTTGTTGTCAGGAAGTTTGTTCCTTTCTTCCTTCCCCTTGTAACTTTCATCAAGAAGAACAAGTCATGGATTTCCAATGACTTTTGCATTCCAGTCGCAGACATGGCAGACTAGGCATGGTGTCATTTTTAGTGTCATGCATTGATTTTGCGCTATTGCAGTCTGTGACACGTTTATTGTGGCTTCTGTGCCTACTGTTCCTACTGCTGCAGATGTTACAAACATTTTTTTTTAAATGTGGAGACTCCAAGTTTGGTCTCCATATGGTGTGTTGCCTGTAGTGGAAGGGGTGTCACAGCACAATTATACTATTTCCACTCTGGGAAAATTGATGCCACTTTAGTGGTGTAGGACAATTATTTTTTGAAATGTGGAGACACCAAGTTTGGTCTCCATGTGGTGTGCTGCCTGTAGTGGAAGGGATGTCAGAGGCCCATTATAATGTTTCTACTCTGGGAAATATAATGCAACTTTAGTGGTGTGTGACAACAATTTTTTGAAATGTGGAGACACCAAGTTGGGACTCCATCTGGTGGGTTGCCTGTAGTGGAAGGGTTCTCAGAGGCCCATTATACTGTTTCTACTCTGGGAAATATAATGTAACTTTAGTGCTGTGTGACAACAATTTTTTGAAATGTGGAGACACCAAGTTGGGTCTTTATCTGGTGGGTTGCCTGTAGTGGAAGGGGTGTCAGAGGCCCATTATACTGTTTCTACTCTGGGAAATATAATGTAACTTTAGTGGTGTGTGACAACAATTTTTTGAAATGTTTGTACTCCAAGTTGGGTCTTTATCTGTTGGGTTGACTGTAGTGGCAGGGGCATCAGAGGGTCGTTATACTATTTCTACTCTGGGGAAATTGATGCCACTTTAGTCGTGTAGGACAATTATTTTGTGAAATGTGGAGATTCCAAGTAGCGTCTCCATCTGGTGGGTTGCCTGTAGTGGAAGTGGTGTCAGAGGCGCATTATACTATTTCTAATATGGGGAAACTGATGCCATTTTAGTGGTGTGTGAGAATATTTTTTATAAATGTGGAGACTCCAAGCTGGGTCTCCCTCTGGCGTGTTGCCTGTAGTGGAATAGTTGTCAGAAGCCCATTGTACTGGTTCTACTCTGGGGAAATTGATGCCACTTTATTCGTGTGTGACAATAATTTCTTGAATGTTTGCACTCAAAGTTGGGTCTCCATCTCGTGGGTTACTTGTAGTGGAAAGGCTGTCAGAGGCCCATTGCTCTATTTCTATTTTGGGGAAATTGATACCACTTTATTGGTGTGTAGCAATTTTTTAAAAATGTTTGCACTACAAGTTGGAATTAGAGATGGTGTATTTCACCATGGATGGAAGACACCCCTTGTCAGAAAGGAAAAGAGAAGACTAACAAAGGACACAGGCAGAGGCGCACATGAATGACAGTGGTTAGAGAGGTGTTAGTATTTTGATATTCAGGCTAAATATTGGTGAATAAACGTGAATTGTCAGCTCTGCTCAAGGACCTTAAGGAAGAAGTTGTTCTTCATTTGCATTGGATCCTCAGTGAAATGTAACAAATGTTTACAGATCTCTGAAGTCAACACTTACTTTCTGACCAGAATGGTTTTCTACATTTGCATAACTTGAAGCTCACGGACCCACCATTTAAAAGCTCCAATGGGGTTCTATACCAGGGACAGGAAATTATTCATTAGAGGAAAGCGTTTGCAAATATCCAATTAGGAGAAGGAGCCACCACTCCTTCTGGGCATGAAATTCCACAAAGGCTTAGAACACGGTGGAGCAGGAGTTCCTATGTAGGGTAATGAAGTAGTTTGGGCTTGGTGAGAATTTTACTAGGTGGATCCAAGGCCGGAACAAGGTATTTTAGTGCCGTAGGCAGATGAAGCCGATGGTGCCCCCCCCCGATGAACTTTCAGTCCCTAAGTAAAGGAATGGGTCAGAGACTAAAGCGACAGGTCCCCTAACGCCCCTGTCCTTTCTTTCTGATGGGTTAAGTAGCAAGCTGTTAAGACTACTATCAATAGAATTGCTACCTTTTTCACTCAAAAATACCAGCAAAAGTAAAAAGAGTGATGTGATGTACTTTAGAGAAGTGGCTCAACAGGGAGTATTTTTTTTAAGATAGATATAGAATCATTCATTGTTTAAGGACCATTAAGAGAATACAAATAGCTATATTCCTCCCTGACAGCCTATATTTCAAATCTCAGACCTAGTGATGGTCATGGAAACTAATATAGCTTAACTATAATGGGGGCTGTTTGCTTTCAGTTAAGATGTCCAGCATTTGGAAGACATCATAATAGAAACTAAACAGACCCTATTATAGATATAGGGATACATATGATGATTTTACTTCCATCATGTTAGTTCTGCTGCCGCATCCCTTGTGAGAATCAGGGAGGAATAGTGGATGAGGGCAGGTATATCTCGCCCAGATACCTTTCCTATGTGGCCTTGTCCGGTCAGTATCTCACCTGGTGACTAATGAATAATGGGAAGCGGATATAAAAGGAGGCCAGGTGGTGTGTTAGTAGCTCAGCCTGGGGAACACAGAGAGCCTGTCTGTGTGAGCGACACTTGTGAGTGAAAGCTGTGCTTACGGTAATGCTGGTTTGGGTGGCTGGGAGAAGCCCTCCAGTTGGTAGTTAGTACGGACCCTGTTTAGTTAGTGCCGGACAGGCAAGGAATTGTTTTATGTTTATTTTCCTGTATGTTTTGCTTTCACCTGAAATAATCCTGACCCAGCGTCAGTTATGTCGAAAACCTGACTGTGCACCTGAGTTCTATGCTAAACCCACGTGACCTTTGACCCCAGCAAAGGTGATCCCGGAGTGTTTTATCACACCCTGTATTGATGGTGCCTCTGGTGATATATTCATGTATGGATGAAGGTTCATATAATGTAGTGATGAATGTTCTGGAGATTGATTCGTAACCAGAACCATCATCAATATGAAACCAAAATCATCATAAGTACATAAATTGAACACTAGAGCTTTCACTAGTACATACATACGGCACCAGAACCATCATTAGTAAATAACTATGTCACTACAGCCTCTATCAGTATATGAATATGGCACCAGAAGCACCATCAGTAGATAAATGTATCACCAGAAAGATCATCAGTACAGGACTACATCACCAGAACCACTATCAGTACATTAATGCGTCACCAGAACCACAGCCAGTAAATAAATACACCACCATCATTATATACATAAATACGGCACCAGAATCATCACTGATAAATAACTATGTCAGTAGAGCCACTATCAGTACATGAATACAGCCCAATAGCCAGCATCAGGAGATAAAGGCATCACCAGAATCATCATCAGTACATGAATACATCACGAGAACCACAGCCAGTAAATAAATACAACATCAGTGTATTTGTACACCACCAAAACTATCACTAGTACATGAATACATCACCAGAACCACCATCAGTACTGTTGGGGTGATCTCGTAATGTGAGATCTTAGTGACTGCCTGCCCCTGACCTGATGAATATCAGCCGAATGCATGCATAGAAGAAGGACATCAGACACAAGGTCAGGTGTGCTCCTCTCTTGGCCAGTGCTGTCACAGAACTGACTTTATTAGTATAAATAATCCTTCACTTTCTGCTAATTCCTCTAATCCCTACTCCTAGCAAGGAACTGTTCATTTCTTCTTCAATCCTCCCCATCCACCTCACCTCCGCCTCAAAACTGTTCCTTAACATACAATCCTCTGTCTCCAAACACAGACAGCCCCCTCATGCCCTTTCCTGCTCCCACCTGCTAACACTTTCTCTGCTTCTTCTCACTGATGGTGATATCTCTCCAAATCCTGGTCCTCCTCACCACATTCCCACAGTCATTTCTACCTCCCATCCACGCTCTATCACAACCTTCCGTAACCACTCCAACCTTATACCCATTCACCCATCCCCCGCTTCCCCAGTCCCACTAACAGGAGCTCTGTGGAATGCTCGCTCTGTCTGCAACAAGCTTTCCTACATCCATGATCTTTTTGTCACTACCAAACTTTCCTTCCTCGCCATCACCGAAACCTGGCTCACCCCTTCTGACACAGCCTCTCCTGCTGCACTTTCGTATGGCGGCTTCCACCTTTCTCACACCCCCCGCCCCAGCAGCAAACATGGCGGAGGAGTTGGTTTTCTCCTGTCAGATACCTGCTCCTTCACCCCAATCCCACTGCCACCCTCTGTTACCCTCCCTTCCTTTGAGGTGCACTCCGTGCGCATCTACTCCCCCTCCAACCTCCAACTGGCTGTCATCTACCGCCCCCCAGGGCCAGCCACCACCTTCTTTGACCACTTCACCACCTGATTACTTCATTTCCTCTCCGTGGACATCCCTACTATCATCATGGGCGACTTCAACATCCCCATTGACACTTCCCTCTCAGCTGCCACTAAACTTCTATCTCTCACTTCCTCCTTCGGCCTCACTCAATGGTCTTCTACATCCACCCATAAAGATGGCCACACACTGGACCTCATCTTCAACCGACTCTGCTCCCTATCTAACCTCTCTAACTCACCTCTCCCTCTCTCTGACCACAACCTGCTCACATTCTCTTCCCTCTTCACTCCATGTCTACAATCCCCACCCCACAAACTTTCACACCCTCGCAGGAATCTTAAACACCTTGACCTACACTCATTCTCTGAATCCCTCCTCCCTCTCACAGATATAAGTTCCTTACACAATGCAGATGACGCTGCTGCTCTATATAACACCACAATAGCTGTAGCTTTGGAATCCGCTGCCCCACTTACACATAACAAAACTCGCAAAATCAACAGACAGCCCTGGCACACCAGCCTGACCAAAGAGCTGAGGCGAGCTTCCAGGGCTGCTGAGCGCAGATGGAAAAGATCCCACTCCAACGAGCACTTCATCGCATTCAAACAGTCCCTCACTACTTTCAAGACCACACTTGCCACAGCTAAACAAACCTACTTCTCATCTCTCATATCCTCCCTGTCTCACAACCCTAAACAGTTATTCAACACCTTCAATTCTCTCCTCCGCCCCCCAGCACCTCCTCCCTCCCCACTCATCTCAGCTGAAGACTTTGCCTCATTTTTCAGGCAGAAAATTGATAACATCAGGGACAGTTTTGGTCAACAACCCCCAGAGCCCTTCCTCCTGACTTCCCAGCCCTCCACCTTCAAAACCAACTTCTCCACCATTACAGAAGATCGACTCTCCACTCTACTCTCAAGATCACATCTCACCACCTGTGCACTCGACCCAATCCCATCCCACTTCATACCAAACCTCACCACAGTCTTCATCCCAACCCTAACCCATCTCTTCAACCTATCACTAACAACTGGTGTTTTCCCCTCAAGCTTTAAACATGCCTCCATCACACCTATCCTCAAAAAGCCCTCTCTTGACCCATCCTCTGTATCTAGCTATCGCCCTATATCACTTCTCCCCTACGCCTCCAAGCTACTGGAACAACACGTCTACCTTGAACTGTCCTCCCATCTCTCTTCTTGCTCCCTCTTCGACTGCTTACAATCTGGCTTCCGGTCACACCACTCCACTGAAACTGCCCTTACTAAGGTCACCAATGACCTCTTAACCGCCAAGAGCAAGCGACACTACTCTGTCCTCCTCCTCCTGGACCTGTCGGCTGCCTTTGACACAGTGGACCATTCCCTATTATTACAGACCCTCTCATCCCTCGGCATCACAGACTTGGCCCTATCCTGGATCTCATCATACCTAACAGACCGGACATTTAGCGTCTCCCACTCACACACCACCTCCTCACCTCGCCCCCTATCTGTCGGAGTCCCACAAGGTTCAGTCCTTGGGCCCGTGCTGTTCTCTATTTACACCTTTGGCCTGGGACAGCTCATAGAATCTCATGGCTTTCAGTATCATCTTTACGCTGATGACACACAGATCTACATCTCTGGACCAGATATCACCTCCCTACTAAACAGAATCCCTCAATGTCTGTCCACTATTTCATCCTTCTTCTCTGCTAGATTTCTGAAACTCAACATGGACAAAACAGAATTAATCATCTTTCCCCCATCTCACGTGACCCCCCCCTACGAACCTATCATTTACAGTAAATGACTGCCCACTCTCCCCAGTCCCACAAGCTCGCTGCCTCGGAGTAATCCTTGACGCTGATCTCTCCTTCAAACCACATATCCAAGCCCTTTCCACTTCCTGCCGACTTCAACTCAAAAATATTTCATATTCCTCACCCAAGAATCTGCAAAAACCCTAGTCCATGCCCTCATCATCTCTCGCCTTGACTACTGCAACCTCATGCTCTGTGGCCTCCCCTCAAACACTCTTGCACCCCTCCAATCTATTCTAAACTCTGCTGCCCGACTAATCCACCTGTCCCCCCGCTATTCCCCAGCTTCTCCCCTCTGTCAATCCCTTCACTGGCTCCCAATTGCCCAGAGACTCCATTACAAAACCCTAACCATGACATACAAAGCCATCCACAACCTGTCTCCTCCATACATCTGTGACCTCGTCTCCCGGTACTTTCCCGCACGCAACCTCCGATCCTCACAAGATCTCCTTCTCTACTCCCCTCTTATCTCCTCTTCCCACAATCGCATACAAGATTTCTCTCGCGCATCACCCCTACTCTGGAACTCTCTACCACAACATATCAGACTCTCACCTACCATTGAAACCTTCAAAAAGTGCCTGAAGACCCACCTCTTCCGACAAGCCTACAACCTGCAGTAACCACCGATCGACCAAACCGCTGCACGACCAGCTCTACCCTCGCCTACTGTATTATCACCCATCCCTTGAAGATTGTGAGCCCTCGCGGGCAGGGTCCTCTCTCCTCCTGTACCAGTTATGACTTGTATTGTTTAAGATTATTGTATATGATTATATGTATACTCCTCCTTACATGTAAAGCGCCATGGAATAAATGGCGCTATAACAATAAATAATAATAATAATAAACAAAAGACCATGTAATAGGCAGGAAAAGGGAATTGCTCAGCTTCTCCGGAGCCATTGTTCCAGTCTGTATAAGGTCCGTGCTAAGTCTATTCCACATATGGTCTTCAGTGTATCCTCATCACATTCCAAGGATTCCAGGGCATAGTTCCAGCATATAGACACCACCTTGCCACACCACGTCTGAACTAGCTTATGTTAGGTTAATAATTGATTTCATTAGCCATTCTCTCCTTCACAGTACAGCAATAAGTTGTATTGTCAAGTCAGGCCCATATACCGTATATACTCATGTATAAGCCGAGATTTTCAGCCCATTTTTTTGGCTGAAAGTCCCCCTCTCGGCTTATACACGAGTCATATATGTCAGGTGGTCGTGGGGTGGGGCGGGGGTGTCAGATCACACTGAACCCATCTGGCACGGTCTCTGCAGCTCCCGTTTGTCCCACGGTCTCAGGCTCCTTCCATCAGCGGTCATGTGGTACTGCTCATTAAAGTCATGAATATGCGCAGAGAATGGGGCTGCAGAGACCACGCCAAAAGGGGGTAAGTATACGCGATATTCACCTGTCCCCATTCCAACGCTGCTCACCGCTGTCTGCCGCGTCCTCTGTTAGTGACATTCAGGCAGCAGAGGGTGCGATGACATGGTTAGTGCACGCTGTGCCCTCTGCTGCCTGATCATCACTGACGGAGGACACGGCAGACACCGGCACCTGTTCCCCAGTGAAGGAGAGGTGAGTATGTCTTTTTTTATTTGCAGCAGCATATGGGGTATAATCTATGGAGCAGCATATGGGGGCAGCATGCATATGGGGTATAATCTATGGAGCAGCATATGGGGGCATAATCTGGGGGCAGCATATGGGGGCATAATCTATGGAGAATTTTATGGAGCAGCATATGGGGCATAATCTATGGAGCACCTTATGGGGCAGCATATGGGGGCATAATGTATGGAGCATCTTATGGGGCAGCATATGGCGGCATAATCTTTGGAGCAGCATATGGAGCCTATTCTATGAAGCAACTTATGGGGAAGCATATGGGGACATAATCTATAGAGCATCTTGTGGGGGCATAATCTATGGAGTATCTTACGGGGCCTATTCTATGGAGCATCTTATGGGGCCATTATTAACCTTTGTGCAGCATTATATGTGGTGTATTTTGTATGGAGCATTTTATGGGGCCATCATAAACTGTATGGAGCATTATATGGGGCTCAAAAACATTTAATCTACTGATGTCTCAATTACAGTAATTTTACTTTTATTGGTATCTATTTTTATTTTTGAAATTTATCAGTATCTGCTGCATTTTCCACCCTAGGCTTATACGCGAGTCAATAAGTTTTCCCAGTTTTTTGTGGCAAGAGTAGGGGGGTCAGCTTATACACGGGTCGGCTTATACACAAGTATATACGGTATATTTGGTATTCAATTAAATTAAATGTTTATTAAGACAAATTCAAGACAATTAATGCAGGGGTGAGAATAAATTACCAAAAAGAAGGGGCAACACAAGGAGTCTATTGCACAGATATTATGCACTTCAATGTACTATGGCTACATAGGATGTAATATGGTTGTAAAAAGAATTAATAAGCCACAAAAAATAAGAAAATTGATATACTGATATTATACATAATCATGAAGTGCAAATAGTGAAAAAATAATTCATAAAAAGCACAAATTTGTAAAGACCAATCTATATATAAAAAGTGCAATATGCACAAATTCATAGACAGTGGGTTTAGGCACACAACCGCATAAATGTATATCACTAATTCAACAAATGACTAGTGTAGATAGCCATGTGGGCAGAGATAAATATATGTCACAACAGATATCCATTTAAATAAAAATGCTCAGTGGCAGGTTCTAAGTAGAGGTGTTCAATGACAATTAGTCATATATGCGGCTGCAAGTAAACTGTATTGAAAAGTACATATACATGTGCCAAAAAATTGCACTCAATCAATACCTTATGCCAATGTGCGATAGATCCCCAGGATGCGCCAGTCCCCGACGCGCGTTTCGGCGTCTGTCTTCGTCAGTTTTTTTTCCGTTGTGATATGATTTGATATCCGATTTGTCCTTATTTGTCTTATATTGTCCATTTGTGCTTTGATAAGGCTTATTATATAATTTTTAACACCATTTATAATTTTCCTTAAACATGCACCTTTGACCTTGGTATTTTGTTGAACCATATACATTTGGATCTCATAGAATCTTAGAATCGTAGAGTTGGAAGGGATCTCCTGGGCCATCTGGTCCAACCCCCTGCTCAAAGCAGGATTCGCTAAATCATCCCAGTCAGATGTCTGTCCAGCCTCTGTTTGAAGACTTCCATTGAAGGAGAACTCACCACTTCTCGTGGCAGCCTGTTCCACTCATTGATCACTCTAACTGTCAAAAAGTTTTTTCTAATATCTAATCTGTGTCTCCTCCCATTCAGTTTCATCCCATTGCTTCTAGTCTTTCCTTGTGCATATGAGAATAAAGTTGATCCTTCTACAATGTGACAGCCCTTTAGATATTTGTAGACAGCTATTAAGTCTCCTCTCAGTCTTCTCTTTTGCAAACTAAACATTCCCAAATCCTGCAACCTTTCCTCATAAGACAGGGTTTGCAGACCGGTCACCATTCTGGTCGCTCTTTTCTGAACTTGCTCCAGTTTGTTGATGTCTTTTTTAAAATGTGGTGCCCAAAACTGGACACAATATTCCAGATGAGGTCTGACCAAAGAGGAGTAGAGGGAAATAATGACTTCACATGATCTAGACTGTATGCTTCTGTTAATACATCCTAGAATTGCATTTGCCTTTTTTGCTGCTGCATCACACTGTTGACTCATATTCAGTCTGTGATCTATTAGTATACCCAAGTCTTTTTCACATGTGCTGTCGCAGTGGAAAACCGCAAAAAAAGGGAAGAAATCCGCAGGAAAAATGCCGGTCATTAAATCCGCGGGAGGATCCGCACCGTGTGCACATGGCCTCACCTGCACAACAGCAGCTATTGGATCTCTATACAAACCGATATCTGCTGCTGCGCAGGCTCCCCGGATGCCATTTTCAAAATGACTTTCTTTTTTTTCCCTCGCTCAAGTAAATCTCCAAAGGCATTCAGTGCACAGTAACCATGCGACTATGATGATGCGCATTTATCATACAAACTGCGGGGCAGGGCAGTGAGAGATCAGTGGGGGGGTCAGTAGTCTGCATTATGAATATCTCATCGGAGCACCACATACATGAACCCCGTCCTAGGGCACGAGAATCTCATTAATATCAAACTGAAAATAAAGATTAAGAAACAGCCACAAGACGGCTTTCATCAACCAAGGCATCATTTTATTCAGTATAACAGCACCGACCTGACATTGTGTGTAGGTCACTATGCACAATCCTGCTGACAGGTTCCCTTTAAGTAGGCGGCTTTATATCACAAGAGTGGATTTCGTTAGGAAATGGATAAGGCAAAAATGGAGCATTACAGAACAGAAGAAATTACTAAAGAGAGTGATAAAATATGACGGTGTGGTTTTGCTCCTCTCAGAATTTTGAAAATTGTGTGAACAATTGGAAAAAAAATGTGGAGAGCATTAAACCTCGGGGGAGAGATAATCAACAGCTTAAACATTAGTGAGTTTTTTATTTTTATATATTTGCTTATGTGGGTTTTTCATTATTATTTTTTTCTGAACAATTAGAAAAAGGTTGGGAGTGAAGGAATTAGGCCGGGGTCTCACTCGCGAGTGCAATGCAAGAAAAGTGTGCGAGTCTCTCGCCTCAATCCCCGGCACTGCCACCGGTGGCTCGGAGCAGAGCGTTCAACTGCAAAGAAATACATGCAGCCGCACACTCCGGTCCCGAGTGCCAGCGGTAGTGCCAAGTATTGAGGCCAGAGACTCTCGTGAGTTTCTCGCATTGCACTCGCAAGTGTGACCCGGCCTTAGGAAGATTGTTGTTTTTATCTGATTTCCTCTTTTTGTATCTGTACAGTATGTTTTGTACAATAAAGTTGTAAAATTCAAAAAATGAGCAAACAATTGCAGCATTCTAATGATGTCACAATGGGCTGGAGGCTATAGAATGCCCCGTCACCCAGGGTTCCGTTGAGGGTTTTAGTAGGCGTTTGTGGAGAGAGGAGTGTTGTGAGCGACTTGTGCAAATATGATGCCAAGAAAGCGATTTAAGAGTATTATTGTTCTCTGTGATACCGAGGACAGCAGCGATGATGACGATTTACATCAGGTGAGCATCATTTTATATTCTTAAATAAATAAAAAATATTTGGGATAAAAGTTCAAGAAAAGATGGTGGGACAGAAAATAGCGCTCCAAGTAGATGAGGCGATAACTCGGATCATGATTGCAGAGTAAAGACTGCGTCACTTGTAATATTTGTGACAATATGTCCATGTACTGGATACATAACATTGCATGAAGACACATAAATGTCACCACCGCCCCTATCCATAGCCTAACCATAAGTGTCCCATACCCCCGCTATACTCTGTACGTGGAATAAGCACAGTGGAGACCACACTCATATCGCTGCCCACCTGTAATCAGTGGAATATGGGGTAAGATTATAGATTGGAGATGTTCATGGTTATAGATTCTATCTGACATGTTTGCCATTTTTTCAGTCTCATCGAAGAAAGAGGCCAATACCGAGGTCTCCAGGCCAAGATAACACCACTGGCTTCAATTCGGGCCCGACTCCGAGTTTACCAGGTACTGTAACCCTAATCTAGTGAAGTCTCTGAGGTATTAATAAGCCATTGTAGTCACCGGGTGCAGATCACGTGCACATTGTGGTCAGGGCTTGGATTTATCTTTATTATTCGTCTATGGTAGAGTTTATATCAAACATTTCTGTTCAGCATTTGGTCAGGAATATTCATGCAGGCGTTATAAAGTCAGCCAGAAATGGGATTTGGGGATTGCTTCTCATGGTGGCCATGTACAGGGCGGATTACTGTAGCTGAAGGTGATTGTTTTGCCCCATGTACCTATAGGGAAACACTGGATAATTTATTAGGATTTATTTCTTTTGATATTGAGCCTCGGTCGTTGCTATTACAATATTCTAATAAGAGAGTTATATTGTGTTTCCCCCACAGATCTGAGTTTACCACCAACAGATCTTGGTCCGGACAGTACCACCTGGTAAGACACGTTTCCTCCATTACTAAGTACAAGATGGGGATTAATGATTAATGGTGGCTCATTACCTGTTACATTTATTCCACAGCTCCGATGACATCATTATTGATAATGATGACGATTCCAATAGAGCAGCAACTTCCATGTATAATAGTAAGTTATCATTTCTAGACACAATCCAGGTTTATGTTATTGTAGAGGTAACAATGACTTTTCTGTACTGTCACAGGTCAGTTTCCAAATCTAACAATTACAAGGGCGCTGATCAGGAGTTGGAACAGCGAGCCACCTGGGAAATGTGCTGTAAATGCCAGTGTCAGAGAATGACAGCAGCATTTAACAGGTTAATAGAAGCAGGCAGAGCTCCAATCCACTCTCGGCTGTCAGAGGCAGATGATGGCTGAATGACACAACCATCATCTACCATGAAAGAGGCGGGTTCAACTCCATAGCCCTCTCCATTCATTCTCTGATGAGCGCCGTACATGGTTGTTAAGGGGTTAAATTACAGATACCTTACAGAGGTAATCCTATTTTACGCATGCTTGATTGGTGTGGATCCTGTGTCTCGGATATTTCCATATTGGGAGAGCAAGTCACTGCCATGTTGACTTATGGCCATTGTTATCCTTAGAGAATTTATTACAGATGTGCAGTACATTTGCTTGTGTCTTTTTGGAAACCCAATAGACATCAATGGAGAAATCCCTGCACCAAGGAATCCCACATCTCCATTAAAACCATGGAGGCTACCATGAATCAGCAAATGAGGTGAAAATGGACCCCTACCATTTGAGGGTCCACCCTCCGGCCATTGAGGACATGTTCACTTCTGATCTTGTACTGAGCACATACAACATTACTAAGGATATATTACCTGAGTAACAGGTGGGATAGACATCTGAGAAAGTTTATGGACCCTGATGTTGCTGAACCCCATTATTATATCAGATCCTGATCTGAAGGGAAGATCCTGTGGATTTCTGGTGGTCTGGTCAGCTATGTCTTCTGCTGTGGTCGGATCCCATATTCATAGTCTTATTAGTCCTCTACACTGTATATTTATAGACCCCTCTCTAGTACGGGCTGCATACTAACATGTCTGATTTGAGCCTTATAAAAAGTATTTTCACTCTTCCATATTTCTGTACAGATCATTTACCATCTGACAGTGAGGAGAGCTCCGCTACAGAGGAGAGGTAAGTTAGGCCAGATCCATCTACCTCTATATAAAGCCATGAACTAGGCGAGATGTTTCCTGTGGATTTATATATGATTCCTTATCTTTGCCAGGACACCACGATGTAACATCCCCGGCTGTTTCCTGGAAGAAATTATTTCTCCTACTTCCATCTATGTTACCCACTTCCAGGAAAATAAGGAGGAGCTGGTGGAGCGACTGTACAACTTGTACAACCGGACAGTCTTCGATAATAAGGTATCACATCTTGTCATGGGTTCCTGGGTGATACATGACTTCTCTATTATCTCCCCATTTAAACAATCAATTCCAAGAAAAATGGCTCTAACTTTCTGAAAGACAGATTCCTAACCCCATTGTCATGTTTCTGTAATATAGTTATTGAATATCTCAGGTAAATCTCACTTAGTTTGGTGAATGCCGTCATCCTCTTCCCATCTGTGGGACGAGAGGAAACCTTAGATGATCCACCATGCAGAGACAAAAAGATTAGCATTTTTTAACTTGAAGTTCAAAGGATTTTTAAATTTATTTATAGAAAACATTTAGTTGATATTTGGACATTTTAGAATAAGGTTATTTTTATTTTTGTTCTCACATCTTGGACTTCTCGGTAGACCCCGCGCCCCATACAAGTAGACCAGTGCTGTAAATGACATATGAGAGTTGGGGACTTTGCAAGATTGGGGGTCAAAGAGTTTACAGATGTAATGGAATTTGTATTCTTTATTTTAGCTCCCTTTGAAAATGGACATTTTGTGGAGCAAGAGGCTGACAGCATCCGCCGGCCAATGCTGGAATAAGCTGCAGGACAACCACCGTTTCTCATATATTGAGCTTTCTGAAAAAGTCTGCGATTCTGCCGGTAGGTTTCACATCACATCCATCCTACAGCTTCATAAGACAACCTGCATACAGGGCAAAAAAACTGCTACTTGTTATGCAGAACATCTTAGAAACTCATTGTACATACTGTCATAAGAAAAACTAAGTACACCCTCTTTGAATTTTAGTATTTTACATATCAGGAGAAAATAAAAAAAAGTATCAGCTCCATAGAAAGTCCTAAAAGTAGGGAAATACAATCTCAGAAAACAACGTGAAAAAAAATATATTGCATCATTATTTAACAAAAAGTAGGCCAAAAGGCAACAACGGTGTGTGATAAAGTACACCGTCGATGCAACTTCAAGTTATTGCTGCTAAAGATGATTCTAAAAGCTATTGATTGATGGGGTGTACTTATTTTTCACTCTCTGCTTCTGCATTTTGAAGTAGGTTTCGGTAAATAAATAACGGCACGGTTGACTTGTCACGTGTTGTTCATCTCATGATGTATTTTGTATTTTGTCCTGCTATGTAAAACCAAATAGTTCAATCAGGGTGTACTCAGATTTTGTCATAACTGTATAACCTCTTGTTTTAGAGCGAGTGCGATCCACACTTGCGCATGAGATGTGCCATGCCGCCTCTTGGATAATCAACGGTGAACGCAAAGACCACCATGGCTTGTTATGGCAGGCTTTCACAAGAAGGGTAAACCTTATCCATCCCGAGCTGCCAAAAGTGACGGAATATCACAATTATACCATCAACTACACCTACAAGTACAAATGCCACCGGTGTGATAAAGAGTAAGTGGATTTTATGACCCATCTCCTCTGGACACACAATCACTGCGGAGAGACGTCCGTGCGGTTCTGTTGGTGGAATGCTTTCATACTTTACTACTATCAGAGAGGACTGACGTCTGGGGGGCGGTAGGGTTTAGGATGCTACGTGTTATATTTTCTGTGCTGGGCCAGTTCTTAATATATTGATTTCAATTTGTTCTTGTTAATATAATCCATGGTGTTAATGAACGTTCATTCCAGTCCAGTAACCAATATTCCTCTTATCTTTGCAGAATTGGGCGATTTAGACCAATACCTGGCAATAAACGTAAATGCCGCCGGTGCGGAGGACGAATGCGACAACTACCCAGCAGCTAAACATGTAACTATTCTTCAGAATATTTAGTCTCTAATTTGATTTCTTTAAAATGTAAAGTTGAGACACTTTTATATATTTTCCCCTGAGTAGCGAGACAATGAATATCTGTGTTCATCACCAGCAATTAGCGGTAAAGATCCAGAATCCGTCCTCATAGGTTCCAGATAAGCCCCGGTTACATTTCCCATAACTTGCTGGCTATGGAATGATTGACCATTCCCAGCAATTATCTACAATGCTCTGGAAAACCTTCTATGAGTTTACGCTTTGTTGGTTGTAATTATTTTCTTTCTATTTTCAGGTTCATTATTGGAACAGTGAGATTTCTCTAAATATTGTCATCTCATCCACCTGTGATGGAGGTAAGAACGAATCTTCCAGTATTGTCAGCAATCAATAATAAAAGTGAATTTTACAATATTGAGAATCTGGAGTCTCTAATTTAGTCTTTTATTGAGTTTTATCATTTAAAGATTAAATACTTTTATATATTTTGCCTTTTTCCACCACCGTGTAGGGAGACAATCAGTTTACGTCTTCATCACAAGCAGCGAACAGCAAACATTCAGAATCCACCTCTTCTGATGGACACAAAGCTTCTGACGGGCGTTTTCCAGGTAAATTTTTTGGTGCTTTTCCTCCAATCATTCTTGTTTTCAAGAAGTGCAACAGCGAGGACAGTGTGAGCAAGGTGTCATAACAGAAGAAATGCAATATCGGTTTTATTACTGCATTTATTTGTTCTAATTATTATTATTTTTTCTTGCTGCACAATTTTTAAATTCTGTCTGAGAAAGGAAGGAAATGATGAAAGTTATCAGCCTACTGCTGCGGAGGAATCTCCAACACACAGTCTGACGGGCGAGATGAGCCCCTCTGACATGGCATGCCGTATAGATCTGTTGTGAGTGCTCTCACCATAGCCGTATGGCTCATGTCACATTTATCTCACATTACACTATTATTGGCAGCTTCCTATTTCCAATCTCCACATTGGTCTTCTTTGTAGACAATATATAATGCAATATTTCAGGTCTATTTCACCTTCAGCTGATGACCAGGAATACAATGCTGAAGTTCCTTCTCGGAGTTTGTTTCTTTTGATCACCAGTACCTTTTGTCAAGTTTTTTATAAACATCTTTTAATTGTTTTCAGGTTAATGAGAAAGGTGACTTATCGCTTCTACACAGGCATGACACATCGTGGAAGAAAACGGTGAATTCCGGCACCGACCTGCGCTGAGAACAGTTTCCAAGACCTGGAGAATCTCTACAAGTGCTTTATAATCAGAGCTGCCCAGCAATGGATATGGCGCTGGACATTTGAACTTCAATAGTCATCAATTGCTTTTTTTTTCTAATTTTTCTGAGTTAGATATAAATACCATTAAAAAATGAATATATTAATTCTTTCCAGTTTGGGATTTTTGTTCTGCAAAACGATGGCTGTTGATAAACATATTACAATCAATGTTGTCTACTTGTGATATTCAGCCATAATCCGCCTCGAACAATCGAGAGGAGCGGAGCTTTGTCTGCTGCTGTTAAACTGATAAATGCAGCTGTCAATCTGTGAGAGTTGCATTTCACCCCTTAACGTCTAATGACGGACACAGTCCATCATGGCTGGGTGTCAGTTTCCGCACCAGGACGGACAGTGTCCATCATGCATGTAAAGTGTCACTAAAACTTGCAAACACCCAGTGATAGTTCACCGCCGGCAGATGTGTATGACAGCTGAGAGGCACGGAAAGAGGTGCAGACACCAGTAGTGTAGTTACCAGGGGGGCAGAGGGTGTTGTTGCCTCGGGCCCCTTGCTTTGAGGGGGCCCACCCAGAGCTACTGCCACTGAGTATACCAACTGAGTTGTAATCAGGGTTACCGGTTAGGGGCCCACTCAGATTTTTCTCCCCCCCGAGCTGAATCCCTAGCTCCGCCTCTGGCAGGGACCCATGCTGTCGGTCCCCACACCCAGATCGCTGTAATCGGGCAGTCAATCTGACAGACCGCTCACAGCATGACTGCGCAGGAGATGCTGAAATATCAGACCTCCCTGCCCGATCAGAGGAGAAGCTCGGTGCTGACAGTGCCAGAGCTGCTGCTGTTAGAAACTTGTGTGAAATCTAGAATCAATTTTTATCCCACTCCCAGTGGCACCCCAGTCTTCCTGTCCGTCCTCCCATCTCCTCTGTTATATATATATATGAAAGAGATTGAGATGGCTGCACATTTCTATTCGGCAGATGAGGCTTACGCCATGATCTGTTCGGATACAGACAGTGCCAGTGAAATGGCCGAGCAGTTTTTGCTGATGTCGTCCTCGCCCACACTCAGATCATAGTGGTCAACTGATGTCCTGTACGACACCCCTATGTTCAAAGAGGTAATGGCCTGGTGACGATTTGAGAGCATTCTTCAATTTCTACATTTTGCAGAAAATGCAAATTGCCCCCCTTCCAATGACCCCAGCTCTTTACAAAATCAGGCCCCTAATAAATTATTTTAACAATAAATTTTCTCAGACATTTACCACAGAAGAAATATTTCTGTGTGGACGAGTCCCTGGTCGTTTTCAAGGGCAGGCTGCATTTCAAGCAGTACTTGCCGAATTAAAGGTCCAGATTCGGACTGAAAATATATAAGTTGCGTGAAAGCGACTCTGGCTACATACATAAATTCCGGGTCAGGGCCGGCTCCAGGTTTTCATGGGCTCCGGGCGAAAGAGTCTAAGTGGGCCCCTTTAACACATTCCACAATTCATGATGCACAGATACGGCAGAGAAATATAGGTATCGTACAATGCCAAAGATTTCACTTCTTACATTACATGAGTGATATCTATTGTAAATTCTACAATAGCTCAGAAACCAGACAGTATAGTCCTCCATACAGTATTATGGGCACCACATAGTGCTCCGTACAGAATAATGAGCCACATATACTGCTCCATACAGAATAATGGACCCCATATAATGCTTAACATAGTATAATGAACCTCATATATTGCTCCATAGAGAATAATGAGCCCCATATATTGCTTCATACAATATAATGAGCCTCATATAATGCTCCAAACAGTATAATGAGCCCACATATTGCTTCAAACAGAACAATGGGCTCCACATATTGTACCATACATAATGGGCCCCATATAATGCTCCATACAGTATATTATGGGCACCATATAATGCTCCATACAATATATGATGGGTCACACATATAATGCTCCATACAGTATATAACGAGCCCAATGTATTACTCCATATTTGATGGGCCACATATATTACTCCATATATAATGGGTGCACACTAGTCATCACGTCCTCTGATCTGAAACGTCACAGTCAGAAGACACGGAAGTCGCTGCAGAGGAGGAACGGGGAGAGGTAAGTATTGCAAGTATCATGGCCCTGAGCAAGCGACGGGGGCTCACTTGTGGGGGCTGGCACTTGACCTTAATAGCTCGCCGGTGTCCCCGACAGCGAATGAGCCCCCCGACCTGCTCAAGCACTTGCCCAGGTGCTGATACCGTCCCTGATTACGACTATTTTTATATCTATATACACTGCTCAAAAAAATAAAGGGAACACTTAAAAAACAACTTAAATAACTCCAAGTCAATCACACTTCTGTGAAATCAAACTGTCTACTTAGGAAGCAACACTGATTGACAATCAATTTCACATGCTGTTGTGCAAATAGAATAGACAACAGATGGAAATTATTGGCAATTATCAAGACACCCTCAATAAAGGAGTGATTCTGCAGGTGGGGACCACAGACCACATCTCAGTACCAATGCTTTCTGGCTGATGTTTTGGTCACTTTTAAATGTTGGTTGTGCTTTCACACTCATGGTAGCATGAGACAGACTCTACTACCCACACAAGTGGCTCAGGGAGTACTGTTCATCCAGGATGGCTCATCAATGTGAGCTGTGGCAAGAAGGTTTGCTGTGTCTGTCAGCGTAGTGTCCAGAGGCTGGAGGGGCTACCAGGAGACAGGCCAGTACACCAGGAGACGTGGAGGGGGCTGTAGGAGAACAACAACCCAGCAGCAGGACCGCTACCTCCGTCTTTGTGCAAGGAGGAACAGGAGGAGCACTGCCAGAGTCCTGGAAAATGACCTCCAACAGGCCACAAATGTGCATGTGTCTGCAAAAACGGTTAAAAGCCGACTCCATGAGGATGGTTTTAGTGCTCGACGTCCACAGACGAGGGTTGTGCTCACAGCTCAACACTGTGCGGCCCTCCAAAGAAATGCCACCCCACACCATTACTGACCCACTGACAAACCGGTCATGCTGAAGGATGTTGCAGGCAGAAGATCGCTCTCCACGGCGTCTCCAGACTCTGTCACATCTGTCACATTTGCTCAGCGAGGGTGGACTTATGCACAGTTTTGAAATGGCTACTTTTCTGGCTATCTACATGCTGCAGCACACTTTGAATAGACACCGGGAGAAGGTGGTGGTCCCAGAGGAAGAGGTGGAAGCAGAAGATCATAAAAATAATAATTTTATTTATATAGTGCCAACATATTCTGTAGCAATTTACATTTTAGAGGGGACTTCTACAGACAATAGATTTTACAGCATACCAAGAGGAATGAGGGCCCTGCTCGCAAGATTACAATCTATGAGGAAATAGGGGAGACACGAAAGGTGGATGGTAACAATTGCTTTCATTGTTCTGACCAGACATAATGTAAGAAATCAAGTGTTCATTTAACGCTGCATGAACCAGATATCAGTCAGAATATGTAAAAGGACAGAGGGCTATTAAATTCATAAAGTGTGTGAGAACATCATGCGAGGAACCTGGTTATGAAGAAAATTTTGAATGGGCAACACAGGGATAGTTAAATAAATGTGTTGAGGTGGTAGGCCAGTATGAAGAAATGCGTTTTAGGGCACGCTTTAAACTGTGGGTATTGGAGATTAATCAAATTTCTAGGTAGTGCATTCCAAAGAATTGGTGCAGTACGTTAGAAGTCTTGGAGAGGTTCTGATTATTGAGGATGTTAACTTCACATCATTAACAGAATGGAGGGCACAGGTAGGGTGGTAGACTAAGAAGAGGGAGGAGATGTAGTGTGGTGCTGAGCCGTGGAGTGCTTTGTGGGTGAGAGTGATAAGTTTATATTGAACTCTGGAGTGGATGGGTAACCAGTGTAATGACTGGCTCAAGGTAGAGGCATCGGTGTCACAGTTGGTGAAGTCAAGGGATAACAATATCTCTAGGATCCGGACAGTCATTACACAGGCGGGTGCCATGGAAGGGGTTCATGGTTCCATACAAACTGTTACTGAACGGGCAGCAGCCACAGGACAAATGGAGGAGTATGAGGAAGAAGAGTTAATGGGCATGCAACAGTCAGGAGATGAAGTGGACAATGATCCCCTCTCTGTTGTCTCTAATTTGAGGAAGGGGACGGAGGAAGCAAGCTTGAGTGTTAACTCGCCACCCACACAGCATGGACATGGACTTCATGGAAGAACCTGACACAGGAGCGCCTTCTTGCTGTACTATCTGCATCATCATGCCCTTATATTTAGGATTAGAAGTAGTACTGACTACTGGGTTGTCATTCTGTCAGATCCACAGTACAAGAGTAAATTTTGCCAGAGGCGTTCCCCCCTTGTAAGGGATGCGCGCATGCTGGAGTATTATATAAACACGCTTGTAGACAATCTTAAGAGTGTTTTTTCCCAAGACAGCAGTGAGGTACACAATGTGCATCGCAGTTATAGACTTCCAACCCCGGGAATGTTGAGTTGTCAAAGGAAAAATATTAGCAGCTTCAGCGTACGTGGCATAAGCAAATTCTGTGTGTCATTTCACATATTTTTTAGACCAGCTCATGCACCAGCAGAACAGAATACAGGTCTGACACAATGTAAACGACTAACGGAGAGGAAGGTGCAGGAGTATCTCGAGCTCAATATCAATGCCATCAGGTGGAATTTGGACCCATTTGCATTTTGGTATTCAAAAATGGAAGAGTGGCCTGAGCTCGCCTGTCATGCCTTGGAGGTTTTGTCATGCTTGGTAGCCAGCATTCTCTCAAAACGTGTCTTCAGTGCTGCTGGTGGTCTCCTGAGACATAAGCGCATCTGGCTATCCCCTGAAATTGTAGACTTCCTAACTTTCATCAAGATGAACAAGTCATGGATTTCCAATGACTTTTGCATTCCAGTCGCAGACATGGCAGACTAGGCATGGTGTCATTTTTAGTGTCATGCATTGATTTTGCGCTATTGCAGTCTGACACATTTATTGTGGCTTCTGTGCCTACTGTTGCTACTGCTGCTGAAGTTACAAACAATTTTTTTAAATGTGGAGACTGCAAGTTTGGTCTCCATATGGTGTGTTGCCTGTAGTGGAAGGGGTGTCACAGCACAATTATACTATTTCTACTCTGGGAAAATTGATGCCACTTTAGTGGTTGTGACAATAATTTTTTGAAATGTGGAGACTCCAAGTTGGGTTTCTGTCTGTTGGGTTGTCTGTAGTGGAAAGGGAGTCAGGGCCCATTATATTATTTTGGGGAAATTGATGCCACTTTAGTGGTGTGGGACAATATTTTTTTGAAATGTGGAGACTCCAAGTTGGGACTCCATCTGGTGGGTTGCCTGTAGTGGAAGGGATGTCAGAGGCCCATCATACTGTTTCTACTCTGGGAAATATAATGCAACTTTAGTGGTGTGTGACAACAATTTTTGGAAATGTTTGTACTCCAAGTTGTGTCTTTATCTGTTGGGTTGACTGTAGTGGCAGGGGCATCAGAGGGTCGTTATACTATTTCTACTCTGGGGAAATTGATGCCACTTTAGTCGTGTAGGACAATTATTTTGTGAAATGTGGAGATTCCAAGTAGCGTCTCCATCTAGTGGGTTGCCTGTAGTGGAAGTGGTGTCAGAGGCGCATTATACTATTTCTAATATGGGGAAACTGATGCCATTTTAGTGGTGTGTGAGAATATTTTTTATACATGTGGAGACTCCAAGCTGGGTCTTCCTCTGGCGTGTTGCCTGTAGTGGAATAGTTGTCAGAAGCCCATTGTACTGGTTCTACTCTGGGGAAATTGATGCCACTTTATTCGTGTGTGACAATAATTTCTTGAATGTTTGCACTCAAAGTTGGGTCTCCATCTCGTGGGTTACTTGTAGTGGAAAGGATGTCAGAGGCCCATTGCTCTATTTCTATTTTGGGGAAATTGATACCACTTTATTGGTGTGTAGCAATTTTTTTTAAATGTTTGCACTACAAGTTGGAATTAGAGATGGTGTATTTCACCATGGATGGAAGACACCCCTTGTCAGAAAGGGAAAAGAGAAAACTAACAAAGGACACAGGCAGAGGCGCACATGAATGACAGTGGTTAGAGAGGTGTTAGTATTTTGATATTTAGGCTAAATATTGGTGAATAAACGTGAATTGTCAGCTCTGCTCATGGACCTTAAGGAAGAAGTTGTTCTTCATTTGTATCTGGATCCTCAGTGAAATGTAACAAATGTTTACAGATCTCTGAAGTCAACACTTACTTTCTGACCAGAATGGTTTTCTACATTTGCATAACTTGAAGCTCACGGGCCCCACATTTAAAAGCTCCAATGGGGTTCTATACCAGGGACAGGAAATTATTCATTTGAGGAAAGCGTTTGCAAATATCCAGTTAGGAGAAGGAGCCACCACTCCTTCTGGGCATGAAATTCCACAAAGGCTTAGAACACGGTGGAGCAGGAGTTCCTATGTAGGGTAATGAAGTAGTTTGGGTTTGGTGAGAATTTTACAAGTTGGATCCAAGGCCGGAACAAGGTATTTTGGTGCCGTAGGCAGATGAAGCCGATGGTGCCCCCCCTCCGATGAACTTTCAGTCCCTAAGTAAAGGAATGGGTCAGAGACTAAAGCGACAGGTCCCCTAACGCCCCTCTCCTTTCCTTCTGATGGGTTAAGTAGCAAGCTGTTAAGACTACTATCAATAGAATTGCTACCTTTTTTACTCAAAAATACCAGCAAAAGTAAAAAGAGTGATGTGATGTACTTTCGAGAAGTGGCTCAACAGGGAGTATTTTTTTTAAGATAGGTATAGAATCATTCATTGTTTAAGGACCATTAATAGAATACAAATAGCTATATTCATCCCTGACAGCCTATATTGTAAATCTCAGACCCAGTGATGGTCATGGAAACTAATATAGCTTAACTATAATGGGGGCTGTTTGCTTTCAGTTAAGATGTCCAGCATTTGGAAGACATCATAATAGAAACTAAACAGACCCTGTTATAGATATAGGGATATATATGATGATTTTACTCCCATCAGGGTAGTTCTGGTGCCGTATTTCTGTATTGATGGTGCTTCTGCTGATGTATTCATGTATGGATGGTGGTTCTAACAATGTATTTATGTAGTAATGAATGTTCTGGTGACTGATTCATAACCAGAACCATCATCAATATAAAACCAAAATCATCCTCACTACATAAATTGAACACCAGAGCTATCACTAGTACATACATACGGCACCAGAACCATCATTAGTAAATAACTATGTCATTAGAACTTCCATCAGTAAATGAATATGGCACCAGAACCACCATCAGTAGATAAATGCATCACCAGAAAGCTCATCAGTACAGGACTACATCACCAGAACCACTATCAGTACATTAATGTGTCACCAGAACCACAGCCAGTGAAATAAGTACAACATCAGCACCATTATCTACATAATTACGGCACCAGAACTGTAAGGAAAACACACGAGAGGAGAGATGGGGGATACGGAGCTTACACAGCCACAGCTCTCTGGCGCCCCCTTACCCTCAGGTCAGTCAGGGAACTCCACCTAGGTTAAGTAGTCGCCGGAGAGGCTGCCCTGTCATGTACTGGTTATCAGGGCACTCTGCAGTGATTGCTGTATATATATATCACCAGTCCCAGTCCGGGAATATATATATACAGTATATATAAAAACCTCCGGTCAGTCACTGCCAGCATCCCCCAATAACATCAGAACAGTATGCTGCCACCAGTTCCTCATTAGATATAAGCCCAGTCCGTTTAAAAGCTTATATCGGGTCAGAAACCAAACCCAGGAAGCGTATAAGTACTAGCCGAACTCACGGATGTGGGAAATCGGGTTTCCAGATAAAAGAGCAGCCCAGGATTAATTGATATTTTAATTGCTGAAAGGCTCATTAGATAATACAATTATATACAGAGTAATATACAGATATTACAGCCAAAAGTACAGATAAAAGTAGGGTACAGGTATGGGGAGTGCAGTCAGCTGTATGTGCCACATTTCTTACCACTTGTGGATAAGGGAAGTTCTGGTATCCACAGGCACCTTGTTAGCTCCTGGTCCGTCTCCACACGTGACGTGACGTGGCTTCCATGGCAGAACCAAGACAAAGGCTAAATGTGTGCAGCTAGCTTTTTAACCCCTAGCTCGCCCCTCCAATATTTGCCATTGTCCCTCTGGGTTGGACTGAATTCTGCTCCCTTGAACTCTAGCTAAAATAAATCCCAATATTTAGGCTGAGTCATAACTTCCTAGCGGGAGGTTCAAATCAACGACTGCCATGTCAGTGCGTTCGTTGGGTCTGGAAAGATATTGAGAGTCCAAACTTGGGTCGGCTAAGTGGTTCTGGAGAGCCAGTCTCGATGCTTAGTATCTGGGGCAACTAGAAATATATGAGACAATGGTACTCTCATAATTCATCTCTAGGTGTTGGTGACGCTCAGTCTAGATCTTCCTTTGGTGTTGGCCACCTTGCACAAAAGATAGCAGGCGGTTCTAGCTCTTGCCGTCATTAACACGTGGCCTCTAATTCTCTGACCAAATGGTGAAGTTCTGTTCTTTTGGGGATTTGTGTACTTATCCCAAGGGTGGGGGGCCACTTCAGGAGTGGAGGAAGATCTCTGGACAATATATTGGGCCTGAATAGTACATCCAAAATGGAGTCTCCCTCATCCCTCACTTGGGGCTGTTTGCTTTCAGTTAATATGTCCAGCATTTGGAAGACATCATAATAGAAGCTAAACAGACCCTATTATAGATATAGGGATACATATGATGATTTTACTTCCATCATGTTAGTTCTGGTGCCGTATCCCTTGTGAGAATCAGGGAGGAATAGTGGATGAGGGCAGGTATATCTCGCCCAGATACCTTTCCTATGTGGCCTAGTCTGGTCAGTATCTCACCTGGTGACTAATGAATAATGGGAAGCGGATATAAAAGGAGGCCAGGTGGTGTGTTAGTAGCTCAGCCTGGGGAACACAGAGAGCCTGTCTGTGTGAGCGACACTTGTGAGTGAAAGCTGTGCTTACGGTAATGCTGGTTTGGGTGGCTGGGAGAAGCCCTCCAGTTGGTAGTTAGTACGGACCCTGTTTAGTTAGTGTCGGACAGACAAGGATTTGTTTTTTGTTTATTTTCCTGTATGTTTTGCTTTCACCTGAAATAATCCTGACCCAGCGTCAGTTATGTCCGAAACCCGGCTGTGCACCTGAGTTTCATGCTAAACCCACGTGACCTTTGACCACAGCAAAGGTGATCCCGGAGTGTTTTATCACACCCTGTATTGATGGTGCCTCTGGTGATATATTCATGTATGGATGGAGGTTCGTATAATGTAGTGATGAATGATCTGGAGATTGATTCGTAACCAGAACCATCATCAATATGAAACCAAAATCATCATAAGTACATAAATTGAACACTAGAGCTTTCACTAGTACATACATACGGCACCAGAACCATCATTAGTAAATAACTATGTCACTACAGCCTCTATCAGTATATGAATATGGCACCAGAAACACCATCAGTAGATAAATGCATCACCAGAAAGATCATCAGTACAGGACTACATCACCAGAACCACTATCAGTACATTAATGCGTCACCAGAACCACAGCCAGTAAATAAATACACCACCATTATTATCTACATAAATATGGCACCAGAATCATCACTGGTAAATAACTGTCACTAGAGCCACTATCAGTACATGAATACAGCCCAATAGCCAGCATCAGGAGATAAAGGCATCACCAGAATCATCATCAGTACATGAATACATCACGAGAACCACAGCCAGTAAATAAATACAACATCAGCATCATCATCAGTGTATGTGTACACCACCAAAACTATCACTAGTACATGAATACATCACCAGAACCACCATCAGTACTGTTGGGGTGATCTCGTAATGTGAGATCTTAGTGACTGCCTGCCCCTGACCTGATAAATATGAGCCGAATGCATGCATAGAAGACGGACATCAGACACAAGGTCAGGTGTGCTCCTCTCTTGGCCAGAGCTGTCACAGAACTGACTTTATTAGTATAAACAAAAGACCATGTAATAGGCAGGAAAAGGGCATTGCTCAGCTTCTCCGGAGCCATTGTACCAGTCTGTATAAGGTCCGTGCTAAGTCTATTCCACATATGGTCTTCAGTGTATCCTCATCACATTCCAAGGATTCCAGGGCATAGTTCCAGCATATAGACACCACCTTGCCACACCACGTCTGAACTAGCTTATGTTAGATTAATAATTGATTTCATTAGCCGTTCTCTCCTTCACAGTACAGCAATAAGTTGTATTGTCAAGTCAGGCCCATATACCGTATATACTCGCGTATAAGCCGAGATTTTCAGCCCATTTTTATGGCTGAAAGTCCCCCTCTCGGCTTATACGCGAGTCATATATGCCAGGGGGTCGTGGGGTGGGGCGGGGGTGTCAGATCACACTGAGCCCCTCTGGCATGGTCTCTGCAGCCCCCCTGCTTGTCCCACTGTCTCAGGCTCCTTACTTCAGCGGTCATGTGGTACTGCTCATTAAAGTCATGAATATGCGCATATTTCTGACTTTAATGAGCGGTACCACGTGACCGCTGAAGGAAGGAAGGGAAACCTTCGGAGAATGGGGCTGCAGAGACCACGCCAGGAGGGGGAAGTATACACGATATTCACCTGTCCCCATTCCAACGCTGCTCACCGCTGTCTGCCGCATCCTCTGTTAGTGACATTCAGGCAGCAGAGGGCGCGATGACATGGTTACTGCACGCTGTGCCCTCTGCTGCCTGAACATCACTGATGGAGGACACGGCAGACACCGACACCTGTTCCCCAGTGAAGGAGAGGTGAGTATGTCTTTTTTTATTTGCAGCAGCATATGGGGTATAATCTATGGAGAAGCATATGGTGGCATAATCTGGGGGCAGCATATGGGGGCATAATATATGGAGAATTTTATGTAGCAGCATATGGGGCATAATCTATGGAGCACCTTATGGGGCAGCATATGGGGGCATAATCTATGGAGCATCTTATGGGGCAGCATATGGCGGCATAATCTTTGGAGCAGCATATGGGGCCTATTCTATGGAGCAACTTATGGGGCAGCATATGGAGGCATAATCTATGGAGCATCTTATGGGGGCATAATCTATGGAGCATCTTATGGGGGCATAATCTATGGAGCATCTTATGGGGCCTATTCTATGGAGCATCTTATGGGGCCATTATTAACCTTTGTGCAGCATTATATGGGGTGTATTTTGTATGGAGCATTTTATGGGGCCATCATAAACTATATGGAGCATTATATGGGGCTCCTGATTCAATATGGATGTTCAAAAACATTTAATCTACTGATGTCTCAATTACAGTAATTTTACTTTTATTGGTATCTATTTTTATTTTTGAAATTTACCAGTAGCTGCTGCATTTTCCACCCTAGGCTTATACGCGAGTCAATAAGTTTTCCCAGTTTTTTGTGGCAAGAGTAGGGGGGTCAGCTTATACACGGGTCGGCTAATACACAAGTATATACGGTACATTTGGTATTCAATTAAATTAAATGATTATTAAGAAAAAATCAAGACAATTAATGCAGGGGTGAGAATAAATTACCAAAAAGAAGGGGCAACACAAGTAGTCTATTGCACAGATATTATGCACTTCAATGTACTATGGCTACATAGGATGTAATATGGTTGTAAAAAGAATTAATAAGCCACAAAAAATAAGAAAATTGATATACTGATATTATACATAATCATAAAGTGCAAATGGTGAAAAAATCATTCATAAAAAGCACAAATTTGTAAAGACCAATCTATATATAAAAAGTGCAATGTGCAGAAATTCATAGATAGTGGGCTTAGGCACAAGTTTGTAAAGACCAATACATATATAGAGTGCAATATGCACGAATTCATAGACAGTGGGCTTAGGCACACAACCTAATAAATGTATATCACTAATTCAACAAATGACTAGTGTAGATAGCCATGTGGGCAGAGATAAATATATGTCACAACAGATAAACATTTAAATAAAAATGCTCAGTGGCAGGTTCTAAATAGAGGTGTCCAATGACAATTAGTCATATATGCGGCTGCAAGTAAAACTGTATTGAAAAGTACATATACATGTGCCAAAAAATTGCACTCAATCAATATCTTATGCCAATGTGTGATAGATCCCCAGGATGCGCCAGTCCCCGACGCGCGTTTCGGCGTCTGTCTTCGTCAGTTTTTTTTCGTTGTGATATGATTTGATATCCGATTTGTCCTTATTTGTCTTATATTGTCCATTTGTGCTTTGATAAGGCTTATTATATAATTTTTAACACCATTTATAATTTTCCTTAAACCTGCACCTTTGACCTTGGTATTTTGTTGAACCATATACATTTGGATCTCATGAACCAACAACTCCCAATATGTATTAAACAATGATAAGGAGATGCTGGGAGTGGTTGTTATCAGTCATTATCAGACTGCGGACCATGCAGGAACCACAATACTGATGAAACGCAGGCATATGTAAATGCTTACATCCAGGTACCTAATAGGTGACATCTTCTCTGATTGAGTGGTTTCTTTCTTCTTATTTCCATCTTGACCAGATGCCATGATGACTTTTCACATCCACAGCTGTTCTCTGCAGACTTCTCTCTTCTCCAATCTTCTGGAGCACATCCCCACATGGTGACCTTAAAAGTCAAAGTGTTACTAGATTGCCTTCTGCACAAAGATATTTGTCCATACTATGCCCTAAATAAGCCTCCTATGGTGTATGGCCTCTACACTGTCTGCCGTACTAATCCACAACCACATTACTGTGTGCCATTATCAGCTATAACTGCTACAATGTCATTTTTTCTTCTCCAGCCAGATGGCGTCGCCGTCAGGATATGTGCACATGATGCATATTTGCTGCGGATCCGCCGCGGATTTTTCTGCGTAGAAACGCTGCAGATCCGCACTGTGATTTACAGTACAATGTAAATCAATGGGGAAAAAAAATCCTGTGCAGAAAAATCAGTGCGAATTTGCTGCGGGTTTAAAAGAAGTGCATGTCACTTCTTGTCTGCGGTTTTGCAGCAGTTTTCCATTTGCTCCATTCTACAAAACCGCAGGTGGAAAACCGCACAAAAAACGGAAGAAATCCACAGGAAAAATGCCGGTCATTAAATTCGCGGGAGGATCCGCACCGTGTGCACATGGCCTCACCTGCACAACAGCAGCTATTGGATCTCTATACAAACCGATATCTGCTGCTGCGCAGGCTCCCCGGCGCCATTTTCAAAATGACTTTCTTTTTTTTCCCTCGCTCAAGTAAATCTGCAAAAGGCATTCAGTGCACAGTAACCATGCGACTATGATGAAGCGCATTTATCATGCAAACTGCGGGGCAGGGCAGTGAGAGATCAGTGGGGGGTCAGTAGTCTGCATTATGAATATCTCATCGGAGCACCACATACATGAACCCCGTCCTAGGGCACGAGAATCTCAATAATATGAAGCTGAAAATGAAGATTAAGAAACAGCCACAAGACGGCTTTCATCAACCAAGGCATCATTTTATTCAGTATAACAGCACCGACCTGACATTGTGTGTAGGTCACTATGCACAATCCTGCTGACAGGTTCCCTTTAAGTAGGCGGCTTTATATGACAAGAGTGGATTTCGTTAGGAAATGCATAAGGCAAAAATGGAGCATTACAGAACAGAAGAAATTAGTAAAGAGAGTGATAAAATATGACGGTGTGGTTTTGCTCCTCTCAGAATTTTGAAAATTGTGTGAACAATTGGAAAAAAAATGTGGAGAGCATTAAACCTCGGGGGAGAGATAATCAACAGCTTAAACATCAGTGAGTTTTTTATTTTTATATATTTGCTTATGTGGGTTTTTCATTATTATTTTTTCTGAACAATTAGAAAAAGGTTGGGAGTGAAGGAATTAGGCCGGGGTCTCACTCGCGAGTGCAATGCAAGAAAAGTGTGCGAGTCTCTCGCCTCAATCCCCGGCACTGCCACCGGTGGCTCGGAGCAGAGCGTTCAACTGCAAAGAAATACATGCAGCCGCACACTCCGGTCCCGAGTTCCAGCGGTAGTGCCAAGTATTGAGGCGAGAGACTCTCGTGAGTTTCTCGCATTGCACTCGGAAGTGTGACCCGGCCTTAGGAAGATTGTTGTTTTTATCGGATTTCCTCTTTTTGTATCTGTACAGTATGTTTTGTACAATAAGGTTGTAAAATTCAAAAAATGAGCAAACAATTGCAGCATTCTAATGATGTCACAATGGGCTGGAGGCTATAGAATGCCCCGTTACCCAGGGTTCCGTTGAGGGTTTTAGTAGGCGTTTGTGGAGAGAGGAGTGTTGTGAGCGACTTGTGCAAATATGATGCCAAGAAAGCGATTTAAGAGTATTATAGTTCTCTGTGATACCGAGGACAGCAGCGATGATGACGATTTACATCAGGTGAGCATCATTTTATATTCTTAAATAAATAAAAAATATTTGTGATAAAAGTTCAAGAAAAGATGGTGGGACAGAAAATAGCGCTCCAAGTAGATGAGGCGATAACTCGGATCATGATTGCAGAGTAAAGACTGCGTCACTTGTAATATTTGTGACAATATGTCCATGTACTGGATACATAACATTGTATGAAGACACAAAAATGTCACCACCGCCCCTATCCATAGCCTAACCATAAGTGTCCCATACCCCCGCTATACTCTGTACGTGGAATAAGCACAATGGAGACCACACTCATATCGCTGCCCACCTGTAATCAGTGGAATATGGGGTAAGATTATAGATTGGAGATGTTCATGGTTATAGATTCTATCTGACATGTTTGCCATTTTTTCAGTCTCATCGAAGAAAGAGGCCAATACCGAGGTCTCCAGGCCAAGATAACACCACTGGCTTCAATTCGGGCCCGACTCCGAGTTTACCAGGTACTGTAACCCTAATCTAGTGAAGTCTCTGATGTATTAATAAGCCATTGTAGTCACCGGGTGCAGATCACCTGCACATTGTGGTCAGGGCTTGGATTTATCGTTATTATTCGTCTATGGTAGAGTTTATAGCAAACATTTCTGTTCAGCATTTGGTCAGGAATATTCATGCAGGCGTTATAAAGTCAGCTAGAAATGGGATTTGGGGATTGCTTCTCATGGTGGCCATGTACAGGGCAGATTACTGTAGCTGAAGGTGATTGTTTTGCCCCATGTACCTATAGGGAAACACTGGATAATTTATTAGGATTTATTTCTTTTGATATTGAGCCTCGGTCGTTGCTATTACAATATTCTAATAAGAGAGTTATATTGTGTTTCCCCCACAGATCTGAGTTTACCACCAACAGATCATGGTCCGGACAGTACCACCTGGTAAGACACGTTTCCTCCATTACTAAGTACAAGATGGGGATTAATGATTAATGATGGCTCATTACCTGTTACATTTATTCCACAGCTCCGATGACATCATTATTGATGATGATGATTCCAATAGGACAGGAGCTTCCACGTATAATAGTAAGTTATCATTTCTAGACACAATCCAGGGTTATGTAATTGTAGAAAGAACACTGAATCTTCTGTACTGTCACAGACCAACTGCCATAATTTAACAATTAAAGGCAAATTGTAGAAGGGTCTGTGCATTTTTAAATGAAAGATACATTAAAGGGATAATCCTATCTCAGATAAGCTTTATTGGTGTGGGTCCAATGTCTGGGACATTTCCATATTGGGAGAACATTTGTTTTCAGAATTTGGTGAGGAACATTATGAATACATTCGCTCTAAAGTCAGCCAGAAATGGGGTTTGGGGATTTCTTCTCATGGTGGCCATTCACAGTGCGGGTTACTGTAGGTGAATGTTTTGTTTTGCCCCATGTACATATAGGGGAACACTGGATACTTTATTAGGATTTCTTTTGATACTGATCCTCAGTCTTTGCTATTACAATAGTCTAATAAGATATTTATGTTGTGTTGCCCCCACAGATCTGATTTTACCAACTTCAGATGATCCGGATAGTTCCATCAGGTAAGGCTTCCATCTCCTCCATTACTAGATACATGATGGGGATTAATGACTAATTTTGGCTCATATTCTGTTACATTCATTCCACAGCTCCGATGACATCATTATTGATGATGACGATTCCAATAGAGCAGCAACTTCCATGTATAATAGTAAGTTATCATTTCTAGACACAATCCAGGTTTATGTTATTGTAGAGGTAACAATGACTTTTCTGTACTGTCACAGGTCAGCTTCCAAATCTAACAATTACAAGGGCGCTGATCAGGAGTTGGAACAGCGAGCCACCTGGGAAATGTGCTGTAAATGCCAGTGTCAGAGAATGACAGCAGCATTTAACAGGTGAACAGAAGCAGGCAGAGCTCTAATCCACTCTCGGCTGTCAGAGGCAGATGATGGCTGAATGACACAACCATCATCTGTCATGAAAGAGGCGGGCTCAACTCCTTAGCCCTCTCCATTCATTCTCTACTGATGAGCGTCGTACATGGTTGTTAAGGGGTTAAATTACAGATACCTTACAGAGGTAATCCTATTTTACGCATGCTTGATTGGTGTGGATCCTGTGTCTCGGATATTTCCATATTGGGAGAGCACGTCACCGCCATGTTGACTTATGGCCATTGTTATCCTTAGAGAATTTATTACAGATGTGCAGTACATTTGCTTGTGTCTTTTTGGAAACCCAATAGACATCAATGGAGAAATCCCTGCACCAAGGCATCCCACATCTCCATTAAAACCATGGAGGCTACCATGAATCAGCAAATGAGGTGAAAATGGACCCCTACCATTTGAGGGTCCACCCTCCGGCCATTGAGGACATGTTCACTTCTGATCTTGTACTGAGCACATACAACATTACTAAGGATATATTACCTGAGCAACAGGTGGGATAGACATCTGAGAAAGTTTATGGACCCTGATGTTGCTGAACCCCATTATTATATCAGATCCTGATCTGAAGGGAAGATCCTGTGGATTTCTGGTGGTCTGGTCAGCTATGTGTTCTGCTCTGGTCGGATCCCATATTCATAGTCTTATTAGTCCTCTACACTCTATATTTATAGACCCCTCTCTAGTACGGGCTGCATACTAACACGTCTGATTTGAGCCTTATAAACAGTATTTTCACTCTTCCATATTTCTGTACAGATCATTTACCATCTGACAGCGAGGAGAGCTCCGCTACAGAGGAGAGGTAAGTTAGGCCAGATCCATCTACCTCTATATAAAGCCATGAACTAGGCAAGATGTTTCCTTTGGATTTATATATGATTCCTTATCTTTGCCAGGACACCACGATGTAACATCCCCGGCTGTTTCCTGGAAGAAATTATTTCTCCTCCTTCCATCTATGTTACCCACTTCCAGGAAAATAAGGAGGAGCTGGTGGAGCGACTGTACAACTTGTACAACCGGACAGTCTTCGATAATAAGGTATCACATCTTGTCATGAGTTTCTGGGTGATACATGACTTCTCTATTATCTCCCCCTTTAAACAATCAATTCCAAGAAAAATGGCTCTAACTTTCTGAAAGGCAGATTCCTAACCCCATTGTCATGTTTCTGTAATATAGTTATTGAATATCTCAGGTAAATCTCACTTAGTTTGGTGAATGCCGTCATCCTCTTCCCATCTGTGGGACGAGAGGAAACCTTAGATGATCCACCATGCAGAGACAAAAAGATTAGCATTTTTTAACTTGAAGTTCAAAGGATTTTTACATTTATTTATAGAAAACATTTAGTTGATATTTGGACATTTTAGAATAAGGTTATTTTTATTTTTGTTCTCACATCTTGGACTTCTCGGTAGACCCCGTGCCCCATACAAGTAGACCAGTGCTGTAAATCACATATGAGAGTTGGGGACTTTGTAAGATTGGGGGTCAAAGAGTTTACAGATGTAATGGAATTTGTTTTCTTTATTTTAGCTCCCTTTGAAAATGGACATTTTGTGGAGCAAGAGGCTGACAGCATCCGCCGGCCAATGCTGGAATAAGCTGCAGGACAACCACCGTTTCTCATATATTGAGCTTTCTGAAAAAGTCTGCGATTCTGCCGGTAGGTTTCACATCACATCCATCCTACAGCTTCATAAGACAACCTGTATACAGGGCAAAAAAACTGCTACTTGTTATGCAGAACATCTTAGAAACTCATTGTACATACTGTCATAAGAAAAACTAAGTACACCCTCTTTGAATTCTAGTATTTTACATATCAGGAGAAAATAAAAAAAAGTATCAGCTCCATAGAAAGTCCTAAAAGTAGGGAAATACAATCTCAGAAAACAACGTGAAAAAAATATATTGCATCATTATTTATTTAACAAAAAGTAGGCCAAAAGGCAACAACGGTGTGTGATAAAGTACACCGTCGATGCAACTTCAAGTTATTGCTGCTAAAGATGATTCTAAAAGCTACTGATTGATGGGGTGTACTTATTTTTCACTCTCTGCTTCTGCATTTTGAAGTAGGTTTCGGTAAATAAATAATGGCACGGTTGACTTGTCACCTGTTGTTCATCTCATGATGTATTTTGAATTTTGTCCTGCTATGTAAAACCAAATAGTTCAATCAGGGTGTACTCAGATTTTGCCATAACTGTATAACCTCTTGTTTTAGAGCGAGTACGATCCACACTTGCGCATGAGATGTGCCATGCCGCCACTTGGATAATCAACGGTGAACGCAAAGACCACCATGGCTTGTTATGGCAGGCTTTCACAAGAAGGGTAAACCTTATCCATCCCGAGCTGCCAAAAGTGAAGGAATATCACAATTATACCATCAACTACACCTACAAGTACAAATGCCACCGGTGTGATAAAGAGTAAGTGGATTTTATGACCCATCTCCTCCGGACACACAATCACTGCAGAGAGACGTCCGTGCGGTTCTGTTGGTGGAATGCTTTCATACTTTACTACTATCAGAGCGGACTGACGTCTGGGGGGCGGTAGGGTTTAGGATGCTACGTGTTATATTTTCTGTGCTGGGCCAGTTCTTAATATATTGATTTCAATTTGTTCTTTTTAATATAATCCATGGTGTTAATGAACGTTCATTCCAGTCCAGTAACCAATATTCCTCTTATCTTTGCAGAATTGGGCGATTTAGACCAATAGCTGGCAATAAACGTAAATGCCGCCGGTGCGGAGGACGAATGCGACAACTACCCAGCAGCTAAACATGTAACTATTCTTCAGAATATTTAGTCTCTAATTTGGTTTCTTTAAAATGTAAAGTTGAGACACTTTTATATATTTTCCCCTGAGTAGCGAGACAATGAATATCTGTGTTCATCACCAGCAATTAGCGGTAAAGATCCAGAATCCGTCCTCATAGGTTCCAGATAAGCCCCGGTTACATTTCCCATAACTTGCTGGCTATGGAATGATTGACCATTCCCAGCAATTATCTACAAAGCTCTGGAAAACCTTCTATGAGTTTACACTTTGTTGGATGTAATTATTTTCTTTCTATTTTCAGGTTCATTATTGGAACAGTGAGATTCCTCTAAATATTGTCATCTCATCCACCTGTGATGGAGGTAAGACCGAATCTTCCATTATTGTCCGCAATCAATAATAAAAGTGAATTTTACAATATTGAGAATCTGGAGTCTCTAATTTAGTCTTTTATTGAGTTTTATCATTTAAAGATTAAATACTTTTATATATTTTGCCTTTTTCCACCACCGTGTAGGGAGACAATCAGTTTACGTCTTCATCACAAGCAGCGAACAGCAAACATTCAGAATCCACCTCTTCTGATGGACACAAAGCTTCTGACGTGCGTTTTCCAGGTAAATATTTCGGTGGTTTTCCTCCAATCATTCTTGTTTTCAAGAAGTGCAACAGCGAGGACAGTGTAAGCAAGGTGTCATAACAGAAGAAATGCAATATCGGTTTTATTACTGCATTTATTTGTTCTAATTATTATTTTTTCTTGCTGCACAATTTTTAAATTCTGTCTGAGAAAGGAAGTTATCAGCCTACTGCTGCGGAGGAATCTCCAACACCCAGTCTGACGGGCGAGATGAGTCCCTCTGACATGACATGCCGTATAGATCTATTGTGAGTGCTCTCACCATAGCCGTATGGCTCATGTCACATTTATCTCACATTACACTATTATTGGCAGCTTCCTATTTCCAATCTCCACATTGGCCTTCTTTGTAGACAATATATAATGCAATATTTCAGGTCTATTTCACCTTCAGCTGATGACCAGGAATACAATGCTGAAGTTCCTTCTCGGAGTTTGATTCTTTTGATCACCAGTACCTTTTGTCAAGTTTTTTATAAACATCTTTTAATTGTTTTCAGGTTAATGAGAAAGGCGACTTATCGCTTCTACACAGGCATGACACATCGTGGAAAAAAATGGTGAATTCCGGCACCGACCTGCGCTGAGAACAGTTTCCAAGACCTGGAGAATCTCTACAAGTGCTTTATAATCAGAGCTGCCCAGCAATGGATATGGCGCTGGACATTTGAACCTCAATAGTCATCAATTGCTTTTTTTTCTCTAATTTTTCTGAGTTAGATATAAATACCATTAAAAAATGAATATATTAATTCTTTCCAGTTTGGGATTTTTGTTCTGTAAAACGATGGCTGTTGATAAACATATTACAATGAATCATAAACAGAGAGCACAGAGTGACAATTGTGCAGAAATATCCTGCAGTAAAACATATAACAGTAGTCAGCAAGTGCTGATGAAAAGATAACAAATACAGGGTATTTAGTCGATACTTTTTTTTGCAAAAAAATGTATACCAAGCTGCTTCACCGCATCAAGGTAACCCTATTGAAGCAGTCCCTATCTAATGTATTTAAAACCTGAACATGTGAACAGTGTCTAAATGAACAGGATGAAGATAGGCCACTTCCTAGTATGGGCGCGTGGTGTAAGCCAGCTCCTTATGTGCATGTCACACAAGAGAGGGATGGGGTCTATCAAATCATGCATAGGCACGGAAAAAACTGGATTAAAACCACATGTGACATGCACACATATGAACAAGTCGGTAGGACACTGTTCATACCACCCACTGACTCAAACACAAACAGAGAGCACAGAGTGACAATTGTGCAGAAATATCCTGCAGTAAAACATATAACAGTAGTCAGCAAGTGCTGATGAAAAGATGATAACAAATACAGGGTATTTAGTCGATACGTTTTTTTGCAAAAAAATGTATACCAAGCTGCTTCACCGCATCAAGGTAACCCTATTGAAGCAGTCCCTATCTAATGTATTTAAAACCTGAACATGCGAACAGTGTCTAAATGAACAGGATGAAGATAGGCCGCTTCCTAGTATGGGCACGTGGTGTAAGCCAGCGCCTTATGTGCATGTCACACAAGAGAGGGGTGGGGTCTCTCAAATCATGCATTGGCACGGAAAAAAATGGATTAAAAACAAATGTGACATGCACACATATGAACAAGTCGGTAGGACACTGTTCATGCCACCCACTGACTCAAACACAAACAGAGAGTACAGAGTGACAATTGTGCAGAAATATCCTGCAGTAAAACATATAACAGTAGTCAGCAAGTGCTGATGAAAATATGATAACTAGAGTTGAGCGACTTTTGTTTTTTTATGGTCGAGTTTCGTTTCATGAGTCGGGTCGAGCAAGATCGGCCGATTATTGGGAAAAGTCGGGGTCGTCCCGAAACACGAAACCCAATGTAAGTCAATGGGGAATAAAAGTCGGCAGTGAGAGGAGGACAGGAAACACACCTACAGTGCCCATTTGAATGTGGAAAGCATCAATTCTTCTTACTTAAGCTTGTCAACCTTAATTAACTTCATAATACAAGTTACGCACTGAATAATGGGGGTTATTTGGCTAAAGTTGTGGGGGAGTAGGGCTGGCTCCAGGTTTTCATGTGCCTGGGCGAAAGAGCGCCCCTTTAACACATACCACAACTCATCATGCTCCGATACGGCAGAGAAATAGCGGTATAGTACAATGAAAAATACTTCACTTTTTACATCTCATGACGAGGCCCATCTATTTCTCCATACAGAATCATTGGTCCCATATAATGTTTGAAACAGTATATGATGAGCTCCACATAATGCTACAGTATATGTTGGTCCCCATGGATGAAGCTCCACTGTCTTATGGGCCCAAATAATGCTCCAAACATAATGGGCCCCATTTCTAATGCTCTAGTGTATAATGGGCCCTGTAAATGCTGCTCCAGTGTCTGATGTCCACCTTTGGAATGTTCCAGTGTATGGTGGGCCCCATCTATCATTCTCCAGAGTATAGTGCTCCCCAAAAATTGCTGTCCCAACATTGAAAACAATGAAATAAGTCTCCTCGCTAGGGAATCCCTGTACTAGTCTGGACTCCTCGTCGTCTCCATCTTCCATCTCACTGCACAGTATTTCAACCTTGCAAGTGCTGTGATCCTGAGCAAGCAGGGGGGGCCCACTCGTTGGCGACGGCACTGGCACAAGGCCCCTGATAGTACGGTGGAGTGTCTGATGGCGGGTGGGCCGAACCTGCACTTTCATCTGCAGCTTCCTCTTTGTCACCGTGTAAGATGGAACTGTATATGGTAAGGGTAACCTGAGTTTCATCAGGGTCAGATTCAGGCCGTGTAGCGTACGAGGGGAATGTAGTGGTCTGGGTCAATGTACCAGCAGATTCATCGAGCAGTGGCTGGGCATCAGTGCACTTGTGTCGCCCCCAGGAGTACGGTCGCCACAGTGGCATTACCTTCCTCCTAGGGAGTGTGATGTCATGCTTGGGAGCAACGAAGGATCTCTCTAGCAGGTTAATTGATTGGGCGGCGTTATTCCCACGAGTCATGACCCTCCAAACAGTGTTCATGAAGGCAAAGTGTTTGTTTTACGTGGGCAGTATGGTTGCAAAGCTGAACCTTAAAGGAATGTCCAGAAGGGCACCACCAGGAGTGGAGCCTACGGTTAAATTCGACTCCACCTGGGAAACCTCAACCATGCCAGCTACAGAAAAGATGCACACATTGCAAGCTTAATTCCGTTAACGAACGAGACTCCGTCACGCCCCGCGGTCCGAGTCCGGCTTACTAGAGGGACACGTGAGGCTCTGGCACATGAGATTGGCTAATAACTGGTGTGTCATGCCCTTACATGTCCGTGGCTGCATGTGCGCTACACTGAAAAGGCCAGCATGTCGCTTACAGGTGCAGATAACCCGCTGAACAACGTTAGTGATGGGGATCACTGATTACAATTATTACCCGCTAACGATGATTTCCCAGTAAGTGCAGGTCAACCGCAGTTCCGGAATTAGGCCTAACCGTCATTCCTGAAAAAATGAAAAACTTACGTGTGCAAACCACAGGTGCTGTAGCTTGCTTAACAGCTCGCCAGCCGTTCTCACGCCCAGTATGGATTACACATGATTGCACAAAGGTGAGAAAGGGTACCGTATCCCCGGATAACATGTATGGATAGCGTACACATTCAAAATATATGTCTATACATCAGGAGGCAGGATCAGACGGTGTTAGGCCCAGTATGGCTTGCACGTGATTGCACAAAGGTGAGAAAGGGTACCGTTTCCCCGGATAACATGTACGGATAGTAGAGTTGAGCGACTTTGGTCAGATCGGGTTTCATGAAACAAAATTTGTTTCAGATGAAACTCGTCCGACTAGGGCAAAAAAAGTCGGAGTTTCGTCCGAAACCCGACCCCAATGCAAGTCAATGGGAAATAAAAGTCGGCAATGAGCAGATGACATTCATCCAAATAGGTCAAGTCCCAGGAAGAGGTGGACCAAAGCAAGCCATTTTTCTGTCACCCTATGTGTCATCAGGGGAAGGTGGGACAAAATCCTTGGAAACCCATGCATGGTTCATTTTAATGAACGTTAGATCATCCACATTTTGGGTTGACAGACGGGTCCTTTTTTCTGTCAGGATTGATCCAGCTGCACTGGACTCTTTCCGATAGCACACTTGCAGCTGGGCAAGCGAGCTCCTGTAAGGCATATTGTGCCAATTCAGGCCAGGTGTCCAGTTTAGCGGCCCAATAGTCAAAGGGGAATGACCTGTGTGGGAGAACATCGATATGGGAGGAAAAGTAGTTTGTAACCATAGTTGACAACTGCTGTCTCCTGTCACTTTCCATCGATGCAGTATTACCAGTTGTGTGAGCGGTACTTGAAAAATCAGTCCACAACATTGTCATGAAACCCCTGTCTCCAACGCCACTTCTGCTGTGTGCACCACGAACACCTCTGCCAAGCTGCCCCCGGCCCGTACGGCTCGTATGACAACCATCACCGCTGCTGTGTGCTGGGAATGCCTCAACCAACCGGTTTACCAGAGTTGCTTGTTTATTAGCCAATATTAGGTCAAGGTTCTCCTGTGGCATGATGTTTTGTAATTTGCCTTTATAGCGTGGATCCAGGATGCTGGCCAACCAGTAGTCGTCATCGTTCATCATTTTGGCAATGCGGGGGTCCCTTTTTAGGATCTGCAAGACATAATCTGACATGTGGGCCAATGTTCCCGGTGTCAATGATGCACTGCAAGTGCTGGTTGAAGGAGCACTTTCTGGCAAATCCACATCCCTCCAGTCACGTACAAACCCTGTACCAGACCTAGCCACGCCAACATTTTCACTTGCCCCACAAGATGCATCCTCCTCCCCTAAGTAATCATCCCCATCATCATCCTCCTCCTCCTCTTCTTCCTCCACCTCGTCCAAGAGAGGTCCCTGAGCAGACAATGGCTGAATGTCATCAAGGATGCCCTCCTCGTCAACATTGGCTGCAGACGCCTGCTCCTTAAGGTGCGTCAAAGTTTGCATGAGCAGACGCATAAGTGGGATGCTCATGCTTAGGATGGCGTCGTCTGCGCTTAGGACTTTACAGAGGTTTTCAGCTTCGACCACTGCACACCTGTCAACTCCATGTCTGCTCTCAAAGTGCCTGGCCGTGTATCCTCCCACAAATGCATTATGGCCTGCCTCTGTTCACACAGCCGCTCAACCATGTGCAGGGTGGAGTTCCACCTTGTTGCAATGTCGATAATGAGGCGGTGGTTGGGAAGGTGGAGCAATCGCTGCAGCTTCTGCATACAAATGGAGTGTACAGGCGACCGGCGGATGTGCGTGCACAGTCTTCGCACCTTCTGGAGCAGGGCTGTTAACTCCGGATAATTGTTGAGGAAGCACTGCACCACCAGGTTCAAGGTGTGAGCCAAGCAAGGTATGTGGCTGAGTTTTGAAAGGACTATGGCTGCCACAAAATTACGGCCGTTATCACTAACTACCTTGCCTGCCTCAAGATGTATACTGCCCAGCCATGACTCAGTTTGTCGCTGAAAGTACTCGGCCAGCACCTCCGCGGTGTGTCTGTCGCCCAAACACATCATCTGCAACACAGCCTGCTGACGCTTTCCACTAGCTGCTCGATAGGGGGACACCTCGTGTGCAACAGTGGCAGCTGCAGATGGAGTGCTCGTACGACTGCGCTCTGTGGACGAGCTTTCGCTTCTGGAGGAGGAGGAGGGTTGAACGCCTACAGCCAACTGTTTCCTATACCGTGGGCTAGGCAGCACTGTCCCACCACCGCTGTCCCCTGTGGACCCTGCATCCACCACATTAACCCAGTACACAGTGATGGACACGTAACGGCCCTGGCCATGCCGACTGGACCATGCATCAGTTGTGAGGGGCACCTTTCCACTCACTGACTGCTTGAGTGCATGGACAATGCGGTCTTTCACATGATGGTGGAGGGCTGGGATGGCTTTGCGAGAGAAGTGTCGACTGGGTAGGTCATAGCGTGGTACTGTATAGGCCATGAGTTTGCAGAAAGCTGCGCTTTCCACCAACCGATAGGGCATCATCTCTAACGAGATTAGTTTGGCAATGTGGGCGTTCTATCCCAGTGTACGCGGATGAGAGACTGAGTACTTTCTTGACCTGCTCATAGTCTCTGGGAGGGTGAGCTGGACTTGAGAGCTGCATATGGTGGAACTAGCGGTGGACAGGGCGGACTGAGAGAGGGTTGATGATGGTGATGGAGTTGGTGTTCTTTCTGATGGCCTAGATTCAGTCTTTTGTTGATATAACAGTGAGATTCCCTGACTGCTTTGGCCTTGCAACGACACCTCAACATTTGCTGCTGTGCTAACCGGTGGGCTTACAGTGGGGGAAACAATGTAGCGTTGCTGACTACCTTCTTTGTGGTCAGTTGCACATGTGGTACTTGCGGTTTGGCGTTGTGTCCACGCTTGCAAGTGCATGCTGGTTAAATGTCTAAGCATGCAACTGGTATTCAAATTTTTCAGATTTTTCCCTCGGCTAAAGGTCTTTGCGCACTTCTTACAGATAACCTTGGCCTGATCATGAGGATTTTGTTCAAAAAAGTGCCACACTGCGCTCTTCCTACTTTGGAAGACATTTTGCGGCCTAGCACGCTGTCCTATTTTGACCGTCTGGACAAGCTGTCCAGCAACTCTTTTGATTTTTGGAACCTGTCTTTGGAGTGCTCCGGGCCTGCCAGATAACAGCTGTTGCGATGTCGATGTCTGCTCTGGATGCTCCTCCTCCTCATCTGAGCTATTGGAAGCGGCACCCTCTTCCCCCAATGGATGCCAATCTGGGTCAACAACTGGGTCATCCATCACCTCCTCTTCAATGTCATGTGCACCTTCCTCTGTGTCACCGTGTATGGTGGTATAGTTTGCGGGAAGGGGCACCTGAGTCTCCTCAGGGACAGAATCTGGCTCAGTACACTGCGAGGACAATGTAGTGCTCTGAGTGAATGTACCAGCAGAATCATCTATCAGTGGCTGTGCATCAGTGCACTCCATGTCAGATTCATCTTGGCCTGGGTAATTCACCATTTCACTTGATAACCCAGGCATGGTATGTGAAAACAGCTCCATGGAGTAATCAGTAGTATGGCCTGCGTCATCCTTCAATCTTGGTTGGGGTGAAGGACACAAGGAAAGGTGTGGTTCATGAACATGAGCCTCCAATGACGACTCAGTGCTTTTAATTTTTACAACTTCAGAAGAGGAGGAGATAGAGCTGGAGGCTGAGTCAGCAATTTAAGCCAAAACTTTTTCCTGAAGCTCTGGCTTTAAAAGCGGTTTGCCAACTCCTAGAAAACTAAGCCTTCGAGGCCTTGTGGAGCCAGACAATTACGCAGGCTCAACACCTCCTGCATTCAGTCCTATTTTGCTTTTGCCACTACCATCAGATCCACCACCAACACCATCATTACCAGCTGGAAACCCCTGCCCAATTCCACGGCCTCTTCCACCTGCCTTCCTCATTTTTGGTAAAAATGTACACAAAATCCCACAAACTATATAGTAATGTAAAACAAGGTACAAGGTGTCTATAGGACAGGGGAGATGTTGAATTTCTGCTCACACTTGTGGAGTCTTGACACTGTTGGATTGTGTGAGGCCCAGCGAATATCACAGCGCTATGTCACAGGCTCAATGTCCAGGTGTGAAAAATGTCACTATAGGATAATGGAGATTTTGAATTTCTGCACACACTTGTGGAGTCTGGACACTGTTGGATTGTGTGAGGTCCAGCGAATATCACAGCGCTATGTCACAGGCTCAATGTCGCAGGTGTGAAAAATGTAAATATAGGATAATGGAGATTTTGAATTTCTGCACACACTTGTGGAGTCTGGACACTGTTGGATTGTGTGAGGCCCAGCGAATATCACAGCGCTATGTCACAGGCTCAATGTCGCAGGTGTGAAAAATGTCACTATAGGATAATGGAAATTTTGAATTTCTGCACACACTTGTGGAGTCTGGACACTGTTGGATTGTGTGAGGCCCAGCGAATATCACAGCGCTATGTCACAGGCAGAAATTGGCTAGTGTATGACAAACTACAAGGTGTATATAGAATTGGGCAGAATAGGAATCTCCCTAGAGTGTAGGTCTGTAAGAACGGAACAAGTCCTTGACTTATTCTTACAGAGTCGCACACAGATAGCTTCACTGTGCCTGTGATAACAGCCGTTACACGGTACTGAGAGAGGAGCGTGCACGTACACGGCTGTCCGGTGTACATAAAATTGTCAAGCTCCGTGTTTTTTAAGTATACGGACTGACACACGCTGTCTCTCTATAGTTTTGAATGTGATCAAACAGCAAATATACTTAACTGTTTGAAAACTAGACAAAACTATAAGGTGGAGGTCTGTAAGAAGGGAACATGTCCTCGACTTATTCTTACAGAGTCGCACACAGATAGCTTCACTGTGGCCGTGATAACAGCCGTTACACTGTACTGTGTGAGGACTGGAGCGTACACCGCTGTATGGTGAGAAAAAATGCACACTCAGTACCTCACCAGGACAAAAAAAAAAATCTGGATTGCTTTTAAAAATGCAGTTTGCAGAGCAGTGGGAAAACAGCAATGCAGCTATCAGGAAGCCTTATAAGGCAGCCTAACAACCAACACAGCTGATCCAGCAAAATATAGCCTCCACGTGGTGTACATGGGATTTTCAAAAGCTTTTGATACGGTGCCACACAAAAGGTTGATACATAAAATGAGAACAATGGGGATAGGGGAAAATATGTGTAGGTGGGTTAAGAGCTGGCTCAGGGATAGGAAACAAAGGGTGGTTATTAATGGAGCACACTCGGACTGGGTCACGGTTAGCAGTGGGGTACCACAGGGGTCTGTTTTGGGCCCGCTTCTTTTTAACATATTTATTAATGACCTTGTAGGGGGCATAGAGAGTAGAATTTCAGTATTTGCAGATGACACTAAACTCTGCAGGGTAATCAATACAGAGGAGGACAATTTTATATTACAGGAGGATTTATGTAAACTAGAAGCTTGGGCTGATAAATGGCAAATGAGCTTTAATGGGGATAAATGTAAGGTCATGCACTTGGGTAGAACGAACAAGATGTATAATTATGTGCTTAATTGTAAAACACTAGGCAAAACTGTCACTGAAAAAGACCTGGGTGTATGGGTGGACGACAAACTCACATTTAGTGGCCAGTGTCAGAAAGCTGCTGCAAAGGCAAATAAAATAATGGGATGCATTAAAAGAGGCCTAGATGCTCATGAAGAGAACATAATGTTACCTCTATACACTGTGTTCCAAATTATTATGCAAATTGGATTTAAGTGTCCTAAAGATGTAATTTTTTGTTTTTCAAATAAACTCATAGATGGTATTGTGTATCAGGGCTCTTTGGATCACTGAAATCAATCTCAAACGCCTGTGATAATTAGTTTACAAGATGAGCTCAATTAAAGGAAAACTACTTAAGAATGATGTTCCACATTATTAAGCAGGGCACAGGTTTCAAGGAATTTAGGAAAGAAAAAGGATCTCTCTGCTGCTGAAAAGCATCAAATAGTGCAATGCCTTGGTCAAGAGATGAAAACATTAGATATTTCCCAAAAACTTAAACGTGATCATCGTACCGTTAAGAGATTTGTGGTTGATTCTGAGCACAGACATGTTGTGCTGATAAATGCCGAATGAGGAAGGTTTCTGCCAGGCAAGTTCATTGGATTAAGAGAGTGGCTGCTAAAAAGCCATTACAAACCAGTAAACAGATATTTAAAGCTGCTGGTGCCTCTGGAGTCCCTCGAGCCTCAAGGTGTAGGATCTTTCAAAGGCTTGCTGTGGTGCATAAATCTACTATTCGACCACCCCTTATCAGTGTTCACAAGCAGAAATGGTTGCAGTGGGCCCAGACATACATGAAGACTAATTTTCAAACAGTCTTGTTTACTGATGAGTCTCGAGCAACCCTGGATGGTCCAGATGGATGGAGTAGTGGATGGTTGGTGGATGGCCGCTATGTCCCAACAAGGCTGCGACGTCAGCAAGGAGGTGGAGGAGTCATGTTTTGGGCTGGAATCATGGGGAAACAGCTGGTAGGGCTCTTTAAGGTTCCTGAAGGTGTGAAAATGACCTCTGCAAAGTATATAGAGTTTCTGACTGACAGCTGTCTTCCATGGTATAAAAAGCAGAAACGTGCCTTCAGGAGCAAAATCATCTTCATGCATGACAATGCACCATCTCATGCTGCAAAGAATCCCTCTGAGTCATTGACTGCTATGGGCATAAAAGGAGATAAACTCATGGTGTGGCCACCATCTTCCCCTGACCTCAACCCTATGGAGAACCTTTGGAGTATCATCAAGCAAAAGATCTATGAGGGTGGGAGGCAGTTCACATCAAGACAGCAGCTCTGGGAGGCTATTCTGACTTCATGCAAAGAAATCCAAGCAGAAACTCTCCAAAAACTCAATATTTCAATGGATGCAAGAATTGTGAAGGTGATATCAAAGCAGGGTTCCTATGTTAACATGTAACTTGGCCTGTTAGGATGTTTTGAAGTTAAATAGCTTTTTTGTTCAGTGAATGTGACCTCCTAATGCTGCAAATTCCACAAATGAACATTTTCAGTTCTTTAAAACATATCAAATGTTTAGAAATTCTAATGTGCCTAATAATTTGCAACACTGCAATTTGAGCTTTTATTCATTTTGGAGATTATACTGTTATCATTGGGAGGTTTCTTCAATAAAATTTGATGTATAATCTAGCGGGTGATGACCTTTATTAGACTGACTGTCATTTGTACCGACTATTTAGGAAAATCAGAGAAAAATATCATTTGCTTAATAATTTGGAACACAGTCTATAAGTCACTAGTGCGACCACACTTAGAATACTGTGTACAGTTCTGGTCTCCGGTGTATAAGAAAGACATAGCTGAACTGGAGCGGGTGCAGAGAAGAGCGACCAAGGTTATTAGGGAACTAGGGGGTCTACAATAAAAAAGACAGGTTATTACACTCGGGGTTATTTAGTTTAGAGAATCGAAGGCTTCGGGGTGATCTTATCACAATGTATAAATATATGCGGGGACAGTACAAAGATCCTTATAATGATCTTTTTACTCTTAGACTTGTGACGGGGCCAAGGGGGCATCCTCTACGTCTGGAGGAAAGAAGGTTTAAGCATACTCACAGACGCGGATTCTTTACTGTAAGAGCAGTGAGACTATGGAACTCTCTGCCATATGATGTTGTAATGAGTGATTCCCTACTAAAATTTAAGAAGGGACTGGATGCCTTTCTTGAAAAGTATAATATTACAGGGTATATACACTAGTTTCCTTAATATTGCGTTGATCCAGGGAGCTAGTCTGATTGCCGTATGTAGAGTCGGGAAGGAATTTTTTTCCCCAATGTGAAGTTTACTGTTTGCCACATGGGGTTTTTTTTGCCTTCCTCTGGATCAACATGTTAGGGCAAGTTAGGATAGGATATGGGTTGAACCTGATGGACTTAAAGTCTCCCTTCAACCTTAATAACTATGTTACTATGTTACTTCCACTGCACACACAGTGACTGGTGTGTTGTACAGGCAAAATCGCTAGCAGCAGAAGCAGTTTTTGGTGTCTTCTTTCCTGCCTAACGCTCTTCCTACAGAATCAGCAGCAGCAGCAGCTCTCCCTATTCTGAGATCAGCATGAGTAACATGGCGGTCGGCGTGCACGCCCTTTTATACCCCCTGTGACGCCCCCCAAAGCAAGCCAATCACTTGCATGCCCTTCTCAAAGATGGTGGTGACCCCTGCCTATGTCATCACGTTGCCCACAGTGTCCGTGGATCCTGATTGGCTGAAAAAGGGCGGAAAAAAAACTTTTGAAACGCGACTTTGGCGCTAAAGTCGCCGAGCTCGTGACCGACCTCACCCTAGGGTCGGGTTTCGTTTCATGAAACCCGACTTTGCAACAAGTCGGCGACTTTTGAAATTTTTCAACCCGTTTCGCTCAACTCTACTGGGGAGTATTAGAATCTTCTTACACACTTCTGGACACTGTTGTATTGTCTCAGGCCCAGTGTATATTACACCTCAAAATAACAGGCTGAATTTGGATGGTGTAGAAAATGTCTATATAACACGGGAGAAAATTGGATTCTCCCTAGAGATTTTAGCAAGATGACAATGATGCTCTCAGTCCCAAGTATGGCAGCAGGCAGCCTAATAAGCAGGACTGCTGCACACAAAAGTGTGGAAGAATGAACGCTTGGTAACTGGGCAAAAAAGAGAATGAAAAGTATTTTTGCTTTTAAAAAAGCAGTTTGCACAGCAGAGTGAAAACAGCAATGCAGCTATCAGGGAGTCTTATAAGGCAGCCTAACAACCAACAGAGCTGATGCACCAAAATATAGCCTCCCTTGCACTGCTGAATCAGTTTTATTTATCTTCTTCCCTGCCTAACGCTCTCATTACAGAATCAGCAGCAGCTCTCCCTATTCTGAGATCAGCATGACTAACATAGCGGTCGGCGTCCCCGCCCTTTTATACCCCCTGTGACGCCACACAAAGCAAGCCAATCACTTGCATGCCCTTCTCCAAGATGGTGGTGACCGCTGCCTATGTCATCACGTTGCCCACAGTGTCCGTTCTTCCTGATTGGCTGAAAAAGGTGCTAAAACATCTTGTGAAACGTGACTTTGGCGCTCTGGTCACCGACCTCGTGGCCGACCTCACGCTAAGGTCGGGTTTCGTTTTATGAAACCCGACTTTGGCGAAAGTCGGCGACTTTTGAATTTTTTCGACCCGTTTCACTCAACTCTAATGGTCGGGTTTCGATCGGCGAAAGTCGGCGATTTTTTAATCTGACCGACCTGTTTCACTCAACTCTACCGGAGACACCAACGTGTGAAACCAGCCTCACAGAGCCACGGTACCGCATAACACAGATGCCACACCGTTCACTCTTCACAGCTGAGTCAGCGCTAGTGTACGGTCACTCTGCCCCGAGGACGCAGGTTAAGAGCCTGTCTACACCCACTAGGCGCACGGCGTCGCACCTGCAAACGCCACTAACAGACGCTGCCTACTGTGGAGTGCAGACCAAGTGCACAGTGGCGTACAGGCGATGCCACCACTAGGCGCTGACGCTCGGCCCTGACTCTGCCTCCTACCTGCACTATCAGCCAAGGCTGCACAACACATGCGTACCAAGGGTAGGGGTTTCATAATGAGTCAGTCACCAGAGACATTCACACCTGCACACTCCACTCACTCCACATGGCCTATACTAGTGTGTGTGCCTCTCACCACACTCATTGTGAGCTATTAGATGTGGTGGCTCATTTTCTGGTCACTTCGGGCGCCATTAGGAGGCCGCACGCCCGCTGCTCTCCTTTCCCTCACTTCCCTCCTGCAGCCCCGAGAAAATGGCGATTAGCGCGCTACAGGGGTATATATACCCCAATCAGACCACGTGGTATACTCCCGGTCACGAGGGACGCTGGCGCTCACGTGGTGCCGTAACGTCACAACGCGCCGGTCACATGACTGTGATGTCATCAGTGGGGGCCGCGATTCTTCCTAACAGCGCTGATCTCTGTATAGTAGAGGCTAAATCCAAGTCCGGCTAAAGGACCTCTGCTGACGTCATGCCCATGTGATCAGAAGGGGCAGCGCCTCTTCCTCCACAGAGCAGAGCAGACACAAGGAAGCTGTGGGTGTCATCGTGGGTTTTGGAGTGTTTGGGGGTCACAGATCAGGTAAGTGGATGTTCATGCAGGAGCTGGGAGTCTGCCTGGGGAGAAGGGGGTGATGTGGCTTGCATGGGGCTGCATGTGCATGCTGGAAGGGGATATTAGGACCATCCACAATTTGCATAGTTTTAGGCGCTCGCTCAAAACACATTTGTTCAGAGCGGCCTATCACATTCAGTAATCAAAGTCATTTTATGTTTGTGTGTGTAGCCCATTCACTATCTCCATCTATCCCCCACCCCCTGAAGATGGCTGGACCATCATTGTAAATACATCACTGTAAATACAAACCTGTGCTTTGTATCTCCCCCACCTCATTGTAGATTGTAAGCTCCCACGAGCAGGGTCATCTTATTTCGCTTTAATTATTGTACTGTTAACATTGTTACTTATGACTGTTGTGTTTGAAACTGTTCAACTGTAAAGCGCTGCAGAATATGTTGGCGCTATATAAATAAAGATTATTAGATTATTATTATTAAGCTCCACTGTCTTATGGGCCCAAATAATGCTCCATATATAATGGGCCCCATTTCTACTGCTCTAGTGTATAATGGGCCCTGTAAATGCTGCTCCAGTGTCTGATGTCCACCTTTGGAATGCTCCAGTGTATGGTGGGCCCCATATATCATTCACCAGAGTATAGCGCTCCGCCAAAATTGCTGTCCCAACATTGAAAACAATTACATAAGTCTCCTTGCTATGGAATCCCTGCACTACTCTGAACTCCTTGTCGTCTTCATCTTCCATCTCACTGCACTTGGCTGTTTAGGCCCTCCCACCGGCAGAGACACTTTTGCGTACTATGCGGCGTACTATGCGGTGCCCTGTGCCAGTGCCATCGCCCATGAGTATGCCCCCCCCACCTGCTCAAGGAACCTGCACTTTCATCTGCACCTTCCTCTTTGTCACCGTGTAAGGTGGTATAGTATGCGGGAAGGGGAACCTGAGTTTCCTTTGGGTCAGATTCTGGCTGTGTAGAGTGCGAGGGGAATGTAGTGGTCTGGGTCAATGTACCAGCAGCATCATCCAGCAGTGGCTGGGCCTCAGTGCACTTGTGGCGTCCCCAAGAGTACGGTCGCCACTGTGGCATTACCTTCCTCCTAGGGAGTGTGTTGTCAAGCTTGGGAGCAACGAAGGATCTCTCTAGCAGTGAAACCAACACACAACACATTTCACACTCCAGGCCAGCAGGGAGACCTCTGAACCTGACTGCTGAGGAGCTACTCTCTGTGGTCGGGAGGAGGTAAGTTAGGGCACTCTGTGCAGGGAAGGGGAAGTGTGTGGACGTGAGAAGGGGAGCTGGAGGATGAGCAGAGTTAAGGCTCACTCCTAGCTGGAGCGCATAGTCCGGATTCCGGTCTCCGAGTTTGTAGGGACACTGACGTTCCTGAGGCAGAAACCGGGGGAAGTAGCAGCTATAAATTCTCTGTACCCAACTAAGGCTCGGAGGCCCCAGCATTGACGTGTGGGAGGCAGAAGGAAAAGGCTACAGCTGTCTGCCATACAAGTAAAGTCTGAGGAACATCTGTTAGACAGGAGGCGCTTCAGTGAACCACGGTCCTGTGAGTGCTTCCCCCACATGCGCTAGAAAGGAGACGTTCAGGAAGGTACATGTTGGCGGAGTGTTGGAAGGGAGCTTTCCATTCTGGTCCCGGAGGTTGGCTGAGGTCCTGACCCTGAGGACACAGCACGGAGGCAGGCATCTGTGTAACCTGCAGACTGTGAGTAAAGCTTTGGAACTGCACGCTCTGGTGTCCTAGTTATTCCAGCACCGCTACATCTGGGTACCAGCACCTACACCGCCTGTGCCTTTCCCCCATCACTACATGTACACTTCCCTGGGACTCCAGCTCCACCTGTGGGGAGCTTCACCATCTTTGCTGCACAACACCATCAGTCCCAGAGGATCTGCATGCAGCGTCGGCCTAACATCTATGTTGCCGAACACCACAGATGGCGTCAAACTATCTATATAAACTCTTTACCATTATACCACGCCATTTACATGGGCGCCCAGGGCCACCGTCCGGGTCACCGCTGCTGTGACACATCCCACTGACACCGGCCCAGTACCGAGTAGCCCACAGCCCTGGGAGGGCGACCCATATGCCGACTGCTGATCGGGCGGCGTTATTCCCACGAACCTCCAAACAGCGTCCATGAAGGCAAAGTTTTTGGTTTCCGGGGGCAGTATGATTGCAAAGCTGAACCTTAAAGGAATGTCCAAAAGGGCACCACCAGGAGTGGAGCCTGTGGCTTAATTGGGCTGCACCCGGGAAATCACTACCATACAAGCTACAGAAAAGATGGACAGATTGCAAGCTTTGTCGATTCTGTGTGTGGTGTGGTATGTCCGTTTTAGTTGTGCTAGCGATTTCTCAGCTTTATTCCGTTAACGACCGAGACTCTGGCATGGCCCCGCAGTACGCGTCAAGCTTACTAGAGGGATACGCGAGGCTGTGGCACGTGAGATCGAGCAATAACAGGTCTAGCATTCCCGTACATGTCCGGGGCTGCATGCACGCTACACTGAAAGGACCAGCTTTTGTCGCTTACAGGTGCAGATAACCTGCTGAACTCCGTTAGTGATGGGGATCTGGGCTTCAGATTATTCCCGCGAACGATGATTTCCCAGTAAGTTCAGGTCAACCACAATTCCGGAGTTAGACCTAACCGTCATTCCTGAAAAAATTACGTGTCCAAACCACAGGTGCTCTAGCTTGCTTAACAGCTCGGCAGCCGTTCTCAGGCCCAGTATGGATTCAACGACATTGTAGAAAGTTGATAAAGGGTACAGTTTCACCGGATAACATGTATATATGTAGCCTAGTTTACACATTAAAAATATATGTCTATAGATCAGGAGGCAGACTCAGATGTTCTCAGGCCCAGTATGGATTTAACCAGATTGTACAAAGTTGAGAAAGGGTACTTTATCACTGGATAGCAGGTATATATAGCATAGTTTAAACATGTAAAATCTCCGTGTTCTCAGTATGGATTACACAGCAATCTAAAAAGTGGGAAAAAGGAAATGCATTGGAGGCGTACACAACTATATACTTTTGGTGTTATTTTTAAATCTTCATATATAATTCTGTCTCAGTAATACAGTCCAGCCTCTCCGCAATAGGAAATGAGATGCATACAATTAGTGACATAAAGGCTATTGATTGCAGAAATCTAGGAATTATTATTCACGGGAAAAACTTCCGTCACAATTCTCATAAGCGATGCTGACCCTCAATTAATTTGTGTGTTGAGACAGTGAAAACATTTTTTTGTGAATAAAGTCTTGCTGTATCGCACTTCCGTTGATTCCATCACTGTTACTCATCTCAATCCAATTTTTATCACAGGGAGCGATGTAAACATGGGGCTCACTGGCTATCATGATCTGTCACATAACTTTGGAGTGCAAAAGACAGAAGCCACAGGCCGTAGGCGATTCTATTGGATTGGCATGAGAGGGCACATTTTAAAATGTGCGCCAGAATGTCACACGTTTGTGAGTAGGAAAACTGTAAAAGCTGATGATAAACCACCACTGCATGTAATTGTGAGTCGACGTCCATAAGAAATGGAAGCCATTGATCATCTGGAGCTAGAGCCCGGACAGCAGGACAGGGCATAGCTACATCTTAACCATCATCTTTCAGTTCAATCAATTTGTAGTGGCAGTCCCAGTGAAGGATTTGACAGCCCAGACTACACAGCGGAGGAGCAGGGAGAGGTAAACATTGCAAATGCTGGGGCCCTGCCCAATCAAGGGGGGGCACACTCGTGGGCGTCGGTACTGGCACCGGGCCCCTCATAGTACGGCGGTATGTCTGACGGCGGGTGTGCACCACCACCGTCAGAGACACTTGATTGCACTATGAGGGACCCTGTGCCAGTGCCCGCGCCCAAGAGTCGGCCCACCCACCTGTCCAGGGCAACGGCACTCGCACGGTTTCAGGCGCTAGGTGGTGACCCCGGCCATTGGGGGGGGGCAGCCGAGTTAGGGAGGTTTACAAAGTGGCATATGTTGATGTGGGACATTCAGCTGCTGCAAAAGGCGAAATAGATCAAGTTCGCGGAATAGGAGGATAACCAAAGCAAGCCATTTTTCTGGCAACCTATGAGTCATCAAGGGAAGGTGGGACAAAATCCTTGGAAACCCATATATGATTCATTTTAATGAAGGTTAGATCATCCACATTTTGGGTTGACAGACGGGTCCTTTTTTCTGTCAGGATTGATCCAGCTGCACTGAAGACTCTTTCCGATAGCACACTTGCAGATGGGCAAGCGAGCTCCTGTAAGGCATATTGTGCCAATTCAGGCCAGGTGTCCAGTTTAGCGGCCCAATAGTCAAAGGGGAATGACCTGTGTGGGAGAACATCGATATGGGAGGAAAAGTAGTTTGTAACCATAGTTGACAACTGCTGTCTCCTGTCACTTTCCATCGATGCTGTATTACCAGTTGTGTGAGCGGTACTTGAAAACTCAGTCCACAACATTGTCATGAAACCCCTGTCTCCAACGCCACATCTGCTGTGTGCACCACGAACACCTCTGCCAAGCTGTCCCCGGCCCGTACGGCTCGTGTGACAACCATCGCCGCTGCTGTGTGCTGGGAATGCCTCAACCAACCGGTTTACCAGAGTTGCTTGTTTATTAGCCAATATTAGGTCAAGGTTCTCCTGTGGCATGATGTTTTGTAATTTGCCTTTATAGCGTGGATCCAGGATGCTGGCCAACCAGTAGTCGTCATCGTTCATCATTTTGGCAATGCGGGGGTCCCTTTTTAGGATCTGCAAGACATAATCTGACATGTGGGCCAATGTTCCCGGTGTCAATGATGCACTGCGAGTGCTGGTTGGAGGAGCACTTTCTGGCAAATCCACATCCCTCCAGTCACGCACAAACCCTGTACCAGACCTAGCCACGCCAACATTTTCACTTGCCCCACAAGATGCATCTTCCTCCCGTAAGTAATCATCCCCATCATCATCCTCCTCCTCCTCTTCTTCCTCCACCTCGTCCAGGAGAGGTCCCTGAGCAGACAATGGCTGAATGTCATCAAGGATTCCCTCCTTGTCAACATTGGCTGCAGACGCCTGCTCCTTAAGGTGCGTCAAAGTTTGCATGGGCAGACGCATAAGTGGGATGCTCATGCTTAGGATGGCGTCGTCTGCGCTTACCAGCCGTGTGCATTCCTCAAAACACTGAAGGACTTTACAGAGGTGTTTCAGCTTTGACCACTGCACACCTGTCAACTCCATGTCTGCTCTCAAAGTGCCTGGCCGTGTATCCTCCCACAAATGCATTATGGCCTGCCTCTGTTCGCACAGCCGCTCAACCATGTGCAGGGTGGAGTTCCACCTTGTTGCAATGTCGATAATGAGGCGGTGGTTGGGAAGGTGGAGCAATCGCTGCAGCTTCTGCATACGAATGGAGTGTACAGGCGACCGGCGGATGTGCGCGCACAGTCTTCGCACCTTCTGGAGCAGGGCTGTTAACTCCGGATAATTATTGAGGAAGCACTGCACCACCAGGTTCAAGGTGTGAGCCAAGCAAGGTATGTGGCTGAGTTTTGAAAGGACTATGGCTGCCACAAAATTACAGCCGTTATCACTAACTACCTTGCCTGCCTCAAGATGTATACTGCCCAGCCATGACTCAGTTTGTCGCTGAAAGTACTCGGCCAGCACCTCCGCGGTGTGTCTGTCGCCCAAACACATCATCTGCAACACAGCCTGCTGACGCTTTCCACTAGCTGCTCGATAGGGGGACACCTCGTGTGCAACAGTGGCAGCTGCAGATGGAGTGCTCGTACGACTGCACTCTGTGGACGAGCTTTCGCTTCTGGAGGAGGAGGAGGGTTGAACGCCTACAGCCAACTGTTTCCTATACCGTGGGCTAGGCAGCACTGTCCCACCACCGCTGTCCCCTGTGGACCCTGCATCCACCACATTAACCAAGTACACAGTGATGGACACGTAACGGCCCTGGCCATGCCGACTGGACCATGCATCAGTTGTGAGGGGCACCTTTCCACTCACTGACTGCTTGAGTGCATGGACAATGCGGTCTTTCACATGATGGTGGAGGGCTGGGATGGCTTTGCGAGACAAGTGGCGACTGGGTAGGTCATAGCGTGGTACTGCATAGGCCATGAGTTTGCAGAAATCTGCGCTTTCCACCAACCGATAGGGCATCATCTCTAACGAGATTAGTTTGGCAATGTGGGCGTTCTATCCCAGTGTACGCGGATAAGAGACTGAGTACTTTCTTGACCTGCTCATAGTCTCTGGGAGGGTGAGCTGGACTTGAGAGCTGCATATGGTGGAACTAGCGGTGGACAGGGCGGACTGAGAGAGGGTTGATGATGGTGATGGAGTTGGTGTTCTTTCTGATGGCCTAGATTCAGTCTTTCGTTGATATAACAGTGGGATTCCCTGACTGCTTTGGCCTTGCAACGACACCTCAACATTTGCTGCTGTGCTAACCGGTGGGCTTACAGTGGGGGAAACAATGTAGCGTTGCTGACTACCTTCTTTGTGATCAGTTGCACATGTGGTACTTGAGGTTTGGTGTTGTGTCCACGCTTGCAAGTGCATGCTGGTTAAATGTCTAAGCATGCAATTGGTATGCAAATTTTTCACTCGGTTAAAGGTCTTTGCGCACTTCTTACAGATAACCTTGGCCTGATCATGAGGATTTTGTTCAAAAAAGTGCCACACTGCACTCTTCCTACTTTGGAAGACATTTTGCGGCCTAGCACGCTGTCCTATTTTGACTGTCTGGACAAGCTGTCCAGCAACTCTTTTGATTTTTGGAACCTGTCTTTGGAGTGCTCCGGGCCTGCCAGATAACAGCTGTTGCGATGTCGATGTCTGCTCTGGATGCTCCTCCTCCTCATCTGAGCTATTGGAAGCAGCACCCTCTTCCCCCAATGGATGCCAATCTGGGTCAACAACTGGGTCATCCATCACCTCCTCTTCAATGTCATGTGCACCTTCCTCTGTGTCACCGTGTATGGTGGTATAGTTTGCGGGAAGGGGCACCTGAGTCTCATCAGGGTCAGAATCTGGCTCAGTGCACTGCGAGGACAATGTAGTGCTCTGAGTGAATGTACCAGCAGAATCATCTATCAGTGGCTGTGCATCAGTGCACTCCATGTCAGATTCATCTTGGCCTGGGTAATTCACCATTTCACTTGATAACCCAGGCATGGTATGTGAATACAGCTCCATGGAGTAATCAGTAGTATGGCCTGCGTCATCCTTCAATCTTGGTTGGGGTGAAGGACACAAGGAAAGGTGTGGTTCATGAACATGAGCCTCCAATGACGACTCAGTGCTTTTATGTTTTACAACTTCAGAAGAGGAGGAGATAGAGCTGGAGGCTGAGTCAGCAATGTAAGCCAAAACTTTTTCCTGAAGCTCTGGCTTTAAAAGCGGTTTGCCAACTCCTAGAAAACTAAGCCTTCGAGGCCTTGTGGAGCCAGACGATTACGCGGGGATCAACACCTCCTGCATTCAGTCCTATTTTGCTTTTGCCACTACCATCAGATCCACCACCAACACCATCATTACCAGCTGGCAACCCCTGCCCAATTCCACGGCCTCTTCCACCTGCCTTCCTCATTTTTGGTAAAAATGTACACAAAATCCCACAAACTATATAGTAATGTAAAACAAGGTACAAGGTGTCTATAGGACAGGGGAGATGTTGAATTTCTGCTCACACTTGTGGAGTCTGGACACTGTTGGATTGTGTGAGGCCCAGCGAATATCACAGCGCTTTGTCACAGGCTCAATGTCCAGGTGTGAAAAATGTCACTATAGGATAATGGAGATTTTGAATTTCTGCACACACTTGTGGAGTCTGGACACTGTTGGATTGTGTGAGGCCCAGCGAATATCACAGCGCTATGTCACAGGCTCAATGTCGCAGGTGTGAAAAATGTCACTATAGGATAATGGAAATTTTGAATTTCTGCACACACTTGTGGAGTCTGGACACTGTTGGATTGTGTGAGGCCCAGCGAATATCACAGCGCTATGTCACAGGCAGAAATTGGCTAGTGTATGACAAACTACAAGGTGTATATAGAATTGGGCAGAATAGGAATCTCCCTAGAGTGTAGGTCTGTAAGAACGGAACAAGTCCTTGACTTATTCTTACAGAGTCGCACACAGATAGCTTCACTGTGGCCGTGATAACAGCCGTTACACGGTACTGAGAGAGGAGCGTGCACGTACACGGCTGTCCGGTGTACATAAAATTGCCAAGCTCTGTGTTTTTTAAGTATACGGACTGACACACGCTGTCTCTCTATAGTTTTGAATGTGATCAAACAGCAAATATACTTAACTGTTTGAAAACTAGACAAAACTATAATGTGGAGGTCTGTAAGAACGGAACATGTCCTCGACTTATTCTTACAGAGTCGCACACAGATAGCTTCACTGTGGCCGTGATAACAGCCGTTACACTGTACTGTGTGAGGACTGGAGCGTACACCGCTGTATGGTGAGAAAAAATGCACGCTCAGTACCTCACCAGGACAAAAAAAAAAATCTGGATTGCTTTTAAAAATGCAGTTTGCAGAGCAGTGGGAAAACAGCAATGCAGCTATCAGGAAGCCTTATAAGGCAGCCTAACAACCAACACAGCTGATCCAGCAAAATATAGCCTCCACGTGGTGTACATGGGCTTTTCAAAAGCTTTTGATATGGTGCCACACAAAAGGTTGATACATAAAATGAGAACAATGGGGATAGGGGAAAATATGTGAAGGTGGGTTAAGAGCTGGCTCAGGGATAGGAAACAAAGGGTGGTTATTAATGGAGCACACTCGGACTGGGTCACGGTTAGCAGTGGGGTACCACAGGGGTCTGTTTTGGGCCTGCTTCTTTTTAACATATTTATTAATGACCTTGTAGGGGGCATAGAGAGCAGAATTTCAATATTTGCAGATGACACTAAACTCTGCAGGGTAATCAATACAGAGGAGGACAATTTTATATTACAGGAGGATTTATGTAAACTAGAAGCTTGGGCTGATAAATGGCAAATGAGCTTTAATGGGGATAAATGTAAGGTCATGCACTTGGGTAGAACGAACAAGATGTATAATTATGTGCTTAATTGTAAAACACTAGGCAAAACTGTCACTGAAAAAGACCTGGGTGTATGGGTGGACGACAAACTCACATTTAGTGGCCAGTGTCAGGCAGCTGCTGCAAAGGCAAATAAAATAATGGGATGCATTAAAAGAGGCCTAGATGCTCATGGAATGAACATAATGTTACCTCTATACACTGTGTTCCAAATTATTATGCAAATTGGATTTAAGTGTCCTAAAGATGTAATTTTTTGTTTTTCAAATAAACTCATAGATGGTATTGTGTATCAGGGCTCTTTGGATCACTGAAATCAATCTCAAACGCCTGTGATAATTAGTTTACAAGATGAGCTCAATTAAAGGAAAACTACTTAAGATTGATGCTCCACATTATAAAGCAGGGCACAGGTTTCAAGGAATTTAGGAAAGAAAAAGGATCTCTCTGCTGCTGAAAAGCATCAAATAGTGCAATGCCTTGGTCAAGAGATGAAAACATTAGATATTTCCCAAAAACTTAAACGTGATCATCGTACTGTTAAGAGATTTGTGGTTGATTCTGAGCACAGACATGTTGTGCTGATAAAGGCAGAATGAGGAAGGTTTCTGCCAGGCAAGTTCATTGGATTAAGAGGCTGCTAAAAAGCCATTACAAACCAGTAAACAGATATTTAAAGCTGCTGGTGCCTCTGGAGTCCCTCGAGCCTCAAGGTGTAGGATCCTTCAAAGGCTTGCTGTGGTGCATAAATCTACTATTCGACCACCCCTTATCAGTGTTCACAAGCAGAAATGGTTGCTGATGAGTCTCGAGCAACCCTGGATGGTCCAGATGGATGGAGTAGTGGATGGTTGGTGGATGGCCGCTATGTCCCAACAAGGCTGCGACGTCAGCAAGGAGGTGGAGGAGTCATGTTTTGGGCTGGAATCATGGGGAAACAGCTGGTAGGGCTCTTTAAGGTTCCTGAAGGTGTGAAAATGACCTCTGCAAAGTATATAGAGTTTCAGTCTGACAGCTGTCTTCCATGGTATAAAAAGCAGAAACGTGCCTTCAGGAGCAAAATCATCTTCATGCATGACACTGCACCATGTCATGCTGCAAAGAATACCTCTGAGTCATTGACTGCTATGGGCATAAAAGGAGATAAACTCATGGTGTGGCCACCATCTTCCCCTGACCTCAACCCTATGGAGAACCTTTGGAGTATCATCAAGCAAAAGATCTATGAAGGTGGGAGGCAGTTCACATCAAGACAGCAGCTCTGGGAGGCTATTCTGACTTCATGCAAAGAAATCCAAGCAGAAACGCTCCAAAAACTCAATATTTCAATGGATGCAAGAATTGTGAAGGTGATATCAAAGCAGGGTTCCTATGTTAACATGTAACTTGGCCTGTTAGGATGTTTTGAAGTTAAATAGCTTTTTTGTTCAGTGAATGTGACCTCCTAATGCTGCAAATTCCACAAATGAACATTTTCAGTTCTTTAAAACATATCAAATGTTTAGAAATTCTAATGTGCCTAATAATTTGGAACAGTGCAATTTGAGCTTTTATTCATTTTGGAGATTATACTGCTATCATTGGGAGGTTTCTTCAATAAAATTTGATGTATACGCTAACTGGTGATGACCTTTATTAGACTGACTGTCATTTGTACCGACTATTTAGGAAAATCAGAGAAAAATATCATTTGCTTAATAATTTGGAACACAGTGTATAAGTCACTAGTGCGACCACACTTAGAATACTGTGTACAGTTCTGGTCTCCGGTGTATAAGAAAGACATAGCTGAACTGGAGCGGGTGCAGAGAAGAGCGACCAAGGTTATTAGGGAACTAGGGGGTCTGCAATACCAAGACAGGTTATTACACTCGGGGTTATTTAGTTTAGAGAATCGAAGGCTTCGGGGTGATCTTATTACAATGTATAAATATATGCGGGGACAGTACAAAGATCCTTATAATGATCTTTTTACTCTTAGACCTGTGACGGGGCCAAGGGGGCATCCTCTACGTCTGGAGGAAAGAAGGTTTAAGCATACTCACAGACGCGGATTCTTTACTGTAAGAGCAGTGAGACTATGGAACTCTCTGCCATATGATGTTGTAATGAGTGATTCCCTACTAAAATTTAAGAAGGGACTGGATGCCTTTCTTGAAAAGTATAATATTACAGGGTATATACACTAGTTTCCTTAATATTGCGTTGATCCAGGGAGCTAGTCTGATTGCCGTATGTAGAGTCGGGAAGGAATTTTTTTCCCCAATGTGAAGCTTACTGTTTGCCACATGGGTTTTTTTTTGCCTTCCTCTGGATCAACATGTTAGGGCAAGTTAGGATAGATATGGGTTGAACCTGATGGACTTAAAGTCTCCCTTCAACCTTAATAACTATGTTACTATGTTACTTCCACTGCACACACAGTGACTGGTGTGTTGTACAGGCAAAATCGCTAGCAGCAGAAGCAGTTTTTGGTGTCTTCTTTCCTGCCTAACGCTCTTCCTACAGAATCAGCAGCAGCAGCAGCTCTCCCTATTCTGAGATCAGCATGAGTAACATGGCGGTCGGCGTGCACGCCCTTTTATACCCCCTGTGACGCCCCCCAAAGCAAGCCAATCACTTGCATGCCCTTCTCAAAGATGGTGGTGACCCCTGCCTATGTCATCACGTTGCCCACAGTGTCCGTGGATCCTGATTGGCTGAAAAAGGGCGGAAAAAAACTTTTGAAACGCGACTTTGGCGCTAAAGTCGCCGAGCTCGTGACCGACCTCACCCTAGGGTCGGGTTTCGTTTCATGAAACCCGACTTTGCCACAAGTCGGCGACTTTTGAAATTTTTCAACCCGTTTCTCTCAACTCTACTGGGGAGTATTAGAATCTCCTTACACACTTCTGGACACTGTTGTATTGTCTCAGGCCCAGTGTATATTACACCTCAAAATAACAGGCTGAATTTGGATGGTGTAGAAAATGTCTATATAACACGGGAGAAAATTGGATTCTCCCTAGAGATTTTAGCAAGATGACAATGATGCTCTCAGTCCCAAGTATGGCAGCAGGCAGCCTAATAAGCAGGACTGCTGCACACAAAAGTGTGGAAGAATGAACGCTTGGTAACTGGGCAAAAAAGAGAATGAAAAGTATTTTTGCTTTTAAAAAAGCAGTTTGCACAGCAGAGTGAAAACAGCAATGCAGCTATCAGGGAGTCTTATAAGGCAGCCTAACAACCAACAGAGCTGATGCACCAAAATATAGCCTCCCCTTGCACTGCTGAATCAGTTTTATTTATCTTCTTCCCTGCCTAACGCTCTCATTACAGAATCAGCAGCAGCTCTCCCTATTCTGAGATCAGCATGACTAACATAGCGGTCGGCGTCCCCGCCCTTTTATACCCCCTGTGACGCCACACAAAGCAAGCCAATCACTTGCATGCCCTTCTCCAAGATGGTGGTGACCGCTGCCTATGTCATCACGTTGCCCACAGTGTCCGTTCTTCCTGATTGGCTGAAAAAGGCGCTAAAACATCTTGTGAAACGTGACTTTGGCGCTCTGGTCACCGACCTCGTGGCCGACCTCACGCTAAGGTCAGGTTTCGTTTTATGAAACCCGACTTTGGCGAAAGTCGGCGACTTTTGAATTTTTTCGACCCGTTTCACTCAACTCTAATGGTCGGGTTTCGATCGGCGAAAGTCGGCGATTTTTTAATCTGACCGACCTGTTTCACTCAACTCTACCGGAGACACCAACGTGTGAAACCAGCCTCACAGAGCCACGGTACCGCATAACACAGATGCCACACCGTTCACTCTTCACAGCTGAGTCAGCGCTAGTGTACGGTCACTCTGCCCCGAGGACGCAGGTTAAGAGCCTGTCTACACCCACTAGGCGCACGGCGTCGCACCTGCAAACGCCACTAACAGACGCTGGCTACTGTGGAGTGCAGACCAAGTGCACAGTGGCGTACAGGCGATGCCACCACTAGGCGCTGACGCTCGGCCCTGACTCTGCCTCCTACCTGCACTATCAGCCAAGGCTGCACAACACATGCGTACCAAGGGTAGGGGTTTCATAATGAGTCAGTCACCAGAGACATTCACACCTGCACACTCCACACGGCCTATACTAGTGTGTGCGCCTCTCACTAACAGGCCGCACTCATTGGGAGCTATTAGATGTGGTGGCTCATTTTCTGGTCACTTCGGGCGCCATTAGGAGGCCGCACGCCCGCTGCTCTCCTTTCCCTCACTTCCCTCCTGCAGCCCCGAGAAAATGGCGATTAGCGCGCTACAGGGGTATATATACCCCAATCAGACCACGTGGTATACGCCCGGTCACGAGGGACGCTGGCGCTCACGTGGTGCCGTGACGTCACAACGCGCCGGTCACATGACTGTGATGTCATCAGTGGGGGCCGCGATTCTTCCTAACAGTGCTGATCTCTGTATAGTAGAGGCTAAATCCAAGTCCGGCTAAAGGACCTCTGCTGACGTCATGCCCATGTGATCAGAAGGGGCAGCGCCTCTTCCTCCACAGAGCAGAGCAGACACAAGGAAGCTGTGGGTGTCATCGTGGGTTTTGGAGTGTTTTGGGGTCACAGATCAGGTAAGTGGATGTTCATGCAGGAGCTGGGAGTCTGCCTGGGGAGAAGGGGGTGATGTGGCTTGCATGGGGCTGCATGTGCATGCTGGAAGGGGATATTAGGACCATCCACAATTTGCATAGTTTTAGGCGCTCGATCAAAACACATTTGTTCAGAGCGGCCTATCACATTCAGTAATCAAAGTCATGTTATGTTTGTGTGTGTAGCCCATTCACTATCTCCATCTATCCCCCACCCCCTGAAGATGGCTGGACCATCATTGTAAATACATCACTGTAAATACAAACCTGTGCTTTGTATCTCCCCCACCTCATTGTAGATTGTAAGCTCCCACGAGCAGGGTCGTCTTATTTCGCTTTAATTATTGTACTGTTAACATTGTTACTTATGACTGTTGTGTTTGAAACTGTTCAACTGTAAAGCGCTGCGGAATATGTTGGCGCTATATAAACAAAGATTATTAGATTATTATTATTAAGCTCCACTGTCTTATGGTCCCAAATAATGCTCCATATATAATGGGCCCCATTTCTACTGCTCTAGTGTATAATGGGCCCTGTAAATGCTGCTCCAGTGTCTGATGTCCACCTTTGGAATGCTCCAGTGTATGGTGGGCCCCATATATCATTCACCAGAGTATAGCGCTCCGCCAAAATTGCTGTCCCAACATTGAAAACAATTACATAAGTCTCCTTGCTATGGAATCCCTGCACTACTCTGAACTCCTTGTCGTCTTCATCTTCCATCTCACTGCACTTGGCTGTTTAGGCCCTCCCACCGGCAGAGACACTTTTGCGTACTATGCGGCGTACTATGCGGTGCCCTGTGCCAGTGCCATCGCCCATGAGTATGCCCCCCCACCTGCTCAAGGAACCTGCACTTTCATCTGCACCTTCCTCTTTGTCACCGTGTAAGGTGGTATAGTATGCGGGAAGGGGAACCTGAGTTTCCTCTGGGTCAGATTCTGGCTGTGTAGAGTGCGAGGGGAATGTAGTGGTCTGGGTCAATGTACCAGCAGCATCATCCAGCAGTGGCTGGGCCTCAGTGCACTTGTGGCGTCCCCAAGAGTACGGTCGCCACTGTGGCATTACCTTCCTCCTAGGGAGTGTGTTGTCAAGCTTGGGAGCAACGAAGGATCTCTCTAGCAGTGAAACCAACACACAACACATTTCCCACTCCAGGCCAGCAGGGAGACCTCTGAACCTGACTGCTGAGGAGCTACTCTCTGTGGTCGGGAGGAGGTAAGTTAGGGCACTCTGTGCAGGGAAGGGGAAGTGTGTGGACGTGAGAAGGGGAGCTGGAGGATGAGCAGAGTTAAGGCTCACTCCTAGCTGGAGCGCATAGTCCGGATTCCGGTCTCTGAGTTTGTAGGGACACTGACGTTCCTGAGGCAGAAACCGGGGGAAGTAGCAGCTATAAATTCTCTGTACCCAACTAAGGCTCGGAGGCCCCAGCATTGACGTGTGGGAGGCAGAAGGAAAAGGCTACAGCTGTCTGCCATACAAGTAAAGTCTGAGGAACATCTGTTAGACAGGAGGCGCTTCAGTGAACCACGGTCCTGTGAGTGCTTCCCCCACATGCGCTAGAAAGGAGACGTTCAGGAAGGTACATGTTGGCGGAGTGTTGGAAGGGAGCTTTCCATTATGGTCCCGGAGGTTGGCTGAGGTCCTGACCCTGAGGACACAGCACGGAGGCAGGCATCTGTGTAACCTGCAGACTGTGAGTAAAGCTTTGGAACTGCACGCTCTGGTGTCCTACAGTTATTCCAGCACCGCTACATCTGGGTACCAGCACCTACACCACCTGTGCCTTTCCCCCATCACTACATGTACACTTCCCTGGGACTCCAGCTCCACCTGTGGGGAGCTTCACCATCTTTGCTGCACAACACCATCAGTCCCAGAGGATCTGCATGCAGCGTCGGTCTAACATCTATGTTGCCGAACACCACAGGTGGCGTCAAACTATCTATATAAACTCTTTACCATTATACCACGCCATTTACATGGGCGCCCAGGGCCACCGTCCGGGTCACCGCTGCTGTGACACATCCCACTGACACCGGCCCGGTACCGAGTACCCCACAGCCCTGGGAGGGCGACCCATATGCCGACTGCTGATCGGGCGGCGTTATTCCCACGAACCTCCAAACAGCGTCCATGAAGGCAAAGTTTTTGGTTTCCGGGGGCAGTATGATTGCAAAGCTGAACCTTAAAGGAATGTCCAAAAGGGCACCACCAGGAGTGGAGCCTGTGGCTTAATTGGACTGCACCCGGGAAATCACTACCATACAAGCTACAGAAAAGATGGACAGATTGCAAGCTTTGTCGATTCTGTGTGTGGTGTGGTATGTCCGTTTTAGTTGTGCTAGCGATTTCTCAGCTTTATTCCGTTAACGACCGAGACTCTGGCATGGCCCCGCAGTACGCGTCAAGCTTACTAGAGGGATACGCGAGGCTGAGGCACGTGAGATCGAGCAATAACAGGTCTAGCATTCCCGTACATGTCCGGGGCTGCATGCACGCTACGCTGAAAGGACCAGCTTTTGTCGCTTACAGGTGCAGATAACCTGCTGAACTCCGTTAGTGATGGGGATCTGGGCTTCAGATTATTCCCGCGAACGATGATTTCCCAGTAAGTTCAGGTCAACCACAATTCCGGAGTTAGACCTAACCGTCATTCCTGAAAAAATTACGTGTCCAAACCACAGGTGCTGTAGCTTGCTTAACAGCTCGGCAGCCGTTCTCAGGCCCAGTATGGATTCAACAACATTGTAGAAAGTTGATAAAGGGTACAGTTACACCGGATAACACGTATATATGTAGCCTAGTTTACACATTAAAAATATATGTCTATAGATCAGGAGGCAGACTCAGATGTTCTCAGGCCCAGTATGGATTTAACCAGATTGTACAAAGTTGAGAAAGGGTACTTTATCACTGGATAGCAGGTATATATAGCATAGTTTAAACATGTAAAATCTCCGTGTTCTCAGTATGGATTACACAGCAATCTAAAAAGTGGGAAAAAGGAAATGCATTGGAGGCGTACACAACTATATACTTTTGGTGTTATTTTTAAATCTTCATATATATTTCTGTCTCAGTAATACAGTCCAGCCTCTCCGCAATAGGAAATGAGATGCATACAATTAGTGACATAAAGGCTATTGATTGCAGAAATCTAGGAATTATTATTCACGGGAAAAACTTCCGTCACAATTCTCATAAGCGATGCTGACCCTCAATTAATTTGTGTGTTGAGACAGTGAAAACATTTTTTTGTGAATAAAGTCTTGCTGTATCGCACTTCCGTTGATTCCATCACTGTTACTCATCTCAATCCAATTTTTATCACAGGGAGCGATGTAAACATGGGGCTCACTGGCTATCATGATCTGTCACATAACTTTGGAGTGCAAAAGACAGAAGCCACAGGCCGTAGGCGATTCTATTGGATTGGCATGAGAGGGCACATTTTAAAATGAGCGCCAGAATGTCACACGTTTGTGAGTAGGAAAACTGTGAAAGCTGATGATAAACCACCACTGCATGTAATTGTGAGTCGACGTCCATATGAAATGGAAGCCATTGATCATCTGGAGCTAGAGCCCGGACAGGACAGGGCATAGCTACATCTTAACCATCATCTTTCAGTTCAATCAATTTGTAGTGGCAGTCCCAGTGAAGGATTTGACAGCACAGACTACACGGCGGAGGAGCAGGGAGAGGTAAACATTGCAAATGCTGGGGCCCTGCCCAAGCAAGGGGGGGCACACTCGTGGGCGTCGGTACTGGCACCGGGCCCCTCATAGTACGGCGGTGTGTCTGACGGCGGGTGTGCACCACCACCGTCAGAGACACTTGATTGCACTATGAGGGACCCTGTGCCAGTGCCCGCGCCCAAGCGTCGGCCCACCCACCTGTCCAGGGCAACGGCACTCGCACGGTTTCAGGCGCTAGGTGGTGACCCCGGCCATTGGGGGGGGCAGCCGAGTTAGGGAGGTTTACAAAGTGGCATATGTTGATGTGGGACATTCAGCTGCTGCAAAAGGCGAAATAGATCAAGTTCGCGGAATAGGAGGATAACCAAAGCAAGCCATTTTTCTGGCAACCTATGTGTCATCAAGGGAAGGTGGGACAAAATCCTTGGAAACCCATGCATGGTTCATTTTAATGAAGGTTAGATCATCCACATTTTGGGTTGACAGACGGGTCCTTTTTTCTGTCAGGATTGATCCAGCTGCACTGAAGACTCTTTCCGATAGCACACTTGCAGCTGGGCAAGCGAGCTCCTGTAAGGCATATTGTGCCAATTCAGGCCAGGTGTCCAGTTTAGCGGCCCAATAGTCAAAGGGGAATGACCTGTGTGGGAGAACATCGATATGGGAGGAAAAGTAGTTTGTAACCATAGTTGACAACTGCTGTCTCCTGTCATTTTCCATCGATGCAGTATTACCAGTCGTGTGAGCGGTACTTGAAAAATCAGTCCACAACATTGTCATGAAACCCCTGTCTCCAACGCCACTTCTGCTGTGTGCACCACGAACACCTCTGCCAAGCTGCCCTCGGCCCGCACGGCTCGTGTGAGAACCATCACCGCTGCTGTGTGCTGGGAATGCCTCAACCAACCGGTTTACCAGAGTTGCTTGTTTATTAGCCAATATTAGGTCAAGGTTCTCCTGTGGCATGATGTTTTGTAATTTGCCTTTATAGCGTGGATCCAGGATGCTGGCCAACCAGTAGTCGTCATCGTTCATCATTTTGGCAATGTGGGGGTCCCTTTTTAGGATCTGCAAGACATAATCTGACATGTGGGCCAATGTTCCCGGTGTCAATGATAGACTGCGAGTGCTGGTTGGAGGAGCACTTTCTGGCAAATCCACATCCTTCCAGTCACGTACAAACCCTGTACCAGACCTAGCCACGCCAACATTTTCACTTGCCCCACGAGATGCCTCCCCTAAGTAATTATCCCCATCATCATCCTCCTCCTCCTCTTCTTCCTCCACCTCGTCCAGGAGAGGTCCCTGAGCAGACAATGGCTGAATGTCATCAAGGATTCCCTCCTCGTCAACATTGGCTACAGATGCCTGCTCCTTAAGGTGCGTCAAAGTTTGCATGAGCAGACGCATAAGTGGGATGCTCATGCTTAGGATGGCGTTGTCTGCGCTTACCAGCCGTGTGCATTCCTCAAAACACTGAAGGACTTTACAGAGGTCTTTCAGCTTCGACCACTGCACACCTGTCAACTCCATGTCTGCTCTCAAAGTGCCTGGCTGTGTATCCTCCCACAAATGCATTATGGCCTGCCTCTGTTCGCACAGCCGCTCAACCATGTGCAGGGTGGAGTTCCACCTTGTTGCAATGTCGATAATGAGGCGGTGGTTGGGAAGGTGGAGCAATCGCTGCAGCTTCTGCATACGAATGGAGTGTACAGGCGACCGGCGGATGTGCGCGCACAGTCTTCGCACCTTCTGGAGCAGGGCTGTTAACTCCGGATAATTGTTGAGGAAGCACTGCACCACCAGGTTCAAGGTGTGAGCCAAGCAAGGTATGTGGCTGAGTTTTGAAAGGACTATGGCTGCCACAAAATTACGGCCGTTATCACTAACTACCTTGTCTGCCTCAAGATGTATACTGCCCAGCCATGACTCAGTTTGTCGCTGAAAGTACTCGGCCAGCACCTCCGCGGTGTGTCTGTCGCCCAAACACATCATCTGCAACACAGCCTGCTGACGCTTTCCACTAGCTGCTCGATAGGGGGACACCTCGTGTGCAACAGTGGCAGCTGCAGATGGAGTGCTCGTACGACTGCGCTCTGTGGACGAGCTTTCGCTTCTGGAGGAGGAGGGTTGAACGCCTACAGCCAACTGTTTCCTATACCGTGGGCTAGGCAGCACTGTCCTACCACCGTTGTCCCCTGTGGACCCTGCATCCACCACATTAACCCAGTACACAGTGATGGACACGTAACGGCCCTGGCCATGCCGACTGGACCATGCATCAGTTGTGAGGTGCACCTTCACCTTTCCACTCACTGACTGCTTGAGTGCATGGACAATGCGGTCTTTCACATGATGGTGGAGGGCTGGGATGGCTTTGCGAGAGAAGTGGCGACTGGGTAGGTCATAGCGTGGTACTGCATAGGCCATGAGTTTGCAGAAAGCTGCGCTTTCCACCAACCGATAGGGCATCATCTCTAAGATTAGTTTGGCAATGTGGGCGTTCAAACCCAGTGTACGCGGATGAGAGACTGAGTACTTTCTTGATCTACTCATAGTCTCTGGGAGGGTAAGCTGGACTTGAGAGCTGCATATGGTGGAACTAGCTGTGGACAGGGCGGACTGAGAGAGGGTTGATGATGGTGATGGAGTTGGTGTTCTTTCTGATGGCCTAGATTCAGTCTTTCGTTGATATAACAGTGAGATTCCCTGACTGCTTTGGCCTTGCAACGACACCTCAACATTTGCTGCTGTGCTAACCGGTGGGCTTACAGTGGGGGAAACAATGTAGCGTTGCTGACTACCTTCTTTGTGATCAGTTGCACATGTGGTACTTGAGGTTTGGTGTTGTGTCCACGCTTGCAAGTGCATGCTGGTTAAATGTCTAAGCATGCAACTGGTATTCAAATTTTTCAGATTTTTCCCTCGGCTAAAGGTCTTTGCGCACTTCTTACAGATAACCTTGGCCTGATCATGAGGATTTTGTTCAAAAAAGTGCCACACTGCACTCTTCCTACTTTGGAAGACATTTTGCGGCCTAGCACTCTGTCCTATTTTGACCGTCTGGACAAGCTGTCCAGCAACTCTTTTGATTTTTGGAACCTGTCTTTGGAGTGCTCCGGGCCTGCCAGATAACAGCTGTTGCGATGTCTGCTCTGGATGCTCCTCCTCCTCATCTGAGCTATTGGAAGCGGCACCCTCTTCCCCCAATGGATGCCAATCTGGGTCAACAACTGGGTCATCCATCACCTCCTCTTCTATGTCATGTGTACCTTCCTCTGTGTCACCGTGTATGGTGGTATAGTGTGCGGGAAGGGGCACCTGAGTCTCATCAAGGTCAGAATCTGGCTCTGTACACTGCAAGGACAAAGTAGTGCTCTGAGTGAATGTACCAGCAGAATCATCCATCAGTGGCTGTGCATCAGTGCACTCCATGTCAGATTCATCTTGGCCTGGGTAATTCACCATTTGACTTGATAATCCAGGCATGGTATGTGAAAACAGCTCCATGGAGTAATCAGTAGTATGGCCTGCGTCATCCTTCAATCTTGGTTGGGGTGAAGGACACAAGGAAAGGTGTGGTTCATGAACATGAGCCTCCAATGACGACTCAGTGCTTTTATTTTTTACAACTTCAGAAGAGGAGGCGATAGAGCTGGAGGCTGAGTCAGCAATGTAAGCCAAAACTTTTTCCTGAAGCTCTGGCTTTAAAAGCGGTTTGCCAACTCCTAGAAAACTAAGCCTTCGAGGCCTTGTGGAGCCAGACGATTACGCAGGCTCAACACCTCCTGCATTCGGTCCTATTTTGCTTTTGCCACTACCATCAGATCCACCAACACCATCATTACCAGCTGGCAACCCCCGCCCAATTCCACCTGCCTTCCTCATTTTTGGTAAAAATGTACACAAAATCCCACAAACTATATAGTAATGTAAAACAAGGTACAAGGTGTCTATAGGACAGGGGAGATGTTGAATTTCTGCTCACACTTGTGGAGTCTGGACACTGTTGGATTGTGTGAGGCCCAACGAATATCACAGCGCTATGTCACAGGCTCAATGTCGCAGGTGTGAAAAATGTCACTATAGGATAATGGAGATTTTGAATTTCTGCACACACTTGTGGAGTCTGGACACTGTTGGATTGTGTGAGGCCCAACGAATATCACAGCGCTATGTCACAGGCTCGATGTCGCAGGTGTGAAAAATGTCACTATAGGATAATGGAGATTTTGAATTTCTGCACACACTTGTGGAGTCTGGACACTGTTGGATTGTGTGAGGCCCAGCGAATATCACAGCGCTATGTCACAGGCTCAATGTCGCAGGTGTGAAAAATGTCACTATAGGATAATGGAAATTTTGAATTTCTGCACACACTTGTGGAGTTTGGACACTGTTGGATTGTGTGAGGCCCAGCGAATATCACAGCGCTATGTCACAGGCAGAAATTGGCTAGTGTATGACAAACTACAAGGTGTATATAGAATTGGGCAGAATAGGAATCTCCCTAGAGTGTAGGTCTGTAAGAACGGAACAAGTCCTTGACTTATTCTTACAGAGTCGCACACATATAGCTTCACTGTGGCCGTGACGTGATAACAGCCGTTACACGGTACTGAGAGAGGAGCGTGCACGTACACGGCTGTCCGGTGTACGTAAAATTGTCAAGCTCCGTGTTTTTTAAGTATACGGACTGACACACGCTGTCTCTCTATAGTTTTGAATGTGATCAAACAGCAAATATACTTAATTGTTTGAAAACTAGACAAAACTATAAGGTGGAGGTCTGTAAGAACGGAACATGTCCTCGACTTATTCTTACAGAGTCGCACACAGATAGCTTCACTGTGGCAGTGATAACAGCCGTTACACTGTACTGTGTGAGGACTGGAGCGTACACCGCTGTATGGTGAGAAAAATGCACGCTCAGTACCTCACCAGGACAAAAAAAAAATCTGGATTGCTTTTAAAAATGCAGTTTGCAGAGCAGTGGGAAAACAGCAATGCAGCTATCAGGAAGCCTTATAAGGCAGCCTAACAACCAACACAGCTGATCCAGCAAAATATAGCCTCCACGTGGTGTACATGGGCTTTTCAAAAGCTTTTGATACGGTGCCACACAAAAGGTTGATACATAAAATGAGAACAATGGGGATAGGGGAAAATATGTGTAGATGGGTTAAGAGCTGGCTCAGGGATAGGAAACAAAGGGTGGTTATTAATGGAGCACACTCGGACTGGGTCACGGTTAGCAGTGGGGTACCACAGGGGTCAGTTTTGGGCCCGCTTCTTTTTAACATATTTATTAATGACCTTGTAGGGGGCATAGAGAGTAGAATTTCAATATTTGCAGATGACACTAAACTCTGCAGGGTAATCAATATAGAGGATAATTTTATATTACAGCAGGAATTATGTAAACTAGAAGCTTGGGCTGATAAATGGCAAATGAGCTTTAATGGGGATAAATGTAAGGTCATGCACTTGGGTAGAACGAACAAGATGTATAATTATGTGCTTAATTGTAAAACACTGGACCTGGGTGTATGGGTGGACGACAAACTCACATTTAGTGGCCAGTGTCAGACAGCTGCTGCAAAGGCAAATAAAATAATGGGATACATTAAAAGAGGCCTAGATGCTCATGAGGAGAACATCATTTTACCTCTATATAAGTCACTAGTGCGACCACACTTAGAATACTGTGTACAGTTTTGGTCTCCGGTGAAAAAGAAAGACATAGCTGAACTGGAGCGGGTGCAAAGAAGAGCGACCAAGGTTATTAGGGAACTAGGGGGTCTGCAATACCAAGACAGGCTATTACACCTGGGGTTATTCTTAGGGGTGATCTTATTACAATGTATAAATATATGCGGGGACAGTACAAAGATCTTTGTAATGATTTTTTTACTCTTAGACCTGTGACGGGGACAAGGGGGCATCCTGTACGTCTGGAGGAAAGAAGGTTTAAGCATACTCACAGACACGGATTCTTTACTGTAAGAGCAGTGAGACTATGGAACTCTCTGCCATATGATGTTGTAATGAGTGATTCCCTACTAAAATTTAAGAAGGGACTGGATGCCTTTCTTGAAAAGTATATTACGGGGTATATACACTAGTCTCCTTAATATTGCGTTGATCCAGGGAGCTAGTCTGATTGCCGTATGTGGAGTTGGGAAGGAATTTTTTCCCCAATGTGAAGTTTACTGTTTGCCACATGGGGTTTTTTTTGCCTTCCTCTGGATCAACATGTTAGGGCAAGTTAGGATAGGATATGGGTTGAACCTGAGGGATTTAAAGTCTCCCTTCAATCTTAATAACTATGTTACTTGCACTGCACACACAGTGACTGGTGTGTTGTACAGGCAAAATCGCTAGCAGCAGAAGCAGTTTTTGGTGTCTTCTTCCCTGCCTAACGCTCTCCCTACAGAATCAGCAGCAGCTCTCCCTATTCTGAGATCAGCATGAGTAACATGGCGGTCGGCGTGCACGCCCTTTCATACCCCCTGTGACACCCCCCAAAGCAAGCCAATCACTTGCATGCCCTTCTCCAAGATGGTGGTGACCGCTGCCTATGTCATCACGCTGCCCACAGTGTCCGTTCTTCCTGATTGGCTGAAAAAGGGCGGAAAAACATCTTTTGAAACGCGAGTTTGGAGCTCTGGTCACCGACCTCGTGGCCGACCTCACACTAAGGTCGGCGACTTTTGAATTTTTTCGACCTGTTTCAGTCAACTCTAATGGTCGGGTTTCGATCGGCGAAAGTCGGCGATTTTTTAATCTGTCCGACCTGTTTCACTCAACTCTACCGGAGACACCAACGTGTGAAACCAGCCTCACAGAGCCACGGTGCCACATAACACAGATGCCACACCGTTCACTCTTCACAGCTGAGTCAGCGCTAGTGTACGGTCACAAGACTCTGCCCCGAGGACGTAGGGTAAGAGCCTGTCTACACCCACTAGGCGCACGGCGTCGCACCTGTAAACGCCACTAACAGACGCTGCCTACTGTGGAGTGCAGACCAAGTGCACAGTGGCAGACAGGAAAGGGTGTAATCCATCGCACACAATTACTAGATACTTTGCAAAAAAAAATCAGTGAATTTTTATTTCAAGAAGTTTCCCAGTCCAAAAAAGAAAAGAAGCGCCACAGTTTACAGTGACCGTGTATGTACACGCGCTTTCCATGTGACACTGGAGCGCACACCGTCTTTCTCTTGCTGCACAGTGGCGTACAGGCGATGCCACCACTGGGCGCTGACGCTCCTGACTCTGCCTCCTACCTACACTACCTGACAAGGCTGCACAACACATGCGTACCAAGGGTAGGGGTTTCATAATGAGTCAGTCACCAGAGACATTCACACCTGCACACTCCACTCACTCCACACGGCCTATACTAGTGTGTGCGCCTCTCACTAACAGGCCGCACTCATTGGGAGCTATTAGATGTGGTGGCTCATTTTCTGGTCACTTCGGGCGCCATCAGGAGGCCGCACCCCGCTGCTCTCCTTCCCCTCACTTCCCTCCTGCAGCCCCAAGAAAATGGCGAGTGGCGCGCTACAGGGGTATATATACCCCAATCAGACCACGTGGTATGCTCCCGGTCACGAGGGACGCAGGCGCTCACGTGGTGCCGTGACGTCACAACGCGCCGGTCACATGACTGTGATGTCATCAGTGGGGGCCGCGATTCTTCCTAACAGCGCTGATCTCTGTATAGTGGAGGCTAAAGGACCTGTGGTGACGTCATGCCCATGTGATCAGAAGGGGCGGCGCCTCTTCCTCCGCAGAGCAGAGCAGACAGGAGGAAGCTGTGGGAGTCATCGTGGGTTTTGGGGTCACAGATCAGGTAAGTGGATGTTCGTGCAGGAGCTGGGAGTCTGCCTGGGGAGAAGGGGGTGATGTGGCTTGCATGGGGCTGCATGTGCATGTTGGAGGGGGGGTCTGTCTGGGGAGAAGGGGGTGACATGGCTTGCATGGGGCTGCATGTGCATGCTGGAGGGGGGGTCTGTCTGGGGAGAAGGGGGTGATGCTTGCATGGGGCTGCGTGTGCATGCTGGAATGGGGGTCTGTCTGGGGAGAAGGGGGTGATGTGGCTTGCATGGGGCTGCATGTGCATGCTGGAGGGGGGGTCTGTCTGGGGAGAAGGGGGTGATGTGGCTTGCATGGGGCTGCATGTGCATGCTGGAAGGGGGGGGTCTGTCTGGGGAGAAGGGGGAGATGATGCTTGCATGGGGATGCATGTGCATGCTGGAAGGGGGGTCTGTCTGGGGAGAAGGGGGTGATGTGGCTTGCATGGGGCTGCATGTGCATGCTGGAAGGGGGGTCTGTCCGGGGAGAAAGCGGTGATGCTTGCATGGGGCTGCGTGTGCATGCTGGAATGGGGGTCTGTCTGGGGAGAAGGGGGTGATGTGGCTTGCATGGGGCTGCATGTGCATGCTGGAGGGGGGGTCTGTCTGGGGAGAAGGGGGAGATGTGGCTTGCATGGGGCTGCATGTGCATGCTGGAAGGGGGGTCTGTCCGGGGAGAAAGCGGTGATGCTTGCATGGGGCTGCGTGTGCATGCTGGAAGGGGGGGTCTGTCTGGGGAGAAGGGGGAGATGTGGCTTGCATGGGTCTGCATGTGCATGCTGGAAGGGGGGGTCTGTCCGGGGAGAAAGCGGTGATGCTTGCATGGGGCTGCGTGTGCATGCTGGAAGGGGGGGTCTGTCCGGGGAGAAGGGGGTGATGCTTGCATGGGGCTGCATGTGCATGCTGGAAGGGGGGGTCTGTCTGGGGAGAAGGGGGTGATACTTGCATGGGGCTGCGTGTGCATGCTGGAGGGGGGGGGTCTGTCTGGGGAGAAGGGGGTGATGTGGCTTGCATGGGGCTGCGTGTGCATGCTGGAGGGGGGGTCTGTCTGGGGAGAAGGGGGAGATGATGATTGCATGGGGCTGCATGTGCATGCTGGAAGGGGGGGTCTGTCTGGGGAGAAGGGGGTGATGTGGCTTGCATGGGGCTGCGTGTGCATGCTGGAGGGGGGGTCTGTCTGGGGAGAAGGGGGAGATGATGCTTGCATGGGGCTGCATGTGCATGCTGGAGGGGGGGTCTGTCTGGGGAGAAGGGGGTGATGTGGCTTGCATGGGGCTGCATGTGCATGCTGGAAGGGGGGGGTCTGTCTGGGGAGAAGGGGGAGATGATGCTTGCATGGGGATGCATGTGCATGCTGGAAGGGGGGTCTGTCTGGGGAGAAGGGGGTGATGTGGCTTGCATGGGGCTGCATGTGCATGCTGGAAGGGGGGTCTGTCTGGGGAGAAGGGGGTGATGTGGCTTGCATGGGGCTGCATGTGCATGCTGGAAGGGGGGGTCTGTCTGGGGAGAAGGGGGAGATGATGCTTGCATGGGACTGCATGTGCATGCTGGAGGGGGGGTCTGTCTGGGGAAAAGGGGGAGATGTGGCTTGCATGGGGCTGCATGTGCATGCTGGAGGGGGGTCTGTCTGGGGAGAAGGGGGTGATGCTTGCATGGGGCTGCGTGTGCATGCTGGAAGAGGGGGTCTGTCTGGGGAGAAGGGGGAGATGTGGCTTGCATGGGGCTGCATGTGCATGCTGGAAGGGGGGTCTGTCCGGGGAGAAGGGGGTGATGCTTGCATGGGGCTGCGTGTGCATGCTGGAAGAGGGGGTCTGTCTGGGGAGAAGGGGGAGATGTGGCTTGCATGGGGCTGCATGTGCATGCTAGAGGGGGTGTCTGGGGAGAAGGGGGTGATGTGGCTTGCATGGGGCTGCATGTGCATGCTGGAAGAGGAGTCTGTCTGGTGAGAAGGGGGTGATGATGCTTGCATGGGGCTGCGTGTGCATGCTGGAGGGGGGTCTGTCTGGGGAGAAGGGGGTGATGCTTGCATGGGGCTGCGTGTGCATGCTGGAAGGGGGAGTCTGTCTGGGGAGAAGGGGGAGATGTGGCTTGCATGGGGCTGCATGTGCATGCTGGAGGGGGGGTCTGCCTGGGGAGAAGGGGGAGATGTGGCTTGCATGGGGCTGCATGTGCATGCTGGAGGGGGGGTCTGCCTGGGGAGAAGGGGGTGATGCTTGCATGGGGCTGCATGTGCATGCTAGAGGGGGTGTCTGGGGAGAAGGGGGTGATGTGGCTTGCATGGGGCTGCATGTGCATGCTGGAGGGGGGGTCTGTCTGGGGAGAAGGGGGTGATGCTTGCATGGGGCTGCATGTGCATGCTAGAGGGGGTGTCTGGGGAGAAGGGGGTGATGTGGCTTGCATGGGGCTGCATGTGCATGCTGGAGGGGGGGTCTGTCTGGGGAGAAGGGGGTGATGCTTGCATGGGGCTGCATGTGCATGCTAGAGGGGGGGTCTGGGGAGAAGGGGGTGATGTGGCTTGCATGGGGCTGCATGTGCTTGCTGGAAGGGGGGTCTGTCTGGGGAGAAGGGGGTGATGTGGCTTGCATGGGGCTGCATGTGCATGCTGGAAGGGGGGGTCTGTCTGGGGAGAAGGGGGAGATGATGCTTGCATGGGGCTGCATGTGCATGCTGGAGGGGGGGTCTGTCTGGGGAGAAGGGGGTGATGTGGCTTGCATGGGGCTGCATGTGCATGCTGGAAGGGGGGGTCTGTCAGGGGAGAAGGGGGAGATGTGGCTTGCATGAGGCTGCATGTGCATGCTGGAAGGGGGGGTCTGTCTGGGGAGAAGGGGGAGATGATGCTTGCATGGGACTGCTTGTGCATGCTGGAGGGGGGGTCTGTCTGGGGAGAAGGGGGAGATGTGGCTTGCATGGGGCTGCATGTGCATGCTGGAAGGGGGGTCTGTCCGGGGAGAAGGGGGTGATGCTTGCATGGGGCTGCGTGTGCATGCTGGAAGAGGGGGTCTGTCTGGGGAGAAGGGGGAGATGTGGCTTGCATGGGGCTGCATGTGCATGCTAGAGGGGGTGTCTGTCTGGGGAGAAGGGGGTGATGTGGCTTGCATGGGGCTGAATGTGCATGCTTGAAGAGGAGTCTGTCTGGTGAGAAGGGGGTGATGATGCTTGCATGGGGCTGCGTGTGCATGCTGGAGGGGGGTCTGTCTGGGGAGAAGGGGGTGATGCTTGCATGGGGCTGCGTGTGCATGCTGGAAGGGGGGGTCTGTCTGGGGAGAAGGGGGAGATGTGGCTTGCATGGGGCTGCATGTGCATGCTGGAAGGGGGGTCTGTCTGGTGAGAAGGGGGTGATGATGCTTGCATGGGGCTGCGTGTGCATGCTGGAAGGGGGGGTCTGTCTGGGGAGAAGGGGGAGATGTGGCTTGCATGGGGCTGCATGCGCATGCTGGAAGGGGGGTCTGTCTGGGGAGAAGGGGGTGATGTGGCTTGCATGGGGCTGCGTGTGCATGCTGGAAGGGGGGTCTGTCTGGGGAGAAGGGGGAGATGTGGCTTGCATGGGGCTGCATGTGCATGCTGGAAGGGGGGTCTGTCCGGGGAGAAGGGGGTGATGCTTGCATGGGGCTGCGTGTGCATGCTGGAAGGGGGGGTCTGTCTGGGGAGAAGGGGGAGATGTGGCTTGCATGGGGCTGCATGCGCATGCTGGAAGGGGGGTCTGTCTGGGGAGAAGGGGGTGATGTGGCTTGCATGGGGCTGCGTGTGCATGCTGGAAGGGGGGGTCTGTCTGGGGAGAAGGGGGACATGTGGCTTGCATGGGGCTGCATGTGCATGCTGGAAAGGGGGTCTGTCCGGGGAGAAGGGGGTGATGCTTGCATGAGGCTGCGTGTGCATGCTGGAAGGGGGGGTCTGTCTGGGGAGAAGGGGGTGATGCTTGCATGGGGCTGCGTGTGCATGCTGGAAGGGGGGGGTCTGTCTGGGGAGAAGGGGGAGATGTGGCTTGCATGGGGCTGCATGTGCATGCTGGAAGGGGGGTCTGTCTGGGGAGAAGGGGGTGACGTGGCTTGCATGGGGCTGCATGTGCATGCTGGAAGGGGGGTCTGTCTGGGGAGAAGGGGGTGACGTGGCTTGCATGGGGCTGCATGTGCATGCTGGAGGGAGGGTCTGTCTGGGGAGAAGGGGGTGATGTGGCTTGCATGGGGCTGCATGTGCATGCTGGAAGGGGGGGTCTGTCTGGGGAGAAGGGGGTGACGTGGCTTGCATGGGGCTGCATGTGCATGCTGGAGGGAGGGTCTGTCTGGGGAGAAGGGGGTGATGTGGCTTGCATGGGGCTGCATGTGCATGCTGGAGGGGGTCTGCCTGGGGAGAAAGGGGGTGATGCTTTCATGGGGCTGCGTGTGCATGCTGGAAGGGGGGGTCTGTCTGGGGAGAAGGGGGAGATGTGGCTTGCATGGGGCTGCATGTGCATGCTGGAAGGGGGGTCTGTCCGGGGAGAAGGGGGTGATGCTTGCATGGGGCTGCGTGTGCATGCTGGAAGGGGGGGGTCTTTCTGGGGAGAAGAGGGAGATGTGGCTTGCATGGGTCTGCATGTGCATGCTGGAGGGGGGTCTTTCTGGGGAGAAGGGGGTGATGCTTGCATGGGGCTGCGTGTGCATGCTGGAAGGGGGGTCTGTCTGGGGAGAAGGGGGTGATGTGGCTTGCATGGGGCTGCATGTGCATGCTGGAGGGGGGGTCTTTCTGGGGAGAAGGGGGTGATGCTTGCATGGGGCTGCATGTGCATGCTGGAAGGGGGGGTCTGTCTGGGGAGAAGGGGGTGACATGGCTTGCATGGGGCTGCGTGTGCATGCTGGAATGGGGGTCTGTCTGGGGAGAAGGGGGTGACGTGGCTGGCATGGGGCTGCATGTGCATGCTGGAGGGGGGGTCTGTCTGGGGAGAAGGGGGTGATGTGGCTTGCATGGGGCTGCATGTGCATGCTGGAAGGGGGGGTCTGTCTGGGGAGAAGGGGGAGATGTGACTTGCATGGGGCTGCATGTGCATGCTGGTAGGGGGGGTCTGTCCGGGGAGAAGAGGGTGATGCTTGCATGGGGCTGCGTGTGCATGCTGGAAGGGGGGGTCTGTCTGGGGAGAAGGGGGTGATGGGGCTGCATGTGCATGCTGTAAGGGGGGGTCTGTCTGGGGAGAACGGGGTGATGTGGCTTGCATGGGGCTACATGTGCATGCTGGAAGGGGGGTCTGTCTGGGGAGAAGGGGGTGACGTGGCTTGCTTGGGGCTGCATGTGCATGCTGGAAGGGGGGGTCTGTCTGGGGAGAAGGGGGTGATGTGGCTTGCATGGGGCTGCATGTGCATGCTGGAAGGGGGGGTCTGTCTGGGGAGAAGGGGGTGATGTGGCTTGCATGGGGCTGCATGTGCATGCTGTAAGGGGGGGTCTGTCTGGGGAGAACGGGGTGATGTGGCTTGCATGGGGCTACATGTGCATGCTGGAAGGGGGGTCTGTCTGGGGAGAAGGGGGTGACGTGGCTTGCTTGGGGCTGCATGTGCATGCTGGAAGGGGGGGTCTGTCTGGGGAGAACGGGGTGATGTGGCTTGCATGGGGCTGCATGTGCATGCTGGAAGGGGGGGTCTGTCTGGGGAGAAGGGGGTGATGTGGCTTGCATGGGGCTGCATGTGCATGCTGGAGGGGGGTCTGTCTGGAGAGAAGGGGGTGATGCTTGCATGGGGCTGCATGTGCATGCTGGAAGGGGGGGTCTGTCTGGGGAGAAGGGGGTGATGTGGCTTGCATGGGGCTGCATGTGCATGCTGGAAGGGGGGGTCTGTCTGGGGAGAAGGGGGTGATGTGGCTTGCATGGGGCTGCATGTGCATGCTGGAGGGGGGTCTGTCTGGGGAGAAGGGGGTGATGTGGCTTGCATGGGGCTGCATGTGCATGCTGGAAGGGGGGGTCTGTCTGGGGAGAAGGGGGTGATGTGGCTTGCATGGGGCTGCATGTGCATGCTGGAGGGGGGTCTGCCTGGGGAGAAGGGAATGATGCTTGCATGGGGCTGCATGTAGTGGTAGTGGTGATGAGGAGGCTCTGCCGCTGGATGATGGTGGTGGTGGTGATGAGGAGACTCTGCCGCTGGATGATGATGATGATGAGGAGACTCTGCAGCTGGATGATGATGATGATGATGGTAGTGGTGATGAGGAGACTCTGCCGCTGGATGATGATGATGGTAGTGGTGATGAGGAGACTCTGCCGCTGGATGATGATGATGGTGGTGGTGATGATGAGGAGACTCTGCCGCTGGATGATGATGATGGTAGTGGTGATGAGGAGACTCTGCCGCTGGATGATGATGATGGTGGTGGTGGTGATGATGAGGAGACTCTGCCACTGGATGATGATGATGGTGGTGATGATGAGGAGACTCTGCCGCTGGATGATGATGATGAGGAGGAGACTCTGCAGCTGGATGATGATGATGGTAGTGGTGATGAGGAGACTCTGCCGCTGGATGATGATGATGGTGGTGGTGATGAGGAGACTCTGCCGCTGGATGATGATGATGGTGGTGATGATGAGGAGACTCTGCCGCTGGATGATGATGATGGTGGTGATGATGAGGAGACTCTGCCGCTGGATGATGATGATGGTGGTGGTGATGAGGAGACTCTGCCGCTGGATGATGATGATGGTGGTGATGATGAGGAGACTCTGCCGCTGGATGATGATGATGGTGGTGATGAGGAGGAGACTCTGCCGCTGGATGATGATGGTGGTGGTGATGATGAGGAGACTCTGCCGCTGGATGATGATGATGATGGTGGTGATGATGAGGAGACTCTGCCGCTGGATGATGATGATGATGATAGTCTTATGAGCTGTAGTTTTACTGGTATCAGTTTTGCAACATTTTCCTGACTTATAATTCCAGTTTTGGGGGCACGGTGCAGTGTTTTTTTTTTCATTTACAGGATTTCATAATTTTATACTTTTATGGACCTGAAGATACAAAATGTTTTTGTTTTGTTATTTTGCACTGGAAAAGCAGAATTCAAACTAGGGTCTTTGTTGCAGGTCCGTGATCTCTTTATTCTGTTTCTCAATTTACTGTTTATGTAAGAAATGTTTTGTTTTTTCCTTTTATATGTATTCAAAACAATCTTTTTGTTTTTCCCTCTCCTGACACCCGGGGACTTTCATGACTTGCACCATATACCGTGATATTACAGTATTGCAGTATATTGTGTAATTAACGACCTCCAATGATCAGGATCGCGCCACTTACATGCTTCTGTCCGTCATTGACAGCGGTGCCTACACTGTGTGCAGTGGCCTCCGCTCCTAAGCCTGATCCATGTACCAGCTCCATACGTGCACGGTGGATGATGGGTTAAATCGGTGCGCTCCATTGTAAGTGAGTGCGAATTTAGCTGCAGCATCTTCCCAGCAGAGGAGCGGCCGCCCCCGATCTCAGAATCCATGGGTGTTTTTTCTTGAACCCATCACCTCATTCATTCTGCCCGCACCACTTGGCGCAGATCCCAGCAGCCGGGTCGGAGCCGGGTGTATTCATTCATCTCTGACCGGCTCCAGTGTTTCAGGCAAAATATAGTGATCAGATCGGGTGGAGGCCTATAGGCAGAGAGCAGTACTGGTCCAGCTGATGGGCAGGTGTCTCGCTATAGAAGAGGCCTGCTAATAACGGACGAGAGCAATGAGGGAAGAAGCCGGACCCTTTCATAAGTGATATGTTCCCTGAAATGCTGGAGATTTTCAGAGATATACCAGGGTGCGATTGTGCAGCCCGGCTCTGAGTTACACTGCCCGCTTATTGGGCACCATGAATCAGGTGAGAGGTTCCCTTTTCAGTGGTCGCTGTTATTGCTACAAATGATATAAATCGCTGTACAGGTGACTATAGAAAAACAAGGTAGTAAATCTGCTGCTTTCTCCACTGCTGAGCCACTTCTTCCCCTGCATACTGAACTCACCACCCACTCTAGGGAAAGAAAAACTGCTTCAATGTTTCTTGGGTGTGATAGGACAGACTGTCGGCTCACTGAGGGATGCGATTACAGCTGCTCATTATAGGAGTTGTGTCACCGTTGGTCTTCATTATCATACCGCTCCCACACGTCCCAGATTTCTGCCTGATCGACAGTTGGGACAAGCGGTGACGTCGGCCTCTTGCGCTATGGCAGCATATTGGTATCACACGTTAATGAGTCAGATGAGTTCCGTTGTATTCGTGTGTTCTGGATGAAATGGTTAACTGTGATTTCTGCTGCACTAATTATGGCCGTCCTCCCCCCGTCAGGTCTGGTCAGATTCCAGCCATCGCTCTGGCCGTGGGACTCTGTGCGAAGCCATCTTCGAGACTCAAGGGCCCTGTCACACTAAGCGATATCGCTGTGTGTGATACTTACCTCCGACCGCTCCCCCGCTGGTTATCACTGATCGCGCGAGAACGTCCTGGACGGTTTCTCGTCGTCAGCTTCCTGCGGCGCTTCCTGTGGAGAGACGAGCGATGAGCGTGGAGCCGGGCGGGAGGACGCAGGATCGCCTGGTGTGACAGGTAAGTAGCGACCCCCGTCCCCAGCAATGTCGCTGGTGAGACCTGCCTGTGTGGCAGCTCACTAGCGACCACTTAGCGATGTACCAGCGATCCTGACCGCGTCATATCACTGGTCGGGATCGCTGGTGCATCGCTAAGTGTGACAGCACCATTACTGACGGAGATGTGTGTATTGTACGATGTGCTGACCGTGGTGAAAGACAAGAGGTACACGCACCTGGCCCCCTGTATCCCAGGAGTCCCTGACCCCAAAGCAGGTAAGGACGACCCAGGGGCCACTGTGGTGCTCAATAGGCTCATTCTGTGCCTGCCTGCAGGGAACAGAGACCCCTACGTGCACCCCCCCCCCAGGAAGAACGTGCGTCAGGGTCTCTGCTCCCTACTCTCCAGGCCACGTTACAGGTTATAGTTATCTATTATTAGCTGAAGAGCCCGGCGATGCCCGAGCATAGTAACTAAGTAAGGTTAGTTATAACAAATTATAATGATTATATATATATATATATATATATATATATATATATATATATATATAAAGCTGAGTGTAGAGCCCCGTCCACTCTGCATAGCCACACACACTATGATATCCCACATCATCCCGTCAGCCAGAGCCACCGGACTACTATCCCTAATATCCCACATCATCCCATCAGCCAGAGCCACCGGACTACTACCCCTAATATCCCACATCATCCCGTCAGCCAGAGCCACCGGACTACTATCCCTAATATCCCACATCATCCCATCAGCCAGAGCCACCGGACTACTACCCCTAATATCCCACATCATCCCGTCAGCCAGAACCGCCGGACTACTACCCCTAATATCCCACATCATCCCGTCAGCCAGAGCCACCGGACTACTACCCCTAATATCCCACATCATCCCGTCAGCCAGAGCCACCGGACTACTACCCCTAATATCCCACATCATCCCGTCAGCCAGAACCGCCGGACTACTACCCCTAATATCCCACATCATCCCGTCAGCCAGAGCCACCAGACTACTACCCCTAATATCCCACATCATCCCGTCAGCCAGAGCCACCGGACTACTACCCCTAATATCCCACATCATCCCGTCAGCCAGAGCCACCGGACTACTACCCCTAATATCCCACATCATCCCGTCAGCCAGAGCCACCGGACTACTACCCCTAATATCCCACATCATCCCGTCAGCCAGAGCCACCGGACTACTACCCCTAATATCCCACATCATCCCGTCAGCCAGAGCCACCGGACTACTACCCCTAATATCCCACATCATCCCGTCAGCCAGAGCCACCGGACTACTACCCCTAATATCCCACATCCCGTCAGCCAGAGCCACCGGACTACTACCACTAATATCCCACATCATCCCGTCAGCCAGAGCCACCGGACTACTACCACTAATATCCCACATCATCCCGTCAGCCAGAGCCACCGGACTACTACCCCTAATATCCCACATCAGCCAGAGCCACCGGACTACTACCCCTAATATCCCACATCATCCCGTCAGCCAGAACCACCGGACTACTACCCCTAATATCCCACATCCCGTCAGCCAGAGCCACCGGACTACTACCACTAATATCCCACATCATCCCATCAGCCAGAGCCACCGGACTACTACCCCTAATATCCCACATCAGCCAGAGCCACCAGACTACTACCCCTAATATCCCACATCATCCCGTCAGCCAGAACCACCGGACTACTACCCCTAATATCCCACATCAGCCAGAGCCACCAGACTACTACCCCTAATATCCCACATCATCCCGTCAGCCAGAACCACCGGACTACTACCCCTAATATCCCACATCCCGTCAGCCAGAGCCACCGGACTACTACCACTAATATCCCACATCATCCCGTCAGCCAGAGCCACCGGACTACTACCCCTAATATCCCACATCAGCCAGAGCCACCAGACTACTACCCCTAATATCCCACATCATCCCTTCAGCCAGAACCACCGGACTACTACCCCTAATATCCCACATCCCGTCAGCCAGAGCCACCGGACTACTACCACTAATATCCCACATCATCCCATCAGCCAGAGCCACCGGACTACTACCCCTAATATCCCACATCATCCCGTCAGCCAGAGCCACCGGACTACTACCCCTAATATCCCACATCATCCCGTCAGCCAGAACCACCGGACTACTACCCCTAATATCCCACATCCCGTCAGCCAGAGCCACCGGACTACTACCACTAATATCCCCCATCATCCCGTCAGCCAGAACCACCGGACTACTACCCCTAATATCCCACATCCCGTCAGCCAGAGCCACCGGACTACTACCACTAATATCCCACATCATCCCATCAGCCAGAGCCACCGGACTACTACCCCTAATATCCCACATCATCCCGTCAGCCAGAGCCACCGGACTACTACCCCTAATATCCCACATCATCCCGTCAGCCAGAGTCACCGGACTACTACCCCTAATATCCCACATCTTGTCAGCCAGAGCCACCGGACTACTACCCCTAATATTCCACATCATCCCGTCAGCCAGAGCCACCGCACTACTACCCCTAATATCCCACATCATCCTGTCAGCCAGAGCCACCGGACTACTACCACTAATATCTCACATCATCCCGTCAGCCAGAGCCACCGAACTACTACCCCTAATATCCCACATCATCCCGCCAGCCAGAGCCACCGGACTACTACCACTAATATCCCACATCATTCCGTCAGCCAGAGCCACCGGACTACTACCCCTAATATCCCACATCATCCCGCCAGCCAGAGCCACCGGACTACCACCCCTAATATCCCACATCATCCCGCCAGCCAGAGCCACCGGACTACTACCACTAATATCTCTCATCATCCCGTCAGCCAGAGCTACTGGACTACTACCCCTAATATCCCACATCATCCCATCAGCCAGAGCCACCGGACTACTACCCCTAATATCCCACATCATCCCGCCAGCCAGAGCCACCGGACTACTACCACTAATATCTCACATCATCCCATCAGCCAGAGCCACCGGACTACTACCCCTAATATCCCACATCATCCCGCCAGCCAGAGCCACCGGACTACTACCACTAATATCTCACATCATCCCGTCAGCCAGAGCCACCGGACTACTACCCCTAATATCTCACATCATCCCGTCAGCCAGAGCCACCGGACTACTACCCCTAATATCCCACATCATCCCGTCAGCCAGAGCCACCGGACTACTACCCCTAATATCCCACATCATCCCGCCAGCCAGAGCCACCGGACTACTACCCCTAATATCCCACATCATCCCGTCAGCCAGAGCCACCGGACTACTACCCCTAATATCCCACATCATCCCGCCAGCCAGAGCCACCGGACTACTACCACTAATATCTCACATCATCCCATCAGCCAGAGCCACCGGACTACTACCCCTAATATCCCACATCATCCCGCCAGCCAGAGCCACCGGACTACTACCACTAATATCTCACATCATCCCGTCAGCCAGAGCCACCGGACTACTACCCCTAATATCTCACATCATCCCGTCAGCCAGAGCCACCGGACTACTATCCCTAATATCCCACATCATCCCGTCAGCCAGAGCCACCGGACTACTACCCCTAATATCCCACATCATCCCGTCAGCCAGAGCTACCGGACTACTACCTCTAATATCCCACATCATCCCATCAGCCAGAGCCACCGGACTACTACCCCTAATATCCCACATCATCCCGTCAGCCAGAGCCACCAGACTACTATCCCTAATATCCCACATCATCCCGTCAGCCAGAGCCACCGGACTACTACCCCTAATATCCCACATCATCCCGTCAGCCAGAGCCACCAGACTACTATCCCTAATATCCCACATCATCCCGTCAGCCAGAGCCACCAGACTACTACCCCTAATATCCCACATCATCCCGTCAGCCAGAGCCACCGGACTACTACCACTAATATCCCACATCATCCCGTCAGCCAGAGCCACCGGACTACTACCACTAATATCCCACATCATCCCATCAGCCAGAGCCACCGGACTACTACCACTAATATCCCACATCATCCCGTCACAGCCGCCGGACTACTACCCCTAATATCCCACATCATCCCATCAGTCAGAGCCACCGGACTACTACCCCTAATATCCCACATCATCCCGTCAGCTCAGCCAGAGCCACCGGACTACTACCACTAATATCCCACATCATCCCGTCAGCCAGAGCCACCGGACCACTACCCCCAATATCCCACATCATCCCGTCAGCCAGAGCCACCGGACTACTACCCCTAATATCCCACATCATCCCGTCAGCCAGAGCCACCGGACTTCTACCCCCGATATCCTGTCAGCCCTGGGGTCAGAACCAGAGTGTCATGATCCCAGTGCAGGTTTTTGAGCTGCACGTCAGGGGTTAATGGCTGGAGCTCGGTGCAGGTTTTGACCTGCACACTTGGGGTTAATGATTGTGGCCTCTTTCTGGTTCTGGGAGAGCTTCTTAAACCCCTGGGAAGTTCCAATCCCTGCCAGTTATACTTCTGCCTTTGGCCGAGTGTGCTGACCCCCGTGTGCCTGTTTGTTGCTATAGCTTGTTTATATGGTTCTGACCCGGCTCTGTTTCCCGTTGTGAGTTTGCCTGCTGATTCTGTACTGTGTTATTATCTCTGTGTATGACTCATTGTCTGTGACCTGACTACTCTCCGCTCGCCCCTCTGGTACCTTGCAGCTATCTCTGTGTATGACTCATTGGCTACGTCCTGACTATTCTCCCTGTCTATGCCCCCTTGGTAACTTTGTTTCACAGTTACCCTGCTAGCAGTTCTCGTGCAGCTCCTAGCTCTCTGGAGTTTAGGCCACGCCCCCAGCAGTCATGTGCTTCAGGTCCTGCGGCTCTGAAGTATGCACCTACTCGGCTGCTGCCCGCTCCACAGGTATCTTTGAGCACAGTTCGCTTTACTCAGGACACGCGCACTGGCTCAGTGAGCAAGTTCAGTGCGGTGTTCCTGACACAGAGCTCTGAGTGGATTTGCCCTGACTTCCATACCAATGATCCCTTTAATAGAAGCCTGGGGTGAGAATCAGAGCGCTGAGGGATTTACCCTAACTTCCATACCGGGGATCCCTTTAAGAGGGGCCTGGGGTCAGAACCAGAGCGCTGCAGAAGGCCATTGAGTGAGGCCGAAGGAGGAAGTGAGAGAAGTTTTTAGTAGCAGCTGAGAGGGAAGTGTCAATGGGGATGTTGAAGTCGCCCGAGATGATACTGGGGATGTCAGTGGAAAGGAAATGAAGTAGCCAGGTGGTGAAGTGGTCGAAGAAGGTGGTAGCTGGCCCTGGAGGGCGGTATATGACAGCTAGTTGGAGGGCGAGTAGATGCGCACAGAGTGCACCTCAAAGGAAGGGAGAGTAACAGAGGGTGGCAGGGGGATTGGGGTGAAGGAGCAGTTATCTGACAGGAGAAAACCAACTCCTCCACCATGCTTGCTGCTGGGGCGGGGTATGTGGGAAAGGTGGAATCCACCATACGAGAGTGCAGCAGGAGAGGCTGTGTCAGAGGGGGTGAGCCAGGTATCTGTGATGGCGAGGAAGGAAAGTTTGTTAGTAATAAAAACATCATGGATGAAGGCAAGTTTGTTGCAGACAGAGCGAGCGTTCCGCAGAGCTCCTGTTAGTGGCACTGGGGAAGCGGGGCCCGAGCGAATGTGTATAAGGTTGGAGTGGTTACGGAAAGTTGTGATTGGGCATGGTAGGGAGGTAGAAATGACTGTGGGAATGTGGTGAGGAGGACCAGGATTTGGAGAGATATCGCCGGCAGTGAGAAGGAGCAGAGAGAATGATAGCAGGTGGGAGCAGGAGAGGGCATGAGGGGGCTGTCTATGTTTAGAGACAGAGGATTGTATGTTGAGGAACAGATCTGAGGAAGAGGAGAGATGGATTGGAAGGATTGAAGAAGAGAAGAACAGTTCCTTGCTTGGTGTAGGGATTAGTAGGGTTATCAGAAAGTGAAGGATTATAGGGGACTCCTCCGATCCCCTCCCCTCCAGACTCCTCCGATCCCCCCCCCCTCCAGACTCCTCCGATCCCCCCCTTCAGACTCCTCCGATTCCCCCCCCTTCAGACTCCTCCGATTCCCCCCCCTTCAGACTCCTCCGATTCCCCCCCCTTCAGACTCCTCCGATCCCCCCCTTCAGACTCCTCCGATCCCCCCCTTCAGACTCCTCCGATCCCCCCCTTCAGACTCCTCCGATCCCCCCCTTCAGACTCCTCCGATCCCCCCCCCTTCAGACTCCTCCGATCCCCCCCCCTTCAGACTCCTCCGATCCCCCCCTTCAGACTCCTCCGATCCCCCCCCTTCAGACTCCTCCGATCCCCCCCTTCAGACTCCTCCGATCCCCCCCTTCAGACTCCTCCGATCCCCCCCTTCAGACTCCTCCGATCCCCCCCCTTCAGACTCCTCCGATCCCCCCCTTCAGACTCCTCCGATCCCCCCCTTCAGACTCCTCCGATCCCCCCCCTTCAGACTCCTCCGATCCCCCCCTTCAGACTCCTCCGATCCCCCCCTTCAGACTCCTCCGATCCCCCCCTCCAGACTCCGCCGATTTCCCCCCCCCTTCCAGACTCCGCCGATTTCCCCCCCCCCTCCAGACTCCGCCGATTTCCCCCCCCCCCCCCTCCAGACTCCGCCGATTCCCCCCCCTCCAGACTCCGCCGATTTCCCCCCCCCTCCAGACTCCGCCGATCCCCCCCCCTCCAGACTCCGCCGATTTCCCCCCCCCTCCAGACTCCGCCGATCCCCCCCCCTCCAGACTCCGCCGATCCCCCCCCTCCAGACTCCGCCGATCCCCCCCCTCCAGACTCCGCCGATCCCCCCCCTCCAGACTCCTATGGTTCCCCCGCCAGCCTCCTCCGTTCCCCCTCCAGACCGCGCTGTCCTCTGTGCCTAAAAAAAACTGAACTGAAGTAGAATTGAATGACATGCATGATGTAAAAGCATGTTCACATTGGCCATAAAAGCAAGCAAAACCAAAGGAAAAAACAATGTATGCATATACCCTAATAAAAATAAATAAGTAAAAAAGCAAGTGCATTAAATAACATAGGGTACTTAGTAAACACTATTTTGATCAAAAAAGTATAAAGCTGTCCCACCACGACAAGGTGTACCCATTTGAGACAGTAACTACACTAACGGTTAAAACCTACCTAGTGTGAATAGTAGCAGAGTCTCTGGGTCCCAAACGGACACCCAGCTTCAGAGGGACTAAATAAACTACACAGCTCAGTAGAATGGAGGCCACACCCTATTTGTACTGAATACAAAAATGCTGAAGAAAAAACAAAAAAACAAAAAAACTGAACTGAAGTAGAATTGAATGACATGCATGATGTAAAAGCATGTTCACACTAGGTAGGTTTTAACCGTTAGTGTAGTTACTGTCTCAAATGGGTACACCTTGTCGTGGTGGGACAGCTTTATACTTTTTTGATCAAAATAGTGTTTACTAAGTACCCTATGTTATTTAATGCACTTGCTTTTTTACTTATTTATTTTTATTAGGGTATATGCATACATTGTTTTTTCCTTTGGTTTTGCTGTCCTCTGTGCCTCCAGACTCCTCTGACATACAGTATAGAAGTACATGAGCTGCACCTTTGGGAGACTAAGGCCCCTTCCCTATGACCTCTGCAGATTTTTGAAAATGATTAAACTTTGCCTTTATCTACAATGTGCCGTCCCTTTAAATCTCTACAGTGACTGTTAAAGGGACGGATCTAGATGCCAATAAAGCTGAGACAATGTGAAGTGAAACATTGTGAATTATTTTCTACTTTGTCTTAGAATTACAGTGATCTGCACCAATGTATGTCAGTGCTTAGATACATACACGGCTCAGCATTCAGTATCACACAGGATAGGATTAGATACACGGCTCAGCAGTCAGTATCACACAGGATAGGATTAGATACACAGCTCAGCAGTCAGTATCACACAGGACAGGATTAGATACACGGCTCAACAGTCAGTACCACACAGGAGAGGATTAGATACACGGCTCAGCAGTCAGTACCACACAGGAGAGGATTAGATACAAGGCTTAGCAGTCAGTATCACACAGGATAGTATTAGATACACGGCTCAGCAGTCAGTATCACACAGGATAGGATTACATACACGGCTCAGCAGTCAGTATCACACAGGAGAGGATTAGATACACAGCTCAGCAGACAGTATCACACAGGAGAGGATTAGATACACAGCTCCGCAGTCAGTATCACACAGGAGAGGATTAGATACACGGCTCAGCAGTCAGTACCACACAGGAGAGGATTAGATACACAGCTCAGCAGTCAGTACCAAACAGGAGAGGATTAGATACATGGCTTAGCAGTCAGTATCACACAGGATAGGATTAGATACACGGCTCAGCAGTCAGTATCACACAGGAAAGGATTAGATACACGGCTCAGCAGTATCCTCAAAAAAAGCCGCAAAAACGCTGTGTGTGAATGTAGCCTTAGATCAGGAATAGAACAGCCATTTATAGGACATTTCATAACTTTCCCAAATTTCTATGAAAAAATATTCAGCATATTCTGCATTGAATGCTGCAGCCAGGATCATATTCCTCACCAATCGTTACACCGATGCCTCTACCTTGTGCCAGTCATTACACTGGCTACCCATCCACTCCAGAATTCAGTATAAACTTATTACCCTCACCCACAAAGCCCTCCATGGCTCAGCACCACCCTACATCTCCTCCCTTGTTTCAGTATACCACCCTACCCGCGCCCACCGCTCTGCTGATGACCTGAGGTTAGCATCCTCAATAATCAGAATCTCCCACTCCTGTCTCCAAGACTTTACATGTGCTGCGCCAATTCTTTGGAATGCACTTCCCAGGTCTATACGATTAGTCCCCAATCTCCACAATTTTAAGCGTGCCCTGAAAACGCATTTATTCTGACTGGCCTATTGCCTCAACACATTAACCTAATCTATCCCTGTGTGGCACAGCCAAAAGTTTTACCATAACCAGGTTCCCCGCATCATGTTCCCACCAGGGCTGTGGAGTCGGAGCTCATTTTGGTGGAGTCGGAGTCGGTATCAAATGGTCCGACTCCTAAAATATATAATAAATTGGGTACAGTAGTTCAATGCAGAATGTGCTGAATATTTTTTCATAGGAATTTGGGAAAGTTATGAAATGTCCTATAAATGGCTGTTCTATTCCTGATCTAAGGCTACATTCACACACAGCGTTTTTGCTGCGTTTTTTGAGGATACGTTTTTCAGCTGCAAAAGCCGATCAGCTTTTTAAAAAACAGCATCACCTGAAAGGTTTTTGAGCTCATAGATGTTTTCAATAGCAAAAGCAGATTAGAAATCTGCTCTATCCATTTATCCATATCTGTCTCCATATCTTATCTGTACCAAAAAGAATGAAAGCCGGGTAGCACACAGACTAAAGGCCCCTTTACATTTAGTGATGCACCAGCGATCTGACCAGCGATATGACCCGGTCAGGATCGCTGGTGCATCGCTAAATTATCGCTAGTGAGCTGCCACACAGACAGATCTCACAGCGATGCAGCAGCGACGCAGCGGACGATACTTACCTTTCACACACAGTGATCCTGTCGTCCTCCCGCCCGCGTCCAGCGTTGCTCGTCTCACACAGCAGGAAGCGCCCAATGAGAAATGGAGCCACCCGATCTCGCGCGATCAGCGATGGACAGCGGAGGAGCCGGTCGGAGGCAAGTATCACACATAGCGATATCACTAGCGATATCGCTGCTGCGTCACCAAATCGGTGATGATTTAGCGATCTTGTTAGCTATATCGCTATGTGTAAAACCCCCTTAACACTCCTTTTTTTAGCACCAGTCAGGTACACCTCATCTCATAGCTGCCCAAAAGGACGCCCAGGACAGGCATTGCTCGTCTTCAGTAACACATCAACATCATTTGATAGTTGGAATAAATACACTGCATTAACCACATCTTAAGGTGCTGGCTTTATTTTCAAGTGTAGGGGGGTGCAGTATGAGGTTCTGCAGCAGCTGAGGTGTGCAGTATGAGATTCTGCGGAACAGTATGAGGTTCTGCCCCCCCCCTAGTTTTGATCCTGGCTAAAACCATTTCTTATAGTTATGGCGAACCCTCAGGTAACCCTAAATGAAGGTCAATGGACACAGGTGGCTGAATTGAAGGAATTGCTTAATCACCTATTTACCGTGACTAAAAAATTACAAGCTGAGGATTTAACTCCTGGCATTTTCATAAGGGAGTGGAAGAACTTGCTATTTTGCCTGTCCCAAAGAGGAGATTGATTCGCAGATGGCATTTCTGCTTCAATGAAACGGAGCGAGACACAGCTATTGGAAAATAAAAATTTTCTGGCGGCTGTTTATGTGGACCCGAGTCATCGTATATTGCTTGATGATCAGCAGCTTACTAAAGGAAAAGAAGCTCTGACTGAGGTAGCAGTTAGGATGAGTGGCCTACAGGAGGACTGCCAGGCGCAAGAAGACACGGGTCCTGACAGTGCTACTGCTGCCATATCTTCATCCTCATCAGATGAGGAGTTTGACCTGGTCAAGTATTTGGATGACATGGAGCAGGCAAAGCGTTGCTGCAAGGAAAAAGACTTCACTCCGTCTCCTATAGCAGCAGATTGACCAGATTTCAGCAAAATGTTTCACTTGCTCTCAAAGAAAAAGAAAAATTCAACCGTTCATCAGAACTGACTGTGCAGGAGGCAATTCCTTTATACCCGGAAATTGTTAGAGATGTTCCCATGTGGTTACGGCTTTACCTCCAACCCAAGTTACTGTAGGGAGGTTGTTCTCTGGCCTTAACATTATTAGGTCAGATGTGAGGTCATCTATGAAGGAGGATCTGATGGAGGCAATTCTATTTCTTAGGACAAATTCATAGACTGCACAAATGTTATTTAGTAGGTTTTTGTTGAAAACTGTTTTTTGCCACTTACATAGTTTATTACATAGTGTTATATATATATATACTGTATACATATAATCGATATTACATAGTGTATTACATATTTACAATTTATTACAGTTTTTTCTGTTCTAAAGTTGTATTCCAATAAATAGATATTATGTTCTATCTAAATGTCTTGATTATTGTATCATAAAAATGATTAAGTGTCTGATGTTCACATTGTACTACAATACATTTTTCACTTAAATATAAGCAAAATATGTGGAGTCGGAGTCGGTGGAAGGGAAATTGAGGAGTCGGAGTCGCAGGTTTGGCTTACCGACTCCACAGCCCTGGTTCCCACACGCTTTATGCATCCATTAGCCGTCTGTGTCTGTACTGTTACACACTTAACACTATGGCTGGTCCATACAATCAGGGCAACTGTTACCACCCACCTTTCGTGTCTCCTCTTTCCTCATAGACTGTAAGCTTGCGAGCAGGGCCCTCATTCCTCTTGGTATCTGTTATGATCTAAGTGATTATTGTTATGCTGTAATGTCTATCGTCTGTACAAATCCCCTCTGAAATGTAAAGTGCTGCGGAATATGTCGGCGCTATAGAAATAAAATGTATTATTATTATATTGAACTACTGTACCCAATTTATTATATATTTTAGGAGTCGGAGTCGGACCATTTTATACCGACTCCACCAAAATGAGCTCCGACTCCACAGCCCTGCTCAGCAGTCAGTATCACACAGGATAGGATTAGATACACGGCTCAGCAGTCAGTATCACACAGGAGAGGATTAGATACACGGCTCAACAGTCAGTATCACACAGGATAGGATTAGATACACAGCTCAGCAGTCAGTATCACACAGGAGAAGATTAGATACACGGCTCAGCAGTCAGTATCACACAGGAGAGGATTAGATACACGGCTCAGCAGTCAGTATCACACAGGAGAGGATTAGATACACGGCTCAGCAGTCAGTATCACACAGGATAGGATTAAATACATGGCTCAGCAGTCAGTATCACACAGGATAGGATTAGATACACGGCTCAGCAGACGTATCACACAGGATAGGATTAGATACATGGCTCAGCAGACGGTATCACACAGGATAGGATTAGATACACGACTCAGCAGTCAGTATCACACAGGATAGGATTAGATACACGGCTCAGCAGTCAGTATCACACAGGATAGGATTACATACACGGCTCAGCAGTCAGTATCACACAGGATAGGATTAGATACACGGCTCAGCAGTCAGTATCACACAGGAGAGGATTAGATACATGGCTCAGCAGTCAGTATTTCACAGGAGAGGATTAGATACACGACTCAGCAGTCAGTATCACACAGGAGAGGATTAGATGCACGGCTCAGCAGTCAGTATCGCACAGAATAGGATTAGATACACGGCTCAGCCGAGAGTATCGCACAGGAGAGGATTAGATACACAGCTCAGCAGTCAGTATCACACAGGAGAGGATTAGATACACGGCTCAACAGTCAGTATCACACAGAATAGGATTAGATACACGGCTCAGCAGTCAGTATCACACAGGATAGGATTAGATACACGGCTCAGCCGAGAGTATCGCACAGGAGAGGATTAGATACACAGCTCAGCAGTCAGTATCACACAGGAGAGGATTAGATACATGGCTCAGCAGTCAGTATCACACAGAATAGGATTAGATACACGGCTCAACAGTCAGTATCACACAGGAGAGGATTAGATACACAGCTCAGCAGACAGTATCACACAGGATAGGTTTGATCCAGTATAGTGTACAGTAGGGGTGCACAGTACAGTGGGGGTGCACAGTATAGGGTGGGGTGCATAGTACAGTGGGGGGTGCACAGTATAGGGGTGGGGGGGTGAATGGTACAGTGGGGTGCAGTGTAGAGGTGGCGGGTGCGCAGTATAGGGGTGAGGGGTGCACAGTATAGGGTGGGGTGCACAGTACAATGGGGGGTGCATAGTATAGGGGTGGGTGGTTCACAGTATAGGGGGGTGCACAGTATAGGGGTGGGGGTGCACAGTATATGGGTGGGGTGCACAGTACAGTGGGGTGTGCACAGTACAGGGGTGGGGGTGCACAGTACAGTGGGGGTGCACAGTGTAGGGGGTGTACAGTATAGGAGTGAGGTGCACAGTATAGGGGGGGTGCACAGTATAGGGGTGGGGGTGCACAGTGTAGGGGGGGTGTACAGTATAGGGGTGGGGGTGCACAGTGTAGGGGGGGTGTACAGTACAATGGGGGGTGCATAGTATAGGGGTGGGGGTGCACAGTACAGTGGGGTGTGCACAGTACAGTGGGGTGTGCACAGTATAGGGGTGGGGGTGCACAGTACAGTGGGGGTGCACAGTACAGGGGTGGGGGTGCACAGTACAATGGGGGGTGCATAGTATAGGGGTGGGGGTGCACAGTACAGTGGGGTGTGCACAGTACAGTGGGGTGTGCACAGTACAGGGGTGGGGTGCAGTATAGGAGTGAGGTGCACAGTATAGGGGGGGTGCACAGTATAGGGGTGGGGGTGCACAGTGTAGGGGGGGTGTACAGTATAGGGGTGGGGGTGCACAGTGTAGGGGGTGTGTACAGTATAGGAGTGAGGTGCACAGTATAGGGATGGGGTGCACAGTACTAGTAGGCAGTGGGAGGCTGCGCCCCTCCTCGCATGCTGCAGCCAGTAGGAGCAGTGGTCAGTTTGGGAGGGTCCCCGTCCCGCGCTACCCTCATGCTCCTCATTTGCTGCCGTTGCCTCAGGACCGGACGGTGCTGACTGTCGCCCCCGTTGCGGCTACGTCCCGGACAGCGGGCCCCGGTAGGTTCCTTGTTATCTTGTCTCTGACGAGGTCTCTGGAGTCACAAATGTGGAGAAACGCGTCCGAGTCGCAGCCAGTCACAGACACGGGGTGAATCCAAATCCTGGCTTGGGTCTGTGCCAAGGACGCGTTTTCTGTGAGGTGAGTCCATTACTGAGGGTCCGGGAGGGATTTCCCCTTTTAGCTGAGGCCCCCAGCACCGCTGCCTCTATTCCCCGGAGATAAGGTGGTGACCGCCCAGTACAGTCCCGTAACACCACAATGGAGAGACACCGAATATTAGAGGAGGGAGGCGAGAACAGGCAGAAAGAGAACCACAAGTCACAGCAGGCACATGGAACCAGGAGCCTGTAATGTCCATGGGACCCCAAAATCATTACAGACCCCCAAAACAACTACAGACCCCAGATAACACCCCCCCCCAAAGCAAATATAGATAGATCTGCTGAATCAAAATAGACCCCAGTCCTGGCCCCTAAACTAATAAGAACACCAGACTAGACTTCAAAATCAATTCACACCAGCCCCCCTAAATAACTAGAGATCCCAGACCAGCCCCCCTAAACTAGAGATCGCAGACCATCCAACCTAAACAGCTGTAGATCCCAGACCAGCCCTCCTAAACAACTGTAGATCCCAGCCCAGCCCCCCTAAATAACTAGAGATCCCAGACCAGCCCCCCTAAACTAGAGATCGCAGACCATCCAACCTAAACAGCTGTAGATCCCAGACCAGCCCTCCTAAACAACTGTAGATCCCAGCCCAGCCCCCCTAAGGAACTAGAGATCCCAGACCAGCCCCCCTAAATTAGACAATCATTAGTCTATAAGACACCTATCCATTACTAATCCTATAGTTATATGGTAAAGACACAGCCAGAAGAAAGTCCTTTACTAGAAATAAGACTAAACACATTTTTACTTTTTTATTTCAAAATAACAAACACAGTTATACTAACAAAATGCCTAATTCCACCGAAGACCTTGTCTCCTGTAATAAAACAAAATTAAAAAACAACAATATCACTCACCTTTCCATCGTTCTGTCTCACGCCATATTCCATGTCTGGGGGAAAAACAGTTTTCAATCTGGACAGTGCCAAGATGCAACCGTCCAGACTGAGAACCACTGTGTCCGGCGGTGAGTTCTCACGGTGCTAGCGGGGATGTCACAGAGGTCACAGCAGTTCAGTCCGGCTGGGAACGGAGCCTCAGTGACCGGCAGTAACCTCGATGACATCACTGAGGCTGCGCTTGCAGCAGCTCATTCACCAGTGGTTCTCAGCCTGGATGGTCGCAGTCCAGGTTGAAAACTGTTTTTCCCCCAGACATGGATTACAGCGTGGGACAGAACGACGGACAGGTGAGGGATATTGTTGTTTTTTATTTTTTTTTTATTACAGGAGATCGAGGGCTTCGCAGGAATTAGGCGTTTGGTGAGTATAACTGTTTATTTTTAAATAAAAAGTAAAAGTGTGTTTTATTTGTAATAAAGGACTTTATTCTGGCTGAGTATTTACCATGTAACCATATGATTAATAATGGATAAGTTCTTATAGACGCTTCTCCGTTACTAAGCTGTGGGCTTGATGTCACCAGACAATACAAAGGTCACATCAACCCCACAATTATGAACCCCACTTCCCACCACTACAAGGCAACAGGGAAGAGCCGGGCAAAGCGCCAGAATTGGCAGATCTATTAAATGTGCCTTTTCTGGGCGGCTGCTATTTTTAGGCTGGGTGGGGCCAATATCCATGGCCCCTTACCAGCCTGGGAATACCAGCTACCAGCTGTCTGCTTTAGCATTGCTGGTTGTCAAAAACGGGGGGGACCCATGCCACTTCTTTGAATTATTTAAATTATTAAAAAATACAGCATGGGGACCCCTCTATTCTTGATAACCAGCAATGCTAAAGCTGACAGCTGAGGGCTGCAGTCCCCAGCTGTGAGTTTTGTTTGGCTGGTTATCAATAATGCAGGGGAACCCACGCCATTTTTTTTAAAATTATTTATTTACAGCGCAGAAGCTGGCTAATGAAAAGCGGCTGCAGGTAACGGATGATGGGAGCTGTAGTACCATCCACTGACACCAGTGACTGGAGGTAAACTTTATACCTCCGATCACAGCTAAGCGTTCTTTGGACAGCATGGGAACCGCAGCTCTTGACGGATGGGGATGATTTCACCGCCGATCAGAAGTGGTGTTTGCTGCGCTGTCATTCAAGAGTATGGGGTCCAGGTTCGGGTCTGGCTACTGTTCTGGTACCCGATCCCAAACTTTTTGTAACAGTTCGGCTGAACCCAGGTGTCCTCCCATCTTTACTAGAGATTCCAGGACCAGCCCCTGTAAACTGTAGATCCCAGACCAGCCCTCCTAAACAGCTAGGGATCCCAGACCAGCCCCCCCTAAACAACTAGAGATCCCAGACCAGCCCCCCCCCTAAATAACTAGAGATGCCAGACCAGCCGCCCTAAACAACTAGGGATCCCAGACCAGCCCCCCTAAATAATACAGATGCTGGACAAGTTTCCATAAACAAATACAGCTCCCTGACTCCCTAAGCAAATATGGAGCCCAGACAAGACCCCCTAATTTATTACAGCCCCCATATCAGACCTTTCAAACAAATACAGACCCTACTTCAGTCTTCTAAGACGACAACCCTTAAAGTAATACTGATTCTACATCAGACCCTATAAACTAATGCAGACCCCAATCCAAACCCCCTAAATAATACAGATACCAGGCAAGACCCCTTAAACTAATAAAGACCCCAGACCAGGCTCCTAAACAAATACAACCGCCAGACCAAAGCCCCTAAACTACAGACTCCAAATAAGACCACCAAAACTATCACAGATCCTCGTCCAGACCCCCAAACAATATAGACGCCAGACCTGACCCATAAACAGATTCCAAACCTGACCCGTAAATACAGACCCCCTGAGCAGCCAGCCCCTAACTATGACCCCAGACTCGTGTTACAGACCCCTGACCAGCGAAACTGATGACTGCGCAGACCAGACCACCTGTAAATGTGGACCCCGGACCCCCGCGCCGTCATCTCCCCCTGTATCCTAGCAATGATATGCCATGATTTCATCGAATATTTTCGGACATTTCCTCTGATCTTCAGATTTGTGCCCCTTCTCCTTGTGTTCAGTTTCTTATTTAACCCTTTCATGCATGTACAGGTTTCGATCAGGTGCGGACCCCCTCCCCACCCCCGTTTTCCCCGTTTCTAGCGACTATATTGATAATTTGGAGCCTGGGGGCCATAAATGGGCACACGGCGCTCGCAAGATTCACCGCCGGCCCTGGCCCCTGTATGATCCTGGCACGCAGCGCCCGCCGACACAGAACCCAATAAACACAGGGAAGGAAATATCTTTATCTACAACAGAACATGAAGTCATCGCATTGTATCACTTCCTCCATGTCCTAATGAGCCGGATACCGAGCCTTAAAGGGGTATTCCCATCTCCAAGGTCCTATCCCAATATACGGTAGGTGTAATGATAATATTATTAGCCAATGCCTCCAATTAGAAGTGTGGTATAGTTCTTCTGATGCGCCATGTGCAGGCATTGCCGTAGCTTAGAATAGAATGAGTAGTGTAGACATTCAGATCCTCCTGGAAACATGGACCAGAGCTGGGAACGAGTCCCCGGTGCCCACCTTATTGATGCTGCTAGTGGGGGCCTCTTTGGGCCTTTTCTGCGCTCATTTACTTTCCTCCCCCCTTACACCTTGCTCTCTCGGCCACATGGTTTACAGTTTGCCACACAGGGTCCTGGTCCTCGCAGGGCCAATCGTACTGTTACAATGCTACTGAAGTGTGATTAGTCCGGATCTCTGGGTGTAACTTTTGTTCTGGGCTCTGTAGGACGTCTACTTTGTTCAGGGCCCCCCGATCTGTGAACTTTTAGCTCCTTATTTTCTCCTATATTGGTTGGGTTGTGTGGCCGTGCCTGCCCCCTACTGGGTATTTTGTGTATTACTGATCGGTGTCTTTTAATACGGTCATTTCTATTTTTATGTAATATTAAGGGTTTTATATGGATCTCTTCGCTTGGCCAATTGTTCACCACATTATTTGGCTACCCCATTGTTTTCTAGTATTCTGGTTTATTTGGACATAGTTTGAGTTGTTCCCGCTACACTTAGTGGTCCTGAAGGGGGCGCTGTCTTTCCAGGCTCACCTACATAGTAGCCATCCGAGCTCCCATCATCATCATGTGGGGTGTCTACAAAAAGCAGGACCCCCAGAACCGCTCACCCAACCTGAAACACCAAACACATCAACCTGACAAAAGCCAGAATCAGGAAGATGGTAGACGAGGGGCAGGAGAGGTACGACCGTGACCGGAGGAGCGATATCACCCCATAGAGCCTGACCATGTCCCGGAGTCTACAGAGAGACCGCAGACTGGCGGATATCTGGAGAAACTCCCGGACCCCAGAGACCGCAAGATCCTGGGCCGGTATAGATTCAGTGCCCACAGTCTGGCCATCGAGGTCAGCCGGTACAGACAGCTACAAGCCCAGGGAGGAAAGACTGTGCCAACACTGTGACCTGGAGGATGAGACCCAACTCCTGCTACACTGCACCAAATACTCAGCAGTGAGGGACACTCACATCAGGAGATTGTCCGATCTCATCTCAGATTTCAGCTCTATGAAGGAGGAAGAGAGCAGCGCGGTATATGAGAGTGCGGAGGGAGAGCAGCGCGGTATATGTGTGGGCGGGAGAGAGCAGCGCGGTATATGAGTGCGGAGGGAGAGCAGCGCGGTATATGTGTGGGCGGGAGAGAGCAGCGCGGTATATGTGTGTGGAGGGAGAGCAGCGCGGTATATGAGTGCGGAGGGAGAGCAGCGCAGTATATGTGTGGGCGGGAGAGAGCAGCGCAGTATGTGAGTTCAGGAGAGAGAGCAGCGCGGTATGTGAGGGAGAAAGCAGCACAGTATGTGAGCATGGGGGAGAGAGCCGTGCAGTGTGTGAGCATGGGGGACAGAGCAGCGCAGTATGTGAGCATGGGGGAGAGAGCAGCGCAGTATGTGAGCATGGGGGAGAGAGCAGCGCAGTATGTGAGCATGGGGGAGAGAGCAGCGCAGTGTGTGAGCATGGGGGACAGAGCAGCGCAGTATGTGAGCATGGGGGAGAGAGCAGCGCAGTATGTGAGCATAGGGGAGAGAGCAGCGCAGTATGTGAGCATAGTGGAGAGGGCAGAGCAGTATGTGAGCATGGGGGAGAGAGCAGCGCAGTATGTGAGCATGGGGGAGAGAGCCGTGCAGTGTGTGAGCATGGGGGACAGAGCAGCGCAGTATGTGAGCATGGGGGAGAGAGCAGCGCAGTATGTGAGCATAGGGGAGAGAGCAGCGCAGTATGTGAGCATAGTGGAGAGGGCAGAGCAGTATGTGAGCATGGGGGAGAGAGCAGCGCAGTATGTGAGCATGGGGGAGAGAGCAGCGCAGTATGTGAGCATGGGGGAGAGGGCAGAGCAGTGTATGAGTGGGGGCGAGAGAGCAGCGCAGTATGTGAGCATGGGAGAGAGAGCAGCGCAGTATGTGAGCATGGGGGAGAGGGCAGAGCAGTGTATGAGCATGGGGGAGAGAGCAGCGCAGTATGTGAGCATGGGAGAGAGCAGCGCAGTATGTGAGCATGGGAGAGAGAGCAGCGCAGTATGTGAGCATGGGGGAGAGGGCAGAGCAGTGTATGAGCATGGGGGAGAGAGCAGCGCAGTATGTGAGTATGGGGGAGAGAGCAGAGCAGTGTGGGTGCAGGGGAGAGAGCAGCGCAGTATGTGAGCATGGGGGAGAGGGCAGAGCAGTGTATGAGCATGGGGGAGAGAGCAGCGCAGTATGTGAGCATGGGGGAGAGAGCAGAGCAGTGTGTGGGTGCAGGGGAGAGAGCAGCGAAGTATGTGAGCATGGGGGAGAGAGCAGAGCAGTGTGTGAGTGCAGAGGAGAGAGCAGTGCAGTGTGAGCGTGGGGGATTGGGTTCAGCCAATTCTTTGAAGGCTCTCCAAAAGTTTTTGGGTTTTGCTAATTTTTATCGTAAATTTATAGCTAATTTTTCTGGTATTGCCAAACCATTGACTGATTTGACTAAGAAGGTGCTGATGTGCTGAATTGGTCTCCGGAGGCTGTTTCTTCTTTTCAGGAGCTGAAGCGGAGGTTCACTTCTGCTCCGGTTTTGCGGCAACCTGATGTCTCACTTCCGTTTCAGGTAGAGGTGGACGCTTCTGAGATTGGTGCAGGAGCTGTTTTGTCCCAAAAAGATCCGGTAACATCTAAAATGAACCCCTGTGCTTTCTTTTCCCGAAAGTTCTCTCCATCTGAACGCAACTATGATGTGGGGAATCGGGAACTGTTAGCCATGGAATGGGCATTTGAGGAGTGGAGACATTGGTTGGAGGGAGCTAGACATCAAGTCGTGGTCCTCACTGACCACAAACGCTGGAATCCTAGACAGGCTAGGTGGGCCTTGTTTTTCACACGTTTTGATTTTGTGGTCTCTTTTCTTCCGGGCACTAACAATGTTAAGGCAGACGCCCTCACTAGGAGTTTCTTTGCTGATTCTCTTATTGTGACCAAGCCTGCCACCATCTTAGGTGAGGGGGTAGTTCTTTCTGCCATCTCACCCGATTTGAGACGCGCTCTGGAAGAGTTTCAGGAGGACAAACCTGAGCGTTGTCCCATTGGAAAGTTGTATGTTCCTGACCAGTGGAGGAAGAAAGTGATGTCTGAAGTTCATTGCTCTGCATTGGCTGGTCATCCAGGTATTTTTGGTACTAGAGATTTGGTGAGTCGGTCTTTTTGGTGGCCCGCCTTATCTCGTGATGTCAGGAATTTTGTGCAGTCCTGTGGGACTTGCTCCCGGTCTAAACCTTGTTCTCGCTCTAGTGGCTTGTTGATGCCTTTGCCGGTGCCCAGGAGGCCATGGACCCATATTTCAATGGATTTTATTTCTGATCTGCCTGTCTCTCAGAGAATGACTTATCTGGGTGAATTGTGATAGGTTCTCTAAGATGGTTCATCTTGTACCACTCCCTAAGTTGCCATCTTCCTCTGAGTTGGTGCACTTGTTTTTGCAACAGGTTGTTCGCTTGCACGGGATTCCTGAGAACATTGTGTCTGACAGAGGAGTTCAGTTTGTCTCTAGATTCTGGAGGACTTTTTGTTCCAAGCTGGGAATTCAGTTGTCCTTCTTCTCTTGCATTTCACCCTCAGACCAATGGGCAGACGGAGAGAACAAACCAGACCTTGGAGTCGTATTTGAGATGTTTTATTTCCGCTGATCAGGATGATTGGATTTCATTTTTGCCCTTGGCTGAATTTGCTTTAAATAATAGAGCTAGTTCTGCCACTTTGATGTCACCCTTTTTCTGTAATTTTGGGTTTCATCCTCGATTCTCATCAGGGCAGGTGGAGTCTTCTGCCTGCCCAGGTGTTGACACTGTGGTGGAGAGAATGCAGCAGATTTGAGACCAAGTGGTGGATAAGTTGTCTCTCTCCCAGGAAAAGGCCCAGCGGTTTTCCAACCCGCATAGGACCATTGTGTCATGATCCCAGTGCAGGTTTTTGAGCTGCACGTTAGGGGTTAATGTCTGGAGCTCGGTGCAGGTTTTGACCGGTACACCTGGGGTTAATGATTGTGGCCTCTTTCTCGTTTTGGGAGAGCTTCTTAAATCCCTGGGAAGCTCCATTCCCTGTCAGTTATAGTTTTGCCTTTGGCCGAGTGTGCTGACCCCTGTGTGCCTGTTTGTTGCTATAGCTTGTTTATATGGTTGTGACCCGGCTCTCTTTCCCGTTGTGAGTTTGCCTGCTGATTCTGTACTGTGTTATTATCTCTGTGTATGACTCATTGCCTGTGACCTGACTACTCTCTGCTCGCCCCTCTTGTACCTTGCAGCTTTCTCTGTGTATGACTCATTGGTTACGTCCTGACTATCCTCCCTGTCTATGCCCCTTGGTAACTTTGTCTCACAGTTACCCTGCTAGGAGTTCTCTTGCAGCTCCTAGCTCTGTGGAGTATAGGCCACGCCCCCAGCAGTCACGTGCTTCAGGTCCTGCTGTTCTGAAGTACACACCTACTCGCTGCTGCCCGCTCCACAGGTATCTTTGAGCACAGTTTGCTTTACTCAGGACACGCGCACTGGCTCAGTGAGCAAGTTCAGTGCGGTGTTCCTGACATTATAACTGGCCTACAAGTTTTTTTTTCTCTCCTCACTTCTGCAGCATGGACCCAATGTGTGCTTTATCTGAGCAGGTTAAATGCTTGACTCAGTCACTGCAGAAGCTTAGTTTGGAACACCAAGCTCTGGCCCAGTCCCAACAGCAGGTTGAGGACTCAGTTCAGGGGATACTTTCCACAGGATTCCAGCAGGTGGGGAATAGAGATGTCATTTTAGTCCCACCCGAATCCCCGGTGAAATTGCCAGACACGTTTTCTGGTAATAAAGATGAGTTCAGGGCATTTAAGGAGGGCTGTAAGCTCTTTTTCTCTTTGAGACCCCGCTCCTCTGGGGATGAGAAACAGAGGGTGGGGGTGGTTATGTCCCTGCTTAGGGGGTCCCCACAAGCCTGGGCATTTTCACTTTCCTCTTCTGCCCCTGAGAGAATGTCTGTGGATGCGTTTTTTGAAGCCTTTGGGCTTATTTATGATGAGCCTGATAGAGTGCGTTTGGCTGAGGACAAGGTGATGAGTGTCTGTCAGGGGGAGCACTCGGCTGAATGGTTCTGTACCGAATTCAAACGTTGGGCAGCCGAGATTTCCTGGAGTGATGCCGCCCTTCAGGGACTGTTCCACAGAGGCCTGTGTGAACGTCTGAAGGATGCTTTGGCACTCCATCCTCCGCATGACTCCCTGGAGGATGCCATGACCCAAGCGGTTCGCATGGATCGCAGACTGCGGGCTAGAGGTGTTATGCAATGGGGAACACCATTGTTCTTCAGTAGAGATGAGACCCGGACTCTTCCTGCGGCTATGGAGGTGAACACTGTCACCTGTGAGGAAAAAGAAAGAAGACGCCGCCGGGAGAAGCAGTTGTGCTTCTATTGTGGGGAATCTGGACACTGGAAGAAGGACTGCCCCTCCTGTCCGTCATCCTCCAAGATGGCGGGAAACGACTAGGTCTGGGTAGTAATCGAGGAGACTACCCAGACCTTCAGGTACAATTTTCCTCACATGCAAAAATGGTGCTGCAGGTGGAACTGGAACTTGGTTATGGTCCTGTTCAGACTACTGCTTTTATTGACTGCGGTTCGGCTGTGAACCTGATTGATACCAAAGTCGTGACTCTTAATAAGATAGGGACAGTCAGGCTTCATGATCCTGTTAAACTTGTGGCAATTGACTCGTCTCCTCTTACCCAGGGCGGTATCTGTTGCAGGTCTGAACTCTTTTCTCTAAAAGTGGGTTCCACTCATGTAGAAAAACTAAGTTGTCTTGTGCTAGGTAACTTGCCTGCAGGACTGGTACTGGGGAAACCTTGGCTTCAACGCCATAATCCTACCATTGATTGGGTTACAGGGGAAATCACTCAATGGGGATGCAATTGTAAATGTGATAACCTGGGACATCTGGTTAACGCTGTTAAAACCGTGTCTGTGTCGTCTGTCGGCCTGGAAGGTATTCCGGAGTACCTGAAGGGTTTCTAAGACGTTTTTTCCGAAAGGGAGGCTGAGGCGCTGCCACCACATAGACCCTACGATTGTGCCATTGATTTAGTACTCAGAGCCAAGTTACCTAAGGCTCGATTGTTCAATTTGTCTGGACCTGAGCGCCAAGCCATGAAGGAGTACATTGCTGAGAGTATCCGCAAAGGGCATATCAGGCCTTCTGTGTCACCTGTGGCAGCAGAATTCTTCTTTGTGAAAAAGGAAGATGGTGGTTTGCGGCCGTGCATCGACTTTCGGGAACTGAACAAGATAACGGTTAGGAACACGTACCCGCTTCCCCTCATCCCAGACTTATGTAAGCAATTAGCTGGGGCCCAATGGTTCTCCAAGTTAGATCTGCGAGGGGCCTACAATCTGATAAGGGTTCGGGAAGGGGATGAGTGGAAAACTGCTTTCCTCACATCAGAAGGACTCTTTGAGAACCTGGTAATGCCGTTTGGGTTAACTAATGCACCCGCTATTTTCCAGAATTTCATCAATGTTGTGTTTTCTGACCTGATAGGCCGTTTTGTTATTTATTTGGATGACATTTTGGTGTATTCCCCGGACAGCCAATCCCACTTGCAACATCTAAAGACAGTTCTCCAGAGACTCAGGGAGAACCAATTGTTTGCTAAATTGGAAAAATGTTCATTTTTTGTACAGGAACTGTCTTTTTTGGGGTTGATTGTGTCCTTGAGGGGTTTCGTATGGATCCTAAGAAGGTGCTGGCGATCGCTGACTGGGTTCAGCCTCGAGATCTCAAGGGGCTCCAGCGCTTCTTAGGATTTGCTAACTATTATCGAAGGTTCATTAAAGGTTTCTCACAAGTGGTTAAACCACTCACGGATCTTACCCAGAAGGGCGCTGATGTAAAAATTGGTCTGTACTTGCTAAGGAGTCCTTCTCAGCGATTAAAAAATGTTTCATGTCTGCCCCGGTGTTGGTACAACCAGACCCGTCCAAACCATTCATTGTGGAGGTGGATGCTTCTGAAGTGGGGGTGGGGGGTGTGCTGTCCCAGGGTCCGGCCACCCTTACTAATCTCAAACCCTGTGCCTTCTTCTCCAAGAAGTTCTCAGCTGAGAAAAACTATGATGTAGGCAATAGAGAACTTCTTGCGGTCAAGCTGGCGTTTGAGGAATGGAGGCACTTTTTGGAAGGGGTGGCTCACCCTATCACGGTTGTCATGGATCACAAAAACTTGGCATACCTTGAATCTGCTAAGAGGCTTACTCCTAGACAAGCCCGTTGGTCACTTTTTTTTTCACAATTTCAGTTCTCCATTACTTTTCGACCGGGGTCCAAAAATGTTAAAGCGGATGCCCTGTCCAGAAGTTTTGATCCAGTGTCTCCTCCTGAGCCGCCGTCCTCCATTCTTCCCCCAGGGGTGGTAGTGGCGGGGGTCTCAACTGAGTTGGAACAAGAAATTCTAAGGGCTCAGGCCCTAGCTCCGGCAACCAGGCCGGTGGATAAACTGTTTGTTCCGGATTCTTTGCGGCCTAGACTTCTGCAGGAGTTTCATGAGTCTAGATTGAGTGCTCATCCAGGTATCACGGCTACTAGAGAGGCAGTAGCCAGGGGTTTTTGGTGGCCTTCATTAAGGTCCGATGTCAAGGAATTTGTTTCTGCTTGTGGTATGTGTGCCCGTTCCAAAAGTTCACATAACCGACCGGCTGGGAAACTCATACCTTTACCGGTTAATGATAGGCCATGGACTCACCTTTCCATGGATTTTATTACCGGCCTTCCACCTTCCAGGGGCAATACAGTGATCTGGGTGGTGGTGGATAGGTTTTCTAAACAGGCCCATTTCATTCCCTTGGCAGCATTACCCTCAGCAGAAACATTGTCAAGGTTGTTTGTGCAGCATGTGGTCCGATTGCATGGGGTACCCCTGAATGTTGTGTCTGACAGAGGTGTGCAGTTTGTGGCCAAATTTTGGAGGGCATTCTGTATGAAATTGGGCATCTCACTCTCCTTCTCATCGGCATATCACCTGGAGACTAATGGTCAGACAGAACGCACCAATCAATCCCTGGAACAAATTCTCAGATGTCTGACCTCCGCCAGGCAGGAGGATTGGTGTGAAGCGTTACCGTTGGCGGAATTCGCTTTTAACAACCGGGTGAGTCAGTCCACCAACATGTCCCCATTCCTGATTAACTATGGGTTTAATCCACATTTTGGGGAGTTTTCACGGGTGGATTACGATTGTCCAGGGGCAGAGGGGTCTATTCAACGGTTAAAAGACCTCTGGGCTGAAGTCCGGCGTAATATCCCTCGGGCCCAGGGGAGATACAAATATTTTGCCTCGGGAGACATGTTTCAGGTGGGAGAGAAGGTTTGGCTCTCCACACGTAACATCAACTTAAAGGTACCATCAGCTAAGTTGGGACTAAAATTCATTGGTCCGTACGAGGTTATGGAGATAGTCAACCCAGTGGCATATAGGTTGCGTCTCCCCGTCTCCTTAAAAATATCCAATGTGCTCCATAAGTCTCTGTTGAAACCCGTAGGGTCTGTCAAAGAGGACTCTGAGCCTGTTGTTCCTCCAGTGCTGGTGGAGGGTCAATTGGAGTATGAGGTCGGACATATTGTGGACTCTCGGCGGGTGCGCCGCTCTTTGCAGTACCTGGTCCACTGGAAGGGATATGGACCAGAGGAGCGCTCATGGGTCCCTGCTCACTCTGTACATGCAGATCGCTTGGTTCGGGCTTTCCATGCCAAGTACCCGGAGAAGCCTGGGGGTCCAGAGGCCCCCCGTTGAGAGGGGGGGTACTGTCATGATCCCAGTGCAGGTTTTTGAGCTGCACGTCAGGGGTTAATGTCTGGAGCTCGGTGCAGGTTTTGACTGGCACACCTGGGGTTAATGATTGTGGCCTCTTTCTGGTTCTGGGAGAGCTTCTTAAATCCCTGGGAAGCTTCAATCCCTGCCAGTTATACTTCTGCCTTTGGCCTAGTGTGCTGACCCCTGTGTGCCTGTTTGTTGCTATAGCTTGTTTATATGGTTCTGACCCGGCTCTGTTTCCCGTTGTGCGTTTGCCTGCTGATTCTGTACTGTGTTATTATCTCTGTGTATGACTCATTGTCTGTGACCTGACTACTCTCTGCTCGCCCCTCTTGTACCTTACAGCTATCTCTGTGTGTTGACTCATTGGCTACGTCTGACTATACTCCCTGTCTAAGCCCCTTGGTAACTTTGTCTCACAGTTACCCTGCTAGGAGTTCTCTTGCAGCTCCTTGCTCTCTGGAGTTTCGACCACGCCCCCGGCAGTCACGTGCTTCAGGTCCTGCGGCTCTGAAGTACGCATCTACTCGACTGCTGCCCGCTCCACAGGTATCTTTGAGCACAGTTCGCTTTACTGAGGACACGCGCACTGGCTCATTGAGCAAGTTCAGTGCGGTGTTCCTGACACATTGGTCCCCGGTTTAAGGTGGGTGATATGGTTTGGTTGTCATCAAAGAATATCTCTATGAAGGTGGCTTCTCCTAAGTTTAAACCTAGATTTATTGGACCTTACAAGATTTTGGAGATTCTTAATCTGGTCTCTTTTCGATTGGCTCTTCCTGTTACATTTAAGATCCATGACGTGTTTCATAAGTCTCTGTTGAAGAGGTTTGTTGAGCCTGTTCCTATGGTGGCACCTCCTGACCCTGTATTGGTTAAAGGTAATGTGGAATATGAGGTAGAGAAGATACTGGATTCTCGTCTGGCTAGATGAGGACTCCATTAATTGGATAAGTGGAAGGGTTATGGCCAGGAGGATAATTCTTGGGTCTCTGCATCTGATATTCATGCCGAAAGATTGGTTCGTGCTTTTCATCGGGCCCATCCTGATCGGCCTGGTGGCGTGGATGATTGTGCGGTGACCCCTCCTCAAGGGAGAGGTACTGTTGTGAGCACATTTTCTGGTTCACCTTTGGTATCCGATGAACTCCCTCTGCTGGTGAAAGGAGGTGGTGAAGCTGATTTGGATGGGAGAGACCTGCCACCTGAACAGGTGGATTGCGATTGGACATCATGAATCTCTAAGTGGATATAAGGCTGCCGACGCCCTGTAGGGTTGCTGGTGATTTCTCTTGTTCAGAGGTCTGGCTTCCAGTTCAGTTCCTGTCTTCTAAAGCTAAGTTTTGCTCTGCTATTGTTCCATGAGTTTTTATCTGATTTACTTAGTTTTGTGTTCTGCCAGCCCCGGCTGGGACTGTGCTGAATTTCCATTTTTGTCCCTGATCTGTTTAATCTCTTTTGCTCTGTCCTCAGAATATATCGGAGTGCTGATATAGGGATTTTGAAGTCTAGTGACTTCAGGGCCATTTTTCCTATCAGACGTGTTGGGACATTTTTGCTAGAGTTTTTTGCGGATTGCAGCCAGTGTCTTTTCTGTTCTTTTCATGTCTAGTTAGTTGGGCCCCATCGTTTGTTCTGCCTGTCTTCCTGTCTGTGTTTTTGTTTTCATCTTCTTTCACCGACAATACTTGTTGGGGGCTGTCTATTGCTTTGGGGTCTGCTCTGGGGCAGTTTAGATTTCCCCTTTCTTTCTTTAGGCTTATTTAGCTCTCCGGCTGTGACGAGGCGTCTAGGGCATCGTAGGTACGCTCCACGGCTACTGTTAGTTGTTGTGAATAGGATCAGGGGTCTGCAATCCGCTAGTTACCAACCTCTCCGGTTTTCTGGACTTAGCTTGCCTTTTTGTTTTTTCCTCCTCTGGTGACTCATTCATAACAGCTGTGGCCGCAGCCCCTCTTTCAGCATGTAAGACCTGTCTGTACTGCCAGCTAGCCTCGCCAACCACGTACACCTCGCTGCCACCATCCACGGTTTACTTAATCAAAGAGTTAATTAAGAGGGTCCACGGCAAACCCCTTGAATTAGTAGCTATTATCTAAAAGAGGCGCATAGTTAGTTTCCTAGAGCATGAAAGACTGAATTATTATATCATTTATTCCCCAAAATGAGGGCAGTGATTATATAGATAAAAGTTGCTATAAAGTTGAGACATTACATATGTATAAATATAAAACAAAAAATGGATGAAAACAGAAAATAACACTCACATTTGCTTAGTCGGTATCAGGCATCCCATGTGGCTTTAAGGGGGGTGAAGGCGGAGCCACCCGTCTCCGCTCATCTGCAGGTCTCTCTGGCACGAGGACTTGAGCTACTCTGGCCAAAAACTGGTGGGGGATACCTTATCCTTTTGGGTCTGTGACCTCACGAAATGGGCGGTCTGGGGAGGTCCCACCTCCCTCTCTCCAAGTTATGAATTGGCTACAAAACTTATGAGGATCATATCTTAGCGAGGGGAGCCCGCACAAACACATATATGGTATAATTGGTTGTAGCTCATCGAATTGAATGAATCAACACCAAGCATGTCATAATTACGACATTCCATTTGGGAGCAAACCATATCTCGGTTTCTGGAAGTCCGAGAACTTCGCAAAAGCCACCGTAGCGAAGCCAGGTCCACTCAGATCACAGAAATGATTGTTCTATCTCTGCTGTGTATGGTTTTTGCAATGCGGTCTCTTATAGTTTTATTCCGCCGCATGGTCTTAAACAAAGGACCATCTTTTCCACAGGGAGGGGGGATGGAGAGACTTCAAGAGGAAATGGGTGGTTTCATGTTACCAGCAAGCACAGAGCTGAGGGGTGTGAAGGGGGGTTGGGGATGCTGCAAACGCTGACAGTTTACAATGTCATCCGAAGAGTAGCACTGGGAGATTTCTAGAGGGCTCTAGAAACATCTCTACAGAAAAACATCTTTACAGTACATTACTGTTACGTGTTACGGAATCACTCAGCACCCAGAATATGTTGTGCAGTTATATGTATGTATAATAGGTTTCATGTGAGATGCATGTCTCTAATGCATTAGCCCACAGGCTGCGCCCCTGGGCAGAGGGGACACGATATTCCCCTTTTGTCCGCCCCCCCCACCTTTGTAATTCCCACAGTAAATATAGCCAGGCTCCGGCCACCTGCGGCTTTTGTAATGTATGTCTGGCCTGCCGCTTTTCTATTGGCCGGCCCTCTGTATCTGTGTGATATATTCTGTGTCCTGTGAGTAAAGTGTTGTCAGACTGGAAATACATGGAGAAGCAGTGATCTTTTATATGCGACCATGTAACCAAGGAATTCCAGCCAGCGTCATTCATTCAGACTCCAGCTAAAGCAGAGTGGACCTCCGGAAACACGGGGTGGTACTGAAAGAGGTACCCCAGCCTGGGTAGACCCCGTTACACTGGTGGCAGACAGCGGGATATGATACCCCTTCTACAGGAGGAAAGGAATGAATGGAAAACAACTACCAGAAGTTAAATGGGACTACATTAAAAGATCTGGTGGAAGCCCGAGGGTTGATCGCCAGCAACAAAACAAAAGCGGATTTGATAGCAGCCATCATGGAACACGACAGTGCAGCGCCCCCCAATGTGAACGTGGAGGAGACTGAATTCCAGAGGGAGGTAAAGAACAGACTGGCGTTCTATTATTATTATTTATTGTTATAGCGCCATTTATTCCATGGCGCTTTACATGTACGGAGGGGTAAACATATGGTCACTGTGTCTGCATCACGCAGACTCAGCGTTACAGACGGGATTTCCCCCGCCTCCTAAACTTGTTACCGCTGTAGCAACAGTGCGCAGGTTCAGTGACGTGACTAGGGGAGTTTCCCCACCGGATTATATAAACCCGGAAGCACTTCACAGCCATCTGGCGTCCTCCATTACAGCGGTCATACCGCAACATATTTGGGCCAGATAAAGCAGGTAAAGTACTGGTCCTTTTCCCCACACCACTTGGTGATTCATTTTACATGATATTGAACAATTCTACTTATTTTCTCTTTTCCAGCGCCACAAAATACATTGCCTCCCCATATATACCAAAATACAGGTATTAGTGAGATATGGACTTTAAGTGTGTTTTTGCACTCATACCACCAATGGGCACAGGACGATACTATCTGCATATGTAATTTAGTCTATAGGACCTGCATGTATGATTTTTTCTTTGCTCTCTTATAGGAAAGATAACGATTCATACCATCACGTACCAGGCACAACCATCACTCTTCATTCTTTGATTGGCACCTATATACCGGAAACCCACAATATCCTTGTATCATGATTGCCTTATGAGTATACTGGCGGTTTATTTCCTTTATATCGACCCATATATATCTTACCTCACAGATCACTTGCACCTAAAATTCGTTCTCAAGATACTATTTGTCAAGATTTATACTGCTTGACATAGTTTATCCCTTCTTTTGTATTGTATATCTCTCCTATGCATTGTATGATTTGCTATCTCTATACTGTGATACTCAATAATATGGATTTATTTCTAATTTTTGTATATATGTTCTTGTAGAGAAGTTCTGATGAAGATCCATTATCGGATTGAAAACGTTTAACATGCATAATCTGGATGCAAAGAAAATATAAGAATTACTTCAGTTGCCATCTGAGTGCCAAGTTCCTTCATTCTACATTGAGGGATTCTGGTTAGTAGGGAGGTGATAACTGGTCCAGAGATGTAGATCTGTGTGTCATCAGCATAGAGGTGATACTGAAAGCCATGAGATTCTATGAGCTGTCCCAGGCCAAAGGTGTAAAGGGAGAAGAGCAGGGGCCCTAGGACTGAACCTTGTGGGACTCCGACAGATAGGGGGCGAGGTGAGGAGGTGGTGTGTGAGTGGGAGACGCTGAATGTCCGGTCTGTTAGGTATGATGAGATCCAGGATAGGGCCAAGTCTGTGATGCCGAGGGATGAGAGGGTCTGTAATAATAGGGAATGGTCCACTGTGTCAAAGGCAGCCGACAGGTCCAGGAGGAGGAGGACAGAGTACTGTCGCTTGCTCTTGGCGGTTAAGAGGTCATTGGTGACCTTAGTAAGGGCAGTTTCAGTGAAGTGGTGTGACCGGAAGCCAGATTGTAAGCGGTCGAAGAGGGAGCAAGAAGAGAGATGGAAGGACAGTTCAAGGTAGACGTGTTTTTCCAGTAGCTTGGAGGCGTAGGGGAGAAGTGATATAGGGCGATAGCTAGATACAGAGGTGGGTCAAGAGAGGGCTTTTTGAGGATAGGTGTGATGAAGGCATGTTTAAAGCTTGAGGGGAAAACACCAGTTGTTTGTGATAGGTTGAAGAGATGGGTTAGGGTTGGGATGAAGACTGTGGTGAGGTTTGGGATGTGCACAGGTGGTGAGATGTGATCTTGAGAGTAGAGTGGAGAGTCGATCTTCTGTAATGGTGGAGAAGTTGGTTTTGGAGGTGGAGGGCTGGGAAGTCGGGAGGAAGAGCTCTGGGGGTTGTTGACCAAAACTGTCTGATGTTATCAATCTTCTGCTTGAAAAATGAGGCAAAGTCTTCAGCTGAGATGAGTGGGGAGGGAGGAGGTGCTGGGGGGCGGAGGAGAGAATTGAAGGTGTTGAATAACTGTTTAGGGTTGTGAGACAGGGAGGATATGAGAGATGAGAAGTAGGTTTGTTTAGCTGTGGCAAGTGTAGTCTTGAAAGTAGTGAGGTACTGTTTGAATTGCTCGTTGGAGTGGGATCTTTTCCATCTGCGCTCAGCAGCCCTGGAAGCTCGCCTCAGTTCTTTGGTCAGGCTGGTGTGCCAGGGCTGTCTGTTGATTTTGCGAGCTTTGTGTAAGTGGGGCAGCAGATTCCAAAGCTACAGCTATTGTGGTGTTATATAGAGCAGCAGCGTCATTTGCATTGTGTAAGGAACTTATATCTGTGAGAGGGAGGAGGGATTCAGAGAATGAGTGTAAGTCAAGGTGTTTAAGATTTCTGTGAGGGTGTGAAAGTTTGTGGGGTGGGGATTGTAGAGATGGAGTGGAGAGGGAAGAGAATGTGAGAAGGTTGTGGTCAGAGAGAGGAAGAGGTGAGTTAGAGAGGTTAGATAGGGAGCAGAGGCGGGTGAAGATGAGGTCCAGTGTGTGGCCATCTTTGTGGGTGGCTGTAGAAGACCATTGAGTGAGGTTGAAGGAGGAAGTGAGAGATAGAAGTTTAGTGGCAGCTGAGAGGGAAGTGTCAATGGGGATGTTAAAGTCGCCCATGATGATAGTAGGGATGTCCGCGGAAAGGAAATGAAGTAGCCAGGTGGTGAAGTGGTCAAAGAAGGTGGTGGCTGGCCCTGGGGGGTGGTAGATGACAGCCAGTTGGAGGGGGAGTATATGCACACAGAGTGCACCTCAAAGGAAGGGAGGGTAACAGAGGGTGGCAGTGGGATTGGGGTGAAGGAGCAGGTATCTGACAGGAGAAAACCAACTCCTCTGCCATGTTTGCTGCTGGAGCGGGGGGTGTGAGAAAGGTGGAAGCCGCCATACGAAAGTGCAGCAGGAGAGTCTGTGTCAGAAGGGGTGAGCCAGGTTTTGGTGATGGCGAGGAAGGAGAGTTTGGTAGTAACAAAAAGATCATGGATGTAGGAAAGCTTGTTGCAGACAGAGCGAGCATTCCACAGAGCTCCTGTTAGTGGGACTGGGGAAGCGGGGGCTGGGTGAATGGGTATAAGGTTGGAGTGGTTACAGAAGGTTGTGATAGAGCGTGGATGGGAGGTAGAAATGACTGTGGGAATGTGGTGAGGAGGACCAGGATTTGGAGAGATATCACCAGCAGTGAGAAGGAGCAGAGAAAGTGTTAGCAGGTGGGAGCAGGAGAGGGCATGAGGGGGCTGTTTGTGTTTGGAGACAGGATTGTATGTTAAGGAACAGTTTTGAAAAGGAGGTGAGGTGGATGGGGAGGATTGTAGAAGAGATGAACAGTTCCTTACTAGGAGTAGGGATTAGGGGAATTAGCAGAAAGTGAAGGATTATAGGGGTGAAAGTGAAAACAAACAGAAACATTGTTTACAGTGACTGTGTACAGTTACCTTCAGTTCCCTTCTGGTTCAATTCTGGTTTTAATTCTAAAATTTATCTTCACTCTTCTAGGACACACTTATAGGAATCACACTGCAGACTTAAGTCTTTGCAGACTTGAGGTATGCAATATATGTACAACTAAGTGCAGTCAGGTGTGAAGCAGAGAGGAGTGGTCTCTGCTCATCTTGGTCAGAGAATTAAGGGTGGACTAGATGCATACAATCAAGCATTGAGTAAACAAGGTCATAAATAACACTGGGGTTAGCTGAAAGGCATACCATGTGAATGCTAGGTGCAGAGGCAAGTCTATGTGCAAAGCTGGGTGATGTACTATGTGCACTTCATAGACACAGCAGGAGAGCTGGGTGGATGAACATACTTGTCGGAAGAATAGAGATGCTTGTTAGAGTGCGATGGTGGCAGGTAGCAGGGCACAGTCTGTATTCATCCTTCTGGTTTTAATTCTAAAATTTATCTTCACACTTCTAGGACACACTTATAGGAATCACACTGCAGACTATGTTCTATGGCCGAAACCCTGCAGTAGAAATCATACGAGAGGTGATGGCTGATGTGCGTACTGATTTGAAGGAAAAGATGGCCGAGCGGACCAGGATAGAGCTAGCCAAGATGGAGATGGCAGAGCGGACCAAAGTGGAGCTGGCCAAGGTGGAGATGGCAGAGCGGAGAGAGGAGAGTCAGCGAGCAGGGGGAGCTCTGGCCTTCGACCAGGTACCGTCAACAGTAAGCCACAAAAAGATCCAGTATAATGCCTTCCGACAGTTGGGGGGAGGCAGAGGAAGACATTGATGGCTTTCTGCAGGACTTTGAGCGGCAGTGTGCCCTTCATCAAGTGAAGCCGGAGGAACGGGTTCAGATTCTGGCCAGCAAGCTGACAGGCCGGGCAGCGGACGCCTATCGCACGGTACCTGATGAGGACTGTATGGACTATGAGCGGATCAAAGAAGTGATCTTGGCCCGGTATGCGCTGACACCAGAGGCATACCGCCAAAAGTTCCGCGGACTTATAAAACGCGTAACCGATACCCATGCTGAATGGGCCTGTAAATTACGGCGGTCACTGCTACAGTGGGTACAAGGGAGCAAAGCAACCACTAAGGAGGACGTCCTCCAGCTCTTCTTGTTAGAACTATTCTTTAATGGACTAACCCCCGAGACACAGGAATAGCTTCGGGACAGGCGGCCAACGAATTTTGAGGAAGCCGCTCGTCTGGCCGATGAACATCATGATGCCAGGAGGCCTCAGTTGTCCGGATCAAAGATGGTCACTAGGGGTTCGCCCATGGACCTGGAGGGCCCCAAACCACCGAAGATTGTAGGGGGACCAGCTAGAAACCCGGCCTACCACAGTCCCCCTGGGGCGCGATGCCACACCTGCCGTCAGCTGGGCCACCTGCAAAGACAATGTCCAAACCGGACTCGGCATACCCAGTGGCCAAAGGCGGGAACAGCTACCTTCAGCCGGGCTGCTGTACATTGCTACCAAGGCGAAGCTGACCCAGCATTGGGGGCTATGATTAACCAAGGGGTGGAAGAGATGGAGGAAGTGCTGCATGAAGTAGACCCCGTGCAGGCAGCCCGGGCAGATAATCGACAACAGCATTGATATCGTGTGGATTAATGGGAAACGTATGCAGGGACTAAAAGATTCCAGGGCAACTTTGACCCTTGTGAAGCCTCATCTTGTCCGGGACCTAGAGAAGACGGACCAGACAGTGGCAGTCCGTGTAGCAGGGGGAGCTATACATCGACTGCCCACTGCCAGGATTCACCTGAACTCGGGAGTTGGGGATGGCCTTGTTGAGGTCGGCTTGATGGAGGATTTGCCTGCAGATGTCTTGCTGGGAAATGACTTGGGGCCCATGTTGTCTGCCTTCTCAGTTGCCCCTCTGGCTGAGACATGTCTCCGGGTGGTCACAGGATAAGCTCGAGCTGCGGAGGCGGAATCACACTCAGAGGATCCCAGCCCTACACGTATTCCCATAGCCAGACACACTTCTTGGGCCACCCCAGATGAATTTAAGAGGGAGTTACTTGAGGATCCTTCATTGGAGGGATATCGTGGGAAGGCACAGGAGGGGAGAGGGGTACTGGAAGGGGAACAGTTTGTATGGAAGCAGGGACTCCTCTACCAGATCACAGAGCGGCACCACACAGGGACGAGCCCCACTATAAAACGACAGCTGGTAGTTCCCAAGAAGTATAGGCAGGAGTTACTGCGAATCTTTCATGACATACCCTTGACTGGGCACTTCGGCGTCAGTCGCACCATGCATCGTCTGACACAAAACTTCTTTTGGCCGGGGGTAACCTATGATGTTCGTCAGTACTGCCAGACCTGTGACAGTTGCCAGCACATTGGCAAGAGGGGGGATCGATGAAAGGCCAAATTACGCCCTCTCCCCATTGTGGAGGAACCATTTAGCCGAGTAGCGGTCGATCTGATAGGGCCGTTAGCCAAAACCAGTCCGTCAGGGAAAAGGTATATATTGACTGGTAGATTATGCCACACGGTATCCAGAGGCGGTTGCGTTACCTAACATACTGGCAGAGATGGTGGCGGCCGCCCTGCTCCAGGTTTTCTCACGGGTTGGATTCCCCCGCCTTCCCTCCGCCCCCCCAGCGCTCAGATCACCCCCTCAGCCCTCCGATCACCCCCTCTCACCCTCCTTTGTGCCTCCGATCTCCCGCTATCCGTCCCGGTGTCCCGCCGTCCAGCATCATGGGCGCCGCCATCTTGGAAGATGGGCGCATGCGCAGTGCGCCGAATCGAATCTGCAACGCTGCAGATTCATTCATTTATTTTGATCACTATAATAAACTTTCATAGTGATCAAAATAAAAAAAAAGTAAATCACTGCCCCCCTTATCACCCCCATAGGTAGGGACAAATAATAAAAAAAACAAAATATATATTTTTTTTCCATTAGGGCTAGGGTTAGGGTTGGACTAAGGGTTAGAGTTGGACTAAGGGTTGGAATTAGGGTTAGGGTTGTAATTGGGATTAGGGTTAGGGTTGGGTTGGGATTACGGTTAGGCTTGTGGCTAGGGTTAGAGTTGGGATTTCGTTAGGGGTGTGTTGGGGTTAGGGTTGGAGATAGAATTGAGTGGTTTCCACTGTTTAGGCACATCACGGGGTCTCCAAACGCGACATGGAGCCACCATGTATTCCAGCCAATTTTGCGTTCAAAAAGTCAAACGGTGCTCCCTCCATTTCGAGCCCCGACATGTGCCCAAACAGTGGTGTACCCCCACTTATAGGGTATCAGGGTACTCAGGAAAAATTGCACAACAACTTTGGGGGTCTAATTTCTCCTGTTACTCTTGGGAAAATAAAAACATGGGGGCTAAAATAATTATTTTTGTGGAAAAAAAATGATTTTTTATTTTCACGGTTCTGCGTTATAAAATTCTGTGAAGTCCTTGTGGGTTCCAAGTTCTCACCACACATCTAGATAAGTTCCTTGGGGGGTCTAGTTTCCAAAATGGGGTCACTTGTGGGGGGTTTCCACTGTTTAGGTACATCAGGGACTCTGCAAATGTAACATGACGCCCACAGACCATTCCATCAAGTCAGCATTTCAAAACGTCACTACTTCCTTTCCGAGCCCCAACGTGTCCCTGAATAGTGGCCCCCCCACATATGGGGTACCAGCGTACTCAGGACAAACTGGACAACAACTTTTAGGGTCCAATTTATCCTGTTACCCTTGTGAAAATAAAAAATAGTGGGCTAAAAATAATTTTTTGAGGACAAAAAACATAATTTTTTATTTTCACAGCTCTGCGTTATAAACTTCTGTGAAGCACTTGGGGGTTCAAAGTGCTCACCTCACATCTAGATTAGTTCCTTGGGTGATCTAGTTTCCAAAATGGGGTCATTTGTGGGGGGTTTGCACTGTTTAGGTACATCAGGGGCTCTGCAAACGTAACATGACGCCCACAGGCCATTCCATCAAGTCTTCATTTCAAAGCGTCACTACTTCCCTTCCGAGCCCCAACGTGTGCCAAAACAGTGGTCCCCCCCACTTATGGGGTACCAGCGTACTCAGGACACACTGGAGAACAACTTTTGTGGTCCAAAATATCCTGTTACCTTTGTGAAAATAAAAAATAGTGGACTAAAAATCATTTTCTGAGGAAAAAAAATATTTTTTATTTTCACGGCTCTGCATTATAAACTTCTGTGAAGCACTTGGGGGTTCAAAGTGCACACCTCACATCTAGATAAGTTCCTTAGGGGGTCTTGTTTTCAAAATGGGGTCATTTGTGGGGGAGCTCCAAAGTTTACGCACACAGGGGCTCTGCAAACACGACATGGTGTCCGCTAACGATTGGAGCTAATTTTCCATTCAAAAAGTCAAATGACGCTCCTTCCCTTCTGAGCCATGCCGTGCGCTCAAACAGTGGTTTCCCCCCCACATATGGGGTACCAGTGTACTCAGGACAAACTGGACAACAACTTTTGGGGTCCAATTTATCCTGTTACCCTTGGGAAAATAAAAAATAGCAGGCTAAAAAATCATTTTTGAGGGAAAAAAAAATATTTTTTTATTTTCATGGCTCTGCATTTATAAACTTCTGTGAAGCACTTGGGGATTCAGAGTGCTCACTACACATCTAGATAAGCTCCTTAGGGGTTCTAGTTTCCAAAATGGGGTCACTTGTGGGGGTTTCTACTGTTTAGGCACACAGGGGCTCTGCAAACGCAACATGATGCCCGCAGAACATTCCATCAAAGTCTGCATTCCAAAATGGCGCTCCTTCCCTTCTGAGCTCTCCCGTGAAACCAAACAGTGGTTCCCCCCACTTATGGGGTATCGGTGTACTCAGGACAAATTGCACAACAACTTTTGTGGTTCAATTTCTCCTGTTACCCTTGTGAAAATAAAAAATAGCGGGCTAAAAAATCATTTTTGAGCAAAAAAAAATGATTTTTTATTTTCACTGCTCTGCGTTATAAACTTCTGTGAAGCACTTGGGGGTTCAAAGTGCTCACTACACATCTAGATAAGTTCCTTCGGGGGTCTAGTTTCCAAAATGGGGTCACTTGTGGGGGAGCTCCAATGTTTAGGCACATCAGGGGCTCTCCAAATGCGACATGGTGTCCGCTAACGATTGGAGCTAATTTTCCAATCAAAAAGTCACATGGCGCTCCTTCCCTTCCGGGCCCTGCCGTGCGCCCAAACAGTGGTTTATGACCACATATGAGGTATCGATGTACTTAGGAGAAATTGCCCAACAAATTTTTGGATCCATTTTATCCTGTTGCCCATGTGAAAATGAAAAGACTGAGGCTAAATAAAATTTTTGTGAAAAAAAAAGTACTTTTTTTTTTTTTTACGGATCAATTTGTGAAGCAGCTGGGGGTTCAAAGTGCTCACTATGCATCTAGATAAGTTCCTTGGAGGGTCTAGTTTCCAAAATGGGGTCACTTGTGGGGGAGCTCCAATGTTTAGGCACACAGGGGCTCTCCAAACGCAACATGGCAACCGCTAAATATTCACGCATATTTTCCATTCAAAAAGTAAAATGGCGCTCCTTCCCTTCTGAGCCCTGCCGTGCGCCCAAACAGTGGTTTATGACCACATATGAGGTATCAGTGTACTCAGGAGAAATTGCCCAACAAATTTTAGGATACATTTTATCCTGTTACCCATGTGAAAATGAAAAAACTGATGCTAAAAGAAAATTTTGGTTGGAAAAATTAAAATGTCCATTTTTTCATTCCATGTTGCTTTAGTTCCTGTGAAGCACCTGAAGGGTTAATAATCTTCTTGAATGTAGTTTTGAGTAGCTTGAGGGGTGCAGTTTTTAGAATGGGGTCACTTTTGGGTATTTTCTGCCATATAGACCCCTCAAAGTGACTTCAAATGTGAGGTTGTCCCTAAAAAAATGGTTTTGTAAATTTTGTTGTAAAAATGAGAAATCGCTGGTCAACTTTTAACCCTTATAACTTCCTAACGAAAAAAAATGTTGTTTCCAAAATTGTGCTGATGTAAAGTAAACATGTGGGAAATGTTATTTATTAACTATTTTGTGTCACATAACTCTCTGGTTTAACAATAAAAATTCAAAATTTGAAAATTGCAAAATATTCACCAAATTTCCATTTTTTTTCACAAATAAACGCAAAAATTATCGACCTAAATTTACTACTAACATGAAGCCCAATATGTCACGAAAAAACAATCTCGGAATCGCTAGGATGCGTTGAAGCGTTCCTGAGTTATTACCTCATAAAGGGACATTGGTCAGAATTGCAAAAAAATGGCCAGGTCGTTAAGGTCAAAATAGGCTGGGTCATGAAGGGGTTAATCACCTATTTACCGTGACTAAAAAATTACAAGCTGAGGATTTAACTCCTGGCATTTTCATAAGGGAGTGGAAGAACTTGCTATTTTGCCTGTCCCAAAGAGGAGATTTAATCGCAGATGGCATTTCTGCTTCAATGAAACGGAGCGAGACACTGCTATTGGAAAATAAAATTTTTCTAGCAGATGTTTATGTGGACCCAAGTCATCGTATATTGCTTGATGATCAACAGCTTACTAAAGGAAAAGAAGCTCTGACTGAGGTAGCAGTTAGGATGAATGGCCTACAGGAGGACTGCCAGGCGCAAGAGGACTCAGGTCCTGACAGTGCTACTGCTGCCATATCTTCATCCTCATCAGATGAGGAGTTTGACCTGGACAAGTATTTGGATGACATGGAGCAGGCAAAGCGTTGCCCCAAGGAGAAAGACTTCACTCCGTCTCCTATAGCAGCAGATTGACCAGATTTCAGCAAAATGTTTCACTTGCTCTCAAAGAAAAATTCAACCGTTCATCAGAACTGACTGTGCAGGAGGCAATTCCTTTATACCCGGAAGTTGTTAGAGATGTTCCCATGTGGTTACGGCTTTACCTCCAACCCAAGTTACTGTAGGGAGGTTGTTCTCTGGCCTTAACATTATTAGGTCAGATGTGAGGTCATCTATGAAGGAGGATCTGATGGAGGCGATTCTATTCCTCAGAACAAATTCATAGACTGCACAAATGTTATTTATTATTCACACAGTTGGATACCCCAAAAAATTATTTTTGACTCCAAAATATGGTATTATAATTATTTTATTATTTATTAAACAACATATTAAAAATATATATTAGTACATTATTGAAAAGGGAAAAGTACATCTAAAATGAGGAACTAACAGAAGCCGTAGGTTTATCCACAAAACCACCATAATTCAATATTAATGTTATTAACATATGCTCCTAAATCACTGTTGTGCAATGCAGGTAATCATACAGATTTGTAACAGCATGAGGCTACAGCGGCTGTAATTGCTATGAATTCAGTGCAATACTCAGAAAGCTACCAGTTAAATCCTCTTGACCGCCACTTAGTGCACTGAAAAGAGGACTAGACGCTGACCCTATAACCACATGTATAAGGCTGCCAAACCGACAAGCCACAATAAGTATATATATAACAGCGTACCATCCTCCCCAATCGAGCACCAACCTTAAGCACCGTCTCCTTAAGTGAGCATACCTAATGGTGTGTGGAATCCCCCGGGCGTTCCTCTGCCCCGACGCGCGTTTCGCTACCGCTTCTTCGGGAGGCCAAATGTTATTTAGTAGGTTTTTGTTGAAAACTTTTTGCCACTTACATAGTTTATTACATAGTGTTATATATATATACTGTATACATATAATCGATATTACATAGTGTATTACATATTTACAATTTATTACAGTTTTTTGTGTTCTAAAGTTGTATTCCAATAAATAGATATTATGTTCTAAATGTCTTGATTATTGTATCATAAAAATGATTAAGTGACTGATGTTCACATTGTACAATACATTTTTCACTTAAATATAAGCAAAATATGTGGAGTCGGAGTCGGTGGAAGGGAAATTGAGGAGTCGGAGTCGCAGGTTTGGCTTACCGACTCCACAGCCCTGCCCATAACAGAGCGTCATCCACAGACCCCCATAACAGCACCACCCACAGATCCCCCATAACAGTGCGTCACCCACAGATCCCCCATAACAGCACCACCCACAGACCCCATAACAGCACCACCCACAGACCCCCATAATAGCGCCACCCACAGACCCCCTTAAGAGCACCACCCAGAGATCCCCCATAACAGCACCACCCACAGACCCCCATAACAGCACCACCCACAGACACCATAACAGCACCACCCACAGACCCCCATAACAGCACCACCCACAGCCCCATAACAGCACCACCCACAGACACCATAACAGCACCACCCACAGACCCCCATAACAGCACCACCGACAGACTCCCATAACAGCACCACCCACAGACCCCCATAAGTCACCCACAGACCCCCATAACAGCACCACCCACAGATCCCCCATAACAGTGCGTCACCCACAGATCCCCCATAACAGCACCACCCACAGACCCCCATAACAGCACCACCCACAGACCCCCATAATAGCGCCACCCACAGACCCCCATAACAGCACCACCCACAGATCCCCCATAACAGCACCACCCACAGACCCCCATAACAGCACCACCCACAGACCCCCATAATAGCGCCACCCACAGACCCCCATAACAGCACCACCCACAGATCCCCCATAACAGCACCACCCACAGACCCCCATAACAGCACCACCCACAGACCCCCATAACAGCACCACCCACAGACCCCCATAACAGCACCACCCACAGACTCCCATAACAGCACCACCCACAGACCCCCATAGCAGCACCACCCACAGACCCCCATAACAGCACCACCCACAGTCCCATAACAGCACCACCCACAGACACCATAACAGCACCACCCACAGACTCCCATAACAGCACCACCCACAGACCCCCATAAGTCACCCACAGACCCCCATAACAGCACCACCCACAGACCCCCATAACAGCACCACCCACAGTCCCATAACAGCACCACCCACAGACACCATAACAGCACCACCCACAGACTCCCATAAGTCACCCACAGCCCCCATAAGAGCACCACCCACAGACCCACATAACAGGACCACCCACAGACCCCCATAACAGCGCCACCCACAGATCCCTCATAACATTGCGTCACCCACAGGTCCCCCATAACAGTGCATCATCCACAGATCCCCATAACAGCACCACCCACAGATCCCCCATAACAGTGCGCCATCCACAGATCCCCCATAACAGTGCGTCACCCACAGATCCCCCATAACAGCACCACCCACAGATCCCCCATAACAGTGCATCATCCACAGATCCCCCATAACAGTGCGTCATCCACAGATCCCCATAACAGTGCGTCATCCACAGATCCCTCATAACAGTGCGTCACCCACAGATCCCCCATAACAGTGCGTCACCCACAGATCCCTCATAACAGTGCGTCACCCACAGATCCCCCATCACAGTGCATCATCCACAAATCCCCCATAACAGTGCGTCATCCACAGATCCCCCATAACAACGTCATCCACAGATCCCCCGTGAGTCACCCACATATCCCCATAACAGTGCGTCATCCACAGATCCTCCATAACAGTGCATCATCCACAGATCCCCCATCACAGTGTGTCACCCACAGATCCCCATAACAGTGCGTCATCCACAGATCCCCCATAACAGTGCATCATCCACAGATCCCCCATAACAGTGCATCATCCACAGATCCCCATAACAGTGTCACCCACAGATCCCCATAACAGTGCGTCATCCACAGATCCCCATAACAGTGCATCACCCACAGATCCCCCATACAAGTGCGTCATCCAGAGATCCTCCATAACTGTGCGTCATCCACAGATCCCCCATAACAGTGCATCATCCACAGATCCCCACAGCAGTGCGTCATCCACAGATCCTCCATAACAGTGCATCATCCACAGATCCCCATAACAGTGTCACCCACAGATCCTCCATAACAGCGCGTCACCCACAGATCTCCCATAACAGTGCGTCATCCACAGATCCCCCATCACAGTGTGTCACCCACAGATCCCCATAACAGTGCGTCATCCACAGATCCCCCATAACAGTGCATCATCCACAGATCCCCCATAACAGTGCATCATCCACAGATCCCCCATAACAGTGCATCATCCACAGATCCCCATAACAGTGTCACCCACAGATCCCCATAACAGTGCGTCATCCACAGATCCCCATAACAGTGCGTCACCCACAGATCCCCCATAACAGTGCGTCATCCAGAGATCCTCCATAACTGTGCGTCATCCACAGATCCCCCATAACAGTGCATCATCCACAGATCCCCACAGCAGTGCGTCATCCACAGATCCTCCATAACAGTGCATCATCCACAGATCCCTCATAACAGCGTGTCACCCACAGATCCTCCATAACAGTGCATCATCCACAGATCCCTCATAACAGCGTGTCACCCACAGATCCCCATAACAGTGCGTCATCCACAGATCCCCCATAACAGTGCATCATGCACAGATCCCCCATAACAGTGCATCATCCACAGATCCCAGATAACAGTGCTTCACCCACAGATCCCCATAACAGCGTGTCACCCACAGACCCCCATAAGAGTGCGTCATCCACAGATCCCCCATAACAGTGCGTCACCCACAGACCCCCATAACAGCGCGTCATCCAGATCCCAATAACAGCGCATCACCAACTGACCCCCATAACAGTGCGTCATCCACAGATCCCCCATAACAGCGCGTCACCCACAGATCCCCATAACAGTGTTTCATCCACAGATCCCCCATAACAGTGCATCATCCACAGATCCCCCATAACAGGGCATCATCCACAGATCCCCATAACAGTGTCACCCACAGATCCCCCATAACAGTGCATCATCCACAGATCCCCACAGCAGTGCGTCATCCACAGATCCTCCATAACAGTGCATCATCCACAGATCCCCATAACAGTGTCACCCACAGATCCTCCATAACAGCGCGTCACCCACAGATCTCCCATAACAGTGCGTCATCCACAGATCCCCCATCACAGTGTGTCACCCACAGATCCCCATAACAGTGCGTCATCCACAGATCCCCCATAACAGTGCATCATCCACAGATCCCCCATAACAGTGCATCATCCACAGATCCCCCATAACAGTGCATCATCCACAGATCCCCATAACAGTGTCACCCACAGATCCCCATAACAGTGCGTCATCCACAGATCCCCATAACAGTGCGTCACCCACAGATCCCCCATAACAGTGCGTCATCCAGAGATCCTCCATAACTGTGCGTCATCCACAGATCCCCCATAACAGTGCATCATCCACAGATCCCCACAGCAGTGCGTCATCCACAGATCCTCCATAACAGTGCATCATCCACAGATCCCTCATAACAGCGTGTCACCCACAGATCCCCATAACAGTGCGTCATCCACAGATCCCCCATAACAGTGCATCATGCACAGATCCCCCATAACAGTGCATCATCCACAGATCCCAGATAACAGTGCTTCACCCACAGATCCCCATAACAGCGTGTCACCCACAGACCCCCATAAGAGTGCGTCATCCACAGATCCCCCATAACAGTGCGTCACCCACAGACCCCCATAACAGCGCGTCATCCAGATCCCAATAACAGCGCATCACCAACTGACCCCCATAACAGTGCGTCATCCACAGATCCCCCATAACAGCGCGTCACCCACAGATCCCCATAACAGTGTTTCATCCACAGATCCCCCATAACAGTGCATCATCCACAGATCCCCCATAACAGGGCATCATCCACAGATCCCCATAACAGTGTCACCCACAGATCCCCCATAACAGTGCGTCATCCACAGATCCCTCATAACATTGCGTCACCCACAGATCCCCATAACAGTGCGTCATCCACAGATCCCCCATAACAGTGTCATCCACAGATCCCCCATAACAGTGCGTCACCCACAGATCCCTCATAACAGCACCACCCACAGACCCCCATAAGTCACCCACAGACCCCCATAACAGCACCACCCACAGCCCCCATAACAGCACGACCCACAGCCCCATAACAGCACCACCCACAGACCCCCATAACAGCAACACCCACAGACCCCCATAAGTCACCCACAGACCCCCATAAGTCACCCACAGACCCCCATAACAACACCACCCACAGACCCCCATAACAGCACCACCCACAGCCCCCATAACAGCACCACCCACAGACTCCCATAACAGCACCACCCACTGACTCCCATAAGTCACCCACAGACCCCCATAACAGCACCACCCACAGACCCCCATAACAGCACCACCCACAGACCCCCATAACAGCACCACCCACAGACTCCCATAACAGCACCACCCACAGACTCCCATAAGTCACCCACAGACCCCCATAACAGCACCACCCACAGACCCCCTTAACAGCACCACCCACAGCCCCCATAACAGCACCACCCACAGACCCCCATAAGTCACCCACAGACCCCCATAACAGCACCACCCACAGACTCCCATAACAGCACCACCCACAGCCCCCATAACAGCACCACCCACAGACCCCCATAACAGCACCACCCACAGACCCCATAACAGCGCCACCCACAGACCCCCATAACAGCGCCACCCACAGACCTCCATAACAGCACCACCCACAGACCCCATAACAGCACCACCCACAGACCCCCATAAGTCACCCACAGACCCCCATAACAGCACCACCCACAGATACCATAACAGCACCACCCACAGACCCCCATAAGTCACCCACAGACCCCCATAACAGCGCCACCCACAGACCCCTATAACAGCACCACCCACAGACTCCCATAACAGCACAACCCACAGACTCCCATAAGTCACCCACAGACCCCCATAACAGCACCACCCACAGACCCCCATAACAGCACCACCCACAGCCCCCATAACAGCACCACCCACAGACTCCCATAACAGCACCACCCACAGCCCCCATAACAGCACAACCCACAGACCCCCATAAGTCACCCACAGACCCCCATAACAGCACCACCCACAGCCCCCATAACAGCACCACCCACAGACCCCATAACAGCGCCACGCACAGACCCCCATAACAGTGCCACCCACAGACCCCCATAACAGCACCACCCACAGACCCCCATAACAGCACCACCCACAGCCCCATAACAGCACCACCCACAGACACCATAACAGCACCACCCACAGACCCCCATAAGTCACCCACAGACCCCCATAACAGCACCACCCACAAACCCCCATAACAGCACCACCCACAGACCACATAACAGCGCCACCCACAGACCCCCATAACAGCGCCACCCACAGACCCCCATAACAGCACCACCCACAGACCACATAACAGCGCCACCCACAGACTCCCATAACAGCACCACCCACAGACTCCCATAAGTCACCCACAGACCCCCATAACAGCACCACCCACAGACCCCCCATAAGTCACCCACAGACCCCCATAACAGCACCACCCACAGATACCATAACAGCACCACCCACAGACCCAAATAAGTCACCCACAGACCCCCATAACAGCACCACCCACAGACCCCCATAAGTCACCCACAGACCCCCATAACAGCACCACCCACAAACCCCCATAACAGCACCACCCACAGACCACATAACAGCGCTACCCACAGACCCCCATAACAGCACCACCCACAAACCCCCATAACAGCACCACCCACAGACCACATAACAGCGCCACCCACAGCCCCCATAACAGCGCCACCCACAGACTCCCATAACAGCACCACCCACAGACTCCCATAAGTCACCCACAGACCCCCATAACAGCACCACCCACAGACCCCCCATAAGTCACCCACAGACCCCCATAACAGCACCACCCACAGATACCATAACAGCACCACCCACAGACCCAAATAAGTCACCCACAGACCCCCATAACAGCGCCACCCACAGACCCCTATAACAGCACCACCCACAGACTCCCATAACAGCACCACCCACAGACCCCATAACAGCACCACCCACAGACCCCCCATAAGTCACCCACAGACCCCCATAACAGCACCACCCACAGATACCATAACAGCACCACCCACAGCCCCCATAACAGCACCACCCACAGACTCCCATAACAGCACCACCCACAGATACCATAACAGCACCACCCACAGACCCCCATAAGTCACCCACAGACCCCTATAACAGCACCACCCACAGACTCCCATAACAGCACCACCCACAGATACCATAACAGCACCACCCACAGACCCCCATAAGTCACCCACAGACCCCCATAACAGCGCCACCCACAGACCCCTATAACAGCACCACCCACAGACTCCCATAACAGCACCACCCACAGACCCCCATAACAGCACCACCCACAGCCCCCATAACAGCACCACCCACAGACTCCCATAACAGCACCACCCACAGCCCCCATAACAGCACAACCCACAGACCCCCATAAGTCACCCACAGACCCCCATAACAGCACCACCCACAGCCCCCATAACAGCACCACCCACAGACCCCCATAACAGCACCACCCACAGACCCCATAACAGCGCCACGCACAGACCCCCATAACAGCGCCACCCACAGACCCCCATAACAGCACCACCCACAGACCCCCATAACAGCACCACCCACAGACCCCCATAAGTCACCCACAGACCCCCATAACAGCACCACCCACAGACCCCCATAACAGCACCACCCACAGACCCCCATAACAGCACCACCCACAGACCCCATAACAGCGCCACCCACAGACCTCCATAACAGCGCCACCCACAGACCCCATAACAGCACCACCCACAGACCCCCATAACAGCACCACCCACAGACCACCATAACAGCACCACCCACAGCCCCCATAACAGCACCACCCACAGCCCCCATAACAGCACCACCCACAGCCCCATAACAGCACCACCCACAGACACCATCACAGCACCACCCACAACCCCCATAACAGCACCACCCACAGCCCCCATAACAGCACCAACCACAGACTCCCATAACAGCACCACCCACAGACTCCCATAACAGCACCACCCACAGCCCCCATAACAGCACCACCCACAGACCCCCAAAAGTCACCCACAGACCCCCATAACAGCACCACCCACAGCCCCCATAAGAGCACAACCCACAGACCCACATAACAGCACCACCCACAGCCCCCATAAGAGCACCACCCACAGACCCACATAACAGCACCACCCACAGACCCCCATAACAGCGCCACCCACAGACCCACATAATAGCGCCACCCACAGACTCCCATAACAGCACCACCCACAGACCCCCATAAGTCACCCACAGACCCCCATAACAGCACCACCCACAGCCCCCATAACAGCACAACCCACAGACCCCCATAAGTCACCAACAGACCCCCATAACAGCACCAACCACAGCCCCCATAAGAGCACCACCCACAGACACACATAACAGCACCACCCACAGACCCCCATAACAGCGCCACCCACAGACCCCCATAACAGCACCACCCACAGACCCCCATACGTCACCCACAGGTCCCCCATAACAGTGCATCATCTACAGATCCCCATAACAGCACCACCCACAGATCCCCCATAACAGTGCGCCATCCACAGATCCCCCATAACAGTGCGTCACCCACAGATCCCCCATAACAGCACCACCCACAGATCCCCCATAACAGTGCGTCATCCACAGATCCCCCATAACAGTGCGTCATCCACAGATCCCCATAACAGTGCGTCATCCACAGATCCCTCATAACAGTGCGTCACCCACAGATCCCCCATAACAGTGCGTCATCCACAGATCCCCCATAACAGTGCTTCACCCACAGATCCCTCATAACAGTGCGTCACCCACAGATCCCCCATCACAGTGAATCATCCACAAATCCCCCATAACAGTGCGTCATGCACAGATCCCCCATAACAACGTCATCCACAGATCCCCCGTAAGTGCGTCACCCACAGATCCCCATAACAGTGCGTCATCCACAGAGCCTCCATAACAGTGCGTCATCCACAGATCCTCCATAACAGTGCGTCATCCACAGATCCACCATAACAGCGTCATCCACAGATCCCTCATAACAGCGTGTCACCCACAGATCCCCCATAACAGTGCGTCATCCACAGATCCCCCATCACAGTGTGTCACCCACAGATCCCCATAACAGTGCGTCATCCACAGATCCCCCATAACAGTACATCATCCACAGATCCCCCATAACAGTGTGTCACCCACAGATCCTCCATAACAGTGCGTCATCCACAGATCCTCCATAACAGTGCGTCATCCACAGATCCACCATAACAGCGTCATCCACAGATCCCCATAACAGTGCGTCATCCACAGATCCCCCATAACAGTGCGTCATCCACAGATCCCCCATCACAGTGTGTCACCCACAGATCCCCATAACAGTGCGTCATCCACAGATCCCCCATAACAGTACATCATCCACAGATCCCCCATCACAGTGTGTCACCCACAGATCCCCATAACAGTGCGTCATGCACAGATCCCCCATAACAGTACATCATCCACAGATCCCCCATAACAGCGTGTCACTCACAGACCCCCATAACAGTGCGTCATCCACAGATCCCCATAACAGCGCGTCACCCACAGATCCCCATAACAGCGCGTCATCCACAGATCCCCATAACAACGCATCATCAACTGACCCCCATAACAGTGCGTCATCCACAGATCCCCCATAACAGCGCGTCACCCACAGATCCCCAAAACAGTGCGTCATCCACAGATCCCCCATAACAGTGCATCATCCACAGATCCCCCATAACAGTGCATCATCCACAGATCCTCATAACAGTGTCACCCACAGATCCCCCATAACATTGTGTCACCCACAGATCCCTCATAACATTGCGTCACCCACAGATCCCCCATAACAGTGCGTCATCCACAGATCCCCATAACAGCGCGTCATCCACAGATCCCCATAACAGCGCATCACCAACTGACCCCCATAACAGTGCGTCATCCACAGATCCCCCATAACAGCGCGTCACCCACAGATCCCCATAACAGTGCGTCATCCACAGATCCCCCATAACAGTGCATCATCCACAGATCCCCCATAACAGTGCATCATCCACAGATCCTCATAACAGTGTCACCCACAGATCCCCCATAACAGTGCGTCATCCACAGATCCCTCATAACATTGCGTCACCCACAGATCCCCCATAACAGTGCGTCATCCACAGATCCCCCATAACAGTGTCATCCACAGATCCCCCATAACAGTGCGTCACCCACAGATCCCTCATAACAGCACCACCCACAGACCCCCATAAGTCACCCACAGACCCCCATAACAGCACCACCCACAGCCCCCATAACAGCACGACCACAGCCCCATAACAGCACCACCCACAGACACCATAACAGCACCACCCACAGACCCCCATAAGTCACCCACAGACCCCCATAACAGCACCACCCACAGACCCCCATAACAGCACCACCCACAGCCCCCATAACAACACCCACAGACTCCCATAAGAGCACCACCCACAGACTCCCATAAGTCACTCACAGACCCCCATAACAGCACCACCCACAGACCCCCATAACAGCACCACCCACAGCCCCCATAACAGCACCACCCACAGACTCCCATAACAGCACCACCCACAGCCCCCATAACAGCACCACCCACAGACACCCATAACAGCACCACCCACAGACCCCATAACAGCGCCACCCACAGACCTCCATAACAGCACCACCCACAGACCCCATAACAGCACCACCCACAGACCCCCATAAGTCACCCACAGACCCCCATAACAGCACCACCCACAGACCCCCATAACAGCACCACCCACAGCCCCATAACAGCACCACCCACAGTTACCATAACAGCACCACCCACAGACCCCCATAAGTCACCCACAGACCCCCATAACAGCACCACCCACAGACTCCCATAACAGCACCACCCACAGCCCCCATAACAGCACCACCCACAGACTCCCATAAGTCACCCACAGACCCCCATAACAGCACCACCCACAGACCCCCATAACAGCACCACCCACAGCCCCCATAACAGCACCACCCACAGACCCCCATAACAGCACCACCCACAGACCCCCATAACAGCACCACCCACAGCCCCATAACAGCACCACCCACAGTTACCATAACAGCACCACCCACAGACCCCCATAAGTCACCCACAGACCCCCATAACAGCACCACCCACAGACTCCCATAACAGCACCACCCACAGACTCCCATAAGTCACCCACAGACCCCCATAACAGCACCACCCACAGACCCCCATAACAGCACCACCCACAGCCCCCATAACAGCACCACCCACAGACTCCCATAACAGCACCACCCACAGCCCCCATAACAGCACAACCCACAGACCCCCATAAGTCACCCACAGACCCCCATAACAGCACCACCCACAGCCCCCATAACAGCACCACCCACAGACCCCCATAACAGCACCACTCACAGACCCCCATAACAGCACCACCCACAGACCCCATAACAGCACCACCCACAGACCCCCATAACAGCACCACCCACAGACCCCCATAACAGCACCACCCACAGCCCCATAACAGCACCACCCACAGACACCATAACAGCACCACCCACAGACCCCCATAAGTCACCCACAGACACCCATAACAGCACCACCCACAGTCCCCCATAACAGCACCACCCACAGACCCCATAACAGCGCCACCCACAGACCCCCATAACAGCGCCACCCACAGACCCCCATAATAGCGCCACCCACAGAATCCCATAACAGCACCACCCACAGACCCCCATAAGTCACCCACAGACCCCCATAACAGCACGACCCACAGACTCCCATAACAGCACCACCCACAGACTCCCATAAGTCACCCACAGACCCCCATAACAGCACCACCCACAGACCCCCATTACAGCACCACCAACAGCCCCCTTAACAGCACCACCCACAGACTCCCATAACAGCACCACCCACAGCCCCATAACAGCACAACCCACAGACCCCCATAAGTCACCCACAGACCCCCATAACAGCACCACCCACAGCCCCATAACAGCACCACCCACAGACCCCCAAAAGTCACCCACAGACCCCCATAACAGCACCACCCACAGCCCCCATAAGAGCACCACCCACAGACCCACATAACAGCGCCACCCACAGCCCCCATAACAGCACCACCCACAGACTCCCATAACAGCACCACCCACAGCCCCCATAACAGCACAACCCACAGACCCCCATAAGTCACCCACAGACCCCCATAACAGCACCACCCACAGCCCCCATAACAGCACCACCCACAGACCCCCATAACAGCACCACTCACAGACCCCCATAACAGCACCACCCACAGCCCCCATAAGAGCACCACCCACAGACCCACATAACAGCGCCACCCACAGCCCCCATAACAGCACCACCCACAGACTCCCATAACAGCACCACCCACAGCCCCATAACAGCACCACCCACAGCCCCCATAACAGCACCACCCACAGACTCCCATAACAGCACCACCCACAGCCCCCATAACAGCACAACCCACAGACCCCCATAAGTCACCCACAGACCCCCATAACAGCACCACCCACAGCCCCCATAACAGCACCACCCACAGACCCCTTAACAGCACCACCCACAGACACCATAACAGCACCACCCACAGACACCATAACAGCACCACCCACAGACCCCCATAAGTCATCCACAGACCCCCATAACAGCACCACCCACAGACCCCCATAACAGCGCCACCCACAGACCCCCATAACAGCACCACCCACAGACCCCCATAACAGCACCACCCACAGACCCCCATAACAGCACCACCCACAGACACCATAACAGCAACACCCACAGACCCCCATAAGTCACACACAGACCCCCATAACAGCACCACCCACAGTCCCCCATAACAGCACCACCCACAGACCCCATAACAGCGCCACCCACAGACCCCCATAACAGCGCCACCCACAGACCCCCATAATAGCGCCACCCACAGAATCCCATAACAGCACCACCCACAGACCCTCATAAGTCACCCACAGACTCCCATAACAGCACCACCCACAGACTCCCATAAGTCACCCACAGACCCCCATAACAGCACCACCCACAGACCCCCATTACAGCACCACCCACAGCCCCCTTAACAGCACCAACCACAGACTCCCATAACAGCACCACCCACAGCCCCCATAACAGCACAACCCACAGACCCCCATAACAGCACCACCCACAGCCCCATAACAGCACCACCCACAGACCCCCATAAGTCACCCACAGACCCCCATAACAGCACCACCAACAGCCCCCATAAGAGCACCACCCACAGACTCCCATAAGTCACCCACAGACCCACATAACAGCACCACCCACAGCCCCCATAAGAGCACCACCCACAGACCCCCATAACAGCACCACCCACAGACCCCCATAACAGCACCACCCACAGCCCCCATAAGTCACCCACAGATCCCCATAACAGCACCACACACAGATCCCCCATAACAGCACCACCCACAGATCCCCCATAACAGCATGTCACCCACAGATCCCCCATAACAGTGCGTCACCCACAGATCCCCCATAACAGCACCACCCACAGATCCCCCATAAAATTGCATCACCCACAGATCCCCATAACAGCACCACCCACAGATCCCCCATAACAGCATGTCACCCACAGATCCCCCATAACAGCCCGTCATCCACAGATCCCCCATAACAGCGTCATCCACAGATCCCCCATAACAGTGCATCACCCACAGATCCCCCATAACAGCACCACCCACAGATCCCCCATAACAGTGCGTCATCCACAGATCCCCCATAACAGCACCACCCACATATCCCCCATAACAGTGCGTCATCCACAGATCCTCATAACTGCGTCACCCACAGACCCCCATAACAGCACCACCCACAGATCTCCCATAACAGCACCACCCACATATCCCCCATAACAGTGCGTCATCCACAGATCCTCATAACTGCGTCACCCACAGACCCCCATAACAGCACCACCCACAGATCTCCCATAACAGCACCACCCACAGACCCCCATAACAGCGTGTCACCCACAGACCCCCATAAGAGTGCGTCATCCACAGATCCCCCATAACAGCGCGTCACCCACAGATCCCCCATAACAGTGCATCATCCACAGATCCCCCATAACAGCATCATCCACAGATCCCCCATAAGTGCGTCACCCACAGATCTCCATAACAGTGCATCATCCACAGATCCCCCATAACAGCGCATCATCCACAGATCCCTCATAAGTCACCCACAGCCCCATAACAGCACCACCCACAGACACCATAACAGCACCACCCACAGACTCCCATAAGTCACCCACAGACCCCCATAACAGCACCACCCACAGACTCCCATAACAGCACCACCCACAGCCCCCATAAGTCACCCATAGACCCCCATAACAGCACCACCCACAGACCCCCATAACAGCACCACCCACAGACCCCCATAACAGCACCACCCACAGACCCCCATAACAGCACCACCCACAGATTCCCATAACAGCACCACCCACAGACTCCCATAACAGCACCACCCACAGCCCCCATAACAGCACCACCCACAGACCCCCATAAGTCACCCACAGACCCCCATAACAGCACCACCCACAGCCCCCATAAGAGCACCACCCACAGACCCCCATAACAGCACCACCCACAGACCCCCATAACAGCGCCACCCACAGACCCCCATAACAGCGCCACCCACAGACCCCCATAACAGCGCCACCCACAGACCCCCGTAACAGCACCACCCACAGACTCCCATAACAGCACCACCCACAGACCCCATAACAGCGCCACCCACAGACCTCCATAACAGCACCACCCACAGACCCCATAACAGCACCACCCACAGACCCCATAACAGCACCACCCACAGCCCCCATAACAGCACCACACACAGCCCCCATAACAGCACCACCCACAGCCCCCATAAGTCACCCACAGACCCCCATAACGGCACCACCCACAGCCCCCATAACAGCACCACCCACACACCCCCATAAGTCACCCACAGACCCCCATAACAGCACCACCCACAGCCCCCATAAGAGCACCACCCACAGACCCACATAACAGCGCCACCCACAGACCCCCATAATAGCGCCACCCACAGACTCCCATAACAGCACCACCCACAGACCCCCATAAGTAACCCACAGACCCCCATAACAGCACAACCCACAGCCCCCATAACAGCACCACCCACAGCCCCCCATAACAGCACCACCCACAGACTCCCAAAAGTCACCCACAGACCCCCATAACAGCACCACCCACAGACCCCCATAACAGCACCACCCACAGCCCCCATAACAGCACCACCCACAGACTCCCATAACAGCACCACCCTCAGACTACCATAAGTCACCCACAGACCCCCATAACAGCACCACCCACAGACCCCCATAACAGCACCACCCACAGCCACCATAACAGCACCACCCACAGACTCCCATAAGTCACCCACAGACCCCTATAACAGCACCACCCACAGACCCACATAACAGCGCCACCCACAGACCCCCATAACAGCGTCATCCACAGATCCCTCATAACAGCACCACCCACAGACCCCCATAATTCACCCACAGACCCCCATAACAGCACCACCCACAGCCCCATAACAGCACCACCCACAGACCCCCATAACTCACCCACAGACCCCCATAACAGCACCACCCACAGCCCCCATAAGAGCACCACCCACAGACCCCCATAACAGCACCACCCACAGTCCCATAACAGCACCACCCACAGACCCCCATAACAGCACCACCCACAGACCCACATAACAGGACCACCCACAGACCCCCATAACAGCGCCACCCACAGACTCCCATAAGAGCAGCACCCACAGACCCACATAACAGCCCGTCATCCACAGATCTCCCATAACAGTGCGTTACCCACAGATCCCCCATAACAGCATGTCACCCACAGATCCCCCATAACAGCGTCATCCACAGATCCCCATAACAGAGCGTCATCCACAGATCCCCCATAACAGCACCACCCACAGATCTCCCATAACAGAGCGTCATCCACAGATCCCCCATAACAGCACCACCCACAGATCTCCCATAACAGAGCGTCATCCACAGATCCCCCATAACAGCACCACCCACAGATCCCCCATAACAGTGCGTCACCCACAGATCCCCATAACAGCACCACACACAGATCCCCCATAACAGTGCATCATCCACAGATCCCCATAACAGTGCGTCACCCACAGATCCCCCATAACAGCACCACCCACAGATCCCTCATAACATTGCGTCACCCACAGGTCCCCCATAACAGTGCATCATCCACAGATCCCCATAACAGCCCCACCCACAGATCCCCCATAACAGTGCGTCATCCACAGATCCCCCATAACAGTGCATCACCCACAGATCCCCCATAACAGCGTCATCCACAGATCCCCATAACAGAGCGTCACCCACAGATCCCCCATAACAGCACCACCCACAGATCTCCCATAACAGAGCGTCATCCACAGATCCCCCATAACAGTGCGTCATCCACAGATCCTCATAACTGCGTCATCCACAGATCCCCATAACAGTGCGTCACCCACAGATCCCCCATAACAGCACAACACACAGATCCCCCATAACAGTGCATCATCCACAGATCCCCATAACAGTGCGTCACCCACAGATCCCCCATAACAGTGCGTCACCCACAGATCCCCCATAACAGCACCACCCACAGATTCCCCATAACAGTGCGTCATCCACAGATCCCCCATAACAGTGCGTCACCCACAGATCCTCCATAACAGCACTACCCACAGATTCCTCATAACAGTGCGTCATCCACAGATCCCCATAACAGTGCGTCATCCACAGATCCCTCATAACAGTGCGTCACCCACAGATCCCCCATAACAGCACCACCCACAGATCCCCCATAACAGTGCGTCATCCACAGATCCCTCATAACATTGCGTCACCCACAGATCCCCCATAACATTGCGTCACCCACAGATCCCCCATAACAGTGCGTCATCCACAGATCCCCCATAACAGTGTCATCCACAGATCCCCCATAACAGTGCGTCACCCACAGATCCCTCATAACATTGCGTCACCCACAGATCCCCATAACAGCGCGTCACCCACAGACCCCCATAACAGCACCACCCACAGACCCCCATAACAGTGCATCATCCACAAATCCCTCATAACAGTGCGTCATCCACAGATCCCCCATAACAACATCATCCACAGATCCCCCGTAAGTGCGTCACCCACAGATCCCCATAACAGTGCGTCACCCACAGATCTACCATAACATCGTCATCCACAGATCCCCCATAACAGTGCGTCATCCACAGATCCCCCATCACAGTGTGTCACCCACAGATCCCCATAACAGTGCGTCATCCACAGATCCCCCATAACAGTGCATCATCCACAGATCCCCATAACAGTGTCACCCACAGATCCCCATAACAGTGCGTCATCCACAGATCCCCCATAACAGTGCATCTTCCACAGATCCCCATAACAGTGCATCATCCACAGATCCCCATAACAGTGTCACCCACAGATCCCCATAACAGTGCGTCATCCACAGATCCCTCATAACATTGCGTCACCCACAGATCCCCCATAACAGTGCACCACCCACAGCCCCATAACAGCACCACCCACAGACACCATAACAGCACCACCCACAGACCCCCATAAGTCACCCACAGACCCCCATAACAGCACCACCCACAGACCCCCATAACAGCACCACCCACAGACTCCCATAACAGCGCCACCCACAGACCCACATAACAGCACCACCCACAGACTCCCATAACAGCACCACCCACATACCCCCATAACAGCACCACCCACAGACCCCCATAACAGCACCACCCACAGACTCCCATAACAGCGCCACCCACAGACCCCCATAACAGCACCACCCACAGCCCCCATAACAGCACCACCCACAGACCACCATAACAGCACCACCCACAGACCCCCATAAGTCACCCACAGACCCCCATAACAGCACCACCCACAGACCTCCATAACAGCTCCACCCACAGCCCCCATAACAGCACCACCCACAGACTCCCATAAGTCACCCACAGACCCCCATAACAGCACCACCCACAGACCCCCATAACAGCACCACCCACAGACCCCATAACAGCACCACCCACAGACTCCCATAACAGCACCACCCACAGACTCCCATAAGTCACCCACAGACCCCCATAACAGCACCACCCACAGACCCCCATAACAGCACCACCCACAGCCCCCATAACAGCACCACCCACAGCCCCCATAACAGCACCACCCACAGACTCCCATAAGTCACCCACAGACCCCCATAACAGCACCACCCACAGCCCCCATAACAGCACCACCCACAGACTCCCATGTCACCCACAGACCCCATAACAGCACCACCCACAGACTCCCATAACAGCACCACCCACAGACTCCCATAAGTCACCCACAGACCCCCATAACAGCACCACCCACAGACCCCCATAACAGCACCACCCACAGACCCCCATAACAGCACCACTCACAGCCCCCATAACAGCACCACCCACAGACTCCCATAAGTCACCCACAGACTCCCATAACAGCACCACCCACAGCCCCCATAACAGCACCACCCACAGACTCCCATGTCACCCACAGACCCCCATAACAGCGTCATCCACAGATCCCTCATAACAGCACCACCCACAGACCCCCATAAGTCAACCACAGACCCCCATAACAGCACCACCCACAGCCCCATAACAGCACCACCCACAGACCCCCATAACTCACCCACAGACCCCCATAACAGCACCACCCACAGCCCCCATAAGAGCACCACCCACAGACTCCCATAAGTCACCCACAGACTCCCATAAGTCACCCAGAGACCCCCATAACAGCACCACCCGCAGCCCCCATAAGAGCACCACCCACAGACCCACATAACAGGACCACCCACAGACCCCCATAACAGCGCCACCCACAGACCCACATAACAGCCCGTCATCCACAGATCCCCCATAACAGTGCGTCACCCACAGATCCCCCATAACAGTGCGTCATCCACAGATCCCCCATAACAGCACCACCCCCCACAGATCCCCCATAACAGTGCATCACCCACAGATCCCCCATAACAGCACCACCCACAGATCCCCCATAACAGTGCGTCATCCACAGATCCCCCATAACAGCACCACCCACAGATCCCCCATAACAGTGCGTCATCCACAGATCCTCATAACTGCGTCATCCACAGATCCCGCATAACAGTGCGTCACCCGCAGATCCCCCATAACAGCACCACACACAGATCCCCCATAACATTGCGTCACCCACAGGTCCCCCATAACAGTGCATCATCCACAGATCCCCATAACAGCACCACCCACAGATCCCCCATAACAGTGCGTCATCCACAGATCCCCTATAACAGTGCGTCACCCACAGATCCCCCATAACAGCACCACCCACAGATCCCCCATAACAGTGCGTCATCCACAGATCCGCCATAACATTGCGTCACCCACAGATCCCCCATAACAGTGCGTCATCCACAGATCCCCATAACAGCACCACCCACAGATCCCTCATAACATTGCGTCACCCACAGGTCCCCCATAACAGTGCATCATCCACAGATCCCCATAACAGCACCACCCACAGATCCCCATAACAGTGCGTCATCCACAGATCCCCCATAACAGTGCGTCACCCACAGATCCCCCATAACAGCATCACCCACAGATCCCCCATAACAGTGCGTCATCCACAGATCCCCCATAACAGTGCGTCACCCACAGATCCTCCATAACAGCACTACCCACAGATCCCTCATAACATTCCGTCACCCACAGATCCCCCATAACAGTGCATCATCCACAGATCCCCATAACAGTGCGTCATCCACAGATCCCTCATAACAGTGCGTCACCCACAGATCCCCCATAACAGCACCACCCACAGATCACCCATAACAGTGCGTCATCCACAGATCCCTCATAACATTGCGTCAACTACAGATCCCCCATAACTTTGCGTCACCCACAGAACCCCCATAACAGTGCGTCATCCACAGATCCCCCATAACAGTGTCATCCACAGATCCCCCATAACAGTGCGCCACCCACAGATCCACATAACAGCGCCACCCACAGACCCCCATAACAGCGTCATCCACAGATCCCTCATAACAGCACCAACCACAGACCCCCATAAGTCACCCACAGACCCCCAGAACAGCACCACCCACAGCCCCATAACAGCACCACCCACAGACCCCCATAAGTCACCCACAGACCCCCATAACAGCACCACCCACAGCCCCCATAAGAGCACCACCCACAGACCCACATAACAGGACCACCCAAAGACCCCATAACAGCGCCACCCACAGACCCACATAACAGCCAGACATCCACAGATCCCCCATAACAGTGCGTCACCCACAGATCCCCATAACAGCACCACCCACAGATCCCCCATAACAGTGCGTCATCCACAGATCCCCATAACAGCACCACCCACACATCCCCCATAACAGTGCGTCATCCACAGATCCTCATAACTGCGTCATCCACAGATCCCCCATAACAGTGCGTCACCCACAGATCCCCCATAACAGCACCACACACAGATCCCCCATAAAAGTGCGTCATCCACAGATCCCCCATAACTGTGCGTCACCCACAGATCCCCCATAACAGCACCACCCACAGATCCCTCATAACATTGCGTCACCAACAGATCCCCCATAACAGTGCGTCATCCACAGATCCCTCATAACAGTGCGTCATCCACAGATCCCTCATAACAGCACCACCCACAGATCCCCCATAACAGCACCACCCACAGATCCCCCATAACAGGACATCATCCACAGACCCCCATAACAGCACCACCCACAGATCCCCCATAACAGTGTGTCATCCACAGATCCCCCATAACAGCGTGTCACCAACAGATCCCCCATAACAGCGTGTCATCCACAGATCCCCCATAACAGCGCGTCATCCACAGATCCCCCATAACAGCGTGTCATCCACAGATCACCCATAACAGTGCGTCACACACAGATCCCCCATAACAGCGTGTCACACACAGATCCCCCATAACAGTGCACCACCCACAGCCCCCATAACAGCACCACCCACAGACCCTCAGAAAAGAGGCATGTAAATAGGAGGGATCACCAGTAAAATATAATGAGATACAAGATTATAAACCTTTTATTGAACATCCAAAACAGACAACATGCAGTGCAAATATAAAAACAATTAAAACTGCACAATTGCGTTCATTTTACATACCCAAAAGTGGTAATAACCTCTGCACCATAATTCTGTATATTACAGATATGCTTACTCTACACCTGGTGTGATAATACAATCCATCAACAGAAAATGAAGAGGCCATGCACTGCACCTACCACCTGATCCAATAATGAATGCGAAGTAGCTGATAGGTCTAACAAAGTGTCAGAACCAGTATGCAGATAAAAGATGCAGAAGTCCTAGATGACAGAATGCCCCCAGCATATGAGAAGTGCTCAATCCCAGATACAAGCATGGGGGTTGATGAAAGTAGTATGCTGCTGCTGCAATATAGGCAGGCAGAAGATATCGGGGCCCAGTAGCAGATGGCCCCCTGTACACAACCTGTTAGGAGCACAATGATGCTGGCAAAGGGAGCCTAAGTCCAGTGACCGGTATAGGTGGAGTGAGGAGTGGTGAGGCAAGAGGAACGCCCGACACGTTCCGCCAGAGGAACTGGCTTCATCAGGAGCACTCCAGACGCCATCTTTGTATACAATTATGTATACTTCATCTTGGCCCATTGCGGCTGCGCAACACCGGACATCCTATTTCCGGCGTGTCTCCGGAAGTTGCGCTGTTTCGAGCATGCGCAATAGAGTTTTCTTGACGCCATCTTGGTACACCATTATGTGTACTTCATCCCGGTCCACTGCGGCTGCGCAAACCTGGACATTTCATTTCCGGCGTTCGAGCACTGCTCTGTGTCTGGGCCCACCATTGAGCCTTGTTCTGGGTATTTATACACCATCCACTCACAACATGTCACTGCTCCTGATGAAGCCAGTTGCTCTGGCGGAACATGTCGGGCGTTCCTCTTGCCTCACCACTCCTCACTCCACCTATACCGGTCACTGGACTTAGGCTCCCTTTGCCAGCATCATTGTGCTCCTGGTTGTGTACAGGGGGCCATCTGCTACTGGGCCCCGATATCTTCTGCCTGCCTGTATTGCAGCAGCAGCATACTACTTTCATCAACCCCCATGCTTGTATCTGGGATTGAGCACTTCTCATATGCTGGGGGCATTCTGTCATCTAGGACTTCTGCATCTTTTATCTGCATACTGGTTCTGACACTTTGTTAGACCTATCAGCTACTTTGCATTCATTATTGGATCAGGTGGTAGGTGCAGTGCATGGCCTCTTCATTTTCTGTTGATGGATTGTATTATCACACCAGGTGTAGTGTAAGCATATCTGTAATATACAGAATTATGGTGCAGAGGTTATTACCACTTTTGGGTATGTAAAATGAACGCAATTGTGCGGTTTTAATTGTTTTTATATTTGCACTGCATGTTGTCTGTTTTGGATGTTCAATAAAAGGTTTATAATCTTGTATCTCATTATATTTTACTGGTGATCCCTCCTATTTACATGCCTCTTTTCTGAGGGTCTGTGGGTGGTGCTGTTATGGGGGCTGTGGGTGGTGCACTGTTATGGGGGATCTGTGTGTGACACGCTGTTATGGGGGATCTGTGTGTGACGCACTGTTATGGGTGATCTGTGGATGACACGCTGTTATGGGGGATCTGTGGATGACGCGCTGTTATGGGGGATCTGTGGATGACACGCTGTTATGGGGGATCTGTTGGTGACACGCTGTTATGGGGGATCTGTGGATGACACACTGTTATGGGGGATCTGTGGGTGGTGCTGTTATGGGGGTCTGTGGATGATGTCCTGTTATGGGGGATCTGTGGGTGGTGCTGTTATGGGGGATCTGTGGGTGGTGCTGTTATGGGGGATCTGTTGGTGACACGCTGTTATGGGGGATCTGTGGATGACACACTGTTATGGGGGATCTGTGGGTGGTGCTGTTATGGGGGTCTGTGGATGATGTCCTGTTATGGGGGATCTGTGGGTGGTGCTGTTATGGGGGATCTGTGGGTGACTTATGGGAGTCTGTGGGTGGTGCTCTTATGGGGGATCTGTGGGTGACGCACTGTTATGGGGGTCTGTGGGTGACGCCCTGTTATGGGGGATCTGTGGGTGAAGCCCTGTTATGGGGGATCTGTGGGTGACGCCCTGTTATGGGGGATCTGTGGATGATGCACTGTTATGGGGCATCTGTGGATGATGCACTGTTATGGGGCATCTGTGGATGATGCACTGTTATGGGGGATCTGTGGATGATGCACTGTTATGGGGCATCTGTGGATGATGCACTGTTATGGGGGATCTGTGGATGATGCACTGTTATGGGGCATCTGTGGATGATGCACTGTTATGGAGGATCTGTGGATGATGCACTGTTATGGTGTCTGTGGGTGGTGCTGTTATGGGGTCTGTGGCTGGTGCTGTTATGGGGGTCTGTGGGTGGTGCTGTTATGGGCCTGTGGATGATGCACTGTTATGGGGGATCTGTGGATGACGCACTGTTATGAGGGATCTGTGGATGACGCTCTGTTATGGGGGATCTGTGGATGATGCACTGTTATGGGGGATCTGTGGATGACGCACTGTTATGAGGGATCTGTGGATGACGCACTGTTATGGGCAGGGCTGTGGAGTCGGTAAGCCAAACCTGCGACTCCGACTCCTCAATTTCCCTTCCACCGACTCCGACTCCACATATTTTGCTTATATTTAAGTGAAAAATGTATTGTACAATGTGAACATCAGACACTTAATCATTTTTATGATACAATAATCAAGACATTTAGATAGAACATAATATCTATTTATTGGAATACAACTTTAGAACAGAAAAAACTGTAATAAATTGTAAATATGTAATACACTATGTAATATCGATTATATGTATACAGTATATATATATAACACTATGTAATAAACTATGTAAGTGGCAAAAAACAGTTTTCAACAAAAACCTACTAAATAACATTTGTGCAGTCTATGAATTTGTTCTGAGGAATAGAATCGCCTCCATCAGATCCTCCCTCATGGATGACCTCACATCTGACCTAATAATGTTAAGGCCAGAGAACAACCTCCCTACAGTAACTTGGGTTGGAGGTAAAGCCGTAACCACATGGGAACATCTCTAACAACTTCCGGGTATAAAGGAATTGCCTCCTGCACAGTCAGTTCTGATGAACGGTTGAATTTTTCTTTTTCTTTGAGAGCAAGTGAAACATTTTGCTGAAATCTGGTCAATCTGCTGCTACAGGAGACGGAGTGAAGTCTTTCTCCTTGGGGCAACGCTTTGCCTGCTCCATATCATCCAAATACTTGTCCAGGTCAAACTCCTCATCTGATGAGGATGAAGATATGGCAGCAGTAGCAGTCAGGACCCGAGTCCTCTTGCGCCTGGCAGTCCTCCTGTAGGCCATTCATCCTAACTGCTACCTCAGTCAGAGCTTCTTTTCCTTTAGTAAGCTGTTGATCATCAAGCAATATACGATGACAACGCTTCAACGCATCCTAGCGATTCCGAGATTGTTTTTTCGTGACCTATTGGGCTTCATGTTAGTAGTAAATTTAGGTCGATAATTTTTGTGTTTATTTGTGAAAAAAAATGGAAATTTGGTGAAAATTTTGCAATTTTTAAATTTTGAATTTTTATTCTGTTAAACCAGAGAGTTATGTGACACAAAATAGTTAATAAATAACATTTCCCACATGTTTACTTTACATCAGCACAATTTTGGAAACAACATTTTTTTCATTAGGAAGTTATAAGGGTTAAAAGTTGACCAGCGATTTCTCATTTTTACAACAAAATTTACAAAACTATTTTTTTAGGGACCACCTCACATTTGAAGTCACTTTGAGGGGTCTATATGGCAGAAAATACCCAAAAGTGACCCCATTCTAAAAACTGCACCCCTCAAGCTACTCAAAACTACATTCAAGAAGATTATTAACCCTTCAGGTGCTTCACAGGAACTAAAGCAACATGGAATGAAAAAATGGACATTTTAATTTTTCCAACCAAAATTTTCTTTTAGCATCAGTTTTTTCATTTTCACATGGGTAACAGGATAAAATATATCCTAAAATTTGTTGGGCAATTTCTCCTGAGTACACCGATACCTCATATGTGGTCATAAACCACTGTTTGGGTGCACGGCAGGGCTCAGAAGGGAAGGAGCGCCATTTTACTTTTTGAATGGAAAATATGCTTGAATATTTAGCGGTTGCCATGTGCGTTTGGAGAGCCCCTGTGTGCCTAAACATTGGAGCTCCCCCACAAGTGACCCCATTTTGGAAACTAGACCCTCCAAGGAACTTATCTAGATACATAGTGAGCACTTTGAACCCCCAGGTGCTTCACAAATTGATCCGTAAAAAAAAAAAAGTACTTTTTTTTTCACAAATTTTATTTAGCCTCAGTTTTTTCATTTTCACATGGGCAACAGGATAAAATGGATCCTAAAGTTTGTTGGGCAATTTCTCCTGAGTACATCGATACCTCATACGTGGTCATAAACCACTGTTTGGGTGCACGGCAGGGTCCGGAAGGGAAGGAGCGCCATGTGACTTTTTGATTGGAAAATTAGCTCCAATCGTTAGCAGACACCATGTCGCGTTTGGAGAGCCCCTGATGTGCCTAAACATTGGAGCTCCCCCACAAGTGACCCCATTTTGGAAACTAGACCCCCGAAGGAACTTATCTAGATGTGTAGTGAGCACTTTGAACCCCCAAGTGCTTCACAGAAGTTTATAATGCTGAGCAGTGAAAATAAAAAATCATTTTTTTTTGCTCAAAAATGGTTTTTTAGCCCCCATGTTTTTATTTTCCCAAGGGTAACAGGAGAAATTAGACCCCCAAAGTTGTTGTGCAATTTTTCCTGAGTACCCTGATACCCTATAAGTGGGGGTACACCACTGTTTGGGCACATGTCGGGGCTCGAAATGGAGGGAGCACCGTTTGACTTTTTGAACGCAAAATTGGCTGGAATAAATGGTGGCTCCATGTCGCGTTTGGAGACCCCGTGATGTGCCTAAACAGTGGAAACCCCTCAATTCTATCTCCAACCCTAACCCCAACACACCCCTAACGAAATCCCAACTCTAACCCTAACCACAAGCCTAACCGTAATCCCAACCCAACCCTAACCCTAATCCCAATTACAACCCTAACCCTAATTCCAACCCTTAGTCCAACCCTAACCCTTAGTCCAACCCTAACCCTATTCCTAGCCCTAACCCTAGCCCTAATGGAAAAAAAATATATATTGTTTTTTTTATTATTTGTCCCTACCTATGGGGGTGATAAGGGGGGCGGTGATTTACTTTTTTTTTATTTTGATCACTATGAAAGTTTATTATAGTGATCAAAATAAATGAATGAATCTGCAGCGTTGCAGATTCGATTCGGCGCACTGCGCATGCGCCCGCCATCTTCCAAGATGGCGGCGCCCATGACGCTGGACGGCGGGACACCGGGACGGATAGCGGGAGATCGGAGGCACAAAGGAGGGTGAGAGGGGGTGATCGGAGGGCTGGGGGGGTGGAGGGAAGGCGGGGGGGCAGATTATGACGGCGGCTGCCGATCGGTGCCGTCAGACGGTGGCGGCAGCCGATCGGTGCCGTCAGTCGGTGTGGGGGGGGTCGGGTCACGGTGTCCAGCCATGTCCGATGCTATTTTCATTGGTGAAATATTACAATCGCTCTGATTGGCAGTTTTACTTTTAACAGCCAATCAGAGCGATCGTAGGCACGTGGGGGCTAAGCCACACCCACAGGTGTTAACTCTGAAGGGTCCTTTGTGTGCGGGTCGGGTGACCTTTCAGTGACCTCAGTCACCCGACCCGCAGGGGGGCAATCAATTCATGATGCCACATAGGCGTCATGGGTCGTATTGTCACGACTTTTCATGACGCCTACGTGGCGTCAAAGGTCATGAAGGGGTTAAGCAGTTCCTTCAATTCAGCCACCTGTGTCCATTGACCTTCATTTAGGGTTACCTGAGGGTTCGCCATATCTATAAGAAACGGTTTTAGCCAGGATCAAAACTAGGGGAGGGGGATAACCTCATACTGTTCTGCAGAATCTCATACTGCACACCTCAGCTGCTGCAGAACCTCATACTGCATCCCCCCCTACACTTGAAAATAAAGCCTGCACCTTAAGATGTGGTGAATGCAGTCTATTTATTCCAACTATCAATTGATGTTGATGTGTTACTGAAGATGAGCAATGCCTGTCCTGGGCGTCCTTTTGGGCAGCTATGAGGTGTACCTGACTGGTGCTAAAAAAAAAAGAGTGTTAAGGGGGTTTTACACATAGCGATATCGCTAACAATATCGCTAAAGCATAACCGATTTGGTGACGCAGCAGCGATATCGCTATGTGTGATACTTGCCTCCGACCGGCTCCCCCGCTGTCCATCGCTGATCGCGCAGCTCCATTTCTCGTCGGGCGCTTCCTGCTGGCGCCAACGAGCGACGCTGGATGCGGTCGGGAGGATGTCAGGATCGCTGTGTGTGAAAGGTAAGTAACGACCGCTGTATCGCTGCTGCATCGCTGTGAGATCTTCCCGTGTGAAAGCGATAATTTAGCGATGCACCAGCGATCCTGACCAGGTCATATCGCTGGTCGGATCGCTGGTGCATCACTAAATGTAAAGGGGCCTTTAGTCTGTGTGCTACCCGGCTTTCATTCTTTTTGGTACAGATAAGATATGGATAGACAGATATGGATAAATGGATAGAGCAGATTTCTAATCTGCTTTTGCTATTGAAAACATTATCTATGAGCTCAAAAACCTTTCAGGTGATGCGTTTTTTTAAAAAGCTGATCTGCTTAACGGATCGGTTTGGGGATGACCGAAGTTTCTGGGGTTGGTACAAGTTCCGTTTGTCGACTTAGTCCATCGGCGTTACCGTTTTGTTTGCCGGGTCTGTGGTGGATGGTGAAGTCCAGAGGTTGTAGGGCTAAACTCCACCGCAGCAATCTGGCGTTGTCTCCAGAGACCCGATTAAGCCAGACTAGGGGATTATGGTCCGTTAGGAGGGAAAACGGTCGTCCATACAAATATGGTTGTAACTTCTTGAGTGCCCATACTACCGCCAGGCACTCCTTCTCGATGGCCGTATAGCTTACTTCACGGGGCAGTAGCTTCCGACTCAGGTAAGCTACCGGGTGTTCTTGGCCGTCCGGCCCGACTTGGCTCAGTACTGCCCCCAATCCAAACATAGAAGCGTCTGTGTGAACAAGGAAACGTTTAGTTGGATCGGGTGCGGCCAATACAGGGGTATTGGTGAGGGCGTCCTTTAGTTGGCGGAAGGCTTCCTCACACTCTGGGGTCCAGGTTACCTGGTGGGGTTGGTTCTTATGGGTCAGATCAGTGAGGGGCTTGGCTACGCTGCTGTAATTGGGGACACATTTCCTATACCCTGCTGTGCCTAGAAATGCCATGACCTGGGTTTTAGTGCGTGGGATGGGCCATTTGGCTATGGCCTCAATCTTGGCTGGTTCTGGTCGCTGTTTTCCACTTCCCACCCAATGTCCTAAATACTGAACCTCTGCTTTGCCCACGTGACACTTGTTTGGGTTCAGGGTGATTCCGGCCTTGTGGATCCTGTCCAATACTGTCTCTAGGTGATTTAGATGCTCTTCCCATGTCGCACTGTAGATGGCGATGTCGTCCAGGTAGGCACAAGCATAGTCCTGGAGACCATCCAGAAGCTGGTCAGCCAGCCTCTGGAAGGTCGCCGGGGCATTCTTCATCCCGAATGGCATAACTCGAAACTGGAATAAGCCGAACGAGGTGACAAATGCCGACTTGGGAATAGCGTCAGGATTAAGGGGAATCTGCCAGTAGCCTTTGCATAGATCGATGGTGGTCAAATACTTTGCCCCCGCCAGCCGGTCTAACAACTCATCCACACGCGGCATGGGATATGCATCCGTCACTGTTTTCTCATTGAGCTTACGATAGTCTACACAAAACCGTGTAGTCCCATCCTTCTTGGGCACTAACACTACGGGGAATGCCCAGGGACTGACTCTTCAATGACCCCTAAACGCAACATCTCTTGTATCTCTTGTCGCATCCCCTCTCGTACAGACTCAGGGACGCGGAAGGGGTTTTGTCGCAGGTGGGTCTGATCCTGGGTCTCAACCTTGTGTTGTGCCAGGCGAGTGTACCCTGGTCTCCCCGAAAACATCCTCTGTCGCTGCCTCAACAACTCCTCCGCCTGCTGTCTCTCCCGGGGGCCTAGGTCTTCACCCAAGTGTACCTGGTCCCATGTTTTAGACTGAGTCCTTTCCCCTAAGACATCCGGCAAGGGAAGTCCGGCTAAATCCTCTGCTTCAGGTGCACAGATGGCCACTACCTCTTCAGGGCGCTCCTGGTAGGGCTTCAGCATATTCACGTGGAACATGCGGATAACCCTGGTGTCGTCACAATCGGCGACATTATAGGTTGTCTGCTATTTTCCCCACTACCTGGTAGGGCCCCTGCCATGCAGCTTGGAACTTGTTCTGCCTAGTGGGCTCTAACACCAGGACCTTCTGTCCTATTTCCAAGGTGCTCTCTCTGGCCCTCCGATAGTACCATTCGCGCTGGCGCCGCTGGGTCGCCTGCATGTTCTCACGTACAGCCTGGGTCAGCTCCTGCAGGCGGTCCCGGAATTCCAGCACATAGGGTACAATAGGTACCCCTTCTATGAAGCCCTCCCCTTCCCAGTGTTCTAGCACTAAGTCTAGGGGTCACCTTACCCATCTCCTGTATACCAGCTCGAACGGGGAGAACCCCATGGATTCTTGGGGCACCTCCCGATAGGCAAACAGGAGGTGTGGCAAGAATTTCTCCCAGTCCCTGTAGGTCCTGGTAAAAGTCCCAATGAGTTGTTTTAATGTTCCATTAAAACGTTCACACAACCCATTGGTTTGCGGGTGGTACGTGGCGCTTCTAATGGACTTTACGCCGCACAGCTTCCACAGTTGGTTGGTCACCTCTGCTGTAAACTGGGTACCCTGGTCCGAGAAAATCTCCCGGGGAAATCCAACCCGTGAGAAAACCTGGAGCAGGGCGGCCGCCACCATCTCTGCCAGTATGTTAGGTAACGCAACCGCCTCTGGATACCGTGTGGCATAATCTACCAGTCAATATATACCTTTTCCCTGACGGACTGGTTTTGGCTAACGGCCCTATCAGATCGACCGCTACTCGGCTAAATGGTTCCTCCACAATGGGGAGAGGGCGTAATTTGGCCTTGCATCGATCCCCCCTCTTGCCAATGTGCTGGCAACTGTCACAGGTCTGGCAGTACTGACGAACATCATAGGTTACCCCCGGCCAAAAGAAGTTTTGTGTCAGACGATGCATGGTGCGACTGACGCCGAAGTGCCCAGTCAAGGGTATGTCATGAAAGATTCGCAGTAACTCCTGCCTATACTTCTTGGGAACTACCAGCTGTCGTTTTATAGTGGGGCTCGTCCCTGTGTGGTGCTGCTCTGTGATCTGGTAGAGGAGTCCCTGCTTCCATACAAACTGTTCCCCTTCCAGTACCCCTCTCCCCTCCTGTGCCTTCCCACGATATCCCTCCAATGAAGGATCCTCAAGTAACTCCCTCTTAAATTCATCTGGGGTGGCCCAAGAAGTGTGTCTGGCTATGGGAATACGTGTAGGGCTGGGATGTCTTACCTGGGTCTCCTCTGAGTGTGATTCCGCCTCCGCAGCTCGAGCTTGTCTCCGGGTGGTCACAGGATATGTCTCAGCCAGAGGGGCAACTGAGAAGGCAGACAACATGGGCCCCAAGTCATTTCCCAGCAAGACATCTGCAGGCAAATCCTCCATCAAGCCGACCTCAACAAGGCCATCCCCAACTCCCGAGTTCAGGTGAATCCTGGCAGTGGGCAGTCGATGTATACCTCCCCCTGCTACACAGACTGCCACTGTCCGGTCCGTCTTCTCTAGGTCCCGGACAAGATGAGGCTTCACAAGGGTCAAAGTTGCCCCGGAATCTCTTAGTCCCTGCATACGTTTCCCATTAATCCACACGATATCGATGCTGTTGTCGATTATCTGCCCGGGCTGCCTGCAGGGGTCTACTTCATGCAGCACTTCCTCCATCTCTTCCACCCCTTGGTTAATCATAGCCCCCAATGCTGGGTCAGCTTCGCCTTGGTAGCAATGTACAGCAGCCCGGCTGAAGGTAGCTGTTCCCGCATTTGGCCACTGGGTATGCCGAGTCCGGTTTGGACATTGTCTTTGCAGGTGGCCCAGCTGACGGCAGGTGTGGCATCGCGCCCCAGGGGGACTGTGGTAGGCCGGGTTTCTAGCTGGTCCCCCTACAATCTTCGGTGGTTTGGGGCCCTCCAGGTCCATGGGCGAACCCCTAGTGACCATCTTTGATCCGGACAACTGAGGCCTCCTGGCATCATGATGTTCATCGGCCAGACGAGCGGCTTCCTCAAAATTCGTTGGCCGCCTGTCCCGAAGCCATTCCTGTGTCTCGGGGGTTAGTCCATTAAAGAATGGTTCTAACAAGAAGAGCTGGAGGACGTCCTCCTTAGTGGTTGCTTGGCTCCCTTGTACCCACTGTAGCAGTGACCACAGTAATTTACAGGCCCATTCAGCATGGGTATCGGTTACGCGTTTTATAAGTCCGCGGAACTTTTGGCGGTATGCCTCTGGTGTCAGCGCATACCGGGCCAAGATCACTTCTTTGATCCGCTCATAGTCCATACAGTCCTCATCAGGTACCGTGCGATAGGCGTCCGCTGCCCGGCCTGTCAGCTTGCTGGCCAGAATCTGAACCCGTTCCTCCGGCTTCACTTGATGAAGGGCACACTGCCGCTCAAAGTCCTGCAGAAAGCCATCAATGTCTTCCTCTGCCTCCCCCCAACTGTCGGAAGGCATTATACTGGATCTTTTTGTGGCTTACTGTTGACGGTACCTGGTCGAAGGCCAGAGCTCCCCCTGCTCGCTGACTCTCCTCTCTCCGCTCTATCATCTCCACCTTGGCCAGCTCCACTTGGGTCCGCTCTGCCATCTCCATCTTGGCTAGCTCTATCCTGGTCCGCTCGGCCATCTTTTCCTTCAAATCAGTACGCACATCAGTCATCACCTCTCGCATGATCTCTACTGCAGGGTTTCGGCCATAGAACATAGTCTGCAGTGTGATTCCTATAAGTGTGTCCTAGAAGTGTGAAGATAAATTTTAGAATTAAAACCAGAAGGATGAATACAGACTGTGCCCTGCTACCTGCCACCATCGCACTCTAACAAGCATCTCTATTCTTCCGATAGGTATGTTCATCCACCCAGCTCTCCTGCTGTGTCTATGAAGTGCACATAGTACATCACCCAGCTTTGCACATAGACTTGCCTCTGCACCTAGCATTCACATGGTATGCCTTTCAGCTAACCCCAGTGTTATTTATGACCTTGTTTACTCAATGCTTGATTGTATGCATCTAGTCCACCCTTAATTCTCTGACCAAGATGAGCAGAGACCACTCCTCTCTGCTTCACACCTGACTGCACTTAGTTGTACATATATTGCATACCTCAAGTCTGCATAGACTTCAGTCTGCAGTGTGATTCCTATAAGTGTGTCCTAGAAGAGTGAAGATAAATTTTAGAATTAAAACCAGAATTGAACCAGAAGGGAACTGAAGGTAACTGTACACAGTCACTGTAAACAATGTTTCTGTTTGTTTTCACTTTCACCCCTATAATCCTTCACTTTCTGCTAATTCCCCTAATCCCTACTCCTAGTAAGGAACTGTTCATCTCTTCTACAATCCTCCCCATCCACCTCACCTCCTTTTCAAAACTGTTCCTTAACATACAATCCTGTCTCCAAACACAAACAGCCCCCTCATGCCCTCTCCTGCTCCCACCTGCTAACACTTTCTCTGCTCCTTCTCACTGCTGGTGATATCTCTCCAAATCCTGGTCCTCCTCACCACATTCCCACAGTCATTTCTACCTCCCATCCACGCTCTATCACAACCTTCTGTAACCACTCCAACCTTATACCCATTCACCCAGCACCCGCTTCCCCAGTCCCAAAAACAGGAGCTCTGTGGAATGCTCGCTCTGTCTGCAACAAGCTTTCCTACATCCATGATCTTTTTGTTACTACCAAACTTTCCTTCCTCGCCATCACCAAAACCTGGCTCACCCCTTCTGACACAGACTCTCCTGCTGCACTTTCGTATGGCGGCTTCCACCTTTCTCACACTCCCCGCCCCAGCAGCAAACATGGCGGAGGAGTTGGTTTTCTCCTGTCAGATACCTGCTCCTTCACCCCAATCCCACTGCCACCCTCTGTTACCCTCCCTTCCTTTGAGGTGCACTCTGTGCGCATCTACTCCCCCTCCAACTGGCTGTCATCTACCGCTCCCCAGGGCCAGCCACCACCTTCTTTGACCACTTCACCACCTGGCTACTTCATTTCCTTTCCGCGGACATCCCTACTATCATCATGGGCGACTTCAACATCCCCATTGACACTTCCCTCTCAGCTGCCACTAAACTTCTATCTCTCACTTCCTCCTTCAACCTCACTCAATGGTCTTCTACAGCCACCCACAAAGATGGCCACACACTGGACCTCATCTTCACCCGCCTCTGCTCCCTATCTAACCTCTCTAACTCACCTCTTCCTCTCTCTGACCACAACCTTCTCACATTCTCTTCCCTCTCCACTTCATGTCTACAATCCCCACCCCACAAACTTTCACACCCTCACAGAAATCTTAAACACCTTGACTTACACTCATTCTCTGAATCCCTCCTCCCTCTCACAGATATAAGTTCCTTACACAATGCAAATGACGCTGCTGCTCTATATAACACCACAATAGCTGTAGCTTTGGAATCTGCTGCCCCACTTACACAAAGCTCGCAAAATCAACAGACAGCCCTGGCACACCAGCCTGACCAAAGAACTGAGGCGAGCTTCCAGGGCTGCTGAGCGCAGATGGAAAAGATCCCACTCCAACGAGCAATTCAAACAGTCCCTCACTACTTTCAAGACCACACTTGCCACAGCTAAACAAACCTACTTCTCATCTCTTATATCCTCGCTGTCTCACAACCCTAAACAGTTATTCAACATCGTCAATTCTCTCCTCCGTCCCCCAGCACCTCCTCCCTCCCCACTCATCTCAGCTGAAGACTTTGCCTCATTTTTCAAGCAGAAGATTGATAACATCAGAGACAGTTTTGGTCAACAACCCCCAGAGCCCTTCCTCCCGACTTCCCAGCCCTCCACCTCCAAAACCAACTTCTCCACCATTACAGAAGATCGACTCTCCACTCTACTCTCAAGATCACATCTCACCACCTGTGCACTTGACCCGATCCCATCCCACTTCATCCCAAACCTCACCACAGTCTTCATCCCAACCCTAACCCATCTCTTCAACCTATCACTAACAACTGGTGTTTTCCCCTCAAGCTTTAAACATGCCTTCATCACACCTATCCTCAAAAAGCCCTCTCTTGACCCATCCTCTGTATCTAGCTATCGCCCTATATCACTTCTCCCCTACGCCTCCAAGCTACTGGAAAAACACGTCTACCTTGAACTGTCCTTCCATCTCTCTTCTTGCTCCCTCTTCGACCGCTTACAATCTGGCTTCCGGTCACACCACTCCACTGAAACTGCCCTTAATAAGGTCACCAATGACCTCTTAACCGCCAAGATCAAGCGACAGTACTCTGTCCTCCTTCTCCTGGATCTGTCGGCTGCCTTTGACACAGTGGACCATTCCCTATTATTACAGACCCTCTCATCCCTCGGCATCACAGACTTGGCCCTATCCTGGATCTCATCATACCTAACAGACCGGACATTCAGCGTCTCCCACTCACACACCACCTCCTCACCTCGCCCCCTATCTGTCGGAGTCCCACAAGGTTCAGTCCTAGGACCCCTGCTCTTCTCCATCTATACCTTCGGCTTGGGACAGCTCATAGAATCTCATGGCTTTCAGTATCTTCTCTATGCTGACGACATACAGATCTACATCTCTGGACCAGTTATCACCTCCCTACTAACCAGAATCCCTCAATGTAGAATGAAGGAACTTGGCATTCAGATGGCAACTGAAGTAATTCTTATATTTTCTTTGCATCCAGATTATGCATGTTAAACGTTTTCGATCCGATAATGGATCTTCATCAGAACTTCTCTACAAGAACATATATACAAAAATTAGAAATAAATCCATATTATTGAGTATCACAGTATAGAGATAGCAAATCATACAATGCATAGGAGAGATATACAATACAAAAGAAGGGATAAACTATGTCAAGCAGTATAAATCTTGACAAATAGTATCTTGAGAACGAATTTTAGGTGCAAGTGATCTGTGAGGTAAGATATATATGGGTCGATATAAAGGAAATAAACCGCCAGTATACTCATAAGGCAATCATGATACAAGGATATTGTGGGTTTCCGGTATATAGGTGCCAATCAAAGAATGAAGTGTGATGATTGTGCCTGGTACGTGATGGTATGAATCGTTATCTTTCCTATAAGAGAGCAAAGAAATAATCATACATGCAGGTCCTATAGACTAAATTACATATGCAGATAGTATCGTCCTGTGCCCATTGGTGGTATGAGTGCAAAAACACACTTAAAGTCCATATCTCACTAATACCTGTATTTTGGTATATATGGGGAGGCAATGTATTTTGTGGCGCTGGAAAAGAGAAAATAAGTAGAATTGTTCAATATCATGTAAAATGAATCACCAAGTGGTGTGGGGAAAAGGACCAGTACTTTACCTGCTTTATCTGGCCCAAATATGTTGCGGTATGACCGCTGTAATGGAGGACGCCAGATGGCTGTGAAGTGCTTCCGGGTTTATATAATCCGGTGGGGAAACTCCCCTAGTCACGTCACTGAACCTGCGCATTGTTGCTACAGCGGTAACAAGTTTAGGAGGCGGGGGAAATCCCGTCTGTAACGCTGAGTCTGCGTGATGCAGACACAGTGACCATATGTTTACCCCTCCTTACATGTAAAGCGCCATGGAATAAATGGCGCTATAACAATAAATAATAATAATAGAACGCTAGTCTGTTCTTTACCTCCCTCTGGAATTCAGTCTCCTCCACGTTCACATTGGGGGGCGCTGCACTGTCATGTTCCATGATGGCTGCTATCAAATCCGCTTTTGTTTTGTTGCTGGCGATCAACCCTCGGGCTTCCACCAGATCTTTTAATGTAGTCCTCTTTAACTTCTGGTAGTTGTTTTCCATTCATTCCTTTCCTCCTGTAGAAGGGGTATCGTATCCCGCTGTCTGCCACCAGTGTAACGGGGTCTACCCAGGCTGGGGTACCTCTTTCAGTACCACCCCGTGTTTCCGGAGGTCCACTCTGCTTTAGCTGGAGTCTGAATGAATGACGCTGGCTGGAATTCCTTGGTTACATGGTCGCATATAAAAGATCACTGCTTCTCCACGTATTTCCAGTCTGACAACACTTTACTCACAGGACACAGAATATATCACACAGATACAGAGGGCCGGCCAATAGAAAAGCGGCAGGCCAGACATACATTACAAAAGCCGCAGGTGGCCGGAGCCTGGCTATATTTACTGTGGGAATTACAAAGGTGGGGGGGGCGGACAAAAGGGGAATATCGTGTCCCCTCTGCCCAGGGGCGCAGCCTGTGGGCTGATGCATTAGAGACATGCATCTCACATGAAACCTATTATACATACATATAACTGCACAACATATTCTGGGTGCTGAGTGATTCCGTAACACGTAACAGTAATGTACTGTAAAGATGTTTTTCTGTAGAGATGTTTCTAGAGCCCTCTAGAAATCTCCCAGTGCTACTCTTCGGATGACATTGTAAACTGTCAGCGTTTGCAGCATCCCCCACAACGCCCCCTTCACACCCCTCAGCTCTGTGCTTGCTGGTAACATGAAACCACCCATTTCCTCTTGAAGTCTCTCCATCCCCCCTCCCTGTGGAAAAGATGGTCCTTTGTTTAAGACCATGCGGCGGAATAAAATTATAAGAGACCGCATTGCAAAAACCATACACAGCAGAGATAGAACAATCATTTCTGTGATCTGAGTGGACCTGGCTTTGCTACGGTGGCTTTTGCGAAGTTCTCGGACTTCCAGAAACCGAGATATGGTTTGCTCCCAAATGGAATGTCGTAATTATGACATGCTTGGTGTTGATTCATTCAATTCGATGAGCTACAACCAATTATACCATATATGTGTTTGTGCGGGCTCCCCTCGCTAAGATATGATCCTCATAAGTTTTGTAGCCAATTCATAACTTGGAGAGAGGGAGGTGGGACCTCCCCAGACCGCCCATTTCGTGAGGTCACAGACCCAAAAGGATAAGGTATCCCCCACCAGTTTTTGGCCAGAGTAGCTCAAGTCCTCGTGCCAGAGAGACCTGCAGATGAGCGGAGACGGGTGGCTCCACCTTCACCCCCCTTAAAGCCACATGGGATGCCTGATACCGACTAAGCAAATGTGAGTGTTATTTTCTGTTTTCATCCATTTTTTGTTTTATATTTATACATATGTAATGTCTCAACTTTATAGCAACTTTTATCTATATAATCACTGCCCTCATTTTGGGGAATAAATGATATAATAATTCAGTCTTTCATGCTCTAGGAAACTAACTATGCGCCTCTTTTAGATAATAGCTACTAATTCAAGGGGTTTGCCGTGGACCCTCTTAATTAACTCTTTGATTAAGTAAACCGTGGATGGTGGCAGCGAGGTGTACGCGGTTGGTGAGGCTAGCTGGCAGTACAGACGGGTCTTACATGCTGAAAGAGGGGCTGCGGCCACAGCTGTTATGAATGAGTCACCGGAGGAGGAAAAAACAAAAAGGCAAGCTAAGTCCAGAAAACCGGAGAGGTTGGTAACTAGCGGATTGCAGACCCCTGATCCTATTCACAACAACTAACAGTAGCCGTGGAGCGTACCTACGATGCCCTAGACGCCTCGTCACAGCCGGAGAGCTAAATAAGCCTAAAGAAAGAAAGGGGAAATCTAAACTGCCCCAGAGCAGACCCCAAAGCAATAGACAGCCCCCAACAAGTATTGTCGGTGAAAGAAGATGAAAACAAAAACACAGACAGGAAGACAGGCAGAACAAATGATGGGGCCCAACTAACTAGACAGGACAGGACAGAAAAGACACTGGCTGCAATCCGCAAAAAACTCTAGCAAAAATGTCCCAACACGTCTGATAGGAAAAATGGCCCTGAAGTCACTAGACTTCAAAATCCCTATATCAGCACTCCGATATATTCTGAGGACAGAGCAAAAGAGATTAAACAGATCAGGGACAAAAATGGAAATTCAGCACAGTCCCAGCCGGGGCTGGCAGAACACAAAACTAAGTAAATCAGATAAAAACTCATGGAACAATAGCAGAGCAAAACTTAGCTTTAGAAGACAGGAACTGAACTGGAAGCCAGACCTCTGAACAAGAGAAATCACCAGCAACCCTACAGGGCGTCGGCAGCCTTATATCCACTTAGAGATTCATGATGTCCAATCGCAATCCACCTGTTCAGGTGGCTGGTCTCTCCCATCCAAATCAGCTTCACCACCTCCTTTCACCAGCAGAGGGAGTTCATCGGATACCAAAGGTGAACCAGAAAATGTGCTCACAACAGTACCTCTCCCTTGAGGAGGGGTCACCGCACCCTCATCCACGCCACCAGGCCGATCAGGATGGGCCCGATGAAAAGCACGAACCAATCTTTCGGCATGAATATCAGATGCAGAGACCCAAGAATTATCCTCCTGGCCATAACCCTTCCACTTATCCAATTAATGGAGTCCTCATCTAGCCAGACGAGAATCCAGTATCTACTCTACCTCATATTCCACATTACTTTTAACCAATACAGGGTCAGGAGGTGCCACCATAGGAACAGGCTCAACAAACCTCTTCAACAGAGACTTATGAAACACGTTATGGATCTTAAATGTAACAGGAAGAGCCAATCGAAAAGAGACCAGATTAAGAATCTCCAAAATCTTGTAAGGTCCAATAAATCTAGGTTTAAACTTAGGAGAAGCCACCTTCATAGAGATATTCTTTGATGACAACCAAACCATATCACCCACCTTAAACCGGGGACCAATGTGTCAGGAACACCGCACTGAACTTGCTCAATGAGCCAGTGCGCGTGTCCTCAGTAAAGCGAACTGTGCTCAAAGATACCTGTGGAGCGGGCAGCAGTCGAGTAGATGCGTACTTCAGAGCCGCAGGACCTGAAGCACGTGACTGCCAGGGGCGTGGTCGAAACTCCAGAGAGCAAGGAGCTGCAAGAGAACTCCTAGCAGGGTAACTGTGAGACAAAGTTACCAAGGGGCTTAGACAGGGAGTATAGTCAGACGTAGCCAATGAGTCAACACACAGAGATAGCTGTAAGGTACAAGAGGGGCGAGCAGAGAGTAGTCAGGTCACAGACAATGAGTCATACACAGAGATAATAACACAGTACAGAATCAGCAGGCAAACGCACAACGGGAAACAGAGCCGGGTCAGAACCATATAAACAAGCTATAGCAACAAACAGGCACACAGGGGTCAGCACACTAGGCCAAAGGCAGAAGTATAACTGGCAGGGATTGAAGCTTCCCAGGGATTTAAGAAGCTCTCCCAGAACCAGAAAGAGGCCACAATCATTAACCCCAGGTGTGCCAGTCAAAATCTGCACCGAGCTCCAGACATTAACCCCTGACGTGCAGCTCAAAAACCTGCACTGGGATCATGACTGTACCCCCCTCTCAACGGGGGGCCTCTGGACCCCCAGGCTTCTCCGGGTACTTGGCATGGAAAGCCCGAACCAAGCGATCTGCATGTACAGAGTGAGCAGGGACCCATGAGCGCTCCTCTGGTCCATATCCCTTCCAGTGGACCAGGTACTGCAAATAGCGGCGCACCCGCCGAGAGTCCACAATATGTCCGACCTCATACTCCAATTGACCCTCCACCAGCACTGGAGGAACAACAGGCTCAGAGTCCTCTTTGACAGACCCTACGGGTTTCAACAGAGACTTATGGAACACATTGGATATTTTTAAGGAGACGGGGAGACGCAACCTATATGCCACTGGGTTGACTATCTCCATAACCTCGTACGGACCAATGAATTTTAGTCCCAACTTAGCTGATGGTACCTTTAAGTTGATGTTACGTGTGGAGAGCCAAACCTTCTCTCCCACCTGAAACATGTCTCCCGAGGCAAAATATTTGTATCTCCCCTGGGCCCGAGAGATATTACGCCGGACTTCAGCCCAGAGGTCTTTTAACCGTTGAATAGACCCCTCTGCCCCTGGACAATCGGAATCCACCCGTGAAAACTCCCCAAAATGTGGATTAAACCCATAGTTAATCAGGAATGGGGACATGTTGGTGGACTGACTCACCCGGTTGTTAAAAGCGAATTCCGCCAACGGTAACGCTTCACACCAATCCTCCTGCCTGGCGGAGGTCAGACACCTGAGAATTTGTTCCAGGGATTGATTGGTGCGTTCTGTCTGACCATTACTCTCCAGGTGATATGCCGATGAGAAGGAGAGTGAGATGCCCAATTTCATACAGAACGCCCTCCAAAATTTGGCCACAAACTGCACACCTCTGTCAGACACAACATTCAGGGGTACCCCATGCAATCGGACCACATGCTGCACAAACAACCTTGACAATGTTTCTGCTGAGGGTAATGCTGCCAAGGGAATGAAATGGGCCTGTTTAGAAAACCTATCCACCACCACCCAGATCACTGTATTGCCCCTGGAAGGTGGAAGGCCGGTAATAAAATCCATGGAAAGGTGAGTCCATGGCCTATCATTAACCGGTAAAGGTATGAGTTCCCCAGCCGGTCGGTTATGTGAACTTTTGGAACGGGCACACATACCACAAGCAGAAACAAATTCCTTGACATCGGACCTTAATGAAGGCCACCAAAAACCCCTGGCTACTGCCTCTCTAGTAGCTGTGATACCTGGATTAGCACTCAATCTAGACTCATGAAACTCCTGCAGAAGTCTAGGCCGCAAAGAATCCGGAACAAACAGTTTATCCACCGGCCTGGTTGCCGGAGCTAGGGCCTGAGCCCTTAGAATTTCTTGTTCCAACTCAGTTGAGACCCCCGCCACTACCACCCCTAGGGGAAGAATGGAGGACGGCGGCTCAGGAGGAGACACTGGATCAAAACTTCTGGACAGGGCATCCGCTATAACATTTTTGGACCCCGGTTGAAAAGTAATGGAGAACTGAAATCGTGAAAAAAAAAGTGACCAACGGGCTTGTCTAGGAGTAAGCCTCTTAGCAGATTCAAGGTATGCCAAGTTTTTGTGATCCATGACAACCGTGATAGGGTGAGCCACCCCTTCCAAAAAGTGCCTCCATTCCTCAAACGCCAGCTTGACCGCAAGAAGTTCTCTATTGCCTACATCATAGTTTTTCTCAGCTGAGAACTTCTTGGAGAAGAAGGCACAGGGTTTGAGATTAGTAAGGGTGGCCGGACCCTGGGACAGCACAGCCCCCACCCCCACTTCAGAAGCATCCACCTCCACAATGAATGGCTTGGACGGGTCTGGTTGTACCAACACCGGGGCAGACATGAAACATTTTTTAATCGCTGAGAAGGACTCCTTAGCAAGTACAGACCAATTTTTACATCAGCGCCCTTCTGGGTAAGATCCATGAGTGGTTTAACCACTTGTGAGAAACCTTTAATGAACCTTCGATAATAGTTAGCAAATCCTAAGAAGCGCTGGAGCCCCTTGAGATCTCGAGGCTGAACCCAGTCAGCGATCGCCAGCACCTTCTTAGGATCCATACGAAACCCCTCACAGGACACAATCAACCCCAAAAAAGACAGTTCCTGTACAAAAAATGAACATTTTTCCAATTTAGCAAACAATTGGTTCTCCCTGAGTCTCTGGAGAACTGTCTTTAGATGTTGCAAGTGGGATTGACTGTCCGGGGAATACACCAAAATGTCATCCAAATAAATAACAAAACGGCCTATCAGGTCAGAAAACACAACATTGATGAAATTCTGGAAAATAGCGGGTGCATTAGTTAACCCAAACGGCATTACCAGGTTCTCAAAGAGTCCTTCTGATGTGAGGAAAGCAGTTTTCCACTCATCCCCTTCCCGACCCCTTATCAGATTGTAGGCCCCTCGCAGATCTAACTTGGAGAACCATTGGGCCCCAGCTAATTGCTTACAGAAGTCTGGGATGAGGGGAAGCGGGTACGTGTTCCTAACCGTTATCTTGTTCAGTTCCCGAAAGTCGATGCACGGCCGCAAACCACCATCTTCCTTTTTCACAAAGAAGAATTCTGCTGCCACAGGTGACACAGAAGGCCTGATATGCCCTTTGCGGATACTCTCAGCAATGTACTCCTTCATGGCTTGGCGCTCAGGTCCAGACAAATTGAACAATCGAGCCTTAGGTAACTTGGCTCCGAGTACTAAATCAATGGCACAATCGTAGGGTCTATGTGGTGGCAGCGCCTCAGCCTCACTTTCGGAAAAAACGTCTTCGAAACCCTTCAGGTACTCCGGAATACCTTCCAGGCCGACAGACGACACAGACACGGTTTTAACAGCGTTAACCAGATGTCCCAGGTTATCACATTTACAATTGCATCCCCATTGAGTGATTTCCCCTGTAACCCAATCAATGGTAGGATTATGGCGTTGAAGCCAAGGTTTCCCCAGTACCAGTCCTGCAGGCAAGTTACCTAGCACAAGACAACTTAGTTTTTCTACATGAGTGGAACCCACTTTTAGAGAAAAGAGTTCAGACCTGCAACAGATACCGCCCTGGGTAAGAGGAGACGAGTCAATTGCCACAAGTTTAACAGGATCATGAAGCCTGACTGTCCCTATCTTATTAAGAGTCACCACTTTGGTATCAATCAGGTTCACAGCCGAACCGCAGTCAATAAAAGCAGTAGTCTGAACAGGACCATAACCAAGTTCCAGTTCCACCTGCAGCACCATTTTTGCATGTGAGGAAAATTGTACCTGAAGGTCTGGGTAGTCTCCTCGATTACTACCCAGACCTAGTCGTTTCCCGCCATCTTGGAGGATGACGGACAGGAGGGGCAGTCCTTCTTCCAGTGTCCAGATTCCCCACAATAGAAGCACAACTGCTTCTCCCGGCGGCGTCTTCTTTCTTTTTCCTCACAGGTGACAGTGTTCACCTCCATAGCCGCAGGAAGAGTCTGGGTCTCATCTCTACTGAAGAACAATGGTGTTCCCCATTGCATAACACCTCTAGCCCGCAGTCTGCGATCCATGCGAACCGCTTGGGTCATGGCATCCTCCAGGGAGTCATGCGGAGGATGGAGTGCCAAAGCATCCTTTAGACGTTCACACAGGCCTCTGTGGAACAGTCCCTGAAGGGCGGCATCACTCCAGGAAATCTCGGCTGCCCAACGTTTGAATTCGGTACAGAACCATTCGGCCGAGTGCTCCCCCTGACAGACACTCATCACCTTGTCCTCAGCCAAACGCACTCTATCAGGCTCATCATAAATAAGCCCTAAGGCTTCAAAAAACGCATCCACAGACATTCTCTCAGGGGCAGAAGAGGAAAGTGAAAATGCCCAGGCTTGTGGGGACCCCCTAAGCAGGGACATAACCACCCCCACCCTCTGTTTCTCATCCCCAGAGGAGCGGGGTCTCAAAGAGAAAAAGAGCTTACAGCCCTCCTTAAATGCCCTGAACTCATCTTTATTACCAGAAAACGTGTCTGGCAATTTCACCGGGGATTCGGGTGGGACTAAAATGACATCTCTATTCCCCACCTGCTGGAATCCTGCGGAAAGTATCCCCTGAACTGAGTCCTCAACCCGCCGTTGGGACTGGGCCAGAGCTTGGTGTTCCAAACTAAGCTTCTGCAGTGACTGAGTCAAGCATTTAACCTGCTCAGATAAAGCACACATTGGGTCCATGCTGCAGAAGTGAGGAGAGAAAAAAAAACTTGTAGGCCAGTTATAATGTCAGGAACACCGCACTGAACTTGCTCACTGAGCCAGTGCGCGTGTCCTGAGTAAAGCGAACTGTGCTCAAAGATACCTGTGGAGCGGGCAGCAGCGAGTAGGTGTGTACTTCAGAACAGCAGGACCTGAAGCACGTGACTGCTGGGGGCGTGGCCTATACTCCACAGAGCTAGGAGCTGCAAGAGAACTCCTAGCAGGGTAACTGTGAGACAAAGTTACCAAGGGGCATAGACAGGGAGGATAGTCAGGACGTAGCCAATGAGTCATACACAGAGAAAGCTGCAAGGTACAAGAGGGGCGAGCAGAGAGTAGTCAGGTCACAGGCAATGAGTCATACACAGAGATAATAACACAGTACAGAATCAGCAGGCAAACTCACAACGGGAAAGAGAGCCGGGTCACAACCATATAAACAAGCTATAGCAACAAACAGGCACACAGGGGTCAGCACACTCGGCCAAAGGCAAAACTATAACTGACAGGGAATGGAGCTTCCCAGGGATTTAAGAAGCTCTCCCAGAACGAGAAAGAGGCCACAATCATTAACCCCAGGTGTACCGGTCAAAACCTGCACCAAGCTCCAGACATTAACCCCTAACGTGCAGCTCAAAAACCTGCACTGGGATCATGACACAATGGTCCTATGCGGGTTGGAAAACCGCTGGGCCTTTTCCTGGGAGAGAGACAACTTATCCACCACTTGGTCTCAAATCTGCTGCATTCTCTCCACCACAGTGTCAACACCTGGGCAGGCAGAAGACTCCACCTGCCCTGATGAGAATCGAGGATGAAACCCAAAATTACAGAAAAAGGGTGACATCAAAGTGGCAGAACTAGCTCTATTATTTAAAGCAAATTCAGCCAAGGGCAAAAATGAAATCCAATCATCCTGATCAGCGGAAATAAAACATCTCAAATACGACTCCAAGGTCTGGTTTGTTCTCTCCGTCTGCCCATTGGTCTGAGGGTGAAATGCAAGAGGAGAAGGACAACTGAATTCCCAGCTTGGAACAAAAAGTCCTCCAGAATCTAGAGACAAACTGAACTCCTCTGTCAGACACAATGTTCTCAGGAATCCCGTGCAAGCGAACAACCTGTTGCAAAAACAAGTGCACCAACTCAGAGGAAGATGGCAACTTAGGGAGTGGTACAAGATGAACCATCTTAGAGAACCTATCACAATTCACCCAGACAAGTCATTCTCTGAGAGACAGGCAGATCAGAAATAAAATCCATTGAAATATGGGTCCATGGCCTCCTGGGCACCGGCAAAGGCATCAACAAGCCACTAGAGCGAGAACAAGGTTTAGACCGGGAGCAAGTCCCACAGGACTGCACAAAATTCCTGACATCACGAGATAAGGCGGGCCACCAAAAAGACCGACTCACCAAATCTCTAGTACCAAAAATACCTGGATGACCAGCCAATGCAGAGCAATGAACTTCAGACATCACTCTCTTCCTCCACTGGTCAGGAACATACAACTTTCCAATGGGACAACGCTCAGGTTTGTCCTCCTGAAACTCTTCCAGAGCGCCTCAAATCGGGTGAGATGGCAGAAAGAACTACCCCCTCACCTAAGATGGTGGCAGGCTTGGTCACAATAAGAGAATCAGCAAAGAAACTCCTAGTGAGGGCGTCTGCCTTAACATTGTTAGTGCCCGGAAGAAAAGAGACCACAAAATCAAAACGTGTGAAAAACAAGGCCCACCTAGCCTGTCTAGGATTCCAGCGTTTGTGGTCAGTGAGGACCACGACTTGATGTCTAGCTCCCTCCAACCAATGTCTCCACTCCTCAAATGCCCATTCCATGGCTAACAGTTCCCGATTCCCCACATCATAGTTGCGATCAGATGGAGAGAACTTTCGGGAAAAGAAAGCACAGGGGTTCATTTTAGATGTTACCGGATCTTTTTGGGACAAAACAGCTCCTGCACCAATCTCAGAAGCATCCACCTCTACCTGAAACGGAAGTGAGACATCAGGTTGCCGCAAAACCGGAGCAGAAGTGAACCTCCGCTTCAGCTCCTGAAAAGAAGAAACAGCCTCCGGAGACCAATTCAGCACATCAGCACCTTCTTAGTCAAATCAGTCAATGGTTTGGCAATACCAGAAAAATTAGCTATAAATTTACGATAAAAATTAGCAAAACCCAAAAACTTTTGGAGAGCCTTCAAAGAAGTGGGCTGAACCCAATCCCCCACGCTCACACACTGCACTGCTCTCTCCTCTGCACTCACACACTGCTCTGCTCTCTCCCCCATGCTCACATACTGCGCTGCTCTCTCCCCTGCACCCACACACTGCTCTGCTCTCTCCCCCATGCTCACATACTGCGCTGCTCTCTCCCCCATGCTCATACACTGCTCTGCCCTCTCCCCCATACTCACATACTGCGCTGCTCTCTCTCCCATGCTCACATACTGCGCTGCTCTCTCGCCCCCGCTCATACACTGCTCTGCCCTCTCCCCCATGCTCACATACTGCGCTGCTCTCTCCCCCATGCTCACATACTGCGCTGCTCTCTCCCCCATGCTCACATACTGCGCTGCTCTCTCCCCCATGCTCACATACTGCTCTGCCCTCTCCACTATGCTCACATACTGCGCTGCTCTCTCCCCTATGCTCACATACTGCGCTGCTCTCTCCCCCATGCTCACATACTGCGCTGCTCTCTCCCCCATGCTCACATACTGCGCTGCTCTCTCCCCCATGCTCTCATACTGCGCTGCTCTCTCGCCCCCGCTCATACACTGCTCTGCCCTCTCCCCCATGCTCACATACCGCGCTGCTCTCTCCCCTGAACTCACATACTGTGCTGCTCTCTCCCCCACTATCACATACTGTGCTGCTCTCTCCCCTATGCTCACATACTGCGCTGCTCTCTCCCCTATGCTCATATACTGCGCTGCTCTCTCCCCCATGCTCACATACTGCGCTGCTCTCTCCCCCATGCTCACATACTGCGCTGCTCTCTCGCCCCCGCTCATACACTGCTCTGCCCTCTCCCCCATGCTCACATACCGCGCTGCTCTCTCCCCTGAACTCACATACTGTGCTGCTCTCTCCCCCACTATCACATACTGCGCTGCTCTCTCCCCTATGCTCACATACTGCGCTGCTCTCTCGCCCCTGCTCATACACTGCTCTGCCCTCTCCCCATGCTCACATACCGCGCTGCTCTCTCCCCTGAACTCACATACTGTGCTGCTCTCTCCCCCATGCTCACATACTGCGCTGCTCTCTCCCCCATGCTCACATACTGCGCTGCTCTCTCCCCCATGCTCACACACTGCACGGCCCTCTCCCCCATGCTCACATACTGCGCTGCTCTGTCCCCCATGCTCACACACTGCACGGCTCTCTCCCCCATGCTCACATACTGTGCTGCTTTCTCCCTCACATACCGCGCTGCTCTCTCCCCTGAACTCACATACTGCGCTGCTCTCTCCCGCCCACACATATACCGCGCTGCTCTCCCTCCGCACTCATATACCGCGCTGCTCTCCCTCCGCACTCTCATATACCGCGCTGCTCTCCCTCCGCACTCTCATATACCGCGCTGCTCTCCCTCCGCACTCATATACCGCGCTGCTCTCCCTCCGCACTCTCATATACCGCGCTGCTCTCCCTCCGCACTCATATACCGCGCTGCTCTCCCTCCGCACACATATACCGCGCTGCTCTCTCCCGCCCACACATATACCGCGCTGCTCTCCCTCCGCACTCTCATATACCGCGCTGCTCTCTTCCTCCTTCATAGAGCTGAAATCTGAGATGAGATCGGACAATCTCCTGCTGTGAGTGTCCCTCACTGCTGAGTATTTGGTGCAGTGTAGCAGGAGTTGGGTCTCATCCTCCTGGTCACAGTGTTGGCACAGTCTTTCCTCCCTGGGCTTGTAGCTGTCTGTACCGGCTGACCTCGATGGCCAGACTGTGGGCACTGAGTCTATACCGGCCCAGGATCTTGCGGTCTCTGGGGTCCGGGAGTTTCTCCAGATATCCGCCAGTCTGCGGTCTCTCTGTAGACTCCGGGACATGGTCAGGCTCTATGGGGTGATATCGCTCCTCCGGTCACGGTCGTACCTCTCCTGCCCCTCGTCTACCATCTTCCTGATTCTGGCTTTTGTCAGGTTGATGTGTTTGGTGTTTCAGGTTGGGTGAGCGGTTCTGGGGGTCCTGCTTTTTGTAGACACCCCACATGATGATGATGGGAGCTCGGATGGCTACTTTGTAGGTGAGCCTGGAAAGACAGCGCCCCCTTCAGGACCACTAAGTGTAGCGGGAACAACTCAAACTATGTCCAAATAAACCAGAATACTAGAAAACAATGGGGTAGCCAAATAATGTGGTGAACAATTGGCCAAGCGAAGACATCCATATAAAACCCTTAATATTACATAAAAATAGAAATGCCCGTATTAAAAGACACCGATCAGTAATACACAAAATACCCAGTAGGGGGCAGGCACGGCCACACAACCCAACCAATATAGGAGAAAATAAGGAGCTAAAAGTTCACAGATCGGGGGGCCCTGAACAAAGTAGACGTCCTACAGAGCCCAGAACAAAAGTTACACCCAGAGATCCGGACTAATCACACTTCAGTAGCATTGTAACAGTACGATTGGCCCTGCGAGGACCAGGACCCTGTGTGGCAAACTGTAAACCATGTGGCCGAGAGAGCAAGGTGTAAGGGGGGAGGAAAGTAAATGAGCGCAGAAAAGGCCCAAAGAGGCCCCCACTAGCAGCATCAATAAGGTGGGCACCGGGGACTCGTTCCCAGCTCTGGTCCATGTTTCCAGGAGGATCTGAATGTCTACACTACTCATTCTATTCTAAGCTACGGCAATGCCTGCACAAGGCGCATCAGAAGAACTATACCACATTTCTAATTGGAAGCATTGGCTAATAATATTATCATTACACCTACCGTATATTGGGATAGGACCTTGGAGATGGGAATACCCCTTTAAGGCTCGGTATCCGGCTCATTAGGACATGGAGGAAGTGATACAATGTGATGACTTCATGTTCTGTTGTAGATAAAGATATTTCCTTCCCTGTGTTTATTGGGTTCTGTGCCGGCGGGCGCTGCGTGCCAGGATCATACAGGGGCCAGGGCCGGAGGTGAATCTTGCGAGCGCCATGTGCCCATTTATGGCCCCCAGGCTCCAAATTATCAATATGGTCGCTAGAAACGGGGAAAACGGGGGTGGGGAGGGGGTCCGTACCTGATCGAAACCTGTACATGCATGAAAGGGTTAAATAAGAAACTGAACACAAGGAGAAGGGGCACAAATCTGAAGATCAGAGGAAATGTCCGAAAATATTCGGTGAATGAAATCATGGCATATCATTGCTAGGATACAGGGGGAGATGACGGCGCGGGGGTCCGGGGTCCACATTTACAGGTGGTCTGGTCTGCGCAGTCATCAGTTTCGCTGGTCAGGGGTCTGTAACACGAGTCTGGGGTCATAGTTAGGGGCTGGCTGCTCAGGGGGTCTGTATTTACGGGTCAGGTTTGGAATCTGTTTATGGGTCAGGTCTGGCGTCTATATTGTTTGGGGGTCTGGACGAGGATCTGTGATAGTTTTGGTGGTCTTATTTGGAGTCTGTAGTTTAGGGGCTTTGGTCTGGCGGTTGTATTTGTTTAGGAGCCTGGTCTGGGGTCTTTATTAGTTTAAGGGGTCTTGCCTGGCACCTGTATTATTTAGGGGGTTTGGATTGGGGTCTGCATTAGTTTATAGGGTCTGATGTAGAATCAGTATTACTTTAAGGGTTGTCGTCTTAGAAGACTGAAGTAGGGTCTGTATTTCTTTGAAAGGTCTGATATGGGGGCTGTAATAAATTAGGGGGTCTTGTCTGGGCTCCATATTTGCTTAGGGAGTCAGGGAGCTGTATTTGTTTATGGAAACTTGTGCAGCATCTGTATTATTTAGTGGGGCTGGTCTGGGATCCCTAGTTGTTTAGGAGGGCTGGTCTGGGATCCCTAGTTGTTTAGGGCGGCTGGTCTGGCATCTCTAGTTATTTAGGGGGGGCTGGTCTGGGATCTCTAGTTGTTTAGGGGGGGCTGGTCTGGGATCTCTAGTTGTTTAGGGCGGCTGGTCTGGGATCCCTAGTTATTTAGGGCGGCTGGTCTGGCATCTCTAGTTATTTAGGGCGGCTGGTCTGGCATCTCTAGTTATTTAGGGGGGGCTGGTCTGGGATCTCTAGTTGTTTAGGGCGGCTGGTCTGGGATCCCTAGTTATTTAGGGCGGCTGGTCTGGCATCTCTAGTTATTTAGGGGGGCTGGTCTGGGATCTCTAGTTGTTTAGGGGGGGCTGGTCTGGGATCTCTAGTTGTTTAGGGGGGGCTGGTCTGGGATCTCTAGTTGTTTAGGGGGGGCTGGTCTGGGATCCCTAGCTGTTTAGGAGGGCTGGTCTAGGATCTACAGTTTACAGGGGCTGGTCCTGGAATCTCTAGTAAAGATGGGAGGACACCTGGGTTCAGCCGAACTGTTACAAAAAGTTTGGGATCGGGTACCAGAACAGTAGCCAGACCCGAACCTGGACCCCATACTCTTGAATGACAGCGCAGCAAACACCACTTCTGATCGGCGGTGAAATCATCCCCATCCGTCAAGAGCTGCGGTTCCCATGCTGTCAAAAGAACGCTTAGCTGTGATCGGAGGTATAAAGTTTACCTCCAGTCACTGGTGTCAGTGGATGGTACTACAGCTCCCATCATCCGTTACCTGCAGCCGCTTTTCATTAGCCAGCTTCTGCGCTGTAAATAAATAATTTTAAAAAAAATGGCGTGGGTTCCCCTGCATTTTTGATAACCAGCCAAACAAAACTCACAGCTGGGGACTGCAGCCCTCAGCTGCCAGCTTTAGCATTGCTGGTTATCAAGAATAGAGGGGTCCCCATGCTGTATTTTTTAATTATTTAAATAATTCAAAGAAGTGGCATGGGTCCCCCCCGTTTTTGACAACCAGCAATGCTAAAGCAGACAGCTGGTGGCTGGTATTCCCAGGCTGGTAAGGGGCCATGGATATTGGCCCCACCCAGCCTAAAAATAGCAGCCGCCCAGAAAAGGCACATTTAATAGATCTGCCAATTCTGGCGCTTTGCCCGGCTCTTCCCTGTTGCCTTGTAGTGGTGGGAAGTGGGGTTCATAATTGTGGGGTTGATGTCACCTTTGTATTGTCTGGTGACATCAAGCCCACGGCTTAGTAATGGAGAAGCGTCTATAAGAACTTATCCATTATTATTCATATGGTTACATGGTAAATACTCAGCCAGAATAAAGTCCTTTATTACAAATAAAACACACTTTTACTTTTTATTTAAAAATAAACAGTTATACTCACCAAACGCCTAATTCCTGCGAAGCCCTCGATCTCCTGTAATAAAAAAAACCAAAAAAACAACAATATCCCTCACCTGTCCGTCGTTCTGTCCCACGCTGTAATCCATGTCTGGGGGAAAAACAGTTTTCAACCTGGACTGCGACCATCCAGGCTGAGAACCACTGGTGAATGAGCTGCTGCAAGCGCAGCCTCAGTGATGTCATCGAGGTTACTGCCGGTCACTGAGGCTCCGTTACCAGCCGGACTGAACTGCTGTGACCTCTGTGACATCCCCGCTAGCACCGTGAGAACTCACCGCCGGACACAGTGGTTCTCAGTCTGGACGGTTGCATCTTGGCACTGTCCAGATTGAAAACTGTTTTTCCCCCAGACATGGAATATGGCGTGAGACAGATCGATGGAAAGGTGAGTGATATTGTTGTTTTTTAATTTTGTTTTATTACAGGAGACAAGGTCTTCGGTGGAATTAGGCATTTTGTTAGTATAACTGTGTTTGTTATTTTGAAATAAAAAAGTAAAAATGTGTTTAGTCTTATTTCTAGTAAAGGACTTTCTTCTGGCTGTGTCTTTACCATATAACTATAGGATTAGTAATGGATAGGTGTCTTATAGACTAATGATTGTCTAATTTAGGGGGGCTGGTCTGGGATCTCTAGTTCCTTAGGGGGGCTGGGCTGGGATCTACAGTTGTTTAGGAGGGCTGGTCTGGGATCTACAGCTGTTTAGGTTGGATGGTCTGCGATCTCTAGTTTAGGGGGGCTGGTCTGGGATCTCTAGTTATTTAGGGGGGCTGGGCTGGGATCTACAGTTGTTTAGGAGGGCTGGTCTGGGATCTACAGCTGTTTAGGTTGGATGGTCTGCGATCTCTAGTTTAGGGGGGCTGGTCTGGGATCTCTAGTTATTTAGGGGGGCTGGGCTGGGATCTACAGTTGTTTAGGAGGGCTGGTCTGGGATCTACAGCTGTTTAGGTTGGATGGTCTGCGATCTCTAGTTTAGGGGGGCTGGTCTGGGATCTCTAGTTATTTAGGGGGGCTGGTGTGAATTGATTGTGAAGTCTAGTCTGGGGTTCTTATTAGTTTAGGGGCCAGGACTGGGGTCTATTTTGATTCAGCAGATCTATCTATATTTGCTTTGGGGGGGGTGTTATCTGGGGTCTGTAGTTGTTTTGGGGGTCTGTAATGATTTTGGGGTCCCATGGACATTACAGGCTCCTGGTTCCATGTGCCTGCTGTGACTTGTGGTTCTCTTTCTGCCTGTTCTCGCCTCCCTCCTCTAATATTCGGTGTCTCTCCATTGTGGTGTTACGGGACTGTACTGGGCGGTCACCACCTTATCTCCGGGGATTAGAGGCAGCGGTGCTGGGGGCCTCAGCTAAAAGGGGAAATCCCTCCCGGACCCTCAGTAATGGTCTCACCTCACAGAAAACGCATCCTTGCCGCAGACACAAGCCAGGATTTGGATTCACCCCGTGTCTGTGACTGGCTGCGACTCGGACGCGTTTCTCCACATTTGTGACTCCAGAGACCTCGTCAGAGACAAGATAACAAGGAACCTACCGGGGCCCGCTGTCCGGGACGTACCCGCAACGGGGGCGACACTGTCAGCACCGTCCGGTCCTGAGGCAACGGCAGCAAATGAGGAGCATGAGGGGAGCGCGGGACGGGGACCCTCCCAAACTGACCACTGCTCCTACTGGCTGCAGCATGCGAGGAGGGGCGCAGCCTCCCACTGCCTACTAGTACTGTGCACCCCATCCCTATACTGTGCACCTCACTCCTATACTGTACACCCCCCTACACTGTGCACCCCCACTGTACTGTACACCCCCCCTACACTGTGCACCCCCACTGTACTGTGCACCCCCCTATACTGTGCACCTCACTCCTATACTGCACCCCACCCCTGTACTGTGCACACCCCACTGTACTGTGCACCCCCACCCCTATACTATGCACCCCCCATTGTACTGTGCACCCCCACCCCTGTACTGTGCACCCCCACGGTACTGTGCACCCCCACCCCTATACTGTGCACCTCACTCCTATACTGCACCCCCACCCCTGTACTGTGCACCCCCACTGTACTGTGCACACCCCACTGTACTGTGCACCCCCACCCCTATACTATGCACCCCCCATTGTACTGTGCACCCCCACCCCTGTACTGTGCACCCCCACTGTACTGTGCACCCCCACCCCTATACTGTGCACCTCACTCCTATACTGCACCCCCACCCCTGTACTGTGCACACCCCACTGTACTGTGCACCCCACCCATATACTGTGCACCACCCACCCCTATACTATGCACCCCCCATTGTACTGTGCACCCCCACCCCTATACTGTGAGCCACCCACCCCTATACTATGCACCCCCAATTGTACTGTGCACCCCACCCTATACTGTGCACCCCTCACCCCTATACTGCGCACCCGCCACCTCTACACTGCACCCCACTGTACCATTCACCCCCCCACCCCTATACTGTGCACCCCCCACTGTACTATGCACCCCACCCTATACTGTGCACCCCCCACTGTACTGTGCACCCCACCCCTACACTGTGCACCCCCACTGTGCACTATACTGGATCAAACCTACCCTGTGTGATACTGTCTGCTGAGCCGTGTATCTAATCCTCTCCTGTGTGATACTGACTGTTGAGCCGTGTATCTAATCCTCTCCTGTGTGATACTGACTGCTGAGCCGTGTATCTAATCCTATTCTGTGTGAAAATGACTGCTGAGCCGTGTATCTAATCCTCTCCTGTGTGATACTGACTGCTGAGCTGTGCATCTAATCCTCTCCTGTGCGATACTCTCGGCTGAGCCGTGTATCTAATCCTATTCTGTGTGATACTGACTGTTGAGCCGTGTATCTAATCCTCTCCTGTGTGATACTGACTGCTGAGCTGTGTATCTAATTCTCTCCTGTGCGATACTCTCGGCTGAGCCGTGTATCTAATCCTATTCTGTGCGATACTGACTGCTGAGCCGTGCATCTAATCCTCTCCTGTGTGATACTGACTGCTGAGCCGTGTATCTAATCCTCTCCTGTGTGATACTGACTGCTGAGCCGTGTATCTAATCCTATCCTGTGTGATACTGACTGCTGAGCCGTGTATGTAATCCTATCCTGTGTGATACTGACTGCTGAGCCGTGTATCTAATCCTATCCTGTGTGATACCGTCTGCTGAGCCATGTATCTAATCCTATCCTGTGATACCGTCTGCTGAGCCGTGTATCTAATCCTATCCTGTGTGATACCGTCTGCTGAGCTACGTATCTAATCCTATCCTGTGATACCGTCTGCTGAGCCGTGTATCTAATCCTCTCCTGTGTGATACTGACTGCTGAGCCGTGTATCTAATCCTATCCTGTGTGATACTGACTGCAGAGCCGTGTATCTAATCCTCTCCTGTGTGATACTGTCTGCTGAGCCGTGTATCTAATCCTATCCTGTGTGATACTGACTGCAGAGCCGTGTATCTAATCCTATCCTGTGTGATACTGACTGCTGAGCCGTGTATCTAATCCTATCCTGTGTGATACTGACTGCTGAGCCGTGTATCTAATCCTATCCTGTGTGATACTGTCTGCTGAGCCGTGTATCTAATCCTCTCCTGTGTGATATTGACTGCTGAGCTGTGTATCTAATCCTCTCCTGTGTGATACTGCCTGCTGAGCCGTGTATCTAATCCTCTCCTGTGTGATACTGACTGCTGAGCCGTGTATCTAATCCTATCCTGTGTGATACTGCCTGCTGAGCCGTGTATCTAATCCTATCCAGTGTGATACTGCCTGCTGAGCCGTGTATCTAATCCTCTCCTGTGTGATACTGCCTGCTGAGCCGTGTATCTAATCCTCTCCTGTGTGATACTGACTGCTGAGCCGTGTATCTAATCCTCTCCTGTGTGATACTGACTGCTGAGCCGTGTATCTAATCTTCTCCTGTGTGATACTGACTGCTGAGCATCTAATCCTCTCCTGTGTGATACTGACTGTTGAGCCGTGTATCTAATCCTATCCTGTGTGATACTGACTGCTGAGCCGTGTATCTAATCCTCTCCTGTGTGATACTGACTGCTGAGCTGTGTATCTAATCCTATCCTGTGTGATACTGACTGCTGAGCCGTGTATCTAATCCTATCCTGTGTGATACCGTCTGCTGAGCCATGTATCTAATCCTATCCTGTGATACCGTCTGCTGAGCCGTGTATCTAATCCTATCCTGTGTGATACCGTCTGCTGAGCTACGTATCTAATCCTATCCTGTGATACCGTCTGCTGAGCCGTGTATCTAATCCTCTCCTGTGTGATACTGACTGCTGAGCCGTGTATCTAATCCTATCCTGTGTGATACTGACTGCAGAGCCGTGTATCTAATCCTCTCCTGTGTGATACTGTCTGCTGAGCCGTGTATCTAATCCTATCCTGTGTGATACTGACTGCAGAGCCGTGTATCTAATCCTATCCTGTGTGATACTGACTGCTGAGCCGTGTATCTAATCCTATCCTGTGTGATACTGACTGCTGAGCCGTGTATCTAATCCTATCCTGTGTGATACTGTCTGCTGAGCCGTGTATCTAATCCTCTCCTGTGTGATATTGACTGCTGAGCTGTGTATCTAATCCTCTCCTGTGTGATACTGCCTGCTGAGCCGTGTATCTAATCCTCTCCTGTGTGATACTGACTGCTGAGCCGTGTATCTAATCCTATCCTGTGTGATACTGCCTGCTGAGCCGTGTATCTAATCCTATCCAGTGTGATACTGCCTGCTGAGCCGTGTATCTAATCCTCTCCTGTGTGATACTGCCTGCTGAGCCGTGTATCTAATCCTCTCCTGTGTGATACTGACTGCTGAGCCGTGTATCTAATCCTCTCCTGTGTGATACTGACTGCTGAGCCGTGTATCTAATCTTCTCCTGTGTGATACTGACTGCTGAGCATCTAATCCTCTCCTGTGTGATACTGACTGTTGAGCCGTGTATCTAATCCTATCCTGTGTGATACTGACTGCTGAGCCGTGTATCTAATCCTCTCCTGTGTGATACTGACTGCTGAGCTGTGTATCTAATCCTATCCTGTGTGATACTGACTGCTGAGCCGTGTATCTAATCCTCTCCTGTGTGATACTGACTGCTGAGCCGTGTATCTAATCCTCTCCTGTGTGATACTGACTGCTGAGCCGTGTATCTAATCTTCTCCTGTGTGATACTGACTGCTGAGCTGTGTATCTAATCCTATCCTGTGTGATACTGACTGTTGAGCCGTGTATCTAATCCTCTCCTGTGTGATACTGACTGCTGAGCTGTGTATCTAATCCTCTCCTGTGTGACTGACTGCTGAGCTGTGTATCTAATCCTATCCTGTGTGATACTGACTGTTGAGCCGTGTATCTAATCCTATCCTGTGTGATACTGACTGCTGAGCCGTGTATCTAATCCTATCCTGTGTGATACTGACTGCTGAGCTGTGTATCTAATCCTATCCTGTGTGATACTGACTGCTGAGCCGTGTATCTAATCCTCTCCTGTGTGGTACTGACTGCTGAGCCGTGTATGTAATCCTATCCTGTGTGATACTGACTGCTGAGCCGTGTACCTAATCCTCTCCTGTGTGACTGACTGCTGAGCTGTGTATCTAATCCTATCGTGTGATACTGACTGTTGAGCCGTGTATCTAATCCTATCCTGTGTGATACTGACTGCTGAGCCGTGTATCTAATCCTATCCTGTGTGATACTGACTGCTGAGCAGGGCTGTGGAGTCGGAGCTCATTTTGGTGGAGTCGGAGTCGGTATAAAATGGTCCGACTCCGACTCCTAAAATATATAATAAATTGGGTACAGTAGTTCAATATAATAATAATACATTTTATTTCTATAGCGCCGACATATTCCGCAGCACTTTACAGTTCAGAGGGGATTTGTACAGACAATAGACATTACAGCATAACAATAATCACTTAGATCATAACAGATACCAAGAGGAATGAGGGCCCTGCTCACAAGCTTACAGTCTATGAGGAAAGAGGAGACACGAGAGGTGGGTGGTAACAGTTGCCCTGATTGTATGGACCAGCCATAGTGTTAAGTGTGTAACAGTACAGACACAGACGGCTAATGGATGTATAAAGCGTGTGGGAACCAGGGCTGTGGAGTCGGTAAGCCAAACCTGCGACTCCGACTCCTCAATTTTCCTTCCACCGACTCCACGACTCCGACTCCACATATTTTGCTTATATTTAAGTGAAAAATGTATTGTACAATGTGAACATCAGACACAATCATTTTTATGATACAATAATCAAGACATTTAGATAGAACATAATATCTATTTATTGGAATACAACTTTAGAACACAAAAAACTGTAATAAATTGTAAATATGTAATACACTATGTAATATCGATTATATGTATACAGTATATATATAACACTATGTAATAAACTATGTAAGTGGCAAAAAACAGTTTTCAACAAAAACCTACTAAATAACATTTGTGCAGTCTATGAATTTGTCCTAAGAAATAGAATTGCCTCCATCAGATCCTCCCTCATGGATGACCTCACATCTGACCTAATAATGTTAAGGCCAGAGAACAACCTCTCTACAGTAACTTGGGTTGGAGGTAAAGCCGTAACCACATGGGAACATCTCTAACAATTTCCGGGTATAAAGGATTTGCCTCCTGCACAGTCAGTTCTGATGAACGGTTGAATTTTTCTTTTTCTTTGAGAGCAAGTGAAACATTTTGCTGAAATCTGGTCAATCTGCTGCTATAGGAGACGGAGTGAAATCTTTTTCCTTGCAGCAACGCTTTGCCTGCTCCATGTCATCCAAATACTTGTCCAGGTCAAACTCCTCATCTGATGAGGATGAAGATATAGCAGCAGTAGCACTGTCAGGACCCGTGTCTTCTTGCGCCTGGCAGTCCTCCTGTAGGCCACTCATCCTAACTGCTACCTCAGTCAGAGCTTCTTTTCCTTTAGTAAGCTGCTGATCATCAAGCAATATACGATGACTCGGGTCCACATAAACAGCCGCCAGAAAAAATTTATTTTCCAATAGCTGTGTCTCGCTCCGTTTCATTGAAGCAGAAATGCCATCTGCGAATCAATCTCCTCTTTGGGACAGGCAAAATAGCAAGTTCTTCCACTCCCTTATGAAAATGCCAGGAGTTAAATCCTCAGCTTGTAATTTTTTAGTCACGGTAAATAGGTGATTAAGCAATTCCTTCAATTCAGCCACCTGTGTCCATTGACCTTCATTTAGGGTTACCTGAGGGTTCGCCATATCTATAAGAAATGGTTTTAGCCAGGATCAAAACTAGGGGGGGGGCAGAACCTCATACTGTTCCGCAGAATCTCATACTGCACACCTCAGCTGCTGCAGAACCTCATACTGCACCCCCCCTACACTTGAAAATAAAGCCAGCACCTTAAGATGTGGTTAATGCAGTGTATTTATTCCAACTATCAAATGTTGTTGATGTGTTACTGAAGACGAGCAATGCCTGTCCTGGGCGTCCTTTTGGGCAGCTTTGAGATGAGGTGTACCTGACTGGTGCTAAAAAAAGGAGTGTTAAGGGGGGTTTTACACATAGCGATATAGCTAACAAGATCGCTAAATCATCACCGATTTGGTGATGCAGCAGCGATATCGCTAGTGATATCGCTATGTGTGATACTTGCCTCCGACCAGCTCCCCCGCTGTCCATCGCTGATCGCGCGAGATCGGGTGGCTCCATTTCTCGTTGGGCGCTTCCTGCTGTGTGAGACGAGCGACGCTGGACGCAGGCGGGAGGACGACAGGATCGCTGTGTATGAAAGGTAAGTATCGTCCGCTGCGTCGCTGCTGCATCGCTGTGAGATCTGTCTGTGTGGAAGCTCACTAGCGATAATTTAGCGATGCACCAGCGATCCTGACCGGGTCATATCGCTGGTCGGATCGCTGGTGCATCACTAAATGTAAAGGGGCCTTTAGTCTGTGTGCTACCCGGCTTTCATTCTTTTTGGTACAGATAAGATATGGATAGACAGATATGGATAAATGGATAGAGCAGATTTCTAATCTGCTTTTGCTATTGAAAACATCTATGAGCTCAAAAACCTTTCAGGTGATGCGGTTTTTTAAAAAGCTGATCGGCTTTTGCAGCTGAAAAACGTATCCTCAAAAAACGCAGCAAAAACGCTGTGTGTGAATGTAGCCTTAGATCAGGAATAGAACGGCCATTTATAGGACATTTCATAACTTTCCCAAATTCCTATGAAAAAATATTCAGCACATTCTGCATTGAACTACTGTACCCAATTTATTATATATTTTAGGAGTCGGACCATTTGATACCGACTCCGACTCCACCAAAATGAGCTCCGACTCCACAGCCCTGGTGGGAACATGATGCGGGGAACCTGGTTATGGTAAAACTTTTGGCTGTGCCACACAGGGATAGATTAGGTTAATGTGTTGAGGCAATAGGCCAGTCTGAATAAATGCGTTTTCAGGGCACGCTTAAAATTGTGGAGATTGGGGACTAATCGTATTGACCTGGGAAGTGCATTCCAAAGAATTGGCGCAGCACATGTAAAGTCTTGGAGACAGGAGTGGGAGATTCTGATTATTGAGGATGCTAACCTCAGGTCATCAGCAGAGCAAAGGGCGCGGGTAGGGTGGTATACTGAAACAAGGGAGGAGATGTAGGGTGGTGCTGAGCCATGGAGGGCTTTGTGGGTGAGGGTAATAAGTTTATACTGAATTCTGGAGTGGATGGGTAGCCAGTGTAATGTCTGGCACAAGGTAGAGGCATCGGTGTAACGATTGGTGAGGAATATGATCTTGGCTGCAGCATTCAATGCAGAATGTGCTGAATATTTTTTCATAGAAATTTGGGAAAGTTATGAAATGTCCTATAAATGGCTGTTCTATTCCTGATCTAAGGCTACATTCACACACAGCGTTTTTGCTGCTTTTTTTGAGGATACTGCTGAGCCGTGTATCTAATCCTCTCCTGTGTGATACTGACTGCTGAGCCGTGTATCTAATCCTATCCTGTGATACTGACTGCTGAGCCGTGTATCTAATCCTATCCTGTGTGATACTGACTGCTAAGCCGTGTATCTAATCCTCTCCTGTGTGGTACTGACTGCTGAGCTGTGTATCTAATCCTCTCCTGTGTGGTACTGACTGCTGAGCCGTGTATCTAATCCTCTCCTGTGTGATACTGACTGCGGAGCTGTGTATCTAATCCTCTCCTGTGTGATACTGTCTGCTGAGCTGTGTATCTAATCCTCTCCTGTGTGATACTGACTGCTGAGCCGTGTATCTAATCCTATCCTGTGTGATACTGACTGCTGAGCCGTGTATCTAATCCTATCCTGTGTGATACTGACTGCTAAGCCTTGTATCTAATCCTCTCCTGTGTGGTACTGACTGCTGAGCCGTGTATCTAATCCTCTCCTGTGTGGTACTGACTGTTGAGCCGTGTATCTAATCCTGTCCTGTGTGATACTGACTGCTGAGCTGTGTATCTAATCCTATCCTGTGTGATACTGACTGCTGAGCCGTGTATCTAATCCTATCCTGTGTGATACTGACTGCTGAGCTGTGTATCTAATCCTATCCTGTGTGATACTGACTGCTGAGCCGTGTATCTAATCCTATCCTGTGTGATACTGACTGCTAAGCCATGTATCTAATCCTCTCCTGTGTGGTACTGACTGCTGAGCTGTGTATCTAATCCTCTCCTGTGTGGTACTGACTGCTGAGCCGTGTATCTAATCCTCTCCTGTGTGATACTGACTGCGGAGCTGTGTATCTAATCCTCTCCTGTGTGATACTGTCTGCTGAGCTGTGTATCTAATCCTCTCCTGTGTGATACTGACTGCTGAGCCGTGTATCTACTCCTATCCTGTGTGATACTGACTGCTGAGCCGTGTATCTAATCCTATCCTGTGTGATACTGACTGCTAAGCCTTGTATCTAATCCTCTCCTGTGTGGTACTGACTGCTGAGCCGTGTATCTAATCCTCTCCTGTGTGGTACTGACTGCTGAGCCGTGTATCTAATCCTCTCCTGTGTGGTACTGACTGTTGAGCCGTGTATCTAATCCTGTCCTGTGTGATACTGACTGCTGAGCTGTGTATCTAATCCTATCCTGTGTGATACTGACTGCTGAGCCGTGTATCTAATCCTATCTGTCTGGAGGGGGGGGATCGGAGGAGTCTGGAGGGGGGGGATCGGAGGAGTCTGGAGGGGGGGGGGGAATCGGAGGAGTCTGGAGGGGAGGGGATCGGAGGAGTCCCCTATAATCCTTCACTTTCTGATAACCCTACTAATCCCTACACCAAGCAAGGAACTGTTCTTCTCTTCTTCAATCCTTCCAATCCATCTCTCCTCTTCCTCAGATCTGTTCCTCAACATACAATCCTCTGTCTCTAAACATAGACAGCTCCCTCATGCCCTCTCCTGCTCCCACCTGCTATCATTCTCTCTGCTCCTTCTCACTGCCGGCGATATCGCTCCAAATCCTGGTCCTCCTCACCACATTCCCACAGTCATTTCTACCTCCCTACCATGCCCAATCACAACTTTCCGTAACCACTCCAACCTTATACACATTCGCTCGGGCCCTGCTTCCCCAGTGCCACTAACAGGAGCTCTGCGGAACGCTCGCTCTGTCTGCAACAAACTTGCCTTCATCCATGATGTTTTTATTACTAACAAACTTTCCTTCCTCGCCATCACCGATACCTGGCTCACCCCCTCTGACACAGCCTCTCCTGCTGCACTCTCGTATGGTGGATTCCACCTTTCCCACACACCCCCGCCCCAGCAGCAAGCATGATGGAGGAGTTGGTTTTCTCCTGTCAGATAACTGCTCCTTCACCCCAATCCCCCTGCCACCCTCTGTTACTCTCCCTTCCTTTGAGGTGCACTCTGTGCGCATCTACTCTCCCTCCAACTAGCTGTCATATACCGCCCTCCAGGGCCAGCTACCACCTTCTTCGACCACTTCACCACCTGGCTACTTCATTTCCTTTCCACTGACATCCCCAGTATCATCTCGGGCGACTTCAACATCCCCATTGACACTTCCCTCTCAGCTGCCACTAAAAACTTCTCTCACTTCCTCCTTCGGCCTCACTCAATGGCCTTCTGCAGCGCTCTGGTTCTGACCCCAGGCCCCTCTTAAAGGGATCCCCGGTATGGAAGTTAGGGTAAATCCCTCAGCGCTCTGATTCTCACCCCAGGCTTCTATTAAAGGGATCATTGGTATGGAAGTCAGGGCAAATCCACTCAGAGCTCTGTGTCAGGAACACCGCACTGAACTTGCTCACTGAGCCAGTGCGCGTGTCCTGAGTAAAGCGAACTGTGCTCAAAGATACCTGTGGAGCGGGCAGCAGCCGAGTAGGTGCGTACTTCAGAGCCGCAGGACCTGAAGCACGTGACTGCTGGGGGAGTGGCCTAAACTCCAGAGAGCTAGGAGCTGCACGAGAACTCCTAGCAGGGTAACTGTGAAACAAAGTTACCAAGGGGGCATAGACAGGGAGAATAGTCAGGACGTAGCCAATGAGTCATACACAGAGATAGCTGCAAGGTACCAGAGGGGCGAGCGGAGAGTAGTCAGGTCACAGACAATGAGTCATACACAGAGATAATAACACAGCACAGAATCAGCAGGCAAACTCACAACGGGAAACAGAGCCGGGTCAGAACCATATAAACAAGCTATAGCAACAAACAGGCACACGGGGGTCAGCACACTCGGCCAAAGGCAGAAGTATAACTGGCAGGGATTGGAACTTCCCAGGGGTTTAAGAAGCTCTCCCAGAACCAGAAAGAGGCCACAATCATTAACCCCAAGTGTGCAGGTCAAAACCTGCACCGAGCTCCAGCCATTAACCCCTGACGTGCAGCTCAAAAACCTGCACTGGGATCATGACACTCTGGTTCTGACCCCAGGGCTGACGGGATATCGGGGGTAGTAGTCCGGTGGCTCTGGCTGACGGGATGATGTGGGATATTAGGGGTAGTAGTCCGGTGGCTCTGGCTGACGGGATGATGTGGGATATTGGGGGTAGTGGTCCGGTGGCTCTGGCTGACGGGATGATGTGGGATATTAGTGGTAGTAGTCCGGTGGCTCTGGCTGATGGGATGATGTGGGATATTAGTGGTAGTAGTCCAGTGGCTCTGGCTGACGGGATGATGTGGGATATTAGGGGTAGTAGTCCGGTGGCTCTGACTGATGGGTTGATGTGGGATATTAGGATTAGTAGTCCGGCGAATGGGACGGGATGATGTGGGATATTAGTGGTAGTAGTCCGGTGGCTCTGGCTGATGGGATGATGTGGGATATTAGTGGTAGTAGTCCGGTGGCTCTGGCTGATGGGATGATGTGGGATATTAGGGGTAGTAGTCCGGTGGCTCTGGCTGACGGAATGATGTGGGATATTAGTGGTAGTAGTCCGGTGGCTCTGGCTGGCGGGATGATGTGGGATATTAGTGGTAGTAGTCCGGTGGCTCTGGCTGGCGGGATGATGTGGGATATTAGGGGTAGTAGTCCGGTGGCTCTGGCTGACGGGATGATGTGAGATATTAGTGGTAGTAGTCCGGTGGCTCTGGCTGGCGGGATGATGTGGGATATTAGGGGTAGTAGTCCGGTGGCTCTGGCTGACGGGATGATGTGGGATATTAGTGGTAGTAGTCCGGTGGCTCTGGCTGGCGGGATGATGTGGGATATTAGGGGTAGTAGTCCGGTGGCTCTGGCTGACGGAATGATGTGGGATATTAGGGGTAGTAGTCCGGTGGCTCTGGCTGACGGAATGATGTGGGATATTAGGGGTAGTAGTCCGGTGGTTCTGGCTGATGGGATGATGTGGGATATTAGTGGTAGTAGTCCGGTGGCTCTGGCTGACGGAATAATGTGGGATATTAGGGGTAGTAGTCCGGCGGCTCTGGCTGGCGGGAGGATGTGGGATATTAGGGGTAGTAGTCTGGTGGCTCTGGCTGACGGGATGATGTGAGATATTAGTGGTAGTAGTCCGGTGGCTCTGGCTGACGGGATGATGTGGGATATTAGGGGTAGTAGTCTGGTGGCTCTGGCTGATGGGATGATGTGGGATATTAGTGGTAGGAGTCCGGTGGCTCTGGCTGATGTGGGATATTAGTGGTAGTAATCCGGTGGCTCTGGCTGACGGGATGATGTGGGATATTAGGGGTAGTAGTCTGGTGGCTCTGGCTGACGGGATGATGTGGGATATTAGGGGTAGTAGTCCGGTGGCTCTGGCTGATGGGATGATGTGGGATATTAGGGGTAGTAGTCCGGTGGCTCTGGCTGACGGGATGATGTGGGATATTAGGGGTAGTAGTCCGGTGGCTCTGGCTGACGGGATGATGTGGGATATTAGGGGTAGTAGTCCGGTGGCTCTGGCTGACGGGATGATGTGGGATATTAGGGGTAGTAGTCCGGTGGCTCTGGCTGATGGGATGATGTGGGATATTAGGGGTAGTAGTTCGGTGGCTCTGGCTGATGGGATGATGTGGGATATTAGTGGTAGTAGTCCGGTGGCTCTGGCTGGCGGGATGATGTGGGATATTAGTGGTAGTAGTCCGGTGGCTCTGGCTGGCGGGATGATGTGGGATATTAGGGGTAGTAGTCCGGTGGCTCTGGCTGACGGGATGATGTGAGATATTAGTGGTAGTAGTCCGGTGGCTCTGGCTGGCGGGATGATGTGGGATATTAGGGGTAGTAGTCCGGTGGCTCTGGCTGACGGAATGATGTGGGATATTAGGGGTAGTAGTCCGGTGGCTCTGGCTGACGGAATGATGTGGGATATTAGGGGTAGTAGTCCGGTGGCTCTGGCTGACGGAATAATGTGGGATATTAGGGGTAGTAGTCCGGCGGCTCTGGCTGGCGGGAGGATGTGGGATATTAGGGGTAGTAGTCTGGTGGCTCTGGCTGACGGGATGATGTGAGATATTAGTGGTAGTAGTCCGGTGGCTCTGGCTGACGGGATGATGTGGGATATTAGTGGTAGGAGTCCGGTGGCTCTGGCTGATGGGATGATGTGGGATATTAGGGGGAGTAGTCCGGTGGCTCTGGCTGATGTGGGATATTAGGGGTAGTAGTCTGGTGGCTCTGGCTGACGGGATGATGTGGGATATTAGGGGTAGTAGTCCGGTGGCTCTGGCTGATGGGATGATGTGGGATATTAGGGGTAGTAGTCTGGTGGCTCTGGCTGATGGGATGATGTGGGATATTAGTGGTAGTAATCCGGTGGCTCTGGCTGACGGGATGATGTGGGATATTAGGGGGAGTAGTCCGGTGGCTCTGGCTGATGTGGGATATTAGGGGTAGTAGTCTGGTGGCTCTGGCTGACGGGATGATGTGGGATATTAGGGGTAGTAGTCCGGTGGCTCTGGCTGATGGGATGATGTGGGATATTAGGGGTAGTAGTCCGGTGGCTCTGGCTGATGGGATGATGTGGGATATTAGGGGTAGTAGTCCGGTGGCTCTGGCTGATGTGGGATATTAGGGGTAGTAGTCCGGTGGCTCTGGCTGACGGGATGATGTGGGATATTAGGGGTAGTAGTCTGGTGGCTCTGGCTGACGGGATGATGTGGGATATTAGGGGTAGTAGTCTGGTGGCTCTGGCTGATGGGATGATGTGGGATATTAGTGGTAGTAATCCGGTGGCTCTGGCTGACGGGATGATGTGGGATATTAGGGGGAGTAGTCCGGTGGCTCTGGCTGATGTGGGATATTAGGGGTAGTAGTCTGGTGGCTCTGGCTGACGGGATGATGTGGGATATTAGGGGTAGTAGTCCGGTGGCTCTGGCTGATGGGATGATGTGGGATATTAGGGGTAGTAGTCCGGTGGCTCTGGCTGATGGGATGATGTGGGATATTAGTGGTAGGAGTCCGGTGGCTCTGGCTGATGTGGGATATTAGGGGTAGTAGTCTGGTGGCTCTGGCTGACGGGATGATGTGGGATATTAGGGGTAGTACTCCGGTGGCTCTGGCTGATGGGATGATGTGGGATATTAGGGGTAGTAGTCCGGTGGCTCTGGCTGACGGGATGATGTGGGATATTAGTGGTAGTAGTCCGGTGGCTCTGGCTGATGGGATGATGTGGGATATTAGTGGTAGTAGTCCGGTGGCTCTGGCTGACGGGATGATGTGGGATATTAGGGGTAGTAGTCCGGTGGCTCTGACTGATGGGTTGATGTGGGATATTAGGATTAGTAGTCCGGCGAATGGGACGGGATGATGTGGGATATTAGTGGTAGTAGTCCGGTGGCTCTGGCTGATGGGATGATGTGGGATATTAGTGGTAGTAGTCCGGTGGCTCTGGCTGATGGGATGATGTGGGATATTAGGGGTAGTAGTCCGGTGGCTCTGGCTGACGGAATGATGTGGGATATTAGTGGTAGTAGTCCGGTGGCTCTGGCTGGCGGGATGATGTGGGATATTAGGGGTAGTAGTCCGGTGGCTCTGGCTGACGGGATGATGTGAGATATTAGTGGTAGTAGTCCGGTGGCTCTGGCTGGCGGGATGATGTGGGATATTAGGGGTAGTAGTCCGGTGGCTCTGGCTGGCGGGATGATGTGGGATATTAGGGGTAGTAGTCCGGTGGCTCTGGCTGACGGAATGATGTGGGATATTAGGGGTAGTAGTCCGGTGGCTCTGGCTGACGGAATAATGTGGGATATTAGGGGTAGTAGTCCAGCGGCTCTGGCTGGCGGGAGGATGTGGGATATTAGGGGTAGTAGTCTGGTGGCTCTGGCTGACGGGATGATGTGAGATATTAGTGGTAGTAGTCCGGTGGCTCTGGCTGACGGGATGATGTGGGATATTAGGGGTAGTAGTCTGGTGGCTCTGGCTGATGTGGGATATTAGTGGTAGTAATCCGGTGGCTCTGGCTGACGGGATGATGTGGGATATTAGGGGTAGTAGTCCGGCGGCTCTGGCTGGCGGGAGGATGTGGGATATTAGGGGTAGTAGTCTGGTGGCTCTGGCTGACGGGATGATGTGAGATATTAGTGGTAGTAGTCCGGTGGCTCTGGCTGACGGGATGATGTGGGATATTAGGGGTAGTAGTCCGGTGGCTCTGGCTGATGTGGGATATGAGTGGTAGTAATCCGGTGGCTCTGGCTGACGGGATGATGTGGGATATTAGGGGTAGTAGTCCGGTGGCTCTGGCTGATGTGGGATATGAGTGGTAGTAATCCGGTGGCTCTGGCTGACGGGATGATGTGGGATATTAGGGGTAGTAGTCTGGTGGCTCTGGCTGACGGGATGATGTGGGATATTAGGGGTAGTAGTCCGGTGGCTCTGGCTGATGGGATGATGTGGGATATTAGGGGTAGTAGTCCGGTGGCTCTGGCTGACGGGATGATGTGGGATATTAGGGGTAGTAGTCCGGTGGCTCTGGCTGACGGGATGATGTGGGATATTAGGGGTAGTAGTCCGGTGGCTCTGGCTGACGGGATGATGTGGGATATTAGGGGTAGTAGTCCGGTGGCTCTGGCTGATGGGATGATGTGGGATATTAGGGGTAGTAGTTCGGTGGCTCTGGCTGATGGGATGATGTGGGATATTAGGGGTAGTAGTCCGGTGGCTCTGGCTGACGGGATGATGTGGGATATTAGGGGTAGTAGTCCGGTGGCTCTGGCTGACGGGATGATGTGGGATATTAGTGGTAGTAGTCCGGTGGCTCTGGCTGACGGGATGATGTGGGATATTAGGGGTAGTAGTCCGGTGGCTCTGGCTGACGGGATGATGTGGGATATTAGGGGTAGTAGTCCGGTGGCTCTGGCTGACGGGATGATGTGGGATATTAGTGGTAGTAGTCCGGTGGCTCTGGCTGACGGGATGATGTGGAATATTAGGGGTAGTAGTCCGGTGGCTCTGGCTGACGGGATGATGTGGAATATTAGGGGTAGTAGTCCGGTGGCTCTGGCTGACGGGATGATGTGGGATATTAGGGGTAGTAGTCCGGTGGCTCTGGCTGACGGGATGATGTGGGATATTAGGGGTAGTAGTCCGGTGGCTCTGGCTGACGGGATGATGTGGGATATTAGGGGTAGTAGTCTGGTAGCTCTGGCTGACGGGATGATGTGGGATATTAGGGGTAGTAGTCCGGTGGCTCTGGCTGACGGGATGATGTGGAATATTAGGGGTAGTAGTCCGGTGGCTCTGGCTGACGGGATGATGTGGGATATTAGGGGTAGTAGTCCGGTGGCTCTGGCTGACGGGATGATGTGGGATATTAGGGGTAGTAGTCCGGTGGCTCTGGCTGACAGGATGATGTGGGATATTAGGGGTAGTAGTCCGGTGGCTCTGGCTGACGGGATGATGTGGGATATTAGTGGTAGTAGTCCGGTGGCTCTGGCTGACGGGATGATGTGGGATATTAGGGGTAGTAGTCCGGTGGCTCTGGCTGACGGGATGATGTGGGATATTAGGGGTAGTAGTCCGGTGGCTCTGGCTGATGGGATGATGTGGGATATTAGGGGCAGTAGTCCGGTGGTTCTGGCTGACGGGATGATGTGGGATATTAGTGGTAGTAGTCCGGTGGCTCTGGCTGATGGGATGATGTGGGATATTAGGGGTAGTAGTCCGGTGGCTCTGGCTGACGGGATGTGGGATATTAGGGGTAGTAGTCTGGTGGCTCTGGCTGACGGGATGATGTGGGATATTAGGGGTAGTAGTCCGGTGACTCTGGCTGACGGGATGATGTGGGATATTAGGGATAGTAGTCTGGTGGCTCTGGCTGACGGGATGATGTGGGATATTAGTGGTAGTAGTCCGGTGGCTCTGGCTGATGGGATGATGTGGGATATTAGGGGTAGTAGTCTGGTGGCTCTGGCTGACGGGATGATGTGGGATATTAGTGGTAGTAGTCCGGTGGCTCTGGCTGATGGGATGATGTGGGATATTAGGGATAGTAGTCCGGTGGCTCTGGCTGACGGGATGATGTGGGATATTAGGGATAGTAGTCCGGTGGCTCTGGCTGACGGGATGATGTGGGATATTAGGGGTAGTAGTCCGGTGGCTCTGGCTGACGGGATGATGTGGGATATTAGGGGTAGTAGTCCGGTGGCTCTGGCTGACGGGATGATGTGGGATATTAGTGGTAGTAGTCCGGTGGCTCTGGCTGATGGGATGATGTGGGATATTAGGGATAGTAGTCCGGTGGCTCTGGCTGACGGGATGATGTGGGATATTAGGGGTAGTAGTCCGGTGGCTCTGGCTGACGGGATGATGTGGGATATTAGGGGTAGTAGTCCGGTGGCTCTGGCTGACGGGATGATGTGGGATATTAGGGGTAGTAGTCCGGTGGCTCTGGCTGACGGGATGATGTGGGATATTAGGGATAGTAGTCCGGTGGCTCTGGCTGACGGGATGATGTGGGATATTAGGAGTAGTAGTCCGGTGGCTCTGGCTGACGGGATGATGTGGGATATTAGTGGTAGTAGTCCGGTGGCTCTGGCTGACGGGATGATGTGGGATATTAGGGATAGTAGTCCGGTGGCTCTGGCTGACGGGATGTGGGATATTAGGGGTAGTAGTCCGGTGGCTCTGGCTGACGGGATGATGTGGGATATTAGTGGTAGTAGTCCGGTGGCTCTGGCTGACGGGATGATGTGGGATATTAGTGGTAGTAGTCCGGTGGCTCTGGCTGACGGGATGATGTGGGATATTAGTGGTAGTAGTCCGGTGGCTCTGGCTGACGGGATGATGTGGGATATTAGTGGTAGTAGTCCGGTGGCTCTGGCTGACGGGATGATGTGGGATATTAGTGGTAGTAGTCCGGTGGCTCTGGCTGACGGGATGATGTGGGATATTAGTGGTAGTAGTCCGGTGGCTCTGGCTGACGGGATGATGTGGGATATTAGGGGTAGTAGTCCGGTGGCTCTGGCTGACGGGATGATGTGGGATATTAGGGGTAGTAGTCCGGTGGCTCTGGCTGACGGGATGTGGGATATTAGGGGTAGTAGTCCGGTGGCTCTGGCTGACGGGATGATGTGGGATATTAGGGGTAGTAGTCCGGTGGCTCTGGCTGACGGGATGATGTGGGATATTAGTGGTAGTAGTCCGGTGGCTCTGGCTGACGGGATGATGTGGGATATTAGTGGTAGTAGTCCGGTGGCTCTGGCTGACGGGATGACGTGGGATATTAGGGGTAGTAGTCCGGTGGCTCTGGCTGATGGGATGATGTGGGATATCATAGTGTGTGTGGCTATGCAGAGTGGACGGGGCTCTACACTCAGCTTTATATATATATATATATATATATATATATATATATATATATATATTCATTATAATTTGTTATAACTAACCTTACTTAGTTACTATGCTCGGGTATCGCCGGGCTCTTCAGCTAATAATAGATAACTATAACCTGTAATGTGGCCTGGAGAGTAGGGAGCAGAGACCCTGACGCACGTTCTTCCTGGGGGGGGTGCACGTAGGGGTCTCTGTTCCCTGCAGGCAGGCACAGAATGAGCCTATTGAGCACCACAGTGGCCCCTGGGTCGTCCTTACCTGCTTTGGGGTCAGGGACTCCTGGGATACGGGGGCCAGGTGCGTGTACCTCTTGTCTTTCACCACGGTCAGCACATCGTACAATACACACATCTCCGTCAGTAATGGTGCTGTCACACTTAGCGATGCACCAGCGATCCCGACCAGTGATATGACGCGGTCAGGATCGCTGGTACATCGCTAAGTGGTCGCTAGTGAGCTGCCACACAGGCAGGTCTCACCAGCGACATTGCTGGGGACGGGGGTCGCTACTTACCTGTCACACCAGGCGATCCTGCGTCCTCCCGCCCGGCTCCACGCTCATCGCTCGTCTCTCCACAGGAAGCGCCGCAGGAAGCTGACGACGAGAAACCGTCCAGGACGTTCTCGCGCGATCAGTGATAACCAGCGGGGGAGCGGTCGGAGGTAAGTATCACACACAGCGATATCGCTTAGTGTGACAGGGCCCTTGAGTCTCGAAGATGGCTTCGCACAGAGTCCCACGGCCAGAGCGATGGCTGGAATCTGACCAGACCTGACGGGGGGAGGACGGCCATAATTAGTGCAGCAGAAATCACAGTTAACCATTTCATCCAGAACACACGAATACAACGGAACTCATCTGACTCATTAACGTGTGAGACCAATACGCTGCCATAGCGCAAGAGGCCGACGTCACCGCTTGTCCCACCTGTCGATCAGGCAGAAATCTGGGACGTGTGGGAGCGGTATGATAATGAAGACCAACGGTGACACAACTCCTATAATGAGCAGCTGTAATCGCATCCCTCAGTGAGCCGACAGTCTGTCCTATCACAGCCAAGAAACATTGAAGCAGTTTTTCTTTCCCTAGAGTGGGTGGTGAGTTCAGTATGCAGGGGAAGAAGTGGCTCAGCAGTGGAGAAAGCAGCAGATTTACTACCTTGTTTTTCTATAGTCACCTATACAGTGATTTATATCATTTGTAGCAATAACAGCGACCACTGAAAAGGGAACCTCTCACCTGATTCATGGTGCCCAATAAGCGGGCAGTGTAACTCAGAGCCGGGCTGCACAATCGCACCCGGGTATATCTCTGAAAATCTCCAGCATTTCAGGGAACATATCACTTATGAAAGGGTCCGGCTTCTTCCCTCATTGCTCTCGTCCGTTATTAGCAGGCCTCTTCTATAGCGAGACACCTGCCCATCAGCTGGACCAGTACTGCTCTCTGCCTATAGGCCTCCACCCGATCTGATCACTATATTTTGCCTGAAACACTGGAGCCGGTCAGAGATGAATGAATACACCCGGCTCCGACCCGGCTGCTGGGATCTGCGCCAAGTGGTGCGGGCAGAATGAATGAGGTGATGGGTTCAAGAAAAAACACCCATGGATTCTGAGATCGGGGGCGGCCGCTCCTCTGCTGGGAAGATGCTGCAGCTAAATACGCACTCACTTACAATGGAGCGCACCGATTTAACCCCTTCCTGTCATCCACCGTGCACGTATGGAGCTGGTACATGGATCAGGCTTAGGAGCGGAGGCCACTGCACACAGTGTAGGCACCGCTGTCAATGACGGACAGAGGCATGTAAGTGGCGCGATCCTGATCATTGGAGGTCGTTAATTACACAATATACTGCAATACTGTAATATCACGGTATATGGTGCAAGTCATGAAAGTCCCCGGGTGTCAGGAGAGGGAAAAACAAAAAGATTGTTTTGAATACATATAAAAGGAAAAAACAAAACATTTCTTACATAAACAGTAAATTGAGAAACAGAATAAAGAGATCACGGACCTGCAACAAAGACCCTAGTTTGAATTCTGCTTTTCCAGTGCAAAATAACAAAACAAAAACATTTTGTATCTTCAGGTCCATAAAAGTATAAAATTATGAAATCCTGTAAATGAAAAAAAAAACACTGCACCGTGCCCCCAAAACTGGAATTATAAGTCAGGAAAATGTTGCAAAACTGATACCAGTAAAACTACAGCTCATAAGACTATCATCATCATCATCATCCAGCGGCAGAGTCTCCTCATCATCACCACCATCATCATCATCCAGCGGCAGAGTCTCCTCATCATCACCACCATCATCATCATCCAGTGGCAGAGTCTCCTCATCATCACCACCATCATCATCCAGCGGCAGAGTCTCCTCATCATCACCACCATCATCATCATCATCATCCAGCGGCAGAGTCTCCTCATCACCACTACCATCATCATCATCCAGCTGCAGAGTCTCCTCATCATCATCATCATCCAGCGGCAGAGTCTCCTCATCATCACCACCATCATCATCATCCAGTGGCAGAGTCTCCTCATCATCACCACCACCATCATCATCCAGTGGCAGAGTCTCCTCATCATCACCACCACCATAATCATCATCATCCAGCGGCAGAGTCTCCTCATCACCACTACCATCATCATCATCCAGCGGCAGAGTCTCCTCCTCATCATCATCATCCAGCGGCAGAGTCTCCTCATCATCACCACCATCATCATCCAGTGGCAGAGTCTCCTCATCATCACCACCATCATCATCATCCAGTGGCAGAGTCTCCTCATCATCACCACCATCATCATCATCCAGTGGCAGAGTCTCCTCATCATCACCACCATCATCATCCAGCGGCAGAGTCTCCTCATCATCACCACCACCATCATCATCATCCAGCGGCAGAGTCTCCTCATCACCACTACCATCATCATCATCCAGCTGCAGAGTCTCCTCATCATCATCATCATCCAGCGGCAGAGTCTCCTCATCATCACCACCATCATCATCATCATCCAGTGGCAGAGTCTCCTCATCATCACCACCACCATCATCATCATCATCCAGCGGCAGAGTCTCCTCATCACCACTACCATCATCATCATCCAGCTGCAGAGTCTCCTCCTCATCATCATCCAGCGGCAGAGTCTCCTCATCATCACCACCATCATCATCATCCAGTGGCAGTGTCTCCTCATCATCACCACCACCATCATCATCATCCAGCTGCAGAGTCTCCTCATCATCATCATCATCCAGCGGCAGAGTCTCCTCATCATCACCACCATCATCATCATCCAGTGGCAGAGTCTCCTCATCATCACCACCACCATCATCATCATCATCATCCAGCGGCAGAGTCTCCTCATCACCACTACCATCATCATCATCCAGCTGCAGAGTCTCCTCCTCATCATCATCCAGCGGCAGAGTCTCCTCATCATCACCACCATCATCATCATCCAGTGGCAGAGTCTCCTCATCATCACCACCACCATCATCATCATCCAGCTGCAGAGTCTCCTTATCATCATCATCATCCAGCGGCAGAGTCTCCTCATCATCACCACCATCATCATCATCATCATCATCCAGCGGCAGAGTCTCCTCATCACCACCACCACCATCATCCAGCGGCAGAGCCTCCTCATCACCACTACCACTACATGCAGCCCCATGCAAGCATCATTCCCTTCTCCCCAGGCAGACCCCCCTCCAGCATGCACATGCAGCCCCATGCAAGCCACATCACCCCCTTGTCCCCAGGCAGACACCCCTCCAGCATGCACATGCAGCCCCATGCAAGCCACATCACCCCCTTGTCCCCAGGCAGACTCCCCTCCAGTGTGCACATGCAGCCCCCTGCAAGCATCACCCCCTTCTCCCCAGACAGACCCCCCCTTCCAGCATGCACATGCAGCCCCATGCAAGCATTATTCCCTTCTCCCCAGGCAGACCCCCCTCCAGCATGGACATGCAGCCCCATGCAAGCATCATCACCCCCTTCTCCCCAGACAGACCCCCCTCTAGCATGCACATGCAGCCCCATGCAAGCCACATCACCCCCTTCTCCCCAGACCCCCCCTCCAGCATGCACATGCAGCCCCATGCAAGCCACGTCACCCCCTTCTCCCCAGACAGACCCCCCTTCCAGCATGCACACGCAGCCCCATGCAAGCCACGTCACCCCCTTCTCCCCAGACAGACCCCCCCTTCCAGCATGCACATGCAGCCCCATGCAAGCCATGTCACCCCCTTCTCCCCAGACAGACTCCCCCCTCCAGCATGCACACGCAGCCCCATGCAAGCATCACCCCCTTCTCCCCAGACAGACCCCCCCTTCCAGCATGCACATGCAGACCCATGCAAGCCACGTCACCCCCTTCTCCCCAGACAGACCCCCCTTCCAGCATGCACACGCAGCCCCATGAAAGCATCACCCCCTTCTCCCCAGACAGACCCCCCTCCAGCATGCACATGCAGCCCCATGCAAGCCACATCACCCCCTTCTCCCCAGACAGACCCTCCCTCCAGCATGCACATGCAGCCCCATGCAAGCCACGTCACCCCCTTCTCCCCAGACAGACCCCCCCTTCCAGCATTCACATGCAGCCCCATGCAAGCCACGTCAACCCCTTCTCCCCAGACAGACCCCCCCTCCAGCATGCACACGCAGCCCCATGCAAGCATCACCCCCTTCTCCCCAGACAGACCCCCCTTCCAGCATGCACATGCAGACCCATGCAAGCCACGTCACCCCCTTCTCCCCAGACAGACCCCCCTTCCAGCATGCACACGCAGCCCCATGAAAGCATCACCCCCTTCTCCCCAGACAGACCCCCCTCCAGCATGTACATGCAGCCCCATGCAAGCCACATCACCCCCTTCTCCCCAGACAGACCCCCCCCAGCATGCACATGCAGCCCCATGCAAGCCACATCACCCCCTTCTCCCCGGACAGACCCCCCCTTCCAGCATGCACATGCAGACCCATGCAAGCCACGTCACCCCCTTCTCCCCAGACAGACCCCCCTTCCAGCATGCACACGCAGCCCCATGAAAGCATCACCCCCTTCTCCCCAGACAGACCCCCCTCCAGCATGCACATGCAGCCCCATGCAAGCCACGTCACCCCCTTCTCCCCAGACAGACCCCCCCTTCCAGCATGCACATGCAGCCCCATGAAAGCATCACCCCCTTCTCCCCAGACAGACCCCCCTCCAGCATGCACATGCAGCCCCATGCAAGCCACGTCACCCCCTTCTCCCCAGACAGACCCCCCTTCCAGCATGCACACGCAGCCCCATGAAAGCATCACCCCCTTCTCCCCAGACAGACCCCCCCCTTCCAGCATGCACATGCAGCCCCATGCAAGCCACGTCACCCCCTTTTCCCCAGACAGACCCCCCCTCCAGCATGCACACGCAGCCCCATGAAAGCATCACCCCCTTCTCCCCAGACAGCCCCCCCTTCCAGCATGCACATGCAGCCCCATGCAAGCCACGTCACCCCCTTCTCCCCAGACAGACCCCCCCTTCCAGCATGCACACGCAGCCCCATGAAAGCATCACCCCCTTCTCCCCAGACAGACCCCCCTCCAGCATGCACATGCAGCCCCATGCAAGCCACGTCACCCCCTTCTCCCCAGACAGACCCCCCCTCCAGCATGCACACGCAGCCCCATGCAAGCATCACCCCCTTCTCCCCAGACAGCCCCCCCTTCCAGCATGCACATGCAGCCCCATGCAAGCCACATCACCCCCTTCTCCCCAGACAGACCCCCCCTCCAGCATGCACACGCAGCCCCATGCAAGCATCACCCCCTTCTCCCCAGACAGCCCCCCCTTCCAGCATGCACATGCAGCCCCATGCAAGCCACGTCACCCCCTTCTCCCCAGACAGACCCCCCCTCCAGCATGCACACGCAGCCCCATGCAAGCATCATCACCCCCTTCTCCCCAGACAGACCCCCCCTCCAGCATGCACATGCAGCCCCATGCAAGCATCATCACCCCCTTCTCCCCAGGCAGACTCCCAGCTCCTGCATGAACATCCACTTACCTGATCTGTGACCCCAAAACCCACGATGACTCCCACAGCTTCCTCCTGTCTGCTCTGCTCTGCGGAGGAAGAGGCGCCGCCCCTTCTGATCACATGGGCATGACGTCACCACAGGTCCTTTAGCCTCCACTATACAGAGATCAGCGCTGTCAGGAAGAATCGCGGCCCCCACTGATGACATCACAGTCATGTGACCGGCGCGTTGTGACGTCACGGCACCACGTGAGCGCCAGCGTCCCTCGTGACCGGGAGCATACCACGTGGTCTGAATGGGGTATATATACCACTGTAGCGCGCTAATCGCCATTTTCTCGGGGCTGCAGGAGGGAAGTGAGGGGAAGGAGAGCAGCGGGGTGCGGCCTCCTGATGGCGCCCGAAGTGACCAGAAAATGAGCCACCACATCTAATAGCTCCCAATGAGTGCGGCCGGTTAGTGAGAGGCGCACACACTAGTATAGGCCGTGTGGAGTGAGTGGAGTGTGCAGGTGTGAATGTCTCTGGTGACTGACTCATTATGAAACCCCTACCCTTGGTACGCATGTGTTGTGCAGCCTTGTCAGGTAGTGTAGGTAGGAGGCAGAGTCAGGAGCGTCAGCGCCCAGTGGTGGCATCGCCTGTACTCCACTGTGCAGCAAGAGAAAGACGGTGTGCGCTCCAGTGTCACATGGAAAGCGCATGTACATACACGGTCACTGTAAACTGTGGCGCTTCTTTTCTTTTTTGGACTGGGAAACTTCTTGAAATAAAAATTCACTGATTTTTTTGCAAAGTATCTAGTAATTGTGTGCGATGGATTACACCCTTTCCTGTCCGCCACTGTGCACTTGGTCTGCACTCCACAGTAGGCAGCGTCTGTTAGTGGCGTTTACAGGTGCGACGCCGTGCGCCTAGTGGGTGTAGACAGGCTCTTACCCTACGTCCTCGGGGCAGAGTCTTGTGACCGTACACTAGCGCTGACTCAGCTGTGAACGGTGTGGCATCTGTGTTATGCGGTACCGTGGCTCTGTGAGGCTGGTTTCACACGTTGGTGTCTCCAGTAGAGTTGAGGGAAACAGGTCGGTCAGATTAAAAAATCGCCGACTTTCGCCGATCGAAACCCGACCATTAGAGTTGACTGAAACAGGTCGAAAAAATTCAAAAGTCGCCGACCTTAGTGTGAGGTCGGCCACGAGGTCGGTGACCAGAGCTCCAAACTCGCGTTTCAAAAGATGTTTTTCCGCCCTTTTTCAGCCAATCAGGAAGAACGGACACTGTGGGCAACGTGATGACATAGGCAGCGGTCACCACCATCTTGGAGAAGGGCATGCAAGTGATTGGCTTGCTTTGGGGGGTGTCACAGGGGGTATAAAAGGGCGTGCACGCCGACCGCCATGTTACTCATGCTGATCTCAGAATAGGGAGAGCTGCTGCTGATTCTGTAGGGAGAGCGTTAGGCAGGGAAGAAGACACCAAAAACTGCTTCTGCTGCTAGCGATTTTGCCTGTACAACACGCCAGTCACTGTGTGTGCAGTGCAAGTATCATAGTTATTAAGATTGAAGGGAGACTTTAAGTCCATCAGGTTCAACCCATATCTATCCTAACTTGTCCTAACATGTTGATCCAGAGGAAAGCAAAAAAAACCCCATGTGGCAAACAGTAAACTTCACATTGGGGAAAAAAATTCCTTCCCGACTCCACATACGGCAATCAGACTAGCTCCCTGGATCAACGCAATATTAAGGAGACTAGTGTATATACCCTATAATATACTTTTCAAGAAAGGCATCCAGTCCCTTCTTACATTTTAGTAGGGAATCACTCATTACAACATCATATGGCAGAGAGTTCCATAGTCTCACTGCTCTTACAGTAAAGAATCCGCGTCTGTGAGTATGCTTAAACCTTCTTTCCTCCAGACGTACAGGATGCCCCCTTGTCCCCGTCACAGGTCTAAGAGTAAAAAAATCATTATAAAGATCTTTGTACTGTCCCCGCATATATTTATACATTGTAATAAGATCACCCCTAAGAATAACCCCAGGTGTAATAGCCTGTCTTGGTATTGCAGACCCCCTAGTTCCCTAATAACCTTGGTCGCTCTTCTCTGCACCCGCTCCAGTTCAGCTATGTCTTTCTTTTACACCGGAGACCAAAACTGTACACAGTATTCTAAGTGTGGTCGCACTAGTGACTTATATAGAGGTAACATTATGTTCTCTTCATGAGCATCTAGGCCTCTTTTAATGCATCCCATTATTTTATTTGCCTTTGCAGCAGCTGCCTGACACTGGCCACTAAATGTGAGTTTGTCGTCCACCCATACACCCAGGTCCTTTTCAGTGACAGTTTTGCCCAGTGTTTTACAATTAAGCACATAATTATACATCTTGTTCGTTCTACCCAAGTGCATGACCTTACATTTATCCCCATTAAAGCTCATTTGCCATTTATCAGCCCAAGCTTCTAGTTTACATAAATCCTCCTGTAATATAAAATTATCCTCCTCTATATTGATTACCCTGCAGAGTTTAGTGTCATCTGCAAATATTTAAATTCTACTCTCTATGCCCCCTACAAGGTCATTAATAAATATGTTAAAAAGAAGCGGGCCCAAAACTGACCCCTGTGGTACCCCACTGCTAACCGTGACCCAGTCCGAGTGTGCTCCATTAATAACCACCCTTTGTTTCCTATCCCTGAGCCAGCTCTTAACCCATCTACACATATTTTCCCCTATCCCCATTGTTCTCATTTTATGTATCAACCTTTTGTGTGGCACCGTATCAAAAGCTTTTGAAAAGCCCATGTACACCATGTGGAGGCTATATTTTGCTGGATCAGCTGTGTTGGTTGTTAGGCTGCCTTATAAGGCATCCTGATAGCTGCATTGCTGTTTTCCCACTGCTCTGCAAACTGCATTTTTAAAAGCAATCCAGATTTTTTTTTTTGTCCTGGTGAGGTACTGAGCGTGCATTTTTTCTCACCATACAGCGGTGTACGCTCCAGTCCTCACACAGTACAGTGTAACGGCTGTTATCACGGCCACAGTGAAGCTATCTGTGTGCGACTCTGTAAGAATAAGTCGAGGACATGTTCCGTTCTTACAGACCTCCACCTTATAGTTTTGTCTAGTTTTCAAACAATTAAGTATATTTGCTGTTTGATCACATTCAAAACTATAGAGAGACAGCGTGTGTCAGTCCGTATACTTAAAAAACACGGAGCTTGACAATTTTACGTACACCGGACAGCCGTGTACGTGCACGCTCCTCTCTCAGTACCGTGTAACGGCTGTTATCACGGCCACAGTGAAGCTATCTGTGTGCGACTCTGTAAGAATAAGTCAAGGACTTGTTCCGTTCTTACAGACCTATACTCTAGGGAGATTCCTATTCTGCCCAATTCTATATACACCTTGTAGTTTGTCATACACTAGCCAATTTCTGCCTGTGACATAGCGCTGTGATATTCGCTGGGCCTCACACAATCCAACAGTGTCCAGACTCCACAAGTGTGTGCAGAAATTCAAAATTTCCATTATCCTATAGTGACATTTTTCACACCTGCGACATTGAGCCTGTGACATAGCGCTGTGATATTCGCTGGGCCTCACACAATCCAACAGTGTCCAGACTCCACAAGTGTGTGCAGAAATTCAAAATCTCCATTATCGTATAGTGACATTTTTCACACCTGCGACATCGAGCCTGTGACATAGCGCTGTGATATTCGCTGGGCCTCACACAATCCAACAGTGTCCAGACTCCACAAGTGTGTGCAGAAATTCAAAATCTCCATTATCCTATAGTGACATTTTTCACACCTGCGACATCGAGCCTGTGACATAGCGCTGTGATATTCGTTGGGCCTCACACAATCCAACAGTGTCCAGACTCCACAAGTGTGTGCAGAAATTCAAAATCTCCATTATCCTATAGTGACATTTTTCACACCTGCGACATTGAGCCTGTGACATAGCGCTGTGATATTCGCTGGGCCTCACACAATCCAACAGTGTCCAGACTCCACAAGTGTGAGCAGAAATTCAAGATCTCCCCTGTCCTATAGACACCTTGTACCTTGTTTTACATTACTATATAGTTTGTGGGATTTTGTGTACATTTTTACCAAAAATGAGGAAGGCAGGTGGAAGAGGCCGTGGAATTGGGCAGGGGTTGCCAGCTGGTAATGATGGTGTTGGTGGTGGATCTGATGGTAGTGGCAAAAGCAAAATAGGACTGAATGCAGGAGGTGTTGATCCCCGCGTAATCGTCTGGCTCCACAAGGCCTCGAAGGCTTAGTTTTCTAGGAGTTGGCAAACCGCTTTTAAAGCCAGAGCTTCAGGAAAAAGTTTTGGCTTACATTGCTGACTCAGCCTCCAGCTCTATCTCCTCCTCTTCTGAAGTTGTAAAAAATAAACACTGAGTCGTCATTGGAGGCTCATGTTCATGAACCACACCTTTCCTTGTGTCCTTCACCCCAACCAAGATTGAAGGATGACGCAGGCCATACTACTGATTACTCCATGGAGCTGTTTTCACATACCATGCCTGGGTTATCAAGTGAAATGGTGAATTACCCAAGCCAAGATGAATCTGACATGGAGTGCACTGATGCACAGCCACTGATAGATGATTCTGCTGGTACATTCACTCAGAGCACTACATTGTCCTCGCAGTGTACTGAGCCAGATTCTGACCCTGATGAGACTCAGGTGCCCCTTCCCGCAAACTATACCACCATACACGGTGACACAGAGGAAGGTGCACATGACATTGAAGAGGAGGTGATGGATGACCCAGTTGTTGACCCAGATTGGCATCCATTGGGGGAAGAGGGTGCTGCTTCCAATAGCTCAGATGAGGAGGAGGAGCATCCAGAGCAGACATCGACATCGCAACAGCTGTTATCTGGCAGGCCCGGAGCACTCCAAAGACAGGTTCCAAAAATCAAAAGAGTTGCTGGACAGCTTGTCCAGACAGTCAAAATAGGACAGCGTGCTAGGCCGCAAAATGTCTTCCAAAGTAGGAAGAGTGCAGTGTGGCACTTTTTTGAACAAAATCCTCATGATCAGGCCAAGGTTATCTGTAAGAAGTGCGCAAAGACCTTTAGCCGAGTGAAAAATTTGAATACCAGTTGCATGCTTAGACATTTAACCAGCATGCACTTGCAAGCGTGGACACAACACCAAACCTCAAGTACCACATGTGCAACTGATCACAAAGAAGGTAGTCAGCAACGCTACATTGTTTCCCCCACTGTAAGCCCACCGGTTAGCACAGCAGCAAATGTTGAGGTGTCGTTGCAAGGCCAAAGCAGTCAGGGAATCCCACTGTTATATCAACGAAAGACTGAATCTAGGCCATCAGAAAGAACACCAACTCCATCACCATCATCAACCCTCTCTCAGTCCGCCCTGTCCACCGCTAGTTCCACCATATGCAGCTCTCAAGTCCAGCTCACCCTCCCAGAGACTATGAGCAGGTCAAGAAAGTACTCAGTCTCTCATTCGCGTACACTGGGATAGAACGCCCACATTGCCAAACTAATCTCATTAGAGATGATGCCCTATCGGTTGGTGGAAAGCGCAGATTTCTGCAAACTCATGGCCTATGCAGTACCACGCTATGACCTACCCAGTCGCCACTTCTCTCGCAAAGCCATCCCAGCCCTCCACCATCATGTGAAAGACCGCATTGTCCATGCACTCAAGCAGTCAGTGAGTGGAAAGGTGCCCCTCACAACTGATGCATGGTCCAGTCGGCATGGCCAGGGCCGTTACGTGTCCATCACTGTGTACTGGGTTAATGTGGTGGATGCAGGGTCCACAGGGGACAGCGGTGGTGGGACAGTGCTGCCTAGCCCACGGTATAGGAAACAGTTGGCTGTAGGCGTTCAACCCTCCTCCTCCTCCAGAAGCGAAAGCTCGTCCACAGAGTGCAGTCGTACGAGCACTCCATCTGCAGCTGCCACTGTTGCACACGAGGTGTCCCCCTATCGAGCAGCTAGTGGAAAGCGTCAGCAGGCTGTGTTGCAGATGATGTGTTTGGGCGACAGACACACCGCGGAGGTGCTGGCCGAGTACTTTCAGCGACAAACTGAGTCATGGCTGGGCAGTATACATCTTGAGGCAGGCAAGGTAGTTAGTGATAACGGCCGTAATTTTGTGGCAGCCATAGTCCTTTCAAAACTCAGCCACATACCTTGCTTGGCTCACACCTTGAACCTGGTGGTGCAGTGCTTCCTCAATAATTATCCGGAGTTAACAGCCCTGCTCCAGAAGGTGCGAAGACTGTGCGCGCACATCCGCCGGTCGCCTGTACACTCCATTCGTATGCAGAAGCTGCAGCGATTGCTCCACCTTCCCAACCACCGCCTCATTATCGACATTGCAACAAGGTGGAACTCCACCCTGCACATGGTTGAGCGGCTGTGCGAACAGAGGCAGGCCATAATGCATTTGTGGGAGGATACACGGCCAGGCACTTTGAGAGCAGACATGGAGTTGACAGGTGTGCAGTGGTCGAAGCTGAAAGACCTCTGTAAAGTCCTTCAGTGTTTTGAGGAATGCACACGGCTGGTAAGCGCAGACGACGCCATCCTAAGCATGAGCATCCCACTTATGCGTCTGCTCATGCAAACTTTGACGCACCTTAAGGAGCAGGCGTCTGCAGCCAATGTTGACAAGGAGGGAATCCTTGATGACATTCAGCCATTGTCTGCTCAGGGACCTCTCCTGGACGAGGTGGAGGAAGAAGAGGAGGATGATGATGGGGATGATTACTTAGGGGAGGAGGATGCATCTTGTGGGGCAAGTGAAAATGTTGGCGTGGCTAGTTCTGGTACAGGGTTTGTGCGTGACTGGAGGGATGTGGATTTGCCAGAAAGTGCTCCTCCAACCAGCACTCGCAGTGCATCATTGACACCGGGAACATTGGCCCACATGTCAGATTGTCTTGCAGATCCTAAAAAGGGACCCCCGCATTGCCAAAATGATGAACGATGACGACTACTGGTTGGCCAGCATCCTGTATCCACGCTATAAAGGCAAATTACAAAACATCATGCCACAGGAGAACCTTGACCTAATATTGGCTAATAAACAAGCAACTCTGGTAAACCGGTTGGTTGAGGCATTCCCAGCACACAGCAGCGGTGATGGTTGTCACACGAGCCGTACGGGCCGGGGGCAGCTTGGCAGAGGTGTTCGTGGTGCACACAGCAGATGTGGCATTGGAGACAGGGGTGTTGGAGACAGGGGTTTCATGACAATGTTGTGGACTGATTTTTCAAGTACCGCTCACACAACTGGTAATACAGCATCGATGGAAAGTGACAGGAGACAGCAGTTGTCAACTATGGTTACAAACTACTTTTCCTCCCATATCGATGTTCTCCCACACAGGTCATTCCCCTTTGACTATTGGGCCGCTAAACTGGACACCTGGCCTGAATTGGCACAATATGCCTTACAGGAGCTCGCTTGCCCATCTGCAAGTGTGCTATCGGAAAGAGTCTTCAGTGCAGCTGGATCAATCCTGACAGAAAAAAGGACCCGTCTGTCAACCCAAAATGTGGATGATCTAACCTTCATTAAAATGAATCATGCATGGGTTTCCAAGGATTTTGTCCCACCTTCCCTTGATGACTCATAGGTTGCCAGAAAAATGGCTTGCTTTGGTTATCCTCCTATTCCGCGAACTTGACCTATTTCACCTTTTGCAGCAGCTGAATGACCCACATCTACATATGCCACTTTGTAAACCTCCCTAAGCAGATGCAAAGGCTGCCCCCATTGCACTCCCTTGCTGCTGTAAATAAATACTCTGCTTAAAGATGAAAAAATTGTGTTCTAGGGCAAATTTCAACAATGAAAGCAGGAATTCGACAAAGTCAGGGCTGTGTTCAGACATACGCAAGAAAGTTTTAACGGCCAATATTCCGTCCCTGTGCTGGATGGAGGTGTATAAGGCCTCAACATCCATAGTGACTAGCCACATGTCTCCATCAAGAGGCATACCATCTATTTTTCTCAGAATGTCCCCTGAATCCTTCACATAAGAGGGAAGATCAAATACTAGAGGTTTTAGATGAAAATCTAAATATTTTGAGATGGTTTCGGTTAAATTACCATTGCCCGAAACAATGGGGCGCCCAGGGGGTATGGAGGCATTTTTATGTATTTTAGGTATGAAGTAGATGCAAGCCATTTTTGGATAGAGTGGAATCAAGTGATCTCTAAGATCCTTAGCAATGTGTCCCTCATCGAAGGCTCGATCAAGAATGTCCTGTAGTTCCCCCTTAAATTTTAAAGTGGGATTGAAGGGGTTAATTTTTTATAACAGGTTTCGTTTCTGAGTTGCCGGAGGGCCTCTTTTTCATACATTTGGACCGGCCACACCACTACATTGCCCCCTTTGTCTGCCTGCTTTATAACAACTTCTTTAAGGTTCTTCAATTCTCGTAAAGCCTTCCTTTGTGCAAAGGTGAGATTATCTCTAGAGTCATATTGATTTAATTTGTCAAACTCTTTAGTGACGAGCCTGACAAAGAGATCGATGTGGGGATATAGATTGAGGGGAGGAAATTTCTTAGGAATGGGGGGTTGAAATTTGTCAATACCTGAGGCAGTGGTGGCGTGCTGGTTATTTTCCAATTCCTCAAGAATGGAGATGGCGCGTAATTCATCCTCAGACCAAATTTCACCAGCCTTCGGTTTATCATGCAGCTTCTTAAGAACTAATTTGCGAGCAAAGAGCTGGAGGTCTTTGGTTGCTAGGAAGGAGTCAAAATGAGAAGAAGGTGAAAAAGATAATCCTAGACTAAGTACTTCCAATTGGGAAGGAGTGAGGTTAATGGGAGATAAGTTAATTACCTGCGTTTTGGTGGAGGACTGAGAAGAGCGTTCAAGTGATTTCTGGGGAGTGTATCCCTTTTTGACAGCACCATTTTTTCTCAAATTATAAGCGCGCTGTTGTGCCTTACCACTTTCTCTTGAGGACACGGAAGAAATGGAGGAAGAGCGGGAAGATGAACGCTCACGCTTACCCCCAGAGGGCCATCTGTATAAGGTACCATTATTGAAATCCTTCAGGTGCCTTTGATATTTCTTAGTTTTAATTTCCTTTACTTCTTTTTCCCAAATTACAAATTGATTGTCCAAATCTTTATTAAAGATTTCAATTTCTGAAGAAGTTGAGTTGTCCAAAAGTTTTTGCCTTGTACAATCAATGTCTGAATCCAATTTCTCTAATGTTTTTTTATTATTACCTATAAGCAGTTCCATCAGTGATTTTGAACAGGTGGTACAGGCTTCTTCCCATCTAGTTCTAAACAAGGGGTCGTCAATAATATAGGAGGGCATTATGCGAACACGAAGTCCCCTCGGTATCAAATTTTTGGCCAAATATGTCTCTAATGAGGTCTTATTCCACCAAGTCCTGGTTCTTTTTTAAGACAGAATTTTAACGTATTCTTGAGCTCCGTTTTTTGGCTACTTTCATTAATTCCTGATTGTACAGTATCCCCACAAAAAACAGTATCAACGCAAGAGAGCCAGTTTTTATCTCTTGCTTTGTAATCCATCCTGACAAGTGAACTGTAAAAAATACAGTATAATAATCAATAATCAAAATTGAAAAAAGCCTAGGCAAAAGAAAGCTTCAAAACAAAATCATCCAAATAGAGAGAAGAAGCCATATCCAAAATATAAAAATTACACAATCTTTATTGAGTATGATTAAAATTGCACATGAAAATAATGGCCCCCACATAGCCCTGCAAAATGAATAATGGCCTCCACAGAGCCCTGAAAAATAAATAATGGCCCCCACATAGCCCTGCAAAATGTATAATAGCCCCTATGTTGTCTTTCAAAAAATGTAAAGGCCCCCACATAGCCCTGCAAACTGTATAGTAGTCCCCACAGAGCCCAGTAGATGGTATAAGGACCAGTTGATTTGGCAACAAAACCAAAAGTCTTGCGCTAAAAAGCTAAATAGAAAGATGAATCTCATATTTCAGCATGATAGTTCCCATAAGCATATCTCCAAATTAATAAAAAATGGCTTCACCAGAACAAGATCGGAGTTGTAGAATGGCCCAGCCAGACCCCAGATCTGAATCCGATTAAAAATCTGTGGGTGACCTGAAGAGGGCGCTGTACTCAGGAGATGCCCTCACAATATCACAGATTTGGAGCATTAATGCAAAGAATTGTGGAGGAAGATTGCCAATTCTAGATGTGCCATGCTGATAGACAACTACCCAAAAAGACGTAACACAATCATAAATTCAAAGTGTAATTCAATGAAGTGTTTGTTTAAGGGTTTGTATATTTCTTCAACCACATTATTTTAATTTTTGTTTTCCATCCAAAAAGATTTCAGCTTCTTTGCCAGTGGATTTGTGCAGATTACAGATCACCTTAAAAGTAAAAAAAAGTTCTAAAATGATTCTCCTTGCCATGATTTTTTTTAACATGATAAAAACCTGGCATTTTAACACCCGGTGTGTAGACTTTTTATATCCACTATAAGTCTTATTTTACCTTATTTAATCTAAATAATTTTAGTTCTATAAACATAAGAGAAAAGAGACTGCAATCTGTTCATGGCAGTTTATTTCATGCCGGTGCCCTGCTGTTGATTTGATGACCGGTTATGAAGTTCTGAACTTCTTGTGTTCAACTACCCCAGTGGACTTGATCAGGAGTAAAGTGGTCATCGGTGACAGCAGTAACGGCTTGTTCTTGATTCCGATACATCCGTCTTCTGTTATAACAACAACGGTGCGGTGTCTACGTCTATGACCTAGGAGAAGTCAATGTATAAATATAAATAATCAAAATTGAAAAAAGCCTAGGCAAAAGAAAGCTTCAAAACAAAATCATCCAAATAGAGAGAAGAAGCCATATCCAAAATATAAAAATTACACAATCTTTATTAAGTATGATTAAAATTGCACATGAAAATCAATGAAAATATAAAAAGTGGGTACTGTAAAAAATCACCACAACAAGAGGTAAAATACAAAGACGATGTATAAATTTTCTTGAAAAATACTGATCCAAGTATAAATTGATAAACATTTACTCATACAAGAACATACCAAAGTTATAAGTATAGACAATGGCTGCAAGAGTGCATATGCGCAAGTAATAACATGAATAAAGAGGTGAGATATCAAATGGCCAAAATGTGCCTGTGCAAAATATGGCAGAGTGAGATAAAGTGTTCAGTATATATTACCTCAAGTGGTGGGCAGGAGGGTCCCCGACGCGCGTTTCGCGGCTGCTTTCTCAAGGGGCGCAAAGAGGGGCTGCTGGATCGTCCTTTTATATCATAACCCAGCATTGGTGGTCAGCGTGTGACAGCGCTTCCGGTAGGCGGGCCAGGACAGAGCCGTCATGGGTAGGCGTCATGCCTTGCCGCGCCTCCTCACCGCCCGACGCGTCAGAGCAGGAAGGAGGCGGCGGCTGCATAGAGACGCGTCGCCATAGTGACGCCCCGGTCTGTACGCCAATGGAGCGCGTTCTGCTGCCACAGGAAAATGTAATGCTACAAAAACAGCGCTTAAAATAGAGTAAAAAGCTCCATTAGGATAGTGAGATGGCATAATTAGTTGAGCATAGGGCGTGGGAGCGGGACAGAAGAATTGCACAATTGCATGTGAAAGAGTGTAAATATGCACAAAAGGAATAAGATGTAAAAGGGTAAAGATGTGAAACCATATTAGAAAATTAGAAATGCAGCATTTTACATCTTCGAAGTGCAACATTGTATTAAAAGCAAAGTAATATAAATTGTGTATGAAGAATACATACATAAAAGGTATTAGGTGTAAACCATATTTCATAGACAATAAAACATATAAAAATGTGAAATGTACAAAATTTATCACATGACAAATTAATCAAAAAACCCTATCAAAGTGCGAAAAAAACCATAGTAAAATAGAAAGAAAATGAAAATAAAAATAAGAAAAAAGACATGAAGCGCAGGGACATCAGTTCAAGCTTGGAAAGGGACGAAGCCAGCTAGCATCTCTAAGATAAAATGGAAGCCATCTAAAAAATATTGAAAAGACAATGTTAAATATGCAATAAAAGAAAATAAAATAAAAATAATAAAAGAAAGATCGTGAAACGGAGCTACAGGAAGGAGGCAAAACTGATGACCTCATTAAGACCACTAGGCTGCAGTGATTTAACTTTGAAAATCCATCGCGCTTCTAGCTGCGCAAGGGATCTTCTCCAGTTCCCGCCCCTGACATCAATATGTATTTTGTCTATACCAAAGGCTTTCAATAGGTTAGCATTACAGTCGTGAATCTGTTTGAAATGACGTGGTATAGGTTTCAGGGAGGAGATATCCTGGATGTCTACAGCATTAATAATATCACGATAGTGCTCTCTGATTCTGGTCTTCAAAGGTCTTGATGTTAAACCTACGTAAATTTTGGGGCAGGGACAGTAGGCATAATATACCACCCCTATCGAATTACAGGTAATGTGCTGCGTGATGGAAAAATTCTTACCATCACTAGAGTGGAAGGTAGAAGTCCGTACCATATTGGGGCAAGAAATGCAGTCACCACAAGGAAAAAAGCCCCATGTGGGACCTTGGGATCCAAAAGCTTTTTCGGGAAGTAGTCCAGAGTGGTAACTGCGAACAATATGATCCTTGAGATTGGGTGATTTCCTATAAGTAACAGATGGGAAATCAAATAGATATTTTGCCAAGCCAGCATCCTCCTGTAGAATGGGCCAAAATTTCTTTAAGATATTTTGCATGCCTTGTGAGCTGGCATTATAAGTGGTTATGAACCTTACTTTCATTTCCTGTGTAGATTTACAATGCGGTTTCAAAAGCTCGTTACGGTCAGTTTTCTCAGCTGCTTTCAGACCTTTTTTGATACACCTTCGTGAATATCCTCTTTCAAGGAACCTATTAGATAAATCATTTACTTGTTCACTGAAATTTTCGGAGTTGGAACAAATCCGTTTAGCCCTGAGGAATTGGCCTTTAGGTATACTTTTAATAAGAGATGGCGGATGTGAAGATGACGCATGCAGAAGCGAGTTAGTGGCAGTATCTTTACGAAAAATATTGGTTTCCAGAAATCCACTTGGGGGGACAGAGATTTTAATATCAAGAAAGTCAATGAAGGTTTGACTGTATTTGCATGTGAGATTGATGTTCAACTTATTATTATTGAGAGTTTTAACAAAATCGAGGAGGTCCTGCTCAGAGCCCTGCCACACCATGAGAATGTCATCAATGTAGCGGGCCCAGAACAGGACCTCCTCGATGTGTGCCACAGGTTTAGTAAAAAAGATTTCACGCTCCCACATGCCCATAAAGAGGTTGGCATAAGCAGATGCAAAGGCTGCCCCCATTGCAGTCCCTTGCTGCTGTAAATAAATACTCTGCTTAAAGATGAAAAAATTGTGTTCTAGGGCAAATTTCAACAATGAAAGCAGGAATTCGACAAAGTCAGGGCTGTGTTCAGACATACGCAAGAAAGTTTTAACGGCCAATATTCCGTCCCTGTGCTGGATGGAGGTGTATAAGGCCTCAACATCCATAGTGACTAGCCACATGTCTCCATCAAGAGGCATACCATCTATTTTTCTCAGAATGTCCCCTGAATCCTTAACATAAGAGGGAAGATCAAATACTAGAGGTTTTAGATGAAAATCTAAATATTTTGAGATGATTTCAGTTAAATTACCATTGCCCGAAACAATGGGGCGCCCAGGGGGTATGGAGGCATTTTTATGTATTTTAGGTATGAAGTAGATGCAAGCCATTTTTGGATAGAGTGGAATCAAGTGATCTCTAAGATCCTTAGCAATGTGTCCCTCATCGAAGGCTCGATCAAGAATGTCCTGTAGTTCCCCCTTAAATTTTAAAGTGGGATTGAAGGGGTTAATTTTTTATAACAGGTTTCGTTTCTGAGTTGCCGGAGGGCCTCTTTTTCATACATTTGGACCGGCCACACCACTACATTGCCCCCTTTGTCTGCCTGCTTTATAACAACTTCTTTAAGGTTCTTCAATTCTCGTAAAGCCTTCCTTTGTGCAAAGGTGAGATTATCTCTAGAGTCATATTGATTTAATTTGTCAAACTCTTTAGTGACGAGCCTGACAAAGAGATCGATGTGGGGATATAGATTGAGGGGAGGAAATTTCTTAGGAATGGGGGGTTGAAATTTGTCAATACCTGAGGCAGTGGTGCCATGCTGGTTATTTTCCAATTCCTCAAGAATGGAGATGGCGCGTAATTCATCCTCAGACCAAATTTCACCAGCCTTCGGTTTATCATGCAGCTTCTTAAGAACTAATTTGCGAGCAAAGAGCTGGAGGTCTTTGGTTGCTAGGAAGGAGTCAAAATGAGAAGAAGGTGAAAAAGATAATCCTAGACTAAGTACTTCCAATTGGGAAGGAGTGAGGTTAATGGGAGATAAGTTAATTACCTGCATTTTGGTGGAGGACTGAGAAGAGCGTTCAAGTGATTTCTGGGGAGTGTATCCCTTTTTGACAGCACCATTTTTTCTCAGATTATAAGCGCGCTGTTGTGCCTTACCACTTTCTCTTGAGGACACGGAAGAAATGGAGGAAGAGCGGGAAGATGAACGCTCACGCGTACCCCCAGAGGGCCATCTGTATAAGGTACCATTATTGAAATCCTTCAGGTGCCTTTGATATTTCTTAGTTTTAATTTCCTTTACTTCTTTTTCCCAAATTACAAATTGATTGTCCAAATCTTTATTAAAGATTTCAATTTCTGAAGAAGTTGAGTTGTCCAAAAGTTTTTGCCTTGTACAATCAAAGTCTGAATCCAATTTCTCTAATGTTTTTTTTATTATTACCTATAAGCAGTTCCATCAGTGATTTTGAACAGGTGGTACAGGCTTCTTCCCATCTAGTTCTAAACAAGGGGTCGTCAATAATATAGGAGGGCATTATGCGAACACGGAGTCCCCTCGGTATCAAATTTTTGGCCAAATATGTCTCTAATGAGGTCTTATTCCACCAAGTCCTGGTTCTTTTTTAAGACAGAATTTTAACGTATTCTTGAGCTCCGTTTTTTGGCTACTTTCATTAATTCCTGATTGTACAGTATCCCCACAAAAAACAGTATCAACGCAAGAGAGCCAGTTTTTATCTCTTGCTTTGTAATCCATCCTGACAAGTGAACTGTAAAAAATACAGTATAATAATCAATAATCAAAATTGAAAAAAGCCTAGGCAAAAGAAAGCTTCAAAACAAAATCATCCAAATAGAGAGAAGAAGCCATATCCAAAATATAAAAATTACACAATCTTTATTGAGTATGATTAAAATTGCACATGAAAATAATGGCCCCCACATAGCCCTGCAAAATGAATAATGGCCTCCACAGAGCCCTGAAAAATAAATAATGGCCCCCACATAGCCCTGCAAAATGTATAATAGCCCCTATGTTGTCTTTCAAAAAATGTAAAGGCCCCCACATAGCCCTGCAAACTGTATAGTAGCCCCCACAGAGCCCAGTAGATGGTATAAGGACCAGTTGATTTGGCAACAAAACCAAAAGTCTTGCGCTAAAAAGCTAAATAGAAAGATGAATCTCATATTTCAGCATGATAGTTTCCATAAGCATATCTCCAAATTAATAAAAAATGGCTTTACCAGAACAAGATCGGAGTTGTAGAATGGCCCAGCCAGACCCCAGATCTGAATCCGATTAAAAATCTGTGGGTGACCTGAAGAGGGCGCTGTACTCAGGAGATGCCCTCACAATATCACAGATTTGGAGCATTAATGCAAAGAATTGTGGAGGAAGATTGCCAATTCTAGATGTGCCATGCTGATAGACAACTACCCAAAAAGACGTAACACAATCATAAATTCAAAGTGTAATTCAATGAAGTGTTTGTTTAAGGGTTTGTATATTTCTTCAACCACATTATTTTAATTTTTGTTTTCCATCCAAAAAGATTTCAGCTTCTTTGCCAGTGGATTTGTGCAGATTACAGATCACCTTAAAAGTAAAAAAAAGTTCTAAAATGATTCTCCTTGCCATGATTTTTTTTAACATGATAAAAACCTGGCATTTTAACACCCGGTGTGTAGACTTTATATCCACTATAAGTCTTATTTTACCTTATTTAATCTAAATAATTTTAGTTCTATAAACATAAGAGAAAAGAGACTGCAATCTGTTCATGGCAGTTTATTTCATGCCGGTGCCCTGCTGTTGATTTGATTGCCGGTTATGAAGTTCTGAACTTCTTCTGTTCAACTACCCCAGTGGACTTGATCAGGAGTAAAGTGGTCATCGGTGACAGCAGTAACGGCTTGTTCTTGATTCCGATACATCCGTCTTCTGTTATGACAACAACGGTGCGGTGTCTACGTCTATGACCTAGGAGAAGTCAATGTATAAATATAAATAATCAAAATTGAAAAAAGCCTAGGCAAAAGAAAGCTTCAAAACAAAATCATCCAAATAGAGAGAAGAAGCCATATCCAAAATATAAAAATTACACAATCTTTATTAAGTATGATTAAAATTGCACATGAAAATCAATGAAAATATAAAAAGTGGGTACTGTAAAAATCACCACAACAAGAGGTAAAATACAAAGACGATGTATAAATTTTCTTGAAAAATACTGATCCAAGTATAAATTGATAAACATTTACTCATACAAGAACATACCAAAGTTATAAGTATAGACAATGGCTGCAAGAGTGCATATGCGCAAGTAATAACATGAATAAAGAGGTGAGATATCAAATGGCCAAAATGTGCCTGTGCAAAATATGGCAGAGTGAGATAAAGTGGTCAGTATATATTACCTCAAGTGGTGGGCAGGAGGGTCCCCGACGCGCGTTTCGTGGCTGCTTTCTCAAGGGGCGCAAAGCGGGGCTGCTGGATCATCCTTTTATATCATAACCGAGCATTGGTGGTCAGCGTGTCACAGCGCTTCCGGTAGGCGGGCCAGGACAGAGCCGTCATGGGTAGGTGTCATGCCTTGCCGCGCCTCCTCACCGCCCGACGCGTCAGAGCAGGAAGGAGGCGGCGGCTGCATAGAGACGCGTCGCCATAGTGACGCCCCGGTCTGTACGCCAATGGAGCGCGTTCTGCTGCCACAGGAAAATGTAATGCTACAAAAACAGCGCTTAAAATAGAGTAAAAAGCTCCATTAGGATAGTGAGATGGCATAATTAGTTGAGCATAGGGCGTGGGAGCGGGACAGAAGAATTGCACAATTGCATGTGAAAGAGTGTAAATATGCACAAAAGGAATAAGATGTAAAAGGGTAAAGATGTGAAACCATGTTAGAAAATTAGAAATGCAGCATTTTACATCTTCGAAGTGCAACATTGTATTAAAAGCAAAGTAATATAAATTGTGTATGAAGAATACATACATAAAAGGTATTAGGTGTAAACCATATTTCATAGACAATAAAACATATAAAAATGTGAAATGTACAAAATTTATCACATGACAAATTAATCAAAAAACCCTATCAAAGTGCGAAAAAAACCATAGTAAAATAGAAAGAAAATGAAAATAAAAATAAGAAAAAAGACATGAAGCGCAGGGACATCAGTTCAAGCTTGGAAAGGGACGAAGCCAGCTAGCATCTCTAAGATAAAATGGAAGCCATCTAAAAAATATTGAAAAGACAATGTTAAATATGCAATAAAAGAAAATAAAATAAAAATAATAAAAGAAAGATCGTGAAACGGAGCTACAGGAAGGAGGCAAAACTGATGACCTCATTAAGACCACTAGGCTGCAGTGATTTAACTTTGAAAATCCATCGCGCTTCTAGCTGCGCAAGGGATCTTCTCCAGTTCCCGCCCCTGACATCAATATGTATTTTGTCTATACCAAAGGCTTTCAATAGGTTAGCATTACAGTCGTGAATCTGTTTGAAATGACGTGGTATAGGTTTCAGGGAGGAGATATCATGGATGTCTACAGCATTAATAATATCACGATAGTGCTCTCTGATTCTGGTCTTCAAAGGTCTTGATGTTAAACCTACGTAAATTTTGGGGCAGGGACAGTAGGCATAATATACCACCCCTATCGAATTACAGGTAATGTGCTGCGTGATGGAAAAATTCTTACCATCACTAGAGTGGAAGGTAGAAGTCCGTACCATATTGGGGCAAGAAATGCAGTCACCACAAGGAAAAAAGCCCCATGTGGGACCTTGGGATCCAAAAGCTTTTTCGGGAAGGAGTCCAGAGTGGTAACTGCGAACAATATGATCCTTGAGATTGGGTGATTTCCTATTAGTAACAGATGGGAAATCAAATAGATATTTTGCCAAGCCAGCATCCTCCTGTAGAATGGGCCAAAATTTCTTTAAGATATTTTGCATGCCTTGTGAGCTGGCATTATAAGTGGTTATGAACCTTACTTTCATTTCCTGTGTAGATTTACAATGCGGTTTCAAAAGCTCGTTACGGTCAGTTTTCTCAGCTGCTTTCAGACCTTTTTTGATACACCTTCGTGAATATCCTCTTTCAAGGAACCTATTAGATAAATCATTTACTTGTTCACTGAAATTTTCGGAGTTGGAACAAATCCGTTTAGCCCTGAGGAATTGGCCTTTAGGTATACTTTTAATAAGAGATGGCGGATGTGAAGATGACGCATGCAGAAGCGAGTTAGTGGCAGTATCTTTACGAAAAATATTTTTTTCCAGAAATCCACTTGGGGGGACAGAGATTTTAATATCAAGAAAGTCAATGAAGGTTTGACTGTATTTGCATGTGAGATTGATGTTCAACTTATTATTATTGAGAGTTTTAACAAAATCGAGGAGGTCCTGCTCAGAGCCCTGCCACACCATGAGAATGTCATCAATGTAGCGGGCCCAGAACAGGACCTCCTCGATGTGTGCCACAGGTTTAGTAAAAAAGATTTCACGCTCCCACATGCCCATAAAGAGGTTGGCATAAGCAGATGCAAAGGCTGCCCCCATTGCAGTCCCTTGCTGCTGTAAATAAATACTCTGCTTAAAGATGAAAAAATTGTGTTCTAGGGCAAATTTCAACAATGAAAGCAGGAATTCGACAAAGTCAGGGCTGTGTTCAGACATACGCAAGAAAGTTTTAATGGCCAATATTCCGTCCCTTTGCTGGATGGAGGTGTATAAGGCCTCAACATCCATAGTGACTAGCCACATGTCTCCATCAAGAGGCATACCATCTATTTTTCTCAGAATGTCCCCTGAATCCTTCACATAAGAGGGAAGATCAAATACTAGAGGTTTTAGATGAAAATCTAAATATTTTGAGATGATTTCAGTTAAATTACCATTGCCCGAAACAATGGGGCGCCCAGGGGGTATGGAGGCATTTTTATGTATTTTAGGTATGAAGTAGATGCAAGCCATTTTTGGATAGAGTGGAATCAAGTGATCTCTAAGATCCTTAGCAATGTGTCCCTCATCGAAGGCTCGATCAAGAATGTCCTGTAGTTCCCCGTTAAATTTTAAAGTGGGATTGAAGGGGTTAATTTTTTATAACAGGTTTCGTTTCTGAGTTGCCGGAGGGCCTCTTTTTCATACATTTGGACCGGCCACACCACTACATTGCCCCCTTTGTCTGCCTGCTTTATAACAACTTCTTTAAGGTTCTTCAATTCTCATAAAGCCTTCCTTTGTGCAAAGGTGAGATTATCTCTAGAGTCATATTGATTTAATTTGTCAAACTCTTTAGTGACGAGCCTGACAAAGAGATCGATGTGGGGATATAGATTGAGGGGAGGAAATTTCTTAGGAATGGGGGGTTGAAATTTGTCAATACCTGAGGCAGTGGTGCCATGCTGGTTATTTTCCAATTCCTCAAGAATGGAGATGGCGCGTAATTCATCCTCAGACCAAATTTCACCAGCCTTCGGTTTATCATGCAGCTTCTTAAGAACTAATTTGCGAGCAAAGAGCTGGAGGTCTTTGGTTGCTAGGAAGGAGTCAAAATGAGAAGAAGGTGAAAAAGATAATCCTAGACTAAGTACTTCCAATTGGGAAGGAGTGAGGTTAATGGGAGATAAGTTAATTACCTGCGTTTTGGTGGAGGACTGAGAAGAGCGTTCAAGTGATTTCTGGGGAGTGTATCCCTTTTTGACAGCACCATTTTTTCTCAAATTATAAGCGCGCTGTTGTGCCTTACCACTTTCTCTTGAGGACACGGAAGAAATGGAGGAAGAGCGGGAAGATGAACGCTCACGCGTACCCCCAGAGGGCCATCTGTATAAGGTACCATTATTGAAATCCTTCAGGTGCCTTTGATATTTCTTAGTTTTAATTTCCTTTACTTCTTTTTCCCAAATTACAAATTGATTGTCCAAATCTTTATTAAAGATTTCAATTTCTGAAGAAGTTGAGTTGTCCAAAAATTTTTTTGCCTTGTACAATCAATGTCTGAATCCAATTTCTCTAATGTTTTTTTATTATTACCTATAAGCAGTTCCATCAGTGATTTTGAACAGGTGGTACAGGCTTCTTCCCATCTAGTTCTAAACAAGGGGTCGTCAATAATATAGGAGGGCATTATGCGAACACGGAGTCCCCTCGGTATCAAATTTTAATGATATGTATGTGATGGTTTATCTATGGATCTGTCCCTTATATTATTTGTATTATTTGTTTGGTTATACACATGTCCCCATATTTTTCTATTTTTTTTTTCACCTTTCTTTATTTCTTTTATTTTATTTATTTACTTATTCCAGTTTTGGTTTGTCCGCTTTATATTACCCCTTTTGTAGGTGCCACATATCAGTTTATTGATATCACTTGGCCTTTTATCTCCTTATCTATCTTTCTATATGCCCACAATTGCAATGGCGGATAGGGTTCTCCTCCCTTATTGCGCTTGCGCGTTGTTCCGCCTGCTTGGTGATCGCCTCCGCCCCCTGGCCTGCCGGACCACGTGGGGCCCGCGTGTTTCCTGGCAAGTACCGGGGGCGGGACGATGCAGGGCATGATGGACGCGTGCGCGCACCTATCACTTAGTGGCTGGCGCTGTATTTATACCTCACACGTCAACGTAGCTAGCCACGCCCCCTGAGGAAGGAGCCGAGCGCTCCGAAACGCGCGTCGGGGTCTGGTCACTTCACGTCTCCCTGCTTCCTCCAGGTAATCTATGCCATCATGTGTATGGCGATTTTGCTAACATCTCTTCATGAAAGCAGATGATTCCCCTTAGTTATGCAGATGGTTCTTGACACTGTTCGCATATTTCACCTATTACTGCATATTCATATGTACATGTTGTGCCCTAGTCCCCATAAGGGATGATCTATGCTATTAAAGCGCTACCTTCCTTAGTTATGGCATTCCATGTGCATGGCTCTATAGCTTGATAATATGCTCTAAATAGATTTTTGCTACATCTTTGTTAGGGGAACATCGCTTAATGAATGCACTTATGGGATATTTTCCCTCCTTATATATCTAATTATTCTTATTCCCTGGAGTATCTTGGTGACGTAATTGGCCGCTATTGCCATTTGTATGCCATAAATTGTTGGCTTTTCCTCCCCACCTGATCATTTTCTGGTCTATGTCTTATATATTTATATTAATAAAGTACTTTCTTTTAATGGACATTTATGACTGTTGTGCCTTCCTTCTTGTAACTCCCAGCATGGCCTGGTGGCCATCCAGTAACCTGGAGTGCCAAAGGTTGCTGATCCCTGTTCCACAGAATTTTTTTTTTTTGTCATGTACATTAATGATGAACGAGCCTGTTCGGATAAGGTGTTATCCAAGCATGCACATGTCCTAATCAAGTATTTTCGGTGCGCTCGAGTCTGTTTGACAGCTGCAACGTGGGGGAGATTGCCTATTTTTTAGGCAATCCCTGCATGTGTTGCAGCCGCGGCGACTCTAGCATAGTATTAGAGCACGCCAAAATGCTCAATTCCTGATCTCTTTCTCTCTCACAATCTTGCCTTCTTCAGCCTTGCAGAAACATGGCTGACACCATCCAACACCGCCTCCCCTGCTGCGCTGTGCTGTGTTACGGCAGCCTCAATTTCACCCAAACTCCTTGCCCCGGCAACACACACGGTGGAGGAATGGGCCTTTTCCTTTCTTCAAACTTCACCTTTAACCCAATCCCACCTCTTCCCTCCCTTATCCTCACCTCTTTTGAAGTCCACTCTGTCCGCATCTACTCTCGCTCCAACCTCCAAGTGGCCATCATATACCGACCTATGGGCCCGGCCACTGCCTTTATTGACCAATTCTCTACCTGGCTTCTTCACTTTCTTTCCACTGACATCCCCACTATCATCGCGGGTGACTTCAACATCCCTACTGATGTCGAGGTAGCTATTTTGGGAGGGCTAAATTAACCCTTCACGGTTGATCCAGTGATTTCCAAATTATTCCACAGTGTTGCTAGCAACTCAAATGACCACACGGAGACGGGGGTCTCTGTACGGGAGGATTGAGGCAGATCACTAAGCCCCTTTATTTTAGTCACTTCTTTTATAACATTTTGCTTAATTATGCAAGGATCTCAACTACCAATAACATCATGGTAATGCTTCACTTTGTAAGCCAATAATATTGCAAGAAAACCGGAACTGCATATATGTCCGTACCTAAATAGCGTAGAAAGTAGTATAATGGCATATTCTTCAGAGTTTTACACCCCCGCCTCCCTTATCTTGCACCTGATGAGAACAGTCTGGTTTCATGACAGCCCATGCCAATTACAAAAATTTATCTTACAGCAACAAAAATGGAGAAACGAAACCTTCACAGAATGGAGAAAACGAAACTTCAGCTTTGATTTTAGTTTTAACCCTTCACACTGACATCCTTCAGTCGGCAGCCTCCAAACTCCTGTCCCTTACATCATCTTTTGGACTTAGTGGTCCTCCTCAGCCACCCACACAGATGGACATACATTGGACCTGGTCTTCACCCGTCTCTGCTCTCTATCTAACTTCACCACCTCCCCTCTCCCTCTATCTGACCACCATCTACTCACTTTCTCATCCCTGTCCTCCTCACCTGTCACTCATGTCCAGTAACATGCGAACCCTGCAGAAACCTTGCACACCTAGACACCCACACGCTCTCTGACTCTGTTCTGCCACTGACATCCATATCCTCACTCCACGACACAGACGGTGCCACTGCTTTCTACAATGCCACTCTCGAATCAGCTATTGACACGGTCGCCCCTCTTGTTCATGGCAGAGTGCGATGTATCATTAGACAACCCTGGCACAATAACATCACTAAAAAACTCCGGCAAGTGTCCAGGATTGCAGAACGGTGCTGGAAGAAAACAAATTTGCAAGATGACTTCACTGCATTCACACAGACAACACTCACTTTCAGATCTGCCCTCACCTCTGCTAAACAGGCCTACTTCACAATCCTCATATTTTCCTCATCCTACAATCCCAAACAGTTATTCAAAACTTTTAACTCCCTCCTCCACCCACCACTGCCCCCTCCAACCTCCCTCATCTCTGCCGAGGACTTTGCCACACACTTCAAAAACAAGATCGACCAAACAAGGCAAGTCTTCTTTGTTCAACCACCACAACCCCTTTTTATACCAGACCAATGCCCAAAAACACAATACCTCCCTATCTAACATCACTGTAGGGGAGCTTAATTGTCTCCTCTCCAAATCGCACTTCACCACTTATGCACTCGACTCCATCCCATCCCACCTCCTTCCCAACCTCGCCACCACTCTTATCCCATCCCTAACCCACCTCGTCAACCTATCACTAACTTCTGGTATCTTCCTTTCTGCTTTCAAGCATGCCACAATCACACCAATCCTTAAAAAGCCAAACCTTGACCCAACCGCTATGTCCAGCTATCGCCCAATATCGTTGCTCCCATTCGCTTCTAAACTCCTGGAGCAGCACGTCCACGCTGAACTTTCCTCCCACCTCTCATCTAACCTGCTCTTTGATAATTTCCAATTTGGTTTCTGTCCCCATCATTCCACTGAGACAGCCCTGACCAAAATTACTAACGACCTACTCAGCCAAAGCTAATACAATACTCTACTCCTCCTTCTAGACCTGTCCTCTGCTTTCGATACAGTTGACCACTGTCTCCTACTACAGATCCTCTCTTCCTTTGGCATCAAAGACCTTGCCCTATCCTGGATCTCCTCATACCTCTCCAACCGCACATTCAGCGTCTCCCACTCCCACACCACCTCCTCATCCCACCCTCTCTCTGTTGGAGTCCCCCAAGGCTCTGTTCTAGGACCCCTACTCTTCTCAATTTATACCCTTGGCCTGGGGCAACTCATAAAGTCCCATGGATTCCAGTACCACCTTTATGCTGATGATACTCAGATCTACCTCTCTGGCCCAGACATCACCCTCTGCTCTCCAGAATCCCGGAGTGTCTATCAGCCATATCCTCCTCCTTCTCCTCTCGCTTCCGCAAACTCAAAGTGGACAAATCTGAACTCCTCATCTTTCCTCCATCTCGCAGATCTTCCTTACCTGATCTATCTATCACAATTAATGACATCACGCTTTCCCCCGTCCCTTCCTCAACCCTCAATCTACTAAAATGCTTGTGCACGCCCTCATCTCCCGCCTCGACTACTGCAACATCCTTTTCTGTGGTCTCCCTGCTAACACCCTCGCATCTCTCCAGTCCATCCTTAACTCTGCTGCCCGACTAATTCATCTTTCTCCTCGCTACTCCTCTGCTTCTCCCCTCTGCAAATCTCTTCACTGGCTCCCATTCCCTCAGCGTATCCAGTTCAAATTACTAATACTGACCTACAAGGCCATCTACAACCTGTCTCCTCCATATGTCTCTGAATTAATCTCCCGATATCTTCGCTCATGTAATCTCCGATCCTCCCAAGACCTCCTTCTCTCCTCCACACTTATTCGCTCTTCACCCAACCGCCTCCAAGACTTCTCCCGAATAGCCCCCATCCTCTGGAATTCTTTGCCCCAACCACATTCGGATCCATCAGACAGAACCTGAAAACCCATCTCTTCAAGAAAGCCTACAGCCTGCAATGATCCCCGCTACCTCCTCACCACTACCGGAGATATCAACTCACCATCACTGGAGCTGCTGCAGCCCCCCAACCTACTGTCTCCTTCCCCACCATCCTGTAGCATGTAAGCCCAAAAGGGCAGGGTCCTCTCTCCCCTCTGTATCAGTCTGTGATTGTTAGTTTGTTTACTGTAAGTGATATCTGTAATTTGTATGTAACCCCTTCTCATGTACAGCACCATGGAACCATTGGTGCTATATTAATAATTAGCACTTGAGCATGCTCAGAGAACACCTTATCCAAGCATGCTCACTCATCACTAATGTCCATCAGTGTAATTACCCCCTGGGGAATAGGGGGCTCCTATACGAGCGTGCAGCATTTATCCCCATCATGCAGAACATACCCCTTGTCATGATCGCTGCTGGATCATGACAGATAAAAGCGCAAATAACCTTTTTTTTTTTCTTTGAGCTGTTTTGCTCAGAGATAGTTTGGCCCCCCGGTGGCCAGCATGGTCATTGCACTGGTGTTTTTGATAGTTTTTGCCCCGGTGGCCAGTATGGTCATTGCACTGTATTTTTGGTTCTAGTTTGCCCCCGGTGGTGGTGGATGCAACTGCACGGGAATCACTAACAGGTGTGTTTCCTCAATAAAGGTGTGTCAGTAGTGTTCACTCACGTTGGTGATGTTATTGTTAGTGTGTTCCAAGCAGCCTGGGTGGAGGAAGGAGCTGGAGGAGAGTCCTGGAGTGGCAGCTATGGTGTCAGCAAGGAGTTCTTGGAGGGCATGGTGGAGTGGTAGTTATGGTGCCAGTGAAGAATGCCTGCAAAGCTTGGTGGAGTGGCAGTTATGGTGTAGCGCTGCACTCAGTTTGCTGGACTCTGTCGCTGGAAAGCTACACTCAGGTGCTGGACTCGGTTGCTGGACAGTTGCACTCAATTGGTGCTGGACTCTGTGGCTCCAAGGTGGCAGCCTAGCGTTGGACGCTGTTGCTAAAGTGGCACCCAGGTGTTGGACACGGTCAGAGGGGATTTCCTTGTCGCTCTGACAGAGGGGTGGCAGCTATTCAGGAGGAAAGCAGCATTCTGATGGTGGACTCTGTTGCCAGGAGCAAGTGCAACAGAGTAAAGCTAAGTTGTGTTCCCTGTTTGTGTTTTTTCTTGGTGTGTATTAGTGCAGCGGTGGGGCCAGTGCCTGCACCACCCAGCTCCCTAGCAAGGGATAGGTGTAGGGTGTGTCAGGGTCACAGGTTCCTGATCGTCACCCGGTGCGGAACCGGCATAGGGAACGCTAGGAGCGTTAGGGACACTGACTCAGGGGAGTGCAGGAGGTCTCCAAGTCCCTGTTCCCTATCGCAGGGCCCACCATTGTAACTGTTTCCCCTTTTCCCCTATGTCTTGTTGTATCAGTTACCGGCCTGCGAGTCGTGTCACACAGGACATTTACATGTGCCGTGTCCTGTTGTATTAGTTACCGGCCTGAGGGCCGCATCACTCAGGACGGGGCACATGACACCCCTGACTTCGTGGCAGTGATGCTCGGTGGGCACCCCCCCAACCCATGAATGGTTACCCACTCCGTTCCACCACTCCAGAGCTGAACTCTCAATCCCCACACGCATGTATTGGTATTTTAAATAAAACTACATATATATATATATATAGAATCATAGAATCGTAGAGTTGGAAGGGACCTCCTGGGCCATCTGGTCCAACCCCCTGCTCAAAGCAGGATTCGCTAAATCATCCCAGTCAGATGTCTGTCCAGCCTCTGTGTGAAGACATCCATTGAAGGAGAACTCACCACTTATCATGGCAGCTTGTTCCACTCATTGATCACTCTAACTGTAAAAAAGTTTTTTCTAATATCTAATGTGTCTCCTCCCATTCAGTTTCATCCCATTGCTTCTAGTCTTTCCTTGTGCAAATGAGAATAAAGTTGATCCTTCTACAATGTGACAGCCCTTTAGATATTTGTAGACAGCTATAATCAAATTTTAATTAAATCTGTAATGATATGGTATACATAATTTTATTTATTTTTATTTTTTTCCTATCTTTGCTAAAAATCATAAAATTAAAGTAAAGTTTTATATATTTTTACTTATTACATTTGTACGATGTTTTTTATTTTTCCATTTTAATATTTTAGACTTTTTGTTTTAGAAAATTAAATATGACCCGTGCTCAAGGACACCCAAAGTACAAAAAAAAGCCACATTAACTTAAAACTTGAAAGAGGGGTGAACCCCCCCCCGGGGGTGTAAGCTGTTAACTGTTAGCTGTTATTGTTTTTAATTTTATTATTGTTTTTAATTTAATACTAAAAAACATTTTTCTTTTAATTGGTGTTCTATGCATTTTCCTGTTTAAGTGCCCCTGATGAAGGCTTAGCGCCGAAACGTGCATTGGGGCAGGGCATCTATCCCAGGAGACCAGGACTAATTTATACAGCACACTTTGCAAGTTATATATTACTTATGGTTTTGATATTGTTTATGGGATATTGTTCTTCTGGTCAGCAGACATACAGATCTTTTTTTGACACCTTTTGCGGTTTTTACACTTGTATGGTCTGCATAGGCATACTGACACTCATTTTTGAATTACACTGGGCACATTTGTATTTAATGATCCACTTATGTTATAAGAGCACTGATTTTTTTGCATTGCACATTTATTATAAACAGTAGCGTAGCTAGCAGGGGGGCAGAGGGGGTGGTCGCCCCGGGCCCCTTGCTCTGAGGGGGCCCACCCACACCCAGAGCTTCTGCCACTGTTAACCATGTCGGCGTGTGCAGCTCACTGATGTAGTTAAGCTTCTCTGGATAGTGCAGGGACACTATACCTTTAAGCTTCCTCCAGCAAACTGTAGACACGCCCACACTGCTCCCTGTGTGTCTGTGTAGAAAAATATATATATATATATATATATATCTTCTTGCACGGTTGAGAATCAAAAGTAAAAGCAATGTTGAATTGAGGATAAAATAAATCTTGTTTTTAATTGTTCATTTCAAAAAGTGATTACAAAAATGAAGAAAAGTAAGTTCATGACATGCAATAATTATTTGAAGAGAAAACGAGCATTGTTCTTACATATAGTCTTGAGCAGCTGTGTTGTCCGGGTGTTCGAGAGTCTCAAGGGATATGAGATCTACTGAACAAGAGTTAGGCCGGCTTTATATACTATTCTGACCTATAAACTACAACCACATATGGTGGCTTGCCTCTATGTTCATAACTTCTTCCATATTAAGTGAACCCTAGTTATTTTAACAATATGCATACAGTTATTTATGCATTACCTTAGTCTGAGATATTTAAGTCTAAAGTCTGAGATCTTTAGAACCATTCATTATCTCTAAATAGTCACATTTTGACAGCTTTACAAGAGACCTGTAGACATTTGACAAGAGAGACAGCTGTGTGAGCCAAGGAATCCAGAACAACTCAGTCACTTCTCTAAAGTAAGCAGAGCCTCTGCTAGCTGGACTCTGTATATTTTTTATTATAGAAATACTGATATTTTACAGTCCCCCCTGGTTATGATTTGAAACATATCATAATCAATCCTAACTCATTCTCTCACCATTCGTATCACATTCATTCTTTATTCTGAAAACCTTGTATCACCATCTGCCCTGAATGTCATCTGAATTTTCAAACCTATTGTAAAAACAAAAATTAGATCAGAGAGTTATATTTTTTTCGTTTTAACATCTCTCTTAAAATATCATCTTCCTTTTTCATTTCTATCTTTATATTCTTATAAATTCTCCTAATTTTACACATAATAATTATTTGATATATTATACACAGCAAAACTATGATAAATAAAATAACGATCGGATTAGACAATACATTTCCTGCTGCCATTTTCGCTGAAGACTGTGACCAACTAGTTACAGATTTTCCTAAATTTCTCCACCAAGATGAGCCTGACATACTCGTCCATTCATGTTCAATATCATTTAGATTACCTTGTTCATGTCTAAATACAATTTCAGCTTCTTTTAATTGTTTTGTCAGCAGATTTAATAAACCCTTGTCTTTTTTTATCTCATTTGTCCACAAATCCCAAGGGAATTTATTGACTTGTGACAAATTGAACTGGATCGGAAGGATTTTCAGACGTCTTGAGCCTGTTGACGTAATATTAATACTTCCTTCCTTCTTTGTGAGAGTTTTAACATTTCCCTCAATACAATATAAACCCATTGTCAGATTTTCGACATGTACACAAGATGAGAAGAATGCAGAAACTGCTTCTTTTCCTGACATGACTTGGAAACAAGTTTTGTTAGCGCTTACTGGTGTCACCAAGTCATGTATCGTGTGGACATTCTCAACTCTGGCATGACAAGAAGTATGATTATGGAAACATGAATGATAAATGACTTTATCCTGTCCAGGTAGGCACATTACCTTGGAAACAAAATTTAAGCATGACGAAATGTCTAATTGTTCAATGTTTGTACCATCAAATGCAAAATCTGTGTACTGTAATTGATAATATAACAATTGTGTAGGACTGACAGGAATTCCCAGAACACCTATAGGAACCAGGGTTTCTTCTCTTCCTGACACTGGAATCAGTGATGTTCCTACACAAATGTTCTGTTCACATCCTAACCACTTATTTACCCACAAATCTGTATGGTTTAACGCAAAGTTATATTCTATGGGCAAATTTCTTATTAGCCCTAAAGGGGTAATTCCACTTTGTAAGGCTTGTGCAATCATTTTCAGATTGGTGGAATATTCAATCTGAATTTCTAGACATGTTTTGGCCACTTGAGATTCCTGTTCACTTTCCATTAAAGCTAAAGTAGCATCTTGAAGATGTGATACAGAAGATCCCAATACAGTAGCAGTGTTCAAAACCATCTTTTCAAGGACTTGATTCAAGCTTTTCTGAATCTTTACCCCTTTTCCTCCAATATACCCAATATTTTCCAGATCTGATTTAAGTGTATGAATGTCCATAGTGTTAATTAAACTTCCTACTGTTCCTAATCCCCCCAAAATACCTTCTAACACTCCCCTCTTACTTCTAACCTGTGTTGAAGTTCTTTTAGAATCATAGAATCATAGAATCGTAGAGTTGGAAGGGACCTCCTGGGCCATCTGGTCCAACCCCCTGCTCAAAGCAGGATTCGCTAAATCATCCCAGTCAGATGTCTGTCCAGCCTCTGTTTGAAGACTTCCATTGAAGGAGAACTCACCACTTCTCGTGGCAGCCTGTTCCACTCATTGATCACTCTAACTGTCAAAAAGTTTTTTCTAATATCTAATCTGTGTCTCCTCCCATTCAGTTTCATCCCATTGCTTCTAGTCTTTCCTTGTGCAAATGAGAATAAAGTTGATCCTTCTACAATGTGACAGCCCTTTAGATATTTGTAGACAGCTATTAAGTCTCCTCTCAGTCTTCTCTTTTGCAAACTAAACATTCCCAAATCCTGCAACCTTTCCTCATAAGACAGGGTTTGCAGACCGGTCACCATTCTGGTCGCTCTTTTCTGAACTTGCTCCAGTTTGTTGATGTCTTTTTTAAAATGTGGTGCCCAAAACTGGACACAATATTCCAGATGAGGTCTGACCAAAGAGGAGTAGAGGGAAATAATGACTTCACGTGATCTAGACTGTATGCTTCTGTTAATACATCCTAGAATTGCATTTGCCTTTTTTGCTGCTGCATCACACTGTTGACTCATATTCAATCTGTGATCTATTAGTATACCCAAGTCTTTTTCACATGTGCTGTCACTTAGCCCTATTCCTCCCATTCTATATATGCTTTTTCCATTTTTATTGCCCAGATGTAGTACTTTGCATTTCTCCCTGTTAAAAACCATTCTGTTAGTTGCTGCCCACTTCTCCAGTTTATTTAAATCTTTTTGAATCCTCTCTCTCTCTTCTCTAGTATTAGCTATCCCTCCTAGCTTTGTGTCATCAGCAAATTTAATCAGTTTACTCTCAATTCCTTCATCTAAATCGTTGATAAAGATGTTGAACAATACAGGGCCCAGGACAGAGCCCTGTGGTACCCCACTTGAGACATTCTTCCAACTGGATGTGCAGCCATTTACGACCACTCTTTGGGTCCGATCACTAAGCCAGTTATGAATCCACCTAACAGTTGCCTTGTCCATTCCATACTTAATCATTTTTTCAATAAGGATTGTATGAGAGACTTTGTCAAATGCTTTGCTGAAGTCAAGATATACTATATCTACAGCATTTCCTTGATCCACCCAATCAGTGATACCGTCATAGAAGGAAATTAAGTTAGTCTGACATGACTTATTAGTTACAAACCCATGCTGACTCTGTTTAATCACTTCATTCTTATCCAGGTATTGACATACATGTTGTTTAATAATTTGTTCAAAGATCTTTCCTGGTATAGAAGTCAGACTCACCGGCCTATAGTTACCTGGGTCCACCTTCTTCCCCTTTTTGAAGATAGGAACAACATTTGCTCTTCTCCAGTCTTCTGGCACTTCTCCTGTTCTCCAAGAATTTTCAAAGATTATAGAGAGGGGTTCAAAAATTTCTTCTGCTATCTCCTTCAGTACTCTGGGGTGTAATTCATCTGGACCTGGAGACTTGAATTCATTTAGGCTAGCTAAGTGTTTCCTCACTATCTTTCTGTTTATAGATATCCTGGATTCTTCTATTCCCTTAATAGGACAGTGAATAACAGTTGATGTTACATTTCCTTTCTGAGAGAAAACAGATGCAAAATAGGAATTTAAAAGTTCAGCCTTCTCAACATCCTGTCTTACCATTTCATCATTTTCATCCTGTAAAAATCCTATAGCATCTTTGACTTTTCTTTTACTTTTGACATATCCTCAAAATCCTTTATTATTGCTTTTGACATCTCTTGCAAGCCTCAATTCATTTTCAGCTTTAGCTAGTCTGATTTGTGCCCTGCAGGTTCTGCAGACAGCATTATATTCTTCTTTAGATATGCCTCCCTCTTTCCATTTTATAAACATTTTTTTCTTCCTTTTTAGCATGTGCTTAAGTTCTGTGTTCATCCATCCTGGTTTCCTTAAATGCTTCCTATTCTTCCCTCTTTTCGGAATTGTTAACAACTGTGCTTTGAGAATTTCATTTTTCAAGATTTCCCATCCTTCCTGGACATTTTTGACTTTAAGGATATCCAGCCATTGGATCCCTCCAATTCTCTTTCTGAATCCCTTAAAATCTGCCTTTCTGAAATCTAACCTTGACGTCTGAGTCTTCACAGGTCTTCCGCCTCTAGTTATCCAAAATTCTAAAATAGCATGGTCGCTACCTCCTAGGGTCCCAGCCACTTTTACCTCCTCAACCATTTCCTCCCTGTTTATAAGGATTAGATCCAAGGTAGCAGTTCCCCTTGTTTTCTCCCTTACCTTTTGGAAGATAAAGTTGTCAGCAAGAGAGGATAAGAATTTCCTTGACCTGTTAGTTTTGCCTGAGAGAGATTCCCAACAAATGTCTGGATAGTTGAAATCTCCCATGACAACTATGTCATATTTTTTGGAGAACTTGGCCATTTGATGCATAAAGAGTTCATCCATAGCTTCAGCTTGCACAGGCGGCCTGTAGTAAATGCCTACAATGGTGTCCTTTCCATTGTTCTGTCCTTGTATTCTTACCCAAACAGTTTCCACAGAACTCCCAGTCTCTGAAGCTTCAATCTCTGTGCAGATATACGCGTTTCTAACATACAATGCGACACCCCCTCCTCGTTTATCAAGTCTGTTTCTTGCAAATAAGTTGTATCCTTCTAGTCTTGTATTCCAATCATGTATATTGTCCCACCAAGTTTCAGTGATTCCAATGACATCATATTTCTTTTCCTGTGTTAGTAGTTCCAATTCTCCTTGTTTGTTGCCCATGCTTTGTGCATTAGTATAGAAACATTTTAGTTTGTGATTGGTTTCTCTTTCTCCAATATTTTTATTAATTAGATTCTTTCGTCTTTGTTCTTCCTTTCCACTTCTAATAGCAGAGTTCTCAATAGCATTTGTCAGGTGTATGGCTTTTTCTGGTCTTTTGCTTCCCTTCCCATGTTGTTCTAGTTTAAAGCTCTCCTTACAAGTGTAGCAAGGCGACGTCCAAATACATGCTTACCAGTCTTCGTAAGGTGCACCCCATCTCTAGCAAGTAGTCCATCGTATAAGTAGTTCACTCCGTGATCCAGAAATCCAAATCGTTGCTGACGGCACCATCGACGTAGCCAGTTGTTCACCTGCAGAATCTTATTCCACCTCCTTGTTCCATGGCCATCCACTGGGAGGATGGAAGAGAAGACCACCTGCGCTCCCAGTTCTTTCACTTTCTTGCCTAAGTCTTCAAAGTCTCTGCAGATGGTTTCCAGATCGTTTCTTGCAGTGTCATTTGTCCCCACATGTAGTAGCAGGAATGGGTAGTCATCTGTAGGTCTGAAGAGTCCTGATATCCTGTCAGACACATCTTTAATTTTTGAACCTGGAAGACAACACATTTCTCTTGAAGTTATATCCGGTCTGCAGATAGCGGCCTCAGTTCCTCTCAACAGGGAATCCCCCATGACCACCACTCTCCGTTTCTTCTTCACAACATTTTTCTTTCTCCATCCAGGAGGACTCTGAAGGCGTACAAGGTTGCTGCTTGTTGGCAAAGTCTTATCCTGATGTATTTCTTCATTGTTTTCCTGCGTGAGAGCCTGGTACTGGTTTCTGAGCAGTATGGGTGCTGACTGCCTCCTGATCCTCCTGCTTCTCTGGGTCACATGTCTCCATTCCTCTGTTTCTTCAGGTGCACTTCGAATTTCTTCTCTTTCTGTAACATGAAGAGATAATTCTGCTCTGTCCAAGAACTCTTCACCTTCCTTAATGATCTTCAACGTAGCTAACCTCTCTTCGAAATTTTGCAACTTTTCCTCCAACAGGGACACAAGCTTGCATTTGTGGCATGTGAAGTTTGGCTTTTCCACTGGTAAGTCTGTGAACATGTAGCAAGAAATGCAGCTCACCAAATGTCTCCTGGCCTCTTCCATCTTGAGATTTCTTAAAAACGATGAAAGATGAGCCCAAATTCCTCTTTTCAGCTGCAACGGCCAAAACCCAGTGATCGTTGAGCTCACGGAGACTCTTCACTTATCCCAGAAGGCACTGGGAATATGCAAATGATCTCCTCAAGACTCTTCCCCTGGTTTTCCGATTTCCTCTTTTCAGCTGCAACGGCCGAAACCCAGTGATCGTTGAGCTCGCGGAGACTCTTCACTTATCCCAGAAGGCACTGGGAATATGCAAATGATCTCCTCAAGACTCTTCCCCTGGTTTCCCAAACCATTGTTCTATTCCCATCTCCATGTTAGTGAGATGTGGTTGACACTGGGGATATCTAGAAGAGATTTTCCAGTTAGACATGTTAAAGGTCCATACCATGGTCAGAAACACTCCATCTCGTAACAGAGGTTTAGTTTGGAACTGATTGATCTGAAAAGGAGTAGATGGTTGAAATCTTGTCTGTGTGCATACATTGTCTACTGCTGACCATATATTTACCTTTACATCTCTACATTGTTTGTAGTTATATTTCGTTAAAATGCAACATTGGTAAAGTCCAGAATCCTTAGGAGATGGATTATCTACAGAAAAAATAAAATCCTTATTTAACCATCTCACGTTACCGGATTGACCTCTGTGTATAACATTTGTTGGACCATTTGAAAAACTTCCCAAAAATGATTTAGCTTTGGTCCATATTAACAAAGATTCTGAAGGTAGCTCTAACCTCGTGCTGCATTTTAGTAATAAAGGAGACATATTTTCTTGACTATATACTGCTTGTGGTGTAACCCTTACTTCTGGAGCTATAGTATTTGAAACTGTAAAAACTACAGATACCTGTACTTGTACTGGTTCTCTGGTTATCTGAAAATTCCATGTTTTTACCCAATCCTCGTCTCCTTCTGTAATAGAAAGAAATGAAGGATCTAAAACTTTCCCAAAAAGTTGTGTCTTTAACTGAGCATCTGTCTTGGATGTTTCAACTTTCCCTTTTGCGATCATATCATTTGTAATATCTCCTGACCACACAGCTTTCTCTTCACCTCTTATCTCTATATTCCAGAATAACACATCTGTAGGACTGCATTCCCATGTGCCTGTCTTATTATTGTGTATATAATCTCCTTGTAACTGTGTGAACTTCGTCTTAGGTCCTGTGGCTGCGTGTAATATTATGTCAGTGTCATGTATGAAGTGTAGCTCAATACAGCATTTTGCACCAAAACCCATGCAAATGTTTCCAGTAATATCTACTGAATCGTCCGGTATGTCCTCATCTATTAAGTTTTGTAGATTCGTTCCTCTTGGTTTCCTTGGATGTAAAGTTCCTTTGAAAAGTTCCTTCACTTCACTAGTATTTGTTCCATGGTGTGAAATATCTTCAGCGTAGATCACAGTTGAAACAGTACAAAACAGCAGAAATGTGATTCCCATCAGATAGTAGCTTTTCCTGGGAAATGTCTTTTTCTCCTGAAGGATTGGTGTTGAATCCCTTCCGTCAAGGACGTGGAGTTTCGTATTCCAGTTCTTATTGGAATCCATTTCTTCCTAAAAGAAATGCAGTATCATTATTTTGCAATATACAGTTTGCATTGATCAACATGTACCCACAATTTTTGTTGTCTGCGGGTATTTTTAACCACCTTAGATGCTCGTTGCTCAAGAATCATTACTTGTCCCATGGTTTCGATAATTTCAAAGGGACTTTCCCAATTACTTTCCCATGGTCCATTCTTCCTGAAAGTTTTAATCATCACTAGAGCCCCTTTCTTGAATTTGGATACATATGGTGGCTCCATTCTCTGCATTCTTGATGCAGCATGTGGAAGAATCGTTTTCAAATTTTCCTGCAACAATTGCAACCATTTGGACCTTGCAACAGCATCTTTTTGTGGTGTAGACAAAAATGGTTCATGAGGAAAAATCAATGGCATTTTTCTTCCTGTCATCAGTTCAAAAGGAGTAAACTGAGTTGTGGCAGAGGTTGTTCCTCTTACACTCAACAGTACAAAAGGTACTGCATCAACCCAAGTATTGCCTTTGTCCAATAACATCTTGGCAATTCTGGATTTTATTGTTCTATTCATCCTTTCCACAATACCAGCAGACTGTGGATGGTAGGGTACATGAAACTGCTGCCGTACCCCTAGAATAGCACAAACGGCTTGCATGATTTTTCCTGTAAAGTGACTTCCTCGATCAGAGGTGATCATTCTTGGGATCCCCCAAGTACAAAAGACATGATTAACTAATGCTCTAGCTGTAGACAAAGCATCATCTTTCCTGACAGGTAAAATTTCAACCCACTTAGAAAAAACATCTACCACAACCAATGCATACCTGAGACCATTTTTACCTGATGGTAACGGTCCAATGTAGTCGATTTGTAACGTAGACCATGGACCATCTGCAGGTGCGATTCGGAGTAGTGGCGGTTTCTGTCCTTTTGGTCTTGGATTAATTTGGGCACAAATGAGACATGATTGAACAACACTTTGCACTGTCTCTTCCATCTTTTCCCAGTAAAATTTCTCTCTGAGAATGCCTAACAATTTTTGTTGGCCCAAATGACCCAAACTTTCATGATTGTATTTTGTGAACTCAACCTGTAGATGTCTTGGGACAACAGGACGCAACTCCCCGTTTAAGTCATGACACAAAACCCCGTTTTCACAAACAAAGGGAGGTTTTGGATCAACCCGGGAAGCAACAAGAGATGAGTCTTTTTCTTGTTCTTCCGCAAAAGAAGGGATATGCGTGTCTGTTCTTTGAACTGCTGAAACCTCGAGAGGTTCAGGTTCAAACACCTCTTCTCCTGTCAGGGCTGCCTCTTTGGCTAGCATATCTGCAGTTGCATTTCCAACAGATAATTCATCATCAGATTTTTTATGGGCCGGAACCTTGACAATAGCAAAACCATTAGGGTTTTTTGATGCTATCCTGAAAATTGTCTTCAGTGTGTCACTGTGTACAAGAGTCTTATTAGATGAATCTACATAACCTCTTTTTTCCCAAACTGACAAGTAATCTGTCAGTGATCTTACAACATAAGAGCTATCACTGTAGATCACAATGGGACACTGATCATCTGCTTCATTCAGCTGTAGTACCATTTTTACTGCTTCTAGCTCTGCTCTTTGAGCTGAAAAATGACTCGGTAATTTGTGCTTCACAACCTGTCCTCTTTTGGGATAAAAAATGGCATATCCTGAATAATAGTGCCCATCTGAATAGAATCTGGAACCATCTACAAAAATTGGTTCGTCTGTTACCTCTGCTTTCCGTCTGAAAAGTGATGGACTTGGATCCTGAAAAGACTGTAAACAATCATGAGTTTGTCCTTCATATTGCATCAGCTGAGGAAGAACATATTTGGCCTTGTAATCTACCTCAATTTGTTTGGGAGACAATGACAATAACCAATGAGCAAATCTCTGATGTGACACACCTGGGATATTATTCTCAAAGAGAAGTTTTAGTGTAGAGTGAGGAGTTTGCAAAATGATTTTGTTGAACCCGACAATATGTTCGGTTGCTTTGACTGCAAAGTACACACCTACCAAGTGTCTTGCACAGGTCTCAAAACCTTTTTCAACAGGTGAGAGAAGTTTTGAAAAATAGCCCAAAATTCTCCACTCTTCTCCCTGTAATTGCAGTAATACAGCAGAAACAGATGTTCCTGATGTGTGCACTTGCAAAGCAAATGGAGCCGAAGGATCTACTGTGGACAAAGCAGGTGCATTTTGTAAATTCATTTTCAATTGTTCAAATGAGGTTTGCTGTTCATCACCCCAAGGACCAAAGTAATCACTGTTTTCACCTTTCAAAAGATCATATAAAGGTCTGGCCTTATCTGCAAAATTCTCAATGAAATCCCTTGAATAATTCATAAGACCTAAAAAATGTCTCAATGCCTTGTGTGATGTCGGAATTGGTAGGGAAGCAATTGCCTCAATTCTTTCCTGCAGTGGCTGCCTTTTTCCTGGACTCAACAGCACCCCTAAAAATCTGACCTCAGTCTGCATTAATTTGACCTTTTTGGTGTTCAATTTCAACCCTGCATCATGCAGCAACTCAAACAATTCTGTCAGAAGAGAAACATGTGTCTCTTTATCCTCTGTAGACAATAAAATATCATCCACATATTGCAGAATGCAATCAGGCCTCGAAAATCTGGATAATACCTTTGCCAATGCTTGATGAAAAACACTAGGTGACAAATGTGCTCCTTGAGGTAACCTGCAAAACAGATATTGCTCGTCCAAGAAAGTAAATGCAAACTTATACTGACAACTCTTTTCAAGAGGTATACTGAAAAACCCATTGCTAATGTCCAGTACAGAGAAGTATTTGGCCTTTGCATTTAACCTTGCCATCATGTCATGAGTATCTGCCACAATTGGCGCGACATTGGGTGTATGCTTATTGAACATCCGTAAATCCAATATCATTCGATAAGAGCCATCAGATTTCAAAACACACCACAAAGGATTGTTACTTACAGAATTAGCCTTTCGGATAACACCTTGATCTAACAATTCCTGTATGATCTTTGACATAGAGTCAATTGATTCTGGAGGCAATTTATACTGACGCTGTGGCGGGGGATCACGCCCCTCCACATTCACAATAACGTCCTTCATTGTACCAACCTCATTCCTGAACTGAGCCCAAAGAGAAGGAAAAAGCTGTACAATTTCTGTCAATACCTCGTCATCATTAGTGTCAGGCCACAAATGGTCAGATGACACCACATAATTCAAGCAAATACTTCCAACATGGCTATAATCATTAGGATCAATGACTACCGGTTTACAACCATTGGAATCTTTCCAGATCACTTGATTTCCTAGGTCAACTACCCATCCGAATTTCTGCATAAAATCTGTGCCAAGTATATTTTCAGAATCACGACAATACCAGATGTCAATTTCTGTTTTGAAAGAACTAGGTATTTCCAAAATCACATTGGGAACTAAGGTTGCTTTAGTTCCACCTTTTCCACTGAAACCGACAATTGTACAAACTGGTGAATCTGGGTTTAGCTTCAAATCAAGGTTTGTAACACTTAACTGAGCTCCTGTGTCAATAAGAAATACAACATTCTGGCCTGCTAAACTTACTTTGATAAATGGTCTTCCACAGTCATCCAATGTAACTCGAGTCACAAATTCCAATGGATGTGGTACAGGAATAGTCTGTGATTGTCAGAAAGATGAAGGAGATGGGAGAAGACCTGTGTCCTTTTTAAAAGACCTTGGAATTCTATCCCTTGACTCTGTTTCCTTCACTGTCATCTCTCTGATCTGTCTGATTAATGGTGCATATGGTGACTGTGTTTGTCTGTTGGCAGTATGAGCAGGTGCAGATGATTGTAATGCAGGTGCGGAAGGTGTGGTGTATGATTTTGGCATGAGTCCGTTTTCCCTTCCAAGCTTACCTGTTCCTTGTGTACCCATCTCTGATTCTGCTCTCAAAAATTTCCTGCACTGCCACTTCAAGTGTCCAGGTATACCACAAAAATAACAATGGATATTGTTCCTTTGTGTAGTATTTTTACCTCTATGCTCAATGTAATCCCTGCTCTTGGAGATTACTGTGGCTCTAGGTTTCAGTTGACTGTTTTCCTTCTCATGAACTATCGCTATTTTAGCCTTGACCTGATTTTGTTTCATGGATCTCCTTATTCTGTCAATAAAAACTGTTGCTTCTTGCAATGATGGCTGAGTGTTAGCCAATTGCACTGAGGCAGGATCTAAGTACTTGAACTTCTTTACAAAAAATTTGATCATGGATGCCGGCTCTTCGTGAGGCCTGAGATCCATTACCATCCTATAGGCCTGTTCAAACTTTACCAAAAAAGAGAATGGGTCTTCAGAAATATTTGTTTGTAAACTCCCTAAAATATCAACTGTAGGCATGTCTTCTCCAGTTGTGAACAATACTAATTGTCTAAGTCTGTCTTCTTTTGTACTATGTGCCATTTCATTCTCATCATTTAATCTGGGTGTGGTCTGTAATCTTTTTCCCATATGTGAAGGTAACCAAACTTTGAATATTTTATTCTTTTGCTCATCATTCAGATTGTATTTGTCTGTGTTTGATTCAAAAGTGTCCGCATTATAAAAGGCATCCATCTTATCGTTGTAATTTGGAATGTCTTTTACAATTTTCATTAGCTGATCGTGTATTTTCAGATTAATGCGTGCTGCTCTGTCATGTAATTTTTTCCGTTGTAATTCTACTGCCTCTAATTCCTCTACTGAAGCATCTGGATCCTGCATATTTGGTACAAATGATGAGGCAGCAGCAGCACTGTCCTCCTGTTTACCTGTTGATCTTGTGTTAGCAGAAACCCTTTTTATATCTTGTCGTAATTTAGACAATAACTCTGTCCTGGTATCTATTTGATCTTCCAATTGTTCTATATGCTCTGACAAAATCAAACAATTTGGACAATCAAAGTAATCCCCGTCAGACTCTTGTGTGTCACCTGGTGTGTCAGTGTGATTAATGTCTTGTGTGACAATGCATGTTTTATAGGTGTTAGGTTCAGTTTTCTCAAAGACTAGGCTATTATACACATGAACTAGCTGCATAACATTCTGAAGTTTCCTTTGTAATTTTCTTACTGAGAAAAACCTTTTGTCAATTTTAACATTTTCTGCCTCACATTGATTATACAAACTAGACCATAATTGGGCATCCGTATGATTATGAACAAACTTGAAATCTATGTTACTTTCCTTAGCATAATCATGTATAAAATCCATTATATTTTTTCCTCACCTATTGAGAGTCTTTCCCGTCAATGGATGGTCCTCTGTGTCCTTATGCAATCCTCAGATCTCCGTCTGGATGAGACGCATGCAGCTCTTTACGATCCTCACCCGTCGTCTCCAGGTTCAGTGTGATCCTTGTGCCGTGAAATAGTGGAATTCCTGAGGAGGCTTGTACAACAGGTGGTTTTTAGCAGAGTTCGTGCTCCCCCTTGCACAATCGAGGAAGGAATGCCAACCAAAATCAGCACAAAAGATCAAGCTGGCTCAGGCTCGCCAAAATGTAGAAAAATATATATATATATATATCTTCTTGCACGGTTGAGAATCAAAAGTAAAAGCAATGTTGAATTGAGGATAAAATAAATCTTGTTTTTAATTGTTCATTTCAAAAAGTGATTACAAAAATGAAGAAAAGTAAGTTCATGACATGCAATAATTATTTGAAGAGAAAACGAGCATTGTTCTTACATATAGTCTTGAGCAGCTGTGTTGTCCGGGTGTTCGAGAGTCTCAAGGGATATGAGATCTACTGAACAAGAGTTAGGCCGGCTTTATATACTATTCTGACCTATAAACTACAACCACATATGGTGGCTTGCCACTATGTTCATAACTTCTTCCATATTAAGTGAACCCTAGTTATTTTAACAATATGCATACAGTTATTTATGCATTACCTTAGTCTGAGATATTTAAGTCTAAAGTCTGAGATCTTTAGAACCATTCATTATCTCTAAATAGTCTCATTTTGACAGCTTTGACAAGTGACCTATAGACATTTGACAAGAGAGACAGCTGTGTGAGCCAAGGAACTCAGAACAACTCAGTCACTTCTCTAAAGTAAGCAGAGCCTCTGCTAGCTGGACTCTGTATATTTTTTATTATAGAAATACTGATATTTTACAGTCTGCAGGAGAGACATCACCACACAGCCTTCAGAGCAAGACAAGATGCTGTGAGTAAGAACTCAGGCTGCTGCGTGCATCAGGGGCCCTGAGGTGTCTGTGCAGTGATGAGGGGCAGGACGCTGCTCCCCTCCTTACAAGTCCTGGACGGTTTATTGTTTGTGGTCCTGTATCTGAGGCACAGTAGATTTGTGGCGGCTACTTGAGCTTTTATACAGCTCAGAAGGCGTCTCTGTCAATGCAAATCAGCTGCCATAAATCTCCTTGTGCCTCAGAGCCACTGACAGGAGTGGTCAGTATCATGCACTGCCCTAATAGAAGTCACCTCGGCTGCAGGACAGCACAGATAAGAATAGCTTAGTTACTCACCGATAACGGTGTTTCTCGGAACCCATGACAGCACCACGGAGAGAGGGGATCCGCCCTTCAGGGACAGGAACCTACAGATAAAAAGGGCCGTACCTCTCCTCCGACTTCAGTTGGTTACAGAGCATCAGAGGGTCTCCAGGTTAGTTAGACAACAGAAATATATACACAATATTATAATATTGCTTATTTATCAAAGCACCGTGCCTAAACAGAAACACTCTACTAACAGTAAAACGTGCTCACCATACTCGTGAAGGGGAGGAGAATAAGCGGGTGCTGTCATGGGTTCCGAGAAACACCGTTATCGGTGAGTAACTAAGCTATTCTCTCTCACCCATGACAGCACCACGGAGAGAATTACAGAGATTGGTAGCTTAGGGAGGGACCACCGCCTGAAGGACCCTTCTCCCGAAGGTCAGGTCAGATGTAGAGGCTAGATCTAATCTATTGTGCCTAAAAAAGGTCGAAGGTGATGACCAGTTGGCCGCCTTACAGATCTCTTCTATCGATACCTCAGATCTTTCAGCCCATGAGGTCGCCATTGCCCTTGTGGAATGAGCTCTCAGCCCCTCTGGGATGGTATTCCCGCTGGATGAATATGCCAGTGCAATCGCATCCCTTATCCATCTTGCCAGGGTACTTTTGGATGCTTTGAGCCCCTTCCGAGGACCCTGGATAAACACAGAGAACCTTCCTTTCTACATTTTTTGGTGGCCTCTAAGTACTGTATTAGGCACCTTCTAACGTCTAAAGTGTGGAATTTTTCTTCCCCCTTATTTTTTGGATCTGGGCAGAAGGACGGAAGGACTACCTCTTGGGACCTGTGGAAATGTGATGATACTTTAGGTAGACAGGCCGGGTCAGGTTTTAGGATGACTCTATCCTCTAGAATTTTTGTAAAAGGAGGCCTTGCTGACAAGCCTTGAATATCGCTCACTCTTCGAGCTGATGTTAGTACCACCAGAAGCACCGTTTTAAGTGATAGGATTTTTAGGGATGCCGAGTGAATTGGTTCGAATGGAGGGCCTGTCAGTGTTGAAAGTACAAGATTCAGGTCCCATGACGGTAACCTTTGACTAGCTATTGGCCTAGATCTGGTTGCGGCTTTAATAAACCGTGCCACCCAGGGGTCACCTGCCACATCATGGTTATAGAGGTCGCCTAACGCCGCTATTTGTACTTTTAATGTGTTGACCGCCAGACCCTGTTCTAGGCCTTTTTGTAGAAATTCTAGGATCTTATTAATCTGAACTCCGTCCTGAACCTTTAACCTAGAAGTGGATAGAAATTTTTTTCCATGTTCTGCCGTAAGCTCTCATGGTAACCGGTTTCCTACTTTTTTGTAGTGTAGTTATCAGGTTCTCTGAAAATCCCCTGTCCCTCATCAGTGCCCTCTCAAATTCCATGCTGTTAAATGGAGGTTCGGTGCCTGAGGATGTAACACTGGGCCCTGCGATAGCAGGTCCGGGAGATCCGGTAGGATCCATAGGTCGGTTACTGAGAGCATTCTTAGCCAGGAAAACCAGGTTCTTTTGGGCCAGAAAGGGGCTATCAGTATCATTCTTGCCCCGTCCTCCCTGACTTTCCTTAGGACCGCTGGAATGAGCATGATTGGGGGAAAGGCATATGTTAGACTCTGTGTCCATGGGAGCATAAACGCGTCCAGAGTTAGAGGATTCCCCCTGGGATCTAGGGAGCAGAAGGTGTCTACCTTTTTGTTTTTGAAATCGGCGAACAGATCTATGTCTGGGGTCCCCCACATTTTTATAATCTGCTGAAAAATGGACCACTTTAGTACCCATTCCCCCTGTCGTAATTGCGTGCGGCTCAGAAAGTCTGCCCTTTGATTCTCTGTACCCCGGATGTGTAGGGCTGTCAGAGATAGCAGGTTTGCCTCTGCCAGTTTGAGGATTTTGGCGGATGTGTCCATTAGGGCTTGGGACCTGGTTCCCCCCCTGGTGATCTATATAGGCCACTGTGACTCGATTGTCCGAAAGAATGCGGACATGGTGATTCTGGAGCTGGCGTAGGAAGTGTGTCAGGGCATAACATACTGCTAGAAGCTCTTTTTGATTTGAGGAGGCTTTTAGTTCTTGATCTCCCCATACGTTCTGAGTCACCTCGTTGTTCATGTGTGCTTCCCATCCCGTGGGACTGGCATCCGTTGTCACTATGTGTGTTATCTTTGGTACCCAGGGGATCCCTTTGGACAGATTTTCCTGGTTTCCCCACCAAGCTAGGGAATGAATAGTTCTTGAATTTAGGGTAATACGACCCTCTAGGTGTCCCCCTATTGCTGCCTGGTTGGCCAATATGTCCCACTGGAGATCTCTCGTGTGTAACTGAGCCCATTGAACTACTGGCAGGCAGGCGGATAGGGAACCCAGCAGTGACATAGCCTTCCTTAGTGTCATAGAGGGATTTTGGATTGCTCTTGCTGTAATTTGAGCGATCTTCTCCTTTTTGTGGTCTGGGAGGCGACACTCCTGAATGTTTGAGTCTAGTGTTAGGCCCAAGAATTCTTGTACCCTGCTGGGCTCCAATCTTGATTTTTTTTTAGATTTAGAAGCCAGCCTAGGCCTTGTAGAGTATTCATCACCCTGTCTCTCTGTTCCCTGCATTTTTGAGCCAAGCTGCCTGCTATGAGGAAATCGTCTAGATACGGGATTATTATTTTGTCTTGTTCCCTTATATGAGCCTTCATTTCCGCTACTATTTTGGTGAATACCCGCGGGGCTATCGATATTCCAAACGTCAGGGCTCTGTACTGGAATTCTTTTATCTTGCCCTTTATTGAGACGGCTAACCTGAGATATTTTCTGGAGTCTTTGTGGATAGGGACGTGATAATAGGCGTCGCTGAGATCTAACACCGTCATGTAGCAGTTTGGGAACAGGACTTTGGTGGTAGACTTGATCGACTCCATTTTGAAGCTCTGATTCCTGACACATTCGTTTAGCTTTTTCAGATTTATAATTGTACGAAAGGTGCCGTCCGGTTTGGTTACTAGAAACAGAGGGGAGTAGAACCCTCTGCCCATATCCTGCAGGGGAACCTCCTGGAGGACTCCTTTTTCTACTAGGCCTAGTACCTCGCTTTCTAGCGCTTCTTGTTCTCGCGTACTGTATCTCAGCGGCGTTGTTACATACTTTTGAGGCGGGAGAGAGAGAAAGTCTATTCTTAGGCCCTCCTGGATTAGGTTTACTATCCATGGATTGTTCGAAATTGTCCTCCAGGCTGGAAGGAAAAGGGTTAACCTTCCCCCCACCCTAGGCGTACTGTCACTTGGAGGGCTTTTTGTCTCGGGGAGAGTTATTAAAGAAGAAGCCTCTCTCTCTTCTTTTGTCATCCCACTTTTGTTCCCTTGGTGGTCTCTGAAAAAACCTCCTATTTCGAAAGGGCCTCTTAAATGCCGCTGGCCCAAAATTTGGGAATCCTTTTTTCTTGTCTCCTGCTTTCTGGAGGATGTCATCTAACGTCTCCCCAAAAAGGAATTTTCCTTCACAGGGGATTGAACATAACTTCATTTTGGTTTGTAGGTCCCCTGGCCAACTTTTAAGCCATAGTGTCCTTCGGGCCGCGTTTGAGAGTGCTGCTGTTTTGGACGATAGCCTGACTGAATCGGCCGATGAGTCCGCTAGGAATGCAGCCGCTCCCTTTATTACTGGGATAGAATCTAAGATTTTATCTCTTGGTGTCCCTTCCCTCAGCTGTTTCTCAAGTTGGTCCTCCCATACCATTAGTGCTCTTGAGGTACATGTCGCCGCTATCGCTGGCCTGAGATTACCGCCTGCCGACTCCCAAGCCCCCTTTAGAAAGGTATCCGCCTTTTTATCTAGGGGGTCCCTGAGGGTGCCCATGTCCTCAAAGGGAAAGGCGACTTTCTTTGAGGCCTTAACGACTGCTACATCGAGTTTCGGGGCTCTATCCCAAGACGTGGATGCCTCCTCCTCAAAGGGATATTTTCTTTTAAGGGAAGGGACTGTAGTATTTTTCCTATCTGGCTTGTCCCATTCTTTTTTGATTAGGCCCTTGATAATTTCGTTAAGCGGAAACACTCTCCGTTTTTTCTGGCCTAGTCCACCGAACATTATGTCCTGGACTGTTTTATCCGGCCTAGGGTCCAATACCCCCATGGTAGATCTTACAGCTTTTACTAGTTTGTCTACCTCTTCTAGGGGAAAAAAATGGCGCCCCCCTGTTTCCTCATCTGAGGATGAGGAGCCTGATTCCGAGGTTTTAGACGTAATTTCTCCCGACGTGGAAGAGTCTGACTGGGAGTTTTCTACCGTGTCTTTCTTCCTCTTTTTATCCCTATGTTTAAGGGATTCGAGGGCACTCTGAACCTCTGATTTAATTGCGGCCCTTAGGTCGGATGCGAAATCCGGAGTCTCCTGACAAAGAATTTCTTTTGTGCAGGACTCACATAGCTTTTTTTCCCATGATACTGGTAGGGGTCTAGTGCAAGTGGGACATTCCCTGTTCTTGTTTTCCTTCTTCTTTCCCTAATAAGGGAGAGGAATTGTATTACAAGGGTGAACACTCACGAAGATCACTTACCCCAAAAAGGTGCGCGGCTGCAGGTATCGGTTCGGGAGATGGAGTCAGGTCCTGTATAGGCTGATCTCCTGGTGGCGTTTTGCTCCTTGCCGCTGACGCCGCGTGGAGTGACTGCTGGAACGGCTCTCTTTTTGTCGGTGGTGGTGTTGGTGGTGCTGCTGCTGCTTCAGCTGCTGCCTGGCATGCTGCTCCTGTTGCTGGTCGCTATCCTCCATTATTAGGATCGCTTCCAGCCAGGAGTTTCTGCACCTCACCTTTTTTAAAGTTGCCGACTGCGTGACGTCACCGCTCCCATCCTGCATCGCGCTGGTCGGGGAGCGCGCTCCTGCGCATGCGCCTGATTCCGGGACCCGGAAGCCGCTCCTCTACTTCCGGGGCAGCGTCCATCTTGGTACTCCCTGTACCATGGTGCTGCCCGCGCTCCACCGAGTCCCGAAGAGCCCCAATCTCCTTTCCGGAGCGGCGACTCTGGCGTCTCCCCCCGCTCACCCGGCAGCCCGCATCGGCCCCAGCGGTGGCGGCTTCGGGTACCGACCCTGCCGCGATAGGGGCCTCCCTGCTGCCGATTACCGGACAGGCCGGCGCCGGACTCCCTTGGATACGCAGGTACGCCGTACTGTGGGTCCCCCGTCAGGGACAGGAACCCAACTGAAGGCGGAGGAGAGGTACCGCCCTTTTTATCTGTAGGTTCCTGTCCCTGAAGGGCGGATCCCCTCTCTCCGTGGTGCTGTCATGGGTGAGAGAGAATATGTGACTTTCCCGCTTCATGTACATATATATATAATATACACACAGGTAAATGTAAAAATCTATAGTAGCAAAAAAAATGAAGGCAGAGCACCATTAACAAAATTAAAAAATAGTGTTTTAATAGCTCATTGGGGCTCAGCAATGTTTCGGTTCTACTGAGAACCTTTTCCCAGGAGAACCAAAACTCTTTTTTTTTTTCATTTTGCCTAAATGGTGTGCCGCCTTCATTTTTTTTGCTGCTATATTGAAGATCGGTAAACGCCTGGAATGTTTGGCAGCCGTATATTTCAAATATCTCTCTACATATACAGTATATATACACACACACCCTGTGACTTGGTCCTGTAGCCGGTGAGGGTCCTATCATCTCATATTGTAAATCCAGGGTGGCAAGCATGAAAACCCAATTACGATTTATAACTTTTCATTAAAAAAAATAATCCCCACAAAGTTGAGGATGAATATATATATGATAAAGAGGCAAATAGAAGAAAATATAAACAGCTAGCAGGTGCGTATAGCTGATCACATATAGACCCCTGAACGTATACTCTGGACAAGACCCCCCAAAGGCAGAAAACAGAGAAGACGTACCAGGGGGGCACTTTCTTCTTTACATGAGTAATATTTTACCTCCCTCTCTTCTAATTCCCTCTTTCTTTCTGGTTCCCTCTTTGGGGTCTTGTCCAGACAAGAGTATTTCTTTTAGGGTCACGAGGGAGCTGTCCCCATACGCCGGCGTCTATAGCCCCCGCTCTCTGCTTCTAGTTTCTTCTGTTTAGTTCTTTGTCTTATATATCAGAGCTGTGTAAGTAGAAGCCCCAGACAGAGACCAGAGTCAGAGGAATGGGAGCTACAGCGGGGGCCATTATACAGCGCTAGAGCTAATTCAGGGGTCATTATACAGTATGGGAGCGAACGTGGGGCCAGTGTATGCAGGGGTCATTATACATTATAGGAGATAATGTGGAGCCAGTGTATGCAGGGGACATTATACAGTATAGGAGCTAATGTGGGGCCAGTGTATGCAGGGGCCATTATACAGTATAGGAGCTAATGTGGGACCAGTGTATGCAGGGGTCATTATACAGTATAGGAGCTAATGTGGGACCAGTGTATGCAGGGGGCATTATACAGTATAGGAGGTAATGTGGGGCCAGTGTATGCAGGGGCCATTATACAGTATAGGAGGTAATGTGGGACCAGTGTATGCAGGGGGCATTATACAGTATGGGAGGTAATGTGGGACCAGTGTATGCAGGGGTCATTATACAGTATAGGAGGTAATGTGGGGCCAGTGTATGCAGGGGACATTATACAGTATGGGAGGTAATGTGGGACCAGTGTATGCAGGGGTCATTATACAGTATAGGAGGTAATGTGGGGCCAGTGTATGCAGGGGACATTATACAGTATAGGAGGTAATGTGGGACCAGTGTATGCAGGGGACATTATACAGTATAGGAGGTAATGTGGGACCAGTGTATGCAGGGGGCATTATACAGTATAGGAGGTAATGTGGGGCCAGTGTATGCAGGGGGCATTATACAGTATAGGAGGTAATGTGGGACCAGTGTATGCAGGGGGCATTATACAGTATAGGAGGTAATGTGGGGCCAGTGTATGCAGGGGTCATTATACAGTATAGGAGATAATGTGGGGCCAGTGTATGCAGGGGGCATTATACAGTATAGGAGGTAATGTGGGACCAGTGTATGCAGGGGGCATTATACAGTATGGGAGGTAATGTGGGGCCAGTGTATGCAGGGGACATTATACAGTATAGGAGGTAATGTGGGGCCAGTGTATGCAGGGGGCATTATACAGTATAGGAGCTAATGTGGGACCAGTGTATGCAGGGAGCATTATACAGTATGGGAGGTAATGTGGGACCAGTGTATGCAGGGGTCATTATACAGTATAGGAGGTAATGTGGGGCCAGTGTATGCAGGGGGCATTATACAGTATAGGAGGTAATGTGGGGCCAGTGTATGCAGGGGCCATTATACAGTATAGGAGGTAATGTGGGGCCAGTGTATGCAGGGGGCATTATACAGTATGGGAGGTAATGTGGGACCAGTGTATGCAGGGGTCATTATACAGTATAGGAGGTAATGTGGGGCCAGTGTATGCAGGGAACATTATACAGTATGGGAGGTAATGTGGGACCAGTGTATGCAGGGGTCATTATACAGTATAGGAGGTAATGTGGGGCCAGTGTATGCAGGGGGCATTATACAGTATGGGAGGTAATGTGGGACCAGTGTATGCAGGGGCCATTATACAGTATAGGAGGTAATGTGGGGCCAGTGTATGCAGGGGGCATTATACAGTATAGGAGGTAATGTGGGGCCAGTGTATGCAGGGGGCATTATACAGTATGGGAGGTAATGTGAGACCAGTGTATGCAGGGGCCATTATACAGTATAGGAGGTAATGTGGGGCCAGTGTATGCAGGGGGCATTATACAGTATGGGAGGTAATGTGGGACCAGTGTATGCAGGGGCCATTATACAGTATAGGAGGTAATGTGGGGCCAGTGTATGCAGGGGGCATTATACAGTATAGGAGGTAATGTGGGGCCAGTGTATGCAGGGGGCATTATACAGTATGGGAGGTAATGTGAGACCAGTGTATGCAGGGGCCATTATACAGTATAGGAGGTAATGTGGGGCCAGTGTATGCAGGGGGCATTATACAGTATGGGAGGTAATGTGGGACCAGTGTATGCAGGGGCCATTATACAGTATAGGAGGTAATGTGGGGCCAGTGTATGCAGGGGGCATTATACAGTATAGGAGGTAATGTGGGGCCAGTGTATGCAGGGGTCATTATACAGTATAGGAGGTAATGTGAGACCAGTGTATGCAGGGGCCATTATACAGTATAGGAGGTAATGTGGGGCCAGTGTATGCAGGGGGCATTATACAGTATGGGAGGTAATGTGGGACCAGTGTATGCAGGGGTCATTATACAGTATAGGAGGTAATGTGGGGCCAGTGTATGCAGGGAACATTATACAGTATGGGAGGTAATGTGGGACCAGTGTATGCAGGGGTCATTATACAGTATAGGAGGTAATGTGGGGCCAGTGTATGCAGGGGGCATTATACAGTATAGGAGGTAATGTGGGGCCAGTGTATGCAGGGAGCATTATACAGTATGGGAGGTAATGTGGGACCAGTGTATGCAGGGGTCATTATACAGTATAGGAGGTAATGTGGGACCAGTGTATGCAGGGGGCATTATACAGTATAGGAGCTAATGTGGGACCAGTGTATGCAGGGATCATTATACAGTATAGGAGGTAATGTGAGACCAGTGTATGCAGGGGCCATTATACAGTATAGGAGGTAATGTGGGGCCAGTGTATGCAGGGGGCATTATACAGTATGGGAGGTAATGTGGGACCAGTGTATGCAGGGGTCATTATACAGTATAGGAGGTAATGTGGGACCAGTGTATGCAGGGAACATTATACAGTATGGGAGGTAATGTGGGACCAGTGTATGCAGGGGTCATTATACAGTATAGGAGGTAATGTGGGGCCAGTGTATGCAGGGGGCATTATACAGTATAGGAGGTAATGTGGGGCCAGTGTATGCAGGGAGCATTATACAGTATGGGAGGTAATGTGGGACCAGTGTATGCAGGGGTCATTATACAGTATAGGAGGTAATGTGGGACCAGTGTATGCAGGGGGCATTATACAGTATAGGAGGTAATGTGGGACCAGTGTATGCAGGGGGCATTATACAGTATAGGAGCTAATGTGGGACCAGTGTATGCAGGGGGCATTATACAGTATGGGAGGTAATGTGGGACCAGTGTATGCAGGGGTCATTATACAGTATAGGAGGTAATGTGGGGCCAGTGTATGCAGGGGGCATTATACAGTATAGGAGGTAATGTGGGGCCAGTGTATGCAGGGGCCATTATACAGTATAGGAGGTAATGTGGGGCCAGTGTATGCAGGGGGCATTATACAGTATAGGAGGTAATGTGGGGCCAGTGTATGCAGGGGGCATTATACAGTATAGGAGCTAATGTGGGACCAGTGTATGCAGGGAGCATTATACAGTATGGGAGGTAATGTGGGACCAGTGTATGCAGGGGTCATTATACAGTATAGGAGGTAATGTGGGGCCAGTGTATGCAGGGGGCATTATACAGTATAGGAGGTAATGTGGGGCCAGTGTATGCAGGGGTCATTATACAGTATAGGAGGTAATGTGGGGCCAGTGTATGCAGGGGGCATTATACAGTATAGGAGCTAATGTGGGACCAGTGTATGCAGGGGGCATTATACAGTATAGGAGGTAATGTGGGACCAGTGTATGCAGGGGGCATTATACAGTATAGGAGGTAATGTGGGGCCAGTGTATGCAGGGGGCATTATACAGTATAGGAGGTAATGTGGGGCCAGTGTATGCAGGGGGCATTATACAGTATAGGAGGTAATGTGGGACCAGTGTATGCAGGGGGCATTATACAGTATAGGAGGTAATGTGGGGCCAGTGTATGCAGGGGGCATTATACAGTATAGGAGCTAATGTGGGACCAGTGTATGCAGGGAGCATTATACAGTATAGGAGGTAATGTGGGGCCAGTGTATGCAGGGGACATTATACAGTATAGGAGGTAATGTGGGACCAGTGTATGCAGGGGTCATTATACAGTATAGGAGGTAATGTGGGGCCAGTGTATGCAGGGGGCATTATACAGTATAGGAGGTAATGTGGGGCCAGTGTATGCAGGGGTCATTATACAGTATAGGAGGTAATGTGGGGCCAGTGTATGCAGGGGGCATTATACAGTATAGGAGCTAATGTGGGACCAGTGTATGCAGGGGGCATTATACAGTATAGGAGGTAATGTGGGACCAGTGTATGCAGGGGGCATTATACAGTATGGGAGGTAATGTGGGACCAGTGTATGCAGGGGTCATTATACAGTATAGGAGGTAATGTGGGGCCAGTGTATGCAGGGGGCATTATACAGTATAGGAGGTAATGTGGGGCCAGTGTATGCAGGGGGCATTATACAGTATAGGAGCTAATGTGGGACCAGTGTATGCAGGGAGCATTATACAGTATGGGAGGTAATGTGGGACCAGTGTATGCAGGGGTCATTATACAGTATAGGAGGTAATGTGGGGCCAGTGTATGCAGGGGGCATTATACAGTATAGGAGGTAATGTGGGGCCAGTGTATGCAGGGGTCATTATACAGTATAGGAGGTAATGTGGGGCCAGTGTATGCAGGGGGCATTATACAGTATAGGAGGTAATGTGGGGCCAGTGTATGCAGGGGGCATTATACAGTATAGGAGGTAATGTGGGGCCAGTGTATGCAGGGGTCATTATACAGTATAGGAGCTAATGTGGGACCAGTGTATGCAGGGGGCATTATACAGTATAGGAGGTAATGTGGGACCAGTGTATGCAGGGGGCATTATACAGTATGGGAGGTAATGTGGGACCAGTGTATGCAGGGGTCATTATACAGTATAGGAGGTAATGTGGGGCCAGTGTATGCAGGGGGCATTATACAGTATAGGAGGTAATGTGGGGCCAGTGTATGCAGGGGACATTATACAGTATAGGAGGTAATGTGGGACCAGTGTATGCAGGGGGCATTATACAGTATAGGAGGTAATGTGGGACCAGTGTATGCAGGGGGCATTATACAGTATGGGAGGTAATGTGGGACCAGTGTATGCAGGGGTCATTATACAGTATAGGAGGTAATGTGGGGCCAGTGTATGCAGGGGGCATTATACAGTATGGGAGGTAATGTGGGACCAGTGTATGCAGGGGGCATTATACAGTATGGGAGGTAATGTGGGACCAGTGTATGCAGGGGTCATTATACAGTATAGGAGGTAATGTGGGACCAGTGTATGCAGGGGGCATTATACAGTATAGGAGGTAATGTGGGGCCAGTGTATGCAGGGGGCATTATACAGTATAGGAGGTAATGTGGGGCCAGTGTATGCAGGGGGCATTATACAGTATAGGAGGTAATGTGGGACCAGTGTATGCAGGGGCCATTATACAGTATAGGAGGTAATGTGGGGTCAGTGTATGCAGGGGGCATTATACAGTATAGGAGGTAATGTGGGGCCAGTGTATGCAGGGGGCATTATACAGTATAGGAGGTAATGTGGGACCAGTGTATGCAGGGGCCATTATACAGTATAGGAGGTAATGTGGGGCCAGTGTATGCAGGGGGCATTATACAGTATAGGAGGTAATGTGGGACCAGTGTATGCAGGGGGCATTATACAGTATAGGAGCTAATGTGGGACCAGTGTATGCAGGGGCCATTATACAGTATAGGAGCTAATGTGGGACCAGTGTATGCAGGGGACATTATACAGTATAGGAGATAATGTGGGGCCAGTGTATGCAGGGGGCATTATACAGTATAGGAGCTAATGTGGGACCAGTGTATGCAGGGGACATTATACAGTATAGGAGGTAATGTGGGACCAGTGTATGCAGGGGACATTATACAGTATAGGAGGTAATGTGGGACCAGTGTATGCAGGGGCCATTATACAGTATAGGAGGTAATGTGGGACCAGTGTATGCAGGGGACATTATACAGTATAGGAGATAATGTGGGGCCAGTGTATGCAGGGGACATTATACAGTATAGGAGGTAATGTGGGGCCAGTGTATGCAGGGGCCATTATACAGTATAGGAGGTAATGTGGGACCAGTGTATGCAGGGGCCATTATACAGTATAGGAGGTAATGTGGGACCAGTGTATGCAGGGGACATTATACAGTATAGGAGATAATGTGGGGCCAGTGTATGCAGGGGGCATTATACAGTATAGGAGGTAATGTGGGGCCAGTGTATGCAGGGGCCATTATACAGTATAGGAGGTAATGTGGGACCAGTGTATGCAGGGGACATTATACAGTATAGGAGATAATGTGGGGCCAGTGTATGCAGGGGGCATTATACAGTATAGGAGGTAATGTGGGGCCAGTGTATGCAGGGGACATTATACAGTATAGGAGCTAATGTGGGGCCAGTGTATGCAGGGGCCATTATACAGTATGGGAGGTAATGTGGGGCCAGTGTATGCAGGGGGCATTATACAGTATAGGAGGTAATGTGGGACCAGTGTATGCAGGGGCCATTATACAGTATAGGAGCTAATGTGGGACCAGTGTATGCAGGGGACATTATACAGTATAGGAGGTAATGTGGGACCAGTGTATGCAGGGGCCATTATACAGTATAGGAGCTAATGTGGGACCAGTGTATGCAGGAGACATTATACAGTATAGGAGATAATGTGGGGCCAGTGTATGCAGGGGTCATTATACAGTATAGGAGCTAATGTGGGACCAGTGTATGCAGGGGGCATTATACAGTATAGGAGATAATGTGAGACCAGTGTATGCAGGGGACATTATACAGTATAGGAGATAATGTGGGGCCAGTGTATGCAGGGGTCATTATACAGTATAGGAGATAATGTGGGGCCAGTGTATGCAGGGGTCATTATACAGTATAGGAGCTAATGTGGGGCCAGTGTATGCAGGGGACATTATACAGTATAGGAGATAATGTGGGGCCAGTGTATGCAGGGGTCATTATACAGTATAGGAGATAATGTGGGACCAGTGTATGCAGGGGGCATTATACAGTATAGGAGATAATGTGGGGCCAGTGTATGCAGGGGCCATTATACAGTATAGGAGCTAATGTGGGGCCAGTGTATGCAGGGGGCATTATACAGTATAGGAGCTAATGTGGGACCAGTGTATGCAGGGGGCATTATACAGTATAGGAGCTAATGTGGGACCAGTGTATGCAGGGGACATTATACAGTATAGGAGCTAATGTGGGACCAGTGTATGCAGGGGGCATTATACAGTATAGGAGCTAATGTGGGACCAGTGTATGCAGGGGACATTATACAGTATAGGAGCTAATGTGGGGCCAGTGTATGCAGGGGGCATTATACAGTATAGGAGCTAATGTGGGACCAGTGTATGCAGGGGGCATTATACAGTATAGGAGCTAATGTGGGACCAGTGTATGCAGGGGACATTATACAGTATAGGAGCTAATGTGGGACCAGTGTATGCAGGGGACATTATACAGTATAGGAGATAATGTGGGACCAGTGTATGCAGGGGGCATTATACAGTATAGGAGATAATGTGGGGCCAGTGTATGCAGGGGCCATTATACAGTATAGGAGCTAATGTGAGACCAGTGTATGCAGGTGCCATTATACAGTATAGGAGCTAATGTGGGACCAGTGTATGCAGGGGGCATTATACAGTATAGGAGCTAATGTGGGACCAGTGTATGCAGGGGACATTATACAGTATAGGAGCTAATGTGGGACCAGTGTATGCAGGGGACATTATACAGTATAGGAGGTAATGTGGGGCCAGTGTATGCAGGGGCCATTATACAGTATAGGAGATAATGTGGGACCAGTGTATGCAGGGGGCATTATACAGTATAGGAGGTAATGTGGGGCCAGTGTATGCAGGTGACATTATACAGTATAGGAGGTAATGTGGGGCCAGTGTATGCAGGGGTCATTATACAGTATAGGAGCTAATGTGGGACCAGTGTATGCAGGGGTCATTATACAGTATAGGAGCTAATGTGGGACCAGTGTATGCAGGGGTCATTATACAGTATAGGAGCTAATGTGGGACCAGTGTATGCAGGGGTCATTATACAGTATAGGAGCTAATGTGGGACCAGTGTATGCAGGGGTCATTATACAGTATAGGAGGTAATGTGGGACCAGTGTATGCAGGGGTCATTATACAGTATAGGAGATAATGTGGGACCAGTGTATGCAGGGGGCATTATACAGTATAGGAGCTAATGTGAGACCAGTGTATGCAGGGGGCATTATACAGTATAGGAGCTAATGTGTGACCAGTGTATGCAGGTGCCATTATACAGTATAGGAGGTAATGTGGGGCCAGTGTATGCAGGGGACATTATACAGTATAGGAGGTAATGTGGGGCCAGTGTATGCAGGTGCCATTATACAGTATAGGAGCTAATGTGTGACCAGTGTATGCAGGGGCATTATACAGTATAGGAGGTAATGTGGGGCCAGTGTATGCAGGGGGCATTATACAGTATAGGAGATAATGTGAGACCAGTGTATGCAGGGGTCATTATACAGTATAGGAGCTAATGTGAGACCAGTGTATGCAGGGGTCATTATACAGTATAGGAGCTAATGTGAGACCAGTGTATGCAGGGGTCATTATACAGTATAGGAGATAATGTGGGACCAGTGTATGCAGGGGCCATTATACAGTATAGGAGGTAATGTGGGGCCAGTGTATGCAGGGGTCATTATACAGTATAGGAGCTAATGTGGGGCCAGTGTATGCAGGGGTCATTATACAGTATAGGAGCTAATGTGAGACCAGTGTATGCAGGGGTCATTATACAGTATAGGAGCTAATGTGAGACCAGTGTATGCAGGGGTCATTATACAGTATAGGAGCTAATGTGTGACCAGTGTATGCAGGGGGAATTATACAGTATAGGAGGTAATGTGTGACCAGTGTATGCAGGGGGCATTATACAGTATAGGAGATAATGTGGGGCCAGTGTATGCAGGGGACATTATACAGTATAGGAGGTAATGTGAGACCAGTGTATGCAGGGGACATTTTATAGTATAGGAGCTAATGTGTGACCAGTGTATGCAGGGGTCATTATACAGTATAGGAGATAATGTGGGGCCAGTGTATGCAGGGGACATTTTATAGTATAGGAGCTAATGTGTGACCAGTGTATGCAGGGGACATTATACAGTATAGGAGATAATGTGGGGCCAGTGTATGCAGGGGGCATTATACAGTATAGGAGCTAATGTGGGGCCAGTGTATGCAGGGGACATTTTATAGTATAGGAGCTAATGTGTGACCAGTGTATGCAGGGGACATTATACAGTATAGGAGGTAATGTGTGACCAGTGTATGCAGGGGGCATTATACAGTATAGGAGATAATGTGGGGCCAGTGTATGCAGGGGACATTATACAGTATGGGAGCTAATGTGGGACCAGTGTATGCATGGGCCATTATACAGTATAGGAGCTAATGTGAGACCAGTGTATGCAGGGGGCATTATACAGTATAGGAGCTAATGTGTGACCAGTGTATGCAGGGGGCATTATACAGTATAGGAGCTAATGTGAGACCAGTGTATGCAGGGGTCATTATACAGTATTGGAGCTAATGTGGGACCAGTGTATGCAGGTGCCATTATACAGTATAGGAGCTAATGTGGGACCAGTGTATGCAGGGGTCATTATACAGTATAGGAGCTAATGTGTGACCAGTGTATGCAGGGGGCATTATACAGTATAGGAGCTAATGTGAGACCAGTGTATGCAGGGGGCATTATACAGTATAGGAGGTAATGTGGGGCCAGTGTATGCAGGGGGCATTATACAGTATTGGAGCTAATGTGGGACCAGTGTATGCAGGTGCCATTATACAGTATAGGAGCTAATGTGGGACCAGTGTATGCAGGGGTCATTATACAGTATAGGAGCTAATGTGGGGCCAGTGTATGCAGGGGTCATTATACAGTATAGGAGCTAATGTGGGGCCAGTGTATGTAGGGGTCATTATACAGTATAGGAGCTAATGTGGGGCCAGTGTATGCAGGGGCCATTATACAGTATAGGAGATAATGTGGGGCCAGTGTATGCAGGGGTCATTATACAGTATAGGAGATAATGTGGGGCCAGTGTATGCAGGGGGCATTATACAGTATAGGAGATAATGTGGGGCCAGTGTATGCAGGGGGCATTATACAGTATAGGAGCTAATGTGGGGCCAGTGTATGCAGGGGACATTTTATAGTATAGGAGCTAATGTGTGACCAGTGTATGCAGGGGGCATTATACAGTATAGGAGGTAATGTGGGGCCAGTGTATGCAGGGGACATTATACAGTATAGGAGGTAATGTGGGGCCAGTGTATGCAGGGGTCATTATACAGTATAGGAGGTAATGTGAGACCAGTGTATGCAGGTGCCATTATACAGTATAGGAGCTAATGTGTGACCAGTGTATGCAGGGGTCATTATACAGTATAGGAGGTAATGTGGGGCCAGTGTATGCAGGGGCCATTATACAGTATAGGAGGTAATGTGGGGCCAGTGTATGCAGGGGGCATTATACAGTATAGGAGATAATGTGAGACCAGTGTATGCAGGGGACATTATACAGTATAGGAGGTAATGTGTGACCAGTGTATGCAGGGGGCATTATTATACAGTATAGGAGATAATGTGGGGCCAGTGTATGCAGGGGGCATTATACAGTATAGGAGGTAATGTGTGACCAGTGTATGCAGGGGGCATTATTATACAGTATAGGAGATAATGTGGGGCCAGTGTATGCAGGGGTCATTATACAGTATAGGAGGTAATGTGTGACCAGTGTATGCAGGGGGCATTATTATACAGTATAGGAGATAATGTGGGGCCAGTGTATGCAGGGGTCATTATACAGTATAGGAGGTAATGTGTGACCAGTGTATGCAGGGGGCATTATTATACAGTATAGGAGATAATGTGGGGCCAGTGTATGCAGGGGACATTATACAGTATAGGAGCTAATGTGGGACCAGTGTATGCAGGGGTCATTATACAGTATAGGAGGTAATGTGTGACCAGTGTATGCAGGGGACATTATACAGTATAGGAGCTAATGTGGGACCAGTGTATGCAGGGGTCATTATACAGTATAGGAGGTAATGTGTGACCAGTGTATGCAGGGGGCATTATTATACAGTATAGGAGATAATGTGGGGCCAGTGTATGCAGGGGACATTATACAGTATAGGAGCTAATGTGGGACCAGTGTATGCAGGGGACATTATACAGTATAGGAGCTAATGTGGGACCAGTGTATGCAGGGGTCATTATACAGTATTGGAGCTAATGTGGGACCAGTGTATGCAGGTGCCATTATACAGTATAGGAGCTAATGTGAGACCAGTGTATGCAGGGGACATTATACAGTATAGGAGCTAATGTGAGACCAGTGTATGCAGGGGTCATTATACAGTATTGGAGCTAATGTGGGACCAGTGTATGCAGGTGCCATTATACAGTATAGGAGCTAATGTGAGACCAGTGTATGCAGGGGACATTATACAGTATAGGAGCTAATGTGGGACCAGTGTATGCAGGGGTCATTATACAGTATAGGAGGTAATGTGTGACCAGTGTATGCAGGGGGCATTATTATACAGTATAGGAGATAATGTGGGGCCAGTGTATGCAGGGGACATTATACAGTATAGGAGCTAATGTGGGACCAGTGTATGCAGGGGACATTATACAGTATAGGAGCTAATGTGGGACCAGTGTATGCAGGGGTCATTATACAGTATTGGAGCTAATGTGGGACCAGTGTATGCAGGTGCCATTATACAGTATAGGAGCTAATGTGAGACCAGTGTATGCAGGGGACATTATACAGTATAGGAGCTAATGTGAGACCAGTGTATGCAGGGGTCATTATACAGTATTGGAGCTAATGTGGGACCAGTGTATGCAGGTGCCATTATACAGTATAGGAGCTAATGTGAGACCAGTGTATGCAGGGGTCATTATACAGTATTGGAGCTAATGTGTGACCAGTGTATGCAGGGGACATTATACAGTATAGGAGCTAATGTGAGACCAGTGTATGCAGGGGTCATTATACAGTATTGGAGCTAATGTGAGACCAGTGTATGCAGGGGTCATTATACAGTATTGGAGCTAATGTGTGACCAGTGTATGCAGGGGTCATTATACAGTATTGGAGCTAATGTGGGACCAGTGTATGCAGGTGCCATTATACAGTATAGGAGCTAATGTGAGACCAGTGTATGCAGGGGACATTATACAGTATAGGAGCTAATGTGAGACCAGTGTATGCAGGGGTCATTATACAGTATTGGAGCTAATGTGGGACCAGTGTATGCAGGTGCCATTATACAGTATAGGAGCTAATGTGAGACCAGTGTATGCAGGGGGCATTATACAGTATAGGAGCTAATGTGAGACCAGTGTATGCAGGGGTCATTATACAGTATTGGAGCTAATGTGGGACCAGTGTATGCAGGTGCCATTATACAGTATAGGAGCTAATGTGAGACCAGTGTATGCAGGGGACATTATACAGTATAGGAGCTAATGTGAGACCAGTGTATGCAGGGGTCATTATACAGTATTGGAGCTAATGTGGGACCAGTGTATGCAGGTGCCATTATACAGTATAGGAGCTAATGTGAGACCAGTGTATGCAGGGGTCATTATACAGTATTGGAGCTAATGTGTGACCAGTGTATGCAGGGGACATTATACAGTATAGGAGCTAATGTGAGACCAGTGTATGCAGGGGTCATTATACAGTATTGGAGCTAATGTGGGACCAGTGTATGCAGGTGCCATTATACAGTATAGGAGCTAATGTGTGACCAGTGTATGCAGGGGACATTATACAGTATAGGAGCTAATGTGAGACCAGTGTATGCAGGGGTCATTATACAGTATTGGAGCTAATGTGGGACCAGTGTATGCAGGTGCCATTATACAGTATAGGAGCTAATGTGAGACCAGTGTATGCAGGGGTCATTATACAGTATTGGAGCTAATGTGTGACCAGTGTATGCAGGGGACATTATACAGTATAGGAGGTAATGTGGGGCCAGTGTATGCAGGGGACATTATACAGTATAGGAGCTAATGTGTGACCAGTGTATGCAGGGGACATTATACAGTATAGGAGCTAATGTGAGACCAGTGTATGCAGGGGTCATTATACAGTATTGGAGCTAATGTGGGACCAGTGTATGCAGGTGCCATTATACAGTATAGGAGCTAATGTGTGACCAGTGTATGCAGGGGTCATTATACAGTATAGGAGCTAATGTGAGACCAGTGTATGCAGGGGACATTATACAGTATAGGAGGTAATGTGGGGCCAGTGTATGCAGGGGACATTATACAGTATAGGAGCTAATGTGTGACCAGTGTATGCAGGGGACATTATACAGTATAGGAGCTAATGTGAGACCAGTGTATGCAGGGGTCATTATACAGTATTGGAGCTAATGTGGGACCAGTGTATGCAGGTGCCATTATACAGTATAGGAGCTAATGTGTGACCAGTGTATGCAGGGGACATTATACAGTATAGGAGCTAATGTGAGACCAGTGTATGCAGGGGTCATTATACAGTATTGGAGCTAATGTGGGACCAGTGTATGCAGGTGCCATTATACAGTATAGGAGCTAATGTGAGACCAGTGTATGCAGGGGTCATTATACAGTATTGGAGCTAATGTGTGACCAGTGTATGCAGGGGACATTATACAGTATAGGAGGTAATGTGGGGCCAGTGTATGCAGGGGACATTATACAGTATAGGAGCTAATGTGAGACCAGTGTATGCAGGTGCCATTATACAGTATAGGAGCTAATGTGGGGCCAGTGTATGCAGGTGCCATTATACAGTATAGGAGCTAATGTGGGGCCAGTGTATGCAGGGGACATTATACAGTATAGGAGGTAATGTGAGACCAGTGTATGCAGGGGACATTATACAGTATTGGAGCTAATGTGTGACCAGTGTATGCAGGGGTCATTATACAGTATAGGAGATAATGTGGGGCCAGTGTATGCAGGGGTCATTATACAGTATTGGAGCTAATGTGGGACCAGTGTATGCAGGTGCCATTATACAGTATAGGAGCTAATGTGGGGCCAGTGTATGCAGGGGACATTATACAGTATAGGAGGTAATGTGAGACCAGTGTATGCAGGGGACATTATACAGTATAGGAGCTAATGTGTGACCAGTGTATGCAGGGGTCATTATACAGTATAGGAGATAATGTGGGGCCAGTGTATGCAGGGGGCATTATACAGTATAGGAGCTAATGTGAGACCAGTGTATGCAGGGGTCATTATACAGTATTGGAGCTAATGTGTGACCAGTGTATGCAGGGTCCATTATACAGTATAGGAGGTAATGTGAGACCAGTGTATGCAGGTGCCATTATACAGTATAGGAGCTAATGTGGGGCCAGTGTATGCAGGGGCCATTATACAGTATAGGAGCTAATGTGAGACCAGTGTATGCAGGTGCCATTATACAGTATAGGAGCTAATGTGGGGCCAGTGTATGCAGGGGACATTATACAGTATAGGAGGTAATGTGAGACCAGTGTATGCAGGGGTCATTATACAGTATTGGAGCTAATGTGGGACCAGTGTATGCAGGGGGCATTATACAGTATAGGAGGTAATGTGAGACCAGTGTATGCAGGGGACATTATACAGTATAGGAGCTAATGTGTGACCAGTGTATGCAGGGGTCATTATACAGTATAGGAGATAATGTGGGGCCAGTGTATGCAGGGGACATTATACAGTATAGGAGATAATGTGGGGCCAGTGTATGCAGGGGACATTATACAGTATAGGAGCTAATGTGTGACCAGTGTATGCAGGGGTCATTATACAGTATAGGAGATAATGTGGGGCCAGTGTATGCAGGGGACATTATACAGTATAGGAGGTAATGTGAGACCAGTGTATGCAGGGGACATTATACAGTATAGGAGCTAATGTGTGACCAGTGTATGCAGGGGTCATTATACAGTATAGGAGATAATGTGGGGCCAGTGTATGCAGGGGTCATTATACAGTATAGGAGATAATGTGGGGCCAGTGTATGCAGGGGTCATTATACAGTATAGGAGATAATGTGGGGCCAGTGTATGCAGGGGGCATTATACAGTATAGGAGCTAATGTGAGACCAGTGTATGCAGGGGTCATTATACAGTATTGGAGCTAATGTGTGACCAGTGTATGCAGGGTCCATTATACAGTATAGGAGGTAATGTGAGACCAGTGTATGCAGGTGCCATTATACAGTATAGGAGCTAATGTGGGGCCAGTGTATGCAGGGGCCATTATACAGTATAGGAGCTAATGTGAGACCAGTGTATGCAGGTGCCATTATACAGTATAGGAGCTAATGTGGGGCCAGTGTATGCAGGGGACATTATACAGTATAGGAGGTAATGTGAGACCAGTGTATGCAGGGGACATTATACAGTATAGGAGCTAATGTGTGACCAGTGTATGCAGGGGTCATTATACAGTATAGGAGATAATGTGGGACCAGTGTATGCAGGGGGCATTATACAGTATAGGAGCTAATGTGAGACCAGTGTATGCAGGGGTCATTATACAGTATTGGAGCTAATGTGGGACCAGTGTATGCAGGTGCCATTATACAGTATAGGAGCTAATGTGGGACCAGTGTATGCAGGGGCCATTATACAGTATAGGAGCTAATGTGTGACCAGTGTATGCAGGGGACATTATACAGTATAGGAGATAATGTGGGGCCAGTGTATGCAGGGGGCATTATACAGTATAGGAGATAATGTGGGGCCAGTGTATGCAGGGGACATTATACAGTATAGGAGCTAATGTGGGGCCAGTGTATGCAGGGGGCATTTTATAGTATAGGAGCTAATGTGTGACCAGTGTATGCAGGGGTCATTATACAGTATAGGAGGTAATGTGTGACCAGTGTATGCAGGGGGCATTATACAGTATAGGAGATAATGTGGGGCCAGTGTATGCAGGGGACATTATACAGTATAGGAGCTAATGTGGGACCAGTGTATGCAGGGGTCATTATACAGTATAGGAGATAATGTGGGGCCAGTGTATGCAGGGGGCATTATACAGTATAGGAGATAATGTGGGGCCAGTGTATGCAGGGGGCATTATACAGTATAGGAGATAATGTGGGGCCAGTGTATGCAGGGGACATTATACAGTATAGGAGATAATGTGGGGCCAGTGTATGCAGGGGGCATTATACAGTATAGGAGATAATGTGGGGCCAGTGTATGCAGGGGGCATTATACAGTATAGGAGATAATGTGTGACCAGTGTATGCAGGGGACATTATACAGTATAGGAGATAATGTGGGGCCAGTGTATGCAGGGGGCATTATACAGTATAGGAGATAATGTGGGGCCAGTGTATGCAGGGGTCATTATACAGTATAGGAGATAATGTGGGGCCAGTGTATGCAGGGATCATTATACAGTATAGGAGCTAATGTGGGACCAGTGTATGCAGGGGTCATTATACAGTATAGGAGATAATGTGGGGCCAGTGTATGCAGGGGGCATTATACAGTATAGGAGATAATGTGGGGCCAGTGTATGCAGGGGGCATTATACAGTATAGGAGATAATGTGGGGCCAGTGTATGCAGGGGGCATTATACAGTATAGGAGATAATGTGGGGCCAGTGTATGCAGGGGACATTATACAGTATAGGAGATAATGTGGGGCCAGTGTATGCAGGGGGCATTATACAGTATAGGAGATAATGTGGGGCCAGTGTATGCAGGGGGCATTATACAGTATAGGAGCTAATGTGTGACCAGTGTATGCAGGGGACATTATACAGTATAGGAGATAATGTGGGGCCAGTGTATGCAGGGGGCATTATACAGTATAGGAGATAATGTGGGGCCAGTGTATGCAGGGGGCATTATACAGTATAGGAGATAATGTGGGGCCAGTGTATGCAGGGGACATTTTATAGTATAGGAGCTAATGTGTGACCAGTGTATGCAGGGGTCATTATACAGTATAGGAGGTAATGTGTGACCAGTGTATGCAGGGGGCATTATACAGAATAGGAGATAATGTGGGGCCAGTGTATGCAGGGGACATTATACAGTATAGGAGCTAATGTGGGACCAGTGTATGCAGGGGTCATTATACAGTATAGGAGATAATGTGGGGCCAGTGTATGCAGGGGACATTATACAGTATAGGAGCTAATGTGGGACCAGTGTATGCAGGGGTCATTATACAGTATAGGAGATAATGTGGGGCCAGTGTATGCAGGGGGCATTATACAGTATAGGAGATAATGTGGGGCCAGTGTATGCAGGGGGCATTATACAGTATAGGAGATAATGTGGGGCCAGTGTATGCAGGGGACATTATACAGTATAGGAGATAATGTGGGGCCAGTGTATGCAGGGGGCATTATACAGTATAGGAGATAATGTGGGGCCAGTGTATGCAGGGGACATTTTATAGTATAGGAGCTAATGTGTGACCAGTGTATGCAGGGGTCATTATACAGTATAGGAGGTAATGTGTGACCAGTGTATGCAGGGGGCATTATACAGTATAGGAGATAATGTGGGGCCAGTGTATGCAGGGGACATTATACAGTATAGGAGCTAATGTGGGACCAGTGTATGCAGGGGTCATTATACAGTATAGGAGATAATGTGAGACCAGTGTATGCATGGGCCATTATACAGTATAGGAGCTAATGTGAGACCAGTGTATGCAGGGGACATTATACAGTATTGGAGCTAATGTGGGGCCAGTGTATGCAGGGGACATTATACAGTATAGGAGATAATGTGAGACCAGTGTATGCATGGGCCATTATACAGTATAGGAGCTAATGTGAGACCAGTGTATGCAGGGGACATTATACAGTATAGGAGCTAATGTGGGACCAGTGTATGCAGGGGACATTATACAGTATAGGAGATAATGTGAGACCAGTGTATGCATGGGCCATTATACAGTATAGGAGCTAATGTGAGACCAGTGTATGCAGGGGACATTATACAGTATTGGAGCTAATGTGGGGCCAGTGTATGCAGGGGACATTATACAGTATAGGAGATAATGTGAGACCAGTGTATGCATGGGCCATTATACAGTATAGGAGCTAATGTGGGACCAGTGTATGCAGGGGGCATTATACAGTATAGGAGCTAATGTGAGACCAGTGTATGCAGGGGTCATTATACAGTATTGGAGCTAATGTGTGACCAGTGTATGCAGGGGGCATTATACAGTATAGGAGCTAATGTGGGACCAGTGTATGCAGGGGTCATTATACAGTATAGGAGATAATGTGAGACCAGTGTATGCATGGGCCATTATACAGTATAGGAGCTAATGTGAGACCAGTGTATGCAGGGGACATTATACAGTATTGGAGCTAATGTGTGACCAGTGTATGCAGGGGGCATTATACAGTATAGGAGATAATGTGGGGCCAGTGTATGCAGGGGACATTATACAGTATAGGAGATAATGTGAGACCAGTGTATGCATGGGCCATTATACAGTATAGGAGCTAATGTGAGACCAGTGTATGCAGGGGACATTATACAGTATTGGAGCTAATGTGGGGCCAGTGTATGCAGGGGACATTATACAGTATAGGAGATAATGTGAGACCAGTGTATGCAGGGGTCATTATACAGTATTGGAGCTAATGTGTGACCAGTGTATGCAGGGGGCATTATACAGTATAGGAGCTAATGTGAGACCAGTGTATGCAGGGGTCATTATACAGTATTGGAGCTAATGTGTGACCAGTGTATGCAGGGGGCATTATACAGTATAGGAGCTAATGTGGGACCAGTGTATGCAGGGGTCATTATACAGTATTGGAGCTAATGTGTGACCAGTGTATGCATGGGCCATTATACAGTATAGGAGCTAATGTGAGATCAGTGTATGCAGGGGTCATTATACAGTATAGGAGATAATGTGGGGCCAGTGTATGCAGGGGACATTATACAGTATAGGAGATAATGTGAGACCAGTGTATGCATGGGCCATTATACAGTATAGGAGCTAATGTGGGACCAGTGTATGCAGGGGTCATTATACAGTATTGGAGCTAATGTGTGACCAGTGTATGCAGGGGACATTATACAGTATAGGAGATAATGTGGGGCCAGTGTATGCAGGGGGCATTATACAGTATAGGAGATAATGTGGGGCCAGTGTATGCAGGGGTCATTATACAGTATTGGAGCTAATGTGTGACCAGTGTATGCAGGGGACATTATACAGTATAGGAGATAATGTGGGGCCAGTGTATGCAGGGGGCATTATACAGTATAGGAGCTAATGTGAGACCAGTGTATGCAGGGGTCATTATACAGTATAGGAGCTAATGTGAGACCAGTGTATGCAGGGGTCATTATACAGTATTGGAGCTAATGTGGGACCAGTGTATGCAGGTGCCATTATACAGTATAGGAGCTAATGTGAGACCAGTGTATGCAGGGGGCATTATACAGTATAGGAGCTAATGTGTGACCAGTGTATGCAGGGGTCATTATACAGTATAGGAGGTAATGTGTGACCAGTGTATGCAGGGGCCATTATACAGTATAGGAGCTAATGTGAGACCAGTGTATGCAGGTGCCATTATACAGTATAGGAGCTAATGTGGGGCCAGTGTATGCAGGGGACATTATACAGTATAGGAGGTAATGTGGGGCCAGTGTATGCAGGGGACATTATACAGTATAGGAGCTAATGTAGGGCCAGTGTATGCAGGGGACATTATACAGTATAGGAGGTAATGTGGGGCCAGTGTATGCAGGGGACATTATACAGTATAGGAGGTAATGTGGGGCCAGTGTATGCAGGGGACATTATACAGTATAGGAGCTAATGTGTGACCAGTGTATGCAGGGGGCATTATACAGTATAGGAGATAATGTGAGACCAGTGTATGCAGGTGCCATTATACAGTATAGGAGCTAATGTGAGACCAGTGTATGCAGGTGCCATTATACAGTATAGGAGCTAATGTGAGACCAGTGTATGCAGGTGCCATTATACAGTATAGGAGCTAATGTGGGGCCAGTGTATGCAGGGGACATTATACAGTATAGGAGGTAATGTGGGGCCAGTGTATGCAGGGGACATTATACAGTATAGGAGGTAATGTGGGGCCAGTGTATGCAGGGGACATTATACAGTATAGGAGCTAATGTGTGACCAGTGTATGCAGGGGACATTATACAGTATAGGAGCTAATGTGTGACCAGTGTATGCAGGGGGCATTATACAGTATAGGAGGTAATGTGGGGCCAGTGTATGCAGGGGACATTATACAGTATAGGAGGTAATGTGGGACCAGTGTATGCAGGGGACATTATACAGTATAGGAGCTAATGTGTGACCAGTGTATGCAGGGGGCATTATACAGTATAGGAGATAATGTGAGACCAGTGTATGCAGGGGGCATTATACAGTATAGGAGGTAATGTGGGGCCAGTGTATGCAGGGGGCATTATACAGTATAGGAGGTAATGTGGGGCCAGTGTATGCAGGGGGCATTATACAGTATAGGAGATAATGTGGGGCCAGTGTATGCAGGTGCCATTATACAGTATAGGAGATAATGTGAGACCAGTGTATGCAGGGGGCATTATACAGTATAGGAGGTAATGTGGGGCCAGTGTATGCAGGGGACATTTTATAGTATAGGAGCTAATGTGTGACCAGTGTATGCAGGGGGCATTATACAGTATAGGAGATAATGTGAGACCAGTGTATGCAGGGGGCATTATACAGTATAGGAGGTAATGTGGGGCCAGTGTATGCAGGGGGCATTATACAGTATAGGAGGTAATGTGGGGCCAGTGTATGCAGGGGGCATTATACAGTATAGGAGATAATGTGGGGCCAGTGTATGCAGGTGCCATTATACAGTATAGGAGATAATGTGAGACCAGTGTATGCAGGGGGCATTATACAGTATAGGAGATAATGTGTGACCAGTGTATGCAGGGGGCATTATACAGTATAGGAGGTAATGTGGGGCCAGTGTATGCAGGGGGCATTATACAGTATAGGAGATAATGTGAGACCAGTGTATGCAGGGGGCATTATACAGTATAGGAGGTAATGTGGGGCCAGTGTATGCAGGGGGCATTATACAGTATAGGAGCTAATGTGTGACCAGTGTATGCAGGGGGAATTATACAGTATAGGAGATAATGTGTGACCAGTGTATGCAGGGGGCATTATACAGTATAGGAGGTAATGTGGAGCCAGTGTATGCAGGGGGCATTATACAGTATAGGAGGTAATGTGGGACCAGTGTATGCAGGGGGCATTATACAGTATAGGAGATAATGTGGGGCCAGTGTATGCAGGGGCCATTATACAGTATAGGAGATAATGTGAGACCAGTGTATGCAGGGGTCATTATACAGTATAGGAGGTAATGTGGGGCCAGTGTATGCAGGGGACATTATACAGTATAGGAGGTAATGTGGGGCCAGTGTATACAGGGGTCATTATACAGTATAGGAGGTAATGTGGGGCCAGTGTATGCAGGGGGCATTATACAGTATAGGAGGTAATGTGGGGCCAGTGTATGCAGGGGTCATTATACAGTATAGGAGGTAATGTGGGGCCAGTGTATGCAGGGGACATTTTATAGTATAGGAGCTAATGTGGGACCAGTGTATGCAAGGGTCATTATACAGTATAGGAGCTAATGTGAGACCAGTGTATGCAGGTGCCATTATACAGTATAGGAGCTAATGTGGGGCCAGTGTATGCAGGGGACATTTTATAGTATAGGAAGTAATGTGGGGCCAGTGTATGCAGGGGGCATTATACAGTATAGGAGATAATGTGAGACCAGTGTATGCAGGGGTCATTATACAGTATAGGAGGTAATGTGGGACCAGTGTATGCAGGGGTCATTATACAGTATAGGAGGTAATGTGGGGCCAGTGTATGCAGGGGCCATTATACAGTATAGGAGCTAATGTGAGACCAGTGTATGCAGGGGCCATTATACAGTATAGGAGCTAATGTGGGACCAGTGTATGCAGGGGCCATTATACAGTATAGGAGCTAATGTGAGACCAGTGTATGCAGGGGCCATTATACAGTATAGGAGCTAATGTGGGACCAGTGTATGCAGGGGTCATTATACAGTATAGGAGGTAATGTGGGGCCAGTGTATGCAGGGGCCATTATACAGTATAGGAGCTAATGTGAGACCAGTGTATGCAGGGGCCATTATACAGTATAGGAGCTAATGTGGGACCAGTGTATGCAGGGGTCATTATACAGTATAGGAGGTAATGTGGGGCCAGTGTATGCAGGGGACATTATACAGTATAGGAGGTAATGTGGGGCCAGTGTATGCAGGGGACATTATACAGTATAGGAGATAATGTGGGGCCAGTGTATGCAGGGGCCATTATACAGTATAGGAGCTAATGTGAGACCAGTGTATGCAGGGGTCATTATACAGTATAGGAGGTAATGTGGGGCCAGTGTATGCAGGGGTCATTATACAGTATAGGAGATAATGTGGGGCCAGTGTATGCAGGGGCTATTATACAGTATAGGAGCTAATGTGAGACCAGTGTATGCAGGGGTCATTATACAGTATAGGAGGTAATGTGGGGTCAGTGTATGCAGGGGACATTATACAGTATAGGAGATAATGTGGGGCCAGTGTATGCAGGGGTCATTATACAGTATAGGAGGTAATGTGGGGTCAGTGTATGCAGGGGGCATTATACAGTATAGGAGCTAATGTGAGACCAGTGTATGCAGGGGTCATTATACAGTATAGGAGGTAATGTGGGGTCAGTGTATGCAGGGGACATTATACAGTATAGGAGATAATGTGAGACCAGTGTATGCAGGGGTCATTATACAGTATAGGAGGTAATGTGGGGTCAGTGTATGCAGGGGACATTATACAGTATAGGAGATAATGTGGGGCCAGTGTATGCAGGGGCCATTATACAGTATAGGAGCTAATGTGAGACCAGTGTATGCAGGGGGCATTATACAGTATAGGAGGTAATGTGGGGCCAGTGTATGCAGGGGACGTTATACAGTATAGGAGGTAATGTGGGACCAGTGTATGCAGGGGGCATTATACAGTATAGGAGCTAATGTGAGACCAGTGTATGCAGGGGTCATTATACAGTATAGGAGCTAATGTGAGACCAGTGTATGCAGGGGTCATTATACAGTATAGGAGGTAATGTGGGGCCAGTGTATGCAGGGGCCATTATACAGTATAGGAGGTAATGTGGGACTAGTGTATGCAGGGGCCATTATACAGTATAGGAGGTAATGTGGGGCCAGTGTATGCAGGGGACATTATACAGTATAGGAGGTAATGTGGGACCAGTGTATGCAGGGGGCATTATACAGTATAGGAGCTAATGTGAGACCAGTGTATGCAGGGGTCATTATACAGTATAGGAGCTAATGTGAGACCAGTGTATGCAGGGGTCATTATACAGTATAGGAGGTAATGTGGGGCCAGTGTATGCAGGGGCCATTATACAGTATAGGAGCTAATGTGAGACCAGTGTATGCAGGGGCCATTATACAGTATAGGAGGTAATGTGGGGCCAGTGTATGCAGGGGACATTATACAGTATAGGAGGTAATGTGGGGCCAGTGTATGCAGGGGACATTATACAGTATAGGAGGTAATGTGGGGCCAGTGTATGCAGGGGACATTATACAGTATAGGAGGTAATGTGGGGCCAGTGTATGCAGGGGACATTATACAGTATAGGAGGTAATGTGGGACCAGTGTATGCAGGGGCCATTATACAGTATAGGAGGTAATGTGGGGCCAGTGTATGCAGGGGACATTATACAGTATAGGAGGTAATGTGGGACCAGTGTATGCAGGGGGCATTATACAGTATAGGAGCTAATGTGAGACCAGTGTATGCAGGGGTCATTATACAGTATAGGAGCTAATGTGAGACCAGTGTATGCAGGGGCCATTATACAGTATAGGAGCTAATGTGAGACCAGTGTATGCAGGGGCCATTATACAGTATAGGAGGTAATGTGGGGCCAGTGTATGCAGGGGACATTATACAGTATAGGAGGTAATGTGGGACCAGTGTATGCAGGGGGCATTATACAGTATAGGAGCTAATGTGAGACCAGTGTATGCAGGGGTCATTATACAGTATAGGAGGTAATGTGGGGCCAGTGTATGCAGGGGCCATTATACAGTATAGGAGCTAATGTGAGACCAGTGTATGCAGGGGCCATTATACAGTATAGGAGGTAATGTGGGGCCAGTGTATGCAGGGGACATTATACAGTATAGGAGGTAATGTGGGGCCAGTGTATGCAGGGGACATTATACAGTATAGGAGGTAATGTGGGGCCAGTGTATGCAGGGGACATTATACAGTATAGGAGGTAATGTGGGGCCAGTGTATGCAGGGGACATTATACAGTATAGGAGATAATGTGGGGCCAGTGTATGCAGGGGCCATTATACAGTATAGGAGCTAATGTGGGACCAGTGTATGCAGGGGCCATTATACAGTATAGGAGGTAATGTGGGGCCAGTGTATGCAGGGGACATTATACAGTATAGGAGGTAATGTGGGACCAGTGTATGCAGGGGCCATTATACAGTATAGGAGCTAATGTGAGACCAGTGTATGCAGGGGTCATTATACAGTATAGGAGGTAATGTGGGGCCAGTGTATGCAGGGGCCATTATACAGTATAGGAGCTAATGTGAGACCAGTGTATGCAGGGGTCATTATACAGTATAGGAGGTAATGTGGGGCCAGTGTATGCAGGGGACATTATACAGTATAGGAGGTAATGTGGGGCCAGTGTATGCAGGGGTCATTATACAGTATAGGAGATAATGTGAGGCCAGTGTATGCAGGGGACATTATACAGTATAGGAGGTAATGTGAGACCAGTGTATGCAGGGGGCATTATACAGTATAGGAGGTAATGTGGGGCCAGTGTATGCAGGGGACATTATACAGTATAGGAGGTAATGTGGGGCCAGTGTATGCAGGGGACATTATACAGTATAGGAGGTAATGTGAGACCAGTGTATGCAGGGGGCATTATACAGTATAGGAGATAATGTGGGGCCAGTGTATGCAGGGGACATTATACAGTATAGGAGGTAATGTGGGGCCAGTGTATGCAGGGGTCATTATACAGTATAGGAGATAATGTGGGGCCAGTGTATGCAGGGGTCATTATACAGTATAGGAGATAATGTGGGGCCAGTGTATGCAGGGGGCATTATACAGTATAGGAGGTAATGTGGGGCCAGTGTATGCAGGGGTCATTATACAGTATAGGAGGTAATGTGGGGCCAGTGTATGCAGGGGTCATTATACAGTATAGGAGCTAATGTGAGACCAGTGTATGCAGGGGCCATTATACAGTATAGGAGGTAATGTGGGGCCAGTGTATGCAGGGGTCATTATACAGTATAGGAGGTAATGTGGGTCCAGTGTATGCAGGGGACATTATACAGTATAGGAGGTAATGTGGGGCCAGTGTATGCAGGGGACATTATACAGTATAGGAGGTAATGTGGGGCCAGTGTATGCAGGGGACATTATACAGTATAGGAGGTAATGTGGGGCCAGTGTATGCAGGGGTCATTATACAGTATAGGAGGTAATGTGGGACCAGTGTATGCAGGGGACATTATACAGTATAGGAGGTAATGTGGGGCCAGTGTATGCAGGGGTCATTATACAGTATAGGAGGTAATGTGGGGCCAGTGTATGCAGGGGACATTATACAGTATAGGAGCTAATGTGAGACCAGTGTATGCAGGGGCCATTATACAGTATAGGAGGTAATGTGGGGCCAGTGTATGCAGGGGACATTATACAGTATAGGAGGTAATGTGGGGCCAGTGTATGCAGGGGTCATTATACAGTATAGGAGGTAATGTGGGGCCAGTGTATGCAGGGGCCATTATACAGTATAGGAGCTAATGTGAGACCAGTGTATGCAGGTGCCATTATACAGTATAGGAGCTAATGTGGGACCAGTGTATGCAGGGGACATTATACAGTATAGGAGATAATGTGGGGCCAGTGTATGCAGGGGTCATTATACAGTATAGGAGATAATGTGGGGCCAGTGTATGCAGGGGCCATTATACAGTATAGGAGGTAATGTGGGACCAGTGTATGCAGGGGACATTATACAGTATAGGAGGTAATGTGGGGCCAGTGTATGCAGGGGGCATTATACAGTATAGGAGGTAATGTGGGACCAGTGTATGCAGGGGGCATTATACAGTATAGGAGATAATGTGGGGCCAGTGTATGCAGGGGGCATTATACAGTATAGGAGGTAATGTGGGGCCAGTGTATGCAGGGGACATTATACAGTATAGGAGGTAATGTGGGGCCAGTGTATGCAGGGGTCATTATACAGTATAGGAGGTAATGTGGGGCCAGTGTATGCAGGGGGCATTATACAGTATAGGAGGTAATGTGAGACCAGTGTATGCAGGGGGCATTATACAGTATAGGAGGTAATGTGGGACCAGTGTATGCAGGGGTCATTATACAGTATAGGAGGTAATGTGGGGCCAGTGTATGCAGGGGACATTATACAGTATAGGAGATAATGTGAGACCAGTGTATGCAGGGGGCATTATACAGTATAGGAGGTAATGTGGGACCAGTGTATGCAGGGGTCATTATACAGTATAGGAGGTAATGTGGGGCCAGTGTATGCAGGGGACATTATACAGTATAGGAGCTAATGTGAGACCAGTGTATGCAGGGGCCATTATACAGTATAGGAGGTAATGTGGGGCCAGTGTATGCAGGGGACATTATACAGTATAGGAGGTAATGTGGGACCAGTGTATGCAGGGGACATTATACAGTATAGGAGATAATGTGGGGCCAGTGTATGCAGGGGGCATTATACAGTATAGGAGGTAATGTGGGGCCAGTGTATGCAGGGGACATTATACAGTATAGGAGGTAATGTGGGGCCAGTGTATGCAGGGGTCATTATACAGTATAGGAGGTAATGTGGGGCCAGTGTATGCAGGGGGCATTATACAGTATAGGAGGTAATGTGAGACCAGTGTATGCAGGGGGCATTATACAGTATAGGAGGTAATGTGGGACCAGTGTATGCAGGGGTCATTATACAGTATAGGAGGTAATGTGGGGCCAGTGTATGCAGGGGACATTATACAGTATAGGAGATAATGTGAGACCAGTGTATGCAGGGGGCATTATACAGTATAGGAGGTAATGTGGGACCAGTGTATGCAGGGGTCATTATACAGTATAGGAGGTAATGTGGGGCCAGTGTATGCAGGGGTCATTATACAGTATAGGAGGTAATGTGAGACCAGTGTATGCAGGGGACATTATACAGTATAGGAGCTAATGTGAGACCAGTGTATGCAGGGGCCATTATACAGTATAGGAGGTAATGTGGGGCCAGTGTATGCAGGGGACATTATACAGTATAGGAGGTAATGTGGGGCCAGTGTATGCAGGGGTCATTATACAGTATAGGAGGTAATGTGAGACCAGTGTATGCAGGGGACATTATACAGTATAGGAGGTAATGTGGGGCCAGTGTATGCAGGGGACATTATACAGTATAGGAGGTAATGTGGGGCCAGTGTATGCAGGGGGCATTATACAGTATAGGAGGTAATGTGGGGCCAGTGTATGCAGGGGTCATTATACAGTATAGGAGGTAATGTGGGGCCAGTGTATGCAGGGGGCATTATACAGTATAGGAGGTAATGTGAGACCAGTGTATGCAGGGGTCATTATACAGTATAGGAGGTAATGTGGGGCCAGTGTATGCAGGGGGCATTATACAGTATAGGAGGTAATGTGAGACCAGTGTATGCAGGGGACATTATACAGTATAGGAGCTAATGTGAGACCAGTGTATGCAGGGGCCATTATACAGTATAGGAGGTAATGTGGGGCCAGTGTATGCAGGGGACATTATACAGTATAGGAGGTAATGTGGGGCCAGTGTATGCAGGTGACATTATACAGTATAGGAGGTAATGTGGGGCCAGTGTATGCAGGGGCCATTATACAGTATAGGAGCTAATGTGAGACCAGTGTATGCAGGTGCCATTATACAGTATAGGAGCTAATGTGAGACCAGTGTATGCAGGGGCCATTATACAGTATAGGAGGTAATGTGGGGCCAGTGTATGCAGGGGACATTATACAGTATAGGAGATAATGTGGGGCCAGTGTATGCAGGGGTCATTATACAGTATAGGAGATAATGTGGGGCCAGTGTATGCAGGGGTCATTATACAGTATAGGAGGTAATGTGGGGCCAGTGTATGCAGGGGCCATTATACAGTATAGGAGCTAATGTGAGACCAGTGTATGCAGGTGCCATTATACAGTATAGGAGCTAATGTGAGACCAGTGTATGCAGGGGCCATTATACAGTATAGGAGGTAATGTGGGGCCAGTGTATGCAGGGGACATTATACAGTATAGGAGATAATGTGGGGCCAGTGTATGCAGGGGTCATTATACAGTATAGGAGATAATGTGGGGCCAGTGTATGCAGGGGCCATTATACAGTATAGGAGGTAATGTGGGACCAGTGTATGCAGGGGCCATTATACAGTATAGGAGATAATGTGGGGCCAGTGTATGCAGGGGGCATTATACAGTATAGGAGGTAATGTGGGGCCAGTGTATGCAGGGGCCATTATACAGTATAGGAGCTAATGTGAGACCAGTGTATGCAGGGGCCATTATACAGTATAGGAGATAATGTGGGGCCAGTGTATGCAGGGGTCATTATACAGTATAGGAGGTAATGTGGGACCAGTGTATGCAGGGGCCATTATACAGTATAGGAGCTAATGTGAGACCAGTGTATGCAGGGGTCATTATACAGTATAGGAGGTAATGTGGGGCCAGTGTATGCAGGGGCCATTATACAGTATAGGAGCTAATGTGAGACCAGTGTATGCAGGGGCCATTATACAGTATAGGAGATAATGTGGGGCCAGTGTATGCAGGGGTCATTATACAGTATAGGAGGTAATGTGGGACCAGTGTATGCAGGGGCCATTATACAGTATAGGAGCTAATGTGAGACCAGTGTATGCAGGGGTCATTATACAGTATAGGAGCTAATGTGAGACCAGTGTATGCAGGGGACATTATACAGTATAGGAGATAATGTGGGGCCAGTGTATGCAGGGGTCATTATACAGTATAGGAGGTAATGTGGGACCAGTGTATGCAGGGGCCATTATACAGTATAGGAGCTAATGTGAGACCAGTGTATGCAGGGGTCATTATACAGTATAGGAGGTAATGTGGGGCCAGTGTATGCAGGGGGCATTATACAGTATAGGAGATAATGTGAGACCAGTGTATGCAGGGGTCATTATACAGTATAGGAGGTAATGTGAGACCAGTGTATGCAGGGGACATTATACAGTATAGGAGATAATGTGGGGCCAGTGTATGCAGGGGCCATTATACAGTATAGGAGCTAATGTGAGACCAGTGTATGCAGGGGACATTATACAGTATAGGAGATAATGTGGGGCCAGTGTATGCAGGGGTCATTATACAGTATAGGAGGTAATGTGGGACCAGTGTATGCAGGGGCCATTATACAGTATAGGAGCTAATGTGAGACCAGTGTATGCAGGGGTCATTATACAGTATAGGAGGTAATGTGGGGCCAGTGTATGCAGGGGGCATTATACAGTATAGGAGATAATGTGAGACCAGTGTATGCAGGGGTCATTATACAGTATAGGAGGTAATGTGAGACCAGTGTATGCAGGGGACATTATACAGTATAGGAGATAATGTGGGGCCAGTGTATGCAGGGGCCATTATACAGTATAGGAGCTAATGTGAGACCAGTGTATGCAGGGGACATTATACAGTATAGGAGATAATGTGGGGCCAGTGTATGCAGGGGTCATTATACAGTATAGGAGGTAATGTGGGACCAGTGTATGCAGGGGCCATTATACAGTATAGGAGCTAATGTGGGACCAGTGTATGCAGGGGTCATTATACAGTATAGGAGGTAATGTGGGGCCAGTGTATGCAGGGGGCATTATACAGTATAGGAGATAATGTGAGACCAGTGTATGCAGGGGTCATTATACAGTATAGGAGGTAATGTGGGGCCAGTGTATGCAGGGGGCATTATACAGTATAGGAGCTAATGTGAGACCAGCGTATGCAGGGGCCATTATACAGTATAGGAGGTAATGTGGGGCCAGTGTATGCAGGGGACATTATACAGTATAGGAGGTAATGTGGGGCCAGTGTATGCAGGGGACATTATACAGTATAGGAGGTAATGTGGGGCCAGTGTATGCAGGGGTCATTATACAGTATAGGAGCTAATGTGAGACCAGTGTATGCAGGGGTCATTATACAGTATAGGAGGTAATGTGGGGCCAGTGTATGCAGGGGGCATTATACAGTATAGGAGCTAATGTGAGACCAGCGTATGCAGGGGTCATTATACAGTATAGGAGGTAATGTGGGGCCAGTGTATGCAGGGGACATTATACAGTATAGGAGCTAATGTGAGACCAGTGTATGCAGGGGTCATTATACAGTATAGGAGGTAATGTGGGGCCAGTGTATGCAGGGGACATTATACAGTATAGGAGCTAATGTGAGACCAGCGTATGCAGGGGTCATTATACAGTATAGGAGCTAATGTGAGACCAGCGTATGCAGGGGTCATTATACAGTATAGGAGGTAATGTGAGACCAGCGTATGCAGGGGTCATTATACAGTATAGGAGGTAATGTGGGGCCAGTGTATGCAGGGGTCATTATACAGTATAGGAGCTAATGTGAGACCAGTGTATGCAGGGGTCATTATACAGTATAGGAGGTAATGTGGGGCCAGTGTATGCAGGGGGCATTATACAGTATAGGAGCTAATGTGAGACCAGCGTATGCAGGGGTCATTATACAGTATAGGAGGTAATGTGGGGCCAGTGTATGCAGGGGGCATTATACAGTATAGGAGCTAATGTGAGACCAGTGTATGCAGGGGTCATTATACAGTATAGGAGGTAATGTGGGGCCAGTGTATGCAGGGGACATTATACAGTATAGGAGGTAATGTGGGGCCAGTGTATGCAGGGGACATTATACAGTATAGGAGGTAATGTGGGGCCAGTGTATGCAGGGGACATTATACAGTATAGGAGATAATGTGGGACCAGTGTATGCAGGGGGCATTATACAGTATAGGAGGTAATGTGGGGCCAGTGTATGCAGGGGTCATTATACAGTATAGGAGCTAATGTGAGACCAGTGTATGCAGGGGCCATTATACAGTATAGGAGGTAATGTGGGGCCAGTGTATGCAGGTGACATTATACAGTATAGGAGGTAATGTGGGGCCAGTGTATGCAGGGGTCATTATACAGTATAGGAGGTAATGTGGGGCCAGTGTATGCAGGGGACATTATACAGTATAGGAGCTAATGTGGGGCCAGTGTATGCAGGGGGCATTATACAGTATAGGAGGTAATGTGGGACCAGTGTATGCAGGGGACATTATACAGTATAGGAGGTAATGTGGGGCCAGTGTATGCAGGGGTCATTATACAGTATAGGAGCTAATGTGGGGCCAGTGTATGCAGGGGACATTATACAGTATAGGAGATAATGTGGGGCCAGTGTATGCAGGGGACATTATACAGTATAGGAGATAATGTGGGGCCAGTGTATGCAGGGGACATTATACAGTATAGGAGATAATGTGGGGCCAGTGTATGCAGGGGACATTATACAGTATAGGAGCTAATGTGGGGCCAGTGTATGCAGGGGGCATTATACAGTATAGGAGATAATGTGGGGCCAGTGTATGCAGGGGACATTATACAGTATAGGAGGTAATGTGGGGCCAGTGTATGCAGGGGCCATTATACAGTATAGGAGGTAATGTGGGACCAGTGTATGCAGGGGACATTTTATAGTATAGGAGATAATGTGGGGCCAGTGTATGCAGGGGACATTATACAGTATAGGAGGTAATGTGGGACCAGTGTATGCAGGGGGCATTATACAGTATAGGAGATAATGTGGGGCCAGTGTATGCAGGGGACATTATACAGTATAGGAGGTAATGTGGGACCAGTGTATGCAGGGGACATTATACAGTATAGGAGGTAATGTGGGACCAGTGTATGCAGGGGGCATTATACAGTATAGGAGATAATGTGGGGCCAGTGTATGCAGGGGACATTATACAGTATAGGAGGTAATGTGGGGCCAGTGTATGCAGGGGGCATTATACAGTATAGGAGGTAATGTGGGGCCAGTGTATGCAGGGGCCATTATACAGTATAGGAGGTAATGTGGGACCAGTGTATGCAGGGGCCATTATACAGTATAGGAGGTAATGTGGGACCAGTGTATGCAGGGGACATTATACAGTATAGGAGGTAATGTGGGGCCAGTGTATGCAGGGGCCATTATACAGTATAGGAGGTAATGTGGGACCAGTGTATGCAGGGGCCATTATACAGTATAGGAGGTAATGTGGGACCAGTGTATGCAGGGGCCATTATACAGTATAGGAGGTAATGTGGGACCAGTGTATGCAGGGGGCATTATACAGTATAGGAGATAATGTGGGGCCAGTGTATGCAGGGGACATTTTACAGTATAGGAGGTAATGTGGGACCAGTGTATGCAGGGGACATTTTATAGTATAGGAGCTAATGTGTGACCAGTGTATGCAGGGGACATTTTATAGTATAGGAGCTAATGTGGGGCCAGTGTATGCAGGGGACATTATACAGTATAGGAGGTAATGTGGGACCAGTGTATGCAGGGGACATTTTATAGTATAGGAGCTAATGTGGGACCAGTGTATGCAGGGGGCATTATACAGTATAGGAGGTAATGTGGGACCAGTGTATGCAGGGGGCATTATACAGTATAGGAGATAATGTGGGGCCAGTGTATGCAGGGGACATTATACAGTATAGGAGCTAATGTGGGGCCAGTGTATGCAGGGGACATTTTATAGTATAGGAGCTAATGTGGGGCCAGTGTATGCAGGGGACATTTTATAGTATAGGAGCTAATGTGGGGCCAGTGTATGCAGGGGACATTATACAGTATAGGAGGTAATGTGGGACCAGTGTATGCAGGGGACATTTTATAGTATAGGAGCTAATGTGTGACCAGTGTATGCAGGGGGCATTATACAGTATAGGAGGTAATGTGGGACCAGTGTATGCAGGGGGCATTATACAGTATAGGAGATAATGTGGGGCCAGTGTATGCAGGGGACATTATACAGTATAGGAGGTAATGTGGGACCAGTGTATGCAGGGGACATTTTATAGTATAGGAGCTAATGTGAGACCAGTGTATGCAGGGGACATTATACAGTATAGGAGGTAGTGTGGGACCAGTGTATGCAGGGGACATTTTATAGTATAGGAGCTAATGTGAGACCAGTGTATGCAGGGGACATTATACAGTATAGGAGGTAATGTGTGACCAGTGTATGCAGGTGCCATTATACAGTATAGGAGGTAGTGTGGGACCAGTGTATGCAGGGGGCATTATACAGTATAGGAGGTAATGTGGGGCCAGTGTATGCAGGTGCCATTATACAGTATAGGAGGTAATGTGGGACCAGTGTATGCAGGGGGCATTATACAGTATAGGAGATAATGTGTGACCAGTGTATGCAGGGGGCATTATACAGTATAGGAGGTAATGTGGAGCCAGTGTATGCAGGGGCCATTATACAGTATAGGAGGTAATGTGGGGCCAGTGTATGCAGGGGACATTATACAGTATAGGAGCTAATGTGAGACCAGTGTATGCAGGGGCCATTATACAGTATAGGAGGTAATGTGGGGCCAGTGTATGCAGGGGACATTATACAGTATAGGAGGTAATGTGGGGCCAGTGTATGCAGGGGTCATTATACAGTATAGGAGGTAATGTGGGGCCAGTGTATGCAGGGGACATTATACAGTATAGGAGCTAATGTGAGACCAGTGTATGCAGGTGCCATTATACAGTATAGGAGCTAATGTGAGACCAGTGTATGCAGGGGCCATTATACAGTATAGGAGGTAATGTGGGGCCAGTGTATGCAGGGGACATTATACAGTATAGGAGATAATGTGGGGCCAGTGTATGCAGGGGTCATTATACAGTATAGGAGATAATGTGGGGCCAGTGTATGCAGGGGGCATTATACAGTATAGGAGGTAATGTTGGACCAGTGTATGCAGGGGCCATTATACAGTATAGGAGGTAATGTGGGACCAGTGTATGCAGGGGCCATTATACAGTATAGGAGATAATGTGGGACCAGTGTATGCAGGGGGCATTATACAGTATAGGAGGTAATGTGAGACCAGTGTATGCAGGGGGCATTATACAGTATAGGAGGTAATGTGGGGCCAGTGTATGCAGGGGCCATTATACAGTATAGGAGCTAATGTGAGACCAGTGTATGCAGGGGTCATTATACAGTATAGGAGGTAATGTGGGGCCAGTGTATGCAGGGGCCATTATACAGTATAGGAGATAATGTGGGGCCAGTGTATGCAGGGGCCATTATACAGTATAGGAGCTAATGTGAGACCAGTGTATGCAGGGGCCATTATACAGTATAGGAGATAATGTGGGGCCAGTGTATGCAGGGGTCATTATACAGTATAGGAGGTAATGTGGGACCAGTGTATGCAGGGGCCATTATACAGTATAGGAGATAATGTGGGGCCAGTGTATGCAGGGGCCATTATACAGTATAGGAGCTAATGTGAGACCAGTGTATGCAGGGGCCATTATACAGTATAGGAGATAATGTGGGGCCAGTGTATGCAGGGGTCATTATACAGTATAGGAGGTAATGTGGGACCAGTGTATGCAGGGGCCATTATACAGTATAGGAGCTAATGTGAGACCAGTGTATGCAGGGGTCATTATACAGTATAGGAGGTAATGTGGGGCCAGTGTATGCAGGGGCCATTATACAGTATAGGAGCTAATGTGAGACCAGTGTATGCAGGGGCCATTATACAGTATAGGAGCTAATGTGAGACCAGTGTATGCAGGGGACATTATACAGTATAGGAGATAATGTGGGGCCAGTGTATGCAGGGGCCATTATACAGTATAGGAGCTAATGTGAGACCAGTGTATGCAGGGGTCATTATACAGTATAGGAGGTAATGTGGGGCCAGTGTATGCAGGGGCCATTATACAGTATAGGAGATAATGTGGGGCCAGTGTATGCAGGGGTCATTATACAGTATAGGAGGTAATGTGGGACCAGTGTATGCAGGGGCCATTATACAGTATAGGAGCTAATGTGAGACCAGTGTATGCAGGGGCCATTATACAGTATAGGAGATAATGTGGGGCCAGTGTATGCAGGGGTCATTATACAGTATAGGAGGTAATGTGGGACCAGTGTATGCAGGGGCCATTATACAGTATAGGAGCTAATGTGAGACCAGTGTATGCAGGGGTCATTATACAGTATAGGAGGTAATGTGGGGCCAGTGTATGCAGGGGCCATTATACAGTATAGGAGCTAATGTGAGACCAGTGTATGCAGGGGCCATTATACAGTATAGGAGCTAATGTGAGACCAGTGTATGCAGGGGACATTATACAGTATAGGAGATAATGTGGGGCCAGTGTATGCAGGGGTCATTATACAGTATAGGAGGTAATGTGGGACCAGTGTATGCAGGGGCCATTATACAGTATAGGAGCTAATGTGAGACCAGTGTATGCAGGGGTCATTATACAGTATAGGAGGTAATGTGGGGCCAGTGTATGCAGGGGGCATTATACAGTATAGGAGATAATGTGAGACCAGTGTATGCAGGGGTCATTATACAGTATAGGAGGTAATGTGGGGCCAGTGTATGCAGGGGGCATTATACAGTATAGGAGCTAATGTGAGACCAGCGTATGCAGGGGCCATTATACAGTATAGGAGGTAATGTGGGGCCAGTGTATGCAGGGGACATTATACAGTATAGGAGGTAATGTGGGGCCAGTGTATGCAGGGGACATTATACAGTATAGGAGGTAATGTGGGGCCAGTGTATGCAGGGGTCATTATACAGTATAGGAGCTAATGTGAGACCAGTGTATGCAGGGGTCATTATACAGTATAGGAGGTAATGTGGGGCCAGTGTATGCAGGGGACATTATACAGTATAGGAGGTAATGTGGGGCCAGTGTATGCAGGGGACATTATACAGTATAGGAGGTAATGTGGGGCCAGTGTATGCAGGGGTCATTATACAGTATAGGAGGTAATGTGGGGCCAGTGTATGCAGGGGGCATTATACAGTATAGGAGGTAATGTGGGGCCAGTGTATGCAGGGGTCATTATACAGTATAGGAGGTAATGTGGGGCCAGTGTATGCAGGGGTCATTATACAGTATAGGAGCTAATGTGAGACCAGTGTATGCAGGGGCCATTATACAGTATAGGAGGTAATGTGGGGCCAGTGTATGCAGGGGTCATTATACAGTATAGGAGGTAATGTGGGGCCAGTGTATGCAGGGGACATTATACAGTATAGGAGCTAATGTGGGGCCAGTGTATGCAGGGGGCATTATACAGTATAGGAGGTAATGTGGGACCAGTGTATGCAGGGGGCATTATACAGTATAGGAGATAATGTGGGGCCAGTGTATGCAGGGGACATTATACAGTATAGGAGGTAATGTGGGGCCAGTGTATGCAGGGGCCATTATACAGTATAGGAGGTAATGTGGGACCAGTGTATGCAGGGGACATTTTATAGTATAGGAGATAATGTGGGGCCAGTGTATGCAGGGGACATTATACAGTATAGGAGGTAATGTGGGACCAGTGTATGCAGGGGGCATTATACAGTATAGGAGATAATTTGGGGCCAGTGTATGCAGGGGACATTATACAGTATAGGAGGTAATGTGGGACCAGTGTATGCAGGGGACATTATACAGTATAGGAGGTAATGTGGGACCAGTGTATGCAGGGGGCATTATACAGTATAGGAGATAATGTGGGGCCAGTGTATGCAGGGGACATTATACAGTATAGGAGGTAATGTGGGACCAGTGTATGCAGGGGGCATTATACAGTATAGGAGATAATGTGGGGCCAGTGTATGCAGGGGACATTATACAGTATAGGAGGTAATGTGGGACCAGTGTATGCAGGGGACATTATACAGTATAGGAGGTAATGTGGGACCAGTGTATGCAGGGGGCATTATACAGTATAGGAGATAATGTGGGGCCAGTGTATGCAGGGGACATTATACAGTATAGGAGGTAATGTGGGGCCAGTGTATGCAGGGGACATTATACAGTATAGGAGGTAATGTGGGGTCAGTGTATGCAGGGGCCATTATACAGTATAGGAGGTAATGTGGGACCAGTGTATGCAGGGGACATTATACAGTATAGGAGGTAATGTGGGACCAGTGTATGCAGGGGGCATTATACAGTATAGGAGATAATGTGGGGCCAGTGTATGCAGGGGACATTATACAGTATAGGAGGTAATGTGGGACCAGTGTATGCAGGGGACATTATACAGTATAGGAGGTAATGTGGGACCAGTGTATGCAGGGGGCATTATACAGTATAGGAGATAATGTGGGGCCAGTGTATGCAGGGGACATTATACAGTATAGGAGGTAATGTGGGGCCAGTGTATGCAGGGGACATTATACAGTATAGGAGGTAATGTGGGGTCAGTGTATGCAGGGGCCATTATACAGTATAGGAGGTAATGTGGGGCCAGTGTATGCAGGGGACATTATACAGTATAGGAGATAATGTGGGGCCAGTGTATGCAGGGGACATTATACAGTATAGGAGGTAATGTGGGACCAGTGTATGCAGGGGGCATTATACAGTATAGGAGATAATGTGGGACCAGTGTATGCAGGGGGCATTATACAGTATAGGAGGTAATGTGGGACCAGTGTATGCAGGGGTCATTATACAGTATAGGAGGTAATGTGGGACCAGTGTATGCAGGGGACATTATACAGTATAGGAGGTAATGTGGGACCAGTGTATGCAGGGGGCATTATACAGTATAGGAGATAATGTGGGGCCAGTGTATGCAGGGGACATTATACAGTATAGGAGGTAATGTGGGGCCAGTGTATGCAGGGGACATTATACAGTATAGGAGGTAATGTGGGGTCAGTGTATGCAGGGGCCATTATACAGTATAGGAGGTAATGTGGGACCAGTGTATGCAGGGGGCATTATACAGTATAGGAGATAATGTGGGGCCAGTGTATGCAGGGGACATTATACAGTATAGGAGGTAATGTGGGACCAGTGTATGCAGGGGGCATTATACAGTATAGGAGATAATGTGGGGCCAGTGTATGCAGGGGACATTATACAGTATAGGAGGTAATGTGGGACCAGTGTATGCAGGGGACATTATACAGTATAGGAGGTAATGTGGGACCAGTGTATGCAGGGGGCATTATACAGTATAGGAGATAATGTGGGGCCAGTGTATGCAGGGGACATTATACAGTATAGGAGGTAATGTGGGGCCAGTGTATGCAGGGGACATTATACAGTATAGGAGGTAATGTGGGGTCAGTGTATGCAGGGGCCATTATACAGTATAGGAGGTAATGTGGGACCAGTGTATGCAGGGGACATTATACAGTATAGGAGGTAATGTGGGACCAGTGTATGCAGGGGGCATTATACAGTATAGGAGATAATGTGGGGCCAGTGTATGCAGGGGACATTATACAGTATAGGAGGTAATGTGGGACCAGTGTATGCAGGGGACATTATACAGTATAGGAGGTAATGTGGGACCAGTGTATGCAGGGGGCATTATACAGTATAGGAGATAATGTGGGGCCAGTGTATGCAGGGGACATTATACAGTATAGGAGGTAATGTGGGGCCAGTGTATGCAGGGGACATTATACAGTATAGGAGGTAATGTGGGGTCAGTGTATGCAGGGGCCATTATACAGTATAGGAGGTAATGTGGGACCAGTGTATGCAGGGGACATTATACAGTATAGGAGGTAATGTGGGACCAGTGTATGCAGGGGGCATTATACAGTATAGGAGATAATGTGGGGCCAGTGTATGCAGGGGACATTATACAGTATAGGAGGTAATGTGGGGTCAGTGTATGCAGGGGCCATTATACAGTATAGGAGGTAATGTGGGACCAGTGTATGCAGGGGGCATTATACAGTATAGGAGATAATGTGGGGCCAGTGTATGCAGGGGACATTATACAGTATAGGAGGTAATGTGGGACCAGTGTATGCAGGGGGCATTATACAGTATAGGAGATAATGTGGGGCCAGTGTATGCAGGGGACATTATACAGTATAGGAGGTAATGTGGGACCAGTGTATGCAGGGGACATTATACAGTATAGGAGGTAATGTGTGACCAGTGTATGCAGGGGGCATTATACAGTATAGGAGATAATGTGGGGCCAGTGTATGCAGGGGACATTATACAGTATAGGAGGTAATGTGGGGCCAGTGTATGCAGGGGACATTATACAGTATAGGAGGTAATGTGGGGTCAGTGTATGCAGGGGCCATTATACAGTATAGGAGGTAATGTGGGACCAGTGTATGCAGGGGCCATTATACAGTATAGGAGGTAATGTGGGACCAGTGTATGCAGGGGGCATTATACAGTATAGGAGATAATGTGGGGCCAGTGTATGCAGGGGACATTATACAGTATAGGAGGTAATGTGGGACCAGTGTATGCAGGGGTCATTATACAGTATAGGAGGTAATGTGGGACCAGTGTATGCAGGGGCCATTATACAGTATAGGAGGTAATGTGAGACCAGTGTATGCAGGGGTCATTATACAGTATAGGAGATAATGTGGGACCAGTGTATGCAGGGGACATTATACAGTATAGGAGATAATGTGGGGCCAGTGTATGCAGGGGACATTTTATAGTATAGGAGCTAATGTGTGACCAGTGTATGCAGGGGACATTATACAGTATAGGAGCTAATGTGGGGCCAGTGTATGCAGGGGACATTTTATAGTATAGGAGCTAATGTGTGACCAGTGTATGCAGGGGGCATTATACAGTATAGGAGGTAATGTGGGACCAGTGTATGCAGGGGGCATTATACAGTATAGGAGATAATGTGGGGCCAGTGTATGCAGGTGCCATTATACAGTATAGGAGGTAATGTGGGACCAGTGTATGCAGGGGACATTATACAGTATAGGAGGTAATGTGGGACCAGTGTATGCAGGGGACATTTTATAGTATAGGAGCTAATGTGAGACCAGTGTATGCAGGGGACATTATACAGTATAGGAGGTAATGTGTGACCAGTGTATGCAGGTGCCATTATACAGTATAGGAGGTAATGTGGGACCAGTGTATGCAGGGGGCATTATACAGTATAGGAGGTAATGTGGGGCCAGTGTATGCAGGGGGCATTATACAGTATAGGAGGTAATGTGGGACCAGTGTATGCAGGGGGCATTATACAGTATAGGAGATAATGTGTGACCAGTGTATGCAGGTGCCATTATACAGTATAGGAGGTAATGTGGGGCCAGTGTATGCAGGGGACATTATACAGTATAGGAGGTAATGTGGGACCAGTGTATGCAGGGGCCATTATACAGTATAGGAGATAATGTGTGACCAGTGTATGCAGGGGGCATTATACAGTATAGGAGGTAATGTGGGGCCAGTGTATGCAGGTGCCATTATACAGTATAGGAGGTAATGTGGGACCAGTGTATGCAGGGGGCATTATACAGTATAGGAGGTAATGTGGGGCCAGTGTATGCAGGGGGCATTATACAGTATAGGAGATAATGTGTGACCAGTGTATGCAGGTGCCATTATACAGTATAGGAGGTAATGTGGGACCAGTGTATGCAGGGGCCATTATACAGTATAGGAGATAATGTGGGGCCAGTGTATGCAGGGGACATTATACAGTATAGGAGGTAATGTGGGGCCAGTGTATGCAGGGGGCATTATACAGTATAGGAGCTAATGTGGGGCCAGTGTATGCAGGGGACATTTTATAGTATAGGAGCTAATGTGTGACCAGTGTATGCAGGGGCCATTATACAGTATAGGAGGTAATGTGGGACCAGTGTATGCAGGGGGCATTATACAGTATAGGAGATAATGTGGGGCCAGTGTATGCAGGGGGCATTTTATAGTATAGGAGCTAATGTGAGACCAGTGTATGCAGGGGACATTATACAGTATAGGAGGTAATGTGGGGCCAGTGTATGCAGGGGACATTATACAGTATAGGAGGTAATGTGGGGCCAGTGTATGCAGGGGACATTATACAGTATAGGAGGTAATGTGGGACCAGTGTATGCAGGGGGCATTATACAGTATAGGAGATAATGTGGGGCCAGTGTATGCAGGGGACATTATACAGTATAGGAGGTAATGTGTGACCAGTGTATGCAGGTGCCATTATACAGTATAGGAGGTAATGTGGGACCAGTGTATGCAGGGGGCATTATACAGTATAGGAGATAATGTGGGGCCAGTGTATGCAGGGGACATTATACAGTATAGGAGGTAATGTGGGGCCAGTGTATGCAGGGGGCATTATACAGTATAGGAGCTAATGTGGGGCCAGTGTATGCAGGGGACATTTTATAGTATAGGAGCTAATGTGTGACCAGTGTATGCAGGGGTCATTATACAGTATAGGAGGTAATGTGGGGCCAGTGTATGCAGGGGGCATTATACAGTATAGGAGATAATGTGGGACCAGTGTATGCAGGGGACATTTTATAGTATAGGAGCTAATGTGAGACCAGTGTATGCAGGGGTCATTATACAGTATAGGAGGTAATGTGGGGCCAGTGTATGCAGGGGACATTTTATAGTATAGGAGCTAATGTGAGACCAGTGTATGCAGGGGTCATTATACAGTATAGGAGGTAATGTGGGGCCAGTGTATGCAGGGGACATTTTATAGTATAGGAGCTAATGTGAGACCAGTGTATGCAGGGGGCATTATACAGTATAGGAGGTAATGTGGGGCCAGTGTATGCAGGGGACATTTTATAGTATAGGAGCTAATGTGAGACCAGTGTATGCAGGGGTCATTATACAGTATAGGAGGTAATGTGGGGCCAGTGTATGCAGGGGACATTTTATAGTATAGGAGCTAATGTGAGACCAGTGTATGCAGGGGACATTATACAGTATAGGAGGTAATGTGGGGCCAGTGTATGCAGGGGACATTTTATAGTATAGGAGCTAATGTGAGACCAGTGTATGCAGGGGTCATTATACAGTATAGGAGGTAATGTGGGGCCAGTGTATGCAGGGGACATTATACAGTATAGGAGGTAATGTGGGGCCAGTGTATGCAGGGGACATTTTATAGTATAGGAGCTAATGTGAGACCAGTGTATGCAGGGGTCATTATACAGTATAGGAGGTAATGTGGGGCCAGTGTATGCAGGGGACATTATACAGTATAGGAGATAATGTGGGGCCAGTGTATGCAGGGGACATTTTATAGTATAGGAGCTAATGTGAGACCAGTGTATGCAGGGGTCATTATACAGTATAGGAGGTAATGTGGGGCCAGTGTATGCAGGGGACATTATACAGTATAGGAGGTAATGTGGGGCCAGTGTATGCAGGGGACATTTTATAGTATAGGAGCTAATGTGGGACCAGTGTATGCAGGGGTCATTATACAGTATAGGAGGTAATGTGGGACCAGTGTATGCAGGGGCCATTATACAGTATAGGAGCTAATGTGGGACCAGTGTATGCAGGGGCCATTATACAGTATAGGAGGTAATGTGGGACCAGTGTATGCAGGGGCCATTATACAGTATAGGAGCTAATGTGAGACCAGTGTATGCAGGGGTCATTATACAGTATAGGAGGTAATGTGGGACCAGTGTATGCAGGGGGCATTATACAGTATAGGAGGTAATGTGGGGCCAGTGTATGCAGGGGGCATTATACAGTATAGGAGGTAATGTGGGACCAGTGTATGCAGGGGGCATTATACAGTATAGGAGGTAATGTGGGGCCAGTGTATGCAGGGGTCATTATACAGTATAGGAGGTAATGTGGGGCCAGTGTATGCAGGGGGCATTATACAGTATAGGAGGTAATGTGGGACCAGTGTATGCAGGGGGCATTATACAGTATAGGAGGTAATGTGGGGCCAGTGTATGCAGGGGGCATTATACAGTATAGGAGGTAATGTGGGACCAGTGTATGCAGGGGGCATTATACAGTATAGGAGGTAATGTGGGACCAGTGTATGCAGGGGGCATTATACAGTATAGGAGGTAATGTGGGACCAGTGTATGCAGGGGCCATTATACAGTATAGGAGGTAATGTGGGACCAGTGTATGCAGGGGGCATTATACAGTATAGGAGCTAATGTGAGACCAGTGTATGCAGGGGTCATTATACAGTATAGGAGCTAATGTGGGACCAGTGTATGCAGGGGTCATTATACAGTATAGGAGCTAATGTGTGACCAGTGTATGCAGGGGCCATTATACAGTATAGGAGGTAATGTGGGACCAGTGTATGCAGGGGGCATTATACAGTATAGGAGATAATGTGGGGCCAGTGTATGCAGGGGCCATTATACAGTATAGGAGGTAATGTGGGACCAGTGTATGCAGGGGGCATTATACAGTATAGGAGCTAATGTGAGACCAGTGTATGCAGGGGTCATTATACAGTATAGGAGGTAATGTGGGGCCAGTGTATGCAGGGGACATTATACAGTATAGGAGGTAATGTGGGGCCAGTGTATGCAGGGGACATTTTATAGTATAGGAGCTAATGTGAGACCAGTGTATGCAGGGGTCATTATACAGTATAGGAGCTAATGTGAGACCAGTGTATGCAGGGATCATTATACAGTATAGGAGGTAATGTGGGGCCAGTGTATGCAGGTGCCATTATACAGTATAGGAGCTAATGTGGGGCCAGTGTATGCAGGGGACATTATACAGTATAGGAGGTAATGTGGGGCCAGTGTATGCAGGGGTCATTATACAGTATAGGAGCTAATGTGAGACCAGTGTATGCAGGGGTCATTATACAGTATAGGAGGTAATGTGGGGCCAGTGTATGCAGGGGACATTATACAGTATAGGAGGTAATGTGGGGCCAGTGTATGCAGGGGTCATTATACAGTATAGGAGCTAATGTGAGACCAGTGTATGCAGGGGTCATTATACAGTATAGGAGCTAATGTGAGACCAGTGTATGCAGGGATCATTATACAGTATAGGAGGTAATGTGGGGCCAGTGTATGCAGGTGCCATTATACAGTATAGGAGCTAATGTGGGGCCAGTGTATGCAGGGGGCATTATACAGTATAGGAGCTAATGTGGGACCAGTGTATGCAGGGGCCATTATACAGTATAGGAGCTAATGTGGGACCAGTGTATGCAGGGGTCATTATACAGTATAGGAGGTAATGTGGGGCCAGTGTATGCAGGGGGCATTATACAGTATAGGAGCTAATGTGGGACCAGTGTATGCAGGGGGCATTATACAGTATAGGAGCTAATGTGGGGCCAGTGTATGCAGGGGACATTATACAGTATAGGAGGTAATGTGGGACCAGTGTATGCAGGGGGCATTATACAGTATAGGAGGTAATGTGGGGCCAGTGTATGCAGGGGGCATTATACAGTATAGGAGCTAATGTGGGACCAGTGTATGCAGGGGGCATTATACAGTATAGGAGCTAATGTGGGGCCAGTGTATGCAGGGGGCATTATACAGTATAGGAGCTAATGTGGGACCAGTGTATGCAGGGGGCATTATACAGTATAGGAGCTAATGTGGGGCCAGTGTATGCAGGGGGCATTATACAGTATAGGAGCTAATGTGGGACCAGTGTATGCATGGGGCATTTTATAGTATAGGAGCTAATGTGGGGCCAGTGTATGCAGGGGACATTATACAGTATAGGAGGTAATTTGGGGCCAGTGTATGCAGGGGGCATTATACAGTATAGGAGGTAATGTGGGACCAGTGTATGCAGGGGGCATTATACAGTATAGGAGCTAATGTGGGGCCAGTGTATGCAGGGGACATTATACAGTATAGGAGGTAATGTGGGGCCAGTGTATGCAGGTGCCATTATACAGTATAGGAGCTAATGTGAGACCAGTGTATGCAGGGGACATTTTACAGTATAGGAGGTAATGTGGGGCCAGTGTATGCAGGGGCCATTATACAGTATAGGAGGTAATGTGAGACCAGTGTATGCAGGGATCATTATACAGTATAGGAGGTAATGTGTGACCAGTGTATGCAGGGGCCATTATACAGTATAGGAGGTAATGTGGGACCAGTGTATGCAGGGGCCATTATACAGTATAGGAGGTAATGTGTGACCAGTGTATGCAGGGATCATTATACAGTATAGGAGGTAATGTGGGGCCAGTGTATGCAGGGGACATTATACAGTATAGGAGGTAATGTGGGGCCAGTGTATGCAGGGGACATTTTACAGTATAGGAGCTAATGTGTGACCAGTGTATGCAGGGGTCATTATACAGTATAGGAGGTAATGTGGGACCAGTGTATGCAGGGGGCATTATACAGTATAGGAGGTAATGTGGGGCCAGTGTATGCAGGGGACATTTTACAGTATAGGAGCTAATGTGGGGCCAGTGTATGCAGGGGACATTATACAGTATAGGAGGTAATGTGGGGCCAGTGTATGCAGGGGACATTTTACAGTATAGGAGCTAATGTGTGACCAGTGTATGCAGGGGTCATTATACAGTATAGGAGGTAATGTGTGACCAGTGTATGCAGGGGACATTATACAGTATAGGAGGTAATGTGGGGCCAGTGTATGCAGGGGACATTTTACAGTATAGGAGCTAATGTGGGGCCAGTGTATGCAGGGGACATTATACAGTATAGGAGGTAATGTGGGGCCAGTGTATGCAGGGGACATTTTACAGTATAGGAGCTAATGTGTGACCAGTGTATGCAGGGGTCATTATACAGTATAGGAGGTAATGTGTGACCAGTGTATGCAGGGGACATTTTACAGTATAGGAGGTAATGTGGGGCCAGTGTATGCAGGGGCCATTATACAGTATAGGAGCTAATGTGAGACCAGTGTATGCAGGGGTCATTATACAGTATAGGAGGTAATGTGTGACCAGTGTATGCAGGGGCCATTATACAGTATAGGAGGTAATGTGGGACCAGTGTATGCAGGGGACATTTTATAGTATAGGAGGTAATGTGGGGCCAGTGTATGCAGGGGGCATTATACAGTATAGGAGCTAATGTGAGACCAGTGTATGCAGGGGTCATTATACAGTATAGGAGGTAATGTGGGACCAGTGTATGCAGGGGACATTTTATAGTATAGGAGGTAATGTGGGGCCAGTGTATGCAGGGGCCATTATACAGTATAGGAGGTAATGTGGGGCCAGTGTATGCAGGGGGCATTATACAGTATAGGAGCTAATGTGAGACCAGTGTATGCAGGGGTCATTATACAGTATAGGAGGTAATGTGTGACCAGTGTATGCAGGGGGCATTATACAGTATAGGAGATAATGTGGGGCCAGTGTATGCAGGGGCCATTATACAGTATAGGAGGTAATGTGGGACCAGTGTATGCAGGGGACATTTTATAGTATAGGAGGTAATGTGGGGCCAGTGTATGCAGGGGGCATTATACAGTATAGGAGATAATGTGGGACCAGTGTATGCAGGGGGCATTATACAGTATAGGAGGTAATGTGGGGCCAGTGTATGCAGGGGCCATTATACAGTATAGGAGGTAATGTGAGACCAGTGTATGCAGGGGCCATTATACAGTATAGGAGGTAATGTGAGACCAGTGTATGCAGGGGCCATTATACAGTATAGGAGGTAATGTGGGGCCAGTGTATGCAGGGGACATTTTATAGTATAGGAGGTAATGTGGGACCAGTGTATGCAGGGGACATTTTATAGTATAGGAGGTAATGTGGGGCCAGTGTATGCAGGGGCCATTATACAGTATAGGAGGTAATGTGTGACCAGTGTATGCAGGGGCCATTATACAGTATAGGAGGTAATGTGGGACCAGTGTATGCAGGGGACATTTTATAGTATAGGAGGTAATGTGGGGCCAGTGTATGCAGGGGCCATTATACAGTATAGGAGGTAATGTGGGGCCAGTGTATGCAGGGGGCATTATACAGTATAGGAGCTAATGTGAGACCAGTGTATGCAGGGGTCATTATACAGTATAGGAGGTAATGTGTGACCAGTGTATGCAGGGGGCATTATACAGTATAGGAGATAATGTGGGGCCAGTGTATGCAGGGGCCATTATACAGTATAGGAGGTAATGTGGGACCAGTGTATGCAGGGGACATTATACAGTATAGGAGATAATGTGTGACCAGTGTATGCAGGGGACATTTTATAGTATAGGAGGTAATGTGGGGCCAGTGTATGCAGGGGGCATTATACAGTATAGGAGATAATGTGGGACCAGTGTATGCAGGGGGCATTATACAGTATAGGAGGTAATGTGGGGCCAGTGTATGCAGGGGCCATTATACAGTATAGGAGGTAATGTGAGACCAGTGTATGCAGGGGGCATTATACAGTATAGGAGGTAATGTGGGACCAGTGTATGCAGGGGACATTATACAGTATAGGAGGTAATGTGGGACCAGTGTATGCAGGGGGCATTATACAGTATAGGAGGTAATGTGAGACCAGTGTATGCAGGGGCCATTATACAGTATAGGAGGTAATGTGAGACCAGTGTATGCAGGGGACATTATACAGTATAGGAGGTAATGTGGGGCCAGTGTATGCAGGGGCCATTATACAGTATAGGAGGTAATGTGAGACCAGTGTATGCAGGGGACATTATACAGTATAGGAGGTAATGTGGGACCAGTGTATGCAGGGGCCATTATACAGTATAGGAGGTAATGTGAGACCAGTGTATGCAGGGGACATTTTATAGTATAGGAGGTAATGTGAGACCAGTGTATGCAGGGGACATTATACAGTATAGGAGATAATGTGGGGCCAGTGTATGCAGGGGGCATTATACAGTATAGGAGGTAATGTGAGACCAGTGTATGCAGGGGCCATTATACAGTATAGGAGGTAATGTGAGACCAGTGTATGCAGGGGACATTATACAGTATAGGAGGTAATGTGGGGCCAGTGTATGCAGGGGCCATTATACAGTATAGGAGGTAATGTGAGACCAGTGTATGCAGGGGACATTATACAGTATAGGAGGTAATGTGGGACCAGTGTATGCAGGGGCCATTATACAGTATAGGAGGTAATGTGAGACCAGTGTATGCAGGGGACATTTTATAGTATAGGAGGTAATGTGAGACCAGTGTATGCAGGGGTCATTATACAGTATAGGAGCTAATGTGGGGCCAGTGTATGCAGGGGTCATTATACAGTATAGGAGGTAATGTGAGACCAGTGTATGCAGGGGACATTATACAGTATAGGAGGTAATGTGGGGCCAGTGTATGCAGGGGTCATTATACAGTATAGGAGGTAATGTGAGACCAGTGTATGCAGGGGACATTATACAGTATAGGAGGTAATGTGGGGCCAGTGTATGCAGGGGTCATTATACAGTATAGGAGGTAATGTGAGACCAGTGTATGCAGGGGCCATTATACAGTATAGGAGGTAATGTGAGACCAGTGTATGCAGGGGCCATTATACAGTATAGGAGGTAATGTGGGGCCAGTGTATGCAGGGGTCATTATACAGTATAGGAGGTAATGTGGGGCCAGTGTATGCAGGGGCCATTATACAGTATAGGAGGTAATGTGAGACCAGTGTATGCAGGGGACATTTTATAGTATAGGAGGTAATGTGAGACCAGTGTATGCAGGGGACATTATACAGTATAGGAGATAATGTGGGGCCAGTGTATGCAGGGGTCATTATACAGTATAGGAGGTAATGTGAGACCAGTGTATGCAGGGGACATTATACAGTATAGGAGGTAATGTGGGGCCAGTGTATGCAGGGGTCATTATACAGTATAGGAGGTAATGTGGGGCCAGTGTATGCAGGGGACATTATACAGTATAGGAGGTAATGTGGGGCCAGTGTATGCAGGGGTCATTATACAGTATAGGAGGTAATGTGAGACCAGTGTATGCAGGGGACATTATACAGTATAGGAGGTAATGTGGGGCCAGTGTATGCAGGGGTCATTATACAGTATAGGAGGTAATGTGAGACCAGTGTATGCAGGGGACATTATACAGTATAGGAGATAATGTGGGGCCAGTGTATGCAGGGGTCATTATACAGTATAGGAGGTAATGTGGGGCCAGTGTATGCAGGGGTCATTATACAGTATAGGAGGTAATGTGAGACCAGTGTATGCAGGGGACATTATACAGTATAGGAGATAATGTGAGACCAGTGTATGCAGGGGCCATTATACAGTATAGGAGGTAATGTGGGGCCAGTGTATGCAGGGGACATTATACAGTATAGGAGGTAATGTGGGACCAGTGTATGCAGGGGACATTATACAGTATAGGAGGTAATGTGGGGCCAGTGTATGCAGGGGTCATTATACAGTATAGGAGGTAATGTGGGGCCAGTGTATGCAGGGGCCATTATACAGTATAGGAGGTAATGTGAGACCAGTGTATGCAGGGGACATTTTATAGTATAGGAGGTAATGTGAGACCAGTGTATGCAGGGGCCATTATACAGTATAGGAGGTAATGTGGGACCAGTGTATGCAGGGGACATTTTATAGTATAGGAGGTAATGTGGGGCCAGTGTATGCAGGGGCCATTATACAGTATAGGAGGTAATGTGAGACCAGTGTATGCAGGGGCCATTATACAGTATAGGAGGTAATGTGGGACCAGTGTATGCAGGGGACATTTTATAGTATAGGAGGTAATGTGGGGCCAGTGTATGCAGGGGCCATTATACAGTATAGGAGGTAATGTGGGACCAGTGTATGCAGGGGGCATTATACAGTATAGGAGGTAATGTGGGGCCAGTGTATGCAGGGGACATTTTATAGTATAGGAGGTAATGTGGGGCCAGTGTATGCAGGGGCCATTATACAGTATAGGAGGTAATGTGGGACCAGTGTATGCAGGGGCCATTATACAGTATAGGAGGTAATGTGAGACCAGTGTATGCAGGGGACATTATACAGTATAGGAGGTAATGTGGGGCCAGTGTATGCAGGGGCCATTATACAGTATAGGAGGTAATGTGGGACCAGTGTATGCAGGGGACATTTTATAGTATAGGAGGTAATGTGGGGCCAGTGTATGCAGGGGACATTATACAGTATAGGAGGTAATGTGGGACCAGTGTATGCAGGGGGCATTATACAGTATAGGAGGTAATGTGGGGCCAGTGTATGCAGGGGACATTTTATAGTATAGGAGGTAATGTGGGGCCAGTGTATGCAGGGGCCATTATACAGTATAGGAGGTAATGTGGGACCAGTGTATGCAGGGGCCATTATACAGTATAGGAGGTAATGTGAGACCAGTGTATGCAGGGGACATTTTATAGTATAGGAGGTAATGTGGGGCCAGTGTATGCAGGGGCCATTATACAGTATAGGAGGTAATGTGGGACCAGTGTATGCAGGGGGCATTATACAGTATAGGAGGTAATGTGGGGCCAGTGTATGCAGGGGACATTTTATAGTATAGGAGGTAATGTGGGGCCAGTGTATGCAGGGGCCATTATACAGTATAGGAGGTAATGTGGGACCAGTGTATGCAGGGGGCATTATACAGTATAGGAGGTAATGTGGGGCCAGTGTATGCAGGGGCCATTATACAGTATAGGAGGTAATGTGGGACCAGTGTATGCAGGGGGCATTATACAGTATAGGAGGTAATGTGGGGCCAGTGTATGCAGGGGACATTTTATAGTATAGGAGGTAATGTGGGGCCAGTGTATGCAGGGGCCATTATACAGTATAGGAGGTAATGTGGGACCAGTGTATGCAGGGGCCATTATACAGTATAGGAGGTAATGTGAGACCAGTGTATGCAGGGGACATTTTATAGTATAGGAGGTAATGTGGGGCCAGTGTATGCAGGGGCCATTATACAGTATAGGAGGTAATGTGGGACCAGTGTATGCAGGGGGCATTTTATAGTATAGGAGGTAATGTGGGGCCAGTGTATGCAGGGGCCATTATACAGTATAGGAGGTAATGTGGGACCAGTGTATGCAGGGGCCATTATACAGTATAGGAGGTAATGTGAGACCAGTGTATGCAGGGGACATTTTATAGTATAGGAGGTAATGTGGGGCCAGTGTATGCAGGGGCCATTATACAGTATAGGAGGTAATGTGGGACCAGTGTATGCAGGGGGCATTATACAGTATAGGAGGTAATGTGGGGCCAGTGTATGCAGGGGCCATTATACAGTATAGGAGCTAATGTGAGACCAGTGTATGCAGGGGCCATTATACAGTATAGGAGATAATGTGGGGCCAGTGTATGCAGGGGTCATTATACAGTATAGGAGGTAATGTGGGACCAGTGTATGCAGGGGCCATTATACAGTATAGGAGCTAATGTGAGACCAGTGTATGCAGGGGCCATTATACAGTATAGGAGATAATGTGGGGCCAGTGTATGCAGGGGTCATTATACAGTATAGGAGGTAATGTGGGGCCAGTGTATGCAGGGGCCATTATACAGTATAGGAGCTAATGTGAGACCAGTGTATGCAGGGGCCATTATACAGTATAGGAGCTAATGTGAGACCAGTGTATGCAGGGGCCATTATACAGTATAGGAGCTAATGTGAGACCAGTGTATGCAGGGGTCATTATACAGTATAGGAGATAATGTGGGACCAGTGTATGCAGGGGACATTATACAGTATAGGAGGTAATGTGGGGCCAGTGTATGCAGGGGACATTATACAGTATAGGAGGTAATGTGGGGCCAGTGTATGCAGGGGTCATTATACAGTATAGGAGGTAATGTGGGGCCAGTGTATGCAGGGGCCATTATACAGTATAGGAGGTAATGTGAGACCAGTGTATGCAGGGGCCATTATACAGTATAGGAGCTAATGTGAGACCAGTGTATGCAGGGGACATTATACAGTATAGGAGGTAATGTGGGACCAGTGTATGCAGGGGCCATTATACAGTATAGGAGGTAATGTGGGGCCAGTGTATGCAGGGGCCATTATACAGTATAGGAGCTAATGTGAGACCAGTGTATGCAGGGGCCATTATACAGTATAGGAGATAATGTGGGGCCAGTGTATGCAGGGGTCATTATACAGTATAGGAGGTAATGTGGGACCAGTGTATGCAGGGGCCATTATACAGTATAGGAGCTAATGTGAGACCAGTGTATGCAGGGGTCATTATACAGTATAGGAGGTAATGTGGGGCCAGTGTATGCAGGGGCCATTATACAGTATAGGAGGTAATGTGAGACCAGTGTATGCAGGGGCCATTATACAGTATAGGAGCTAATGTGAGACCAGTGTATGCAGGGGACATTATACAGTATAGGAGATAATGTGGGGCCAGTGTATGCAGGGGTCATTATACAGTATAGGAGGTAATGTGGGACCAGTGTATGCAGGGGCCATTATACAGTATAGGAGCTAATGTGAGACCAGTGTATGCAGGGGTCATTATACAGTATAGGAGGTAATGTGGGGCCAGTGTATGCAGGGGGCATTATACAGTATAGGAGATAATGTGAGACCAGTGTATGCAGGGGTCATTATACAGTATAGGAGGTAATGTGGGGCCAGTGTATGCAGGGGGCATTATACAGTATAGGAGCTAATGTGAGACCAGCGTATGCAGGGGCCATTATACAGTATAGGAGGTAATGTGGGGCCAGTGTATGCAGGGGACATTATACAGTATAGGAGGTAATGTGGGGCCAGTGTATGCAGGGGACATTATACAGTATAGGAGGTAATGTGGGGCCAGTGTATGCAGGGGTCATTATACAGTATAGGAGCTAATGTGAGACCAGTGTATGCAGGGGTCATTATACAGTATAGGAGGTAATGTGGGGCCAGTGTATGCAGGGGACATTATACAGTATAGGAGGTAATGTGGGGCCAGTGTATGCAGGGGACATTATACAGTATAGGAGGTAATGTGGGGCCAGTGTATGCAGGGGTCATTATACAGTATAGGAGGTAATGTGGGGCCAGTGTATGCAGGGGTCATTATACAGTATAGGAGGTAATGTGGGGCCAGTGTATGCAGGGGTCATTATACAGTATAGGAGCTAATGTGAGACCAGTGTATGCAGGGGCCATTATACAGTATAGGAGGTAATGTGGGGCCAGTGTATGCAGGGGTCATTATACAGTATAGGAGGTAATGTGGGGCCAGTGTATGCAGGGGACATTATACAGTATAGGAGCTAATGTGGGGCCAGTGTATGCAGGGGGCATTATACAGTATAGGAGGTAATGTGGGACCAGTGTATGCAGGGGGCATTATACAGTATAGGAGATAATGTGGGGCCAGTGTATGCAGGGGACATTATACAGTATAGGAGGTAATGTGGGGCCAGTGTATGCAGGGGCCATTATACAGTATAGGAGGTAATGTGGGACCAGTGTATGCAGGGGACATTTTATAGTATAGGAGATAATGTGGGGCCAGTGTATGCAGGGGACATTATACAGTATAGGAGGTAATGTGGGACCAGTGTATGCAGGGGGCATTATACAGTATAGGAGATAATGTGGGGCCAGTGTATGCAGGGGACATTATACAGTATAGGAGGTAATGTGGGACCAGTGTATACAGGGGACATTATACAGTATAGGAGGTAATGTGGGACCAGTGTATGCAGGGGGCATTATACAGTATGGGAGATAATGTGGGGCCAGTGTATGCAGGGGACATTATACAGTATAGGAGGTAATGTGGGACCAGTGTATGCAGGGGGCATTATACAGTATAGGAGATAATGTGGGGCCAGTGTATGCAGGGGACATTATACAGTATAGGAGGTAATGTGGGACCAGTGTATGCAGGGGACATTATACAGTATAGGAGGTAATGTGGGGCCAGTGTATGCAGGGGACATTATACAGTATAGGAGGTAATGTGGGGCCAGTGTATGCAGGGGACATTATACAGTATAGGAGGTAATGTGGGGTCAGTGTATGCAGGGGCCATTATACAGTATAGGAGGTAATGTGGGACCAGTGTATGCAGGGGCCATTATACAGTATAGGAGGTAATGTGGGACCAGTGTATGCAGGGGGCATTATACAGTATAGGAGATAATGTGGGGCCAGTGTATGCAGGGGACATTATACAGTATAGGAGGTAATGTGGGACCAGTGTATGCAGGGGCCATTATACAGTATAGGAGCTAATGTGGGGCCAGTGTATGCAGGGGGCATTATACAGTATAGGAGCTAATGTGTGACCAGTGTATGCAGGGGACATTTTATAGTATAGGAGCTAATGTGTGACCAGTGTATGCAGGGGACATTTTATAGTATAGGAGCTAATGTGTGACCAGTGTATGCAGGGGGCATTATACAGTATAGGAGGTAATGTGGGACCAGTGTATGCAGGGGGCATTATACAGTATAGGAGATAATGTGGGGCCAGTGTATGCAGGGGACATTATACAGTATAGGAGCTAATGTGGGGCCAGTGTATGCAGGGGACATTTTATAGTATAGGAGCTAATGTGTGACCAGTGTATGCAGGGGACATTTTATAGTATAGGAGCTAATGTGGGGCCAGTGTATGCAGGGGACATTATACAGTATAGGAGCTAATGTGTGACCAGTGTATGCAGGGGGCATTATACAGTATAGGAGGTAATGTGGGACCAGTGTATGCAGGGGGCATTATACAGTATAGGAGATAATGTGGGGCCAGTGTATGCAGGGGGCATTATACAGTATAGGAGGTAATGTGGGACCAGTGTATGCAGGGGACATTTTATAGTATAGGAGCTAATGTGAGACCAGTGTATGCAGGGGGCATTATACAGTATAGGAGGTAATGTGGGGCCAGTGTATGCAGGGGGCATTATACAGTATAGGAGGTAATGTGGGACCAGTGTATGCAGGGGGCATTATACAGTATAGGAGATAATGTGTGACCAGTGTATGCAGGTGCCATTATACAGTATAGGAGGTAATGTGGGGCCAGTGTATGCAGGGGACATTATACAGTATAGGAGGTAATGTGGGACCAGTGTATGCAGGGGCCATTATACAGTATAGGAGATAATGTGTGACCAGTGTATGCAGGGGGCATTATACAGTATAGGAGGTAATGTGGGGCCAGTGTATGCAGGTGCCATTATACAGTATAGGAGGTAATGTGGGACCAGTGTATGCAGGGGCCATTATACAGTATAGGAGATAATGTGGGACCAGTGTATGCAGGTGCCATTATACAGTATAGGAGGTAATGTGTGACCAGTGTATGCAGGGGGCATTATACAGTATAGGAGGTAATGTGGGGCCAGTGTATGCAGGGGGCATTATACAGTATAGGAGGTAATGTGGGACCAGTGTATGCAGGTGCCATTATACAGTATAGGAGGTAATGTGTGACCAGTGTATGCAGGGGGCATTATACAGTATAGGAGGTAATGTGGGGCCAGTGTATGCAGGGGGCATTATACAGTATAGGAGGTAATGTGGGGCCAGTGTATGCAGGGGGCATTATACAGTATAGGAGATAATGTGTGACCAGTGTATGCAGGTGCCATTATACAGTATAGGAGGTAATGTGGGACCAGTGTATGCAGGGGGCATTATACAGTATAGGAGATAATGTGGGGCCAGTGTATGCAGGGGTCATTATACAGTATAGGAGCTAATGTGGGGCCAGTGTATGCAGGGGACATTATACAGTATAGGAGGTAATGTGGGGCCAGTGTATGCAGGGGGCATTATACAGTATAGGAGCTAATGTGGGGCCAGTGTATGCAGGGGACATTTTATAGTATAGGAGCTAATGTGTGACCAGTGTATGCAGGGGCCATTATACAGTATAGGAGGTAATGTGGGACCAGTGTATGCAGGGGGCATTATACAGTATAGGAGATAATGTGGGGCCAGTGTATGCAGGGGGCATTTTATAGTATAGGAGCTAATGTGAGACCAGTGTATGCAGGGGTCATTATACAGTATAGGAGGTAATGTGGGGCCAGTGTATGCAGGGGACATTATACAGTATAGGAGGTAATGTGGGGCCAGTGTATGCAGGGGACATTATACAGTATAGGAGGTAATGTGGGACCAGTGTATGCAGGGGGCATTATACAGTATAGGAGATAATGTGGGGCCAGTGTATGCAGGGGACATTATACAGTATAGGAGGTAATGTGTGACCAGTGTATGCAGGTGCCATTATACAGTATAGGAGGTAATGTGGGACCAGTGTATGCAGGGGGCATTATACAGTATAGGAGATAATGTGGGGCCAGTGTATGCAGGGGACATTATACAGTATAGGAGGTAATGTGGGGCCAGTGTATGCAGGGGGCATTATACAGTATAGGAGCTAATGTGGGGCCAGTGTATGCAGGGGACATTTTATAGTATAGGAGCTAATGTGTGACCAGTGTATGCAGGGGCCATTATACAGTATAGGAGGTAATGTGGGACCAGTGTATGCAGGGGGCATTATACAGTATAGGAGATAATGTGGGGCCAGTGTATGCAGGGGGCATTTTATAGTATAGGAGCTAATGTGAGACCAGTGTATGCAGGGGTCATTATACAGTATAGGAGGTAATGTGGGGCCAGTGTATGCAGGGGACATTATACAGTATAGGAGGTAATGTGGGGCCAGTGTATGCAGGGGACATTTTATAGTATAGGAGCTAATGTGAGACCAGTGTATACAGGGGGCATTATACAGTATAGGAGGTAATGTGGGACCAGTGTATGCAGGGGGCATTATACAGTATAGGAGATAATGTGGGACCAGTGTATGCAGGGGGCATTATACAGTATAGGAGGTAATGTGGGGCCAGTGTATGCAGGGGACATTTTATAGTATAGGAGCTAATGTGAGACCAGTGTATACAGGGGGCATTATACAGTATAGGAGGTAATGTGGGGCCAGTGTATGCAGGGGACATTATACAGTATAGGAGGTAATGTGGGGCCAGTGTATGCAGGGGACATTTTATAGTATAGGAGCTAATGTGAGACCAGTGTATACAGGGGGCATTATACAGTATAGGAGGTAATGTGGGACCAGTGTATGCAGGGGACATTATACAGTATAGGAGATAATGTGGGACCAGTGTATGCAGGGGGCATTATACAGTATAGGAGGTAATGTGGGGCCAGTGTATGCAGGGGCCATTATACAGTATAGGAGGTAATGTGGGGCCAGTGTATGCAGGGGTCATTATACAGTATAGGAGGTAATGTGGGGCCAGTGTATGCAGGGGACATTATACAGTATAGGAGCTAATGTGGGGCCAGTGTATGCAGGGGACATTTTATAGTATAGGAGCTAATGTGTGACCAGTGTATGCAGGGGCCATTATACAGTATAGGAGGTAATGTGGGACCAGTGTATGCAGGGGGCATTATACAGTATAGGAGATAATGTGGGGCCAGTGTATGCAGGGGGCATTTTATAGTATAGGAGCTAATGTGAGACCAGTGTATGCAGGGGTCATTATACAGTATAGGAGGTAATGTGGGGCCAGTGTATGCAGGGGACATTATACAGTATAGGAGGTAATGTGGGGCCAGTGTATGCAGGGGTCATTATACAGTATAGGAGGTAATGTGGGGCCAGTGTATGCAGGGGACATTATACAGTATAGGAGATAATGTGGGGCCAGTGTATGCAGGGGACATTTTATAGTATAGGAGCTAATGTGAGACCAGTGTATGCAGGGGTCATTATACAGTATAGGAGGTAATGTGGGGCCAGTGTATGCAGGGGACATTATACAGTATAGGAGGTAATGTGGGGCCAGTGTATGCAGGGGACATTTTATAGTATAGGAGCTAATGTGGGACCAGTGTATGCAGGGGCCATTATACAGTATAGGAGCTAATGTGGGACCAGTGTATGCAGGGGCCATTATACAGTATAGGAGGTAATGTGGGACCAGTGTATGCAGGGGTCATTATACAGTATAGGAGGTAATGTGGGACCAGTGTATGCAGGGGCCATTATACAGTATAGGAGCTAATGTGAGACCAGTGTATGCAGGGGTCATTATACAGTATAGGAGCTAATGTGGGACCAGTGTATGCAGGGGCCATTATACAGTATAGGAGGTAATGTGGGACCAGTGTATGCAGGGGGCATTATACAGTATAGGAGCTAATGTGAGACCAGTGTATGCAGGGGTCATTATACAGTATAGGAGCTAATGTGGGACCAGTGTATGCAGGGGCCATTATACAGTATAGGAGGTAATGTGGGACCAGTGTATGCAGGGGGCATTATACAGTATAGGAGATAATGTGGGGCCAGTGTATGCAGGGGCCATTATACAGTATAGGAGGTAATGTGGGACCAGTGTATGCAGGGGGCATTATACAGTATAGGAGCTAATGTGAGACCAGTGTATGCAGGGGTCATTATACAGTATAGGAGGTAATGTGGGGCCAGTGTATGCAGGGGACATTATACAGTATAGGAGGTAATGTGGGGCCAGTGTATGCAGGGGACATTTTATAGTATAGGAGCTAATGTGAGACCAGTGTATGCAGGGGTCATTATACAGTATAGGAGCTAATGTGAGACCAGTGTATGCAGGGATCATTATACAGTATAGGAGGTAATGTGGGGCCAGTGTATGCAGGTGCCATTATACAGTATAGGAGCTAATGTGGGGCCAGTGTATGCAGGGGACATTATACAGTATAGGAGGTAATGTGGGGCCAGTGTATGCAGGGGACATTATACAGTATAGGAGGTAATGTGGGGCCAGTGTATGCAGGGGTCATTATACAGTATAGGAGCTAATGTGAGACCAGTGTATGCAGGGATCATTATACAGTATAGGAGGTAATGTGGGGCCAGTGTATGCAGGTGCCATTATACAGTATAGGAGCTAATGTGGGGCCAGTGTATGCAGGGGGCATTATACAGTATAGGAGCTAATGTGGGACCAGTGTATGCAGGGGCCATTATACAGTATAGGAGCTAATGTGGGACCAGTGTATGCAGGGGTCATTATACAGTATAGGAGGTAATGTGGGGCCAGTGTATGCAGGGGGCATTATACAGTATAGGAGCTAATGTGGGACCAGTGTATGCAGGGGGCATTATACAGTATAGGAGCTAATGTGGGGCCAGTGTATGCAGGGGACATTATACAGTATAGGAGGTAATGTGGGACCAGTGTATGCAGGGGGCATTATACAGTATAGGAGGTAATGTGGGGCCAGTGTATGCAGGGGGCATTATACAGTATAGGAGCTAATGTGGGACCAGTGTATGCAGGGGGCATTATACAGTATAGGAGCTAATGTGGGGCCAGTGTATGCAGGGGTCATTATACAGTATAGGAGGTAATGTGGGGCCAGTGTATGCAGGGGGCATTATACAGTATAGGAGCTAATGTGGGACCAGTGTATGCAGGGGGCATTATACAGTATAGGAGCTAATGTGGGGCCAGTGTATGCAGGGGTCATTATACAGTATAGGAGGTAATGTGGGACCAGTGTATGCAGGGGGCATTATACAGTATAGGAGCTAATGTGGGGCCAGTGTATGCAGGGGACATTATACAGTATAGGAGGTAATGTGGGACCAGTGTATGCAGGGGGCATTATACAGTATAGGAGGTAATGTGGGGCCAGTGTATGCAGGGGGCATTATACAGTATAGGAGGTAATGTGGGACCAGTGTATGCAGGGGGCATTATACAGTATAGGAGCTAATGTGGGGCCAGTGTATGCAGGGGGCATTATACAGTATAGGAGCTAATGTGGGACCAGTGTATGCAGGGGGCATTATACAGTATAGGAGCTAATGTGGGGCCAGTGTATGCAGGGGGCATTATACAGTATAGGAGCTAATGTGGGGCCAGTGTATGCAGGGGGCATTATACAGTATAGGAGCTAATGTGGGGCCAGTGTATGCAGGGGGCATTATACAGTATAGGAGCTAATGTGGGGCCAGTGTATGCAGGGGGCATTATACAGTATAGGAGCTAATGTGGGACCAGTGTATGCAGGGGGCATTATACAGTATAGGAGCTAATGTGGGACCAGTGTATGCAGGGGACATTATACAGTATAGGAGATAATGTGGGGCCAGTGTATGCAGGGGGCATTATACAGTATAGGAGCTAATGTGGGACCAGTGTATGCAGGGGGCATTATACAGTATAGGAGCTAATGTGGGGCCAGTGTATGCAGGGGGCATTATACAGTATAGGAGCTAATGTGGGACCAGTGTATGCAGGGGGCATTATACAGTATAGGAGCTAATGTGGGGCCAGTGTATGCAGGGGGCATTATACAGTATAGGAGCTAATGTGGGACCAGTGTATGCAGGGGGCATTATACAGTATAGGAGCTAATGTGGGACCAGTGTATGCAGGGGGCATTATACAGTATAGGAGGTAATTTGGGGCCAGTGTATGCAGGGGGCATTATACAGTATAGGAGGTAATTTGGGGCCAGTGTATGCAGGGGGCATTATACAGTATAGGAGGTAATGTGGGACCAGTGTATGCAGGGGGCATTATACAGTATAGGAGCTAATGTGGGGCCAGTGTATGCAGGGGACATTATACAGTATAGGAGATAATGTGGGGCCAGTGTATGCAGGGGACATTATACAGTATAGGAGGTAATGTGGGGCCAGTGTATGCAGGTGCCATTATACAGTATAGGAGCTAATGTGAGACCAGTGTATGCAGGGGACATTTTACAGTATAGGAGGTAATGTGGGGCCAGTGTATGCAGGGGACATTATACAGTATAGGAGGTAATGTGGGGCCAGTGTATGCAGGTGCCATTATACAGTATAGGAGCTAATGTGAGACCAGTGTATGCAGGGGGCATTATACAGTATAGGAGGTAATGTGGGGCCAGTGTATGCAGGGGACATTATACAGTATAGGAGGTAATGTGGGGCCAGTGTATGCAGGTGCCATTATACAGTATAGGAGCTAATGTGAGACCAGTGTATGCAGGGGGCATTATACAGTATAGGAGGTAATGTGGGGCCAGTGTATGCAGGGGACATTTTACAGTATAGGAGCTAATGTGTGACCAGTGTATGCAGGGGTCATTATACAGTATAGGAGGTAATGTGTGACCAGTGTATGCAGGGGACATTTTACAGTATAGGAGGTAATGTGGGGCCAGTGTATGCAGGGGCCATTATACAGTATAGGAGCTAATGTGTGACCAGTGTATGCAGGGGGCATTATACAGTATAGGAGGTAATGTGGGGCCAGTGTATGCAGGGGGCATTATACAGTATAGGAGATAATGTGGGACCAGTGTATGCAGGTGCCATTATACAGTATAGGAGCTAATGTGAGACCAGTGTATGCAGGGGACATTTTACAGTATAGGAGGTAATGTGGGGCCAGTGTATGCAGGGGACATTATACAGTATAGGAGGTAATGTGGGGCCAGTGTATGCAGGTGCCATTATACAGTATAGGAGCTAATGTGAGACCAGTGTATGCAGGGGACATTTTACAGTATAGGAGGTAATGTGGGGCCAGTGTATGCAGGGGACATTTTACAGTATAGGAGGTAATGTGGGGCCAGTGTATGCAGGGGCATTATACAGTATAGGAGATAATGTGGGGCCAGTGTATGCAGGTGCCATTATACAGTATAGGAGCTAATGTGAGACCAGTGTATGCAGGGGACATTTTACAGTATAGGAGGTAATGTGGGGCCAGTGTATGCAGGGGACATTATACAGTATAGGAGGTAATGTGGGGCCAGTGTATGCAGGTGCCATTATACAGTATAGGAGCTAATGTGAGACCAGTGTATGCAGGGGACATTTTACAGTATAGGAGGTAATGTGGGGCCAGTGTATGCAGGGGACATTTTACAGTATAGGAGCTAATGTGTGACCAGTGTATGCAGGGGTCATTATACAGTATAGGAGGTAATGTGTGACCAGTGTATGCAGGGGACATTTTACAGTATAGGAGCTAATGTGGGGCCAGTGTATGCAGGGGCCATTATACAGTATAGGAGCTAATGTGTGACCAGTGTATGCAGGGGGCATTATACAGTATAGGAGGTAATGTGGGGCCAGTGTATGCAGGGGGCATTATACAGTATAGGAGATAATGTGGGACCAGTGTATGCAGGTGCCATTATACAGTATAGGAGCTAATGTGAGACCAGTGTATGCAGGGGACATTTTACAGTATAGGAGGTAATGTGGGGCCAGTGTATGCAGGGGACATTATACAGTATAGGAGGTAATGTGGGGCCAGTGTATGCAGGTGCCATTATACAGTATAGGAGCTAATGTGAGACCAGTGTATGCAGGGGACATTTTACAGTATAGGAGGTAATGTGGGGCCAGTGTATGCAGGTGCCATTATACAGTATAGGAGCTAATGTGAGACCAGTGTATGCAGGGGACATTTTACAGTATAGGAGGTAATGTGGGGCCAGTGTATGCAGGGGACATTTTACAGTATAGGAGCTAATGTGTGACCAGTGTATGCAGGGGTCATTATACAGTATAGGAGGTAATGTGTGACCAGTGTATGCAGGGGACATTTTACAGTATAGGAGGTAATGTGGGGCCAGTGTATGCAGGGGCCATTATACAGTATAGGAGCTAATGTGTGACCAGTGTATGCAGGGGGCATTATACAGTATAGGAGGTAATGTGGGGCCAGTGTATGCAGGGGGCATTATACAGTATAGGAGATAATGTGGGGCCAGTGTATGCAGGGGACATTTTACAGTATAGGAGGTAATGTGGGGCCAGTGTATGCAGGGGACATTTTACAGTATAGGAGGTAATGTGGGGCCAGTGTATGCAGGGGCATTATACAGTATAGGAGATAATGTGTGACCAGTGTATGCAGGGGCATTATACAGTATAGGAGATAATGTGGGGCCAGTGTATGCAGGTGCCATTATACAGTATAGGAGCTAATGTGAGACCAGTGTATGCAGGGGACATTTTACAGTATAGGAGGTAATGTGGGGCCAGTGTATGCAGGGGACATTATACAGTATAGGAGGTAATGTGGGGCCAGTGTATGCAGGTGCCATTATACAGTATAGGAGCTAATGTGAGACCAGTGTATGCAGGGGACATTATACAGTATAGGAGGTAATGTGGGGCCAGTGTATGCAGGGGTCATTATACAGTATAGGAGGTAATGTGTGACCAGTGTATGCAGGGGCATTATACAGTATAGGAGATAATGTGGGGCCAGTGTATGCAGGTGCCATTATACAGTATAGGAGCTAATGTGAGACCAGTGTATGCAGGGGACATTTTACAGTATAGGAGGTAATGTGGGGCCAGTGTATGCAGGGGACATTATACAGTATAGGAGGTAATGTGGGGCCAGTGTATGCAGGTGCCATTATACAGTATAGGAGCTAATGTGAGACCAGTGTATGCAGGGGACATTTTACAGTATAGGAGGTAATGTGGGGCCAGTGTATGCAGGGGACATTTTACAGTATAGGAGCTAATGTGTGACCAGTGTATGCAGGGGTCATTATACAGTATAGGAGCTAATGTGAGACCAGTGTATGCAGGGGACATTTTACAGTATAGGAGGTAATGTGGGGCCAGTGTATGCAGGGGACATTATACAGTATAGGAGGTAATGTGGGACCAGTGTATGCAGGTGCCATTATACAGTATAGGAGCTAATGTGAGACCAGTGTATGCAGGGGACATTTTACAGTATAGGAGGTAATGTGGGGCCAGTGTATGCAGGGGACATTATACAGTATAGGAGGTAATGTGGGGCCAGTGTATGCAGGTGCCATTATACAGTATAGGAGCTAATGTGAGACCAGTGTATGCAGGGGACATTTTACAGTATAGGAGGTAATGTGGGGCCAGTGTATGCAGGGGACATTTTACAGTATAGGAGGTAATGTGGGGCCAGTGTATGCAGGGGCATTATACAGTATAGGAGGTAATGTGGGGCCAGTGTATGCAGGTGCCATTATACAGTATAGGAGCTAATGTGAGACCAGTGTATGCAGGGGACATTTTACAGTATAGGAGGTAATGTGGGGCCAGTGTATGCAGGGGACATTATACAGTATAGGAGGTAATGTGGGGCCAGTGTATGCAGGTGCCATTATACAGTATAGGAGCTAATGTGAGACCAGTGTATGCAGGGGTCATTATACAGTATAGGAGGTAATGTGGGACCAGTGTATGCAGGGGGCATTATACAGTATAGGAGGTAATGTGGGACCAGTGTATGCAGGGGACATTTTACAGTATAGGAGGTAATGTGGGGCCAGTGTATGCAGGGGACATTTTACAGTATAGGAGCTAATGTGTGACCAGTGTATGCAGGGGTCATTATACAGTATAGGAGGTAATGTGTGACCAGTGTATGCAGGGGACATTTTACAGTATAGGAGGTAATGTGGGGCCAGTGTATGCAGGGGCCATTATACAGTATAGGAGCTAATGTGTGACCAGTGTATGCAGGGGGCATTATACAGTATAGGAGGTAATGTGGGGCCAGTGTATGCAGGGGGCATTATACAGTATAGGAGGTAATGTGGGACCAGTGTATGCAGGGGGCATTATACAGTATAGGAGATAATGTGGGACCAGTGTATGCAGGGGCCATTATACAGTATAGGAGCTAATGTGAGACCAGTGTATGCAGGGGTCATTATACAGTATAGGAGGTAATGTGTGACCAGTGTATGCAGGGGCCATTATACAGTATAGGAGGTAATGTGGGACCAGTGTATGCAGGGGACATTTTATAGTATAGGAGGTAATGTGGGGCCAGTGTATGCAGGGGGCATTATACAGTATAGGAGCTAATGTGAGACCAGTGTATGCAGGGGTCATTATACAGTATAGGAGGTAATGTGTGACCAGTGTATGCAGGGGCCATTATACAGTATAGGAGGTAATGTGGGACCAGTGTATGCAGGGGACATTTTATAGTATAGGAGGTAATGTGGGGCCAGTGTATGCAGGGGCCATTATACAGTATAGGAGGTAATGTGGGGCCAGTGTATGCAGGGGGCATTATACAGTATAGGAGCTAATGTGAGACCAGTGTATGCAGGGGACATTATACAGTATAGGAGATAATGTGGGGCCAGTGTATGCAGGGGGCATTATACAGTATAGGAGGTAATGTGTGACCAGTGTATGCAGGGGACATTATACAGTATAGGAGGTAATGTGTGACCAGTGTATGCAGGGGGCATTATACAGTATAGGAGGTAATGTGGGGCCAGTGTATGCAGGGGGCATTATACAGTATAGGAGCTAATGTGAGACCAGTGTATGCAGGGGTCATTATACAGTATAGGAGGTAATGTGGGGCCAGTGTATGCAGGGGGCATTATACAGTATAGGAGCTAATGTGAGACCAGTGTATGCAGGGGGCATTATACAGTATAGGAGGTAATGTGTGACCAGTGTATGCAGGGGGCATTATACAGTATAGGAGATAATGTGGGGCCAGTGTATGCAGGGGCCATTATACAGTATAGGAGGTAATGTGGGACCAGTGTATGCAGGGGACATTTTATAGTATAGGAGGTAATGTGGGGCCAGTGTATGCAGGGGTCATTATACAGTATAGGAGGTAATGTGAGACCAGTGTATGCAGGGGCCATTATACAGTATAGGAGGTAATGTGAGACCAGTGTATGCAGGGGCCATTATACAGTATAGGAGGTAATGTGAGACCAGTGTATGCAGGGGCCATTATACAGTATAGGAGGTAATGTGAGACCAGTGTATGCAGGGGCCATTATACAGTATAGGAGGTAATGTGGGGCCAGTGTATGCAGGGGCCATTATACAGTATAGGAGGTAATGTGAGACCAGTGTATGCAGGGGACATTTTATAGTATAGGAGGTAATGTGAGACCAGTGTATGCAGGGGACATTATACAGTATAGGAGATAATGTGGGGCCAGTGTATGCAGGGGTCATTATACAGTATAGGAGGTAATGTGAGACCAGTGTATGCAGGGGACATTATACAGTATAGGAGGTAATGTGGGGCCAGTGTATGCAGGGGTCATTATACAGTATAGGAGGTAATGTGAGACCAGTGTATGCAGGGGTCATTATACAGTATAGGAGATAATGTGGGGCCAGTGTATGCAGGGGTCATTATACAGTATAGGAGGTAATGTGGGGCCAGTGTATGCAGGGGTCATTATACAGTATAGGAGGTAATGTGGGACCAGTGTATACAGGGGACATTATACAGTATAGGAGGTAATGTGGGGCCAGTGTATGCAGGGGTCATTATACAGTATAGGAGGTAATGTGGGGCCAGTGTATGCAGGGGTCATTATACAGTATAGGAGGTAATGTGGGGCCAGTGTATGCAGGGGTCATTATACAGTATAGGAGGTAATGTGGGGCCAGTGTATGCAGGGGTCATTATACAGTATAGGAGGTAATGTGAGACCAGTGTATGCAGGGGACATTATACAGTATAGGAGGTAATGTGGGGCCAGTGTATGCAGGGGTCATTATACAGTATAGGAGGTAATGTGGGGCCAGTGTATGCAGGGGTCATTATACAGTATAGGAGGTAATGTGGGGCCAGTGTATGCAGGGGGCATTATACAGTATAGGAGGTAATGTGGGGCCAGTGTATGCAGGGGTCATTATACAGTATAGGAGGTAATGTGGGGCCAGTGTATGCAGGGGTCATTATACAGTATAGGAGGTAATGTGAGACCAGTGTATGCAGGGGACATTATACAGTATAGGAGGTAATGTGGGGCCAGTGTATGCAGGGGTCATTATACAGTATAGGAGGTAATGTGAGACCAGTGTATGCAGGGGACATTATACAGTATAGGAGGTAATGTGGGGCCAGTGTATGCAGGGGGCATTATACAGTATAGGAGGTAATGTGAGACCAGTGTATGCAGGGGACATTATACAGTATAGGAGGTAATGTGGGACCAGTGTATGCAGGGGCCATTATACAGTATAGGAGGTAATGTGAGACCAGTGTATGCAGGGGCCATTATACAGTATAGGAGGTAATGTGAGACCAGTGTATGCAGGGGCCATTATACAGTATAGGAGGTAATGTGAGACCAGTGTATGCAGGGGCCATTATACAGTATAGGAGGTAATGTGAGACCAGTGTATGCAGGGGCCATTATACAGTATAGGAGGTAATGTGGGGCCAGTGTATGCAGGGGCCATTATACAGTATAGGAGGTAATGTGAGACCAGTGTATGCAGGGGGCATTATACAGTATAGGAGGTAATGTGGGACCAGTGTATGCAGGGGCCATTATACAGTATAGGAGGTAATGTGAGACCAGTGTATGCAGGGGCCATTATACAGTATAGGAGGTAATGTGAGACCAGTGTATGCAGGGGCCATTATACAGTATAGGAGGTAATGTGAGACCAGTGTATGCAGGGGCCATTATACAGTATAGGAGGTAATGTGAGACCAGTGTATGCAGGGGCCATTATACAGTATAGGAGGTAATGTGGGGCCAGTGTATGCAGGGGCCATTATACAGTATAGGAGGTAATGTGAGACCAGTGTATGCAGGGGCCATTATACAGTATAGGAGGTAATGTGAGACCAGTGTATGCAGGGGACATTTTATAGTATAGGAGGTAATGTGAGACCAGTGTATGCAGGGGACATTATACAGTATAGGAGATAATGTGGGGCCAGTGTATGCAGGGGTCATTATACAGTATAGGAGGTAATGTGAGACCAGTGTATGCAGGGGACATTATACAGTATAGGAGGTAATGTGGGGCCAGTGTATGCAGGGGTCATTATACAGTATAGGAGGTAATGTGAGACCAGTGTATGCAGGGGACATTATACAGTATAGGAGGTAATGTGGGGCCAGTGTATGCAGGGGTCATTATACAGTATAGGAGGTAATGTGGGGCCAGTGTATGCAGGGGACATTATACAGTATAGGAGGTAATGTGGGACCAGTGTATGCAGGGGCCATTATACAGTATAGGAGGTAATGTGGGGCCAGTGTATGCAGGGGACATTATACAGTATAGGAGGTAATGTGGGGCCAGTGTATGCAGGGGTCATTATACAGTATAGGAGGTAATGTGGGGCCAGTGTATGCAGGGGTCATTATACAGTATAGGAGGTAATGTGAGACCAGTGTATGCAGGGGACATTATACAGTATAGGAGGTAATGTGGGGCCAGTGTATGCAGGGGTCATTATACAGTATAGGAGGTAATGTGGGGCCAGTGTATGCAGGGGGCATTATACAGTATAGGAGGTAATGTGAGACCAGTGTATGCAGGGGCCATTATACAGTATAGGAGGTAATGTGGGGCCAGTGTATGCAGGGGACATTATACAGTATAGGAGGTAATGTGGGGCCAGTGTATGCAGGGGTCATTATACAGTATAGGAGGTAATGTGGGGCCAGTGTATGCAGGGGTCATTATACAGTATAGGAGGTAATGTGAGACCAGTGTATGCAGGGGACATTATACAGTATAGGAGGTAATGTGGGGCCAGTGTATGCAGGGGTCATTATACAGTATAGGAGGTAATGTGGGGCCAGTGTATGCAGGGGCCATTATACAGTATAGGAGGTAATGTGAGACCAGTGTATGCAGGGGCCATTATACAGTATAGGAGGTAATGTGAGACCAGTGTATGCAGGGGTCATTATACAGTATAGGAGGTAATGTGGGACCAGTGTATGCAGGGGACATTATACAGTATAGGAGGTAATGTGGGACCAGTGTATGCAGGGGGCATTATACAGTATAGGAGGTAATGTGAGACCAGTGTATGCAGGGGCCATTATACAGTATAGGAGGTAATGTGGGACCAGTGTATGCAGGGGACATTATACAGTATAGGAGGTAATGTGGGACCAGTGTATGCAGGGGGCATTATACAGTATAGGAGGTAATGTGAGACCAGTGTATGCAGGGGCCATTATACAGTATAGGAGATAATGTGGGGCCAGTGTATGCAGGGGACATTATACAGTATAGGAGGTAATGTGAGACCAGTGTATGCAGGGGACATTATACAGTATAGGAGGTAATGTGGGACCAGTGTATGCAGGGGTCATTATACAGTATAGGAGGTAATGTGGGGCCAGTGTATGCAGGGGCCATTATACAGTATAGGAGGTAATGTGAGACCAGTGTATGCAGGGGCCATTATACAGTATAGGAGGTAATGTGAGACCAGTGTATGCAGGGGTCATTATACAGTATAGGAGGTAATGTGGGACCAGTGTATGCAGGGGACATTATACAGTATAGGAGGTAATGTGGGACCAGTGTATGCAGGGGGCATTATACAGTATAGGAGGTAATGTGAGACCAGTGTATGCAGGGGCCATTATACAGTATAGGAGATAATGTGGGACCAGTGTATGCAGGGGTCATTATACAGTATAGGAGATAATGTGGGACCAGTGTATGCAGGGGCCATTATACAGTATAGGAGGTAATGTGAGACCAGTGTATGCAGGGGCCATTATACAGTATAGGAGGTAATGTGAGACCAGTGTATGCAGGGGCCATTATACAGTATAGGAGATAATGTGGGACCAGTGTATGCAGGGGCCATTATACAGTATAGGAGATAATGTGGGACCAGTGTATGCAGGGGTCATTATACAGTATAGGAGGTAATGTGAGACCAGTGTATGCAGGGGTCATTATACAGTATAGGAGGTAATGTGGGACCAGTGTATGCAGGGGTCATTATACAGTATAGGAGGTAATGTGAGACCAGTGTATGCAGGGGTCATTATACAGTATAGGAGGTAATGTGGGACCAGTGTATGCAGGGGACATTTTATAGTATAGGAGGTAATGTGGGACCAGTGTATGCAGGGGTCATTATACAGTATAGGAGGTAATGTGAGACCAGTGTATGCAGGGGACATTATACAGTATAGGAGGTAATGTGGGACCAGTGTATGCAGGGGTCATTATACAGTATAGGAGGTAATGTGAGACCAGTGTATGCAGGGGACATTATACAGTATAGGAGGTAATGTGGGACCAGTGTATGCAGGGGTCATTATACAGTATAGGAGGTAATGTGAGACCAGTGTATGCAGGGGACATTATACAGTATAGGAGGTAATGTGAGACCAGTGTATGCAGGGGTCATTATACAGTATAGGAGGTAATGTGAGACCAGTGTATGCAGGGGACATTATACAGTATAGGAGGTAATGTGGGACCAGTGTATGCAGGGGTCATTATACAGTATAGGAGGTAATGTGAGACCAGTGTATGCAGGGGTCATTATACAGTATAGGAGGTAATGTGGGACCAGTGTATGCAGGGGACATTTTATAGTATAGGAGGTAATGTGAGACCAGTGTATGCAGGGGCCATTATACAGTATAGGAGGTAATGTGGGACCAGTGTATGCAGGGGACATTTTATAGTATAGGAGGTAATGTGGGGCCAGTGTATGCAGGGGCCATTATACAGTATAGGAGGTAATGTGAGACCAGTGTATGCAGGGGCCATTATACAGTATAGCAGGTAATGTGAGACCAGTGTATGCAGGGGCCATTATAAAGTATAGGAGGTAATGTGGGACCAGTGTATGCAGGGGACATTTTATAGTATAGGAGGTAATGTGGGGCCAGTGTATGCAGGGGCCATTATACAGTATAGGAGGTAATGTGGGACCAGTGTATGCAGGGGCCATTATACAGTATAGGAGGTAATGTGGGACCAGTGTATACAGGGGCCATTATACAGTATAGGAGGTAATGTGAGACCAGTGTATGCAGGGGACATTTTATAGTATAGGAGGTAATGTGGGGCCAGTGTATGCAGGGGCCATTATACAGTATAGGAGGTAATGTGGGACCAGTGTATGCAGGGGGCATTATACAGTATAGGAGGTAATGTGGGGCCAGTGTATGCAGGGGCCATTATACAGTATAGGAGGTAATGTGGGGCCAGTGTATGCAGGGGCCATTATACAGTATAGGAGCTAATGTGAGACCAGTGTATGCAGGGGTCATTATACAGTATAGGAGGTAATGTGGGGCCAGTGTATGCAGGGGCCATTATACAGTATAGGAGGTAATGTGGGACCAGTGTATGCAGGGGCCATTATACAGTATAGGAGGTAATGTGGGACCAGTGTATGCAGGGGCCATTATACAGTATAGGAGGTAATGTGGGGCCAGTGTATGCAGGGGCCCTTATACAGTATAGGAGCTAATGTGAGACCAGTGTATGCAGGGGTCATTATACAGTATAGGAGGTAATGTGGGGCCAGTGTATGCAGGGGCCATTATACAGTATAGGAGGTAATGTGGGACCAGTGTATGCAGGGGGCATTATACAGTATAGGAGGTAATGTGGGACCAGTGTATGCAGGGGCCATTATACAGTATAGGAGGTAATGTGGGGCCAGTGTATGCAGGGGTCATTATACAGTATAGGAGGTAATGTGGGACCAGTGTATGCAGGGGGCATTATACAGTATAGGAGGTAATGTGGGACCAGTGTATGCAGGGGCCATTATACAGTATAGGAGCTAATGTGAGACCAGTGTATGCAGGGGTCATTATACAGTATAGGAGCTAATGTGGGGCCAGTGTATGCAGGGGTCATTATACAGTATAGGAGGTAATGTGGGGCCAGTGTATGCAGGGGCCATTATACAGTATAGGAGCTAATGTGAGACCAGTGTATGCAGGGGGCATTATACAGTATAGGAGGTAATGTGGGGCCAGTGTATGCAGGGGCCATTATACAGTATAGGAGCTAATGTGAGACCAGTGTATGCAGGGGGCATTATACAGTATAGGAGGTAATGTGGGGCCAGTGTATACAGGGGTCATTATACAGTATAGGAGGTAATGTGGGACCAGTGTATGCAGGGGACATTATACAGTATAGGAGGTAATGTGGGGCCAGTGTATGCAGGGGTCATTATACAGTATAGGAGGTAATGTGGGACCAGTGTATGCAGGGGACATTATACAGTATAGGAGGTAATGTGGGACCAGTGTATGCAGGGGACATTATACAGTATAGGAGGTAATGTGGGACCAGTGTATGCAGGGGACATTATACAGTATAGGAGGTAATGTGGGACCAGTGTATGCAGGGGACATTATACAGTATAGGAGGTAATGTGGGACCAGTGTATGCAGGGGTCATTATACAGTATAGGAGGTAATGTGGGGCCAGTGTATACAGGGGTCATTATACAGTATAGGAGGTAATGTGGGACCAGTGTATGCAGGGGACATTATACAGTATAGGAGGTAATGTGGGGCCAGTGTATGCAGGGGTCATTATACAGTATAGGAGGTAATGTGGGGCCAGTGTATGCAGGGGCCATTATACAGTATAGGAGCTAATGTGGGGCCAGTGTATGCAGGGGACATTTTATAGTATAGGAGCTAATGTGAGACCAGTGTATGCAGGGGACATTATACAGTATAGGAGGTAATGTGGGGCCAGTGTATGCAGGGGCCATTATACAGTATAGGAGGTAATGTGGGACCAGTGTATGCAGGGGCCATTATACAGTATAGGAGATAATGTGGGACCAGTGTATGCAGGGGTCATTATACAGTATAGGAGGTAATGTGGGGCCAGTGTATGCAGGGGCCATTATACAGTATAGGAGGTAATGTGGGACCAGTGTATGCAGGGGCCATTATACAGTATAGGAGCTAATGTGAGACCAGTGTATGCAGGGGTCATTATACAGTATAGGAGGTAATGTGGGGCCAGTGTATGCAGGGGCCATTATACAGTATAGGAGGTAATGTGGGACCAGTGTATGCAGGGGCCATTATACAGTATAGGAGATAATGTGGGACCAGTGTATGCAGGGGACATTATACAGTATAGGAGGTAATGTGGGACCAGTGTATGCAGGGGGCATTATACAGTATAGGAGGTAATGTGGGACCAGTGTATGCAGGGGACATTATACAGTATAGGAGGTAATGTGGGGCCAGTGTATGCAGGTGACATTATATAGTATAGGAGATAATGTGAGACCAGTGTATGCAGGGGACATTATACAGTATAGGAGGTAATGTGGGACCAGTGTATGCAGGGGCCATTATACAGTATAGGAGATAATGTGAGACCAGTGTATGCAGGGGACATTATACAGTATAGGAGGTAATGTGGGACCAGTGTATGCAGGGGGCATTATACAGTATAGGAGGTAATGTGGGACCAGTGTATGCAGGGGACATTATACAGTATAGGAGGTAATGTGGGGCCAGTGTATGCAGGTGACATTATATAGTATAGGAGATAATGTGAGACCAGTGTATGCAGGGGACATTATACAGTATAGGAGGTAATGTGTGACCAGTGTATGCAGGGGCCATTATACAGTATAGGAGGTAATGTGGGACCAGTGTATGCAGGGGCCATTATACAGTATAGGAGATAATGTGGGACCAGTGTATGCAGGGGACATTATACAGTATAGGAGGTAATGTGGGGCCAGTGTATGCAGGGGACATTATACAGTATAGGAGCTAATGTGGGACCAGTGTATGCAGGGGACATTTTACAGTATAGGAGATAATGTGGGGCCAGTGTATGCAGGGGACATTATACAGTATAGGAGATAATGTGGGGCCAGTGTATGCAGGGGCCATTATACAGTATAGGAGGTAATGTGAGACCAGTGTATGCAGGGGTCATTATACAGTATAGGAGGTAATGTGGGGTCAGTGTATGCAGGGGACATTATACAGTATAGGAGATAATGTGGGGCCAGTGTATGCAGGGGCCATTATACAGTATAGGAGGTAATGTGGGACCAGTGTATGCAGGGGACATTTTACAGTATAGGAGGTAATGTGAGACCAGTGTATGCAGGGGTCATTATACAGTATAGGAGGTAATGTGTGACCAGTGTATGCAGGGGACATTTTATAGTATAGGAGCTAATGTGAGACCAGTGTATACAGGGGTCATTATACAGTATAGGAGGTAATGTGGGACCAGTGTATGCAGGGGACATTTTACAGTATAGGAGGTAATGTGAGACCAGTGTATACAGGGGTCATTATACAGTATAGGAGGTAATGTGGGGCCAGTGTATGCAGGGGCCATTATACAGTATAGGAGGTAATGTGTGACCAGTGTATGCAGGGGCCATTATACAGTATAGGAGCTAATGTGGGACCAGTGTATGCAGGGGACATTTTATAGTATAGGAGCTAATGTGAGACCAGTGTATGCAGGGGACATTATACAGTATAGGAGCTAATGTGGGGCCAGTGTATGCAGGGGGCATTTTACAGTATAGGAGATAATGTGGGGCCAGTGTATGCAGGGGACATTATACAGTATAGGAGGTAATGTGAGACCAGTGTATGCAGGGGGCATTTTACAGTATAGGAGATAATGTGGGACCAGTGTATGCAGGGGACATTATACAGTATAGGAGGTAATGTGGGGCCAGTGTATGCAGGGGACATTTTACAGTATAGGAGCTAATGTGAGACCAGTGTATGCAGGGGACATTATACAGTATAGGAGGTAATGTGGGGCCAGTGTATGCAGGGGACATTTTACAGTATAGGAGATAATGTGGGGCCAGTGTATGCAGGGGACATTATACAGTATAGGAGGTAATGTGAGACCAGTGTATGCAGGGGGCATTATACAGTATAGGAGGTAATGTGGGGTCAGTGTATGCAGGGGACATTATACAGTATAGGAGATAATGTGGGGCCAGTGTATGCAGGGGACATTATACAGTATAGGAGGTAATGTGGGGCCAGTGTATGCAGGGGGCATTATACAGTATAGGAGGTAATGTGAGACCAGTGTATGCAGGGGACATTATACAGTATAGGAGGTAATGTGGGGTCAGTGTATGCAGGGGACATTTTACAGTATAGGAGATAATGTGGGGCCAGTGTATGCAGGGGACATTATACAGTATAGGAGGTAATGTGAGACCAGTGTATGCAGGGGACATTTTACAGTATAGGAGATAATGTGGGGCCAGTGTATGCAGGGGGCATTATACAGTATAGGAGATAATGTGGGGCCAGTGTATGCAGGGGGCATTATACAGTATAGGAGGTAATGTGGGGTCAGTGTATGCAGGGGACATTATACAGTATAGGAGATAATGTGGGGCCAGTGTATGCAGGGGCCATTATACAGTATAGGAGGTAATGTGGGACCAGTGTATGCAGGGGACATTTTACAGTATAGGAGGTAATGTGAGACCAGTGTATGCAGGGGTCATTATACAGTATAGGAGGTAATGTGTGACCAGTGTATGCAGGGGACATTTTATAGTATAGGAGCTAATGTGAGACCAGTGTATACAGGGGTCATTATACAGTATAGGAGGTAATGTGGGACCAGTGTATGCAGGGGACATTTTACAGTATAGGAGGTAATGTGAGACCAGTGTATACAGGGGTCATTATACAGTATAGGAGGTAATGTGGGGCCAGTGTATGCAGGGGCCATTATACAGTATAGGAGGTAATGTGTGACCAGTGTATGCAGGGGCCATTATACAGTATAGGAGCTAATGTGGGACCAGTGTATGCAGGGGACATTTTATAGTATAGGAGCTAATGTGAGACCAGTGTATGCAGGGGACATTATACAGTATAGGAGCTAATGTGGGGCCAGTGTATGCAGGGGGCATTTTACAGTATAGGAGATAATGTGGGGCCAGTGTATGCAGGGGACATTATACAGTATAGGAGGTAATGTGAGACCAGTGTATGCAGGGGGCATTTTACAGTATAGGAGATAATGTGGGACCAGTGTATGCAGGGGACATTATACAGTATAGGAGGTAATGTGGGGCCAGTGTATGCAGGGGACATTTTACAGTATAGGAGCTAATGTGAGACCAGTGTATGCAGGGGACATTATACAGTATAGGAGGTAATGTGGGGCCAGTGTATGCAGGGGACATTTTACAGTATAGGAGATAATGTGGGGCCAGTGTATGCAGGGGACATTATACAGTATAGGAGGTAATGTGAGACCAGTGTATGCAGGGGGCATTATACAGTATAGGAGGTAATGTGGGGTCAGTGTATGCAGGGGACATTATACAGTATAGGAGATAATGTGGGGCCAGTGTATGCAGGGGACATTATACAGTATAGGAGGTAATGTGGGGCCAGTGTATGCAGGGGGCATTATACAGTATAGGAGGTAATGTGAGACCAGTGTATGCAGGGGACATTATACAGTATAGGAGGTAATGTGGGGTCAGTGTATGCAGGGGACATTTTACAGTATAGGAGATAATGTGGGGCCAGTGTATGCAGGGGACATTATACAGTATAGGAGGTAATGTGAGACCAGTGTATGCAGGGGACATTTTACAGTATAGGAGATAATGTGGGGCCAGTGTATGCAGGGGGCATTATACAGTATAGGAGATAATGTGGGGTCAGTGTATGCAGGGGACATTGTACAGTATAGGAGATAATGTGGGGCCAGTGTATGCAGGGGACATTTTACAGTATAGGAGGTAATGTGAGACCAGTGTATGCAGGGGGCATTATACAGTATAGGAGGTAATGTTGGACCAGTGTATGCAGGGGTCATTATACAGTATAGGAGGTAATGTGGGACCAGTGTATGCAGGGGACATTATACAGTATAGGAGATAATGTGGGGCCAGTGTATGCAGGGGGCATTATACAGTATAGGAGGTAATGTGGGGTCAGTGTATGCAGGGGACATTGTACAGTATAGGAGATAATGTGGGGCCAGTGTATGCAGGGGACATTTTACAGTATAGGAGGTAATGTGAGACCAGTGTATGCAGGGGGCATTATACAGTATAGGAGGTAATGTGAGACCAGTGTATGCAGGGGGCATTATACAGTATAGGAGGTAATGTGGGGTCAGTGTATGCAGGGGACATTATACAGTATAGGAGATAATGTGGGGCCAGTGTATGCAGGGGACATTATACAGTATAGGAGGTAATGTGAGACCAGTGTATGCAGGGGGCATTATACAGTATAGGAGGTAATGTGGGGTCAGTGTATGCAGGGGGCATTATACAGTATAGGAGGTAATGTGGGGTCAGTGTATGCAGGGGACATTATACAGTATAGGAGATAATGTGGGGCCAGTGTATGCAGGGGGCATTATACAGTATAGGAGGTAATGTGGGGTCAGTGTATGCAGGGGGCATTATACAGTATAGGAGGTAATGTGGGGTCAGTGTATGCAGGGGACATTATACAGTATAGGAGGTAATGTGAGACCAGTGTATGCAGGGGGCATTATACAGTATAGGAGGTAATGTGAGACCAGTGTATGCAGGGGGCATTATACAGTATAGGAGGTAATGTGGGGTCAGTGTATGCAGGGGGCATTATACAGTATAGGAGGTAATGTGGGGTCAGTGTATACAGGGGACATTATACAGTATAGGAGATAATGTGGGGCCAGTGTATGCAGGGGGCATTATACAGTATAGGAGGTAATGTGGGGTCAGTGTATGCAGGGGACATTATACAGTATAGGAGATAATGTGGGGCCAGTGTATGCAGGGGACATTTTACAGTATAGGAGGTAATGTGAGACCAGTGTATGCAGGGGGCATTATACAGTATAGGAGGTAATGTGAGACCAGTGTATGCAGGGGGCATTATACAGTATAGGAGGTAATGTGGGGTCAGTGTATGCAGGGGTCATTATACAGTATAGGAGGTAATGTGGGACCAGTGTATGCAGGGGACATTTTACAGTATAGGAGGTAATGTGAGACCAGTGTATGCAGGGGGCATTATACAGTATAGGAGGTAATGTGTGACCAGTGTATGCAGGGGACATTTTATAGTATAGGAGCTAATGTGAGACCAGTGTATACAGGGGTCATTATACAGTATAGGAGGTAATGTGGGACCAGTGTATGCAGGGGACATTTTACAGTATAGGAGGTAATGTGAGACCAGTGTATACAGGGGTCATTATACAGTATAGGAGGTAATGTGGGGCCAGTGTATGCAGGGGCCATTATACAGTATAGGAGGTAATGTGTGACCAGTGTATGCAGGGGACATTATACAGTATAGGAGGTAATGTGGGACCAGTGTATGCAGGGGCCATTATACAGTATAGGAGCTAATGTGGGACCAGTGTATGCAGGGGACATTTTATAGTATAGGAGCTAATGTGAGACCAGTGTATGCAGGGGACATTATACAGTATAGGAGCTAATGTGGGGCCAGTGTATGCAGGGGGCATTATACAGTATAGGAGCTAATGTGGGGCCAGTGTATGCAGGGGCCATTATACAGTATAGGAGCTAATGTGGGACCAGTGTATGCAGGGGACATTTTATAGTATAGGAGCTAATGTGAGACCAGTGTATGCAGGGGACATTATACAGTATAGGAGCTAATGTGGGACCAGTGTATGCAGGGGGCATTATACAGTATAGGAGCTAATGTGGGGCCAGTGTATGCAGGGGACATTTTACAGTATAGGAGCTAATGTGAGACCAGTGTATGCAGGGGACATTATACAGTATAGGAGCTAATGTGGGACCAGTGTATGCAGGGGGCATTATACAGTATAGGAGCTAATGTGGGGCCAGTGTATGCAGGGGGCATTATACAGTATAGGAGCTAATGTGTGACCAGTGTATGCAGGGGCCATTATACAGTATAGGAGCTAATGTGTGACCAGTGTATGCAGGGGCCATTATACAGTATAGGAGCTAATGTGGGGCCAGTGTATGCAGGGGACATTTTACAGTATAGGAGATAATGTGAGACCAGTGTATGCAGGGGCCATTATACAGTATAGGAGGTAATGTGTGACCAGTGTATGCAGGGGGCATTATACAGTATAGGAGATAATGTGGGACCAGTGTATGCAGGGGACATTATACAGTATAGGAGCTAATGTGGGGCCAGTGTATGCAGGGGGCATTATACAGTATAGGAGCTAATGTGTGACCAGTGTATGCAGGGGCCATTATACAGTATAGGAGCTAATGTGGGACCAGTGTATGCAGGGGTCATTATACAGTATAGGAGGTAATGTGGGGCCAGTGTATGCAGGGGACATTATACAGTATAGGAGGTAATGTGGGGCCAGTGTATGCAGGGGGCATTATACAGTATAGGAGGTAATGTGGGGCCAGTGTATGCAGGGGGCATTATACAGTATAGGAGCTAATGTGGTGCCAGTGTATGCAGGGGCCATTATACAGTATAGGAGGTAATGTGGGACCAGTGTATGCAGGGGACATTATACAGTATAGGAGCTAATGTGGTGCCAGTGTATGCAGGGGCCATTATACAGTATAGGAGGTAATGTGGGGCCAGTGTATGCAGGGGACATTATACAGTATAGGAGCTAATGTGGGGCCAGTGTATGCAGGGGCCATTATACAGTATAGGAGGTAATGTGGGACCAGTGTATGCAGGGGACATTATACAGTATAGGAGCTAATGTGAGACCAGTGTATGCAGGGGGCATTATACAGTATAGGAGCTAATGTGGGGCCAGTGTATGCAGGGGGCATTATACAGTATAGGAGGTAATGTGGGGCCAGTGTATGCAGGGGGCATTATACAGTATAGGAGGTAATGTGGGGCCAGTGTATGCAGGGGCCATTATACAGTATAGGAGGTAATGTGGGACCAGTGTATGCAGGGGACATTATACAGTATAGGAGCTAATGTGAGACCAGTGTATGCAGGGGGCATTATACAGTATAGGAGCTAATGTGGGGCCAGTGTATGCAGGGGGCATTATACAGTATAGGAGCTAATGTGGGGCCAGTGTATGCAGGGGACATTTTACAGTATAGGAGCTAATGTGGGGCCAGTGTATGCAGGGGACATTTTACAGTATAGGAGATAATGTGAGACCAGTGTATGCAGGGGGCATTATACAGTATAGGAGCTAATGTGGGGCCAGTGTATGCAGGGGACATTATACAGTATAGGAGCTAATGTGTGACCAGTGTATGCAGGGGCCATTATACAGTATAGGAGCTAATGTGGGACCAGTGTATGCAGGGGGCATTATACAGTATAGGAGCTAATGTGAGACCAGTGTATGCAGGGGACATTATACAGTATAGGAGGTAATGTGGGACCAGTGTATGCAGGGGGCATTATACAGTATAGGAGCTAATGTGGGGCCAGTGTATGCAGGGGGCATTATACAGTATAGGAGGTAATGTGGGACCAGTGTATGCAGGGGGCATTATACAGTATAGGAGGTAATGTGGGACCAGTGTATGCAGGGGACATTATACAGTATAGGAGGTAATGTGGGGCCAGTGTATGCAGGGGGCATTATACAGTATAGGAGCTAATGTGGGGCCAGTGTATGCAGGGGGCATTATACAGTATAGGAGCTAATGTGTGACCAGTGTATGCAGGGGCCATTATACAGTATAGGAGCTAATGTGGGACCAGTGTATGCAGGGGACATTTTACAGTATAGGAGATAATGTGAGACCAGTGTATGCAGGGGACATTTTACAGTATAGGAGATAATGTGTGACCAGTGTATGCAGGGGTCATTATACAGTATAGGAGATAATGTGAGACCAGTGTATGCAGGGGACATTATACAGTATAGGAGATAATGTGAGACCAGTGTATGCAGGGGTCATTATACAGTATAGGAGATAATGTGAGACCAGTGTATGCAGGGGACATTTTACAGTATAGGAGATAATGTGTGACCAGTGTATGCAGGGGACATTATACAGTATAGGAGCTAATGTGAGACCAGTGTATGCAGGGGACATTTTACAGTATAGGAGATAATGTGAGACCAGTGTATGCAGGGGACATTTTACAGTATAGGAGATAATGTGTGACCAGTGTATGCAGGGGACATTATACAGTATAGGAGCTAATGTGAGACCAGTGTATGCAGGGGACATTTTACAGTATAGGAGATAATGTGAGACCAGTGTATGCAGGGGACATTTTACAGTATAGGAGATAATGTGTGACCAGTGTATGCAGGGGACATTATACAGTATAGGAGCTAATGTGGGGCCAGTGTATGCAGGGGACATTTTACAGTATAGGAGCTAATGTGGGGCCAGTGTATGCAGGGGACATTATACAGTATAGGAGGTAATGTGGGACCAGTGTATGCAGGGGACATTATACAGTATAGGAGCTAATGTGGGACCAGTGTATGCAGGGGGCATTATACAGTATAGGAGGTAATGTGGGACCAGTGTATGCAGGGGACATTATACAGTATAGGAGGTAATGTGGGGCCAGTGTATGCAGGGGGCATTATACAGTATAGGAGCTAATGTGGGGCCAGTGTATGCAGGGGGCATTATACAGTATAGGAGCTAATGTGTGACCAGTGTATGCAGGGGCCATTATACAGTATAGGAGCTAATGTGGGACCAGTGTATGCAGGGGACATTTTACAGTATAGGAGATAATGTGAGACCAGTGTATGCAGGGGACATTTTACAGTATAGGAGATAATGTGTGACCAGTGTATGCAGGGGTCATTATACAGTATAGGAGATAATGTGAGACCAGTGTATGCAGGGGACATTATACAGTATAGGAGATAATGTGAGACCAGTGTATGCAGGGGTCATTATACAGTATAGGAGATAATGTGAGACCAGTGTATGCAGGGGACATTTTACAGTATAGGAGATAATGTGTGACCAGTGTATGCAGGGGACATTATACAGTATAGGAGCTAATGTGAGACCAGTGTATGCAGGGGACATTTTACAGTATAGGAGATAATGTGAGACCAGTGTATGCAGGGGACATTTTACAGTATAGGAGATAATGTGTGACCAGTGTATGCAGGGGACATTATACAGTATAGGAGCTAATGTGAGACCAGTGTATGCAGGGGACATTTTACAGTATAGGAGATAATGTGAGACCAGTGTATGCAGGGGACATTTTACAGTATAGGAGATAATGTGTGACCAGTGTATGCAGGGGACATTTTACAGTATAGGAGCTAATGTGAGACCAGTGTATGCAGGGGACATTTTACAGTATAGGAGCTAATGTGGGGCCAGTGTATGCAGGGGACATTTTACAGTATAGGAGATAATGTGGGACCAGTGTATGCAGGGGACATTTTACAGTATAGGAGATAATGTGAGACCAGTGTATGCAGGGGACATTTTACAGTATAGGAGCTAATGTGAGACCAGTGTATGCAGGGGACATTTTACAGTATAGGAGATAATGTGAGACCAGTGTATGCAGGGGACATTTTACAGTATAGGAGATAATGTGGGACCAGTGTATGCAGGGGACATTTTACAGTATAGGAGGTAATGTGGGACCAGTGTATGCAGGGGACATTTTACAGTATAGGAGATAATGTGGGACCAGTGTATGCAGGGGACATTTTACAGTATAGGAGATAATGTGGGGCCAGTGTATGCAGGGGACATTATACAGTATAGGAGCTAATGTGGGGCCAGTGTATGCAGGGGACATTTTACAGTATAGGAGCTAATGTGAGACCAGTGTATGCAGGGGACATTTTACAGTATAGGAGGTAATGTGGGACCAGTGTATGCAGGGGTCATTATACAGTATAGGAGGTAATGTGGGACCAGTGTATGCAGGGGACATTTTACAGTATAGGAGATAATGTGTGACCAGTGTATGCAGGGGACATTTTACAGTATAGGAGATAATGTGTGACCAGTGTATGCAGGGGCCATTATACAGTATAGGAGGTAATGTGGGACCAGTGTATGCAGGGGACATTTTACAGTATAGGAGATAATGTGAGACCAGTGTATGCAGGGGACATTTTACAGTATAGGAGGTAATGTGGGACCAGTGTATGCAGGGGACATTTTACAGTATAGGAGCTAATGTGAGACCAGTGTATGCAGGGGACATTATACAGTATAGGAGCTAATGTGGGGCCAGTGTATGCAGGGGACATTTTACAGTATAGGAGCTAATGTGAGACCAGTGTATGCAGGGGACATTTTACAGTATAGGAGATAATGTGAGACCAGTGTATGCAGGGGACATTTTACAGTATAGGAGGTAATGTGGGACCAGTGTATGCAGGGGACATTATACAGTATAGGAGGTAATGTGTGACCAGTGTATGCAGGGGACATTATACAGTATAGGAGCTAATGTGAGACCAGTGTATGCAGGGGACATTATACAGTATAGGAGCTAATGTGGGGCCAGTGTATGCAGGGGACATTTTACAGTATAGGAGCTAATGTGAGACCAGTGTATGCAGGGGACATTTTACAGTATAGGAGATAATGTGAGACCAGTGTATGCAGGGGACATTTTACAGTATAGGAGCTAATGTGGGGCCAGTGTATGCAGGGGACATTTTACAGTATAGGAGCTAATGTGAGACCAGTGTATGCAGGGGACATTTTACAGTATAGGAGATAATGTGAGACCAGTGTATGCAGGGGACATTTTACAGTATAGGAGGTAATGTGGGACCAGTGTATGCAGGGGACATTATACAGTATAGGAGGTAATGTGTGACCAGTGTATGCAGGGGACATTTTACAGTATAGGAGATAATGTGTGACCAGTGTATGCAGGGGACATTTTACAGTATAGGAGATAATGTGTGACCAGTGTATGCAGGGGACATTATACAGTATAGGAGCTAATGTGAGACCAGTGTATGCAGGGGACATTTTACAGTATAGGAGATAATGTGAGACCAGTGTATGCAGGGGGCATTATACAGTATAGGAGCTAATGTGGGGCCAGTGTATGCAGGGATCATTTTACAGTATAGGAGGTAATGTGGGGCCAGTGTATGCAGGGGGCATTATACAGTATAGGAGGTAATGTGGGACCAGTGTATGCAGGGGACATTATACAGTATAGGAGCTAATGTGGGGCCAGTGTATGCAGGGGACATTTTACAGTATAGGAGATAATGTGAGACCAGTGTATGCAGGGGGCATTATACAGTATAGGAGGTAATGTGGGACCAGTGTATGCAGGGGACATTATACAGTATAGGAGCTAATGTGGGGCCAGTGTATGCAGGGGACATTATACAGTATAGGAGGTAATGTGGGACCAGTGTATGCAGGGGCCATTATACAGTATAGGAGGTAATGTGGGACCAGTGTATGCAGGGGACATTTTATAGTATAGGAGCTAATGTGAGACCAGTGTATGCAGGGGCCATTATACAGTATAGGAGGTAATGTGGGACCAGTGTATGCAGGGGGCATTATACAGTATGGGAGGTAATGTGGGACCAGTGTATGCAGGGGCCATTATACAGTATAGGAGGTAATGTGGGACCAGTGTATGCAGGGGGCATTATACAGTATGGGAGGTAATGTGGGACCAGTGTATGCAGGGGGCATTATACAGTATAGGAGGTAATGTGGGGTCAGTGTATGCAGGGGCCATTATACAGTATAGGAGGTAATGTGGGACCAGTGTATGCAGGGGACATTTTACAGTATAGGAGCTAATGTGAGACCAGTGTATGCAGGGGGCATTATACAGTATGGGAGGTAATGTGGGACCAGTGTATGCAGGGGACATTTTATAGTATAGGAGCTAATGTGAAACCAGTGTATGCAGGGGTCATTATACAGTATAGGAGGTAATGTGGGACCAGTGTATGCAGGGGACATTTTATAGTATAGGAGCTAATGTGGGACCAGTGTATGCAGGGGACATTATACAGTATAGGAGGTAATGTGGGACCAGTGTATGCAGGGGGCATTATACAGTATAGGAGGTAATGTGGGACCAGTGTATGCAGGGGACATTTTACAGTATAGGAGCTAATGTGAGACCAGTGTATGCAGGGGGCATTATACAGTATAGGAGGTAATGTGGGACCAGTGTATGCAGGGGACATTTTATAGTATAGGAGCTAATGTGAGACCAGTGTATGCAGGGGGCATTATACAGTATAGGAGGTAATGTGGGACCAGTGTATGCAGGGGCCATTATACAGTATAGGAGGTAATGTGGGACCAGTGTATGCAGGGGACATTTTACAGTATAGGAGCTAATGTGAGACCAGTGTATGCAGGGGGCATTATATAGTATAGGAGATAATGTGGGATCAGTGTATGCAGGGGCCATTATACAGTATAGGAGATAATGTGGGGCCAGTGTATGCAGGGGGCATTATACAGTATAGGAGGTAATGTGGGACCAGTGTATGCAGGGGCCATTATACAGTATAGGAGGTAATGTGGGGCCAGTGTATGCAGGGGGCATTATACAGTATAGGAGATAATGTGGGGCCAGTGTATGCAGGGGACATTTTACAGTATAGGAGCTAATGTGAGACCAGTGTATGCAGGGGACATTTTACAGTATAGGAGATAATGTGAGACCAGTGTATGCAGGGGACATTTTACAGTATAGGAGATAATGTGAGACCAGTGTATGCAGGGGGCATTATACAGTATAGGAGGTAATGTGGGACCAGTGTATGCAGGGGACATTATACAGTATAGGAGCTAATGTGGGGCCAGTGTATGCAGGGGACATTTTATAGTATAGGAGCTAATGTGAGACCAGTGTATGCAGGGGCCATTATACAGTATATGAGGTAATGTGGGACCAGTGTATGCAGGGGACATTATACAGTATAGGAGGTAATGTGGGGCCAGTGTATGCAGGGGTCATTTTACAGTATAGGAGATAATGTGGGGCCAGTGTATGCAGGGGACATTTTATAGTATAGGAGCTAATGTGAGACCAGTGTATGCAGGGGGCATTATACAGTATAGGAGGTAATGTGGGACCAGTGTATGCAGGGGACATTTTACAGTATAGGAGATAATGTGAGACCAGTGTATGCAGGGGGCATTATACAGTATAGGAGGTAATGTGGGACCAGTGTATGCAGGGGGCATTATACAGTATAGGAGCTAATGTGGGGCCAGTGTATGCAGGGGACATTTTATAGTATAGGAGCTAATGTGAGACCAGTGTATGCAGGGGACATTTTACAGTATAGGAGATAATGTGAGACCAGTGTATGCAGGGGGCATTATACAGTATAGGAGGTAATGTGGGACCAGTGTATGCAGGGGACATTATACAGTATAGGAGCTAATGTGGGGCCAGTGTATGCAGGGGACATTTTACAGTATAGGAGATAATGTGAGACCAGTGTATGCAGGGGGCATTATACAGTATAGGAGCTAATGTGAGACCAGTGTATGCAGGGGGCATTATACAGTATAGGAGGTAATGTGGGACCAGTGTATGCAGGGGTCATTATACAGTATAGGAGGTAATGTGGGACCAGTGTATGCAGGGGGCATTATACAGTATAGGAGCTAATGTGGGGCCAGTGTATGCAGGGGGCATTATACAGTATAGGAGCTAATGTGAGACCAGTGTATGCAGGGGTCATTATACAGTATAGGAGGTAATGTGGGGCCAGTGTATACAGGGGCCACTATACAGTATAGGAGCTAATGTGGGACCAGTGTATGCAGGGGGCATTATACAGTATAGGAGCTAATGTGAGACCAGTGTATGCAGGGGTCATTATACAGTATAGGAGGTAATGTGGGGCCAGTGTATACAGGGGCCATTATACAGTATAGGAGCTAATGTGAGACCAGTGTATGCAGGGGTCATTATACAGTATAGGAGGTAATGTGGGGCCAGTGTATACAGGGGCCACTATACAGTATAGGAGCTAATGTGGGACCAGTGTATGCAGGGGGCATTATACAGTATAGGAGCTAATGTGAGACCAGTGTATGCAGGGGTCATTATACAGTATAGGAGGTAATGTGGGGCCAGTGTATACAGGGGCCACTATACAGTATAGGAGCTAATGTGGGACCAGTGTATGCAGGGGGCATTATACAGTATAGGAGCTAATGTGAGACCAGTGTATGCAGGGGTCATTATACAGTATAGGAGGTAATGTGGGGCCAGTGTATACAGGGGCCATTATACAGTATAGGAGCTAATGTGAGACCAGTGTATGCAGGGGGCATTATACAGTATAGGAGGTAATGTGGGGCCAGTGTATACAGGGGCCATTATACAGTATAGGAGCTAATGTGGGACCAGTGTATGCAGGGGGCATTATACAGTATAGGAGCTAATGTGGGGCCAGTGTATGCAGGGGGCATTATACAGTATAGGAGCTAATGTGTGACCAGTGTATGCAGGGGACATTATACAGTATAGGAGCTAATGTGGGACCAGTGTATGCAGGGGGCATTATACAGTATAGGAGCTAATGTGGGGCCAGTGTATGCAGGGGGCATTATACAGTATAGGAGCTAATGTGAGACCAGTGTATGCAGGGGGCATTATACAGTATAGGAGCTAATGTGAGACCAGTGTATGCAGGGGGCATTATACAGTATAGGAGCTAATGTGGGGCCAGTGTATGCAGGGGGCATTATACAGTATAGGAGCTAATGTGAGACCAGTGTATGCAGGGGGCATTATACAGTATAGGAGCTAATGTGGGGCCAGTGTATGCAGGGGGCATTATACAGTATAGGAGCTAATGTGGGGCCAGTGTATGCAGGGGACATTTTACAGTATAGGAGCTAATGTGGGACCAGTGTATGCAGGGGACATTATACAGTATAGGAGCTAATGTGAGACCAGTGTATGCAGGGGGCATTATACAGTATAGGAGCTAATGTGGGGCCAGTGTATGCAGGGGGCATTATACAGTATAGGAGCTAATGTGAGACCAGTGTATGCAGGGGGCATTATACAGTATAGGAGCTAATGTGGGGCCAGTGTATGCAGGGGGCATTATACAGTATAGGAGCTAATGTGAGACCAGTGTATGCAGGGGGCATTATACAGTATAGGAGCTAATGTGGGGCCAGTGTATGCAGGGGGCATTATACAGTATAGGAGCTAATGTGGGGCCAGTGTATGCAGGGGACATTTTACAGTATAGGAGCTAATGTGGGACCAGTGTATGCAGGGGGCATTATACAGTATAGGAGCTAATGTGAGACCAGTGTATGCAGGGGGCATTATACAGTATAGGAGCTAATGTGGGGCCAGTGTATGCAGGGGGCATTATACAGTATAGGAGCTAATGTGAGACCAGTGTATGCAGGGGGCATTATACAGTATAGGAGCTAATGTGGGGCCAGTGTATGCAGGGGGCATTATACAGTATAGGAGCTAATGTGGGACCAGTGTATGCAGGGGACATTATACAGTATAGGAGCTAATGTGAGACCAGTGTATGCAGGGGGCATTATACAGTATAGGAGCTAATGTGGGGCCAGTGTATGCAGGGGGCATTATACAGTATAGGAGCTAATGTGGGGCCAGTGTATGCAGGGGACATTTTACAGTATAGGAGCTAATGTGAGACCAGTGTATGCAGGGGGCATTATACAGTATAGGAGCTAATGTGGGGCCAGTGTATGCAGGGGGCATTATACAGTATAGGAGGTAATGTGGGGCCAGTGTATGCAGGGGACATTTTACAGTATAGGAGCTAATGTGAGACCAGTGTATGCAGGGGACATTATACAGTATAGGAGCTAATGTGAGACCAGTGTATGCAGGGGGCATTATACAGTATAGGAGCTAATGTGGGGCCAGTGTATGCAGGGGACATTTTACAGTATAGGAGCTAATGTGAGACCAGTGTATGCAGGGGACATTTTACAGTATAGGAGCTAATGTGGGGCCAGTGTATGCAGGGGACATTATACAGTATAGGAGCTAATGTGAGACCAGTGTATGCAGGGGGCATTATACAGTATAGGAGCTAATGTGGGGCCAGTGTATGCAGGGGGCATTATACAGTATAGGAGGTAATGTGGGGCCAGTGTATGCAGGGGACATTTTACAGTATAGGAGCTAATGTGAGACCAGTGTATGCAGGGGACATTATACAGTATAGGAGCTAATGTGAGACCAGTGTATGCAGGGGGCATTATACAGTATAGGAGCTAATGTGGGGCCAGTGTATGCAGGGGACATTTTACAGTATAGGAGCTAATGTGAGACCAGTGTATGCAGGGGACATTTTACAGTATAGGAGATAATGTGTGACCAGTGTATGCAGGGGACATTATACAGTATAGGAGCTAATGTGGGGCCAGTGTATGCAGGGGACATTTTACAGTATAGGAGCTAATGTGGGGCCAGTGTATGCAGGGGACATTATACAGTATAGGAGCTAATGTGAGACCAGTGTATGCAGGGGGCATTATACAGTATAGGAGGTAATGTGGGGCCAGTGTATGCAGGGGACATTTTACAGTATAGGAGCTAATGTGAGACCAGTGTATGCAGGGGACATTATACAGTATAGGAGCTAATGTGAGACCAGTGTATGCAGGGGGCATTATACAGTATAGGAGCTAATGTGGGGCCAGTGTATGCAGGGGCCATTATACAGTATAGGAGATAATGTGAGACCAGTGTATGCAGGGGGCATTATACAGTATAGGAGCTAATGTGGGGCCAGTGTATGCAGGGGACATTTTACAGTATAGGAGCTAATGTGAGACCAGTGTATGCAGGGGACATTTTACAGTATAGGAGCTAATGTGGGGCCAGTGTATGCAGGGGACATTATACAGTATAGGAGCTAATGTGAGACCAGTGTATGCAGGGGGCATTATACAGTATAGGAGCTAATGTGGGGCCAGTGTATGCAGGGGACATTATACAGTATAGGAGCTAATGTGAGACCAGTGTATGCAGGGGGCATTATACAGTATAGGAGCTAATGTGGGGCCAGTGTATGCAGGGGACATTTTACAGTATAGGAGCTAATGTGAGACCAGTGTATGCAGGGGACATTTTACAGTATAGGAGATAATGTGTGACCAGTGTATGCAGGGGACATTATACAGTATAGGAGCTAATGTGGGGCCAGTGTATGCAGGGGACATTTTACAGTATAGGAGCTAATGTGAGACCAGTGTATGCAGGGGACATTTTATAGTATAGGAGCTAATGTGAGACCAGTGTATGCAGGGGACATTATACAGTATAGGAGCTAATGTGGGGCCAGTGTATGCAGGGGACATTATACAGTATAGGAGGTAATGTGGGACCAGTGTATGCAGGGGCCATTATACAGTATAGGAGGTAATGTGGGACCAGTGTATGCAGGGGACATTATACAGTATAGGAGGTAATGTGGGGCCAGTGTATGCAGGGGACATTTTATAGTATAGGAGCTAATGTGAGACCAGTGTATGCAGGGGGCATTATACAGTATAGGAGGTAATGTGGGACCAGTGTATGCAGGGGACATTATACAGTATAGGAGCTAATGTGGGGCCAGTGTATGCAGGGGACATTTTATAGTATAGGAGCTAATGTGAGACCAGTGTATGCAGGGGCCATTATACAGTATAGGAGGTAATGTGGGACCAGTGTATGCAGGGGACATTATACAGTATAGGAGATAATGTGGGGCCAGTGTATGCAGGGGACATTTTATAGTATAGGAGCTAATGTGAGACCAGTGTATGCAGGGGACATTTTACAGTATAGGAGATAATGTGAGACCAGTGTATGCAGGGGGCATTATACAGTATAGGAGGTAATGTGGGACCAGTGTATGCAGGGGACATTATACAGTATAGGAGCTAATGTGGGGCCAGTGTATGCAGGGGGCATTATACAGTATAGGAGATAATGTGAGACCAGTGTATGCAGGGGACATTTTACAGTATAGGAGATAATGTGAGACCAGTGTATGCAGGGGGCATTATACAGTATAGGAGGTAATGTGGGACCAGTGTATGCAGGGGACATTATACAGTATAGGAGCTAATGTGGGGCCAGTGTATGCAGGGGGCATTATACAGTATAGGAGGTAATGTGGGACCAGTGTATGCAGGGGACATTTTACAGTATAGGAGATAATGTGAGACCAGTGTATGCAGGGGGCATTATACAGTATAGGAGCTAATGTGAGACCAGTGTATGCAGGGGACATTATACAGTATAGGAGCTAATGTGGGGCCAGTGTATGCAGGGGACATTATACAGTATAGGAGATAATGTGGGACCAGTGTATGCAGGGGTCATTATACAGTATAGGAGGTAATGTGGGACCAGTGTATGCAGGGGGCATTATACAGTATAGGAGGTAATGTGGGGCCAGTGTATGCAGGGGGCATTATACAGTATAGGAGGTAATGTGGGGCCAGTGTATGCAGGGGTCATTATACAGTATAGGAGCTAATGTGGGGCCAGTGTATGCAGGGGTCATTATACAGTATAGGAGGTAATGTGGGGCCAGTGTATGCAGGGGGCATTATACAGTATAGGAGCTAATGTGGGGCCAGTGTATGCAGGGGGCATTATACAGTATAGGAGGTAATGTGGGGCCAGTGTATGCAGGGGGCATTATACAGTATAGGAGATAATGTGAGACCAGTGTATGCAGGGGACATTTTACAGTATAGGAGATAATGTGAGACCAGTGTATGCAGGGGACATTATACAGTATAGGAGCTAATGTGAGACCAGTGTATGCAGGGGTCATTATACAGTATAGGAGGTAATGTGGGACCAGTGTATGCAGGGGGCATTATACAGTATAGGAGCTAATGTGGGGCCAGTGTATGCAGGGGGCATTATACAGTATAGGAGCTAATGTGGGGCCAGTGTATGCAGGGGGCATTATACAGTATAGGAGATAATGTGGGGCCAGTGTATGCAGGGAGCATTATACAGTATAGGAGCTAATGTGGGGCCAGTGTATGCAGGGGGCATTATACAGTATAGGAGCTAATGTGGGGCCAGTGTATGCAGGGGGCATTATACAGTATAGGAGATAATGTGGGGCCAGTGTATGCAGGGGGCATTATACAGTATAGGAGGTAATGTGGGGCCAGTGTATGCAGGGGGCATTATACAGTATAGGAGGTAATGTGGGACCAGTGTATGCAGGGGGCATTATACAGTATAGGAGCTAATGTGGGACCAGTGTATGCAGGGGGCATTATACAGTATAGGAGGTAATGTGGGACCAGTGTATGCAGGGGGCATTATACAGTATAGGAGGTAATGTGGGACCAGTGTATGCAGGGGGCATTATACAGTATAGGAGCTAATGTGAGACCAGTGTATGCAGGGGACATTATACAGTATAGGAGCTAATGTGGGGCCAGTGTATGCAGGGGACATTTTATAGTATAGGAGCTAATGTGAGACCAGTGTATGCAGGGGGCATTATACAGTATAGGAGGTAATGTGGGACCAGTGTATGCAGGGGGCATTATACAGTATAGGAGGTAATGTGGGACCAGTGTATGCAGGGATCATTATACAGTATAGGAGGTAATGTGGGGCCAGTGTATGCAGGGGGCATTATACAGTATAGGAGCTAATGTGGGGCCAGTGTATGCAGGGGGCATTATACAGTATAGGAGCTAATGTGGGACCAGTGTATGCAGGGGGCATTATACAGTATAGGAGCTAATGTGAGACCAGTGTATGCAGGGGCCATTATACAGTATAGGAGGTAATGTGGGACCAGTGTATGCAGGGGGCATTATACAGTATAGGAGGTAATGTGGGACCAGTGTATGCAGGGGGCATTATACAGTATAGGAGCTAATGTGGGGCCAGTGTATGCAGGGGACATTTTATAGTATAGGAGGTAATGTGGGGTCAGTGTATGCAGGGGACATTTTATAGTATAGGAGGTAATGTGGGGTCAGTGTATGCAGGGGACATTTTATAGTATAGGAGGTAATGTGGGACCAGTGTATGCAGGGGGCATTATACAGTATAGGAGATAATGTGGGGCCAGTGTATGCAGGGGGCATTATACAGTATAGGAGGTAATGTGGGACCAGTGTATGCAGGGGGCATTATACAGTATAGGAGGTAATGTGGGACCAGTGTATGCAGGGATCATTATACAGTATAGGAGGTAATGTGGGGCCAGTGTATGCAGGGGGCATTATACAGTATAGGAGCTAATGTGGGGCCAGTGTATGCAGGGGGCATTATACAGTATAGGAGCTAATGTGGGACCAGTGTATGCAGGGGGCATTATACAGTATAGGAGCTAATGTGAGACCAGTGTATGCAGGGGGCATTATACAGTATAGGAGGTAATGTGGGACCAGTGTATGCAGGGGGCATTATACAGTATAGGAGGTAATGTGAGACCAGTGTATGCAGGGGTCATTATACAGTATAGGAGGTAATGTGGGGCCAGTGTATGCAGGGGTCATTATACAGTATAGGAGCTAATGTGGTGCCAGTGTATGCAGGGGGCATTATACAGTATAGGAGGTAATGTGGGACCAGTGTATGCAGGGGGCATTATACAGTATAGGAGGTAATGTGAGACCAGTGTATGCAGGGGCCATTATACAGTATAGGAGGTAATGTGGGGCCAGTGTATGCAGGGGTCATTATACAGTATAGGAGGTAATGTGGGACCAGTGTATGCAGGGGGCATTATACAGTATAGGAGGTAATGTGAGACCAGTGTATGCAGGGGCCATTATACAGTATAGGAGCTAATGTGAGACCAGTGTATGCAGGGGGCATTATACAGTATAGGAGGTAATGTGAGACCAGTGTATGCAGGGGCCATTATACAGTATAGGAGGTAATGTGGGGCCAGTGTATGCAGGGGTCATTATACAGTATAGGAGCTAATGTGAGACCAGTGTATGCAGGGGCCATTATACAGTATAGGAGCTAATGTGAGACCAGTGTATGCAGGGGGCATTATACAGTATAGGAGGTAATGTGAGACCAGTGTATGCAGGGGCCATTATACAGTATAGGAGCTAATGTGGGGCCAGTGTATGCAGGGGTCATTATACAGTATAGGAGGTAATGTGGGACCAGTGTATGCAGGGGGCATTATACAGTATAGGAGGTAATGTGAGACCAGTGTATGCAGGGGCCATTATACAGTATAGGAGGTAATGTGGGGCCAGTGTATGCAGGGGTCATTATACAGTATAGGAGGTAATGTGGGACCAGTGTATGCAGGGGGCATTATACAGTATAGGAGGTAATGTGAGACCAGTGTATGCAGGGGCCATTATACAGTATAGGAGCTAATGTGAGACCAGTGTATGCAGGGGGCATTATACAGTATAGGAGGTAATGTGAGACCAGTGTATGCAGGGGCCATTATACAGTATAGGAGGTAATGTGGGGCCAGTGTATGCAGGGGTCATTATACAGTATAGGAGGTAATGTGGGACCAGTGTATGCAGGGGGCATTATACAGTATAGGAGGTAATGTGAGACCAGTGTATGCAGGGGCCATTATACAGTATAGGAGCTAATGTGAGACCAGTGTATGCAGGGGGCATTATACAGTATAGGAGCTAATGTGAGACCAGTGTATGCAGGGGGCATTATACAGTATAGGAGGTAATGTGAGACCAGTGTATGCAGGGGCCATTATACAGTATAGGAGGTAATGTGGGGCCAGTGTATGCAGGGGTCATTATACAGTATAGGAGGTAATGTGGGACCAGTGTATGCAGGGGGCATTATACAGTATAGGAGGTAATGTGAGACCAGTGTATGCAGGGGCCATTATACAGTATAGGAGCTAATGTGAGACCAGTGTATGCAGGGGCCATTATACAGTATAGGAGGTAATGTGAGACCAGTGTATGCAGGGGCCATTATACAGTATAGGAGGTAATGTGGGACCAGTGTATGCAGGGGGCATTATACAGTATAGGAGGTAATGTGAGACCAGTGTATGCAGGGGCCATTATACAGTATAGGAGCTAATGTGAGACCAGTGTATGCAGGGGGCATTATACAGTATAGGAGGTAATGTGGGACCAGTGTATGCAGGGGGCATTATACAGTATAGGAGGTAATGTGAGACCAGTGTATGCAGGGGCCATTATACAGTATAGGAGGTAATGTGGGGCCAGTGTATGCAGGGGTCATTATACAGTATAGGAGCTAATGTGGTGCCAGTGTATGCAGGGGGCATTATACAGTATAGGAGCTAATGTGGGGCCAGTGTATGCAGGGGTCATTATACAGTATAGGAGCTAATGTGGGACCAGTGTATGCAGGGGGCATTATACAGTATAGGAGCTAATGTGGGGCCAGTGTATGCAGGGGGCATTATACAGTATAGGAGCTAATGTGGGGCCAGTGTATGCAGGGGGCATTATACAGTATAGGAGATAATGTGGGGCCAGTGTATGCAGGGGCCATTATACAGTATAGGAGGTAATGTGAGACCAGTGTATGCAGGGGACATTTTACAGTATAGGAGCTAATGTGAGACCAGTGTATGCAGGGGACATTATACAGTATAGGAGCTAATGTGGGGCCAGTGTATGCAGGGGCCATTATACAGTATAGGAGGTAATGTGAGACCAGTGTATGCAGGGGACATTATACAGTATAGGAGCTAATGTGGGGCCAGTGTATGCAGGGGGCATTATACAGTATAGGAGCTAATGTGGGGCCAGTGTATGCAGGGGGCATTATACAGTATAGGAGGTAATGTGGGGCCAGTGTATGCAGGGGGCATTATACAGTATAGGAGCTAATGTGGGGCCAGTGTATGCAGGGGGCATTATACAGTATAGGAGCTAATGTGGGACCAGTGTATGCAGGGGGCATTATACAGTATAGGAGCTAATGTGAGACCAGTGTATGCAGGGGGCATTATACAGTATAGGAGGTAATGTGGGACCAGTGTATGCAGGGGGCATTATACAGTATAGGAGGTAATGTGGGGCCAGTGTATGCAGGGGACATTATACAGTATAGGAGCTAATGTGGGGCCAGTGTATGCAGGGGGCATTATACAGTATAGGAGCTAATGTGGGGCCAGTGTATGCAGGGGGCATTATACAGTATAGGAGATAATGTGGGGCCAGTGTATGCAGGGGGCATTATACAGTATAGGAGCTAATGTGGGACCAGTGTATGCAGGGGACATTATACAGTATAGGAGCTAATGTGAGACCAGTGTATGCAGGGGGCATTATACAGTATAGGAGGTAATGTGGGACCAGTGTATGCAGGGGGCATTATACAGTATAGGAGGTAATGTGGGACCAGTGTATGCAGGGGGCATTATACAGTATAGGAGCTAATGTGAGACCAGTGTATGCAGGGGACATTATACAGTATAGGAGCTAATGTGGGGCCAGTGTATGCAGGGGACATTTTATAGTATAGGAGCTAATGTGAGACCAGTGTATGCAGGGGGCATTATACAGTATAGGAGATAATGTGGGGCCAGTGTATGCAGGGGGCATTATACAGTATAGGAGGTAATGTGGGACCAGTGTATGCAGGGGGCATTATACAGTATAGGAGGTAATGTGGGACCAGTGTATGCAGGGATCATTATACAGTATAGGAGGTAATGTGGGGCCAGTGTATGCAGGGGGCATTATACAGTATAGGAGCTAATGTGGGGCCAGTGTATGCAGGGGGCATTATACAGTATAGGAGCTAATGTGGGACCAGTGTATGCAGGGGGCATTATACAGTATAGGAGCTAATGTGAGACCAGTGTATGCAGGGGGCATTATACAGTATAGGAGGTAATGTGGGACCAGTGTATGCAGGGGGCATTATACAGTATAGGAGGTAATGTGAGACCAGTGTATGCAGGGGGCATTATACAGTATAGGAGCTAATGTGGGGCCAGTGTATGCAGGGGGCATTATACAGTATAGGAGCTAATGTGGGACCAGTGTATGCAGGGGGCATTATACAGTATAGGAGCTAATGTGGGGCCAGTGTATGCAGGGGGCATTATACAGTATAGGAGCTAATGTGGGGCCAGTGTATGCAGGGGACATTATACAGTATAGGAGGTAATGTGGGACCAGTGTATGCAGGGGACATTATACAGTATAGGAGGTAATGTGGGACCAGTGTATGCAGGGGACATTTTACAGTATAGGAGCTAATGTGAGACCAGTGTATGCAGGGGACATTATACAGTATAGGAGGTAATGTGAGACCAGTGTATGCAGGGGTCATTATACAGTATAGGAGGTAATGTGGGGCCAGTGTATGCAGGGGGCATTATACAGTATAGGAGGTAATGTGAGACCAGTGTATGCAGGGGGCATTTTACAGTATAGGAGCTAATGTGAGACCAGTGTATGCAGGGAGCATTATACAGTATAGGAGGTAATGTGGGACCAGTGTATGCAGGGGGCATTATACAGTATAGGAGGTAATGTGGGGCCAGTGTATGCAGGGGTCATTATACAGTATAGGAGCTAATGTGGGGCCAGTGTATGCAGGGGTCATTATACAGTATAGGAGGTAATGTGGGGCCAGTGTATGCAGGGGACATTATACAGTATAGGAGGTAATGTGAGACCAGTGTATGCAGGGGTCATTATACAGTATAGGAGGTAATGTGGGACCAGTGTATGCAGGGGGCATTATACAGTATAGGAGGTAATGTGGGGCCAGTGTATGCAGGGGTCATTATACAGTATAGGAGCTAATGTGGGGCCAGTGTATGCAGGGGTCATTATACAGTATAGGAGGTAATGTGGGGCCAGTGTATGCAGGGGACATTATACAGTATAGGAGGTAATGTGGGGCCAGTGTATGCAGGGGTCATTATACAGTATAGGAGGTAATGTGGGACCAGTGTATGCAGGGGACATTATACAGTATAGGAGGTAATGTGAGACCAGTGTATGCAGGGGACATTATACAGTATAGGAGATAATGTGGGACCAGTGTATGCAGGGGTCATTATACAGTATAGGAGGTAATGTGGGACCAGTGTATGCAGGGGCCATTATACAGTATAGGAGGTAATGTGGGACCAGTGTATGCAGGGGACATTATACAGTATAGGAGATAATGTGGGACCAGTGTATGCAGGGGTCATTATACAGTATAGGAGGTAATGTGGGGCCAGTGTATGCAGGGGCCATTATACAGTATAGGAGGTAATGTGAGACCAGTGTATGCAGGGGACATTATACAGTATAGGAGATAATGTGGGACCAGTGTATGCAGGGGTCATTATACAGTATAGGAGGTAATGTGGGGCCAGTGTATGCAGGGGCCATTATACAGTATAGGAGGTAATGTGGGACCAGTGTATGCAGGGGGCATTATACAGTATAGGAGGTAATGTGGGACCAGTGTATGCAGGGGTCATTATACAGTATAGGAGGTAATGTGGGGCCAGTGTATGCAGGGGACATTATACAGTATAGGAGGTAATGTGGGACCAGTGTATGCAGGGGACATTATACAGTATAGGAGGTAATGTGGGACCAGTGTATGCAGGGGCCATTATACAGTATAGGAGGTAATGTGAGACCAGTGTATGCAGGGGACATTATACAGTATAGGAGATAATGTGGGACCAGTGTATGCAGGGGTCATTATACAGTATAGGAGGTAATGTGGGGCCAGTGTATGCAGGGGCCATTATACAGTATAGGAGGTAATGTGAGACCAGTGTATGCAGGGGACATTATACAGTATAGGAGATAATGTGGGACCAGTGTATGCAGGGGTCATTATACAGTATAGGAGGTAATGTGGGGCCAGTGTATGCAGGGGCCATTATACAGTATAGGAGGTAATGTGGGACCAGTGTATGCAGGGGTCATTATACAGTATAGGAGGTAATGTGGGACCAGTGTATGCAGGGGTCATTATACAGTATAGGAGATAATGTGGGACCAGTGTATGCAGGGGACATTATACAGTATAGGAGGTAATGTGGGGCCAGTGTATGCAGGGGGCATTATACAGTATAGGAGCTAATGTGGGACCAGTGTATGCAGGGGACATTATACAGTATAGGAGCTAATGTGGGACCAGTGTATGCAGGGGACATTATACAGTATAGGAGGTAATGTGGGACCAGTGTATGCAGGGGGCATTATACAGTATAGGAGATAATGTGGGACCAGTGTATGCAGGGGACATTATACAGTATAGGAGGTAATGTGGGGCCAGTGTATGCAGGGGGCATTATACAGTATAGGAGCTAATGTGGGACCAGTGTATGCAGGGGACATTATACAGTATAGGAGGTAATGTGAGACCAGTGTATGCAGGGGTCATTATACAGTATAGGAGGTAATGTGGGACCAGTGTATGCAGGGGACATTATACAGTATAGGAGGTAATGTGGGGCCAGTGTATGCAGGGGGCATTATACAGTATAGGAGCTAATGTGGGGCCAGTGTATGCAGGGGACATTATACAGTATAGGAGCTAATGTGGGGCCAGTGTATGCAGGGGACATTATACAGTATAGGAGGTAATGTGGGACCAGTGTATGCAGGGGACATTATAAAGTATAGGAGGTAATGTGGGACCAGTGTATGCAGGGGGCATTATACAGTATAGGAGGTAATGTGGGACCAGTGTATGCAGGGGGCATTATACAGTATAGGAGGTAATGTGGGACCAGTGTATGCAGGGGGCATTATACAGTATAGGAGCTAATGTGGGACCAGTGTATGCAGGGGACATTATACAGTATAGGAGGTAATGTGAGACCAGTGTATGCAGGGGTCATTATACAGTATAGGAGGTAATGTGGGACCAGTGTATGCAGGGGGCATTATACAGTATAGGAGCTAATGTGGGACCAGTGTATGCAGGGGACATTATACAGTATAGGAGGTAATGTGGGGCCAGTGTATGCAGGGGGCATTATACAGTATAGGAGCTAATGTGGGGCCAGTGTATGCAGGGGACATTATACAGTATAGGAGGTAATGTGGGACCAGTGTATGCAGGGGGCATTATACAGTATAGGAGCTAATGTGGGGCCAGTGTATGCAGGGGACATTATACAGTATAGGAGATAATGTGGGACCAGTGTATGCAGGGGACATTATACAGTATAGGAGGTAATGTGGGGCCAGTGTATGCAGGGGGCATTATACAGTATAGGAGCTAATGTGGGGCCAGTGTATGCAGGGGACATTATACAGTATAGGAGGTAATGTGGGACCAGTGTATGCAGGGGGCATTTTACAGTATAGGAGCTAATGTGAGACCAGTGTATGCAGGGGACATTATACAGTATAGGAGGTAATGTGGGGCCAGTGTATGCAGGGGTCATTATACAGTATAGGAGGTAATGTGGGACCAGTGTATGCAGGGGGCATTTTACAGTATAGGAGCTAATGTGAGACCAGTGTATGCAGGGGACATTATACAGTATAGGAGGTAATGTGGGGCCAGTGTATGCAGGGGTCATTATACAGTATAGGAGGTAATGTGGGGCCAGTGTATGCAGGGGTCATTATACAGTATAGGAGGTAATGTGAGACCAGTGTATGCAGGGGGCATTATACAGTATAGGAGGTAATGTGAGACCAGTGTATGCAGGGGGCATTTTACAGTATAGGAGCTAATGTGAGACCAGTGTATGCAGGGGGCATTATACAGTATAGGAGCTAATGTGGGGCCAGTGTATGCAGGGGACATTATACAGTATAGGAGCTAATGTGGGGCCAGTGTATGCAGGGGACATTATACAGTATAGGAGGTAATGTGGGACCAGTGTATGCAGGGGACATTATACAGTATAGGAGGTAATGTGGGACCAGTGTATGCAGGGGCCATTATACAGTATAGGAGGTAATGTGGGACCAGTGTATGCAGGGGACATTATACAGTATAGGAGGTAATGTGGGACCAGTGTATGCAGGGGGCATTTTACAGTATAGGAGCTAATGTGGGACCAGTGTATGCAGGGGACATTATACAGTATAGGAGGTAATGTGAGACCAGTGTATGCAGGGGACATTATACAGTATAGGAGGTAATGTGGGACCAGTGTATGCAGGGGGCATTATACAGTATAGGAGGTAATGTGGGGCCAGTGTATGCAGGGGACATTATACAGTATAGGAGGTAATGTGGGGCCAGTGTATGCAGGGGACATTATACAGTATAGGAGGTAATGTGAGACCAGTGTATGCAGGGGACATTATACAGTATAGGAGGTAATGTGGGACCAGTGTATGCAGGGGACATTATACAGTATAGGAGCTAATGTGGGGCCAGTGTATGCAGGGGACATTATACAGTATAGGAGGTAATGTGGGACCAGTGTATGCAGGGGACATTATACAGTATAGGAGGTAATGTGGGACCAGTGTATGCAGGGGGCATTTTACAGTATAGGAGCTAATGTGAGACCAGTGTATGCAGGGGACATTATACAGTATAGGAGGTAATGTGGGGCCAGTGTATGCAGGGGTCATTATACAGTATAGGAGGTAATGTGGGACCAGTGTATGCAGGGGGCATTTTACAGTATAGGAGGTAATGTGGGACCAGTGTATGCAGGGGACATTATACAGTATAGGAGCTAATGTGGGGCCAGTGTATGCAGGGGACATTATACAGTATAGGAGGTAATGTGGGACCAGTGTATGCAGGGGGCATTTTACAGTATAGGAGCTAATGTGAGACCAGTGTATGCAGGGGACATTATACAGTATAGGAGGTAATGTGGGGCCAGTGTATGCAGGGGTCATTATACAGTATAGGAGGTAATGTGGGACCAGTGTATGCAGGGGGCATTTTACAGTATAGGAGGTAATGTGGGGCCAGTGTATGCAGGGGACATTATACAGTATAGGAGGTAATGTGGGACCAGTGTATGCAGGGGACATTATACAGTATAGGAGCTAATGTGGGGCCAGTGTATGCAGGGGACATTATACAGTATAGGAGGTAATGTGGGACCAGTGTATGCAGGGGACATTATACAGTATAGGAGGTAATGTGGGACCAGTGTATGCAGGGGGCATTTTACAGTATAGGAGCTAATGTGAGACCAGTGTATGCAGGGGACATTATACAGTATAGGAGGTAATGTGGGGCCAGTGTATGCAGGGGTCATTATACAGTATAGGAGGTAATGTGGGACCAGTGTATGCAGGGGGCATTTTACAGTATAGGAGCTAATGTGAGACCAGTGTATGCAGGGGACATTATACAGTATAGGAGGTAATGTGGGGCCAGTGTATGCAGGGGTCATTATACAGTATAGGAGGTAATGTGGGGCCAGTGTATGCAGGGGTCATTATACAGTATAGGAGGTAATGTGAGACCAGTGTATGCAGGGGGCATTATACAGTATAGGAGGTAATGTGAGACCAGTGTATGCAGGGGGCATTTTACAGTATAGGAGCTAATGTGAGACCAGTGTATGCAGGGGGCATTATACAGTATAGGAGCTAATGTGGGGCCAGTGTATGCAGGGGACATTATACAGTATAGGAGCTAATGTGGGGCCAGTGTATGCAGGGGACATTATACAGTATAGGAGGTAATGTGGGACCAGTGTATGCAGGGGACATTATACAGTATAGGAGGTAATGTGGGACCAGTGTATGCAGGGGCCATTATACAGTATAGGAGGTAATGTGGGACCAGTGTATGCAGGGGACATTATACAGTATAGGAGGTAATGTGGGACCAGTGTATGCAGGGGGCATTTTACAGTATAGGAGCTAATGTGGGACCAGTGTATGCAGGGGACATTATACAGTATAGGAGGTAATGTGAGACCAGTGTATGCAGGGGACATTATACAGTATAGGAGCTAATGTGGGGCCAGTGTATGCAGGGGACATTATACAGTATAGGAGGTAATGTGGGACCAGTGTATGCAGGGGACATTTTACAGTATAGGAGCTAATGTGAGACCAGTGTATGCAGGGGACATTATACAGTATAGGAGCTAATGTGGGGCCAGTGTATGCAGGGGACATTTTACAGTATAGGAGCTAATGTGAGACCAGTGTATGCAGGGGTCATTATACAGTATAGGAGGTAATGTGGGACCAGTGTATGCAGGGGTCATTATACAGTATAGGAGGCAATGTGGGACCAGTGTATGCAGGGGGCATTATACAGTATAGGAGCTAATGTGGGGCCAGTGTATGCAGGGGACATTTTACAGTATAGGAGGTAATGTGGGACCAGTGTATGCAGGGGACATTTTATAGTATAGGAGGTAATGTGGGGCCAGTGTATGCAGGGGGCATTATACAGTATAGGAGGTAATGTGGGACCAGTGTATGCAGGGGTCATTATACAGTATAGGAGGTAATGTGGGACCAGTGTATGCAGGGGGCATTATACAGTATAGGAGGTAATGTGGGGCCAGTGTATGCAGGGGACATTATACAGTATAGGAGGTAATGTGGGACCAGTGTATGCAGGGGACATTTTATAGTATAGGAGGTAATGTGGGGCCAGTGTATGCAGGGGACATTTTATAGTATAGGAGGTAATGTGGGACCAGTGTATGCAGGGGACATTTTATAGTATAGGAGGTAATGTGGGACCAGTGTATGCAGGGGTCATTATACAGTATAGGAGGTAATGTGGGACCAGTGTATGCAGGGGGCATTATACAGTATAGGAGGTAATGTGGGGCCAGTGTATGCAGGGGACATTATACAGTATAGGAGGTAATGTGGGACCAGTGTATGCAGGGGACATTTTATAGTATAGGAGGTAATGTGGGGCCAGTGTATGCAGGGGGCATTATACAGTATAGGAGGTAATGTGGGGCCAGTGTATGCAGGGGACATTATACAGTATAGGAGGTAATGTGAGACCAGTGTATGCAGGGGACATTATACAGTATAGGAGGTAATGTGGGACCAGTGTATGCAGGGGACATTTTATAGTATAGGAGGTAATGTGGGGCCAGTGTATGCAGGGGGCATTATACAGTATAGGAGGTAATGTGGGGCCAGTGTATGCAGGGGACATTTTACAGTATAGGAGCTAATGTGAGACCAGTGTATGCAGGGGACATTATACAGTATAGGAGGTAATGTGGGGCCAGTGTATGCAGGGGGCATTATACAGTATAGGAGGTAATGTGGGACCAGTGTATGCAGGGGGCATTTTATAGTATAGGAGCTAATGTGAGACCAGTGTATGCAGGGATCATTATACAGTATAGGAGGTAATGTGGGACCAGTGTATGCAGGGGGCATTTTATAGTATAGGAGCTAATGTGAGACCAGTGTATGCAGGGGACATTATACAGTATAGGAGGTAATGTGGGGCCAGTGTATGCAGGGGGCATTATACAGTATAGGAGGTAATGTGGGACCAGTGTATGCAGGGGTCATTATACAGTATAGGAGGTAATGTGGGACCAGTGTATGCAGGGGACATTATACAGTATAGGAGATAATGTGGGGCCAGTGTATGCAGGGGACATTTTACAGTATAGGAGGTAATGTGGGGCCAGTGTATGCAGGGGGCATTATACAGTATAGGAGGTAATGTGAGACCAGTGTATGCAGGGGTCATTATACAGTATAGGAGGTAATGTGGGGCCAGTGTATGCAGGGGTCATTATACAGTATAGGAGGTAATGTGGGGCCAGTGTATGCAGGGGACATTATACAGTATAGGAGGTAATGTGGGGCCAGTGTATGCAGGGGTCATTATACAGTATAGGAGGTAATGTGGGGCCAGTGTATGCAGGGGGCATTTTATAGTATAGGAGCTAATGTGAGACCAGTGTATGCAGGGGACATTTTATAGTATAGGAGCTAATGTGAGACCAGTGTATGCAGGGGACATTATACAGTATAGGAGCTAATGTGAGACCATTGTATGCAGGGGGCATTATACAGTATAGGAGGTAATGTGGGGCCAGTGTATGCAGGGGGCATTATACAGTATAGGAGGTAATGTGGGGCCAGTGTATGCAGGGGACATTTTACAGTATAGGAGCTAATGTGAGACCAGTGTATGCAGGGGTCATTATACAGTATAGGAGATAATGTGTGACCAGTGTATGCAGGGAGCATTATACAGTATAGGAGGTAATGTGTGACCAGTGTATGCAGGGGGCATTATACAGTATAGGAGCTAATGTGGGACCAGTGTATGCAGGGGTCATTATACAGTATAGGAGGTAATGTGGGGCCAGTGTATGCAGGGGACATTTTACAGTATAGGAGCTAATGTGAGACCAGTGTATGCAGGGGTCATTATACAGTATAGGAGATAATGTGAGACCATTGTATGCAGGGGGCATTATACAGTATAGGAGGTAATGTGGGGCCAGTGTATGCAGGGGGCATTATACAGTATAGGAGGTAATGTGGGGCCAGTGTATGCAGGGGCCATTATACAGTATAGGAGCTAATGTGAGACCAGTGTATGCAGGGGTCATTATACAGTATAGGAGATAATGTGTGACCAGTGTATGCAGGGAGCATTATACAGTATAGGAGATAATGTGTGACCAGTGTATGCAGGGGGCATTATACAGTATAGGAGCTAATGTGGGACCAGTGTATGCAGGGGTCATTATACAGTATAGGAGGTAATGTGGGGCCAGTGTATGCAGGGGACATTTTACAGTATAGGAGCTAATGTGAGACCAGTGTATGCAGGGGTCATTATACAGTATAGGAGATAATGTGAGACCATTGTATGCAGGGGGCATTATACAGTATAGGAGGTAATGTGGGGCCAGTGTATGCAGGGGGCATTATACAGTATAGGAGGTAATGTGGGGCCAGTGTATGCAGGGGACATTTTACAGTATAGGAGCTAATGTGAGACCAGTGTATGCAGGGGACATTATACAGTATAGGAGCTAATGTGAGACCATTGTATGCAGGGGGCATTATACAGTATAGGAGGTAATGTGGGGCCAGTGTATGCAGGGGGCATTATACAGTATAGGAGGTAATGTGGGGCCAGTGTATGCAGGGGACATTTTACAGTATAGGAGCTAATGTGAGACCAGTGTATGCAGGGGTCATTATACAGTATAGGAGATAATGTGTGACCAGTGTATGCAGGGAGCATTATACAGTATAGGAGGTAATGTGTGACCAGTGTATGCAGGGGGCATTATACAGTATAGGAGCTAATGTGGGACCAGTGTATGCAGGGGTCATTATACAGTATAGGAGGTAATGTGGGGCCAGTGTATGCAGGGGACATTTTACAGTATAGGAGCTAATGTGAGACCAGTGTATGCAGGGGTCATTATACAGTATAGGAGATAATGTGTGACCAGTGTATGCAGGGAGCATTATACAGTATAGGAGGTAATGTGTGACCAGTGTATGCAGGGGGCATTATACAGTATAGGAGCTAATGTGGGACCAGTGTATGCAGGGGTCATTATACAGTATAGGAGGTAATGTGGGGCCAGTGTATGCAGGGGACATTTTACAGTATAGGAGCTAATGTGAGACCAGTGTATGCAGGGGTCATTATACAGTATAGGAGATAATGTGTGACCAGTGTATGCAGGGAGCATTATACAGTATAGGAGCTAATGTGGGACCAGTGTATGCAGGGGGCATTATACAGTATAGGAGCTAATGTGGGACCAGTGTATGCAGGGGGCATTATACAGTATAGGAGATAATGTGTGACCAGTGTATGCAGGGAGCATTATACAGTATAGGAGGTAATGTGTGACCAGTGTATGCAGGGGGCATTATACAGTATAGGAGATAATGTGTGACCAGTGTATGCAGGGGGCATTATACAGTATAGGAGCTAATGTGGGACCAGTGTATGCAGGGGGCATTATACAGTATAGGAGATAATGTGTGACCAGTGTATGCAGGGAGCATTATACAGTATAGGAGATAATGTGTGACCAGTGTATGCAGGGGGCATTATACAGTATAGGAGATAATGTGTGACCAGTGTATGCAGGGGGCATTATACAGTATAGGAGCTAATGTGGGACCAGTGTATACAGGGGTCATTATACAGTATGGGAGGTAATGTGTGACCAGTGTATGCAGGGGGCATTATACAGTATGGGAGGTAATGTGGGGCCAGTGTATGCAGGGGTCATTATACAGTATAGGAGGTAATGTGGGGCCAGTGTATGCAGGGGACATTTTACAGTATAGGAGCTAATGTGAGACCAGTGTATGCAGGGGTCATTATACAGTATAGGAGATAATGTGTGACCAGTGTATGCAGGGAGCATTATACAGTATAGGAGCTAATGTGGGACCAGTGTATGCAGGGGGCATTATACAGTATAGGAGCTAATGTGGGACCAGTGTATGCAGGGGTCATTATACAGTATAGGAGGTAATGTGTGACCAGTGTATGCAGGGGCCATTATACAGTATAGGAGCTAATGTGGGACCAGTGTATGTAGGGGACATTATACAGTATAGGAGCTAATGTGGGGCCAGTGTATGCAGGGGGCATTATACAGTATAGGAGCTAATGTGGGGCCAGTGTATGCAGGGGCCATTATACAGTATAGGAGCTAATGTGGGACCAGTGTATGCAGGGGCCATTATACAGTATAGGAGCTAATGTGGGACCAGTGTATGCAGGGGCCATTATACAGTATAGGAGGTAATGTGGGGCCAGTGTATGCAGGGGTCATTATACAGTATAGGAGCTAATGTGGGACCAGTGTATGCAGGGGTCATTATACAGTATAGGAGGTAATGTGTGACCAGTGTATGCAGGGGCCATTATACAGTATAGGAGCTAATGTGGGACCAGTGTATGTAGGGGACATTATACAGTATAGGAGCTAATGTGGGGCCAGTGTATGCAGGGGGCATTATACAGTATAGGAGCTAATGTGGGGCCAGTGTATGCAGGGGGCATTATACAGTATAGGAGCTAATGTGGGGCCAGTGTATGCAGGGGGCATTATACAGTATAGGAGGTAATGTGGGGCCAGTGTATGCAGGGGCCATTATACAGTATAGGAGGTAATGTGGGACCAGTGTATGCAGGGGTCATTATACAGTATAGGAGGTAATGTGTGACCAGTGTATGCAGGGGCCATTATACAGTATAGGAGCTAATGTGGGACCAGTGTATGCAGGGGACATTATACAGTATAGGAGCTAATGTGGGGCCAGTGTATGCAGGGGGCATTATACAGTATAGGAGCTAATGTGGGGCCAGTGTATGCAGGGGGCATTATACAGTATAGGAGCTAATGTGGGGCCAGTGTATGCAGGGGACATTATACAGTATAGGAGCTAATGTGGGACCAGTGTATGCAGGGGACATTATACAGTATAGGAGATAATGTGGGACCAGTGTATGCAGGGGCCATTATACAGTATAGGAGGTAATGTGGGGCCAGTGTATGCAGGTGACATTATACAGTATAGGAGATAATATGGGGCCAGTGTATGCAGGGGACATTATACAGTATAGGAGCTAATGTGGGACCAGTGTATGCAGGGGACATTATACAGTATAGGAGCTAATGTGGGGCCAGTGTATGCAGGGGGCATTATACAGTATAGGAGCTAATGTGGGGCCAGTGTATGCAGGGGGCATTATACAGTATAGGAGCTAATGTGGGGCCAGTGTATGCAGGGGGCATTATACAGTATAGGAGCTAATGTGGGACCAGTGTATGCAGGGGACATTATACAGTATAGGAGATAATGTGGGACCAGTGTATGCAGGGGACATTATACAGTATAGGAGGTAATGTGGGGCCAGTGTATGCAGGGGACATTATACAGTATAGGAGCTAATGTGGGACCAGTGTATGCAGGGGACATTATACAGTATAGGAGATAATGTGGGACCAGTGTATGCAGGGGACATTATACAGTATAGGAGCTAATGTGGGACCAGTGTATGCAGGGGACATTATACAGTATAGGAGATAATGTGGGACCAGTGTATGCAGGGGACATTATACAGTATAGGAGATAATGTGGGACCAGTGTATGCAGGGGACATTATACAGTATAGGAGCTAATGTGGGACCAGTGTATGCAGGGGACATTATACAGTATAGGAGATAATGTGGGACCAGTGTATGCAGGGGACATTATACAGTATAGGAGGTAATGTGGGGCCAGTGTATGCAGGGGGCATTATACAGTATAGGAGCTAATGTGGGACCAGTGTATGTAGGGGACATTTTATAGTATAGGAGCTAATGTGAGACCAGTGTATGCAGGGGGCATTATACAGTATAGGAGCTAATGTGGGGCCAGTGTATGCAGGGGGCATTATACAGTATAGGAGCTAATGTGGGGCCAGTGTATGCAGGGGGCATTATACAGTATAGGAGCTAATGTGGGGCCAGTGTATGCAGGGGACATTATACAGTATAGGAGCTAATGTGGGACCAGTGTATGCAGGGAGCATTATACAGTATAGGAGCTAATGTGGGACCAGTGTATGTAGGGGACATTTTATAGTATAGGAGCTAATGTGAGACCAGTGTATGCAGGGGGCATTATACAGTATAGGAGCTAATGTGGGGCCAGTGTATGCAGGGGGCATTATACAGTATAGGAGCTAATGTGGGGCCAGTGTATGCAGGGGGCATTATACAGTATAGGAGCTAATGTGGGGCCAGTGTATGCAGGGGACATTATACAGTATAGGAGCTAATGTGAGACCAGTGTATGCAGGTGACATTATACAGTATAGGAGATAATATGGGGCCAGTGTATGCAGGGGACATTATACAGTATAGGAGCTAATGTGGGACCAGTGTATGTAGGGGACATTTTATAGTATAGGAGCTAATGTGAGACCAGTGTATGCAGGGGGCATTATACAGTATAGGAGCTAATGTGGGGCCAGTGTATGCAGGGGGCATTATACAGTATAGGAGGTAATGTGGGACCAGTATATGCAGGGGGCATTATACAGTATAGGAGCTAATGTGGGGCCAGTGTATGCAGGGGGCATTATACAGTATAGGAGCTAATGTGGGGCCAGTGTATGCAGGGGACATTATACAGTATAGGAGCTAATGTGAGACCAGTGTATGCAGGAGGCATTATACAGTATAGGAGCTAATGTGGGACCAGTGTATGCAGGGGCCATTATACAGTATAGGAGCTAATGTGAGACCAGTGTATGCAGGGGACATTATACAGTATAGGAGCTAATGTGGGGCCAGTGTATGCAGGGGACATTATACAGTATAGGAGATAATGTTGGGCCAGTGTATGCAGGGGGCATTATACAGTATAGGAGCTAATGTGGGGCCAGTGTATGCAGGGGGCATTATACAGTATAGGAGCTAATGTGGGGCCAGTGTATGCAGGGGACATTATACAGTATAGGAGCTAATGTGAGACCAGTGTATGCAGGAGGCATTATACAGTATAGGAGCTAATGTGGGACCAGTGTATGCAGGGGCCATTATACAGTATAGGAGCTAATGTGGGGCCAGTGTATGCAGGGGGCATTATACAGTATAGGAGCTAATGTGGGGCCAGTGTATGCAGGGGGCATTATACAGTATAGGAGCTAATGTGGGGCCAGTGTATGCAGGGGACATTATACAGTACAGGAGCTAATGTGGGACCAGTGTATGCAGGGGCCATTATACAGTATAGGAGCTAATGTGGGACCAGTGTATGCAGGGGTCATTATACAGTATAGGAGGTAATGTGTGACCAGTGTATGCAGGGGCCATTATACAGTATAGGAGGTAATGTGGGGCCAGTGTATGCAGGGGCCATTATACAGTATAGGAGCTAATGTGGGACCAGTGTATGCAGGGGACATTATACAGTATAGGAGCTAATGTGGGACCAGTGTATGCAGGGGACATTTTATAGTATAGGAGCTAATGTGAGACCAGTGTATGCAGGGGGCATTATACAGTATAGGAGCTAATGTGGGGCCAGTGTATGCAGGGGGCATTATACAGTATAGGAGCTAATGTGGGGCCAGTGTATGCAGGGGACATTTTATAGTATAGGAGCTAATGTGAGACCAGTGTATGCAGGGGGCATTATACAGTATAGGAGCTAATGTGGGGCCAGTGTATGCAGGGGCCATTATACAGTATAGGAGCTAATGTGGGACCAGTGTATGCAGGGGTCATTATACAGTATAGGAGGTAATGTGTGACCAGTGTATGCAGGGGCCATTATACAGTATAGGAGGTAATGTGGGGCCAGTGTATGCAGGGGCCATTATACAGTATAGGAGCTAATGTGGGACCAGTGTATGCAGGGGACATTATACAGTATAGGAGCTAATGTGGGACCAGTGTATGCAGGGGACATTTTATAGTATAGGAGCTAATGTGAGACCAGTGTATGCAGGGGGCATTATACAGTATAGGAGCTAATGTGGGGCCAGTGTATGCAGGGGGCATTATACAGTATAGGAGCTAATGTGGGGCCAGTGTATGCAGGGGACATTATACAGTATAGGAGCTAATGTGAGACCAGTGTATGCAGGGGACATTTTACAGTATAGGAGCTAATGTGAGACCAGTGTATGCAGGGGACATTTTACAGTATAGGAGCTAATGTGAGACCAGTGTATGCAGGGGTCATTATACAGTATAGGAGGTAATGTGGGGCCAGTGTATGCAGGGGGCATTATACAGTATAGGAGGTAATGTGGGACCAGTGTATGCAGGGGACATTATACAGTATAGGAGCTAATGTGAGACCAGTGTATGCAGGTGACATTATACAGTATAGGAGGTAATGTGGGGCCAGTGTATGCAGGGGGCATTATACAGTATAGGAGGTAATGTGGGACCAGTGTATGCAGGGGGCATTATACAGTATAGGAGCTAATGTGGGACCAGTGTATGCAGGGGACATTATACAGTATAGGAGATAATGTGGGGCCAGTGTATGCAGGGGACATTATACAGTATAGGAGATAATGTGAGACCAGTGTATGCAGGGGGCATTATACAGTATAGGAGCTAATGTGGGACCAGTGTATGCAGGGGACATTATACAGTATAGGAGATAATGTGGGGCCAGTGTATGCAGGGGACATTATACAGTATAGGAGATAATGTGAGACCAGTGTATGCAGGGGACATTATACAGTATAGGAGATAATGTGGGGCCAGTGTATGCAGGGGACATTATACAGTATAGGAGATAATGTGAGACCAGTGTATGCAGGGGGCATTTTACAGTATAGGAGGTAATGTGGGACCAGTGTATGCAGGGGGCATTATACAGTATAGGAGGTAATGTGGGACCAGTGTATGCAGGGGACATTATACAGTATAGGAGATAATGTGGGGCCAGTGTATGCAGGGGACATTTTACAGTATAGGAGATAATGTGAGACCAGTGTATGCAGGGGGCATTATACAGTATAGGAGCTAATGTGGGACCAGTGTATGCAGGGGGCATTATACAGTATAGGAGGTAATGTGGGACCAGTGTATGCAGGGGGCATTATACAGTATAGGAGCTAATGTGGGACCAGTGTATGCAGGGGACATTATACAGTATAGGAGATAATGTGGGGCCAGTGTATGCAGGGGACATTTTACAGTATAGGAGATAATGTGAGACCAGTGTATGCAGGGGGCATTATACAGTATAGGAGCTAATGTGAGACCAGTGTATGCAGGGGGCATTATACAGTATAGGAGGTAATGTGGGACCAGTGTATGCAGGGGGCATTATACAGTATAGGAGCTAATGTGGGACCAGTGTATGCAGGGGACATTATACAGTATAGGAGATAATGTGGGGCCAGTGTATGCAGGGGACATTTTACAGTATAGGAGATAATGTGAGACCAGTGTATGCAGGGGGCATTATACAGTATAGGAGCTAATGTGGGACCAGTGTATGCAGGGGACATTATACAGTATAGGAGATAATGTGAGACCAGTGTATGCAGGGGGCATTATACAGTATAGGAGCTAATGTGGGACCAGTGTATGCAGGGGACATTATACAGTATAGGAGATAATGTGAGACCAGTGTATGCAGGGGACATTATACAGTATAGGAGCTAATGTGGGACCAGTGTATGCAGGGGACATTATACAGTATAGGAGATAATGTGGGGCCAGTGTATGCAGGGGGCATTATACAGTATAGGAGGTAATGTGGGGCCAGTGTATGCAGGGGGCATTATACAGTATAGGAGGTAATGTGAGACCAGTGTATGCAGGGGGCATTATACAGTATAGGAGGTAATGTGAGACCAGTGTATGCAGGGGACATTTTACAGTATAGGAGCTAATGTGAGACCAGTGTATGCAGGGGACATTATACAGTATAGGAGGTAATGTGGGACCAGTGTATGCAGGGGACATTATACAGTATAGGAGATAATGTGAGACCAGTGTATGCAGGGGACATTTTACAGTATAGGAGCTAATGTGAGACCAGTGTATGCAGGGGGCATTATACAGTATAGGAGCTAATGTGAGACCAGTGTATGCAGGGGGCATTATACAGTATAGGAGCTAATGTGAGACCAGTGTATGCAGGGGGCATTATACAGTATAGGAGATAATGTGAGACCAGTGTATGCAGGGGACATTTTACAGTATAGGAGCTAATGTGAGACCAGTGTATGCAGGGGGCATTATACAGTATAGGAGCTAATGTGAGACCAGTGTATGCAGGGGGCATTTTACAGTATAGGAGCTAATGTGAGACCAGTGTATGCAGGGGGCATTTTACAGTATAGGAGCTAATGTGAGACCAGTGTATGCAGGGGGCATTATACAGTATAGGAGGTAATGTGGGACCAGTGTATGCAGGGGGCATTATACAGTATAGGAGGTAATGTGGGGCCAGTGTATGCAGGGGTCATTATACAGTATAGGAGGTAATGTGGGGCCAGTGTATGCAGGGGGCATTATACAGTATAGGAGGTAATGTGAGACCAGTGTATGCAGGGGTCATTATACAGTATAGGAGGTAATGTGAGACCAGTGTATGCAGGGGACATTTTACAGTATAGGAGCTAATGTGAGACCAGTGTATGCAGGGGACATTATACAGTATAGGAGATAATGTGGGGCCAGTGTATGCAGGGGACATTATACAGTATAGGAGATAATGTGAGACCAGTGTATGCAGGGGTCATTATACAGTATAGGAGGTAATGTGGGACCAGTGTATGCAGGGGACATTATACAGTATAGGAGATAATGTGAGACCAGTGTATGCAGGGGGCATTTTACAGTATAGGAGGTAATGTGGGACCAGTGTATGCAGGGGTCATTATACAGTATAGGAGCTAATGTGAGACCAGTGTATGCAGGGGGCATTATACAGTATAGGAGGTAATGTGGGACCAGTGTATGCAGGGGGCATTATACAGTATAGGAGGTAATGTGGGGCCAGTGTATGCAGGGGTCATTATACAGTATAGGAGGTAATGTGGGACCAGTGTATGCAGGGGGCATTATACAGTATAGGAGCTAATGTGGGACCAGTGTATGCAGGGGGCATTATACAGTATAGGAGATAATGTGGGGCCAGTGTATGCAGGGGACATTTTACAGTATAGGAGATAATGTGAGACCAGTGTATGCAGGGGGCATTATACAGTATAGGAGGTAATGTGGGACCAGTGTATGCAGGGGACATTATACAGTATAGGAGATAATGTGAGACCAGTGTATGCAGGGGGCATTATACAGTATAGGAGGTAATGTGGGGCCAGTGTATGCAGGGGGCATTATACAGTATAGGAGGTAATGTGAGACCAGTGTATGCAGGGGGCATTATACAGTATAGGAGGTAATGTGAGACCAGTGTATGCAGGGGACATTTTACAGTATAGGAGCTAATGTGAGACCAGTGTATGCAGGGGACATTATACAGTATAGGAGGTAATGTGGGACCAGTGTATGCAGGGGACATTATACAGTATAGGAGATAATGTGAGACCAGTGTATGCAGGGGACATTTTACAGTATAGGAGCTAATGTGAGACCAGTGTATGCAGGGGGCATTATACAGTATAGGAGCTAATGTGAGACCAGTGTATGCAGGGGGCATTATACAGTATAGGAGCTAATGTGAGACCAGTGTATGCAGGGGGCATTATACAGTATAGGAGATAATGTGAGACCAGTGTATGCAGGGGACATTTTACAGTATAGGAGCTAATGTGAGACCAGTGTATGCAGGGGGCATTATACAGTATAGGAGCTAATGTGAGACCAGTGTATGCAGGGGGCATTTTACAGTATAGGAGCTAATGTGAGACCAGTGTATGCAGGGGGCATTTTACAGTATAGGAGCTAATGTGAGACCAGTGTATGCAGGGGGCATTATACAGTATAGGAGGTAATGTGGGACCAGTGTATGCAGGGGGCATTATACAGTATAGGAGGTAATGTGGGGCCAGTGTATGCAGGGGGCATTATACAGTATAGGAGGTAATGTGAGACCAGTGTATGCAGGGGTCATTATACAGTATAGGAGGTAATGTGAGACCAGTGTATGCAGGGGACATTTTACAGTATAGGAGCTAATGTGAGACCAGTGTATGCAGGGGACATTATACAGTATAGGAGGTAATGTGGGACCAGTGTATGCAGGGGACATTATACAGTATAGGAGATAATGTGAGACCAGTGTATGCAGGGGACATTTTACAGTATAGGAGGTAATGTGGGACCAGTGTATGCAGGGGGCATTATACAGTATAGGAGCTAATGTGAGACCAGTGTATGCAGGGGGCATTATACAGTATAGGAGCTAATGTGAGACCAGTGTATGCAGGGGGCATTATACAGTATAGGAGATAATGTGAGACCAGTGTATGCAGGGGACATTTTACAGTATAGGAGCTAATGTGAGACCAGTGTATGCAGGGGTCATTATACAGTATAGGAGGTAATGTGGGACCAGTGTATGCAGGGGGCATTTTACAGTATAGGAGCTAATGTGAGACCAGTGTATGCAGGGGGCATTATACAGTATAGGAGCTAATGTGAGACCAGTGTATGCAGGGGGCATTATACAGTATAGGAGGTAATGTGGGACCAGTGTATGCAGGGGGCATTTTACAGTATAGGAGCTAATGTGAGACCAGTGTATGCAGGGGGCATTATACAGTATAGGAGCTAATGTGAGACCAGTGTATGCAGGGGGCATTATACAGTATAGGAGATAATGTGAGACCAGTGTATGCAGGGGGCATTATACAGTATAGGAGCTAATGTGAGACCAGTGTATGCAGGGGGCATTATACAGTATAGGAGCTAATGTGAGACCAGTGTATGCAGGGGGCATTATACAGTATAGGAGCTAATGTGAGACCAGTGTATGCAGGGGGCATTTTACAGTATAGGAGCTAATGTGAGACCAGTGTATGCAGGGGGCATTATACAGTATAGGAGCTAATGTGAGACCAGTGTATGCAGGGGGCATTATACAGTATAGGAGATAATGTGAGACCAGTGTATGCAGGGGGCATTATACAGTATAGGAGCTAATGTGAGACCAGTGTATGCAGGGGGCATTATACAGTATAGGAGCTAATGTGAGACCAGTGTATGCAGGGGGCATTATACAGTATAGGAGCTAATGTGAGACCAGTGTATGCAGGGGGCATTATACAGTATAGGAGCTAATGTGAGACCAGTGTATGCAGGGGGCATTATACAGTATAGGAGATAATGTGAGACCAGTGTATGCAGGGGACATTTTACAGTATAGGAGCTAATGTGAGACCAGTGTATGCAGGGGGCATTATACAGTATAGGAGCTAATGTGAGACCAGTGTATGCAGGGGTCATTATACAGTATAGGAGGTAATGTGGGACCAGTGTATGCAGGGGGCATTTTACAGTATAGGAGCTAATGTGAGACCAGTGTATGCAGGGGGCATTATACAGTATAGGAGCTAATGTGGGACCAGTGTATGCAGGGGACATTTTACAGTATAGGAGCTAATGTGAGACCAGTGTATGCAGGGGTCATTATACAGTATAGGAGGTAATGTGGGACCAGTGTATGCAGGGGACATTTTACAGTATAGGAGCTAATGTGAGACCAGTGTATGCAGGGGGCATTATACAGTATAGGAGCTAATGTGAGACCAGTGTATGCAGGGGGCATTATACAGTATAGGAGCTAATGTGAGACCAGTGTATGCAGGGGGCATTATACAGTATAGGAGATAATGTGAGACCAGTGTATGCAGGGGGCATTATACAGTATAGGAGGTAATGTGGGACCAGTGTATGCAGGGGGCATTATACAGTATAGGAGATAATGTGGGACCAGTGTATGCAGGGGACATTTTACAGTATAGGAGCTAATGTGAGACCAGTGTATGCAGGGGGCATTATACAGTATAGGAGCTAATGTGAGACCAGTGTATGCAGGGGTCATTATACAGTATAGGAGCTAATGTGAGACCAGTGTATGCAGGGGGCATTATACAGTATAGGAGATAATGTGAGACCAGTGTATGCAGGGGACATTTTACAGTATAGGAGCTAATGTGAGACCAGTGTATGCAGGGGGCATTATACAGTATAGGAGCTAATGTGAGACCAGTGTATGCAGGGGACATTTTACAGTATAGGAGGTAATGTGGGACCAGTGTATGCAGGGGGCATTATACAGTATAGGAGATAATGTGAGACCAGTGTATGCAGGGGACATTTTACAGTATAGGAGATAATGTGAGACCAGTGTATGCAGGGGGCATTATACAGTATAGGAGATAATGTGAGACCAGTGTATGCAGGGGACATTTTACAGTATAGGAGGTAATGTGAGACCAGTGTATGCAGGGGCCATAATACAGTATAGGAGGTAATGTGGGACCAGTGTATGCAGGGGACATTATACAGTATAGGAGATAATGTGGGGCCAGTGTATGCAGGGGACATTTTACAGTATAGGAGATAATGTGAGACCAGTGTATGCAGGGGACATTTTACAGTATAGGAGGTAATGTGAGACCAGTGTATGCAGGGGCCATTATACAGTATAGGAGGTAATGTGGGACCAGTGTATGCAGGGGCCATTATACAGTATAGGAGATAATGTGGGACCAGTGTATGCAGGGGGCATTATACAGTATAGGAGGTAATGTGGGACCAGTGTATGCAGGGGCCATTATACAGTATAGGAGATAATGTGGGACCAGTGTATGCAGGGGGCATTATACAGTATAGGAGATAATGTGAGACCAGTGTATGCAGGGGACATTTTACAGTATAGGAGGTAATGTGAGACCAGTGTATGCAGGGGGCATTATACAGTATAGGAGATAATGTGGGACCAGTGTATGCAGGGGCCATTATACAGTATAGGAGGTAATGTGGGGCCAGTGTATGCAGGGGCCATTATACAGTATAGGAGCTAATGTGGGGCCAGTGTATGCAGGGGTCATTATACAGTATAGGAGGTAATGTGGGGCCAGTGTATGCAGGGGTCATTATACAGTATAGGAGATAATGTGAGACCAGTGTATGCAGGGGACATTATACAGTATAGGAGATAATGTGGGGCCAGTGTATGCAGGGGTCATTATACAGTATAGGAGGTAATGTGGGGCCAGTGTATGCAGGGGGCATTATACAGTATAGGAGATAATGTGGGACCAGTGTATGCAGGGGCCATTATACAGTATAGGAGGTAATGTGGGGCCAGTGTATGCAGGGGCCATTATACAGTATAGGAGATAATGTGGGGCCAGTGTATGCAGGGGTCATTATACAGTATAGGAGGTAATGTGGGGCCAGTGTATGCAGGGGTCATTATACAGTATAGGAGATAATGTGAGACCAGTGTATGCAGGGGACATTATACAGTATAGGAGATAATGTGGGGCCAGTGTATGCAGGGGTCATTATACAGTATAGGAGGTAATGTGGGGCCAGTGTATGCAGGGGACATTTTACAGTATAGGAGATAATGTGAGACCAGTGTATGCAGGGGACATTTTACAGTATAGGAGGTAATGTGGGACCAGTGTATGCAGGGGGCATTATACAGTATAGGAGATAATGTGAGACCAGTGTATGCAGGGGACATTATACAGTATAGGAGATAATGTGGGGCCAGTGTATGCAGGGGTCATTATACAGTATAGGAGGTAATGTGGGGCCAGTGTATGCAGGGGCCATTATACAGTATAGGAGATAATGTGAGACCAGTGTATGCAGGGGGCATTATACAGTATAGGAGGTAATGTGGGACCAGTGTATGCAGGGGACATTTTACAGTATAGGAGGTAATGTGAGACCAGTGTATGCAGGGGACATTTTACAGTATAGGAGGTAATGTGAGACCAGTGTATGCAGGGGGCATTATACAGTATAGGAGATAATGTGGGACCAGTGTATGCAGGGGGCATTATACAGTATAGGAGATAATGTGGGACCAGTGTATGCAGGGGTCATTATACAGTATAGGAGATAATGTGGGGCCAGTGTATGCAGGGGGCATTATACAGTATAGGAGATAATGTGGGACCAGTGTATGCAGGGGCCATTATACAGTATAGGAGATAATGTGGGGCCAGTGTATGCAGGGGACATTATACAGTATAGGAGATAATGTGGGGCCAGTGTATGCAGGGGACATTTTACAGTATAGGAGGTAATGTGAGACCAGTGTATGCAGGGGGCATTATACAGTATAGGAGATAATGTGGGGCCAGTGTATGCAGGGGACATTTTACAGTATAGGAGGTAATGTGGGACCAGTGTATGCAGGGGGCATTATACAGTATAGGAGATAATGTGGGGCCAGTGTATGCAGGGGACATTTTACAGTATAGGAGCTAATGTGAGACCAGTGTATGCAGGGGACATTATACAGTATAGGAGGTAATGTGTGACCAGTGTATGCAGGTGCCATTATACAGTATAGGAGGTAATGTGGGACCAGTGTATGCAGGGGGCATTATACAGTATAGGAGGTAATGTGGGGCCAGTGTATGCAGGGGGCATTATACAGTATAGGAGGTAATGTGGGGCCAGTGTATGCAGGGGCCATTATACAGTATAGGAGATAATGTGGGGCCAGTGTATGCAGGGGTCATTATACAGTATAGGAGATAATGTGGGGCCAGTGTATGCAGAGGTCATTATACAGTATAGGAGATAATGTGGGGCCAGTGTATGCAGGGGCCATTATACAGTATAGGAGATAATGTGGGGCCAGTGTATGCAGGGGACATTTTACAGTATAGGAGGTAATGTGAGACCAGTGTATGCAGGGGGCATTATACAGTATAGGAGGTAATGTGGGGCCAGTGTATGCAGGGGTCATTATACAGTATAGGAGGTAATGTGAGACCAGTGTATGCAGGGGCCATTATACAGTATAGGAGATAATGTGGGGCCAGTGTATGCAGGGGACATTTTACAGTATAGGAGGTAATGTGAGACCAGTGTATGCAGGGGCCATTATACAGTATAGGAGATAATGTGGGGCCAGTGTATGCAGGGGACATTTTACAGTATAGGAGGTAATGTGAGACCAGTGTATGCAGGGGGCATTATACAGTATAGGAGATAATGTGGGGCCAGTGTATGCAGGGGACATTTTACAGTATAGGAGGTAATGTGAGACCAGTGTATGCAGGGGGCATTATACAGTATAGGAGATAATGTGGGGCCAGTGTATGCAGGGGACATTTTACAGTATAGGAGGTAATGTGAGACCAGTGTATGCAGGGGCCATTATACAGTATAGGAGATAATGTGGGGCCAGTGTATGCAGGGGACATTTTACAGTATAGGAGGTAATGTGAGACCAGTGTATGCAGGGGCCATTATACAGTATAGGAGATAATGTGGGGCCAGTGTATGCAGGGGACATTTTACAGTATAGGAGGTAATGTGAGACCAGTGTATGCAGGGGCCATTATACAGTATAGGAGATAATGTGGTGCCAGTGTATGCAGGGGGCATTATACAGTATAGGAGGTAATATGGGACCAGTGTATGCAGGGGTCATTATACAGTATAGGAGGTAATGTGGGGCCAGTGTATGCAGGGGTCATTATACAGTATAGGAGGTAATGTGAGACCAGTGTATGCAGGGGCCATTATACAGTATAGGAGATAATGTGGGGCCAGTGTATGCAGGGGACATTTTACAGTATAGGAGGTAATGTGAGACCAGTGTATGCAGGGGCCATTATACAGTATAGGAGATAATGTGGGGCCAGTGTATGCAGGGGACATTTTACAGTATAGGAGGTAATGTGAGACCAGTGTATGCAGGGGCCATTATACAGTATAGGAGATAATGTGGGGCCAGTGTATGCAGGGGACATTTTACAGTATAGGAGGTAATGTGAGACCAGTGTATGCAGGGGCCATTATACAGTATAGGAGATAATGTGGGGCCAGTGTATGCAGGGGACATTTTACAGTATAGGAGGTAATGTGAGACCAGTGTATGCAGGGGCCATTATACAGTATAGGAGATAATGTGGGGCCAGTGTATGCAGGGGGCATTATACAGTATAGGAGGTAATGTGAGACCAGTGTATGCAGGGGCCATTATACAGTATAGGAGATAATGTGGGGCCAGTGTATGCAGGGGACATTTTACAGTATAGGAGGTAATGTGAGACCAGTGTATGCAGGGGCCATTATACAGTATAGGAGATAATGTGGGGCCAGTGTATGCAGGGGACATTTTACAGTATAGGAGGTAATGTGAGACCAGTGTATGCAGGGGGCATTATACAGTATAGGAGATAATGTGGGACCAGTGTATGCAGGGGCCATTATACAGTATAGGAGATAATGTGGGGCCAGTGTATGCAGGGGACATTTTACAGTATAGGAGGTAATGTGAGACCAGTGTATGCAGGGGCCATTATACAGTATAGGAGGTAATGTGAGACCAGTGTATGCAGGGGCCATTATACAGTATAGGAGATAATGTGGGGCCAGTGTATGCAGGGGTCATTATACAGTATAGGAGGTAATGTGAGACCAGTGTATGCAGGGGCCATTATACAGTATAGGAGATAATGTGGGGCCAGTGTATGCAGGGGACATTTTACAGTATAGGAGGTAATGTGAGACCAGTGTATGCAGGGGCCATTATACAGTATAGGAGATAATGTGGGGCCAGTGTATGCAGGGGACATTTTACAGTATAGGAGGTAATGTGAGACCAGTGTATGCAGGGGGCATTATACAGTATAGGAGATAATGTGGGACCAGTGTATGCAGGGGCCATTATACAGTATAGGAGATAATGTGAGACCAGTGTATGCAGGGGGCATTATACAGTATAGGAGGTAATGTGGGACCAGTGTATGCAGGGGGCATTATACAGTATAGGAGGTAATGTGGGACCAGTGTATGCAGGGGGCATTATACAGTATAGGAGATAATGTGGGGCCAGTGTATGCAGGGGACATTTTACAGTATAGGAGGTAATGTGAGACCAGTGTATGCAGGGGCCATTATACAGTATAGGAGGTAATGTGGGGCCAGTGTATGCAGGGGTCATTATACAGTATAGGAGATAATGTGGGGCCAGTGTATGCAGGGGCCATTATACAGTATAGGAGATAATGTGGGGCCAGTGTATGCAGGGGACATTTTACAGTATAGGAGATAATGTGAGACCAGTGTATGCAGGGGCCATTATACAGTATAGGAGATAATGTGGGGCCAGTGTATGCAGGGGACATTATACAGTATAGGAGGTAATGTGGGGCCAGTGTATGCAGGGGACATTTTACAGTATAGGAGATAATGTGGGGCCAGTGTATGCAGGGGACATTTTACAGTATAGGAGGTAATGTGAGACCAGTGTATGCAGGGGGCATTATACAGTATAGGAGATAATGTGGGACCAGTGTATGCAGGGGCCATTATACAGTATAGGAGATAATGTGAGACCAGTGTATGCAGGGGGCATTATACAGTATAGGAGCTAATGTGGGGCCAGTGTATGCAGGGGACATTTTACAGTATAGGAGGTAATGTGAGACCAGTGTATGCAGGGGACATTATACAGTATAGGAGATAATGTGGGGCCAGTGTATGCAGGGGACATTATACAGTATAGGAGATAATGTGGGGCCAGTGTATGCAGGGGACATTTTACAGTATAGGAGATAATGTGAGACCAGTGTATGCAGGGGCCATTATACAGTATAGGAGATAATGTGGGGCCAGTGTATGCAGGGGACATTTTACAGTATAGGAGATAATGTGTGACCAGTGTATGCAGGGGACATTTTACAGTATAGGAGGTAATGTGAGACCAGTGTATGCAGGGGGCATTATACAGTATAGGAGATAATGTGGGACCAGTGTATGCAGGGGCCATTATACAGTATAGGAGATAATGTGAGACCAGTGTATGCAGGAGACATTTTACAGTATAGGAGGTAATGTGAGACCAGTGTATGCAGGGGACATTATACAGTATAGGAGATAATGTGGGGCCAGTGTATGCAGGGGACATTTTACAGTATAGGAGATAATGTGAGACCAGTGTATGCAGGGGCCATTATACAGTATAGGAGATAATGTGGGGCCAGTGTATGCAGGGGACATTTTACAGTATAGGAGATAATGTGGGACCAGTGTATGCAGGGGACATTTTACAGTATAGGAGGTAATGTGAGACCAGTGTATGCAGGGGGCATTATACAGTATAGGAGATAATGTGGGACCAGTGTATGCAGGGGACATTATACAGTATAGGAGATAATGTGAGACCAGTGTATGCAGGGGACATTATACAGTATAGGAGATAATGTGAGACCAGTGTATGCAGGGGACATTTTACAGTATAGGAGGTAATGTGAGACCAGTGTATGCAGGGGCCATTATACAGTATAGGAGGTAATGTGGGACCAGTGTATGCAGGGGACATTATACAGTATAGGAGGTAATGTGGGGCCAGTGTATGCAGGGGGCATTATACAGTATAGGAGATAATGTGGGGCCAGTGTATGCAGGGGACATTTTACAGTATAGGAGGTAATGTGGGACCAGTGTATGCAGGGGGCATTATACAGTATAGGAGGTAATGTGAGACCAGTGTATGCAGGGGACATTTTACAGTATAGGAGATAATGTGTGACCAGTGTATGCAGGGGACATTTTACAGTATAGGAGGTAATGTGGGACCAGTGTATGCAGGGGTCATTATACAGTATAGGAGGTAATGTGGGGCCAGTGTATGCAGGGGCCATTATACAGTATAGGAGATAATGTGGGGCCAGTGTATGCAGGGGACATTTTACAGTATAGGAGATAATGTGAGACCAGTGTATGCAGGGGCCATTATACAGTATAGGAGATAATGTGGGACCAGTGTATGCAGGGGTCATTTTACAGTATAGGAGGTAATGTGGGGCCAGTGTATGCAGGGGCCATTATACAGTATAGGAGATAATGTGGGACCAGTGTATGCAGGGGTCATTTTACAGTATAGGAGGTAATGTGGGGCCAGTGTATGCAGGGGTCATTATACAGTATAGGAGGTAATGTGGGGCCAGTGTATGCAGGGGCCATTATACAGTATAGGAGATAATGTGGGGCCAGTGTATGCAGGGGACATTTTACAGTATAGGAGATAATGTGAGACCAGTGTATGCAGGGGCCATTATACAGTATAGGAGATAATGTGGGGCCAGTGTATGCAGGGGACATTTTACAGTATAGGAGATAATGTGTGACCAGTGTATGCAGGGGACATTATACAGTATAGGAGGTAATGTGGGACCAGTGTATGCAGGGGTCATTATACAGTATAGGAGGTAATGTGAGACCAGTGTATGCAGGGGTCATTATACAGTATAGGAGGTAATGTGGGACCAGTGTATGCAGGGGGCATTATACAGTATAGGAGGTAATGTGGGGCCAGTGTATGCAGGGGGCATTATACAGTATAGGAGGTAATGTGAGACCAGTGTATGCAGGGGGCATTATACAGTATAGGAGGTAATGTGGGACCAGTGTATGCAGGGGCCATTATACAGTATAGGAGGTAATGTGGGACCAGTGTATGCAGGGGGCATTATACAGTATAGGAGATAATGTGAGACCAGTGTATGCAGGGGACATTTTACAGTATAGGAGATAATGTGAGACCAGTGTATGCAGGGGCCATTATACAGTATAGGAGATAATGTGGGGCCAGTGTATGCAGGGGACATTTTACAGTATAGGAGATAATGTGTGACCAGTGTATGCAGGGGACATTATACAGTATAGGAGGTAATGTGGGACCAGTGTATGCAGGGGGCATTATACAGTATAGGAGGTAATGTGAGACCAGTGTATGCAGGGGTCATTATACAGTATAGGAGGTAATGTGGGACCAGTGTATGCAGGGGGCATTATACAGTATAGGAGGTAATGTGAGACCAGTGTATGCAGGGGGCATTATACAGTATAGGAGGTAATGTGGGACCAGTGTATGCAGGGGCCATTATACAGTATAGGAGGTAATGTGGGACCAGTGTATGCAGGGGGCATTATACAGTATAGGAGATAATGTGGGGCCAGTGTATGCAGGGGACATTTTACAGTATAGGAGGTAATGTGAGACCAGTGTATGCAGGGGGCATTATACAGTATAGGAGATAATGTGGGGCCAGTGTATGCAGGGGACATTTTACAGTATAGGAGGTAATGTGAGACCAGTGTATGCAGGGGGCATTTTACAGTATAGGAGATAATGTGGGGCCAGTGTATGCAGGGGGCATTATACAGTATAGGAGCTAATGTGAGACCAGTGTATGCAGGGGACATTTTACAGTATAGGAGCTAATGTGAGACCAGTGTATGCAGGGGGCATTATACAGTATAGGAGCTAATGTGAGACCAGTGTATGCAGGGGGCATTATACAGTATAGGAGCTAATGTGAGACCAGTGTATGCAGGGGGCATTATACAGTATAGGAGCTAATGTGAGACCAGTGTATGCAGGGGGCATTATACAGTATAGGAGATAATGTGAGACCAGTGTATGCAGGGGACATTTTACAGTATAGGAGCTAATGTGAGACCAGTGTATGCAGGGGGCATTATACAGTATAGGAGCTAATGTGAGACCAGTGTATGCAGGGGGCATTATACAGTATAGGAGCTAATGTGAGACCAGTGTATGCAGGGGGCATTATACAGTATAGGAGGTAATGTGGGGCCAGTGTATGCAGGGGGCATTATACAGTATAGGAGATAATGTGAGACCAGTGTATGCAGGGGACATTTTACAGTATAGGAGCTAATGTGAGACCAGTGTATGCAGGGGGCATTATACAGTATAGGAGCTAATGTGAGACCAGTGTATGCAGGGGGCATTATACAGTATAGGAGGTAATGTGGGACCAGTGTATGCAGGGGACATTTTACAGTATAGGAGGTAATGTGAGACCAGTGTATGCAGGGGGCATTATACAGTATAGGAGCTAATGTGAGACCAGTGTATGCAGGGGGCATTATACAGTATAGGAGCTAATGTGAGACCAGTGTATGCAGGGGACATTATACAGTATAGGAGGTAATGTGGGGCCAGTGTATGCAGGGGGCATTATACAGTATAGGAGCTAATGTGAGACCAGTGTATGCAGGGGGCATTATACAGTATAGGAGCTAATGTGAGACCAGTGTATGCAGGGGGCATTATACAGTATAGGAGGTAATGTGGGGCCAGTGTATGCAGGGGGCATTATACAGTATAGGAGCTAATGTGAGACCAGTGTATGCAGGGGGCATTATACAGTATAGGAGCTAATGTGAGACCAGTGTATGCAGGGGGCATTATACAGTATAGGAGGTAATGTGGGGCCAGTGTATGCAGGGGACATTTTACAGTATAGGAGGTAATGTGAGACCAGTGTATGCAGGGGACATTTTACAGTATAGGAGCTAATGTGAGACCAGTGTATGCAGGGGGCATTATACAGTATAGGAGCTAATGTGAGACCAGTGTATGCAGGGGACATTTTACAGTATAGGAGATAATGTGAGACCAGTGTATGCAGGGGACATTTTACAGTATAGGAGGTAATGTGAGACCAGTGTATGCAGGGGACATTTTACAGTATAGGAGCTAATGTGAGACCAGTGTATGCAGGGGGCATTATACAGTATAGGAGCTAATGTGGGACCAGTGTATGCAGGGATCATTATACAGTATAGGAGATAATGTGAGACCAGTGTATGCAGGGGGCATTATACAGTATAGGAGGTAATGTGGGACCAGTGTATGCAGGGATCATTATACAGTATAGGAGGTAATGTGGGACCAGTGTATGCAGGGGACATTATACAGTATAGGAGATAATGTGAGACCAGTGTATGCAGGGGCCATTATACAGTATAGGAGGTAATGTGGGGCCAGTGTATGCAGGGGACATTATACAGTATAGGAGGTAATGTGGGGCCAGTGTATGCAGGGGACATTTTACAGTATAGGAGCTAATGTGAGACCAGTGTATGCAGGGGTCATTATACAGTATAGGAGGTAATGTGGGGCCAGTGTATGCAGGGGGCATTATACAGTATAGGAGCTAATGTGAGACCAGTGTATGCAGGGGGCATTATACAGTATAGGAGGTAATGTGGGGCCAGTGTATGCAGGGGGCATTATACAGTATAGGAGCTAATGTGAGACCAGTGTATGCAGGGGGCATTATACAGTATAGGAGGTAATGTGGGACCAGTGTATGCAGGGGGCATTATACAGTATAGGAGGTAATGTGGGGCCAGTGTATGCAGGGGGCATTATACAGTATAGGAGGTAATGTGGGACCAGTGTATGCAGGGGACATTATACAGTATAGGAGATAATGTGGGGCCAGTGTATGCAGGGGGCATTATACAGTATAGGAGGTAATGTGGGGCCAGTGTATGCAGGGGGCATTATACAGTATAGGAGGTAATGTGAGACCAGTGTATGCAGGGGACATTATACAGTATAGGAGATAATGTGGGGCCAGTGTATGCAGGGGGCATTATACAGTATAGGAGGTAATGTGGGGCCAGTGTATGCAGGGGGCATTATACAGTATAGGAGGTAATGTGGGACCAGTGTATGCAGGGGACATTTTACAGTATAGGAGCTAATGTGGGGCCAGTGTATGCAGGGGGCATTATACAGTATAGGAGGTAATGTGGGACCAGTGTATGCAGGGGGCATTATACAGTATAGGAGATAATGTGAGACCAGTGTATGCAGGGGGCATTATACAGTATAGGAGATAATGTGAGACCAGTGTATGCAGGGGGCATTATACAGTATAGGAGCTAATGTGGGACCAGTGTATGCAGGGGACATTATACAGTATAGGAGATAATGTGGGACCAGTGTATGCAGGGGACATTTTACAGTATAGGAGCTAATGTGAGACCAGTGTATGCAGGGGCCATTATACAGTATAGGAGGTAATGTGGGACCAGTGTATGCAGGGGACATTATACAGTATAGGAGGTAATGTGGGACCAGTGTATGCAGGGGGCATTATACAGTATAGGAGGTAATGTGGGGCCAGTGTATGCAGGGGACATTTTACAGTATAGGAGCTAATGTGAGACCAGTGTATGCAGGGGCCATTATACAGTATAGGAGGTAATGTGTGACCAGTGTATGCAGGGGACATTATACAGTATAGGAGGTAATGTGGGACCAGTGTATGCAGGGGACATTATACAGTATAGGAGGTAATGTGGGGTCAGTGTATGCAGGGGCCATTATACAGTATAGGAGGTAATGTGGGACCAGTGTATGCAGGGGACATTATACAGTATAGGAGGTAATGTGGGACCAGTGTATGCAGGGGACATTATACAGTATAGGAGGTAATGTGGGACCAGTGTATGCAGGGGACATTATACAGTATAGGAGGTAATGTGGGGCCAGTGTATGCAGGGGCCATTATACAGTATAGGAGGTAATGTGGGACCAGTGTATGCAGGAGACATTATACAGTATAGGAGGTAATGTGTGACCAGTGTATGCAGGGGGCATTATACAGTATAGGAGGTAATGTGGGGCCAGTGTATGCAGGGGGCATTATACAGTATAGGAGGTAATGTGGGGCCAGTGTATGCAGGGGGCATTATACAGTATAGGAGGTAATGTGGGGCCAGTGTATGCAGGGGGCATTATACAGTATAGGAGCTAATGTGAGACCAGTGTATGCAGGGGACATTTTACAGTATAGGAGGTAATGTGGGGCCAGTGTATGCAGGGGACATTATACAGTATAGGAGGTAATGTGGGACCAGTGTATGCAGGAGACATTATACAGTATAGGAGGTAATGTGGGGCCAGTGTATGCAGGGGACATTATACAGTATAGGAGGTAATGTGGGGCCAGTGTATGCAGGGGGCATTATACAGTATAGGAGGTAATGTGGGACCAGTGTATGCAGGAGACATTATACAGTATAGGAGGTAATGTGGGGCCAGTGTATGCAGGGGACATTATACAGTATAGGAGGTAATGTGGGGCCAGTGTATGCAGGGGGCATTATACAGTATAGGAGGTAATGTGGGGCCAGTGTATGCAGGGGACATTATACAGTATAGGAGGTAATGTGGGGCCAGTGTATGCAGGGGACATTATACAGTATAGGAGGTAATGTGGGGCCAGTGTATGCAGGGGGCATTATACAGTATAGGAGGTAATGTGGGACCAGTGTATGCAGGAGGCATTATACAGTATAGGAGGTAATGTGGGGCCAGTGTATGCAGGGGACATTATACAGTATAGGAGGTAATGTGGGGCCAGTGTATGCAGGGGACATTATACAGTATAGGAGGTAATGTGGGGCCAGTGTATGCAGGGGACATTATACAGTATAGGAGGTAATGTGGGGCCAGTGTATGCAGGGGGCATTATACAGTATAGGAGCTAATGTGGGACCAGTGTATGCAGGAGACATTATACAGTATAGGAGGTAATGTGGGGCCAGTGTATGCAGGGGACATTATACAGTATAGGAGGTAATGTGGGGCCAGTGTATGCAGGGGGCATTATACAGTATAGGAGGTAATGTGGGGCCAGTGTATGCAGGGGGCATTATACAGTATAGGAGATAATGTGGGGCCAGTGTATGCAGGGGGCATTATACAGTATAGGAGGTAATGTGGGGCCAGTGTATGCAGGGGGCATTATACAGTATAGGAGGTAATGTGGGACCAGTGTATGCAGGGGGCATTATACAGTATAGGAGGTAATGTGGGACCAGTGTATGCAGGGGGCATTATACAGTATAGGAGGTAATGTGGGGCCAGTGTATGCAGGGGGCATTATACAGTATAGGAGGTAATGTGGGGCCAGTGTATGCAGGGGGCATTATACAGTATAGGAGATAATGTGGGGCCAGTGTATGCAGGGGGCATTATACAGTATAGGAGGTAATGTGGGGCCAGTGTATGCAGGGGGCATTATACAGTATAGGAGGTAATGTGGGGCCAGTGTATGCAGGGGGCATTATACAGTATAGGAGATAATGTGGGGCCAGTGTATGCAGGGGGCATTATACAGTATAGGAGGTAATGTGGGGCCAGTGTATGCAGGGGACATTATACAGTATAGGAGATAATGTGGGGCCAGTGTATGCAGGGGACATTTTACAGTATAGGAGCTAATGTGAGACCAGTGTATGCAGGGGACATTTTACAGTATAGGAGATAATGTGGGGCCAGTGTATGCAGGGGACATTTTACAGTATAGGAGCTAATGTGAGACCAGTGTATGCAGGGGGCATTATACAGTATAGGAGCTAATGTGGGGCCAGTGTATGCAGGGGACATTTTACAGTATAGGAGGTAATGTGGGGCCAGTGTATGCAGGGGACATTTTACAGTATAGGAGCTAATGTGAGACCAGTGTATGCAGGGGGCATTATACAGTATAGGAGCTAATGTGGGGCCAGTGTATGCAGGGGGCATTATACAGTATAGGAGATAATGTGAGACCAGTGTATGCAGGGGACATTATACAGTATAGGAGGTAATGTGGGGCCAGTGTATGCAGGGGGCATTATACAGTATAGGAGGTAATGTGGGACCAGTGTATGCAGGGGACATTTTACAGTATAGGAGATAATGTGAGACCAGTGTATGCAGGGGACATTTTACAGTATAGGAGGTAATGTGAGACCAGTGTATGCAGGGGGCATTATACAGTATAGGAGGTAATGTGGGACCAGTGTATGCAGGGATCATTATACAGTATAGGAGGTAATGTGGGACCAGTGTATGCAGGGGACATTATACAGTATAGGAGATAATGTGAGACCAGTGTATGCAGGGGACATTTTACAGTATAGGAGCTAATGTGAGACCAGTGTATGCAGGGGTCATTATACAGTATAGGAGGTAATGTGGGGCCAGTGTATGCAGGGGGCATTATACAGTATAGGAGCTAATGTGAGACCAGTGTATGCAGGGGGCATTATACAGTATAGGAGGTAATGTGGGGCCAGTGTATGCAGGGGGCATTATACAGTATAGGAGCTAATGTGAGACCAGTGTATGCAGGGGGCATTATACAGTATAGGAGGTAATGTGGGACCAGTGTATGCAGGGGGCATTATACAGTATAGGAGGTAATGTGGGGCCAGTGTATGCAGGGGACATTATACAGTATAGGAGGTAATGTGGGACCAGTGTATGCAGGGGGCATTATACAGTATAGGAGGTAATGTGGGACCAGTGTATGCAGGGGACATTTTACAGTATAGGAGCTAATGTGGGGCCAGTGTATGCAGGGGACATTTTACAGTATAGGAGCTAATGTGAGACCAGTGTATGCAGGGGGCATTATACAGTATAGGAGCTAATGTGAGACCAGTGTATGCAGGGGACATTTTACAGTATAGGAGATAATGTGGGGCCAGTGTATGCAGGGGACATTTTACAGTATAGGAGCTAATGTGAGACCAGTGTATGCAGGGGGCATTATACAGTATAGGAGCTAATGTGGGGCCAGTGTATGCAGGGGGCATTATACAGTATAGGAGGTAATGTGGGGCCAGTGTATGCAGGGGGCATTATACAGTATAGGAGATAATGTGAGACCAGTGTATGCAGGGGACATTTTACAGTATAGGAGATAATGTGAGACCAGTGTATGCAGGGGACATTTTACAGTATAGGAGGTAATGTGAGACCAGTGTATGCAGGGGACATTTTACAGTATAGGAGCTAATGTGAGACCAGTGTATGCAGGGGGCATTATACAGTATAGGAGCTAATGTGAGACCAGTGTATGCAGGGGGCATTATACAGTATAGGAGGTAATGTGGGACCAGTGTATGCAGGGATCATTATACAGTATAGGAGGTAATGTGGGACCAGTGTATGCAGGGGACATTATACAGTATAGGAGATAATGTGAGACCAGTGTATGCAGGGGCCATTATACAGTATAGGAGGTAATGTGGGACCAGTGTATGCAGGGGGCATTATACAGTATAGGAGCTAATGTGAGACCAGTGTATGCAGGGGGCATTATACAGTATAGGAGGTAATGTGGGGCCAGTGTATGCAGGGGGCATTATACAGTATAGGAGCTAATGTGAGACCAGTGTATGCAGGGGGCATTATACAGTATAGGAGGTAATGTGGGACCAGTGTATGCAGGGGGCATTATACAGTATAGGAGGTAATGTGGGGCCAGTGTATGCAGGGGACATTATACAGTATAGGAGGTAATGTGGGACCAGTGTATGCAGGGGGCATTATACAGTATAGGAGGTAATGTGGGACCAGTGTATGCAGGGGTCATTATACAGTATAGGAGGTAATGTGGGACCAGTGTATGCAGGGGGCATTATACAGTATAGGAGGTAATGTGAGACCAGTGTATGCAGGGGGCATTATACAGTATAGGAGCTAATGTGGGACCAGTGTATGCAGGGGACATTATACAGTATAGGAGATAATGTGGGACCAGTGTATGCAGGGGACATTTTACAGTATAGGAGCTAATGTGAGACCAGTGTATGCAGGGGTCATTATACAGTATAGGAGGTAATGTGGGACCAGTGTATGCAGGGGGCATTATACAGTATAGGAGGTAATGTGGGGCCAGTGTATGCAGGGGGCATTATACAGTATAGGAGATAATGTGAGACCAGTGTATGCAGGGGACATTATACAGTATAGGAGGTAATGTGGGACCAGTGTATGCAGGGGGCATTATACAGTATAGGAGCTAATGTGGGACCAGTGTATGCAGGGGGCATTATACAGTATAGGAGGTAATGTGGGGCCAGTGTATGCAGGGGATATTATACAGTATAGGAGGTAATGTGGGGCCAGTGTATGCAGGGGACATTTTACAGTATAGGAGGTAATGTGGGGCCAGTGTATGCAGGGGGCATTATACAGTATAGGAGGTAATGTGAGACCAGTGTATGCAGGGGACATTATACAGTATAGGAGGTAATGTGGGACCAGTGTATGCAGGGGGCATTATACAGTATAGGAGCTAATGTGGGACCAGTGTATGCAGGGGGCATTATACAGTATAGGAGGTAATGTGGGGCCAGTGTATGCAGGGGATATTATACAGTATAGGAGGTAATGTGGGGCCAGTGTATGCAGGGGACATTTTACAGTATAGGAGGTAATGTGGGGCCAGTGTATGCAGGGGGCATTATACAGTATAGGAGGTAATGTGAGACCAGTGTATGCAGGGGGCATTATACAGTATAGGAGCTAATGTGGGGCCAGTGTATGCAGGGGGCATTATACAGTATAGGAGATAATGTGAGACCAGTGTATGCAGGGGACATTATACAGTATAGGAGGTAATGTGGGACCAGTGTATGCAGGGGGCATTATACAGTATAGGAGCTAATGTGGGACCAGTGTATGCAGGGGGCATTATACAGTATAGGAGGTAATGTGGGGCCAGTGTATGCAGGGGATATTATACAGTATAGGAGGTAATGTGGGGCCAGTGTATGCAGGGGACATTATACAGTATAGGAGGTAATGTGGGACCAGTGTATGCAGGGGGCATTATACAGTATAGGAGGTAATGTGGGGCCAGTGTATGCAGGGGGCATTATACAGTATAGGAGATAATGTGAGACCAGTGTATGCAGGGGACATTATACAGTATAGGAGGTAATGTGGGACCAGTGTATGCAGGGGGCATTATACAGTATAGGAGCTAATGTGGGACCAGTGTATGCAGGGGGCATTATACAGTATAGGAGGTAATGTGGGGCCAGTGTATGCAGGGGATATTATACAGTATAGGAGGTAATGTGGGGCCAGTGTATGCAGGGGACATTTTACAGTATAGGAGGTAATGTGGGGCCAGTGTATGCAGGGGGCATTATACAGTATAGGAGATAATGTGAGACCAGTGTATGCAGGGGACATTATACAGTATAGGAGGTAATGTGGGACCAGTGTATGCAGGGGGCATTATACAGTATAGGAGCTAATGTGGGACCAGTGTATGCAGGGGGCATTATACAGTATAGGAGGTAATGTGGGGCCAGTGTATGCAGGGGATATTATACAGTATAGGAGGTAATGTGGGGCCAGTGTATGCAGGGGACATTTTACAGTATAGGAGGTAATGTGGGGCCAGTGTATGCAGGGGGCATTATACAGTATAGGAGGTAATGTGAGACCAGTGTATGCAGGGGGCATTATACAGTATAGGAGCTAATGTGGGACCAGTGTATGCAGGGGGCATTATACAGTATAGGAGGTAATGTGGGGCCAGTGTATGCAGGGGACATTTTACAGTATAGGAGCTAATGTGAGACCAGTGTATGCAGGGGGCATTATACAGTATAGGAGCTAATGTGGGACCAGTGTATGCAGGGGGCATTATACAGTATAGGAGATAATGTGGGGCCAGTGTATGCAGGGGACATTTTACAGTATAGGAGGTAATGTGAGACCAGTGTATGCAGGGGGCATTATACAGTATAGGAGGTAATGTGGGGCCAGTGTATGCAGGGGGCATTATACAGTATAGGAGGTAATGTGAGACCAGTGTATGCAGGGGACATTTTACAGTATAGGAGGTAATGTGGGGCCAGTGTATGCAGGGGCCATTATACAGTATAGGAGGTAATGTGGGGCCAGTGTATGCAGGGGACATTTTACAGTATAGGAGCTAATGTGAGACCAGTGTATGCAGGGGACATTTTACAGTATAGGAGCTAATGTGGGGCCAGTGTATGCAGGGGTCATTATACAGTATAGGAGGTAATGTGGGACCAGTGTATTCAGGGGGCATTATACAGTATAGGAGGTAATGTGGGGCCAGTGTATGCAGGGGTCATTATACAGTATAGGAGGTAATGTGGGGCCAGTGTATGCAGGGGACATTATACAGTATAGGAGCTAATGTGGGGCCAGTGTATGCAGGGGACATTATACAGTATAGGAGGTAATGTGGGACCAGTGTATGCAGGGGACATTATACAGTATAGGAGGTAATGTGGGACCAGTGTATGCAGGGGACATTATACAGTATAGGAGATAATGTGGGGCCAGTGTATGCAGGGGACATTATACAGTATAGGAGGTAATGTGGGACCAGTGTATGCAGGGGGCATTATACAGTATAGGAGCTAATGTGGGGCCAGTGTATGCAGGGGCCATTATACAGTATAGGAGGTAATGTGGGACCAGTGTATGCAGGGGACATTATACAGTATAGGAGGTAATGTGGGGCCAGTGTATGCAGGGGACATTATACAGTATAGGAGGTAATGTGGGACCAGTGTATGCAGGGGGCATTATACAGTATAGGAGGTAATGTGGGGCCAGTGTATGCAGGGGTCATTATACAGTATAGGAGGTAATGTGGGACCAGTGTATTCAGGGGGCATTATACAGTATAGGAGGTAATGTGGGGCCAGTGTATGCAGGGGTCATTATACAGTATAGGAGGTAATGTGGGGCCAGTGTATGCAGGGGACATTTTACAGTATAGGAGCTAATGTGGGACCAGTGTATGCAGGGGGCATTATACAGTATAGGAGGTAATGTGGGGCCAGTGTATGCAGGGGTCATTATACAGTATAGGAGGTAATGTGGGACCAGTGTATTCAGGGGGCATTATACAGTATAGGAGGTAATGTGGGGCCAGTGTATGCAGGGGTCATTATACAGTATAGGAGGTAATGTGGGGCCAGTGTATGCAGGGGACATTATACAGTATAGGAGCTAATGTGGGGCCAGTGTATGCAGGGGACATTATACAGTATAGGAGGTAATGTGGGACCAGTGTATGCAGGGGACATTATACAGTATAGGAGGTAATGTGGGACCAGTGTATGCAGGGGACATTATACAGTATAGGAGGTAATGTGGGACCAGTGTATGCAGGGGGCATTATACAGTATAGGAGGTAATGTGGGGCCAGTGTATGCAGGGGTCATTATACAGTATAGGAGGTAATGTGGGACCAGTGTATGCAGGGGACATTATACAGTATAGGAGGTAATGTGGGACCAGTGTATGCAGGGGGCATTATACAGTATAGGAGATAATGTGGGGCCAGTGTATGCAGGGGTCATTATACAGTATAGGAGGTAATGTGGAGCCAGTGTATGCAGGGGACATTTTACAGTATAGGAGCTAATGTGAGACCATTGTATGCAGGGGGCATTATACAGTATAGGAGGTAATGTGGGGCCAGTGTATGCAGGGGTCATTATACAGTATAGGAGGTAATGTGGGACCAGTGTATGCAGGGGGCATTATACAGTATAGGAGATAATGTGGGGCCAGTGTATGCAGGGGTCATTATACAGTATAGGAGGTAATGTGGGGCCAGTGTATGCAGGGGACATTTTACAGTATAGGAGCTAATGTGAGACCATTGTATGCAGGGGGCATTATACAGTATAGGAGGTAATGTGGGGCCAGTGTATGCAGGGGTCATTATACAGTATAGGAGGTAATGTGGGACCAGTGTATGCAGGGGGCATTATACAGTATAGGAGGTAATGTGGGACCAGTGTATGCAGGGGGCATTATACAGTATAGGAGATAATGTGGGGCCAGTGTATGCAGGGGTCATTATACAGTATAGGAGATAATGTGAGACCAGTGTATGCAGGGGACATTTTACAGTATAGGAGCTAATGTGAGACCAGTGTATGCAGGGGACATTATACAGTATAGGAGGTAATGTGGGACCAGTGTATGCAGGGGGCATTATACAGTATAGGAGGTAATGTGGGACCAGTGTATGCAGGGGACATTATACAGTATAGGAGATAATGTGGGGCCAGTGTATGCAGGGGTCATTATACAGTATAGGAGGTAATGTGGGACCAGTGTATGCAGGGGACATTATACAGTATAGGAGATAATGTGGGGCCAGTGTATGCAGGGGTCATTATACAGTATAGGAGATAATGTGAGACCAGTGTATGCAGGGGACATTTTACAGTATAGGAGCTAATGTGAGACCAGTGTATGCAGGGGACATTATACAGTATAGGAGGTAATGTGGGGCCAGTGTATGCAGGGGGCATTATACAGTATAGGAGGTAATGTGGGACCAGTGTATGCAGGGGGCATTATACAGTATAGGAGGTAATGTGGGGCCAGTGTATGCAGGGGTCATTATACAGTATAGGAGATAATGTGAGACCAGTGTATGCAGGGGACATTTTACAGTATAGGAGCTAATGTGAGACCAGTGTATGCAGGGGACATTATACAGTATAGGAGGTAATGTGGGGCCAGTGTATGCAGGGGGCATTATACAGTATAGGAGATAATGTGGGGCCAGTGTATGCAGGGGACATTATACAGTATAGGAGATAATGTGAGACCAGTGTATGCAGGGGACATTTTACAGTATAGGAGCTAATGTGAGACCAGTGTATGCAGGGGTCATTATACAGTATAGGAGGTAATGTGGGGCCAGTGTATGCAGGGGACATTATACAGTATAGGAGGTAATGTGGGGCCAGTGTATGCAGGGGACATTATACAGTATAGGAGGTAATGTGGGGCCAGTGTATGTAGGGGGCATTATACAGTATAGGAGCTAATGTGAGACCAGTGTATGCAGGGGGCATTATACAGTATAGGAGGTAATGTGGGGCCAGTGTATGCAGGGGGCATTATACAGTATAGGAGGTAATGTGGGACCAGTGTATGCAGGGGGCATTATACAGTATAGGAGTTAATGTGGGGCCAGTGTATGCAGGGGTCATTATACAGTATAGGAGGTAATGTGAGACCAGTGTATGCAGGGGGCATTATACAGTATAGGAGGTAATGTGGGGCCAGTGTATGCAGGGGTCATTATACAGTATAGGAGGTAATGTGGGACCAGTGTATGCAGGGGGCATTATACAGTATAGGAGGTAATGTGAGACCAGTGTATGCAGGGGGCATTATACAGTATAGGAGGTAATGTGGGACCAGTGTATGCATGGGGCATTATACAGTATAGGAGGTAATGTGGGACCAGTGTATGCAGGGGGCATTATACAGTATAGGAGGTAATGTGGGACCAGTGTATGCAGGGGGCATTATACAGTATAGGAGGTAATGTGGGACCAGTGTATGCAGGGGGCATTATACAGTATAGGAGGTAATGTGGGGCCAGTGTATGCAGGGGTCATTATACAGTATAGGAGGTAATGTGAGACCAGTGTATGCAGGGGACATTATACAGTATAGGAGATAATGTGAGACCAGTGTATGCAGGGGACATTTTACAGTATAGGAGCTAATGTGAGACCAGTGTATGCAGGGGGCATTATACAGTATAGGAGGTAATGTGGGGCCAGTGTATGCAGGGGGCATTATACAGTATAGGAGGTAATGTGGGGCCAGTGTATGCAGGGGGCATTATACAGTATAGGAGCTAATGTGAGACCAGTGTATGCAGGGGGCATTATACAGTATAGGAGGTAATGTGGGGCCAGTGTATGCAGGGGGCATTATACAGTATAGGAGCTAATGTGAGACCAGTGTATGCAGGGGGCATTATACAGTATAGGAGGTAATGTGGGACCAGTGTATGCAGGGGGCATTATACAGTATAGGAGGTAATGTGGGGCCAGTGTATGCAGGGGTCATTATACAGTATAGGAGGTAATGTGAGACCAGTGTATGCAGGGGCCATTATACAGTATAGGAGGTAATGTGGGACCAGTGTATGCAGGGGACATTATACAGTATAGGAGATAATGTGAGACCAGTGTATGCAGGGGACATTTTACAGTATAGGAGCTAATGTGAGACCAGTGTATGCAGGGGGCATTATACAGTATAGGAGGTAATGTGGGACCAGTGTATGCAGGGGGCATTATACAGTATAGGAGGTAATGTGAGACCAGTGTATGCAGGGGGCATTATACAGTATAGGAGATAATGTGGGACCAGTGTATGCAGGGGACATTTTACAGTATAGGAGCTAATGTGAGACCAGTGTATGCAGGGGGCATTATACAGTATAGGAGATAATGTGGGGCCAGTGTATGCAGGGGGCATTATACAGTATAGGAGATAATGTGGGACCAGTGTATGCAGGGGACATTATACAGTATAGGAGATAATGTGAGACCAGTGTATGCAGGGGGCATTATACAGTATAGGAGATAATGTGAGACCAGTGTATGCAGGGGGCATTATACAGTATAGGAGCTAATGTGGGACCAGTGTATGCAGGGGGCATTATACAGTATAGGAGGTAATGTGGGGCCAGTGTATGCAGGGGATATTATACAGTATTGGAGGTAATGTGGGGCCAGTGTATGCAGGGGACATTTTACAGTATAGGAGGTAATGTGGGGCCAGTGTATGCAGGGGACATTATACAGTATAGGAGGTAATGTGAGACCAGTGTATGCAGGGGGCATTATACAGTATAGGAGATAATGTGGGGCCAGTGTATGCAGGGGGCATTATACAGTATAGGAGCTAATGTGGGACCAGTGTATGCAGGGGGCATTATACAGTATAGGAGGTAATGTGGGGCCAGTGTATGCAGGGGATATTATACAGTATAGGAGGTAATGTGGGGCCAGTGTATGCAGGGGACATTTTACAGTATAGGAGGTAATGTGGGGCCAGTGTATGCAGGGGACATTATACAGTATAGGAGGTAATGTGAGACCAGTGTATGCAGGGGGCATTATACAGTATAGGAGCTAATGTGGGACCAGTGTATGCAGGGGGCATTATACAGTATAGGAGGTAATGTGGGGCCAGTGTATGCAGGGGTCATTATACAGTATAGGAGATAATGTGGGGCCAGTGTATGCAGGGGACATTTTACAGTATAGGAGCTAATGTGAGACCAGTGTATGCAGGGGGCATTATACAGTATAGGAGGTAATGTGGGGCCAGTGTATGCAGGGGGCATTATACAGTATAGGAGGTAATGTGGGGCCAGTGTATGCAGGGGACATTTTACAGTATAGGAGCTAATGTGAGACCAGTGTATGCAGGGGACATTATACAGTATAGGAGGTAATGTGGGGCCAGTGTATGCAGGGGTCATTTTACAGTATAGGAGCTAATGTGGGACCAGTGTATGCAGGGGGCATTATACAGTATAGGAGGTAATGTGGGGCCAGTGTATGCAGGGGACATTTTACAGTATAGGAGCTAATGTGGGACCAGTGTATGCAGGGGGCATTATACAGTATAGGAGGTAATGTGGGGCCAGTGTATGCAGGGGTCATTATACAGTATAGGAGATAATGTGGGGCCAGTGTATGCAGGGGACATTTTACAGTATAGGAGCTAATGTGAGACCAGTGTATGCAGGGGGCATTATACAGTATAGGAGGTAATGTGGGGCCAGTGTATGCAGGGGACATTTTACAGTATAGGAGCTAATGTGAGACCAGTGTATGCAGGGGGCATTATACAGTATAGGAGCTAATGTGGGACCAGTGTATGCAGGGGGCATTATACAGTATAGGAGGTAATGTGGGGCCAGTGTATGCAGGGGACATTTTACAGTATAGGAGCTAATGTGGGACCAGTGTATGCAGGGGGCATTATACAGTATAGGAGGTAATGTGGGGCCAGTGTATGCAGGGGACATTTTACAGTATAGGAGGTAATGTGGGGCCAGTGTATGCAGGGGACATTTTACAGTATAGGAGCTAATGTGAGACCAGTGTATGCAGGGGGCATTATACAGTATAGGAGGTAATGTGGGGCCAGTGTATGCAGGGGACATTATACAGTATAGGAGCTAATGTGAGACCAGTGTATGCAGGGGGCATTATACAGTATAGGAGGTAATGTGGGGCCAGTGTATGCAGGGGACATTATACAGTATAGGAGCTAATGTGAGACCAGTGTATGCAGGGGACATTATACAGTATAGGAGCTAATGTGAGACCAGTGTATGCAGGGGACATTATACAGTATAGGAGGTAATGTGGGGCCAGTGTATGCAGGGGACATTATACAGTATAGGAGCTAATGTGAGACCAGTGTATGCAGGGGACATTATACAGTATAGGAGCTAATGTGAGACCAGTGTATGCAGGGGGCATTATACAGTATAGGAGGTAATGTGGGGCCAGTGTATGCAGGGGACATTTTACAGTATAGGAGGTAATGTGGAGCCAGTGTATGCAGGGGACATTTTACAGTATAGGAGGTAATGTGGGGCCAGTGTATGCAGGGGACATTATACAGTATAGGAGGTAATGTGGAGCCAGTGTATGCAGGGGACATTATACAGTATAGGAGGTAATGTGGGGCCAGTGTATGCAGGGGACATTATACAGTATAGGAGCTAATGTGAGACCAGTGTATGCAGGGGACATTATACAGTATAGGAGCTAATGTGAGACCAGTGTATGCAGGGGGCATTATACAGTATAGGAGGTAATGTGGGGCCAGTGTATGCAGGGGACATTTTACAGTATAGGAGGTAATGTGGAGCCAGTGTATGCAGGGGACATTATACAGTATAGGAGCTAATGTGAGACCAGTGTATGCAGGGGACATTTTACAGTATAGGAGCTAATGTGGGGCCAGTGTATGCAGGGGACATTATACAGTATAGGAGGTAATGTGGAGCCAGTGTATGCAGGGGACATTATACAGTATAGGAGATAATGTGGGGCCAGTGTATGCAGGGGACATTTTACAGTATAGGAGCTAATGTGGGGCCAGTGTATGCAGGGGACATTATACAGTATAGGAGCTAATGTGAGACCAGTGTATGCAGGGGGCATTATACAGTATAGGAGCTAATGTGGGGCCAGTGTATGCAGGGGACATTTTACAGTATAGGAGCTAATGTGAGACCAGTGTATGCAGGGGGCATTATACAGTATAGGAGCTAATGTGGGGCCAGTGTATGCAGGGGACATTTTACAGTATAGGAGCTAATGTGAGACCAGTGTATGCAGGGGGCATTATACAGTATAGGAGGTAATGTGGGGCCAGTGTATGCAGGGGACATTATACAGTATAGGAGATAATGTGGGGCCAGTGTATGCAGGAGACATTTTACAGTATAGGAGCTAATGTGAGACCAGTGTATGCAGGGGACATTTTACAGTATAGGAGCTAATGTGAGACCAGTGTATACAGGAGATATTATACAGTATAGGAGGTAATGTGGGACCAGTGTATGCAGGGGACATTATACAGTATAGGAGGTAATGTGGGACCAGTGTATGCAGGGGACATTTTACAGTATAGGAGCTAATGTGGAGCCAGTGTATGCAGGGGGCATTATACAGTATAGGAGGTAATGTGGGACCAGTGTATGCAGGGGACATTTTACAGTATAGGAGCTAATGTGGGGCCAGTGTATGCAGGGGCCATTATACAGTATAGGAGATAATGTGGGACCAGTGTATGCAGGGGACATTTTACAGTATAGGAGCTAATGTGGGGCCAGTGTATGCAGGGGACATTTTACAGTATAGGAGCTAATGTGAGACCAGTGTATGCAGGGGACATTATACAGTATAGGAGGTAATGTGGGACCAGTGTATGCAGGGGGCATTATACAGTATAGGAGGTAATGTGGGGCCAGTGTATGCAGGGGACATTATACAGTATAGGAGGTAATGTGGGGCCAGTGTATGCAGGGGACATTATACAGTATAGGAGGTAATGTGGGGCCAGTGTATGCAGGGGACATTTTACAGTATAGGAGCTAATGTGGGGCCAGTGTATGCAGGGGACATTATACAGTATAGGAGGTAATGTGGGACCAGTGTATGCAGGGGGCATTATACAGTATAGGAGGTAATGTGGGGCCAGTGTATGCAGGGGACATTATACAGTATAGGAGGTAATGTGGGGCCAGTGTATGCAGGGGGCATTATACAGTATAGGAGGTAATGTGGGGCCAGTGTATGCAGGGGACATTATACAGTATAGGAGGTAATGTGGGGCCAGTGTATGCAGGGGACATTTTACAGTATAGGAGGTAATGTGGGGCCAGTGTATGCAGGGGACATTATACAGTATAGGAGGTAATGTGGGGCCAGTGTATGCAGGGGACATTTTACAGTATAGGAGGTAATGTGGGGCCAGTGTATGCAGGGGACATTATACAGTATAGGAGGTAATGTGGGACCAGTGTATGCAGGGGGCATTATACAGTATAGGAGGTAATGTGGGGCCAGTGTATGCAGGGGCCATTATACAGTATAGGAGGTAATGTGGGGCCAGTGTATGCAGGGGACATTTTACAGTATAGGAGCTAATGTGAGACCAGTGTATGCAGGGGACATTTTACAGTATAGGAGCTAATGTGAGACCAGTGTATACAGGAGATATTATACAGTATAGGAGGTAATGTGGGGCCAGTGTATGCAGGGGACATTTTACAGTATAGGAGGTAATGTGGGACCAGTGTATGCAGGGGACATTATACAGTATAGGAGGTAATGTGGGGCCAGTGTATGCAGGGGACATTATACAGTATAGGAGGTAATGTGAGACCAGTGTATGCAGGGGACATTTTACAGTATAGGAGCTAATGTGAGACCAGTGTATGCAGGGGACATTTTACAGTATAGGAGCTAATGTGAGACCAGTGTATGCAGGGGACATTATACAGTATAGGAGGTAATGTGAGACCAGTGTATGCAGGGGACATTTTACAGTATAGGAGCTAATGTGGGACCAGTGTATGCAGGGGACATTATACAGTATAGGAGATAATGTGGGGCCAGTGTATGCAGGGGACATTTTACAGTATAGGAGGTAATGTGGGGCCAGTGTATGCAGGAGATATTATACAGTATAGGAGGTAATGTGAGACCAGTGTATGCAGGGGACATTTTACAGTATAGGAGCTAATGTGAGACCAGTGTATGCAGGGGACATTTTACAGTATAGGAGCTAATGTGAGACCAGTGTATGCAGGGGACATTATACAGTATAGGAGGTAATGTGAGACCAGTGTATGCAGGGGACATTTTACAGTATAGGAGCTAATGTGGGACCAGTGTATGCAGGGGACATTATACAGTATAGGAGATAATGTGGGGCCAGTGTATGCAGGGGACATTTTACAGTATAGGAGGTAATGTGGGGCCAGTGTATGCAGGGGGCATTATACAGTATAGGAGGTAATGTGGGACCAGTGTATGCAGGGGACATTATACAGTATAGGAGGTAATGTGGGGCCAGTGTATGCAGGGGACATTATACAGTATAGGAGGTAATGTGAGACCATTGTATGCAGGGGGCATTATACAGTATAGGAGGTAATGTGGGGCCAGTGTATGCAGGGGACATTATACAGTATAGGAGCTAATGTGAGACCATTGTATGCAGGGGGCATTATACAGTATAGGAGGTAATGTGGGGCCAGTGTATGCAGGGGACATTATACAGTATAGGAGGTAATGTGGGACCAGTGTATGCAGGGGGCATTATACAGTATAGGAGCTAATGTGAGACCATTGTATGCAGGGGACATTATACAGTATAGGAGGTAATGTGAGACCAGTGTATGCAGGGGACATTTTACAGTATAGGAGCTGATGTGGGGCCAGTGTATGCAGGGGACATTTTACAGTATAGGAGCTAATGTGAGACCAGTGTATGCAGGGGACATTATACAGTATAGGAGGTAATGTGGGGCCAGTGTATGCAGGGGACATTATACAGTATAGGAGGTAATGTGAGACCATTGTATGCAGGGGGCATTATACAGTATAGGAGGTAATGTGGGGCCAGTGTATGCAGGGGACATTATACAGTATAGGAGGTAATGTGGGACCAGTGTATGCAGGGGGCATTATACAGTATAGGAGCTAATGTGAGACCATTGTATGCAGGGGACATTATACAGTATAGGAGGTAATGTGAGACCAGTGTATGCAGGGGACATTTTACAGTATAGGAGCTGATGTGGGGCCAGTGTATGCAGGGGACATTTTACAGTATAGGAGCTAATGTGAGACCATTGTATGCAGGGGGCATTATACAGTATAGGAGGTAATGTGGGGCCAGTGTATGCAGGGGACATTATACAGTATAGGAGGTAATGTGAGACCAGTGTATGCAGGGGACATTTTACAGTATAGGAGCTGATGTGGGGCCAGTGTATGCAGGGGACATTTTACAGTATAGGAGCTAATGTGAGACCATTGTATGCAGGGGGCATTATACAGTATAGGAGCTAATGTGAGACCATTGTATGCAGGGGACATTATACAGTATAGGAGGTAATGTGAGACCAGTGTATGCAGGGGACATTATACAGTATAGGAGCTAATGTGAGACCATTGTATGCAGGGGACATTATACAGTATAGGAGCTAATGTGAGACCATTGTATGCAGGGGACATTTTACAGTATAGGAGCTAATGTGAGACCATTGTATGCAGGGGACATTATACAGTATAGGAGGTAATGTGAGACCAGTGTATGCAGGGGACATTTTACAGTATAGGAGCTGATGTGGGGCCAGTGTATGCAGGGGACATTTTACAGTATAGGAGCTAATGTGAGACCATTGTATGCAGGGGGCATTATACAGTATAGGAGCTAATGTGGGGCCAGTGTATGCAGGGGACATTTTACAGTATAGGAGCTGATGTGGGGCCAGTGTATGCAGGGGACATTATACAGTATAGGAGCTAATGTGAGACCATTGTATGCAGGGGGCATTATACAGTATAGGAGGTAATGTGGGGCCAGTGTATGCAGGGGACATTATACAGTATAGGAGGTAATGTGGGACCAGTGTATGCAGGGGGCATTATACAGTATAGGAGGTAATGTGAGACCAGTGTATGCAGGGGACATTTTACAGTATAGGAGCTGATGTGGGGCCAGTGTATGCAGGGGACATTTTACAGTATAGGAGCTAATGTGAGACCAGTGTATGCAGGGGACATTATACAGTATAGGAGGTAATGTGGGGCCAGTGTATGCAGGGGACATTATACAGTATAGGAGCTGATGTGGGGCCAGTGTATGCAGGGGACATTTTACAGTATAGGAGCTAATGTGAGACCAGTGTATGCAGGGGACATTATACAGTATAGGAGGTAATGTGAGACCATTGTATGCAGGGGACATTATACAGTATAGGAGCTGATGTGGGGCCAGTGTATGCAGGGGACATTATACAGTATAGGAGGTAATGTGGGACCAGTGTATGCAGGGGGCATTATACAGTATAGGAGCTGATGTGGGGCCAGTGTATGCAGGGGACATTTTACAGTATAGGAGCTAATGTGAGACCAGTGTATGCAGGGGACATTTTACAGTATAGGAGCTAATGTGAGACCAGTGTATGCAGGGGACATTATACAGTATAGGAGGTAATGTGGGGCCAGTGTATGCAGGGGACATTATACAGTATAGGAGCTGATGTGGGGCCAGTGTATGCAGGGGACATTTTACAGTATAGGAGCTAATGTGAGACCAGTGTATGCAGGGGACATTATACAGTATAGGAGGTAATGTGAGACCATTGTATGCAGGGGACATTATACAGTATAGGAGCTGATGTGGGGCCAGTGTATGCAGGGGACATTATACAGTATAGGAGGTAATGTGGGGCCAGTGTATGCAGGGGACATTATACAGTATAGGAGCTGATGTGGGGCCAGTGTATGCAGGGGACATTTTACAGTATAGGAGCTAATGTGAGACCAGTGTATGCAGGGGACATTATACAGTATAGGAGGTAATGTGAGACCATTGTATGCAGGGGACATTATACAGTATAGGAGCTGATGTGGGGCCAGTGTATGCAGGGGACATTATACAGTATAGGAGGTAATGTGGGACCAGTGTATGCAGGGGGCATTATACAGTATAGGAGATAATGTGGGACCAGTGTATGCAGGGGCCATTATACAGTATAGGAGGTAATGTGTGACCAGTGTATGCAGGGGGCATTATACAGTATAGGAGGTAATGTGTGACCAGTGTATGCAGGGGGCATTATACAGTATAGGAGGTAATGTGGGACCAGTGTATGCAGGGGTCATTATACAGTATAGGAGGTAATGTGTGACCAGTGTATGCAGGGGACATTTTACAGTATAGGAGCTAATGTGAGACCAGTGTATACAGGGGACATTTTACAGTATAGGAGCTAATGTGAGACCATTGTATGCAGGGGGCATTATACAGTATAGGAGGTAATGTGGGGCCAGTGTATGCAGGGGACATTTTACAGTATAGGAGGTAATGTGGGACCAGTGTATGCAGGGGGCATTATACAGTATAGGAGGTAATGTGGGGCCAGTGTATGCAGGGGGCATTATACAGTATAGGAGGTAATGTGGGACCAGTGTATGCAGGGGACATTATACAGTATAGGAGGTAATGTGTGACCAGTGTATGCAGGGGACATTTTACAGTATAGGAGCTAATGTGAGACCAGTGTATACAGGGGACATTTTACAGTATAGGAGCTAATGTGAGACCATTGTATGCAGGGGGCATTATACAGTATAGGAGGTAATGTGGGGCCAGTGTATGCAGGGGACATTTTACAGTATAGGAGGTAATGTGGGACCAGTGTATGCAGGGGACATTTTACAGTATAGGAGCTAATGTGAGACCAGTGTATGCAGGGGACATTATACAGTATAGGAGGTAATGTGGGACCAGTGTATGCAGGGGGCATTATACAGTATAGGAGATAATGTGAGACCAGTGTATGCAGGGGACATTATACAGTATAGGAGGTAATGTGGGGCCAGTGTATGCAGGGGGCATTATACAGTATAGGAGCTAATGTGAGACCATTGTATGCAGGGGGCATTATACAGTATAGGAGGTAATGTGGGGCCAGTGTATGCAGGGGACATTTTACAGTATAGGAGCTAATGTGAGACCATTGTATGCAGGGGGCATTATACAGTATAGGAGGTAATGTGGGGCCAGTGTATGCAGGGGCCATTATACAGTATAGGAGCTAATGTGAGACCATTGTATGCAGGGGGCATTATACAGTATAGGAGGTAATGTGGGGCCAGTGTATGCAGGGGCCATTATACAGTATAGGAGATAATGTGGGGCCAGTGTATGCAGGGGCCATTATACAGTATAGGAGCTAATGTGAGACCATTGTATGCAGGGGGCATTATACAGTATAGGAGGTAATGTGGGGCCAGTGTATGCAGGGGACATTTTACAGTATAGGAGCTAATGTGAGACCAGTGTATGCAGGGGACATTATACAGTATAGGAGGTAATGTGGGGCCAGTGTATGCAGGGGACATTTTACAGTATAGGAGCTAATGTGAGACCAGTGTATGCAGGGGACATTATACAGTATAGGAGGTAATGTGGGGCCAGTGTATGCAGGGGACATTATACAGTATAGGAGGTAATGTGGGGCCAGTGTATGCAGGGGACATTTTACAGTATAGGAGCTAATGTGAGACCAGTGTATGCAGGGGTCATTATACAGTATAGGAGCTAATGTGAGACCATTGTATGCAGGGGACATTATACAGTATAGGAGGTAATGTGGGGCCAGTGTATGCAGGGGACATTTTACAGTATAGGAGCTAATGTGAGACCAGTGTATGCAGGGGACATTATACAGTATAGGAGGTAATGTGGGGCCAGTGTATGCAGGGGACATTATACAGTATAGGAGCTAATGTGAGACCATTGTATGCAGGGGGCATTATACAGTATAGGAGGTAATGTGGGGCCAGTGTATGCAGGGGGCATTATACAGTATAGGAGATAATGTGGGGCCAGTGTATGCAGGGGCCATTATACAGTATAGGAGCTAATGTGAGACCATTGTATGCAGGGGGCATTATACAGTATAGGAGGTAATGTGGGGCCAGTGTATGCAGGGGACATTTTACAGTATAGGAGCTAATGTGAGACCAGTGTATACAGGAGATATTATACAGTATAGGAGATAATGTGGGACCAGTGTATGCAGGGGGCATTATACAGTATAGGAGGTAATGTGGGGCCAGTGTATGCAGGGGACATTATACAGTATAGGAGGTAATGTGGGACCAGTGTATGCAGGGGGCATTATACAGTATAGGAGGTAATGTGGGACCAGTGTATGCAGGGGGCATTATACAGTATAGGAGGTAATGTGGGACCAGTGTATGCAGGGGGCATTATACAGTATAGGAGGTAATGTGGGACCAGTGTATGCAGGGGACATTTTACAGTATAGGAGCTAATGTGAGACCAGTGTATACAGGAGATATTATACAGTATAGGAGATAATGTGGGACCAGTGTATGCAGGGGGCATTATACAGTATAGGAGGTAATGTGGGACCAGTGTATGCAGGGGACATTATACAGTATAGGAGGTAATGTGGGACCAGTGTATGCAGGGGGCATTATACAGTATAGGAGGTAATGTGGGACCAGTGTATGCAGGGGGCATTATACAGTATAGGAGGTAATGTGGGATCAGTGTATGCAGGGGACATTATACAGTATAGGAGATAATGTGGGGCCAGTGTATGCAGGGGACATTATACAGTATAGGAGATAATGTGGGGCCAGTGTATGCAGGGGACATTATACAGTATAGGAGGTAATGTGGGGCCAGTGTATGCAGGGGACATTATACAGTATAGGAGCTAATGTGAGACCATTGTATGCAGGGGACATTATACAGTATAGGAGGTAATGTGGGGCCAGTGTATGCAGGGGACATTTTACAGTATAGGAGCTAATGTGAGACCAGTGTATGCAGGGGTCATTATACAGTATAGGAGCTAATGTGGGACCAGTGTATGCAGGGGTCATTATACAGTATAGGAGCTAATGTGAGACCAGTGTATGCAGGGGACATTTTACAGTATAGGAGGTAATGTGGGGCCAGTGTATGCAGGGGACATTATACAGTATAGGAGGTAATGTGGGGCCAGTGTATGCAGGGGACATTATACAGTATAGGAGGTAATGTGGGGCCAGTGTATGCAGGGGGCATTATACAGTATAGGAGGTAATGTGGGGCCAGTGTATGCAGGGGCCATTATACAGTATAGGAGCTAATGTGAGACCAGTGTATGCAGGGGACATTATACAGTATAGGAGGTAATGTGGGGCCAGTGTATGCAGGGGGCATTATACAGTATAGGAGGTAATGTGGGGCCAGTGTATGCAGGGGCCATTATACAGTATAGGAGCTAATGTGAGACCAGTGTATGCAGGGGACATTTTACAGTATAGGAGGTAATGTGGGGCCAGTGTATGCAGGGGCCATTATACAGTATAGGAGCTAATGTGAGACCAGTGTATGCAGGGGACATTTTACAGTATAGGAGGTAATGTGGGACCAGTGTATGCAGGGGCCATTATACAGTATAGGAGCTAATGTGGGGCCAGTGTATGCAGGGGGCATTATACAGTATAGGAGATAATGTGGGACCAGTGTATGCAGGGGACATTTTACAGTATAGGAGGTAATGTGGGGCCAGTGTATGCAGGGGACATTTTACAGTATAGGAGGTAATGTGGGGCCAGTGTATGCAGGGGACATTATACAGTATAGGAGGTAATGTGAGACCAGTGTATGCAGGGGGCATTATACAGTATAGGAGATAATGTGGGACCAGTGTATGCAGGGGACATTTTACAGTATAGGAGGTAATGTGGGGCCAGTGTATGCAGGGGACATTTTACAGTATAGGAGGTAATGTGGGGCCAGTGTATGCAGGGGACATTATACAGTATAGGAGGTAATGTGGGACCAGTGTATGCAGGGGACATTTTACAGTATAGGAGGTAATGTGGGGCCAGTGTATGCAGGGGACATTTTACAGTATAGGAGGTAATGTGGGGCCAGTGTATGCAGGGGACATTATACAGTATAGGAGGTAATGTGGGACCAGTGTATGCAGGGGGCATTATACAGTATAGGAGGTAATGTGGGACCAGTGTATGCAGGGGACATTATACAGTATAGGAGGTAATGTGGGACCAGTGTATGCAGGGGACATTATACAGTATAGGAGGTAATGTGGGACCAGTGTATGCAGGGGACATTTTACAGTATAGGAGGTAATGTGGGGCCAGTGTATGCAGGGGCCATTATACAGTATAGGAGATAATGTGGGACCAGTGTATGCAGGGGACATTATACAGTATAGGAGATAATGTGGGACCAGTGTATGCAGGGGACATTTTACAGTATAGGAGGTAATGTGGGGCCAGTGTATGCAGGGGACATTATACAGTATAGGAGATAATGTGGGACCAGTGTATGCAGGGGACATTATACAGTATAGGAGGTAATGTGGGGCCAGTGTATGCAGGGGACATTATACAGTATAGGAGATAATGTGGGGCCAGTGTATGCAGGGGACATTATACAGTATAGGAGATAATGTGGGACCAGTGTATGCAGGGGACATTTTACAGTATAGGAGGTAATGTGGGGCCAGTGTATGCAGGGGACATTATACAGTATAGGAGATAAGGTGGGACCAGTGTATGCAGGGGACATTATACAGTATAGGAGGTAATGTGGGGCCAGTGTATGCAGGGGACATTTTACAGTATAGGAGGTAATGTGGGGCCAGTGTATGCAGGGGACATTATACAGTATAGGAGGTAATGTGGGGCCAGTGTATGCAGGGATCATTATACAGTATAGGAGATAATGTGGGGCCATTGTATGCAGGGGACATTATACAGTATAGGAGGTAATGTGGGGCCAGTGTATGCAGGGGACATTATACAGTATAGGAGGTAATGTGGGACCAGTGTATGCAGGGGGCATTATACAGTATAGGAGATAATGTGGGGCCAGTGTATGCAGGGGGCATTATACAGTATAGGAGATAATGTGGGACCAGTGTATGCAGGGGACATTTTACAGTATAGGAGGTAATGTGGGGCCAGTGTATGCAGGGGACATTATACAGTATAGGAGATAATGTGGGGCCAGTGTATGCAGGGGACATTATACAGTATAGGAGATAATGTGGGGCCAGTGTATGCAGGGGCCATTATACAGTATAGGAGATAATGTGGGGCCAGTGTATGCAGGGGACATTATACAGTATAGGAGATAATGTGGGACCAGTGTATGCAGGGGACATTTTACAGTATAGGAGGTAATGTGGGGCCAGTGTATGCAGGGGACATTATACAGTATAGGAGATAATGTGGGACCAGTGTATGCAGGGGACATTATACAGTATAGGAGGTAATGTGGGGCCAGTGTATGCAGGGGACATTATACAGTATAGGAGATAATGTGGGGCCAGTGTATGCAGGGGACATTATACAGTATAGGAGATAATGTGGGGCCAGTGTATGCAGGGGCCATTATACAGTATAGGAGATAATGTGGGGCCAGTGTATGCAGGGGACATTATACAGTATAGGAGATAATGTGGGGCCAGTGTATGCAGGGGACATTTTACAGTATAGGAGGTAATGTGGGGCCAGTGTATGCAGGGGACATTATACAGTATAGGAGATAATGTGGGACCAGTGTATGCAGGGGACATTATACAGTATAGGAGGTAATGTGGGGCCAGTGTATGCAGGGGACATTTTACAGTATAGGAGGTAATGTGGGGCCAGTGTATGCAGGGGACATTATACAGTATAGGAGGTAATGTGGGGCCAGTGTATGCAGGGGACATTATACAGTATAGGAGGTAATGTGGGACCAGTGTATGCAGGGGGCATTATACAGTATAGGAGATAATGTGGGGCCAGTGTATGCAGGGGGCATTATACAGTATAGGAGATAATGTGGGACCAGTGTATGCAGGGGACATTTTACAGTATAGGAGGTAATGTGGGGTCAGTGTATGCAGGGAGCATTATACAGTATAGGAGGTAATGTGGGACCAGTGTATGCAGGGGACATTTTACAGTATAGGAGCTAATGTGAGACCAGTGTATGCAGGGGACATTTTACAGTATAGGAGGTAATGTGGGGCCAGTGTATGCAGGGGACATTTTACAGTATAGGAGGTAATGTGGGGCCAGTGTATGCAGGGGACATTATACAGTATAGGAGGTAATGTGGGGCCAGTGTATGCAGGGGTCATTATACAGTATAGGAGGTAATGTGGGGCCAGTGTATGCAGGGGACATTTTACAGTATAGGAGGTAATGTGGGGCCAGTGTATGCAGGGGCCATTATACAGTATAGGAGGTAATGTGGGGCCAGTGTATGCAGGGGACATTTTACAGTATAGGAGGTAATGTGAGACCAGTGTATGCAGGGGTCATTATACAGTATAGGAGGTAATGTGGGGCCAGTGTATGCAGGGGACATTTTACAGTATAGGAGGTAATGTGGGGCCAGTGTATGCAGGGGACATTTTACAGTATAGGAGGTAATGTGGGGCCAGTGTATGCAGGGGCCATTATACAGTATAGGAGGTAATGTGAGACCAGTGTATGCAGGGGACATTATACAGTATAGGAGGTAATGTGGGGCCAGTGTATGCAGGGGACATTTTACAGTATAGGAGGTAATGTGGGGCCAGTGTATGCAGGGGACATTATACAGTATAGGAGGTAATGTGGGGCCAGTGTATGCAGGGGACATTTTACAGTATAGGAGGTAATGTGGGGCCAGTGTATGCAGGGGACATTATACAGTATAGGAGGTAATGTGGGGCCAGTGTATGCAGGGGACATTATACAGTATAGGAGGTAATGTGGGGCCAGTGTATGCAGGGGACATTATACAGTATAGGAGGTAATGTGGGGCCAGTGTATGCAGGGGACATTATACAGTATAGGAGGTAATGTGGGGCCAGTGTATGCAGGGGACATTTTACAGTATAGGAGGTAATGTGGGGCCAGTGTATGCAGGGGTCATTATACAGTATAAGAGGTAATGTGGGACCAGTGTATGCAGGGGACATTTTACAGTATAGGAGGTAATGTGGGGCCAGTGTATGCAGGGGACATTATACAGTATAGGAGGTAATGTGGGACCAGTGTATGCAGGGGACATTATACAGTATAGGAGCTAATGTGAGACCAGTGTATGCAGGGGACATTTTACAGTATAGGAGGTAATGTGGGGCCAGTGTATGCAGGGGACATTTTACAGTATAGGAGATAATGTGGGACCAGTGTATGCAGGGGACATTATACAGTATAGGAGGTAATGTGGGGCCAGTGTATGCAGGGGACATTTTACAGTATAGGAGGTAATGTGGGACCAGTGTATGCAGGGGACATTATACAGTATAGGAGCTAATGTGAGACCAGTGTATGCAGGGGACATTTTACAGTATAGGAGGTAATGTGGGGCCAGTGTATGCAGGGGACATTTTACAGTATAGGAGATAATGTGGGACCAGTGTATGCAGGGGGCATTATACAGTATAGGAGGTAATGTGGGGCCAGTGTATGCAGGGGACATTATACAGTATAGGAGGTAATGTGGGGCCAGTGTATGCAGGGGACATTATACAGTATAGGAGGTAATGTGGGGCCAGTGTATGCAGGGGGCATTATACAGTATAGGAGGTAATGTGGGGCCAGTGTATGCAGGGGGCATTATACAGTATAGGAGGTAATGTGGGGCCAGTGTATGCAGGGGACATTATACAGTATAGGAGGTAATGTGGGGCCAGTGTATGCAGGGGACATTATACAGTATAGGAGGTAATGTGGGGCCAGTGTATGCAGGGGACATTATACAGTATAGGAGGTAATGTGGGGCCAGTGTATGCAGGGGACATTATACAGTATAGGAGGTAATGTGGGGCCAGTGTATGCAGGGGACATTATACAGTATAGGAGGTAATGTGGGGCCAGTGTATGCAGGGGGCATTATACAGTATAGGAGGTAATGTGGGGCCAGTGTATGCAGGGGACATTATACAGTATAGGAGGTAATGTGGGGCCAGTGTATGCAGGGGACATTTTACAGTATAGGAGATAATGTGGGACCAGTGTATGCAGGGGACATTATACAGTATAGGAGGTAATGTGGGGCCAGTGTATGCAGGGGGCATTATACAGTATAGGAGGTAATGTGGGGCCAGTGTATGCAGGGGACATTTTACAGTATAGGAGGTAATGTGGGGCCAGTGTATGCAGGGGGCATTATACAGTATAGGAGGTAATGTGGGGCCAGTGTATGCAGGGGGCATTATACAGTATAGGAGGTAATGTGGGGCCAGTGTATGCAGGGGACATTTTACAGTATAGGAGCTAATGTGAGACCATTGTATGCAGGGGTCATTATACAGTATAGGAGGTAATGTGGGACCAGTGTATGCAGGGGTCATTATACAGTATAGGAGGTAATGTGGGACCAGTGTATGCAGGGGACATTATACAGTATAGGAGGTAATGTGGGGCCAGTGTATGCAGGGGGCATTATACAGTATAGGAGGTAATGTGGGGCCAGTGTATGCAGGGGGCATTATACAGTATAGGAGGTAATGTGGGACCAGTGTATGCAGGGGGCATTATACAGTATAGGAGCTAATGTGGGGCCAGTGTATGCAGGGGACATTATACAGTATAGGAGATAATGTGGAGCCAGTGTATGCAGGGGACATTATACAGTATAGGAGGTAATGTGGAGCCAGTGTATGCAGGGGACATTATACAGTATAGGAGGTAATGTGGGGCCAGTGTATGCAGGGGTCATTATACAGTATAGGAGGTAATGTGGGGCCAGTGTATGCAGGGGACATTATACAGTATAGGAGGTAATGTGGAGCCAGTGTATGCAGGGGACATTATACAGTATAGGAGGTAATGTGGGGCCAGTGTATGCAGGGGTCATTATACAGTATAGGAGGTAATGTGGGACCAGTGTATGCAGGGGTCATTATACAGTATAGGAGGTAATGTGGAGCCAGTGTATGCAGGGGTCATTATACAGTATAGGAGATAATGTGGGGCCAGTGTATGCAGGGGACATTATACAGTATAGGAGGTAATGTGGGGCCAGTGTATGCAGGGGTCATTATACAGTATAGGAGGTAATGTGGGACCAGTGTATGCAGGGGTCATTATACAGTATAGGAGGTAATGTGGGGCCAGTGTATGCAGGGGACATTATACAGTATAGGAGGTAATGTGGGGTCAGTGTATGCAGAGGGCATTATACAGTATAGGAGGTAATGTGGGACCAGTGTATGCAGGGGTCATTATACAGTATAGGAGGTAATGTGGGACCAGTGTATGCAGGGGTCATTATACAGTATAGGAGGTAATGTGGGGCCAGTGTATGCAGGGGACATTATACAGTATAGGAGGTAATGTGGGGACAGTGTATGCAGAGGGCATTATACAGCATAGGAGGTAATGTGGGACCAGTGTATGCAGGGGTCATTATACAGTATAGGAGGTAATGTGGGGCCAGTGTATGCAGGGGACATTATACAGTATAGGAGGTAATGTGGGGCCAGTGTATGCAGGGGACATTATACAGTATAGGAGGTAATGTGGGGTCAGTGTATGCAGAGGGCATTATACAGTATAGGAGGTAATGTGGGGCCAGTGTATGCAGGGGACATTATACAGTATAGGAGCTAATGTGGAGCCAGTGTATGCAGGGGTCATTATACAGTATAGGAGGTAATGTGGGGCCAGTGTATGCAGGGGGCATTATACAGTATAGGAGCTAATGTGGAGCCAGTGTATGCAGGGGTCATTATACAGTATAGGAGGTAATGTGGGGCCAGTGTATGCAGGGGGCATTATACAGTATAGGAGCTAATGTGGAGCCAGTGTATGCAGGGGTCATTATACAGTATAGGAGGTAATGTGGGACCAGTGTATGCAGGGGTCATTATACAGTATAGGAGGTAATGTGGGGCCAGTGTATGCAGGGGTCATTATACAGTATAGGAGGTAATGTGGGGCCAGTGTATGCAGGGGGCATTATACAGTATAGGAGATAATGTGGGACCAGTGTATGCAGGGGGCATTATACAGTATAGGAGATAATGTGGGGCCAGTGTATGCAGGGGACATTATACAGTATAGGAGGTAATGTGGGACCAGTGTATGCAGGGGCCATTATACAGTATAGGAGGTAATGTGGGGCCAGTGTATGCAGGGGACATTATACAGTATAGGAGGTAATGTGGGGCCAGTGTATGCAGGGGTCATTATACAGTATAGGAGGTAATGTGGGACCAGTGTATGCAGGGGACATTATACAGTATAGGAGGTAATGTGGGGCCAGTGTATGCAGGGGTCATTATACAGTATAGGAGGTAATGTGGGACCAGTGTATGCAGGGGACATTATACAGTATAGGAGGTAATGTGGGGCCAGTGTATGCAGGGGTCATTATACAGTATAGGAGGTAATGTGGGACCAGTGTATGCAGGGGACATTATACAGTATAGGAGGTAATGTGGGGCCAGTGTATGCAGGGGGCATTATACAGTATAGGAGCTAATGTGGAGCCAGTGTATGCAGGGGTCATTATACAGTATAGGAGGTAATGTGGGACCAGTGTATGCAGGGGTCATTATACAGTATAGGAGGTAATGTGGGGCCAGTGTATGCAGGGGGCATTATACAGTATAGGAGATAATGTGGGACCAGTGTATGCAGGGGACATTATACAGTATAGGAGGTAATGTGGGACCAGTGTATGCAGGGGCCATTATACAGTATAGGAGGTAATGTGGGGCCAGTGTATGCAGGGGACATTATACAGTATAGGAGGTAATGTGGGGCCAGTGTATGCAGGGGGCATTATACAGTATAGGAGCTAATGTGGAGCCAGTGTATGCAGGGGACATTATACAGTATAGGAGATAATGTGGGACCAGTGTATGCAGGGGCCATTATACAGTATAGGAGGTAATGTGGGGCCAGTGTATGCAGGGGACATTATACAGTATAGGAGGTAATGTGGGACCAGTGTATGCAGGGGCCATTATACAGTATAGGAGGTAATGTGGGGCCAGTGTATGCAGGGGACATTATACAGTATAGGAGGTAATGTGGGGCCAGTGTATGCAGGGGACATTATACAGTATAGGAGGTAATGTGGGGCCAGTGTATGCAGGGGTCATTATACAGTATAGGAGGTAATGTGGGGCCAGTGTATACAGGGGGCATTATACAGTATAGGAGCTAATGTGGAGCCAGTGTATGCAGGGGACATTATACAGTATAGGAGATAATGTGGGACCAGTGTATGCAGGGGCCATTATACAGTATAGGAGGTAATGTGGGGCCAGTGTATGCAGGGGACATTATACAGTATAGGAGGTAATGTGGGACCAGTGTATGCAGGGGCCATTATACAGTATAGGAGGTAATGTGGGGCCAGTGTATGCAGGGGGCATTATACAGTATAGGAGCTAATGTGGAGCCAGTGTATGCAGGGGTCATTATACAGTATAGGAGGTAATGTGGGACCAGTGTATGCAGGGGACATTATACAGTATAGGAGGTAATGTGGGGCCAGTGTATGCAGGGGACATTATACAGTATAGGAGGTAATGTGGGGCCAGTGTATGCAGGGGGCATTATACAGTATAGGAGCTAATGTGGAGCCAGTGTATGCAGGGGACATTATACAGTATAGGAGATAATGTGGGACCAGTGTATGCAGGGGCCATTATACAGTATAGGAGGTAATGTGGGGCCAGTGTATGCAGGGGACATTATACAGTATAGGAGGTAATGTGGGACCAGTGTATGCAGGGGCCATTATACAGTATAGGAGGTAATGTGGGGCCAGTGTATGCAGGGGGCATTATACAGTATAGGAGCTAATGTGGAGCCAGTGTATGCAGGGGTCATTATACAGTATAGGAGGTAATGTGGGACCAGTGTATGCAGGGGACATTATACAGTATAGGAGGTAATGTGGGGCCAGTGTATGCAGGGGGCATTATACAGTATAGGAGCTAATGTGGAGCCAGTGTATGCAGGGGTCATTATACAGTATAGGAGGTAATGTGGGACCAGTGTATGCAGGGGGTATTATACAGTATAGGAGGTAATGTGGGGCCAGTGTATGCAGGGGTCATTATACAGTATAGGAGGTAATGTGGAACCAGTGTATGCAGGGGTCATTATACAGTATAGGAGGTAATGTGGGGCCAGTGTATGCAGGGGGCATTATACAGTATAGGAGATAATGTGGGACCAGTGTATGCAGGGGGCATTATACAGTATAGGAGATAATGTGGGGCCAGTGTATGCAGGGGACATTATACAGTATAGGAGGTAATGTGGGACCAGTGTATGCAGGGGCCATTATACAGTATAGGAGGTAATGTGGGACCAGTGTATGCAGGGGACATTATACAGTATAGGAGGTAATGTGGGGCCAGTGTATGCAGGGGTCATTATACAGTATAGGAGCTAATGTGGGACCAGTGTATGCAGGGGACATTATACAGTATAGGAGATAATGTGGAGCCAGTGTATGCAGGGGTCATTATACAGTATAGGAGGTTATGTGGGACCAGTGTATGCAGGGGTCATTATACAGTATAGGAGGTAATGTGGGGCCAGTGTATGCAGGGGACATTATACAGTATAGGAGGTAATGTGGGGCCAGTGTATGCAGGGGGCATTATACAGTATAGGAGGTAATGTGGGACCAGTGTATGCAGGGGTCATTATACAGTATAGGAGGTAATGTGGGGCCAGTGTATGCAGGGGGCATTATACAGTATAGGAGATAATGTGGGACCAGTGTATGCAGGGGGCATTATACAGTATAGGAGGTAATGTGGGGCCAGTGTATGCAGGGGACATTATACAGTATAGGAGATAATGTGGGACCAGTGTATGCAGGGGGCATTATACAGTATAGGAGGTAATGTGGGACCAGTGTATGCAGGGGACATTATACAGTATAGGAGGTAATGTGGAGCCAGTGTATGCAGGGGTCATTATACAGTATAGGAGCTAATGTGGAGCCAGTGTATGCAGGGGTCATTATACAGTATAGGAGGTAATGTGGGACCAGTGTATGCAGGGGTCATTATACAGTATAGGAGCTAATGTGGGGCCAGTGTATGCAGGGGTCATTATACAGTATAGGAGGTAATGTGGAGCCAGTGTATGCAGGGGTCATTATACAGTATAGGAGGTAATGTGGGGCCAGTGTATGCAGGGGTCATTATACAGTATAGGAGGTAATGTGGAGCCAGTGTATGCAGGGGTCATTATACAGTATAGGAGGTAATGTGGGACCAGTGTATGCAGGGGTCATTATACAGTATAGGAGGTAATGTGGGACCAGTGTATGCAGGGGTCATTATACAGTATAGGAGGTAATGTGGAGCCAGTGTATGCAGGGGTCATTATACAGTATAGGAGGTAATGTGGGACCAGTGTATGCAGGGGTCATTATACAGTATAGGAGGTAATGTGGGGCCAGTGTATGCAGGGGACATTATACAGTATAGGAGGTAATGTGGGGCCAGTGTATGCAGGGGGCATTATACAGTATAGGAGGTAATGTGGGACCAGTGTATGCAGGGGTCATTATACAGTATAGGAGGTAATGTGGGGCCAGTGTATGCAGGGGGCATTATACAGTATAGGAGATAATGTGGGACCAGTGTATGCAGGGGACATTATACAGTATAGGAGGTAATGTGGGACCAGTGTATGCAGGGGCCATTATACAGTATAGGAGGTAATGTGGGGCCAGTGTATGCAGGGGGCATTATACAGTATAGGAGATAATGTGGGACCAGTGTATGCAGGGGACATTATACAGTATAGGAGATAATGTGGGACCAGTGTATGCAGGGGCCATTATACAGTATAGGAGGTAATGTGGGGCCAGTGTATGCAGGGGACATTATACAGTATAGGAGGTAATGTGGGGCCAGTGTATGCAGGGGGCATTATACAGTATAGGAGCAAATGTGGAGCCAGTGTATGCAGGGGTCATTATACAGTATAGGAGGTAATGTGGGACCAGTGTATGCAGGGGTCATTATACAGTATAGGAGGTAATGTGGGGCCAGTGTATGCAGGGGGCATTATACAGTATAGGAGGTAATGTGGGACCAGTGTATGCAGGGGACATTATACAGTATAGGAGGTAATGTGGGACCAGTGTATGCAGGGGACATTATACAGTATAGGAGGTAATGTGGGACCAGTGTATGCAGGGGTCATTATACAGTATAGGAGGTAATGTGGGGCCAGTGTATGCAGGGGTCATTATACAGTATAGGAGGTAATGTGGGGCCAGTGTATGCAGGGGACATTATACAGTATAGGAGGTAATGTGGGACCAGTGTATGCAGGGGACATTATACAGTATAGGAGGTAATGTGGGGCCAGTGTATGCAGGGGACATTATACAGTATAGGAGGTAATGTGGGGCCAGTGTATGCAGGGGCCATTATACAGTATAGGAGGTAATGTGGGACCAGTGTATGCAGGGGCCATTATACAGTATAGGAGGTAATGTGGGACCAGTGTATGCAGGGGACATTATACAGTATAGGAGGTAATGTGGGACCAGTGTATGCAGGGGCCATTATACAGTATAGGAGGTAATGTGGGACCAGTGTATGCAGGGGTCATTATACAGTATAGGAGGTAATGTGGGACCAGTGTATGCAGGGGTCATTATACAGTATAGGAGGTAATGTGGGACCAGTGTATGCAGGGGCCATTATACAGTATAGGAGGTAATGTGGGGCCAGTGTATGCAGGGGACATTATACAGTATAGGAGGTAATGTGGGACCAGTGTATGCAGGGGCCATTATACAGTATAGGAGGTAATGTGGGACCAGTGTATGCAGGGGTCATTATACAGTATAGGAGGTAATGTGGGACCAGTGTATGCAGGGGTCATTATACAGTATAGGAGGTAATGTGGGACCAGTGTATGCAGGGGACATTATACAGTATAGGAGGTAATGTGGGACCAGTGTATGCAGGGGTCATTATACAGTATAGGAGGTAATGTGGGACCAGTGTATGCAGGGGGCATTATACAGTATAGGAGGTAATGTGGGGCCAGTGTATGCAGGGGTCATTATACAGTATAGGAGGTAATGTGGGACCAGTGTATGCAGGGGCCATTATACAGTATAGGAGGTAATGTGGGACCAGTGTATGCAGGGGCCATTATACAGTATAGGAGGTAATGTGGGACCAGTGTATGCAGGGGCCATTATACAGTATAGGAGGTAATGTGGGACCAGTGTATGCAGGGGTCATTATACAGTATAGGAGGTAATGTGGGACCAGTGTATGCAGGGGCCATTATACAGTATAGGAGGTAATGTGGGACCAGTGTATGCAGGGGCCATTATACAGTATAGGAGGTAATGTGGGACCAGTGTATGCAGGAGGCATTATACAGTATAGGAGGTAATGTGGGACCAGTGTATGCAGGGGCCATTATACAGTATAGGAGGTAATGTGGGACCAGTGTATGCAGGGGTCATTATACAGTATAGGAGGTAATGTGGGACCAGTGTATGCAGGGGTCATTATACAGTATAGGAGGTAATGTGGGACCAGTGTATGCAGGGGTCATTATACAGTATAGGAGGTAATGTGGGACCAGTGTATGCAGGGGACATTATACAGTATAGGAGGTAATGTGGGACCAGTGTATGCAGGGGTCATTATACAGTATAGGAGGTAATGTGGGACCAGTGTATGCAGGGGGCATTATACAGTATAGGAGGTAATGTGGGGCCAGTGTATGCAGGGGTCATTATACAGTATAGGAGGTAATGTGGGACCAGTGTATGCAGGGGTCATTATACAGTATAGGAGGTAATGTGGGACCAGTGTATGCAGGGGCCATTATACAGTATAGGAGGTAATGTGGGGCCAGTGTATGCAGGGGCCATTATACAGTATAGGAGGTAATGTGGGACCAGTGTATGCAGGGGCCATTATACAGTATAGGAGGTAATGTGGGACCAGTGTATGCAGGGGCCATTATACAGTATAGGAGGTAATGTGGGGCCAGTGTATGCAGGGGACATTATACAGTATAGGAGATAATGTGGGACCAGTGTATGCAGGGGTCATTATACAGTATAGGAGGTAATGTGGGACCAGTGTATGCAGGGGTCATTATACAGTATAGGAGGTAATGTGGGACCAGTGTATGCAGGGGACATTATACAGTATAGGAGGTAATGTGGGACCAGTGTATGCAGGGGTCATTATACAGTATAGGAGGTAATGTGGGGCCAGTGTATGCAGGGGTCATTATACAGTATAGGAGGTAATGTGGGACCAGTGTATGCAGGGGTCATTATACAGTATAGGAGGTAATGTGGGACCAGTGTATGCAGGGGGCATTATACAGTATAGGAGGTAATGTGGGGCCAGTGTATGCAGGGGTCATTATACAGTATAGGAGGTAATGTGGGACCAGTGTATGCAGGGGTCATTATACAGTATAGGAGGTAATGTGGGACCAGTGTATGCAGGGGACATTATACAGTATAGGAGGTAATGTGGGGCCAGTGTATGCAGGGGACATTATACAGTATAGGAGGTAATGTGGGACCAGTGTATGCAGGAGGCATTATACAGTATAGGAGGTAATGTGGGGCCAGTGTATGCAGGGGACATTATACAGTATAGGAAGTAATGTGGGGCCAGTGTATACAGGGGTCATTATACAGTATAGGAGGTAATGTGGGACCAGTGTATGCAGGGGTCATTATACAGTATAGGAGGTAATGTGGGACCAGTGTATGCAGGGGACATTATACAGTATAGGAGGTAATGTTGGACCAGTGTATGCAGGGGGCATTATACAGTATAGGAGGTAATGTGGGGCCAGTGTATGCAGGGGACATTATACAGTATAGGAGGTAATGTGGGGCCAGTGTATGCAGGGGACATTATACAGTATAGGAGGTAATGTGGGGCCAGTGTATGCAGGGGACATTATACAGTATAGGAAGTAATGTGGGGCCAGTGTATACAGGGGTCATTATACAGTATAGGAGATAATGTGGGACCAGTGTATGCAGGGGTCATTATACAGTATAGGAGGTAATGTGGGACCAGTGTATGCAGGGGACATTATACAGTATAGGAGGTAATGTTGGACCAGTGTATGCAGGGGGCATTATACAGTATAGGAGGTAATGTGGGACCAGTGTATGCAGGGGCCATTATACAGTATAGGAGGTAATGTGGGACCAGTGTATGCAGGGGTCATTATACAGTATAGGAGGTAATGTGGGACCAGTGTATGCAGGGGACATTATACAGTATAGGAGGTAATGTGGGGCCAGTGTATGCAGGGGCCATTATACAGTATAGGAGGTAATGTGGGGCCAGTGTATGCAGGGGGCATTATACAGTATAGGAGGTAATGTGGGACCAGTGTATGCAGGGGGCATTATACAGTATAGGAGGTAATGTTGGACCAGTGTATGCAGGGGGCATTATACAGTATAGGAGGTAATGTGGGACCAGTGTATGCAGGGGCCATTATACAGTATAGGAGGTAATGTGGGACCAGTGTATGCAGGGGCCATTATACAGTATAGGAGGTAATGTGGGACCAGTGTATGCAGGGGCCATTATACAGTATAGGAGGTAATGTGGGGCCAGTGTATACAGGGGCCATTATACAGTATAGGAGGTAATGTGGGGCCAGTGTATGCAGGGGGCATTATACAGTATAGGAGGTAATGTGGGGCCAGTGTATGCAGGGGACATTATACAGTATAGGAGGTAATGTTGGACCAGTGTATGCAGGGGGCATTATACAGTATAGGAGGTAATGTGGGACCAGTGTATGCAGGGGTCATTATACAGTATAGGAGGTAATGTGGGACCAGTGTATGCAGGGGACATTATACAGTATAGGAGGTAATGTGGGGCCAGTGTATGCAGGGGGCATTATACAGTATAGGAGGTAATGTTGGACCAGTGTATGCAGGGGGCATTATACAGTATAGGAGTTAATGTGGGACCAGTGTATGCAGGGGTCATTATACAGTATAGGAGGTAATGTGGGGCCAGTGTATGCAGGGGACATTATACAGTATAGGAGGTAATGTGGGGCCAGTGTATGCAGGGGTCATTATACAGTATAGGAGGTAATGTGGGACCAGTGTATGCAGGGATCATTATACAGTATAGGAGGTAATGTGGGGCCAGTGTATGCAGGGGTCATTATACAGTATAGGAGGTAATGTGGGACCAGTGTATGCAGGGGACATTATACAGTATAGGAGGTAATGTGGGGCCAGTGTATGCAGGGGACATTATACAGTATAGGAGGTAATGTGGGGTCAGTGTATGCAGGGGTCATTATACAGTATAGGAGGTAATGTGGGGCCAGTGTATGCAGGGGTCATTATACAGTATAGGAGGTAATGTGGGGCCAGTGTATGCAGGGGACATTATACAGTATAGGAGGTAATGTGGGGTCAGTGTATGCAGGGGTCATTATACAGTATAGGAGGTAATGTGGGGCCAGTGTATGCAGAGGGCATTATACAGTATAGGAGGTAATGTGGGACCAGTGTATGCAGGGGTCATTATACAGTATAGGAGGTAATGTGGGACCAGTGTATGCAGGGGTCATTATACAGTATAGGAGGTAATGTGGGGCCAGTGTATGCAGGGGACATTATACAGTATAGGAGGTAATGTGGGGTCAGTGTATGCAGAGGGCATTATACAGTATAGGAGGTAATGTGGGACCAGTGTATGCAGGGGTCATTATACAGTATAGGAGGTAATGTGGGACCAGTGTATGCAGGGGTCATTATACAGTATAGGAGGTAATGTGGGGCCAGTGTATGCAGGGGACATTATACAGTATAGGAGGTAATGTGGGGTCAGTGTATGCAGAGGGCATTATACAGTATAGGAGGTAATGTGGGGCCAGTGTATGCAGGGGGCATTATACAGTATAGGAGATAATGTGGGGCCAGTGCATGCAGGGGGCATTATACAGTATAGGAGGTAATGTGGGACCAGTGTATGCAGGGGGCATTATACAGTATAGGAGGTAATGTGGGGCCTGTGTATACAGGGGGCATTATACAGTATAGGAGGTAATGTGGGACCAGTGTATGCAGGGGACATTATACAGTATAGGAGGTAATGTGGGGCCAGTGTATGCAGGGGACATTATACAGTATAGGAGATAATGTGGGGCCAGTGTATGCAGGGGCCATTATACAGTATAGGAGGTAATGTTGGACCAGTGTATGCAGGGGGCATTATACAGTATAGGAGGTAATGTGGGACCAGTGTATGCAGGGGCCATTATACAGTATAGGAGGTAATGTGAGACCAGTGTATGCAGGGGCCATTATACAGTATAGGAGGTAATGTTGGACCAGTGTATGCAGGGGGCATTATACAGTATAGGAGGTAATGTGGGACCAGTGTATGCAGGGGGCATTATACAGTATAGGAGGTAATGTGGGACCAGTGTATGCAGGGGGCATTATACAGTATAGGAGGTAATGTGGGGCCAGTGTATGCAGGGGGCATTATACAGTATAGGAGGTAATGTGGGACCAGTGTATGCAGGGGACATTATACAGTATAGGAGGTAATGTGGGGCCAGTGTATGCAGGGGGCATTATACAGTATAGGAGGTAATGTGGGACCAGTGTATGCAGGGGACATTATACAGTATAGGAGGTAATGTGGGGCCAGTGTATGCAGGGGGCATTATACAGTATAGGAGGTAATGTGGGACCAGTGTATGCAGGGGACATTATACAGTATAGGAGGTAATGTGGGGCCAGTGTATGCAGGGGGCATTATACAGTATAGGAGGTAATGTGGGGCCAGTGTATACAGGGGGCATTATACAGTATAGGAGGTAATGTGGGACCAGTGTATGCAGGGGACATTATACAGTATAGGAGGTAATGTGGGACCAGTGTATGCAGGGGGCATTATACAGTATAGGAGGTAATGTGGGGCCAGTGTATACAGGGGGCATTATACAGTATAGGAGGTAATGTGGGACCAGTGTATGCAGGGGACATTATACAGTATAGGAGGTAATGTGGGGCCAGTGTATGCAGGGGACATTATACAGTATAGGAGATAATGTGGGGCCAGTGTATGCAGGGGCCATTATACAGTATAGGAGGTAATGTTGGACCAGTGTATGCAGGGGCCATTATACAGTATAGGAGGTAATGTGGGGCCAGTGTATGCAGGGGGCATTATACAGTATAGGAGGTAATGTGGGGCCAGTGTATGCAGGGGACATTATACAGTATAGGAGGTAATGTGGGGCCAGTGTATACAGGGGGCATTATACAGTATAGGAGGTAATGTTGGACCAGTGTATGCAGGGGGCATTATACAGTATAGGAGGTAATGTTGGACCAGTGTATGCAGGGGCCATTATACAGTATAGGAGGTAATGTGAGACCAGTGTATGGAGGGGTCATTATACAGTATAGGAGGTAATGTGGGGCCAGTGTATGCAGGGGGCATTATACAGTATAGGAGGTAATGTGGGGCCAGTGTATGCAGGGGACATTATACAGTATAGGAGGTAATGTGGGGCCAGTGTATACAGGGGGCATTATACAGTATAGGAGGTAATGTGGGACCAGTGTATGCAGGGGACATTATACAGTATAGGAGGTAATGTGGGGCCAGTGTATGCAGGGGTCATTATACAGTATAGGAGGTAATGTGGGACCAGTGTATGCAGGGGACATTATACAGTATAGGAGGTAATGTGGGACCAGTGTATGCAGGGGTCATTATACAGTATAGGAGGTAATGTGGGGCCAGTGTATGCAGGGGTCATTATACAGTATAGGAGATAATGTGGGGCCAGTGTATGCAGGGGGCATTATACAGTATAGGAGGTAATGTGGGGCCAGTGTATGCAGGGGTCATTATACAGTATAGGAGCTAATGTGGGACCAGTGTATGCAGGGGGCATTATACAGTATAGGAGATAATGTGGGGCCAGTGTATGCAGGGGGCATTATACAGTATAGGAGGTAATGTGGGGCCAGTGTATGCAGGGGACATTATACAGTATAGGAGGTAATGTGGGACCAGTGTATGCAGGGGACATTATACAGTATAGGAGGTAATGTGGGACCAGTGTATGCAGGGGACATTATACAGTATAGGAGGTAATGTGGGGCCAGTGTATGCAGGGGGCATTATACAGTATAGGAGGTAATGTGGGGCCAGTGTATGCAGGGGACATTATACAGTATAGGAGGTAATGTGGGGCCAGTGTATGCAGGGGACATTATACAGTATAGGAGGTAATGTGGGACCAGTGTATGCAGGGGTCATTATACAGTATAGGAGGTAATGTGGGGCCAGTGTATGCAGGGGACATTATACAGTATAGGAGGTAATGTGGGGCCAGTGTATGCAGGGGGCATTATACAGTATAGGAGGTAATGTGGGACCAGTGTATGCAGGGGTCATTATACAGTATAGGAGGTAATGTGGGGCCAGTGTATGCAGGGGGCATTATACAGTATAGGAGATAATGTGGGGCCAGTGTATGCAGGGGACATTATACAGTATAGGAGGTAATGTGAGACCAGTGTATGCAGGGGACATTATACAGTATAGGAGATAATGTGAGACCAGTGTATGCAGGGGACATTATACAGTATAGGAGATAATGTGGGGCCAGTGTATGCAGGGGACATTATACAGTATAGGAGGTAATGTGGGGCCAGTGTATGCAGGGGTCATTATACAGTATAGGAGGTAATGTGAGACCAGTGTATGCAGGGGGCATTATACAGTATAGGAGATAATGTGAGACCAGTGTATGCAGGGGACATTATACAGTATAGGAGATAATGTGGGGCCAGTGTATGCAGGGGACATTATACAGTATAGGAGGTAATGTGGGGCCAGTGTATGCAGGGGTCATTATACAGTATAGGAGGTAATGTGGGACCAGTGTATGCAGAGGGCATTATACAGTATAGGAGGTAATGTGGGACCAGTGTATGCAGGGGACATTATACAGTATAGGAGATAATGTGGGGCCAGTGTATGCAGGGGACATTATACAGTATAGGAGGTAATGTGGGGCCAGTGTATGCAGGGGTCATTATACAGTATAGGAGATAATGTGGGGCCAGTGTATGCAGGGGACATTATACAGTATAGGAGGTAATGTGGGGCCAGTGTATGCAGAGGGCATTATACAGTATAGGAGATAATGTGGGGCCAGTGTATGCAGGGGACATTATACAGTATAGGAGATAATGTGGGGCCAGTGTATGCAGGGGACATTATACAGTATAGGAGGTAATGTGGGGCCAGTGTATGCAGGGGTCATTATACAGTATAGGAGATAATGTGGGGCCAGTGTATGCAGGGGTCATTATACAGTATAGGAGGTAATGTGGGACCAGTGTATGCAGGGGACATTATACAGTATAGGAGGTAATGTGGGGCCAGTGTATGCAGGGGTCATTATACAGTATAGGAGGTAATGTGGGGCCAGTGTATGCAGGGGACATTATACAGTATAGGAGATAATGTGGGGCCAGTGTATGCAGGGGGCATTATACAGTATAGGAGGTAATGTGGGGCCAGTGTATGCAGGGGTCATTATACAGTATAGGAGGTAATGTGGGACCAGTGTATGCAGGGGACATTATACAGTATAGGAGCTAATGTGGGGCCAGTGTATGCAGGGGTCATTATACAGTATAGGAGATAATGTGGGGCCAGTGTATGCAGGGGACATTATACAGTATAGGAGATAATGTGGGGCCAGTGTATGCAGGGGACATTATACAGTATAGGAGGTAATGTGGGGCCAGTGTATGCAGGGGCCATTATACAGTATAGGAGGTAATGTGGGACCAGTGTATGCAGGGGTCATTATACAGTATAGGAGGTAATGTGGGACCAGTGTATGCAGGGGACATTATACAGTATAGGAGCTAATGTGGGGCCAGTGTATGCAGGGGTCATTATACAGTATAGGAGGTAATGTGGGGCCAGTGTATGCAGGGGACATTATACAGTATAGGAGATAATGTGGGGCCAGTGTATGCAGGGGGCATTATACAGTATAGGAGGTAATGTGGGGCCAGTGTATGCAGGGGACATTATACAGTATAGGAGATAATGTGGGGCCAGTGTATGCAGGGGTCATTATACAGTATGGGAGCCAATGTAGGACCAGTGTATGCAGGGGTCATTATACAGTATAGGAGATAATGTGAGACCAGTGTATGCAGGGGGCATTATACAGTATAGGAGGTAATGTGGGGTCAGTGTATGCAGGGGGCATTATACAGTATAGGAGATAATGTGGGACCAGTGTATGCAGGGGGCATTATACAGTATAGGAGGTAATGTGGGGCCAGTGTATGCAGGGGGCATTATACAGTATGGGAGCCAATGTAGGACCAGTGTATGCAGGGGGCATTATACAGTATAGGAGGTAATGTGGGGCCAGTGTATGCAGGGGTCATTATACAGTATAGGAGATAATGTGGGACCAGTGTATGCAGGGGACATTATACAGTATAGGAGATAATGTGGGACCAGTGTATGCAGGGGACATTATACAGTATAGGAGATAATGTGGGACCAGTGTATGCAGGGGGCATTATACAGTATAGGAGGTAATGTGGGACCAGTGTATGCAGGGGTAATTATACAGTATAGGAGGTAATGTGGGACCAGTGTATGCAGGGGGCATTATACAGTATAGGAGCTAATGTGGGGCCAGTGTATGCAGGGGACATTATACAGTATAGGAGGTAATGTGTGACCAGTGTATGCAGGGGGCATTATACAGTATAGGAGCTAATGTGGGGCCAGTGTATGCAGGGGACATTATACAGTATAGGAGATAATGTGTGACCAGTGTATGCAGGGGGCATTATACAGTATAGGAGGTAATGTGGGGCCAGTGTATGCAGGGGCCATTATACAGTATAGGAGGTAATGTGGGACCAGTGTATGCAGGGGTCATTATACAGTATAGGAGCTAATGTGGGGCCAGTGTATGCAGGGGCCATTATACAGTATAGGAGGTAATGTGGGGCCAGTGTATGCAGGGGCCATTATACAGTATAGGAGGTAATGTGGGACCAGTGTATGCAGGGGGCATTATACAGTATAGGAGCTAATGTGGGGCCAGTGTATGCAGGGGGCATTATACAGTATAGGAGGTAATGTGGGGCCAGTGTATGCAGGGGCCATTATACAGTATAGGAGGTAATGTGGGACCAGTGTATGCAGGGGGCATTATACAGTATAGGAGCTAATGTGGGGCCAGTGTATGCAGGGGGCATTATACAGTATAGGAGATAATGTGTGACCAGTGTATGCAGGGGGCATTATACAGTATAGGAGGTAATGTGGGGCCAGTGTATGCAGGGGCCATTATACAGTATAGGAGGTAATGTGGGACCAGTGTATGCAGGGGGCATTATACAGTATAGGAGGTAATGTGGGGCCAGTGTATGCAGGGGGCATTATACAGTATAGGAGGTAATGTGGGGCCAGTGTATGCAGGGGACATTATACAGTATAGGAGGTAATGTGGGACCAGTGTATGCAGGGGACATTATACAGTATAGGAGGTAATGTGGGACCAGTGTATGCAGGGGGCATTATACAGTATAGGAGATAATGTGGGACCAGTGTATGCAGGGGACATTATACAGTATAGGAGGTAATGTGGGGCCAGTGTATGCAGGGGCCATTATACAGTATAGGAGATAATGTGTCACCAGTGTATGCAGGGGGCATTATACAGTATAGGAGGTAATGTGGGACCAGTGTATGCAGGGGTCATTATACATTATAGGAGGTAATGTGGGGCCAGTGTATGCAGGGGACATTATACAGTATAGGAGGTAATGTGGGACCAGTGTATGCAGGGGCCATTATACAGTATAGGAGATAATGTGTCACCAGTGTATGCAGGGGGCATTATACAGTATAGGAGGTAATGTGGGACCAGTGTATGCAGGGGACATTATACAGTATAGGAGGTAATGTGGGACCAGTGTATGCAGGGGCCATTATACAGTATAGGAGATAATGTGTCACCAGTGTATGCAGGGGGCATTATACAGTATAGGAGGTAATGTGGGACCAGTGTATGCAGGGGCCATTATACAGTATAGGAGATAATGTGTCACCAGTGTATGCAGGGGACATTATACATTATAGGAGGTAATGTGGGACCAGTGTATGCAGGGGCCATTATACAGTATAGGAGATAATGTGTCACCAGTGTATGCAGGGGGCATTATACAGTATAGGAGGTAATGTGGGACCAGTGTATGCAGGGGTCATTATACAGTATAGGAGATAATGTGGGGCCAGTGTATGCAGGGGTAATTATACATTATAGGAGGTAATGTGGGGCCAGTGTATGCAGGGGACATTATACAGTATAGGAGGTAATGTGGGACCAGTGTATGCAGGGGGCATTATACAGTATAGGAGATAATGTGTGACCAGTGTATGCAGGGGGCATTATACAGTATAGGAGGTAATGTGGGACCAGTGTATGCAGGGGACATTATACAGTATAGGAGGTAATGTGGGACCAGTGTATGCAGGGGCCATTATACAGTATAGGAGATAATGTGTCACCAGTGTATGCAGGGGGCATTATACAGTATAGGAGGTAATGTGGGACCAGTGTATGCAGGGGTCATTATACAGTATAGGAGATAATGTGGGGCCAGTGTATGCAGGGGTAATTATACATTATAGGAGGTAATGTGGGGCCAGTGTATGCAGGGGACATTATACAGTATAGGAGGTAATGTGGGACCAGTGTATGCAGGGGGCATTATACAGTATAGGAGATAATGTGTGACCAGTGTATGCAGGGGGCATTATACAGTATAGGAGGTAATGTGGGACCAGTGTATGCAGGGGGCATTATACAGTATAGGAGGTAATGTGTGACCAGTGTATGCAGGGGGCATTATACAGTATAGGAGGTAATGTGGGACCAGTGTATGCAGGGGTCATTATACAGTATAGGAGATAATGTGGGGCCAGTGTATGCAGGGGGCATTATACAGTATAGGAGGTAATGTGGGGCCAGTGTATGCAGGGGGCATTATACAGTATAGGAGGTAATGTGGGACCAGTGTATGCAGGGGACATTATACAGTATAGGAGATAATGTGGGACCAGTGTATGCAGGGGTAATTATACAGTATAGGAGGTAATGTGGGGCCAGTGTATGCAGGGGTCATTATACAGTATAGGAGGTAATGTGGGGCCAGTGTATGCAGGGGGCATTATACAGTATAGGAGATAATGTGGGACCAGTGTATGCAGGGGACATTATACAGTATAGGAGATAATGTGGGACCAGTGTATGCAGGGGTAATTATACAGTATAGGAGGTAATGTGGGGCCAGTGTATGCAGGGGTCATTATACAGTATAGGAGATAATGTGGGACCAGTGTATGCAGGGGTAATTATACAGTATAGGAGGTAATGTGGGACCAGTGTATGCAGGGGTCATTATACAGTATAGGAGATAATGTGGGGCCAGTGTATGCAGGGGGCATTATACAGTATAGGAGATAATGTGGGACCAGTGTATGCAGGGGTAATTATACAGTATAGGAGGTAATGTGGGGCCAGTGTATGCAGGGGTCATTATACAGTATAGGAGGTAATGTGGGGCCAGTGTATGCAGGGGGCATTATACAGTATAGGAGATAATGTGGGACCAGTGTATGCAGGGGACATTATACAGTATAGGAGATAATGTGGGACCAGTGTATGCAGGGGTAATTATACAGTATAGGAGGTAATGTGGGACCAGTGTATGCAGGGGTCATTATACAGTATAGGAGATAATGTGGGGCCAGTGTATGCAGGGGGCATTATACAGTATAGGAGGTAATGTGGGGCCAGTGTATGCAGGGGGCATTATACAGTATAGGAGATAATGTGGGGCCAGTGTATGCAGGGAGCATTATACAGTATAGGAGGTAATGTGGGGCCAGTGTATGCAGGGGTCATTATACAGTATAGGAGATAATGTGGGGCCAGTGTATGCAGGGGGCATTATACAGTATAGGAGGTAATGTGGGGCCAGTGTATGCAGGGGACATTATACAGTATAGGAGATAATGTGGGGCCAGTGTATGTAGGGGGCATTATACAGTATAGGAGGTAATGTGGGGCCAGTGTATGCAGGGGCCATTATACAGTATAGGAGGTAATGTGGGGCCAGTGTATGCAGGGGACATTATACAGTATAGGAGATAATGTGAGACCAGTGTATGCAGGGGGCATTATACAGTATAGGAGGTAATGTGGGGCCAGTGTATGCAGGGACCATTATACAGTATAGGAGGTAATGTGGGGCCAGTGTATGCAGGGACCATTATACAGTATAGGAGGTAATGTGGGGCCAGTGTATGCAGGGGGCATTATACAGTATAGGAGATAATGTGTGACCAGTGTATGCAGGGGGCATTATACAGTATAGGAGGTAATGTGGGACCAGTGTATGCAGGGGACATTATACAGTATAGGAGGTAATGTGGGGCCAGTGTATGCAGGGGGCATTATACAGTATAGGAGATAATGTGTGACCAGTGTATGCAGGGATCATTATACAGTATAGGAGATAATGTGGGGCCAGTGTATGCAGGGGGCATTATACAGTATAGGAGATAATGTGGGACCAGTGTATGCAGGGGGCATTATACAGTATAGGAGATAATGTGGGACCAGTGTATGCAGGGGGCATTATACAGTATAGGAGGTAATGTGGGACCAGTGTATGCAGGGGTCATTATACAGTATAGGAGATAATGTGGGGCCAGTGTATGCAGGGGGCATTATACAGTATAGGAGGTAATGTGGGGCCAGTGTATGCAGGGGGCATTATACAGTATAGGAGGTAATGTGGGACCAGTGTATGCAGGGAGCATTATACAGTATAGGAGGTAATGTGGGGCCAGTGTATGCAGGGACCATTATACAGTATAGGAGATAATGTGGGACCAGTGTATGCAGGGGGCATTATACAGTATAGGAGGTAATGTGGGACCAGTGTATGCAGGGGTCATTATACAGTATAGGAGATAATGTGGGGCCAGTGTATGCAGGGGGCATTATACAGTATAGGAGGTAATGTGGGGCCAGTGTATGCAGGGGGCATTATACAGTATAGGAGGTAATGTGGGACCAGTGTATGCAGGGAGCATTATACAGTATAGGAGGTAATGTGGGGCCAGTGTATGCAGGGACCATTATACAGTATAGGAGGTAATGTGGGGCCAGTGTATGCAGGGGGCATTATACAGTATAGGAGATAATGTGTGACCAGTGTATGCAGGGGGCATTATACAGTATAGGAGGTAATGTGGGACCAGTGTATGCAGGGGTCATTATACAGTATAGGAGATAATGTGGGGCCAGTGTATGCAGGGGGCATTATACAGTATAGGAGGTAATGTGGGGCCAGTGTATGCAGGGGGCATTATACAGTATAGGAGGTAATGTGGGGCCAGTGTATGCAGGGAGCATTATACAGTATAGGAGGTAATGTGGGGCCAGTGTATGCAGGGACCATTATACAGTATAGGAGGTAATGTGGGGCCAGTGTATGCAGGGGGCATTATACAGTATAGGAGATAATGTGTGACCAGTGTATGCAGGGGCCATTATACAGTATAGGAGGTAATGTGGGGCCAGTGTATGCAGGGGGCATTATACAGTATAGGAGGTAATGTGGGACCAGTGTATGCAGGGGTCATTATACAGTATAGGAGATAATGTGGGGCCAGTGTATGCAGGGGGCATTATACAGTATAGGAGGTAATGTGGGGCCAGTGTATGCAGGGGGCATTATACAGTATAGGAGGTAATGTGGGACCAGTGTATGCAGGGGTAATTATACAGTATAGGAGGTAATGTGGGGCCAGTGTATGCAGGGGACATTATACAGTATAGGAGATAATGTGGGACCAGTGTATGCAGGGGTAATTATACAGTATAGGAGGTAATGTGGGGCCAGTGTATGCAGGGGACATTATACAGTATAGGAGGTAATGTGGGACCAGTGTATGCAGGGGTCATTATACAGTATAGGAGATAATGTGGGACCAGTGTATGCAGGGGGCATTATACAGTATGGGAGCTAATGTGGGGCCAGTGTATGCAGGGGGCATTATACAGTATAGGAGGTAATGTGGGACCAGTGTATGCAGGGGTCATTATACAGTATAGGAGATAATGTGGGACCAGTGTATGCAGGGGGCATTATACAGTATAGGAGGTAATGTGGGGCCAGTGTATGCAGGGGGCATTATACAGTATAGGAGGTAATGTGGGACCAGTGTATGCAGTGGTCATTATACAGTATAGGAGGTAATGTGGGGCCAGTGTATGCAGGGGGCATTATACAGTATAGGAGGTAATGTGGGACCAGTGTATGCAGGGGTCATTATACAGTATAGGAGATAATGTGGGGCCAGTGTATGCAGGGGGCATTATACAGTATGGGAGCCAATGTAGGGGGCATTATACAGTGCAGTGTAAAGGCTACTGTGGGGGCCATCATACAGTATGGGGGCCTATACACAGTGAGGGACCTACTGTGGGGTCTGTGATAAGCTGGGGGTTAAATCCAGTATGGGAGCTATTGTTCGGGCACAATGGTGGCATTACTATGTGAGGCCGGTAGAGGAGCTCGGCTCTAGCGCCACACAGCAGGTACAGTAGTAGGGACACACACGGCAGCAGCGGCTCAGTATTGGGTGAGTAGTTTGGTTGGAGATAGATGTGTACTGGGCTGGAAATGTGAGAAGTCCGAGGTGTCCTTTCTGTAATCTCTGCAGATGAGTCCTGGCTGGAGAAGTCGTCATGTCGGTCTGAGTAAGATGCAAAAGTGAACAATTTTCAGAAAGATCGTCACCTGTAAGTTATCATCTGTTGCTGTAGAGTACACTCGTGTATATTCTGCAGGACTGCCATCTAGCACTACGAGGTCACCATATGGCGGTAATATCAGTCTTGTTTTTTGTACAGAGCTGTCATCTGCTGAGGTTCCCCTATACTCACCACTAGAGTGTGCCAACCTGAGTTGTAATCAGGGTTACCGGTTAGGGGCCACTCAGATTTTTCGCCCCCCCTAAGCTGAACCCCTAGCTGCGCCTCTGATTATAAATCATGATACACGTCACTAATTTATAGTGTCACATTTTATTATACATTTATGATCATTTTTATTATTTTTATTTTTTTGCACATTCTTTTTGCAATTTTTACAACTGCATACTGCTAGATGTATGTACGTCCTATAGGGGTAGTATTGCCCATATTTCTGATACAATTTCTTCAATATATGTATAAAAGATCGTTATATTCCATATATTGATATCTGTTTTAATACCTGATTTTATCTGATTGTAATAATAAACATTATACTCTATTTTGGGACTTTATTATTGTTTTTAGTTTAATACTAATAAACATTTTTCTTTTAATTGGTGTTCTATGCATTTTCCTGTTTAAGTGCCCTGTAATTACTGCCAATCGCTCCCACTACTCTATAAAGCCAGTTCTGTTCATTCTTTTTGTCTTTCAAACTCCGCTTTTTATTTATTCTTTTATTTATACATTTTGCCCATGCATGTTGACCCTGAACCATGAGCACGCAGGGCTGTCACTTTCTTACTCCCGCTGTATTACAATCACCAGGGCATGCGGGGGGTTAATTGGGCTAGGCACCGAAGGTATTTACAGGGGCTGCACCTTGAGCACAGCACCCTGATGAAGAAGGCTGTCCTTGCCTTTGAAACGCGTCGGTCTGTTCTTGGTCCTCGCGCCGCTCCGTAGCTGTGGCATCACACGCTGAGCTGCCTCTCGGCTGCTGTTGCTTAGCGGGTATCCAGGGACTCTTCCGGCCAGAGCCTCCCCTGGCTCTACCCAGCTTGTTCAGCTTCACCGCTATCCGCCTGCCCCATGCGCTACTCTTCGACAAGGCAGGCTAAAGCCCTGTGAACGGCAGCATTGCCACATCGCTGCCTCAGAGCAGGACCCAGCAACTTTACAGCACCTCCTCTCTGTACATCCACCGCGGGGGTCCCCTGTACATCCTGCATCTCGGTGGCTGCAATGTCACCTCTGCCTATCTAGTCCATTATCTATGTGTCTTAATGCAGGCGAGGTGTCAAATGCGGTTTATTGCCTGTATGTTTTATGCATGGGGGAGTGTGCATTCTCTCGCCTTGCTTATCAATTCCCTCATCATCACTATCAGTAGTGTTATTACTAGTATTATTGCTTCCCATTGTGTCCCATTCATTGTCTGGTGATTAGTTCCTAAGTGTACCTACTGGTGTGCTTGTTTATGGGGCTGTCTGCTCCTTGTACCCCTGCATTTTGACACCCTATAACTCTGTGTCTTCATGTATGTGTGACTGAGCATCACGGGTATCATGTACCCTACGTCACTCAGCAGGAACGATTAGCACCTCTATTACTGTATCACTGTGGTTCTTTCTATATTATTGCTCATTAGTTAACAGCTTACACCCCCGTGGGGGCTTTTCACCCCTCTTTCAAGTTAGGGTGGCCGTTTTTTAGTACTTTGGGGTGTCCTTGAGCGCGGGTCATATTTTCGTTTCTGTTACTTTATTCCAGTCTGGGTTGACACCTACCCTCACTTGACCTCAGCAGCTTAGTACATAGCCCCATCCTCTGTTAAGTATGCGCTGGTGTGTTTTTTGATTATTCTCACCTTTTTTTTTTTTTTTACATTTTCTAGTATTTAAGATGTACTATTTTAATGGTTTTTATACAGGCGGTCCACATTCTACTTCGATGTTCTAAAATGTTCATTCATAGATCAGCTGGACACGATCGTGCGGGAGCGAGGAGCCGGTTGCAAGACCCAGCCAGGTTCCCCATAGAGAAGGCAGAGACGGTTTATCACCACGTCTGCCGTCTCTATGGCTGTATACACAGACCTGTGATCGCTGGGTTTTGCGAGGGAGCAGGAGCTGCTGGAACCTAGGAGATCCAGACAACTCTGCTATGCACCAATGAGATTGCATTTACTCAGAAATAAAAAATAATACATATCTATTGTTGGAATGCCCCACAAAGGTCTTTAAAGAGGACTTTTCATTAACTTTTTTCATGTTGATTAGACAATGCAGTAGAGGCTGCAGAAATGAAATATAAAAGTTTTGCCTTTTTTTTGTGGCGATAATTGGCAATCAATATCTGTGCCAAGAAGCAGCTACAATGGGAACAGAAGTCAAAATCTTGTACCCCTTTAAAATTTGGCCGTCACATCAATAGTCCATGGCCGCAGGATCAGAGTCCTGTGAGAGCTTTAAACTAGAACAACATGGGAAGGGAAGCAAAAGACCAGAAAAAGCCATACACCTGACAAATGCTATTGAGAACTCTGCTATTAGAAGTGGAAAGGAAGAACAAAGACAAAAGAATCTAATTAATAAAAATATTGGAGAAAGAGAAAACAATCACAAGCTAAAATGTTTCTATACTAATGCACAAAGCATGGGCAACAAACAAGGAGAATTGGAACTACTAACACAGGAAAAGAAATATGATGTCATTGGAATCACTGAAACCTGGTGGGACGATACATATGATTGGAATACAAGACTAGAAGGATACAACTTATTTGCAAGAAACAGACTTGATAAACGAGGATGAGGTGTCACATTGTATGTTAGAAACGCGTATATCTGCACAGAGATCCAAGCTTCAGAGACTGGGAGTTCTGTGGAAACTGTTTGGGTAAGAATACAAGGACAGAACAATGGAAAGGACACCATTGTAGGCATTTACTACAGGCCGCCTGTGCAAGCTGAAGATATGGATGAACTCTTTATGCATCAAATGGCCAAGTTCTCCTAAAAATGACATAGTTGTCATGGGAGATTTCAACTATCCAGACATTTGTTGGGAATCTCTCTCAGGCAAAACTAAGAGGTCAAGGAAATTCTTATCCTCTCTTGCTGACAACTTTATCTTCCAAAAGGTAAGGGAGAAAACAAGGGGAATTGCTAGCTTGGATCTAATCCTTATAAACAGGGAGGAAATGGTTGAGGAGGGAAAAGTGGCTGGGACCCTAGGAGGTAGTGACCATGCTATTTTAGAATTTTGGATAACTAGAGGAGGAAGACCTGTGAAGACTCAGACGTCAAGGTTTGATTTTAGAAAGGCAGATTTTAAGGGATTCAGAAAGAGAATTGGAGGGATCCAATGGCTGGATATCCTTAAAGACAAAAATGTCCAGGAAGGATGGGAAATCTTGAAAAATGAAATTCTCAAAGCACAATTGTTAACAATTCCGAAAAGAGGGAAGAATAGGAAGCATTTAAGGAAACCAGGATGGATGAACACAGAACTTAAGCACATGCTAAAAAGGAAGAAAGAAATGTTTATAAAATGGAAAGAGGGAGGCATATCTAAAGAAGAATATAATGCTGTCTGCAGAACCTGCAGGGCACAAATCAGATTAGTAAAGCTGAAAATGAATTGAGGCTTGCAAGAGATGTCAAAAGCAATAATAAAGTATTTTGGGGATATGTCAAAAGTAAAAGATGCTATAGGATTTTTACAGGATGAAAATGATGAAATGGTAAGACAGGATGTTGAGAAGGCTGAACTTTTAAATTCCTATTTTGCATCTGTTTTCTCTCAGAAAGGAAATGTAACATCAACTGTTCTTCACTGTCCTATTAAGGGAATAGAAGAATTCAGGATATCTATAAACAGAAAGATAGTGAGGAAATACTTAGGGTACCGTTACACCTAGCGATGCACCAGCGATCCTGACCAGCGATATGACGCGGTCAGGATCGCTGGTGCATCGCTAGGTGGTCGCTAGTGAGCTGCCACACAGGCAGATCTCACCAGCGACATCGCTGGGGACGGGATCGCTACTTACCTGTCAGACGCGGCGATCCTGCGTCCTCCCACCCGGCTCCACTCGTCGCTCGTCGTCACAGCAGGAAGCGCCGCAGGAAGTGACCGACGAGGAATGGTCCAGGAGCTTCTCGCGCGATCACCAGCGGGGGGAGCCGGTCGGAGGTAAGTATCACATGCAGCGATATCGCTAGCAATATCGCTGCAACGTCACAAAATCGGTGACTTTACGCGATATTGCTAGCAGTATCGCAGTGTGTAACGGGGGCTTTAGCTAACCTAAATGAATTCAAGTCTCCAGGTCCAGATGAATTACACCCCAGAGTACTGAAGGAGACAGCAGAAGAAATTTTTGAACCCCTCTCCATAATCTTTGAAAATTCTTGGAGAACAGGAGAAGTCCCAGAAGACTGGAGAAGAGCAAATGTTGTTCCTATCTTCAAAAAGGGGAAGAAGGTGGACCCAGGCAACTATAGGCCGGTGAGTCTGACTTCTATACCAGGAAAGATCTTTGAACAAATTATTAAACAACATGTATGTCAGTACCTGGATAAGAATGAAGTGATTAAACAGAGTCAGCATGGGTTTGTAACTAACAAGTCATATCAGACTAACTTAATTTCCTTCTATGACGGAATCACTGATTGGGTGGATGAAGGAAATGCTGTAGATATAGTATATCTTGACTTCAGCAAAGCATTTGACAAAGTATCTCATACAATCCTTATTGAAAAAATGACTAAGTATGGAATGGACAAGGCAACTGTTAGGTGGATTCATAACTGGCTTAGTGATCGGACCCAAAGAGTGGTCGTAAATGGCTGCACATCCAGTTGGAAGAATGTCTTAAGTGGGGTACCACAGGGCTCTGTCCTGGGCCCTGTATTGTTCAACATCTTTATCAACGATTTAGGAATTGAGGGTAAACTGATTAAATTTGCTGATGACACAAAGCTAGGAGGGATAGCTAATACTAGAGAAGAGAGAGAGAGGATTCAAAAAGATATAAATAAACTGGAGAAGTGGGCAGCAACTATCAGAATGGTTTTTAATAGGGAAAAATGCAAAGTACTTCATCTGGGCAATAAAAATGAAAAAAGCATATACAGAATGGGAGGGATAGGGCTAAGCAACAGCACATGTGAAAAAGACTTGGGTATACTAATAGATCACAGACTGAATATGAGTCAACAGTGTGATGCAGCAGCAAAAAAGGCAAATGCAATTCTAGGATGTATTAACAGAAGCATACAGTCTAGATCATGTGAAGTCATTATTTCCCTCTACTCCTTTTTGGTCAGACCTCATCTGGAATATTGTGTCCAGTCTTGGGCACCACATTTTAAAAAAGACATCAACAAACTGGAGCAAGTTCAGAAAAGAGCGACCAGAATGGTGACGGTCTGCAAACCCTGTCTTATGAGGAAAGGCTGCAGGATTTGGGAATGTTTAGTTTGCAAAAGAGAAGACTGAGAGGAGACTTAATAGCTGTCTACAAATATCCAAAGGGCTGTCACATTGTAGAAGGATCAACTTTATTCTCATTTGTACAAGGAAAGACTAGAAGCAATGGGATGAAACTGAATGGGAGGAGACACAGATTAGATATTAGAAAAAACTTTTTGACAGTTAGAGTGATCAATGAGTGGAACAGGCTGCCAGGAGAAGTGGTGAGTTCTCCTTCAATGGAAGTCTTCAAACAGAGGCTGGACAGACATCTGACTGGGATGATTTAGCGAATCCTGCTTTGAGCAGGGGGTTGGACCAGATGGCCCAGGAGGTCCCTTCCAACTCTATGATTCTATGATCCTCCTACGGCATGCCAGCATCACTGTGCAGCACGACGCACGCATGGTGGCACGCCAGGTCTACTAATCAGAAGAGGCGTGGGGGATCTCAACAGGTAGAAGGGGAGATCTTGGGGGCTCTGGTGTAATGGAGAAGTCATAACTTGCGGATTGCTGTGACCTGCACCAATTTTGAGAACTTGGGTTCTGCTTTCTCCCATCTGGATTGTGTGCACAGCAGTGATGAGTGAACGTACTCGGACACCATCTTATCCGAACATGCTGGGGCGTTATCCTATTACTGTGTAGTGCTCGTATATTATGTTCGAGTCCCCGCTGCTGCGTGATTTGCTGCTGTTAGACAGCCTCCGCATGTGTGGGGACTCCCTAACAAACAGGCAATCCCCGCATGTGTTCAGGCGTTGTAACAGCCGCAGATCGTGCAGCAGCGGGGACTCGAGCATAATATGCGGGCACTCCACAGTCCTCGGATAATGCCCCAGCATGCTCGGGTAAGACGTTATCTGAGTGCGTTCGCTCATCACTAGTGCACAGCCCCATTCCGTGTCTATGGGGCAGTCGGAGATCGCTGTGGGCAGAGGTTGGCTCTCGCCAGCAGTCCCATAGACTGGGCTCCCTGCATTCAGCAAGTTCTTTTCCCCCTATATTTAGGGTCATATCTCCCGACCGTTTTCTGCTGTTCCAGCGATGCTTCCTGTGAATCTCTAATGCATGCATGTGATGCCGATACAGCCTTATAGTGCGGAGGTAGAAACAGTCAGCATGCATGTGGGGCAGGAATCTAGTGTTCAGATCCTATAAAAATAGAATGCGCTTTATCCATAGAAAAAAAAGACCCCGACCACAGATGGAAACATTATTCACTGACCGACTGCGGCGGAGCAGAACTGACCATGAAGGCTCGTCATGATGAGTCTCTGGGGGTCCGGCATAGCAATGTGCGATCACCGCCTGCACCACCACTCCGCGCCAGCAGGGGCAGCGCCTATTTCTACACTTGTTGGTGCAGTCTGTCCCTCCCAATTTTCGGGTGTTGTCTCTATTACGACCATTGTTGCTGTGACTGTGGATGGCATGAGCCATAGCTTTGGGGGTTTTCCTGGCAGCGTGGTTGCTGTAAGACCCCTGGGTCGCTCCCCCTGTTGGCACAGTGTCGTGGCAGCTTTGGTCTCTTGGTTCCCATGCTGTGTGGCGGCCATTGTTGCTGTGGGGCGACTGGGTCTCTCCTACTGATGTGGCGTCATGGCAGCTTTGGTGAACACACTGCAGCTTGTGCCCCCCCCTCACCTGTATTTGCACCTCCTCTTTCGGCAGAGGGTGTCACATGACCGCTGCAGCCAATCAGTGGCTACTAATGGAATGGGAAGATCCTGGCTGCTGATTGGCTGCAGGGACACAGGCAGAGGAGCAATGGGGGTCAAATAGGCGAGTATCTGCTGTTCCTTCTTGTTCTATATAATTGCGGCTCACATTGGCCCATTTTTAATTTCCCAGTATGTTGTGGAGAATCCCTTGTAAATCAATTAGCTATATGTACTCCAGAAAGGTGAGAAATGCAAATCGAGCCTCAGAAATCGTCTCCTGTCGTCACATTGATTGGAAAAATGCAACGTTTTGGAGACTAATTAGTTTAAGTAAATAATTTCTTTATTTTTGGGGCCTTTTGCACCCAGCTGTGATTTATTAGTTACCCCTCCCCCATTATTGATTAGTAACCCTTCCTCCCATTATTTGGTTGTAACCCTTCCCTTGCATCATGGCTTGTGTCCGGACGGCAGCGGAGTGGCAGTGCAGGGGTTAAGTGTGCCGTTTCGCAGCGTCTCGTGCTCCTCTGCTCTTTGTTCCCGTTTTCCGCTGTTATAAATGAGCTTTCTTTGTGCTCCTGTAAGGAAAATCCAACAGATAAAAGGTGACGCAGTGGAGGCCTCGGTGGCGGCGCCTGTGAAACGCCTCGTGTGTCTGCCGCGCTGCGGTCATTAAACGCAGTAACAAAGCGTCTCCAGGAGCGCGATACAATGTCCTTAACAGATCCACTTTTCCGTGTTAACGAGACGGTTGTTGCTGTAGCTGCGGCGCCCCCCGCAGGCTGCTCTTTGTACGCATCGATAGAGCTGTGATAGTTTCTGCAGCCGGGAACATTCGGGCTCCTCAGCGTAAAGAGGCTCAGCCGGAGAGCTGCACGCTGTGCCGTTTCCTTGGTTGCCTTTGTGCTGCGCACATCCATCGTGCGCTGAGCTCGGGCCGTTCTCTGGCGCTGCACACGGCCTCTGTGTGTGCGGGGCTTTGTATGCAGCTCACTGGGGTACTGGTAATCGTCCCACCACACCAGGTAAAGGCTCCTCACCTACCCAGCCAGGACCCTGAGATGGCAGACATTGATAGAAAAGGTGGCTACCTCTGTGGCGCCCCTGAGGCTTCAGTCGCCACAGAGGTACTGCACCTTCTCCTAAGGTGTAGTGCCCCACCATCCAGGTAAGGTGGGAACTCCTGACCACGCTCCACACCTGCACCCCACACACAGGATAGTTCAGTGGGGCCACCTAACAGCTTCAGGCTGGGGGTTAGCAGAGCACCCCTCGTGGAACCCTGCTTCGTAACACGAGATGTGCTGGGAGGCGGGTGGAGTTAGATGACACAAATGAGAGTGAAAGTGTAGGATTTCCGGTTAGTCTGGGGTGAGTCCCGGAGGAGAAGGAACCAGACGAGGGTCTGAGGAAGAGAGCAGACTGACAGCAGGTCAGCCTGAGAGGAGCTCAAGGCGGAGGAAGGCAGTCAGTAAGGAGAGGCTGAGGACTGGTCTTAGTGGAACGAGCTCCTCAAGGAAGGAAGAGAAGGAGAAAGAGACGTAGACTGAAGACTACAGATTCCATAAGAGAGAGAGAACAGATCGGAACGAAGGACGGTGGGAAGCTGGTTGAGCAAGAGAGAGAACCCTTCCAGTCCAGAAAGCGCAAAGGCCAGGGCCCGGTCCCCGAGGTTGATTGGATCTTTATATCCGGCAACAGACACCGGAGGAGTAGTGAGCCGCTAACGCCTTACTCCCACCATAGACTTGGGACACAACAGCAACCGATTTGTGAGCCAGGACTCTGAGAGGAGTCCCCGATAGAGGCTACAGCTGTCTGTCATACGAGTAAAGACTAGGAACACCTAGAGAGAGGCATTCCAGGGTAACTAAGTACTGGAGTGCTTCGCACCTAAAGGCGCATTGGAGGAGTCGTTCAGTAAGGTACATGTTGGCGCAGTGTGGAGGGGAGAATCCTATCCTGCCTGGAGCCCTGACCTGGAGAACACAGTATGGAGGCAGGTGTGTGTGTGTGTGAACTGCAAACAGTGAGTAAAGCTTTGGAACCGCATACTCTGGTGTCCTCCAGTTATTCCCGCACCGCTACACCTGGGTACCAGCATCCACACCATTCTGCGCCTCTCCTCATCCATTGCAGCTACACTGCCCTGGGACTACAGCACCACCTGTGGGGAGCTACACCATATTTGCTGCACCACACCATCAGTCCCAGTGGATTTGCACGCAGCATTGGCTCAACATCATACTTGCCAAACACCACGGGTGGCGTCACAAACTATTCTAATAAACTCTAACACCTCTAACATCACCGCCACTGACATTGGGCGCCCAAGGCCACGGACCAGATCGCAGCTGCTGTGACACATCCCCCCTGACACCGGCCCGGCACCGAGTACCCCGCTGCCCTGGGTGTGATGCGAGGGCGCCCCACCTCCAGTAGGGATTCTAGATTTATTACACAGCCAACGCCTGCTTCTGACAGCAGTGATTGGAGATGTTTAGCCTTTTAAAGGGGTCACCCTGCCTTAAGCTACAAGTATGCAGTCACATTGCATGCACTGCTGTTAGGCGTCGGGTTTCTCCCTCTGCACAGGAGGAATCCCGAGCCTTGCCTTCTGTGGTCTCCCATTCTTCCCCGGCCGCAGAGGAGGCTGCTCAGCAGAGGCGTCGATCCCGGCGTCTTGCTCAGGCTAGCACTGTCGGTTTGGTTGCTGCTGCCACCCCTGGTCCAGCAGCTCCTGGGACTAAGTCCTTCTTTCGGTCCACTGATCATGCCTGTGGGACGACCTCTCTTTGCAGGTCGGAGATCATGTGCTCAGGTCCTGTTGCTGCTCCGATTGGACTACTAGGAAGGTCCTGGAAGGCTGCAACTATAAAAGCCTTGCATGGCCGCCCGGCCATGCGCTAGTATAGAATTATGTTCTTGTGTGGGTGATGATGGATGCATGTTTCTGGTGACTGACTCGTTATATATTCCATCCCTTTGGTTGTGTATGTGGTAGGGATTTTGAGTTAACTAGCGCCAGACCGTGCCATCCAGCACTAGGCACGTGTATACTGCTTCTAATTAGCAGCTACTGCCAGCTGCAGCGCCGTGTGCAATTCATGCACTTTCCAGGCCCTAGGTAGGGTGGTTAGTGGTGTCTGCCAGAGCGGTGCTACACGCTAGTAGTGCGCTAAGTCTATTAGCGTAGTCTCTCCTTGGCGCCTCAGTTGTGGCGCCGAGATTGGTGGGTCTAGAGGGACTCTAACCCTGTGTCTTTGGGGCAGAGTCCTGTGACTGCACTCCAGCGCTCACTTTGCAGAGGTCTGTGTGCGTTAACAGGCTTCAGCGTTTATGTTCCGCGTTAGCGAGACTCTGTGAAGCAACAGAGTCCACCTCTGTACACACCGGGTGATATTAACCCGCGTGTGTTCATCTGTTATACCGCCATTACCGAGCAGCAGGTAACATCTCTGCACGGTGGACCCCGGGCTGCGAACGTACCTTTTACCATCTTTATTGTTCGGTGTGTTCCGCAAGCCCCTAACAACTGCACACTGTGAGAATTTTCCAGTGGCCGTCATTTGACTTAAACTGTGCAATTTCCATACTTACAGCCACATTCAGACTAGACGTGTCCAGCCTCTCTCCATAAACTTACATTGAGCGAGGCCACACATGTCTAGTCAGCATGTGACTCCACATATGCAAATCACATACTTGCAGTCACGTGGCTGCTGCTCCTGGCACTGGAGAAACCTCCCAGTGCTCAGGATTTATTCCCTCCATTTCCCCAACAAACCTGCTGTGACTGCTGGGGAAACGGTGGGAAGACTGGGAGCCACAAGTAGTCACATTGCAGGGATCACACACAAGGTTTGTTTGTAGTCGGTTCCTAAGGGAAGAAAGCTCCCTTTTGTACAGTTGATCTGTTTTTAGAATATTATCGTAGTAATTTATTATTTTATATATAATATTATTTTTATTGTTTTTGTAATCCCTCAGGCCTCCAGCTTTCCATCTCATTCTGTCACTCCACAAATGACAAGAAGCCTCAGAAGTCGTCTTCCGATAAGGTAAACCCAGAAGGTCACCTGTACGTCCTGGAGCACAACCTGCACCAGCTCATGAGAGGGGTGAGACATCAGGAGGGATGGGGAGGACCCTCAAGTTCCTACTCCTAGCACAGAATTCAGGGCTGACGTCTCCTATCTCCCCTTTATCTGCTCAGCTCCACAAGCAGACAATAAGTAACCTCGTCATGCCCCATCCAGCCAGCGCTCCATTCGGTCACAAGCGGATGCGACTCGCAGGACTGCAGGTGTGTGACAAGAATGATATGCCCTGCAGCAGAGCGAAGGCCTCCTGGAGAAGATCATCAAACAGGCAAAACACATATTCCTGAGACGCAGGTGAGCACACACATGGATGATCAGCGGGTTTCCTACAATGATCGCAATGTATCATTAACCCCTTAACGACTTGAGAGGTAGATTTTCGTTATAGGTTGTTGAGGATACTATGAAGCGGGCTCAGGAGCTGATCCTGCTGCAGACGTCTGATGTGTTAAGGAACTGGAGTCTGCCTGTCACTGCAGCAGCTAGTGCTCGCTCAGATGGCTGCACTTTAACCATATAAAGGGGTTAGCCGCTACTTGGTCAACCCCTTCTCAATCCCTGTGTTTGCCCTGCGTAAAATAATAACACTCATACTCCTCTCCGGTGCTGTTGCCATTCCAATGCTGTCGGCAATGGCTCTCCCTGGGAGTATGTGACAAATGTGATAAATCAAGACATTTGGAGGAAGTGACAGATGAGCCGCAGCTCTGACTTCCTCCAGATGTCAACTATAGCCGTAGGAGAGGAGAAAGAAGCCAACGCTGATTGGCCTTGGGGATTGCGTAATGTCATGCAATCCCTGGAGAGCCAGTGTCTCACTTTTACAGATCCCCAATTCCAACTCTATGGAGCAGAAGCCGTTCTACAAAACTTTCCGGGCTTGGCTTTGGGCAAGGTCCTTCTGAACAGATTCACCGTACCGAGGTCACCGATATCTGACGACTGCTTCTGAATGGAAACCTGCAACCAAACAAATGCAGTTCTCCGATTTATCAATAGGTTACAAGATAAAGCTCATGTCATCGCAGAGGGGAAAAAAAAGATAAAACACCCACAAAAAGGTGGAGGGGGAGGCCTCCTGCTGTGCCCCAAATCACTGACAATGCCAACCTACAAGGCCCCTCAGCTCTGCTGCGTCAGGCAGATCCCCGGCGATCATCTGACCACCGGGTCCTACAGAAGCGTCAGCACTGCCACTGCTTCCATTCACTGCATTGTGCGCACTCAGCCCGAAATACAGAAGGCAGAAGGTGTTAGAAATCGCCTCTGTCTTCTCTGCAGGGTCCCCGGCTATGACAGTCAAAGTCAGTGGGGGAGGACAGTAAGGAAGTCTCTTAGCTTACTGGACCACCATCTGCCTGACATGAAGGGGGGGTAGTTTAGGACATTGGAATCCTGTCCTATTAGAAATGGTCTCCGATCTGCAGGCAGGAGGAGCTGATCGGATTGATTAACTTCTGTGGGATCATTTTCAGTATAACTTGTATTTTATTCATTGAAATCCCTGGTGATTTGTGTATACGAGTCCAATGGGTGGTCCTACTAGTGATTGACAGTCTTCCCTTTATGCATGCATAGATAGCCTTTAACCATTAGTAGGACCGCCCACTGGACTCCTCCTATACAGAAAAACACCAGGGATTTTAATGAAAAAAAGCAAAAAGAACCCAAATAATTTATACTGAATAATTTCCTACACGCCTACGTATTCTGCGCTGACCGGCTGCTAATAATAACTAACTATGATAAAAAGAGAAAGGTCACACCTTCAGATAAGCCGATCCCTCCAGATCGCTGGGGATCTGCACATCTAGCGGGCAGTAATCTTCAGGGATTTTCTTATCCAAGTCGATATCCGTGTTCTTTATGACTTCAAATGTGCCCTGGTGAGGAAAGAGCGACCCTATAACGATGGGAAAAAGTGGAGACGTCAGAACAGGAACCGAGAGACCCGATTCTACCTGACGCCCGGCGGATACAGGGGCAGTCCAGATTATACAGGGATGGCATGTTATCAAGGGGGGACAGAGGTCTGACATCCATCAACTATATGTGATCACTTTATGTTCAACATTTACTAGCATTGACGTAAGTGACATGCAAAGGAGTAAAGCGATGGGAACCTGTAGCCCATGTAATGTACATGGAGGCCTCCTAACTCTCACGCAAAAAACAATGTTTGGGAGATAGAGGGACCGGACAGGTTGGATTTCTGTGCTCGAGCATGTTCTTTTCTTGGGGGATCAGTCACTGCCACATGTGATCCTCCACTAGCCCTACTAAAACATGTGCACAATTGTTTAGGTGGAGCATTAGGTTGTACAGAGGAGTTCAGCGGACCCCCATCTAAGTGTATGGGCTGCTTTACATCAGCCCCTGTAATGGAGTCAGACAGGTTATGCAGTACAAAACGTGCTGCATGCCGTCCTGTTCCCCCTTTTCCCAATCATCTCTGCACATAAACTCGTGGCTGCGCGGCTTTTGCTCTTTCAGTCCATCAGGTATGAGGGATTTGGTTACACTCCAGCTCTTGGACTCACTTTGTCCCAATCACAGACTTCTCTCATGTTCTATGAATTGGACAACTATTTTCACCCATTTGTAGGAAAGCAATGTGAAAACCAATATGGCTTCCCCCATATAGGACGATGCAATATGAAAGCTTCCTACCTGCGCTCCTGTAGCTCAGGTCCCCCAGGATCTTATCCCCCAGCTTCCTCAGCTTCCAGTGCTGGCGTCATCTCAGCAGCTCGGAGTTAAAGTCGCGCTGCCTCTTGTTCTCCGCCACAGACTTAGACAGACGCTCACCCCCTCTCAGTAGGATCTGGGCAGCGCCCAGGAGGGATTTCCGCTTAGAAACCAACACTAAACCGGGCTGACTCTGAAAAGAGAAGATAATCACTCAATTACGACATATACTATATCCTCAGCGTGGATCATCAGTAGTGTTGCTGGTACACACTTTGCAGAGCTGGAGCGGCACAGCTCCCTACACTGTGACCAAGAACCTCAGATACATTCACTTCAGTAGGAGGTGACCTGCAGCACCGGAGATCGGCCATCACTCAATGATAGGAGCAGCGCTGCTCCGCATCATCCACATCCTGCAGCAGTTTCAAACAGCCGATCGATGGGAGCCTATCTAACATTAAACAGAGTCTAGTGAAGATACGATTTCACCAGTCTTCTGAACAGATGATATCTTACAGATTGTGGCGCGTTCGACCACCGAGTCCCACATGGATAGGCACAAGGAGCACTTTTATTTATTTTACTCACTTATATAGCGCCATTAATTCCACAGCGCTGTACAGACATTATCGTCTCTGTCCCCGAAGGGGCTCACAATCTAAACTCCCTATCAGTATGTGTTTGGAATTTAACCCCTGCACAATGGGACAGCGGTGCAAATGCTTGAGCGCCGCCCCATTAAGTACCTTGACGGACCAATGAAAACTGCACTCCGTTTTTTCTGGCAGCTCCATAGGGAACAAAAGGGTCCCTTTACGCCAAACGGTGGGGTACAGTTTTTCTACACATCAAAAATATGCTACATAAATGTCATCCACGAGCTCTCACTGATTGAGCCACTGGAATGGGCTCGTTCACACCTGGGAAAAGCGCCTCCCACGGGTCACCTCTGACCCTGGGAGACTCCGCAGAAGACATCACTACATCGCGTCTGCTGTGCGGAGCCTCGGGGACAGAGCTAAACCAGAGTGCACGAGGAAAGGGAGTGAGAGGAGGAACGCGGGTGTGTCCAAGGGGGCCGCCACACCTCGTGTGGGGGAAGCTGGGGAGGCACAATGGCTGAATATCAGGAGCAAATGATTGATGAAAGAGGGGGAGACACAAAGCGCAAATAGAGTCTTTTCCCACAAAACAGGTGAAGGAGGCGCCAAGAAAACTGCTCACCTGATGGTGCTGAATACAGGCCTGCAAAGATGTTGGCTGCTGCAGATCCACGGGCCGGTCACCGACCCTATTAAATAATGTACTAGGTAGAAGATGTGGATTAAAACCGCGCTGCCATGACAATAAAGTTCCAAAGGATCGGTAAAATTATACAGTGGTTTATTCAACGTGTGTCAGGATTCCAAAGACCCCTTCTTCAGGAATTACCGCATACAACATCAGATGTGCAAGAATAAATATAAGGGGGAATTACCCAGTGTATTAAAAAGAGTTTACCATGGCTAGAACATGCAAATGCATTCACTGTGAGCAGAATAAAGGCAAGTGTGAGGTAGACGCCCTCTAGAGGCTGATGTGCAAAATAGGCATCAATAATAGATCACCTGTAAAGTGGCCTGGAGAGCGGGGAGCAGAGACCCTGACGCACGTTCTTCCTGGGGGGGTGCACGTAGGGGTCTCTGTTCCATGCAGGCAGACACAGAATAAGCCTATTGACCACTACAGTGGCCCCTGGGGCGTTGGGTCAGGGACTCCTGAGACACAGGATCCAGGTGCACGTACCTCTCGTCTTTCACCACGGTCAGCACATCGTACATACACACATCTCGTCAGTGAGCCTCGAAGATGGTTTCGCACAGAGTCCCACGTGTTGTGAGTTCGTTTTCCCCTTCACCATTGAGGTCTGATGAAATCCCTCTTCTGGTGAAGGAAGGTAGTGAGGCTGATTACAAAGCACCTGAGCAGAATCATGATGACTGGCTGCCTGGGATCGCTGACTGGATATAAGTCAGCCGCCGCCCGTCTGCCTTGCGGGTTATTCCTCTCTGGGATTCTTGGAGACCAGTCTGATTCCTGCTTTTCTGAAAGCTAAGTTTTTCTGCTCTACTTTTTGCATTTGTGGTTTTGTTTTGTTTTGCCTTGTTGGTCTGGATTTCTGCCTCTCCCTGCTGGGTGAGCTGAATTCCTTTTTGCTCTGTCTTCAGATATTTCCAGAGCACTGATATAGTCTTTTGAAGCCTAGCGTCTTCAGGGTTTTTTTCCTATCAGTCCGTTGGCTTGTTTTTTGAAAGGGTTTTGGCGGATTGCAGACAGCAGCTGTCCTATCCTATTCTATTTAGTTAGCTTGGGCCCCAACATTTGCTCAGCCTATCTTTCTGTCTGTGTAAGTGTTTTTCCATCTCGCTTCACCGTCATTATATGTTGGGGGCTGCCTTCTGCTTTGGGGTCTGCTCTGGGGCAGTTTAGATTTCCCTTTTCTGCCTTTAGGCTATTTAGCCCTCCGGCTGTGATCGAGGGGTCTAGGGCACCGTAGGAACCCCCCACGGCTACTGCTAGTTGTTGTTGTTAGATTCAGGGGTCTGCAATCCGATAGCTGCCAACTTCTCTGGGTTTCTGGACTTAGCTAGTAATTCTGTTTTTGCCTCCTACGGTTACTCAGTCATAACACTCACGGCCAGAGCGATGGCTGGAATCTGACCAGACCTGACAGGGGAAGGACGGCCATAATTAGCGCAGCAGAAATCACAGTTAACCATTTCATCCAGATCACACGAATACAACGGAACTAATGTGATTCATTAACGTGTGATACCAATACGCTGCAATAGCGTAAGAGGCTGACGTTACCGCTTGTCCAAACTGTCGATCAAGCAGAAATCTGGGACGTGTGGGAGCGGTATGATAAAGAAGATCAACGGTGACACAACTCCTTTATTAATGAGCAGCTGTAATCGCATCCCTCAGTGAGCTGACACTCCGTCCTATTACACCCAAGAAACATGTAAGCAGTTTTTCTTTCCCTAGAGTGGGTGGTGAGTTCAGTATGCAGGGGAAGAAGTGGCTCAGCAGTGGAGAAAGCAGCAGATTTACTACCTTGTTTTTCTATAGTCACCTGTACAGCTATTTATATCATTTGTAGCAATAACAGCGACCACTGAAAAGGGAACATCTCACCTGATTCATGTTGCCCAAAATGCGTGCAGTGTAACTCAGAGCCGGGCTGCACAATTGTACCCGGGTATATCTCTGAAAATCTCCAGCATTTCAGGGAACATATCACTTATGAAAGGGTCCGGCTTCTTCCCACATTGCTCTAGTCCGTTATTAGCAGGTCTCTTCTACAGCGAGACACCTGCCAATCAGCTGGACCAGTACTGCTCTCTGCCTATAGGCCTCCACCCGATCTGATCACTATATTTTGCCTGAAACACTGCAGCAGGTCAGAGATGAATGAATTCACCCGGCTCCGACCGTGCTGCGGGGATCTGCGCCAAGTGGTTTGGGCAGAATGAATGAGGTGATGGGTTCAAGAAAAAACACCCATGGATTCTGAGATCGGGGGCAGCCGCTCATCTGCTGGGAAGATGCTGCAGCTAAATACGCAGTCACTTACAATGGAGTGCACCGATTTAACCCCTTCCTGTCATCCACCGTGCACGTATTGAGCTGGTACATGGATCAGGCTTAGGAGCGGAGGCCACTGCACACAGTGTAGGCACCGCTGTCAATGACGGACAGAGGCATGTAAGTGGCGCGATCCTGATCATTGGAGGTCGCTATATACACAATATATTGCAGAGCGCAGACGCGCGCGTGCGAGGGGTACGGAGGGGAGACGCGCGCCTGCGAGGGCTACGGAGCGGAGACGCGCGCCTGCGAGGGGTACGGAGCGGAGATGCGCGCGTGCGAGGGGTACGGAGCGGAGATGCGTATGTATTTTGGCATGGGGGAGCCCCATTTGAAAGTTCGCACCGGGGCCCTTAACTTTGTAGTTAAACCACTGGGAGGGAGTCACCTGCCCGATCACATCGGCTGATCTCAGCGCACTCACCTTCCTCCTCCTCTGGCTGCTCCCCCCAGTCGTTCTCCCGGGGAAGGAGTCCATCTCCGATCCCCTCTTCATCAGAGTCCTGGCCGAAGTCTATTCTCTGCGCCAGACGGGCCAGGTTCTGTGACATAGACACCAGCTGCACGTACGTCTCCGAGCCATCCAGCCCCACCTACTGCACCTGCTTCTCTGCGGAATACTCGATGCTGATCTGCACCGGCGGCCCCCCCAGACATGATCTGCCCAGTACATACAGATATGGTTGTGGCTAAATCCAAGTCGGCTAAAGGACCTGGTCCCTCTGGCTAGTTCCTAGTTGGCGGAGGGACCAGGTCCTTTAGCTGACTTGGATTTAGCCTGCTCTATATAAGAATGCTGAATCCCAGTAGACAGAAGGACACTTATTGTATATAGATATATAGGAATCCTGTCATGTAATTGTTTGCAGTAATACTGAGCTATGAATACCTTCCGTGGTGACCTAAATTCCTGAAATCAGCAAAGGCCCCACACAATGGCACATTAAAATTCATTTTTATTTATTGACAATGCAACAGCAATACAAAAAATTAAAAAGAAGGTGCTAGACCATGGAGAGAGACAAATCCGATCATAGAAGCAACACTTTGCAGAACATTTTATTGTAGAAATGCATTCACATGTATTAAGTATCGCTGGAATGGATTAGCGCAATTTTACTGTCTTTCATAAACAATAGCTGACTATCCTAAGACATGTCCCGCTATATGGGGGTGCTACACCCTCCTAATTGCCACAGTAAAATGCCCACCCTAAACCCAGCATAACCGAAAACCATGCAGTAAGGTGTATAGCATACCATGAGCTGAAAGTAATTCCTGGAACGTCCCTCATGCCCCGACGCGCGTTTCGCTATGCTTCATCAAGGAGGCGTGTCCAGGCAAGGCCCGAACCCACTTAAATATAAATTAATTTCCCATGATTGGTCAATATTGACAAGTGGCACCTGATTAAAAACATATATACCGCTCTTTAAGTGCATACCGCGCCTGCGCGCCTACAAGTCAGAAGCCAGCTCACATAAGTTTGTTACTACCAGAGCCTACTGCGCCTGCGTGTATGAAGGTCCTGTGCTCAGCCTAAGTCTGGCAGCGTGACTCACCGCAGCCAATAAGAGTGCCAACACCAGTCATGTGGTCCACACCGGATAGGTCCTATTCCATATGTAATCAAACCAGACCGTTGCGCCTGCGTACTTAATAATCCCATTCAAGAGAATTACGTCTATCTAAGCAAGGCATAGTCGGCGCATGCTCGGGATTCCTTGAGACACGTCACCCAATGGGAAAAACACCCAGCGGTCATGTGGTCCATAAACAGCCAGGAACTAGTAATGTCCCAGTTGTAATGGAAACACTATTGACACGCCGCATATTCCTCAAAACAGCTCAAAATCCCAACATGCGCACCGCCTCAGTTTAACCACCCGATTCCTCAAGCTAAAGGAGTTTCTTAATGAAAGTATATATAACACATACCTCATAATAAGAATCATTAACAATGGGATCAAATGAAAGGATTTTCTTAATGAAACGAATTTCTAAATGAAAGTATATATAACACATACCTCATAATAGGAATCATTAACAATGGGATCTAATATAGGGAAACATCATAAGATGCTTTAAATAAATCCACCCGCATGGCGCATAATAACAAATTTCATGAAACCCAATATACAGGAAAAACATTAAGTACATTGTATTTATTTATATTGTGACCCACCCTGTTAATTTGTATTTGTTTTTTTTGTTTTTTAAACCAGTTATTTTTATTTAGTTTTCAAAAGATTTTAAACAATAAACAGTGGATATCAATATACATGTAACTATTCACATATCTTGTAATAATACAATCAAAGCCCTCCCCCAATACTCCTTATGCCGGGTATACTTGAGAGTCTTAGCAATCATATCACCGCCATCCAGGCGGACCATATTTTTTTGAAAATTCTTTCACCATGCCTTCGCCTGTAAATGCTTTCCTCTAAATGCATTACCGTACGTGTCTGAGCAATAAATTCCCTCCTAGTGGGGGGTTCCGAATCCTTCCATTTTCGTGCTATTAGTTTGCGTGCCACATACAGCAACCTCGCTATTGCCACTTTGTAATGTTCTGAGACAGGTATCCCATCCACCTCCCCCAAAACACACAGCACCGGATTCCTGTCGAGCGTACATGCATAAGCTCTCTCAATTTTGTTGATAACGACCAGCCAGTATGCCACCAGCCGCGGACACGACCATAACATATGTAACAGTCCGGCCTGGTCTGTGCCACATCTAGGGCAGCTAGAGTCTCCCCTCAAGCCCGCCTTGAATAGGACCAGCGGTGTTTTGTATGTTCTATGTATTATATATAATTGGGAGAGCCGAGCCTGCTCGCTTAGAGAGATCTTCGGGACATATTCAAGAATAGTCTCCCATTGTTCTGTTGTGAGGGTACCCACCTCCCTCTCCCATTTACTCTTTGCAGTGAGGTGATTGTCCCCCAGATAGGAGTGTAGTAGATCATGATATATGCTCGATGTAACTCCCCTCGTCCCTCCCTTCATACACACAAAGTCTAGTACAATGTCGCCCTGAACCGTCATGGCTCCCAATCTACACTGTGCCCTCCAAGCATGTCGAAGCATATAGTATTGAAACCCCCATACCGAAGGCAAATCAAATTCCTCTCTCAATGTCTCAAAGGTCTTCAGGTCCGTTCCACTCTGCAGCTGGCACACATATCTCACTCCTTTCGCCTTCCAATTGCCCATTTGTCGCAGCTTATTAAGTTCCGGCAGATGCTCATTGTCCCACAACGGTGAGTACATAGTCAGCTCATCCACCCCTCTGATCCTTTTAATGGTATCCCATACCTTCTGAATCATGCCTATGGTAGGATATGGTGCTCCCAGTTTCTTAAAGGTACCATCCTCTAGACCCTGGACAAGTGGGCGTCTCCCCGTCACATGTACCAGCACCCGGTGAACTGCTCCTCCACAATCGAGCTCTCTCCATCCCCTGACATGCTGACCCTGTACTGCCAAGAAATAGACCCATGGACTTGGTGCGGCCAGTCCTCCCTCTTCCTTTCCTTTTTGCAGAGTGCCAAATTTAATCCGTGCCTGCTTCTTGCCCCATATCAAGGATCTGAAGATAGAATCAATGCCCCGAAACCGTTTTTTTGGTAACCATATCAGCGAATTGTGCAAAACGTACATTAGTTGTGGCATAAGGACCATCTTAATCAGGTTAGTTCTACCCGATACCGTTAAAGCCAATTTGCACCATGCACCTATTTTCCCTTTAAATTTCTCTAGCAGAGGAACCAAATTCAGACTCGTGAATCGGGACAGTGGAAGAGCCACCTATATCCCAAGGTATCTAAACTGTGAAACTAGCTGGAGTTGTTTCCCCCTCTCATCTATCTCCTCCGCTTCTATTGCTCTATCCACAGCCATGACATAAGACTTGTGCCAATTTATCTCCAGTCCCGAAATGCTCCCAAATTGTTTAATTACATCCATCGCGCACCCCAGTGTCTCTCCTGCACTTTCCAAAAACAACAGAATGTCGTCGGCATACAATGATATTTTTTCTTCCAGCTTCCCAAATTTAAATCCGACCACTCCCCTCTCAGCTCTGATCTTGGCCGCCAGGGGCTCCACTGCCACCGCGAACAATAGCGGGGACAGCGGACACCCCTGCCTTGTGCCCCTATGCAAGTCAAACATCCCGGACTGTTCTCCATTCACCTTAACTACCGCCTTTGGGGATGAGTACAATAACTTCACCCAGGCCATGAACGCGGGGCCGAATCCCATCAGTTCCATGATTTTCCATAAGTATTGCCATTCCACGCTATCAAATGCTTTCCTAGCGTCCAATGACATCACTATTCTCCTGCCACCATTATCAGCAGGCAGTTGCATATTAAGAAATAATCTTCTTAAGTTAACAGCCGTGGAGCGGTTAGGCATAAAGCCCGACTGGTCCTCGTGTATAATGGTATGTGCAACCCCGGTGAGCCGGGCGGCCAGGATCTTAGCGAGTATTTTGACATCCGTTGTCAACAACGAAATGGGCCTGTACGACTCCGCATCCATGGGATCTTTTCCCTCCTTCGGCAGAACCACTATCACCGCTTCCTCCATTGATCTCGGCAGTGCCCCCGTCACTAAAGCCTCATCAAACACATATTTCAATTTCGGAGCCAGCAGTTCCACTAACTCCCTGTACACCTCCCCAGGTAAACCATCAGCTCCCGGTGATTTGTTATTGGGCATAGACAGTATTGCACATTCCACCTCCTCCACACTCACAGGTTCTTCCAACCTCAACCTATCTTCCTCAGACAATTTAGGTAGTGAAATGCCTTCCAAAAAATTCTCCACATCCCCCTCTGTGTCCCGTGCTCTCGAAGTGTACAGTGCCATGTAATATGCCTTGAAGACCTCCAGTATGTCCTTTGTGTCTGTCAGTGTCGCCCCTGTTTGATCTCTCAGTTTATACACCCTGGAAGACTCCCTCTGTGCCGCAGATATCACCGCCAACAAGTGACCCACTCTCTCTCCTTCTTCAAAGAATTGGGCTTGCTGAAATGCCCTTTTCCTCTCAGCTTGCATCATGTGCAGTTTATCAACTGCCTCCTGAGCCAATTTTAGTCTATTGTGAGCTTCACTCGTTGGCGCCAAAATCATGTCTGCCTCCGCTCTTGTCAGGTCATCCTTTATTTGATCTGCCAATTTAGTTTTGGTCTTACACCTCGCAATCTCACTTATAAAAAGTCCCCTCATAAACGCCTTCATGGCATCCCATACTGTTGCGGCCTCAGCACTCCCCTCGTTCATTTGAAAGAAGTGCTCTAGCTCTTTGGTTATGCCACCCATGTCCACCACTTTAAGCCACGTCGGGTAAAGACGCCAACCTCCCCTCTGACCCTGAGCAGATCTCACCAGAAGCGTGACCACCATAGGACCATGATCCGAGAGAGTCCTCTGTAAGTATTCCACCTCCCCCACCATCCCGTCCATAGCGGTATCCCCCAAAGCCAGGTCTATCCTCGACAGTGTTCCATGTGTTGCCGAATGACATGAAAAAGTCCTCTTACCCTCATTTCGTACTCTCCACAGATCTACCAGCCCAAGTTCCCCTACATACTTGCCAAAGGCAGTCATCCTGTCCTGTCCAGCTTCCGTACCTGCCGGTCGTACTTTATCCCAATAATCATTCATAGTGTTGTTAACATCTCCCATAATCAACAACGGAGTCTCCCCCCATCTGCCCGTCAGTTCCCGTACTGCTTGTAGTTTCTTTTTAGAGTAAGGTGGAGGGATATATAAAGCCACTAAAATAATTTGGTGTCCGAACAATCTGCAAGCAATCCATACATACTGCCCTTCACTGTCTACATGCACTTCCAGCTCTTCATAATGTGTGTTTTTGTGTATTAGGACCGACACCCCTCTGGAGTACGAGGAATAAGTAGAATGATATGTCTTTAGCATCCAGGCTCTTGACAACCAGTGCTTAGTGTCTCTAGTGAGATGTGTCTCCTGCAAGCACGCGATCATAGGTTCACAGGATCTGATATGATTCAGAACAGCCGCCCTCTTAACCTTATCAGATATACCACGTACATTCCAACTTAACATCCGAACAGTACGGTTACTCATTGTGCATTAGAAAGAACAATCCATCATCATCAAGTAACATCATTACATTGTAGTCCCAATGTAGTCCACTTCCCCTCCCCCCACACTCCCCCTTTTGCAGTTGTCACTCTCTCCCCAACATGAGAGTGGGAGCACAAAGAACCTGAGCAACTTCTCAGTATTCCGCACTTCAACATGCGTCGTGTCCCCCTCCATCACCGGCAGCCTCCCCGCCATATTGTCAACAGTATGCGTAGTCCCGAACCATTAGTTAAACAATTAACCATAATACGTAGATCCCAGTGGGGAGTTCTCCCCCTCCTCTGCGCTCCTGTTTCGCAGAGTAAAGCAGCGCCACAACCCTGTCCAGTGATCAGTCTAGCAGGATCATGTGGTCATATTACCATTATCTTCTCTCAATTTGCTCCGGTTGCGCTCCAACCATGAGGCAGCCTCAACCGGTGACGGGAAAAAAATGACCTTTCCAAAAGCTTCCACTCTTAATTTAGCAGGATAAATTGTAGAGTATTTCAAATGCAAAGAGCGGAGCTGTTTCTTCACTTCGCCATACCGCAGTCGCAACTTTTGCACCTCGGCTGAGTAATCCGGGTATATTTCGATTCGTTTGCCCTCCAGGTTAAGATCTGTCAACTTTCCAGCCTTTCGTAAGATAGTGTCCCTGTCTCTGCAATTCAGGATTCTGGCTAGCATCGTGCGAGGTCCATCTCCCGGCACTGGGGGTCTCATGGGTACGCGATGGGCACGCTCCACCGCAAACACTCTCGACAAGTTATCAGCACCAAACTTGTCCAGCAGCCAGGTTTCAATAAAGGCTGTGGGGTCAGCACCCTCAGCTCTCTCAGGGATGCCCACAATGCGCAAATTGTTCCTACGTGACCGGTTTTCCAGGTCATCATTTTTATTGGCTACTACCGTGATCCTCTGAGTGTGCTGCTGTTGTGTCTTTTGCACTGAGGTTAAGTGATCTTCTGTTACACCAACTCTGTCCTCCACCTCAGTTAATCTGGCTGTAACTTTCTGCATAGATGTTTTTATGCCTCCCATTTCTTCTTTCAGGCAAATCACCTGTTTTGTCAGAGCAGTTAAAGCAGTCTTGCAGTATAAGACAGCCTGGAATACATCCCGCAGGGTGGGCTCTGCTACATCTGCACTTTCAGCTGACTGCACTGTGTCACCATCCCCCTCTTCCTCCTGCACCAGCTCTGCATTCAGCACAGGCATCTCCTCATCGGCTTCCTCCTCATCTCTGTGCTTCTCACTCCCTCCATTTCCTTCTTCATCTGTCTCCATGTCCCTCACATACCTGTTCAGCTGGGCTGAGACTTCCAGCCTCTGTGCATAGGCTGTGTTTCTTCTTCCTGCCTCCTCCTCTCTCTCAGCACCATCTTGGACTGAGGCACTGCTGCAGGCTCCGGCATCTTTCTGCCTTTTACGGCCCATGTCTGTCTCTCTGAGTCTGGCAGAAGCTCGCCCCTGACTCCTGGGACCTTCAGACATCTGATCCTGGTAAAGGAATTAGCTGGTTCGGGCTCTGTGCAGGATAATTGAGGCTAACAGTGGCAGAGAAGCACAGCCACCCGACTTCTCACATCAAGAGCTAGGCCCCGCCCCATTAATTTGTATTTGTATTTAGCCGCATGCCATGGATTTTTCTAATGAAAATTTTTTTATATATGAAAATTTTTTTATATAAATTCTTGTGACTTAGCGTCAAATAGCCAAAATTCTCATATGACCCTCCCCCAAAAAATAGACGACATGCGACCCCAAACATGGGTAAATATGAATCACCGAATCCCCCATTCCCCTATAATATATGATAAACACATTACAATAGGGAAAAAGGACCAATTACCAACCCTAGGTCCCAATCAATATAAAATGGAGTCCCTATGAACATTTTAAATATATATTACAACAATTATTCTCAATGGGACATAAAAACAGATATAATATATTATCCCAATAAATTTCAGACAATTCATTGATCTTGTCCTTAAGACATCAGTACAGGTGGAGTAGACGAGTCCCTTTTCAAGCCAAATCTTCATCCGAAAATGGACTAGGGTGCTCTCTTGGCGGCTGCTAGTGGAAAAAATCAGGGTATGCACTCAGAATAGAATACTGAAAAAAATTAAAAAACATATGTTAAAATCAAGAATAAAACAAATATACGAACCCCCCCAACCTACTACTAACTTCATAACTGCTATCAAAGAAAGGCATTGAACCCAAAGCTTTCGTTTAGGCCCTGAGGTGCTCGTGTCCCAAGCCTGAAAATCCATTGGCATTCTCTTTTTGCAAGCCTATTTTGTAGATCTCCTCCTCTAAAACCCAAATCCACTAAATCAATACCTTTGATAATTAGCAGATTGGAATTACAACCATGATGTTTCCTAAAGTGCCTAGGTAAGGTCCTTAAAGAAGTCTCATCCTTGGTTACTTTTGCCTTATCTATATCCAAACAATGCTCGCGCACCCTCACCTTAAGCTCACGTGTGGTCATGCCTATATAGACTTTGCCACAAGGGCACTCGGCATAATAAATCACCCCTCTTGAGGAGCAAGTGATATGAGCCCTAATGTCAAATTTTCTAGATCTATCAAAATTAGAAAAGGAAAAGGCCTTTCTCATGTTGGCACAGCCCAAAATCTGGTGGACTAAGATCACACTGGAAAATTATATTTCTCAGAAAATTGTGCCTAGGGGTCTGAGAATTAATGTGTTTCCTACATTTGACCTCGGTGATGAGACTTTGATTAATCGTTGGATTAAGGCAACTACTGCATGTTCTTTGTAATTTATTGCTATCATAGTTGAAAAGAATACCATGGGCCATTCTACAACTCCGATCTTGTTCTGGTGAAGCCATTTTTTGTTAATTTGGAGATATGCTTATGGAAACTATCATGCTGAAATATGAGATTCATCTTTCTATTTAGCTTTTTAGCGCAAGACGTTTGGTTTTGTTGCCAAATCAACTGATATTTGGAACTGTTCATAATTCCCTCTTCTTTGACTAAAGACCCAGATACAGTTGCTGAAAAACAGTCCCAAAGCAGTGGTGTATCAGACCAGATCATGTGGCTGCTATGGGGCCGGTGAGTTGGTCCTCCCTCACCTAGCATTGCACATTTAACTTTATCAGCATCCTGAATGTTGATACAGATGAATGAAAGTAATTATGGCAGAGGAAGCCATCAGCTCCATCTTCCATCATTCTCCCTGTGCATTTGATCTCTGACATCCAAGAGGAGAGCTTCAGTACACGCGCTGCAGAGACTGGAGCAGCGGGGGAACGAGGAGAGCTAAGTACGTTTAGGTTTTTTTTTATTCACTGGAGGCCATTACACTGTTTGGAGATCTGTGTGTGGGCCAAAAATTGATTGCAGGGCTGTGTTGGGGTCCTTATACCATCTCTGGGCTCTGTGGGGGCTACTATACAGTTTGCAGGGCTATGTGGGGGCCATTACACTTTTTGAAAGGCAACATAGGGGCTATTATACATTTTTCAGGGCTCTCTGGAGGCCATTATTCATTTTGCAGGGCTATGTGGGGGACATTATTCATTTTGCAGGGCTAGATGGGAGACATTATTCATTTTGCAGGGCTATGTGGGGGACATTATTCATTTTGCAGGGCTATGTGGATGCCATTATCCATTTTGTAGGGCTATGTAGGGACCATTATCCAGTTTGCAGGGCTATGTGGTGGCCAATACACTATTTGAAATACAGCGATCACCAGTGACATATACAGGAACTTTGTATATAGTGTCAGTGTACAGGTTACACAGTGCTCCCCAGTGACATTATACACAGGAACTCAATATATAGTATACAGGTAATACATTGATCACCCGTGACATTATACACAGGAACTCTTTATATAGTGTACAAGTAATGCAATGACTCACCAGTAACATTATACATGGGAGTTCTGTAAATAGTATAAAGTGTATAGTGTCAGTGTACAGGTAATACACTGACTCACCAGTGACATCTCTAGTTGAAGTCCATCATCTTCGCTTTTCTTCTTCTTCCAGCGCAGACCACCATCACTTCTTCCAGCAAGGACTCTTGCTCTGCAGAAATAACACACAGTTATCTAGAGCACCGCTTCCAGAGCACATTCGCCCAGCTTCTACACTGTGCAGCTGAATACAGACGTCCACCCACCACTAATATGTAATTAGTTATTACGGAACCCACCATTCAAAAAAATAAATTGTAATCCACCATCGTGCTGCAACAGACTATAAATAGCCACCTTTCCCCACCAAATAAATATATAAATTAATAAACACCTGTACTCTTTCCCCAATTCATTACCTGTCACACTCCTGCATCCTCAGCTGTTATGAATGAGTCACCGTAGGAGGCAAAAAACAGACATAATAGCTAAGTCCAGAAACCCAGAGAAGTTGGCAGCTATCGGATTGCAGACCCCTGAAGCTAACAACAACAACTAGCAGTAGCCGTCGGGGGTTCCTACGGTGCCCTAGACCCCTCGATCACAGCCGGAGAACTAAATAGCCTAAAGACAGAAAAGGGAAATCTAAACTGCCCCAGAGCAGACCCCAAAGTAATAGGCAGCCCCCAACATATAATGACGGTGAAGCGAGATGGAAAATCACTCACACAGAAAGATAGGCTGAGCAAATGATGGGGCCCAAGCTAACTTAAACAGGACAGAATAGGAAAGCTGCTGTCTGCAATCCGCCAAAACCCTCTCAAAAACAAGAGCCAACAGACTGATAGAGAAAAAAGCACTGAAGACGCTAGGCTTCAAAAAGACTATATCAGTACTCTGGTATCATCATTTGTTGATCCCCACCAGCCACCCTAAATTCATCATTTGCGCTCACCTACCTCCAATTCATCATCATTTGCGCTCCCCCACCTCAATACATAATCATTCAATGTTCCCTGTCCCACACCCTAAATACATCATTTTATTACAAAAAAAAAAGGTTTTCATACTTACCTCTCACGATCCCTTGCAGGCGCAACTATGCTTCTGGTGTCCTGTCGAAAACAAGTGGCTCGCTTACATGCCGGCACGTATGCAATGATGTCATCGCATACACACTGTAACCAGACATCCCAGAAAAGGTGGAGGGAGCTGTTGCTGCGCAACCATTTAGTTTTGATGGCCGCGTCACGCACTGGTGCACAGCACTTTTATTATGCTCTAGGGCCCAGTGAGCAGAAGCACAAAGATGGGGCCTGGACTGGGTCCGGGACCCCCCTCTTTCCTTCTGCTCACAGGCCCCATACAGCAGAAAGGGCAGTTATGCCATGATGGCGGCCCTGATTCTTGCATCAAGCTTGCCCACCACACTGTGACATCCAACTTCAAGCACCTCCTCTGACTAGCAGCATCATCCTATCTCCATATTTAATTTATCTCCTCACCCCAAAAGCCAGTACATGTGCATCTGTATATGCTCTTCTGTGCAGGGCTACACATAAAAGTCACCATCTGCAGACCTGCTCTTCATAGTTATTTGCTAGACCATGTGCTAATGCACCGAAATGGCCAACTGCCGTGAGCCACACATCATGGGTCCACAACTGGCTCCTGCACCACAGATTGGGAATCTCTGGTGTATAGGAAAGACACACACCGCGCATCATGATAACGTAATTTCGGCTATCAATCAACTGGGAACTTCCGATTCCGATGCCCGATATTAAAAAAATATCGGATGTCTGTATCGGAATTCCGATACAGCAAGTATCGGCCGATACTTGCGGTATCGGAAAGCTCAACACTACTTACGAATAAAAAGTTAAATCAAAGTTTTAGTTTTATATATATATATATATATATAGTGCCTTGCGAAAGTATTCGGCCCCCTGGAACTTTTCAACCTTTTCCCACATATTATGCTTCAAACATAAAGATACCAAATGTAAATTTTTGGTGAAGAATCAACAAGTGGAACACAATTGTGAAGCTGAATGTAATGTATTGTTTTTTTTAAATTTTACAGCAAGGCACTATATATATATATATATATATATATATGTACTGCTGAAAAAAATAAAGGGAACACTTAAGCAACACAATGTAACTCCTAGTCAATCACACTTCATGGGATATTAATTTTAATTTACAATAATCATTTTTATGTTTCATTGCTATCAATGCATTACATATGTAATGAATAAAGATTTGCAACTGGAATTTGACATTCAGTGATATCTAGGATGTGTTCCCTTTATTTTTTGAGCAGTGTATATATATATATGTATATATATATATATATATAGTTAATCTTTTTACTTCAGCAATTCTGTTAAAGAACCATGCCCACCACCATATTCAGAAACAGAGCAGCCAACCAGTCCTAGCCAACATTGTTACATCATACGAGTGACCTCACAGCTACAGAACTAGACAATGAGAGAGCGTTCTAGGTGTCATAAAAGCCTCAGAGTGTAGCACATTCTACTAGCAGCCCACAAGTTATCAGCAACCCGCCTTGTACCATCAAGACTTCATGGCGTCTCACATGAATGGCAGACGATCCTGTCCAAGAAGAAGGACTCGCAAACACCATAAAATGGGTAAATGTTATTGAACCTACGCTAAACAGTATAACTTCCATTATAATGCTATACATGTAGTTTGTGGCAATGGGCAACTTTATATTTATACATTGGCTTCTCCTAGGTCATAGACGTAGACACCGCACCGTTGTTGTCATAACAGAAGACGGATGTATCGGAATCAAGAACAAGCCGTTACTGCTGTCACCGATGACCACTTTACTCCTGATCAAGTCCACTGGGGTAGTTGAACACAAGAAGTTCAGAACTTCATAACCGGTCATCAAATCAACAGCAGGGCACCGGCATGAAATAAACTACCATGAACAGATTGCAGTCTCTTTTCTCTTATGTTTATAGAACTAAAATTATTTAGATTAAATAAGGTAAAATAAGACTTATAGTGGATATAAAGTCTACACACCGGGTGTTAAAATGCCAGGTTTTTATCATGTTAAAAAAAATCATGGCAAGGAGAATCATTTTAGAACTTTTTTTTACTTTTAAGGTGATCTGTAATCTGCACAAATCCACTGGCAAAGAAGCTGAAATCTTTTTGGATGGAAAAAAAAAATTAAAATAATGTGGTTGAAGAAATATACAAACCCTTAAACAAACACTTCATTGAATTACACTTTGAATTTATGATTGTGTTACGTCTTTTTGGGTAGTTGTCTATCAGCATGGCACATCTAGAATTGGCAATCTTCCTCCACAATTCTTTGCATTAATGCTCCAAATCTGTGATATTGTGAGGGCATCTCCTGAGTACAGCGCCCTCTTCAGGTCACCCACAGATTTTTAATCGGATTCAGATCTGGGGTCTGGCTGGGCCATTCTACAACTCCGATCTTGTTCTGGTGAAGCCATTTTTTATTAATTTGGAGATATGCTTATGGAAACTATCATGCTGAAATATGAGATTCATCTTTCTATTTAGTTTTTAGCGCAAGACTTTTGGTTTTGTTGCCAAATCAACTGGTCCTTATACCATCTACTGGGCTCTGTGGGGGCTACTATACAGTTTGCAGGGCTATGTGGGGGCCTTTACATTTTTTGAAAGGCAACATAGGGGCTATTATACATTTTGCAGGGCTATGTAGGGGCCATTATTTATTTTTCAGGGCTCTGTGGGGGCCATTATTCATTTTGCAGGGCTATGTGGGTGCCATTATTTATTTTGCAGGGCTATGTGGGGGCTATTATACATTTTTCAGGGCTCTGTGGAGGCCATTATTCATTTTGCAGGACTATGTGGGGGACATTATTCATTTTGCAGGGCTATGTGCAGGCCATTATTCATTTTGCAGGGCTATGTGGGGGACATTATTCATTTTGCAGGGCTAGATGGGAGACATTATTCATTTTGCAGGGCTATGTGGGGGACATTATTCATTTTGCAGGGTTATGTGGATGCCATTATCCATTTTGGAGGGCTATGTAGGGACCATTATCCAGTTTGCAGGGCTATGTGTTGGCCAATACACTATTTGAAATACAGCGATCACCAGTGACATATACAGGAACTTTGTATATAGTGTCAGTGTACAGGTTACACAGTGCTCCCCAGTGACATTATACACAGGAACTCAATATATAGTATACAGATAATACATTGATCACCCGTGACATTATACACAGGAACTCTTTATATAGTGTATAGGTAATACAGTGATCACCGGTGACATTATACAGAGGAGCTCTGCATACAGTTAGTGTACAAGCAATGCAATGACTCACCAGTAACATTATACATGGGAGTTCTGTATATAGTATAAAGTGTATAGTGTCAGTGTACAGGTAATACGCTGACTCACCAGTGACATCTCTAGTTGAAGTCCATCATCTTCGCTTTTCTTCTTCTTCCAGCACAGACCACCATCACTTCTTCCACCAAGGACTCTTGCTCTGCAGAAATAACACACAGTTATCTAGAGCACCGCTTCCAGAGCACATTCGCCCAGCTTCTACACTGTGCAGCTGAATACAGACGTCCACCCACCACTAATATGTAATTAGTTATTACGGAACCCACCATTCAAAAAAATAAATTGTAATCCACCACCGTGCTGCAACAGACTATAAATAGCCACCTTTCCCCACCAAATAAATATATAAATTAATAAACACCTGTACTCTTTCCCCAATTCATTACCTGTCACACTCCTGCATCCTCAGCACTCCTACTCTGCATCTCCTGCTCCTCTGATTCTTTATATGTAGATGTCTCCCTCTGCCCCAATTCATTGTCATGTCTTCTCTCTCCCACCCCTACCCTCTATTCATTATCAACTTCACTCCCCCACATTCAATACATCATTTACTCTCCCCCACCCCAATTCCTCATCATTTGCTGTCCCCATCCCTAATTCATCATTATTTGTTATCCCCAATCCTCAATTCATTATTTACTCCTCATCCTCAAAATTCAAAGGGAAAATGTCTAGAAAAGCTTTTCCTAAGAGAAGTACTATGAGAACAGAACAGACACTAGATTTAATACATACAGATGTCTGTGGTCCAATGAGCACTCAGACTCCTGGGAAGAAGAGATATTTTCTCACACTTATTGATGATCATTCAAGATATACAGTTGTCCATCTGCTTCACAGCAAGAAAGAAGTTCCAGAGAAACTTGAAGTACATCTAGCTGAGGTAAATAATAAATTTGGGAGAATGCCAAAGATTCTACGTGCAGATAATGGGGCTGAATACACAAGTCATGAGACACAGAGCATTTTAAAGAAAAATGGAATCCTATTTCAGACCACTGTACCGTACAATCCTGAGCAAAATGGTGTCGCGGAAAGAAGGAACCGAACACTCTGTGAAAGTGGAAGAAGTATGTTGTTTGATGCAAATCTGCCCACAGCATATAGGGGTGAAGCAATCATGACAGCTTGCTATCTTCAGAACAGACTACCAGGTAAAGCTACAGAGAAAACTCCGTTTGAGCAATGGAACACCAGAAAGCCAAAACTACATCATATAAGAATATTCGGAAGTAAAGCACTTGTACATATTCCCAAAGAAAGGCGAAATAAGTGGGAATCTCACGCTAAGGAAGGGATCCTGGTAGGCTACAGTGAAACCCAGAAAGGTTATAGGATTCTACACCCAGAAACAAACAAGGTCACAATAAGTAGAGATGTAGTGATTGATGAGAACTTTGTGTCCCCCAAGTTTTGTGACATCACGCCAGTAGTCCAGCTGAAGTCACAATTACAAGACAATAAAAAGGAGGATGTAGAGGTCTGGCTGGATTCTTCAACCACTGAAGGAACAACAGAAAAATCAGGTGAATCTGAAATCAGGAGATCGTCAAGATCAAACAGAGGCGTACCAGCTAAACGTCTACCCTACATAGTCAAGACACTACCTGAATCAGAGCCGCAGTCATGGGATGAAATGCAAGAACTACCTGTCCATGAAAGAACAAAGTGGATCAATGCTGCTAATGAGGAAATCAAATCGCTTTATCAACTTCAAACTTGGAAACTCATCAAGCTGCCATAGGGCAAAAAGGCAATCAAGTGCAAGTGGGTCTTCAAAACCAAATATGACTCTGAAGGTAAAGTCCACAGATTTAAAGCAAGGTTGGTGGCAAAAGGATATTCTCAAAAGTATGGCGAAGATTACGATGCTACGTTTGCTCCAGTCGCTAAACAGACCACGTTCAGAGCTTTGTTAGCTGTAGCTGCTGTACAAAAGATGAATGTCAGACATTTGGATATAAAAACTGCCTTTTTAAATGGTGACATTGAGGAGGACTTATACATGACTCAACCTGAAGGTTATGTAAAAGGGGGTGAAGAGAAACTTGTTTGCAAACTACAAAAATCCCTTTATGGTCTTAAGCAATCAGCAAGAGCGTGGAACACCAAGATGAATAAGGTCTTGTTGGAAGAAGGTTTTAAAAGAGGTCAAGCGGATCCATGCTTGTATAAGCCAAATATACAGATGGAAAGTGGATGTATATTCTCTTATATGTGGACGATGTGATTGTAGTTCATCAGCAAGACGCAAAAATTGGAAAAATGGCTGAAATTCTGAACCAGCATTTTGAAACTGATAAGATGGCAGCTGACATTATGACAAAGCCATTGCCACGAGCCAGGTTCCAAGAATTGAGGACCACACTGGGACTAAGAGGATAAGTAGTTGTTGAGTGAGGGTGTTGGAATAATGCATATTGATCTGTATGTATTTCAACAACTACTACTGTACTGTTTTATATATTGTGCATATTGTGAGATTGTTAACAAAGTTCAGTGAAAAAAAAAAACCAGACAGGATGCCCCCTCCTTCTCTTCCCTTTTTGTTGTTGTAATGCTCCCATGCTGCAAGCCACAGTATATACCAGACTGATCACATTTCATGCTGTAAGCTGTTCAACCTGGATATGAATAAATCTACATTCTGTGTTGCTGACTCTGGATGTTACGCTGAGTAATCCGCTGCTAACAAAAACACTGAAGGACTTTACAGAGGTCTTTCAGCTTTGACCACTGCACACCTGTCAACTCCATGTCTGCCCTCAAAGTGCCTGTCTGGGTATCCTCCCACAAATGCATTACGGCCTGCCTCTGTTCGCACAGCCGCTCAACCATGTGCAAGGTGAAGTTCCACCTTGTTGCAACGTCGATAATTAGCCGGTGCTTGGGAAGGTGGAGCAATTGCTGCAGCTTCTGCATATGACTGGAGTGTACGGGCGACCAGCGGATGTGCGAGCACAGTTTTCGAACCTTCTGGAGCAGGCCTGTTAACTCCGGATAATTATTGAGGAAGCACTGCACCACCAGCATCAAGGTGTGAGCCAAGCAAGGTATGTGTCTGAGTTTTGAAAGGGCTATGGCAGCCACAAAATTACGCCCGTTATCACTAACTACCTTGCCTGCCTCAAGATGTAGACTGCCCAGCCATGACTCAGTTTGTTGCTGAAAGCAGTCGGCCAGTACCTCCATGGTGTGTCTGTCGCCCAAACACATCATCTTCAACACAGCCTGCTGATGCTTTCCACTAGCTGATCGATAGGGGGACACCTCGTGTGCAACACTGGCAGCTGCGGATGGAGTGCTGCTGCGACTGTGCTCTGAGGACGAGCTTTCGCTTCAGGAGGAGGAGGGTCGAATGCCTACAGCCAACTGTTTCCTATATCATGGGCTAGGCACCACTGTCCCACCACCGCTGTCCCCTGTATCCACCACATTAACCCTGTGCGCAGTGATGGACACGTAACGGCCCTGGCCATGCCTACTCGACCATGCATCAGTTGTGAGGTGCACCTTTCCACTCACTGACTGCTTGAGTGCATGGACAATGCGGTCCTTCACATGAAGGTGGAGGGCTGGGATGGCTTTGAGAGAAAAGAAGTGGTGACTGGGTAGTTCATAGCGTGGTACTGCATAGGCCATGAGTTCGCGGAAAGCTGCGCTTTCCACCAACCGATAGGGCATCATCTCTAACGAGATTAGTTTGGCTATGTGGGCGTTCAAACCCAGTGTACGCGGATGAGAGGATGAGTACTTTCTTGTCCTACTCATAGTCTCTGGCAGGGTGAGCTGGACTGGAGAGCTGCCTATGGTGGGACTAGCGGTGGACAGGGCGGACTGAGAGAGGGTTGATGATGGTGATGGAGTTGGCATTCTTTCTGATGGCCTAGATTCAGTATTTCATTGATATAACATTGTAGTTCCCTGACAGCTTTGGCCTTGCAACGACACCTCAACATTTGCTGCTGTGCTAACCGGTGGGCTTACAGTGGGGGAAACAATGTAGCGTTGCTGACTACCTTCATTGGGAGCATTTGCACATGTGGTACTTGAGGTTTAGTGTTCCGTCCACGCTTGCAAGTGCATGGTGGTTAAATGTCTAAGCATGCAACTGGTATTCAAATTTTTCAGATTTTTCCCTCGGCTAAAGGTCTTTGCGCCCTTCTTACAGTAAACCTTGGCCTGATCATTAGGATTTTGTTCAAAAAAGAGCCACACTGCACTCTTCCTACTTATGGAAGACATTTTGAGGCCTTGCACTCTGTGCTATTTTGACCGTCTGGCCATGCAGTCCAGCAACTTTTTGGCTTTTTGTAAGCCGTTTTTGGACTGCTCCGTGCCTGCCAGATAACAGCTGTTGCGATGTCGATGCCTGCTGTGGATGCTCCTTCCCTTCTTCTGAGCTATTGGCAGCGGCACCCTCTTCCCCAATGGATGCCAATCTGGATCAACAACTGAGTCATCCACCACCTCCTCTTCAATGTCATGTGCACCTTCCCCTGTGTCACCGTGTACGGTGGTATAGTATGCGGGAAGGGGCACCTGAGTTTCATCAGGGTCAGAATCTGGCTCAGTACACTGCGAGGACAATGTAGTGCTCTGAGTGAATGTACCAGCAGAATCATCTATCAGTGGCTGTGCATCAGTGCACTCCATGTCAGATTCATCTTGGCCTGGGTAATTCACAATTTTACTTGAAAACCCAGGCATGGTATGTGAAAACAGCTCCATGGAGTAATCGGTAGTGTGGCCTGCCGCATCCTTCAATTTTGGTTGGGGTGAAGGACACAAAGAAAGGTGTGGTTCATGACCATGAGCCTCCAAAGACGACTCAGTGCTTTTATTTTTTAAAAGTTCAGAAGAGGAGGCAATAGAGCTGGAGTCAGCAATGTAAGCCAAAACTTGTTCCTGAAGCTCTGGCTTTAAAAGCGGTTTACCTACTCCCAGAAAAGGGAGCCTTCGAGGCCTTGTGGAGCCAGACGATGACGCAGGCTCAACACCTCCTGCATTAGGTGTTATTTTGCTTTTGCCACTACCAGCAAATCCACCACCAACACCAATACCATCATTACCAGCTGGCAACCCCCGCCCACTAACACGGCCTCTTACACCACACTTCCTCATTTTTTTGAAAAATGTATCCAAAATTCCACCAACTATATGGAACTGTAAAACAAGGTACAAGGTGTATATAGGACAGGGGAGAATTTAATTCTCCTACCACTTCTGGACACTGATGTATGGTGTCAGGCCCAGTGTATATCACACCGCTGTATCACAGGCTGAATTTGGCTGGTGTGAAAAATGTTATATAGGACAGGGCAGGATTGGAATCTCCCTAGAGTGTAGGTCTGTAAGAACGGAACAACTCCTCGACTTATCCTTACTGAGTCACACACTTAGCTTCACTGTGGCCGTGATAACAGCCATTACACGGTGCTGTGTGAGGAGCGTACACCGCTGTACAGTATGAAAAAATGCACGCTCAGTACCTCACCAGGACAAAAAAAAAAGGATTGCTTTTAAAAAAGCAGTTTGCAGAGCAGTGTGAAAACAGCAATGCAGCTATCAGGTAGCCTTATAAGGCAGCCTAACAACCAACAGAGCTGATCAACCAAAATATAGCCTCCCCTTGCACTGCACAGTGACTGGTGTGTTGTACAGGCAAAATCGCTAGCAGCAGCAGCAGATTTTTTTTCTTCTTCCCTGCCTAACGCTCTCCCTACAAGAATCATCATCATCATCATCAGCAGCTAGCCCTATTCTGAGATCAGCAGAAGTAAGATGGCGGTTGGCGTGCACGCCCTTTTATATCCCCTGTGACGCCCCCCAAAGCAAGCCAATCACTTGCATGCCCTTCTCAAAGATGGTGGGGACCGCTGCCTATGTCATCACGTTGCCCACAGTGTTCGTTGTTCCTGATTGGCTGAAAAAGGGCACTGTGATGGTGTGATATGCTATGTGGATGTCATTTTTTGTATATTCCTATTTTTAACAATTCCAGTTATTTTCATAGTATTTTTCTTATTACATTGTAAGTCTACAGCCTCACTGTATCTGTCTCTTGATGACCCCCTGTAGTGCATTAATCCCTAAGGCCTGTTGTGAGTTCGTTTTCCCCTTCACCATTGAGGTCTGATGAACTCCCTCTTCTGGAGAAGGAAGGTAGTGAGGCTGATTACAAAACACCTGAGCAGAATGATGATGACTGGGTGACTGGGATCGCTGACTGGATATAATGCAGCCGTCGCCATTCTGCCTTGCGGGTGATTTCTCTGAGGGATTCTTGGAGACCAGTCTGATTCCTGCTCCTCTAAAGCTAAGTTTTCTGCTCTACCTTTTGCATTTGTGTTTTGGTTTTGTTTTGCCTTGTTTGTCTGGATTTCTGCCTTTCCCTGCTGGGTGGGCTGACTTCCTTTTTGCTCTGTCTTCAGTTAATACCAGAGTACTGATATAGTCTTTTTGAAGCCTAGCGTCTTCAGGGCTTTTTTCTCTATCAGTCTGTTGGCTCTTGTTTTTGAGAGGGTTTTGGCAGATTGCAGACAGCAGCCTTCCTATTCTATCCTATTTAGTTAGCTTGGGCCCCATCATTTGCTCAGCCCATCTTTCTGTCTGTGTGAGTGTTTTTCCATCTCGCTTCACCGTCATTATATGTTGGGGGCTGCCTATTGCTTTGGGGTCAGCTCTGGGGCAGTTTAGATTTCCCTTTTCTGTCTTTAGGCTATTTAGTTCTCCGGCTGTGATCGAGGGGTCTAGGGCACCGTAGGAACCCCCCACGTCTACTGCTAGTTGTTGTTGTTAGATTCAGGGGTCTGCAATCCGATAGCTGCCAATTTCTCTGGTTTTCTGAACTTAGCTAAGTATTTCTGGTTTTTGCCTCCTACGGTGACTCATTCATAACAGAATCACCCGCCATACCGCAGATCCTAGGGTACTCAATAGCAGGAAAGAATTGTAAGGAAAAAAAAAAAAAAGTGAGTATATTTTTTCCTCTATATCTCTGAGGCCGTAGGGGGAATTTTTTTTCTCTCAATGGAGATAAAGCAATTGTCTGATCGTGTGGAGCAGCTCGCTGCGGAAGTGCGGGGAATTTCCGCCTACCTTGCTCATTCACATGCTGCTGAACCAAAGATCCCTACTCCGGATGTGTTTTTTGGGGATCGGTCTAAATTTCTGAATTTCAAAAATAATTGTAAATTATTTTTTGCCTTGAAGCCTAACTCGTCAGGGAGCTCCGCGCAGCAGGTTAAAATTGTCATCTCTTTGCTACGTGGCGATCCCCAGGACTGGGCGTTTTCTTTGAAACTAGATGATCCTATTCTGACTAATGTGAACGCATTTTTTCAAGCCTTGGGGTTGTTGTATGATGAACCTAATGCTATTGATCAGGCTGAAAAGACCCTGTTGGCATTGAGCCAGGGTCGAGAGTCTGTAGAATTGTACTGTCAAAAATTCCGAAAGTGGGCGGTCCTTACTACCTGGAATGATAATGCCTTGGCAGCTCTCTTTCGGAGGGGGTTGTCGGAAGCCGTAAAAGATACTATGGTGGGATTTCCTGTTCCCTCTGGTCTTGACGATTCTATGTCATTAGCCATCCAGGTTGATCGGCGTTTACGTGAACGCAGGATTGCACGAGAGGTGTTGCCACCTGTTGAACAAGTGTCTGAACCTATGCAATGTGATAGAGTTTTGTCCAGGGAGCAACGTCAGGAGTTCAGAAGGCGTAATAAGCTGTGTTTTTTTTGTGGAGATGCCTCGCATATTATTTCTGCCTGTCCTAAACGAGAGAAACATTTTGCTCACACGTTTTCTGTGGGTGGTGTTCAACCTAAGTTTCTTCTGGCAATTACTCTGATCTGCTCCCTGTCCACATTTTCCACCAGGGCTTTTGTGGATTCGGGAGCAGCCCTGAATCTAATGGACTTGGATTTTGCTAAACGTTGTGGATTTCCGATGACACCTCTGCAGCCGCCTATCCCTTTGAGGGGGATTGATGCTACTCCTTTGGCGAAAAATAAACCTCAGTTTTGGACCCAGGTGGTAATGCGGGTCGCCCCAGACCATCAAGAAAATTGCAGATTTTTGGTGTTGCATAATTTGCATGATACCATTTTTCTGGGGATTCCCTGGTTGCAAATTCATAATCCAGTTTTGGATTGGAAATCTGTGTCTGTGATGAGGTGGCGTTGTCGGTGTGCCCTTAGTGAAGCTCCGTTTTTTTCCACCTCTCCTCAGTCGCATGATGTTCCTAACTATTTGGCGGACTTTTATGATGTATTTAGTGAGAATGAGTCTGCGTCTTTGCCTCCTCATAGGAGTTATGACTGTGCAATTGAACTGAGCCCGGGGTGTAAATTTCCTAAGGGTCGGCTCTTCAATTTATCTGTACCCGAGCACGAGGCTATGCGATCCTATATTAAGGAGGCGTTGGAGAAGGGTCATATTAGACCATCCTCTTCACCCTTAGGTGCCGTTTTTTTTTTGTGGGCAAAAAGGATGGTTCATTAAGGCCTTGTATTGATTATCGTGCCCTCAACAAAATTACTATTAAATATCAGTATCCGTTACCCCTGATTTCGGATCTATTCTCCAGAGTTAAAGGTGCTTGCTGGTTTACCAAGCTTGACCTCAGGGGGGCGTATAATCTTATCCGCATTAAGCATGGGGATGAATGGAAGACGGCGTTTAATACTCCGGAGGGACATTTTGAGTACCTGGTGATGCCTTTTGGGCTCACTAATGCCCCTTCTGTCTTCCAGTGCTTCATGAACGATATTTTCCGAGACTTTGTGGATACATTTTTGATTATCTATCTGGATGATATTTTGATCTTCTCCAAGGATTGGGATTCTCATGTGGAACATGTTCGGACTGTGTTCCAGATCTTGAGGGAGAATTCCCTGCATGTCAAAGGATCGAAATGCCTTTTTGGGGTACAGAGGATTTCATTTTTGGGATTTATTTTGTCTCCGTCAACTATTGAAATGGACCCGGCCAAGGTACAGGCCATTCATGATTGGGTTCAGCCCACTTCTTTGAAGGCCCTCCAGAAGTTTTTGGGTTTTGCTAATTTTTATCGGAAATTTATAGCAAAATTTTCTAGTATTGCCAAGCTATTGACTGATCTGACTAAAAAGGGTGCTCATGTGTTGAATTGGTCTCCTGAGGCTGTTTCTTCCTTTCAGGAGCTGAAGCGAAGATTCACTTCTGCCCCGGTTTTGCGGCAACCTGATGTCTCACTCCCGTTCCAGGTAGAGGTGGACGCTTCTGAGATTGGTGCAGGAGCGGTTTTGTCCCAAAGGGATCCTGTAACATCTAAAATGAATCCCTGTGCTTTCTTTTCCCGAAAGTTCTCTCCATCTGAACGGAACTGTTAGCCATGAAATGGGCATTTGAGGAGTGGAGACATTGGTTGGAGGGAGCTAAACACCAAGTCGTGGTCCTCACTGACCACAAGAATTTGATTTACCTGGAGTCGGCCAAACGCTTGAACCCTAGACAGGCTAGGTGGGCCTTGTTTTTTACACGTTTTGATTTTGTGGTCTCTTTTCTTCCTGGCACTAAGAATGTCAAGGCAGACGCCCTCTCTAGGAGCTTCTTTGCTGATTCTCCTGTGGTGACCAAGCCTGCTACCATCTTAGGCGAAGGGGTAGCTCTTTCTGCCATCTCGCCCGATTTGAGACGTGCTCTGGAAGAGTTCCAGGAGGACAAACCTGAGCGTTGTCCCAGTGGAAAGTTGTATGTTCCTGACCAGTGGAAGAAGAGAGTGATGTCTGAAGTTCATTGCTCTGAATTGGCTGGTCATCCAGGTATTTTTGGTACTAGAGATCTGGTGAGTCGGTCTTTTTGGTGGCCCGCCTTGTCTCGTGATGTCAGGAATTTTGTGCAGTCCTGTGGGACTTGCTCCCGGTCTAAACCTTGTTCTCGCTCTAGTGGGTTGTTGATGCCTTTGCTGGTCCCCAGGAGGCCATGGACCCATATTTCAATGGATTTCATCTCTGATATGCCTGTCTCGCAGAGAATGACTGTTATTTGGGTGATTTGTGATAGGTTCTCTAAGATGGTTCATCTTGTACCACTCCCTAAGTTGCCATCTTCCTCTGAGTTGGTGCCCCTGTTTTTGCAACAGGTGGTTCGCTTGCACGGGTTTCCTGAGAACATTGTATCTGACAGAGGAGTTCAATTTGTGTCTAGATTTTGGAGGACTTTCTGTTCCAAGCTGGGAATTCAGTTGTCCTTCTCCTCTGCTTTTCACCCTCAGACCAATGGGCAGACGGAGAGAACAAACCAGACCTTGGAGTCGTATTTGAGATGTTTTATTTCCGCTGATCAGGATGATTGGGTTTCATTTTTGCCCTTGGCCGAATTTGCTTTAAATAATAGAGCTAGTTCTGCCACTTTGATGTCACCTTTTTTTTGTAACTTTGGGTTTCATCCTCGATTTTCTTCAGGGCAGGTGGAGCCTTCTGCCTGCCCAGGTGTTGACACTGTGGTGGAGAGAATGCACCAGATCTGGGACCAAGTGGTGGATAAGTTATCTCTCTCCCAGGAAAAGGCCCAGCGGTTTTCCAACCGACATAGGACCATTGGTCCCCAGTTTAAGGTTGGTGATATGGTTTGGTTATCATCAAAAAATATCGCTATGAAGGTGGCTTCTCCTAAGTTTATGGCTAGATTTATTGGACCTTACAAGATTTTGGAGATTATTAATCCGGTCTCTTTTCGTTTGGCTCTTCCTGTCACATTTAAAATTCATAATGTGTTTCATAAGTCCTTGTTGAAGAGGCTTGTTGATCCAGTTGTTCCTGGGGTGGCACCTCCGGACCCTGTATTAGTTGAAGGTAACATAGAATATGAGGTAGAGAAGATACTAGATTCCCGTCTGGCTAGACGGGGACTCCAGTATTTGTTTAAGTGGAAGGGTTATGGTCAGGAGGATAATTCCTGGGTCTCTGCCTCTGATATTCATGCCAAAAGATTGGTGCGTGCCTTTCATCTGGCTCACCCTGATCACCCTGGTGGTGTGGATGAGGGTTCGGTGACCCCTCCTCAAGGGGGAGGTACTGTTGTGAGTTCGTTTTCCCCTTCACCATTGAGGTCTGATGAACTCCCTCTTCTGGTGAAGGAAGTTAGTGAGGCTGATTACAAAACACCTGAGCAGAATGATGATGACTGGGTGACTGGGATCACTGACTGGATATAATGCAGCCGACGCCCTTCTGCCTTGCGGGTGATTTCTCTGAGGGATTCTTGGAGACCAGTCTAATTCCTGCTCCTCTAAAGCTAAGTTTTCTGCTCTACCTTTTGCATTTGTGTTTTGGTTTTGTTTTGCCTTGTTTGTCTGGATTTCTGCCTTTCCCTGCTGGGTGAGCTGAATTCCTTTTTGCTCTGTCTTCAGTTAATACCAGAGTACTGATATAGTCTTTTTGAAGCCTAGCGTCTTCAGGGCTTTTTTCTCTATCAGTCTGTTGGCTCTTGTTTTTGAGAGGGTTTTGGCGGATTGCAGACAGCAGCCTTCCTATTCTATCCTATTTAGTTAGCTTGGGCCCCATCATTTGCTCAGCCTATCTTTCTGTCTGTGTGAGTGTTTTTCCATCTCGCTTCACCGTCATTATATGTTGGGGGCTGCCTATTGCTTTAGGGTCTGCTCTGGGGCAGTTTAGATTTCCCTTTTCTGTCTTTAGGCTATTTAGTTCTCCGGCTGTGATCGAGGGGTCTAGGGCACCGTAGGAACCCCCCACGGCTACTGCTAGTTGTTGTTGTTAGATTCAGGGGTCTGCAATCAGATAGCTGCCAACTTCTCTGGTTTTCTGAACTTAGCTAAGTATTTCTGGTTTTGCCTCCTACGGTGACTCATTCATAACAAAGGCCCTTTGTTCTCCTCTGGGAGGCCTGGAAACCGCCTGCCCCAACTTGTTTGACTACCCCTGGACAAGTCAGTTCCTGTGTGGATAGGATCGTGGACAGACAGCACTTCAGAGAGAGAAGGACCCATTTTATCCTCTGGTGCTAGAGTTTTGGAATCTCGTTTCCCTGGACATTTTATCCTGATACTGGACTGCATTCTTATTCTGGACTATCTTATCCTTTGTGTGGTGGACTGATGTGTGGTGGACTGAATATGGACCTTTTTGTATTTTTGCCTGAATAAAGGTCTTGGAATTGTTCACTCTTCGCTTGCTCTGTTGATTGTGTGATACCAGAGAAGGACCCGGTGACAGGCGCTAAAGCATCATCTGAAATGCGACTTTGGCGCTAAAGTCGCCGACCTCATGGCCGACCTCACCCTAGGGTCGGGTTTCGTTTCATGACACCTGACGTTAACAAAAGTCGGTGACTTTTCAATTTTTTCGACCTGTTTCGCTCAACTCTAGTTTTCAATGTTGGGACAGCAATTTTTGGGGAGCACTATACTCTGGACTGATATATGGGGCCCACCATACACTGGAGCATTCCAAAGGTGGACATCAGACACTGGAGCAGCATTTACAGGGCACATTATACACTAGAGCATTAGAAATGGGGCCCATTATGTATGGAGCATTATTTGGGCCCATAAAACAGTGGAGCTTCATCCATGTGGACCAACATATACTGTAGCATTATGTGGAGCTCATCATATACAGTATCAAACATTATATGGGACCAATGATTCTGTATGGAGAAATATATGGGCCTCATTACTCTGTATAGCGCACTATGCAGTGGCCATAATACTGTATGGAGTAATATACTGTCCGTTTTTGGAGCTATTGGAGAATTTAAAATGGATATCAGTCATGAGATGTAAAAAGTGAAGTATTTTTCATTGTACTATACCGCTATTTCTCTGCCGTATCAGAGCATCATGAGTTGTGGTATGTGTTAAAGGGGCGCTGTTTGGCCCAGGGCACATTAAAACCTGGAGCCAGCCCTACCCCCCCACAAATTTAGCCAAATAACCCCCATTTTTCAGTGCGTAACTAGTATTATGAATAGAGTTGAGCGATACCGTCCGATACTTCAAAGTATCGTATCGGATGGTATCGGCCGATCTTTAAAAAAAGTATCGGTATCGCCGATTCCGATACCGGAAGTCCCATTCAAGTCTATGGGACTTCCGGTATCGGAATAAGAAAAACCCTTTCCTGCCCTTGTACAGCCTCTCTGGGGTCTGTACGGGCCTTTCGGGGGGCTGTGCCGGCCTGCCAGGGGGTCTGTGCAGGCTCCGGTGGTCTGTGCCGGCCTGCCGGTGGTCTGTGCAGGCTCCGGGGGGCTGTGCCGGCCTGCCGGGGGGCTGTGCCGGCCTGCCGGGGGGCTGTGCAGGCTCCGGGGGGCTGTGCCGGCCTGCCGGGGGGCTGTGCCGGCCTGCCGGGGGGCTGTGCCGGCCTGCCGGGGGGCTGTGCAGGCTCCGGGGGGCTGTGCCGGCCTGCCGGGGGGCTGTGCCGGCCTGCCGGTGGTCTGTGCAGGCTCCGGGGGTCTGTGCAGGCATCGTCCGATGGGACTACAAGTCCCATCGGGCGATGCCTGCTACCATGACAGTGATTGACACATTAGCCAATGATGGGACAGTAGTAGTCCCATCATCCGGCTAATGTGTTAAATGTAAAAAAAAAAAAAAAAAAAAAAAATTACATGCTACATACATACAACATGCATACTACATACATGCTACATTCATACTACATACTACATACATGCTACATTCATACTACATAAATACTACATGCAACATACATACTACATATATACTACATGCATGCTACATACATACTGCATGCTACATACATACCACATATATACTACATACATACTACATGCATGCTACATGCTACATACATAACACATATATACTACATGCATGCTACATACATACTACATGCTACATACTACATATATACTACATGCATGCTACATACTACATGCTACATACATACTACATGCATGCTACATACATACTACATACATACTACATATATACTACATGCATGCTACATACATACTACATGCTACATACTACATGCATGCTACATACATACTACATGCTACATACTACATATATACTACATGCATGCTACATACATACTACATACATACTACATATATACTACATGCATGCTACATACTACATGCTACATACATACTACATATATACTACATTCATACTACATACTACATATATACTACATACATACTACATACATACTACATACATACTACATGCATGCTACATACATACTACATGCATGCTACATACATACCACATACATACTACATGCTACATACATACCACATATATACTACATACATACAATACATTCATACAATACATACATAGACATACAGTACATATAACATAGAGTAACATACTTACCAATACTTGTCACATTGTTCCCCGAAGCCATTGTCTATTCCGGGATAAATATTAACATAACAAACCACAAAAATACTCACCCACGATCCGAAGCAGTCCACGAGTGTGTCCCACGACGATCTTGGGTAGAGAACTGCAGCATCAGATGATGCTGCCGTTCTCTACGGGCTGCAGGAATCCAATGACGGAAGGTAGGTATCCTTCCGCACTGTATTCCTCCGCCACTTAAAAAAAAAAAAGTCCCTAGTCTCACTTTATGCCATTGCTGTGTGGGAAATTCCCACACAGCAATGGCATAAAGTGAGACTAGGGACTTTTTTTTTTTAAGTGGCGGAGGAATACAGTGCGGAAGGATACCTACCTTCCGTCATTGGATTCCTACAGCCCGTAGAGAACGGCAGCATCATCTGATGCTGCAGTTCTCTACCCAAGATCGTCGTGGGACACACTCGTGGACTGCTTCGGATCGTGGGTGAGTATTTTTGTGGTTTGTTATGTTAATATTTATCCCGGAATAGACAATGGCTTCGGGGAACAATGTGACAAGTATTGGTAAGTATGTTACTCTATGTTATATGTACTGTATGTCTATGTATGTATTGTATGAATGTATTGTATGTATGTAGTATATATGTGGTATGTATGTAGCATGTAGTATGTATGTGGTATGTATGTAGCATGCATGTAGTATGTATGTAGCATGCATGTAGCATGCATGTAGTATGTATGTAGTATGTATGTAGCATGCAGTATGTATGTAGTATATATGTAGTATGTATGTAGTATATATGTAGTATGTAGTATGTATGTAGCATGCATGTAGTATATATGTAGTATGTATGTAGCATGCATGTAGTATGTATGTAGCATGTAGTATATATGTAGCATGCAGCATGTATGTAGTATGTATGTAGTATATATGTAGTATGCATGTAGTATGTATGTAGTATGTATGTAGCATGCAGTATGTATGTAGCATGTATGTAGTATGTATGTAGTATATATGTAGTATGTATGTAGCATGCATGTAGTATGTATGTAGTATGTATGTAGCATGCAGTATGTAGCATGTATGTAGTATGTATGTAGTATGTATGTATGTAGTATGTATGTAGCATGCAGTATGTATGTAGCATGTATGTAGTATGTATGTAGTATATATGTAGTATGTATGTAGTATGTATGTAGTATGTATGTAGTATGTATGTAGCATGCAGTATGTATGTAGCATGTATGTAGTATGTATGTAGTATATATGTAGCATGCATGTAGTATGTATGTAGTATGTATGTAGTATGTATGTAGTATGTATGTAGTATGTATGTAGCATGTATGTAGCATGCAGTATGTATGTAGTATATATGTAGTATGTATGTAGTATATATGTAGTATGTAGTATGTATGTAGCATGCATGTAGTATATATGTAGTATGTATGTAGCATGCATGTAGTATGTATGTAGCATGTAGTATATATGTAGCATGCAGCATGTATGTAGTATGTATGTAGTATATATGTAGTATGCATGTAGTATGTATGTAGTATGTATGTAGCATGCAGTATGTATGTAGCATGTATGTAGTATGTATGTAGTATATATGTAGTATGTATGTAGCATGCATGTAGTATGTATGTAGTATGTATGTAGCATGCAGTATGTAGCATGTATGTAGTATGTATGTAGTATGTATGTATGTAGTATGTATGTAGCATGTATGTAGTATGCATGTAGTATGTATGTAGTATGTATGTAGTATGTATGTAGCATGCAGTATGTATGTAGCATGTATGTAGTATGTATGTAGTATATATGTAGCATGCATGTAGTATGTATGTAGCATGCATGTAGTATTTTTTTTTTTTTTTTTTTTTTTTTTTAACATTTAACACATTAGCCGGATGATGGGACTACTACTGTCCCATCATTGGCTAATGTGTCAATCACTGTCATGGTAGCAGGCATCGCCCGATGGGACTTGTAGTCCCATCGGACGATGCTTGCACAGACCCCCGGACATCAGCACAGCCCCCCGGCAGGCCGGTACAGACCCCCACAGGGTGCACAGACCACCGGCAGGCCGGCACAGCCCCCCGGCAGGCCGGTACAGACCCCGGGCAGTCCACACAGCCCCCCGGCAGGCCGGCACAGCCCCCCGGCAGGCCGGCAGAGACCCCCGGAAGGCCCGAAATGACGGCGCATCATGATGCGCACACACCGCGCATCATGATGACGTCAGGCCGTCAATCAACTGAACTTCCGATTCCGATGCCGAATTCCGATATTGAAAAAATATCGGAAGTCGGTATCGGAATTCCGATACAGCAAGTATCGGCCGATACCCGATACTTGCGGTATCGGAATGCTCAACACTAATTATGAAGTAAATTAAGGTTGAAAAGCTTCAGTAATAAGAATTGATGTTTTTGGCATTCAAAAGGGCACTGTAGGTGTGTTTCCTGGCCTCCACTCCCTGCCGACTTTGCTTCCCCATTGACTTGCATTGGGTTTCGTGTTTCAGTCGGCCTTCGACTTTTCACAAAAATCGGCCGATTTTGTTCGACCCAACTTTTGCGAAAGTCGGGTTTCATGAAACCCGACTCGACCCTAAAAAAGGTAAAGTCGCTCATCTCTACTTATATAAAAACAAATGGTAACCAACCGTTGATCAATGAACACACATGCTAGCAATCAATCACATTTTGAGAATAATTTGCATAATCAGCAAGCTAGATCCCAAGAGAAAAAAAAAACCCTCCATAATCAAACCACCGGAATTTAATATAGATAAAAAGTGTCATTTCTATAATGCATACTAGGGTGACCACAAAAAATCGATGTCGGAATTTTGTCCGTCTGGACCCCACAAAACGATTCCCCTTTCCAGATATTGAGATAGCCAAAATTTGAGCTCGATCAAACGACGTTAACCCGTGCCGCTCGTCGCTCAAAGTTTGAAAAAAATCCAAATTTTTGGCCAAAAAGCTGACATATGGAGCCAGAACTCCAGAACGGTAAATAATAAAAACACGCTTAATATCTCAAAAGAAAGCTAATGTTGTTCTTCAAAATTTATATTTTATACATAATTGTTGTTATTTTAAGTCAAACTGAGTTACAACAGCTTTTAGCCCCAAGAACGTGACCTGGTACCACTAGGAGCAATGGAGCATACTTCGTATATTTTGTTATTAAGTGATAAATTTTGTTTTTTTTTGGTATATTTTTGAGTTTAAAGTAGAAATATAACAAAAAAACAAGTAATACTGATAAGTCTAATGACATTTTTTATTTTAAAATAAAAAAATGAGGTATATAATACATACAAAACAGACACAGAAAAGATACAGACGTAGTACCTACACGAGTTGATAATTTTACATAGTTATCTAATCTATTCTAGAGCTTTTGTTAAAGTAGTTTTTGAAACGTCAGAATATAATGCTCGGCATTTGCTTACAACTTGCAGGACATATTGCTTTTGTTCTTCATCTTTTGTCAGAAGGTCGTTAAAGTCGGTTATTAATTTAACACCACGCTCAGCCATATCATTAACTACTTTTAATGTTTTGACAATTTTCAATCCTTCTTGGAAGTCATTATTTTGAGGCCAGGTGTTTGGATTTTGTCTTAGGAAATCTGTTTTTATATTAAATCGGTCAAAGAATGTAAATGTTTCTTTGGTAAGTAAATTTACCAATCCTCCATCAACTACCTCTTTTAATTTTTCTTTCCTAACTTTTGGATTTACAACCCTAGCGTGCTCTGATGGTTCATCTGTGCTACTGAGCAATTTATTAGCCATTAACAACTTTTCATCGTCTGTAATGGTGGGATCAAATAACGATAATCCCACCAACTCTGCATTCAAATACCACAAATGGGTCGAAAATTTGGTCAGGGCTATTTCTGCAATGTCGTTGTCACATTCTTTATAGTCTAACAGACTATGCAAAATACCTAAATCTTGCTTTGGCGCAATTGGATTTTTTCAAACTTTGAGCAACGAGCGGCACGGGTTAACGTCGTTTGATCGAGCTCAAATTTTGGCTATCTCAATATCTGGAAAGGGGAATCATTTTGTGGGGTCCAGACGAACAAGATTCCGACATTTCCCCCCCCCCCATGAGATCCGGTCACCCTAATGCATACCATTGGGGCATTTTGTGTCCAGTTTGATGATCCAAAACAGTTCTCTTAGGAGGAGTTTTTTCTCACTGCCTCTAGTAGGATTATCCACTCTTTCCATCCCATAGAATGAAAAATTGGTTCATTCCCCCTTATGTCTCTCTACAAAGGGTTTGCCTGCTCCTGAATAAGAGGCATTTTTATCTCTGATGTTAGTAACATGTTCGCCATCCTTTTCTGGAATTTACGTATTGTGCGGCCAATGTATTTCCTTTTACACTCTTTGCACAATATGTAATATACAACATGGTTTGTGTTACAATTAATGAATCTTTTGATCTCATTGGCTGCATCAATCTTTGGCGTTTGCAGAGTATATTGACACATGGTGCATCTGGGACATCAACATCTAAAAAAAACCTTTGCAGCTTAGCCAAGTTTTTTTTTATCACTTTTTGGAGGCATGTGTAGACTTGGAGAATGAGTAGCTCCTATTGATCTCCCTTTTCTCGGCACACATACTAATCCATTTTCCAGGATTTTATATATGTCTCGATACAATATTGTTTATTTCCTGAAAGTGGCAACTATATGAAGTACTAAAAATGGTTTTATTTTTCTTTCTGCTAAATGTTGTTGTTGTTGGTTTGTTATTACTATTTATACCATCATCTCGAGTGTTTCTTTCAAGAACTTTTTTTTATAGCTGTATCAATTTGTTTCTTCCTATCTCCCCTTTCCATTAGTCTCGATGTCACAATCTCTGCTTGCTCATGGAACAGTGTGATATCAGAGCGGTTTCCATAGATTCTATTTAGTTCACCATTAGGGATTGAATTCACAGTGTGTGCAGGGAAGTTCCATATGGCAGGGCGAGATACAAGACTCCATCTTGGATCAGGGCAATCTTGGATCCTGGAAGCTTTCCTGCAGTAAGGCTCTCAGCTGTGCACTGATAGCTACTCCCATCCTCTATATAATCTGGGTCCCGTTGTCAGGGGTAGCTTATGCTGCATGGCGGGTGGTTGCTGGTGGTTGTTATTTGAGAAGGCGGTGGATTGGTAGATTTATCTGTGACTGTTGCTAGGTTTTGAGTGTGTGATAATTCCCTTTCTTCTCCTGCTTTTACTTAATCCCATCACCCACTCCCCGGTACATTCCTCTGTTATATTTGTGTGTATATTTGTGTGCTTGGTATTTTTCATTACCCCTGTTTGTCTTATCTTGTTAGTCTGGTTGGTGTAGTACAGTACACTACTACTCCCCTCTTCCCAGACTGAGGGCAGATTTGGGAGCTAAGGCAAGGTATGTGGCCCCGGTGTCTTCACCAACAGAAGTAATCCAGGGAACAGGGCAAGCTAGAGCACCCATAGCATTATTACTTCACCATCAGAAGTAAATCGTGGAATAGGGTGAGCTAGGGCGCCGCCTAGCATTAGGGACAGGGAAGGAACCCCTGGTCCCAGGACATGCATCAACAGAGCCATGACAGACATACTATTTGTAGAGTTTTAAGACAATATAGAGCAGCGATATGGGGTGATAGCTGGACGTAGAGGTTGAGGGATGATCTCTTCAGGATAAGCATGATCGTGGCATATTTGAAAGCAGAAGGGAAGTCAGAATTTAATGATAGATTGAAGAGATAGTTTAGGTCTGGGATAAGTGTGGTGGTAAGGTTGGGGAGAATGGAATGGGGTAAAGGGCACAAGTGGTGAGGTGCGATTTGAAGAGGAGATGAGTGAACTCTCCTTCAGTTATAGTGGGGAGGAAGGTTATGTCACAATCAGTTGTTGGTTGTAAAAAAAAAAAACAGAACCACGTTGAATATAGTCCACACACATGCAAAAATACAAATTTAATTGAAGAAATATAATGGCCCATATATGAGCTTACACGCTACAGGGGAGAGAGAGGACCCCACTGGTAAGATCTTACACTCTACAGGAGAGAGAGGACCCTGCTAACCATAAGAGCTTACACTCTACAGGAGAAAGGAGACTCCACTAATTATAAAAGCTTACACTGTACAGAAGAAATAGGACCCCACTGATCATAAGAGCTTACACTCTACAGGAGAGAGAAAGGAGACTCCACTAATTATAAAAGCTTACACTTTACAGGAGAGAGAGGACCCCACTGACCATAAAAGCTTACACTCTACAGGAGAGAGAGAGAGGGGACTCCACTGACCATAAGAGCTTACACTTTACAGGAGAGAGGACCCCACTGACCATAAAAGCTTACACTCTACAGGAGAGAGAGGGGACTACACTGACCATAAGAGCTTACACTCTACAGGAGAGAGAGAGAGGGGACTCCACTGACCATAAGAGCTTACACTCTACAGGAGAGAGAGAGAGGGGACTCCACTGACCATAAGAGCTTACACTCTACAGGAGAGAGGACCCCACTTACCATAAGAGCTTACACTCTACAGGAGAGAGGACCCCACTGACCATAAGAGCTTACACTCTACAGGAGAGAGAGAGAGGGGACTCCACTGACCATAAGAGCTTACACTCTACAGGAGAGAGAGAACCCCACTGACCATAAGAGCTTACACTCTACAGGAGAGAGGGGACTCCACTGACCATAAGAGCTTACACTCTACAGGAGAGAGAGAGAGGGGACTCCACTGACCATAAGAGCTTACACTCTACAGGAGAGAGGACCCCACTTACCATAAGAGCTTACACTCTACAGGAGAGAGGACCCCACTGACCATAAGAGCTTACACTCTACAGGAGAGAGAGGGGACTCCACTGACCATAAGAGCTTACACTCTACAGGAGAGAGAGAACCCCACTGACCATAAGAGCTTACACTCTACAGGAGAGAGAGAGAGGGGACTCCACTGACCATAAGAGCTTACACTCTACAGGAGAGAGAGAGGGGACTCCACTGACCATAAGAGCTTACACTCTACAGGAGAGAGGACCCCACTTACGATAAGAGCTTACACTCTACAGGAGAGAGGACCCCACTGACCATAAGAGCTTACACTCTACAGGAGAGGGAGAGGACCCCACTGACCATAAGAGCTTACACTCTACAGGAGAAAGAGAACCCCACTGACCATAAGAGCTTACACTCTACAGGAGAGGGAGAGGACCCCACTTACCATAAGAGCTTACACTCTACAGGAGAGAGAGAGGACCCCTGTTGTGAGTTCATTTTCCCCTTCACCTTTGATGTCTGATGAACTCCCTCTGCTGGTGAAGGGAGGTAGTGAAATTGATTTGGATGGGAAGAACCTGTTATCTGAACAGGTAGAGTGTGATTGGACATCCGGAATCTCTGAGTGGATATAAGGCAGCCGACGCCCTGCTTTGTTGCTGATGATCCTTTCTGCTCTGAGCTCTTGCATCTAGTTTAGTTCCTGTCTACTAAAAGCTAAGTTTTTGCCCTGCTATTATTCCATGAGATTTTGTCTGGTTTACTTAGTGTTTGTGTTCAGCCAGCCCTGGCTGGGACTGGCTGAATTCCATTTTTGTTTCTGATCAGTTGATCTCTTTGCTCTGTTTTCAGAATATACCTGAGTGCTGATATACTGATTTTGAAGTCTAGCGACTTCAGGGCCTTTTTTCCTATCAGACGGTTGGGACATTTTTGGTAGCGTTTTTTGCGGATTGCAGCCAGCATCTTTTCTGTCCTGTCCTATCTAGTTAGTTTTGGCCCCATCATTTGCTCAGCCTGTCTTTCTGTCTGTGTTTGTGTTTTCACCGTCAATACATGTTGGGGGCTGTCTATTGCTTTGGGGTCTGCTCTGGGGCAGTTTAGATTTCCCCTTTCTTTCTTTAGGCTTATTTAGTTCTCCGGCTGTGATCGAGGGGTCTAGGATCATCGTAGGAACCCCCCACGGCTACTGTCAGTTGTGGTGAATAGGATCAGGGGTCTGCAATCCGCTAGTTACCAACCTCTCCTGGTTTTCTGGACTTAGCTTGTATTTTTGTTTTCTCCTCCTCCGGTGACTCATTCATAACAGAATCACCAGCCATACCACAGATTCTAGGGTACTCAATAGCAGGAAAGAATTGTAAAAAAAAAAAAGTGTCAGAATTTTTTTTTTTGTGTGTGCATATTTTTTCCTCTATTTCTCTGAGGCCGTAGGGGGAATTTTTTCTTAATGGAGATTAAGCAATTGTCTGATTGTGTGGAGCAGCTCACTGCTGAAGTGCGGGGAATTTCAGCCTATCTTGCTCATTCACATGCTGCTGAACCAAAGATCCCTACTCCTGATGTGTTTTTTGGGGATCAGTCTAAATTTTTGAATTTTAAGAATTGTAAATTATTTCTTGCCTTGAAGCCTAACTCATCGGGGAGCTCTGCGCAGCAGGTTAAAATTGTCATCTCTTTGCTGCGCGGCGATCCCCAGGATTGGGCGTTTTCTTTGACACCTGATGATCCTATTCTAACTAATGTGGATGCATTTTTTCAAGCCTTGGGGTTGTTGTATGATGAACCTAATGCTATTGATCAAGCTGAAAAGGCCCTGTTGGCATTGAGCCAGGGTGAGGATTCTGCAGAGTTGTACTGTCAAAAAATCCGAAAATGGGCGGTACTTACTACCTGGAATGATGGTGCCTTGGCGGCTCTCTTTCGGAAGGGTTTGTCAGAAACCGTAAAAGATACTATGGTGGGATTTCCTGTTCCCTCTGGTCTTGACGATTCTATGTCATTAGCGACTTCAGGGCCTTTTTTCCTATCAGACGGTTGGGACATTTTTGGTGGGGTTTTTGCGGATTGCAGCCAGCATCTTTTCTGTCCTGTCCTATCTAGTTAATTGGGCTCCATCATTTGCTCAGCCTGTCTTTCTGTCTGTGTTTGTGTTTTCATCTGTTTTTCACCGACAATACATGTTGGGGGCTGTCTATTGCTTTGGGGTCTGCTCTAGGGCAGTTTAGATTTCCCCTTTCTTTAGGCTTATTTAGTTCTCCGGCTGTGACGAGGGGTCTAGGATCATCGTAGGAACCCCCCACGGCTACTGTTAGTTGTGGTGAATAGGATCAGGGGTCTGCAATCCGCTAGTTACCAACCTCTCCAGGTTTTCTGGACTTAGCTTGTATTTTTGTTTTCTCCTCCTCCGGTGACTCATTCATTACACTACACTTTGTCACACAGGTGGAGAACGAGGCCCTCACTTCACAGGCAAAGACCTAGAACGATGACTGTGGAAAACGGATTTCTATTTAAAAAAGAGCCGTTTAAAGAGCCAAAAGAGCCGGCTGTTTAAGGTGAGCGGAGCCAAATGAGCCGGATCACCAAAAAGAGCCGAACTTCCTATCACTAAAACCAACGCCTGTCTGCACAAGTACAAGTATTTTATTGGGGCAGCTGTATTATAGCACCATATACTGTTTTGCACATTTTCTGCATTTGATTTTTTAGCTTCAGGCCCAGTCCATCTACATGTATTTTTTTTTATATATATTTCCTTTCTACGGTGTGTTTTTTTGGCCAAAATCAGAATACACAAAGGGGAAAAATATTAATCCCAAAAAACAAGAGCAAAATACACCAATGAAGATAAACGGGGCAAAAAAAAATACAAAATACTAAGTCATAGTGCAAAAGTAAAATATTAATAATGCCCAAGCCTGAGACAAACTGAAAAATGAAGAGCAAAATGCACCAAAACAAAAATGAGAAATTAGTTTATTCTCGGTGCTTAAACCCAAATAAAAAAAAAGTGGGAGATGGAGACACAGACACCTCCGTGTACGCGCAAGGAATCAGATAACACCCTCTCCAAAATACAAGCGCACGCGCAGGGCTGGAATCTATCATGTTATTAGAATTGCTAACATTGCTTGCACTGGGTACTTTTGGGATTGCCTTCTAGTTTAACGCCATGAATTAGCAGCACACGTCTGTGCACATTCTAACGTCTTTGCTGGAGGGGCAGCTGTATTTTAACACCATGTCCTGTCTTGCAAGATGTATGTATAGCGACACTTATCAGCATTATTACTCCTCATTTTGTTAATTTGCCTTTCAGCCTGTCACTGCACTATTTTCAATATTTCCTTTCCACCGGGTGTTTTTAATTCAAAATTATTAGCAAAACGCACCTAAACGTAAAATGGCGCAAAACTGGTTTGCTCAGAAAGTGCAATCACCTCTTATCCTGCTACTCGCTCATGTACAGCGACATTTACAGTGGGGCAAAAAAGTATTTAGTCAGTCAGCAATAGTGCAAGTTCCACCACTTAAAAAGATGAGAGGCGTCTGTAATTTACATCATAGGTAGACCTCAACTATGGGAGACAAACTGAGAAAAAAAAATCCAGAAAATCACATTGTCTGTTTTTTTTTCATTTTATTTGCATATTATGGTGGAAAATAAGTATTTGGTCAGAAACAAGCAATCAAGATTTCTGGCTCTCACAGACCTGTAACTTCTTCTTTAAGAGTCTCCTCTTTCCTCCACTCATTACCTGTAGTAATGGCACCTGTTTAAACTTGTTATCAGTATAAAAAGACACCTGTGCACACCCTCAAACAGTCTGACTCCAAACTCCACTATGGTGAAGACCAAAGAGCTGTCAAAGGACACCAGAAACAAAATTGTAGCCCTGCACCCGGCTGGGAAGACTGAATCTGCAATAGCCAACCAGCTTGGAGTGAAAAAATCAACTGTGGGAGCAATAATTAGAAAATGGAAGACATACAAGACCACTGATAATCTCCCTCGATCTGGTGCTCCACGCAAAATTATACTATTTCTACTCTGGGAAAATTGATGCCACTTTAGTGGTGTGTGACAATAATTTTTTGAAATGTGGAGACACCAAGTTGGGACTCCATCTGGTGGGTTGCCTGTAGTGGAAGGGTTCTCAGAGGCCCATTATACTGTTTCAACTCTGGGGAATATGATGCCACTTTAGTGCTGTGTGACAATAATTTTTTGAAATGTGGAGATTCAAAGTTGGGACTCCATCTGGTGGGTTGCCTGTAGTGGAAGGGGTGTCAGAGGCCCATTATACTGTTTCTACTCTGGAAAATATAATGTAACTTCAGTGGTGTGTGACAACAATTTTTTGAAATGTTTGTACTCCAAGTTGGGTCTTTATCTGTTGGGTTGACTGTAGTGGCAGGGGCATCAGAGGGTCGTTATACTATTTCTACTCTGGGGAAATTGATGCCACTTTAGTCGTGTAGGACAATTATTTTGTGAAATGTGGAGATTCCAAGTAACGTCTCCATCTGGTGGGTTGCCTGTAGTGGAAGTGGTGTCAGAGGCGCATTATACTATTTCTAATATGGGGAAACTGATGCCATTTTAGTGGTGTGTGAGAATATTTTTTATAAATGTGGAGACTCCAAGCTGGGTCTCCCTCTGGCGTGTTGCCTGTAGTGGAATAGTTGTCAGAAGCCCATTGTACTGGTTCTACTCTGGGGAAATTGATGCCACTTTATTCGTGTGTGACAAAAATTTTTTGAATGTTTGCACTCAAAGTTGGGTCTCAATCTCGTGGATTACTTGTAGTGGAAAGGATGTCAGAGGCCCATTGCTCTATTTCTATTTTGGGGAAATTGATGCCACTTTATTGGTGTGTAGCAATTTTTTAAAAATGTTTGCACTACAAGTTGGAATTAGAGATGGTGTATTTCACCATGGATGGAAGACACCCCTTGTCAGAAAGGAAAAGAGAAGACTAACAAAGGACACAGGCAGAGGCGCACATGAATGACAGTGGTTAGAGAGGTGTTAGTATTTTGATATTCAGGCTAAATATTGGTGAATAAACGTGAATTGTCAGCTCTGCTCAAGGACCTTAAGGAAGAAGTTGTTCTTCATTTGCATTGGATCCTCAGTGAAATGTAACAAATGTTTACAGATCTCTGAAGTCAACACTTACTTTCTGACCAGAATGGTTTTCTACATTTGCATAACTTGAAGCTCACGGACCCACCATTTAAAAGCTCCAATGGGGTTCTATACCAGGGACAGGAAATTATTCATTTGAGGAAAGCGTTTGCAAATATCCAATTAGGAGAAGGAGCCACCACTCCTTCTGGGCATGAAATTCCACAAAGGCTTAGAACACGGTGGAGCAGGAGTTCTTATGTAGGGTAATGAAGTAGTTTGGGCTTGGTGAGAATTTTACTAGGTGGATCCAAGGCCGGAACAAGGTATTTTGGTGCCGTAGGCAGATGAAGCCGATGGTGCCCCCCCCTCCGCTGAACTTTCAGTCCCTAAGTAAAGGAATGGGTCAGAGACTAAAGCGACAGGTCCCCTAACGCCCCTCTCATTTCCTTCTGATGGGTTAAGTAACAAGCTGTTAAGACTACTATCAATAGAATTTCTACCTTTTTCACTCAAAAATACCAGCAAAAGTAAAAAGAGTGATGTGATGTACTTTAGAGAAGTGGCTCAACAGGGAGTATTTTTTTTAAGATAGATATAGAATCATTCATTGTTTAAGGACCATTAAGAGAATACAAATCGCTATATTCCTCCCTGACAGACTATATTTTAAATCTCAGACCTAGTGATGGTCATGGAAACTAATATAGCTTAACTATAATGGGGGCTGTTTGGTTTCAGTTAAGATGTCCAGCATTTGGAAGACATCGTAATAGAAACTAAACAGACCCTATTATAGATAAAGGGATACATATGATGATTTTACTCCCATCAGGGTAGTTCTGGTGCCGTATTTCTGTATTGATGGTGCTTCTGCTGATGTATTCATGTATGGATGGTGGTTCTAACAATGTATTTATGTAGTAATGAATGTTCTGGTGACTGATTCATAACCAGAACCATCATCAATATAAAACCAAAATCATCCTCACTACATAAATTGAACACCAGAGCTATCACTAGTACATACATACGGCACCAGAACCATCAATAGTAAATAACTATGTCACTAGAACTTCCATCAGTATATGAAAATGGCACCAGAACCACCATCAGTAGATAAATGCATCACCAGAAAGCTCATCAGTACAGGACTACATCACCAGAACCACTATCAGTACATTAATGTGTCACCAGAACCACAGCCAGTGAAATAAGTACATCAGCACCATTATCTACATAATTACGGCACCAGAACTGTAAGGAAAACACACGAGAGGAGAGATGGGGGATACGGAGCTTACACAGCCACAGCTCTCTGGCGCCCCCTTACCCTCAGGTCAGTCAGGGAACTCCACCTAGGTTATGGAGTCGCCGGAGAGGCTGCCCTGTCATTTACTGGTTATCAGGGCACTCTGCAGTGATTGCTGTATATATATCACCAGTCCCAGTCCGGGAATATATATATACAGTATATATAAAAACCTCCGGTCAGTCACTGCCAGCATCCCCCAATAACATCAGAACAGTATGCTGCCACCAGTTCCTCATTAGATATAAGCCCAGTCCGTTTAAAAGCTTATATCGGGTCAGAAACCAAACCCAGGAAGCGTATAAGTACTAGCCGAACTCACGGATGTGGGAAATCGGGTTTCCAGATAAAAGAGCAGCCCAGGATTAATTGATAGTTTAATTGCCGAAAGGCTCATTAGATATTACAATTATATACAGAGTAATATACAGATATTACAGCCAAAAGTACAGATAAAAGTAGGGTACAGGTATGGGGAGTGCAGTCAGCTGTATGTGCCACGTTTCTTACCACTTGTGGATAAGGGAAGTTCTGGTATCCACAGGCACCTTGTTAGCTCCTGGTCCGTCTCCACACGTGACGTGACGTGGCTTCCATGGCAGAACCAAGACAAAGGCTAAATGTGTGCAGCTAGCTTTTTAACCCCTAGCTCGCCCCTCCAATATTTGCCATTGTCCCTCTGGGTTGGACTGAATTCTGCTCCCTTGAACTCTAGCTAAAATAAATCCCAATATTTAGGCTGAGTCATAACTTCCTAGCGGGAGGTTCAAATCAACGACTGCCATCTCAGTGCGTTCGTTGGGTCTGGAAAGATATTGAGAGTCCAAACTTGGGTCGGCTAAGTGGTTCTGGAGAGCCAGTCTCGATGCTTAGTATCTGGGGCAACTAGAAATATATGAGACAATGGTACTCTCATAATTCATCTCTAGGTGTCGGTGACGCTCAGTCTAGATCTTCCTTTGGTGTTGGCCACCTTGCAGAAAAGATAGCAGGCGGTTCTAGCTCTTGCCGTCATTAACACGTGGCCTCTAATTCTCTGACCAAATGGTGAAGTTCTGTTCTTTTGGGGATTTGTGTACTTATCCCAAGAGTGGGGGGCCACTTCAGAAGTGGAGGAAGATCTCTGGACAATATATTGGGCCTGAATAGTACATCCAAAATGGAGTCTCCCTCATCCCTCACTTGGGGCTGTTTGGTTTCAGTTAATATGTCCAGCATTTGGAAGACATCATAATAGAAGCTAAACAGACCCTATTATAGATATAGGGATACATATGATGATTTTACTCCCATCATGTTAGTTCTGGTGCCATATACCTTGTGAGAATCAGGGAGGAATAGTGGATGAGGGCAGGTATATCTCGCCCAGATACCTTTCCTATGTGGCCTGGTCCGGTCAGTATCTCACCTGGTGACTAATGAATAATGGGAAGCGGATATAAAAGGAGGCCAGGTGGTGTGTTAGTAGCTCAGCCTGGGGAACACAGAGAGCCTGTCTGTGTGAGCGACACTTGTGAGTGAAAGCTGTGCTTACAGTAATGCTGGTTTGGGTGGCTGGGAGAAGCCCTCCAGTTGGTAGTTAGTACGGACCCTGTTTAGTTAGTGCCGGACAGGCAAGGAATTGTTTTATGTTTATTTTCCTGTATGTTTTGCTTTCACCTGAAATAATCCTGACCCAGCGTCAGTTATGTCCAAAACCCGGCTGTGCACCTGAGTTTCATGCTAAACCCACGTGACCTTTGACCCCAGCAAAGGTGATCCCGGAGTGTTTTATCACACCCTGTATTGATGGTGCCTCTGGTGATATATTCATGTATGGATGAAGGTTCGTATAATGTAGTGATGAATGTTCTGGAGATTGATTCGTAACCAGAACCATCATCAATATGAAACCAAAATCATCATAAGTACATAAATTGAACACTAGAGCTTTCACTAGTACATACATACGGCACCAGAACCATCATTAGTAAATAACTATGTCACTACAGCCTCTATCAGTATATGAATATGGCACCAGAAGCACCATCAGTAGATAAATGTATCACCAGAAAGATCATCAGTACAGGACTACATCACCAGAACCACTATCAGTACATTAATGCGTCACCAGAACCACAGCCAGTAAATAAATACACCACCATCATTATCTACATAAATACGGCACCAGAATCATCACTGGTAAATAACTATGTCACTAGAGCCACTATCAGTACATGAATACAGCCCAATAGCCAGCATCAGGAGATAAAGGCATCACCAGAATCATCATCAGTACATGAATACATCACGAGAACCACAGCCAGTAAATAAATACAACATCATCATCATCATCAGTGTATGTGGACACCACCAAAACTATCACTAGTACATGAATACATCACCAGAACCACCATCAGTACTGTTGGGGTGATCTCGTAATGTGAGATCTTAGTGACTGCCTGCCCCTGACCTGATAAATATGAGCCGAATGCATGCATAGAAGACGGACATCAGACACAAGGTCAGGTGTGCTCCTCTCTTGGCCAGTGCTGTCACAGAACTGACTTTATTAGTATAAACGAAAGACCATGTAATAGGCAGGAAAAGGGCATTGCTCAGCTTCTCCGGAGCCATTGTACCAGTCTGTATAAGGTCCGTGCTAAGTCTATTCCACATATGGTCTTCAGTGTATCCTCATCACATTCCAAGGATTCTAGGGCATAGTTCCAGCATATAGACACCACCTTGCCACACCACGTCTGAACTAGCTTATGTTAGATTAATAATTGATTTCATTAGCCGTTCTCTCCTTCACAGTACAGCAATAAGTTGTATTGTCAAGTCAGGCCCATATACCGTATATACTCGCGTATAAGCCGAAATTTTCAGCCCATTTTTTTGGCTGAAAGTCCCCCTCTCGGCTTATACGCGAGTCATATATGCCAGGGGGTCGTGGGGTGGGGCGGGGGTGTCAGATCACACTGAGCCCCTCTGGCACGGTCTCTGCAGCCCCCTGCTTGTCCCACTGTCTCAGGCTCCTTCCTTCAGCGGTCATGTGGTACTGCTCATTAAAGTCATGAATATGCGCATATTTATGACTTTAATGAGCGGTACCACGTGACCGCTGAAGGAAGGAAGGGAAACCTTCGGAGAATGGGGCTGCAGAGACCACGCCAGGAGGGGGTAAGTATACCCGCTATTCACCTGTCCCCATTCCAACGCTGCTCTCCGCTGTCTGCCGCGTCCTCTGTTAGTGACATTCAGGCAGCAGAGGGCGCGATGACATGGTTACTGCGCGCTGTGCCCTCTGCTGCCTGAACATCACTGACGGAGGACACGGCAGACACCGGCACCTGTTCCCCAGTGAAGGAGAGGTGAGTATGTCTTTTTTTTATTTGCAGCAGCATATGGGGTATAATCTATGGAGCAGCATATGGGGGCATAATCTGGGGGCAGGATATGGGGGCATAATCTATGGAGAATTTTATGTAGCAGCATATGGGGCATAATCTCTGGAGCACCTTATGAGGCAGCATATGGGGGCATAATCTATGGAGCATCTTATGGGGCAGCATATGGCGGCATAATCTTTGGAGCAGCATATGGGGCCTATTCTATGGAGCAACTTATGGGGCAGCATATGGGGGCATAATCTATGGAGCATCTTATGGGGGCATAATCTATGGAGCATCTTATGGGTCCTATTCTATGGAGCATCTTATGGGGCCATTATTAACCTTTGTGCAGCATTATATGGGGTGTATTTTGTATGGAGCAATATATGGGGCTCCTGATTCAATATGGATGTTCAAAAACATTTAATCTACTGATGTCTCAATTACAGTAATTTTACTTTTATTGGTATCTATTTTTATTTTTGAATTTTACCAGTAGCTGCTGCATTTTCCACCCTAGGCTTATACGCGAGTCAATAAGTTTTCCCAGTTTTTTGTGGAAAGAGTAGGGGGGTCAGCTTATACACGGGTCGGCTTATACACAAGTATATACGGTACATTTGGTATTCAATTAAATTAAATGATTATTAAGAAAAAATCAAGACAATTAATGCAGGGGTGAGAATAAATTACCAAAAAGAAGGGGCTGTTACACCGCTCCGCCATACTCACCCGGCCTCCGCTCCCACGCCGCAGTCGCCCTCCGCTCCCACGCCGCAGCCTCTCTCCACCCGACAGCCGCGGCGGTCACCTGAGACAGGCCCGCGGCCGATGCCTTCCCTGCATGCTATGCACATGCGCCATAGGCCGCGCCTCCTTCCTGCTTCTTATGCTCCGGCTGTGCCCTGACCCGGAAGCACCTTTGGACCAATGGCTGACCAGACGGAGCCATATCAGGCCGCTTCCCCCTGAGGGAGGCGCCTGATCGTTGTGTTTCCTGACACTCTGGCCTCGCTCCATCGTGCACACTCTGCTCCTGCAGTTCCTGTCTCGGCTGCTCTTCACAGCAGCTTCTCAGTCCTGCTACCCGTGTTCCTGGTGTTCCCCTTCCGACGCCCCGCCTCGCCAAGCCGCCTCGTTTCACCGGGGATCCCAAGCTCTGTAGGGGGTTCTTAAATAAGTGTAGTCTCCACTTTGAATGGCTGCCGCAGCAATATCCCTCGGACCGGGCCAAAGTGGCCTTCATCATGTCCCATCTGGAGGGAGAGGCCCTGTCTTGGGTAAACCCACTCTGGGAGCGTGACGACCCGGTCGTTTCGAGTCTCCCGGTTTTCCTGGATACATTTCGTAAGGTTTTCGATGAGCCAGGCCGGTTAGCCTCTCTCACTGAGTCACTCTTTAACTTACACCAGGGTTCTCTCACGGTCGGACAGTACGCTATTCGCTTTCGCACTATTTCCTCCGAGCACGGCTGGAATAACGCAGCTTTGGTGGGGGCATCTGGCGCGGTCTTTCTAGTAAAATAAAGGATGAACTCGCAGGTCGAGATACCCCGTCCACCTTAGAGGACCTTATCTCGCTGGCTACCCGCATTGACCTGCGCTTCCTGGAGCGCGCTCGGGAGTCAGCGAGAGACAGGCGCTCCTCCAGGTCAGTTTCTCCTTTCACTTAGTCTGCCAGCTCCCGTTCAGTCGGATCTTCTTCCCTCTCTTTGGGTGAGCCCATGCAGATAGATCATCTCAGGTTGGCCGAGTTATGTCAGAGAGAGAGACGGGCACAAGGTCTGTGCCTCTATTGCGGTCATTTGTCACACTATATCCGCACCTGTCCTAAGAGACAGGGAAACTGTTAGGCGTCAGATTCCTGGCACTGCACAGCGGGAATCCAGAGACAGACATCCTACGGGCTCCCATTCCTCTCCGACTGCTTGGACTCCTGCTCAGCAATCTCGGCTGGCCAGGCATCTCCCTCTGACTCGTTCTGTGAGCCTGGATGTTGCTTCCACCTCTGGTGCAGCAATGGTGACGCAACCTGCTTTGCAGGGAACTGCTCCCGAGGCTAAGTCCTCATGCCGTGCTACTAGGCATGCCCACAACTTGTCCTCTCAGTGGAGAGCAGGGGTCACATGTGCAGGTCCTATGTCAGATCTGATTGGTCCTTCCTATAGTACTGGAAGGTCCCGGAAGCGCATGGCTATAAAAAGCCCGCATGGCGGCTTGGCCATGCGCTAGTGTAGCATATTATGCTGTGTGTGTATGGTGATGGATGCATGGACTGGTGACTGACTCATTTGAAACCCCTTCCCTCGGTTATTACGAATGGTGACAGATTGTTGGGTAGTCAGCTCCAGGTTGTGGCCCGCTACACGCCACTGTGCCTCCTGCACGACACACTAGCGTCCGACCGTGCTCGGTCGTTCCGGCGCCGTCGCTCAGCAGCGATAGTTATTGCCACGCTGCGGTTGCAGCATTCTTGGCGTCTGCGGTTGCAGCGTCATTCGCTGGGTATCCTGTGAAGTAAACAGGGCCAGCGTCCTCATACAACTCTGTTGTCTTAGCGACTCTGTGTGTGAACAGAGCCGTACTTAGCGTTCGGGTGACGTTAACCCGAGCGCAGTACCTCACCTTTCGGTGCATCCGCCATTACTTAGCAGCGGTCTTGTCACCTACCGCACGGTGGACCCCGGGCGGCGAACGCACCTCCTATTATTTATATCTGGTGCGTTCCGCTGACCCTAACATTACACTAGCGCCAGGGTCTGGCTAGTAATGGCGGATGAACAGCGACTGCTGCAGCACATCCGGCAGCTGCAGGGCAGGTTGGCGGCTCTCGAGCGTTCAGCCTCAGCTGCGGATGTTACTGCAGTCGCTGTTCAGGCAGCCACAGAGGCTGTTTCCCGTGTGACCACTGCCATCCCTGTCCCGACTTTGTCCCACCTCCCGCTGCCCGAAAAGTTCTCGGGTGATAGTGCAGCTTGTAGGGGTTTCGTAAGCCAGTGCTCTATACAGCTGGAGCTGCTGGCCGCCCGATTCCCCTCCGAGCGGGCTAAAGTGGGATTTATTATTTCCCTTCTGTCGGGCAGGGCTTTGGAGTGGGCCACACCGCTGTGGGAGCGTGGTGATCATGTGGTGCAGGGTGCTTCGCGGTTCTTAGACACTCTGAAACAGGTCTTCCTGGGACCACGAGTCACCCATGACACCGCGCTCCGGCTGCTGGCACTGTCACAGGGCTCATCCATGGTCAGTCACTTCGCCATCCAGTTCAGGACGCTGGCCTCAGAATTAGAGTGGCCAGATAAGGTCCTCATTCCGGCGTTCTGGAGAGGTTTGGATGGCCATGTGAGGGACGTTCTGGCCACCAGGGAGATTCCCGCTACACTGGAGGAGCTTATCTCTGTCTCCACCCGAATCGATCTTCGCTTCATCGAGCGAAGGTTGGAACGGGACCAGTGTAGGCAGAGGTTTAGGTTGGCACCTTGTTTTTCTAGACCTCTGGAATCCCCCGATCGGGCGTCCGAGCGTCAGGGGGCTTCCCGTGAGGGATCTAGACTCCAGTCCGCTCGAGCTCCTGTGAGCTGTCATATTTGTAGGCAGGCCAGTCACCTCGCCAACCGGTGCCCACAGCAGCAGGGAGAACGCTCGCGCCTAGTGGCCGTAGGAGGCGGCGCACTAAAGCCAGCGACGTTTTCCTCCAAGGGGACTCTTGGGTTTAATTCTTCCACTCTGGCGGTGGAGGTTTGCGTGGATTCCGGGGCGGAGGGCAATTTTATGTCGTCAGCCTTCGCCCAACGGCACGCTATACCTCTGGTTATGATGTCTACACCAGTCACCGTCAGAGTGGTAAACGGCACCACTCTACCCTCGCAGATAACTCACCAGACCGTCCCCTTGGTACTCTCTGTGGCTCCGTCTCATCAGGAGATGATATCCCTCCTCGTCATGCCCGAGGGTATTGACCAAGTACTTCTAGGGGTTCCCTGGCTGTGGTATCACTCCCCCCCATATAGAGTGGTCCTCAGGGAGGATTATTGGGTGGAGTAAGTCATGTGAGGGTAGATGTCTGAGGGAGTGCATTCAGGTTGCCTCCACCGAGGTTCCCGCTGATCTCTCCTCGCTCCCCAAACACTATCGGCAGTATGCAGACGTGTTCTCCAAAAAGGCGGCGGAGACGCTTCCACCGCATCGCCCCTATGACTGTCCTATTGACCTCTTGCCTGGTGCTGAGCCTCCTCGGGGTCGAGTCTTTCCCCTATCTCTCCCGGAGACTGAGGTCATGTCTCAGTACATCAGGGAGAATCTGGCAAGAGGATTCATTAGGAAGTCAGTGTCACCAGCGGGGGCGGGATTCTTCTTCGTCCAGAAGAAGAGTGGGGAATTATGTCCTTGCATTGATTACAGGGGTCTTAACGCCATCACCGTTAAGAATAAATATCCACTGCCCCTGATATCAGAACTGTTTGATAGGCTACGAGGAGCGAGGGTATTTTCCAAACTTGATCTGCGGGGGGCTTACAACCTGATTCGCATCCGTGATGGGGATGAATGGAAGACGGCATTTAACACCAGGGACGGGCACTATGAATACCTGGTGATGCCCTTCGGGCTCTGTAATGCCCCGGCCGTCTTCCAGGACTTTGTGAACGATATCTTCCGGGATATGCTTACCACCTCGGTTGTAGTCTATCTGGATGATATCCTCATCTACTCTCCAGATATTGACTCCCACCGGAGAGAAGTTTGCAAAGTTTTCGATCGCCTGCGGGCGAACTCCCTCTATGCCAAGTTGGAGAAGTGTGTGTTTGAGCAGGAGTCCTTGCCTTTCCTGGGCTATATCATCTCGGCCCAGGGATTGGCCATGGATCCTGCCAAGCTACAGGCGGTGATGGATTGGCAGGAACCTCATTCTCTCAAAGCGGTGCAGCGCTTTGTGGGGTTCATAAATTATTATCGCCAATTCATCCCCCACTTCTCGACTTTGGTAGCACCCTTGGTAGCCCTCACCAAGAAGGGTGCAAATCCCAAGTTGTGGTCGGAACCGGTCTCCAAGGCCTTCTCCACCATTAAGTCCCATTTCGCTAGCGCTCCCATTCTACATCGCCCCGATGTAGACAAGCCCTTCATTCTGGAAGTGGATGCCTCTTCCGTCGGTGCTGGAGCAGTCCTGTTCCAGAAGGACACGCAAGGTCGGAAGCATCCATGCTTCTTTTTCTCCAAGACCTTCACACCGGCGGAGAGGAATTATGCCATCGGGGACAGGGAGTTGCTAGCGATGAAGTTGGCCTTCTCGGAGTGGAGACACCTCCTGGAGGGGGCTCGTCACCCTTTCCAGGTGTTCACCGACCACAAAAACTTGGTGTATTTACAAACAGCCCAGCGGCTAAACTCTCGCCAGGCTAGATGGTCCTTGTTCTTTTCCCGGTTCCATTTCACCCTCCACTTTCTCTCCGGGGAGAAGAACGTCCGGGCCGATGCTCTCTCCCGCTCCGTGGTGTCATCGGAGGAAGAGGAGGAGGAGCCTCGGCTGATCGTCCCATCCGAAAGCCTGAGGACTGTGGCTCCGGTTGCCCTTGAGTCTGTGCCTCCGGGCAAGACATTTGTCCCTGCCCGTCTGCGACCGGTGGTCCTCTCTTGGGCTCACTCGTCCAGAGTGGGTGGACATTTTGGGACAAAACGGACCTCCGACCTTTTGGCGAGGACGTACTGGTGGCCACATATGGCGTGTGACGTCAAGGACTATATTGAGGCATGCGTCTCTTGCGCCTGGAATAGGTCCTCTCGGCAGCGGCCCGCTGGGCTTCTTTTCCCTCTGCCGATAGCAGACAGGCCCTGGGAGATGGTCGGTATGGACTTTGTGGTGGGGCTACCCAGGTCCAGCGGCAGCACGGTCATTTGGGTTGTCACCGACCATTTCTCTAAGATGGTGCACCTGGTACCTCTCTCCCGGTTACCATCAGCGCGGGGCCTGGCAGTCTTGTTCATCAAGCACGTTTTCCGCCTGCACGGCATGCCCGACAAGATTGTCAGTGACCGAGGTCCTCAGTTTGCGTCCCAGTTTTGGAGAGAGCTCTGTTCTCTACTCAGCATTGAGCTGAATCTCTCCTCGGCCTATCATCCCGAGACGAATGGGTTGGTAGAGAGAGCCAACCAGACCTTGATAACATATCTTCGACATTTTGTCTCAGCCAGGCAGGACGACTGGGCATCCTTGCTGCCGTGGGCAGAGTTCGCGTTGAACAATGCTGTGGCCGACACTACCGGTCAAACCCCATTCCTCCTAAATTACGGTCAGCATCCGCGCGTTCCTGTGCCCATGCCCGTGTCTTCCACCGACTCCAGGGTGGCAGACTGGGCGGTGGAGGCACGTGACATTTGGGATCGCACCCAGGATGCTATCCGAGCTTCCAAGGAGAGAATGAGGATCTCCGCTGACGCACACCGGCATCCTGCTCCAAGCTTCTCCCCTGGCGACATGGTATGGCTCTCTACCCGAAACATTAAACTGCGGGTTGAGTCGCCCAAGTTCGCGCCACGATACATTGGCCCATTCAAGGTCCTTGACCGACTTAGCTCGGTGGTCTACCGTCTGGCTCTTCCTCCACATTTGGCCATCTCGGACGTGTTCCATGTGTCCCTCCTCAAACCAGTTCACATGGCCCGGTTTTCCGAGCCATCTGCCGGGTCATCAGACTTATCGTCTGACGAGTTTGAGGTTAATGCCATCGTGGGGCGCAAGTTTGTCCGTGGCAAAAAATTTTATTTGGTGGACTGGAAGGGTTATGGTCCCGAGGCTCAGACCTGGGAGCCGGTGGAAAACATTCACGCACCGCTCCTGATCGCGGCTTTTGAGCGCAGTGAGGCTCAGAGGGGAGGGGGCCCTAGGGGGGGGGTAATGTTAGGCGTCAGATTCCTGGCACTGCACAGCGGGAATCCAGAGCCAGACATCCTGCGGTCTCCCATTCCTCTCCGACCGCTCGGACTCCTGCTCAGCAATCTCGGCTGGCCAGGCATCTCCCTCTGACTCGTTCTGTGAGCCTGGATGTTGCTGCCACCTCTGGTGCAGCAATGGTGATGCAACCTGCTTTGCAGGGAACTGCTCCCGAGGCTAAGTCCTCATGCCGTGCTACTAGGCATGCCCACAACTTGTCCTCTCAGTGGAGAGCAGGGGTCACATGTGCAGGTCCTATGTCGGATCTGATTGGTCCTTCCTATAGTACTGGAAGGTCCCGGAAGCGCATGGCTATAAAAAGCCCGCATGGCGGCTCGGCCATGCGCTAGTGTAGCATATTATGCTGTGTGTGTATGGTGATGGATGCATGGACTGGTGACTGACTCATTTGAAACCCCTTCCCTCGGTTATTACGAATGGTGACAGATTGTTGGGTAGTCAGCTCCAGGTTGTGGCCAGCTACACGCCACTGTGCCTCCTGCACGACACACTAGCGTCCGACGGTGCTCGGTCGTTCCGGCGCCGTCGCTCAGCAGCGATAGTTATTGCCGCACTGCGGTTGCAGCGTTCTTGGCGTCTGCGGTTGCAGCGTCATTCGCTGGGTATCCTGTGAAGTAAACAGGGCCAGCGTCCTCATACAACTCTGTTGTCTTAGCGACTCTGTGTGTGAACAGAGCCTTACTTAGCGTTCGGGTGACGTTAACCCGAGCGCAGTACCTCACCTTTCGGTGTATCCGCCATTACTTAGCAGCGGTCTTGTCACCTACCGCACGGTGGACCCCGGGCGGCGAACGCACCTCCTATTATTTATATCTGGTGCGTTCCGCCGACCCTAACAGAAACGACTCCACCTAGGTCAGGCAAGAGAGGCCTTCCTAGGTGATGATGATTCCTCTCAACCCCTTACGATTTCTGTGCTTTTGGTTTCAGGGGGGAGGCGTGGTTCCGAGGTGGCCTACGTGGATTCGGGCTCAGCGGGTAACTTCATTCGGCCGGAAGAGGTAGACAAATACCAAATTCCTGTGGTCACTCTATCTAACCCAATTCAGATTGCCACCGTGGATGGCAAACCGCTACAGGTGACCGTCACCTTGGTCACTGAAGAGGTGGAGTTGCAAATCAGAGCCTTACATCGAGAGAAAATAGCCTTTTACGTTTTACCTAAGCTCTCTCACGTCATTCTACTCGGTCTTCCATGGTTAAGGACTCATCAGCCTGCTCTCGACTGGTCTTCTGGGGAGATACTCCGCTGGGGGCACCCATGCCAAGCTCGCTGTCTGACTCCTGTCCGCCTGGCGGCCGCTCCACGGTCACCTCCAGGCCTCCCGGGTCTTCCTCCAGCTTACAGCTCCTACGCCGATGTTTTTGATAAGAAGGAAGTGGAGGTCCTCCCTCCACACCGGCCGTTTGACTGCCCAATTGAACTTGTTTCCGGATCAACCCCCCCAAGGGGCAGAATCTACCCTCTGTCTCCCGCAGAGACCACCGCCATGCCCGAGTACGTCCGAGAGAACCTCGCCAAAGGCTTTATACGGAAATCCTCTTCGCCCGCTGGAGCCAGGTTCTTCTTCGTCAAAAAGAAGGACGGAACTCTACGGCCATGCATTGACTATAGGGGCTTGAATTAGATTACCATCAAGAACAGGTACCCTCTTCCACTCATTCCGGAACTGTTTGACCGTCTCAGAGGGGCTCGGGTCTTTACCAAGCTGGACCTCAGAGGAGCCTACAATCTGGTCCGTATCCGTGCAGGTGACGAGTGGAAGACCGCTTTCAACACTCGAGATGGCCATTACGAGTACCTGGTCATGCCCTTCGGTCTTTGCAATGCTCCTGCAGTCTTTCAAGAGTTCATCAATGAGATCTTCCGGGATCTCTTGTACTCCTGTGTGGTCGTGTACTTAGACGACATCGTCATCTTCTCGCCGGACCTCTCCTCCCACAGAAAGTGTGTCCGCCTGGTGCTTCAGCGCCTTCGGGAGAACGGTCTGTATGCGAAGATCGAGAAATGTCTCTTCGAACAGACCTCTCTGCCATTCCTGGATTACATTATCTCCGACGTTGGTCTAAGGATGGATCCCGAGAAGTTGTCTGCCATCCTCAAATGGCCTCGCCCCGTCGGATTGAAGGCGATACAACGATTCCTCGGGTTCGCCAACTATTACCGGCAATTTGTCTCCCACTTCTCCGCGATCACAAGACCCATTTCTGTGCTCACCCGTAAAGGATCTACTTCCAAGGATTGGTCTCCTGAGGCAGAGGAGGCCTTTCTGAACCTAAAACGGGCTTTCTCCACAGCTCCGGTCCTTCATTGCCCTGAGAGCGATCGACCTTTTGTACTCGAGGTGGACGCTTCCTCGACTGGTGCCGGGGCGGTGCTGTCCCAGAGAACCGCCTCCGGTCGCCTGCACCCTTGTGGCTTCTTCTCGAAGGCCTTTTCTCCATCCGAGTGTAACTGCTCGATCGGTGACCGGGAACTTTTGGCCATCAAGTTGGCCTTGGAGGAATGGCGCCACCTCCTGGAAGGAGCCGTCCATCCTTTTGTCATCTTCTCGGACCACAAGAATCTGGCCTATCTCCAGTCTGCCCAGAGACTAAACCCTCGCCAGGCCAGATGGTCTTTATTTTTTGCCCGATTTGATTTCGAGCTCCGATTCCGTCCTGGCAACAAGAATTCCAAAGCCGACGCCCTGTCCAGGGTCTTCCAACCACACGAATCCACGGAGGAACTGTCGCATATCATTGATCCCACTAGAATCATCACCGTGGCTCCAGTGAACTGGCTTACTCCTCCACCTGGCAGGACGCTTGTGCCAGAGAATCTCAAGCAAAAGGTTCTTCTATGGGGGCACTCCTCCAAACTGGCCGGCCATGCCGGAACTAAGAAGACCCTTGACCTTATCAAACGTCACTACTGGTGGCCCTCACTTCGCCAAGATGTACTCGACTTTGTGGCTTCTTGTCCATCCTGTGCAAAAAACAAGGTGCCACGGAGATCTCCGTCCGGCTTGTTGCTTCCGTTGCCTGTCCCTACGGTTCCTTGGGAGAACATTGCCATGGATTTCATCACCGACCTACCCTGCTCTGCAGGCTGCTCAGTCATTCTGGTGGTGGTGTATCATTTTTCCAAGATGGCTCACTTCATCCCTCTGCCCGGTCTTCCCTCAGCGCCAGAGCTGGCCGAAATCTTCATTCATCAAGTCTTCAGGCTTCATGGACTACCTCGACGCATTCTGTCTGACCGAGGGGTTCAGTTTACCTCCAAGTTCTGGCGTTCGCTTTGTAAGCTCATGAACGTTTCCCTCGACTTCTCCTCGGCCTACCATCCACAGTCCAACGGACAAGTAGAGCGTACCAACCAGACGCTTACGGGATACTTACGTCACTTCTCTAACGCCCACCAGAACGATTGGGTCAACTTATTCCCCTGGGCAGAGTTCGCTTATAACAACCATGCTGGTGAGTCTTCGGCCAAGTCTCCGTTTTTCATTGTTTTTGGCAGACATCCCGATGTTACTGTCGTCCTACTCCAGTCCTGCCTTGTGTTCATGCTGTCCTACTCCAGTCCTGCATTCGGTGTTCCTGTTGAACTACTCCGGTCCTGCCTTGTGTTCCTGCCATCCTACTCCAGTCCTGCCTTCAGTGTTCCTGCCGTCCTACTCCAGTCCTGCCTTCAGTGCTCCTGCCGTCCTACTCCAGTCCTGCCTTCAGTGCTCCTGCCGTCCTACTCCAGTCTCAGTCTTACTCCGGTCCATCCAGAGCCGCCCCTCTCGGTACCGGCTACCGTGGTACTCGAACCCCTGGGCCTGCTCCTAACGGTCCCTGTATAGGGGTCGGTTCCACCTGGCAGCTCGCCCGGGGTCCCTCGGTGCCACGGTCCAGAGGGTCCACTCTCGGAGTTTCCCGCTCCAGACCACCCGCGCTAACAGGGGCAACACAAGGAGTCTATTGCACAGATATTATGCACTTCAATGTACTATGGCTATATAGGATGTAATATGGTTGTAAAAAGAATTAATAAGCCACAAAAAATAAGAAAATTGATATACTGATATTATACATAATCATAAAGTGCAAATAGTGAAAAAATCATTCATAAAAAGCACAAATTTGTAAAGACCAATCTATATATAAAAAGTGCAATGTCCAGAAATTCACAGACAGTGGGCTTAGGCACAAGTTTGTAAAGACCAATACATATATAGAGTGCAATATGCACGAATTCATAGACAGTGGGCTTAGGCCCACAACCGTAAAAATGTATATCACTAATTCAACAAATGACTAGTGTAGATAGCCATGTGGGCAGAGATAAATATATGTCACAACAGATATCCATTTAAATAAAAATGCTCAGTGGCAGGTTCTAAATAGAGGTGCCAATGACAATTAGTCATATATGCGGCTGCAAGTAAACTGTATTGAAAAGAACATATACATGTGCCAAAAAATTGCACTCAATCAATATCTTATGCCAATGTGCGATAGATCCCCAGGATGCGCCCGTCCCCGACGCGCGTTTCGACGTCTGCCTTCGTCAGTTTTTTTTTCGTTGTGATATGATTTGATATCCGATTTGTCCTTATTTGTCTTATATTGTCCATTTGTGCTTTGATAAGGCTTATTATATAATTTTTAACACCATTTATAATTTTCCTTAAACATGCAACTTTGACCTTGGTATTTTGTTGAACCATATACATTTGGATCTCATGAACCAACAACTCCCAATATGTATTAAACAATGATAAGGAGATGCAGGGAGTGGTTGTTATCAGTCACTATCAGACTGCGGACCATGCAGGAACCACAATACTGATGAAACGCAGGCATATGTAAATGTTTACATCCAGGTACCTAATAGGTGACATCTTCTCTGATTGAGTGGTTTCTTTCTTCTTATTTCCATCTTGACCAGATGCCATGATGACTTTTCACATCCACAGCTGTTCTCTGCAGACTTCTCTCTTCTCCAATCTTCTGGAGCACATCCCCACATGGTGACCTTAAAAGTCAAAGTGTTACTAGATTGCCTTCTGCACAAAGATATCTGTCCATACTATGCCCTAAATAAGCCTCCTATGGTGTATGGCCTCTACACTGTCTGCCTTACTAATCCACAACCACATTACTGTGTGCCATTATCAGCTATAACTGCTACAATGTCATTTTTTCTTCTCCAGCCAGATGGCGTCGCCGTCAGGATATGTGCACACGATGCATATTTGCTGCGGATCCGCCGCGGATTTTTCCGCGTAGAAACGCTGCAGATCCGCACTGTGATTTACAGTACAATGTAAATCAATGGGGAAAAAAAATCCTGTGCAGAAAAATCAGTGCGAATTTGCTGCGGGTTTAAAAGAAGTGCATGTCACTTCTTTTCTGCGGTTTTGCTGCAGTTTTCCACTTGCTCCATTCTACAAAACCGCAGGTGGAAAACCGCAGTGGAAAACCGCACAAAAACCGCAAAAAAAAGGAAGAAATCCACAGGAAAAATGCAGGTCATTAAATCCGCGGGAGGATCCGCACCGTGTGCACATGGCCTCACCTGCACAACAGCAGCTATTGGATCTCTATACAAACCGATATCTGCTGCTGCGCAGGCTCCCCGGCGCCATTTTCAAAATGACTTTCTTTTTTTTCCCTCGCTCAAGTAAATCTGCAAAAGGCATTCAGTGCACAGTAACCATGCGATTATGATGAAGCGCATTTATCATGCAAACTGCGGGGCAGGGCAGTGAGAGATCAGTGGGGGGTCAGTAGTCTGCATTATGAATATCTCATCGGAGCACCACATACATGAACCCCGTCCTAGGGCACGAGAATCTCAATAATATGAAGCTGAAAATGAAGATTAAGAAACAGCCACAAGACGGCTTTCATCAACCAAGGCATCATTTTATTCAGTATAACAGCACCGACCTGACATTGTGTGTAGGTCACTATGCACAATCCTGCTGACAGGTTCCCTTTAAGTAGGCGGCTTTATATCACAAGAGTGGATTTCGTTAGGAAATGGATAAGGCAAAAATGGAGCATTACATAACAGAAGAAATTAGTAAAGAGAGTGATAAAATATGACGGTGTGGTTTTGCTCCTCTCAGAATTTTGAAAATTGTGTGAACAATTGGAAAAAAAATGTGGAGAGCATTAAACCTCGGGGGAGAGATAATCAACAGCTTAAACATCAGTGAGTTTTTTATTTTTATATATTTGCTTATGTTGTGTTTTTTATTATTTTTTTCTGAACAATTAGAAAAAGGTTGGGAGTGAAGGAATTAGGCCGGGGTCTCACTCGCGAGTGCAATGCAAGAAAAGTGTGCGAGTCTCTCGCCTCAATCCCCGGCACTGCCACCGGTGGCTCGGAGCAGAGCGTTCAACTGCAAAGAAATACATGCAGCCGCACACTCCGGTCCCGAGTGCCAGCGGTAGTGCCAAGTATTGAGGCGAGAGACTCTCGTGAGTTTCTCGCATTGCACTCGCAAGTGTGACCCGGCCTTAGGAAGATTGTTGTTTTTATCTGATTTCCTCTTTTTGTATTTGTACAGTATGTTTTGTACAATAAAGTTGTAAAATTCAAAAAATGAGCAAACAATTGCAGCATTCTAATGATGTCACAATGGGCTGGAGGCTATAGAATGCCCCGTCACCCAGGGTTCCGTTGAGGGTTTTAGTAGGCGTTTGTGGAGAGAGGAGTGTTGTGAGCGACTTGTGCAAATATGATGCCAAGAAAGCGATTTAAGAGTATTATAGTTCTCTGTGATACCGAGGACAGCAGCGATGATGATGATTTACATCAGGTGAGCATCATTTTATATTTTTAAATAAATAAAAAATATTTGGGATAGAAGTTCAAGAAAAGATGGTGGGACAGAAAATAGCGCTCCAAGTAGATGAGGCGATAACTCGGATCATGATTCCAGAGTGAAGACTGCGTCACTTGTAATATTTGTGACAATATGTCCATGTACTGGATACATAACATTGCTTGAAGACACATAAATGTCACCACCGCCCCTATCCATAGCCTAACCATAAGTGTCCCATACCCCCGCTATACTCTGTACGTGGAATAAGCACAGTGGAGACCACACTCATATCGCTGCCCACCTGTAATCAGTGGAATATGGGGTAAGATTATAGATTGGAGATGTTCATGGTTATAGATTCTATCTGACATGTTTGCCATTTTTTCAGTCTCATCGAAGAAAGAGGCCAATACCGAGGTCTCCAGGCCAAGATAACACCACTGGCTTCAATTCGGGCCCGACTCCGAGTTTACCAGGTACTGTAACCCTAATCTAGTGAAGTCTCTGAGGTATTAATAAGCCATTGTAGTCACCGGGTGCAGATCACGTGCACATTGTGGTCAGGGCTTGGATTTATCGTTATTAGTCGTCTATGGTAGAGTTTATAGCAAACATTTCTGTTCAGCATTTGGTCAGGAATATTCATGCAGGCGTTATAAAGTCAGGCAGAAATGGGATTTGGGGATTGCTTCTCATGGTGTCCATGTACAGGGCAGATTACTGTAGCTGAAGGTGATTGTTTTGCCCCATGTACCTATAGGGAAACACTGGATAATTTATTAGGATTTATTTCTTTTGATATTGAGCCTCGGTCGTTGCTATTACAATATTCTAATAAGAGAGTTATATTGTGTTTCCCCCACAGATCTGAGTTTACCACCAACAGATCATGGTCCGGACAGTACCACCTGGTAAGACACGTTTCCTCCATTACTAAGTACAAGATGGGGATTAATGATTAATGATGGCTCATTACCTGTTACATTTATTCCACAGCTCCGATGACATCATTATTGATGATGATGATGATTCCAATAGAGCAGAAACTTCCATGTATAATAGTAAGTTATCATTTCTAGACACAATCCAGGTTTATGTTATTGTAGAGGTAACAATTACTTTTCTGTACTGTCACAGGTCAGTTTCCAAATCTAACAATTACAAGGGCGCTGATCAGGAGTTGGAACAGCGAGCCACCTGGGAAATGTGCTGTAAATGCCAGTGTCAGAGAATGACAGCAGCATTTAACAGGTTAATAGAAGCAGGCAGAGCTCCAATCCACTCTCGGCTGTCAGAGGCAGATGATGGCTGAATGACACAACCATCATCTGCCATGAAAGAGGCGGGCTCAACTCCTTCGCCCTCTCCATTCATTCTCTACTGATGAGCGCCGTACATGGTTGTTAAGGGGTTAAATTACAGATACCTTACAGAGGTAATCCTATTTTACGCATGCTTGATTGGTGTGGATCCTGTGTCTCGGATATTTCCATATTGGGAGAGCACGTCACCGCCATGTTGACTTATGGCCATTGTTATCCTTAGAGAATTTATTACAGATGTGCAGTACATTTGTTTGTGTCTTTTTGGAAATCCAATAGACATCAATGGAGAAATCCCTGCACCAAGGAATCCCACATCTCCATTAAAACCATGGAGGCTACCATGAATCAGCAAATGAGGTGAAAATGGACCCCTACCATTTGAGGGTCCACCCTCCGGCCATTGAGGACATGTTCACTTCTGATCTTGTACTGAGCACATACAACATTACTAAGGATATATTACCTGAGTAACAGGTGGGATAGACATCTGAGAAAGTTTATGGACCCTGATGTTGCTGAACCCCATTATAATGTCAGATCCTGATCTGAAGGGAAGATCCTGTGGATTTCTGGTGGTCTGGTCAGCTATGTCTTCTGCTCTGGTCGGATCCCATATTCATAGTCTTATTAGTCCTCTACACTCTATATTTATAGACCCCTCTCTAGTACGGGCTGCATACTAACACGTCTGATTTGAGCCTTATAAAAAGTATTTTCACTCTTCCATATTTCTGTACAGATCATTTACCATCTGACAGCGAGGAGAGCTCCGCTACAGAGGAGAGGTAAGTTAGGCCAGATCCATCTACCTCTATATAAAGCCATGAACTAGGCGAGATGTTTCCTGTGGATTTATATATGATTCCTTATCTTTGCCAGGACACCACGATGTAACATCCCCGGCTGTTTCCTGGAAGAAATTATTTCTCCTACTTCCATCTATGTTACCCACTTCCAGGAAAATAAGGAGGAGCTGGTGGAGCGACTGTACAACTTGTACAACCGGACAGTCTTCGATAATAAGGTATCACATCTTGTCATGAGTTTCTGGGTGATACATGACTTCTCTATTATCTCCCCCTTTAAACAATCAATTCCAAGAAAAATGGCTCTAACTTTCTGAAAGGCAGATTCCTAACCCCATTGTCATGTTTCTGTAATATAGTTATTGAATATCTCAGGTAAATCTCACTTAGTTTGGTGAATGCCGTACCCTCTTCCTATCTGTGGGACGAGAGGAAACCTTAGATGATCCACCATGCAGAGACAAAAAGATTAGCATTTTTTGGCTTGACGTTCAAAGGATTTTTACATTTATTTATAAAAAAAATCTAGTTGATATTTGGACATTTTAGAATAAGGTTATTTTTATTTTTGTTCTCACATCTTGGACTTCTCGGTAGACCCCGCGCCCCATACAAGTAGACCAGTGCTGTAAATCACATATGAGAGTTGGGGACTTTGCAAGATTGGGGGTCAAAGAGTTTACAGATGTAATGGAATTTGTTTTCTTTATTTTAGCTCCCTTTGAAAATGGACATTTTGTGGAGCAAGAGGCTGAGAGCAGCAGCCGGCCAATGCTGTAATAAGCTGCAGAACAATCGCCGCTTCTCATATATTGAGCTTTCCGAAAAAGTCTGCGATTCTGCCGGTAGGTTTCACATCACATCCATCCTACAGCTTCATAAGACAACCTGTACACAGGGCAAAAAAACTGCTACTTGTTATGCAGAACATCTTACAAACTCATTGTACATACTGTCATAAGAAAAACTAAGTACACCCTCTTTGAATTCTAGTATTTTACATATCAGGAGAAAATAAAAAAAAGTATCAACTCCATAGAAAGTCCTAAATGTAGGGAAATACAATCTCAGAAAGCAACGTGAAAAAAATATATTGCATCATTATTTAACAAAAAGTAGGCCAAAAGGCAACAACGGTGTGTGATAAAGTACACCGTCGATGCAACTTCAAGTTATTGCTGCTAAAGATGATTCTAAAAGCTATTGATTGATGGGGTGTACTTATTTTTCACTCTCTGCTTCTGCATTTTGAAGTAGGTTTCGGTAAATAAATAATGGCACGGTTGACTTGTCACGTGTTGTTCATCTCATGATGTATTTTGTATTTTGTCCTGCTATGTAAAACCAAATAGTTCAATCAGGGTGTACTCAGACTTTGTCATAACTGTATAACCTCTTGTTTTAGAGCGAGTACGATCCACACTTGCGCATGAGATGTGCCATGCCGCCTCTTGGATAATCAACGGTGAACGCAAAGACCACCATGGCTTGTTATGGCAGGCTTTCACAAGAAGGGTAAACCTTATCCATCCCGAGCTGCCAAAAGTGACGGAATATCACAATTATAACATCAACTACACCTACAAGTACAAATGCCACCGGTGTGATAAAGAGTAAGTGGATTTTATGACCCATCTCCTCCGGACACACAATCACTGCGGAGAGACGTCCGTGCGGTTCTGTTGGTGGAATGCTTTCATACTTTACTACTATCAGAGCGGACTGACGTCTGGGGGGCGGTAGGGTTTAGGATGCTACGTGTTATATTTTCTGTGCTGGGCCAGTTCTTAATATATTGATTTCAATTTGTTCTTGTTAATATAATCCCTGGTATTAATGAGCGTTCATTCCAGTCCAGTAACCAATATTCCTCTTATCTTTGCAGAATTGGGCGATTTAGACCAATACCTGGCAATAAACGTAAATGCCGCCGGTGCGGAGGACGAATGCGACAACTACCCAGCAGCTAAACATGTAACTATTCTTCAGAATATTTAGTCTCTAATTTGATTTCTTTAAAATGTAAAGTTGAGACACTTTTATATATTTTCCCCTGAGTAGCGAGACAATGAATATCTGTGTTCATCACCAGCAATTAGCGGTAAAGATCCAGAATCCGTCCTCATAGGTTCCAGATAAGCCCCGGTTACATTTCCCATAACTTGCTGGCTATGGAATGATTGACCATTCCCAGCAATTATCTACAATGCTCTGGAAAACCTTCTATGAGTTTACGCTTTGTTGGATGTAATTATTTTCTTTCTATTTTCAGGTTCATTATTGGAACAGTGAGATTCCTCTAAATATTGTCATCTCATCCACCTGTGATGGAGGTAAGAACGAATCTTCCATTATTGTCAGCAATCAATAATAAAAGTGAATTTTACAATATTGAGAATCTGGAGTCTCTAATTTAGTCTTTTATTGAGTTTTATCATTTAAAGATTAAATACTTTTATATATTTTGCCTTTTTCCACCACCGTGTAGGGAGACAATCAGTTTACGTCTTCATCACAAGCAGCGAACAGCAAACATTCAGAATCCACCTCTTCTGATGGACACAAAGCTTCTGACGGGCGTTTTCCAGGTAAATATTTCGGTGCTTTTCCTCCAATCATTCTTGTTTTCAAGAAGTGCAACAGCGAGGACAGTGTAAGCAAGGTGTCATAACAGAAGAAATGCAATATCGGTTTTATTACTGCATTTATTTGTTCTAATTATTATTTTTTCTTGCTGCACAATTTTTAAATTCTGTCTGAGAAAGGAAGGAAATGATGAAAGTTATCAGCCTACTGCTGCGGAGGAATCTCCAACACCCAGTCTGACGGGCGAGATGAGCCCCTCTGACATGGCATGCCGTATAGATCTATTGTGAGTGCTCTCACCATAGCCGTATGGCTCATGTCGCATTTATCTCACATTACACTATTATTGGCAGCTTCCTATTTCCAATCTCCACATTGGCCTTCTTTGTAGACAATATATAATGCAATATTTCAGGTCTATTTCAGCTTCAGCTGATGACCAGGAATACAATGCTGAAGTTCCTTCTCGGAGTTTGCTTCTTTTGATCACCAGTACCTTTTCTCAAGTTTTTAAAAAACATCTTTTAATTGTTTTCAGGTTAATGAGAAAGGCGACTTATCGCTTCTACACAGGCATGACACATCGTGGAAGAAAACCGTGAATTCCGGCCCCGACCTGCGCTGAGAACAGTTTCCAAGACCTGGAGAATCTCTACAAGTGCTTTATAATCAGAGCTGCCCAGCAATGGATATGGCGCTGGACATTTGAACTTCAATAGTCATCAATTGCTTTTTTTTTCTAATTTTTCTGAGTTAGATATAAATACCATTAAAAAATGAATATATTAATTCTTTCTAGTTTGGGATTATTGTTCTGCAAAACGATGGCTGTTGATAAACATATTACAATCAATGTTGTCTACTTGTGATATTCAGCCATAATCCGCCTCGAACAATCGAGAGGAGCGGAACTTTGTCTGCTGCCGTTAAACTGATAAATGCAGCTGTCAATCTGTGAGAGTTGCATTTCACCCCTTAACGTCTAATGACGGACACAGTCCATCATGGCTGGGTGTCAGTTTCCGCACCAGGACGGACAGTGTCCATCATGCATGTAAAGTGTCACTAAAACTTGCAAACACCCAGTGATAGTTCAGCGCCGGCAGATGTGTATGACAGCTGAGAGGCACGGAAAGAGGTGCAGACACCAGTAGCGTATTTACCAGGGGGGCAGAGGGTGTTGTTGCCTCGGGCCCCTTGCTTTGAGGGGGCCCACCCAGAGCTACTGCCACTGAGTATACCAACTGAGTTGTAATCAGGGTTACCGGTTAGGGGCCCACTCAGATTTTTCTCCCCCCCGAGCTGAATCCCTAGCTCCGCCTCTGGCAGGGACCCATGCTGTGAGTCCCCGCACCCAGATCGCTGTAATCGGGCAGTCAATCTGACAGACCGCTCACAGCATGACTGCGCAGGAGATGCTGAAATATCAGCCCTTCTTGCCCGATCAGAGGAGAAGCTCGGCGCTGACAGTGCCAGAGCTGCTGCTGTTAGAAACTTGTGTGAAAACTAGAATCAATTTTTATCCCACTCCCAGTGGCACCCCAGTATTCCTGTCCGTCCTCCCATCTCCTCTGCTATATATATATACTGTATATGAAAGAGATTGAGATGGCTGCACATTTCTCTTCGGCAGATGAGGCTTACGCCATGATCTGTTCGGATACAGACAGTGCCAGTGAAATGGCCGAGCAGTTTTTGCTGATGTCCTCGCCCACACTCAGATCATAGTGGTCAACTGATGTCCTGTACGACACCCCTATGTTCAAAGAGGTAATGGCCCGGTGACGATTTGAGAGCATTCTTCAATTTCTACATTTTGCAGAAAACGCAAATTGCCCCCCTTCCAATGACCCCAGCTCTTTACAAAATCAGGCCCCTAATAAATTATTTTAACAATAAATTTTCTCAGACATTTACCACAGAAAAAATATTTCTGTGTGGACGAGTCCCTGGTCTTTTTCAAGGGCAGGCTGCATTTCAAGCAGTACTTGCCGAATTAAAGGTCCAGATTCGGACTGAAAATATATAAGTTGCGTGAAGGCGACTCTGGCTACATACATAAATTCCGGGTCAGGGCCGGCTCCAGGTTTTCATGTGCCCCGGGCGAAAGAGTCTCAGTGGGCCCCTTTAACACATACAACAATTCATGATGCACAGATACGGCAGAGAAATATAGGTATCGTACAATGCCAAAGATTTCACTTCTTACATTACATGAGTGATATCTATTGTAAATTCTACAATAGCTCAGAAACCAGACAGTATAGTCCTCCATACAGTATTATGGGCACCACATAGTGCTCTGTACAGAATAATGAGCCACATATACTGCTCCATACAGAATAATGGACCCCATATAATGCTTAATACAGTATAATGAACCTCATATATTGCTCCATAGAGAATAATGAGCCCCATATATTGCTTCATACAATATAATGAGCCTCATATAATGCTCCAAACAGTATAATGAGCCCACATATTGCTTCAAACAGAACAGTGGGCCCCATATATTGTACTATACATAATGGGCCCCATATAATGCTCCATACAGTATATTATGGGCACCATATAATGCTCCATACAATATATGATGGGTCACACATATAATGCTCCATACAGTATATAACGAGCCCAATGTATTACTCCATATTTGATGGGCCCAATATAATGCTTCAATATATGATGGGCCACATATATTACTCCATATATAATGGGTGCACACTAGTCATCACGTCCTCTGATCTGAAACGTCACAGTCAGAAGACACGGAAGTCGCTGCAGAGGAGGAACGGGGAGAGGTAAGTATTGCAAGTATCATGGCCCTGAGCAAGCGACGGGGGCTCACTTGTGGGGGCTGGCACTTGACCTTAATAGCTCGCCGGTGTCCCCGACAGCGAATGAGCCCCCCGACCTGCTCAAGCACTTGCCCAGGTGCTGATACCGTCCCTGATTACGACTATTTTTATATCTATATCTATATACACTGCTCAAAAAAATAAAGGGAACACTTAAACAACAACTTAAATAACTCCAAGTCAATCACACTTCTGTGAAATCAAACTGTCCACTTAGGAAGCAACACTGATTGACAATTTCACATGCTGTTGTGCAAATGGAATAGACAACAGATGGAAATTATTGGCAATTATCAAGACACCCTCAATAAAGGAGTGATTCTGCAGGTGGGGACCACAGACCACATCTCAGTACCAATGCTTTCTGGCTGATGTTTTGGTCACTTTTGAATGTTGGTTGTGCTTTCACACTCATGGTAGCATGAGACAGACTCTACAACCCACACAAGTGGCTCAGGGAGTACAGCTCATCCAGGATGGCTCATCAATGCGAGCTGTGGCAAGGTTTGCTGAGTCTGTCAGCGTAGTGTCCAGAGGCTGGAGGGGCTACCAGGAGACATGGAGGGGGCCGTAGGAGAGCAACAACCCAGCAGCACGACCGCTACCTCTGCCTTTGTGCAAGGAGGAACAGGAGGAGCACTGCCAGAGTTCTGCAAAATGACTCCCAGATAGCCACAAATGTGCATGCGTCTGCAAAAATGGTTAGAAACTGACTCCATGAGGATGGTCTGAGTGCTCGACGTCCACAGATGGGGGTTGTGCTCACAGCCCAACACCCTGCGGCCCTCCAAAGAAATGCCACCCCACACCATTACTGACCCACTATCAAACCGGTCATGCAGAAGGATGTTGCAGGCAGAAGATCGCTCTCCACAGCATCTCCAGACTCTGTCACGTCTGTCACATTTGCTCAGTGAGGATGGAGGGTGGACTTATGCAGTTTTGAAATGGCCACTTTTTTGGTTATCTACATGCTGGAGCACACTTTGAATAGACAACGAGAGGAGGTGGTGGTCCCATAGGATGAGGTGGAAGCAGAAGATCATAATAATAATAATTTTATTTATATAGTGCCAACATATTCTGTAGCACTTTACATTTTAGAGGGGACTTCTACAGACAATAGATTTTACAGAATACCAAGAGGAATGAGGGCCCTGCTCGCAAGCTTACAATCTATGAGGAAATAGGGGAGACACGAAAGGTGGATGGTAACAATTGCTTTCATTGTTCTGACCAGACATAATGTAAGAAATCAGGTGTTCATTTAACGCTGCATGAACCAGATATCAGTCAGAATATGTAAAAGGACAGAGGGTTATTAAATTCATAAAGTGTGTGAGAACATGATGAGAGGAACCTGGTTATGAAGAAAACTTTGAATGGGCAACACAGGGATAGTTAAATAAATGTTTTGAGGCGGTAGGCCAGTCTGAAGAAATGCGTTTTAGGGCACGCTTTAAACTGTGGGTATTGGAGATTAATCAAATTTCTAGGTAGTGCATTCCAAAGAATTGGTGCAGTACATTAGAAGTCTTGGAGAGGTTCTGATTATTGAGGATGTTATCTTCACATCATTATGAGAATGGAGGGCACAGATAGGGTGGTAGACTGAGAAGAGGGAGGAGATGTAGTGTGGTGCTGAACCGTGGAGTGCTTTGTGGGTGAGAGTGATAAGTTTATATTTAACTCTGGAGTGGATGGGTAACCAGTGTAATGACTGGCTCAAGGTAGAGGCATCGGTGTCACAGTTGGTGAAGTCAAGGGATAACAATATCTCTAGGATCCGGACAGTCATTACACAGGCAGGTGCCATGGAAGGGGTTCATGGTTCCATACAAACTGTTACTGAACGGGCAGCAGCCACGGGACAAATGGAGGAGTATGAGGAAGAAGAGTTAATGGGCATGCAACAGTCAGGAGATGAAGTGGATAATAATCCCCTCTGTGTTGTCTCTAATTTGAGGAAGGGGACGGAGGAAGCAAGCTTGAGTGTTAACTCGCCACCAACACAGCATGGACCTCATGGAAGAACCTGACACAGGAGCGCCTTCTTGCTGTACTATCTGCATCATCATGCCCTTATATTTAGGATTAGAAGTAGTACTGACTACTGGGTTGTCATTCTGTCAGATCCACAGTACAAGAGTAAATTTTGCCAGAGGCGTTCCCCCCTTGTAAGGGATGCGCGCATGCTGGAGTATTATATAAACACGCTTGTAGACAATCTTAAGAGTGGTTTTTCCCAAGACAGCAGTGAGGTACACAGTGTGCATCGCAGTTATAGACTTCCAACCCCGGGAATGTTGAGTAGTCAAAGGAAAAATATTAGCAGCTTCAGTGTACGTGGCATAGGCAAATTCTGTGTGTCATTTCACATATTTTTTAGACCAGCTCATGCACCAGCAGAAGAGAATACAGGTCTGACATGATGTAAACGACTAATGGAGAGGAAGGTGCAGGAGTATCTCGAGCTCAATATCAAGGCCATCAGGTGGAATTTGGACCCATTTGCATTTTGGTAGTCAAAAATGGAAGAGTGGCCTGAGCTCGCCTGTCATGCCTTGGAGGTTTTGTCATGCTTGGTAGCCAGCATTCTCTCAAAACGTGTCTTCAGTGCTGCTGGTGGTCTCCTGAAATTGTAGACTTCCTAACTTTCATCAAGAAGAACAAGTCATGGATTTCCAATGACTTTTGCATTCCAGTCGCAGACATGGCAGACTAGGCATGGTGTCATTTTTAGTGTCATGCATTGATTTTGCGCTATTGCAGTCTGTGACACGTTTATTGTGGCTTCTGTGCCTACTGTTGCTACTGCTGCTGATGTTACAAACATTTTTTTTTTAATGTGGAGACTCCAAGTTTGGTCTCCATATGGTGTGTTGCCTGTAGTGGAAGGGGTGTCACAGCACAATTATACTATTTCTACTCTGGGAAAATTGATGCCACTTTAGTGGTGTGTGACAATAATTTTTTGAAATGTGGAGACACCAAGTTGGGACTCCATCTGGTGGGTTGCCTGTAGTGGAAGGGATGTCAGAGGCCCATTATACTGTTTCAACTCTGGGGAATATGATGCCACTTTAGTGCTGTGTGACAATAATTTTTTGAAATGTGGAGACACCAAGTTGGGACTCCATCTGGTGGGTTGCCTGTAGTGGAAGGGATGTCAGAGGCCCATTATACTGTTTCTACTCTGGAAAATATAATGTAACTTTAGTGGTGTGTGACAACAATTTTTTGAAATGTTTGTACTCCAAGTTGGGTCTTTATCTGTTGGGTTGACTGTAGTGGCAGGGGCATCAGAGGGTCGTTATACTATTTCTACTCTGGGGAATTTGATGCCACTTTAGTCGTGTAGGACAATTATTTTGTGAAATGTGGAGATTCCAAGTAGCGTCTCCATCTGGTAGGTTGCCTGTAGTGGAAGTGGTGTCAGAGGCGCATTATACTATTTCTAATATGGGGAAACTGATGCCATTTTAGTGGTGTGTGAGAATATTTTTTATAAATGTGGAGACTCCAAGCTGGGTCTCCCTCTGGCGTGTTGCCTGTAGTGGAATAGTTGTCAGAAGGCCATTGTACTGGTTCTACTCTGTGGAAATTGATGCCACTTTATTCGTGTGTGACAAAAATTTTTTGAATGTTTGCACTCAAAGTTGGGTCTCAATCTCGTGGGTTACTTGTAGTGGAAAGGCTGTCAGAGGCCCATTGCTCTATTTCTATTTTGGGGAAATTGATACCACTTTATTGGTGTGTAGCAATTTTTTAAAAATGTTTGCACTACAAGTTGGAATTAGAGATGGTCTATTTCACCATGGATGGAAGACACCCCTTGTCAGAAAGGAAAAGAGAAGACTAACAAAGGACACAGGCAGAGGCGCACATGAATGACAGTGGTTAGAGAGGTGTTAGTATTTTGATATTCAGGCTAAATATTGGTGAATAAACGTGAATTGTCAGCTCTGCTCATGGACCTTAAGGAAGAAGTTGTTCTTCATTTGTATCTGGATCCTCAGTGAAATGTAACAAATGTTTACAGATCTCTGAAGTCAACACTTACTTTTTGACCAGAATGGTTTTCTACATTTGCATAACTTGAAGCTCACGGACCCACCATTTAAAAGCTCCAATGGGGTTCTATACCAGGGACAGGAAATTATTCATTTGAGGAAAGCGTTTGCAAATATCCAATTAGGAGAAGGAGCCACCACTCCTTCTGGGCATGAAATTCCACAAAGGCTTAGAACTCGGTGGAGCAGGAGTTCCTATGTAGGGTAATGAAGTAGTTTGGGCTTGGTGAGAATTTTACTAGGTGGATCCAAGGCCGGAACAAGGTATTTTGGTGCCGTAGGCAGATGAAGCCGATGGTGCCCCCCCCCTCCGCTGAACTTTCAGTCCCTAAGTAAAGGAATGGGTCAGAGACTAAAGCGACAGGTCCCCTAACGCCCCTGTCCTTTCCTTCTGATGGGTTAAGTAGCAAGCTGTTAAGACTACTATCAATAGAATTGCTACCTTTTTCACTCAAAAATACCAGCAAAAGTATAAAGAGTGATGTGATGTACTTTAGAGAAGTGACTCAACAGGGAGTATTTTTTTTAAGATAGATATAGAATCATTCATTGTTTAAGAACCATTAAGAGAATACAAATCGCTATATTCATCCCTGACAGACTATATTGTAAATCTCAGACCTAGTGATGGTCATGGAAACTAATATAGCTTAACTATAATGGGGGCTGTTTGGTTTCAGTTAAGATGTCCAGCATTTGGAAGACATCGTAATAGAAACTAAACAGACCCTATTATAGATATAGGGATACATATGATGATTTTACTCCCATCAGGGTAGTTCTGGTGCCGTATTTCTGTATTGATGGTGCTTCTGCTGATGTATTCATGTATGGATGGTGGTTCTAACAATGTATTTATGTAGTAATGAATGTTCTGGTGACTGATTCATAACCAGAACCATCATCAATATAAAACCAAAATCATCCTCACTAAATAAATTGAACACCAGAGCTATCACTAGTACATACATACGGCACCAGAACCATCATTAGTAAATAACTATGTCATTAGAACTTCCATCAGTATATGAAAATGGCACCAGAACCACCATCAGTAGATAAATGCATCACCAGAAAGCTCATCAGTACAGGACTACATCACCAGAACCACTATCAGTACATTAATGTGTCACCAGAACCACAGCCAGTGAAATAAGTACAACATCAGCACCATTATCTACATAATTACGGCACCAGAACTGTAAGGAAAACACACGAGCGGAGAGATGGGGGATACGGAGATTACACAGCCACAGCTCTCTGGCGCCCCCTTACCCTCAGGTCAGTCAGGGAACTCCACCTAGGTTATGGAGTCGCCGGAGAGGCTGCCCTGTCATGTACTGGTTATCAGGGCACTCTGCAGTGATTGCTGTATATATATCACCAGTCCCAGTCCGGGAATATATATATACAGTATATATAAAAACCTCCGGTCAGTCACTGCCAGCATCCCCCAATAACATCAGAACAGTATGCTGCCTCCAGTTCCTCATTAGATATAAGCCCAGTCCGTTTAAAAGCTTATATCGGGTCAGAAACCAAACCCAGGAAGCGTATAAGTACTAGCCGAACTCACGGATGTGGGAAATCGGGTTTCCAGATAAAAGAGCAGCCCAGGATTAATTGATAGTTTAATTGCCGAAAGGCTCATTAGATAATACAATTATATACAGAGTAATATACAGATATTACAGCCAAAAGTACAGATAAAAGTAGGGCACAGGTATGGGGAGTGCAGTCAGCTGTATGTGCCACGTTTCTTACCACTTGTGGATAAGGGAAGTTCTGGTATCCACAGGCACCTTGTTAGCTCCTGGTCCGTCTCCACACGTGACGTGACGTGGCTTCCATGGCAGAACCAAGACAAAGGCTAAATGTGTGCAGCTAGCTTTTTAACCCCTAGCTCGCCCCTCCAATATTTGCCATTGTCCCTCTGGGTTGGACTGAATTCTGCTCCCTTGAACTCTAGCTAAAATAAATCCCAATATTTAGGCTGAGTCATAACTTCCTAGCGGGAGGTTCAAATCAACGACTGCCATCTCAGTGCGTTCGTTGGGTCTGGAAAGATATTGAGAGTCCAAACTTGGGTCGGCTAAGTGGTTCTGGAGAGCCAGTCTCGATGCTTAGTATCTGGGGCAACTAGAAATATATGAGACACAGGTACTCTCATAATTCATCTCTAGGTGTCGGTGACGCTCAGTCTAGATCTTCCTTTGGTGTTGGCCACCTTGCACAAAAGATAGCAGGCGGTTCTAGCTCTTGCCGTCATTAACACGTGGCCTCTAATTCTCTGACCAAATGGTGAAGTTCTGTTCTTTTGGGGATTTGTGTACTTATCCCAAGAGTGGGGGGCCACTTCAGGAGTGGAGGAAGATCTCTGGACAATATATTGGGCCTGAATAGTACATCCAAAATGGAGTCTCCCTCATCCCTCACTTGGGGCTGTTTGGTTTCAGTTAATATGTCCAGCATTTGGAAGACATCATAATAGAAGCTAAACAGACTCTATTATAGATATAGGGATACATATGATGATTTTACTCCCATCATGTTAGTTCTGGTGCCATATACCTTGTGAGAATCAGGGAGGAATAGTGGATGAGGGCAGGTATATCTCGCCCAGATACCTTTCCTATGTGGCCTGGTCCGGTCAGTATCTCACCTGGTGACTAATGAATAATGGGAAGCGGATATAAAAGGAGGCCAGGTGGTGTGTTAGTAGCTCAGCCTGGGGAACACAGAGAGCCTGTCTGTGTGAGCGACACTTGTGAGTGAAAGCTGTGCTTATGGTAATGCTGTTAGTGCCGGACAGGCAAGGAATTGTTTTATGTTTATTTTCCTGTATGTTTTGCTTTCACCTGAAATAATCCTGACCCAGCGTCAGTTATGTCCAAAACCCGGCTGTGCACCTGAGTTTCATGCTAAACCCACGTGACCTTTGACCCCAGCAAAGGTGATCCCGGAGTGTTTTATCACACCCTGTATTGATGGTGCCTCTGGTGATATATTCATGTATGGATGAAGGTTCGTATAATGTAGTGATGAATGTTCTGGAGATTGATTCGTAACCAGAACCATCATCAATATGAAACCAAAATCATCATAAGTACATAAATTGAACACTAGAGCTTTCACTAGTACATACATACGGCACCAGAACCATCATTAGTAAATAACCATGTCACTACAGCCTCTATCAGTATATGAATATGGCACCAGAAGCACCATCAGTAGATAAATGTATCACCAGAAAGATCATCAGTACAGGACTACATCACCAGAACCACTATCAGTACATTAATGCGTCACCAGAACCACAGCCAGTAAATAAATACACCACCATCATTATCTACATAAATACGGCACCAGAATCATCACTGGTAAATAACTATGTCACTAGAGCCACTATCAGTACATGAATACAGCCCAATAGCCAGCATCAGGAGATAAAGGCATCACCAGAATCATCATCAGTACATGAATACATCACGAGAACCACAGCCAGTAAATAAATACAACATCATCATCATCATCAGTGTATGTGGACACCACCAAAACTATCACTAGTACATGAATACATCACCAGAACCACCATCAGTACTGTTGGGGTGATCTCGTAATGTGAGATCTTAGTGACTGCCTGCCCCTGACCTGATAAATATGAGCCGAATGCATGCATAGAAGACGGACATCAGACACAAGGTCAGGTGTGCTCCTCTCTTGGCCAGTGCTGTCACAGAACTGACTTTATTAGTATAAACGAAAGACCATGTAATAGGCAGGAAAAGGGCGTTGCTCAGCTTCTCCGGAGCCATTGTACCAGTCTGTATAAGGTCCGTGCTAAGTCTATTCCACATATGGTCTTCAGTGTATCCTCATCACATTCCAAGGATTCTAGGGCATAGTTCCAGCATATAGACACCACCTTGCCACACCACGTCTGAACTAGCTTATGTTAGATTAATAATTGATTTCATTAGCCGTTCTCTCCTTCACAGTACAGCAATAAGTTGTATTGTCAAGTCAGGCCCATATACCGTATATACTCGCGTATAAGCCGAAATTTTCAGCCCATTTTTTTTGGCTGAAAGTCCCCCTCTCGGCTTATATGCGAGTCATATATGCCAGGGGGTCGTGGGGTGGGGCGGGGGTGTCAGATCACACTGAGCCCCTCTGGCACGGTCTCTGCAGCCCCCTGCTTGTCCCACTGTCTCAGGCTCCTTCCTTCAGCGGTCATGTGGTACTGCTCATTAAAGTCATGAATATGCGCATATTTATGACTTTAATGAGCGGTACCACGTGACCGCTGAAGGAAGGAAGGGAAACCTTCAGAGAATGGGGCTGCAGAGACCGCGCCAGGAGGGGGTAAGTATACCCGATATTCACCTGTCCCCATTCCAACGCTGCACTCCGCTGTCTGCCGCGTCCTCTGTTAGTGACATTCAGGCAGCAGAGGGCGCGATGACATGGTTACTGCGCGCTGTGCCCTCTGCTGCCTGAACATCACTGACGGAGGACACGGCAGACACCGGCACCTGTTCCCCAGTGAAGGAGAGGTGAGTATGTCTTTTTTTTATTTGCAGCAGCATATGGGGTATAATCTATGGAGCAGCATATGGGGGCATAATCTGGGGGCAGCATATGGGGGCATAATCTATGGAGAATTTTATGTAGCAGCATATGGGGCATAATCTATGGAGCACCTTATGGGGCAGCATATGGGGGCATAATCTATGGAGCATCTTATGGGGGCATAATCTATGGAGCATCTTATGGGTCCTATTCTATGGAGCATCTTATTGGGCCATTATTAACCTTTGTGCAGCATTATATGGGGTGTATTTTGTATGGAGCATTATATGGGGCTCCTGATTCAATATGGATGTTCAAAAACATTTAATCTACTGATGTCTCAATTACAGTAATTTTACTTTTATTGGTATCTATTTTTATTTTTGAATTTTACCAGTAGCTGCTGCATTTTCCACCCTAGGCTTATACGCGAGTCAATAAGTTTTCCCAGTTTTTTGTGGAAAGAGTAGGGGGGTCAGCTTATACACGGGTCGGCTTATACACAAGTATATACGGTACATTTGGTATTCAATTAAATTAAATGATTATTAAGAAAAAATCAAGACAATTAATGCAGGGGTGAGAATAAATTACCAAAAAGAAGGGGCTGTTATACCGCTCCGCCATACTCACCCGGCCTCCGCTCCCATGCCGCAGTTGCCCTCCGCAGCCTCTCTCCACCCGACGGCCACGGCGGTCACCTGAGACAGGCCCGTGACCGATGCCTTCCCTGCATGATATGCACATGCGCCATAGGCCGCGCCTCCTTCCTGCTTCTTATGCTCCGGCTGTGCCCTGACCCGGAAGCACCTTTGGACCAATGGCTGACCAGACGGAGCCATATCAGGCCGCTTCACCCTGAGGGAGGCGCCTGATCGTTGTGTTTCCTGACACTCTGGCCTCGCTCCATCGTGCACACTATGCTCCTGCAGTTCCTGTCTCTGGGAAACTGTTAGGCGTCGGCTTCCTGGCACTGCACAGCAGGAATCCAGAGCCAGACATCCTGCGGTCTCCCATTCCTCTCCGACCGCTCGGACTCCTGCTCAGCAATCTCGGCTGGCCAGGCATCTCCCTCTGACTCGTTCTGTGAGCCTGGATGTTGCTGCCACCTCTGGTGCAGCAATGGTGACGCAACCTGCTTTGCAGGGAACTGCTCCCGAGGCTAAGTCCTCATGCTGTGCTACTAGGCATGCCCACAACTTGTCCTCTCAGTGGAGAGCAGGGGTCACATGTGCAGGTCCTATGTCGGATCTGATTGGTCCTTCCTATAGTACTGGAAGGTCCCGGAAGCGCATGGCTATAAAAAGCCCGCATGGCGGCTCGGCCATGCGCTAGTGTAGCATATTATGCTGTGTGTGTATGGTGATGGATGCATGGACTGGTGACTGACTCATTTGAAACCCCTTCCCTCGGTTATGACGAATGGTGACAGATTGTTGGGTAGTCAGCTCCAGGTTGTGGCCAGCTACACGCCACTGTGCCTCCTGCACGACACACTAGCGTCCGACGGTGCTCGGTCGTTCCGGCGCCGTCGCTCAGCAGCGATAGTTATTGCCGCGCTGCGGTTGCAGCGTTCTTGGCGTCTGCGGTTGCAGCGTCATTCGCTGGGTATCCTGTGAAGTAAACAGGGCCAGCGTCCTCATACAACTCTGTTGTCTTAGCGACTCTGTGTGTGAACAGAGCCGTACTTAGCGTTCGGGTGACGTTAACCCGAGCGCAGTACCTCACCTTTTGGTGCATCCGCCATTACTTAGCAGCGGTCTTGTCACCTACCGCACGGTGGACCCCGGGCGGCGAACGCACCTCCTATTATTTATATCTGGTGCGTTCCACCGACCCTAACAGAAACGACTCCACCTAGGTCAGGCAAGAGAGGCCTTCCTAGGTGATGATGATTCCTCTCAACCCCTTACGATTTCTGTGCTTTTGGTTTCAGGGGGGAGGCGTGGTTCCGAGGTGGCCTACGTGGATTCGGGCTCAGCGGGTAACTTCATTCGGCCGGAAGAGGTAGACAAATACCAAATTCCTGTGGTGACTCTATCTAACCCAAATCAGATTGCCACCGTGGATGGCAAACCGCTACAGGTGACCGTCACCTTGGTCACTGAAGAGGTGGGGTTGCAAATCAGAGCCTTACATCGAGAGAAAATAGCCTTTTACGTTTTACCTAAGCTCTCTCACGTCATTGTACTCGGTCTTCCATGGTTAAGGACTCATCAGCCTGTTCTCGACTGGTCTTCTGGGGAGATACTCAGCTGGGGGCACCCGTGCCAAGCTCGCTGTCTGACTCCTGTCCGCCTGGCGGCCGCTCCACGGTCACCTCCAGGCCTCCCGGGTCTTCCTCCAGCTTACAGCTCCTACGCCGATGTTTTTGATAAGAAGGAAGCGGAGGTCCTCCCTCCACACCGGCCGTTTGACTGCCCAATTGAACTTGTTTCCGGTTCAACCCCCCCAAGGGGCAGAATCTACCCTCTGTCTCCCGCAGAGACCACCGCCATGCCCGAGTACGTCCGAGAGAACCTCGCCAAAGGCTTTATACGGAAATCCTCTTCGCCCGCGGGAGCCGGGTTCCTCTTCGTCAAAAAGAAGGACGGAACTCTACGGCCATGCATTGACTATAGGGGCTTGAATGAGATTACCATCAAGAACAGGTACCCTCTTCCACTCATTCCGGAACTGTTTGACCGTCTCAGAGGGGCTCGGGTCTTTACCAAGCTGGACCTCAGAGGAGCCTACAATCTGGTCCGTATCCGTGCAGGTGACGAGTGGAAGACCGCTTTCAACACTCGAGATGGCCATTACGAGTACCTGGTCATGCCCTTCGGTCTTTGCAATGCTCCTGCAGTCTTTCAAGAGTTCGTCAATGAGATCTTCCGGGATCTCTTGTACTCCTGTGTGGTCGTGTACTTAGACGACATCCTCGTCTTCTCGCCGGACCTCTCCTCCCACAGAAAGTGTGTCCGCCTGGTGCTTCAGCGCCTTCGGGAGAACCGTCTGTATGCGAAGATCGAGAAATGTCTCTTCGAACAGACCTCTCTGCCATTCCTGGGTTACATTATCTCCGACGCTGGTCTATGGATGGATCCCGAGAAGTTGTCTGCCATCCTCAAATGGCCTCGCCCCGTCGGATTGAAGGCGATAAAACGATTCCTCGGGTTCGCCAACTATTACCGGCAATTTGTCTCCCACTTCTCCGCGATCACAAGACCCATTTCTGTGCTCACCCGTAAAGGATCTACTTCCAAGGATTGGTCTCCTGAGGCAGAGGAGGCCTTTCTGAACCTAAAACGGGCTTTCTCCACGGCTCCGGTCCTTCATCGCCCTGAGAGCGATCGACCTTTTGTACTCGAGGTGGACGCTTCCTCGACTGGTGCCGGGGCGGTGCTGTCCCAGAGAACCGCCTCCGGTCGCCTGCACCCTTGTGGCTTCTTCTCGAAGGCCTTTTCTCCATCCGAGTGTAACTGCTCGATCGGTGACTGGGAACTTTTGGCCATCAAGTTGGCCTTGGAGGAATGGCGCCACCTCCTGGAAGGAGCCGTCCATCCTTTTGTCATCTTCTCGGACCACAAGAATCTGGCCTATCTCCAGTCTGCCCAGAGACTAAACCCTCGCCAGGCCAGATGGTCTTTATTTTTTGCCCGATTTGATTTCGAGCTCCGATTCCGTCCTGGCAACAAGAATTCCAAAGCCGACGCCCTGTCCAGGGTCTTCCAACCACACGAATCCACGGAGGAACTGTCGCATATCATTGATCCCACTAGAATCATCACCGTGGCTCCAGTGAACTGGCTTACTCCTCCACCTGGCAGGAAGCTTGTGCCAGAGAATCTCAAGCAAAAGGTTCTTCTAAGGGGGCACTCCTCCAAACTGGCCGGCCATGCCAGAACTAAGAAGACCCTTGACCTTATCAAACGTCACTACTGGTGGCCCTCACTTCGCCAAGATGTACTCGACTTTGTGGCTTCTTGTCCATCCTGTGCAAAAAACAAGGTGCCACGGAGATCTCCGTCCGGCTTGTTGCTTCCGTTGCCTGTCCCTACGGTTCCTTGGGAGAACATTGCCATGGATTTCATCACCGACCTACCCTGCTCTGCGGGCTGCTCAGTCATTCTGGTGGTGGTGGATCGTTTTTCCAAGATGGCTCACTTCATCCCTCTGCCCGGTCTTCCCTCAGCGCCAGAGCTGGCCGAAATCTTCATTCATCAAGTCTTCAGGCTTCATGGACTACCTCGACGCATTCTGTCTGACCGAGGGGTTCAGTTTACCTCCAAGTTCTGGCGTTCGCTTTGTAAGCTCATGAACGTTTCCCTCGACTTCTCCTCGGCCTACCATCCACAGTCCAACGGACAAGTAGAGCGTACCAACCAGACGCTTACGGGATACTTACATCACTTCTCTAACGCCCACCAGAACGATTGGGTCAACTTATTCCTCTGGGCAGAGTTCGCTTATAACAACCATGCTGGTGAGTCTTCGGCCAAGTCTCCGTTTTTCATTGTTTTTGGCAGACATCCCGATGTTACTGTCGTCCTACTCCAGTCCTGCCTTGTGTTCCTGCCGTCCTACTCCAGTCCTGCCTTTGGTGTTCCTGTTGTCCTACTCCAGTCCTGCCTTGTGTTCCTGCCGTCCTACTCCAGTCCTGCCTTCAGTGTTCCTGCCGTCCTACTCCAGTCCTGCCTTCAGTGTTCCTGCCGTCCTACTCCAGTCCTGCCTTCAGTGTTCCTGCCGTCCTACTCCAGTCCTGCCTTCAGTGCTCCTGCCGTCCTACTCCAGTCCTGCCTTCAGTGCTCTTGCCGTCCTACTCCAGTCTCAGTCTTACTCCGGTCCATCCAGAGCCGCCCCTCTCGGTACTGGCTACCTTGGTACTCGAACCCCTGGGCCTGCTCCTAACGGTCCCTGTATAGGGGTCGGTTCCACCTGGCAGCTCGCCCGGGGTCCCTCGGTGCCACAGTCCAGAGGGTCCACTCTCGGAGTTTCCCGCTCCAGACCACCCGCGCTAACAGGGGCAACACAAGGAGTCTATTGCACAGATATTATGCACTTCAATGTACTATGGCTATATAGGATGCAATATGGTTGTAAAAAGAATTAATAAGCCACAAAAAATAAGAAAATTGATATACTGATATTACACATAATCATAAAGTGCAAATAGTGAAAAAATCATTCATAAAAAGCACAAATTTGTAAAGACCAATCTATATATAAAAAGTGCAATGTCCAGAAATTCACAGACAGTGGGCTTAGGCACAAGTTTGTAAAGACCAATACATATATAGAGTGCAATATGCACGAATTCATAGACAGTGGGCTTAGGCCCACAACCGCATAAATGTATATCACTAATTCAACAAATGACTAGTGTAGATAGCCATGTGGGCAGAGATAAATATATGTCACAACAGATATCCATTTAAATAAAAATGCTCAGTGGCAGGTTCTAAATAGAGGTGCCAATGACAATTAGTGATATATGCGGCTGCAAGTAAACTGTATTGAAAAGAACATATACATGTGCCAAAAAATTGCACTCAATCAATATCTTATGCCAATGTGCGATAGATCTCCAGGATGCGCCCGTCCCCGACGCGCGTTTCGACGTCTGCCTTCGTCAGTTTTTTTTTCGTTGTGATATGACTTGATATCCGATTTGTCCTTATTTGTCTTATATTGTCCATTTGTGCTTTGATAAGGCTTATCATATAATTTTTAACACCATTTATAATTTTCCTTAAACATGCAACTTTGACCTTGGTATTTTGTTGAACCATATACATTTGGATCTCATGAACCAACAACTCCCAATATGTATTAAACAATGATAAGGAGATGCTGGGAGTGGTTGTTATCAGTCATTATCAGACTGCGGACCATGCAGGAACCACAATACTGATGAAACGCAGGCATATGTAAATGTTTACATCCAGGTACCTAATAGGTGACATCTTCTCTGATTGAGTGGTTTCTTTCTTCTTATTTCCATCTTGACCAGATGCCATGATGACTTTTCACATCCACAGCTGTTCTCTGCAGACTTCTCTCTTCTCCAATCTTCTGGAGCACATCCCCACATGGTGACCTTAAAAGTCAAAGTGTTACTAGATTGCCTTCTGCACAAAGATATCTGTCCATACTATGCCCTAAATAAGCCTCCTATGGTGTATGGCCTCCACACTGTCTGCCTTACTAATCCACAACCACTTTACTGTGTGCCATTATCAGCTATAACTGCTACAATGTCATTTTTTCTTCTCCAGCCAGATGGCGTCGCCGTCAGGATATGTGCACACGATGCATATTTGCTGCGGATCTGCCGCGGATGTTTCCGCGTAGAAACGCTGCAGATCCGCACTGTGATTTACAGTACAATGTAAATCAATGGGGAAAAAAAATTCTGTGCAGATGGTGCAGAAAAATCAGTGCGAATTTGCTGCGGTTTTAAAAGAAGTGCATGTCACTTCTTTTCTGCGGTTTTGCTGCAGTTTTCCACTTGCTCCATTCTACAAAACCGCAGGTGGAAAACCGCAGTGGAAAACCGCACAAAAACCGCAAAAAAAAGGAAGAAATCCGCAGGAAAAATGCAGGTCATTAAATCCGCGGGAGGATCCGCACCGTGTGCACATGGCCTCACCTGCACAACAGCAGCTATTGGATCTCTATACAAACCGATATCTGCTGCTGCGCAGGCTCCCCGGCGCCATTCTCAAAATGACTTTCTTTTTTTTCCCTCGCTCAAGTAAATCTGCAAAAGGCATTCAGTGCACAGTAACCATGCGACTATGATGAAGCGCATTTATCATGCAAACTGCGGGGCAGGCAGTGAGAGATCAGTGGGGGGGTCAGTAGTCTGCATTATGAATATCTCATCGGAGCACCACATACATGAACCCCGTCCTAGGGCACGAGAATCTCAATAATATGAAGCTGAAAATAAAGATTAAGAAACAGCCACAAGACGGCTTTCATCAACCAAGGCATCATTTTATTCAGTATAACAGCACCGACCTGACATTGTGTGTAGGTCACTATGCACAATCCTGCTGACAGGTTCCCTTTAAGTAGGCGGCTTTATATCACAAGAGTGGATTTCGTTAGGAAATGGATAAGGCAAAAATGGAGCATTACAGAACAGAAGAAATTACTAAAGAGAGTGATAAAATATGACGGTGTGGTTTTGCTCCTCTCAGAATTTTGAAAATTGTGTGAACAATTGGAAAAAAAATGTGGAGAATATTAAACCTCGGGGGAGAGATAATCAACAGCTTAAACATCAGTGAGTTTTTTATTTTTATATATTTGCTTATGTGGGTTTTTTATTATTATTTTTTTCTGAACAATTAGAAAAAGGTTGGGAGTGAAGGAATTAGGCCGGGGTCTCACTCGCGAGTGCAATGCAAGAAAAGTGTGCGAGTCTCTCGCCTCAATCCCCGGCACTGCCACCGGTGGCTCGGAGCAGAGCGTTCAACTGCAAAGAAATACATGCAGCCGCACACTCCGGTCCCGAGTGCCAGTGGTAGTGCCAAGTATTGAGGCCAGAGACTCTCGTGAGTTTCTCGCATTGCACTCGCAAGTGTGACCCGGCCTTAGGAAGATTGTTGTTTTTATCTGATTTCCTCTTTTTGTATCTCTACAGTATGTTTTGTACAATAAAGTTGTAAAATTCAAAAAATGAGCAAACAATTGCAGCATTCTAATGATGTCACAATGGGCTGGAGGCTATAGAATGCCCCGTCACCCAGGGTTCCGTTGAGGGTTTTAGTAGGCGTTTGTGGAGAGAGGAGTGTTGTGAGCGACTTGTGCAAATATGATGCCAAGAAAGCGATTTAAGAGTATTATAGTTCTCTGTGATACCGAGGACAGCAGCGATGATGACGATTTACATCAGGTGAGTATCATTTTATATTCTTAAATAAATAAAAAATATTTGGGATAAAAGTTCAAGAAAAGATGGTGGGACAGAAAATAGCGCTCCAAGTAGATGAGGCGATAACTCGGATCATGATTGCAGAGTGAAGACTGCATCACTTGTAATATTTGTGACAATATGTCCATGTACTGGATACATAACATTGCATGAAGACACATAAATGTCACCACCGCCCCTATCCATAGCCTAACCATAAGTGTCCCATACCCCCGCTATACTCTGTACGTGGAATAAGCACAGTGGAGACCACACTCATATCGCTGCCCACCTGTAATCAGTGGAATATGGGGTAAGATTATAGATTGGAGATGTTCATGGTTATAGATTCTATCTGACATGTTTGCCATTTTTTCAGTCTCATCGAAGAAAGAGGCCAATACCGAGGTCTCCAGGCCAAGATAACACCACTGGCTTCAATTCGGGCCCGACTCCGAGTTTACCAGGTACTGTAACCCTAATCTAGTGAAGTCTCTGAGGTATTAATAAGCCATTGTAGTCACCGGGTGCAGATCACGTGCACATTGTGGTCAGGGCTTGGATTTATCGTTATTAATCGTCTATGGTAGAGTTTATAGCAAACATTTCTGTTCAGCATTTGGTCAGGAATATTCATGCAGGCGTTATAAAGTCAGGCAGAAATGGGATTTGGGGATTGCTTCTCATGGTGGCCATGTACAGGGCAGATTACTGGAGCTGAAGGTGATTGTTTTGCCCCATGTACCTATAGGGAAACACTGGATAATTTATTAGGATTTATTTCTTTTGATATTGAGCCTCGGTCGTTGCTATTACAATATTCTAATAAGAGAGTTATATTGTGTTTCCCCCACAGATCTGAGTTTACCACCAACAGATCATGGTCCGGACAGTACCACCTGGTGAGACACGTTTCCTCCATTACTAAGTACATGATGGGGATTAATGATTAATGATGGCTCATTACCTGTTACATTTATTCCACAGCTCCGATGACATCATTATTGATGATGATGATGATTCCAATAGAGCAGCAACTTCCATGTATAATAGTAAGTTATCATTTCTAGACACAATCCAGGTTTATGTTATTGTAGAGGTAACAATTACTTTTCTGTACTGTCACAGGTCAGTTTCCAAATCTAACAATTACAAGGGCGCTGATCAGGAGTTGGAACAGCGAGCCACCTGGGAAATGTGCTGTAAATTCCACTGTCAGAGAATGACAGCAGCATTTAACAGGTTAACAGAAGCAGGCAGAGCTCCAATCCACTCTCGGCTGTCAGAGGCAGATGATGGCTGAATGACACAACCATCATCTGCCATGAAAGAGGCGGGCTCAACTCCTTAGCCCTCTCCATTCATTCTCTACTGATGAGCGTCGTACATGGTTGTTAAGGGGTTAAATTACAGATACCTTACAGAGGTAATCCTATTTTACGCATGCTTGATTGGTGTGGATCCTGTGTCTCGGATATTTCCATATTGGGAGAGCAAGTCACCGCCATGTTGACTTATGGCCATTGTTATCCTTAGAGAATTTATTACAGATGTGCAGTACATTTGCTTGTGTCTTTTTGGAAACCCAATAGACATCAATGGAGAAATCCGTGCACCAAGGAATCCCACATCTCCATTAAAACCATGGAGGCTACCATGAATCAGCAAATGAGGTGAAAATGGACCCCTACCATTTGAGGGTCCACCCTCCGGCCATTGAGGACATGTTCACTTCTGATCTTGTACTGAGCACATACAACATTACTAAGGATATATTACCTGAGTAACAGGTGGGATAGACATCTGAGAGTTTATGGACCCTGATGTTGCTGAACCCCATTATAATGTCAGATCCTGATCTGAAGGGAAGATCCTGTGGATTTCTGGTGGTCTGGTCAGCTATGTGTTCTGCTGTGGTCGGATCCCATATTCATAGTCTTATTAGTCCTCTACACTCTATATTTATAGACCCCTCTCTAGTACGGGCTGCATACTAACATGTCTGATTTGAGCCTTATAAAAAGTATTTTCACTCTTCCATATTTCTGTACAGATCATTTACCATCTGACAGCGAGGAGAGCTCCGCTACAGAGGAGAGGTAAGTTAGGCCAGATCCATCTACCTCTATATAAAGCCATGAACTAGGCGAGATGTTTCCTGTGGATTTATATATGATTCTTATCTTTGCCAGGACACCACGATGTAACATCCCCGGCTGTTTCCTGGAAGAAATTATTTCTCCTACTTCCATCTATGTTACCCACTTCCAGGAAAATAAGGAGGAGCTGGTGGAGCGACTGTACAACTTGTACAACCGGACAGTCTTCGATAATAAGGTATCACATCTTGTCATGGGTTCCTGGGTGATACATGACTTCTCTATTATCTCCCCCTTTAGACAATCAATTCCAAGAAAAATGGCTCTAACTTTCTGAAAGACAGATTCCTAACCCCATTGTCATGATTCTGTAACATAGTTACTGAATATCTCAGGTAAATCTCACTTAGTTTGGTGAATGCCGTCATCCTCTTCCCATCTGTGGGACGAGAGGAAACCTTAGATGATCCACCATGCAGAGACAAAAAGATTAGTATTTTTTAGCTTGAAGTTCAAAGGATTTTTACATTTATTTATAAAAAACATTTAGTTGATATTTGGACATTTTAGAATAAGGTTATTTTTATTTTTGTTCTCACATCTTGGACTTCTCGGTAGACCCCGCGCCCCATACAAGTAGACCAGTGCTGTAAATGACATATGAGAGTTGGGGATTTCGCAAGATTGGGGGTCAAAGAGTTTACAGATGTAATGGAATTTGTTTTCTTTATTTTAGCTCCCTTTGAAAATGGACATTTTGTGGAGCAAGAGGCTGACAGCATCCGCCGGCCAATGCTGGAATAAGCTGCAGGACAACCTCCGTTTCTCATATATTGAGCTTTCTGAAAAAGTCTGCGATTCTGCCGGTAGGTTTCACATCACATCCATCCTACAGCTTCATAAGACAACCTGTACACAGGGCAAAAAAACTGCTACTTGTTATGCAGAACATCTTAGAAACTCATTGTACATACTGTCATAAGAAAAACTAAGTACACCCTCTTTGAATTCTAGTATTTTACATATCAGGAGAAAATAAAAAAAAAGTATCAGCTCCATAGAAAGTCCTAAAAGTAGGGAAATACAATCTCAGAAAGCAACGTGAAAAAAAAATATATTGCATCATTAATTAACAAAAAGTAGGCCAAAAGGCAACAACGGTGTGTGATAAAGTACACTGTCGATGCAACTTCAAGTTACTGCTGCTAAAGATGATTCTAAAAGCTATTGATTGATGGGGTGTACTTATTTTTCACTCTCTGCTTCTGCATTTTGAAGTAGGTTTCGGTAAATAAATAACGGCACGGTTGACTTGTCACGTGTTGTTCATCTCATGATGTATTTTGTATTTTGTCCTGCTATGTAAAACCAAATAGTTCAATCAGGGTGTACTCAGACTTTGTCATAACTGTATAACCTCTTGTTTTAGAGCGAGTACGATCCACACTTGCGCATGAGATGTGCCATGCCGCCACTTGGATAATCAACGGTGAACGCAAAGACCACCATGGCTTGTTATGGCAGGCTTTCACAGGAAGGGTAAACCTTATCCATCCCGAGCTGCCAAAAGTGACGGAATATCACAATTATACCATCAACTACACCTACAAGTACAAATGCCACCGGTGTGATAAAGAGTAAGTGGATTTTATGACCCATCTCCTCCGGACACACAATCACTGCGGAGAGACGTCCGTGCGGTTCTGTTGGTGGAATGCTTTCATACTTTACTACTATCAGAGCGGACTGACGTCTGGGGGGCGGTAGGGTTTAGGATGCTACGTGTTATATTTTCTGTGCTGGGCCAGTTCTTAATATATTGATTTCAATTTGTTCTTTTTAATATAATCCATGGTATTAATGAACGTTCATTCCAGTCCAGTAACCAATATTCCTCTTATCTTTGCAGAATTGGGCGATTTAGACCAATAGCTGGCAATAAACGTAAATGCCGCCGGTGCGGAGGACGAATGCGACAACTACCCAGCAGCTAAACATGTAACTATTCTTCAGAATATTTAGTCTCTAATTTGATTTCTTTAAAATGTAAAGTTGAGACACTTTTATATATTTTCCCCTGAGTAGCGAGACAATGAATATCTGTGTTCATCACCAGCAATTAGCGGTAAAGATCCAGAATCCGTCCTCATAGGTTCCAGATAAGCCCCGGTTACATTTCCCATAACTTGCTGGCTATGGAATGATTGACCATTCCCAGCAATTATCTACAATGCTCTGGAAAACCTTCTATGAGTTTACGCTTTGTTGGATGTAATTATTTTCTTTCTATTTTCAGGTTCATTATTGGAACAGTGAGATTCCTCTAAATATTGTCATCTCATCCACCTGTGATGGAGGTAAGAACGAATCTTCCATTATTGTCAGCAATCAATAATAAAAGTGAATTTTACAATATTGAGAATCTGGAGTCTCTAATTTAGTCTTTTATTGAGTTTTATCATTTAAAGATTAAATACTTTTATATATTTTGCCTTTTTCCACCACCGTGTAGGGAGACAATCAGTTTACGTCTTCATCACAAGCAGCGAACAGCAAACATTCAGAATCCACCTCTTCTGATGGACACAAAGCTTCTGACGGGCGTTTTCCAGGTAAATTTTTCGGTGGTTTTCCTCCAATCATTCTTGTTTTCAAGAAGTGCAACAGCGAGGACAGTGTAAGCAAGGTGTCATAACAGAAGAAATGCAATATCGGTTTTATTACTGCATTTATTTCTTCTAATTATTATTTTTTCTTGCTGCACAATTTTTAAATTCTGTCTGAGAAAGGAAGGAAATGATGAAAGTTATCAGCCTACTGCTGCGGAGGAATCTCCAACACACAGTCTGACGGGCGAGATGAGCCCCTCTGACATGGCATGCCGTATAGATCTATTGTGAGTGCTCTCACCATAGCCGTATGGCTCATGTCGCATTTATCTCACATTACACTGTTATTGGCAGCTTCCTATTTCCAATCTCCACATTGGCCTTCTTTGTAGACAATATATAATGCAATATTTCAGGTCTATTTCACCTTCAGCTGATGACCAGGAATACAATGCTGAAGTTCCTTCTCTGAGTTTGTTTCTTTTGATCACCAGTACCTTTTGTCAAGTTTTTTAAAAACATCTTTTAATTGTTTTCAGGTTAATGAGAAAGGCGACTTATCGCTTCTACACAGGCATGACACATCTTGGAAGAAAACGGTGAATTCCGTCCCCGACCTGCGCTGAGAACAGTTTCCAAGACCTGGAGAATCTCTACTAGTGCTTTATAATCAGAGCTGCCCAGCAATGGATATGGCGCTGGACATTTGAACTTCAATAGTCATCAATTGCTTTTTTTTTCTAATTTTTCTGAGTTAGATATAAATACCATTAAAAAATGAATATATTAATTCTTTCCAGTTTGGGATTTTTGTTCTGCAAAACGATGGCTGTTGATAAACATATTACAATCAATGTTGTCTACTTGTGATATTCAGCCATAATCTGCCTCGAACAATCGAGAGGAGCGGAGCTTTGTCTGCTGCTGTTAAACTGTTAAATGCAGCTGTCAATCTGTGAGAGTTGCATTTCACCCCTTAACGTCTAATGACGGACACAGTCCATCATGGCTGGGTGTCAGTTTCCGCACCAGGACGGACAGTGTCGGTCATGCATGTAAAGTGTCACTAAAACTTGCAGACACCCAGTGATAGTTCACCGCCGGCAGATGTGTATGACAGCTGAGAGGCACGGAAAGAGGTGCAGACACCACTAGCGTAGTTACCAGGGGGGCAGAGGGTGTTGTTGCCTCGGGCCCCTTGCTTTGAGGGGGCCCACCCAGAGCTACTGCCACTGAGTATACCACCTGAGTTGTAATCAGGGTTACCGGTTAGGGGCCCAGATTTCCCCCCCCCCCCACTGAGCTGAACCCCTAGGTATGCCTCTGGCAGGGACCCATGCTGTCAGTCCCCGCACCCAGATCGCTGTAATCGGGCAGTCAATCTGACTGACCGCTCACAGCATGACTGCGCAGGAGATGCTGAAATATCAGCCCTTCCTGCCCGATCAGAGGAGAAGCTCGGTGCTGACAGTTACTGAAAGGGCAGCAGCCACGGGACAAATGGAGGAGTACGAGGAAGAAGAGGTAATGGGCATGCAACAGTCAGGAGATGAAGTGGATAATGATCCTCTCTCGGTTGTCTGTAATTTGGGGAAGGGGACTGAGGAAGCAAGCTTGAGTGTTAACTCGCCACCAACACAGCATGGATATGGACCTCATGGAAGAACCTGACACAGGAGCGCCTTCTTGCTGTACTATCTGCATCATCATGCCCTTATATTTAGGATTAGAAGTAGCACTGACTACTGGATTGTCATTCTGTCAGATCCACAGTACAAGAGTAAATTTTGCCAGAGGCGTTCCCCCCTTGTAAGGGATGCGCGCATGCTGGAGTATTATATAAATACGCTTGTAGACAATCTTAAGAGTGGTTTTTCCCAAGACAGCAGTGAGGTACACAGTGTGCATCGCAGTTATAGACTTCCAACCCCGGGAATGTTGAGTTGTCAAATAGGAAACAAAATAAAACAAAAGACAATAATAATAATCTTTATTTTTATATAGCGCTAACAAATTCCGCAGCGCTTTACAGTTTTGCACACATTAGCATCGCTGTCCCTGAAGGCTCACAATCTAAATTCCCTATCAGTATGCCTTTGGAATGTGGGAGGAAACCGGAGTGCCCGCAGGAAACCCACGCAAACACGGGGAGAACATACAAACTCCTTGCAGATGTTGTCCTTGGTGGGATTCGAACCCAGGACTCCAGCGCTGCAAGGCTATAGCGCTAACCACTGAGCCACCGTGCAGACAAGAAAACAGCTAATTACAAAAAGTACACACCTACTCCAGAAAAGGGGCAAAACTTAAATTTTCGTTCAACCCATGAGGATGCACAGTTTTAAGTGTCCAGATCGATCTGGACTCGAGGCACGCCAATCTGGAGGACATTTTTTGCCCCTTTTCTGGAGTAGGTGTGTACTTTTTGTAATTAGCTGTTTTCTTGTCTTTTGTTTTTAACCTTCCTTTTGTTTTATCTTTTTTAGTATATACAGTGCTTAATATTGTGGATTCCGAAAGGTTTTTGTGGATACATGATGAAGTGGACCATATTCCATCATTTGGATCTTCACATTGAATAACGCCATGTGACGAATTTTACACTATGGACAATGGAGTTGGGGTTGTTATTATATGAATCCTACCGCTCATACGTCTTGGTATATTGTAGATATACCGTGAGACATGATGTTTACTAAAGTGTATTTCAACTCTATCTGGGCAATCTAATGTTCTGTATATACAGTTATACTTATATATCCATACTTATGATGGCATAAATTTTTATGTTATATTTTCTATGATTGCTCCAGGTATACCTTTGGTATTTGGATGTATATTAGGGTTATATGTGCGGGTTTGGCTTTGAGGGCATCTCTTATTTCTATTTAGCAATAACACTGGTGCTGCGGGCAAAAAATAGGAAGAGGTTATTTATTTTTATATATTTTTTATATATATATGGTTACATCAATATGCTCATTATATTTGGCTTTTGCTATTTATTTACCTTTTCCATTGCATGCAGCACCAGTGTTTTATCTGTTATCTATTATTTTTTACTATTCTTGATAATATACTGGCGATCTCATCCCTCAGACCGGCTATTGCTGCCTTTTGGATATGCTGAATCTTTTGCCCCTAACTAATATGGCGCCTATCCATACATGTTTGTTATGCGCATGCCCAATCTACATTGTGTGACTTGTTGGTCCCTCCTCCCGGCCGGCGCATGGCGGCTTTGGGCGTCCGGTCATGTGGGGCCCCACGTCATCCGGACGTCACGGCTGTCCATCTACCGAGCGTGGGGGCGGGTCCACGGTTACCCGGGTAGCGCTGAATGACTTCCGTCCAATACATGGACTGGCCCTTCCGGTCTCTGCACTATAAGAAGCACTGAGGTTCATTGTCTTATAGCGCCCCCTGACGAAGACTCCCGAAACGCGCGTCGGGGCGGGTACCTGGTCCTTTCACTTGTCGCTGTGCACGGGCACTTGAACTGGTAATGTAGGACAGATTTATATTTCCTTGTCATGACCCTGTGTAATCCACTTTGAGGTTATTATTGTTATATATAGTGGGCCATCTTCCCACACTACTCTTTGTGTGTTATGACCGTGTGCCATATTACATGATGATATCACTGCTACACTGAGTGGGGTTTGTTCCCACTTCACACTTTGAGTGGTTGTTATAACATCTCTGTGTTTCTTCCTTTTGTCCTTCCCATTTGGGTTATGTTTGATTGACATGTGAGGACTTCTGGTACCTTTTTTATGACAAGTTACCAACTGTTGCAATTTTTAATGGTATAGTCCCTTGCCCTGTATCCTAAATAAAGCAATTTTATTTATTGACCTGTTTATTGTCAGGAAGTTTGTTCCTTTCTTCCTTCCCCTTGTAACTTTCATCAAGAAGAACAAGTCATGGATTTCCAATGACTTTTGCATTCCAGTCGCAGACATGGCAGACTAGGCATGGTGTCATTTTTAGTGTCATGCATTGATTTTGCTCTATTGCAGGCTGTGACACGTTTATTGTGGCTTCTGTGCCTACTGTTCCTACTGCTGCAGATGTTACAAACATTTTTTTTTAAATGTGGAGACTCCAAGTTTGGTCTCCATATGGTGTGTTGCCTGTAGTGGAAGGGGTGTCACAGCACAATTATACTATTTCCACTCTGGGGAAATTGATGCCACTTTAGTGGTGTGTGACAATAATTTTTTGAAATGTGGAGACACTAAGTTGTGTCTTTATCTGGTGGGTTGCCTGTAGTGGAAGGGAGTCAGGGCCCATTATACTATTTCTACTCTGGGGAAATTGATGCCACATTAGTGGTGTAGGACAATTATTTTGTGAAATGTGAAGATTCCAAGTAGCGTCTCCATCTGGTGGGTTGCCTGTAGTGGAAGTGGTGTCAGAGGCGCATTATACTATTTCTAATATGGGGAAACTGATGCCATTTTAGTGGTGTGTGAGAATATTTTTTATAAACGTGGAGACTCCAAGCTGGGTCTCCCTCTGGCGTGTTGCCTGTAGTGGAATAGTTGTCAGAAGCCCATTGTACTGGTTCTACTCTGGGGAAATTGATGCCACTTTATTCGTGTGTGACAATAATTTCTTGAATGTTTGCACTCAAAGTTGGGTCTCCATCTCGTGGGTTACTTGTAGTGGAAAGGATGTCAGAGGCCCATTGCTCTATTTCTATTTTGGGGAAATTGATGCCACTTTATTGGTGTGTAGCAATTTTTTTTAAATGTTTGCACTACAAGTTGGAATTAGAGATGGTGTATTTCACCATGGATGGAAGACACCCCTTGTCAGAAAAGGAAAAGAGAAAACTAACAAAGGACACAGGCAGAGGCGCACATGAATGACAGTGGTTAGAGAGGTGTTAGTATTTTGATATTCAGGCTAAATATTGGTTAATAAACGTGAATTGTCAGCTCTGCTCATGGACCTTAAGGAAGAAGTTGTTCTTCATTTGTATTGGATCCTCAGTGAAATGTAACAAATGTTTACAGATCTCTGAAGTCAACACTTACTTTCTGACCAGAATGGTTTTCTACATTTGCATAACTTGAAGCTCACGGACCCACCATTTAAAAGCTCCAATGGGGTTCTATACCAGGGACAGGAAATTATTCATTTGAGGAAAGCGTTTGCAAATATCCAATTAGGAGAAGGAGCCACCACTCCTTCTGGGCATGAAATTCCACAAAGGCTTAGAACACGGTGGAGCAGGAGTTCCTATGTAGGGTAATGAAGTAGTTTGGGTTTGGTGAGAATTTTACTAGGTGGATCCAAGGCCGGAACAAGGTATTTTAGTGCCGTAGGCAGATGAAGCCGATGGTGCCCCCCCCGATGAACTTTCAGTCCCTAAGTAAAGGAATGGGTCAGAGACTAAAGCGACAGGTCCCCTAACGCTCCTCTCCTTTCCTTCTGATGGGTTAAGTAACAAGCTGTTAAGACTACTATCAATAGAATTTCTACCTTTTTCACTCAAAAATACCAGCAAAAGTATAAAGAGTGATGTGATGTACTTTAGAGAAGTGGCTCAACAGGGAGTATTTTTTTTAAAGATAGATATAGAATCATTCATTGTTTAAGAACCATTAAGAGAATACAAATCGCTCTATTCATCCCTGACAGCCTATATTGTAAATCTCAGACCCAGTGATGGTCATGGAAACTAATATAGCTTAACTATAATGGGGGCTGTTTGGTTTCAGTTAAGATGTCCAGCATTTGGAAGACATCATAATAGAAACTAAACAGACCCTATTATAGATATAGGGATACATATGATGATTTTACTCCCATCAGGGTAGTTCTGGTGCCGTATTTCTGTATTGATGGTGCTTCTGCTGATGTATTCATGTATGGATGGTGGTTCTAACAATGTATTTATGTAGTAATGAATGCTCTGGTGACTGATTCATAACCAGAACCATCATCAATATAAAACCAAAATCATCCTCACTACATAAATTGAACACCAGAGCTATCACTAGTACATACATACGGCACCAGAACCATCAATAGTAAATAACTATGTCATTAGAACTTCCATCAGTATATGAAAATGGCACCAGAACCACCATCAGTAGATAAATGCATCACCAGAAAGCTCATCAGTACAGGACTACATCACCAGAACCACTATCAGTACATTAATGTGTCACCAGAACCACAGCCAGTGAAATAAGTACAACATCAGCACCATTATCTACATAATTACGGCACCAGAACTGTAAGGAAAACACACGAGAGGAGAGATGGGGGATACGGAGCTTACACAGCCACAGCTCTCTGGCGCCCCCTTACCCTCAGGTCAGTCAGGGAACTCCACCTAGGTTATGGAGTCGCCGGAGAGGCTGCCCTGTCATTTACTGGTTATCAGGGCACTCTGCAGTGATTGCTGTATATATATCACCAGTCCCAGTCCGGGAATATATATATACAGTATATATAAAAACCTCCGGTCAGTAACTGCCAGCATCCCCCAATAACATCAGAACAGTATGCTGCCACCAGTTCCTCATTAGATATAAGCCCAGTCCGTTTAAAAGCTTATATCGGGTCAGAAACCAAACCCAGGAAGCGTATAAGTACTAGCCGAACTCACGGATGTGGGAAATCGGGTTTCCAGATAAAAGAGCAGCCCAGGATTAATTGATAGTTTAATTGCCGAAAGGCTCATTAGATAATACAATTATATACAGAGTAATATACAGATATTACAGCCAAAAGTACAGATAAAAGTAGGGTACAGGGATGGGGAGTGCAGTCAGCTGTATGTGTCACGTTCCTTACCACTTGTGGATAAGGGAAGTTCTGGTATCCACAGGCACCTTGTTAGCTCCTAGTCCGTCTCCACACGTGACGTGACGTGGCTTCCATGGCAGAACCAAGACAAAGGCTAAATGTGTGCAGCTAGCTTTTTAACCCCTAGCTCGCCCCTCCAATATTTGCCATTGTCCCTCTGGGTTGGACTGAATTCTGCTCCCTTGAACTCTAGCTAAAATAAATCCCAAAATCTAGGCTGAGTCATAACTTCCTAGCGGGAGGTTCAAATCAACGACTGCCATCTCAGTGCGTTCGTTGGGTCTGGAAAGATATTGAGAGTCCAAACTTGGGTCGGCTAAGTGGTTCTGGAGAGCCAGTCTCGATGCTTAGTATCTGGGGCAACTAGAAATATATGAGACAATGGTACTCTCATAATTCATCTCTAGGTGTCGGTGACGCTCAGTCTAGATCTTCCTTTGGTGTTGGCCACCTTGCACAAAAGATAGCAGGCGGTTCTAGCTCTTGCCGTCATTAACACGTGGCCTCTAATTCTCTGACCAAATGGTGAAGTTCTGTTCTTTTGGGGATTTGTGTACTTATCCCAAGAGTGGGGGGGCACTTCAGGAGTGGAGGAAGATCTCTGGACAATATATTGGGCCTGAATAGTACATCCAAAATGGAGTCTCCCTCATCCCTCACTTGGGGCTGTTTGGTTTCAGTTAATATGTCCAGCATTTGGAAGACATCATAATAGAAGCTAAACAGACCCTATTATAGATATAGGGATACATATGATGATTTTACTCCCATCATGTTAGTTCTGGTGCCATATACCTTGTGAGAATCAGGGAGGAATAGTAGATGAGGGCAGGTATATCTCGCCCAGATACCTTTCCTATGTGGCCTGGTCCGGTCAGTATCTCACCTGGTGACTAATGAATAATGGGAAGCAGATATAAAAGGAGGCCAGGTGGTGTGTTAGTAGCTCAGCCTGGGGAACACAGAGAGCCTGTCTGTGTGAGCGACACTTGTGAGTGAAAGCTGTGCTTACGGTAACGCTGGTTTGGGTGGCTGGGAGAAGCCCTCCAGTTGGTAGTTAGTACGGACCCTGTTTAGTTAGTGCCGGACAGGCAAGGAATTGTTTTATGTTTATTTTCCTGTATGTTTTGCTTTCACCTGAAATAATCCTGACCCAGCGTCAGTTATGTCCAAAACCCGGCTGTGCACCTGAGTTTCATGCTAAACCCACGTGACCTTTGACCCCAGCAAAGGTGATCCCGGAGTGTTTTATCACACCCTGCATTGATGGTGCCTCTGGTGATATATTCATGTATGGATGAAGGTTCGTATAATGTAGTGATGAATGTTCTGGAGATTGATTCGTAACCAGAACCATCATCAATATGAAACCAAAATCATCATAAGTACATAAATTGAACACTAGAGCTTTCACTAGTACATACATACGGCACCAGAACCATCATTAGTAAATAACTATGTCACTACAGCTTCTATCAGTATATGAATATGGCACCAGAAGCACCATCAGTAGATAAATGTATCACCAGAAAGATCATCAGTACAGGACTACATCACCAGAACCACTATCAGTACATTAATGCGTCACCAGAACCACAGCCAGTAAATAAATACACCACCATCATTATCTACATAAATACGGCACCAGAATCATCACTGGTAAATAACTATGTCACTAGAGCCACTATCAGTACATGAATACAGCCCAATAGCCAGCATCAGGAGATAAAGGCATCACCAGAAACATCATCAGTACATGAATACATCACGAGAACCACAGCCAGTAAATAAATACAACATCATCATCATCATCAGTGTATGTGGACACCACCAAAACTATCACTAGTACATGAATACATCACCAGAACCACCATCAGTACTGTTGGGGTGATCTCCTAATGTGAGATCTTAGTGACTGCCTGCCCCTGACCTGATAAATATGAGCCGAATGCATGCATAGAAGACGGACATCAGACACAAGGTCAGGTGTGCTCCTCTCTTGGCCAGTGCTGTCACAGAACTGACTTTATTAGTATAAACAAAAGACCATGTAGTAGGCAGGAAAAGGGCGTTGCTCAGCTTCTCCGGAGCCATTGTACCAGTCTGTATAAGGTCCGTGCTAAGTCTATTCCACACATGGTCTTCAGTGTATCCTCATCACATTCCAAGGATTCCAGGGCATAGTTCCAGCATATAGACACCACCTTGCCACACCATGTCTGAACTAGCTTATGTTAGATTAATAATTGATTTCATTAGCCATTCTCTCCTTCACAGTACAGCAATAGGTTGTATTGTCAAGTCAGGCCCATATACCGTATATACTCGCGTATAAGCCGAGATTTTCAGACCATTTTTTTGGCTGAAAGTCCCCCTCTCGGCTTATACGCGAGTCATATATGTCAGGGGGTCGTGGGGTGGGGCGGGGGTGTCAGATCACACTGAGCCCCTCTGGCACGGTCTCTGCAGCCCCCTGCTTGTCCCACTGTCTCAGGCTCCTTCCTTCAGCGGTCATGTGGTACTGCTCATTAAAGTCATGAATATGCGCATATTTATGACTTTAATGAGCGGTACCACGTGACCGCTGAAGGAAGGAAAGGAAACCTTCAGAGAATGGGGCAGCAGAGACCACGCCAGGAGGGGGTAAGTATACCAGATATTCACCTGTCCCCATTCCAACGCTGCTCACCGCTGTCTGCCGCGTCCTCTGTTAGTGACATTCAGGCAGCAGAGGGCGTGATGACATGGTTACTGCGCGCTGTGCCCTCTGCTGCCTGAACATCACTGACGGAGGACACGGCAGACACCGGCACCTGTTCCTCAGTGAAGGAGAGGTGAGTATGTCTTTTTTTTATTTGCAGCAGCATATGGGGTATAATCTATGGAGCAGCATATGGGGGCATAATCTGGGGGCATAATCTATGGAGAATTTTATGTAGCAGCATATGGGGCATAATCTATGGAGCACCTTATGGGGCAGCATATGGGGGCATAACCTATGGAGCATCTTATGGGGCAGCATATGGCGGCATAATCTTTGGAGCAGCATATGGGGCCTATTCTATGGAGCAACTTATAGGGCAGCATATGGGGGCATAATCTATGGAGCATCTTATGGGGGCATAATCTATGGAGCATCTTATGGGGCCTATTCTATGGAGCATCTTATGGGGCCATTATTAACCTTTGTGCAGCATTATATGGGGTGTATTTTGTATGGAGCATTTTATGGGACCATCATAAACTGTATGGATCATTATATGGGGCTCCTGATTCAATATGGATGTTCAAAAACATTTAATCTACTGATGTCTCAATTACAGTAATTTTACTTTTATTGGTATCTATGTTTATTTTTGAAATTTACCAGTAGCTGCTGCATTTTCCACCCTAGGCTTATACACGAGTCAATAAGTTTTCCCAGTTTTTTGTGGAAAGAATAGGGGGGTCAGCTTATACACGGGTCGGCTTATACACAAGTATATACGGTGCATTTGGTATTCAATTAAATTAAATGATTATTAAGAAAAAATCAAGACAATTAATGCAGGGGTGAGAATAAATTACCAAAAAGAAGGGGCAACACAAGCAGTCTATTGCACAGATATTATGCACTTCAATGTACTATGGCTACATAGGATGTAATATGGTTGTAAAAAGAATTAATAAGCCACAAAAAATAAGAAAATTGATATACTGATATTATACATAATCATAAAGTGCAAATAGTGAAAAAATAATTCATAAAAAGCACAAATCTGTAAAGACCAATCTATATATAAAAAGTGCAATGTCCAGAAATTCATAGACAGTGGGCTTAGGCACAAGTTTGTAAAGACCAATACATATATAGAGTGCAATATGCACGAATTCATAGACAGTGGGCTTAGGCCCACAACCGCATAAATGTATATCACTAATTCAACAAATGACTAGTGTAGATAGCCATGTGGGCAGAGATAAATATATGTCACAACAGATATCCATTTAAATAAAAATGCTCAGTGGCAGGTTCTAAATAGAGGTGCCAATGACAATTAGTCATATATGCGGCTGCAAGTAAACTGTATTGAAAAGAACATATACATGTGCCAAAAAATTGCACTCAATCAATATCTTATGCCAATGTGCAATAGATCCCCAGGATGCGCCAGTCCCCGACGCGCGTTTCGGAGTCTGTCTTCGTCAGTTTTTTTTTCGTTGTGATATGATTTGATATCCGATTTGTCCTTATTTGTCTTATATTGTCCATTTGTGCTTTGATAAGGCTTATTATATAATTTTTAACACCATTTATAATTTTCCTTAAACATACAACTTTGACCTTGGTATTTTGTTGAACCATATACATTTGGATCTCATGAACCAACAACTCCCAATATGTATTAAACAATGATAAGGAGATGCTGGGAGTGGTTGTTATCAGTCATTATCAGACTGCGGACCATGCAGGAACCACAATACTGATGAAACGCAGGCATATGTAAATGTTTACATCCAGGTACCTAATAGGTGACATCTTCTCTGATTGAGTGGTTTCTTCTTATTTCCATCTTGACCAGATGCCATGATGACTTTTCACATCCACAGCTGTTCTCTGCAGACTTCTCTCTTCTCCAATCTTCTGGAGCACATCCCCACATGGTGACCTTAAAAGTCAAAGTGTTACTAGATTGCCTTCTGCACAAAGATATCTGTCCATACTATGCCCTAAATAAGCCTCCTATGGTGTATGGCCTCTACACTGTCTGCCTTACTAATCCACAACCACATTACTGTGTGCCATTATCAGCTATAACTGCTACAATGACATTTTTTCTTCTCCAGCCAGATGGCGTCGCCGTCAGGATATGTGCACACGATGCATATTTGCTGCGGATCGGTATCAATATATAGAAGCCTCAAAACCATGGCGACTGTCTTCAGCCCTTTTTGTCTCCTTTCAGGGGATAAACAGGGGTAAAAAAGCTTCAAAGTCAACGATTGCACGATGGCTTCGTATGGGTATTGCACTAGCTTACTCTTCTTCAAACCAGACTCCCCCACTGGGTGTAACGGCTCACTCTACAAGAGCCATAGCCACGTCCTGGGCTGCAAGGGCAAATGCTTCAGTTGAGCAGATCTGTAAGGCAGCAGTATGGTCATCACCATCCACTTTCTTCCGACACTATAGACTAGACCTAGGGCCCTCAAATCTGGCCTTTGGGAGAAAAGTGTTGTCTGCTGTTGTCCCACCCTAGGAGTCTATTCTATCTTTCCTCTCATGTGCGGTGCTGTCATGGGGAAGGGAAAAAATGATAATTACTTACCGGTAATTTGATTTTCCAGAGCCATGACAGCACCGCATAGGGCGGGAACAATCTTGGTGATGGTTGTGTGGTGCACCAGAGGTTTTTAAAAATTATATCTGGATGTGTAAATATATGTGTATATATAGACATGTATTTAAAGGGAAAGGGGAATATTAGTAGCGCTGTCATATAAAATGTATGTAAACTAATAAGGCGGTTACCTTGCATACTCTGAAACAAACTGAGGGGAGAGGTGCCACCCCCCTTCTTATGTCTCTGCTACAGGTTTCCTGTTTCCTGGGGGCGGGTACCTTCTCATGTGCGGTGCTGTCATGGCTCTGGAAAATCAAATTACCGCTAAGTAATTATCATTTTTCCTACACAACTGCTTTCTGAACAACTCTCAATCTGTTGGCCTCACTGAATCCTGGATTCAGGATTTTGACACTGTCTCTCCTGCTGCCATTTCCTATGGTGGCTTACAATTCTCTCATTCCCCGAGACCCACAAACAGACATGGTGGTGGAGTCGGCATACTCCTGTCCCCACAATGCACTTTCCAGGTCATTCCCCCAGTTCCATCACTCTCATTCCCTTCTTTTGAGGTCCACACCATCAGGTTGTTCCGTCCCCTCTCCTTCAGAGTAGCGGTCATATACCGGCCCCCAGGCTCACTCACCCACCCACTTCCTTGACCACTTTTCAGCCTGGCTGCCGCACTTCATGATGTCCTCAGAACTTCCAACCCTTATCCTGGGAGACTTCAACATCCCCATTAATAACCCTATTTCCACATCTGCATCCCAGCTTCTATCACTAGCCACCTCTCTAGGCCTTTCACAGCTTTCAACCTCTGAGACACACAAGGACGGTAACACCCTTGATCTGGTCTTCGTCCGGCTCTGTTCAATCTCCCACCTAAATAACTCACCGCTTCCACTCTCTGACCACAACATTCTCTCCTTCACGCTCACAAATCCTCACCCACCCCAGCCCACTCCTACCTACCACACATTCAGAAATCTACAAGCCATTAACCCTCGGACACTTTTTCAGATTCCCTACACTCATCACTGTCCCCAATCTCCTCTTTTTCCTCTCCTAATCTGGCTGTTCATCGCTACAACGACACTGTTAGAAGCACCCTTGACCAAGTAGCTCCTGTTGTGAGTTCATTTTCCCCTTCATTACTGAGGCCCGAGGAACTCCCTCTTCTGGTAAAGAAAGGTAGTGAGCCTGATTGTCAAACACCTGAGGCTGATGATTGTGACTGGCTGAGTGGAGTTACGGACTGGATATAATGCTGCCGACGCCCTTCTGCCCTGCGGGTGATTTCTCTGTGGGATCCTTGGAGACCAGTCTGAATTCCTGCTCCTCCAAAGCTAAGTTTGCTGCTCGGCCTTTTGCTTTTGTGCTTTGACTTTGTTTTTGCTTTGTTTTTCTGGATTTCTGCCATTCCCTGCTGGGGTGTGCTGAATTCATTTAGCGCTGTCTTCTGAAAATACCTGAGTGCTGATTCAGTTTTTGAAGCCTAGCTGCTTCAGGGCCTTTTTCATATCAGTTGGTTGGCTTATGTCTTTGATAGGGTTTTGGCAGATTGCAGTCATCAGCCTTCCTGTCCTTTCCTATCTAGGTAGTTTTGGGGCCCAGTCTTTGCTCAGTCTATCTTTCTGTCTGTGTTAGTATTTTCATCTTGCTTCACCGTCATATGTTGGGGGCTGCCTATTGCTTTGGGGTCTGCTCTGGGGCAGTTTAGATTTCCCCTTTCTTTCTTTAGGCCTATGTATTTCTCCGGCTGTGATCGAGGGGTCTAGGGCATCGTAGGAACCCCCCACGGCTACTGCTAGTTGTGTTGATAGGTTCAGGGGTCTGCAATCTGATAGTTGCCAACTTCTCTGGTTTTCTGGACTTAGCTTGTATTTCTGCTTTTGCCTCCTACGGTGACTCATTCATAACAGAATCACCCGCCATACCGCAGATTCTAGGGTACTCAATAGCAGGAAAGAATTGTAAAATAAAAAAAAAGTGTGTATATTTTTTCCTCTATATCTGTGAGGCCGTAGGGGGAATTTTTTTTTTTCTCTCAATGGAGATAAAGCAATTGTCTGATCGTGTGGAGCAGCTCGCTGCGGAAGTGCGGGGAATTTCCGCCTACTTTGCTCATTCACATGCTGCTGAACCAAAGATTCCTACACCTGATGTATTTTTTGGGGATCGGTCTAAATTTTTGAATTTCAAAAATAATTGTAAATTATTTTTTGCCTTGAAGCCTAACTCGTTAGGGAGCTCCGCGCAGCAGGTTAAAATTGTCATCTCTTTGCTGCGTGGCGATCCCCAGGATTGGGCGTTTTCTTTGAAACCAGATGATCCTATTCTGACTAATGTGATCGCATTCTTTCAAGCTTTGGGGTTGTTGTATGACGAACCTAATGCTATTGATCAGGCTGAAAAGACCCTGCTGGCATTGAGCCAGGGTCGTGATTCTGCAGAATTGTACTGTCAAAAATTCCGAAAGTGGGCAGTACTTACTACCTGGAATGATAATGCCTTGGCTGCTCTCTTTCAGAAGGGGTTGTCAGAAGCCGTAAAAGATACTATGGTGGGATTTCCTGTTCCCTCTGGTCTTGACGATTCTATGTCATTAGCCATTCAGGTTGATCGGCGTTTGCGCGAACGCAAAGCAGCACGAGAGGTGTTGCCACCTGTTGAACAAATGTCTGAACCTATGCAATGTGATAGTTTTTTCCAGAGAGCAGCGTCAGGAGTTCAGAAGGCGTAATAAGTTGTGTTTTTTCTGTGGAGATGCCTCGCATATTATTTCTGTCTGTCCCAAACGAGAGAAACGCTTTGCACACACGTTTTCTGTTGGGGGTGTTCAACCTAAGTTTCTTCTGGCTATTACTCTGATCTGCTCCCTGTCCACATTTTCCGCCAAGGCGTTTGTGGATTCGGGAGCAGCCCTAAACCTAATGGACTTGGATTTTGCTAAACGTTGTGGATTTCCGATGACACCTCTGCAGACGCCTATCCCTTTGAGGGGAATTGATGCTACTCCTTTGGCTAAAAATAAACCCCAGTTTTGGACCCAGGTGGTAATGCGGGTCGCCCCAGACCATCAAGAAAATTGCAGATTTCTGGTGTTGCATAATCTGCATGATACTGTTGTTCTGGGGTTTCCCTGGTTACAGAGTCATAATCCAGTTTTGGATTGGAAATCTGTGTCTGTGGTGAGTTGGGGTTGTCGGTGTGCCTTTAGTGAGGCTCCGGTGTTTTCCACCTCTCCTCAGTCGCATGATGTTCCTGATTATTTGGCGGACTTTTATGATGTATTTAGTGAGAATGAGTCTGAGTCTCTGCCTCCTCATAGGAGTTATGACTGTGCAATTGAACTGAGCCCGGGGTGTAAATTTCCCAAGGGTCGGCTCTTCAATTTATCTGTACCCGAGCACGAGGCTATGCGATCCTATATTAAGGAGGCGTTGGAGAAGGGTCATATTAGACCATCCTCGTCACCCTTGGGTGCCGGGTTTTTTTTTTGTAGCCAAAAAGGATGGATCGTTGATTATCGTGCCCTCAACAAAATTACTGTTAAATATCAGTATCCGTTACCCCTGATTTCTGATCTATTCTCCAGAGTTAAAGGTGCTTGCTGGTTTACCAAGCTTGACCTCAGGGGGGCGTATAATCTTATTCGCATTAAGCATGGGGATGAATGGAAGACGGCGTTTAATACTCCGGAGGGACATTTTGAATACCTGGTGATGCCTTTTGGGCTCACTAATGCCCCTTCTGTCTTCCAGTGCTTCATGAACGATATTTTCCGAGATTTTGTCGATAAATTTTTGATTATCTATCTGAATGATATTTTGATCTTCTCCAAGGACTGGGATTCTCATGTGGAACATATTCGGACTGTGTTCCGGATCTTGAGGGAGAATTCCCTGTATGTCAAGGGATCTAAATGCCTTTTTGGAGTACAGAGGATTTCTCTTTTGGGATTTATTTTGTCCCCGTCAACTATTGAAATGGACCCGGCCAAGGTACAGGCCATTCACGATTGGGTTCAGCCCACTTCTTTGAAGGCCCTCCAGAAGTTTTTGGGTTTTGCTAATTTTTATCGGAAATTTATAGCAAAATTTTCTAGTATTGCCAAGCCATTGACTGATTTGACTAAAAAGGGTGCTGATGTGTTAAATTGGTCTCCGGAGGCTGTTTCTTCCTTTCAGGAGTTGAAGCGAAGATTCACCTCCGCCCCGGTTTTGCGGCAACCTGATGTCTCACTTCCATTCCAGGTAGAGGTGGATGCTTCTGAGATTGGTGCAGGAGCTGTTTTGTCCCAAAAGGATCCTGTAACATCTAAAATGAATCCCTGTGCTTTCTTTTCCCGAAAGTTCTCTCCATCTGAACGTAACTATGATGTGGGGAATAGGGAACTGTTGGTCATGAAATGGGCATTTGAGGAGTGGAGACATTGGTTGGAGGGAGCTAAGCATCAAGTCGTGGTCCTCACTGACCACAAGAATTTGATTTACCTAGAGTCGGCTAAGCGCTTGAACCCTAGACAGGCAAGGTGGGCCTTGTTTTTTACACGTTTTGATTTTGTGGTTTCTTTTCTTCCTGGAACAAAGAATGTCAAGGCAGACGCCCTCTCTAGGAGCTTCCTTGCTGATTCTCCTGTGGTGACCAAGCCTGCTACCATCTTAGGCGAAGGGGTAGTTCTTTCTGCCATCTCGCCCGATTTGAGACGTGCTCTGGAAGAGTTCCAGGAGGACAAACCTGAGCGTTGTCCCAGTGGAAAGTTGTATGTTCCTGACCAGTGGAAGAAGAGAGTGATGTCTGAAGTTCATTGCTCTGCTTTGGCTGGTCATCCAGGTATTTTTGGTACTAGAGATCTGGTGAGTCGGTTTTTTTGGTGGCCCTCCTTATCTCGTGATGTCAGGAATTTTGTGCAGTCCTGTGGGACGTGCTCCCGGTCTAAATCGTGTTCTCGCTCTAGTGGGTTGTTGATGCCTTTGCCTGTCCCCAAGAGGCCATGGACCCATATTTCAATGTATTTCATCTCTGATATGCCTGTCTCTCAGAGGATGACTGTTATTTGGGTGATTTGTGATAGGTTCTCTAAGATGGTTCATCTTGTACCACTCCCTAAGTTGCAGTCTTCCTCTGAGTTGGTGCCCCTGTTTTTACAACAGGTGGTTCGTTTGCACGGGATTCCTGAGAACATTGTATCAGACAGAGGAGTGCAGTTTGTGTCTAGATTTTGGAGAACTTTCTGTTCCAGGCTGGGAATTCAGTTGTCCTTCTCCTCTGCTTTTCACCCTCAGACCAATGGGCAGACAGAGAGAACAAACCAGACCTTGGAGTCATATTTGAGATGTTTTATTTCTGCTGATCAGGATGATTGGGTTTCATTTTTGCCCTTGGCCAAATTTGCTTTGAATAATAGAGCTAGTTCTGCCACTTTGATGTCACCTTTTTTTTTGTAACTTTGGGTTTCATCCTCGATTTTCTTCAGGGCAGGTGGAGCCCTCTGCCTGCCCAGGTGTTGACACTGTGGTGGAGAGAATGCACCAGATCTGGGACCAAGTGGTGGATAAGTTATCTCTCTCCCAGGAGAAGGCCCAGCGGTTTTCCAACCGACATAGGACCATTGGTCCCCAGTTTAAGGTTGGTGATATGGTGTGGTTATCATCAAAAAATATTGCTATGAAGGTGGCTTCTCCTAAGTTTAAGCCTAGATTTATTGGACCTTACAAGATTGTGGAGATTATTAATCCGGTCTCTTTTCGTTTGGCTCTTCCTGTCACATTTAAAATCCATAATGTGTTCCATAAGTCCTTGTTGAAGAGGTTTGTTGAACCAGTTGTTCCTGGGGTGGCACCTCCAGACCCTGTATTGGTTGAAGGTAACATGGAATATGAGGTAGAGAAAATACTGGATTCCCGTCTGGCTAGACGGAGACTCCAGTATTTGGTTAAGTGGAATGGTTATGGTCAGGAGGATAATTCCTGGGTCTCTGCCTCTGATATTCATGCCAAAAGATTGGTGCGTGCCTTTCATCGGGCTCACCCTGATGGCGTGGTTGAGGGTTCGGTGACCCCTCCTCAAGGGGGAGGTACTGTTGTGAGTTCATGGGGGAACTCCCTATTCTGGTAAAGGAAGGTAATGAGCCTGATTATGAGGCACCTGAGTCTAATGAGGATGACTGGCTGAGTGGAGTCACTGACTGGATATAAGGCTGCCGACGCCCTCCTGACCTGCGGGTGATTTCTCTGTGGACTTCTAGGACACCAGTCTGATTCCTGCTTCCCTAAAGCTAAGTTTCTGCTTTGCCTGTTTGCATTTATGTTTGGTGTTTGTTTTCCTTGCTTTTCTGGATTCTGCCATTCCCTGCTGGGATGAGCTGAATCTCCTTTTGCCGGTTGCTCTGTCTTCAGAATATTCCTGAGTACTGACATAGCTTTTTTGAAGCCTAGCGTCTTCAGGGCCTTTTTCACTGTCAGTCTGTTGGCTCTTATTTTCATAGGGTTTTTCACGGATTGCAGACAGCAGCCTTCCTCTCCTTTCCTATCTAGGTAGTTTTGGGCCCCCGTCTTTGCTCAGTCTATCTTTCTGTCTGTGTTAGTGTTTTCATCTTGCTTCACCGTCATTATATGTTGGGGGCTGCCTATTGCTTTGGGGTATGCTCTGGGGCAGTTTAGATTTCCCCTTTCTTTCTTTAGGCCTATGTATTTCTCCGGCTGTGATCGAGGGGTCTAGGGCATCGTAGGAACCCCCCACGGCTACTGTTGTGATAGGATCAGGGGTCTGCAATCCGATAGCTGCCAACCTCTCTGGTTTTCTGGACTTAGCTAGCATTTTTGTTTTTGCCTCCTACGGTGACTCAATCATAACAGAGTGGGTCTCCAGGGCTCTCCTATAGCTCGCTGTGTGGTTTCTGGGGCTCCAGACTTGATTTCCTCCCACTGTGGGCTCCCTCATGACTCATTTTGCAGATTTCTTCCCCCAGTATGTCTGGTAATCAGCACTTAGTTACTGGAAGCGTGACCTCAGCAACAGTCCCCTGTGACTTCCTGACCAATGATTTCATGTATCAACCTCTGACCTTCATTAACATTTTCATCCTTTTCCGACAAGATGAAGAAGATAGAGAAGATGGAGAAGAATATGAAGAATAAGATGAAGAAGATGGAGAAGATGGAGAAGAAGATGGAGAAGATGGAGAAGAAGAAGATGATGAAGAAGATGAAGGAGAAGAAGATTATGGAGAAGATGAAGAAGGAGAAGATGATGGAGAAGATGAAGAAGGAGAAGACTTCATCTTCGTCTTCTTCTTATTCATCTTCTCCATCTTCTTCTTCATCTTCTCCATCTTCTTCTCCTTCTTCTTAATCATCTTCTCCTTCTCCTTCTTCATCATCATCTTCTTCTTCCTTTTCATCTTCTTCATCTTCTCCATCATCTTTTTCATCTTTTCCATCTTCTTCATCATCTTCTCCTTCTTCTTCATCTTCTTCTTCTTCAAGAAGGGTTAAAAGTCATGCCAGTTGTGTTTACAGTCGTGCCGACTTTTCTTCTCCATTGACTTGCATTGGGTTTCGTGTTTCACGACTTGTTTCGCCCACTTTCCATGAAAGTTGGCCGATTTTGGTCGACCCGACTTTTGAGAAAGTCGGGTTTCATGAAACCTGACTCGACCCTAAAAGGCAAAAGTCGCTCATCTCTAATGATAAGTACATAAATTGAACACTAGAGCTTTCACTAGTACAAACATACGGCACCAGAACCATCATTAGTAAATAACTGTCACTACAGCTTCTATCAGTATATGAATATGGCACCAGAACCACTATCAGTACATTAATGCGTCACCAGAACCACAGCCAGTAAATAAATACACCAGCATCATTATCTACATAAATATATACAGTATGATATGAGTCTTATACGGCCGCCTCTTGTCTACAGGTAACTATTCTCAATGTATCTGGCGTTAGTCATTATCACGTCATCATGTGTCACTTATACATAGGACTGCAAGGAAACCTATGGCCTTATCACATATTCAGCTCTGCTACACCTCTCACTGGACTTTTTCTTACTTTTTGCAGGGAGGAGGCGTTTCTACTATTACTACAGAGTGCTGGGATAGATGCACAGAACCCGCTGCTGACAATCATTAGTCGCTGATGGACACCGGTGAAGACCTGCACCAGAAAACTGGACCCGGTGGATTTCCTGATCTTCATGTGGGACCTCCGGTGTAGATGAGCAGCGGGAATAACACAGCAGTAATAAACAGCGGCAAAGCATTTCTTGTGTGTGGTGATTATATATTGTGTGAGATCTGATATATGTGGGGGCTGTGCTGTAATAATGGAGACCCCTCACCTGCACCGTATACCCCTGTGCGCTCTGTAGTCACTGCTACAATATGGGATCTACAATGTGGAAACTTGTGGCTGCAATGTCCATGACAATGCGTCTCCCATTCGCACACCACCTCCTCACCGCCCCCCTATCCATCGGAGTCCCGCAAGCTTCAGTCCTAGGGCCCCTGCTCTTCTCTGTTTACAACTTCGGCCTCGGACAGCTCATAGAATCTCAAGGCTTTCAGTATCATCTCTATGCTGATGACACACAGATCAACATCTCTGGACCAGATATCGCCTCCCTACTAAACAGAATCCCTCAATCTCTGTCTGCTATTTCATCCTTCTTCTCCACTAGATTTCTAAAACTTAATATGGACAAAGCAGAATTAATCATCTTTCGCCCATCTCACGTGACCCCCCCAACGGACCTATCCATTAAAGTAAATGGCTGGCCACTCTCTCCAGTCCCACAAGCTCGCTGCCTTGGGGTTATCCTTGACACTGATCTCTCTTTCAAACCACATATCCAAGCCCTTTCCACTTCCTGCCGACTTCAACTCAAAAATATTTCACGGATCCGTACATTCCTCAACCAAGATTCTGCAAAAATCCTAGTCTATGCCGTCATCATCTCCCGCCTTGACTACTGCAACTTCCTGCTCTGTGGCCTCCCCTCTAACACTCTCGCACCCCTCCAATCTATTCTTAACTCTGCTACCCGACTAATCCACCTGTCCCCCCGCTATTCCCCGGCTTCACCCCTTTGTCAATCCCTGCACTGGCTCCACATTACCCAAAGACTCCAGTTCAAAACTCTAACCATGACATACAAAGCCATCCACAACCTGAGTCCTCCGTACATCTGTGACCTCGTCTCCCGGTACTTTCCTGCACAAAACCTCCGATCCTCAGAAGATCTCCTTCTGTACTCCCCTCTTATCTCCTCTTCCCACAATCGCATACAAGATTTCTCCCGCACATCCCCCGTACTCTGGAACTCTCTACCACAACATATCAGACTCTCGCCTACCATGGAAACCTTCAAAAAGAACTTGAAGACCTACCCCTTCCAACAAGCCTACAACTTACAGTAACCACAGATCCACCAAACCGCTGCACGACCAGCTCTACCTTCGCCTACTGTATTCTCACCCATCTCTTGTAGATTGTGAGCCCTCGCGGGCAGGGTCCTCTCTCATCCTGGACCAGTCGTGACTTGTATTGTTGAAGATTACTGTACTTGTATGTATTATGTATACCCCTCCTCACTTGTAAAGCGCCATGGAATAAATGGCTCTGTGATAATAAATAATAATAACAACTCTGCAAAGAGCAAGGAAAAAATGCTGCCAAAATGCTATGCGTGAACAAGCCCCAGCAATGTGTAAGGGCTAGGAGTGGGTCTCCAGGGCTCTCCTATAGCTCGCTGTTTGGTTTCTGGGGCTCCAGACTTGATTTCCTCCCCCTGTGGGCTCCCTCATGACTCATTTTGCAGATTTCTTCCCCCAGTATGTCTGGTAATCAGCACTTAGTTACTGGAAGCGTGACCTCAGCACCAGTCCCCTGTGACTTCCTGACCAATGATTTCATGTATCAACCTCTGACCTTCATTAACATTTTCATCGATTTCCGACAAAATAATGTTTTTGTTTTTTAAACTCACATAGTTTTACTTCATTTTTGTGGCCCCCAAATAAGTAAAGCTGCTCGTCATAAAATTTCTAAAAATAAAAACCCAAACACAAACATTATAAGATAAACATTGTTTCTATTTTGCACTGTTTTCTGGATACAGCCTGCAGTATAAAGTATCAAGGACGCATCGCTGTGACATGGCAGACTGACGTTACAGGGCAGCGATTTGACGAGCTGTAATTTATTTGTAATTCCTGTTGATACAAGTGTATAATATTCACCGATCCAAACATTTCTGGATATCTGCAGAAAATCAGATGACTTTCATCTCTTTTTGTTCCATTCTTACGTTTCCTGCTGCCATCTTTATTCTGCGGTCAGCGATCCGTCAGGAGATCGCCCGCTCTCTGTTGCTCAATCATTTGCTCATCTTTATACAGACACAGATTAGGGCAGACATGTGAAATAGTCGCTCTACACCCACCAGGGCTGGTGAGGCCGTCACGTGGACACTAGAGATGAGTGACTTTGCCTTTTTTGGGGTCGAGTCGGATTTCATGAAACCCAGCTTTCTCAAAAGCCGGGTCGAACGAAATCGGCCGATTATCGTGAAAAGTCGAAGGCCGACTGAAACACAAAACCCAATGCAAGTCAATGGGGAAGCAAAGTCGGCAGTGAGTGGAGGACAGGAAACACACCTACAGTGCCCTTTTGAATGCCAAAAACATCAATTCTTATTACTTAATCTTGTCAACCTTAATTTACTTCATAATAATAGTTACGCACTGAAAAATGGGGGTTATTTGGCTAAAGTTGTGGGGGGGGTAGGGCTGGCTCCAGGTTTTCATGTACCCTGGGCCAAAGAGCCCACAACACACACCACAACACATACCACAACTCATGATGCTCTGATACGGCAGAGAAATAGCGGTATAGTACAATGAAAAATACTTCACTTTTTACATCTCATGACTGATATCCATTTTAAATTCTCCAATAGCTCTAAAAACAGACAGTATATTACTCCATACAGTATTATGGCCACCGCATAGTGCGCTATACAGAGTAATGAGGCCCATATATTTCTCCATTCAGAATCATTGGTCCCATATAATGTTTGAAACAGTATATGATGAGCTCCACATAATGCTACAGTATATGTTGGTCCCCATCGATGAAGCTCCACTGTCTTATGGGCCCAAATAATGCTCCATACATAATGGGCCCCATTTCTAATGCTCCAGTGTATAATGGGCCCTGTAAATGCTGCTCCAGTGTCTGATGTCCACCTTTGGAATGCTCCAGTGTATTGTGGGCCCCATATGTCATTCTCCAGAGTATAGTGCTCCCCAAAAACTGCTGTCCCAACATTGAAAACAATTAAATAAGTCTCCTCGCTAGGGAATTCCTGTACTAGTCTGGACTTCTCGTCGTCCCCATCTTCCATCTCACTGCACTTGGCTGTTTAGGCAGAGGGCGTACAGACGTGATGTCATCAAGCTCTCTGATCAGAATATCACTGTCAGGAAACGCGCAAGACGTCATGGCGGTGGATTAGGGAGAGGTAAGTATATCCACTTTGCAAGTGCTGAGATCCTGAGCAAGCAGGGGGGGCCCACTCGTTGGCGACGGCACTGGCATAGGGCCCCTCATAGTACGGCGGTGTGAGGCGGTGTGTCTGACGGCGGGTGGGCCTGGGCCCTCCCACCGGCAGAGACACTTTTGCGTACTATGAGGGGCTCTGTGCCTGTGCCGTCGTCCATGAGTATACCCCCACCTGCTCAAGGAACCGGCACTTCATCTGCACCTTCTTCTTTGTCACCGTGTAAGGTGGTATAGTATGCGGGAAGGGGAACCCGAGTTTCCTCAGGGTCAGATTCTGGCTGTGTAGAGTGTGAGGGGAATGTAGTGGTTTGGGTCAATGTACCAGCAGAATCATCTAGCAGTGGCTGGGCATCAGTGCACTTGTGGCGCCCCCCAGGGGTACGGTCACCACAGTGGCATTACCTTCCTCCTAGGGAGTGTGATGTCATGCTTGGGAGCAACGAAGGATCTCTCTAGCAGTTAAACCAACACACAACACATTTCCCACTCCAGGCCAGCAGGGAGACCTCTGAACCTGACTGCTGAGGAGCTGCTCTCTGTGGTTGGGAGGAGGTATGTTAGGGCAGTCTGTGAAGGGAATGGGAAGTGTGTGGACGTGAGAAGGGTAGCTGGAGGATGAGCAGAGTTAAGGCTCACTCCTAGCTGGAGCGCATGGTCCAGATTCCGGTCTCCGAGCTGGTAGGAACACTGACGTTCCTGCAGCAGAAACCGGAGGAAGTAGCAGCTGTAAATGCTCTGTACCCAAGTTAGGCTCGGAGGCCTCATCAGTGACGTGTGGGAGCCAGAAAGAAATGGCTATGGCTGCCTCCCATACGAGAAAGTTCCAAAAGAGTCAACAGGGGGAACTACATTGAACTCAGCACTGCGAGTACCTCAGGTAAGCGCTAGAACGGAGGCCACACTACCTATCTGAAGAGAGAGAATTCCAAATTGGCTTCCAGGCTGACCAACTCCTTCTCCATCTGTACTCTGGGTCCTGGACGGCACTTACCAAGTACAGGTAAAGGAACTGCACGACTGTGTCTGTCATCTTTCTCTTGCGCCTGGCGCACGGCTCTGCTACATCCTGCACTGCACACCATCTACCAACTCTTTCATCTGCCCTGCGACTACAGCTCTACCTGTGAAGGGCTTCTACATCTTAGCTGCACCACAACATCTGTCCCAGAGAAGTGACACTTCAGTGCTGGTCAATCTAATCAGAAACCACAGGTGGCGTCACGTATCATTCACCTATAAACGTAATTCACCAATTTGCATGGACGTCCAGGGCCACGGAACGGGTCACCACCACCGTGACACATCCCTGTGAGACACCGGCCCGGTACCGATTAACCCCACTGCCCTGACTGGCCACCCACACTCCATGTCAGATTCATCTTGGACTGGGGAATTCACGATTTGACTTGATAACCCAGGCATGGTATGATAGAAAGAGCTACATGGACTAATGTGAAGTGTGGCCTGCTGCATCATTCACTTTTGGTGGGGGTGAAGGACACAAGGAAAGGGGTTCTTCCTGACCAGGAGCCAGCAATTGATGACTCAGTGCTTGCATTTTTTGAAACTTCAGAAGAAGAGGGCATATTTGCTGGAGTCTGCTTCAGCAATGTAAGCCAAAACCAGTTCCTCATGCTCCGGCTTTAAAAGCGTTAACCTACTCCCAGAAAAGGTAGCCTTCCAGGCGTTCCGGAGCCAGACCATGACGCAGGCTCAACACCTCCTGCCTTAACTGCTATTGTGCTTTTGCCACTACCAGCAGGTGCACCACCACCATCAGCCCCAGCTGGCCCCCCACGCCCATGTCTGCGGCCTCTTCCACCAAACGTCAAAATTTTGCAGAAAATAGACCCAAAATAACATCAGATATATGGTACTGTATCAGAAATGTTCAGCTCTATTCAGTCAAAGGATAATTGTCAATCTCCCTATATATTCCAACAGTCACACAGAAATGCTCACAGGCTCAGTATGGATTAGACAAGAATATAAAAAGTAGACAAAGTGTACAGTATCATCAGATAGCAGGTATATATAGTATAGTTTAAACATTCTAAATCTCCGTAGAAATTTCAGGAGGCACACACAGACGCTCTCAGGCTCAGTATTGGATTACAACACAATCTAAAAAGCCGTAAAACGGTATTGGATCTGAAGAGTACAGCTGTACACAGTGTAGGTGTCATTGTTGTCAATCTCAGTATTTATTTCCACAGTCAGAAAATAACTCTCACTTGGTCAGTTTGGATTAGACCAGAATATAACAAGCAGTAAATGGGCAATGTATCACAAGCGTAGAGCTGTATACAGTGTTGGGGTAATTTTTAAATGTACATTTAAATTGCAGGAATAACCCATAGCCTCTCACACGCTCAGGATGGATCACACCACAATATAACAAGAAGATCCGCAAGAAATAATCACACATGTGGGACAATGTTCCAGGTGTCAATGATACACTTAGAGTGGTGGTTGGAGGAGGACTTCCTGGCAGAAAGGGTACAGTATCACCAGATACCAGGTATACATAGCATAGTTTAAACATTAAAAATGTACGTCTATATATCAGGAGTAGTGTTGACCCACCCCGCTAGTGTTTTGGTTCATCGCACATCGACGAACACCGTCGAACCCCATTGAAAACAATGGCAGGCAAACACAAACACATACAAACACATAGAAAACAATTACAAAACACCTTAAAAGGTGTCCCAAAGCAGACAAAATGCTCAGAAGACAAAAATAACATATGGAAAAGGGCAACTACAATTAGAAAAGAGGTGGAGTAAAAGGAGGAGGTGGAGGAGACACAGATATAGGCTTGTTATGCCCTTATGAAGTCAAGAAAGGCTGGAATAAAAATGTAAAATACAAACAAAAAAAAAATCTGAAGTCGAACACGATCATATACCGTCGGACTTCCCACCAATAAATTATGCCAACTGTCGATCGGGCGGCGTTATTCCCACAAACCTCCAAACAGCGTCCATGAAGGCAAAGTGTTTGGTTTCTGGGGGCAGTATGATTGCAAAGCTGAACCTTAAAGGAATGTCCAATAGGGCACCACCAGGAGTGGAGCCTGCGGCTTAATTGGACTCCACCCGTGAAACCATAACCATGCCACCTAAAGAAAAGATGCACACATTGAAAGCTTTGTCGATTCTGTGTGTGGTGTGGTATGTCCGTTTTTAGTTGTGCTAGAGATTTGCCAGCTTTATTCCGTTAACGAACGAGACTCCGGCATGCCCCCGCTGTACGCGTCAAGCTTACTAGAGGGACACGCGAGGCTCTGTCACGCGAGATCGAGCAATAACAGGTCTATCATGCCCTTACATGTCCAGGGCTGCATGCACTGTACACTGAAAGGACCAGCTTTTGTCGCTTACAGGTGCAGATAACCCGCTGAACACCGTTAGTGATGGGGATCTGGGATTTCAATTCTTCCCCGCGAACGATGATTTCCCATTAAGTGCAGGTCAACCGCAATTCCGGAATTAGGCCTAACCGGCATTCCTGAAAAAATAAAAAAAATAAGTGTCCAAACCACAGGTGCTGTAGGTTGTTTACCAGCTCGGCAGCCGTTCTCAGGCCCAATATGGATTCAACAGGATTGTAGAAAGTTGATAAAGGGTACAGTTTCACCAGATAACAGGTATTTATAGCATAGTTTACACATTAAAAACCTATGTCTATAGATCAGGAGGCAGGCTCAGACGGTCTCAGGGCCAGTATGGATTAGACGTGATTGGACAAAGGTGAGAAAGGGTACCGTATCACTGGATAACAGGTATGTATAGCATAGTTTACACATTAAAAACCTATGTCTACAGATCAGGAGGCAGGCTCAGATGGTCTCAGGCCCAGTATGGATTAGACGTGATTGGACAAAGGTGAGAAAGGGTATATTATCACTGGATAGCAGGTATATAGAGCATAGTTTAAACATTTAAAATCTCCGTGTTCTCAGTATGGATTAGACAACAATCTAAAAAGTAGAAAAAAGGAAATGTATTTGAAGCGTACACAAGTATACACTTTTGGTGGTATTTTTAAATCTTCATATATATTTCTGTCTCAGTAAGAAAGTCCAGACTCTCCGCAATAGGAAATGAGATGCATACAATTACTGACATAAAGTCTAATGATTGCAGAAATCTAGGAATTACTAATCACGGGAAAAACTTCCGTGACAATTCTCAGAGGCGATGCTGACCCTCAATTAATTTGTGTGTGGAGACAGCGAAAACATTTCTTTGTGAAGAAAGGGTTGCTGTATCGCAGTACCGTTGATCCCATCACCATTACTCATCTTCATCAAATTTTGATCACAGGGAGAGATGTAAGCATGGTGCTCACTGCCTATCATGATCTGTCACGTAACTTTGGAGTGCAAAAGACAGAAGCCACAGGCCGTAGGCAATTCTATTGGATTGGCATGAGAGGGCACATTTAAAAATGTGCGCCGGAATGTCACACGTCTGTGAGTAGGAAAACTGTGAAAGCTGATGAGAAACCACCACTGCATCTCATTGTGAGTCGACGTCCATAAGAAATGGAAGCCATTGATCATCTGAAGCTAGAGCCCGGCCAGCGGGACAGGGCATAGCTACGTCTTAACCATCATCTATCAGTTCAACAAATTTGTAGTGGCAGTCCCAGTGAAGGATTTGACAGCCCAGGCTACACAGCGGAGGAGCAGGGAGAGGTAAACATTGCAAATGCTGGGGCCCTGGCTAAGCAAGGGGGGCACACTTGTGGGCGTCGGTACTGGCACTGGGCCCCTCATAGTACAGCGGTGTGTTTGACGGCGGGTGTGCACCCCCACCGTCAGAGACACTTGATTGCACTGTCAGGTACCCTGTGCCAGTGCCCGCGCCCAAGAGTCGGCCCACCCACCTGTCCAGGGCAACGGCACTCGCACGGTTGCGTGCGCTAGGTGGTGACCCCGGCCATGGGGGGGAGGCAGCTCAGTTAGGGAGGTTTACAAAATGGCATATGTTGATGTGGGACATTCAGCTGCTGCTAAAGGCGAAATTGGTCAAGTCTGAGGAAGAGGAGGACCAAAGCAAGCCATTTTTCTGGCAACTTATGTGTCATCAGGGGAAGGTGGGACAAAATCCTTGGAAACCCATGCATGGTTCATTTTAATGAAGGTTAGATCAACCACATTTTGGGTCGACAGACGGGTCCTTTTTTCTGTCAGGATTGATCCAGCAGCACTGAAGACTCTTTCCGATAGCACACTTGCAGCTGGGCAAGCGAGCTCCTGTAAGGCATATTGTGCCAATTCAGGCCAGGTGTCCAGTTTAGCGGCCAAATAGTCAAATGGGAATGACCTGTGAGGGAGAACATCGATATGGGACGAGAAGTAGTTTGTAACCATAGTTGACAAGTGCTGTCTCCTGTCACTTTCAATCGATGCAGTATTACCAGTCATGTGAGCGGGACTTGAAAAATCAGTCCACAACATGGTCATGAAACCCCTGTCTCCAACGCCACTTCTGATGTGTGCACCACCAACACCTCTTCCAAGTTGCCCCCGGCCCCTACGGCTCGTGTGAGAGCCATCACCGCTGCTGTGTGCTGGGAATGCCTCAACCAACCGGTTTACCAGAGTTGCTTGTTTGTTAGCCAATATTAGGTCAAGGTTCTCCTGTGGCATGATGTTTTGGAATTTGCCTTTATAGCGTGGATCCAGGATGCTGGCCAACCAGTAGCCATCATCGTTCATCATTTTGGCAATGCGGAGGTCCCTTTTTAGGATCTGCAAGGCATAATCTGACATGTGGGCCAATGTTCCCGGTGTCAATGATGCACTGCGAGTGCTAGGTGGAGGAGCACTTTCTGGCAAATCCACATCCCTCCAGTCATGCACAAACCCAGTACCAGACCTTGCCACGCCAACATTTTCTCTTGCCCCACGAGAAGCATCCTCCTCCCCTAAATAATCATCCCCATCATCATAATCCTCCTCCTCTTCCTCTTCTTTCTCCACCTCGTCCAGGAGGGGTCCCGGAGCAGACAATGGCTGACTGTCATCAAGGCTTCACTCTTCCTCATCATCCTCGGCTGCAGACACCTGCTCCTTAATGTGTGTCAAAGTTTGCATGAGCAGACGCATAAGTGGGATGCTCATGCTTATGATGGCGTCGTCTGCGCTTACCAGCCGTGTGCATTCCTCAAAACACTGAAGGACTTTACAGAGGTCTTTCAGCTTCGACCACTGCACACCTGACAACTCCATGTCTGCCCTCAAAGTGCCTGCCCGTGTATCCTCTCACAAATGCATTACGGCCTGCCTCTGTTCGCACAGAAGCTCAACCATGTGCAGGGTGGAGTTCCACCTTGTTGCAACGTCGATAATTAGGCGGTGCTTGGGAAGGTGGAGCAATCGCTGCAGCTTCTGCATACGACTGGAGTGTACCGGCGACCAGCGGATGTGCGAGGACAGTCTTCGAACCTTATGGAGCAGGCCTGTTAACTCTGGATAATTATTGAGGAAGCATTGCACCACCAGGTTCAAGGTGTGAGCCAAGCAAGGTATATGTCTGAGTTTTGAAAGGGCTATGGCTGCCACAATATTCCGGCCGTTATCACTAACTACCTTGCCTGCCTCAAAATGTAGACTGCCCAGCCATGACTCAGTTTGTCGCTGAAAGTAGTCGGCCAGTACCTCCGCGGTGTGTCTGTCGCCCAAACACATCATCTTCAACACAGCCTGCTGACGCTTTCCACTAGCTGATCGATAGTGGGACACCTCGTGTGCAACACTGGCAGCTGCGGATGGAGTGCTCATGCGACTGCGCTCTGTGGACAAGCTTTCGCTTCTGGAGGAGGAGGAGGGTCGAACGCCTACAGCCAACTGTTTCCTATACCGTGGGCTAGGCAGCACTGTCCCACCACCGCTGTCCCCTGTGGACCCTGCATCCACCACATTAACCCAGTGCGCAGTGATGGACACAAAACGGCCCTGGCAATGCCTACTGGACCATGCATCAGTTGTGAGGTGCACCTTTCCACTCACTGATTGCTTGAGTGCATGGACAATGCGGTCTTTCACATGAAGGTGGAGGGCTGGGATGGCTTTGCGAGAAAAGTGGCGACTGGGTAGGTCATAGCGTGGTACTGCGTAGGCCATGAGGTCGCGGAAAGCTGCGCTTTCAACCAACCGGTAGGGCATCATCTCTAACGAGATTAGTTTGGCAAACCCAGTGTACGCGGATGAGAGGATGAGTACTTTCTTGTCCTACTCAGTCTCTGGTAGGGTGAGCTGGACTTGAGAGCTGCATATGGTGGAACTAGCGGTGGACATGGCGGACTGAGAGAGGGTTGATGATGGTGATGGAGCTGGTGTTCTTTCTGATGGCCTAGATTCAGCCTTTCATTGCAATAATATTTTGATTCCCTGACTGCTTTGGCCATGCGACGACACCTCAACATTTGCTGCTGGTGGTGTGCTAACTGGTGGGCTTACAGTGGGGGAAACAATGTAGCGTTGCTGACTACCTTCTTTGGGAGCAGTTGCACATGTGGCACGTGAGTTTTGGTAGTCCGTCCACGCTTGCAAGTGCATGGTGGTTAAATGTCTAAGCATGCAACTGGTATTCAAATTTCTCAGATTTTTCCCTCGGCTAAAGGTCTTTGCGCACTTCTTACAGATAATCTTTGCCTGATCATTAGGATTTTGTTCAAAAAAGTGCCACACTGCACTCTTCCTACTATGGAAGACATTTTGAGGCCTTGCACGCTGTGCTATTTTGACCATCTGGCCAAGCTGTCCTGCAACTCTTTTGTTTTTTGGATCCCGTTTTTGGACTGCTCCAGGCCTGCCAGATAACAGCTGCTGCGATGTCGATGCCTGCTGCGGATGCTCCTCCTCCTCTTCTGAGCTATTGGCAGTGGCACCCTCTTCCCCCAATGGATGCCAATCTGGGTCAACAACTGGGTCATCCATCACCTCCTCTTCAATGTCCTGTGCACCTTCCTCTGTGTCACAGTGTATGGTGGTATAGTATGCGGGAAGGGGCACCTGAGTTTCATCAGGGTCAGATTCTGGCTCAGTACACTGCAAGGACAATGTAGTGCTCTGAGTGAATGTACCAGCATAAAAATCTAGCAGTGGCTGTGCATCAGTGCACTCCATGTCAGATTCATCTTGGCCTGGGTAATTCACAATTTGACTTGATAACCCAGGCATGGTATGAGAAAAGAGCTCCATGGAGTAATCTGTAGTGTGGACTGCCGCATCCTTCACTTTTGGTAGGGGTGAAGGACACAAGGAAAGGTGTTGTTCCTGACCAGGAGCCTCCACTGACGACGCAGTGCTTTTATTTTTTGAAACTTCAGAAGAGGAGGTGATAGAGCTGGAGGCTGTGTCAGCAATGTAAGCCAAAACTTGTTCCTGAAGCTCCGGCTTTAAAAGCGGTTAACCTACTCCCAGAAAAGGGAGCCTACGAGGCCTTGTGGAGCCAGACAATGATGCAGGCTCACCACCTCCTGCCTTAGGTGCTATTGTGCTTTTGCCACTACCAGCAGAAGCACCACCACCAACACCACAATCAAGACCAGCTGGCAACCCCCGCCCTCTTCCACGGCCTCTTCCACGATACTTCCTCATTTTTTTGAAAAAGTACCCAAAATAACAACAGCTATATGGTACTGTAAAACAAGGTAGAGGGTGTATAGAGTATTGGTGAGAATTTGAAGCTCACTGTAGATTGGAGGAGGCTGAACTATTGTCTCAAGCCCAGGAGAGATTACACCGCAATGTAACAGGCTGAAATTGGATGCTGTATGACAAGCTGGATGGTGTATAGAGTATTGGTGAGAATTTGAATCTCACTGTAGATTGGAGGAGGCTGAACTCTTGTCTCAGGCCCAGGAGAGATTACAGCGCAATGTAACATGCTGAAATTGGATGCTGTATGACAAGGTGGACGGTGTATAGAGTATTGGTGAGAATTTGAAGCTCACTGTAGATTGGAGGACGCTGAACTATTGTCTCAGGCCCAGGAGAGATTACAGCGCAATGTAACATGCTGAAATTGGATGCTGTATGACACGGTGGACGGTGTATAGAGTATTGGTGAGAATTTGAAGCTCACTGTAGATTGGAGGACGCTGAACTATTGTCTCAAGGACCAGGAGAGATTACACCGCAATGTAACAGGCAGAAATTGCCTAGTGTATGACAAACTACAAGGTGTATATAGAATTGGGCAGAATTGGATTCTCCCTAGAGTGTAGGTCTGTAAGAACGGACAAACTTCTCAGTTTTTTCTTACAGTCACACCCAGATAGCTTCAATTTGGCCGTGATACCAGCCGGTACACGGTACTGTGTGAGGAGCGTACACCGCTGTACGGTGTGTGTATGTAAAATTGTCAAGCTCCGTGTTTTTGTATACGGACCGACATGCTGTCTCTGTCTAGTTTTGAATGTAATCAAACAGCAGATATATGAAACTGTTTGAAAAACGGACAAAACTCTAAGGTGTAGGTCTGTAAGAATGGATAAACTCCTCGGCTTTTTCTTACAGAGTCACACCCAGATAGCTTCAATTTGGCCGTGATAACAGCCTGTACACGGTACTGTGTGAGGACCGTACACGTACACCGCTGTACAGTGTGTGTATGTAAAATTGTCAAGCTCCGTGTTTTTGTATACGGACTGACACACGCTGTCTCTCTCTAGTTTTGAATGTAATCAAACAGCAGATATATGAAACTGTTTGAAAAACGGACAAAACTCTAAGGTGTAGGTGTGTAAGAATGGACAAACTCCTCGGCTTTTTCTTACAGAGTCACACCCAGATAGCTTCAATTTGGCCGTGATAACAGCCAGTACACGGTACTGTGTGAGGAGCGAACACCGCTGTACGGTGTGTGAAAAAATGAACCCTCAGTAACTTACCAGGACAAAACAATAACATTTGGATTGCTTTGAAAAAAGCAGTTTGAACACCAGTGTGCACACAGCAATGCAGCTAGCCTTAAAAGGCAGCCTAATCACCACCAGCGCTGCTGCACAAAAGCAAAAATCATCACCTTTCACTGCACACTAACTACAGTGAAAAGCGCTATCAGCAGAAGCAGTTTTTTTTTTCTTTTGGCCTTCCTAACGCTCTCCCTACAGAATCAGCAGCAGCTCTCCCTATTCTAAGATCAGCATAAGTAAGATGGCGTTCGGCGTGCACGCCCTTTTACACCCCCTGTGATGCCACGCAAAGCAAGCCAATCACTTGCATGCCCTTCTCAAAGATGGTGGTGACCGCTGCCTATGTCATCACGCTGCCCGCTGCCTATGTCATCACGCTGCCCACAGTGTCCGTTCTTCCTGATTGGCTGAAAAAGGGCGCTAAAGCATCTTTTGAAACGCGACTTTGGTGCGATGGTCGCCGACCTCGTTGCCGACCTCATGCTAAGGTCGGGTTTCGTTTCATGAAACCCGACTTTGGCGAAAGTCGGCGACTTTTGAATTTGTTCGACCCATTTCGCTCAACTCTTCTGATCTGTCATGTTGGGGGTTGTAGTATTCTATTTATGAATATTATTATTATTTATTTTTAGAGCAGCACTGATTCCATGGTGCTGTATGGTTAACAAACCAATAGTGACAGACTGGTACAAACGGAACAGGATCCTGCTCTCTGAGGCTTACACACTACAAGATAATGGGGAAGGAAACAGCAGGTTGGGGGTTGTGGCAGAAATGGTGGTGGTGAGGTAGCGGCCCTACTGCTGGGTTTTTGCCTTCCTATGGCCCCCTCCATGTCTTCTGGTATCTGCTCCATGCTTTGGACACTGTGCTGACAAACACAGCTTCCCTTCTTCCCACAGCTCCCATTGATGTGCCATCCTAGATGAGCTGCATTACCTGAGCAACTTGTGTGGGTTGTAGACACCGCCTCATGCTACTGTACAGTACCTCTAGGGGCGAGAGCAAAGACAAAATGCAAAAGTGACCAAAACAGCCAAAAAGGAAGAGAACAGAGAAATGGTCTGTGGGTTGTCTTGCTATTTGTCTATCATTTCTACCTGTTGTCTGTTCCATTTGCAGAACAGCAAGAGAAATTGAAAATGTGACTGACTTGGAGTTAAACAACACAATGTAAGTGTTGCCTTTATTCTTTAAGCAGTGTAGGATTAGTAGGGGGAATGGGAGACAAGGAAGGGATTTGCAGAGGGGAGAAGCAAAGAAGTATCGAGTAGAGAGTTGGATTAGTCAGGCAGCAGAGTTAAGGATGGAATTGCGAGGTGTCAGAGTGTTAGCAGGGAGGTCACAGAGGAGGATGCTGCAGCCTCTGGAGATGATTCAGGGTTGAGGAAAGGATGCATTCTGGAAATATTTTTGAGTTGGAGGCGGCAGGAGGTGGCGAGAGGGTTACTCTGAGGCAGTGGACTTGTGTTATAGATGAAAGCATGATGTAATTTATTATGATAGATTAGGTAGGGGATTAGGTGAGATGCAGGAAAGATGATAAGTTCTGTTTTGTCCACAATGAGACTTAGGTAGTGAGAGAAGAAGGAGGATATGGCTGATGGATGCTCTGGCTGATGGATGCTCTGGGATTCTGGACAGCAGAGAGGTGAAGTCTGGGCCGGAGAAGTAGCTCTGAGTGTCATCAGTGTAAAGATGGTACTGGAAGCAGGGTCGGACACCTGCTGGCATACTGGCCAGCATCTGCCTATGGCCCCCATTGCTCAAGGGGCCCCCAGCCAGTGACGTGTCGCTTGTAGAAGCAGACCCAGCTGCTATGGGGCCCCTGAGTAAGGGGGTCCCTCCTGGTGCCAGCAGAGTAGCAGCTGGAGACAAGAGCCTGTCCCCGCTGCTAAAGATAAATTAATATTCACGTTTCTCCAAACCCCCATGGGCGTGGAGAGGAGTGAATACCATTTCACTTTTATAGCGGGCAGTGTTAGCCGCAGGCTGAGGCTATCACTGCCCGCAGGAGCGGACATACCGCATGTGATATACCCCGGAGGTGGACCACTGCAGAGCGGCTAACCTTGAGGGCAATGGCTGGGCAGGGAGTGATCCCTTCAGCTAGGCAGCAGAGTGGAGCTGCAGGGATCCGATGCCATCCTGCTTCCTGCCTGACACTTCCTGTCTGACACAGCGCAGCTGAATGACGTCATCATTCAGAGCAGCTGTTTAAGAGAGAAAGCTGCCGGGATGTGCTGCGGCTGCAGGGAATGTGTGGAGAGGTGAGTGGTGCTGTGTGCGTGTCTATCTGGCTGCGTGCAGTGCGGTGCTTTGTGTCTGTGTGTGTGAGTGGTGTGCTGCTGTGTGTGTGGTGCTGTGTGTGTGAGAGAGTTGCTGAACGTGTGTATTGGAGATTGGCAATGATGTGGGTGATGGAAAGAGCAGTAATGGGGTGGTGGGGGAGAAGGCAATGTTGGTGATGGAAAGGATGATAGGGTCGTTGGGGAGGAAGCAATAATGGAGGTGGTGGAATGGGCAATGATGGGGTGATGGGAAGAAGTCAATGATGGTTGTGGTGGAAAGGACAACAATGGTGGTGGGGGGGAGCCAATGATGAGGTGTTGGAATGGGCAATGATTGGAGTGGTGAGGGAGATAGCAATGATGGTTGTGGTGGAAAGGACAATGGTGGTGGGGAAGGAGGCAATGATGGAGATGGTAGAATGAGCAATGATGGAGGTAGTGGAAAAGGCAATGATAGGGGGGAGGGTGAGAAAGCAACGATGGAGGTGGTGATGAGGACAATGATGGGGTGGAAGGGGAGAACAATTATGGAGGTGGAGGGGGACTGCATTATACCCTATGAGGAGGGCTGCATTATACCCTATGAGGGGGCTGTGTTAAACTTTATGAGGGGGCTACATTATATTTTGTGGGGGGCTGCATTATATTCTGTATGGGGGCTGCATTATTCTCTCAGTGGGCTACATATTATATGAAGTAGGCTGCATTATGCCATATGAGAGGGCTACAGTATATTCTATGGGGGGGCAACCTTATGAGGGGGTTGAATTATACTCTGAGGGGGCTACATTACACTCTGTGAAGTGGCTGTATTATACCCTATGAGGGTGCTACATTATATTCCATGGGGGCTACATTATACATTATGAGGGGTTTTCATTATATTTTGTGGGATGCTGCATTATACCCCATGAGGGGGGCTGCATTATATTCTATGAGGGGGGGCTGCATTATTTTCAATGAGGGAGGCAACATTACATTCTATGAAGAGACTACCCCAACCCCTGCTACATAATTAAGACATGATATTAGCACGTTTTAGCACACAATTGGTGGTCAGGTATTTATTTCTATGTAGATACATAGTGGGCCCCAAAAATGCTTTTCTCTGGTGGGCCAAAGGTGCTCCAGTCCAACGCTGACTGAAAGCCATGGAAGTTTTTAAGTGGTCCCAGGCCAAAGGTATAGATGAGGAAGAGTAGGGGGCTCATGACATAACCTGGAAAGGACAACCATAAAGGAAGCGTGGGATGGGGTAGTAGTGTGGAAGTAGGAGACGTTAAATGTGAGATATGAGGAGATCCAGAAGAAGGCAATGTCTTTGATGCCAAGGGAAGAGAGGATCTGCAGTAGCAGGGAGTGGTCGACTGTGTCGAAGGCAGAGGAGGGGTCTAAAAAAGCATAAATTGTTTGCTAGCTTTGGCAGTTAGTTAGTAATTTGGGTCAGGGCAGTTTAAGTGGGGCAGAAGCCGGATTGTGGGTTGTCAAATAGTGAGTTAAATGAAAGGTGGGAGGAAAGTTCAGCATGGAAACTGTCATGGGTTTACCACAACAGAGAGAAGCCAGAAGACCACAGTGTCTGATTTCTCTTACTCCTCAACTGATTAGAAGCACTTCACCTTCATATGAAATGGTGTAAATTTATTTTAGCAGTGCAAAGGTTAATCTGCTCAGCTGAGAGCTCCTGAAAACTTTCCTGCATTAAGGCTCTCAACTGTGCACTATTAGCCACTCCCATCTCCTATATAATCTGGGTCTGGCTAGCACTCATTGTCAGGGATAGCTTATGCTGTATGGCTGGTGGTTGCTGGTGGTTATTACTGAAGAAGGCATTTGGTGGATTTATCTGTTACTGTTGCTCGGTTTTGAGTGTGTGATAATTCCCTTTCTTCTACTTTGACTTAATCCCATCAACCACTCCCCGTTGCATTCTTCTGTTATATAGTACACACACATGCAAAAATATAAATTTTATACAAGAAATATAATGGCCCATATATGAGCTTACACTCTACAGGGGAGAGAGAGGACCCCACTGATCATAAGAGCTTACCCTCTACAGGAGAGAGAGGACCCCAATGACCATAAGAGCTTACATGGCACCAGAATCATCACTGGTAAATAACTATGTCACTAGAGCCACTATCAGTACATGAATACAGCACAATAACCAGCATCAGGAGATAAATGCATCACCAGAATCATCATCAGTACATGAATACATCACGAGAACCACAGCCAGTAAATAAATACACCATCAGCATCAGCATCAATATATGTGTACACCACCAAAACTAACCACCATCAGTACTGTTGGGGTGATCTCGTAATGTGAGATCTTAATGACTGCCTGCCTCTGACCTGATAAATATGAGCCGAATGCATGCATAGAAGAAGGACATCAGACACAAGGTCAGGTGTGCTCCTCTCTTGGCCAGTGCTGTCACAGAACTGACTTTATTAGTATAAACAAAAGACCATTGCTCAGCTTCTCCGGAGCCATTGTTCCAGTCTGTATAAGGTCCGTGCTAAGTCTATTCCACATATGGTCTTCAGTGTATCCTCATCACATTCCAAGGATTCCAGGGCATAGTTCCAGCAAATAGACGCCATCTTGCCACACCACGTCTGAACTAGCTTATGTTAGGTTAATAATTGATTTCATTAGCCATTCTCTCCTTCACAGTACAGCAATAAGTTGTATTGTCAAGTCAGGCCCATATACATTTGCATCTCATGAACCAACAACTCCCAGTATGTATCAAACAATGATAAGGAGATGCTGGGAGTGGTTGTTATCAGTCATTATCAGACTGCGGACCATGCAGGAACCACAATACTGATGAAACGCAGGCATATGTAAATGTTTACACCCAGGTACCTAATAGGGGACATCTTCTCTGATTGAGTGGTTTCTTCTTATTTCCATCTTGACCAGATGCCATGATGACTTTTCACATCCACAGCTGTTCTCTGCAGACTTCTCTCTTCTCCAATCTTCTGGAGCACATCCCCTCATGGTGACCTTAAAAGTCAGTGTTACTAGATTGCCTTCTGCACAAAAAATATCTGTCCATACTATGCCCTAAATAAGCCTCCTATGGTGTATGGCCTCTACACTGTCTGCCTTACTAATCCACAACCACTTTACTGTGTCTCCATTATCAGCTATAACTGCTACAATGTCATTTTTTCTTCTCCAGCAAGATGGCGTCGCCGCCACCTGCACAACAGCAGCTATTGGATCTCTATACAAACCGATATCTGCTGCTGCGCAGGCTCCCCGGCGCCATTTTCAAAATGACTTTCTTTTTTTTCCCTCGCTCAAGTAAATCTGCAAAAGGCATTCAGTGCACAGTAACCATGCGACTATGATGAAGCGCATTTATCATGCAAACTGCGGGGCAGGGCAGTGAGAGATCAGTGGGGGGTCAGTAGTCTGCATTATGAATATCTCATCGGAGCACCACATACATGAACCCCGTCCTAGGGCACGAGAATCTCATTAATATCAAACTGAAAATAAAGATTTAGAAACAGCCACAAGACGGCTTTCATCAACCAAGGCATCATTTTATTCAGTATAACAGCACCGACCTGACATTGTGTGTAGGTCACTATGCACAATCCTGCTGACAGGTTCCCTGTAAGTAGGCGGCTTTATATCACAAGAGTGGATTTCGTTAGGAAATGGATAAGGCAAAAATGGAGCATTACAGAACAGAAGAAATTACTAGAGTGATAAAATATGACGGTGTGGTTTTGCTCCTCTCAGAATTTTGAAAATTGTGTGAACAATTGGAAAAAAAATGTGGAGAGCATTAAACCTCGGGGGAGAGATAATCAACAGCTTAAACATCAGTGAGTTTTTTATTTTTATATATTTGCTTATGTGGGTTTTTCATTATTATTTTTTTCTGAACAATTAGAAAAAGGTTGTGAGTGAAGGAATTAGGCCGGGGTCTCACTCGCGAGTGCAATGCAAGAAAAGTGTGCGAGTCTCTCGCCTCAATCCCCGGCACTGCCACCGGTGGCTCGGAGCAGAGCGCTCAACTGCAAAGAAATACATGTAGTCGCACACTCCGATCCCGAGTGCCAGCGGTAGTGCCAAGTATTGAGGCCAGAGACTCTCGTGAGTGTCTCGCATTGCACTCGCAAGTGTGACCCGGCCTTAGGAAGATTGTTGTTTTTATCTGATTTCCTCTTTTTGTATCTCTACAGTATGTTTTGTACAATAAAGTTGTAAAATTCAAAAAACGAGCAAACAATTGCAGCATTCTAATGATGTCACAATGGGCTGGAGGCTATAGAATGCCCCGTCACCCAGGGTTCCGTTGAGGGTTTTAGTAGGCATTTGTGGAGAGAGGAGTGTTGTGAGCGACTTGTGCAAATATGATGCCAAGAAAGCGATTTAAGAGTATTATAGTTCTCTGTGATACCGAGGACAGCAGCGATGATGACGATTTACATCAGGTGAGTATCATTTTATATTCTTAAATAAATAAAAAATATTTGGGATAAAAGTTCAAGAAAAGATGGTGGGACAGAAAATAGCGCTCCAAGTAGATGAGGCGATAACTCGGATCATGATTGCAGAGTGAAGACTGCGTCACTTGTAATATTTGTGACAATATGTCCATGTACTGGATACATAACATTGCATGAAGACACATAAATGTCACCACCGCCCCTATCCATAGCCTAACCATAAGTGTCCCATACCCCCGCTATACTCTGTACGTGGAATAAGCACAGTGGAGACCACACTCATATCGCTGCCCACCTGTAATCAGTGGAATATGGGGTAAGATTATAGATTGGAGATGTTCATGGTTATAGATTCTATCTGACATGTTTGCCATTTTTTCAGTCTCATCGAAGAAAGAGGCCAATACCGAGGTCTCCAGGCCAAGATAACACCACTGGCTTCAATTCGGGCCCGACTCCGAGTTTACCAGGTACTGTAACCCTAATCTAGTGAAGTCTCTGATGTATTAATAAGCCATTGTAGTCACCGGGTGCAGATCACCTGCACATTGTGGTCAGGGCTTGGATTTATCGTTATTAGTCGTCTATGGTAGAGTTTATAGCAAACATTTCTGTTCAGCATTTGGTCAGGAATATTCATGCAGGCGTTATAAAGTCAGGCAGAAATGGGATTTGGGGATTGCTTCTCATGGTGGCCATGTACAGGGCGGATTACTGTAGCTGAAGGTGATTGTTTTGCCCCATGTACCTATATGGAAACACTGGATAATTTATTAGGATTTATTTCTTTTGATATTGAGCCTCGGTCGTTGCTATTACAATATTCTAATAAGAGAGTTATATTGTGTTTCCCCCACAGATCTGAGTTTACCACCAACAGATCATGGTCCGGACAGTACCACCTGGTAAGACACGTTTCCTCCATTACTAAGTACATGATGGGGATTAATGATTAATGGTGGCTCATTACCTGTTACATTTATTCCACAGCTCCGATGACATCATTATTGATAATGATGACGATTCAAATAGGACAGGAACTTCCATGTATAATAGTAAGTTATCATTTCTAGACACAATCCAGGTTTATGTCATTGTAGAGGTAACAATGACTTTTCTGTACTGTCACAGGTCAGTTTCCAAATCTAACAATTACAAGGGCGCTGATCAGGAGTTGGAACAGCGAGCCACCTGGGAAATGTGCTGTAAATGCCAGTGTCAGAGAATGACAGCAGCATTTAACAGGTTAACAGAAGCAGGCAGAGCTCCAATCCACTCTCGGCTGTCAGAGGCAGATGATGGCTGAATGACACAACCATCATCTGCCATGAAAGAGGCGGGCTTAACTCCTTAGCCCTCTCCATTCATTCTCTACTGATGAGCGTCGTACATGGTTGTTAAGGGGTTAAATTACAGATACCTTACAGAGGTAATCCTATTTTACGCATGCTTGATTGGTGTGGATCCTGTGTCTCGGATATTTCCATATTGGGAGAGCACGTCACCGCCATGTTGACTTATGGCCATTGTTATCCTTAGAGAATTTATTACAGATGTGCAGTACATTTGCTTGTGTCTTTTCGGAAACCCAATAGACATCAATGGAGAAATCCGTGCACCAAGGAATCCCACATCTCCATTAAAACCATGGAGGCTACCATGAATCAGCAAATGAGGTGAAAATGGACCCCTACCATTTGAGGGTCCACCCTCCGGCCATTGAGGACATGTTCACTTCTGATCTTGTACTGAGCACATACAACATTACTAAGGATATATTACCTGAGTAACAGGTGGGATAGACATCTGAGAAAGTTTATGGGCCCTGATGTTGCTGAACCCCATTATAATTTCAGATCCTGATCTGAAGGGAAGATCCTGTGGATTTCTGGTGGTCTGGTCAGCTATGTCTTCTGCTGTGGTCGGATCCCATATTCATAGTCTTATTAGTCCTCTACACTCTATATTTATAGACCCCTCTCTAGTACGGCCTGCATACTAACACGTCTGATTTGAGCCTTATAAAAAGTATTTTCACTCTTCCATATTTCTGTACAGATCATTTACCATCTGACAGCGAGGAGAGCTCTGCTACAGAGGAGAGGTAAGTTAGGCCAGATCCATCTACCTCTATATAAAGCCATGAACTAGGCAAGATGTTTCCTGTGGATTTATATATGATTCTTATCTTTGCCAGGACACCACGATGTAACATCCCCGGCTGTTTCCTGGAAGAAATTATTTCTCCTACTTCCATCTATGTTACCCACTTCCAGGAAAATAAGGAGGAGCTGGTGGAGCGACTGTACAACTTGTACAACCGGACAGTCTTCGATAATAAGGTATCACATCTTGTCATGGGTTTCTGGGTGATACATGACTTCTCTATTATCTCCCCATTTAAACAATCAATTCCAAGAAAAATGGCTCTAACTTTCTGAAAGGCAGATTCCTAACCCCATTGTCATGTTTCTGTAATATAGTTATTGAATATCTCAGGTAAATCTCACTTAGTTTGGTGAATGCCGTCATCCTCTTCCCATCTGTGGGACGAGAGGAAACCTTAGATGATCCACCATGCAGAGACAAAAAGATTAGCATTTTTTGGCTTGACGTTCAAAGGATTTTTACATTTATTTATAAGAAACATTTAGTTGATATTTGGACATTTTAGAATAAGGTTATTTTTATTTTTGTTCTCACATCTTGGACTTCTCGGTAGACCCCGCGCCCCATACAAGTAGACCAGTGCTGTAAATCACATATGAGAGTTGGGGACTTTGTAAGATTGGGGGTCAAAGAGTTTACAGATGTAATGGAATTTGTTTTCTTTATTTTAGCTCCCTTTGAAAATGGAAATTTTGTGGAGCAAGAGGCTGACAGCATCCGCCGGCCAATGCTGGAATAAGCTGCAGGACAACCGCCGCTTCTCATATATTGAGCTTTCTGAAAAAGTCTGCGATTCTGCCGGTAGGTTTCACATCACATCCATCCTACAGCTTCATAAGACAACCTGTACACAGGGCAAAAAAACTGCTACTTGTTATGCAGAACATCTTACAAACTCATTGTACATACTGTCATAAGAAAAACTAAGTACACCCTCTTTGAATTCTAGTATTTTACATATCAGGAGAAAATAAAAAAAGTATCAGCTCCATAGAAAGTCCTAAGAGTAGGGAAATACAATCTCAGAAAACAACGTGAAAAAAATATATTGCATCATTATTTATTTAACAAAAAGTAGGCCAAAAGGCAACAACGGTGTGTGATAAAGTACACCGTCGATGCAACTTCAAGTTATTGCTGCTAAAGATGATTCTAAAAGCTATTGATTGATGGGGTGTACTTATTTTTCACTCTCTGCTCCTGCATTTTGAAGTAGGTTTCGGTAAATAAATAACGGCACGGTTGACTTGTCACGTGTTGTTCATCTCATGATGTATTTTGTATTTTGTCCTGCTATGTAAAACCAAATAGTTCAATCAGGGTGTACTCAGATTTTGTCATAACTGTATAACCTCTTGTTTTAGAGCGAGTACGATCCACACTTGCGCATGAGATGTGCCATGCCGCCACTTGGATAATCAACGGTGAACGCAAAGACCACCATGGCTTGTTATGGCAGGCTTTCACAAGAAGGGTAAACCTTATCCATCCCGAGCTGCCAAAAGTGACGGAATATCACAATTATACCATCAACTACACCTACAAGTACAAATGCCACCGGTGTGATAAAGAGTAAGTGGATTTTATGACCCATCTCCTCCGGACACACAATCACTGCGGAGAGACGTCCGTGCGGTTCTGTTGGTGGAATGCTTTCATACTTTACTACTATCAGAGAGGACTGACATCTGGGGGGCGGTAGGGTTTAGGATGCTACGTGTTATATTTTCTGTGCTGGGCCAGTTCTTAATATATTGATTTCAATTTGTTCTTGTTAATATAATCCATCGTATTAATGAACGTTCATTCCAGTCCAGTAACCAATATTCCTCTTATCTTTGCAGAATTGGGCGATTTAGACCAATAGCTGGCAATAAACGTAAATGCCGCCGGTGCGGAGGACGAATGCGACAACTACCCAGCAGCTAAACATGTAACTATTCTTCAGAATATTTAGTCTCTAATTTGATTTCTTTAAAATGTAAAGTTGAGACACTTTTATATATTTTCCCCTAAGTAGCGAGACAATGAATATCTGTGTTCATCACCAGCAATTAGCGGTAAAGATCCAGAATCCGTCCTCATAGGTTCCAGATAAGCCCCGGTTACATTTCCCATAACTTGCTGGCTATGGAATGATTGACCATTCCCAGCAATTATCTACAATGCTCTGGAAAACCTTCTATGAGTTTACGCTTTGTTGGATGTAATTATTTTCTTTCTATTTTCAGGTTCATTATTGGAACAGTGAGATTCCTCTAAATATTGTCATCTCATCCACCTGTGATGGAGGTAAGAACGAATCTTCCATTATTGTCAGCAATCAATAATAAAAGTGAATTTTACAATATTGAGAATCTGGAGTCTCTAATTTAGTCTTTTATTGAGTTTTATCATTTAAAGATTAAATACTTTTATATATTTTGCCTTTTTCCACCACCGTGTAGGGAGACAATCAGTTTACGTCTTCATCACAAGCAGCGAACAGCAAATATTCAGAATCCACCTCTTCTGATGGACACAAAGCTTCTGACGGGCGTTTTCCAGGTAAATATTTCGGTGGTTTTCCTCCAATCATTCTTGTTTTCAAGAAGTGCAACAGCGAGGACAGTGTAAGCAAGGTGTCATAACAGAAGAAATGCAATATCGGTTTTATTACTGCATTTATTTCTTCTAATTATTATTTTTTCTTGCTGCACAATTTTTAAATTCTGTCTGAGAAAGAAAGTTATCAGCCTACTGCTGCGGAGGAATCTCCAACACCCAGTCTGACGGGCGAGATGAGCCCCTCTGACATGGCATGCCGTATAGATCTATTGTGAGTGCTCTCACCATAGCCGTATGGCTCATGTCGCATTTATCTCACATTACACTGTTATTGGCAGCTTCCTATTTCCAATCTCCACATTGGCCTTCTTTGTAGACAATATATAATGCAATATTTCAGGTCTATTTCACCTTCAGCTGATGACCAGAAATACAATGCTGAAGTTCCTTCTCGGAGTTTGATTCTTTTGATCACCAGTACTTTTTCTCAAGTTTTTAAAAAACATCTTTTAATTGTTTTCAGGTTAATGAGAAAGGCGACTTATCGCTTCTACACAGGCATGACACATCATGTAAGAAAACGGTGAATTCCGGCCCCGACCTGCGCTGAGAACAGTTTCCAAGACCTGGAGAATCTCTACAAGTGCTTTATAATCAGAGCTGCCCAGCAATGGATATGGCGCTGGACATTTGAACTTCAATAGTTTATCAATTACTTTTTTTTTCTAATTTTTCTGAGTTAGATATAAATACCATTAAAAAATGAATATATTAATTCTTTCCAGTTTGGGATTTTTGTTCTGCAAAACGATGGCTGTTGATAAACATATTACAATCAATGTTGTCTACTTGTGATATTCAGCCACAATCCGCCTCAAACAATCGAGAGGAGCGGAGCTTTGTCTGCTGCTGTTAAACTGATAAATGCAGCTGTCAATCTGTGAGAGTTTCATTTCACCCCTTAACGTCTAATGACGGACACAGTCCATCATGGCTGGGTGTCAGTTTCCGCACCAGGACGGACAGTGTCCATCATGCATGTAAAGTGTCACTAAAACTTGCAGACACCCAGTGATAGTTCAGTGCCGGCAGATGTGTATGACAGCTGAGAGGCACGGAAAGAGGTGCAGACACCAGTAGTGTAGTTACCAGGGGGGCAGAGGGTGTTGTTGCCTCGGGCCCCTTGCTTTGAGGGGGCCCACCCAGAGCTACTGCCACTGAGTATACCAACTGAGTTGTAATCAGGGTTACCGGTTAGAGGCCCACTCAGATTTTTCTCCCACCCCCGAGTTGAACCCCTAGGTACGCCTCTGCCAGGGACCCATGCTGTCGGTCCCCACACCCAGATCGCTGTAATCGGGCAGTCAATCTGACTGACCGCTCACAGCATGACTGCGCAGGAGATGCTGAAATATCAGCCCTTCCTGCCCGATCAGAGGAGAAGCTCGGCGCTGACAGTGCCAGAGCTTCTGCTGTTAGAAACTTGTGTGAAATCTAGAATCAATTTTTATCCCACTCCCAGTGGCACCCCAGTATTCCTGTCCGTCCTCCCATCTCCTCTGTTTTATATATATATATATATATATATATATATATATATATATATATATTACAAATCTCTATTATATATATATGAGAGAAAGAGATTGAGATGGCTGCACATTTCTCTTCGGCAGATGAGGCTTACGCCATGATCTGTTCGGATACAGACAGTGCCAGTGAAATGGCCGAGCAGTTTTTGCTGATGTCCTCGCCCACACTCAGATCATAGTGGTCAACTGATGTCCTGTACGACACCCCTATGTTCAAAGAGGTAATGACCTGGTGACGATTTGAGAGCATTCTTCAATTTCTACATTTTGCAGAAAACGCAAATTGCCCCCCTTCCAATGACCCCAGCTCTTTACAAAATCAGGCCCCTAATAAATTATTTTAACAATAAATTTTCTCAGACATTTACCACAGAAGAAATATTTCTGTGTGGACGAGTCCCTGGTCTTTTTCAAGGGCAGGCTGCATTTCAAGCAGTACTTGCCGAATTAAAGGTCCAGATTCGGACTGAAAATATATAAGTTGTGTGAAAGCGACTCTGGCTACATACATAAATTCCGGGTCAGGGCCGGCTCCAGGTTTTCATGGGCCCCGGGCGAAAGAGTCTCAGTGGGCCCCTTTAACACATACCACAATTCATGATGCACAGATACGGCAGAGAAATATAGGTATCGTACAATGCCAAAGATTTCACTTCTTATATTACATGACTGATATCTATTGTAAATTCTACAATAGCTCAGAAACCAGACAGTATAGTCCTCCATACAGTATTATGGGCACCACATAGTGCTCTGTACAGAATAATGAGCCACATATACTGCTCCATACAGAATAATGGACCCCATATAATGCTTAATACAGTATAATGAACCTCATATATTGCTCCATAGAGAATAATGAGCCCCATATATTGCTTCATACAATATAATGAGCCTCATATAATGCTCCAAACAGTATAATGAGCCCACATATTGCTTCAAACAGAACAGTGGGCCCCATATATTGTACTATACATAATGGGCCCCATATAATGCTCCATACAGTATATTATGGGCACCATATAATGCTCCATACAATATATGATGAGTCACACATATAATGCTCCATACAGTATATAACGAGCCCAATGTATTACTCCATATTTGATGGGCCCAATATAATGCTTCAATATATGATGGGCCACATATATTACTCCATATACAGTGGGGCAAAAAAGTATTTAGTCAGTCAGCAATAGTGCAAGTTCCACCACTTAAAAAGATGAGAGGCGTCTGTAATTTACATCATAGGTAGACCTCAACTATGGGAGACAAACTGAGAAAAAAAAATCCAGAAAATCACATTGTCTGTTTTTTTTTCATTTTATTTGCATATTATGGTGGAAAATAAGTATTTGGTCAGAAACAAAATTTCATCTCAATACTTTGTGATATATCCTTTGTTGGCAATGACAGAGGTCAAACGTTTTCTGTAAGTCTTCACAAGGTTGCCACACACTGTTGTTGGTATGTTGGCCCATTCCTCCATGCAGATCTCCTCTAGAGCAGTGATGTTTTTGGCTTTTCGCTTGGCAACACGGACTTTCAACTCCCTCCAAAGGTTTTCTATAGGGTTGAGATCTGGAGACTGGCTAGGCCACTCCAGGACCTTGAAATGCTTCTTACGAAGCCACTCCTTCGTTGCCCTGGCGGTGTGCTTTGGATCATTGTCATGTTGAAAGACCCAGCCACGTTTCATATTCAATGCCCTTGCTGATGGAAGGAGGTTTGCACTCAAAATCTCACGATACATGGCCCCATTCATTCTTTCATGTACCCGGATCAGTCGTCCTGGCCCCTTTGCAGAGAAACAGCCCCAAAGCATAATGTTTCCACCACCATGCTTTACAGTAGGTATGGTGTTTGATGGATGCAACTCAGTATTCTTTTTCCTCCAAACACGACAAGTTGTGTTTCTACCAAACAGTTCCAGTTTGGTTTCATCAGACCATAGGACATTCTCCCAAAACTCCTCTGGATCATCCAAATGCTCTCTAGCAAGCTTCAGACGGGCCCGGACATGTACAGGCTTAAGCAGTGGGACACGTTTGGCACTGCAGGATCTGAGTCCATGGTGGCGTAGTGTGTTACTTATGGTAGGCCTTGTTACATTGGTCCCAGCTCTCTGCAGTTCATTCACTAGGTCCCCCTGCATGGTTCTGGGATTTTTGCTCACCGTTCTTGTGATCATTCTGACCCCACGGGGTGGGATTTTGCGTGGAGCACCAGATCGAGGGAGATTATCAGTGGTCTTGTATGTCTTCCATTTTCTAATTATTGCTCCCACAGTTGATTTTTTCACTCCAAGCTGGTTGGCTATTGCAGATTCAGTCTTCCCAGCCGGGTGCAGGGCTACAATTTTGTTTCTGGTGTCCTTTGACAGCTCTTTGGTCTTCACCATAGTGGAGTTTGGAGTCAGACTGTTTGAGGGTGTGCACAGGTGTCTTTTTATACTGATAACAAGTTTAAACAGGTGCCATTACTACAGGTAATGAGTGGAGGAAAGAGGAGACTCTTAAAGAAGAAGTTACAGGTCTGTGAGAGCCAGAAATTTTGTTTGCTTGTTTCTGACCAAATACTTATTTTCCACCATAATATGCAAATAAAATGAAAAAAAAACAGACCATGTGATTTTCTGGATTTTTTTTTCTCAGTTTGTCTCCCATAGTTGAGGTCTACCTATGATGTAAATTACAGATGCCTCTCATCTTTTTAAGTGGTGGAACTTGCACTATTGCTGACTGACTAAATACTTTTTTGCCCCACTGTATAATGGGTGCACACTAGTCATCACGTCCTCTGATCTGAAACGTCACAGTCAGAAGACACGGAAGTCGCTGCAGAGGAGGAACGGGGAGAGGTAAGTATTGCAAGTATCATGGCCCTGAGCAAGCGACGGGGGCTCACTTGTGGGGGCTGGCACTTGACCTTAATAGCTCGCTGGTGTCCCCGACAGAGAATGAGCCCCCCGACCTGCTCAAGCACTTGCCCAGGTGCTGATACCGTCCCTGATTACGACTATTTTTATATCTATATCTATATACACTGCTCAAAAAAATAAAGGGAACACTTAAACAACAACTTAAATAACTCCAAGTCAATCACACTTCTGTGAAATCAAACTGTCTACTTAGGAAGCAACACTGATTGACAATTTCACATGCTGTTGTGCAAATGGAATAGACAACAGATGGAAATTATTGGCAATTATCAAGACACCCTCAATAAAGGAATGATTCTGCAGGTGAGGACCACAGACCACATCTCAGTACCAATGCTTTCTGGCTGATGTTTTGGTCACTTTTGAATGTTGGTTGTGCTTTCACACTCATGGTAGCATGAGACAGACTCTACAACCCACACAAGTGGCTCAGGGAGTACAGCTCATCCAGGATGGCTCATCAATGCGAGCTGTGGCAAGGTTTGCTGAGTCTGTCAGCGTAGTGTCCAGAGGCTGGAGGGGCTACCAGGAGACATGGAGGGGGCCGTAGGAGAGCAACAACCCAGCAGCACGACCGCTACCTCTGCCTTTGTGCAAGGAGGAACAGGAGGAGCACTGCCAGAGTTCTGCAAAATGACTCCCAGCAAGCCACAAATGTGCATGTGTCTCCAAAAATGGTTAGAAACTGACTCCATGAGGATGGTCTGAGTGCTCGACGTCCACAGATGGGGGTTGTGCTCACAGCCCAACACCCTGCGGCCCTCCAAAGAAATGCCACCCCACACCATTACTGACCCACTATCAAACCGGTCATGCAGAAGGATGTTGCAGGCAGAAGATCGCTCTCCACAGCGTCTCCAGACTCTGTCACGTCTGTCACATTTGCTCAGTGAGGGTGGAGGGTGGACTCATGCAGTTTTGAAATGGCCACTTTTCTGGTTATCTACATGCTGGAGCACACTTTGAATAGACAACGAGAGGAGGTGGTGGTCCCCCCATAGGATGAGGTGGAAGCAGAAGATCATAATAATAATAATTTTATTTATATAGTGCCAACATATTCTGTAGCACTTTACATTTTATAGGGGACTTCTACAGACAATAGATTTTACAGCATACCAAGAGGAATGAGGGCCCTGCTCGCAAGCTTACAATCTATGAGGAAATAGGGGAGACATGAAAGGTGGATGGTAACAATTGCTTTCATTGTTCTGACCAGACATAATGTAAGAAATCAGGTGTTCATTTAACGCTGCATGAACCAGATATCAGTCAGAATATGTAAAAGGACAGAGGGCTATTAAATTCATAAAGTGTGTGAGAACATGATGAGAGGAACCTGGTTATGAAGAAAACTTTGAATGGGCAACACAGGGATAGTTAAATAAATGTTTTGAGGCGGTAGGCCAGTCTGAAGAAATGCGTTTTAGGGCACGCTTTAAACTGTGGGTATTGGAGATTAATCAAATTTCTAGGTAGTGCATTCCAAAGAATTGGTGCAGTACATTAGAAGTCTTGGAGAGGTTCTGATTATTGAGGATGTTATCTTCACATCATTAACAGAATGGAGGGCACAGATAGGGTGGTAGACTGAGAAGAGGGAGGAGATGTAGTGTGGTGCTGAACCGTGGAGTGCTTTGTGGGTGAGAGTGATAAGTTTATATTGAACTCTGGAGTGGATGGGTAACCAGTGTAATGACTGGCTCAAGGTAGAGGCATCGGTGTCACAGTTGGTGAAGTCAAGGGATAACAATATCTCTAGGATCCGGACAGTCATTACACAGGCGGGTGCCATGGAAGGGGTTCATGGTTCCATACAAACTGTTACTGAACGGGCAGCAGCCACGGGACAAATGGAGGAGTATGAGGAAGAAGAGTTAATGGGCATGCAACAGACAGGAGATGAAGTGGATAATAATCCCCTCTGTGTTGTCTCTAATTTGAGGAAGGGGACGGAGGAAGCAAGCTTGAGTGTTAACTCGCCACCAACACAGCATGGACCTCATGGAAGAACCTGACACAGGAGCGCCTTCTTGCTGTACTATCTGCATCATCATGCCCTTATATTTAGGATTAGAAGTAGTACTGACTACTGGGTTGTCATTCTGTCAGATCCACAGTACAAGAGTAAATTTTGCCAGAGGCGTTCCCCCCTTGTAAGGGATGCGCGCATGCTGGAGTATTATATAAACACGCTTGTAGACAATCTTAAGAGTGGTTTTTCCCAAGACAGCAGTGAGGTACACAGTGTGCATCGCAGTTATAGACTTCCAACCCCGGGAATGTTGAGTAGTCAAAGGAAAAATATTAGCAGCTTCAGTGTACGTGGCATAAGCAAATTCTGTGTGTCATTTCACATATTTTTTAGACCAGCTCATGCACCAGCAGAAGAGAATACAGGTCTGACATGATGTAAACGACTAACGGAGAGGAAGGTGCAGGAGTATCTCGAGCTCAATATCAAGGCCATCAGGTGGAATTTTGACCCATTTGCATTTTGGTAGTCAAAAATGGAAGAGTGGCCTGAGCTCGCCTGTCATGCCTTGGAGGTTTTGTCATGCTTGGTAGCCAGCATTCTCTCAAAACGTGTCTTCAGTGCTGCTGGTGGTCTCCTGAAATTGTAGACTTCCTAACTTTCATCAAGAAGAACAAGTCATGGATTTCCAATGACTTTTGCATTCCAGTCGCAGACATGGCAGACTAGGCATGGTGTCATTTTTAGTGTCATGCATTGATTTTGCGCTATTGCAGTCTGTGACACGTTTATTGTGGCTTCTGTGCCTACTGTTGCTACTGCTGCTGATGTTACAAACATTTTTTTTTTAATGTGGAGACTCCAAGTTTGGTCTCCATATGGTGTGTTGCCTGTAGTGGAAGGGGTGTCACAGCACAATTATACTATTTCTACTCTGGGAAAATTGATGCCACTTTAGTGGTGTGTGACAATAATTTTTTGAAATGTGGAGACACCAAGTTGGGACTCCATCTGGTGGGTTGCCTGTAGTGGAAGGGTTCTCAGAGGCCCATTATACTGTTTCAACTCTGGGGAATATGATGCCACTTTAGTGCTGTGTGACAATAATTTTTTGAAATGTGGAGACACCAAGTTGGGACTCCATCTGGTGGGTTGCCTGTAGTGGAAGGGTTCTCAGAGGCCCATTATACTGTTTCAACTCTGGGGAATATGATGCCACTTTAGTGCTGTGTGACAATAATTTTTTGAAATGTGGAGATTCCAAGTTGGGACTCCATCTGGTGGGTTGCCTGTAGTGGAAGGGGTGTCAGAGGCCCATTATACTGTTTCTACTCTGGAAAATATAATGTAACTTTAGTGGTGTGTGACAACAATTTTTTGAAATGTTTGTACTCCAAGTTGGGTCTTTATCTGTTGGGTTGACTGTAGTGGCAGGGGCATCAGAGGGTCGTTATACTATTTCTACTCTGGGGAATTTGATGCCACTTTAGTCGTGTAGGACAATTATTTTGTGAAATGTGGAGATTCCAAGTAACGTCTCCATCTGGTGGGTTGCCTGTAGTGGAAGTGGTGTCAGAGGCGCATTATACTATTTCTAATATGGGGAAACTGATGCCATTTTAGTGGTGTGTGAGAATATTTTTTATAAATGTGGAGACTCCAAGCTGGGTCTCCCTCTGGCGTGTTGCCTGTAGTGGAATAGTTGTCAGAAGCCCATTGTACTGGTTCTACTCTGGGGAAATTGATGCCACTTTATTCGTGTGTGACAAAAATTTTTTGAATGTTTGCACTCAAAGTTGGGTCTCAATCTCGTGGATTACTTGTAGTGGAAAGGATGTCAGAGGCCCATTGCTCTATTTCTATTTTGGGGAAATTGATACCACTTTATTGGTGTGTAGCAATTTTTTAAAAATGTTTGCACTACAAGTTGGAATTAGAGATGGTCTATTTCACCATGGATGGAAGACACCCCTTGTCAGAAAGGAAAAGAGAAGACTAACAAAGGACACAGGCAGAGGCGCACATGAATGACAGTGGTTAGAGAGGTGTTAGTATTTTGATATTCAGGCTAAATATTGGTGAATAAATGTGAATTGTCAGCTCTGCTCATGGACCTTAAGGAAGAAGTTGTTCTTCATTTGCATTGGATCCTCAGTGAAATGTAACAAATGTTTACAGATCTCTGAAGTCAACACTTACTTTCTGACCAGAATGGTTTTCTACATTTGCATAACTTGAAGCTCACGGACCCACCATTTAAAAGCTCCAATGGGGTTCTATACCAGGGACAGGAAATTATTCATTTGAGGAAAGCGTTTGCAAATATCCAATTAGGAGAAGGAGCCACCACTCCTTCTGGGCATGAAATTCCACAAAGGCTTAGAACACGGTGGAGCAGGAGTTCCTATGTAGGGTAATGAAGTAGTTTCGGCTTGGTGAGAATTTTACTAGGTGGATCCAAGGCCGGAACAAGGTATTTTGGTGCCGTAGGCAGATGAAGCCGATGGTGCCCCCCCCCTCCGCTGAACTTTCAGTCCCTAAGTAAAGGAATGGGTCAGAGACTAAAGCGACAGGTCCCCTAACGCCCCTGTCCTTTCCTTCTGATGGGTTAAGTAGCAAGCTGTTAAGACTACTATCAATAGAATTGCTACCTTTTTCACTCAAAAATACCAACAAAAGTAAAAAGAGTGATGTGATGTACTTTAGAGAAGTGGCTCAACAGGGAGTATTTTTTTTAAGATAGATATAGAATCATTCATTGTTTAAGGACCATTAATAGAATACAAATCGCTATATTCATCCTTGACAGCCTATATTTTAAATCTCAGACCTAGTGATGGTCATGGAAACTAATATAGCTTAACTATAATGGGGGCTGTTTGGTTTCAGTTAAGATGTCCAGCATTTGGAAGACATCATAATAGAAACTAAACAGACCCTATTATAGATAAAGGGATACATATGATGATTTTACTCCCATCAGGGTAGTTCTGGTGCCGTATTTCTGTATTGATGGTGCTTCTGCTGATGTATTCATGTATGGATGGTGGTTCTAACAATGTATTTATGTAGTAATGAATGTTCTGGTGACTGATTCATAACCAGAACCATCATCAATATAAAACCAAAATCATCCTCACTACATAAATTGAACACCAGAGCTATCACTAGTACATACATACGGCACCAGAACCATCATTAGTAAATAACTATGTCGTTAGAACTTCCATCAGTATATGAAAATGGCACCAGAACCACCATCAGTAGATAAATGCATCACCAGAAAGCTCATCAGTACAGGACTACATCACCAGAACCACTATCAGTACATTAATGTGTCACCAGAACCACAGCCAGTGAAATAAGTACATCAGCACCATTATCTACATAATTACGGCACCAGAACTGTAAGGAAAACACACGAGAGGAGAGATGGAGGATACGGAGCTTACACAGCCACAGCTCTCTGGCGCCCCCTTACCCTCAGGTCAGTCAGGGAACTCCACCTAGGTTATGGAGTTGCCGGAGAGGCTGCCCTGTCATTTACTGGTTATCAGGGCACTCTGCAGTGATTGCTGCGTTCGTTGGGTCTGGAAAGATATTGAGAGTCCAAACTTGGGTCGGCTAAGTGGTTCTGGAGAGCCAGTCTCGATGCTTAGTATCTGGGGCAACTAGAAATATATGAGACAATGGTACTCTCATAATTCATCTCTAGGTGTCGGTGACGCTCAGTCTAGATCTTCCTTTGGTGTTGGCCACCTTGCACAAAAGATAGCAGGCGGTTCTAGCTCTTGCCGTCATTAACACGTGGCCTCTAATTCTCTGACCAAATGGTGAAGTTCTGTTCTTTTGGGGATTTGTGTACTTATCCCAAGAGTGGGGGGCCACTTCAGGAGTGGAGGAAGATCTCTGGACAATATATTGGGCCTGAATAGTACATCCAAAATGGAGTCTCCCTCATCCCTCACTTGGGGCTGTTTGGTTTCAGTTAATATGTCCAGCATTTGGAAGACATCATAATAGAAGCTAAACAGACCCTATTATAGATATAGGGATACATATGATGATTTTACTCCCATCATGTTAGTTCTGGTGCCGTATCCCTTGTGAGAATCAGGGAGGAATAGTGGATGAGGGCAGGTATATCTCGCCCAGATACCTTTCCTATGTGGCCTGGTCCGGTCAGTATCTCACCTGGTGACTAATGAATAATGGGAAGCGGATATAAAAGGAGGCCAGGTGGTGTGTTAGTAGCTCAGCCTGGGGAACACAGAGAGCCTGTCTGTGTGAGCGACACTTGTGAGTGAAAGCTGTGCTTACAGTAATGCTGGTTTGGGTGGCTGGGAGAAGCCCTCCAGTTGGTAGTTAGTACGGACCCTGTTTAGTTAGTGCCGGACAGGCAAGGAATTGTTTTATGTTTATTTTCCTGTATGTTTTGCTTTCACCTGAAATAATCCTGACCCAGCGTCAGTTATGTCCAAAACCCGGCTGTGCACCTGAGTTTCATGCTAAACCCACGTGACCTTTGACCCCAGCAAAGGTGATCCCGGAGTGTTTTATCACACCCTGTATTGATGGTGCCTCTGGTGATATATTCATGTATGGATGAAGGTTCGTATAATGTAGTGATGAATGTTCTGGAGATTGATTCGTAACCAGAACCATCATCAATATGAAACCAAAATCATCATAAGTACATAAATTGAACACTAGAGCTTTCACTAGTACATACATACGGCACCAGAACCATCATTAGTAAATAACTATGTCACTACAGCCTCTATCAGTATATGAATATGGCACCAGAAGCACCATCAGTAGATAAATGTATCACCAGAAAGATCATCAGTACAGGACTACATCACCAGAACCACTATCAGTACATTAATGCGTCACCAGAACCACAGCCAGTAAATAAATACACCACCATCATTATCTACATAAATACGGCACCAGAATCATCACTGGTAAATAACTATGTCACTAGAGCCACTATCAGTACATGAATACAGCCCAATAGCCAGCATCAGGAGATAAAGGCATCACCAGAATCATCATCAGTACATGAATACATCACGAGAACCACAGCCAGTAAATACATACAACATCATCATCATCATCAGTGTATGTGGACACCACCAAAACTATCACTAGTACATGAATACATCACCAGAACCACCATCAGTACTGTTGGGGTGATCTCGTAATGTGAGATCTTAGTGACTGCCTGCCCCTGACCTGATAAATATGAGCCGAATGCATGCATAGAAGACGGACATCAGACACAAGGTCAGGTGTGCTCCTCTCTTGGCCAGTGCTGTCACAGAACTGACTTTATTAGCATAAACGAAAGACCATGTAATAGGCAGGAAAAGGGCGTTGCTCAGCTTCTCCGGAGCCATTGTACCAGTCTGTATAAGGTCCGTGCTAAGTCTATTCCACATATGGTCTTCAGTGTATCCTCATCACATTCCAAGGATTCTAGGGCATAGTTCCAGCATATAGACACCACCTTGCCACACCACGTCTGAACTAGCTTATGTTAGATTAATAATTGATTTCATTAGCCGTTCTCTCCTTCACAGTACAGCAATAAGTTGTATTGTCAAGTCAGGCCCATATACCGTATATACTCGCGTATAAGCCGAAATTTTCAGCCCATTTTTTTGGCTGAAAGTCCCCCTCTCGGCTTATACGCGAGTCATATATGCCAGGGGGTCGTGGGGTGGGGCGGGGGTGTCAGATCACACTGAGCCCCTCTGGCACGGTCTCTGCAGCCCCCTGCTTGTCCCACTGTCTCAGGCTCCTTCCTTCAGCGGTCATGTGGTACTGCTCATTAAAGTCATGAATATGCGCATATTTATGACTTTAATGAGCGGTACCACGTGACCGCTGAAGGAAGGAAGGGAAACCTTCGGAGAATGGGGCTGCAGAGACCACGCCAGGAGGGGGTAAGTATACCCGCTATTCACCTGTCCCCATTCCAACGCTGCTCTCCGCTGTCTGCCGCGTCCTCTGTTAGTGACATTCAGGCAGCAGAGGGCGCGATGACATGGTTACTGCGCGCTGTGCCCTCTGCTGCCTGAACATCACTGACGGAGGACACGGCAGACACCGGCACCTGTTCCCCAGTGAAGGAGAGGTGAGTATGTCTTTTTTTTATTTGCAGCAGCATATGGGGTATAATCTATGGAGCAGCATATGGGGGCATAATCTGGGGGCAGCATATGGGGGCATAATCTAAGGAGAATTTTATGTAGCAGCATATGGGGCATAATCTATGGAGCACCTTATGGGGCAGCATATGGGGGCATAATCTATGGAGCATCTTATGGGGCAGCATATGGCGGCATAATCTTTGGAGCAGCATATGGGGCCTATTCTATGGAGCAACTTATGGGGCAGCATATGGGGGCATAATCTATGGAGCATCTTATGGGGGCATAATATATGGAGCATCTTATGGGTCCTATTCTATGGAGCATCTTATGGGGCCATTATTAACCTTTGTGCAGCATTATATGGGGTGTATTTTGTATGGAGCAATATATGGGGCTCCTGATTCAATATGGATGTTCAAAAACATTTAATCTACTGATGTCTCAATTACAGTAATTTTACTTTTATTGGTATCTATTTTTATTTTTGAATTTTACCAGTAGCTGCTGCATTTTCCACCCTAGGCTTATACGCGAGTCAATAAGTTTTCCCAGTTTTTTGTGGAAAGAGTAGGGGGGTCAGCTTATACACGGGTCGGCTGATACACAAGTATATACGGTACATTTGGTATTCAATTAAATTAAATGATTATTAAGAAAAAATCAAGACAATTAATGCAGGGGTGAGAATAAATTACTCACCCGGCCTCCGCTCCCACGCCGCAGTCGCCCTCCGCTCCCACGCCGCAGCCTCTCTCCACCCGACAGCCGCGGCGGTCACCTGAGACAGGCCCGCGACCGATGCCTTCCCTGCATGCTATGCACATGCGCCATAGGCCGCGCCTCCTTCCTGCTTCTTATGCTCCGGCTGTGCCCTGACCAGGAAGCACCTTTGGACCAATGGCTGACCAGACGGAGCCATATCAGGCCGCTTCCCGCTGAGGGAGGCGCCTGATCGTTGTGTTTCCTGACACTCTGGCCTCGCTCCATCGTGCACACTCTGCTCCTGCAGTTCCTGTCTCGGCTGCTCTTCACAGCAGCTTCTCAGTCCTGCTACCCGTGTTCCTGGTGTTCCCCTTCCGACGCCCCGCCTCGCCAAGCCGCCTCGTTTCACCGGGGATCCCAAGCTCTGTAGGGGGTTCTTAAATAAGTGTAGTCTCCACTTTGAATGGCTACCGCAGCAATATCCCTCGGACCGGGCCAAAGTGGCCTTCATCATGTCCCATCTGGAGGGAGAGGCCCTGTCTTGGGTAAACCCGCTCTGGGAGCGTGACGACCCGGTCGTTTCGAGTCTCCCGGTTTTCCTGGATACATTTCGTAAGGTTTTCGATGAGTCACTCTTTAACTTACACCAGGGTTCTCTCACGGTCGGACAGTACGCTATTCGCTTTCGCACTATTTCCTCCGAGCTCGGCTGGAATAACGCAGCTTTGGTGGGGGCATTCTGGCGCGGTCTTTCTAGTAAAATAAAGGATGAACTCGCAGGTCGAGATACCCCGTCCACCTTAGAGGACCTTATCTCGCTGGCTACCCGCATTGACCTGCGCTTCCTGGAGCGCGCTCGGGAGTCAGCGAGAGACAGGCGCTCCTCCAGGTCAGTTTCTCCTTTCACTTAGTCTGCCAGCTCCCGTTCAGTCGGATCTTCTTCCCTCTCTTTGGGTGAGCCCATGCAGATAGATCATCTCAGGTTGGCCGAGTTACGTCAGAGAGAGAGACGGGCACAAGGTCTGTGCCTCTATTGCGGTCATTTGTCACACTATATCCGCACCTGTCCTAAGAGACAGGGAAACTGTTAGGCGTCAGATTCCTGGCACTGCACAGCGGGAATCCAGAGACAGACATCCTACGGTCTCCCATTCCTCTCCGACTGCTTGGACTCCTGCTCAGCAATCTCGGCTGGCCAGGCATCTCCCTCTGACTCGTTCTGTGAGCCTGGATGTTGCTGCCACCTCTGGTGCAGCAATGGTGATGCAACCTGCTTTGCAGGGAACTGCTCCTGAGGCTATGTCCTCATGCCGTGCTACTAGGCATGCCCACAACTTGTCCTCTCAGTGGAGAGCAGGGGTCACATGTGCAGGTCCTATGTCAGATCTGATTGGTCCTTCCTATAGTACTGGAAGGCCCCGGAAGCGCATGGCTATAAAAAGCCCGCATGGCGGCTTGGCCATGCGCTAGTGTAGCATATTATGCTGTGTGTGTATGGTGATGGATGCATGGACTGGTGACTGACTCATTTGAAACCCCTTCCCTCGGTTATTACGAATGGTGACAGATTGTTGGGTCGTCAGCTCCAGGTTGTGGCCAGCTACACGCCACTGTGCCTCCTGCACGACACACTAGCGTCCGACGGTGCTCGGTCGTTCCGGCGCCGTCGCTCAGCAGCGATAGTTATTGCCGCGCTGCGGTTGCAGCATTCTTGGCGTCTGCGGTTGCAGCGTCATTCGCTGGGTATCCTGTGAAGTAAACAGGGCCAGCGTCCTCATACAACTCTGTTGTCTTAGCGACTCTGTGTGTGAACAGAGCCGTACTTTGCGTTCGGGTGACGTTAACCCGAGCGCAGTACCTCACCTTTCAGTGCATCCTCCATTACTTAGCAGCGGTCTTGTCACCTACCGCACGGTGGACCCCGGGCGGCGAACGCACCTCCTAATATTTATATCTGGTGCGTTCCGCCGACCCTAACATTACACTAGCGCCAGGGTCTGGCTAGTAATGGCGGATGAACAGCGACTGCTGCAGCACATCCGGCAGCTGCAGGGCAGGTTGGCGGCTCTCGAGCGTTCAGCCTCAGCTGCGGATGTTACTGCAGTCGCTGTTCAGGCAGCCACAGAGGCTGTTTCCCGTGTGACCACTGCCATCCCTGTCCCGACTTTGTCCCACCTCCCGCTGCCCGAAAAGTTCTCGGGTGATAGTGCAGCTTGTAGGGGTTTCGTAAGCCAGTGATCTATACAGCTGGAGCTGCTGGCCGCCCGATTCCCCTCCGAGCGGGCTAAAGTGGGATTTATTATTTCCCTTCTGTCGGGCAGGGCTTTGGAGTGGGCCACACCGCTGTGGGAGCGTGGTGATCATGTGGTGCAGGGTGCTTCGCGGTTCTTAGACACTCTGAAACAGGTCTTCCTGGGACCACGAGTCACCCATGACACCGCGCTCCGGCTGCTGGCACTGTCACAGGGCTCATCCATGGTCAGTCACTTCGCCATCCAGTTCCGGACGCTGGCCTCAGAATTAGAGTGGCCAGATAAGGTCCTCATTCCGGCGTTCTGGAGAGGTTTGGCTGGCCATGTGAGGGACGTTCTGGCCACCAGGGAGATTCCCGCTACACTGGAGGAGCTTATCTCTGTCTCCACCCGAATCGATCTTCGCTTCATCAAGCGAAGGTTGGAACGGGACCAGTGTAGGCAGAGGTTTAGGTTGGCACCTTGTTTTTCTAGACCTCTGGAATCCCCCGATCGGGCGTCCGAGCGTCAGGGGGCTTCCCGTGAGGGATCTAGACTCCAGTCCGCTCGAGCTCCTGTGAGCTGTCATATTTGTAGGCAGGCCAGTCACCTCGCCAACCGGTGCCCACAGCAGCAGGGAGAACGCTCGCGCCTAGTGGCCGTAGGAGGCGGCGCACTAAAGCCAGCGACGTTTTCCTCCAAGGGGACTCTTGGGTTTAATTCTTCCACTCTGGCGGTGGAGGTTTGCGTGGATTCCGGGGCGGAGGGCAATTTTATGTCGTCAGCCTTCGCCCAACGGCACGCTATACCTCTGGTTATGATGTCTACACCAGTCACCATCAGAGTGGTAAACGGCACCACTCTACCCTCGCAGATAACTCACCAGACCGTCCCCTTGGTACTCTCTGTGGCTCCGTCTCATCAGGAGACGATATCCCTCCTCGTCATGCCCGAGGGTATTGACCAGGTACTTCTAGGGGTTCCCTGGCTGTGGTATCACTCCCCCCCATATAGAGTGGTCCTCAGGGAGGATTATTGGGTGGAGTAAGTCATGTGAGGGTAGATGTCTGAGGGAGTGCGTTCAGGTTGCCTCCACCGAGGTTCCCGCTGATCTCTCCTCACTCCCCAAACACTATCGGCAGTATGCAGACGTGTTCTCCAAAAAGGCGGCGGAGACGCTTCCACCGCATCGCCCCTATGACTGTCCTATTGACCTCTTGCCTGGTGCTGAGCCTCCTCGGGGTCGAGTCTTTCCCCTATCTCTCCCGGAGACTGAGGTCATGTCTCAGTACATCAGGGAGAATCTGGCAAGAGGATTCATTAGGAAGTCAGTGTCACCAGCGGGGGCGGGATTCTTCTTCGGCCAGAAGAAGAGTGGGGAATTATGTCCTTGCATTGATTACAGGGGTCTTAACGCCATCACCGTTAAGAATAAATATCCACTGCCCCTGATATCAGAACTGTTTGATAGGCTACGAGGAGCGAGGGTATTTTCCAAACTTGATCTGCGGGGGGCTTACAACCTGATTCGCATCCGTGATGGGGATGAATGGAAGACGGCATTTAACACCAGGGACGGGCACTATGAATACCTGGTGATGCCCTTCGGGCTCTGTAATGCCCCGACCGTCTTCCAGGACTTTGTGAACGATATCTTCCGGGATATGCTTACCACCTCGGTTGTAGTCTATCTGGATGATATCCTCATCTACTCTCCAGATATTGACTCCCACCGGAGAGAAGTTTGCAAAGTTTTCGATCGCCTGCGGGCGAACTCCCTCTATGCCAAGTTGGAGAAGTGTGTGTTTGAGCAGGAGTCCTTGCCTTTCCTGGGCTATATCATCTCGGCCCAGGGATTGGCCATGGATCCTGCCAAGCTACAGGCGGTGATGGATTGGCAGGAACCTCATTCTCTCAAAGCGGTGCAGCGCTTTGTGGGGTTCATAAATTATTATCGCCAATTCATCCCCCACTTCTCGACTTTGGTAGCACCCTTGGTAGCCCTCACCAAGAAGGATGCAAATCCCAAGTTGTGGTCGGAACCGGTCTCCAAGGCCTTCTCCACCATTAAGTCCCATTTCGCTAGCGCTCCCATTCTACATCGCCCCGATGTAGACAAGCCCTTCATTCTGGAAGTGGATGTCTCTTCCGTCGGTGCTGGAGCAGTCCTGTTCCAGAAGGACACGCAAGGTCGGAAGCATCCATGCTTCTTTTTCTCCAAGACCTTCACACCGGCGGAGAGGAATTATGCCATCGGGGACAGGGAGTTGCTAGCGATGAAGTTGGCCTTCTCGGAGTGGAGACACCTCCTGGAGGGGGCTCGTCACCCTTTCCTGGTGTTCACCGACCACAAAAACTTGGTGTATTTACAAACAGCCCAGCGGCTAAACTCTCGCCAGGCTAGATGGTCCTTGTTCTTTTCCCGGTTCCATTTCACCCTCCACTTTCTCTCCGGGGAGAAGAACGTCCGGGCCGATGCTCTCTCCCGCTCCGTGGTGTCATCGGAGGAAGAGGAGGAGGAGCCTCGGCTGATCGTCCCATCCGAAAGCCTGAGGACTGTGGCTCCGGTTGCCCTTGAGTCTGTGCCTCCGGGAAAGACATTTGTCCCTGCCCGTCTGCGACCGGAGGTCCTCTCTTGGGCTCACTCGTCCAGAGTGGGTGGACATTTTGGGACAAAACGGACCTCCGACCTTTTGGCGAGGACGTACTGGTGGCCACATATGGCGTGTGACGTCAAGGACTATATTGAGGCATGCGTCTCTTGCGCCTGGAATAGGTCCTCTCGGCAGCGGCCCGCTGGGCTTCTTTTCCCTCTGCCGATAGCAGACAGGCCCTGGGAGATGGTCGGTATGGACTTTGTGGTGGGGCTACCCAGGTCCAGCGGCAGCACGGTCATTTGGGTTGTCACCGACCATTTCTCTAAGATGGTGCACCTGGTACCTCTCTCCCGGTTACCATCAGCGCGGGGCCTGGCAGTCTTGTTCATCAAGCACGTTTTCCGCCTGCACGGCATGCCCGACAAGATTGTCAGTGACCGAGGTCCTCAGTTTGCGTCCCGGTTTTGGAGAGAGCTCTGTTCTCTACTCAGCATTGAGCTGAATCTCTCCTCGGCCTATCATCCCAAGACGAATGGGTTGGTAGAGAGAGCCAACCAGACCTTGATAACATATCTTCGACATTTTGTCTCAGCCAGGCAGGACGACTGGGCATCCTTGCTGCCGTGGGCAGAGTTCGCGTTGAACAATGCTGTGGCCGACTCTACCGGTCAAACCCCATTCCTCCTAAATTACGGTCAGCATCCGCGCGTTCCTGTGCCCATGCCCGTGTCTTCCACCGACTCCAGGGTGGCAGACTGGGCGGTGGAGGCACGTGACATTTGGGATCGCACCCAGGATGCTATCCAAGCTTCCAAGGAGAGAATGAGGATCTCCGCTGACGCACACCGGCATCCTGCTCCAAGCTTCTCCCCTGGCGACATGGTATGGCTCTCTACCCGAAACATTAAACTGCGGGTTGAGTCGCCCAAGTTCGCGCCACGATACATTGGCCCATTCAAGGTCCTTGACCGACTTAGCTCGGTGGTCTACCGTCTGGCTCTTCCTCCACATTTGGCCATCTCGGACTTGTTCCATGTGTCCCTCCTCAAACCAGTTCACATGGCCCGGTTTTCCGAGACATCTGCCGGGTCATCAGACTTATCGTCTGACGAGTTTGAGGTTAATGCCATCGTGGGGCGCAAGTTTGTCCGTGGCAAAAAACTTTATTTGGTGGACTGGAAGGGTCATGGTGCCGAGGCTCAGACCTGGGATCCGGTAGAAAACATTCACGCACCGCTCCTGATCGCGGCTTTTGAGCGCAGTGAGGCTCAGAGGGGAGGGGGCCCTAGGAGGGGGGGTAATGTTAGGCGTCAGATTCCTGGCAATGCACAGCGGGAATCCAGAGCCAGACATCCTGCGGTCTCCCATTCCTCTCCGACCGCTCGGACTCCTGCTCAGCAATCTCGGCTGGCCAGGCATCTCCCTCTGACTCGTTCTGTGAGCCTGGATGTTGCTGCCACCTCTGGTGCAGCAATGGTGATGCAACCTGCTTTGCAGGGAACTGTTCCCGAGGCTAAGTCCTCATGCCGTGCTACTAGGCATGCCCACAACTTGTCCTCTCAGTGGAGAGCAGGGGTCACATGTGCAGGTCCTATGTCGGATCTGATTGGTCCTTCCTATAGTACTGGAAGGTCCCGGAAGTGCATGGCTATAAAAAGCCCGCATGGCGGCTCGGCCATGCGCTAGTGTAGCATATTATGCTGTGTGTGTATGGTGATGGATGCATGGACTGGTGACTGACTCATTTGAAACCCCTTCCCTCGGTTATTACGAATGGTGACAGATTGTTGGGTAGTCAGCTCCAGGTTGTGGCCAGCTACACACCACTGTGCCTCCTGCACGACACACTAGCGTCCGACGGTGCTCGGTTGTTCCGGCGCCGTCGCTCAGCAGCGATAGTTATTGCCGCGCTGCGGTTGCAGCATTCTTGGCGTCTGCGGTTGCAGCGTCATTCGCTGGCTATCCTGTGAAGTAAACAGGGCCAGCGTCCTCATACAACTCTGTTGTCTTAGCGACTCTGTGTGTGAACAGAGCCGTACTTAGCGTTCGGGTGACGTTAACCCGAGCGCAGTACCTCACCTTTTGGTGCATCCGCCATTACTTAGCAGCGGTCTTGTCACCTACCGCACGGTGGACCCCGGGCGGCGAACGCACCTCCTATTATTTATATCTGGTGCGTTCCGCCGACCCTAACAGAAAAGACTCCACCTAGGTCAGGCAAGAGAGGCCTTCCTAGGTGATGATGATTCCTCTCAACCCCTTACGATTTCTGTGCTTTTGGTTTCAGGGGGGAGGCGTGGTTCCGAGGTGGCCTACGTGGATTCGGGCTCAGCGGGTAACTTCATTCGGCCGGAAGAGGTAGACAAATACCAAATTCCTGTGGTCACTCTATCTAACCCAATTCAGATTGCCACCGTGGATGGCAAACCGCTACAGGTGACCGTCACCTTGGTCACTGAAGAGGTGGAGTTGCAAATCAGAGCCTTACATCGAGAGAAAATAGCCTTTTACGTTTTACCTAAGCTCTCTCACGTCATTCTACTCGGTCTTCCATGGTTAAGGACTCATCAGCCTGTTCTCGACTGGTCTTCTGGGGAGATACTCCGCTGGGGGCACCCGTGCCAAGCTCGCTGTCTGACTCCTGTCCGCCTGGCGGCCGCTCCACGGTCACCTCCAGGCCTCCCGGGTCTTCCTCCAGCTTACAGCTCCTACGCCGATGTTTTTGATAAGAAGGAAGCGGAGGTCCTCCCTCCACACCGGCCGTTTGACTGCCCAATTGAACTTGTTTCCGGATCAACCCCCCAAGGGGCAGAATCTACCCTCTGTCTCCCACAGAGACCACCGCCATGCCCGAGTACGTCCGAGAGAACCTCGCCAAAGGCTTTATACGGAAATCCTCTTCGCCCGCGGGAGCCAGGTTCTTCTTCGTCAAAAAGAAGGACGGAACTCTACGGCCATGCATTGACTATAGGGGCTTGAAGGAGATTACCATCAAGAACAGGTACCCTCTTCCACTCATTCCGGAACTGTTTGACCGTCTCAGAAGGGCTCGGGTCTTTACCAAGCTGGACCTCAGAGGAGCCTACAATCTGGTCCGTATCCGTGCAGGTGACGAGTGGAAGACCGCTTTCAACACTCGAGATGGCCATTACGAGTACCTGGTCATGCCCTTCGGTCTTTGCAATGCTCCTGCAGTCTTTCAAGAGTTCATCAATGAGATCTTCCGGGATCTCTTGTACTCCTGTGTGGTCGTGTACTTAGACGACATCGTCGTCTTCTCGCCGGACCTCTCCTCCCACAGAAAGTGTGTCCGCCTGGTGATTCAGCGCCTTCGGGAGAACCGTCTGTATGCGAAGATCGAGAAATGTCTCTTCGAACAGACCTCTCTGCCATTCCTGGGTTACATTATCTCCGACGTTGGTCTAAGGATGGATCCCGAGAAGTTGTCTGCCATCCTCAAATGGCCTCGCCCCGTCGGATTGAAGGCGATACAACGATTCCTCGGGTTCGCCAACTATTACCGGCAATTTGTCTCCCACTTCTCCGCGATCACAAGACCCATTTCTGTGCTCACCCGTAAAGGATCTACTTCCAAGGATTGGTCTCCTGAGGCAGAGGAGGCCTTTCTGAACCTAAAACGGGCTTTCTCCACGGCTCCGGTCCTTCATTGCCCTGAGAGCGATCGACCTTTTGTACTCGAGGTGGACGCTTCCTCGACTGGTGCCGGGGCGGTGCTGTCCCAGAGAACCGCCTCCGGTCGCCTGCACCCTTGTGGCTTCTTCTCGAAGGCCTTTTCTCCATCCGAGTGTAACTGCTCGATCGGTGACCGGGAACTTTTGGCCATCAAGTTGGCCTTGGAGGAATGGCGCCACCTCCTGGAAGGAGCCGTCCATCCTTTTGTCATCTTCTCGGACCACAAGAATCTGGCCTATCTCCAGTCTGCCCAGAGACTAAACCCTCGCCAGGCCAGATGGTCTTTATTTTTTGCCCGATTTGATTTCGAGCTCCGATTCCGTCCTGGCAACAAGAATTCCAAAGCCGACGCCCTGTCCAGGGTCTTCCAACCACACGAATCCACGGAGGAACTGTCGCATATCATTGATCCCACTAGAATCATCACCGTGGCTCCAGTGAACTGGCTTACTCCTCCACCTGGCAGGACGCTTGTGCCAGAGAATCTCAAGCAAAAGGTTCTTCTATGGGGGCACTCCTCCAAACTGGCCGGCCATGCCGGAACTAAGAAGACCCTTGACCTTATCAAACGTCACTACTGGTGGCCCTCACTTCGCCAAGATGTACTCGACTTTGTGGCTTCTTGTCCATCCTGTGCAAAAAACAAGGTGCCACGGAGATCTCCGTCCGGCTTGTTGCTTCCGTTGCCTGTCCCTACGGTTCCTTGGGAGAACATTGCCATGGATTTCATCACCGACCTACCCTGCTCTGCGGGCTGCTCAGTCATTCTGGTGGTGGTGGATCATTTTTCCGAGATGGCTCACTTCATTCCTCTGCCCGGTCTTCCCTCAGCGCCAGAGCTGGCCGAAATCTTCATTCATCAAGTCTTCAGGCTTCATGGACTACCTCGACGCATTCTGTCTGACCGAGGGGTTCAGTTTACCTCCAAGTTCTGGCGTTCGCTTTGTAAGCTCATGAACGTTTCCCTCGACTTCTCCTCGGCCTACCATCCACAGTCCAACGGACAAGTAGAGCGTACCAACCAGACGCTTACGGGATACTTACGTCACTTCTCTAACGCCCACCAGAACGATTGGGTCAACTTATTCCCCTGGGCAGAGTTCGCTTATAACAACCATGCTGGTGAGTCTTCGGCCAAGTCTCCGTTTTTCATTGTTTTTGGCAGACATCCCGATGTTACTGTCGTCCTACTCCAGTCCTGCCTTGTGTTCCTGCTGTCCTACTCCAGTCCTGCCTTCGGTGTTCCTGTTGTCCTACTACAGTCCTGCCTTGTGTTCCTGCCGTCCTACTCCAGTCCTGCCTTCAATGTTCCTGCCGTCCTACTCCAGTCCTGCCTTCAGTGTTCCTGCCGTCCTACTCCAGTCCTGCCTTCAGTGCTCCTGCCGTCCTACTCCAGTCCTGCCTTCAGTGCTCCTGCCGTCCTACTCCAGTCTCAGTCTTACTCCGGTCCATCCAGAGCCGCCCCTCTCGGTACCGGCTACCGTGGTACTCGAACCCCTGGGCCTGCTCCTAACGGTCCCTGTATAGGGGTCGGTTCCACCTGGCAGCTCGCCCGGGGTCCCTCGGTGCCACGGTCCAGAGGGTCCACTCTCGGAGTTTCCCGCTCCAGACCACCCGCGCTAACAGGGGCAACACAAGGAGTCTATTGCACAGATATTATGCACTTCAATGTACTATGGCTATATAGGATGTAATATGGTTGTAAAAAGAATTAATAAGCCACAAAAAATAAGAAAATTGATATACTGATATTATACATAATCATAAAGTGCAAATAGTGAAAAAATCATTCATAAAAAGCACAAATTTGTAAAGACCAATCTATATATAAAAAGTGCAATGTCCAGAAATTCACAGACAGTGGGCTTAGGCACAAGTTTGTAAAGACCAATACATATATAGAGTGCAATATGCACGAATTCATAGACAGTGGGCTTAGGCCCACAACCGTAAAAATGTATATCACTAATTCAACAAATGACTAGTGTAGATAGCCATGTGGGCAGAGATAAATATATGTCACAACAGATATCCATTTAAATAAAAATGCTCAGTGGCAGGTTCTAAATAGAGGTGCCAATGACAATTAGTCATATATGCGGCTGCAAGTAAACTGTATTGAAAAGAACATATACATGTGCCAAAAAATTGCACTCAATCAATATCTTATGCCAATGTGCGATAGATCCCCAGGATGCGCCCGTCCCCGACGCGCGTTTCGACGTCTGCCTTCGTCAGTTTTTTTTTCGTTGTGATATGATTTGATATCCGATTTGTCCTTATTTGTCTTATATTGTCCATTTGTGCTTTGATAAGGCTTATTATATAATTTTTAACACCATTTATAATTTTCCTTAAACATGCAACTTTGACCTTGGTATTTTGTTGAACCATATACATTTGGATCTCATGAACCAACAACTCCCAATATGTATTAAACAATGATAAGGAGATGCTGGGAGTGGTTGTTATCAGTCATTATCAGACTGCGGACCATGCAGGAACCACAATACTGATGAAACGCAGGCATATGTAAATGTTTACATCCAGGTACCTAATAGGTGACATCTTCTCTGATTGAGTGGTTTCTTTCTTCTTATTTCCATCTTGACCAGATGCCATGATGACTTTTCACATCCACAGCTGTTCTCTGCAGACTTCTCTCTTCTCCAATCTTCTGGAGCACATCCCCACATGGTGACCTTAAAAGTCAAAGTGTTACTAGATTGCCTTCTGCACAAAGATATCTGTCCATACTATGCCCTAAATAAGCCTCCTATGGTGTATGGCCTCTACACTGTCTGCCTTACTAATCCACAACCACATTACTGTGTGCCATTATCAGCTATAACTGCTACAATGTCATTTTTTCTTCTCCAGCCAGATGGCGTCGCCGTCAGGATATGTGCACACGATGCATATTTGCTGCGGATCCGCCGCGGATTTTTCCGCGTAGAAACGCTGCAGATCCGCACTGTGATTTACAGTACAATGTAAATCAATGGGGAAAAAAAATCCTGTGCAGAAAAATCAGTGCGAATTTGCTGCGGGTTTAAAAGAAGTGCATGTCACTTCTTTTCTGCGGTTTTGCTGCAGTTTTCCACTTGCTCCATTCTACAAAACCGCAGGTGGAAAACCGCACAAAAACCGCAAAAAAAAGGATGAAATCCACAGGAAAAATGCAGGTCATTAAATCCGCGGGAGGATCCGCACCGTGTGCACATGGCCTCACCTGCACAACAGCAGCTATTGGATCTCTATACAAACCGATATCTGCTGCTGCGCAGGCTCCCCGGCGCCATTTTCAAAATGACTTTCTTTTTTTTCCCTCGCTCAAGTAAATCTGCAAAAGGCATTCAGTGCACAGTAACCATGCGATTATGATGAAGCGCATTTATCATGCAAACTGCGGGGCAGGCAGTGAGAGATCAGTGGGGGGGTCAGTAGTCTGCATTATGAATATCTCATCGGAGCACCACATACATGAACCCCGTCCTAGGGCACGAGAATCTCATTAATATGAAGCTGAAAATAAAGATTAAGAAACAGCCACAAGACGGCTTTCATCAACCAAGGCATCATTTTATTCAGTATAACAGCACCGACCTGACATTGTGTGTAGGTCACTATGCACAATCCTGCTGACAGGTTCCCTGTAAGTAGGCGGCTTTATATCACAAGAGTGGATTTCGTTAGGAAATGGATAAGGCAAAAATGGAGCATTACAGAACAGAAGAAATTACTAAAGAGAGTGATAAAATATGACGGTGTGGTTTTGCTCCTCTCAGAATTTTGAAAATTGTGTGAACAATTGGAAAAAAAATGTGGAGAGCATTAAACCTCGGGGGAGAGATAATCAACAGCTTAAACATCAGTGAGTTTTTTATTTTTATATATTTGCTTATGTGGGTTTTTTATTATTATTTTTTTCTGAACAATTAGAAAAAGGTTGGGAGTGAAGGAATTAGGCCGGGGTCTCACTCGCGAGTGCAATGCAAGAAAAGTGTGCGAGTCTCTCGCCTCAATCCCCGGCACTGCCACCGGTGGCTCGGAGCAGAGCGTTCAACTGCAAAGAAATACATGCAGCCGCACACTCCGGTCCCGAGTGCCAGCGGTAGTGCCAAGTATTGAGGCCAGAGACTCTCGTGAGTGTCTCGCATTGCACTCGCAAGTGTGACCCGGCCTTAGGAAGATTGTTGTTTTTATCTGATTTCCTCTTTTTGTATCTCTACAGTATGTTTTGTACAATAAAGTTGTAAAATTCAAAAAATGAGCAAACAATTGCAGCATTCTAATGATGTCACAATGGGCTGGAGGCTATAGAATGCCCCGTCACCCAGGGTTCCGTTGAGGGTTTTAGTAGGCGTTTGTGGAGAGAGGAGTGTTGTGAGCGACTTGTGCAAATATGATGCCAAGAAAGCGATTTAAGAGTATTATAGTTCTCTGTGATACCGAGGACAGCAGCGATGATGACGATTTACATCAGGTGAGTATCATTTTATATTCTTAAATAAATAAAAAATATTTGGGATAAAAGTTCAAGAAAAGATGGTGGGACAGAAAATAGCGCTCCAAGTAGATGAGGCGATAACTCGGATCATGATTGCAGAGTGAAGACTGCGTCACTTGTAATATTTGTGACAATATGTCCATGTACTGGATACATAACATTGCATGAAGACACATAAATGTCACCACCGCCCCTATCCATAGCCTAACCATAAGTGTCCCATACCCCCGCTATACTCTGTACGTGGAATAAGCACAGTGGAGACCACACTCATATCGCTGCCCACCTGTAATCAGTGGAATATGGGGTAAGATTATAGATTGGAGATGTTCATGGTTATAGATTCTATCTGACATGTTTGCCATTTTTTCAGTCTCATCGAAGAAAGAGGCCAATACCGAGGTCTCCAGGCCAAGATAACACCACTGGCTTCAATTCGGGCCCGACTCCGAGTTTACCAGGTACTGTAACCCTAATCTAGTGAAGTCTCTGATGTATTAATAAGCCATTGTAGTCACCGGGTGCAGATCACGTGCACATTGTGGTCAGGGCTTGGATTTATCGTTATTAGTCGTCTATGGTAGAGTTTATAGCAAACATTTCTGTTCAGCATTTGGTCAGGAATATTCATGCAGGCGTTATAAAGTCAGGCAGAAATGGGATTTGGGGATTGCTTCTCATGGTGGCCATGTACAGGGCAGATTACTGTAGCTGAAGGTGATTGTTTTGCCCCATGTACATATAGGGAAACACTGGATAATTTATTAGGATTTATTTCTTTTGATATTGAGCCTCGGTCGTTGCTATTACAATATTCTAATAAGAGAGTTATATTGTGTTTCCCCCACAGATCTGAGTTTACCACCAACAGATCATGGTCCGGACAGTACCACCTGGTAAGACACGTTTCCTCCATTACTAAGTACAAGATGGGGATTAATGATTAATGATGGCTCATTACCTGTTACATTTATTCCACAGCTCCGATGACATCATTATTGATGATGATGATGATGATTCCAATAGAGCAGCAACTTCCATGTATAATAGTAAGTTATCATTTCTAGACACAATCCAGGTTTATGTTATTGTAGAGGTAACAATTACCTTTCTGTACTGTCACAGGTCAGTTTCCAAATCTAACAATTACAAGGGCGCTGATCAGGAGTTGGAACAGCGAGCCACCTGGGAAATGTGCTGTAAATGCCAGTGTCAGAGAATGACAGCAGCATTTAACAGGTTAACAGAAGCAGGCAGAGCTCCAATCCACTCTTGGCTGTCAGAGGTAGATGATGGCTGAATGACATAACCATCATCTGCCATGAAAGAGGCGGGCTCAACTCCTTAGCCCTCTCCATTCATTCTCTACTGATGAGCGTCGTACATGGTTGTTAAGGGGTTAAATTACAGATACCTTACAGAGGTAATCCTATTTTACGCATGCTTGATTGGTGTGGATCCTGTGTCTCGGATATTTCTATATTGGGAGAGCAAGTCACCGCCATGTTGACTTATGGCCATTGTTATCCTTAGAGAATTTATTACAGATGTGCAGTACATTTGTTTGTGTCTTTTTGGAAACCCAATAGACATCAATGGAGAAATCCCTGCACCAAGGAATCCCACATCTCCATTAAAACCATGGAGGCTACCATGAATCAGCAAATGAGGTGAAAATGGACCCCTACCATTTGAGGGTCCACCCTCCGGCCATTGAGGACATGTTCACTTCTGATCTTGTACTGAGCACATACAACATTACTAAGGATATATTACCTGAGTAACAGGTGGGGTAGACATCTGAGAAAGTTTATGGACCCTGATGTTGCTGAACCCCATTATTATATCAGATCCTGATCTGAAGGGAAGATCCTGTGGATTTCTGGTGGTCTGGTCAGCTATGTCTTCTGCTCTGGTCGGATCCCATATTCATAGTCTTATTAGTCCTCTACACTCTATATTTATAGACCCCTCTCTAGTACGGGCCTGCATACTAACATGTCTGATTTGAGCCTTATAAAAAGTATTTTCACTCTTCCATATTTCTGTACAGATCATTTACCATCTGACAGCGAGGAGAGCTCCGCTACAGAGGAGAGGTAAGTTAGATCCATCTACCTCTATATAAAGCCATGAACTAGGCGAGATGTTTCCTGTGGATTTATATATGATTCTTATCTTTGCCAGGACACCACGATGTAACATCCCCGGCTGTTTCCTGGAAGAAATTATTTCTCCTACTTCCATCTATGTTACCCACTTCCAGGAAAATAAGGAGGAGCTGGTGGAGCGACTGTACAACTTGTACAACCGGACAGTCTTCGATAATAAGGTATCACATCTTGTCATGGGTTTCTGGGTGATACATAACTTCTCTATTATCTCCCCATTTAAACAATCAATTCCAAGAAAAATGGCTCTAACTTTCTGAAAGGCAGATTCCTAACCCCATTGTCATGTTTCTGTAATATAGTTATTGAATATCTCAGGTAAATCTCACTTAGTTTGGTGAATGCCGTCACCCTCTTCCCATCTGTGGGACGAGAGGAAACCTTAGATGATCCACCATGCAGAGACAAAAAGATTAGCATTTTTTGGCTTGACGTTCAAAGGATTTTTACATTTATTTATAAAAAACATTTAGTTGATATTTGGACATTTTAGAATAAGGTTATTTTTATTTTTGTTCTCACATCTTGGACTTCTCGGTAGACCCCGTGCCCCATACAAGTAGACCAGTGCTGTAAATGACATATGAGAGTTGGGGACTTTGCAAGATTGGGGGTCAAAGAGTTTACAGATGTAATGGAATTTGTTTTCTTTATTTTAGCTCCCTTTGAAAATGGACATTTTGTGGAGCAAGAGGCTGACAGCATCCGCCGGCCAATGCTGTAATAGGCTGCAGAACAACCGCCGCTTCTCATATATTGAGCTTTCCGAAAAAGTCTGCGATTCTGCCGGTAGGTTTCACATCACATCCATCCTACAGCTTCATAAGACAACCTGCATACAGGGCAAAAAAACTGCTACTTGTTATGCAGAACATCTTAGAAACTCATTGTACATACTGTCATAAGAAAAACTAAGTACACCCTCTTTGAATTCTAGTATTTTACATATCAGGAGAAAATAAAAAAAAGTATCAGCTCCATAGAAAGTCCTAAATGTAGGGAAATACAATCTCAGAAAGCAACGTGAAAAAAATATATTGCATCATTATTTAACAAAAAGTAGGCCAAAAGGCAACAACGGTGTGTGATAAAGTACACCGTCGATGCAACTTCAAGTTATTGCTGCTAAAGATGATTCTAAAAGCTATTGATTGATGGGGTGTACTTATTTTTCACTCTCTGCTTCTGCATTTTGAAGTAGGTTTCGGTAAATAAATAACGGCACGGTTGACTTGTCACGTGTTGTTCATCTCATGATGTATTTTGTATTTTGTCCTGCTATGTAAAACCAAATAGTTCAATCAGGGTGTACTCAGATTTTGTCATAACTGTATAACCTCTTGTTTTAGAGCGAGTACGATCCACACTTGCGCATGAGATGTGCCATGCCGCCTCTTGGATAATCAACGGTGAACGCAAAGACCACCATGGCTTGTTATGGCAGGCTTTCACAAGAAGGGTAAACCTTATCCATCCCGAGCTGCCAAAAGTGACGGAATATCACAATTATACCATCAACTACACCTACAAGTACAAATGCCACCGGTGTGATAAAGAGTAAGTGGATTTTATGACCCATCTCCTCCGGACACACAATCACTGCGGAGAGACGTCCGTGCGGTTCTGTTGGTGGAATGCTTTCATACTTTACTACTATCAGAGCGGACTGACGTCTGGGGGGCGGTAGGGTTTAGGATGCTACGTGTTATATTTTCTGTGCTGGGCCAGTTCTTAATATATTGATTTCAATTTGATCTTGTTAATATAATCCATGGTATTAATGAACGTTCATTCCAGTCCAGTAACCAATATTCCTCTTATCTTTGCAGAATTGGGCGATTTAGACCAATAGCTGGCAATAAACGTAAATGCCGCCGGTGCGGAGGACGAATGCGACAACTACCCAGCAGCTAAACATGTAACTATTCTTCAGAATATTTAGTCTCTAATTTGGTTTCTTTAAAATGTAAAGTTGAGACACTTTTATATATTTTCCCCTGAGTAGCGAGACAATGAATATCTGTGTTCATCACCAGCAATTAGCGGTAAAGATCCAGAATCCGTCCTCATAGGTTCCAGATAAGCCCCGGTTACATTTCCCATAACTTGCTGGCTATGGAATGATTGACCATTCCCAGCAATTATCTACAATGCTCTGGAAAACCTTCTATGAGTTTACGCTTTGTTGGATGTAATTATTTTCTTTCTATTTTCAGGTTCATTATTGGAACAGTGAGATTCCTCTAAATATTGTCATCTCATCCACCTGTGATGGAGGTAAGAACGAATCTTCCATTATTGTCAGCAATCAATAATAAAAGTGAATTTTACAATATTGAGAATCTGGAGTCTCTAATTTAGTCTTTTATTGAGTTTTATCATTTAAAGATTAAATACTTTTATATATTTTGCCTTTTTCCACCACCGTGTAGGGAGACAATCAGTTTACGTCTTCATCACAAGCAGCGAACAGCAAACATTCAGAATCCACCTCTTCTGATGGACACAAAGCTTCTGACGGGCGTTTTCCAGGTAAATTTTTCGGTGCTTTTCCTCCAATCATTCTTGTTTTCAAGAAGTGCAACAGCGAGGACAGTGTAAGCAAGGTGTCATAACAGAAGAAATGCAATATCGGTTTTATTACTGCATTTATTTCTTCTAATTATTATTTTTTCTTGCTGCACAATTTTTAAATTCTGTCTGAGAAAGGAAGGAAATGATGAAAGTTATCAGCCTACTGCTGCGGAGGAATCTCCAACACACAGTCTGACGGGCGAGATGAGCCCCTCTGACATGGCATGCCGTATAGATCTATTGTGAGTGCTCTCACCATAGCCGTATGGCTCATGTCGCATTTATCTCACATTACACTATTATTGGCAGCTTCCTATTTCCAATCTCCACATTGGCCTTCTTTGTAGACAATATATAATGCAATATTTCAGGTCTATTTCACCTTCAGCTGATGACCAGGAATACAATGCTGAAGTTCCTTCTCGGAGTTTGATTCTTTTGATCACCAGTACTTTTTCTCAAGTTTTTAAAAAACATCTTTTAATTGTTTTCAGGTTAATGAGAAAGGCGACTTATCGCTTCTACACAGGCATGACACATCATGGAAGAAAACGGTGAATTCCGGCACCGACCTGCACTGAGAACAGTTTCCAAGACCTGGAGAATCTCTACAAGTGCTTTATAATCAGAGCTGCCCAGCAATGGATATGGCGCTGGACATTTGAACTTCAATAGTCATCAATTGCTTTTTTTTTCTAATTTTTCTGAGTTAGATATAAATACCATTAAAAAATGAATATATTAATTCTTTCTAGTTTGGGATTTTTGTTCTGCAAAACGATGGCTGTTGATAAACATATTACAATCAATGTTGTCTACTTGTGATATTCAGCCACAATCCGCCTCGCACAATCGAGAGGAGCGGAGCTTTGTCTGCTGCTGTTAAACTGATAAATGCAGCTGTCAATCTGTGAGAGTTGCATTTCACCCCTTAACGTCTAATGACGGACACAGTCCATCATGGCTGGGTGTCAGTTTCCGCACCAGGACGGACAGTGTCCATCATGCATGTAAAGTGTCACTAAAACTTGCAAACACCCAGTGATAGTTCAGCGCCGGCAGATGTGTATGACAGCTGAGAGGCACGGAAAGAGGTGCAGACACCAGTAGCGTATTTACCAGGGGGGCAGAGGGTGTTGTTGCCTCGGGCCCCTTGCTTTGAGGGGGCCCACCCAGAGCTACTGCCACTGAGTATACCAACTGAGTTGTAATCAGGGTTACCGGTTAGGGGCCCACTCAGATTTTTCTCCCCCCCGAGCTGAATCCCTAGCTCCGCCTCTGGCAGGGACCCATGCTGTGAGTCCCCGCACCCAGATCGCTGTAATCGGGCAGTCAATCTGACAGACCGCTCACAGCATGACTGCGCAGGAGATGCTGAAATATCAGCCCTTCTTGCCCGATCAGAGGAGAAGCTCGGCGCTGACAGTGCCAGAGCTGCTGCTGTTAGAAACTTGTGTGAAAACTAGAATCAATTTTTATCCCACTCCCAGTGGCACCCCAGTATTCCTGTCCGTCCTCCCATCTCCTCTGCTATATATATATATATGAAAGAGATTGAGATGGCTGCACATTTCTCTTCGGCAGATGAGGCTTACGCCATGATCTGTTCGGATACAGACAGTGCCAGTGAAATGGCCGAGCAGTTTTTGCTGATGTCGTCCTCGCCCACACTCATCATAGTGGTCAACTGATGTCCTGTACGACACCCCTATGTTCAAAGAGGTAATGGCCTGGCGACGATTTGAGAGCATTCTTCAATTTCTACATTTTGCAGAAAACGCAAATTGCCCCCCTTCCAATGACCCCAGCTCTTTACAAAATCAGGCCCCTAATAAATTATTTTAACAATAAATTTTCTCAGACATTTACCACAGAAAAAATATTTCTGTGTGGACGAGTCCCTGGTCTTTTTCAAGGGCAGGCTGCATTTCAAGCAGTACTTGCCGAATTAAAGGTCCAGATTCGGACTGAAAATATATAAGTTGCGTGAAGGCGACTCTGGCAAAATACATAAATTCCGGGTCAGGGCCGGCTCCAGGTTTTCATGTGCCCCGGGCGAAAGAGTCTCAGTGGGCCCCTTTAACACATACCACAATTCATGATGCACAGATACGGCAGAGAAATATAGGTATCGTACAATGCCAAAGATTTCACTTCTTACATTACATGAGTGATATCTATTGTAAATTCTACAATAGCTCAGAAACCAGACAGTATAGTCCTCCATACAGTATTATGGGCACCACATAGTGCTCTGTACAGAATAATGAGCCACATATACTGCTCCATACAGAATAATGGACCCCATATAATGCTTAATACAGTATAATGAACCTCATATATTGCTCCATAGAGAATAATGAGCCCCATATATTGCTTCATACAATATAATGAGCCTCATATAATGCTCCAAACAGTATAATGAGCCCACATATTGCTTCAAACAGAACAGTGGGCCCCATATATTGTACTATACATAATGGGCCCCATATAATGCTCCATACAGTATATTATGGGCACCATATAATGCTCCATACAATATATGATGGGTCACACATATAATGCTCCATACAGTATATAACGAGCCCAATGTATTACTCCATATTTGATGGGCCCAATATAATGCTTCAATATATGATGGGCCACATATATTACTCCATATATAATGGGTGCACACTAGTCATCACGTCCTCTGATCTGAAACGTCACAGTCAGAAGACACGGAAGTCGCTGCAGAGGAGGAACGGGGAGAGGTAAGTATTGCAAGTATCATGGCCCTGAGCAAGCGACGGGGGCTCACTTGTGGGGGCTGGCACTTGACCTTAATAGCTCGCCGGTGTCCCCGACAGCGAATGAGCCCCCCGACCTGCTCAAGCACTTGCCCAGGTGCTGATACCGTCCCTGATTACGACTATTTTTATATCTATATCTATATACACTGCTCAAAAAAATAAAGGGAACACTTAAACAACAACTTAAATAACTCCAAGTCAATCACACTTCTGTGAAATCAAACTGTCTACTTAGGAAGCAACACTGATTGACAATTTCACATGCTGTTGTGCAAATGGAATAGACAACAGATGGAAATTATTGGCAATTATCAAGACACCCTCAATAAAGGAGTGATTCTGCAGGTGGGGACCACAGACCACATCTCAGTACCAATGCTTTCTGGCTGATGTTTTGGTCACTTTTGAATGTTGGTTGTGCTTTCACACTCATGGTAGCATGAGACAGACTCTACAACCCACACAAGTGGCTCAGGGAGTACAGCTCATCCAGGATGGCTCATCAATGCGAGCTGTGGCAAGGTTTGCTGAGTCTGTCAGCGTAGTGTCCAGAGGCTGGAGGGGCTACCAGGAGACATGGAGGGGGCCGTAGGAGAGCAACAACCCAGCAGCACGACCGCTACCTCTGCCTTTGTGCAAGGAGGAACAGGAGGAGCACTGCCAGAGTTCTGCAAAATGACTCCCAGCTAGCCACAAATGTGCATGCGTCTGCAAAAATGGTTAGAAACTGACTCCATGAGGATGGTCTGAGTGCTCGACGTCCACAGATGGGGGTTGTGCTCACAGCCCAACACCCTGCGGCCCTCCAAAGAAATGCCACCCCACACCATTACTGACCCACTATCAAACCGGTCATGCAGAAGGATGTTGCAGGCAGAAGATCGCTCTCCACAGCGTCTCCAGACTCTGTCACGTCTGTCACATTTGCTCAGTGAGGATGGAGGGTGGACTTATGCAGTTTTGAAATGGCCACTTTTTTGGTTATCTACATGCTGGAGCACACTTTGAATAGACAACGAGAGGAGGTGGTGGTCCCATAGGATGAGGTGGAAGCAGAAGATCATAATAATAATAATTTTATTTATATAGTGCCAACATATTCTGTAGCACTTTACATTTTATAGGGGACTTCTACAGACAATAGATTTTACAGCATACCAAGAGGAATGAGGGCCCTGCTCGCAAGCTTACAATCTATGAGGAAATAGGGGAGACACGAAAGGTGGATGGTAACAATTGCTTTCATTGTTCTGACCAGACATAATGTAAGAAATCAGGTGTTCATTTAACGCTGCATGAACCAGATATCAGTCAGAATATGTAAAAGGACAGAGGGTTATTAAATTCATAAAGTGTGTGAGAACATGATGAGAGGAACCTGGTTATGAAGAAAACTTTGAATGGGCAACACAGGGATAGTTAAATAAATGTTTTGAGGCGGTAGGCCAGTCTGAAGAAATGCGTTTTAGGGCACGCTTTAAACTGTGGGTATTGGAGATTAATCAAATTTCTAGGTAGTGCATTCCAAAGAATTGGTGCAGTACATTAGAAGTCTTGGAGAGGTTCTGATTATTGAGGATGTTATCTTCACATCATTATGAGAATGGAGGGCACAGATAGGGTGGTAGACTGAGAAGAGGGAGGAGATGTAGTGTGGTGCTGAACCGTGGAGTGCTTTGTGGGTGAGAGTGATAAGTTTATATTGAACTCTGGAGTGGATGGGTAACCAGTGTAATGACTGGCTCAAGGTAGAGGCATCGGTGTCACAGTTGGTGAAGTCAAGGGATAACAATATCTCTAGGATCCGGACAGTCATTACACAGGCAGGTGCCATGGAAGGGGTTCATGGTTCCATACAAACTGTTACTGAACGGGCAGCAGCCACGGGACAAATGGAGGAGTATGAGGAAGAAGAGTTAATGGGCATGCAACAGTCAGGAGATGAAGTGGATAATAATCCCCTCTGTGTTGTCTCTAATTTGAGGAAGGGGACGGAGGAAGCAAGCTTGAGTGTTAACTCGCCACCAACACAGCATGGACCTCATGGAAGAACCTGACACAGGAGCGCCTTCTTGCTGTACTATCTGCATCATCATGCCCTTATATTTAGGATTAGAAGTAGTACTGACTACTGGGTTGTCATTCTGTCAGATCCACAGTACAAGAGTAAATTTTGCCAGAGGCGTTCCCCCCTTGTAAGGGATGCGCGCATGCTGGAGTATTATATAAACACGCTTGTAGACAATCTTAAGAGTGGTTTTTCCCAAGACAGCAGTGAGGTACACAGTGTGCATTGCAGTTATAGACTTCCAACCCCGGGAATGTTGAGTAGTCAAAGGAAAAATATTAGCAGCTTCAGTGTACGTGGCATAAGCAAATTCTGTGTGTCATTTCACATATTTTTTAGACCAGCTCATGCACCAGCAGAAGAGAATACAGGTCTGACATGATGTAAACGACTAACGGAGAGGAAGGTGCAGGAGTATCTCGAGCTCAATATCAAGGCCATCAGGTGGAATTTGGACCCATTTGCATTTTGGTAGTCAAAAATGGAAGAGTGGCCTGAGCTCGCCTGTCATGCCTTGGAGTTTTTGTCATGCTTGGTAGCCAGCATTCTCTCAAAACGTGTCTTCAGTGCTGCTGGTGGTCTCCTGAAATTGTAGACTTCCTAACTTTCATCAAGAAGAACAAGTCATGGATTTCCAATGACTTTTGCATTCCAGTCGCAGACATGGCAGACTAGGCATGGTGTCATTTTTAGAGTCATGCATTGATTTTGTGCTATTGCAGTCTGTGACACGTTTATTGTGGCTTCTGTGCCTACTGTTGCTACTGCTGCTGATGTTACAAACATTTTTTTTTTAATGTGGAGACTCCAAGTTTGGTCTCCATATGGTGTGTTGCCTGTAGTGGAAGGGGTGTCACAGCACAATTATACTATTTCTACTCTGGGAAAATTGATGCCACTTTAGTGGTGTGTGACAATAATTTTTTGAAATGTGGAGACACCAAGTTGGGACTCCATCTGGTGGGTTGCCTGTAGTGGAAGGGATGTCAGAGGCCCATTATACTGTTTCTACTCTGGAAAATATAATGTAACTTTAGTGGTGTGTGACAACAATTTTTTGAAATGTTTGTACTCCAAGTTGGGTCTTTATCTGTTGGGTTGACTGTAGTGGCACGGGCATCAGAGGGTCGTTATACTATTTCTACTCTGGGGAAATTGATGCCACTTTAGTCGTGTAGGACAATTATTTTGTGAAATGTGGAGATTCCAAGTAACGTCTCCATCTGGTGGGTTGCCTGTAGTGGAAGTGGTGTCAGAGGCGCATTATACTATTTCTAATATGGGGAAACTGATGCCATTTTAGTGGTGTGTGAGAATATTTTTTATAAATGTGGAGACTCCAAGCTGGGTCTCCCTCTGGCGTGTTGCCTGTAGTGGAATAGTTGTCAGAAGCCCATTGTACTGGTTCTACTCTGGGGAAATTGATGCCACTTTATTCGTGTGTGACAAAAATTTTTTGAATGTTTGCACTCAAAGTTGGGTCTCAATCTCGTGGGTTACTTGTAGTGGAAAGGATGTCAGAGGCCCATTGCTCTATTTCTATTTTGGGGAAATTGATACCACTTTATTGGTGTGTAGCAATTTTTTAAAAATGTTTGCACTACAAGTTGGAATTAGAGATGGTCTATTTCACCATGGATGGAAGACACCCCTTGTCAGAAAGGAAAAGAGAAAACTAACAAAGGACACAGGCAGAGGCGCACATGAATGACAGTGGTTAGAGAGGTGTTAGTATTTTGAAATTCAGGCTAAATATTGGTGAATAAATGTGAATTGTCAGCTCTGCTCATGGACCTTAAGGAAGAAGTTGTTCTTCATTTGCATTGGATCCTCAGTGAAATGTAACAAATGTTTACAGATCTCTGAAGTCAACACTTACTTTCTGACCAGAATGGTTTTCTACATTTGCATAACTTGAAGCTCACGGACCCCCCATTTAAAAGCTCCAATGGGGTTCTATACCAGGGACAGGAAATTATTCATTTGAGGAAAGCGTTTGCAAATATCCAATTAGGAGAAGGAGCCACCACTCCTTCTGGGCATGAAATTCCACAAAGGCTTAGAACACGGTGGAGCAGGAGTTCTTATGTAGGGTAATGAAGTAGTTTGGGCTTGGTGAGAATTTTACTAGGTGGATCCAAGGCCGGAACAAGGTATTTTGGTGCCGTAGGCAGATGAAGCCGATGGTGCCCCCCCCTCCGCTGAACTTTCAGTCCCTAAGTAAAGGAATGGGTCAGAGACTAAAGCGACAGGTCCCCTAACGCCCCTGTCCTTTCCTTCTGATGGGTTAAGTAACAAGCTGTTAAGACTACTATCAATAGAATTGCTACCTTTTTCACTCAAAAATACCAGCAAAAGTAAAAAGAGTGATGTGATGTACTTTAGAGAAGTGGCTCAACAGGGAGTATTTTTTTTAAGATAGATATAGAATCATTCATTGTTTAAGGACCATTAAGAGAATACAAATAGCTATATTCCTCCCTGACAGCCTATATTGTAAATCTCAGACCCAGTGATGGTCATGGAAACTAATATAGCTTAACTATAATGGGGGCTGTTTGGTTTCAGTTAAGATGTCCAGCATTTGGAAGACATCATAATAGAAACTAAACAGACCCTATTATAGATAAAGGGATACATATGATGATTTTACTCCCATCAGGGTAGTTCTGGTGCCGTATTTCTGTATTGATGGTGCTTCTGCTGATGTATTCATGTATGGATGGTGGTTCTAACAATGTATTTATGTAGTAATGAATGTTCTGGTGACTGATTCATAACCAGAACCATCATCAATATAAAACCAAAATCATCCTCACTAAATAAATTGAACACCAGAGCTATCACTAGTACATACATACGGCACCAGAACCATCATTAGTAAATAACTATGTCGTTAGAACTTCCATCAGTATATGAAAATGGCACCAGAACCACCATCAGTAGATAAATGCATCACCAGAAAGCTCATCAGTACAGGACTACATCACCAGAACCACTATCAGTACATTAATGTGTCACCAGAACCACAGCCAGTGAAATAAGTACAACATCAGCACCATTATCTACATAATTACGGCACCAGAACTGTAAGGAAAACACACGAGCGGAGAGATGGGGGATACGGAGCTTACACAGCCACAGCTCTCTGGCGCCCCCTTACCCTCAGGTCAGTCAGGGAACTCCACCTAGGTTATGGAGTCGCCGGAGAGGCTGCCCTGTCATGTACTGGTTATCAGGGCACTCTGCAGTGATTGCTGTATATATATATCACCAGTCCCAGTCCGGGAATATATATATACAGTATATATAAAACCTCCGGTCAGTCACTGCCAGCATCCTCCAATAACATCAGAACAGTATGCTGCCACCAGTTCCTCATTAGATATAAGCCCAGTCCGTTTAAAAGCTTATATCGGGTCAGAAACCAAACCCAGGAAGCGTATAAGTACTAGCCGAACTCACGGATGTGGGAAATCGGGTTTCCAGATAAAAGAGCAGCCCAGGATTAATTGATAGTTTAATTGCCGAAAGGCTCATTAGATAATACAATTATATACAGAGTAATATACAGATATTACAGCCAAAAGTACAGATAAAAGTAGGGCACAGGTATGGGGAGTGCAGTCAGCTGTATGTGCCACGTTTCTTACCACTTGTGGATAAGGGAAGCTCTGGTATCCACAGGCACCTTGTTAGCTCCTGGTCCGTCTCCACACGTGACGTGACGTGGCTTCCATGGCAGAACCAAGACAAAGGCTAAATGTGTGCAGCTAGCTTTTTAACCCCTAGCTCGCCCCTCCAATATTTGCCATTGTCCCTCTGGGTTGGACTGAATTCTGCTCCCTTGAACTCTAGCTAAAATAAATCCCAATATTTAGGCTGAGTCATAACTTCTTGGCGGGAGGTTCAAATCAACGACTGCCATCTCAGTGCGTTCGTTGGGTCTGGAAAGATATTGAGAGTCCAAACTTGGGTCGGCTAAGTGGTTCTGGAGAGCCAGTCTCGATGCTTAATATCTGGGGCAACTAGAAATATATGAGACAATGGTACTCTCATAATTCATCTCTAGGTGTCGGTGACGCTCAGTCTAGATCTTCCTTTGGTGTTGGCCACTTTGCACAAAAGATAGCAGGCGGTTCTAGCTCTTGCCGTCATTAACACGTGGCCTCTAATTCTCTGACCAAATGGTGAAGTTCTGTTCTTTTGGGGATTTGTGTACTTATCCCAAGAGTGGGGGGCCACTTCAGGAGTGGAGGAAGATCACTGGACAATATATTGGGCCTGAATAGTACATCCAAAATGGAGTCTCCCTCATCCCTCACTTGGGGCTGTTTGGTTTCAGTTAATATGTCCAGCATTTGGAAGACATCATAATAGAAGCTAAACAGACTCTATTATAGATATAGGGATACATATGATGATTTTACTTCCATCATGTTAGTTCTGGTGCCGTATACCTTGTGAGAATCAGGGAGGAATAGTGGATGAGGGCAGGTATATCTCGCCCAGATACCTTTCCTATGTGGCCTGGTCCGGTCAGTATCTCAGCTGGTGACTAATGAATAATAGGAAGCGGATATAAAAGGAGGCCAGGTGGTGTGTTAGTAGCTCAGCCTGGGGAACACAGAGAGCATGTCTGTGTGAGCGACACTTGTGAGTGAAAGCTGTGCTTACGGTAATGCTGTTAGTGCCGGACAGGCAAGGAATTGTTTTATGTTTATTTTCCTGTATGTTTTGCTTTCACCTGAAATAATCCTGACCCAGCGTCAGTTATGTCCGAAACCCGGCTGTGCACCTGAGTTTCATGCTAAACCCACGTGACCTTTGACCCCAGCAAAGGTGATCCCGGAGTGTTTTATCACACCCTGTATTGATGGTGCCTCTGGTGATATATTCATGTATGGATGAAGGTTCGTATAATGTAGTGATGAATGTTCTGGAGATTGATTCGTAACCAGAACCATCATCAATATGAAACCAAAATCATCATAAGTACATAAATTGAACACTAGAGCTTTCACTAGTACATACATACGGCACCAGAACCATCATTAGTAAATAACCATGTCACTACAGCCTCTATCAGTATATGAATATGGCACCAGAAGCACCATCAGTAGATAAATGTATCACCAGAAAGATCATCAGTACAGGACTACATCACCAGAACCACTATCAGTACATTAATGCGTCACCAGAACCACAGCCAGTAAATAAATACACCACCATCATTATCTACATAAATACGGCACCAGAATCATCACTGGTAAATAACTATGTCACTAGAGCCACTATCAGTACATGAATACAGCCCAATAGCCAGCATCAGGAGATAAAGGCATCACCAGAATCATCATCAGTACATGAATACATCACGAGAACCACAGCCAGTAAATAAATACAACATCATCATCATCATCAGTGTATGTGGACACCACCAAAACTATCACTAGTACATGAATACATCACCAGAACCACCATCAGTACTGTTGGGGTGATCTCGTAATGTGAGATCTTAGTGACTGCCTGCCCCTGACCTGATAAATATGAGCCGAATGCATGCATAGAAGACGGACATCAGACACAAGGTCAGGTGTGCTCCTCTCTTGGCCAGTGCTGTCACAGAACTGACTTTATTAGTATAAACGAAAGACCATGTAATAGGCAGGAAAATGGCGTTGCTCAGCTTCTCCGGAGCCATTGTACCAGTCTGTATAAGGTCCGTGCTAAGTCTATTCCACATATGGTCTTCAGTGTATCCTCATCACATTCCAAGGATTCCAGGGCATAGTTCCAGCATATAGACACCACCTTGCCACACCACGTCTGAACTAGCTTATGTTAGATTAATAATTGATTTCATTAGCCGTTCTCTCCTTCACAGTACAGCAATAATAAGTTGTATTGTCAAGTCAGGCCCATATACCGTATATACTCGCGTATAAGCCGAAATTTTCAGCCCATTTTTTTTGGCTGAAAGTCCCCCTCTCGGCTTATATGCGAGTCATATATGCCAGGGGGTCGTGGGGTGGGGCGGGGGTGTCAGATCACACTGAGCCCCTCTGGCACGGTCTCTGCAGCCTCCTGCTTGTCCCACTGTCTCAATCTCCTTCCTTCAGCGGTCATGTGGTACTGCTCATTAAAGTCATGAATATGCGCATATTTATGACTTTAATGAGCGGTACCACGTGACCGCTGAAGGAAGGAAGGGAAACCTTCGGAGAATGGGGCTGCAGAGACCGCGCCAGGAGGGGGTAAGTATACCCGATATTCACCTGTCCCCATTCCAACGCTGCACTCCGCTGTCTGCCGCGTCCTCTGTTAGTGACATTCAGGCAGCAGAGGGCGCGATGACATGGTTACTGCGCGCTGTGCCCTCTGCTGCCTGAACATCACTGACGGAGGACACGGCAGACACCGGCACCTGTTCCCCAGTGAAGGAGAGGTGAGTATGTCTTTTTTTTATTTGCAGCAGCATATGGGGTATAATCTATGGAGCAGCATATGGGGGCATAATCTGGGGGCAGCATATGGGGGCATAATCTATGGAGAATTTTATGTAGCAGCATATGGGGCATAATCTATGGAGCACCTTATGGGGCAGCATATGGGGGCATAATCTATGGAGCATCTTATGGGGGCATAATCTATGGAGCATCTTATGGGTCCTATTCTATGGAGCATCTTATTGGGCCATTATTAACCTTTGTGCAGCATTATATGGGGTGTATTTTGTATGGAGCATTATATGGGGCTCCTGATTCAATATGGATGTTCAAAAACATTTAATCTACTGATGTCTCAATTACAGTAATTTTACTTTTATTGGTATCTATTTTTATTTTTGAATTTTACCAGTAGCTGCTGCATTTTCCACCCTAGGCTTATACGCGAGTCAATAAGTTTTCCCAGTTTTTTGTGGAAAGAGTAGGGGGGTCAGCTTATACACGGGTCGGCTTATACACAAGTATATACGGTACATTTGGTATTCAATTAAATTAAATGATTATTAAGAAAAAATCAAGACAATTAATGCAGGGGTGAGAATAAATTACCAAAAAGAAGGGGCTGTTATACCGCTCCGCCATACTCACCCGGCCTCCGCTCCCACGCCGCAGTCGCCCTCCGCAGCCTCTCTCCACCCGACGGCCGCGGCGGTCACCTGAGACAGGCCCGCGACCGATGCCTTCCCTGCATGCTATGCACATGCGCCATAGGCCGCGCCTCCTTCCTGCTTCTTATGCTCCGGCTGTGGCCTGACTCGGAAGCACCTTTGGACCAATGGCTGACCAGACGGAGCCATATCAGGCCGCTTCGCCCTGAGGGAGGCGCCTGATCGTTGTGTTTCCTGACACTCTGGCCTTGCTCCATCGTGCACACTATGCTCCTGCAGTTCCTGTCTCTGGGAAACTGTTAGGCGTCGGCTTCCTGGCACTGCACAGCGGGAATCCAGAGCCAGACATCCTGCGGTCTCCCATTCCTCTCCGACCGCTCGGACTCCTGCTCAGCAATCTCGGCTGGCCAGGCATCTCCCTCTGACTCGTTCTGTGAGCTTGGATGTTGCTGCCACCTCTGGTGCAGCAATGGTGACGCAACCTGCTTTGCAGGGAACTGCTCCCGAGGCTAAGTCCTCATGCCGTGCTACTAGGCATGCCCACAACTTGTCCTCTCAGTGGAGAGCAGGGGTCACATGTGCAGGTCCTATGTCGGATCTGATTGGTCCTTCCTATAGTACTGGAAGGTCCCGGAAGCGCATGGCTATAAAAAGCCCGCATGGCGGCTCGGCCATGCGCTAGTGTAGCATATTATGCTGTGTGTGTATGGTGATGGATGCATGGACTGGTGACTGACTCATTTGAAACCCCTTCCCTCGGTTATGACGAATGGTGACAGATTGTTGGGTAGTCAGCTCCAGGTTGTGGCCAGCTACACGCCACTGTGCCTCCTGCACGACACACTAGCGTCCGACGGTGCTCGGTCGTTCCGCTCAGCAGCGATAGTTATTGCCGCGCTGCGGTTGCAGCGTTCTTGGCGTCTGCGGTTGCAGCGTCATTCGCTGGGTATCCTGTGAAGTAAACAGGGCCAGCGTCCTCATACAACTCTGTTGTCTTAGCGACTCTGTGTGTGAACAGAGCCGTACTTAGCGTTCGGGTGACGTTAACCCGAGCGCAGTACCTCACCTTTCGGTGCATCCGCCATTACTTAGCAGCGGTCTTGTCACCTACCGCACGGTGGACCCCGGGCGGCGAACGCACCTCCTATTATTTATATCTGGTGCGTTCCGCCGACCCTAACATTACACTAGCGCCAGGGTCTGGCTAGTAATGACGGATGAACAGCGACTGCTGCAGCACATCCGGCAGCTGCAGGGCAGGTTGGCGGCTCTCGAGCGTTCAGCCTCAGCTGCGGATGTTACTGCAGTCGCTGTTCAGGCAGCCACAGAGGCTGTTTCCCGTGTGACCACTGCCATCCCTGTCCCGACTTTGTCCCACCTCCCGCTGCCCGAAAAGTTCTCGGGTGATAGTGCAGCTTGTAGGGGTTTCGTAAGCCAGTGCTCTTTGCAGCTGGAGCTGCTGGCCGCCCGATTCCCCTCCGAGCGGGCTAAAGTGGGATTTATTATTTCCCTTCTGTCGGGCAGGGTTTTGGAGTGGGCCACACCGCTGTGGGATCGTGGTGATCATGTGGTGCAGGGTGCTTTGCGGTTCTTAGACACTCTGAAACAGGTCTTCCTGGGACCACGAGTCACCCATGACACCGCGCTCCGGCTGCTGGCACTGTCACAGGGCTCGTCCATGGTCAGTCACTTCGCCATCCAGTTCCGGACGCTGGCCTCAGAATTAGAGTGGCCAGATAAGGTCCTCATTCCGGCGTTCTGGAGAGGTTTGACTGGCCATGTGAGGGACGCTCTGGCCACCAGGGAGATTCCCGCTACACTGGAGGAGCTTATCTCTGTCTCAACCCGAATCGATCTTCGCTTCATCGAGCGAAGGTTGGAACGGGACCAGTGTAGGCAGAGGTTTAGGTTGGCACCTTGTTTTTCTAGACCTCTGGAATCCCCCGATCGGGCGTCCGAGCGTCAGGGGGCTTCCCGTGAGGGATCTAGACTCCGGTCCGCTCGAGCTCCTGTGAGCTGTCATATTTGTAGGCAGGCCAGTCACCTCGCCAACCGGTGCCCACAGCAGCAGGGAGAACGCTCGCGCCTAGTGGCCGTAGGAGGCGGCGCACTAAAGCCAGCGACGTTTTCCTCCAAGCTGTCCTTTAAGGGGACTCTTGGGTTTAATTCTTCCACTCTGGCGGTGGAGGTTTGCGTGGATTCCGGGGCGGAGGGCAATTTTATGTCGTCAGCCTTCGCCCAACGGCACGCTATACCTCTGGTTATGATGTCTACACCAGTCACCGTCAGAGTGGTAAACGGCACCACTCTACCCTCGCAGATAACTCACCAGACCGTCCCCTTGGTACTCTCTGTGGCTCCGTCTCATCAGGAGACGATATCCCTCCTCGTCATGCCCGAGGGTATTGACCAGGTACTTCTAGGGGTTCCCTGGCTGCGGTATCACTCCAACCCATATAGAGTGGTCCTCAGGGAGGATTATTGGGTGGAGTAAGTCATGTGAGGGTAGATGTCTGAGGGAGTGCGTTCAGGTTGCCTCCACCAAGGTTCCCGCTGATCTCTTCTCGCTCCCCAAACACTATCGGCAGTATGCAGACGTGTTCTCCAAAAAGGCGGCGGAGACCCTTCCACCGCATCGCCCCTATGACTGTCCTATTGACCTCTTGCCTGGTGCTGAGCCTCCCCGGGGTCGAGTCTATCCCCTATCTCTCCCGGAGACTGAGGTCACGTCTCAGTACATCAGGGAGAATCTGGCAAGAGGATTCATTAGGAAGTCAGTGTCACCAGCGGGGGCGGGATTCTTCTTCGTCCAGAAGAGTGGGGTATTACGTCCTTGCATTGATTACAGGGGTCTTAACGCCATCACCGTTAAGAATAAATATCCACTGCCCCTGATATCAGAACTGTTTGATAGGCTACGAGGAGCGAAGGTATTTTCCAAACTTGATCTGCGGGGGGCTTACAACCTGATTCGCATCCGTGATGGGGATGAATGGAAGACGGCATTTAACACCAGGGACGGGCACTATGAATACCTGGTGATGCCCTTCGGGCTCTGTAATGCCCCGGCCGTCTTCCAGGACTTTGTGGACGATATCTTCCGGGATATGCTTACCACCTCGGTTGTAGTCTATCTGGATGATATCCTCATCTACTCTCCAGATATTGACTCCCACCGGAGAGAAGTTTGCAAAGTTTTCGATCGCCTGCGGGCGAACTCCCTCTATGCCAAGTTGGAGAAGTGTGTGTTTGAGCCGGAGTCCTTGCCTTTTCTGGGCTATATCATCTCGGCCCAGGGATTGGCCATGGATCCTGCCAAGCTACAGGCGGTGATGGATTGGCAGGAACCTCATTCTCTCAAAGCGGTGCAGCGCTTTATGGGGTTCATAAATTATTATCGCCAATTCATCCCCCACTTCTCGACTTTGGTAGCACCCTTGGTAGCCCTCACCAAGAAGGGTGCAAATCCCAAGTTGTGGTCGGAACCGGTCTCCAAGGCCTTCTCCACCATTAAGTCCCATTTCGCTAGCGCTCCCATTCTACATCGCCCCGATGTAGACAAGCCCTTCATTCTGGAAGTGGATGCCTCTTCCGTCGGTGCTGGAGCAGTCCTGTTCCAGAAGGACACGCAAGGTCGGAAGCATCCATGCTTATTTTTCTCCAAGACCTTCACACCGGCGGAGAGGAATTATGCCATCGGGGACAGGGAGTTGCTAGCGATGAAGTTGGCCTTCTCGGAGTGGAGACACCTCCTGGAGGGGGCTCGTCACCCTTTCCAGGTGTTCACCGACCACAAAAACTTGGTGTATTTACAAACAGCCCAGTGGCTAAACTCTCGCCAGGCTAGATGGTCCTTGTTCTTTTCTCGGTTCCATTTCACCCTCCACTTTCTCTCCGGGGAGAAGAACGTCCGGGCCGATGCTCTCTCCCGCACCGTGGTGTCATCGGAGGAAGAGGAGGAGGAGCCTCGGCTGATCGTCCCATCCGAAAGCCTGAGGACTGTGGCTCCGGTTGCCCTTGAGTCTGTGCCTCCGGGCAAGACATTTGTCCCTGCACGTCTGCGACCGGAGGTCCTCTCTTGGGCTCACTCGTCCAGAGTGGGTGGACATTTTGGGACAAAACGGACCTTCGACCTTTTGGCGAGGACGTACTGGTGGCCACATATGGCGCGTGACGTCAAGGACTATATTGAGGCATGCGTCTCTTGCGCCCGGAATAGGTCCTCTCGGCAGCGGCCCGCTGGGCTTCTTTTCCCTCTGCCGATAGCAGACAGGCCCTGGGAGATGGTCGGTATGGACTTTGTGGTGGGGCTACCCAGGTCCTGCGGCAGCACGGTCATTTGGGTTTTCACCGACCATTTCTCTAAGATGGTGCACCTGGTACCTCTCTCCCGGTTACCATCAGCGCGGGGCCTGGCAGTCTTGTTCATCAAGCACGTTTTCCGCCTGCACGGCATGCCGGACAAGAGTGTCAGTGACCGAGGTCCTCAGTTTGCGTCCCGGTTTTGGAGAGAGCTCTGTTCTCTACTCAGCATTGAGCTGAATCTCTCCTCGGCCTATCATCCCGAGACGAATGGGTTGATAGAGAGAGCCAACCAGACCTTGATAACATATCTTCGACATTTTGTCTCAGCCAGGCAGGACGACTGGGCATCCTTGCTGCCGTGGGCAGAGTTTGCGCTGAACAATGCTGTGGCCGACTCTACCGGTCAAACCCCATTCCTCCTAAATTACGGTCAGCATCCGCGCGTTCCTGTGCCCATGCCCGTGTCTTCCACCGACTCCAGGGTGGCAGACTGGGCGGTGGAGGCACGTGACATTTGGGATCGCACCCAGGATGCTATCCGAGCTTCCAAGGAGAGAATGAGGATCTCCGCTGACGCACATCAGCGTCCTGCTCCAAGCTTCTCCCCTGGCGACATGGTATGGCTCTCTACCCGAAACATTAAACTGCGGGTTGAGTCGCCCAAGTTCGCGCCACGATACATTGGCCCATTCAAGGTCCTTGACCGACTTAGCTCGGTGGTCTACCGTCTGGCTCTTCCTCCACATTTGGCCATCTCGGACGTGTTCCATGTGTCCCTCCTCAAACCAGTTCACATGGCCCGGTTTTCCGAGCCATCTGCCGGGTCATCAGACTTATCGTCTGACGAGTTTGAGGTTAATGCCATCGTGGGGCGCAAGTTTGTCCGTGGCAAAAAATTTTATTTGGTGGACTGGAAGGGTAATGGTCCCGAGGCTCGGACCTGGGAGCCGGTGGAAAACAATCACGCACCGCTCCTGATTGCGGCTTTTGAGCGCAGTGAGGCTCAGAGGGGAGGGGGCCCTAGGAGGGGGGTAATGTTAAGCGTCGGATTCCTGGCACTGCACAGCGGGAATCCAGAGCCAGACATCCTGCGGTCTCCCATTCCTCTCCGACCGCTCGGACTCCTGCTCAGCAATCTCGGTTGGCCAGGCATCTCCCTCTGACTCGTTCTGTGAGCTTGGATGTTGCTGCCACCTCTGGTGCAGCAATGGTGACGCAACCTGCTTTGCAGGGAACTGCTCCCGAGGCTAAGTCCTCATGCCGTGCTACTAGGCATGCCCACAACTTGTCCTCTCAGTGGAGAGCAGGGGTCACATGTGCAGGTCCTATGTCGGATCTGATTGGTCCTTCCTATAGTACTGGAAGGTCCCGGAAGCGCATGGCTATAAAAAGCCCGCATGGCGGCTCGGCCATGCGCTAGTGTAGCATATTATGCTGTGTGTGTATGGTGATGGATGCATGGACTGGTGACTGACTCATTTGAAACCCCTTCCCTCGGTTATGACGAATGGTGACAGATTGTTGGGTAGTCAGCTCCAGGTTGTGGCCAGCTACACGCCTCTGTGCCTCCTGCACGACACACTAGCGTCCGACGGTGCTCGGTCGTTCCGGCGCCGTCGCTCAGCAGCGATAGTTATTGCCGCGCTGCGGTTGCAGCGTTCTTGGCGTCTGCGGTTGCAGCGTCATTCGCTGGGTATCCTGTGAAGTAAACAGGGCCAGCGTCCTCATACAACTCTGTTGTCTTAGCGACTCTGTGTGTGAACAGAGCCGTACTTAGCGTTCGGGTGACGTTAACCCGAGCGCAGTACCTCACCTTTCGGTGCATCCGCCATTACTTAGCAGCGGTCTTGTCACCTACCGCACGGTGGACCCCGGGCGGCGAACGCACCTCCTATTATTTATATCTGGTGCGTTCCACCGACCCTAACAGAAACGACTCCACCTAGGTCAGGCAAGAGAGGCCTTCCTAGGTGATGATGATTCCTCTCAACCCCTTACGATTTCTGTGCTTTTGGTTTCAGGGGGGAGGCGTGGTTCCGAGGTGGCCTACGTGGATTCGGGCTCAGCGGGTAACTTCATTCGGCCGGAAGAGGTAGACAAATACCAAATTCCTGTGGTCACTCTATCTAACCCAATTCAGATTGCCACCGTGGATGGCAAACCGCTACAGGTGACCGTCACCTTGGTCACTGAAGAGGTGGGGTTGCAAATCAGAGCCTTACATCGAGAGAAAATAGCCTTTTACGTTTTACCTAAGCTCTCTCACGTCATTCTACTCGGTCTTCCATGGTTAAGGACTCATCAGCCTGTTCTCGACTGGTCTTCTGGGGAGATACTCAGCTGGGGGCACCCGTGCCAAGCTCGCTGTCTGACTCCTGTCCGCCTGGCGGCCGCTCCACGGTCACCTCCAGGCCTCCCGGGTCTTCCTCCAGCTTACAGCTCCTACGCCGATGTTTTTGATAAGAAGGAAGCGGAGGTCCTCCCTCCACACCGGCCGTTTGACTGCCCAATTGAACTTGTTTCCGGTTCAACCCCCCCAAGGGGCAGAATCTACCCTCTGTCTCCCGCAGAGACCACCGCCATGCCCGAGTACGTCCGAGAGAACCTCGCCAAAGGCTTTATACGGAAATCCTCTTCGCCCGCGGGAGCCGGGTTCTTCTTCGTCAAAAAGAAGGACGGAACTCTATGGCCATGCATTGACTATAGGGGCTTGAATGAGATTACCATCAAGAACAGGTACCCTCTTCCACTCATTCCGGAACTGTTTGACCGTCTCAGAGGGGCTCGGGTCTTTACCAAGCTGGACCTCAGAGGAGCCTACAATCTGGTCCGTATCCGTGCAGGTGACGAGTGGAAGACCGCTTTCAACACTCGAGATGGCCATTACGAGTACCTGGTCATGCCCTTCGGTCTTTGCAATGCTCCTGCAGTCTTTCAAGAGTTCGTCAATGAGATCTTCCGGGATCTCTTGTACTCCTGTGTGGTCGTGTACTTAGACGACATCCTCGTCTTCTCGCCGGACCTCTCCTCCCATAGAAAGTGTGTCCGCCTGGTGCTTCAGCGCCTTTGGGAGAACCGTCTGTATGCGAAGATCGAGAAATGTCTCTTCGAACAGACCTCTCTGCCATTCCTGGGTTACATTATCTCCGACGCTGGTCTATGGATGGATCCCGAGAAGTTGTCTGCCATCCTCAAATGGCCTCGCCCCGTCGGATTGAAGGCGATACAATGATTCCTCGGGTTCGCCAACTATTACCGGCAATTTGTCTCCCACTTCTCCGCGATCACAAGACCCATTTCTGTGCTCACCCGTAAAGGATCTACTTCCAAGGATTGGTCTCCTGAGGCAGAGGAGGCCTTTCTGAACCTAAAACGGGCTTTCTCCACGGCTCCGGTCCTTCATCGCCCTGAGAGCGATCGACCTTTTGTACTCGAGGTGGACGCTTCCTCGACTGGTGCCGGGGCGGTGCTGTCCCAGAGAACCGCCTCCGGTCGCCTGCACCCTTGTGGCTTCTTCTCGAAGGCCTTTTCTCCATCCGAGTGTAACTGCTCGATCGGTGACTGGGAACTTTTGGCCATCAAGTTGGCCTTGGAGGAATGGCGCCACCTCCTGGAAGGAGCCGTCCATCCTTTTGTCATCTTCTCGGACCACAAGAATCTGGCCTATCTCCAGTCTGCCCAGAGACTAAACCCTCGCCAGGCCAGATGGTCTTTATTTTTTGCCCGATTTGATTTCGAGCTCCGATTCCGTCCTGGCAACAAGAATTCCAAAGCCAACGCCCTGTCCAGGGTCTTCCAACCACACGAATCCACGGAGGAACTGTCGCATATCATTGATCCCACTAGAATCATCACCGTGGCTCCAGTGAACTGGCTTACTCCTCCACCTGGCAGGAAGCTTGTGCCAGAGAATCTCAAGCAAAAGGTTCTTCTAAGGGGGCACTCCTCCTAACTGGCCGGCCATGCCAGAACTAAGAAGACCCTTGACCTTATCAAACGTCACTACTGGTGGCCCTCACTTCGCCAAGATGTACTCGACTTTGTGGCTTCTTGTCCATCCTGTGCAAAAAACAAGGTGCCACGGAGATCTCCGTCCGGCTTGTTGCTTCCGTTGCCTGTCCCTACGGTTCCTTGGGAGAACATTGCCATGGATTTCATCACCGACCTACCCTGCTCTGCGGGCTGCTCAGTCATTCTGGTGGTGGTGGATCGTTTTTCCAAGATGGCTCACTTCATCCCTCTGCCCGGTCTTCCCTCAGCGCCAGAGCTGGCCAAAATCTTCATTCATCAAGTCTTCAGGCTTCATGGACTACCTCGACGCATTCTGTCTGACCGAGGGGTTCAGTTTACCTCCAAGTTCTGGCGTTCGCTTTGTAAGCTCATGAACGTTTCCCTCGACTTCTCCTCGGCCTACCATCCACAGTCCAACGGACAAGTAGAGCGTACCAACCAGACGCTTACGGGATACTTACGTCACTTCTCTAACGCCCACCAGAACGATTGGGTCAACTTATTCCCCTGGGCAGAGTTCGCTTATAACAACCATGCTGGTGAGTCTTCGGCCAAGTCTCCGTTTTTCATTGTTTTTGGCAGACATCCCGATGTTACTGTCGTCCTACTCCAGTCCTGCCTTGTGTTCCTGCCGTCCTACTCCAGTCCTGCCTTTGGTGTTCCTGTTGTCCTACTCCAGTCCTGCCTTGTGTTCCTGCCGTCCTACTCCAGTCCTGCCTTCAGTGTTCCTGCCGTCCTACTCCAGTCCTGCCTTCAGTGTTCCTGCCGTCCTACTCCAGTCCTGCCTTCAGTGTTCCTGCCGTCCTACTCCAGTCCTGCCTTCAGTGCTCCTGCCGTCCTACTCCAGTCCTGCCTTCAGTGCTCCTGCCGTCCTACTCCAGTCCTGCCTTCAGTGCTCTTGCCGTCCTACTCCAGTCTCAGTCTTACTCCGGTCCATCCAGAGCCGCCCCTCTCGGTACTGGCTACCTTGGTACTCGAACCCCTGGGCCTGCTCCTAACGGTCCCTGTATAGGGGTCGGTTCCACCTGGCAGCTCGCCCGGGGTCCCTCGGTGCCACAGTCCAGAGGGTCCACTCTCGGAGTTTCCCGCTCCAGACCACCCGCGCTAACAGGGGCAACACAAGGAGTCTATTGCACAGATATTATGCACTTCAATGTACTATGGCTATATAGGATGCAATATGGTTGTAAAAAGAATTAATAAGCCACAAAAAATAAGAAAATTGATATACTGATATTATACATAATCATAAAGTGCAAATAGTGAAAAAATCATTCATAAAAAGCACAAATTTGTAAAGACCAATCTATATATAAAAAGTGCAATGTCCAGAAATTCACAGACAGTGGGCTTAGGCACAAGTTTGTAAAGACCAATACATATATAGAGTGCAATATGCACGAATTCATAGACAGTGGGCTTAGGCCCACAACCGTAAAAATGTATATCACTAATTCAACAAATGACTAGTGTAGATAGCCATGTGGGCAGAGATAAATATATGTCACAACAGATATCCATTTAAATAAAAATGCTCAGTGGCAGGTTCTAAATAGAGGTGCCAATGACAATTAGTCATATATGCGGCTGCAAGTAAACTGTATTGAAAAGAACATATACATGTGCCAAAAAATTGCACTCAATCAATATCTTATGCCAATGTGCGATAGATCCCCAGGATGCGCCCGTCCCCGACGCGCGTTTCGACGTCTGCCTTCGTCAGTTTTTTTTTCGTTGTGATATGATTTGATATCCGATTTGTCCTTATTTGTCTTATATTGTCCATTTGTGCTTTGATAAGGCTTATTATATAATTTTTAACACCATTTATAATTTTCCTTAAACATGCAACTTTGACCTTGGTATTTTGTTGAACCATATACATTTGGATCTCATGAACCAACAACTCCCAATATGTATTAAACAATGATAATGAGATGCTGGGAGTGGTTGTTATCAGTCATTATCAGACTGCGGACCATGCAGGAACCACAATACTGATGAAACGCAGGCATATGTAAATGTTTACATCCAGGTACCTAATAGGTGACATCTTCTCTGATTGAGTGGTTTCTTTCTTCTTATTTCCATCTTGACCAGATGCCATGATGACTTTTCACATCCACAGCTGTTCTCTGCAGACTTCTCTCTTCTCCAATCTTCTGGAGCACATCCCCACATGGTGACCTTAAAAGTCAAAGTGTTACTAGATTGCCTTCTGCACAAAGATATCTGTCCATACTATGCCCTAAATAAGCCTCCTATGGTGTATGGCCTCTACACTGTCTGCCTTACTAATCCACAACCACATTACTGTGTGCCATTATCAGCTATAACTGCTACAATGTCATTTTTTCTTCTCCAGCCAGATGGCGTCGCCGTCAGGATATGTGCACACGATGCATATTTGCTGCGGATCCGCCGCGGATGTTTCCGCGTAGAAACGCTGCAGATCCGCACTGTGATTGACAGTACAATGTAAATCAATGGGGAAAAAAAATTCTGTGCAGATGGTGCAGAAAAATCAGTGCGAATTTGCTGCGGGTTTATAAGAAGTGCATGTCACTTCTTTTCTGCGGTTTTGCTGCAGTTTTCCACTTGCTCCATTCTACAAAACCGCAGGTGGAAAACCGCAGTGGAAAACCGCACAAAAACCGCAAAAAAAAGGAAGAAATCCGCAGGAAAAATGCAGGTCATTAAATCCGCGGGAGGATCCGCACCGTGTGCACATGGCCTCACCTGCACAACAGCAGCTATTGGATCTCTATACAAACCGATATCTGCTGCTGCGCAGGCTCCCCGGCGCCATTTTCAAAATGACTTTCTTTTTTTTCCCTCGCTCAAGTAAATCTGCAAAAGGCATTCAGTGCACAGTAACCATGCGATTATGATGAAGCGCATTTATCATGCAAACTGCGGGGCAGGGCAGTGAGAGATCAGTGGGGGGGTCAGTAGTCTGCATTATGAATATCTCATCGGAGCACCACATACATGAACCCCGTCCTAGGGCACGAGAATCTCAATATGAAGCTGAAAATAAAGATTAAGAAACAGCCACAAGACGGCTTTCATCAACCAAGGCATCATTTTATTCAGTATAACAGCACCGACCTGACATTGTGTGTAGGTCACTATGCACAATCCTGCTGACAGGTTCCCTTTAAGTAGGCGGCTTTATATCACAAGAGTGGATTTCGTTAGGAAATGGATAAGGCAAAAATGGAGCATTACAGAACAGAAGAAATTACTAGAGAGAGTGATAAAATATGACGGTGTGGTTTTGCTCCTCTCAGAATTTTGAAAATTGTGTGAACAATTGGAAAAAAAATGTGGAGAGCATTAAACCTCGGGGGAGAGATAATCAACAGCTTAAACATCAGTGAGTTTTTTATTTTTATATATTTGCTTATGTGGGTTTTTTTATTATTTTTTTCTGAACAATTAGAAAAAGGTTGGGAGTGAAGGAATTAGGCCGGGGTCTCACTCGCGAGTGCAATGCAAGAAAAGTGTGCGAGTCTCTCGCCTCAATCCCCGGCACTGCCACCGGTGGCTCGGAGCAGAGCGTTCAACTGCAAAGAAATACATGCAGCCGCACACTCCGGTCCTGAGTGCCAGCGGTAGTGCCAAGTATTGAGGCCAGAGACTCTCGTGAGTTTCTCGCATTGCACTCACAAGTGTGACCCGGCCTTAGGAAGATTGTTGTTTTTATCGGATTTCCTCTTTTTGTATCTCTACAGTATGTTTTGTACAATAAAGTTGTAAAATTCAAAAAATGAGCAAACAATTACAGGGTTCTAATGATGTCACAATGGGCTGGAGGCTATAGAATGCCCCGTCACCCAGGGTTCCGTTGAGGGTTTTAGTAGGCGTTTGTGGAGAGAGGAGTGTTGTGAGCGACTTGTGCAAATATGATGCCAAGAAAGCGATTTAAGAGTATTATAGTTCTCTGTGCTACCGAGGACAGCAGCGATGATGACGATTTACATCAGGTGAGTATCACTTTATATTCTTAAATAAATAAAAAATATTTGGGATAAAAGTTCAAGAAAAGATGGTGGGACAGAAAATAGCGCTCCAAGTAGATGAGGCAATAACTCGGATCATGATTGCAGAGTGAAGACTGCGTCACTTGTAATATTTGTGACAATATGTCCATGTACTGGATACATAACATTGTATGAAGACACATAAATGTCACCACCGCCCCTATCCATAGCCTAACCATAAGTGTCCCATACCCCCGCTATACTCTGTACGTGGAATAAGCACAGTGGAGACCACACTCATATCGCTGCCCACCTGTAATCAGTGGAATATGGGGTGAGACTATAGATTGGAGATGTTCATGGTTATAGATTCTATCTGACATATTTGCCATTTTTTCAGTCTCATCGAAGAAAGAGGCCAATACCGAGGTCTCCAGGCCAAGATAACACCACTGGCTTCAATTCGGGCCCGACTCCGAGTTTACCAGGTACTGTAACCCTAATCTAGTGAAGTCTCTGAGGTATTAATAAGCCATTGTAGTCACCGGGTGCAGATCACCTGCACATTGTGGTCAGGGCTTGGATTTATCGTTATTAGTCGTCTATGGTAGAGTTTATAGCAAACATTTCTGTTCAGCATTTGGTCAGGAATATTCATGCAGGCGTTATAAAGTCAGGCAGAAATGGGATTTGGGGATTGCTTCTCATGGTGGCCATGTACAGGGCAGATTACTGGAGCTGAAGGTGATTGTTTTGCCCCATGTACCTATAGGGAAACACTGGATAATTTATTAGGATTTATTTCTTTTGATATTGAGCCTTGGACGTTGCTATTACAATATTCTAATAAGAGAGTTATATTGTGTTTCCCCCACAGATCTGAGTTTACCACCAACAGATCATGGTCCGGACAGTACCACCTGGTAAGACACGTTTCCTCCATTACTAAGTACAAGATGGGGATTAATGATTAATGGTGGCTCATTACCTGTTACATTTATTCCACAGCTCCGATGACATCATTATTGATGATGATGATGATTCCAATAGAGCAGCAACTTCCATGTATAATAGTAAGTTATCATTTCTAGACACAATCCAGGGTTATGTTATTGTAGAGGTAACAATGACTTTTCTGTACTGTCACAGGTCAGTTTCCAAATCTAACAATTACAAGGGCGCTGATCAGGAGTTGGAACAGCGAGCCACCTGGGAAATGTGCTGTAAATGCCAGTGTCAGAGAATGACAGCAGCATTTAACAGGTGAACAGAAGCAGGCAGAGCTCCAATCCACTCTCGGCTGTCAGAGGCAGATGATGGCTGAATGACACAACCATCATCTGCCATGAAAGAGGCGGGCTCAACTCCTTAGCCATCTCCAATCATTCTCTACTGATGAGCATCGTACATGGTTGCTAAGGTGTTAAATTACAGATACCTTACAGAGGTAATCCTATTTTACGCATGCTTGATTGGTGTGGATCCTGTGTCTCGGATATTTCCATATTGGGAGAGCAAGTCACCGCCATGTTGACTTATGGCCATTGTTATCCTTAGAGAATTTATTACAGATGTGCAGTACATTTGCTTGTGTCTTTTTGGAAACCCAATAGACATCAATGGAGAAATCCCTGCACCAAGGAATCCCACATCTCCATTAAAACCATGGAGGCTACCATGAATCAGCAAATGAGGTGAAAATGGAACCCTACCATTTGAGGCTCCACCCTCCGGCCATTGAGGACATGTTCACTTCTGATCTTGTACAGAGCACATACAACATTACTAAGGATATATTACCTGAGCAACAGGTGGGATAGACATCTGAGAAAGTTTATGGACCCTGATGTTGCTGAACCCCATTATAATGTCAGATCCTGATCTGAAGGGAAGATCCTGTGGATTTCTGGTGGTCTGGTCAGCTATGTCTTCTGCTCTGGTCGGATCCCATATTCATAGTCTTATTAGTCCTCTGCACTCTATATTTATAGACCCCTCTCTAGTACGGGCTGCATACTAACACGTCTGATTTGAGCCTTATAAAAAGTATTTTCACTCTTCCATATTTCTGTACAGATCATTTACCATCTGACAGTGAGGAGAGCTCCGCTACAGAGGAGAGGTAAGTTAGATCCATCTACCTCTATATAAAGCCATGAACTAGGCGAGATGTTTCCTGTGGATTTATATATGATTCTTATCTTTGCCAGGACACCACGATGTAACATCCCCGGCTGTTTCCTGGAAGAAATTATTTCTCCTACTTCCATCTATGTTACCCACTTCCAGGAAAATAAGGAGGAGCTGGTGGAGCGACTGTACAACTTGTACAACCGGACAGTCTTCGATAATAAGGTATCACATCTTGTCATGGGTTTCTGGGTGATACATGACTTCTCTATTATCTCCCCCTTTAAACAATCAATTCCAAGAAAAATGGCTCTAACTTTCTGAAAGGCAGATTCCTAACCCCATTGTCATGTTTCTGTAACATAGCTATTGAATATCTCAGGTAAATCTCACTTAGTTTGGTGAATGCCGTCACCCTCTTCCCATCTGTGGGACGAGAGGAAACCTTAGATGATCCACCATGCAGAGACAAAAAGATTAGTATTTTTTGGCTTGACGTTCAAAGGATTTTCACATTTATTTATAAGAAACATTTAGTTGATATTTGGACATTTTAGAATAAGGTTATTTTTGTTCTCACATCTTGGACTTCTCGGTAGACCCCGCGCCCCATACAAGTAGACCAGTGCTGTAAATGACATATGAGAGTTTGGGACTTTGTAAGATTGGGGGTCAAAGAGTTTACAGATGTAATGGAATTTGTTTTCTTTATTTTAGCTCCCTTTGAAAATGGACATTTTGTGGAGCAAGAGGCTGACAGCATCCGCCGGCCAATGCTGGAATAAGCTGCAGGACAACCACCGTTTCTCATATATTGAGCTTTCTGAAAAAGTCTGCGATTCTGCCGGTAGGTTTCACATCACATCCATCCTACAGCTTCATAAGACAACCTGTATACAGGGCAAAAAAACTGCTACTTGTTATGCAGAACATCTTACAAACTCATTGTACATACTGTCATAAGAAAAACTAAGTACACCCTCTTTGAATTCTAGTATTTTACATATCAGGAGAAAATAAAAAAAAAGTATCAGCTCCATAGAAAGTCCTAAAAGTAGGGAAATACAATCTCAAAAACCAACGTGAAAAAAAAATATATTGCATCATTATTTATTTAACAAAAAGTAGGCCAAAAGGCAACAACGGTGTGTGATAAAGTACACCGTCGATGCAACTTCAAGTTACTGCTGCTAAAGATGATTCTAAAAGCTATTGATTGATGGGGTGTACTCATTTTTCACTCTCTGCTTCTGCATTTTGAAGTAGGTTTCGGTAAATAAATAACGGCACGGTTGACTTGTCACGTGTTGTTCATCTCATGATGTATTTTGTATTTTGTCCTGCTATGTAAAACCAAATAGTTCAATCAGGGTGTACTCAGATTTTGTCATAACTGTATAACCTCTTGTTTTAGAGCGAGTACGATCCACACTTGCGCATGAGATGTGCCATGCCGCCTCTTGGATAATCAACGGTGAACGCAAAGACCACCATGGCTTGTTATGGCAGGCTTTCACAAGAAGGGTAAACCTTATCCATCCCGAGCTGCCAAAAGTGACGGAATATCACAATTATACCATCAACTACACCTACAAGTACAAATGCCACCGGTGTGATAAAGAGTAAGTGGATTTTATGACCCATCTCCTCCGGACACACAATCACTGCGGAGAGACGTCCGTGCGGTTCTGTTGGTGGAATGCTTTCATACTTTACTACTATCAGAGCGGACTGACGTCTGGGGGGCTGTAGGGTTTAGGATGCTACGTGTTATATTTTCTGTGCTGGGCCAGTTCTTAATATATTGATTTCAATTTGTTCTTGTTAATATAATCCATGGTATTAATGAGCGTTCATTCCAGTCCAGTAACCAATATTCCTCTTATCTTTGCAGAATTGGGCGATTTAGACCAATACCTGGCAATAAACGTAAATGCCGCCGGTGCGGAGGACGAATGCGACAACTACCCAGCAGCTAAACATGTAACTATTCTTCAGAATATTTAGTCTCTAATTTGGTTTCTTTAAAATGTAAAGTTGAGACACTTTTATATATTTTCCCCTGAGTAGCGAGACAATGAATATCTGTGTTCATCACCAGCAATTAGCGGTAAAGATCCAGAATCCGTCCTCATAGGTTCCAGATAAACCCCGGTTACATTTCCCATAACTTGCTGGCTATGGAATGATTGACCATTCCCAGCAATTATCTACAATGCTCTGGAAAACCTTCTATGAGTTTACGCTTTGTTGGATGTAATTATTTTCTTTCTATTTTCAGGTTCATTATTGGAACAGTGAGATTCCTCTAAATATTGTCATCTCATCCCCCTGTGATGGAGGTAAGAACGAATCTTCCATTATTGTCAACAATCAATAATAAAAGTGAATTTTACAATATTGAGAATCTGGAGTCTCTAATTTAGTCTTTTATTGAGTTTTATCATTTAAAGGTTAAATACTTTTATATATTTTGCCTTTTTCCACCACCGTGTAGGGAGACAATCAGTTTACGTCTTCATCACAAGCAGCGAACAGCAAACATTCAGAATCCACCTCTTCTGATGGACACAAAGCTTCTGACGGGCGTTTTCCAGGTAAATATTTCGGTGGTTTTCCTCCAATCATTCCTGTTTTCAAGAAGTGCAACAGCGAGGACAGTGTAAGCAAGGTGTCATAACAGAAGAAATGCAATATCGGTTTTATTACTGCATTTATTTCTTCTAATTATTATTTTTTCTTGCTGCACAATTTTTAAATTCTGTCTGAGAAAGGAAGGAAATGATGAAAGTTATCAGCCTACTGCTGCGGAGGAATCTCCAACACCCAGTCTGACGGGCGAGATGAGCCCCTCTGACATGGCATGCCGTATAGATCTATTGTGAGTGCTCTCACCATAGCCGTATGGCTCATGTCGCATTTATCTCACATTACACTATTATTGGCAGCTTCCTATTTCCAATCTCCACATTGGCCTTCTTTGTAGACAATATATAATGCGATATTTCAGGTCTATTTCACCTTCAGCTGATGACCAGGAATACAATGCTGAAGTTCCTTCTCGGAGTTTGATTCTTTTGATCACCAGTACCTTTTGTCAAGTTTTTTATAAACATCTTTTAATTGTTTTCAGGTTAATGAGAAAGGCGACTTATCGCTTCTACACAGGCATGACACATCGTGGAAGAAAACGGTCAATTCCGGCCCCGACCTGCGCTGAGAACAGTTTCCAAGACCTGGAGAATCTCTACAAGTGCTTTATAATCAGAGCTGCCCAGCAATGGATATGGCGCTGGACATTTGAACTTCAATAGTCATCAATTGCTTTTTTTTTCTAATTTTTCTGAGTTAGATATAAATACCATTAAAAAATGAATATATTAATTCTTTCTAGTTTGGGATTTTTGTTCTGCAAAACGATGGCTGTTGATAAACATATTACAATCAATGTTGTCTACTTGTGATATTCAGCCATAATCCGCCTCGCACAATCGAGAGGAGCGGAGCTTTGTCTGCTGCTGTTAAACTGTTAAATGCAGCTGTCAATCTGTGAGAGTTGCATTTCACCCCTTAACGTCTAATGACGGACACAGTCCATCATGGCTGGGTGTCAGTTTCCGCACCAGGACGGACAGTGTCCGTCATGCATGTAAAGTGTCACTAAAACTTGCAGACACCCAGTGATAGTTCACCGCCGGCACATGTGTATGACAGCTGAGAGGCACGGAAAGAGGTGCATACACCACTAGCGTAGTTACGAGGGGGGCAGAGGGTGTTGTTGCCTCGGGCCCCTTGCTTTGAGGGGGCCCACCCAGAGCTACTGCCACTGAGTATACCACCTGAGTTGTAATCAGGGTTACCGGTTAGGGGCCCACTCAGATTTCCCCCCCCCCGAGCTGAACCCCTAGCTCCGCCTCTGGCAGGGACCCATGCTGTCAGTCCCCGCACCCAGATCGCTGTAATCGGGCAGTCAATCTGACAGACCGCTCACAGCATGACTGCGCAGGAGATGCTGAAATATCAGCCCTTCCTGCCCGATCAGAGGAGAAGCTCGGTGCTGACAGTTACTGAAAGGGCAGCAGCCACGGGACAAATGGAGGAGTACGAGGAAGAGTTAATGGGCATGCAACAGTCAGGAGATGAAGTGGATAATGATCCTCTCTCGGTTGTCTGTAATTTGGGGAAGGGGACTGAGGAAGCAAGCTTGAGTGTTAACTCGCCACCCACACAGCATGGATATGGACCTCATGGAAGAACCTGACACAGGAGCGCCTTCTTGCTGTACTATCTGCATCATCATGCCCTTATATTTAGGATTAGAAGTAGCACTGACTACTGGGTTGTCATTCTGTCAGATTCACAGTACAAGAGTAAATTTTGCCAGAGGCGTTCCCCCCTTGTAAGGGATGCGCGCATGCTGGAGTATTATATAAATACGCTTGTAGACAATCTTAAGAGTGGTTTTTCCCAAGACAGCAGTGAGGTACACAGTGTGCATCGCAGTTATAGACTTCCAACCCCGGGAATGTTGAGTTGTCAAATAGGAAACAAAATAAAACAAAAGACAAGAAAACAGCTAATTACAAAAAGTACACACCTACTCCAGAAAAGGGGCAAAACTTAAATTTTCGTTCAACCCATGAGGATGCACAGTTTTAAGTGTCCAGATAGATCTGGACTCGAGGCACGCCAATCTGGAGGACATTTTTTGCCCCTTTTCTGGAGTAGGTGTGTACTTTTTGTAATTAGCTGTTTTCTTGTCTTTTGTTTTTAACCTTCCTTTTGTTTTATCTTTTTTAGTATATACAGTGCTTAATATTGTGGATTCCGAAAGGTTTTTGTGGATACATGATGAAGTGGACCATATTCCATCATTTGGATCTTCACATTGAATAACGCCATGTGACGAATTTTACACTATGGACAATGGAGTTGGGGTTGTTATTATATGAATCCTACCGCTCATACGTCTTGGTATATTGTAGATATACCGTGAGACATGATGTTTACTAAAGTGTATTTCAACTCTATCTGGGCAATCTAATGTTCTGTATATACAGTTATACTTATATATCCATACTTATGATGGCATAAATTTTTATGTTATATTTTCTATGATTGCTCCAGGTATACCTTTGGTATTTGGATGTATATTAGGGTTATATGTGCGGGTTTGGCTTTGAGGGCATCTCTTATTTCTATTTCGCAATAACACTGGTGCTGCGGGCAAAAAATAGGAAGAGGTTATTTATTTTTATATATTTTTTATATATATATGGTTACATCAATATGCTCATTATATTTGGCTTTTGCTATTTATTTACCTTTTCCATTGCATGCAGCACCAGTGTTTTATCTATTATCTATTATTTTTTACTATTCTTGATAATATACTGGCGATCTCATCCCTCAGACCGGCTATTGCTGCCTTTTGGATATGCTGGATCTTTTGCCCCTAACTAATATGGCGCCTATCCATACATGTTTGTTATGCGCATGCCCAATCTACATTGTGTGACTTGTTGGTCCCTCCTCCCGGCCGGCGCATGGCGGCTTTGGGCGTCCGGTCATGTGGGGCCCCACGTCATCCGGACGTCACAGCTGTCCATCTACCGAGCGTGGGGGCGGGTCCACGGTTACCCGGGTAGCGCTGAATGACTTCCGTCCAATACATGGACTGGCCCTTCCGGTCACTGCACTATAAGAAGCACTGAGGTTCATTGTCTTATAGCGCCCCCTGACGAAGACTCCCGAAACGCGCGTCGGGGCGGGTACCTGGTCCTTTCACTTGTCGCTGTGCACGGGCACTTGAACTGGTAATGTAGGACAGATTTATATTTCCTTGTCATGACCCTGTGTAATCCACTTTGAGGTTATTATTGTTATATATAGTGGGCCATCTTCCCACACTACTCTTTGTGTGTTATGACCGTGTGCCATATTACATGATGATATCACTGCTACACTGAGTGGGGTTTGTTCCCACTTCACACTTTGAGTGGTTGTTATAACATCTCTGTGTTTCTTCCTTTTGTCCTTTCCATTTGGGTTATGTTTGATTGACATGTGAGGACTTCTGGTACCTTTTTTATGACAAGTTACCAACTGTTGCAATTTTTAATGGTATAGTCCCTTGCCCTGTATCCTAAATAAAGCAATTTTATTTATTGACCTGTTTGTTGTCAGGAAGTTTGTTCCTTTCTTCCTTCCCCTTGTAACTTTCATCAAGAAGAACAAGTCATGGATTTCCAATGACTTTTGCATTCCAGTCGCAGACATGGCAGACTAGGCATGGTGTCATTTTTAGTGTCATGCATTGATTTTGCTCTATTGCAGTCTGTGACACGTTTATTGTGGCTTCTGTGCCTACTGTTCCTACTGCTGCTGATGTTACAAACATTTTTTTTAAATGTGGAGACTCCAAGTTTGGTCTCCATATGGTGTGTTGCCTGTAGTGGAAGGGGTGTCACAGCACAATTATACTATTTCCACTCTGGGGAAATTGATGCCACTTTAGTGGTGTGTGACAATAATTTTTTGAAATGTGGAGACACTAAGTTGGGTCTTTATCTGGTGGGTTGCCTGTAGTGAAAGGGAGTCAGGGCCCATTATACTGTTTCTACTCTGGGAAATATAATGCAACTTTAGTGGTGTCAGAGGCGCATTATACTATTTCTAATATGGGGAAACTGATGCCATTTTAGTGGTGTGTGAGAATATTTTTTATAAATGTGGAGACTCCAAGCTGGGTCTCCCTCTGGCGTGTTGCCTGTAGTGGAATAGTTGTCAGAAGCCCATTGTACTGGTTCTACTCTGGGGAAATTGATGCCACTTTATTCGTGTGTGACAATAATTTCTTGAATGTTTGCACTCAAAGTTGGGTCTCCATCTCGTGGGTTACTTGTAGTGGAAAGGCTGTCAGAGGCCCATTGCTCTATTTCTATTTTGGGGAAATTGATACCACTTTATTGGTGTGTAGCAATTTTTTTTAAATGTTTGCACTACAAGTTGGAATTAGAGATGGTCTATTTCACCATGGATGGAAGACACCCCTTGTCAGAAAAGGAAAAGAGAAAACTAACAAAGGACACAGGCAGAGGCGCACATGAATGACAGTGGTTAGAGAGGTGTTAGTATTTTGATATTCAGGCTAAATATTGGTGAATAAACGTGAATTGTCAGCTCTGCTCATGGACCTTAAGGAAGAAGTTGTTCTTCATTTGCATTGGATCCTCAGTGAAATGTAACAAATGTTTACAGATCTCTGAAGTCAACACTTACTTTCTGACCAGAATGGTTTTCTACATTTGCATAACTTGAAGCTCACGGACCCCCCATTTAAAAGCTCCAATGGGGTTCTATACCAGGGACAGGAAATTATTCATTTGAGGAAAGCGTTTGCAAATATCCAATTACGAGAAGGAGCCACCACTCCTTCTGGGCATGAAATTCCACAAAGGCTTAGAACACGGTGGAGCAGGAGTTCCTATGTAGGGTAATGAAGTAGTTTGGGCTTGGTGAGAATTTTACTAGGTGGATCCAAGGCCGGAACAAGGTATTTTGGTGCCGTAGGCAGATGAAGCCGATGGTGCCCCCCCCCGATGAACTTTCAGTCCCTAAGTAAAGGAATGGGTCAGAGACTAAAGCGACAGGTCCCCTAACGCCCCTCTCCTTTCCTTCTGATGGGTTAAGTAGCAAGCTGTTAAGACTACTATCAATAGAATTTCTACCTTTTTCACTCAAAAATACCAGCAAAAGTAAAAAGAGTGATGTGATGTACTTTAGAGAAGTGGCTCAACAGGGAGTATTTTTTTTAAAGATAGGTATAGAATCATTCATTGTTTAAGGACCATTAAGAGAATACAAATCGCTATATTCCTCCCTGACAGCCTATATTGTAAATCTCAGACCCAGTGATGGTCATGGAAACTAATATAGCTTAACTATAATGGGGGCTGTTTGGTTTCAGTTAAGATGTCCAGCATTTGGAAGACATCATAATAGAAACTAAACAGACCCTATTATAGATATAGGGATACATATGATGATTTTACTCCCATCAGGGTAGTTCTGGTGCCGTATTTCTGTATTGATGGTGCTTCTGCTGATGTATTCATGTATGGATGGTGGTTCTAACAATGTATTTATGTAGTAATGAATGTTCTGGTGACTGATTCATAACCAGAACCATCATCAATATAAAACCAAAATCATCCTCACTACATAAATTGAACACCAGAGCTATCACTAGTACATACATACGGCACCAGAACCATCATTAGTAAATAACTATGTCATTAGAACTTCCATCAGTATATGAAAATGGCACCAGAACCACCATCAGTAGATAAATGCATCACCAGAAAGCTCATCAGTACAGGACTACATCACCAGAACCACTATCAGTACATTAATGTGTCACCAGAACCACAGCCAGTGAAATAAGTACATCAGCACCATTATCTACATAATTACGGCACCAGAACTGTAAGGAAAACACACGAGAGGAGAGATGGGGGATACGGAGCTTACACAGCCACAGCTCTCTGGCGCCCCCTTACCCTCAGGTCAGTCAGGGAACTCCACCTAGGTTATGGAGTCGCCGGAGAGGCTGCCCTGTCATTTACTGCTTATCAGGGCACTCTGCAGTGATTGCTGTATATATATCACCAGTCCCAGTCCGGGAATATATATATACAGTATATATAAAAACCTCCGGTCAGTCACTGCCAGCATCCCCCAATAACATCAGAACAGTATGCTGCCACCAGTTCCTCATTAGATATAAGCCCAGTCCGTTTAAAAGCTTATATCGGGTCAGAAACCAAACCCAGGAAGCGTATAAGTACTAGCCGAACTCACGGATGTGGGAAATCGGGTTTCCAGATAAAAGAGCAGCCCAGGATTAATTGATAGTTTAATTGCCGAAATACAGAGTAATATACAGATATTACAGCCAAAAGTACAGATAAAAGTAGGGTACAGGTATGGGGAGTGCAGTCAGCTGTATGTGTCACGTTCCTTACCACTTGTGGATAAGGGAAGTTCTGGTATCCACAGGCACCTTGTTAGCTCCTAGTCCGTCTCCACACGTGACGTGACGTGGCTTCCATGGCAGAACCAAGACAAAGGCTAAATGTGTGCAGCTAGCTTTTTAACCCCTAGCTCGCCCCTCCAATATTTGCCATTGTCCCTCTGGGTTGGACTGAATTCTGCTCCCTTGAACTCTAGCTAAAATAAATCCCAAAATCTAGGCTGAGTCATAACTTCCTAGCGGGAGGTTCAAATCAACGACTGCCATCTCAGTGCGTTCGTTGGGTCTGGAAAGATATTGAGAGTCCAAACTTGGGTCGGCTAAGTGGTTCTGGAGAGCCAGTCTCGATGCTTAGTATCTGGGGCAACTAGAAATATATGAGACAATGGTACTCTCATAATTCATCTCTAGGTGTCGGTGACGCTCAGTCTAGATCTTCCTTTGGTGTTGGCCACCTTGCACAAAAGATAGCAGGCGGTTCTAGCTCTTGCCGTCATTAACACGTGGCCTCTAATTCTCTGACCAAATGGTGAAGTTCTGTTCTTTTGGGGATTTGTGTACTTATCCCAAGAGTGGGGGGCCACTTCAGAAGTGGAGGAAGATCTCTGGACAATATATTGGGCCTGAATAGTACATCCAAAATGGAGTCTCCCTCATCCCTCACTTGGGGCTGTTTGGTTTCAGTTAATATGTCCAGCATTTGGAAGACATCATAATAGAAGCTAAACAGACCCTATTATAGATATAGGGATACATATGATGATTTTACTCCCATCATGTTAGTTCTGGTGCCATATACCTTGTGAGAATCAGGGAGGAATAGTGGATGAGGGCAGGTATATCTTGCCCAGATACCTTTCCTATGTGGCCTGGTCCGGTCAGTATCTCACCTGGTGACTAATGAATAATGGGAAGCAGATATAAAAGGAGGCCAGGTGGTGTGTTAGTAGCTCAGCCTGGGGAACACAGAGAGCCTGTCTGTGTGAGCGACACTTGTGAGTGAAAGCTGTGCTTACGGTAACGCTGGTTTGGGTGGCTGGGAGAAGCCCTCCAGTTGGTAGTTAGTACGGACCCTGTTTAGTTAGTGCCGGACAGGCAAGGAATTGTTTTATGTTTATTTTCCTGTATGTTTTGCTTTCACCTGAAATAATCCTGACCCAGCGTCAGTTATGTCCAAAACCCGGCTGTGCACCTGAGTTTCATGCTAAACCCACGTGACCTTTGACCCCAGCAAAGGTGATCCCGGAGTGTTTTATCACACCCTGTATTGATGGTGCCTCTGGTGATATATTCATGTATGGATGAAGGTTCGTATAATGTAGTGATGAATGTTCTGGAGATTGATTCGTAACCAGAACCATCATCAATATGAAACCAAAATCATCATAAGTACATAAATTGAACACTAGAGCTTTCACTAGTACATACATACGGCACCAGAACCATCATTAGTAAATAACTATGTCACTACAGCTTCTATCAGTATATGAATATGGCACCAGAAGCACCATCAGTAGATAAATGTATCACCAGAAAGATCATCAGTACAGGACTACATCACCAGAACCACTATCAGTACATTAATGCGTCACCAGAACCACAGCCAGTAAATAAATACACCAGCATCATTATCTACATAAATACGGCACCAGAATCATCACTGGTAAATAACTATGTCACTAGAGCCACTATCAGTACATGAATACAGCCCAATAGCCAGCATCAGGAGATAAAGGCATCACCAGAAACATCATCAGTACATGAATACATCACGAGAACCACAGCCAGTAAATAAATACAACATCATCATCATCATCAGTGTATGTGGACACCACCAAAACTATCACTAGTACATGAATACATCACCAGAACCACCATCAGTACTGTTGGGGTGATCTCCTAATGTGAGATCTTAGTGACTGCCTGCCCCTGACCTGATAAATATGAGCCGAATGCATGCATAGAAGACGGACATCAGACACAAGGTCAGGTGTGCTCCTCTCTTGGCCAGTGCTGTCACAGAACTGACTTTATTAGTATAAACAAAAGACCATGTAATAGGCAGGAAAAGGGCGTTGCTCAGCTTCTCCGGAGCCATTGTACCAGTCTGTATAAGGTCCGTGCTAAGTCTATTCCACATATGGTCTTCAGTGTATCCTCATCACATTCCAAGGATTCCAGGGCATAGTTCCAGCATATAGACACCACCTTGCCACACCATGTCTGAACTAGCTTATGTTAGATTAATAATTGATTTCATTAGCCGTTCTCTCCTTCACAGTACAGCAATAGGTTGTATTGTCAAGTCAGGCCCATATACCGTATATACTCGCGTATAAGCCGAGATTTTCAGACCATTTTTTTGGCTGAAAGTCCCCCTCTCGGCTTATACGCGAGTCATATATGTCAGGGGGTCGTGGGGTGGGGCGGGGGTGTCAGATCACACTGAGCCCCTCTGGCACGGTCTCTGCAGCCCCCTGCTTGTCCCACTGTCTCAGGCTCCTTCCTTCAGCGGTCATGTGGTACTGCTCATTAAAGTCATGAATATGCGCATATTTATGACTTTAATGAGCGGTACCACGTGACCGCTGAAGGAAGGAAAGGAAACCTTCAGAGAATGGGGCAGCAGAGACCACGCCAGGAGGGGGTAAGTATACCAGATATTCACCTGTCCCCATTCCAACGCTGCTCACCGCTGTCTGCCGCGTCCTCTGTTAGTGACATTCAGGCAGCAGAGGGCGTGATGACATGGTTACTGCGCGCTGTGCCCTCTGCTGCCTGAACATCACTGACGGAGGACACGGCAGACACCGGCACCTGTTCCTCAGTGAAGGAGAGGTGAGTATGTCTTTTTTTTATTTGCAGCAGCATATGGGGTATAATCTATGGAGCAGCATATGGGGGCATAATCTGGGGGCATAATCTATGGAGAATTTTATGTAGCAGCATATGGGGCATAATCTATGGAGCACCTTATGGGGCAGCATATGGGGGCATAACCTATGGAGCATCTTATGGGGCAGCATATGGCGGCATAATCTTTGGAGCAGCATATGGGGCCTATTCTATGGAGCAACTTATAGGGCAGCATATGGGGGCATAATCTATGGAGCATCTTATGGGGGCATAATCTATGGAGCATCTTATGGGGCCTATTCTATGGAGCATCTTATGGGGCCATTATTAACCTTTGTGCAGCATTATATGGGGTGTATTTTGTATGGAGCATTTTATGGGGCCATCATAAACTGTATGGATCATTATATGGGGCTCCTGATTCAATATGGATGTTCAAAAACATTTAATCTACTGATGTCTCAATTACAGTAATTTTACTTTTATTGGTATCTATGTTTATTTTTGAAATTTACCAGTAGCTGCTGCATTTTCCACCCTAGGCTTATACACGAGTCAATAAGTTTTCCCAGTTTTTTGTGGAAAGAATAGGGGGGTCAGCTTATACACGGGTCGGCTTATACACAAGTATATACGGTGCATTTGGTATTCAATTAAATTAAATGATTATTAAGAAAAAATCAAGACAATTAATGCAGGGGTGAGAATAAATTACCAAAAAGAAGGGGCAACACAAGCAGTCTATTGCACAGATATTATGCACTTCAATGTACTATGGCTACATAGGATGTAATATGGTTGTAAAAAGAATTAATAAGCCACAAAAAATAAGAAAATTGATATACTGATATTATACATAATCATAAAGTGCAAATAGTGAAAAAATAATTCATAAAAAGCACAAATCTGTAAAGACCAATCTATATATAAAAAGTGCAATGTCCAGAAATTCATAGACAGTGGGCTTAGGCACAAGTTTGTAAAGACCAATACATATATAGAGTGCAATATGCACGAATTCATAGACAGTGGGCTTAGGCCCACAACCGCATAAATGTATATCACTAATTCAACAAATGACTAGTGTAGATAGCCATGTGGGCAGAGATAAATATATGTCACAACAGATATCCATTTAAATAAAAATGCTCAGTGGCAGGTTCTAAATAGAGGTGCCAATGACAATTAGTCATATATGCGGCTGCAAGTAAACTGTATTGAAAAGAACATATACATGTGCCAAAAAATTGCACTCAATCAATATCTTATGCCAATGTGCAATAGATCCCCAGGATGCGCCAGTCCCCGACGCGCGTTTCGGAGTCTGTCTTCGTCAGTTTTTTTTTCGTTGTGATATGATTTGATATCCGATTTGTCCTTATTTGTCTTATATTGTCCATTTGTGCTTTGATAAGGCTTATTATATAATTTTTAACACCATTTATAATTTTCCTTAAACATGCAACTTTGACCTTGGTATTTTGTTGAACCATATACATTTGGATCTCATGAACCAACAACTCCCAATATGTATTAAACAATGATAAGGAGATGCTGGGAGTGGTTGTTATCAGTCATTATCAGACTGCGGACCATGCAGGAACCACAATACTGATGAAACGCAGGCATATGTAAATGTTTACATCCAGGTACCTAATAGGTGACATCTTCTCTGATTGAGTGGTTTCTTCTTATTTCCATCTTGACCAGATGCCATGATGACTTTTCACATCCACAGCTGTTCTCTGCAGACTTCTCTCTTCTCCAATCTTCTGGAGCACATCCCCACATGGTGACCTTAAAAGTCAAAGTGTTACTAGATTGCCTTCTGCACAAAGATATCTGTCCATACTATGCCCTAAATAAGCCTCCTATGGTGTATGGCCTCTACACTGTCTGCCTTACTAATCCACAACCACTTTACTGTGTGCCATTATCAGTAATAACTGCTACAATGTCATTTTTTCTTCTCCAGCCAGATGGCGTCGCCGTCAGGATATGTGCACACGATGCATATTTGCTGCGGATCCGCCGCGGATTTTTCCGCGCAGAAACGCTGGAGATCCGCACTGTGATTGACAGTACAATGTAAATCAATGGGGAAAAAAAATTCTGTGCAGATGGTGCAGAAAAATCAGTGCGAATTTGCATGTCACTTCTTTTCTGCGGTTTTGCTGCAGTTTTCCACCTGCTCCATTCTACAAAACCGCAGGTGGAAAACCGCAGTGGAAAACCGCGCAAAAACCGCAAAAAAAAGGAAGAAATCCGCAGGAAAAATGCAGGTCATTAAATCCGCGGGAGGATCCGCACCGTGTGCACATGGCCTCACCTGCACAACAGCAGCTATTGGATCTCTATACAAACCGATATCTGCTGCTGCGCAGGCTCCCCGGCGCCATTCTCAAAATGACTTTCTTTTTTTTCCCTCGCTCAAGTAAATCTGCAAAAGGCATTCAGTGCACAGTAACCATGCGACTATGATGAAGCGCATTTATCATGCAAACTGCAGGGCAGGGCAGTGATAGATCAGTGGGGGGTCAGTAGTCTGCATTATGAATATCTCATCGGAGCACCACATACATGAACCCCGTCCTAGGGCACGAGAATCTCAATAATATGAAACTGAAAATAAAGATTAAGAAACAGCCACAAGACGGCTTTCATCAACCAAGGCATCATTTTATTCAGTATAACAGCACCGACCTGACATTGTGTGTAGGTCACTATGCACAATCCTGCTGACAGGTTCCCTTTAAGTAGGCGGCTTTATATCACAAGAGTGGATTTCGTTAGGAAATGGATAAGGCAAAAATGGAGCATTACATAACAGAAGAAATTAGTAAAGAGAGTGATAAAATATGACGGTGTGGTTTTGCTCCTCTCAGAATTTTGAAAATTGTGTGAACAATTGGAAAAAAAATGTGGAGAGCATTAAACCTCGGGAGAGATAATCAACAGCTTAAACATCAGTGAGTTTTTTATTTTTATATATTTGCTTATGTGGGTTTTTTTATTATTTTTTTCTGAACAATTAGAAAAAGGTTGGGAGTGAAGGAATTAGGCCGGGGTCTCACTCGCGAGTGCAATGCAAGAAAAGTGTGCGAGTCTCTCGCCTCAATCCCCGGCACTGCCACCGGTGGCTCGGAGCAACTGCAAAGAAATACATGCAGCCGCACACTCCGGTCCCGAGTGCCAGTGGTAGTGCCAAGTATTGAGGCCAGAGACTCTCGTGAGTGTCTCGCATTGCACTCGCGAGTGAGACCCCGGCCTTAGGAAGATTGTTGTTTTTATCTGATTTCCTCTTTTTGTATCTGTACAGTATGTTTTGTACAATAAAGTTGTAAAATTCAAAAAAATGAGCAAACAATTGCAGCATTCTAATGATGTCACAATGGGCTGGAGGCTATAGAATGCCCCGTCACCCAGGGTTCCGTTGAGGGTTTTAGTAGGCGTTTGTGGAGAGAAGAGTGTTGTGAGCGACTTGCGCAAATATGATGCCAAGAAAGCGATTTAAGAGTATTATAGTTCTCTGTGATACCGAGGACAGCAGCGATGATGACGATTTACATCAGGTGAGTATCATTTTATATTCTTAAATAAAAAATATTTGGGATAAAAGTTCAAGAAAAGATGGTGGGACAGAAAATAGCGCTCCAAGTAGATGAGGTGATAACTCGGATCATGATTGCAGAGTAAAGACTGCGTCACTTGTAATATTTGTGACAATATGTCCATGTACTGGATACATAACATTGTATGAAGACACATAAATGTCACCACCGCCCCTATCCATAGCCTAACCATAAGTGTCCCATACCCCCGCTATACTCTGTACGTGGAATAAGCACAGTGGAGACCACACTCATATCGCTGCCCACCTGTAATCAGTGGAATATGGGGTAAGATTATAGATTGGAGATGTTCATGGTTATAGATTCTATCTGACATGTTTGCCATTTTTTCAGTCTCATCGAAGAAAGAGGCCAATACCGAGGTCTCCAGGCCAAGATAACACCACTGGCTTCAATTCGGGCCCGACTCCGAGTTTACCAGGTACTGTAACCCTAATCTAGTGAAGTCTCTGAGGTATTAATAAGCCATTGTAGTCACCGGGTGCAGATCACCTGCACATTGTGGTCAGGGCTTGGATTTATCTTTATTATTCGTCTATGGTAGAGTTTATAGCAAACATTTCTGTTCAGCATTTGGTCAGGAATATTCATGCAGGCGTTATAAAGTCAGCCAGAAATGGGATTTGGGGATTGCTTCTCATGGTGTCCATGTACAGGGCAGATTACTGGAGCTGAAGGTGATTGTTTTGCCCCATGTACCTATAGGGAAACACTGGATAATTTATTAGGATTTATTTCTTTTGATATTGAGCCTCGGTCGTTGCTATTACAATATTCTAATAAGAGAGTTATATTGTGTTTCCCCCACAGATCTGAGTTTACCACCAACAGATCATGGTCCAGACAGTACCACCTGGTGAGACACGTTTCCTCCATTACTAAGTACAAGATGGGGATTAATGATTAATGATGGCTCATTACCTGTTACATTTATTCCACAGCTCCGATGACATCATTATTGATGATGATGATGATTCCAATAGAGCAGCAACTTCCATGTATAATAGTAAGTTATCATTTCTAGACACAATCCAGGGTTATGTTATTGTAGAGGTAACAATGACTTTTCTGTACTGTCACAGGTCAGTTTCCAAATCTAACAATTACAAGGGCGCTGATCAGGAGTTGGAACAGCGAGCCACCTGGGAAATGTGCTGTAAATGCCAGTGTCAGAGAATGACAGCAGCATTTAACAGGTGAACAGAAGCAGACAGAGCTCCAATCCACTCTCGGCTGTCAGAGGCAGATGATGGCTGAATGACACAACCATCATCTGCCATGAAAGAGGCGGGCTCAACTCCTTAGCCCTCTCCATTCATTCTCTACTGATGAGCGTCGTACATGGTTGTTAAGGGGTTAAATTACAGATACCTTACAGAGGTAATCCTATTTTACGCATGCTTGATTGGTGTGGATCCTGTGTCTCGGATATTTCCATATTGGGAGAGCAAGTCACCGCCATGTTGACTTATGGCCATTGTTATCCTTAGAGAATTTATTACAGATGTGCAGTACATTTACTTGTGTCTTTTTGGAAACCCAATAGACATCAATGGAGAAATCCCTGCACCAAGGAATCCCACATCTCCATTAAAACCATGGAGGCTACCATGAATCAGCAAATGAGGTGAAAATGGACCCCTACCATTTGAGGCTCCACCCTCCGGCCATTGAGGACATGTTCACTTCTGATCTTGTACTGAGCACATACAACATTACTAAGGATATATTACCTGAGTAACAGGTGGGATAGACATCTGAGAAAGTTTATGGGCCCTGATGTTGCTGAACCCCATTATAATGTCAGATCCTGATCTGAAGGGAAGATCCTGTGGATTTCTGGTGGTCTGGTCAGCTATGTCTTCTGCTCTGGTCGGATCCCATATTCATAGTCTTATTAGTCCTCTACACTCTATATTTATAGACCCCTCTCTAGTACGGGCTGCATACTAACATGTCTGATTTGAGCCTTATAAAAAGTATTTTCACGCTTCCATATTTCTGTACAGATCATTTACCATCTGACAGCGAGGAGAGCTCCGCTACAGAGGAGAGGTAAGTTAGATCCATCTACCTCTATATAAAGCCATGAACTAGGCGAGATGTTTCCTGTGGATTTATATATGATTCTTATCTTTGCCAGGACACCACGATGTAACATCCCCGGCTGTTTCCTGGAAGAAATTATTTCTCCTACTTCCATCTATGTTACCCACTTCCAGGAAAATAAGGAGGAGCTGGTGGAGCGACTGTACAACTTGTACAACCGGACAGTCTTCGATAATAAGGTATCACATCTTGTCATGGGTTCCTGGGTGATACATGACTTCTCTATTATCTCCCCCTTTAGACAATCAATTCCAAGAAAAATGGCTCTAACTTTCTGAAAGGCAGATTCCTAACCCCATTGTCATGTTTCTGTAATATAGCTATTGAATATCTCAGGTAAATCTCACTTAGTTTGGTGAATGCCGTCACCCTCTTCCCATCTGTGGGACGAGAGGAAACCTTAGATGATCCACCATGCAGAGACAAAAAGATTAGTATTTTTTGGCTTGAAGTTCAAAGGATTTTTACATTTATTTATAAAAAACATTTAGTTGATATTTGGACATTTTAGAATAAGGTTATTTTTATTTTTGTTCTCACATCTTGGACTTCTCGGTAGACCCCGCGCCCCATACAAGTAGACCAGTGCTGTAAATCACATATGAGAGTTGGGGACTTTGTAAGATTGGGGGTCAAAGAGTTTACAGATGTAATGGAATTTGTTTTCTTTATTTTAGCTCCCTTTGAAAATGGACATTTTGTGGAGCAAGAGGCTGACAGCATCCGCCGGCCAATGCTGTAATAGGCTGCAGAACAACCGCCGCTTCTCATATATTGAGCTTTCTGAAAAAGTCTGCGATTCTGCCGGTAGGTTTCACATCACATCCATCCTACAGCTTCATAAGACAACCTGCATACAGGGCAAAAAAACTGCTACTTGTTATGCAGAACATCTTAGAAACTCATTGTACATACTGTCATAAGAAAAACTAAGTACACCCTCTTTGAATTCTAGTATTTTACATATCAGGAGAAAATAAAAAAAGTATCAGCTCCATAGAAAGTCCTAAAAGTAGGGAAATACAATCTCAGAAAACAACGTGAAAAAAAATATATTGCATCATTATTTATTTAGCAAAAAGTAGGCCAAAAGGCAACAACGGCGTGTGATAAAGTACACCGTCGATGCAACTTCAAGTTATTGCTGCTAAAGATGATTCTAAAAGCTATTGATTGATGGGGTGTACTTATTTTTCACTCTCTGCTTCTGCATTTTGAAGTAGGTTTCGGTAAATAAATAACGGCACGGTTGACTTGTCACGTGTTGTTCATCTCATGATGTATTTTGTATTTTGTCCTGCTATGTAAAACCAAATAGTTCAATCAGGGTGTACTCAGATTTTGTCATAACTGTATAACCTCTTGTTTTAGAGCGAGTACGATCCACACTTGCGCATGAGATGTGCCATGCCGCCTCTTGGATAATCAACGGTGAACGCAAAGACCACCATGGCTTGTTATGGCAGGCTTTCACAAGAAGGGTAAACCTTATCCATCCCGAGCTGCCAAAAGTGACGGAATATCACAATTATACCATCAACTACACCTACAAGTACAAATGCCATCGATGTGATAAAGAGTAAGTGGATTTTATGACCCATCTCCTCCGGACACACAATCACTGGGGAGAGACGTCCGTGCGGTTCTGTTGGTGGAATGCTTTCATACTTTACTACTATCAGAGCGGACTGACGTCTGGGGGGCGGTAGGGTTTAGGATGTTACGTGTTATATTTTCTGTGCTGGGCCAGTTCTTAATATATTGATTTCAATTTGTTCTTGTTAATATAATCCATGGTATTAATGAACGTTCATTCCAGTCCAGTAACCAATATTCCTCTTATCTTTGCAGAATTGGGCGATTTAGACCAATAGCTGGCAATAAACGTAAATGCCGCCGGTGCGGAGGACAAATGCGTCAACTACCCAGCAGCTAAACATGTAACTATTCTTCAGAATATTTAGTCTCTAATTTGGTTTCTTTAAAATGTAAAGTTGAGACACTTTTATATATTTTCCCCTGAGTAGCGAGACAATGAATATCTGTGTTCATCACCAGCAATTAGCGGTAAAGATCCAGAATCCGTCCTCATAGGTTCCAGGTAAGCCCCGGTTACATTTCCCATAACTTGCTGGCTATGGAATGATTGACCATTCCCAGCAATTATCTACAATGCTCTGGAAAACCTTCTATGAGTTTACGCTTTGTTGGATGTAATTATTTTCTTTCTATTTTCAGGTTCATTATTGGAACAGTGAGATTCCTCTAAATATTGTCATCTCATCCACCTGTGATGGAGGTAAGAACGAATCTTCCATTATTGTCAGCAATCAATAATAAAAGCGAATTTTACAATATTGAGAATCTGGAGTCTCTAATTTAGTCTTTTATTGAGTTTTATCATTTAAAGATTAAATACTTTTATATATTTTGCCTTTTTCCACCACCGTGTAGGGAGACAATCAGTTTACGTCTTCATCACAAGCAGCGAACAGCAAACATTCAGAATCCACCTCTTCTGATGGACACAAAGCTTCTGACGGGCGTTTTCCAGGTAAATATTTCGGTGCTTTTCCTCCAATCATTCTTGTTTTCAAGAAGTGCAACAGCGAGGACAGTGTAAGCAAGGTGTCATAACAGAAGAAATGCAATATCGGTTTTATTACTGCATTTATTTCTTCTAATTATTATTTTTTCTTGCTGCACAATTTTTAAATTCTGTCTGAGAAAGGAAGGAAATGATGAAAGTTATCAGCCTACTGCTGCGGAGGAATCTCCAACACACAGTCTGACGGGCGAGATGAGCCCCTCTGACATGGCATGCCGTATAGATCTGTTGTGAGTGCTCTCACCATAGCCGTATGGCTCATGTCGCATTTACCTCACATTACACTATTATTGGCAGCTTCCTATTTCCAATCTCCACATTGGCCTTCTTTGTAGACAATATATAATGCAATATTTCAGGTCTATTTCACCTTCAGCTGATGACCAGGAATACAATGCTGAAGTTCCTTCTCGGAGTTTGTTTCTTTTGATCACCAGTACCTTTTGTCAAGTTTTTTAAAAACATCTTTTAATTGTTTTCAGGTTAATGAGAAAGGCGACTTATCGCTTCCATACAGGCATGACACATCGTGGAAGAAAACGGTGAATTCCGGCCCCGACCTGCGCTGAGAACAGTTTCCAAGACCTGGAGAATCTCTACAAGTGCTTTATAATCAGAGCTGCCCAGCAATGGATATGGCGCTGGACATTTGAACTTCAATAGTTTATCAATTGCTTTTTTTTTCTAATTTTTCTGAGTTAGATATAAATACCATTAAAAAATGAATATATTAATTCTTTCCAGTTTGGGATTTTTGTTCTGCAAAACGATGGCTGTTGATAAACATATTACAATCAATGTTGTCTACTTGTGATATTCAGCCATAATCCGCCTCGAACAATCGAGAGGAGCGGAGCTTTGTCTGCTGCTGTTAAACTGTTAAATGCAGCTGTCAATCTGTGAGAGTTTCATTTCACCCCTTAACGTCTAATGACGGACACAGTCCATCATGGCTGGGTGTCAGTTTCCGCACCAGGACGGACAGTGTCCGTCATGCATGTAAAGTGTCACTAAAACTTGCAAACACCCAGTGATAGTTCAGCGCCGGCAGATGTGTATGACAGCTGAGAGGCACGGAAAGAGGTGCAGACACCAGTAGTGTAGTTACAAGGGGGGCAGAGGGTGTTGTTGCCTCGGGCCCCTTGCTTTGAGGGGGCCCACCCAGAGCTACTGCCACTGAGTATACCACCTGAGTTGTAATCAGGGTTACCGGTTAGGGGCCCACCCAGATTTTTCCCCCCCCCGAGCTGAACCCCTAGCTACGCCTCTGGCAGGGACCCATGCTGTCGGTCCCCGCACCCAGATCGCTGTAATCAGGCAGTCAATCTGACCGACCGCTCACAGCATGACTGCGCAGGAGATGCTGAAATATCAGCCCTTCCTGCCCGATCAGAGGAGAAGCTCGGCGCTGACAGTTCCAGAGCTGCTGCTGTTAGAAACTTGTGTGAAATCTAGAATCAATTTTTATCCCACTCCCAGTGGCAACCCCAGTCTTCCTGTCCGTCCTCCCATCTCGTCTGTTTTATATATATATATCTTCTTCATGTTCTCCATTTTCTTCTTCATCTTCTTCATCATCTTCTTCATCTTCTCCATCTTCTTCATCATCTTCTTCATCTTCTTCTTCTTCTCCTTCTTCAAGAAGGGTTAAAAGCAATGCCAGTTGTTCTTACAGTCCTGCCGACTTTTCTTCTCCATTGACTTGCATTGGGTTTCGTGTTTCACGACTTGTTTTGCCCACTTTTCATGAAAGTCGGCCGATTTTGGTCGACCCGACTTTTGAGAAAGTCGGGTTTCATGAAACCCGACTCGACCCTAAAAAGGCAAAAGTCACTCATCTCTAGTCATAAGTACATAAATTGAACACTAGAGCTTTCACTAGTACAAACATACGGCACTAGAACCATCATTAGTAAATAACTATGTCACCACAGCTTCTATCAGTATATGAATATGGCACCAGAACCACTATCAGTACATTAATGCGTCACCAGAACCACAGCCAGTAAAAAAATACACCAGCATCATTATCTACATAAATATATACAGTATGATGAGTCTTATACGGCCGCCTCTTGTCTACAGGTAACTATTCTCAATGTATCTGGCGTTAGTCATTATCATGTCATCATGTGTCACTTATACATAGGACTGCAAGGAAGCCTACGGCCTTATCACATATTCAGCTCTGCTACACCTCTCACTGGACTTTGTCTTATTTTTTGCAGGGAGGAGGCATTTCTACTATTACTACAGAGTGCTGGGATAGATGCACAGAACCCCCTGCTGACAATCATTAGTAGCTGATGGACACCGGTGAAGACCTGCACCAGAAAACTGGACCCGGTGGATTTCCTGATCTTCATGTGGGACCTCCGGTGTAGATGAGCAGCGGGAATAACACAGCAGTAATAAACAGCGGCAAAGAATTTCTTGTGTGTGGTGATTATATATTGTGTGAGATCTGATATATGTGGGGGCTGTGCTGTAATAATGGAGACCCCTCACCTGCACCGTGTACCCCTGTGCGCTCTGTAGTCACTGCTACAATATGGGATCTACAATGTGGCAACTTGTGGCTGCAATGTCCATGACAATGCGTCTCCCATTCGCACACCATCTCCTCACCGCGCCCCCTATCCATCGGAGTCCCGCAAGGTTCAGTCCTAGGCCCCCTGCTCTTCTCCGTTTACACCTTCGGCCTCGGACAGCTCATAGAATCTCATGGCTTTCAGTATCATCTCTATGCTGATGACACACAGATCAACATCTCTGGACCAGATATCACCTCCCTACTAAACAGAATCCCTCAATGTCTGTCTGCTATTTCATCCTTCTTCTCCACTAGATTTCTAAAGCTTAATATGGACAAAACAGAATTAATCATCTTTCTCCCATCTCACGTGACCCCTCCAACGGACCTATCCATGAAAGTAAATGGCTGGCCACTCTCTCCAGTTCCACAACCTCGCTGCCTTGGGGTTATCCTTGACACTGATCTCTCTTTCAAACCACATATCCAAGCCCTTTCCACTTCCTGCCGACTTCAACTCAAAAATATTTCACGGATCCGTACATTCCTCAACCAAGAATCTGCAAAAACCCTAGTCCATGCCCTCATCATCTCCCGCCTTGACTACTGCAACCTCCTGCTCTGTGGCCTCCCCTCTAACACTCTCGCACCCCTCCAATCTATTCTTAACTCTGATGCCCGAGTAATCCACCTTTCCCCCCGCTATTCCCCGGCTTCTCCCCTTTGTCAATCCCTGCACTGGCTCCCCATTACCCAAAGACTCCAGTTCAAAACCCTAACCATGACATACAAAGCCATCCACAACCTGAGTCCTCCGTACAGCTGTGACCTCATCTCCCGGTACTTGGCTGCACGAAACCTCCGATCCTCACAAGATCTCCTTCTGTACTCCAAGGCAACTGTTAGGTGGATTCATAACTGGCTTAGTGATCGGACCCAAAGAGTGGTCGTAAATGGCTGCACATCCAGTTGGAAGAATGTCTCAAGTGGGGTACCACAGGGCTCTGTCCTGGGCCCTGTATTGTTCAACATCTTTATCAACGATTTAGATGAAGGAATTGAGGGTAAACTGATTAAATTTGCTGATGACACAAAGCTAGGAGGGATAGCTAATACTAGAGAAGAGAGAGAGAGGATTCAAAAAGATTTAAATAAACTGGAGCAGCGGGCAGCAACTAACAGAATGGTTTTTAACAGGGAGAAATGCAAAGTACTACATCTGGGCAATAAAAATGAAAAAAGCATATATAGAATGGGAGGAATAGGGCTAAGTGACAGCACATGTGAAAAAGACTTGGGTATACTAATAGATCACAGACTGAATATGAGTCAACAGTGTGATGCAGCAGCAAAAAAGGCAAATGCAATTCTAGGATGTATTAACAGAAGCATACAGTCTAGATCACGTGAAGTCATTATTTCCCTCTACTCCTCTTTGGTCAGACCTCATCTGGAATATTGTGTCCAGTTTTGGGCACCACATTTTAAAAAAGACATCAACAAACTGGAGCAAGTTCAGAAAAGAGCGACCAGAATGGTGACCGGTCTGCAAACCCTGTCTTATGAGGAAAGGTTGCAGGATTTGGGAATGTTTAGTTTGCAACAGAGAAGACTGAGAGGAGACTTAATAGCTGTCTACAAATATCTAAAGGGCTGTCACATTGTAGAAGGATCAACTTTATTCTCATTTGCACAAGGAAAGACTAGAAGCAATGGGATGAAACTGAATGGGAGGAGACACAGATTAGATATTAGAAAAAACTTTTTGACAGTTAGAGTGATCAATGAGTGGAACAGGCTGCCACGAGAAGTGGTGAGTTCTCCTTCAATGGAAGTCTTCAAACAGAGGCTGGACAGACATCTGACTGGGATGATTTAGCGAATCCTGCTTTGAGCAGGGGGTTGGACCAGATGGCCCAGGAGGTCCCTTCCAACTCTACGATTCTATGATTCTATGATTCTCCCCTCTTATCTCCTCTTCCCACAATCGCATGAAAGATTTCACCCACGCATCCCCCCTACTCTGGAACTCTCTACCACAACATATCAGACTCTCACCTACCATGGAAGCCTTGAAAAAGAACTTGAAGACCTACCTCTTCCGACAAGCCTACAACTTGCAGTAACCACCGATCCACAAAACCGCTGCACGACCAGCTCTACCTTCGCCTACTGTATTCTAACCCATCCCTTGTAGATTGTGAGCCCTCGTGGGCAGGGTCCTCTCTCATCCTGTACCAGTCGTGACTTGTATTGTTGAAGATTACTGTACTTGTCTGTATTATGTATACCCCTCCTCACTTGTAAAGCGCCATGGAATAAATGGCTCTGTAATAATAAATAATAATAATAATAATAATAATAACAACTCTGCAAAGAGCAAGGAAAAAATGCTGCCAAAATGCTATGCGTGAACAAGCCCCAGCAATGTGTAAGGGCTAGGAGTGGGTCTCCAGGGCTCTCCTCTAGCTCACTGTGTGGTTTCTGGAGCTCTAGACTTGATTTACTCCCCCTGTGGGCTCCCTCATGACTAGAGTTGAGCGATACCGTCCGATACTTCAAAGTATCGTATCGGATGGTATCGGCCGATCTTTAAAAAAAGTATCGGTATCGCCGATTCCGATACCGGAAGTCCCATTCAAGTCTATGGGACTTCCGGTATCGGAATAAGAAAAACCCTTTCCTGCCCTTGTACAGCCTCTCTGGGGTCTGTACGGGCCTTTCGGGGGGCTGTGCCGGCCTGCCAGGGGGTCTGTGCAGGCTCCGGTGGTCTGTGCCGGCCTGCCGGTGGTCTGTGCAGGCTCCGGGGGGCTGTGCCGGCCTGCCGGGGGGCTGTGCCGGCCTGCCGGGGGGCTGTGCAGGCTCCGGGGGGCTGTGCCGGCCTGCCGGGGGGCTGTGCCGGCCTGCCGGTGGTCTGTGCAGGCTCCGGGGGTCTGTGCAGGCATCGTCCGATGGGACTACAAGTCCCATCGGGCGATGCCTGCTACCATGACAGTGATTGACACATTAGCCAATGATGGGACAGTAGTAGTCCCATCATCCGGCTAATGTGTTAAATGTAAAAAAAAAAAAAAAAAAAATTACATGCTACATACATACAACATGCATACTACATACATGCTACATTCATACTACATACTACATACATGCTACATTCATACTACATGCAACATACATACTACATATATACTACATGCATGCTACATACATACTGCATGCTACATACATACCACATATATACTACATACATACTACATGCATGCTACATGCATGCTACATGCTACATACATAACACATATATACTACATGCATGCTACATACATACTACATGCTACATACTACATATATACTACATGCATGCTACATACTACATGCTACATACATACTACATATATACTACATGCATGCTACATACATACTGCATGCTACATGCATGCTACATACATACTACATACATACTACATGCTACATACATACTACATATATACTACATACATACTACATACATACTACATGCATGCTACATGCATGCTACATACATACCACATACATAACACATATATACTACATGCATGCTACATACATACTACATGCTACATACATACCATATACATACTACATGCATGCTACATACATACTACATGCATGCTACATATATACTACATGCATGCTACATACATACTACATGCTACATACATACTACATATATACTACATGCTACATACATACTACATGCTACATACATACTACATATATACTACATGCATGCTACATACATACTGCATGCTACATGCATGCTACATACATACTACATGCTACATACATACCACATATATACTACATACATACAATACATTCATACAATACATACATAGACATACAGTACATATAACATAGAGTAACATACTTACCAATACTTGTCACATTGTTCCCCGAAGCCATTGTCTTTCCGGAATAAATATTAACATAACAAACCACAAAAATACTCACCCACGATCCGAAGCAGTCCACGAGTGTGTCCCACGACGATCTTGGGTAGAGAACTGCAGCATCAGATGATGCTGCCGTTCTCTACGGGCTGCAGGAATCCAATGACGGAAGGTAGGTATCCTTCCGCACTGTATTCCTCCGCCACTTAAAAAAAAAAAAAGTCCCTAGTCTCACTTTATGCCATTGCTGTGTGGGAATTTCCCACGCAGCAATGGCATAAAGTGAGACTAGGGACTTTTTTTTTTTTTAAGTGGCGGAGGAATACAGTGCGGAAGGATACCTACCTTCCGTCATTGGATTCCTGCAGCCTGTAGAGAACGGCAGCATCATCTGATGCTGCAGTTCTCTACCCAAGATCGTCGTGGGACACACTCGTGGACTGCTTCGGATCGTGGGTGAGTATTTTTGTGGTTTGTTATGTTAATATTTATTCCGGAAAGACAATGGCTTCGGGGAACAATGTGACAAGTATTGGTAAGTATGTTACTCTATGTTATATGTACTGTATGTCTATGTATGTATTGTATGTATGTAGTATATATGTGGTATGTATGTAGTATGTATGTAGAATGCATGTAGTATATATGTAGTATGTATGTAGCATGCATGTAGTATATATGTAGCATGTATGTAGTATGTATGTGGTATGTATGTAGCATGTAGTATGTATGTAGCATGCATGTAGCATGCATGTAGTATGTATGTAGTATGTATGTAGCATGCATGTAGTATGTATGTAGTATGTATGTAGTATGTATGTAGCATGCAGTATGTATGTAGCATGTATGTAGTATGTATGTAGTATATATGTAGCATGCATGTAGTATGTATGTAGCATGCAGTATGTATGTAGCATGTATGTAGTATGTATGTAGTATATATGTAGTATGTATGTAGCATGCATGTAGTATGTATGTAGCATGTAGTATATATGTAGCATGTAGTATATATGTAGTATGCATGTAGCATGCATGTAGTATGTATGTAGTATGTATGTAGTATGTATGTAGCATGCAGTATGTATGTAGCATGTATGTAGTATGTATGTAGTATATATGTAGTATGTATGTAGCATGCATGTAGTATGTATGTAGCATGTAGTATGTATGTAGCATGCATGTAGCATGCAGTATGTATGTAGTATGTATGTAGTATATATGTAGTATGTATGTAGCATGTAGTATGTATGCAGCATGCATGTAGTATGTATGTAGTATTTTTTTTTTTTTTTTTTTTTAACATTTAACACATTAGCCGGATGATGGGACTACTACTGTCCCATCATTGGCTAATGTGTCAATCACTGTCATGGTAGCAGGCATCGCCCGATGGGACTTGTAGTCCCATCGGACGATGCTTGCACAGACCCCCGGACATCAGCACAGCCCCCCGGCAGGCCGGCACAGCCCCCCGGCAGGCCGGTACAGACCCCCACAGGGTGCACAGACCACCGGCAGGCCGGCAGAGACCCCGGGCAGTCCACACAGCCCCCCGGCAGGCCGGCACAGCCCCCCGGCAGGCCGGCAGAGACCCCCGGAAGGCCCGAAATGACGGCGCATCATGATGCGCACACACCGCGCATCATGATGACGTCAGGCCGTCAATCAACTGAACTTCCGATTCCGATGCCGAATTCCGATATTGAAAAAATATCGGAAGTCGGTATCGGAATTCCGATACAGCAAGTATCGGCCGATACCCGATACTTGCGGTATCGGAATGCTCAACACTACTCATGACTCATTTTGCAGATTTCTTCCCCCAGTATGTCTGGTAACCAGCACTTAGTTACTGGAAGCGTGACCTCAGCACCAGTCCCCTGTGACTTCCTGACCAATGATTTCATGTATCAACCTCTGACCTTCATTAACATTTTCATCTTTTCCGACAAGATGAAGAAGATGGAGAATATGGAGAAGAATATGAAGACTAAGATGAAGAAGATGGAGAAGATGGAGAAGAAGATGAAGAAGATGGAGAAGATGGAAAAGAAGGAGAAGAAGAAGAAGATGATGAAGATGGAGAAGATGATGATGAAGAAGATGAAGAAGGAGAAGAAGAAGAAGGAGAAGATGATCTTCTCCATCTTCTTCTTCATCTTCTCCATCTTTTTCTCATTCTTCTTCTTCATCTTCTTCTGCTTCTTCTTCATCATCTTCTCCATCTTCTCCTTCTTCTTCTTCTTCTTCTTCTTCTTCATCATCATCTTCTCCATCTTTTTCTTCATCTTCTCCATCTTCTTCATCATCTCCATCTTCTTCTTCATCTTCTTCTTCATCTTCTCCATCTTCTTCTTCATCTTCTCCATCTTCTTCTTCTTCATCTTCTCCATCGTCTTCATCATCTTCTTCATCATCTCCATCTACTTCATCATCTTCTTCTTCTTCTTCTTCTTCATCATCTTCTTCTTCTTCTTCATGAAGGGTTAAAAGTCATGCCAGTTGTGTTTACAGTCCTGCCGACTTTTCTTCTCTATTGACTTGCATCGGGTTTCGTGTTTCACGACTTGTTTCGCCCACTTTTCATGAAAGTCGGCCGATTTTGGTCGACCCGACTTTTGAGAAATTCGGGTTTCATGAAACTCGACTCAACCCTAAAAAGGCTAAAGTCGCTCATCTCTAATCATCATAAGTACATAAATTGAACACTAGAGCTTTCACTAGTACAAACATACGGCACTAGAACCATCATTAGTAAATAACTATGTCACTACAGCTTCTATCAGTATATGAATATGGCACCAGAACCACTATCAGTACATTAATTCGTCACCAGAACCACAGCCAGTAAATAAATACACCAGCATCATTATCTACATAAATATATACAGTATGATATGAGTCTTATACGGCCGCCTCTTGTCTACAGGTAACTATTCTCAATGTATCTGGCGTTAGTCATTATCATGTCATCATGTGTCACTTATACATAGGACTGCAAGGAAACCTACGGCCTTATCACATATTCAGCTCTGCTACACCTCTCACTGGACTTTGTCTTATCTTTTGCAGGGAGGAGGCGTTTCTACTATTACTGCAGAGTGCTGGGCTAGATGCACAGAACCCGCTGCTGACAATCATTAGTCGCTGATGGACACCGGTGAAGACCTGCACCAGAAAACTGGACCCGGTGGGTTTCCTGATCTTCATGTGGGACCTCCGGTGTAGATGAGCAGCGGGAATAACACAGCAGTAATAAACAGCGGCAAAGCATTTCTTGTGTGTGGTGATTATATATTGTGTGAGATCTGATATATGTGGGGGCTGTGCTGTAATAATGGAGACCCCTCACCTGCACCGTGTACCCCTGTGCACTCTGTAGTCACTGCTACAATATGGGATCTACAATGTGGCAACTTGTGGCTGCAATGTCCATGACAATGCGTCTCCCATTTGCACGCCACCTCCTCACCGCGCCCCCTATCCATCGGAGTCCCGCAAGGTTCAGTCCTAGGGCCCCTGCTCTTCTCCGTTTACACCTTCGGCCTCGGACAGCTTATAGAATCTCATGGCTTTCAGTATCATCTCTATGCTGATGACACACAGATCAACATCTCTGGACCAGATATCACCTCCCTACTAAACAGAATCCCTCAATCTCTGTCTGCTATTTCATCCATCTTCTCCACTAGATTTCTAAAACTTATTATGGACAAAACAGAATTAATCATCTTTCGCCCATCTCACGTGACCCCCCCAACGAACCTGTCCATTAAAGTAAATGGCTGCCTACTCTCTCCAGTCCCACAAGCTCGCTGCCTTTGGGTTATCCTTGACACTGATCTCTCTTTCAAATCACACATCCAAGCCCTTTCCAGTTCCTGCCGACTTCAACTCAAAAATATTTCACGGATCCGTACATTCCTCATCCAAGAATCTGCAAAAACCCTAGTCCATGCCCTCATCATCTCCCGCCTTGACTACTGCAACCTCCTGCTCTGTGGCCTCCCCTCTAACACTCTCGCACCCCTCCAATCTATTCTTAACTCTGCTGCCCGACTAATCCACCTTTCCCCCCGCTATTCCCCGGCTTCTCCCCTTTGTCAATCCCTGCACTGGCTCCCCATTACCAAAAGACTCCAGTTCAAACCCTAACCATGACATACAAAGCCATCCACAACCTGAGTCCTCCGTACAGCTGTGACCTCGTCTCCCGGTACTTGCCTGCACGAAACCTCCGATCCTCACAAGATCTCCTTCTGTACTCCCCTCTTATCTCCTCTTCCCACAATCACATGCAAGATTTCTCCCACGCATCCCCCCTACTCTGGAACTCTCTACCACAACATATCAGACTCTCACCTACCATGGAAACCTTGAAAAAGAACTTGAAGACCTACCTCCTCCGACAAGCCTACAACTTGCAGTAACCACCGATCCACAAAACCGCTGCACGACCAGCTCTTCCTTCGCCTACTGTAATCTAACCCATCCCTTGTAGATTGTGAGCCCTCGCGGGCAGGGTCCTCTCTCATCCTGTACCAGTCGTGACTTGTATTGTTGAAGATTACTGTACTTGTATGTATTATGTATACCCCTCCTCACTTGTAAAGCGCCATGGAATAAATGGCGCTGTAAAAATAAATAATAATTATAATAACAACTCTGCAAAGAGCAAGGAAAAAATGCTGCCAAAATGCTATGCGTGAACAAGCCCCAGCAATGTGTAAGGGCTTGGAGTGGGTCTCCAGGGCTCTCCTCTAGCTCACTGTGTGGTTTCTGGGGCTCTAGACTTGATTTACTCCCCCTGTGGGCTCCCTCATGACTCATTTTGCAGAATTCTTCCCCCAGTATGTCTGGTAAACAGCACTTAGTTACTGGAAGCGTGACTTCAGCACCAGTCCCCTGTGACTTCCTGACCAATGATTTCATGTATCAACCTCTGACCTTCATTAACATTTTCATCTTTTCCGACAAGATGAAGAAGATGGAGAATATGGAGAAGAATATGAAGAATAAGATGAAGAAGATGGAGAAGAAGATGAAGAAGATGGAGAAGATGGAAAAGAAGGAGAAGAAAAAGATGAAGAAGATGATGAAGAAGATGATGAAGAAGATGATGAAGAAGATGGAGAAGATGATGAAGAAGATGAAGAAGGAGAAGAAGAAGAAGGAGAAGATGATCTTCTCCATCTTCTTCTTCATCTTCTTCTCCTTCTTCTTCTTCATCTTCTTCTGCTTCTTCTTCTTCATCATCTTCTCCATCTTCTTCTCCTTCTTCTTCTTCTTCTTCTTCATCATCATCTTCTCCATCTTCTTCATCATTTCCATCTTCTTCTTCTTCATCTTCTTCATCTTCTCCATCTTCTTCTTCATCGTCTCCATCTTCTTTTTCATCTTCTCCATCGTCTTCATCATCTTCTTCATCATCTCCATCTTCTTCATCATCTTCTTCATCTTCTTCTTCTCCTTCTTCTTCTTCATCTTCTTCTTCTTCATCATCTTCTTCTTCTTCATGAAGGGTTAAAAGTCATGCCAGTTGTGTTTACAGTCCTGCCGTCTTTTCTTCTCCATTGACTTGCATCGGGTTTTGTGTTTCACGACTTGTTTCGCCCACTTTTCATGAAAGTCGGACGATTTTGGTCGACCCGACTTTTGAGAAAGTCGGGTTTCATGAAACCCGACTCGACCCTAAAAAGGCAAAAGATGCTCATCTCTAATCATAAGTACATAAATTGAACACTAGAGCTTTCACTAGTACAAACATACGGCACCAGAACCATCATTAGTAAATAACTATGTCACTACAGCTTCTATCAGTATATGAATATGGCACCAGAACCACTATCAGTACATTAATGCGTCACCAGAACCACAGCCAGTAAATAAATACACCAGCATCATTATCTACATAAATATATACAGTATGATATGAGTCTTATACGGCCGCCTCTTGTCTACAGGTAACTATTCTCAATGTATCTGGCGTTAGTCATTATCACATCATCATGTGTCACTTATACATAGGACTGCAAGGAAACCTACGGCCTTATCACATATTCAGCTCTGCTACACCTCTCACTGGACTTTGTCTTATTTTTTGCAGGGAGGAGGCACTTCTACTATTACTACAGAGTGCTGGGATAGATGCACAGAACCCGCTGCTGACAATCATTAGTCGCTGATGGACACCGGTGAAGGCCTGCACCAGAAAACTGGACCCGGTGGATTTCCTGATCTTCATGTGGGACCTCCAGTGTAGATGAGCAGCGGGAATAACACAGCAGTAATAAACAGCGGCAAAGCATTTCTTGTGTGTGGTGATTATATATTGTGTGAGATCTGATATATGTGGGGGCTGTGCTGTAATAATGGAGACCCCTCACCTGCACCGTGTACCCCTGTGCGCTCTGTAGTCACTGCTACAATATGGGATCTACAATGTGGCAACTTGTGGCTGCAATGTCCATGACAATGCGTCTCCCATTTGCACACCACCTCCTCACCGCGCCCCCTATCCATCGGAGTCCCGCAAGGTTCAGACCTAGGGCCCCTGCTCTTCTCCGTTTACACCTTCGGCCTCGGACAGCTTATAGAATCTCAAGGCTTTCAGTATCATCTCTATGCTGATGACACACAGATCAACATCTCTGGACCAGATATCGCCTCACTACTAAACAGAATCCCACAATCTCTGTCTGCTATTTCATCCTTCTTCTCCACTAGATTTCAAAAACTTAATATGGACAAAACAGAATTAATCATCTTTCGCCCATCTCACGTGACCCCCCCAACGAACCTATCCATTAAAGTAAATGGCTGCCCACTCTCTCCAGTCCCACAAGCTCGCTGCCTTGGGGTTATCCTTGACACTAATCTCTCTTTCAAATCACACATCCAAGCCCTTTCCAGTTCCTGCCGACTTCAACTCAAAAATATTTCACGGATCCGTACATTCCTCATCCAAGAATCTGCAAAAACCCTAGTCCATGCCCTCATCATCTGCCGCCTTGACTACTGCAACCTCCTGCTCTGTGGCCTCCCCTCTAACACTCTCGCACCCCTCCAATCTATTCTTAACTCTGCTGCCCGACTAATCCACCTGTCCCCCCCGCTATTCCCCGGCCTCTCCCCTTTGTCAATCCCTGCACTGGCTCCCCATTACCCAAAGACTCCAGTTCAAAACCCTAACCATGACATACAAAGCCATCCACAACCTGAGTCCACCGTACATCTGTGACCTCGTCTCCCGATACTTACCTGCACGAAACCTCCGATCCTCACAAGACCTCCTTCTGTACTCCCCTCTTATCTCCTCTTCCCACAATCGCATACAAGATTTCTCCCACGCATCCCCCCTACTCTGGAACTCTCTACCACAACATATTAGACTCTCGCCTACCATGGAAACCTTCAAAAAGAACTTGAAGACCTACCTCTTCCGAAAAGCCTACAACTTGCAGTAACCACCGCTCCACCAAACCGCTGCACGACCAGCTCTACCTTCGCCTACTGTATTCTCACCCATCCCTTGTAGATTGTGAGCCCTCGCGGGCAGGGTCCTCTCTCATCCTGTACCAGTCGTGACTTGTATTGTTGAAGATTACTGTACTTGTATGTATTATGTATACCCCTCCTCACTTGTAAAGCGCCATGGAATAAATGGCGCTGTAATAATAAATAATAATAATAATAATAACAACTCTGCAAAGAGCAAGGAAAAAATGCTGCCAAAATGCTATGCGTGAACAAGCCAAAGCAATGTGTAAGGGCTAGGAGTGGGTCTCCAGGGCTCTCCTACAGCTCGCTGTTTGGTTTCTGGGGCTCCAGACTTGATTTCCTCCCCCTGTGGGCTCCCTCATGACTCATTTTGCAGATTTCTTCCCCCAGTATGTGTGGTAATCAGCACTTAGTTACTGGAAGCGTGACCTCAGCACCAGTCCCCTGTGACTTCCTGACCAATGATTTCATGTATCAACCTCTGACCTTCATTAACATTTTCATCCCTTTCCGACAAGATAAAGAAGATGGAGAAGAATAGGAAGAAGATGGAGAATAAGATGAAGAAGATGGAGAAGATGGAGAAGAAGATGAAGAAGATGGAGAAGGAGAAGAAGAAGATGAAGAAGATGATGAAGAAGATGATGAAGAAGATGATGAAGAAGAAGAAGATGAAGAAGAAGATGATGGAGAAGATGAAGAAGGAGAAGATGATGAAGATGAACAAGGAGAAGACTTCATCTTCATCTTCTTCATCTTCACCATCTTCTCCATCTTCTCCATCTTCTTCATCTTCTCCATCTTCTCCATCTTCTTCATCATCTTCTACATCTTCTCCATCTTCTTCTCCTTCTTCTTCTTTTTCTTCATCATCATCTTCTCCACCTTTTTCTCCATCTTCTCCATCTTTTTCTTCATCTTCTCCATCTTCTTCATCATCTCCATCTTCTTCTTCATCTTCTTCTACATCGTCTCCATCTTCTTCTTCATTTTCTTCATCATCTTCATCTTTTCCATCTTCTTCATCTTCTTCTCCATCTTCTTCATCTTATTCTTCATCATCTTCTTCTTCTTCTTCTTCTTCAAGAAGGGTTAAAAGTCATGCCAGTTGTGTTTACAGTCCTGCCGACTTTTCTTCTCCATTGACTTGCATTGGGTTTCGTGTTTCACGACTTGTTTCGCCCACTTTTCATGAAAGTCGGCCGATTTTGGTCGACCCGACTTTTGAGAAAGTCGGGTTTCATGAAACCCGACTCGACCCTAAAAAGGCAAAAGTTGCTCATGTCTAATGATCATAAGTACATAAATTGAACACTAGAGCTTTCACTAGTACAAACATATGGCACCAGAACCATCATTAGTAAATAACTATGTCACTACAGCTTCTATCAGTATATGAATATGGCACCAGAAGCACCATCAGTAGATAAATGTATCACCAGAAAGATCATCAGTACAGGACTACATCACCAGAACCACTATCAGTACATTAATGCGTCACCAGAACCACAGCCAGTAAATAAATACACCAGCATCATTATCTACATAAATATATACAGTATGATGAGTCTTATACGGCCGCCTCTTGTCTACAGGTAACTATTCTCAATGTATCTGGCGTTAGTCATTATCACGTCATCATGTGTCACTTATACATAGGACTGCAAGGAAACCTACGGCCTTATCACATATTCAGCTCTGCTACACCTCTCACTAGACTTTGTCTTATTTTTTGCAGGGAGGAGGCGTTTCTACTATTACTACAGAGTGCTGGGATAGATGCACAGAACCCGCTGCTGACAATCATTAGTCGCTGATGGACACTGGTGAAGACCAGCACCAGAAAACTGGACCCGGTGGATTTCCTGATCTTCATGTGGGACCTCCGGTGTAGATGAGCAGCGGGAATAACACAGCAGTAATAAACAGCGGCAAAGCATTTCTTGTGTGTGGTGATTATATATTGTGTGAGATCTGATATATGTGGGGGCTGTGCTGTAATAATGGAGACCCCTCACCTGCACCGTGTACCCCTGTGCACTCTGTAGTCACTGCTACAATATGGGATCTACAATGTGGCAACTTGTGGCTGCAATGTCCATGACAATGCGTCTCCCATTCGCACACCATCTCCTCACCGCGCCCCCTATCCATCGGAGTCCCCCAAGGTTCAGTAATAGGCCCCCTGCTCTTCTCCGTTTACACCTTCGGCCTCGGACAGCTCATAGAATCTCAAGGCTTTCAGTATCATCTCTATGCTGATGACACACAGATCAACATCTCTGGACCAGATATCACCTCTCTACTAAACAGAATCCCTCAATGTCTGTCTGCTATTTCATCCTCCACTAGATTTCTAAAGCTTAATATGGACAAAACAGAATTAATCATCTTTCTCCCATCTCACGTGACCCCTCCAACAGACCTATCCATTAAAGTAAATGGCTGCCTACTCTCGCCAGTCCCACAAGCTCGCTGCCTTGGGGTTATCCTTGACACTGATCTCTCTTTCAAACCACATATCCAAGACCTTTCCACTTCCTACCGACTTCAACTCAAAAATATTTCACGGATCCGTACATTCCTCAACCAAGAATCTGCAAAAACCCTAGTCCATGCCCTCATCATTTGCCGCCTTGACTACTGCAACCTCCTGCTCTGTGGCCTCCCCTCTAACACTCTCACACCCCTCCAATCTATTCTTAACTCTGCTGCCCGACTAATCCACCTGTCCCCCCTGCTATTCCCTGGCTTCTCCCCTTTGTCAATCCCTGCACTGGCTCCCCATTACCCAAAGACTCCAGTTCAAAACCCTAACCATGACATACAAAGCCATCCACAACCTGAGTCCTCCGTACATCTGTGACCTAGTCTCCCGGTACTTACCTGCACGAAACCTCCGATCCTCACAAGATCTCCTTCTGTACTCCCCTCTTATCTCCTCTTCCCACAATTGCATACAAGGGTTCTCCCACGCATCCCCCCTACTCTGGAACTCTCTACCACAACATATCAGACTCTCGCCTTCCCTGGAAACCTTCAAAAAGAACTTGAAGACCTACCTCTTCCGACAAGCCTACAACTTGCAGTAACCACCAATCCACCAAACCGCTGCACGACCAGCTCTACCTTCGCCTACTGTATTCTCACCCATCCCTTGTAGATTGTGAGCCCTCGCGGGCAGGGTCCTCTCTCATCCTGGACCAGTCGTGACTTGTATTGTTGAAGATTACTGTACTTGTATGTATTATGTATACCCCTCCTCACTTGTAAAGTGCCATGGAATAAATGGCGCTGTAATAATAAATAATAATAATAATAACAACTCTGCAAAGAGCAAGGAAAAAATGCTGCCAAAATGCTATGCGTGAACAAGCCCCAGCAATGTGTAAGGGCTAGGAGTGGGTCTCCAGGGCTCTCCTATAGCTCGCTGTGTGGTTTCTGGGGCTCCAGACTTGATTTCCTCCCCCTGTGGGCTCCCTCATGACTCATTTTGCAGATTTCTTCCCCCAGTATGTCTGGTAATCAGCACTTAGTTACTGGAAGCGTGACCTCAGCACCAGTCCCCTGTGACTTCCTGACCAATGATTTCATGTATCAACCTCTGACCTTCATTAACATTTTCATCGTTTTCCGAGAAAATAATGTTTTTGTTTTTTAAACTCACATAGTTTTACTTCATTTTTGTGGCCCCCAAATAAGTAAAGCTGCTCGTCATAAAATTTCTAAAAATAAAAACCCAAACACAAACATTATAAGATAAACATTGTTTCTATTTTGCACTGTTTTCTGGATACAGCCTGCAGTATAAAGTATCAAGGACGCATCGCTGTGACATGGCAGACTGACGTTACAGGGCAGCGATTTGACGAGCTGTAATTTATTTGTAATTCCTGTTGATACAAGTGTATAATATTCACCGATCCAAACATTTCTGGATATCTGCAGAAAATCAGATGACTTTCATCTCTTTTTGTTCCATTCTTACGTTTCCTGCTGCCATCTTTATTCTGCGGTCAGCGATCCGTCAGGAGATCGCCCGCTCTCTGTTGCTCAATCATTTGCTCATCTTTATACAGACACAGATTAGGGCAGACATGTGAAATAGTCGCTCTACACCCACCAGGGCTGGTGAGGCCGTCACGTGGACACTAGAGATGAGCGACTTTGCCTTTTTTGGGGTCGAGTCGGATTTCATGAAACCCGACTTTCTCAAAAGCCGGGTCGAACGAAATCGGCCGATTATCGTGAAAAGTCGAAGGCCGACTGAAACACAAAACCCAATGCAAGTCAATGGGGAAGCAAAGTCGGCAGTGAGTGGAGGACGGGAAACACACCTACAGTGCTCATTTGAATGCCTAAAACATCAATTCTCAGGGTCAGATTCTGGCTGTGTAGAGTGTGAGGGGAATGTAGTGGTCTGGGTCAATGTACCAGCAGAATCATCTAGCAGTGGCTGGGCATCAGTGCACTTGTGGCGCCCCCAGGGGTACGGTCGCCACAGTGGCATTACCTTCCTCCTAGGGAGTGTGATGTCATGCTTGGGAGCAATGAAGGATCTCTCTAGCAGTTAAACCAACACATAACACAATTCCCACTCCAGGCCAGCAGGGAGACCTCTGAACCTGACTGCTGAGGAGCTGCTCTCTGTGGTTAGGTGGAGGTATGTTAGGGCAGTCTGTGAAGGGAATGGGAAGTGTATGGATGTGAGAAGGGGAGCTGGAGGATGAGCAGAGTTAAGGCTCACTCCTAGCTGGAGCGCATGGTTCAGATTCCAGTCTCCGAGCTGGTAGGGACACTGACGTTCCTGCAGCAGAAACCGGAGGAAGTAGCAGCTGTAAATGCTCTGTACCCAACTAAGGCTCGGAGGACCCAGCAGTGACGTGTGGGTGCCAGAAGGAAAAGGCTATGGCTGCCTGCCATACGAGAAAGTTCAAAAAGAGTCAACAGGGGGAACTTCATTGAACTCAGCACTGCGAGTACCTCAGATAAGCGCTAGAACGGAGGCCACACTACTTATCTGCAGAGAGAGAAATACAAATTGGCTTCCAGGCTGACCAACTCCTTCTCCATCTGTACTCTGGGTCCTGGACGGCACTTACCAAGTACAGGTAAAGGATCTGCACGACTGTGTCTGTCATCTTTCTCTTGCGCCTGGCGCACGGCTCTGCTACATCCTGCACTGCACACCATCTACCAACTCTTTCATCTGCCCTGCGACTACAGCTCTACCTGTGCAGGGCTTCTACATCATATCTGCACCACAACATCTGTCCTAGAGAAGCGACACTGCAGCGCGGGTCAATCTAATCAGAAACCACAGGTGGCGTCACGTATCATTCACCTATAAACGTAATTCACCCCTTTGCATGGACGCCCAGGGCCACGGAACGGGTCACCACCACCGTGACACATCCCTGTGAGACACCGGCCCGGTACCGATTAACCCCACTGCCCTGACTGGCCACTCACACTCCATGTCAGATTCATCTTGGACTGGGAAATTCACGATTTGACTTGATAACCCAGGCATGGTATGATAGAAAGAGCTACATGGACTAATGTGAAGTGTGGCCTGCAGCATCATTCACTTTTGGTGGGGGTGAAGGACACAAGGAAAGGGGTTCTTCCTGACCAGGAGCCAGCACTTGATGACTCAGTGCTTGCATTTTTTTAAACTTCAGAAGAGGAGGGCATATTTGCTGGAGTCTGCTTCGGCAATGTAAGCCAAAACCAGTTCCTCATGCTCCGGCTTTAAAAGCGGTTAACCTACTCCCATAAAAGCTAGCCCTCCAGGCTTTCCGGAGCCAGACCATGACGCAGGCTCAACACCTCCTGCCTTAGCTGCTATTGTGCTTTTGCCACTACCAGCAGATGCACCACCACCATCAGCACCAGCTGGCCCCCCACGCCCACGTCCGTGGCCTCTTCCACCAAACTTCAAAATTTTGCAGAAAATAGACCCAAAATAACATCAGATATATGGTACTGTATCAGAAATGTACAGCTCTATTCAGTCAAAGGATAATTGTCAATCTCCCTATATATTCCATCAGTCACACAAAAATGCTCACAGGCTCAGTATGGATTAGACAAGAATATAAAAAGTAGACAAAGTGTACAGTATCATCAGATAACAGGTATATATAGTATAGTTTAAACATTCTAAATCTCCGTAGAAATTTCAGGAGGCACACACAGACACTCTCAGGCTCAGTATTAGATTACAACACAATATAAAAAGCCGTAAAACGGTAATGGATCTGAAGAGTACAGCTGTACACAGTGTAGGGGTCATTGTTGTCAATCTCAGTATTTATTTCCACAGTCAGAAGATAACTCTCACTTGGTCAGTTTGGATTAGACCAGAATATAACAAGCAGTAAATGGGCAATGTATCACAAGCGTAGAGCTGTATACAGTGTTGGGGTAATTTTTAAATGTACATTTAAATTGCAGGAGTAACCCATAGACTCTCACACGCTCAGGATGGATCACACCACAATATAACAAGAAGATCTGCAAGACATAATCACACATGTGGGACAATGTTCCAGGTGTCAATGATACACTTAGAGTGGTGGTTGGAGGAGGACTTCCTGGCAGAAAGGGTACAGTATCACCAGATACCAGGTATATATAGCATAGTTTAAACATTAAAAATGTACGTCTATATATCAGGAGTACGAGTGCAAATTAACTTGGCAAACACACGTGGAGATGCAAGTGACAATGAAATTTAATAAGTGCAGTACATACAGTAAACGTTTCGGTCAATAATGACCTTCGTCATTGTACTGAAACAAAGAGATTACAAAAATAAACAGAAATATATACAACATAATATTGCTGGGTACAATTGTGTTTTAAATAGCGTTTTTTGCCGCACACCATACAAATATTACAGCAAACAAGCGGGATAATTAGAAATAGGAATCCCGCTTGTTTGCTGTAATATTTGTATGGTGTGCGGCAAAAAACGCCTTTTAAAACACGATTGTACCCAGCAATATTATGTTGTATATATTTCTGTTTATTTTTGTAGTCTCTTTGTTTCAGTACAATGACGAAGCTCATTATTGACCGAAACGTTTACTGTATGTACTGCACTTATTAAATTTCATTGTCACTTGCATCTCCACGTGTGTGTGCCAAGTTAATTTGCACTTGTATACGGTTTGGGACCCTGCTTGTGCACCACCATTTTGAGAAGTTGTGCCAACGGTCTTTATATCTCTATATATCAGGAGTAGTGTTGACCCACCCCGCTAGTGTTTTGGTTCATCGCACAGGAGGCAAGTTCGTCGAATGTTCGTCGAACGTTCGACGAACACCGTCGAACCCCATTGAAAACAATGGCAGGCAAACATAAACACATACAAACACATAGAAAACAATTACAAAACACCTTAAAAGGTGTCCCAAAGCAGACAAAATGCTCAGAAGACAAAAATAACATATGGAAAAGGGCAACTACATTTAGAAAAGAGGTGGAGTAAAAGGAGGAGGTGGAGGAGACACAGATATAGGCTTGTTATGCCCTTATGAAGTCAAGAAAGGCTGGAATAAAAATGTAAAATACAAACAAAAAAGAAAATCTGAAATCGAACACGATCATATACCGTCGGACTTCCCACCAATAACTTATGCCAACTGTCAATCGGGCGGCGTTATTCCCACGAACCTCCAAACAGCGTCCATGAAGGCAAAGTGTCTGCTTTCCGGGGGCAGTATGATTGCAAAGCTGAACCTTAAAGGAATGTCCAATAGGGCACCACCAGGAGTGGAGCCTGCGGCTTAATTGGACTCCACCCGTGAAACCACAACCATGCCACCTAAAGAAAAGATGCACACATTGAAAGCTTTGTCGATTCTGTGTGTGGTGTGGTATGTCCGTTTTTAGTTGTGCTAGAGATTTGTCAGCTTTATTCCGTTAACGAACGAGACTCCGGCATGCCCCCACGGTACGCGTCAAGCTTACTAGAGGGACATGCGAAGCTCTGGCACGTGAGATCGAGCAATAACAGGTCTATCATCCCCTTACATGTCCGGGACTGCATGCGCAGTACACTGAAAGGACCAGCTTTTGTCGCTTACAGGTGCAGATAACCCGCTGAACACCGTTAGTGATGGGGATCTGGGATTTCAATTCTTCCCCGCGAACGATGATTTCCCAGTAAGTGCAGGTCAACCGCAATTCCGGAATTAGGCCTAACCGTCATTCCTGAAAAAATGAAAAAATGTCCAAACCACAGGTGCTGTAGCTTGTTTAACAGCTCGGCAGCCGTTCTCAGGCCCAGTATGGATTCAACAAGATTGTAGAAAGTTGATAAAGGGTACAGTTTCACCGGATAACAGGTATGTAAAGCATAGTTTACACATTAAAAACCTATGTCTATAGATCAGGAGGCAGGCTCAGACGGTCTCAGGGCCAGTATGGATTAGACGTGATTGGACAAAGGTGAGAAAGGGTACCGTATCACCGGATAACAGGTATGTATAGCATAGTTTACACATTTAAAACCTATGTCTATATATCAGGAGGCAGGCTCAGACGGTCTCAGGGCCAGTATGGATTAGACGTGATTGGACAAAGGTGAGAAAGGGTACCGTATCACCAGATAACATGTATGGATAGCATAGTTTACACATTTAAAACCTATGTCTATATGTCACGAGGCAGGCTCAGACAGTCTCAGGCCCAGTATGGATTAGACGTGATTGGACAAAGGTGAGAAAGGGTACAGTATCACCAGATAACATGTATGGATAGCATAGTTTACACATTTAAAACCTATGTCTATATATCAGGAGGCAGGCTCAGACAGTCTCAGGCCCAGTATGGATTAGACGTGATTGGACAAAGGTGAGAAAGGGTACAATATCACTGCATAGCAGGTATATAGAGCATAGTTTAAACATTTAAAATCTCCGTGATATCAGTATGGATTGGACAACAATCTAAAAAGTAGAAAAAAGGAAATGTATTTGAAGTGTACACAAGTATACACTTTTGGTGGTATTTTTAAATCTTCATATATATTTCTGTCTCAGTAAGACAGTCTAGACTCTCTGCAATAGGAAATGAGATGCATACAATTACTGACATAAAGTCTAGTGATTGCAGAAATCTAGGAATTACTAATCACGGGAAAAACTTCCGTGACAATTCTCAGAGGCGATGCTGACCCTCAATTAATTTGTGTGTGGAGACAGCAAAAACCTTTCATTGTGAAGAAAGTGTTGCTGTATCGCAGTACCGTTGATCCCATCACCGTTACTCATCTCCATCAAATTTTGATCACAGGGAGAGATGTAAACATGGTGCTCACTGCCTATCATGATCTATCACGTAACTTTGGAGTGCAAAAGACAGAAGCCACAGGCGATTCTATTGGATTGGCATGAGAGGGCACATTTAAAAATGTGCGCCGGAATGTCACACGTCTGTGAGTAGGAAAACTGTGAAAGCTGATGAGAAACCACCACTGCATCTCATTGTGAGTCGACGTCCATAAGAAATGGAAGCCATTGATTATCTGAAGCTAGAGCCTGGCCAGCGGGACAGGGCATAGCTACGTTTTAACCATTATCTATTAGTTCAACAAATTTATAGTGGCAGTCCCAGTGAAGGATTTGACAGCCCAGACTACGCAGCGGAGGAGCAGGGAGAGGTAAACATTGCAAATGCTGGGGCCCTGGCCAAGCAAGGGGGGCACACTTGTGGGCGTCGGTACTGGCACTGGGCCCCTCATAGTACAGCGGTGTGTCTGACGGCGGGTTTGCACCCCCACCGTCAGAGTCACTTGATTGCACTATGAGGTACCCTGTGCCAGTGCCCGCGCCCAAGAGTCGGCCCACCCACCTGTCCAGGGCAACGGCACTCGCACGGTTGCGTGCGCTAGGTGGTGACCCCGGCCATGGGGGTGGGAGGCAAGCCAGTTAGGGAGGTTTACAAAATGGCATATGTTGATGTTGGACATTCAGCTGCTGCTAAAGGCGAAATTGGTCAAGTCCGAGGAAGAGGAGGACCAAAGCAAGCCATTTTTCTGGCAACCTATGTGTCATCAGGGGAAGGTGGGACAAAATCCTTGGAAACCCATGCATGGTTCATTTTAATGAAGGTTAGATCATCCACATTTTGGGTCGACAGACGGGTCCTTTTTTCTGTCAGGATTGATCCAGCAGCACTGAAGACTCTTTCCGATAGCACACTTGCAGCTGGGCAAGCGAGCTCCTGTAAGGCATATTGTGCCAATTCAGGCCAGGTGTCCAGTTTAGCGGCCCAATAGTCAAATGGGAATGACCTGTGAGGGAGAACATCGATATGGGACGAGAAGTAGTTTGTAACCATAGTTGACAAGTGCTGTCTCCTGTCACTTTCAATCGATGCAGTATTACCAGTCATGTGAGCGGGACTTGAAAAATCAGTCCACAACATGGTCATGAAACCCCTGTCTCCAACGCCACTTCTGATGTGTGCACCACCAACACCTCTTCCAAGTTGCCCCCGGCCCCTATGGCTCGTGTGAGAGCCATCACCGCTGCTGTGTGCTGGGAATGCCTCAACCAACCGGTTTACCAGAGTTGCTTGTTTGTTAGCCAATATTAGGTCAAGGTTCTCCTGTGGCATGATGTTTTGGAATTTGCCTTTATAGCGTGGATCCAGGATGCTGGCCAACCAGTAGTCGTCATCGTTCATCATTTTGGCAATGCGGGGGTCCCCTTTTAGGATCTGCAAGGCATAATCTGACATGTGGGCCAATGTTCCCGGTGTCAATGATGCACTGCGAGTGCTGGGTGGAGGAGCACTTTCTGCCAAATCCACATCCCTCCAGTCACGCACAAACCCAGTACCAGACCTTGCCACGCCAACATTTTCTCTTGCCCCACGAGAAGCATCCTCCTCCCCTAAATAATCATCCCCATCATCATAATCCTCCTCCTCTTCCTCTTCTTCCTCCACCTCGTCCAGGAGAGGTCCCGGAGCAGACAATACCTGACTGTCATCAAGGCTTCACTCTTCCTCTTCCTCATCATCCTTGGCTGCAGACGCCTGCTCCTTAATGTGCGTCAAAGTTTGCATGAGCAGACGCATAAGTGGGATGCTCATGCTTATGATGGCGTCATCTGCGCTTACCAGCCGTGTGCATTCCTCAAAACACTGAAGGACTTTACAGAGGTCTTTCAGCTTCGACCACTGCACACCTGTCAACTCCATGTCTGCCCTCAAAGTGCCTGCCTGTGTATCCTCTCACAAATGCATTACGGCCTGCCTCTGTTCGCACAGCTGCTCAAATATGTGCAGGGTGGAGTTCCACCTTGTTGCAACGTCGATAATTAGGCGGTGCTTGGGATGGTGGAGCAATCGCTGCAGCTTCTGCATACGACTGGAGTGTACCGGCGACCAGTGGATGTGCGAGGACAGTCTTCGAACCTTATGGAGCAGGCCTGTTAACTCTGGATAATTATTGAGGAAGCATTGCACCACCAGGTTCAAGGTGTGAGCCAAGCAAGGTATATGTCTGAGTTTTGAAAGGGCTATGGCTGCCACAAAATTCCGGCCGTTATCACTAACTACCTTGCCTGCCTCAAGATGTAGACTGCCCAGCCATGACTCAGTTTGTCGCTGAAAGTAGTCGGCCAGTACCTCCGCGGTGTGTCTGTCGCCCAAACACATCATCTTCAACACAGCCTGCTGACGCTTTCCACTAGCTGATCGATAGTGGGACACCTCGTGTGCAACACTGGCAGCTGCGGATGGAGTGCTCGTGCGACTGCGCTCTGTGGACAAGTTTTCGCTTCTGGAGGAGGAGGAGGGTCGAACGCCTACAGCCAACTGTTTCCTATACCGTGGGCTAGGCAGCACTGTCCCACCACCGCTGTCCCCTGTGGACCCTGCATCCACCACAGTAACCCTGTGCGCAATGCCTACTGGACCATGCATCAGTTGTGAGGTGCACCTTTCCACTCACTGATTGCTTGAGTGCATGGACAATGCAGTCTTTCACATGAAGGTGGAGGGCTGGGATGGCTTTGCGAGAAAAGAAGTGGCGACTGGGTAGGTCATAGCGTGGTACTGCGTAGGCCATGAGGTCGCGGAAAGCTGCGCTTTCAACCAACCGGTAGGGCATCATCTCTAACGAAATTAGTTTGGCAATGTGGGCATTCAAACCCAGTGTACGCGGATGAAAGGATGAGTACTTTCTTGTCCTACTCAGTCTCTGGTAGGGTGAGCTGGACTTGAGAGCTGCATATGGTGGAACTAGCGGTGGACATGGCGGACTGAGATGATAATGGTGATGGAGCTGGTGTTCTTTCTGATGGCCTAGATTCAGTCTTTCGTTGCAATAACATTTTGATTCCCTGACTGCTTTGGCCATGCGACGACACCTCAACATTTGCTGCTGGTGGTGTGCTAACCGGTGGGCGTACAGTGGGGGAAACAATGTAGCGTTGCTGACTACCTCCTTTTGGAGCAGTTGCACATGTGGAACGTGAGTTTTGGTAGTCCGTCCACGCTTGCAAGTGCATGGTGGTTAAATGTCTAAGCATGCAACTGGTATTCAAATTTCTCAGATTTTTCCCTCGGGTAAAGGTCTTTGCGCACTTCTTACAGATAATCTTTGCCTGATCATTAGGATTTTGTTAAAAAAAGTGCCACACTGCACTCTTCCTACTATGGAGGACATTTTGAGGCCTTGCACGCTGTGCTATTTTGACCGTCTGGCCAAGCTGTCCTGCAACTCTTTTGTTTTTTGAAACCCGTTTTTGGACTGCTCCAGGCCTGCCAGATAACAGCTGCTGCGATGTCGATGCCTGCTGCGGATGCTCCTCCTCCTCATCTGAGCTATTGGCAGTGGCACCCTCTTCCCCCAATGGATGCCAATCTGGGTCAACAACAGGGTCATCCATCACCTCCTCTTCAATGTCATGTGCACCTTCCTCTGTGTCACCGTGTATGGTGGTATAGTATGCGGGAAGGGGCACCTGAGTTTCATCAGGGTCAGATTCTGGCTCAGTACACTGCGAGGACAATGTAGTGCTCTGAGTGAATGTACCAGCAGAAAAATCTAGCAGTGGCTGTGCATCAGTGCACTCCATGTCAGATTCATCTTGGCCTGGGTAATTCACAATTTGACTTGATAACCCAGGCATGGTATGAGAAAAGAGCTCCATGGAGTAATCTGTAGTGTGGCCTGCCGCATCCTTCACTTTTGGTAGGGGTGAAGGACACAAGGAAAGGTGTTGTTCCTGACCAGGAGCCTCCACTGACGGCGCAGTGCTTTTATTTTTTGAAACTTCAGAAGAGGAGGCGATAGAGCTGGAGGCTGTGTCAGCAATGTAAGCCAAAACGTGTTCCTGAAGCTCTGGCTTTAAAAGCGGTTAACCTACTCCCAGAAAAGGGAGCCTACGAGGACTTGAGGAGCCAGACAATGACGCAGGCTCACGACCTCCTGCCTTAGGTGCTATTGTGCTTTTGCCACTAACAGCAAAAGCACCACCACCAACACCACCATCAGGACCAGCTGGCAACCCCCGCCCACTTCCACGGCCTCTTCCATCATACTTCCTCATTTTTTTTAAAAAGTATCCAAAATAACAACAGCTATATGGTACTGTAAAACAAGGTAGAGGGTGTATAGAGTATTGGTGAGAATTTGAAGCTCACTGTAGATTGGAGGAGGCTGAACTATTGTCTCAGGCCCAGGAGATATTACAGCGCAATGTAACAGGCTGAAATTGGATGCTGTATGACAAGCTGGACGGTGTATAGAGTATTGGTGAGAATTTGAATCTCACTGTAGATTGGAGGACGCTGAACTCTTGTCTCAGGCCCAGGAGATATTACAGCGCAAAGTAACATGCCGAAATTGGATGCTGTATGACAAGGTGGACGGTGTATAGAGTATTGGTGAGAATTTGAAGCTCACTGTAGATTGGAGGATGCTGAACTATTGTCTGAAGGACCAGGAGAGATTACACCGCAATGTAACAGGCAGAAATTGCCTAGTGTATGACAAACTACAAGGTGTATATAGAATTGGGCAGAATTGGATTCTCCTTAGAGTGTAGGTCTGTAAGAACGGACAAACTCCTCGGTTTTTTCTTACAGTCACACCCAGATAGCTTCAATTTGGCCGTGATAACAGCCAGTACACGGTACTGTGTGAGGAGCGTACACGTACACCGCTGTACGGTGTGTGTATGAAAAAATTGTCAAGCTCCGTGTTTTTGTATACGGACTGACACACGCTGTCTCTCTCTAGTTTTGAATGTAATCAAACAGAAGATATATGAAACTGTTTGAAAAACGGACAAAACTCTAAGGTGTAGGTCTGTAAGAATGGACAAACTCCTCAGCTTTTTCTTACAGAGTCACACACAGATAGCTTCAATTTGGCCGTGATAACAGCCAGTACACGGTACTGTGTGAGGAGCGAACACCGCTGTACGGTGTGTGAAAAAATGAACGCTCACTACCTCACCAGGACAAAACAATAAAATTTGGATTGCTTTGAAAAAAGCAGTTTGAACACCAGTGTGCGCACAGCAATGCAGCTAGCCTTAAAAGGCAGCCTAATCACCACCAGCGCTGCTGCACAAGAGCAAAAATCATCACCATTCACTGCACACTAACTACAGTGAAAAGCGCTATCAGCAGAAGCAGTTTGTTTTTCTTTTGGCCTTCCTAACGCTCTCCCTACAGAATCAGCAGCAGCAGCAGCTCTCCCTATTCTAAGATCAGCATAAGTAAGATGGCGTTCGGCGTGCACTCCCTTTTACACCCCCTGTGACGCCACGCAAAGCAAGCCAATAACTTGCATGCCCTTCTCAAAGATGGTGGTGACCGCTGCCTATGTCATCACATTGCCCACAGTGTCCGTTCTTCCTGATTGGCTGAAAAAGAGCGCTAAAGCATCTTTTGAAACGCGACTTTGGTGCGATGGTCGTCGACCTCGTTGCCGACCTCACGCTAAGGTCGGGTTTCGTTTCATGAAACCCGACTTTGGCGAAAGTCGGCGACTTTTGAATTTGTTCGACCCATTTCGCTGAACTCTTCTGATCTGTCATGTTGGGGGTTGTAGTATTCTATTTATGAATATTATCATTATTTATTTTTAGAGCAGCACTGATTCCATGGTGCTGTATGGTTAACAAACCAATAGTGACAGACTGGTACAGACGGAAGAGGGTCCTGCTCTCTGAGGCTTACACACTACAAGATAATGGGGAAGGAAACAGCAGGTTGGGGGTTGTGGCAGAAACGGTGGTGTGAGGTAGCGGCCCTGCTGCTGGATTTTTGCCTTCCTATGGCCCCCTCCATGTCTTCTGGTATCTGCTCCATGCTTTGGACACTGTGCTGACAAACACAGCTTCCCTTCTTCCCACAGCTCCCATTGATGTGCCATCCTAGATGAGCTGCATTACCTGAGCAACTTGTGTGGGTTGTAGACAATGCCTCATGCTACTGTACAGTACCTCTAGGGGCGAGAGCAAAGACAAAATGCAAAAGTGACCAAAACAGCCAAAAAGGATGAGAACAGAGAAATGGTCTGTGGGTTGTCTTGCTATTTGTCTATCATTTCTACCTGTTGTCTGTTCCATTTGCAGAACAGCAGGAGAAATTGAAAATGTGACTGACTTGGAGTTAAACAACACAATGTAAGTGTTGCCTTTATTCTTTAAGCAGTGTAGGATTAGTAGGGGGAATGGGAGACAATGAATGGATTTGCAGAGGGGAGAAGCAAAGAAGTATCGAGTAGAGAGTTGGATTAGTCAGGGAGCAGGGTTAAGGATGGAATTGCGAGGTGTGAGAGTGTTAGCAGGGAGGTCACAGAGGAGGATGCTGCAGCCTCTGGAGATGATTCAGGGTTGAGGAAAGGATGCATTCTGGAAATATTTTTGAGTTGGAGGCGGCAGGAGGTGGCGAGAGGGTTACTCTGAGGCAGTGGACTTGTGTTACAGATGAAAGCATGATGCAATTTATTATGATAGATTAGGTAGGGGATTAGGTGAGATGGAGGAAAGATGATAAGTTCTGTTTTGTCCACAATGAGACTTAGGTAGTGAGAGAAGAAGGAGGATATGGCTGATGGATGCTCTGGCTGATGGATGCTCTGGGATTCTGGACAGCAGAGAGGTGATGTCTGGGCCAGAGAAGTAGCTCTGAGTGTCATCAGTGTAAAGATGGTACTGGAAGCAGGGTCGGACACCTGCTGGCATACTGGCCAGCATCTGCCTATGGCCCCCATTGCTCAAGGGGCCCCCAGCCAGTGACGTGTCGCTAGTAGAGGCAGACCCAGCTGCTATGGGGCCCCTGAGTAAGGGGGTCCCTCCAGGTGCCAGCAGAGTAGCAGCTGGAGACAGGAGCCTGTCCCCGCTGCTAAAGATAAATTAATATTCACGTTTCTCCAAACCCCCATGGGCGTGGAGAGGAGTGAATACCATTTCACTTTTATAGCGGGCAGTGTTAGCCGCAGGCTGAGGCTATCACTGCCCGCAGGAGCGGACATACCGCATGTGATATACCCCAGAGGTGGGCCACTGCAGAGCGGCTAACCTTGAGGGCAATGGCTGGGCAGGGAGTGATCCCTTCAGCTTGGCAGCAGAGTGGAGCTGCAGGGATCCGATGCCATCCTGCTTCCTGCCCGACACTTCCTGTCTGACACAGCGCAGCTGAATGACGTCATCATTCAGAGCAGCTGTTTAAGAGAGAAAGCTGCTGGGATGTGCTGCGGCTGCAGAGAATGTGTGGACAGGTGAGTGGTGCTGTGTGCATGTCTATCTGGCTGCGTGCAGTCCAGTGCTTTGTGTCGGTGTGTGTGTGAGAGTGGTGTGCTGCTGTGTGTGTGGTGCTGTGTGTGTGAGAGAGTTGCTGAACGTGTGTATTGGAGATTGGCAGTGATGTGGGTGATGGAAAGAGCAGTGATGGGGTGGTGGGGGAGAAGGCAATATTGGTGATGGAAAGGATGATAGGGTCGTGGGGGAGGAAGCAATAATGGAGGTGGTGGAATGGGCAATGATGGGGTGATGGGGGAGAAGTCAATGATGGTTGTGGTGGAAAGGGCAACGGTGGTGGTGGGGGGAGCCAATGATGAGGTGTTGGAATGGGCAATGCTTGGAGTGGTGAGGGAGATAGCAATGATGGTTGTGGTGGAAAGGACAATGGTGGTGGGGAAGGAGGCAATAATGGAGATGGTAGAATGAGCAATGATGGAGGTAGTGGAAAAGGCAATGATAGGGGGGGTGGGTGAGAAAGCAACGATGGAGGTGGTGATGAGGACAATGATGGGGTGGAAGGGGAGAACAACTATGGAGGTGGAGGGGGACTGCATTATACCCTATGAGAGGGGCTGCATTATACCCTATGAAGGGGCTGTGTTAAACTTTATGAGGGGGCTACATTATATTTTGCGGGGGGCTGCATTATATTCTGTATGGGGGCTGCATTATTCTCTCAGTGGGCTACATATTATATGAAGTAGGCTGCATTATGCCATATGAGAGGGCTACAGTATATTCTATGGGGGGGCAACCTTATGAGGGGGTTGAATTATACTCTGAGGGGGCTACATTACAGTCTGTGAAGTGGCTGTATTATACCCTATGAGGGTGCTACATTATATTCCATGGGGGCTACATTATACATTATGAGGGGTTTGCATTATATTGTGGGGTGCTGCATTATACCCCATGAGGGGGGCTGCATTATATTCTATGAGGGGGGCTGCATCATTTTCAATGAGGGAGGCAACATTACATTCTATGAAGGGACTACCCCAACCCCTGCTACATAATTAAGACATGATATTAGCGCGTTTTAGCACACAATTGGTGGTCAGGTATTTATTTCTATGTAGATACATAGTGGGCCACAAAAATGCTTTTCTCTGGTGGGCCCAAGGTGCTCCAGTACGACGCTGACTGAAAGCCATGGAAGTTTTTAAGTGGTCCCAGGCCAAAGGTATAGATGAGGAAGAGTAGGGGGCTCATAACATAACCTGGAAAGGACAACCATAAAGGAAGCGTGGGATGGGGTAGTAGTGTGGAAGTAGCAGACGTTAATTGTGAGATATGAGGAGATCCAGGAGAAGGCAATGTCTTTGATGGCAAGGGAAGAGAGGATCTGCAGTAGCAGGGAATGGTCGACTGTGTCAAAGGCAGAGGAGGGGTCTAAAAAAGCATAAATTGTTTGCTAGCTTTGGCAGTTAGTTAGTAATTTGGGTCAGGGCAGTTTAAGTGGGACAGAAGCCGGATTGTGGGTTGTCAAATAGTGAGTTAAATGAAAGGTGGGAGGAAAGTTCAGCATGGACACTGTCATGGGTTTACCACAACAGAGAGAAGCCAGAAGACTACAGTGTCTGATTTCTCCTACTCCTCAACTGATTAGAAACACTTCACCTTCATATGAAATGGTGTAAATTTATTTTAGCAGTGCAAAGGTTAATCTGCTCAGCTGAGAGCTCCTGAAAACTTTCCTGCATTAAGGCTCTCAACTGTGCACTACTAGCCACTCCCATCTCCTATATAATCTGGGTCTGGCTAGCACTCATTGTCAGGGATAGCTTATGCTGTATGGCTGGTGGTTGCTGGTGGTTATTATTGAAGAAGGCATTTGGTGGATTTATCTGTTACTGTTGCTCGGTTTTGAGTGTGTGATAATTCCCTTTCTTCTTCTACTTTGACGTAATCCAATCAACCACTCCCCGTTGCATTCTTCTGTTATATAATACACACACATGCAAAAATATAAATTTTATTGAAGAAATATAATGGCCCATATATGAGCTTACACTCTACAGGGAAGAGAGAGGACCCCACTGATCATAAGAGCTTACACTCTACAGGAGAGAGAAGACCCCACTGACCATAAGAGCTAACATGGCACCAGAATCATCACTGGTAAATAACTATGTCACTAGAGCCACTATCAGTACATGAATACAGCACAATAGCCAGCATCAGGAGATAAATGCATCACCAGAATCATCATCAGTACATGAATACATCACAAGAACCACAGACAGTAAATAAATACAATATCAGCATCATCACCAGTATGAGTGTACACCACCAAGACTATCACTAGTACATGAATACATCACCAGAACCACCATCAGTACTGTTGGGGTGATCTCGTAATGTGAGATCTTAGTGACTGCCTGCCCCTGACCTGATAAATATGAGCCGAATGCATGCATAGAAGAAGGACATCAGACACAAGGTCAGGTGTGCTCCTCTCTTGGCCAGTGCTGTCACAGAACTGACTTTATTAGTATAAACAAAAGACCATGTAATAGGCAGGAAAAGGGCATTGCTCAGCTTCTCCGGAGCCATTGTACCAGCCTGTATAAGGTCCGTGCTAAGTCTATTCCACATATGGTCTTCAGTGTATCCTCATCACATTCCAAGGATTCCAGGGCATAGTTCCAACATATAGATGCCATCTTGCCACACCACGTCTGAACTAGCTTATGTTAGGTTAATAATTGATTTCATTAGCCATTCTCTCCTTCACAGTACAGCAATAAGTTGTATTGTCAAGTCAGGCCCATATACATTTGGATCTCATGAACCAACAACTCCCAGTATGTATTAAACAATGATAAGGAGATGCTGGGAGTGGTTGTTATCAGTCATTATCAGACTGCGGACCATGCAGGAACCACAATACTGATGAAACGCAGGCATATGTAAATGTTTATATCCAGGTACCTAATAGGGGACATCTTCTCTGATTGAGTGGTTTCTTTCTTCTTATTTCCATCTTGACCAGATGCCATGATGACTTTTCACATCCACAGCTGTTCTCTGCAGACTTCTCTCTTCTCCAATCTTCTGGAGCACATCCCCACATGGTGACCTTAAAAGTCAAAGTGTTACTAGATTGCCTTCTGCACAAAGATATCTATCCATACTATGCCCTAAATAAGCCTCCTATGGTGTATGGCCTCTACACTGTCTGCCTTACTAATCCACAACCACTTTACTGTGTGCCATTATCAGCTATAACTGCTACAATGTCATTTTTTCTTCTCCAGGAAGATGGCGTCACCGCCACCTGCGCAACAGCAGCTATTGGATCTCTATACAAACCGATATCTGCTGCTGCGCAGGCTCCCCGGCGCCATTTTCAAAATGACTTTCTTTTTTTTCCCTCGCTCAAGTAAATCTGCAAAAGGCATTCAGTGCACAGTAACCATGCGACTATGATGAAGCGCATTTATCATGCAAACTGCGGGGCAGGGCAGTGAGAGATCAGTGGGGGGGTCAGTAGTCTGCATTATGAATATCTCATCGGAGCACCACATACATGAACCCCGTCCTAGGACACGAGAATCTCAATAATATGAAGCTGAAAATAAAGATTAAGAAACAGCCACAAGACGGCTTTCATCAACCAAGGCATCATTTTATTCAGTATAACAGCACCGACCTGACATTGTGTGTAGGTCACTATGCACAATCCTGCTGACAGGTTCCCTGTAAGTAGGCGGCTTTATATCACAAGAGTGGATTTCGTTAGGAAATGGATAAGGCAAAAATGGAGCATTACAGAACAGAAGAAATTACTAGAGTGATAAAATATGACGGTGTGGTTTTGCTCCTCTCAGAATTTTGAAAATTGTGTGAACAATTGGAAAAAAAAATGTGGAGAGCATTAAACCTCGGGGGAGAGATAATCAACAGCTTAAACATCAGTGAGTTTTTTATTTTTAAATATTTGCTTATGTGGGTTTTTTTATTATTATTTTTTTCTGAACAATTAGAAAAAGGTTGTGAGTGAAGGAATTAGGCCGGGGTCTCACTCACGAGTGCAATGCAAGAAAAGTGTGCGAGTCTCTCGCCTCAATCCCCGGCACTGCCACCGGTGGCTCGGAGCAGAGCGTTCAGCTGCAAAGAAATACATGCAGCCGCACACTCCGGTCCCGAGTGCCAGCGGTAGTGCCAAGTATTGAGGCCAGAGACTCTCGTGAGTTTCTCGCATTGCACTCGCAAGTGTGACCCGGCCTTAGGAAGATTGTTGTTTTTATCGGATTTCCTCTTTTTGTATCTCTACAGTATGTTTTGTACAATAAAGTTGTAAAATTCAAAAAATGAGCAAACAATTGCAGCATTCTAATGATGTCACAATGGGCTGGAGGCTATAGAATGCCCCATCACCCAGGGTTCCGTTGAGGGTTTTAGTAGGCGTTTGTGGAGAGAGGAGTGTTGTGAGCGACTTGTGCAAATATGATGCCAAGAAAGCGATTTAAGAGTATTATAGTTCTCTGTGATACCGAGGACAGCAGCGATGATGACGATTTACATCAGGTGAGCATCATTTTATATTCTTAAATAAATAAAAAATATTTGGGATAAAAGTTCAAGAAAAGATGGTGGGACAGAAAATAGCGCTCCAAGTAGATGAGGCGATAACTCGGATCATGATTGCAGAGTAAAGACTGCGTCACTTGTAATATTTGTGACAATATGTCCATGTACTGGATACATAACATTGTATGAAGACACATAAATGTCACCACCGCCCCTATCCATAGCCTAACCATAAGTGTCCCATACCCCCGCTATACTCTGTACGTGGAATAAGCACAGTGGAGACCACACTCATATCGCTGCCCACCTGTAATCAGTGGAATATGGGGTAAGATTATAGATTGGAGATGTTCATGGTTATAGATTCTATCTGACATATTTGCCATTTTTTCAGTCTCATCGAAGAAAGAGGCCAATACCGAGGTCTCCAGGCCAAGATAACACCACTGGCTTCAATTCGGGCCCGACTCCGAGTTTACCAGGTACTGTAACCCTAATCTAGTGAAGTCTCTGATGAATTAATAAGTCATTGTAGTCACCGGGTGCAGATCACGTGCACATTGTGGTCAGGGCTTGGATTTATCGTTATTATTCGTCTATGGTAGAGTTTATAGCAAACATTTCTGTTCAGCATTTGGTCAGGAATATTCATGCAGGCGTTATAAAGTCAGCCAGAAATGGGATTTGGGGATTGCTTCTCATGGTGTCCATGTACAGGGCAGATTACTGTAGCTGAAGGTGATTGTTTTGCCCCATGTACCTATAGGGAAACACTGGATAATTTATTAGGATTTATTTCTTTTGATATTGAGCCTCGGTCGTTGCTATTACAATATTCTAATAAGAGAGTTATATTGTGTTTCCCCCACAGATCTGAGTTTACCACCAACAGATCATGGTCCGGACAGTACCACCTGGTAAGACACGTTTCCTCCATTACTAAGTACATGATGGGGATTAATGATTAATGATGGCTCATTACCTGTTACATTTATTCCACAGCTCCGATTACATCATTCTTATTGATGATGATGATGATTCCAATAGGACAGGAGCTTCCACGTATAATAGTAAGTTATCATTTCTAGACACAATCCAGGGTTATGTTATTGTAGAAAGAACACTGAATCTTCTGTACTGTCACAGACCAACTGCCATAATTTAACAATTAAAGGCAAATTGTAGAAGGGTCTGTGCATTTTTAAATGAAAGATACATTAAAGGGATAATCCTATCTCAGATAAGCTTTATTGGTGTGGGTCCAATGTCTGGGACATTTCCATATTGGGAGAACATTGGTTTTCAGGATTTGTTGAGGAACATTATGAATACATTCGCTCTAAAGTCAGCCAGAAATGGGGTTTGGGGATTTCTTCTCATGGTGGCCATTCACAGTGCGGGTTACTGTAGGTGAATGTTTTGTTTTGCCCCATGTACATATAGGGGAACACTGGATACTTTATTAGGATTTCTTTTGATACTGATCCTCAGTCTAATAAGATATTTATGTTGTGTTGCCCCCACAGATCTGATTTTACCAACTTCAGATGATCCGGATAGTTCCATCAGGTAAGGCTTCCATCTCCTCCATTACTAGATACATGATGGGGATTAATGACTAATTTTGGCTCATATTCTGTTACATTCATTCCACAGCTCCGATGACATCATTATTGATGATGACGATTCCAATAGAGCAGCAACTTCCATGTATAATAGTAAGTTATCATTTCTAGACACAATCCAGGTTTATGTTATTGTAGAGGTAACAATGACTTTTCTGTACTGTCACAGGTCAGCTTCCAAATCTAACAATTACAAGGGCGCTGATCAGGAGTTGGAACAGCGAGCCACCTGGGAAATGTGCTGTAAATGCCAGTGTCAGAGAATGACAGCAGCATTTAACAGGTGAACAGAAGCAGGCAGAGCTCAAATCCACTCTCAGCTGTCAGAGGCAGATGATGGCTGAATGACACAACCATCATCTGCCATGAAAGAGGCGGGCTCAACTCCTTAGCCCTCTCCATTCATTCTCTACTGATGAGCGTCGTACATGGTTGCTAAGGGGTTAAATTACAGATACCTTACAGAGGTAATCCTATTTTACGCATGCTTGATTGGTGTGGATCCTGTGTGTCGGATATTTCCATATTGGGAGAACAAGTCACCGCCATGTTGACTTATGGCCATTGTTATCCTTAGAGAATTTATTACAGATGTGCAGTACATTTGCTTGTGTCTTTTTGGAAACCCAATAGACATCAATGGAGAAATCCCTGCACCAAGGAATCCCACATCTCCATTAAAACCATGGAGGTTACCATGAATCAGCAAATGAGGTGAAAATGGATCCCTACCATTTGAGGGTCCACCCTCCGGCCATTGAGGACATGTTCACTTCTGATCTTGTACTGAACACATACAACATTACTAAGGATATATTACCTGAGTAACAGGTGGGATAGACATCTGAGAAAGTTTATGGACCCTGATGTTGCTGAACCCCATTATAATGTCAGATCCTGATCTGAAGGGAAGATCCTGTGGATTTCTGGTGGTCTGGTCAGCTATGTGTTCTGCTCTGGTCGGATCCCATATTTATAGTCTTATTAGTCCTCTACACTCTATATGTATAGACCCCTCTCTAGTACGGGCTGCATACTAACACGTCTGATTTGAGCCTTATAAAAAGTATTTTCACTCTTCCATATTTCTGTACAGATCATTTACCATCTGACAGCGAGGAGAGCTCCGCTACAGAGGAGAGGTAAGTTAGGCCAGATCCATCTACCTCTATATAAAGCCATGAACTAGGCAAGATGTTTCCTGTGGATTTATATATGATTCCCTATCTTTGCCAGGACACCACGATGTAACATCCCCGGCTGTTTCCTGGAAGAAATTATTTCTCCTACTTCCATCTATGTTACCCACTTCCAGGAAAATAAGGAGGAGCTGGTGGAGCGACTGTACAACTTGTACAACCGGACAGTCTTCGATAATAAGGTATCACATCTTGTCATGGGTTCCTGGGTGATACATGACTTCTCTATTATCTCCCCCTTTAAACAATCAATTCCAAGAAAAATGGCTCTAACTTTCTGAAAGGCAGATTCCTAACCCCATTGTCATGTTTCTGTAATATAGTTATTGAATATCTCAGGTAAATCTCACTTAGTTTGGTGAATGCCGTCATCCTCTTCCCATCTGTGGGACGAGAGGAAACCTTAGATGATCCACCATGCAGAGACAAAAAGATTAGCATTTTTTGGCTTGAAGTTGAAAGGATTTTTACATTTATTTATAAGAAACATTTAGTTGATATTTGGACATTTTAGAATAAGGTTATTTTTATTTTTGTTCTCACATCTTGGACTTCTCGGTAGACCCCGCGCCCCATACAAGTAGACCAGTGCTGTAAATCACATATGAGAGTTGGGGACTTTGCAAGATTGGGGGTCAAAGAGTTTACAGATGTAATGGAATTTGTTTTCTTTATTTTAGCTCCCTTTGAAAATGGAAATTTTGTGGAGCAAGAGGCTGACAGCATCCGCCGGCCAATGCTGGAATAAGCTGCAGGACAACCACCGTTTCTCATATATTGAGCTTTCCGAAAAAGTCTGCGATTCTGCCGGTAGGTTTCACATCACATCCATCCTACAGCTTCATAAGACAACCTGTATACAGGGCAAAAAAACTGCTACTTGTTATGCAGAACATCTTAGAAACTCATTGTACATACTGTCATAAGAAAAACTAAGTACACCCTCTTTGAATTCTAGTATTTTACATATCAGGAGAAAATAAAAAAAGTATCAGCTCCATAGAAAGTCCTAAATGTAGGGAAATACAATCTCAGAAAACAACGTGAAAAAAATATATTGCATCATTATTTATTTAACAAAAAGTAGGCCAAAAGGCAACAACGGTGTGTGATAAAGTACACCGTCGATGCAACTTCAAGTTATTGCTGCTAAAGATGATTCTAAAAGCTATTGATTGATGGGGTGTACTCATTTTTCACTCTCTGCTTCTGCATTTTGAAGTAGGTTTCGGTAAATAAATAACGGCACGGTTGACTTGTCACGTGTTGTTCATCTCATGATGTATTTTGTATTTTGTCCTGCTATGTAAAACCAAATAGTTCAATCAGGGTGTACTCAGATTTTGTCATAACTGTATAACCTCTTGTTTTAGAGCGAGTACGATCCACACTTGCGCATGAGATGTGCCATGCCGCCTCTTGGATAATCAACGGTGAACGCAAAGACCACCATGGCTTGTTATGGCAGGCTTTCACAAGAAGGGTAAACCTTATCCATCCCGAGCTGCCAAAAGTGACGGAATATCACAATTATACCATCAACTACACCTACAAGTACAAATGCCACCGGTGTGATAAAGAGTAAGTGGATTTTATGACCCATCTCCTCCGGACACACAATCACTGCGGAGAGACGTCCGTGCGGTTCTGTTGGTGGAATGCTTTCATACTTTACTACTATCAGAGCGGACTGACGTCTGGGGGCGGTAGGGTTTAGGATGCTACGTGTTATATTTTCTGTGCTGGGCCAGTTCTTAATATATCGATTTCAATTTGTTCTTGTTAATATAATCCATGGTGTTAATGAACGTTCATTCCAGTCCAGTAACCAATATTCCTCTTATCTTTGCAGAATTGGGCGATTTAGACCAATACCTGGCAATAAACGTAAATGTCGCCGGTGCGGAGGACGAATGCGACAACTACCCAGCAGCTAAACATGTAACTATTCTTCAGAATATTTAGTCTCTAATTTGATTTCTTTAAAATGTAAAGTTGAGACACTTTTATATATTTTCCCCTAAGTAGCGAGACAATGAATATCTGTGTTCATCACCAGCAATTAGCGGTAAAGATCCAGAATCCGTCCTCATAGGTTCCAGATAAGCCCCGGTTACATTTCCCATAACTTGCTGGCTATGGAATGATTGACCATTCCCAGCAATTATCTACAATGCTCTGGAAAACCTTCTATGAGTTTACGCTTTGTTGGATGTAATTATTTTCTTTCTATTTTCAGGTTCATTATTGGAACAGTGAGATTCCTCTAAATATTGTCATCTCTTCCACCTGTGATGGAGGTAAGAACGAATCTTCCAGTATTGTCAGCAATCAATAATAAAAGTGAATTTTACAATATTGAGAATCTGGAGTCTCTAATTTAGTCTTTTATTGAGTTTTATCATTTAAAGATTAAATACTTTTATATATTTTGCCTTTTTCCACCACCGTGTAGGGAGACAATCAGTTTACGTCTTCATCACAAGCAGCGAACAGCAAACATTCAGAATCCACCTCTTCTGATGGACACAAAGCTTCTGACGGGCGTTTTCCAGGTAAATATTTCGGTGCTTTTCCTCCAATCATTCTTGTTTTCAAGAAGTGCAACAGCGAGGACAGTGTAAGCAAGGTGTCATAACAGAAGAAATGCAATATCGGTTTTATTACTGCATTTATTTGTTCTAATTATTATTTTTTCTTGCTGCACAATTTTTAAATTCTGTCTGAGAAAGAAAGTTATCAGCCTACTGCTGCGGAGGAATCTCCAACACACAGTCTGACGGGCGAGATGAGCACCTCTGACATGGCATGCCGTATAGATCTGTTGTGAGTGCTCTCACCATAGCCGTATGGCTCATGTCGCATTTATCTCACATTACACTATTATTGGCAGCTTCCTATTTCCAATCTCCACATTGGCCTTCTTTGTAGACAATATATAATGCAATATTTCAGGTCTATTTCAGCTTCAGCTGATGACCAGGAATACAATGCTGAAGTTCCTTCTCAGAGTTTGATTCTTTTGATCACCAGTACCTTTTGTCACGTTTTTAAAAACATCTTTTAATTGTTTTCAGGTTAATGAGAAAGGCGACTTATCGCTTCTACACAGGCATGACACATCGTGGAAGAAAACGGTCAATTCCGGCACCGACCTGCGCTGAGAACAGTTTCCAAGACCTGGAGAATCTCTACAAGTGCTTTATAATCAGAGCTGCCCAGCAATGGATATGGCGCTGGGCATTTGAACTTCAATAGTCATCAATTACTTTTTTTTTCTAATTTTTCTGAGTTAGATATAAATACCATTAAAAAATGAATATATTAATTCTTTCCAGTTTGGGATTTTTGTTCTGCAAAACGATGGCTGTTGATAAACATATTACAATCAATGTTGTCTACTTGTGATATTCAGCCACAATCCGCCTCAAACAATCGAGAGGAGCGGAGCTTTGTCTGCTGCTGTTAAACTGATAAATTCAGCTGTCAATCTGTGAGAGTTGCATTTCACCCCTTAACGTCTAATGACGGACACAGTCCATCATGGCTGGGTGTCAGTTTCCGCACCAGGACGGACAGTGTCCATCATGCATGTAAAGTGACACTAAAACTTGCAAACACCCAGTGATAGTTCAGCGCCGGCAGATGTGTATGACAGCTGAGAGGCACGGAAAGAGGTGCAGACACCAGTAGTGTAGTTACCAGGGGGGCAGAGGGTGTTGTTGCCTCGGGCCCCTTGCTTTGAGGGGGCCCACCCAGAGCTACTGCCACTGAGTATACCAACTGAGTTGTAATCAGGGTTACCGGTTAGAGGCCCACTCAGATTTTTCTCCCACCCCCGAGTTGAACCCCTAGGTACGCCTCTGCCAGGGACCCATGCTGTCGGTCCCCACACCCAGATCGCTGTAATCGGGCAGTCAATCTGACTGACCGCTCACAGCATGACTGCGCAGGAGATGCTGAAATATCAGCCCTTCCTGCCCGATCAGAGGAGAAGCTCGGCGCTGACAGTGCCAGAGCTTCTGCTGTTAGAAACTTGTGTGAAATCTAGAATCAATTTTTATCCCACTCCCAGTGGCACCCCAGTATTCCTGTCCGTCCTCCCATCTCCTCTGTTTTATATATATATATATATATATATATATATATATATATATATATATATATAACAAATCTCTATTATATATATATGAGAGAAAGAGATTGAGATGGCTGCACATTTCTCTTCGGCAGATGAGGCTTACGCCATGATCTGTTCGGATACAGACAGTGCCAGTGAAATGGCCGAGCAGTTTTTGCTGATGTCCTCGCCCACACTCAGATCATAGTGGTCAACTGATGTCCTGTACGACACCCCTATGTTCAAAGAGGTAATGGCCTGGTGACGATTTGAGAGCATTCTTCAATTTCTACATTTTGCAGAAAACGCAAATTGCCCCCCTTCCAATGACCCCAGCTCTTTACAAAATCAGGCCCCTAATAAATTATTTTAACAATAAATTTTCTCAGACATTTACCACAGAAGAAATATTTCTGTGTGGACGAGTCCCTGGTCTTTTTCAAGGGCAGGCTGCATTTCAAGCAGTACTTGCCGAATTAAAGGTCCAGATTCGGACTGAAAATATATAAGTTGTGTGAAAGCGACTCTGGCTACATACATAAATTCCGGGTCAGGGCCGGCTCCAGGTTTTCATGGGCCCCGGGCGAAAGAGTCTCAGTGGGCCCCTTTAACACATACCACAATTCATGATGCACAGATACGGCAGAGAAATATAGGTATCGTACAATGCCAAAGATTTCACTTCTTATATTACATGAGTGATATCTATTGTAAATTCTACAATAGCTCAGAAACCAGACAGTATAGTCCTCCATACAGTATTATGGGCACCACATAGTGCTCTGTACAGAATAATGAGCCACATATACTGCTCCATACAGAATAATGGACCCCATATAATGCTTAACACAGTATAATGAACCTCATATATTGCTCCATAGAGAATAATGAGCCCCATATATTGCTTCATACAATATAATGAGCCTCATATAATGCTCCAAACAGTATAATGAGCCCACATATTGCTTCAAACAGAACAGTGGGCCCCATATATTGTACTATACATAATGGGCCCCATATAATGCTCCATACAGTATATTATGGGCACCATATAATGCTCCATACAATATATGATGAGTCACACATATAATGCTCCATACAGTATATAACGAGCCCAATGTATTACTCCATATTTGATGGGCCCAATATAATGCTTCAATATATGATGGGCCACATATATTACTCCATATACAGTGGGGCAAAAAAGTATTTAGTCAGTCAGCAATAGTGCAAGTTCCACCACTTAAAAAGATGAGAGGCGTCTGTAATTTACATCATAGGTAGACCTCAACTATGGGAGACAAACTGAGAAAAAAAAATAAAGAAAATCACATTGTCTGTTTTTTTTTCATTTTATTTGCATATTATGGTGGAAAATAAGTATTTGGTCAGAAACAAAATTTCATCTCAATACTTTGTGATATATCCTTTGTTGGCAATGACAGAGGTCAAACGTTTTCTGTAAGTCTTCACAAGGTTGCCACACACTGTTGTTGGTATGTTGGCCCATTCCTCCATGCAGATCTCCTCTAGAGCAGTGATGTTTTTGGTTTTTCGCTTGGCAACACGGACTTTCAACTCCCTCCAAAGGTTTTCTATAGGGTTGAGATCTGGAGACTGGCTAGGCCACTCCAGGACCTTGAAATGCTTCTTACGAAGCCACTCCTTCGTTGCCCTGGCGGTGTGCTTTGGATCATTGTCATGTTGAAAGACCCAGCCACGTTTCATATTCAATGCCCTTGCTGATGGAAGGAGGTTTGCACTCAAAATCTCACGATACATGGCCCCATTCATTCTTTCATGTACCCGGATCAGTCGTCCTGGCCCCTTTGCAGAGAAACAGCCCCAAAGCATAATGTTTCCACCACCATGCTTTACAGTAGGTATGGTGTTTGATGGATGCAACTCAGTATTCTTTTTCCTCCAAACACGACAAGTTGTGTTTCTACCAAACAGTTCCAGTTTGGTTTCATCAGACCATAGGACATTCTCCCAAAACTCCTCTGGATCATCCAAATGCTCTCTAGCAAGCTTCAGACGGGCCCGGACATCTACAGGCTTAAGCAGTGGGACACGTTTGGCACTGCAGGATCTGAGTCCATGGTGGCGTAGTGTGTTACTTATGGTAGGCCTTGTTACATTGGTCCCAGCTCTCTGCAGTTCATTCACTAGGTCCCCCTGCATGGTTCTGGGATTTTTGCTCACCGTTCTTGTGATCATTCTGACCCCACGGGGTGGGATTTTGCGTGGAGCACCAGATCGAGGGAGATTATCAGTGGTCTTGTATGTCTTCCATTTTCTAATTATTGCTCCCACAGTTGATTTTTTCACTCCAAGCTGGTTGGCTATTGCAGATTCAGTCTTCCCAGCCGGGTGCAGGGCTACAATTTTGTTTCTGGTGTCCTTTGACAGCTCTTTGGTCTTCACCATAGTGGAGTTTGGAGTCAGACTGTTTGAGGGTGTGCACAGGTGTCTTTTTATACTGATAACAAGTTTAAACAGGTGCCATTACTACAGGTAATGAGTGGAGGAAAGAGGAGACTCTTAAAGAAGAAGTTACAGGTCTGTGAGAGCCAGAAATTTTGTTTGCTTGTTTCTGACCAAATACTTATTTTCCACCATAATATGCAAATAAAATGAAAAAAAAACAGACCATGTGATTTTCTGGATTTTTTTTTCTCAGTTTGTCTCCCATAGTTGAGGTCTACCTATGATGTAAATTACAGATGCCTCTCATCTTTTTAAGTGGTGGAACTTGCACTATTGCTGACTGACTAAATACTTTTTTGCCCCACTGTATAATGGGTGCACACTAGTCATCACGTCCTCTGATCTGAAACGTCACAGTCAGAAGACACGGAAGTCGCTGCAGAGGAGGAACGGGGAGAGGTAAGTATTGCAAGTATCATGGCCCTGAGCAAGCGACGGGGGCTCACTTGTGGGGGCTGGCACTTGACCTTAATAGCTCGCTGGTGTCCCCGACAGAGAATGAGCCCCCCGACCTGCTCAAGCACTTGCCCAGGTGCTGATACCGTCCCTGATTACGACTATTTTTATATCTATATCTATATACACTGCTCAAAAAAATAAAGGGAACACTTAAACAACAACTTAAATAACTCCAAGTCAATCACACTTCTGTGAAATCAAACTGTCTACTTAGGAAGCAACACTGATTGACAATTTCACATGCTGTTGTGCAAATGGAATAGACAACAGATGGAAATTATTGGCAATTATCAAGACACCCTCAATAAAGGAATGATTCTGCAGGTGAGGACCACAGACCACATCTCAGTACCAATGCTTTCTGGCTGATGTTTTGGTCACTTTTGAATGTTGGTTGTGCTTTCACACTCATGGTAGCATGAGACAGACTCTACAACCCACACAAGTGGCTCAGGGAGTACAGCTCATCCAGGATGGCTCATCAATGCGAGCTGTGGCAAGGTTTGCTGAGTCTGTCAGCGTAGTGTCCAGAGGCTGGAGGGGCTACCAGGAGACATGGAGGGGGCCGTAGGAGAGCAACAACCCAGCAGCACGACCGCTACCTCTGCCTTTGTGCAAGGAGGAACAGGAGGAGCACTGCCAGAGTTCTGCAAAATGACTCCCAGCAAGCCACAAATGTGCATGTGTCTCCAAAAATGGTTAGAAACTGACTCCATGAGGATGGTCTGAGTGCTCGACGTCCACAGATGGGGGTTGTGCTCACAGCCCAACACCCTGCGGCCCTCCAAAGAAATGCCACCCCACACCATTACTGACCCACTATCAAACCGGTCATGCAGAAGGATGTTGCAGGCAGAAGATCGCTCTCCACAGCGTCTCCAGACTCTGTCACGTCTGTCACATTTGCTCAGTGAGGGTGGAGGGTGGACTTATGCAGTTTTGAAATGGCCACTTTTCTGGTTATCTACATGCTGGAGCACACTTTGAATAGACAACGAGAGGAGGTGGTGGTCCCCCCATAGGATGAGGTGGAAGCAGAAGATCATAATAATAATAATTTTATTTATATAGTGCCAAAATATTCTGTAGCACTTTACATTTTATAGGGGACTTCTACAGACAATAGATTTTATAGCATACCAAGAGGAATGAGGGCCCTGCTCGCAAGCTTACAATCTATGAGGAAATAGGGGAGACACGAAAGGTGGATGGTAACAATTGCTTTCATTGTTCTGACCAGACATAATGTAAGAAATCAGGTGTTCATTTAACGCTGCATGAACCAGATATCAGTCAGAATATGTAAAAGGACAGAGGGCTATTAAATTCATAAAGTGTGTGAGAACATGATGAGAGGAACCTGGTTATGAAGAAAACTTTGAATGGGCAACACAGGGATAGTTAAATAAATGTTTTGAGGCGGTAGGCCAGTCTGAAGAAATGCGTTTTAGGGCACGCTTTAAACTGTGGGTATTGGAGATTAATCAAATTTCTAGGTAGTGCATTCCAAAGAATTGGTGCAGTACATTAGAAGTCTTGGAGAGGTTCTGATTATTGAGGATGTTATCTTCACATCATTAACAGAATGGAGGGCACAGATAGGGTGGTAGACTGAGAAGAGGGAGGAGATGTAGTGTGGTGCTGAACCGTGGAGTGCTTTGTGGGTGAGAGTGATAAGTTTATATTGAACTCTGGAGTGGATGGGTAACCAGTGTAATGACTGGCTCAAGGTAGAGGCATCGGTGTCACAGTTGGTGAAGTCAAGGGATAACAATATCTCTAGGATCTGGACAGTCATTACACAGGCGGGTGCCATGGAAGGGGTTCATGGTTCCATACAAACTGTTACTGAACGGGCAGCAGCCACGGGACAAATGGAGGAGTATGAGGAAGAAGAGTTAATGGGCATGCAACAGACAGGAGATGAAGTGGATAATAATCCCCTCTGTGTTGTCTCTAATTTGAGGAAGGGGACGGAGGAAGCAAGCTTGAGTGTTAACTCGCCACCAACACAGCATGGACCTCATGGAAGAACCTGACACGGGAGCGCCTTCTTGCTGTACTATCTGCATCATCATGCCCTTATATTTAGGATTAGAAGTAGTACTGACTACTGGGTTGTCATTCTGTCAGATCCACAGTACAAGAGTAAATTTTGCCAGAGGCGTTCCCCCCTTGTAAGGGATGCGCGCATGCTGGAGTATTATATAAACACGCTTGTAGACAATCTTAAGAGTGGTTTTTCCCAAGACAGCAGTGAGGTACACAGTGTGCATCGCAGTTATAGACTTCCAACCCCGGGAATGTTGAGTAGATGACACAAAGCTAGGAGGGATAGCTAATACTAGAGAAGAGAGAGAGAGGATTCAAAAAGATTTAAATAAACTGGAGAAGTGGGCAGCAACTAACAGAATGGTTTTTAACAGGGAGAAATGCAAAGTACTACATCTGGGCAATAAAAATGAAAAAAGAATATATAGAATGGGAGGAATAGGGCTAAGTGACAGCACATGTGAAAAAGACTTGGGTATACTAATAGATCACAGACTGAATATGAGTCAACAGTGTGATGCAGCAGCAAAAAAGGCAAATGCAATTCTAGGATGTATTAACAGAAGCATACAGTCTAGATCACGTGAAGTAATTATTTCCCTCTACTCCTCTTTGGTCAGACCTCATCTGGAATATTGTGTCCAATTTTGGGCACCACATTTTAAAAAAGACATCAACAAACTGGAGCAAGTTCAGAAAAGAGCGACCAGAATGGTGACCGGTCTGCAAACCCTGTCTTATGAGGAAAGGTTGCAGGATTTGGGAATGTTTAGTTTGCAAAAGAGAAGACTGAGAGGAGACTTAATAGCTGTCTACAAATATCTAAAGGGCTGTCACATTGTAGAAGGATCAACTTTATTCTCATTTGCACAAGGAAAGACTAGAAGCAATGGGATGAAGCTGAATGGGAGGAGACACAGATTAGATATTAGAAAAAACTTTTTGATAGTTAGAGTGATCAATGAGTGGAACAGGCTGCCACGAGAAGTGGTGAGTTCTCCTTCAATGGAAGTCTTCAAACAGAGGCTGGACAGACATCTAACTGGGATGATTTAGCGAATCCTGCTTTGAGCAGGGGGTTGGACCAGATGGCCCAGGAGGTCCCTTCCAACTCTACGATTCTATGATTCTATGATTCTATGAAAAATATTAGCAGCTTCAGTGTACGTGGCATAAGCAAATTCTGTGTGTCATTTCACATATTTTTTAGACCAGCTCATGCACCAGCAGAAGAGAATACAGGTCTGACATGATGTAAACGACTAACGGAGAGGAAGGTGCAGGAGTATCTCGAGCTCAATATCAAGGCCATCAGGTGGAATTTGGACCCATTTGCATTTTGGTAGTCAAAAATGGAAGAGTGGCCTGAGCTCGCCTGTCATGCCTTGGAGGTTTTGTCATGCTTGGTAGCCAGCATTCTCTCAAAACGTGTCTTCAGTGCTGCTGGTGGTCTCCTGAAATTGTAGACTTCCTAACTTTCATCAAGAAGAACAAGTCATGGATTTCCAATGACTTTTGCATTCCAGTCGCAGACATGGCAGACTAGGCATGGTGTCATTTTTAGTGTCATGCATTGATTTTGCGCTATTGCAATCTGTGACACGTTTATTGTGGCTTCTGTGCCTACTGTTGCTACTGCTGCTGATGTTACAAACATTTTTTTTTTAATGTGGAGACTCCAAGTTTGGTCTCCATATGGTGTGTTGCCTGTAGTGGAAGGGGTGTCACAGCACAATTATACTATTTCTACTCTGGGAAAATTGATGCCACTTTAGTGGTGTGTGACAATAATTTTTTGAAATGTGGAGACACCAAGTTGGGACTCCATCTGGTGGGTTGCCTGTAGTGGAAGGGGTGTCAGAGGCCCATTATACTGTTTCAACTCTGGGGAATATGATGCCACTTTAGTGCTGTGTCACAATAATTTTTTGAAATGTGGAGACACCAAGTTGGGACTCCATCTGGTGGGTTGCCTGTAGTGGAAGGGTTCTCAGAGGCCCATTATACTGTTTCAACTCTGGGGAATATGATGCCACTTTAGTGCTGTGTGACAATAATTTTTTGAAATGTGGAGACACCAAGTTGGGTCTCCATCTGGTGGGTTGCCTGTAGTGGAAGGGGTGTCAGAGGCCCATTATACTGTTTCTACTCTGGAAAATATAATGTAACTTTAGTGGTGTGTGACAACAATTTTTTGAAATGTTTGTACTCCAAGTTGGGTCTTTATCTGTTGGGTTGACTGTAGTGGCACGGGCATCAGAGGGTCGTTATACTATTTCTACTCTGGGGAATTTGATGCCACTTTAGTCGTGTAGGACAATTATTTTGTGAAATGTGGAGATTCCAAGTAGCGTCTCCATCTGGTGTGTTGCCTGTAGTGGAAGTGGTGTCAGAGGCGCATTATACTATTTCTAATATGGGGAAACTGATGCCATTTTAGTGGTGTGTGAGAATATTTTTTATAAATGTGGAGACTCCAAGCTGGGTCTCCCTCTGGCGTGTTGCCTGTAGTGGAATAGTTGTCAGAAGCCCATTGTACTGGTTCTACTCTGTGGAAATTGATGCCACTTTATTCGTGTGTGACAAAAATTTTTTGAATGTTTGCACTCAAAGTTGGGTCTCAATCTCGTGGGTTACTTGTAGTGGAAAGGATGTCAGAGGCCCATTACTCTATTTCTATTTTGGGGAAATTGATACCACTTTATTGGTGTGTAGCAATTTTTTAAAAATGTTTGCACTACAAGTTGGAATTAGAGATGGTGTATTTCACCATGGATGGAAGACACCCCTTAGAATCGTAGAGTTGGAAGGGACCTCCTGGGCCATCTGGTCCAACCCCCTGCTCAAAGCAGGATTCGCTAAATCATCCCAGTTAGATGTCTGTCCAGCCTCTGTTTGAAGACTTCCATTGAAGGAGAACTCACCACTTCTCGTGGCAGCCTGTTCCACTCATTGATCACTCTAACTGTCAAAAAGTTTTTTCTAATATCTAATCTGTGTCTCCTCCCATTCAGCTTCATCCCATTGCTTCTAGTCTTTCCTTGTGCAAATGAGAATAAAGTTGATCCTTCTACAATGTGACAGCCCTTTAGATATTTGTAGACAGCTATTAAGTCTCCTCTCAGTCTTCTCTTTTGCAAACTAAACATTCCCAAATCCTGCAACCTTTCCTCATAAGACAGGGTTTGCAGACCGGTCACCATTCTGGTCGCTCTTTTCTGAACTTGCTCCAGTTTGTTGATGTCTTTTTTAAAATGTGGTGCCCAAAATTGGACACAATATTCCAGATGAGGTCTGACCAAAGAGGAGTAGAGGGAAATAATTACTTCACGTGATCTAGACTGTATGCTTCTGTTAATACATCCTAGAATTGCATTTGCCTTTTTTGCTGCTGCATCACACTGTTGACTCATATTCAGTCTGTGATCTATTAGTATACCCAAGTCTTTTTCACATGTGCTGTCACTTAGCCCTTTTCCTCCCATTCTATATATGCTTTTTTCATTTTTATTGCCCAGATGTAGTACTTTGCATTTCTCCCTGTTAAAAACCATTCTGTTAGTTGCTGCCCACTTCTCCAGTTTATTTAAATCTTTTTGAATCCTCTCTCTCTCTTCTCTAGTATTAGCTATCCCTCCTAGCTTTGTGTCATCAGCAAATTTAATCAGTTTACCCTCAATTCCTTCATCTAAATCGTTGATAAAGATGTTGAACAATACAGGGCCCAGGACAGAGCCCTGTGGTACCCCACTTGAGACATTCTTCCAACTGGATGTGCAGCCATTTACGACCACTCTTTGGGTCCGATCACTAAGCCAGTTATGAATCCACCTAACAGTTGCCTTGTCCATTCCATACTTAGTCATTTTTTCAATAAGGATTGTATGAGAGACTTTGTCAAATGCTTTGCTGAAGTCAAGATATACTATATCTACAGCATTTCCTTGATCCACCCAATCAGTAATACCATCATAGAAGGAAATTAAATTAGTCTGACATGACTTATTAGTTACAAACCCATGCTGACTCTGTTTAATCACTTCATTCTTATCCAGGTATTGACATACATGTTGTTTAATAATTTGTTCAAAGATCTTTCCTGGTATAGAAGTCAGACTCACCGGCCTATAGTTGCCTGGGTCCACCTTCTTCCCCTTTTTGAAGATAGGAACAACATTTGCTCTTCTCCAGTCTTCTGGCACTTCTCCTGTTCTCCAAGAATTTTCAAAGATTATGGAGAGGGGTTCAAAAATTTCTTCTGCTATCTCCTTCAGTACTCTGGGGTGTAATTCATCTGGACCTGGAGACTTGAATACATTTAGGTTAGCTAAGTTTTTCCTCACTATCTTTCTGTTTATAGATATCCTGGATTCTTCTATTCCCTTAATAGGACAGTGAATAACAGTTGATGTTACATTTCCTTTCTGAGAGAAAACAGATGCAAAATAGGAATTTAAAAGTTCAGCCTTCTCAACATCCTGTCTTACCATTTCATCATTTTCATCCTGTAAAAATCCTATAGCATCTTTGACTTTTCTTTTACTTTTGACATATCCCCAAAATCCTTTATTATTGCTTTTGACATCTCTTGCAAGCCTCAATTCATTTTCAGCTTTAGATAATCTGATTTGTGCCTTGCAGGTTCTGCAGACAGCATTATATTCTTCTTTAGATATGCCTCCTTTCCATTTTATAAACATTTTTTTGCTTCCTTTTTAGCATGTGCTTAAGTTCTGTGTTCATCCATCCTGGTTTCCTTAAATGCTTCCTATTTTCCTAATGCTTCCTATTTGCTTCTCTTTTCCTTTTCTTGACAGAAAGGAAAAGAGAAGACTAACAAAGGACACAGGCAGAGGCGCACATGAATGACAGTGGTTAGAGAGGTGTTAGTATTTTGATATTCAGGCTAAATATTGGTGAATAAATGTGAATTGTCAGCTCTGATCAAGGACCTTAAGGAAGAAGTTGTTCTTCATTTGCATTGGATCCTCAGTGAAATGTAACAAATGTTTACAGATCTCTGAAGTCAACACTTACTTTCTGACCAGAATGGTTTTCTACATTTGCATAACTTGAAGCTCACGGACCCACCATTTAAAAGCTCCAATGGGGTTCTATACCAGGGACAGGAAATTATTCATTTGAGGAAAGCGTTTGCAAATATCCAATTAGGAGAAGGAGCCACCACTCCTTCTGGGCATGAAATTCCACAAAGGCTTAGAACACGGTGGAGCAGGAGTTCCTATGTAGGGTAATGAAGTAGTTTGGGCTTGGTGAGAATTTTACTAGGTGGATCCAAGGCCGGAACAAGGTATTTTGGTGCCGTAGGCAGATGAAGCCGATGGTGCCCCCCCCTCCGCTGAACTTTCAGTCCCTAAGTAAAGGAATGGGTCAGAGACTAAAGCGACAGGTCCCCTAACGCCCCTCTCCTTTCCTTCTGATGGGTTAAGTAGCAAGCTGTTAAGACTACTATCAATAGAATTGCTACCTTTTTCACTCAAAAATACCAGCAAAAGTAAAAAGAGTGATGTGATGTACTTTAGAGAAGTGGCTCAACAGGGAGTATTTTTTTTAAGATAGATATAGAATCATTCATTGTTTAAGGACCATTAAGAGAATACAAATCGCTATATTCCTCCCTGACAGACTATATTTTAAATCTCAGACCCAGTGATGGTCATGGAAACTAATATAGCTTAACTATAATGGGGGCTGTTTGGTTTCAGTTAAGATGTCCAGCATTTGGAAGACATCATAATAGAAACTAAACAGACCCTATTATAGATAAAGGGATACATATGATGATTTTACTCCCATCAGGGTAGTTCTGGTGCCGTATTTCTGTATTGATGGTGCTTCTGCTGATGTATTCATGTATGGATGGTGGTTCTAACAATGTATTTATGTAGTAATGAATGTTCTGGTGACTGATTCATAACCAGAACCATCATCAATATAAAACCAAAATCATCCTCACTACATAAATTGAACACCAGAGCTATCACTAGTACATACATACGGCACCAGAACCATCATTAGTAAATAACTATGTCGTTAGAACTTCCATCAGTATATGAAAATGGCACCAGAACCACCATCAGTAGATAAATGCATCACCAGAAAGCTCATCAGTACAGGACTACATCACCAGAACCACTATCAGTACATTAATGTGTCACCAGAACCACAGCCAGTGAAATAAGTACATCAGCACCATTATCTACATAATTACGGCACCAGAACTGTAAGGAAAACACACGAGAGGAGAGATGGAGGATACGGAGCTTACACAGCCACAGCTCTCTGGCGCCCCCTTACCCTCAGGTCAGTCAGGGAACTCCACCTAGGTTATGGAGTTGCCGGAGAGGCTGCCCTGTCATTTACTGGTTATCAGGGCACTCTGCAGTGATTGCTGCGTTCGTTGGGTCTGGAAAGATATTGAGAGTCCAAACTTGGGTCGGCTAAGTGGTTCTGGAGAGCCAGTCTCGATGCTTAGTATCTGGGGCAACTAGAAATATATGAGACAATGGTACTCTCATAATTCATCTCTAGGTGTCGGTGACGCTCAGTCTAGATCTTCCTTTGGTGTTGGCCACCTTGCAGAAAAGATAGCAGGCGGTTCTAGCTCTTGCCGTCATTAACACGTGGCCTCTAATTCTCTGACCAAATGGTGAAGTTCTGTTCTTTTGGGGATTTGTGTACTTATCCCAAGAGTGGGGGGCCACTTCAGGAGTGGAGGAAGATCTCTGGACAATATATTGGGCCTGAATAGTACATCCAAAATGGAGTCTCCCTCATCCCTCACTTGGGGCTGTTTGGTTTCAGTTAATATGTCCAGCATTTGGAAGACATCATAATAGAAGCTAAACAGACCCTATTATAGATATAGGGATACATATGATGATTTTACTCCCATCATGTTAGTTCTGGTGCCATATACCTTGTGAGAATCAGGGAGGAATAGTGGATGAGGGCAGGTATATCTCGCCCAGATACCTTTCCTATGTGGCCTGGTCCGGTCAGTATCTCACCTGGTGACTAATGAATAATGGGAAGCGGATATAAAAGGAGGCCAGGTGGTGTGTTAGTAGCTCAGCCTGGGGAACACAGAGAGCCTGTCTGTGTGAGCGACACTTGTGAGTGAAAGCTGTGCTTACAGTAATGCTGGTTTGGGTGGCTGGGAGAAGCCCTCCAGTTGGTAGTTAGTACGGACCCTGTTTAGTTAGTGCCGGACAGGCAAGGAATTGTTTTATGTTTATTTTCCTGTATGTTTTGCTTTCACCTGAAATAATCCTGACCCAGCGTCAGTTATGTCCAAAACCCGGCTGTGCACCTGAGTTTCATGCTAAACCCACGTGACCTTTGACCCCAGCAAAGGTGATCCCGGAGTGTTTTATCACACCCTGTATTGATGGTGCCTCTGGTGATATATTCATGTATGGATGAAGGTTCGTATAATGTAGTGATGAATGTTCTGGAGATTGATTCGTAACCAGAACCATCATCAATATGAAACCAAAATCATCATAAGTAAATAAATTGAACACTAGAGCTTTCACTAGTACATACATACGGCACCAGAACCATCATTAGTAAATAACTATGTCACTACAGCCTCTATCAGTATATGAATATGGCACCAGAAGCACCATCAGTAGATAAATGTATCACCAGAAAGATCATCAGTACAGGACTACATCACCAGAACCACTATCAGTACATTAATGCGTCACCAGAACCACAGCCAGTAAATAAATACACCACCATCATTATCTACATAAATACGGCACCAGAATCATCACTGGTAAATAACTATGTCACTAGAGCCACTATCAGTACATGAATACAGCCCAATAGCCAGCATCAGGAGATAAAGGCATCACCAGAATCATCATCAGTACATGAATACATCACGAGAACCACAGCCAGTAAATAAATACAACATCATCATCATCATCAGTGTATGTGGACACCACCAAAACTATCACTAGTACATGAATACATCACCAGAACCACCATCAGTACTGTTGGGGTGATCTCGTAATGTGAGATCTTAGTGACTGCCTGCCCCTGACCTGATAAATATGAGCCGAATGCATGCATAGAAGACGGACATCAGACACAAGGTCAGGTGTGCTCCTCTCTTGGCCAGTGCTGTCACAGAACTGACTTTATTAGTATAAACGAAAGACCATGTAATAGGCAGGAAAAGGGCGTTGCTCAGCTTCTCCGGAGCCATTGTACCAGTCTGTATAAGGTCCGTGCTAAGTCTATTCCACATATGGTCTTCAGTGTATCCTCATCACATTCCAAGGATTCTAGGGCATAGTTCCAGCATATAGACACCACCTTGCCACACCACGTCTGAACTAGCTTATGTTAGATTAATAATTGATTTCATTAGCCGTTCTCTCCTTCACAGTACAGCAATAAGTTGTATTGTCAAGTCAGGCCCATATACCGTATATACTCGCGTATAAGCCGAAATTTTCAGCCCATTTTTTTGGCTGAAAGTCCCCCTCTCGGCTTATACGCGAGTCATATATGCCAGGGGGTCGTGGGGTGGGGCGGGGGTGTCAGATCACACTGAGCCCCTCTGGCACGGTCTCTGCAGCCCCCTGCTTGTCCCACTGTCTCAGGCTCCTTCCTTCAGCGGTCATGTGGTACTGCTCATTAAAGTCATGAATATGCGCATATTTATGACTTTAATGAGCGGTACCACGTGACCGCTGAAGGAAGGAAGGGAAACCTTCGGAGAATGGGGCTGCAGAGACCACGCCAGGAGGGGGTAAGTATACCCGCTATTCACCTGTCCCCATTCCAACGCTGCTCTCCGCTGTCTGCCGCGTCCTCTGTTAGTGACATTCAGGCAGCAGAGGGCGCGATGACATGGTTACTGCGCGCTGTGCCCTCTGCTGCCTGAACATCACTGACGGAGGACACGGCAGACACCGGCACCTGTTCCCCAGTGAAGGAGAGGTGAGTATGTCTTTTTTTTATTTGCAGCAGCATATGGGGTATAATCTATGGAGCAGCATATGGGGGCATAATCTGGGGGCAGCATATGGGGGCATAATCTAAGGAGAATTTTATGTAGCAGCATATGGGGCATAATCTATGGAGCACCTTATGGGGCAGCATATGGGGGCATAATCTATGGAGCATCTTATGGGGCAGCATATGGCGGCATAATCTTTGGAGCAGCATATGGGGCCTATTCTATGGAGCAACTTATGGGGCAGCATATGGGGGCATAATCTATGGAGCATCTTATGGGGGCATAATATATGGAGCATCTTATGGGTCCTATTCTATGGAGCATCTTATGGGGCCATTATTAACCTTTGTGCAGCATTATATGGGGTGTATTTTGTATGGAGCAATATATGGGGCTCCTGATTCAATATGGATGTTCAAAAACATTTAATCTACTGATGTCTCAATTACAGTAATTTTACTTTTATTGGTATCTATTTTTATTTTTGAATTTTACCAGTAGCTGCTGCATTTTCCACCCTAGGCTTATACGCGAGTCAATAAGTTTTCCCAGTTTTTTGTGGAAAGAGTAGGGGGGTCAGCTTATACACGGGTCGGCTGATACACAAGTATATACGGTACATTTGGTATTCAATTAAATTAAATGATTATTAAGAAAAAATCAAGACAATTAATGCAGGGGTGAGAATAAATTACTCACCCGGCCTCCGCTCCCACGCCGCAGTCGCCCTCCGCTCCCACGCCGCAGCCTCTCTCCACCCGACAGCCGCGGCGGTCACCTGAGACAGGCCCGCGACCGATGCCTTCCCTGCATGCTATGCACATGCGCCATAGGCCGCGCCTCCTTCCTGCTTCTTATGCTCCGGCTGTGCCCTGACCAGGAAGCACCTTTGGACCAATGGCTGACCAGACGGAGCCATATCAGGCCGCTTCCCCCTGAGGGAGGCGCCTGATCGTTGTGTTTCCTGACACTCTGGCCTCGCTCCATCGTGCACACTCTGCTCCTGCAGTTCCTGTCTCGGCTGCTCTTCACAGCAGCTTCTCAGTCCTGCTACCCGTGTTCCTGGTGTTCCCCTTCCGACGCCCCGCCTCGCCAAGCCGCCTCGTTTCACCGGGGATCCCAAGCTCTGTAGGGGGTTCTTAAATAAGTGTAGTCTCCACTTTGAATGGCTACCGCAGCAATATCCCTCGGACCGGGCCAAAGTGGCCTTCATCATGTCCCATCTGGAGGGAGAGGCCCTGTCTTGGGTAAACCCGCTCTGGGAGCGTGACGACCCGGTCGTTTCGAGTCTCCCGGTTTTCCTGGATACATTTCGTAAGGTTTTCGATGAGTCACTCTTTAACTTACACCAGGGTTCTCTCACGGTCGGACAGTACGCTATTCGCTTTCGCACTATTTCCTCCGAGCTCGGCTGGAATAACGCAGCTTTGGTGGGGGCATTCTGGCGCGGTCTTTCTAGTAAAATAAAGGATGAACTCACAGGTCGAGATACCCCGTCCACCTTAGAGGACCTTATCTCGCTGGCTACCCGCATTGACCTGCGCTTCCTGGAGCGCGCTCGGGAGTCAGCGAGAGACAGGCGCTCCTCCAGGTCAGTTTCTCCTTTCACTTAGTCTGCCAGCTCCCGTTCAGTCAGATCTTCTTCCCTCTCTTTGGGTGAGCCCATGCAGATAGATCATCTCAGGTTGGCCGAGTTACGTCAGAGAGAGAGACACGCACAAGGTCTGTGCCTCTATTGCGGTCATTTGTCACACTATATCCGCACCTGTCCTAAGAGACAGGGAAACTGTTAAGCGTCAGATTCCTGGCACTGCACAGCGGGAATCCAGAGACAGACATCCTACGGTCTCCCATTCCTCTCCGACTGCTTGGACTCCTGCTCAGCAATCTCGGCTGGCCAGGCATCTCCCTCTGACTCATTCTGTGAGCCTGGATGTTGCTGCCACCTCTGGTGCAGCAATGGTGATGCAACCTGCTTTGCAGGGAACTGCTCCTGAGGCTAAGTCCTCATGCCGTGCTACTAGGCATGCCCACAACTTGTCCTCTCAGTGGAGAGCAGGGGTCACATGTGCAGGTCCTATGTCAGATCTGATTGGTCCTTCCTATAGTACTGGAAGGCCCCGGAAGCGCATGGCTATAAAAAGCCCGCATGGCGGCTTGGCCATGCGCTAGTGTAGCATATTATGCTGTGTGTGTATGGTGATGGATGCATGGACTGGTGACTGACTCATTTGAAACCCCTTCCCTCGGTTATTACGAATGGTGACAGATTGTTGGGTCGTCAGCTCCAGGTTGTGGCCAGCTACACGCCACTGTGCCTCCTGCACGACACACTAGCGTCCGACGGTGCTGGGTCGTTCCGGCGCCGTCGCTCAGCAGCGATAGTTATTGCCGCGCTGCGGTTGCAGCATTCTTGGCGTCTGCGGTTGCAGCGTCATTCGCTGGGTATCCTGTGAAGTAAACAGGGCCAGCGTCCTCATACAACTCTGTTGTCTTAGCGACTCTGTGTGTGAACAGAGCCGTACTTAGCGTTCGGGTGACGTTAACCCGAGCGCAGTACCTCACCTTTCGGTGCATCCTCCATTACTTAGCAGCGGTCTTGTCACCTACCGCACGGTGGACCCCGGGCGGCGAACGCACCTCCTATTATTTATATCTGGTGCGTTCCGCCGACCCTAACATTACACTAGCGCCAGGGTCTGGCTAGTAATGGCGGATGAACAGCGACTGCTGCAGCACATCCGGCAGCTGCAGGGCAGGTTGGCGGCTCTCGAGCGTTCAGCCTCAGCTGCGGATGTTACTGCAGTCGCTGTTCAGGCAGCCACAGAGGCTGTTTCCCGTGTGACCACTGCCATCCCTGTCCCGACTTTGTCCCACCTCCCGCTGCCCGAAAAGTTCTCGGGTGATAGTGCAGCTTGTAGGGGTTTCGTAAGCCAGTGCTCTATACAGCTGGAGCTGCTGGCCGCCCGATTCCCCTCCGAGCGGGCTAAAGTGGGATTTATTATTTCCCTTCTGTCGGGCAGGGCTTTGGAGTGGGCCACACCGCTGTGGGAGCGTGGTGATCATGTGGTGCAGGGTGCTTCGCGGTTCTTAGACACTCTGAAACAGGTCTTCCTGGGACCACGAGTCACCCATGACACCGCGCTCCGGCTGCTGGCACTGTCACAGGGCTCATCCATGGTCAGTCACTTCGCCATCCAGTTCCGGACGCTGGCCTCAGAATTAGAGTGGCCAGATAAGGTCCTCATTCCGGCGTTCTGGAGAGGTTTGGATGGCCATGTGAGGGACGTTCTGGCCACCAGGGAGATTCCCGCTACACTGGAGGAGCTTATCTCTGTCTCCACCCGAATCGATCTTCGCTTCATCAAGCGAAGGTTGGAACGGGACCAGTGTAGGCAGAGGTTTAGGTTGGCACCTTGTTTTTCTAGACCTCTGGAATCCCCCGATCGGGCGTCCGAGCGTCAGGGGGCTTCCCGTGAGGGATCTAGACTCCAGTCCGCTCGAGCTCCTGTGAGCTGTCATATTTGTAGGCAGGCCAGTCACCTCGCCAACCGGTGCCCACAGCAGCAGGGAGAACGCTCGCGCCTAGTGGCCGTAGGAGGCGGCGCACTAAAGCCAGCGACGTTTTCCTCCAAGGGGACTCTTGGGTTTAATTCTTCCACTCTGGCGGTGGAGGTTTGCGTGGATTCCGGGGCGGAGGGCAATTTTATGTCGTCAGCCTTCGCCCAACGGCACGCTATACCTCTGGTTATGATGTCTACACCAGTCACCGTCAGAGTGGTAAACGGCACCACTCTACCCTCGCAGATAACTCACCAGACCGTCCCCTTGGTACTCTCTGTGGCTCCGTCTCATCAGGAGACGATATCCCTCCTCGTCATGCCCGAGGGTATTGACCAGGTACTTCTAGGGGTTCCCTGGCTGTGGTATCACTCCCCCCCATATAGAGTGGTCCTCAGGGAGGATTATTGGGTGGAGTAAGTCATGTGAGGGTAGATGTCTGAGGGAGTGCGTTCAGGTTGCCTCCACCGAGGTTCCCGCTGATCTCTCCTCGCTCCCCAAACACTATCGGCAGTATGCAGACGTGTTCTCCAAAAAGGCGGCGGAGACGCTTCCACCGCATCGCCCCTATGACTGTCCTATTGACCTCTTGCCTGGTGCTGAGCCTCCTCGGGGTCGAGTCTTTCCCCTATCTCTCCCGGAGACTGAGGTCATGTCTCAGTACATCAGGGAGAATCTGGCAAGAGGATTCATTAGGAAGTCAGTGTCACCAGCGGGGGCGGGATTCTTCTTCGGCCAGAAGAAGAGTGGGGAATTATGTCCTTGCATTGATTACAGGGGTCTTAACGCCATCACCGTTAAGAATAAATATCCACTGCCCCTGATATCAGAACTGTTTGATAGGCTACGAGGAGTGAGGGTATTTTCCAAACTTGATCTGCGGGGGGCTTACAACCTGATTCGCATCCGTGATGGGGATGAATGGAAGACGGCATTTAACACCAGGGACGGGCACTATGAATACCTGGTGATGCCCTTCGGGCTCTGTAATGCCCCGGCCGTCTTCCAGGACTTTGTGAACGATATCTTCCGGGATATGCTTACCACCTCGGTTGTAGTCTATCTGGATGATATCCTCATCTACTCTCCAGATATTGACTCCCACCGGAGAGAAGTTTGCAAAGTTTTCGATCGCCTGCGGGCGAACTCCCTCTATGCCAAGTTGGAGAAGTGTGTGTTTGAGCAGGAGTCCTTGCCTTTCCTGGGCTATATCATCTCGGCCCAGGGATTGGCCATGGATCCTGCCAAGCTACAGGCGGTGATGGATTGGCAGGAACCTCATTCTCTCAAAGCGGTGCAGCGCTTTGTGGGGTTCATAAATTATTATCGCCAATTCATCCCCCACTTCTCGACTTTGGTAGCACCCTTGGTAGCCCTCACCAAGAAGGATGCAAATCCCAAGTTGTGGTCGGAACCGGTCTCCAAGGCCTTCTCCACCATTAAGTCCCATTTCGCTAGCGCTCCCATTCTACATCGCCCCGATGTAGACAAGCCCTTCATTCTGGAAGTGGATGCCTCTTCCGTCGGTGCTGGAGCAGTCCTGTTCCAGAAGGACACGCAAGGTCGGAAGCATCCATGCTTCTTTTTCTCCAAGACCTTCACACCGGCGGAGAGGAATTATGCCATCGGGGACAGGGAGTTGCTAGCGATGAAGTTGGCCTTCTCGGAGTGGAGACACCTCCTGGAGGGGGCTCGTCACCCTTTCCTGGTGTTCACCGACCACAAAAACTTGGTGTATTTACAAACAGCCCAGCGGCTAAACTCTCGCCAGGCTAGATGGTCCTTGTTCTTTTCCCGGTTCCATTTCACCCTCCACTTTCTCTCCGGGGAGAAGAACGTCCGGGCCGATGCTCTCTCCCGCTCCGTGGTGTCATCGGAGGAAGAGGAGGAGGAGCCTCGGCTGATCGTCCCATCCGAAAGCCTGAGGACTGTGGCTCCGGTTGCCCTTGAGTCTGTGCCTCCGGGAAAGACATTTGTCCCTGCCCGTCTGCGACCGGAGGTCCTCTCTTGGGCTCACTCGTCCAGAGTGGGTGGACATTTTGGGACAAAACGGACCTCCGACCTTTTGGCGAGGACGTACTGGTGGCCACATATGGCGTGTGACGTCAAGGACTATATTGAGGCATGCGTCTCTTGCGCCTGGAATAGGTCCTCTCGGCAGCGGCCCGCTGGGCTTCTTTTCCCTCTGCCGATAGCAGACAGGCCCTGGGAGATGGTCGGTATGGACTTCGTGGTGGGGCTACCCAGGTCCAGAGGCAGCACGGTCATTTGGGTTGTCACCGACCATTTCTCTAAGATGGTGCACCTGGTACCTCTCTCCCGGTTACCATCAGCGCGGGGCCTGGCAGTCTTGTTCATCAAGCACGTTTTCCGCCTGCACGGCATGCCCGACAAGATTGTCAGTGACCGAGGTCCTCAGTTTGCGTCCCGGTTTTGGAGAGAGCTCTGTTCTCTACTCAGCATTGAGCTGAATCTCTCCTCGGCCTATCATCCCGAGACGAATGGGTTGGTAGAGAGAGCCAACCAGACCTTGATAACATATCTTCGACATTTTGTCTCAGCCAGGCAGGACGACTGGGCATCCTTGCTGCCGTGGGCAGAGTTCGCGTTGAACAATGCTGTGGCCGACTCTACCGGTCAAACCCCATTCCTCCTAAATTACGGTCAGCATCCGCGCGTTCCTGTGCCCATGCCCGTGTCTTCCACCGACTCCAGGGTGGCAGACTGGGCGGTGGAGGCACGTGACATTTGGGATCGCACCCAGGATGCTATCCGAGCTTCCAAGGAGAGAATGAGGATCTCCGCTGACGCACACCGGCATCCTGCTCCAAGCTTCTCCCCTGGCGACATGGTATGGCTCTCTACCCGAAACATTAAACTGCGGGTTGAGTCGCCCAAGTTCGCGCCACGATACATTGGCCCATTCAAGGTCCTTGACCGACTTAGCTCGGTGGTCTACCGTCTGGCTCTTCCTCCACATTTGGCCATCTCGGACTTGTTCCATGTGTCCCTCCTCAAACCAGTTCACATGGCCCGGTTTACCGAGCCATCTGCCGGGTCATCAGACTTATCGTCTGACGAGTTTGAGGTTAATGCCATCGTGGGGCGCAAGTTTGTCCGTGGCAAAAAATTTTATTTGGTGGACTGGAAGGGTCATGGTCCCGAGGCTCAGACCTGGGAGCCGGTAGAAGACATTCACGCACCGCTCCTGATCGCTGCTTTTGAGCGCAGTGAGGCTCAGAGGGGAGGGGGCCCTAGAAGGGGGGGTAATGTTAGGCGTCAGATTCCTGGCAATGCACAGCGGGAATCCAGAGCCAGACATCCTGCGGTCTCCCATTCCTCTCCGACCGCTCGGACTCCTGCTCAGCAATCTCGGCTGGCCAGGCATCGCCCTCTGACTCGTTCTGTGAGCCTGGATGTTGCTGCCACCTCTGGTGCAGCAATGGTGATGCAACCTGCTTTGCAGGGAACTGTTCCCGAGGCTAAGTCCTCATGCCGTGCTACTAGGCATGCCCACAACTTGTCCTCTCAGTGGAGAGCAGGGGTCACATGTGCAGGTCCTATGTCGGATCTGATTGGTCCTTCCTATAGTACTGGAAGGTCCCGGAAGCGCATGGCTATAAAAAGCCCGCATGGCGGCTCGGCCATGCGCTAGTGTAGCATATTATGCTGTGTGTGTATGGTGATGGATGCATGGACTGGTGACTGACTCATTTGAAACCCCTTCCCTCGGTTATTACGAATGGTGACAGATTGTTGGGTAGTCAGCTCCAGGTAGTGGCCAGCTACACGCCACTGTGCCTCCTGCACGACACACTAGCGTCCGACGGTGCTCGGTCGTTCCGGCGCCGTCGCTCAGCAGCGATAGTTATTGCCGCGCTGCGGTTGCAGCATTCTTGGCGTCTGCGGTTGCAGCGTCATTCGCTGGCTATCCTGTGAAGTAAACAGGGCCAGCGTCCTCATACAACTCTGTTGTCTTAGCGACTCTGTGTGTGAACAGAGCCGTACTTAGCGTTCGGGTGACGTTAACCCGAGCGCAGTACCTCACCTTTTGGTGCATCCGCCATTACTTAGCAGCGGTCTTGTCACCTACCGCACGGTGGACCCCGGGTGGCGAACGCACCTCCTATTATTTATATCTGGTGCGTTCCGCCGACCCTAACAGAAACGACTCCACCTAGGTCAGGCAAGAGAGGCCTTCCTAGGTGATGATGATTCCTCTCAACCCCTTACGATTTCTGTGCTTTTGGTTTCAGGGGGGAGGCGTGGTTCCGAGGTGGCCTACGTGGATTCGGGCTCAGCGGGTAACTTCATTCGGCCGGAAGAGGTAGACAAATACCAAATTCCTGTGGTCACTCTATCTAACCCAATTCAGATTGCCACCGTGGATGGCAAACCGCTACAGGTGACCGTCACCTTGGTCACTGAAGAGGTGGAGTTGCAAATCAGAGCCTTACATCGAGAGAAAATAGCCTTTTACGTTTTACCTAAGCTCTCTCACGTCATTCTACTCGGTCTTCCATGGTTAAGGACTCATCAGCCTGTTCTCGACTGGTCTTCTGGGGAGATACTCCGCTGGGGGCACCCGTGCCAAGCTCGCTGTCTGACTCCTGTCCGCCTGGCGGCCGCTCCACGGTCACCTCCAGGCCTCCCGGGTCTTCCTCCAGCTTACAGCTCCTACGCCGATGTTTTTGATAAGAAGGAAGCGGAGGTCCTCCCTCCACACCGGCCGTTTGACTGCCCAATTGAACTTGTTTCCGGATCAACCCCCCAAGGGGCAGAATCTACCCTCTGTCTCCCACAGAGACCACCGCCATGCCCGAGTACGTCCGAGAGAACCTCGCCAAAGGCTTTATACGGAAATCCTCTTCGCCCGCGGGAGCCAGGTTCTTCTTCGTCAAAAAGAAGGACGGAAGTCTACGGCCATGCATTGACTATAGGGGCTTGAATGAGATTACCATCAAGAACAGGTACCCTCTTCCACTCATTCCGGAACTGTTTGACCGTCTCAGAGGGGCTCGGGTCTTTACCAAGCTGGACCTCAGAGGAGCCTACAATCTGGTCCGTATCCGTGCAGGTGACGAGTGGAAGACCGCTTTCAACACTCGAGATGGCCATTACGAGTACCTGGTCATGCCCTTCGGTCTTTGCAATGCTCCTGCAGTCTTTCAAGAGTTCGTCAATGAGATCTTCCGGGATCTCTTGTACTCCTGTGTGGTCGTGTACTTAGACGACATCGTCGTCTTCTCGCCGGACCTCTCCTCCCACAGAAAGTGTGTCCGCCTGGTGATTCAGCGCCTTCGGGAGAACCGTCTGTATGCGAAGATCGAGAAATGTCTCTTCGAACAGACCTCTCTGCCATTCCTGGGTTACATTATCTCCGACGTTGGTCTAAGGATGGATCCCGAGAAGTTGTCTGCCATCCTCAAATGGCCTCGCCCCGTCGGATTGAAGGCGATACAACGATTCCTCGGGTTCGCCAACTATTACCGGCAATTTGTCTCCCACTTCTCCGCGATCACAAGACCCATTTCTGTGCTCACCCGTAAAGGATCTACTTCCAAGGATTGGTCTCCTGAGGCAGAGGAGGCCTTTCTGAACCTAAAACGGGCTTTCTCCACGGCTCCGGTCCTTCATCGCCCTGAGAGCGATCGACCTTTTGTACTCGAGGTGGACGCTTCCTCGACTGGTGCCGGGGCGGTGCTGTCCCAGAGAACCGCCTCCGGTCGCCTGCACCCTTGTGGCTTCTTCTCGAAGGCCTTTTCTCCATCCGAGTGTAACTGCTCGATCGGTGACCGGGAACTTTTGGCCATCAAGTTGGCCTTGGAGGAATGGCGCCACCTCCTGGAAGGAGCCGTCCATCCTTTTGTCATCTTCTCGGACCACAAGAATCTGGCCTATCTCCAGTCTGCCCAGAGACTAAACCCTCGCCAGGCCAGATGGTCTTTATTTTTTGCCCGATTTGATTTCGAGCTCCGATTCCGTCCTGGCAACAAGAATTCCAAAGCCGACGCCCTGTCCAGGGTCTTCCAACCACACGAATCCACGGAGGAACTGTCGCATATCATTGATCCCACTAGAATCATCACCGTGGCTCCAGTGAACTGGCTTACTCCTCCACCTGGCAGGACGCTTGTGCCAGAGAATCTCAAGCAAAAGGTTCTTCTATGGGGGCACTCCTCCAAACTGGCCGGCCATGCCGGAACTAAGAAGACCCTTGACCTTATCAAACGTCACTACTGGTGGCCCTCACTTCGCCAAGATGTACTCGACTTTGTGGCTTCTTGTCCATCCTGTGCAAAAAACAAGGTGCCACGGAGATCTCCGTCCGGCTTGTTGCTTCCGTTGCCTGTCCCTACGGTTCCTTGGGAGAACATTGCCATGGATTTCATCACCGACCTACCCTGCTCTGCGGGCTGCTCAGTCATTCTGGTGGTGGTGGATCATTTTTCCGAGATGGCTCACTTCATTCCTCTGCCCGGTCTTCCCTCAGCGCCAGAGCTGGCCGAAATCTTCATTCATCAAGTCTTCAGGCTTCATGGACTACCTCGACGCATTCTGTCTGACCGAGGGGTTCAGTTTACCTCCAAGTTCTGGCGTTCGCTTTGTAAGCTCATGAACGTTTCCCTCGACTTCTCCTCGGCCTACCATCCACAGTCCAACGGACAAGTAGAGCGTACCAACCAGACGCTTACGGGATACTTACGTCACTTCTCTAACGCCCACCAGAACGATTGGGTCAACTTATTCCCCTGGGCAGAGTTCGCTTATAACAACCATGCTGGTGAGTCTTCGGCCAAGTCTCCGTTTTTCATTGTTTTTGGCAGACATCCCGATGTTACTGTCGTCCTACTCCAGTCCTGCCTTGTGTTCCTGCTGTCCTACTCCAGTCCTGCCTTCGGTGTTCCTGTTGTCCTACTACAGTCCTGCCTTGTGTTCCTGCCGTCCTACTCCAGTCCTGCCTTCAATGTTCCTGCCGTCCTACTCCAGTCCTGCCTTCAGTGTTCCTGCCGTCCTACTCCAGTCCTGCCTTCAGTGCTCCTGCCGTCCTACTCCAGTCCTGCCTTCAGTGCTCCTGCCGTCCTACTCCAGTCTCAGTCTTACTCCGGTCCATCCAGAGCCGCCCCTCTCGGTACCGGCTACCGTGGTACTCGAACCCCTGGGCCTGCTCCTAACGGTCCCTGTATAGGGGTCGGTTCCACCTGGCAGCTCGCCCGGGGTCCCTCGGTGCCACGGTCCAGAGGGTCCACTCTCGGAGTTTCCCGCTCCAGACCACCCGCGCTAACAGGGGCAACACAAGGAGTCTATTGCACAGATATTATGCACTTCAATGTACTATGGCTATATAGGATGTAATATGGTTGTAAAAAGAATTAATAAGCCACAAAAAATAAGAAAATTGATATACTGATATTATACATAATCATAAAGTGCAAATAGTGAAAAAATCATTCATAAAAAGCACAAATTTGTAAAGACCAATCTATATATAAAAAGTGCAATGTCCAGAAATTCACAGACAGTGGGCTTAGGCACAAGTTTGTAAAGACCAATACATATATAGAGTGCAATATGCACGAATTCATAGACAGTGGGCTTAGGCCCACAACCGTAAAAATGTATATCACTAATTCAACAAATGACTAGTGTAGATAGCCATGTGGGCAGAGATAAATATATGTCACAACAGATATCCATTTAAATAAAAATGATCAGTGGCAGGTTCTAAATAGAGGTGTCCAATGACAATTAGTCATATATGCGGCTGCAAGTAAACTGTATTGAAAAGAACATATACATGTGCCAAAAAATTGCACTCAATCAATATCTTATGCCAATGTGCGATAGATCCCCAGGATGCGCCCGTCCCCGACGCGCGTTTCGACGTCTGCCTTCGTCAGTTTTTTTTTCGTTGTGATATGATTTGATATCCGATTTGTCCTTATTTGTCTTATATTGTCCATTTGTGCTTTGATAAGGCTTATTATATAATTTTTAACACCATTTATAATTTTCCTAAAACATGCAACTTTGACCTTGGTATTTTGTTGAACCATATACATTTGGATCTCATGAACCAACAACTCCCAATATGTATTAAACAATGATAAGGAGATGCTGGGAGTGGTTGTTATCAGTCATTATCAGACTGCGGACCATGCAGGAACCACAATACTGATGAAACGCAGGCATATGTAAATGTTTACATCCAGGTACCTAATAGGTGACATCTTCTCTGATTGAGTGGTTTCTTTCTTCTTATTTCCATCTTGACCAGATGCCATGATGACTTTTCACATCCACAGCTGTTCTCTGCAGACTTCTCTCTTCTCCAATCTTCTGGAGCACATCCCCACATGGTGACCTTAAAAGTCAAAGTGTTACTAGATTGCCTTCTGCACAAAGATATCTGTCCATACTATGCCCTAAATAAGCCTCCTATGGTGTATGGCCTCTACACTGTGTGCCTTACTAATCCACAACCACATTACTGTGTGCCATTATCAGCTATAACTGCTACAATGTCATTTTTTCTTCTCCAGCCAGATGGCGTCGCCGTCAGGATATGTGCACACGATGCATATTTGCTGCGGATCCGCCGCGGATTTTTCCGCGTAGAAACGCTGCAGATCCGCACTGTGATTTACAGTACAATGTAAATCAATGGGGAAAAAAAATCCTGTGCAGAAAAATCAGTGCGAATTTGCTGCGGGTTTAAAAGAAGTGCATGTCACTTCTTGTCTGCGGTTTTGCTGCAGTTTTCCACTTGCTCCATTCTACAAAACCGCAGGTGGAAAACCGCAGTGGAAAACCGCACAAAAACCGCAAAAAAAAGGAAGAAATCCACAGGAAAAATGCAGGTCATTAAATCCGCGGGAGGATCCGCACCGTGTGCACATGGCCTCACCTGCACAACAGCAGCTATTGGATCTCTATACAAACAGATATCTGCTGCTGCGCAGGCTCCCCGGCGCCATTTTCAAAATGACTTTCTTTTTTTTCCCTCGCTCAAGTAAATCTGCAAAAGGCATTCAGTGCACAGTAACCATGCGATTATGATGAAGCGCATTTATCATGCAAACTGCGGGGCAGGGCAGTCAGAGATCAGTGGGGGGTCAGTAGTCTGCATTATGAATATCTCATCGGAGCACCACATACATGAACCCCGTCCTAGGGCACGAGAATCTCATTAATATGAAGCTGAAAATAAAGATTAAGAAACAGCCACAAGACGGCTTTCATCAACCAAGGCATCATTTTATTCAGTATAACAGCACCGACCTGACATTGTGTGTAGGTCACTATGCACAATCCTGCTGACAGGTTCCCTTTAAGTAGGCGGCTTTATATCACAAGAGTGGATTTCGTTAGGAAATGGATAAGGCAAAAATGGAGCATTACAGAACAGAAGAAATTACTAAAGAGAGTGATAAAATATGACGGTGTGGTTTTGCTCCTCTCAGAATTTTGAAAATTGTGTGAACAATTGGAAAAAAAATGTGGAGAGCATTAAACCTCGGGAGAGAGATAATCAACAGCTTAAACATCAGTGAGTTTTTTATTTTTATATATTTGCTTATGTTGTGTTTTTTATTATTATTTTTTTCTGAACAATTAGAAAAAGGTTGTGAGTGAAGGAATTAGGCCGGGGTCTCACTCGCGAGTGCAATGAAAGAAAAGTGTGCGAGTCTCTCGCCTCAATCCCCGGCACTGCCACCGGTGGCTCGGACCAGAGCGTTCAACTGCAAAGAAATACATGCAGCCGCACACTCCGGTCCCGAGTGCCAGCGGTAGTGCCAAGTATTGAGGCGAGAGACTCTCGTGAGTGTCTCGCATTGCACTCGCAAGTGTGACCCGGCCTTAGGAAGATTGTTGTTTTTATCTGATTTCCTCTTTTTGTATCTGTACAGTATGTTTTGTACAATAAAGTTGTAAAATTCAAAAAATGAGCAAACAATTGCAGCATTCTAATGATGTCACAATGGGCTGGAGGCTATAGAATGCCCCGTCACCCAGGGTTCCGTTGAGGGTTTTAGTAGGCGTTTGTGGAGAGAGGAGTGTTGTGAGCGACTTGTGCAAATATGATGCCAAGAAAGCGATTTAAGAGTATTATAGTTCTCTGTGATACCGAGGACAGCAGCGATGATGACGATTTACATCAGGTGAGCATCATTTTATATTTTTAAATAAATAAAAAATATTTGGGATAAAAGTTCAAGAAAAGATGGTGGGACAGAAAATAGCGCTCCAAGTAGATGAGGCAATAACTCGGATCATGATTGCAGAGTGAAGACTGCGTCACTTGTAATATTTGTGACAATATGTCCATGTACTGGATACATAACATTGCATGAAGACACATAAATGTCACCACCGCCCCTATCCATAGCCTAACCATAAGTGTCCCATACCCCCGCTATACTCTGTACGTGGAATAAGCACAGTGGAGACCACACTCATATCGCTGCCCACCTGTAATCAGTGGAATATGGGGTAAGATTATAGATTGGAGATGTTCATGGTTATAGATTCTATCTGACATGTTTGCCATTTTTTCAGTCTCATCGAAGAAAGAGGCCAATACCGAGGTCTCCAGGCCAAGATAACACCACTGGCTTCAATTCGGGCCCGACTCCGAGTTTACCAGGTACTGTAACCCTAATCTAGTGAAGTCTCTGAGGTATTAATAAGCCATTGTAGTCACCGGGTGCAGATCACGTGCACATTGTGGTCAGGGCTTGGATTTATCGTTATTAGTCGTCTATGGTAGAGTTTATAGCAAACATTTCTGTTCAGCATTTGGTCAGGAATATTCATGCAGGCGTTATAAAGTCAGGCAGAAATGGGATTTGGGGATTGCTTCTCATGGTGGCCATGTACAGGGCAGATTACTGGAGCTGAAGGTGATTGTTTTGCCCCATGTACCTATAGGGAAACACTGGATAATTTATTAGGATTTATTTCTTTTGATATTGAGCCTCGGTAGTTGCTATTACAATATTCTAATAAGAGAGTTATATTGTGTTTCCCCCACAGATCTGAGTTTACCACCAACAGATCATGGTCCGGACAGTACCACCTGGTAAGACACGTTTCCTCCATTACTAAGTACAAGATGGGGATTAATGATTAATGGTGGCTCATTACCTGTTACATTTATTCCACAGCTCCGATGACATCATTATTGATGATGATGATGATGATTCCAATAGAGCAGCAACTTCCATGTATAATAGTAAGTTATCATTTCTAGACACAATCCAGGTTTATGTTATTGTAGAGGTAACAATTACCTTTCTGTACTGTCACAGGTCAGTTTCCAAATCTAACAATTACAAGGGCGCTGATCAGGAGTTGGAACAGCGAGCCACCTGGGAAATGTGCTGTAAATGCCAGTGTCAGAGAATGACAGCAGCATTTAACAGGTTAACAGAAGCAGGCAGAGCTCCAATCCACTCTCGGCTGTCAGAGGCAGATGATGGCTGAATGACACAACCATCATCTGCCATGAAAGAGGCGGGCTCAACTCCTTAGCCCTCTCCATTCATTCTCTACTGATGAGCGTCGTACATGGTTGTTAAGGGGTTAAATTACAGATACCTTACAGAGGTAATCCTATTTTACGCATGCTTGATTGGTGTGGATCCTGTGTCTCGGATATTTCTATATTGGGAGAGCAAGTCACCGCCATGTTGACTTATGGCCATTGTTATCCTTAGAGAATTTATTACAGATGTGCAGTACATTTGTTTGTGTCTTTTTGGAAATCCAATAGACATCAATGGAGAAATCCCTGCACCAAGGAATCCCACATCTCCATTAAAACCATGGAGGCTACCATGAATCAGCAAATGAGGTGAAAATGGACCCCTACCATTTGAGGGTCCACCCTCCGGCCATTGAGGACATGTTCACTTCTGATCTTGTACTGAGCACATACAACATTACTAAGGATATATTACCTGAGTAACAGGTGGGATAGACATCTGAGAAAGTTTATGGACCCTGATGTTGCTGAACCCCATTATTATATCAGATCCTGATCTGAAGGGAAGATCCTGTGGATTTCTGGTGGTCTGGTCAGTTATGTCTTCTGCTCTGGTCGGATCCCATATTCATAGTCTTATTAGTCCTCTACACTGTATATTTATAGACCCCTCTCTAGTACGGGCTGCATACTAACACGTCTGATTTGAGCCTTATAAAAAGTATTTTCACTCTTCCATATTTCTGTACAGATCATTTACCATCTGACAGCGAGGAGAGCTCCGCTACAGAGGAGAGGTAAGTTAGGCCAGATCCATCTACCTCTATATAAAGCCATGAACTAGGCGAGATGTTTCCTGTGGATTTATATATGATTCCCTATCTTTGCCAGGACACCACGATGTAACATCCCCGGCTGTTTCCTGGAAGAAATTATTTCTCCTACTTCCATCTATGTTACCCACTTCCAGGAAAATAAGGAGGAGCTGGTGGAGCGACTGTACAACTTGTACAACCGGACAGTCTTCGATAATAAGGTATCACATCTTGTCATGAGTTTCTGGGTGATACATAACTTCTCTATTATCTCCCCCTTTAAACAATCAATTCCAAGAAAAATGGCTCTAACTTTCTGAAAGGCAGATTCCTAACCCCATTGTCATGTTTCTGTAACATAGCTATTGAATATCTCAGGTAAATCTCACTTAGTTTGGTGAATGCCGTCATCCTCTTCCCATCTGTGGGACGAGAGGAAACCTTAGATGATCCACCATGCAGAGACAAAAAGATTAGCATTTTTTGGCTTGACGTTCAAAGGATTTTTACATTTATTTATAAAAAAAATCTAGTTGATATTTGGACATTTTAGAATAAGGTTATTTTTATTTTTGTTCTCACATCTTGGACTTCTCGGTAGACCCCGCGCCCCATACAAGTAGACCAGTGCTGTAAATCACATATGAGAGTTGGGGACTTTGTAAGATTGGGGGTCAAAGAGTTTACAGATGTAATGGAATTTGTTTTCTTTATTTTAGCTCCCTTTGAAAATGGACATTTTGTGGAGCAAGAGACTGACAGCATCCGCCGGCCAATGCTGTAATAGGCTGCAGAACAACCGCCGCTTCTCATATATTGAGCTTTCCGAAAAAGTCTGCGATTCTGCCGGTAGGTTTCACATCACATCCATCCTACAGCTTCATAAGACAACCTGCATACAGGGCAAAAAAACTGCTACTTGTTATGCAGAACATCTTAGAAACTCATTGTACACACTGTCATAAGAAAAACTAAGTACACCCTCTTTGAATTCTAGTATTTTACATATCAGGAGAAAATAAAAAAAAGTATCAGCTCCATAGAAAGTCCTAAATGTAGGGAAATACAATCTCAGAAACCAACGTGAAAAAAATATATTGCATCATTATTTATTTAACAAAAAGTAGGCCAAAAGGCAACAACGGTGTGTGATAAAGTACACCGTCGATGCAACTTCAAGTTATTGCTGCTAAAGATGATTCTAAAAGCTATTGATTGATGGGGTGTACTTATTTTTCACTCTCTGCTTCTGCATTTTGAAGTAGGTTTCGGTAAATAAATAACGGCACGGTTGACTTGTCAAGGGTTGTTCATCTCATGATGTATTTTGTATTTTGTCCTGCTATGTAAAACCAAATAGTTCAATCAGGGTGTACTCAGATTTTGTCATAACTGTATAACCTCTTGTTTTAGAGCGAGTACGATCCACACTTGCGCATGAGATGTGCCATGCCGCCACTTGGATAATCAACGGTGAACGCAAAGACCACCATGGCTTGATATGGCAGGCTTTCACAAGAAGGGTAAACCTTATCCATCCCGAGCTGCCAAAAGTGACGGAATATCACAATTATACCATCAACTACACCTACAAGTACAAATGCCACCGGTGTGATAAAGAGTAAGTGGATTCTATGACCCATCTCCTCCGGACACACAATCACTGCGGAGAGACGTCCGTGCGGTTCTGTTGGTGGAATGCTTTCATACTTTACTACTATCAGAGCGGACTGACGTCTGGGGGGCGGTAGGGTTTAGGATGCTACGTGTTATATTTTCTGTGCTGGGCCACTTCTTAATATATTGATTTCAATTTGTTCTTGTTAATATAATCCATGGTATTAATGAGCGTTCATTCCAGTCCAGTAACCAATATTCCTCTTATCTTTGCAGAATTGGGCGATTTAGACCAATAGCTGGCAATAAACGTAAATGCCGCCGGTGCGGAGGACGAATGCGACAACTACCCAGCAGCTAAACATGTAACTATTCTTCAGAATATTTAGTCTCTAATTTGGTTTCTTTAAAATGTAAAGTTGAGACACTTTTATATATTTTCCCCTGAGTAGCGAGACAATGAATATCTGTGTTCATCACCAGCAATTAGCGGTAAAGATCCAGAATCCGTCCTCATAGGTTCCAGATAAGCCCCGGTTACATTTCCCATAACTTGCTGGCTATGGAATGATTGACCATTCCCAGCAATTATCTACAATGCTCTGGAAAACCTTCTATGAGTTTACGCTTTGTTGGATGTAATTATTTTCTTTCTATTTTCAGGTTCATTATTAAGGTTATTTTCACTAGAAGGTTGAAACAAAAGCGCAATAGGGTCTTATCCGGGTAAAATGCTCAATTACTGAATGTATTAAACTCACCTTCTCAAAGATAAAATAAAGCTTGTATAGTGAGTCAGCCTGCTGCACGTCCAACGGTCCACAGCGGAACCGTACCACAATTCAATAAGGAAAAAATTCTTGGACTTTGAGTGCGCTGCCAGACGAATTCAATAACCACACAAGGTTAAAAAAGTTAACCCTTTAATCCCTACGCGTTTCGAAGCGTAACGCTTCTTCTTCAGGGGTAGATACATGACTACAGAGAGCTGTCATCACATTTATACATACAGGATTCAAATTTGGCGCCCTCAGAAACACGAGGAGCGCCGCTAAGGTCAAAGATCAAAGTAATTCAAGCATCAAGAGTTCATAAAGGTTAAACATTCTCTAATAAAAAATGATTAAAAATAAATCTTTATTATGTTTTACAGATAAAAGAAAAAGAAGAAAAGAAAAAGGATGATAAAAAATATATAAAGAAAAACGAGAAAAAAATGTAAAATGAACCCACGACGTGATGAAGAAAGAAAAAAGGAATCAAAGTCCAGCGAACACACCGCTACACCAGGGAGAGTGTTTGAATTTAAAAGAAAATTTGTAATCCGACCATTGGTATGAGTCTCACAGAAAGATATTTATAAAAGTGATAATTAAATAGTAAATGTATATGTATGAATAAAAATACGCTAATGAAATTGATGTGAAAAAAATTAATAAAGATGAAAATAAAAATAAAAATAAAAATGTGTCACTAGTTATTTAATTCAAATTCCATGAGAAATCCGTGGCGTGAACTGGAAGACAAAAAGAAAAAAAGGAATAAAGAAAAAAGAAAAAACCGAAAATGGAAGAAACCATGATCGAATACCGCTGAAGACATATTAAAAAATATTATATATATTAAAAAGAAGTCACCCAGAACAAAAACTAATTATTATAAAAATCTGTATGCATAAAGATATTTTTTGAACAGAAAAACGCATAATTAATTTCATTTCAGCAGTCTATTCGAAATGCGAGGTTCTAATAACACGAACCAGAGGAACAGAGAAAAATTGTAAGAAACGAAAAAATGCAAAATAATAACCAAAAAAAGGAAAATTAACACCTTAGTTTCCAGAACAATGTCCCATTGTAAGGAATATGAACGAAAACAATACGTAAAAAGTAAAAATTACGTCAAAAATGAATGAAAATATTATTAAATAAAAATGTTATTATTATTAATATGAAACAAAAACGTATAATAGATAAAATAATTTGAGGGATATATATACCCGTATTGGCCATAATAAATGAAGATTATAGTATATATAGGTAGGATTAACCCACTAAGAGGGTGTAGAAAATGTACAAGGAAAAAATATACATATATATATAAAATATATATATACCTAAAAAGAGAGAAATTATTTAATATTATAAACCATTCACCCCCAAATGAAAGAAAGGGGAAAAGACCACATATGTGAAACGTGTAGGAAAGGAATATACACCAAAATCAAAAATTAATAAAATATATGAGACATATAAAAAAATAATAATAAAAACTCATAAATGTACCTGATAACAAAGAACAATAGGTGGATTAATAAATTAGTGAACATTTAGGGATAACTAAGAAAATATCAAAGAAACACTTCAGAAATTTCATTTAACCCATTAGGTTTCAGAGTATTCAACCTATAAATCCAGAAGATTTCTTTCCTGTTGAGTTGTCCTATCCTATCAGGATGGTTGAAGGGAATCTGCTCGATGGGACTAATTTTTAATCCATGAGGGTTTTTATCATGTTTTAATGAGAAATGTCTAGACAGACCATGCAAAAGAAAACCCTTTTTAATATTATGTCTATGGGAGTTCATTCTAAGATGTAACGGTTGTGTGGTTCTCCCCACATATTGTCTCCCACAGTCACACTCAATTAGATAAATGACATATTCAGAAGTGCAGTTAAGGAAATCACGGATAGGAAAAGATTCATCTGTAGTAGTGGATCTAAAATATTTCATTCTATGTGTAATATTACTGCAACAAGCACAATTTTTCTTTCCACACCGAAAAATACCCCTAGGTATATTATTGGTAATCACTCGAGTTTCTGTCTTATTTTTTAAACGACTGGGGGCTACAAAATTTTTAATATTAGGAGCCCTCCTAAAAGTAATCATTGGATTATTAGGGAGAATTTTTCGCAGAAATGAATCATTAAGTAAAATGTGCCAGTTTTTACAGAGAACTCTCCTGATTTCCTTGTTCTCTAGGCAATATTGAGTTATGAAATTAGTAGTGTATTTATTCTTATCTATTTCGACTTCTTCCTTTCTTCCATTAATCAAGGAGTTCTGAGACATATTAAGACATCTATTATAGGCATTTGTTACTAATTTCTCAGGATAATTCTTCTTATTAAATCTGTTCATCAGGATTTTTGCTTGATCTTTATAATCCCCTACATCTGAACAATTTTTTCTAATCCTTCTATATTGATTATCAGGAATGTTCCTGAGCCACTTTCCATAGTGACCACTATTGAAAGGAATATAGCTGTTGGTATCAACGTTCTTAAAAAATGTTTTGGTTGCAATAAAATTATCTTTAATAAAAATAGTCAAATCTAAAAAGTTAATTTCATTACTGTCAAATGTTGAGGAAAAAGACAAACCCCAATTATTCATGTTAAGATCATGAATAAAATTATGAATATCATCATTGCTGTTATCCCATATAAAAAAGAGGTCATCAATGAATCTTTTATATAGAATTATATTGTTATACCATTTGGATTTAAAAATATGTGACTCCTCAAAAATACCCATGAAAATATTAGCATAGGTTGGTGCGACCTTAGAGCCCATCGCAGTCCCCAGCTGTTGATGATATAAACTACCCTCAAAAGTAAAAAAATTTATTTTTTAAAATGAATTCCATGCCTTTTAAAATAAAGTTTTTTTGTGCCTTGTTAAGTCTCTTATCACTTATTAAAACTTTGTTAAAACAAGCCAACCCCAAAGTATGCGAAATATTGGAATAAAGTGACGATACGTCCATACTTAAAAATATAAAATTAGGTTTCCATTCGATATCATAAAGATATTGTATTAAATCAGTTGAGTCCCTGATGAAACTTTTCAGTGATGGGATATGTGTAACCATGATTCTATCTATAAAGTGAGATAGGTTACTAGTAACTGAATCTATACCCGATATAATTGGTCTCCCCGGTGGATTTTCTAAATTCTTATGGATCTTAGGTAAATGATAAAAAAATTGTGTGCGAGTCCGTACAAATTTTAAAAATCTATATTCATTATTATTAAAGATATTATTATCTTTTCCTTCCTGAATTAATTTATCATAATTGATTTTAACACTAGGGATGGTTTCAAATGAAGTTTTCTTGTAGTACCTGGGATCAGATAAGATTCTATGGGCTTCATTACAATAGTCTGACCTATTCTGCACGACTATACCACCACCTTTATCCGCTGAGCGAATTACTATATCGGGATTAGTTTTTAAGGATTCTAAGGCCAATTTTTCAGTTTTAGTTAAATTGGGTTTAGTTTTTACAGATTTTAATTCCTTAAATTCTTTCTGTACAATAGCGTTAAAAACTTCCAGGTGATGACCTCTACTTTCAATCGGATAAAACTTGGTCTTAACCGGTACATCTAAATGAAACCCATCAGGATCTATAGTGTCATTATTAGATGAATCAATATTAATGCTTTTTTGAACAGGAATGGATTCCTTTATTAAAAAATGCCTTTTCAGTGTCAATTTCCGGATAAAAACTTGCAAATCAAGAAAAAGGTTAAAATCATTAATTTTATGTGTTGGACAAAATGTTAGTCCCTTAGATAGGACACTAGTTTCATCTTTAGTTAAAACATAGGAAGATAAATTAAAAATGTTATTACTGCCATCATCTAAGTTTACATCACTTTTAGTCTTAATTAAATTTTTACTTTCCCTTTCTTTTTTTCTCCCCCCTCTGGTTCCTCTATAGGATTTTTTCTTTTCCCGTTTTTTGGTGAAAAGAATTTTTTTATTTCCGTATTTTTCAAAATTCGGGGTAAAAAAGGAACCGTAGCATTGTTGTCTAAATTGGTATTATCAATCAAAACAGTTTCATTAGTTGGAATGCTGGATATATCATTATCATAAATCGAAAAATCAAAGAGGGATTTTTGTGTGCACTCTGGAAATTCGATAAGAGCAGGTGATGGGATGACTACAGGGATAGGTGTAATAATCTTAGTTTTACCAATGAAAAAATATCTTTATGCATACAGATTTTTATAATAATTAGTTTTTGTTCTGGGTGACTTCTTTTTAATATATATAATATTTTTTAATATGTCTTCAGCGGTATTCGATCATGGTTTCTTCCATTTTCGGTTTTTTCTTTTTTCTTTATTCCTTTTTTTCTTTTTGTCTTCCAGTTCACGCCACGGATTTCTCATGGAATTTGAATTAAATAACTAGTGACACATTTTTATTTTTATTTTTATTTTCATCTTTATTAATTTTTTTCACATCAATTTCATTAGCGTATTTTTATTCATACATATACATTTACTATTTAATTATCACTTTTATAAATATCTTTCTGTGAGACTCATACCAATGGTCGGATTACAAATTTTCTTTTAAATTCAAACACTCTCCCTGGTGTAGCGGTGTGTTCGCTGGACTTTGATTCCTTTTTTCTTTCTTCATCACGTCGTGGGTTCATTTTACATTTTTTTCTCGTTTTTCTTTATATATTTTTTATCATCCTTTTTCTTTTCTTCTTTTTCTTTTATCTGTAAAACATAATAAAGATTTATTTTTAATCATTTTTTATTAGAGAATGTTTAACCTTTATGAACTCTTGATGCTTGAATTACTTTGATCTTTGACCTTAGCGGCGCTCCTCGTGTTTCTGAGGGCGCCAAATTTGAATCCTGTATGTATAAATGTGATGACAGCTCTCTGTAGTCATGTATCTACCCCTGAAGAAGAAGCGTTACGCTTCGAAACGCGTAGGGATTAAAGGGTTAACTTTTTTAACCTTGTGTGGTTATTGAATTCGTCTGGCAGCGCACTCAAAGTCCAAGAATTTTTTCCAGGTTCATTATTGGAACAGTGAGATTCCTCTAAATATTGTCATCTCATCCCCCTGTGATGGAGGTAAGAACGAATCTTCCAGTATTGTCAGCAATCAATAATAAAAGTGAATTTTACAATATTGAGAATCTGGAGTCTCTAATTTAGTCTTTTATTGAGTTTTATCATTTAAAGATTAAATACTTTTATATATTTTGCCTTTTTCCACCACCGTGTAGGGAGACAATCAGTTTACGTCTTCATCACAAGCAGCGAACAGCAAACATTCAGAATCCACCTCTTCTGATGGACACAAAGCTTCTGACGGGCGTTTTCCAGGTAAATATTTCGGTGGTTTTCCTCCAATCATTCTTGTTTTCAAGAAGTGCAACAGCGAGGACAGTGTAAGCAAGGTGTCATAACAGAAGAAATGCAATATCGGTTTTATTACTGCATTTATTTGTTCTAATTATTATTTTTTCTTGCTGCACAATTTTTAAATTCTGTCTGAGAAAGGAAGGAAATGATGAAAGTTATCAGCCTACTGCTGCGGAGGAATCTCCAACACACAGTCTGACGGGCGAGATGAGCCCCTCTGACATGGCATGCCGTATAGATCTATTGTGAGTGCTCTCACCATAGCCGTATGGCTCATGTCGCATTTATCTCACATTACACTATTATTGGCAGCTTCCTATTTCCAATCTCCACATTGGCCTTCTTTGTAGACAATATATAATGCAATATTTCAGGTCTATTTCAGCTTCAGCTGATGACCAGAAATACAATGCTGAAGTTCCTTCTCGGAGTTTGTTTCTTTTGATCACCAGTACTTTTTCTCAAGTTTTTAAAAAACATCTTTTAATTGTTTTCAGGTTAATGAGAAAGGCGACTTATCGCTTCTACACAGGCATGACACATCATGGAAGAAAACGGTGAATTCCGGCACCGACCTGCGCTGAGAACAGTTTCCAAGACCTGGAGAATCTCTACAAGTGCTTTATAATCAGAGCTGCCCAGCAATGGATATGGCGCTGGACATTTGAACTTCAATAGTCATCAATTGCTTTTTTTTTCTAATTTTTCTGAGTTAGATATAAATACCATTAAAAAATGAATATATTAATTCTTTCTAGTTTGGGATTTTTGTTCTGCAAAACGATGGCTGTTGATAAACATATTACAATCAATGTTGTCTACTTGTGATATTCAGCCATAATCCGCCTCGCACAATCGAGAGGAGCGGAACTTTGTCTGCTGCTGTTAAACTGATAAATGCAGCTGTCAATCTGTGAGAGTTGCATTTCACCCCTTAACGTCTAATGACGGACACAGTCCATCATGGCTGGGTGTCAGTTTCCGCACCAGGACGGACAGTGTCCATCATGCATGTAAAGTGTCACTAAAACTTGCAAACACCCAGTGATAGTTCAGCGCCGGCAGATGTGTATGACAGCTGAGAGGCACGGAAAGAGGTGCAGACACCAGTAGCGTATTTACCAGGGGAGCAGAGGGTGTTGTTGCCTCGGGCCCCTTGCTTTGAGGGGGCCCACCCAGAGCTACTGCCACTGAGTATACCAACTGAGTTGTAATCAGGGTTACCGGTTAGGGGCCCACTCAGATTTTTCTCCCCCCCGAGCTGAATCCCTAGCTCCGCCTCTGGCAGGGACCCATGCTGTGAGTCCCCGCACCCAGATCGCTGTAATCGGGCAGTCAATCTGACAGACCGCTCACAGCATGACTGCGCAGGAGATGCTGAAATATCAGCCCTTCTTGCCCGATCAGAGGAGAAGCTCGGCGCTGACAGTGCCAGAGCTGCTGCTGTTAGAAACTTGTGTGAAAACTAGAATCAATTTTTATCCCACTCCCAGTGGCACCCCAGTCTTCCTGTCCGTCCTCCCATCTCCTCTGCTATATATATATATGAAAGAGATTGAGATGGCTGCACATTTCTCTTCGGCAGATGAGGCTTACGCCATGATCTGTTCGGATACAGACAGTGCCAGTGAAATGGCCGAGCAGTTTTTGCTGATGTCGTCCTCGCCCACACTCATCATAGTGGTCAACTGATGTCCTGTACGACACCCCTATGTTCAAAGAGGTAATGGCCTGGTGACGATTTGAGAGCATTCTTCAATTTCTACATTTTGCAGAAAACGCAAATTGCCCCCCTTCCAATGACCCCAGCTCTTTACAAAATCAGGCCCCTAATAAATTATTTTAACAATAAATTTTCTCAGACATTTACCACAGAAGAAATATTTCTGTGTGGACGAGTCCCTGGTCTATTTCAAGGGCAGGCTGCATTTCAAGCAGTACTTGCCGAATTAAAGGTCCAGATTCGGACTGAAAATATATAAGTTGCGTGAAGGCGACTCTGGCTACATACATAAATTCCGGGTCAGGGCCGGCTCCAGGTTTTCATGTGCCCCGGGCGAAAGAGTCTCAGTGGGCCCCTTTAACACATACCACAATTCATGATGCACAGATACGGCAGAGAAATATAGGTATCGTACAATGCCAAAGATTTCACTTCTTACATTACATGAGTGATATCTATTGTAAATTCTACAATAGCTCAGAAACCAGACAGTATAGTCCTCCATACAGTATTATGGGCACCACATAGTGCTCTGTACAGAATAATGAGCCACATATACTGCTCCATACAGAATAATGGACCCCATATAATGCTTAATACAGTATAATGAACCTCATATATTGCTCCATAGAGAATAATGAGCCCCATATATTGCTTCATACAATATAATGAGCCTCATATAATGCTCCAAACAGTATAATGAGCCCACATATTGCTTCAAACAGAACAGTGGGCCCCATATATTGTACTATACATAATGGGCCCCATATAATGCTCCATACAGTATATTATGGGCACCATATAATGCTCCATACAATATATGATGGGTCACACATATAATGCTCCATACAGTATATAACGAGCCCAATGTATTACTCCATATTTGATGGGCCCAATATAATGCTTCAATATATGATGGGCCACATATATTACTCCATATATAATGGGTGCACACTAGTCATCACGTCCTCTGATCTGAAACGTCACAGTCAGAAGACACGGAAGTCGCTGCAGAGGAGGAACGGGGAGAGGTAAGTATTGCAAGTATCATGGCCCTGAGCAAGCGACGGGGGCTCACTTGTGGGGGCTGGCACTTGACCTTAATAGCTCGCCGGTGTCCCCGACAGCGAATGAGCCCCCCGACCTGCTCAAGCACTTGCCCAGGTGCTGATACCGTCCCTGATTACGACTATTTTTATATCTATATCTATATACACTGCTCAAAAAAATAAAGGGAACACTTAAACAACAACTTAAATAACTCCAAGTCAATCACACTTCTGTGAAATCAAACTGTCTACTTAGGAAGCAACACTGATTGACAATTTCACATGCTGTTGTGCAAATGGAATAGACAACAGATGGAAATTATTGGCAATTATCAAGACACCCTCAATAAAGGAGTGATTCTGCAGGTGGGGACCACAGACCACATCTCAGTACCAATGCTTTCTGGCTGATGTTTTGGTCACTTTTGAATGTTGGTTGTGCTTTCACACTCATGGTAGCATGAGACAGACTCTACAACCCACACAAGTGGCTCAGGGAGTACAGCTCATCCAGGATGGCTCATCAATGCGAGCTGTGGCAAGGTTTGCTGAGTCTGTCAGCGTAGTGTCCAGAGGCTGGAGGGGCTACCAGGAGACATGGAGGGGGCCGTAGGAGAGCAACAACCCAGCAGCACGACCGCTACCTCTGCCTTTGTGCAAGGAGGAACAGGAGGAGCACTGCCAGAGTTCTGCAAAATGACTCCCAGCTAGCCACAAATGTGCATGCGTCTGCAAAAATGGTTAGAAACTGACTCCATGAGGATGGTCTGAGTGCTCGACGTCCACAGATGGGGGTTGTGCTCACAGCCCAACACCCTGCGGCCCTCCAAAGAAATGCCACCCCACACCATTACTGACCCACTATCAAACCGGTCATGCAGAAGGATGTTGCAGGCAGAAGATCGCTCTCCACAACGTCTCCAGACTCTGTCACGTCTGTCACATTTGCTCAGTGAGGATGGAGGGTGGACTTATGCAGTTTTGAAATGGCCACTTTTTTGGTTATCTACATGCTGGAGCACACTTTGAATAGACAACGAGAGGAGGTGGTGGTCCCATAGGATGAGGTGGAAGCAGAAGATCATAATAATAATAATTTTATTTATATAGTGCCAACATATTCTGTAGCACTTTACATTTTATAGGGGACTTCTACAGAGAATAGATTTTACAGCATACCAAGAGGAATGAGGGCCCTGCTCGCAAGCTTACAATCTATGAGGAAATAGGGGAGACACGAAAGGTGGATGGTAACAATTGCTTTCATTGTTCTGACCAGACATAATGTAAGAAATCAGGTGTTCATTTAACGCTGCATGAACCAGATATCAGTCAGAATATGTAAAAGGACAGAGGGTTATTAAATTCATAAAGTGTGTGAGAACATGATGAGAGGAACCTGGTTATGAAGAAAACTTTGAATGGGCAACACAGGGATAGTTAAATAAATGTTTTGAGGCGGTAGGCCAGTCTGAAGAAATGCGTTTTAGGGCACGCTTTAAACTGTGGGTATTGGAGATTAATCAAATTTCTAGGTAGTGCATTCCAAAGAATTGGTGCAGTACATTAGAAGTCTTGGAGAGGTTCTGATTATTGAGGATGTTATCTTCACATCATTATGAGAATGGAGGGCACAGATAGGGTGGTAGACTGAGAAGAGGGAGGAGATGTAGTGTGGTGCTGAACCGTGGAGTGCTTTGTGGGTGAGAGTGATAAGTTTATATTGAACTCTGGAGTGGATGGGTAACCAGTGTAATGACTGGCTCAAGGTAGAGGCATCGGTGTCACAGTTGGTGAAGTCAAGGGATAACAATATCTCTAGGATCCGGACAGTCATTACACAGGCAGGTGCCATGGAAGGGGTTCATGGTTCCATACAAACTGTTACTGAACGGGCAGCAGCCACGGGACAAATGGAGGAGTATGAGGAAGAAGAGTTAATGGGCATGCAACAGTCAGGAGATGAAGTGGATAATAATCCCCTCTGTGTTGTCTCTAATTTGAGGAAGGGGACGGAGGAAGCAAGCTTGAGTGTTAACTCGCCACCAACACAGCATGGACCTCATGGAAGAACCTGACACAGGAGCGCCTTCTTGCTGTACTATCTGCATTATCATGCCCTTATATTTAGGATTAGAAGTAGTACTGACTACTGGGTTGTCATTCTGTCAGATCCACAGTACAAGAGTAAATTTTGCCAGAGGCGTTCCCCCCTTGTAAGGGATGCGCGCATGCTGGAGTATTATATAAACACGCTTGTAGACAATCTTAAGAGTGGTTTTTCCCAAGACAGCAGTGAGGTACACAGTGTGCATCGCAGTTATAGACTTCCAACCCCGGGAATGTTGAGTAGTCAAAGGAAAAATATTAGCAGCTTCAGTGTACGTGGCATAAGCAAATTCTGTGTGTCATTTCACATATTTTTTAGACCAGCTCATGCACCAGCAGAAGAGAATACAGGTCTGACATGATGTAAACGACTAACGGAGAGGAAGGTGCAGGAGTATCTCGAGCTCAATATCAAGGCCATCAGGTGGAATTTGGACCCATTTGCATTTTGGTAGTCAAAAATGGAAGAGTGGCCTGAGCTCGCCTGTCATGCCTTGGAGTTTTTGTCATGCTTGGTAGCCAGCATTCTCTCAAAACGTGTCTTCAGTGCTGCTGGTGGTCTCCTGAAATTGTAGACTTCCTAACTTTCATCAAGAAGAACAAGTCATGGATTTCCAATGACTTTTGCATTCCAGTCGCAGACATGGCAGACTAGGCATGGTGTCATTTTTAGAGTCATGCATTGATTTTGTGCTATTGCAGTCTGTGACACGTTTATTGTGGCTTCTGTGCCTACTGTTGCTACTGCTGCTGATGTTACAAACATTTTTTTTTTAATGTGGAGACTCCAAGTTTGGTCTCCATATGGTGTGTTGCCTGTAGTGGAAGGGGTGTCACAGCACAATTATACTATTTCTACTCTGGGAAAATTGATGCCACTTTAGTGGTGTGTGACAATAATTTTTTGAAATGTGGAGACACCAAGTTGGGACTCCATCTGGTGGGTTGCCTGTAGTGGAAGGGATGTCAGAGGCCCATTATACTGTTTCTACTCTGGAAAATATAATGTAACTTTAGTGGTGTGTGACAACAATTTTTTGAAATGTTTGTACTCCAAGTTGGGTCTTTATCTGTTGGGTTGACTGTAGTGGCAGGGGCATCAGAGGGTCGTTATACTATTTCTACTCTGGGGAAATTGATGCCACTTTAGTCGTGTAGGACAATTATTTTGTGAAATGTGGAGATTCCAAGTAACGTCTCCATCTGGTGGGTTGCCTGTAGTGGAAGTGGTGTCAGAGGCGCATTATACTATTTCTAATATGGGGAAACTGATGCCATTTTAGTGGTGTGTGAGAATATTTTTTATAAATGTGGAGACTCCAAGCTGGGTCTCCCTCTGGCGTGTTGCCTGTAGTGGAATAGTTGTCAGAAGCCCATTGTACTGGTTCTACTCTGGGGAAATTGATGACACTTTATTCGTGTGTGACAAAAATTTTTTGAATGTTTGCACTCAAAGTTGGGTCTCAATCTCGTGGGTTACTTGTAGTGGAAAGGCTGTCAGAGGCCCATTGCTCTATTTCTATTTTGGGGAAATTGATACCACTTTATTGGTGTGTAGCAATTTTTTAAAAATGTTTGCACTACAAGTTGGAATTAGAGATGGTCTATTTCACCATGGATGGAAGACACCCCTTGTCAGAAAGGAAAAGAGAAAACTAACAAAGGACACAGGCAGAGGCGCACATGAATGACAGTGGTTAGAGAGGTGTTAGTATTTTGATATTCAGGCTAAATATTGGTGAATAAATGTGAATTGTCAGCTCTGCTCATGGACCTTAAGGAAGAAGTTGTTCTTCATTTGCATTGGATCCTCAGTGAAATGTAACAAATGTTTACAGATCTCTGAAGTCAACACTTACTTTCTGACCAGAATGGTTTTCTACATTTGCATAACTTGAAGCTCACGGACCCACCATTTAAAAGCTCCAATGGGGTTCTATACCAGGGACAGGAAATTATTCATTTGAGGAAAGCGTTTGCAAATATCCAATTAGGAGAAGGAGCCACCACTCCTTCTGGGCATGAAATTCCACAAAGGCTTAGAACACGGTGGAGCAGGAGTTCTTATGTAGGGTAATGAAGTAGTTTGGGCTTGGTGAGAATTTTACTAGGTGGATCCAAGGCCGGAACAAGGTATTTTGGTGCCGTAGGCAGATGAAGCCGATGGTGCCCCCCCCTCCGCTGAACTTTCAGTCCCTAAGTAAAGGAATGGGTCAGAGACTAAAGCGACAGGTCCCCTAACGCCCCTGTCCTTTCCTTCTGATGGGTTAAGTAGCAAGCTGTTAAGACTACTATCAATAGAATTGCTACCTTTTTCACTCAAAAATACCAGCAAAAGTAAAAAGAGTGATGTGATGTACTTTAGAGAAGTGGCTCAACAGGGAGTATTTTTTTTAAGATAGATATAGAATCATTCATTGTTTAAGGACCATTAAGAGAATACAAATCGCTATATTCATCCCTGACAGCCTATATTGTAAATCTCAGACCCAGTGATGGTCATGGAAACTAATATAGCTTAACTATAATGGGGGCTGTTTGGTTTCAGTTAAGATGTCCAGCATTTGGAAGACATCATAATAGAAACTAAACAGACCCTATTATAGATAAAGGGATACATATGATGATTTTACTCCCATCAGGGTAGTTCTGGTGCCGTATTTCTGTATTGATGGTGCTTCTGCTGATGTATTCATGTATGGATGGTGGTTCTAACAATGTATTTATGTAGTAATGAATGTTCTGGTGACTGATTCATAACCAGAACCATCATCAATATAAAACCAAAATCATCCTCACTAAATAAATTGAACACCAGAGCTATCACTAGTACATACATACGGCACCAGAACCATCATTAGTAAATAACTATGTCGTTAGAACTTCCATCAGTATATGAAAATGGCACCAGAACCACCATCAGTAGATAAATGCATCACCAGAAAGCTCATCAGTACAGGACTACATCACCAGAACCACTATCAGTACATTAATGTGTCACCAGAACCACAGCCAGTGAAATAAGTACAACATCAGCACCATTATCTACATAATTACGGCACCAGAACTGTAAGGAAAACACACGAGCGGAGAGATGGGGGATACGGAGCTTACACAGCCACAGCTCTCTGGCGCCCCCTTACCCTCAGGTCAGTCAGGGAACTCCACCTAGGTTATGGAGTCGCCGGAGAGGCTTCCCTGTCATGTACTGGTTATCAGGGCACTCTGCAGTGATTGCTGTATATATATATCACCAGTCCCAGTCCGGGAATATATATATACAGTATATATAAAACCTCCGGTCAGTCACTGCCAGCATCCCCCAATAACATCAGAACAGTATGCTGCCACCAGTTCCTCATTAGATATAAGCCCAGTCCGTTTAAAAGCTTATATCGGGTCAGAAACCAAACCCAGGAAGCGTATAAGTACTAGCCGAACTCACGGATGTGGGAAATCGGGTTTCCAGATAAAAGAGCAGCCCAGGATTAATTGATAGTTTAATTGCCGAAAGGCTCATTAGATAATACAATTATATACAGAGTAATATACAGATATTACAGCCAAAAGTACAGATAAAAGTAGGGCACAGGTATGGGGAGTGCAGTCAGCTGTATGTGCCACGTTTCTTACCACTTGTGGATAAGGGAAGTTCTGTTATCCACAGGCACCTTGTAAGCTCCTGGTCCGTCTCCACACGTGACGTGACGTGGCTTCCATGGCAGAACCAAGACAAAGGCTAAATGTGTGCAGCTAGCTTTTTAACCCCTAGCTCGCCCCTCCAATATTTGCCATTGTCCCTCTGGGTTGGACTGAATTCTGCTCCCTTGAAATCTAGCTAAAATAAATCCCAATATTTAGGCTGAGTCATAACTTCTTGGCGGGAGGTTCAAATCAACGACTGCCATCTCAGTGCGTTCGTTGGGTCTGGAAAGATATTGAGAGTCCAAACTTGGGTCGGCTAAGTGGTTCTGGAGAGCCAGTCTCGATGCTTAGTATCTGGGGCAACTAGAAATATATGAGACAATGGTACTCTCATAATTCATCTCTAGGTGTCGGTGACGCTCAGTCTAGATCTTCCTTTGGTGTTGGCCACCTTGCACAAAAGATAGCAGGCGGTTCTAGCTCTTGCCGTCATTAACACGTGGCCTCTAATTCTCTGACCAAATGGTGAAGTTCTGTTCTTTTGGGGATTTGTGTACTTATCCCAAGAGTGGGGGGCCACTTCAGGAGTGGAGGAAGATCTCTGGACAATATATTGGGCCTGAATAGTACATCCAAAATGGAGTCTCCCTCATCCCTCACTTGGGGCTGTTTGGTTTCAGTTAATATGTCCAGCATTTGGAAGACATCATAATAGAAGCTAAACAGACTCTATTATAGATATAGGGATACATATGATGATTTTACTTCCATCATGTTAGTTCTGGTGCCGTATACCTTGTGAGAATCAGGGAGGAATAGTGGATGAGGGCAGGTATATCTCGCCCAGATACCTTTCCTATGTGGCCTGGTCCGGTCAGTATCTCAGCTGGTGACTAATGAATAATAGGAAGCGGATATAAAAGGAGGCCAGGTGGTGTGTTAGTAGCTCAGCCTGGGGAACACAGAGAGCCTGTCTGTGTGAGCGACACTTGTGAGTGAAAGCTGTGCTTACGGTAATGCTGTTAGTGCCGGACAGGCAAGGAATTGTTTTATGTTTATTTTCCTGTATGTTTTGCTTTCACCTAAAATAATCCTGACCCAGCGTCAGTTATGTCCAAAACCCGGCTGTGCACCTGAGTTTCATGCTAAACCCACGTGACCTTTGACCCCAGCAAAGGTGATCCCGGAGTGTTTTATCACACCCTGTATTGATGGTGCCTCTGGTGATCTATTCATGTATGGATGAAGGTTCGTATAATGTAGTGATGAATGTTCTGGAGATTGATTCGTAACCAGAACCATCATCAATATGAAACCAAAATCATCATAAGTACATAAATTGAACACTAGAGCTTTCACTAGTACATACATACGGCACCAGAACCATCATTAGTAAATAACCATGTCACTACAGCCTCTATCAGTATATGAATATGGCACCAGAAGCACCATCAGTAGATAAATGTATCACCAGAAAGATCATCAGTACAGGACTACATCACCAGAACCACTATCAGTACATTAATGCGTCACCAGAACCACAGCCAGTAAATAAATACACCACCATCATTATCTACATAAATACGGCACCAGAATCATCACTGGTAAATAACTATGTCACTAGAGCCACTATCAGTACATGAATACAGCCCAATAGCCAGCATCAGGAGATAAAGGCATCACCAGAATCATCATCAGTACATGAATACATCACGAGAACCACAGCCAGTAAATAAATACAACATAATCATCATCATCAGTGTATGTGGACACCACCAAAACTATCACTAGTACATGAATACATCACCAGAACCACCATCAGTACTGTTGGGGTGATCTCGTAATGTGAGATCTTAGTGACTGCCTGCCCCTGACCTGATAAATATGAGCCGAATGCATGCATAGAAGACGGACATCAGACACAAGGTCAGGTGTGCTCCTCTCTTGGCCAGTGCTGTCACAGAACTGACTTTATTAGTATAAACGAAAGACCATGTAATAGGCAGGAAAAGGGCGTTGCTCAGCTTCTCCGGAGCCATTGTACCAGTCTGTATAAGGTCCGTGCTAAGTCTATTCCACATATGGTCTTCAGTGTATCCTCATCACATTCCAAGGATTCTAGGGCATAGTTCCAGCATATAGACACCACCTTGCCACACCACGTCTGAACTAGCTTATGTTAGATTAATAATTGATTTCATTAGCCGTTCTCTCCTTCACAGTACAGCAATAATAAGTTGTATTGTCAAGTCAGGCCCATATACCGTATATACTCGCGTATAAGCCGAAAGTTTCAGCCCATTTTTTTTGGCTGAAAGTCCCCCTCTCGGCTTATATGCGAGTCATATATGCCAGGGGGTCGTGGGGTGGGGAGGGGGTGTCAGATCACACTGAGCCCCTCTGGCATGGTCTCTGCAGCCTCCTGCTTGTCCCACTGTCTCAGGCTCCTTCCTTCAGCGGTCATGTGGTACTGCTCATTAAAGTCATGAATATGCGCATATTTATGACTTTAATGAGCGGTACCACGTGACCGCTGAAGGAAGGAAGGGAAACCTTCGGAGAATGGGGCTGCAGAGACCGCGCCAGGAGGGGGTAAGTATACCCGATATTCACCTGTCCCCATTCCAACGCTGCACTCCGCTGTCTGCCGCGTCCTCTGTTAGTGACATTCAGGCAGCAGAGGGCGCGATGACATGGTTACTGCGCGCTGTGCCCTCTGCTGCCTGAACATCACTGACGGAGGACACGGCAGACACCGGCACCTGTTCCCCAGTGAAGGAGAGGTGAGTATGTCTTTTTTTTATTTGCAGCAGCATATGGGGTATAATCTATGGAGCAGCATATGGGGGCATAATCTGGGGGCAGCATATGGGGGCATAATCTATGGAGAATTTTATGTAGCAGCATATGGGGCATAATCTATGGAGCACCTTATGGGGCAGCATATGGGGGCATAATCTATGGAGCATCTTATGGGGGCATAATCTATGGAGCATCTTATGGGTCCTATTCTATGGAGCATCTTATTGGGCCATTATTAACCTTTGTGCAGCATTATATGGGGTGTATTTTGTATGGAGCATTATATGGGGCTCCTGATTCAATATGGATGTTCAAAAACATTTAATCTACTGATGTCTCAATTACAGTAATTTTACTTTTATTGGTATCTATTTTTATTTTTGAATTTTACCAGTAGCTGCTGCATTTTCCACCCTAGGCTTATACGCGAGTCAATAAGTTTTCCCAGTTTTTTGTGGAAAGAGTAGGGGGGTCAGCTTATACACGGGTCGGCTTATACACAAGTATATACGGTACATTTGGTATTCAATTAAATTAAATGATTATTAAGAAAAAATCAAGACAATTAATGCAGGGGTGAGAATAAATTACCAAAAAGAAGAGGCTGTTATACCGCTCCGCCATACTCACCCAGCCTCCGCTCCCACGCCGCAGTCGCCCTCCGCAGCCTCTCTCCACCCCGCGGCCGTCACCTGAGACAGGCCCGCGACCGATGCCTTCCCTGCATGCTATGCACATGCGCCATAGGCCGCTCCTCCTTCCTGCTTCTTATGCTCCGGCTGTGCCCTGACCCGGAAGCACCTTTGGACCAATGGCTGACCAGACGGAGCCATATCAGGCCGCTTCCCCCTGAGGGAGGCGCCTGATCGTTGTGTTTCCTGACACTCTGGCCTCGCTCCATCGTGCACACTATGCTCCTGCAGTTCCTGTCTCTGGGAAACTGTTAGGCGTCGGCTTCCTGGCACTGCACAGCGGGAATCCAGAGCCAGACATCGTGCGGTCTCCCATTCCTCTCCGACCGCTCGGACTCCTGCTCAGCAATCTCGGCTGGCCAGGCATCTCCCTCTGACTCGTTCTGTGAGCTTGGATGTTGCTGCCACCTCTGGTGCAGCAATGGTGACGCAACCTGCTTTGCAGGGAACTGCTCCCGAGGCTAAGTCCTCATGCCGTGCTACTAGGCATGCCCACAACTTGTCCTCTCAGTGGAGAGCAGGGGTCACATGTGCAGGTCCTATGTCGGATCTGATTGGTCCTTCCTATAGTACTGGAAGGTCCCGGAAGCGCATGGCTATAAAAAGCCCGCATGGCGGCTCGGCCATGCGCTAGTGTAGCATATTATGCTGTGTGTGTATGGTGATGGATGCATGGACTGGTGACTGACTCATTTGAAACCCCTTCCCTCGGTTATGACGAATGGTGACAGATTGTTGGGTAGTCAGCTCCAGGTTGTGGCCAGCTACACGCCACTGTGCCTCCTGCACGACACACTAGCGTCCGACGGTGCTCGGTCGTTCCGCTCAGCAGCGATAGTTATTGCCGCGCTGCGGTTGCAGCGTTCTTGGCGTCTGCGGTTGCAGCGTCATTCGCTGGGTATCCTGTGAAGTAAACAGGGCCAGCGTCCTCATACAACTCTGTTGTCTTAGCGACTCTGTGTGTGAACAGAGCCGTACTTAGCGTTCGGGTGACGTTAACCCGAGCGCAGTACCTCACCTTTCGGTGCATCCGCCATTACTTAGCAGCGGTCTTGTCACCTACCGCACGGTGGACCCCGGGCGGCGAACGCACCTCCTATTATTTATATCTGGTGCGTTCCGCCGACCCTAACATTACACTAGCGCCAGGGTCTGGCTAGTAATGGCGGATGAACAGCGACTGCTGCAGCACATCCGGCAGCTGCAGGGCAGGTTGGCGGCTCTCGAGCGTTCAGCCTCAGCTGCGGATGTTACTGCAGTCGCTGTTCAGGCAGCCACAGAGGCTGTTTCCCGTGTGACCACTGCCATCCCTGTCCCGACTTTGTCCCACCTCCCGCTGCCCGAAAAGTTCTCGGGTGATAGTGCAGCTTGTAGGGGTTTCGTAAGCCAGTGCTCTTTGCAGCTGGAGCTGCTGGCCGCCCGATTCCCCTCCGAGCGGGCTAAAGTGGGATTTATTATTTCCCTTCTGTCGGGCAGGGTTTTGGAGTGGGCCACACCGCTGTGGGATCGTGGTGATCATGTGGTGCAGGGTGCTTTGCGGTTCTTAGACACTCTGAAACAGGTCTTCCTGGGACCACGAGTCACCCATGACACCGCGCTCCGGCTGCTGGCACTGTCACAGGGCTCGTCCATGGTCAGTCACTTCGCCATCCAGTTCCGGACGCTGGCCTCAGAATTAGAGTGGCCAGATAAGGTCCTCATTCCGGCGTTCTGGAGAGGTTTGACTGGCCATGTGAGGGACGCTCTGGCCACCAGGGAGATTCCCGCTACACTGGAGGAGCTTATCTCTGTCTCAACCCGAATCGATCTTCGCTTCATCGAGCGAAGGTTGGAACGGGACCAGTGTAGGCAGAGGTTTAGGTTGGCACCTTGTTTTTCTAGACCTCTGGAATCCCCCGATCGGGCGTCCGAGCGTCAGGGGGCTTCCCGTGAGGGATCTAGACTCCGGTCCGCTCGAGCTCCTGTGAGCTGTCATATTTGTAGGCAGGCCAGTCACCTCGCCAACCGGTGCCCACAGCAGCAGGGAGAACGCTCGCGCCTAGTGGCCGTAGGAGGCGGCGCACTAAAGCCAGCGACGTTTTCCTCCAAGCTGTCCTTTAAGGGGACTCTTGGGTTTAATTCTTCCACTCTGGCGGTGGAGGTTTGCGTGGATTCCGGGGCGGAGGGCAATTTTATGTCGTCAGCCTTCGCCCAACGGCACGCTATACCTCTGGTTATGATGTCTACACCAGTCACCGTCAGAGTGGTAAACGGCACCACTCTACCCTCGCAGATAACTCACCAGACCGTCCCCTTGGTACTCTCTGTGGCTCCGTCTCATCAGGAGACGATATCCCTCCTCGTCATGCCCGAGGGTATTGACCAGGTACTTCTAGGGGTTCCCTGGCTGCGGTATCACTCCCCCCCATATAGAGTGGTCCTCAGGGAGGATTATTGGGTGGAGTAAGTCATGTGAGGGTAGATGTCTGAGGGAGTGCGTTCGGGTTGCCTCCACCAAGGTTCCCGCTGATCTCTTCTCGCTCCCCAAACACTATCGGCAGTATGCAGACGTGTTCTCCAAAAAGGCGGCGGAGACCCTTCCACCGCATCGCCCCTATGACTGTCCTATTGACCTCTTGCCTGGTGCTGAGCCTCCCCGGGGTCGAGTCTATCCCCTATCTCTCCCGGAGACTGAGGTCACGTCTCAGTACATCAGGGAGAATCTGGCAAGAGGATTCATTAGGAAGTCAGTGTCATCAGCGGGGGCGGGATTCTTCTTCGTCCAGAAGAAGAGTGGGGTATTACGTCCTTGCATTGATTACAGGGGTCTTAACGCCATCACCGTTAAGAATAAATATCCACTGCCCCTGATATCAGAACTGTTTGATAGGCTACGAGGAGCGAAGGTATTTTCCAAACTTGATCTGCGGGGGGCTTACAACCTGATTCGCATCCGTGATGGGGATGAATGGAAGACGGCATTTAACACCAGGGACGGGCACTATGAATACCTGGTGATGCCCTTCGGGCTCTGTAATGCCCCGGCCGTCTTCCAGGACTTTGTGGACGATATCTTCTGGGATATGCTTACCACCTCGGTTGTAGTCTATCTGGATGATATCCTCATCTACTCTCCAGATATTGACTCCCACCGGAGAGAAGTTTGCAAAGTTTTCGATCGCCTGCGGGCGAACTCCCTCTATGCCAAGTTGGAGAAGTGTGTGTTTGAGCAGGAGTCCTTGCCTTTTCTGGGCTATATCATCTCGGCCCAGGGATTGGCCATGGATCCTGCCAAGCTACAGGCGGTGATGGATTGGCAGGAACCTCATTCTCTCAAAGCGGTGCAGTGCTTTATGGGGTTCATAAATTATTATCGCCAATTCATCCCCCACTTCTCGACTTTGGTAGCACCCTTGGTAGCCCTCACCAAGAAGGGTGCAAATCCCAAGTTGTGGTCGGAACCGGTCTCCAAGGCCTTCTCCACCATTAAGTCCCATTTCGCTAGCGCTCCCATTCTACATCGCCCCGATGTAGACAAGCCCTTCATTCTGGAAGTGGATGCCTCTTCCGTCGGTGCTGGAGCAGTCCTGTTCCAGAAGGACACGCAAGGTCGGAAGCATCCATGCTTCTTTTTCTCCAAGACCTTCACACCGGCGGAGAGGAATTATGCCATCGGGGACAGGGAGTTGCTAGCGATGAAGTTGGCCTTCTCGGAGTGGAGACACCTCCTGGAGGGGGCTCGTCACCCTTTCCAGGTGTTCACCGACCACAAAAACTTGGTGTATTTACAAACAGCCCAGCGGCTAAACTCTCGCCAGGCTAGATGGTCCTTGTTCTTTTCTCGGTTCCATTTCACCCTCCACTTTCTCTCCGGGGAGAAGAACGTCCGGGCCGATGCTCTCTCCCGCACCGTGGTGTCATCGGAGGAAGAGGAGGAGGAGCCTCGGCTGATCGTCCCATCCGAAAGCCTGAGGACTGTGGCTCCGGTTGCCCTTGAGTCTGTGCCTCCGGGCAAGACATTTGTCCCTGCACGTCTGCGACCGGAGGTCCTCTCTTGGGCTCACTCGTCCAGAGTGGGTGGACATTTTGGGACAAAACGGACCTTCGACCTTTTGGCGAGGACGTACTGGTGGCCACATATGGCGCGTGACGTCAAGGACTATATTGAGGCATGCGTCTCTTGCGCCCGGAATAGGTCCTCTCGGCAGCGGCCCGCTGGGCTTCTTTTCCCTCTGCCGATAGCAGACAGGCCCTGGGAGATGGTCGGTATGGACTTTGTGGTGGGGCTACCCAGGTCCTGCGGCAGCACGGTCATTTGGGTTTTCACCGACCATTTCTCTAAGATGGTGCACCTGGTACCTCTCTCCCGGTTACCATCAGCGCGGGGCCTGGCAGTCTTGTTCATCAAGCACGTTTTCCGCCTGCACGGCATGCCGGACAAGAGTGTCAGTGACCGAGGTCCTCAGTTTGCGTCCCGGTTTTGGAGAGAGCTCTGTTCTCTACTCAGCATTGAGCTGAATCTCTCCTCGGCCTATCATCCCGAGACGAATGGGTTGATAGAGAGAGCCAACCAGACCTTGATAACATATCTTCGACATTTTGTCTCAGCCAGGCAGGACGACTGGGCATCCTTGCTGCCGTGGGCAGAGTTCGCGCTGAACAATGCTGTGGCCGACTCTACCGGTCAAACCCCATTCCTCCTAAATTACGGTCAGCATCCGCGCGTTCCTGTGCCCATGCCCGTGTCTTCCACCGACTCCAGGGTGGCAGACTGGGCGGTGGAGGCACGTGACATTTGGGATCGCACCCAGGATGCTATCCGAGCTTCCAAGGAGAGAATGAGGATCTCCGCTGACGCACACCAGCGTCCTGCTCCAAGCTTCCCCCCTGGCGACATGGTATGGCTCTCTACCCGAAACATTAAACTGCGGGTTGAGTCGCCCAAGTTCGCGCCACGATACATTGGCCCATTCAAGGTCCTTGACCGACTTAGCTCGGTGGTCTACCGTCTGGCTCTTCCTCCACATTTGGCCATCTCGGACGTGTTCCATGTGTCCCTCCTCAAACCAGTTCACATGGCCCGGTTTTCCGAGCCATCTGCCGGGTCATCAGACTTATCGTCTGACGAGTTTGAGGTTAATGCCATCGTGGGGCGCAAGTTTGTCCGTGGCAAAAAATTTTATTTGGTGGACTGGAAGGGTAATGGTCCCGAGGCTCGGACCTGGGAGCCGGTGGAAAACAATCACGCACCGCTCCTGATTGCGGCTTTTGAGCGCAGTGAGGCTCAGAGGGGAGGGGGCCCTAGGAGGGGGGGTAATGTTAAGCGTCGGATTCCTGGCACTGCACAGCGGGAATCCAGTGCCAGACATCCTGCGGTCTCCCATTCCTCTCCGACCGCTCGGACTCCTGCTCAGCAATCTCGGTTGGCCAGGCATCTCCCTCTGACTCGTTCTGTGAGCTTGGATGTTGCTGCCACCTCTGGTGCAGCAATGGTGACGCAACCTGCTTTGCAGGGAACTGCTCCCGAGGCTAAGTCCTCATGCCGTGCTACTAGGCATGCCCACAACTTGTCCTCTCAGTGGAGAGCAGGGGTCACATGTGCAGGTCCTATGTCGGATCTGATTGGTCCTTCCTATAGTACTGGAAGGTCCCGGAAGCGCATGGCTATAAAAAGCCCGCATGGCGGCTCGGCCATGCGCTAGTGTAGCATATTATGCTGTGTGTGTATGGTGATGGATGCATGGACTGGTGACTGACTCATTTGAAACCCCTTCCCTCGGTTATGACGAATGGTGACAGATTGTTGGGTAGTCAGCTCCAGGTTGTGGCCAGCTACACGCCACTGTGCCTCCTGCACGACACACTAGCGTCCGACGGTGCTCGGTCGTTCCGGCGCCGTCGCTCAGCAGCGATAGTTATTGCCGCGCTGCGGTTGCAGCGTTCTTGGCGTCTGCGGTTGCAGCGTCATTCGCTGGGTATCCTGTGAAGTAAACAGGGCCAGCGTCCTCATACAACTCTGTTGTCTTAGCGACTCTGTGTGTGAACAGAGCCGTACTTAGCGTTCGGGTGACGTTAACCCGAGCGCAGTACCTCACCTTTCGGTGCATCCGCCATTACTTAGCAGCGGTCTTGTCACCTACCGCACGGTGGACCCCGGGCGGCGAACGCACCTCCTATTATTTATATCTGGTGCGTTCCACCGACCCTAACAGAAACGACTCCACCTAGGTCAGGCAAGAGAGGCCTTCCTAGGTGATGATGATTCCTCTCAACCCCTTACGATTTCTGTGCTTTTGGTTTCAGGGGGGAGGCGTGGTTCCGAGGTGGCCTACGTGGATTCGGGCTCAGCGGGTAACTTCATTCGGCCGGAAGAGGTAGACAAATACCAAATTCCTGTGGTCACTCTATCTAACCCAATTCAGATTGCCACCGTGGATGGCAAACCGCTACAGGTGACCGTCACCTTGGTCACTGAAGAGGTGGGGTTGCAAATCAGAGCCTTACATCGAGAGAAAATAGCCTTTTACGTTTTACCTAAGCTCTCTCACGTCATTCTACTCGGTCTTCCATGGTTAAGGACTCATCAGCCTGTTCTCGACTGGTCTTCTGGGGAGATACTCAGCTGGGGGCACCCGTGCCAAGCTCGCTGTCTGACTCCTGTCCGCCTGGCGGCCGCTCCACGGTCACCTCCAGGCCTCCCGGGTCTTCCTCCAGCTTACAGCTCCTACGCCGATGTTTTTGATAAGAAGGAAGCGGAGGTCCTCCCTCCACACCGGCCGTTTGACTGCCCAATTGAACTTGTTTCCGGTTCAACCCCCCCAAGGGGCAGAATCTACCCTCTGTCTCCCGCAGAGACCACCGCCATGCCCGAGTACGTCCGAGAGAACCTCGCCAAAGGCTTTATACGGAAATCCTCTTCGCCCGCGGGAGCCGGGTTCTTCTTCGTCAAAAAGAAGGACGGAACTCTACGGCCATGCATTGACTATAGGGGCTTGAATGAGATTACCATCAAGAACAGGTACCCTCTTCCACTCATTCCGGAACTGTTTGACCGTCTCAGAGGGGCTCGGGTCTTTACCAAGCTGGACCTCAGAGGAGCCTACAATCTGGTCCGTATCCGTGCAGGTGACGAGTGGAAGACCGCTTTCAACACTCGAGATGGCCATCACGAGTACCTGGTCATGCCCTTCGGTCTTTGCAATGCTCCTGCAGTCTTTCAAGAGTTCGTCAATGAGATCTTCCGGGATCTCTTGTACTCCTGTGTGGTCGTGTACTTAGACGACATCCTCGTCTTCTCGCCGGACCTCTCCTCCCACAGAAAGTGTGTCCGCCTGGTGCTTCAGCGCCTTCGGGAGAACCGTCTGTATGCGAAGATCGAGAAATGTCTCTTCGAACAGACCTCTCTGCCATTCCTGGGTTACATTATCTCCGACGCTGGTCTATGGATGGATCCCGAGAAGTTGTCTGCCATCCTCAAATGGCCTCGCCCCGTCGGATTGAAGGCGATACAATGATTCCTCGGGTTCGCCAACTATTACCGGCAATTTGTCTCCCACTTCTCCGCGATCACAAGACCCATTTCTGTGCTCACCCGTAAAGGATCTACTTCCAAGGATTGGTCTCCTGAGGCAGAGGAGGCCTTTCTGAACCTAAAACGGGCTTTCTCCACGGCTCCGGTCCTTCATCGCCCTGAGAGCGATCGACCTTTTGTACTCGAGGTGGACGCTTCCTCGACTGGTGCCGGGGCGGTGCTGTCCCAGAGAACCGCCTCCGGTCGCCTGCACCCTTGTGGCTTCTTCTCGAAGGCCTTTTCTCCATCCGAGTGTAACTGCTCGATCGGTGACTGGGAACTTTTGGCCATCAAGTTGGCCTTGGAGGAATGGCGCCACCTCCTGGAAGGAGCCGTCCATCCTTTTGTCATCTTCTCGGACCACAAGAATCTGGCCTATCTCCAGTCTGCCCAGAGACTAAACCCTCGCCAGGCCAGATGGTCTTTATTTTTTGCCCGATTTGATTTCGAGCTCCGATTCCGTCCTGGCAACAAGAATTCCAAAGCCGACGCCCTGTCCAGGGTCTTCCAACCACACGAATCCACGAAGGAACTGTCGCATATCATTGATCCCACTAGAATCATCACCGTGGCTCCAGTGAACTGGCTTACTCCTCCACCTGGCAGGAAGCTTGTGCCAGAGAATCTCAAGCAAAAGGTTCTTCTAAGGGGGCACTCCTCCTAACTGGCCGGCCATGCCAGAACTAAGAAGACCCTTGACCTTATCAAACGTCACTACTGGTGGCCCTCACTTCGCCAAGATGTACTCGACTTTGTGGCTTCTTGTCCATCCTGTGCAAAAAACAAGGTGCCACGGAGATCTCCGTCCGGCTTGTTGCTTCCGTTGCCTGTCCCTACGGTTCCTTGGGAGAACATTGCCATGGATTTCATCACCGACCTACCCTGCTCTGCGGGCTGCTCAGTCATTCTGGTGGTGGTGGATCGTTTTTCCAAGATGGCTCACTTCATCCCTCTGCCCGGTCTTCCCTCAGCGCCAGAGCTGGCCGAAATCTTCATTCATCAAGTCTTCAGGCTTCATGGACTACCTCGACGCATTCTGTCTGACCGAGGGGTTCAGTTTACCTCCAAGTTCTGGCGTTCGCTTTGTAAGCTCATGAACGTTTCCCTCGACTTCTCCTCGGCCTACCATCCACAGTCCAACGGACAAGTAGAGCGTACCAACCAGACGCTTACGGGATACTTACGTCACTTCTCTAACGCCCACCAGAACGATTGGGTCAACTTATTCCCCTGGGCAGAGTTCGCTTATAACAACCATGCTGGTGAGTCTTCGGCCAAGTCTCCGTTTTTCATTGTTTTTGGCAGACATCCCGATGTTACTGTCGTCCTACTCCAGTCCTGCCTTGTGTTCCTGCCGTCCTACTCCAGTCCTGCCTTTGGTGTTCCTGTTGTCCTACTCCAGTCCTGCCTTGTGTTCCTGCCGTCCTACTCCAGTCCTGCCTTCAGTGTTCCTGCCGTCCTACTCCAGTCCTGCCTTCAGTGTTCCTGCCGTCCTACTCCAGTCCTGCCTTCAGTGTTCCTGCCGTCCTACTCCAGTCCTGCCTTCAGTGCTCCTGCCGTCCTACTCCAGTCCTGCCTTCAGTGCTCCTGCCGTCCTACTCCAGTCCTGCCTTCAGTGCTCTTGCCGTCCTACTCCAGTCTCAGTCTTACTCCGGTCCATCCAGAGCCGCCCCTCTCGGTACTGGCTACCTTGGTACTCGAACCCCTGGGCCTGCTCCTAACGGTCCCTGTATAGGGGTCGGTTCCACCTGGCAGCTCGCCCGGGGTCCCTCGGTGCCACAGTCCAGAGGGTCCACTCTCGGAGTTTCCCGCTCCAGACCACCCGCGCTAACAGGGGCAACACAAGGAGTCTATTGCACAGATATTATGCACTTCAATGTACTATGGCTATATAGGATGCAATATGGTTGTAAAAAGAATTAATAAGCCACAAAAAATAAGAAAATTGATATACTGATATTATACATAATCATAAAGTGCAAATAGTGAAAAAATCATTCATAAAAAGCACAAATTTGTAAAGACCAATCTATATATAAAAAGTGCAATGTCCAGAAATTCACAGACAGTGGGCTTAGGCACAAGTTTGTAAAGACCAATACATATATAGAGTGCAATATGCACGAATTCATAGACAGTGGGCTTAGGCCCACAACCGCATAAATGTATATCACTAATTCAACAAATGACTAGTGTAGATAGCCATGTGGGCAGAGATAAATATATGTCACAACAGATATCCATTTAAATAAAAATGCTCAGTGGCAGGTTCTAAATAGAGGTGCCAATGACAATTAGTCATATATGCGGCTGCAAGTAAACTGTATTGAAAAGAACATATACATGTGCCAAAAAATTGCACTCAATCAATATATTATGCCAATGTGCGATAGATCTCCAGGATGCGCCCGTCCCCGACGCGCGTTTCGACGTCTGCCTTCGTCAGTTTTTTTTTCGTTGTGATATGACTTGATATCCGATTTGTCCTTATTTGTCTTATATTGTCCATTTGTGGTTTGATAAGGCTTATCATATACTTTTTAACACCATTTATAATTTTCCTTAAACATGCAACTTTGACCTTGGTATTTTGTTGAACCATATACATTTGGATCTCATGAACCAACAACTCCCAATATGTATTAAACAATGATAAGGAGATGCTGGGAGTGGTTGTTATCAGTCATTATCAGACTGCGGACCATGCAGGAACCACAATACTGATGAAACGCAGGCATATGTAAATGTTTACATCCAGGTACCTAATAGGTGACATCTTCTCTGATTGAGTGGTTTCTTCTTATTTCCATCTTGACCAGATGCCATGATGACTTTTCACATCCACAGCTGTTCTCTGCAGACTTCTCTCTTCTCCAATCTTCTGGAGCACATCCCCACATGGTGACCTTAAAAGTCAAAGTGTTACTAGATTGCCTTCTGCACAAAGATATCTGTCCATACTATGCCCTAAATAAGCCTCCTATGGTGTATGGCCTCTACACTGTCTGCCTTACTAATCCACAACCACTTTACTGTGTGCCATTATCAGCTATAACTGCTACAATGTCATTTTTTCTTCTCCAGCCAGATGGCGTCGCCGTCAGGATATGTGCACACGATGCATATTTGCTGCGGATCCGCCGCGGATGTTTCCGCGTAGAAACGCTGCAGATCCGCACTGTGATTTACAGTACAATGTAAATCAATGGGGAAAAAAAATTCTGTGCAGATGGTGCAGATAAATCAGTGCGAATTTGCTGCGGGTTTAAAAGAAGTGCATGTCACTTCTTTTCTGCGGTTTTGCTGCAGTTTTCCACTTGCTCCATTCTACAAAACCGCAGGTGGAAAACCGCAGTGGAAAACCGCACAAAAACCGCAAAAAAAAGGAAGAAATCCGCAGGAAAAATGCAGGTCATTAAATCCGCGGGAGGATCCGCACCGTGTGCACATGGCCTCACCTGCACAACAGCAGCTATTGGATCTCTATACAAACCGATATCTGCTGCTGCGCAGGCTCCCCGGCGCCATTTTCAAAATGACTTTCTTTTTTTTCCCTCGCTCAAGTAAATCTGCAAAAGGCATTCAGTGCACAGTAACCATGCGATTATGATGAAGCGCATTTATCATGCAAACTGCGGGGCAGGGCAGTGAGAGATCAGTGGGGGGGTCAGTAGTCTGCATTATGAATATCTCATCGGAGCACCACATACATGAACCCCGTCCTAGGGCACGAGAATCTCATTAATATGAAGCTGAAAATAAAGATTAAGAAACAGCCACAAGACGGCTTTCATCAACCAAGGCATCATTTTATTCAGTATAACAGCACCGACCTGACATTGTGTGTAGGTCACTATGCACAATCCTGCTGACAGGCTCCCTTTAAGTAGGCGGCTTTATATCACAAGAGTGGATTTCGTTAGGAAATGGATAAGGCAAAAATGGAGCATTACAGAACAGAAGAAATTACTAAAAAGAGTGATAAAATATGACGGTGTGGTTTTGCTCCTCTCAGAATTTTGAAAATTGTGTGAACAATTGGAAAAAAAATGTGGAGAGCATTAAACCTCGGGGGAGAGATAATCAACAGCTTAAACATCAGTGAGTTTTTTATTTTTATATATTTGCTTATGTGGGTTTTTTATTATTATTTTTTTCTGAACAATTAGAAAAAGGTTGGGAGTGAAGGAATTAGGCCGGGGTCTCACTCGCGAGTGCAATGCAAGAAAAGTGTGCGAGTCTCTCGCCTCAATCCCCGGCACTGCCACCGGTGGCTCGGAGCAGAGCGTTCAACTGCAAAGAAATACATGCAGCCGCACACTCCGGTCCCGAGTGCCAGCGGTAGTGCCAAGTATTGAGGCGAGAGACTCTCGTGAGTGTCTCGCATTGCACTCACAAGTGTGACCCGGCCTTAGGAAGATTGTTGTTTTTATCTGATTTCCTCTTTTTGTATCTCTACAGTATGTTTTGTACAATAAAGTTGTAAAATTCAAAAAATGAGCAAACAATTACAGGGTTCTAATGATGTCACAATGGGCTGGAGGCTATAGAATGCCCCGTCACCCAGGGTTCCGTTGAGGGTTTTAGTAGGCGTTTGTGGAGAGAGGAGTGTTGTGAGCGACTTGTGCAAATATGATGCCAAGAAAGCGATTTAAGAGTATTATAGTTCTCTGTGATACCGAGGACAGCAGCGATGATGACGATTTACATCAGGTGAGCATCATTTTATATTCTTAAATAAATAAAAAATATTTGGGATAAAAGTTCAAGAAAAGATGGTGGGACAGAAAATAGCGCTCCAAGTAGATGAGGCGATAACTCGGATCATGACTGCAGAGTGAAGACTGCGTCACTTGTAATATTTGTGACAATATGTCCATGTACTGGATACATAACATTGTATGAAGACACATAAATGTCACCACCGCCCCTATCCATAGCCTAACCATAAGTGTCCCATACCCCCGCTATACTCTGTACGTGGAATAAGCACAGTGGAGACCACACTCATATCGCTGCCCACCTGTAATCAGTGGAATATGGGGTAAGATTATAGATTGGAGATGTTCATGGTTATAGATTCTATCTGACATGTTTGCCATTTTTTCAGTCTCATCGAAGAAAGAGGCCAATACCGAGGTCTCCAGGCCAAGATAACACCACTGGCTTCAATTCGGGCCCGACTCCGAGTTTACCAGGTACTGTAACCCTAATCTAGTGAAGTCTCTGATGTATTAATAAGCCATTGTAGTCACCGGGTGCAGATCACGTGCACATTGTGGTCAGGGCTTGGATTTATCGTTATTAGTCGTATATGGTAGAGTTTATAGCAAACATTTCTGTTCAGCATTTGGTCAGGAATATTCATGCAGGCGTTATAAAGTCAGCCAGAAATGGGATTTGGGGATTGCTTCTCATGGTGGCCATGTACAGGGCAGATTACTGGAGCTGAAGGTGATTGTTTTGCCCCATGTACCTATAGGGAAACACTGGATAATTTATTAGGATTTATTTCTTTTGATATTGAGCCTCGGTCGTTGCTATTACAATATTCTAATAAGAGAGTTATATTGTGTTTCCCCCACAGATCTGAGTTTACCACCAACAGATCATGGTCCGGACAGTACCACCTGGTAAGACACGTTTCCTCCATTACTAAGTACAAGATGGGGATTAATGATTAATGATGGCTCATTACCTGTTACATTTATTCCACAGCTCCGATGACATCATTATTGATGATGATGATGATTCCAATAGAGCAGCAACTTCCATGTATAATAGTAAGTTATCATTTCTAGACACAATCCAGGGTTATGTTATTGTAGAGGTAACAATTACTTTTCTGTACTGTCACAGGTCAGTTTCCAAATCTAACAATTACAAGGGCGCTGATCAGGAGTTGGAACAGCGAGCCACCTGGGAAATGTGCTGTAAATGCCAGTGTCAGAGAATGACAGCAGCATTTAACAGGTGAACAGAAGCAGACAGAGCTCCAATCCACTCTCGGCTGTCAGAGGCAGATGATGGCTGAATGACACAACCATCATCTGCCATGAAAGAGGCGGGCTCAACTCCTTAGCCATCTCCATTCATTCTCTACTGATGAGCGTCGTACATGGTTGCTAAGGTGTTAAATTACAGATACCTTACAGAGGTAATCCTATTTTACGCATGCTTGATTGGTGTGGATCCTGTGTCTCGGATATTTCCATATTGGGAGAGCAAGTCACCGCCATGTTGACTTATGGCCATTGTTATCCTTAGAGAATTTATTACAGATGTGCAGTACATTTGCTTGTGTCTTTTTGGAAACCCAATAGACATCAATGGAGAAATCCCTGCACCAAGGAATCCCACATCTCCATTAAAACCATGGAGGCTACCATGAATCAGCAAATGAGGTGAAAATGGAACCCTACCATTTGAGGCTCCACCCTCCGGCCATTGAGGACAGGTTCACTTCTGATCTTGTACAGAGCACATACAACATTACTAAGGATATATTACCTGAGCAACAGGTGGGATAGACATCTGAGAAAGTTTATGGACCCTGATGTTGCTGAACCCCATTAATATATCAGATCCTGATCTGAAGGGAAGATCCTGTGGATTTCTGGTGGTCTGGTCAGCTATGTGTTCTGCTCTGGTCGGATCCCATATTCATAGTCTTATTAGTCCTCTACACTCTATATTTATAGACCCCTCTCTAGTACGGGCTGCATACTAACACGTCTGATTTGAGCCTTATAAAAAGTATTTTCACTCTTCCATATTTCTGTACAGATCATTTACCATCTGACAGCGAGGAGAGCTCCGCTACAGAGGAGAGGTAAGTTAGATCCATCTACCTCTATATAAAGCCATGAACTAGGCGAGATGTTTCCTGTGGATTTATATATTATTCCTTATCTTTGCCAGGACACCACGATGTAACATCCCCGGCTGTTTCCTGGAAGAAATTATTTCTCCTACTTCCATCTATGTTACCCACTTCCAGGAAAATAAGGAGGAGCTGGTGGAGCGACTGTACAACTTGTACAACCGGACAGTCTTCGATAATAAGGTATCACATCTTGTCATGGGTTTCTGGGTGATACATGACTTCTCTATTATCTCCCCCTTTAAACAATCAATTCCAAGAAAAATGGCTCTAACTTTCTGAAAGGCAGATTCCTAACCCCATTGTCATGTTTCTGTAACATAGCTATTGAATATCTCAGGTAAATCTCACTCAGTTTGGTGAATGCCGTCATCCTCTTCCCATCTGTGGGACGAGAGGAAACCTTAGATGATCCACCATGCGGAGACAAAAAGATTAGCATTTTTTGGCTTGACGTTCAAAGGATTTTTACATTTATTTATAAGAAACATCTAGTTGATATTTGGACATTTTAGAATAAGGTTATTTTTATTTTTGTTCTCACATCTTGGACTTCTCGGTAGACCCCGTGCCCCATACAAGTAGACCAGTGCTGTAAATGACATATGAGAGTTGGGGACTTTGTAAGATTGGGGGTCAAAGAGTTTACAGATGTAATGGAATTTGTTTTCTTTATTTTAGCTCCCTTTGAAAATGGACATTTTGTGGAGCAAGAGGCTGACAGCATCCGCCGGCCAATGCTGGAATAAGCTGCAGGACAACCTCCGTTTCTCATATATTGAGATTTCTGAAAAAGTCTGCGATTCTGCCGGTAGGTTTCACATCACATCCATCCTACAGCTTCATAAGACAACCTGTATACAGGGCAAAAAATCTGCTACTTGTTATGCAGAACATCTTACAAACTCATTATACATACTGTCATAAGAAAAACTAAGTACACCCTCTTTGAATTCTAGTATTTTGCATATCAGGAGAAAATAAAAAAAAGTATCAGCTCCATAGAAAGTCCTAAAAGTAGGGAAATACAATCTCAGAAAACAACGTGAAAAAAATATATTTCATCATTATTTAACAAAAAAGTAGGCCAAAAGGCAACAACGGTGTGTGATAAAGTACACCGTCGATGCAACTTCAAGTTATTGCTGCTAAAGATGATTCTAAAAGCTATTGATTGATGGGGTGTACTTATTTTTTTACTCTCTGCTTCTGCATTTTGAAGTAGGTTTCGGTAAATAAATAACGGCACGGTTGACTTGTCACGTGTTGTTCATCTCATGATGTATTTTGTATTTTGTCCTGCTATGTAAAACCAAATAGTTCAATCAGGGTGTACTCAGATTTTGCCATAACTGTATAACCTCTTGTTTTAGAGCGAGTACGATCCACACTTGCGCATGAGATGTGCCATGCCGCCACTTGGATAATCAACGGTGAACGCAAAGACCACCATGGCTTGTTATGGCAGGCTTTCACAGGAAGGGTAAACCTTATCCATCCCGAGCTGCCAAAAGTGACGGAATATCACAATTATACCATCAACTACACCTACAAGTACAAATGCCACCGGTGTGATAAAGAGTAAGTGGATTTTATGACCCATCACCTCCGGACACACAATCACTGCGGAGAGACGTCCGTGCGGTTCTGTTGGTGGAATGCTTTCATACTTTACTACTATCAGAGCGGACTGACGTCTGGGGGGCGGTAGGGTTTAGGATGCTACGTGTTATATTTTCTGTGCTGGGCCACTTCTTAATATATTGATTTCAATTTGATCTTGTTAATATAATCCATGGTATTAATGAGCGTTCATTCCAGTCCAGTAACCAATATTCCTCTTATCTTTGCAGAATTGGGCGATTTAGACCAATACCTGGCAATAAACGTAAATGCCGCCGGTGCGGAGGACGAATGCGACAACTACCCAGCAGCTAAACATGTAACTATTCTTCAGAATATTTAGTCTCTAATTTGGTTTCTTTAAAATGTAAAGTTGAGACACTTTTATATATTTTCCCCTGAGTAGCGAGACAATGAATATCTGTGTTCATCACCAGCAATTAGCGGTAAAGATCCAGAATCCGTCCTCATAGGTTCCAGATAAGCCCCGGTTACATTTCCCATAACTTGCTGGCTATGGAATGATTGACCATTCCCAGCAATTATCTACAATGCTCTGGAAAACCTTCTATGAGTTTACGCTTTGTTGGATGTAATTATTTTCTTTCTATTTTCAGGTTCATTATTGGAACAGTGAGATTCCTCTAAATATTGTCATCTCATCCACCTGTGATGGAGGTAAGAACGAATCTTCCATTATTGTCAGCAATCAATAATAAAAGTGAATTTTACAATATTGAGAATCTTGAGTCTCTAATTTAGTCTTTTATTGAGTTTTATCATTTAAAGATTAAATACTTTTATATATTTTTCCTTTTTCCACCACCGTGTAGGGAGACAATCAGTTTACGTCTTCATCACAAGCAGCGAACAGCAAACATTCAGAATCCACCTCTTCTGATGGACACAAAGCTTCTGACGGGCGTTTTCCAGGTAAATATTTCGGTGCTTTTCCTGCAATCATTCTTGTTTTCAAGAAGTGCAACAGCGAGGACAGTGTAAGCAAGGTGTCATAACAGAAGAAATGCAATATCGGTTTTATTACTGCATTTATTTGTTCTAATTATTATTTTTTCTTGCTGCACAATTTTTAAATTCTGTCTGAGAAAGGAAGGAAATGATGAAAGTTATCAGCCTACTGCTGCGGAGGAATCTCCAACACACAGTCTGACGGGCGAGATGAGCCCCTCTGACATGGCATGCCGTATAGATCTATTGTGAGTGCTCTCACCATAGCCGTATGGCTCATGTCGCATTTATCTCACATTACACTGTTATTGGCAGCTTCCTATTTCCAATCTCCACATTGGCCTTCTTTGTAGACAATATATAATGCAATATTTCAGGTCTATTTCACCTTCAGCTGATGACCAGGAATACAATGCTGAAGTTCCTTCTCGGAGTTTGTTTCTTTTGATCACCAGTACCTTTTGTCAAGTTTTTTATAAACATCTTTTAATTGTTTTCAGGTTAATGAGAAAGGCGACTTATCGCTTCTACACAGGCATGACACATCGTGGAAGAAAACGGTGAATTCCGGCACCGACCTGCGCTGAGAACAGTTTCCAAGACCTGGAGAATCTCTACAAGTGCTTTATAATCAGAGCTGCCCAGCAATGGATATGGCGCTGGACATTTGAACTTCAATAGTCATCAATTGCTTTTTTTTTCTAATTTTTCTGAGTTAGATATAAATACCATTAAAAAATGAATATATTAATTCTTTCTAGTTTGGGATTTTTGTTCTGCAAAACGATGGCTGTTGATAAACATATTACAATCAATGTTGTCTACTTGTGATATTCAGCCATAATCCGCCTCGCACAATCGAGAGGAGCGGAGCTTTGTCTGCTGCTGTTAAACTGTTAAATGCAGCTGTCAATCTGTGAGAGTTGCATTTCACCCCTTAACGTCTAATGACGGACACAGTCCATCATGGCTGGGTGTCAGTTTCCGCACCAGGACGGACAGTGTCCGTCATGCATGTAAAGTGTCACTAAAACTTGCAGACACCCAGTGATAGTTCACCGCCGGCACATGTGTATGACAGCTGAGAGGCACGGAAAGAGGTGCAGACACCACTAGCGTAGTTACGAGGGGGGCAGAGGGTGTTGTTGCCTCGGGCCCCTTGCTTTGAGGGGGCCCACCCAGAGCTACTGCCACTGAGTATACCACCTGAGTTGTAATCAGGGTTACCGGTTAGGGGCCCACTCAGATTTTCCCCCCCCCGAGCTGAACCCCTAGCTCCGCCTCTGGCAGGGACCCATGCTGTCAGTCCCCGCACCCAGATCGCTGTAATCGGGCAGTCAATCTGACTGACCGCTCACAGCATGACTGTGCAGGAGATGCTGAAATATCAGCCCTTCCTGCCCGATCAGAGGAGAAGCTCGGTGCTGACAGTTACTGAAAGGGCAGCAGCCACGGGACAAATGGAGGAGTACGAGGAAGAAGAGTTAATGGGCATGCAACAGTCAGGAGATGAAGTGGATAATGATCCTCTCTCGGTTGTCTGTAATTTGGGGAAGGGGACTGAGGAAGCAAGCTTGAGTGTTAACTCGCCACCCACACAGCATGGATATGGACCTCATGGAAGAACCTGACACAGGAGCGCCTTCTTGCTGTACTATCTGCATCATCATGCCCTTATATTTAGGATTAGAAGTAGCACTGACTACTGGGTTGTCATTCTGTCAGATTCACAGTACAAGAGTAAATTTTGCCAGAGGCGTTCCCCCCTTGTAAGGGATGCGCGCATGCTGGAGTATTATATAAATACGCTTGTAGACAATCTTAAGAGTGGTTTTTCCCAAGACAGCAGTGAGGTACACAGTGTGCATCGCAGTTATAGACTTCCAACCCCGGGAATGTTGAGTTGTCAAATAGGAAACAAAATAAAACAAAAGACAAGAAAACAGCTAATTACAAAAAGTACACACCTACTCCAGAAAAGGGGCAAAACTTAAATTTTCGTTCAACCCATGAGGATGCACAGTTTTAAGTGTCCAGATCGATCTGGACTCGAGGCACGCCAATCTGGAGGACATTTTTTGCCCCTTTTCTGGAGTAGGTGTGTACTTTTTGTAATTAGCTGTTTTCTTGTCTTTTGTTTTTAACCTTCCTTTTGTTTTATCTTTTTTAGTATATACAGTGCTTAATATTGTGGATTCCGAAAGGTTTTTGTGGATACATGATGAAGTGGACCATATTCCATCATTTGGATCTTCACATTGAATAACGCCATGTGACGAATTTTACACTATGGACAATGGAGTTGGGGTTGTTATTATATGAATCCTACCGCTCATACGTCTTGGTATATTGTAGATATACCGTGAGACATGATGTTTACTAAAGTGTATTTCAACTCTATCTGGGCAATCTAATGTTCTGTATATACAGTTATACTTATATATCCATACTTATGATGGCATAAATTTTTATGTTATATTTTCTATGATTGCTCCAGGTATACCTTTGGTATTTGGATGTATATTAGGGTTATATGTGCGGGTTTGGCTTTGAGGGCATCTCTTATTTCTATTTAGCAATAACACTGGTGCTGCGGGCAAAAAATAGGAAGAGGTTATTTATTTTTATATATTTTTTATATATATATGGTTACATCAATATGCTCATTATATTTGGCTTTTGCTATTTATTTACCTTTTCCATTGCATGCAGCACCAGTGTTTTATCTGTTATCTATTATTTTTTACTATTCTTGATAATATACTGGCGATCTCATCCCTCAGACCGGCTATTGCTGCCTTTTGGATATGCTGGATCTTTTGCCCCTAACTAATATGGCGCCTATCCATACATGTTTGTTATGCGCATGCCCAATCTACATTGTGTGACTTGTTGGTCCCTCCTCCCGGCCGGCGCATGGCGGCTTTGGGCGTCCGGTCATGTGGGGCCCCACGTCATCCGGACGTCACGGCTGTCCATCTACCGAGCGTGGGGGCGGGTCCACGGTTACCCGGGTAGCGCTGAATGACTTCCGTCCAATACATGGACTGGCCCTTCCGGTCTCTGCACTATAAGAAGCACTGAGGTTCATTGTCTTATAGCGCCCCCTGACGAAGACTCCCGAAACGCGCGTCGGGGCGGGTACCTGGTCCTTTCACTTGTCGCTGTGCACGGGCACTTGAACTGGTAATGTAGGACAGATTTATATTTCCTTGTCATGACCCTGTGTAATCCACTTTGAGGTTATTATTGTTATATATAGTGGGCCATCTTCCCACACTACTCTTTGTGTGTTATGACCGTGTGCCATATTACATGATGATATCACTGCTACACTGAGTGGGGTTTGTTCCCACTTCACACTTTGAGTGGTTGTTATAACATCTCTGTGTTTCTTCCTTTTGTCCTTCCCATTTGGGTTATGTTTGATTGACATGTGAGGACTTCTGGTACCTTTTTTATGACAAGTTACCAACTGTTGCAATTTTTAATGGTATAGTCCCTTGCCCTGTATCCTAAATAAAGCAATTTTATTTATTGACCTGTTTGTTGTCAGGAAGTTTGTTCCTTTCTTCCTTCCCCTTGTAACTTTCATCAAGAAGAACAAGTCATGGATTTCCAATGACTTTTGCATTCCAGTCGCAGACATGGCAGACTAGGCATGGTGTCATTTTTAGTGTCATGCATTGATTTTGCGCTATTGCAGGCTGTGACACGTTTATTGTGGCTTCTGTGCCTACTGTTCCTACTGCTGCAGATGTTACAAACATTTTTTTTAAATGTGGAGACTCCAAGTTTGGTCTCCATATGGTGTGTTGCCTGTAGTGGAAGGGGTGTCACAGCACAATTATACTATTTCCACTCTGGGGAAATTGATGCCACTTTAGTGGTGTGTGACAATAATTTTTTGAAATGTGGAGACACTAAGTTGGGTCTTTATCTGGTGGGTTGCCTGTAGTGAAAGGGAGTCAGGGCCCATTATACTGTTTCTACTCTGGGAAATATAATGCAACTTTAGTGGTGTCAGAGGCGCATTATACTATTTCTAATATGGGGAAACTGATGCCATTTTAGTGGTGTGTGAGAATATTTTTTATAAATGTGGAGACTCCAAGCTGGGTCTCCCTCTGGCGTGTTGCCTGTAGTGGAATAGTTGTCAGAAGCCCATTGTACTGGTTCTACTCTGGGGAAATTGATGCCACTTTATTCGTGTGTGACAATAATTTCTTGAATGTTTGCACTCAAAGTTGGGTCTCCATCTCGTGGGTTACTTGTAGTGGAAAGGCTGTCAGAGGCCCATTGCTCTATTTCTATTTTGGGGAAATTGATGCCACTTTATTGGTGTGTAGCAATTTTTTTTAAATGTTTGCACTACAAGTTGGAATTAGAGATGGTGTATTTCACCATGGATGGAAGACACCCCTTGTCAGAAAGGGAAAAGAGAAAACTAACAAAGGACACAGGCAGAGGCGCACATGAATGACAGTGGTTAGAGAGGTGTTAGTATTTTGATATTCAGGCTAAATATTGGTGAATAAACGTGAATTGTCAGCTCTGCTCATGGACCTTAAGGAAGAAGTTGTTCTTCATTTGCATTGGATCCTCAGTGAAATGTAACAAATGTTTACAGATCTCTGAAGTCAACACTTACTTTCTGACCAGAATGGTTTTCTACATTTGCATAACTTGAAGCTCACGGACCCCCCATTTAAAAGCTCCAATGGGGTTCTATACCAGGGACAGGAAATTATTCATTTGAGGAAAGCGTTTGCAAATATCCAATTAGGAGAAGGAGCCACCACTCCTTCTGGGCATGAAATTCCACAAAGGCTTAGAACACGGTGAAGCAGGAGTTCCTATGTAGGGTAATGAAGTAGTTTGGGTTTGGTGAGAATTTTACTAGGTGGATCCAAGGCCGGAACAAGGTATTTTAGTGCCGTAGGCAGATGAAGCCGATGGTGCCCCCCCCGATGAACTTTCAGTCCCTAAGTAAAGGATTGGGTCAGAGACTAAAGCGACAGGTCCCCTAACGCCCCTCTCCTTTCCTTCTGATGGGTTAAGTAACAAGCTGTTAAGACTACTATCAATAGAATTTCTACCTTTTTCACTCAAAAATACCAGCAAAAGTATAAAGAGTGATGTGATGTACTTTAGAGAAGTGGCTCAACAGGGAGTATTTTTTTTAAAGATAGGTATAGAATCATTCATTGTTTAAGGACCATTAAGAGAATACAAATCGCTCTATTCCTCCCTGACAGCCTATATTGTAAATCTCAGACCCAGTGATGGTCATGGAAACTAATATAGCTTAACTATAATGGGGGCTGTTTGGTTTCAGTTAAGATGTCCAGCATTTGGAAGACATCATAATAGAAACTAAACAGACCCTATTATAGATATAGGGATACATATGATGATTTTACTCCCATCAGGGTAGTTCTGGTGCCGTATTTCTGTATTGATGGTGCTTCTGCTGATGTATTCATGTATGGATGGTGGTTCTAACAATGTATTTATGTAGTAATGAATGTTCTGGTGACTGATTCATAACCAGAACCATCATCAATATAAAACCAAAATCATCCTCACTACATAAATTGAACACCAGAGCTATCACTAGTACATACATACGGCACCAGAACCATCATTAGTAAATAACTATGTCGTTAGAACTTCCATCAGTATATGAAAATGGCACCAGAACCACCATCAGTAGATAAATGCATCACCAGAAAGCTCATCAGTACAGGACTACATCACCAGAACCACTATCAGTACATTAATGTGTCACCAGAACCACAGCCAGTGAAATAAGTACATCAGCACCATTATCTACATAATTACGGCACCAGAACTGTAAGGAAAACACACGAGCGGAGAGATGGGGGATACGGAGCTTACACAGCCACAGCTCTCTGGCGCCCCCTTACCCTCAGGTCAGTCAGGGAACTCCACCTAGGTTATGGAGTCGCCGGAGAGGCTGCCCTGTCATTTACTGGTTATCAGGGCACTCTGCAGTGATTGCTGTATATATATCACCAGTCCCAGTCCGGGAATATATATATACAGTATATATCAAAACCTCCGGTCAGTCACTGCCAGCATCCCCCAATAACATCAGAACAGTATGCTGCCACCAGTTCCTCATTAGATATAAGCCCAGTCCGTTTAAAAGCTTATATCGGGTCAGAAACCAAACCCAGGAAGCGTATAAGTACTAGCCGAACTCACGGATGTGGGAAATCGGGTTTCCAGATAAAAGAGCAGCCCAGGATTAATTGATAGTTTAATTGCCGAAATACAGAGTAATATACAGATATTACAGCCAAAAGTACAGATAAAAGTAGGGTACAGGTATGGGGAGTGCAGTCAGCTGTATGTGTCACGTTTCTTACCACTTGTGGATAAGGGAAGTTCTGGTATCCACAGGCACCTTGTTAGCTCCTAGTCCGTCTCCACACGTGACGTGACGTGGCTTCCATGGCAGAACCAAGACAAAGGCTAAATGTGTGCAGCTAGCTTTTTAACCCCTAGCTCGCCCCTCCAATATTTGCCATTGTCCCTCTGGGTTGGACTGAATTCTGCTCCCTTGAACTCTAGCTAAAATAAATCCCAATATTTAGGCTGAGTCATAACTTCCTAGCGGGAGGTTCAAATCAACGACTGCCATCTCAGTGCGTTCGTTGGGTCTGGAAAGATATTGAGAGTCCAAACTTGGGTCGGCTAAGTGGTTCTGGAGAGCCAGTCTCGATGCTTAGTATCTGGGGCAACTAGAAATATATGAGACAATGGTACTCTCATAATTCATCTCTAGGTGTCGGTGACGCTCAGTCTAGATCTTCCTTTGGTGTTGGCCACCTTGCACAAAAGATAGCAGGCGGTTCTAGCTCTTGCCGTCATTAACACGTGGCCTCTAATTCTCTGACCAAATGGTGAAGTTCTGTTCTTTTGGGGATTTGTGTACTTATCCCAAGAGTGGGGGGCCACTTCAGGAGTGGAGGAAGATCTCTGGACAATATATTGGGCCTGAATAGTACATCCAAAATGGAGTCTCCCTCATCCCTCACTTGGGGCTGTTTGGTTTCAGTTAATATGTCCAGCATTTGGAAGACATCATAATAGAAGCTAAACAGACCCTATTATAGATATAGGGATACATATGATGATTTTACTCCCATCATGTTAGTTCTGGTGCCATATACCTTGTGAGAATCAGGGAGGAATAGTGGATGAGGGCAGGTATATCTCGCCCAGATACCTTTCCTATGTGGCCTGGTCCGGTCAGTATCTCACCTGGTGACTAATGAATAATGGGAAGCAGATATAAAAGGAGGCCAGGTGGTGTGTTAGTAGCTCAGCCTGGGGAACACAGAGAGCCTGTCTGTGTGAGCGACACTTGTGAGTGAAAGCTGTGCTTACGGTAACGCTGGTTTGGGTGGCTGGGAGAAGCCCTCCAGTTGGTAGTTAGTACGGACCCTGTTTAGTTAGTGCCGGACAGGCAAGGAATTGTTTTATGTTTATTTTCCTGTATGTTTTGCTTTCACCTGAAATAATCCTGACCCAGCGTCAGTTATGTCCAAAACCCGGCTGTGCACCTGAGTTTCATGCTAAACCCACGTGACCTTTGACCCCAGCAAAGGTGATCCCGGAGTGTTTTATCACACCCTGTATTGATGGTGCCTCTGGTGATATATTCATGTATGGATGAAGGTTCGTATAATGTAGTGATGAATGTTCTGGAGATTGATTCGTAACCAGAACCATCATCAATATGAAACCAAAATCATCATAAGTACATAAATTGAACACTAGAGCTTTCACTAGTACATACATACGGCACCAGAACCATCATTAGTAAATAACTATGTCACTACAGCTTCTATCAGTATATGAATATGGCACCAGAAGCACCATCAGTAGATAAATGTATCACCAGAAAGATCACCAGTACAGGACTACATCACCAGAACCACTATCAGTACATTAATGCGTCACCAGAACCACAGCCAGTAAATAAATACACCAGCATCATTATCTACATAAATACGGCACCAGAATCATCACTGGTAAATAACTATGTCACTAGAGCCACTATCAGTACATGAATACAGCCCAATAGCCAGCATCAGGAGATAAAGGCATCACCAGAAACATCATCAGTACATGAATACATCACGAGAACCACAGCCAGTAAATAAATACAACATCATCATCATCATCAGTGTATGTGGACACCACCAAAACTATCACTAGTACATGAATACATCACCAGAACCACCATCAGTACTGTTGGGGTGATCTCCTAATGTGAGATCTTAGTGACTGCCTGCCCCTGACCTGATAAATATGAGCCGAATGCATGCATAGAAGACGGACATCAGACACAAGGTCAGGTGTGCTCCTCTCTTGGCCAGTGCTGTCACAGAACTGACTTTATTAGTATAAACAAAAGACCATGTAATAGGCAGGAAAAGGGCGTTGCTCAGCTTCTCCGGAGCCATTGTACCAGTCTGTATAAGGTCCGTGCTAAGTCTATTCCACATATGGTCTTCAGTGTATCCTCATCACATTCCAAGGATTCCAGGGCATACTTCCAGCATATAGACACCACCTTGCCACACCATGTCTGAACTAGCTTATGTTAGATTAATAATTGATTTCATTAGCCGTTCTCTCCTTCACAGTACAGCAATAGGTTGTATTGTCAAGTCAGGCCCATATACCGTATATACTCGCGTATAAGCCGAGATTTTCAGACCATTTTTTTGGCTGAAAGTCCCCCTCTCGGCTTATACGCGAGTCATATATGTCAGGGGGTCGTGGGGTGGGGCGGGGGTGTCAGATCACACTGAGCCCCTCTGGCACGGTCTCTGCAGCCCCCTGCTTGTCCCACTGTCTCAGGCTCCTTCCTTCAGCGGTCATGTGGTACTGCTCATTAAAGTCATGAATATGCGCATATTTATGACTTTAATGAGCGGTACCACGTGACCGCTGAAGGAAGGAAAGGAAACCTTCAGAGAATGGGGCAGCAGAGACCACGCCAGGAGGGGGTAAGTATACCAGATATTCACCTGTCCCCATTCCAACGCTGCTCACCGCTGTCTGCCGCGTCCTCTGTTAGTGACATTCAGGCAGCAGAGGGCGTGATGACATGGTTACTGCGCGCTGTGCCCTCTGCTGCCTGAACATCACTGACGGAGGACACGGCAGACACCGGCACCTGTTCCTCAGTGAAGGAGAGGTGAGTATGTCTTTTTTTTATTTGCAGCAGCATATGGGGTATAATCTATGGAGCAGCATATGGGGGCATAATCTGGGGGCATAATCTATGGAGAATTTTATGTAGCAGCATATGGGGCATAATCTATGGAGCACCTTATGGGGCAGCATATGGGGGCATAACCTATGGAGCATCTTATGGGGCAGCATATGGCGGCATAATCTTTGGAGCAGCATATGGGGCCTATTCTATGGAGCAACTTATAGGGCAGCATATGGGGGCATAATCTATGGAGCATCTTATGGGGGCATAATCTATGGAGCATCTTATGGGGCCTATTCTATGGAGCATCTTATGGGGCCATTATTAACCTTTGTGCAGCATTATATGGGGTGTATTTTGTATGGAGCATTTTATGGGGCCATCATAAACTGTATGGATCATTATATGGGGCTCCTGATTCAATATGGATGTTCAAAAACATTTAATCTACTGATGTCTCAATTACAGTAATTTTACTTTTATTGGTATCTATGTTTATTTTTGAAATTTACCAGTAGCTGCTGCATTTTCCACCCTAGGCTTATACACGAGTCAATAAGTTTTCCCAGTTTTTTGTGGAAAGAATAGGGGGGTCAGCTTATACACAGGTCGGCTTATACACAAGTATATACGGTGCATTTGGTATTCAATTAAATTAAATGATTATTAAGAAAAAATCAAGACAATTAATGCAGGGGTGAGAATAAATTACCAAAAAGAAGGGGCAACACAAGCAGTCTATTGCACAGATATTATGCACTTCAATGTACTATGGCTACATAGGATGTAATATGGTTGTAAAAAGAATTAATAAGCCACAAAAAATAAGAAAATTGATATACTGATATTATACATAATCATAAAGTGCAAATAGTGAAAAAATAATTCATAAAAAGCACAAATCTGTAAAGACCAATCTATATATAAAAAGTGCAATGTCCAGAAATTCATAGACAGTGGGCTTAGGCACAAGTTTGTAAAGACCAATACATATATAGAGTGCAATATGCACGAATTCATAGACAGTGGGCTTAGGCCCACAACCGCATAAATGTATATCACTAATTCAACAAATGACTAGTGCAGATAGCCATGTGGGCAGAGATAAATATATGTCACAACAGATATCCATTTAAATAAAAATGGTCAGTGGCAGGTTCTAAATAGAGGTGCCAATGACAATTAGTCATATATGCGGCTGCAAGTAAACTGTATTGAAAAGAACATATACATGTGCCAAAAAATTGCACTCAATCAATATCTTATGCCAATGTGCAATAGATCCCCAGGATGCGCCAGTCCCCGACGCGCGTTTCGGAGTCTGTCTTCGTCAGTTTTTTTTTCGTTGTGATATGATTTGATATCCGATTTGTCGTTATTTGTCTTATATTGTCCATTTGTGCTTTGATAAGGCTTATTATATAATTTTTAACACCATTTATAATTTTCCTTAAACATACAACTTTGACCTTGGTATTTTGTTGAACCATATACATTTGGATCTCATGAACCAACAACTCCCAATATGTATTAAACAATGATAAGGAGATGCTGGGAGTGGTTGTTATCAGTCATTATCAGACTGCGGACCATGCAGGAACCACAATACTGATGAAACGCAGGCATATGTAAATGTTTACATCCAGGTACCTAATAGGTGACATCTTCTCTGATTGAGTGGTTTCTTCTTATTTCCATCTTGACCAGATGCCATGATGACTTTTCACATCCACAGCTGTTCTCTGCAGACTTCTCTCTTCTCCAATCTTCTGGAGCACATCCCCACATGGTGACCTTAAAAGTCAAAGTGTTACTAGATTGCCTTCTGCACAAAGATATCTGTCCATACTATGCCCTAAATAAGCCTCCTATGGTGTATGGCCTCTACACTGTCTGCCTTACTAATCCACAACCACTTTACTGTGTGCCATTATCAGCTATAACTGCTACAATGTCATTTTTTCTTCTCCAGCCAGATGGCGTCGCCGTCAGGATATGTGCACACGATGCATATTTGCTGCGGATCCGCCGCGGATTTTTCCGCGCAGAAACGCTGGAGATCCGCACTGTGATTGACAGTACAATGTAAATCAATGGGGAAAAAAAATTCTGTGCAGATGGTGCAGAAAAATCAGTGCGAATTTGCATGTCACTTCTTTTCTGCGGGTTTGCTGCAGTTTTCCACCTGCTCCATTCTACAAAACCGCAGGTGGAAAACCGCAGTGGAAAACCGCGCAAAAAACGCAAAAAAAAGGAAGAAATCCGCAGGAAAAATGCCGGTCATTAAATCCGCGGGAGGATCCGCACCGTGTGCACATGGCCTCACCTGCACAACAGCAGCTATTGGATCTCTATACAAACCGATATCTGCTGCTGCGCAGGCTCCCCGGCGCCATTCTCAAAATGACTTTCTTTTTTTTCCCTCGCTCAAGTAAATCTGCAAAACGCATTCAGTGCACAGTAACCATGCGACTATGATGAAGCGCATTTATCATGCAAACTGCGGGGCAGGGCAGTGAGAGATCAGTGGGGGGGTCAGTAGTCTGCATTATGAATATCTCATCGGAGCACCACATACATGAACCCCGTCCTAGGGCACGAGAATCTCAATAATATGAAACTGAAAATAAAGATTAAGAAACAGCCACAAGACGGCTTTCATCAACCAAGGCATCATTTTATTCAGTATAACAGCACCGACCTGACATTGTGTGTAGGTCACTATGCACAATCCTGCTGACAGGTTCCCTTTAAGTAGGCGGCTTTATATCACAAGAGTGGATTTCGTTAGGAAATGGATAAGGCAAAAATGGAGCATTACAGAACAGAAGAAATTACTAAAGAGAGTGATAAAATATGACGGTGTGGTTTTGCTCCTCTCAGAATTTTGAAAATTGTGTGAACAATTGGAAAAAAAATGTGGAGAGCATTAAACCTCGGGGGACAGATAATCAACAGCTTAAACATCAGTGAGTTTTTTATTTTTATATATTTGCTTATGTGGGTTTTTTTATTATTTTTTTCTGAACAATTAGAAAAAGGTTGGGAGTGAAGGAATTAGGCCGGGGTCTCACTCACGAGTGCAATGCAAGAAAAGTGTGCGAGTCTCTCGCCTCAATCCCCGGCACTGCCACCGGTGGCTCGGAGCAGAGCGTTCAACTGCAAAGAAATACATGCAGCCGCACACTCCGGTCCCGAGTGCCAGCGGTAGTGCCAAGTATTGAGGCCAGAGACTCTCGTGAGTTTCTCGCATTGCACTCGCAAGTGTGACCCGGCCTTAGGAAGATTGTTGTTTTTATCTGATTTCCTCTTTTTGTATCTGTACAGTATGTTTTGTAAAATAAAGTTGTAAAATTCAAAAAAATGAGCAAACAATTGCAGGGTTCTAATGATGTCACAATGGGCTGGAGGCTATAGAATGCCCCGTCACCCAGGGTTCCGTTGAGGGTTTTAGTAGGCGTTTGTGGAGAGAGGAGTGTTGTGAGCGACTTGTGCAAATATGATGCCAAGAAAGCGATTTAAGAGTATTATAGTTCTCTGTGATACCGAGGACAGCAGCGATGATGACGATTTACATCAGGTGAGTATCATTTTATATTCTTAAATAAAAAATATTTGGGATAAAAGTTCAAGAAAAGATGGTGGGACAGAAAATAGCGCTCCAAGTAGATGAGGCGATAACTCGGATCATGATTGCAGAGTAAAGACTGCGTCACTTGTAATATTTGTGACAATATGTCCATGTACTGGATACATAACATTGTATGAAGACACATAAATGTCACCACCGCCCCTATCCATAGCCTAACCATAAGTGTCCCATACCCCCGCTATACTCTGTACGTGGAATAAGCACAGTGGAGACCACACTCATATCGCTGCCCACCTGTAATCAGTGGAATATGGGGTAAGATTATAGATTAGAGATGTTCATGGTTATAGATTCTATCTGACATGTTTGCCATTTTTTCAGTCTCATCGAAGAAAGAGGCCAATACCGAGGTCTCCAGGCCAAGATAACACCACTGGCTTCAATTCGGGCCCGACTCCGAGTTTACCAGGTACTGTAACCCTAATCTAGTGAAGTCTCTGATGTATTAATAAGCCATTGTAGTCACCGGGTGCAGATCACGTGCACATTGTGGTCAGGGCTTGGATTTATCGTTATTAGTCGTCTATGGTAGAGTTTATAGCAAACATTTCTGTTCAGCATTTGGTCAGGAATATTCATGCAGGCGTTATAAAGTCAGCCAGAAATGGGATTTGGGGATTGATTCTCATGGTGGCCATGTACAGGGCAGATTACTGTAGCTGAAGGTGATTGTTTTGCCCCATGTACCTATAGGGAAACACTGGATAATTTATTAGGATTTATTTCTTTTGATATTGAGCCTCGGTCGTTGCTATTACAATATTCTAATAAGAGAGTTATATTGTGTTTCCCCCACAGATCTGAGTTTACCACCAACAGATCATGGTCCGGACAGTACCACCTGGTGAGACACGTTTCCTCCATTACTAAGTACAAGATGGGGATTAATGATTAATGATGGCTCATTACCTGTTACATTTATTCCACAGCTCCGATGACATCATTATTGATGATGATGATGATTCCAATAGAGCAGCAACTTCCATGTATAATAGTAAGTTATCATTTCTAGACACAATCCAGGGTTATGTTATTGTAGAGGTAACAATGACTTTTCTGTACTGTCACAGGTCAGTTTCCAAATCTAACAATTACAAGGGCGCTGATCAGGAGTTGGAACAGCGAGCCACCTGGGAAATGTGTTGTAAATGCCAGTGTCAGAGAATGACAGCAGCATTTAACAGGTTAACAGAAGCAGTCAGAGCTCCAATCCACTCTTGGCTGTCAGAGGCAGATGATGGTTGAATGACACAACCATCATCTGCCATGAAAGAGGCGGGCTCAACTCCTTAGCCCTCTCCATTCATTCTCTACTGATGAGCGTCGTACATGGTTGTTAAGGGGTTAAATTACAGATACCTTACAGAGGTAATCCTATTTTACGCATGCTTGATTGGTGTGGATCCTGTGTCTCGGATATTTCCATATTGGGAGAGCAAGTCACCGCCATGTTGACTTATGGCCATTGTTATCCTTAGAGAATTTATTACAGATGTGCAGTACATTTACTTGTGTCTTTTTGGAAACCCAATAGACATCAATGGAGAAATCCCTGCACCAAGGAATCCCACATCTCCATTAAAACCATGGAGGCTACCATGAATCAGCAAATGAGGTGAAAATGGACCCCTACCATTTGAGGGTCCACCCTCCGGCCATTGAGGACATGTTCACTTCTGATCTTGTACTGAGCACATACAACATTACTAAGGATATATTACCTGAGTAACAGGTGGGATAGACATCTGAGAGTTTATGGACCCTGATGTTGCTGAACCCCATTATAATGTCAGATCCTGATCTGAAGGGAAGATCCTGTGGATTTCTGGTGGTCTGGTCAGCTATGTGTTCTGCTGTGGTCGGATCCCATATTCATAGTCTTATTAGTCCTCTACACTCTATATTTATAGACCCCTCTCTAGTACGGGCTGCATACTAACATGTCTGATTTGAGCCTTATAAAAAGTATTTTCACTCTTCCATATTTCTGTACAGATCATTTACCATCTGACAGCGAGGAGAGCTCCGCTACAGAGGAGAGGTAAGTTAGGCCAGATCCATCTACCTCTATATAAAGCCATGAACTAGGCGAGATGTTTCCTGTGGATTTATATATGATTCTTATCTTTGCCAGGACACCACGATGTAACATCCCCGGCTGTTTCCTGGAAGAAATTATTTCTCCTCCTTCCATCTATGTTACCCACTTCCAGGAAAATAAGGAGGAGCTGGTGGAGCGACTGTACAACTTGTACAACCGGACAGTCTTCGATAATAAGGTATCACATCTTGTCATGGGTTTCTGGGTGATACATAACTTCTCTATTATCTCCCCATTTAAACAATCAATTCCAAGAAAAATGGCTCTAACTTTCTGAAAGGCAGATTCCTAACCCCATTGTCATGTTTCTGTAATATAGTTATTGAATATCTCAGGTAAATCTCACTTAGTTTGGTGAATGCCGTCACCCTCTTCCCATCTGTGGGACGAGAGGAAACCTTAGATGATCCACCATGCAGAGACAAAAAGATTAGTATTTTTTGGCTTGAAGTTCAAAGGATTTTTACATTTATTTATAAAAAACATTTAGTTGATATTTGGACATTTTAGAATAAGGTTATTTTTGTTCTCACATCTTGGACTTCTCGGTAGACCCCGTGCCCCATACAAGTAGACCAGTGCTGTAAATCACATATGAGAGTTGGGGACTTTGTAAGATTGGGGGTCAAAGAGTTTACAGATGTAATGGAATTTGTTTTCTTTATTTTAGCTCCCTTTGAAAATGGACATTTTGTGGAGCAAGAGGCTGACAGCATCCGCCGGCCAATGCTGTAATAGGCTGCAGAACAACCGCCGCTTCTCATATATTGAGCTTTCTGAAAAAGTCTGCGATTCTGCCGGTAGGTTTCACATCACATCCATCCTACAGCTTCATAAGACAACCTGTATACAGGGCAAAAAAAACGCTACTTGTTATGCAGAACATCTTAGAAACTCATTTTACATACTGTCATAAGAAAAACTAAGTACACCCTCTTTGAATTCTAGTATTTTACATATCAGGAGAAAATAAAAAAAGTATCAGCTCCATAGAAAGTCCTAAAAGTAGGGAAATACAATCTCAGAAAACAACGTGAAAAAAAATATATTGCATCATTATTTATTTAGCAAAAAGTAGGCCAAAAGGCAACAACGGTGTGTGATAAAGTACACCGTCGATGCAACTTCAAGTTATTGCTGCTAAAGATGATTCTAAAAGCTATTGATTGATGGGGTGTACTCATTTTTCACTCTCTGCTTCTGCATTTTGAAGTAGGTTTTGGTAAATAAATAACGGCACGGTTGACTTGTCACGTGTTGTTCATCTCATGATGTATTTTGTATTTTGTCCTGCTATGTAAAACCAAATAGTTCAATCAGGGTGTACTCAGATTTTGTCATAACTGTATAACCTCTTGTTTTAGAGCGAGTACGATCCACACTTGCGCATGAGATGTGCCATGCCGCCTCTTGGATAATCAACGGTGAACGCAAAGACCACCATGGCTTGTTATGGCAGGCTATCACAAGAAGGGTAAACCTTATCCATCCCGAGCTGCCAAAAGTGACGGAATATCACAATTATACCATCAACTACACCTACAAGTACAAATGCCACCGGTGTGATAAAGAGTAAGTGGATTTTATGACCCATCTCCTCCGGACACACAATCACTGCGGAGAGACGTCCGTGCGGTTCTGTTGGTGGAATGCTTTCATACTTTACTACTATCAGAGCGGACTGACGTCTGGGGGGCGGTAGGGTTTAGGATGTTACGTGTTATATTTTCTGTGCTGGGCCAGTTCTTAATATATTGATTTCAATTTGTTCTTTTGAATATAATCCATGGTGTTAATGAACATTCATTCCAGTCCAGTAACCAATATTCCTCTTATCTTTGCAGAATTGGGCGATTTAGACCAATAGCTGGCAATAAACGTAAATGCCGCCGGTGCGGAGGACGAATGCGACAACTACCCAGCAGCTAAACATGTAACTATTCTTCAGAATATTTAGTCTCTAATTTGGTTTCTTTAAAATGTAAAGTTGAGACACTTTTATATATTTTCCCCTGAGTAGCGAGACAATGAATATCTGTGTTCATCACCAGCAATTAGCGGTAAAGATCCAGAATCCGTCCTCATAGGTTCCAGATAAACCCCGGTTACATTTCCCATAACTTGCTGGCTATGGAATGATTGACCATTCCCAGCAATTATCTACAATGCTCTGGAAAACCTTCTATGAGTTTACGCTTTGTTGGATGTAATTATTTTTTTTCTATTTTCAGGTTCATTATTGGAACAGTGAGATTCCTCTAAATATTGTCATCTCATCCACCTGTGATGGAGGTAAGAACGAATCTTCCATTATTGTCAGCAATCAATAATAAAAGTGAATTTTACAATATTGAGAATCTGGAGTCTCTAATTTAGTCTTTTATTGAGTTTTATCATTTAAAGATTAAATACTTTTATATATTTTGCCTTTTTCCACCACCGTGTAGGGAGACAATCAGTTTACGTCTTCATCACAAGCAGCGAACAGCAAACATTCAGAATCCACCTCTTCTGATGGACACAAAGCTTCTGACGTGCGTTTTCCAGGTAAATTTTTCGGTGCTTTTCCTCCAATCATTCTTGTTTTCAAGAAGTGCAACAGCGAGGACAGTGTAAGCAAGGTGTCATAACAGAAGAAATGCAATATCGGTTTTATTACTGCACTTATTTGTTCTAATTATTATTTTTTCTTGCTGCACAATTTTTAAATTCTGTCTGAGAAAGGAAGGAAATGATGAAAGTTATCAGCCTACTGCTGAGGAGGAATCTCCAACACCCAGTCTGACGGGCGAGATGAGCCCCTCTGACATGGCATGCCGTATAGATCTGTTGTGAGTGCTCTCACCATAGCCGTATGGCTCATGTCGCATTTATCTCACATTACACTATTATTGGCAGCTTCCTATTTCCAATCTCCACATTGGCCTTCTTTGTAGACAATATATAATGCAATATTTCAGGTCTATTTCACCTTCAGCTGATGACCAGGAATACAATGCTGAAGTTCCTTCTCGGAGTTTGATTCTTTTGATCACCAGTACCTTTTGTCAAGTTTTTTAAAAACATCTTTTAATTGTTTTCAGGTTAATGAGAAAGGTGACTTATCGCTTCTACACAGGCATGACACATCGTGGAAGAAAACCGTGAATTCCGGCACCGACCTGCGCTGAGAACAGTTTCCAAGACCTGGAGAATCTCTACAAGTGCTTTATAATCAGAGCTGCCCAGCAATGGATATGGCGCTGGACATTTGAACTTCAATAGTCATCAATTGCTTTTTTTTTCTAATTTTTCTGAGTTAGATATAAATACCATTAAAAAATGAATATATTAATTCTTTCTAGTTTGGGATTTTTGTTCTGCAAAACGATGGCTGTTGATAAACATATTACAATCAATGTTGTCTACTTGTGATATTCAGCCATAATCCGCCTCGCACAATCGAGAGGAGCGGAGCTTTGTCTGCTGCTGTTAAACTGTTAAATGCAGCTGTCAATCTGTGAGAGTTGCATTTCACCCCTTAACGTCTAATGACGGACACAGTCCATCATGGCTGGGTGTCAGTTTCCGCACCAGGATGGACAGTGTCCGTCATGCATGTAAAGTGACACTAAAACTTGCAAACACCCAGTGATAGTTCAGCGCCGGCAGATGTGTATGACAGCTGAGAGGCACGGAAAGAGGTGCAGACACCAGTAGTGTAGTTACCAGGGGGGCAGAGGGTGTTGTTGCCTCGGGCCCCTTCCTTTGAGGGGGCCCACCCAGAGCTACTGCCACTGAGTATACCAACTGAGTTGTAATCAGGGTTACCGGTTAGAGGCCCACTCAGATTTTTCTCCCACCCCCGAGTTGAACCCCTAGGTACGCCTCTGGCAGGGACCCATGCTGTCGGTCCCCACACCCAGATCGCTGTAATCGGGCAGTCAATCTGACAGACCGCTCACAGCATGACTGCGCAGGAGATGCTGAAATATCATCCCTTCCTGCCCGATCAGAGGAGAAGCTCGGCGCTGACAGTGCCAGAGCTGCTGCTGTTAGAAACTTGTGTGAAATCTAGAATCAATTTTTATCCCACTCCCAGTGGCACCCCAGTATTCCTGTCCGTCCTCCCATCTCCTCTGTTATATATATATATATATATGAAAGAGATTGAGATGGCTGCACATTTCTATTCGGCAGATGAGGCTTACGCCATGATCTGTTCGGATACAGACAGTGCCAGTGAAATGGCCGAGCAGTTTTTGCTGATGTCGTCCTCGCCCACACTCATCATAGTGGTCAACTGATGTCCTGTACGACACCCCTATGTTCAAAGAGGTAATGGCCTGGCGACGATTTGAGAGCATTCTTCAATTTCTACATTTTGCAGAAAACGCAAATTGCCCCCCTTCCAATGACCCCAGCTCTTTACAAAATCAGGCCCCTAATAAAATATTTTAACAATAAATTTTCTCAGACATTTACCACAGAAAAAATATTTCTGTGTGGACGAGTCCCTGGTCTTTTTCAAGGGCAGGCTGCATTTCAAGCAGTACTTGCCGAATTAAAGGTCCAGATTCGGACTGAAAATATATAAGTTGCGTGAAGGCGACTCTGGCTACATACATAAATTCCGGGTCAGGGCCGGCTCCAGGTTTTCATGGGCCCCGGGCGAAAGAGTCTCAGTGGGCCCCTTTAACACATACCACAATTCATGATGCACAGATACGGCAGAGAAATATAGGTATCGTACAATGCCAAAGATTTCACTTCTTACATTACATGAGTGATATCTATTGTAAATTCTACAATAGCTCAGAAACCAGACAGTATAGTCCTCCATACAGTATTATGGGCACCACATAGTGCTCTGTACAGAATAATGAGCCACATATACTGCTCCATACAGAATAATGGACCCCATATAATGCTTAATACAGTATAATGAACCTCATATATTGCTCCATAGAGAATAATGAGCCCCATATATTGCTTCATACAATATAATGAGCCTCATATAATGCTCCAAACAGTATAATGAGCCCACATATTGCTTCAAACAGAACAGTGGGCCCCATATATTGTACTATACATAATGGGCCCCATATAATGCTCCATACAGTATATTATGGGCACCATATAATGCTCCATACAATATATGATGGGTCACACATATAATGCTCCATACAGTATATAACGAGCCCAATGTATTACTCCATATTTGATGGGCCCAATATAATGCTTCAATATATGATGGGCCACATATATTACTCCATATATAATGGGTGCACACTAGTCATCACGTCCTCTGATCTGAAACATCACAGTCAGAAGACACGGAAGTCGCTGCAGAGGAGGAACGGGGAGAGGTAAGTATTGCAAGTATCATGGCCCTGAGCAAGCGACGGGGGCTCACTTGTGGGGGCTGGCACTTGACCTTAATAGCTCGCCGGTGTCCCCGACAGCGAATGAGCCCCCCGACCTGCTCAAGCACTTGCCCAGGTGCTGATACCGTCCCTGATTACGACTATTTTTATATCTATATCTATATACACTGCTCAAAAAAATAAAAGGAACACTTAAACAACAACTTAAATAACTCCAAGTCAATCACACTTCTGTGAAATCAAACTGTCTACTTAGGAAGCAACACTGATTGACAATTTCACATGCTGTTGTGCAAATGGAATAGACAACAGATGGAAATTATTGGCAATTATCAAGACACCCTCAATAAAGGAGTGATTCTGCAGGTGGGGACCACAGACCACATCTCAGTACCAATGCTTTCTGGCTGATGTTTTGGTCACTTTTGAATGTTGGTTGTGCTTTCACACTCATGGGAGCATGAGACAGACTCTACAACCCACACAAGTGGCTCAGGGAGTACAGCTCATCCAGGATGGCTCATCAATGCGAGCTGTGGCAAGGTTTGCTGAGTCTGTCAGCGTAGTGTCCAGAGGCTGGAGGGGCTACCAGGAGACATGGAGGGGGCCGTAGGAGAGCAACAACCCAGCAGCACGACCGCTACCTCTGCCTTTGTGCAAGGAGGAACAGGAGGAGCACTGCCAGAGTTCTGCAAAATGACTCCCAGCAAGCCAAAAATGTGCATGTGTCTGCAAAAATGGTTAGAAACTGACTCCATGAGGATGGCCTGAGTGCTCGACGTCCACAGATGGGGGTTGTGCTCACAGCCCAACACCCTGCGGCCCTCCAAAGAAATGCCACCCCACACCATTACTGACCCACTATCAAACCGGTCATGCAGAAGGATGTTGCAGGCAGAAGATCGCTCTCCACAGCGTCTCCAGACTCTGTCACGTCTGTCACATTTGCTCAGTGAGGGTGGAGGGTGGACTTATGCAGTTTTGAAATGGCCACTTTTCTGGTTATCTACATGCTGGAGCACACTTTGAATAGACAACGAGAGGAGGTGGTGGTCCCATAGGATGAGGTGGAAGCAGAAGATCATAATAATAATAATTTTATTTATATAGTGCCAACATATTCTGTAGCACTTTACATTTTAGAGGGGACTTCTACAGACAATAGATTTTACAGAATACCAAGAGGAATGAGGGCCCTGCTCGCAAGCTTACAATCTATGAGGAAATAGGGGAGACACGAAAGGTGGATGGTAACAATTGCTTTCATTGTTCTGACCAGACATAATGTAAGAAATCAGGTGTTCATTTAACGCTGCATGAACCAGATATCAGTCAGAATATGTAAAAGGACAGAGGGCTATTAAATTCATAAAGTGTGTGAGAACATGATGAGAGGAACCAGGTTATGAAGAAAACTTTGAATGGGCAACACAGGGATAGTTAAATAAATGTTTTGAGGCGGTAGGCCAGTCTGAAGAAATGCGTTTTAGGGCATGCTTTAAACTGTGGGTATTGGAGATTAATCAAATTTCTAGGTAGTGCATTCCAAAGAATTGGTGCAGTACATTAGAAGTCTTGGAGAGGTTCTGATTATTGAGGATGTTATCTTCACATCATTATGAGAATAGAGGGCACAGATAGGGTGGTAGACTGAGAAGAGGGAGGAGATGTAGTGTGGTGCTGAACCGTGGAGTGCTTTGTGGGTGAGAGTGATAAGTTTATATTGAACTCTGGAGTGGATGGGTAACCAGTGTAATGACTGGCTCAAGGTAGAGGCATCGGTGTCACAGTTGGTGAAGTCAAGGGATAACAATATCTCTAGGATCCGGACAGTCATTACACAGGCAGGTGCCATGGAAGGGGTTCATGGTTCCATACAAACTATTACTGAACGGGCAGCAGCCACGGGACAAATGGAGGAGTATGAGGAAGAAGAGTTAATGGGCATGCAACAGTCAGGAGATGAAGTGGATAATAATCCCCTCTGTGTTGTCTCTAATTTGAGGAAGGGGACGGAGGAAGCAAGCTTGAGTGTTAACTCGCCACCAACACAGCATGGACCTCATGGAAGAACCTGACACAGGAGCGCCTTCTTGCTGTACTATCTGCATCATCATGCCCTTATATTTAGGATTAGAAGTAGTACTGACTACTGGGTTGTCATTCTGTCAGATCCACAGTACAAGAGTAAATTTTGCCAGAGGCGTTCCCCCCTTGTAAGGGATGCGCGCATGCTGGAGTATTATATAAACACGCTTGTAGACAATCTTAAGAGTGGTTTTTCCCAAGACAGCAGTGAGGTACACAGTGTGCATTGCAGTTATAGACTTCCAACCCCGGGAATGTTGAGTAGTCAAAGGAAAAATATTAGCAGCTTCAGTGTACGTGGCATAAGCAAATTCTGTGTGTCATTTCACATATTTTTTAGACCAGCTCATGCACCAGCAGAAGAGAATACAGGTCTGACATGATGTAAACGACTAACGGAGAGGAAGGTGCAGGAGTATCTCGAGCTCAATATCAAGGCCATCAGGTGGAATTTGGACCCATTTGCATTTTGGTAGTCAAAAATGGAAGAGTGGCCTGAGCTCGCCTGTCATGCCTTGGAGGTTTTGTCATGCTTGGTAGCCAGCATTCTCTCAAAACGTGTCTTCAGTGCTGCTGGTGGTCTCCTGAAATTGTAGACTTCCAAACTTTCATCAAGAAGAACAAGTCATGGATTTCCAATGACTTTTGCATTCCAGTCGCAGACATGGCAGACTAGGCATGGTGTCATTTTTAGTGTCATGCATTGATTTTGCGCTATTGCAGTCTGTGACACGTTTATTGTGGCTTCTGTGCCTACTGTTGCTACTGCTGCTGATGTTACAAACATTTTTTTTTTAATGTGGAGACTCCAAGTTTGGTCTCCATATGGTGTGTTGCCTGTAGTGGAAGGGGTGTCACAGCACAATTATACTATTTCTACTCTGGGAAAATTGATGCCACTTTAGTGGTGTGTGACAATAATTTTTTGAAATGTGGAGACACCAAGTTGGGACTCCATCTGGTGGGTTGCCTGTAGTGGAAGTGATGTCAGAGGCCCATTATACTGTTTCAACTCTGGGGAATATGATGCCACTTTAGTGCTGTGTGACAATAATTTTTTGAAATGTGGAGACACCAAGTTGGGACTCCATCTGGTGGGTTGCCTGTAGTGGAAGGGTTCTCAGAGGCCCATTATACTGTTTCAACTCTGGGGAATATGATGCCACTTTAGTGCTGTGTGACAATAATTTTTTGAAATGTGGAGATTCCAAGTTGGGACTCCATCTGGTGGGTTGCCTGTAGTGGAAGGGGTGTCAGAGGCGCATTATACTGTTTCTACTCTGGAAAATATAATGTAACTTTAGTGGTGTGTGACAACAATTTTTTGAAATGTTTGTACTCCAAGTTGGGTCTTTATCTGTTGGGTTGACTGTAGTGGCAGGGGCATCAGAGGGTCGTTATACTATTTCTACTCTGGGGAAATTGATGCCACTTTAGTCGTGTAGGACAATTATTTTGTGAAATGTGGAGATTCCAAGTAGCGTCTCCATCTGGTGGGTTGCCTGTAGTGGAAGTGGTGTCAGAGGCGCATTATACTATTTCTAATATGGGGAAACTGATGCCATTTTAGTGGTGTGTGAGAATATTTTTTATAAATGTGCAGACTCCAAGCTGGGTCTCTCTCTGGCGTGTTGCCTGTAGTGGAATAGTTGTCAGAAGCCCATTGTACTGGTTCTACTCTGGGGAAATTGATGCCACTTTATTCGTGTGCGACAAAAATTTTTTGAATGTTTGCACTCAAAGTTGGGTCTCCATCTCGTGGGTTACTTGTAGTGGAAAGGCTGTCAGAGGCCCATTGCTCTATTTCTATTTTGGGGAAATTGATACCACTTTATTGGTGTGTAGCAATTTTTTAAAAATGTTTGCACTACAAGTTGGAATTAGAGATGGTCTATTTCACCATGGATGGAAGACACCCCTTGTCAGAAAGGAAAAGAGAAGACTAACAAAGGACACAGGCAGAGGCGCACATGAATGACAGTGGTTAGAGAGGTGTTAGTATTTTGATATTCAGGCTAAATATTGGTGAATAAACGTGAATTGTCAGCTCTGCTCATGGACCTTAAGGAAGAAGTTGTTCTTCATTTGCATTGGATCCTCAGTGAAATGTAACAAATGTTTACAGATCTCTGAAGTCAACACTTACTTTCTGACCAGAATGGTTTTCTACATTTGCATAACTTGAAGCTCACGGACCCACCATTTAAAAGCTCCAATGGGGTTCTATACCAGGGACAGGAAATTATTCATTTGAGGAAAGCGTTTGCAAATATCCAATTAGGAGAAGGAGCCACCACTCCTTCTGGGCATGAAATTCCACAAAGGCTTAGAACACGGTGGAGCAGGAGTTCCTATGTAGGGTAATGAAGTAGTTTGGGCTTGGTGAGAATTTTACTAGGTGGATCCAAGGCCGGAACAAGGTATTTTTGTGCCGTAGGCAGATGAAGCCGATGGTGCCCCCCCCGATGAACTTTCAGTCCCTAAGTAAAGGAATGGGTCAGAGACTAAAGCGACAGGTCCCCTAACGCCCCTCTCCTTTCCTTCTGATGGGTTAAGTAGCAAGCTGTTAAGACTACTGTCAATAGAATTGCTACCTTTTTTACTCAAAAATACCAGCAAAAGTAAAAAGAGTGATGTGATGTACTTTAGAGAAGTGGCTCAACAGGGAGTATTTTTTTTAAGATAGATATAGAATCATTCATTGTTTGAGAACCATTAAGAGAATACAAATCGCTCTATTCATCCCTGACAGCCTATATTTCAAATCTCAGACCTAGTGATGGTCATGGAAACTAATATAGCTTAACTATAATGGGGGCTGTTTGGTTTCAGTTAAGATGTCCAGCATTTGGAAGACATCATAATAGAAACTAAACAGACCCTATTATAGATATAGGGATACATATGATGATTTTACTCCCATCAGGGTAGTTCTGGTGCCGTATTTCTGTATTGATGGTGCTTCTGCTGATGTATTCATGTATGGATGGTGGTTCTAACAATGTATTTATGTAGTAATGAATGTTCTGGTGACTGATTCATAACCAGAACCATCATCAATATAAAACCAAAATCATCCTCACTACATAAATTGAACACCAGAGCTATCACTAGTACATACATACGGCACCAGAACCATCATTAGTAAATAACTATGTCGTTAGAACTTCCATCAGTATATGAAAATGGCACCAGAACCACCATCAGTAGATAAATGCATCACCAGAAAGCTCATCAGTACAGGACTACATCACCAGAACCACTATCAGTACATTAATGTGTCACCAGAACCACAGCCAGTGAAATAAGTACAACATCAGCACCATTATCTACATAATTACGGCACCAGAACTGTAAGGAAAACACACGAGCGGAGAGATGGGGGATACGGAGCTTACACAGCCACAGCTCTCTGGCGCCCCCTTACCCTCAGGTCAGTCAGGGAACTCCACCTAGGTTATGGAGTCGCCGGAGAGGCTGCCCTGTCATTTACTGGTTATCAGGGCACTCTGCAGTGATTGCTGTATATATATCACCAGTCCCAGTCCGGGAATATATATATACAGTATATATCAAAACCTCCGGTCAGTCACTGCCAGCATCCCCCAATAACATCAGAACAGTATGCTGCCACCAGTTCCTCATTAGATATAAGCCCAGTCCGTTTAAAAGCTTATATCGGGTCAGAAACCAAACCCAGGAAGCGTAAAAGTACTAGCCGAACTCACGGATGTGGGAAATCGGGTTTCCAGATAAAAGAGCAGCCCAGGATTAATTGATAGTTTAATTGCCGAAAGGCTCATTAGATAATACAATTATATACAGAGTAATATACAGATATTACAGCCAAAAGTACAGATAAAAGTAGGGTACAGGTATGGGGAGTGCAGTCAGCTGTATGTGCCACGTTTCTTACCACTTGTGGATAAGGGAAGTTCTGGTATCCACAGGCACCTTGTTAGCTCCTGGTCCGTCTCCACACGTGACGTGACGTGGCTTCCATGGCAGAACCAAGACAAAGGCTAAATGTGTGCAGCTAGCTTTTTAACCCCTAGCTCGCCCCTCCAATATTTGCCATTGTCCCTCTGGGTTGGACTGAATTCTGCTCCCTTGAACTCTAGCTAAAATAAATCCCAATATTTAGGCTGAGTCATAACTTCCTAGCGGGAGGTTCAAATCAACGACTGCCATCTCAGTGCGTTCGTTGGGTCTGGAAAGATATTGAGAGTCCAAACTTGGGTCGGCTAAGTGGTTCTGGAGAGCCAGTCTCGATGCTTAGTATCTGGGGCAACTAGAAATATATGAGACAATGGTACTCTCATAATTCATCTCTAGGTGTCGGTGACGCTCAGTCTAGATCTTCCTTTGGTGTTGGCCACCTTGCACAAAAGATAGCAGGCGGTTCTACCTCTTGCCGTCATTAACACGTGGCCTCTAATTCTCTGACCAAATGGTGAAGTTCTGTTCTTTTGGGGATTTGTGTACTTATCCCAAGAGTGGGGGGCCACTTCAGGAGTGGAGGAAGATCTCTGGACAATATATTGGGCCTGAATAGTACATCCAAAATGGAGTCTCCCTCATCCCTCACTTGGGGCTGTTTGGTTTCAGTTAATATGTCCAGCATTTGGAAGACATCATAATAGAAGCTAAACAGACCCTATTATAGATATAGGGATACATATGATGATTTTACTCCCATCATGTTAGTTCTGGTGCCATATACCTTGTGAGAATCAGGGAGGAATAGTGGATGAGGGCAGGTATATCTCGCCCAGATACCTTTCCTATGTGGCCTGGTCCGGTCAGTATCTCACCTGGTGACTAATGAATAATGGGAAGCGGATATAAAAGGAGGCCAGGTGGTGTGTTAGTAGCTCAGCCTGGGGAACACAGAGAGCCTGTCTGTGTGAGCGACACTTGTGAGTGAAAGCTGTGCTTACGGTAACGCTGGTTTGGGTGGCTGGGAGAAGCCCTCCAGTTGGTAGTTAGTACGGACCCTGTTTAGTTAGTGCCGGACAGGCAAGGAATTGTTTTATGTTTATTTTCCTGTATGTTTTGCTTTCACCTGAAATAATCCTGACCCAGCGTCAGTTATGTCCAAAACCCGGCTGTGCACCTGAGTTTCATGCTAAACCCACGTGACCTTTGACCCCAGCAAAGGTGATCCCGGAGTGTTTTATCACACCCTGTATTGATGGTGCCTCTGGTGATATATTCATGTATGGATGAAGGTTCGTATAATGTAGTGATGAATGTTCTGGAGATTGATTCGTAACCAGAACCATCATCAATATGAAACCAAAATAATCATACATAAATTGAACACTAGAGCTTTCACTAGTACATACATACGGCACCAGAACCATCATTAGTAAATAACTATGTCACTACAGCCTCTATCAGTATATGAATATGGCACCAGAAGCACCATCAGTAGATAAATGTATCACCAGAAAGCTCATCAGTACAGGACTACATCACCAGAACCACTATCAGTACATTAATGCGTCACCAGAACCACAGCCAGTAAATAAATACACCAGCATCATTATCTACATAAATACGGCACCAGGATCATCACTGGTAAATAACTATGTCACTAGAGCCACTATCAGTACATGAATACAGCCCAATAGCCAGCATCAGGAGATAAAGGCATCACCAGAATCATCATCAGTACATGAATACATCACGAGAACCACAGCCAGTAAATAAATACAACATCATCATCAGTGTATGTGGACACCACCAAAACTATCACTAGTACATGAATACATCACCAGAACCACCATCAGTACTGTTGGGGTGACCTCGTAATGTGAGATCTTAGTGACTGCCTGCCCCTGACCTGATAAATATGAGCCGAATGCATGCATAGAAGACGGACATCAGACACAAGGTCAGGTGTGCTCCTCTCTTGGCCAGTGCTGTCACAGAACTGACTTTATTTGTATAAACGAAAGACCATGTAATAGGCAGGAAAAGGGCATTGCTCAGCTTCTCCGGAGCCATTGTACCAGTCTGTATAAGGTCCGTGCTAAGTCTATTCCACATATGGTCTTCAGTGTATCCTCATCACATTCCAAGGATTCTAGGGCATAGTTCCAGCATATAGACACCACCTTGCCACACCACGTCTGAACTAGCTTATGTTAGATTAATAATTGATTTCATTAGCCGTTCTCTCCTTCACAGTACAGCAATAAGTTGTATTGTCAAGTCAGGCCCATATACCGTATATAATCGCGTATAAGCCGAAATTTTCAGCCCATTTTTTTGGCTGAAAGTCCCCCCTCTTGGCTTATACGCGAGTCATATATGCCAGGGGGTCGTGGGGTGGGGCGGGGGTGTCAGATCACACTGAGCCCCTCTGGCACGGTCTCTGCAGCCCCCTGCTTGTCCCACTGTCTCAGGCTCCTTCCTTCAGCGGTTATGTGGTACTGCTCATTAAAGTCATGAATATGCGCATATTTATGACTTTAATGAGCGGTACCACGTGACCGCTGAAGGAAGGGAAACCTTCGGAGAATGGGGCTGCAGAGACCACACCAGGAGGGGGTAAGTATACCCGATATTCACCTGTCCCCATTCCAACGCTGCTCTCCGCTGTCTGCCGCGTCCTCTGTTAGTGACATTCAGGCAGCAGAGGGCGCGATGACATGGTTACTGCGCGCTGTGCCCTCTGCTGCCTGAACATCACTGACGGAGGACACGGCAGACACCGGCACCTGTTCCCCAGTGAAGGAGAGGTGAGTATGTCTTTTTTTTATTTGCAGCAGCATATGGGGTATAATCTATGGAGCAGCATATGGGGGCATAATCTGGGGGCAGCATATGGGGCATAATCTATGGAGAATTTTATGTAGCAGCATATGGGGCATAATCTATGGAGCACCTTATGGGGCAGCATATGGGGGCATAATCTATGGAGCATCTTATGGGGCAGCATATGGCGGCATAATCTTTGGAGCAGCATATGGGGCCTATTCTATGGAGCAACTTATGGGGCAGCATATGGGGGCATAATCTATGGAGCATCTTATGGGGGCATAATCTATGGAGCATCTTATGGGTCCTATTCTATGGAGCATCTTATGGGGCCATTATTAACCTTTGTGCAGCATTATATGGTGTGTATTTTGTATGGAGTATTATATGGGGCTCCTGATAAAATATGGATGTTCAAAAACATTTAATCTACTGATGTCTCAATTACAGTAATTTTACTTTTATTGGTATCTATTTTTATTTTTGAATTTTACCAGTAGCTGCTGCATTTTCCACCCTAGGCTTATACGCGAGTCAATAAGTTTTCCCAGTTTTTTGTGGAAAGAGTAGGGGGGTCAGCTTATACACAAGTATATACGGTACATTTGGTATTCAATTAAATTAAATGATTATTAAGAAAAAATCAAGACAATTAATGCAGGGGTGAGAATAAATTACCAAAAAGAAGGGGCTGTTACACCGCTCCGCCATACTCACCCGGCCTCCGCTCCCACGCCGCAGTCGCCCTCCACTCCCACGCCGCAGCCTCTCTCCACCCGACGGCCGCGGCGGTCACCTGAGACAGGCCCGCGACCGATGCCTTCCCTGCATGCTATGCACATGCGCCATAAGCCGCGCCTCCTTCCTGCTTCTTATGCTCCGGCTGTGCCCTGACCCGGAAGCACCTTTGGACCAATGGCTGACCAGACGGAGCCATATCAGGCCGCTTCCCCCTGAGGGAGGCGCCTGATCGTTGTGTTTCCTGACACTCTGGCCTCGCTCCATCGTGCACACTCTGCTCCTGCAGTTCCTGTCTCGGCTGCTCTTCACAGCAGCTTCTCAGTCCTGCTACCCGTGTTCCTGGTGTTCCCCTTCCGACGCCCCGCCTCGTTTCACCGGGGATCCCAAGCTCTGTAGGGGGTTCTTAAATAAGTGTAGTCTCCACTTTGAATGGCTGCCGCAGCAATATCCCTCGGACCGGGCCAAAGTGGCCTTCATCATGTCCCATCTGGAGGGAGAGGCCCTGTCTTGGGTAAACCCGCTCTGGGAACGTGACGACCCGGTCGTTTCGAATCTCCCGGTTTTCCTGGATACATTTCGTAAGGTTTTCGATGAGCCGGGCCGGTTAGCCTCTCTCACTGAGTCACTCTTTAACTTACACCAGGGTTCTCTCACGGTCGGACAGTACGCTATTCGCTTTCGCACTATTTCCTCCGAGCTCGGCTGGAATAACGCAGCTTTGGTGGGGGCATTCTGGCGCGGTCTTTCTAGTAAAATAAAGGATGAACTCGCAGGTCGAGATACCACGTCCACCTTAGAGGACCTTATCTCGCTGTCTACCCGCATTGACCTGCGCTTCCTGGAGCGCGCTCGGGAGTCAGCGAGAGACAGGCGCTCCTCCAGGTCAGTTTCTCCTTTCACTTAGTCTGCCAGCTCCCGTTCAGTCAAATCTTCTTCCCTCTCTTTGGGTGAGCCCATGCAGATAGATCATCTCAGGTTGGCTGAGTTACGTCAGAGAGAGAGACGGGCACAGGGTCTGTGCCTCTATTGCGGTCATTTGTCACACTATATCCGCACCTGTCCTAAGAGACAGGGAAACTGTTAGGCGTCGGATTCCTGGCACTGCACAGCGGGAATCCAGAGCCAGACATCGTGCGGTCTCCCATTCCTCTCCGACCACTCGGACTCCTGCTCAGCAATCTCGGCTGGCCAGGAATCTCCCTCTGACTCGTTCTGTGAGCCTGGATGTTGCTGCCACCTCTGGTGCAGCAATGGTGACGCAACCTGCTTTGCAGGGAACTGCTCCCGAGGCTAAGTCCTCATGCCGTGCTACTAGGCATGCCCACAACTTGTCCTCTCAGTGGAGAGCAGGGGTCACATGTGCAGGTCCTATGTCGGATCTGATTGGTCCTTCCTATAGTACTGGAAGGTCCCGGAAGCGCATGGCTATAAAAAGCCCGCATGGCGGCTCGGCCATGCGCTAGTGTAGCATATTATGCTGTGTGTGTATGGTGATGGATGCATGGACTGGTGACTGACTCATTTGAAACCCCTTCCCTCGGTTATTACGAATGGTGACAGATTGTTGGGTCGTCAGCTCCAGGTTGTGGCCAGCTACACGCCACTGTGCCTCCTGCACGACACACTAGCGTCCGACGGTGCTCGGTCGTTTCGGCGCCGTCGCTCAGCAGCGATAGTTATTGCCGCGCTGCGGTTGCAGTGTTCTTGGCGTCTGCGGTTGCAGCGTCATTCGCTGGGTATCCTGTGAAGTAAACAGGGCCAGCGTCCTCATACAACTCTGTTGTCTTAGCGACTCTGTGTGTGAACAGAGCCGTACTTAGCGTTCGGGTGATGTTAACCCGAGCGCAGTACCTCACCTTTCGGTGCATCCGCCATTACTTAGCAGCGGTCTTGTTACCTACCGCACGGTGGACCCCGGGAGGCGAACGCACCTCCTATTATTTATATCTGGTGCGTTCCGCCGACCCTAACATTACACTAGCGCCAGGGTCTGGCTAGTAATGGCGGATGAACAGCGACTGCTGCAGCACATCCGGCAGCTGCAGGGCAGGTTGGCGGCTCTCGAGCGTTCAGCCTCAGCTGCGGATGTTACTGCAGTCGCTGTTCAGGCAGCCACAGAGGCTGTTTCCCGTGTGACCACTGCCATCCCTGTCCCGACTTTGTCCCACCTCCCGCTGCCCGAAAAGTTCTCGGGTGATAGTGCAGCTTGTAGGGGTTTCGTAAGCCAGTGCTCTATACAGCTGGAGCTGCTGGCCGCCCGATTCCCCTCCGAGCGGGCTAAAGTGGGATTTATTATTTCCCTTCTGTCGGGCAGGGCTTTGGAGTGGGCCACACCGCTGTGGGATCGTGGTGATCATGTGGTGCAGGGTGCTTTGCGGTTCTTAGACACTCTGAAACAGGTCTTCCTGGGACCACGAGTCACCCATGACACCGCGCTCCGGCTGCTGGCACTGTCACAGGGCTCGTCCATGGTCAGTCACTTCGCCATCCAGTTCCGGACGCTGGCCTCAGAATTAGAGTGGCCAGATAAGGTCCTCATTCCGGCGTTCTGGAGAGGTTTGGCTGGCCATGTGAGGGACGCTCTGGCCACCAGGGAGATTCCCGCTACACTGGAGGAGCTTATCTCTGTCTCCACCCGAATTGATCTTCGCTTCATCGAGCGAAGGTTGGAACGGGACCAGTGTAGGCAGAGGTTTAGGTTGGCACCTTGTTTTTCTACACCTCTGGAATCCCCCGATCGGGCGTCCGAGCGTCAGGGGGCTTCCCGTGAGGGATCTAGACTCCGGTCCGCTCGAGCTCCTGTGAGCTGTCATATTTGTAGGCAGGCCAGTCACCTCGCCAACCGGTGCCCACAGCAGCAGGGAGAACGCTCGCGCCTAGTGGCCGTAGGAGGCGGCGCACTAAAGCCAGCGACGTTTTCCTCCAAGCTGTCCTTTAAGGGGACTCTTGGGTTTAATTCTTCCACTCTGGCGGTGGAGGTTTGCGTGGATTCCGGGGCGGAGGGCAATTTTATGTCGTCAGCCTTCGCCCAACGGTACGCTATACCTCTGGTTATGATGTCTACACCAGTCACCGTCAGAGTGGTAAACGGCACCACTCTACCCTCGCAGATAACTCACCAGACCGTCCCCTTGGTACTCTCTGTGGCTCCGTCTCATCAGGAGACGATATCCCTCCTCGTCATGCCCGAGGGTATTGACCAGGTACTTCTAGGGGTTCCCTGGCTGCGGTATCACTCCCCCCCATATAGAGTGGTCCTCAGGGAGGATTATTGGGTGGAGTAAGTCATGTGAGGGTAGAGGTCTGAGGGAGTGCGTTCAGGTTGCCTCCATCGAGGTTCCCGCTGATCTCTCCTCGCTCCCCAAACACTATCGGCAGTATGCAGACGTGTTCTCCAAAAAGGCGGCGGAGACCCTTCCACCGCATCGCCCCTATGACTGTCCTATTGACCTCTTGCCTGGTGCTGAGCCTCCCCGGGGTCGAGTCTATCCCCTATCTCTCCCGGAGACTGAGGTCATGTCTCAGTACATCAGGGAGAATCTGGCAAGAGGATTCATTAGGAAGTCAGTGTCACCAGCGGGGGCGGGATTCTTCTTCGTCCAGAAGAAGAGTGGGGAATTACGTCCTTGCATTGATTACACGGGTCTTAACACCAACACCGTTAAGAATAAATATCCACTGCCCCTGATATCAGAACTGTTTGATAGGCTACGAGGAGCGAGGGTATTTTCCAAACTTGATCTGCGGGGGGGCTTACAACCTGATTCGCATCCGTGATGGGGATGAATGGAAGACGGCATTTAACACCAGGGACGGGCACTATGAATACCTGGTGATGCCCTTCGGGCTCTGTAATGCCCCGGCCGTCTTCCAGGACTTTGTGAACGATATCTTCCGGGATATGCTTACCACCTCGGTTGTAGTCTATCTGGATGATATCCTCATCTACTCTCCAGATATTGACTAACACCGGAGAGAAGTTTGCAAAGTTTTCGATCGCCTGCGGGCGAACTCCCTCTATGCCAAGTTGGAGAAGTGTGTTTTTGAGCAGGAGTCCTTGCCTTTCCTGGACTATATATATCAGCCCAGGGATTGGCCATGGATCCTGCCAAGCTACAGGCGGTGATGGATTGGCAGGAACCTCATTCTCTCAAAGCGGTGCAGCGCTTTATGGGGTTCATAAATTATTATCGCCAATTCATCCCCCACTTCTCGACTTTGGTAGCACCCTTGGTAGCCCTCACCAAGAAGGGTGCAAATCCCAAGTTGTGGTCGGAACCGGTCTCCAAGGCCTTCTCCACCATTAAGTCCCATTTCGCTAGCGCTCCCATTCTACATCGCCCCGATGTAGACAAGCCCTTCATTCTGGAAGTGGATGCCTCTTCCGTCGGTGCTGGAGCAGTCCTGTTCCAGAAGGACACGCAAGGTCGGAAGCATCCATGCTTCTTTTTCTCCAAGACCTTCACACCGGCGGAGAGGAATTATGCCATCGGGGACAGGGAGTTGCTAGCGATGAAGTTGGCCTTCTCGGAGTGGAGACACCTCCTGGAGGGGGCTCGTCACCCTTTCCAGGTGTTCACCGACCACAAAAACTTGGTGTATTTACAAACAGCCCAGCGGCTAAACTCTCGCCAGGCTAGATGGTCCTTGTTCTTTTCCCGGTTCCATTTCACCCTCCACTTTCTCTCCGGGGAGAAGAACGTCCGGGCCGATGCTCTCTCCCGCTCCGTGGTGTCATCGGAGGAAGAGGAGGAGGAGCCTCGGCTGATCGTCCCATCCGAAAGCCTGAGGACTGTGGCTCCGGTTGCCCTTGAGTCTGTGCCTCCGGGCAAGACATTTGTCCCTGCCCGTCTGCGACCGGAGGTCCTCTCTTGGGCTCACTCGTCCAGAGTGGGTGGACATTTTGGGACAAAACGGACCTCTGACCTTTTGGCGAGGACGTACTGGTGGCCACATATGGCACGTGACGTCAAGGACTATATTGAGGCATGCGTCTCTTGCGCCCGGAATAGGTCCTCTCGGCAGCGGCCCGCTGGGCTTCTTTTCCCTCTGCCGATAGCAGACAGGCCCTGGGAGATGGTCGGTATGGACTTTGTGGTGGGGCCACCCAGGTCCAGCGGCAGCACGGTCATTTGGGTTGTCACCGACCATTTCTCTAAGATGGTGCACCTGGTACCTCTCTCCCGGTTACCATCAGCGCGGGGCCTGGCAGTCTTGTTCATCAAGCACGTTTTCCGCCTGCACGGCATGCCGGACAAGATTGTCAGTGACCGAGGTCCTCAGTTTGCGTCCCGGTTTTGGAGAGAGCTCTGTTCTCTACTCAGCATTGAGCTGAATCTCTCCTCGGCCTATCATCCCGAGACGAATGGGTTGATAGAGAGAGCCAACCAGACCTTGATAACATATCTTCGACATTTTGTCTCAGACAGGCAGGACGACTGGGCATCCTTGCTGCCGTGGGCAGAGTTCGCGTTGAACAATGCTGTGGCCGACTCTACCGGTCAAACCCCATTCCTCCTAAATTACGGTCAGCATCCGCGCTTTCCTGTGCCCATGCCCGCACACCGGCGTCCTGCTCCAAGCTTCTCCCCTGGCGACATGGTATGGCTCTCTACCCGAAACATTAAACTGCGGGTTGAGTCGCCCAAGTTCGCGCCACGATATATTGGCCCATTCAAGGTCCTTGACCGACTTAGCTCGGTGGTCTACCGTCTGGCTCTTCCTCCACATTTGGCCATCTCGGACGTGTTCCATGTGTCCCTCCTCAAACCAGTTCACATGGCCCAGTTTTCCGAGCCATCTGCCGGGTCATCAGACTTATCGTCTGACGAGTTTGAGGTTAATGCCATCGTGGGGCGCAAGTTTGTCCGTGGCAAAAAATTTTATTTGGTAAACTGGAAGGGTCATGGTCCCGAGGCTCGTACCTGGGAGCCGGTGGAAAACATTCACGCACCGCTCCTGATCACGGCTTTTGAGCGCAGTGAGGCTCAGGGGGGAGGGGGCCCTAGGGGGGGGGTAATGTTAGGCGTCGGATTCCTGGCACTGCACAGCGGGAGTCCAGAGCCAGACATCCTGCAGTCTCCCATTCCTCTCCGACCGCTCGGACTCCTGCTCAGCAATCTCGGCTGGCCAGGTATCTCCCTCTGACTCGTTCTGTGAGCCTGGATGTTGCTGCCACCTCTGGTGCAGCAATGGTGACGCAACCTGCTTTGCAGGGAACTGCTCCCGAGGCTAAGTCCTCATGCCGTGCTACTAGGCATGCCCACAACTTGTCCTCTCAGTGGAGAGCAGGGGTCACATGTGCAGGTCCTATTTCGAATCTGATTGGTCCTTCCTATAGTACTGGAAGGTCCCGGAAGCGCATGGCTATAAAAAGCCCGCATGGCGGCTCGGCCATGCGCTAGTGTAGCATATTATGCTGTGTGTGTATGGTGATGGATGCATGGACTGGTGACTGACTCATTTGAAACCCCTTCCCTCGGTTATTACGAATGGTGACAGATTGTTGGGTCGTCAGCTCCAGGTTGTGGCCAGCTACACGCCACTGTGCCTCCTGCACGACACACTAGCGTCCGACGGTGCTCGGTCGTTCCGGCGCCGTCGCTCAGCAGCGATAGTTATTGCCGCACTGCGGTTGCAGCGTTCTTGGCGTCTGCGGTTGCAGCGTCATTCGCTGGGTATCCTGTGAAGTAAACAGGGCCAGCGTCCTCATACAACTCTGTTGTCTTATCGACTATGTGTGTGAACAGAGCCGTACTTAGCGTTCGGGTGACGTTAACCCGAGCGCAGTACCTCACCTTTCGGTGCATCCGCCATTACTTAGCAGCGGTCTTGTCACCTACCGCACGGTGGACCCCGGGCGGCGAACGCACCTCCTATTATTTATATCTGGTGCGTTCCGCCGACCCTAACAGAAACGACTCCACCTAGGTCAGGCAAGAGAGGCCTTCCTAGGTGATGATGATTCCTCTCAACCCCTTACGATTTCTGTGCTTTTGGTTTCAGGGGGGAGGCGTGGTTCCGAGGTGGCCTACGTGGATTCGGGCTCAGCGGGTAACTTCATTCGGCCGGAAGAGGTAGACAAATACCAAATTCCTGTGGTCACTCTATCTAACCCAATTCAGATTGCCACCGTGGATGGCAAACCGCTACAGGTGACCGTCACCTTGGTCACTGAAGAGGTGGAGTTGCAAATCAGAGCCTTACATCGAGAGAAAATAGCCTTTTACGTTTTACCTAAGCTCTCTCACGTCATTCTACTCGGTCTTCCATGGTTAAGGACTCATCAGCCTGTTCTCGACTGGTCTTCTGGGGAGATACTCCGCTGGGGGCACCCGTGCCAAGCTCTCTGTCTGACTCCTGTCCGCCTGGCGGCCGCTCCACGGTCGCCTCCAGGCCTCCCGGGTCTTCCTCCAGCTTACAGCTCCTACGCCGATGTTTTTGATAAGAAGGAAGCGGAGGTCCTCCCTCCACACCGGCCGTTTGACTGCCCAATTGAACTTGTTTCCGGTTCAACCCCCCCAAGGGGCAGAATCTACCCTCTGTCTCCCGCAGAGACCACCGCCATGCCCGAGTACGTCCGAGAGAACCTCGCCAAAGGCTTTATACGGAAATCCTCTTCGCCCGCGGGAGCCGGGTTCTTCTTCGTCAAAAAGAAGGACGGAACTCTACGGCCATGCATTGACTATAGGGGCTTGAATGAGATTACCATCAAGAACAGGTACCCTCTTCCACTCATTCCGGAACTGTTTGACCGTCTCAGAGGGGCTCGGGTCTTTACCAAGCTGGACCTCAGAGGAGCCTACAATCTGGTCCGTATCCGTGCAGGTGACGAGTGAAAGACCGCTTTCAACACTCGAGATGGCCATTACGAGTACCTGGTCATGCCCTTCGGTCTTTGCAATGCTCCTGCAGTCTTTCAAGAGTTCGTCAATGAGATCTTCCGGGATCTCTTGTACTCCTGTGTGGTCGTGTACTTAGACGACATCCTCGTCTTCTCGCCGGACCTCTCCTCCCACAGAAAGTGTGTCCGCCTGGTGCTTCAGCGCCTTCGGGAGAACCGTCTGTATGCGAAGATCGAGAAATGTCTCTTCGAACAGACCTCTCTGCCATTCCTGGGTTACATTATCTCCGACGCTGGTCTAAGGATGGATCCCGAGAAGTTGTCTGCTATCCTCAAATGGCCTCGCCCCGTCGGATTGAAGGCGATACAACGATTCCTCGGGTTCGCCAACTATTACCGGCAATTTGTCTCCCACTTCTCCGCGATCACAAGAACCATTTCTGTGCTCACCCGTAAAGGATCTACTTCCAAGGATTGGTCTCCTGAGGCAGAGGAGGCCTTTCTGAACCTAAAACGGGCTTTCTCCACGGCTCCGGTCCTTCATCGCCCTGAGAGCGATCGACCTTTTGTACTCGAGGTGGACGCTTCCTCGACTGGTGCCGGGGCGGTGCTGTCCCAGAGAACCGCCTCCGGTCGCCTGCATCCTTGTGGCTTCTTCTCGAAGGCCTTTTCTCCATCCGAGTGCAACTGCTCGATCGGTGACCGGGAAATTTTGGCCATCAAGTTGGCCTTGGAGGAATGGCGCCACCTCCTGGAAGGAGCCGTCCATCCTTTTGTCATCTTCTCGGACCACAAGAATCTGGCCTATCTCCAGTCTGCCCAGAGACTAAACCCTCGCCAGGCCAGATGGTCTTTATTTTTTGCCCGATTTGATTTCGAGCTCCGATTCCATCCTGGCAACAAGAATTCCAAAGCCGACGCCCTGTCCAGGGTCTTCCAACCACACGAATCCACGGAGGAACTGTCGCATATCATTGATCCCACTAGAATCATCACCGTGGCTCCAGTGAACTGGCTTACTCCTCCACCTGGCAGGACGCTTGTGCCAGAGAATCTCAAGCAAAAGGTTCTTCTATGGGGGCCCTCCTCCAAACTGGCCGGCCATGCTGGAACTAAGAAGACCCTTGACCTTATCAAACGTCACTACTGGTGGCCCTCACTTCGCCAAGATGTACTCGACTTTGTGGCTTCTTGTCCATCCTGTGCAAAAAACAAGGTGCCACGGAGATCTCCGTCCGGCTTGTTGCTTCCGTTGCCTGTCCCTTCGGTTCCTTGGGAGAACATTGCCATGGATTTCATCACCGACCTACCCTGCTCTGTGGGCTGCTCAGTCATTCTGGTGGTGGTGGATCGTTTTTCCAAGATGGCTCACTTCATCCCTCTGCCCGGTCTTCCCTCAGCGCCAGAGCTGGCCGAAATCTTCATTCATCAAGTCTTCAGGCTTCATGGACGACCTCGACGCATTCTGTCTGACCGAGGGGTTCAGTTTACCTCCAAGTTCTGGCGTTCGCTTTGTAAGCTCATGAACGCTTCCCTCGACTTCTCCTCGGCCTACCATCCACAGTCCAACGGACAAGTAGAGCGTACCAACCAGACGCTTACGGGATACTTACGTCACTTCTCTAACGCCCACCAGAACGATTGGGTCAACTTATTCCCCTGGGCAGAGTTCGCTTATAACAACCATGCTGGTGAGTCTTCGTTTTTCATTGTTTTTGGCAGACATCCCGATGTTACTGTCGTCCTACTCCAGTCCTGCCTTGTGTTCCTGCTGTCCTACTCCAGTCCTGCCTTCGGTGTTCCTGTTGTCCTACTCCAGTCCTGCCTTGTGTTCCTGCCGTCCTACTCCAGTCCTGCCTTCAGTGTTCCTGCCGTCCTACTCCAGTCCTGCCTTCAGTGTTCCTGCCGTCCTACTCCAGTCCTGCCTTCAGTGCTCCTGCCGTCCTACTCCAGTCCTGCCTTCAGTGCTCCTGCCGTCCTACTCCAGTCTCAGTCTTACTCCGGTCCATCCAGAGCCGCCCCTCTCGGTACCGGCTACCGTGGTACTCGAACCCCTGGGCCTGCTCCTAACGGTCCCTGTATAGGGGTCGGTTCCACCTGGCAGCTCGCCCGGGGTCCCTCGGGGCCACGGTCCAGAGGGTCCACTCTCGGAGTTTCCCGCTCCAGACCACCCGCGCTAACAGGGGCAACACAAGGAGTCTATTGCACAGATATTATGCACTTCAATGTACTATGGCTATATAGGATGCAATATGGTTGTAAAAAGAATTAATAAGCCACAAAAAATAAGAAAATTGATATACTGATATTATACATAATCATAAAGTGCAAATAGTGAAAAAATCATTCATAAAAAGCACAAATTTGTAAAGACCAATCTATATATGAAAAGTGCAATGTCCAGAAATTCACAGACAGTGGGCTTAGGCACAAGTTTGTAAAGACCAATACATATATAGAGTGCAATATGCACGAATTCATAGACAGTGGGCTTAGGCCCACAACCGCATAAATGTATATCACTAATTCAACAAATGACTAGTGTAGATAGCCATGTGGGCAGAGATAAATATATGTCACAACAGATATCCATTTAAATAAAAATGCTCAGTGGCAGGTTCTAAATAGAGGTGCCAATGACAATTAGTCATATATGCGGCTGCAAGTAAACTGTATTGAAAAGAACATATACATGTGCCAAAAAATTGCACTCAATCAATATCTTATGCCAATGTGCGATAGATCCCCAGGATGCGCCCGTCCCCGACGCGCGTTTCGACGTCTGCCTTCGTCAGTTTTTTTTTCGTTGTGATGATTTGATATCCGATTTTTCCTTATTTGTCTTATATTGTCCATTTGTGCTTTGATAAGGCTTATTATATAATTTTTAACACCATTTATAATTTTCCTTAAACATGCAACTTTGACCTTGGTATTTTGTTGAACCATATACATTTGGATCTCATGAACCAACAACTCCCAATATGTATTAAACAATGATAAGGAGATGCTGGGAGTGGTTGTTATCAGTCATTATCAGACTGCGGACCATGCAGGAACCACAATACTGATGAAACGCAGGCATATGTAAATGTTTACATCCAGGTACCTAATAGGTGACATCTTCTCTGATTGAGTGGTTTCTTCTTATTTCCATCTTGACCAGATGCCATGATGACTTTTCACATCCACAGCTGTTCTCTGCAGACTTCTCTCTTCTCCAATCTTCTGGAGCACATCCCCACATGGTGACGTTAAAAGTCAAAGTGTTACTAGATTGCCTTCTGCACAAAGATATCTGTCCATACTATGCCCTAAATAAGCCTCCTATGGTGTATGGCCTCTACACTGTGTGCCTTACTAATCCACAACCACATTACTGTGTGCCATTATCAGCTATAACTGCTACAATGTCATTTTTTCTTCTCCAGCCAGATGGCGTCGCCGTCAGGATATGTGCACACGATGCATATTTGCTGCGGATCCGCCGCGGATTTTTCCGCGTAGAAACGCTGCAGATCCGCACTGTGATTGACAGTACAATGTAAATCAATGGGGAAAAAAAATCCTGTGCAGAAAAATCAGTGCGAATTTGCTGCGGGTTTAAAAGAAGTGCATGTCACTTCTTTTCTGCGGTTTAGCTGCAGTTTTCCACTTGCTCCATTCTACAAAAGCGCAGGTGGAAAACCGCAGTGGAAAACCGCACAAAAACCGCAAAAAAAAGGAAGAAATCCACAGGAAAAATGCAGGTCATTAAATCCGCGGGAGGATCCGCACCGTGTGCACATGGCCTCACCTGCACAACAGCAGCTATTGGATCTCTATACAAACCGATATCTGCTGCTGCGCAGGCTCCCCGGCGCCATTCTCAAAATGACTTTCTTTTTTTTCCCTCGCTCAAGTAAATCTGCAAAAGGCATTCAGTGCACAGTAACCATGCGACTATGATGAAGCGCATTTATCATGCAAACTGCGGGGCAGGGCAGTGAGAGATCAGTGGGGGGTCAGTAGTCTGCATTATGAATATCTCATCGGAGCACCACATACATGAACCCCGTCCTAGGGCACGAGAATCTCAATAATATGAAACTGAAAATAAAGATTAAGAAACAGCCACAAGACGGCTTTCATCAACCAAGGCATCATTTTATTCAGTATAACAGCACCGACCTGACATTGTGTGTAGGTCACTATGCACAATCCTGCTGACAGGTTCCCTTTAAGTAGGCGGCTTTATATCACAAGAGTGGATTTCGTTAGGAAATGGATAAGGCAAAAATGGAGCATTACAGAACAGAAGAAATTACTAAAGAGAGTGATAAAATATGACGGTGTGGTTTTGCTCCTCTCAGAATTTTGAAAATTGTGTGAACAATTGGAAAAAAAATGTGGAGAGCATTAAACCTCGGGGGAGAGATAATCAACAGCTTAAACATCAGTGAGTTTTTTATTTTTATATATTTGCTTATGTGGGTTTTTCATTATTATTTTTTTCTGAACAATTAGAAAAAGGTTGTGAGTGAAGGAATTAGGCCGGGGTCTCACTCGCGAGTGCAATGCAAGAAAAGTGTGCGAGTCTCTCGCCTCAATCCCCGGCACTGCCACCGGTGGCTCGGAGCAGAGCGTTCAACTGCAAAGAAATACATGCAGCCGCACACTCCGGTCCCGAGTGCCAGTGGTAGTGCCAAGTATTGAGGCCAGAGACTCTCGTGAGTGTCTCGCATTGCACTCGCAAGTGTGACCCGGCCTTAGGAAGATTGTTGTTTTTATCTGATTTCCTCTTTTTGTATCTCTACAGTATGTTTTGTACAATAAAGTTGTAAAATTCAAAAAATGAGCAAACAATTGCAGCATTCTAATGATGTCACAATGGGCTGGAGGCTATAGAATGCCCCGTCACCCAGGGTTCCGTTGAGGGTTTTAGTAGGCGTTTGTGGAGAGAGGAGTGTTGTGAGCGACTTGTGCAAATATGATGCCAAGAAAGCGATTTAAGAGTATTATAGTTCTCTGTGATACCGAGGACAGCAGCGATGATGATGATTTACATCAGGTGAGCATCATTTTATATTCTTAAATAAATAAAAAATATTTGGGATAAAAGTTCAAGAAAAGATGGTGGGACAGAAAATAGCGCTCCAAGTAGATGAGGCGATAACTCGGATCATGATTGCATAGTAAAGACTGCGTCACTTGTAATATTTGTGACAATATGTCCATGTACTGGATACATAACATTGTATGAAGACACATAAATGTCACCACCGCCCCTATCCATAGCCTAACCATAAGTGTCCCATACCCCCGCTATACTCTGTACGTGGAATAAGCACAATGGAGACCACACTCATATCGCTGCCCACCTGTAATCAGTGGAATATGGGGTAAGATTATAGATTGGAGATGTTCATGGTTATAGATTCTATCTGACATATTTGCCATTTTTTCAGTCTCATCGAAGAAAGAGGCCAATACCGAGGTCTCCAGGCCAAGATAACACCACTGGCTTCAATTCGGGCCCGACTCCGAGTTTACCAGGTACTGTAACCCTAATCTAGTGAAGTCTCTGAGGTATTAATAAGCCATTGTAGTCACCGGGTGCAGATCACGTGCACATTGTGGTCAGGGCTTGGATTTATCGTTATTAATCGTCTATGGTAGAGTTTATAGCAAACATTTCTGTTCAGCATTTGGTCAGGAATATTCATGCAGGCGTTATAAAGTCAGCCAGAAATGGGATTTGGGGATTGCTTCTCATGGTGGCCATGTACAGGGCAGATTACTGTAGCTGAAGGTGATTGTTTTGCCCCATGTACCTATAGGGAAACACTGGATAATTTATTAGGATTTATTTCTTTTGATATTGAGCCTCGGTCGTTGCTATTACAATATTCTAATAAGAGAGTTATATTGTGTTTCCCCCACAGATCTGAGTTTACCACCAACAGATCATGGTCCGGACAGTACCACCTGGTAAGACACGTTTCCTCCATTACTAAGTACAAGATGGGGATTAATGATTAATGATGGCTCATTACCTGTTACATTTATTCCACAGCTCCGATGACATCATTATTGATGATGATGATGATTCCAATAGAGCAGCAACTTCCATGTATAATAGTAAGTTATCATTTCTAGACACAATCCAGGTTTATGTTATTGTAGAGGTAACAATTACTTTTCTGTACTGTCACAGGTCAGTTTCCAAATCTAACAATTACAAGGGCGCTGATCAGGAGTTGGAACAGCGAGCCACCTGGGAAATGTGCTGTAAATTCCACTGTCAGAGAATGACAGCAGCATTTAACAGGTTAACAGAAGCAGGCAGAGCTCCAATCCACTCTCGGCTGTCAGAGGCAGATGATGGCTGAATGACACAACCATCATCTGCCATGAAAGAGGCGGGCTCAACTCCTTAGCCCTCTCCATTCATTCTCTACTGATGAGCGTCGTACATGGTTGTTAAGGGGTTAAATTACAGATACCTTACAGAGGTAATCCTATTTTACGCATGCTTGATTGGTGTGGATCCTGTGTCTCGGATATGTCCATATTGGGAGAGCAAGTCACCGCCATGTTGACTTATGGCCATTGTTATCCTTAGAGAATTTATTACAGATGTGCAGTACATTTCCTTGTGTCTTTTTGGAAACCCAATAGACATCAATGGAGAAATCCCTGCACCAAGGGATCCCACATCTCCATTAAAACCATGGAGGCTACCATGAATCAGCAAATGAGGTGAAAATGGACCCCTACCATTTGAGGGTCCACCCTCCGGCCATTGAGGACATGTTCACTTCTGATCTTGTACTGAGCACATACAACATTACTAAGGATATATTACCTGAGTAACAGGTGGGATAGACATCTGAGAGTTTATGGACCCTGATGTTGCTGAACCCCATTATAATGTCAGATCCTGATCTGAAGGGAAGATCCTGTGGATTTCTGGTGGTCTGGTCAGCTATGTGTTCTGCTGTGGTCGGATCCCATATTCATAGTCTTATTAGTCCTCTACACTCTATATTTATAGACCCCTCTCTAGTACGGGCTGCATACTAACATGTCTGATTTGAGCCTTATAAAAAGTATTTTCACTCTTCCATATTTCTGTACAGATCATTTACCATCTGACAGCGAGGAGAGCTCCGCTACAGAGGAGAGGTAAGTTAGATCCATCTACCTCTATATAAAGCCATGAACTAGGCGAGATGTTTCCTGTGGATTTATATATGATTCTTATCTTTGCCAGGACACCACGATGTAACATCCCCGGCTGTTTCCTGGAAGAAATTATTTCTCCTACTTCCATCTATGTTACCCACTTCCAGGAAAATAAGGAGGAGCTGGTGGAGCGACTGTACAACTTGTACAACCGGACAGTCTTCGATAATAAGGTATCACATCTTGTCATGGGTTCCTGGGTGATACATGACTTCTCTATTATCTCCCCCTTTAGACAATCAATTCCAAGAAAAATGGCTCTAACTTTCTGAAAGGCAGATTCCTAACCCCATTGTCATGTTTCTGTAATATAGTTACTGAATATCTCAGGTAAATCTCACTTAGTTTGGTGAATGCCGTCACCCTCTTCCTATCTGTGGGATGAGAGGAAACCTTAGATGATCCACCATGCAGAGACAAAAAGATTAGCATTTTTTAGCTTGAAGTTCAAAGGATTTTTACATTTATTTATAAAAAACATTTAGTTTATATTTGGACATTTTAGAATAAGGTTATTTTTATTTTTGTTCTCACATCTTGGACTTCTCGGTAGACCCCGCGCCCCATACAAGTAGACCAGTGCTGTAAATCACATATGAGAGTTGGGGATTTCGCAAGATTGGGGGTCAAAGAGTTTACAGATGTAATGGAATTTGTTTTCTTTATTTTAGCTCCCTTTGAAAATGGACATTTTGTGGAGCAAGAGGCTGACAGCATCCGCCGGCCAATGCTGGAATAAGCTGCAGGACAACCTCCGTTTCTCATATATTGAGCTTTCTGAAAAAGTCTGCGATTCTGCCGGTAGGTTTCACATCACATCCATCCTACAGCTTCATAAGACAACCTGTATACAGGGCAAAAAAACTGCTACTTGTTATGCAGAACATCTTACAAACTCATTGTACATACTGTCATAAGAAAAACTAAGTACACCCTCTTTCAATTCTAGTATTTTACATATCAGGAGAAAATAAAAAAAAAGTATCAGCTCCATAGAAAGTCCTAAAAGTAGGGAAATACAATCTCAGAAAACAACGTGAAAAAAAAATATATTGCATCATTAATTAACAAAAAGTAGGACAAAAGGCAACAACGGTGTGTGATAAAGTACACCGTCGATGCAACTTCAAGTTACTGCTGCTAAAGATGATTCTAAAAGCTATTGATTGATGGGGTGTACTTATTTTTCACTCTCTGCTTCTGCATTTTGAAGTAGGTTTCGGTAAATAAATAACGGCACGGTTGACTTGTCACGTGTTGTTCATCTCATGATGTATTTTGTATTTTGTCCTGCTATGTAAAACCAAATAGTTCAATCAGGGTGTACTCAGATTTTGTCATAACTGTATAACCTCTTGTTTTAGAGCGAGTACGATCCACACTTGCGCATGAGATGTGCCATGCCGCCACTTGGATAATCAACGGTGAACGCAAAGACCACCATGGCTTGTTATGGCAGGCTTTCACAAGAAGGGTAAACCTTATCCATCCCGAGCTGCCAAAAGTGACGGAATATCACAATTATACCATCAACTACACCTACAAGTACAAATGCCACCGATGTGATAAAGAGTAAGTGGATTTTATGACCCATCTCCTCCGGACACACAATCACTGCGGAGAGACGTCCGTGCGGTTCTGTTGGTGGAATGCTTTCATACTTTACTACTATCAGAGCGGACTGACGTCTGGGGGGCGGTAGGGTTTAGGATGCTACGTGTTATATTTTCTGTGCTGGGCCAGTTCTTAATATATTGATTTCAATTTGTTCTTTTTAATATAATCCATGGTATTAATGAACGTTCATTCCAGTCCAGTAACCAATATTCCTCTTATCTTTGCAGAATTGGGCGATTTAGACCAATACCTGGCAATAAACGTAAATGCCGCCGGTGCGGAGGACGAATGCGACAACTACCCAGCAGCTAAACATGTAACTATTCTTCAGAATATTTAGTCTCTAATTTGGTTTCTTTAAAATGTAAAGTTGAGACACTTTTATATATTTTCCCCTGAGTAGCGAGACAATGAATATCTGTGTTCATCACCAGCAATTAGCGGTAAAGATCCAGAATCCGTCCTCATAGGTTCCAGATAAGCCCCGGTTACATTTCCCATAACTTGCTGGCTATGGAATGATTGACCATTCCCAGCAATTATCTACAATGCTCTGGAAAACCTTCTATGAGTTTAAGCTTTGTTGGATGTAATTATTTTCTTTCTATTTTCAGGTTCATTATTGGAACAGTGAGATTCCTCTAAATATTGTCATCTCATCCCCCTGTGATGGAGGTAAGAACGAATCTTCCATTATTGTCAGCAATCAATAATAAAAGTGAATTTTACAATATTGAGAATCTGGAGTCTCTAATTTAGTCTTTTATTGAGTTTTATCATTTAAAGATTAAATACTTTTATATATTTTGCCTTTTTCCACCACCGTGTAGGGAGACAATCAGTTTACGTCTTCATCACAAGCAGCGAACAGCAAACATTCAGAATCCACCTCTTCTGATGGACACAAAGCTTCTGACGGGCGTTTTCCAGGTAAATATTTCGGTGGTTTTCCTCCAATCATTCTTGTTTTCAAGAAGTGCAACAGCGAGGACAGTGTAAGCAAGGTGTCATAACAGAAGAAATGCAAAATCGGTTTTATTACTGCATTTATTTCTTCTAATTATTATTTTTTCTTGCTGCACAATTTTTAAATTCTGTCTGAGAAAGGAAGGAAATGATGAAAGTTATCAGCCTACTGCTGCGGAGGAATCTCCAACACCCAGTCTGACGGGCGAGATGAGCCCCTCTGACGTGACATGCCGTATAGATCTATTGTGAGTGCTCTCACCATAGCCGTATGGCTCATGTCGCATTTATCTCACATTACACTGTTATTGGCAGCTTCCTATTTCCAATCTCCACATTGGCCTTCTTTGTAGACAATATATAATGCAATATTTCAGGTCTATTTCACCTTCAGCTGATGACCAGGAATACAATGCTGAAGTTCCTTCTCTGAGTTTGTTTCTTTTGATCACCAGTACCTTTTGTCAAGTTTTTTAAAAACATCTTTTAATTGTTTTCAGGTTAATGAGAAAGGCGACTTATCGCTTCTACACAGGCATGACACATCGTGGAAGAAAACGGTGAATTCCGTCCCCGACCTGCGCTGAGAACAGTTTCCAAGACCTGGAGAATCTCTACAAGTGCTTTATAATCAGAGCTGCCCAGCAATGGATATGGCGCTGGACATTTGAACTTCAATAGTCATCAATTGCTTTTTTTTTCTAATTTTTCTGAGTTAGATATAAATACCATTAAAAAATGAATATATTAATTCTTTCCAGTTTGGGATTTTTGTTCTGCAAAACGATGGCTGTTGATAAACATATTACAATCAATGTTGTCTACTTGTGATATTCAGCCATAATCCGCCTCGCACAATCGAGAGGAGCGGAGCTTTGTCTGCTGCTGTTAAACTGTTAAATGCAGCTGTCAATCTGTGAGAGTTGCATTTCACCCCTTAACGTCTAATGACGGACACAGTCCATCATGGCTGGGTGTCAGTTTCCGCACCAGGACGGACAGTGTCGGTCATGCATGTAAAGTGTCACTAAAACTTGCAGACACCCAGTGATAGTTCACCGCCGGCAGATGTGTATGACAGCTGAGAGGCACGGAAAGAGGTGCAGACACCACTAGCGTAGTTACCAGGGGGGCAGAGGGTGTTGTTGCCTCGGGCCCCTTGCTTTGAGGGGGCCCACCCAGAGCTACTGCCACTGAGTATACCACCTGAGTTGTAATCAGGGTTACCGGTTAGGGGCCCAGATTTCCCCCCCCCCCACTGAGCTGAACCCCTAGGTACGCCTCTGGCAGGGACCCATGCTGTCAGTCCCCGCACCCAGATCGCTGTAATCGGGCAGTCAATCTGACTGACCGCTCACAGCATGACTGCGCAGGAGATGCTGAAATATCAGCCCTTCCTGCCCGATCAGAGGAGAAGCTCGGTGCTGACAGTTACTGAAAGGGCAGCAGCCACGGGACAAATGGAGGAGTACGAGGAAGAAGAGTTAATGGGCATGCAACAGTCAGGAGATGAAGTGGATAATGATCCTCTCTCGGTTGTCTGTAATTTGGGGAAGGGGACTGAGGAAGCAAGCTTGAGTGTTAACTCGCCACCCACACAGCATGGATATGGACCTCATGGAAGAACCTGACACAGGAGCGCCTTCTTGCTGTACTATCTGCATCATCATGCCCTTATATTTAGGATTAGAAGTAGCACTGACTACTGGGTTGTCATTCTGTCAGATTCACAGTACAAGAGTAAATTTTGCCAGAGGCGTTCCCCCCTTGTAAGGGATGCGCGCATGCTGGAGTATTATATAAATACGCTTGTAGACAATCTTAAGAGTGGTTTTTCCCAAGACAGCAGTGAGGTACACAGTGTGCATCGCAGTTATAGACTTCCAACCCCGGGAATGTTGAGTAGTCAAATAGGAAACAAAATAAAACAAAAGACAATAATAATAATATTTATTTTTATATAGCGCTAACAAATTCCGCAGCGCTTTACAGTTTTGCACACATTAGCATCGCTGTCCCTGAAGGCTCACAATCTAAATTCCCTATCAGTATGCCTTTGGAATGTGGGAGGAAACAGGAGTGCCCGGAGGAAACCCACGCAAACACAGGGAGAACATACAAACTCCTTGCAGATGTTGTCCTTGGTGGGATTCGAACCCAGGACTCCAGCGCTGCAAGGCTATAGCGCTAACCACTGAGCCACCGTGCAGACAAGAAAACAGCTAATTACAAAAAGTACACACCTACTCCAGAAAAGGGGCAAAACTTAAATTTTCGTTCAACCCATGAGGATGCACAGTTTTAAGTGTCCAGATCGATCTGGACTCGAGGCACGCCAATCTGGAGGACATTTTTTGCCCCTTTTCTGGAGTAGGTGTGTACTTTTTGTAATCAGCTGTTTTCTTGTCTTTTGTTTTTAACCTTCCTTTTGTTTTATCTTTTTTAGTATATACAGTGCTTAATATTGTGGATTCCGAAAGGTTTTTGTGGATACATGATGAAGTGGACCATATTCCATCATTTGGATCTTCACATTGAATAACGCCATGTGACGAATTTTACACTATGGACAATGGAGTTGGGGTTGTTATTATATGAATCCTACCGCTCATACGTCTTGGTATATTGTAGATATACCGTGAGACATGATGTTTACTAAAGTGTATTTCAACTCTATCTGGGCAATCTAATGTTCTGTATATACAGTTATACTTATATATCCATACTTATGATGGCATAAATTTTTATGTTATATTTTCTATGATTGCTCCAGGTATACCTTTGGTATTTGGATGTATATTAGGGTTATATGTGCGGGTTTGGCTTTGAGGGCATCTCTTATTTCTATTTAGCAATAACACTGGTGCTGCGGGCAAAAAATAGGAAGAGGTTATTTATTTTTATATATTTTTTATATATATGGTTACATCAATATGCTCATTATATTTGGCTTTTGATATTTATTTACCTTTTCAATTGCATGCAGCACCAGTGTTTTATCTGTTATCTATTATTTTTTACTATTCTTGATAATATACTGGCGATCTCATCCCTCAGACCGGCTATTGCTGCCTTTTGGATATGCTGGATCTTTTGCCCCTAACTAATATGGCGCCTATCCATACATGTTTGTTATGCGCATGCCCAATCTACATTGTGTGACTTGTTGGTCCCTCCTCCCGGCCGGCGCATGGCGGCTTTGGGCGTCCGGTCATGTGGGGCCCCACGTCATCCGGACGTCACGGCTGTCCATCTACCGAGCGTGGGGGCGGGTCCACGGTTACCCGGGTAGCGCTGAATGACTTCCGTCCAATACATGGACTGGCCCTTCCGGTCTCTGCACTATAAGAAGCACTGAGGTTCATTGTCTTATAGCGCCCCCTGACGAAGACTCCCGAAACGCGCGTCGGGGCGGGTACCTGGTCCTTTCACTTGTCGCTGTGCACGGGCACTTGAACTGGTAATGTAGGACAGATTTATATTTCCTTGTCATGACCCTGTGTAATCCACTTTGAGGTTATTATTGTTATATATAGTGGGCCATCTTCCCACACTACTCTTTGTGTGTTATGACCGTGTGCCATATTACATGATGATATCACTGCTACACTGAGTGGGGTTTGTTCCCACTTCACACTTTGAGTGGTTGTTATAACATCTCTGTGTTTCTTCCTTTTGTCCTTTCCATTTGGGTTATGTTTGATTGACATGTGAGGACTTCTCTTACCTTTTTTATGACAAGTTACCAACTGTTGCAATTTTTAATGGTATAGTCCCTTGCCCTGTATCCTAAATAAAGCAATTTTATTTATTGACCTGTTTGTTGTCAGGAAGTTTGTTCCTTTCTTCCTTCCCCTTGTAACTTTCATCAAGAAGAACAAGTCATGGATTTCCAATGACTTTTGCATTCCAGTCGCAGACATGGCAGACTAGGCATGGTGTCATTTTTAGTGTCATGCATTGATTTTGCGCTATTGCAGTCTGTGACACGTTTATTGTGGCTTCTGTGCCTACTGTTCCTACTGCTGCAGATGTTACAAACATTTTTTTTAAATGTGGAGACTCCAAGTTTGGTCTCCATATGGTGTGTTGCCTGTAGTGGAAGGGGTGTCACAGCACAATTATACTATTTCCACTCTGGGGAAATTGATGCCACTTTAGTGGTGTGTGACAATAATTTTTTGAAATGTGGAGACACTAAGTTGGGTCTTTATCTGGTGGGTTGCCTGTAGTGAAAGGGAGTCAGGGCCCATTATACTGTTTCTACTCTGGGAAATATAATGCAACTTTAGTGGTGTCAGAGGCGCATTATACTATTTCTAATATGGGGAAACTGATGCCATTTTAGTGGTGTGTGAGAATATTTTTTATAAATGTGGAGACTCCAAGCTGGGTCTCCCTCTGGCGTGTTGCCTGTAGTGGAATAGTTGTCAGAAGCCCATTGTACTGGTTCTACTCTGGGGAAATTGATGCCACTTTATTCGTGTGTGACAATAATTTCTTGAATGTTTGCACTCAAAGTTGGGTCTCCATCTCGTGGGTTACTTGTAGTGGAAAGGATGTCAGAAGCCCATTGCTCTATTTCTATTTTGGGGAAATTGATGCCACTTTATTGGTGTGTAGCAATTTTTTTTAAATGTTTGCACTACAAGTTGGAATTAGAGATGGTCTATTTCACCATGGATGGAAGACACCCCTTGTCAGAAAAGGAAAAGAGAAAACTAACAAAGGACACAGGCAGAGGCGCACATGAATGACAGTGGTTAGAGAGGTGTTAGTATTTTGATATTCAGGCTAAATATTGGTGAATAAATGTGAATTGTCAGCTCTGCTCATGGACCTTAAGGAAGAAGTTGTTCTTCATTTGTATTGGATCCTCAGTGAAATGTAACAAATGTTTACAGATCTCTGAAGTCAACACTTACTTTCTGACCAGAATGGTTTTCTACATTTGCATAACTTGAAGCTCACGGACCCACCATTTAAAAGCTCCAATGGGGTTCTATACCAGGGACAGGAAATTATTCATTTGAGGAAAGCGTTTGCAAATATCCAATTAGGAGAAGGAGCCACCACTCCTTCTGGGCATGAAATTCCACAAAGGCTTAGAACACGGTGGAGCAGGAGTTCCTATGTAGGGTAATGAAGTAGTTTGGGTTTGGTGAGAATTTTACTAGGTGGATCCAAGGCCGGAACAAGGTATTTTGGTGCCGTAGGCAGATGAAGCCGATGGTGCCCCCCCCGATGAACTTTCAGTCCCTAAGTAAAGGAATGGGTCAGAGACTAAAGCGACAGGTCCCCTAACGCCCCTCTCCTTTCCTTCTGATGGGTTAAGTAGCAAGCTGTTAAGACTACTATCAATAGAATTTCTACCTTTTTCACTCAAAAATACCAGCAAAAGTATAAAGAGTGATGTGATGTACTTTAGAGAAGTGGCTCAACAGGGAGTATTTTTTTTAAAGATAGATATAGAATCATTCATTGTTTAAGGACCATTAAGAGAATACAAATCGCTATATTCATCCCTGACAGCCTATATTGTAAATCTCAGACCCAGTGATGGTCATGGAAACTAATATAGCTTAACTATAATGGGGGCTGTTTGGTTTCAGTTAAGATGTCCAGCATTTGGAAGACATCATAATAGAAACTAAACAGACCCTATTATAGATATAGGGATACATATGATGATTTTACTCCCATCAGGGTAGTTCTGGTGCCGTATTTCTGTATTGATGGTGCTTCTGCTGATGTATTCATGTATGGATGGTGGTTCTAACAATGTATTTATGTAGTAATGAATGTTCTGGTGACTGATTCATAACCAGAACCATCATCAATATAAAACCAAAATCATCCTCACTACATAAATTGAACACCAGAGCTATCACTAGTACATACATACGGCACCAGAACCATCATTAGTAAATAACTATGTCATTAGAACTTCCATCAGTATATGAAAATGGCACCAGAACCACCATCAGTAGATAAATGCATCACTAGAAAGCTCATCAGTACAGGACTACATCACCAGAACCACTATCAGTATATTAATGTGTCACCAGAACCACAGCCAGTGAAATAAGTACATCAGCACCATTATCTACATAATTACGGCACCAGAACTGTAAGGAAAACACACGAGAGGAGAGATGGGGGATACGGAGCTTACACAGCCACAGCTCTCTGGCGCCCCCTTACCCTCAGGTCAGTCAGGGAACTCCACCTAGGTTATGGAGTCGCCGGAGAGGCTGCCCTGTCATTTACTGGTTATCAGGGCACTCTGCAGTGATTGCTGTATATATATCACCAGTCCCAGTCCGGGAATATATATATACAGTATATATAAAAACCTCCGGTCAGTCACTGCCAGCATCCCCCAATAACATCAGAACAGTATGCTGCCACCAGTTCCTCATTAGATATAAGCCCAGTCCGTTTAAAAGCTTATATCGGGTCAGAAACCAAACCCAGGAAGCGTAAAAGTACTAGCCGAACTCACGGATGTGGGAAATCGGGTTTCCAGATAAAAGAGCAGCCCAGGATTAATTGATAGTTTAATTGCCGAAATACAGAGTAATATACAGATATTACAGCCAAAAGTACAGATAAAAGTAGGGTACAGGTATGGGGAGTGCAGTCAGCTGTATGTGTCACGTTCCTTACCACTTGTGGATAAGGGAAGTTCTGGTATCCACAGGCACCTTGTTAGCTTCTGGTCCGTCTCCACACGTGACGTGACGTGGCTTCCATGGCAGAACCAAGACAAAGGCTAAATGTGTGCAGCTAGCTTTTTAACCCCTAGCTCGCCCCTCCAATATTTGCCATTGTCCCTCTGGGTTGGACTGAATTCTGCTCCCTTGAACTCTAGCTAAAATAAATCCCAAAATCTAGGCTGAGTCATAACTTCCTAGCGGGAGGTTCAAATCAACGACTGCCATCTCAGTGCGTTCGTTGGGTCTGGAAAGATATTGAGAGTCCAAACTTGGGTCGGCTAAGTGGTTCTGGAGAGCCAGTCTCGATGCTTAGTATCTGGGGCAACTAGAAATATATGAGACAATGGTACTCTCATAATTCATCTCTAGGTGTCGGTGACGCTCAGTCTAGATCTTCCTTTGGTGTTGGCCACCTTGCACAAAAGATAGCAGGCGGTTCTAGCTCTTGCCGTCATTAACACGTGGCCTCTAATTCTCTGACCAAATGGTGAAGTTCTGTTCTTTTGGGGATTTGTGTACTTATCCCAAGAGTGGGGGGCCACTTCAGAAGTGGAGGAAGATCTCTGGACAATATATTGGGCCTGAATAGTACATCCAAAATGGAGTCTCCCTCATCCCTCACTTGGGGCTGTTTGGTTTCAGTTAATATGTCCAGCATTTGGAAGACATCATAATAGAAGCTAAACAGACCCTATTATAGATATAGGGATACATATGATGATTTTACTCCCATCATGTTAGTTCTGGTGCCATATACCTTGTGAGAATCAGGGAGGAATAGTGGATGAGGGCAGGTATATCTCGCCCAGATACCTTTCCTATGTGGCCTGGTCCGGTCAGTATCTCACCTGGTGACTAATGAATAATGGGAAGCAGATATAAAAGGAGGCCAGGTGGTGTGTTAGTAGCTCAGCCTGGGGAACACAGAGAGCCTGTCTGTGTGAGCGACACTTGTGAGTGAAAGCTGTGCTTACGGTAACGCTGGTTTGGGTGGCTGGGAGAAGCCCTCCAGTTGGTAGTTAGTACGGACCCTGTTTAGTTAGTGCCGGACAGGCAAGGAATTGTTTTATGTTTATTTTCCTGTATGTTTTACTTTCACCTGAAATAATCCTGACCCAGCGTCAGTTATGTCCAAAACCCGGCTGTGCACCTGAGTTTCATGCTAAACCCACGTGACCTTTGACCCCAGCAAAGGTGATCCCGGAGTGTTTTATCACACCCTGTATTGATGGTGCCTCTGGTGATATATTCATGTATGGATGAAGGTTCGTATAATGTAGTGATGAATGTTCTGGAGATTGATTCGTAACCAGAACCATCATCAATATGAAACCAAAATCATCATAAGTACATAAATTGAACACTAGAGCTTTCACTAGTACATACATACGGCACCAGAACCATCATTAGTAAATAACTATGTCACTACAGCTTCTATCAGTATATGAATATGGCACCAGAAGCACCATCAGTAGATAAATGTATCACCAGAAAGATCATCAGTACAGGACTACATCACCAGAACCACTATCAGTACATTAATGCGTCACCAGAACCACAGCCAGTAAATAAATACACCAGCATCATTATCTACATAAATACGGCACCAGAATCATCACTGGTAAATAACTATGTCACTAGAGCCACTATCAGTACATGAATACAGCCCAATAGCCAGCATCAGGAGATAAAGGCATCACCAGAAACATCATCAGTACATGAATACATCACGAGAACCACAGCCAGTAAATAAATACAACATCATCATCATCATCAGTGTATGTGGACACCACCAAAACTATCACTAGTACATGAATACATCACCAGAACCACCATCAGTACTGTTGGGGTGATCTCCTAATGTGAGATCTTAGTGACTGCCTGCCCCTGACCTGATAAATATGAGCCGAATGCATGCATAGAAGACGGACATCAGACACAAGGTCAGGTGTGCTCCTCTCTTGGCCAGTGCTGTCACAGAACTGACTTTATTAGTATAAACAAAAGACCATGTAATAGGCAGGAAAAGGGCGTTGCTCAGCTTCTCCGGAGCCATTGTACCAGTCTGTATAAGGTCCGTGCTAAGTCTATTCCACATATGGTCTTCAGTGTATCCTCATCACATTCCAAGGATTCCAGGGCATAGTTCCAGCATATAGACACCACCTTGCCACACCATGTCTGAACTAGCTTATGTTAGATTAATAATTGATTTCATTAGCCGTTCTCTCCTTCACAGTACAGCAATAGGTTGTATTGTCAAGTCAGGCCCATATACCGTATATACTCGCGTATAAGCCGAGATTTTCAGACCATTTTTTTGGCTGAAAGTCCCCCTCTCGGCTTATACGCGAGTCATATATGTCAGGGGGTCGTGGGGTGGGGCGGGGGTGTCAGATCACACTGAGCCCCTCTGGCACGGTCTCTGCAGCCCCCTGCTTGTCCCACTGTCTCAGGCTCCTTCCTTCAGCGGTCATGTGGTACTGCTCATTAAAGTCATGAATATGCGCATATTTATGACTTTAATGAGCGGTACCACGTGACCGCTGAAGGAAGGAAAGGAAACCTTCAGAGAATGGGGCAGCAGAGACCACGCCAGGAGGGGGTAAGTATACCAGATATTCACCTGTCCCCATTCCAACGCTGCTCACCGCTGTCTGCCGCGTCCTCTGTTAGTGACATTCAGGCAGCAGAGGGCGTGATGACATGGTTACTGCGCGCTGTGCCCTCTGCTGCCTGAACATCACTGACGGAGGACACGGCAGACACCGGCACCTGTTCCTCAGTGAAGGAGAGGTGAGTATGTCTTTTTTTTATTTGCAGCAGCATATGGGGTATAATCTATGGAGCAGCATATGGGGGCATAATCTGGGGGCATAATCTATGGAGAATTTTATGTAGCAGCATATGGGGCATAATCTATGGAGCACCTTATGGGGCAGCATATGGGGGCATAACCTATGGAGCATCTTATGGGGCAGCATATGGCGGCATAATCTTTGGAGCAGCATATGGGGCCTATTCTATGGAGCAACTTATAGGGCAGCATATGGGGGCATAATCTATGGAGCATCTTATGGGGGCATAATCTATGGAGCATCTTATGGGGCCTATTCTATGGAGCATCTTATGGGGCCATTATTGACCTTTGTGCAGCATTATATGGGGTGTATTTTGTATGGAGCATTTTATGGGGCCATCATAAACTGTATGGATCATTATATGGGGCTCCTGATTCAATATGGATGTTCAAAAACATTTAATCTACTGATGTCTCAATTACAGTAATTTTACTTTTATTGGTATCTATGTTTATTTTTGAAATTTACCAGTAGCTGCTGCATTTTCCACCCTAGGCTTATACACGAGTCAATAAGTTTTCCCAGTTTTTTGTGGAAAGAATAGGGGGGTCAGCTTATACACGGGTCGGCTTATACACAAGTATATACGGTGCATTTGGTATTCAATTAAATTAAATGATTATTAAGAAAAAATCAAGACAATTAATGCAGGGGTGAGAATAAATTACCAAAAAGAAGGGGCAACACAAGCAGTCTATTGCACAGATATTATGCACTTCAATGTACTATGGCTACATAGGATGTAATATGGTTGTAAAAAGAATTAATAAGCCACAAAAAATAAGAAAATTGATATACTGATATTATACATAATCATAAAGTGCAAATAGTGAAAAAATAATTCATAAAAAGCACAAATCTGTAAAGACCAATCTATATATAAAAAGTGCAATGTCCAGAAATTCATAGACAGTGGGCTTAGGCACAAGTTTGTAAAGACCAATACATATATAGAGTGCAATATGCACGAATTCATAGACAGTGGGCTTAGGCCCACAACCGCATAAATGTATATCACTAATTCAACAAATGACTAGTGTAGATAGCCATGTGGGCAGAGATAAATATATGTCACAACAGATATCCATTTAAATAAAAATGCTCAGTGGCAGGTTCTAAATAGAGGTGCCAATGACAATTAGTCATATATGCGGCTGCAAGTAAACTGTATTGAAAAGAACATATACATGTGCCAAAAAATTGCACTCAATCAATATCTTATGCCAATGTGCAATAGATCCCCAGGATGCGCCAGTCCCCGACGCGCGTTTCGGAGTCTGTCTTCGTCAGTTTTTTTTTCGTTGTGATATGATTTGATATCCGATTTGTCCTTATTTGTCTTATATTGTCCATTTGTGCTTTGATAAGGCTTATTATATAATTTTTAACACCATTTATAATTTTCCTTAAACATGCAACTTTGACCTTGGTATTTTGTTGAACCATATACATTTGGATCTCATGAACCAACAACTCCCAATATGTATTAAACAATGATAAGGAGATGCTGGGAGTGGTTGTTATCAGTCATTATCAGACTGCGGACCATGCAGGAACCACAATACTGATGAAACGCAGGCATATGTAAATGTTTACATCCAGGTACCTAATAGGTGACATCTTCTCTGATTGAGTGGTTTCTTCTTATTTCCATCTTGACCAGATGCCATGATGACTTTTCACATCCACAGCTGTTCTCTGCAGACTTCTCTCTTCTCCAATCTTCTGGAGCACATCCCCACATGGTGACCTTAAAAGTCAAAGTGTTACTAGATTGCCTTCTGCACAAAGATATCTGTCCATACTATGCCCTAAATAAGCCTCCTATGGTGTATGGCCTCTACACTGTCTGCCTTACTAATCCACAACCACTTTACTGTGTGCCATTATCAGTAATAACTGCTACAATGTCATTTTTTCTTCTCCAGCCAGATGGCGTCGCCGTCAGGATATGTGCACACGATGCATATTTGCTGCGGATCCGCCGCGGATTTTTCCGCGCAGAAACGCTGGAGATCCGCACTGTGATTGACAGTACAATGTAAATCAATGGGGAAAAAAAATTCTGTGCAGATGGTGCAGAAAAATCAGTGCGAATTTGCATGTCACTTCTTTTCTGCGGTTTTGCTGCAGTTTTCCACCTGCTCCATTCTACAAAACCGCAGGTGGAAAACCGCAGTGGAAAACCGCGCAAAAACCGCAAAAAAAAGGAAGAAATCCGCAGGAAAAATGCAGGTCATTAAATCCGCGGGAGGATCCGCACCGTGTGCACATGGCCTCACCTGCACAACAGCAGCTATTGGATCTCTATACAAACCGATATCTGCTGCTGCGCAGGCTCCCCGGCGCCATTCTCAAAATGACTTTCTTTTTTTTCCCTCGCTCAAGTAAATCTGCAAAAGGCATTCAGTGCACAGTAACCATGCGAGTATGATGAAGCGCATTTATCATGCAAACTGCAGGGCAGGGCAGTGATAGATCAGTGGGGGGTCAGTAGTCTGCATTATGAGTACCTCATCGGAGCACCACATACATGAACCCCGTCCTAGGGCACGAGAATCTCATTAATATCAAACTGAAAATAAAGATTAAGAAACAGCCACAAGACGGCTTTCATCAACCAAGGCATCATTTTATTCAGTATAACAGCACCGACCTGACATTGTGTGTAGGTCACTATGCACAATCCTGCTGACAGGTTCCCTTTAAGTAGGCGGCTTTATATCACAAGAGTGGATTTCGTTAGGAAATGGATAAGGCAAAAATGGAGCATTACAGAACAGAAGAAATTACTAAAGAGAGTGATAAAATATGACGGTGTGGTTTTGCTCCTCTCAGAATTTTGAAAATTGTGTGAACAATTGGAAAAAAAATGTGGAGAGCATTAAACCTCGGGGGAGAGATAATCAACAGCTTAAACATCAGTGAGTTTTTTATTTTTATATATTTGCTTATGTGGGTTTTTTTATTATTTTTTTCTGAACAATTAGAAAAAGGTTGGGAGTGAAGGAATTAGGCCGGGGTCTCACTCGCGAGTGCAATGCAAGAAAAGTGTGCGAGTCTCTCGCCTCAATCCCCGGCACTGCCACCGGTGGCTCGGAGCAGAGCGTTCAACTGCAAAGAAATACATGCAGCCGCACACTCCGGTCCCGAGTGCCAGCGGTAGTGCCAAGTATTGAGGCCAGAGACTCTCGTGAGTGTCTCGCATTGCACTCGCGAGTGAGACCCCGGCCTTAGGAAGATTGTTGTTTTTATCCGATTTCCTCTTTTTGTATCTGTACAGTATGTTTTGTACAATAAAGTTGTAAAATTCAAAAAAATGAGCAAACAATTGCAGCATTCTAATGATGTCACAATGGGCTGGAGGCTATAGAATGCCCCGTCACCCAGGGTTCCATTGAGGGTTTTAGTAGGCGTTTGTGGAGAGAAGAGTGTTGTGAGCGACTTGCGCAAATATGATGCCAAGAAAGCGATTTAAGAGTATTATAGTTCTCTGTGATGCCGAGGACAGCAGCGATGATGACGATTTACATCAGGTGAGTATCATTTTATATTCTTAAATAAAAAATATTTGGGATAAAAGTTCAAGAAAAGATGGTGGGACAGAAAATAGCGCTCCAAGTAGATGAGGTGATAACTCGGATCATGATTGCATAGTAAAGACTGTGTCACTTGTAATATTTGTGACAATATGTCCATGTACTGGATACATAACATTGCATGAAGACACATAAATGTCACCACCGCCCCTATCCATAGCCTAACCATAAGTGTCCCATACCCCCGCTATACTCTGTACGTGGAATAAGCACAATGGAGACCACACTCATATCGCTGCCCACCTGTAATCAGTGGAATATGGGGTAAGATTATAGATTGGAGATGTTCATGGTTATAGATTCTATCTGACATATTTGCCATTTTTTCAGTCTCATCGAAGAAAGAGGCCAATACCGAGGTCTCCAGGCCAAGATAACACCACTGGCTTCAATTTGAGCCCGACTCCGAGTTTACCAGGTACTGTAACCCTAATCTAGTGAAGTCTCTGATGTATTAATAAGCCATTGTAGTCACCGGGTGCAGATCACCTGCACATTGTGGTCAGGGCTTGGATTTATCGTTATTAGTCGTCTATGGTAGAGTTTATAGCAAACATTTCTGTTCAGCATTTGGTCAGGAATATTCATGCAGGCGTTATAAAGTCAGGCAGAAATGGGATTTGTGGATTGCTTCTCATGGTGTCCATGTACAGGGCAGATTACTGTAGCTGAAGGTGATTGTTTTGCCCCATGTACCTATAGGGAAACACTGGATAATTTATTAGGATTTATTTCTTTTGATATTGAGCCTCGGTCGTTGCTATTACAATATTCTAATAAGAGAGTTATATTGTGTTTCCCCCACAGATCTGAGTTTACCACCAACAGATCATGGTCCGGACAGTACCACCTGGTAAGACACGTTTCCTCCATTACTAAGTACAAGATGGGGATTAATGATTAATGGTGGCTCATTACCTGTTACATTTATTCCACAGCTCCGATGACATCATTATTGATGATGATGACGATTCCAATAGAGCAGCAACTTCCATGTATAATAGTAAGTTATCATTTCTAGACACAATCCAGGTTTATGTTATTGTAGAGGTAACAATTACTTTTCTGTACTGTCACAGGTCAGTTTCCAAATCTAACAATTACAAGGGCGCTGATCAGGAGTTGGAACAGCGAGCCACCTGGGAAATGTGCTGTAAATTCCAGTGTCAGAGAATGACAGCAGCATTTAACAGGTTAACAGAAGCAGGCAGAGCTCCAATCCACTCTCGGCTGTCAGAGGCAGATGATGGCTGAATGACACAACCATCATCTGCCATGAAAGAGGCGGGCTCAACTCCTTAGCCCTCTCCATTCATTCTCTACTGATGAGCGTTGTACATGGTTGTTAAGGGGTTAAATTACAGATACCTTACAGAGGTAATTCTATTTTACACATGCTTGATTGGTGTGGATCCAGTGTCTCGGATATTTCCATATTGGGAGAGCAAGTCACCGCCATGTTGACTTATGGCCATTGTTATCCTTAGAGAATTTATTACAGATGTGCAGTACATTTACTTGTGTCTTTTTGGAAACCCAATAGACATCAATGGAGAAATCCCTGCACCAAGGAATCCCACATCTCCATTAAAACCATGGAGGCTACCATGAATCAGCAAATGAGGTGAAAATTGAACCCTACCATTTGAGGGTCCACCCTCCGGCCATTGAGGACATGTTCACTTCTGATCTTGTACTGAGCACATGCAACATTACTAAGGATATATTACCTGAGCAACAGGTGGGATAGACATCTGAGAAAGTTTATGGACCCTGATGTTGCTGAACCCCATTATTATATCAGATCCTGATCTGAAGGGAAGATCCTGTGGATTTCTGGTGGTCTGGTCAGCTACGTGTTCTGCTCTGGTCGGATCCCATATTCATAGTCTTATTAGTCCTCTACACTGTATATTTATAGACCCCTCTCTAGTACGGGCTGCATACTAACACGTCTGATTTGAGCCTTATAAAAAGTATTTTCACTCTTCCATATTTCTGTACAGATCATTTACCATCTGACAGCGAGGAGAGCTCCGCTACAGAGGAGAGGTAAGTTAGGCCAGATCCATCTACCTCTATATAAAGCCATGAACTAGGCGAGATGTTTCCTGTGGATTTATATATGATTCCTTATCTTTGCCAGGACACCACGATGTAACATCCCCGGCTGTTTCCTGGAAGAAATTATTTCTCCTACTTCCATCTATGTTACCCACTTCCAGGAAAATAAGGAGGAGCTGGTGGAGCGACTGTACAACTTGTACAACCGGACAGTCTTCGATAATAAGGTATCACATCTTGTCATGGGTTCCTGGGTGATACATGACTTCTCTATTATCTCCCCATTTAAACAATCAATTCCAAGAAAAATGGCTCTAACTTTCTGAAAGGCAGATTCCTAACCCCATTGTCATGTTTCTGTAATATAGTTATTGAATATCTCAGGTAAATCTCACTTAGTTTGGTGAATGCCGTCACCCTCTTCCCATCTGTGGGACGAGAGGAAACCTTAGATGATCCACCATGCAGAGACAAAAAGATTAGTATTTTTTGGCTTGACGTTCAAAGGATTTTTACATTTATTTATAAAAAACATTTAGTTGATATTTGGACATTTTAGAATAAGGTTATTTTTATTTTTGTTCTCACATCTTGGACTTCTCGGTAGACCCCGCGCCCCATACAAGTAGACCAGTGCTGTAAATGACATATGAGAGTTGGGGACTTTGTAAGATTGGGGGTCAAAGAGTTTACAGATGTAATGGAATTTGTTTTCTTTATTTTAGCTCCCTTTGAAAATGGACATTTTGTGGAGCAAGAGACTGACAGCATCCGCCGGCCAATGCTGGAATAAGCTGCAGGACAACCTCCGTTTCTCATATATTGAGCTTTCTGAAAAAGTCTGCGATTCTGCCGGTAGGTTTCACATCACATCCATCCTACAGCTTCATAAGACAACCTGTATACAGGGCAAAAAAACTGCTACTTGTTATGCAGAACATCTTAGAAACTCATTGTACATACTGTCATAAGAAAAACTAAGTACACCCTCTTTGAATTCTAGTATTTTACATATCAGGAGAAAATAAAAAAAAGTATCAGCTCCATAGAAAGTCCTAAAAGTAGGGAAATACAATCTCAGAAAGCAACGTGAAAAAAATATATTGCATCATTATTTAACAAAAAGTAGGCCAAAAGGCAACAACGGTGTGTGATAAAGTACACCGTCGATGCAACTTCAAGTTATTGCTGCTAAAGATGATTCTAAAAGCTATTGATTGATGGGGTGTACTTATTTTTCACTCTCTGCTTCTGCATTTTGAAGTAGGTTTCGGTAAATAAATAACGGCACGGTTGACTTGTCACGTGTTGTTCATCTCATGATGTATTTTGTATTTTGTCCTGCTATGTAAAACCAAATAGTTCAATCAGGGTGTACTCAGATTTTGTCATAACTGTATAACCTCTTGTTTTAGAGCGAGTACGATCCACACTTGCGCATGAGATGTGCCATGCCGCCACTTGGATAATCAACGGTGAACGCAAAGACCACCATGGCTTGTTATGGCAGGCTTTCACAAGAAGGGTAAACCTTATCCATCCCGAGCTGCCAAAAGTGACGGAATATCACAATTATACCATCAACTACACCTACAAGTACAAATGCCACCGGTGTGATAAAGAGTAAGTGGATTTTATGACCCATCTCCTCCGGACACACAATCACTGCGGAGAGACGTCCGTGCGGTTCTGTTGGTGGAAGGCTTTCATACTTTACTACTATCAGAGCGGACTGACGTCTGGGGGGCGGTAGGGTTTAGGATGCTACGTGTTATATTTTCTGTGCTGGGCCAGTTCTTAATATATTGATTTCAATTTGTTCTTGTTAATATAATCCATGGTATTAATGAACGTTCATTCCAGTCCAGTAACCAATATTCCTCTTATCTTTGCAGAATTGGGCGATTTAGACCAATAGCTGGCAATAAACGTAAATGCCGCCGGTGCGGAGGACGAATGCGTCAACTACCCAGCAGCTAAACATGTAACTATTCTTCAGAATATTTAGTCTCTAATTTGATTTCTTTAAAATGTAAAGTTGAGACACTTTTATATATTTTCCCCTGAGTAGCGAGACAATGAATATCTGTGTTCATCACCAGCAATTAGCGGTAAAGATCCAGAATCCGTCCTCATAGGTTCCAGATAAGCCCCGGTTACATTTCCCATAACTTGCTGGCTATGGAATGATTGACCATTCCCAGCAATTATCTACAAAGCTCTGGAAAACCTTCTATGAGTTTACGCTTTGTTGGATGTAATTATTTTCTTTCTATTTTCAGGTTCATTATTGGAACAGTGAGATTCCTCTAAATATTGTCATCTCATCCACCTGTGATGGAGGTAAGAACGAATCTTCCAGTATTGTCAGCAATCAATAATAAAAGTGAATTTTACAATATTGAGAATCTGGAGTCTCTAATTTAGTCTTTTATTGAGTTTTATCATTTAAAGATTAAATACTTTTATATATTTTGCCTTTTTCCACCACCGTGTAGGGAGACAATCAGTTTACGTCTTCATCACAAGCAGCGAACAGCAAACATTCAGAATCCACCTCTTCTGATGGACACAAAGCTTCTGACGGGCGTTTTCCAGGTAAATATTTCGGTGCTTTTCCTCCAATCATTCTTGTTTTCAAGAAGTGAAACAGCGAGGACAGTGTGAGCAAGGTGTCATAACAGAAGAAATGCAATATCGGTTTTATTACTGCATTTATTTCTTCTAATTATTATTTTTTCTTGCTGCACAATTTTTAAATTCTGTCTGAGAAAGGAAGGAAATGATGAAAGTTATCAGCCTACTGCTGCGGAGGAATCTCCAACACCCAGTCTGACGGGCGAGATGAGCCCCTCTGACATGGCATGCCGTATAGATCTATTGTGAGTGCTCTCACCATAGCCGTATGGCTCAAGTCGCATTTATCTCACATTACACTATTATTGGCAGCTTCCTATTTCCAATCTCCACATTGGCCTTCTTTGTAGACAATATATAATGCAATATTTCAGGTCTATTTCAGCTTCAGCTGATGACCAGAAATACAATGCTGAAGTTCCTTCTCTGAGTTTGTTTCTTTTGATCACCAGTACCTTTTGTCACGTTTTTAAAAACATCTTTTAATTGTTTTCAGGTTAATGAGAAAGGCGACTTATCGCTTCTACACAGGCATGACACATCGTGGAAGAAAACGGTGAATTCCGGCCCCGACCTGCGCTGAGAACAGTTTCCAAGACCTGGAGAATCTCTACAAGTGCTTTATAATCAGAGCTGCCCAGCAATGGATATGGCGCTGGACATTTGAACTTCAATAGTCATCAATTGCTTTTTTTTTCTAATTTTTCTGAGTTAGATATAAATACCATTAAAAAATGAATATATTAATTCTTTCTAGTTTGGGATTTTTGTTCTGCAAAACGATGGCTGTTGATAAACATATTACAATCAATGTTGTCTACTTGTGATATTCAGCCATAATCTGCCTCGAACAATCGAGAGGAGCGGAGCTTTGTCTGCTGCTGTTAAACTGTTAAATGCAGCTGTCAATCTGTGAGAGTTGCATTTCACCCCTTAACGTCTAATGACGGACACAGTCCATCATGGCTGGGTGTCAGTTTCCGCACCAGGACGGACAGTGTCCATCATGCATGTAAAGTGTCACTAAAACTTGCAAACACCCAGTGATAGTTCAGCGCCGGCAGATGTGTATGACAGCTGAGAGGCACGGAAAGAGGTGCAGACACCAGTAGCGTAGTTACCAGGGGGGCAGAGGGTGTTGTTGCCTCGGGCCCCTTGCTTTGAGGGGGCCCACCCAGAGCTACTGCCACTGAGTATGCCACCTGAGTTGTAATCAGGGTTACCGGTTAGGGGCCCACTCAGATTTTTCTCCCCCCCCCGAGCTGAACCCCTAGCTACGCCTCTGGCAGGGACCTGTTATGAATGAGTCACCGAAGGAGGAAAAAACAAAAATACAAGCTAAGTCCAGAAAACCGGAGAGGTTGGTAGCTATCGGATTGCAGACCCCTGATCCTATTCACACAACTAACAGTAGCCGTTGGGGGTTCCTACGGTGCCCTAGACCCCTCGTTCACAGCCGGAGAACTAAATAAGCCTAAAGAAAGAAAGGGGAAATCTAAACTGCCCCAGAGCAGACCCCAAAGCAATAGACAGCCCCCAACATGTATTGTCGGTGAAAAGCAGATGAAAACACAAACACAGACAGAAAGACAGGTTGAGCAAACGATGGGGCCCAACTAACTAAATAGGAAAGGACAGAAAAGATGCTGGCTGCAATCTGCAAAAATGCTACCAAAAATAATGTCCAACACGTCTGATAGAAAAAGGCCCTGAAGTCACTAGACTTCAAAATCACTATATCAGCACTCAGGTATATTCTGAAGACTGAGCAAAAGATCAACTTGACCAGAGACAAAAATGGAGCTCAGCCTGTCCCAACAAGGGCAGGCAGAACACAAACACTAAGTAAACAGACAAAATCTCATGGAAAAATAAGAGAGCAAAAACTTAGCTTTCAGTAGACAGGCACTGAACTGGTTGCAAGAGCTCAGAGCAGAAAGGATCACCAGAAACCCTGCAGGGCGTCAGCTGCCTTATATCCACTCAGTGATTCCGGGTGTCCAATCAGGCTCCGCCTGTTCAGATGACAGGTTCATCCCATCCCAATCAATTTCACTACCTCTCTTCACCAGCAGAGGGAGTTCATCAGACATCAACAGTGAAGGGGAAAATGAACTCACGACAGTACCTCCCCCTTGAGGAAGGGTCACCGAACCCTCATCCACGCCACCAGGGCAATCAGGATGGGCCCGATGAAAAGCACGAACCAATCTTTTGGCATGAATATCGGATGCAGGGACCCAAGAATTATACTCCTGGCCATAACCCTTCCATTTAACCAAATACTGGAGTCTCCGTCTAGCCAGGCGAGAATCCAGTATCTTCTCAACCTCATATTCCACATTACCTTCCACCAATACAGGGTCAGGAGGTGCCACCACAGGAACTACTGGCTCAACAAACCTCTTTAACAGAGACTTACGTTATGGATCTTAAATGTAACAGGAAGAGCCAATCGAAAAGAGACAGGATTAAGAATCTCCAAAATATTGTAAGGTCCGATAAATCTAGGTTTAAACTTTGGAGAAGCTACCTTCATAGAGATATTCTTTGATGACAACCAAACCATATCACCCACCTTAAACTGGGGACCAATGGTCCTATGACGGTTGGAAAACCGCTGGGCCTTTTCCTGGGAGAGAGACAACCTATCCACCACTTTCCCAGATCTGGTGCATTCTCTCCACCACAGTGTCAACACCTGGGCAGGCAGAAGACTCCACCTGCCCTGAAGAGAATCGAGGATGAAACCCAAAGTTACAAAAAAAAGGTGACATCAAAGTGGCAGAACTATTATTTAAAGCAATTTCGGCCAAGGGCAAAAATGAAACCCAATCATCCTTATCAGCAGAAATAAAACATCTCAAATACGACTCCAAAGTCTGGTTTGTTCTCTCCGTCTGCCCATTGGTCTGAGGGTGAAACGCAGAGAAGAAGGACAACTGAATTCCCAGCTTGGAACAGAAAGTCCTCAAAAATCTAGAAATAAACTGAACTCCTCTGTCAGATACAATGTTCTCAGGAATCCCGTGCAAGCGAACCACCTGTTGCAAAAACAAGGGCACCAACTCTGAGGAAGATGGCAACTTAGGGAGTGGTCCAAGATGGACCATCTTAGAGAATCTATCACAAATCACCCAAATAACAGTCATTCTCTGAGAGACAGGCATATCAGAGATAAAATCCATTGAAATATGGGTCCATGGCGAGAACAAGGTTTAGACCGGGAGCAAGTCCCACAGGACTGCACAAAACTGCTGACATCACGAGACAAGGCGGGCCACCAAAAAGACCGACTCACCAAATCTCTAGTACCAAAAATACTTGGATGACCAGCCAATGCAGAGCAATGAACTTCAGACATCACTCTCTTCCTCCACTGATCAGGAACATACAATTTTCCAATGGGACAACGCTCAGGTTTGTCCTCCTGAAACTCTTCCAGAACACGTGTCAAATCGGGCGAGATGGCAGAAAGAACTACCCCCTCACCTAAGATGGTAGCAGGCTTGGTCACAACAGGAGAATCAGTAAAGAAACTCCTAGAGAGGGCGTCTGCCTTAACATTCTTAGTGCCCGGAAGAAAAGAGACCACAAAATCAAAACGTGTGAAAAACAAGGCCCACCTAGCCTGTCTAGGATTCAAGCGTTTGGCCGACTCCAGGTAAATCAAATTCTTGTGGTCAGTAAGGACCACGACTTGATGTTTAGCTCCCTCCAACCAATGTCTCCACTCCTCAAATGCCCATTTCATGGCTAACAGTTCCCGATTCCCCACATCATAGTTACGTTCAGATGGGGAGAACTTTCGGGAAAAGAAAGCACAGGGATTCATTTTAGATGTTACCGGATCTTTTTGGGACAAAACAGCTCCTGCACCAATCTCAGAAGCGTCCACCTCTACCTGAAACGGGAGTGAGACATTAGGTTGCCGCAAAACCGGAGCAGAAGTGAACCTTCGCTTCAGCTCCTGAAAGGAAGAAACAGCCTCCGGAGACCAATTCAGCACATCAGCACCTTTCTTAGTCAAATCAGTCAATGGTTTGGCAATACCAGAAAAATTAGCTATAAATTTACGATAAAAATTAGCAAAACCCAAAAACTTCTGGAGGGCCTTCAAAGAAGTGGGCTGAACCCAATCATAAATGGCCTGTACCTTGGCCGGGTCCATTTCAATAGTTGACGGAGACAAAATAAATCCCAAAAATGAAATCCTCTGTACCCCAAAAAGGCATTTCGATCCCTTGACATACAGGGAATTCTCCCTCAAAATCCGGAACACAGTCCGAACATGTTCCACATGAGAGTCCCAATCCTTTGAAAAGATCAAAATATCATCCAGATAGATGATCAAAAATTTATCCACAAAGTCTTGGAAAATATCATTCATGAAGCACTGGAAGACAGAAGGGGCATTAGAGAGCCCAAAAGGCATCACCAGGTACTCAAAATGTCCCTCCGGAGTCTTAAACCCCGTCTTCCATTCATCCCCATGCTTAATGCAAATAAGATTATACGCCCCCCTGAGGTCAAGCTTGGTAAACCAGCAAGCACCTTTAACTCTAGAGAATAGATCAGAAATCAGGGGTAACGGATACTGATATTTAACAGTAATTTTGTTGAGGGAACGATAGTCAATACAAGGCCTTAATGAACCATCCTTCTTGGCCACGAAAAAAACCCAGCACCTAAGGGTGAAGAGGATGGTCTAATATGACCCTTCTCCAATGACTCCTTAATACAGGATTGCATAGCCTCGTGCTCGGGTACAGATAAATTGAAAAGTCGACCCTTGGGAAACTTACACCCAGGGCTCAGCTCAATTGCACAGTCATAACTCCTATGTGGAGGCAAAGACGCAGACTCATTCTCACTATATACATCATAAAAATCAGCCAAATAGTCAGGAACATCATGCGTCTGTGGAGAGGTGGAGAAAACAGGAGTGTCACTAAGGGCACACCGACAACCCCAACTCACCACAGACACAGATTTCCAATCCAAAACTGGATTATGGATTTGCAACCAGGGAAACCCCAGAACAATGGTATCATGCACATTATGCAACACCAAAAATCTGCAATTTTCTTGATGGTCTGGGGCGACCTGCATTACCACCTGGGTCCAAAACTGAGGTTTATTCTACGCCAAAGGAGTAGCATCAATACCCCCTCAAAGGGATAGGCGTCCGCAGAGGTGTCATAGGAAATCCACAACGTTTAGCAAAATCCAAGTCCATCAGGTTCAGAGCTGCTCCCGAATTCACGAAAGCCTTAGCGGAAAATGTGGACAGGGAGCAGATCAGAGTAATTGCCTGAAGAAACTTAGGTTGAACACCACCCACAGCAAATGTGTGTGCAAAACTTTTCTCTCGTTTAGGGCAGAAAGAAATAATATGCGAGGCATCTCCACAGAAAAAACACAGCTTATTATGCCTTCTGAACTCCTGACGTTGCGCCCTAGACAAAACTCTATCACATTGCATAGGTTCAGACATTTGTTCAACAGGTGGCAACACCTCTCGTGCAGTTTTGTGTTCGCGCAAACGCCGATAAACCTGAATGGCTAATGACATAGAATCGTCAAGACCAGAGGGAACAGGAAATCCCACCATAGTATCTTTTACGGTTTCTGACAAACCCTTCCGAAAGAGAGCTGCCAAGGCATCATCATTCCAGGTAGTAAGGACCGCCCACTTTCGGAATTTTTGACAGTACAACTCTGCAGAATCCTGACCCTGGCTCAATGCCAACAGGGCCTTTTCAGCCTGATCAATAGCATTAGGTTCATCATACAACAGCCCTAAGGCTTGAAAAAATGCGTTCACATTAGTTAGAATAGGATCATCAGGTTTCAAAGAAAACGCCCAATCCTGAGGATCGCCGCGCAGCAAAGAGATGACAATTTTAACCTGCTGCGTGGAGCTCCCTGATGAGTTAGGCGTCAAGGCAAAAAATAATTTACAATTATTCTTAAAGTTCAAAAATTTAGACCGATCCCCAACAAACACATCAGGAGTAGGGATCTTTGGTTCAGCAACATGTGAATGAGCAAGATAGGCGGAAATTCCCCGCACTTCAGCAGCGAGCTGCTCCACACGATCAGACAATTGCTTCATCTCCATTGAGAAGAAAAGAAAAATTCCCCCTACGGCCTCAAAGACATAGAGGAAAAAATATACACACAAAAAAAACAATGACACTTTTTTTTTCTTTTTTTTTTTCTTACAATTCTTTCCTGCTATTGAGTACCCTAGAATCTGCGGTATGGCTGGTGATTCTGTTCTGAATGAGTCACCGAAGGAGGAAAAAACAAAAATACAAGCTAAGTCCAGAAAACCGGAGAGGTTGGTAGCTATCGGATTGCAGACCCCTGATCCTATTCACACAACTAACAGTAGCCGTGGGGGGTTCCTACGGTGCCCTAGACCCCTCGTCACAGCCGGAGAGCTAAATAGCCTAAAGACAGAAAGGGGAAATCTAAACTGCCCCACAGCAGACAGCAAAGTAATAGACAGCCCCCAACATGTATTATCGGTGAAAAGCAGATGAAAACACAAACACAGACAGAAAGACAGGTTGAGCAAACGATGGGGCCCAACTAACTAAATAGGAAAGGACAGAAAAGATGCTGGCTGCAATCTGCAAAAATGCCACCAAAAATAATGTCCAACACGTCTGATAGAAAAAGGCCCTGAAGTCACTAGACTTCAAAATCACTATATCAGCACTCAGGTATATTCTGAAGACTGAGCAAAAGATCAACTTGACCAGAGACAAAAATGGAGCTCAGCCTGTCCCAACAAGGGCAGGCAGAACACAAACACTAAGTAAACAGACAAAATCTCATGGAAAAATAAGAGAGCAAAAACTTAGCTTTCAGTAGACAGGCACTGAAGTGGTTGCATGAGCTCAGAGAAGAAAGGATCAACAGCAACCCTGCAGGGCGTCAGCTGCCTTATATCCACTCAGTGATTCCGGGTGTCCAATCACGCTCCGCCTGTTCAGATGACAGGTTCTTCCCATCCCAATCAATTTCACTACCTCTCTTCACCAGCAGAGGGAGTTCATCAGACATCAATGGTGAAGGGGAAAATGAACTCACAACAGGGACCCATGCCGTCGGTCCCCGCACCCAGATCGCTGTAATCGGGCAGTCAATCTGACTGACCGCTCACAGCATGACTGCGCAGGAGATGCTGAAATATCATGCCTTCCTGCCCGATCAGAGGAGAAGCTCGGCGCTGACAGTGCCAGAGCTGCTGCTGTTAGAAACTTGTGTGAAATCTAGAATCAATTTTTATCCCACTCCCAGTGGCACCCCAGTCTTCCTGTCCATTCTCCCATCTCCTCTGTTATATATATATATATATATATATATATATATATATATATATCTTACAAATCTTCTCTTCCATCCTCCCAGTGGGTGGCCATGGAACAAGGAGGTGGAATAAGATTCTGCAGGTGAACAACTTGCTACGTCGATGGTAGCAACGATTTGGATTTATGGATCACGGAGTGGATTACCTATACGATGGTCTACTTGCTAGAGATGGGGTGCACCTTACGAAGACTGGAAAACATGTATTTGGAAGTCGCCTTGCTACACTTGTAAGGAGAGCTTTAAACTAGAACAACATGGGGAGGGAAGCAAAAGGCCAGAAAAAGCCATACACCTGACAAATGCTATTGAGAACTCTGCTATTAGAAGTGGAACGGAAGAACAAACACAAAAGAATCTAAATAATAAAAATATTGGAGAAAGAGAAACCAATCACAAACTAAAATGTTTCTTTACTAATGCACAAAGCATGGGCAACAAACAAGGAGAATTGGAACTACTAACACAGGAAAAGAAATAAGATGTCATTGGAATCACTGAAACTTGGTGGGACAATACACATGATTGGAATACAAGACTAGAAGGATACAACTTATTTGCAAGAAACAGACTTGATAAACGAGGAGGAGGTGTCGCATTGTATGTTAGAAACGCGTATATCTGCACAGAGATTGAAGCTTCAGAGACTGGGAGTTCTGTGGAAACTGTTTGGGTAAGAATACAAGGACAGAACAATGGAAAGGACACCATTGTAGGCACTTACTACAGGCCGCCTGAGCAAGCTGAAGATATGGATGATCTCTTTATGCATCAAATGGCCAAGTTCTCCAAAAAATATGACATAGTTGTCATGGGAGATTACAACTATCCAGACATTTGTTGGGAATCTCTCTCAGGCAAAACTAACAGGTCAAGGAAATTCTTATCCTCTCTCGCTGACAACTTTATCTTCCAAAAGGTAGGGGAGAAAACAAGGGGAACTGCTACCTTGGATCTAATCCTTATAAACAGGGAGGAAATGGTTGAGGAGGTAAAAGTGGCTGGGACCATAGGAGGTAGCGACCATGCTATTTTAGAATTTTGGATAACTAGAGGAGGAAGACCTGTGAAGACTCAGACGTCAAGGTTAGATTTCAGAAAGGCAGATTTTATGGGATTCAGAAAGAGAATTGGAGGGATCCAATGGCTGGATATCCTTAAAGACAAAAATGTCCAGGAAGGATGGGAAATCTTGAAAAATGAAATTCTCAAAGCACAATTGTTAACAATTCCGAAAAGAGGGAAGAATAGGAAGCATTTAAGGAAGCCAGGATGGATGAACACAGAACTTAAGCACATGCTAAAAAGGAAGAAAAAAATGTTTATAAAATGGAAAGAGGGAGGCATATCTAAAGAAGAATATAATGCTGTCTGCAGAACCTGCAGGGCACAAATCAGATTAGCTAAAGCTGACAATGAATTGAGGCTTGCAAGAGATGTCAAAAGCAATAATAAAGGATTTTGGGGATATGTCAAAAGTAAAAGAAAAGTCAAAGATGCTATAGAATTTGTACAGGATGAAAATGATGAAATGGTAAGACAGGATGTTGAGAAGGCCGAACTTTTAAATTCCTATTTTGCATCTGTTTTCTCTCAGAAAGGAAATGTAACATCAACTGTTCTTCACTGTCATATTAAGGGAATAGAAGAATCCAGGATATCTATAAACAGAAAGATAGTGAGGAAACACTTAGCTAACCTAAATGAATTCAAGTCTCCAGGTCCAGATGAATTACACCCCAGAGTACTGAAGGCGACAGCAGAAGAAATTTTTGAACCCCTCTCCATAATCTTTGAAAAATCTTGGAGAACAGGAGAAGTCCCAGAAGACTGGAGAAGAGCAAATGTTGTTCCTATCTTCAAAAAGGGGAAGAAGGTGGACCCAGGCAACTATAGGCCGGTGAGTCTGACTTCTATACCAGGAAAGATGTTTGAACAAATTATTAAACAACATGTATGTCAGTACCTGGATAAGAATGAAGTGATTAAACAGAGTCAGCATGGGTTTGTAACTAATAAGTCATGTCAGACTAACTTAATTTCCTTCTATGACGGAATCACTGATTGGGTGGATCAAGGAAATGCTGTAGATATAGTATATCTTGACTTCAGCAAAGCATTTGACAAAGTATCTCATACAATCCTTTTTGAAAAAATGACTATGTATGGAATGGACAAGGCAACTGTTAGGTGGATTCATAACTGGCATAGTGATCGGACCCAAAGAGTGGTCATAAATGGCTGCACATCCAGTTGGAAGAATGTCTCAAGTGGGGTACCACAGGGCTCTGTCCTGGGCCCTGTATTGTTCAACATCTTTATCAACGATTTAGATGAAGGAATTGAGGGTAAACTGATTAAATTTGCTGATGACACAAAGCTAGGAGGGATAGCTAATACTAGAGAAGAGAGAGAGAGGATTCAAAAAGATATAAATAAACTGGAGAAGTGGGCAGCAACTAACAGAATGGTTTTTAACAGGGAAAAATGCAAAGTACTATATCTGGGCAATAAAAATGAAAAAAGCATATACAGAATGGGAGGAATAAGGCTAAGCAACAGCACATGTGAAAAAGACTTGGGTATACTAATAGATCACAGACTGAATATGAGTCAACAGTGTGATGCAGCAGCAAAAAAAGCAAATGCAATTCTAGGATGTATTAACAGAAGCATACAGTCTAGATCACGTGAAGTCATTATTGCCCTCTACTCCTCTTTGGTCAGACCTCATCTGGAATATTGTGACCAGTTTTGGGCACCACATTTCAAAAAAGATATCAACAAACTGGAGCAAGTTCAGAAAAGAGCAACCAGAATGGTGACCGGTCTGCAAACCCTGTCTTATGAGGAAAGGTTGCAGGATTTGGGATTGTTTAGTTTGCAAAAGAGAAGACTGAGAGGAGACTTAATAGCTGTCTAAAAATATCTCAAGGGCTGTCACATTGTAGAAGGATCAACTTTATTCTCATTTGCACAAGGAAAGACTAGAAGCAATGGGATGAAACTGAATGGGACGAGACACAGATTAGATATTAGAAAAAACTTTTTGACAGTTATAGTGATCAATGAGTGGATTAAGCTGCCATGAGAAGTGGTGAGTTCTCCTTCAATGGAAGTCTTCAAACAGAGGCTGGACAGACATCTGACTGGGATGATTTAGCGAATCCTGCTTTGAGCAGGGAGTTGGACCAGATGGCCCAGGAGGTCCCTTCCAACTCTACGATTCTATGATTCTATATGAGAGAAAGAGATTGAGATGGCTGCACATTTCTCTTCGGCAGATGAGGCTTACGCCATGATCTGTTCGGATACAGACAGTGCCAGTGAAATGGCCGAGCAGTTTTTGCTGATGTCGTCCTCGCCCACACTCAGATCATAGTGGTCAACTGATGTCCTGTACGACACCCCTATGTTCAAAGAGGTAATGGCCCGGTGACGATTTGAGAGCATTCTTCAATTTCTACATTTTGCAGAAAACGCAAATTGCCCCCCTTCCAATGACCCCAGCTATTTACAAAATCAGGCCTCTAATAAATTATTTTAACAATACATTTTCTCAGACATTTACCACAGAAAAAATATTTCTGTGTGGACGAGTCCCTGGTCTTTTTCAAGGGCAGGCTGCATTTCAAGCAGTACTTGCCGAATAAAAGGTCCAGATTCGTACTGAAAATATATAAGTTGCGTGAAAGCGACTCTGGCAACATACATAAATTCCGGGTCAGGGCCGGCTCCAGGTTTTCATGGGCCCCGGGCGAAAGAGTCTCAGTGGGCCCCTTTAACACATACCACGATTCCTGATGCACAGATACGGCAGAGAAATATAGGTATCGTACAATGCCAAAGATTTCACTTCTTACATTACATGAGTGATATCTATTGTAAATTCTACAATAGCTCAGAAACTAGACAGTATAGTCCTCCATACAGTATTATGGGCACCACATAGGGCTCTGTACAGAATAATGAGCCACATATACTGCTCCATACAGAATAATGGACCCCATATAATGCTCCATACAATATATGATGGGTCACACATATAATACTCCATACAGTATATAACGAGCCCAATGTATTGCTCCATATTTGATGGGCCCCATATAATGCTTCAATATATGATGGGCCACATATATGACTCCATATATAATGGGTGCACACTAGTCATCACGTCCTCTGATCTGAAACATCACAGTCAGAAGACACGGAAGTTGCTGCAGAGGAGGAACGGGGAGAGGTAAGTATTGCAAGTATCATGGCCCTGAGCAAGCGACGGGGGCTCACTTGTGGGGGCTGGCACTTGATCTTAATAGCTCGCGGGTGTCCCCGACAGCAAATGAGCCCCCCGACCTGCTCAAGCACTTGCCCAGGTGCTGATACCGTCCCTGATTACGACTATTTTTATATCTATATCTATATACACTGCTCAAAAAAATAAAGGGAACACTTAAACAACAACTTAAATAACTCCAAGTCAATCACACTTCTGTGAAATCAAACTGTCTACTTAGGAAGCAACACTGATTGACAATCAATTTCACATGCTGTTGTGCAAATGGAATAGACAACAGATGGAAATTATTGGCAATTATCAAGACACCCTCAATAAAGGAGTGATTCTGCAGGTGGGGACCACAGACCACATCTCAGTACCAATGCTTTCTGGCTGATGTTTTGGTCACTTTTGAATGTTGGTTGTGCTTTCACACTCATGGTAGCATGAGACAGACTCTAAAACCCACACAAGTGGCTCAGGGAGTACAGCTCATCCAGGATGGCTCATCAATGCGAGCTGTGGCAAGAAGGTTTGCTGAGTCTGTCAGCGTAGTGTCCAGAGGCTGGAGGGGCTACCAGGAGACAGGCCAGTACACCAGGAGACATGGAGGGGGCCGTAGGAGAGCAACAACCCAGCAGCAGGACCGCTACCTCCGCCTTTGAGCAAGGAGGAACACTGCCAGAGTCCTGCAAAATGACTCCCAGCAGGCCACAAATGTGCATGTGTCTGCAAAAACGGTTAGAAACTGACTCCATGAGGATGGTCTGAGTGCTCGACGTCCACAGATGGGGGTTGTGCTCACATCCCAACACCGTGCGGCCCTCCAAAGAAATGCCACCCCACACCATTACTGACCCACTATCAAACCGGTCATGCTGAAGGATGTTGCAGGCAGAAGATCGTTCTCCACGGCGTCTCCAGACTCTGTCACGTCTGTCACATTTGCTCTGTGAGGGTGGAGGGTGGACTTATGCAGTTTTGAAATGGCTACTTTTCTGGTTATCTACATGCTGGAGCACACTTTGAATAGACAACGAGAGGAGGTGGTGGTCCCAGAGGATGAGGTGGAAGCAGAAGATCATAATAATAATAATTTTATTTATATAGTGCCAACATATTCTGTAGCACTTTACATTTTAGAGGGGACTTCTACAGACAATAGATTTTACAGCATACCAAGAGGAATGAGGGCCCTGCTCGCAAGCTTACAATCTATGAGGAAATAGGGGAGACACGAAAGGTGGATGGTAACAATTGCTTTCATTGTTCTGACCAGACATAATGTAAGAAATCAGGTGTTCATTTAACGCTGCATGAACCAGATGTCAGTCAGAATATGTAAAAGGACAGAGGACTATTAAATTCATAAAGTGTGTGAGAACATGATGCGAGGAACCTGGTTATGAAGAAAACTTTGAATGGGCAACACAGGGATAGTTAAATAAATGTGTTCAGGCGGTAGGCCAGTCTGAAGAAATGCGTTTTAGGGCACGCTTTAAACTGTGGGTATTGGAGATTAATCAATTCTCTAGGTAGTGCATTCCAAAGAATTGGTGCAGTACGTTAGAAGTCTTGGAGAGGTTCTGATTATTGAGGATGTTAACTTCACATCATTAACAGAATGGAGGGCACAGGTAGGGTGGTAGACTGAGAAGAGGGAGGAGATGTAGTGTGGTGCTGAACCGTGGAGTGCTTTGTGGGTGAGAGTGATAAGTTGATATTGAACTCTGGAGTGGATGGGTAACCAGTGTAATGACTGGCTCAAGGAAGAGGTATCGGTGTAACAGTTGGTGAAGTCAAGGGATAACAATATCTCTAGGATCCGGACAGTCATTACACAGGCGGGTGCCATGGAAGGGGTTCATGGTTCCATACAAACTGTTACTGAACGGGCAGCAGCCACGGGACAAATGGAGGACTATGAGGAAGAAGAGCTAATGGGCATGCAACAGTCAGGAGATGAAGTGGATAATGATCCCCTCTCTGTTGTCTCTAATTTGAGGAACGGGACGGAGGAAGCAAGCTTGAGTGTTTACTCGCCACCAACACAGCATGGATGTGGACTTGATGGAAGAACCTGACACAGGAGCGCCTTCTTGCTGTACTATCTGCATCATCATGCCCTTATATTTAGGATTAGAAGTAGTACTGACTACTGGGTTGTCATTCTGTCAGATCCACAGTACAAGAGTAAATTTTGCCAGAGGCGTTCCCCCCTTGTAAGGGATGCGCGCATGCTGGAGTATTATATAAACACGCTTGTAGACAATCTTAAGAGTGGTTTTTCCCAAGACAGCAGTGAGGTACACAGTGTGCATCGCAGTTATAGACTTCCAACCCCGGGAATGTTGAGTTGTCAAAGGAAAAATATTAGCAGCTTCAGTGTACGTGGCATAAGCAAATTCTGCGTGTCATTTCACATATTTTTTAGACCAGCTCATGCACCAGCAGAACAGAATACAGGTCTGACACAATGTAAACGACTAACAGAGAGGAAGGTGCATTAGTATCTCAAGCTCAATATCAAGGCCATCAGGTGGAATTTGGACCCATTTGCATTTTGGTATTCAAAAATGGAAGAGTGGCCTGAGCTCGCCTGTCATGCCTTGGAGGTTTTGTCATGCTTGGTAGCCAGCATTCTCTCAAAACGTGTCTTCAGTGCTGCTGGTGGTCTCCTGAGACATAAGCGCATCTGGCTGTCTCCTGAAATTGTAGACTTCCTAATTCTCATCAAGATGAACAAGTTATGGATTTCCAATGACTTTTGCATTCCAGTCGTGGACATGGCAGACTAGGCATGGTGTCATTTTTAGTGTCATGAATTGATTTTGCGCTATTGCAGTCTCTGACACGTTTATTGTGGCTTCTGTGCCTACTGTTCCTACTGCTGCTGATGTTACAAACATTTTTTTTTAAATGTGGAGACTCCAAGTTTGGTCTCCATATGGTGTGTTGCCTGTAGTGGAAGGGGTGTCACAGCACAATTATACTATTTCTACTCTGGGAAAATTGATGCCACTTTAGTGGTGTAGGACAATTATTTTTTGAAATGTGGAGACACCAAGTTTGGTCTCCATGTGGTGTGCTGCCTGTAGTGGAAGTGATGTCAGAGGCCCATTATACTGTTTCTACTCTGGGAAATATAATGCAACTTTAGTGGTGTGTGACAACAATTTTTTGAAATGTTTGTACTCCAAGTTGTGTCTTTATCTGTTGTTTATCTGTAGTGGCAGGGGCATCAGAGGGTCGTTATACTATTTCTACTCTGGGGAAATTGATGCCACTTTAGTCGTGTAGGACAATTATTTTGTGAAATGTGGAGATTCCAAGTAGCGTCTCCATCTGGTGGGTTGCCTGTAGTGGAAGTGGTGTCAGAGGCGCATTATACTATTTCTAATATGGGGAAACTGATGCCATTTTAGTGGTGTGTGAGAATATTTTTTATAAATGTGGAGACTCCAAGCTGGGTCTCCCTCTGGCGTGTTGCCTGTAGTGGAATAGTTGTCAGAAGCCCATTGTACTGGTTCTACTCTGGGGAAATTGATGCCACTTTATTCGTGTGTGACAATAATTTCTTGAATGTTTGCACTCAAAGTTGGGACTCCATCTCGTGGGTTACTTGTAGTGGAAAGGATGTCAGAGACCCATTGCTCTATTTCTATTTTGGGGAAATTGATACCACTTTATTGGTGTGTAGCAACTTTTTTTAAATGTTTGCACTACAAGTTGGAATTAGAGATGGTCTATTTCACCATGGATGGAAGACACCCCTTGTCAGAAAAGGAAAAGAGAAAACTAACAAAGGACACAGGCAGAGGCGCACATGAATGACAGTGGTTAGAGAGGTGTTAGTATTTTGATATTCAGGCTAAATATTGGTGAATAAATGTGAATTGTCAGCTCTGCTCATGGACCTTAAGGAAGAAGTTGTTCTTCATTTGTATCTGGATCCTAAGTGAAATGTAACAAATGTTTACAGATCTCTGAAGTCAACACTTACTTTCTGACCAGAATGGTTTTCTACATTTGCATAACATGAAGCTCACGGACCCCCCATTTAAAAGCTCCAATGGGGTTCTATACCAGGGACAGGAAATTATTCATTTGAGGAAAGCGTTTGCAAATATCCAATTAGAGGAGCCACCACTCCTTCTGGGCATGAAATTCCACAAAGGCTTAGAACACGGTGGAGCAGGAGTTCTTATGTAGGGTAATGAAGTAGTTTGGGTTTGGTGAGAATTTTACTAGGTGGATCCAAGGCCGGAACAAGGTATTTTAGTGCCGTAGGCAGATGAAGCCGATGGTGCCCCCCCCGATGAACTTTCAGTCCCTAAGTAAAGGAATGGGTCAGAGACTAAAGCGACAGGTCCCCTAACGCCCCTCTCCTTTCCTTCTGATGGGTTAAGTAGCAAGCTGTTAAGACTACTATCAATAGAATTGCTACCTTTTTCACTCAAAAATACCAGCAAAAGTAAAAAGAGTGATGTGATGTACTTTAGAGAAGTGGCTCAACAGGGAGTATTTTTTTTTAAGATAGGTATAGAATCATACATTGTTTAAGGACCATTAAGAGAATACAAATAGCTATATTCATCCCTGACAGCCTATATTTTAAATCTCATACCCAGTGATGGTCATGGAAACTAATATAGCTTAACTATAATGGGGGCTGTTTGGTTTCAGTTAAGATGTCCAGCATTTGGAAGATATCATAATAGAAACTAAACAGACCCTATTATAGATATAGGGATACATATGATGATTTTACTCCCATCATGGTAGTTCTGGTGCCGTATTTCTGTATTGATGGTGCTTCTGCTGATGTATTCATGTATGGATGGTGGTTCTAACAATGTATTTATGTAGTAATGAATGCTCTGGTGACTGATTCATAACCAGAACGATCATCAATATAAAACCAAAATCATCCTCACTACATAAATTGAACACCAGAGCTATCACTAGTACATAAATACGGCACCAGAACCATCATTAGTAAATAACTATGTCTTTAGAACTTCCATCAGTATATGAAAATGGCACCAGAACCACCATCAGTAGATAAATGCATCACTAGAAAGATCGTCAGTACAGGACTATGTTGTGAGTTCATTTTCCCCTTCACCGTTGATGTCTGATGAACTCCCTCTGCTGGTGAAGAGAGGTAGTGAAATTGATTGGGTTCAGAAGAACCTGTCATCTGAACAGGTGGAGCCTGATTGGACACCCGGAATCACTGAGTGGATATAAGGCAGCCGACGCCCTGCTGGGGTGCTGGTGATCCTTTCTGCTCTGAGCTCTTGCAACCAGTTTAGTCCTGTCTACTGAAAGCTAAGTTTTTGCACTCTTATTTTTCCATGAGATTTTGTCTGTTTACTTAGTGTTTGTGTTCTGCCTGTCCTTGTTGGGACAGGCTGAACTCCATTTTTGTCTCTGGTCAAGTTGATCTTTTGCTCAGTCTTCAAAATATACCTGAGTGCTGATATAGTGATTTTGAAGTCTAGTGACTTCAGGGCCTTTTTCTATCAGACGTGTTGGACATCATTTTTGGCAGAATTTTTGCGGATTACAGCCAGCATCTTTTCTGTCCTTTCCTATTTAGTTAGTTGGGCCCCATCGTTTGCTCAACCTGTCTTTCTGTCTGTGTTTGTGTTTTCATCTGCTTTTCACCGACAATACATGTTGGGGGCTGTCTATTGCTTTGGGGTCTGCTCTGGGGCAGTTTAGATTTCCCCTTTCTTTCTTTAGGCTTATTTAGTTCTCCGGCTGTGAACGAGGGGTCTAGGGCACCGTAGGAACCCCCCACGGCTACTGTTAGTTGTGGTGAATAGGATCAGGGGTCTGCAATCCGATAGCTACCAACCTCTCTGGTTTTCTGGACTTAGCTTGTATTTTTGTTTTTTCCTCCTTCGGTGACTCATTCATAACAGAATCACCAGCCATACCGCAGATTGTAGGGTACTCAATAGCAGGAAAGAATTGTAAAAAAAGAAAAAAAAAAAAGGGAAAGAAAAAAAAGTGTCAGAATTATTTTTTTGTGTGTGTATATTTTTTCCTCTATGTCTTTGAGGCCGTAGGGGGAATTTTTTCTTCTCAATGGAGATGAAGCAATTGTCTGATCGTGTGGAGCAGCTCGCTGATGAAGAGCGGGGAATTTCCGCCTATCTTGCTCATTCACATGTTGCTGAGCCAAAGATCCCTACTCCTGATGTGTTTTTTGGGGATCGGTCTAAATTTTTGAATTTTAAGAATAATTGTAAATTATTTTTTGCCTTGAAGCCTAACTCATCAGGGTGGTCCGCACAGCAAGTTAAAATTGTCATCTCCTTGCTGCGCGGCGATCCTCAGGATTGGGCGTTTTCTTTGAAACCTGATGATCCTATTCTAACTAATGTGAACGCATTTTTTCAAGCCTTGGGGCTGTTGTACGATGAACCTAATGCTATTGATCAGGCTGAAAAGGCCCTGTTGGCATTGAGCAAGGGTCAGGATTCTGCAGAGTTGTACTGTCAAAAATTCCGAAGGTGGGCGGTCCTTACTACCTGGAATGATGGTGCCTTGGCAGCTCTCTTTCGGAAGGGTTTGTCAGAAACCGTAAAAGATACTATGGTGGGATTTCCTGTTCCCTCTGGTCTTGACGATTCTATGTCATTAGCCATTCAGGTTGATCGGTGTTTGCGTGAACGCAAAACTGCACGAGAGGTGTTGCCACCTGTTGAACAAATGTCTGAACCTATGCAATGTGATAGAGTTTTGTCTAGGGCGCAACATCAGGAGTTCAGAAGGCATAAGCTGTGTTTTTTCTGTGGAGATGCCTCGCATATTATTTCTGTCTGCCCTAAACGAGAGAAACATTTTGCACACACATTTGCTGTGGGTGTGTGAGGTACTCCTGGGGTGGACCCGCTAGACAGTGGCAACGAACCTCCCGGGGGCGAGCTGACCAGGTGGACCACCCCCTATACAGGGAGTGTTTGGGGCAAGCCCGCGGGTAACTATTACCACGGCAGCTGGTACCCAGGGGATGTAAAGACAGACAGACAGGTAGACCCGACTTGGAGACACAGGACTGGCGGGCACGGCTTGGGGACACAGGACAGACGGGCACGGCTTGGAGACACAGGACAGGCGGGCACGGCTCGGAGACACAGGACAGACGGGCACGGCTTGGAGACACAGGACAGGCGGGAACAGCAGGCACGAACAGAAGGACACTGGTGCGGGAACAGAACTGGACGGGACATGACAACGGACCACCCGAGCCTAGGAGAGAGGACAATGGAAAAGGCAGATGAGCTACGGGCGAACAGGACGCAGGGGCGTACATAGAGAGCGGGCCAGAATCACTAACGAAGCGCAGTGATAATCAGGCACCGCCAGCAGGAAGAGGCGGCCTGATATAGGGGAAGTAGAAGGGCCTTCCGGGTCGTGACCTCTAGTGCAGGAGAGGAGGGCGCTTCCTCAGGAGGAGGAGGCGCGCGTGTGCCCGGGCATAGTGTGTGCGCGCGCCCGCCGAGGAGGAGGGGCGGGAGCGCGCACCCGGCGCGGTCCAGAAGACCGGACGGATGCGATCGCCGGACGGAGGAGAGGAGCCGGGAGGGACCGCGGAGAAGCCCGCGGCAGCCGGCGCCGTGGCGAGGAGGCCACCGGCGAGCGGGTAAGCTGCGGTCGGGAGGAGGCGATGGAAGGAGTGCGCAGCAGCCGCCGCGTGACAGTACCCCCCTCCTTACGCTCCCCCCTCCGCAGCCCGGAAAAAAATTTAGCCAAGATTCGAGGAGCCTGGATGTTCTCCTGGGGCTCCCAGGACCTCTCCTCGGGGCCAAAGCCCTTCCAATCAACCAAAAAAAAGGTTCTCCCCTTTTGCCTCCTCATGGCCAAAATATCTTTAACCTCAAATACATCGTCTGCGGAGACAGGCGGAGGCGAGTGAAGAGCCGTGGAATGGAAACGATTGAAGATGACTGGCTTTAGAAGAGACACATGAAAAGCATTAGGGATGCGGAGAGAGGCGGGAAGCCGTAGTTTGTAGGAGACGTCATTAATACGGGACAAGACCTCAAAGGGTCCAATATAGCGGGGACCCAGTTTATGGGAAGGGATCTTGAGGCGAATAAACTTGGAGGCCAGCCAAACTTTATCACCTGGGTGATATGGCGGGGCATCCAGGCGCCTTTTGTCTGCGTGTCTCTTAACCCTGTTACGAACCAACTCGAGAGCGGCCTTGGTCTCCTGCCAGATCCTGGAGAATTCACCGGTCAGAAGATCAGCCGCCGGTACACCCGAGGCAGGAGGAACCGGTAGAGGTACACCAGGATGTTGCCCGTAGACGACAAAGAAAGGGGACTTGCCAGAAGACTCACTGACGTGGTTATTAAAGGCAAACTCAGCCCACGGGAGTAATTCAGACCAGTCGTTCTGGTGGACATTAGAAAAATGCCGGAGGTAGTTCACCAAACTCTGATTCGTCCGTTCTGCCTGACCGTTGGACTGTGGATGGTAAGATGAGAAGTCAAGAGTGACATCCATCGATCTGCATAGGGCTCTCCAGAAGCGAGAGGTGAATTGGACTCCTCTGTCCGAAACAATATGTTGGGGCAGTCCATGAAGACGGAAGATGTGCTGAACGAAAATCTTCGCCAAGGCTGGTGCCGATGGCAAGCCGGGAAGAGGGATGAAATGTGCCATCTTAGAGAACCTATCTACCACCACTAGGACGACAGTACAGTTGGTAGACTGGGGCAGATCCGTAATAAAGTCCATGGCAATGTGTTGCCAAGGAGACGAGGGTACTGGAAGCGGGTGTAGAAGACCAGAAGGCAGCTGCCTAGGCACCTTGATCTTGGCACAGGAGAGGCAGGAGGCGACGAAATCCCGGACATCCTGGGGAAGAGTCGGCCACCAGTAGTAGCGGGACACCAGGAGAAGTGTCTTTTTAAGCCTGAGATGGCCAGCCAGCTTGGAAGCATGTCCCCAGTGTAGGATTCATCTTCGGTCCTTCTCCGGCACAAAAGTCTTGCCAGGTGGAGGTGAAAGGAGAGAAAGCGGTGCCACCGTGATGAGCCTGGATGGATCCAAGATATGCGTGGGTTCCTCTTCGACATCTGCGGAAAGAGAGGACCTGGACAAGGCGTCAGCTTTGAAGTTCTTGTTACCTGGACAAAAATGCAGATCAAAATCGAATCGACCGAAGAACAGAGACCACCTGGCCTGTCGTGGGTTGAGTCTCTGTGCAGACCGAATGTAAGCTAGATTTTTATGGTCTGTGAAGATTGTGAAGGGATGTATGGCGCCCTCCAATAAGTATCTCCACTCCTCTAGAGCTAACTTGATGGCAAGCAGTTCTCGGTCTCCGATGGAATAATTCCGCTCTGGGGTGGAGAAGGACTTGGAAAAGAAACCGCACGTAACAAGCCTACCAGAGGGAGACTTTTGAGATAAAACCGCTCCAGCTCCAGTTGCAGACGCATCCACTTCGAGGTCGAACGGTTTGTTGACCTCAGGACGATGGAGTATGGGTGCCGTGGCAAATGCTCGTTTCAGAGACAGGAAGGCTTCCTCTGCTTCAGGGGTCCAGACGTGCGGGTTGGCTCCTTTACGGATCAAAGACGAGATAGAGCCAGCCAACGAGGAAAAATGAGGGATGAACTGCCGATAGTAATTTGCGAAGCCGAGAAATCGCTGAATGGCTTTCACCCCTTGGGGACGTGGCCAGTTAAGCACGGCAGACACCTTCTCTGGATCCATACGCAAGCCAGAGTCGGAGATGATATAGCCTAGAAATGGAAGGGAAGACTGTTCAAAGGCGCATTTCTCCAATTTGGCGTACAGGCGATTCTCCCTCAATCGGAACAGTACTCGGCGGACATCTCTTCTGTGGGTGGACAGATCGGGAGAGAAGACAAGGATATCGTCAAGATACACGACCACACAGGAGTACAGAAGGTCTCGGAAAATGTCGTTCAAAAATTCCTGAAAGACTGCGGGAGCGTTGCACAACCCGAAGGGCATGACAAGATACTCGTAGTGTCCATCCCTGGTGTTGAAGGCGGTCTTCCATTCATCTCCGGAGCGAATACGGATGAGATTGTAGGCTCCACGGAGATCCAATTTAGAAAAGATTCGCGCCCCTCGTAGCCGGTCGTACAACTCGGGGATGAGAGGTAGAGGATATCTGTTCTTGATAGCAATCTCGTTAAGACCTCGATAGTCAATACAGGGGCGGAGAAACCTGTCCTTCTTGACAAAAAAGAAGCCTGCTCCAGCGGGAGAAGATGACTTCCGGATGAAGCCTCTGGCCAGATTCTCCTGTACGTATTCAGTCATGGCCTGGGACTCGAGTGGACTCAACGGATAGATTCGCCCCCGGGGTGGGGTCGAGCCGGGGACAAGCTCGATCGGGCAATCATATTGCCGGTGCGGTGGAAGAGTCTCCGCCTCCTTCTTATCAAAGACGTCCGCAAAGGCCCAGTAGGCCGATGGCAAATCCGCAGGGCCCGAGACAGGAGACGAGCATTTGAGGGGTTGTACTGGACGAAGACATCTAGTCTGGCAGAAGCGGCCCCAGCGAAGAATGTCTCCGGACCGCCAATCCAGGACAGGTTCATGCATCCTCAACCACGGAAGACCCAGGAGCAAGGTGTGGGATAGAGACGGCAGCACGAAGAAGGCTATTCTCTCACGGTGCAGGCCCCCGATCTGTAATTCCAGCTCTTCAGTGACCAGTGTAACGGTCTCGCGCAAGGGAACGCCGTCGACTGAGGCTAACTGCCGGGGAACCTCCAAGGACCTGACAGGTATCCGCAATCTCTTCACCGCCACGAGTTGGATAAAATTTCCAGCAGCCCCTGAGTCAATATAGGCTATCTCCGAAAAACGTTTGGAACCCTGGATAAACAAAACAGGAAGGGTCAAGGGTAGAGAGGTATCAAAGACACCTAGGGAGGCCTCTCTTACCTGTCCTAGGCGGAGGAGTTTCCTGGCCTCACAGGGCAGGAACGCAGGAGATGGGAGGCGCTGCCACAATAGAGACAAAGACCATGAGTGAGTCTCTCCTGGCGGCGTAGCTCCGCGGGCCTGAGTCGGTCCACTTGCATGGGTTCAAGAGCTGACGCCGAGGTGGAAGGCCGCGAGCGGGGAGGACTGCGTGTCGGAGGAGAAAAACGAGTGGGCCTTCTCTCCCTGGCGACCTCGCGGGAACGCTCCCGGAAACGCAGATCAATTCGCGTTGCCAGCGAGATGAGATCCTCCAAAGACGTGGGCGTATCCCTGCCTGCCAACTCGTCTTTGATTCGAGCCGACAAGCCACGCCAAAAAGCCCCCACTAGAGCCTCGTTGTTCCATCCAAGCTCAGAGGACAACGTACGGAACTGGATGGCGTACTGTCCCACAGAGAGAGTACCCTGGCGAAGGCAAAATAAGGACTCGGTGGCGGAGACCAGACGGCCGGGCTCATCAAAGATTTACCCAAGCCAGTGCCTCACCCTCTAAGTGGGATATCATAAAAGCCACCTTGGCCCGGTCGGAGGGATACTGCAGGGGTGCCAACTCGAAATGCAACTGGCACTGGTTAATGAACCCCCGACAGAGTTTGGGATCTCCGCTATAGCGTGGGGGTTTAGCCAACCGGGGGGAAGAATGAGGAACTGCCACCGGCGCGACAGCGGCCGCCGTCTGTAGAGCAAGTAAGCGGTTATCTACTGAGGCTATATAGTTCAAAATGTGGGCCTGGGTGTCGCGCTGCTGGGCAAGTTCTTGCTGCAAGCCAGAGATTTGGGAGGCAATCCCAGGATCGGAGGTTTGCAAAGAAGAAAGTCGGGACTCCATTGATTTGAGGAACGAAATGATCCTCGCCTGATTCTCACGAAGGAACAAAAGTTCCTTTTGGGTCGGGGTCGGGGTACCAGCGGGATCCATGGCCTGATTATTCTGTGAGGTACTCCTGGGGTGGACCCGCTAGACCGTGGCAACGAACCTCCCGGGGGCGAGCTGACCAGGTGGACCACCCCCTATACAGGGAGTGTTTGGGGCAAGCCCGCGGGTAACTATTACCACGGTAGCTGGTACCCAGGGGATGTAAAGACAGACAGACAGGTAGACCCGACTTGGAGACACAGGACTGGCGGGCACGGCTTGGAGACACAGGACAGACGGGCACGGCTTGGAGACACAGGAGAGGCGGGCACGGCTCGGAGACACAGGACAGACGGGCACGGCTTGGAGACACAGGACAGGCGGGAACAGCAGGCACGAACAGAAGGACACTGGTGCGGGAACAAAACTGGACGGGACACGACCACGGACCTCCCGAGCCTAGGAGAGAGGACAATGGAAAAGGCAGATGAGCTACGGGCGATCAGGACGCAGGGGCGTACATAGAGAGCGGGCCAGAATCACTAACGAAGCGCAGTGATAATCAGGCACCGCCAGCAGGAAGAGGCGGCCTGATATAGGGGAAGTAGAAGGGCCTTCCGGGTCGTGACCTCTAGTGCAGGAGAGGAGGGCGCGCGTCCTCAGGAGGAGGAGGCGGCGCGCGTGTGCCCGGGCATAGTGTGTGCGCGCGCCCGCCGAGGAGGAGGGGCGGGAGTGCGCACCCGGCGCGGTCCAGAAGACCGGACGGACGCGATCGCGGACGGAGGAGAGGAGCCGGGAGGGACCGCGGAGAAGCCCGCGGCTGCCGGCGCCGCGGCGAGGAGGCCACCGGCGAGCGGGTAAGCTGCGGTCGGGAGGAGGCGATGGAAGGAGTGCGCGGCAGCCGCCGCGTGACAGGGTGGTGTTCAACCTAAGTTTCTTCTGGCAATTACTCTGATCGGCTCCCTGTCCACATTTTCCGCTAAGGCTTTTGTGGATTCGGGAGCAGCTCTGAACCTGATGGACTTGGATTTTGCTAAACGTTGTGGATTTCCTATGACACCTCTGCGGACGCCTATCCCTTTGAGGGGTATTGATGCTACTCCTTTGGCGAAGAATAAACCTCAGTTTTGGACCCAGGTGGTAATGCGGGTCGCCCCAGACCATCAAGAAAATTGCAGATTTTTGGTGTTGCATAATCTGCATGATACCATTGTTTTGGGGTTTCCCTGGTTGCAAATCCATAATCCAGTTTTGGATTGGAAATCTGTGTCTGTGGTGAGTTGGGGTTGTCGGTGTGCCCTTAGTGACGCTCCTGTTTTCTCCACCTCTCCCCAGTCGCATGATGTTCCTGACTATTTGGATGATTTTTATGATGTATTTAGTGAGAATGAGTCTGCGTCTTTGCCTCCTCATAGGAGTTATGACTGTGCAATTGAGCTGAGCCCTGGGTGTAAATTTCCCAAGGGTCGACTTTTCAATTTATCTGTACCCGAGCACGAGGCTATGCGATCCTATATTAAGGAGTCGTTGGAGAAGGGTCATATTAGACCATCCTCTTCATCCTTAGGTGCTGGGTTTTTTTTCGTGGCCAAGAAGGATGGTTCATTAAGGCCTTGTATTGACTATCGTTCCCTCAACAAAATTACTGTTAAATCAGCATCCGTTAGCCCTGATTTCTGATTTATTCTCTAGAGTTAAAGGTGCTTGCTGGTTTACCAAGCTTGACCTCAGGGGGGCGTATAATCTTATTCGCATTAAGCATGGGGATGAATGGAAGATGGCGTTTAATACTCCGGAGGGACATTTTGAGTACCTGGTGATGCCTTTTGGGCTCACTAATGCCCCTTCTGTCTTCCAGTGCTTCATGAATGATATTTTCCGAGACTTAGATGATCAAAAATTTATCCACAATCTGGATGATATTTTGATCTTTTCCAAGGATTGGGACTCTCATGTGGAACATGTTCGGACTGTGTTCCGGATTTTGAGGGAGAATTCCCTGTATGTCAAGGGATCGAAATGCCTTTTTGGGGTACAGAGGATTTGTTAGGTACTCCTAGGGTGGACCCGCTAGACCGTGGCAACGAACCTCCAGGGGGCGAGCTGACCAGGTGGACCACCCCCTATACAGGGAGTGTTTGGGGTAGGCCCGCGGGTAACTATTACCACGGCAGCTGGTACCCAGGGAGTGTATAGAGGGGCCGGCCACAGGACGGGGATGCTGGCGGGAACCTCCTCCGGAGCAGGAAGACGGATGGCAGTCAGGTCAGGGACACATGCGAGACGGGGACAGCAGGCACGATCAGAGCGGTCACAGGTGCGGGAACAGGACAGGACGGAACACGACCATGGGCCTCCCGATCCTAGGAGAGAGGACAGTGGAGAAGGCAGGTGAGCTACAAACAGACAGGATGCAGGAGCGTACATAGATGAATGGGCCAGAATCACTATCAAAGCAAAAGTGATAATCAGGCGCCGCTAGCAGGGAGAAGAGGCCTGATATAGGAGTAGTATCAGAGTCTTCCGGGTTGTGACCTCTCCAGTGCAAGAGAGGAAGGCGTGCGACCTCAGGAGGAACAGGAGGCGCGCTTGAACCCGAGCACAGTGTATGCGCGCGCCCGCCGAGGAGGAGGGACAGGGGAGCGCACCCGGCGAGATCCAGAAGACCGGATGGACGTGGTCGCCGGGTGGAGGAGATGAGCCAGGAGGGATCGCGGGGAAGCCCGAGGCAGCCAAAAGCGCGGTGAGGAGGCCACCGGTGAGCGGGCAAGCTGTGGTCGGGGAGAAGGGACAGGCGGAGTGCGCGGCTGCAGTCGCGTGACAGTACCCCCCCCCTTACGCGCCCCCCCTCCGCAGACCGGAAAAAAATTTAGCCAAAATTCGAGGAGCCTGGATATTCTCCTGAGGCTCCCAGGACCTCTCCTCGGGACCAAAGCCTTTCCAATCAACTAGAAAAAAGGTTCTTCCCTTTTGCCTCCTTATGGCCAAAATATCTTTAACCTCAAACTCATCGTCTGCGGAGACAGGCTGAGGCGAGTGAGGAGCCGTGGAACGGAAGCGATTGAGGATGACTGGTTTTAGAAGGGACACATGAAAAGCATTAGGGATGCGGAGTGAGGCGGGAAGCCGTAGTTTGTAGGAGACGTCGTTAATGTGGGACAAGACCTCAAAAGGTCCAATATAGCGGGGACCCAGTTTATGGGAAGGGATCCTGAGGCGAATGAACTTGGAGGCCAGCCAAACTTTATCACCTGGGTGGTATGTCGGGACATCCAGGCACCTGTTGTCTGCGTGTTTCTTTACCCTGTCACGAACCAACTCGAGAGCGGCCTTGGTCTCCTGCCAGATCCTGGAGAAATCGCCGGACAGAAGATCAGCCGCCGGTACACACGAGGCAGGAGGAACCGGTAAAGGTACACCCGGATGTTGCCCGTAGACGACAAAGAAAAGAGATTTGCCAGAAGACTCGCTGACGTGGTTGTTAAAGGCAAACTCAGCCCATGGGAGTAATTCAGACCAGTCGTCCTGGTGGACATTAGAAAAGTGCCGGAGGTAGTTCACCAAATTCTGATTAGTCCGTTCCGCCTGACCGTTGGACTGTGGATGGTAAGATGAGGAGAAGTCAAGAGTGACATCCATCGATCTGCATAGGGCTCTCCAGAAACGAGAGGTGAATTGGACTCCTCTGTCAGAAACAATATGTTGGGGCAGTCCATGAAGGCGGAAGACATGCTGAACGAAAATTTTCGCCAAGGCTGGTGCCGATGGCAACCCGGGAAGAGAGATGAAATGTGCCATCTTAGAGAATCTATCTACCACCACTAGGACGACAGTACAGTTGGCAGACTGGGGTAGATCGGTAATAAAGTCCATGGCAATGTGTTGCCAAGGGGACAAGGGTACTGGAAGCGGGTGTAGAAGGCCAGAAGGCAGCTGCCTGGGCACCTTGATCTTGGCACAGGAGAGGCAGGAAGGACATCCCGGAGAAGGGTCGGCCACCAGTAATAGCGGGACACAAGGACAAGTGTCTTTTTAAGCCCGACATGACCAGCTAGCTTGGAAGCATGTCCCCAGTGTAGAATTCGTCTACGGTCCTTCTCCGGCACAAAAGTCTTGCCAGGTGGGGGTGAAACGAGAGAAAGAGGAGCCACCGTGATGAGCCTGGAAGGATCCAAGATATGCGTAGGTTCCTCTTCTACATCTGCGGAAAGAAAGGACTTGGACAAAGCGTCAGCTTTGAGGTTTTTATTGCCTGGATCAAAATGCAGATCAAAATCGAATCGCCTGAAGAACAGCGACCACCTGGCCTGTCGTGGATTGAATCTCTGTGCAGACCGAATGTAAGCCAGGTTTTTATGGTCTTTGAAGATTGTAAAGGGATGTACGGCACCTTCCAATAAGTACCTCCACTCCTCCAGAGCTAACTTGATGGCAAGCAGTTCTCGGTCTCCGATGGAATAATTCCGCTCTGGAGTGGAGAAGGACTTGGAAAAGAAACCGCACTTAACAAGCCTACCAGAGGGAGACTTTTGAGATAAAACTGCTCCAGCTCTGGTTGCAGACGCATCCACTTCGAGGACGAAAGGCTTGTTGGCCTCAGGACGATGGAGTACGGGTGCCGTGGCAAATGCTTGTTTCAGAGACAGGAAGGCGTCTTCCGCTTCAGGGGTCCAGACGTGCGGGTTGGCTCCTTTACGGATCAAAGAGGAGATAGAACCAGCCAATGAGGAAAAATGAGGGATGAACTGCCGGTAGTAATTTGCGAAGCCAAGAAATCGCTGAATGGCTTTCACCCCATGGGGACGTGGCCAGTTAAGCACGGCAGACACCTTCTCCGGATCCATACGCAAGCCAGAGTCGGAGATGATATAGCCTAGAAATGGAAGGGAAGACTGTTCAAAGGTGCATTTCTCCAACTTGGCGTACAGGCGATTTTCCCTCAATCGTAATAGTACTCGGCAGACATCTCTTCTGTGAGTGGACAGATCGGGAGAGAAGACGAGGATATCGTCAAGATATACGACCACACAGGAGTACAGAAGGTCTCGGAAAATGTCATTTACAAATTCCTGAAAGACTGCGGGAGCATTGCACAAACCGAAGTGCATGATGAGATACTCGTAGTGTCCATCCCTGGTGTTGAAGGCGGTCTTCCATTCATCTCCAGAGCGAATACGGATGAGATTGTAGGCTTCACGGAGATCCAGTTTAGTAAAGATTTGCGCCCCTCGTAGCCGGTCGAACAACTCGGGGATGAGAGGTAGAGGATATCTGTTCTTGATAGTAATCTCGTTAAGACCCCGATAGTCAATACAGGGGGGAAAGACCCATCCTTCTTCTTGACAAAAAAGAAGCCTGCTCCGGCTGGTGAAGATGACTTCCGGATGAAGCCTCTGGCCAAATTCTCCTGTACGTACTCAGTGATGGCCTGGGACTCGAGTGGACTCAACGGATAGATTCGCCCCCGGGGCAGGGTCGACCCGGGAACAAGCTCGATCGGGCTTATCAAAGACGTCCGCAAAGGCCCAGTAGGCCGAGGGCAGATCCGCAGGGCCCGAGGCAGGTAACGAGCTCTTGAGGGGTTGTACTGGACGGAGACATTTAGTCTGGCAGAAGCGGCCCCAGCGAAGAATATCTCCGGACCGCCAATACAGGACAGGTTCATGCATCCTCAACCACGGAAGACCCAGGAGCAAGGTGTGGGACAGTGACGGCAGCACGAAAAAGGCTATTCTCTCACGGTGCAGGACCCCAATCTGTAACTCCAGCTCCTCAGTGACCAGCGTAACGGTCTCGCGCAGGGGAACGCCGTCGACTGAAGCTAACTGCCGGGGAACCTCCAAGGACCTGACAGGTATCCGCAATCTCTTCACCGCCTCGAGTTGGATAAAATTCCCTGCAGCCCCAGAGTCGATATAGGCCACCTCAGAAAAACATTTGGAACCCTGGACAAACAAAACAGAAAGGGTCAAGGGTAGAGAGGTATCAATGACACCTAGGGAGGCCTCTCTTACCTGTCCTAGGTGGAGGCGTTTCCCGGCCTCACAGGACAGGAACGTAGAAGATGGGAGGCGCTGCCACAATAGAGACAAAGACCATGAGTGAATCTCTCCTGGCGGCGTAGCTCCGCGGGTCTGAGTCGGTCCACTTGCATGGGCTCTGGGGCTGACGCCGTGGTGGAGGGTCGCGAACGGGGAGGACTGCGTGTCGAAGGAGAAAAACGAGTGGGCCTTCTCTCCCTGGCGGCCTTGCTGGAGCGCTCCTGGAAACGCAGATCAATTCGCGTTGCCAGTGAGATGAGATCCTCCAAAGACGTAGGTGTATCCCTGCCTGCCAACTCGTCTTTAATTTGAGCCGACAAACCGCACCAAAAAGCTCCCACTAGGGCCTCGTTGTTCCACCAAAGCTCAGAGGACAACGTACGGAACTGGATGGCGTACTGCCCCACAGAGAGGGTGCCCTGGCGGAGGCAAAATAAGGACTCGGTGGCGGAGACCAGACGGCCGGGCTCATCAAAGACCTTACGAAAGGTCTCCAAGAAGGTCGCAAGCTGGGAGACTATTGGGTCATCACGCTCCCACAAGGGGTTTACCCAAGCCAGCGCCTCACCCTCTAAATGGGATACCATAAAGGCCACCTTGGCCCGGTCAGTAGGGTACTGCAGGGGCACCAACTCGAAATCCAACTGGCACTGGTTAATGAACCCCCGACAGAGTTTGGGATCACCCGCTATAACGTGGGGGTTTAGCCAACCGGGGGGAGGGATGAGGAGCTGCCACCAGTACAGGGATAGTGGCCACAGTCTGAAGAGCTAGTAAGCGGTTATCTACCGAGGCTATATAGTTCAAAATGTGGGCCTGGGTGTCGCGCTGCTTGGCAAGTTCCTGCTGCAAGCCGGAGATCTGGGAGGCAATCCAAGGATCGGAGGTTTGCAAAGAAGAAAGATGGGACTCCATTGCTTTGAGGAACGACATGATCCTCGCCTGATTCTCACAAAGTTCCTTTTGGGTCGGGGTCGGGGTACCAGCGGGATCCATGGCTTGATTATTCTGTTAGGTACTCCTGGGGTGGACCCGCTAGACCGTGGCAATGAACCTCCCGGGGGCGAACTGACCAGGTGGACCACCCCTATACAGGGAGTGTTTGGGGCAGGCCCGCGGGTAACTATTACCACGGCAGCTGGTACCCAGGGAGTGTATAGAGGGGCCGGCCACAGGACGGGGATGCTGGCGGGAACCTCCTCCGGAGCAGGAAGACGGATGGCGGTCAGATCAGGGACACATGCGAGACGGGGACAGCAGGCACGATCAGAGCGGTCACAGGTGCGGGAACAGGACAGAACGGAACACGACCATGGGCCTCCCGAACCTAGGAGAGAGGACAGTGGAGAAGGCAGGTGAGCTACAAACAGACAGGACGCAGGAGCGTACATAGATGAACGGGCCAGAATCACTATCAAAGCAAAAGTGATAATCAGGCGCCGCTAGCAGGGAGAGGCGGCCTGATATAGGAGTAGTATCAGAGACTTCCAGGTCGTGACCTCTCCAGTGCAAGAGAGGAAGGCGCGCGACCTCAGGAGGAACAGGAGGCGCTCGTGTGCCCGAGCACAGTGTGTGCGCGCGCGTGCCGAGGAGGAGGGACAGGGGCACGCACCCGGCGAGATCCAGAAGACCGGATGGACGTGATCGCCGGGTGGAGGAGAGGAGCCAGGAGGGATCGCGGGGAAGCCTGAGGCAGCCGAAAGCGCGGTGAGGAGGCCGCCGGTGAGCGGGTAAGCTGCGGTCGGGGAGAAGGGACAGGCAGAGTGCGCGGCTGCAGCCGCGTGACAGGATTTCATTTTTGGGATTTATTTTGTCTCCGTCAACTATTGAAATGGACCCGGCCAAGGTACAGGCCATTTATGATTGGGTTCAGCCCACTTCTTTGAAGGCCCTCCAGAAGTTTTTGGGTTTTGCTAATTTTTATCGTAAATTTATAGCTAATTTTTCTGGTATTGCCAAACCATTGACTGATTTGACTAAGAAAGGTGCTGATGTGCTGAATTGGTCTCCGGAGGCTGTTTCTTCCTTTCAGGAGCTGAAGTGAAGGTTCACTTCTGCTCCGGTTTTGCGGCAACCTGATGTCTCACTCCCGTTTCAGTAGAGGTGGACGCTTCTGAGATTGGTGCAGGAGCTGTTTTTTCCCAAAAAGATCCGGTAACATCTAAAATGAATCCCTGTGCTTTCTTTTCCCGAAAGTTCTCCCCATCTGAACGTAACTATGATGTGGGGAATCGGGAACTGTTAGCCATGAAATGGGCATTTGAGGAGTGGAGACATTGGTTGGAGGGAGCTAAACATCAAGTCGTGGTCCTTACTGACCACAAGAATTTGATTTACCTGGAGTCTGCCAAACGCTTGAATCCTAGACAGGCTAGGTGGGCCTTGTTTTTCACACGTTTTGATTTTGTGGTCTCTTTTCTTCCAGGCACTAAGAATGTTAAGGCAGACGCCCTCTCTAGGAGTTTCTTTGCTGATTCTCCTGTTGTGACCAAGCCTGCTACCATCTTAGGTGAGGGGATAGTTCTTTCTGCCATCTCGCCCGATTTGAGACGTGCTCTGGAGGAGTTTCAGGAGGACAAACCTGAGCGTTGTCCCATTAGAAAAATGTATGTTCCTGGCCAGTGGAGGAAGAGAGTGATGTCTGAAGTTCATTACTCTGCATTGGCTGGTCATCCAGGTATTTTTGGTACTAGAGATTTGGTGAGTCGGTCTTTTTGGTGGCCCGCCTTGTCTCGTGATGTCAGGAGTTTTGTGCAGTCCTGTGGGACTTGCTCCCGGTCTAAAACTTGTTCTCGCTCTAGTGGGTTGCTGATGCCTTTGCCGGTGCCCAGGAGGCCATGGACCCATATTTCAATGGATTTTATCTCTGATATGCCTGTCTCTCAGAGAATGACTGTTATTTGGGTGATTTGTGATAGATTCTCTAAGATGGTCCATCTTGTACCACTCCCTAAGTTGCCATCTTCCTCAGAGTTGGTGCCCTTGTTTTTGCAACAGGTGGTTCGCTTGCACGGGATTCCTGAGAACATTGTATCTGACAGAGGAGTTCAGTTTAATTCTAGATTTTGGAGGACTTTCTGTTCCAAGCTGGGAATTCAGTTGTCCTTCTCCTCTGCATTTCACCCTCAGACCAATGGTCAAACGGAGACAACCAACCAGACTATCGAGTCGTATTTGAGATGTTTTATTTCTGCTGATCAGGATGATTGGGTTACATTTTTGCCCTTGGCCGAATTTGCTTTAAATAATAGAGCTAGTTCTGCCACTTTGATGTCACCTTTTTTTTTGTAACTTTGGGTTTCATCCTCGATTCTTTTCAGGGCAGGTGGAGTCTTCTGCCTGCCCAGGTGTTGACACTGTGGTGGAGAGAATGCACCAGATCTGGGACCAAGTGGTGGATAGGTTGTCTCTCTCCCAGGAAAAGGCCCAGCGGTTTTCCAACCGTCATAGGACCATTGGTCCCCAGTTTATGGTTTGGTTGTCATCAAAGAATATCTCTATGAAGGTGGCTTCTCCAAAGATTAAACCTAGATTTATTGGACCTTACAAGATTTTGGAGATTCTTAATCCTGTCGTGCTTTTCATCGGGCCCATCCTGATCGTCCTGGTGGCGTGGATGAGGGTTCGGTGACCCCTCCTCAAGGGGGAGGTACTGTTGTGAGTTAATTTTCCCCTTCACCGTTGATGTCTGATGAACTCCCTCTGCTGGTGAAGAGAGGTAGTGAAATTGATTGGGTTGGGAAGAACCTGTCATCTGAACAGGTGGAGCCTGATTGGACACCCGGAATCACTGAGTGGATAAAAGGCAGCCGACGCCCTGCTGGGGTGCTGGTGATCCTTTCTGCTCTGAGCTCTTGCAACCAGTTTAGTCCTGTCTACTGAAAGCTAAGTTTTTGCTCTCTTGTTTTTCCATGAGATTTTGTCTGTTTGCTTAGTGTTTTGTGTTCAGCCTGCCTTTGTTGGGACGGGCTGACCTCCATTTTTGTCTCTGATCAAGTTGATCTCTTTGCTCAGACATCAGAATATACCTGAGTGCTGATATAGTTATTTTGAAGTCTAGTGACTTCAGGGCCTTTTTCTATCAGACGTGTTGGACATTACTTTTGGCAGAATTTTTGCGGATTGCAGCCAGCATCTTTTCCGTCCTTTCTGATTTAGTTAGTTGGGCACCATCATTCGTACAACCTGTCTTTCTGTCTGTGTTTTCATCTGCTTTTCACCGACAATACATGTTGGGGGCTGTCTATTGCTTTGGGGTCTGCTCTGGGGCAGTTTAGATTCCCCTTTCTTACTTTAGGCTTATTTAGTTCTCCGGCTGTGAACGAGGGGTCTAGGGCACCTTAGGAACCCCCCACAGCTACTGTTAGTTGTGGTGAATAGGATCAGGGGTCTGCAACCCGATAGCTACCAACCTCTCCGGTTTTCTGGACTTAGCTTGTATTTTTGTTTTTTCCTCCTTCGGTGACTCATTCATAACAGGACTACATCACCAGAACCACTATCAGTAAATTAATGTGTCACCAGAACCACAGCCAGTGAAGTAAGTACAACATCAGCACCATTATCTACATAATTATGGCACCAGAACTGTAAGGAAAACACAAGAGAGGAGAGATGGGGGATAAGGAGCTTACACAGCCACAACTCTCTGGCGCCCCCTTACCCTCAGGTAAGTCAGGGAACTCCACCTAGGTTAAGTAGTCGCCGGAGAGGCTTCCCTGTCATGTACTGGTTATCAGGGCACTCTGCAGTGATTGCTGTATATATTATCACCAGTCCCAGTCCGGGAATATATATATACAGTATATATAAAAACCTCCGGTCAGTCACTACCAGCATCCCCCAATAACATCAGAACAGTATGCTGCCACCAGTTCCTCATTAGATATAAGCCCAATCCGTTTAAAAGCTTATATCGGGTCAGAAACCAAACCCAGGAAGCGTATAAGTACTAACCGAACTCACAGATGTGGGAAATCGGGTTTCCAGATAAAAGAGCAGCCCAACATTAATTGATAGTTTAATTGCCGAAAGGCTCATTAGATAATACAATTATATACAGAGTAATATACAGATATTACAGCCAAAAGTACAGATAAAAGTAGGGTACAGGTATGGGGAGTGCAGTCAGCTGTATGTGTCACGTTTCTTACTACTTTTGGATAAGAGAAGCTCTGGTATCCACAGGCACCTTGTTAGCTCCTGGTCCGCCTCCACACGTGATGTGACGTGGCTTCCATGGCAGAACCAAGACAAAGGCTAAATGTGTGCAGTTAGCTTTTTAACCCCTAGCTCGCCCCTCCAATATTTGACATTGTCCCTCTGGGTTGGACTGAATTCTGCTCCCTTGAACTCTAGCTAAAATAAATCCCAATATCTAGGCTGGGTCATAACTTCCTAGCGGGAGGTTCAAATCAACGACTGCCATCTCAGTGCGTTCGTTGGGTCTGGAAAGATATTGAGAGTCCAAACTTGGGTCGGCTAAGTGGTTCTGGAGAGCCAGTCTCGATGCTTAGTATCTGGGGCAACTAGAAATATATGAGACAATGGTACTCTCATAATTCATCTCTAGGTGTCGGTGACGCTCAGTCTAGATCTTCCTTTGGTGTTGGCCACTTTGCACAAAAGATAGCAGGCGGTTCTAGCTCTTGCCGTCATTAACACGTGGCCTCTAATTCTCTGACCAAATGGTGAAGTTCTGTTCTTTTGGGGATTTGTGTACTTATCCCAAGGGTGGGGGGTCACTTCAGGAGTGGAGGAAGATCTCTGGACAATATATTGGGCCTGAATTAGTACATCCAAAATGGAGTCTCCCTCATCCCTCACTTGGGGCTGTTTGGTTTCAGTTAATATGTCCAGCATTTGGAAGACATCATAATAGAAACTAAACAGACCCTATTATAGATATAGGGATACATATGATGATTTTACTCCCATCATGTTAGTTCTGGTGCCGCATCCCTTGTGAGAATCAGGGAGGAATAGTGGATGAGGGCAGGTATATCTCGCCCAGATACCTTTCCTATGTGGCCTAGTCTGGTCAGAATCTCACCTGGTGACTAATGAATAATGGGAAGCGGATATAAAAGGAGGCCAGGTGGTGTGTTAGTAGCTCAGCCTGGGGAACACAGAGCCTGTCTGTGTGAGCGACACTTGTGAGTGAAAGCTGTGCTTACGGTAACGCTGGTTGGACTGGCTGGGAGAAGCCCTCCAGTTGGTAGTTAGTACGGACCCTGTTTAGTTAGTGCCGGACAGGCAAGGATTTGTTTTATGTTTATTTTCCTGTATGTTTTGCTTTCACCTGAAATAATCCTGACCCAGCGTCAGTTATGTCCAAAACCCGGCTGTGCACCTGAGTTTCATGCTAAACCCACGTGACCTTTGACCCCAGCAAAGGTGATCCCGGAGTGTTTTATCACACCCTGTATTGATGGTGCCTCTGGTGATATATTCATGTATGGATGGAGGTTCGTATAATGTAGTGATGAATGTTCTGGAGATTGATTCGTAACCAGAACCATCATCAATATGAAACCAAAATAATCATAAGTACATAAATTGAACACTAGAGCTTTCACTAGTACATACATACGGCACCAGAACCATCATTAGTAAATAACTATGTCACTACAGCTTCTATCAGTATATGAATATGGCACCAGAAGCACCATCAGTAGATAAATGTATCACCAGAAAGATCATCAATACAGGACTACATCACCAGAACCACTATCAGTACATTAATGCGTCACCAGAACCACAGCCAGTAAATAAATACACCAGCATCATTATCTACATAAATACGGCACCAGAATCATCACTGGTAAATAACTATGTCACTAGAGCCACTATCAGTACATGAATACAGCCCAATAGCCAGCATCAGGAGATAAAGGCATCACCAGAATCATCATCAGTACATGAATACATCACGAGAACCACAGCCAGTAAATAAATACAACATCATCATCATCAGTGTATGTGGACACCACCAAAACTATCACTAGTACATGAATACATCACCAGAACCACCATCAGTACTGTTGGGGTGATCTCGTAATGTGAGATCTTAGTGACTGCCTTCCCCTGACCTGATAAATATCAGCCGAATGCATGCATAGAAGACGGACATCAGACACAAGGTCAGGTGTGCTCCTCTCTTGGCCAGTGCTGTCACAGAACTGACTTTATTAGTATAAACAAAAGACCATGTAATAGGCAGGAAAAGGGCGTTGCTCGGCTTCCCAAGAGCCATTGTACCAGTCTGTATAAGGTCCGTGCTAAGTCTATTCCACATATGGTCTTCAGTGTATCCTCATCACATTCCAAGGATTCCAGGGCATAGTTCCAGCATATAGACACCACCTTGCCACACCACGTCTGAACTAGCTTATGTTAGATTAATAATTGATTTCATTAGCCGTTCTCTCCTTCACAGTACAGCAATAAGTTGTATTGTCAAGTCAGGCCCACATACCGTATATACTCGCGTATAAGCAGAGATTTTCAGACCATTTTTTTGGCTGAAAGTCCCCCTCTCGGCTTATACGCGAGTCATATATGTCATGGGGTCGTGGGGTGGGGCGGGGGTGTCAGATCACACTGAGCCCCTCTGGCACGGTCTCTGCAGCCCCCTGCTTGTCCCACTGTCTCAGGCTCCTTCCTTCAGCGGTCATGTGGTACTGCTCATTAAAGTCATGAATATGTGCATATTTATGACTTTAATGAGCGGTACCACGTGACCGCTGAAGGAGGGAAGGGAAACCTTCGGAGAATGGGGCTGCAGAGACCACGCCAGGAGGGGGTATGCATACGCGATATTCACCTGTCCCCATTCCAACGCTGCTCACCGCTGTCTGCCGCGTCCTCTGTTAGTGACATTCAGGCAGCAGAGGGCGTGATGACATGGTTACTGCGCGCTGTGCCCTCTGCTGCCTGAACATCACTGACGGAGGACACGGCAGACACCGGCACCTGTTCCCCAGTGAAGGAGAGGTGAGTATGTTTTTTTTATTTGCAGCAGCATATGGGGTATAATCTATGGAGCAGCATATGGGGGCATAATCTGGGGGCATAATCTATGGAGAATTTTATGTAGCAGCATATGGGGCATAATCTATGGAGCACCTTATGGGGTAGCATATGGGGGCATAACCTATGGAGCATCTTATGGGGCAGCATATGGCGGCATAATCTTTGGAGCAGCATATGGGGCCTATTCTATGGAGCAACTTATAGGGCAGCATATGGGGGCATAATCTATGGAGCATCTTATGGGGGCATAATCTATGGAGCATCTTATGGGGCCTATTCTATGGAGCATCTTATGGGGCCTATTCTATGGAGCATCTTATGGGGCCATTATTAACCTTTGTGCAGCATTATATGGGGTGTATTTTGTATGGAGCATTTTATGGGGCCATCATAAACTGTATGGATCATTATATGGGGCTCCTGATTCAATATGGATGTTCAAAAACATTTAATCTACTGATGTCTCAATTACAGTAATTTTACTTTTATTGGTATCTATGTTTATTTTTGAAATTTACCAGTAGCTGCTGCATTTTCCACCCTAGGCTTATACACGAGTCAATAAGTTTTCCCAGTTTTTTGTGGAAAGAGTAGGGGGGTCAGCTTATACACGGGTCGGCTTATACACAAGTATATACGGTGCATTTGGTATTCAATTAAATTAAATGATTATTAAGAAAAAATCAAGACAATTAATGCAGGGGTGAGAATAAATTACCAAAAAGAAGGGGCAACACAAGCAGTCTATTGCACAGATATTATGCACTTCAATGTACTATGGCTACATAGGATGTAATATGGTTGTAAAAAGAATTAATAAGCCACAAAAAATAAGAAAATTGATATACTGATATTATACATAATCATAAAGTGCAAATAGTGAAAAAATAATTCATAAAAAGCACAAATCTGTAAAGACCAATCTATATATAAAAAGTGCAATGTCCAGAAATTCATAGACAGTGGGCTTAGGCACAAGTTTGTAAAGACCAATACATATATAGAGTGCAATATGCACGAATTCATAGACAGTGGGCTTAGGCCCACAACCGCATAAATGTATATCACTAATTCAACAAATGACTAGTGTAGATAGCCATGTGGGCAGAGGTAAATATATGTCACAACAAATATCCAATTAAATAAAAATGCTCAGTGGCAGGTTCTAAATAGAGGTGCCAATGACAATTAGTCATATATGCGGCTGCAAGTAAACTGTATTGAAAAGAACATATACATGTGCCAAAAAATTGCACTCAGTCAATATCTTATGCCAATGTGCAATAGATCCCCAGGATGCGCCAGTCCCCGACGCGCGTTTCGGAGTCTGTCTTCGTCAGTTTTTTTTTCGTTGTGATATGATTTGATATCCGATTTGTCCTTATTTGTCTTATATTGTCCATTTGTGCTTTGATAAGGCTTATTATATAATTTTTAACACCATTTATAATTTTCCTTAAACATGCAACTTTGACCTTGGTATTTTGTTGAACCATATACATTTGGATCTCATGAACCAACAACTCCCAGTATGTATTAAACAATGATAAGGAGATGCTGGGAGTGGTTGTTATCAGTCATTATCAGACTGCGGACCATGCAGGAACCACAATACTGATGAAACGCAGGCATATGTAAATGTTTACATCCAGGTACCTAATAGGTGACATCTTCTCTGATTGAGTGGTTTCTTTCTTCTTATTTCCATCTTGACCAGATGCCATGATGACTTTTCACATCCACAGCTGTTCTCTGCAGACTTCTCTCTTCTCCAATCTTCTGGAGCACATCCCCACATGGTGACCTTAAAAGTCAAAGTGTTACTAGATTGCCTTCTGCACAAAGATATCTGTCCATACTATGCCCTAAATAAGCCTCCTATGGTGTATGGCCTCTACACTGTGTGCCTTACTAATCCACAACCACATTACTGTGTGCCATTATCAGCTATAACTGCTACAATGTCATTTTTTCTTCTCCAGCCAGATGGCGTCGCCGTCAGGATATGTGCACACGATGCATATTTGCTGCGGATCCGCCGCGGATTTTTCCGCGCAGAAACGCTGGAGATCCGCACTGTGATTTACAGTACAATGTAAATCAATGGGGAAAAATAATTCTGTGCAGATGGTGCAGAAAAATCAGTGCGAATTTGCTGCGGTTTTAAAAGAAGTGCATGTCACTTCTTTTCTGCGGTTTTGCTGCAGTTTTCCACTTGCTCCATTCTACAAAACCGCAGGTGGAAAACCGCAGTGGAAAACCGCACAAAAACCGCAAAAAAAGGAAGAAATCCGCAGGAAAAATGCAGGTCATTAAATCCGCGGGAGGATCCGCACCGTGTGCACATGGCCTCACCTGCACAACAGCAGCTATTGGATCTCTATACAAACCGATATCTGCTGCTGCGCAGGCTCCCCGGCGCCATTCTCAAAATGACTTTCTTTTTTTTCCCTCGCTCAAGTAAATCTGCAAAAGGCATTCAGTGCACAGTAACCATGCGATTATGATGAAGCGCATTTATCATGCAAACTGCAGGGCAGGGCAGTGAGAGATCAGTGGGGGGTCAGTAGTCTGCATTATGAATATCTCATCGGAGCACCACATACATGAACCCCGTCCTAGGGCACGAGAATCTCAATATGAAGCTGAAAATAAAGATTAAGAAACAGCCACAAGACGGCTTTCATCAACCAAGGCATCATTTTATTCAGTATAACAGCACCGACCTGACATTGTGTGTAGGTCACTATGCACAATCCTGCTGACAGGTTCCCTGTAAGTAGGTGGCTTTATATCACAAGAGTGGATTTCGTTAGGAAATGGATAAGGCAAAAATGGAGCATTACAGAACAGAAGAAATTAGTAAAGAGAGTGATAAAATATGACGGTGTGGTTTTGCTCCTCTCAGAATTTTGAAAATTGTGTGAACAATTGGAAAAAAAATGTGGAGAGCATTAACCCCTTAGCGACAGAGCCAGTTTGCAGCTTAATGACCAGGCCAATTTTTACAATTCTGACCACTGTCCCTTTATGAGGTTATAACTCTGGAACGCTTTAATGGATCCTGCTGATTCTGAGATTGTTTTTTCGTGACATATTGTACTTCATGTTAGTGGTAAAATTTCTTCGATAAGTCTTGTGTTTATTTATGAAAAAAACAGAAATATGGCAAAAAATTTTAAAATTTTGCAATTTTAAAACTTTAAATTTTTATGCCCTTAAATCAGAGAGATGTGTCACATAAATTTCTTAATAAATAACATTTCCCACATGTCTATTTACATCAGCACAATTTTGGATGCAAAATTTTTTTGTGTTAGGAAGTTATAAGGGTTAAAAGTTGACCAGCGATTTCTCATTTTTACAACAAAATTTACAAAGCCATTTTTTTTAGGGACCACATCATATTTAAAGTCATTTTGAGGGGTGTACATGACAGAAAATACCCAAAAGTGGCACCATTCTAAAAACTAGACCCCTCAAGGTGCTCAAAACCACATTCAAGAAGTTTATTAACCCTTTAAGTGCTTCACAGGAACGAAAGCAATGTGGATGGAAAAAATTAACATTTAACTTTTTTTTGGAAAAAAATTAATTCAGAACCAATTTTTTTTATTTTCACAAGTGTTAAAAGAGATAATCAACCACAAAATTTGTTGTACAATTTCTCCTGAATACGCCGATACCCCATATGTGGGGGTAAACCCCTTTTTCAGCACGCGGCAGAGCTCGCAAGGGATGGAGCACCGTTTGACTTTTTCAACGCAGAATTGGCTGGAATTAAGATCGGATGCCATGTTGCGTTCAGAGAGCCCTTAATGTGCCTAAACAGTGGAAAACTCCAACAAGTGACCCCATTTTGGAAACTAGACCCATTAAGGAACTTATCTAGATGTGTGGTGAGCACTTTGAACCTTCAAGTGCTTCACAGAAGTTTATAACGTAGAGCCGTGAAAATAAGAAATCCATTTTTTTTTCCACAAAAATGATCTTTTCGCCCCCAAATTTTTATTTTTACAAGGGTAACAGGAGAAATCATACCCCCACAGTTATTATGCGATTTGTCCTGAGTACGCTGATACCCCATATGTGGGGAGGAACCACTGTTTGGGTGCATGGGAGAGCTTGGAAGGGAAGGAGTACCATTTTGGAATGCAGACTTTGATGGAATGGTCTGCGGGCATCATGTTGCGTTTGCAGAGCCCCTGATGGGCCTAAACAGTGGAAACCCCCAACAAGTGACTCCATTTTGGAAACTAGACCCATGAAGGAGCTTAGCTAGATGTGTGGTGAGCACTTTGAACCTTCAAGTGCTTCACAGAAGTTTATAACGTAGAGCCGTGAAAATAAGAAATCCATTTTTTTTCCACAAAAATGATCTTTTCGCGCCCAAATTTTTATTTTTACAAGGGTAACAGGAGAAATCATACCCCCACAGTTATTATGCGATTTGTCCTGAGTACGCTGATACCCCATATGTGGGGAGGAACCACTGTTTGGGCGCATGGGAGAGCTCGGAAGGGAAGGAGTGCCATTTTGGAATGCAGACTTTGATGGAATGGTCTGCGGGCATCATGTTGCGTTTGCAGAGCCCCTGATGGGCCTAAACAGTGGAAACCCCCCACAAGTGACCCCATTTTGGAAATTAGACCCCCTAAGGAACTTATCTAGATGTGTGGTGAGCACTTTGAACCCCCAAGCGCGTCACAGAAGTTTATAAACGCAGAGCCGTGGAAATAAAAAGTCTTTTTTATTTCCACAAAAGTGATTTTTTAGACCCCAATTTTTAGACCCCCAAAGTTGGTAAATAGTGGAAACCCCTCAATTCTTGCTCCAACCCTAACCCCAACACACCCCTAACCCTAATCCCAACCCTAACCCTAATCCTAGTTCGCCCTAACCCTAGCCCAACCCTAGCCCTAACCCTAGCCCAACCCTAACCCTTAACCCTAGCCCAACCCTAACCCTAGCCCAACCCTAACCCTTAACCCTAGCCCAACCCTAACCCTAACCCTAGCCTAGCCCTAACCCTAGCCTAACACTAGCCTAACCCTAACCCTAGCCTAACCCTAGCCTAACCCTAACCCTAGCCTAACCCTAGCCTAACCCTAACCCTAGCCTAACCCTAACCCTAGCCTAACCCTAACCCTTATGGAAAACTGAAAAAAAATTTTTTTTTTTTATTTCATTGTGTGCGCCTATATAAGGGGGTGATAAACGGGGGGGTTATGTACTACTATTTTTATTATTTTGATCACTATGATCGTTTATCATAGTGATCAAAATAATGAATGGAATCTGCCAGCCGGAGCCAGCAGATTCCCGGCGGGCGCACTGCGCATGCGCCCGCCATTTTCAAGATGGCGGCGCCCATCGGATGACGCCGGCGGGCGCGGGACCACCGGGAGGGGACGGAGGACAAGGGAGAGGTATCGGGAGTGGACCGGGGGGATCGGGGACCCTATTTCTCTATCCTCTGATGTGCGATCACATCAGAGGAAAGAGAAATTAAATGTAAAATTGCGGCTTTTTTTTTTTTTTGCGGTCGCCGTTATAGGGTTAATAACGGCGATCGCAAAAGCGGGGGTCGGTAAAAACCGACCGATTCATGTTCTCTGGGGTCTCGGCTACCTCTGGCAGCCGAGACCCCGGAGAAAATCCGACACTGGGGGGCGCTATTCACTTAAATCACAGCGCCGTGAATTAACGGCGCTGTGGTTTAAGTACCCTTAATTACCGCCGTTAAAAGGCGTATCGGCGGTCGTTAAGGGGTTAAACCTCGGGGGAGAGATAATCAACAGCTTAAACATCAGTGAGTTTTTTATTTTTAAATATTTGCTTATGTTGGGTTTTTTCATTATTATTTTTTTCTGAACAATTAGAAAAAGGTTGTGAGTGAAGGAATTAGGCCGGGGTCTCACTCGCGAGTGCAATGCAAGAAAAGTGTGCGAGTCTCTCGCCTCAATCCCCGGCACTGCCACCGGTGGCTCGGAGCAGAGCGTTCAACTGCAAAGAAATACATGCAGCCGCACACTCCGGTCCCGAGTGCCAGCGGTAGTGCCAAGTATTGAGGCCAGAGACTCTCGTGAGTGTCTCGCATTGCACTCACAAGTGTGACCCGGCCTTAGGAAGATTGTTGTTTTTATCTGATTTCCTCTTTTTGTATCTCTACAGTATGTTTTGTACAATAAAGTTGTAAAATTCAAAAAATGAGCAAACAATTGCAGGGTTCTAATGATGTCACAATGGGCTGGAGGCTATAGAATGCCCCGTCACCCAGGGTTCCGTTGAGGGTTTTAGTAGGCGTTTGTGGAGAGAGGAGTGTTGTGAGCGACTTGTGCAAATATGATGCCAAGAAAGCGATTTAAGAGTATTATAGTTCTCTGTGATGCCGAGGACAGCAGCGATGATGACGATTTACATCAGGTGAGCATCATTTTATATTCTTAAATAAATAAAAAATATTTGGGATAAAAGTTCAAGAAAAGATGGTGGGACAGAAAATAGCGCTCCAAGTAGATGAGGCGATAACTCGGATCATGATTGCAGAGTGAAGACTGCGTCACTTGTAATATTTGTGACAATATGTCCATGTACTGGATACATAACATTGCATGAAGACACATAAATGTCACCACCGCCCCTATCCATAGCCTAACCATAAGTGTCCCATACCCCCGCTATACTCTGTACGTGGAATAAGCACAGTGGAGACCACACTCATATCGCTGCCCACCTGTAATCAGTGGAATATGGGGTAAGATTATAGATTGGAGATGTTCATGGTTATAGATTCTATCTGACATGTTTGCCATTTTTTCAGTCTCATCGAAGAAAGAGGCCAATACCGAGGTCTCCAGGCCAAGATAACACCACTGGCTTCAATTCGGGCCCGACTCCGAGTTTACCAGGTACTGTAACCCTAATCTAGTGAAGTCTCTGAGGTATTAATAAGCCATTGTAGTCACCGGGTGCAGATCACGTGCACATTGTGGTCAGGGCTTGGATTTATCGTTATTATTCGTCTATGGTAGAGTTTATAGCAAACATTTCTGTTCAGCATTTGGTCAGGAATATTCATGCAGGCGTTATAAAGTCAGGCAGAAATGGGATTTGGGGATTGCTTCTCATGGTGGCCATGTACAGGGCAGATTACTGTAGCTGAAGGTGATTGTTTTGCCCCATGTACCTATAGGGAAACACTGGATAATTTATTAGGATTTATTTCTTTTGATATTGAGCCTCGGTCGTTGCTATTACAATATTCTAATAAGAGAGTTATATTGTGTTTCCCCCACAGATCTGAGTTTACCACCAACAGATCATGGTCCGGACAGTACCACCTGGTAAGACACGTTTCCTCCATTACTAAGTACAAGATGGGGATTAATGATTAATGATGGCTCATTACCTGTTACATTTATTCCACAGCTCCGATGACATCATTATTGATGATGATGATGACGATTCCAATAGAGCAGCAACTTCCATGTATAATAGTAAGTTATCATTTCTAGACACAATCCAGGTTTATGTTATTGTAGAGGTAACAATTACCTTTCTGTACTGTCACAGGTCAGTTTCCAAATCTAACAATTACAAGGGCGCTGATCAGGAGTTGGAACAGTGAGCCACCTGGGAAATGTGCTGTAAATGCCAGTGTCAGAGAATGACAGCAGCATTTAACAGGTTAACAGAAGCAGGCAGAGCTCCAATCCACTCTTGGCTGTCAGAGGCAGATGATGGTTGAATGACACAACCATCATCTGCCATGAAAGAGGTGGGCTCAACTCCTTAGCCCTCTCCATTCATTCTCTACTGATGAGGGCCGTACATGGTTGCTAAGGGGTTAAATTACAGATACCTTACAGAGGTAATCCTATTTTACGCATGCTTGATTGGTGTGGATCCTGTGTCTCGGATATTTCCATATTGGGAGAGCAAGTCACCGCCATGTTGACTTATGGCCATTGTTATCCTTAGAGAATTTATTACAGATGTGCAGTACATTTACTTGTGTCTTTTTGGAAACCCAATAGACATCAATGGAGAAATCCCTGCACCAAGGAATCCCACATCTCCATTAAAACCATGGAGGCTACCATGAATCAGCAAATGAGGTGAAAATGGACCCCTACCATTTGAGGGTCCACCCTCCGGCCATTGAGGACATGTTCACTTCTGATCTTGTACTGAGCACATACAACATTACTAAGGATATATTACCTGAGTAACAGGTGGGATAGACATCTGAGAAAGTTTATGGACCCTGATGTTGCTGAACCCCATTATAATTTCAGATCCTGATCTGAAGGGAAGATCCTGTGGATTTCTGGTGGTCTGGTCAGCTATGTGTTCTGCTCTGGTCGGATCCCATATTCATAGTCTTATTAGTCCTCTACACTGTATATTTATAGACCCCTCTCTAGTACGGGCTGCATACTAACACGTCTGATTTGAGCCTTATAAAAAGTATTTTCACTCTTCCATATTTCTGTACAGATCATTTACCATCTGACAGTGAGGAGAGCTCTGCTACAGAGGAGAGGTAAGTTAGATCCATCTACCTCTATATAAAGCCATGAACTAGGCGAGATGTTTCCTGTGGATTTATATATGATTCTTATCTTTGCCAGGACACCACGATGTAACATCCCCGGCTGTTTCCTGGAAGAAATTATTTCTCCTACTTCCATCTATGTTACCCACTTCCAGGAAAATAAGGAGGAGCTGGTGGAGCGACTGTACAACTTGTACAACCGGACAGTCTTCGATAATAAGGTATCACATCTTGTCATGGGTTTCTGGGTGATACATGACTTCTCTATTATCTCCCCCTTTAAACAATCAATTCCAAGAAAAATGGCTCTAACTTTCTAAAAAAAGGCAGATTCCTAACCCCATTGTCATGTTTCTGTAATATAGTTATTGAATATCTCAGGTAAATCTCACTTAGTTTGGTGAATGCCGTCATCCTCTTCCCATCTGTGGGACGAGAGGAAACCTTAGATGATCCACCATGCAGAGACAAAAAGATTAGCATTTTTTGGCTTGACGTTCAAAGGATTTTTACATTTATTTATAAGAAACATTTAGTTGATATTTGGACATTTTAGAATAAGGTTATTTTTATTTTTGTTCTCACATCTTGGACTTCTCGGTAGACCCCGCGCCCCATACAAGTAGACCAGTGCTGTAAATGACATATGAGAGTTGGGGACTTTGTAAGATTGGGGGTCAAAGAGTTTACAGATGTAATGGAATTTGTTTTCTTTATTTTAGCTCCCTTTGAAAATGGACATTTTGTGGAGCAAGAGGCTGACAGCATCCGCCGGCCAATGCTGGAATAAGCTGCAGGACAACCTCCGTTTCTCATATATTGAGCTTTCTGAAAAAGTCTGCGATTCTGCCGGTAGGTTTCACATCACATCCATCCTACAGCTTCATAAGACAACCTGCATACAGGGCAAAAAAACTGCTACTTGTTATGCAGAACATCTTAGAAACTCATTATACATACTGTCATAAGAAAAACTAAGTACACCCTCTTTGAATTCTAGTATTTTACATATCAGGAGAAAATAAAAAAAGTATCATCTCCATAGAAAGTCCTAAAAGTAGGGAAATACAATCTCAGAAAACAACGAGAAAAAAATATATTGCATCATTATTTATTTAGCAAAAAGTAGGCCAAAAGGCAACAACGGTGTGTGATAAAGTACACCGTCGATGCAACTTCAAGTTATTGCTGCTAAAGATGATTCTAAAAGCTATTGATTGATGGGGTGTACTTATTTTTCACTCTCTGCTTCTGCATTTTGAAGTAGGTTTCGGTAAATAAATAACGGCATGGTTGACTTGTCACGTGTTGTTCATCTCATGATGTATTTTGTATTTTGTCCTGCTATGTAAAACCAAATAGTTCAATCAGGGTGTACTCAGACTTTGTCATAACTGTATAACCTCTTGTTTTAGAGCGAGTACGATCCACACTTGCGCATGAGATGTGCCATGCCGCCACTTGGATAATCAACGGTGAACGCAAAGACCACCATGGCTTGATATGGCAGGCTTTCACAAGAAGGGTAAACCTTATCCATCCCGAGCTGCCAAAAGTGACGGAATATCACAATTATACCATCAACTACACCTACAAGTACAAATGCCACCGGTGTGATAAAGAGTAAGTGGATTTTATGACCCATCTCCTCCGGACACACAATCACTGCGGAGAGACGTCCGTGCGGTTCTGTTGGTGGAATGCTTTCATACTTTACTACTATCAGAGCGGACTGACGTCTGGGGGGCGGTAGGGTTTAGGATGCTACGTGTTATATTTTCTGTGCTGGGCCAGTTCTTAATATATCGATTTCAATTTGTTCTTTTGAATATAATCCATGGTGTTAATGAACGTTCATTCCAATCCATTAACCAATATTCCTCTTATCTTTGCAGAATTGGGCGATTTAGACCAATAGCTGGCAATAAACGTAAATGCCGCCGGTGCGGAGGACGAATGCGACAACTACCCAGCAGCTAAACATGTAACTATTCTTCAGAATATTTAGTCTCTAATTTGATTTCTTTAAAATGTAAAGTTGAGACACTTTTATATATTTTCCCCTGAGTAGCGAGACAATGAATATCTGTGTTCATCACCAGCAATTAGCGGTAAAGATCCAGAATCCGTCCTCATAGGTTCCAGATAAGCCCCGGTTACATTTCCCATAACTTGCTGGCTATGGAATGATTGACCATTCCCAGCAATTATCTACAATGCTCTGGAAAACCTTCTATGAGTTTACGCTTTGTTGGATGTAATTATTTTCTTTCTATTTTCAGGTTCATTATTGGAACAGTGAGATTCCTCTAAATATTGTCATCTCATCCACCTGTGATGGAGGTAAGAACGAATCTTCCAGTATTGTCAGCAATCAATAATAAAAGTGAATTTTACAATATTGAGAATCTGGAGTCTCTAATTTAGTCTTTTATTGAGTTTTATCATTTAAAGATTAAATACTTTTATATATTTTGCCTTTTTCCACCACCGTGTAGGGAGACAATCAGTTTACGTCTTCATCACAAGCAGCGAACAGCAAACATTCAGAATCCACCTCTTCTGATGGACACAAAGCTTCTGACGGGCGTTTTCCAGGTAAATATTTCGGTGCTTTTCCTCCAATCATTCTTGTTTTCAAGAAGTGCAACAGCGAGGACAGTGTAAGCAAGGTGTCATAACAGAAGAAATGCAATATCGGTTTTATTACTGCATTTATTTCTTCTAATTATTATTTTTTCTTGCTGCACAATTTTTAAATTCTGTCTGAGAAAGGAAGGAAATGATGAAAGTTATCAGCCTACTGCTGCGGAGGAATCTCCAACACCCAGTCTGACGGGCGAGATGAGTCCCTCTGACATGGCATGCCGTATAGATCTATTGTGAGTGCTCTCACCATAGCCGTATGGCTCATGTCACATTTACCTCACATTACACTGTTATTGGCAGCTTCCTATTTCCAATCTCCACATTGGCCTTCTTTGTAGACAATATATAATGCAATATTTCAGGTCTATTTCACCTTCAGCTGATGACCAGGAATACAATGCTGAAGTTCCTTCTCGGAGTTTGATTCTTTTGATCACCAGTACCTTTTGTCAAGTTTTTTATAAACATCTTTTAATTGTTTTCAGGTTAATGAGAAAGGCGACTTATCGCTTCTACACAGGCATGACACATCTTGGAAGAAAACGGTGAATTCCGGCCCCGACCTGCGCTGAGAACAGTTTCCAAGACCTGGAGAATCTCTACAAGTGCTTTATAATCAGAGCTGCCCAGCAATGGATATGGCGCTGGACATTTGAACTTCAATAGTCATCAGTTGCTTTTTTTTTCTAATTTTTCTGAGTTAGATATAAATACCATTAAAAAATGAATATATTAATTCTTTCCAGTTTGGGATTTTTGTTCTGCAAAACGATGGCTGTTGATAAACATATTACAATCAATGTTGTCTACTTGTGATATTCAGCCATAATCCGCCTCGCACAATCGAGAGGAGCAGAGCTTTGTCTGCTGCTGTTAAACTGTTAAATGCAGCTGTCAATCTGTGAGAGTTGCATTTCACCCCTTAACGTCTAATGACGGACACAGTCCATCATGGCTGGGTGTCAGTTTCCGCACCAGGACGGACAGTGTCCATCATGCATGTAAAGTGTCACTAAAACTTGCAGACACCCAGTGATAGTTCACCGCCGGCAGATGTGTATGACAGCTGAGAGGCACGGAAAGAGGTGCAGACACCACTAGCGTAGTTACGAGGGGGGCAGAGGGTGTTGTTGCCTCGGGCCCCTTGCTTTGAGGGGGCCCACCCAGAGCTACTGCCACTGAGTATACCACCTGAGTTGTAATCAGGGTTACCGGTTAGGGGCCCACTCAGATTTCCCCCCCCCCCGAGCTGAACCCCTAGCTACGCCTCTGGCAGGGACCCATGCTGTCAGTCCCCGCACCCAGATCGCTGTAATCGGGCAGTCAATCTGACTGACCGCTCACAGCATGACTGCGCAGGAGATGCTGAAATATCAGCCCTTCCTGCCCGATCAGAGGAGAAGCTCGGTGCTGACAGTTACTGAAAGGGCAGCAGCCACGGGACAAATGGAGGAGTACGAGGAAGAAGAGTTAATGGGCATGCAACAGTCAGGAGATGAAGTGGATAATGATCCTCTCTCGGTTGTCTGTAATTTGGGGAAGGGGACTGAGGAAGCAAGCTTGAGTGTTAACTCGCCACCCACACAGCATGGATATGGACCTCATGGAAGAACCTGACACAGGAGCGCCTTCTTGCTGTACTATCTGCATCATCATGCCCTTATATTTAGGATTAGAAGTAGCACTGACTACTGGGTTGTCATTCTGTCAGATCCACAGTACAAGAGTAAATTTTGCCAGAGGCGTTCCCCCCTTGTAAGGGATGCGCGCATGCTGGAGTATTATATAAATACGCTTGTAGACAATCTTAAGAGTGGTTTTTCCCAAGACAGCAGTGAGGTACACAGTGTGCATCGCAGTTATAGACTTCCAACCCCGGGAATGTTGAGTTGTCAAATAGGAAACAAAATAAAACAAAAGACAAGAAAACAGCTAATTACAAAAAGTACACACCTACTCCAGAAAAGGGGCAAAACTTAAATTTTCGTTCAACCCATGAGGATGCACAGTTTTAAGTGTCCAGATCGATCTGGACTCGAGGCACGCCAATCTGGAGGACATTTTTTGCCCCTTTTCTGGAGTAGGTGTGTACTTTTTGTAATTAGCTGTTTTCTTGTCTTTTGTTTTTAACCTTCCTTTTGTTTTATCTTTTTTAGTATATACAGTGCTTAATATTGTGGATTCCGAAAGGTTTTTGTGGATACATGATGAAGTGGACCATATTCCATCATTTGGATCTTCACATTGAATAACGCCATGTGACGAATTTTACACTATGGACAATGGATGGGTGTTATGAGTTGGGGTTGTTATTATATGAATCCTACCGCTCATACGTCTTGGTATATTGTAGATATACCGTGAGACATGATGTTTACTAAAGTGTATTTCAACTCTATCTGGGCAATCTAATGTTCTGTATATACAGTTATACTTATATATCCATACTTATGATGGCATAAATTTTTATGTTATATTTTCTATGATTGCTCCAGGTATACCTTTGGTATTTGGATGTATATTAGGGTTATATGTGCGGGTTTGGCTTTGAGGGCATCTCTTATTTCTATTTAGCAATAACACTGGTGCTGCGGGCAAAAAATAGGAAGAGGTTATTTATTTTTATATATTTTTTATATATATATGGTTACATCAATATGCTCATTATATTTGGCTTTTGCTATTTATTTACCTTTTCCATTGCATGCAGCACCAGTGTTTTATGTATTATCTATTATTTTTTACTATTCTTGATAATATACTGGCGATCTCATCCCTCAGACCGGCTATTGCTGCCTTTTGGATATGCTGGATCTTTTGCCCCTAACTAATATGGCGCCTATCCATACATGTTTGTTATGCGCATGCCCAATCTACATTGTGTGACTTGTTGGTCCCTCCTCCCGGCCGGCGCATGGCGGCTTTGGGCGTCCGGTCATGTGGGGCCCCACGTCATCCGGACGTCACGGCTGTCCATCTACCGAGCGTGGGGGCGGGTCCACGGTTACCCGGGTAGCGCTGAATGACTTCCGTCCAATACATGGACTGGCCCTTCCGGTCTCTGCACTATAAGAAGCACTGAGGTTCATTGTCTTATAGCGCCCCCTGACGAAGACTCCCGAAACGCGCGTCGGGGCGGGTACCTGGTCCTTTCACTTGTCGCTGTGCACGGGCACTTGAACTGGTAATGTAGGACAGATTTATATTTCCTTGTCATGACCCTGTGTAATCCACTTTGAGGTTATTATTGTTATATATAGTGGGCCATCTTCCCACACTACTCTTTGTGTGTTATGACCGTGTGCCATATTACATGATGATATCACTGCTACACTGAGTGGGGTTTGTTCCCACTTCACACTTTGAGTGGTTGTTATAACATCTCTGTGTTTCTTCCTTTTGTCCTTCCCATTTGGGTTATGCTTGATTGACATGTGAGGACTTCTGGTACCTTTTTTATGACAAGTTACCAACTGTTGCAATTTTTAATGGTATAGTCCCTTGCCCTGTATCCTAAATAAAGCAATTTTATTTATTGACCTGTTTGTTGTCAGGAAGTTTGTTCCTTTCTTCCTTCCCCTTGTAACTTTCATCAAGAAGATCAAGTCATGGATTTCCAATGACTTTTGCATTCCAGTCGCAGACATGGCAGACTAGGCATGGTGTCATTTTTAGTGTCATGCATTGATTTTGCTCTATTGCAGTCTGTGACACGTTTATTGTGGCTTCTGTGCCTACTGTTCCTACTGCTGCAGATGTTACAAACATTTTTTTTAAATGTGGAGACTCCAAGTTTGGTCTCCATATGGTGTGTTGCCTGTAGTGGAAGGGGTGTCACAGCACAATTATACTATTTCCACTCTGGGGAAATTGATGCCACTTTAGTGGTGTGTGACAATAATTTTTTGAAATGTGGAGATTCCAAGTTGGGACTCCATCTGGTGGGTTGCCTGTAGTGGAAGTGGTGTCAGAGGCCCATTATACTGTTTCTACTCTGGAAAATATAATGTAACTTTAGTGGTGTGTGACAACAATTTTTTGAAATGTTTGTACTCCAAGTTGGGTCTTTATCTGTTGGGTTGACTGTAGTGGCAGGGGCATCAGAGGGTCGTTATACTATTTCTACTCTGGGGAAATTGATGCCACTTTAGTCGTGTAGGACAATTATTTTGTGAAATGTGGAGATTCCAAGTAACGTCTCCATCTGGTGGGTTGCCTGTAGTGGAAGTGGTGTCAGAGGCGCATTATACTATTTCTAATATGGGGAAACTGATGCCATTTTAGTGGTGTGTGAGAATATTTTTTATAAATGTGGAGACTCCAAGCTGGGTCTCCCTCTGGTGTGTTGCCTGTAGTGGAATAGTTGTCAGAAGCCCATTGTACTGGTTCTACTCTGGGGAAATTGATGCCACTTTATTCGTGTGTGACAATAATTTCTTGAATGTTTGCACTCAAAGTTGGGTCTCCATCTCGTGGGTTACTTGTAGTGGAAAGGATGTCAGAGACCCATTGCTCTATTTCTATTTTGGGGAAATTGATGCCACTTTATTGGTGTGTAGCAATTTTTTTTAAATGTTTGCACTACAAGTTGGAATTAGAGATGGTGTATTTCACCATGGATGGAAGACACCCCTTGTCAGAAAGGAAAAGAGAAGACTAACAAAGGACACAGGCAGAGGCGCACATGAATGACAGTGGTTAGAGAGGTGTTAGTATTTTGATATTCAGGCTAAATATTGGTGAATAAACGTGAATTGTCAGCTCTGCTCATGGACCTTAAGGAAGAAGTTGTTCTTCATTTGCATTGGATCCTCAGTGAAATGTAACAAATGTTTACAGATCTCTGAAGTCAACACTTACTTTCTGACCAGAATGGTTTTCTACATTTGCATAACTTGAAGCTCACGGACCCCCCATTTAAAAGCTCCAATGGGGTTCTATACCAGGGACAGGAAATTATTCATTTGAGGAAAGCGTTTGCAAATATCCAATTAGGAGAAGGAGCCACCACTCCTTCTGGGCATGAAATTCCACAAAGGCTTAGAACACGGTGGAGCAGGAGTTCCTATGTAGGGTAATGAAGTAGTTTGGGTTTGGTGAGAATTTTACTAGGTGGATCCAAGGCCGGAACAAGGTATTTTGGTGCCGTAGGCAGATGAAGCCGATGGTGCCCCCCGATGAACTTTCAGTCCCTAAGTAAAGGAATGGGTCAGAGACTAAAGCGACAGGTCCCCTAACGCCCCTGTCCTTTCCTTCTGATGGGTTAAGTAGCAAGCTGTTAAGACTACTATCAATAGAATTTCTACCTTTTTCACTCAAAAATACCAGCAAAAGTATAAAGAGTGATGTGATGTACTTTAGAGAAGTGGCTCAACAGGGAGTATTTTTTTTAAGATAGATATAGAATCATTCATTGTTTAAGGACCATTAAGAGAATACAAATCGCTCTATTCATCCCTGACAGCCTATATTTCAAATCTCAGACCTAGTGATGGTCATGGAAACTAATATAGCTTAACTATAATGGGGGCTGTTTGGTTTCAGTTAAGATGTCCAGCATTTGGAAGACATCATAATAGAAACTAAACAGACCCTATTATAGATAAAGGGATACATATGATGATTTTACTCCCATCAGGGTAGTTCTGGTGCCGTATTTCTGTATTGATGGTGCTTCTGCTGATGTATTCATGTATGGATGGTGGTTCTAACAATGTATTTATGTAGTAATGAATGTTCTGGTGACTGATTCATAACCAGAACCATCATCAATATAAAACCAAAATCATCCTCACTACATAAATTGAACACCAGAGCTATCACTAGTACATACATACGGCACCAGAACCATCATTAGTAAATAACTATGTCGTTAGAACTTCCATCAGTATATGAAAATGGCACCAGAACCACCATCAGTAGATAAATGCATCACCAGAAAGCTCATCAGTACAGGACTACATCACCAGAACCACTATCAGTACATTAATGTGTCACCAGAACCACAGCCAGTGAAATAAGTACATCAGCACCATTATCTACATAATTACGGCACCAGAACTGTAAGGAAAACACACGAGAGGAGAGATGGGGGATACGGAGCTTACACAGCCACAGCTCTCTGGCGCCCCCTTACCCTCAGGTCAGTCAGGGAACTCCACCTAGGTTATGGAGTCGCCGGAGAGGCTGCCCTGTCATTTACTGGTTATCAGGGCACTCTGCAGTGATTGCTGTATATATATCACCAGTCCCAGTCCGGGAATATATATATACAGTATATATAAAAACCTCCGGTCAGTCACTGCCAGCATCCCCCAATAACATCAGAACAGTATGCTGCCACCAGTTCCTCATTAGATATAAGCCCAGTCCGTTTAAAAGCTTATATCGGGTCAGAAACCAAACCCAGGAAGCGTATAAGTACTAGCCGAACTCACGGATGTGGGAAATCGGGTTTCCAGATAAAAGAGCAGCCCAGGATTAATTGATAGTTTAATTGCCGAAATACAGAGTAATATACAGATATTACAGCCAAAAGTACAGATAAAAGTAGGGTACAGGTATGGGGAGTGCAGTCAGCTGTATGTGTCACGTTCCTTACCACTTGTGGATAAGGGAAGTTCTGGTATCCACAGGCACCTTGTTAGCTCCTGGTCCGTCTCCACACGTGACGTGACGTGGCTTCCATGGCAGAACCAAGACAAAGGCTAAATGTGTGCAGCTAGCTTTTTAACCCCTAGCTCGCCCCTCCAATATTTGCCATTGTCCCTCTGGGTTGGACTGAATTCTGCTCCCTTGAACTCTAGCTAAAATAAATCCCAAAATCTAGGCTGAGTCATAACTTCCTAGCGGGAGGTTCAAATCAACGACTGCCATCTCAGTGCGTTCGTTGGGTCTGGAAAGATATTGAGAGTCCAAACTTGGGTCGGCTAAGTGGTTCTGGAGAGCCAGTCTCGATGCTTAGTATCTGGGGCAACTAGAAATATATGAGACAATGGTACTCTCATAATTCATCTCTAGGTGTCGGTGACGCTCAGTCTAGATCTTCCTTTGGTGTTGGCCACCTTGCACAAAAGATAGCAGGCGGTTCTAGCTCTTGCCGTCATTAACACGTGGCCTCTAATTCTCTGACCAAATGGTGAAGTTCTGTTCTTTTGGGGATTTGTGTACTTATCCCAAGAGTGGGGGGCCACTTCAGGAGTGGAGGAAGATCTCTGGACAATATATTGGGCCTGAATAGTACATCCAAAATGGAGTCTCCCTCATCCCTCACTTGGGGCTGTTTGGTTTCAGTTAATATGTCCAGCATTTGGAATACATCATAATAGAAGCTAAACAGACCCTATTATAGATATAGGGATACATATGATGATTTTACTCCCATCATGTTAGTTCTGGTGCCATATACCTTGTGAGAATCAGGGAGGAATAGTGGATGAGGGCAGGTATATCTCGCCCAGATACCTTTCCTATGTGGCCTGGTCCGGTCAGTATCTCACCTGGTGACTAATGAATAATGGGAAGCAGATATAAAAGGAGGCCAGGTGGTGTGTTAGTAGCTCAGCCTGGGGAACACAGAGAGCCTGTCTGTGTGAGCGACACTTGTGAGTGAAAGCTGTGCTTACGGTAACGCTGGTTTGGGTGGCTGGGAGAAGCCCTCCAGTTGGTAGTTAGTACGGACCCTGTTTAGTTAGTGCCGGACAGGCAAGGATTTGTTTTATGTTTATTTTCCTGTATGTTTTGCTTTCACCTGAAATAATCCTGACCCAGCGTCAGTTATGTCCAAAACCCGGCTGTGCACCTGAGTTTCATGCTAAACCCACGTGACCTTTGACCCCAGCAAAGGTGATCCCGGAGTGTTTTATCACACCCTGTATTGATGGTGCCTCTGGTGATATATTCATGTATGGATGAAGGTTCGTATAATGTAGTGATGAATGTTCTGGAGATTGATTCGTAACCAGAACCATCATCAATATGAAACCAAAATCATCATAAGTACATAAATTGAACACTAGAGCTTTCACTAGTACATACATACGGCACCAGAACCATCATTAGTAAATAACTATGTCACTACAGCTTCTATCAGTATATGAATATGGCACCAGAAGCACCATCAGTAGATAAATGTATCACCAGAAAGATCACCAGTACAGGACTACATCACCAGAACCACTATCAGTACATTAATGCGTCACCAGAACCACAGCCAGTAAATAAATACACCAGCATCATTATCTACATAAATACGGCACCAGAATCATCACTGGTAAATAACTATGTCACTAGAGCCACTATCAGTACATGAATACAGCCCAATAGCCAGCATCAGGAGATAAAGGCATCACCAGAAACATCATCAGTACATGAATACATCACGAGAACCACAGCCAGTAAATAAATACAACATCATCATCATCATCAGTGTATGTGGACACCACCAAAACTATCACTAGTACATGAATACATCACCAGAACCACCATCAGTACTGTTGGGGTGATCTCCTAATGTGAGATCTTAGTGACTGCCTGCCCCTGACCTGATAAATATGAGCCGAATGCATGCATAGAAGACGGACATCAGACACAAGGTCAGGTGTGCTCCTCTTGGCCAGTGCTGTCACAGAACTGACTTTATTAGTATAAACAAAAGACCATGTAATAGGCAGGAAAAGGGCGTTGCTCAGCTTCTCCGGAGCCATTGTACCAGTGTGTATAAGGTCCGTGCTAAGTCTATTCCACATATGGTCTTCAGTGTATCCTCATCACATTCCAAGGATTCCAGGGCATAGTTCCAGCATATAGACACCACCTTGCCACACCATGTCTGAACTAGCTTATGTTAGATTAATAATTGATTTCATTAGCCGTTCTCTCCTTCACAGTACAGCAATAGGTTGTATTGTCAAGTCAGGCCCATATACCGTATATACTCGCGTATAAGCCGAGATTTTCAGACCATTTTTTTGGCTGAAAGTCCCCCTCTCGGCTTATACGTGAGTCATATATGTCAGGGGGTCGTGGGGTGGGGCGGGGGTGTCAGATCACACTGAGCCCCTCTGGCACGGTCTCTGCAGCCCCCTGCTTGTCCCACTGTCTCAGGCTCCTTCCTTCAGCGGTCATGTGGTACTGCTCATTAAAGTCATGAATATGCGCATATTTATGACTTTAATGAGCGGTACCACGTGACCGCTGAAGGAAGGAAAGGAAACCTTCAGAGAATGGGGCAGCAGAGACCACGCCAGGAGGGGGTAAGTATACCAGATATTCACCTGTCCCCATTCCAACGCTGCTCACCGCTGTCTGCCGCGTCCTCTGTTAGTGACATTCAGGCAGCAGAGGGCGTGATGACATGGTTACTGCGCGCTGTGCCCTCTGCTGCCTGAACATCACTGACGGAGGACACGGCAGACACCGGCACCTGTTCCTCAGTGAAGGAGAGGTGAGTATGTCTTTTTTTTATTTGCAGCAGCATATGGGGTATAATCTATGGAGCAGCATATGGGGGCATAATCTGGGGGCATAATCTATGGAGAATTTTATGTAGCAGCATATGGGGCATAATCTATGGAGCACCTTATGGGGCAGCATATGGGGGCATAACCTATGGAGCATCTTATGGGGCAGCATATGGCGGCATAATCTTTGGAGCAGCATATGGGGCCTATTCTATGGAGCAACTTATAGGGCAGCATATGGGGGCATAATCTATGGAGCATCTTATGGGGGCATAATCTATGGAGCATCTTATGGGGCCTATTCTATGGAGCATCTTATGGGGCCATTATTAACCTTTGTGCAGCATTATATGGGGTGTATTTTGTATGGAGCATTTTATGGGGCCATCATAAACTGTATGGATCATTATATGGGGCTCCTGATTCAATATGGATGTTCAAAAACATTTGATCTACTGATGTCTCAATTACAGTAATTTTACTTTTATTGGTATCTATGTTTATTTTTGAAATTTACCAGTAGCTGCTGCATTTTCCACCCTAGGCTTATACACGAGTCAATAAGTTTTCCCAGTTTTTTGTGGAAAGAATAGGGGGGTCAGCTTATACACAGGTCGGCTTATACACAAGTATATACAGTGCATTTGGTATTCAATTAAATTAAATGATTATTAAGAAAAAATCAAGACAATTAATGCAGGGGTGAGAATAAATTACCAAAAAGAAGGGGCAACACAAGCAGTCTATTGCACAGATATTATGTACTTCAATGTACTATGGCTACATAGGATGTAATATGGTTGTAAAAAGAATTAATAAGCCACAAAAAATAAGAAAATTGATATACATAATCATAAAGTGCAAATAGTGAAAAAATAATTCATAAAAAGCACAAATCTGTAAAGACCAATCTATATATAAAAAGTGCAATGTCCAGAAATTCATAGACAGTGGGCTTAGGCACAAGTTTGTAAAGACCAATACATATATAGAGTGCAATATGCACGAATTCATAGACAGTGGGCTTAGGCCCACAACCGCATAAATGTATATCACTAATTCAACAAATGACTAGTGTAGATAGCCATGTGGGCAGAGATAAATATATGTCACAACAGATATCCATTTAAATAAAAATGCTCAGTGGCAGGTTCTAAATAGAGGTGCCAATGACAATTAGTCATATATGCGGCTGCAAGTAAACTGTATTGAAAAGAACATATACATGTGCCAAAAAATTGCACTCAATCAATATCTTATGCCAATGTGCAATAGATCCCCAGGATGCGCCAGTCCCCGACGCGCGTTTCGGAGTCTGTCTTCGTCAGTTTTTTTTTCGTTGTGATATGATTTGATATCCGATTTGTCCTTATTTGTCTTATATTGTCCATTTGTGCTTTGATAAGGCTTATTATATAATTTTTAACACCATTTATAATTTTAGTTAAACATACAACTTTGACCTTGGTATTTTGTTGAACCATATACATTTGGATCTCATGAACCAACAACTCCCAATATGTATTAAACAATGATAAGGAGATGCTGGGAGTGGTTGTTATCAGTCATTATCAGACTGCGGACCATGCAGGAACCACAATACTGATGAAACGCAGGCATATGTAAATGTTTACATCCAGGTACCTAATAGGTGACATCTTCTCTGATTGAGTGGTTTCTTCTTATTTCCATCTTGACCAGATGCCATGATGACTTTTCACATCCACAGCTGTTCTCTGCAGACTTCTCTCTTCTCCAATCTTCTGGAGCACATCCCCACATGGTGACCTTAAAAGTCAAAGTGTTACTAGATTGCCTTCTGCACAAAGATATCTATCCATACTATGCCCTAAATAAGCCTCCTATGGTGTATGGCCTCTACACTGTCTGCCTTACTAATCCACAACCACATTACTGTGTGCCATTATCAGCTATAACTGCTACAATGTCATTTTTTCTTCTCCAGCCAGATGGCGTCGCCGTCAGGATATGTGCACACGATGCATATTTGCTGCGGATCCGCCGCGGATTTTTCCGCGCAGAAACGCTGGAGATCCGCACTGTGATTGACAGTACAATGTAAATCAATGGGGAAAAAAAATTCTGTGCAGATGGTGCAGAAAAATCAGTGCGAATTTGCATGTCACTTCTTTTCTGCGGTTTTGCTGCAGTTTTCCACCTGCTCCATTCTACAAAACCGCAGGTGGAAAACCGCAGTGGAAAACCGCGCAAAAACCGCAAAAAAAAGGAAGAAATCCGCAGGAAAAATGCCGGTCATTAAATCCGCGGGAGGATCCGCACCGTGTGCACATGGCCTCACCTGCACAACAGCAGCTATTGGATCTCTATACAAACCGATATCTGCTGCTGCGCAGGCTCCCCGGCGCCATTCTCAAAATGACTTTCTTTTTTTTCCCTCGCTCAAGTAAATCTGCAAAAGGCATTCAGTGCACAGTAACCATGCGATTATGATGAAGCGCATTTATCATGCAAACTGCGGGGCAGGGCAGTGAGAGATCAGTGGGGGGTCAGTAGTCTGCATTATGAATATCTCATCGGAGCACCACATACATGAACCCCGTCCTAGGGCACGAGAATCTCATTAATATGAAGCTGAAAATGAAGATTAAGAAACAGCCACAAGACGGCTTTCATCAACCAAGGCATCATTTTATTCAGTATAACAGCACCGACCTGACATTGTGTGTAGGTCACTATGCACAATCCTGCTGACAGGTTCCCTGTAAGTAGGCGGCTTTATATCACAAGAGTGGATTTCGTTAGGAAATGGATAAGGCAAAAATGGAGCATTACAGAACAGAAGAAATTACTAGAGTGATAAAATATGACGGTGTGGTTTTGCTCCTCTAAGAATTTTGAAAATTGTGTGAACAATTGGAAAAAAAATGTGGAGAGCATTAAACCTCGGGGGAGAGATAATCAACAGCTTAAACATCAGTGAGTTTTTTATTTTTATATATTTGCTTATGTGGGTTTTTTTATTATTTTTTTCTGAACAATTAGAAAAAGGTTGGGAGTGAAGGAATTAGGCCGGGGTCTCACTCGCGAGTGCAATGCAAGAAAAGTGTGCGAGTCTCTCGCCTCAATCCCCGGCACTGCCACCGGTGGCTCGGAGCAGAGCGTTCAACTGCAAAGAAATACATGCAGCCGCACACTCCGGTCCCGAGTGCCAGCGGTAGTGCCAAGTATTGAGGCCAGAGACTCTCGTGAGTTTCTCGCATTGCACTCGCAAGTGTGACCCCGGCCTTAGGAAGATTGTTGTTTTTATCTGATTTCCTCTTTTTGTATCTCTACAGTATGTTTTGTACAATAAAGTTGTAAAATTCAAAAAAATGAGCAAACAATTGCAGCGTTCTAATGATGTCACAATGGGCTGGAGGCTATAGAATGCCCCGTCACCCAGGGTTCCGTTGAGGGTTTTAGTAGGCGTTTGTGGAGAGAGGAGTGTTGTGAGCGACTTGTGCAAATATGATGCCAAGAAAGCGATTTAAGAGTATTATAGTTCTCTGTGATACCGAGGACAGCAGCGATGATGACGATTTACATCAGGTGAGCATCATTTTATATTCTTAAATAAAAAATATTTGGGATAAAAGTTCAAGAAAAGATGGTGGGACAGAAAATAGCGCTCCAAGTAGATGAGGCGATAACTCGGATCATGATTGCAGAGTGAAGACTGCGTCACTTGTAATATTTGTGACAATATGTCCATGTACTGGATACATAACATTGTATGAAGACACATAAATGTCACCACCGCCCCATCCATAGCCTAACCATAAGTGTCCCATACCCCCGTTATACTCTGTACGTGGAATAAGCACAGTGGAGACCACACTCATATCGCTGCCCACCTGTAATCAGTGGAATATGGGGTAAGATTATAGATTGGAGATGTTCATGGTTATAGATTCTATCTGACATGTTTGCCATTTTTTCAGTCTCATCGAAGAATACCGAGGTCTCCAGGCCAAGATAACACCACTGGCTTCAATTCGGGCCCGACTCCGAGTTTACCAGGTACTGTAACCCTAATCTAGTGAAGTCTCTGAGGTATTAATAAGCCATTGTAGTCACCGGGTGCAGATCACCTGCACATTGTGGTCAGGGCTTGGATTTATCGTTATTAGTCGTCTATGGTAGAGTTTATAGCAAACATTTCTGTTCAGCATTTGGTCAGGAATATTCATGCAGGCGTTATAAAGTCAGGCAGAAATGGGATTTGGGGATTGATTCTCATGGTGGCCATGTACAGGGCAGATTACTGGAGCTGAAGGTGATTGTTTTGCCCCATGTACCTATAGGGAAACACTGGATAATTTATTAGGATTTATTTCTTTTGATATTGAGCCTCGGTCGTTGCTATTACAATATTCTAATAAGAGAGTTATATTGTGTTTCCCCCACAGATCTGAGTTTACCACCAACAGATCATGGTCCGGACAGTACCACCTGGTGAGACATGTTTCCTCCTTTACTAAGTACAAGATGGGGTTTAATGATTAATGTTGGCTCATTAACTGTTACATTTATTCCACAGCTCCGATGACATCATTATTGATGATGATGATGATTCCAATAGAGCAGCAACTTCCATGTATAATAGTAAGTTATCATTTCTAGACACAATCCAGGGTTATGTTATTGTAGAGGTAACAATGACTTTTCTGTACTGTCACAGGTCAGTTTCCAAATCTAACAATTACAAGGGCGCTGATCAGGAGTTGGAACAGCGAGCCACCTGGGAAATGTGCTGTAAATGCCAGTGTCAGAGAATGACAGCAGCATTTAACAGGTTAACAGAAGCAGTCAGAGCTCCAATCCACTCTTGGCTGTCAGAGGCAGATGATGGTTGAATGACACAACCATCATCTGCCATGAAAGAGGCGGGCTCAACTCCTTAGCCCTCTCCATTCATTCTCTACTGATGAGCGTCGTACATGGTTGTTAAGGGGTTAAATTACAGATACCTTACAGAGGTAATCCTATTTTACGCATGCTTGATTGGTGTGGATCCAGTGTCTCGGATATTTCCATATTGGGAGAGCAAGTCACCGCCATGTTGACTTATGGCCATTGTTATCCTTAGAGAATTTATTACAGATGTGCAGTACATTTGCTTGTGTCTTTTTGGAAACCCAATAGACATCAATGGAGAAATCCCTGCACCAAGGAATCCCACATCTCCATTAAAACCATGGAGGCTACCATGAATCAGCAAATGAGGTGAAAATGGGCCCCTACCATTTGAGGGTCCACCCTCCGGCCATTGAGGACATGTTCACTTCTGATCTTGTACTGAGCACATACAACATTACTAAGGATATATTACCTGAGTAACAGGTGGGATAGACATCTGAGAAAGTTTATGGGCCCTGATGTTGCTGAACCCCATTATAATTTCAGATCCTGATCTGAAGGGAAGATCCTGTGGATTTCTGGTGGTCTGGTCAGCTATGTCTTCTGCTCTGGTCGGATCCCATATTCATAGTCTTATTAGTCCTCTACACTCTATATTTATAGACCCCTCTCTAGTACGGGCCTGCATACTAACATGTCTGATTTGAGCCTTATAAAAAGTATTTTCACTCTTCCATATTTCTGTACAGATCATTTACCATCTGACAGCGAGGAGAGCTCCGCTACAGAGGAGAGGTAAGTTAGGCCAGATCCATCTACCTCTATATAAAGCCATGAACTAGGCAAGATGTTTCCTGTGGATTTATATATGATTCTTATCTTTGCCAGGACACCACGATGTAACATCCCCGGCTGTTTCCTGGAAGAAATTATTTCTCCTACTTCCATCTATGTTACCCACTTCCAGGAAAATAAGGAGGAGCTGGTGGAGCGACTGTACAACTTGTACAACCGGACAGTCTTCGATAATAAGGTATCACATCTTGTCATGGGTTTCTGGGTGATACATAACTTCTCTATTATCTCCCCATTTAAACAATCAATTCCAAGAAAAATGGCTCTAACTTTCTGAAAGGCAGATTCCTAACCCCATTGTCATGTTTCTGTAATATAGTTATTGAATATCTCAGGTAAATCTCACTTAGTTTGGTGAATGCCGTCATCCTCTTCCCATCTGTGGGACGAGAGGAAACCTTAGATGATCCACCATGCAGAGACAAAAAGATTAGCATTTTTTGGCTTGAAGTTCAAAGGATTTTTACATTTATTTATAAAAAACATTTAGTTGATATTTGGACATTTTAGAATAAGGTTATTTTTATTTTTGTTCTCACATCTTGGACTTCTCGGTAGACCCCGCACCCCATACAAGTAGACCAGTGCTGTAAATCACATATGAGAGTTGGGGACTTTGTAAGATTGGGGGTCAAAGAGTTTACAGATGTAATGGAATTTGTTTTCTTTATTTTAGCTCCCTTTGAAAATGGACATTTTGTGGAGCAAGAGGCTGACAGCATCCGCCGGCCAATGCTGGAATAAGCTGCAGGACAACCTCCGTTTCTCATATATTGAGCTTTCTGAAAAAGTCTGCGATTCTGCCGGTAGGTTTCACATCACATCCATCCTACAGCTTCATAAGACAACCTGTATACAGGGCAAAAAAACTGCTACTTGTTATGCAGAACATCTTAGAAACTCATTTTACATACTGTCATAAGAAAAACTAAGTACACCCTCTTTGAATTCTAGTATTTTACATATCAGGAGAAAATAAAAAAAGTATTAGCTCCATAGAAAGTCCTAAAAGTAGGGAAATACAATCTCAGAAAACAACGTGAAAAAAAATATATTGCATCATTATTTATTTAGCAAAAAGTAGGACAAAAGGCAACAACGGTGTGTGATAAAGTACACCGTCGATGCAACTTCAAGTTATTGCTGCTAAAGATGATTCTAAAAGCTATTGATTGATGGGGTGTACTTATTTTTCACTCTCTGCTTCTGCATTTTGAAGTAGGTTTCGGTAAATAAATAATGGCACGGTTGACTTGTCACGTGTTGTTCATCTCATGATGTATTTTGTATTTTGTCCTGCTATGTAAAACCAAATAGTTCAATCAGGGTGTACTCAGACTTTGTCATAACTGTATAACCTCTTGTTTTAGAGCGAGTACGATCCACACTTGCGCATGAGATGTGCCATGCCGCCTCTTGGATAATCAACGGTGAACGCAAAGACCACCATGGCTTGTTATGGCAGGCTTTCACAAGAAGGGTAAACCTTATCCATCCCGAGCTGCCAAAAGTGACGGAATATCACAATTATACCATCAACTACACCTACAAGTACAAATGCCACCGGTGTGATAAAGAGTAAGTGGATTTTATGACCCATCTCCTCCGGACACACAATCACTGCGGAGAGACGTCCGTGCGGTTCTGTTGGTGGAATGCTTTCATACTTTACTACTATCAGAGCGGACTGACGTCTGGGGGGCGGTAGGGTTTAGGATGTTACGTGTTATATTTTCTGTGCTGGGCCAGTTCTTAATATATTGATTTCAATTTGTTCTTTTGAATATAATCCATGGTGTTAATGAACGTTCATTCCAGTCCAGTAACCAATATTCCTCTTATCTTTGCAGAATTGGACGATTTAGACCAATACCTGGCAATAAACGTAAATGCCGCCGGTGCGGAGGACAAATGCGTCAACTACCCAGCAGCTAAACATGTAACTATTCTTCAGAATATTTAGTCTCTAATTTGGTTTCTTTAAAATGTAAAGTTGAGACACTTTTATATATTTTCCCCTGAGTAGCGAGACAATGAATATCTGTGTTCATCACCAGCAATTAGCGGTAAAGATCCAGAATCCGTCCTCATAGGTTCCAGATAAACCCCGGTTACATTTCCCATAACTTGCTGGCTATGGAATGATTGACCATTCCCAGCAATTATCTACAAAGCTCTGGAAAACCTTCTATGAGTTTACGCTTTGTTGGATGTAATTATTTTCTTTCTATTTTCAGGTTCATTATTGGAACAGTGAGATTCCTCTAAATATTGTCATCTCATCCACCTGTGATGGAGGTAAGAACGAATCTTCCATTATTGTCAGCAATCAATAATAAAAGTGAATTTTACAATATTGAGAATCTGGAGTCTCTAATTTAGTCTTTTATTGAGTTTTATCATTTAAAGATTAAATACTTTTATATATTTTGCCTTTTTCCACCACCGTGTAGGGAGACAATCAGTTTACGTCTTCATCACAAGCAGCGAACAGCAAACATTCAGAATCCACCTCTTCTGATGGACACAAAGCTTCTGACGTGCGTTTTCCAGGTAAATTTTTCGGTGCTTTTCCTCCAATCATTCTTGTTTTCAAGAAGTGCAACAGCGAGGACAGTGTGAGCAAGGTGTCATAACAGAAGAAATGCAATATCGGTTTTATTACTGCATTTATTTGTTCTAATTATTATTTTTTCTTGCTGCACAATTTTTAAATTCTGTCTGAGAAAGGAAGGAAATGATGAAAGTTATCAGCCTACTGCTGCGGAGGAATCTCCAACACCCAGTCTGACGGGCGAGATGAGCACCTCTGACATGGCATGCCGTATAGATCTAATGTGAGTGCTCTCACCATAGCCGTATGGCTCATGTCGCATTTATCTCACATTACACTATTATTGGCAGCTTCCTATTTCCAATCTCCACATTGGCCTTCTTTGTAGACAATATATAATGCAATATTTCAGGTCTATTTCACCTTCAGCTGATGACCAGGAATACAATGCTGAAGTTCCTTCTCGGAGTTTGTTTCTTTTGATCACCAGTACCTTTTGTCAAGTTTTTTAAAAACATCTTTTAATTGTTTTCAGGTTAATGAGAAAGGCGACTTATCGCTTCTACACAGGCATGACACATCATGGAAGAAAACGGTGAATTCCGGCCCCGACCTGCGCTGAGAACAGTTTCCAAGACCTGGAGAATCTCTACAAGTGCTTTATAATCAGAGCTGCCCAGCAATGGATATGGCGCTGGACATTTGAACTTCAATAGTCATCAATTGCTTTTTTTTTCTAATTTTTCTGAGTTAGATATAAATACCATTAAAAAATGAATATATTAATTCTTTCTAGTTTGGGATTTTTGTTCTGCAAAACGATGGCTGTTGATAAACATATTACAATCAATGTTGTCTACTTGTGATATTCAGCCATAATCTGCCTCGAACAATCGAGAGGAGCGGAGCTTTGTCTGCTGCTGTTAAACTGTTAAATGCAGCTGTCAATCTGTGAGAGTTCCATTTCACCCCTTAACGTCTAATGACGGACACAGTCCATCATGGCTGGGTGTCAGTTTCCGCACCAGGATGGACAGTGTCCGTCATGCATGTAAAGTGACACTAAAACTTGCAAACACCCAGTGATAGTTCAGCGCCGGCAGATGTGTATGACAGCTGAGAGGCACGGAAAGAGGTGCAGACACCAGTAGTGTAGTTACCAGGGGGGCAGAGGGTGTTGTTGCCTCGGGCCCCTTCCTTTGAGGGGGCCCACCCAGAGCTACTGCCACTGAGTATACCAACTGAGTTGTAATCAGGGTTACCGGTTAGAGGCCCACTCAGATTTTTCTCCCACCCCCGAGTTGAACCCCTAGCTCCGCCTCTGGCAGGGACCCATGCTGTCGGTCCCCACACCCAGATCGCTGTAATCGGGCAGTCAATCTGACAGATCGCTCACAGCATGACTGCGCAGGAGATGCTGAAATATCAGCCCTTCCTGCCCGATCAGAGGAGAAGCTCGGCGCTGACAGTGCCAGAGCTGCTGCTGTTAGAAACTTGTGTGAAATCTAGAATCAATTTTTATCCCACTCCCAGTGGCACCCCAGTCTTCCTGTCCGTCCTCCCATCTCCTCTGTTATATATATATATGAAAGAGATTGAGATGGCTGCACATTTCTATTCGGCAGATGAGGCTTACGCCATGATCTGTTCGGATACAGACAGTGCCAGTGAAATGGCCGAGTAGTTTTTGCTGATGTCCTCGCCCACACTCAGATCATAGTGGTCAACTGATGTCCTGTACGACACCCCTATGTTCAAAGAGGTAATGGCCCGGTGACGATTTGAGAGCATTCTTCAATTTCTACATTTTGCAGAAAACGCAAATTGCCCCCCTTCCAATGACCCCAGCTCTTTACAAAATCAGGCCCCTAATAAAATATTTTAACAATAAATTTTCTCAGACATTTACCACAGAAAAAATATTTCTGTGTGGACGAGTCCCTGGTCTTTTTCAAGGGCAGGCTGCATTTCAAGCAGTACTTGCCGAATTAAAGGTCCAGATTCGGACTGAAAATATATAAGTTGCGTGAAGGCGACTCTGGCTACATACATAAATTCCGGGTCAGGGCCGGCTCCAGGTTTTCATGGGCCCCGGGCGAAAGAGTCTCAGTGGGCCCCTTTAACACATACCACAATTCATGATGCACAGATACGGCAGAGAAATATAGGTATCGTACAATGCCAAAGATTTCACTTCTTACATTACATGACTGATATCTATTGTAAATTCTACAATAGCTCAGAAACCAGACAGTATAGTCCTCCATACAGTATTATGGGCACCACATAGTGCTCTGTACAGAATAATGAGCCACATATACTGCTCCATACAGAATAATGGACCCCATATAATGCTTAATACAGTATAATGAACCTCATATATTGCTCCATAGAGAATAATGAGCCCCATATATTGCTTCATACAATATAATGAGCCTCATATAATGCTCCAAACAGTATAATGAGCCCACATATTGCTTCAAACAGAACAGTGGGCCCCATATATTGTACTATACATAATGGGCCCCATATAATGCTCCATACAGTATATTATGGGCACCATATAATGCTCCATACAATATATGATGGGTCACACATATAATGCTCCATACAGTATATAACGAGCCCAATGTATTACTCCATATTTGATGGGCCCAATATAATGCTTCAATATATGATGGGCCACATATATTACTCCATATATAATGGGTGCACACTAGTCATCACGTCCTCTGATCTGAAACATCACAGTCAGAAGACACGGAAGTCGCTGCAGAGGAGGAACGGGGAGAGGTAAGTATTGCAAGTATCATGGCCCTGAGCAAGCGACGGGGGCTCACTTGTGGGGGCTGGCACTTGACCTTAATAGCTCGCCGGTGTCCCCGACAGCGAATGAGCCCCCCGACCTGCTCAAGCACTTGCCCAGGTGCTGATACCGTCCCTGATTACGACTATTTTTATATCTATATCTATATACACTGCTCAAAAAAATAAAAGGAACACTTAAACAACAACTTAAATAACTCCAAGTCAATCACACTTCTGTGAAATCAAACTGTCTACTTAGGAAGCAACACTGATTGACAATTTCACATGCTGTTGTGCAAATGGAATAGACAACAGATGGAAATTATTGGCAATTATCAAGACACCCTCAATAAAGGAGTGATTCTGCAGGTGGGGACCACAGACCACATCTCAGTACCAATGCTTTCTGGCTGATGTTTTGGTCACTTTTGAATGTTGGTTGTGCTTTCACACTCATGGGAGCATGAGACAGACTCTACAACCCACACAAGTGGCTCAGGGAGTACAGCTCATCCAGGATGGCTCATCAATGCGAGCTGTGGCAAGGTTTGCTGAGTCTGTCAGCGTAGTGTCCAGAGGCTGGAGGGGCTACCAGGAGACATGGAGGGGGCCGTAGGAGAGCAACAACCCAGCAGCACGACCGCTACCTCTGCCTTTGTGCAAGGAGGAACAGGAGGAGCACTGCCAGAGTTCTGCAAAATGACTCCCAGCAAGCCAAAAATGTGCATGTGTCTGCAAAAATGGTTAGAAACTGACTCCATGAGGATGGTCTGAGTGCTCGACGTCCACAGATGGGGGTTGTGCTCACAGCCCAACACCCTGCGGCCCTCCAAAGAAATGCCACCCCACACCATTACTGACCCACTATCAAACCGGTCATGCAGAAGGATGTTGCAGGCAGAAGATCGCTCTCCACAGCGTCTCCAGACTCTGTCACGTCTGTCACATTTGCTCAGTGAGGGTGGAGGGTGGACTTATGCAGTTTTGAAATGGCCACTTTTCTGGTTATCTACATGCTGGAGCACACTTTGAATAGACAACGAGAGGAGGTGGTGGTCCCATAGGATGAGGTGGAAGCAGAAGATCATAATAATAATAATTTTATTTATATAGTGCCAACATATTCTGTAGCACTTTACATTTTAGAGGGGACTTCTACAGACAATAGATTTTACAGAATACCAAGAGGAATGAGGGCCCTGCTCGCAAGCTTACAATCTATGAGGAAATAGGGGAGACACGAAAGGTGGATGGTAACAATTGCTTTCATTGTTCTGACCAGACATAATGTAAGAAATCAGGTGTTCATTTAACGCTGCATGAACCAGATATCAGTCAGAATATGTAAAAGGACAGAGGGCTATTAAATTCATAAAGTGTGTGAGAACATGATGAGAGGAACCTGGTTATGAAGAAAACTTTGAATGGGCAACACAGGGATAGTTAAATAAATGTTTTGAGGCGGTAGGCCAGTCTGAAGAAATGCGTTTTAGGGCATGCTTTAAACTGTGGGTATTGGAGATTAATCAAATTTCTAGGTAGTGCATTCCAAAGAATTGGTGCAGTACATTAGAAGTCTTGGAGAGGTTCTGATTATTGAGGATGTTATCTTCACATCATTATGAGAATAGAGGGCACAGATAGGGTGGTAGACTGAGAAGAGGGAGGAGATGTAGTGTGGTGCTGAACCGTGGAGTGCTTTGTGGGTGAGAGTGATAAGTTTATATTGAACTCTGGAGTGGATGGGTAACCAGTGTAATGACTGGCTCAAGGTAGAGGCATCGGTGTCACAGTTGGTGAAGTCAAGGGATAACAATATCTCTAGGATCCGGACAGTCATTACACAGGCAGGTGCCATGGAAGGGGTTCATGGTTCCATACAAACTGTTACTGAACGGGCAGCAGCCACGGGACAAATGGAGGAGTATGAGGAAGAAGAGTTAATGGGCATGCAACAGTCAGGAGATGAAGTGGATAATAATCCCCTCTGTGTTGTCTCTAATTTGAGGAAGGGGACGGAGGAAGCAAGCTTGAGTGTTAACTCGCCACCAACACAGCATGGACCTCATGGAAGAACCTGACACAGGAGCGCCTTCTTGCTGTACTATCTGCATCATCATGCCCTTATATTTAGGATTAGAAGTAGTACTGACTACTGGGTTGTCATTCTGTCAGATCCACAGTACAAGAGTAAATTTTGCCAGAGGCGTTCCCCCCTTGTAAGGGATGCGCGCATGCTGGAGTATTATATAAACACGCTTGTAGACAATCTTAAGAGTGGTTTTTCCCAAGACAGCAGTGAGGTACACAGTGTGCATTGCAGTTATAGACTTCCAACCCCGGGAATGTTGAGTAGTCAAAGGAAAAATATTAGCAGCTTCAGTGTACGTGGCATAAGCAAATTCTGTGTGTCATTTCACATATTTTTTAGACCAGCTCATGCACCAGCAGAAGAGAATACAGGTCTGACATGATGTAAACGACTAACGGAGAGGAAGGTGCAGGAGTATCTCGAGCTCAATATCAAGGCCATCAGGTGGAATTTGGACCCATTTGCATTTTGGTAGTCAAAAATGGAAGAGTGGCCTGAGCTCGCCTGTCATGCCTTGGAGGTTTTGTCATGCTTGGTAGCCAGCATTCTCTCAAAACGTGTCTTCAGTGCTGCTGGTGGTCTCCTGAAATTGTAGACTTCCTAACTTTCATCAAGAAGAACAAGTCATGGATTTCCAATGACTTTTGCATTCCAGTCGCAGACATGGCAGACTAGGCATGGTGTCATTTTTAGTGTCATGCATTGATTTTGCGCTATTGCAGTCTGTGACACGTTTATTGTGGCTTCTGTGCCTACTGTTGCTACTGCTGCTGATGTTACAAACATTTTTTTTTTAATGTGGAGACTCCAAGTTTGGTCTCCATATGGTGTGTTGCCTGTAGTGGAAGGGGTGTCACAGCACAATTATACTATTTCTACTCTGGGAAAATTGATGCCACTTTAGTGGTGTGTGACAATAATTTTTTGAAATGTGGAGACACCAAGTTGGGACTCCATCTGGTGGGTTGCCTGTAGTGGAAGTGATGTCAGAGGCCCATTATACTGTTTCAACTCTGGGGAATATGATGCCACTTTAGTGCTGTGTGACAATAATTTTTTGAAATGTGGAGACACCAAGTTGGGACTCCATCTGGTGGGTTGCCTGTAGTGGAAGGGTTCTCAGAGGCCCATTATACTGTTTCAACTCTGGGGAATATGATGCCACTTTAGTGCTGTGTGACAATAATTTTTTGAAATGTGGAGATTCCAAGTTGGGACTCCATCTGGTGGGTTGCCTGTAGTGGAAGGGGTGTCAGAGGCGCATTATACTGTTTCTACTCTGGAAAATATAATGTAACTTTAGTGGTGTGTGACAACAATTTTTTGAAATGTTTGTACTCCAAGTTGGGTCTTTATCTGTTGGGTTGACTGTAGTGGCAGGGGCATCAGAGGGTCGTTATACTATTTCTACTCTGGGGAAATTGATGCCACTTTAGTCGTGTAGGACAATTATTTTGTGAAATGTGGAGATTCCAAGTAGCGTCTCCATCTGGTGGGTTGCCTGTAGTGGAAGTGGTGTCAGAGGCGCATTATACTATTTCTAATATGGGGAAACTGATGCCATTTTAGTGGTGTGTGAGAATATTTTTTATAAATGTGGAGACTCCAAGCTGGGTCTCCCTCTGGCGTGTTGCCTGTAGTGGAATAGTTGTCAGAAGCCCATTGTACTGGTTCTACTCTGGGGAAATTGATGCCACTTTATTCGTGTGCGACAAAAATTTTTTGAATGTTTGCACTCAAAGTTGGGTCTCCATCTCGTGGGTTACTTGTAGTGGAAAGGCTGTCAGAGGCCCATTGCTCTATTTCTATTTTGGGGAAATTGATACCACTTTATTGGTGTGTAGCATTTTTTTAAAAATGTTTGCACTACAAGTTGGAATTAGAGATGGTGTATTTCACCATGGATGGAAGACACCCCTTGTCAGAAAGGAAAAGAGAAGACTAACAAAGGACACAGGCAGAGGCGCACATGAATGACAGTGGTTAGAGAGGTGTTAGTATTTTGATATTCAGGCTAAATATTGGTGAATAAATGTGAATTGTCAGCTCTGCTCATGGACCTTAAGGAAGAAGTTGTTCTTCATTTGCATTGGATCCTCAGTGAAATGTAACAAATGTTTACAGATCTCTGAAGTCAACACTTACTTTCTGACCAGAATGGTTTTCTACATTTGCATAACTTGAAGCTCACGGACCCACCATTTAAAAGCTCCAATGGGGTTCTATACCAGGGACAGGAAATTATTCATTTGAGGAAAGCGTTTGCAAATATCCAATTAGGAGAAGGAGCCACCACTCCTTCTGGGCATGAAATTCCACAAAGGCTTAGAACACGGTGGAGCAGGAGTTCCTATGTAGGGTAATGAAGTAGTTTGGGCTTGGTGAGAATTTTACTAGGTGGATCCAAGGCTGGAACAAGGTATTTTTGTGCCGTAGGCAGATGAAGCCGATGGTGCCCCCCCCGATGAACTTTCAGTCCCTAAGTAAAGGAATGGGTCAGAGACTAAAGCGACAGGTCCCCTAACGCCCCTCTCCTTTCCTTCTGATGGGTTAAGTAGCAAGCTGTTAAGACTACTGTCAATAGAATTGCTACCTTTTTTACTCAAAAATACCAGCAAAAGTAAAAAGAGTGATGTGATGTACTTTAGAGAAGTGGCTCAACAGGGAGTATTTTTTTTAAGATAGATATAGAATCATTCATTGTTTAAGAACCATTAAGAGAATACAAATCGCTCTATTCATCCCTGACAGCTCAGGGATCTCAATCTCAGACCTAGTGATGGTCATGGAAACTAATATAGCTTAACTATAATGGGGGCTGTTTGGTTTCAGTTAAGATGTCCAGCATTTGGAAGACATCATAATAGAAACTAAACAGACCCTATTATAGATAAAGGGATACATATGATGATTTTACTCCCATCAGGGTAGTTCTGGTGCCGTATTTCTGTATTGATGGTGCTTCTGCTGATGTATTCATGTATGGATGGTGGTTCTAACAATGTATTTATGTAGTAATGAATGTTCTGGTGACTGATTCATAACCAGAACCATCATCAATATAAAACCAAAATCATCCTCACTACATAAATTGAACACCAGAGCTATCACTAGTACATACATACGGCACCAGAACCATCATTAGTAAATAACTATGTCGTTAGAACTTCCATCAGTATATGAAAATGGCACCAGAACCACCATCAGTAGATAAATGCATCACCAGAAAGCTCATCAGTACAGGACTACATCACCAGAACCACTATCAGTACATTAATGTGTCACCAGAACCACAGCCAGTGAAATAAGTACAACATCAGCACCATTATCTACATAATTACGGCACCAGAACTGTAAGGAAAACACACGAGCGGAGAGATGGGGGATACGGAGCTTACACAGCCACAGCTCTCTGGCGCCCCCTTACCCTCAGGTCAGTCAGGGAACTCCACCTAGGTTATGGAGTCGCCGGAGAGGCTGCCCTGTCATTTACTGGTTATCAGGGCACTCTGCAGTGATTGCTGTATATATATCACCAGTCCCAGTCCGGGAATATATATATACAGTATATATAAAAACCTCCGGTCAGTCACTGCCAGCATCCCCCAATAACATCAGAACAGTATGCTGCCACCAGTTCCTCATTAGATATAAGCCCAGTCCGTTTAAAAGCTTATATCGGGTCAGAAACCAAACCCAGGAAGCGTATAAGTACTAGCCGAACTCACGGATGTGGGAAATCGGGTTTCCAGATAAAAGAGCAGCCCAGGATTAATTGATAGTTTAATTGCCGAAAGGCTCATTAGATAATACAATTATATACAGAGTAATATACAGATATTACAGCCAAAAGTACAGATAAAAGTAGGGCACAGGTATGGGGAGTGCAGTCAGCTGTATGTGTCACGTTCCTTACCACTTGTGGATAAGGGAAGTTCTGGTATCCACAGGCACCTTGTTAGCTCCTGGTCCGTCTCCACACGTGACGTGACGTGGCTTCCATGGCAGAACCAAGACAAAGGCTAAATGTGTGCAGCTAGCTTTTTAACCCCTAGCTCGCCCCTCCAATATTTGCCATTGTCCCTCTGGGTTGGACTGAATTCTGCTCCCTTGAACTCTAGCTAAAATAAATCCCAATATTTAGGCTGAGTCATAACTTCCTAGCGGGAGGTTCAAATCAACGACTGCCATCTCAGTGCGTTCGTTGGGTCTGGAAAGATATTGAGAGTCCAAACTTGGGTCGGCTAAGTGGTTCTGGAGAGCCAGTCTCGATGCTTAGTATCTGGGGCAACTAGAAATATATGAGACAATGGTACTCTCATAATTCATCTCTAGGTGTCGGTGACGCTCAGTCTAGATCTTCCTTTGGTGTTGGCCACCTTGCACAAAAGATAGCAGGCGGTTCTAGCTCTTGCCGTCATTAACACGTGGCCTCTAATTCTCTGACCAAATGGTGAAGTTCTGTTCTTTTGGGGATTTGTGTACTTATCCCAAGAGTGGGGGGCCACTTCAGGAGTGGAGGAAGATCTCTGGACAATATATTGGGCCTGAATAGTACATCCAAAATGGAGTCTCCCTCATCCCTCACTTGGGGCTGTTTGGTTTCAGTTAATATGTCCAGCATTTGGAAGACATCATAATAGAAGCTAAACAGACCCTATTATAGATATAGGGATACATATGATGATTTTACTCCCATCATGTTAGTTCTGGTGCCATATACCTTGTGAGAATCAGGGAGGAATAGTGGATGAGGGCAGGTATATCTCGCCCAGATACCTTTCCTATGTGGCCTGGTCCGGTCAGTATCTCACCTGGTGACTAATGAATAATGGGAAGCGGATATAAAAGGAGGCCAGGTGGTGTGTTAGTAGCTCAGCCTGGGGAACACAGAGAGCCTGTCTGTGTGAGCGACACTTGTGAGTGAAAGCTGTGCTTACGGTAACGCTGGTTTGGGTGGCTGGGAGAAGCCCTCCAGTTGGTAGTTAGTACGGACCCTGTTTAGTTAGTGCCGGACAGGCAAGGAATTGTTTTATGTTTATTTTCCTGTATGTTTTGCTTTCACCTGAAATAATCCTGACCCAGCGTCAGTTACTGTATGTCCAAAACCCGGCTGTGCACCTGAGTTTCATGCTAAACCCACGTGACCTTTGACCCCAGCAAAGGTGATCCCGGAGTGTTTTATCACACCCTGTATTGATGGTGCCTCTGGTGATATATTCATGTATGGATGAAGGTTCGTATAATGTAGTGATGAATGTTCTGGAGATTGATTCGTAACCAGAACCATCATCAATATGAAACCAAAATAATCATAAGTACATAAATTGAACACTAGAGCTTTCACTAGTACATACATACGGCACCAGAACCATCATTAGTAAATAACTATGTCACTACAGCCTCTATCAGTATATGAATATGGCACCAGAAGCACCATCAGTAGATAAATGTATCACCAGAAAGCTCATCAGTACAGGACTACATCACCAGAACCACTATCAGTACATTAATGCGTCACCAGAACCACAGCCAGTAAATAAATACACCAGCATCATTATCTACATAAATACGGCACCAGGATCATCACTGGTAAATAACTATGTCACTAGAGCCACTATCAGTACATGAATACAGCCCAATAGCCAGCATCAGGAGATAAAGGCATCACCAGAATCATCATCAGTACATGAATACATCACGAGAACCACAGCCAGTAAATAAATACAACATCATCATCAGTGTATGTGGACACCACCAAAACTATCACTAGTACATGAATACATCACCAGAACCACCATCAGTACTGTTGGGGTGACCTCGTAATGTGAGATCTTAGTGACTGCCTGCCCCTGACCTGATAAATATGAGCCGAATGCATGCATAGAAGACGGACATCAGACACAAGGTCAGGTGTGCTCCTCTCTTGGCCAGTGCGGTCACAGAACTGACTTTATTAGTATAAACGAAAGACCATGTAATAGGCAGGAAAAGGGCATTGCTCAGCTTCTCCGGAGCCATTGTACCAGTCTGTATAAGGTCCGTGCTAAGTCTATTCCACATATGGTCTTCAGTGTATCCTCATCACATTCCAAGGATTCTAGGGCATAGTTCCAGCATATAGACACCACCTTGCCACACCACGTCTGAACTAGCTTATGTTAGATTAATAATTGATTTCATTAGCCGTTCTCTCCTTCACAGTACAGCAATAAGTTGTATTGTCAAGTCAGGCCCATATACCGTATATAATCGCGTATAAGCCGAAATTTTCAGCCCATTTTTTTGGCTGAAAGTCCCCCCTCTTGGCTTATACGCGAGTCATATATGCCAGGGGGTCGTGGGGTGGGGCGGGGGTGTCAGATCACACTGAGCCCCTCTGGCACGGTCTCTGCAGCCCCCTGCTTGTCCCACTGTCTCAGGCTCCTTCCTTCAGCGGTTATGTGGTACTGCTCATTAAAGTCATGAATATGCGCATATTTATGACTTTAATGAGCGGTACCACGTGACCGCTGAAGGAAGGGAAACCTTCGGAGAATGGGGCTGCAGAGACCACACTAGGAGGGGGTAAGTATACCCGCTATTCACCTGTCCCCATTCCAACGCTGCTCTCCGCTGTCTGCCGCGTCCTCTGTTAGTGACATTCAGGCAGCAGAGGGCGCGATGACATGGTTACTGCGCGCTGTGCCCTCTGCTGCCTGAACATCACTGACGGAGGACACGGCAGACACCGGCACCTGTTCCCCAGTGAAGGAGAGGTGAGTATGTCTTTTTTTTATTTGCAGCAGCATATGGGGTATAATCTATGGAGCAGCATATGGGGGCATAATCTGGGGGCAGCATATGGGGCATAATCTATGGAGAATTTTATGTAGCAGCATATGGGGCATAATCTATGGAGCACCTTATGGGGCAGCATATGGGGGCATAATCTATGGAGCATCTTATGGGGCAGCATATGGCGGCATAATCTTTGGAGCAGCATATGGGGCCTATTCTATGGAGCAACTTATGGGGCAGCATATGGGGGCATAATCTATGGAGCATCTTATGGGGGCATAATCTATGGAGCATCTTATGGGTCCTATTCTATGGAGCATCTTATGGGGCCATTATTAACCTTTGTGCAGCATTATATGGGGTGTATTTTGTATGGAGCATTATATGGGGCTCCTGATTCAATATGGATGTTCAAAAACATTTAATCTACTGATGTCTCAATTACAGTAATTTTACTTTTATTGGTATCTATTTTTATTTTTGAATTTTACCAGTAGCTGCTGCATTTTCCACCCTAGGCTTATACGCGAGTCAATAAGTTTTCCCAGTTTTTTGTGGAAAGAGTAGGGGGGTCAGCTTATACACAAGTATATACGGTACATTTGGTATTCAATTAAATTAAATGATTATTAAGAAAAAATCAAGACAATTAATGCAGGGGTGAGAATAAATTACCAAAAAGAAGGGGCTGTTACACCGCTCCGCCATACTCACCCGGCCTCCGCTCCCACGCCGCAGTCGCCCTCCACTCCCACGCCGCAGCCTCTCTCCACCCGACGGCCGCGGCGGTCACCTGAGACAGGCCCGCGACCGATGCCTTCCCTGCATGCTATGCACATGCGCCATAAGCCGCGCCTCCTTCCTGCTTCTTATGCTCCGGCTGTGCCCTGACCCGGAAGCACCTTTGGACCAATGGCTGACCAGACGGAGCCATATCAGGCCGCTTCCCCCTGAGGGAGGCGCCTGATCGTTGTGTTTCCTGACACTCTGGCCTCGCTCCATCGTGCACACTCTGCTCCTGCAGTTCCTGTCTCGGCTGCTCTTCACAGCAGCTTCTCAGTCCTGCTACCCGTGTTCCTGGTGTTCCCCTTCCGACGCCCCGCCTCGTTTCACCGGGGATCCCAAGCTCTGTAGGGGGTTCTTAAATAAGTGTAGTCTCCACTTTGAATGGCTGCCGCAGCAATATCCCTCGGACCGGGCCAAAGTGGCCTTCATCATGTCCCATCTGGAGGGAGAGGCCCTGTCTTGGGTAAACCCGCTCTGGGAACGTGACGACCCGGTCGTTTCGAATCTCCCGGTTTTCCTGGATACATTTCGTAAGGTTTTCGATGAGCCGGGCCGGTTAGCCTCTCTCACTGAGTCACTCTTTAACTTACACCAGGGTTCTCTCACGGTCGGACAGTACGCTATTCGCTTTCGCACTATTTCCTCCGAGCTCGGCTGGAATAACGCAGCTTTGGTGGGGGCATTCTGGCGCGGTCTTTCTAGTAAAATAAAGGATGAACTCGCAGGTCGAGATACCACGTCCACCTTAGAGGACCTTATCTCGCTGTCTACCCGCATTGACCTGCGCTTCCTGGAGCGCGCTCGGGAGTCAGCGAGAGACAGGCGCTCCTCCAGGTCAGTTTCTCCTTTCACTTAGTCTGCCAGCTCCCGTTCAGTCAAATCTTCTTCCCTCTCTTTGGGTGAGCCCATGCAGATAGATCATCTCAGGTTGGCCGAGTTATGTCAGAGAGAGAGACGGGCACAGGGTCTGTGCCTCTATTGCGGTCATTTGTCACACTATATCCGCACCTGTCCTAAGAGACAGGGAAACTGTTAGGCGTCGGATTCCTGGCACTGCACAGCGGGAATCCAGAGCCAGACATCGTGCGGTCTCCCATTCCTCTCCGACCGCTCGGACTCCTGCTCAGCAATCTCGGCTGGCCAGGCATCTCCCTCTGACTCGTTCTGTGAGCCTGGATGTTGCTGCCACCTCTGGTGCAGCAATGGTGACACAACCTGCTTTGCAGGGAACTGCTCCCGAGGCTAAGTCCTCATGCCGTGCTACTAGGCATGCCCACAACTTGTCCTCTCAGTGGAGAGCAGGGGTCACATGTGCAGGTCCTATGTCGGATCTGATTGGTCCTTCCTATAGTACTGGAAGGTCCCGGAAGCGCATGGCTATAAAAAGCCCGCATGGCGGCTCGGCCATGCGCTAGTGTAGCATATTATGCTGTGTGTGTATGGTGATGGATGCATGGACTGGTGACTGACTCATTTGAAACCCCTTCCCTCGGTTATTACGAATGGTGACAGATTGTTGGGTCGTCAGCTCCAGGTTGTGGCCAGCTACACGCCACTGTGCCTCCTGCACGACACACTAGCGTCCGACGGTGCTCGGTCGTTTCGGCGCCGTCGCTCAGCAGCGATAGTTATTGCCGCGCTGCGGTTGCAGTGTTCTTGGCGTCTGCGGTTGCAGCGTCATTCGCTGGGTATCTTGTGAAGTAAACAGGGCCAGCGTCCTCATACAACTCTGTTGTCTTAGCGACTCTGTGTGTGAACAGAGCCGTACTTAGCGTTCGGGTGATGTTAACCCGAGCGCAGTACCTCACCTTTCGGTGCATCCGCCATTACTTAGCAGCGGTCTTGTTACCTACCGCACGGTGGACCCCGGGAGGCGAACGCACCTCCTATTATTTATATCTGGTGCGTTCCGCCGACCCTAACATTACACTAGCGCCAGGGTCTGGCTAGTAATGGCGGATGAACAGCGACTGCTGCAGCACATCCGGCAGCTGCAGGGCAGGTTGGCGGCTCTCGAGCGTTCAGCCTCAGCTGCGGATGTTACTGCAGTCGCTGTTCAGGCAGCCACAGAGGCTGTTTCCCGTGTGACCACTGCCATCCCTGTCCCGACTTTGTCCCACCTCCCGCTGCCCGAAAAGTTCTCGGGTGATAGTGCAGCTTGTAGGGGTTTCGTAAGCCAGTGCTCTATACAGCTGGAGCTGCTGGCCGCCCGATTCCCCTCCGAGCGGGCTAAAGTGGGATTTATTATTTCCCTTCTGTCGGGCAGGGCTTTGGAGTGGGCCACACCGCTGTGGGATCGTGGTGATCATGTGGTGCAGGGTGCTTTGCGGTTCTTAGACACTCTGAAACAGGTCTTCCTGGGACCACGAGTCACCCATGACACCGCGCTCCGGCTGCTGGCACTGTCACAGGGCTCGTCCATGGTCAGTCACTTCGCCATCCAGTTCCGGACGCTGGCCTCAGAATTAGAGTGGCCAGATAAGGTCCTCATTCCGGCGTTCTGGAGAGGTTTGGCTGGCCATGTGAGGGACGCTCTGGCCACCAGGGAGATTCCCGCTACACTGGAGGAGCTTATCTCTGTCTCCACCCGAATTGATCTTCGCTTCATCGAGCGAAGGTTGGAACGGGACCAGTGTAGGCAGAGGTTTAGGTTGGCACCTTGTTTTTCTACACCTCTGGAATCCCCCGATCGGGCGTCCGAGCGTCAGGGGGCTTCCCGTGAGGGATCTAGACTCCGGTCCGCTCGAGCTCCTGTGAGCTGTCATATTTGTAGGCAGGCCAGTCACCTCGCCAACCGGTGCCCACAGCAGCAGGGAGAACACTCGCGCCTAGTGGCCGTAGGAGGCGGCGCACTAAAGCCAGCGACGTTTTCCTCCAAGCTGTCCTTTAAGGGGACTCTTGGGTTTAATTCTTCCACTCTGGCGGTGGAGGTTTGCGTGGATTCCGGGGCGGAGGGCAATTTTATGTCGTCAGCCTTCGCCCAACGGTACGCTATACCTCTGGTTATGATGTCTACACCAGTCACCGTCAGAGTGGTAAACGGCACCACTCTACCCTCGCAGATAACTCACCAGACCGTCCCCTTGGTACTCTCTGTGGCTCCGTCTCATCAGGAGATGATATCCCTCCTCGTCATGCCCGAGGGTATTGACCAGGTACTTCTAGGGGTTCCCTGGCTGCGGTATCACTCCCCCCCATATAGAGTGGTCCTCAGGGAGGATTATTGGGTGGAGTAAGTCATGTGATGGTAGAGGTCTGAGGGAGTGCGTTCAGGTTGCCTCCATCGAGGTTCCCGCTGATCTCTCCTCGCTCCCCAAACACTATCGGCAGTATGCAGACGTGTTCTCCAAAAAGGCGGCGGAGACCCTTCCACCGCATCGCCCCTATGACTGTCCTATTGACCTCTTGCCTGGTGCTGAGCCTCCCCGGGGTCGAGTCTATCCCCTATCTCTCCCGGAGACTGAGGTCATGTCTCAGTACATCAGGGAGAATCTGGCAAGAGGATTCATTAGGAAGTCAGTGTCACCAGCGGGGGCGGGATTCTTCTTCGTCCAGAAGAAGAGTGGGGAATTACGTCCTTGCATTGATTACACGGGTCTTAACACCAACACCGTTAAGAATAAATATCCACTGCCCCTGATATCAGAACTGTTTGATAGGCTACGAGGAGCGAGGGTATTTTCCAAACTTGATCTGCGGGGGGGCTTACAACCTGATTCGCATCCGTGATGGGGATGAATGGAAGACGGCATTTAACACCAGGGACGGGCACTATGAATACCTGGTGATGCCCTTCGGGCTCTGTAATGCCCCGGCCGTCTTCCAGGACTTTGTGAACGATATCTTCCGGGATATGCTTACCACCTCGGTTGTAGTCTATCTGGATGATATCCTCATCTACTCTCCAGATATTGACTAACACCGGAGAGAAGTTTGCAAAGTTTTCGATCGCCTGCGGGCGAACTCCCTCTATGCCAAGTTGGAGAAGTGTGTGTTTGAGCAGGAGTCCTTGCCTTTCCTGGACTATATATATCAGCCCAGGGATTGGCCATGGATCCTGCCAAGCTACAGGCGGTGATGGATTGGCAGGAACCTCATTCTCTCAAAGCGGTGCAGCGCTTTATGGGGTTCATAAATTATTATCGCCAATTCATCCCCCACTTCTCGACTTTGGTAGCACCCTTGGTAGCCCTCACCAAGAAGGGTGCAAATCCCAAGTTGTGGTCGGAACCGGTCTCCAAGGCCTTCTCCACCATTAAGTCCCATTTCGCTAGCGCTCCCATTCTACATCGCCCCGATGTAGACAAGCCCTTCATTCTGGAAGTGGATGCCTCTTCCGTCGGTGCTGGAGCAGTCCTGTTCCAGAAGGACACGCAAGGTCGGAAGCATCCATGCTTCTTTTTCTCCAAGACCTTCACACCGGCGGAGAGGAATTATGCCATCGGGGACAGGGAGTTGCTAGCGATGAAGTTGGCCTTCTCGGAGTGGAGACACCTCCTGGAGGGGGCTCGTCACCCTTTCCAGGTGTTCACCGACCACAAAAACTTGGTGTATTTACAAACAGCCCAGCGGCTAAACTCTCGCCAGGCTAGATGGTCCTTGTTCTTTTCCCGGTTCCATTTCACCCTCCACTTTCTCTCCGGGGAGAAGAGCGTCCGGGCCGATGCTCTCTCCCGCTCCGTGGTGTCATCGGAGGAAGAGGAGGAGGAGCCTCGGCTGATCGTCCCATCCGAAAGCCTGAGGACTGTGGCTCCGGTTGCCCTTGAGTCTGTGCCTCCGGGCAAGACATTTGTCCCTGCCCGTCTGCGACCGGAGGTCCTCTCTTGGGCTCACTTGTCCAGAGTGGGTGGACATTTTGGGACAAAACGGACCTCCGACCTTTTGGCGAGGACGTACTGGTGGCCACATATGGCGCGTGACGTCAAGGACTATATTGAGGCATGCGTCTCTTGAGCCCGGAATAGGTCCTCTCGGCAGCGGCCCGCTGGGCTTCTTTTCCCTCTGCCGATAGCAGACAGGCCCTGGGAGATGGTCGGTATGGACTTTGTGGTGGGGCTACCCAGGTCCAGCGGCAGCACGGTCATTTGGGTTGTCACCGACCATTTCTCTAAGATGGTGCACCTGGTACCTCTCTCCCGGTTACCATCAGCGCGGGGCCTGGCAGTCTTGTTCATCAAGCACGTTTTCCGCCTGCACGGCATGCCGGACAAGATTGTCAGTGACCGAGGTCCTCAGTTTGCGTCCCGGTTTTGGAGAGAGCTCTGTTCTCTACTCAGCATTGAGCTGAATCTCTCCTCGGCCTATCATCCCGAGACGAATGGGTTGATAGAGAGAGCCAACCAGACCTTGATAACATATCTTCGACATTTTGTCTCAGACAGGCAGGACGACTGGGCATCCTTGCTGCCGTGGGCAGAGTTCGCGTTGAACAATGCTGTGGCCGACTCTACCGGTCAAACCCCATTCCTCCTAAATTACGGTCAGCATCCGCGCTTTCCTGTGCCCATGCCCGCACACCGGCGTCCTGCTCCAAGCTTCTCCCCTGGCGACATGGTATGGCTCTCTACCCGAAACATTAAACTGCGGGTTGAGTCGCCCAAGTTCGCGCCACGATACATTGGCCCATTCAAGGTCCTTGACCGACTTAGCTCGGTGGTCTACCGTCTGGCTCTTCCTCCACATTTGGCCATCTCGGACGTGTTCCATGTGTCCCTCCTCAAACCAGTTCACATGGCCCAGTTTTCCGAGCCATCTGCCGGGTCATCAGACTTATCGTCTGACGAGTTTGAGGTTAATGCCATCGTGGGGCGCAAGTTTGTCCGTGGCAAAAAATTTTATTTGGTAAACTGGAAGGGTCATGGTCCCGAGGCTCGTACCTGGGAGCCGGTGGAAAACATTCACGCACCGCTCCTGATCACGGCTTTTGAGCGCAGTGAGGCTCAGAGGGGAGGGGGCCCTGGGGGGGGTAATGTTAGGCGTCGGATTCCTGGCACTGCACAGCGGGAGTCCAGAGCCAGACATCCTGCAGTCTCCCATTCCTCTCCGACCGCTCAGACTCCTGCTCAGCAATCTCGGCTGGCCAGGTATCTCCCTCTGACTCGTTCTGTGAGCCTGGATGTTGCTGCCACCTCTGGTGCAGCAATGGTGACGCAACCTGCTTTGCAGGGAACTGCTCCCGAGGCTAAGTCCTCATGCCGTGCTACTAGGCATGCCCGCAACTTGTCCTCTCAGTGGAGAGCAGGGGTCACATGTGCAGGTCCTATTTCGAATCTGATTGGTCCTTCCTATAGTACTGGAAGGTCCCGGAAGCGCATGGCTATAAAAAGCCCGCATGGCGGCTCGGCCATGCGCTAGTGTAGCATATTATGCTGTGTGTGTATGGTGATGGATGCATGGACTGGTGACTGACTCATTTGAAACCCCTTCCCTCGGTTATTACGAATGGTGACAGATTGTTGGGTCGTCAGCTCCAGGTTGTGGCCAGCTACACGCCACTGTGCCTCCTGCACGACACACTAGCGTCCGACGGTGCTCGGTCGTTCCGGCGCCGTCGCTCAGCAGCGATAGTTATTGCCGCACTGCGGTTGCAGCGTTCTTGGCGTCTGCGGTTGCAGCGTCATTCGCTGGGTATCCTGTGAAGTAAACAGGGCCAGCGTCCTCATACAACTCTGTTGTCTTATCGACTATGTGTGTGAACAGAGCCGTACTTAGCGTTCGGGTGACGTTAACCCGAGCGCAGTACCTCACCTTTCGGTGCATCCGCCATTACTTAGCAGCGGTCTTGTCACCTACCGCACGGTGGACCCCGGGCGGCGAACGCACCTCCTATTATTTATATCTGGTGCGTTCCGCCGACCCTAACAGAAACGACTCCACCTAGGTCAGGCAAGAGAGGCCTTCCTAGGTGATGATGATTCCTCTCAACCCCTTACGATTTCTGTGCTTTTGGTTTCAGGGGGGAGGCGTGGTTCCGAGGTGGCCTACGTGGATTCGGGCTCAGCGGGTAACTTCATTCGGCCGGAAGAGGTAGACAAATACCAAATTCCTGTGGTCACTCTATCTAACCCAATTCAGATTGCCACCGTGGATGGCAAACCGCTACAGGTGACCGTCACCTTGGTCACTGAAGAGGTGGAGTTGCAAATCAGAGCCTTACATCGAGAGAAAATAGCCTTTTACGTTTTACCTAAGCTCTCTCACGTCATTCTACTCGGTCTTCCATGGTTAAGGACTCATCAGCCTGTTCTCGACTGGTCTTCTGGGGAGATACTCCGCTGGGGGCACCCGTGCCAAGCTCTCTGTCTGACTCCTGTCCGCCTGGCGGCCGCTCCACGGTCGCCTCCAGGCCTCCCGGGTCTTCCTCCAGCTTACAGCTCCTACGCCGATGTTTTTGATAAGAAGGAAGCGGAGGTCCTCCCTCCACACTGGCCGTTTGACTGCCCAATTGAACTTGTTTCCGGTTCAACCCCCCCAAGGGGCAGAATCTCCCCTTTGTCTCCCGCAGAGACCACCGCCATGCCCGAGTACGTCCGAGAGAACCTCGCCAAAGGCTTTATACGGAAATCCTCTTCGCCCGCGGGAGCCGGGTTCTTCTTCGTCAAAAAGAAGGACGGAACTCTACGGCCATGCATTGACTATAGGGGCTTGAATGAGATTACCATCAAGAACAGGTACCCTCTTCCACTCATTCCGGAACTGTTTGACCGTCTCAGAAGGGCTCGGGTCTTTACCAAGCTGGACCTCAGAGGAGCCTACAATCTGGTCCGTATCCGTGCAGGTGACGAGTGGAAGACCGCTTTCAACACTCGAGATGGCCATTACGAGTACCTGGTCATGCCCTTCGGTCTTTGCAATGCTCCTGCAGTCTTTCAAGAGTTCGTCAATGAGATCTTCCGGGATCTCTTGTACTCCTGTGTGGTCGTGTACTTAGACGACATCCTCGTCTTCTCGCCGGACCTCTCCTCCCACAGAAAGTGTGTCCGCCTGGTGCTTCAGCGCCTTCGGGAGAACCGTCTGTATGCGAAGATCGAGAAATGTCTCTTCGAACAGACCTCTCTGCCATTCCTGGGTTATATTATCTCCGACGCTGGTCTAAGGATGGATCCCGAGAAGTTGTCTGCTATCCTCAAATGGCCTCGCCCCGTCGGATTGAAGGCGATACAACGATTCCTCGGGTTCGCCAACTATTACCGGCAATTTGTCTCCCACTTCTCCGCGATCACAAGACCCATTTCTGTGCTCACCCGTAAAGGATCTACTTCCAAGGATTGGTCTCCTGAGGCAGAGGAGGCCTTTCTGAACCTAAAACGGGCTTTCTCCACGGCTCCGGTCCTTCATCGCCCTGAGAGCGATCGACCTTTTGTACTCGAGGTGGACGCTTCCTCGACTGGTGCCGGGGCGGTGCTGTCCCAGAGAACCGCCTCCGGTCGCCTGCATCCTTGTGGCTTCTTCTCGAAGGCCTTTTCTCCATCCGAGTGTAACTGCTCGATCGGTGACCGGGAAATTTTGGCCATCAAGTTGGCCTTGGAGGAATGGCGCCACCTCCTGGAAGGAGCCGTCCATCCTTTTGTCATCTTCTCGGACCACAAGAATCTGGCCTATCTCCAGTCTGCCCAGAGACTAAACCCTCGCCAGGCCAGATGGTCTTTATTTTTTGCCCGATTTGATTTCGAGCTCCGATTCCGTCCTGGCAACAAGAATTCCAAAGCCAACGCCCTGTCCAGGGTCTTCCAACCACACGAATCCACGGAGGAACTGTCGCATATCATTGATCCCACTAGAATCATCACCGTGGCTCCAGTGAACTGGCTTACTCCTCCACCTGGCAGGACGCTTGTGCCAGAGAATCTCAAGCAAAAGGTTCTTCTATGGGGGCACTCCTCCAAACTGGCCGGCCATGCTGGAACTAAGAAGACCCTTGACCTTATCAAACGTCACTACTGGTGGCCCTCACTTCGCCAAGATGTACTCGACTTTGTGGCTTCTTGTCCATCCTGTGCAAAAAACAAGGTGCCACGGAGATCTCCGTCCGGCTTGTTGCTTCCGTTGCCTGTCCCTACGGTTCCTTGGGAGAACATTGCCATGGATTTCATCACCGACCTACCCTGCTCTGTGGGCTGCTCAGTCATTCTGGTGGTGGTGGATCGTTTTTCCAAGATGGCTCACTTCATCCCTCTGCCCGGTCTTCCCTCAGCGCCAGAGCTGGCCGAAATCTTCATTCATCAAGTCTTCAGGCTTCATGGACTACCTCGACGCATTCTGTCTGACCGAGGGGTTCAGTTTACCTCCAAGTTCTGGCGTTCGCTTTGTAAGCTCATGAACGCTTCCCTCGACTTCTCCTCGGCCTACCATCCACAGTCCAACGGACAAGTAGAGCGTACCAACCAGACGCTTACGGGATACTTACGTCACTTCTCTAACGCCCACCAGAACGATTGGGTCAACTTATTCCCCTGGGCAGAGTTCGCTTATAACAACCATGCTGGTGAGTCTTCGTTTTTCATTGTTTTTGGCAGACATCCCGATGTTACTGTCGTCCTACTCCAGTCCTGCCTTGTGTTCCTGCTGTCCTACTCCAGTCCTGCCTTCGGTGTTCCTGTTGTCCTACTCCAGTCCTGCCTTGTGTTCCTGCCGTCCTACTCCAGTCCTGCCTTCAGTGTTCCTGCCGTCCTACTCCAGTCCTGCCTTCAGTGTTCCTGCCGTCCTACTCCAGTCCTGCCTTCAGTGCTCCTGCCGTCCTACTCCAGTCCTGCCTTCAGTGCTCCTGCCGTCCTACTCCAGTCTCAGTCTTACTCCGGTCCATCCAGAGCCGCCCCTCTCGGTACCGGCTACCGTGGTACTCGAACCCCTGGGCCTGCTCCTAACGGTCCCTGTATAGGGGTCGGTTCCACCTGGCAGCTCGCCCGGGGTCCCTCGGTGCCACGGTCCAGAGGGTCCACTCTCGGAGTTTCCCGCTCCAGACCACCCGCGCTAACAGGGGCAACACAAGGAGTCTATTGCACAGATATTATGCACTTCAATGTACTATGGCTATATAGGATGCAATATGGTTGTAAAAAGAATTAATAAGCCACAAAAAATAAGAAAATTGATATACTGATATTATACATAATCATAAAGTGCAAATAGTGAAAAAATCATTCATAAAAAGCACAAATTTGTAAAGACCAATCTATATATGAAAAGTGCAATGTCCAGAAATTCACAGACAGTGGGCTTAGGCACAAGTTTGTAAAGACCAATACATATATAGAGTGCAATATGCACGAATTCATAGACAGTGGGCTTAGGCCCACAACCGCATAAATGTATATCACTAATTCAACAAATGACTAGTGTAGATAGCCATGTGGGCAGAGATAAATATATGTCACAACAGATATCCATTTAAATAAAAATGCTCAGTGGCAGGTTCTAAATAGAGGTGCCAATGACAATTAGTCATATATGCGGCTGCAAGTAAACTGTATTGAAAAGAACATATACATGTGCCAAAAAATTGCACTCAATCAATATCTTATGCCAATGTGCGATAGATCCCCAGGATGCGCCCGTCCCCGATGCGCGTTTCGACGTCTGCCTTCGTCAGTTTTTTTTTCGTTGTGATATGATTTGATATCCGATTTTTCCTTATTTGTCTTATATTGTCCATTTGTGCTTTGCTAAGGCTTATTATATAATTTTTAACACCATTTATAATTTTCCTTAAACATGCAACTTTGACCTTGGTATTTTGTTGAACCATATACATTTGGATCTCATGAACCAACAACTCCCAATATGTATTAAACAATGATAAGGAGATGCTGGGAGTGGTTGTTATCAGTCATTATCAGACTGCGGACCATGCAGGAACCACAATACTGATGAAACGCAGGCATATGTAAATGTTTACATCCAGGTACCTAATAGGTGACATCTTCTCTGATTGAGTGGTTTCTTCTTATTTCCATCTTGACCAGATGCCATGATGACTTTTCACATCCACAGCTGTTCTCTGCAGACTTCTCTCTTCTCCAATCTTCTGGAGCACATCCCCACATGGTGACGTTAAAAGTCAAAGTGTTACTAGATTGCCTTCTGCACAAAGATATCTGTCCATACTATGCCCTAAATAAGCCTCCTATGGTGTATGGCCTCTACACTGTCTGCCTTACTAATCCACAACCACATTACTGTGTGCCATTTTCAGCTATAACTGCTACAATGTCATTTTTTCTTCTCCAGCCAGATGGCGTCGCCGTCAGGATATGTGCACACGATGCATATTTGCTGCGGATCCGCCGCGGATTTTTCCGCGCAGAAACGCTGGAGATCCGCACTGTGATTTACAGTACAATGTAAATCAATGGGGAAAAAAAATTCTGTGCAGATGGTGCAGAAAAATCAGTGCGAATTTGCATGTCACTTCTTTTCTGCGGGTTTGCTGCAGTTTTCCACTTGCTCCATTCTACAAAACCGCAGGTGGAAAACCGCAGTGGAAAACCGCACAAAAACCGCAAAAAAAGGAAGAAATCCGCAGAAAAAATGCAGGTCATTAAATCCGCGGGAGGATCCGCACCGTGTGCACATGGCCTCACCTGCACAACAGCAGCTATTGGATCTCTATACAAACCGATATCTGCTGCTGCGCAGGCTCCCCGGCGCCATTCTCAAAATGACTTTCTTTTTTTTCCCTCGCTCAAGTAAATCTGCAAAAGGCATTCAGTGCACAGTAACCATGCGACTATGATGAAGCGCATTTATCATGCAAACTGCGGGGCAGGGCAGTGAGAGATCAGTGGGGGGTCAGTAGTCTGCATTATGAATATCTCATCGGAGCACCACATACATGAACCCCGTCCTAGGGCACGAGAATCTCATTAATATGAAGCTGAAAATAAAGATTAAGAAACAGCCACAAGACGGCTTTCATCAACCAAGGCATCATTTTATTCAGTATAACAGCACCGACCTGACATTGTGTGTAGGTCACTATGCACAATCCTGCTGACAGGTTCCCTTTAAGTAGGCGGCTTTATATCACAAGAGTGGATTTCGTTAGGAAATGGATAAGGCAAAAATGGAGCATTACAGAACAGAAGAAATTACTAGAGTGATAAAATATGACGGTGTGGTTTTGCTCCTCTCAGAATTTTGAAGATTGTGTGAACAATTGGAAAAAAAATGTGGAGAGCATTAAACCTCGGGGGAGAGATAATCAACAGCTTAAACATCAGTGAGTTTTTTATTTTTATATATTTGCTTATGTGGGTTTTTTATTATTATTTTTTTCTGAACAATTAGAAAAAGGTTGGGAGTGAAGGAATTAGGCCGGGGTCTCACTCGCGAGTGCAATGCAAGAAAAGTGTGCGAGTCTCTCGCCTCAATCCCCGGCACTGCCACCGGTGGCTCGGAGCAGAGCGTTCAACTGCAAAGAAATACATGCAGCCGCACACTCCGGTCCCGAGTGCCAGCGGTAGTGCCAAGTATTGAGGCCAGAGACTCTCGTGAGTGTCTCGCATTGCACTCACAAGTGTGACCCGGCCTTAGGAAGATTGTTGTTTTTATCCGATTTCCTCTTTTTGTATCTCTACAGTATGTTTTGTACAATAAAGTTGTAAAAATGAGCAAACAATTGCAGCATTCTAATGATGTCACAATGGGCTGGAGGCTATAGAATGCCCCGTCACCCAGGGTTCCGTTGAGGGTTTTAGTAGGCGTTTGTGGAGAGAGGAGTGTTGTGAGCGACTTGTGCAAATATGATGCCAAGAAAGCGATTTAAGAGTATTATAGTTCTCTGTGATACCGAGGACAGCAGCGATGATGACGATTTACATCAGGTGAGTATCATTTTATATTCTTAAATAAATAAAAAATATTTGGGATAAAAGTTCAAGAAAAGATGGTGGGACAGAAAATAGCGCTCCAAGTAGATGAGGCGATAACTCGGATCATGATTGCATAGTAAAGACTGTGTCACTTGTAATATTTGTGACAATATGTCCATGTACTGGATACATAACATTGCATGAAGACACATAAATGTCACCACCGCCCCTATCCATAGCCTAACCATAAGTGTCCCATACCCCCGCTATACTCTGTACGTGGAATAAGCACAATGGAGACCACACTCATATCGCTGCCCACCTGTAATCAGTGGAATATGGGGTAAGATTATAGATTGGAGATGTTCATGGTTATAGATTCTATCTGACATATTTGCCATTTTTTCAGTCTCATCGAAGAAAGAGGCCAATACCGAGGTCTCCAGGCCAAGATAACACCACTGGCTTCAATTCGGGCCCGACTCCGAGTTTACCAGGTACTGTAACCCTAATCTAGTGAAGTCTCTGAGGTATTAATAAGCCATTGTAGTCACCGGGTGCAGATCACGTGCACATTGTGGTCAGGGCTTGGATTTATCGTTATTAGTCGTCTATGGTAGAGTTTATAGCAAACATTTCTGTTCAGCATTTGGTCAGGAATATTCATGCAGGCGTTATAAAGTCAGGCAGAAATGGGATTTGTGGATTGCTTCTCATGGTGTCCATGTACAGGGCAGATTACTGGAGCTGAAGGTGATTGTTTTGCCCCATGTACCTATAGGGAAACACTGGATAATTTATTAGGATTTATTTCTTTTGATATTGAGCCTCGGTCGTTGCTATTATAATATTCTAATAAGAGAGTTATATTGTGTTTCCCCCACAGATCTGAGTTTACCACCAACAGATCATGGTCCGGACAGTACCACCTGGTAAGACACGTTTCCTCCATTACTAAGTACAAGATGGGGATTAATGATTAATGGTGGCTCATTACCTGTTACATTTATTCCACAGCTCCGATGACATCATTATTGATGATGATGATGATTCCAATAGAGCAGCAACTTCCATGTATAATAGTAAGTTATCATTTCTAGACACAATCCAGGTTTATGTCATTGTAGAGGTAACAATTACTTTTCTGTACTGTCACAGGTCAGTTTCCAAATCTAACAATTACAAGGGCGCTGATCAGGAGTTGGAACAGCGAGCCACCTGGGAAATGTGCTGTAAATTCCAGTGTCAGAGACTGACAGCAGCATTTAACAGGTTAACAGAAGCAGGCAGAGCTCCAATCCACTCTCGGCTGTCAGAGGCAGATGATGGCTGAATGACACAACCATCATCTGCCATGAAAGAGGCGGGCTTAACTCCTTAGCCCTCTCCATTCATTCTCTACTGATGAGCGTCGTACATGGTTGTTAAGGGGTTAAATTACAGATACCTTACAGAGGTAATTCTATTTTACACATGCTTGATTGGTGTGGATCCAGTGTCTCGGATATTTCCATATTGGGAGAGCAAGTCACCGCCATGTTGACTTATGGCCATTGTTATCCTTAGAGAATTTATTACAGATGTGCAGTACATTTACTTGTGTCTTTTTGGAAACCCAATAGACATCAATGGAGAAATCCCTGCACCAAGGAATCCCACATCTCCATTAAAACCATGGAGGCTACCATGAATCAGCAAATGAGGTGAAAATGGACCCCTACCATTTGAGGCTCCACCCTCCGGCCATTGAGGACATGTTCACTTCTGATCTTGTACTGAGCACATACAACATTACTAAGGATATATTACCTGAGTAACAGGTGGGGTAGACATCTGAGAAAGTTTATGGACCCTGATGTTGCTGAACCCCATTATAATGTCAGATCCTGATCTGAAGGGAAGATCCTGTGGATTTCTGGTGGTCTGGTCAGCTATGTCTTCTGCTCTGGTCGGATCCCATATTCATAGTCTTATTAGTCCTCTACACTCTATATTTATAGACCCCTCTCTAGTACGGGCTGCATACTAACATGTCTGATTTGAGCCTTATAAAAAGTATTTTCACTCTTCCATATTTCTGTACAGATCATTTACCATCTGACAGCGAGGAGAGCTCCGCTACAGAGGAGAGGTAAGTTAGATCCATCTACCTCTATATAAAGCCATGAACTAGGCGAGATGTTTCCTGTGGATTTATATATGATTCTTATCTTTGCCAGGACACCACAATGTAACATCCCCGGCTGTTTCCTGGAAGAAATTATTTCTCCTCCTTCCATCTATGTTACCCACTTCCAGGAAAATAAGGAGGAGCTGGTGGAGCGACTGTACAACTTGTACAACCGGACAGTCTTCGATAATAAGGTATCACATCTTGTCATGGGTTTCTGGGTGATACATGACTTCTCTATTATCTCCCCCTTTAGACAATCAATTCCAAGAAAAATGGCTCTAACTTTCTGAAAGGCAGATTCCTAACCCCATTGTCATGATTCTGTAACATAGTTACTGAATATCTCAGGTAAATCTCACTTAGTTTGGTGAATGCCGTCATCCTCTTCCTATCTGTGGGATGAGAGGAAACCTTAGATGATCCACCATGCAGAGACAAAAAGATTAGCATTTTTTAGCTTGAAGTTCAAAGGATTTTTACATTTATTTATAAGAAACATTTAGTTGATATTTGGACATTTTAGAATAAGGTTATTTTTATTTTTGTTCTCACATCTTGGACTTCTCGGTAGACCCCGCGCCCCATACAAGTAGACCAGTGCTGTAAATCACATATGAGAGTTGGGGACTTTGTAAGATTGGGGGTCAAAGAGTTTACAGATGTAATGGAATTTGTTTTCTTTATTTTAGCTCCCTTTGAAAATGGACATTTTGTGGAGCAAGAGGCTGACAGCATCCGCCGGCCAATGCTGGAATAAGCTGCAGGACAACCACCGTTTCTCATATATTGAGCTTTCTGAAAAAGTCTGCGATTCTGCCGGTAGGTTTCACATCACATCCATCCTACAGCTTCATAAGACAACCTGTACACAGGGCAAAAAAACTGCTACTTGTTATGCAGAACATCTTAGAAACTCATTGTACATACTGTCATAAGAAAAACTAAGTACACCCTCTTTGAATTCTAGTATTTTACATATCAGGAGAAAATAAAAAAAAAGTATCAGCTCCATAGAAAGTCCTAAAAGTAGGGAAATACAATCTCAGAAAGCAACGTGAAAAAAAAATATATTGCATCATTATTTAACAAAAAGTAGGCCAAAAGGCAACAACGGTGTGTGATAAAGTACACCGTCGATGCAACTTCAAGTTACTGCTGCTAAAGATGATTCTAAAAGCTATTGATTGATGGGGTGTACTTATTTTTCACTCTTTGCTTCTGCATTTTGAAGTAGGTTTCGGTAAATAAATAACGGCACGGTTGACTTGTCACGTGTTGTTCATCTCATGATGTATTTTGTATTTTGTCCTGCTATGTAAAACCAAATAGTTCAATCAGGGTGTACTCAGATTTTGTCATAACTGTATAACCTCTTGTTTTAGAGCGAGTACGATCCACACTTGCGCATGAGATGTGCCATGCCGCCTCTTGGATAATCAACGGTGAACGCAAAGACCACCATGGCTTGTTATGGCAGGCTTTCACAAGAAGGGTAAACCTTATCCATCCCGAGCTGCCAAAAGTGACGGAATATCACAATTATACCATCAACTACACCTACAAGTACAAATGCCACCGGTGTGATAAAGAGTAAGTGGATTTTATGACCCATCTCCTCCGGACACACAATCACTGCGGAGAGACGTCCGTGCGGTTCTGTTGGTGGAAGGCTTTCATACTTTACTACTATCAGAGCGGACTGACGTCTGGGGGGCGGTAGGGTTTAGGATGCTACGTGTTATATTTTCTGTGCTGGGCCAGTTCTTAATATATTGATTTCAATTTGTTCTTTTTAATATAATCCATGGTGTTAATGAACGTTCATTCCAGTCCAGTAACCAATATTCCTCTTATCTTTGCAGAATTGGGCGATTTAGACCAATAGCTGGCAATAAACGTAAATGCCACCGGTGCGGAGGACGAATGCGACAACTACCCAGCAGCTAAACATGTAACTATTCTTCAGAATATTTAGTCTCTAATTTGATTTCTTTAAAATGTAAAGTTGAGACACTTTTATATATTTTCCCCTGAGTAGCGAGACAATGAATATCTGTGTTCATCACCAGCAATTAGCGGTAAAGATCCAGAATCCGTCCTCATAGGTTCCAGATAAGCCCCGGTTACATTTCCCATAACTTGCTGGCTATGGAATGATTGACCATTCCCAGCAATTATCTACAAAGCTCTGGAAAACCTTCTATGAGTTTACGCTTTGTTGGATGTAATTATTTTCTTTCTATTTTCAGGTTCATTATTGGAACAGTGAGATTCCTCTAAATATTGTCATCTCATCCACCTGTGATGGAGGTAAGAACGAATCTTCCATTATTGTCAGCAATCAATAATAAAAGTGAATTTTACAATATTGAGAATCTGGAGTCTCTAATTTAGTCTTTTATTGAGTTTTATCATTTAAAGATTAAATACTTTTATATATTTTGCCTTTTTCCACCACCGTGTAGGGAGACAATCAGTTTACGTCTTCATCACAAGCAGCGAACAGCAAACATTCAGAATCCACCTCTTCTGATGGACACAAAGCTTCTGACGGGCGTTTTCCAGGTAAATATTTCGGTGGTTTTCCTCCAATCATTCTTGTTTTCAAGAAGTGCAACAGCGAGGACAGTGTAAGCAAGGTGTCATAACAGAAGAAATGCAATATCGGTTTTATTACTGCATTATTTGTTCTAATTATTATTTTTTCTTGCTGCACAATTTTTAAATTCTGTCTGAGAAAGAAAGTTATCAGCCTACTGCTGCGGAGGAATCTCCAACACCCAGTCTGACGGGCGAGATGAGCCCCTCTGACATGGCATGCCGTATAGATCTATTGTGAGTGCTCTCACCATAGCCGTATGGCTCATGTCGCATTTATCTCACATTACACTGTTATTGGCAGCTTCCTATTTCCAATCTCCACATTGGCCTTCTTTGTAGACAATATATAATGCAATATTTCAGGTCTATTTCACCTTCAGCTGATGACCAGGAATACAATGCTGAAGTTCCTTCTCGGAGTTTGATTCTTTTGATCACCAGTACCTTTTGTCAAGTTTTTTATAAACACCTTTTAATTGTTTTCAGGTTAATGAGAAAGGCGACTTATCGCTTCCATACAGGCATGACACATCGTGGAAGAAAACGGTGAATTCCGGCACCGACCTGCGCTGAGAACAGTTTCCAAGACCTGGAGAATCTCTACAAGTGCTTTATAATCAGAGCTGCCCAGCAATGGATATGGCGCTGGACATTTGAACTTCAATAGTCATCAATTGCTTTTTTTTTCTAATTTTTCTGAGTTAGATATAAATACCATTAAAAAATGAATATATTAATTCTTTCCAGTTTGGGATTTTTGTTCTGCAAAACGATGGCTGTTGATAAACATATTACAATCAATGTTGTCTACTTGTGATATTCAGCCATAATCCGCCTCGCACAATCGAGAGGAGCGGAGCTTTGTCTGCTGCTGTTAAACTGTTAAATGCAGCTGTCAATCTGTGAGAGTTGCATTTCACCCCTTAACGTCTAATGACGGACACAGTCCATCATGGCTGGGTGTCAGTTTCCGCACCAGGACGGACAGTGTCGGTCATGCATGTAAAGTGTCACTAAAACTTGCAGACACCCAGTGATAGTTCACCGCCGGCAGATGTGTATGACAGCTGAGAGGCACGGAAAGAGGTGCAGACACCACTAGCGTAGTTACCAGGGGGGCAGAGGGTGTTGTTGCCTCGGGCCCCTTGCTTTGAGGGGGCCCACCCAGAGCTACTGCCACTGAGTATACCACCTGAGTTGTAATCAGGGTTACCGGTTAGGGGCCCAGATTTCCCCCCCCCCCTCACTGAGCTGAACCCCTAGGTACGCCTCTGGCAGGGACCCATGCTGTCAGTCCCCGCACCCAGATCGCTGTAATCGGGCAGTCAATCTGACTGACCGCTCACAGCATGACTGCGCAGGAGATGCTGAAATATCAGCCCTTCCTGCCCGATCAGAGGAGAAGCTCGGTGCTGACAGTTACTGAAAGGGCAGCAGCCACGGGACAAATGGAGGAGTACGAGGAAGAAGAGTTAATGGGCATGCAACAGTCAGGAGATGAAGTGGATAATGATCCTCTCTCGGTTGTCTGTAATTTGGGGAAGGGGACTGAGGAAGCAAGCTTGAGTGTTAACTCGCCACCAACACAGCATGGATATGGACCTCATGGAAGAACCTGACACAGGAGCGCCTTCTTGCTGTACTATCTGCATCATCATGCCCTTATATTTAGGATTAGAAGTAGCACTGACTACTGGGTTGTCATTCTGTCAGATCCACAGTACAAGAGTAAATTTTGCCAGAGGCGTTCCCCCCTTGTAAGGGATGCGCGCATGCTGGAGTATTATATAAATACGCTTGTAGACAATCTTAAGAGTGGTTTTTCCCAAGACAGCAGTGAGGTACACAGTGTGCATCGCAGTTATAGACTTCCAACCCCGGGAATGTTGAGTTGTCAAATAGGAAACAAAATAAAACAAAAGACAATAATAATAATATTTATTTTTATATAGCGCTAACAAATTCCGCAGCGCTTTACAGTTTTGCACACATTAGCATCGCTGTCCCTGAAGGCTCACAATCTAAATTCCCTATCAGTATGCCTTTGGAATGTGGGAGGAAACAGGAGTGCCCGGAGGAAACCCACGCAAACACGGGGAGGACATACAAACTCCTTGCAGATGTTGTCCTTGGTGGGATTCGAACCCAGGACTCCAGCGCTGCAAGGCTATAGCGCTAACCACTGAGCCACCGTGCAGACAAGAAAACAGCTAATTACAAAAAGTACACACCTACTCCAGAAAAGGGGCAAAACTTAAATTTTCGTTCAACCCATGAGGATGCACAGTTTTAAGTGTCCAGATCGATCTGGACTCGAGGCACGCCAATCTGGAGGACATTTTTTGCCCCTTTTCTGGAGTAGGTGTGTACTTTTTGTAATCAGCTGTTTTCTTGTCTTTTGTTTTTAACCTTCCTTTTGTTTTATCTTTTTTAGTATATACAGTGCTTAATATTGTGGATTCCGAAAGGTTTTTGTGGATACATGATGAAGTGGACCATATTCCATCATTTGGATCTTCACATTGAATAACGCCATGTGACGAATTTTACACTATGGACAATGGAGTTGGGGTTGTTATTATATGAATCCTACCGCTCATACGTCTTGGTATATTGTAGATATACCGTGAGACATGATGTTTACTAAAGTGTATTTCAACTCTATCTGGGCAATCTAATGTTCTGTATATACAGTTATACTTATATATCCATACTTATGATGGCATAAATTTTTATGTTATATTTTCTATGATTGCTCCAGGTATACCTTTGGTATTTGGATGTATATTAGGGTTATATGTGCGGGTTTGGCTTTGAGGGCATCTCTTATTTCTATTTAGCAATAACACTGGTGCTGCGGGCAAAAAATAGGAAGAGGTTATTTATTTTTATATATTTTTTATATATATATGGTTACATCAATATGCTCATTATATTTGGCTTTTGCTATTTATTTACCTTTTCCATTGCATGCAGCACCAGTGTTTTATCTATTATCTATTATTTTTTACTATTCTTGATAATATACTGGCGATCTCATCCCTCAGACCGGCTATTGCTGCCTTTTGGATATGCTGGATCTTTTGCCCCTAACTAATATGGCGCCTATCCATACGTTTGTTATGCGCATGCCCAATCTACATTGTGAGACTTGTTGGTCCCTCCTCCCGGCCGGCGCATGGCGGCTTTGGGCGTCCGGTCATGTGGGGCCCCACGTCATCCGGACGTCACGGCTGTCCATCTACCGAGCGTGGGGGCGGGTCCACGGTTACCCGGGTAGCGCTGAATGACTTCCGTCCAATACATGGACTGGCCCTTCCGGTCTCTGCACTATAAGAAGCACTGAGGTTCTTTGTCTTATAGCGCCCCCTGACGAAGACTCCCGAAACGCGCGTCGGGGCGGGTACCTGGTCCTTTCACTTGTCGCTGTGCACGGGCACTTGAACTGGTAATGTAGGACAGATTTATATTTCCTTGTCATGACCCTGTGTAATCCACTTTGAGGTTATTATTGTTATATATAGTGGGCCATCTTCCCACACTACTCTTTGTGTGTTATGACCGTGTGCCATATTACATGATGATATCACTGCTACACTGAGTGGGGTTTGTTCCCACTTCACACTTTGAGTGGTTGTTATAACATCTCTGTGTTTCTTCCTTTTGTCCTTCCCATTTGGGTTATGTTTGATTGACATGTGAGGACTTCTGGTACCTTTTTTATGACAAGTTACCAACTGTTGCAATTTTTAATGGTATAGTCCCTTGCCCTGTATCCTAAATAAAGCAATTTTATTTATTGACCTGTTTGTTGTCAGGAAGTTTGTTCCTTTCTTCCTTCCCCTTGTAACTTTCATCAAGAAGAACAAGTCATGGATTTCCAATGACTTTTGCATTCCAGTCGCAGACATGGCAGACTAGGCATGGTGTCATTTTTAGTGTCATGCATTGATTTTGCTCTATTGCAGTCTGTGACACGTTTATTGTGGCTTCTGTGCCTACTGTTCCTACTGCTGCAGATGTTACAAACATTTTTTTTTAAATGTGGAGACTCCAAGTTTGGTCTCCATATGGTGTATTGCCTGTAGTGGAAGGGGTGTCACAGCACAATTATACTATTTCCACTCTGGGGAAATTGATGCCACTTTAGTGGTGTGTGACAATAATTTTTTGAAATGTGGAGACACTAAGTTGGGTCTTTATCTGGTGGGTTGCCTGTAGTGAAAGGGAGTCAGGGCCCATTATACTGTTTCTACTCTGGGAAATATAATGCAACTTTAGTGGTGTCAGAGGCGCATTATACTATTTCTAATATGGGGAAACTGATGCCATTTTAGTGGTGTGTGAGAATATTTTTTATAAATGTGGAGACTCCAAGCTGGGTCTCCCTCTGGCGTGTTGCCTGTAGTGGAATAGTTGTCAGAAGCCCATTGTACTGGTTCTACTCTGGGGAAATTGATGCCACTTTATTCGTGTGTGACAATAATTTCTTGAATGTTTGCACTCAAAGTTGGGTCTCCATCTCGTGGGTTACTTGTAGTGGAAAGGCTGTCAGAGGCCCATTGCGCTATTTCTATTTTGGGGAAATTGATACCACTTTATTGGTGTGTAGCAATTTTTTTTAAATGTTTGCACTACAAGTTGGAATTAGAGATGGTCTATTTCACCATGGATGGAAGACACCCCTTGTCAGAAAAGGAAAAGAGAAAACTAACAAAGGACACAGGCAGAGGCGCACATGAATGACAGTGGTTAGAGAGGTGTTAGTATTTTGATATTCAGGCTAAATATTGGTGAATAAATGTGAATTGTCAGCTCTGCTCATGGACCTTAAGGAAGAAGTTGTTCTTCATTTGCATTGGATCCTCAGTGAAATGTAACAAATGTTTACAGATCTCTGAAGTCAACACTTACTTTCTGACCAGAATGGTTTTCTACATTTGCATAACTTGAAGCTCACGGACCCACCATTTAAAAACTCCAATGGGGTTCTATACCAGGGACAGGAAATTATTCATTTGAGGAAAGCGTTTGCAAATATCCAATTAGGAGAAGGAGCCACCACTCCTTCTGGGCATGAAATTCCACAAAGGCTTAGAACACGGTGGAGCAGGAGTTCCTATGTAGGGTAATGAAGTAGTTTGGGTTTGGTGAGAATTTTACTAGGTGGATCCAAGGCCGGAACAAGGTATTTTAGTGCCGTAGGCAGATGAAGCCGATGGTGCCCCCCCCGATGAACTTTCAGTCCCTAAGTAAAGGAATGGGTCAGAGACTAAAGCGACAGGTCCCCTAACGCCCCTCTCCTTTCCTTCTGATGGGTTAAGTAGCAAGCTGTTAAGACTACTATCAATAGAATTTCTACCTTTTTCACTCAAAAATACCAGCAAAAGTATAAAGAGTGATGTGATGTACTTTAGAGAAGTGGCTCAACAGGGAGTATTTTTTTTAAAGATAGGTATAGAATCATTCATTGTTTAAGGACCATTAAGAGAATACAAATAGCTCTATTCATCCCTGACAGCCTATATTGTAAATCTCAGACCCAGTGATGGTCATGGAAACTAATATAGCTTAACTATAATGGGGGCTGTTTGGTTTCAGTTAAGATGTCCAGCATTTGGAAGACATCATAATAGAAACTAAACAGACCCTATTATAGATATAGGGATACATATGATGATTTTACTCCCATCAGGGTAGTTCTGGTGCCATATTTCTGTATTGATGGTGCTTCTGCTGATGTATTCATGTATGGATGGTGGTTCTAACAATGTATTTATGTAGTAATGAATGTTCTGGTGACTGATTCATAACCAGAACCATCATCAATATAAAACCAAAATCATCCTCACTACATAAATTGAACACCAGAGCTATCACTAGTACATACATACGGCACCAGAACCATCATTAGTAAATAACTATGTCATTAGAACTTCCATCAGTATATGAAAATGGCACCAGAACCACCATCAGTAGATAAATGCATCACTAGAAAGCTCATCAGTACAGGACTACATCACCAGAACCACTATCAGTACATTAATGTGTCACCAGAACCACAGCCAGTGAAATAAGTACATCAGCATCATTATCTACATAATTACGGCACCAGAACTGTAAGGAAAACACACGAGAGGAGAGATGGGGGATACGGAGCTTACACAGCCACAGCTCTCTGGCGCCCCCTTACCCTCAGGTCAGTCAGGGAACTCCACCTAGGTTATGGAGTCGCCGGAGAGGCTGCCCTGTCATTTACTGGTTATCAGGGCACTCTGCAGTGATTGCTGTATATATATCACCAGTCCCAGTCCGGGAATATATATATACAGTATATATAAAAACCTCCGGTCAGTCACTGCCAGCATCCCCCAATAACATCAGAACAGTATGCTGCCACCAGTTCCTCATTAGATATAAGCCCAGTCCGTTTAAAAGCTTATATCGGGTCAGAAACCAAACCCAGGAAGCGTATAAGTACTAGCCGAACTCACGGATGTGGGAAATCGGGTTTCCAGATAAAAGAGCAGCCCAGGATTAATTGATAGTTTAATTGCCGAAATACAGAGTAATATACAGATATTACAGCCAAAAGTACAGATAAAAGTAGGGTACAGGTATGGGGAGTGCAGTCAGCTGTATGTGTCACGTTCCTTACCACTTGTGGATAAGGGAAGTTCTGGTATCCACAGGCACCTTGTTAGCTCCTAGTCCGTCTCCACACGTGACGTGACGTGGCTTCCATGGCAGAACCAAGACAAAGGCTAAATGTGTGCAGCTAGCTTTTTAACCCCTAGCTCGCCCCTCCAATATTTGCCATTGTCCCTCTGGGTTGGACTGAATTCTGCTCCCTTGAACTCTAGCTAAAATAAATCCCAAAATCTAGGCTGAGTCATAAAATCCTAGCGGGAGGTTCAAATCAACGACTGCCATCTCAGTGCGTTCGTTGGGTCTGGAAAGATATTGAGAGTCCAAACTTGGGTCGGCTAAGTGGTTCTGGAGAGCCAGTCTCGATGCTTAGTATCTGGGGCAACTAGAAATATATGAGACAATGGTACTCTCATAATTCATCTCTAGGTGTCGGTGACGCTCAGTCTAGATCTTCCTTTGGTGTTGGCCACCTTGCACAAAAGATAGCAGGCGGTTCTAGCTCTTGCCGTCATTAACACGTGGCCTCTAATTCTCTGACCAAATGGTGAAGTTCTGTTCTTTTGGGGATTTGTGTACTTATCCCAAGAGTGGGGGGCCACTTCAGGAGTGGAGGAAGATCTCTGGACAATATATTGGGCCTGAATAGTACATCCAAAATGGAGTCTCCCTCATCCCTCACTTGGGGCTGTTTGGTTTCAGTTAATATGTCCAGCATTTGGAAGACATCATAATAGAAGCTAAACAGACCCTATTATAGATATAGGGATACATATGATGATTTTACTCCCATCATGTTAGTTCTGGTGCCATATACCTTGTGAGAATCAGGGAGGAATAGTGGATGAGGGCAGGTATATCTCGCCCAGATACCTTTCCTATGTGGCCTGGTCCGGTCAGTATCTCACCTGGTGACTAATGAATAATGGGAAGCAGATATAAAAGGAGGCCAGGTGGTGTGTTAGTAGCTCAGCCTGGGGAACACAGAGAGCCTGTCTGTGTGAGCGACACTTGTGAGTGAAAGCTGTGCTTACGGTAACGCTGGTTTGGGTGGCTGGGAGAAGCCCTCCAGTTGGTAGTTAGTACGGACCCTGTTTAGTTAGTGCCGGACAGGCAAGGAATTGTTTTATGTTTATTTTCCTGTATGTTTTGCTTTCACCTGAAATAATCCTGACCCAGCGTCAGTTATGTCCAAAACCCGGCTGTGCACCTGAGTTTCATGCTAAACCCACGTGACCTTTGACCCCAGCAAAGGTGATCCCGGAGTGTTTTATCACACCCTGTATTGATGGTGCCTCTGGTGATATATTCATGTATGGATGAAGGTTCGTATAATGTAGTGATGAATGTTCTGGAGATTGATTCGTAACCAGAACCATCATCAATATGAAACCAAAATCATCATAAGTACATAAATTGAACACTAGAGCTTTCACTAGTACATACATACGGCACCAGAACCATCATTAGTAAATAACTATGTCACTACAGCTTCTATCAGTATATGAATATGGCACCAGAAGCACCATCAGTAGATAAATGTATCACCAGAAAGATCATCAGTACAGGACTACATCACCAGAACCACTATCAGTACATTAATGCGTCACCAGAACCACAGCCAGTAAATAAATACACCAGCATCATTATCTACATAAATACGGCACCAGAATCATCACTGGTAAATAACTATGTCACTAGAGCCACTATCAGTACATGAATACAGCCTAATAGCCAGCATCAGGAGATAAAGGCATCACCAGAAACATCATCAGTACATGAATACATCACGAGAACCACAGCCAGTAAATAAATACAACATCATCATCATCATCAGTGTATGTGGACACCACCAAAACTATCACTAGTACATGAATACATCACCAGAACCACCATCAGTACTGTTGGGGTGATCTCCTAATGTGAGATCTTAGTGACTGCCTGCCCCTGACCTGATAAATATGAGCCGAATGCATGCATAGAAGACGGACATCAGACACAAGGTCAGGTGTGCTCCTCTCTTGGCCAGTGCTGTCACAGAACTGACTTTATTAGTATAAACAAAAGACCATGTAATAGGCAGGAAAAGGGCGTTGCTCAGCTTCTCCGGAGCCATTGTACCAGTCTGTATAAGGTCCGTGCTAAGTCTATTCCACATATGGTCTTCAGTGTATCCTCATCACATTCCAAGGATTCCAGGGCATAGTTCCAGCATATAGACACCACCTTGCCACACCATGTCTGAACTAGCTTATGTTAGATTAATAATTGATTTCATTAGCCGTTCTCTCCTTCACAGTACAGCAATAGGTTGTATTGTCAAGTCAGGCCCATATACCGTATATACTCGCGTATAAGCCGAGATTTTCAGACCATTTTTTTGGCTGAAAGTCCCCCTCTCGGCTTATACGCGAGTCATATATGTCAGGGGATCGTGGGGTGGGGCGGGGGTGTCAGATCACACTGAGCCCCTCTGGCACGGTCTCTGCAGCCCCCTGCTTGTCCCACTGTCTCAGGCTCCTTCCTTCAGCGGTCATGTGGTACTGCTCATTAAAGTCATGAATATGCGCATATTTATGACTTTAATGAGCGGTACCACGTGACCGCTGAAGGAAGGAAAGGAAACCTTCAGAGAATGGGGCAGCAGAGACCACGCCAGGAGGGGGTAAGTATACCAGATATTCACCTGTCCCCATTCCAACGCTGCTCACCGCTGTCTGCCGCGTCCTCTGTTAGTGACATTCAGGCAGCAGAGGGCGTGATGACATGGTTACTGCGCGCTGTGCCCTCTGCTGCCTGAACATCACTGACGGAGGACACGGCAGACACCGGCACCTGTTCCTCAGTGAAGGAGAGGTGAGTATGTCTTTTTTTTATTTGCAGCAGCATATGGGGTATAATCTATGGAGCAGCATATGGGGGCATAATCTGGGGGCATAATCTATGGAGAATTTTATGTAGCAGCATATGGGGCATAATCTATGGAGCACCTTATGGGGCAGCATATGGGGGCATAACCTATGGAGCATCTTATGGGGCAGCATATGGCGGCATAATCTTTGGAGCAGCATATGGGGCCTATTCTATGGAGCAACTTATAGGGCAGCATATGGGGGCATAATCTATGGAGCATCTTATGGGGGCATAATCTATGGAGCATCTTATGGGGCCTATTCTATGGAGCATCTTATGGGGCCATTATTAACCTTTGTGCAGCATTATATGGGGTGTATTTTGTATGGAGCATTTTATGGGGCCATCATAAACTGTATGGATCATTATATGGGGCTCCTGATTCAATATGGATGTTCAAAAACATTTAATCTACTGATGTCTCAATTACAGTAATTTTACTTTTATTGGTATCTATGTTTATTTTTGAAATTTACCAGTAGCTGCTGCATTTTCCACCCTAGGCTTATACACGAGTCAATAAGTTTTCCCAGTTTTTTGTGGAAAGAATAGGGGGGTCAGCTTATACACAGGTCGGCTTATACACAAGTATATACGGTGCATTTGGTATTCAATTAAATTAAATGATTATTAAGAAAAAATCAAGACAATTAATGCAGGGGTGAGAATAAATTACCAAAAAGAAGGGGCAACACAAGCAGTCTATTGCACAGATATTATGCACTTCAATGTACTATGGCTACATAGGATGTAATATGGTTGTAAAAAGAATTAATAAGCCACAAAAAATAAGAAAATTGATATACTGATATTATACATAATCATAAAGTGCAAATAGTGAAAAAATAATTCATAAAAAGCACAAATCTGTAAAGACCAATCTATATATAAAAAGTGCAATGTCCAGAAATTCATAGACAGTGGGCTTAGGCACAAGTTTGTAAAGACCAATACATATATAGAGTGCAATATGCACGAATTCATAGACAGTGGGCTTAGGCCCACAACCGCATAAATGTATATCACTAATTCAACAAATGACTAGTGTAGATAGCCATGTGGGCAGAGATAAATATATGTCACAACAGATATCCATTTAAATAAAAATGCTCAGTGGCAGGTTCTAAATAGAGGTGCCAATGACAATTAGTCATATATGCGGCTGCAAGTAAACTGTATTGAAAAGAACATATACATGTGCCAAAAAATTGCACTCAATCAATATCTTATGCCAATGTGCAATAGATCCCCAGGATGCGCCAGTCCCCGACGCGCGTTTCGGAGTCTGTCTTCGTCAGTTTTTTTTTCGTTGTGATATGATTTGATATCCGATTTGTCCTTATTTGTCTTATATTGTCCATTTGTGCTTTGATAAGGCTTATTATATAATTTTTAACACCATTTATAATTTTCCTTAAACATACAACTTTGACCTTGGTATTTTGTTGAACCATATACATTTGGATCTCATGAACCAACAACTCCCAATATGTATTAAACAATGATAAGGAGATGCTGGGAGTGGTTGTTATCAGTCATTATCAGACTGCGGACCATGCAGGAACCACAATACTGATGAAACGCAGGCATATGTAAATGTTTACATCCAGGTACCTAATAGGTGACATCTTCTCTGATTGAGTGGTTTCTTCTTATTTCCATCTTGACCAGATGCCATGATGACTTTTCACATCCACAGCTGTTCTCTGCAGACTTCTCTCTTCTCCAATCTTCTGGAGCACATCCCCACATGGTGACCTTAAAAGTCAAAGTGTTACTAGATTGCCTTCTGCACAAAGATATCTGTCCATACTATGCCCTAAATAAGCCTCCTATGGTGTATGGCCTCTACACTGTCTGCCTTACTAATCCACAACCACATTACTGTGTGCCATTATCAGCTATAACTGCTACAATGTCATTTTTTCTTCTCCAGCCAGATGGCGTCGCCGTCAGGATATGTGCACACGATGCATATTTGCTGCGGATCCGCCGCGGATTTTTCCGCGCAGAAACGCTGGAGATCCGCACTGTGATTGACAGTACAATGTAAATCAATGGGGAAAAAAAATTCTGTGCAGATGGTGCAGAAAAATCAGTGCGAATTTGCATGTCACTTCTTTTCTGCGGGTTTGCTGCAGTTTTCCACCTGCTCCATTCTACAAAACCGCAGGTGGAAAACAGCAGTGGAAAACCGCGCAAAAACCGCAAAAAAAAGGAAGAAATCCGCAGGAAAAATGCAGGTCATTAAATCCGCGGGAGGATCCGCACCGTGTGCACATGGCCTCACCTGCACAACAGCAGCTATTGGATCTCTATACAAACCGATATCTGCTGCTGCGCAGGCTCCCCGGCGCCATTTTCAAAATGACTTTCTTTTTTTTCCCTCGCTCAAGTAAATCTGCAAAAGGCATTCAGTGCACAGTAACCATGCGACTATGATGAAGCGCATTTATCATGCAAACTGCAGGGCAGGGCAGTGATAGATCAGTGGGGGGTCAGTAGTCTGCATTATGAATATCTCATCGGAGCACCACATACATGAACCCCGTCCTAGGGCACGAGAATCTCAATAATATGAAACTGAAAATAAAGATTAAGAAACAGCCACAAGACGGCTTTCATCAACCAAGGCATCATTTTATTCAGTATAACAGCACCGACCTGACATTGTGTGTAGGTCACTATGCACAATCCTGCTGACAGGTTCCCTTTAAGTAGGCGGCTTTATATCACAAGAGTGGATTTCGTTAGGAAATGGATAAGGCAAAAATGGAGCATTACAGAACAGAAGAAATTACTAAAGAGAGTGATAAAATATGACGGTGTGGTTTTGCTCCTCTCAGAATTTTGAAAATTGTGTGAACAATTGGAAAAAAAATGTGGAGAGCATTAAACCTCGGGGGAGAGATAATCAACAGCTTAAACATCAGTGAGTTTTTTATTTTTATATATTTGCTTATGTGGGTTTTTTTATTATTTTTTTCTGAACAATTAGAAAAAGGTTGGGAGTGAAGGAATTAGGCCGGGGTCTCACTCGCGAGTGCAATGCAAGAAAAGTGTGCGAGTCTCTCGCCTCAATCCCCGGCACTGCCACCGGTGGCTCGGAGCAGAGCGTTCAACTGCAAAGAAATACATGCAGCCGCACACTCCGGTCCCGAGTGCCAGCGGTAGTGCCAAGTATTGAGGCCAGAGACTCTCGTGAGTTTCTCGCATTGCACTCGCAAGTGTGACCCCGGCCTTAGGAAGATTGTTGTTTTTATCTGATTTCCTCTTTTTGTATCTCTACAGTATGTTTTGTACAATAAAGTTGTAAAATTCAAAAAAATGAGCAAACAATTGCAGGGTTCTAATGATGTCACAATGGGCTGGAGGCTATAGAATGCCCCGTCACCCAGGGTTCCGTTGAGGGTTTTAGTAGGCGTTTGTGGAGAGAGGAGTGTTGTGAGCGACTTGTGCAAATATGATGCCAAGAAAGCGATTTAAGAGTATTATAGTTCTCTGTGATACCGAGGACAGCAGCGATGATGACGATTTCCATCAGGTGAGTATCATTTTATATTCTTAAATAAAAAATATTTGGGATAAAAGTTCAAGAAAAGATGGTGGGACAGAAAATAGCGCTCCAAGTAGATGAGGTGATTACTCGGATCATGATTGCAGAGTAAAGACTGTGTCACTTGTAATATTTGTGACAATATGTCCATGTACTGGATACATAACATTGTATGAAGACACATAAATGTCACCACCGCCCCTATCCATAGCCTAACCATAAGTGTCCCATACCCCCGCTATACTCTGTACGTGGAATAAGCACAGTGGAGACCACACTCATATCGCTGCCCACCTGTAATCAGTGGAATATGGGGTAAGATTATAGATTGGAGATGTTCATGGTTATAGATTCTATCTGACATGTTTGCCATTTTTTCAGTCTCATCGAAGAAAGAGGCCAATACCGAGGTCTCCAGGCCAAGATAACACCACTGGCTTCAATTCGGGCCCGACTCCGAGTTTACCAGGTACTGTAACCCTAATCTAGTGAAGTCTCTGATGTATTAATAAGCCATTGTAGTCACCGGGTGCAGATCACGTGCACATTGTGGTCAGGGCTTGGATTTATCGTTATTAGTCGTATATGGTAGAGTTTATAGCAAACATTTCTGTTCAGCATTTGGTCAGGAATATTCATGCAGGCGTTATAAAGTCAGCCAGAAATGGGATTTGGGGATTGATTCTCATGGTGGCCATGTACAGGGCAGATTACTGGAGCTGAAGGTGATTGTTTTGCCCCATGTACCTATAGGGAAACACTGGATAATTTATTAGGATTTATTTCTTTTGATATTGAGCCTCGGTCGTTGCTATTACAATATTCTAATAAGAGAGTTATATTGTGTTTCCCCCACAGATCTGAGTTTACCACCAACAGATCATGGTCCGGACAGTACCACCTGGTAAGACACGTTTCCTCCATTACTAAGTACAAGATGGGGATTAATGATTAATGGTGGCTCATTACCTGTTACATTTATTCCACAGCTCCGATGACATCATTATTGATGATGATGATGATTCCAATAGAGCAGCAACTTCCATGTATAATAGTAAGTTATCATTTCTAGACACAATCCAGGTTTATGTTATTGTAGAGGTAACAATGACTTTTCTGTACTGTCACAGGTCAGTTTCCAAATCTAACAATTACAAGGGCGCTGATCAGGAGTTGGAACAGCGAGCCACCTGGGAAATGTGTTGTAAATGCCAGTGTCAGAGAATGACAGCAGCATTTAACAGGTTAACAGAAGCAGTCAGAGCTCCAATCCACTCTTGGCTGTCAGAGGCAGATGATGGTTGAATGACACAACCATCATCTGCCATGAAAGAGGCGGGCTCAACTCCTTAGCCCTCTCCATTCATTCTCTACTGATGAGCGTCGTACATGGTTGTTAAGGGGTTAAATTACAGATACCTTACAGAGGTAATCCTATTTTACGCATGCTTGATTGGTGTGGATCCTGTGTCTCGGATATTTCCATATTGGGAGAGCAAGTCACCGCCATGTTGACTTATGGCCATTGTTATCCTTAGAGAATTTATTACAGATGTGCAGTACATTTACTTGTGTCTTTTTGGAAACCCAATAGACATCAATGGAGAAATCCCTGCACCAAGGAATCCCACATCTCCATTAAAACCATGGAGGCTACCATGAATCAGCAAATGAGGTGAAAATGGACCCCTACCATTTGAGGGTCCACCCTCCGGCCATTGAGGACATGTTCACTTCTGATCTTGTACTGAGCACATACAACATTACTAAGGATATATTACCTGAGTAACAGGTGGGATAGACATCTGAGAAAGTTTATGGGCCCTGATGTTGCTGAACCCCATTATAATTTCAGATCCTGATCTGAAGGGAAGATCCTGTGGATTTCTGGTGGTCTGGTCAGCTATGTCTTCTGCTCTGGTCGGATCCCATATTCATAGTCTTATTAGTCCTCTACACTCTATATTTATAGACCCCTCTCTAGTACGGGCTGCATACTAACATGTCTGATTTGAGCCTTATAAAAAGTATTTTCACTCTTCCATATTTCTGTACAGATCATTTACCATCTGACAGCGAGGAGAGCTACGCTACAGAGGAGAGGTAAGTTAGGCCAGATCCATCTACCTCTATATAAAGCCATGAACTAGGCGAGATGTTTCCTGTGGATTTATATATGATTCTTATCTTTGCCAGGACACCACGATGTAACATCCCCGGCTGTTTCCTGGAAGAAATTATTTCTCCTACTTCCATCTATGTTACCCACTTCCAGGAAAATAAGGAGGAGCTGGTGGAGCGACTGTACAACTTGTACAACCGGACAGTCTTCGATAATAAGGTATCACATCTTGTCATGGGTTCCTGGGTGATACATGACTTCTCTATTATCTCCCCCTTTAAACAATCAATTCCAAGAAAAATGGCTCTAACTTTCTGAAAGGCAGATTCCTAACCCCATTGTCATGTTTCTGTAATATAGTTATTGAATATCTCAGGTAAATCTCACTTAGTTTGGTGAATGCCGTCACCCTCTTCCCATCTGTGGGACGAGAGGAAACCTTAGATGATCCACCATGCAGAGACAAAAAGATTAGCATTTTTTGGCTTGAAGTTCAAAGGATTTTTACATTTATTTATAAAAAACAGTTAGTTGATATTTGGACATTTTAGAATAAGGTTATTTTTATTTTTGTTCTCACATCTTGGACTTCTCGGTAGACCCCGTGCCCCATACAAGTAGACCAGTGCTGTAAATCACATATGAGAGTTGGGGACTTTGTAAGATTGGGGGTCAAAGAGTTTACAGATGTAATGGAATTTGTTTTCTTTATTTTAGCTCCCTTTGAAAATGGACATTTTGTGGAGCAAGAGGCTGACAGCATCCGCCGGCCAATGCTGGAATAAGCTGCAGGACAACCTCTGTTTCTCATATATTGAGCTTTCCGAAAAAGTCTGCGATTCTGCCGGTAGGTTTCACATCACATCCATCCTACAGCTTCATAAGACAACCTGTACACAGGGCAAAAAAACTGCTACTTGTTATGCAGAACATCTTAGAAACTCATTTTACATACTGTCATAAGAAAAACTAAGTACACCCTCTTTGAATTCTAGTATTTTACATATCAGGAGAAAATAAAAAAAGTATTAGCTCCATAGAAAGTCCTAAAAGTAGGGAAATACAATCTCAGAAAGCAACGTGAAAAAAATATATTGCATCATTATTTATTTAGCAAAAAGTAGGCCAAAAGGCAACAACGGTGTGTGATAAAGTACACCGTCGATGCAACTTCAAGTTATTGCTGCTAAAGATGATTCTAAAAGCTATTGATTGATGGGGTGTACTTATTTTTCACTCTCTGCTTCTGCATTTTGAAGTAGGTTTCGGTAAATAAATAACGGCACGGTTGACTTGTCACGTGTTGTTCATCTCATGATGTATTTTGTATTTTGTCCTGCTATGTAAAACCAAATAGTTCAATCAGGGTGTACTCAGATTTTGTCATAACTGTATAACCTCTTGTTTTAGAGCGAGTACGATCCACACTTGCGCATGAGATGTGCCATGCCGCCTCTTGGATAATCAACGGTGAACGCAAAGACCACCATGGCTTGTTATGGCAGGCTTTCACAAGAAGGGTAAACCTTATCCATCCCGAGCTGCCAAAAGTGACGGAATATCACAATTATACCATCAACTACACCTACAAGTACAAATGCCACCGGTGTGATAAAGAGTAAGTGGATTCTATGACCCATCTCCTCCGGACACACAATCACTGCGGAGAGACGTCCGTGCGGTTCTGTTGGTGGAATGCTTTCATACTTTACTACTATCAGAGCGGACTGACGTCTGGGGGCGGTAGGGTTTAGGATGCTACGTGTTATATTTTCTGTGCTGGGCCAGATCTTAATATATTGATTTCAATTTGTTCTTTTGAATATAATCCATGGTGTTAATGAACGTTCATTCCAGTCCAGTAACCAATATTCCTCTTATCTTTGCAGAATTGGACGATTTAGACCAATACCTGGCAATAAACGTAAATGCCGCCGGTGCGGAGGACGAATGCGACAACTACCCAGCAGCTAAACATGTAACTATTCTTCAGAATATTTAGTCTCTAATTTGGTTTCTTTAAAATGTAAAGTTGAGACACTTTTATATATTTTCCCCTGAGTAGCGAGACAATGAATATCTGTGTTCATCACCAGCAATTAGCGGTAAAGATCCAGAATCCGTCCTCATAGGTTCCAGATAAGCCCCGGTTACATTTCCCATAACTTGCTGGCTATGGAATGATTGACCATTCCCAGCAATTATCTACAAAGCTCTGGAAAACCTTCTATGAGTTTACGCTTTGTTGGATGTAATTATTTTCTTTCTATTTTCAGGTTCATTATTGGAACAGTGAGATTCCTCTAAATATTGTCATCTCATCCACCTGTGATGGAGGTAAGAACGAATCTTCCATTATTGTCAGCAATCAATAATAAAAGTGAATTTTACAATATTGAGAATCTGGAGTCTCTAATTTAGTCTTTTATTGAGTTTTATCATTTAAAGATTAAATACTTTTATATATTTTGCCTTTTTCCACCACCGTGTAGGGAGACAATCAGTTTACGTCTTCATCACAAGCAGCGAACAGCAAACATTCAGAATCCACCTCTTCTGATGGACACAAAGCTTCTGACGTGCGTTTTCCAGGTAAATTTTTCGGTGCTTTTCCTCCAATCATTCTTGTTTTCAAGAAGTGCAACAGCGAGGACAGTGTAAGCAAGGTGTCATAACAGAAGAAATGCAATATCGGTTTTATTACTGCATTTATTTGTTCTAATTATTATTTTTTCTTGCTGCACAATTTTTAAATTCTGTCTGAGAAAGAAAGTTATCAGCCTACTGCTGCGGAGGAATCTCCAACACCCAGTCTGACGGGCGAGATGAGTCCCTCTGACATGGCATGCCGTATAGATCTATTGTGAGTGCTCTCACCATAGCCGTATGGCTCATGTCGCATTTATCTCACATTACACTATTATTGGCAGCTTCCTATTTCCAATCTCCACATTGGCCTTCTTTGTAGACAATATATAATGCAATATTTCAGGTCTATTTCACCTTCAGCTGATGACCAGGAATACAATGCTGAAGTTCCTTCTCTGAGTTTGATTCTTTTGATCACCAGTACCTTTTCTCAAGTTTTTAAAAAACATCTTTTAATTGTTTTCAGGTTAATGAGAAAGGCGACTTATCGCTTCTACACAGGCATGACACATCGTGGAAGAAAACCGTGAATTCCGGCCCCGACCTGCGCTGAGAACAGTTTCCAAGACCTGGAGAATCTCTACAAGTGCTTTATAATCAGAGCTGCCCAGCAATGGATATGGCGCTGGACATTTGAACTTCAATAGTCATCAATTGCTTTTTTTTTCTAATTTTTCTGAGTTAGATATAAATACCATTAAAAAATGAATATATTAATTCTTTCTAGTTTGGGATTTTTGTTCTGCAAAACGATGGCTGTTGATAAACATATTACAATCAATGTTGTCTACTTGTGATATTCAGCCATAATCCGCCTCGCACAATCGAGAGGAGCGGAGCTTTGTCTGCTGCTGTTAAACTGTTAAATGCAGCTGTCAATCTGTGAGAGTTGCATTTCACCCCTTAACGTCTAATGACGGACACAGTCCATCATGGCTGGGTGTCAGTTTCCGCACCAGGACGGACAGTGTCCGTCATGCATGTAAAGTGACACTAAAACTTGCAAACACCCAGTGATAGTTCAGCGCCGGCAGATGTGTATGACAGCTGAGAGGCACGGAAAGAGGTGCAGACACCAGTAGTGTAGTTACCAGGGGGGCAGAGGGTGTTGTTGCCTCGGGCCCCTTCCTTTGAGGGGGCCCACCCAGAGCTACTGCCACTGAGTATACCAACTGAGTTGTAATCAGGGTTACCGGTTAGAGGCCCACTCAGATTTTTCTCCCACCCCCGAGTTGAACCCCTAGGTACGCCTCTGGCAGGGACCCATGCTGTCAGTCCCCGCACCCAGATCGCTGTAATCGGGCAGTCAATCTGACTGACCGCTCACAGCATGACTGCGCAGGAGATGCTGAAATATCAGCCCTTCCTGCCCGATCAGAGGAGAAGCTCGGCGCTGACAGTGCCAGAGCTGCTGCTGTTAGAAACTTGTGTGAAATCTAGAATCAATTTTTATCCCACTCCCAGTGGCACCCCAGTCTTCCTGTCCGTCCTCCCATCTCCTCTGTTATATATATATATATGAAAGAGATTGAGATGGCTGCACATTTCTATTCGGCAGATGAGGCTTACGCCATGATCTGTTCGGATACAGACAGTGCCAGTGAAATGGCCGAGCAGTTTTTGCTGATGTCGTCCTCGCCCACACTCAGATCATAGTGGTCAACTGATGTCCTGTACGACACCCCTATGTTCAAAGAGGTAATGGCCCGGTGACGATTTGAGAGCATTCTTCAATTTCTACATTTTGCAGAAAACGCAAATTGCCCCCCTTCCAATGACCCCAGCTCTTTACAAAATCAGGCCCCTAATAAAATATTTTAACAATAAATTTTCTCAGACATTTACCACAGAAAAAATATTTCTGTGTGGACGAGTCCCTGGTCTTTTTCAAGGGCAGGCTGCATTTCAAGCAGTACTTGCCGAATTAAAGGTCCAGATTCGGACTGAAAATATATAAGTTGCGTGAAGGCGACTCTGGCTACATACATAAATTCCGGGTCAGGGCCGGCTCCAGGTTTTCATGGGCCCCGGGCGAAAGAGTCTCAGTGGGCCCCTTTAACACATACCACAATTCATGATGCACAGATACGGCAGAGAAATATAGGTATCGTACAATGCCAAAGATTTCACTTCTTACATTACATGACTGATATCTATTGTAAATTCTACAATAGCTCAGAAACCAGACAGTATAGTCCTCCATACAGTATTATGGGCACCACATAGTGCTCCATACAGAATAATGGACCCCATATAATGCTTAATACAGTATAATGAACCTCATATATTGCTCCATAGAGAATAATGAGCCCCATATATTGCTTCATACAATATAATGAGCCTCATATAATGCTCCAAACAGTATAATGAGCCCACATATTGCTTCAAACAGAACAGTGGGCCCCATATATTGTACTATACATAATGGGCCCCATATAATGCTCCATACAGTATATTATGGGCACCATATAATGCTCCATACAATATATGATGGGTCACACATATAATGCTCCATACAGTATATAACGAGCCCAATGTATTACTCCATATTTGATGGGCCCAATATAATGCTTCAATATATGATGGGCCACATATATTACTCCATATATAATGGGTGCACACTAGTCATCACGTCCTCTGATCTGAAACATCACAGTCAGAAGACACGGAAGTCGCTGCAGAGGAGGAACGGGGAGAGGTAAGTATTGCAAGTATCATGGCCCTGAGCAAGCGACGGGGGCTCACTTGTGGGGGCTGGCACTTGACCTTAATAGCTCGCCGGTGTCCCCGACAGCGAATGAGCCCCCCGACCTGCTCAAGCACTTGCCCAGGTGCTGATACCGTCCCTGATTACGACTATTTTTATATCTATATCTATATACACTGCTCAAAAAAATAAAGGGAACACTTAAACAACAACTTAAATAACTCCAAGTCAATCACACTTCTGTGAAATCAAACTGTCTACTTAGGAAGCAACACTGATTGACAATTTCACATGCTGTTGTGCAAATGGAATAGACAACAGATGGAAATTATTGGCAATTATCAAGACACCCTCAATAAAGGAGTGATTCTGCAGGTGGGGACCACAGACCACATCTCAGTACCAATGCTTTCTGGCTGATGTTTTGGTCACTTTTGAATGTTGGTTGTGCTTTCACACTCATGGGAGCATGAGACAGACTCTACAACCCACACAAGTGGCTCAGGGAGTACAGCTCATCCAGGATGGCTCATCAATGCGAGCTGTGGCAAGGTTTGCTGAGTCTGTCAGCGTAGTGTCCAGAGGCTGGAGGGGCTACCAGGAGACATGGAGGGGGCCGTAGGAGAGCAACAACCCAGCAGCACGACCACTACCTCTGCCTTTGTGCAAGGAGGAACAGGAGGAGCACTGCCAGAGTTCTGCAAAATGACTCCCAGCAAGCCAAAAATGTGCATGTGTCTGCAAAAATGGTTAGAAACTGACTCCATGAGGATGGTCTGAGTGCTCGACGTCCACAGATGGGGGTTGTGCTCACAGCCCAACACCCTGCGGCCCTCCAAAGAAATGCCACCCCACACCATTACTGACCCACTATCAAACCGGTCATGCAGAAGGATGTTGCAGGCAGAAGATCGCTCTCCACAGCGTCTCCAGACTCTGTCACGTCTGTCACATTTGCTCAGTGAGGGTGGAGGGTGGACTTATGCAGTTTTGAAATGGCCACTTTTCTGGTTATCTACATGCTGGAGCACACTTTGAATAGACAACGAGAGGAGGTGGTGGTCCCATAGGATGAGGTGGAAGCAGAAGATCATAATAATAATAATTTTATTTATATAGTGCCAACATATTCTGTAGCACTTTACATTTTAGAGGGGACTTCTACAGACAATAGATTTTACAGAATACCAAGAGGAATGAGGGCCCTGCTCGCAAGCTTACAATCTATGAGGAAATAGGGGAGACACGAAAGGTGGATGGTAACAATTGCTTTCATTGTTCTGACCAGATATAATGTAAGAAATCAGGTGTTCATTTAACGCTGCATGAACCAGATATCAGTCAGAATATGTAAAAGGACAGAGGGCTATTAAATTCATAAAGTGTGTGAGAACATGATGAGAGGAACCTGGTTATGAAGAAAACTTTGAATGGGCAACACAGGGATAGTTAAATAAATGTTTTGAGGCGGTAGGCCAGTCTGAAGAAATGCGTTTTAGGGCATGCTTTAAACTGTGGGTATTGGAGATTAATCAAATTTCTAGGTAGTGCATTCCAAAGAATTGGTGCAGTACATTAGAAGTCTTGGAGAGGTTCTGATTATTGAGGATGTTATCTTCACATCATTATGAGAATGGAGGGCACAGATAGGGTGGTAGACTGAGAAGAGGGAGGAGATGTAGTGTGGTGCTGAACCGTGGAGTGCTTTGTGGGTGAGAGTGATAAGTTTATATTGAACTCTGGAGTGGATGGGTAACCAGTGTAATGACTGGCTCAAGGTAGAGGCATCGGTGTCACAGTTGGTGAAGTCAAGGGATAACAATATCTCTAGGATCCGGACAGTCATTACACAGGCAGGTGCCATGGAAGGGGTTCATGGTTCCATACAAACTGTTACTGAACGGGCAGCAGCCACGGGACAAATGGAGGAGTATGAGGAAGAAGAGTTAATGGGCATGCAACAGTCAGGAGATGAAGTGGATAATAATCCCCTCTGTGTTGTCTCTAATTTGAGGAAGGGGACGGAGGAAGCAAGCTTGAGTGTTAACTCGCCACCAACACAGCATGGACCTCATGGAAGAACCTGACACAGGAGCGCCTTCTTGCTGTACTATCTGCATCATCATGCCCTTATATTTAGGATTAGAAGTAGTACTGACTACTGGGTTGTCATTCTGTCAGATCCACAGTACAAGAGTAAATTTTGCCAGAGGCGTTCCCCCCTTGTAAGGGATGCGCGCATGCTGGAGTATTATATAAACACGCTTGTAGACAATCTTAAGAGTGGTTTTTCCCAAGACAGCAGTGAGGTACACAGTGTGCATCGCAGTTATAGACTTCCAACCCCGGGAATGTTGAGTAGTCAAAGGAAAAATATTAGCAGCTTCAGTGTACGTGGCATAAGCAAATTCTGTGTGTCATTTCACATATTTTTTAGACCAGCTCATGCACCAGCAGAAGAGAATACAGGTCTGACATGATGTAAACGACTAACGGAGAGGAAGGTGCAGGAGTATCTCGAGCTCAATATCAAGGCCATCAGGTGGAATTTGGACCCATTTGCATTTTGGTAGTCAAAAATGGAAGAGTGGCCTGAGCTCGCCTGTCATGCCTTGGAGGTTTTGTCATGCTTGGTAGCCAGCATTCTCTCAAATCGTGTCTTCAGTGCTGCTGGTGGTCTCCTGAAATTGTAGACTTCCTAACTTTCATCAAGAAGAACAAGTCATGGATTTCCAATGACTTTTGCATTCCAGTCGCAGACATGGCAGACTAGGCATGGTGTCATTTTTAGTGTCATGCATTGATTTTGCGCTATTGCAGTCTGTGACACGTTTATTGTGGCTTCTGTGCCTACTGTTGCTACTGCTGCTGATGTTACAAACATTTTTTTTTTAATGTGGAGACTCCAAGTTTGGTCTCCATATGGTGTGTTGCCTGTAGTGGAAGGGGTGTCACAGCACAATTATACTATTTCTACTCTGGGAAAATTGATGCCACTTTAGTGGTGTGTGACAATAATTTTTTGAAATGTGGAGACACCAAGTTGGGACTCCATCTGGTGGGTTGCCTGTAGTGGAAGTGATGTCAGAGGCCCATTATACTGTTTCAACTCTGGGGAATATGATGCCACTTTAGTGCTGTGTGACAATAATTTTTTGAAATGTGGAGACACCAAGTTGGGACTCCATCTGGTGGGTTGCCTGTAGTGGAAGGGTTCTCAGAGGCCCATTATACTGTTTCAACTCTGGGGAATATGATGCCACTTTAGTGCTGTGTGACAATAATTTTTTGAAATGTGGAGATTCCAAGTTGGGACTCCATCTGGTGGGTTGCCTGTAGTGGAAGGGGTGTCAGAGGCCCATTATACTGTTTCTACTCTGGAAAATATAATGTAACTTTAGTGGTGTGTGACAACAATTTTTTGAAATGTTTGTACTCCAAGTTGGGTCTTTATCTGTTGGGTTGACTGTAGTGGCAGGGGCATCAGAGGGTCGTTATACTATTTCTACTCTGGGGAAATTGATGCCACTTTAGTCGTGTAGGACAATTATTTTGTGAAATGTGGAGATTCCAAGTAGCGTCTCCATCTGGTGGGTTGCCTGTAGTGGAAGTGGTGTCAGAGGCGCATTATACTATTTCTAATATGGGGAAACTGATGCCATTTTAGTGGTGTGTGAGAATATTTTTTATAAATGTGGAGACTCCAAGCTGGGTCTCCCTCTGGCGTGTTGCCTGTAGTGGAATAGTTGTCAGAAGCCCATTGTACTGGTTCTACTCTGGGGAAATTGATGCCACTTTATTCGTGTGCGACAAAAATTTTTTGAATGTTTGCACTCAAAGTTGGGTCTCCATCTCGTGGGTTACTTGTAGTGGAAAGGCTGTCAGAGGCCCATTGCTCTATTTCTATTTTGGGGAAATTGATACCACTTTATTGGTGTGTAGCAATTTTTTAAAAATGTTTGCACTACAAGTTGGAATTAGAGATGGTCTATTTCACCATGGATGGAAGACACCCCTTGTCAGAAAGGAAAAGAGAAGACTAACAAAAGACACAGGCAGAGGCGCACATGAATGACAGTGGTTAGAGAGGTGTTAGTATTTTGATATTCAGGCTAAATATTGGTGAATAAACGTGAATTGTCAGCTCTGCTCATGGACCTTAAGGAAGAAGTTGTTCTTCATTTGCATTGGATCCTCAGTGAAATGTAACAAATGTTTACAGATCTCTGAAGTCAACACTTACTTTCTGACCAGAATGGTTTTCTACATTTGCATAACTTGAAGCTCACGGACCCACCATTTAAAAGCTCCAATGGGGTTCTATACCAGGGACAGGAAATTATTCATTTGAGGAAAGCGTTTGCAAATATCCAATTAGGAGAAGGAGCCACCACTCCTTCTGGGCATGAAATTCCACAAAGGCTTAGAACACGGTGGAGCAGGAGTTCCTATGTAGGGTAATGAAGTAGTTTGGGCTTGGTGAGAATTTTACTAGGTGGATCCAAGGCCGGAACAAGGTATTTTTGTGCCGTAGGCAGATGAAGCCGATGGTGCCCCCCCCCGATGAACTTTCAGTCCCTAAGTAAAGGAATGGGTCAGAGACTAAAGCGACAGGTCCCCTAACGCCCCTCTCCTTTCCTTCTGATGGGTTAAGTAGCAAGCTGTTAAGACTACTGTCAATAGAATTGCTACCTTTTTTACTCAAAAATACCAGCAAAAGTATAAAGAGTGATGTGATGTACTTTAGAGAAGTGGCTCAACAGGGAGTATTTTTTTTAAGATAGATCTAGAATCATTCATTGTTTAAGAACCATTAAGAGAATACAAATCGCTCTATTCATCCCTGACAGCCTATATTTCAAATCTCAGACCTAGTGATGGTCATGGAAACTAATATAGCTTAACTATAATGGGGGCTGTTTGGTTTCAGTTAAGATGTCCAGCATTTGGAAGACATCATAATAGAAACTAAACAGACCCTATTATAGATATAGGGATACATATGATGATTTTACTCCCATCAGGGTAGTTCTGGTGCCGTATTTCTGTATTGATGGTGCTTCTGCTGATGTATTCATGTATGGATGGTGGTTCTAACAATGTATTTATGTAGTAATGAATGTTCTGGTGACTGATTCATAACCAGAACCATCATCAATATAAAACCAAAATCATCCTCACTACATAAATTGAACACCAGAGCTATCACTAGTACATACATACGGCACCAGAACCATCATTAGTAAATAACTATGTCGTTAGAACTTCCATCAGTATATGAAAATGGCACCAGAACCACCATCAGTAGATAAATGCATCACCAGAAAGCTCATCAGTACAGGACTACATCACCAGAACCACTATCAGTACATTAATGTGTCACCAGAACCACAGCCAGTGAAATAAGTACATCAGCACCATTATCTACATAATTACGGCACCAGAACTGTAAGGAAAACACACGAGCGGAGAGATGGGGGATACGGAGCTTACACAGCCACAGCTCTCTGGCGCCCCCTTACCCTCAGGTCAGTCAGGGAACTCCACCTAGGTTATGGAGTCGCCGGAGAGGCTGCCCTGTCATTTACTGGTTATCAGGGCACTCTGCAGTGATTGCTGTATATATATCACCAGTCCCAGTCCGGGAATATATATATACAGTATATATAAAAACCTCCGGTCAGTCACTGCCAGCATCCCCCAATAACATCAGAACAGTATGCTGCCACCAGTTCCTCATTAGATATAAGCCCAGTCCGTTTAAAAGCTTATATCGGGTCAGAAACCAAACCCAGGAAGCGTATAAGTACTAGCCGAACTCACGGATGTGGGAAATCGGGTTTCCAGATAAAAGAGCAGCCCAGGATTAATTGATAGTTTAATTGCCGAAAGGCTCATTAGATAATACAATTATATACAGAGTAATATACAGATATTACAGCCAAAAGTACAGATAAAAGTAGGGTACAGGTATGGGGAGTGCAGTCAGCTGTATGTGCCACGTTTCTTACCACTTGTGGATAAGGGAAGTTCTGGTATCCACAGGCACCTTGTTAGCTCCTGGTCCGTCTCCACACGTGACGTGACGTGGCTTCCATGGCAGAACCAAGACAAAGGCTAAATGTGTGCAGCTAGCTTTTTAACCCCTAGCTCGCCCCTCCAATATTTGCCATTGTCCCTCTGGGTTGGACTGATTTCTGCTCCCTTGAACTCTAGCTAAAATAAATCCCAATATTTAGGCTGAGTCATAACTTCCTAGCGGGAGGTTCAAATCAACAACTGCCATCTCAGTGCGTTCGTTGGGTCTGGAAAGATATTGAGAGTCCAAACTTGGGTCGGCTAAGTGGTTCTGGAGAGCCAGTCTCGATGCTTAGTATCTGGGGCAACTAGAAATATATGAGACAATGGTACTCTCATAATTCATCTCTAGGTGTCGGTGACGCTCAGTCTAGATCTTCCTTTGGTGTTGGCCACCTTGCACAAAAGATAGCAGGCGGTTCTAGCTCTTGCCGTCATTAACACGTGGCCTCTAATTCTCTGACCAAATGGTGAAGTTCTGTTCTTTTGGGGATTTGTGTACTTATCCCAAGAGTGGGGGGCCACTTCAGGAGTGGAGGAAGATCTCTGGACAATATATTGGGCCTGAATAGTACATCCAAAATGGAGTCTCCCTCATCCCTCACTTGGGGCTGTTTGGTTTCAGTTAATATGTCCAGCATTTGGAAGACATCATAATAGAAGCTAAACAGACCCTATTATAGATATAGGGATACATATGATGATTTTACTCCCATCATGTTAGTTCTGGTGCCATATACCTTGTGAGAATCAGGGAGGAATAGTGGATGAGGGCAGGTATATCTCGCCCAGATACCTTTCCTATGTGGCCTGGTCCGGTCAGTATCTCACCTGGTGACTAATGAATAATGGGAAGCGGATATAAAAGGAGGCCAGGTGGTGTGTTAGTAGCTCAGCCTGGGGAACACAGAGAGCCTGTCTGTGTGAGCGACACTTGTGAGTGAAAGCTGTGCTTACGGTAACGCTGGTTTGGGTGGCTGGGAGAAGCCCTCCAGTTGGTAGTTAGTACGGACCCTGTTTAGTTAGTGCCGGACAGGCAAGGAATTGTTTTATGTTTATTTTCCTGTATGTTTTGCTTTCACCTGAAATAATCCTGACCCAGCGTCAGTTATGTCCAAAACCCGGCTGTGCACCTGAGTTTCATGCTAAACCCACGTGACCTTTGACCCCAGCAAAGGTGATCCCGGAGTGTTTTATCACACCCTGTATTGATGGTGCCTCTGGTGATATATTCATGTATGGATGAAGGTTCGTATAATGTAGTGATGAATGTTCTGGAGATTGATTCGTAACCAGAACCATCATCAATATGAAACCAAAATAATCATAAGTACATAAATTGAACACTAGAGCTTTCACTAGTACATACATACGGCACCAGAACCATCATTAGTAAATAACTATGTCACTACAGCCTCTATCAGTATATGAATATGGCACCAGAAGCACCATCAGTAGATAAATGTATCACCAGAAAGCTCATCAGTACAGGACTACATCACCAGAACCACTATCAGTACATTAATGCGTCACCAGAACCACAGCCAGTAAATAAATACACCAGCATCATTATCTACATAAATACGGCACCAGGATCATCACTGGTAAATAACTATGTCACTAGAGCCACTATCAGTACATGAATACAGCCCAATAGCCAGCATCAGGAGATAAAGGCATCACCAGAATCATCATCAGTACATGAATACATCACGAGAACCACAGCCAGTAAATAAATACAACATCATCATCAGTGTATGTGGACACCACCAAAACTATCACTAGTACATGAATACATCACCAGAACCACCATCAGTACTGTTGGGGTGATCTCGTAATGTGAGATCTTAGTGACTGCCTGCCCCTGACCTGATAAATATGAGCCGAATGCATGCATAGAAGACGAACATCAGACACAAGGTCAGGTGTGCTCCTCTCTTGGCCAGTGCTGTCACAGAACTGACTTTATTAGTATAAACGAAAGACCATGTAATAGGCAGGAAAAGGGCATTGCTCAGCTTCTCCGGAGCCATTGTACCAGTCTGTATAAGGTCCGTGCTAAGTCTATTCCACATATGGTCTTCAGTGTATCCTCATCACATTCCAAGGATTCTAGGGCATAGTTCCAGCATATAGACACCACCTTGCCACACCACGTCTGAACTAGCTTATGTTAGATTAATAATTGATTTCATTAGCCGTTCTCTCCTTCACAGTACAGCAATAAGTTGTATTGTCAAGTCAGGCCCATATACCGTATATAATCGCGTATAAGCCGAAATTTTCAGCCCATTTTTTTGGCTGAAAGTCCCCCTCTCGGCTTATACGCGAGTCATATATGCCAGGGGGTCGTGGGGTGGGGCGGGGGTGTCAGATCACACTGAGCCCCTCTGGCACCGTCTCTGCAGCCCCCTGCTTGTCCCACTGTCTCAGGCTCCTTCCTTCAGCGGTTATGTGGTACTGCTCATTAAAGTCATGAATATGCGCATATTTATGACTTTAATGAGCGGTACCACGTGACCGCTGAAGGAAGGAAGGGAAACCTTCGGAGAATGGGGCTGCAGAGACCACACCAGGAGGGGGTAAGTATACCCGATATTCACCTGTCCCCATTCCAACGCTGCTCTCCGCTGTCTGCCGCGTCCTCTGTTAGTGACATTCAGGCAGCAGAGGGCGCGATGACATGGTTACTGCGCGCTGTGCCCTCTGCTGCCTGAACATCACTGACGGAGGACACGGCAGACACCGGCACCTGTTCCCCAGTGAAGGAGAGGTGAGTATGTCTTTTTTTTATTTGCAGCAGCATATGGGGTATAATCTATGGAGCAGCATATGGGGGCATAATCTGGGGGCAGCATATGGGGCATAATCTATGGAGAATTTTATGTAGCAGCATATGGGGCATAATCTATGGAGCACCTTATGGGGCAGCATATGGGGGCATAATCTATGGAGCATCTTATGGGGCAGCATATGGCGGCATAATCTTTGGAGCAGCATATGGGGCCTATTCTATGGAGCAACTTATGGGGCAGCATATGGGGGCATAATCTATGGAGCATCTTATGGGGGCATAATCTATGGAGCATCTTATGGGTCCTATTCTATGGAGCATCTTATGGGGCCATTATTAACCTTTGTGCAGCATTATATGGGGTGTATTTTGTATGGAGCATTATATGGGGCTCCTGATTCAATATGGATGTTCAAAAACATTTAATCTACTGATGTCTCAATTACAGTAATTTTACTTTTATTGGTATCTATTTTTATTTTTGAATTTTACCAGTAGCTGCTGCATTTTCCACCCTAGGCTTATACGCGAGTCAATAAGTTTTCCCAGTTTTTTGTGGAAAGAGTAGGGGGGTCAGCTTATACACAAGTATATACGGTACATTTGGTATTCAATTAAATTAAATGATTATTAAGAAAAAATCAAGACAATTAATGCAGGGGTGAGAATAAATTACCAAAAAGAAGGGGCTGTTACACCGCTCCGCCATACTCACCCGGCCTCCGCTCCCACGCCGCAGTCGCCCTCCACTCCCACGCCGCAGCCTCTCTCCACCCGACGGCCGCGGCGGTCACCTGAGACAGGCCCGCGACCGATGCCTTCCCTGCATGCTATGCACATGCGCCATAAGCCGCGCCTCCTTCCTGCTTCTTATGCTCCGGCTGTGCCCTGACCCGGAAGCACCTTTGGACCAATGGCTGACCAGACGGAGCCATATCAGGCCGCTTCCCCCTGAGGGAGGCGCCTGATCGTTGTGTTTCCTGACACTCTGGCCTCGCTCCATCGTGCACACTCTGCTCCTGCAGTTCCTGTCTCGGCTGCTCTTCACAGCAGCTTCTCAGTCCTGCTACCCGTGTTCCTGGTGTTCCCCTTCCGACGCCCCGCCTCGTTTCACCGGGGATCCCAAGCTCTGTAGGGGGTTCTTAAATAAGTGTAGTCTCCACTTTGAATGGCTACCGCAGCAATATCCCTCGGACCGGGCCAAAGTGGCCTTCATCATGTCCCATCTGGAGGGAGAGGCCCTGTCTTGGGTAAACCCGCTCTGGGAACGTGACGACCCGGTCGTTTCGAATCTCCCGGTTTTCCTGGATACATTTCGTAAGGTTTTCGATGAGCCGGGCCGGTTAGCCTCTCTCACTGAGTCACTCTTTAACTTACACCAGGGTTCTCTCACGGTCGGACAGTACGCTATTCGCTTTCGCACTATTTCCTCCGAGCTCGGCTGGAATAACGCAGCTTTGGTGGGGGCATTCTGGCGCGGTCTTTCTAGTAAAATAAAGGATGAACTCTCAGGTCGAGATACCACGTCCACCTTAGAGGACCTTATCTCGCTGTCTACCCGCATTGACCTGCGCTTCCTGGAGCGCGCTCGGGAGTCAGCGAGAGACAGGCGCTCCTCCAGGTCAGTTTCTCCTTTCACTTAGTCTGCCAGCTCCCGTTCAGTCAAATCTTCTTCCCTCTCTTTGGGTGAGCCCATGCAGATAGATCATCTCAGGTTGGCCGAGTTATGTCAGAGAGAGAGAGACGGGCACAGGGTCTGTGCCTCTATTGCGGTCATTTGTCACACTATATCCGCACCTGTCCTAAGAGACAGGGAAACTGTTAGGCGTCGGAATCCTGGCACTGCACAGCGGGAATCCAGAGCCAGACATCGTGCGGTCTCCCATTCCTCTCCGACCGCTCGGACTCCTGCTCAGCAATCTCGGCTGGCCAGGCATCTCCCTCTGACTCGTTCTGTGAGCCTGGATGTTGCTGCCACCTCTGGTGCAGCAATGGTGACGCAACCTGCTTTGCAGGGAACTGCTCCCGAGGCTAAGTCCTCATGCCGTGCTACTAGGCATGCCCACAACTTGTCCTCTCAGTGGAGAGCAGGGGTCACATGTGCAGGTCCTATGTCGGATCTGATTGGTCCTTCCTATAGTACTGGAAGGTCCCGGAAGCGCATGGCTATAAAAAGCCCGCATGGCGGCTCGGCCATGCGCTAGTGTAGCATATTATGCTGTGTGTGTATGGTGATGGATGCATGGACTGGTGACTGACTCATTTGAAACCCCTTCCCTCGGTTATTACGAATGGTGACAGATTGTTGGGTCGTCAGCTCCAGGTTGTGGCCAGCTACACGCCACTGTGCCTCCTGCACGACACACTAGCGTCCGAAGGTGCTCGGTCGTTTCGGCGCCGTCGCTCAGCAGCGATAGTTATTGCCGCGCTGCGGTTGCAGTGTTCTTGGCGTCTGCGGTTGCAGCGTCATTCGCTGGGTATCCTGTGAAGTAAACAGGGCCAGCGTCCTCATACAACTCTGTTGTCTTAGCGACTCTGTGTGTGAACAGAGCCGTACTTAGCGTTCGGGTGATGTTAACCCGAGCGCAGTACCTCACCTTTCGGTGCATCCGCCATTACTTAGCAGCGGTCTTGTTACCTACCGCACGGTGGACCCCGGGAGGCGAACGCACCTCCTATTATTTATATCTGGTGCGTTCCGCCGACCCTAACATTACACTAGCGCCAGGGTCTGGCTAGTAATGGCGGATGAACAGCGACTGCTGCAGCACATCCGGCAGCTGCAGGGCAGGTTGGCGGCTCTCGAGCGTTCAGCCTCAGCTGCGGATGTTACTGCAGTCGCTGTTCAGGCAGCCACAGAGGCTGTTTCCCGTGTGACCACTGCCATCCCTGTCCCGACTTTGTCCCACCTCCCGCTGCCCGAAAAGTTCTCGGGTGATAGTGCAGCTTGTAGGGGTTTCGTAAGCCAGTGCTCTATACAGCTGGAGCTGCTGGCCGCCCGATTCCCCTCCGAGCGGGCTAAAGTGGGATTTATTATTTCCCTTCTGTCGGGCAGGGCTTTGGAGTGGGCCACACCGCTGTGGGATCGTGGTGATCATGTGGTGCAGGGTGCTTTGCGGTTCTTAGACACTCTGAAACAGGTCTTCCTGGGACCACGAGTCACCCATGACACCGCGCTCCGGCTGCTGGCACTGTCACAGGGCTCGTCCATGGTCCGTCACTTCGCCATCCAGTTCCGGACGCTGGCCTCAGAATTAGAGTGGCCAGATAAGGTCCTCATTCCGGCATTCTGGAGAGGTTTGGCTGGCCATGTGAGGGACGCTCTGGCCACCAGGGAGATTCCCGCTACACTGGAGGAGCTTATCTCTGTCTCCACCCGAATTGATCTTCGCTTCATCGAGCGAAGGTTGGAACGGGACCAGTGTAGGCAGAGGTTTAGGTTGGCACCTTGTTTTTCTACACCTCTGGAATCCCCCGATCGGGCGTCCGAGCGTCAGGGGGCTTCCCGTGAGGGATCTAGACTCCGGTCCGCTCGAGCTCCTGTGAGCTGTCATATTTGTAGGCAGGCCAGTCACCTCGCCAACCGGTGCCCATAGCAGCAGGGAGAACGCTCGCGCCTAGTGGCCGTAGGAGGCGGCGCACTAAAGCCAGCGACGTTTTCCTCCAAGCTGTCCTTTAAGGGGACTCTTGGGTTTAATTCTTCCACTCTGGCGGTGGAGGTTTGCGTGGATTCCGGGGCGGAGGGCAATTTTATGTCGTCAGCCTTCGCCCAACGGTACGCTATACCTCTGGTTATGATGTCTACACCAGTCACCGTCAGAGTGGTAAACGGTACCACTCTACCCTCGCAGATAACTCACCAGACCGTCCCCTTGGTACTCTCTGTGGCTCCGTCTCATCAGGAGACGATATCCCTCCTCGTCATGCCCGAGGGTATTGACCAGGTACTTCTAGGGGTTCCCTGGCTGCGGTATCACTCCCCCCCATATAGAGTGGTCCTCAGGGAGGATTATTGGGTGGAGTAAGTCATGTGAGGGTAGAGGTCTGAGGGAGTGCGTTCAGGTTGCCTCCATCGAGGTTCCCGCTGATCTCTCCTCGCTCCCCAAACACTATCGGCAGTATGCAGACGTGTTCTCCAAAAAGGCGGCGGAGACCCTTCCACCGCATCGCCCCTATGACTGTCCTATTGACCTCTTGCCTGGTGCTGAGCCTCCCCGGGGTCGAGTCTATCCCCTATCTCTCCCGGAGACTGAGGTCATGTCTCAGTACATCAGGGAGAATCTGGCAAGAGGATTCATTAGGAAGTCAGTGTCACCAGCGGGGGCGGGATTCTTCTTCGTCCAGAAGAAGAGTGGGGAATTACGTCCTTGCATTGATTACAGGGGTCTTAACACCAACACCGTTAAGAATAAATATCCACTGCCCCTGATATCAGAACTGTTTGATAGGCTACGAGGAGCGAGGGTATTTTCCAAACTTGATCTGCGGGGGGCTTACAACCTGATTCGCATCCGTGATGGGGATGAATGGAAGACGGCATTTAACACCAGGGACGGGCACTATGAATACCTGGTGATGCCCTTCGGGCTCTGTAATGCCCCGGCCGTCTTCCAGGACTTTGTGAACGATATCTTCCGGGATATGCTTACCACCTCGGTTGTAGTCTATCTGGATGATATCCTCATCTACTCTCCAGATATTGACTAACACCGGAGAGAAGTTTGCAAAGTTTTCGATCGCCTGCGGGCGAACTCCCTCTATGCCAAGTTGGAGAAGTGTGTGTTTGAGCAGGAGTCCTTGCCTTTCCTGGACTATATATATCAGCCCAGGGATTGGCCATGGATCCTGCCAAGCTACAGGCGGTGATGGATTGGCAGGAACCTCATTCTCTCAAAGCGGTGCAGCGCTTTATGGGGTTCATAAATTATTATCGCCAATTCATCCCCCACTTCTCGACTTTGGTAGCACCCTTGGTAGCCCTCACCAAGAAGGGTGCAAATCCCAAGTTGTGGTCGGAACCGGTCTCCAAGGCCTTCTCCACCATTAAGTCCCATTTCGCTAGCGCTCCCATTCTACATCGCCCCGATGTAGACAAGCCCTTCATTCTGGAAGTGGATGCCTCTTCCGTCGGTGCTGGAGCAGTCCTGTTCCAGAAGGACACGCAAGGTCGGAAGCATCCATGCTTCTTTTTCTCCAAGACCTTCACACCGGCGGAGAGGAATTATGCCATCGGGGACAGGGAGTTGCTAGCGATGAAGTTGGCCTTCTCGGAGTGGAGACACCTCCTGGAGGGGGCTCGTCACCCTTTCCAGGTGTTCACCGACCACAAAAACTTGGTGTATTTACAAACAGCCCAGCGGCTAAACTCTCGCCAGGCTAGATGGTCCTTGTTCTTTTCCCGGTTCCATTTCACCCTCCACTTTCTCTCCGGGGAGAAGAACGTCCGGGCCGATGCTCTCTCCCGCTCCGTGGTGTCATCGGAGGAAGAGGAGGAGGAGCCTCGGCTGATCGTCCCATCCGAAAGCCTGAGGACTGTGGCTCCGGTTGCCCTTGAGTCTGTGCCTCCGGGCAAGACATTTGTCCCTGCCCGTCTGCGACCGGAGGTCCTCTCTTGGGCTCACTCGTCCAGAGTGGGTGGACATTTTGGGACAAAACGGACCTCCGACCTTTTGGCGAGGACGTACTGGTGGCCACATATGGCGCGTGACGTCAAGGACTATATTGAGGCATGCGTCTCTTGCGCCCGGAATAGGTCCTCTCGGCAGCGGCCCGCTGGGCTTCTTTTCCCTCTGCCGATAGCAGACAGGCCCTGGGAGATGGTCGGTATGGACTTTGTGGTGGGGCTACCCAGGTCCAGCGGCAGCACGGTCATTTGGGTTGTCACCGACCATTTCTCTAAGATGGTGCACCTGGTACCTCTCTCCCGGTTACCATCAGCGCGGGGCCTGGCAGTCTTGTTCATCAAGCACGTTTTCCGCCTGCACGGCATGCCGGACAAGATTGTCAGTGACCGAGGTCCTCAGTTTGCGTCCCGGTTTTGGAGAGAGCTCTGTTCTCTACTCAGCATTGAGCTGAATCTCTCCTCGGCCTATCATCCCGAGACGAATGGGTTGATAGAGAGAGCCAACCAGACCTTGATAACATATCTTCGACATTTTGTCTCAGACAGGCAGGACGACTGGGCATCCTTGCTGCCGTGGGCAGAGTTCGCGTTGAACAATGCTGTGGCCGACTCTACCGGTCAAACCCCATTCCTCCTAAATTACGGTCAGCATCCGCGCTTTCCTGTGCCCATGCCCGCACACCGGCGTCCTGCTCCAAGCTTCTCACCTGGCGACATGGTATGGCTCTCTACCCGAAACATTAAACTGCGGGTTGAGTCGCCCAAGTTCGCGCCACGATACATTGGCCCATTCAAGGTCCTTGACCGACTTAGCTCGGTGGTCTACCGTCTGGCTCTTCCTCCACATTTGGCCATCTCGGACGTGTTCCATGTGTCCCTCCTCAAACCAGTTCACATGGCCCAGTTTTCCGAGCCATCTGCCGGGTCATCAGACTTATCGTCTGACGAGTTTGAGGTTAATGCCATCGTGGGGCGCAAGTTTGTCCGTGGCAAAAAATTTTAATTGGTAGACTGGAAGGGTCATGGTCCCGAGGCTCGTACCTGGGAGCCGGTGGAAAACATTCACGCACCGCTCCTGATCATGGCTTTTGAGCGCAGTGAGGCTCAGAGGGGAGGGGGCCCTAGGGGGGGGGTAATGTTAGGCGTCGGATTCCTGGCACTGCACAGCGGGAATCCAGAGCCAGACATCCTGCAGTCTCCCATTCCTCTCTGACCGCTCGGACTCCTGCTCAGCAATCTCGGCTGGCCAGGTATCTCCCTCTGACTCGTTCTGTGAGCCTGGATGTTGCTGCCACCTCTGGTGCAGCAATGGTGACGCAACCTGCTTTGCAGGGAACTGCTCCCGAGGCTAAGTCCTCATGCCGTGCTACTAGGCATGCCCACAACTTGTCCTCTTAGTGGAGAGCAGGGGTCACATGTGCAGGTCCTATTTCGAATCTGATTGGTCCTTCCTATAGTACTGGAAGGTCCCGGAAGCGCATGGCTATAAAAAGCCCGCATGGCGGCTCGGCCATGCGCTAGTGTAGCATATTATGCTGTGTGTGTATGGTGATGGATGCATGGACTGGTGACTGACTCATTTGAAACCCCTTCCCTCGGTTATTACGAATGGTGACAGATTGTTGGGTCGTCAGCTCCAGGTTGTGGCCAGCTACACGCCACTGTGCCTCCTGCACGACACACTAGCGTCCGACGGTGCTCGGTCGTTCCGGCGCCGTCGCTCAGCAGCGATAGTTATTGCCGCGCTGCGGTTGCAGCGTTCTTGGCGTCTGCGGTTGCAGCGTCATTCGCTGGGTATCCTGTGAAGTAAACAGGGCCAGCGTCCTCATACAACTCTGTTGTCTTATCGACTATGTGTGTGAACAGAGCCGTACTTAGCGTTCGGGTGACGTTAACCCGAGCGCAGTACCTCACCTTTCGGTGCATCCGCCATTACTTAGCAGCGGTCTTGTCACCTACCGCACGGTGGACCCCGGGCGGCGAACGCACCTCCTATTATTTATATCTGGTGCGTTCCGCCGACCCTAACAGAAACGACTCCACCTAGGTCAGGCAAGAGAGGCCTTCCTAGGTGATGATGATTCCTCTCAACCCCTTACGATTTCTGTGCTTTTGGTTTCAGGGGGGAGGCGTGGTTCCGAGGTGGCCTACGTGGATTCGGGCTCAGCGGGTAACTTCATTCGGCCGGAAGAGGTAGACAAATACCAAATTCCTGTGGTCACTCTAACCCAATTCAGATTGCCACCGTGGATGGCAAACCGCTACAGGTGACCGTCACCTTGGTCACTGAAGAGGTGGAGTTGCAAATCAGAGCCTTACATCGAGAGAAAATAGCCTTTTACATTTTACCTAAGCTCTCTCACGTCATTCTACTCGGTCTTCCATGGTTAAGGACTCATCAGCCTGTTCTCGACTGGTCTTCTGGGGAGATACTCCGCTGGGGGCACCCGTGCCAAGCTCTCTGTCTGACTCCTGTCCGCCTGGCGGCCGCTCCACGGTCGCCTCCAGGCCTCCCGGGTCTTCCTCCAGCTTACAGCTCCTACGCCGATGTTTTTGATAAGAAGGAAGCGGAGGTCCTCCCTCCACACCGGCCGTTTGACTGCCCAATTGAACTTGTTTCCGGTTCAACCCCCCCAAGGGGCAGAATCTACCCTCTGTCTCCCGCAGAGACCACCGCCATGCCCGAGTACGTCCGAGAGAACCTCGCCAAAGGCTTTATACGGAAATCCTCTTCGCCCGCGGGAGCCGGGTTCTTCTTCGTCAAAAAGAAGGACGGAACTCTACGGCCATGCATTGACTATAGGGGCTTGAATGAGATTACCATCAAGAACAGGTACCCTCTTCCACTCATTCCGGAACTGTTTGACCGTCTCAGAGGGGCTCGGGTCTTTACCAAGCTGGACCTCAGAGGAGCCTACAATCTGGTCCGTATCCGTGCAGGTGACGAGTGGAAGACCGCTTTCAACACTCGAGATGGCCATTACGAGTACCTGGTCATGCCCTTCGGTCTTTGCAATGCTCCTGCAGTCTTTCAAGAGTTCGTCAATGAGATCTTCCGGGATCTCTTGTACTCCTGTGTGGTCGTGTACTTAGACGACATCCTCGTCTTCTCGCCGGACCTCTCCTCCCACAGAAAGTGTGTCCGCCTGGTGCTTCAGCGCCTTCGGGAGAACCGTCTGTATGCGAAGATCGAGAAATGTCTCTTCGAACAGACCTCTCTGCCATTCCTGGGTTACATTATCTCCGACGCTGGTCTAAGGATGGATCCCGAGAAGTTGTCTGCTATCCTCAAATGGCCTCGCCCCGTCGGATTGAAGGCGATACAACGATTCCTCGGGTTCGCCAACTATTACCGGCAATTTGTCTCCCACTTCTCCGCGATCACAAGACCCATTTCTGTGCTCACCCGTAAAGGATCTACTTCCAAGGATTGGTCTCCTGAGGCAGAGGAGGCCTTTCTGAACCTAAAACGGGCTTTCTCCACGGCTCCGGTCCTTCATCGCCCTGAGAGCGATCGACCTTTTGTACTCGAGGTGGACGCTTCCTCGACTGGTGCCGGGGCGGTGCTGTCCCAGAGAACCGCCTCCGGTCGCCTGCATCCTTGTGGCTTCTTCTCGAAGGCCTTTTCTCCATCCGAGTGTAACTGCTCGATCGGTGACCGGGAAATTTTGGCCATCAAGTTGGCCTTGGAGGAATGGCGCCACCTCCTGGAAGGAGCCGTCCATCCTTTTGTCATCTTCTCGGACCACAAGAATCTGGCCTATCTCCAGTCTGCCCAGAGACTAAACCCTCGCCAGGCCAGATGGTCTTTATTTTTTGCCCGATTTGATTTCGAGCTCCGATTCCGTCCTGGCAACAAGAATTCCAAAGCCGACGCCCTGTCCAGGGTCTTCCAACCACACGAATCCACGGAGGAACTGTCGCATATCATTGATCCCACTAGAATCATCACCGTGGCTCCAGTGAACTGGCTTACTCCTCCACCTGGCAGGACGCTTGTGCCAGAGAATCTCAAGCAAAAGGTTCTTCTATGGGGGCACTCCTCCAAACTGGCCGGCCATGCTGGAACTAAGAAGACCCTTGACCTTATCAAACGTCACTACTGGTGGCCCTCACTTCGCCAAGATGTACTCGACTTTGTGGCTTCTTGTCCATCCTGTGCAAAAAACAAGGTGCCACGGAGATCTCCGTCCGGCTTGTTGCTTCCGTTGCCTGTCCCTACTGTTCTTTGGGAGAACATTGCCATGGATTTCATCACCGACCTACCCTGCTCTGTGGGCTGCTCAGTCATTCTGGTGGTGGTGGATCGTTTTTCCAAGATGGCTCACTTCATCCCTCTGCCCGGTCTTCCCTCAGCGCCAGAGCTGGCCGAAATCTTCATTCATCAAGTCTTCAGGCTTCATGGACTACCTCGACGCATTCTGTCTGACCGAGGGGTTCAGTTTACCTCCAAGTTCTGGCGTTCGCTTTGTAAGCTCATGAACGTTTCCCTCGACTTCTCCTCGGCCTACCATCCACAGTCCAACGGACAAGTAGAGCGTACCAACCAGACGCTTACGGGATACTTACGTCACTTCTCTAACGCCCACCAGAACGATTGGGTCAACTTATTCCCCTGGGCAGAGTTCGCTTATAACAACCATGCTGGTGAGTCTTCGTTTTTCATTGTTTTTGGCAGACATCCCGATGTTACTGTCGTCCTACTCCAGTCCTGCCTTGTGTTCCTGCTGTCCTACTCCAGTCCTGCCTTCGGTGTTCCTGTTGTCCTACTCCAGTCCTGCCTTGTGTTCCTGCCGTCCTACTCCAGTCCTGCCTTCAGTGTTCCTGCCGTCCTACTCCAGTCCTGCCTTCAGTGTTCCTGCCGTCCTACTCCAGTCCTGCCTTCAGTGCTCCTGCCGTCCTACTCCAGTCCTGCCTTCAGTGCTCCTGCCGTCCTACTCCAGTCTCAGTCTTACTCCGGTCCATCCAGAGCCGCCCCTCTCGGTACCGGCTACCGTGGTACTCGAACCCCTGGGCCTGCTCCTAACGGTCCCTGTATAGGGGTCGGTTCCACCTGGCAGCTCGCCCGGGGTCCCTCGGTGCCACGGTCCAGAGGGTCCACTCTCGGAGTTTCCCGCTCCAGACCACCCGCGCTAACAGGGGCAACACAAGGAGTCTATTGCACAGATATTATGCACTTCAATGTACTATGGCTATATAGGATGCAATATGGTTGTAAAAAGAATTAATAAGCCACAAAAAATAAGAAAATTGATATACTGATATTATACATAATCATAAAGTGCAAATAGTGAAAAAATCATTCATAAAAAGCACAAATTTGTAAAGACCAATCTATATATGAAAAGTGCAATGTCCAGAAATTCACAGACAGTGGGCTTAGGCACAAGTTTGTAAAGACCAATACATATATAGAGTGCAATATGCACGAATTCATAGACAGTGGGCTTAGGCCCACAACCGCATAAATGTATATCACTAATTCAACAAATGACTAGTGTAGATAGCCATGTGGGCAGAGATAAATATATGTCACAACAGATATCCATTTAAATAAAAATGCTCAGTGGCAGGTTCTAAATAGAGGTGCCAATGACAATTAGTCATATATGCGGCTGCAAGTAAACTGTATTGAAAAGAACATATACATGTGCCAAAAAATTGCACTCAATCAATATCTTATGCCAATGTGCGATAGATCCCCAGGATGCGCCCGTCCCCGACGCGCGTTTCGACGTCTGCCTTTGTCAGTTTTTTTTTCGTTGTGATATGATTTGATATCCGATTTTTCATTATTTGTCTTATATTGTCCATTTGTGCTTTGATAAGGCTTATTATATAATTTTTAACACCATTTATAATTTTCCTTAAACATGCAACTTTGACCTTGGTATTTTGTTGAACCATATACATTTGGATCTCATGAACCAACAACTCCCAATATGTATTAAACAATGATAAGGAGATGCTGGGAGTGGTTGTTATCAGTCATTATCAGACTGCGGACCATGCAGGAACCACAATACTGATGAAACGCAGGCATATGTAAATGTTTACATCCAGGTACCTAATAGGTGACATCTTCTCTGATTGAGTGGTTTCTTTCTTCATATTTCCATCTTGACCAGATGCCATGATGACTTTTCACATCCACAGCTGTTCTCTGCAGACTTCTCTCTTCTCCAATCTTCTGGAGCACATCCCCACATGGTGACGTTAAAAGTCAAAGTGTTACTAGATTGCCTTCTGCACAAAGATATCTGTCCATACTATGCCCTAAATAAGCCTCCTATGGTGTATGGCCTCTACACTGTGTGCCTTACTAATCCACAACCACATTACTGTGTGCCATTTTCAGCTATAACTGCTACAATGTCATTTTTTCTTCTCCAGCCAGATGGCGTCGCCGTCAGGATATGTGCACACGATGCATATTTGCTGCGGATCCGCCGCGGATTTTTCCGCGTAGAAACGCTGCAGATCCGCACTGTGATTTACAGTACAATGTAAATCAATGGGGAAAAAAAATCCTGTGCAGAAAAATCAGTGCGAATTTGCTGCGGGTTTAAAAGAAGTGCATGTCACTTCTTTTCTGCGGTTTTGCTGCAGTTTTCCACCTGCTCCATTCTACAAAACCGCAGGTGGAAAACCGCAGTGGAAAACCGCACAAAAACCGCAAAAAAAGGAAGAAATCCGCAGGAAAAATGCAGGTCATTAAATCCGCGGGAGGATCCGCACCGTGTGCACATGGCCTCACCTGCACAACAGCAGCTATTGGATCTCTATACAAACCGATATCTGCTGCTGCGCAGGCTCCCCGGCGCCATTCTCAAAATGACTTTCTTTTTTTTCCCTCGCTCAAGTAAATCTGCAAATTATGATGAAGCGCATTTATCATGCAAACTGCGGGGCAGGGCAGTGATAGATCAGTGGGGGGGTCAGTAGTCTGCATTATGAATATCTCATCGGAGCACCACATACATGAACCCCGTCCTAGGGCACGAGAATCTCAATAATATGAAACTGAAAATAAAGATTTAGAAACAGCCACAAGACGGCTTTCATCAACCAAGGCATCATTTTATTCAGTATAACAGCACCGACCTGACATTGTGTGTAGGTCACTATGCACAATCCTGCTGACAGGTTCCCTTTAAGTAGGCGGCTTTATATCACAAGAGTGGATTTCGTTAGGAAATGGATAAGGCAAAAATGGAGCATTACAGAACAGAAGAAATTACTAAAGAGAGTGATAAAATATGACGGTGTGGTTTAGCTCCTCTCAGAATTTTGAAAATTGTGTGAACAATTGGAAAAAAAATGTGGAGAGCATTAAACCTCGGGGGAGAGATAATCAACAGCTTAAACATCAGTGAGTTTTTTATTTTTATATATTTGCTTATGTGGGTTTTTCATTATTATTTTTTTCTGAACAATTAGAAAAAGGTTGTGAGTGAAGGAATTAGGCCGGGGTCTCACTCACGAGTGCAATGCAAGAAAAGTGTGCGAGTCTCTCGCCTCAATCCCCGGCACTGCCACCGGTGGCTCGGAGCAGAGCGTTCAACTGCAAAGAAATACATGCAGCCGCACACTCCGGTCCCGAGTGCCAGTGGTAGCGCCAAGTATTGAGGCCAGAGACTCTCGTGAGTGTCTCGCATTGCACTCGCAAGTGTGACCCGGCCTTAGGAAGATTGTTGTTTTTATCTGATTTCCTCTTTTTGTATCTCTACAGTATGTTTTGTACAATAAAGTTGTAAAATTCAAAAAATGAGCAAACAATTGCAGCATTCTAATGATGTCACAATGGGCTGGAGGCTATAGAATGCCCCGTCACCCAGGGTTCCGTTGAGGGTTTTAGTAGGCGTTTGTGGAGAGAGGAGTGTTGTGAGCGACTTGTGCAAATATGATGCCAAGAAAGCGATTTAAGAGTATTATAGTTCTCTGTGATACCAAGGACAGCAGCGATGATGACGATTTACATCAGGTGACCATCATTTTATATTCTTCAATAAATAAAAAATATTTGGGATAAAAGTTCAAGAAAAGATGGTGGGACAGAAAATAGCGCTCCAAGTAGATGAGGCGATAACTCGGATCATGATTGCATAGTAAAGACTGTGTCACTTGTAATATTTGTGACATGTCCATGTACTGGATACATAACATTGCATGAAGACACATAAATGTCACCACCGCCCCTATCCATAGCCTAACCATAAGTGTCCCATACCCCCGCTATACTCTGTACGTGGAATAAGCACAGTGGAGACCACACTCATATTGCTGCCCACCTGTAATCAGTGGAATATGGGGTAAGATTATAGATTGGAGATGTTCATGGTTATAGATTCTATCTGACATGTTTGCCATTTTTTCAGTCTCATCGAAGAAAGAGGCCAATACCGAGGTCTCCAGGCCAAGATAACACCACTGGCTTCAATTCGGGCCCGACTCCGAGTTTACCAGGTACTGTAACCCTAATCTAGTGAAGTCTCTGAGGTATTAATAAGCCATTGTAGTCACCGGGTGCAGATCACGTGCACATTGTGGTCAGGGCTTGGATTTATCGTTATTAGTCGTCTATGGTAGAGTTTATAGCAAACATTTCTGTTCAGCATTTGGTCAGGAATATTCATGCAGGCGTTATAAAGTCAGCCAGAAATGGGATTTGGGGATTGCTTCTCATGGTGGCCATGTACAGGGCGGATTACTGGAGCTGAAGGTGATTGTTTTGCCCCATGTACCTATAGGGAAACACTGGATAATTTATTAGGATTTATTTCTTTTGATATTGAGCCTCGGTCGTTGCTATTACAATATTCTAATAAGAGAGTTATATTGTGTTTCCCCCACAGATCTGAGTTTACCACCAACAGATCATGGTCCGGACAGTACCACCTGGTAAGACACGTTTCCTCCATTACTAAGTACAAGATGGGGATTAATGATTAATGATGGCTCATTACCTGTTACATTTATTCCACAGCTCCGATGACATCATTATTGATGATGATGATGATTCCAATAGAGCAGCAACTTCCATGTATAATAGTAAGTTATCATTTCTAGACACAATCCAGGTTTATGTTATTGTAGAGGTAACAATTACTTTTCTGTACTGTCACAGGTCAGTTTCCAAATCTAACAATTACAAGGGCGCTGATCAGGAGTTGGAACAGCGAGCCACCTGGGAAATGTGCTGTAAATGCCGGTGTCAGAGAATGACAGCAGCATTTAACAGGTTAACAGAAGCAGGCAGAGCTCCAATCCACTCTTGGCTGTCAGAGGCAGATGATGGCTGAATGACACAACCATCATCTGCCATGAAAGAGGCGGGCTCAACTCCTTAGCCCTCTCCATTCATTCTCTACTGATGAGCGTCGTACATGGTTGTTAAGGGGTTAAATTACAGATACCTTACAGAGGTAATCCTATTTTACGCATGCTTGATTGGTGTGGATCCTGTGTCTCGGATATTTCCATATTGGGAGAGCAAGTCACCGCCATGTTGACTTATGGCCATTGTTATCCTTAGAGAATTTATTACAGATGTGCAGTACATTTGCTTGTGTCTTTTTGGAAACCCAATAGACATCAATGGAGAAATCCCTGCACCAAGGAATCCCACATCTCCATTAAAACCATGGAGGCTACCATGAATCAGCAAATGAGGTGAAAATGGACCCCTACCATTTGAGGCTCCACCCTCCGGCCATTGAGGACATGTTCACTTCTGATCTTGTACTGAGCACATACAACATTACTAAGGATATATTACCTGAGCACCAGGTGGGATAGACATCTGAGAAAGTTTATGGGCCCTGATGTTGCTGAACCCCATTATAATTTCAGATCCTGATCTGAAGGGACGATCCTGTGGATTTCTGGTGGTCTGGTCAGCTATGTGTTCTGCTCTGGTCGGATCCCATATTCATAGTCTTATTAGTCCTCTACACTCTATATTTATAGACCCCTCTCTAGTACGGGCTGCATACTAACATGTCTGATTTGAGCCTTATAAAAAGTATTTTCACTCTTCCATATTTCTGTACAGATCATTTACCATCTGACAGCGAGGAGAGCTCCGCTACAGAGGAGAGGTAAGTTAGATCCATCTACCTCTATATAAAGCCATGAACTAGGCAAGATGTTTCCTGTGGATTTATATATGATTCTTATCTTTGCCAGGACACCACGATGTAACATCCCCGGCTGTTTCCTGGAAGAAATTATTTCTCCTCCTTCCATCTATGTTACCCACTTCCAGGAAAATAAGGAGGAGCTGGTGGAGCGACTGTACAACTTGTATAACCGGACAGTCTTCGATAATAAGGTATCACATCTTGTCATGGGTTTCTGGGTGATACATGACTTCTCTATTATCTCCCCCTTTAGACAATCAATTCCAAGAAAAATGGCTCTAACTTTCTGAAAGGCAGATTCCTAACCCCATTGTCATGTTTCTGTAATATAGTTATTGAATATCTCAGGTAAATCTCACTTAGTTTGGTGAATGCCGTCACCCTCTTCCCATCTGTGGGACGAGAGGAAACCTTAGATGATCCACCATGCAGAGACAAAAAGATTAGCATTTTTTGGCTTGAAGTTCAAAGGATTTTTACATTTATTTATAAAAAACATTTAGTTGATATTTGGACATTTTAGAATAAGGTTATTTTTATTTTTGTTCTCACATCTTGGACTTCTCGGTAGACCCCGCGCCCCATACAAGTAGACCAGTGCTGTAAATGACATATGAGAGTTGGGGACTTTGTAAGATTGGGGGTCAAAGAGTTTACAGATGTAATGGAATTTGTTTTCTTTATTTTAGCTCCCTTTGAAAATGGACATTTTGTGGAGCAAGAGACTGACAGCATCCGCCGGCCAATGCTGGAATAAGCTGCAGGACAACCGCCGCTTCTCATATATTGAGCTTTCTGAAAAAGTCTGCGATTCTGCCGGTAGGTTTCACATCACATCCATCCTACAGCTTCATAAGACAACCTGTATACAGGGCAAAAAAACTGCTACTTGTTATGCAGAACATCTTAGAAACTCATTGTACATACTGTCATAAGAAAAACTAAGTACACCCTCTTTGAATTCTAGTATTTTACATATCAGGAGAAAATAAAAAAAAGTATCAGCTCCATAGAAAGTCCTAAAAGTAGGGAAATACAATCTCAGAAAGCAACGTGAAAAAAATATATTGCATCATTATTTAACAAAAAGTAGGCCAAAAGGCAACAACGGTGTGTGATAAAGTACACCGTCGATGCAACTTCAAGTTATTGCTGCTAAAGATGATTCTAAAAGCTATTGATTGATGGGGTGTACTTATTTTTCACTCTCTGCTTCTGCATTTTGAAGTAGGTTTCGGTAAATAAATAACGGCACGGTTGACTTGTCACGTGTTGTTCATCTCATGATGTATTTTGTATTTTGTCCTGCTATGTAAAACCAAATAGTTCAATCAGGGTGTACTCAGATTTTGCCATAACTGTATAACCTCTTGTTTTAGAGCGAGTACGATCCACACTGGCGCATGAGATGTGCCATGCCGCCTCTTGGATAATCAACGGTGAACGCAAAGACCACCATGGCTTGTTATGGCAGGCTTTCACAAGAAGGGTAAACCTTATCCATCCCGAGCTGCCAAAAGTGACGGAATATCACAATTATACCATCAACTACACCTACAAGTACAAATGCCACCGGTGTGATAAAGAGTAAGTGGATTTTATGACCCATCTCCTCCGGACACACAATCACTGCGGAGAGACGTCCGTGCGGTTCTGTTGGTGGAATGCTTTCATACTTTACTACTATCAGAGCGGACTGACGTCTGGGGGGCGGTAGGGTTTAGGATGCTACGTGTTATATTTTCTGTGCTGGGCCAGTTCTTAATATATTGATTTCAATTTGTTCTTTTGAATATAATCCATGGTGTTAATGAACGTTCATTCCAGTCCAGTAACCAATATTCCTCTTATCTTTGCAGAATTGGACGATTTAGACCAATACCTGGCAATAAACGTAAATGCCGCCGGTGCGGAGGACAAATGCGTCAACTACCCAGCAGCTAAACATGTAACTATTCTTCAGAATATTTAGTCTCTAATTTGGTTTCTTTAAAATGTAAAGTTGAGACACTTTTATATATTTTCCCCTGAGTAGCGAGACAATGAATATCTGTGTTCATCACCAGCAATTAGCGGTAAAGATCCAGAATCCGTCCTCATAGGTTCCAGATAAGCCCCGGTTACATTTCCCATAACTTGCTGGCTATGGAATGATTGACCATTCCCAGCAATTATCTACAATGCTCTGGAAAACCTTCTATGAGTTTACGCTTTGTTGGATGTAATTATTTTCTTTCTATTTTCAGGTTCATTATTGGAACAGTGAGATTCCTCTAAATATTGTCATCTCATCCACCTGTGATGGAGGTAAGAACGAATCTTCCATTATTGTCAGCAATCAATAATAAAAGTGAATTTTACAATATTGAGAATCTGGAGTCTCTAATTTAGTCTTTTATTGAGTTTTATCATTTAAAGATTAAATACTTTTATATATTTTGCCTTTTTCCACCACCGTGTAGGGAGACAATCAGTTTACGTCTTCATCACAAGCAGCGAACAGCAAACATTCAGAATCCACCTCTTCTGATGGACACAAAGCTTCTGACGTGCGTTTTCCAGGTAAATATTTCGGTGCTTTTCCTCCAATCATTCTTGTTTTCAAGAAGTGCAACAGCGAGGACAGTGTAAGCAAGGTGTCATAACAGAAGAAATGCAATATCGGTTTTATTACTGCATTTATTTCTTCTAATTATTATTTTTTCTTGCTGCACAATTTTTAAATTCTGTCTGAGAAAGGAAGGAAATGATGAAAGTTATCAGCCTACTGCTGCGGAGGAATCTCCAACACCCAGTCTGACGGGCGAGATGAGCCCCTCTGACATGGCATGCCGTATAGATCTATTGTGAGTGCTCTCACCATAGCCGTATGGCTCATGTCGCATTTATCTCACATTACACTATTATTGGCAGCTTCCTATTTCCAATCTCCACATTGGCCTTCTTTGTAGACAATATATAATGCAATATTTCAGGTCTATTTCACCTTCAGCTGATGACCAGGAATACAATGCTGAAGTTCCTTCTCTGAGTTTGCTTCTTTTGATCACCAGTACCTTTTCTCAAGTTTTTAAAAAACATCTTTTAATTGTTTTCAGGTTAATGAGAAAGGCGACTTATCGCTTCTACACAGGCATGACACATCGTGGAAGAAAACCGTGAATTCCGGCCCCGACCTGCGCTGAGAACAGTTTCCAAGACCTGGAGAATCTCTACAAGTGCTTTATAATCAGAGCTGCCCAGCAATGGATATGGCGCTGGACATTTGAACTTCAATAGTCATCAATTGCTTTTTTTTTCAAATTTTTCTGAGTTAGATATAAATACCATTAAAAAATGAATATATTAATTCTTTCTAGTTTGGGATTTTTGTTCTGCAAAACGATGGCTGTTGATAAACATATTACAATCAATGTTGTCTACTTGTGATATTCAGCCATAATCCGCCTCGCACAATCGAGAGGAGCGGAGCTTTGTCTGCTGCTGTTAAAATGTTAAATGCAGCTGTCAATCTGTGAGAGTTGCATTTCACCCCTTAGCGTCTAATGACGGACACAGTCCATCATGGCTGGGTGTCAGTTTCCGCACCAGGATGGACAGTGTCCGTCATGCATGTAAAGTGTCACTAAAACTTGCAAACACCCAGTGATAGTTCAGCGCCGGCAGATGTGTATGACAGCTGAGAGGCACGGAAAGAGGTGCAGACACCAGTAGTGTAGTTACCAGGGGGGCAGAGGGTGTTGTTGCCTCGGGCCCCTTCCTTTGAGGGGGCCCACCCAGAGCTACTGCCACTGAGTATACCAACTGAGTTGTAATCAGGATTACCGGTTAGAGGCCCACTCAGATTTTTCACCCACCCCCGAGTTGAACCCCTAGGTACGCCTCTGGCAGGGACCCATGCTGTCGGTCCCCACACCCAGATCGCTGTAATCGGGCAGTCAATCTGACAGACCGCTCACAGCATGACTGCGCAGGAGATGCTGAAATATCAGCCCTTCCTGCCCGATCAGAGGAGAAGCTCGGCGCTGACAGTGCCAGAGCTGCTGCTGTTAGAAACTTGTGTGAAATCTAGAATCAATTTTTATCCCACTCCCAGTGGCACCCCAGTCTTCCTGTCCGTCCTCCCATCTCCTCTGTTATATATATATATATGAAAGAGATTGAGATGGCTGCACATTTCTATTCGGCAGATGAGGCTTACGCCATGATCTGTTCGGATACAGACAGTGCCAGTGAAATGGCCGAGCAGTTTTTGCTGATGTCGTCCTCGCCCACACTCAGATCATAGTGGTCAACTGATGTCCTGTACGACACCCCTATGTTCAAAGAGGTAATGGCCTGGCGACGATTTGAGAGCATTCTTCAATTTCTACATTTTGCAGAAAACGCAAATTGCCCCCCTTCCAATGACCCCAGCTCTTTACAAAATCAGGCCCCTAATAAAATATTTTAACAATAAATTTTCTCAGACATTTACCACAGAAAAAATATTTCTGTGTGGACGAGTCCCTGGTCTTTTTCAAGGGCAGGCTGCATTTCAAGCAGTACTTGCCGAATTAAAGGTCCAGATTCGGACTGAAAATATATAAGTTGCGTGAAGGCGACTCTGGCTACATACATAAATTCCGGGTCAGGGCCGGCTCCAGGTTTTCATGGGCCCCGGGCGAAAGAGTCTCAGTGGGCCCCTTTAACACATACCACAATTCATGATGCACAGATACGGCAGAGAAATATAGGTATCGTACAATGCCAAAGATTTCACTTCTTACATTACATGAGTGATATCTATTGTAAATTCTACAATAGCTCAGAAACCAGACAGTATAGTCCTCCATACAGTATTATGGGCACCACATAGTGCTCTGTACAGAATAATGAGCCACATATACTGCTCCATACAGAATAATGGACCCCATATAATGCTTAATACAGTATAATGAACCTCATATATTGCTCCATAGAGAATAATGAGCCCCATATATTGCTTCATACAATATAATGAGCCTCATATAATGCTCCAAACAGTATAATGAGCCCACATATTGCTTCAAACAGAACAGTGGGCCCCATATATTGTACTATACATAATGGGCCCCATATAATGCTCCATACAGTATATTATGGGCACCATATAATGCTCCATACAATATATGATGGGTCACACATATAATGCTCCATACAGTATATAACGAGCCCAATGTATTACTCCATATTTGATGGGCCCAATATAATGCTTCAATATATGATGGGCCACATATATTACTCCATATATAATGGGTGCACACTAGTCATCACGTCCTCTGATCTGAAACATCACAGTCAGAAGACACGGAAGTCGCTGCAGAGGAGGAACGGGGAGAGGTAAGTATTGCAAGTATCATGGCCCTGAGCAAGCGACGGGGGCTCACTTGTGGGGGCTGGCACTTGACCTTAATAGCTCGCCGGTGTCCCCGACAGCGAATGAGCCCCCCGACCTGCTCAAGCACTTGCCCAGGTGCTGATACCGTCCCTGATTACGACTATTTTTATATCTATATCTATATACACTGCTCAAAAAAATAAAAGGAACACTTAAACAACAACTTAAATAACTCCAAGTCAATCACACTTCTGTGAAATCAAACTGTCTACTTAGGAAGCAACACTGATTGACAATTTCACATGCTGTTGTGCAAATGGAATAGACAACAGATGGAAATTATTGGCAATTATCAAGACACCCTCAATAAAGGAGTGATTCTGCAGGTGGGGACCACAGACCACATCTCAGTACCAATGCTTTCTGGCTGATGTTTTGGTCACTTTTGAATGTTGGTTGTGCTTTCACACTCATGGGAGCATGAGACAGACTCTACAACCCACACAAGTGGCTCAGGGAGTACAGCTCATCCAGGATGGCTCATCAATGCGAGCTGTGGCAAGGTTTGCTGAGTCTGTCAGCGTAGTGTCCAGAGGCTGGAGGGGCTACCAGGAGACATGGAGGGGGCCGTAGGAGAGCAACAACCCAGCAGCACGACCGCTACCTCTGCCTTTGTGCAAGGAGGAACAGGAGGAGCACTGCCAGAGTTCTGCAAAATGACTCCCAGCAAGCCAAAAATGTGCATGTGTCTGCAAAAATGGTTAGAAACTGACTCCATGAGGATGGTCTGAGTGCTCGACGTCCACAGATGGGGGTTGTGCTCACAGCCCAACACCCTGCGGCCCTCCAAAGAAATGCCACCCCACACCATTACTGACCCACTATCAAACCGGTCATGCAGAAGGATGTTGCAGGCAGAAGATCGCTCTCCACAGCGTCTCCAGACTCTGTCACGTCTGTCACATTTGCTCAGTGAGGGTGGAGGGTGGACTTATGCAGTTTTGAAATGGCCACTTTTCTGGTTATCTACATGCTGGAGCACACTTTGAATAGACAACGAGAGGAGGTGGTGGTCCCATAGGATGAGGTGGAAGCAGAAGATCATAATAATAATAATTTTATTTATATAGTGCCAACATATTCTGTAGCACTTTACATTTTAGAGGGGACTTCTACAGACAATAGATTTTACAGAATACCAAGAGGAATGAGGGCCCTGCTCGCAAGCTTACAATCTATGAGGAAATAGGGGAGACACGAAAGGTGGATGGTAACAATTGCTTTCATTGTTCTGACCAGACATAATGTAAGAAATCAGGTGTTCATTTAACGCTGCATGAACCAGATATCAGTCAGAATATGTAAAAGGACAGAGGGCTATTAAATTCATAAAGTGTGTGAGAACATGATGAGAGGAACCTGGTTATGAAGAAAACTTTGAATGGGCAACACAGGGATAGTTAAATAAATGTTTTGAGGCGGTAGGCCAGTCTGAAGAAATGCGTTTTAGGGCATGCTTTAAACTGTGGGTATTGGAGATTAATCAAATTTCTAGGTAGTGCATTCCAAAGAATTGGTGCAGTACATTAGAAGTCTTGGAGAGGTTCTGATTATTGAGGATGTTATCTTCACATCATTATGAGAATAGAGGGCACAGATAGGGTGGTAGACTGAGAAGAGGGAGGAGATGTAGTGTGGTGCTGAACTGTGGAGTGCTTTGTGGGTGAGAGTGATAAGTTTATATTGAACTCTGGAGTGGATGGGTAACCAGTGTAATGACTGGCTCAAGGTAGAGGCATCGGTGTCACAGTTGGTGAAGTCAAGGGATAACAATATCTCTAGGATCCGGACAGTCATTACACAGGCAGGTGCCATGGAAGGGGTTCATGGTTCCATACAAACTGTTACTGAACGGGCAGCAGCCACGGGACAAATGGAGGAGTATGAGGAAGAAGAGTTAATGGGCATGCAACAGTCAGGAGATGAAGTGGATAATAATCCCCTCTGTGTTGTCTCTAATTTGAGGAAGGGGACGGAGGAAGCACGCTTGAGTGTTAACTCGCCACCAACACAGCATGGACCTCATGGAAGAACCTGACACAGGAGCGCCTTCTTGCTGTACTATCTGCATCATCATGCCCTTATATTTAGGATTAGAAGTAGCACTGACTACTGGGTTGTCATTCTGTCAGATCCACAGTACAAGAGTAAATTTTGCCAGAGGCGTTCCCCCCTTGTAAGGGATGCGCGCATGCTGGAGTATTATATAAACACGCTTGTAGACAATCTTAAGAGTGGTTTTTCCCAAGACAGCAGTGAGGTACACAGTGTGCATTGCAGTTACAGACTTCCAACCCCGGGAATGTTGAGTAGTCAAAGGAAAAATATTAGCAGCTTCAGTGTACGTGGCATAAGCAAATTCTGTGTGTCATTTCACATATTTTTTAGACCAGCTCATGCACCAGCAGAAGAGAATACAGGTCTGACATGATGTAAACGACTAACGGAGAGGAAGGTGCAGGAGTATCTCGAGCTCAATATCAAGGCCATCAGATGGAATTTGGACCCATTTGCATTTTGGTAGTTAAAAATGGAAGAGTGGCCTGAGCTCGCCTGTCATGCCTTGGAGGTTTTGTCATGCTTGGTAGCCAGCATTCTCTCAAAACGTGTCTTCAGTGCTGCTGGTGGTCTCCTGAAATTGTAGACTTCCTAACTTTCATCAAGAAGAACAAGTCATGGATTTCCAATGACTTTTGCATTCCAGTCGCAGACATGGCAGACTAGGCATGGTGTCATTTTTAGTGTCATGCATTGATTTTGCGCTATTGCAGTCTGTGACACGTTTATTGTGGCTTCTGTGCCTACTGTTACTACTGCTGCTGATGTTACAAACATTTTTTTTTAATGTGGAGACTCCAAGTTTGGTCTCCATATGGTGTGTTGCCTGTAGTGGAATGGGTGTCACAGCACAATTATACTATTTCTACTCTGGGAAAATTGATGCCACTTTAGTGGTGTGTGACAATAATTTTTTGAAATGTGGAGACACCAAGTTGGGACTCCATCTGGTGGGTTGCCTGTAGTGGAAGTGATGTCAGAGGCCCATTATACTGTTTCAACTCTGGGGAATATGATGCCACTTTAGTGCTGTGTGACAATAATTTTTTGAAATGTGGAGACACCAAGTTGGGACTCCATCTGGTGGGTTGCCTGTAGTGGAAGGGTTCTCAGAGGCCCATTATACTGTTTCAACTCTGGGGAATATGATGCCACTTTAGTGCTGTGTGACAATAATTTTTTGAAATGTGGAGATTCCAAGTTGGGACTCCATCTGGTGGGTTGCCTGTAGTGGAAGGGGTGTCAGAGGCGCATTATACTGTTTCTACTCTGGAAAATATAATGTAACTTTAGTGGTGTGTGACAACAATTTTTTGAAATGTTTGTACTCCAAGTTGGGTCTTTATCTGTTGGGTTGACTGTAGTGGCAGGGGCATCAGAGGGTCGTTATACTATTTCTACTCTGGGGAAATTGATGCCACTTTAGTCGTGTAGGACAATTATTTTGTGAAATGTGGAGATTCCAAGTAGCGTCTCCATCTGGTGGGTTGCCTGTAGTGGAAGTGGTGTCAGAGGCGCATTATACTATTTCTAATATGGGGAAACTGATGCCATTTTAGTGGTGTGTGAGAATATTTTTTATAAATGTGCAGACTCCAAGCTGGGTCTCCCTCTGGCGTGTTGCCTGTAGTGGAATAGTTGTCAGAAGCCCATTGTACTGGTTCTACTCTGGGGAAATTGATGCCACTTTATTCGTGTGCGACAAAAATTTTTTGAATGTTTGCACTCAAAGTTGGGTCTCCATCTCGTGGGTTACTTGTAGTGGAAAGGCTGTCAGAGGCCCATTGCTCTATTTCTATTTTGGGGAAATTGATACCACTTTATTGGTGTGTAGCAATTTTTTAAAAATGTTTGCACTACAAGTTGGAATTAGAGATGGTCTATTTCACCATGGATGGAAGACACCCCTTGTCAGAAAGGAAAAGAGAAGACTAACAAAGGACACAGGCAGAGGCGCACATGAATGACAGTGGTTAGAGAGGTGTTAGTATTTTGATATTCAGGCTAAATATTGGTGAATAAATGTGAATTGTCAGCTCTGCTCATGGACCTTAAGGAAGAAGTTGTTCTTCATTTGCATTGGATCCTCAGTGAAATGTAACAAATGTTTACAGATCTCTGAAGTCAACACTTACTTTCTGACCAGAATGGTTTTCTACATTTGCATAACTTGAAGCTCACGGACCCACCATTTAAAAGCTCCAATGGGGTTCTATACCAGGGACAGGAAATTATTCATTTGAGGAAAGCGTTTGCAAATATCCAATTAGGAGAAGGAGCCACCACTCCTTCTGGGCATGAAATTCCACAAAGGCTTAGAACACGGTGGAGCAGGAGTTCCTATGTAGGGTAATGAAGTAGTTTGGGCTTGGTGAGAATTTTACTAGGTGGATCCAAGGCCGGAACAAGGTATTTTTGTGCAGATGAAGCCGATGGTGCCCCCCCCGATGAACTTTCAGTCCCTAAGTAAAGGAATGGGTCAGAGACTAAAGCGACAGGTCCCCTAACGCCCCTCTCCTTTCCTTCTGATGGGTTAAGTAGCAAGCTGTTAAGACTACTGTCAATAGAATTGCTACCTTTTTTACTCAAAAATACCAGCAAAAGTAAAAAGAGTGATGTGATGTACTTTAGAGAAGTGGCTCAACAGGGAGTATTTTTTTTAAGATAGATATAGAATCATTCATTGTTTAAGAACCATTAAGAGAATACAAATCGCTCTATTCATCCCTGACAGCCTATATTTCAAATCTCAGACCTAGTGATGGTCATGGAAACTAATATAGCTTAACTATAATGGGGGCTGTTTGGTTTCAGTTAAGATGTCCAGCATTTGGAAGACATCATAATAGAAACTAAACAGACCCTATTATAGATATAGGGATACATATGATGATTTTACTCCCATCAGGGTAGTTCTGGTGCCGTATTTCTGTATTGATGGTGCTTCTGCTGATGTATTCATGTATGGATGGTGGTTCTAACAATGGATTTATGTAGTAATGAATGTTCTGGTGACTGATTCATAACCAGAACCATCATCAATATAAAACCAAAATCATCCTCACTACATAAATTGAACACCAGAGCTATCACTAGTACATACATACGGCACCAGAACCATCATTAGTAAATAACTATGTCGTTAGAACTTCCATCAGTATATGAAAATGGCACCAGAACCACCATCAGTAGATAAATGCATCACCAGAAAGCTCATCAGTACAGGACTACATCACCAGAACCACTATCAGTACATTAATGTGTCACCAGAACCACAGCCAGTGAAATAAGTACAACATCAGCACCATTATCTACATAATTACGGCACCAGAACTGTAAGGAAAACACACGAGAGGAGAGATGGGGGATACGGAGCTTACACAGCCACAGCTCTCTGGCGCCCCCTTACCCTCAGGTCAGTCAGGGAACTCCACCTAGGTTATGGAGTCGCCGGAGAGGCTGCCCTGTCATTTACTGGTTATCAGGGCACTCTGCAGTGATTGCTGTATATATATCACCAGTCCCAGTCCGGGAATATATATATACAGTATATATAAAAACCTCCGGTCAGTCACTGCCAGCATCCCCCAATAACATCAGAACAGTATGCTGCCACCAGTTCCTCATTAGATATAAGCCCAGTCCGTTTAAAAGCTTATATCGGGTCAGAAACCAAACCCAGGAAGCGTAAAAGTACTAGCCGAACTCACGGATGTGGGAAATCGGGTTTCCAGATAAAAGAGCAGCCCAGGATTAATTGATAGTTTAATTGCCGAAAGGCTCATTAGATAATACAATTATATACAGAGTAATATACAGATATTACAGCCAAAAGTACAGATAAAAGTAGGGTACAGGTATGGGGAGTGCAGTAAGCTGTATGTGCCACGTTTCTTACCACTTGTGGATAAGGGAAGTTCTGGTATCCACAGGCACCTTGTTAGCTCCTGGTCCGTCTCCACACGTGACGTGACGTGGCTTCCATGGCAGAACCAAGACAAAGGCTAAATGTGTGCAGCTAGCTTTTTAACCCCTAGCTCGCCCCTCCAATATTTGCCATTGTCCCTCTGGGTTGGACTGAATTCTGCTCCCTTGAACTCTAGCTAAAATAAATCCCAATATTTAGGCTGAGTCATAACTTCCTAGCGGGAGGTTCAAATCAACGACTGCCATCTCAGTGCGTTCGTTGGGTCTGGAAAGATATTGAGAGTCCAAACTTGGGTCGGCTAAGTGGTTCTGGAGAGCCAGTCTCGATGCTTAGTATCTGGGGCAACTAGAAATATATGAGACAATGGTACTCTCATAATTCATCTCTAGGTGTCGGTGACGCTCAGTCTAGATCTTCCTTTGGTGTTGGCCACCTTGCACAAAAGATAGCAGGCGGTTCTAGCTCTTGCCGTCATTAACACGTGGCCTCTAATTCTCTGACCAAATGGTGAAGTTCTGTTCTTTTGGGGATTTGTGTACTTATCCCAAGAGTGGGGGGCCACTTCAGGAGTGGAGGAAGATCTCTGGACAATATATTGGGCCTGAATAGTACATCCAAAATGGAGTCTCCCTCATCCCTCACTTGGGGCTGTTTGGTTTCAGTTAATATGTCCAGCATTTGGAAGACATCATAATAGAAGCTAAACAGACCCTATTATAGATATAGGGATACATATGATGATTTTACTCCCATCATGTTAGTTCTGGTGCCATATACCTTGTGAGAATCAGGGAGGAATAGTGGATGAGGGCAGGTATATCTCGCCCAGATACCTTTCCTATGTGGCCTGGTCCGGTCAGTATCTCACCTGGTGACTAATGAATAATGGGAAGCGGATATAAAAGGAGGCCAGGTGGTGTGTTAGTAGCTCAGCCTGGGGAACACAGAGAGCCTGTCTGTGTGAGCGACACTTGTGAGTGAAAGCTGTGCTTACGGTAACGCTGGTTTGGGTGGCTGGGAGAAGCCCTCCAGTTGGTAGTTAGTACGGACCCTGTTTAGTTAGTGCCGGACAGGCAAGGAATTGTTTTATGTTTATTTTCCTGTATGTTTTGCTTTCACCTGAAATAATCCTGACCCAGCGTCAGTTATGTCCAAAACCCGGCTGTGCACCTGAGTTTCATGCTAAACCCACGTGACCTTTGACCCCAGCAAAGGTGATCCCGGAGTGTTTTATCACACCCTGTATTGATGGTGCCTCTGGTGATATATTCATGTATGGATGAAGGTTCGTATAATGTAGTGATGAATGTTCTGGAGATTGATTCGTAACCAGAACCATCATCAATATGAAACCAAAATAATCATAAGTACATAAATTGAACACTAGAGCTTTCACTAGTACATACATACGGCACCAGAACCATCATTAGTAAATAACTATGTCACTACAGCCTCTATCAGTATATGAATATGGCACCAGAAGCACCATCAGTAGATAAATGTATCACCAGAAAGCTCATCAGTACAGGACTACATCACCAGAACCACTATCAGTACATTAATGCGTCACCAGAACCACAGCCAGTAAATAAATACACCAGCATCATTATCTACATAAATACGGCACCAGGATCATCACTGGTAAATAACTATGTCACTAGAGCCACTATCAGTACATGAATACAGCCCAATAGCCAGCATCAGGAGATAAAGGCATCACCAGAATCATCATCAGTACATGAATACATCACGAGAACCACAGCCAGTAAATAAATACAACATCATCATCAGTGTATGTGGACACCACCAAAACTATCACTAGTACATGAATACATCACCAGAACCACCATCAGTACTGTTGGGGTGACCTCGTAATGTGAGATCTTAGTGACTGCCTGCCCCTGACCTGATAAATATGAGCCGAATGCATGCATAGAAGACGGACATCAGACACAAGGTCAGGTGTGCTCCTCTCTTGGCCAGTGCTGTCACAGAACTGACTTTATTTGTATAAACGAAAGACCATGTAATAGGCAGGAAAAGGGCATTGCTCAGCTTCTCCGGAGCCATTGTACCAGTCTGTATAAGGTCCGTGCTAAGTCTATTCCACATATGGTCTTCAGTGTATCCTCATCACATTCCAAGGATTCTAGGGCATAGTTCCAGCATATAGACACCACCTTGCCACACCACGTCTGAACTAGCTTATGTTAGATTAATAATTGATTTCATTAGCCGTTCTCTCCTTCACAGTACAGCAATAAGTTGTATTGTCAAGTCAGGCCCATATACCGTATATAATCGCGTATAAGCCGAAATTTTCAGCCCATTTTTTTGGCTGAAAGTCCCCCCTCTTGGCTTATACGCGAGTCATATATGCCAGGGGGTCGTGGGGTGGGGCGGGGGTGTCAGATCACACTGAGCCCCTCTGGCACGGTCTCTGCAGCCCCCTGCTTGTCCCACTGTCTCAGGCTCCTTCCTTCAGCGGTTATGTGGTACTGCTCATTAAAGTCATGAATATGCGCATATTTATGACTTTAATGAGCGGTACCACGTGACCGCTGAAGGAAGGGAAACCTTCGGAGAATGGGGCTGCAGAGACCACACCAGGAGGGGGTAAGTATACCCGATATTCACCTGTCCCCATTCCAACGCTGCTCTCCGCTGTCTGCCGCGTCCTCTGTTAGTGACATTCAGGCAGCAGAGGGCGCGATGACATGGTTACTGCGCGCTGTGCCCTCTGCTGCCTGAACATCACTGACGGAGGACACGGCAGACACCGGCACCTGTTCCCCAGTGAAGGAGAGGTGAGTATGTCTTTTTTTTATTTGCAGCAGCATATGGGGTATAATCTATGGAGCAGCATATGGGGGCATAATCTGGGGGCAGCATATGGGGCATAATCTATGGAGAATTTTATGTAGCAGCATATGGGGCATAATCTATGGAGCACCTTATGGGGCAGCATATGGGGGCATAATCTATGGAGCATCTTATGGGGCAGCATATGGCGGCATAATCTTTGGAGCAGCATATGGGGCCTATTCTATGGAGCAACTTATGGGGCAGCATATGGGGGCATAATCTATGGAGCATCTTATGGGGGCATAATCTATGGAGCATCTTATGGGTCCTATTCTATGGAGCATCTTATGGGGCCATTATTAACCTTTGTGCAGCATTATATGGTGTGTATTTTGTATGGAGCATTATATGGGGCTCCTGATTCAATATGGATGTTCAAAAACATTTAATCTACTGATGTCTCAATTACAGTAATTTTACTTTTATTGGTATCTATTTTTATTTTTGAATTTTACCAGTAGCTGCTGCATTTTCCACCCTAGGCTTATACGCGAGTCAATAAGTTTTCCCAGTTTTTTGTGGAAAGAGTAGGGGGGTCAGCTTATACACAAGTATATACGGTACATTTGGTATTCAATTAAATTAAATGATTATTAAGAAAAAATCAAGACAATTAATGCAGGGGTGAGAATAAATTACCAAAAAGAAGGGGCTGTTACACCGCTCCGCCATACTCACCCGGCCTCCGCTCCCACGCCGCAGTCGCCCTCCACTCCCACGCCGCAGCCTCTCTCCACCCGACGGCCGCGGCGGTCACCTGAGACAGGCCCGCGACCGATGCCTTCCCTGCATGCTATGCACATGCGCCATAAGCCGCGCCTCCTTCCTGCTTCTTATGCTCCGGCTGTGCCCTGACCCGGAAGCACCTTTGGACCAATGGCTGACCAGACGGAGCCATATCAGGCCGCTTCCCCCTGAGGGAGGCGCCTGATCGTTGTGTTTCCTGACACTCTGGCCTCGCTCCATCGTGCACACTCTGCTCCTGCAGTTCCTGTCTCGGCTGCTCTTCACAGCAGCTTCTCAGTCCTGCTACCCGTGTTCCTGGTGTTCCCCTTCCGACGCCCCGCCTCGTTTCACCGGGGATCCCAAGCTCTGTAGGGGGTTCTTAAATAAGTGTAGTCTCCACTTTGAATGGCTGCCGCAGCAATATCCCTCGGACCGGGCCAAAGTGGCCTTCATCATGTCCCATCTGGAGGGAGAGGCCCTGTCTTGGGTAAACCCGCTCTGGGAACGTGACGACCCGGTCGTTTCGAATCTCCCGGTTTTCCTGGATACATTTCGTAAGGTTTTCGATGAGCCGGGCCGGTTAGCCTCTCTCACTGAGTCACTCTTTAACTTACACCAGGGTTCTCTCACGGTCGGACAGTACGCTATTCGCTTTCGCACTATTTCCTCCGAGCTCGGCTGGAATAACGCAGCTTTGGTGGGGGCATTCTGGCGCGGTCTTTCTAGTAAAATAAAGGATGAACTCGCAGGTCGAGATACCACGTCCACCTTAGAGGACCTTATCTCGCTGTCTACCCGCATTGACCTGCGCTTCCTGGAGCGCGCTCGGGAGTCAGCGAGAGACAGGCGCTCCTCCAGGTCAGTTTCTCCTTTCACTTAGTCTGCCAGCTCCCGTTCAGTCAAATCTTCTTCCCTCTCTTTGGGTGAGCCCATGCAGATAGATCATCTCAGGTTGGCCGAGTAACGTCAGAGAGAGAGACGGGCACAGGGTCTGTGCCTCTATTGCGGTCATTTGTCACACTATATCCGCACCTGTTCTAAGAGACAGGGAAACTGTTAGGCGTCGGATTCCTGGCACTGCACAGCGGGAATCCAGAGCCAGACATCGTGCGGTCTCCCATTCCTCTCCGACCGCTCGGACTCCTGCTCAGCAATCTCGGCTGGCCAGGCATCTCCCTCTGACTCGTTCTGTGAGCCTGGATGTTGCTGCCACCTCTGGTGCAGCAATGGTGACGCAACCTGCTTTGCAGGGAACTGCTCCCGAGGCTAAGTCCTCATGCCGTGCTACTAGGCATGCCCACAACTTGTCCTCTCAGTGGAGAGCAGGGGTCACATGTGCAGGTCCTATGTCGGATCTGATTGGTCCTTCCTATAGTACTGGAAGGTCCCGGAAGCGCATGGCTATAAAAAGCCCGCATGGCGGCTCGGCCATGCGCTAGTGTAGCATATTATGCTGTGTGTGTATGGTGATGGATGCATGGACTGGTGACTGACTCATTTGAAACCCCTTCCCTCGGTTATTACGAATGGTGACAGATTGTTGGGTCGTCAGCTCCAGGTTGTGGCCAGCTACACGCCACTGTGCCTCCTGCACGACACACTAGCGTCCGACGGTGCTCGGTCGTTTCGGCACCGTCGCTCAGCAGCGATAGTTATTGCCGCGCTGCGGTTGCAGTGTTCTTGGCGTCTGCGGTTGCAGCGTCATTCGCTGGGTATCCTGTGAAGTAAACAGGGCCAGCGTCCTCATACAACTCTGTTGTCTTAGCGACTCTGTGTGTGAACAGAGCCGTACTTAGCGTTCGGGTGATGTTAACCCGAGCGCAGTACCTCACCTTTCGGTGCATCCGCCATTATTTAGCAGCGGTCTTGTTACCTACCGCACGGTGGACCCCGGGAGGCGAACGCACCTCCTATTATTTATATCTGGTGCGTTCCGCCGACCCTAACATTACACTAGCGCCAGGGTCTGGCTAGTAATGGCGGATGAACAGCGACTGCTGCAGCACATCCGGCAGCTGCAGGGCAGGTTGGCGGCTCTCGAGCGTTCAGCCTCAGCTGCGGATGTTACTGCAGTCGCTGTTCAGGCAGCCACAGAGGCTGTTTCCCGTGTGACCACTGCCATCCCTGTCCCGACTTTGTCCCACCTCCCGCTGCCCGAAAAGTTCTCGGGTGATAGTGCAGCTTGTAGGGGTTTCGTAAGCCAGTGCTCTATACAGCTGGAGCTGCTGGCCGCCCGATTCCCCTCCGAGCGGGCTAAAGTGGGATTTATTATTTCCCTTCTGTCGGGCAGGGCTTTGGAGTGGGCCACACCGCTGTGGGATCGTGGTGATCATGTGGTGCAGGGTGCTTTGCGGTTCTTAGACACTCTGAAACAGGTCTTCCTGGGACCACGAGTCACCCATGACACCGCGCTCCGGCTGCTGGCACTGTCACAGGGCTCGTCCATGGTCAGTCACTTCGCCATCCAGTTCCGGACGCTGGCCTCAGAATTAGAGTGGCCAGATAAGGTCCTCATTCCGGCGTTCTGGAGAGGTTTGGCTGGCCATGTGAGGGACGCTCTGGCCACCAGGGAGATTCCCGCTACACTGGAGGAGCTTATCTCTGTCTCCACCCGAATTGATCTTCGCTTCATCGAGCGAAGGTTGGAACGGGACCAGTGTAGGCAGAGGTTTAGGTTGGCACCTTGTTTTTCTACACCTCTGGAATCCCCCGATCGGGCGTCCGAGCGTCAGGGGGCTTCCCGTGAGGGATCTAGACTCCGGTCCGCTCGAGCTCCTGTGAGCTGTCATATTTGTAGGCAGGCCAGTCACCTCGCCAACCGGTGCCCACAGCAGCAGGGAGAACGCTCGCGCCTAGTGGCCGTAGGAGGCGGCGCACTAAAGCCAGCGACGTTTTCCTCCAAGCTGTCCTTTAAGGGGACTCTTGGGTTTAATTCTTCCACTCTGGCGGTGGAGGTTTGCGTGGATTCCGGGGCGGAGGGCAATTTTATGTCGTCAGCCTTCGCCCAACGGTACGCTATACCTCTGGTTATGATGTCTACACCAGTCACCGTCAGAGTGGTAAACGGCACCACTCTACCCTCGCAGATAACTCACCAGACCGTCCCCTTGGTACTCTCTGTGGCTCCGTCTCATCAGGAGACGATATCCCTCCTCGTCATGCCCGAGGGTATTGACCAGGTACTTCTAGGGGTTCCCTGGCTGCGGTATCACTCCCCCCCATATAGAGTGGTCCTCAGGGAGGATTATTGGGTGGAGTAAGTCATGTGAGGGTAGAGGTCTGAGGGAGTGCGTTCAGGTTGCCTCCATCGAGGTTCCCGCTGATCTCTCCTCGCTCCCCAAACACTATCGGCAGTATGCAGACGTGTTCTCCAAAAAGGCGGCGGAGACCCTTCCACCGCATCGCCCCTATGACTGTCCTATTGACCTCTTGCCTGGTGCTGAGCCTCCCCGGGGTCGAGTCTATCCCCTATCTCTCCCGGAGACTGAGGTCATGTCTCAGTACATCAGGGAGAATCTGGCAAGAGGATTCATTAGGAAGTCAGTGTCACCAGCGGGGGCGGGATTCTTCTTCGTCCAGAAGAAGAGTGGGGAATTACGTCCTTGCATTGATTACACGGGTCTTAACACCAACACCGTTAAGAATAAATATCCACTGCCCCTGATATCAGAACTGTTTGATAGGCTACGAGGAGCGAGGGTATTTTCCAAACTTGATCTGCGGGGGGGCTTACAACCTGATTCGCATCCGTGATGGGGATGAATGGAAGACGGCATTTAACACCAGGGACGGGCACTATGAATACCTGGTGATGCCCTTCGGGCTCTGTAATGCCCCGGCCGTCTTCCAGGACTTTGTGAACGATATCTTCCGGGATATGCTTACCACCTCGGTTGTAGTCTATCTGGATGATATCCTCATCTACTCTCCAGATATTGACTAACACCGGAGAGAAGTTTGCAAAGTTTTCGATCGCCTGCGGGCGAACTCCCTCTATGCCAAGTTGGAGAAGTGTGTGTTTGAGCAGGAGTCCTTGCCTTTCCTGGACTATATATATCAGCCCAGGGATTGGCCATGGATCCTGCCAAGCTACAGGCGGTGATGGATTGGCAGGAACCTCATTCTCTCAAAGCGGTGCAGCGCTTTATGGGGTTCATAAATTATTATCGCCAATTCATCCCCCACTTCTCGACTTTGGTAGCACCCTTGGTAGCCCTCACCAAGAAGGGTGCAAATCCCAAGTTGTGGTCGGAACCGGTCTCCAAGGCCTTCTCCACCATTAAGTCCCATTGCGCTAGCGCTCCCATTCTACATCGCCCCGATGTAGACAAGCCCTTCATTCTGGAAGTGGATGCCTCTTCCGTCGGTGCTGGAGCAGTCCTGTTCCAGAAGGACACGCAAGGTCGGAAGCATCCATGCTTCTTTTTCTCCAAGACCTTCACACCGGCGGAGAGGAATTATGCCATCGGGGACAGGGAGTTGCTAGCGATGAAGTTGGCCTTCTCGGAGTGGAGACACCTCCTGGAGGGGGCTCGTCACCCTTTCCAGGTGTTCACCGACCACAAAAACTTGGTGTATTTACAAACAGCCCAGCGGCTAAACTCTCGCCAGGCTAGATGGTCCTTGTTCTTTTCCCGGTTCCATTTCACCCTCCACTTTCTCTCCGGGGAGAAGAACGTCCGGGCCGATGCTCTCTCCCGCTCCGTGGTGTCATCGGAGGAAGAGGAGGAGGAGCCTCGGCTGATCGTCCCATCCGAAAGCCTGAGGACTGTGGCTCCGGTTGCCCTTGAGTCTGTGCCTCCGGGCAAGACATTTGTCCCTGCCCGTCTGCGACCGGAGGTCCTCTCTTGGGCTCACTCGTCCAGAGTGGGTGGACATTTTGGGACAAAACGGACCTCCGACCTTTTGGCGAGGACGTACTGGTGGCCACATATGGCGCGTGACGTCAAGGACTATATTGAGGCATGCGTCTCTTGCGCCCGGAATAGGTCCTCTCGGCAGCGGCCCGCTGGGCTTCTTTTCCCTCTGCCGATAGCAGACAGGCCCTGGGAGATGGTCGGTATGGACTTTGTGGTGGGGCTACCCAGGTCCAGCGGCAGCACGGTCATTTGGGTTGTCACCGACCATTTCTCTAAGATGGTGCACCTGGTACCTCTCTCCCGGTTACCATCAGCGCGGGGCCTGGCAGTCTTGTTCATCAAGCACGTTTTCCGCCTGCACGGCATGCCGGACAAGATTGTCAGTGACCGAGGTCCTCAGTTTGCGTCCCGGTTTTGGAGAGAGCTCTGTTCTCTACTCAGCATTGAGCTGAATCTCTCCTCGGCCTATCATCCCGAGACGAATGGGTTGATAGAGAGAGCCAACCAGACCTTGATAACATATCTTCGACATTTTGTCTCAGACAGGCAGGACGACTGGGCATCCTTGCTGCCGTGGGCAGAGTTCGCGTTGAACAATGCTGTGGCCGACTCTACCGGTCAAACCCCATTCCTCCTAAATTACGGTCAGCATCCGCGCTTTCCTGTGCCCATGCCCGCACACCGGCGTCCTGCTCCAAGCTTCTCCCCTGGCGACATGGTATGGCTCTCTACCCGAAACATTAAACTGCGGGTTGAGTCGCCCAAGTTCGCGCCACGATACATTGGCCCATTCAAGGTCCTTGACCGACTTAGCTCGGTGGTCTACCGTCTGGCTCTTCCTCCACATTTGGCCATCTCGGACGTGTTCCATGTGTCCCTCCTCAAACCAGTTCACATGGCCCAGTTTTCCGAGCCATCTGCCGGGTCATCAGACTTATCGTCTGACGAGTTTGAGGTTAATGCCATCGTGGGGCGCAAGTTTGTCCGTGGCAAAAAATTTTATTTGGTAAACTGGAAGGGTCATGGTCCCGAGGCTCGTACCTGGGAGCCGGTGGAAAACATTCACGCACCGCTCCTGATCACGGCTTTTGAGCGCAGTGAGGCTCAGAGGGGAGGGGGCCCTAGGAGGGGGGGTAATGTTAGGCGTCGGATTCCTGGCACTGCACAGCGGGAGTCCAGAGCCAGACATCCTGCAGTCTCCCATTCCTCTCCGACCGCTCGGACTCCTGCTCAGCAATCTCGGCTGGCCAGGTATCTCCCTCTGACTCGTTCTGTGAGCCTGGATGTTGCTGCCACCTCTGGTGCAGCAATGGTGACGCAACCTGCTTTGCAGGGAACTGCTCCCGAGGCTAAGTCCTCATGCCGTGCTACTAGGCATGCCCACAACTTGTCCTCTCAGTGGAGAGCAGGGGTCACATGTGCAGGTCCTATTTCGAATCTGATTGGTCCTTCCTATAGTACTGGAAGGTCCCGGAAGCGCATGGCTATAAAAAGCCCGCATGGCGGCTCGGCCATGCGCTAGTGTAGCATATTATGCTGTGTGTGTATGGTGATGGATGCATGGACTGGTGACTGACTCATTTGAAACCCCTTCCCTCGGTTATTACGAATGGTGACAGATTGTTGGGTCGTCAGCTCCAGGTTGTGGCCAGCTACACGCCACTGTGCCTCCTGCACGACACACTAGCGTCCGACGGTGCTCGGTCGTTCCGGCGCCGTCGCTCAGCAGCGATAGTTATTGCCGCACTGCGGTTGCAGCGTTCTTGGCGTCTGCGGTTGCAGCGTCATTCGCTGGGTATCCTGTGAAGTAAACAGGGCCAGCGTCCTCATACAACTCTGTTGTCTTATCGACTATGTGTGTGAACAGAGCCGTACTTAGCGTTCGGGTGACGTTAACCCGAGCGCAGTACCTCACCTTTCGGTGCATCCGCCATTACTTAGCAGCGGTCTTGTCACCTACCGCACGGTGGACCCCGGGCGGCGAACGCACCTCCTATTATTTATATCTGGTGCGTTCCGCCGACCCTAACAGAAACGACTCCACCTAGGTCAGGCAAGAGAGGCCTTCCTAGGTGATGATGATTCCTCTCAACCCCTTACGATTTCTGTGCTTTTGGTTTCAGGGGGGAGGCGTGGTTCCGAGGTGGCCTACGTGGATTCGGGCTCAGCGGGTAACTTCATTCGGCCGGAAGAGGTAGACAAATACCAAATTCCTGTGGTCACTCTATCTAACCCAATTCAGATTGCCACCGTGGATGGCAAACCGCTACAGGTGACCGTCACCTTGGTCACTGAAGAGGTGGAGTTGCAAATCAGAGCCTTACATCGAGAGAAAATAGCCTTTTACATTTTACCTAAGCTCTCTCACGTCATTCTACTCGGTCTTCCATGGTTAAGGACTCATCAGCCTGTTCTCGACTGGTCTTCTGGGGAGATACTCCGCTGGGGGCACCCGTGCCAAGCTCTCTGTCTGACTCCTGTCCGCCTGGCGGCCGCTCCACGGTCGCCTCCAGGCCTCCCGGGTCTTCCTCCAGCTTACAGCTCCTACGCCGATGTTTTTGATAAGAAGGAAGCGGAGGTCCTCCCTCCACACCGGCCGTTTGACTGCCCAATTGAACTTGTTTCCGGTTCAACCCCCCCAAGGGGCAGAATCTACCCTCTGTCTCCCGCAGAGACCACCGCCATGCCCGAGTACGTCCGAGAGAACCTCGCCAAAGGCTTTATACGGAAATCCTCTTCGCCCGCGGGAGCCGGGTTCTTCTTCGTCAAAAAGAAGGACGGAACTCTACGGCCATGCATTGACTATAGGGGCTTGAATGAGATTACCATCAAGAACAGGTACCCTCTTCCACTCATTCCGGAACTGTTTGACCGTCTCAGAGGGGCTCGGGTCTTTACCAAGCTGGACCTCAGAGGAGCCTACAATCTGGTCCGTATCCGTGCAGGTGACGAGTGGAAGACCGCTTTCAACACTCGAGATGGCCATTACGAGTACCTGGTCATGCCCTTCGGTCTTTGCAATGCTCCTGCAGTCTTTCAAGAGTTCGTCAATGAGATCTTCCGGGATCTCTTGTACTCCTGTGTGGTCGTGTACTTAGACGACATCCTCGTCTTCTCGCCGGACCTCTCCTCCCACAGAAAGTGTGTCCGCCTGGTGCTTCAGCGCCTTCGGGAGAACCGTCTGTATGCGAAGATCGAGAAATGTCTCTTCGAACAGACCTCTCTGCCATTCCTGGGTTACATTATCTCCGACGCTGGTCTAAGGATGGATCCCGAGAAGTTGTCTGCTATCCTCAAATGGCCTCGCCCCGTCGGATTGAAGGCGATACAACGATTCCTCGGGTTCGCCAACTATTACCGGCAATTTGTCTCCCACTTCTCCGCGATCACAAGACCCATTTCTGTGCTCACCCGTAAAGGATCTACTTCCAAGGATTGGTCTCCTGAGGCAGAGGAGGTCTTTCTGAACCTAAAACGGGCTTTCTCCACGGCTCCGGACCTTCATCGCCCTGAGAGCGATCGACCTTTTGTACTCGAGGTGGACGCTTCCTCGACTGGTGCCGGGGCGGTGCTGTCCCAGAGAACCGCCTCCGGTCGCCTGCATCCTTGTGGCTTCTTCTCGAAGGCCTTTTCTCCATCCGAGTGCAACTGCTCGATCGGTGACCGGGAAATTTTGGCCATCAAGTTGGCCTTGGAGGAATGGCGCCACCTCCTGGAAGGAGCCGTCCATCCTTTTGTCATCTTCTCGGACCACAAGAATCTGGCCTATCTCCAGTCTGCCCAGAGACTAAACCCTCGCCAGGCCAGATGGTCTTTATTTTTTGCCCGATTTGATTTCGAGCTCCGATTCCGTCCTGGCAACAAGAATTCCAAAGCCGACGCCCTGTCCAGGGTCTTCCAACCACACGAATCCACGGAGGAACTGTCGCATATCATTGATCCCACTAGAATCATCACCGTGGCTCCAGTGAACTGGCTTACTCCTCCACCTGGCAGGACGCTTGTGCCAGAGAATCTCAAGCAAAAGGTTCTTCTATGGGGGCACTCCTCCAAACTGGCCGGCCATGCTGGAACTAAGAAGACCCTTGACCTTATCAAACGTCACTACTGGTGGCCCTCACTTCGCCAAGATGTACTCGACTTTGTGGCTTCTTGTCCATCCTGTGCAAAAAACAAGGTGCCACGGAGATCTCCGTCCGGCTTGTTGCTTCCGTTGCCTGTCCCTACGGTTCCTTGGGAGAACATTGCCATGGATTTAATCACCGACCTACCCTGCTCTGTGGGCTGCTCAGTCATTCTGGTGGTGGTGGATCGTTTTTCCAAGATGGCTCACTTCATCCCTCTGCCCGGTCTTCCCTCAGCGCCAGAGCTGGCCGAAATCTTCATTCATCAAGTCTTCAGGCTTCATGGACTACCTCGACGCATTCTGTCTGACCGAGGGGTTCAGTTTACCTCCAAGTTCTGGCGTTCGCTTTGTAAGCTCATGAACGCTTCCCTCGACTTCTCCTCGGCCTACCATCCACAGTCCAACGGACAAGTAGAGCGTACCAACCAGACGCTTACGGGATACTTACGTCACTTCTCTAACGCCCACCAGAACGATTGGGTCAACTTATTCCCCTGGGCAGAGTTCGCTTATAACAACCATGCTGGTGAGTCTTCGTTTTTCATTGTTTTTGGCAGACATCCCGATGTTACTGTCGTCCTACTCCAGTCCTGCCTTGTGTTCCTGCTGTCCTACTCCAGTCCTGCCTTCGGTGTTCCTGTTGTCCTACTCCAGTCCTGCCTTGTGTTCCTGCCGTCCTACTCCAGTCCTGCCTTCAGTGTTCCTGCCGTCCTACTCCAGTCCTGCCTTCAGTGTTCATGCCGTCCTACTCCAGTCCTGCCTTCAGTGTTCCTGCCGTCCTACTCCAGTCCTGCCTTCAGTGCTCCTGCCGTCCTACTCCAGTCCTGCCTTCAGTGCTCCTGCCGTCCTACTCCAGTCTCAGTCTTACTCCGGTCCATCCAGAGCCGCCCCTCTCGGTACCGGCTACCGTGGTACTCGAACCCCTGGGCCTGCTCCTAACGGTCCCTGTATAGGGGTCGGTTCCACCTGGCAGCTCGCCCGGGGTCCCTCGGTGCCACGGTCCAGAGGGTCCACTCTCGGAGTTTCCCGCTCCAGACCACCCGCGCTAACAGGGGCAACACAAGGAGTCTATTGCACAGATATTATGCACTTCAATGTACTATGGCTATATAGGATGCAATATGGTTGTAAAAAGAATTAATAAGCCACAAAAAATAAGAAAATTGATATACTGATATTATACATAATCATAAAGTGCAAATAGTGAAAAAATCATTCATAAAAAGCACAAATTTGTAAAGACCAATCTATATATGAAAAGTGCAATGTCCAGAAATTCACAGACAGTGGGCTTAGGCACAAGTTTGTAAAGACCAATACATATATAGAGTGCAATATGCACGAATTCATAGACAGTGGGCTTAGGCCCACAACCGCATAAATGTATATCACTAATTCAACAAATGACTAGTGTAGATAGCCATGTGGGCAGAGATAAATATATGTCACAACAGATATCCATTTAAATAAAAATGCTCAGTGGCAGGTTCTAAATAGAGGTGCCAATGACAATTAGTCATATATGCGGCTGCAAGTAAACTGTATTGAAAAGAACATATACATGTGCCAAAAAATTGCACTCAATCAATATCTTATGCCAATGTGCGATAGATCCCCAGGATGCGCCCGTCCCCGACGCGCGTTTCGACGTCTGCCTTCGTCAGTTTTTTTTTCGTTGTGATGATTTGATATCCGATTTTTCCTTATTTGTCTTATATTGTCCATTTGTGCTTTGATAAGGCTTATTATATAATTTTTAACACCATTTATAATTTTCCTTAAACATGCAACTTTGACCTTGGTATTTTGTTGAACCATATACATTTGGATCTCATGAACCAACAACTCCCAATATGTATTAAACAATGATAAGGAGATGCTGGGAGTGGTTGTTATCAGTCATTATCAGACTGCGGACCATGCAGGAACCACAATACTGATGAAACGCAGGCATATGTAAATGTTTACATCCAGGTACCTAATAGGTGACATCTTCTCTGATTGAGTGGTTTCCTTCTTCTTATTTCCATCTTGACCAGATGCCATGATGACTTTTCACATCCACAGCTGTTCTCTGCAGACTTCTCTCTTCTCCAATCTTCTGGAGCACATCCCCACATGGTGACGTTAAAAGTCAAAGTGTTACTAGATTGCCTTCTGCACAAAGATATCTGTCCATACTATGCCCTAAATAAGCCTCCTATGGTGTATGGCCTCTACACTATGTGACTTACTAATCCACAACCACATTACTGTGTGCCATTATCAGCTATAACTGCTACAATGTCATTTTTTCTTCTCCAGCCAGATGGCGTCGCCGTCAGGATATGTGCACACGATGCATATTTGCTGCGGATCCGCCGCGGATTTTTCCGCGTAGAAACGCTGCAGATCCGCACTGTGATTTACAGTACAATGTAAATCAATGGGGAAAAAAAATCCTGTGCAGAAAAATCAGTGCGAATTTGCTGCGGGTTTAAAAGAAGTGCATGTCACTTCTTTTCTGCGGTTTTGCTGCAGTTTTCCACTTGCTCCATTCTACAAAAGCGCAGGTGGAAAACCGCAGTGGAAAACCGCACAAAAACCGCAAAAAAAAGGAAGAAATCCACAGGAAAAATGCAGGTCATTAAATCCGCGGGAGGATCCGCACCGTGTGCACATGGCCTCACCTGCACAACAGCAGCTATTGGATCTCTATACAAACCGATATCTGCTGCTGCGCAGGCTCCCCGGCGCCATTCTCAAAATGACTTTCTTTTTTTTCCCTCGCTCAAGTAAATCTGCAAAAGGCATTCAGTGCACAGTAACCATGCGATTATGATGAAGCGCATTTATCATGCAAACTGCGGGGCAGTCAGAGATCAGTGGGGGGGGTCAGTAGTCTGCATTATGAATATCTCATCGGAGCACCACATACATGAACCCCGTCCTAGGGCACGAGAATCTCAATAATATGAAACTGAAAATAAAGATTAAGAAACAGCCACAAGATGGCTTTCATCAACCAAGGCATCATTTTATTCAGTATAACAGCACCGACCTGACATTGTGTGTAGGTCACTATGCACAATCCTGCTGACAGGTTCCCTTTAAGTAGGCGGCTTTATATCACAAGAGTGGATTTCGTTAGGAAATGGATAAGGCAAAAATGGAGCATTACAGAACAGAAGAAATTAGTAAAGAGAGTGATAAAATATGACGGTGTGGTTTTGCTCCTCTCAGAATTTTGAAAATTGTGTGAACAATTGGAAAAAAAATGTGGAGAGCATTAAACCTCGGGGGAGAGATAATCAACAGCTTAAACATCAGTGAGTTTTTTATTTTTATATATTTGCTTATGTGGGTTTTTCATTATTATTTTTTTCTGAACAATTAGAAAAAGGTTGTGAGTGAAGGAATTAGGCCGGGGTCTCACTCACGAGTGCAATGCAAGAAAAGTGTGCGAGTCTCTCGCCTCAATCCCCGGCACTGCCACCGGTGGCTCGGAGCAGAGCGTTCAGCTGCAAAGAAATACATGCAGCCGCACACTCCGGTCCCGAGTGCCAGTGGTAGTGCCAAGTATTGAGGCCAGAGACTCTCGTGAGTGTCTCGCATTGCACTCGCAAGTGTGACCCGGCCTTAGGAAGATTGTTGTTTTTATCTGATTTCCTCTTTTTGTATCTCTACAGTATGTTTTGTACAATAAAGTTGTAAAATTCAAAAAATGAGCAAACAATTGCAGCATTCTAATGATGTCACAATGGGCTGGAGGCTATAGAATGCCCCGTCACCCAGGGTTCCGTTGAGGGTTTTAGTAGGCGTTTGTGGAGAGAGGAGTGTTGTGAGCGACTTGTGCAAATATGATGCCAAGAAAGCGATTTAAGAGTATTATAGTTCTCTGTGATACCGAGGACAGCAGCGATGATGACGATTTACATCAGGTGAGTATCACTTTATATTCTTAAATAAATAAAAAATATTTGGGATAAAAGTTCAAGAAAAGATGGTGGGACAGAAAATAGCGCTCCAAGTAGATGAGGCGATAACTCGGATCATGATTGCAGAGTGAAGACTGCGTCACTTGTAATATTTGTGACAATATGTCCATGTACTGGATACATAACATTGCATGAAGACACATAAATGTCACCACCGCCCCTATCCATAGCCTAACCATAAGTGTCCCATACCCCCGCTATACTCTGTACGTGGAATAAGCACAGTGGAGACCACACTCATATCGCTGCCCACCTGTAATCAGTGGAATATGGGGTAAGATTATAGATTAGAGATGTTCATGGTTATAGATTCTATCTGACATGTTTGCCATTTTTTCAGTCTCATCGAAGAAAGAGGCCAATACCGAGGTCTCCAGGCCAAGATAACACCACTGGCTTCAATTCGGGCCCGACTCCGAGTTTACCAGGTACTGTAACCCTAATCTAGTGAAGTCTCTGAGGTATTAATAAGCCATTGTAGTCACCGGGTGCAGATCACGTGCACATTGTGGTCAGGGCTTGGATTTATCGTTATTAGTCGTCTATGGTAGAGTTTATAGCAAACATTTCTGTTCAGCATTTGGTCAGGAATATTCATGCAGGCGTTATAAAGTCAGCCAGAAATGGGATTTGTGGATTGCTTCTCATGGTGGCCATGTACAGGGCGGATTACTGGAGCTGAAGGTGATTGTTTTGCCCCATGTACCTATAGGGAAACACTGGATAATTTATTAGGATTTATTTCTTTTGATATTGAGCCTCGGTCGTTGCTATTACAATATTCTAATAAGAGAGTTATATTGTGTTTCCCCCACAGATCTGAGTTTACCACCAACAGATCATGGTCCGGACAGTACCACCTGGTGAGACACGTTTCCTCCATTACTAAGTACAAGATGGGGATTAATGATTAATGATGGCTCATTACCTGTTACATTTATTCCACAGCTCCGATGACATCATTATTGATGATGATGATGATTCCAATAGAGCAGCAACTTCCATGTATAATAGTAAGTTATCATTTCTAGACACAATCCAGGTTTATGTTATTGTAGAGGTAACAATTACTTTTCTGTACTGTCACAGGTCAGTTTCCAAATCTAACAATTACAAGGGCGCTGATCAGGAGTTGGAACAGCGAGCCACCTGGGAAATGTGCTGTAAATGCCGGTGTCAGAGAATGACAGCAGCATTTAACAGGTTAACAGAAGCAGGCAGAGCTCCAATCCACTCTTGGTGTCAGAGGCAGATGATGGCTGAATGACACAACCATCATCTGCCATGAAAGAGGCGGGCTCAACTCCTTAGCCCTCTCCATTCATTCTCTACTGATGAGCGTCGTACATGGTTGTTAAGGGGTTAAATTACAGATACCTTACAGAGGTAATCCTATTTTACGCATGCTTGATTGGTGTGGATCCTGTGTCTCGGATATTTCCATATTGGGAGAGCAAGTCACCGCCATGTTGACTTATGGCCATTGTTATCCTTAGAGAATTTATTACAGATGTGCAGTACATTTGCTTGTGTCTTTTTGGAAACCCGATAGACATCAATGGAGAAATCCCTGCACCAAGGAATCCCACATCTCCATTAAAACCATGGAGGCTACCATGAATCAGCAAATGAGGTGAAAATGGGCCCCTACCATTTGAGGGTCCACCCTCCGGCCATTGAGGACATGTTCACTTCTGATCTTGTACTGAGCACATACAACATTACTAAGGATATATTACCTGAGTAACAGGTGGGATAGACATCTGAGAAAGTTTATGGACCCTGATGTTGCTGAACCCCATTATAATGTCAGATCCTGATCTGAAGGGAAGATCCTGTGGATTTCTGGTGGTCTGGTCAGCTATGTGTTCTGCTGTGGTCGGATCCCATATTCATAGTCTTATTAGTCCTCTACACTGTATATTTATAGACCCCTCTCTAGTACGGGCTGCATACTAACACGTCTGATTTGAGCCTTATAAAAAGTATTTTCACTCTTCCATATTTCTGTACAGATCATTTACCATCTGACAGTGAGGAGAGCTCCGCTACAGAGGAGAGGTAAGTTAGATCCATCTACCTCTATATAAAGCCATGAACTAGGCGAGATGTTTCCTGTGGATTTATATATGATTCTTATCTTTGCCAGGACACCACGATGTAACATCCCCGGCTGTTTCCTGGAAGAAATTATTTCTCCTCCTTCCATCTATGTTACCCACTTCCAGGAAAATAAGGAGGAGCTGGTGGAGCGACTGTACAACTTGTACAACCGGACAGTCTTCGATAATAAGGTATCACATCTTGTCATGGGTTCCTGGGTGATACATGACTTCTCTATTATCTCCCCCTTTAGACAATCAATTCCAAGAAAAATGGCTCTAACTTTCTGAAAGGCAGATTCCTAACCCCATTGTCATGTTTCTGTAATATAGTTATTGAATATCTCAGGTAAATCTCACTTAGTTTGGTGAATGCCGTCACCCTCTTCCTATCTGTGGGACGAGAGGAAACCTTAGATGATCCACCATGCAGAGACAAAAAGATTAGCATTTTTTGGCTTGACGTTCAAAGGATTTTTACATTTATTTATAAGAAACATTTAGTTGATATTTGGACATTTTAGAATAAGGTTATTTTTATTTTTGTTCTCACATCTTGGACTTCTCGGTAGACCCCGCGCCCCATACAGGTAGACCAGTGCTGTAAATGGCATATGAGAGTTGGGGACTTTGTAAGATTGGGGGTCAAAAAGTTTACAGATGTAATGGAATTTGTTTTCTTTATTTTAGCTCCCTTTGAAAATGGACATTTTGTGGAGCAAGAGGCTGACAGCATCCGCCGGCCAATGCTGGAATAAGCTGCAGGACAACCTCCGTTTCTCATATATTGAGCTTTCTGAAAAAGTCTGCGATTCTGCCGGTAGGTTTCACATCACATCCATCCTACAGCTTCATAAGACAACCTGCATACAGGGCAAAAAAACTGCTACTTGTTATGCAGAACATCTTAGAAACTCATTGTACATACTGTCATAAGAAAAACTAAGTACACCCTCTTTGAATTCTAGTATTTTACATATCAGGAGAAAATAAAAAAAAGTATCAGCTCCATAGAAAGTCCTAAAAGTAGGGAAATACAATCTCAGAAAACAACGTGAAAAAAATATATTGCATCATTATTTAACAAAAAGTAGGTCAAAAGGCAACAACGGTGTGTGATAAAGTACACCGTCGATGCAACTTCAAGTTATTGCTGCTAAAGATGATTCTAAAAGCTATTGATTGATGGGGTGTACTTATTTTTCACTCTCTGCTTCTGCATTTTGAAGTAGGTTTCGGTAAATAAATAACGGCACGGTTGACTTGTCACGTGTTGTTCATCTCATGATGTATTTTGTATTTTGTCCTGCTATGTAAAACCAAATAGTTCAATCAGGGTGTACTCAGATTTTGTCATAACTGTATAACCTCTTGTTTTAGAGCGAGTACGATCCACACTTGCGCATGAGATGTGCCATGCCGCCACTTGGATAATCAACGGTGAACGCAAAGACCACCATGGCTTGTTATGGCAGGCTTTCACAAGAAGGGTAAACCTTATCCATCCCGAGCTGCCAAAAGTGACGGAATATCACAATTATACCATCAACTACACCTACAAGTACAAATGCCACCGGTGTGATAAAGAGTAAGTGGATTTTATGACCCATCACCTCCGGACACACAATCACTGCGGAGAGACGTCCGTGTGGTTCTGTTAGTAGTAAAGTATGAAAGCATTCCACCATCAGAGCGGACTGACGTCTGGGGGGCGGTAGGGTTTAGGATGCTACGTGTTATATTTTCTGTGCTGGGCCAGTTCTTAATATATCGATTTCAATTTGTTCTTGTTAATATAATCCATGGTATTAATGAACGTTCATTCCAGTCCAGTAACCAATATTCCTCTTATCTTTGCAGAATTGGGCGATTTAGACCAATAGCTGGCAATAAACGTAAATGCCGCCGGTGCGGAGGACGAATGCAACAACTACCCAGCAGCTAAACATGTAACTATTCTTCAGAATATTTAGTCTCTAATTTGGTTTCTTTAAAATGTAAAGTTGAGACACTTTTATATATTTTCCCCTGAGTAGCGAGACAATGAATATCTGTGTTCATCACCAGCAATTAGCGGTAAAGATCCAGAATCCGTCCTCATAGGTTCCAGATAAGCCCCGATTACATTTCCCATAACTTGCTGGCTATGGAATGATTGACCATTCCCAGCAATTATCTACAATGCTCTGGAAAACCTTCTATGAGTTTACGCTTTGTTGGATGTAATTATTTTCTTTCTATTTTCAGGTTCATTATTGGAACAGTGAGATTCCTCTAAATATTGTCATCTCATCCACCTGTGATGGAGGTAAGAACGAATCTTCCATTATTGTCAGCAATCAATAATAAAAGTGAATTTTACAATATTGAGAATCTGGAGTCTCTAATTTAGTCTTTTATTGAGTTTTATCATTTAAAGGTTAAATACTTTTATATATTTTGCCTTTTTCCACCACCGTGTAGGGAGACAATCAGTTTACGTCTTCATCACAAGCAGCGAACAGCAAACATTCAGAATCCACCTCTTCTGATGGACACAAAGCTTCTGACGGGCGTTTTCCAGGTAAATATTTCGGTGGTTTTCCTCCAATCATTCTTGTTTTCAAGAAGTGCAACAGCGAGGACAGTGTAAGCAAGGTGTCATAACAGAAGAAATGCAATATCGGTTTTATTACTGCATTATTTGTTCTAATTATTATTTTTTCTTGCTGCACAATTTTTAAATTCTGTCTGAGAAAGGAAGGAAATGATGAAAGTTATCAGCCTACTGCTGCGGAGGAATCTCCAACACCCAGTCTGACGGGCGAGATGAGTCCCTCTGACATGGCATGCCGTATAGATCTATTGTGAGTGCTCTCACCATAGCCGTATGGCTCATGTCGCATTTATCTCACATTACACTATTATTGGCAGCTTCCTATTTCCAATCTCCACATTGGCCTTCTTTGTAGACAATATATAATGCTATATTTCAGGTCTATTTCACCTTCAGCTGATGACCAGGAATACAATGCTGAAGTTCCTTCTCTGAGTTTGTTTCTTTTGATCACCAGTACCTTTTGTCAAGTTTTTTAAAAACATCTTTTAATTGTTTTCAGGTTAATGAGAAAGGCGACTTATCGCTTCTACACAGGCATGACACATCGTGGAAGAAAACGGTGAATTCCGGCCCCGACCTGCGCTGAGAACAGTTTCCAAGACCTGGAGAATCTCTACAAGTGCTTTATAATCAGAGCTGCCCAGCAATGGATATGGCGCTGGACATTTGAACTTCAATAGTCATCAATTGCTTTTTTTTTCTAATTTTTCTGAGTTAGATATAAATACCATTAAAAAATGAATATATTAATTCTTTCTAGTTTGGGATTTTTGTTCTGCAAAACGATGGCTGTTGATAAACATATTACAATCAATGTTGTCTACTTGTGATATTCAGCCATAATCCGCCTCGCACAATCGAGAGGAGCGGAGCTTTGTCTGCTGCTGTTAAACTGATAAATGCAGCTGTCAATCTGTGAGAGTTGCATTTCACCCCTTAACGTCTAATGACGGACACAGTCCATCATGGCTGGGTGTCAGTTTCCGCACCAGGACGGACAGTGTCCATCATGCATGTAAAGTGTCACTAAAACTTGCAAACACCCAGTGATAGTTCAGCGCCGGCAGATGTGTATGACAGCTGAGAGGCACGGAAAGAGGTGCAGACACCAGTAGCATAGTTACCAGGGGGGCAGAGGGTGTTGTTGCCTCGAGCCCCTTGCTTTGAGGGGGCCCACCCAGAGCTACTGCCACTGAGTATACCACCTGAGTTGTAATCAGGGTTACCGGTTAGGGGCCCACTCAGATATTTCTCCCCCCCCCCCCCCCCCCCGAGCTGAACCCCTAGCTACGCCTCTGGCAGGGACCCATGCTGTCAGTCCCCGCACCCAGATCGCTGTAATCGGGCAGTCAATCTGACAGACCGCTCACAGCATGACTGCGCAGGAGATGCTGAAATATCAGCCCTTCCTGCCCGATCAAAGGAGAAGCTCGGCGCTGACAGTTACTGAACGGGCAGCAGCCACGGGACAAATGGAGGAGTATGAGAAAGAAGAGTTAATGGGCATGCAACAGTCAGGAGATGAAGTGGATAATGATCCCCTCTCTGTTGTCTCTAATTTGAGGAAGGGGACGGAGGAAGCAAGCTTGAGTGTTAACTCGCCACCCACACAGTATGGACATGGACCAACTGAAGATTGTGAAGTGGGTTATCATGTGGCCTTCTAGTATGTGTGTTCACAAGCTGATTGGGGTGCATATGACTTGGCAGCAGGGCAGGCCTTGCGGTCAATGCATAAAGAAAAAGTACAGGAGTACAAAATGCATAATGTGAGGTGAAATTTCCCTGGGCCCATCCAGTATGTGGGTTCCAAGGCATAGTGGGGTGCAGATGACTTGGCAGCAGGGCAGGCCGTGCATTCAATGCAACATTTTTTATGGAGGCCCTCCTGGACATCTCGTGAAAGGGATATTGGGGTGCGTCATAATTCTTGGCAGCCCATCCACTCACTGCATTGGCTGCAACAGTTTAGGAGACCCACTGTTTAATAATGGCCCTTTAAGCAGATTAATGCTGCCTAATGTCCCTGTAAAAATAGGCTCTGTGACTTTAAGAGTCCCTCCTTCATAAATGAAACAAGATGTGTCTGCTTATGTGTCACACACCACATGGCCAGCTAGGGTTGGTAAATGTTACAATGACATTTCCCAGTGAATGCATGTTTTGGATGAAAGCAATGTTAAAGTGGAAAAACGCTTCAAAAACGCTGCGTCTGAACATAGCCCAAGTGGGGGAGGAACATTTTGGTCTGGGGTTATTTATTTTGCCTTATATACAAGTCATTAACCTGGACAGGATGTACCTTAAGATATTTCCCAGCAAAATCCATTTTGGTTTTGTTTTAGTATGTTTTTTGGTGCACCGGTAAAAATGGCATGAAACTATGAAACAATTGATTAAAGCTGTGAACTAAGAGTCAGAAATGCTTCCACGGGCATTTTAGTGCTCGCCCATCACTAGTCCTTGACATTGAAGAGAAGCTACATATAGACACAGCCAGCACTAAAATTGATTTTAAGCTATGGCCCAATGTATTTCTTCATTAGGGTACTTGTACATGTGAGTTTTACATTGTTAGGGCTGGCGGAACACACCAAATAATATTAAGATGGTGATAAGGTATGTTTGAAGCCCGGGGTTCACCGTGCAGAGATGTTAACTGCTGCTCGGTAATGGCGGACACAAAATGGCGGTATCGCACTGGACACACGTGGGCTTAACGCCACCTGGTGTGTAGTTGCAACAAGCTGTTACTTCAGAGTCGCGGAACTGCAGAGCACAGATACCGCACCCTGTTAACTGTCACAGGGCACAGCTGAATCAGCGCTAGTGTTCGGTCTCAAGACTCAGCCCCAAGGACGTGGGGTAAGAGCCTCTCTAGACCCACGAAGCGCACGACGTCGCACCTGCGATGCCTGGACGAATCCTGACTAATAAATTTAGCGCACTGAGTGCACACAGCATCGCACTGGCAAACGCCACTAACCACCCTTATTAGGGATTCTAGCGTACTGATTGCGAATGGCGTCGTGCTGGCAAACGCCACTACTTGGCGCTGACTCTGCCTCCTACCTGTACTATCAGCCTAGGCACTAGCTGACAGGGCTGAACAACACATGCATACCAAGGGTAGGGGTTTCATAATGAGTCTTTCACCAGAGACATTCATACATGCATACAACACTCACTCCACATGGTCTATACTAGCGCAGGGCTGTGCGATCCTTTTATAACCGCAGCCTTCCGGGACCTTGCTGATGGCCCAATCCGAGCTGCTGGAGGACCTGAGCAGGTGACCACCAATGAGCGATCGATTCACGGGCATGCTCAGATGGAGAAAAGCAGGACTTAGTCCCAGGAGTGTCTGCTCACCGCTGACTAATACTGGATGCTATAGCTGAACCTGGGGTGGCAACAGCAACCAAGTGCATCGCATTATCCTGAGCAAGATGCTGGGACTGACATCTCTGCTGCGCAGGATCCTCTGTGGCTGAAAAAGAATGGGAGACCACAGAGGACATGGCTCAAGATTCCCCCTGTTCAGTGGCAAGATAACGATGTCTAACATACATTATCTGCACGAAATGTAGATCAATTGGTTGAGAAATTGATGCAGTTTTGATTAAATTAGGAGAAATTATGACATACTGCTGAATTTTTAAAGGATCATCTGCTGTCCAGAGCCTGACTGGTGTCCTCCACTGAGACATGTACAAGATTGGGAGGTACCATGTACGCGTCCTCAGAAAGCAACAAGAACTTTTCTAATCTCATTTACAAGTTGTTGGTATATTGCAACTAAATTGCTACATGTGATAAACCAACGCCTGTCTGCACAAGTACAAGTATTTTATTGGGGCAGCTGTATTACAGCACCATATACTGTTTTGCACATTTTCTGCATTTGATTTTTTAGCTTCAGGCCCAGTCCATCTACATGTATTTTTTTTATATATATTTCCTTTCTACGGTGTTTTTTTGGCCAAAATCAGAATACACAAAGGGGAAAAATATTAATCCCAAAAACCAAGAGGAAAATACACCAATGAAGATAAAAGGGGCAAAAAAAAATACAAAATACTAAGTCATAGTACAAAAGTAAAATATTAATAATGCCCAAGCCTGAGACAAACTGAAAAATGAAGAGCAAAATGCACCAAAACAAAAATGAGAAATTAGTTCATTCTCGGTGCTTAAACCCAAATAAAAAAAAAGTGGGAGATGGAGACACAGACACCTTAGGAATCAGATAACACCCTCTCCAAAATACAAGCGCACGCGCAGGGCTGGAATCTATCATGTTATTAGAATTGCTAACATTGCTTGCACTGAGTTCTTTTGGGATTGCCTTCTAGTTTAACGCCATGAATTAGCCGCACACGTCTGTGCACATTCTAACGTCTTTGCTGGAGGGGCAGCTGTATTTTAACACCATGTCCTGTCTTGCAAGATGTATGTATAGCGACACTTATGAGCATTATTACTCCTCATTTTGTTAATTTGCCTTTCAGCCTGTCAGTGCACTATTTTCAATATTTCCTTTACACCGGATGTTTTTAATTCAAAATTATTAGCAAAACGCACCTAAACGTAAAATGGCGCAAAACTGGTTTGCTCAGAAAGTGCAATCACCTCTTATCCTGCTACACGTTTATGTACAGCGACATTTATGTGCTCTAGGTCCCTTATTTTTTGGCTTCTGACCCTGTCCCGTACATGCTTTTCCATCTTATATTTCCTTTCTAAGGTGTCTGTTTTTAAGACAAAATCAAAAGCAGAACACACAAAGGGGCAAAGAAAATTCAGTCATGGTGGCACAAGACTGAGATAAACTGGAGCTAATCCCAAAAAAAGAGAAACAAAAGGCACCTTAAAAAGTATAAAGCCATTGTTATAAAAAGCAGGAGATGGAGATCCTCATACTTTAGTGCGCATAAAGCATCGAGTCACGCTCCAAAGATAAGCGCCTGTGCGGCACTGGACGTCCACCATCATTTAATGTCCAGTACTAACTTTGTTTGTACGGAGTATTTCTGTGATTAATTGCACCTTTACACGCCTTGGCTTTCTGATAAAGGGTTATATTCCCTTTATTACAGCTCTCAGTGCTGTTTGTACTGGGTATTATTGTAATTGCTCTCTAACATCATGAATTAGCCGCACACGTCTGTGTACATTCTGACATCTTTGTTGGAGGGGAAGAAGAATTTCAGTGCTATGTTCCATTTTGCTGGATATATGTATGTTAGGGTTGGTGGAACGCACCAAATAATATAAAGATGGTAATAAGGTGCGCTCACAGCCCGGGGTCCACCGTGCAGAGATGTTAACTGCGGCTCGGTAATGGCGGACACTAAGTGGCGGTATCGCACTGGACACAAGTGGGTTAAACGCCATCCAGTATGTAGTAGCGACGGGCTCTGTTGCTTCACAGAGCCACGGTACCGCATAACACAGATGCCGTACCGTTTACTGTCACAGGGCACAGCTGAGTCAGCGCTAGTGTACGGTCACAAGACTCTGCCCCAAGGACGCGGGGTAAGAGCCTCTCTAGACCCACTAGGCGCATGGCGCCGCACCTGCAAACGCCACTAATAGACGCTGGCTACTGTGGAGTGCAGACCAAGTGCACAGTGGTGTACAGGCAGCCACCACTAGGTGCTGAAGCTCGGCCCTGACTCTGCCCCCTACCTGCACTATCAGCCAAGGCACTACCTGGCAAGGCTGCACAACACATGCGCACCAAGGGTCGGGGTTTCATAATGAGTCAGTCACCAGAGACATTCGTATGTGCAAACAACGCTCACTCCATATGGTCTATACTAGCGTGCGGTATATTGCCCCTGATGAGCATTATTCCTTTATCTGCATTTGTCTCTCAGCCCCGGTCCCTGCTCTCTCTAATATTCCCTTTCTACGGTGTCTATTTATATTCCAAAATTATAAGCAAAATGCACCGGAACATAAAATGGTGAAAAACTATTAGTGCACAAGAAGAATGGTATAAAAGGCCATAATGGGCAGACAGGGCCCCGATCACCCCTATCCTAACACACATTCATAGAGCCACTTCTCAGCAGTATTCGCCTTTATGTGCACTTGCGCTTCAGACCCCGCTGTCCTCCATCAATTACTTCCTAATTTCTTTCCTAATTGCGTTTTATGACTGAATCGGGGGCAAAATCAATAAAAAAAAAAAGGTGTGTAAAAGCCACAAGCACCCACCCTGCCCTCTGGTCACATCTACTGTCTCTACACCAAGATCAAGAGAAAACAGCAACAAAATCAAAGTAGTGCGGAGCTAGTTCACTAATTACCCAAGGAGAGGAAGATGGCGAGAGCCTGAGGCCCCAAACCAGGCCCTCTCCGAAAACCAGGCGCCCTGGAGTGCAGCGTCTCACTAATAGGCCACATGCAGTGATTGCTACGATAGCTGGGGACTCGTGTTCCTGTCACTTCGGCGTCATTACGAGGCCACACGTCCGCTGCTCTCCTTTCCCTCCCTTCCCTTGTGCAATGGGCGCAGCGTCTCACTAAAAGGCCACGGTCATTGAGTGCTATTAGATTTCGTGCCTCAATTTCCTGTCACTTCGGTGCCGTTACGCGGCCACACGCCCGCAGCTCCCCTTTCCCTCCCTTCCCTTGTGCAATGGGCGCAGCGTCTCACTAAAAGGCCACGGTCATTGAGTGCTATTAGATTTCGTGCCTCAATTTCCTGTCACCTCGGTGCCATTACACGGTTACACGCCCGCTGCTCCCCTTACCCTCCCTTCACTTGTGCAATGGGCGCAGCGTCTCACTAAAAGGCCGCGGTCATTGAGTGATATTAGATTTCCTGCCTCAATTTCCTGTCACCTCGGCGCCATTACACGGTTACACGCCGGCTGCTCCCCTTTCCCTCCCTTCACTTGTGCAATGGGCGCAGCGTCTCACTAAAAGGCCGCGGTCATTGAGTGCTATTAGATTTCGGGCCTCAATTTCCTGTCACTTCAGCGCCATTACGCAGTCACACGCCCGCTGCTCCCCTTTCCCTCCCTTCCCTTGTGCAATGGGCGCAGCGTCTCACTAAAAGGCTGCGGTCATAGAGTGCTATTAGATTTCGGGCCTCAATTTCCTGTCACTTCGGTGTCATTACGCGGTTACACGCCCGCTGCTCCCCTTTCCCTCCCTTCACTTGTGCAATGGGCGCAGCGTCTCACTAAAAGGCCGCGGTCATTGAGTGCTATTAGATTTCGGGCCTCAATTTCCTGTCACTTCAGCGCCATTACGCAGTCACACGCCCGCTGCTCCCCTTTCCCTCCCTTCCCTTGTGCAATGGGCGCAGCGTCTCACTAAAAGGCCACGGTCATTGAGTGCTATTAGATTTCGGGCCTCAATTTCCTGTCACTTCGGTGTCATTACGCGGTTACACGCCCGCTGCTCCCCTTTCCCTCCCTTCCCTTGTGCAATGGGCGCAGCGTCTCACTAATAGGCCGCGGTCATTGAGTGCTATTAGATTTCCTGCCTCAATTTCCTGTCACCTCGGTGCCATTACGTGGTTACACGCCCGCTGCTCCCCTTTCCCTCCATTCCCTTGTGTAATGGGCGCAGCGTCTCACTAATAGGCCACGGTCATTGAGTGCTATTAGATTTCCTGCCTCAATTTCCTGTCACCTCGGCGCCATTACGCGGTTACACATCCGCTGCTCCCCTTTCCCTCCCTTCCCTTGTGCAATGGGCGCAGCGCCTCACTAAATGGCCACGGTCATTGAGTGCTATTAGATTTCCTGCCTCAATTTCCTGTCACCTCGGCGCCATTACGCGGTTACACGCCCGCTGCTCCCCTTTCCCTCCCTTCCCTTGTGTAATGGGCGCAGCGTCTCACTAAAAGGCCACGGTCATTGAGTGCTATTAGATTTCGTGCCTCAATTTTCTGTCACTTCGGTGCCATTACGCGGTTACATTCCCGCTGCTCCCCTTTCCCTCCCTTCCCTTGTGCAATGGGCGCAGCGTCTCACTAAAAGGCCGCGGTCATTGAGTCCTATTAAATTTCGTGCCTCAATTTCCTGTCACTTCGGCGTCAATACGCGGTTACACGCCCGCTGCTCCCCTTTCCCTCCCTTCCCTTGTGTAATGGGCGCAGCGTCTCACTAAAAGGCCACGGTCATTGAGTGCTATTAGATTTCGTGCCTCAATTTTCTGTCACTTCGGTGCCATTACGCGGTTACATGCCCGCTGCTCCCCTTTCCCTCCCTTCCCTTGTGCAATGGGCGCAGCGTCTCACTAAAAGGCCGCGGTCATTGAGTGCTATTAAATTTTGTGCCTCAATTTCCTGTCACCTCGGCGTCATTACGCGGTTAAACGCCCGCTTCTCTCCTTTCCCTCTCTTCCCTTGTGCAATGGGCGCAGCGTCTCACTAAAAGGCCACGGTCATTGAGTGCTATTAGATTTCAGGCCTCAATTTCCAGTCACTTCGGCGCCATTACGCGGTTACACGCCCGCTGCTCCCCTTTCCCTCCCTTCCCTTGTGCAATGGGCGCAGCGTCTCACTAAAAGGCCGCGGTCATTGAGTGCTATTAGATTTCGTGCCTCAATTTCCTGTCACTTCGGTGTCATTACGCGGTTACACGCCCGCTGCTCCCCTTTCCCTCCCTTCTCTTGTGCAATGGGCGCAGCGTCTCACTAAAAGGCCACGGTCATTGAGTGCTATTAGATTTTCTGCCTCAATTTCCTGTCACCTCGGCGCCATTACGCGGTTACACACCCGCTGCTCCCCTTTCCCTCCCTTCCCTTGTGTAATGGGCGCAGCGTCTCACTAAAAGGCCACGGTCATTGAGTGCTATTAGATTTCCTGCCTCAATTTTCTGTCACTTCGGTGCCATTACGCGGTTACACGCCCGCTGCTCCCCTTTCCCTCCCTTCCCTTGTGCAATGGGCGCAGCGTCTCACTAAAAGGCCACGGTCATTGAGTCCTATTAAATTTTGTGCCTCAATTTCCTGTCACCTCTGCGTCATTACGCGGTTAAACGCCCGCTGCTCTCCTTTCCCTCTCTTCCCTTGTGCAATGGGCGCAGCGTCTCACTAAAAGGCCAAGGTCATTGAGTGCTATTAGATTTCAGGCCTCAATTTCCTGTCACTTCGGCGCCATTACGCGGTTACACGCCCGCTGCTCCACTTTTCCTCCCTTCCCTTGTGCAATGGGCGCAGCGTCTCACTAATAGGCCGTGGTCATCGAGTGCTATTAGATTTCGAGCCTCAATTTCCTGTCACTTCGGTGTCATTACGCGGTTACACGCCCGTTGCTCCCCTTTTCCTCCCTTCCCTTGTGCAATGGGCGCAGCGTCTCACTAATAGGCCGCGGTCATTGAGTACTATTAGATTTCGGGCCTCAATTTCCTGTCACTTCGGTGTCATTACTCGGTTACACGCCCGCTGCTCCCCTTTCCCTCCCTTCTCTTGTGCAATGGGCGCAGCGTCTCACTAAAAGGCCACGGTCATAGAGTGCTATTAGATTTTCTGCCTCAATTTCCTGTCACCTCGGCGCCATTACGCGGTTACACACCCGCTGCTCCCCTTTCCCTCCCTTCCCTTGTGCAATGGGCGCAGCGCCTCACTAAATGGCCACGGTCATTGAGTGCTATTAGATTTCCTGCCTAAATTTCCTGTCACCTCGGCGCCATTACGCGGTTACACGCCCGCTGCTCCCCTTTCCCTCCCTTATCTTGTGCAATGGGCGCAGCGCCTCACTAAATGGTCACGGTCATAGAGTGCTATTAGATTTCGTGCCTCAATTTCCTGTCACTTCGGTGTCATTACTCGGTTACACGCCCGCTGCTCCCCTTTCCCACCCTTCCCTTGTGCAATGGGCGCAGCGTCTCACTAAAAGGCCGCGGTCATTGAGTTCTATTAGATTTCGGGCCTCAATTTCCTGTCACTTCGGCGCCATTACGCGGTTACACCCCCGCTGCTCCCCTTTCCCTCCCTTCTCTTGTGCAATGGGCGCAGCGTCTCACTAAAAGGCCACGGTCATAGAGTGCTATTAGATTTTCTGCCTCAATTTCCTGTCACTTCGGCGCCATTACGCGGTTACACACCCGCTGCTCCCCTTTCCCTCCCTTCCCTTGTGCAATGGGCGCAGCGCCTCACTAAATGGCCACGGTCATTGAGTGCTATTACATTTCCTGCCTAAATTTCCTGTCACCTCGGCGCCATTACGCGGTTACACGCCCGCTGCTCCCCTTTCCCTCCCTTATCTTGTGCAATGGGCGCAGCGCCTCACTAAATGGTCACGGTCATAGAGTGCTATTAGATTTCGTGCCTCAATTTCCTGTCACCTCGGCGTCATTACGCGGTTACACGCCCGCTGCTCCCCTTTCCCTCCCTTCCCTTGTGCAATGGGCGCAGCGTCTCACTAAAAGGCCACGGTCATTGAGTGCTATTAGATTTCGTGTCTCAATTTCCTGTCACCTCGGCGTCATTACGTGGTTACACGCCCGCTGCTCCCCTTTCCCTCCCTTCTCTTGTGTAATGGGCGCAGCATCTCACTAAAAGGCCACGGTCATTGAGTGCTATTAGATTTCGTGCCTCAATTTTCTGTCACTTCGGTGCCATTACGCGGTTACACGCCCGCTGCTCCCCTTTCCCACCCTTCCCTTGTGTAATGGGTGCAGCGTCTCACTAAAAGGCCACGGTCATAGAGTGCTATTAATTTTCGTGCCTCAATTTCCTGTCACCTCGGCGTCATTACGCGGTTAAACGCCCGCTGCTCTCCTTTCCCTCCCTTCTCTTGTGTAATGGGCGCAGCATCTCACTAAAAGGCCACGGTCATTGAGTGCTATTAGATTTCGTGCCTCAATTTTCTGTCACTTCGGTGCCATTACGCGGTTACACGCCCGCTGCTCCCCTTTCCCACCCTTCCCTTGTGTAATGGGTGCAGCGTCTCACTAAAAGGCCACGGTCATAGAGTGCTATTAATTTTCGTGCCTCAATTTCCTGTCACCTCGGCGTCATTACGCGGTTAAACGCCCGTTGCTCCCCTTTCCCTCCCTTCTCTTGTGTAATGGGCGCAGCATCTCACTAAAAGGCCACGGTCATTGAGTGCTATTAGATTTCGTGCCTCAATTTTCTGTCACTTCGGTGCCATTACGCGGTTACACGCCCGCTGCTCCCCTTTCCCACCCTTCCCTTGTGTAATGGGTGCAGCGTCTCACTAAAAGGCCACGGTCATAGAGTGCTATTAATTTTCGTGCCTCAATTTCCTGTCACCTCGGCGTCATTACGCGGTTAAACGCCCGTTGCTCCCCTTTCCCTCTCTTCCCTTGTGCATTGGGCGCAGCGTCTCACTAAAAGGCCACGGTCATTGAGTGCTATTAGATTTCGGGCCTCAATTTCCTGTCACTTTGGTGTCATTACGCGGTTACACGCCCGCTGCTCCCCTTTCCCACCCTTCCCTTGTGCAATGGGCGCAGCGTCTCACTAATAGGCCGCGGTCATTGAGTGCTATTAAATTTCGGGCCTCAATTTCCTGTCACTTTGGTGTCATTACGCGGTTACACGCCCGCTGCTTCCCTTTCCCTCCCTTCCCTTGTGCAATGGGCGCAGCGTCTCACTAAAAGGCCGCGGTCATTGAGTGCTATTAGATTTCGGGCCTCAATTTCCTGTCACTTCGGTGTCATTACGCGGTTACACGTCCGCTGCTCTCCTTTCCCTCCCTTCCCTTGTGCAATGGGCGCAGCGTCTCACTAAAAGGCCTCGGTCATTGAGTGCTATTAGATTTCGTGCCTCAATTTCCTGTCACCTCGGCGTCATTACGCGGTTACACGCCCGCTGCTCCCCTTTCCCTCCCTTCCCTTGTGCAATGGGCGCAGCGTCTCACTAAAAGGCCACGGTCATTGAGTGCTATTAGATTTCGTGTCTCAATTTCCTGTCACCTCGGCGTCATTACGTGGTTACACGCCCGCTGCTCCCCTTTCCCTCCCTTCCCTTGTGCAATGGGCGCAGCATCTCACTAAAAGGCCACGGTCATTGAGTGCTATTAGATTTCGTGCCTCAATTTTCTGTCACTTCGGTGCCATTACGCGGTTACACGCCCGCTGCTCCCCTTTCCCTCCCTTCTCTTGTGTAATGGGTGCAGCGTCTCACTAAAAGGCCACGGTCATAGAGTGCTATTAAATTTCGTGCCTCAATTTCCTGTCACCTCGGCGTCATTACGCGGTTAAACGCCCGCTGCTCTCCTTTCCCTCTCTTCCCTTGTGCATTGGGCGCAGCGTCTCACTAAAAGGCCACGGTCATTGAGTGCTATTAGATTTCAGGCCTCAATTTCCTGTCACTTTGGTGTCATTACGCGGTTACACGCCCGCTGCTCCCCTTTCCCACCCTTCCCTTGTGCAATGGGCGCAGCGTCTCACTAATAGGCCGCGGTCATTGAGTGCTATTAAATTTCGGGCCTCAATTTCCTGTCACTTTGGTGTCATTACGCGGTTACACGCCCGCTGCTTCCCTTTCCCTCCCTTCCCTTGTGCAATGGGCGCAGCGTCTCACTAAAAGGCCGCGGTCATTGAGTGCTATTAGATTTCGGGCCTCAATTTCCTGTCACTTTGGTGTCATTACGCGGTTACACGTCCGCTGCTCTCCTTTCCCTCCCTTCCCTTGTGCAATGGGCGCAGCGTCTCACTAAAAGGCCTCGGTCATTGAGTGCTATTAGATTTCGGGCCTCAATTTCCTGTCACTTCGGCGCCATTACGCGGTTACACCCCCGCTGCTCCCCTTTCCCTCCCTTCTCTTGTGCAATGGGCGCAGCGTCTCACTAAAAGGCCGCGGTCATTGAGTGCTATTAGATTTCCTGCCTCAATTTCCTGTCACCTCGGCGCCATTACACGCCTGCTGCTCCCCTTTCCCTCCCTTCCCCTGTGCAATGGGCGCAGCGTCTCAGTAAAAGGCCACGGTCATAGAGTGCTATTAGATTTCGTGACTCAATTTCCTGTCACTTCGGCGCCATTACGCGGTTACACGCCCGCTGCTCTCCTTTTCCTCCCTTACCTTGTGCAATGGGTGCAGCGTCTCACTAAAAGGCCACGGTCATTGAGTGCTATTAGATTTCGTGCCTCAATTTCCTGTCACTTCGGCGCCATTACGCGGTTACACGCCCGCTGCTCCCCTTTCCCTCCCTTCCCTTGTGCAATGGGCGCAGCGTCTCACTAAAAGGCCACGGTCATTGAGTGCTATTAGATTTCGTGCCTCAATTTCCTTTCACTTCGGCGCCATTACGCGGTTACACGCCCGCTGCTCCCCTTTCCCTCCTTTCCCTTGTGCAATGGGCGCAGCGTCTCACTAAAAGGCCACGGTCATTGAGTGCTATTAGATTTCGTGCCTCAATTTCCTGTCACTTCGGCGCCATTACGCGGTTACACGCCCGCTGCTCCCCTTTCCCTCCCTTCCCTTGTGCAATGGGCGCAGCGTCTCACTAAAAGGCCACGGTCATCGAGTGCTATTAGATTTCGGGCCTCAATTTCCTTTCACTTCGGCGCCATTACGCGGTTACACGCCCGCTGCTCCGCTTTCCCTCCCTTCCCTTGTGCAATGGGCGCAGCGTCTCACTAAAAGGCCGCGGTCATTGAGTGCTATTAGATTTCGGGCCTCAATTTCCTTTCACTTCGGCGCCATTACGCGGTTACACGCCCGCTGCTCCGCTTTCCCTCCCTTCCCTTGTGCAATGGGCGCAGCGTCTCACTAAAAGGCCGCGGTCATCGAGTGCTATTAGATTTCGGGCCTCAATTTCCTTTCACTTCGGCGCCATTACGCGGTTACACGCCCGCTGCTCCCCTTTCCCTCCTTTCCCTTGTGCAATGGGTGCAGCGTCTCACTAAAAGGCCGCGGTCATTGAGTGCTATTAGATTTCGTGCCTCAATTTCCTTTCACTTCGGCGCCATTACGCGGTTACACTCCTGCTGCTCCCCTTTCCCTCCCTTCCCTTGTGCTGCCCTGAGGAAATAGCGGTTAGCGCGCTACGCAGGGGGTATATATACCCCATTCAGATCACGTGGTACACTAGCAGTCAGAGGGGGACACTGGCGCTCGCGTGGTCTTGTGACGTCACTACGCGCCGGTAACATGACTGTGATGTCAGCAGTGGGCGCCGATTCTTCCTTACACAGCGCTGATATCTGTATAGTAGAGGCTAAAGGACCTGTGGTGACGTCATGCCCATGTGATCAGAGGGGGCGGCGCCTCTTCCTCCACGGAGCAGAGCAGACCGCACCCCTCGCACCCGCGCGTCTCCGCCCCGCGCCCCTCGCACCCGCGCGTCTCCGCCCCGCGCCCCTCGCACCCGCGCCTCTCCGCTCCGCGCCCCTCGCACCCGCGCGTCTCCGCCCCGCGCCCCTCGCACCCGCGCGTCTCCGCTCCGTACCCTATTGTGTAGTTAGCGACCTCCAATGATCAGGATCGCGCCACTTACATGCTTCTGTCCGTCATTGACAGCGGTGCCTACACTGTGTGCAGTGGCCTCCGCTCCTAAGCCTGATCCATGTACCAGCTCCATACGTGCACGGTGGATGACAGGAAGGGGTTAAATCGGTGGGCTCCATTGTAAGTGACTGCGTATTTAGCTGCAGCATCTTCCCAGCAGAGGAGCGGCCGCCCCCGATCTCAGAATCCATGGGTGTTTTTTCTTGAACCCATCACCTCATTCATTCTGCCCACACCACTTGGCGCAGATCCCAGCAGCCGGGTCGGAGCCGGGTGTATTCATTCATCTCTGACCGGCTCCAGTGTTTCAGGCAAAATATAGTGATCAGATCGGGTGGAGGCCTATAGGCAGAGAGCAGTACTGGTCCAGCTGATTGGCAGGTGTCTCGCTATAGAAGAGGCCTGCTAATAACGGACGAGAGCAATGAGGGAAGAAGCCGGACCCTTTCATAAGTGATATGTTCCCTGAAATGCTGGAGATTTTCAGAGATATACCCGGGTGCGATTGTGCAGCCCGGCTCTGAGTTACACTGCCCGCTTATTGGGCACCATGAATCAGGTGAGAGGTTCCCTTTTCAGTGGTCGCTGTTATTGCTACAAATGATATAAATCGCTGTACAGGTGACTATAGAAAAACAAGGTAGTAAATCTGCTGCTTTCTCCACTGCTGAGCCACTTCTTCCCCTGCATACTGAACTCACCACCCACTCTAGGGAAAGAAAAAATGCTTCAATGTTTCTTGGGTGTGATAGGACTGACTGTCGGCTCACTGAGGGATGCGATTACAGCTGCTCATTAAAGGAGTTGTGTCACCGTTGGTCTTCATTATCATACCGCTGCCACACGTCCCAGATTTCTGCCTGATCGACAGTTGGGACAAGCGGTAACGTCGGCCTCTTGCGCTATGGCAGCATATTGGTATCACACGTTAATGAGTCAGATGAGTCCCGTTGTATTCGTGTGTTCTGGATGAAATGGTTAACTGTGATTTCTGCTGCACTAATTATGGCCGTCCTCCCCCCGTAAGGTCTGGTCAGATTCCAGCCATCGCTCTGGCCGTGGGACTCTGTGCGAAGCCATCTTCGAGGCTCACTGACGAGATGTGTGTGTGTACGATGTGCAGACCGTGGTGAAAGACGAGAGGTACACACACCTGGATCCTGTATCCCAGGAGCCCCTGACCCCAAAGCAGGTAAGGGTGCCCCAGGGGCCACTGTAGTGGTGAATAGGCTTATTCTGTGTCTGCCTGCAGGAACGTGCGTCAGGGTCCCTGCTCTCCAGGCCACTTTACAGGTGATCGATTATTGGTGCCACTAAAGGGCGTCTGTCTCACACTTGCCTTTATTCTGCTCACAGTGAATGCATTTGCATGTTCTAGCCATGGTAAACTCTTTTTAATACACTGGGTAATTCCCCCTTATATTGATTCTTGCACATCTGATGTTGTATGTGGTAAGTCCTGAAGAAGGGCTCTTTGGAATCCTGACACACGTTGAATAAACCACTGTATAATGTTACCGATCCTTTGGAACTTTGTTGTCCTGGCAGCGCGGTTGTAATCCACATCTTCTACCCAGTATATTATTTCATAGGGTCGGTGACCGGCCTGTGGATCTGCAGCAGCCAACATCTTTGCAGGCCTGTATTCAGCACCATCAGGTGAGCAGTTTTCTTGGCGCCTCCTTCACCTGTTTTGTGGGAAAAGACTCTATTTGCGCTTTGTGTCTCCCCCTCTTTCATCAATCATTTGCGCCTGCTATTCAGCCATTGTGCCTCCCCAGCTTCCCCCACACGAGGTGTGGCGGCCCCATGTACAGCGATTTATATCATTTGTAACAATAACAGCGACCACTGAAAAGGGAACCTCTCACCTGATTCATGGTGCCCAATAAGCGGGCAGTGTAACTCAGAGCCGGGCTGCACAATCGCACCCGGGTATATCTCTGAAAATCTCCAGCATTTCAGGGAACATATCACTTATGAAAGGGTCCGGCTTCTTCCCTCATTGCTCTAGTCCGTTATTAGCAGGACTCTTCTATAGCGAGACACCTGCCCATCAGCTGGACCAGTACTGCTCTCTGCCTATAGGCCTCGACCCGATCTGATCACTATATTTTGCCTGAAACACTGGAGCCGGTCAGAGATGAATGAATACACCCGGCTCCGACCCGGCTGCTGGGATCTGCGCCAAGTGGTGCGGGCAGAATGAATGAGGTGATGGGTTCAAGAAAAAACACTCATGGATTCTGAGATCAGGGGCGGCCGCTCCTCTGCTGGGAAGATGCTGCAGCTAAATACGCAGTCACTTACAATGAAGCGCACCGATTTAAACCCTTCCTGTCATCCACCGTGCACGTATGGAGCTGGTACATGGATCAGGCTTAGCAGCGGAGGCCACTGCACACAGTGTAGGCACCGCTGTCAATGACGGACAGAAGCATGTAAGTGGCGCGATCCTGATCATTGGAGGTCGCTAACTACACAATATACTGCGGAGCGGAGACGCGCGGTTGCGAGGGGTACGGAGCGGAGACGCGCGGTTGCGAGGGGTACGGAGCGGAGACGCGCGGGCGCGAGGGGCACGGAGCGGAGACGCGCGGGCGCGAGGGGCACGGAGCGGAGACGCGCGGGCGCGAGGGGTACGGAGCGGAGACGCGCGGGCGGTACGGAGCGGAGACGCGCGGGCGGTACGGAGCGGAGACGCATATGTATTTTGGCATGGGGAGCCCCATTTGAAAGTTCGCATCGGAGCCCATAACTTTGCAGTTAAACCACTGGGAGGGAGTCACCTGCCCGATCACATCGCCTGATCTCAGCGCACTCACCTTCCTCCTCCACCTCCGTCTGCTCCCCCCAGTCGTTCTCCCGGGGAAGGAGTCCATCTCCGATCCCCTCTTCATCAGAGTCCTGGCCGAAGTCTATTCTCTGCGCCAGACGGGCCAGGTTCTGTGACATAGACAGCGGCTGCACGTACGTCTCCGAGCCATCCAGCCCCACCTCCTGCACCTGCTTCTCTGCGGAATACTCGATGCTGATCTGCACCGGCGGCCCCACCAGACATGATCCGCCCAGTGTATACAGATATGGTTGTGGCTAAATCCAAGTCGTCTCTTGGCCCTGGTCCTTCTGTGCACTGGGATTTCGCTTTCTCACACAGAATCGGCTGTTTCCTAGTTGGCGGAGGGACCAGGTCCTTTAGCTGACTTGGATTTAGCCTGCTCTATATAAGAATGCTGAATCCCAGGAGACAGAAGGACACTTATTGTATATAGATAGGAATCCGGTCATGTCAGTGTTTGCAGTAATACTGAGCTGCAGACTAGATCTGACATCTGATTACACATTTATTTATGGGTGACATTTATACTTCCAGTGTGTACAAAACTCTGCGCCAATCTCATCCGCATCCCATTTTATTTACTGGTGATCATTTTTCTAGATCACACACCACAGATTTTTTTTTCATGCATGCACCGAGGAGTTTTTAACCCTTGGGCGATTTTCTGTTTTTTTCATTTTTTCCTTCCCATAACTTTATTTTTCCATCCACATCGCCATTGGGTTTTTTTTTTTTTAGTTTGGCGGGACGTTCTTATTGATACCATTTTGGCGCGGATACCATGTTTTGATCACCTCTTATTTCATTTCACTGCAATGTTGCAGCGACCAAAAAATACGTAATTATGGCATTTCAATTTTTTCTCTCATTAAGGCCTGTTTCACACTTCAGTTGTTTGTCGTCAGTTGCAAACCGCCAAAGTGTGAAAAAACTGATCCGTTTCCGTTTTGCAACAAACGTATGCCACCGGATCCGTCTCTTGGACGGATCCGCTGCAGCCGCTAAGTGCATGAAATTTAAAGGAACCGATCGAGAGAGACAGAAAAAAACGTTACATTGTCCGTCTACTCCAGCCGGCGGATGCTAAAATTCAAACGGATCCGTCAAAAAAACGGATGTGACGGACGACCATCAGTCAAAATCCACCACTAATGCAAGTCTATGGGGAAAAAATGGCAGATCCGTTTTTTTATAAAACTAGATCTAGCAGGCTAAAAGACCAGGTCCTTCTGCCAACATGGATTTAGCCGGCTCTCTGTGAGAAATCTAAATCCCAATCGGCTAAAGGTCCAGGTCATTCTGCCAACTTGGATTTAGCCTGCTCTCTGTGAGAAAGCTAAGTGCCAGTCGGCTAAAGCAGGGGTCCCCAACCGCCGGTCCGCGGCCCAACACCGGGCCGCTGCATTGCCCTTGCCGGTCCGCGGACACAAGGGGAGCCAGGGGTGGTCAGTGGCGTAGCGGGGGCTGGGGCGGCGCGCAGCAGTTCTAGCGGCGGCCAGGGAGCGATCCAAGCAGCTCCGCTGCCTGTAAGGGCTAATAGCAGGAGCGGAGCTGCAAGGACCCGTCCAGCTTCCTGCCCGCCGCCCGCGCTTCCTGTCTCTGACTGACACAGAGAGGAGTGCGGCCGCTGTGTCAGAGCGAGGAAGCGCGGGCGGCGGGCAGGTGAGAGGAGAGAGGTGGTGTCTGTGTGTATGTATAATGTGTGTGTGTGTGTTGTGTATGTCTGTCTGTGTGTATGTATGTGTGTGTTGGTCTGTGTTTGTGTAGCCTGGCCCTGGAGGAGATGGGGACATGAGGAGAAGGCCATGAGGGGAGTGATGGAGAGACAGCAGTGATGGGGAGAGGGGAGTGATGGGGTGAAGGCAATGATGGAGAGATGGCAGTGATGGGTTGAAGGGAGTGATGGGGTGAAGGCAATGATGGGGAGAGGGGAGTGATGGGGTGAAGGCAATGATGGGGAGAAGGGAGTGATGGGGTGAAGGCAATGATGGAGAGATGGCAGTGATGGGGTGAAGGCAATGATGGGGAGAAGGGAGTGATGGGGTGAAGGCAATGATGGGGAGAAGGGAGTGATGGGGAGAAGGCAATGATGGAGAGATGGCAGTGATGGGGTGAAGGCAATGATGGGGAGAAGGGAGTGATGGGGTGAAGGAAATGATGGGGAGAAGGGAGTGATGGGGTGAAGGCAATGATGGGGAGAGGGGAGTGATGGGGTGAAGGCAATGATGGGGAGAAGGGAGTGATGTGGTGAAGGCAATGATGGGGAGAGGGGAGTGATGGGGTGAAGGCAATGATGGGGAGAAGGGAGTGATGGGGTGAAGGCAATGATGGAGAGATGGCAGTGATGGGGTGAAGGCAATGATGGGGAGAAGGGAGTGATGGGGTGAAGGCAATGATGGGGAGAAGGGGGTGAAGGCAATGATGGAGAGATGGCAGTGATGGGGTGAAGGCAATGATGGGGAGAAGGGAGTGATGGGGTGAAGGCAATGATGGGGAGAAGGGAGTGATGGGGTGAAGGCAATGATGGGGAGAAGGGAGTGATGGGGTGAAGGCAATGATGGAGAGATGGCAGTGATGGGGTGAAGGCAATGATGGGGAGAAGGGAGTGATGGGGTGAAGGCAATGATGGGGAGAAGGCAGTGATGGGGTGAAGGGAGTGATGGGGTCAAGGCAATGATGGGGAGAAGGGAGTGATGGGGTCAAGGCAATGATGGGGAGAAGGGAGGGATGGGGTGAAGGCAATGATGGGGAGAAGGGAGTGATGGGGTGAAGGCAATGATGGGGAGAAGGGAGTGATGGGGTGAAGGGAGTGATGGGGAGAAGGGAGTGATGGGGAGAAGGGAGTGATGGGGAGAAGGGAGTGATGGGGAGAAGGGAGTGATGGGGAGAAGGGAGTGATGGGGTGAAGGCAATGATGGGGAGAAGGGGGTGATGGAGCACTTATTCAAAACCTATGGTGAGTTGAGTCACATTATAAATGTTATTTAATTATAAGTATGCACTGCTACACTACAACCGTGTCCATAGCCCCGCCCCCTTATGACCAAAGCCCCGCCCCTGCCACACCTCCATCCCCGCCCTGCCGGGCCATGGAAGAATGGTCTTGCTTGAAACCGGTCCCTGGTGCAAAAAAGGTTGGGGACCACTGGGCTAAAGGACCAGATCCCTGTGGTTGTTTTAGTACTAGACCTAGCAGGCTAAAGAACCAGGTCATTCTGCCAACTTGGATTTAGCCTGCTCTCTGTGAGAAAGCTAAGTGCCAGCCTGTAATACTATTGTAGGAACTCGAGGATTCTGATAGCGTGGGGCAATGATCAGACAGAAGCGGGTTACTTTAGTGCAAATAGTGTATTTTTATAACAGCAGTGACACCCAAAAACAATATGCTGATAACCTGAAATGAGACAAGTCCTAAAGCTATATAGCAATTCAGTAAAGTTCCTAAGACAGAGTCCTCATAAAAATGTGATCCAAAGTTGAGTGTAACACTCAGGTGACGTGGCACAGTTCACAACGTAGTGATGCAGAGAGAGTCCAATCCCGGTATGTAGCAAGCACAGGGAAGTCCAGAACAAGTCTATAGGTAAATCCCAGACGAGCAAAAGCACAGGACAGTCCAAAAGCTGATTTACAAGTTGATCCCAGGAGCGGCTTGAACACAGGTGAGTCCAGGAACAGGTTCACATTAAAGCATACGGTTGGTGACAGTTCCGACTGCTCTCATTGGGGAGAGTGAAGGGTTAAGAACAACATATAGTTCAGGAACACAGTTCTTACCAGACAATGTGAACCAAGGGTTAAGTTCCAAAGATGAGTGCAGCTTTCCCTACAGAGAACAGGGAATGTCCAGAGCCACAGCAGAAGCACACTAAGAAACAAGCAGCACAGCTGAAGGAAGCAGAATACTCCAGCAAGGAAGGCAGCACCTGAGCCGGGTTTTATACAAATGAACAGGAAGTAGAGCACACAAGAACAGCAACCTCCATCTTGACAAAGGGCAAATTCATTCACAAGGTGATTTAGAAAACCCGGAATACTGACACAGTCGGCTAAAGGACCCAGATCCCTGTGATTGTTTTAGTACTAGACCTAGCAGGCTAAAGGACCAGGTCCTTCTGCTAACTTTGATTTAGCCTGCTCTCTGTGAGAAAGCTAAATCCCAGTTGGCTAAAGGACCAGGTCCCTGTGAGTCTTTTAAGACTTGACCTAGCAGGCTAAAGGACTAGGTCCCTGTGAGTGTTTAATACTAGATCTAGCAGGCTAAAGGACCAGGTCCTTCTGCCAACTTGGATTTAGCCATCTCTTTGTGAGAAAGCTAAATCCCAGTTGGCTAAAGGAACAAGTCCCTGTGAGTGTTTTAATACTACATCAAGCAGGCTAAATTTTCACACTGATTTCAGGGTGTAGAATACATTGCACCCGTTACATCCATGACCAGGTCCTTCTGTCAACTTGGATTTAGCCTGCTCTTTGTGAGAAATCTAAATCCCAGTTGGCTAAAGGACCAGGTCTCCGTGAGTGTTTTAATACTAGATCTAGCAGGCTAAATAACCGTGGTAAAACAAACCTTGAGGCGGTCAAAGGCTTCCTGGGCTTGCGAAGACCATACAAACGTCTTCCCATTCTTAGTAAGGAGAGTGATGGGACGGACAATTTCCGAAAAATTCCAGATAAAACGTCTATAAAAATTAGCAAAACCAATAAATCGTTGTACCTCTTTGATGTTTCCTGGTACCGGCCAGTCTATGATCGCCTGGATCTTGCTGGATTCCATGTTCAATCCCTGGGGAGAAATAATATAGCCCAGAAATTAAATTTCGGGCAATGAAACTCACATTTTTCGAGTTTAATGTATAAATGATTATCTCTTGGCTTAAACATCTTGGCTTGACGAACTCTTTCCAACATTTCAGGAATTAGCGGCAACGGGTACCTGTTACGAATGGTTACCTTATTTAGCTCCCGGTAGTCAATGCAAGGTCTTAGAGTCCAATCTTTCTTCTTTACAAAGAATATGGGGGCTCCCACTGGTGAAGAGGATGGTCGGATAAACCACTTGGCTAGGTTCTCATCTATATACTCTCGTAATGTTTTTAGTTCTGGAGCTGCCTGCGGGTAAACATGGCCGAAAGGGATCGCTGCCCCTGGAAGCAATTCTATGGGGCAGTCATATGGTCTATGTGGTGGAAGTTGGTCTGCCTTCCTTTTGTCACAAACATCCACGAATTCCTGGAAAACCAGAGGGAGAGTAGGTACCTGTATTGCCTCTTCCACGTCCCAGGTAACTGGAACCGTGACCGTTGGACAGATGGTAGGACTACCCTTCGAGGGGAAGGATATCTCCTTGGTTTCCCAATTGATGTTTGGATTTTGCGACCGTAGCCAGGGAATTCCTAAAATTATAGGAAAATGAGGAGAAGATATTAGCATAAATGAAAGGGTTTCCTGATTGTATGGTTCCACCTCACACTCCAGGAGCACCGTTTCCCGGTCTACTGGTCCAGAAGTTAATGGGGAACCATCCACCGATTCCATGGTGACAGGCAAAGCTCTGTTTTGATCTCAGTGCAGACTCTTACCTGCACACCTGGGACATATTATGGTGGCCTCTCATTGGTTCTGGGAAAGCTTCTTATAGCCTCAGGAAGCTCCCATCCCTGTCAGTTATACTTTCGCCCTTGGCATAGTGTGGTGACCCCTGAGTGTGTTTGTGCTGTGTTCTGGTTGCTTGATACTCTGTGTACGACTCGGTCTGTTCTCTGGATATTGCTTGTTGGATTCTGCTTGGTACCTTCTTTGTCTGTTTGGTTTTGACCCCTGCTTGGCCCCGACTCTCCGTTCTGTCTCATCCCTGGTACTTTACTGCTATCTCTGTGTATGACCTCGGTTTTGCCTGACTGAGTATTTCTGTTTAGTGTCCTGCCATCTCTGGAAGCAGGACGCTAAGCCCTGCCCCTTGCAGTCACATGACCGTAGGTCCTTCACTGCTTGCTAAACTTCAGCGTCCCCAGGTCCTGTTTGTACTTTCCAGCTGTACCTGACCCCAGGCCCCCCTACAGTGCGGGTGAGTCCCTGCTCAGCGGAGGCTGCACGCAGGTGCTGACATGACCCTGACATTATAACTGACCATTAAGTTTTTTGGGGGGTTTTTATGCAGAGTTATGGATCCCATACAGTCTCTGGCTGACCAGATGAAAAGTCTGAGTCAGATGTTTCAGGGTTTATCTCTGGAGCAGCAAGCTCTGGCTCGTTCTCAGCAGCAGGTTTCTGAGACAGTGCGAGAGGCTTTATCTTCTGGGTCTCCGGGGGCTGGGGCGAGGGATGTTGTTCTGGTGTCCCCGGAACCACCTGTTAAACTGCCTGACTTCTTTACTGAGAACAAAAAGGAGTTCAGGATCTTCATTTAGGGTTGCAAAACTTTTTTAGTTTGAGGCCACGCTCCTCTGGGGACGAAAGTCAGAAGGTTGGGGTCATTATGTCCTTATTAACAGGGTCCCCACAAGGTTGGGCTTTCTCCCTTCCTCCCACTGCCCCTGAGAGTGTCTGTGAATGCATTCTTTGAGGCCCTTGGGCACATTTATGATGAGCCTGACCGAGTGCGATTGCCATAGGACATGGTGATGAGCGTCTGTCAGGGGAAACACTTGGCTGAGTGGTTTTGTACTGAATTTCGCCGCTGGGCTGCAGAGATCTCTTGGGGCGACGCTGCGCTTCGAGGTCTCTTTCGCAGAGGCTTGTCCGAGCGGCTGCAGGATGCCTTGGCGTTACATCCCCCACCTAAGTCTCTCGAGGACGCCATGACCCAGGCCGTCCGGATGGACCTCAGGCTGTGGGCAAGAGGGGTGATGCAGGTGGAGACTCCATTGTTCCCCAGTGGAAAAGAGACTGCCCCTGAGCTCATGGATGTAGGCGTCCTCTCCCTGAAGGATACAGAGAGGAAATGCCGGAAGGACAAGCAGTTATGCTTTTACTGCGGTAAAACGGGACATTGGAAAAGGGAGTGTCCTGATTGCCCGTCTTCGACCCAGTCGGCGGGAAATGACTAGGTCTGGGTAGTCAGCGGGGAGACTACTCAGACCCTCAGGTACCCTTTTCCTCGTTTTCTAAGGTTTTACTTCATGTGGAACTGTTTGTGGACGGTAGTTCTTTTCCCTCTACAGCCTTTGTGGACTGCGGATCATCGATTAATCTCATTGACTCCCAATTGGTCACACGCTGCAAGATAGGGACAGTTAGGCTCAAGGTTCCGATCAAGGTGGTGGCCATTGACTCCTCTCCCCTCACTAAGGAGGGAATTCTCTTTGTGTCTGACTTGTTTTCGCTCAGAGTGGGCGCTACTCATGGGGAAAACCTAAGTTGTTTGGTTCTGGACAATCTACCTGCAGGGTTGGTATTGGGCATGCCCTGGTTACAACGCCATAACCCAGTTATTAACTGGAAAACGGGGGAGATTGTTCAATGGGGGTTTAATGATTTTAAGTTGTGTGATAAATCTGCACTACTGGTTGAACCTGTTAAATCTGTGTCTGTATCATCTGTCGGGCTGGAAGGTATTCCGGAATGCCTGAAGGACTTCGAAGATGTATTCTCTGAAAGCGAGGCCGAGACATTACTGCCACATAGACCCTTTGACTGCGCTATCGAGCTGGTCCCGGGGGCTAAATTAACTAAAGCCCGTCTGTTTAATTTATCCGGTCCTGAGCGCTTGGCTATGAAGGACTACATTGCTGAAAGTCTGTGCAAGGGACACATACATCCTTCAGTCTCACCTGTGGCGGCAGGTTTCTTTTTTGTAAAGAAAAAAGATGGCAGGTTATGTCCCTGTCTCGATTTTCGGGAGCTTAGTCAGATTACTGTACTGAATACGTCCCCCCTTCCGTTGATTCCCGACTTGTGTAACCAACTATCAGGGGCAAAATGGTTCTCCAAACTGGATCTTCGGGGGTCATATAATTTGATAAGGGTCCAAGAGGGGGATGAATGGAAAACTGCGTTCCTCACGTCCGAGGGACTGTTAGAAAATTTAGTCATGCCGTTTGGTCTTACCAATGCCCCTGCCATATTTCAGAATTTCATCAACATGGAATTCTCAGATCTCACTGGTCGTTTTGTTGTTATCTACTTAGATGATATTTTGATATACTCCTCTGACAGGCATTCTCATCTGGAACGAACTGTTCTCCAAAGACTGAGAGAAAATCATCTGTTTGCCAAATTGGAGAAATGTGTATTTTGTGTTCAAGAATTGTCTTTTTTGGGATTAATTGTATCCTCTGAGGGTTTTCGCATGGACCCCAAGAAGGTGCAGGCCATTGCGGATTGGGTGCAACCCAGAGATCTTAAGGGTCTTCAGCGCTTCTTGGGGTTCGCCAATTATTACCGCAAATTTATCCGGGGGTTTTTGCAGGTGGTCAAACCACTCACGGATCTAACATGCAAAGGTGCGGATGTGAGAAATTGGTCCTCGCTCGCAAAAGAGGCCTTTGTGACTCTGAAAAAATGTTTTATGTCTGCTCCTGTGTTGGTACAGCCAGATCCGTCCAAACCATTTGAGGTGGAGGTGGATGCCTCCGAGGTGGGGGCAGTGTTGTCCCAACGGCCTGCCACTCTTACCAACCTCAGGCCATGTGCTTTCTTTTCCAGGAAGTTCTCTGCTGCTGAAAGAAATTATGATGTAGGCAATAGAGAGCTTCTTGCGGTCAAGTTGGCGTTTGAGGAGTGGAGGCACTTTTTGGAGGGGGCCAGTCACCCGGTTACTGTGATCACTGATCACAAAAATTTGTCATGCATTGAGTCTGCTAAAAAACTAACGCCCAGACAGGCCCGTTGGTCGCTTTTTTTTTCTCGTTTCCAGTTTACTATTACATTCCGTCCATGGTCAAAGAATGTCAAGGCTGACGCCTTATCTCGCAGTTTTCATCCTGTGTCTGCCCCTGAGCCACCGTCCTCCATTCTGCACCCTGGGGTGGTGTTAGCAGGGATCTCGTCTGAATTGGAACGGGAAATTGAGGGGGCCCAGTCGCTGGCTCCTGCGGCCAAGCCAGGGGGCAAGTTGTTTGTCCCAGAGCAACTTCGCCTTAAACTCTTGCAAGAGTTCCATGAATCCAAGCTGTGTGCTCACCCTGGCATATCAGCCACACGACTGGCGGTGGCTAGGATCTTCTGGTGGCCTACCCTTGGTTCTGATATAAAGAAATTCATTTCTGGTTGTGGGGTCTGCGCTCGTTCTAAATGCTCTCATAGCCGTCCGGCTGGAGAGCTGATGCCCTTGGCAGTTCCCGAAAGACCATGGACCCACCTGTCCATGGATTTTATTACCAATCTTCCCTCTTCCAGGGGTAATACGGTGGTATGGGTAGTGGTGGACAGATTTTCAAAGCAGGCTCATTTTGTGCCCCTGTCCGCATTACCTTCTGCTGAGACCTTATCCAGGTTGTTTGTGCAGCATGTGGTCCGCTTGCATGGGGTACCCCTGAATGTGGTGTCTGATCGTGGTGTGCAGTTTGTGGCTAAGTTTTGGCGTGCTTTCTGCAAAAAATTAGGGATATCTCTGTCCTTTTCGTCTGCGTACCATCCCGAGAGTAATGGTCAGACGGAACGCACTAATCGGTCTCTGGAACAGATTTTCAGATGTCTGACTTCTGGTAGACAAAATCACTTGTGTGATATACTGCCATTGGCTGAATTTGCCTTCAATAGTCGGGTGAGTCAATCCACTGGTATGTCCCCTTTCTTGATCAACTATGGGTTCAGTCCTCATTTTGGTGAGTTTTCTCGTCTAGATTTGGGGTGTTTCCAGCAGAAGTCCAGCGGCGTATATCTAGGTCTCAAGGCAGGTATAAGTTTTTCGCGGACAGGAAATGATTACCTGGTCCCATGTTTCAGGTTGGAGAGAAAGTTTGGCTCTCCATGCGAAACATTAAGTTAAAGATTCCGTCAGCCAAGTTGGGCCCCAAATTCATTGGCCCGTACAAGATTGTGGAAAAAAAAATCAACCCAGTAGCGTACAGGCTGTGCCTTCCACCCTCTTTCAAGATCCCTAACGTCTTCCATAGATCTCTACTGAAACCTTTTGAAGCAGTCCAGGGAGAATCCGAGTCCGCTGCTCCTCCGGATTCGGTTGAGGGACATGTGGAATATGAGATTGGTCACATCGTAGATTCCAGGTTGGTACGGCGGTCAGTACAGTACCTTGCTCATTGGAAGGGGTATGGGGCCGGAGGACAGGTCCTGGGTGCTGGCCCGGTTGATGCATGCGGATTGCCTGGTTCAGGCTTTCCATGCTAGGTACCCGGGCAAGCCTGGTGGTCCAGAGGCCCCCCATTGAGAGGGAGGTACTGTCATGATACCAGTGCTGGTGGACCTGCACTTCTGGGGTTAATGTTTTGGACTTATTATGGTGGCCTCTCATTGGTTGTGGGAAAGCTTATAGCGTCACGAAGCTCCCATCCCTGTCAGTTATACTTTCGCCCTTGGCATAGTGTGGTGATCCCTGAGTGTGTTTGTGCTGTGTTCTGGTTGCTTGATACTCTGTGTACGACTCGGTCTGTTCTCTGGATATTGCTAGTTGGATTCTGCTTGGTACCTTCTTTGTCTGTTTGGTTTTGACCCCTGCTTGGCCCCGACTCTGCGTTCTGTCTCATCCCTGGTACTTTACTGCTATCTCTGTGTATGACCTCCGTTTTGCCTGACTGAGTATTTCTGTTTAGTGTCCTGCCATCTCTGGAAGCAGGACGCTAAGCCCTGCCCCTTGCAGTCACATGACCGTAGGTCCTTCACTGCTTGCTAAACTTCAGCGTCCCCAGGTCCTGTTTGTACTTTCCGGCTGTACCTGACCACGGGCCCCCTACAGTGCGGGCGAGTCCCTGCTCAGCGGAGGCTGCACGCCGGCGCTGACAGGACCCTGACATTTTTTACTTACAGTATTCATTGGGGTGTTTCATAGACACCTCTATTACTAACCCTGATGTCAGCCGTGATTTTTTACAAACAGATTACCCCAATTGCCACTGCACAAAAGCAATCAGGAAGAGCTGAGGCAAAGTGCAAGAATCAGCACATCTAATAGATGCTGGTGAGAGCTTACAATCTACAATGAGGTGGGGGAGACAGAGTACAGGGGTGTATTTACAATGGTGTATTTACAATGAAGGTCCAGCCATCTTGAAGGAGTGAGGGATGGATGGAGATAGTGAATGCTACACACACACACACTTACACATAGAATGACTGATTAGTGAACGTGATAGGCCGCTCTGAACAAATGTGTTTTGAGGGAGCACCTGAAACTATGCAAATTGTGGATAGTCCTGATTTCTTGGGGTAGAGCATTCCAGAGGCTTGGCCCTGTGCGGGAGAAGTCTTGGAGTCGGGAGTGAGAGGTACGGATTAGTGCAGAGGTTAGTCGAAAGTCGTCTGCAGAGCGCAGCAGTCGGTTAGGCCGATAGAAATGAGGGAGGAGATGTAGGGGGTGCCGCACTGTGGAGAGCTTTGTGGGTGAGAACAAGTACTTTGAATTGGATCCTATAATGAATGGGCAGCCAATGGAAGGACTGGTGAAGAGCGGACGCGTCCGAGTACCGATTAGTCAGATAGATGACCCTGGCTGCTGCATTAAGTATGGACTGGAGAGGGGATAGTCGAGTGACGGGGAGGCCAATTAATAGAGTGTTGCAGTAATCCAGGCGCGAGTGGATCAATGCTACAGTGAGGGTTTTTTTTTTTTTCCATCGTGAGAAAAGGGCAGATTCTAGAGACGTTCTTTAGGTGTAAGCGACAAGAGCGGGCAAGAGATTGTATATGGGATGTGAAGGAGAGATTGGTGTCAAACATAACACCCAGACAGCGTGCCTGCTGCCGGGGTATTATTGTGGTACCACCCATGGAGAGGGAAATGTCAGATTTAGGGAGGTTAGGAGACGGCGGGAGCAGAAAAAGTGCAGTTTTGGAGAGGTTGAGTTTCAGATAGAGAACGGACAAGATGTTGGAGACTGCGGACAGTCACTGGCGTTCTGTAGTACAGCGGGGGTAAGGTCAGGGGAAGACGTATATAGTCTCGTGTCATCAGCATAAAGATGGTACCGAAAGCCAAATCTGCTGATGGTCTGTCCAATTGGGGCTGTGTAGAGAGAGAAGAGGAGGGGGCCAAGGAGTGAGCCCTGAGGTACCCCGACTGCAAGAGGAAGAGAGGATGATGTGGAGCCAGAGAACAAAACACTGAAGGAGTGGTCAGAGAGATAGGAAGAGAACCAGGAGAGAGGAGTGTCCTTAATGCCTAGTGACTGGAGCCTAGAGAGTAGAAGGTGGTGGTCAACAGTATCGAAAGCTGCAGATACGTCAAGAAGAATGAGCGGAGAGTGGTCACCGTTAAGTTTTGCTGTCAGAAGGTCATTGGTCACTTTGATGAGTGCAGTTTCTGTCGAATGTAAGGGGCGGAAGCCGGACTGTGAAGGGTCTAGAAGGGAGTGAGTGGAGAGGAAACTGGTAAGGGGGGAGTAAACTAGGCGCTCCAAAAGTTTAGAGATGAAGGGGAGATTGGAGACTGGTCTGTAGTTGTTTGTGCAGGATGGGTCGAGATAGGGTTCCTTTAGTAATCGTGAAACGAAGGCGTGTTTGAAGAAGGATGGGAAAATGCCCGAGGAGAGGTAGAGATTAAAGATTGTAGTTAGGTGGGTTGTGACGACTGGAGACAGGAGGAGATGTGAGGGAATGGGGTCGGTAGTGCATGTAGTCAGACGAGAAGAGAGGAGTCTGAAGACTTCTTCTTCTGTGATGGGATCAAATGTGGAAAGTGAGCCAGGGGAGATGCAGGAAGGGATGGGAGTCACAGCACTTGGTGGTTGGGAGCAGATTTCCTTACGGATATTATCTATTTTTTCTGTAAAGTGGGAGGCCAGGTCATCAGCACAAATGTCTGTGATAGGGGCTTGTGCTTTTGGCCTGAGGAGGGAGTGAAAAGTGTCAAAAAGTTTTTTGGGGTTGTTGGCTAGTGAGGAGATCAGTGTGGTGAAGTAGGTCTGTTTGGCGAGGTGAAGGGCAGCGTTATAGGTTCTTAACATAAATTTGAAGTGGATGAAGTCTTCTGGTGTGCGGGTTTTTCTCCATAGGCGTTCAGCACTCCTAGAGCATCGCTGGAGAAGTTGAGTTTGCGATGTGAGCCAGGGCTGTTTTACTCTGTGCTTGGAGGTTCTGAGGGTGAGGAGAGCTTGTTATGAATGAGTCACCGTAGGAGGCAAAAGCAGAAATACAAGCTAAGTCCAGAAAACCAGAGAAGTTGGCAACTATCAGATTGCAGACCCCTGAACCTATCAACACAACTAGCAGTAGCCGTGGGGGGTTCCTACGATGCCCTAGACCCCTCGATCACAGCCGGAGAAATACATAGGCCTAAGGAAAGAAAGGGGAAATCTAAACTGCCCCAGAGCAGACCCCAAAGCAATAGGCAGCCCCCAACATATAATGACCGTGAAGCAAGATGAAAATACTAACACAGACAGAAAGATAGACTGAGCAAAGACGGGGCCCCAAAACTACCTAGACAGGAAAGGACAGGAAGGCTGCTGTCTGCAATCTGCCAAAACCCTATCAAAGACATAAGCCAACCAACTGATATGAAAAAGGCCCTGAATCAGCTAGGCTTCAAAAACTGAATCAGCACTCAGGTATTTTCAGAAGACAGAGCTAAATGAATTCAGCACACCCCAGCAGGGAATGGCAGAAATCCAGAAAAACAAAGCAAAAACAAAGTCAAAGCACAAAAGCAAAAGGCCGAGCAGCAAACTTAGCTTTGGAGGAGCAGGAATTCAGACTGGTCTCCAAGGATCCCACAGAGAAATCACCCACAGGGCAGAAGGGCGTCGGCAGCATTATATCCAGTCCGTAACTCCACTCAGCCAGTCACAATCATCAGCCTCAGGTGTTTGACAATCAGGCTCACTACCTTTCTTTACCAGAAGAGGGAGTTCCTCGGGCCTCAGTAATGAAGGGGAAAATGAACTCACAACAGGAGCTACTTGGTCAAGGGTGCTTCTAAGAGTGTCGTTGTAGTGATGAACAGCCAGATTAGGAGAGGAAAAAGAGGAGATTGGGGACAGTGATGAGTGTAGGGAATCTGAAAAAGTGTCAGAGGGTTAATGGCTTGTAGATTTCTGAATGTGTGGTAGGTAGGAGTGAGCTGGGGTGGGTGAGGATTTGTGAGCGTGAAGGAGAGAATGTTGTGGTCAGAGAGTGGAAGCGGTGAGTTATTTAGGTGGGAGATTGAACAGAGCCGGACGAAGACCAGATCAAGGGTGTTACCGTCCTTGTGTGTCTCAGAGGTTGAAAGCTGTGAAAGGCCTAGAGAGGTGGCTAGTGATAGAAGCTGGGATGCAGATGTGGAAATAGGGTTATTAATGGGGATGTTGAAGTCTCCCAGGATAAGGGTTGGAAGTTCTGAGGACATCATGAAGTGCGGCAGCCAGGCTGAAAAGTGGTCAAGGAAGTGGGTGGGTGAGCCTGGGGGCCGGTATATGACCGCTACTCTGAAGGAGAGGGGACGGAACAACCTGATGGTGTGGACCTCAAAACAAGGGAATGAGAGTGATGGAACTGGGGGAATGACCTGGAAAGTGGATTGTGGGGACAGGAGTATGCCGACTCCACCACCATGTCTGTTTGTGGGTCTCGGGGAATGAGAGAATTGTAAGCCACCGTAGGAAATGGCAGCAGGAGAGACAGTGTCAGAATCCTGAATCCAGGATTCAGTGAGGCCAACAGATTAAGAGAGTTGTTCAGAAAGCAGTTGTGTAGGAAAAATGATAATTACTTACCGGTAATTTGATTTTCCAGAGCCATGACAGCACCGCACATGAGAAGGTACCCGCCCCCAGGAAACAGGAAACCTGTAGCAGAGACAAAAGAAGGGGGGCGGCACCTCTCCCCTCAGTTTGTTTCAGAGTATGCAAGGTAACCGCCTTATTAGTTTACATACATTTTATATGACAGCGCTACTAATATTCCCCTTTCCCTTTAAATACATGTCTATATATACATATATTTACACATCCAGATATAATTTTTAAAAACCTCTGGTGCACCACACAACCATCACCAAGATTGTTCCCGCCCTATGCGGTGCTGTCATGGCTCTGGAAAATCAAATTACCAGTAAGTAATTATCATTTTTTCCCTTCCCCATGACAGCACCGCACATGAGAGGAAAGATAGAATAGACTCCTAGGGTGGGACAACAGCAGACAACACTTTTCTCAAGGCCAGATTTGAGGGCCCTAGGTCTAGTCTATGGTGTCGGAAGAAAGTGGATGGTGATGACCATACTGCTGCCTTACAGATCTGCTCAACTGAAGCATTTGCCCTTTCAGCCCAGGACGTGGCTATGGCTCTTGCAGAGTGAGCCGTTACACCCAGTGGGGGAGTCTGGTTTGAAGAAGAGTAAGCTAGTGCAATACCCATACGAAGCCATCGTGCAATCGTTGACTTTGAAGCTTTTTTACCCCTGTTTGTCCCCTGAAAGGAGACAAAAAGGGCTGAAGACTGTCGCCATGGTTTTGAGGCTTCTATATATTGAAGCAGGCAACATCTGACATCTAAACAATGGAAGGTTTCCTCTCCCTGGGATTTGGGTTTCGAACAAAACGAGGGCAAAATTACCTCCTGCTCCCTGTGGAATTTGGAATTTACCTTTGGTAGGAAGGCTGGATCAGTTTTTATGATCACTATCATCCAAAAAGGTGGTATATGGTGGATTTACAGATATCGCCTGCAGCTCGCAAACAGGACGAGCTGAGGTTAGGGCCACCAGGAGTACTGTGTTAAGTGTCAGCGCCTTTATTGGGATGGAAGCAATCGGTTCGAATGGAGATGCTGTTAGTGCCCTTAATACTAAATTTAGATCCCAGGGAGCTACCTTAGGTGTTAATTTTGTGGGCCTGGATGTGAAGGAGGCCCGAATGAAGCTATAGATCCATGGGTGATCTGCCAGTTTTTGATCAAACAATGCACCCAGGGCCGATACCTGCACTTTTAAGGTGCTTGTGGATAGTCCTTTTTCCAGCCCTTTCTGGAGGAACTCCAGGATCTCCTTTATTGGTATTTTCTGGGCTGTTCTAGTCAATTGTCGGCCCGTGAACTGTAAGAATTTTTCCCAAATTTTTTGGTATTTTTGTGAAGTTACCTCCTTCCTGCTAGCGAGCAGGGTGGTTACTAACGGGACTTAGAACCCTTTTGCTAGAAGGAGTCCCCTCTCAAGTTCCACGCAGTGAGGTGCAGCCCGTGAACCCTGGGTTGTTCCACTTGGCCCTGGTATAGCGGATTCGGGGTATCTAGGCGGATCCATTGGTCCGAGATAGACATGCGTCTGAGCCATGTGAACCATGCCCTTTTTGGCCAGAAGGGCGCAATCAGGATTATTCGAGCTTTTTCCTGCCGGATCTTTTTTAAGACTACTGGAATCAATGCCAACGGGGGGAACGCATATGCCAGGTGAAATTTCCACCGGTGTAGTAGCGAATCCACCCCCTCTGGCCGCTCTCTTGGATTTAGGGAGTAGAACCTGTCCACTTTCCGATTTTCCCTGGTGGCAAACAAGTCTACTTCTGGTGTGCCCCAGGCAGCGCAGATTTCCCCAAATATTTTTTGACTTACGGACCATTCTCCCTGGTGTAGTACATGACGGCTTAAATAATCGGCCAGATAATTGTCTGCCCCCTTTAAATGTGTACCCGATAAGGATAGAATATTGTTTTCTGCCCAAGCGAATAATTCCCTGGCCTCTGCCATAAGGGTTGCCGACCTTGTACCCCCTTGTCTGTTTATGTATGCTATGACCGTGCTGTTGTCGGATAATATGGTGACATGTTTCCCTTGTACTTTTTGCTTTACCAGGGGAAGGGCTCGCCTTACAGCCGCCAGTTCTTTTAGATTTGAGGATGCCTCCCTCATTCCGGGTTCCCACTGGCCCTGTAGGGTTTGTTTCCCTATGTGTGCCCCCCAACCACTCAGACTTGCATCCGTGGTCAATACCACCGAGTTTTGAGTCGTCCAGGGTACTGCTCTGTTTAGGTTTTCGGTGCTCAGCCACCATTTTAGGGACTCCTGCACTTGAGGGGAGAGGATAATCTCCCGATCTAAATTGGAAGGACTCTTCTCCTGCTCGGACAGGATCTGCCTTTGTAGTTCTCTCGTATGGCTTTGTGCCCACCAGACCGCTGGAATTGTCGCTGTTAACGTGCCCAGGAGCGACATTGCCTCTCTTACTGGTATGGCTCGACCAGACTGTATCCGTTGTATTTTTTTGTGGATAGCTCCAATTTTCCTTCCTGGAAGGCTGCACTGTTGTTTTAATGAGTCCAACTGAATTCCCAGGAATTCTTGTGACTGTACTGGAGTTAATTTGGATTTTTTGAGATTGATCATCCAGCCTAACCTGGTTAATATCTCCAGGACCCTTGTAACTGCATCTTCGCAGTTTTCCCTGCTGTTTGCTATAACCAGGAAATCGTCTAGATAAGGTACTAACAGGATATTTTCCCTTCTCATAAAGGACGCTACTTCCCCGATGATTTTCGTAAATATACGCGGGGCTACTGATACCCCGAAGGGTAGGCACCGGTACTGTAGATAAGTGGGGATTTGAGCAATCTCTACTACCAGTCTCAGATATTGTTGGTGTTCTTCCCATATTGGGACATGGTAATAGGCATCGGTAAGATCTATTACTGCCATGTAGCAACCTGGGTCGAGTAGCTTTACTGCTGACCCCAAGGTCTCCATTTTGAATTTTTCTGTTCTGATATATTGGTTCAGGGCTTTGAGATTGAATATTGTTCTTAGTGACCCATCTGGTTTTGGCGTGAGGAACAGAGTACTGTAAAACCCTTTCCCTTTCTGATGACATGGTACTTTTATAAGTACCTCTTTTTGAATGAGGAGCTGGATCTCCTTTTCTAATGTAGCCTGATTCTTCTTGGCTACCCGGGTCACTTTTAGTCTTTGAGGAGGAAGGGTTAGAAAACTGAGTCGTAGGCCCTCGGCCAACAGGTTGGTTACCCACTTTGAGGTGGGCAATGCTACCCACTGATGGACAAAGAATCGAAGCCTTCCCCCAACCGCCCTGGCGTCATTGCTTGGTATCGGGTCTCGGGGTGGTTCTACTAAAGAGGAAACCTCTCTTCTTCCCCTCCAGGGCCTACCCCGCGTGGTTCTATCGTCTGGCCGTCCTCGGCTCCCTCTATTCCCTGTTCCACGAAAGGACGAGTGAGCCTCAGTCCACCGACGCCCAGGGAAGGGGGTTGGAAACCGTTTTTTCTTATCTGATGCTTTTTCCAAAATTTCGTCCAGTGCTTTTCCAAATAAGTATTGGCCCTCACAGGGGACGGCACAGAGTTTAACCTTTGACTGGAAATCTGCCGACCAGTTTTTTAACCAAAGTGCTCTGCGGCCTGAATTAGAAAGGGCGCATGCACGGGCGGCACCTCGGACGGAATCTACTGCGGCGTCAGCCAGGAATCCTGCTGCTTTCTGTAGGAAAGGTATTGCCTCCAGCAGTGTCTCCCTTGGGCATTTATTCTTAATTTGGTCACTTAATTCGTCTAACCACCTGACCATAGCACGTGCCGTAAAAGTGGCAGCCACCCCTGGTTTAAACGACCAAGCTGATGCTTCCCAAGCAGCTTTTAGAAAAGCGTCTGCTTTCTTGTCAAGGGGGTCTTTTAGGGCGCCCATATCTTCAAATGGCAACGCTATCCCTTTGGATGTACTAGCAATGGCGGCATCTAGTCTGGGCGCCTTTTCCCATTTATCGCATAGCTCCTCATCAAACGGGTATTTTCGTTTGAGCGCCTGCGGTATGGACATTTTTTTGTTGGGTTTTTTCCACTCTCTCTTGATTAAATTTAGCAGGTTATCATGGAAGGGAAAAACCCTTCGCTTTTCCCCCTCAAGATTGCTAAACATAGCATCTTGAATTGATTTAGGCTCTTTTGGTGTCTCAAGTCCCATTGTGGACCTTACAAGTTTTAGCAATTTCCCAATGTCCTCTGATAGAAAATATGGACGCCCCTTTTCCTCGTCCGAGGAGTCTAGGTCTGAATCCGAGGCCCCTATCTCCCCTTGCTCTTCCTCAGACTCAATATCAGTAGTTATCTCTGTGGGAGGCAGTGGGGGCGGGGTGAGGCAGGCGTTATATCGGTGCTATGTGTGGCCTGCTCTTTTATTTCCTCTTTCACCGTCGACTTTACTTGATCCCGGATCATAGCTTTAATGCTTTGGAGCAGGGATGGTGACTCTTCGGCCACTGTCTTTTTAATGCACGAGCGACAGAGTCGCTTGTCATACGTTTTATCTAGGGCCTTTTTACATAACGCACATTCTTTGTTCTTTTGTTTGGATGTGGCCTTTCCCTACAGAAAACATACACAGGGCCTTTGTTAACATATTGTGCTGCCTTACAAAGGCACTCACCCGGCCCTCTGGGTACTCCGGCAGCTGGTGGCTTTTCCTCCTGTACTTGCTCTCCAACTTCAGGATCCATTCCGTTCTGCTGCTGGCTATACGTGGAGCCTGTGTGCAGCCTCTCTGGGACCAGTGACATCTGCCGCGACTCCCTTCTTATGGAGGAGCGGTGCGCGCCTCTGGGACTGCTCCCGCCCGGAAGTGCCCAGTACACCGCTCCCCCGGCGTGCGATGTCACTTCCGGTGCGACCCCGGAAGCAGTCGCCACTCAATCGGCGCCAGCGTCGTGGTGGCCACGCCTCCCCCGGCCCTGCCTCCCACTGGAGCGGCCGCCGGGGAGTCACAGGAGGAGGACGCCATTTGCAGCGCCCACAAGCTGAGCTGACAGGCGCGCGCGACCGCGCCCCCTGACGCTCTCTCTCCCCGGACCTCGGCCTCCCGACCGGATCATCAGAGAGGGATACCTCCAAGGTACCGCTCTGCCCCAGGCACCCGCCTGCAAGAAACAGGAAACCAAACTGAGGGGAGAGGTGCCGCCCCCCTTCTTATGTCTCTGCTACAGGTTTCCTGTTTCCTGGGGGCGGGTACCTTCTCTCATCTGCGGTGCTGTCATGGGGAAGGGAAAAGGAAGCTTGTTACAAACAGACCATGGATTCCAGAGGGCACAATTAAAAGATGGAGATGAGGGAGTGCAAGTAATATTAATTAATTATTATGGTTTCGATACGAGGTAGGGTAGGGGTTGGGGGATGGTGGACCAGGGTTGGGGGGAGATGTCCCCTGAAATCAGTTGGAGTAGGAAGATAAAGAGCAAATAGTTGTTAGAATTGTAAGTAGTTTATTTCTGCAATGTGTTTGGGCAAGATGGGATGAGGTTTCTCAGGAAGTTGAGGAGTGCATACACATCAGACTCATACACATCAGCCCCTCTATACTTCCCTCTCCCATGTACAGATCTGTACATGGGAGAGGGAAGTATAGAGGGGCTGGTGTGTATGAGTCGTGATGGAGGGGGGATGGGGTGGTGAATGTGGATGGCAAGGGAACACAGGAGGATAGAAATAAAGCACATGGTTAAAGGGGAAAGCAAAGTGTGAGTTACCTGATTCCTGCCCTGATTAACTGCCATGGATAACTGCCGTTTTCTTGATGCTTTGCTTATGGGATGCTTGCGTGCTGCACCCCACACTGCGTGCTTCCCCTTAGGAACTACTACATATATAGGCCACACTACAGGGTCAGGAGAGAGGGATTGTGGGAGCTGGTTGGGTATAATTTGGCAGCTGGGGCCAGCACACTAGGGGGTGGTTAGATGATCAAAGGCACTAGACCAGGCTGTGTCATATGCTATAGCACCTTCCACCTGATAAGCTCTAGAGAGGCCCCAGTCATGGATCTAAAGCAGTAAGTATTACATACATACACCAAACAGATCAAGGAAGCAAAATGCCATAAAATACAAATTGCTTTATTGAAATACATACAGCAGACATGAACATACTAAAAAGAGATAGATATATCGATGGATATCACAAATACAAGTGTGCTAATCGTGTAAAAGTATACACAAAAAATGATACACCAAAAATGAAATATATTATATTATTATAGGCAGCATATTTATAAATACTTAGTATTTTGGCCATACTACATGTTACGCTTCTTGACTATGCATGTTTGTTTAGCGTTACTGGTATGATAATGGGTCAAAATATATACCTCTTTAAGACTTGGTTTCTTGTCTAAGCTATTATAGCAGTGTCGTGCATTGAATTTGACCATATCCTACATTATCTGCTGAGGGCTTTCCTCCTCATGTAGGGCATACATTTTGGTAATGTCTATCACATTGTCATGTAATATTGGATGCTTTCAGTATTTTTGCCTGTTAGTATCACTATTGCAGTAGACCACAGTCTATCTGCTTATGAATGTACATGTTTTGCATACCCCTTATGACTTATACTGATGCACTTTGTTGTGATTTTTTGATATTTCATTTTGGTGTATCATTTTTTGTGTATACTTTTACACGATTAGCACACTTGTATTTGTGATATCCATCGATATATCTATCTCTTTTTAGTATGTTCATGTCTGCTGTATGTATTTCAATAAAGCAATTTGTATTTTATGGCATTATGCTTCCTTGATCTGTTTGGTGTATACATTAGTTGGGAAGTGCCATGTTTTTTCAGGCCCTAGTTGTGGAAATAAGTATTACATACAGTGCAACAAATGAATTATAGCAAAGCTTTAGCAAGCACATTAAAATATGCAGCAAAATGGTAAAGCAGCAGAAGACAGACAGCAAGCAGAAGTATGGAGTTGTACCATTTGGATATATTGCATCAGAAAATAGAGGCAGCAGAGGTGGGAAGTTGTACCATTCAGGCTGCTTGCTAGCAGTGAATGGAGTAAATACATGCAGGGTGGATCAGTTGATGAACATTTGGATATATTGCTAACATTTCCCATATATTTACTTTACATCAGCACAATTTTGGAACCAAAATTTTTTTTTCTTAAGAAGTTATAAGGGTTAAAAGTTGACCAGCGATTTCTCATTTTTACAATACCATTTTATTTTTAGGGACCACATCACATTTGAAGTCACTTTGAGGGGTCTATATGATAGAAAATACCCAAAAGTGACACCATTCTAGAAACTGCACCCCTCAAGGTACTCAAAACCACATTCAAGAAGTTTATTAACCCTTCAGGTGCTTCACAGGAATTTTTTGAATGTTTAAAAAAAAAAAAAAATGAACAAATTTTTTTCCCAAAAAAATTTAATTCAGGTCCAATTTTTTTTACCAAGGGTAACAGGAGAAATTGGACTGCAAAAGGTATTTTGCAATTTGTCCTGAGTACGCTGATATCTGATATGTGTGGGGGGGACCACTGTTTGGGCACATGGCAGAGCTCGGAAGGGAATGAGCGCCGTTTGACTTTTTCAACGCAAAATTGGCTGGAATTGAGATCGGGCGCCATGTCACATTTGGAGAGCCCCTGATGTGCCTAAACAGTGGAAACCCCCCCATAAGTGACACTATTTTGGAAACTAGACCCCCTAAGGAACTTATCTAGATGTGTGGTGAGCACTTTGAACGCCCAGGGCTTCACAGAAGTTTATAACGCCCAGTCGTGAAAATAAAAAGAAAAAATCATTTTTTCCACAAACATGACCTTTTAGCTCCCAATTTTTTTATTTTCCCAAGGGTAACAGGATAAATTGGACCCCAAGAGATGTTCTCCAATTTGTCCTCAGTACGCCGATACCCCATATGTGGGAGAAAACTACTGTATGGGCACACGTTTGGGCTCAGAACGGAAGTAGTGACATTTTGGAATGCAGACTTTGATGGAATGATCTGCGGGTGACATGTCGCATTTGGAGAGTCCCTGATGTGCCTAAACTGTGGAAACCCCACACAAATGACCCCATTTTGGAAATCAGTTGTTGTCCAATTTGTCCTGAGTACGCTGGTACCCCATATGTGGGGGGGGGGACCACTGTTTGGGCGCATGGCAGAGCTTGGAAGGGAAGGAGCACTGTTTGACTTTTTCAGCACAGAATTGGCTGGAATTGAGATCAGCCGCCATGTTGCATTTGGAGAGCCCCTGATGTGCCCAAACAGTGGAAACCCCCAATTCTAACACCAACCCTAACGCCAACACACCCCTAACCCTAATCTCAGCCATAGCCCTAACCCTAATGGGAAAATGGAAATAAATACATTTTTTTAATTTTATTATTTTTCCCTAACTAAGGGGGTGATAACGGGGGGGTTTGATTTACTATGTATGGCGGTTTTTATGTTTTAGCGTATTTGTCATACGCTAAAAGACGCTTTTTAATGTAAAAATAGTTTTTGCAGCACCACATTTTGAGAGCTATAATTTTTCCATATTTTAGCCCACAGAGTCATGTGAGGTCTTATTTTTGCGGGATGAGTTGACGTTTTTATTGGTACCATTTTCGGGCATGTGACATTTTTTGATCGCTTTTTATTCCGATTTTTGGGACGCAGAATGAACAAAAACCAGCGTTTCATGAATTTCTTTTGGGGGGTGCGTTTACACCGTTCCATGTGCGGAAAAATTGATAAAGCACCTTTATTCTTCGGGTCAGTACGGTTACAGCGATACCTCATTTATGTCGTTTTTTTATGTTTTGGCGCTTCTATGCAATAAAAACAATTTTATATAAAAAATAATTATTTTTGCATCGCTTTATTCTGCGAGCTATAACTTTTAAGTTTTTTCGTTGATGATGCTGTGTGGCGGCTCGTTTTTTTGCCGGACAAGATGATGTTTTCAGCGGTTCCATGTTTATTCATATCTGTTTTTTTTATCGCGCATTATTGCACTTTTTGTTCGGTGGTATGATGATAAAACATTGTTTTTTTGCTTTGTTTTTTTATTTTTTTTTAATGGGTTCACTAAAGGGGTTAACTAGACGAACAGTTTTATAGGGCGGGTCGTTACAGACGTGCTCATACTAAATATGTGTACTTTTATTTTTTTTTTCCAAAAAATGAAATTATCAGGCAATATTTTTTTTTTTAATTTAGCGATTTTTTAAATATATTTTACACTTTTTTTTTTTTAACTTTATTACATTGTCCCAGGGGGGGACATCACTGTCATGTGTCAGATCGCTGATCTAACAGGTTGCACAGCACTCTGACAGATCAGCGATCTGACAGGCGCTGCTGCAGGCTTCATCCATGACTGCACTCTGCAGGCACTGAGGAAGCCACCTCCCTGAAGGCCCCCACGGCCATATCGGATCCGGGGGCCTGCAGGGAGGAGGACCCTCGGAGCGACGCAGCACATCGCGTCGCTCCGGGGGTCTCAGGGAAGCACGGAGGGAGCCCGCTCCCTACACATTTCTCTCCTATGCCCCATGTTTGATCGCAGTGTGCCAGGGGTTAATGTGCCGGGGGTGGTCCGTGACCGCCCCGACACATAGTGCCGGGTGTCAGCTGTGATAATCAGCTGACACCCGGCCGCGATCAGCGGCGCTCCCCCCGTGAGTGCCGCTGATCGTGTTAGATGTACTACTCCGTCCTTGGGACTTAGGTCCCAGGTCACATGGACGGGATAGTACGTCTAATGTAGGAAAGGGGTTAAGGCACATTAGAGATTAATGACAAAATAAAATAACACACATTTTGTACCAAAGTCCCCTGTTCTTTAGCTGCACAAACTGTATTGCGGTACTTAACACAAGATTCATTTCTCATTGAATCCACTATAGGACACAAGCGTGGGTAAAGGGAAGGAGACCTAGGTGGGCCCTGCGCCACAGATAACACGTCCCAGGGTGACCCAAAAAACAAAGCCCCGAAAAAAAGACAGAGAGAAGCATGACAGTACAGATAGTATGTAAGGCAAATACGGTAAAGGTGAGAAATATTGGACAAAGGAAATGAAAAGGTGGCAGACCCCCACAGGACCCACCCTAGCAAGCCATGAGAAGTGGAGAGAGGGGAATATCGGAGATCTTAGACTCATCTGACATCGGAGGGGCGCTGGGTCACAGCTATCTTGGCAGAACACGGATGGTGGAGGCTCCAACACTCCACTTGGCGGAAAGAGGACACATGATGAATTGGCATCCAATGAGGGCACTACTGAAAAGATGGAGGAAACCCACAACACCTAGAAGAAAACAAAGACATTTATTAAAGAAAAATCCTGCCTAAGTTGTACAAAAAGCCACGGCCGCCCCTCCCAATATTCACACCGTGATCTAATGCCCATCAGCAACAATGTACAAACAGAACATGAGGCTATTACTTTACATTCTGATCAGACTATGAAGCCCACTACCACATCACAGTGACAAAACCGGGGGTCCCTAGCCTTAAAGGGAATCTGTCACCCCATTTTTGGCCTATAAGCTGCGGCCACCGCCATCAGGGGCTTATCTACAGCATTCTGTAATGCATTCTGTAATGCTGTAGATAAGCCCCCGATGTAACATGAAAGAGAAGAGAAATGAGTCATATTATACTCACCCTGGGATCCGGTCCAATGGGTGTTGCGGTCCGGCGCCTCCCATCTCCATACGATGCCATCCGCCTTCTTACTTCTGCAGTGGCTCCTGCGCAGGCGCACTGCTCTGCCCTGTTGAGAGCAGAGTAAAGTACTGCAGCACGCAGTCCCATGTGTGCAACATCACCCTCTTCTCCCCAGGCAGACTCCCAGCACGCAGTCCCATGCAAGCAACATCACCCCTTCTCCCCAGGCACACCCTCCCTCCAGCATGCACATGCAGCCCCATGCAAGCAACATCACCCCCTTCTCCCCAGGCAGACCCCCTTCCAGCATGCAGATTTAACCCCATGCAAGCAACATCACCCTCTTCTCCCCAGGCAGACTCCCAGCACGCAGTCCCATGCAAGCAACATCACCCATGTCTGACAGGATATCAGGACTCTTCAGACCTACAGATTCCCATCCCATTTCTGCTACTACATGTGGGGACAAATGACACCGCAAGAAACGACCTGGAAACCATCTGCAGAGACTTTGAAGACTTAGGCAAGAAAGTGAAAGAACTGGGAGCGCAGGTGGTCTTCTCTTCCATCCTCCCAGTGGGTGGCCATGGAACAAGGAGGTGGAATAAGATTCTGCAGGTGAACAACTGGCTACGTCGATGGTGCCGTCAACAACGATTTGGATTTCTGGATCACGGAGTGAACTACTTATACGATGGACTACTTGCTAGAGATGGGGTGCACCTTACGAAGACTGGAAAGCATGTATTTGGAAGTCGCCTTGCTACACTTGTAAGGAGAGCTTTAAAATAGAACAACATGGGAAGGGAAGCAAAAGACCAGAAAATGCCATACACCTGACAAATGCTATTGAGAACTCTGCTATTAGAAGTGGAAAGGAAGAACAAAGAGAAAAGAATCTAATTAATAAAAATATTGGAGAAAGAGAAACCAATCACAAACTAAAATGTTTCTATACTAATGCACAAAGCATGGGCAACAAACAAGGAGAATTGGAACTACTAACACAGGAAAAGAAATATGATGTCATTGGAATCACTGAAACTTGGTGGGACAATACACATGATTGGAATACAAGACTAGAAGGATACAACTTATTTACAAGAAACAGACTTGATAAACGAGGAGGGGGTGTCACATTGTATGTTAGAAACGCGTATATCTGCACAGAGATTGAAGCTTCAGAGACTGGGAGTTCTGTGGAAACTGTTTGGGTAAGAATACAAGGACAGAACAATGGAAAGGACACCATTGTAGGCATTTACTACAGGCCGCCTGTGCAAGCTGAAGATATGGATGATCTCTTTATGCATCAAATGGCCAAGTTCTCCAAAAAATATGACATAGTTGTCATGGGGGATTTCAACTATCCAGACATTTGTTGGGAATCTCTCTCAGGCAAAACTAACATGTCAAGGAAATTCTTATCCTCTCTTGCTGACAACTTTATCTTCCAAAAGGTAAGGGAGAAAACAAGGGGAACTGCTACCTTAGATCTAATCCTTATAAACAGGGAGGAAATGGCTGAGGAGGTAAAAGTGGCTGGGACCCTAGGAGGTAGCGACCATGCTATTTTAGAATTTTGGATAACTAGAGGAGGAAGACCTGTGAAGACTCAGACGTCAAGGTTAGATTTCAGAAAGGCAGATTTTAAGGGATTCAGAAAGAGAATTGGAGGGATCCAATGGCTGGATATCCTTAAAGACAAAAATGTCCAGGAAGGATGGGAAATCTTGAAAAATGAAATTCTCAAAGCACAATTGTTAACAATTCCAAAAAGAGGGAAGAATAGGAAGCATTTAAGGAAGCCAGGATGGATGAACACAGAACTTAAGCACATGCTAAAAAGGAAGACAAAAATGTTTATAAAATGGAAAGAGGGAGGCATATCTAAAGATGAATATAATTCTGTCTGCAGAACCTGCAGGGCACAAATCAGATTAGCTAAAGCTGACAATGAATTGAGGCTTGCAAGAGATGTCAAAAGCAATAATAAATGATTTTGGTGATATGTCAAAAGTAAAAGTAAAGTCAAAGATGTTACAGGATGAAAATGATGAAATGGTAAGACAGGATGTTGAGAAGGCCGAACTTTTAAATTCCTATTTTGCATCTGTTTTCTCTCAGAAAGGAAATGTAACATCAACTGTTCATCACTGTCCTTAGGGGAATAGAAGAATCCAGGATATCTATAAACAGAAAGATAGTGAGGAAACACTTAGCTAACCTAAATGAATTCAAGTCTCCAGGTCCAGATGAATTACACCCCAGAGTACTGAAGGAGATAGCAGAAGAAATTTTTGAACCCCTCTCCATAATCTTTGAAAATTCTTGGAGAACAGGAGAAGTCCCAGAAGACTGGAGAAGAGCAAATGTTGTTCCTATCTTCAAAAAGGGGAAGAAGGTGGACCCAGGCAACTATAGGCCGGTGAGTCTGACTTCTATACCAGGAAAGATCTTTGAACAAATTATTAAACAACATGTATGTCAGTACCTGGATAAGAATGAAGTGATTAAACAGAGTCAGCATGGGTTTGTAACTAATAAGTCATGTCAGACTAACTTAATTTCCTTCTATGACGGAATCACTGATTGGGTGGATCAAGGAAATGCTGTAGATATAGTATATCTTGACTTCAGCAAAGCATTTGACAAAATATCTCATACAATCCTTATTGAAAGTCTTAGTTACTCACCGGTTAACGGTATTTTTCGGAGTCCATGACAGCACCACCTGAGAGAGGGGATCCGCCCTTTAGGAACAGGAAACCTACAGATACAAAAAGGGTGGCACCTCTCCCACGCATCAGTTGGATTACAGAGCACAAGAGGACTTCCAAGGTTAATGCATGATTTATGTACAGTATTCTTTACAATTATAAACTTTTATCACCAGTGAGCATATACAAGAAATATAGACGTGCACACCCAAGTTAAACTAAAGGGAGGGAATATACGGGTGCTGTCATGGACTCCGAAAAATACCGATAACCGGTGAGTAACTAAGACTTTATTCGGTCGTCCATGACAGCACCACCTGAGAGAATTACAGAGAGTAATCACTACTTTAGGGGGGGGCTACAGCCTGCAGAACCCTGATACCGAAGGAGAGGTCTGCAGAAGCACCCAAGTCTAGCCTATAATGACTATAAAAAGTGCTCAGAGAGGACCAAGTGGCCGCCTTACAAATCTGGTCGATGGAGACTTCTGATCTCTCGGCCCACGAGGTCGCCACGGCTCTGGTGGAATGCGCCTTCAATTTCTCCGGAGCCACTCTACCTTTTGAGGTATAAGCTAACGAGATTGCTTCTCTAATCCATCTGACTAGTGTACTTTTGGACACCCTAAGACCTTTCCTAGGGCCCTGGTAGGAGACAAAGAGGGCATTGTCCTTCTTCCAAGGATCGGTAGCTGCTAGATACTCTAAGAGGCATCTCCTAACATCTAAAGTGTGTAGCTTCTCCTCTTTCTCATTAGTTGGCTTAGGGAGGAATGATGGAAGGACTATTTCCTGCGACCTATGAAAGCTGGAGGCTACTTTTGATAAATACGCTGGGTCAGGTCTAAGTATTACCCTATCCTCTTTTACCTGAAGAAAAGGTGGGCGCCTAGACAATGCCTGAATGTTGCTTACCCTACGGGCTGACGTTATGGCTATCAGAAAAGCTATCTTGAGGGACAGGCTCCTAATAGAGGCTGACGAGATGGGTTCAAATGGCACTTCTGTCATAGCTGTGAGGACTAGGTTCAAATCCCATGGCGTGAGTCTATTCTTTACTATTGGTCTGGACCTACTCGCTGCTTTGATAAACCTATTGACCCAGTAATTAGCCGCGATGTTGCAGCTAAAGAGGGCCCCTAAGGCAGATACCTGTACTTTAAGGGTACTGGTGGGGAGACCCAGGTCCAGCCCTTTTTGTAAAAATTCCAAGATCTGGCCTATAGGGACGGAATCATCAGTATTTATATTTGAGCTTTGGAGGAATCTTTTCCAAATTCTGACGTAAATCTTAGTTGTCACCACTTTCCTACTTTTTAGTAGAGTGTCAATTAGGTCTGGGGAGAAACCTTTACTTCTTAGCAGTGACCGCTCAAATTCCACGCCGTGAGATGTAGGCCAGCCACCTGAGGGTGGAAGACCGGGCCCTGGGACAGAAGGTCCGGGATGTCCGGGAGAACCCAAGGAACGTCTATCGACATGATCCTGAGGTTCGAGAACCATGCTCTTCTGGGCCAGAACGGGGCGATGACTATGACTCTTGCCTTGTCCTTCCTGATCTTCCTCAACACCAGAGGAAGTAGAGATAGGGGAGGAAAGGCATAGGCTAGCCTGAAGTCCCATTTTATCAGTAGCGCATCTACTGCCAGAGGAGTCTCCCTGGGATTTAGGGAGCAAAACTGTCTCGTTTTCGAGTTCTCTTTGGTGGCGAATAGATCCACCTCTGGTTGACCCCATCTCTGTACGATCTGAACAAAAATGGAGGTGTTTAAGGCCCACTCTCCTTGTTTTAACAGATTGCGGCTTAGGAAATCTGCCGCGACGTTTTCTTTCCCTCTTATGTGAAGAGCCGTGAGAGATAAAAAATGCCGCTCTGCTAGCTGGAATAACTGTCCTGCCACATTCATCAGAGTTTTGGATCGAGTTCCGCCTTGGTGGTTGATATAGGCCACGGCCACTCGATTGTCCGAGAGAACTCGTACGTGATGGCCCTGTAGATACATAAGGAGCTCTTTAGCTGCGTGTACTACCGCTGTCAATTCTTTCAAATTAGAAGACATTTGTATTTGATCCCGTTCCCATAGGCCCTGGACCAGAATTCCCTCCATATGCGCCCCCCAACCGGAAGGACTTGCATCCGTGGTGACCACGCGGGTAATGTTATACTCCCAAGGGACCCCTTTAGATAAGTTATTTCTTTCTAGCCACCATTCCAGGGACTCTATTGTGTTTCTGGATAAGGTCAGTCGACCTTCTAAGTTACCCCCAAGAATCCTCTGATACCACAAAACTTCGCCCTGTAGAGTTCTCGTATGAACTTGGGCCCACTGGACCGCGGGAATGCAGGACGAGAAGGAACCCAACAGGGACATGGCTTTCCTGAGGGACATGGAGGGGTTGTTGGAAGCGTTCAGGACCCGGCCATGCAGGTGCAGCAGCTTCTCTGGGGGCAGACGGCATTTCTGTTTTTTAGAATCTAGGGTTAGGCCTAAAAATTGTTGAATTTTTAATGGCTGCAAACGGGATTTTTTGATATTAAGTAACCATCCCAACCGCTCTAGAGCCGCCGTTGTTTTCTGTAACTGATCTAAACATTGCTCGGCTGAACTGCCTATTATAAGGAGGTCATCTAGATAGGGAACGACTAGAATATTTAGCTCGCGCAGATGGGCCATCACCTCTGCCATCACTTTGGTGAATACTCGGGGTGCAACTGCCACCCCGAAGGGTAAGGCCGCGTACTGGAAGTGCTGGATTGACCCCTCCAACTGAACCGCCAGTCTGAGGAAAGGTTGGTGAGCTAGACATATGGGTATATGGTAGTACGCGTCTTTCAGATCTAGGACCACCATGAAGCAGTTTTGAAACAGCATTTTTATTGCGGTGTTAATTGTTTCCATTTTAAACGGTCGAACGACCAGACATTTATTGAGGGCTTTGAGATTAAATATAGCCCTAAATGAGTCGTCCGGTTTACGGACCAAGAACAGGGGGGAATAGAAGCCTTTCCCCCTCTCTTCCTCTGGAACTCTCGTCAGGACTTTTTTGTCCAGTAGCTCGAGGACCTCGGTCTCCAGGGCAGCTTGTTCTAGCGGGGAAGATTTGAGCGGAGTTACCTTGAACCGGTCTTGGGGAACGCAGGAGAACTCTAGGTGCAGTCCTGTAGCTATCACCCCCAGTATCCAGCTGCTATTTGAGATTCTGGCCCAGGCCGGGTAGAAGGCAGATAATCTTCCTCCTACCGGAGCCACTAGTCATTGGGGCGGTTTCTTATTATCCCGAGATGGACCTTCTTGGCGCCCCCCTCCTCCGAACATGAAGCCCGTACCTCTGGTTTTCTTGTTGTCCCATCTGTTCTGATCTCTGGCCTGCCTCCTGCGGGAATACCCTTTCCTAGAAAAGGGACGTCTCCAGGATGTATTCGGCAGACTCGGAAATTTCTTTTTCTCATCCCCGGCTTTCTCTAACAGTTCGTCTAGGACGGGGCCGAACAAGTATTCACCCTCACAGGGGATAGAACAGAGACGGGACCTGGCTTGGATATCTCCCGGCCAGCATTTCAACCAGAGGGCTCTTCGGGCCGAATTAGACAAACTTGCAGACCTGGCCGCCATTCTTACAGAGTCTGCCGAGGCATCTGCCAGAAAGGCAGCAGCATTCTGGATAATTGGAAGAGACTTACGGATGGAAGCTCGCGAGGTCCCATCCTTTAGCTGGGAGTCCAATTGATCCAGCCAAACCATCATGGATCTGGCTGCGCACGTGGCTGCTATTGCTGGCCTTAGGGCGCCTGCTGACATCTCCCAAGTGCCCCTTAAAAAGGAATCTGCCTTTTTATCTAGGGGATCTTTAAGGGAGGCCATATCGTCGAATGGTATAGATGATTTTTTGGAGGCCTTAGCTACCGCTGCATCCAGCTTGGGGGCCTTATCCCATCGACTTACTATTGGGTCCTCAAAGGGGTACCTTCGCTTGAAAGCAGGCGGCATAGAACCCCTTTTTTCCGTTTTTTTCCACTCCCTGTCTATCAGGTTCTGGACTTTTTCGTTTAATGGAAAAGTCCTTTGCTTTCTGGGGTCTAGACCCCCGAACATAATGTCCTGAGCAGACAGTTCTGTCTTTTTTTCCTCTACCCCCATGGTTGACCTTATGGTTTTAATTAATTTATCCATACGGTCCAAGGGAAAACAAAACCGGCTGGAATCCTCTTCGGAGGAAGAAGAGGAGGCCGAGGACTCTGAGGAGATATCTTCCCTCCTAGGGCCGACTGAAGATTCTGAGCCTGAAACACTAGCCCGTCTTCTTTTAGAAGAATCTTCTTTTGATAGAGCTTTTATTTCAGTCCTGATTAATTGCCTCAGGTCCGTAGCGAAGCTTGGAGCTTCTTCCGCTACCTGCATAAATAGGGAAGAGTGTAAGAGTCTGATACTCCACTCACGTTCTACCCCTCATCTCCGTCCCTACCGTCTGTCTCACGCAAGACTGACATAATCTCTTAGGGTGACCATCTGGTAAGGGGCAACTACAGAGGGCACATTCCTTGTGCTTCTGTTTCCCTGTGGCCTTCTTTCCCTGAGAATCAAAAAATATAAAGGGACACTGCATCAGGGTACATTCTCGCAGATCTCTTACCCTTGCAGACGAGGATAGGTACCGGATCACGGGGGGCTGCAGGAGGATCCTTTGGCCTAGAGGAACTACTGTGGCTCTGTCCACTTCCCTCCTTCCGCCTCTTAGGCTGGTCACTGGGGTGCTTTGCCACGGGCTGCACCTCCTGTGGGTCCATGGGGGCTTCTGTTGTGTCCATCGCTGGGCCTCCAGAAGCACCTCAGCAGCAATGCCTTCTGTCTTAAGAAGGCTTCCCCTCCGGATCAGCAGGAACTCCGTCCGGTGTTCGGGCCCCCCATTGGACCGCTCTGCGATCCTCCCCCTCCCCTTCAGGCCCGCCAGGCGGCGGGCGCGCATCGGCGCGTGTCCACAACAACCGGAAGTCGACCGGCATCCGACTTCCGGTTTCGGCGCTAGGCCCCGCCGCGTCACAAGGGGCTAGCACTGCGCCGCCGGCTCGGAACCGTCGCTCCCTTTGTGGGACACCGCCGGCGGCGTCCGCCCGAACGGACCGCTCCGGGGAAAGGAGACACAGGGGGACCCCACTTACCTCACCGGTCCCATGGAGAAGGCATCCGCCGGACCCTGTCTCCGCCTGCTCTTACCACTGCCGTGGAAATCCTACCCGGACCCACCGTGGCGCATCCAGGGCTCCCAGCGAGACCGAGGTAGGAGAACCCCCCGCTACCTGAGTCGGTCCGCTGGCCTGGGACTTCAGTTATCCATGACGGACGATCTGTAGGGAGTTCTGTCCTTGTTAGGAACAGGAAACCAACTGATGCGTGGGAGAGGTGCCACCCTTTTTGTATCTGTAGGTTTCCTGTTCCTAAAGGACGGATCCCCTCTCTCAGGTGGTGCTGTCATGGACGACCGAATAAAAAATGACTAAGTATGGAATTGACAAGGCAACTGTTAGGTGGATTCATAACTGGCTTAGTGATCGGACCCAGAGAGTGGTCGTAAATGGCTGCACATCCAGTTGGAAGAATGTCTCAAGTGGGGTACCACAGGGCTCTGTCCTGGGCCCTGTATTGTTCAACATCTTTATCAACGATTTAGATGAAGGAATTGAGGGTAAACTGATTAAATTTGCTGATGACACAAAGCTAGGAGGGATAGCTAATACTAGAGAAGAGAGAGAGAGGATTCAAAAAGATATAAATAAACTGTAGCAGTGGGCAGCAACTAACAGAATGGTTTTTAACAGGGAAAAATGCAAAGTACTACATCTGGGCAATAAAAATGAAAAAAGCATATACAGAATGGGAGGAATAGGCCTAAGCAACAGCACATGTGAAAAAGACTTGGGTATACTAATAGATCACAGACTGAATATGAGTCAACAGTGTGATGCAGCAGCAAAAAAGGCAAATGCAATTCTAGGATGTATTAACAGAAGCATACAGTCTAGATCACGTGAAGTCATTATTTCCCTCTACTCCTCTTTGGTCAGACCTCATCTGGAATATTGTGTCCAGTTTTGGGCACCAAATTTTAAAAAAAGACATCAACAAACTGGAGCAAGTTCAGAAAAGAGCAACCAGAATGGTGACCGGTCTGCAAACCCTGTCTTATGAGGAAAGGTTGCAGGATTTGGGACTTAATAGCTGTCTACAGATATCTAAAGGGCTGTCACATTGTAGAAGGATCAACTTTATTCTCATTTGCACAAGGAAAGACTAGAAGCAATGGGATGAAACTGAATGGGAGGAGACACAGATTAGATATTAGAAAAAACTTTTTGACAGTTAGAGTGATCAATGAGTGGAACAGGCTGCCACGAGAAGTGGTGAGTTCTCCTTCAATGGAAGTCTTCAAACAGAGGCTGGACAGACATCTGTCTAGGATGATTTAGCGAATCCTGCTTTGAGCAGGGGGTTGGACCAGATGGCCCAGGAGGTCCCTTCCAACTCTACGATTCTATGATTCTATGATTCTATGATTCTACCCCTTCTCCCCAGGCACACCCTCCCTCCAGCATGCATATGCAGCCCCATGCAAACAACATCACCCCCTTCTCCCCTTGCAGACCCCCCCAGCATGCACATGCAGCCCCATGCAAGCAACATCACCTCCTTCTCCCCAGGCAGACCCCCCTCCAGCATGCAGATGCAACCCCATGCAGCATCACCCCTTCTCACCAGGCAGACCCCCTTCCACCATGCACATGCAGCCCCATGCAAGCATCATCACCTCCTTCTCCCCAGGCAGACCTCGTTCCAACATGCAGCCCCATGCAAGCAACATCACCCATGCAAGCAACATCACCTCCTTCTCCCCAGGCAGACCCCCCTCCAGCATGCAGATGCAGCCCCATGCAAGCAACATCACCTCCTTCTCCCCAGGCAGACCCCCCTCCAGCATGCAGATGCAGCCCCATGCAAGCAACATCACCTCCTTCTCCCCAGGCAGACCCCCCTCCAGCATGCAGATGCAGCCCCATGCAAGCAACATCACCTCCTTCTCCCCAGGCAGACCTCCTTCCAGCATGCACATGCAGCCCCATGCAGCATCACCTCCTTCTCCCCAGGCAGACTCCCTTCCAGCATGCAGATGCAACCCCATGCAGCATCACCCCCTTCTCACCAGGCAGACCCCTTCCAGCATGCACATGCAGCCACATGCAAGCAACATCACCCCCTTCTCCCCTTGCAGACCCCCCAGCATGCACATGCAGCCCCATGCAAGCAACATCACCTCCTTCTCACCAGGCAGACTCCCTTCCAGCATGCAGATGCAACCCCATGCAGCATCACCCCCTTCTCCCCAGGCAGACTCCCTTCCAGCATGCAGATGCAACCCCATGCAGCATCACCCCCTTCTCACCAGGCAGACCCCTTCCAGCATGCACATGCAGCCACATGCAAGCAACATCACCCCCTTCTCCCCTTGCAGACCCCCCCAGCATGCACATGCAGCCCCATGCAAGCAACATCACCTCCTTCTCCCCAGGCAGACCTCGTTCCAGCATGCAGCCCCATGCAAGCAACATCACCTCCTTCTCCCCAGGCAGACCCCCCAGCATGCACATGCAGCCCCATGCAAGCAACATCACCTCCTTCTCCCCAGGCAGACCCCCCCAGCATGCACATGCAGCCCCATGCAAGCAACATCACCTCCTCCCCAGGGAGACCCCCTCAGCATGCACATGCAGCCCCATGCAGCATCACCCCTTCTCACCAGGCAGACCCCCCCCAGCATGCAGATGCAGCCCCATGCAAGCAACATCGCCTTCTCCCCAGACAGACCCCCCCAACATGCACATGCAGCCCCATGCAAGCAACACCGCCTTCTCCCCAGACAGACCCCCCCAACATGCACATGCAGCCCCATCAGCTCCTTCTCCCCAGACAGACCCCCCTCCAGCATGCACATGCAGCCCCATGCAAGCAACATCGCCTTCTCCCCAGACAGACCCCCCCAACATGCACATGCAGCCCCATGCAAGCAACATCACCTCCTTCTCCCCAGGCAGACCCCCCCAGCATGCACATGCAGCCCCATGCAAGCAACACCACCTCCTTCTCCCCAGACAGACCCCCCCTCCAGCATGCACATGCAGCCCCATGCAAGCAACATCACCCCCTTCTCACCAGGCAGACCCCCCCCAGCATGCACATGCAGCCCCATGCAAGCAACATCACCTCCTTCTCCCCAGGCAGACTCGCAGCTCGTGCAGGAACATCCACTTAGCTGATCTGTGACTTCACATCCCTCCATGACAGCTGCTGCTTCCTCCTGTCTGCTCTGCGGAGGAAGAGGCGCCGCCCCTTCTGATCACATGGGCATGACGTCACCACAGGTCCTTTAGCCTCTAGATATCAGCGCTGTGTAAGGAGGAATCCGCGCCCACTGCTGACATCACAGTCATGTGACCGGCGCGTAGTGACGTCACGAGAACACGCGAGCGCCAGCGTCCCCCTCTGACCGCTAATGTACCACGTGATCTGAATGGGGTATATATACCCCCTGCGTAGCGCGCTAACCGCTATTTCCTCGGGGCAGCACAAGGGAAGGGAGGGAAAGGGGAGCAGCAGGAGTGTAACCGCGTAATGACACCGAAGTGACAGGAAATTGAGGCACGAAATCTAATAGCACTCAATGACCGTGGCCTTTTAGTGAGACGCTGCGCCCATTACACAAGGGAAAGGAGGGAAAGGGGAGCAGCGGGCGTGTAACCGCGTAATGGCGCCGAAGTGACAGGAAATTGAGGCCCGAAATCTAATAGCACTCTATGACCGCGGCCTTTTAGTGAGACGCTGCGCCCATTACACAAGGGAAGGGAGGGAAAGGGGAGCAGCGGGCGTGTAACCGCGTAATGGCGCCGAAGTGACAGGAAATTGAGGCCCGAAATCTAATAGCACTCTATGACCGCGGCCTTTTAGTGAGACGCTGCGCCCATTACACAAGGGAAGGGAGGGAAAGGGGAGCAGCGGGCGTGTAACCGCGTAATGGCGCCGAAGTGACAGGAAATTGAGGCCCGAAATCTAATAGCACTCAATGACCGCGGCCTATTAGTGAGACGCTGCGCCCATTACACAAGGGAAGGGAGGGAAAGGAGCAGCGGGCGTGTAACCGCGTAATGGCGCCTAAGTGACAGGAAATTGAGGCCCGAAATCTAATAGCACTCAATGACCGCGGCCTATTAGTGAGACGCTGCGCCCATTACACAAGGGAAAGGAGGGAAAGGGGAGCAGCGGGCGTGTAACCGCGTAATGGCGCCTAAGTGACAGGAAATTGAGGCCCGAAATCTAATAGAACTCAATGACCGCGGCCTATTAGTGAGACGCTGCGCCCATTACACAAGGGAAAGGAGGGAAAGGGGAGCAGCGGGCGTGTAACCGCGTAATGACACCGAAGTGACAGGAAATTGAGGCACGAAATCTAATAGCACTCAATGACCGTGTCCTTTTAGTTAGACGCTGCTCCCATTGCACAAGGGACGGGATGGAAAGGGGAGCAGCGGGCGTGTAACCGCGTAATGGCGCAGAAGTGACAGAAAATTGAGGCACGAAATCTAATAGCACTCAATGACCGCGGCCTTTTAGTGAGACGCTGCGCCCATTACACAAGGGAAGGGAGGGAAAGGGGAGCAGCGGGCGTGTAACCGCGTAATGGCGCCGAAGTGACAGGAAATTGAGGCACGAAATCTAATAGCACTCAATGACCGTGGCCTATTAGTGAGACGCTGCGTCCATTGCACAAGGGGAGGGAAAGGGGAGCAGCGGGCGTGTAACCGCGTAATGACGACGAGGTGACAGGAAATTGAGGCACGAAATCTAATAGCACTCAATGACCGCTGCCTTTTATTGATACGCTGCTCCCATTGCACAAGGGAAGGGAGGGAAAGGGGAGCAGCGGGCGTGTAACCGCGTAATGGCGCCGAGGTGACAGGAAATTGAGGCATGAAATCTAATAGCACTCAATGACCGCGGCCTTTTAGGGAGACGCTGCGCCCATTGCACAAGGGAAAGGGGAGCAGCGGGCGTGTAACCGCGCAATGACGCCGAAGTGACAGGAAATTGAGGCACGAAATCTAATAGCACTCAATGACCGTGGCCTTTTAGTGAGACGCTGCGCCCATTGCACAAGGGAAGGGAGGGAAAGGGGAGCAGCGGGCGTGTAACCGCGTAATGACGCCGAAGTGACAGGAAATTGAGGCACGAAATCTAATAGCACTCAAGGACCGTGGCCTTTTAGTGAGACGCTGCGCCCATTGCACAAGGGAAGGGAGGGAAAGGGGAGCAGCGGGCATGTAACCGCGCAATGACGCCGAAGTGACAGGAAATTGAGGCACGAAATCTAATAGCACTCAATGACCGCGGCCTTTTAGTGAGACGCTGCGCCCATTGCACAAGGGAAGGGAGGGAAAGGAGAGCAGCGGACGTGTGGCCTCGTAATGACGCCGAAGTGACAGGAACACGAGTCCCCAACTATCGTAGCAATCACTGCATGTGGCCTATTAGTGAGACGCTGCACTCCAGGGCGCCTGGTTTTCGGAGAGGGCCTGGTTTGGTGCCTCAGGCTTTCTCGCCATCTTCCTCTCCTTCTTGGGTAATTAGTGAACTAGCTCCGCACTACTTTGATTTTGTTGCTGTTTTCTCTTGATCTTGGTGTAGAGACAGTAGATGTGACCAGAGGGCAGGGTCGGTGCTTGTGGCTTTTACACACCTTTTTTTTTTTATTGATTTTGCCCCCGATTCAGTCATAAAACGCAATTAGGAAAGAAATTAGGAAGTAATTGATGGAGGACAGCGGGGTCTGAAGCGCAAGTGCACATAAAGGCGAATACTGCTGAGAAGTGGTTATATAAACTTGTGTTAGGATAGGGGTGATCGGGGCCCTGTCTGCCCTTTATGGCCTTTGATACCATTCTTCTTGTGCACTAATAGTTTTTCACCATTTTATGTTCCGGTGCATTTTGCTTATAATTTTGCACTATAAATAGACACCGTAGAAAGGGAATATTAGAGAGAGAGCAGGGACTGGGCCTGAGAGACAAATGCAGATAAAGGAATAATGCTCATCAGGGGCAATATACCGCACGCTAGTATAGACCATATGGAGTGAGCGTTGTATGCACGTACGAATGTCTCTGGTGACTGACTCATTATGAAACCCCGACCCTTGGTACGCATGTGTTGTGCAGCCTTGCCAGGTAGTGCCTTGGCTGATAGTGCAGGTAGGGGGCAGAGTCAGGGTCGAGCTTCAGCACCTAGTGGTGGCTGCCTGTACACCACTGTGCACTTGGTCTGCACTCCACAGTAGCCAGCGTCTATTAGTGGCGTTTGCAGGTGCGACGCCATGCGCCTAGTGGGTCTAGAGAGGCTCTTACCCCGCGTCCTTGGGGCAGAGTCTTGTGACCGTACACTAGCGCTGACTCAGCTGTGCCCTGTGACAGTAAACGGTACGGCATCTGTGTTATGCGGTACTGTGGCTCTGTGAAGAGCAACACAGCCCGTCGCTACTACATACTGGATGGCGTTTAACCCACGTGTGTCCAGTGCGATACCGCCATTTAGTGTCCGCCATTACCGAGCCGCAGTTAACATCTCTGCACGGTGGACCCCGGGCTGTGAGCGCACCTTATTACCATCTTTATATTATTTGGTGCGTTCCACCAACCCTAACATACACATATATCCAGCAAAATCGAACATAGCACTGAAATTCTTCTTCCCCCTCCAACAAAGATGTCAGAATGTACACAGACGTGTGCGGCTAATTCATGATGTTAGAGAGCAATTACAATAATACCCAGTACAAACAGTACTGAGAGCTGTAATAAAGGGAATATAACCCTTTATCAGAAATCCAAGGCGTGTAAAGGTGCAATTAGTCACAGAAATACTCCGTACAAACAAAGCTAGTACTGGACATTAAATGATGGTGGACGTCCAGTGCCGCACAGGCGCTTATCTTTGGAGCGTGACTCAAGGCTTTATGCGCACTAAAGTATGAGGATCTCCATCTCCTGCTTTTTATAACAATGGCTTTATATTTTTTAAGGTGCCTTTTGTTTCTCATTTTTTTGGGATTAGCTCCAGTTTATCTCAGTCTTGTGCCACCATGAGTGAATTTTCTTTGCTCCTTTGTGTGTTCTGCTTTTGATTTTGTCTTAAAAACAGACACCTTAGAAAGGAAATATAAGATGTAAGAGCATGTACGGGACAGGGTCAGAAGCCAAAAAATAAGGGACCTAGAGCACATAAATGTCGCTGTACATAAACGTGTAGCAGGATAAGAGGTGATTGCACTTTCAGAGCAAACCAGTTTTGCGCCATTTTACGTTTAGGTGCGTTTTGCTAATAATTTTGAATTAACACCCGGTGGAAAGGAAATATTGAAAATAGTGCACTGACAGGCAGAAAGGAAAATTAACAAAATGAGGAATAATAATGCTGATAAGTGTCGCTATACATACATCTTGCAAGACAGGACATGGTGTTAAAATACAGCTGCCCCTCCAACAAAGACGTTAGAATGTGCACAGACGTGTGCTGCTAATTCATGGCGTTAAACTAGAAGGCAATCCCAAAAGTACCCAGTGCAAGCAATGTTAGCAATTCTAATAACATGATAGATTCCAGCCCTGTGCGTGCGCTTGTATTTTGGAGAGGGTGTTATTTGATTGCTTGCGCGTACACTAAGGTGTCTGTGTCTCCATCTCCCACTTTTTTTTATTTGGGTTTAAGTACCGAGAATAAACTAATTTCTCATTTTTGTTTTGGTGCATTTTGCTCTTCATTTTTCAGTTTGTCTCAGGCTTGTGCATTATTAATATTTTACTTTTGCACTATGACTTAGTATTTTGTATTTTTTTTGCCCCTTTTATCTTCATTGGTGTATTTTGCTCTTGTTTTTTGGGATTAATATTTTTCCCCTTTGTGTATTCTGATTTTGGCCAAAAAAACACCGTAGAAAGGAAATATATATAAAAAAATACATGTAGATGGACTGGGCCTGAAGCTAAAAAATCAAATGCAGAAAATGTGCAAAACAGTATATGGTGCTGTAATACAGCTGCCCCAATAAAATACTTGTACTTGTGCAGACAGGCGTTGGTTTATCACATGTAGCAATTTAGTTGCAATATACCAACAACTTGTAAATGAGATTAGAAAAGTTCTTGTTGCTTTCTGAGGACGCGTACATGGTACCTCCCAATCTTGTACATGTCTCAGTGGAGGACACCAGTCAGGCTCTGGACAGCAGATGATCCTTTAAAAAAATTCAGCAGTATGTCATATTTTCTCCTAATTTAATCAAAACTGCATCAATTTCACAACCCATCTATCTACATTTCGTGCAGATAATGTATGTTAGACATCGTTATCTTGCCACTGAACAGGGGGAATCTTGAGCCATGTCCTCTGTGGTGTCTCATTCTTTTTCAGCCACAGAGGATCCTGCGCAGCAGAGATGTCAGTCCCAGCATCTTGCTCAGGATAATGCTATGCATTTGGTTGCTGTTGCCACCCCAGGTTCAGCTATAGCATCCAGCATTAGTCAGCGGTGAGCAGACACTCCTGGGACTAAGTCCTGCTTTTCTTCATCTGAACATGCCCGTGAATCGATCGCTCATTGGTGGTCACCTGCTCAGGTCCTCCAGCAGCTCGGATTGGGCCATCAGCAAGGTCCCGGAAGGCTGCGGTTATAAAAGGATCGCACAGCCCTGCGCTAGTATAGACCATGTGGAGTGAGTGTTGCATGCATGTATGAATGTCTCTGGTGAAAGACTCATTATGAAACCCCTACCCTTGGTATGCATGTGTTGTTCAGCCCTGCCAGCTAGTGCCTAGGCTGATAGTACAGGTAGGAGGCAGAGTCAGCGCCAAGTAGTGGCGTTTGCCAGCACAACGCCATGCGCAATCAGTACGTTAGAATCCCTAATAAGGGTGGTTAGTGGCGTTTGCCAGTGCAATGCTGTGTGCACTCAGTGCGCTAAATTTATTAGTCAGGATTCGTCCAGGCATCGCAGGTGCGACGTCGTGCGCTTCGTGGGTCTAGAGAGGCTCTTACCCCACGTCCTTGGGGCTGAGTCTTGAGACCGAACATTAGCGCTGATTCAGCTGTGCCCTGTGACAGTTAACAGGGTACGGTATCTGTGCTCTGCAGTTCCGCGACTCTGAAGTAACAGCTCGTTGCAACTACACACCAGGTGGCGTTAAGCCCACGTGTGTCCAGTGCGATACCGCCATTTTGTGTCCGACATTACCGAGCAGCAGTTAACATCTCTGCACGGTGAACCCCGGGCTTCGAACGCACCTTATCACCATCTTAATATTATTTGGTGTGTTCCGCCAGCCCTAACAATGTAAAACTCACATGTACAAGTACCCTAATGAAGAAATACATTGGGCCATAGCTTAAAATCAATTTTAGTGCTGGCTGTGTCTATATGTAGCTCCTCTTCAATGTCAAGGACTAGTGATGGGCGAGCACTAAAATGCCCGTGGAAGCATTTCTGACTCTTAGTTCACAGCTTTAATCAATTGTTTCATAGTTTCATGCCATTTTTCCCGGTGCACCAAAAAACTTACTAAAACAATACCAAAATGGATTTTGCTGGGAAATATCTTAAGGTACATCCTGTTCAGGTTAATGACTTGTATATAAGGCAAAATAAATAACCCCAGACCAAAATGTTCCTCCCCCACTTGGGCTATGTTCAGACGCAGCGTTTTTGAAGCGTTTTTCCACTTTAACATTGCTTTCATCCAACACATGCATTCACTGGGAAATGTCATTGTAACATTTACCAACCCTAGCTGGCCATGTGGTGTGTGACACATAAGCAGACACATCTTGTTTCATTTATGAAGGAGGGACTCTTAAAGTCACAGAGCCTATTTTTACAGGGACATTAGGTAGCATTAATCTGCTTAAAGGGCCATTATTAAACAGTGGGTCTCCTAAACTGTTGCAGCCAATGCAGTGAGTGGATGGGCTGCCAAGAATTACAACGCACCCCAATATCCCTTTCAAGAGATGTCCAGGAGGGCCTCCATAAAAAATGTTGCATTGAATGCACGGCCTGCCCTGCTGCCAAGTCCTCTGTACCCCACTATGCCTTGGAACCCACATACTGGATGGGCCCAGGAAATTTCACCTCACATTATGAATTTTGTACTCCCGTACTCTTTCTTTATGCATTGACCGCAAGGCCTGCCCTGCTGCCAAGTCATATGCACTCCAATACGCCTTGTAACCCACTTAGTGGAAGGGCCCAGGAAAATCCACCTCACATTAAGCATTTTGTACTCCCGTACTCTTTCTTTATGCATTGACAGGCCTGCCCTGCTGCCAAGTCATATGCACTCCTGTTATGAGTCACCGGAGGAGGAATAAACAAAAAGACAAGCTAAGTCCAGAAAACCGGAGAGGTTTGTAGTTAGCGGATTGCAAACCCCTGATCCTATTCACAACAACTAACAGTAGCCGTAGGGTGTTCCTACGGTGGTCCTAGACACCTTGTTCACAGCCGGAGAACTAAATAAACCTAAAGAAAGAAAGGGGAAATCTAAACTCCCCCAGAGCAGACCCCAAAGCAATAAACAGCCCCCAACATGTATTGACGGTGAAAACAGATGAAAACACAAACACAGACAGAAAGACAGGCTGAGCAAACGATGGGGCTCAACTAACTAGATAGGGCAGGACAGAAAAGCAACTGTCTGCAATCACGCAAAAACCCTGCCAAAAATAATGTCCAACACGTCTGATAGAAAAGGCCCTGAAGTCACTAGACTTCAAAATCACTATATAAGCACTCAGGTATATTCTGAAAACAGAGCAAAGAGATCAACTGATCAGAGACAAAAATGGAATTCAGCCAGTCCCAGCCAGGGCTGGCTGAACACATACACTAAGTAAACCAGAGAAAATCTCATGGAACAATAGCAGAGCAAAAACTTAGCTTTAGTAGACAGGACTAAACTGGAGGCCAGAGCTCAGAGCAGAGAGGATCACCAGCAACTCTGCAGGGCGTCGGCAGCCTTATATCCACTCAGAGATTCCGGATGTCCAATCACACTCCACCTGCTCAGATGACAGGTTTTTCCCATCCAAATCAGTTTCACTACCTCCTTTCACCAGCAGAGGGAGTTCATCGGACCTCAAAGGTGAACGAGAAAATGAGCTCATAACACACTCCAATACGCCTTGGAACCCACATACTGGAAGGGCCTAGGAAAATCCACCTCACATTATGCATTTTGTACTCCCATACTCTTTCTTTATGCATTGACAGACCTGCCGTGCTGCCAAGTCATATGCACTCCAATATGCCTTGGACCCCACATACTGGATGGGCCAAGGAAAATCCACCTCACATTAAGCATTTTGTACTCCCGTACTCTTTCTGTATGCATTGACAGGCCTGACCTGCTGCCCAGTCATATGCACCCCAATCAGCTTGTGAACAGACATACTAGAAGGCCACATGATAACCCACTTCACAGTCTTCAGTTGGTCCTGCCATACAGTTTCCTTATGCCTTGAATGCAAGGGCCGCCTTGACCCAAATGTCCACACACCACAATCCCCCCCTCTTGGACGAAACATGGATGAGGGCCTCCAAAAAAATAAAGGCCCCTTACAAAGGAGCAGGTCTCCTATACTCGTAATGTCCATACACGCAGTGCATGGGCCGAAAAAAATTACCTTATGGGGGGCACTTTTTTTTATAATCTATTATGGGCATCATAGACACCCTTGCAAAAAATTAAACTGCCTGTAGCAGGCCAGAACGCCTTAACCATGGTGATCTAGTGATGTATAATGAGGAGATATAATGAGAAATCAAGCAAATAAAATAATGTTGTGAATCCACCTATGAAAGACACTAAAAAAAGGAAGGGGCGAACACAGGTGCATAAATATGAAGCCAGAATGTGTTCAGCGAGATGTTTGTCCCTAGCAACAGCTCAGAGACAGGGATATAAATAAAAACAGTGACTTTTGCATCATGGAATACGTTGACCCTGGTCTTCTAATGGTTGTGGACGATGAGGATGAGGAGAAGGATAACACTATACAGACCCAATCAGGAAGTGGATAACCATGTGTGATGGTGAAGAGGTGCATGAGAATACACCTCCCCAACCAAACAAAAAATTACTTTGAGTTTTTCTTTCGTTGTTTTCATTTGCTGGTGTACAGAAGTCTGGGCCCATCCAGCCCTTGTTCATTTTGATAAGAGTAAGCCTGTCAGCATTGTCAGTGAGGGCTACTGACCTGGACGAGGTGGAGGAAGAAGAGGAGGAGGAGGATGAGGGGATGATTCTTTTGGGAAGGAGGATGCTTCTCAGGGGGCAAGAGAAAATGTGGGCGTGCCAAGGTCAGGTACAGGGTTTGTGTGTGACTGGAGGGATGTGGATTTGCCAGAAAGTACTCCACCCACCACTGGCAGTGCAGCATTGACACCTGGAACATTGGCCCACATGTGCGATTATGCCTTGCGGATCCTAAAAAGGGACCCCCGCATTGCCAAAATGATGAGGGATGACGACTACTGGTTGGCCAGCATCCTCGATCCACGCTATAAAGGCAAATTACACAACATCATGCCACAGGAGAACCTAGAGCTAATATTGACTAACAAACAAGCAACTCTGGTAAACCGTTTGTTTGAGGCATTCCCAGCACACAGCACCGGAGCTGATTCTCCCACGAGCCGTAGTGGGCACAATGGAAGAGGTGTTCGGGGTGCACACAGCCGAAGTGGCGTTGGAGACGGGTTTAATGACCATGTTGTGGTCTGATTTCTCAAGTACCGCTCACTCGACTGGTAATACAGAATTGATTGCAAGTGACAGGAGACAGCAGTTGTCAACTATGGTTACAAACTACTCCTCCCTCACAGGTCATTTCCCTTTGACTATTGGGCCCCTAAACTGGACACCTGGCCTGAATTGGCACACTATGCCTTACAGGAGCTCGCTTGCTCTGCTGGTAGTGTGCTATCTGAAAGAGTCTTCTGTGCTGCTGGCTCAATCCTGACAGAAAAAAGGACCCGTCTGTCAACCCAAAATGTTGATGATCTAACCTTCATTAAAATGAACCATGCATGGGTTTCAAAGCATTTTGTCCCACCTACCCCTGATGACACATAGGTTGCCAGAAAAATGGCTCGCTTTTGTCCTCCTCTTCCTCGGACATCTCCAATTCCTCCATTTGCAGCTGCTGAAAGTGCAGCCTACTCATCAACATATGCCATTTTTTCAACCTCCCTCACTGGGCTGTCAGGGTCACCACCTAGCACACCCGAGCAAGTGCTGTTGCCCTGAACAGGTGTGTGGGCCCACTCTTGGGCGACGGCACTGGCACATGACCTCTCATAGTACAATAAAGTGTCTCTGACGGTGGGGGGCCCACTCGGCGTTAGACACACCGGCGTACTATGAAGGGCCCTGTGCCAGTGCCGTCGCCCACGAGTTTTTCATTGTACTATACCTATATTTCTGTGCCGTATCGGAGCATCATGAATTGTGGTATGTGTTAAAGGGGCGCACTGACATTCTTTGGCCCAGGGCACACGAAAACCTGGAGCCAGCCCTATCCCTGCACAACTTTAGCCAAATAACCCCCAGTTTTCAATGCGTAACTATTATTCTAAAGTAAATTAAGGTTGACAAGCTTCAGTAATAAGAATTGATGTTGTTGGCATTGAAATGGGCACTGTAGGTGTGTTTACTGTCCTCCACTCCCTGCCGACTTTGCTTCCCCATTCACTTGCAGGGCACTGTAGGTGTGTTTACTGTCCTCCACTCCCTGCCGACTTTGCTTCCCCATTCACTTGCAGGGCACTGTAGGTGTGTTTACTGTCCTCCACTCCCTGCCGACTTTGCTTCCCCATTGACTTGCATTGGGTTTTGTGTTTCAGTCGGACCTCCGACTTTTCCCTATAGTCGGCCGATTTCGTTAGACCCGACTTTTGAGAAAGCTGGGTTTCATGAAACCCGACTCGACCCTAAAATAGGCAAAGTCACTCATCTCTACTTACCACCCATGGATACACTGAAGGTAGAACTGTCGATTGAAAGAAAAATAATTATGACCCATCAGAAAATGAATAGCTTGCATAATAACATTGCATAGATCCATAGTATATTCACTATATTTGATTAAGTGAAATTCTACTGCCTTCATGACTAGGTGCTGAGGTATAGATGTGTATAGAGCAACAACATCACATCCAATCCACTGATAGTTGTCGCTCCACACAATGTGCGACAATTGTTGTAAGACATCCTTAGAGTCTCTAAGAAACCCTAGGACTCGTGTGACAAGTGGCTGCAATAAAGAGTCAACCCACTGACTAAGGTGTTCAGTGACGGATCCAATGCCTGACAAAATAGGGCACATTGGTGAGGGTGACAGTCCCTTGTGCACCTTAGGCAGACCATACATGGTGGGAACAATAGGGTGATTTACCTTTAAATATTCCATCTGAACTTTAGTAAACATACCCAGGGAAAATCCCTCATCAATCAGCTGAAACAATTCATTTTTAAAGTGCATAGTTGGATCAGCAGGCAATTTTTTATATGTAGCTACAGTGCCTTGCGAAAGTATTCGGCTCCCTGGAACTTTTCAACCATTTCCCACAAATCATGCTTCAAACATAAAGATTCCAAATGTACATTTTTGGTGAAGAATCAACAAGTGGGACACAATTGTGAAGTTGAACGAAATTTATTGGTTATTTTAAATTTTTGTGGAAATTCAAAAACTGAAAAGTGGGGCGTGCAATATTATTCGGCCCCTGTAACTTAATACTTTGTTGCGCCACCTTTTGCTGCGATTATAGCTGCAGTCTCTTGGGGTATGTCTCTATCAGTTTTGTACATCGAGAGACTGAAATTCTCGCCCATTCTTCCTTGGCAATCAGCTCGAGCTCAGTGAGGTTTGATGGAGATCATTGGTGAACAGCAGTTTTCAGCTCTTTCCACAGATTCTCGATTGGATTCAGGTCTGGACTGTGACTTGGCCATTCTAACACCTGGATACGTTTATTTGTGAACCATTCCATAGTAGATTTTGCTTTATGTTTGGGATCATTGTCTTGTTGGAAGACAAATCTCCTTCCCAGACTCAGTTCTTTTGCAGACTCCAACAGGTTTTTTTCAAGAATGGTTCTGTATTTGGCTCCATCCATCTTCCCATCAATTTTAACTATCTTCCCTGTCCCTGCTGAAGAAAAGCAGGCCCAAACCATGATGCTGCCACCACCATGTTTGACAGTGGGGATGGTGTGTTCACGGTGATGAGCTGTGTTGCCTTTACGCCAAGCATATCGTTTGGCATTGTTGCCAAAAAGTTTGATTTTGGTCCAGAGCACCTTCTTCCACATATTTGGTGTGTCTCCCAGGTAGCTTGCTGGAAACTTTAAACAACACTTTTTATGGATATCTTTGAAAAATGGCTTTTTTCTTGCCACTTTTCCATAAAGGCCAAATTTGTGCAGTGTACGACTGATTGTTGTCCTATGGACAGACTGTCCCACCTCAGCTGTAGATCTCTGCAGTTCATCCAGAGTGATCATGGGCCTCTTGGCTGCATCTCTGATCAGTCTTCTCCTTGCTTGAGATGAAAGTTTAGAGGGACGGCCGGGTCTTGGTAGATTTGCAGTGGTATGATACGCCTTCCATTTCAATATGATCACTTGCACAGTGCTCCTTGGGATGTTTAAAGTTTTGGAAATCATTTTGTATCCAAATCCGGCTTTAAACTTCTCCACAACAGTATCACGGACCTGCCTGCTGTGTTCCTTAGTCTTCATGATGCTCTCTGTGCTTCAAACAGAACCCTGAGACTATCATAGAGCAGGTGCATTTATACGGAGACTTGATTACACACAGGTGGATTGTATTTATCCTCATTAGTCATTTAGGACAACATTGGATCATTCAGAGATCCACAATCAACTTCTGGAGTGAGTTTGCTGCACTGAAAGTAAAGGGGCTGAATAATATTGCATGTCCCACTTTCCACAAAAAATTAAAATAACCAATAAATTTCGTTCAGCTTCACAATTGTGTCCCACTTGTTGATTCTTCACCAAAAATTTACATTTGGTATCTTTATGTTTGAAGCATGATATGTGGGAAAAGGTTGAAAAGTTCCAGGGGGCCGAATACTTTTGCAAGGCACTGTACATCACTGAGCAGCTCATCAATTTGACCCTTATATACAATTGTATCCATTATTATTATCAAGCCACCCTTATCTTCTTTTTTAATAGTTATATCATGCATATTTTTAATTTCTTCAATAGCTGCCCGCTGTTTGGGATTTAAGTTACCTTTAACCCTTTGAGGTCTAACAGAGGTATCCAATGCTCTCAATTCACGCTCTATGACAGTTTGAAATCTATCCATGCAATCGACTCTTGACTGAATAGGATAAAACATAGGATTTTTTGTGCACAAATGTTTAGCTTGGCCAACTTCTCTTTTAAGGTCCATGAGCAGAGCTGACAATTCAAATTTATTCACCAATATTTAGCCTGAATATCAAAATACTAACACCTCTCTAACCACTGTCATTCATGTGCGCCTCTGCCTGTGTCCTTTGTTAGTTTTCTCTTTTCCTTTTCTGACAAGGGGTGTCTTCCATCCATGGTGAAATAGACCACCTCTAATTCCAACTTGTAGTGCAAACATTTAAAAAAATATTGCCACACACCAATAACGTGGTATCAATTTCCCCAAAATAGAAATAGAGTAATGGGCCTCTGACATCCTTTCCACTACAAGTAACCCATTATTGTCACACACGAATAAAGTGGCATCAATTTCCCCAGAGTAGAACCAGTACAATGGGCTTCTGACAACTATTCCACTACAGGCAACACGCCAGAGGGAGACCCAGCTTGGAGTCTCCACATTTATACAAAATATTCTCACACACCACTAAAATGGCATCAGTTTCCCCATATTAGAAATAGTATAATGCGCCTCTGACACCACTTCCACTACAGGCAACCCACCAGATGGAGACGCTACTTGGAATCTTCACATTTCACAAAATAATTGTCCTACACCACTAATGTGGCATCAATTTCCCCAGAGTAGAAATAGTATAATGACCCTCTGATGCCCCTGCCACTACAGTCAACCCAACAGATAAAGACACAACTTGTTTTTTGAAATGTGGAGATTCCAAGTTGGGTCTCCATCTGGTGGGTTGCCTGTAGTGGAAGGGGTGTCAGAGGCGCATTATACTGTTTCTACTCTGGGAAATATAATGCAACTTTAGTGGTGTGTGACAACAATTTTTTGAAATGTTTGTACTCCAAGTTGTGTCTTTATCTGTTGTTTATCTGTAGTGGCAGGGGCATCAGAGGGTCGTTATACTATTTCTGCTCTGGGGAATTTGATGCCACTTTAGTCGTGTAGGACAATTATTTTGTGAAATGTGGAGATTCCAAATAGCGTCTCCATCTCGTGGGTTACTTGTAGTGGAAGTGGTGTCAGAGGCCCATTGCTCTATTTCTATTTTGGGGAAATTGATACCACTTTATTGGTGTGTGGCAAAAGTTTTTTTTAAATGTTTGCACTACAAGTTGGAATTAGAGATGGTCTATTTCACCATGGATGGAAGACACCCCTTGTCAGAAAAGGAAAAGAGAAAACTAACAAAGGACACAGGCAGAGGTGCTGTAAAATAATGCATATCCTGTAAAATACTCAGGACTAGTTACCAGATAAAAATATAGTGGTTTATTTGGATTCTTCCATCAAAGAAAGGTTATTACAGAAAAACAGGTGAATAAAAATAAGTGAAAGAGAGATTGTCCATTGTTCATAGCAAAGCAACATGTATTCTTCTTCTCTCCGAGATCTCACATGGCAAATGGCGTCTGTCTCTCAGTTCGGCTTCTTCGTAGTAAAGTAACATACCAGCTGTTATGTCATGTCATGGCCCAGAACAGATGACATCTTCGTGTCTGTCTCTCATGATGGTGAGGGAAGAAGAGCGACCTCTACAGTTAGCCATGAATTATATACGTCTCCTAAAGCACGTGGTCTCTACATATATGGAGCTGTCTTTCTACCATGAGCCAAGCTTAAAATAGCCTATGTCGTGTAAGCTAAAGCAATGTACAGAACTGAGTCTTATAAGAAATTAACGGATTATTAATATTTAACAGGTGCACATGAATGACAGTGGTTAGAGAGGTGTTAGTATTTTGATATTCAGGCTAAATATTGGTGAATAAATGTGAATTGTCAGCTCTGCTCATGGACCTTAAGGAAGACGTTTTTCTTCATTTGTATCTGGATCCTCAGTGAAATGTAACAAATGTTTACAGATCTCTGAAGTCAACACTTACTTTCTGACCAGAATGGTTTTCTATATTTGCATAACATGAAGCTCACGGACCCCCCATTTAAAAGCTCCAATGGGGTTCTATACCAGGGACAGGAAATTATTCATTTGAGGAAAGCGTTTGCAAATATCCAATTAGGAGAAGGAGCCACCACTCCTTCTGGGCATGAAATTCCACAAAGGCTTAGAACACGGTGGAGCAGGAGTTCCTATGTAGGGTAATGAAGTAGTTTGGGATTGGTGAGAATTTTACTAGGTGGATCCAAGGCCGGAACAAGGTATTTTAGTGCCGTAGGCAGATGAAGCCGATGGTGCCCCCCCCGATGAACTTTCAGTCCTTAAGTAAAGGAATGGGTCAGAGACTAAAGTGACAGGTCCCCTAACTCCCCTCTCCTTTCCTTAATAATAATAATATTAATAATAATAATAATAATAATAGATTTTATTTCTATAGCGCCGACATATTCCGCAGCACTTTACATTTCAGAGGGGATTTGTACAGACAATAAACATTACAGCATAACAATAATCACATAGATTATCACAAATACCAAGAGGAATGAGGGCCCTGCTCGCAAGCTTACAATCTATGAGGAAAAAGGGAGACACGAAAGGTGGCCCTGATTGTTTGGACCAGCCATAATGTTAAGTGTGTAACAGTACAGACACAGAGGGCTAATGGATGCATAAAGCATGTGGGAACATGATGCGGGGAACCTGGTTATGGTAAAAACTTTTGACTGTGCCACCCAGGGATAGATTAGGTTAATGTGTTGAGGTGGTAGGCCAGTCTGAATAAATGCGTTTTCAGGAAACGCTTAAAATTGTGGGGATTGGGGACTAATCGTATTGACCTGGGAAGTGCATTCTAAAGAATTGGCGCAGCACGTGTAAAGTCTTGGAGATGGGAGTGGGAGGTTCTGATTATTGAGGATGCTAACCTCAGGTCATCAGCAGAACGGAGGGAGCGGGTAGGGTGGTAGACTGAAACGAGGGAGGAGATGTAGGGTGGTGCTGAGCCATGGAGGGCTTTGTGGGTGAGGGTAATAAGTTTATACTGAATTCTGGTTAAGTAGCAAGCTGTTAAGACTACTATCAATAGAATTTCTACCTTTTTCACTCCAAAATACCAGCAAAAGTAAAAAGAGTGATGTGATGTACTTTAGAGAAGTGACTCAACAGGGAGGATTTATTTTTAAAGATAGATATAGAATCATTCATTGTTTAAGGACCATTAAGAGAATACAAATAGCTATATTCATCCCTGACAGCCTATATTTTAAATCTCAGACCCAGTGATGGTCATGGAAACTAATATAGCTTAACTATAATGGGGGCTGTTTGGTTTCAGTTAAGATGTCCAGCATTTGGAAGATATCATAATAGAAGCTAAACAGACCCTATTATAGATATAGGGATACATATGATGATTTTACTCCCATCAGGGTAGTTCTGGTGCCGTATTTCTGTATTGATGGTGCGTCTGCTGACGTATTTATGTATGGATGGTGGTTCTAACAATGTATTTATGTAGTAATGAATGTTCTGGTGACTGATTCATAACCAGAACCATCATCAATATAAAACCAAAATCATCCTCAGTACATAAATTGAACACCAGAGCTATCACTAGTACATACATACGGCACCAGAACCATCATTAGTAAATAACTATGTCACTAGAACTTCCATCAGTATATGAATATGGCACCAGAACCACCATCAGCAGATAAATGGATCACCAGAAAGATCATCAGTCATGACTACATCACCAGAACCACTATCAGTACATTAATGTGTCACCAGAACCACAGCCAGTGAAATAAGTACAACACCAGCACCATTATCTATATAAATACGGCACCAGAACTGTAAGGAAAACACACGAGAGGAGAGATGGGGAATACGGAGCTTACACAGTCACATCCCTCTGGCGCCCCCTTACCCTCAGGTCAGTCAGGGAACTCCACCTAGGATAAGTAGAGGCTGCCCTGTCATGTACTGGTTATCAGGGCACTCTGCAGTGATTGCTGTATATATATCACCAGTCCGGGAATATATATATACAGTATATATAAAAACCTCCGGTCAGTCACTGCCAGCATCCCCCAATAACATCAGAACAGTATGCTGCCACCAGTTCCTCATTAGATATAAGCCCAGTCCGTTTAAAAGCTTATATCGGGTCAGAAACCAAACCCAGGAAGCATATAAGTACTAGCCGAACTCACAGATGTGGGAAATCAGGTTTCAAGATAAAAGAGCAGCCCAAGATTATTTGATATTTTAATTGCCGAAAGGCTCATTAGATAATACAATTATATACAGAGTAATATACAGATATTACAACCAAAAGTACAGATAAAAGTAGGGTACAGGTATGGGGAGTGCAGTCAGCTGTATGCGTCACGTTACCGTTTCTTACCATTTGTGGATAAGGGAAGTTCTGGTATCCACAGGCATCTTGTTAGCTCCTGGTCCGTCTCCACACGTGACGTGACGTGGCTTCCATGGCAGAACTAAGACAAAGGCTAAATGTGTGCAGCTAGCTTTTCAACCCCTAGCTCACCCCTCCAATATTTGCCATTGCCCTTCTGGGTTGGACTGAATTCTGCTCCCTTGAACTCAAGCTAAAATAAATCCCAATATCTAGTCTGGGTCGTAACTTACTAGCGGGAGGTTCAAATCAACGACTGCCATCTCAGCGCGTTCATTGGGTCTGGAAAGATATTGAGAGTCCAAACTTGGGTCGGCTAAGTGGTTCTGGAGAGCCAGTCTCGATGCTCAGTATCTGGGGCAACTAGAAATATATGAGACACTGGTACTCTCATAGTTCATCTCTAGGTGTTGGTGACGCTCTGTCTAGATCTTCCTTTGATATTGGCCACCTTGCGCCAAAGATAGCAGGCGCTTCTAGCTCTTGCCGTCATTAACATGTGGCCTCTAATTCTCTGACAAAATGGCGAAATTCTGTTCTTTTGGGGATTTGTGTACTTATCCCAAGGGTGGGGGGGCCACTTCAGGAGTGGAGGAAGATCTCTGGACAATATATTGGGCCTGAATTAGTACATCCAAAATGGAGTCTCCCTCATCCCTCACTTGGAGCTGTTTGGTTTCAGTTAATATGTCCAGCATTTGGAAGATATCATAGAAACTAAACAGACCCTATTATAGATATAGGGATACATATGATGATTTTACTTCCATCATGTTAGTTCTAGTGCCATATCCCTGTATTGATAGTGCCTCTGGTGATATATTCATGTATGGATGGAGGTTTGTATAATGTAGTGATGAATGTATTGGAGATTGATTCGTAACCAGAATCATCATCAATATGAAACCAAAAGCATCATAAGTAGAGCTGAGCGAAACGGGTCGAAAAAAATTCAAAAGTCGCCGACTTTTGGCAAAGTCGGGTTTCATGAAACGAACCCCGACCTTCGGGTCAGTTCGGCCATGAGGTTGGCGACCCTAGGGCCAAAGTCGGGTTTTGCCAAACTGAAGAAGAAGAAGGCGAAGAAGAAGTAGATGAAGAAGATGAAGTAGAAGTAGTAGAAGATGATGAGAAGATGAAAAAGAAGGAGAAGAAGATGAAGATGATAAAGAAGATGAAGAAGATGAAGAAGATGGAGAAGATGAAGATGGAGAAGAAGATAAAAAAGATGGAGAAGAAGATTGAGAAGTTGCAGAAGAAGATTGAGAAGATGGAGAAGAAAATGGAGAAGATGGAGAAGAAGGAGAAGAAGATGGAGAAAAAGATGGAGAAGATGGAGAAGAAGATGAAGAAGATGATGAAGAAGATGGAGAAGATGGAGAAGAAGATGAAGATGGAGAAGAAGGAGAAGAAGAAGATGACGAAGATGATGAAGAAGATGGAGAAGATGATGAAGAAGATTAAGAAGGAGAAGAAGATGATGGAGAAGATGAAGAAGGAGAAGATGATGGAGAAGATGAAGAAGACTTCATCTTCATCTTCTTATTCATCTTCTCCATTATCATCTTCTTCTTCTTCTTCTTCATCTTCTTCATCGGTTAAAAGTCATGCCAGTTGTGTTTACAGTCCTGCCGACTTTTCTTCTCCATTGACTTGCATTGGGTTTCGTGTTTCACGACTTGTTTCGCCCACTTTTCATGAAAGTCGGCCGATTTTGGTCAACCAGACTTTCTAGTCGGGTTTCATGAAACCTGACTCGACCCTAAAAAGGCAAAAGTCGCTAATCTCTAATCATAAGTACATAAATTGAACACTAGAGCTTTCACTAGTACAAACATACGGCACTAGAACCATCATTAGTAAATAACTATGTCACTACAGCTTCTATCAGTATATGAATATAGCACCAGAACCACTATCAGTACATTAATGCGTCACCAGAACCACAGCCAGTAAATCAATACACCAGCATCATTATATACATAAATATATACAGTATGATGAGTCTTATACGGCCGCCTCTTGTCTACAGGTAACTATTCTCAATGTATCTGGCGTTAGTCATTATCACATCATCATGTGTCACTTATACATAGGACTGCAAGGAAGCCTACGTCCTTATCACATATTCAGCTCTGCTACACCTCTCACTGGACTTTGTCTTATTTTTTGCAGGGAGGAGGCGTTTCTACTCTTACTACAGAGTGCTGGGATAGATGCACAGAACCCGCTGCTGACAATCATTAGTCACTGATGGACACCGGTGAAGACCTGCACCAGAAAACTGGACCCGGTGGATTTCCTGATCTTCATGTGGGACCTCCGGTGTAGATGAGCAGCGGGAATAACACAGCAGTAATAAACAGCGGCAAAGCATTTCTTGTGTGTGGTGATTATATATTGTGTGAGATCTGATATATGTGGGGGATGTGCTGTAATAAAGGAGACCCCTCACCTGCACCGTGTACCCCTGTGCACTCTGTAGTCACTGCTACAATATGGGATCTACAATGTGGCAACTTCAAAAAGAACTTGAAGACCTACCTCTTCCGACAAGCCTACAACTTGCAGTAACCACAGATCCACCAAACCGCTGCACGACTAGCTCTACCTTCGCCAACTGTATTCTCACCCATCCCTTGTAGATTGTGAGCCCACGCAGGCAGGGTCCTCTCTACCCCTGTGGGCTCCCTCATGACTCATTTTGCAGATTTCTTCCTCCAGTATGTCTGGTGATCAGCACTTAGTTACTGGAAGCGTGACCTCAGCACCAGTCCCCTGTGACTTCCTGACCAATGATTTCATGTATCAACCTCTGAACTTCATTAACATTTTCATCCTTTTCCAACAAGATGAAGAAGATGGAGAAGAATATGAAGAAGATGGAGAAGAAGATGGAGAAGAAGATGAAGAAGGAGAAGAAGAAGATGATGAAGAAGATGGAAAAGATGATGAAGAAGAAGATGAAGAAGGAGAAGAAGATGATGGAGAAGATGAAGAAGGAGAAGATGGAGAAGAAGATGGAGAAGGAGAAGAAGAAGAAGAAGATGATGATGGAGAAGATGAAGAAGGAGAAGATGATGGAGAAGATGAAGATGAAGACTTCATTTTCCTCTTCTTCTTATTCATCTTATCCATCTTCTTCTCCATCTTCTTCTTCATCTTCTCCATGTTCTTCTTCTTCATCATCATCATCTTCTCCATCTTCTTCTCCTTCTTCATCATCACCTTCTCCATCTTCTCCATCTTTTTCTTCATCTTCTCCATCTTTTTCTTCATCTTCTCCATCTTTTTCTTCATCTTCATCATCTTCTTCTTCTTCATCTTCTCCATCTTCTTCTTCTTCATCTTCTCCATCTTTTTCATCATCTTCTTCATCTTCTCCATCTTCTTCATCATCTTCTTCATCTTCTCCATCTTCTTCATCATCTTCTTCTTCTTCAAGAAGGGTTAAAAGTCATGCCAGTTGTGTTTACAGTCCTGCCGACTTTTCTTCTCCATTGACTTGCATTGGGTTTCGTGTTTCACGACTTGTTTCGCCCATTTTCATGAAAGTCGGCCGATTTTGGTCAACCAGACTTTTGAGAAAGTCAGGTTTCTTGAAACCCGACTCGACCCTAAAAAGGCAAAAGTCGCTCATCTCTAATCATAAGTACATAAATTGAACACTAGAGCTTTCACTAGAACAAATATACGGCACCAGAACCATCATTAGTAAATAACTATGTCACTACAGCTTCTATCAGTATATGAATATGGCACCAGAACCACTATCAGTACATTAATGCGTCACCAGAACCACAGCCAGTAAATAAATACACCAGCATCATTATATACATAAATATATACAGTATGATGAGTCTTATACGGCCGCCTCTTGTCTACAGGTAACTATTCTCAATGTATCTGGCATTAGTCATTATCACGTCATCATGTGTCACTTATACATAGGACTGCAAGGAAGACTACGGCCTTATCACATATTCAGCTCTGCTACACCTCTCACTGGACTTTGTCTTATTTTTTGCAGGGAGGAGGCGTTTCTACTATTACTACAGAGTGCTGGGATAGATGCACAGAACCCGCTGCTGACAATCATTAGTCGCTGATGGACACTGGTGAAGACCTGCACCAGAAAACTGGACCCGGTGGATTTCCTGATCTTCATGTGGGACCTCCGGTGTAGATGAGCAGCAGGAATAACACAGCAGTAATAAACAGCGGCAAAGCATTTCTTGTGTGTGGTGATTATATATTGTGTGAGATCTGATATATGTGGGGGCTGTGCTGTAATAATGGAGACCCCTCACCGGCACCATGTACCCCTGTGCGCTCTGTAGTCACTGCTACAATATGGGATCTACAATGTTGCAACTTGTGGCTGCAATTTCCATGACAATGCGTCTCCCATTCGCACACCACCTCCTCACCGCCCCCCTATCCATCGGAGTCCCGCAAGGTTCAGTCCCAGGGCCCCTGCTCTTCTCCGTTTACACCTTCGGCCTCGGACAGCTCATAGAATCTCATGGCTTTCAGTATCATCTCTATGCTGATGACACACAGATCAACATCTCTGGACCAGATATCACCTCCCTACTAAACAGAATCCCTCAATGTCTGTCTGCTATTTCATCCATCTTCTCCACTAGATTTCTAAAAGTTAATATGGACAAAACAGAATTAATCATCTTTCGCCCATCTCACGTGACCCCCCCAACAGACCTATCCATTAAAGTAAATGGCTTCCCACTCTCTCCAGTCCCACAAGCTCGCTGCCTTGGGGTTATCGTTGACACTGATCTCTCTTTCAACTCACATATCCAAGCCCTTTCCACTTCCTGCCGACTTCAACTCAAAAATATTTCACGGATCCGTACATTCCTCAACTAAGAATCTGCAAAAACACTAGTCCATACCCTCATCATCTCCCGCCTTGACTACAGCAACCTCCTGCTCTGTGGCCTCCCTTCTAACACTCTCGCACCCCTCCAATCTATTCTTAACTCTGCTGCCCGACTAATCCACCTGTCCCCCCGCTGTTCCCTGGCCTCTCCCCTTTGTCAATCCCTGCACTGGCTCCCCACTACCCAAAGACTCCAGTTCAAAATCCTGACCATGACATACAAAGCCATCCACAACCTGAGTCCTACATACAGCTGCGACCTCGTCTTCCGGTACTTACCTGCACGAAACCTCCGATCCTCACAAGATCTCCTTCTGTACTCCCCTCTTATCTCCTCTTCTCACAATCGCATACAAGATTTCTCCCGCCCATCCCCCGTACTCTGGAACTCTCTACCACAACATATCAGACTCTCGCCTACCATGGAAACCTTCAAAAAGAACTTGAAGACCTACCTCTTCCGACAAGCCTAGAACTTGCAGTAACCACTGATCCACCAAACCGCTGCATGACCAGCTCTACCTTCGTCTACTGTATTCTCACCCATCCCTTGTAGATTGTGAGCCCTCGTGGGCAGGGTCCTATCTCATCCTGTACCAGTCGTGACTTGTATTGTTTAAGATTACTGTACTTGTATGTATTATGTATACCCCTCCTCACTTGTAAAGCGCCATGGAATGAATGGCGCTGTAATAATAAATAATAATAACAACTCTGCAAAGAGCAAGGAAACAATGCTGCCAAAATGCTACGTGAGAACAAGCCCCAGCAATGTTTAAGGGCTAGGAGTGGGTCTCCAGGGCTCTCCTATAGCTCGCTGTGTGGTTTCTGGGGCTCCAGACTTGATTTCCTCCCCCTGTGGGCTCCCTCATGACTCATTTTGCAGATTTCTTCCCCCCAGTATGTCTGGTAATCAGCACTTAGTTGCTGGAAGCGTGACCTCAGCACCAGTCCCCTGTGACTTCCTGACCACTGATTTCATGTATCAACCTCTGACCTTCATTAACATTTTCATCCTTTTCCGACAAGATGAAGAAGATGGAGAAGAATATGAAGAAGATGGAGAATAAGATGAAGAAGATGGAAAAGATGGAGAAGAAGGAGAAGAAGAAGAAGATGAAGAAGATGATGAAGAAGATGCTGAAGAAGATGGAGAAGATGATGATGAAGAACAAGAAGATGAAAAAGGAGAAGAAGAAGAAGGAGAAGATGATGGAGAAGATGAAGAAGAAGGAGAAGACTTCATCTTCTTTATTCATCTTCTCCATCTTCTTCTTCATCATCTTCTTCTCCATCTTCTTCTCCTTCATCATCAGCTTCTCCATCTTCAAATTTTTCTTCATCTTCTCCATCTTCTTCATCATCTCCATCTTCTTCTTCATCTTCTTCTTATTCATCTTCTCGATCTTCTTCTCCTTCTTCTTCATCTTCTTCATCATCTTCTCCATCTTCTTCTCCTTCTCCTTCATCATCATCTTCTCCATCTTTTTCTTCATCTTCTCCATCTTCTTCATCATCTCCATCTTCTTCTTCATCTTCTCCATCTTCTTCTTCATCTTCTCCATCTTCATCTTCTCCATCTTCTCCATCATCTTCTTCATCTTCTCCATCTTCTTCATCATCTTTTTCATCTTCTGCTTCTTCTTCATCTTCTTCTTCTTTAAGAAGGGTTAAAAGTCATGCCAGTTGTGTTTACAGTCCTGCCGACTTTTCTTCTCCATTGACTTGCATTGGGTTTCGTGTTTCACGACTTGATTCGCCCACTTTTCATGAAAGTCGGCCGATTTTGGTCAACCCGACTTTTGAGAAAGTCGGGTTTCATGAAACCTGACTCGACCCTAAAAAGGCAAAAGTCGCTAATCTCTAATCATAAGTACATAAATTGAACACTAGAGCTTTCACTAGTACAAACATACGGCACTAGAACCATCATTAGTAAATAACTATGTCACTACAGCTTCTATCAGTATATGAATATGGCACCAGAACCACTATCAGTACATTAATGCGTCACCAGAACCACAGCCAGTAAATAAATACACCAGCATCATTATATACATAAATATATACAGTATGATATGAGTCTTATACGGCCGCCTCTTGTCTACAGGTAACTATTCTCAATGTATCTGGCGTTAGTCATTATCACGTCATCATGTGTCACTTATACATAGGACTGCAAGGAACCCTATGGCCTTATCACATATTCGTCTCTGCTACACCTCTCACTGGACTTTGTCTTATTTTTTGCAGGGAGGAGGCGTTTCTACTCTTACTACAGAGTGCTGGGATAGATGCACAGAACCCACTGCTGACAATCATTAGTCGCTGATGGACACCGGTGAAGACCTGCACCAGAAAACTGGACCCGGTGGATTTCCTGATCTTCATGTGGGACCTCTGGTGTAGATGAGCAGCGGGAATAACACAGCAGTAATAAACAGCGGCAAAGCATTTCTTGTGTGTGGTGATTATATATTGTGTGAGATCTGATATATGTGGGGGCTGTGCTGTAATAATGGAGACCCCTCAACGGCACCGTATACCCCTGTGCGCTCTGTAGTCACTGCTACAATATGGGATCTACAATGTGGCAACTTGTGGCTGCAATGTCCATTACAATGCATCTCCCATTCGCACACCACCTCCTCACCGCGCCCCCTATCCATCGGAGTCCCGCAAGGTTCAGTCCTAGGCCCCCTGCTCTTCTCCGCTTACACCTTCGGTCTCGGACAGCTCATAGAATCTCATGGCTTTCAGTATCATCTCCATGCTGATGACACACAGATCAACATCTCTGGATCAGATATCACCTCTCTACTAAACAGAATCCCTCAATGTCTGTCTGCTATTTCATCCTTCTTCTCCACTAGATTTCTAAAACTTAATATGGACAAAACAGAATTAATCATCTTTCGCCCATCTCATGTAACCCCCCCAACGGACCTATCCATTAAAGTAAGTGGCTGCCCACTCTCTCCAGTCCCACAAGCTCGCTGCCTTGGAGTTATCCTTGACACTGATCTCTCTTTCAAACCACATATCCAAGCCCTTTCCACTTCCTGCCGACTTCAACTCAAAAATATTTCACGGATCCGTACATTCCTCAACCAAGAATCTGCAAAAACCCTAGTCCATGCCCTCATCATCTCCCGCCTTGACTACTGCAACCTCCTGCTCTGTGGCCTCCCCTCTAACACTCTCGCACCCCTCCAATCTATTGTTAACTCTGCTGCCCGACTAATCCACCTGTCCCCCCGCTATTCCCCGGCCTCTCTCCTTTGTCAATCCCTGCACTGGCTCCCCATTACTCAAAGACTCCAGTTCAAAACCCTAACCATGACATACAAAGCCATCCACAACCTGAGTCATCCGTACATCTGTGACCTCGTCTCCCTGTACTTACCATCACGAACCCTCCGATCCTCACAAGATCTCCTTCTGTACTCCCCTCTTATCTCCTCTTCCCACAATCACATACAAGATTTCTCGCGCCCATCCCCCCTACTCTGGAACTCTCTACCACAACAAATCAGACTCTCGCCTACCATGGAAACCTTCAAAAAGAACTTGAAGACCTACCTCTTCCGACAAGCCTACAACTTGCAGTAACCACAGATCCACCAAACCGCTGCACGACCAGCTCTACCTTCGCCTACTGTATTCTCACCCATACCTTGTAGATTGTGAGCCCTCGCGGGCAGGATCCTCTCTCCCCCTGTGGGCTCCCTCATGACTCATTTTGCAGATTTCTTCCTCCAGTATGTCTGGTAATCAGCACTTAGTTACTGGAAGCCTGACCTCAGCACCAGTCCCCTGTGACTTCCTGACCAATGATTTCATGTATCAACCTCTGACCTTCATTAACATTTTCATCCTTTTCCAACAAGATGAAGAAGATGGAGAAGAAGATGGAGAATAAGATGAAGATGGAGAAGATGATGAAGAATATGATGAAGAAGAAGATGAAGAAGAAGGAGAAGATGATGGAGAAGATGAAGGAGAAGATGATGGAGAAGATGAAGAAGGAGAAGACTTCATCTTCCTCTTCTTATTCATCTTCTCCATCTTCTTCTCCATCTTCTCCATCTTCTTCTCCTTTTTCTTCTTCTTCTTCATCATCATCTTCTCCATCTTCTTTTCCTTCTTCTTCTTCATCGTCTTCTCCATCTTTTTCTTCTTCTTCATCTACTTCTTCATCTTCATCTTCTTCTTCATCTTCTCCATCTTCTTCATCATCTTCTCCATCTTCTTCTCCATCTTTTTCTTCTTCATCATCTCCATCTTCTTCTTCATCTTCTTCATCTTCTCCATCTTCTTCATCTTCTCCATCTTCTTCTTTTTCATCTTCTCCATCTTCTCCATCTTCTTCATCATCTTCTTCATTTTCTCCATATTTTTTTCATCATCTTCATCTTCTTCTTCTCCTTCTTCATTTTCTTCATCATCATCATCATCATCATCATCATCATCTTCTTCTTCTTCTTCTTCTTCAAGAGGGGTAAAAATTAATGCCAGTTGTGTTTACAGTCCTGCCGACTTTTCTTCTCCATTGACTTGCATTGGGTTTCGTGTTTCATGACTTGTTTCGCCCACTTTTCATGAAAGTCGGCCGATTTTGGTCGACCCGACTTTTGAGAAAGTCGGGTTTCATGAAACCCGACTCGACCCTAAAAAGGCAAAAGTCACTCATCTCTAATCATAAGTACATAAAATGAACACTAGAGCTTTCACTAGAACAAACATACGGCACCAGAACCATCATTAGTAAATAACTATGTCACTACAGCTTCTATCAGTATATGAATATGGCACCAGAACCACTATCAGTACATTAATGCGTCACCAGAACCACAGCCAGTAAATAAATACACCAGCATCATTATATACATAAATATACAGTATACAGTATGATGAGTCTTATACGGCCGCCTCTTGTCTACAGGTAACTATTCTCAATGTATCTGGCATTAGTCATTATCACGTCATCATGTGTCACTTATACATAGGACTGCAAGGAAGACTACGGCCTTATCACATATTCAGCTCTGCTACACCTCTCACTGGACTTTGTCTTATTTTTTGCAGGGAGGAGGCGTTTCTACTATTACTACAGAGTGCTGGGATAGATGCACAGAACCCGCTGCTGACAATCATTAGTCGCTGATGGACACTGGTGAAGACCTGCACCAGAAAAATGGACCCGGTGGATTTCCTGATCTTCATGTGGGACCTCCGGTGTAGATGAGCAGCGGGAATAACACAGCAGTAATAAACAGCGGCAAAGCATTTCTTGTGTGTGGTGATTATATATTGTGTGAGATCTGATATATGTGGGGGCTGTGCTGTAATAATGGAGACCCCTCACCGGCACCGTGTACCCCTGTGCGCTCTGTAGTCACTGCTACAATATGGGATCTACAATGTGGCAACTTGTGGCTGCAATATCCATGACAATGCGTCTCCCATTCGCACACCACCTCCTCACCGCCCCCCTATCCATCGGAGTCCCGCAAGGTTCAGTCCTAGGGCCCCTGCTCTTCTCCGTTTACACCTTCGGCCTCGGACAGCTCATAGAATCTCATGGCTTTCAGTATCATCTCTATGCTGATGACACACAGATCAACATCTCTGGACCAGATATCACCTCTCTACTAAACAGAATCCCTCAATGTCTGTCTGCTATTTCATCCATCTTCTCCACTAGATTTCTAAAAGTTAATATGGACAAAACAGAATTAATCATCTTTCGTCCATCTCACGTGACCCCCCCAACAGACCTATCCATTAAAGTAAATGGCTTCCCACTCTCTCCAGTCCCACAAGCTCGCTGCCTTGGGGTTATCCTTGACACTGATCTCTCTTTCAACTCACATATCCAAGCCCTTTCCACTTCCTGCCGACTTCAACTCAAAAATATTTCACGGATCCGTACATTCCTCAACTAAGAATCTGCAAAAACACTAGTCCATACCCTCATCATCTCCCGCCTTGACTACAGCAACCTCCTGCTCTGTGGCCTCCCCTCTAACACTCTCGCACCCCTCCAATCTATTCTTAACTCTGCTGCCCGACTAATCCACCTGTCCCCCCGCTGTTCCCTGGCCTCTCCCCTTTGTCAATCCCTGCACTGGCTCCCCACTACCCAAAGACTCCAGTTCAAAATCCTGACCATGACGTACAAAGCCATCCACAACCTGAGTCCTACATACAGCTGCGACCTCGTCTTCCGGTACTTACCTGCACGAAACCTCCGATCCTCACAAGATCTCCTTCTGTACTCCCCTCTTATCTCCTCTTCCCACAATTGCATACAAGATTTCTCCCGCCCATCCCCCGTACTCTGGAACTCTCTACCACAACATATCAGACTCTCGCCTACCATGGAAACCTTCAAAAAGAACTTGAAGACCTACCTCTTCCGACAAGCCTAGAACTTGCAGTAACCACTGATCCACCAAACCGCTGCATGACCAGCTCTACCTTCGTCTACTGTATTCTCACCCATCCCTTGTAGATTGTGAACCCTCGCGGGCAGGGTCCTATCTCATCCTGTACCAGTCGTGACTTGTATTGTTTAAGATTACTGTACTTGTATGTATTATGTATACCCCTCCTCACTTGTAAAGCGCCATGGAATGAATGGCGCTGTAATAATAAATAATAATAATAACAACTCTGCAAAGAGCAAGGAAACAATGCTGCCAAAATGCTACGTGAGAACAAGCCCCAGCAATGTTTAAGGGCTAGGAGTGGGTCTCCAGGGCTCTCCTATAGCTCGCTGTGTGGTTTCTGGGGCTCCAGACTTGATTTCCTCCCCCTGTGGGCTCCCTCATGACTCATTTTGCAGATTTCTTCCCCCAGTATGTCTGGTAATCAGCACTTAGTTGCTGGAAGCGTGACCTCAGCACCAGTCCCCTGTGACTTCCTGACCACTGATTTCATGTATCAACCTCTGACCTTCATTAACATTTTCATCCTTTTCCGACAAGATGAAGAAGATGGAGAAGAATATGAAGAAGATGGAGAATAAGATGAAGAAGATGGAAAAGATGGAGAAGAAGGAGAAAAAGAAGAAGATGAAGAAGATGATGAAGAAGATGCTGAAGAAGATGGAGAAGATGATGAAGAACAAGAAGATGAAAAAGTAGAAGAAGAAGAAGGAGAAGATGATGGAGAAGATGAAGAAGATGAAGAAGGAGAAGATGATGGAGAAGATGAAGAAGAAGAAGACTTCATCTTCTTTATTCATCTTCTCCATCTTCTTCTTCATCATCATCTTCTCCATCTTCTTCTCCTTCTTCATCATCAGCTTCTCAATCTTCTCCATCTTTTTCTTCATCTTCTCCATCTTCTTCATCATCTCCATCTTCTTCTTCATCTTCTTATTCATCTTCTCCATCTTCTTCTCCATCTTCTTCATCTTCTCGATCTTCTTCTCCTTCTTCTTCATCTTCTTCATCATCTTCTCCATCTTCTTCTCCTTCATCATCATCTTCTCCATCTTTTTCTTCATCTTCTCCATCTTCTTCATCATCTCCATCTTCTTCTTCATCTTCTTCATCTTCTCCATCTTCTTCTTCATCTTCTCCATCTTCATCTTCTTCATCATCTTCTTCATCTTCTCCATCTTCTTCATCATCTTCTTCATCTTCTTCTCCTTCTTCATCTTCTTCTTCTTCTTCTTCTTCAAGAAGGGTTAAAAGTCATGCCAGTTGTGTTTACAGTCCTGCCGACTTTTCTTCTCCATTGACTTGCATTGGGTTTCGTGTTTCACGACTTGTTTCGCCCACTTTTCATGAAAGTCGGCCGATTTTGGTTAACCAGACTTTTGAGAAAGTTGGGTTTCATGAAACCTGACTCGACCTTAAAAAGGCAAAAGTCACTAATCTCTAATCATAAGTACATAAATTGAACACTAGAGCTTTCACTAGTACAAACATACGGCACTAGAACCATCATTAGTAAATAACTATGTCACTACAGCTTCTATCAGTATATGAATATGGCACCAGAACCACTATCAGTACATTAATGCTTCACCAGAACCACAGCCAGTAAATAAATACACCAGCATCATTATATATATAAATATATACAGTATGATGAGTCTTATACGGCCGCCTCTTGTCTACAGGTAACTATTCTCAATGTATCTGGCGTTAGTCATTATCACGTCATCATGTGTCACTTATACATAGGACTGCAAGGAAGCCTACGTCCTTATCACATATTCAGCTCTGCTACACCTCTCACTGGACTTTGTCTTATTTTTTGCAGGGAGGAGGCGTTTCTACTCTTACTACAGAGTGCTGGGATAGATGCACAGAACCCGCTGCTGACAATCATTAGTCGCTGATGGACACCGGTGAAGACCTGCACCAGAAAACTGGACCCGGTGGATTTCCTGATCTTCATGTGGGACCTCTGGTGTAGATGAGCAGCGGGAATAACACAGCAGTAATAAACAGCGGCAAAGCATTTCTTGTGTGTGGTGATTATATATTGTGTGAGATCTGATATATGTGGGGGCTGTGCTGTAATAATGGAGACCCCTCACCTGCACCGTGTACCCCTGTGCACTCTGTAGTCACTGCTACAATATGGGATCTACAATGTGGCAACTTGTGGCTGCAATGTCCATGACAATGCGTCTCCCATTCGCACACCATCTCCTCACCGCGCCCCCTATCCATCGGAGTCCCGCAAGGTTCAGTCCTAGGGCCCCTGCTCTTCTCCGCTTACACCTTCGGCCTCGGACAGCTCATAGAATCTCATGGCTTTCAGTATCATCTCTACGCTGATGACACACAGATCAACATCTCTGGACCAGATATCACCTCCCTACTAAACAGAATCCCTCAATCTCTGTCTGCTATTTCATCCTTCTTCTCCACTAGATTTCTAAAACTTAATATGGACAAAGCAGAATTAATCATCTTTCGCCCATCTCACGTGACCCCCCCAACGGACCTATCCATTAAAGTAAATGGCTGTCCTCTCTCTCCAGTCCCACAAGCTCGCTGCCTTGGGGTTATCCTTGACACTGATCTCTCTTTCAAACCACATATCCAAGCCCTTGCTACTTCCTGCCGACTTCAACTCAAAAATATTTCACGGATCCGTACATTCCTCAACCAAGAATCTGCAAAAACCCCAGTCCATGCCCTCATCATCTCCTGCCTTAACTACTGCAACTTCCTGCTCTGTGGCCTCCCCTCTAACACTCTCGCATCCCTCCAATCTATTCTTAACTCTGCTGTCCCCCCGCTATTCCCCGGCCTCTCCCCTTTGTCAATCCCTGCACTGGCTCCCCATTACCCAAAGACTCCAGTTCAAAACCCTAACCATGACATACAAAGCCATCCACAACCTGAGTCCTCCGTACATCTGTGACCTCGTCTCCCGGTACTTACCTGCACGAAACCTCCAATCCTCACAAGATCTCCTTCTGTACTCCCCTCTTATCTCCTCTTCCCACAATCACATACAAGATTTCTCCCACGCATCCCCCCTACTCTGGAACTCTCTACTACAACATATCAGACTCTCGCCTACCATGGAAACCTTCAAAAAGAACTTGAAGACCGACCTCTTCCGACAAGCCTAGAACTTGCAGTAACAACCGATCCACCAAACCAATGCACGAACAGCTCTACCTTCGCCTACTGTATTCTCACCCATCCCTTGTAGATTGTGAGCCCTCGCGGTCAGGGTCCTCTCTCATCCTGTACCAGTCGTGACTTATATTGTTTAAGATTACTGTACTTGTATGTATTATGTATACCCCTCCTCACTTGGAATAAATGGCGCTGTAATAATAAATAATAATAACAACTCTGCAAAGAGCAAGGAAAAAATGCTGCCAAAATGCTACGCGAAAACAAGCCCCAGCAATGTGTAAGGGCTAGGAGTGGTGTTGTGAGTTCATTTTCCCCTTCTTCACTGAGTTCTGGGGAACTCCCTATTCTGGTAAAGGAAGGTAATGAGCCTGATTATCAGGCACCTGAGTCTAATGAGGATGACTGGCTGAGTGGAGTCACTGACTGGATATAAGGCTGCCGACACCCTCCTGCCCTGCGGGTGATTTCTCTGTGGACTTCTAGGACACCAGTCTGATTCCTGCTTCCCTAAAGCTAAGTTTCTGCTTTGCCTGTTTGCATTTATGTTTGGTGTTTGTTTTCCTTGCTTTTCTGGATTCTGCCATTCCCTGCTGGGATGAGCTGAATCTCCTTTTGCCGGTTGCTCTGTCTTCAGAATATTCCTGAGTACTGACATAGCTTTTTTGAAGCCTAGCGTCTTCAGGGCCTTTTTCACTGTCAGTCTGTTGACTCTTATTTTCATAGGGTATTTCACAGATTGCAGACAGCAGTCTTCCTGTCCTTTCCTATCTAGGTAGTTTTGGGCCCCGTCTTTGCTCAGTCTATCTTTCTGTCTGTGTTAGTGTTTTCATCTTGCTTCACCGTCATTATATGTTGGGGGCTGCCTATTGCTTTGGGGTCTGCTCTGGGGCAGTTTAGATTTCCCCTTTCTTTCTTTAGGCCTATTTAATTCTCTGGCTGTGATCGAGGGGTCTAGGGCATCGTAGGAACCCCCCACGGCTACTGTTAGTTGTTGTGATAGCATCAGGGGTCTGCAATCCGATAGCTGCCAACCTCTCTGGTTTTCTGGACTTAGCTAGCATTTTTGTTTTTGCCTCCTACGGTGACTCAGTCATAACAGAATCACCCGACCTACCGCAGATCCTAGGGTACTCAATAGCAGGAAAGAATTGTGTTTAAAAAAAAAAAAAAGTGTGTGTATATTCTTTCCTCTATATCTCTGAGGCCGTAGGGGGAATTTTTTTTTCTCTCAATGGAGATAAAGCAATTGTCTGATCGTGTGGAGCAGCTCGCTGCGGAAGTGCTGGGAATTTCCGCCTACCTTGCTCGTTTGCATGCTGTTGAACCAAAGATCCCTACACCTGATGTATTTTTTGGGGATCGATCTAAGTTTTTGAGTTTCAAAAATAATTGTAAATTATTTTTTGCCTTGAAGCCTAACTCGTCAGGGAGCTCCGCGCAGCAGGTTAAAATTGTCATCTCTTTGCTGCGTGGCGATCCCCAGGATTGGGCGTTTTCTTTGAAACCAGATGATCCTATTCTGACTAATGTGAACGCATTCTTTCAAGCTTTGGGGTTGTTGTATGACGAACCTAATGCTATTGATCAGGCTGAAAAGACCCTGTTGGCATTAAACCAGGGTCGAGATTCTGCAGAGTTGTACTGTCAAAAGTTCCGAAAGTGGGCGGTCCTTACTACCTGGAATGATAATGACTTGGCTGCTCTCTTTCGGAAGGGTTTGTCAGAAGCCGTAAAAGATACTATGGTGGGATTTCCTGTTCCCTCTGGTCTGGACGATTCTATGTCATTAGCCATTCAGGTTGATCGGCGTTTACGTGAATGCAGGATTGCACGAGAGGTGTTGCCACCGGTTGAACAGACGTCTGAACCTATGCAATGTGATAGAGTTTTGTCTAAGGCGCAAAGTCAGGAGTTCAGAAGGCGTAATAAGCTGTGTTTTTTCTGTGGAGATGCCTCGCATATTATTTCTGTTTGTCCTAAACGAGAGAAACGCTTTGCACACACGTTTTCTGTTGGTGGTGTTCAACCTAAGTTTCTTTTGGCAATTACTCTGATCTGCTCCCTGTCCACATTTTCCGTCAAGGCTTTTGTGGATTCGGGAGCAGCGCTAAACCTAATGGACTTGGATTTTGCTAAACGTTGTGGATTTTGTATGACACCTCTGCAGACGCCTTTCCCTTTGAGGGGGATTGATGCTACTCCTTTGGCTAAAAATAAACCTCAGTTTTGGACCCAGGTGGTCATGCGGGTCGCCCCAGACCATCAAGAAAATTGCAGATTTTTGGTGTTGCATGGTCTGCATGATGCCATTGTTCTGGGGTTTCCCTGGTTGCAAATTCATAATCCAGTTTTGGATTGGAAGTCTGTGTCTGTAGTGAGTTGGGGTTGTCAGTGTGCCTTTAGTGAGGTTCCGGTTTTTTCCACCTCTCCTCAGTCGCATGATGTTCCTGACTATTTGGCGGACTTTTATGATGTATTTAGTGAGAATGCGTCTGCGTCCTTGCCTCCTCATAGGAGTTATGACTGTGCAATTGAACTAAGCCCGGGGTGTAAATTTCCCAAAGGTCAGCTCTTCAATTTATCTGTACCCGAGCACGAGGCTATGCGGTCCTATATTAAGGAGGCGTTGGAGAAGGGTCATATTAGACCATCCTCTTCACCCTTAGGTGCCGGATTTTTTTTTGTGGCCAAAAAGGATGGTTCTTTAAGGCCTTGTATTGATTATCGTGCCCTCAATAAAATTACTATTAAATATCAGTATCCGTTACCCCTGATTTCGGATCTATTCTCTAGAGCTAGATGTGCTTGCTGGTTCACCAAGCTTGACCTCAGGGGGGCGTATAATCTTATCCGCATTAAGCAGGGGGATGAATGGAAGACGGCGTTTAATACTCAGGAGGGACATTTTGAGTACCTGGTGATGCCTTTTGGGCTCACTAATGCCCCTTCTGTCTTCCAGTGCTTCATGAACGATATTTTCCGAGACTTTGTCGATAAATTTTTGATTATCTGGATGATATTTTGATCTTCTCCAAGGATTGGGATTCTCATGTGGAACATATTCGGACTGTGTTCCGGATCTTGAGGGAGAATTCCCTGTATGTCAAAGGATTGAAATGCCTTTTTGGAGTACAGAGGATTTCATTTTTGGGATTTATTTTGTCTCCGTCAACTATTGAAATGGACCCGGCCAAGGTACAGGCCATTTATGATTGGGTTCAGCCCACTTCTTTGAAGGCCCTCCAGAAGTTTTTGGGGTTTGCTAATTTTTATCGGAAATTTATAGCAAAATTTTCTAGTATTGCCAAGCCATTGACTGATCTGACTAAGAAGGGTGCTGATGTGTTGAATTGGTCTCCGGAGGCTGTTGCTTCCTTTCAGGAGCTGAAGCGAAGATTTACCTCCGCCCCGGTTTTGCGGCAACCGGATGTCTCACTCCCGTTCCAGGTAGAGGTGGATGCTTCTGAGATTGGTGCAGGAGCTGTTTTGTCCCAAAAGGATCCTGTAACATCTAAAATGAATCCCTGTGCTTTCTTTTCCCGAAAGTTCTCTCCATCTGAACGTAACTATGATGTGGGGAATCGGGAACTGTTGGCCATGAAATGGGCATTTCAGGAGTGGAGACATTGGTTGGAGGGAGCTAAACATCAAGTTGTGGTCCTCACTGACCACAAGAATTTGATGTACCTAGAGTCGGCTAAACGCTTGAACCCTAGACAGGCTAGGTGGGCCTTGTTTTTTACACGTTTTGATTTTGTGGTTTCTTTTCTTCCTGGAACTAAGAATGTCAAGGCAGACGCCCTCTCTAGGAGTTTCTTTGCTGATTCTCCTGTGGTGACCAAGCCTGCTACCATCTTAGGCGAAGGAGTAGTTCTTTCTGCCATCTCGCCCGATTTGAGACTTGCTCTGCAAGAGTTCCAGGAGGACAAACCTGAGCGTTGTCCCAGTGGAAAATTGTATGTTCCTGACCAGTGGAAGAAGAGAGTGATGTCTGAAGTTCATTGCTCTGCATTGGCTGGTCATCCAGGTATTTTTGGTACTAGAGATCTGGTGAGTTGCTCTTTTTGGTGGCCCACCTTGTCTCATGATGTCAGGAATTTTGTGCAGTCCTGTGGGACGTGCTCCCGGTCTAAATCTTGTTGTCACTCTAGTGGGTTGTTGATGCCTTTGCCGGTCCCCAGGAGGCCATGGACCCATATTTCAATGGATTTCATCTCTGATATGCCAGTCTCTCAAAGAATGACTGTTATTTGGGTGATTTGTGATAGGTTCTCTAAGATGGTTCATCTTGTACCACTCCCTAAGTTGCCATCTTCCTCTGAGTTGGTGCCCCTGTTTTTGCAACAGGTGGTTCGCTTGCACGGGATTCCTGAGAACATTGTATCTGACAGAGGAGTTCAGTTTGTGTCTAGATTTTGGAGGACTTTCTGTTCCAAGCTGGGAATTCAGTTGTCCTTCTCCTCTGCTTTTCACCCTCAGACCAATAGGCAGACAGAGAGAACAAACCAGACCTTGGAGTCGTATTTGAGATGTTTTATTTCCGCTGATCAGGATGATTGGGTTTCATTTTTGCCCTTGGCCGAATTTGCTTTAAATAATAGAGCTAGTTCTGCCACTTTGATGTCACCTTTTTTTTGTAACTTTGGGTTTCATCCTCGATTTTCTTCAGGGCAGGTGGAGCCTTCTGCCTGCCCAGGTGTTGACACTGTGGTGGAGAGAATGCACCAGATCTGGGACCAAGTGGTGGATAAGTTATCGCTCTCCCAGGAAAAGGCCCAGCGGTTTTCCAATCGACATAGGACCATTGGTCCCCAGTTTAAGATTGGTGATATGGTGTGGTTATCTTCAAAAAATATTGCTATGAAGGTGGCTTCTCCTAAGTTTAAGCCTAGATTTATTGGACCTCACAAGATTTTGGAGATTATTAATCCGGTCTCTTTTCGTTTGGCTCTCCCTGTCACATTTAAAATCCATAATGTGTTCCATAAGTCCTTGTTGAAGAGGTTTGTTGAACCAGTTGTTCCTGGGGTGGCACCTCCAGACCCTGTATTGGTTGAAGGTAACATGGAATATGAGGTAGAGAAAATACTGGATTCCCGTCTGGCTAGACGGAGACTCCAGTATTTGGTTAAGTGGAATGGTTATGGTCAGGAGGATAATTCCTGGGTCTCTGCCTCTGATATTCATGCCAAAAGATTGGTGCGTGCCTTTCATCGGGCTCACCCTGATGGCGTGGTTGAGGGTTCGGTGACCCCTCCTCAAGGGGGAGGTACTGTTGTGAGTTCATGGGGGAACTCCCTATTCTGGTAAAGGAAGGTAATGAGCCTGATTATGAGGCACCTGAGTCTAATGAGGATGACTGGCTGAGTGGAGTCACTGACTGGATATAAGGCTGCCGACGCCCTCCTGACCTGCGGGTGATTTCTCTGTGGACTTCTAGGACACCAGTCTGATTCCTGCTTCCCTAAAGCTAAGTTTCTGCTTTGCCTGTTTGCATTTATGTTTGGTGTTTGTTTTCCTTGCTTTTCTGGATTCTGCCATTCCCTGCTGGGATGAGCTGAATCTTCTTTTGCCGGTTGCTCTGTCTTCAGAATATTCCTGAGTACTGACATAGCTTTTTTGAAGCCTAGCGTCTTCAGGGCCTTTTTCACTGTCAGTCTGTTGGCTCTTATTTTCATAGGGTTTTTCACGGATTGCAGACAGCAGCCTTCCTCTCCTTTCCTATCTAGGTAGTTTTGGGCCCCCGTCTTTGCTCAGTCTATCTTTCTGTCTGTGTTAGTGTTTTCATCTTGCTTCACCGTCATTATATGTTGGGGGCTGCCTATTGCTTTGGGGTATGCTCTGGGGCAGTTTAGATTTCCCCTTTCTTTCTTTAGGCCTATCTAATTCTCCGGCTGTGATCGAGGGGTCTAGGGCATCGTAGGAACCCCCCACGGCTACTGTTAGTTGTTGTGATAGGATCAGGGGTCTGCAATCCGATAGCTGCCAACCTCTCTGGTTTTCTGGACTTAGCTAGCATTTTTGTTTTTGCCTCCTACGGTGACTCAATCATAACAGAGTGGGTCTCCAGGGCTCTCCTATAGCTCGCTGTGTGGTTTCTGGGGCTCCAGACTTGATTTCCTCCCACTGTGGGCTCCCTCATGACTCATTTTGCAGATTTCTTCCCCCAGTATGTCTGGTAATCAGCACTTAGTTACTGGAAGCGTGACCTCAGCAACAGTCCCCTGTGACTTCCTGACCAATGATTTCATGTATCAACCTCTGACCTTCATTAACATTTTCATCCTTTTCCGACAAGATGAAGAAGATAGAGAAGATGGAGAAGAATATGAAGAATAAGATGAAGAAGATGGAGAAGATGGAGAAGATGGAGAAGAAGATGGAGAAGATGGAGAAGAAGAAGATGATGAAGAAGATGAAGGAGAAGAAGATTATGGAGAAGATGAAGAAGGAGAAGATGATGGAGAAGATGAAGAAGGAGAAGACTTCATCTTCGTCTTCTTCTTATTCATCTTCTCCATCTTCTTCTTCATCTTCTCCATCTTCTTCTCCTTCTTCTTAATCATCTTCTCCTTCTTCATCATCATCTTCTTCTTCCTTTTCATCTTCTTCATCTTCTCCATCTTCTTCATCATCTTTTTCATCTTTTCCATCTTCTTCATCATCTTCTCCTTCTTCTTCATCTTCTTCTTCTTCAAGAAGGGTTAAAAGTCATGCCAGTTGTGTTTACAGTCGTGCCGACTTTTCTTCTCCATTGACTTGCATTGGGTTTCGTGTTTCACGACTTGTTTCGCCCACTTTCCATGAAAGTTGGCCGATTTTGGTCGACCCGACTTTTGAGAAAGTCGGGTTTCATGAAACCTGACTCGACCCTAAAAGGCAAAAGTCGCTCATCTCTAATGATAAGTACATAAATTGAACACTAGAGCTTTCACTAGTACAAACATACGGCACTAGAACCATCATTAGTAAATAACTGTCACTACAGCTTCTATCAGTATATGAATATGGCACCAGAACCACTATCAGTACATTAATGCGTCACCAGAACCACAGCCAGTAAATAAATACACCAGCATCATTATCTACATAAATATATACAGTATGATATGAGTCTTATACGGCCGCCTCTTGTCTACAGGTAACTATTCTCAATGTATCTGGCGTTAGTCATTATCACGTCATCATGTGTCACTTATACATAGGACTGCAAGGAAACCTATGGCCTTATCACATATTCAGCTCTGCCACACCTCTCACTGGACTTTGTCTTACTTTTTGCAGGGAGGAGGCGTTTCTACTATTACTACAGAGTGCTGGGATAGATGCACAGAACCCGCTGCTGACAATCATTAGTCGCTGATGGACACCGGTGAAGACCTGCACCAGAAAACTGGACCCGGTGGATTTCCTGATCTTCATGTGGGACCTCCGGTGTAGATGAGCAGCGGGAATAACACAGCAGTAATAAACAGCGGCAAAGCATTTCTTGTGTGTGGTGATTATATATTGTGTGAGATCTGATATATGTGGGGGCTGTGCTGTAATAATGGAGACCCCTCACCTGCACCGTATACCCCTGTGCGCTCTGTAGTCACTGCTACAATATGGGATCTACAATGTGGAAACTTGTGGCTGCAATGTCCATGACAATGCGTCTCCCATTCGCACACCACCTCCTCACCGCCCCCCTATCCATCGGAGTCCCGCAAGCTTCAGTCCTAGGGCCCCTGCTCTTCTCTGTTTACAACTTCGGCCTCGGACAGCTCATAGAATCTCAAGGCTTTCAGTATCATCTCTATGCTGATGACACACAGATCAACATCTCTGGACCAGATATCGCCTCCCTACTAAACAGAATCCCTCAATCTCTGTCTGCTATTTCATCGTTCTTCTCCACTAGATTTCTAAAACTTAATATGGACAAAGCAGAATTAATCATCTTTCGCCCATCTCACGTGACCCCCCCAACGGACCTATCCATTAAAGTAAATGGCTGGCCACTCTCTCCAGTCCCACAAGCTCGCTGCCTTGGGGTTATCCTTGACACTGATCTCTCTTTCAAACCACATATCCAAGCCCTTTCCACTTCCTGCCGACTTCAACTCAAAAATATTTCACGGATCCGTACATTCCTCAACCAAGATTCTGCAAAAATCCTAGTCTATGCCGTCATCATCTCCCGCCTTGACTACTGCAACTTCCTGCTCTGTGGCCTCCCCTCTAACACTCTCGCACCCCTCCAATCTATTCTTAACTCTGCTACCCGACTAATCCACCTGTCCCCCCGCTATTCCCCGGCTTCACCCCTTTGTCAATCCCTGCACTGGCTCCACATTACCCAAAGACTCCAGTTCAAAACTCTAACCATGACATACAAAGCCATCCACAACCTGAGTCCTCCGTACATCTGTGACCTCGTCTCCCGGTACTTACCTGCACAAAACCTCCGATCCTCAGAAGATCTCCTTCTGTACTCCCCTCTTATCTCCTCTTCCCACAATCGCATACAAGATTTCTCCCGCGCATCCCCCGTACTCTGGAACTCTCTACCACAACATATCAGACTCTCGCCTACCATGGAAACCTTCAAAAAGAACTTGAAGACCTACCCCTTCCAACAAGCCTACAACTTACAGTAACCACAGATCCACCAAACCGCTGCACGACCAGCTCTACCTTCGCCTACTGTATTCTCACCCATCTCTTGTAGATTGTGAGCCCTCGCGGGCAGGGTCCTCTCTCATCCTGGACCAGTCGTGACTTGTATTGTTGAAGATTACTGTACTTGTATGTATTATGTATACCCCTCCTCACTTGTAAAGCGCCATGGAATAAATGGCTCTGTGATAATAAATAATAATAACAACTCTGCAAAGAGCAAGGAAAAAATGCTGCCAAAATGCTACGTGAGAACAAGCCCCAGCAATGTGTAAGGGCTAGGAGTGGGTCTCCAGGGCTCTCCTATAGCTCGCTGTTTGGTTTCTGGGGCTCCAGACTTGATTTCCTCCCCCTGTGGGCTCCCTCATGACTCATTTTGCAGATTTCTTCCCCCAGTATGTCTGGTAATCAGCACTTAGTTACTGGAAGCGTGACCTCAGCACCAGTCCCCTGTGACTTCCTGACCAATGATTTCATGTATCAACCTCTGACCTTCATTAACATTTTCATCGATTTCCGACAAAATAATGTTTTTGTTTTTTAAACTCACATAGTTTTACTTCATTTTTGTGGCCCCCAAATAAGTAAAGCTGCTCGTCATAAAATTTCTAAAAATAAAAACCCAAACACAAACATTATAAGATAAACATTGTTTCTATTTTGCACTGTTTTCTGGATACAGCCTGCAGTATAAAGTATCATGGACGCATCGCTGTGACATGGCAGACTGACGTTACAGGGCAGCGATTTGACGAGCTGTAATTTATTTGTAATTCCTGTTGATACAAGTATATAATATTCACCGATCCAAACATTTCTGGATATCTGCAGAAAATCAGATGACTTTCATCTCTTTTTGTTCCATTCTTACGTTTCCTGCTGCCATCTTTATTCTGCGGTCAGCGATCCGTCAGGAGATCGCCCGCTCTCTGTTGCTCAATCATTTGCTCATCTTTATACAGACACAGATTAGGGCAGACATGTGAAATAGTCGCTCTACACCCACCAGGGCTGGTGAGGCCGTCACGTGGACACTAGAGATGAGTGACTTTGCCTTTTTTGGGGTCGAGTCGGATTTCATGAAACCCAGCTTTCTCAAAAGTCGGGTCGAACGAAATCGGCCGATTATCGTGAAAAGTCGAAGGCCGACTGAAACACAAAACCCAATGCAAGTCAATGGGGAAGCAAAGTCGGCAGTGAGTGGAGGACAGGAAACACACCTACAGTGCCCTTTTGAATGCCAAAAACATCAATTCTTATTACTTAATCTTGTCAAACTTAATTTACTTCATAATAATAGTTACGCACTGAAAAATGGGGGTTATTTGGCTAAAGTTGTGGGGGGGTAGGGCTGGCTCCAGGTTTTCATGTACCCTGGGCCAAAGAGCCCACAACACACACCACAACACATACCACAACTCATGATGCTCTGATACGGCGGAGAAATAGCGGTATAGTACAATGAAAAATACTTCACTTTTTACATCTCATGACTGATATCCATTTTAAATTCTCCAATAGCTCTAAAAACAGACAGTATATTACTCCATACAGTATTATGGCCACCGCATAGTGCGCTATACAGAGTAATGAGGCCCATATATTTCTCCATTCAGAATCATTGGTCCCATATAATGTTTGAAACAGTATATGATGAGCTCCACATAATGCTACAGTATATGTTGGTCCCCATCGATGAAGCTCCACTGTCTTATGGGCCCAAATAATGCTCCATACATAATGGGCCCCATTTCTAATGCTCCAGTGTATAATGGGCCCTGTAAATGCTGCTCCAGTGTCTGATGTCCACCTTTGGAATGCTCCAGTGTATTGTGGGCCCCATATGTCATTCTCCAGAGTATAGTGCTCCCCAAAAACTGCTGTCCCAACATTGAAAACAATTAAATAAGTCTCCTCGCTAGGGAATTCCTGTACTAGTCTGGACTTCTCGTCGTCCCCATCTTCCATCTCACTGCACTTGGCTGTTTAGGCAGAGGGCGTACAGACGTGATGTCATCAAGCTCTCTGATCAGAATATCACTGTCAGGAAACGCGCAAGACGTCATGGCGGTGGATTAGGGAGAGGTAAGTATATCCACTTTGCAAGTGCTGAGATCCTGAGCAAGCAGGGGGGGCCCACTCGTTGGCGACGGCACTGGCATAGGGCCCCTCATAGTACGGCGGTGTGAGGCGGTGTGTCTGACGGCGGGTGGGCCTGGGCCCTCCCACCGGCAGAGACACTTTTGCGTACTATGAGGGGCTCTGTGCCTGTGCCGTCGCCCATGAGTATACCCCCACCTGCTCAAGGAACCGGCACTTCATCTGCACCTTCTTCTTTGTCACCGTGTAAGGTGGTATAGTATGCGGGAAGGGGAACCCGAGTTTCCTCAGGGTCAGATTCTGGCTGTGTAGAGTGTGAGGGGAATGTAGTGGTTTGGGTCAATGTACCAGCAGAATCATCTAGCAGTGGCTGGGCATCAGTGCACTTGTGGCGCCCCCAGGGGTACGGTCACCACAGTGGCATTACCTTCCTCCTAGGGAGTGTGATGTCATGCTTGGGAGCAACGAAGGATCTCTCTAGCAGTTAAACCAACACACAACACATTTCCCACTCCAGGCCAGCAGGGAGACCTCTGAACCTGACTGCTGAGGAGCTGCTCTCTGTGGTTGGGAGGAGGTATGTTAGGGCAGTCTGTGAAGGGAATGGGAAGTGTGTGGACGTGAGAAGGGTAGCTGGAGGATGAGCAGAGTTAAGGCTCACTCCTAGCTGGAGCGCATGGTCCAGATTCCGGTCTCCGAGCTGGTAGGAACACTGACGTTCCTGCAGCAGAAACCGGAGGAAGTAGCAGCTGTAAATGCTCTGTACCCAAGTTAGGCTCGGAGGCCTCATCAGTGACGTGTGGGAGCCAGAAAGAAATGGCTATGGCTGCCTCCCATACGAGAAAGTTCCAAAAGAGTCAACAGGGGGAACTTCATTGAACTCAGCACTGCGAGTACCTCAGGTAAGCGCTAGAACGGAGGCCACACTACCTATCTGAAGAGAGAGAATTCCAAATTGGCTTCCAGGCTGACCAACTCCTTCTCCATCTGTACTCTGGGTCCTGGACGGCACTTACCAAGTACAGGTAAAGGAACTGCACGACTGTGTCTGTCATCTTTCTCTTGCGCCTGGCGCACGGCTCTGCTACATCCTGCACTGCACACCATCTACCAACTCTTTCATCTGCCCTGCGACTACAGCTCTACCTGTGCAGGGCTTCTACATCTTAGCTGCACCACAACATCTGTCCCAGAGAAGTGACACTTCAGTGCTGGTCAATCTAATCAGAAACCACAGGTGGTGTCACGTATCATTCACCTATAAACGTAATTCACCAATTTGCATGGACGTCCAGGGCCACGGAACGGGTCACCACCACCGTGACACATCCCTGTGAGACACCGGCCCGGTACCGATTAACCCCACTGCCCTGACTGGCCACCCACACTCCATGTCAGATTCATCTTGGACTGGGGAATTCACGATTTGACTTGATAACCCAGGCATGGTATGATAGAAAGAGCTACATGGACTAATGTGAAGTGTGGCCTGCTGCATCATTCACTTTTGGTGGGGGTGAAGGACACAAGGAAAGGGGTTCTTCCTGACCAGGAGCCAGCAATTGATGACTCAGTGCTTGCATTTTTTGAAACTTCAGAAGAAGAGGGCATATTTGCTGGAGTCTGCTTCAGCAATGTAAGCCAAAACCAGTTCCTCATGCTCCGGCTTTAAAAGCGTTAACCTACTCCCAGAAAAGGTAGCCTTCCAGGCGTTCCGGAGCCAGACCATGACGCAGGCTCAACACCTCCTGCCTTAGCTGCTATTGTGCTTTTGCCACTACCAGCAGGTGCACCACCACCATCAGCCCCAGCTGGCCCCCCACGCCCATGTCTGCGGCCTCTTCCACCAAACGTCAAAATTTTGCAGAAAATAGACCCAAAATAACATCAGATATATGGTACTGTATCAGAAATGTTCAGCTCTATTCAGTCAAAGGATAATTGTCAATCTCCCTATATATTCCAACAGTCACACAGAAATGCTCACAGGCTCAGTATGGATTAGACAAGAATATAAAAAGTAGACAAAGTGTACAGTATCATCAGATAGCAGGTATATATAGTATAGTTTAAACATTCTAAATCTCCGTAGAAATTTCAGGAGGCACACACAGACACTCTCAGGCTCAGTATTGGATTACAACACAATCTAAAAAGCCGTAAAACGGTATTGGATCTGAAGAGTACAGCTGTACACAGTGTAGGTGTCATTGTTGTCAATCTCAGTATTTATTTCCACAGTCAGAAAATAACTCTCACTTGGTCAGTTTGGATTAGACCAGAATATAACAAGCAGTAAATGGGCAATGTATCACAAGCGTAGAGCTGTATACAGTGTTGGGGTAATTTTTAAATGTACATTTAAATTGCAGGAATAACCCATAGCCTCTCACACGCTCAGGATGGATCACACCACAATATAACAAGAAGATCCGCAAGAAATAATCACACATGTGGGACAATGTTCCAGGTGTCAATGATACACTTAGAGTGGTGGTTGGAGGAGGACTTCCTGGCAGAAAGGGTACAGTATCACCAGATACCAGGTATACATAGCATAGTTTAAACATTAAAAATGTACGTCTATATATCAGGAGTAGTGTTGACCCACCCCGCTAGTGTTTTGGTTCATCGCACATCGACGAACACCGTCGAACCCCATTGAAAACAATGGCAGGCAAACACAAACACATACAAACACATAGAAAACAATTACAAAACACCTTAAAAGGTGTCCCAAAGCAGACAAAATGCTCAGAAGACAAAAATAACATATGGAAAAGGGCAACTACATTTAGAAAAGAGGTGGAGTAAAAGGAGGAGGTGGAGGAGACACAGATATAGGCTTGTTATGCCCTTATGAAGTCAAGAAAGGCTGTAATAAAAATGTAAAATACAAACAAAAAAAAAATCTGAAGTCGAACACGATCATATACCGTCGGACTTCCCACCAATAAATTATGCCAACTGTCGATCGGGCGGCGTTATTCCCACGAACCTCCAAACAGCGTCCATGAAGGCAAAGTGTTTGGTTTCTGGGGGCAGTATGATTGCAAAGCTGAACCTTAAAGGAATGTCCAATAGGGCACCACCAGGAGTGGAGCCTGCGGCTTAATTGGACTCCACCCGTGAAACCATAACCATGCCACCTAAAGAAAAGATGCACACATTGAAAGCTTTGTCGATTCTGTGTGTGGTGTGGTATGTCCGTTTTTAGTTGTGCTAGAGATTTGCCAGCTTTACTCCGTTAACGAACGAGACTCCGGCATGCCCCCGCTGTACGCGTCAAGCTTACTAGAGGGACACGCGAGGCTCTGTCACGCGAGATCGAGCAATAACAGGTCTATCATGCCCTTACATGTACAGGGCTGCATGCGCTGTACACTGAAAGGACCAGCTTTTGTCGCTTACAGGTGCAGATAACCCGCTGAACACCGTTAGTGATGGGGATCTGGGATTTCAATTCTTCCCCGCGAACGATGATTTCCCATTAAGTGCAGGTCAACCGCAATTCCGGAATTAGGCCTAACCGGCATTCCTGAAAAAATAAAAAAAATAAGTGTCCAAACCACAGGTGCTGTAGGTTGTTTACCAGCTCGGCAGCCGTTCTCAGGCCCAATATGGATTCAACAGGATTGTAGAAAGTTGATAAAGGGTACAGTTTCACCAGATAACAGGTATTTATAGCATAGTTTACACATTAAAAACCTATGTCTATAGATCAGGAGGCAGGCTCAGACGGTCTCAGGGCCAGTATGGATTAGACGTGATTGGACAAAGGTGAGAAAGGGTACCGTATCACCAGATAACATGTATGGATAGCATAGTTTACACATTAAAAACCTATGTCTATATATTTGGAGGCAGGCTCAGACGGTCTCAGGGCCAGTATGGATTAGACGTGATTGGACAAAGGTGAGAAAGGGTACCGTATCACTGGATAACAGGTATGTATAGCATAGTTTACACATTAAAAACCTATGTCTACAGATCAGGAGGCAGGCTCAGATGGTCTCAGGCCCAGTATGGATTAGACGTGATTGGACAAAGGTGAGAAAGGGTATATTATCACTGGATAGCAGGTATATAGAGCATAGTTTAAACATTTAAAATCTCCGTGTTCTCAGTATGGATTAGACAACAATCTAAAAAGTAGAAAAAAGGAAATGTATTTGAAGCGTACACAAGTATACACTTTTGGTGGTATTTTTAAATCTTCATATATATTTCTGTCTCAGTAAGAAAGTCCAGACTCTCCGCAATAGGAAATGAGATGCATACAATTACTGACATAAAGTCTAATGATTGCAGAAATCTAGGAATTACTAATCACGGGAAAAACTTCCGTGACAATTCTCAGAGGCGATGCTGACCCTCAATTAATTTGTGTGTGGAGACAGCGAAAACATTTCTTTGTGAAGAAAGGGTTGCTGTATCGCAGTACCGTTGATCCCATCACCATTACTCATCTTCATCAAATTTTGATCACAGGGAGAGATGTAAACATGGTGCTCACTGCCTATCATGATCTGTCACGTAACTTTGGAGTGCAAAAGACAGAAGCCACAGGCCGTAGGCAATTCTATTGGATTGGCATGAGAGGGCACATTTAAAAATGTGCGCCGGAATGTCACACGTCTGTGAGTAGGAAAACTGTGAAAGCTGATGAGAAACCACCACTGCATCTCATTGTGAGTCGACGTCCATAAGAAATGGAAGCCATTGATCATCTGAAGCTAGAGCCCGGCCAGCGGGACAGGGCATAGCTACGTCTTAACCATCATCTATCAGTTCAACAAATTTGTAGTGGCAGTCCCAGTGAAGGATTTGACAGCCCAGGCTACACAGCGGAGGAGCAGGGAGAGGTAAACATTGCAAATGCTGGGGCCCTGGCTAAGCAAGGGGGGCACACTTGTGGGCGTCGGTACTGGCACTGGGCCCCTCATAGTACAGCGGTGTGTTTGACGGCGGGTGTGCACCCCCACCGTCAGAGACACTTGATTGCACTATGAGGTACCCTGTGCCAGTGCCCGCGCCCAAGAGTCGGCCCACCCACCTGTCCAGGGCAACGGCACTCGCACGGTTGCGTGCGCTAGGTGGTGACCCCGGCCATGGGGGGGAGGCAGCTCAGTTAGGGAGGTTTACAAAATGGCATATGTTGATGTGGGACATTCAGCTGCTGCTAAAGGCGAAATTGGTCAAGTCTGAGGAAGAGGAGGACCAAAGCAAGCCATTTTTCTGGCAACTTATGTGTCATCAGGGGAAGGTGGGACAAAATCCTTGGAAACCCATGCATGGTTCATTTTAATGAAGGTTAGATCAACCACATTTTGGGTCGACAGACGGGTCCTTTTTTCTGTCAGGATTGATCCAGCAGCACTGAAGACTCTTTCCGATAGCACACTTGCAGCTGGGCAAGCGAGCTCCTGTAAGGCATATTGTGCCAATTCAGGCCAGGTGTCCAGTTTAGCGGCCAAATAGTCAAATGGGAATGACCTGTGAGGGAGAACATCGATATGGGACGAGAAGTAGTTTGTAACCATAGTTGACAAGTGCTGTCTCCTGTCACTTTCAATCGATACAGTATTACCAGTCATGTGAGCGGGACTTGAAAAATCAGTCCACAACATGGTCATGAAACCCCTGTCTCCAACGCCACTTCTGATGTGTGCACCACCAACACCTCTTCCAAGTTGCCCCCGGCCCCTACGGCTCGTGTGAGAGCCATCACCGCTGCTGTGTGCTGGGAATGCCTCAACCAACCGGTTTACCAGAGTTGCTTGTTTGTTAGCCAATATTAGGTCAAGGTTCTCCTGTGGCATGATGTTTTGGAATTTGCCTTTATAGCGTGGATCCAGGATGCTGGCCAACCAGTAGCCATCATCGTTCATCATTTTGGCAATGCGGGGGTCCCTTTTTAGGATCTGCAAGGCATAATCTGACATGTGGGCCAATGTTCCCGGTGTCAATGATGCACTGCGAGTGCTAGGTGGAGGAGCACTTTCTGGCAAATCCACATCCCTCCAGTCATGCACAAACCCAGTACCAGACCTTGCCACGCCAACATTTTCTCTTGCCCCACGAGAAGCATCCTCCTCCCCTAAATAATCATCCCCATCATCATAATCCTCCTCCTCTTCCTCTTCTTTCTCCACCTCGTCCAGGAGGGGTCCCGGAGCAGACAATGGCTGACTGTCATCAAGGCTTCACTCTTCCTCATCATCCTCGGCTGCAGACACCTGCTCCTTAATGTGTGTCAAAGTTTGCATGAGCAGACGCATAAGTGGGATGCTCATGCTTATGATGGCGTCGTCTGCGCTTACCAGCCGTGTGCATTCCTCAAAACACTGAAGGACTTTACAGAGGTCTTTCAGCTTCGACCACTGCACACCTGACAACTCCATGTCTGCCCTCAAAGTGCCTGCCCGTGTATCCTCTCACAAATATATTACGGCCTGCCTCTGTTCGCACAGAAGCTCAACCATGTGCAGGGTGGAGTTCAACCTTGTTGCAACGTCGATAATTAGGCGGTGCTTGGGAAGGTGGAGCAATCGCTGCAGCTTCTGCATACGACTGGAGTGTACCGGCGACCAGCGGATGTGCGAGGACAGTCTTCGAACCTTATGGAGCAGGCCTGTTAACTCTGGATAATTATTGAGGAAGCATTGCACCACCAGGTTCAAGGTGTGAGCCAAGCAAGGTATATGTCTGAGTTTTGAAAGGGCTATGGCTGCCACAATATTCCGGCCGTTATCACTAACTACCTTGCCTGCCTCAAGATGTAGACTGCCCAGCCATGACTCAGTTTGTCGCTGAAAGTAGTCGGCCAGTACCTCCTTGGTGTGTCTGTCGCCCAAACACATCATCTTCAACACAGCCTGCTGACGCTTTCCACTAGCTGATCGATAGTGGGACACCTCGTGTGCAACACTGGCAGCTGCGGATGGAGTGCTCATGCGACTGCGCTCTGTGGACAAGCTTTCGCTTCTGGAGGAGGAGGAGGGTCGAACGCCTACAGCCAACTGTTTCCTATACCGTGGGCTAGGCAGCACTGTCCCACCACCGCTGTCCCCTGTGGACCCTGCATCCACCACATTAACCCAGTGCGCAGTGATGGACACAAAACGGCCCTGGCAATGCCTACTGGACCATGCATCAGTTGTGAGGTGCACCTTTCCACTCACTGATTGCTTGAGTGCATGGACAATGCGGTCTTTCACATGAAGGTGGAGGGCTGGGATGGCTTTGCGAGAAACGTGGCGACTGGGTAGGTCATAGCGTGGTACTGCGTAGGCCATGAGGTCGCGGAAAGCTGCGCTTTCAACCAACCGGTAGGGCATCATCTCTAACGAGATTAGTTTGGCAAACCCAGTGTACGCGGATGAGAGGATGAGTACTTTCTTGTCCTACTCAGTCTCTGGTAGGGTGAGCTGGACTTGAGAGCTGCATATGGTGGAACTAGCGGTGGACATGGCGGACTGAGAGAGGGTTGATGATGGTGATGGAGCTGGTGTTCTTTCTGATGGCCTAGATTCAGCCTTTCATTGCAATAATATTTTGATTCCCTGACTGCTTTGGCCATGCGACGACACCTCAACATTTGCTGCTGGTGGTGTGCTAACTGGTGGGCTTACAGTGGGGGAAACAATGTAGCATTGCTGACTACCTTCTTTGGGAGCAGTTGCACATGTGGTACGTGAGTTTTGGTAGTCCGTCCACGCTTGCAAGTGCATGGTGGTTAAATGTCTAAGCATGCAACTGGTATTCAAATTTCTCAGATTTTTCCCTCGGCTAAAGGTCTTTGCGCACTTCTTACAGATAATCTTTGCCTGATCATTAGGATTTTGTTCAAAAAAGTGCCACACTGCACTCTTCCTACTATGGAAGACATTTTGAGGCCTTGCACGCTGTGCTATTTTGACCATCTGGCCAAGCTGTCCTGCAACTCTTTTGTTTTTTGGATCCCGTTTTTGGACTGCTCCAGGCCTGCCAGATAACAGCTGCTGCGATGTCGATGCCTGCTGCGGATGCTCCTCCTCTTCTGAGCTATTGGCAGTGGCACCCTCTTCCCCCAATGGATGCCAATCTGGGTCAACAACTGGGTCATCCATCACCTCCTCTTCAATGTCCTGTGCACCTTCCTCTGTGTCACAGTGTATGGTGGTATAGTATGCGGGAAGGGGCACCTGAGTTTCATCAGGGTCAGATTCTGGCTCAGTACACTGCAAGGACAATGTAGTGCTCTGAGTGAATGTACCAGCAGAAAAATCTAGCAGTGGCTGTGCATCAGTGCACTCCATGTCAGATTCATCTTGGCCTGGGTAATTCACAATTTGACTTGATAACCCAGGCATGGTATGAGAAAAGAGCTCCATGGAGTAATCTGTAGTGTGGACTGCCGCATCCTTCACTTTTGGTAGGGGTGAAGGACACAAGGAAAGGTGTTGTTCCTGACCAGGAGCCTCCACTGACGACGCAGTGCTTTTATTTTTTGAAACTTCAGAAGAGGAGGTGATAGAGCTGGAGGCTGTGTCAGCAATGTAAGCCAAAACTTGTTCCTGAAGCTCCGGCTTTAAAAGCGGTTAACCTACTCCCAGAAAAGGGAGCCTACGAGGCCTTGTGGAGCCAGACAATGATGCAGGCTCACCACCTCCTGCCTTAGGTGCTATTGTGCTTTTGCCACTACCAGCAGAAGCACCACCACCAACACCACAATCAAGACCAGCTGGCAACCCCCGCCCTCTTCCACGGCCTCTTCCACGATACTTCCTCATTTTTTTGAAAAAGTACCCAAAATAACAACAGCTATATGGTACTGTAAAACAAGGTAGAGGGTGTATAGAGTATTGGTGAGAATTTGAAGCTCACTGTAGATTGGAGGAGGCTGAACTATTGTCTCAAGCCCAGGAGAGATTACACCGCAATGTAACAGGCTGAAATTGGATGCTGTATGACAAGCTGGATGGTGTATAGAGTATTGGTGAGAATTTGAATCTCACTGTAGATTGGAGGAGGCTGAACTCTTGTCTCAGGCCCAGGAGAGATTACAGCGCAATGTAACATGCTGAAATTGGATGCTGTATGACAAGGTGGACGGTGTATAGAGTATTGGTGAGAATTTGAAGCTCACTGTAGATTGGAGGACGCTGAACTATTGTCTCAGGCCGAGGAGAGATTACAGCGCAATGTAACATGCTGAAATTGGATGCTGTATGACACGGTGGACGGTGTATAGAGTATTGGTGAGAATTTGAAGCTCACTGTAGATTGGAGGTTGCTGAACTATTGTCTCAAGGACCAGGAGAGATTACACCGCAATGTAACAGGCAGAAATTGCCTAGTGTATGACAAACTACAAGGTGTATATAGAATTGGGCAGAATTGGATTCTCCCTAGAGTGTAGGTCTGTAAGAACGGACAAACTTCTCAGTTTTTTCTTACAGTCACACCCAGATAGCTTCAATTTGGCCGTGATACCAGCCGGTACACGGTACTGTGTGAGGAGCGTACACCGCTGTACGGTGTGTGTATGTAAAATTGTCAAGCTCCGTGTTTTTGTATACGGACCGACATGCTGTCTCTGTCTAGTTTTGAATGTAGTCAAACAGCAGATATATGAAACTGTTTGAAAAACGGACAAAACTCTAAGGTGTAGGTCTGTAAGAATGGACAAACTCCTCGGCTTTTTCTTACAGAGTCACACCCAGATAGCTTCAATTTGGCCGTGATAACAGCCTGTACACGGTACTGTGTGAGGATCGTACACGTACACCGCTGTACAGTGTGTGTATGTAAAATTGTCAAGCTCCGTGTTTTTGTATACGGACTGACACACGCTGTCTCTCTCTAGTTTTGAATGTAATCAAACAGCAGATATATGAAACTGTTTGAAAAACGGACAAAACTCTAAGGTGTAGGTCTGTAAGAATGGACAAACTCCTCGGCTTTTTCTTACAGAGTCACACCCAGATAGCTTCAATTTGGCCGTGATAACAGCCGGTACACGGTACTGTGTGAGGACCGTACACGTACACCGCTGTACAGTGTGTGTATGTAAAATTGTCAAGCTCCGTGTTTTTGTATACGGACTGACACACGCTGTCTCTCTCTAGTTTTGAATGTAATCAAACAGCAGATATATGAAACTGTTTGAAAAACGGACAAAACTCTAAGGTGTAGGTGTGTAAGAACGGACAAACTCCTCAGCTTTTTCTTACAGAGTCACACACAGATAGCTTCAATTTGGCCGTGATAACAGCCAGTACACGGTACTGTGTGAGGAGCGAACACCGCTGTACGGTGTGTGAAAAAATGAACCCTCAGTAACTTACCAGGACAAAACAATAACATTTGGATTGCTTTGAAAAAAGCAGTTTGAACACCAGTGTGCACACAGCAATGCAGCTAGCCTTAAAAGGCAGCCTAATCACCACCAGCGCTGCTGCACAAAAGCAAAAATCATCACCTTTCACTGCACACTAACTACAGTGAAAAGCGCTATCAGCAGAAGCAGTTTTTTTTTTCTTTTGGCCTTCCTAACGCTCTCCCTACAGAATCAGCAGCAGCTCTCCCTATTCTAAGATCAGCATAAGTAAGATGGCGTTCGGCGTGCACGCCCTTTTACACCCCCTGTGATGCCACGCAAAGCAAGCCAATCACTTGCATGCCCTTCTCAAAGATGGTGGTGACCGCTGCCTATGTCATCACGCTGCCCGCTGCCTATGTCATCACGCTGCCCACAGTGTCCGTTCTTCCTGATTGGCTGAAAAAGGGCGCTAAAGCATCTTTTGAAACGCGACTTTGGTGCGATGGTCGCCGACCTCGTTGCCGACCTCATGCTAAGGTCGGGTTTCGTTTCATGAAACCCGACTTTGGCGAAAGTCGGCGACTTTTGAATTTGTTCGACCCATTTCGCTCAACTCTTCTGATCTGTCATGTTGGGGGTTGTAGTATTCTATTTATGAATATTATTATTATTTATTTTTAGAGCAGCACTGATTCCATGGTGCTGTATGGTTAACAAACCAATAGTGACAGACTGGTACAAACGGAACAGGATCCTGCTCTCTGAGGCTTACACACTACAAGATAATGGGGAAGGAAACAGCAGGTTGGGGGTTGTGGCAGAAATGGTGGTGGTGAGGTAGCGGCCCTACTGCTGGGTTTTTGCCTTCCTATGGCCCCCTCCATGTCTTCTGGTATCTGCTCCATGCTTTGGACACTGTGCTGACAAACACAGCTTCCCTTCTTCCCACAGCTCCCATTGATGTGCCATCCTAGATGAGCTGCATTACCTGAGCAACTTGTGTGGGTTGTAGACACCGCCTCATGCTACTGTACAGTACCTCTAGGGGCGAGAGCAAATACAAAATGCAAAAGTGACCAAAACAGCCAAAAAGGAAGAGAACAGAGAAATGGTCTGTGGGTTGTCTTGCTATTTGTCTATCATTTCTACCTGTTGTCTGTTCCATTTGCAGAACAGCAGGAGAAATTCAAAATGTGACTGACTTGGAGTTAAACAACACAATGCAAGTGTTGCCTTTATTTTTTAAGCAGTGTAGGATTAGTAGGGGGAATGGGAGACAATGAAGGGATTTGCAGAGGGGAGAAGCAAAGAAGTATCGAGTAGAGAGTTGGATTAGTCAGGCAGCAGAGTTAAGGATGGAATTGCGAGGTGTCAGAGTGTTAGCAGGGAGGTCACAGAGGAGGATGCTGCAGCCTCTGGAGATGATTCAGGGTTGAGGAAAGGATGCATTCTGGAAATATTTTTGAGTTGGAGGCGGCAGGAGGTGGCGAGAGGGTTACTCTGAGGCAGTGGACTTGTGTTATAGATGAAAGCATGATGTAATTTATTATGATAGATTAGGTAGGGGATTAGGTGAGATGCAGGAAAGATGATAAGTTCTGTTTTGTCCACAATGAGACTTAGGTAGTGAGAGAAGAAGGAGGATATGGCTGATGGATGCTCTGGCTGATGGATGCTCTGGGATTCTGGACAGCAGAGAGGTGATGTCTGGGCCGGAGAAGTAGCTCTGAGTGTCATCAGTGTAAAGATGGTACTGGAAGCAGGGTCGGACACCTGCTGGCATACTGGCCAGCATCTGCCTATGGCCCCCATTGCTCAAGGGGCCCCCCAGCCAGTGACGTGTCGCTAGTAGAAGCAGACCCAGCTGCTATGGGGCCCCTGAGTAAGGGGGTCCCTCCTGGTGCCAGCAGAGTAGCAGCTGGAGACAAGAGCCTGTCCCCGCTGCTAAAGATAAATTAATATTCACGTTTCTCCAAACCCCCATGGGCGTGGAGAGGAGTGAATACCATTTCACTTTTATAGCGGGCAGTGTTAGCCGCAGGCTGAGGCTATCACTGCCCGCAGGAGCGGACATACCGCATGTGATATACCCCGGAGGTGGACCACTGCAGAGCGGCTAACCTTGAGGACAATGGCTGGGCAGGGAGTGATCCCTTCAGCTAGGCAGCAGAGTGGAGCTGCAGGGATCCGATGCCATCCTGCTTCCTGCCTGACACTTCCTGTCTGACACAGCGCAGCTGAATGACGTCATCATTCAGAGCAGCTGTTTAAGAGAGAAAGCTGCTGGGATGTGCTGCGGCTGCAGGGAATGTGTGGAGAGGTGAGTGGTGCTGTGTGCATGTCTATCTGGCTGCGTGCAGTGCGGTGCTTTGTGTCTGTGTGTGTGAGAGTGGTGTGCTGCTGTGTGTGTGGTGCTGTGTGTGTGAGAGAGTTGCTGAACGTGTGTATTGGAGATTGGCAATGATGTGGGTGATGGAAAGAGCAGTAATGGGGTGGTGGGGGAGAAGGCAATGTTGGTGATGGAAAGGATGATAGGGTCGTTGGGGAGGAAGCAATAATGGAGGTGGTAGAATGGGCAATGATGGGGTGATGGGAAGAAGTCAATGATGGTTGTGGTGGAAAGGACAACAATGGTGGTGGGGGGGAGCCAATGATGAGGTGTTGGAATGGGAAATGATTGGAGTGGTGAGGGAGATAGCAATGATGGTTGTGGTGGAAAGGACAATGGTGGTGGGGAAGGAGGCAATGATGGAGATGGTAGAATGAGCAATGATGGAGGTAGTGGAAAAGGCAATGATAGGGGGGAGGGTGAGAAAGCAACGATGGAGGTGGTGATGAGGACAATGATGGGGTGGAAGGGGAGAACAATTATGGAGGTGGAGGGGGACTGCATTATACCCTATGAGGAGGGCTGCATTATACCCTATGAGGGGGCTGTGTTAAACTTTATGAGGGGGCTACATTATATTTTGTGGGGGGCTGCATTATATTCTGTATGGGGGCTGCATTATTCTCTCAGTGGGCTACATATTATATGAAGTAGGCTGCATTATGCCATATGAGAGGGCTACAGTATATTCTATGGGGGGCAACCTTATGAGGGGGTTGAATTATACTCTGAGGGGGCTACATTACACTCTGTGAAGTGGCTGTATTATACCCTATGAGGGTGCTACATTATATTCCATGGGGGCTACATTATACATTATGAGGGGTTTTCATTATATTTTGTGGGATGCTGCATTATACCCCATGAGGGGGGCTGCATTATATTCTATGAGGGGGGGCTGCATTATTTTCAATGAGGGAGGCAACATTACATTCTATGAAGAGACTACCCCAACCCCTGCTATATAATTAAGACATGATATTAGCGCGTTTTAGCACACAATTGGTGGTCAGGTATTTATTTCTATGTAGATACATAGTGGGCCCCAAAAATGCTTTTCTCTGGTGGGCCAAAGGTGCTCCAGTCCAACGCTGACTGAAAGCCATGGAAGTTTTTAAGTGGTCCCAGGCCAAAGGTATAGATGAGGAAGAGTAGGGGGCTCATGACATAACCTGGAAAGGACAACCATAAAGGAAGCATGGGATGGGGTAGTAGTGTGGAAGTAGGAGACGTTAAATGTGAGATATGAGGAGATCCAGAAGAAGGCAATGTCTTTGATGCCAAGGGAAGAGAGGATCTGCAGTAGCAGGGAGTGGTCGACTGTGTCGAAGGCAGAGGAGGGGTCTAAAAAAGCATAAATTGTTTGCTAGCTTTGGCAGTTAGTTAGTAATTTGGGTCAGGGCAGTTTAAGTGGGGCAGAAGCCGGATTGTGGGTTGTCAAATAGTGAGTTAAATGAAAGGTGGGAGGAAAGTTCAGCATGGAAACTGTCATGGGTTTACCACAACAGAGAGAAGCCAGAAGACCACAGTGTCTGATTTCTCCTACTCCTCAACTGATTAGAAGCACTTCACCTTCATATGAAATGGTGTAAATTTATTTTAGCAGTGCAAAGGTTAATCTGCTCAGCTGAGAGCTCCTGAAAACTTTCCTGCATTAAGGCTCTCAACTGTGCACTACTAGCCACTCCCATCTCCTATATAATCTGGGTCTGGCTAGCACACATTGTCAGGGATAGCTTATGCTGTATGGCTGGTGGTTGCTGGTGGTTATTACTGAAGAAGGCATTTGGTGGATTTATCTGTTACTGTTGCTCGGTTTTGAGTGTGTGATAATTCCCTTTCTTCTACTTTGACTTAATCCCATCAACCACTCCCCGTTGCATTCTTCTGTTATATAGTACACACACATGCAAAAATAAAAATTTTATACAAGAAATATAATGGCCCATATATGAGCTTACACTCTACAGGGGAGAGAGAGGACCCCACTGATCATAAGAGCTTACCCTCTACAGGAGAGAGAGGACCCCAATGACCATAAGAGCTTACATGGCACCAGAATCATCACTGGCAAATAACTATGTCACTAGAGCCACTATCAGTACATGAATACAGCACAATAACCAGCATCAGGAGATAAATGCATCACCAGAATCATCATCAGTACATGAATACATCACGAGAACCACAGCCAGTAAATAAATACACCATCAGCATCATCATCAATATATGTGTACACCACCAAAACTAATCACCATCAGTACTGTTGGGGTGATCTCGTAATGTGAGATCTTAATGACTGCCTGCCTCTGACCTGATAAATATGAGCCGAATGCATGCATAGAAGAAGGACATCAGACACAAGGTCAGGTGTGCTCCTCTCTTGGCCAGTGCTGTCACAGAACTGACTTTATTAGTATAAACAAAAGACCATTGCTCAGCTTCTCCGGAGCCATTGTTCCAGTCTGTATAAGGTCCGTGCTAAGTCTATTCCACATATGGTCTTCAGTGTATCCTCATCACATTCCAAGGATTCCAGGGCATAGTTCCAGCAAATAGACGCCATCTTGCCACACCACGTCTGAACTAGCTTATGTTAGGTTAATAATTGATTTCATTAGCCATTCTCTCCTTCACAGTACAGCAATAAGTTGTATTGTCAAGTCAGGCCCATATACATTTGCATCTCATGAACCAACAACTCCCAGTATGTATCAAACAATGATAAGGAGATGCTGGGAGTGGTTGTTATCAGTCATTATCAGACTGCGGACCATGCAGGAACCACAATACTGATGAAACGCAGGCATATGTAAATGTTTACACCCAGGTACCTAATAGAGGACATCTTCTCTGATTGAGTGGTTTCTTCTTATTTCCATCTTGACCAGATGCCATGATGACTTTTCACATCCACAGCTGTTCTCTGCAGACTTCTCTCTTCTCCAATCTTCTGGAGCACATCCCCTCATGGTGACCTTAAAAGTCAGTGTTACTAGATTGCCTTCTGCACAAAAAATATCTGTCCATACTATGCCCTAAATAAGCCTCCTATGGTGTATGGCCTCTACACTGTCTGCCTTACTAATCCACAACCACATTACTGTGTGCCATTATCAGCTATAACTGCTACAATGTCATTTTTTCTTCTCCAGCAAGATGGCGTCGCCGCCACCTGCGCAACAGCAGCTATTGGATCTCTATACAAACCGATATCTGCTGCTGTGCAGGCTCCCCGGCGCCATTCTCAAAATGACTTTCTTTTTTTTCCCTCGCTCAAGTAAATCTGCAAAAGGCATTCAGTGCACAGTAACCATGCGACTATGATGAAGCGCATTTATCATGCAAACTGCGGGGCAGGCAGTGAGAGATCAGTGGGGGGTCAGTAGTCTGCATTATGAATATCTCATCGGAGCACCACATACATGAACCCCGTCCTAGGGCACGAGAATCTCATTAATATCAAACTGAAAATAAAGATTTAGAAACAGCCACAAGACGGCTTTCATCAACCAAGGCATCATTTTATTCAGTATAACAGCACCGACCTGACATTGTGTGTAGGTCACTATGCACAATCCTGCTGACAGGTTCCCTTTAAGTAGGCGGCTTTATATCACAAGAGTGGATTTCGTTAGGAAATGGATAAGGCAAAAATGGAGCATTACATAACAGAAGAAATTACTAGAGTGATAAAATATGACGGTGTGGTTTTGCTCCTCTCAGAATTTTGAAAATTGTGTGAACAATTGGAAAAAAAATGTGGAGAGCATTAAACCTCGGGGGAGAGATAATCAACAGCTTAAACATCAGTGAGTTTTTTATTTTTATATATTTGCTTATGTGGGTTTTTCATTATTATTTTTTTCTGAACAATTAGAAAAAGGTTGTGAGTGAAGGAATTAGGCTGGGGTCTCACTCGCGAGTGCAATGCAAGAAAAGTGTGCGAGTCTCTCGCCTCAATCCCCGGCACTGCCACCGGTGGCTCGGAGCAGAGCGTTCAGCTGCAAAGAAATACATGCAGCCGCACACTCCGGTCCCGAGTGCCAGCGGTAGTGCCAAGTATTGAGGCGAGAGACTCTCGTGAGTGTCTCGCATTGCACTCGCAAGTGTGACCCCGGCCTTAGGAAGATTGTTGTTTTTATCGGATTTCCTCTTTTTGTATCTCTACAGTATGTTTTGTACAATAAAGTTGTAAAATTCAAAAAATGAGCAAACAATTGCAGCATTCTAATGATGTCACAATGGGCTGGAGGCTATAGAATGCCCCGTCACCCAGGGTTCCGTTGAGGGTTTTAGTAGGCGTTTGTGGAGAGAGGAGTGTTGTGAGCGACTTGTGCAAATATGATGCCAAGAAAGCGATTTAAGAGTATTATAGTTCTCTGTGATACCGAGGACAGCAGCGATGATGACGATTTACATCAGGTGAGTATCATTTTATATTCTTAAATAAATAAAAAATATTTGGGATAAAAGTTCAAGAAAAGATGGTGGGACAGAAAATAGCGCTCCAAGTAGATGAGGTGATAACTCGGATCATGATTGCATAGTAAAGACTGTGTCACTTGTAATATTTGTGACAATATGTCCATGTACTGGATACATAACATTGTATGAAGACACATAAATGTCACCACCGCCCCTATCCATAGCCTAACCATAAGTGTCCCATACCCCCGCTATACTCTGTACGTGGAATAAGCACAATGGAGACCACACTCATATCGCTGCCCACCTGTAATCAGTGGAATATGGGGTAAGATTATAGATTGGAGATGTTCATGGTTATAGATTCTATCTGACATATTTGCCATTTTTTCAGTCTCATCGAAGAAAGAGGCCAATACCGAGGTCTCCAGGCCACGATAACACCACTGGCTTCAATTCGGGCCCGACTCCGAGTTTACCAGGTACTGTAACCCTAATCTAGTGAAGTCTCTGAGGTATTAATAAGCCATTGTAGTCACCGGGTGCAGATCACATGCACATTGTGGTCAGGGCTTGGATTTATCGTTATTAGTCGTCTATGGTAGAGTTTATAGCAAACATTTCTGTTCAGCATTTGGTCAGGAATATTCATGCAGGCGTTATAAAGTCAGGCAGAAATGGGATTTGTGGATTGCTTCTCATGGTGTCCATGTACAGGGCAGATTACTGGAGCTGAAGGTGATTGTTTTGCCCCATGTACCTATAGGGAAACACTGGATAATTTATTAGGATTTATTTCTTTTGATATTGAGCCTCGGTCGTTGCTATTACAATATTCTAATAAGAGAGTTATATTGTGTTTCCCCCACAGATCTGAGTTTACCACCAACAGATCATGGTCCGGACAGTACCACCTGGTAAGACACGTTTCCTCCATTACTAAGTACAAGATGGGGATTAATGATTAATGGTGGCTCATTACCTGTTACATTTATTCCACAGCTCCGATGACATCATTATTGATGATGATGACGATTCCAATAGAGCAGCAACTTCCATGTATAATAGTAAGTTATCATTTCTAGACACAATCCAGGTTTATGTTATTGTAGAGGTAACAATTACTTTTCTGTACTGTCACAGGTCAGTTTCCAAATCTAACAATTACAAGGGCGCTGATCAGGAGTTGGAACAGCGAGCCACCTGGGAAATGTGCTGTAAATTCCAGTGTCAGAGAATGACAGCAGCATTTAACAGGTTAACAGAAGCAGGCAGAGCTCCAATCCACTCTCGGCTGTCAGAGGCAGATGATGGCTGAATGACACAACCATCATCTGCCATGAAAGAGGCGGGCTCAACTCCTTAGCCCTCTCCATTCATTCTCTACTGATGAGCGTCGTACATGGTTGTTAAGGGGTTAAATTACAGATACCTTACAGAGGTAATTCTATTTTACACATGCTTGATTGGTGTGGATCCAGTGTCTCGGATATTTCCATATTGGGAGAGCAAGTCACCGCCATGTTGACTTATGGCCATTGTTATCCTTAGAGAATTTATTACAGATGTGCAGTACATTTGCTTGTGTCTTTTTGGAAACCCAATAGACATCAATGGAGAAATCCCTGCACCAAGGAATCCCACATCTCCATTAAAACCATGGAGGCTACCATGAATCAGCAAATGAGGTGAAAATGGACCCCTACCATTTGAGGGTCCACCCTCCGGCCATTGAGGACATGTTCACTTCTGATCTTGTACTGAGCACATGCAACATTACTAAGGATATATTACCTGAGTAACAGGTGGGATAGACATCTGAGAAAGTTTATGGACCCTGATGTTGCTGAACCCCATTATTATATCAGATCCTGATCTGAAGGGAAGATCCTGTGGATTTCTGGTGGTCTGGTCAGCTATGTCTTCTGCTCTGGTCGGATCCCATATTCATAGTCTTATTAGTCCTCTACACTCTATATTTATAGACCCCTCTCTAGTACGGGCCTGCATACTAACATGTCTGATTTGAGCCTTATAAAAAGTATTTTCACTCTTCCATATTTCTGTACAGATCATTTACCATCTGACAGCGAGGAGAGCTCCGCTACAGAGGAGAGGTAAGTTAGGCCAGATCCATCTACCTCTATATAAAGCCATGAACTAGGCGAGATGTTTCCTGTGGATTTATATATGATTCTTATCTTTGCCAGGACACCACGATGTAACTTCCCCGGCTGTTTCCTGGAAGAAATTATTTCTCCTCCTTCCATCTATGTTACCCACTTCCAGGAAAATAAGGAGGAGCTGGTGGAGCGACTGTACAACTTGTACAACCGGACAGTCTTCGATAATAAGGTATCACATCTTGTCATGGGTTTCTGGGTGATACATGACTTCTCTATTATCTCCCCCTTTAGACAATCAATTCCAAGAAAAATGGCTCTAACTTTCTGAAAGGCAGATTCCTAACCCCATTGTCATGTTTCTGTAATATAGTTATTGAATATCTCAGGTAAATCTCACTTAGTTTGGTGAATGCCGTCACCCTCTTCCTATCTGTGGGACGAGAGGAAACCTTAGATGATCCACCATGCAGAGACAAAAAGATTAGCATTTTTTAGCTTGAAGTTCAAAGGATTTTTACATTTATTTATAAGAAACATTTAGTTGATATTTGGACATTTTAGAATAAGGTTATTTTTATTTTTGTTCTCACATCTTGGACTTCTCGGTAGATCCCGCGCCCCATACAAGTAGACCAGTGCTGTAAATGACATATGAGAGTTGGGGATTTTGCAAGATTGGGGGTCAAAGAGTTTACAGATGTAATGGAATTTGTTTTCTTTATTTTAGCTCCCTTTGAAAATGGACATTTTGTGGAGCAAGAGGCTGACAGCATCCGCCGGCCAATGCTGGAATAAGCTGCAGGACAACCTCCGTTTCTCATATATTGAGCTTTCCGAAAAAGTCTGCGATTCTTCCGGTAGGTTTCACATCACATCCATCCTACAGCTTCATAAGACAACCTGTATACAGGGCAAAAAAACTGCTACTTGTTATGCAGAACATCTTACAAACTCATTGTACATACTGTCATAAGAAAAACTAAGTACACCCTCTTTGAATTCTAGTATTTTACATATCAGGAGAAAATAAAAAAAGTATCAGCTCCATAGAAAGTCCTAAAAGTAGGGAAATACAATCTCAAAAACCAACGTGAAAAAAAAATATATTGCATCATTATTTAACAAAAAGTAGGCCAAAAGGCAACAACGGTGTGTGATAAAGTACACCGTCGATGCAACTTCAAGTTACTGCTGCTAAAGATGATTCTAAAAGCTATTGATTGATGGGGTGTACTTATTTTTCACTCTCTGCTTCTGCATTTTGAAGTAGGTTTCGGTAAATAAATAATGGCACGGTTGACTTGTCATGTGTTGTTCATCTCATGATGTATTTTGTATTTTGTCCTGCTATGTAAAACCAAATAGTTCAATCAGGGTGTACTCAGATTTTGTCATAACTGTATAACCTCTTGTTTTAGAGCGAGTACGATCCACACTTGCGCATGAGATGTGCCATGCCGCCTCTTGGATAATCAACGGTGAACGCAAAGACCACCATGGCTTGTTATGGCAGGCTTTCACAAGAAGGGTAAACCTTATCCATCCCGAGCTGCCAAAAGTGACGGAATATCACAATTATACCATCAACTACACCTACAAGTACAAATGCCACCGGTGTGATAAAGAGTAAGTGGATTTTATGACCCATCTCCTCCGGACACACAATCACTGCAGAGAGACGTCCGTGAGGTTCTGTTGGTGGAATGCTTTCATACTTTACTACTATCAGAGCGGACTGACGTCTGGGGGGCGGTAGGGTTTAGGATGCTACGTGTTATATTTTCTGTGCTGGGCCAGTTCTTAATATATCGATTTCAATTTGTTCTTGTTAATATAATCCATGGTATTAATGAACGTTCATTCCAGTCCAGTAACCAATATTCCTCTTATCTTTGCAGAATTGGGCGATTTAGACCAATAGCTGGCAATAAACGTAAATGCCGCCGGTGCGGAGGACGAATGCGACAACTACCCAGCAGCTAAACATGTAACTATTCTTCAGAATATTTAGTCTCTAATTTGATTTCTTTAAAATGTAAAGTTGAGACACTTTTATATATTTTCCCCTGAGTAGCGAGACAATGAATATCTGTGTTCATCACCAGCAATTAGCGGTAAAGATCCAGAATCCGTCCTCATAGGTTCCAGATAAGCCCCGGTTACATTTCCCATAACTTGCTGGCTATGGAATGATTGACCATTCCCAGCAATTATCTACAATGCTCTGGAAAACCTTCTATGAGTTTACGCTTTGTTGGATGTAATTATTTTCTTTCTATTTTCAGGTTCATTATTGGAACAGTGAGATTCCTCTAAATATTGTCATCTCATCCACCTGTGATGGAGGTAAGAACGAATCTTCCATTATTGTCAGCAATCAATAATAAAAGTGAATTTTACAATATTGAGAATCTGGAGTCTCTAATTTAGTCTTTTATTGAGTTTTATCATTTAAAGATTAAATACTTTTATATATTTTGCCTTTTTCCACCACCGTGTAGGGAGACAATCAGTTTACGTCTTCATCACAAGCAGCGAACAGCAAACATTCAGAATCCACCTCTTCTGATGGACACAAAGCTTCTGACGGGCGTTTTCCAGGTAAATATTTCGGTGCTTTTCCTCCAATCATTCTTGTTTTCAAGAAGTGCAACAGCGAGGACAGTGTAAGCAAGGTGTCATAACAGAAGAAATGCAATATCGGTTTTATTACTGCATTATTTCTTCTAATTATTATTTTTTCTTGCTGCACAATTTTTAAATTCTGTCTGAGAAAGAAAGTTATCAGCCTACTGCTGCGGAGGAATCTCCAACACCCAGTCTGACGGGCGAGATGAGCCCCTCTGACATGACATGCCGTATAGATCTATTGTGAGTGCTCTCACCATAGCCGTATGGCTCATGTCGCATTTATCTCACATTACACTATTATTGGCAGCTTCCTATTTCCAATCTCCACATTGGCCTTCTTTGTAGACAATATATAATGCAATATTTCAGGTCTATTTCACCTTCAGCTGATGACCAGGAATACAATGCTGAAGTTCCTTCTCGGAGTTTGATTCTTTTGATCACCAGTACCTTTTGTCAAGTTTTTTATAAACATCTTTTAATTGTTTTCAGGTTAATGAGAAAGGCGACTTATTGCTTCTACACAGGCATGACACATCTTGGAAGAAAACGGTGAATTCCGGCACCGACCTGCGCTGAGAACAGTTTCCAAGACCTGGAGAATCTCTACAAGTGCTTTATAATCAGAGCTGCCCAGCAATGGATATGGCGCTGGACATTTGAACTTCAATAGTCATCAATTGCTTTTTTTTTCTAATTTTTCTGAGTTAGATATAAATACCATTAAAAAATGAATATATTAATTCTTTCCAGTTTGGGATTTTTGTTCTGCAAAACGATGGCTGTTGATAAACATATTACAATCAATGTTGTCTACTTGTGATATTCAGCCATAATCCGCCTCGCACAATCGAGAGGAGCGGAGCTTTGTCTGCTGCTGTTAAACTGTTAAATGCAGCTGTCAATCTGTGAGAGTTGCATTTCACCCCTTAACGTCTAATGACGGACACAGTCCATCATGGCTGGGTGTCAGTTTCCGCACCAGGACGGACAGTGTCCGTCATGCATGTAAAGTGTCACTAAAACTTGCAGACACCCAGTGATAGTTCACCGCCGGCACATGTGTATGACAGCTGAGAGGCACGGAAAGAGGTGCAGACACCACTAGCGTAGTTACGAGGGGGGCAGAGGGTGTTGTTGCCTCGGGCCCCTTGCTTTGAGGGGGCCCACCCAGAGCTACTGCCACTGAGTATACCACCTGAGTTGTAATCAGGGTTACCGGTTAGGGGCCCACTCAGATTTTCCCCCCCCCGAGCTGAACCCCTAGCTACGCCTCTGGCAGGGACCCATGCTGTCAGTCCCCGCACCCAGATCGCTGTAATCGGGCAGTCAATCTGACTGACCGCTCACAGCATGACTGCGCAGGAGATGCTGAAATATCAGCCCTTCCTGCCCGATCAGAGGAGAAGCTCGGTGCTGACAGTTACTGAAAGGGCAGCAGCCACGGGACAAATGGAGGAGTACGAGGAAGAAGAGTTAATGGGCATGCAACAGTCAGGAGATGAAGTGGATAATGATCCTCTCTCGGTTGTCTGTAATTTGGGGAAGGGGACTGAGGAAGCAAGCTTGAGTGTTAACTCGCCACCCACACAGCATGGATATGGACCTCATGGAAGAACCTGACACAGGAGCGCCTTCTTGCTGTACTATCTGCATCATCATGCCCTTATATTTAGGATTAGAAGTAGCACTGACTACTGGGTTGTCATTCTGTCAGATTCACAGTACAAGAGTAAATTTTGCCAGAGGCGTTCCCCCCTTGTAAGGGATGCGCGCATGCTGGAGTATTATATAAATACGCTTGTAGACAATCTTAAGAGTGGTTTTTCCCAAGACAGCAGTGAGGTACACAGTGTGCATCGCAGTTATAGACTTCCAACCCCGGGAATGTTGAGTTGTCAAATAGGAAACAAAATAAAACAAAAGACAAGAAAACAGCTAATTACAAAAAGTACACACCTACTCCAGAAAAGGGGCAAAACTTAAATTTTCGTTCAACCCATGAGGATGCACAGTTTTAAGTGTCCAGATCGATCTGGACTCGAGGCACGCCAATCTGGAGGACATTTTTTGCCCCTTTTCTGGAGTAGGTGTGTACTTTTTGTAATTAGCTGTTTTCTTGTCTTTTGTTTTTAACCTTCCTTTTGTTTTATCTTTTTTAGTATATACAGTGCTTAATATTGTGGATTCCGAAAGGTTTTTGTGGATACATGATGAAGTGGACCATATTCCATCATTTGGATCTTCACATTGAATAACGCCATGTGACGAATTTTACACTATGGACAATGGAGTTGGGGTTGTTATTATATGAATCCTACCGCTCATACGTCTTGGTATATTGTAGATATACCGTGAGACATGATGTTTACTAAAGTGTATTTCAACTCTATCTGGGCAATCTAATGTTCTGTATATACAGTTATACTTATATATCCATACTTATGATGGCATAAATTTTTATGTTATATTTTCTATGATTGCTCCAGGTATACCTTTGGTATTTGGATGTATATTAGGGTTATATGTGCGGGTTTGGCTTTGAGGGCATCTCTTATTTCTATTTAGCAATAACACTGGTGCTGCGGGCAAAAAATAGGAAGAGGTTATTTATTTTTATATATTTTTTATATATATATGGTTACATCAATATGCTCATTATATTTGGCTTTTGCTATTTATTTACCTTTTCCATTGCATGCAGCACCAGTGTTTTATCTATTATCTATTATTTTTTACTATTCTTGATAATATACTGGCGATCTCATCCCTCAGACCGGCTATTGCTGCCTTTTGGATATGCTGGATCTTTTGCCCCTAACTAATATGGCGCCTATCCATACATGTTTGTTATGCGCATGCCCAATCTACATTGTGTGACTTGTTGGTCCCTCCTCCCGGCCGGCGCATGGCGGCTTTGGGCGTCCGGTCATGTGGGGCCCCACGTCATCCGGACGTCACGGCTGTCCATCTACCGAGCGTGGGGGCGGGTCCACGGTTACCCGGGTAGCGCTGAATGACTTCCGTCCAATACATGGACTGGCCCTTCCGGTCTCTGCACTATAAGAAGCACTGAGGTTCATTGTCTTATAGCGCCCCCTGACGAAGACTCCCGAAACGCGCGTCGGGGCGGGTACCTGGTCCTTTCACTTGTCGCTGTGCACGGGCACTTGAACTGGTAATGTAGGACAGATTTATATTTCCTTGTCATGACCCTGTGTAATCCACTTTGAGGTTATTATTGTTATATATAGTGGGCCATCTTCCCACACTACTCTTTGTGTGTTATGACCGTGTGCCATATTACATGATGATATCACTGCTACACTGAGTGGGGTTTGTTCCCACTTCACACTTTGAGTGGTTGTTATAACATCTCTGTGTTTCTTCCTTTTGGCCTTCCCATTTGGGTTATGTTTGATTGACATGTGAGGACTTCTGGTACCTTTTTTATGACAAGTTACCAACTGTTGCAATTTTTAATGGTATAGTCCCTTGCCCTGTATCCTAAATAAAGCAATTTTATTTATTGACCTGTTTGTTGTCAGGAAGTTTGTTCCTTTCTTCCTTCCCCTTGTAACTTTCATCAAGAAGAACAAGTCATGGATTTCCAATGACTTTTGCATTCCAGTCGCAGACATGGCAGACTAGGCATGGTGTCATTTTTAGTGTCATGCATTGATTTTGCGCTATTGCAGTCTGTGACACGTTTATTGTGGCTTCTGTGCCTACTGTTGCTACTGCTGCTGATGTTACAAACATTTTTTTTTAAATGTGGAGACTCCAAGTCTGGTCTCCATATGGTGTGTTGCCTGTAGTGGAAGGGGTGTCACAGCACAATTATACTATTTCCACTCTGGGGAAATTGATGCCACTTTAGTGGTGTGTGACAATAATTTTTTGAAATGTGGAGACACTAAGTTGGGTCTTTATCTGGTGGGTTGCCTGTAGTGGAAGGGAGTCAGGGCCCATTATACTGTTTCTACTCTGGGAAATATAATGCAACTTTAGTGGTATCAGAGGCGCATTATACTATTTCTAATATGGGGAAACTGATGCCATTTTAGTGGTGTGTGAGAATATTTTTTATAAATGTGGAGACTCCAAGCTGGGTCTCCCTCTGGCGTGTTGCCTGTAGTGGAATAGTTGTCAGAAGCCCATTGTACTGGTTCTACTCTGGGGAAATTGATGCCACTTTATTCGTGTGTGACAATAATTTCTTGAATGTTTGCACTCAAAGTTGGGTCTCCATCTCGTGGGTTACTTGTAGTGGAAAGGCTGTCAGAGGCCCATTGCTCTATTTCTATTTTGGGGAAATTGATGCCACTTTATTGGTGTGTAGCAATTTTTTTTAAATGTTTGCACTACAAGTTGGAATTAGAGATGGTGTATTTCACCATGGATGGAAGACACCCCTTGTCAGAAAAGGAAAAGAGAAAACTAACAAAGGACACAGGCAGAGGCGCACATGAATGACAGTGGTTAGAGAGGTGTTAGTATTTTGATATTCAGGCTAAATATTGGTGAATAAATGTGAATTGTCAGCTCTGCTCATGGACCTTAAGGAAGAAGTTGTTCTTCATTTGCATTGGATCCTCAGTGAAATGTAACAAATGTTTACAGATCTCTGAAGTCAACACTTACTTTCTGACCAGAATGGTTTTCTACATTTGCATAACTTGAAGCTCACGGACCCCCCATTTAAAAGCTCCAATGGGGTTCTATACCAGGGACAGGAAATTATTCATTTGAGGAAAGCGTTTGCAAATATCCAATTAGGAGAAGGACCACCACTCCTTCTGGGCATGAAATTCCACAAAGGCTTAGAACACGGTGGAGCAGGAGTTCTTATGTAGGGTAATGAAGTAGTTTGGGCTTGGTGAGAATTTTACTAGGTGGATCCAAGGCCAGAACAAGGTATTTTGGTGCCGTAGGCAGATGAAGCCGATGGTGCCCCCCCCCGATGAACTTTCAGTCCCTAAGTAAAGGAATGGGTCAGAGACTAAAGCGACAGGTCCCCTAACGCTCCTCTCCTTTCCTTCTGATGGGTTAAGTAGCAAGCTGTTAAGACTACTATCAATAGAATTGCTACCTTTTTCACTCAAAAATACCAGCAAAAGTAAAAAGAGTGATGTGATGTACTTTAGAGAAGTGGCTCAACAGGGAGTATTTTTTTTTAAGATAGATATAGAATCATTCATTGTTTAAGGACCAAGAGAATACAAATCGCTCTATTCATCCCTGACAGTCTATATTGTAAATCTCAGACCCAGTGATGGTCATGGAAACTAATATAGCTTAACTATAATGGGGGCTGTTTGGTTTCAGTTAAGATGTCCAGCATTTGGAAGACATCATAATAGAAACTAAACAGACCCTATTATAGATAAAGGGATACATATGATGATTTTACTCCCATCAGGGTAGTTCTGGTGCCGTATTTCTGTATTGATGGTGCTTCTGCTGATGTATTCATGTATGGATGGTGGTTCTAACAATGTATTTATGTAGTAATGAATGTTCTGGTGACTGATTCATAACCAGAACCATCATCAATATAAAACCAAAATCATCCTCACTACATAAATTGAACACCAGAGCTATCACTAGTACATACATACGGCACCAGAACCATCATTAGTAAATAACTATGTCGTTAGAACTTCCATCAGTATATGAAAATGGCACCAGAGCCACCATCAGTAGATAAATGCATCACCAGAAAGCTCATCAGTACAGGACTACATCACCAGAACCACTATCAGTACATTAATGTGTCACCAGAACCACAGCCAGTGAAATAAGTACAACATCAGCACCATTATCTACATAATTACGGCACCAGAACTGTAAGGAAAACACACGAGAGGAGAGATGGGGGATACGGAGCTTACACAGCCACAGCTCTCTGGCGCCCCCTTACCCTCAGGTCAGTCAGGGAACTCCACCTAGGTTATGGAGTCGCCGGAGAGGCTGCCCTGTCATTTACTGGTTATCAGGGCACTCTGCAGTGATTGCTGTATATATATCACCAGTCCCAGTCCGGGAATATATATATACAGTATATATAAAAACCTCCGGTCAGTCACTGCCAGCATCCCCCAATAACATCAGATCAGTATGCTGCCACCAGTTCCTCATTAGATATAAGCCCAGTCCGTTTAAAAGCTTATATCGGGTCAGAAACCAAACCCAGGAAGCGTATAAGTACTAGCCGAACTCACGGATGTGGGAAATCGGGTTTCCAGATAAAAGAGCAGCCCAGGATTAATTGATAGTTTAATTGCCGAAAGGCTCATTAGATAATACAATTATATACAGAGTAATATACAGATATTACAGCCAAAAGTACAGATAAAAGTAGGGTACAGGTATGGGGAGTGCAGTCAGCTGTATGTGTCACGTTCCTTACCACTTGTGGATAAGGGAAGTTCTGGTATCCACAGGCACCTTGTTAGCTCCTAGTCCGTCTCCACACGTGACGTGACGTGGCTTCCATGGCAGAACCAAGACAAAGGCTAAATGTGTGCAGCTAGCTTTTTAACCCCTAGCTCGCCCCTCCAATATTTGCCATTGTCCCTCTGGGTTGGACTGAATTCTGCTCCCTTGAACTCTAGCTAAAATAAATCCCAATATCTAGGCTGAGTCATAACTTCCTAGCGGGAGGTTCAAATCAACGACTGCCATCTCAGTGCGTTCGTTGGGTCTGGAAAGATATTGAGAGTCCAAACTTGGGTCGGCTAAGTGGTTCTGGAGAGCCAGTCTCGATGCTTAGTATCTGGGGCAACTAGAAATATATGAGACAATGGTACTCTCATAATTCATCTCTAGGTGTCGGTGACGCTCAGTCTAGATCTTCCTTTGGTGTTGGCCACCTTGCACAAAAGATAGCAGGCGGTTCTAGCTCTTGCCGTCATTAACACGTGGCCTCTAATTCTCTGACCAAATGGTGAAGTTCTGTTCTTTTGGGGATTTGTGTACTTATCCCAAGAGTGGGGGGCCACTTCAGGAGCGGAGGAAGATCTCTGGACAATATATTGGGCCTGTATTAGTACATCCAAAATGGAGTCTCCCTCATCCCTCACTTGGGGCTGTTTGGTTTCAGTTAATATGTCCAGCATTTGGAAGACATCATAATAGAAGCTAAACAGACCCTATTATAGATATAGGGATACATATGATGATTTTACTTCCATCATGTTAGTTCTGGTGCCGTATCCCTTGTGAGAATCAGGGAGGAATAGTGGATGAGGGCAGGTATATCTCGCCCAGATACCTTTCCTATGTGGCCTAGTCTGGTCAGTATCTCACCTGGTGACTAATGAATAATGGGAAGCGGATATAAAAGGAGGCCAGGTGGTGTGTTAGTAGCTCAGCCTGGGGAACACAGAGAGCCTGTCTGTGTGAGCGACACTTGTGAGTGAAAGCTGTGCTTACGGTAACGCTGGTTGGACTGGCTGGGAGAAGCCCTCCAGTTGGTAGTTAGTACGGACCCTGTTTAGTTAGTGCCGGACAGGCAAGGAATTGTTTTATGTTTATTTTCCTGTATGTTTTGCTTTCACCTGAAATAATCCTGACCCAGCGTCAGTTATGTCCAAAACCCGGCTGTGCACCTGAGTTTCATGCTAAACCCACGTGACCTTTGACCACAGCAAAGGTGATCCCGGAGTGTTTTATCACACCCTGTATTGATGGTGCCTCTGGTGATATATTCATGTATGGATGGAGGTTCGTATAATGTAGTGATGAATGTTCTGGAGATTGATTCGTAACCAGAACCATCATCAATATGAAACCAAAATCATCATAAGTACATAAATTGAACACTAGAGCTTTCACTAGTACATACATACGGCACCAGAACCATCATTAGTAAATAACTATGTCACTACAGCCTCTATCAGTATATGAATATGGCACCAGAAGCACCATCAGTAGATAAATGTATCACCAGAAAGATCATCAGTACAGGACTACATCACCAGAACCACTATCAGTACATTAATGCGTCACCAGAACCACAGCCAGTAAATAAATACACCAGCATCATTATCTACATAAATACGGCACCAGAATCATCACTGGTAAATAACTATGTCACTAGAGCCACTATCAGTACATGAATACAGCCCAATAGCCAGCATCAGGAGATAAAGGCATCACCAGAAACATCATCAGTACATGAATACATCACGAGAACCACAGCCAGTAAATAAATACAACATCATCATCATCATCATCAGTGTATGTGGACACCACCAAAACTATCACTAGTACATGAATACATCACCAGAACCACCATCAGTACTGTTGGGGTGATCTCGTAATGTGAGATCTTAGTGACTGCCTGCCCCTGACCTAATAAATATGAGCCGAATGCATGCATAGAAGACGGACATCAGACACAAGGTCAGGTGTGCTCCTCTCTTGGCCAGTGCTGTCACAGAACTGACTTTATTAGTATAAACAAAAGACCATGTAATAGGCAGGAAAAGGGCGTTGCTCAGCTTCTCCGGAGCCATTGTACCAGTCTGTATAAGGTCCGTGCTAAGTCTATTCCACATATGGTCTTCAGTGTATCCTCATCACATTCCAAGGATTCCAGGGCATAGTTCCAGCATATAGACACCACCTTGCCACACCATGTCTGAACTACCTTATGTTAGATTAATAATTGATTTCATTAGCCGTTCTCTCCTTCACAGTACAGCAATAGGTTGTATTGTCAAGTCAGGCCCATATACCGTATATACTCGCGTATAAGCCGAGATTTTCAGACCATTTTTTTGGCTGAAAGTCCCCCTCTCGGCTTATACGCGAGTCATATATGTCAGGGGGTCGTGGGGTGGGGCGGGGGTGTCAGATCACACTGAGCCCCTCTGGCACGGTCTCTGCAGCCCCCTGCTTGTCCCACTGTCTCAGGCTCCTTCCTTCAGCGGTCATGTGGTACTGCTCATTAAAGTCATGAATATGCGCATATTTATGACTTTAATGAGCGGTACCACGTGACCGCTGAAGGAAGGAAAGGAAACCTTCGGAGAATGGGGCAGCAGAGACCACGCCAGGAGGGGATAAGTATACCCGATATTCACCTGTCCCCATTCCAACGCTGCTCACCGCTGTCTGCCGCGTCCTCTGTTAGTGACATTCAGGCAGCAGAGGGCGTGATGACATGGTTACTGCGCGCTGTGCCCTCTGCTGCCTGAACATCACTGACGGAGGACACGGCAGACACCGGCACCTGTTCCTCAGTGAAGGAGAGGTGAGTATGTCTTTTTTTTATTTGCAGCAGCATATGGGGTATAATCTATGGAGCAGCATATGGGGGCATAATCTGGGGGCATAATCTATGGAGAATTTTATGTAGCAGCATATGGGGCATAATCTATGGAGCACCTTATGGGGCAGCATATGGGGGCATAACCTATGGAGCATCTTATGGGGCAGCATATGGCGGCATAATCTTTGGAGCAGCATATGGGGCCTATTCTATGGAGCAACTTATAGGGCAGCATATGGGGGCATAATCTATGGAGCATCTTATGGGGGCATAATCTATGGAGCATCTTATGGGGCCTATTCTATGGAGCATCTTATGGGGCCATTATTAACCTTTGTGCTGCATTATATGGGGTGTATTTTGTATGGAGCATTTTATGGGGCCATCATAAACTGTATGGATCATTATATGGGGCTCCTGATTCAATATGGATGTTCAAAAACATTTAATCTACTGATGTCTCAATTACAGTAATTTTACTTTTATTGGTATCTATGTTTATTTTTGAAATTTACCAGTAGCTGCTGCATTTTCCACCCTAGGCTTATACACGAGTCAATAAGTTTTCCCAGTTTTTTGTGGAAAGAATAGGGGGGTCAGCTTATACACGGGTCGGCTTATATACAAGTATATACGGTGCATTTGGTATTCAATTAAATTAAATGATTATTAAGAAAAAATCAAGACAATTAATGCAGGGGTGAGAATAAATTACCAAAAAGAAGGGGCAACACAAGCAGTCTATTGCACAGATATTATGCACTTCAATGTACTATGGCTACATAGGATGTAATATGGTTGTAAAAAGAATTAATAAGCCACAAAAAATAAGAAAATTGATATACTGATATTATACATAATCATAAAGTGCAAATAGTGAAAAAATAATTCATAAAAAGCACAAATCTGTAAAGACCAATCTATATATAAAAAGTGCAATGTCCAGAAATTCATAGACAGTGGGCTTAGGCACAAGTTTGTAAAGACCAATACATATATAGAGTGCAATATGCACGAATTCATAGACAGTGGGCTTAGGCCCACAACCGCATAAATGTATATCACTAATTCAACAAATGACTAGTGTAGATAGCCATGTGGGCAGAGATAAATATATGTCACAACAGATATCCATTTAAATAAAAATGCTCAGTGGCAGGTTCTAAATAGAGGTGCCAATGACAATTAGTCATATATGCGGCTGCAAGTAAACTGTATTGAAAAGAACATATACATGTGCCAAAAAATTGCACTCAATCAATATCTTATGCCAATGTGCAATAGATCCCCAGGATGCGCCAGTCCCCGACGCGCGTTTCGGAGTCTGTCTTCGTCAGTTTTTTTTTCGTTGTGATATGATTTGATATCCGATTTGTCCTTATTTGTCTTATATTGTCCATTTGTGCTTTGATAAGGCTTATTATATAATTTTTAACACCATTTATAATTTTCCTTAAACATGCAACTTTGACCTTGGTATTTTGTTGAACCATATACATTTGGATCTCATGAACCAACAACTCCCAATATGTATTAAACAATGATAAGGAGATGCTGGGAGTGGTTGTTATCAGTCATTATCAGACTGCGGACCATGCAGGAACCATATTACTGATGAAACGCAGGCATATGTAAATGTTTACATCCAGGTACCTAATAGGTGACATCTTCTCTGATTGAGTGGTTTCTTCTTATTTCCATCTTGACCAGATGCCATGATGACTTTTCACATCCACAGCTGTTCTCTGCAGACTTCTCTCTTCTCCAATCTTCTGGAGCACATCCCCACATGGTGACCTTAAAAGTCAAAGTGTTACTAGATTGCCTTCTGCACAAAGATATCTGTCCATACTATGCCCTAAATAAGCCTCCTATGGTGTATGGCCTCTACACTGTCTGCCTTACTAATCCACAACCACATTACTGTGTGCCATTATCAGCTATAACTGCTACAATGTCATTTTTTCTTCTCCAGCTAGATGGCGTCGCCGTCAGGATATGTGCACACGATGCATATTTGCTGCGGATCCGCCGCGGATTTTTCCGCGCAGAAACGCTGGAGATCCGCACTGTGATTGACAGTACAATGTAAATCAATGGGGAAAAAAAATTCTGTGCAGATGGTGCAGAAAAATCAGTGCGAATTTGCATGTCACTTCTTTTCTGCGGTTTTGCTGCAGTTTTCCACCTGCTCCATTCTACAAAACCGCAGGTGGAAAACCGCAGTGGAAAACCGCGCAAAAACTGCAAAAAAAAGGAAGAAATCCGCAGGAAAAATGCAGGTCATTAAATCCGCGGGAGGATCCGCACCGTGTGCACATGGCCTCACCTGCACAACAGCAGCTATTGGATCTCTATACAAACCGATATCTGCTGCTGCGCAGGCTCCCCGGCGCCATTCTCAAAATGACTTTCTTTTTTTTCCCTCGCTCAAGTAAATCTGCAAAAGGCATTCAGTGCACAGTAACCATGCGACTATGATGAAGCGCATTTATCATGCAAACTGCAGGGCAGGGCAGTGATAGATCAGTGGGGGGTCAGTAGTCTGCATTATGAATATCTCATCGGAGCACCACATACATGAACCCCGTCCTAGGCACTGGCGTAGCGTGGGGGGGGCGGGGGGGGCGGTCCGCCCCAGGCGGCATGTGTGTGGGGGCGGCGCGGCAGCAGCAATTCCACCCTGCAGTGCAGTGCAGCGGCGGGCAGGGAGCGATGCGATCACGGCAGCTCCGCTGCCTGCAAGAGTGAATAGCAGGAGCGGAGCGGCAATGGTCCGTCCTGCTTCCTGCCCGGAGGCCGCGCTTCCTGTTTCACACAGAGGAGCGCCGCTGAGTGACGTCATCATTCAGCGGCCGCTGCTGTGTGAGGGAGGAAGCGCGGGCGATGCTGCGGACAGGTGAGAGGAGAGAGGTGGTGTCTTGTGTGTATGTATGTATGTATGTCTGTGTGTGTGTGTGTCTGTGTGTATGATGGAGCAGGCAATGATGGGAGTGATGGTCTAGAAGGCAATGATGGGGTGATGGAGCAGACAATGATGGGGTGATGGAGCAGGCAATGATGGGGTGATGGAGCAGGCAATGATGGGGTGATGGAGCAGACAATGATGGGGTGATGGAGCAGGCAATGATGGGGTGATGGAGCTGGCAATGATGGGGTGATGGAGCAGGCAGTGATGGAGCAGGCAATGATGGGGGTGATGGAGCAGGCAATGATGGGGTGATGGAGCAGGCAATGATGGGGTGATGGAGCAGGCAATGAGGGGAGTGATGGAGCAGACAATGATGGGGTGATGGAGCAGGCAATTATGGGGTGATGGAGCAGACAATGATGGGGGTGATGGAGCAGGCAGTGATGGGGTGATGGAGCAGGCAATGAGGGGAGTGATGGGGGTGATGGAGCATGCAGTGATGGGGTGATGGAGCAGGCAATGATGGGGTGATGGAGCAGGCAATGATGGGGTGATGGAGCAGGCAGTGATGGAGCAGGCAATGATGGGGGTGATGGAGCAGGCAATGATGGGGTGATGGAGCAGGCAATGATGGGGTGATGGAGCAGGCAATGAGGGGAGTGATGGGGGTGATGGAGCAGGCAATGATGGGGTGATGGAGCAGGCAATGATGGGGTGATGGAGCTGGCAATGATGGGGTGATGGAGCAGGCAGTGATGGAGCAGGCAATGATGGGGGTGATGGAGCAGGCAATGATGGGGTGATGGAGCAGGCAATGATGGGGTGATGGAGCAGGCAATGAGGGGAGTGATGGGGGTGATGGAGCAGGCAATGATGGGGTGATGGAGCAGGCAATGATGGGGTGATGGAGCTGGCAATGATGGGGTGATGGAGCAGGCAGTGATGGAGCAGGCAATGATGGGGGTGATGGAGCAGGCAATGATGGGGTGATGGAGCAGGCAATGATGGGGTGATGGAGCAGGCAATGAGGGGAGTGATGGAGCAGACAATGATGGGGTGATGGAGCAGGCAATTATGGGGTGATGGAGCAGACAATGATGGGGGTGATGGAGCAGGCAGTGATGGGGTGATGGAGCAGGCAATGAGGGGAGTGATGGGGGTGATGGAGCAGGCAGTGATGGGGTGATGGAGCAGGCAATGATGGGGTGATGAAGCAGGCAATGAGGGGAGTGATGGGGGTGATGGAGCAGGCAATGATGGGGGTGATGGAGCAGGCAATGATGGGGTGATGGAGCAGGCAATGAGGGGAGTGATGGGGGTGATGGAGCAGGCAGTGATGGAGTGATGGAGAAGGCAGTGATAGGGTGATGGAGCAGGCAATGATGGGGGTGATGGAGCAGGCAATGATGGGGTGATGGAGCAGGCAATGAGGGGAGTGATGGGGGTGATGGAGCAGGCAATGATGGGGGTGATGGAGCAGACAATTATGGGAGTGATGGAGCAGGCAGTGATGGGGTGATGGAGCAGACAATGATGGGAGTGATGGGGTGATGAAGCAGGCAGTGATGGAGAAGGCAGTGATGGGGTGATGGAGCAGGCAATGATGGGGGTGATGAAGCAGGCAATGATGGGGTGATGGAGCAGACAATGATGGGAGTGATGGGGTGATGGAGCAGGCAATGATGGGAGTGATGGGGAGAAGGCACAGTGATGGGGTGATGGAGAAGGCAGTGATGGGGAGAAGACAATGATGGGGTGATGGTCGAGAGGGCAATGATGGGGTGGTGGGTGAGAATGCAATGATGGTGGTGGTGGAAAGGGCAATAAATGGGGGTGGTGGAGGAGGAGGAAATGATGGAGGTGGTGGAATGGGCAATGATGGGAGTGGTGGGGGAGAAAGCAAAGATAGTGGTGGAGAAGAAAATGATGGAGGTGGGGGAGAGGACAATAATGGGATGCGAGGGGAGGAGGACAATGAGGGGTGTGGGGGATTGGGATGGGAGGAAGGGGGACTTATAATGGCCTTAGGAACAGGGGGAGGTGGAGGAAGACATTATCGTTTATTATGTCTAACACAGTCCCTTAGTATATAGTGTACTCACTAATTCTGTATAACACCATCCTTAGTTACATAGTTTCCTCTTTTATTATGTATAACACCGCCCCTTATTACCTACCATCCTCTCTAGTTATATATGGTGCCGTCCCTTATTATATAGCTTCCTCTGCTGTTATGTATAGTGCTGTCTCTTACATAGTGTATTTTTGTTATTTTTGTTATTCACAGCGCCCTCTTTTATTACATGGTCCCCTCTCTTGTTAGATATAAAATGACTGCTGATCGAGGAGCCGGTGACCAGACGACCAGTCCATCAGCTCCTCCATTAGAAAGGAAGCTTTCCCATGCTCCATCAGCCATCATTGCATTATACAGCTAACAAGACAGGACGGTATGTAATAAAAAACAGGGCTCTATATAATCCAATATGTAAGGGACAGAACTGTACATAACAAGAGAAGGCACTGTGTATGGGACAGCAATATACATAATAAAGGAGACTATGTAATATATACCTGTATGTGTGTGTGTGGCTATATAATATCAATAATCTATCTATCTATATATATATATACACACACACACGTAGCTTTGACGCCATAAAAGGAGGGGGGCCCGGACACATTTCTTGCACAGGGACCCCAAGCTGTCAGTGTCCGCCCCCTGTCCGCCAAAATAATTTGTACTTTCTGGGTTTTTTTCTGTCACATTATTAAAAATTATTATTAAAAAAAGCCATTAGGTCTTCATCCAGCATCATCAAGCTAATACATACATATATATAGAGAACTGCAAGAAGTTGAAAGTCTAGAAATTTAGAAATAATAGCAGAGTTAGTAGCAGACTAAAAATTAGATCTTTGAGTGTAGTGTGGGCTCTTCGGATGCTTCCGAATTATCAACGACCAAAGGGGCGGCAAATTTTTCGACCGCCCCGGGCGCCACAAACAGTTGCTACGCCACTGGTCCTAGGGCACGAGAATCTCAATAATATGAAACTGAAAATAAAGATTAAGAAACAGCCACAAGACGGCTTTCATCAACCAAGGCATCATTTTATTCAGTATAACAGCACCGACCTGACATTGTGTGTAGGTCACTATGCACAATCCTGCTGACAGGTTCCCTTTAAGTAGGCGGCTTTATATCACAAGAGTGGATTTCGTTAGGAAATGGATAAGGCAAAAATGGAGCATTACAGAACAGAAGAAATTACTAGAGTGATAAAATATGACGGTGTGGTTTTGCTCCTCTAAGAATTTTGAAAATTGTGTGAACAATTGGAAAAAAAATGTGGAGAGCATTAAACCTCGGGGGAGAGATAATCAACAGCTTAAACATCAGTGAGTTTTTTATTTTTATATATTTGCTTATGTTGGGTTTTTTTATTATTTTTTTCTGAACAATTAGAAAAAGGTTGTGTGTGAAGGAATTAGGCCGGGGTCTCACTCGCGAGTGCAATGCAAGAAAAGTGTGCGAGTCTCTCGCCTCAATCCCCGGCACTGCCACCGGTGGCTCGGAGCAGAGCGTTCAACTGCAAAGAAATACATGCAGCCGCACACTCCGGTCCCGAGTGCCAGCGGTAGTGCCAAGTATTGAGGCCAGAGACTCTCGTGAGTTTCTCGCATTGCACTCGCAAGTGTGACCCCGGCCTTAGGAAGATTGTTGTTTTTATCTGATTTCCTCTTTTTGTATCTCTACAGTATGTTTTGTACAATAAAGTTGTAAAATTCAAAAAAATGAGCAAACAATTGCAGGGTTCTAATGATGTCACAATGGGCTGGAGGCTATAGAATGCCCCGTCACCCAGGGTTCCGTTGAGGGTTTTAGTAGGCGTTTGTGGAGAGAGGAGTGTTGTGAGCGACTTGTGCAAATATGATGCCAAGAAAGCGATTTAAGAGTATTATAGTTCTCTGTGATACCGAGGACAGCAGCGATGATGACGATTTACATCAGGTGAGCATCATTTTATATTCTTAAATAAAAAATATTTGGGATAAAAGTTCAAGAAAAGATGGTGGGACAGAAAATAGCGCTCCAAGTAGATGAGGTGATAACTCGGATCATGATTGCAGAGTGAAGACGGCGTCACTTGTAATATTTGTGACAATATGTCCATGTACTGGATACATAACATTGTATGAAGACACATAAATGTCACCACCGCCCCTATCCATAGCCTAACCATAAGTGTCCCATACCCCCGCTATACTCTGTACGTGGAATAAGCACAGTGGAGACCACACTCATATCGCTGCCCACCTGTAATCAGTGGAATATGGGGTAAGATTATAGATTGGAGATGTTCATGGTTATAGATTCTATCTGACATGTTTGCCATTTTTTCAGTCTCATCGAAGAAAGAGGCCAATACCGAGGTCTCCAGGCCAAGATAACACCACTGGCTTCAATTCGGGCCCGACTCCGAGTTTACCAGGTACTGTAACCCTAATCTAGTGAAGTCTCTGAGGTATTAATAAGCCATTGTAGTCACCGGGTGCAGATCACCTGCACATTGTGGTCAGGGCTTGGATTTATCGTTATTAGTCGTCTATGGTAGAGTTTATAGCAAACATTTCTGTTCAGCATTTGGTCAGGAATATTCATGCAGGCGTTATAAAGTCAGGCAGAAATGGGATTTGGGGATTGATTCTCATGGTGTCCATGTACAGGGCAGATTACTGGAGCTGAAGGTGATTGTTTTGCCCCATGTACCTATAGGGAAACACTGGATAATTTATTAGGATTTATTTCTTTTGATATTGAGCCTCGGTCGTTGCTATTACAATATTCTAATAAGAGAGTTATATTGTGTTTCCCCCACAGATCTGAGTTTACCACCAACAGATCATGGTCCGGACAGTACCACCTGGTAAGACACGTTTCCTCCATTACTAAGTACAAGATGGGGTTTAATGATTAATGATGGCTCATTACCTGTTACATTTATTCCACAGCTCCGATGACATCATTATTGATGATGATGATGATTCCAATAGAGCAGCAACTTCCATGTATAATAGTAAGTTATCATTTCTAGACACAATCCAGGGTTATGTTATTGTAGAGGTAACAATGACTTTTCTGTACTGTCACAGGTCAGTCTCCAAATCTAACAATTACAAGGGCGCTGATCAGGAGTTGGAACAGCGAGCCACCTGGGAAATGTGTTGTAAATGCCAGTGTCAGAGAATGACAGCAGCATTTAACAGGTTAACAGAAGCAGTCAGAGCTCCAATCCACTCTTGGCTGTCAGAGGCAGATGATGGTTGAATGACACAACCATCATCTGCCATGAAAGAGGCGGGCTCAACTCCTTAGCCCTCTCCATTCATTCTCTACTGATGAGCGTCGTACATGGTTGTTAAGGGGTTAAATTACAGATACCTTACAGAGGTAATCCTATTTTACGCATGCTTGATTGGTGTGGATCCTGTGTCTCGGATATTTCCATATTGGGAGAGCAAGTCACCGCCATGTTGACTTATGGCCATTGTTATCCTTAGAGAATTTATTACAGATGTGCAGTACATTTGCTTGTGTCTTTTTGGAAACCCAATAGACATCAATGGAGAAATCCCTGCACCAAGGAATCCCACATCTCCATTAAAACCATGGAGGCTACCATGAATCAGCAAATGAGGTGAAAATGGGCCCCTACCATTTGAGGGTCCACCCTCCGGCCATTGAGGACATGTTCACTTCTGATCTTGTACTGAGCACATACAACATTACTAAGGATATATTACCTGAGTAACAGGTGGGGTAGACATCTGAGAAAGTTTATGGACCCTGATGTTGCTGAACCCCATTATAATTTCAGATCCTGATCTGAAGGGAAGATCCTGTGGATTTCTGGTGGTCTGGTCAGCTATGTCTTCTGCTCTGGTCGGATCCCATATTCATAGTCTTATTAGTCCTCTACACTCTATATTTATAGACCCCTCTCTAGTACGGGCTGCATACTAACACGTCTGATTTGAGCCTTATAAAAAGTATTTTCACTCTTCCATATTTCTGTACAGATCATTTACCATCTGACAGCGAGGAGAGCTCCGCTACAGAGGAGAGGTAAGTTAGGCCAGATCCATCTACCTCTATATAAAGCCATGAACTAGGCGAGATGTTTCCTGTGGATTTATATATGATTCCTTATCTTTGCCAGGACACCACGATGTAACATCCCCGGCTGTTTCCTGGAAGAAATTATTTCTCCTACTTCCATCTATGTTACCCACTTCCAGGAAAATAAGGAGGAGCTGGTGGAGCGACTGTACAACTTGTACAACCGGACAGTCTTCGATAATAAGGTATCACATCTTGTCATGGGTTTCTGGGTGATACATGACTTCTCTATTATCTCCCCATTTAAACAATCAATTCCAAGAAAAATGGCTCTAACTTTCTGAAAGGCAGATTCCTAACCCCATTGTCATGTTTCTGTAATATAGTTATTGAATATCTCAGGTAAATCTCACTTAGTTTGGTGAATGCCGTCACCCTCTTCCTATCTGTGGGACGAGAGGAAACCTTAGATGATCCACCATGCAGAGACAAAAAGATTAGCATTTTTTGGCTTGAAGTTCAAAGGATTTTTACATTTATTTATAAAAAACATTTAGTTGATATTTGGACATTTTAGAATAAGGTTATTTTTATTTTTGTTCTCACATCTTGGACTTCTCGGTAGACCCCGCGCCCCATACAAGTAGACCAGTGCTGTAAATCACATATGAGAGTTGGGGACTTTGTAAGATTGGGGGTCAAAGAGTTTACAGATGTAATGGAATTTGTTTTCTTTATTTTAGCTCCCTTTGAAAATGGACATTTTGTGGAGCAAGAGGCTGACAGCATCCGCCGGCCAATGCTGTAATAGGCTGCAGGACAACCTCCGTTTCTCATATATTGAGCTTTCTGAAAAAGTCTGCGATTCTGCCGGTAGGTTTCACATCACATCCATCCTACAGCTTCATAAGACAACCTGTATACAGGGCAAAAAAACTGCTACTTGTTATGCAGAACATCTTAGAAACTCATTTTACATACTGTCATAAGAAAAACTAAGTACACCCTCTTTGAATTCTAGTATTTTACATATCAGGAGAAAATAAAAAAAGTATTAGCTCCATAGAAAGTCCTAAAAGTAGGGAAATACAATCTCAGAAAGCAACGTGAAAAAAATATATTGCATCATTATTTATTTAGCAAAAAGTAGGCCAAAAGGCAACAACGGTGTGTGATAAAGTACACCGTCGATGCAACTTCAAGTTACTGCTGCTAAAGATGATTCTAAAAGCTATTGATTGATGGGGTGTACTTATTTTTCACTCTCTGCTTCTGCATTTTGAAGTAGGTTTTGGTAAATAAATAACGGCACGGTTGACTTGTCAAGGGTTGTTCATCTCATGATGTATTTTGTATTTTGTCCTGCTATGTAAAACCAAATAGTTCAATCAGGGTGTACTCAGATTTTGTCATAACTGTATAACCTCTTGTTTTAGAGCGAGTACGATCCACACTTGCGCATGAGATGTGCCATGCCGCCTCTTGGATAATCAACGGTGAACGCAAAGACCACCATGGCTTGTTATGGCAGGCTTTCACAAGAAGGGTAAACCTTATCCATCCCGAGCTGCCAAAAGTGACGGAATATCACAATTATACCATCAACTACACCTACAAGTACAAATGCCACCGGTGTGATAAAGAGTAAGTGGATTTTATGACCCATCTCCTCCAGACACACAATCACTGCGGAGAGACGTCCGTGCGGTTCTGTTGGTGGAATGCTTTCATACTTTACTACTATCAGAGAGGACTGACGTCTGGGGGGCGGTAGGGTTTAGGATGCTACGTGTTATATTTTCTGTGCTGGGCCACTTCTTAATATATTGATTTCAATTTGTTCTTTTGAATATAATCCATGGTATTAATGAACGTTCATTCCAGTCCAGTAACCAATATTCCTCTTATCTTTGCAGAATTGGACGATTTAGACCAATACCTGGCAATAAACGTAAATGCCGCCGGTGCGGAGGACGAATGCGACAACTACCCAGCAGCTAAACATGTAACTATTCTTCAGAATATTTAGTCTCTAATTTGGTTTCTTTAAAATGTAAAGTTGAGACACTTTTATATATTTTCCCCTAAGTAGCGAGACAATGAATATCTGTGTTCATCACCAGCAATTAGCGGTAAAGATCCAGAATCCGTCCTCATAGGTTCCAGATAAGCCCCGGTTACATTTCCCATAACTTGCTGGCTATGGAATGATTGACCATTCCCAGCAATTATCTACAAAGCTCTGGAAAACCTTCTATGAGTTTACGCTTTGTTGGATGTAATTATTTTCTTTCTATTTTCAGGTTCATTATTGGAACAGTGAGATTCCTCTAAATATTGTCATCTCATCCACCTGTGATGGAGGTAAGAACGAATCTTCCAGTATTGTCAGCAATCAATAATAAAAGTGAATTTTACAATATTGAGAATCTGGAGTCTCTAATTTAGTCTTTTATTGGGTTTTATCATTTAAAGATTAAATACTTTTATATATTTTGCCTTTTTCCACCACCGTGTAGGGAGACAATCAGTTTACGTCTTCATCACAAGCAGCGAACAGCAAACATTCAGAATCCACCTCTTCTGATGGACACAAAGCTTCTGACGGGCGTTTTCCAGGTAAATATTTCGGTGCTTTTCCTCCAATCATTCTTGTTTTCAAGAAGTGCAACAGCGAGGACAGTGTGAGCAAGGTGTCATAACAGAAGAAATGCAATATCGGTTTTATTACTGCATTTATTTGTTCTAATTATTATTTTTTCTTGCTGCACAATTTTTAAATTCTGTCTGAGAAAGGAAGGAAATGATGAAAGTTATCAGCCTACTGCTGCGGAGGAATCTCCAACACACAGTCTGACGGGCGAGATGAGCCCCTCTGACATGGCATGCCGTATAGATCTATTGTGAGTGCTCTCACCATAGCCGTATGGCTCATGTCGCATTTACCTCACATTACACTATTATTGGCAGCTTCCTATTTCCAATCTCCACATTGGCCTTCTTTGTAGACAATATATAATGCAATATTTCAGGTCTATTTCACCTTCAGCTGATGACCAGGAATACAATGCTGAAGTTCCTTCTCGGAGTTTGCTTCTTTTGATCACCAGTACCTTTTGTCAAGTTTTTTATAAACATCTTTTAATTGTTTTCAGGTTAATGAGAAAGGTGACTTATCGCTTCTACACAGGCATGACACATCGTGGAAGAAAACCGTGAATTCCGGCCCCGACCTGCGCTGAGAACAGTTTCCAAGACCTGGAGAATCTCTACAAGTGCTTTATAATCAGAGCTGCCCAGCAATGGATATGGCGCTGGACATTTGAACTTCAATAGTCATCAATTGCTTTTTTTTTCTAATTTTTCTGAGTTAGATATAAATACCATTAAAAAATGAATATATTAATTCTTTCCAGTTTGGGATTTTTGTTCTGCAAAACGATGGCTGTTGATAAACATATTACAATCAATGTTGTCTACTTGTGATATTCAGCCATAATCTGCCTCGAACAATCGAGAGGAGCGGAGCTTTGTCTGCTGCTGTTAAACTGTTAAATGCAGCTGTCAATCTGTGAGAGTTGCATTTCACCCCTTAACGTCTAATGACAGTCCATCATGGCTGGGTGTCAGTTTCCGCACCAGGACGGACAGTGTCCGTCATGCATGTAAAGTGACACTAAAACTTGCAAACACCCAGTGATAGTTCAGCGCCGGCAGATGTGTATGACAGCTGAGAGGCACGGAAAGAGGTGCAGACACCAGTAGCGTATTTACCAGGGGGGCAGAGGGTGTTGTTGCCTCGGGCCCCTTGCTTTGAGGGGGCCCACCCAGAGCTACTGCCACTGAGTATACCAACTGAGTTGTAATCAGGGTTACCGGTTAGAGGCCCACTCAGATTTATCTCCCACCCCCGAGTTGAACCCCTAGGTACGCCTCTGGCAGGGACCCATGCTGTCGGTCCCCGCACCCAGATCGCTGTAATCGGGCAGTCAATCTGACAGACCGCTCACAGCATGACTGCGCAGGAGATGCTGAAATATCAGCCCTTCCTGCCCGATCAGAGGAGAAGCTCGGCGCTGACAGTGCCAGAGCTTCTGCTGTTAGAAACTTGTGTGAAATCTAGAATCAATTTTTATCCCACTCCCAGTGGCACCCCAGTCTTCCTGTCCGTCCTCCCATCTCCTCTGTTATATATATATATGAAAGAGATTGAGATGGCTGCACATTTCTATTCGGCAGATGAGGCTTACGCCATGATCTGTTCGGATACAGACAGTGCCAGTGAAATGGCCGAGCAGTTTTTGCTGATGTCGTCCTCGCCCACACTCAGATCATAGTGGTCAACTGATGTCCTGTACGACACCCCTATGTTCAAAGAGGTAATGGCCTGGTGACGATTTGAGAGCATTCTTCAATTTCTACATTTTGCAGAAAACGCAAATTGCCCCCCTTCCAATGACCCCAGCTCTTTACAAAATCAGGCCCCTAATAAAATATTTTAACAATAAATTTTCTCAGACATTTACCACAGAAAAAATATTTCTGTGTGGACGAGTCCCTGGTCTTTTTCAAGGGCAGGCTGCATTTCAAGCAGTACTTGCCGAATTAAAGGTCCAGATTCGGACTGAAAATATATAAGTTGCGTGAAGGCGACTCTGGCTACATACATAAATTCCGGGTCAGGGCCGGCTCCAGGTTTTCATGGGCCCCGGGCGAAAGAGTCTCAGTGGGCCCCTTTAACACATACCACAATTCATGATGCACAGATACGGCAGAGAAATATAGGTATCGTACAATGCCAAAGATTTCACTTCTTACATTACATGACTGATATCTATTGTAAATTTTACAATAGCTCAGAAACCAGACAGTATAGTCCTCCATACAGTATTATGGGCACCACATAGTGCTCTGTACAGAATAATGAGCCACATATACTGCTCCATACAGAATAATGGACCCATATAATGCTTAATACAGTATAATGAACCTCATATATTGCTCCATAGAGAATAATGAGCCCCATATATTGCTTCATACAATATAATGAGCCTCATATAATGCTGCAAACAGTATAATGAGCCCACATATTGCTTCAAACAGAACAGTGGGCCCCATATATTGTACTATACATAATGGGCCCCATATAATGCTCCATACAGTATATTATGGGCACCATATAATGCTCCATACAATATATGATGGGTCACACATATAATGCTCCATACAGTATATAACGAGCCCAATGTATTACTCCATATTTGATGGGCCCAATATAATGCTTCAATATATGATGGGCCACATATATTACTCCATATATAATGGGTGCACACTAGTCATCACGTCCTCTGATCTGAAACATCACAGTCAGAAGACACGGAAGTCGCTGCAGAGGAGGAACGGGGAGAGGTAAGTATTGCAAGTATCATGGCCCTGAGCAAGCGACGGGGGCTCACTTGTGGGGGCTGGCACTTGACCTTAATAGCTCGCCGGTGTCCCCGACAGCGAATGAGCCCCCCGACCTGCTCAAGCACTTGCCCAGGTGCTGATACCGTCCCTGATTACGACTATTTTTATATCTATATCTATATACACTGCTCAAAAAAATAAAGGGAACACTTAAACAACAACTTAAATAACTCCAAGTCAATCACACTTCTGTGAAATCAAACTGTCTACTTAGGAAGCAACAGTGATTGACAATTTCACATGCTGTTGTGCAAATGGAATAGACAACAGATGGAAATTATTGGCAATTATCAAGACACCCTCAATAAAGGAGTGATTCTGCAGGTGGGGACCACAGACCACATCTCAGTACCAATGCTTTCTGGCTGATGTTTTGGTCACTTTTGAATGTTGGTTGTGCTTTCACACTCATGGGAGCATGAGACAGACTCTACAACCCACACAAGTGGCTCAGGGAGTACAGCTCATCCAGGATGGCTCATCAATGCGAGCTGTGGCAAGGTTTGCTGAGTCTGTCAGCGTAGTGTCCAGAGGCTGGAGGGGCTACCAGGAGACATGGAGGGGGCCGTAGGAGAGCAACAACCCAGCAGCACGACCGCTATCTCTGCCTTTGTGCAAGGAGGAACAGGAGGAGCACTGCCAGAGTTCTGCAAAATGACTCCCAGCAAGCCACAAATGTGCATGTGTCTGCAAAAATGGTTAGAAACTGACTCCATGAGGATGGTCTGAGTGCTCGACGTCCACAGATGGGGGTTGTGCTCACAGCCCAACACCCTGCGGCCCTCCAAAGAAATGCCACCCCACACCATTACTGACCCACTATCAAACCGGTCATGCAGAAGGATGTTGCAGGCAGAAGATCGCTCTCCACAGCGTCTCCAGACTCTGTCACGTCTGTCACATTTGCTCAGTGAGGGTGGAGGGTGGACTTATGCAGTTTTGAAATGGCCACTTTTCTGGTTATCTACATACTGGAGCACACTTTGAATAGACAACGAGAGGAGGTGGTGGTCCCATAGGATGAGGTGGAAACAGAAGATCATAATAATAATTTTATTTATATAGTGCCAACATATTCTGTAGCACTTTACATTTTAGAGGGGACTTCTACAGACAATAGATTTTACAGAATACCAAGAGGAATGAGGGCCCTGCTCGCAAGCTTACAATCTATGAGGAAATAGGGGAGACACGAAAGGTGGATGGTAACAATTGCTTTCATTGTTCTGACCAGACATAATGTAAGAAATCAGGTGTTCATTTAACGCTGCATGAACCAGATATCAGTCAGAATATGTAAAAGGACAGAGGGCTATTAAATTCATAAAGTGTGTGAGAACATGATGAGAGGAACCTGGTTATGAAGAAAACTTTGAATGGGCAACACAGGGATAGTTAAATAAATGTTTTGAGGCGGTAGGCCAGTCTGAAGAAATGCGTTTTAGGGCATGCTTTAAACTGTGGGTATTGGAGATTAATCAAATTTCTAGGTAGTGCATTCCAAAGAATTGGTGCAGTACATTAGAAGTCTTGGAGAGGTTCTGATTATTGAGGATGTTATCTTCACATCATTATGAGAATGGAGGGCACAGATAGGGTGGTAGACTGAGAAGAGGGAGGAGATGTAGTGTGGTGCTGAACCGTGGAGTGCTTTGTGGGTGAGAGTGATAAGTTTATATTGAACTCTGGAGTGGATGGGTAACCAGTGTAATGACTGGCTCAAGGTAGAGGCATCGGTGTCACAGTTGGTGAAGTCAAGGGATAACAATATCTCTAGGATCCGGACAGTCATTACACAGGCAGGTGCCATGGAAGGGGTTCATGGTTCCATACAAACTGTTACTGAACGGGCAGCAGCCACGGGACAAATGGAGGAGTATGAGGAAGAAGAGTTAATGGGCATGCAACAGTCAGGAGATGAAGTGGATAATAATCCCCTCTGTGTTGTCTCTAATTTGAGGAAGGGGACGGAGGAAGCAAGCTTGAGTGTTAACTCGCCACCAACACAGCATGGACCTCATGGAAGAACCTGACACAGGAGCGCCTTCTTGCTGTACTATCTGCATCATCATGCCCTTATATTTAGGATTAGAAGTAGCACTGACTACTGGGTTGTCATTCTGTCAGATCCACAGTAGAAGAGTAAATTTTGCCAGAGGCGTTCCCCCCTTGTAAGGGATGCGCGCATGCTGGAGTATTATATAAACACGCTTGTAGACAATCTTAAGAGTGGTTTTTCCCAAGACAGCAGTGAGGTACACAGTGTGCATTGCAGTTATAGACTTCCAACCCCGGGAATGTTGAGTAGTCAAAGGAAAAATATTAGCAGCTTCAGTGTACGTGGCATAAGCAAATTCTGTGTGTCATTTCACATATTTTTTAGACCAGCTCATGCACCAGCAGAAGAGAATACAGGTCTGACATGATGTAAACGACTAACGGAGAGGAAGGTGCAGGAGTATCTCGAGCTCAATATCAAGGCCATCAGGTGGAATTTGGACCCATTTGCATTTTGGTAGTCAAAAATGGAAGAGTGGCCTGAGCTCGCCTGTCATGCCTTGGAGGTTTTGTCATGCTTGGTAGCCAGCATTCTCTCAAAACGTGTCTTCAGTGCTGCTGGTGGTCTCCTGAGACATAAGCGCATCTGGCTGTCTCCTGAAAATGTAGACTTCCTAACTTTCATCAAGAAGAACAAGTCATGGATTTCCAATGACTTTTGCATTCCAGTCGCAGACATGGCAGACTAGGCATGGTGTCATTTTTAGTGTCATGCATTGATTTTGCGCTATTGCAGTCTGTGACACGTTTATTGTGGCTTCTGTGCCTACTGTTGCTACTGCTGCTGATGTTACAAACATTTTTTTATTAATGTGGAGACTCCAAGTTTGGTCTCCATATGGTGTGTTGCCTGTAGTGGAAGGGGTGTCACAGCACAATTATACTATTTCTACTCTGGGAAAATTGATGCCACTTTAGTGGTGTGTGACAATAATTTTTTGAAATGTGGAGACACCAAGTTGGGACTCCATCTGGTGGGTTGCCTGTAGTGGAAGGGTTCTCAGAGGCCCATTATACTGTTTCAACTCTGGGGAATATGATGCCACTTTAGTGCTGTGTGACAATAATTTTTTGAAATGTGGAGATTCCAAGTTGGGACTCCATCTGGTGGGTTGCCTGTAGTGGAAGGGGTGTCAGAGGCCCATTATACTGTTTCTACTCTGAAAAATATAATGTAACTTTAGTGGTGTGTGACAACAATTTTTTGAAATGTTTGTACTCCAAGTTGGGTCTTTATCTGTTGGGTTGACTGTAGTGGCAGGGGCATCAGAGGGTCGTTATACTATTTCTACTCTGGGGAAATTGATGCCACTTTAGTTGTGTAGGACAATTATTTTTTGAAATGTGGAGATTCCAAGTAGCGTCTCCATCTGGTGGGTTGCCTGTAGTGGAAGTGGTGTCAGAGGCGCATTATACTATTTCTAATATGGGGAAACTGATGCCATTTTAGTGGTGTGTGAGAATATTTTGTATAAATGTGGAGACTCCAAGCTGGGTCTCCCTCTGGCGTGTTGCCTGTAGTGGAATAGTTGTCAGAAGCCCATTGTACTGGTTCTACTCTGGGGAAATTGATGCCACTTTATTCGTGTGCGACAAAAAAATTTTGAATGTTTGCACTCAAAGTTGGGTCTCCATCTCGTGGGTTACTTGTAGTGGAAAGGCTGTCAGAGGCCCATTGTACTGGTTCTACTCTGGGGAAATTGATGCCACTTTATTCGTGTGTGACAATAATTTCTTGAATGTTTGCACTCAAAGTTGGGTCTCCATCTCGTGGGTTACTTGTAGTGGAAAGGCTGTCAGAGGCCCATTGCTCTATTTCTATTTTGGGGAAATTGATACCACTTTATTGGTGTGTAGCAATTTTTTAAAAATGTTTGCACTACAAGTTGGAATTAGAGATGGTCTATTTCACCATGGATGGAAGACACCCCTTGTCAGAAAGGAAAAGAGAAAACTAACAAAGGACACAGGCAGAGGCGCACATGAATGACAGTGGTTAGAGAGGTGTTAGTATTTTGATATTCAGGCTAAATATTGGTGAATAAATGTGAATTGTCAGCTCTGCTCAAGGACCTTAAGGAAGAAGTTGTTCTTCATTTGCATTGGATCCTCAGTGAAATGTAACAAATGTTTACAGATCTCTGAAGTCAACACTTACTTTCTGACCAGAATGGTTTTCTACATTTGCATAACTTGAAGCTCACGGACCCACCATTTAAAAGCTCCAATGGGGTTCTATACCAGGGACAGGAAATTATTCATTTGAGGAAAGCGTTTGCAAATATCCAATTAGGAGAAGGAGCCACCACTCCTTCTGGGCATGAAATTCCACAAAGGCTTAGAACACGGTGGAGCAGGAGTTCCTATGTAGGGTAATGAAGTAGTTTGGGCTTGGTGAGAATTTTACTAGGTGGATCCAAGGCCGGAACAAGGTATTTTAGTGCCGTAGGCAGATGAAGCCGATGGTGCCCCCCCCCGATGAACTTTCAGTCCCTAAGTAAAGGAATGGGTCAGAGACTAAAGCGACAGGTCCCCTAACGCCCCTCTCCTTTCCTTCTGATGGGTTAAGTAGCAAGCTGTTAAGACTACTATCAATAGAATTGCTACCTTTTTCACTCAAAAATACCAGCAAAAGTAAAAAGAGTGATGTGATGTACTTTAGAGAAGTGGCTCAACAGGGAGTATTTTTTTTAAGATAGATATAGAATCATTCATTGTTTAAGAACCATTAAGAGAATACAAATCGCTCTATTCATCCCTGACAGCCTATATTTCAAATCTCAGACCTAGTGATGGTCATGGAAACTAATATAGCTTAACTATAATGGGGGCTGTTTGGTTTCAGTTAAGATGTCCAGCATTTGGAAGATCATAGAATCATAGAATCGTAGAGTTGGAAGGGACCTCCTGGGCCATCTGGTCCAACCCCCTGCTCAAAGCAGGATTCGCTAAATCATCCCAGTCAGATGTCTGTCCAGCCTCTGTTTGAAGACTTCCATTGAAGGAGAACTCACCACTTCTCGTGGCAGCCTGTTCCACTCATTGATCACTCTAACTGTCAAAAAGTTTTTTCTAATATCTAATCTGTGTCTCCTCCCATTCAGTTTCATCCCATTGCTTCTAGTCTTTCCTTGTGCAAATGAGAATAAAGTTGATCCTTCTACAATGTGACAGCCCTTTAGATATTTGTAGACTGCAATTAAGTCTCCTCTCAGTCTTCTCTTTTGCAAACTAAACATTCCCAAATCCTGCAACCTTTCCTCATAAGACAGGGTTTGCAGACCGGTCACCATTCTGTTCGCTCTTTTCTGAACTTGCTCCAGTTTGTTGATGTCTTTTTTAAAATGTGGTGCCCAAAACTGGACACAATATTCCAGATGAGGTCTGACCAAAGAGGAGTAGAGGGAAATAATGACTTCACGTGATCTAGACTGTATGCTTCTGTTAATACATCCTAGAACTGCATTTGCCTTTTTTGCTGCTGCATCACACTGTTGACTCATATTCAGTCTGTGATCTATTAGTATACCCAAGTCTTTTTCACATGTGCTGTCACTTAGCCCTATTCCTACCATTCTATATATGCTTTTTTCATTTTTATTGCCCAGATGTAGTACTTTGCATTTCTCCCTGTTAAAAACCATTCTGTTAGTTACTGCCCACTTCTACAGTTTATTTAAATCTTTTTGAATCCTCTCTCTCTCTTCTCTAGTATTAGCTATCCCTCCTAGCTTTGTGTCATCAGCAAATTTAATCAGTTTACCCTCAATTCCTTCATCTAAATCGTTGATAAAGATGTTGAACAATACAGGGCCCAGGACAGAGCCCTGTGGTACCCCACTTGAGACATTCTTCCAACTGGATGTGCAGCCATTTACGACCACTCTTTGGGTCCGATCACTAAGCCAGCTATGAATCCACCTAACAGTTGCCTTGTCCATTCCATACTTAGTCATTTTTTCAATAAGGATTGTATGAGAGACTTTGTCAAATGCTTTGCTGAAGTCAAGATATACTATATCTACAGCATTTCCTTGATCCACCCAATCAGTGATACCATCACAGAAGGAAATTAAGTTAGTCTGACATGACTTATTAGTTACAAACCCATGCTGACTCTGTTTGATCACTTCATTCTTATCCAGGTATTGACTTAAATGTTGTTTAATAATTTGTTCAAAGATCTTTCCTGGTATAGAAGTCAGACTCACCGGCCTATAGTTGCCTGGGTCCACCTTCTTCCCCTTTTTGAAGATAGGAACAACATTTGCTCTTCTCCAGTCTTCTGGCACTTCTCCTGTTCTCCAAGAATTTTCAAAGATTATGGAGAGTGGTTCAGAAATTTCTTCTGCTATCTCCTTCAGTACTCTGGGGTGTAATTCATCTGGACCTGGAGACTTGAATTCATTTAGGTTAGCTAAGTGTTTCCTCACTATCTTTCTGTTTATAGATATCCTGGATTCTTCTATTCCCTTAATAGGACAGTGAATAACAGTTGGTGTTACATTTCCTTTCTGAGAGAAAACAGCTGCAAAATAGGAATTTAAAAGTTCAGCCTTCTCAACATCCTGTCTTACCATTTCATCATTTTCATCCTGTAAAAATCCTATAGCATCTTTGACTTTTCTTTTACTTTTGACATATCCCCAAAATCCTTTATTATTGCTTTTGACATCTCTTGCAAGCCTCAATTCATTTTCAGCTTTAGCTAATCTGATTTGTGCCCTGCAGATTCTGCAGACAGCATTATATTCTTCTTTAGATATGCCTCCCTCTTTCCATTTTATAAACATTTTTTTCTTCCTTTTTAGCATGTGCTTAAGTTCTGTGTTCACCCATCCTGGTTTCCTTAAATGCTTCCTATTCTTCCCTCTTTTTGGAATTGTTAACAACTGTGCTTTGAGAATTTCATTTTTCAAGATTTCCCATCCTTGCTGGACATTTTTGTCTTTAAGGAGATCCAGCCATTGGATCCCTCCAATTATCTTTCTGAATCCCTTAAAATCTGCCTTTCTGAAATCTAACCTTGACGTCTGAGTCTTCACAGGTCTTCCGCCTCTAGTTATCCAAAATTCTAAAATAGCATGGTCGCTACCTCCTAGGGTTCCAGCCACTTTTACCTCCTCAACCATTTCCTCCCTGTTTATAAGGATTAGATCCAAGGTAGCAGTTCCCCTTGTTTTCTCCCCTACCTTTTGGAAGATAAAGTTGTCAGCAAGAGAGGATAAGAATTTCCTTGACCTGTTAGTTTTGCCTGAGAGAGATTCCCAACAAATGTCTGGATAGTTGAAATCTCCCATGACAACTATGTCATATTTTTTGGAGAACTTGGCCATTTGATGCATAAAGAGTTCATCCATATCTTCAGCTTGCACAGGCGGCCTGTAGTAAATGCCTACAATGGTGTCCTTTCCATTGTTCTGTCCTTGTATTCTTACCCAAACAGTTTCCACAGAACTCCCAGTCTCTGAAGCTTCAATCTCTGTGCAGATATACGCGTTTCTAACATACAATGCAACACCCCCTCCTCGTTTATCAAGTCTGTTTCTTGCAAATAAGTTGTATCCTTCTAGTCTTGTATTCCAATCATGTGTATCGTCCCACCAAGTTTCAGTGATTCCAATGACATCATATTTCTTTTCCTGTGTTAGTAGTTCCAATTCTCCTTGTTTGTTGCCCATGCTTTGTGCATTAGTATAGAAACATTTTAGTTTGTGATTGGTTTCTCTTTCTCCAATATTTTTATTAATTAGATTCTTTCGTCTTTGTTCTTCCTTTCCACTTCTATTAGCAGTGTTCTCAATAGCATTTGTCAGGTGTATGGCTTTTTCTGGTCTTTTGCTTCCCTTCCCATGTTGTTCTAGTTTAAAGCTCTCCTTACAAGTGTAGCAAGGCGACTTCCAAATACATGCTTTCCAGTCTTCGTAAGGTGCACCCCATCTCTAGCAAGTAGTCCATCGTATAAGTAGTTCACTCCGTGATCAAGAAATCCAAATCGTTGCTGACGGCACCATCGACGTAGCCAGTTGTTCACCTGCAGAATCTTATTCCACCTCCTTGTTCCATGGCCATCCACTGGGAGGATGGAAGAGAAGACCACCTGCGCTCCCAGTTCTTTCACTTTCTTGCCTAAGTCTTCAAAGTCTCTGCAGATGGTTTCCAGGTCGTTTCTTGCGGTGTCATTTGTCCCCACATGTAGTAGCAGGAATGGGTAGTCATCTGTAGGTCTGAAGAGTCCTGATATCCTGTCAGACACATCTTTAATTTTTGCACCTGGAAGACAGCACATTTCTCTTGAAGTTATATCCGGTCTGCAGATAGCGGCCTCTGTTCCTCTCAACAGGGAATCCCCCATGACCACCACTCTCCGTTTCTTCTTCACAACATTTTTCTTTCTCCATCCAGGAGATATCATAATAGAAACTAAACAGACCCTATTATAGATATAGGGATACATATGATGATTTTACTCCCATCAGGGTAGTTCTGGTGCCGTATTTCTGTATTGATGGTGCTTCTGCTGATGTATTCATGTATGGATGGTGGTTCTAACAATGTATTTATGTAGTAATGAATGTTCTCGTGACTGATTCATAACCAGAACCATCATCAATATAAAACCAAAATCATCCTCACTACATAAATTGAACACCAGAGCTATCACTAGTACATACATACGGCACCAGAACCATCATTAGTAAATAACTATGTCACTAGAACTTCCATCAGTATATGAAAATGGCACCAGAACCACCATCAGTAGATAAATGCATCACCAGAAAGCTCATCAGTACAGGACTACATCACCAGAACCACTATCAGTACATTAATGTGTCACCAGAACCACAGCCAGTGAAATAAGTACAACATCAGCACCATTATCTACATAATTACGGCACCAGAACTGTAAGGAAAACACACGAGCGGAGAGATGGGGGATACGGAGCTTACACAGCCACAGCTCTCTGGCGCCCCCTTACCCTCAGGTCAGTCAGGGAACTCCACCTAGGTTATGGAGTCGCCGGAGAGGCTGCCCTGTCATTTACTGGTTATCAGGGCACTCTGCAGTGATTGCTGTATATATATCACCAGTCCCAGTCCGGGAATATATATATACAGTATATATAAAAACCTCCGGTCAGTCACTGCCAGCATCCCCCAATAACATCAGATCAGTATGCTGCCACCAGTTCCTCATTAGATATAAGCCCAGTCCGTTTAAAAGCTTATATCGGGTCAGAAACCAAACCCAGGAAGCGTATAAGTACTAGCCGAACTCACGGATGTGGGAAATCGGGTTTCCAGATAAAAGAGCAGCCCAGGATTAATTGATAGTTTAATTGCCGAAAGGCTCATTAGATAATACAATTATATACAGAGTAATATACAGATATTACAGCCAAAAGTACAGATAAAAGTAGGGTACAGGTATGGGGAGTGCAGTCAGCTGTATGTGCCACGTTTCTTACCACTTGTGGATAAGGGAAGTTCTGTTATCCACAGGCACCTTGTTAGCTCCTGGTCCGTCTCCACACGTGACGTGACGTGGCTTCCATGGCAGAACCAAGACAAAGGCTAAATGTGTGCAGCTAGCTTTTTAACCCCTAGCTCGCCCCTCCAATATTTGCCATTGTCCCTCTGGGTTGGACTGAATTCTGCTCCCTTGAACTCTAGCTAAAATAAATCCCAATATTTAGGCTGAGTCATAACTTCCTAGCGGGAGGTTCAAATCAACGACTGCCATCTCAGTGCGTTCGTTGGGTCTGGAAAGATATTGAGAGTCCAAACTTGGGTCGGCTAAGTGGTTCTGGAGAGCCAGTCTCGATGCTTAGTATCTGGGGCAACTAGAAATATATGAGACACTGGTACTCTCATAATTCATCTCTAGGTGTCGGTGACGCTCAGTCTAGATCTTCCTTTGGTGTTGGCCACCTTGCACAAAAGATAGCAGGCGGTTCTAGCTCTTGCCGTCATTAACACGTGGCCTCTAATTCTCTGACCAAATGGTGAAGTTCTGTTCTTTTGGGGATTTGTGTACTTATCCCAAGAGTGGGGGGCCACTTCAGGAGTGGAGGAAGATCTCTGGACAATATATTGGGCCTGAATAGTACATCCAAAATGGAGTCTCCCTCATTCCTCACTTGGGGCTGTTTGGTTTCAGTTAATATGTCCAGCATTTGGAAGACATCATAATAGAAGCTAAACAGACCCTATTATAGATATAGGGATACATATGATGATTTTACTCCCATCATGTCAGTTCTGGTGCCATATACCTTGTGAGAATCAGGGAGGAATAGTGGATGAGGGCAGGTATATCTCGCCCAGATACCTTTCCTATGTGGCCTGGTCCGGTCAGTATCTCAGCTGGTGACTAATGAATAATGGGAAGCGGATATAAAAGGAGGCCAGGTGGTGTGTTAGTAGCTCAGCCTGGGGAACACAGAGAGCCTGTCTGTGTGAGCGACACTTGTGAGTGAAAGCTGTGCTTACGGTAACGCTGGTTTGGGTGGCTGGGAGAAGCCCTCCAGTTGGTAGTTAGTACAGACCCTGTTTAGTTAGTGCCGGACAGGCAAGGATTTGTTTTATGTTTATTTTCCTGTATGTTTTGCTTTCACCTGAAATAATCCTGACCCAGTGTCAGTTATGTCCAAAACCCGGCTGTGCACCTGAGTTTCATGCTAAACCCACGTGACCTTTGACCCCAGCAAAGGTGATCCCGGAGTGTTTTATCACACCCTGTATTGATGGTGCCTCTGGTGATATATTCATGTATGGATGAAGGTTCGTATAATGTAGTGATGAATGTTCTGGAGATTGATTCGTAACCAGAACCATCATCAATATGAAACCAAAATCATCATAAGTACATAAATTGAACACTAGAGCTTTCACTAGTACATACATACGGCACCAGAACCATCATTAGTAAATAACTATGTCACTACAGCCTCTATCAGTATATGAATATGGCACCAGAAGCACCATCAGTAGATATATGTATCACCAGAAAGATAATCAGTACAGGACTACATCACCAGAACCACTATCAGTACATTAATGCGTCACCAGAACCACAGCCAGTAAATAAATACACCACCATCATTATCTACATAAATACGGCACCAGAATCATCACTGGTAAATAACTATGTCACTAGAGCCACTATCAGTACATGAATACAGCCCAATAGCCAGCATCAGGAGATAAAGGCATCACCAGAATCATCATCAGTACATGAATACATCACGAGAACCACAGCCAGAAAATAAATACAACATCATCATCATCATCAGTGTATGTGGACACCACCAAAACTATCACTAGTACATGAATACATCACCAGAACCACCATCAGTACTGTTGGGGTGATCTCGTAATGTGAGATCTTAGTGACTGCCTGCCCCTGACCTGATAAATATGAGCCGAATGCATGCATAGAAGACGGACATCAGACACAAGGTCAGGTGTGCTCCTCTCTTGGCCAGTGCTGTCACAGAACTGACTTTATTAGTATAAACGAAAGACCATGTAATAGGCAGGAAAAGGGCGTTGCTCAGCTTCTCCGGAGCCATTGTACCAGTCTGTATAAGGTCCGTGCTAAGTCTATTCCACATATGGTCTTCAGTGTATCCTCATCACATTCCAAGGATTCCAGGGCATAGTTCCAGCATATAGACACCACCTTGCCACACCACGTCTGAACTAGCTTATGTTAGATTAATAATTGATTTCATTAGCCGTTCTCTCCTTCACAGTACAGCAATAAGTTGTATTGTCAAGTCAGGCCCATATACCGTATATACTCGCGTATAAGCCGAAATTTTCAGCCCATTTTTTTTGGCTGAAAGTCCCCCTCTCGGCTTATATGCGAGTCATATATGCCAGGGGGTCGTGGGGTGGGGCGGGGGTGTCAGATCACACTGAGCCCCTCTGGCACGGTCTCTGCAGCCCCCTGCTTGTCCCACTGTCTCAGGCTCCTTCCTTCAGCGGTCATGTGGTACTGCTCATTAAAGTCATGAATATGCGCATATTTATGACTTTAATGAGCGGTACCACGTGACCGCTGAAGGAAGGAAGGGAAACCTTCGGAGAATGGGGCTGCAGAGACCGCGCCAGGAGGGGGTAAGTATACCCGATATTCACCTGTCCCCATTCCAACGCTGCTCTCCGCTGTCTGCCGCGTCCTCTGTTAGTGACATTCAGGCAGCAGAGGGCGCGATGACATGGTTACTGCGCGCTGTGCCCTCTGCTGCCTGAACATCACTGACGGAGGACACGGCAGACACCGGCACCTGTTCCCCAGTGAAGGAGAGGTGAGTATGTCTTTTTTTTTATTTGCAGCAGCATATAGGGTATAATCTATGGAGCAGCATATGGGGGCATAATCTGGGGGCAGCATATGGGGGCATAATCTATGGAGAATTTTATGTAGCAGCATATGGGGCATAATCTATGGAGCACCTTATGGGGCAGCATATGGGGGCATAATCTATGGAGCATCTTATGGGGCAGCATATGGCGGCATAATCTTTGGAGCAGCATATGGGGCCTATTCTATGGAGCAACTTATGGGGCAGCATATGGGGGCATAATCTATGGAGCATCTTATGGGGGCATAATCTATGGAGCATCTTATGGGTCCTATTCTATGGAGCATCTTATGGGGCCATTATTAACCTTTGTGCAGCATTATATGGGGTGTATTTTGTATGGAGCATTATATGGGGCTCCTGATTCAATATGGATGTTCAAAAACATTTAATCTACTGATGTCTCAATTACAGTAATTTTACTTTTATTGGTATCTATTTTTATTTTTGAATTTTACCAGTAGCTGCTGCATTTTCCACCCTAGGCTTATACGCGAGTCAATACGTTTTCCCAGTTTTTTGTGGAAAGAGTAGGGGGGTCAGCTTATACACGGGTCGCTTATACACAAGTATATACGGTACATTTGGTATTCAATTAAATTAAATGATTATTAAGAAAAAATCAAGACAATTAATGCAGGGGTGAGAATAAATTACCAAAAAGAAGGGGCTGTTATACCGCTCCGCCATACTCACCCGGCCTCCGCTCCCACGCCGCAGCCTCTCTCCACCCGACGGCCGTCACCTGAGACAGGCCCGCGACCGATGCCTTCCCTGCATGCTATGCACATGCGCCATAGGCTGCGCCTCCTTCCTGCTTCTTATGCTCCGGCTGTGCCCTGACCCGGAAGCACCTTTGGACCAATGGCTGACCAGACGGAGCCATATCAGGCCGCTTGCCCCTGAGGGAGGCACCTGATCGTTGTGTTTCCTGACACTCTGGCCTCGCTCCATCGTGCACACGCTGCTCCTGCAGTTCCTGTCTCTGGGAAACTGTTAGGCGTCAGCTTCCTGGCACTGCACAGCGGGAATCCAGAGAAAGACATCCTGCGGTCTCCCATTCCTCTCCAACCGCTCGGACTCCTGCTCAGCAATCTCAGCTGGCCAGGAATCTCCCTCTGACTCGTTCTGTGAGCCTGGATGTTGCTGCCACCTCTGGTGCAGCAATGGTGACGCAACCTGCTTTGCAGGGAACTGCTCCTGAGGCTAAGTCCTCATGCCGTGCTACTAGGCATGCCCACAACTTGTCCTCTCAGTGGAGAGCAGGGGTCACATGTGCAGGTCCTATGTCGGATCTGATTGGTCCTTCCTATAGTACTGGAAGGTCCCGGAAGCGCATGGCTATAAAAAGCCCGCATGGCGGCTCGGCCATGCGCTAGTGTAGCATATTATGCTGTGTGTGTATGGTGATGAATGCATGGACTGGTGACTGACTCATTTGAAACCCCTTCCCTCGGTTATGACGAATGGTGACAGATTGTTGGGTAGTCAGCTCCAGGTTGTGGCCAGCTACACGCCACTGTGCCTCCTGCACGACACACTAGCGTCCGACGGTGCTCGGTCGTTCCGGCGCCGTCGCTCAGCAGCGATAGTTATTGCCGCGCTGCGGTTGCAGCGTTCTTGGCGTCTGCGGTTGCAGCGTCATTCGCTGGGTATCCTGTGAAGTAAACAGGGCCAGCGTCCTCATACAACTCTGTTGTCTTAGCGACTCTGTGTGTGAACAGAGCCGTACTTAGCGTTCGGATGACGTTAACCCGAGCGCAGTACCTCACCTTTCGGTGCATCCGCCATTACTTAGCAGCGGTCTTGTCACCTACCGCACGGTGGACCCCGGGCAGCGAACGCACCTCCTATTATTTATATCTGGTGCGTTCCGCCGACCCTAACATTACACTAGCGCCAGGGTCTGGCTAGTAATGGCGGATGAACAGCGACTGCTGCAGCACATCCGGCAGCTGCAGGGCAGGTTGGCGGCTCTCGAGCGTTCAGCCTCAGCTGCGGATGTTACTGCAGTCGCTGTTCAGGCAGCCACAGAGGCTGTTTCCCGTGTGACCACTGCCATCCCTGTCCCGACTTTGTCCCACCTCCCGCTGCCCGAAAAGTTCTCGGGTGATAGTGCAGCTTGTAGGGGTTTCGTAAGCCAGTGCTCTATGCAGCTGGAGCTGCTGGCCGCCCGATTCCCCTCCGAGCGGGCTAAAGTGGGATTTATTATTTCCCTTCTGTCGGGCAGGGCTTTGGAGTGGGCCACACCGCTGTGGGATCGTGGTGATCATGTGGTGCAGGGTGCTTTGCGGTTCTTAGACACTCTGAAACAGGTCTTCCTGGGACCACGAGTCACCCATGACACCGCGCTCCGGCTGCTGGCACTGTCACAGGGCTCGTCCATGGTCAGTCACTTCGCCATCCAGTTCCGGACGCTGGCCTCAGAATTAGAGTGGCCAGATAAGGTCCTCATTCCGGCGTTCTGGAGAGGTTTGGCTGGCCATGTGAGGGACGCTCTGGCCACCAGGGAGATTCCCGCTACACTGGAGGAGCTTATCTCTGTCTCCACCCGAATCGATCTTCGCTTCATCGAGCGAAGGTTAGAACGGGACCAGTGTAGGCAGAGGTTTAGGTTGGCACCTTGTTTTTCTAGACCTCTGGAATCCCCCGATCGGGCGTCCGAGCGTCAGGGGGCTTCCCGTGAGGGATCTAGACTCCGGTCCGCTCGAGCTCCTGTGAGCTGTCATATTTGTAGGCAGGCCAGTCACCTCGCCAACCGGTGCCCACAGCAGCAGGGAGAACGCTCGCGCCTAGTGGCCGTAGGAGGCGGCGCACTAAAGCCAGCGACGTTTTCCTCCAAGCTGTCCTTTAAGACGGCACCACTCTACCCTCGCAGATAACTCACCAGACCGTCCCCTTGGTACTCTCTGTGGCTCCGTCTCATCAGGAGACGATATCCCTCCTCGTCATGCCCGAGGGTATTGACCAGGTACTTCTAGGGGTTCCCTGGCTGCGGTATCACTCCCCCCCATATAGAGTGGTCCTCAGGGAGGATTATTGGGTGGAGTAAGTCATGTGAGGGTAGATGTCTGAGGGAGTGCGTTCAGGTTGCCTCCACCGAGGTTCCCGCTGATCTCTCCTCGCTCCCCAAACACTATCGGCAGTATGCAGACGTGTTCTCCAAAAAGGCGGCGGAGACCCTTCCACCGCATTGCCCCTATGACTGTCCTATTGACCTCTTGCCTGGTGCTGAGCCTCCCCGGGGTCGAGTCTATCCCCTATCTCTCCCGGAGACTGAGGTCACGTCTCAGTACATCAGGGAGAATCTGGCAAGAGTATTCATTAGGAAGTCAGTGTCACCAGCGGGGGCGGGATTCGTCTTCGTCCAGAAGAGTGGGGAATTACGTCCTTGCATTGATTACAGGGGTCTTAACGCCATCACCGTTAAGAATAAATATCCACTGCCCCTGATATCAGAACTGTTTGATAGGCTACGAGGAGCGAGGGTATTTTCCAAACTTTATCTGCGGGGGGCTTACAACCTGATTCGCATCCGTGATGGGGATGAATGGAAGACGGCATTTAACACCAGGGACGGGCACTATGAATACCTGGTGATGCCCTTCGGGCTCTGTAATGCCCCGGCCGTCTTCCAGGACTTTGTGGATGATATCTTCCGGGATATGCTTACCACCTCGGTTGTAGTCTATCTGGATGATATCCTCATCTACTCTCCAGATATTGACTCCCACCGGAGAGAAGTTTGCAAAGTTTTCGATCGCCTGCGGGCGACCTCCCTCTATGCCAAGTTGGAGAAGTGTGTGTTTGAGCAGGAGTCCTTGCCTTTTCTGGGCTATATCATCTCGGCCCAGGGATTGGCCATGGATCCTGCCAAGCTACAGGTGGTGATGGATTGGCAGGAACCTCATTCTCTCAAAGCGGTGCAGCGCTTTATGGGGTTCATAAATTATTATCGCCAATTCATCCCCCACTTCTCGACTTTGGTAGCACCCTTGGTAGCCCTCACCAAGAAGGGTGCAAATCCCAAGTTGTGGTCGGAACCGGTCTCCAAGGCCTTCTCCACCATTAAGTCCCATTTCGCTAGCGCTCCCATTCTACATCGCCCCGATGTAGACAAGCCCTTCATTCTGGAAGTGGATGCCTCTTCCGTCGGTGCTGGAGCAGTCCTGTTCCAGAAGGACACGCAAGGTCGGAAGCATCCATGCTTCTTTTTCTCCAAGACCTTCACACCGGCGGAGAGGAATTATGCCATCGGGGACAGGGAGTTGCTAGCGATGAAGTTGGCCTTCTCGGAGTGGAGACACCTCCTGGAGGGGGCTCGTCACCCTTTCCAGGTGTTCACCGACCACAAAAACTTGGTGTATTTACAAACAGCCCAGCGGCTAAACTCTCGCCAGGCTAGATGGTCCTTGTTCTTTTCCCGGTTCCATTTCACCCTCCACTTTCTCTCCGGGGAGAAGAACGTCCGGGCCGATGCTCTCTCCCGCTCCGTGGTGTCATCGGAGGAAGAGGAGGAGGAGCCTCGGCTGATCGTCCCATCCGAAAGCCTGAGGACTGTGGCTCCGGTTGCCCTTGAGTCTGTGCCTCCGGGCAAGACATTTGTCCCTGCACGTCTGCGACCGGAGGTCCTCTCTTGGGCTCACTCGTCCAGAGTGGGTGGACATTTTGGGACAAAACGGACCTCCGACCTTTTGGCGAGGACGCACTGGTGGCCACATATGGAGCGTGACGTCAAGGACTATATTGAGGCATGCGTCTCTTGCGCCCGGAATAGGTCCTCTCGGCAGCGGCCCGCTGGGCTTCTTTTCCCTCTGCCGATAGCAGACAGGCCCTGGGAGATGGTCGGTATGGACTTTGTGGTGGGGCTACCCAGGTCCAGCGGCAGCACGGTCATTTGGGTTGTCACCGACCATTTCTCTAAGATGGTGCACCTGGTACCTATCTCCCGGTTACCATCAGCGCGGGGCCTGGCAGTCTTGTTCATCAAGCACGTTTTCCGCCTGCACGGCATGCCGGACAAGAGTGTCAGTGACCGAGGTCCTCAGTTTGCGTCCCGGTTTTGGAGAGAGCTCTGTTCTCTACTCAGCATTGAGCTGAATCTCTCCTCGGCCTATCATCCCGAGACGAATGGGTTGATAGAGAGAGCCAACCAGACCTTGATAACATATCTTCGACATTTTGTCTCAGCCAGGCAGGACGACTGGGCATCCTTGCTGCCGTGGGCAGAGTTCGCGTTGAACAATGCTGTGGCCGACTCTACCGGTCAAACCCCATTCCTCCTAAATTACGGTCAGCATCCGCGCGTTCCTGTGCCCATGCCCGTGACTTCCACCGACTCCAGGGTGGCAGACTGGGCGGTGGAGGCACGTGACATTTGGGATCGCACCCAGGATGCTATCCGAGCTTCCAAGGAGAGAATGAGGATCTCCGCTGACGCACACCAGCGTCCTGCTCCAAGCTTCTCCCCTGGCGAAATGGTATGGCTCTCTACCCGAAACATTAAACTGCGGGTTGAGTCGCCCAAGTTCGCGCCACGATACATTGGCCCATTCAAGGTCCTTGACCGACTTAGCTCGGTGGTCTACCGTCTGGCTCTTCCTCCACATTTGGCCATCTCGGACGTGTTCCATGTGTCCCTCCTCAAACCAGTTCACATGGCCCGGTTTTCCGAGCCATCTGCCGGGTCATCAGACTTATCGTCTGACGAGTTTGAGGTTAATGCCATCGTGGGGCGCAAGTTTGTCCGTGGCAAAAAATTTTATTTGGTGGACTGGAAGGGTCATGGTCCCGAGGCTCGGACCTGGGAGCCGGTGGAAAACATTCATGCACCGCTCCTGATTGCGGCTTTTGAGCGCAGTGAGGCTCAGAGGGGAGGGGGCGGGGTAATGTTAAGCGTCGGATTCCTGGCACTGCACAGCGGGAATCCAGAGCAAGACATCCTGCGGTCTCCCATTCCTCTCCGACCGCTCGGACTCCTGCTCAGCAATCTCGGCTGGCCAGGCATCTCCCTCTGACTCGTTCTGTGAGCCTGGATGTTGCTGCCACCTCTGGTGCAGCAATGGTGATGCAACCTGCTTTGCAGGGAACTGCTCCCGAGGCTAAGTCCTCATGCCGTGCTACTAGGCATGCCCACAACTTGTCCTCTCAGTGGAGAGCAGGGGTCACATGTGCAGGTCCTATGTCGGATCTGATTGGTCCTTCCTATAGTACTGGAAGGTCCCGGCCATGCGCTAGTGTAGCATATTATGCTGTGTGTGTATGGTGATGGATGCATGGACTGGTGACTGACTCATTGGAAACCCCTTCCCTCGGTTATGACGAATGGTGACAGATTGTTGGGTAGTCAGCTCCAGGTTGTGGCCAGCTACACGCCACTGTGCCTCCTGCACGACACACTAGCGTCCGACGGTGCTCGGTCGTTCCGGCGCCGTCGCTCAGCAGCGATAGTTATTGCCGCGCTGCGGTTGCAGCGTTCTTGGCGTCTGCGGTTGCAGCGTCATTCGCTGGGTATCCTGTGAAGTAAACAGGGCCAGCGTCCTCATACAACTCTGTTGTCTTAGCGACTCTGTGTGTGAACAGAGCCGTACTTAGCGTTCGGGTGACATTAACCCGAGCGCAGTACCTCAGCATCCGCCATTACTTAGCAGCGGTCTTGTCACCTACCGCACGGTGGACCCCGGGCGGCGAACGCACCTCCTATTATTTATATCTGGTGCGTTCCGCCGACCCTAACAGAAACGACTCCACCTAGGTCAGGCAAGAGAGGCCTTCCTAGGTGATGATGATTCCTCTCAACCCCTTACGATTTCTGTGCTTTTGGTTTCAGGGGGGAGGCGTGGTTCCGAGGTGGCCTATGTGGATTCGGGCTCAGCGGGTAACTTCATTCGGCCGGAAGAGGTAGACAAATACCAAATTCCTGTGGTCACTCTATCTAACCCAATTCAGATTGCCACTGTGGATGGCAAACCGCTACAGGTGACCGTCACCTTGGTCACTGAAGAGGTGGGGTTGCAAATCAGAGCCTTACATCGAGAGAAAATAGCCTTTTACGTTTTACCTAAGCTCTCTCACGTCATTCTACTCGGTCTTCCATGGTTAAGGACTCATCAGCCTGTTCTCGACTGGTCTTCTGGGGAGATACTCAGCTGGGGGCACCCGTGCCAAGCTCGCTGTCTGACTCCTGTCAGCCTGGCGGCCGCTCCACGGTCACCTCCAGGCCTCCCGGGTCTTCCTCCAGCTTACAGCTCCTACGCCGATGTTTTTGATAAGAAGGAAGCGGAGGTCCTCCCTCCACACCGGCCGTTTGACTGCCCAATTGAACTTGTTTCCGGTTCAACCCCCCCAAGGGGCAGAATCTACCCTCTGTCTCCCGCAGAGACCACCGCCATGCCCGAGTACGTCCGAGAGAACCTCGCCAAAGGCTTTATACGGAAATCCTCTTCGCCCGCGGGAGCCGGGTTCTTCTTCGTCAAAAAGAAGGACGGAACTCTACGGCCATGCATTGACTATAGGGGCTTGAATGAGATTAGCATCAAGAACAGGTACCCTCTTCCACTCATTCCGGAACTGTTTGACCGTCTCAGAGGGGCTCGGGTCTTTACCAAGCTGGACCTCAGAGGAGCCTACAATCTGGTCCGTATCCGTGCAGGTGACGAGTGGAAGACCGCTTTCAACACTCGAGATGGCCATTACGAGTACCTGGTCATGCCCTTCGGTCTTTGCAATGCTCCTGCAGTCTTTCAAGAGTTCGTCAATGAGATCTTCCGGGATCTCTTGTACTCCTGTGTGGTCGTGTACTTAGACGACATCCTCGTCTTCTCGCCGGACCTCTCCTCCCACAGAAAGTGTGTCCGCCTGGTGCTTCAGCGCCTTCGGGAGAACCGTCTGTATGCGAAGATCGAGAAATGTCTCTTCGAACAGACCTCTCTGCCATTCCTGGGTTACATTATCTCCGACGCTGGTCTATGGATGGATCCCGAGAAGTTGTCTGCCATCCTCAAATGGCCTCGCCCCGTCGGATTGAAGGCGATACAACGATTCCTCGGGTTCGCCAACTATTACCGGCAATTTGTCTCCCACTTCTCCGCGATCACAAGACCCATTTCTGTGCTCACCCGTAAAGGATCTACTTCCAAGGATTGGTCTCCTGAGGCAGAGGAGGCCTTTCTGAACCTAAAACGGGCTTTCTCCACGGCTCCGGTCCTTCATCGCCCTGAGAGCGATCGACCTTTTGTACTCGAGGTGGACGCTTCCTCGACTGGTGCCGGGGCGGTGCTGTCCCAGAGAACCGCCTCCGGTCGCCTGCACCCTTGTGGCTTCTTCTCGAAGGCCTTTTCTCCATCCGAGTGTAACTGCTCGATCGGTGACTGGGAACTTTTGGCCATCAAGTTGGCCTTGGAGGAATGGCGCCACCTCCTGGAAGGAGCCGTCCATCCTTTTGTCATCTTCTCGGACCACAAGAATCTGGCCTATCTCCAGTCTGCCCAGAGACTAAACCCTCGCCAGGCCAGATGGTCTTTATTTTTTGCCCGATTTGATTTCGAGCTCCGATTCCGTCCTGGCAACAAGAATTCCAAAGCCGACGCCCTGTCCAGGGTCTTCCAACCACACGAATCCACGGAGGAACTGTCGCATATCATTGATCCCACTAGAATCATCACCGTGGCTCCAGTGAACTGGCTTACTCCTCCACCTGGCAGGAAGCTTGTGCCAGAGAATCTCAAGCACAAGGTTCTTCTAAGGGGGCACTCCTCCAAACTGGCCGGCCATGCCAGAACTAAGAAGACCCTTGACCTTATCAAATGTCACTACTGGTGGCCCTCACTTCGCCAAGATGTACTCGACTTTGTGGCTTCTTGTCCATCCTGTGCAAAAAACAAGGTGCCACGGAGATCTCCGTCCGGCTTGTTGCTTCCGTTGCCTGTCCCTACGGTTCCTTGGGAGAACATTGCCATGGATTTCATCACCGACCTACCCTGCTCTGCGGGCTGCTCAGTCATTCTGGTGGTGGTGGATCGTTTTTCCAAGATGGCTCACTTCATCCCTCTGCCCGGTCTTCCCTCAGCGCCAGAGCTGGCCGAAATCTTCATTCATCAAGTCTTCAGGCTTCATGGACTACCTCGACGCATTCTGTCTGACCGAGGGGTTCAGTTTACCTCCAAGTTCTGGCGTTCGCTTTGTAAGCTCATGAACGTTTCCCTCGACTTCTCCTCGGCCTACCATCCACAGTCCAACGGACAAGTAGAGCGTACCAACCAGACGCTTACGGGATACTTACATCACTTCTCTAACGCCCACCAGAACGATTGGGTCAACTTATTCCCCTGGGCAGAGTTCGCTTATAACAACCATGCTGGTGAGTCTTCGGCCAAGTCTCCGTTTTTCATTGTTTTTGGCAGACATCCCGATGTTACTGTCGTCCTACTCCAGTCCTGCCTTGTGTTCCTGCCGTCCTACTCCAGTCCTGCCTTCGGTGTTCCTGTTGTCCTACTCCAGTCCTGCCTTGTGTTCCTGCCGTCCTACTCCAGTCCTGCCTTCAGTGTTCCTGCCGTCCTACTCCAGTCCTGCCTTCAGTGTTCCTGCCGTCCTACTCCAGTCCTGCCTTCAGTGCTCCTGCCGTCCTACTCCAGTCCTGCCTTCAGTGCTCTTGCCGTCCTACTCCAGTCTCAGTCTTACTCCGGTCCATCCAGAGCCGCCCCTCTCGGTACTGGCTACCGTGGTACTCGAACCCCTGGGCCTGCTCCTAATGGTCCCTGTATAGGGGTCGGTTCCACCTGGCAGCTCGCCCGGGGTCCCTCGGTGCCACAGTCCAGAGGGTCCACTCTCGGAGTTTCCCGCTCCAGACCACCCGCGCTAACAGGGGCAACACAAGGAGTCTATTGCACAGATATTATGCACTTCAATGTACTATGGCTATATAGGATGCAATATGGTTGTAAAAAGAATTAATAAGCCACAAAAAATAAGAAAATTGATATACTGATATTATACATAATCATAAAGTGCAAATAGTGAAAAAATCATTCATAAAAAGCACAAATTTGTAAAGACCAATCTATATATAAAAAGTGCAATGTCCAGAAATTCACAGACAGTGGGCTTAGGCACAAGTTTGTAAAGACCAATACATATATAGAGTGCAATATGCACGAATTCATAGACAGTGGGCTTAGGCCCACAACCGTAAAAATGTATATCACTAATTCAACAAATGACTAGTGTAGATAGCCATGTGGGCAGAGATAAATATATGTCACAACAGATATCCATTTAAATAAAAATGCTCAGTGGCAGGTTCTAAATAGAGGTGCCAATGACAATTAGTCATATATGCGGCTGCAAGTAAACTGTATTGAAAAGAACATATACATGTGCCAAAAAATTGCACTCAATCAATATCTTATGCCAATGTGCGATAGATCCCCAGGATGCGCCCGTCCCCGACGCGCGTTGCGACGTCTGCCTTCGTCAGTTTTTTTTTCGTTGTGATATGACTTGATATCCGATTTGTCCTTATTTGTCTTATATTGTCCATTTGTGCTTTGATAAGGCTTATCATATAATTTTTAACACCATTTATAATTTTCCTTAAACATGCAACTTTGACCTTGGTATTTTGTTGAACCATATACATTTGGATCTCATGAACCAACAACTCCCAATATGTATTAAACAATGATAATGAGATGCTGGGAGTGGTTGTTATCAGTCATTATCAGACTGCGGACCATGCAGGAACCACAATACTGATGAAACGCAGGCATATGTAAATGTTTACATCCAGGTACCTAATAGATGACATCTTCTCTGATTGAGTGGTTTCCTTCTTCTTATTTCCATCTTGACCAGATGCCATGATGACTTTTCACATCCACAGCTGTTCTCTGCAGACTTCTCTCTTCTCCAATCTTCTGGAGCACATCCCCACATGGTGACCTTAAAAGTCAAAGTGTTACTAGATTGCCTTCTGCACAAAGATATCTGTCCATACTATGCCCTAAATAAGCCTCCTATGGTGTATGGCCTCTACACTGTCTGCCTTACTAATCCACAACCACATTACTGTGTGCCATTATCAGCTATAACTGCTACAATGTCATTTTTTCTTCTCCAGCCAGATGGCGTCGCCGTCAGGATATGTGCACACGATGCATATTTGCTGCGGATCCGCCGCGGATTTTTCCGCACAGAAACGCTGCAGATCCGCACTGTGATTGACAGTACAATGTAAATCAATGGGGAAAAACAATCCTGTGCAGATGGCGCAGAAAAATCAGTGCGAATTTGCTGCGGGTTTAAACGAAGTGCATGTCACTTCTTTTCTGCGGTTTTGCTGCAGTTTTCCACTTGCTCCATTCTACAAAACCGCAGGTGGAAAACCGCAGTGGAAAACCGCACAAAAACCGCAAAAAAAAGGAAGAAATCCGCAGGAAAAATGCCGGTCATTAAATCCGCGGGAGGATCCGCACCGTGTGCACATGGCCTCACCTGCACAACAGCAGCTATTGGATCTCTATACAAACCGATATCTGCTGCTGTGCAGGCTCCCCGGCGCCATTTTCAAAATGACTTTCTTTTTTTTCCCTCGCTCAAGTAAATCTGCAAAAGGCATTCAGTGCACAGTAACCATGCGATTATGATGAAGCGCATTTATCATGCAAACTGCGGGGCAGGCAGTCAGAGATCAGTGGGGGGTCAGTAGTCTGCATTATGAATATCTCATCGGAGCACCACATACATGAACCCCGTCCTAGGGCACGAGAATCTCAATAATATGAAGCTGAAAATAAAGATTAAGAAACAGCCACAAGACGGCTTTCATCAACCAAGGCATCATTTTATTCAGTATAACAGCACCGACCTGACATTGTGTGTAGGTCACTATGCACAATCCTGCTGACAGGTTCCCTGTAAGTAGGCGGCTTTATATCACAAGAGTGGATTTCGTTAGGAAATGCATAAGGCAAAAATGGAGCATTACAGAACAGAAGAAATTACTAAAGAGAGTGATAAAATATGACGGTGTGGTTTAGCTCCTCTCAGAATTTTGAAAATTGTGTGAACAATTGGAAAAAAAATGTGGAGAGCATTAAACCTTGGGGGAGAGATAATCAACAGCTTAAACATCAGTGAGTTTTTTATTTTGATATATTTGCTTATGTTGGGTTTTTTATTATTATTTTTTTCTGAACAATTAGAAAAAGGTTGGGAGTGAAGGAATTAGGCCGGGGTCTCACTCGCGAGTGCAATGCAAGAAAAGTGTGCGAGTCTCTCGCCTCAATCCCCGGCACTGCCACCGGTGGCTCGGAGCAGAGCGTTCAACTGCAAAGAAATACATGCAGCCGCACACTCCGGTCCCGAGTGCCAGCGGTAGTGCCAAGTATTGAGGCCAGAGACTCTCGTGAGTGTCTCGCATTGCACTCACAAGTGTGACCCGGCCTTAGGAAGATTGTTGTTTTTATCCGATTTCCTCTTTTTGTATCTCTACAGTATGTTTTGTACAATAAAGTTGTAAAATTCAAAAAATGAGCAAACAATTGCAGCATTCTAATGATGTCACAATGGGCTGGAGGCTATAGAATGCCCCGTCACCCAGGGTTCCGTTGAGGGTTTTAGTAGGCGTTTGTGGAGAGAGGAGTGTTGTGAGCGACTTGTGCAAATATGATGCCAAGAAAGCGATTTAAGAGTATTATAGTTCTCTGTGATGCCGAGGACAGCAGCGATGATGACGATTTACATCAGGTGAGTATCATTTTATATTCTTAAATAAATAAAAAATATTTGGGATAAAAGTTCAAGAAAAGATGGTGGGACAGAAAATAGCGCTCCAAGTAGATGAGGCGATAACTCGGATCATGATTGCAGAGTAAAGACTGTGTCACTTGTAATATTTGTGACAATATGTCCATGTACTGGATACATAACATTGTATGAAGACACATAAATGTCACCACCGCCCCTATCCATAGCCTAACCATAAGTGTCCCATACCCCCGCTATACTCTGTACGTGGAATAATCACAGTGGAGACCACACTCATATCGCTGCCCACCTGTAATCAGTGGAATATGGGGTAAGATTATAGATTGGAGATGTTCATGGTTATAGATTCTATCTGACATGTTTGCCATTTTTTCAGTCTCATCGAAGAAAGAGGCCAATACCGAGGTCTCCAGGCCAAGATAACACCACTGGCTTCAATTCGGGCCCGACTCCGAGTTTACCAGGTACTGTAACCCTAATCTAGTGAAGTCTCTGAGGTATTAATAAGCCATTGTAGTCACCGGGTGCAGATCACCTGCACATTGTGGTCAGGGCTTGGATTTATCTTTAATATTCGTCTATGGTAGAGTTTATAGCAAACATTTCTGTTCAGCATTTGGTCAGGAATATTCATGCAGGCGTTATAAAGTCAGCCAGAAATGGGATTTGGGGATTGCTTCTCATGGTGGCCATGTACAGGGCAGATTACTGGAGCTGAAGGTGATTGTTTTGCCCCATGTACCTATAGGGAAACACTGGATAATTTATTAGGATTTATTTCTTTTGATATTGAGCCTCGGTCGTTGCTATTACAATATTCTAATAAGAGAGTTATATTGTGTTTCCCCCACAGATCTGAGTTTACCACCAACAGATCATGGTCCGGACAGTACCACCTGGTAAGACACGTTTCCTCCATTACTAAGTACAAGATGGGGATTAATGATTAATGATGGCTCATTACCTGTTACATTTATTCCACAGCTCCGATGACATCATTATTGATGATGATGATTCCAATAGAGCAGCAACTTCCATGTATAATAGTAAGTTATCATTTCTAGACACAATCCAGGTTTATGTTATTGTAGAGGTAACAATTACTTTTCTGTACTGTCACAGGTCAGTTTCCAAATCGAACAATTACAAGGGCGCTGATCAGGAGTTGGAACAGCGAGCCACCTGGGAAATGTGCTGTAAATGCCACTGTCAGAGAATGACAGCAGCATTTAACAGGTTAACAGAAGCAGGCAAAGCTCCAATCCACTCTCGGCTGTCAGAGGCAGATGATGGCTGAATGACACAACCATCATCTGCCATGAAAGAGGCGGGCTCAACTCCTTAGCCCTCTCCATTCATTCTCTACTGATGAGCGTCGTACATGGTTGTTAAGGGGTTAAATTACAGATACCTTACAGAGGTAATCCTATTTTACGCATGCTTGATTGGTGTGGATCCTGTGTCTCGGATATGTCCATATTGGGAGAGCAAGTCACCGCCATGTTGACTTATGGCCATTGTTATCCTTAGAGAATTTATTACAGATGTGCAGTACATTTGCTTGTGTCTTTTCGGAAATCCAATAGACATCAATGGAGAAATCCCTGCACCAAGGAATCCCACATCTCCATTAAAACCATGGAGGCTACCATGAATCAGCAAATGAGGTGAAAATGGACCCCTACCATTTGAGGGTCCACCCTCCGGCCATTGAGGACATGTTCACTTCTGATCTTGTACTGAGCACATACAACATTACTAAGGATATATTACCTGAGTAACAGGTGGGATAGACATCTGAGAAAGTTTATGGACCTTGATGTTGCTGAACCCCATTATAATGTCAGATCCTGATCTGAAGGGAAGATCCTGTGGATTTCTGGTGGTCTGGTCAGCTACGTGTTCTGCTCTGGTCGGATCCCATATTCATAGTCTTATTAGTCCTCTACACTGTATATTTATAGACCCCTCTCTAGTACGGGCTGCATACTAACACGTCTGATTTGAGCCTTATAAAAAGTATTTTCACTCTTCCATATTTCTGTACAGATCATTTACCATCTGACAGCGAGGAGAGCTCCGCTACAGAGGAGAGGTAAGTTAGATCCATCTACCTCTATATAAAGCCATGAACTAGGCGAGATGTTTCCTGTGGATTTATATATGATTCTTATCTTTGCCAGGACACCACGATGTAACATCCCCGGCTGTTTCCTGGAAGAAATTATTTCTCCTACTTCCATCTATGTTACCCACTTCCAGGAAAATAAGGAGGAGCTGGTGGAGCGACTGTACAACTTGTACAACCGGACAGTCTTCGATAATAAGGTATCACATCTTGTCATGAGTTTCTGGGTGATACATGACTTCTCTATTATCTCCCCCTTTAGACAATCAATTCCAAGAAAAATGGCTGTAACTTTCTGAAAGGCAGATTCCTAACCCCATTGTCATGTTTCTGTAACATAGTTATTGAATATCTCAGGTAAATCTCACTTAGTTTGGTGAATGCCGTCACCCTCTTCCTATCTGTGGGACGAGAGGAAACCTTAGATGATCCACCATGCAGAGACAAAAAGATTAGCATTTTTTGGCTTGACGTTCAAAGGATTTTTACATTTATTTATAAAAAACATCTAGTTGATATTTGGACATTTTAGAATAAGGTTATTTTTATTTTTGTTCTCACATCTTGGACTTCTCGGTAGACCCCGCGCCCCATACAAGTAGACCAGTGCTGTAAATCACATATGAGAGTTGGGGACTTTGTAAGATTGGGGGTCAAAGAGTTTACAGATGTAATGGAATTTGTTTTCTTTATTTTAGCTCCCTTTGAAAATGGACATTTTGTGGAGCAAGAGGCTGACAGCATCCGCCGGCCAATGCTGTAATAGGCTGCAGAACAACCTCCGTTTCTCATATATTGAGCTTTCCGAAAAAGTCTGCGATTCTGCCGGTAGGTTTCACATCACATCCATCCTACAGCTTCATAAGACAACCTGTATACAGGGCAAAAAAACTGCTACTTGTTATGCAGAACATCTTAGAAACTCATTGTACACACTGTCATAAGAAAAACTAAGTACACCCTCTTTGAATTCTAGTATTTTACATATCAGGAGAAAATAAAAAAAAAGTATCAGCTCCATAGAAAGTCCTAAATGTAGGGAAATACAATCTCAGAAAACAACGTGAAAAAAAATATATTGCATCATTATTTATTTAGCAAAAAGTAGGCCAAAAGGCAACAACGGTGTGTGATAAAGTACACCGTCGATGCAACTTCAAGTTATTGCTGCTAAAGATGATTCTAAAAGCTATTGATTGATGGGGTGTACTTATTTTTCACTCTCTGCTTCTGCATTTTGAAGTAGGTTTCGGTAAATAAATAACGGCACGGTTGACTTGTCACGTGTTGTTCATCTCATGATGTATTTTGTATTTTGTCCTGCTATGTAAAACCAAATAGTTCAATCAGGGTGTACTCAGACTTTGTCATAACTGTATAACCTCTTGTTTTAGAGCGAGTACGATCCACACTTGTGCATGAGATGTGCCATGCCGCCTCTTGGATAATCAACGGTGAACGCAAAGACCACCATGGCTTGTTATGGCAGGCTTTCACAAGAAGGGTAAACCTTATCCATCCCGAGCTGCCAAAAGTGACGGAATATCACAATTATACCATCAACTACACCTACAAGTACAAATGCCACCGGTGTGATAAAGAGTAAGTGGATTTTATGACCCATCTCCTCCAGACACACAATCACTGCGGAGAGACGTCCGTGCGGTTCTGTTGGTGGAATGCTTTCATACTTTACTACTATCAGAGCGGACTGACGTCTGGGGGGCAGTAGGGTTTAGGATGCTACGTGTTATATTTTCTGTGCTGGGCCAGTTCTTAATATATTGATTTCAATTTGTTCTTGTTAATATAATCCATGGTATTAATGAGCGTTCATTCCAGTCCAGTAACCAATATTCCTCTTATCTTTGCAGAATTGGACGATTTAGACCAATACCTGGCAATAAACGTAAATGCCGCCGGTGCGGAGGACGAATGCGACAACTACCCAGCAGCTAAACATGTAACTATTCTTCAGAATATTTAGTCTCTAATTTGGTTTCTTTAAAATGTAAAGTTGAGACACTTTTATATATTTTCCCCTGAGTAGCGAGACAATGAATATCTGTGTTCATCACCAGCAATTAGCGGTAAAGATCCAGAATCCGTCCTCATAGGTTCCAGATAAGCCCCGGTTACATTTCCCATAACTTGCTGGCTATGGAATGATTGACCATTCCCAGCAATTATCTACAATGCTCTGGAAAACCTTCTATGAGTTTACGCTTTGTTGGATGTAATTATTTTCTTTCTATTTTCAGGTTCATTATTGGAACAGTGAGATTCCTCTAAATATTGTCATCTCATCCACCTGTGATGGAGGTAAGAACGAATCTTCCATTATTGTCAGCAATAATAATAAAAGTGAATTTTACAATATTGAGAATCTGGAGTCTCTAATTTAGTCTTTTATTGAGTTTTATCATTTAAAGATTAAATACTTTTATATATTTTGCCTTTTTCCACCACCGTGTAGGGAGACAATCAGTTTACGTCTTCATCACAAGCAGCGAACAGCGAACATTCAGAATCCACCTCTTCTGATGGACACAAAGCTTCTGACGGGCGTTTTCCAGGTAAATATTTCGGTGCTTTTCCTCCAATCATTCTTGTTTTCAAGATGGGCAACAGCGAGGACAGTGTAAGCAAGGTGTCATAACAGAAGAAATGCAATATCGGTTTTATTACTGCATTTATTTCTTCTAATTATTATTTTTTCTTGCTGCACAATTTTTAAATTCTGTCTGAGAAAGGAAGGAAATGATGAAAGTTATCAGCCTACTGCTGCGGAGGAATCTCCAACACCCAGTCTGACGGGCGAGATGAGCCCCTCTGACATGGCATGCCGTATAGATCTATTGTGAGTGCTCTCACCATAGCCGTATGGCTCATGTCGCATTTATCTCACATTACACTATTATTGGCAGCTTCCTATTTCCAATCTCCACATTGGCCTTCTTTGTAGACAATATATAATGCAATATTTCAGGTCTATTTCACCTTCAGCTGATGACCAGGAATACAATGCTGAAGTTCCTTCTCGGAGTTTGTTTCTTTTGATCACCAGTACCTTTTGTCAAGTTTTTTATAAACACCTTTTAATTGTTTTCAGGTTAATGAGAAAGGCGACTTATCGCTTCTACACAGGCATGACACATCATGGAAGAAAACGGTGAATTCCGGCACCGACCTGCGCTGAGAACAGTTTCCAAGACCTGGAGAATCTCTACAAGTGCTTTATAATCAGAGCTGCCCAGCAATGGATATGGCGCTGGACATTTGAACTTCAATAGTCATCAATTGCTTTTTTTTTCTAATTTTTCTGAGTTAGATATAAATACCATTAAAAAATGAATATATTAATTCTTTCTAGTTTGGGATTTTTGTTCTGCAAAACGATGGCTGTTGATAAACATATTACAATCAATGTTGTCTACTTGTGATATTCAGCCATAATCCGCCTCGCACAATCGAGAGGAGCGGAGCTTTGTCTGCTGCTGTTAAACTGTTAAATGCAGCTGTCAATCTGTGAGAGTTGCATTTCACCCCTTAACGTCTAATGACGGACACAGTCCATCATGGCTGGGTGTCAGTTTCCGCACCAGGATGGACAGTGTCCGTCATACATGTAAAGTGTCACTAAAACTTGCAAACACCCAGTGATAGTTCAGCGCCGGCAGATGTGTATGACAGCTGAGAGGTACGGAAAGAGGTGCAGACACCAGTAGTGTAGTTACAAGGGGGGCAGAGGGTGTTGTTGCCTCGGGCCCCTTGCTTTGAGGGGGCCCACCCAGAGCTACTGCCACTGAGTATACCACCTGAGTTGTAATCAGGGTTACCGGTTAGGGGCCCACCCAGATTTTCCCCCCCCCCGAGCTGAACCCCTAGCTACGCCTCTGGCAGGGACCCATGCTGTCGGTCCCCGCACCCAGATCGCTGTAATCAGGCAGTCAATCTGACCGACCGCTCACAGCATGACTGCGCAGGAGATGCTGAAATATCAGCCCTTCCTGCCCGATCAGAGGAGAAGCTCGGCGCTGACAGTTCCAGAGCTGCTGCTGTTAGAAACTTGTGTGAAATCTAGAATCAATTTTTATCCCACTCCCAGTGGCAACCCCAGTCTTCCTGTCCGTCCTCCCATCTCGTCTGTTTTATATATATATATCTTCTTCATGTTCTCCATCTTCTTCTTCATCTTCTCCATCTTCTTCATCATCTTCTTCATCTTCTCCATCTTCTTCATCATCTTCTTCATCTTCTTCTTCTTCTTCTCCTTCTTCAAGAAGGGTTAAAAGCAATGCCAGTTGTTCTTACAGTCCTGCCGACTTTTCTTCTCCATTGACTTGCATCGGGTTTTGTGTTTCACGACTTGTTTCGCCCACTTTTCATGAAAGTCGGCCGATTTTGGTCGACCCGACTTTTGAGAAAGTCGGGTTTCATGAAACCCGACTCGACCCTAAAAAGGCAAAAGTCACTCATCTCTAGTCATAAGTACATAAATTGAACACTAGAGCTTTCACTAGTACAAACATACGGCACCAGAACCATCATTAGTAAATAACTATGTCACCACAGCTTCTATCAGTATATGAATATGGCACCAGAACCACTATCAGTACATTAATGCGTCACCAGAACCACAGCCAGTAAAAAAATACACCAGCATCATTATCTACATAAATATATACAGTATGATATGAGTCTTATACGGCCGCCTCTTGTCTACAGGTAACTATTCTCAATGTATCTGGCGTTAGTCATTATCACGTCATCATGTGTCACTTATACATAGGACTGCAAGGAAGCCTACGGCCTTATCACATATTCAGCTCTGCTACACCTCTCACTGGACTTTGTCTTATTTTTTGCAGGGAGGAGGCATTTCTACTATTACTACAGAGTGCTGGGATAGATGCACAGAACCCGCTGCTGACAATCATTAGTAGCTGATGGACACCGGTGAAGACCTGCACCAGAAAACTGGACCCGGTGGATTTCCTGATCTTCATGTGGGACCTCCGGTGTAGATGAGCAGCGGGAATAACACAGCAGTAATAAACAGCGGCAAAGAATTTCTTGTGTGTGGTGATTATATATTGTGTGAGATCTGATATATGTGGGGGCTGTGCTGTAATAATGGAGACCCCTCACCTGCACCGTATACCCCTGTGCGCTCTGTAGTCACTGCTACAATATGGGATCTACAATGTGGCAACTTGTGGCTGCAATGTCCATGACAATGCGTCTCCCATTCGCACACCATCTCCTCACCGCGCCCCCTATCCATCGGAGTCCCGCAAGGTTCAGTCCTAGGCCCCCTGCTCTTCTCCGTTTACACCTTCGGCCTCGGACAGCTCATAGAATCTCATGGCTTTCAGTATCATCTCTATGCTGATGACACACAGATCAACATCTCTGGACCAGATATCACCTCCCTACTAAACAGAATCCCTCAATGTCTGTCTGCTATTTCATCCTTCTTCTCCACTAGATTTCTAAAGCTTAATATGGACAAAACAGAATTAATCATCTTTCTCCCATCTCACGTGACCCCTCCAACGGACCTATCCATGAAAGTAAATGGCTGGCCACTCTCTCCAGTTCCACAACCTCGCTGCCTTGGGGTTATCCTTGACACTGATCTCTCTTTCAAACCACATATCCAAGCCCTTTCCACTTCCTGCCGACTTCAACTCAAAAATATTTCACGGATCCGTACATTCCTCAACCAAGAATCTGCAAAAACCCTAGTCCATGCCCTCATCATCTCCCGCCTTGACTACTGCAACCTCCTGCTCTGTGGCCTCCCCTCTAACACTCTCGCACCCCTCCAATCTATTCTTAACTCTGATGCCCGAGTAATCCACCTTTCCCCCCGCTATTCCCCGGCTTCTCCCCTTTGTCAATCCCTGCACTGGCTCCCCATTACCCAAAGACTCCAGTTCAAACCCTAACCATGACATACAAAGCCATCCACAACCTGAGTCCTCCGTACAGCTGTGACCTCATCTCCCGGTACTTGGCTGCACGAAACCTCCGATCCTCACAAGATCTCCTTCTGTACTCCAAGGCAACTGTTAGGTGGATTCATAACTGGCTTAGTGATCGGACCCAAAGAGTGGTCGTAAATGGCTGCACATCCAGTTGGAAGAATGTCTCAAGTGGGGTACCACAGGGCTCTGTCCTGGGCCCTGTATTGTTCAACATCTTTATCAACGATTTAGATGAAGGAATTGAGGGTAAACTGATTAAATTTGCTGATGACACAAAGCTAGGAGGGATAGCTAATACTAGAGAAGAGAGAGAGAGGATTCAAAAAGATTTAAATAAACTGGAGCAGTGGGCAGCAACTAACAGAATGGTTTTTAACAGGGAGAAATGCAAAGTACTACATCTGGGCAATAAAAATGAAAAAAGCATATATAGAATGGGAGGAATAGGGCTAAGTGACAGCACATGTGAAAAAGACTTGGGTATACTAATAGATCACAGACTGAATATGAGTCAACAGTGTGATGCAGCAGCAAAAAAGGCAAATGCAATTCTAGGATGTATTAACAGAAGCATACAGTCTAGATCACGTGAAGTCATTATTTCCCTCTACTCCTCTTTGGTCAGACCTCATCTGGAATATAGTGTCAAGCTTTGGGCACCACATTTTAAAAAAGACATCAACAAACTGGAGCAAGTTCAGAAAAGAGCGACCAGAATGGTGACCGGTCTGCAAACCCTGTCTTATGAGGAAAGGTTGCAGGATTTGGGAATGTTTAGTTTGCAAAAGAGAAGACTGAGAGGAGACTTAATAGCTGTCTACAAATATCTAAAGGGCTGTCACATTGTAGAAGGATCAACTTTATTCTCATTTGCACAAGGAAAGACTAGAAGCAATGGGATGAAACTGAATGGGAGGAGACACAGATTAGATATTAGAAAAAACTTTTTGACAGTTAGAGTGATCAATGAGTGGAACAGGCTGCCACGAGAAGTGGTGAGTTCTCCTTCAATGGAAGTCTTCAAACAGAGGCTGGACAGACATCTGACTGGGATGATTTAGCGAATCCTGCTTTGAGCAGGGGGTTGGACCAGATGGCCCAGGAGGTCCCTTCCAACTCTACGATTCTATGATTCTATGATTCTCCCCTCTTATCTCCTCTTCCCACAATCGCATGAAAGATTTCACCCACGCATCCCCCCTACTCTGGAACTCTCTACCACAACATATCAGACTCTCACCTACCATGGAAACCTTGAAAAAGAACTTGAAGAACTACCTCTTCCGACAAGCCTACAACTTGCAGTAACCACCGATCCACAAAACCGCTGCACGACCAGCTCTACCTTCGCCTACTGTATTCTAACCCATCCCTTGTAGATTGTGAGCCCTCGTGGGCAGGGTCCTCTCTCATCCTGTACCAGTCGTGACTTGTATTGTTGAAGATTACTGTACTTGTCTGTATTATGTATACCCCTCCTCACTTGTAAAGCGCCATGGAATAAATGGCGCTGTAATAATAAATAATAATAATAATAATAATAACAACTCTGCAAAGAGCAAGGAAAAAATGCTGCCAAAATGCTATGCGTGAACAAGCCCCAGCAATGTGTAAGGGCTAGGAGTGGGTCTCCAGGGCTCTCCTCTAGCTCACTGTGTGGTTTCTGGAGCTCTAGACTTGATTTACTCCCCCTGTGGGCTCCCTCATGACTCATTTTGCAGATTTCTTCCCCCAGTATGTCTGGTAACCAGCACTTAGTTACTGGAAGCGTGACCTCAGCACCAGTCCCCTGTGACTTCCTGACCAATGATTTCATGTATCAACCTCTGACCTTCATTAACATTTTCATCTTTTCCGACAAGATGAAGAAGATGGAGAATATGGAGAAGAATATGAAGACTAAGATGAAGAAGATGGAGAAGATGGAGAAGAAGATGAAGAAGATGGAGAAGATGGAAAAGAAGGAGAAGAAGAAGAAGATGATGAAGATGGAGAAGATGATGATGAAGAAGATGAAGAAGGAGAAGAAGAAGTAGGAGAAGATGATCTTCTCCATCTTCTTCTTCATCTTCTCCATCTTTTTCTCATTCTTCTTCTTCATCTTCTTCTGCTTCTTCTTCATCATCTTCTCCATCTTCTCCTTCTTCTTCTTCTTCTTCATCATCATCTTCTCCATCTTTTTCTTCATCTTCTCCATCTTCTTCATCATCTCCATCTTCTTCTTCATCTTCTTCTTCATCTTCTCCATCTTCTTCTTCATCTTCTCCATCTTCTTCTTCTTCATCTTCTCCATCGTCTTCATCATCTTCTTCATCATCTCCATCTACTTCATCATCTTCTTCTTCTCCTTCTTCTTCTTCATCATCTTCTTCTTCTTCTTCATGAAGGGTTAAAAGTCATGCCAGTTGTGTTTACAGTCCTGCCGACTTTTCTTCTCTATTGACTTGCATCGGGTTTCGTGTTTCACGACTTGTTTCGCCCACTTTTCATGAAAGTCGGCCGATTTTGGTCGACCCGACTTTTGAAAAATTCGGGTTTCATGAAACTCGACTCAACCCTAAAAAGGCTAAAGTCGCTCATCTCTAATCATCATAAGTACATAAATTGAACACTAGAGCTTTCACTAGTACAAACATACGGCACTAGAACCATCATTAGTAAATAACTATGTCACTACAGCTTCTATCAGTATATGAATATGGCACCAGAACCACTATCAGTACATTAATTCGTCACCAGAACCACAGCCAGTAAATAAATACACCAGCATCATTATCTACATAAATATATACAGTATGATATGAGTCTTATACGGCCGCCTCTTGTCTACAGGTAACTATTCTCAATGTATCTGGCGTTAGTCATTATCATGTCATCATGTGTCACTTATACATAGGACTGCAAGGAAACCTACGGCCTTATCACATATTTAGCTCTGCTACACCTCTCACTGGACTTTGTCTTATCTTTTGCAGGGAGGAGGCGTTTCTACTATTACTGCAGAGTGCTGGGATAGATGCACAGAACCCGCTGCTGACAATCATTAGTCGCTGATGGACACCGGTGAAGACCTGCACCAGAAAACTGGACCCGGTGGGTTTCCTGATCTTCATGTGGGACCTCCGGTGTAGATGAGCAGCGGGAATAATACAGCAGTAATAAACAGCGGCAAAGCATTTCTTGTGTGTGGTGATTATATATTGTGTGAGATCTGATATATGTGGGGGATGTGCTGTAATAATGGAGACCCCTCACCTGCACCGTGTACCCCTGTGCGCTCTGTAGTCACTGCTACAATATGGGATCTACAATGTGGCAACTTGTGGCTGCAATGTCCATGACAATGCGTCTCCCATTTGCACGCCACCTCCTCACCGCGCCCCCTATCCATCGGAGTCCCGCAAGGTTCAGTCCTAGGGCCCCTGCTCTTCTCCGTTTACACCTTCGGCCTCGGACAGCTTATAGAATCTCATGGCTTTCAGTATCATCTCTATGCTGATGACACACAGATCAACATCTCTGGACCAGATATCACCTCCCTACTAAACAGAATCCCTCAATGTCTGTCTGCTATTTCATCCTTCTTCTCCACTAGATTTCTAAAACTTATTATGGACAAAGCAGAATTAATCATCTTTCGCCCATCTCACGTGACCCCCCCAACGAACCTGTCCATTAAAGTAAATGGCTGCCTACTCTCTCCAGTCCCACAAGCTCGCTGCCTTTGGGTTATCCTTGACACTGATCTCTCTTTCAAATCACACATCCAAGCCCTTTCCAGTTCCTGCCGACTTCAACTCAAAAATATTTCACGGATCCGTACATTCCTCATCCAAGAATCTGCAAAAATTCTAGTCCATGCCCTCATCATCTCCCGCCTTGACTACTGCAACCTCCTGCTGTGGCCTCCCCTCTAACACTCTCGCACCCCTCCAATCTATTCTTAACTCTGCTGCCCGACTAATCCACCTTTCCCCCCGCTATTCCCCGGCTTCTCCCCTTTGTCAATCCCTGCACTGGCTCCCCATTACCAAAAGACTCCAGTTCAAACCCTAACCATGACATACAAAGCCATCCACAACCTGAGTCCTCCGTACAGCTGTGACCTCGTCTCCCGGTACTTGCCTGCACGAAACCTCCGATCCTCACAAGATCTCCTTCTGTACTCCCCTCTTATCTCCTCTTCCCACAATCACATGCAAGATTTCTCCCACGCATCCCCCCTACTCTGGAACTCTCTACCACAACATATCAGACTCTCACCTACCATGGAAACCTTGAAAAAGAACTTGAAGACCTACCTCCTCCGACAAGCCTACAACTTGCAGTAACCACCGATCCACAAAACCGCTGCACGACCAGCTCTTCCTTCGCCTACTGTATTCTCACCCATCCCTTGTAGATTGTGATCCCTCGCGGGCAGGGTCCTCTCTCATCCTGTACCAGTCGTGACTTGTATTGTTGAAGATTACTGTACTTGTATGTATTATGTATACCCCTCCTCACTTGTAAAGCGCCATGGAATAAATGGCGCTGTAATAATAAATAATAATTATAATAACAACTCTGCAAAGAGCAAGGAAAAAATGCTGCCAAAATGCTATGCGTGAACAAGCCCCAGCAATGTGTAAGGGCTTGGAGTGGGTCTCCAGGGCTCTCCTCTAGCTCACTGTGTGGTTTCTGGGGCTCTAGACTTGATTTACTCCCCCTGTGGGCTCCCTCATGACTCATTTTGCAGAATTCTTCCCCCAGTATGTCTGGTAAACAGCACTTAGTTACTGGAAGCGTGACTTCAGCACCAGTCCCCTGTGACTTCCTGACCAATGATTTCATGTATCAACCTCTGACCTTCATTAACATTTTCATCTTTTCCGACAAGATGAAGAAGATGGAGAATATGGAGAAGAATATGAAGAATAAGATGAAGAAGATGGAGAAGAAGATGAAGAAGATGGAGAAGATGGAAAAGAAGGAGAAGAAAAAGATGAAGAAGATGATGAAGAAGATGATGAAGAAGATGGAGAAGATGATGAAGAAGATGAAGAAGGAGAAGAAGAAGGAGAAGATGATCTTCTCCATCTTCTTCTTCATCTTCTCCATCTTCTTCTCCTTCTTCTTCTTCATCTTCTTCTGCTTCTTCTTCTTCATCATCTTCTCCATCTTCTTCTCCTTCTTCTTCTTCTTCTTCTTCATCATCATCTTCTCCATCTTCTTCATCATTTCCATCTTCTTCTTCTTCATCTTCTTCATCTTCTCCATCTTCTTCTTCATCGTCTCCATCTTCTTTTTCATCTTCTCCATCGTCTTCATCATCTTCTTCATCATCTCCATCTTCTTCATCATCTTCTTCATCTTCTTCTTCTCCTTCTTCTTCTTCATCTTCTTCTTCTTCATCATCTTCTTCTTCTTCATGAAGGGTTAAAAGTCATGCCAGTTGTGTTTACAGTCCTGCCGTCTTTTCTTCTCCATTGACTTGCATCGGGTTTTGTGTTTCACGACTTGTTTCGCCCACTTTTCATGAAAGTCGGACGATTTTGGTCGACCCGACTTTTGAGAAAGTCGGGTTTCATGAAACCCGACTCGACCCTAAAAAGGCAAAAGATGCTCATCTCTAATCATAAGTACATAAATTGAACACTAGAGCTTTCACTAGTACAAACATACGGCACCAGAACCATCATTAGTAAATAACTATGTCACTACAGCTTCTATCAGTATATGAATATGGCACCAGAACCACTATCAGTACATTAATGCGTCACCAGAACCACAGCCAGTAAATAAATACACCAGCATCATTATCTACATAAATATATACAGTATGATATGAGTCTTATACGGCCGCCTCTTGTCTACAGGTAACTATTCTCAATGTATCTGGCGTTAGTCATTATCACATCATCATGTGTCACTTATACATAGGACTGCAAGGAAACCTACGGCCTTATCACATATTCAGCTCTGCTACACCTCTCACTGGACTTTGTCTTATTTTTTGCAGGGAGGAGGCGTTTCTACTATTACTACAGAGTGCTGGGATAGATGCACAGAACCCGCTGCTGACAATCATTAGTCGCTGATGGACACCGGTGAAGGCCTGCACCAGAAAACTGGACCCGGTGGATTTCCTGATCTTCATGTGGGACCTCCGGTGTAGATGAGCAGCGGGAATAACACAGCAGTAATAAACAGCGGCAAAGAATTTCTTGTGTGTGGTGATTATATATTGTGTGAGATCTGATATATGTGGGGGCTGTGCTGTAATAATGGAGACCCCTCACCTGCACCGTGTACCCCTGTGCGCTCTGTAGTCACTGCTACAATATGGGATCTACAATGTGGCAACTTGTGGCTGCAATGTCCATGACAATGCGTCTCCCATTCGCACACCACCTCCTCACCGCGCCCCCTATCCATCGGAGTCCCGCAAGGTTCAGACCTAGGGCCCCTGCTCTTCTCCGTTTACACCTTCGGCCTCGGAGAGCTTATAGAATCTCAAGGCTTTCAGTATCATCTCTATGCTGATGACACACAGATCAACATCTCTGGACCAGATATCACCTCACTACTAAACAGAATCCCACAATGTCTGTCTGCTATTTCATCCTTCTCCACTAGATTTCAAAAACTTAATATGGACAAAACAGAATTAATCATCTTTCGCCCATCTCACGTGACCCCCCCAACGAACCTATCCATTAAAGTAAATGGCTGCCCACTCTCTCCAGTCCCACAAGCTCGCTGCCTTGGGGTTATCCTTGACACTAATCTCTCTTTCAAATCACACATCCAAGCCCTTTCCAGTTCCTGCCGACTTCAACTCAAAAATATTTCACGGATCCGTACATTCCTCATCCAAGAATCTGCAAAAACCCTAGTCCATGCCCTCATCATCTGCCGCCTTGACTACTGCAACCTCCTGCTCTGTGGCCTCCCCTCTAACACTCTCGCACCCCTCCAATCTATTCTTAACTCTGCTGCCCGACTAATCCACCTGTCCCCCCCGCTATTCCCCGGCCTCTCCCCTTTGTCAATCCCTGCACTGGCTCCCCATTACCCAAAGACTCCAGTTCAAAACCCTAACCATGACATACAAAGCCATCCACAACCTGAGTCCTCCGTACATCTGTGACCTCGTCTTCCGGTACTTACCTGCACGAAACCTCCGATCCTCACAAGACCTCCTTCTGTACTCCCCTCTTATCTCCTCTTCCCACAATCGCATACAAGATTTCTCCCACGCATCCCCCCTACTCTGGAACTCTCTACCACAACATATTAGACTCTCGCCTACCATGGAAACCTTCAAAAAGAACTTGAAGACCTACCTCTTCCGAAAAGCCTACAACTTGCAGTAACCACCGCTCCACCAAACCGCTGCACGACCAGCTCTACCTTCGCCTACTGTATTCTCACCCATCCCTTGTAGATTGTGAGCCCTCGCGGGCAGGGTCCTCTCTCATCCTGTACCAGTCGTGACTTGTATTGTTGAAGATTACTGTACTTGTATGTATTATGTATACCCCTCCTCACTTGTAAAGCGCCATGGAATAAATGGCGCTGTAATAATAAATAATAATAATAATAATAACAACTCTGCAAAGAGCAAGGAAAAAATGCTGCCAAAATGCTATGCGTGAACAAGCCAAAGCAATGTGTAAGGGCTAGGAGTGGGTCTCCAGGGCTCTCCTACAGCTCGCTGTTTGGTTTCTGGGGCTCCAGACTTGATTTCCTCCCCCTGTGGGCTCCCTCATGACTCATTTTGCAGATTTCTTCCCCCAGTATGTGTGGTAATCAGCACTTAGTTACTGGAAGCGTGACCTCAGCACCAGTCCCCTGTGACTTCCTGACCAATGATTTCATGTATCAACCTCTGACCTTCATTAACATTTTCATCCTTTTCCGACAAGATAAAGAAGATGGAGAAGAATAGGAAGAAGATGGAGAATAAGATGAAGAAGATGGAGAAGATGGAGAAGAAGATGAAGAAGATGGAGAAGGAGAAGAAGAAGATGAAGAAGATGATGAAGAAGATGATGAAGAAGATGATGAAGAAGAAGAAGATGAAGAAGAAGATGATGGAGAAGATGAAGAAGGAGAAGATGATGAAGATGAACAAGGAGAAGACTTCATCTTCATCTTCTTCATCTTCACCATCTTCTCCATCTTCTCCATCTTCTTCATCTTCTCCATCTTCTCCATCTTCTTCATCATCTTCTACATCTTCTCCATCTTCTTCTCCTTCTTCTTCTTTTTCTTCATCATCATCTTCTCCACCTTTTTCTCCATCTTCTCCATCTTTTTCTTCATCTTCTCCATCTTCTTCATCATCTCCATCTTCTTCTTCATCTTCTTCTACATCGTCTTCATCTTCTCCATCTTCTTCTTCATCTTCTCCATCTTCTTCATCATCTTCATCTTTTCCATCTTCTTCATCTTCTTCTCCATCTTCTTCATCTTATTCTTCATCATCTTCTTCTTCTTCTTCTTCTTCTTCAAGAAGGGTTAAAAGTCATGCCAGTTGTGTTTACAGTCCTGCCGACTTTTCTTCTCCATTGACTTGCATTGGGTTTCGTGTTTCACGACTTGTTTCGCCCACTTTTCATGAAAGTCGGCCGATTTTGGTCGACCCGACTTTTGAGAAAGTCGGGTTTCATGAAACCCGACTCGACCCTAAAAAGGCAAAAGTTGCTCATGTCTAATGATCATAAGTACATAAATTGAACACTAGAGCTTTCACTAGTACAAACATATGGCACCAGAACCATCATTAGTAAATAACTATGTCACTACACTTCTATCAGTATATGAATATGGCACCAGAAGCACCATCAGTAGATAAATGTATCACCAGAAAGATCATCAGTACAGGACTACATCACCAGAACCACAGCCAGTAAATAAATACACCAGCATCATTATCTACATAAATATATACAGTATGATATGAGTCTTATACGGCCGCCTCTTGTCTACAGGTAACTATTCTCAATGTATCTGGCGTTAGTCATTATCACGTCATCATGTGTCACTTATACATAGGACTGCAAGGAAACCTACGGCCTTATCACATATTCAGCTCTGCCACACCTCTCACTAGACTTTGTCTTATTTTTTGCAGGGAGGAGGCGTTTCTACTATTACTACAGAGTGCTGGGATAGATGCACAGAACCCGCTGCTGACAATCATTAGTCGCTGATGGACACCGGTGAAGACCTGCACCAGAAAACTGGACCCGGTGGATTTCCTGATCTTCATGTGGGACCTCCGGTGTAGATGAGCAGCAGGAATAACACAGCAGTAATAAACAGCGGCAAAGCATTTCTTGTGTGTGGTGATTATATATTGTGTGAGATCTGATATATGTGGGGGCTGTGCTGTAATAATGGAGACCCCTCACCTTCACCGTGTACCCCTGTGCACTCTGTAGTCACTGCTACAATATGGGATCTACAATGTGGCAACTTGTGGCTGCAATGTCCATGACAATGCGTCTCCCATTCGCACACCATCTCCTCACCGCGCCCCCTATCCATCGGAGTCCCCCAAGGTTCAGTCCTAGGCCCCCTGCTCTTCTCCGTTTACACCTTCGGCCTCGGACAGCTCATAGAATCTCAAGGCTTTCAGTATCATCTCTATGCTGATGACACACAGATCAACATCTCTGGACCAGATATCACCTCTCTACTAAACAGAATCCCTCAATGTCTGTCTGCTATTTCATCCTCCACTAGATTTCTAAAGCTTAATATGGACAAAACAGAATTAATCATCTTTCTCCCATCTCACGTGACCCCCCCAACAGACCTATCCATTAAAGTAAATGGCTGCCTACTCTCGCCAGTCCCACAAGCTCGCTGCCTTGGGGTTATCCTTGACACTGATCTCTCTTTCAAACCACATATCCAAGACCTTTCCACTTCCTACCGACTTCAACTCAAAAATATTTCACGGATCCGTACATTCCTCAACCAAGAATCTGCAAAAACCCTAGTCCATGCCCTCATCATTTGCCGCCTTGACTACTGCAACCTCCTGCTCTGTGGCCTCCCCTCTAACACTCTCACACCCCTCCAATCTATTCTTAACTCTGCTGCCCGACTAATCCACCTGTCCCCCCCGCTATTCCCTGGCTTCTCCCCTTTGTCAATCCCTGCACTGGCTCCCCATTACCCAAAGACTCCAGTTCAAAACCCTAACCATGACATACAAAGCCATCCACAACCTGAGTCCTCCGTACATCTGTGACCTCGTCTCCCGGTACTTACCTGCACGAAACCTCCGATCCTCACAAGATCTCCTTCTGTACTCCCCTCTTATCTCCTCTTCCCACAATTGCATACAAGAGTTCTCCCACGCATCCCCCCTACTCTGGAACTCTCTACCACAACATATCAGACTCTCGCCTTCCCTGGAAACCTTCAAAAAGAACTTGAAGACCTACCTCTTCCGACAAGCCTACAACTTGCAGTAACCACCAATCCACCAAACCGCTGCACGACCAGCTCTACCTTCGCCTACTGTATTCTCACCCATCTCTTGTAGATTGTGAGCCCTCGCGGGCAGGGTCCTCTCTCATCCTGGACCAGTCGTGACTTGTATTGTTGAAGATTACTGTACTTGTATGTATTATGTATACCCCTCCTCACTTGTAAAGCGCCATGGAATAAATGGCGCTGTAATAATAAATAATAATAATAATAACAACTCTGCAAAGAGCAAGGAAAAAATGCTGCCAAAATGCTATGCGTGAACAAGCCCCAGCAATGTGTAAGGGCTAGGAGTGGGTCTCCAGGGCTCTCCTATAGCTCGCTGTGTGGTTTCTGGGGCTCCAGACTTGATTTCCTCCCCCTGTGGGCTCCCTCATGACTCATTTTGCAGATTTCTTCCCCCAGTATGTCTGGTAATCAGCACTTAGTTACTGGAAGCGTGACCTCAGCACCAGTCCCCTGTGACTTCCTGACCAATGATTTCATGTATCAACCTCTGACCTTCATTAACATTTTCATCGATTTCCGAGAAAATAATGTTTTTGTTTTTTAAACTCACATAGTTTTACTTCATTTTTGTGGCCCCCAAATAAGTAAAGCTGCTCGTCATAAAATTTCTAAAAATAAAAACCCAAACACAAACATTATAAGATAAACATTGTTTCTATTTTGCACTGTTTTCTGGATACAGCCTGCAGTATAAAGTATCATGGACGCATCGCTGTGACATGGCAGACTGACGTTACAGGGCAGCGATTTGACGAGCTGTAATTTATTTGTAATTCCTGTTGATACAAGTGTATAATATTCACCGATCCAAACATTTCTGGATATCTGCAGAAAATCAGATGACTTTCATCTCTTTTTGTTCCATTCTTACGTTTCCTGCTGCCATCTTTATTCTGCGGTCAGCGATCCGTCAGGAGATCGCCCGCTCTCTGTTGCTCAATCATTTGCTCATCTTTATACAGACACAGATTAGGGCAGACATGTGAAATAGTCGCTCTACACCCACCAGGTCTGGTGAGGCCGTCACGTGGACACTAGAGATGAGCGACTTTGCCTTTTTTGGGGTCGAGTCGGATTTCATGAAACCCAGCTTTCTCAAAAGTCGGGTCGAACGAAATCGGCCGATTATCGTGAAAAGTCGAAGGCCGACTGAAACACAAAACCCAATGCAAGTCAATGGGGAAGCAAAGTCGGCAGGGAGTGGAGGACAGGAAACACACCTACAGTGCTCATTTGAATGCCAAAAACATCAATTCTCAGGGTCAGATTCTGGCTGTGTAGAGTGTGAGGGGAATGTAGTGGTCTGGGTCAATGTACCAGCAGAATCATCTAGCAGTGGCTGGGCATCAGTGCACTTGTGGCGCCCCCAGGGGTACGGTCGCCACAGTGGCATTACCTTCCTCCTAGGGAGTGTGATGTCATGCTTGGGAGCAATGAAGGATCTCTCTAGCAGTTAAACCAACACATAACACAATTCCCACTCCAGGCCAGCAGGGAGACCTCTGAACCTGACTGCTGAGGAGCTGCTCTCTGTGGTTAGGTGGAGGTATGTTAGGGCAGTCTGTGAAGGGAATGGGAAGTGTATGGATGTGAGAAGGGGAGCTGGAGGATGAGCAGAGTTAAGGCTCACTCCTAGCTGGAGCGCATGGTTCAGATTCCAGTCTCCGAGCTGGTAGGGACACTGACGTTCCTGCAGCAGAAACCGGAGGAAGTAGCAGCTGTAAATGCTCTGTACCCAACTAAGGCTCGGAGGCCCCAGCAGTGACGTGTGGGTGCCAGAAGGAAAAGGCTATGGCTGCCTGCCATACGAGAAAGTTCAAAAAGAGTCAACAGGGGGAACTTCATTGAACTCAGCACTGCGAGTACCTCAGATAAGCGCTAGAACGGAGGCCACACTACTTATCTGCAGAGAGAGAAATACAAATTGGCTTCCAGGCTGACCAACTCCTTCTCCATCTGTACTCTGGGTCCTGGACGGCACTTACCAAGTACAGGTAAAGGATCTGCACGACTGTGTCTGTCATCTTTCTCTTGCGCCTGGCGCACGGCTCTGCTACATCCTGCACTGCACACCATCTACCAACTCTTTCATCTGCCCTGCGACTACAGCTCTACCTGTGCAGGGCTTCTACATCTTAGCTGCACCACAACATCTGTCCTAGAGAAGCGACACTGCAGCGCGGGTCAATCTAATCAGAAACCACAGGTGGCGTCACGTATCATTCACCTATAAACGTAATTCACCCCTTTGCATGGACGCCCAGGGCCACGGAACGGGTCACCACCACCGTGACACATCCCTGTGAGACACCGGCCCGGTACCGATTAACCCCACTGCCCTGACTGGCCACTCACACTCCATGTCAGATTCATCTTGGACTGGGAAATTCACGATTTGACTTGATAACCCAGGCATGGTATGATAGAAAGAGCTACATGGACTAATGTGAAGTGTGGCCTGCAGCATCATTCACTTTTGGTGGGGGTGAAGGACACAAGGAAAGGGGTTCTTCCTGACCAGGAGCCAGCACTTGATGACTCAGTGCTTGCATTTTTTTAAACTTCAGAAGAGGAGGGCATATTTGCTGGAGTCTGCTTCGGCAATGTAAGCCAAAACCAGTTCCTCATGCTCCGGCTTTAAAAGCGGTTAACCTACTCCCATAAAAGCTAGCCCTCCAGGCTTTCCGGAGCCAGACCATGACGCAGGCTCAACACCTCCTGCCTTAGCTGCTATTGTGCTTTTGCCACTACCAGCAGATGCACCACCACCATCAGCACCAGCTGGCCCCCCACGCCCACGTCCGTGGCCTCTTCCACCAAACTTCAAAATTTTGCAGAAAATAGACCCAAAATAACATCAGATATATGGTACTGTATCAGAAATGTACAGCTCTATTCAGTCAAAGGATAATTGTCAATCTCCCTATATATTCCATCAGTCACACAAAAATGCTCACAGGCTCAGTATGGATTAGACAAGAATATAAAAAGTAGACAAAGTGTACAGTATCATCAGATAACAGGTATATATAGTATAGTTTAAACATTCTAAATCTCCGTAGAAATTTCAGGAGGCACACACAGACACTCTCAGGCTCAGTATTAGATTACAACACAATATAAAAAGCCGTAAAACGGTAATGGATCTGAAGAGTACAGCTGTACACAGTGTAGGGGTCATTGTTGTCAATCTCAGTATTTATTTCCACAGTCAGAAGATAACTCTCACTTGGTCAGTTTGGATTAGACCAGAATATAACAAGCAGTAAATGGGCAATGTATCACAAGCGTAGAGCTGTATACAGTGTTGGGGTAATTTTTAAATGTACATTTAAATTGCAGGAGTAACCCATAGACTCTCACACGCTCAGGATGGATCACACCACAATATAACAAGAAGATCTGGAAGACATAATCACACATGTGGGACAATGTTCCAGGTGTCAATGATACACTTAGAGTGGTGGTTGGAGGAGGACTTCCTGGCAGAAAGGGTACAGTATCACCAGATACCAGGTATATATAGCATAGTTTAAACATTAAAAATGTACGTCTATATATCAGGAGTACGAGTGCAAATTAACTTGGCAAACACACGTGGAGATGCAAGTGACAATGAAATTTAATAAGTGCAGTACATACAGTAAACGTTTCGGTCAATAATGTCCTTCGTCATTGTACTGAAACAAAGAGATTACAAAAATAAACAGAAATATATACAACATAATATTGCTGGGTACAATTGTGTTTTAAATAGCGTTTTTTGCCGCACACCATACAAATATTACAGCAAACAAGCGGGATAATTAGAAATAGGAATCCCGCTTGTTTGCTGTAATATTTGTATGGTGTGCGGCAAAAAACGCCTTTTAAAACACGATTGTACCCAGCAATATTATGTTGTATATATTTCTGTTTATTTTTGTAGTCTCTTTGTTTCAGTACAATGACGAAGCTCATTATTGACCGAAACGTTTACTGTATGTACTGCACTTATTAAATTTCATTGTCACTTGCATCTCCACGTGTGTGTGCCAAGTTAATTTGCACTTGTATACGGTTTGGGACCCTGCTTGTGCACCACCATTTTGAGAAGTTGTGCCAACGGTCTTTATATCTCTATATATCAGGAGTAGTGTTGACCCACCCCGCTAGTGTTTTGGTTCGTCGCACAGGAGGCAAGTTCGTCGAATGTTCGTCGAACGTTCGACGAACACCGTCGAACCCCATTGAAAACAATGGCAGGCAAACATAAACACATACAAACACATAGAAAACAATTACAAAACACCTTAAAAGGTGTCCCAAAGCAGACAAAATGCTCAGAAGACAAAAATAACATATGGAAAAGGGCAACTACATTTAGAAAAGAGGTGGAGTAAAAGGAGGAGGTGGAGGAGACACAGATATAGGCTTGTTATGCCCTTATGAAGTCAAGAAAGGCTGGAATAAAAATGTAAAATACAAACAAAAAAGAAAATCTGAAATCGAACACGATCATATACCGTCGGACTTCCCACCAATAACTTATGCCAACTGTCGATCGGGCGGCGTTATTCCCACGAACCTCCAAACAGCGTCCATGAAGGCAAAGTGTCTGCTTTCCGGGGGCAGTATGATTGCAAAGCTGAACCTTAAAGGAATGTCCAATAGGGCACCACCAGGAGTGGAGCCTGCGGCTTAATTGGACTCCACCCGTGAAACCACAACCATGCCACCTAAAGAAAAGATGCACACATTGAAAACTTTGTCGATTCTGTGTGTGGTGTGGTATGTCCGTTTTTAGTTGTGCTAGAGATTTGTCAGCTTTATTCCGTTAACGAACGAGACTCCGGCATGCCCCCGCGGTACGCGTCAAGCTTACTAGAGGGACATGCGAAGCTCTGGCACGTGAGATCGAGCAATAACAGGTCTATCATCCCCTTACATGTCCGGGACTGCATGCGCAGTACACTGAAAGGACCAGCTTTTGTCGCTTACAGGTGCAGATAACCCGCTGAACACCGTTAGTGATGGGGATCTGGGATTTCAATTCTTCCCCGCGAACGATGATTTCCCAGTAAGTGCAGGTCAACCGCAATTCCGGAATTAGGCCTAACCGTCATTCCTGAAAAAATGAAAAAATGTCCAAACCACAGGTGCTGTAGCTTGTTTAACAGCTCGGCAGCCGTTCTCAGGCCCAGTATGGATTCAACAAGATTGTAGAAAGTTGATAAAGGGTACAGTTTCACCAGATAACAGGTATTTATAGCATAGTTTACACATTTAAAACCTATGTCTATATATCAGGAGGCAGGCTCAGACGGTCTCAGGGCCAGTATGGATTAGACGTGATTGGACAAAGGTGAGAAAGGGTACCGTATCACCAGATAACATGTATGGATAGCATAGTTTACACATTTAAAACCTATGTCTATATGTCACGAGGCAGGCTCAGACAGTCTCAGGCCCAGTATGGATTAGACGTGATTGGACAAAGGTGAGAAAGGGTACAGTATCACCAGATAACATGTATGGATAGCATAGTTTACACATTTAAAACCTATGTCTATATATCAGGAGGCAGGCTCAGACAGTCTCAGGCCCAGTATGGATTAGACGTGATTGGACAAAGGTGAGAAAGGGTACAATATCACTGCATAGCAGGTATATAGAGCATAGTTTAAACATTTAAAATCTCCGTGATATCAGTATGGATTGGACAACAATCTAAAAAGTAGAAAAAAGGAAATGTATTTGAAGTGTACACAAGTATACACTTTTGGTGGTATTTTTAAATCTTCATATATATTTCTGTCTCAGTAAGACAGTCTAGACTCTCTGCAATAGGAAATGAGATGCATACAATTACTGACATAAAGTCTAGTGATTGCAGAAATCTAGGAATTACTAATCACGGGAAAAACTTCCGTGACAATTCTCAGAGGCGATGCTGACCCTCAATTAATTTGTGTGTGGAGACAGCAAAAACCTTTCATTGTGAAGAAAGTGTTGCTGTATCGCAGTACCGTTGATCCCATCACCGTTACTCATCTCCATCAAATTTTGATCACAGGGAGAGATGTAAACATGGTGCTCACTGCCTATCATGATCTATCACATAACTTTGGAGTGCAAAAGACAGAAGCCACAGGCGATTCTATTGGATTGGCATGAGAGGGCACATTTAAAAATGTGCGCCGGAATGTCACACGTCTGTGAGTAGGAAAACTGTGAAAGCTGATGAGAAACCACCACTGCATCTCATTGTGAGTCGACGTCCATAAGAAATGGAAGCCATTGATTATCTGAAGCTAGAGCCTGGCCAGCGGGACAGGGCATAGCTACGTCTTAACCATTATCTATTAGTTCAACAAATTTATAGTGGCAGTCCCAGTGAAGGATTTGACAGCCCAGACTACGCAGCGGAGGAGCAGGGAGAGGTAAACATTGCAAATGCTGGGGCCCTGGCCAAGCAAGGGGGGCACACTTGTGGGCGTCGGTACTGGCACTGGGCCCCTCATAGTACAGCGGTGTGTCTGACGGCGGGTTTGCACCCCCACCGTCAGAGTCACTTGATTGCACTATGAGGTACCCTGTGCCAGTGCCCGCGCCCAAGAGTCGGCCCACCCACCTGTCCAGGGCAACGGCACTCGCACGGTTGCGTGCGCTAGGTGGTGACCCCGGCCATGGGGGTGGGAGGCAAGCCAGTTAGGGAGGTTTACAAAATGGCATATGTTGATGTTGGACATTCAGCTGCTGCTAAAGGCGAAATTGGTCAAGTCCGAGGAAGAGGAGGACCAAAGCAAGCCATTTTTCTGGCAACCTATGTGTCATCAGGGGAAGGTGGGACAAAATCCTTGGAAACCCATGCATGGTTCATTTTAATGAAGGTTAGATCATCCACATTTTGGGTCGACAGACGGGTCCTTTTTTCTGTCAGGATTGATCCAGCAGCACTGAAGACTCTTTCCGATAGCACACTTGCAGCTGGGCAAGCGAGCTCCTGTAAGGCATATTGTGCCAATTCAGGCCAGGTGTCCAGTTTAGCGGCCCAATAGTCAAATGGGAATGACCTGTGAGGGAGAACATCGATATGGGACGAGAAGTAGTTTGTAATCATAGTTGACAAGTGCTGTCTCCTGTCACTTTCAATCGATGCAGTATTACCAGTCATGTGAGCGGGACTTGAAAAATCAGTCCACAACATGGTCATGAAACCCCTGTCTCCAACGCCACTTCTGATGTGTGCACCACCAACACCTCTTCCAAGTTGCCCCCGGCCCCTATGGCTCGTGTGAGAGCCATCACCGCTGCTGTGTGCTGGGAATGCCTCAACCAACCGGTTTACCAGAGTTGCTTGTTTGTTAGCCAATATTAGGTCAAGGTTCTCCTGTGGCATGATGTTTTGGAATTTGCCTTTATAGCGTGGATCCAGGATGCTGGCCAACCAGTAGTCGTCATCGTTCATCATTTTGGCAATGCGGGGGTCCCCTTTTAGGATCTGCAAGGCATAATCTGACATGTGGGCCAATGTTCCCGGTGTCAATGATGCACTGCGAGTGCTGGGTGGAGGAGCACTTTCTGCCAAATCCACATCCCTCCAGTCACGCACAAACCCAGTACCAGACCTTGCCACGCCAACATTTTCTCTTGCCCCACGAGAAGCATCCTCCTCCCCTAAATAATCATCCCCATCATCATAATCCTCCTCCTCTTCCTCTTCTTCCTCCACCTCGTCCAGGAGAGGTCCCGGAGCAGACAATACCTGACTGTCATCAAGGCTTCACTCTTCCTCTTCCTCATCATCCTTGGCTGCAGACGCCTGCTCCTTAATGTGCGTCAAAGTTTGCATGAGCAGACGCATAAGTGGGATGCTCATGCTTATGATGGCGTCATCTGCGCTTACCAGCTGTGTGCATTCTGTGTATCCTCTCACAAATGCATTACGGCCTGCCTCTGTTCGCACAGCTGCTCAAATATGTGCAGGGTGGAGTTCCACCTTGTTGCAACGTCGATAATTAGGCGGTGCTTGGGATGGTGGAGCAATCGCTGCAGCTTCTGCATACGACTGGAGTGTACCGGCGACCAGTGGATGTGCGAGGACAGTCTTCGAACCTTATGGAGCAGGCCTGTTAACTCTGGATAATTATTGAGGAAGCATTGCACCACCAGGTTCAAGGTGTGAGCCAAGCAAGGTATATGTCTGAGTTTTGAAAGGGCTATGGCTGCCACAAAATTCCGGCCGTTATCACTAACTACCTTGCCTGCCTCAAGATGTAGACTGCCCAGCCATGACTCAGTTTGTCGCTGAAAGTAGTCGGCCAGTACCTCCGCGGTGTGTCTGTCGCCCAAACACATCATCTTCAACACAGCCTGCTGACGCTTTCCACTAGCTGATCGATAGTGGGACACCTCGTGTGCAACACTGGCAGCTGCGGATGGAGTGCTTGTGCGACTGCGCTCTGTGGACAAGTTTTCGCTTCTGGAGGAGGAGGAGGGTCGAACGCCTACAGCCAACTGTTTCCTATACCGTGGGCTAGGCAGCACTGTCCCACCACCGCTGTCCCCTGTGGACCCTGCATCCACCACAGTAACCCTGTGCGCAATGCCTACTGGACCATGCATCAGTTGTGAGGTGCACCTTTCCACTCACTGATTGCTTGAGTGCATGGACAATGCAGTCTTTCACATGAAGGTGGAGGGCTGGGATGGCTTTGCGAGAAAAGAAGTGGCGACTGGGTAGGTCATAGCGTGGTACTGCGTAGGCCATGAGGTCGCGGAAAGCTGCGCTTTCAACCAACCGGTAGGGCATCATCTCTAACGAAATTAGTTTGGCAATGTGGGCATTCAAACCCAGTGTACGCGGATGAAAGGATGAGTACTTTCTTGTCCTACTCAGTCTCTGGTAGGGTGAGCTGGACTTGAGAGCTGCATATGGTGGAACTAGCGGTGGACATGGCGGACTGAGATGATAATGGTGATGGAGCTGGTGTTCTTTCTGATGGCCTAGATTCAGTCTTTCGTTGCAATAACATTTTGATTCCCTGACTGCTTTGGCCATGCGACGACACCTCAACATTTGCTGCTGGTGGTGTGCTAACCGGTGGGCGTACAGTGGGGGAAACAATGTAGCGTTGCTGACTACCTCCTTTTGGAGCAGTTGCACATGTGGAACGTGAGTTTTGGTAGTCCGTCCACGCTTGCAAGTGCATGGTGGTTAAATGTCTAAGCATGCAACTGGTATTCAAATTTCTCAGATTTTTCCCTCGGGTAAAGGTCTTTGCGCACTTCTTACAGATAATCTTTGCCTGATCATTAGGATTTTGTTAAAAAAAGTGCCACACTGCACTCTTCCTACTATGGAGGACATTTTGAGGCCTTGCACGCTGTGCTATTTTGACCGTCTGGCCAAGCTGTCCTGCAACTCTTTTGTTTTTTGAAACCCGTTTTTGGACTGCTCCAGGCCTGCCAGATAACAGCTGCTGCGATGTCGATGCCTGCTGCGGATGCTCCTCCTCCTCATCTGAGCTATTGGCAGTGGCACCCTCTTCCCCCAATGGATGCCAATCTGGGTCAACAACTGGGTCATCCATCACCTCCTCTTCAATGTCATGTGCACCTTCCTCTGTGTCACCGTGTATGGTGGTATAGTATGCGGGAAGGGGCACCTGAGTTTCATCAGGGTCAGATTCTGGCTCAGTACACTGCGAGGACAATGTAGTGCTCTGAGTGAATGTACCAGCAGAAAAATCTAGCAGTGGCTGTGCATCAGTGCACTCCATGTCAGATTCATCTTGGCCTGGGTAATTCACAATTTGACTTGATAACCCAGGCATGGTATGAGAAAAGAGCTCCATGGAGTAATCTGTAGTGTGGCCTGCCGCATCCTTCACTTTTGGTAGGGGTGAAGGACACAAGGAAAGGTGTTGTTCCTGACCAGGAGCCTCCACTGACGGCGCAGTGCTTTTATTTTTTGAAACTTCAGAAGAGGAGGCGATAGAGCTGGAGGCTGTGTCAGCAATGTAAGCCAAAACGTGTTCCTGAAGCTCTGGCTTTAAAAGCGGTTAACCTACTCCCAGAAAAGGGAGCCTACGAGGCCTTGAGGAGCCAGACAATGACGCAGGCTCACGACCTCCTGCCTTAGGTGCTATTGTGCTTTTGCCACTAACAGCAAAAGCACCACCACCAACACCACCATCAGGACCAGCTGGCAACCCCCGCCCACTTCCACGGCCTCTTCCATCATACTTCCTCATTTTTTTTAAAAAGTATCCAAAATAACAACAGCTATATGGTACTGTAAAACAAGGTAGAGGGTGTATAGAGTATTGGTGAGAATTTGAAGCTCACTGTAGATTGGAGGAGGCTGAACTATTGTCTCAGGCCCAGGAGATATTACAGCGCAATGTAACAGGCTGAAATTGGATGCTGTATGACAAGCTGGACGGTGTATAGAGTATTGGTGAGAATTTGAATCTCACTGTAGATTGGAGGACGCTGAACTCTTGTCTCAGGCCCAGGAGATATTACAGCGCAATGTAACATGCCAAAATTGGATGCTGTATGACAAGGTGGACGGTGTATAGAGTATTGGTGAGAATTTGAAGCTCACTGTAGATTGGAGGATGCTGAACTATTGTCTGAAGGACCAGGAGAGATTACACCGCAATGTAACAGGCAGAAATTGCCTAGTGTATGACAAACTACAAGGTGTATATAGAATTGGGCAGAATTGGATTCTCCTTAGAGTGTAGGTCTGTAAGAACGGACAAACTCCTCGGTTTTTTCTTACAGTCACACCCAGATAGCTTCAATTTGGCCGTGATAACAGCCAGTACACGGTACTGTGTGAGGAGCGTACACGTACACCGCTGTACGGTGTGTGTATGAAAAAATTGTCAAGCTCCGTGTTTTTGTATACGGACTGACACACGCTGTCTCTCTCTAGTTTTGAATGTAATCAAACAGAAGATATATGAAACTGTTTGAAAAACGGACAAAACTCTAAGGTGTAGGTCTGTAAGAATGGACAAACTCCTCAGCTTTTTCTTACAGAGTCACACACAGATAGCTTCAATTTGGCCGTGATAACAGCCAGTACACGGTACTGTGTGAGGAGCGAACACCGCTGTACGGTGTGTGAAAAAATGAACGCTCACTACCTCACCAGGACAAAACAATAAAATTTGGATTGCTTTGAAAAAAGCAGTTTGAACACCAGTGTGCGCACAGCAATGCAGCTAGCCTTAAAAGGCAGCCTAATCACCACCAGCGCTGCTGCACAAGAGCAAAAATCATCACCATTCACTGCACACTAACTACAGTGAAAAGCGCTATCAGCAGAAGCAGTTTGTTTTTCTTTTGGCCTTCCTAACGCTCTCCCTACAGAATCAGCAGCAGCAGCAGCTCTCCCTATTCTAAGATCAGCATAAGTAAGATGGCGTTCGGCGTGCACTCCCTTTTACACCCCCTGTGACGCCACGCAAAGCAAGCCAATAACTTGCATGCCCTTCTCAAAGATGGTGGTGACCGCTGCCTATGTCATCACATTGCCCACAGTGTCCGTTCTTCCTGATTGGCTGAAAAAGAGCGCTAAAGCATCTTTTGAAACGCGACTTTGGTGCGATGGTCGTCGACCTCGTTGCCGACCTCACGCTAAGGTCGGGTTTCGTTTCATGAAACCCGACTTTGGCGAAAGTCGGCGACTTTTGAATTTGTTCGACCCATTTCGCTGAACTCTTCTGATCTGTCATGTTGGGGGTTGTAGTATTCTATTTATGAATATTATCATTATTTATTTTTAGAGCAGCATTGATTCCATGGTGCTGTATGGTTAACAAACCAATAGTGACAGACTGGTACAGACGGAAGAGGGTCCTGCTCTCTGAGGCTTACACACTACAAGATAATGGGGAAGGAAACAGCAGGTTGGGGGTTGTGGCAGAAACGGTGGTGTGAGGTAGCGGCCCTGCTGCTGGATTTTTGCCTTCCTATGGCCCCCTCCATGTCTTCTGGTATCTGCTCCATGCTTTGGACACTGTGCTGACAAACACAGCTTCCCTTCTTCCCACAGCTCCCATTGATGTGCCATCCTAGATGAGCTGCATTACCTGAGCAACTTGTGTGGGTTGTAGACAATGCCTCATGCTACTGTACAGTACCTCTAGGGGCGAGAGCAAAGACAAAATGCAAAAGTGACCAAAACAGCCAAAAAGGATGAGAACAGAGAAATGGTCTGTGGGTTGTCTTGCTATTTGTCTATCATTTCTACCTGTTGTCTGTTCCATTTGCAGAACAGCAGGAGAAATTGAAAATGTGACTGACTTGGAGTTAAACAACACAATGTAAGTGTTGCCTTTATTCTTTAAGCAGTGTAGGATTAGTAGGGGGAATGGGAGACGATGAATGGATTTGCAGAGGGGAGAAGCAAAGAAGTATCGAGTAGAGAGTTGGATTAGTCAGGGAGCAGGGTTAAGGATGGAATTGCGAGGTGTCAGAGTGTTAGCAGGGAGGTCACAGAGGAGGATGCTGCAGCCTCTGGAGATGATTCAGGGTTGAGGAAAGGATGCATTCTGGAAATATTTTTGAGTTGGAGGCGGCAGGAGGTGGCGAGAGGGTTACTCTGAGGCAGTGGACTTGTGTTACAGATGAAAGCATGATGCAATTTATTATGATAGATTAGGTAGGGGATTAGGTGAGATGGAGGAAAGATGATAAGTTCTGTTTTGTCCACAATGAGACTTAGGTAGTGAGAGAAGAAGGAGGATATGGCTGATGGATGCTCTGGCTGATGGATGCTCTGGGATTCTGGACAGCAGAGAGGTGATGTCTGGGCCAGAGAAGTAGCTCTGAGTGTCATCAGTGTAAAGATGGTACTGGAAGCAGGGTCGGACACCTGCTGGCATACTGGCCAGCATCTGCCTATGGCCCCCATTGCTCAAGGGGCCCCCAGCCAGTGACGTGTCGCTAGTAGAGGCAGACCCAGCTGCTATGGGGCCCCTGAGTAAGGGGGTCCCTCCAGGTGCCAGCAGAGTAGCAGCTGGAGACAGGAGCCTGTCCCCGCTGCTAAAGATAAATTAATATTCACGTTTCTCCAAACCCCCATGGGCGTGGAGAGGAGTGAATACCATTTCACTTTTATAACGGGCAGTGTTAGCCGCAGGCTGAGGCTATCACTGCCCGCAGGAGCGGACATACCGCATGTGATATACCCCAGAGGTGGGCCACTGCAGAGCGGCTAACCTTGAGGGCAATGGCTGGGCAGGGAGTGATCCCTTCAGCTTGGCAGCAGAGTGGAGCTGCAGGGATCCGATGCCATCCTGCTTCCTGCCCGACACTTCCTGTCTGACACAGCGCAGCTGAATGACGTCATCATTCAGAGCAGCTGTTTAAGAGAGAAAGCTGCTGGGATGTGCTGCGGCTGCAGAGAATGTGTGGACAGGTGAGTGGTGCTGTGTGCATGTCTATCTGGCTGCGTGCAGTCCAGTGCTTTGTGTCGGTGTGTGTGTGAGAGTGGTGTGCTGCTGTGTGTGTGGTGCTGTGTGTGTGAGAGAGTTGCTGAACGTGTGTATTGGAGATTGGCAGTGATGTGGGTGATGGAAAGAGCAGTGATGGGGTGGTGGGGGAGAAGGCAATATTGGTGATGGAAAGGATGATAGGGTCGTGGGGGAGGAAGCAATAATGGAAGTGGTGGAATGGGCAATGATGGGGTGATGGGGGAGAAGTCAATGATGGTTGTGGTGGAAAGGGCAACGGTGGTGGTGGGGGGAGCCAATGATGAGGTGTTGGAATGGGCAATGCTTGGAGTGGTGAGGGAGATAGCAATGATGGTTGTGGTGGAAAGGACAATGGTGGTGGGGAAGGAGGCAATAATGGAGATGGTAGAATGAGCAATGATGGAGGTAGTGGAAAAGGCAATGATAGGGGGGGTGGGTGAGAAAGCAACGATGGAGGTGGTGATGAGGACAATGATGGGGTGGAAGGGGAGAACAACTATGGAGGTGGAGGGGGACTGCATTATACCCTATGAGAGGGGCTGCATTATACCCTATGAAGGGGCTGTGTTAAACTTTATGAGGGGGCTACATTATATTTTGCGGGGGGCTGCATTATATTCTGTATGGGGGCTGCATTATTCTCTCAGTGGGCTACATATTATATGAAGTAGGCTGCATTATGCCATATGAGAGGGCTACAGTATATTCTATGGGGGGGCAACCTTATGAGGGGGTTGAATTATACTCTGAGGGGGCTACATTACAGTCTGTGAAGTGGCTGTATTATACCCTATGAGGGTGCTACATTATATTCCATGGGGGCTACATTATACATTATGAGGGGTTTGCATTATATTGTGGGGTGCTGCATTATACCCCATGAGGGGGGCTGCATTATATTCTATGAGGGGGGCTGCATCATTTTCAATGAGGGAGGCAACATTACATTCTATGAAGGGACTACCCCAACCCCTGCTACATAATTAAGACATGATATTAGCGCGTTTTAGCACACAATTGGTGGTCAGGTATTTATTTCTATGTAGATACATAGTGGGCCACAAAAATGCTTTTCTCTGGTGGGCCCAAGGTGCTCCAGTACGACGCTGACTGAAAGCCATGGAAGTTTTTAAGTGGTCCCAGGCCAAAGGTATAGATGAGGAAGAGTAGGGGGCTCATAACATAACCTGGAAAGGACAACCATAAAGGAAGCGTGGGATGGGGTAGTAGTGTGGAAGTAGCAGACGTTAATTGTGAGATATGAGGAGATCCAGGAGAAGGCAATGTCTTTGATGGCAAGGGAAGAGAGGATCTGCAGTAGCAGGGAATGGTCGACTGTGTCAAAGGCAGAGGAGGGGTCTAAAAAAGCATAAATTGTTTGCTAGCTTTGGCAGTTAGTTAGTAATTTGGGTCAGGGCAGTTTAAGTGGGACAGAAGCCGGATTGTGGGTTGTCAAATAGTGAGTTAAATGAAAGGTGGGAGGAAAGTTCAGCATGGACACTGTCATGGGTTTACCACAACAGAGAGAAGCCAGAAGACTACAGTGTCTGATTTCTCCTACTCCTCAACTGATTAGAAACACTTCACCTTCATATGAAATGGTGTAAATTTATTTTAGCAGTGCAAAGGTTAATCTGCTCAGCTGAGAGCTCCTGAAAACTTTCCTGCATTAAGGCTCTCAACTGTGCACTACTAGCCACTCCCATCTCCTATATAATCTGGGTCTGGCTAGCACTCATTGTCAGGGATAGCTTATGCTGTATGGCTGGTGGTTGCTGGTGGTTATTATTGAAGAAGGCATTTGGTGGATTTATCTGTTACTGTTGCTCGGTTTTGAGTGTGTGATAATTCCCTTTCTTCTTCTACTTTGACGTAATCCAATCAACCACTCCCCGTTGCATTCTTCTGTTATATAATACACACACATGCAAAAATATAAATTTTATTGAAGAAATATAATGGCCCATATATGAGCTTACACTCTACAGGGAAGAGAGAGGACCCCACTGATCATAAGAGCTTACACTCTACAGGAGAGAGAAGACCCCACTGACCATAAGAGATAACATGGCACCAGAATCATCACTGGTAAATAACTATGTCACTAGAGCCACTATCAGTACATGAATACAGCACAATAGCCAGCATCAGGAGATAAATGCATCACCAGAATCATCATCAGTACATGAATACATCACAAGAACCACAGACAGTAAATAAATACAATATCAGCATCATCACCAGTATGAGTGTACACCACCAAGACTATCACTAGTACATGAATACATCACCAGAACCACCATCAGTACTGTTGGGGTGATCTCGTAATGTGAGATCTTAGTGACTGCCTGCCCCTGACCTGATAAATATGAGCCGAATGCATGCATAGAAGAAGGACATCAGACACAAGGTCAGGTGTGCTCCTCTCTTGGCCAGTGCTGTCACAGAACTGACTTTATTAGTATAAACAAAAGACCATGTAATAGGCAGGAAAAGACCATTGCTCAGCTTCTCCGGAGCCATTGTACCAGCCTGTATAAGGTCCGTGCTAAGTCTATTCCACATATGGTCTTCAGTGTATCCTCATCACATTCCAAGGATTCCAGGGCATAGTTCCAACATATAGACGCCATCTTGCCACACCACGTCTGAACTAGCTTATGTTAGGTTAATAATTGATTTCATTAGCCATTCTCTCCTTCACAGTACAGCAATAAGTTGTATTGTCAAGTCAGGCCCATATACATTTGGATCTCATGAACCAACAACTCCCAGTATGTATTAAACAATGATAAGGAGATGCTGGGAGTGGTTGTTATCAGTCATTATCAGACTGCGGACCATGCAGGAACCACAATACTGATGAAACGCAGGCATATGTAAATGTTTATATCCAGGTACCTAATAGGGGACATCTTCTCTGATTGAGTGGTTTCTTTCTTCTTATTTCCATCTTGACCAGATGCCATGATGACTTTTCACATCCACAGCTGTTCTCTGCAGACTTCTCTCTTCTCCAATCTTCTGGAGCACATCCCCACATGGTGACCTTAAAAGTCAAAGTGTTACTAGATTGCCTTCTGCACAAAGATATCTGTCCATACTATGCCCTAAATAAGCCTCCTATGGTGTATGGCCTCTACACTGTCTGCCTTACTAATCCACAACCACTTTACTGTGTGCCATTATCAGCTATAACTGCTACAATGTCATTTTTTCTTCTCCAGGAAGATGGCGTCACCGCCACCTGCGCAACAGCAGCTATTGGATCTCTATACAAACCGATATCTGCTGCTGCGCAGGCTCATCGGCGCCATTTTCAAAATGACTTTCTTTTTTTTCCCTCGCTCAAGTAAATCTGCAAAAGGCATTCAGTGCACAGTAACCATGCGATTATGATGAAGCGCATTTATCATGCAAACTGCGGGGCAGGGCAGTGAGAGATCAGTGGGGGGGTCAGTAGTCTGCATTATGAATATCTCATCGGAGCACCACATACATGAACCCCGTCCTAGGGCACGAGAATCTCAATAATATGAAGCTGAAAATAAAGATTAAGAAACAGCCACAAGACGGCTTTCATCAACCAAGGCATCATTTTATTCAGTATAACAGCACCGACCTGACATTGTGTGTAGGTCACTATGCACAATCCTGCTGACAGGTTCCCTTTAAGTAGGCGGCTTTATATCACAAGAGTGGATTTTGTTAGGAAATGGATAAGGCAAAAATGGAGCATTACAGAACAGAAGAAATTACTAAAGAGAGTGATAAAATATGACGGTGTGGTTTTGCTCCTCTCAGAATTTTGAAAATTGTGTGAACAATTGGAAAAAAAAATGTGGAGAGCATTAAACCTCGGGGGAGAGATAATCAACAGCTTAAACATCAGTGAGTTTTTTATTTTTATATATTTGCTTATGTGGGTTTTTTTATTATTATTTTTTTCTGAACAATTAGAAAAAAGTTGGGAGTGAAGGAATTAGGCCGGGGTCTCACTCACGAGTGCAATGCAAGAAAAGTGTGCGAGTCTCTCGCCTCAATCCCCGGCACTGCCACCGGTGGCTCGGAGCAGAGCGTTCAACTGCAAAGAAATACATGCAGCCGCACACTCCGGTCCCGAGTGCCAGCGGTAGTGCCAAGTATTGAGGCCAGAGACTCTCGTGAGTTTCTCGCATTGCACTCACAAGTGTGACCCGGCCTTAGGAAGATTGTTGTTTTTATCGGATTTCCTCTTTTTGTATCTCTACAGTATGTTTTGTACAATAAAGTTGTAAAATTCAAAAAATGAGCAAACAATTGCAGCATTCTAATGATGTCACAATGGGCTGGAGGCTATAGAATGCCCCGTCACCCAGGGTTCCGTTGAGGGTTTTAGTAGGCGTTTGTGGAGAGAGGAGTGTTGTGAGCGACTTGTGCAAATATGATGCCAAGAAAGCGATTTAAGAGTATTATAGTTCTCTGTGATACCGAGGACAGCAGCGATGATGACGATTTACATCAGGTGAGCATCATTTTATATTCTTAAATAAATAAAAAATATTTGGGATAAAAGTTCAAGAAAAGATGGTGGGACAGAAAATAGCGCTCCAAGTAGATGAGGCGATAACTCGGATCATGATTGCAGAGTGAAGACTGCGTCACTTGTAATATTTGTGACAATATGTCCATGTACTGGATACATAACATTGTATGAAGACACATAAATGTCACCACCGCCCCTATCCATAGCCTAACCATAAGTGTCCCATACCCCCGCTATACTCTGTACGTGGAATAAGCACAGTGGAGACCACACTCATATCGCTGCCCACCTGTAATCAGTGGAATATGGGGTAAGATTATAGATTGGAGATGTTCATGGTTATAGATTCTATCTGACATGTTTGCCATTTTTTCAGTCTCATCGAAGAAAGAGGCCAATACCGAGGTCTCCAGGCCAAGATAACACCACTGGCTTCAATTCGGGCCCGACTCCGAGTTTACCAGGTACTGTAACCCTAATCTAGTGAAGTCTCTGATGAATTAATAAGCCATTGTAGTCACCGGGTGCAGATCACGTGCACATTGTGGTCAGGGCTTGGATTTATCGTTATTAGTCGTCTATGGTAGAGTTTATATCAAACATTTCTGTTCAGCATTTGGTCAGGAATATTCATGCAGGCGTTATAAAGTCAGCTAGAAATGGGATTTGGGGATTGCTTCTCATGGTGGCCATGTACAGGGCGGATTACTGTAGCTGAAGGTGATTGTTTTGCCCCATGTACCTATAGGGAAACACTGGATAATTTATTAGGATTTATTTATTTTGATATTGAGCCTCGGTCGTTGCTATTACAATATTCTAATAAGAGAGTTATATTGTGTTTCCCCCACAGATCTGAGTTTACCACCAACAGATCATGGTCCGGACAGTACCACCTGGTAAGACACGTTTCCTCCATTACTAAGTACATGATGGGGATTAATGATTAATGATGGCTCATTACCTGTTACATTTATTCCACAGCTCCGATTACATCATTCTTATTGATGATGATGATGATTCCAATAGGACAGGAGCTTCCACGTATAATAGTAAGTTATCATTTCTAGACACAATCCAGGGTTATGTTATTGTAGAAAGAACACTGAATCTTCCGTACTGTCACAGACCAACTGCCATAATTTAACAATTAAAGGCAAATTGTAGAAGGGTCTGTGCATTTTTAAATGAAAGATACATTAAAGGGATAATCCTATCTCAGATAAGCTTTATTGGTGTGGGTCCAATGTCTGGGACATTTCCATATTGGGAGAACATTGGTTTTCAGGATTTGTTGAAGTACATTATGAATACATTCGCTCTAAAGTCAGCCAGAAATGGGGTTTGGGGATTTCTTCTCATGGTGGCCATTCACAGTGCGGGTTACTGTAGGTGAATGTTTTGTTTTGCCCCATGTACATATAGGGGAACACTGGATACTTTATTAGGATTTCTTTTGATACTGATCCTCAGTCTAATAAGATATTTATGTTGTGTTGCCCCCACAGATCTGATTTTACCAACTTCAGATGATCCGGATAGTTCCATCAGGTAAGGCTTCCATCTCCTCCATTACTAGATACATGATGGGGATTAATGACTAATTTTGGCTCATATTCTGTTACATTCATTCCACAGCTCCGATGACATCATTATTGATGATGACGATTCCAATAGAGCAGCAACTTCCATGTATAATAGTAAGTTATCATTTCTAGACACAATCCAGGTTTATGTTATTGTAGAGGTAACAATGACTTTTCTGTACTGTCACAGGTCAGCTTCCAAATCTAACAATTACAAGGGCGCTGATCAGGAGTTAGAACAGCGAGCCACCTGGGAAATGTGCTGTAAATGCCAGTGTCAGAGAATGACAGCAGCATTTAACAGGTGAACAGAAGCAGGCAGAGCTCCAATCCACTCTCAGCTGTCAGAGGCAGATGATGGCTGAATGACACAACCATCATCTGCAATGAAAGAGGCGGGCTCAACTCCTTAGCCCTCTCCATTCATTCTCTACTGATGAGCGTCGTACATGGTTGCTAAGGGGTTAAATTACAGATACCTTACAGAGGTAATCCTATTTTACGCATGCTTGATTGGTGTGGATCCTGTGTGTCGGATATTTCCATATTGGGAGAACAAGTCACCGCCATGTTGACTTATGGCCATTGTTATCCTTAGAGAATTTATTACAGATGTGCAGTACATTTGCTTGTGTCTTTTTGGAAACCCAATAGACATCAATGGAGAAATCCCTGCACCAAGGCATCCCACATCTCCATTAAAACCATGGAGGTTACCATGAATCAGCAAATGAGGTGAAAATGGATCCCTACCATTTGAGGGTCCACCCTCCGGCCATTGAGGACATGTTCACTTCTGATCTTGTACTGAACACATACAACATTACTAAGGATATATTACCTGAGTAACAGGTGGGATAGACATCTGAGAAAGTTTATGGACCCTGATGTTGCTGTACCCCATTATAATGTCAGATCCTGATCTGAAGGGAAGATCCTGTGGATTTCTGGTGGTCTGGTCAGCTATGTGTTCTGCTCTGGTCGGATCCCATATTCATAGTCTTATTAGTCCTCTACACTCTATATTTATAGACCCCTCTCTAGTACGGGCTGCATACTAACACGTCTGATTTGAGCCTTATAAAAAGTATTTCCACTCTTCCATATTTCTGTACAGATCATTTACCATCTGACAGCGAGGAGAGCTCCGCTACAGAGGAGAGGTAAGTTAGATCCATCTACCTCTATATAAAGCCATGAACTAGGCGAGATGTTTCCTGTGGATTTATATATGATTCCCTATCTTTGCCAGGACACCACGATGTAACATCCCCGGCTGTTTCCTGGAAGAAATTATTTCTCCTACTTCCATCTATGTTACCCACTTCCAGGAAAATAAGGAGGAGCTGGTGGAGCGACTGTACAACTTGTACAACCGGACAGTCTTCGATAATAAGGTATCACATCTTGTCATGGGTTCCTGGGTGATACATGACTTCTCTATTATCTCCCCCTTTAAACAATCAATTCCAAGAAAAATGGCTCTAACTTTCTGAAAGGCAGATTCCTAACCCCATTGTCATGTTTCTGTAATATAGTTATTGAATATCTCAGGTAAATCTCACTTAGTTTGGTGAATGCCGTCATCCTCTTCCCATCTGTGGGACGAGAGGAAACCTTAGATGATCCACCATGCAGAGACAAAAAGATTAGCATTTTTTGGCTTGAAGTTGAAAGGATTTTTACATTTATTTATAAGAAACATTTAGTTGATATTTGGACATTTTAGAATAAGGTTATTTTTATTTTTGTTCTCACATCTTGGACTTCTCGGTAGACCCTGCGCCCCATACAAGTAGACCAGTGCTGTAAATCACATATGAGAGTTGGGGACTTTGTAAGATTGGGGGTCAAAGAGTTTACAGATGTAATGGAATTTGTTTTCTTTATTTTAGCTCCCTTTGAAAATGGAAATTTTGTGGAGCAAGAGGCTGACAGCATCCGCCGGCCAATGCTGGAATAAGCTGCAGGACAACCACCGTTTCTCATATATTGAGCTTTCTGAAAAAGTCTGCGATTCTGCCGGTAGGTTTCACATCACATCCATCCTACAGCTTCATAAGACAACCTGCATACAGGGCAAAAAAACTGCTACTTGTTATGCAGAACATCTTACAAACTCATTGTACATACTGTCATAAGAAAAACTAAGTACACCCTCTTTGAATTCTAGTATTTTACATATCAGGAGAAAATAAAAAAAAGTATCAGCTCCATAGAAAGTCCTAAAAGTAGGGAAATACAATCTCAGAAAGCAACGTGAAAAAAATATATTGCATCATTATTTATTTAACAAAAAGTAGGACAAAAGGCAACAACGGTGTGTGATAAAGTACACCGTCGATGCAACTTCAAGTTATTGCTGCTAAAGATGATTCTAAAAGCTATTGATTGATGGGGTGTACTTATTTTTCACTCTCTGCTTCTGCATTTTGAAGTAGGTTTCGGTAAATAAATAACGGCACGGTTGACTTGTCACGTGTTGTTCATCTCATGATGTATTTTGTATTTTGTCCTGCTATGTAAAACCAAATAGTTCAATCAGGGTGTACTCAGATTTTGTCATAACTGTATAACCTCTTGTTTTAGAGCGAGTACGATCCACACTTGCGCATGAGATGTGCCATGCCGCCACTTGGATAATCAACGGTGAACGCAAAGACCACCATGGCTTGTTATGGCAGGCTATCACAAGAAGGGTAAACCTTATCCATCCCGAGCTGCCAAAAGTGACGGAATATCACAATTATACCATCAACTACACCTACAAGTACAAATGCCACCGGTGTGATAAAGAGTAAGTGGATTCTATGACCCATCTCCTCCGGACACACAATCACTGCGGAGAGACGTCCGTGCGGTTCTGTTGGTGGAATGCTTTCATACTTTACTACTATCAGAGCGGACTGACGTCTGGGGGCGGTAGGGTTTAGGATGCTACGTGTTATATTTTCTGTGCTGGGCCAGTTCTTAATATATTGATTTCAATTTGTTCTTGTTAATATAATCCATGGTATTAATGAACGTTCATTCCAGTCCAGTAACCAATATTCCTCTTATCTTTGCAGAATTGGGCGATTTAGACCAATACCTGGCAATAAACGTAAATGCCGCCGGTGCGGAGGACGAATGCGACAACTACCCAGCAGCTAAACATGTAACTATTCTTCAGAATATTTAGTCTCTAATTTGATTTCTTTAAAATGTAAAGTTGAGACACTTTTATATATTTTCCCCTAAGTAGCGAGACAATGAATATCTGTGTTCATCACCAGCAATTAGCGGTAAAGATCCAGAATCCGTCCTCATAGGTTCCAGATAAGCCCCGGTTACATTTCCCATAACTTGCTGGCTATGGAATGATTGACCATTCCCAGCAATTATCTACAAAGCTCTGGAAAACCTTCTATGAGTTTACGCTTTGTTGGATGTAATTATTTTCTTTCTATTTTCAGGTTCATTATTGGAACAGTGAGATTCCTCTAAATATTGTCATCTCATCCCCCTGTGATGGAGGTAAGAACGAATCTTCCATTATTGTCAGCAATCAATAATAAAAGTGAATTTTACAATATTGAGAATCTGGAGTCTCTAATTTAGTCTTTTATTGAGTTTTATCATTTAAAGATTAAATACTTTTATATATTTTGCCTTTTTCCACCACCGTGTAGGGAGACAATCAGTTTACGTCTTCATCACAAGCAGCGAACAGCAAACATTCAGAATCCACCTCTTCTGATGGACACAAAGCTTCTGACGTGCGTTTTCCAGGTAAATATTTCGGTGCTTTTCCTCCAATCATTCTTGTTTTCAAGAAGTTCAACAGCGAGGACAGTGTGAGCAAGGTGTCATAACAGAAGAAATGCAATATCGGTTTTATTACTGCATTTATTTGTTCTAATTATTATTTTTTCTTGCTGCACAATTTTTAAATTCTGTCTGAGAAAGAAAGTTATCAGCCTACTGCTGCGGAGGAATCTCCAACACACAGTCTGACGGGCGAGATGAGCCCCTCTGACATGGCATGCCGTATAGATCTGTTGTGAGTGCTCTCACCATAGCCGTATGGCTCATGTCGCATTTATCTCACATTACACTATTATTGGCAGCTTCCTATTTCCAATCTCCACATTGGCCTTCTTTGTAGACAATATATAATGCAATATTTCAGGTCTATTTCACCTTCAGCTGATGACCAGGAATACAATGCTGAAGTTCCTTCTCGGAGTTTGTTTCTTTTGATCACCAGTACCTTTTCTCAAGTTTTTAAAAAACATCTTTTAATTGTTTTCAGGTTAATGAGAAAGGCGACTTATCGCTTCTACACAGGCATGACACATCGTGGAAGAAAACCGTGAATTCCGGCACCGACCTGCGCTGAGAACAGTTTCCAAGACCTGGAGAATCTCTACAAGTGCTTTATAATCAGAGCTGCCCAGCAATGGATATGGCGCTGGACATTTGAACTTCAATAGTCATCAATTACTTTTTTTTTCTAATTTTTCTGAGTTAGATATAAATACCATTAAAAAATGAATATATTAATTCTTTCTAGTTTGGGATTTTTGTTCTGCAAAACGATGGCTGTTGATAAACATATTACAATCAATGTTGTCTACTTGTGATATTCAGCCACAATCCGCCTCAAACAATCAAGAGGAGCGGAGCTTTGTCTGCTGCTGTTAAACTGATAAATGCAGCTGTCAATCTGTGAGAGTTGCATTTCACCCCTTAACGTCTAATGACGGACACAGTCCATCATGGCTGGGTGTCAGTTTCCGCACCAGGACGGACAGTGTCCATCATGCATGTAAAGTGACACTAAAACTTGCAAACACCCAGTGATAGTTCAGTGCCGGCAGATGTGTATGACAGCTGAGAGGCACGGAAAGAGGTGCAGACACCAGTAGTGTAGTTACCAGGGGGGCAGAGGGTGTTGTTGCCTCGGGCCCCTTGCTTTGAGGGGGCCCACCCAGAGCTACTGCCACTGAGTATACCAACTGAGTTGTAATCAGGGTTACCGGTTAGAGGCCCACTCAGATTTTTCTCCCACCCCCGAGTTGAACCCCTAGGTACGCCTCTGCCAGGGACCCATGCTGTCGGTCCCCACACCCAGATCGCTGTAATCGGGCAGTCAATCTGACTGACCGCTCACAGCATGACTGCGCAGGAGATGCTGAAATATCAGCCCTTCCTGCCCGATCAGAGGAGAAGCTCGGCGCTGACAGTGCCAGAGCTTCTGCTGTTAGAAACTTGTGTGAAATCTAGAATCAATTTTTATCCCACTCCCAGTGGCACCCCAGTATTCCTGTCCGTCCTCCCATCTCCTCTGTTTTATATATATATATATATATATATATATATATATATATATATATTACAAATCTCTATTATATATATATGAGAGAAAGAGATTGAGATGGCTGCACATTTCTCTTCGGCAGATGAGGCTTACGCCATGATCTGTTCGGATACAGACAGTGCCAGTGAAATGGCCGAGCAGTTTTTGCTGATGTCCTCGCCCACACTCAGATCATAGTGGTCAACTGATGTCCTGTACGACACCCCTATGTTCAAAGAGGTAATGGCCTGGTGACGATTTGAGAGCATTCTTCAATTTCTACATTTTGCAGAAAACGCAAATTGCCCCCCTTCCAATGACCCCAGCTCTTTACAAAATCAGGCCCCTAATAAATTATTTTAACAATAAATTTTCTCAGACATTTACCACAGAAGAAATATTTCTGTGTGGACGAGTCCCTGGTCTTTTTCAAGGGCAGGCTGCATTTCAAGCAGTACTTGCCGAATTAAAGGTCCAGATTCGGACTGAAAATATATAAGTTGTGTGAAAGCGACTCTGGCTACATACATAAATTCCGGGTCAGGGCTGGCTCCAGGTTTTCATGGGCCCCGGGCGAAAGAGTCTCAGTGGGCCCCTTTAACACATACCACAATTCATGATGCACAGATACGGCAGAGAAATATAGGTATCGTACAATGCCAAAGATTTCACTTCTTATATTACATGACTGATATCTATTGTAAATTCTACAATAGCTCAGAAACCAGACAGTATAGTCCTCCATACAGTATTATGGGCACCACATAGTGCTCTGTACAGAATAATGAGCCACATATACTGCTCCATACAGAATAATGGACCCCATATAATGCTTAATACAGTATAATGAACCTCATATATTGCTCCATAGAGAATAATGAGCCCCATATATTGCTTCATACAATATAATGAGCCTCATATAATGCTCCAAACAGTATAATGAGCCCACATATTGCTTCAAACAGAACAGTGGGCCCCATATATTGTACTATACATAATGGGCCCCATATAATGCTCCATACAGTATATTATGGGCACCATATAATGCTCCATACAATATATGATGAGTCACACATATAATGCTCCATACAGTATATAACGAGCCCAATGTATTACTCCATATTTGATGGGCCCAATATAATGCTTCAATATATGATGGGCCACATATATTACTCCATATACAGTGGGGCAAAAAAGTATTTAGTCAGTCAGCAATAGTGCAAGTTCCACCACTTAAAAAGATGAGAGGCGTCTGTAATTTACATCATAGGTAGACCTCAACTATGGGAGACAAACTGAGAAAAAAAAATCCAGAAAATCACATTGTCTGTTTTTTTTTCATTTTATTTGCATATTATGGTGGAAAATAAGTATTTGGTCAGAAACAAAATTTCATCTCAATACTTTGTGATATATCCTTTGTTGGCAATGACAGAGGTCAAACGTTTTCTGTAAGTCTTCACAAGGTTGCCACACACTGTTGTTGGTATGTTGGCCCATTCCTCCATGCAGATCTCCTCTAGAGCAGTGATGTTTTTGGCTTTTCGCTTGGCAACACGGACTTTCAACTCCCTCCAAAGGTTTTCTATAGGGTTGAGATCTGGAGACTGGCTAGGCCACTCCAGGACCTTGAAATGCTTCTTACGAAGCCACTCCTTCGTTGCCCTGGCGGTGTGCTTTGGATCATTGTCATGTTGAAAGACCCAGCCACGTTTCATATTCAATGCCCTTGCTGATGGAAGGAGGTTTGCACTCAAAATCTCACGATACATGGCCCCATTCATTCTTTCATGTACCCGGATCAGTCGTCCTGGCCCCTTTGCAGAGAAACAGCCCCAAAGCATAATGTTTCCACCACCATGCTTTACAGTAGGTATGGTGTTTGATGGATGCAACTCAGTATTCTTTTTCCTCCAAACACGACAAGTTGTGTTTCTACCAAACAGTTCCAGTTTGGTTTCATCAGACCATAGGACATTCTCCCAAAACTCCTCTGGATCATCCAAATGCTCTCTAGCAAGCTTCAGACGGGCCCGGACATGTACAGGCTTAAGCAGTGGGACACGTTTGGCACTGCAGGATCTGAGTCCATGGTGGCGTAGTGTGTTACTTATGGTAGGCCTTGTTACATTGGTCCCAGCTCTCTGCAGTTCATTCACTAGGTCCCCCTGCATGGTTCTGGGATTTTTGCTCACCGTTCTTGTGATCATTCTGACCCCACGGGGTGGGATTTTGCGTGGAGCACCAGATCGAGGGAGATTATCAGTGGTCTTGTATGTCTTCCATTTTCTAATTATTGCTCCCACAGTTGATTTTTTCACTCCAAGCTGGTTGGCTATTGCAGATTCAGTCTTCCCAGCCGGGTGCAGGGCTACAATTTTGTTTCTGGTGTCCTTTGACAGCTCTTTGGTCTTCACCATAGTGGAGTTTGGAGTCAGACTGTTTGAGGGTGTGCACAGGTGTCTTTTTATACTGATAACAAGTTTAAACAGGTGCCATTACTACAGGTAATGAGTGGAGGAAAGAGGAGACTCTTAAAGAAGAAGTTACAGGTCTGTGAGAGCCAGAAATTTTGTTTGCTTGTTTCTGACCAAATACTTATTTTCCACCATAATATGCAAATAAAATGAAAAAAAAACAGACCATGTGATTTTCTGGATTTTTTTTTCTCAGTTTGTCTCCCATAGTTGAGGTCTACCTATGATGTAAATTACAGATGCCTCTCATCTTTTTAAGTGGTGGAACTTGCACTATTGCTGACTGACTAAATACTTTTTTGCCCCACTGTATAATGGGTGCACACTAGTCATCACGTCCTCTGATCTGAAACGTCACAGTCAGAAGACACGGAAGTCGCTGCAGAGGAGGAACGGGGAGAGGTAAGTATTGCAAGTATCATGGCCCTGAGCAAGCGACGGGGGCTCACTTGTGGGGGCTGGCACTTGACCTTAATAGCTCGCTGGTGTCCCCGACAGAGAATGAGCCCCCCGACCTGCTCAAGCACTTGCCCAGGTGCTGATACCGTCCCTGATTACGACTATTTTTATATCTATATCTATATACACTGCTCAAAAAAATAAAGGGAACACTTAAACAACAACTTAAATAACTCCAAGTCAATCACACTTCTGTGAAATCAAACTGTCTACTTAGGAAGCAACACTGATTGACAATTTCACATGCTGTTGTGCAAATGGAATAGACAACAGATGGAAATTATTGGCAATTATCAAGACACCCTCAATAAAGGAATGATTCTGCAGGTGAGGACCACAGACCACATCTCAGTACCAATGCTTTCTGGCTGATGTTTTGGTCACTTTTGAATGTTGGTTGTGCTTTCACACTCATGGTAGCATGAGACAGACTCTACAACCCACACAAGTGGCTCAGGGAGTACAGCTCATCCAGGATGGCTCATCAATGCGAGCTGTGGCAAGGTTTGCTGAGTCTGTCAGCGTAGTGTCCAGAGGCTGGAGGGGCTACCAGGAGACATGGAGGGGGCCGTAGGAGAGCAACAACCCAGCAGCACGACCGCTACCTCTGCCTTTGTGCAAGGAGGAACAGGAGGAGCACTGCCAGAGTTCTGCAAAATGACTCCCAGCAAGCCACAAATGTGCATGTGTCTCCAAAAATGGTTAGAAACTGACTCCATGAGGATGGTCTGAGTGCTCGACGTCCACAGATGGGGGTTGTGCTCACAGCCCAACACCCTGCGGCCCTCCAAAGAAATGCCACCCCACACCATTACTGACCCACTATCAAACCGGTCATGCAGAAGGATGTTGCAGGCAGAAGATCGCTCTCCACAGCGTCTCCAGACTCTGTCACGTCTGTCACATTTGCTCAGTGAGGGTGGAGGGTGGACTTATGCAGTTTTGAAATGGCCACTTTTCTGGTTATCTACATGCTGGAGCACACTTTGAATAGACAACGAGAGGAGGTGGTGGTCCCCCCATAGGATGAGGTGGAAGCAGAAGATCATAATAATAATAATAATTTTATTTATATAGTGCCAAAATATTCTGTAGCACTTTACATTTTATAGGGGACTTCTACAGACAATAGATTTTACAGCATACCAAGAGGAATGAGGGCCCTGCTCGCAAGCTTACAATCTATGAGGAAATAGGGGAGACACGAAAGGTGGATGGTAACAATTGCTTTCATTGTTCTGACCAGACATAATGTAAGAAATCAGGTGTTCATTTAACGCTGCATGAACCAGATATCAGTCAGAATATGTAAAAGGACAGAGGGCTATTAAATTCATAAAGTGTGTGAGAACATGATGAGAGGAACCTGGTTATGAAGAAAACTTTGAATGGGCAACACAGGGATAGTTAAATAAATGTTTTGAGGCGGTAGGCCAGTCTGAAGAAATGCGTTTTAGGGCACGCTTTAAACTGTGGGTATTGGAGATTAATCAAATTTCTAGGTAGTGCATTCCAAAGAATTGGTGCAGTACATTAGAAGTCTTGGAGAGGTTCTGATTATTGAGGATGTTATCTTCACATCATTAACAGAATGGAGGGCACAGATAGGGTGGTAGACTGAGAAGAGGGAGGAGATGTAGTGTGGTGCTGAACCGTGGAGTGCTTTGTGGGTGAGAGTGATAAGTTTATATTGAACTCTGGAGTGGATGGGTAACCAGTGTAATGACTGGCTCAAGGTAGAGGCATCGGTGTCACAGTTGGTGAAGTCAAGGGATAACAATATCTCTAGGATCTGGACAGTCATTACACAGGCGGGTGCCATGGAAGGGGTTCATGGTTCCATACAAACTGTTACTGAACGGGCAGCAGCCACGGGACAAATGGAGGAGTATGAGGAAGAAGAGTTAATGGGCATGCAACAGACAGGAGATGAAGTGGATAATAATCCCCTCTGTGTTGTCTCTAATTTGAGGAAGGGGACGGAGGAAGCAAGCTTGAGTGTTAACTCGCCACCAACACAGCATGGACCTCATGGAAGAACCTGACACGGGAGCGCCTTCTTGCTGTACTATCTGCATCATCATGCCCTTATATTTAGGATTAGAAGTAGTACTGACTACTGGGTTGTCATTCTGTCAGATCCACAGTACAAGAGTAAATTTTGCCAGAGGCGTTCCCCCCTTGTAAGGGATGCGCGCATGCTGGAGTATTATATAAACACGCTTGTAGACAATCTTAAGAGTGGTTTTTCCCAAGACAGCAGTGAGGTACACAGTGTGCATCGCAGTTATAGACTTCCAACCCCGGGAATGTTGAGTAGATGACACAAAGCTAGGAGGGATAGCTAATACTAGAGAAGAGAGAGAGAGGATTCAAAAAGATTTAAATAAACTGGAGAAGTGGGCAGCAACTAACAGAATGGTTTTTAACAGGGAGAAATGCAAAGTACTACATCTGGGCAATAAAAATGAAAAAAGCATATATAGAATGGGAGGAATAGGGCTAAGTGACAGCACATGTGAAAAAGACTTGGGTATACTAATAGATCACAGACTGAATATGAGTCAACAGTGTGATGCAGCAGCAAAAAAGGCAAATGCAATTCTAGGATGTATTAACAGAAGCATACAGTCTAGATCACGTGAAGTAATTATTTCCCTCTACTCCTCTTTGGTCAGACCTCATCTGGAATATTGTGTCCAATTTTGGGCACCACATTTTAAAAAAGACATCAACAAACTGGAGCAAGTTCAGAAAAGAGCGACCAGAATGGTGACCGGTCTGCAAACCCTGTCTTATGAGGAAAGGTTGCAGGATTTGGGAATGTTTAGTTTGCAAAAGAGAAGACTGAGAGGAGACTTAATAGCTGTCTACAAATATCTAAAGGGCTGTCACATTGTAGAAGGATCAACTTTATTCTCATTTGCACAAGGAAAGACTAGAAGCAATGGGATGAAGCTGAATGGGAGGAGACACAGATTAGATATTAGAAAAAACTTTTTGATAGTTAGAGTGATCAATGAGTGGAACAGGCTGCCACGAGAAGTGTTGAGTTCTCCTTCAATGGAAGTCTTCAAACAGAGGCTGGACAGACATCTAACTGGGATGATTTAGCGAATCCTGCTTTGAGCAGGGGGTTGGACCAGATGGCCCAGGAGGTCCCTTCCAACTCTACGATTCTATGATTCTATGATTCTATGAAAAATATTAGCAGCTTCAGTGTACGTGGCATAAGCAAATTCTGTGTGTCATTTCACATATTTTTTAGACCAGCTCATGCACCAGCAGAAGAGAATACAGGTCTGACATGATGTAAACGACTAACGGAGAGGAAGGTGCAGGAGTATCTCGAGCTCAATATCAAGGCCATCAGGTGGAATTTGGACCCATTTGCATTTTGGTAGTCAAAAATGGAAGAGTGGCCTGAGCTCGCCTGTCATGCCTTGGAGGTTTTGTCATGCTTGGTAGCCAGCATTCTCTCAAAACGTGTCTTCAGTGCTGCTGGTGGTCTCCTGAAATTGTAGACTTCCTAACTTTCATCAAGAAGAACAAGTCATGGATTTCCAATGACTTTTGCATTCCAGTCGCAGACATGACAGACTAGGCTATTGCAGTCTGACACGTTTATTGTGGCTTCTGTGCCTACTGTTGCTACTGCTGCTGATGTTACAAACATTTTTTTTTTAATGTGGAGACTCCAAGTTTGGTCTCCATATGGTGTGTTGCCTGTAGTGGAAGGGGTGTCACAGCACAATTATACTGTTTCAACTCTGGGGAATATGATGCCACTTTAGTGCTGTGTGACAATAATTTTTTGAAATGTGGAGATTCCAAGTTGGGACTCCATCTGGTGGGTTGCCTGTAGTGGAAGGGGTGTCAGAGGCCCATTATACTGTTTCTACTCTGGAAAATATAATGTAACTTTAGTGGTGTGTGACAACAATTTTTTGAAATGTTTGTACTCCAAGTTGGGTCTTTATCTGTTGGGTTGACTGTAGTGGCAGGGGCATCAGAGGGTCGTTATACTATTTCTACTCTGGGGAATTTGATGCCACTTTAGTCGTGTAGGACAATTATTTTGTGAAATGTGGAGATTCCAAGTAACGTCTCCATCTGGTGGGTTGCCTGTAGTGGAAGTGGTGTCAGAGGCGCATTATACTATTTCTAATATGGGGAAACTGATGCCATTTTAGTGGTGTGTGAGAATATTTTTTATAAATGTGGAGACTCCAAGCTGGGTCTTCCTCTGGCGTGTTGCCTGTAGTGGAATAGTTGTCAAAAGCCCATTGTACTGGTTCTACTCTGTGGAAATTGATGCCACTTTATTCGTGTGTGACAAAAATTTTTTGAATGTTTGCACTCAAAGTTGGGTCTCCATCTCGTGGGTTACTTGTAGTGGAAAGGATGTCAGAGGCCCATTACTCTATTTCTATTTTGGGGAAATTGATACCACTTTATTGGTGTGTAGCAATTTTTTAAAAATGTTTGCACTACAAGTTGGAATTAGAGATGGTCTATTTCACCATGGATGGAAGACACCCCTTGTCAGAAAGGAAAAGAGAAGACTAACAAAGGACACAGGCAGAGGCGCACATGAATGACAGTGGTTAGAGAGGTGTTAGTATTTTGATATTCAGGCTAAATATTGGTGAATAAATGTGAATTGTCAGCTCTGCTCAAGGACCTTAAGGAAGAAGTTGTTCTTCATTTGTATCTGGATCCTCAGTGAAATGTAACAAATGTTTACAGATCTCTGAAGTCAACACTTACTTTCTGACCAGAATGGTTTTCTACATTTGCATAACTTGAAGCTCACGGACCCACCATTTAAAAGCTCCAATGGGGTTCTATACCAGGGACAGGAAATTATTCATTTGAGGAAAGCGTTTGCAAATATCCAATTAGGAGAAGGAGCCACCACTCCTTCTGGGCATGAAATTCCACAAAGGCTTAGAACACGGTGGAGCAGGAGTTCTTATGTAGGGTAATGAAGTAGTTTGGGCTTGGTGAGAATTTTACTAGGTGGATCCAAGGCCGGAACAAGGTATTTTGGTGCCGTAGGCAGATGAAGCCGATGGTGCCCCCCCTCCGCTGAACTTTCAGTCCCTAAGTAAAGGAATGGGTCAGAGACTAAAGCGACAGGTCCCCTAACGCCCCTGTCCTTTCCTTCTGATGGGTTAAGTAACAAGCTGTTAAGACTACTATCAATAGAATTGCTACCTTTTTCACTCAAAAATACCAGCAAAAGTAAAAAGAGTGATGTGATGTACTTTAGAGAAGTGGCTCAACAGGGAGTATTTTTTTTAAGATAGATATAGAATCATTCATTGTTTAAGGACCATTAAGAGAATACAAATCGCTATATTCCTCCCTGACAGCCTATATTTTAAATCTCAGACCTAGTGATGGTCATGGAAACTAATATAGCTTAACTATAATGGGGGCTGTTTGGTTTCAGTTAAGATGTCCAGCATTTGGAAGACATCATAATAGAAACTAAACAGACCCTATTATAGATAAAGGGATACATATGATGATTTTACTCCCATCAGGGTAGTTCTGGTGCCGTATTTCTGTATTGATGGTGCTTCTGCTGATGTATTCATGTATGGATGGTGGTTCTAACAATGTATTTATGTAGTAATGAATGTTCTGGTGACTGATTCATAACCAGAACCATCATCAATATAAAACCAAAATCATCCTCACTACATAAATTGAACACCAGAGCTATCACTAGTACATACATACGGCACCAGAACCATCATTAGTAAATAACTATGTCGTTAGAACTTCCATCAGTATATGAAAATGGCACCAGAACCACCATCAGTAGATAAATGCATCACCAGAAAGCTCATCAGTACAGGACTACATCACCAGAACCACTATCAGTACATTAATGTGTCACCAGAACCACAGCCAGTGAAATAAGTACATCAGCACCATTATCTACATAATTACGGCACCAGAACTGTAAGGAAAACACACGAGAGGAGAGATGGAGGATACGGAGCTTACACAGCCACAGCTCTCTGGCGCCCCCTTATCCTCAGGTCAGTCAGGGAACTCCACCTAGGTTATGGAGTTGCCGGAGAGGCTGCCCTGTCATTTACTGGTTATCAGGGCACTCTGCAGTGATTGCTGCGTTCGTTGGGTCTGGAAAGATATTGAGAGTCCAAACTTGGGTCGGCTAAGTGGTTCTGGAGAGCCAGTCTCGATGCTTAGTATCTGGGGCAACTAGAAATATATGAGACAATGGTACTCTCATAATTCATCTCTAGGTGTCGGTGACGCTCAGTCTAGATCTTCCTTTGGTGTTGGCCACCTTGCAGAAAAGATAGCAGGCGGTTCTAGCTCTTGCCGTCATTAACACGTGGCCTCTAATTCTCTGACCAAATGGTGAAGTTCTGTTCTTTTGGGGATTTGTGTACTTATCCCAAGAGTGGGGGGCCACTTCAGGAGTGGAGGAAGATCTCTGGACAATATATTGGGCCTGAATAGTACATCCAAAATGGAGTCTCCCTCATCCCTCACTTGGGGCTGTTTGGTTTCAGTTAATATGTCCAGCATTTGGAAGACATCATAATAGAAGCTAAACAGACCCTATTATAGATATAGGGATACATATGATGATTTTACTCCCATCATGTTAGTTCTGGTGCCATATACCTTGTGAGAATCAGGGAGGAATAGTGGATGAGGGCAGGTATATCTCGCCCAGATACCTTTCCTATGTGGCCTGGTCCGGTCAGTATCTCACCTGGTGACTAATGAATAATGGGAAGCGGATATAAAAGGAGGCCAGGTGGTGTGTTAGTAGCTCAGCCTGGGGAACACAGAGAGCCTGTCTGTGTGAGCGACACTTGTGAGTGAAAGCTGTGCTTACAGTAATGCTGGTTTGGGTGGCTGGGAGAAGCCCTCCAGTTGGTAGTTAGTACGGACCCTGTTTAGTTAGTGCCGGACAGGCAAGGAATTGTTTTATGTTTATTTTCCTGTATGTTTTGCTTTCACCTGAAATAATCCTGACCCAGCGTCAGTTATGTCCAAAACCCGGCTGTGCACCTGAGTTTCATGCTAAACCCACGTGACCTTTGACCCCAGCAAAGGTGATCCCGGAGTGTTTTATCACACCCTGTATTGATGGTGCCTCTGGTGATATATTCATGTATGGATGAAGGTTCGTATAATGTAGTGATGAATGTTCTGGAGATTGATTCGTAACCAGAACCATCATCAATATGAAACCAAAATCATCATAAGTACATAAATTGAACACTAGAGCTTTCACTAGTACATACATACGGCACCAGAACCATCATTAGTAAATAACTATGTCACTACAGCCTCTATCAGTATATGAATATGGCACCAGAAGCACCATCAGTAGATAAATGTATCACCAGAAAGATCATCAGTACAGGACTACATCACCAGAACCACTATCAGTACATTAATGCGTCACCAGAACCACAGCCAGTAAATAAATACACCACCATCATTATCTACATAAATACGGCACCAGAATCATCACTGGTAAATAACTATGTCACTAGAGCCACTATCAGTACATGAATACAGCCCAATAGCCAGCATCAGGAGATAAAGGCATCACCAGAATCATCATCAGTACATGAATACATCACAAGAACCACAGCCAGTAAATAAATACAACATCATCATCATCATCAGTGTATGTGGACACCACCAAAACTATCACTAGTACATGAATACATCACCAGAACCACCATCAGTACTGTTGGGGTGATCTCGTAATGTGAGATCTTAGTGACTGCCTGCCCCTGACCTGATAAATATGAGCCGAATGCATGCATAGAAGACGGACATCAGACACAAGGTCAGGTGTGCTCCTCTCTTGGCCAGTGCTGTCACAGAACTGACTTTATTAGTATAAACAAAAGACCATTGCTCAGCTTCTCCGGAGCCATTGTACCAGTCTGTATAAGGTCCGTGCTAAGTCTATTCCACATATGGTCTTCAGTGTATCCTCATCACATTCCAAGGATTCTAGGGCATAGTTCCAGCATATAGACACCACCTTGCCACACCACGTCTGAACTAGCTTATGTTAGATTAATAATTGATTTCATTAGCCGTTCTCTCCTTCACAGTACAGCAATAAGTTGTATTGTCAAGTCAGGCCCATATACCGTATATACTCGCGTATAAGCCGAAATTTTCAGCCCATTTTTTTGGCTGAAAGTCCCCCTCTCGGCTTATACGCGAGTCATATATGCCAGGGGGTCGTGGGGTGGGGCGGGGGTGTCAGATCACACTGAGCCCCTCTGGCACGGTCTCTGCAGCCCCCTGCTTGTCCCACTGTCTCAGGCTCCTTCCTTCAGCGGTCATGTGGTACTGCTCATTAAAGTCATGAATATGCGCATATTTATGACTTTAATGAGCGGTACCACGTGACCGCTGAAGGAAGGAAGGGAAACCTTCGGAGAATGGGGCTGCAGAGACCACGCCAGGAGGGGGTAAGTATACCCGCTATTCACCTGTCCCCATTCCAACGCTGCTCTCCGCTGTCTGCCGCGTCCTCTGTTAGTGACATTCAGGCAGCAGAGGGCGCGATGACATGGTTACTGCGCGCTGTGCCCTCTGCTGCCTGAACATCACTGACGGAGGACACGGCAGACACCGGCACCTGTTCCCCAGTGAAGGAGAGGTGAGTATGTCTTTTTTTTATTTGCAGCAGCATATGGGGTATAATCTATGGAGCAGCATATGTGGGCATAATCTGGGGGCAGCATATGGGGGCATAATCTAAGGAGAATTTTATGTAGCAGCATATGGGGCATAATCTATGGAGCACCTTATGGGGCAGCATATGGGGGCATAATCTATGGAGCATCTTATGGGGCAGCATATGGCGGCATAATCTTTGGAGCAGCATATGGGGCCTATTCTATGGAGCAACTTATGGGGCAGCATATGGGGGCATAATCTATGGAGCATCTTATGGGGGCATAATATATGGAGCATCTTATGGGTCCTATTCTATGGAGCATCTTATGGGGCCATTATTAACCTTTGTGCAGCATTATATGGGGTGTATTTTGTATGGAGCAATATATGGGGCTCCTGATTCAATATGGATGTTCAAAAACATTTAATCTACTGATGTCTCAATTACAGTAATTTTACTTTTATTGGTATCTATTTTTATTTTTGAATTTTACCAGTAGCTGCTGCATTTTCCACCCTAGGCTTATACGCGAGTCAATAAGTTTTCCCAGTTTTTTGTGGAAAGAGTAGGGGGGTCAGCTTATACACGGGTCGGCTGATACACAAGTATATACGGTACATTTGGTATTCAATTAAATTAAATGATTATTAAGAAAAAATCAAGACAATTAATGCAGGGGTGAGAATAAATTACTCACCCGGCCTCCGCTCCCACGCCGCAGTCGCCCTCCGCTCCCACGCCGCAGCCTCTCTCCACCCGACAGCCGCGGCGGTCACCTGAGACAGGCCCGCGACCGATGCCTTCCCTGCATGCTATGCACATGCGCCATAGGCCGCGCCTCCTTCCTGCTTCTTATGCTCCGGCTGTGCCCTGACCAGGAAGCACCTTTGGACCAATGGCTGACCAGACGGAGCCATATCAGGCCGCTTCCCCCTGAGGGAGGCGCCTGATCGTTGTGTTTCCTGACACTCTGGCCTCGCTCCATCGTGCACACTCTGCTCCTGCAGTTCCTGTCTCGGCTGCTCTTCACAGCAGCTTCTCAGTCCTGCTACCCGTGTTCCTGGTGTTCCCCTTCCGACGCCCCGCCTCGCCAAGCCGCCTCGTTTCACCGGGGATCCCAAGCTCTGTAGGGGGTTCTTAAATAAGTGTAGTCTCCACTTTGAATGGCTACCGCAGCAATATCCCTCGGACCGGGCCAAAGTGGCCTTCATCATGTCCCATCTGGAGGGAGAGGCCCTGTCTTGGGTAAACCCGCTCTGGGAGCGTGACGACCCGGTCGTTTCGAGTCTCCCGGTTTTCCTGGATACATTTCGTAAGGTTTTCGATGAGTCACTCTTTAACTTACACCAGGGTTCTCTCACGGTCGGACAGTACGCTATTCGCTTTCGCACTATTTCCTCCGAGCTCGGCTGGAATAACGCAGCTTTGGTGGGGGCATTCTGGCGCGGTCTTTCTAGTAAAATAAAGGATGAACTCGCAGGTCGAGATACCCCGTCCACCTTAGAGGACCTTATCTCGCTGGCTACCCGCATTGACCTGCGCTTCCTGGAGCGCGCTCGGGAGTCAGCGAGAGACAGGCGCTCCTCCAGGTCAGTTTCTCCTTTCACTTAGTCTGCCAGCTCCCGTTCAGTCGGATCTTCTTCCCTCTCTTTGGGTGAGCCCATGCAGATAGATCATCTCAGGTTGGCCGAGTTACGTCAGAGAGAGAGACGGGCACAAGGTCTGTGCCTCTATTGCGGTCATTTGTCACACTATATCCGCACCTGTCCTAAGAGACAGGGAAACTGTTAGGCGTCAGATTCCTGGCACTGCACAGCGGGAATCCAGAGACAGACATCCTACGGTCTCCCATTCCTCTCCGACTGCTTGGACTCCTGCTCAGCAATCTCGGCTGGCCAGGCATCTCCCTCTGACTCGTTCTGTGAGCCTGGATGTTGCTGCCACCTCTGGTGCAGCAATGGTGATGCAACCTGCTTTGCAGGGAACTGCTCCTGAGGCTAAGTCCTCATGCCGTGCTACTAGGCATGCCCACAACTTGTCCTCTCAGTGGAGAGCAGGGGTCACATGTGCAGGTCATATGTCAGATCTGATTGGTCCTTCCTATAGTACTGGAAGGCCCCGGAAGCGCATGGCTATAAAAAGCCCGCATGGCGGCTTGGCCATGCGCTAGTGTAGCATATTATGCTGTGTGTGTATGGTGATGGATGCATGGACTGGTGACTGACTCATTTGAAACCCCTTCCCTCGGTTATTACGAATGGTGACAGATTGTTGGGTCGTCAGCTCCAGGTTGTGGCCAGCTACACGCCACTGTGCCTCCTGCACGACACACTAGCGTCCGACGGTGCTCGGTCGTTCCGGCGCCGTCGCTCAGCAGCGATAGTTATTGCCGCGCTGCGGTTGCAGCATTCTTGGCGTCTGCGGTTGCAGCGTCATTCGCTGGGTATCCTGTGAAGTAAACAGGGCCAGCGTCCTCATACAACTCTGTTGTCTTAGCGACTCTGTGTGTGAACAGAGCCATACTTAGCGTTCGGGTGACGTTAACCCGAGCGCAGTACCTCACCTTTCAGTGCATCCTCCATTACTTAGCAGCGGTCTTGTCACCTACCGCACGGTGGACCCCGGGCGGCGAACGCACCTCCTATTATTTATATCTGGTGCGTTCCGCCGACCCTAACATTACACTAGCGCCAGGGTCTGGCTAGTAATGGCGGATGAACAGCGACTGCTGCAGCACATCCGGCAGCTGCAGGGCAGGTTGGCGGCTCTCGAGCGTTCAGCCTCAGCTGCGGATGTTACTGCAGTCGCTGTTCAGGCAGCCACAGAGGCTGTTTCCCGTGTGACCACTGCCATCCCTGTCCCGACTTTGTCCCACCTCCCGCTGCCCGAAAAGTTCTCGGGTGATAGTGCAGCTTGTAGGGGTTTCGTAAGCCAGTGCTCTATACAGCTGGAGCTGCTGGCCGCCCGATTCCCCTCCGAGCGGGCTAAAGTGGGATTTATTATTTCCCTTCTGTCGGGCAGGGCTTTGGAGTGGGCCACACCGCTGTGGGAGCGTGGTGATCATGTGGTGCAGGGTGCTTCGCGGTTCTTAGACACTCTGAAACAGGTCTTCCTGGGACCACGAGTCACCCATGACACCGCGCTCCGGCTGCTGGCACTGTCACAGGGCTCATCCATGGTCAGTCACTTCGCCATCCAGTTCCGGACGCTGGCCTCAGAATTAGAGTGGCCAGATAAGGTCCTCATTCCGGCGTTCTGGAGAGGTTTGGATGGCCATGTGAGGGACGTTCTGGCCACCAGGGAGATTCCCGCTACACTGGAGGAGCTTATCTCTGTCTCCACCCGAATCGATCTTCGCTTCATCAAGCGAAGGTTGGAACGGGACCAGTGTAGGCAGAGGTTTAGGTTGGCACCTTGTTTTTCTAGACCTCTGGAATCCCCCGATCGGGCGTCCGAGCGTCAGGGGGCTTCCCGTGAGGGATCTAGACTCCAGTCCGCTCGAGCTCCTGTGAGCTGTCATATTTGTAGGCAGGCCAGTCACCTCGCCAACCGGTGCCCACAGCAGCAGGGAGAACGCTCGCGCCTAGTGGCCGTAGGAGGCGGCGCACTAAAGCCAGCGACGTTTTCCTCCAAGGGGACTCTTGGGTTTAATTCTTCCACTCTGGCGGTGGAGGTTTGCGTGGATTCCGGGGCGGAGGGCAATTTTATGTCGTCAGCCTTCGCCCAACGGCACGCTATACCTCTGGTTATGATGTCTACACCAGTCACCGTCAGAGTGGTAAACGGCACCACTCTACCCTCGCAGATAACTCACCAGACCGTCCCCTTGGTACTCTCTGTGGCTCCGTCTCATCAGGAGACGATATCCCTCCTCGTCATGCCCGAGGGTATTGACCAGGTACTTCTAGGGGTTCCCTGGCTGTGGTATCACTCCCCCCCATATAGAGTGGTCCTCAGGGATGATTATTGGGTGGAGTAAGTCATGTGAGGGTAGATGTCTGAGGGAGTGCGTTCAGGTTGCCTCCACCGAGGTTCCCGCTGATCTCTCCTCGCTCCCCAAACACTATCGGCAGTATGCAGACGTGTTCTCCAAAAAGGCGGCGGAGACGCTTCCACCGCATCGCCCCTATGACTGTCCTATTGACCTCTTGCCTGGTGCTGAGCCTCCTCGGGGTCGAGTCTTTCCCCTATCTCTCCCGGAGACTGAGGTCATGTCTCAGTACATCAGGGAGAATCTGGCAAGAGGATTCATTAGGAAGTCAGTGTCACCAGCGGGGGCGGGATTCTTCTTCGGCCAGAAGAAGAGTGGGGAATTATGTCCTTGCATTGATTACAGGGGTCTTAACGCCATCACCGTTAAGAATAAATATCCACTGCCCCTGATATCAGAACTGTTTGATAGGCTACGAGGAGCGAGGGTATTTTCCAAACTTGATCTGCGGGGGGCTTACAACCTGATTCGCATCCGTGATGGGGATGAATGGAAGACGGCATTTAACACCAGGGACGGGCACTATGAATACCTGGTGATGCCCTTCGGGCTCTGTAATGCCCCGGCCGTCTTCCAGGACTTTGTGAACGATATCTTCCGGGATATGCTTACCACCTCGGTTGTAGTCTATCTGGATGATATCCTCATCTACTCTCCAGATATTGACTCCCACCGGAGAGAAGTTTGCAAAGTTTTCGATCGCCTGCGGGCGAACTCCCTCTATGCCAAGTTGGAGAAGTGTGTGTTTGAGCAGGAGTCCTTGCCTTTCCTGGGCTATATCATCTCGGCCCAGGGATTGGCCATGGATCCTGCCAAGCTACAGGCGGTGATGGATTGGCAGGAACCTCATTCTCTCAAAGCGGTGCAGCGCTTTGTGGGGTTCATAAATTATTATCGCCAATTCATCCCCCACTTCTCGACTTTGGTAGCACCCTTGGTAGCCCTCACCAAGAAGGATGCAAATCCCAAGTTGTGGTCGGAACCGGTCTCCAAGGCCTTCTCCACCATTAAGTCCCATTTCGCTAGCGCTCCCATTCTACATCGCCCCGATGTAGACAAGCCCTTCATTCTGGAAGTGGATGCCTCTTCCGTCGGTGCTGGAGCAGTCCTGTTCCAGAAGGACACACAAGGTCGGAAGCATCCATGCTTCTTTTTCTCCAAGACCTTCACACCGGCGGAGAGGAATTATGCCATCGGGGACAGGGAGTTGCTAGCGATGAAGTTGGCCTTCTCGGAGTGGAGACACCTCCTGGAGGGGGCTCGTCACCCTTTCCTGGTGTTCACCGACCACAAAAACTTGGTGTATTTACAAACAGCCCAGCGGCTAAACTCTCGCCAGGCTAGATGGTCCTTGTTCTTTTCCCGGTTCCATTTCACCCTCCACTTTCTCTCCGGGGAGAAGAACGTCCGGGCCGATGCTCTCTCCCGCTCCGTGGTGTCATCGGAGGAAGAGGAGGAGGAGCCTCGGCTGATCGTCCCATCCGAAAGCCTGAGGACTGTGGCTCCGGTTGCCCTTGAGTCTGTGCCTCCGGGAAAGACATTTGTCCCTGCCCGTCTGCGACCGGAGGTCCTCTCTTGGGCTCACTCGTCCAGAGTGGGTGGACATTTTGGGACAAAACGGACCTCCGACCTTTTGGCGAGGACGTACTGGTGGCCACATATGGCGTGTGACGTCAAGGACTATATTGAGGCATGCGTCTCTTGCGCCTGGAATAGGTCCTCTCGGCAGCGGCCCGCTGGGCTTCTTTTCCCTCTGCCGATAGCAGACAGGCCCTGGGAGATGGTCGGTATGGACTTTGTGGTGGGGCTACCCAGGTCCAGCGGCAGCACGGTCATTTGGGTTGTCACCGACCATTTCTCTAAGATGGTGCACCTGGTACCTCTCTCCCGGTTACCATCAGCGCGGGGCCTGGCAGTCTTGTTCATCAAGCACGTTTTCCGCCTGCACGGCATGCCCGACAAGATTGTCAGTGACCGAGGTCCTCAGTTTGCGTCCCGGTTTTGGAGAGAGCTCTGTTCTCTACTCAGCATTGAGCTGAATCTCTCCTCGGCCTATCATCCCGAGACGAATGGGTTGGTAGAGAGAGCCAACCAGACCTTGATAACATATCTTCGACATTTTGTCTCAGCCAGGCAGGACGACTGGGCATCCTTGCTGCCGTGGGCAGAGTTCGCGTTGAACAATGCTGTGGCCGACTCTACCGGTCAAACCCCATTCCTCCTAAATTACGGTCAGCATCCGCGCGTTCCTGTGCCCATGCCCGTGTCTTCCACCGACTCCAGGGTGGCAGACTGGGCGGTGGAGGCACGTGACATTTGGGATCGCACCCAGGATGCTATCCGAGCTTCCAAGGAGAGAATGAGGATCTCCGCTGACGCACACCGGCATCCTGCTCCAAGCTTCTCCCCTGGCGACATGGTATGGCTCTCTACCCGAAACATTAAACTGCGGGTTGAGTCGCCCAAGTTCGCGCCACGATACATTGGCCCATTCAAGGTCCTTGACCGACTTAGCTCGGTGGTCTACCGTCTGGCTCTTCCTCCACATTTGGCCATCTCGGACTTGTTCCATGTGTCCCTCCTCAAACCAGTTCACATGGCCCGGTTTTCCGAGCCATCTGCCGGGTCATCAGACTTATCGTCTGACGAGTTTGAGGTTAATGCCATCGTGGGGCGCAAGTTTGTCCGTGGCAAAAAATTTTATTTGGTGGACTGGAAGGGTCATGGTCCCGAGGCTCAGACCTGGGAGCCGGTAGAAAACATTCACGCACCGCTCCTGATCGCGGCTTTTGAGCGCAGTGAGGCTCAGAGGGGAGGGGGCCCTAGGGGGGGGGGTAATCTTAGGCGTCAGATTCCTGGCAATGCACAGCGGGAATCCAGAGCCAGACATCCTGCGGTCTCCCATTCCTCTCCGACCGCTCGGACTCCTGCTCAGCAATCTCGGCTGGCCAGGCATCTCCCTCTGACTCGTTCTGTGAGCCTGGATGTTGCTGCCACCTCTGGTGCAGCAATGGTGATGCAACCTGCTTTGCAGGGAACTGTTCCCGAGGCTAAGTCCTCATGCCGTGCTACTAGGCATGCCCACAACTTGTCCTCTCAGTGGAGAGCAGGGGTCACATGTGCAGGTCCTATGTCGGATCTGATTGGTCCTTCCTATAGTACTGGAAGGTCCCGGAAGCGCATGGCTATAAAAAGCCCGCATGGCGGCTCGGCCATGCGCTAGTGTAGCATATTATGCTGTGTGTGTATGGTGATGGATGCATGGACTGGTGACTGACTCATTTGAAACCCCTTCCCTCGGTTATTACGAATGGTGACAGATTGTTGGGTAGTCAGCTCCAGGTTGTGGCCAGCTACACGCCACTGTGCCTCCTGCACGACACACTAGCGTCCGACGGTGCTCGGTCGTTCCGGCGCCGTCGCTCAGCAGCGATAGTTATTGCCGCGCTGCGGTTGCAGCATTCTTGGCGTCTGCGGTTGCAGCGTCATTCGCTGGCTATCCTGTGAAGTAAACAGGGCCAGCGTCCTCATACAACTCTGTTGTCTTAGCGACTCTGTGTGTGAACAGAGCCGTACTTAGCGTTCGGGTGACGTTAACCCGAGCGCAGTACCTCACCTTTTGGTGCATCCGCCATTACTTAGCAGCGGTCTTGTCACCTACCGCACGGTGGACCCCGGGCGGCGAACGCACCTCCTATTATTTATATCTGGTGCGTTCCGCCGACCCTAACAGAAACGACTCCACCTAGGTCAGGCAAGAGAGGCCTTCCTAGGTGATGATGATTCCTCTCAACCCCTTACGATTTCTGTGCTTTTGGTTTCAGGGGGGAGGCGTGGTTCCGAGGTGGCCTACGTGGATTCGGGCTCAGCGGGTAACTTCATTCGGCCGGAAGAGGTAGACAAATACCAAATTCCTGTGGTCACTCTATCTAACCCAATTCAGATTGCCACCGTGGATGGCAAACCGCTACAGGTGACCGTCACCTTGGTCACTGAAGAGGTGGAGTTGCAAATCAGAGCCTTACATCGAGAGAAAATAGCCTTTTACGTTTTACCTAAGCTCTCTCACGTCATTCTACTCGGTCTTCCATGGTTAAGGACTCATCAGCCTGTTCTCGACTGGTCTTCTGGGGAGATACTCCGCTGGGGGCACCCGTGCCAAGCTCGCTGTCTGACTCCTGTCCGCCTGGCGGCCGCTCCACGGTCACCTCCAGGCCTCCCGGGTCTTCCTCCAGCTTACAGCTCCTACGCCGATGTTTTTGATAAGAAGGAAGCGGAGGTCCTCCCTCCACACCGGCCGTTTGACTGCCCAATTGAACTTGTTTCCGGATCAACCCCCCAAGGGGCAGAATCTACCCTCTGTCTCCCACAGAGACCACCGCCATGCCCGAGTACGTCCGAGAGAACCTCGCCAAAGGCTTTATACGGAAATCCTCTTCGCCCGCGGGAGCCAGGTTCTTCTTCGTCAAAAAGAAGGACGGAACTCTACGGCCATGCATTGACTATAGGGGCTTGAATGAGATTACCATCAAGAACAGGTACCCTCTTCCACTCATTCCGGAACTGTTTGACCGTCTCAGAGGGGCTCGGGTCTTTACCAAGCTGGACCTCAGAGGAGCCTACAATCTGGTCCGTATCCGTGCAGGTGACGAGTGGAAGACCGCTTTCAACACTCGAGATGGCCATTACGAGTACCTGGTCATGCCCTTCGGTCTTTGCAATGCTCCTGCAGTCTTTCAAGAGTTCGTCAATGAGATCTTCCGGGATCTCTTGTACTCCTGTGTGGTCGTGTACTTAGACGACATCGTCGTCTTCTCGCCGGACCTCTCCTCCCACAGAAAGTGTGTCCGCCTGGTGATTCAGCGCCTTCGGGAGAACCGTCTGTATGCGAAGATCGAGAAATGTCTCTTCGAACAGACCTCTCTGCCATTCCTGGGTTACATTATCTCCGACGTTGGTCTAAGGATGGATCCCGAGAAGTTGTCTGCCATCCTCAAATGGCCTCGCCCCGTCGGATTGAAGGCGATACAACGATTCCTCGGGTTCGCCAACTATTACCGGCAATTTGTCTCCCACTTCTCCGCGATCACAAGACCCATTTCTGTGCTCACCCGTAAAGGATCTACTTCCAAGGATTGGTCTCCTGAGGCAGAGGAGGCCTTTCTGAACCTAAAACGGGCTTTCTCCACGGCTCCGGTCCTTCATTGCCCTGAGAGCGATCGACCTTTTGTACTCGAGGTGGACGCTTCCTCGACTGGTGCCGGGGCGGTGCTGTCCCAGAGAACCGCCTCCGGTCGCCTGCACCCTTGTGGCTTCTTCTCGAAGGCCTTTTCTCCATCCGAGTGTAACTGCTCGATCGGTGACCGGGAACTTTTGGCCATCAAGTTGGCCTTGGAGGAATGGCGCCACCTCCTGGAAGGAGCCGTCCATCCTTTTGTCATCTTCTCGGACCACAAGAATCTGGCCTATCTCCAGTCTGCCCAGAGACTAAACCCTCGCCAGGCCAGATGGTCTTTATTTTTTGCCCGATTTGATTTCGAGCTTCGATTCCGTCCTGGCAACAAGAATTCCAAAGCCGACGCCCTGTCCAGGGTCTTCCAACCACACGAATCCACGGAGGAACTGTCGCATATCATTGATCCCACTAGAATCATCACCGTGGCTCCAGTGAACTGGCTTACTCCTCCACCTGGCAGGACGCTTGTGCCAGAGAATCTCAAGCAAAAGGTTCTTCTATGGGGGCACTCCTCCAAACTGGCCGGCCATGCCGGAACTAAGAAGACCCTTGACCTTATCAAACGTCACTACTGGTGGCCCTCACTTCGCCAAGATGTACTCGACTTTGTGGCTTCTTGTCCATCCTGTGCAAAAAACAAGGTGCCACGGAGATCTCCGTCCGGCTTGTTGCTTCCGTTGCCTGTCCCTACGGTTCCTTGGGAGAACATTGCCATGGATTTCATCACCGACCTACCCTGCTCTGCGGGCTGCTCAGTCATTCTGGTGGTGGTGGATCATTTTTCCGAGATGGCTCACTTCATTCCTCTGCCCGGTCTTCCCTCAGCGCCAGAGCTGGCCGAAATCTTCATTCATCAAGTCTTCAGGCTTCATGGACTACCTCGATGCATTCTGTCTGACCGAGGGGTTCAGTTTACCTCCAAGTTCTGGCGTTCGCTTTGTAAGCTCATGAACGTTTCCCTCGACTTCTCCTCGGCCTACCATCCACAGTCCAACGGACAAGTAGAGCGTACCAACCAGACGCTTACGGGATACTTACGTCACTTCTCTAACGCCCACCAGAACGATTGGGTCAACTTATTCCCCTGGGCAGAGTTCGCTTATAACAACCATGCTGGTGAGTCTTCGGCCAAGTCTCCGTTTTTCATTGTTTTTGGCAGACATCCCGATGTTACTGTCGTCCTACTCCAGTCCTGCCTTGTGTTCCTGCTGTCCTACTCCAGTCCTGCCTTCGGTGTTCCTGTTGTCCTACTACAGTCCTGCCTTGTGTTCCTGCCGTCCTACTCCAGTCCTGCCTTCAATGTTCCTGCCGTCCTACTCCAGTCCTGCCTTCAGTGTTCCTGCCGTCCTACTCCAGTCCTGCCTTCAGTGCTCCTGCCGTCCTACTCCAGTCCTGCCTTCAGTGCTCCTGCCGTCCTACTCCAGTCTCAGTCTTACTCCGGTCCATCCAGAGCCGCCCCTCTCGGTACCGGCTACCGTGGTACTCGAACCCCTGGGCCTGCTCCTAACGGTCCCTGTATAGGGGTCGGTTCCACCTGGCAGCTCGCCCGGGGTCCCTCGGTGCCACGGTCCAGAGGGTCCACTCTCGGAGTTTCCCGCTCCAGACCACCCGCGCTAACAGGGGCAACACAAGGAGTCTATTGCACAGATATTATGCACTTCAATGTACTATGGCTATATAGGATGTAATATGGTTGTAAAAAGAATTAATAAGCCACAAAAAATAAGAAAATTGATATACTGATATTATACATAATCATAAAGTGCAAATAGTGAAAAAATCATTCATAAAAAGCACAAATTTGTAAAGACCAATCTATATATAAAAAGTGCAATGTCCAGAAATTCACAGACAGTGGGCTTAGGCACAAGTTTGTAAAGACCAATACATATATAGAGTGCAATATGCACGAATTCATAGACAGTGGGCTTAGGCCCACAACCGTAAAAATGTATATCACTAATTCAACAAATGACTAGTGTAGATAGCCATGTGGGCAGAGATAAATATATGTCACAACAGATATCCATTTAAATAAAAATGCTCAGTGGCAGGTTCTAAATAGAGGTGCCAATGACAATTAGTCATATATGCGGCTGCAAGTAAACTGTATTGAAAAGAACATATACATGTGCCAAAAAATTGCACTCAATCAATATCTGATGCCAATGTGCGATAGATCCCCAGGATGCGCCCGTCCCCGACGCGCGTTTCTACGTCTGCCTTCGTCAGTTTTTTTTTCGTTGTGATATGATTTGATATCCGATTTGTCCTTATTTGTCTTATATTGTCCATTTGTGCTTTGATAAGGCTTATTATATAATTTTTAACACCATTTATAATTTTCCTTAAACATGCAACTTTGACCTTGGTATTTTGTTGAACCATATACATTTGGATCTCATGAACCAACAACTCCCAATATGTATTAAACAATGATAAGGAGATGCTGGGAGTGGTTGTTATCAGTCATTATCAGACTGCGGACCATGCAGGAACCACAATACTGATGAAACGCAGGCATATGTAAATGTTTACATCCAGGTACCTAATAGGTGACATCTTCTCTGATTGAGTGGTTTCTTTCTTCTTATTTCCATCTTGACCAGATGCCATGATGACTTTTCACATCCACAGCTGTTCTCTGCAGACTTCTCTCTTCTCCAATCTTCTGGAGCACATCCCCACATGGTGACCTTAAAAGTCAAAGTGTTACTAGATTGCCTTCTGCACAAAGATATCTGTCCATACTATGCCCTAAATAAGCCTCCTAAGGTGTATGGCCTCTACACTGTCTGCCTTACTAATCCACAACCACATTACTGTGTGCCATTATCAGCTATAACTGCTACAATGTCATTTTTTCTTCTCCAGCCAGATGGCGTCGCCATCAGGATATGTGCACACGATGCATATTTGCTGCGGATCCGCCGCGGATTTTTCCGCGTAGAAACGCTGCAGATCCGCACTGTGATTTACAGTACAATGTAAATCAATGGGGAAAAAAAATCCTGTGCAGAAAAATCAGTGTGAATTTGCTGCGGGTTTAAAAGAAGTGCATGTCACTTCTTTTCTGCGGTTTTGCTGCAGTTTTCCACTTGCTCCATTCTACAAAACCGCAGGTGGAAAACCGCAGTGGAAAACCGCACAAAAACCGCAAAAAAAAGGAAGAAATCCACAGGAAAAATGCAGGTCATTAAATCCGCGGGAGGATCCGCACCGTGTGCACATGGCCTCACCTGCACAACAGCAGCTATTGGATCTCTATACAAACCGATATCTGCTGCTGCGCAGGCTCCCCGGCGCCATTTTCAAAATGACTTTCTTTTTTTTCCCTCGCTCAAGTAAATCTGCAAAAGGCATTCAGTGCACAGTAACCATGCGATTATGATGAAGCGCATTTATCATGCAAACTGCGGGGCAGGGCAGTGAGAGATCAGTGGGGGGTCAGTAGTCTGCATTATGAATATCTCATCGGAGCACCACATACATGAACCCCGTCCTAGGGCACGAGAATCTCAATAATATGAAGCTGAAAATAAAGATTAAGAAACAGCCACAAGACGGCTTTCATCAACCAAGGCATCATTTTATTCAGTATAACAGCACCGACCTGACATTGTGTGTAGGTCACTATGCACAATCCTGCTGACAGGTTCCCTTTAAGTAGGCGGCTTTATATCACAAGAGTGGATTTCGTTAGGAAATGGATAAGGCAAAAATGGAGCATTACAGAACAGAAGAAATTAGTAAAGAGAGTGATAAAATATGACGGTGTGGTTTTGCTCCTCTCAGAATTTTGAAAATTGTGTGAACAATTGGAAAAAAAATGTGGAGAGCATTAAACCTCGGGGGAGAGATAATCAACAGCTTAAACATCAGTGAGTTTTTTATTTTGATATATTTGCTTATGTTGGGTTTTTTATTATTATTTTTTTCTGAACAATTAGAAAAAGGTTGGGAGTGAAGGAATTAGGCCGGGGTCTCACTCGCGAGTGCAATGCAAGAAAAGTGTGCGAGTCTCTCGCCTCAATCCCCGGCACTGCCACCGGTGGCTCGGAGCAGAGCGTTCAACTGCAAAGAAATACATGCAGCCGCACACTCCGGTCCCGAGTGCCAGCGGTAGTGCCAAGTATTGAGGCGAGAGACTCTCGTGAGTGTCTCGCATTGCACTCGCAAGTGTGACCCGGCCTTAGGAAGATTGTTGTTTTTATCTGATTTCCTCTTTTTGTATCTGTACAGTATGTTTTGTACAATAAAGTTGTAAAATTCAAAAAATGAGCAAACAATTGCAGCATTCTAATGATGTCACAATGGGCTGGAGGCTATAGAATGCCCCGTCACCCAGGGTTCCGTTGAGGGTTTTAGTAGGCGTTTGTGGAGAGAGGAGTGTTGTGAGCGACTTGTGCAAATATGATGCCAAGAAAGCGATTTAAGAGTATTATAGTTCTCTGTGATACCGAGGACAGCAGCGATGATGACGATTTACATCAGGTGAGCATCATTTTATATTTTTAAATAAATAAAAAATATTTGGGATAAAAGTTCAAGAAAAGATGGTGGGACAGAAAATAGCGCTCCAAGTAGATGAGGCGATAACTCGGATCATGATTGCAGAGTGAAGACTGCGTCACTTGTAATATTTGTGACAATATGTCCATGTACTGGATACATAACATTGTATGAAGACACATAAATGTCACCACATAGCCTAACCATAGCCTAACCATAAGTGTCCCATACCCCCGCTATACTCTGTACGTGGAATAAGCACAGTGGAGACCACACTCATATCGCTGCCCACCTGTAATCAGTGGAATATGGGGTAAGATTATAGATTGGAGATGTTCATGGTTATAGATTCTATCTGACATGTTTGCCATTTTTTCAGTCTCATCGAAGAAAGAGGCCAATACCGAGGTCTCCAGGCCAAGATAACACCACTGGCTTCAATTCGGGCCCGACTCCGAGTTTACCAGGTACTGTAACCCTAATCTAGTGAAGTCTCTGATGTATTAATAAGCCATTGTAGTCACCGGGTGCAGATCACGTGCACATTGTGGTCAGGGCTTGGATTTATCGTTATTAGTCGTCTATGGTAGAGTTTATAGCAAACATTTCTGTTCAGCATTTGGTCAGGAATATTCATGCAGGCGTTATAAAGTCAGGCAGAAATGGGATCTGGGGATTGCTTCTCATGGTGGCCATGTACAGGGCAGATTACTGTAGCTGAAGGTGATTGTTTTGCCCCATGTACCTATAGGGAAACACTGGATAATTTATTAGGATTTATTTCTTTTGATATTGAGCCTCGGTCGTTGCTATTACAATATTCTAATAAGAGAGTTATATTGTGTTTCCCCCACAGATCTGAGTTTACCACCAACAGATCATGGTCCGGACAGTACCACCTGGTAAGACACGTTTCCTCCATTACTAAGTACAAGATGGGGATTAATGATTAATGATGGCTCATTACCTGTTACATTTATTCCACAGCTCCGATGACATCATTATTGATGATGATGATGATGATTCCAATAGAGCAGCAACTTCCATGTATAATAGTAAGTTATCATTTCTAGACACAATCCAGGTTTATGTTATTGTAGAGGTAACAATTACCTTTCTGTACTGTCACAGGTCAGTTTCCAAATCTAACAATTACAAGGGCGCTGATCAGGAGTTGGAACAGCGAGCCACCTGGGAAATGTGCTGTAAATGCCAGTGTCAGAGAATGACAGCAGCATTTAACAGGTTAACAGAAGCAGGCAGAGCTCCAATCCACTCTTGGCTGTCAGAGGTAGATGATGGCTGAATGACACAACCATCATCTGCCATGAAAGAGGCGGGCTCAACTCCTTAGCCCTCTCCATTCATTCTCTACTGATGAGCGTCGTACATGGTTGTTAAGGGGTTAAATTACAGATACCTTACAGAGGTAATCCTATTTTACGCATGCTTGATTGGTGTGGATCCTGTGTCTCGGATATTTCTATATTGGGAGAGCAAGTCACCGCCATGTTGACTTATGGCCATTGTTATCCTTAGAGAATTTATTACAGATGTGCAGTACATTTGTTTGTGTCTTTTTGGAAATCCAATAGACATCAATGGAGAAATCCCTGCACCAAGGCATCCCACATCTCCATTAAAACCATGGAGGCTACCATGAATCAGCAAATGAGGTGAAAATGGAACCCTACCATTTGAGGGTCCACCCTCCGGCCATTGAGGACATGTTCACTTCTGATCTTGTACTGAGCACATACAACATTACTAAGGATATATTACCTGAGTAACAGGTGGGATAGACATCTGAGAAAGTTTATGGACCCTGATGTTGCTGAACCCCATTATTATATCAGATCCTGATCTGAAGGGAAGATCCTGTGGATTTCTGGTGGTCTGGTCAGCTATGTGTTCTGCTCTGGTCGGATCCCATATTCATAGTCTTATTAGTCCTCTACACTCTATATTTATAGACCCCTCTCTAGTACGGGCTGCATACTAACATGTCTGATTTGAGCCTTATAAAAAGTATTTTCACTCTTCCATATTTCTGTACAGATCATTTACCATCTGACAGCGAGGAGAGCTCCGCTACAGAGGAGAGGTAAGTTAGGCCAGATCCATCTACCTCTATATAAAGCCATGAACTAGGCGAGATGTTTCCTGTGGATTTATATATGATTCTTATCTTTGCCAGGACACCACGATGTAACATCCCCGGCTGTTTCCTGGAAGAAATTATTTCTCCTACTTCCATCTATGTTACCCACTTCCAGGAAAATAAGGAGGAGCTGGTGGAGCGACTGTACAACTTGTACAACCGGACAGTCTTCGATAATAAGGTATCACATCTTGTCATGGGTTTCTGGGTGATACATGACTTCTCTATTATCTCCCCCTTTAAACAATCAATTCCAAGAAAAATGGCTCTAACTTTCTGAAAGGCAGATTCCTAACCCCATTGTCATGTTTCTGTAATATAGTTATTGAATATCTCAGGTAAATCTCACTTAGTTTGGTGAATGCCGTCACCCTCTTCCCATCTGTGGGACGAGAGGAAACCTTAGATGATCCACCATGCAGAGACAAAAAGATTAGCATTTTTTAACTTGAAGTTCAAAGGATTTTTACATTTATTTATAAGAAACATTTAGTTGATATTTGGACATTTTAGAATAAGGTTATTTTTGTTCTCACATCTTGGACTTCTCGGTAGACCCCGCGCCCCATACAAGTAGACCAGTGCTGTAAATCACATATGAGAGTTGGGGACTTTGCAAGATTGGGGGTCAAAGAGTTTACAGATGTAATGGAATTTGTTTTCTTTATTTTAGCTCCCTTTGAAAATGGACATTTTGTGGAGCAAGAGGCTGAGAGCAGCAGCCGGCCAATGCTGTAATAGGCTGCAGAACAACCGCCGCTTCTCATATATTGAGCTTTCCGAAAAAGTCTGCGATTCTGCCGGTAGGTTTCACATCACATCCATCCTACAGCTTCATAAGACAACCTGCATACAGGGCAAAAAAACTGCTACTTGTTATGCAGAACATCTTAGAAACTCATTGTACATACTGTCATAAGAAAAACTAAGTACACCCTCTTTGAATTCTAGTATTTTACATATCAGGAGAAAATAAAAAAAAGTATCAGCTCCATAGAAAGTCCTAAAAGTAGGGAAATATAATCTCAGAAAGCAACGTGAAAAAAATATATTGCATCATTATTTAACAAAAAGTAGGCCAAAAGGCAACAACGGTGTGTGATAAAGTACACCGTCGATGCAACTTCAAGTTATTGCTGCTAAAGATGATTCTAAAAGCTATTGATTGATGGGGTGTACTTATTTTTCACTCTCTGCTTCTGCATTTTGAAGTAGGTTTCGGTAAATAAATAACGGCACGGTTGACTTGTCACGTGTTGTTCATCTCATGATGTATTTTGTATTTTGTCCAGCTATGTAAAACCAAATAGTTCAATCAGGGTGTACTCAGATTTTGTCATAACTGTATAACCTCTTGTTTTAGAGCGAGTACGATCCACACTTGCGCATGAGATGTGCCATGCCGCCACTTGGATAATCAACGGTGAACGCAAAGACCACCATGGCTTGTTATGGCAGGCTTTCACAAGAAGGGTAAACCTTATCCATCCCGAGCTGCCAAAAGTGACGGAATATCACAATTATACCATCAACTACACCTACAAGTACAAATGCCACCGGTGTGATAAAGAGTAAGTGGATTTTATGACCCATCTCCTCCGGACACACAATCACTGCGGAGAGACGTCCGTGCGGTTCTGTTGGTGGAATGCTTTCATACTTTACTACTATCAGAGCGGACTGACGTCTGGGGGGCGGTAGGGTTTAGGATGCTACGTGTTATATTTTCTGTGCTGGGCCAGTTCTTAATATATTGATTTCAATTTGTTCTTGTTAATATAATCCATGGTATTAATGAACGTTCATTCCAGTCCAGTAACCAATATTCCTCTTATCTTTGCAGAATTGGGCGATTTAGACCAATAGCTGGCAATAAACGTAAATGCCGCCGGTGCGGAGGACGAATGCGACAACTACCCAGCAGCTAAACATGTAACTATTCTTCAGAATATTTAGTCTCTAATTTGATTTCTTTAAAATGTAAAGTTGAGACACTTTTATATATTTTCCCCTGAGTAGCGAGACAATGAATATCTGTGTTCATCACCAGCAATTAGCGGTAAAGATCCAGAATCCGTCCTCATAGGTTCCAGATAAGCCCCGGTTACATTTCCCATAACTTGCTGGCTATGGAATGATTGACCATTCCCAGCAATTATCTACAATGCTCTGGAAAACCTTCTATGAGTTTACGCTTTGTTGGATGTAATTATTTTCTTTCTATTTTCAGGTTCATTATTGGAACAGTGAGATTCCTCTAAATATTGTCATCTCATCCACCTGTGATGGAGGTAAGAACGAATCTTCCATTATTGTCAGCAATCAATAATAAAAGTGAATTTTACAATATTGAGAATCTGGAGTCTCTAATTTAGTCTTTTATTGAGTTTTATCATTTAAAGATTAAATACTTTTATATATTTTGCCTTTTTCCACCACCGTGTAGGGAGACAATCAGTTTACGTCTTCATCACAAGCAGCGAACAGCAAACATTCAGAATCCACCTCTTCTGATGGACACAAAGCTTCTGACGTGCGTTTTCCAGGTAAATATTTCGGTGCTTTTCCTCCAATCATTCTTGTTTTCAAGAAGTGCAACAGCGAGGACAGTGTAAGCAAGGTGTCATAACAGAAGAAATGCAATATCGGTTTTATTACTGCATTTATTTGTTCTAATTATTATTTTTTCTTGCTGCACAATTTTTAAATTCTGTCTGAGAAAGGAAGGAAATGATGAAAGTTATCAGCCTACTGCTGCGGAGGAATCTCCAACACACAGTCTGACGGGCGAGATGAGCACCTCTGACATGGCATGCCGTATAGATCTATTGTGAGTGCTCTCACCATAGCCGTATGGCTCATGTCGCATTTATCTCACATTACACTATTATTGGCAGCTTCCTATTTCCAATCTCCACATTGGCCTTCTTTGTAGACAATATATAATGCAATATTTCAGGTCTATTTCACCTTCAGCTGATGACCAGGAATACAATGCTGAAGTTCCTTCTCGGAGTTTGCTTCTTTTGATCACCAGTACTTTTTCTCAAGTTTTTAAAAAACATCTTTTAATTGTTTTCAGGTTAATGAGAAAGGCGACTTATCGCTTCTACACAGGCATGACACATCATGGAAGAAAACGGTGAATTCCGGCACCGACCTGCGCTGAGAACAGTTTCCAAGACCTGGAGAATCTCTACAAGTGCTTTATAATCAGAGCTGCCCAGCAATGGATATGGCGCTGGACATTTGAACTTCAATAGTCATCAATTGCTTTTTTTTTCTAATTTTTCTGAGTTAGATATAAATACCATTAAAAAATGAATATATTAATTCTTTCTAGTTTGGGATTTTTGTTCTGCAAAACGATGGCTGTTGATAAACATATTACAATCAATGTTGTCTACTTGTGATATTCAGCCATAATCCGCCTCGCACAATCGAGAGGAGCAGAGCTTTGTCTGCTGCTGTTAAACTGATAAATGCAGCTGTCAATCTGTGAGAGTTGCATTTCACCCCTTAACGTCTAATGACGGACACAGTCCATCATGGCTGGGTGTCAGTTTCCGCACCAGGACGGACAGTGTCCATCATGCATGTAAAGTGTCACTAAAACTTGCAAACACCCAGTGATAGTTCAGCGCCGGCAGATGTGTATGACAGCTGAGAGGCACGGAAAGAGGTGCAGACACCAGTAGCGTATTTACCAGGGGGGCAGAGGGTGTTGTTGCCTCGGGCCCCTTGCTTTGAGGGGGCCCACCCAGAGCTACTGCCACTGAGTATACCAACTGAGTTGTAATCAGGGTTACCGGTTAGGGGCCCACTCAGATTTTTCTCCCCCCCGAGCTGAATCCCTAGCTCCGCCTCTGGCAGGGACCCATGCTGTGAGTCCCCGCACCCAGATCGCTGTAATCGGGCAGTCAATCTGACAGACCGCTCACAGCATGACTGCGCAGGAGATGCTGAAATATCAGCCCTTCTTGCCCGATCAGAGGAGAAGCTCGGCGCTGACAGTGCCAGAGCTGCTGCTGTTAGAAACTTGTGTGAAAACTAGAATCAATTTTTATCCCACTCCCAGTGGCACCCCAGTCTTCCTGTCCGTCCTCCCATCTCCTCTGCTATATATATATATATGAAAGAGATTGAGATGGCTGCACATTTCTCTTCGGCAGATGAGGCTTACGCCATGATCTGTTCGGATACAGACAGTGCCAGTGAAATGGCCGAGCAGTTTTTGCTGATGTCGTCCTCGCCCACACTCAGATCATAGTGGTCAACTGATGTCCTGTACGACACCCCTATGTTCAAAGAGGTAATGGCCCGGTGACGATTTGAGAGCATTCTTCAATTTCTACATTTTGCAGAAAACGCAAATTGCCCCCCTTCCAATGACCCCAGCTCTTTACAAAATCAGGCCCCTAATAAATTATTTTAACAATAAATTTTCTCAGACATTTACCACAGAAAAAATATTTCTGTGTGGACGAGTCCCTGGTCTTTTTCAAGGGCAGGCTGCATTTCAAGCAGTACTTGCCGAATTAAAGGTCCAGATTCGGACTGAAAATATATAAGTTGCGTGAAGGCGACTCTGGCTACATACATAAATTCCGGGTCAGGGCCGGCTCCAGGTTTTCATGGGCCCCGGGCGAAAGAGTCTCAGTGGGCCCCTTTAACACATACCACAATTCATGATGCACAGATACGGCAGAGAAATATAGGTATCGTACAATGCCAAAGATTTCACTTCTTACATTACATGAGTGATATCTATTGTAAATTCTACAATAGCTCAGAAACCAGACAGTATAGTCCTCCATACAGTATTATGGGCACCACATAGTGCTCTGTACAGAATAATGAGCCACATATACTGCTCCATACAGAATAATGGACCCCATATAATGCTTAATACAGTATAATGAACCTCATATATTGCTCCATAGAGAATAATGAGCCCCATATATTGCTTCATACAATATAATGAGCCTCATATAATGCTCCAAACAGTATAATGAGCCCACATATTGCTTCAAACAGAACAGTGGGCCCCATATATTGTACTATACATAATGGGCCCCATATAATGCTCCATACAGTATATTATGGGCACCATATAATGCTCCATACAATATATGATGGGTCACACATATAATGCTCCATACAGTATATAACGAGCCCAATGTATTACTCCATATTTGATGGGCCCAATATAATGCTTCAATATATGATGGGCCACATATATTACTCCATATATAATGGGTGCACACTAGTCATCACGTCCTCTGATCTGAAACGTCACAGTCAGAAGACACGGAAGTCGCTGCAGAGGAGGAACGGGGAGAGGTAAGTATTGCAAGTATCATGGCCCTGAGCAAGTGACGGGGGCTCACTTGTGGGGGCTGGCACTTGACCTTAATAGCTCGCCGGTGTCCCCGACAGCGAATGAGCCCCCCGACCTGCTCAAGCACTTGCCCAGGTGCTGATACCGTCCCTGATTACGACTATTTTTATATCTATATCTATATACACTGCTCAAAAAAATAAAGGGAACACTTAAACAACAACTTAAATAACTCCAAGTCAATCACACTTCTGTGAAATCAAACTGTCTACTTAGGAAGCAACACTGATTGACAATTTCACATGCTGTTGTGCAAATGGAATAGACAACAGATGGAAATTATTGGCAATTATCAAGACACCCTCAATAAAGGAGTGATTCTGCAGGTGGGGACCACAGACCACATCTCAGTACCAATGCTTTCTGGCTGATGTTTTGGTCACTTTTGAATGTTGGTTGTGCTTTCACACTCATGGTAGCATGAGACAGACTCTACAACCCACACAAGTGGCTCAGGGAGTACAGCTCATCCAGGATGGCTCATCAATGCGAGCTGTGGCAAGGTTTGCTGAGTCTGTCAGCGTAGTGTCCAGAGGCTGGAGGGGCTACCAGGAGACATGGAGGGGGCCGTAGGAGAGCAACAACCCAGCAGCACGACCGCTACCTCTGCCTTTGTGCAAGGAGAAACAGGAGGAGCACTGCCAGAGTTCTGCAAAATGACTCCCAGCTAGCCACAAATGTGCATGCGTCTGCAAAAATGGTTAGAAACTGACTCCATGAGGATGGTCTGAGTGCTCGACGTCCACAGATGGGGGTTGTGCTCACAGCCCAACACCCTGCGGCCCTCCAAAGAAATGCCACCCCACACCATTACTGACCCACTATCAAACTGGTCATGCAGAAGGATGTTGCAGGCAGAAGATCGCTCTCCACAGCGTCTCCAGACTCTGTCACGTCTGTCACATTTGCTCAGTGAGGGTGGAGGGTGGACTTATGCAGTTTTGAAATGGCCACTTTTTTGGTTATCTACATGCTGGAGCACACTTTGAATAGACAACGAGAGGAGATGGTGGTCCCATAGGATGAGGTGGAAGCAGAAGATCATAATAATAATAATTTTATTTATATAGTGCCAACATATTCTGTAGCACTTTACATTTTATAGGGGACTTCTACAGACAATAGATTTTACAGCATACCAAGAGGAATGAGGGCCCTGCTCGCAAGCTTACAATCTATGAGGAAATAGGGGAGACACGAAAGGTGGATGGTAACAATTGCTTTCATTGTTCTGACCAGACATAATGTAAGAAATCAGGTGTTCATTTAACGCTGCATGAACCAGATATCAGTCAGAATATGTAAAAGGACAGAGGGTTATTAAATTCATAAAGTGTGTGAGAACATGATGAGAGGAACCTGGTTATGAAGAAAACTTTGAATGGGCAACACAGGGATAGTTAAATAAATGTTTTGAGGCGGTAGGCCAGTCTGAAGAAATGCGTTTTAGGGCACGCTTTAAACTGTGGGTATTGGAGATTAATCAAATTTCTAGGTAGTGCATTCCAAAGAATTGGTGCAGTACATTAGAAGTCTTGGAGAGGTTCTGATTATTGAGGATGTTATCTTCACATCATTATGAGAATGGAGGGCACAGATAGGGTGGTAGACTGAGAAGAGGGAGGAGATGTAGTGTGGTGCTGAACCGTGGAGTGCTTTGTGGGTGAGAGTGATAAGTTTATATTGAACTCTGGAGTGGATGGGTAACCAGTGTAATGACTGGCTCAAGGTAGAGGCATCGGTGTCACAGTTGGTGAAGTCAAGGGATAACAATATCTCTAGGATCCGGACAGTCATTACACAGGCAGGTGCCATGGAAGGGGTTCATGGTTCCATACAAACTGTTACTGAACGGGCAGCAGCCACGGGACAAATGGAGGAGTATGAGGAAGAAGAGTTAATGGGCATGCAACAGTCAGGAGATGAAGTGGATAATAATCCCCTCTGTGTTGTCTCTAATTTGAGGAAGGGGACGGAGGAAGCAAGCTTGAGTGTTAACTCGCCACCAACACAGCATGGACCTCATGGAAGAACCTGACACAGGAGCGCCTTCTTGCTGTACTATCTGCATCATCATGCCCTTATATTTAGGATTAGAAGTAGTACTGACTACTGGGTTGTCATTCTGTCAGATCCACAGTACAAGAGTAAATTTTGCCAGAGGCGTTCCCCCCTTGTAAGGGATGCGCACATGCTGGAGTATTATATAAACACGCTTGTAGACAATCTTAAGAGTGGTTTTTCCCAAGACAGCAGTGAGGTACACAGTGTGCATTGCAGTTATAGACTTCCAACCCCGGGAATGTTGAGTAGTCAAAGGAAAAATATTAGCAGCTTCAGTGTACGTGGCATAAGCAAATTCTGTGTGTCATTTCACATATTTTTTAGACCAGCTCATGCACCAGCAGAAGAGAATACAGGTCTGACATGATGTAAACGACTAACGGAGAGGAAGGTGCAGGAGTATCTCGAGCTCAATATCAAGGCCATCAGGTGGAATTTGGATCCATTTGCATTTTGGTAGTCAAAAATGGAAGAGTGGCCTGAGCTCGCCTGTCATGCCTTGGAGTTTTTGTCATGCTTGGTAGCCAGCATTCTCTCAAAACGTGTCTTCAGTGCTGCTGGTGGTCTCCTGAAATTGTAGACTTCCTAACTTTCATCAAGAAGAACAAGTCATGGATTTCCAATGACTTTTGCATTCCAGTCGCAGACATGGCAGACTAGGCATGGTGTCATTTTTAGAGTCATGCATTGATTTTGTGCTATTGCAGTCTGTGACACGTTTATTGTGGCTTCTGTGCCTACTGTTGCTACTGCTGCTGATGTTACAAACATTTTTTTTTTAATGTGGAGACTCCAAGTTTGGTCTCCATATGGTGTGTTGCCTGTAGTGGAAGGGGTGTCACAGCACAATTATACTATTTCTACTCTGGGAAAATTGATGCCACTTTAGTGGTGTGTGACAATAATTTTTTGAAATGTGGAGACACCAAGTTGGGACTCCATCTGGTGGGTTGCCTGTAGTGGAAGGGATGTCAGAGGCCCATTATACTGTTTCTACTCTGGAAAATATAATGTAACTTTAGTGGTGTGTGACAACAATTTTTTGAAATGTTTGTACTCCAAGTTGGGTCTTTATCTGTTGGGTTGACTGTAGTGGCAGGGGCATCAGAGGGTCGTTATACTATTTCTACTCTGGGGAAATTGATGCCACTTTAGTCGTGTAGGACAATTATTTTGTGAAATGTGGAGATTCCAAGTAGCGTCTCCATCTGGTGGGTTGCCTGTAGTGGAAGTGGTGTCAGAGGCGCATTATACTATTTCTAATATGGGGAAACTGATGCCATTTTAGTGGTGTGTGAGAATATTTTTTATAAATGTGGAGACTCCAAGCTGGGTCTCCCTCTGGCGTGTTGCCTGTAGTGGAATAGTTGTCAGAAGCCCATTGTACTGGTTCTACTCTGGGGAAATTGATGCCACTTTATTCGTGTGTGACAAAAATTTTTTGAATGTTTGCACTCAAAGTTGGGTCTCAATCTCGTGGGTTACTTGTAGTGGAAAGGCTGTCAGAGGCCCATTGCTCTATTTCTATTTTGGGGAAATTGATACCACTTTATTGGTGTGTAGCAATTTTTTAAAAATGTTTGCACTACAAGTTGGAATTAGAGATGGTCTATTTCACCATGGATGGAAGACACCCCTTGTCAGAAAGGAAAAGAGAAGACTAACAAAGGACACAGGCAGAGGCGCACATGAATGACAGTGGTTAGAGAGGTGTTAGTATTTTGATATTCAGGCTAAATATTGGTGAATAAATGTGAATTGTCAGCTCTGCTCATGGACCTTAAGGAAGAAGTTGTTCTTCATTTGCATTGGATCCTCAGTGAAATGTAACAAATGTTTACAGATCTCTGAAGTCAACACTTACTTTCTGACCAGAATGGTTTTCTACATTTGCATAACTTGAAGCTCAGGGACCCACCATTTAAAAGCTCCAATGGGGTTCTATACCAGGGACAGGAAATTATTCATTTGAGGAAAGCGTTTGCAAATATCCAATTAGGAGAAGGAGCCACCACTCCTTCTGGGCATGAAATTCCACAAAGGCTTAGAACACGGTGGAGCAGGAGTTCCTATGTAGGGTAATGAAGTAGTTTGGGCTTGGTGAGAATTTTACTAGGTGGATCCAAGGCCGGAACAAGGTATTTTGGTGCCGTAGGCAGATGAAGCCGATGGTGCCCCCCCCCGATGAACTTTCAGTCCCTAAGTAAAGGAATGGGTCAGAGACTAAAGCGACAGGTCCCCTAACGCCCCTGTCCTTTCCTTCTGATGGGTTAAGTAGCAAGCTGTTAAGACTACTATCAATAGAATTTCTACCTTTTTTACTCAAAAATACCAGCAAAAGTAAAAAGAGTGATGTGATGTACTTTAGAGAAGTGGCTCAACAGGGAGTATTTTTTTTAAGATAGATATAGAATCATTCATTGTTTAAGGACCATTAAGAGAATACAAATAGCTATATTCCTCCCTGACAGCCTATATTGTAAATCTCAGACCTAGTGATGGTCATGGAAACTAATATAGCTTAACTATAATGGGGGCTGTTTGGTTTCAGTTAAGATGTCCAGCATTTGGAAGACATCATAATAGAAACTAAACAGACCCTATTATAGATATAGGGATACATATGATGATTTTACTCCCATCAGGGTAGTTCTGGTGCCGTATTTCTGTATTGATGGTGCTTCTGCTGATGTATTCATGTATGGATGGTGGTTCTAACAATGTATTTATGTAGTAATGAATGTTCTGGTGACTGATTCATAACCAGAACCATCATCAATATAAAACCAAAATCATCCTCACTACATAAATTGAACACCAGAGCTATCACTAGTACATACATACGGCACCAGAACCATCAATAGTAAATAACTATGTCACTAGAACTTCCATCAGTATATGAAAATGGCACCAGAACCACCATCAGTAGATAAATGCATCACCAGAAAGCTCATCAGCACAGGACTACATCACCAGAACCACTATCAGTACATTAATGTGTCACCAGAACCACAGCCAGTGAAATAAGTACAACATCAGCACCATTATCTACATAATTACGGCACCAGAACTGTAAGGAAAACACACGAGCGGAGAGATGGGGGATACGGAGCTTACACAGCCACAGCTCTCTGGCGCCCCCTTACCCTCAGGTCAGTCAGGGAACTCCACCTAGGTTATGGAGTCGCCGGAGAGGCTGCCCTGTCATTTACTGGTTATCAGGGCACTCTGCAGTGATTGCTGTATATATATCACCAGTCCCAGTCCGGGAATATATATATACAGTATATATAAAAACCTCCGGTCAGTCACTGCCAGCATCCCCCAATAACATCAGAACAGTATGCTGCCACCAGTTCCTCATTAGATATAAGCCCAGTCCGTTTAAAAGCTTATATCGGGTCAGAAACCAAACCCAGGAAGCGTAAAAGTACTAGCCGAACTCACGGATGTGGGAAATCGGGTTTCCAGATAAAAGAGCAGCCCAGGATTAATTGATAGTTTAATTGCCGAAATACAGAGTAATATACAGATATTACAGCCAAAAGTACAGATAAAAGTAGGGTACAGGTATGGGGAGTGCAGTCAGCTGTATGTGCCACGTTTCTTACCACTTGTGGATAAGGGAAGTTCTGGTATCCACAGGCACCTTGTTAGCTCCTAGTCCGTCTCCACATGTGACGTGACGTGGCTTCCATGGCAGAACCAAGACAAAGGCTAAATGTGTGCAGCTAGCTTTTTAACCCCTAGCTCGCCCCTCCAATATTTGCCATTGTCCCTCTGGGTTGGACTGAATTCTGCTCCCTTGAACTCTAGCTAAAATAAATCCCAATATTTAGGCTGAGTCATAACTTCCTAGCGGGAGGTTCAAATCAACGACTGCCATCTCAGTGCGTTCGTTGGGTCTGGAAAGATATTGAGAGTCCAAACTTGGGTCGGCTAAGTGGTTCTGGAGAGCCAGTCTCGATGCTTAGTATCTGGGGCAACTAGAAATATATGAGACAATGGTACTCTCATAATTCATCTCTAGGTGTCGGTGACGCTCAGTCTAGATCTTCCTTTGGTGTTGGCCACCTTGCAGAAAAGATAGCAGGCGGTTCTAGCTCTTGCCGTCATTAACACGTGGCCTCTAATTCTCTGACCAAATGGTGAAGTTCTGTTCTTTTGGGGATTTGTGTACTTATCCCAAGAGTGGGGGGCCACTTCAGGAGTGGAGGAAGATCTCTGGACAATATATTGGGCCTGAATAGTACATCCAAAATGGAGTCTCCCTCATTCCTCACTTGGGGCTGTTTGGTTTCAGTTAATATGTCCAGCATTTGGAAGACATCTTAATAGAAGCTAAACAGACCCTATTATAGATATAGGGATACATATGATGATTTTACTTCCATCATGTTAGTTCTGGTGCTGTATCCCTTGTGAGAATCAGGGAGGAATAGTGGATGAGGGCAGGTATATCTCGCCCAGATACCTTTCCTATGTGGCCTGGTCCGGTCAGTATCTCAGCTGGTGACTAATGAATAATGGGAAGCGGATATAAAAGGAGGCCAGGTGGTGTGTTAGTAGCTCAGCCTGGGGAACACAGAGAGCCTGTCTGTGTGAGCGACACTTGTGAGTGAAAGCTGTGCTTACGGTAACGCTGGTTTGGGTGGCTGGGAGAAGCCCTCCAGTTGGTAGTTAGTACGGACCCTGTTTAGTTAGTGCCGGACAGGCAAGGATTTGTTTTATGTTTATTTTCCTGTATGTTTTGCTTTCACCTGAAATAATCCTGACCCAGCGTCAGTTATGTCCAAAACCCGGCTGTGCACCTGAGTTTCATGCTAAACCCACGTGACCTTTGACCCCAGCAAAGGTGATCCCGGAGTGTTTTATCACACCCTGTATTGATGGTGCCTCTGGTGATATATTCATGTATGGATGAAGGTTCGTATAATGTAGTGATGAATGTTCTGGAGATTGATTCGTAACCAGAACCATCATCAATATGAAACCAAAATCATCATAAGTACATAAATTGAACACTAGAGCTTTCACTAGTACATACATACGGCACCAGAACCATCATTAGTAAATAACTATGTCACTACAGCCTCTATCAGTATATGAATATGGCACCAGAAGCACCATCAGTAGATATATGTATCACCAGAAAGATCATCAGTACAGGACTACATCACCAGAACCACTATCAGTACATTAATGCGTCACCAGAACCACAGCCAGTAAATAAATACACCACCATCATTATCTACATAAATACGGCACCAGAATCATCACTGGTAAATAACTATGTCACTAGAGCCACTATCAGTACATGAATACAGCCCAATAGCCAGCATCAGGAGATAAAGGCATCACCAGAATCATCATCAGTACATGAATACATCACGAGAACCACAGCCAGAAAATAAATACAACATCATCATCATCATCAGTGTATGTGGACACCACCAAAACTATCACTAGTACATGAATACATCACCAGAACCACCATCAGTACTGTTGGGGTGATCTCGTAATGTGAGATCTTAGTGACTGCCTGCCCCTGACCTGATAAATATGAGCCGAATGCATGCATAGAAGACGGACATCAGACACAAGGTCAGGTGTGCTCCTCTCTTGGCCAGTGCTGTCACAGAACTGACTTTATTAGTATAAACGAAAGACCATGTAATAGGCAGGAAAAGGGCGTTGCTCAGCTTCTCCGGAGCCATTGTACCAGTCTGTATAAGGTCCGTGCTAAGTCTATTCCACATATGGTCTTCAGTGTATCCTCATCACATTCCAAGGATTCCAGGGCATAGTTCCAGCATATAGACACCACCTTGCCACACCACGTCTGAACTAGCTTATGTTAGATTAATAATTGATTTCATTAGCCGTTCTCTCCTTCACAGTACAGCAATAAGTTGTATTGTCAAGTCAGGCCCATATACCGTATATACTCGCGTATAAGCCGAAATTTTCAGCCCATTTTTTTTGGCTGAAAGTCCCCCTCTCGGCTTATATGCGAGTCATATATGCCAGGGGGTCGTGGGGTGGGGCGGGGGTGTCAGATCACACTGAGCCCCTCTGGCACGGTCTCTGCAGCCCCCTGCTTGTCCCACTGTCTCAGGCTCCTTCCTTCAGCGGTCATGTGGTACTGCTCATTAAAGTCATGAATATGCGCATATTTATGACTTTAATGAGCGGTACCACGTGACCGCTGAAGGAAGGAAGGGAAACCTTCGGAGAATGGGGCTGCAGAGACCGCGCCAGGAGGGGGTAAGTATACCCGATATTCACCTGTCCCCATTCCAACGCTGCTCTCCGCTGTCTGCCGCGTCCTCTGTTAGTGATATTCAGGCAGCAGAGGGCGCGATGACATGGTTACTGCGCGCTGTGCCCTCTGCTGCCTGAACATCACTGACGGAGGACACGGCAGACACCGGCACCTGTTCCCCAGTGAAGGAGAGGTGAGTATGTCTTTTTTTTTATTTGCAGCAGCATATGGGGTATAATCTATGGAGCAGCATATGGGGGCATAATCTGGGGGCAGCATATGGGGGCATAATCTATGGAGAATTTTATGTAGCAGCATATGGGGCATAATCTATGGAGCACCTTATGGGGCAGCATATGGGGGCATAATCTATGGAGCATCTTATGGGGCAGCATATGGCGGCATAATCTTTGGAGCAGCATATGGGGCCTATTCTATGGAGCAACTTATGGGGCAGCATATGGGGGCATAATCTATGGAGCATCTTATGGGGGCATAATCTATGGAGCATCTTATGGGTCCTATTCTATGGAGCATCTTATGGGGCCATTATTAACCTTTGTGCAGCATTATATGGGGTGTATTTTGTATGGAGCATTATATGGGGCTCCTGATTCAATATGGATGTTCAAAAACATTTAATCTACTGATGTCTCAATTACAGTAATTTTACTTTTATTGGTATCTATTTTTATTTTTGAATTTTACCAGTAGCTGCTGCATTTTCCACCCTAGGCTTATACGCGAGTCAATAAGTTTTCCCAGTTTTTTGTGGAAAGAGTAGGGGGGTCAGCTTATACACGGGTCGCTTATACACAAGTATATACGGTACATTTGGTATTCAATTAAATTAAATGATTATTAAGAAAAAATCAAGACAATTAATGCAGGGGTGAGAATAAATTACCAAAAAGAAGGGGCTGTTATACCGCTCCGCCATACTCACCCGGCCTCCTCTCCCACGCCGCAGCCTCTCTCCACCCGACGGCCGTCACCTGAGACAGGCCCGCGACCGATGCCTTCCCTGCATGCTATGCACATGCGCCATAGGCTGCGCCTCCTTCCTGCTTCTTACGCTCCGGCTGTGCCCTGACCCGGAAGCACCTTTGGACCAATGGCTGACCAGACAGAGCCATATGAGGCCGCTTCCCCCTGAGGGAGGCGCCTGATCGTTGTGTTTCCTGACACTCTGGCCTCGCTCCATCGTGCACATGCTGCTCCTGCAGTTCCTGTCTCTGGGAAACTGTTAGGCGTCGGCTTCCTGGCACTGCACAGCGGGAATCCAGAGAAAGACATCCTGCGGTCTCCCATTCCTCTCCGACCGCTCAGACTCCTGCTCAGCAATCTCGGCTGGCCAGGAATCTCCCTCTGACTCGTTCTGTGAGCCTGGATGTTGCTGCCACCTCTGGTGCAGCAATGGTGACGCAACCTGCTTTGCAGGGAACTGCTCCCGAGGCTAAGTCCTCATGCCGTGCTACTAGGCATGCCCACAACTTGTCCTCTCAGTGGAGAGCAGGGGTCACATGTGCAGGTCCTATGTCGGATCTGATTGGTCCTTCCTATAGTACTGGAAGGTCCCGGAAGCGCATGGCTATAAAAAGCCCGCATGGCGGCTCGGCCATGCGCTAGTGTAGCATATTATGCTGTGTGTGTATGGTGATGAATGCATGGACTGGTGACTGACTCATTTGAAACCCCTTCCCTCGGTTATGACGAATGGTGACAGATTGTTGGGTAGTCAGCTCCAGGTTGTGGCCAGCTACACGCCACTGTGCCTCCTGCACGACACACTAGCGTCCGACGGTGCTCGGTCGTTCCGGCGCCGTCGCTCAGCAGCGATAGTTATTGCCGCGCTGCGGTTGCAGCGTTCTTGGCGTCTGCGGTTGCAGCGTCATTCGCTGGGTATCCTGTGAAGTAAACAGGGCCAGCGTCCTCATACAACTCTGTTGTCTTAGCGACTCTGTGTGTGAACAGAGCCGTACTTAGCGTTCGGGTGACGTTAACCCGAGCGCAGTACCTCACCTTTCGGTGCATCCGCCATTACTTAGCAGCGGTCTTGTCACCTACCGCACGGTGGACCCCGGGCAGCGAACGCACCTCCTATTATTTATATCTGGTGCGTTCCGCCGACCCTAACATTACACTAGCGCCAGGGTCTGGCTAGTAATGGCGGATGAACAGCGACTGCTGCAGCACATCCAGCAGCTGCAGGGCAGGTTGGCGGCTCTCGAGCGTTCAGCCTCAGCTGCGGATATTACTGCAGTCGCTGTTCAGGCAGCCACAGAGGCTGTTTCCCGTGTGACCACTGCCATCCCTGTCCCGACTTTGTCCCACCTCCCGCTGCCCGAAAAGTTCTCGGGTGATAGTGCAGCTTGTAGGGGTTTCGTAAGCCAGTGCTCTATGCAGCTGGAGCTGCTGGCCGCCCGATTCCCCTCCGAGCGGGCTAAAGTGGGATTTATTATTTCCCTTCTGTCGGGCAGGGCTTTGGAGTGGGCCACACCGCTGTGGGATCGTGGTGATCATGTGGTGCAGGGTGCTTTGCGGTTCTTAGACACTCTGAAACAGGTCTTCCTGGGACCACGAGTCACCCATGACACCGCGCTCCGGCTGCTGGCACTGTCACAGGGCTCGTCCATGGTCAGTCACTTCGCCATCCAGTTCCGGACGCTGGCCTCAGAATTAGAGTGGCCAGATAAGGTCCTCATTCCGGCGTTCTGGAGAGGTTTGGCTGGCCATGTGAGGGACGCTCTGGCCACCAGGGAGATTCCCGCTACACTGGAGAAGCTTATCTCTGTCTCCACCCGAATCGATCTTCGCTTCATCGAGCGAAGGTTAGAACGGGACCAGTGTAGGCAGAGGTTTAGGTTGGCACCTTGTTTTTCTAGACCTCTGGAATCCCCCGATCGGGCGTCCGAGCGTCAGGGGGCTTCCCGTGAGGGATCTAGACTCCGGTCCGCTCGAGCTCCTGTGAGCTGTCATATTTGTAGGCAGGCCAGTCACCTCGCCAACCGGTGCCCACAGCAGCAGGGAGAACGCTCGCGCCTAGTGGCCGTAGGAGGCGGCGCACTAAAGCCAGCGACGTTTTCCTCCAAGCTGTCCTTTAAGAGGACTCTTGGGTTTAATTCTTCCACTCTGGCGGTGGAGGTTTGCGTGGATTCCGGGGCGGAGGGCAATTTTATGTCGTCAGCCTTCGCCCAACGGCACGCTATACCTCTGGTTATGATGTCTACACCAGTCACCGTCAGAGTGGTAAACGGCACCACTCTACCCTCGCAGATAACTCACCAGACCGTCCCCTTGGTACTCTCTGTGGCTCCGTCTCATCAGGAGACGATATCCCTCCTCGTCATGCCCGAGGGTATTGACCAGGTACTTCTAGGGGTTCCCTGGCTGCGGTATCACTCCCCCCCATATAGAGTGGTCCTCAGGGAGGATTATTGGGTGGAGTAAGTCATGTGAGGGTAGATGTCTGAGGGAGTGCGTTCAGGTTGCCTCCACCGAGGTTCCCGCTGATCTCTCCTCGCTCCCCAAACACTATCGGCAGTATGCAGACGTGTTCTCCAAAAAGGCGGCGGAGACCCTTCCACCGCATCGCCCCTATGACTGTCCTATTGACCTCTTGCCTGGTGCTGAGCCTCCCCGGGGTCGAGTCTATCCCCTATCTCTCCCGGAGACTGAGGTCATGTCTCAGTACATCAGGGAGAATCTGGCAAGAGGATTCATTAGGAAGTCAGTGTCACCAGCGGGGGCGGGATTCTTCTTCGTCCAGAAGAAGAGTGGGGAATTACGTCCTTGCATTGATTACAGGGGTCTTAACGCCATCACCGTTAAGAATAAATATCCACTGCCCCTGATATCAGAACTGTTTGATAGGCTACGAGGAGCGAGGGTATTTTCCAAACTTTATCTGCGGGGGGCTTACAACCTGATTCGCATCCGTGATGGGGATGAATGGAAGACGGCATTTAACACCAGGGACGGGCACTATGAATACCTGGTGATGCCCTTCGGGCTCTGTAATGCCCCGGCCGTCTTACAGGACTTTGTGGACGATATCTTCCGGGATATGCTTACCACCTCGGTTGTAGTCTATCTGGATGATATCCTCATCTACTCTCCAGATATTGACTCCCACCGGAGAGAAGTTTGCAAAGTTTTCGATCGCCTGCGGGCGACCTCCCTCTATGCCAAGTTGGAGAAGTGTGTGTTTGAGCAGGAGTCCTTGCCTTTTCTGGGCTATATCATCTCGGCCCAGGGATTGGCCATGGATCCTGCCAAGCTACAGGTGGTGATGGATTGGCAGGAACCTCATTCTCTCAAAGCGGTGCAGCGCTTTATGGGGTTCATAAATTATTATCGCCAATTCATCCCCCACTTCTCGACTTTGGTAGCACCCTTGGTAGCCCTCACCACGAAGGGTGCAAATCCCAAGTTGTGGTCGGAACCGGTCTCCAAGGCCTTCTCCACCATTAAGTCCCATTTCGCTAGCGCTCCCATTCTACATCGCCCCGATGTAGACAAGCCCTTCATTCTGGAAGTGGATGCCTCTTCCGTCGGTGCTGGAGCAGTCCTGTTCCAGAAGGACACGCAAGGTCAGAAGCATCCATGCTTCTTTTTCTCCAAGACCTTCACACCGGCGGAGAGGAATTATGCCATCGGGGACAGGGAGTTGCTAGCGATGAAGTTGGCCTTCTCGGAGTGGAGACACCTCCTGGAGGGGGCTCGTCACCCTTTCCAGGTGTTCACCGACCACAAAAACTTGGTGTATTTACAAACAGCCCAGCGGCTAAACTCTCGCCAGGCTAGATGGTCCTTGTTCTTTTCCCGGTTCCATTTCACCCTCCACTTTCTCTCCGGGGAGAAGAACGTCCGGGCCGATGCTCTCTCCCGCTCCGTGGTGTCATCGGAGGAAGAGGAGGAGGAGCCTCGGCTGATCGTCCCATCCGAAAGCCTGAGGACTGTGGCTCCGGTTGCCCTTGAGTCTGTGCCTCCGGGCAAGACATTTGTCCCTGCACGTCTGCGACCGGAGGTCCTCTCTTGGGCTCACTCGTCCAGAGTGGGTGGACATTTTGGGACAAAACGGACCTCCGACCTTTTGGCGAGGACGCACTGGTGGCCACATATGGAGCGTGACGTCAAGGACTATATTGAGGCATGCGTCTCTTGCGCCCGGAATAGGTCCTCTCGGCAGCGGCCCGCTGGGCTTCTTTTCCCTCTGCCGATAGCAGACAGGCCCTGGGAGATGGTCGGTATGGACTTTGTGGTGGGGCTACCCAGGTCCAGCGGCAGCACGGTCATTTGGGTTGTCACCGACCATTTCTCTAAGATGGTGCACCTGGTACCTATCTCCCGGTTACCATCAGCGCGGGGCCTGGCAGTCTTGTTCATCAAGCACGTTTTCCGCCTGCACGGCATGCCGGACAAGAGTGTCAGTGACCGAGGTCCTCAGTTTGCGTCCCGGTTTTGGAGAGAGCTCTGTTCTCTACTCAGCATTGAGCTGAATCTCTCCTCGGCCTATCATCCCGAGACGAATGGGTTGATAGAGAGAGCCAACCAGACCTTGATAACATATCTTCGACATTTTGTCTCAGCCAGGCAGGACGACTGGGCATCCTTGCTGCCGTGGGCAGAGTTCGCGTTGAACAATGCTGTGGCCGACTCTACCGGTCAAACCCCATTCCTCCTAAATTACGGTCAGCATCCGCGCGTTCCTGTGCCCATGCCCGTGTCTTCCACCGACTCCAGGGTGGCAGACTGGGCGGTGGAGGCACGTGACATTTGGGATCGCACCCAGGATGCTATCCGAGCTTCCAAGGAGAGAATGAGGATCTCCGCTGACGCACACCAGCGTCCTGCTCCAAGCTTCTCCCCTGGCGACATGGTATGGCTCTCTACCCGAAACATTAAACTGCGGGTTGAGTCGCCCAAGTTCGCGCCACGATACATTGGCCCATTCAAGGTCCTTGACCGACTTAGCTCGGTGGTCTACCGTCTGGCTCTTCCTCCACATTTGGCCATCTCGGACGTGTTCCATGTGTCCCTCCTCAAACCAGTTCACATGGCCCGGTTTTCCGAGCCATCTGCCGGGTCATCAGACTTATCGTCTGACGAGTTTGAGGTTAATGCCATCGTGGGGCGCAAGTTTGTCCGTGGCAAAAAATTTTATTTGGTGGACTGGAAGGGTCATGGTCCCGAGGCTCGGACCTGGGAGCCGGTGGAAAACATTCACGCACCGCTCCTGATTGCGGCTTTTGAGCGCAGTGAGGCTCAGAGGGGAGGGGGCCCTAGGGGGGGGTAATGTTAAGCGTCGGATTCCTGTCACTGCACAGCGGGAATCCAGAGCAAGACATCCTGCGGTCTCCCATTCCTCTCCGACCGCTCGGACTCCTGCTCAGCAATCTCGGCTGGCCAGGCATCTCCCTCTGACTCGTTCTGTGAGCCTGGATGTTGCTGCCACCTCTGGTGCAGCAATGGTGACGCAACCTGCTTTGCAGGGAACTGCTCCCAAGGCTAAGTCCTCATGCCGTGCTACTAGGCATGCCCACAACTTGTCCTCTCAGTGGAGAGCAGGGGTCACATGTGCAGGTCCTATGTCGGATCTGATTGGTCCTTCCTATAGTACTGGAAGGTCCCGGCCATGCGCTAGTGTAGCATATTATGCTGTGTGTGTATGGTGATGGATGCATGGACTGGTGACTGACTCATTTGAAACCCCTTCCCTCGGTTATGACGAATGGTGACAGATTGTTGGGTTGTCAGCTCCAGGTTGTGGCCAGCTACACGCCACTGTGCCTCCTGCACGACACACTAGCGTCCGACGGTGCTCGGTCGTTCCGGCGCCGTCGCTCAGCAGCGATAGTTATTGCCGCGCTGCGGTTGCAGCGTTCTTGGCGTCTGCGGTTGCAGCGTCATTCGCTGGGTATCCTGTGAAGTAAACAGGGCCAGCGTCCTCATACAACTCTGTTGTCTTATCGACTATGTGTGTGAACAGAGCCGTACTTAGCGTTCGGGTGACGTTAACCCGAGCGCAGTACCTCACCTTTCGGTGCATCCGCCATTACTTAGCAGCGGTCTTGTCACCTACCGCACGGTGGACCCCGGGCGGCGAACGCACCTCCTATTATTTATATCTGGTGCGTTCCGCCGACCCCAACAGAAACGACTCCACCTAGGTCAGGCAAGAGAGGCCTTCCTAGGTGATGATGATTCCTCTCAACCCCTTACGATTTCTGTGCTTTTGGTTTCAGGGGGGAGGTGTGGTTCCGAGGTGGCCTATGTGGATTCGGGCTCAGCGGGTAACTTCATTCGGCCGGAAGAGGTAGACAAATAACAAATTCATGTGGTCACTCTATCTAACCCAATTCAGATTGCCACCGTGGATGGCAAACCGCTACAGGTGACCGTCACCTTGGTCACTGAAGAGGTGGGGTTGCAAATCAGAGCCTTACATCGAGAGAAAATAGCCTTTTACGTTTTACCTAAGCTCTCTCACGTCATTCTACTCGGTCTTCCATGGTTAAGGACTCATCAGCCTGTTCTCGACTGGTCTTCTGGGGAGATACTCAGCTGGGGGCACCCGTGCCAAGCTCGCTGTCTGACTCCTGTCCGCCTGGCGGCCGCTCCACGGTCACCTCCAGGCCTCCCAGGTCTTCCTCCAGCTTACAGCTCCTACGCCGATGTTTTTGATAAGAAGGAAGCGGAGGTCCTCCCTCCACACCGGCCGTTTGACTGCCCAATTGAACTTGTTTCCGGTTCAACCCCCCCAAGGGGCAGAATCTACCCTCTGTCTCCCGCAGAGACCACCGCCATGCCCGAGTACGTCCGAGAGAACCTCGCCAAAGGCTTTATACGGAAATCCTCTTCGCCCGCGGGAGCCGGGTTCTTCTTCGTCAAAAAGAAGGACGGAACTCTACGGCCATGCATTGACTATAGGGGCTTGAATGAGATTACCATCAAGAACAGGTACCCTCTTCCACTCATTCCGGAACTGTTTGACCGTCTCAGAGGGGCTCGGGTCTTTACCAAGCTGGACCTCAGAGGAGCCTACAATCTGGTCCGTATCCGTGCAGGTGACGAGTGGAAGACCGCTTTCAACACTCGAGATGGCCATTACGAGTACCTGGTCATGCCCTTCGGTCTTTGCAATGCTCCTGCAGTCTTTCAAGAGTTCGTCAATGAGATCTTACGGGATCTCTTGTACTCCTGTGTGGTCGTGTACTTAGACGACATCCTCGTCTTCTCGCCGGACCTCTCCTCCCACAGAAAGTGTGTCCGCCTGGTGCTTCAGCGCCTTCGGGAGAACCGTCTGTATGCGAAGATCGAGAAATGTCTCTTCGAACAGACCTCTCTGCCATTCCTGGGTTACATTAGTTGTCTGCCATCCTCAAATGGCCTCGCCCCGTCGGATTGAAGACGATACAACGATTCCTCGGGTTCGCCAACTATTACCGGCAATTTGTCTCCCACTTCTCCGCGATCACAAGACCCATTTCTGTGCTCACCCGTAAAGGATCTACTTCCAAGGATTGGTCTCCTGAGGCAGAGGAGGCCTTTCTGAACCTAAAACGGGCTTTCTCCACGGCTCCGGTCCTTCATCGCCCTGAGAGCGATCGACCTTTTGTACTCGAGGTGGACGCTTCCTCGACTGGTGTCGGGGCGGTGCTGTCCCAGAGAACCGCCTCTGGTCGCCTGCACCCTTGTGGCTTCTTCTCGAAGGCCTTTTCTCCATCCGAGTGTAACTGCTCGATCGGTGACTGGGAACTTTTGGCCATCAAGTTGGCCTTGGAGGAATGGCGCCACCTCCTGGAAGGAGCCGTCCATCCTTTTGTCATCTTCTCGGACCACAAGAATCTGGCCTATCTCCAGTCTGCCCAGAGACTAAACCCTCGCCAGGCCAGATGGTCTTTATTTTTTGCCCGATTTGATTTCGAGCTCCGATTCCGTCCTGGCAACAAGAATTCCAAAGCCGACGCCCTGTCCAGGGTCTTCCAACCACACGAATCCACGGAGGAACTGTCGCATATCATTGATCCCACTAGAATCATCACCGTGGCTCCAGTGAACTGGCTTACTCCTCCACCTGGCAGGAAGCTTGTGCCAGAGAATCTCAAGCAAAAGGTTCTTCTAAGGGGGCACTCCTCCAAACTGGCCGGCCATGCCAGAACTAAGAAGACCCTTGACCTTATCAAACGTCACTACTGGTGGCCCTCACTTTGCCAAGATGTACTCGACTTTGTGGCTTCTTGTCCATCCTGTGCAAAAAACAAGGTGCCACGGAGATCTCCGTCCGGCTTGTTGCTTCCGTTGCCTGTCCCTACGGTTCCTTGGGAGAACATTGCCATGGATTTCATCACCGACCTACCCTGCTCTGCGGGCTGCTCAGTCATTCTGGTGGTGGTGGATCGTTTTTCCAAGATGGCTCACTTCATCCCTCTGCCCGGTCTTCCCTCAGCGCCAGAGCTGGCCGAAATCTTCATTCATCAAGTCTTCAGGCTTCATGGACTACCTCGACGCATTCTGTCTGACCGAGGGGTTCAGTTTACCTCCAAGTTCTGGCGTTCGCTTTGTAAGCTCATGAACGTTTCCCTCGACTTCTCCTCGGCCTACCATCCACAGTCCAACGGACAAGTAGAGCGTACCAACCAGACGCTTACGGGATACTTACGTCACTTCTCTAACGCCCACCAGAACGATTGGGTCAACTTATTCCCCTGGGCAGAGTTCGCTTATAACAACCATGCTGGTGAGTCTTCGGCCAAGTCTCCGTTTTTCATTGTTTTTGGCAGACATCCCGATGTTACTGTCGTCCTACTCCAGTCCTGCCTTGTGTTCCTGCCGTCCTACTCCAGTCCTGCCTTCGGTGTTCCTGTTGTCCTACTCCAGTCCTGCCTTGTGTTCCTGCCGTCCTACTCCAGTCCTGCCTTCAGTGTTCCTGCTGTCCTACTCCAGTCCTGCCTTCAGTGTTCCTGCCATCCTACTCCAGTCCTGCCTTCAGTGCTCCTGCCGTCCTACTCCAGTCCTGCCTTCAGTGCTCTTGCCGTCCTACTCCAGTCTCAGTCTTACTCCGGTCCATCCAGAGCCGCCCCTCTCGGTACTGGCTACCGTGGTACTCGAACCCCTGGGCCTGCTCCTAATGGTCCCTGTATAGGGGTCGGTTCCACCTGGCAGCTCGCCCGGGGTCCCTCGGTGCCACAGTCCAGAGGGTCCACTCTTGGAGTTTCCCGCTCCAGACCACCCGCGCTAACAGGGGCAACACAAGGAGTCTATTGCACAGATATTATGCACTTCAATGTACTATGGCTATATAGGATGCAATATGGTTGTAAAAAGAATTAATAAGCCACAAAAAATAAGAAAATTGATATACTGATATTATACATAATCATAAAGTGCAAATAGTGAAAAAATCATTCATAAAAAGCACAAATTTGTAAAGACCAATCTATATATAAAAAGTGCAATGTCCAGAAATTCACAGACAGTGGGCTTAGGCACAAGTTTGTAAAGACCAATACATATATAGAGTGCAATATGCACGAATTCATAGACAGTGGGCTTAGGCCCACAACCGCATAAATGTATATCACTAATTCAACAAATGACTAGTGTAGATAGCCATGTGGGCAGAGATAAATATATGTCACAACAGATATCCATTTAAATAAAAATGCTCAGTGGTAGGTTCTAAATAGAGGTGCCAATGACAATTAGTCATATATGCGGCTGCAAGTAAACTGTATTGAAAAGAACATATACATGTGCCAAAAAATTGCACTCAATCAATATCTTATGCCAATGTGCGATAGATCCCCAGGATGCGCCCGTCCCCGACGCGCGTTGCGACGTCTGCCTTCGTCAGTTTTTTTTTCGTTGTGATATGACTTGATATCCAATTTGTCCTTATTTGTCTTATATTGTCCATTTGTGCTTTGATAAGGCTTATCATATAATTTTTAACACCATTTATAATTTTCCTTAAACATGCAACTTTGACCTTGGTATTTTGTTGAACCATATACATTTGGATCTCATGAACCAACAACTCCCAATATGTATTAAACAATGATAATGAGATGCTGGGAGTGGTTGTTATCAGTCATTATCAGACTGCGGACCATGCAGGAACCACAATACTGATGAAACGCAGGCATATGTAAATGTTTACATCCAGGTACCTAATAGGTGACATCTTCTCTGATTGAGTGGTTTCTTTCTTCTTATTTCCATCTTGACCAGATGCCATGATGACTTTTCACATCCACAGCTGTTCTCTGCAGACTTCTCTCTTCTCCAATCTTCTGGAGCACATCCCCACATGGTGACCTTAAAAGTCAAAGTGTTACTAGATTGCCTTCTGCACAAAGATATCTGTCCATACTATGCCCTAAATAAGCCTCCTATGGTGTATGGCCTCTACACTGTCTGCCTTACTAATCCACAACCACATTACTGTGTGCCATTATCAGCTATAACTGCTACAATGTCATTTTTTCTTCTCAGCCAGATGGCGTCGCCGTCAGGATATGTGCACACGATGCATATTTGCTGCGGATCCGCCGCGGATTTTTCCGCACAGAAACGCTGCAGATCCGCACTGTGATTTACAGTACAATGTAAATCAATGGAGAAAAAAAATTCTGTGCAGACGGTGCAGAAAAATCAGTGCGAATTTGCTGCGGGTTTAAAAGAAGTGCATGTCACTTCTTTTCTGCGGTTTTGCTGCAGTTTTCCACTTGCTCCATTCTACAAAACCGCAGGTGGAAAACCGCAGTGGAAAACCGCACAAAAACCGCAAAAAAAAGGAAGAAATCCGCAGGAAAAATGCAGGTCATTAAATCCGCGGGAGGATCCGCACCGTGTGCACATGGCCTCACCTGCACAACAGCAGCTATTGGATCTCTATACAAACCGATATCTGCTGCTGCGCAGGCTCCCCGGCGCCATTCTCAAAATGACTTTCTTTTTTTTCCCTCGCTCAAGTAAATCTGCAAAAGGCATTCAGTGCACAGTAACCATGCGACTATGATGAAGCGCATTTATCATGCAAACTGCGGGGCAGGGCAGTGAGAGATCAGTGGGGGGGTCAGTAGTCTGCATTATGAATATCTCATCGGAGCACCACATACATGAACCCCGTCCTAGGGCACGAGAATCTCATTAATATCAAACTGAAAATAAAGATTAAGAAACAGCCACAAGACGGCTTTCATCAACCAAGGCATCATTTTATTCAGTATAACAGCACCGACCTGACATTGTGTGTAGGTCACTATGCACAATCCTGCTGACAGGTTCCCTTTAAGTAGGCGGCTTTATATCACAAGAGTGGATTTCGTTAGGAAATGGATAAGGCAAAAATGGAGCATTACAGAACAGAAGAAATTACTAAAGAGAGTGATAAAATATGACGGTGTGGTTTTGCTCCTCTCAGAATTTTGAAGATTGTGTGAACAATTGGAAAAAAAATGTGGAGAGCATTAAACCTCGGGGGAGAGATAATCAACAGCTTAAACATCAGTGAGTTTTTTATTTTTATATATTTGCTTATGTTGTGTTTTTTATTATTATTTTTTTCTGAACAATTAGAAAAAGGTTGTGAGTGAAGGAATTAGGCCGGGGTCTCACTCACGAGTGCAATGCAAGAAAAGTGTGCGAGTCTCTCGCCTCAATCCCCGGCACTGCCACCGGTGGCTCGGAGCAGAGCGTTCAACTGCAAAGAAATACATGCAGCCGCACACTCCGGTCCCGAGTGCCAGCGGTAGTGCCAAGTATTGAGGCCAGAGACTCTCGTGAGTGTCTCGCATTGCACTCACAAGTGTGACCCGGCCTTAGGAAGATTGTTGTTTTTATCCGATTTCCTCTTTTTGTATCTCTACAGTATGTTTTGTACAATAAAGTTGTAAAATTCAAAAAATGAGCAAACAATTGCAGCATTCTAATGATGTCACAATGGGCTGGAGGCTATAGAATGCCCCGTCACCCAGGGTTCCGTTGAGGGTTTTAGTAGGCGTTTGTGGAGAGAGGAGTGTTGTGAGCGACTTGTGCAAATATGATGCCAAGAAAGCGATTTAAGAGTATTATAGTTCTCTGTGATACCGAGGACAGCAGCGATGATGACGATTTACATCAGGTGAGCATCATTTTATATTCTTAAATAAATAAAAAATATTTGGGATAAAAGTTCAAGAAAAGATGGTGGGACAGAAAATAGCGCTCCAAGTAGATGAGGCGATAACTCGGATCATGATTGCAGAGTGAAGACTGCGTCACTTGTAATATTTGTGACAATATGTCCATGTACTGGATACATAACATTGCATGAAGACACATAAATGTCACCACCGCCCCTATCCATAGCCTAACCATAAGTGTCCCATACCCCCGCTATACTCTGTACGTGGAATAAGCACAGTGGAGACCACACTCATATCGCTGCCCACCTGTAATCAGTGGAATATGGGGTAAGATTATAGATTGGAGATGTTCATGGTTATAGATTCTATCTGACATATTTGCCATTTTTTCAGTCTCATCGAAGAAAGAGGCCAATACCGAGGTCTCCAGGCCAAGATAACACCACTGGCTTCAATTCGGGCCCGACTCCGAGTTTACCAGGTACTGTAACCCTAATCTAGTGAAGTCTCTGAGGTATTAATAAGCCATTGTAGTCACCGGGTGCAGATCACCTGCACATTGTGGTCAGGGCTTGGATTTATCGTTATTAGTCGTCTATGATAGAGTTTATAGCAAACATTTCTGTTCAGCATTTGGTCAGGAATATTCATGTAGGCGTTATAAAGTCAGGCAGAAATGGGATTTGGGGATTGCTTCTCATGGTGGCCATGTACAGGGCAGATTACTGGAGCTGAAGGTGATTGTTTTGCCCCATGTACCTATAGGGAAACACTGGATAATTTATTAGGATTTATTTCTTTTGATATTGAGCCTCGGTCGTTGCTATTACAATATTCTAATAAGAGAGTTATATTGTGTTTCCCCCACAGATCTGAGTTTACCACCAACAGATCATGGTCCGGACAGTACCACCTGGTGAGACACGTTTCCTCCATTACTAAGTACAAGATGGGGATTAATGATTAATGATGGCTCATTACCTGTTACATTTATTCCACAGCTCCGATGACATCATTATTGATGATGATGATTCCAATAGAGCAGCAACTTCCATGTATAATAGTAAGTTATCATTTCTAGACACAATCCAGGTTTATGTTATTGTAGAGGTAACAATTACTTTTCTGTACTGTCACAGGTCAGTTTCCAAATCTAACAATTACAAGGGCGCTGATCAGGAGTTGGAACAGCGAGCCACCTGGGAAATGTGCTGTAAATTCCACTGTCAGAGAATGACAGCAGCATTTAACAGGTTAACAGAAGCAGGCAGAGCTCCAATCCACTCTCGGCTGTCAGAGGCAGATGATGGCTGAATGACACAACCATCATCTGCCATGAAAGAGGCGGGCTCAACTCCTTAGCCCTCTCCATTCATTCTCTACTGATGAGCGTCGTACATGGTTGTTAAGGGGTTAAATTACAGATACCTTACAGAGGTAATCCTATTTTACGCATGCTTGATTGGTGTGGATCCTGTGTCTCGGATATGTCCATATTGGGAGAGCAAGTCACCGCCATGTTGACTTATGGCCATTGTTATCCTTAGAGAATTTATTACAGATGTGCAGTACATTTACTTGTGTCTTTTTGGAAACCCAATAGACATCAATGGAGAAATCCCTGCACCAAGGAATCCCACATCTCCATTAAAACCATGGAGGCTACCATGAATCAGCAAATGAGGTGAAAATGGACCCCTACCATTTGAGGGTCCACCCTCCGGCCATTGAGGACATGTTCACTTCTGATCTTGTACTGAGCACATACAACATTACTAAGGATATATTACCTGAGTAACAGGTGGGATAGACATCTGAGAAAGTTTATGGGCCCTGATGTTGCTGAACCCCATTATAATGTCAGATCCTGATCTGAAGGGAAGATCCTGTGGATTTCTGGTGGTCTGGTCAGCTATGTCTTCTGCTCTGGTCGGATCCCATATTCATAGTCTTATTAGTCCTCTACACTCTATATTTATAGACCCCTCTCTAGTACGGGCTGCATACTAACATGTCTGATTTGAGCCTTATAAAAAGTATTTTCACTCTTCCATATTTCTGTACAGATCATTTACCATCTGACAGCGAGGAGAGCTCCGCTACAGAGGAGAGGTAAGTTAGGCCAGATCCATCTACCTCTATATAAAGCCATGAACTAGGCGAGATGTTTCCTGTGGATTTATATATGATTCTTATCTTTGCCAGGACACCACGATGTAACATCCCCGGCTGTTTCCTGGAAGAAATTATTTCTCCTACTTCCATCTATGTTACCCACTTCCAGGAAAATAAGGAGGAGCTGGTGGAGCGACTGTACAACTTGTATAACCGGACAGTCTTCGATAATAAGGTATCACATCTTGTCATGGGTTTCTGGGTGATACATGACTTCTCTATTATCTCCCCCTTTAGACAATCAATTCCAAGAAAAATGGCTCTAACTTTCTGAAAGGCAGATTCCTCACCCTATTGTCATGTTTCTGTAATATAGTTATTGAATATCTCAGGTAAATCTCACTTAGTTTGGTGAATGCCGTCATCCTCTTCCCATCTGTGGGACGAGAGGAAACCTTAGATGATCCACCATGCAGAGACAAAAAGATTAGCATTTTTTGGCTTGAAGTTCAAAGGATTTTTACATTTATTTATAAAAAACATTTAGTTGATATTTGGACATTTTAGAATAAGGTTATTTTTATTTTTGTTCTCACATCTTGGACTTCTCGGTAGACCCCGCGCCCCATACAAGTAGACCAGTGCTGTAAATCACATATGAGAGTTGGGGACTTTGTAAGATTGGGGGTCAAAGAGTTTACAGATGTAATGGAATTTGTTTTCTTTATTTTAGCTCCCTTTGAAAATGGACATTTTGTGGAGCAAGAGGCTGACAGCATCCGCCGGCCAATGCTGGAATAAGCTGCAGGACAACCTCCGTTTCTCATATATTGAGCTTTCCGAAAAAGTCTGCGATTCTTCCGGTAGGTTTCACATCACATCCATCCTACAGCTTCATAAGACAACCTGTATACAGGGCAAAAAAACTGCTACTTGTTATGCAGAACATCTTAGAAACTCATTGTACACACTGTCATAAGAAAAACTAAGTACACCCTCTTTGAATTCTAGTATTATACATATCAGGAGAAAATAAAAAAAAGTATCAGCTCCATAGAAAGTCCTAAAAGTAGGGAAATACAATCTCAGAAAACAAAGTGAAAAAAATATATTGCATCATTATTTAACAAAAAGTAGGCCAAAAGGCAACAACGGTGTGTGATAAAGTACACCGTCGATGCAACTTCAAGTTATTGCTGCTAAAGATGATTCTAAAAGCTATTGATTGATGGGGTGTACTTATTTTTCACTCTCTGCTTCTGCATTTTGAAGTAGGTTTCGGTAAATAAATAACGGCACGGTTGACTTGTCACGTGTTGTTCATCTCATGATGTGTTTTGTATTTTGTCCTGCTATGTAAAACCAAATAGTTCAATCAGGGTGTACTCAGATTTTGTCATAACTGTATAACCTCTTGTTTTAGAGCGAGTACGATCCACACTTGCGCATGAGATGTGCCATGCCGCCACTTGGATAATCAACGGTGAACGCAAAGACCACCATGGCTTGTTATGGCAGGCTTTCACAAGAAGGGTAAACCTTATCCATCCCGAGCTGCCAAAAGTGACGGAATATCACAATTATACCATCAACTACACCTACAAGTACAAATGCCACCGGTGTGATAAAGAGTAAGTGGATTTTATGACCCATCTCCTCCGGACACACAATCACTGCGGAGAGACGTCCGTGCGGTTCTGTTGGTGGAATGCTTTCATACTTTACTACTATCAGAGCGGACTGACGTCTGGGGGGCGGTAGGGTTTAGGATGCTACGTGTTATATTTTCTGTGCTGGGCCAGTTCTTAATATATTGATTTCAATTTGTTCTTTTGAATATAATCCATGGTGTTAATGAACGTTCATTCCAGTCCAGTAACCAATATTCCTCTTATCTTTGCAGAATTGGACGATTTAGACCAATAGCTGGCAATAAACGTAAATGCCGCCGGTGCGGAGGACGAATGCGACAACTACCCAGCAGCTAAACATGTAACTATTCTTCAGAATATTTAGTCTCTAATTTGATTTCTTTAAAATGTAAAGTTGAGACACTTTTATATATTTTCCCCTGAGTAGCGAGACAATGAATATCTGTGTTCATCACCAGCAATTAGCGGTAAAGATCCAGAATCCGTCCTCATAGGTTCCAGATAAGCCCCGGTTACATTTCCCATAACTTGCTGGCTATGGAATGATTGACCATTCCCAGCAATTATCTACAATGCTCTGGAAAACCTTCTATGAGTTTACGCTTTGTTGGATGTAATTATTTTCTTTCTATTTTCAGGTTCATTATTGGAACAGTGAGATTCCTCTAAATATTGTCATCTCATCCACCTGTGATGGAGGTAAGAACGAATCTTCCAGTATTGTCAGCAATCAATAATAAAAGTGAATTTTACAATATTGAGAATCTGGAGTCTCTAATTTAGTCTTTTATTGAGTTTTATCATTTAAAGATTAAATACTTTTATATATTTTGCCTTTTTCCACCACCGTGTAGGGAGACAATCAGTTTACGTCTTCATCACAAGCAGCGAACAGCAAACATTCAGAATCCACCTCTTCTGATGGACACAAAGCTTCTGACGGGCGTTTTCCAGGTAAATATTTCGGTGGTTTTCCTCCAATCATTCTTGTTTTCAAGAAGTGCAACAGCGAGGACAGTGTAAGGCTAGTTTCACATTAGCGTTTTTTTGCGCAGCGCATCGGGCGCATAAAAAACGCAAAGAAAAACGCAAAACAAACGCGCGTTTTTTTAACGTCATGCGCACGCTGATGTGAAAAAAAAACGCAGCGTTGTTTGCGTTTTACATGCGTTTTTTGCATGCGTTGGCGTTTTTTATGCGCATGCGTTTTTAAGTGTGACGTTTTTTCCATTGTCTAGAGAACATTCTAGACTTGTTTCACTCAAAAACGCATGCGTAAAAAAACGCAACCGTGCGCAAGACCATGCGCACGCATGCGTTACCATAGACTTCAATGTGTTGTTTTTGCGCATTCCGTGCGCAAGCGTGCGCATGCGTTTTTTTGCCGAGACAGGGCGCACCAAAAAATCCAACATGTTGCGTCTGGCGCACCTGGCGCAAAAGACAAAAAAACGCATGCGCACGAAAACGCAAGTGTGCGCGAAAACATGCGCACGTCATGTTAAACATAGGTGCGCAGTGCGCATGCGCACGGGTGCGCACGATGCGCTGCGCACAAAAGCGCAAATGTGAAACCAGCCTAAGCAAGGTGTCATAACAGAAGAAATGCAATATCGGTTTTATTACTGCATTTATTTGTTCTAATTATTATATTTTCTTGCTGCACAATTTTTAAATTCTGTCTGAGAAAGGAAGGAAATGATGAAAGTTATCAGCCTACTGCTGCGTAGGAATCTCCAACACCCAGTCTGACGGGCGAGATGAGCCCCTCTGACATGGCATGCCGTATAGATCTATTGTGAGTGCTCTCACCATAGCCGTATGGCTCATGTCGCATTTACCTCACATTACACTATTATTGGCAGCTTCCTATTTCCAATCTCCACATTGGCCTTCTTTGTAGACAATATATAATGCAATATTTCAGGTCTATTTCACCTTCAGCTGATGACCAGGAATACAATGCTGAAGTTCCTTCTCGGAGTTTGCTTCTTTTGATCACCAGTACCTTTTGTCAAGTTTTTTATAAACACCTTTTAATTGTTTTCAGGTTAATGAGAAAGGCGACTTATCGCTTCTACACAGGCATGACACATCGTGGAAGAAAACCGTGAATTCCGGCCCCGACCTGCGCTGAGAACAGTTTCCAAGACCTGGAGAATCTCTACAAGTGCTTTATAATCAGAGCTGCCCAGCAATGGATATGGCGCTGGACATTTGAACTTCAATAGTCATCAATTGCTTTTTTTTTCTAATTTTTCTGAGTTAGATATAAATACCATTAAAAAATGAATATATTAATTCTTTCTAGTTTGGGATTTTTGTTCTGCAAAACGATGGCTGTTGATAAACATATTACAATCAATGTTGTCTACTTGTGATATTCAGCCATAATCCGCCTCGCACAATCGAGAGGAGCGGAGCTTTGTCTGCTGCTGTTAAACTGTTAAATGCAGCTGTCAATCTGTGAGAGTTGCATTTCACCCCTTAACGTCTAATGACGGACACAGTCCATCATGGCTGGGTGTCAGTTTCCGCACCAGGACGGACAGTGTCCGTCATGCATGTAAAGTGTCACTAAAACTTGCAAACACCCAGTGATAGTTCAGCGCCGGCAGATGTGTATGACAGCTGAGAGGTACAGAAAGAGGTGCAGACACCAGTAGCATAGTTACCAGGGGGGCAGAGGGTGTTGTTGCCTCGGGCCCCTTGCTTTGAGGGGGCCCACCCAGAGCTACTGACACGCAGTATACCAACTGAGTTGTAATCAGGGTTACCGGTTAGGGGCCCACTCAGATATTTCTCCCCCCCCCCCGAGCTGAACCCCTAGCTACGCCTCTGGCAGGGACCCATGCTGTCAGTCCCCGCACCCAGATCGCTGTAATCGGGCAGTCAATCTGACTGACCGCTCACAGCATGACTGCGCAGGAGATGCTGAAATATCAGCCCTTCCTGCCCGATCAAAGGAGAAGCTCGGCGCTGACAGTTACTGAACGGGCAGCAGGCACGGGACAAATGGAGGAGTATGAGAGAGAAGAGTTAATGGGCATGCAACAGTCAGGAGATGAAGTGGATAATGATCCCCTCTCTGTTGTCTCTAATTTGAGGAAGGGGACGGAGGAAGCAAGCTTGAGTGTTAACTCGCCACCCACACAGTATGGACATGTACCAACTGAAGACTGTGAAGTGGGTTATCATGTGGCCTTCTAGTATGTGTGTTCACAAGCTGATTGGGGTGCATATGACTTGGCAGCAGGGCAGGCCTTGCGGTCAATGCATAAAGAAAGAGTACAGGAGTACAAAATGCATAATGTGAGGTGAAATTTCCCTGAGCCCATCCAGTATGTGGGTTCCAAGGCATAGTGGGGTGCAGATGACTTGGCAGCAGGGCAGGCCGTGCATTCAATGCAACATTTTTTATGGAGGCCCTCCTGGACATCTCGTGAAAGGGATATTGGGGTGCGTCATAATTCTTGGCAGCCCATCCACTCACTGCATTGGCTGCAACAGTTTAGGAGACCCACTGTTTAATAATGGCCCTTTAAGCAGATTAATGCTGCCTAATGTCCCTGTAAAAATAGGCTCTGTGACTTTAAGAGTCCCTCCTTCATAAATGAAACAAGATGTGTCTGCTTATGTGTCACACACCACATGGCCAGCTAGGGTTGGTAAATGTTACAATGACATTTCCCAGTGAATGCATGTTTTGGATGAAAGCAATGTTGAAGTGGAAAAACGCTTCAAAAACGCTGCGTCTGAACATAGCCCAAGTGGGGGAGGAACATTTTGGTCTGGGGTTATTTATTTTGCCTTATATACAAGTCATTAACCTGGACAGGATGTACCTTAAGATATTTCCCAGCAAAATCCATTTTGGTTTTGTTTTAGTAAGCTTTTTGGTGCACCGGTAAAAATGGCATGAAACTATGAAACAATTGATTAAAGCTGTGAACTAAGAGTCAGAAATGCTTCCACGGGCATTTTAGTGCTCGCCCATCACTAGTCCTTCACATTGAAGAGGAGCTACATATAGACACAGCCAGCACTAAAATTGATTTTAAGCTATGGCCCAATGTATTTCTTCATTAGGGTACTTGTACATGTGAGTTTTACATTGTTAGGGCTGGCGGAACACACCAAATAATATTAAGATGGCGATAAGGTATGTTTGAAGCCCGGGGTTCACCGTGCAGAGATGTTAACTGCTGCTCGGTAATGTCGGACACAAAATGGCGATATCGCACTGGACACACGTGGGCTTAACGCCACCTGGTGTGTAGTTGCAACGAGCTGTTACTTCAGAGTCGCGGAACTGCAGAGCACAGATACCGCACCCTGTTAACTGTCACAGGGCACAGCTGAATCAGCGCTAGTGTTCGGTCTCAAGACTCAGCCCCAAGGACGTGGGGTAAGAGCCTCTCTAGACCCACGAAGCGCACGACATCGCACCTGCGATGCCTGGACGAATCCTGACTAATAAATTTAGCGCACTGAGTGCACACAGCATCGCACTGGCAAACGCCACTAACCACCCTTATTAGGGATTCTAACGTACTGATTGCGCATGGCGTCGCGCTGGCAAACGCCACTACTTGGCGCTGACTCTGCCTCCTACCTGTACTATCAGCCTAGGCACTAGCTGGCAGGGCTGAACAACACATGCATACCAAGGGTAGGGGTTTCATAATGAGTCTTTCACCAGAGACATTCATACATGCATGCAACACTCACTCCACATGGTCTATACTAGCGCAGGGCTGTGCGATCCTTTTATAACCGCAGCCTTCCGGGACCTTGCTGATGGCCCAATCCGAGCTGCTGGAGGACCTGAGCAGGTGACCACCAATGAGCGATCGATTCATGGGCATGCTCAGATGGAGAAAAGCAGGACTTAGTCCCAGGAGTGTCTGCTCACCGCTGACTAATGCTGGATGCTATAGCTGAACCTGGGGTGGCAACAGCAACCAAATGCATAGCATTATCCTGAGCAAATGCTGGTACTGACATCTCTGCTGCGCAGGATCCTCTGTGGCTGAAGAAGAATGGGAGACCACAGAGGACATGGCTCAAGATTCCCCCTGTTCAGTGGCAAGATAACGATGTCTAACATACATTATCTGCACGAAATGTAGATAAATTGGTTGAGAAATTGATGCAGTTTTGATTAAATTAGGAGAAAATATGACATACTGCTGAATTTTTTAAAGGATCATCTGCTGTCCAGAGCCTGACTGGTGTCCTCCACTGAGACATGTACAAGATTGGGAGGTACCATGTACTGTCCTCAGAAAGCAACAAGAACTTTTCTAATCTCCTTTACAAGTTGTTGGTATATTGCAGCTAAATTGCTACATGTGATAAACCAACGCCTGTCTGCACAAGTACAAGTATTTTATTGGGGCAGCTGTATTACAGCACCATATACTGTTTTGCACATTTTCTGCATTTGATTTTTTAGCTTCAGGCCCAGTCCATCTACATGTATTTTTTTTATATATATTTCCTTTCTACGGTGTTTTTTTGGCCAAAATCAGAATACACAAAGGGGAAAAATATTAATCCCAAAAACCAAGAGGAAAATACACCAATGAAGATAAAAGGGGCAAAAAAAAATACAAAATACTAAGTCATAGTGCAAAAGTAAAATATTAATAATGCCCAAGCCTGAGACAAACTGAAAAATGAAGAGCAAAATGCACCAAAACAAAAATGAGAAATTAGTTCATTCTCGGTGCTTAAACCCAAATAAAAAAAAAGTGGGAGATGGAGACACAGACACCTCCGTGTACGCGCAAGGAATCAGATAACACCCTCTCCAAAATACAAGCGCATGCGCAGGGCTGGAATCTATCATGTTATTAGAATTGCTAACATTGCTTGCACTGGGTACTTTTGGGATTGCCTTCTAGTTTAACGCCATGAATTAGCCGCACACGTCTGTGCACATTCTAACGTCTTTGTTGGAGGGGCAGCTGTATTTTAACACCATGTCCTGTCTTGCAAGATGTATGTATAGCGACACTTATCAGCATTATTACTCCTCATTTTGTTAATTTGCCTTTCAGCCTGTCACTGCACTATTCTCAATATTTCCTTTACACCGGATGTTTTTAATTCAAAATTATTAGCAAAACGCACCTAAACGTAAAATGGCGCAAAGCTAGTTTGCTCAGAAAGTGCAATCACCTCTTATCCTACTACTCGTTCATGTACAGCGACATTTATGTGCTCTAGGTCCCTTATTTTTTAGCTTCTGACCCTGTCCCGTACACGCTTTTCCATCTTATATTTCCTTTCCAAGGTGTCTGTTTTTAAGACAAAATCAAAAGCAGAACACACAAAGGGCAAAGAAAATTCACTCATGGTGGCACAAGACTGAGATAAACTGGAGCTAATCCCAAAAAAAGAGAAACAAAAGGCACCTTAAAAAATATAAAGCCATTGTTATAAAAAGCAGGAGATGGAGATCCTCATACTTTAGTGCGCATAAAGCCTTGAGTCACGCTCCAAAGATAAGCGCCTGTGCGGCACTGGACGTCCACCATCATTTAATGTCCAGTACTAGCTTTGTTTGTACGGAGTATTTCTGTGACTAATTGCACCTTTACACGCCTTGGCTTTCTGATAAAGGGTTATATTCCCTTTATTACAGCTCTCAGTGCTGTTTGTACTGGGTATTATTGTAATTGCTCTCTAGCATCATGAATTAGCCGCAAAATGCACCGGAACATAAAATGGTGAAAAACTATTAGTGCACACGAAGAATGGTATCAAAGGCCATAATGGGCAGACAGGGCCCCGATCACCCCTATCCTAACACACATTCATAGAGCCACTTCTCAGCAGTATTCGCCTTTATGTGCACTTGCGCTTCAGACCCCGCTGTCCTCCATCAATTACTTCCTAATTTCTTTCCTAAGGGCGTTTTATGACTGAATCGGGGGCAAAATCAATAAAAAAAAAAAGGTGTGTAAAAGCCACAAGCACCCACCCTGCCCTCTGGTCACATCTACTGTCTCTACACCAAGATCAAGAGAAAACAGCAACAAAATCAAAGAAGTGCGTAGCTAGTTCACTAGTGACACAAGAGGAAGAGGAAAATGGCGAGAGAGTCTGAGACCCCAAACCAGGCCCTCTCCGAGAACCAAGCGCCCTGGAGTGCAGCGTCTCACTGACAGGCCACGTGAAGTGATTGCTCGCATAGCGGGTGACTCATGTTTCTGTCACCGCGGCGCCATTGCGCGGTTACATGCCCGCTGCTCCCCTGTCCCTCCCTTACTTTGTGCAATGGGCGCAGCGTCTCACCAATAGGGCGCGGTCATTGAGTGCTATTAGATTTCGTGACTCAATTTCCTGTCACTTCGGCGTCATTACGCGGTTACACGCCCGCTGCTCCCCTTTCCCTCCCTTCCCTTGTGCAATGGGCGCAGTGTCTCACTAAAAGGCCACGGTCATTGAGTGCTATTAGATTTCGTGACTCAATTTCCTGTCACTTCGGCGTCATTACGCGGTTACACGCCCGCTGCTCCCCTTTTCCTCCCTTCTCTTGTGCAATGGGCGCAGCGTCTCACTAAAAGGCCACGGTCATTGAGTGCTATTAGATTTCGTGACTCAATTTCCTGTCACTTCGGCGTCATTACGCGGTTACACGCCCGCTGCTCCCCTTTTCCTCCCTTCTCTTGTGCAATGGGCGCAGCGTCTCACTAAAAGGCCACGGTCATTGAGTGCTATTAGATTTCATGCCTCAATTTCCTGTCACTTCGGCGCCATTACGCAGTCACACGCCCGCTGCTTCCCTTTCGCTCCCTTCCCTTGTGCAATGGGAGCAGCGTCTCACTAAAAGGCCGCGGTCATTGAGTGCTATTAGATTTCCTGCCTCAATTTCCTGTCACTTCGGCGCCATTACGCGGTTACACGCCCACTGCTCCCCTTTCCCTCCCTTCCCTTGTGCAATGGGCGCAGCGTCTCACTAAAAGGCCACGGTCATTGAGTGCTATTAGATTTCATGCCTCAATTTCCTGTCACTTCGGCGCCATTACGCAGTCACACGCCCGCTGCTTCCCTTTCGCTCCCTTCCCTTGTGCAATGGGAGCAGCGTCTCACTAAAAGGCCGCAGTCATTGAGTGCTATTAGATTTTCTGCCTCAATTTCCTGTCACTTCGGCGCCATTACGCGGTTACACGCCCACTGCTCCCCTTTCCCTCCCTTCCCTTGTGCAATGGGCGCAGCGTCTCACTAAAAGGCCACGGTCATTGAGTGCTATTAGATTTCATGCCTCAATTTCCTGTCACTTCGGCGCCATTACGCAGTCACACGCCCGCTGCTTCCCTTTCGCTCCCTTCCCTTGTGCAATGGGAGCAGCGTCTCACTAAAAGGCCGCGGTCATTGAGTGCTATTAGATTTCCTGCCTCAATTTCCTGTCACCTCGGCGCCATTACGCGGTTACATGCCCGCTGCTCCACTTTCCCTCCCTTGCCTTTTGCAATGGGCGCAGCGTCTCACTAAAGGCCACGGTCATTTAGTGCTATTAGATTTCGTGCCTCAATTTACTGTCACTTCGGCGCCATTACGCAGTCACACGCCCGCTGCTTCCCTTTCGCTCCCTTCCCTTGTGCAATGGGCGCAGCGTCTCACTAAAAGGCCGCAGTCATTGAGTGCTATTAGATTTTCTGCCTCAATTTCCTGTCACTTCGGCGCCATTACGCGGCCACACGCCCGCTGCTCCCCTTTCCCTCCCTTCCCTTGTGCAATGGGCGCAGCGCCTCACTAAATGGCCACGGTCAGAGTGCTATTAGATTTTCTGCCTCAATTTCCTGTCACTTCGGCGCCATTACGCGGTTACACGCCCGCTGCTCCACTTTCCCTCCCTTCCCTTTTGCAATGGGCGCAGCGTCTCACTAAAGGCCGCGGTCATTGAGTGCTATTAGATTTCGTGCCTCAATTTACTGTCACTTCGGCACCATTACGCGGTTACACGCCCGCTGCTCCCCTTTCCCTCCCCTCCCTTGTGCAATGGGCGCAGCGTCTCACTAAAAGGTCGCAGTCATTGAGTGCTATTAGATTTCGTGCCTCAATTTCCTGTGACTTCAGCGCCATTACGCGGTTACACGCCCGCTGCTCCCCTTTCCCTCCCCTCCCTTGTGCAATGGGAGCAGCGTCTCACTAAAAGGCCGCGGTCATTGAGTGCTATTAGATTTCGTGCCTCAATTTCCTGTCACTTCGGTGCCATTACGCAGTCACACGCCCACTGCTTCCCTTTCGCTCCCTTCCCTTGTGCAATGGGCGCAGCGTCTCACTAAAAGGCCGCGGTCATTGAGTGCTATTAGATTTCCTGCCTCAATTTCCTGTCACTTCGGTGCCATTACGTGGTTACACGCCCGCTGCTCCCCTTTCCCTCCCTTCCCTTTTGCAATGGGCGCAGCGTCTCACTAAAAGGCCACGGTCATTTAGTGCTATTAGATTTCGTGCATCAATTTTCTGTCACTTCGGCGCCATTACGCGGTTACACGCCCGCTGCTTCCCTTTCGCTCCCTTCCCTTGTGCAATGGGCGCAGCGTCTCACTAAAAGGCCGCGGTCATTGAGTGCTATTAGATTTCGGGCCTCAATTTCCTGTCACTTCCGTGTCATTACACGGTTACACGCCCGCTGCTTCCCTTTCCCTCCCTTCCCTTGTGCAATGGGCGCAGCGTCTCACTAAAAGGCCGCGGTCATTGAGTGCTATTAGATTTCGGGCCTCAATTTCCTGTCACTTCGGCGCCATTACGCGGTTACACCACCGCTGCTCCTCTTTCCCTCCCTTCTCTTGTGCAATGGGCGCAGCGTCTCACTAAAAGGCCACGGTCATAGAGTGCTATTAGATTTTCTGCCTCAATTTCCCGTCACTTCGGTGCCATTACGCGGTTACACGCCCGCTGCTCCCCTTTCCCTCCCTTCCCTTGAGCAATGGGCGCAGCGCCTCACTAAAAGGCCGCGGTCATTGAGTGCTATTAGATTTCGTGCCTCAATTTCCTGTCACCTCGGCGCCATTACACGCCCGCTGCTTCCCTTTCCCTCCCTTCCCTTGTGCAATGGGCGCAGCGTCTCACTAAAAGGCCGCGGTCATTGAGTGCTATTAGATATCCTGCCTCAATTTCCTGTCACCTCGGCGCCATTACACGCCCGCTGCTTCCCTTTCCCTCCCTTCCCTTGTGCAATGGGCGCAGCGTCTCACTAAAAGGCCGCGGTCATTGAGTGCTATTAGATTTTCTGCCTCAATTTCCTGTCACTTCGGTGCCATTACGCGGTTACACGCCCGCTGCTCCCCTTTCCCTCCCTTCCCTTGTGCAATGGGCGCAGCGTCTCAGTAAAAGGCCACGGTCATTGAGTGCTATTAGATTTCGTGCCTCAATTTCCTGTCACTTCGGCGCCATTACGCGGTTACACGCCCGCTGCTCCCCTTTCCCTCCCTTCCCTTGTGCAATGGGCGCAGCGTCTCAGTAAAAGGCCGCGGTCATTGAGTGCTATTAGATTTCCTGCCTCAATTTCCTGTCACTTAGGCGTCATTACGCGGTTACACGCCCGCTGCTCCCCTTTCCCTCCCTTCCCTTGTGCAATGGACGCAGCGTCTCACTAAAAGGCCGTGGTCATTGAGTGCTATTAGATTTCGTGCCTCAATTTCCTGTCACTTAGGCGTCATTACGCGGTTACACGCCCGCTGCTCCCCTTTCCCTCCCTTCCCTTGTGCAATGGACGCAGCGTCTCACTAAAAGGCCGCGGTCATTGAGTGCTATTAGATTTCGTGCCTCAATTTCCTGTCACTTAGGCGTCATTACGCGGTTACACGCCCGCTGCTCCCCTTTCCCTCCCTTCCCTTGTGCAATGGACGCAGCGTCTCACTAAAAGGCCGCGGTCATTGAGTGCTATTAGATTTCGTGCCTCAATTTCCTGTCACTTAGGTGTCATTACGCGGTTACACGCCCGCTGCTCCCCTTTCCCTCCCTTCCCTTGTGCAATGGACGCAGCGTCTCACTAATAGGCATCGGTCATTGAGTGCTATTAGATTTCGTGCCTCAATTTCCTGTCACTTCGGCGTCAATACGCGGTTACACGCCCGCTGCTCCCCTTTCCCTCCCTTCCCTTGTGCAATGGGCGCAGCGTCTCACTAATAGGCAGCGGTCATTGAGTGCTATTAGATTTCGTGCCTCAATTTCCTGTCACTTCCGCGTCAATACGCGGTTACACGCCTGCTGCTCCCCTTTCGCTCCCTTCCCTTGTGCAATGGGCGCAGCGTCTCACTAATAGGCAGCGGTCATTGAGTGCTATTAGATTTCGTGCCTCAATTTCCTGTCACTTCCGCGTCAATACGCGGTTACACGCCTGCTGCTCCCCTTTCCCTCCCTTCCCTTGTGCAATGGGCGCAGCGTCTCACTAATAGGCAGCGGTCATTGAGTGCTATTAGATTTCGTGCCTCAATTTCCTGTCACTTCGGTGTCATTACGCGGTTACACGCCTGCTGCTCCCCTTTCCCTCTCTTCCCTTGTGCAATGGGCGCAGCGCCTCACTAAAAGGCCACGTTCATTGAGTGCTATTAGATTTCGTGCCTCAATTTCCTGTCACTTCGGGCCATTACGCGGTTACACGCCCGCTGCTCCCCTTTCCCTCCCTTCCCTTGTGCAATGGGCGCAGCGTCTCACTAATAGGCAGCGGTCATTGAGTGCTATTAGATTTCGTGCCTCAATTTCCTGTCACTTCGGCGCCATTACGCGGTTACACGCCTGCTGCTCCCCTTTCCCTCCCTTCCCTTGTGCAATGGGCGCAGCGTCTCACTAATAGGCAGCGGTCATTGAGTGCTATTAGATTTCGTGCCTCAATTTCCTGTCACTTCGGTGTCATTACGCGGTTACACGCCTGCTGCTCCCCTTTCCCTCTCTTCCCTTGTGCAATGGGCGCAGCGCCTCACTAAAAGGCCACGTTCATTGAGTGCTATTAGATTTCGTGCCTCAATTTCCTGTCACCTCGGCGCCATTACGCGGTTACACGCCCGCTGCTCCCCTTTCCCTCCCTTCCCTTGTGCAATGGGCGCAGCGCCTCACTAAATGGCCACGGTCATTGAGTGCTATTAGATTTCCTGCCTCAATTTCCTGTCACCTCGGCGCCATTACGCGGTTACACGCCCGCTGCTCCCCTTTCCCTCCCTTCCTTTGTGCAATGGGCGTAGCGCATCACTAAATGGCCACGGTCATTGAGTGCTATTAGATTTCCTACCTCAATTTCCTGTCACCTCGGCGCCATTACGCGGTTACACTCCCGCTGCTCCCCTTTCGCTCCATTCCCTTGTGCAATGGGCGCAGCGTCTCACTAATAGGCCGCGGTCATTGAGTGCTATTAGATTTCCTGCCTCAATTTCCTGTCACTTCGGCGCCATTACGCGGTTACACGCCCGCTGCTCCCCTTTTCCTCCCTTCTCTTGTGCAATGGGCGCAGCGTCTCACTAAAAGGCCACGGTCATTGAGTGCTATTAAATTTCGTGCCTCAATTTCCTGTCACCTCGGCGTCATTACGCGGTTACACGCCCGCTGCTCCCCTTTCCCACCCTTCCCTTGTGCAATGGACGCAGCGTCTCACTAAAAGGCCACGGTCATTGAGTGCTATTAGATTTCGGGCCTCAATTTCCTGTCACCTCGGCGTCATTACACGGTTACACGCCCGCTGCTCTCCTTTCCCTCTCTTCCCTTGTGCAATGGGCGCAGCGTCTCACTAAAAGGCCACGGTCATAGAGTGCTATTAGATTTTCTGCCTCAATTTCCTGTCACCTCGGCGCCATTACGCGGTTACACACCCGCTGCTCCCCTTTCCCTCCCTTACCTTGTGCAATGGGCGCAGCGTCTCACTAAAAGGCCACGGTCATAGAGTGCTATTAGATTTTCTGCCTCAATTTCCTGTCACCTTGGCGCCATTACGCGGTTACACGCCCGCTGCTCCCCTTTCCCTCCCTTCCCTTGTGTAATGGGCGCAGCGTCTCACTAAAAGGCCACAGTCATTGAGTGCTATTAGATTTCGTGCCTCAATTTCCTGTCACTTCGGCGCCATTACGCGGTTACACGCCCGCTGCTCCCCTTTCCCTCCCTTCCCTTGTGCAATGGGCGCAGCGTCTCACTAAAAGGCCACAGTCATTGAGTGCTATTAGATTTCGTACCTCAATTTCCTGTCACCTCGGCGCCATTACGCGGTTACACGCCAGCTGCTCTCCTTTCCCTCCCTTACCTTGTGCAATGGGCGCAGCGTCTCACTAAAAGGCCACAGTCATTGAGAGCTATTAGATTTCCTGCCTCAATTTCCTGTCACCTCGGCGCCATTACACGCCTGCTGCTCCCCTTTCGCTCCCTTCCCCTGTGCAATGGGCACAGCGTCTCACTAAAAGGCCGCAGTCATTGAGTGCTATTAGATTTCGTGCCTCAATTTCCTGTCACCTCGGCGCCATTACGCGGTTACACGCCCGCTGCTCTCCTTTCCCTTCCTTACCTTGTGCAATGGGCGCAGCGTCTCACTAAAAGGCCACAGTCATTGAGTGCTATTAGATTTTCATGCCTCAATTTCCTGTCACTTCGGCGCCATTACGCGGTTACACGCCCGCTGCTCCCCTTTCCCTCCCTTCCCTTGTGCAATGGGCGCAGCGTCTCACTAAAAGGCCACGGTCATTGAGTGCTATTAGATTTCGTGCCTCAATTTCCTTTCACTTCGGCGCCATTACGCGGTTACACGCCCGCTGCTCCCCTTTCCCTCTCTTCCCTTGTGCAATGGGTGCAGCGTCTCACTAAAAGGCCGCGGTCATTGAGTGCTATTAGATTTCGTGCCTCAATTTCCTGTCACCTCGGCGTCATCACACGCCTGCTGCTCCCCTTTCCCTCCCTTCCCCTGTGCAATGGGCGCAGCGTCTCAGTAAAAGGCCACGGTCATTGAGTGCCATTAGGTTTCGTGCCTCAATTTCCTGTCACCTCGGCGCCATTACGCGGTTACACGCCCGCTGCTCTCCTTTCCCTTCCTTACCTTGTGCAATGGGCGCAGCGTCTCACTAAAAGGCCACAGTCATTGAGTGCTATTAGATTTTCGTGCCTCAATTTCCTGTCACTTCGGCGCCATTACGCGGTTACACGCCCGCTGCTCCCCTTTCCCTCCCTTCCCTTGTGCAATGGGCGCAGCGTCTCACTAAAAGGCCGCGGTCATTGAGTGCTATTAGATTTCGTGCCTCAATTTCCTTTCACTTCGGCGCCATTACGCGGTTACACGCCCGCTGCTCCCCTTTCCCTCCCTTCCCTTGTGCAATGGGTGCAGCGTCTCACTAAAAGGCCGCGGTCATTGAGTGGTATTAGATTTTGTGCCTCAATTTCCTGTCACCTCGGCGCCATTACGCGGTTACACACCCGCTGCTCCCCTTTCCCTCCCTTCCCTTGTGTAATGGGCGCAGCGTCTCACTAAAAGGCCGCGGTCATCGAGTGCTATTAGATTTCGTGCCTCAATTTCCTTTCACTTCGGCGCCATTACGCGGTTACACGCCCGCTGCTCCCCTTTCCCTCCCTTCCCTTGTGCAATGGGTGCAGCGTCTCACTAAAAGGCCGCGGTCATTGAGTGGTATTAGATTTTGTGCCTCAATTTCCTGTCACCTCGGCGCCATTACGCGGTTACACGCCCGCTGCTCCCCTTTCCCTCCCTTCCCTTGTGCAATGGCCGCAGCGTCTCACTAAAAGGCCGCGGTCATTGAGTGCTATTAGATTTCGTGCCTCAATTTCCTTTCACTTCGGCGCCATTACGCGGTTACACGCCCGCTGCTCCCCTTTCCCTCCCTTCCCTTGTGCAATGGGTGCAGCGTCTCACTAAAAGGCCGCGGTCATTGAGTGGTATTAGATTTTGTGCCTCAATTTCCTGTCACCTCGGCGCCATTACGCGGTTACACACCCGCTGCTCCCCTTTCCCTCCCTTCCCTTGTGCAATGGGTGCAGCGTCTCACTAAAAGGCCACGGTCATTGAGTGCTATTAGATTTCGTGCCTCAATTTCCTGTCACTTCGGCGCCATTACGCGGTTACACGCCCGCTGCTCCCCTTTCCCTCCCTTCCCTTGTGCAATGGGCGCAGCGTCTCACTAAAAGGCCGCGGTCATTGAGTGCTATTAGATTTCGTTCCTCAATTTCCTTTCACTTCGGCGCCATTACGCGGTTACACGCCCGCTGCTCCCCTTTCCCTCTCTTCCCTTGTGCAATGGGTGCAGCGTCTCACTAAAAGGCCGCGGTCATTGAGTGGTATTAGATTTTGTGCCTCAATTTCCTGTCACCTCGGCGCCATTACGCGGTTACACACGCGCTGCTCCCCTTTCCCTCCCTTCCCTTGTGCAATGGGTGGAGCGTCTCACTAAAAGGCCACGGTCATTGAGTGCTATTAGATTTCGTGCCTCAATTTCCTGTCACCTCGGCGCCATTACGCGGTTACACGCCAGCTGCTCTCCTTTCCCTCCCTTACCTTGTGCAATGGGCGCAGCGTCTCACTAAAAGGCCACAGTCATTGAGTGCTATTAGATTTTCATGCCTCAATTTCCTGTCACTTCGGCGCCATTACGCGGTTACACGCCCGCTGCTCCCCTTTCCCTCCCTTCCCTTGTGCAATGGGCGCAGCGTCTCACTAAAAGGCCACGGTCATTGAGTGCTATTAGATTTCGTGCCTCAATTTCCTTTCACTTCGGCGCCATTACGCGGTTACACGCCCGCTGCTCCCCTTTCCCTCTCTTCCCTTGTGCAATGGGCGCAGCGTCTCACTAAAAGGCCGCGGTCATTGAGTGCTATTAGATTTCGTGCCTCAATTTCCTGTCACCTCGGCGTCATTACACGCCTGCTGCTCCCCTTTCCCTCCCTTCCCCTGTGCAATGGGCGCAGCGTCTCAGTAAAAGGCCACGGTCATTGAGTGCCATTAGATTTCGTGCCTCAATTTCCTGTCACCTCGGCGCCATTACGCGGTTACACGCCCGCTGCTCTCCTTTCCCTTCCTTACCTTGTGCAATGGGCGCAGCGTCTCACTAAAAGGCCACAGTCATTGAGTGCTATTAGATTTCGTGCCTCAATTTCCTGTCACCTCGGCGTCATTACATGCCTGCTGCTCCCCTTTCCCTCCCTTCCCCTGTGCAATGGGCGCAGCGTCTCACTAAAAGGCCACGTTCATTGAGTGCTATTAGATTTTCGTGCCTCAATTTCCTGTCACTTCGGCGCCATTACGCGGTTACACGCCCGCTGCTCCCCTTTCCCTCCCTTCCCTTGTGCAATGGGCGCAGCGTCTCACTAAAAGGCCACGTTCATTGAGTGCTATTAGATTTTCGTGCCTCAATTTCCTGTCACTTCGGCGCCATTACGCAGTTACACGCCCGCTGCTCCCCTTTCCCTTCCTTACCTTGTGCAATGGGCGCAGCGTCTCACTAAAAGGCCACAGTCATTGAGTGCTATTAGATTTCGTGCCTCAATTTCCTGTCACCTCGGCGTCATTACATGCCTGCTGCTCCCCTTTCCCTCCCTTCCCTTGTGCTGCCCCGAGAAAATGGCGGTTAGCGCGCTATGCAGGGGGTATATATACCCCATTCAGATCACGTGGTACACTAGCAGTCAGAGGGGGACACTGGCGCTCGCGTGGTCTTGTGACGTCACTACGCGCCGGTCACATGACTGTGATGTCAGCAGTGGGCGCCTATTCTTCCTTACACAGCGCTGATATCTGTATAGTAGAGGCTAAAGGACCTGTGGTGACGTCATGCCCATGTGATCAGAGGGGGCGGCGCCTCTTCCTCCACGGAGCAGAGCAGACCGTACCCCTCGCACCCGCGCGTCTCCGCTCCGCACCCCTCGCACCCGCGCGTCTCCGCTCCGCACCCCTCGCACCCGAGCGTCTCCACTCCGTGCCCCTCGCACCCGCGCGTCTCCGCTCCGCACCCCTCGCACACGCACGTCTCCGCCCCGCGTCCCTCGCACCCGCGCGTCTCCGCTCCGCGCCCCTCGCACCCGCGCGTCTCCGCTCCGTACCCCTCGCACCCGCGCGTCTCCGCTCCGTACCCCTCGCACCCGCGCGTCTCCGCTCCGTACCCTATTGTGTAGTTAGCGACCTCCAATGATCAGGATCGCGCCACTTACATGCTTCTGTCCGTCATTGACAGCGGTGCCTACACTGTGTGCAGTGGCCTCCGCTCCTAAGCCTGATCCATGTACCAGCTCCATACGTGCACGGTGGATGACAGGAAGGGGTTAAATCGGTGCGCTCCATTGTAAGTGAGTGCGTATTTAGCTGCAGCATCTTCCCAGCAGAGGAGCGGCCGCCCCCGATCTCAGAATCCATGGGTGTCTTTTCTTGAACCCATCACCTCATTCATTCTGCCCGCACCACTTGGCGCAGATCCCAGCAGCCGGGTCGGAGCCGGGTGTATTCATTCATCTCTGACCGGCTCCAGTGTTTCAGGCAAAATATAGTGATCAGATCGGGTGGAGGCCTATAGGCAGAGAGCAGTACTGGTCCAGCTGATGGGCAGGTGTCTCGCTATAGAAGAGGCCTGCTAATAACGGACGAGAGCAATGAGGGAAGAAGCCGGACCCTTTCATAAGTGATATGTTCCCTGAAATGCTGGAGATTTTCAGAGATATACCCGGGTGCGATTGTGCAGCCCGGCTCTGAGTTACACTGCCCGCTTATTGGGCACCATGAATCAGGTGAGAGGTTCCCTTTTCAGTGGTCGCTGTTATTGCTACAAATGATATAAATCGCTGTACAGGTGACTATAGAAAAACAAGGTAGTAAATCTGCTGCTTTCTCCACTGCTGAGCCACTTCTTCCCCTGCATACTGAACTCACCACCCACTCTAGGGAAAGAAAAACTGCTTCAATGTTTCTTGGCTGTGATAGGACAGACTGTCGGCTCACTGAGGGATGCGATTACAGCTGCTCATTAAAGGAGTTGTGTCACCGTTGGTCTTCATTATCATACCGCTCCCACACGTCCCAGATTTCTGCCTGATCGACAGTTGGGACAAGCGGTAAAGTCGGCCTCATGCGCTATGGCAGCGTATTGGTATCACACGTTAATGAGTCAGACGAGTTCCGTTGTATTCGTGTGTTCTGGATGAAATGGTTAACTGTGATTTCTGCTGCACTAATTATGGCCGTCCTCCCCCCGTCAGGTCTGGTCAGATTCCAGCCATCGCTCTGGCCGTGGGACTCTGTGCGAAGCCATCTTCGAAGCTCACTGACGAGATGTGTGTGTGTACGATGTGCTGACCGTGGTGAAAGACGAGAGGTACATGCACCTGGATCCTGTGTCCCAGGAGCCCCTGACCCCAAAGCAGGTAAGGGCGCCCCAGGGGCCACTGTAGTGGTGAATAGGCTTATTCTGTGTCTGCCTGCAGGAACGTGCGTCAGGGTCCCTGCTCTCCAGGCCACTTTACAGGTGATCGATTATTGGTGCCACTAGAGGGCGTCTGTCTCACACTTGCCTTTATTCTGCTCACAGTGAATGCATTTGCATGTTCTAGCCATGGTAAACTCTTTTTAATACACTGGGTAATTCCCCCTTATATTGATTCTTGCACATCTGATGTTGTATGTGGTAAGTCCTGAAGAAGGGCTCTTTGGAATCCTGACACACGTTGAATAAACCACTGTATAATTTTACCGATCCTTTGGAACTTTGTTGTCCTGGCAGCGCGGTTGTAATCCACATCTTCTACCCAGTATATTATTTCATAGGGTCGGTGACCGGCCTGTGGATCTGCAGCAGCCAACATCTTTGCAGGCCTGTATTCAGCACCATCAGGTGAGCAGTTTTCTTGGCGCCTCCTTCACCTGTTTTGTGGGAAAAGACTCTATTTGCGCTTTGTGTCTCCCCCTCTTTCATCAATCATTTGCGCCTGCTATTCAGCCATTGTGCCTCCCCAGCTTCCCCCACACGAGGTGTGGCGGCCCCATGTACAGCGATTTATATCATTTGTAGCAATAACAGCGACCACTGAAAAGGGAACCTCTCACCTGATTCATGGTGCCCAATAAGCGGGCAGTGTAACTCAGAGCCGGGCTGCACAATCGCACCCGGGTATATCTCTGAAAATCTCCAGCATTTCAGGGAACATATCACTTATGAAAGGGTCCGGCTTCTTCCCTCATTGCTCTAGTCCGTTATTAGCAGGCCTCTTCTATAGCGAGACACCTGCCAATCAGCTGGACCAGTACTGCTCTCTGCCTATAGGCCTCCACCCGATCTGATCACTATATTTTGCCTGAAACACTGGAGCCGGTCAGAGATGAATGAATACACCCGGCTCCGACCCGGCTGCTGGGATCTGCGCCAAGTGGTGTGGGCAGAATGAATGAGGTGATGGGTTCAAGAAAAAACACCCATGGATTCTGAGATCGGGGGCGGCCGCTCCTCTGCTGGGAAGATGCTGCAGCTAAATACGCAGTCACTTACAATGGAGCGCACCGATTTAACCCCTTCCTGTCATCCACCGTGCACGTATGGAGCTGGTACATGGATCAGGCTTAGGAGCGGAGGCCACTGCACACAGTGTAGGCACCGCTGTCAATGACGGACAGAGGCATGTAAGTGGCGCGATCCTGATCATTGGAGGTCGCAAACTACACAATATACTGCGGAGCGGAGACGCGCGGTTGCGAGGGGTACGGAGCGGAGACGCGCGGTTGCGAGGGGTTTCGGAGCGGAGACACGTGGGCGCGAGGGGTACGGAGCGGAGACGCGCGGGGTACGGAGCGGAGACGCGCGGGGTACGGAGCGGAGACGCGCGGGCGCGAGGGGTACGGAGCGGAGACGCGCGGGTGGTACGGAGCGGAGACGCATATGTATTTTGTCATGGGGAGCCCCATTTGAAAGTTCGCATCGGGGCCCATAACTTTTCAGTTAAACCACTGGGAGGGAGTCACCTGCCCCATCACATCGCCTGATCTCAGCGCACTCACCTTCCTCCTCCACCTCCGTCTGCTCCCCCCAGTCGTTGTCCCGGGGAAGGAGTCCTTCTCCGATCCCCTCTTCATCAGAGTCCTGGCCGAAGTCTATTCTCTGCGCCAGACGGGCCAGGTTCTGTGACATAGACAGCGGCTGCACGTACGTCTCCGAGCCATCCAGCCCCACCTCCTGCACCTGCTTCTCTGCGGAATACTCGATGCTGATCTGCACCGGCGCCCCCCCCACACATGATCCGCCCAGTGTATACAGATATGGTTGTGGCTAAATCCAAGTCGGCTCTTGGCCCTGGTCCTTCTGTGCACTGGGATTTCGCTTTCTCACACAGAGTCGGCTGTTTCCTAGTTGGCGGAGGGACCAGGTCCTTTAGCTGACTTGGATTTAGCGTGCTCTATATAAGAATGCTGAATCCCAGGAGACAGAAGGACACTTATTGTATATAGATAGGAATCCGGTCATGTCAGTGTTTGCAGTAATACTGAGCTGCAGACTAGATCTGACATCTGATTACACATTTATTTATGGGTGACATTTATACTTCCAGTGTGTACAATACTCTGCGCCAATCTCATCCGCATCCCATTTTATTTACTGGTGATCATTTTTCTAGATCACACACCACAGATTTTTTTTTCATGCATGCACCGAGGAGTTTTTAACCCTTGGGCGATTTTCTGTTTTTTTCATTTTTTCCTTCCCATAACTTTATTTTTCCATCCACATCGCCATTGGGTTTTTTTATTTTTAGTTTGGCGGGGACACCATGTTTTGATCACCTCTTATTTCATTTCACTGCAATGTTGCGGCGACCAAAAAATACGTAATTATGGCATTTCAATTTTTTCTCTCATTAAGGCCTGCTTCACACTTCAGTTGTTTGTCGTCAGTTGCAAACCGCCAAAGTGTGAAAAAACTGATCCGTTTCCGTTTTGCAACAAACGTATGCCACCAGATCCGTTTCTTGGACGGATCCGCTGCAGCCGCTAAGTGCATGAAATTTAAAGGAACCGATCGAGAGAGACAGAAAAAAACGTTACATTGTCCGTCTACTCCAGCCGGCGGATGCTAAAATTCAAACGGATCCGTCAAAAAAACGGATGTGACGGACGACCATCAGTCAAAATCCACCACTAATGCAAGTCTATGGGGAAAAAATGGCAGATCCGTTTTTTTATAAAACTAGATCTAGCAGGCTAAAAGACCAGGTCCTTCTGCCAACATGGATTTAGCCGGCTCTCTGTGAGAAAGCTAAATCCCAATCGGCTAAAGGTCCAGGTCATTCTGCCAACTTGGATTTAGCCTGCTCTCTGTGAGAAAGCTAAGTGCCAGCCTGTAATACTATTGTAGGAACTCGAGGATTCTGATAGCGTGGGGCAATGATCAGACAGAAGCGGGTTACTTTAGTGCAAATAGTGTATTTTTATAACAGCAGTGACACCCAAAAACAATATGCTGATAACCTGAAATGAGACAAGTCCTAAAGCTATATAGCAATTCAGTAAAGTTCCTAAGACAGAGTCCTCATAAAAATGTGATCCAAAGTTGAGTGTAACACTCAGGTGACGTGGCACAGTTCACAACGTAGTGATGCAGAGAGAGTCCAATCCCGGTATGTAGCAAGCACAGGGAAGTCCAGAACAAGTCTATAGGTAAATCCCAGACGAGCAAAAGCACAGGACAGTCCAAAAGCTGATTTACAAGTTGATCCCAGGAGCGGCGTGAACACAGGTGAGTCCAGGAACAGGTTCACATTAAAGCATACGGTTGGTGACAGTTCCGACTGCTCTCATTGGGGAGAGTGAAGGGTTAAGAACAACACATAGTTCAGGAACACAGTTCTTACCAGATAAAGTGAACCAAGGGTTAAGTTCCAAAGATGAGTACAGCTTTCCTACAGAGAACAGGGAATGTCCAGAGCCACAGCAGAAGCACAGTAAGAAACAAGCAGCACAGCTGAAGGAAGCAGAATACTCCAGCAAGGAAGGCAGCACCTGAGCCGGGTTTTATACAAATGAACAGGAAGTAGAGCACACAAGAACAGCAACCTCCATCTTGACAAAGGGCAAATTCATTCACAAGGTGATTTAGAAAACCCGGAATACTGACACAGTCGGCTAAAGGACCCAGATCCCTGTGATTGTTTTAGTACTAGACCTAGCAGGCTAAAGGACCAGGTCCTTCTGCTAACTTTGATTTAGCCTGCTCTCTGTGAGAAAGCTAAATCCCAGTTGGCTAAAGGACCAGGTCCCTGTGAGTCTTTTAAGACTAGACCTAGCAGGCTAAAGGACTAGGTCCCTGTGAGTGTTTAATACTAGATCTAGCAGGCTAAAGGACCAGGTCCTTCTGCCAACTTGGATTTAGCCGTCTCTTTGTGAGAAAGCTAAATCCCAGTTGGCTAAAGGAACAAGTCCATGTGAGTGTTTTAATACTAGATCAAGCAGGCTAAATTTTCACACTGATTTCAGGGTGTAGAATACATTGCACCCGTTACATCCATGACCAGGTCCTTCTGTCAACTTGGATTTAGCCTGCTCTTTGTGAGAAATCTAAATCCCAGTTGGCTAAAGGACCAGGTCTCCGTGAGTGTTTTAATACTAGATCTAGCAGGCTAAATAACCGTGGTAAAACAAACCTTGAGGCGGTCAAAGGCTTCCTGGGCTTGCAAAGACCATACAAACGTCTTCCCATTCTTAGTAAGGAGAGTGATGGGACGGACAATTTCCGAAAAATTCCAGATAAAACGTCTATAAAAATTAGCAAAACCAATAAATCGTTGTACCTCTTTGATGTTTCCTGGTACCGGCCAGTCTATGATCGCCTGGATCTTGCTGGATTCCATGTTCAATCCCTGGGGAGAAATAATATAGCCCAGAAATTGAATTTCGGGCAATGAAACTCACATTTTTCGAGTTTAATGTATAAATGATTATCTCTTGGCTTAAACATCTTGGCTTGACGAACTCTTTCCAACATTTCAGGAATTAGCGGCAACGGGTACCTGTTACGAATGGTTACCTTATTTAGCTCCCGGTAGTCAATGCAAGGTCTTAGAGTCCAATCTTTCTTCTTTACAAAGAATATGGGTGCTCCCACTGGTGAAGAGGATGGTCGGATAAACCACTTGGCTAGGTTCTCATCTATATACTCTCGTAATGTTTTTAGTTCTGGAGCTGCCTGCGGGTAAACATGGCCGAAAGGGATCGCTGCCCCTGGAAGCAATTCTATGGGGCAGTCATATGGTCTATGTGGTGGGAGTTGGTCTGCCTTCTTTTTGTCACAAACATCCGCGAATTCCTGGAAAACCAGAGGGAGAGTAGGTACCTGTATTGCCTCTTCCACGTCCCGGGTAACTGGAACCGTGACCGTTGGACAGATGGTAGGACTACCCTTCGAGGGGAAGGATATCTCCTTGGTTTCCCAATTGATGTTTGGATTTTGCGACCGTAGCCAGGGAATTCCTAAAATTATAGGAAAATGAGGAGAAGATATTAGCATAAATGAAAGGGTTTCCTGATTGTCTGGTTCCATCTCACACTCCAGGAGCACCGTTTCCCGGTCTACTGGTCCAGAAGTTAATGGGGAACCATCCACCGATTCCATGGTGACTGGCAAAGCTCTGTTTTGATCTCAGTGCAGACTCTTACCTGCACACCTGGGACTTATTATGGTGGCCTCTCATTGGTTCTGGGAAAGCTTCTTATAGCCTCAGGAAGCTCCCATCCCTGTCAGTTATACTTTCGCCCTTGGCATAGTGTGGTGACCCCTGAGTGTGTTTGTGCTGTGTTCTGGTTGCTTGATACTCTGTGTACGACTCGGTCTGTTCTCTGGATATTGCTTGTTGGATTCTGCTTGGTACCTTCTTTGTCTGTTTGGTTTTGACCCCTGCTTGGCCCTGACTCTCCGTTCTGTCTCATCCCTGGTACTTTACTGCTATCTCTGTGTATGACCTCGGTTTTGCCTGACTCTGAGTATTTCTGTTTAGTGTCCTGCCATCTCTGGAAGCAGGACGCTAAGCCCTGCCCCTTGCAGTCACATGACCGTAGGTCCTTCACTGCTTGCTAAACTTCAGCGTCCCCAGGTCCTGTTTGTACTTTCCAGCTGTACCTGACCCCAGGCCCCCCTACAGTGCGGGTGAGTCCCTGCTCAGCGGAGGCTGCACGCCGGTGCTGACATGACCCTGACATTATAACTGACCATTAAGTTTTTTGGGGGGTTTTTATGCAGAGTTATGGATCCCATACAGTCTCTGGCTGACCAGATGAAAAGTCTGAGTCAGATGTTTCAGGGTTTATCTCTGGAGCAGCAAGCTCTGGCTCGTTCTCAGCAGCAGGTTTCTGAGACAGTGCGAGAGGCTTTATCTTCTGGGTCTCCGGGGTCTGGGGCGAGGGATGTTGTTCTGGTGTCCCCGGAACCACCTGTTAAACTGCCTGACTTCTTTACTGAGAACAAAAAGGAGTTCAGGATCTTCATTTAGGGTTGCAAAACTTCTTTTTAGTTTGAGGCCACGCTCCTCTGGGGACGAAAGTCAGAAGGTTGGGGTCATTATGTCCTTATTAACAGGGTCCCCACAAGGTTGGGCTTTCTCCCTTCCTCCCACTGCCCCTGAGAGTGTCTGTGAATGCATTCTTTGAGGCCCTCGGGCACATTTATGATGAGCCTGACCGAGTGCAATTGGCATAGGACATGGTGATGAGCGTCTGTCAGGGGAAACACTTGGCTGAGTGGTTTTGTACTGAATTCCGCCGCTGGGCTGCAGAGATCTCTTGGGGCGACGCTGCGCTTCGAGGTCTCTTTCGCAGAGGCTTGTCCGAGCGGCTGCAGGATGCCTTGGCGTTACATCCCCCACCTAACTCTCTCGAGGACGCCATGACCCAGGCCGTCCGGATGGACCTCAGGCTGTGGGCAAGAGGGGTGATGCAGGTGGAGACTCCATTGTTCCCCAGTGGAAAAGAGACTGCCCCTGAGCTCATGGATGTAGGCGTCCTCTCCCTGAAGGATACGGAGAGGAAACGCCGGAAGGACAAGCAGTTATGCTTTTACTGCGGTAAAACGGGACATTGGAAAAGGGAGTGTCCTGATTGCCCGTCTTCGACCCAGTCGGCGGGAAATGACTAGGTCTGGGTAGTCAGCGGGGAGACTACTCAGACCCTCAGGTACCCTTTTCCTCGTTTTCTAAGGTTTTACTTCATGTGGAACTGTTTGTGGACGGTAGTTCTTTTCCCTCTACAGCCTTTGTGGACTGCGGATCATCGATTAATCTCATTGACTCCCAATTGGTCACACGCTGCAAGATAGGGACAGTTAGGCTCAAGGTTCCGATCAAGGTGGTGGCCATTGACTCCTCTCCCCTCACTAAGGAGGGAATTCTCTTTGTGTCTGACTTGTTTTCGCTCAGAGTGGGCGCTACTCATGGGGAAAACCTAAGTTGTTTGGTTCTGGACAATCTACCTGCAGGGTTGGTATTGGGCATGCCCTGGTTACAACGCCATAACCCAGTTATTAACTGGAAAACGGGGGAGATTGTTCAATGGGGGTTTAATGATTTTAAGTTGTGTGATAAATCTGCACTACTGGTTGAACCTGTTAAATCTGTGTCTGTATCATCTGTCGAGCTGGAAGGTATTCCGGAATGCCTGAAGGACTTCGAAGATGTATTCTCTGAAAGCGAGGCCGAGACATTACTGCCACATAGACCCTTTGACTGCGCTATCGAGCTGGTCCTGGGGGCTAAATTACCTAAAGCCCGTCTGTTTAATTTATCCGGTCCTGAGCGCTTGGCTATGAAGGACTACATTGCTGAAAGTCTGTGCAAGGGACACATACATCCTTCAGTCTCACCTGTGGCGGCAGGTTTCTTTTTTGTAAAGAAAAAAGATGGCGGGTTATGTCCCTGTCTCGATTTTCGGGAGCTTAATCAGATTACTGTACTGAATACGTACCCCCTTCCGTTGATTCCCGACTTGTGCAACCAACTATCAGGGGCAAAATGGTTCTCCAAACTGGATCTTCGGGGGCCATATAATTTGATAAGGGTCCGAGAGGGGGATGAATGGAAAACTGCGTTCCTCACGTCCGAGGGACTGTTAGAAAATTTAGTCATGCCGTTTGGTCTTACCAATGCCCCTGCCATATTTCAGAATTTCATCAACATGGAATTCTCAGATCTCACTGGTCGTTTTGTTGTTATCTACTTAGATGATATTTTGATATACTCCTCTGACAGGCAGTCTCATCTGGAACGAACTGTTCTCCAAAGACTGAGAGAAAATCATCTGTTTGCCAAATTGGAGAAATGTGTATTTTGTGTTCAAGAATTGTCTTTTTTGGGATTAATTGTATCCTCTGAGGGTTTTCGCATGGACCCCAAGAAGGTGCAGGCCATTGCGGATTGGGTGCAACCCAGAGATCTTAAGGGTCTTCAGCGCTTCTTGGGGTTCGCCAATTATTACCGCAAATTTATCCGGGGGTTTTCGCAGGTGGTCAAACCACTCACGGACCTAACATGCAAAGGTGCGGATGTGAGAAATTGGTCCTCGCTCGCAAAAGAGGCCTTTGCGACTCTGAAAAAATGTTTTATGTCTGCTCCTGTGTTGGTACAGCCAGATCCGTCCAAACCATTTGAGGTGGAGGTGGATGCCTCCGAGGTGGGGGCAGTGTTGTCCCAAGGGCCTGCCACTCTTACCAACCTCAGGCCATGTGCTTTCTTTTCCAGGAAGTTCTCTGCTGCTGAAAGAAATTATGATGTAGGCAATAGAGAGCTTCTTGCGGTCAAGTTGGCGTTTGAGGAGTGGAGGCACTTTTTGGAGGGGGCCAGTCACCCGGTTACTGTGATCACTGATCACAAAAATTTGTCATGCATTGAGTCTGCTAAAAAAACTAACGCCCAGACAGGCCCGTTGGTCGCTTTTTTTTTCTCGTTTCCAGTTTACTATTACATTCCGTCCATGGTCAAAGAATGTCAAGGCTGACGCCTTATCTCGCAGTTTTCATCCTGTGTCTGCCCCTGAGCCACCGTCCTCCATTCTGCACCCTGGGGTGGTGTTAGCAGGGATCTCGTCTGAATTGGAACGGGAAATTGAGGGGGCCCAGTCGCTGGCTCCTGCGGCCAAGCCAGGGGGCAAGTTGTTTGTCCCAGAGCAACTTCGCCTTAAACTCTTACAAGAGTTCCATGAATCCAAGCTGTGTGCTCACCCTGGCATATCAGCCACACGACTGGCGGTGGCTAGGATCTTCTGGTGGCCTACCCTTGGTTCTGATATAAAGAAATTCATTTCTGGTTGTGGGGTCTGCGCTCGTTCTAAATGCTCTCATAGCCGTCCGGCTGGAGAGCTGATGCCCTTGGCAGTTCCCGAAAGACCATGGACCCACCTGTCCATGGATTTTATTACCAATCTTCCCTCTTCCAGGGGTAATACGGTGGTATGGGTAGTGGTGGACAGATTTTCAAAGCAGGCTCATTTTGTACCCCTGTCCGCATTACCTTCTGCTGAGACCTTATCCAGGTTGTTTGTGCAGCATGTGGTCCGCTTGCATGGGGTACCCCTGAATGTGGTGTCTGATCGTGGTGTGCAGTTTGTGGCTAAGTTTTGGCGTGCTTTCTGCAAAAAATTAGGGATATCTCTGTCCTTTTCGTCTGCGTACCATCCCGAGAGTAATGGTCAGACGGAACGCACTAATCGGTCTCTGGAACAGATCTTCAGATGTCTGACTTCTGCTAGACAGAATCACTGGTGTGATATACTGCCATTGGCTGAATTTGCCTTCAATAGTCGGGTGAGTCAATCCACTGGTATGTCCCCTTTCTTGATCAACTATGGGTTCAGTCCTCATTTTGGTGAGTTTTCTCGTCTAGATTTGGGGTGTTTCCAGCAGAAGTCCAGCGGCGTATATCTAGGTCTCAAGGCAGGTATAAGTTTTTCGCGGACAGGAAATTATTACCTGGTCCCATGTTTCAGGTTGGAGAGAAAGTTTGGCTCTCCATGCGAAACATTAAGTTAAAGATTCCGTCAGCCAAGTTGGGCCCCAAATTCATTGGCCCGTACAAGATTGTAGAAAAAAAATCAACCCAGTAGCGTACAGGCTGTGCCTTCCACCCTCTTTCAAGATCCCTATCGTCTTCCATAGATCTCTACTGAAACCTTTTGAAGCAGTCCAGGGAGAATCCGAGTCCGCTGCTCCTCCGGTTTCGGTTGAGGGACATGTGGAATATGAGATTGATCACATCATAGATTCCAGGTTGGTACGGCGGTCAGTACAGTACCTAGTTCATTGGAAGGGGTATGGGGCCGGAGGACAGGTCCTGGGTGCTGGCCCGGTTGATGCATGCGGATTGCCTGGTTCAGGCTTTCCATGCTAGGTACCCGGGCAAGCCTGGTGGTCCAGAGGCCCCCCATTGAGAGGGAGGTACTGTCATGATACCAGTGCTGGTGGACCTGCACTTCTGGGGTTAATGTTTTGGACTTATTATGGTGGCCTCTCATTGGTTGTGGGAAAGCTTCTTATAGCGTCACGAAGCTCCCATCCCTGTCAGTTATACTTTCGCCCTTGGCATAGTGTGGTGATCCCTGAGTGTGTTTGTGCTGTGTTCTGGTTGCTTGATACTCTGTGTACGACTCGGTCTGTTCTCTGGATATTGCTAGTTGGATTCTGCTTGGTACCTTCTTTGTCTGTTTGGTTTTGACCCCTGCTTGGCCCCAACTCTGTGTTCTGTCTCATCCCTGGTACTTTACTGCTATCTCTGTGTATGACCTCCGTTTTGCCTGACTGAGTATTTCTGTTTAGTGTCCTGCCATCTCTGGAAGCAGGACGCTAAGCCCTGCCCCTTGCAGTCACATGACCGTAGGTCCTTCACTGCTTGCTAAACTTCAGCGTCCCCAGGTCCTGATTGTACTTTCCGGCTGTACCTGACCACGGGCCCCCTACAGTGCGGGCGAGTCCCTGCTCAGCGGAGGCTGCACGCCGGCGCTGACAGGACCCTGACATTTTTTACTTACAGTATTAATTGGGGTGTTTCATAGACACCTCTATTACTAACCCTGATTGCAGCCGTGATTTTTTACAAACAACAGATTACCCCAATTGCCACTGCACAAAAGCAATCAGGAAGAGCTGAGGCAAAGTGCAAGAATCAGCACACCTAATAGATGCTGGTGAGAGCTTACAATCTACAATGAGGTGGGGGAGACAGAGTACAGGGGTGTATTTACAATGGTGTATTTACAATGAAGGTCCAGCCATCTTGAAGGAGTGAGGGATGGATGGAGATAGTGAATGGGCTACACACACACACACTTACACATAGAATGACTGATTAGTGAACGTGATAGGCCGCTCTGAACAAATGTGTTTTGAGGGAGCACCTGAAACTATGCAAATTGTGGATAGTCCTGATTTCTTGGGGTAGAGCATTCCAGAGGCTTGGCGCTGCGCGGGAGAAGTCTTGGAGTCGGGAGTGAGAGGTACGGATTAGTGCAGAGGTTAGTCGAAAGTCGTCTGCAGAGCGCAGCAGTCGGTTAGGCCGATAGAAATGAGGGAGGAGATGTAGGGGGTGCCGCACTGTGGAGAGCTTTGTGGGTGAGAACAAGTACTTTGAATTGGATCCTATAATGAATGGGCAGCCAATGGAAGGACTGGTGAAGAGCGGACGCGTCCGAGTACCGATTAGTCAGATAGATGACCCTGGCTGCTGCATTAAGTATGGACTGGAGAGGGGATAGTCGAGTGACGGGGAGGCCAATTAATAGAGTGTTGCAGTAATCCAGGCGCGAGTGGATCAATGCTACAGTGAGGGTTTTTTTTTTCCATCGTGAGAAAAGGGCAGATTCTAGAGATATTATTTAGGTGTAAGCGACAAGAGCGGGCAAGAGATTGTATATGGGATGTGAAGGAGAGATTGGTGTCAAACATAACACCCAGACAGCGTGCCTGCTGCCGGGGTATTATTGTGGTACCACCCATGGAGAGGGAAATGTCAGATTTAGGGAGGTTAGGAGACGGCGGGAGCAGAAAAAGTACAGTTTTGGAGAGGTTGAGTTTCAGATAGAGAACGGACAAGATGTTGGAGACTGCGGACAGTCACTGGCGTTCTGTAGTACAGCGGGGGTAAGGTCAGGGGAAGACGTATATAGTCTCGTGTCATCAGCATAAAGATGGTACCGAAAGCCAAATCTGCTGATGGTCTGTCCAATTGGGGCTGTGTAGAGAGAGAAGAGGAGGGGGCCAAGGAGTGAGCCCTGAGGTACCCCGACTGCAAGAGGAAGAGAAGATGACGTGGAGCCAGAGAACAAAACACTGAAGGAGTGGTCAGAGAGATAGGAAGAGAACCAGGAGAGAGGAGTGTTCTTAATGCCTAGTGACTGGAGCCTAGAGAGTAGAAGGTGGTGGTCAACAGTATCGAAAGCTGCAGATACGTCAAGAAGAATGAGCGGAGAGTGGTCACCGTTAAGTTTTGCTGTCAGAAGGTCATTGGTCACTTTGATGAGTGCAGTTTCAGTCGAATGTAAGGGGCGGAAGCCGGACTGTGAAGGGTCTAGAAGGGAGTGAGTGAAGAGGAAACGGGTAAGGGGGGAGTAAACTAGGCGCTCCAAAAGTTTAGAGATGAAGGGGAGATTGGAGACTGGTCTGTAGTTGTTTGTGCAGGATGGGTCGAGATAGGGTTTCTTTAGTAATCGTGAAACGATGGCGTGTTTGAAGGAGGATGGGAAAATGCCCGAGGAGAGGTAGAGATTAAAGATTGTAGTTAGGTGGGTTGTGACGACTGGAGACTGGAGGAGATGTGAGGGAATGGGGTCGGTAGTGCATGTAGTCAGACGAGAAGAGAGGAGTCTGAAGACTTCTTCTTCTGTGATGGGATCAAATGTGGAAAGTGAGCCAGGGGAGATGCAGGAAGGGATGGGAGTCACAGCACTTGGTGGTTGGGAGTAGATTTCCTTACGGATATTATCTATTTTTTCTGTAAAGTGGGAGGCCAGGTCATCAGCACACATGTCTGTGATAGGGGCTTGTGCTTTTGGCCTGAGGAGGGAGTGAAAAGTGTCAAAAAGTTTTTTGGGGTTGTTGGCTAGTGAGGAGATCAGTGTGGTGAAGTCGAGGTGAAGGGCAGCGTTATAGGTTCTTAACATAAATTTGAAGTGGATGAAGTCTTCTGGTGTGCGGGTTTTTCTCCATAGGCGTTCAGCACTCCTAGAGCATCGCTGGAGAAGTTGAGTTTGCGATGTGAGCCAGGGCTGTTTTACTCTGTGCTTGGAGGTTCTGAGGGTGAGGAGAGCTTGTTATGAATGAGTCACCGTAGGAGGCAAAAGCAGAAATACAAGCTAAGTCCAGAAAACCAGAGAAGTTGGCAACTATCAGATTGCAGACCCCTGAACCTATCAACACAACTAGCAGTAGCCGTGGGGGGTTCCTACGATGCCCTAGACCCCTCGATCACAGCCGGAGAAATACATAGGCCTAAAGAAAGAAAGGGGAAATCTAAACTGCCCCAGAGCAGACCCCAAAGCAATAGGCAGCCCCCAACATATAATGACCGTGAAGCAAGATGAAAATACTAACACAGACAGAAAGATAGACTGAGCAAAGACTGGGCCCCAAAACTACCTAGACAGGAAAGGACAGGAAGGCTGCTGTCTGCAATCTGCCAAAACCCTATCAAAGACATAAGCCAACCAACTGATATGAAAAAGGCCCTGAATCAGCTAGGCTTCAAAAACTGAATCAGCACTCAGGTATTTTCAGAAGACAGAGCTAAATGAATTCAGCACACCCCAGCAGGGAATGGCAGAAATCCAGAAAAAACAAAGCAAAAACAAAGTCAAAGCACAAAAGCAAAAGGCCGAGCAGCAAACTTAGCATGGAGGAGCAGGAATTCAGACTGGTCTCCAAGGATCCCACAGAGAAATCACCCGCAGGGCAGACGGGCGTCGGCAGCATTATATCCAGTCCGTAACTCCACTCAGCCAGTCACAATCATCAGCCTCGGTGTTTGACAATCAGGCTCACTACCTTTCTTTACCAGAAGAGGGAGTTCCTCGGGCCTCAGTAATGAAGGGGAAAATGAACTCGCAACAGTACCTCCCCCTTGAGGAGGGGTCACCGAACCCTCAACTCTGCCACCAGGGCGATCAGGGTGAGCCCGATGAAAGGCACGCACCAATCGTTTGGCATGAATATCAGAGGCGGAGACCCAGGAATTATCCTCCTGACCATAACCCTTCCACTTAACCAAATACTGGAGTCTCCGTCTAGCCAGACGGGAATCCAGTACTTTCTCTACCTCATACTCCATGTTACCTTCAACCAATACAGGGTCTGGAGGTGCCACCCCCGGAACAACAGGTTCAACAAACCTCTTCAACAAAGATTTATGGAACACATTATGGATTTTAAATGTGACAGGAAGAGCCAAACGAAAAGAGACCGGATTAATAATCTCCACAATCTTGTAAGGTCCAATAAATCTAGGCTTAAACTTAGGAGAAGCCACCTTCATAGCAATATTTTTTGATGATAACCACACCATATCACCAACCTTAAACTGGGGACCAATGGTCCTATGTCGGTTGGAAAACCGCTGGGCCTTCTCCTGGGAGAGAGATAACTTATCCACCACTTGGTCCCAGATCTGGTGCATTCTCTCCACCACAGTGTCAACACCTGGGCAGGCAGAGGGCTCCACCTGCCCTGAAGAAAATCGAGGATGAAACCCAAAGTTACAAAAAAAAAGGTGACATCAAAGTGGCAGAACTAGCTCTATTATTCAAAGCAAATTTGGCCAAGGGCAAAAATGAAACCCAATCATCCTGATCAGCAGAAATAAAACATCTCAAATATGACTCCAAGGTCTGGTTTGTTCTCTCTGTCTGCCCATTGGTCTGAGGGTGAAAAGCAGAGGAGAAGGACAACTGAATTCCCAGCCTGGAACAGAAAGTTCTCCAAAATCTAGACACAAACTGCACTCCTCTGTCTGATACAATGTTCTCAGGAATCCCGTGCAAACGAACCACCTGTTGTAAAAACAGGGGCACCAACTCAGAGGAAGACGGCAACTTAGGGAGTGGTACAAGATGAACCATCTTAGAGAACCTATCACAAATCACCCAAATAACAGTCATCCTCTGAGAGACAGGCATATCAGAGATGAAATACATTGAAATATGGGTCCATGGCCTCTTGGGGACAGGCAAAGGCATCAACAACCCACTAGAGCGAGAACACGATTTAGACCGGGAGCACGTCCCACAGGACTGCACAAAATTCCTGACATCACGAGATAAGGAGGGCCACCAAAAAAACCGACTCACCAGATCTCTAGTACCAAAAATACCTGGATGACCAGCCAAAGCAGAGCAATGAACTTCAGACATCACTCTCTTCTTCCACTGGTCAGGAACATACAACTTTCCACTGGGACAACGCTCAGGTTTGTCCTCCTGGAACTCTTCCAGAGCACGTCTCAAATCGGGCGAGATGGCAGAAAGAACTACCCCTTCGCCTAAGATGGTAGCAGGCTTGGTCACCACAGGAGAATCAGCAAGGAAGCTCCTAGAGAGGGCGTCTGCCTTGACATTCTTTGTTCCAGGAAGAAAAGAAACCACAAAATCAAAACGTGTAAAAAACAAGGCCCACCTAGCCTGTCTAGGGTTCAAGCGCTTAGCCGACTCTAGGTAAATCAAATTCTTGTGGTCAGTGAGGACCACGACTTGATGCTTAGCTCCCTCCAACCAATGTCTCCACTCCTCAAATGCCCATTTCATGACCAACAGTTCCCTATTCCCCACATCATAGTTACGTTCAGATGGAGAGAACTTTCGGGAAAAGAAAGCACAGGGATTCATTTTAGATGTTACCGGATCCTTTTGGGACAAAACAGCTCCTGCACCAATCTCAGAAGCATCCACCTCTACCTGGAATGGAAGTGAGACATCAGGTTGCCGCAAAACCGGGGCGGAGGTGAATCTTCGCTTCAACTCCTGAAAGGAAGAAACAGCCTCCGGAGACCAATTTAACACATCAGCACCCTTTTTAGTCAAATCAGTCAATGGCTTGGCAATACTAGAAAATTTTGCTATAAATTTCCGATAAAAATTAGCAAAACCCAAAAACTTCTGGAGGGCCTTCAAAGAAGTGGGCTGAACCCAATCGTGAATGGCCTGTACCTTGGCCGGGTCCATTTCAATAGTTGACGGGGACAAAATAAATCCCAAAAGAGAAATCCTCTGTACTCCAAAAAGGCATTTAGATCCCTTGACATACAGGGAATTCTCCCTCAAGATCCGGAACACAGTCCGAATATGTTCCACATGAGAATCCCAGTCCTTGGAGAAGATCAAAATATCATCCAGATAGATAATCAAAAATTTATCGACAAAATCTCGGAAAATATCGTTCATGAAGCACTGGAAGACAGAAGGGGCATTAGTGAGCCCAAAAGGCATCACCAGGTATTCAAAATGTCCCTCCGGAGTATTAAACGCCGTCTTCCATTCATCCCCATGCTTAATGCGAATAAGATTATACGCCCCCCTGAGGTCAAGCTTGGTAAACCAGCAAGCACCTTTAACTCTGGAGAATAGATCAGAAATCAGGGGTAACGGATACTGATATTTAACAGTAATTTTGTTGAGGGCACGATAATCAATGATCCATCCTTTTTGGCTACAAAAAAAAAACCCGGCACCCAAGGGTGACGAGGATGGTCTAATATGACCCTTCTCCAACGCCTCCTTAATATAGGATCGCATAGCCTCGTGCTCGGGTACAGATAAATTGAAGAGCCGACCCTTGGGAAATTTACACCCCGGGCTCAGTTCAATTGCACAGTCATAACTCCTATGAGGAGGCAGAGACTCAGACTCATTCTCACTAAATACATCATAAAAGTCCGCCAAATAATCAGGAACATCATGCGACTGAGGAGAGGTGGAAAACACCGGAGCCTCACTAAAGGCACACCGACAACCCCAACTCACCACAGACACAGATTTCCAATCCAAAACTGGATTATGACTCTGTAACCAGGGAAACCCCAGAACAACAGTATCATGCAGATTATGCAACACCAGAAATCTGCAATTTTCTTGATGGTCTGGGGCGACCCGCATTACCACCTGGGTCCAAAACTGGGGTTTATTTTTAGCCAAAGGAGTAGCATCAATTCCCCTCAAAGGGATAGGCGTCTGCAGAGGTGTCATCGGAAATCCACAACGTTTAGCAAAATCCAAGTCCATTAGGTTTAGGGCTGCTCCCGAATCCACAAACGCCTTGGCGGAAAATGTGGACAGGGAGCAGATCAGAGTAATAGCCAGAAGAAACTTAGGTTGAACACCCCCAACAGAAAACGTGTGTGCAAAGCGTTTCTCTCGTTTGGGACAGACAGAAATAATATGCGAGGCATCTCCACAGAAAAAACACAACTTATTACGCCTTCTGAACTCCTGACGCTGCTCTCTGGAAAAAACTATCACATTGCATAGGTTCAGACATTTGTTCAACAGGTGGCAACACCTCTCGTGCTGCTTTGCGTTCGCGCAAACGCCGATCAACCTGAATGGCTAATGACATAGAATCGTCAAGACCAGAGGGAACAGGAAATCCCACCATAGTATCTTTTACGGCTTCTGACAACCCCTTCTGAAAGAGAGCAGCCAAGGCATTATCATTCCAGGTAGTAAGTACTGCCCACTTTCGGAATTTTTGACAGTACAATTCTGCAGAATCACGACCCTGGCTCAATGCCAGCAGGGTCTTTTCAGCCTGATCAATAGCATTAGGTTCGTCATACAACAACCCCAAAGCTTGAAAGAATGCGATCACATTAGTCAGAATAGGATCATCTGGTTTCAAAGAAAACGCCCAATCCTGGGGATCGCCACGCAGCAAAGAGATGACAATTTTAACCTGCTGCGCGGAGCTCCCTAACGAGTTAGGCTTCAAGGCAAAAAATAATTTACAATTATTTTTGAAATTCAAAAATTTAGACCGATCCCCAAAAAATACATCAGGTGTAGGAATCTTTGGTTCAGCAGCATGTGAATGAGCAAAGTAGGCGGAAATTCCCCGCACTTCCGCAGCGAGCTGCTCCACACGATCAGACAATTGCTTTATCTCCATTGAGAGAAAAAAAAAAATTCCCCCTACGGCCTCACAGATATAGAGGAAAAAATATACACACTTTTTTTTTTTTTTACAATTCTTTCCTGCTATTGAGTACCCTAGAATCTGCGGTATGGCGGGTGATTCTGTTATGAATGAGTCACCGTAGGAGGCAAAAGCAGAAATAAAAGCTAAGTCCAGAAAACCAGAGAAGTTGGCAACTATCAGATTGCAGACCCCTGAACCTATCAACACAACTAGCAGTAGCCATGGGGGGTTCCTACGATGCCCTAGACCCCTCGATCACAGCCGGAGAAATACATAGGCCTAAAGAAAGAAAGGGGAAATCTAAACTGCCCCAGAGCAGACCCCAAAGCAATAGGCAGCCCCCAACATATGACGGTGAAGCAAGATGAAAATACTAACACAGACAGAAAGATAGACTGAGCAAAGACTGGGCCCCAAAACTACCTAGATAGGAAAGGACAGGAAGGCTGCTGACTGCAATCTGCCAAAACCCTATCAAAGACATAAGCCAACCAGCTGATATGAAAAAGGCCCTGAAGCAGCTAGGCTTCAAAAACTGAATCAGCACTCAGGTATTTTCAGAAGACAGAGCTAAATGAATTCAGCACACCCCAGCAGGGAATGGCAGAAATCCAGAAAAACAAAGCAAAAACAAAGTCAAAGCACAAAAGCAAAAGGCCGAGCAGCAAACTTAGCTTTGGAGGAGCAGGAATTCAGACTGGTCTCCAAGGATCCCACAGAGAAATCACCCGCAGGGCAGAAGGGCGTCGGCAGCATTATATCCAGTCCGTAACTCCACTCAGCCAGTCACAATCATCAGCCTCAGGTGTTTGACAATCAGGCTCACTACCTTTCTTTACCAGAAGAGGGAGTTCCTCGGGCCTCAGTAATGAAGGGGAAAATGAACTCACAACAGGAGCTACTTGGTCAAGGGTGCTTCTAACAGTGTCGTTGTAGTGATGAACAGCCAGATTAGGAGAGGAAAAAGAGGAGATTGGGGACAGTGATGAGTGTAGGGAATCTGAAAAAGTGTCCGAGGGTTAATGGCTTGTAGATTTCTGAATGTGTGGTAGGTAGGAGTGGGCTGGGGTGGGTGAGGATTTGTGAGCGTGAAGGAGAGAATGTTGTGGTCAGAGAGTGGAAGCGGTGAGTTATTTAGGTGGGAGATTGAACAGAGCCGGACGAAGACCAGATCAAGGGTGTTACCGTCCTTGTGTGTCTCAGAGGTTGAAAGCTGTGAAAGGCCTAGAGAGGTGGCTAGTGATAGAAGCTGGGATGCAGATGTGGAAATAGGGTTATTAATGGGGATGTTGAAGTCTCCCAGGATAAGGGTTGGAAGTTCTGAGGACATCATGAAGTGCGGCAGCCAGGCTGAAAAGTGGTCAAGGAAGTGGGTGGGTGAGTGAGCCTGGGGGCCGGTATATGACCGCTACTCTGAAGGAGAGGGGACGGAACAACCTGATGGTGTGGACCTCAAAAGAAGGGAATGAGAGTGATGGAACTGGGGGAATGACCTGGAAAGTGCATTGTGGGGACAGGAGTATGCCGACTCCACCACCATGTCTGTTTGTGGGTCTCGGGGAATGAGAGAATTGTAAGCCACCATAGGAAATGGCAGCAGGAGAGACAGTGTCAGAATCCTGAGTCCAGGATTCAGTGAGGCCAACAGATTGAGAGTTGTTCAGAAAGCAGTTGTGTAGGAAAAATGATAATTACTTAGCGGTAATTTGATTTTCCAGAGCCATGACAGCACCGCACATGAGAAGGTACCCGCCCCCAGGAAACAGGAAACCTGTAGCAGAGACATAAGAAGGGGGGCGGCACCTCTCCCCTCAGTTTGTTTCAGAGTATGCAAGGTAACCTCCTTATTAGTTTACATACATTTTATATGACAGCGCTACTAATATTCCCCTTTCCCTTTAAATACATGTCTATATATACACATATATTTACACATCCAGATATAATTTTTAAAAACCTCTGGTGCACCACACAACCATCACCAAGATTGTTACCGCCCTATGCGGTGCTGTCATGGCTCTGGAAAATCAAATTACCGGTAAGTAATTATCATTTTTTCCCTTCCCCATGACAGCACCGCACATGAGAGGAAAGATAGAATAGACTCCTAGGGTGGGACAACAGCAGACAACACTTTTCTCCCAAAGGCCAGATTTGAGGGCCCTAGGTCTAGTCTATAGTGTCGGAAGAAAGTGGATGGTGATGACCATACTGCTGCCTTACAGATCTGCTCAACTGAAGCATTTGCCCTTTCAGCCCAGGACGTGGCTATGGCTCTTGTAGAGTGAGCCGTTACACCCAGTGGGGGAGTCTGGTTTGAAGAAGAGTAAGCTAGTGCAATACCCATACGAAGCCATCATGCAATCGTTGACTTTGAAGCTTTTTTACCCCTGTTTATCCCCTGAAAGGAGACAAAAAGGGCTGAAGACAGTCGCCATGGTTTTGAGGCTTCTATATATTGAAGCAGGCAACGTCTGACATCTAAACAATGGAAGGTTTCCTCTCCCTGGGATTTGGGTTTCGAACAAAACGAGGGCAAAATTATCTCCTGCTCCCTGTGGAATTTGGAATTTACCTTTGGTAGGAAGGCTGGATCAGTTTTTATGATCACTATCATCCAAAAAGGTGGTATATGGTGGATTTACAGATATCGCCTGCAGCTCGCAAACACGACGAGCTGAGGTTAGGGCCACCAGGAGTACTGTGTTAAGTGTCAGCGCCTTTATTGGGATGGAAGCAATCGGTTCGAATGGAGATGCTGTTAGTGCCCTTAATACTAAATTTAGATCCCAGGGAGCTACCTTAGGTGTTAATTTTGTGGGCCTGGATGTGAAGGAGGCCCGAATGAATCTATAGATCCATGGGTGATCTGCCAGTTTTTGATCAAACAATGCACCCAGGGCCGATACCTGCACTTTTAAGGTGCTTGTGGATAGTCCTTTTTCCAGCCCTTTCTGGAGGAACTCCAGGATCTCCTTTATTGGTATTTTCTGGGCTGTTCTAGTCAATTGTCGGCCCGTGAACTGTAAGAATTTTTCCCAAATTTTTTGGTATTTTCGTGAAGTTACCTCCTTCCTGCTAGCGAGCAGGGTGGTTACTAACGGGACTGAGAACCCTTTTGCTAGAAGGAGTCCCCTCTCAAGTTCCACGCAGTGAGGTGCAGCCCGTGAACCCTGGGTTGTTCCACTTGGCCCTGGTATAGCGGATTCGGGGTATCTAGGAGGATCCATAGGTCCGAGATAGACATGCGTCTGAGCCATGTGAACCATGCCCTTTTTGGCCAGAAGGGCGCAATCAGGATTATTCAAGCTTTTTCCTGCCGGATCTTTTTTAAGACTACTGGAATCAATGCCAACGGGGGGGAACGCATATGCCAGGTGAAATTTCCACCGGTGTAGTAGCGAATCCACCCCCTCTGGCCGCTCTCTTGGATTTAGGGAGTAGAACCTGTCCACTTTCCGATTTTCCCTGGTGGCAAACAAGTCTACTTCTGGTGTGCCCCAGGCAGCGCAGATTTCCCCAAATATTTTTTGACTTACGGACCATTCTCCCTGGTGTAGTACATGACGGCTTAAATAATCGGCCAGATAATTGTCTGCCCCCTTTAAATGTGTACCCGATAAGGATAGAATATTGTTTTCTGCCCAAGCGAGTAATTCCCTGGCCTCTGCCATAAGGGTTGCCGACCTTGTACCCCCTTGTCTGTTTATGTATGCTATGACCGTGCTGTTGTCGGATAATATGGTGACATGTTTCACTTGTACTTTTTGCTTTATTCTTGTGACTGTACTGGAGTTAATTTGGATTTTTTCAGATTGATCATCCAGCCTAACCTGGTTAATATCTCCAGGACCCTTGTAACTGCATCTTCGCAGTTTTCCCTGCTGTTTGCTATAACCAGGAAATCATCTAGATAAGGTACTAACAGGATATTTTCCCTTCTTATAAAGGACGCTACTTCCCCGATGATTTTCGTAAATATACGCGGGGCTACTGATACCCCGAAGGGTAGGCACCGGTACTGTAGATAAGTGGGGATTTGAGCAATCTCTACTACCAGTCTCAGATATTGTTGGTGTTCTTCCCATATTGGGACATGGTAATAGGCATCGGTAAGATCTATTACTGCCATGTAGCAACCTGGGTCGAGTAGCTTTACTGCTGACCCCAAGGTCTCCATTTTGAATTTTTCTGTTCTGATATATTGGTTCAGGGCTTTGAGATTGAATATTGTTCTTAGTGACCCATCTGGTTTTGGCGTGAGGAACAGAGTACTGTAAAACCCTTTCCCTTTCTGATGACATGGTACTTTTATAAGTACCTCTTTTTGAATGAGGAGCTGGATCTCCTTTTCTAATGTAGCCTGATTCTTCTTGGCTACCCGGGTCACTTTTAGTCTTTGAGGAGGAAGGGTTAGAAAACTGAGTCGTAGGCCCTCGGCCAACAGGTTGGTTACCCACTTTGAGGTGGGCAATGCTACCCACTGATGGACAAAGAATCGAAGCCTTCCCCCAACCGCCCTGGCGTCATTGCTTGGTATCGGGTCTCGGGGTGGTTCTACTAAAGATGAAACCTCTCTTCTTCCCCTCCAGGGCCTACCCCGCGTGGTTCTATCGTCTGGCCGTCCTCGGCTCCCTCTATTCCCTGTTCCACGAAAGGACGAGTGAGCCTCAGTCCACCGACGCCCAGGGAAGGGGGTTGGAAACCGTTTTTTCTTATCTGATGCTTTTTCCAAAATTTCGTCCAGTGCTTTTCCAAATAAGTATTGGCCCTCACAGGGGACGGCACAGAGTTTAACCTTTGACTGGAAATCTGCCGACCAGTTTTTTAACCAAAGTGCTCTGCGGCCTGAATTAGAAAGGGCGCATGCACGGGCGGCACCTCGGACGGAATCTACTGCGGCGTCAGCCAGGAATCCTGCTGCTTTCTGTAGGAAAGGTATTGCCTCCAGCAGTGTCTCCCTGGGGCATTTATTCTTAATTTGGTCACCTAATTCGTCTAACCACCTGACCATAGCACGTGCCGTAAAAGTGGCAGCCACCCCTGGTTTAAACGACCAAGCTGATGCTTCCCAAGCAGCTTTTAGAAAAGCGTCTGCTTTCTTGTCAAGGGGGTCTTTTAGGGCGCCCATATCTTCAAATGGCAATGCTATCCCTTTGGATGTACTAGCAATGGCGGCATCTAGTCTGGGCGCCTTTTCCCATTTATCGCATACCTCCTCATCAAACGGGTATTTTCGTTTGAGCGCCTGCGGTATGGACATTTTTTTGTTGGGTTTTTTCCACTCTCTCTTGATTAAATTTAGCAGGTTATCATGGAAGGGAAAAACCCTTCGCTTTTCCCCCTCAAGATTGCTAAACATAGCATCTTGAATTGATTTAGGCTCTTTTGGTGTCTCAAGTCCCATTGTGGACCTTACAAGTTTTAGCAATTTCCCAATGCCCTCTGATAGAAAATATGGACGCCCCTTTTCCTCGTCCGAGGAGTCTAGGTCTGAATCCGAGGCCCCTATCTCCCCTTGCTCTTCCTCAGACTCAATATCAGTAGTTATCTCTGTGGGAGGCAGTGGGGGCGGGGTGAGGCAGGCGTTATATCGGTGCTATGTGTGGCCTGCTCTTTTATTTCCTCTTTCCCCGTTGACTTTACTTGATCCCGGATCATAGCTTTAATGCTTTGGAGCAGGGATGGTGACTCTTCGGCCACTGTCTTTTTAATGCACGAGCGACAGAGTCGCTTGTCATACGTTTTATCTAGGGCCTTTTTACATAACGCACATTCTTTGTTCTTTTGTTTGGATGTGGCCTTTCCCTACAGAAAACATACACAGGGCCTTTGTTAATATATTGTGCTGCCTTACAAAGGCACTCACCCGGCCCTCTGGGTACCCCGGCAGCTGGTGGCTTTTCCTCCTGGACTTGCTCTCCAACTTCAGGATCCATTCCGTTCTGCTGCTGGCTATACGTGGAGCCTGTGTGCAGCCTCTCTGGGACCAGTGACATCTGCCGCGACTCCCTTCATATGGAGGAGCGGTGCGCGCCTCTGGGACTGCTCCCGCCCGGAAGTGCCCAGTACACCGCTCCCCCGGCGTGCGACGTCACTTCCGGTGCGACCCCGGAAGCCGTCGCCACTCAATCGGCGCCAGCGTCATGGTGGCCACGCCTCCCCCGGCCCTGCCTCCCACTGGAGCGGCCGCCGGGGAGTCACAGGAGGAGGACGCCATTTGCAGCGCCCACAAGCTGAGCTGACAGGCGCGCGCGACCACGCCCCCTGACGCTCTCTCCCCCCGGACCTCGGCCTCCCGACCGGATCATCAGAGAAGGATACCTCCAAGGTACCGCTCTGCCCCAGGCACCCGCCTACAAGAAACAGGAAACCAAACTGAGGGGAGAGGTGCCGCCCCCCTTCTTATGTCTCTGCTACAGGTTTCCTGTTTCCTGGGGGCGGGTACCTTCTCTCATCTGCGGTGCTGTCATGGGGAAGGGAAAAGGAAGCTTGTTACAAACAGACCATGGATTCCAGAGGGCACAATTAAAAGATGGAGATGAGGGAGTGCAAGTAATATTAATTAATTATTATGGTTTCGATACGAGGTAGGGTAGGGGTTGGGGGATGGTGGACCAGGGTTGGGGGGAGATGTCCCCTGAAATCAGTTGGAGTAGGAAGATAAAGAGCAAATAGTTGTTGGAATTGTAAGTAGTTTATTTCTGCGATGTGTTTGGGCAAGATGGGATGAGGTTTCTCAGGAAGTTGAGGAGTGCATACACATCAAACTCATACACATCAGCCCCTCTATACTTCCCTCTCCCATGTACAGATCTGTACATGGGAGAGGGAAGTATAGAGGGGCTGGTGTGTATGAGTCGTGATGGAGGGGGGATGGGGTGGTGAATGTGGATGGCAAGGGAACACAGGAGGATAGAAATAAAGCACATAGTTAAAGGGGAAAGCAAAGTGTGAGTTACCTGATTCCTGCCCTGATTAACTGCCAAGGATAACTGCTGTTTTCTTGATGCTTTGCTTATGGGATGCTTGCGTGCTGCACCCCACACTGCATGCTTCCCCTTAGGAACTACTACATATATAGGCCACACTGCAGGGTCAGGAGAGAGGGATTGTGGGAGCTGGTTGGGTATAATTTGGCAGCTGGGGCCAGCACACTAGGGGGTGGTTAGATGATCAAAGGCACTAGACCAGGCTGTGTCATATGCTATAGCACCTTCCACCTGATAAGCTCTAGAGAGGCCCCAGTCATGGATCTAAAGCAGTAAGTATTACATACATACACCAAACAGATCAAGGAAGCATAATGCCATAAAATACAAATTGCTTTATTGAAATACATACAGCAGACATGAACATACTAAAAAGAGATAGATATATCGATGGATATCACAAATACAAGTGTGCTAATCGTGTAAAAGTATACACAAAAAATGATACACCAAAAATGAAATATATTATATTATTATAGGCAGCATATTTATAAATACTTAGTATTTTGGCCATACTATATGTTACGCTTCTTGACTATGCATGTTTGTTTAGCGTTACTGGTATGATAATGGGTCAAAATATATACCTCTTTAAGACTTGGTTTCTTGTCTAAGCTATTATAGCAGTGTCGTGCATTGAATTTGACCATATCCTACATTATCTGCTGAGGGCTTTCCTCCTCATGTAGGGCATACATTTTGGTAATGTCTATCACATTGTCATGTAATATTGGATGCTTTCAGTATTTTTGCCTGTTAGTATCACTATTGCAGTAGACCACAGTCTATCTGCTTATGAATGTACATGTTTTGCATACCCCTTATGCCTTATACTGATGCACTTTGTTGTGATTTTTTGATATTTCATTTTGGTGTATCATTTTTTGTGTATACTTTTACACGATTAGCACACTTGTATTTGTGATATCCATCGATATATCTATCTCTTTTTAGTATGTTCATGTCTGCTGTGTGTATTTCAATAAAGCAATTTGTATTTTATGGCATTATGGTTCCTTGATCTGTTTGGTGTATACATTAGTTGGGAAGTGCCATGTTTTTTCAGGCCCTAGTTGTGGAAATAAGTATTACATACAGTGCAACAAATGAATTATAGCAAAGCTTTAGCAAGCACATTAAAATATGCAGCAAAATGGTAAAGCAGCAGAAGACAGACAGCAAGCAGAAGTATGGAGTTGTACCATTTGGATATATTGCATCAGAAAATAGAGGCAGCAGAGGTGGGAAGTTGTACCATTCAGGCTGCTTGCTAGCAGTGAATGGAGTAAATACATGCAGGGTGGATCAGTTGATGAACATTTGGATATATTGCTAACATTTCCCATATGTTTACTTTACATCAGCACAATTTTGGAACCAAAATTTTTTTTTCTTAAGAAGTTATAAGGGTTAAAAGTTGACCAGCGATTTCTCATTTTTACAATACCATTTTATTTTTAAGGACCACATCACATTTGAAGTCACTTTGAGGGGTCTATATGATAGAAAATACCCAAAAGTGACACCATTCTAGAAACTGCACCCCTCAAGGTACTCAAAACCACATTCAAGAAGTTTATTAACCCTTCAGGTGCTTCACAGGAATTTTTTGAATGTTTACAAAAAAAAAAAAAAAAAAAAATGAACAAATATTTTTCCCAAAAAAATTTAATTCAGGTCCAATTTTTTTTACCAAGGGTAACAGGAGAAATTGGACTGCAAAAGGTATTTTGCAATTTGTCCTGAGTACGCTGATATCTGATATGTGTGGGGGGGACCACTGTTTGGGCACATGGCAGAGCTCGGAAGGGAATGAGCGCCGTTTGACTTTTTCAACGCAAAATTGGCTGGAATTGAGATCGGGCGCCATGTCACATTTGGAGAGCCCCTGATGTGCCTAAACAGTGGAAACCCCCCCATAAGTGACACTATTTTGGAAACTAGACCCCCTAAGGAACTTATCTAGATGTGTGGTGAGCACTTTGAACGCCCAGGGCTTCACAGAAGTTTATAACGCCCAGTCGTGAAAATAAAAAGAAAAAATCATTTTTTCCACAAACATGACCTTTTAGCTCCCAATTTTTTTATTTTCCCAAGGGTAACAGGATAAATTGGACCCCAAGAGATGTTCTCCAATTTGTCCTCAGTACGCCGATACCCCATATGTGGGAGAAAACTACTGTATGGGCACACGTTGGGGCTCAGAACGGAAGTAGTGACATTTTGGAATGCAGACTTTGATGGAATGATCTGCGGGTGACATGTCGCATTTGGAGAGTCCCTGATGTGCCTAAACTGTGAAAACCCCACACAAATGACCCCATTTTGGAAAACAGTTGTTGTCCAATTTGTCCTGAGTACGCTGGTACCCCATATGTGGGGGGGGGGGGGGACCACTGTTTGGGCGCATGGCAGAGCTTGGAAGGGAAGGAGCACTGTTTGACTTTTTCAGCACAGAATTGGCTGGAATTGAGATCAGACGCCATGTTGCATTTGGAGAGCCCCTGATGTGCCCAAACAGTGGAAACCCCCAATTCTAACACCAACCCTAACCCCAACACACCCCTAACCCTAATCTCAGCCATAGCCCTAACCCTAATGGGAAAATGGAAATAAATACATTTTTTTAGTTTTATTATTTTTCCCTAACTAAGGGGGTGATAACGGGGGGTTTGATTTACTATTTATGGCGGTTTTTATGTTTGGCAGCTGTCATACGCTAAAAGACGCTTTTTAATGTAAAAATAGTTTTTGCAGCACCACATTTTGAGAGCTATAATTTTTACATATTTTAGCCCACAGAGTCATGTGAGGTCTTATTTTTGCGGGATGAGTTGACGTTTTTATTGGTACCATTTTCGGGCATGTGACATTTTTTGATCGCTTTTTATTCCGATTTTTGGGACGCAGAATGAACAAAAAGCAGCGTTTCATGAATTTCTTTTGGGGGGTGCGTTTACACCGTTCCATGTGCGGAAAAATTGATAAAGCACCTTTATTCTTCGGGGCAGTACGGTTACAGCGATACCTCATTTATGTCGTTTTTTTATGTTTTGGCGCTTCTATGCAATAAAAACAATTTTATATAAAAAATAATTATTTTTGCATCGCTTTATTCTGCGAGCTATAACTTTTAAGTTTTTTCGTTGATGATGCTGTGTGGCGGCTCGTTTTTTTGCCGGACAAGATGATGTTTTCAGCGGTTCCATGTTTATTCATATCTATTTTTTTTATCGCGCATTATTGCACTTTTTGTTCGGTGGTATGATGATAAAACATTGTTTTTTTGCTTTGTTTTTTTATTTTTTTTAATGGGTTCACTAAAGGGGTTAACTAGAGGAACAGTTTTATAGGGCGGGTCGTTACGGACGTGCTCATACTAAATATGTGTACTTTTATTTTTTTTTTCCAAAAAATGAAATTATCAGGCAATTTTTTTTTTTTAATTTAGCGATTTTTTAAATATATTTTGCACTTTTTTTTTTTAACTTTATTACATTGTCCCGGGGGGGACATCACTGTCATGTGTCAGATCGCTGATCTGACAGGTTGCACAGCACTCTGACAGATCAGCGATCTGACAGGCGCTGCTGCAGGCTTCCTCCGTGACTGCACTCTGCAGGCACTGAGGAAGCCACCTCCCTGAAGGCCCCCACGGCCATATCGGATCCGGGGGCCTGCAGGGAGGAGGACCCTCGGAGCGACGCAGCACATCGCGTCGCTCCGGGGGTCTCAGGGAAGCACGGAGGGAGCCCTCTCCCTACACACTTCTCTCCTATGCCCCATGTTTGATCGCAGTGTGCCAGGGGTTAATGTGCCGGGGGAGGTCCGTGACCGCCCCGACACATAGTGCCGGGTGTCAGCTGTGATAATCAGCTGACACCCGGCCGCGATCCGCGGCGCTCCCCCCGTGAGTGCCGCTGATCGCGTTAGATGTACTACTCCGTCCTTGGGACTTAGGTCCCAGGTCACATGGACGGGATAGTACGTCTAATGTAGGAAAGGGGTTAAGGCACATTAGAGATTAATGACAAAAAAAAATAACACACATTTTGTACCAAAGTCCCCTGTTCTTTAGCTGCACAAACTGTATTGCGGTACTTAACACAAGATTCATTTCTCATTGAATCCACTATAGGACACAAGCGTGGGTAAAGGGAAGGAGACCTAGGTGGGCCCTGCGCCACAGATAACACGTCCCAGGGTGACCCAAAAAACAAAGCCCCGAAAAAAAGACAGAGAGAAGCATGACAGTACAGATAGTATGTAAGGCAAATACGGTAAAGGTGAGAAATATTGGACAAAGGAAATGAAAAGGTGGCAGACCCCCACAGGACCCACCCTAGCAAGCCATGAGAAGTGGAAAGAGGGGAATATCGGAGATCTTAGACTCATCTGACATCGGAGGGGCGCTGGGTCACAGCTATCTTGGCAGAACACGGACGGTGGAGGCTCCAACACTCCACTTGGCGGAAAGAGGACACATGATGAATTGGCATCCAATGAGGGCACTACTGAAAAGATGGAGGAAACCCACAACACCTAGAAGAAAACAAAGACATTTATTAAAGAAAAATCCTGCCTAAGTTGTACAAAAAGCCACGGCCGCCCCTCCCAATATTCACACCGTGATCTAATGCCCATCAGCAACAATGTACAAACAGAACATGAGGCTATTACTTTACATTCTGATCAGACTGTATGAAGCCCACTACCACATCACAGTGACAAAACCGGGGGTCCCTAGCCTTAAAGGGAATCTGTCACCCCATTTTTGGCCTATAAGCTGCGGCCACCGCCATCAGGGGCTTATCTACAGCATTCTGTAATGCATTCTGTAATGCTGTAGATAAGCCCCCGATGTAACATGAAAGAGAAGAGAAATGAGTCAGATTATACTCACCCTGGGATCCGGTCCAATGGGTGTTGCGGTCCGGCGCCTCCCATCTCCATACGATGCCATCCGCCTTCTTACTTCTGCAGTCACTCCTGCGCAGGCGCACTGCTCTGCCCTGTTGAGAGCAGAGTAAAGTACTGCAGAACGCAGTCCCAAGTGTGCAACATCACCCTCTTCTCCCCAGGCAGACTCCCAGCACGCAGTCCCATGCAAGCAACATCACCCCTTCTCCCCAGGCACACCCTCCCTCCAGCATGCACATGCAGTCCCAAGTATGCAACATCACCCTCTTCTCCCCAGGCAGACTCCCAGCACGCAGTCCCATGCAAGCAACATCACCCATGTCTGACAGGATATCAGGACTCTTCAGACCTACAGATTCCCATCCCATTCCTGCTACTACATGTGGGGACAAGTGACACCGCAAGAAACGACCTGGAAACCATCTGCAGAGACTTTGAAGACTTAGGCAAGAAAGTGAAAGAACTGGGAGCGCAGGTGGTCTTCTCTTCCATCCTCCCAGTGGATGGCCATGGAACAAGGAGGTGGAATAAGATTCTGCAGGTGAACAACTGGCTACGTCGATGGTGCCGTCAGCAACGATTTGGATTTCTGGATCACGGAGTGAACTACTTATACGATGGACTACTTTTAATGCAATGTCTTGGTGACCAAAAAAACGTAATTCTGGCGTTTTGAATTTTTTTCTCGCTACGCCGTTAAGCGATCGGGTTAATGCTTTTTTTATTGATAGATCGGGCGATTCTGAACGCGGCGATACCTAATATGTGTATGTGGGATTTTTTTTTACTGTTTTATTTTGATTGGGGCGAAAGGGGGGTGATTTGAACTTTTAGGTTTTTTTAATTTTTTTTTATTTTTAAACATTTTTTTTTTTTTTTTTTTTTACTTTTGGCATGCTTCACTAGCCTCCATAGGAGGCTAGAAGCTTGCGCAACCCGATCGGCTCTGCTACATATGGGCGATGAGCAGATCGCCCATATGTAGCAGATTTACTGCTGTGCTTTCAGCGCCGACCACCGGGTGGCGCTGAAAGCCTTATGCCTGGAACAACCATAGAGGTCTCATAGAGACCTCTGGTTGTCCAGGCAACGTGACGCCGACCCCCGATCACGTGACGGGGGTCGGTGATGACGTCATTTCCGGCCCGGCGGCCGGAAATGCTATTTAAATGCCCGCTGTCAGCTTTGACAGCGGCATTTAACTAGTTAATAGGCGCGGGCGGACGGAGATTCCGCTCGCGCCTATTGCGGGCACATGTTAGCTGTTCATAACAGCTGACATGTCCCGGCTTTGATGCGGGCTCAGCGCCGGAGCCCTCATCAAAGCAGGGGAAATGTCTGATGACGGACTGTGTCCGTCATTGGACATTAAGGGGTTAAACTAGAACAACATGGGAAGGGAAGCAAAGACCAGAAAAAGCCATACAGCTGACAAATGCTATTGAGAACTCTGCTATTAGAAGTGGAAAGGAAGAACAAAGACACAAGAATCTAATTAATAAAAATACTGGAGAAAGAGAAACCAATCACAAACTAAAATGTTTCTATACTAATGCACAAAGCATGGGCAACAAACAAGGAGAATTGGAACTACTAACACAGGAAAAGAAATATGATGTCATTGGAATCACTGAAACTTGGTGGGACAATACACGTGATTGGAATACAAGACTAGAAGGATACAACTTATTTACAAGAAACAGACCTGATAAACGAGGAGGGGGTGTCACATTGTATGTTAGAAACGCGTATATCTGCACAGAGATTGAAGCTTCAGAGACTGGGAGTTCTGTGGAAACTGTTTGGGTAAGAATACAAGGACAGAACAATGGAAAGGACACCATTGTAGGCATTTACTACAGGCCGCCTGTGCAAGCTGAAGATATGGATGAACTCTTTATGCATCAAATGGCCAAGTTCTCCTAAAAATATGACATAGTTGTCATGGGAGATTTCAACTATCCAGACATTTGTTGGGAATCTCTCTCAGGCAAAACTAACAGGTCAAGGAAATTCTTATCCTCTCTTGCTGACAACTTTATCTTCCAAAAGGTAGGGGAGAAAACAAGGGGAACTGCTACCTTGGATCTAATCCTTATAAACAGGGAGGAAATGGTTGAGGAGGTAAAAGTGGCTGGGACCCTAGGAGGTAGTGACCATGCTATTTTAGAATTTTGGATAACTAGAGGAGGAAGACCTGTGAAGACTCAGACGTCAAGGTTAGATTTCAGAAAGGCAGATTTTAGGGGATTCAGAAAGAGAATTGGAGGGATCCAATGGCTGGATATCCTTAAAGACAAAAATGTCCAGGAAGGATGGGAAATCTTGAAAAATGAAATTCTCAAAGCACAATTGTTAACAATTCCAAAAAGAGGGAAGAATAGGAAACATTTAAGGAAACCAGGATGGATGAACACAGAACTTAAGCACATGCTAAAAAGGAAGAAAAAAATGTTTATAAAATGGAAAGAGGGAGGCATATCTAAAGACGAATATAATTCTGTCTGCAGAACCTGCAGAGCACAAATCAGATTAGCTAAAGCTGACAATGAATTGAGGCTTGCAAGAGATGTCAAAAGCAAAAATAAATTATTTTGGTGATATGTCAAAAGTAAAAGTAAAGTCAAAGATGTTATAGGATTTTTACAGGATGAAAATGATGAAATGGTAAGACAACATGTTGAGAAGGCCGAACTTTTAAATTCCTATTTTGCATCAGTTTTCTCTCAGAAAGGAAATGTAACATCAACTGTTCATCACTATCCTTAGGGGAATAGAAGAATCCAGGATATCTATAAACAGAAAGATAGTGAGGAAACACTTAGCTAACCTAAATGAATTCAAGTCTCCAGGTCCAGATGAATTACACCCCAGAGTACTGAAGGAGATAGCAGAAGAAATTTTTGAACCCCTCTCCATAATCTTTGAAAATTCTTGGAGAACAGGAGAAGTCCCAGAAGACTGGAGAAGAGCAAATGTTGTTCCTATCTTCAAAAAGGGGAAGAAGGTGGATCCAGGCAACTATAGGCCGGTGAGTCTGACTTCTATACCAGGAAAGATCTTTGAACAAATTATTAAACAACATGTATGTCAGTACCTGGATAAGAATGAAGTGATTAAACAGAGTCAGCATGGGTTTGTAACTAATAAGTCATGTCAGACTAACTTAATTTCCTTCTATGATGGAATCACTGATTGGGTGGATCAAGGAAATGCTGTAGATATAGTATATCTTGACTTCAGCAAAGCATTTGACAAAATATCTCATACAATCCTTATTGAAAAAATGACTAAGTATGGAATGGACAAGGCAACTGTTAGGTGGATTCATAACTGGCTTAGTGATCGGACCCAAAGAGTGGTCGTAAATGGCTGCACATCCAGTTGGAAGAATGTCTCAAGTGGGGTACCACAGGGCTCTGTCCTGGGCCCTGTATTGTTCAACATCTTTATCAACGATTTAGATGAAGGAATTGAGGGTAAACTGATTAAATTTGCTGATGACACAAAGCTAGGAGGGATAGCTAATACTAGAGAAGAGAGAGAGAGGATTCAAAAAGATATAAATAAACTGGAGAAGTGGGCAGCAACTAACAGAATGGTTTTTAACAGGGAAAAATGCAAAGTACTACATCTGGGCAATAAAAGTGAAAAAAGCATATACAGAATGGGAGGAATAGGGCTAAGCAACAGCACATGTGAATAAGACTTGGGTATACTAATAGATCACAGACTGAGTATGAGTCAACAGTGTGATGCAGCAGCAAAAAAGGCAAATGCAATTCTAGGATGTATTAACAGAAGCATACAGTCTAGATCACGTGAAGTCATTATTTCCCTCTACTCCTCTTTGGTCAGACCTCATCTGGAATATTGTGTCTAGTTTTGGGCACCACATTTTAAAAAAAGACATCAACAAACTGGAGCAAGTTCAGAAAAGAGCAACCAGAATGGTGACCGGTCTGCAAACCCTGTCTTATGAGGAAAGGTTGCAGGATTTGGGACTTAATAGCTGTCTACAGATATCTAAAGGGCTGTCACATTGTAGAAGGATCATCTTTATTCTCATTTGCACAAGGAAAGACTAGAAGCAATGGGATGAAACTGAATAGGAGGAGACAGATTAGATATTAGAAAAAACTTTTTGACAGTTAGAGTAATCAATGAGTGGAACAAGCTGCCACGAGAAGTGGTGAGTTCTCCTTCAATGGAAGTCTTCAAACAGTGGCTGGACAGACATCTGACTGGGATGATTAAGTGAATCCTGCTTTGAGCAGGGGGTTGGACCAGATGGCCCAGGAGGTCCCTTCCAACTCTACGATTCTATGAATCTACCCATTCTCCCCAGGCACACCCTCCCTCCAGCATGCACATGCAGCCCCATGCAAACAACATCACCCCCTTCTCCCCAGGCAGACTCCCTACCAGCATGCAGATGCAACCCCATGCAGCATCACCCCCTTCTCACCAGGCAGAACCATTTCCAGCATGCACATGCAAGCAACATCATCCCCTTCTCCCCTTGCAGACCCCCCCAGCATGCACATGCAGCCCCATGCAAGCAACATCACCTCCTTCTCCCCAGGTAGACCCCCCTCCAGCATGCAGATGCAGCCCCATGCAAGCAACATCGCCTTCTCCCCAGGCAGACCCCCCTCCAGCATGCAGATGCAGCCCCATGCAAGCAACATCACCTCCTTCTCCCCAGGCAGACCCCCCTCCAGCATGCACATGCAGCCCCATGCAAGCAACATCACCTCCATCTCCCCAGGCAGACCCCCCTCCAGCATGCAGATGCAGCCCCATGCAAGCAACATCACCTCCTTCTCCCCAGGCAGACCCCCCTCCAGCATGCACATGCAGCCCCATGCAAGCAACATCACCTCCTTCTCCCCAGGCAGACCCCCCCCCAGCATGCACATGCAGCCCCATGCAAGCAACATCACCCCCTTCTCCCCAGGCAGACCCCCCTCCAGCATGCAGATGCAGCCCCATGCAAGGAACATCACCTCCTTCTCCCCAGGCAGACCCCCCCCAGCATGCACATGCAGCCCCATGCAAGCAACATCACCTCCTTCTCCCCTTGCAGACCCCCCTCCAGCATGCAGATGCAGCCCCATGCAAGCCACATCACCTCCTTCTCCCCAGGCAGACTCGCAGCTCGTGCAGGAACATCCACTTAGCTGATCTGTGACTTCACATCCCTCCATGACAGCTGCAGCTTCCTCCTGTCTGCTCTATGGAGGAAGAGGCGCCGCCCCTTCTGATCACATGGGCATGACGTCACCACAGGTCCTTTAGCCTCTACAGATATCAGCGCTGTGTAAGGAGGAATCCGCGCCCACTGCTGACATCACAGTCATGTGACCGGCGCGTAGTGACGTCACGAGACCACGCGAGCGCCAGCGTCCCCTTCTGACCTCTAGTGTACCACGTGATCTGAATGGGGTATATATACCCCCTGCGTAGCGCGCTAACCGCCATTTCCTCGGGGCAGCACAAGGGAAGGGAGGGAAAGGGGAGCAGCGGGCGTGTAACCGCGTAATGGCGCCTAAGTGACAGGAAATTGAGGCCCGAAATCTAATAGCACTCAATGACCGTGGCCTATTAGTGAGACGCTGCGCCCATTACACAAGGGAAGGGAGGGAAAGGAGCAGCGGACGTGTAACCGCGTAATGACACCGAAGTGACAGGAAATTGAGGCCCGAAATCTAATAGCACTCAATGACCGTGGCCTTTTAGTGAGACGCTGCTCCCATTGCACAAGGGAAGGGAGGGAAAGGGAAGCAGCGGGCGTGTAACCGCGTAATGGCGCCGAAGTGACAGGAAATTGAGGCCCGAAATCTAATAGCACTCAATGACCGTGGCCTATTAGTGAGACGCTGCGCCCATTACACAAGGGAAAGGAGGGAAAGGGGAGCAGCGGGCGTGTAACCGCGTAATGACACCAAAGTGACAGGAACACAAGTCCCCAGCTATGCGAGCAATCACTGCACGTGGCCTATTAGTGAGACGCTGCACTCCAGGGCGCCTGGTTTTCGGAGACGGCCTGGTTTGGTGCCTCAGGCTCTCTCGCCATTTTCCTCTTCCTCTTGGGTAATTAGTGAACTAGCTCCGCACTACTTTGATTTTGTTGCTGTTTTCTCTTGATCTTGGTGTAGAGACAGTAGATGTGACCAGAGGGCAGGGTGGGTGCTTGTGGCTTTTACGCACCTTTTTTTTTTTATTGATTTTGCCCCCGATTCAGTCATAAAACGCAATTAGGAAAGAAATTAGGAATTAATTGATGGAGGACAGAGGGGTCTGAAGCGCAAGTGCACATAAAGGCGAATACTGCTCAGAAGTGGCTCTATGAATGTGTGTTAGGATAGGGGTGATCGGGGCCCTGTCTGCCCTTTATGGCCTTTTATACCATTCTTCGTGTGCACTAATAGTTTTTCACCATTTTATGTTCCAGTGCATTTTGCTTATAATTTTGGAATATAAATAGACACCGTAGAAAGGGAATATTAGAGAGCGCAGGGACCGGGCCTGAGAGACAAATGCAGATAAAGGAATAATGCTCATCAGGGGCAATATACCGCACGCTAGTATAGACCATGTGGAGTGAGCGTTGTTTGCACATACGAATGTCTCTGGTGACTGACTCATTATGAAACCCCGACCCTTGGTGCGCATGTGTTGTGCAGCCTTGCCAGGTAGTGCCTAGGCTGATAGTGCAGGTAGGAGTCAGAGTCAGCGCCAAGTAGTGGCATTTGCCAGCACGACGCCATGCGCAATCAGTACTCTAGAATCCCTAATAAGGGTGGTTAGTGGCGTTTGCCAGTGCAATGCTGTGTGCACTCAGTGCGCTAAATTTATTAGGATTCGTCCAGGCATCGCAGGTGCGACGTCGTGCGCTTCGTGGGTCTAGAGAGGCTCTTACCCCATGTCCTTGGGGCTGAGTCTTGAGACCGAACACTAGCGCTGATTCAGCTGTGCCCTGTGACAGTTAACAGGGTGCGGTATCTGTGCTCTGCAGTTCCGCGACTCTGAAGTAACAGCTCGTTGCAACTACACACCAGGTGGCGTTAAGCCCACGTGCGTCCAGTGCGATACCGCCATTTTGTGTCCGCCATTACCGAGCAGCAGTTAACATCTCTGCACGGTGAACCCCGGGCTTCGAACGCACCTTATCACCATCTTAATATTATTTGGTGTGTTCCGCCAGCCCTAACAATGTAAAACTCACATGTACAAGTACCCTAATGAAGAAATACATTGGGCCATAGCTTAAAATCAATTTTAGTGCTGGCTGTGTCTATATGTAGCTTCTCTTCAATGTCAAGGACTAGTGATGGGCGAGCACTAAAATGCCCGTGGAAGCATTTCTGACTCTTAGTTCACAGCTTTAATCAATTGTTTCATAGTTTCATGCCATTTTTACCGGTGCACCAAAAAACTTACTAAAACAAAACCAAAATGGATTTTGCTGGGAAATATCTTAAGGTACATCCTGTTCAGGTTAATGACTTGTATATAAGGCAAAATAAATAACCCCAGACCAAAATGTTCCTCCCCCACTTGGGCTATGTTCAGACGCAGCGTTTTTGAAGCGTTTTTCCACTTTAACATTGCTTTCATCCAAAACATGCATTCACTGGGAAATGTCATTGTAACATTTACCAACCCTAGCTGGCCATGTGGTGTGTGACACATAAGCAGACACATCTTGTTTCATTTATGAAGGAGGGACTCTTAAAGTCACAGAGCCTATTTTTACAGGGACATTAGGTAGCATTAATCTGCTTAAAGGGCCATTATTAAACAGTGGGTCTCCTAAACTGTTGCAGCCAATGCAGTGAGTGGATGGGCTGCCAAGAATTACAACGCACCCCAATATCCCTTTCAAGAGATGTCCAGGAGGGCCTCCATAAAAAATGTTGCATTGAATGCACGGCCTGCCCTGCTGCCAAGTCCTCTGTACCCCACTATGCCTTGGAACCCACATACTGGATGGGCCCAGGAAATTTCACCTCACATTATGCATTTTGTACTCCCGTACTCTTTCTTTATGCATTGACCGCAAGGCCTGCCCTGCTGCCAAGTCATATGCACTCCAATACGCCTTGGAACCCACATAGTGGAAGGGCCCAGGAAAATCCACCTCACATTAAGCATTTTGTACTCCCGTACTCTTTCTTTATGCATTGACAGGCCTGCCCTGCTGCCAAGTCATATGCACTCCTGTTATGAGTCACCGGAGGAGGAAAAAACAAAAAGACAAGCTAAGTCCAGAAAACCGGAGAGGTTTGTAGTTAGCGGATTGCAAACCCCTGATCCTATTCACAACAACTAACAGTAGCCGTAGGGTGTTCCTACGGTGGTCCTAGACACCTTGTTCACAGCCGGAGAACTAAATAAACCTAAAGAAAGAAAGGGGAAATCTAAACTCCCCCAGAGCAGACCCCAAAGCAATAAACAGCCCCCAACATGTATTGACTGTGAAAACAGATGAAAACACAGACAGAAAGACAGGCTGAGCAAACGATGGGGCTCAACTAACTAGATAGGGCAGGACAGAAAAGCAACTGTCTGCAATCACGCAAAAACCCTGCCAAAAATAATGTCCAACACGTCTGATAGAAAAGGCCCTGAAGTCACTAGACTTCAAAATCACTATATAAGCACTCAGGTATATTCTGAAAACAGAGCAAAGAGATCAACTGATCAGAGACAAAAATGGAATTCAGCCAGTCCCAGCCAGGGCTGGCTGAACACATACACTAAGTAAACCAGAGAAAATCTCATGGAACAATAGCAGAGCAAAAACTTAGCTTTAGTAGACAGGACTAAACTGGAGGCCAGAGCTCAGAGCAGAGAGGATCACCAGCAACTCTGCAGGGCGTCGGCAGCCTTATATCCACTCAGAGATTCCGGATGTCCAATCACACTCCATCTGCTCAGATGCCAGGTTTTTCCCATCCAAATCAGTTTCACTACCTCCTTTCACCAGCAGAGGGAGTTCATCGGACCTCAAAGGTGAACGAGAAAATGAGCTCATAACACACTCCAATACGCCTTGGAACCCACATACTGGAAGGGCCCAGGAAAATCCACCTCACATTATGCATTTTGTACTCCCATACTCTTTCTTTATGCATTGACAGACCTGCCGTGCTGCCAAGACATATGCACTCCAATATGCCTTGGAACCCACATACTGGATGGGCCAAGGAAAATCCACCTCACATTAAGCATTTTGTACTCCCGTACTCTTTCTGTATGCATTGACAGGCCTGACCTGCTGCCAAGTCATATGCACTCCAATACTCCTTGGAACCCACAAACTGGAAGGGCCCAGGAAAATCCACCTCACATTAAGCATTTTGTACTCCCGTACTCTTTCTTTATGCATTGACAGGCCTGCTCTGCTGCCAAGTCATATGCACCCCAATCAGCTTGTGAACAGACATACTAGAAGGCCACATGATAACCCACTTCACAGTCTTCAGTTGGTCCTGCCATACAGTTTCCTTATGCCTTGAATGCAAGGGCCGCCTTGACCCAAATGTCCACACACCACAATCCCCCCCTCTTGGACGAAACATGGATGAGGGCCTCCAAAAAAATAAAGGCCCCTTACAAAGGAGCAGGTCTCCTATACTCGTAATGTCCATACACGCAGTGCATGGGCCGAAAAAAATTACCTTATGGGGGGCACTTTTTTTTTATAATCTATTATGGGCATCATAGACACCCTTGCAAAAAATTAAACTGCCTGTAGCAGGCCAGAACGCCTTAACCATGGTGATCTAGTGATGTATAATGAGGAGATATAATGAGAAATCATACTGAAATCAAGCAAATAAAATAATGTTGTGAATCCACCTATGAAAGACACTAAAAAAAGGGAGGGGCGAACACAGGTGCATAAATTTGAAGCCAGAATGTGTTCAGCGAGATGTTTGTCCCTAGCAACAGCTCAGAAACAGGGATATAAATAAAAACAGTGACTTTTGCATCATGGAATACGTTGACCCTGGTCTTCTAATGGTTGTGGACGATGAGGATGAGGAGGATAACACTATACAGACCCAATCAGGAAGTGGATAACCATGTGTGATGGTGAAGAGGTGCATGAGAATACACCTCCCCAACCAAACAAAAAATTACTTTGAGTTTTTCTTTCGTTGTTTTCATTTGCTGGTGTACAGAAGTCTGGGCCCATCCAGCCCTTGTTATTTTGATAAGAGTAAGCCTGTCAGCATTGTCAGTGAGGGCTACTGACCTGGACGAGGTGGAGGAAGAAGAGGAGGAGGAGGATGAGGGGATGATTATTTTGGGGAGGAGGATGCTTCTCAGGGGGCAAGAGAAAATGTGGGCGTGCCAAGGTCAGGTACAGGGTTTGTGTGTGACTGGAGGGATGTGGATTTGCCAGAAAGTACTCCTCCACCCACCACTGGCAGTGCAGCATTGACACCTGGAACATTGGCCCACATGTGCGATTATGCCTTGCGGATCCTAAAAAGGGACCCCCGCATTGCCAAAATGATGAGGGATGACGACTACTGGTTGGCCAGCATCCTCGATCCACGCTATAAAGGCAAATTACACAACATCATGCCACAGGAGAACCTAGAGCTAATATTGACTAACAAACAAGCAACTCTGGTAAACCGTTTGTTTGAGGCATTCCCAGCACACAGCACCGGAGCTGATTCTCCCACGAGCCGTAGTGGGCACAATGCAAGAGGTGTTCGTGGTGCACACAGCCGAAGTGGCGTTGGAGACGGGTTTAATGACCATGTTGTGGTCTGATTTCTCAAGTACCGCTCACTCGACTGGTAATACAGAATTGATTGCAAGTGACAGGAGACAGCAGTTGTCAACTATGGTTACAAACTACTCCTCCCTCACAGGTCATTTCCCTTTGACTATTGGGCCCCTAAACTGGACACCTGGCCTGAATTGGCACACTATGCCTTACAGGAGCTCGCTTGCCCTGCTGGTAGTGTGCTATCTGAAAGAGTCTTCTGTGCTGCTGGCTCAATCCTGACAGAAAAAAGGACCCGTCTGTCAACCCAAAATGTTGATGATCTAACCTTCATTAAAATGAACCATGCATGGGTTTCAAAGCATTTTGTCCCGCCTACCCCTGATGACACATAGGTTGCCAGAAAAATGGCTCGCTTTTGTCCTCCTCTTCCTCGGACATCTCCAATTCCTCCATTTGCAGCTGCTGAAAGTGCAGCCTACTCATCAACATATGCCATTTTTTCAACCTCCCTCACTGGGCTGTCAGGGTCACCACCTAGCACACCCGAGCAAGTGCCGTTGCCCTGAACAGGTGTGTGGGCCCACTCTTGGGCGACGGCACTGGCACAGGACCTCTCATAGTACAATAAAGTGTCTCTGACGGTGGGGGGCCCACTCGGCGTTAGACACACCGGCGTACTATGAGGGGCCCTGTGCCAGTGCCGTCGCCCACGAGTTTTTCATTGTACTATACCTATATTTCTGTGCCGTATCGGAGCATCATGAATTGTGGTATGTGTTAAAGGGGCGCACTGACATTCTTTGGCCCAGGGCACACGAAAACCTGGAGCCAGCCCTATCCCTGCACAACTTTAGCCAAATAACCCCCAGTTTTCAATGCGTAACTATTATTCTAAAGTAAATTAAGGTTGACAAGCTTCAGTAATAAGAACTGATGTTGTTGGCATTGAAATGGGCACTGTAGGTGTGTTTACTGTCCTCCACTCCCTGCCGACTTTGCTTCCCCATTCACTTGCAGGGCACTGTAGGTGTGTTTACTGTCCTCCACTCCCTGCCGACTTTGCTTCCCCATTGACTTGCATTGGGTTTTGTGTTTCAGTCGGACCTCCGACTTTTCCCTATAGTCGGCCGATTTAGTTAGACCCGACTTTTGAGAAAGCTGGGTTTCATGAAACCCGACTCGACCCTAAAATAGGCAAAGTCACTCATCTCTACTTACCACCCATGGATACACTGAAGGTAGAACTGTCGATTGAAAGAAAAATAATTATGACCCATCAGAAAATGAATAGCTTGCATAATAACATTGCATAGATCCATAGTATATTCACTATATTTGATTAAGTGAAATTCTACTGCCTTCATGACTAGGTGCTGAGGTATAGATGTGTATAGAGCAACAACATCACATCCAATCCACTGATAGTTGTCGCTCCACACAATGTGCGACAATTGTTGTAAGACATCCTTAGAGTCTCTAAGAAAACCTGGGACTCGTGTGACAAGTGGCTGCAATAAAGAGTCAACCCACTGACTAAGGTGTTCAGTGACGGATCCAATGCCTGACAAAATAGGGCGCATTGGTGAGGGTGACAGTCCCTTGTGGACCTTAGGCAGACCATACATGGTGGGAACAATAGGGTGATTTACCTTTAAATATTCCATCTGAACTTTAGTAAACATACCCAGGGAAAATCCCTCATCAATCAGCTGAAACAATTCATTTTTAAAGTGCATAGTTGGATCAGCAGGCAATTTTTTATATGTAGCTACAGTGCCTTGCGAAAGTATTCGGCTCCCTGGAACTTTTCAACCATTTCCCACAAATCATGCTTCAAACATAAAGATTCCAAATGTACATTTTTGGTGAAGAATCAACAAGTGGGACACAATTGTGAAGTTGAACGAAATTTATTGGTTATTTTAAATTTTTGTGGAAATTCAAAAACTGAAAAGTGGGGCGTGCAATATTATTCGGCCCCTGTAACTTAATACTTTGTTGCGCCACCTTTTGCTGCGATTATAGCTGCAGTCTCTTGGGGTATGACTCTATCAGTTTTGTACATCGAGAGACTGAAATTCTCGCCCATTCTTCCTTGGCAATCAGCTCGAGCTCAGTGAGGTTTGATGGAGATCATTGGTGAACAGCAGTTTTCAGCTCTTTCCACAGATTCTCGATTGGATTCAGGTCTGGACTGTGACTTGGCCATTCTAACACCTGGATACGTTTATTTGTGAACCATTCCATAGTAGATTTTGCTTTATGTTTGGGATCATTGTCTTGTTGGAAGACAAATCTCCTTCCCAGACTCAGGTCTTTTGCAGACTCCAACAGGTTTTTTTCAAGAATGGTTCTGTATTTGGCTCCATCCATCTTCCCATCAATTTTAACTATCTTCCCTGTCCCTGCTGAAGAAAAGCAGGCCCAAACCATGATGCTGCCACCACCATGTTTGACAGTGGGGATGGTGTGTTCACGGTGATGAGCTGTGTTGCCTTTACGCCAAGCATATCGTTTGGCATTGTTGCCAAAAAGTTTGATTTTGGTCCAGAGCACCTTCTTCCACATATTTGGTGTGTCTCCCAGGTAGCTTGCTGGAAACTTTAAACAACACTTTTTATGGATATCTTTGAAAAATGGCTTTCTTCTTGCCACTTTTCCATAAAGGCCAAATTTGTGCAGTGTACGACTGATTGTTGTCCTATGGACAGACTGTCCCACCTCAGCTGTAGATCTCTGCAGTTCATCCAGAGTGATCATGGGCCTCTTGGCTGCATCTCTGATCAGTCTTCTCCTTGCTTGAGATGAAAGTTTAGAGGGACGGCCGGGTCTTGGTAGATTTGCAGTGGTATGATACTCCTTCCATTTCAATATGATCACTTGCACAGTGCTCCTTGGGATGTTTAAAGTTTTGGAAATCATTTTGTATCCAAATCCGGCTTTAAACTTCTCCACAACAGTATCACGGACCTGCCTGCTGTGTTCCTTAGTCTTCATGATGCTCTCTGTGCTTCAAACAGAACCCTGAGACTATCACAGAGCAGGTGCATTTATACGGAGACTTGATTACACACAGGTGGATTTATCATCATTAGTCATTTAGGACAACATTGGATCATTCAGAGATCCACAATGAACTTCTGGAGTGAGTTTGCTGCGCTGAAAGTAAAGGGGCCGAATAATATTGCATGTCCCACTTTTTGAATTTCCACAAAAAATTAAAATAACTAATAAATTTCGTTCAGCTTCACAATTGTGTCCCACTTGTTGATTCTTCACCAAAAATTTACATTTGGTATCTTTATGTTTGAAGCATGATATGTGGGAAAAGGTTGAAAAGTTCCAGGGGGCCGAATACTTTCGCAAGGCACTGTACATCACTGAGCAGCTCATCAATTTGACCCTTATATACAATTGTATCCATTATTATTATCAAGCCACCCTTATCTTCTTTTTTAATAGTTATATCATGCATATTTTTAATTTCTTCAATAGCTGCCCGCTGTTTGGGATTTAAGTTACCTTTAACCCTTTGAGGTCTAACAGAGGTATCCAATGCTCTCAATTCACGCTCTATGACAGTTTGAAATCTATCCATGCAATCGACTCTTGACTGAATAGGATAAAACATAGGATTTTTTCTGCACAAATGTTTAGCTTGGCCAACTTCTCTTTTAAGGTCCATGAGCAGAGCTGACAATTCAAATTTATTCACCAATATTTAGCCTGAATATCAAAATACTAACACCTCTCTAACCACTGTCATTCATGTGCGCCTCTGCCTGTGTCCTTTGTTAGTTTTCTCTTTTCCCTTTCTGACAAGGGGTGTCTTCCATCCATGGTGAAATAGACCACCTCTAATTCCAACTTGTAGTGCAAACATTTAAAAAAATATTGCCACACACCAATAGCGTGGTATCAATTTCCCCAAAATAGAAATAGAGTAATGGGCCTCTGACATCCTTTCCACTACAAGTAACCCATTATTGTCACACACGAATAATGTGGCATCAATTTCCCCAGAGTAGAACCAGTACAATGGGCTTCTGACAACTATTCCACTACAGGCAACACGCCAGAGGGAGACCCAGCTTGGAGTCTCCACATTTATACAAAATATTCTCACACACCACTAAAATGGCATCAGTTTCCCCATATTAGAAATAGTATAATGCGCCTCTGACACCACTTCCACTACAGGCAACCCACCAGATGGAGACGCTACTTGGAATCTTCACATTTCACAAAATAATTGTCCAACACCACTAATGTGGTGATGCCCCTGCCACTACAGTCAACCCAACAGATAAAGACACAACTTGTTTTTTGAAATGTGGAGATTCCAAGTTGGGTCTCCATCTGGTGGGTTGCCTGTAGTGGAAGGGGTGTCAGAGGCGCATTATACTGTTTCTACTCTGGGAAATATAATGCAACTTTAGTCGTGTAGGACAATTATTTTGTGAAATGTGGAGATTCCAAATAGCGTCTCCATCTGGTGGGTTACTTGTAGTGGAAGTGGTGTCAGAGGCCCATTGCTCTATTTCTATTTTGGGGAAATTAATACCACTTTATTGGTGTGTGGCAAAAGTTTTTTTTAAATGTTTGCACTACAAGTTGGAATTAGAGATGGTCTATTTCACCATGGATGGAAGACACCCCTTGTCAGAAAAGGAAAAGAGAAAACTAACAAAGGACACAGGCAGAGGTGCTGTAAAATAATGCATATCCTGTAAAATACTCAGGACTAGTTACCAGATAAAAATATAGTGGTTTATTTGGATTCTTCCATCAAAGAAAGGTTATTACAGAAAAACAGGTGAATAAAAATAAGTGAAAGAGAGATTGTCCATTGTTCATAGCAAAGCAACATGTATTCTTCTTCTCTCCGAGATCTCACATGGCAAATGGCGTCTGTCTCTCAGTTCGGCTTCTTCGTAGTAAAGTAACATACCAGCTGTTATGTCATGTCATGGCCCAGAACAGATGACATCTTCGTGTCTGTCTCTCATGATGGTGAGGGAAGAAGAGCGACCTCTACAGTTAGCCATGAATTATATACGTCTCCTAAAGCACGTGGTCTCTACATATATGGAGCTGTCTTTCTACCATGAGCCAAGCTTAAAATAGCCTATGTCGTGTAAGCTAAAGCAATGTACAGAACTGAGTCTTATAAGAAATTAACGGATTATTAATATTTAACAGGTGCACATGAATGACAGTGGTTAGAGAGGTGTTAGTATTTTGATATTCAGGCTAAATATTGGTGAATAAATGTGAATTGTCAGCTCTGCTCATGGACCTTAAGGAAGACGTTGTTCTTCATTTGTATCTGGATCCTCAGTGAAATGTAACAAATGTTTACAGATCTCTGAAGTCAACACTTACTTTCTGACCAGAATGGTTTTCTATATTTGCATAACATGAAGCTCACGGACCCCCCATTTAAAAGCTCCAATGGGGTTCTATACCAGGGACAGGAAATTATTCATTTGAGGAAAGCGTTTGCAAATATCCAATTAGAGGAGCCACCACTCCTTCTGGGCATGAAATTCCACAAAGGCTTAGAACACGGTGGAGCAGGAGTTCCTATGTAGGGTAATGAAGTAGTTTGGGTTTGGTGAGAATTTTACTAGGTGGATCCAAGGCCGGAACAAGGTATTTTAGTGCCGTAGGCAGATGAAGCAGATGGTGCCCCCCCCCGATGAACTTTCAGTCCTTAAGTAAAGGAATGGGTCAGAGACTAAAGTGACAGGTCCCCTAACTCCCCTCTCCTTTCCTTAATAATAATATTAATAATAATAATAATAATAATAATAGATTTTATTTCTATAGCGCCGACATATTCCGCAGCACTTTACATTTCAGAGGGGATTTGTACAGACAATAAACATTACAGCATAACAATAATCACATAGATTATCACAAATACCAAGAGGAATGAGGGCCCTGCTCGCAAGCTTACAATCTATGAGGAAAAAGGGAGACACGAAAGGTGGCCCTGATTGTTTGGACCAGCCATAATGTTAAGTGTGTAACAGTACAGACACAGAGGGCTAATGGATGCATAAAGCATGTGGGAACATGATGCGGGGAACCTGGTTATGGTAAAAACTTTTGACTGTGCCACCCAGGGATAGATTAGGTTAATGTGTTGAGGTGGTAGGCCAGTCTGAATAAATGCGTTTTCAGGAAACGCTTAAAATTGTGGGGATTGGGGACTAATCGTATTGACCTGGGAAGTGCATTCTAAAGAATTGGCGCAGCACGTGTAAAGTCTTGGAGATGGGAGTGGGAGGTTCTGATTATTGAGGATGCTAACCTCAGGTCATCAGCAGAACGGAGGGAGCAGGTAGGGTGGTAGACTGAAACGAGGGAGGAGATGTAGGGTGGTGCTGAGCCATGGAGGGCTTTGTGGGTGAGGGTAATAAGTTTATACTGAATTCTGGTTAAGTAACAAGCTGTTAAGACTACTATCAATAGAATTTCTACCTTTTTCACTCCAAAATACCAGCAAAAGTAAAAAGAGTGATGTGATGTACTTTAGAGAAGTGACTCAACAGGGAGGATTTATTTTTAAAGATAGATATAGAATCATTCATTGTTTAAGGACCATTAAGAGAATACAAATAGCTATATTCATCCCTGACAGCCTATATTTTAAATCTCAGACCCAGTGATGGTCATGGAAACTAATATAGCTTAACTATAATGGGGGCTGTTTGGTTTCAGTTAAGATGTCCAGCATTTGGAAGATATCATAATAGAAGCTAAACAGACCCTATTATAGATATAGGGATACATATGATGATTTTACTCCCATCAGGGTAGTTCTGGTGCCGTATTTCTGTATTGATGGTGCGTCTGCTGACGTATTTATGTATGGATGGTGGTTCTAACAATGTATTTATGTAGTAATGAATGTTCTGGTGACTGATTCATAACCAGAACCATCATCAATATAAAACCAAAATCATCCTCACTACATAAATTGAACACCAGAGCTATCACTAGTACATACATACGGCACCAGAACCATCATTAGTAAATAAATATGTCACTAGAACTTCCATCAGTATATGAATATGGCACCAGAACCACCATCAGCAGATAAATGGATCACCAGAAAGATCATCAGTCATGACTACATCACCAGAACCACTATCAGTACATTAATGTGTCACCAGAACCACAGCCAGTGAAATAAGTACAACACCAGCACCATTATCTATATAAATACGGCACCAGAACTGTAAGGAAAACACACGAGAGGAGAGATGGGGAATACGGAGCTTACACAGTCACATCCCTCTGGCGCCCCCTTACCCTCAGGTCAGTCAGGGAACTCCACCTAGGATAAGTAGAGGCTGCCCTGTCATGTACTGGTTATCAGGGCACTCTGCAGTGATTGCTGTATATATATCACCAGTCCGGGAATATATATATACAGTATATATAAAAACCTCCGGTCAGTCACTGCCAGCATCCCCCAATAACATCAGAACAGTATGCTGCCACCAGTTCCTCATTAGATATAAGCCCAGTCCGTTTAAAAGCTTATATCGGGTCAGAAACCAAACCCAGGAAGCATATAAGTACTAGCCGAACTCACAGATGTGGGAAATCAGGTTTCAAGATAAAAGAGCAGCCCAAGATTATTTGATATTTTAATTGCCGAAAGGCTCATTAGATAATACAATTATATACAGAGTAATATACAGATATTACAACCAAAAGTACAGATAAAAGTAGGGTACAGGTATGGGGAGTGCAGTCAGCTGTATGCGTCACGTTACCGTTTCTTACCACTTGTGGATAAGGGAAGTTCTGGTATCCACAGGCATCTTGTTAGCTCCTGGTCCGTCTCCACACGTGACGTGACGTGGCTTCCATGGCAGAACTAAGACAAAGGCTAAATGTGTGCAGCTAGCTTTTCAACCCCTAGCTCACCCCTCCAATATTTGCCATTGCCCTTCTGGGTTGGACTGAATTCTGCTCCCTTGAACTCAAGCTAAAATAAATCCCAATATCTAGTCTGGGTCGTAACTTACTAGCGGGAGGTTCAAATCAACGACTGCCATCTCAGCGCGTTCATTGGGTCTGGAAAGATATTGAGAGTCCAAACTTGGGTCGGCTAAGTGGTTCTGGAGAGCCAGTCTCGATGCTCAGTATCTGGGGCAACTAGAAATATATGAGACACTGGTACTCTCATAGTTCATCTCTAGGTGTTGGTGACGCTCTGTCTAGATCTTCCTTTGATATTGGCCACCTTGCGCCAAAGATAGCAGGCGCTTCTAGCTCTTGCCGTCATTAACATGTGGCCTCTAATTCTCTGACAAAATGGCGAAATTCTGTTCTTTTGGGGATTTGTGTACTTATCCCAAGGGTGGGGGGGCCACTTCAGGAGTGGAGGAAGATCTCTGGACAATATATTGGGCCTGAATTAGTACATCCAAAATGGAGTCTCCCTCATCCCTCACTTGGAGCTGTTTGGTTTCAGTTAATATGTCCAGCATTTGGAAGATATCATAGAAACTAAACAGACCCTATTATAGATATAGGGATACATATGATGATTTTACTTCCATCATGTTAGTTCTAGTGCCATATCCCTGTATTGATAGTGCCTCTGGTGATATATTCATGTATGGATGGAGGTTTGTATAATGTAGTGATGAATGTATTGGAGATTGATTCGTAACCAGAATCATCATCAATATGAAACCAAAAGCATCATAAGTAGAGTTGAGCGAAACGGGTCGAAAAAAATTCAAAAGTCGCCGACTTTTGGCAAAGTCGGGTTTCATGAAACGAACCCCGACCTTCGGGTCAGTTCGGCCATGAGGTTGGCGACCCTAGGGCCAAAGTCGGGTTTTGCCAAACTGAAGAAGAAGAAGGCGAAGAAGAAGTAGATGAAGAAGATGAAGTAGAAGTAGTAGAAGATGATGAGAAGATGAAAAAGAAGGAGAAGAAGATGAAGATGATAAAGAAGATGAAGAAGATGAAGAAGATCGAGAAGATGATGAAGAAGATGGAGAAGAAGATGGAGAAGATGAAGATGGAGAAGATAAAAAAGATGGAGAATAAGATTGAGAAGTTGCAGAAGAAGATTGAGAAGATGGAGAAGAAAATGGAGAAGATGGAGAAGATGGAGAAGATGGAGAAGAAGATGAAGAAGATGATGAAGAAGATGGAGAAGATGGAGAAGAAGATGAAGAAGATGGAGAAGAAGGAGAAGAAGAAGATGAAGAAGATGATGAAGAAGATGGAGAAGATGATGAAGAAGAAGAAGATTAAGAAGGAGAAGAAGATGATGGAGAAGATGAAGAAGGAGAAGATGATGGAGAAGATGAAGAAGACTTCATCTTCATCTTCTTATTCATCTTCTCCATTATCATCTTCTTCTTCTTCTTCATCTTCTTCATCGGTTAAAAGTCATGCCAGTTGTGTTTACAGTCCTGCCGACTTTTCTTCTCCATTGACTTGCATTGGGTTTCGTGTTTCACGACTTGTTTCGCCCACTTTTCATGAAACTCGGCCGATTTTGGTCAACCAGACTTTCTAGTCGGGTTTCATGAAACCTGACTCGACCCTAAAAAGGCAAAAGTCGCTAATCTCTAATCATAAGTACATAAATTGAACACTAGAGCTTTCACTAGTACAAACATACGGCACTAGAACCATCATTAGTAAATAACTATGTCACTACAGCTTCTATCAGTATATGAATATGGCACCAGAACCACTATCAGTACATTAATGCGTCACCAGAACCACAGCCAGTAAATCAATACACCAGCATCATTATATACATAAATATATACAGTATGATGAGTCTTATACGGCCGCCTCTTGTCTACAGGTAACTATTCTCAATGTATCTGGCGTTAGTCATTATCACATCATCATGTGTCACTTATACATAGGACTGCAAGGAAGCCTACGTCCTTATCACATATTCAGCTCTGCTACACCTCTCACTGGACTTTGTCTTATTTTTTGCAGGGAGGAGGCGTTTCTACTCTTACTACAGAGTGCTGGGATAGATGCACAGAACCCGCTGCTGACAATCATTAGTCACTGATGGACACCGGTGAAGACCTGCACCAGAAAACTGGACCCGGTGGATTTCCTGATCTTCATGTGGGACCTCCGGTGTAGATGAGCAGCGGGAATAACACAGCAGTAATAAACAGCGGCAAAGCATTTCTTGTGTGTGGTGATTATATATTGTGTGAGATCTGATATATGTGGGGGCTGTGCTGTAATAATGGAGACCCCTCACCTGCACCGTGTACCCCTGTGCACTCTGTAGTCACTGCTACAATATGGGATCTACAATGTGGCAACTTCAAAAAGAACTTGAAGACCTACCTCTTCCGACAAGCCTACAACTTGCAGTAACCACAGATCCACCAAACCGCTGCACGACTAGCTCTACCTTCGCCAACTGTATTCTCACCCATCCCTTGTAGATTGTGAGCCCACGCAGGCAGGGTCCTCTCTACCCCTGTGGGCTCCCTCATGACTCATTTTGCAGATTTCTTCCTCCAGTATGTCTGGTAATCAGCACTTAGTTACTGGAAGCGTGACCTCAGCACCAGTCCCCTGTGACTTCCTGACCAATGATTTCATGTATCAACCTCTGAACTTCATTAACATTTTCATCCTTTTCCAACAAGATGAAGAAGATGGAGAAGAATATGAAGAAGATGGAGAAGAAGATGGAGAAGAAGATGAAGAAGGAGAAGAAGAAGATGATGAAGAAGATGGAAAAGATGATGAAGAAGAAGATGAAGAAGGAGAAGAAGATGATGGAGAAGATGAAGAAGGAGAAGATGGAGAAGAAGATGGAGAAGGAGAAGAAGAAGAAGAAGATGATGATGGAGAAGATGAAGAAGGAGAAGATGATGGAGAAGATGAAGATGAAGACTTCATTTTCATCTTCTTCTTATTCATCTTATCCATCTTCTTCTCCATCTTCTTCTTCATCTTCTCCATGTTCTTCTTCTTCATCATCATCATCTTCTCCATCTTCTTCTCCTTCTTCATCATCACCTTCTCCATCTTCTTCTCCATCTTTTTCTTCATCTTCTCCATCTTTTTCTTCATCTTCTCCATCTTTTTCTTCATCTTCATCATCTTCTTCTTCTTCATCTTCTCCATCTTCTTCTTCTTCATCTTCTCCATCTTTTTCATCATCTTCTTCATCTTCTCCATCTTCTTCATCATCTTCTTCATCTTCTCCATCTTCTTCATCATCTTCTTCTTCTTCAAGAAGGGTTAAAAGTCATGCCAGTTGTGTTTACAGTCCTGCCGACTTTTCTTCTCCATTGACTTGCATTGGGTTTCGTGTTTCACGACTTGTTTCGCCCATTTTCATGAAAGTCGGCCGATTTTGGTCAACCAGACTTTTGAGAAAGTCGGGTTTCTTGAAACCCGACTCGACCCTAAAAAGGCAAAAGTCGCTCATCTCTAATCATAAGTACATAAATTGAACACTAGAGCTTTCACTAGAACAAATATACGGCACCAGAACCATCATTAGTAAATAACTATGTCACTACAGCTTCTATCAGTATATGAATATGGCACCAGAACCACTATCAGTACATTAATGCGTCACCAGAACCACAGCCAGTAAATAAATACACCAGCATCATTATATACATAAATATATACAGTATGATGAGTCTTATACGGCCGCCTCTTGTCTACAGGTAACTATTCTCAATGTATCTGGCATTAGTCATTATCACGTCATCATGTGTCACTTATACATAGGACTGCAAGGAAGACTACGGCCTTATCACATATTCAGCTCTGCTACACCTCTCACTGGACTTTGTCTTATTTTTAGCAGGGAGGAGGCGTTTCTACTATTACTACAGAGTGCTGGGATAGATGCACAGAACCCGCTGCTGACAATCATTAGTCGCTGATGGACACTGGTGAAGACCTGCACCAGAAAACTGGACCCGGTGGATTTCCTGATCTTCATGTGGGACCTCCGGTGTAGATGAGCAGCAGGAATAACACAGCAGTAATAAACAGCGGCAAAGCATTTCTTGTGTGTGGTGATTATATATTGTGTGAGATCTGATATATGTGGGGGCTGTGCTGTAATAATGGAGACCCCTCACCGGCACCATGTACCCCTGTGCGCTCTGTAGTCACTGCTACAATATGGGATCTACAATGTTGCAACTTGTGGCTGCAATTTCCATGACAATGCGTCTCCCATTCGCACACCACCTCCTCACCGCCCCCCTATCCATCGGAGTCCCGCAAGGTTCAGTCCCAGGGCCCCTGCTCTTCTCCGTTTACACCTTCGGCCTCGGACAGCTCATAGAATCTCATGGCTTTCAGTATCATCTCTATGCTGATGACACACAGATCAACATCTCTGGACCAGATATCACCTCCCTACTAAACAGAATCCCTCAATGTCTGTCTGCTATTTCATCCATCTTCTCCACTAGATTTCTAAAAGTTAATATGGACAAAACAGAATTAATCATCTTTCGCCCATCTCACGTGACCCCCCCAACAGACCTATCCATTAAAGTAAATGGCTTCCCACTCTCTCCAGTCCCACAAGCTCGCTGCCTTGGGGTTATCCTTGACACTGATCTCTCTTTCAACTCACATATCCAAGCCCTTTCCACTTCCTGCCGACTTCAACTCAAAAATATTTCACGGATCCGTACATTCCTCAACTAAGAATCTGCAAAAACACTAGTCCATACCCTCATCATCTCCCGCCTTGACTACAGCAACCTCCTGCTCTGTGGCCTCCCTTCTAACACTCTCGCACCCCTCCAATCTATTCTTAACTCTGCTGCCCAACTAATCCACCTGTCCCCCTGCTGTTCCCTGGCCTCTCCCCTTTGTCAATCCCTGCACTGGCTCCCCACTACCCAAAGACTCCAGTTCAAAATCCTGACCATGACATACAAAGCCATCCACAACCTGAGTCCTACATACAGCTGCGACCTCGTCTTCCGGTACTTACCTGCACGAAACCTCCGATCCTCACAAGATCTCCTTCTGTACTCCCCTCTTATCTCCTCTTCTCACAATCGCATACAAGATTTCTCCCGCCCATCCCCCGTACTCTGGAACTCTCTACCACAACATATCAGACTCTCGCCTACCATGGAAACCTTCAAAAAGAACTTGAAGACCTACCTCTTCCGACAAGCCTAGAACTTGCAGTAACCACTGATCCACCAAACCGCTGCATGACCAGCTCTACCTTCGTCTACTGTATTCTCACCCATTCCTTGTAGATTGTGAGCCCTCGTGGGCAGGGTCCTATCTCATCCTGTACCAGTCGTGACTTGTATTGTTTAAGATTACTGTACTTGTATGTATTATGTATACCCCTCCTCACTTGTAAAGCGCCATGGAATGAATGGCGCTGTAATAATAAATAATAATAATAACAACTCTGCAAAGAGCAAGGAAACAATGCTGCCAAAATGCTACGTGAGAACAAGCCCCAGCAATGTTTAAGGGCTAGGAGTGGGTCTCCAGGGCTCTCCTATAGCTCGCTGTGTGGTTTCTGGGGCTCCAGACTTGATTTCCTCCCCCTGTGGGCTCCCTCATGACTCATTTTGCAGATTTCTTCCCACAGTATGTCTGGTAATCAGCACTTAGTTGCTGGAAGCGTGACCTCAGCACCAGTCCCCTGTGACTTCCTGACCACTGATTTCATGTATCAACCTCTGACCTTCATTAACATTTTCATCCTTTTCCGACAAGATGAAGAAGATGGAGAAGAATATGAAGAAGATGGAGAATAAGATGAAGAAGATGGAAAAGATGGAGAAGGAGAAGAAGAAGAAGATGAAGAAGATGATGAAGAAGATGCTGAAGAAGATGGAGAAGATGATGAAGAACAAGAAGATGAAAAAGGAGAAGAAGAAGAAGAAGGAGAAGATGATGGAGAAGATGAAGAAGAAGGAGAAGACTTCATCTTCTTTATTCATCTTCTCCATCTTCTTCTTCATCATCATCTTCTCCATCTTCTTCTCCTTCATCATCAGCTTCTCCATCTTCAAATTTTTCTTCATCTTCTCCATCTTCTTCATCATCTCCATCTTCTTCTTCATCTTCTTCTTATTCATCTTCTCGATCTTCTTCTCCTTCTTCTTCATCTTCTTCATCATCTTCTCCATCTTCTTCTCCTTCTCCTTCATCATCATCTTCTCCATCTTTTTCTTCATCTTCTCCATCTTCTTCATCATCTCCATCTTCTTCTTCATCTTCTCCATCTTCTTCTTCATCTTCTCCATCTTCATCTTCTCCATCTTCTCCATCATCTTCTTCATCTTCTCCATCTTCTTCATCATCTTTTTCATCTTCTGCTCCTTCTTCATCTTCTTCTTCTTTAAGAAGGGTTAAAAGTCATGCCAGTTGTGTTTACAGTCCTGCCGACTTTTCTTCTCCATTGACTTGCATTGGGTTTCGTGTTTCACGACTTGATTCGCCCACTTTTCATGAAAGTCGGCCGATTTTGGTCAACCCGACTTTTGAGAAAGTCGGGTTTCATGAAACCTGACTCGACCCTAAAAAGGCAAAAGTCGCTAATCTCTAATCATAAGTACATAAATTGAACACTAGAGCTTTCACTAGTACAAACATACGGCACTAGAACCATCATTAGTAAATAACTATGTCACTACAGCTTCTATCAGTATATGAATATGGCACCAGAACCACTATCAGTACATTAATGCGTCACCAGAACCACAGCCAGTAAATAAATACACCAGCATCATTATATACATAAATATATACAGTATGATATGAGTCTTATACGGCCGCCTCTTGTCTACAGGTAACTATTCTCAATGTATCTGGCGTTAGTCATTATCACGTCATCATGTGTCACTTATACATAGGACTGCAAGGAACCCTATGGCCTTATCACATATTCAGCTCTGCTACACCTCTCACTGGTAGTGTTGAGCATTCCGATACCGCAAGTATCGGGTATCGGCCGATACTTGCTGTATCGGAATTCCGATACCGACTTCCGATATTTTTTCAATATCGGAATTCGGCATCGGAATCGGAAGTTCAGTTGATTGACGGCCTGACGTCATCATGATGCGCGGTGTGTGCGCATCATGATGCGCCGTCATTTCGGGCCTTCCGGGGGTCTCTGCCGGCCTGCCGGGGGGCTGTGCCGGCCTGCCGGGGGGCTGTGTGGACTGCCCGGGGTCTCTGCCGGCCTGCCGGGGGGCTGTGCCGGCCTGCCGGTGGTCTGTGCACCCTGTGGGGGTCTGTACCGGCCTGCCGGGGGGCTGTGCCGGCCTGCCGGGGGGCTGTGCCGGCCTGCCGGGGGGCTGTGCTGATGTCCGGGGGTCTGTGCAAGCATCGTCCGATGGGACTACAAGTCCCATCGGGCGATGCCTGCTACCATGACAGTGATTGACACATTAGCCAATGATGGGACAGTAGTAGTCCCATCATCCGGCTAATGTGTTAAATGTTAAAAAAAAAAAAAAAAAAATAAAAATACTACATACATACTACATGCATGCTACATACATACTACATGCTACATACATACTACATATATACTACATACATACTACATACATGCTACATACATACTACATGCATGCTACATACATACTACATGCTACATACATACTACATGCATGCTACATACATACTACATATATACTACATACATACTACATACATGCTACATACATACTGCATGCTACATACATACTACATACATACTACATACATACTACATGCATGCTACATACATACTACATGCATACTACATATATACTACATGCTACATACATACTGCATGCTACATACATACTACATATATACTACATACATACTACATATATACTACATGCTACATACATACTACATGCTACATACATACTACATGCTACATACATACTACATATATACTACATACATACTACATACATGCTACATACATACTGCATGCTACATACATACTACATACATACTACATACATACTACATGCATGCTACATACATACATGCATGCTACATACATACTACATACATGCTACATACATACTGCATGCTACATACATACTACATACATACTACATACATACTACATACATGCTACATACATACTGCATGCTACATACATACTACATACATACTACATACATACTACATACATACTACATACATACTACATGCATGCTACATACATACTACATGCTACATACATACCACATACATACTACATGCATGCTACATACATACTACATGCTACATACATACCACATACATACTACATACATGCTACATATATACTACATGCATGCTACATACATACTACATATATACTACATGCATGCTACATACATACTACATACATACCACATATATACTACATACATACAATACATACATAGACATACAGTACATATAACATAGAGTAACATACTTACCAATACTTGTCACATTGTTCCCCGAAGCCATTGTCTTTCCGGAATAAATATTAACATAACAAACCACAAAAATACTCACCCACGATCCGAAGCAGTCCACGAGTGTGTCCCACGACGATCTTGGGTAGAGAACTGCAGCATCAGATGATGCTGCCGTTCTCTACGGGCTGCAGGAATCCAATGACGGAAGGTAGGTATCCTTCCGCACTGTATTCCTCCGCCACTTAAAAAAAAAAAAGTCCCTAGTCTCACTTTATGCCATTGCTGCGTGGGAATTTCCCACACAGCAATGGCATAAAGTGAGACTAGGGACTTTTTTTTTTTTTAAGTGGCGGAGGAATACAGTGCGGAAGGATACCTACCTTCCGTCATTGGATTCCTGCAGCCAGTAGAGAACGGCAGCAACAGCTGATGCTGCAGTTCTCTACCCAAGATCGTCGTGGGACACACTCGTGGACTGCTTCGGATCGTGGGTGAGTATTTTTGTGGTTTGTTATGTTAATATTTATTCCGGAAAGACAATGGCTTCGGGGAACAATGTGACAAGTATTGGTAAGTATGTTACTCTATGTTATATGTACTGTATGTCTATGTATGTATTGTATGTATGTAGTATATATGTGGTATGTATGTAGTATGTATGTAGCATGCATGTAGTATATATGTAGTATGTATGTAGCATGCATGTAGTATATATGTAGCATGTATGTAGTATGTATGTGGTATGTATGTAGCATGTAGTATGTATGTAGCATGCATGTAGTATGTATGTGGTATGTATGTAGCATGTAGTATGTATGTAGCATGCATGTAGTATATATGTAGCATGCATGTAGTATGTATGTAGCATGCATGTAGTATGTATATGGTATGTATGTAGCATGTAGTATGTATGTAGCATGCATGTAGTATATATGTGTTATGTATGTGGTATGTATGTAGCATGCATGTAGTATGTATGTAGCATGCATGTAGTATGTATGTAGTATGTATGTAGTATATATGTAGTATGTATGTAGCATGTAGTATGTATGTAGTATGTATGTAGCATGCATGTAGCATGCAGTATGTATGTAGCATGCATGTAGTATATATGTAGTATGTATGTAGCATGTAGTATGTAGCATGCATGTAGTATATATGTAGTATGTAGCATGTAGTATGTATGTAGCATGCATGTAGTATATATGTGTTATGTATGATGCATGTAGCATGCATGTAGTATGTATGTAGTATGTATGTAGCATGCAGTATGTATGTAGCATGTATGTAGTATGTAGTATGAATGTAGCATGTATGTAGTATGCATGTTGTATGTATGTAGCATGTAATTTTTTTTTTTTTTTTTTTACATTTAACACATTAGCCGGATGATGGGACTACTACTGTCCCATCATTGGCTAATGTGTCAATCACTGTCATGGTAGCAGGCATCGCCCGATGGGACTTGTAGTCCCATCGGACGATGCCTGCACAGACCCCCGGAGCCTGCACAGCCCCCCGGCAGGCCGGCACAGCCCCCCGGCAGGCCGGCACAGCCCCCCGGAGCCTGCACAGCCCCCCGGCAGGCCGGCACAGCCCCCCGGCAGGCCGGCACAGCCCCCCGGAGCCTGCACAGACCACCGGCAGGCCGGCACAGACCACCGGAGCCTGCACAGACCCCCTGGCAGGCCGGCACAGCCCCCCGAAAGGCCCGTACAGACCCCAGAGAGGCTGTACAAGGGCAGGAAAGGGTTTTTCTTATTCCGATACCGGAAGTCCCATAGACTTGAATGGGACTTCCGGTATCGGAATCGGCGATACCGATACTTTTTTTAAAGATCGGCCGATACCATCCGATACGATACTTTGAAGTATCGGACGGTATCGCTCAACTCTACTCACTGGACTTTGTCTTATTTTTTGCAGGGAGGAGGCGTCTCTACTGTTACTACAGAGTGCTGGGATAGATGCACAGAACCCGCTGCTGACAATCATTAGTCGCTGATGGACACCGGTGAAGACCTGCACCAGAAAACTGGACCCGGTGGATTTCCTGATCTTCATGTGGGACCTGGGACCTCCGGTGTAGATGAGCAGCGGGAATAACACAGCAGTAATAAACAGCGGCAAAGCATTTCTTGTGTGTGGTGATTATATATTGTGTGAGATCTGATATATGTGGGGGCTGTGCTGTAATAATGGAGACCCCTCACCTTCACCGTGTACCCCTGTGCACTCTGTAGTCACTGCTACAATATGGGATCTACAATGTGGCAACTTGTGGCTGCAATGTCCATGACAATGCGTCTCCCATTCGCACACCACCTCCTCACCGCGCTTCCTATCCATCGGAGTCCCGTCAGGTTCAGTCCTAGGGCCCCTGCTCTTCTCCGTTTACACCTTCGGCCTCGGACAGCTCATAGAATCTCATGGCTTTCAGTATCATCTCTATGCTGATGACACACAGATCAACATCTCTGGACCAGATATCACCTCCCTACTAAACAGAATCCCTCAATGTCTGTCTGCTATTTCATCCTTCTCCACTAGATTTCTAAAACTTAATATGGACAAAACAGAATTAATCATCTTTCGCCCATCTCACGTGACCCCCCCAACGGACCTATCCATTAAAGTAAATGGCTGCCCACTCTCTCCAGTCCCACAAGCTCGCTGCCTTGGGGTTATCCTTGACACTGATCTCTCTTTCAAACCACATATCCAAGACCTTTCCACTTCCTGCCGACTTCAACTCAAAAATATTTCACGAATCCGTACATTCCTCAACCAAGAATCTGCAAAAACCCTAGTCCATGCCCTCATCATCTCCCACCTTGACTACTGCAACCTCCTGCTTTATGGCCTCCCCTCTAACACTCGCGCCCCTCCAATCTATTCTTAACTCTGCTGCCCGACTAATCCACCTGTCCCCCCGCTATTCCCCGGCCTCTCCCCTTTGTCAATCCCTGCACTGGCTCCCCATTACCCAAAGACTCCAGTTCAAAATCCTAACCATGACATACAAAGCCATCCACAACCTGAGTCCTCCGTACATCTGTGACCTCGTCTCCCTGTACTTACCTGCACGAAACCTCCAATCCTCACAAGATCTCCTTCTGTACTCCCCTCTTATCGCCTCTTAACGCAATCGCATACAAGATTTCTCGCGCCCATCCCCCCTACTCTGGAACTCTCTACCACAACAAATCAGACTCTCGCCTACCATGGAAACCTTCAAAAAGAACTTGAAGACCTACCTCTTCCGACAAGCCTACAACTTGCAGTAACCACAGATCCACCAAACCGCTGCACGACTAGCTCTACCTTCGCCTACTGTATTCTCACCCATCCCTTGTAGATTGTGAGCCCACGCAGGCAGGGTCCTCTCTACCCCTGTGGGCTCCCTCATGACTCATTTTGCAGATTTCTTCCCCCAGTATGTCTGGTAATCAGCACTTAGTTACTGGAAGCGTAACCTCAGCACCAGTCCCCTGTGACTTCCTGACCAATGATTTCATGTATCAACCTCTGAACTTCATTAACATTTTCATCCTTTTCCAACAAGATGAAGAAGATGGAGAAGAAGATGGAGAATAAGATGAAGATGGAGAAGATGATGAAGAATATGATGAAGAAGAAGATGAAGAAGAAGAAGGAGAAGATGATGGAGAAGATGAAGGAGAAGATGATGGAGAAGATGAAGAAGGAGAAGACTTCATCTTCCTCTTCTTATTCATCTTCTCCATCTTCTTCTCCATCTTCTCCATCTTCTTCTCCTTTTTCTTCTTCTTCTTCATCATCATCTTCTCCATCTTCTTATCCTTCTTCTTCTTCATCGTCTTCTCCATCTTTTTCTTCTCCTTCATCTACTTCTTCATCTTCATCTTCTTCTTCATCTTCTCCATCTTCTTCATCATCTTCTCCATCTTCTTCTCCATCTTTTTCTTCTTCATCATCTCCATCTTCTTCTTCATCTTCTTCATCTTCTCCATCTTCTTCATCTTCTCCATCTTCTTCTTTTTCATCTTCTCCATCTTCTCCATCTTCTTCATCATCTTCTTCATTTTCTCCATATTTTTTTCATTATCTTCATCTTCTTCTTCTCCTTCTTCATTTTCTTCATCATCGTCATCATCATCATCATCTTCTTCTTCTTCATAAGTACATAAATTGAACACTAGAGCTTTCACTAGTACAAACATACGGCACCAGAACCATCATTAATAAATAACTATGTCACTACAGCTTCTATCAGTATATGAATATGGCACCAGAACCACTCTCTGTACATTAATGCGTCACCAGAACCACAGCCAGTAAATAAATACACCAGCATCATTATCTACATAAATATATACAGTATGATATGAGTCTTATACGGCCGCCTCTTGTCTAAAGGTAACTTCTTGTCTACAGGTAACTTCTAAATGTATCTGGCGTTAGTCATTATCATGTCATCATGTGTCACTTATACATAGGACTGCAAGGAAGACTACGGCCTTATCACATATTCAGCTCTGCTACACCTCTCACTGGACTTTGTCTTATTTTTTGCAGGGAGGAGGCGTTTCTACTATTACTACAGAGTGCTGGGATAGATGCACAGAACCCGCTGCTGACAATCATTAGTCACTGATGGACACTGGTGAAGACCTGCACCAGAAAAATGGACCCGGTGGATTTCCTGATCTTCATGTGGGACCTCCGGTGTAGATGAGCAGCAGGAATAACACAGCAGTAATAAACAGCGGCAAAGCATTTCTTGTGTGTGGTGATTATATATTGTGTGAGATCTGATATATGTGGGGGCTGTGCTGTAATAATGGAGACCCCTCACCGGCACCGTGTACCCCTGTGCGCTCTGTAGTCACTGCTACAATATGGGATCTACAATGTGGCAACTTGTGGCTGCAATATCCATGACAATGCGTCTCCCATTCGCACACCACCTCCTCACCGCCCCCCTATCCATCGGAGTCCCGCAAGGTTCAGTCCTAGGGCCCCTGCTCTTCTCCGTTTACACCTTCGGCCTCGGACAGCTCATAGAATCTCATGGCTTTCAGTATCATCTCTATGCTGATGACACACAGATCAACATCTCTGGACCAGATATCACCTCTCTACTAAACAGAATCCCTCAATGTCTGTCTGCTATTTAATCCATCTTCTCCACTAGATTTCTAAAAGTTAATATGGACAAAACAGAATTAATCATCTTTCGTCCATCTCACGTGACCCCCCCAACAGACCTATCCATTAAAGTAAATGGCTTCCCACTCTCTCCAGTCCCACAAGCTCGCTGCCTTGGGGTTATCCTTGACACTGATCTCTCTTTCAACTCACATATCCAAGCCCTTTCCACTTCCTGCCGACTTCAACTCAAAAATATTTCACGGATCCGTACATTCCTCAACCAAGAATCTGCAAAAACCCTAGTCCATGCCCTCATCATCTCCCACCTTGACTACTGCAACCTCCTGCTTTATGGCCTCCCCTCTAACACTCGCGCCCCTCCAATCTATTCTTAACTCTGCTGCCCGACTAATCCACCTGTCCCCCCGCTATTCCCCGGCCTCTCCCCTTTGTCAATCCCTGCACTGGCTCCCCATTACCCAAAGACTCCAGTTCAAAATCCTAACCATGACATACAAAGCCATCCACAACCTGAGTCCTCCGTACATCTGTGACCTCGTCTCCCTGTACTTACCTGCACGAAACCTCCAATCCTCACAAGATCTCCTTCTGTACTCCCCTCTTATCGCCTCTTAACGCAATCGCATACAAGATTTCTCGCGCCCATCCCCCCTACTCTGGAACTCTCTACCACAACAAATCAGACTCTCGCCTACCATGGAAACCTTCAAAAAGAACTTGAAGACCTACCTCTTCCGACAAGCCTACAACTTGCAGTAACCACAGATCCACCAAACCGCTGCACGACTAGCTCTACCTTCGCCTACTGTATTCTCACCCATCCCTTGTAGATTGTGAGCCCACGCAGGCAGGGTCCTCTCTACCCCTGTGGGCTCCCTCATGACTCATTTTGCAGATTTCTTCCCCCAGTATGTCTGGTAATCAGCACTTAGTTACTGGAAGCGTAACCTCAGCACCAGTCCCCTGTGACTTCCTGACCAATGATTTCATGTATCAACCTCTGAACTTCATTAACATTTTCATCCTTTTCCAACAAGATGAAGAAGATGGAGAAGAAGATGGAGAATAAGATGAAGATGGAGAAGATGATGAAGAATATGATGAAGAAGAAGATGAAGAAGAAGAAGGAGAAGATGATGGAGAAGATGAAGGAGAAGATGATGGAGAAGATGAAGAAGGAGAAGACTTCATCTTCCTCTTCTTATTCATCTTCTCCATCTTCTTCTCCATCTTCTCCATCTTCTTCTCCTTTTTCTTCTTCTTCTTCATCATCATCTTCTCCATCTTCTTATCCTTCTTCTTCTTCATCGTCTTCTCCATCTTTTTCTTCTCCTTCATCTACTTCTTCATCTTCATCTTCTTCTTCATCTTCTCCATCTTCTTCATCATCTTCTCCATCTTCTTCTCCATCTTTTTCTTCTTCATCATCTCCATCTTCTTCTTCATCTTCTTCATCTTCTCCATCTTCTTCATCTTCTCCATCTTCTTCTTTTTCATCTTCTCCATCTTCTCCATCTTCTTCATCATCTTCTTCATTTTCTCCATATTTTTTTCATTATCTTCATCTTCTTCTTCTCCTTCTTCATTTTCTTCATCATCGTCATCATCATCATCATCTTCTTCTTCTTCATAAGTACATAAATTGAACACTAGAGCTTTCACTAGTACAAACATACGGCACCAGAACCATCATTAATAAATAACTATGTCACTACAGCTTCTATCAGTATATGAATATGGCACCAGAACCACTCTCTGTACATTAATGCGTCACCAGAACCACAGCCAGTAAATAAATACACCAGCATCATTATCTACATAAATATATACAGTATGATATGAGTCTTATACGGCCGCCTCTTGTCTAAAGGTAACTTCTTGTCTACAGGTAACTTCTAAATGTATCTGGCGTTAGTCATTATCATGTCATCATGTGTCACTTATACATAGGACTGCAAGGAAGACTACGGCCTTATCACATATTCAGCTCTGCTACACCTCTCACTGGACTTTGTCTTATTTTTTGCAGGGAGGAGGCGTTTCTACTATTACTACAGAGTGCTGGGATAGATGCACAGAACCCGCTGCTGACAATCATTAGTCACTGATGGACACTGGTGAAGACCTGCACCAGAAAAATGGACCCGGTGGATTTCCTGATCTTCATGTGGGACCTCCGGTGTAGATGAGCAGCAGGAATAACACAGCAGTAATAAACAGCGGCAAAGCATTTCTTGTGTGTGGTGATTATATATTGTGTGAGATCTGATATATGTGGGGGCTGTGCTGTAATAATGGAGACCCCTCACCGGCACCGTGTACCCCTGTGCGCTCTGTAGTCACTGCTACAATATGGGATCTACAATGTGGCAACTTGTGGCTGCAATATCCATGACAATGCGTCTCCCATTCGCACACCACCTCCTCACCGCCCCCCTATCCATCGGAGTCCCGCAAGGTTCAGTCCTAGGGCCCCTGCTCTTCTCCGTTTACACCTTCGGCCTCGGACAGCTCATAGAATCTCATGGCTTTCAGTATCATCTCTATGCTGATGACACACAGATCAACATCTCTGGACCAGATATCACCTCTCTACTAAACAGAATCCCTCAATGTCTGTCTGCTATTTAATCCATCTTCTCCACTAGATTTCTAAAAGTTAATATGGACAAAACAGAATTAATCATCTTTCGTCCATCTCACGTGACCCCCCCAACAGACCTATCCATTAAAGTAAATGGCTTCCCACTCTCTCCAGTCCCACAAGCTCGCTGCCTTGGGGTTATCCTTGACACTGATCTCTCTTTCAACTCACATATCCAAGCCCTTTCCACTTCCTGCCGACTTCAACTCAAAAATATTTCACGGATCCGTACATTCCTCAACCAAGAATCTGCAAAAACCCTAGTCCATGCCCTCATCATCTCCCGCCTTGACTACTGCAACCTCCTGCTCTGTGGCCTCCCCTCTAACACTCTCGCACCCCTCCAATCTATTCTTAACTCTGCTGCCCGACTAATCCACCTGTCCCCCCGCTGTTCCCTGGCCTCTCCCCTTTGTCAATCCCTGCACTGGCTCCCCACTACCCAAAGACTCCAGTTCAAAATCCTGACCATGACGTACAAAGCCATCCACAACCTGAGACCTACATACAGCTGCGACCTCGTCTTCCGGTACTTACCTGCACGAAACCTCCGATCCTCACAAGATCTCCTTCTGTACTCCCCTCTTATCTCCTCTTCCCACAATTGCATACAAGATTTCTCCCGCCCATCCCCCGTACTCTGGAACTCTCTACCACAACATATCAGACTCTCGCCTACCATGGAAACCTTCAAAAAGAACTTGAAGACCTACCTCTTCCGACAAGCCTAGAACTTGCAGTAACCACTGATCCACCAAACCGCTGCATGACCAGCTCTACCTTCGTCTACTGTATTCTCACCCATCCCTTGTAGATTGTGATCCCTCGCGGGCAGGGTCCTATCTCATCCTGTACCAGTCGTGACTTGTATTGTTTAAGATTACTGTACTTGTATGTATTATGTATACCCCTCCTCATGGAATGAATGGCGCTGTAATAATAAATAATAATAATAACAACTCTGCAAAGAGCAAGGAAACAATGCTGCCAAAATGCTACGTGAGAACAAGCCCCAGCAATGTTTAAGGGCTAGGAGTGGGTCTCCAGGGCTCTCCTATAGCTCGCTGTGTGGTTTCTGGGGCTCCAGACTTGATTTCCTCCCCCTGTGGGCTCCCTCATGACTCATTTTGCAGATTTCTTCCCCCAGTATGTCTGGTAATCAGCACTTAGTTGCTGGAAGCGTGACCTCAGCACCAGTCCCCTGTGACTTCCTGACCACTGATTTCATGTATCAACCTCTGACCTTCATTAACATTTTCATCCTTTTCCGACAAGATGAAGAAGATGGAGAAGAATATGAAGAAGATGGAGAATAAGATGAAGAAGATGGAAAAGATGGAGAAGAAGGAGAAAAAGAAGAAGATGAAGAAGATGATGAAGAAGATGCTGAAGAAGATGGAGAAGATGATGAAGAACAAGAAGATGAAAAAGTAGAAGAAGAAGAAGGAGAAGATGATGGAGAAGATGAAGAAGATGAAGAAGGAGAAGATGATGGAGAAGATGAAGAAGAAGAAGACTTCATCTTCTTTATTCATCTTCTCCATCTTCTTCTTCATCATCATCTTCTCCATCTTCTTCTCCTTCTTCTTCATCATCAGCTTCTCAATCTTCTCCATCTTTTTCTTCATCTTCTCCATCTTCTTCATCATCTCCATCTTCTTCTTCATCTTCTTATTCATCTTCTCCATCTTCTTCTCCATCTTCTTCATCTTCTCGATCTTCTTCTCCTTCTTCTTCATCTTCTTCATCATCTTCTCCATCTTCTTCTCCTTCTCCTTCATCATCATCTTCTCCATCTTTTTCTTCATCTTCTCCATCTTCTTCATCATCTCCATCTTCTTCTTCATCTTCTTCTTCATCTTCTCCATCTTCTTCTTCATCTTCTCCATCTTCATCTTCTCCATCTTCTTCATCATCTTCTTCATCTTCTCCATCTTCTTCATCATCTTCTTCTCCTTCTTCATCATCTTCTTCTTCTTCTTCTTCTTCTTCAAGAAGGGTTAAAAGTCATGCCAGTTGTGTTTACAGTCCTGCCGACTTTTCTTCTCCATTGACTTGCATTGGGTTTCGTGTTTCACGACTTGTTTCGCCCACTTTTCATGAAAGTCGGCCGATTTTGGTTAACCAGACTTTTGAGAAAGTTGGGTTTCATGAAACCTGACTCGACCCTAAAAAGGCAAAAGTCGCTAATCTCTAATGATAAGTACATAAATTGAACACTAGAGCTTTCACTAGTACAAACATACGGCACTAGAACCATCATTAGTAAATAACTATGTCACTACAGCTTCTATCAGTATATGAATATGGCACCAGAACCACTATCAGTACATTAATGCTTCACCAGAACCACAGCCAGTAAATAAATACACCAGCATCATTATATATATAAATATATACAGTATGATGAGTCTTATACGGCCGCCTCTTGTCTACAGGTAACTATTCTCAATGTATCTGGCGTTAGTCATTATCACGTCATCATGTGTCACTTATACATAGGACTGCAAGGAAGCCTACGTCCTTATCACATATTCAGCTCTGCTACACCTCTCACTGGACTTTGTCTTATTTTTTTCAGGGAGGAGGCGTTTCTACTCTTACTACAGAGTGCTGGGATAGATGCACAGAACCCGCTGCTGACAATCATTAGTCGCTGATGGACACCGGTGAAGACCTGCACCAGAAAACTGGACCCGGTGGATTTCCTGATCTTCATGTGGGACCTCTGGTGTAGATGAGCAGCGGGAATAACACAGCAGTAATAAACAGCGGCAAAGCATTTCTTGTGTGTGGTGATTATATATTGTGTGAGATCTGATATATGTGGGGGCTGTGCTGTAATAATGGAGACCCCTCACCTGCACCGTGTACCCCTGTGCACTCTGTAGTCACTGCTACAATATGGGATCTACAATGTGGCAACTTGTGGCTGCAATGTCCATGACAATGCGTCTCCCATTCGCACACCATCTCCTCACCGCGCCCCCTATCCATCGGAGTCCCGCAAGGTTCAGTCCTAGGGCCCCTGCTCTTCTCCGCTTACACCTTCGGCCTCGGACAGCTCATAGAATCTCATGGCTTTCAGTATCATCTCTACGCTGATGACACACAGATCAACATCTCTGGACCAGATATCACCTCCCTACTAAACAGAATCCCTCAATCTCTGTCTGCTATTTCATCCTTCCTCTCCACTAGATTTCTAAAACTTAATATGGACAAAGCAGAATTAATCATCTTTCGCCCATCTCACGTGACCCCCCCAACGGACCTATCCATTAAAGTAAATGGCTGTCCTCTCTCTCCAGTCCCACAAGCTCGCTGCCTTGGGGTTATCCTTGACACTGATCTCTCTTTCAAACCACATATCCAAGCCCTTTCCACTTCCTGCCGACTTCAACTCAAAAATATTTCACGGATCCGTACATTCCTCAACCAAGATTCTGCAAAAATCCTAGTCTATGCCGTCATCATCTCCCGCCTTGACTACTGCAACTTCCTGCTCTGTGGCCTCCCCTCTAACACTCTCGCACCCCTCCAATCTATTCTTAACTCTGCTACCCGACTAATCCACCTGTCCCCCCGCTATTCCCCGGCTTCACCCCTTTGTCAATCCCTGCACTGGCTCCACATTACCCAAAGACTCCAGTTCAAAACTCTAACCATGACATACAAAGCCATCCACAACCTGAGTCCTCCGTACATCTGTGACCTCGTCTCCCGGTACTTACCTGCACAAAACCTCCGATCCTCAGAAGATCTCCTTCTGTACTCCCCTCTTATCTCCTCTTCCCACAATTGCATACAAGATTTCTCCCGCGCATCCCCCGTACTCTGGAACTCTCTACCACAACATATCAGACTCTCGCCTACCATGGAAACCTTCAAAAAGAACTTGAAGACCTACCCCTTCCAACAAGCCTACAACTTACAGTAACCACAGATCCACCAAACCGCTGCACGACCAGCTCTACCTTCGCCTACTGTATTCTCACCCATCCCTTGTAGATTGTGAGCCCTCGCGGGCAGGGTCCTCTCTCATCCTGGACCAGTCGTGACTTGTATTGTTGAAGATTACTGTACTTGTATGTATTATGTATACCCCTCCTCACTTGTAAAGCGCCATGGAATAAATGGCGCTGTGATAATAAATAATAATAACAACTCTGCAAAGAGCAAGGAAAAAATGCTGCCAAAATGCTATGCGTGAACAAGCCCCAGCAATGTGTAAGGGCTAGGAGTGGGTCTCCAGGGCTCTCCTATAGCTCGCTGTTTGGTTTCTGGGGCTCCAGACTTGATTTCCTCCCCCTGTGGGCTCCCTCATGACTCATTTTGCAGATTTCTTCCCCCAGTATGTCTGGTAATCAGCACTTAGTTACTGGAAGCGTGACCTCAGCACCAGTCCCCTGTGACTTCCTGACCAATGATTTCATGTATCAACCTCTGACCTTCATTAACATTTTCATCGATTTCCGACAAAATAATGTTTTTGTTTTTTAAACTCACATAGTTTTACTTCATTTTTGTGGCCCCCAAATAAGTAAAGCTGCTCGTCATAAAATTTCTAAAAATAAAAACCCAAACACAAACATTATAAGATAAACATTGTTTCTATTTTGCACTGTTTTCTGGATACAGCCTGCAGTATAAAGTATCAAGGACGCATCGCTGTGACATGGCAGACTGACGTTACAGGGCAGCGATTTGACGAGCTGTAATTTATTTGTAATTCTTGTTGATACAAGTGTATAATATTCACCGATCCAAACATTTCTGGATATCTGCAGAAAATCAGATGACTTTCATCTCTTTTTGTTCCATTCTTACGTTTCCTGCTGCCATCTTTATTCTGCGGTCAGCGATCCGTCAGGAGATCGCCCGCTCTCTGTTGCTCAATCATTTGCTCATCTTTATACAGACACAGATTAGGGCAGACATGTGAAATAGTCGCTCTACACCCACCAGGGCTGGTGAGGCCGTCACGTGGACACTAGAGATGAGCGACTTTGCCTTTTTTGGGGTCGAGTTGGATTTCATGAAACCCAGCTTTCTCAAAAGTCGGGTCGAACGAAATCGGCCGATTATCGTGAAAAGTCGAAGGCCGACTGAAACACAAAATCCAATGCAAGTCAATGGGGAAGCAAAGTCGGCAGTGAGTGGAGGACGGGAAACACACCTACAGTGCCCTTTTGAATGCCAAAAACATCAATTCTTATTACTTAATCTTGTCAACCTTAATTTACTTCATAATAATAGTTACGCACTGAAAAATGGGGGTTATTTGGCTAAAGTTGTGGGGGGGTAGGGCTGGCTCCAGGTTTTCATGTACCCTGGGCCAAAGAGCCCACAACACACACCACAACACATACCACAACTCATGATGCTCTGATACGGCAGAGAAATAGCGGTATAGTACAATGAAAAATACTTCACTTTTTACATCTCATGACTGATATCCATTTTAAATTCTCCAATAGCTCTAAAAACAGACAGTATATTACTCCATACAGTATTATGGCCACCGCATAGTGCGCTATACAGAGTAATGAGGCCCATATATTTCTCCATTCAGAATCATTGGTCCCATATAATGTTTGAAACAGTATATGATGAGCTCCACATAATGCTACAGTATATGTTGGTCCCCATCGATGAAGCTCCACTGTCTTATGGGCCCAAATAATGCTCCATACATAATGGGCCCCATTTCTAATGCTCCAGTGTATAATGGGCCCTGTAAATGCTGCTCCAGTGTCTGATGTCCACCTTTGGAATGCTCCAGTGTATTGTGGGCCCCATATGTCATTCTCCAGAGTATAGTGCTCCCCAAAAACTGCTGTCCCAACATTGAAAACAATTAAATAAGTCTCCTCGCTAGGGAATTCCTGTACTAGTCTGGACTTCTCGTCGTCCCCATCTTCCATCTCACTGCACTTGGCTGTTTAGGCAGAGGGCGTACAGACGTGATGTCATCAAGCTCTCTGATCAGAATATCACTGTCAGGAAACGCGCAAGACGTCATGGCGGTGGATTAGGGAGAGGTAAGTATATCCACTTTGCAAGTGCTGAGATCCTGAGCAAGCAGGGGGGGCCCACTCGTTGGCGACGGCACTGGCATAGGGCCCCTCATAGTACGGCGGTGTGAGGCGGTGTGTCTGACGGCGGGTGGGCCTGGGCCCTCCCACCGGCAGAGACACTTTTGCGTACTATGAGGGGCTCTGTGCCTGTGCCGTCGCCCATGAGTATACCCCCACCTGCTCAAGGAACCGGCACTTCATCTGCACCTTCTTCTTTGTCACCGTGTAAGGTGGTATAGTATGCGGGAAGGGGAACCCGAGTTTCCTCAGGGTCAGATTCTGGCTGTGTAGAGTGTGAGGGGAATGTAGTGGTTTGGGTCAATGTACCAGCAGAATCATCTAGCAGTGGCTGGGCATCAGTGCACTTGTGGCGCCCCCAGGGGTACGGTCACCACAGTGGCATTACCTTCCTCCTAGGGAGTGTGATGTCATGCTTGGGAGCAACGAAGGATCTCTCTAGCAGTTAAACCAACACACAACACATTTCCCACTCCAGGCCAGCAGGGAGACCTCTGAACCTGACTGCTGAGGAGCTGCTCTCTGTGGTTGGGAGGAGGTATGTTAGGGCAGTCTGTGAAGGGAATGGGAAGTGTGTGGACGTGAGAAGGGTAGCTGGAGGATGAGCAGAGTTAAGGCTCACTCCTAGCTGGAGCGCATGGTCCAGATTCCGGTCTCCGAGCTGGTAGGAACACTGACGTTCCTGCAGCAGAAACCGGAGGAAGTAGCAGCTGTAAATGCTCTGTACCCAAGTTAGGCTCGGAGGCCTCATCAGTGACGTGTGGGAGCCAGAAAGAAATGGCTATGGCTGCCTCCCATACGAGAAAGTTCCAAAAGAGTCAACAGGGGGAACTTCATTGAACTCAGCACTGCGAGTACCTCAGGTAAGCGCTAGAACGGAGGCCACACTACCTATCTGAAGAGAGAGAATTCCAAATTGGCTTCCAGGCTGACCAACTCCTTCTCCATCTGTACTCTGGGTCCTGGACGGCACTTACCAAGTACAGGTAAAGGAACTGCACGACTGTGTCTGTCATCTTTCTCTTGCGCCTGGCGCACGGCTCTGCTACATCCTGCACTGCACACCATCTACCAACTCTTTCATCTGCCCTGCGACTACAGTTCTACCTGTGCAGGGCTTCTACATCTTAGCTGCACCACAACATCTGTCCCAGAGAAGTGACACTTCAGTGCTGGTCAATCTAATCAGAAACCACAGGTGGCGTCACGTATCATTCACCTATAAACGTAATTCACCAATTTGCATGGACGTTCAGGGCCACGGAACGGGTCACCACCACCGTGACACATCCCTGTGAGACACCGGCCCGGTACCGATTAACCCCACTGCCCTGACTGGCCACCCACACTCCATGTCAGATTCATCTTGGACTGGGGAATTCACGATTTGACTTGATAACCCAGGCATGGTATGATAGAAAGAGCTACATGGACTAATGTGAAGTGTGGCCTGCTGCATCATTCACTTTTGGTGGGGGTGAAGGACACAAGGAAAGGGGTTCTTCCTGACCAGGAGCCAGCAATTGATGACTCAGTGCTTGCATTTTTTGAAACTTCAGAAGAAGAGGGCATATTTGCTGGAGTCTGCTTCAGCAATGTAAGCCAAAACCAGTTCCTCATGCTCCGGCTTTAAAAGCGTTAACCTACTCCCAGAAAAGGTAGCCTTCCAGGCGTTCCGGAGCCAGACCATGACGCAGGCTCAACACCTCCTGCCTTAGCTGCTATTGTGCTTTTGCCACTACCAGCAGGTGCACCACCACCATCAGCCCCAGCTGGCCCCCCACGCCCATGTCTGCGGCCTCTTCCACCAAACGTCAAAATTTTGCAGAAAATAGACCCAAAATAACATCAGATATATGGTACTGTATCAGAAATGTTCAGCTCTATTCAGTCAAAGGATAATTGTCAATCTCCCTATATATTCCAACAGTCACACAGAAATGCTCACAGGCTCAGTATGGATTAGACAAGAATATAAAAAGTAGACAAAGTGTACAGTATCATCAGATAGCAGGTATATATAGTATAGTTTAAACATTCTAAATCTCCGTAGAAATTTCAGGAGGCACACACAGACACTCTCAGGCTCAGTATTGGATTACAACACAATCTAAAAAGCCGTAAAACGGTATTGGATCTGAAGAGTACAGCTGTACACAGTGTAGGTGTCATTGTTGTCAATCTCAGTATTTATTTCCACAGTCAGAAAATAACTCTCACTTGGTCAGTTTGGATTAGACCAGAATATAACAAGCAGTAAATGGGCAATGTATCACAAGCGTAGAGCTGTATACAGTGTTGGGGTAATTTTTAAATGTACATTTAAATTGCAGGAATAACCCATAGCCTCTCACACGCTCAGGATGGATCACACCAAAATATAACAAGAAGATCCGCAAGAAATAATCACACATGTGGGACAATGTTCCAGGTGTCAATGATACACTTAGAGTGGTGGTTGGAGGAGGACTTCCTGGCAGAAAGGGTACAGTATCACCAGATACCAGGTATACATAGCATAGTTTAAACATTAAAAATGTACGTCTATATATCAGGAGTAGTGTTGACCCACCCCGCTAGTGTTTTGGTTCATCGCACATCGACGAACACCGTCGAACCCCATTGAAAACAATGGCAGGCAAACACAAACACATACAAACACATAGAAAACAATTACAAAACACCTTAAAAGGTGTCCCAAAGCAGACAAAATGCTCAGAAGACAAAAATAACATATGGAAAAGGGCAACTACATTTAGAAAAGAGGTGGAGTAAAAGGAGGAGGTGGAGGAGACACAGATATAGGCTTGTTATGCCCTTATGAAGTCAAGAAAGGCTGGAATAAAAATGTAAAATACAAACAAAAAAAAAATCTGAAGTCGAACACGATCATATACCGTCGGACTTCCCACCAATAAATTATGCCAACTGTCGATCAGGCGGCGTTATTCCCACGAACCTCCAAACAGCGTCCATGAAGGCAAAGTGTTTGGTTTCTGGGGGCAGTATGATTGCAAAGCTGAACCTTAAAGGAATGTCCAATAGGGCACCACCAGGAGTGGAGCCTGCGGCTTAATTGGACTCCACCCGTGAAACCATAACCATGCCACCTAAAGAAAAGATGCACACATTGAAAGCTTTGTCGATTCTGTGTGTGGTGTGGTATGTCCGTTTTTAGTTGTGCTAGAGATTTGCCAGCTTTACTCCGTTAACGAACGAGACTCCGGCATGCCCCCGCTGTACGCGTCAAGCTTACTAGAGGGACACGCGAGGCTCTGTCACGCGAGATCGAGCAATAACAGGTCTATCATGCCCTTACATGTCCAGGGCTGCATGCGCTGTACACTGAAAGGACCAGCTTTTGTCGCTTACAGGTGCAGATAACCCGCTGAACACCGTTAGTGATGGGGATCTGGGATTTCAATTCTTCCCCGCGAACGATGATTTCCCATTAAGTGCAGGTCAACCGCAATTCCGGAATTAGGCCTAACCGGCATTCCTGAAAAAATAAAAAAAATAAGTGTCCAAACCACAGGTGCTGTAGGTTGTTTACCAGCTCGGCAGCCGTTCTCAGGCCCAATATGGATTCAACAGGATTGTAGAAAGTTGGTAAAGGGTACAGTTTCACCAGATAACAGGTATTTATAGCATAGTTTACACATTAAAAACCTATGTCTATAGATCAGGAGGCAGGCTCAGACGGTCTCAGGGCCAGTATGGATTAGACGTGATTGGACAAAGGTGAGAAAGGGTACCGTATCACCAGATAACATGTATGGATAGCATAGTTTACACATTAAAAACCTATGTCTATATATTTGGAGGCAGGCTCAGACGGTCTCAGGGCCAGTATGGATTAGACGTGATTGGACAAAGGTGAGAAAGGGTACCGTATCACTGGATAACAGGTATGTATAGCATAGTTTACACATTAAAAACCTATGTCTACAGATCAGGAGGCAGGCTCAGATGGTCTCAGGCCCAGTATGGATTAGACGTGATTGGACAAAGGTGAGAAAGGGTATATTATCACTGGATAGCAGGTATATAGAGCATAGTTTAAACATTTAAAATCTCCGTGTTCTCAGTATGGATTAGACAACAATCTAAAAAGTAGAAAAAAGGAAATGTATTTGAAGCGTACACAAGTATACACTTTTGGTGGTATTTTTAAATCTTCATATATATTTCTGTCTCAGTAAGAAAGTCCAGACTCTCCGCAATAGGAAATGAGATGCATACAATTACTGACATAAAGTCTAATGATTGCAGAAATCTAGGAATTACTAATCACGGGAAAAACTTCCGTGACAATTCTCAGAGGCGATGCTGACCCTCAATTAATTTGTGTGTGGAGACAGCGAAAACATTTCTTTGTGAAGAAAGGGTTGCTGTATCGCAGTACCGTTGATCCCATCACCATTACTCATCTTCATCAAATTTTGATCACAGGGAGAGATGTAAACATGGTGCTCACTGCCTATCATGATCTGTCACGTAACTTTGGAGTGCAAAAGACAGAAGCCACAGGCCGTAGGCAATTCTATTGGATTGGCATGAGAGGGCACATTTAAAAATGTGCGCCGGAATGTCACATGTCTGTGAGTAGGAAAACTGTGAAAGCTGATGAGAAACCACCACTGCATCTCATTGTGAGTCGACGTCCATAAGAAATGGAAGCCATTGATCATCTGAAGCTAGAGCCCGGCCAGCGGGACAGGGCATAGCTACGTCTTAACCATCATCTATCAGTTCAACAAATTTGTAGTGGCAGTCCCAGTGAAGGATTTGACAGCCCAGGCTACACAGCGGAGGAGCAGGGAGAGGTAAACATTGCAAATGCTGGGGCCCTGGCTAAGCAAGGGGGGCACACTTGTGGGCGTCGGTACTGGCACTGGGCCCCTCATAGTACAGCGGTGTGTTTGACGGCGGGTGTGCACCCCCACCGTCAGAGACACTTGATTGCACTATGAGGTACCCTGTGCCAGTGCCCGCGCCCAAGAGTCGGCCCACCCACCTGTCCAGGGCAACGGCACTCGCACGGTTGCGTGCGCTAGGTGGTGACCCCGGCCATGGGGGGGAGGCAGCTCAGTTAAGGAGGTTTACAAAATGGCATATGTTGATGTGGGACATTCAGCTGCTGCTAAAGGCGAAATTGGTCAAGTCTGAGGAAGAGGAGGACCAAAGCAAGCCATTTTTCTGGCAACTTATGTGTCATCAGGGGAAGGTGGGACAAAATCCTTGGAAACCCATGCATGGTTCATTTTAATGAAGGTTAGATCAACCACATTTTGGGTCGACAGACGGGTCCTTTTTTCTGTCAGGATTGATCCAGCAGCACTGAAGACTCTTTCCGATAGCACACTTGCAGCTGGGCAAGCGAGCTCCTGTAAGGCATATTGTGCCAATTCAGGCCAGGTGTCCAGTTTAGCGGCCAAATAGTCAAATGGGAATGACCTGTGAGGGAGAACATCGATATGGGACGAGAAGTAGTTTGTAACCATAGTTGACAAGTGCTGTCTCCTGTCACTTTCAATCGATGCAGTATTACCAGTCATGTGAGCGGGACTTGAAAAATCAGTCCACAACATGGTCATGAAACCCCTGTCTCCAACGCCACTTCTGATGTGTGCACCACCAACACCTCTTCCAAGTTGCCCCCGGCCCCTACGGCTCGTGTGAGAGCCATCACCGCTGCTGTGTGCTGGGAATGCCTCAACCAACCGGTTTACCAGAGTTGCTTGTTTGTTAGCCAATATTAGGTCAAGGTTCTCCTGTGGCATGATGTTTTGGAATTTGCCTTTATAGCGTGGATCCAGGATGCTGGCCAACCAGTAGCCATCATCGTTCATCATTTTGGCAATGCGGGGGTCCCTTTTTAGGATCTGCAAGGCATAATCTGACATGTGGGCCAATGTTCCCGGTGTCAATGATGCACTGCGAGTGCTAGGTGGAGGAGCACTTTCTGGCAAATCCACATCCCTCCAGTCATGCACAAACCCAGTACCAGACCTTGCCACGCCAACATTTTCTCTTGCCCCACGAGAAGCATCCTCCTCCCCTAAATAATCATCCCCATCATCATAATCCTCCTCCTCTTCCTCTTCTTTCTCCACCTCGTCCAGGAGGGGTCCCGGAGCAGACAATGGCTGACTGTCATCAAGGCTTCACTCTTCCTCATCATCCTCGGCTGCAGACACCTGCTCCTTAATGTGTGTCAAAGTTTGCATGAGCAGACGCATAAGTGGGATGCTCATGCTTATGATGGCGTCGTCTGCGCTTACCAGCCGTGTGCATTCCTCAAAACACTGAAGGACTTTACAGAGGTCTTTCAGCTTCGACCACTGCACACCTGACAACTCCATGTCTGCCCTCAAAGTGCCTGCCCGTGTATCCTCTCACAAATATATTACGGCCTGCCTCTGTTCGCACAGAAGCTCAACCATGTGCAGGGTGGAGTTCAACCTTGTTGCAACGTCGATAATTAGGCGGTGCTTGGGAAGGTGGAGCAATCGCTGCAGCTTCTGCATACGACTGGAGTGTACCGGCGACCAGCGGATGTGCGAGGACAGTCTTCGAACCTTATGGAGCAGGCCTGTTAACTCTGGATAATTATTGAGGAAGCATTGCACCACCAGGTTCAAGGTGTGAGCCAAGCAAGGTATATGTCTGAGTTTTGAAAGGGCTATGGCTGCCACAATATTCCGGCCGTTATCACTAACTACCTTGCCTGCCTCAAGATGTAGACTGCCCAGCCATGACTCAGTTTGTCGCTGAAAGTAGTCGGCCAGTACCTCCTTGGTGTGTCTGTCGCCCAAACACATCATCTTCAACACAGCCTGCTGACGCTTTCCACTAGCTGATCGATAGTGGGACACCTCGTGTGCAACACTGGAAGCTGCGGATGGAGTGCTCATGCGACTGCGCTCTGTGGACAAGCTTTCGCTTCTGGAGGAGGAGGAGGGTCGAACGCCTACAGCCAACTGTTTCCTATACCGTGGGCTAGGCAGCACTGTCCCACCACCGCTGTCCCCTGTGGACCCTGCATCCACCACATTAACCCAGTGCGCAGTGATGGACACAAAACGGCCCTGGCAATGCCTACTGGACCATGCATCAGTTGTGAGGTGCACCTTTCCACTCACTGATTGCTTGAGTGCATGGACAATGCGGTCTTTCACATGAAGGTGGAGGGCTGGGATGGCTTTGCGAGAAACGTGGCGACTGGGTAGGTCATAGCGTGGTACTGCGTAGGCCATGAGGTCGCGGAAAGCTGCGCTTTCAACCAACCGGTAGGGCATCATCTCTAACGAGATTAGTTTGGCAAACCCAGTGTACGCGGATGAGAGGATGAGTACTTTCTTGTCCTACTCAGTCTCTGGTAGGGTGAGCTGGACTTGAGAGCTGCATATGGTGGAACTAGCGGTGGACATGGCGGACTGAGAGAGGGTTGATGATGGTGATGGAGCTGGTGTTCTTTCTGATGGCCTAGATTCAGCCTTTCATTGCAATAATATTTTGATTCCCTGACTGCTTTGGCCATGCGACGACACCTCAACATTTGCTGCTGGTGGTGTGCTAACTGGTGGGCTTACAGTGGGGGAAACAATGTAGCATTGCTGACTACCTTCTTTGGGAGCAGTTGCACATGTGGTACGTGAGTTTTGGTAGTCCGTCCACGCTTGCAAGTGCATGGTGGTTAAATGTCTAAGCATGCAACTGGTATTCAAATTTCTCAGATTTTTCCCTCGGCTAAAGGTCTTTGCGCACTTCTTACAGATAATCTTTGCCTGATCATTAGGATTTTGTTCAAAAAAGTGCCACACTGCACTCTTCCTACTATGGAAGACATTTTGAGGCCTTGCACGCTGTGCTATTTTGACCATCTGGCCAAGCTGTCCTTCAACTCTTTTGTTTTTTGGATCCCGTTTTTGGACTGCTCCAGGCCTGCCAGATAACAGCTGCTGCGATGTCGATGCCTGCTGCGGATGCTCCTCCTCCTCTTCTGAGCTATTGGCAGTGGCACCCTCTTCCCCCAATGGATGCCAATCTGGGTCAACAACTGGGTCATCCATCACCTCCTCTTCAATGTCCTGTGCACCTTCCTCTGTGTCACAGTGTATGGTGGTATAGTATGCGGGAAGGGGCACCTGAGTTTCATCAGGGTCAGATTCTGGCTCAGTACACTGCAAGGACAATGTAGTGCTCTGAGTGAATGTACCAGCAGAAAAATCTAGCAGTGGCTGTGCAGCAGTGCACTCCATGTCAGATTCATCTTGGCCTGGGTAATTCACAATTTGACTTGATAACCCAGGCATGGTATGAGAAAAGAGCTCCATGGAGTAATCTGTAGTGTGGACTGCCGCATCCTTCACTTTTGGTAGGGGTGAAGGACACAAGGAAAGGTGTTGTTCCTGACCAGGAGCCTCCACTGACGACGCAGTGCTTTTATTTTTTGAAACTTCAGAAGAGGAGGTGATAGAGCTGGAGGCTGTGTCAGCAATGTAAGCCAAAACTTGTTCCTGAAGCTCCGGCTTTAAAAGCGGTTAACCTACTCCCAGAAAAGGGAGCCTACGAGGCCTTGTGGAGCCAGACAATGATGCAGGCTCACCACCTCCTGCCTTAGGTGCTATTGTGCTTTTGCCACTACCAGCAGAAGCACCACCACCAACACCACAATCAAGACCAGCTGGCAACCCCCGCCCTCTTCCACGGCCTCTTCCACGATACTTCCTCATTTTTTTGAAAAAGTACCCAAAATAACAACAGCTATATGGTACTGTAAAACAAGGTAGAGGGTGTATAGAGTATTGGTGAGAATTTGAAGCTCACTGTAGATTGGAGGAGGCTGAACTATTGTCTCAAGCCCAGGAGAGATTACACCGCAATGTAACAGGCTGAAATTGGATGCTGTATGACAAGCTGGATGGTGTATAGAGTATTGGTGAGAATTTGAATCTCACTGTAGATTGGAGGAGGCTGAACTCTTGTCTCAGGCCCAGGAGAGATTACAGCGCAATGTAACATGCTGAAATTGGATGCTGTATGACAAGGTGGACAGTGTATAGAGTATTGGTGAGAATTTGAAGCTCACTGTAGATTGGAGGACACTGAACTATTGTCTCAGGCCCAGGAGAGATTACAGCGCAATGTAACATGCTGAAATTGGATGCTGTATGACACGGTGGACGGTGTATAGAGTATTGGTGAGAATTTGAAGCTCACTGTAGATTGGAGGTTGCTGAACTATTGTCTCAAGGACCAGGAGAGATTACACCGCAATGTAACAGGCAGAAATTGCCTAGTGTATGACAAACTACAAGGTGTATATAGAATTGGGCAGAATTGGATTCTCCCTAGAGTGTAGGTCTGTAAGAACGGACAAACTTCTCAGTTTTTTCTTACAGTCACACCCAGATAGCTTCAATTTGGCCGTGATACCAGCCGGTACACGGTACTGTGTGAGGAGCGTACACCGCTGTACGGTGTGTGTATGTAAAATTGTCAAGCTCCGTGTTTTTGTATACGGACCGACATGCTGTCTCTGTCTAGTTTTGAATGTAATCAAACAGCAGATATATGAAACTGTTTGAAAAACGGACAAAACTCTAAGGTGTAGGTCTGTAAGAATGGACAAACTCCTCGGCTTTTTCTTACAGAGTCACACCCAGATAGCTTCAATTTGGCCGTGATAACAGCCTGTACACGGTACTGTGTGAGGATCGTACACGTACACCGCTGTACAGTGTGTGTATGTAAAATTGTCAAGCTCCGTGTTTTTGTATACGGACTGACACACGCTGTCTCTCTCTAGTTTTGAATGTAATCAAACAGCAGATATATGAAACTGTTTGAAAAACGGACAAAACTCTAAGGTGTAGGTCTGTAAGAATGGACAAACTCCTCGGCTTTTTCTTACAGAGTCACACCCAGATAGCTTCAATTTGGCCGTGATAACAGCCGGTACACGGTACTGTGTGAGGACCGTACACGTACACCGCTGTACAGTGTGTGTATGTAAAATTGTCAAGCTCCGTGTTTTTGTATACGGACTGACACACGCTGTCTCTCTCTAGTTTTGAATGTAATCAAACAGCAGATATATGAAACTGTTTGAAAAACGGACAAAACTCTAAGGTGTAGGTGTGTAAGAACGGACAAACTCCTCAGCTTTTTCTTACAGAGTCACACACAGATAGCTTCAATTTGGCCGTGATAACAGCCAGTACACGGTACTGTGTGAGGAGCGAACACCGCTGTACGGTGTGTGAAAAAATGAACCCTCAGTAACTTACCAGGACAAAACAATAACATTTGGATTGCTTTGAAAAAAGCAGTTTGAACACCAGTGTGCACACAGCAATGCAGCTAGCCTTAAAAGGCAGCCTAATCACCACCAGCGCTGCTGCACAAAAGCAAAAATCATCACCTTTCACTGCACACTAACTACAGTGAAAAGCGCTATCAGCAGAAGCAGTTTTTTTTTTCTTTTGGCCTTCCTAACGCTCTCCCTACAGAATCAGCAGCAGCTCTCCCTATTCTAAGATCAGCATAAGTAAGATGGCGTTCGGCGTGCACGCCCTTTTACACCCCCTGTGATGCCACGCAAAGCAAGCCAATCACTTGCATGCCCTTCTCAAAGATGGTGGTGACCGCTGCCTATGTCATCACGCTGCCCGCTGCCTATGTCATCACGCTGCCCACAGTGTCCGTTCTTCCTGATTGGCTGAAAAAGGGCGCTAAAGCATCTTTTGAAACGCGACTTTGGTGCGATGGTCGCCGACCTCGTTGCCGACCTCATGCTAAGGTCGGGTTTCGTTTCATGAAACCCGGCTTTGGCGAAAGTCGGCGACTTTTGAATTTGTTCGACCCATTTCGCTCAACTCTTCTGATCTGTCATGTTGGGGGTTGTAGTATTCTATTTATGAATATTATTATTATTTATTTTTAGAGCAGCACTGATTCCATGGTGCTGTATGGTTAACAAACCAATAGTGACAGACTGGTACAAACGGAACAGGATCCTGCTCTCTGAGGCTTACACACTACAAGATAATGGGGAAGGAAACAGCAGGTTGGGGGTTGTGGCAGAAATGGTGGTGGTGAGGTAGCGGCCCTACTGCTGGGTTTTTGCCTTCCTATGGCCCCCTCCATGTCTTCTGGTATCTGCTCCATGCTTTGGACACTGTGCTGACAAACACAGCTTCCCTTCTTCCCACAGCTCCCATTGATGTGCCATCCTAGATGAGCTGCATTACCTGAGCAACTTGTGTGGGTTGTAGACACCGCCTCATGCTACTGTACAGTACCTCTAGGGGCGAGAGCAAATACAAAATGCAAAAGTGACCAAAACAGCCAAAAAGGAAGAGAACAGAGAAATGGTCTGTGGGTTGTCTTGCTATTTGTCTATCATTTCTACCTGTTGTCTGTTCCATTTGCAGAACAGCAGGAGAAATTCAAAATGTGACTGACTTGGAGTTAAACAACACAATGCAAGTGTTGCCTTTATTTTTTAAGCAGTGTAGGATTAGTAGGGGGAATGGGAGACAATGAAGGGATTTGCAGAGGGGAGAAGCAAAGAAGTATCGAGTAGAGAGTTGGATTAGTCAGGCAGCAGAGTTAAGGATGGAATTGCGAGGTGTCAGAGTGTTAGCAGGGAGGTCACAGAGGAGGATGCTGCAGCCTCTGGAGATGATTCAGGGTTGAGGAAAGGATGCATTCTGGAAATATTTTTGAGTTGGAGGCGGCAGGAGGTGGCGAGAGGGTTACTCTGAGGCAGTGGACTTGTGTTATAGATGAAAGCATGATGTAATTTATTATGATAGATTAGGTAGGGGATTAGGTGAGATGCAGGAAAGATGATAAGTTCTGTTTTGTCCACAATGAGACTTAGGTAGTGAGAGAAGAAGGAGGATATGGCTGATGGATGCTCTGGCTGATGGATGCTCTGGGATTCTGGACAGCAGAGAGGTGATGTCTGGGCCGGAGAAGTAGCTCTGAGTGTCATCAGTGTAAAGATGGTACTGGAAGCAGGGTCGGACACCTGCTGGCATACTGGCCAGCATCTGCCTATGGCCCCCATTGCTCAAGGGGCCCCCCAGCCAGTGACGTGTCGCTAGTAGAAGCAGACCCAGCTGCTATGGGGCCCCTGAGTAAGGGGGTCCCTCCTGGTGCCAGCAGAGTAGCAGCTGGAGACAAGAGCCTGTCCCCGCTGCTAAAGATAAATTAATATTCACGTTTCTCCAAACCCCCATGGGTGTGGAGAGGAGTGAATACCATTTCACTTTTATAGCGGGCAGTGTTAGCCGCAGGCTGAGGCTATCACTGCCCGCAGGAGCGGACATACCGCATGTGATATACCCCGGAGGTGGACCACTGCAGAGCGGCTAACCTTGAGGACAATGGCTGGGCATTGAGTGATCCCTTCAGCTAGGCAGCAGAGTGGAGCTGCAGGGATCCGATGCCATCCTGCTTCCTGCCTGACACTTCCTGTCTGACACAGCGCAGCTGAATGACGTCATCATTCAGAGCAGCTGTTTAAGAGAGAAAGCTGCCGGGATGTGCTGCGGCTGCAGGGAATGTGTGGAGAGGTGAGTGGTGCTGTGTGCGTGTCTATCTGGCTGCGTGCAGTGCGGTGCTTTGTGTCTGTGTGTGTGAGAGTGGTGTGCTGCTGTGTGTGTGGTGCTGTGTGTGTGAGAGAGTTGCTGAACGTGTGTATTGGAGATTGGCAATGATGTGGGTGATGGAAAGAGCAGTAATGGGGTGGTGGGGGAGAAGGCAATGTTGGTGATGGAAAGGATGATAGGGTCGTGGGGGAGGAAGCAATAATGGAGGTGGTAGAATGGGCAATGATGGGGTGATGGGAAGAAGTCAATGATGGTTGTGGTGGAAAGGACAACAATGGTGGTGGGGGGGAGCCAATGATGAGGTGTTGGAATGGGAAATGATTGGAGTGGTGAGGGAGATAGCAATGATGGTTGTGGTGGAAAGGACAATGGTGGTGGGGAAGGAGGCAATGATGGAGATGGTAGAATGAGCAATGATGGAGGTAGTGGAAAAGGCAATGATAGGGGGGAGGGTGAGAAAGCAACGATGGAGGTGGTGATGAGGACAATGATGGGGTGGAAGGGGAGAACAATTATGGAGGTGGAGGGGGACTGCATTATACCCTATGAGGAGGGCTGCATTATACCCTATGAGGGGGCTGTGTTAAACTTTATGAGGGGGCTACATTATATTTTGTGGGGGGCTGCATTATATTCTGTATGGGGGCTGCATTATTCTCTCAGTGGGCTACATATTATATGAAGTAGGCTGCATTATGCCATATGAGAGGGCTACAGTATATTCTATGGGGGGCAACCTTATGAGGGGGTTGAATTATACTCTGAGGGGGCTACATTACACTCTGTGAAGTGGCTGTATTATACCCTATGAGGGTGCTACATTATATTCCATGGGGGCTACATTATACATTATGAGGGGTTTTCATTATATTTTGTGGGATGCTGCATTATACCCCATGAGGGGGGCTGCATTATATTCTATGAGGGGGGGCTGCATTATTTTCAATGAGGGAGGCAACATTACATTCTATGAAGAGACTACCCCAACCCCTGCTATATAATTAAGACATGATATTAGCGCGTTTTAGCACACAATTGGTGGTCAGGTATTTATTTCTATGTAGATACATAGTGGGCCCCAAAAATGCTTTTCTCTGGTGGGCCAAAGGTGCTCCAGTCCAACGCTGACTGAAAGCCATGGAAGTTTTTAAGTGGTCCCAGGCCAAAGGTATAGATGAGGAAGAGTAGGGGGCTCATGACATAACCTGGAAAGGACAACCATAAAGGAAGCATGGGATGGGGTAGTAGTGTGGAAGTAGGAGACGTTAAATGTGAGATATGAGGAGATCCAGAAGAAGGCAATGTCTTTGATGCCAAGGGAAGAGAGGATCTGCAGTAGCAGGGAGTGGTCGACTGTGTCGAAGGCAGAGGAGGGGTCTAAAAAAGCATAAATTGTTTGCTAGCTTTGGCAGTTAGTTAGTAATTTGGGTCAGGGCAGTTTAAGTGGGGCAGAAGCCGGATTGTGGGTTGTCAAATAGTGAGTTAAATGAAAGGTGGGAGGAAAGTTCAGCATGGAAACTGTCATGGGTTTACCACAACAGAGAGAAGCCAGAAGACCACAGTGTCTGATTTCTCCTACTCCTCAACTGATTAGAAGCACTTCACCTTCATATGAAATGGTGTAAATTTATTTTAGCAGTGCAAAGGTTAATCTGCTCAGCTGAGAGCTCCTGAAAACTTTCCTGCATTAAGGCTCTCAACTGTGCACTACTAGCCACTCCCATCTCCTATATAATCTGGGTCTGGCTAGCACACATTGTCAGGGATAGCTTATGCTGTATGGCTGGTGGTTGCTGGTGGTTATTACTGAAGAAGGCATTTGGTGGATTTATCTGTTACTGTTGCTCGGTTTTGAGTGTGTGATAATTCCCTTTCTTCTACTTTGACTTAATCCCATCAACCACTCCCCGTTGCATTCTTCTGTTATATAGTACACACACATGCAAAAATATAAATTTTATACAAGAAATATAATGGCCCATATATGAGCTTACACTCTACAGGGGAGAGAGAGGACCCCACTGATCATAAGAGCTTACCCTCTACAGGAGAGAGAGGACCCCAATGACCATAAGAGCTTACATGGCACCAGAATCATCACTGGCAAATAACTATGTCACTAGAGCCACTATCAGTACATGAATACAGCACAATAACCAGCATCAGGAGATAAATGCATCACCAGAATCATCATCAGTACATGAATACATCACGAGAACCACAGCCAGTAAATAAATACACCATCAGCATCATCATCAATATATGTGTACACCACCAAAACTAACCACCATCAGTACTGTTGGGGTGATCTCGTAATGTGAGATCTTAATGACTGCCTGCCTCTGACCTGATAAATATGAGCCGAATGCATGCATAGAAGAAGGACATCAGACACAAGGTCAGGTGTGCTCCTCTCTTGGCCAGTGCTGTCACAGAACTGACTTTATTAGTATAAACAAAAGACCATTGCTCAGCTTCTCCGGAGCCATTGTTCCAGTCTGTATAAGGTCCGTGCTAAGTCTATTCCACATATGGTCTTCAGTGTATCCTCATCACATTCCAAGGATTCCAGGGCATAGTTCCAGCAAATAGACGCCATCTTGCCACACCACGTCTGAACTAGCTTATGTTAGGTTAATAATTGATTTCATTAGCCATTCTCTCCTTCACAGTACAGCAATAAGTTGTATTGTCAAGTCAGGCCCATATACATTTGCATCTCATGAACCAACAACTCCCAGTATGTATCAAACAATGATAAGGAGATGCTGGGAGTGGTTGTTATCAGTCATTATCAGACTGCGGACCATGCAGGAACCACAATACTGATGAAACGCAGGCATATGTAAATGTTTACACCCAGGTACCTAATAGGGGACATCTTCTCTGATTGAGTGGTTTCTTCTTATTTCCATCTTGACCAGATGCCATGATGACTTTTCACATCCACAGCTGTTCTCTGCAGACTTCTCTCTTCTCCAATCTTCTGGAGCACATCCCCTCATGGTGACCTTAAAAGTCAGTGTTACTAGATTGCCTTCTGCACAAAAAATATCTGTCCATACTATGCCCTAAATAAGCCTCCTATGGTGTATGGCCTCTACACTGTCTGCCTTACTAATCCACAACCACTTTACTGTGTGCCATTATCAGCTATAACTGCTACAATGTCATTTTTTATTCTCCAGCAAGATGGCGTCGCCGCCACCTGCGCAACAGCAGCTATTGGATCTCTATACAAACCGATATCTGCTGCTGCGCAGGCTCCCCGGCGCCATTCTCAAAATGACTTTCTTTTTTTTCCCTCGCTCAAGTAAATCTGCAAAAGGCATTCAGTGCACAGTAACCATGCGACTATGATGAAGCGCATTTATCATGCAAACTGCGGGGCAGGGCAGTGAGAGATCAGTGGGGGGTCAGTAGTCTGCATTATGAATATCTCATCGGAGCACCACATACATGAACCCCGTCCTAGGGAACGAGAATCTCATTAATATCAAACTGAAAATAAAGATTAAGAAACAGCCACAAGACGGCTTTCATCAACCAAGGCATCATTTTATTCAGTATAACAGCACCGACCTGACATTGTGTGTAGGTCACTATGCACAATCCTGCTGACAGGTTCCCTTTAAGTAGGCGGCATTATATCACAAGAGTGGATTTCGTTAGGAAATGGATAAGGCAAAAATGGAGCATTACATAACAGAAGAAATTACTAGAGTGATAAAATATGACGGTGTGGTTTTGCTCCTCTCAGAATTTTGAAAATTGTGTGAACAATTGGAAAAAAAATGTGGAGAGCATTAAACCTCGGGGGAGAGATAATCAACAGCTTAAACATCAGTGAGTTTTTTATTTTTAAATATTTGCTTATGTGGGTTTTTCATTATTATTTTTTTCTGAACAATTAGAAAAAGGTTGTGAGTGAAGGAATTAGGCCGGGGTCTCACTCGTGAGTGCAATGCAAGAAAAGTGTGCGAGTCTCTCGCCTCAATCCCCGGCACTGCCACCGGTGGCTCGGAGCAGAGCGTTCAGCTGCAAAGAAATACATGCAGCCGCACACTCCGGTCCCGAGTGCCAGCGGTAGTGCCAAGTATTGAGGCCAGAGACTCTCGTGAGTTTCTCGCATTGCACTCGCAAGTGTGACCCCGGCCTTAGGAAGATTGTTGTTTTTATCGGATTTCCTCTTTTTGTATCTCTACAGTATGTTTTGTACAATAAAGTTGTAAAATTCAAAAAATGAGCAAACAATTGCAGCATTCTAATGATGTCACAATGGGCTGGAGGCTATAGAATGCCCCGTCACCCAGGGTTCCGTTGAGGGTTTTAGTAGGCGTTTGTGGAGAGAGGAGTGTTGTGAGCGACTTGTGCAAATATGATGCCAAGAAAGCGATTTAAGAGTATTATAGTTCTCTGTGATGCCGAGGACAGCAGCGATGATGACGATTTACATCAGGTGAGTATCATTTTATATTCTTAAATAAATAAAAAATATTTGGGATAAAAGTTCAAGAAAAGATGGTGGGACAGAAAATAGCGCTCCAAGTAGATGAGGCGATAACTCGGATCATGATTGCATAGTAAAGACTGTGTCACTTGTAATATTTGTGACAATATGTCCATGTACTGGATACATAACATTGTATGAAGACACATAAATGTCACCACCGCCCCTATCCATAGCCTAACCATAAGTGTCCCATACCCCCGCTATACTCTGTACGTGGAATAAGCACAATGGAGACCACACTCATATCGCTGCCCACCTGTAATCAGTGGAATATGGGGTAAGATTATAGATTGGAGATGTTCATGGTTATAGATTCTATCTGACATATTTGCCATTTTTTCAGTCTCATCGAAGAAAGAGGCCAATACCGAGGTCTCCAGGCCAAGATAACACCACTGGCTTCAATTTGAGCCCGACTCCGAGTTTACCAGGTACTGTAACCCTAATCTAGTGAAGTCTCTGATGTATTAATAAGCCATTGTAGTCACCGGGTGCAGATCACCTGCACATTGTGGTCAGGGCTTGGATTTATCGTTATTAGTCGTCTATGGTAGAGTTTATAGCAAACATTTCTGTTCAGCATTTGGTCAGGAATATTCATGCAGGCGTTATAAAGTCAGGCAGAAATGGGATTTGTGGATTGCTTCTCATGGTGTCCATGTACAGGGCAGATTACTGTAGCTGAAGGTGATTGTTTTGCCCCATGTACCTATAGGGAAACACTGGATAATTTATTAGGATTTATTTCTTTTGATATTGAGCCTCGGTCGTTGCTATTACAATATTCTAATAAGAGAGTTATATTGTGTTTCCCCCACAGATCTGAGTTTACCACCAACAGATCATGGTCCGGACAGTACCACCTGGTAAGACACGTTTCCTCCATTACTAAGTACAAGATGGGGATTAATGATTAATGGTGGCTCATTACCTGTTACATTTATTCCACAGCTCCGATGACATCATTATTGATGATGATGACGATTCCAATAGAGCAGCAACTTCCATGTATAATAGTAAGTTATCATTTCTAGACACAATCCAGGTTTATGTTATTGTAGAGGTAACAATTACTTTTCTGTACTGTCACAGGTCAGTTTCCAAATCTAACAATTACAAGGGCGCTGATCAGGAGTTGGAACAGCGAGCCACCTGGGAAATGTGCTGTAAATTCCAGTGTCAGAGAATGACAGCAGCATTTAACAGGTTAACAGAAGCAGGCAGAGCTCCAATCCACTCTCGGCTGTCAGAGGCAGATGATGGCTGAATGACACAACCATCATCTGCCATGAAAGAGGCGGGCTCAACTCCTTAGCCCTCTCCATTCATTCTCTACTGATGAGCGTCGTACATGGTTGTTAAGGGGTTAAATTACAGATACCTTACAGAGGTAATTCTATTTTACACATGCTTGATTGGTGTGGATCCAGTGTCTCGGATATTTCCATATTGGGAGAGCAAGTCACCGCCATGTTGACTTATGGCCATTGTTATCCTTAGAGAATTTATTACAGATGTGCAGTACATTTGCTTGTGTCTTTTTGGAAACCCAATAGACATCAATGGAGAAATCCCTGCACCAAGGAATCCCACATCTCCATTAAAACCATGGAGGCTACCATGAATCAGCAAATGAGGTGAAAATGGAACCCTACCATTTGAGGGTCCACCCTCCGGCCATTGAGGACATGTTCACTTCTGATCTTGTACTGAGCACATGCAACATTACTAAGGATATATTACCTGAGCAACAGGTGGGATAGACATCTGAGAAAGTTTATGGACCCTGATGTTGCTGAACCCCATTATTATATCAGATCCTGATCTGAAGGGAAGATCCTGTGGATTTCTGGTGGTCTGGTCAGCTACGTGTTCTGCTCTGGTCGGATCCCATATTCATAGTCTTATTAGTCCTCTACACTGTATATTTATAGACCCCTCTCTAGTACGGGCTGCATACTAACACGTCTGATTTGAGCCTTATAAAAAGTATTTTCACTCTTCCATATTTCTGTACAGATCATTTACCATCTGACAGCGAGGAGAGCTCCGCTACAGAGGAGAGGTAAGTTAGGCCAGATCCATCTACCTCTATATAAAGCCATGAACTAGGCGAGATGTTTCCTGTGGATTTATATATGATTCCTTATCTTTGCCAGGACACCACGATGTAACATCCCCGGCTGTTTCCTGGAAGAAATTATTTCTCCTACTTCCATCTATGTTACCCACTTCCAGGAAAATAAGGAGGAGCTGGTGGAGCGACTGTACAACTTGTACAACCGGACAGTCTTCGATAATAAGGTATCACATCTTGTCATGGGTTTCTGGGTGATACATAACTTCTCTATTATCTCCCCATTTAAACAATCAATTCCAAGAAAAATGGCTCTAACTTTCTGAAAGGCAGATTCCTAACCCCATTGTCATGTTTCTGTAATATAGTTATTGAATATCTCAGGTAAATCTCACTTAGTTTGGTGAATGCCGTCACCCTCTTCCCATCTGTGGGACGAGAGGAAACCTTAGATGATCCACCATGCAGAGACAAAAAGATTAGTATTTTTTGGCTTGACGTTCAAAGGATTTTTACATTTATTTATAAAAAACATTTAGTTGATATTTGGACATTTTAGAATAAGGTTATTTTTATTTTTGTTCTCACATCTTGGACTTCTCGGTAGACCCCGCGCCCCATACAAGTAGACCAGTGCTGTAAATGACATATGAGAGTTGGGGACTTTGTAAGATTGGGGGTCAAAGAGTTTACAGATGTAATGGAATTTGTTTTCTTTATTTTAGCTCCCTTTGAAAATGGACATTTTGTGGAGCAAGAGACTGACAGCATCCGCCGGCCAATGCTGGAATAAGCTGCAGGACAACCTCCGTTTCTCATATATTGAGCTTTCTGAAAAAGTCTGCGATTCTGCCGGTAGGTTTCACATCACATCCATCCTACAGCTTCATAAGACAACCTGTATACAGGGCAAAAAAACTGCTACTTGTTATGCAGAACATCTTAGAAACTCATTGTACATACTGTCATAAGAAAAACTAAGTACACCCTCTTTGAATTCTAGTATTTTACATATCAGGAGAAAATAAAAAAAAGTATCAGCTCCATAGAAAGTCCTAAAAGTAGGGAAATACAATCTCAGAAAGCAACGTGAAAAAAATATATTGCATCATTATTTAACAAAAAGTAGGCCAAAAGGCAACAACGGTGTGTGATAAAGTACACCGTCGATGCAACTTCAAGTTATTGCTGCTAAAGATGATTCTAAAAGCTATTGATTGATGGGGTGTACTTATTTTTCACTCTCTGCTTCTGCATTTTGAAGTAGGTTTCGGTAAATAAATAACGGCACGGTTGACTTGTCACGTGTTGTTCATCTCATGATGTATTTTGTATTTTGTCCTGCTATGTAAAACCAAATAGTTCAATCAGGGTGTACTCAGATTTTGTCATAACTGTATAACCTCTTGTTTTAGAGCGAGTACGATCCACACTTGCGCATGAGATGTGCCATGCCGCCTCTTGGATAATCAACGGTGAACGCAAAGACCACCATGGCTTGTTATGGCAGGCTTTCACAAGAAGGGTAAACCTTATCCATCCCGAGCTGCCAAAAGTGACGGAATATCACAATTATACCATCAACTACACCTACAAGTACAAATGCCACCGGTGTGATAAAGAGTAAGTGGATTTTATGACCCATCTCCTCCGGACACACAATCACTGCGGAGAGACGTCCGTGCGGTTCTGTTGGTGGAAGGCTTTCATACTTTACTACTATCAGAGCGGACTGACGTCTGGGGGGCGGTAGGGTTTAGGATGCTACGTGTTATATTTTCTGTGCTGGGCCAGTTCTTAATATATTGATTTCAATTTGTTCTTGTTAATATAATCCATGGTATTAATGAACGTTCATTCCAGTCCAGTAACCAATATTCCTCTTATCTTTGCAGAATTGGGCGATTTAGACCAATAGCTGGCAATAAACGTAAATGCCGCCGGTGCGGAGGACGAATGCGTCAACTACCCAGCAGCTAAACATGTAACTATTCTTCAGAATATTTAGTCTCTAATTTGATTTCTTTAAAATGTAAAGTTGAGACACTTTTATATATTTTCCCCTGAGTAGCGAGACAATGAATATCTGTGTTCATCACCAGCAATTAGCGGTAAAGATCCAGAATCCGTCCTCATAGGTTCCAGATAAGCCCCGGTTACATATCCCATAACTTGCTGGCTATGGAATGATTGACCATTCCCAGCAATTATCTACAATGCTCTGGAAAACCTTCTATGAGTTTACGCTTTGTTGGATGTAATTATTTTCTTTCTATTTTCAGGTTCATTATTGGAACAGTGAGATTCCTCTAAATATTGTCATCTCATCCACCTGTGATGGAGGTAAGAACGAATCTTCCATTATTGTCAGCAATCAATAATAAAAGTGAATTTTACAATATTGAGAATCTGGAGTCTCTAATTTAGTCTTTTATTGAGTTTTATCATTTAAAGATTAAATACTTTTATATATTTTGCCTTTTTCCACCACCGTGTAGGGAGACAATCAGTTTACGTCTTCATCACAAGCAGCGAACAGCAAACATTCAGAATCCACCTCTTCTGATGGACACAAAGCTTCTGACGGGCGTTTTCCAGGTAAATATTTCGGTGGTTTTCCTCCAATCATTCTTGTTTTCAAGAAGTGAAACAGCGAGGACAGTGTAAGCAAGGTGTCATAACAGAAGAAATGCAATATCGGTTTTATTACTGCATTTATTTCTTCTAATTATTATTTTTTCTTGCTGCACAATTTTTAAATTCTGTCTGAGAAAGGAAGGAAATGATGAAAGTTATCAGCCTACTGCTGCGGAGGAATCTCCAACACACAGTCTGACGGGCGAGATGAGCCCCTCTGACATGGCATGCCGTATAGATCTATTGTGAGTGCTCTCACCATAGCCGTATGGCTCATGTCGCATTTATCTCACATTACACTATTATTGGCAGCTTCCTATTTCCAATCTCCACATTGGCCTTCTTTGTAGACAATATATAATGCAATATTTCAGGTCTATTTCACCTTCAGCTGATGACCAGGAATACAATGCTGAAGTTCCTTCTCTGAGTTTGTTTCTTTTGATCACCAGTACCTTTTGTCACGTTTTTAAAAACATCTTTTAATTGTTTTCAGGTTAATGAGAAAGGCGACTTATCGCTTCTACACAGGCATGACACATCGTGGAAGAAAACGGTGAATTCCGGCCCCGACCTGCGCTGAGAACAGTTTCCAAGACCTGGAGAATCTCTACAAGTGCTTTATAATCAGAGCTGCCCAGCAATGGATATGGCGCTGGACATTTGAACTTCAATAGTCATCAATTGCTTTTTTTTTCTAATTTTTCTGAGTTAGATATAAATACCATTAAAAAATGAATATATTAATTCTTTCTAGTTTGGGATTTTTGTTCTGCAAAACGATGGCTGTTGATAAACATATTACAATCAATGTTGTCTACTTGTGATATTCAGCCATAATCTGCCTCGAACAATCGAGAGGAGCGGAGCTTTGTCTGCTGCTGTTAAACTGTTAAATGCAGCTGTCAATCTGTGAGAGTTGCATTTCACCCCTTAACGTCTAATGACGGACACAGTCCATCATGGCTGGGTGTCAGTTTCCGCACCAGGACGGACAGTGTCCATCATGCATGTAAAGTGTCACTAAAACTTGCAAACACCCAGTGATAGTTCAGCGCCGGCAGATGTGTATGACAGCTGAGAGGCACGGAAAGAGGTGCAGACACCAGTAGCGTAGTTACCAGGGGGGCAGAGGGTGTTGTTGCCTCGGGCCCCTTGCTTTGAGGGGGCCCACCCAGAGCTACTGCCACTGAGTATGCTACCTGAGTTGTAATCAGGGTTACCGGTTAGGGGCCCACTCAGATTTTTCTCCCCCCCCCGAGCTGAACCCCTAGCTACGCCTCTGGCAGGGACCTGTTATGAATGAGTCACCGAAGGAGGAAAAAACAAAAATACAAGCTAAGTCCAGAAAACCGGAGAGGTTGGTAGCTATCGGATTGCAGACCCCTGATCCTATTCACACAACTAACAGTAGCCGTTGGGGGTTCCTACGGTGCCCTAGACCCCTCGTTCACAGCCGGAGAACTAAATAAGCCTAAAGAAAGAAAGGGGAAATCTAAACTGCCCCAGAGCAGACCCCAAAGCAATAGACAGCCCCCAACATGTATTGTCGGTGAAAAGCAGATGAAAACACAAACACAGACAGAAAGACAGGTTGAGCAAACGATGGGGCCCAACTAACTAAATAGGAAAGGACAGAAAAGATGCTGGCTGCAATCTGCAAAAATGCTACCAAAAATAATGTCCAACACGTCTGATAGAAAAAGGCCCTGAAGTCACTAGACTTCAAAATCACTATATCAGCACTCAGGTATATTCTGAAGACTGAGCAAAAGATCAACTTGACCAGAGACAAAAATGGAGCTCAGCCTGTCCCAACAAGGGCAGGCAGAACACAAACACTAAGTAAACAGACAAAATCTCATGGAAAAATAAGAGAGCAAAAACTTAGCTTTCAGTAGACAGGCACTGAACTGGTTGCAAGAGCTCAGAGCAGAAAGGATCACCAGAAACCCTGCAGGGCGTCAGCTGCCTTATATCCACTCAGTGATTCCGGGTGTCCAATCAGGCTCCGCCTGTTCAGATGACAGGTTCATCCCATCCCAATCAATTTCACTACCTCTCTTCACCAGCAGAGGGAGTTCATCAGACATCAACAGTGAAGGGGAAAATGAACTCACGACAGTACCTCCCCCTTGAGGAAGGGTCACCGAACCCTCATCCACGCCACCAGGGCAATCAGGATGGGCCCGATGAAAAGCACGAACCAATCTTTTGGCATGAATATCGGATGCAGGGACCCAAGAATTATACTCCTGGCCATAACCCTTCCATTTAACCAAATACTGGAGTCTCCGTCTAGCCAGGCGAGAATCCAGTATCTTCTCAACCTCATATTCCACATTACCTTCCACCAATACAGGGTCAGGAGGTGCCACCACAGGAACTACTGGCTCAACAAACCTCTTTAACAGAGACTTACGTTATGGATCTTAAATGTAACAGGAAGAGCCAATCGAAAAGAGACAGGATTAAGAATCTCCAAAATATTGTAAGGTCCGATAAATCTAGGTTTAAACTTTGGAGAAGCCACCTTCATAGAGATATTCTTTGATGACAACCAAACCATATCACCCACCTTAAACTGGGGACCAATGGTCCTATGACGGTTGGAAAACCGCTGGGCCTTTTCCTGGGAGAGAGACAACCTATCCACCACTTTCCCAGATCTGGTGCATTCTCTCCACCACAGTGTCAACACCTGGGCAGGCAGAAGACTCCACCTGCCCTGAAGAGAATCGAGGATGAAACCCAAAGTTACAAAAAAAAGGTGACATCAAAGTGGCAGAACTATTATTTAAAGCAATTTCGGCCAAGGGCAAAAATGAAACCCAATCATCCTTATCAGCAGAAATAAAACATCTCAAATACGACTCCAAAGTCTGGTTTGTTCTCTCCGTCTGCCCATTGGTCTGAGGGTGAAACGCAGAGAAGAAGGACAACTGAATTCCCAGCTTGGAACAGAAAGTCCTCAAAAATCTAGAAATAAACTGAACTCCTCTGTCAGATACAATGTTCTCAGGAATCCCGTGCAAGCGAACCACCTGTTGCAAAAACAAGGGCACCAACTCTGAGGAAGATGGCAACTTAGGGAGTGGTCCAAGATGGACCATCTTAGAGAATCTATCACAAATCACCCAAATAACAGTCATTCTCTGAGAGACAGGCATATCAGAGATAAAATCCATTGAAATATGGGTCCATGGCGAGAACAAGGTTTAGACCGGGAGCAAGTCCCACAGGACTGCACAAAACTGCTGACATCACGAGACAAGGCGGGCCACCAAAAAGACCGACTCACCAAATCTCTAGTACCAAAAATACTTGGATGACCAGCCAATGCAGAGCAATGAACTTCAGACATCACTCTCTTCCTCCACTGATCAGGAACATACAATTTTCCAATGGGACAACGCTCAGGTTTGTCCTCCTGAAACTCTTCCAGAACACGTGTCAAATCGGGCGAGATGGCAGAAAGAACTACCCCCTCACCTAAGATGGTAGCAGGCTTGGTCACAACAGGAGAATCAGTAAAGAAACTCCTAGAGAGGGCGTCTGCCTTAACATTCTTAGTGCCCGGAAGAAAAGAGACCACAAAATCAAAACGTGTGAAAAACAAGGCCCACCTAGCCTGTCTAGGATTCAAGCGTTTGGCCGACTCCAGGTAAATCAAATTCTTGTGGTCAGTAAGGACCACGACTTGATGTTTAGCTCCCTCCAACCAATGTCTCCACTCCTCAAATGCCCATTTCATGGCTAACAGTTCCCGATTCCCCACATCATAGTTACGTTCAGATGGGGAGAACTTTCGGGAAAAGAAAGCACAGGGATTCATTTTAGATGTTACCGGATCTTTTTGGGACAAAACAGCTCCTGCACCAATCTCAGAAGCGTCCACCTCTACCTGAAACGGGAGTGAGACATCAGGTTGCCGCAAAACCGGAGCAGAAGTGAACCTTCGCTTCAGCTCCTGAAAGGAAGAAACAGCCTCCGGAGACCAATTCAGCACATCAGCACCTTTCTTAGTCAAATCAGTCAATGGTTTGGCAATACCAGAAAAATTAGCTATAAATTTACGATAAAAATTAGCAAAACCCAAAAACTTCTGGAGGGCCTTCAAAGAAGTGGGCTGAACCCAATCATAAATGGCCTGTACCTTGGCCGGGTCCATTTCAATAGTTGACGGAGACAAAATAAATCCCAAAAATGAAATCCTCTGTACCCCAAAAAGGCATTTCGATCCCTTGACATACAGGGAATTCTCCCTCAAAATCCGGAACACAGTCCGAACATGTTCCACATGAGAGTCCCAATCCTTTGAAAAGATCAAAATATCATCCAGATAGATGATCAAAAATTTATCCACAAAGTCTTGGAAAATATCATTCATGAAGCACTGGAAGACAGAAGGGGCATTAGAGAGCCCAAAAGGCATCACCAGGTACTCAAAATGTCCCTCCGGAGTCTTAAACCCCGTCTTCCATTCATCCCCATGCTTAATGCAAATAAGATTATACGCCCCCCTGAGGTCAAGCTTGGTAAACCAGCAAGCACCTTTAACTCTAGAGAATAGATCAGAAATCAGGGGTAACGGATACTGATATTTAACAGTAATTTTGTTGAGGGAACGATAGTCAATACAAGGCCTTAATGAACCATCCTTCTTGGCCACGAAAAAAACCCAGCACCTAAGGGTGAAGAGGATGGTCTAATATGACCCTTCTCCAATGACTCCTTAATACAGGATTGCATAGCCTCGTGCTCGGGTACAGATAAATTGAAAAGTCGACCCTTGGGAAACTTACACCCAGGGCTCAGCTCAATTGCACAGTCATAACTCCTATGTGGAGGCAAAGACGCAGACTCATTCTCACTATATACATCATAAAAATCAGCCAAATAGTCAGGAACATCATGCGTCTGTGGAGAGGTGGAGAAAACAGGAGTGTCACTAAGGGCACACCGACAACCCCAACTCACCACAGACACAGATTTCCAATCCAAAACTGGATTATGGATTTGCAACCAGGGAAACCCCAGAACAATGGTATCATGCACATTATGCAACACCAAAAATCTGCAATTTTCTTGATGGTCTGGGGCGACCTGCATTACCACCTGGGTCCAAAACTGAGGTTTATTCTACGCCAAAGGAGTAGCATCAATACCCCCTCAAAGGGATAGGCGTCCGCAGAGGTGTCATAGGAAATCCACAACGTTTAGCAAAATCCAAGTCCATCAGGTTCAGAGCTGCTCCCGAATTCACGAAAGCCTTAGCGGAAAATGTGGACAGGGAGCAGATCAGAGTAATTGCCTGAAGAAACTTAGGTTGAACACCACCCACAGCAAATGTGTGTGCAAAACTTTTCTCTCGTTTAGGGCAGAAAGAAATAATATGCGAGGCATCTCCACAGAAAAAACACAGCTTATTATGCCTTCTGAACTCCTGACGTTGCGCCCTAGACAAAACTCTATCACATTGCATAGGTTCAGACATTTGTTCAACAGGTGGCAACACCTCTCGTGCAGTTTTGTGTTCGCGCAAACGCCGATAAACCTGAATGGCTAATGACATAGAATCGTCAAGACCAGAGGGAACAGGAAATCCCACCATAGTATCTTTTACGGTTTCTGACAAACCCTTCCGAAAGAGAGCTGCCAAGGCACCATCATTCCAGGTAGTAAGGACTGCCCACTTTCGGAATTTTTGACAGTACAACTCTGCAGAATCCTGACCCTGGCTCAATGCCAACAGGGCCTTTTCAGCCTGATCAATAGCATTAGGTTCATCATACAACAGCCCTAAGGCTTGAAAAAATGCGTTCACATTAGTTAGAATAGGATCATCAGGTTTCAAAGAAAACGCCCAATCCTGAGGATCGCCGCGCAGCAAAGAGATGACAATTTTAACCTGCTGCGTGGAGCTCCCTGATGAGTTAGGCGTCAAGGCAAAAAATAATTTACAATTATTCTTAAAGTTCAAAAATTTAGACCGATCCCCAACAAACACATCAGGAGTAGGGATCTTTGGTTCAGCAACATGTGAATGAGCAAGATAGGCGGAAATTCCCCGCACTTCAGCAGCGAGCTGCTCCACACGATCAGACAATTGCTTCATCTCCATTGAGAAGAAAAGAAAAATTCCCCCTACGGCCTCAAAGACATAGAGGAAAAAATATACACACAAAAAAAACAATGACACTTTTTTTTTCTTTTTTTTTTTCTTACAATTCTTTCCTGCTATTGAGTACCCTAGAATCTGCGGTATGGCTGGTGATTCTGTTCTGAATGAGTCACCGAAGGAGGAAAAAACAAAAATACAAGCTAAGTCCAGAAAACCGGAGAGGTTGGTAGCTATCGGATTGCAGACCCCTGATCCTATTCACACAACTAACAGTAGCCGTGGGGGGTTCCTACGGTGCCCTAGACCCCTCGTCACAGCCGGAGAGCTAAATAGCCTAAAGACAGAAAGGGGAAATCTAAACTGCCCCACAGCAGACAGCAAAGTAATAGACAGCCCCCAACATGTATTATCGGTGAAAAGCAGATGAAAACACAAACACAGACAGAAAGACAGGTTGAGCAAACGATGGGGCCCAACTAACTAAATAGGAAAGGACAGAAAAGATGCTGGCTGCAATCTGCAAAAATGCCACCAAAAATAATGTCCAACACGTCTGATAGAAAAAGGCCCTGAAGTCACTAGACTTCAAAATCACTATATCAGCACTCAGGTATATTCTGAAGACTGAGCAAAAGATCAACTTGACCAGAGACAAAAATGGGGCTCAGCCTGTCCCAACAAGGGCAGGCAGAACACAAACACTAAGTAAACAGACAAAATCTCATGGAAAAATAAGAGAGCAAAAACTTAGCTTTCAGTAGACAGGCACTGAAGTGGTTGCATGAGCTCAGAGAAGAAAGGATCAACAGCAACCCTGCAGGGCGTCAGCTGCCTTATATCCACTCAGTGATTCCGGGTGTCCAATCACGCTCCGCCTGTTCAGATGACAGGTTCTTCCCATCCCAATCAATTTCACTACCTCTCTTCACCAGCAGAGGGAGTTCATCAGACATCAATGGTGAAGGGGAAAATGAACTCACAACAGGGACCCATGCCGTCGGTCCCCGCACCCAGATCGCTGTAATCGGGCAGTCAATCTGACTGACCGCTCACAGCATGACTGCGCAGGAGATGCTGAAATATCATGCCTTCCTGCCCGATCAGAGGAGAAGCTCGGCGCTGACAGTGCCAGAGCTGCTGCTGTTAGAAACTTGTGTGAAATCTAGAATCAATTTTTATCCCACTCCCAGTGGCACCCCAGTCTTCCTGTCCATTCTCCCATCTCCTCTGTTATATATATATATATATATATATATATATATATCTTACAAATCTTCTCTTCCATCCTCCCAGTGGGTGGCCATGGAACAAGGAGGTGGAATAAGATTCTGCAGGTGAACAACTTGCTACGTCGATGGTAGCAACGATTTGGATTTATGGATCACGGAGTGGATTACCTATACGATGGTCTACTTGCTAGAGATGGGGTGCACCTTACGAAGACTGGAAAACATGTATTTGGAAGTCGCCTTGCTACACTTGTAAGGAGAGCTTTAAACTAGAACAACATGGGGAGGGAAGCAAAAGGCCAGAAAAAGCCATACACCTGACAAATGCTATTGAGAACTCTGCTATTAGAAGTGGAACGGAAGAACAAACACAAAAGAATCTAAATAATAAAAATATTGGAGAAAGAGAAACCAATCACAAACTAAAATGTTTCTTTACTAATGCACAAAGCATGGGCAACAAACAAGGAGAATTGGAACTACTAACACAGGAAAAGAAATAAGATGTCATTGGAATCACTGAAACTTGGTGGGACAATACACATGATTGGAATACAAGACTAGAAGGATACAACTTATTTGCAAGAAACAGACTTGATAAACGAGGAGGAGGTGTCGCATTGTATGTTAGAAACGCGTATATCTGCACAGAGATTGAAGCTTCAGAGACTGGGAGTTCTGTTGAAACTGTTTGGGTAAGAATACAAGGACAGAACAATGGAAAGGACACCATTGTAGGCACTTACTACAGGCCGCCTGAGCAAGCTGAAGATATGGATGATCTCTTTATGCATCAAATGGCCAAGTTCTCCAAAAAATATGACATAGTTGTCATGGGAGATTTCAACTATCCAGACATTTGTTGGGAATCTCTCTCAGGCAAAACTAACAGGTCAAGGAAATTCTTATCCTCTCTCGCTGACAACTTTATCTTCCAAAAGGTAGGGGAGAAAACAAGGGGAACTGCTACCTTGGATCTAATCCTTATAAACAGGGAGGAAATGGTTGAGGAGGTAAAAGTGGCTGGGACCATAGGAGGTAGCGACCATGCTATTTTAGAATTTTGGATAACTAGAGGAGGAAGACCTGTGAAGACTCAGACGTCAAGGTTAGATTTCAGAAAGGCAGATTTTATGGGATTCAGAAAGAGAATTGGAGGGATCCAATGGCTGGATATCCTTAAAGACAAAAATGTCCAGGAAGGATGGGAAATCTTGAAAAATGAAATTCTCAAAGCACAATTGTTAACAATTCCGAAAAGAGGGAAGAATAGGAAGCATTTAAGGAAGCCAGGATGGATGAACACAGAACTTAAGCACATGCTAAAAAGGAAGAAAAAAATGTTTATAAAATGGAAAGAGGGAGGCATATCTAAAGAAGAATATAATGCTGTCTGCAGAACCTGCAGGGCACAAATCAGATTAGCTAAAGCTGACAATGAATTGAGGCTTGCAAGAGATGTCAAAAGCAATAATAAAGGATTTTGGGGATATGTCAAAAGTAAAAGAAAAGTCAAAGATGCTATAGAATTTGTACAGGATGAAAATGATGAAATGGTAAGACAGGATGTTGAGAAGGCCGAACTTTTAAATTCCTATTTTGCATCTGTTTTCTCTCAGAAAGGAAATGTAACATCAACTGTTCTTCACTGTCATATTAAGGGAATAGAAGAATCCAGGATATCTATAAACAGAAAGATAGTGAGGAAACACTTAGCTAACCTAAATGAATTCAAGTCTCCAGGTCCAGATGAATTACACCCCAGAGTACTGAAGGCGACAGCAGAAGAAATTTTTGAACCCCTCTCCATAATCTTTGAAAAATCTTGGAGAACAGGAGAAGTCCCAGAAGACTGGAGAAGAGCAAATGTTGTTCCTATCTTCAAAAAGGGGAAGAAGGTGGACCCAGGCAACTATAGGCCGGTGAGTCTGACTTCTATACCAGGAAAGATGTTTGAACAAATTATTAAACAACATGTATGTCAGTACCTGGATAAGAATGAAGTGATTAAACAGAGTCAGCATGGGTTTGTAACTAATAAGTCATGTCAGACTAACTTAATTTCCTTCTATGACGGAATCACTGATTGGGTGGATCAAGGAAATGCTGTAGATATAGTATATCTTGACTTCAGCAAAGCATTTGACAAAGTATCTCATACAATCCTTTTTGAAAAAATGACTATGTATGGAATGGACAAGGCAACTGTTAGGTGGATTCATAACTGGCATAGTGATCGGACCCAAAGAGTGGTCATAAATGGCTGCACATCCAGTTGGAAGAATGTCTCAAGTGGGGTACCACAGGGCTCTGTCCTGGGCCCTGTATTGTTCAACATCTTTATCAACGATTTAGATGAAGGAATTGAGGGTAAACTGATTAAATTTGCTGATGACACAAAGCTAGGAGGGATAGCTAATACTAGAGAAGAGAGAGAGAGGATTCAAAAAGATATAAATAAACTGGAGAAGTGGGCAGCAACTAACAGAATGGTTTTTAACAGGGAAAAATGCAAAGTACTATATCTGGGCAATAAAAATGAAAAAAGCATATACAGAATGGGAGGAATAAGGCTAAGCAACAGCACATGTGAAAAAGACTTGGGTATACTAATAGATCACAGACTGAATATGAGTCAACAGTGTGATGCAGCAGCAAAAAAAGCAAATGCAATTCTAGGATGTATTAACAGAAGCATACAGTCTAGATCACGTGAAGTCATTATTGCCCTCTACTCCTCTTTGGTCAGACCTCATCTGGAATATTGTGACCAGTTTTGGGCACCACATTTCAAAAAAGATATCAACAAACTGGAGCAAGTTCAGAAAAGAGCAACCAGAATGGTGACCGGTCTGCAAACCCTGTCTTATGAGGAAAGGTTGCAGGATTTGGGATTGTTTAGTTTGCAAAAGAGAAGACTGAGAGGAGACTTAATAGCTGTCTAAAAATATCTCAAGGGCTGTCACATTGTAGAAGGATCAACTTTATTCTCATTTGCACAAGGAAAGACTAGAAGCAATGGGATGAAACTGAATGGGACGAGACACAGATTAGATATTAGAAAAAACTTTTTGACAGTTATAGTGATCAATGAGTGGATTAAGCTGCCATGAGAAGTGGTGAGTTCTCCTTCAATGGAAGTCTTCAAACAGAGGCTGGACAGACATCTGACTGGGATGATTTAGCGAATCCTGCTTTGAGCAGGGAGTTGGACCAGATGGCCCAGGAGGTCCCTTCCAACTCTACGATTCTATGATTCTATATGAGAGAAAGAGATTGAGATGGCTGCACATTTCTCTTCGGCAGATGAGGCTTACGCCATGATCTGTTCGGATACAGACAGTGCCAGTGAAATGGCCGAGCAGTTTTTGCTGATGTCGTCCTCGCCCACACTCAGATCATAGTGGTCAACTGATGTCCTGTACGACACCCCTATGTTCAAAGAGGTAATGGCCCGGTGACGATTTGAGAGCATTCTTCAATTTCTACATTTTGCAGAAAACGCAAATTGCCCCCCTTCCAATGACCCCAGCTATTTACAAAATCAGGCCTCTAATAAATTATTTTAACAATACATTTTCTCAGACATTTACCACAGAAAAAATATTTCTGTGTGGACGAGTCCCTGGTCTTTTTCAAGGGCAGGCTGCATTTCAAGCAGTACTTGCCGAATAAAAGGTCCAGATTCGTACTGAAAATATATAAGTTGCGTGAAAGCGACTCTGGCTACATACATAAATTCCGGGTCAGGGCCGGCTCCAGGTTTTCATGGGCCCCGGGCGAAAGAGTCTCAGTGGGCCCCTTTAACACATACCACGATTCCTGATGCACAGATACGGCAGAGAAATATAGGTATCGTACAATGCCAAAGATTTCACTTCTTACATTACATGAGTGATATCTATTGTAAATTCTACAATAGCTCAGAAACTAGACAGTATAGTCCTCCATACAGTATTATGGGCACCACATAGGGCTCTGTACAGAATAATGAGCCACATATACTGCTCCATACAGAATAATGGACCCCATATAATGCTCCATACAATATATGATGGGTCACACATATAATACTCCATACAGTATATAACGAGCCCAATGTATTGCTCCATATTTGATGGGCCGCATATAATGCTTCAATATATGATGGGCCACATATATGACTCCATATATAATGGGTGCACACTAGTCATCACGTCCTCTGATCTGAAACATCACAGTCAGAAGACACGGAAGTTGCTGCAGAGGAGGAACGGGGAGAGGTAAGTATTGCAAGTATCATGGCCCTGAGCAAGCGACGGGGGCTCACTTGTGGGGGCTGGCACTTGATCTTAATAGCTCGCGGGTGTCCCCGACAGCGAATGAGCCCCCCGACCTGCTCAAGCACTTGCCCAGGTGCTGATACCGTCCCTGATTACGACTATTTTTATATCTATATCTATATACACTGCTCAAAAAAATAAAGGGAACACTTAAACAACAACTTAAATAACTCCATGTCAATCACACTTCTGTGAAATCAAACTGTCTACTTAGGAAGCAACACTGATTGACAATCAATTTCACATGCTGTTGTGCAAATGGAATAGACAACAGATGGAAATTATTGGCAATTATCAAGACACCCTCAATAAAGGAGTGATTCTGCAGGTGGGGACCACAGACCACATCTCAGTACCAATGCTTTCTGGCTGATGTTTTGGTCACTTTTGAATGTTGGTTGTGCTTTCACACTCATGGTAGCATGAGACAGACTCTAAAACCCACACAAGTGGCTCAGGGAGTACAGCTCATCCAGGATGGCTCATCAATGCGAGCTGTGGCAAGAAGGTTTGCTGAGTCTGTCAGCGTAGTGTCCAGAGGCTGGAGGGGCTACCAGGAGACAGGCCAGTACACCAGGAGACATGGAGGGGGCCGTAGGAGAGCAACAACCCAGCAGCAGGACCGCTACCTCCGCCTTTGAGCAAGGAGGAACACTGCCAGAGTCCTGCAAAATGACTCCCAGCAGGCCACAAATGTGCATGTGTCTGCAAAAACGGTTAGAAACTGACTCCATGAGGATGGTCTGAGTGCTCGACGTCCACAGATGGGGGTTGTGCTCACATCCCAACACCGTGCGGCCCTCCAAAGAAATGCCACCCCACACCATTACTGACCCACTATCAAACCGGTCATGCTGAAGGATGTTGCAGGCAGAAGATCGCTCTCCACGGCGTCTCCAGACTCTGTCACGTCTGTCACATTTGCTCTGTGAGGGTGGAGGGTGGACTTATGCAGTTTTGAAATGGCTACTTTTCTGGTTATCTACATGCTGGAGCACACTTTGAATAGACAACGAGAGGAGGTGGTGGTCCCAGAGGATGAGGTGGAAGCAGAAGATCATAATAATAATAATTTTATTTATATAGTGCCAACATATTCTGTAGCACTTTACATTTTAGAGGGGACTTCTACAGACAATAGATTTTACAGCATACCAAGAGGAATGAGGGCCCTGCTCGCAAGCTTACAATCTATGAGGAAATAGGGGAGACACGAAAGGTGGATGGTAACAATTGCTTTCATTGTTCTGACCAGACATAATGTAAGAAATCAGGTGTTCATTTAACGCTGCATGAACCAGATGTCAGTCAGAATATGTAAAAGGACAGAGGACTATTAAATTCATAAAGTGTGTGAGAACATGATGCGAGGAACCTGGTTATGAAGAAAACTTTGAATGGGCAACACAGGGATAGTTAAATAAATGTGTTCAGGCGGTAGGCCAGTCTGAAGAAATGCGTTTTAGGGCACGCTTTAAACTGTGGGTATTGGAGATTAATCAATTCTCTAGGTAGTGCATTCCAAAGAATTGGTGCAGTACGTTAGAAGTCTTGGAGAGGTTCTGATTATTGAGGATGTTAACTTCACATCATTAACAGAATGGAGGGCACAGGTAGGGTGGTAGACTGAGAAGAGGGAGGAGATGTAGTGTGGTGCTGAACCGTGGAGTGCTTTGTGGGTGAGAGTGATAAGTTGATATTGAACTCTGGAGTGGATGGGTAACCAGTGTAATGACTGGCTCAAGGAAGAGGTATCGGTGTAACAGTTGGTGAAGTCAAGGGATAACAATATCTCTAGGATCCGGACAGTCATTACACAGGCGGGTGCCATGGAAGGGGTTCATGGTTCCATACAAACTGTTACTGAACGGGCAGCAGCCACGGGACAAATGGAGGACTATGAGGAAGAAGAGCTAATGGGCATGCAACAGTCAGGAGATGAAGTGGATAATGATCCCCTCTCTGTTGTCTCTAATTTGAGGAACGGGACGGAGGAAGCAAGCTTGAGTGTTTACTCGCCACCAACACAGCATGGATGTGGACTTGATGGAAGAACCTGACACAGGAGCGCCTTCTTGCTGTACTATCTGCATCATCATGCCCTTATATTTAGGATTAGAAGTAGTACTGACTACTGGGTTGTCATTCTGTCAGATCCACAGTACAAGAGTAAATTTTGCCAGAGGCGTTCCCCCCTTGTAAGGGATGCGCGCATGCTGGAGTATTATATAAACACGCTTGTAGACAATCTTAAGAGTGGTTTTTCCCAAGACAGCAGTGAGGTACACAGTGTGCATCGCAGTTATAGACTTCCAACCCCGGGAATGTTGAGTTGTCAAAGGAAAAATATTAGCAGCTTCAGTGTACGTGGCATAAGCAAATTCTGCGTGTCATTTCACATATTTTTTAGACCAGCTCATGCACCAGCAGAACAGAATACAGGTCTGACACAATGTAAACGACTAACAGAGAGGAAGGTGCATTAGTATCTCAAGCTCAATATCAAGGCCATCAGGTGGAATTTGGACCCATTTGCATTTTGGTATTCAAAAATGGAAGAGTGGCCTGAGCTCGCCTGTCATGCCTTGGAGGTTTTGTCATGCTTGGTAGCCAGCATTCTCTCAAAACGTGTCTTCAGTGCTGCTGGTGGTCTCCTGAGACATAAGCGCATCTGGCTGTCTCCTGAAATTGTAGACTTCCTAATTCTCATCAAGATGAACAAGTTATGGATTTCCAATGACTTTTGCATTCCAGTCGTGGACATGGCAGACTAGGCATGGTGTCATTTTTAGTGTCATGAATTGATTTTGCGCTATTGCAGTCTCTGACACGTTTATTGTGGCTTCTGTGCCTACTGTTCCTACTGCTGCTGATGTTACAAACATTTTTTTTTAAATGTGGAGACTCCAAGTTTGGTCTCCATATGGTGTGTTGCCTGTAGTGGAAGGGGTGTCACAGCACAATTATACTATTTCTACTCTGGGAAAATTGATGCCACTTTAGTGGTGTGTGACAATAATTTTTTGAAATGTGGAGATTCCAAGTTGGGTCTCCATCTGGTGGGTTGCCTGTAGTGGAAGGGGTGTCAGAGGCGCATTATACTGTTTCTACTCTGGGAAATATAATGCAACTTTAGTGGTGTGTGACAACAATTTTTTGAAATGTTTGTACTCCAAGTTGTGTCTTTATCTGTTGTTTATCTGTAGTGGCAGGGGCATCAGAGGGTCGTTATACTATTTCTACTCTGGGGAATTTGATGCCACTTTAGTCGTGTAGGACAATTATTTTGTGAAATGTGGAGATTCCAAGTAGCGTCTCCATCTGGTGGGTTGCCTGTAGTGGAAGTGGTGTCAGAGGCGCATTATACTATTTCTAATATGGGGAAACTGATGCCATTTTAGTGGTGTGTGAGAATATTTTTTATAAATGTGGAGACTCCAAGCTGGGTCTCCCTCTGGCGTGTTGCCTGTAGTGGAATAGTTGTCAGAAGCCCATTGTACTGGTTCTACTCTGGGGAAATTGATGCCACTTTATTCGTGTGTGACAATAATTTCTTGAATGTTTGCACTCAAAGTTGGGTCTCCATCTCGTGGGTTACTTGTAGTGGAAAGGATGTCAGAGACCCATTGCTCTATTTCTATTTTGGGGAAATTGATGCCACTTTATTGGTGTGTAGCAACTTTTTTTTAAATGTTTGCACTACAAGTTGGAATTAGAGATGGTCTATTTCACCATGGATGGAAGACACCCCTTGTCAGAAAAGGAAAAGAGAAAACTAACAAAGGACACAGGCAGAGGCGCACATGAATGACAGTGGTTAGAGAGGTGTTAGTATTTTGATATTCAGGCTAAATATTGGTGAATAAATGTGAATTGTCAGCTCTGCTCATGGACCTTAAGGAAGAAGTTGTTCTTCATTTGTATCTGGATCCTAAGTGAAATGTAACAAATGTTTACAGATCTCTGAAGTCAACACTTACTTTCTGACCAGAATGGTTTTCTACATTTGCATAACATGAAGCTCACGGACCCCCCATTTAAAAGCTCCAATGGGGTTCTATACCAGGGACAGGAAATTATTCATTTGAGGAAAGCGTTTGCAAATATCCAATTAGGAGAAGGAGCCACCACTCCTTCTGGGCATGAAATTCCACAAAGGCTTAGAACACGGTGGAGCAGGAGTTCCTATGTAGGGTAATGAAGTAGTTTGGGCTTGGTGAGAATTTTACTAGGAGGATCCAAGGCCGGAACAAGGTATTTTGGTGCCGTAGGCAGATGAAGCCGATGGTGCCCCCCCCGATGAACTTTCAGTCCCTAAGTAAAGGAATGGGTCAGAGACTAAAGCGACAGGTCCCCTAACGCCCCTCTCCTTTCCTTCTGATGGGTTAAGTAGCAAGCTGTTAAGACTACTATCAATAGAATTGCTACCTTTTTCACTCAAAAATACCAGCAAAAGTAAAAAGAGTGATGTGATGTACTTTAGAGAAGTGGCTCAACAGGGAGTATTTTTTTTTAAGATAGGTATAGAATCATACATTGTTTAAGGACCATTAAGAGAATACAAATAGCTATATTCATCCCTGACAGCCTATATTTTAAATCTCATACCCAGTGATGGTCATGGAAACTAATATAGCTTAACTATAATGGGGGCTGTTTGGTTTCAGTTAAGATGTCCAGCATTTGGAAGATATCATAATAGAAACTAAACAGACCCTATTATAGATATAGGGATACATATGATGATTTTACTCCCATCAGGGTAGTTCTGGTGCCGTATTTCTGTATTGATGGTGCTTCTGCTGATGTATTCATGTATGGATGGTGGTTCTAACAATGTATTTATGTAGTAATGAATGCTCTGGTGACTGATTCATAACCAGAACGATCATCAATATAAAACCAAAATCATCCTCACTACATAAATTGAACACCAGAGCTATCACTAGTACATAAATACGGCACCAGAACCATCATTAGTAAATAACTATGTCTTTAGAACTTCCATCAGTATATGAAAATGGCACCAGAACCACCATCAGTAGATAAATGCATCACTAGAAAGATCGTCAGTACAGGACTATGTTGTGAGTTCATTTTCCCCTTCACCGTTGATGTCTGATGAACTCCCTCTGCTGGTGAAGAGAGGTAGTGAAATTGATTGGGTTCAGAAGAACCTGTCATCTGAACAGGTGGAGCCTGATTGGACACCCGGAATCACTGAGTGGATATAAGGCAGCCGACGCCCTGCTGGGGTGCTGGTGATCCTTTCTGCTCTGAGCTCTTGCAACCAGTTTAGTCCTGTCTACTGAAAGCTAAGTTTTTGCACTCTTATTTTTCCATGAGATTTTGTCTGTTTACTTAGTGTTTGTGTTCTGCCTGTCCTTGTTGGGACAGGCTGAACTCCATTTTTGTCTCTGGTCAAGTTGATCTTTTGCTCAGTCTTCAAAATATACCTGAGTGCTGATATAGTGATTTTGAAGTCTAGTGACTTCAGGGCCTTTTTCTATCAGACGTGTTGGACATCATTTTTGGCAGAATTTTTGCGGATTACAGCCAGCATCTTTTCTGTCCTTTCCTATTTAGTTAGTTGGGCCCCATCGTTTGCTCAACCTGTCTTTCTGTCTGTGTTTGTGTTTTCATCTGCTTTTCACCGACAATACATGTTGGGGGCTGTCTATTGCTTTGGGGTCTGCTCTGGGGCAGTTTAGATTTCCCCTTTCTTTCTTTAGGCTTATTTAGTTCTCCGGCTGTGAACGAGGGGTCTAGGGCACCGTAGGAACCCCCCACGGCTACTGTTAGTTGTGGTGAATAGGATCAGGGGTCTGCAATCCGATAGCTACCAACCTCTCTGGTTTTCTGGACTTAGCTTGTATTTTTGTTTTTTCCTCCTTCGGTGACTCATTCATAACAGAATCACCAGCCATACCGCAGATTGTAGGGTACTCAATAGCAGGAAAGAATTGTAAAAAAAGAAAAAAAAAAAAGGGAAAGAAAAAAAAGTGTCAGAATTATTTTTTTGTGTGTGTATATTTTTTCCTCTATGTCTTTGAGGCCGTAGGGGGAATTTTTTCTTCTCAATGGAGATGAAGCAATTGTCTGATCGTGTGGAGCAGCTCGCTGATGAAGAGCGGGGAATTTCCGCCTATCTTGCTCATTCACATGTTGCTGAGCCAAAGATCCCTACTCCTGATGTGTTTTTTGGGGATCGGTCTAAATTTTTGAATTTTAAGAATAATTGTAAATTATTTTTTGCCTTGAAGCCTAACTCATCAGGGTGGTCCGCACAGCAAGTTAAAATTGTCATCTCCTTGCTGCGCGGCGATCCTCAGGATTGGGCGTTTTCTTTGAAACCTGATGATCCTATTCTAACTAATGTGAACGCATTTTTTCAAGCCTTGGGGCTGTTGTACGATGAACCTAATGCTATTGATCAGGCTGAAAAGGCCCTGTTGGCATTGAGCAAGGGTCAGGATTCTGCAGAGTTGTACTGTCAAAAATTCCGAAGGTGGGCGGTCCTTACTACCTGGAATGATGGTGCCTTGGCAGCTCTCTTTCGGAAGGGTTTGTCAGAAACCGTAAAAGATACTATGGTGGGATTTCCTGTTCCCTCTGGTCTTGACGATTCTATGTCATTAGCCATTCAGGTTGATCGGTGTTTGCGTGAACGCAAAACTGCACGAGAGGTGTTGCCACCTGTTGAACAAATGTCTGAACCTATGCAATGTGATAGAGTTTTGTCTAGGGCGCAACATCAGGAGTTCAGAAGGCATAAGCTGTGTTTTTTCTGTGGAGATGCCTCGCATATTATTTCTGTCTGCCCTAAACGAGAGAAACATTTTGCACACACATTTGCTGTGGGTGTGTGAGGTACTCCTGGGGTGGACCCGCTAGACAGTGGCAACGAACCTCCCGGGGGCGAGCTGACCAGGTGGACCACCCCCTATACAGGGAGTGTTTGGGGCAAGCCCGCGGGTAACTATTACCACGGCAGTTGGTACCCAGGGGATGTAAAGACAGACAGACAGGTAGACCCGACTTGGAGACACAGGACTGGCGGGCACGGCTTGGGGACACAGGACAGACGGGCACGGCTTGGAGACACAGGACAGGCGGGCACGGCTCGGAGACACAGGACAGACGGGCACGGCTTGGAGACACAGGACAGGCGGGAACAGCAGGCACGAACAGAAGGACACTGGTGCGGGAACAGAACTGGACGGGACATGACAACGGACCACCCGAGCCTAGGAGAGAGGACAATGGAAAAGGCAGATGAGCTACGGGCGAACAGGACGCAGGGGCGTACATAGAGAGCGGGCCAGAATCACTAACGAAGCGCAGTGATAATCAGGCACCGCCAGCAGGAAGAGGCGGCCTGATATAGGGGAAGTAGAAGGGCCTTCCGGGTCGTGACCTCTAGTGCAGGAGAGGAGGGCGCTTCCTCAGGAGGAGGAGGCGCGCGTGTGCCCGGGCATAGTGTGTGCGCGCGCCCGCCGAGGAGGAGGGGCGGGAGCGCGCACCCGGCGCGGTCCAGAAGACCGGACGGATGCGATCGCCGGACGGAGGAGAGGAGCCGGGAGGGACCGCGGAGAAGCCCGCGGCAGCCGGCGCCGTGGCGAGGAGGCCACCGGCGAGCGGGTAAGCTGCGGTCGGGAGGAGGCGATGGAAGGAGTGCGCGGCAGCCGCCGCGTGACAGTACCCCCCTCCTTACGCTCCCCCCTCCGCAGCCCGGAAAAAAATTTAGCCAAGATTCGAGGAGCCTGGATGTTCTCCTGGGGCTCCCAGGACCTCTCCTCGGGGCCAAAGCCCTTCCAATCAACCAAAAAAAAGGTTCTCCCCTTTTGCCTCCTCATGGCCAAAATATCTTTAACCTCAAATACATCGTCTGCGGAGACAGGCGGAGGCGAGTGAAGAGCCGTGGAATGGAAACGATTGAAGATGACTGGCTTTAGAAGAGACACATGAAAAGCATTAGGGATGCGGAGAGAGGCGGGAAGCCGTAGTTTGTAGGAGACGTCATTAATACGGGACAAGACCTCAAAGGGTCCAATATAGCGGGGACCCAGTTTATGGGAAGGGATCTTGAGGCGAATAAACTTGGAGGCCAGCCAAACTTTATCACCTGGGTGATATGGCGGGGCATCCAGGCGCCTTTTGTCTGCGTGTCTCTTAACCCTGTTACGAACCAACTCGAGAGCGGCCTTGGTCTCCTGCCAGATCCTGGAGAATTCACCGGTCAGAAGATCAGCCGCCGGTACACCCGAGGCAGGAGGAACCGGTAGAGGTACACCAGGATGTTGCCCGTAGACGACAAAGAAAGGGGACTTGCCAGAAGACTCACTGACGTGGTTATTAAAGGCAAACTCAGCCCACGGGAGTAATTCAGACCAGTCGTTCTGGTGGACATTAGAAAAAATGCCGGAGGTAGTTCACCAAACTCTGATTCGTCCGTTCTGCCTGACCGTTGGACTGTGGATGGTAAGATGAGAAGTCAAGAGTGACATCCATCGATCTGCATAGGGCTCTCCAGAAGCGAGAGGTGAATTGGACTCCTCTGTCCGAAACAATATGTTGGGGCAGTCCATGAAGACGGAAGATGTGCTGAACGAAAATCTTCGCCAAGGCTGGTGCCGATGGCAAGCCGGGAAGAGGGATGAAATGTGCCATCTTAGAGAACCTATCTACCACCACTAGGACGACAGTACAGTTGGTAGACTGGGGCAGATCCGTAATAAAGTCCATGGCAATGTGTTGCCAAGGAGACGAGGGTACTGGAAGCGGGTGTAGAAGACCAGAAGGCAGCTGCCTAGGCACCTTGATCTTGGCACAGGAGAGGCAGGAGGCGACGAAATCCCGGACATCCTGGGGAAGAGTCGGCCACCAGTAGTAGCGGGACACCAGGAGAAGTGTCTTTTTAAGCCTGAGATGGCCAGCCAGCTTGGAAGCATGTCCCCAGTGTAGGATTCATCTTCGGTCCTTCTCCGGCACAAAAGTCTTGCCAGGTGGAGGTGAAAGGAGAGAAAGCGGTGCCACCGTGATGAGCCTGGATGGATCCAAGATATGCGTGGGTTCCTCTTCGACATCTGCGGAAAGAGAGGACCTGGACAAGGCGTCAGCTTTGAAGTTCTTGTTACCTGGACAAAAATGCAGATCAAAATCGAATCGACCGAAGAACAGAGACCACCTGGCCTGTCGTGGGTTGAGTCTCTGTGCAGACCGAATGTAAGCTAGATTTTTATGGTCTGTGAAGATTGTGAAGGGATGTATGGCGCCCTCCAATAAGTATCTCCACTCCTCTAGAGCTAACTTGATGGCAAGCAGTTCTCGGTCTCCGATGGAATAATTCCGCTCTGGGGTGGAGAAGGACTTGGAAAAGAAACCGCACGTAACAAGCCTACCAGAGGGAGACTTTTGAGATAAAACCGCTCCAGCTCCAGTTGCAGACGCATCCACTTCGAGGTCGAACGGTTTGTTGACCTCAGGACGATGGAGTATGGGTGCCGTGGCAAATGCTCGTTTCAGAGACAGGAAGGCTTCCTCTGCTTCAGGGGTCCAGACGTGCGGGTTGGCTCCTTTACGGATCAAAGACGAGATAGAGCCAGCCAACGAGGAAAAATGAGGGATGAACTGCCGATAGTAATTTGCGAAGCCGAGAAATCGCTGAATGGCTTTCACCCCTTGGGGACGTGGCCAGTTAAGCACGGCAGACACCTTCTCTGGATCCATACGCAAGCCAGAGTCGGAGATGATATAGCCTAGAAATGGAAGGGAAGACTGTTCAAAGGCGCATTTCTCCAATTTGGCGTACAGGCGATTCTCCCTCAATCGGAACAGTACTCGGCGGACATCTCTTCTGTGGGTGGACAGATCGGGAGAGAAGACAAGGATATCGTCAAGATACACGACCACACAGGAGTACAGAAGGTCTCGGAAAATGTCGTTCACAAATTCCTGAAAGACTGCGGGAGCGTTGCACAACCCGAAGGGCATGACAAGATACTCGTAGTGTCCATCCCTGGTGTTGAAGGCGGTCTTCCATTCATCTCCGGAGCGAATACGGATGAGATTGTAGGCTCCACGGAGATCCAATTTAGAAAAGATTCGCGCCCCTCGTAGCCGGTCGTACAACTCGGGGATGAGAGGTAGAGGATATCTGTTCTTGATAGCAATCTCGTTAAGACCTCGATAGTCAATACAGGGGCGGAGAAACCTGTCCTTCTTGACAAAAAAGAAGCCTGCTCCAGCGGGAGAAGATGACTTCCGGATGAAGCCTCTGGCCAGATTCTCCTGTACGTATTCAGTCATGGCCTGGGACTCGAGTGGACTCAACGGATAGATTCGCCCCCGGGGTGGGGTCGAGCCGGGGACAAGCTCGATCGGGCAATCATATTGCCGGTGCGGTGGAAGAGTCTCCGCCTCCTTCTTATCAAAGACGTCCGCAAAGGCCCAGTAGGCCGATGGCAAATCCGCAGGGCCCGAGACAGGAGACGAGCATTTGAGGGGTTGTACTGGACGAAGACATCTAGTCTGGCAGAAGCGGCCCCAGCGAAGAATGTCTCCGGACCGCCAATCCAGGACAGGTTCATGCATCCTCAACCACGGAAGACCCAGGAGCAAGGTGTGGGATAGAGACGGCAGCACGAAGAAGGCTATTCTCTCACGGTGCAGGCCCCCGATCTGTAATTCCAGCTCTTCAGTGACCAGTGTAACGGTCTCGCGCAAGGGAACGCCGTCGACTGAGGCTAACTGCCGGGGAACCTCCAAGGACCTGACAGGTATCCGCAATCTCTTCACCGCCACGAGTTGGATAAAATTTCCAGCAGCCCCTGAGTCAATATAGGCTATCTCCGAAAAACGTTTGGAACCCTGGATAAACAAAACAGGAAGGGTCAAGGGTAGAGAGGTATCAAAGACACCTAGGGAGGCCTCTCTTACCTGTCCTAGGCGGAGGAGTTTCCTGGCCTCACAGGGCAGGAACGCAGGAGATGGGAGGCGCTGCCACAATAGAGACAAAGACCATGAGTGAGTCTCTCCTGGCGGCGTAGCTCCGCGGGCCTGAGTCGGTCCACTTGCATGGGTTCAAGAGCTGACGCCGAGGTGGAAGGCCGCGAGCGGGGAGGACTGCGTGTCGGAGGAGAAAAACGAGTGGGCCTTCTCTCCCTGGCGACCTCGCGGGAACGCTCCCGGAAACGCAGATCAATTCGCGTTGCCAGCGAGATGAGATCCTCCAAAGACGTGGGCGTATCCCTGCCTGCCAACTCGTCTTTGATTCGAGCCGACAAGCCACGCCAAAAAGCCCCCACTAGAGCCTCGTTGTTCCATCCAAGCTCAGAGGACAACGTACGGAACTGGATGGCGTACTGTCCCACAGAGAGAGTACCCTGGCGAAGGCAAAATAAGGACTCGGTGGCGGAGACCAGACGGCCGGGCTCATCAAAGATTTACCCAAGCCAGTGCCTCACCCTCTAAGTGGGATATCATAAAAGCCACCTTGGCCCGGTCGGAGGGATACTGCAGGGGTGCCAACTCGAAATGCAACTGGCACTGGTTAATGAACCCCCGACAGAGTTTGGGATCTCCGCTATAGCGTGGGGGTTTAGCCAACCGGGGGGAAGAATGAGGAACTGCCACCGGCGCGACAGCGGCCGCCGTCTGTAGAGCAAGTAAGCGGTTATCTACTGAGGCTATATAGTTCAAAATGTGGGCCTGGGTGTCGCGCTGCTGGGCAAGTTCTTGCTGCAAGCCAGAGATTTGGGAGGCAATCCCAGGATCGGAGGTTTGCAAAGAAGAAAGTCGGGACTCCATTGATTTGAGGAACGAAATGATCCTCGCCTGATTCTCACGAAGGAACAAAAGTTCCTTTTGGGTCGGGGTCGGGGTACCAGCGGGATCCATGGCCTGATTATTCTGTGAGGTACTCCTGGGGTGGACCCGCTAGACCGTGGCAACGAACCTCCCGGGGGCGAGCTGACCAGGTGGACCACCCCCTATACAGGGAGTGTTTGGGGCAAGCCCGCGGGTAACTATTACCACGGTAGCTGGTACCCAGGGGATGTAAAGACAGACAGACAGGTAGACCCGACTTGGAGACACAGGACTGGCGGGCACGGCTTGGAGACACAGGACAGACGGGCACGGCTTGGAGACACAGGAGAGGCGGGCACGGCTCGGAGACACAGGACAGACGGGCACGGCTTGGAGACACAGGACAGGCGGGAACAGCAGGCACGAACAGAAGGACACTGGTGCGGGAACAAAACTGGACGGGACACGACCACGGACCTCCCGAGCCTAGGAGAGAGGACAATGGAAAAGGCAGATGAGCTACGGGCGATCAGGACGCAGGGGCGTACATAGAGAGCGGGCCAGAATCACTAACGAAGCGCAGTGATAATCAGGCACCGCCAGCAGGAAGAGGCGGCCTGATATAGGGGAAGTAGAAGGGCCTTCCGGGTCGTGACCTCTAGTGCAGGAGAGGAGGGCGCGCGTCCTCAGGAGGAGGAGGCGGCGCGCGTGTGCCCGGGCATAGTGTGTGCGCGCGCCCGCCGAGGAGGAGGGGCGGGAGTGCGCACCCGGCGCGGTCCAGAAGACCGGACGGACGCGATCGCGGACGGAGGAGAGGAGCCGGGAGGGACCGCGGAGAAGCCCGCGGCTGCCGGCGCCGCGGCGAGGAGGCCACCGGCGAGCGGGTAAGCTGCGGTCGGGAGGAGGCGATGGAAGGAGTGCGCGGCAGCCGCCGCGTGACAGGGTGGTGTTCAACCTAAGTTTCTTCTGGCAATTACTCTGATCGGCTCCCTGTCCACATTTTCCGCTAAGGCTTTTGTGGATTCGGGAGCAGCTCTGAACCTGATGGACTTGGATTTTGCTAAACGTTGTGGATTTCCTATGACACCTCTGCGGACGCCTATCCCTTTGAGGGGTATTGATGCTACTCCTTTGGCGAAGAATAAACCTCAGTTTTGGACCCAGGTGGTAATGCGGGTCGCCCCAGACCATCAAGAAAATTGCAGATTTTTGGTGTTGCATAATCTGCATGATACCATTGTTTTGGGGTTTCCCTGGTTGCAAATCCATAATCCAGTTTTGGATTGGAAATCTGTGTCTGTGGTGAGTTGGGGTTGTCGGTGTGCCCTTAGTGACGCTCCTGTTTTCTCCACCTCTCCCCAGTCGCATGATGTTCCTGACTATTTGGATGATTTTTATGATGTATTTAGTGAGAATGAGTCTGCGTCTTTGCCTCCTCATAGGAGTTATGACTGTGCAATTGAGCTGAGCCCTGGGTGTAAATTTCCCAAGGGTCGACTTTTCAATTTATCTGTACCCGAGCACGAGGCTATGCGATCCTATATTAAGGAGTCGTTGGAGAAGGGTCATATTAGACCATCCTCTTCACCCTTAGGTGCTGGGTTTTTTTTCGTGGCCAAGAAGGATGGTTCATTAAGGCCTTGTATTGACTATCGTTCCCTCAACAAAATTACTGTTAAATCAGCATCCGTTAGCCCTGATTTCTGATTTATTCTCTAGAGTTAAAGGTGCTTGCTGGTTTACCAAGCTTGACCTCAGGGGGGCGTATAATCTTATTCGCATTAAGCATGGGGATGAATGGAAGATGGCGTTTAATACTCCGGAGGGACATTTTGAGTACCTGGTGATGCCTTTTGGGCTCACTAATGCCCCTTCTGTCTTCCAGTGCTTCATGAATGATATTTTCCGAGACTTAGATGATCAAAAATTTATCCACAATCTGGATGATATTTTGATCTTTTCCAAGGATTGGGACTCTCATGTGGAACATGTTCGGACTGTGTTCCGGATTTTGAGGGAGAATTCCCTGTATGTCAAGGGATCGAAATGCCTTTTTGGGGTACAGAGGATTTGTTAGGTACTCCTAGGGTGGACCCGCTAGACCGTGGCAACGAACCTCCAGGGGGCGAGCTGACCAGGTGGACCACCCCCTATACAGGGAGTGTTTGGGGTAGGCCCGCGGGTAACTATTACCACGGCAGCTGGTACCCAGGGAGTGTATAGAGGGGCCGGCCACAGGACGGGGATGCTGGCGGGAACCTCCTCCGGAGCAGGAAGACGGATGGCAGTCAGGTCAGGGACACATGCGAGACGGGGACAGCAGGCACGATCAGAGCGGTCACAGGTGCGGGAACAGGACAGGACGGAACACGACCATGGGCCTCCCGATCCTAGGAGAGAGGACAGTGGAGAAGGCAGGTGAGCTACAAACAGACAGGATGCAGGAGCGTACATAGATGAATGGGCCAGAATCACTATCAAAGCAAAAGTGATAATCAGGCGCCGCTAGCAGGGAGAAGAGGCCTGATATAGGAGTAGTATCAGAGTCTTCCGGGTTGTGACCTCTCCAGTGCAAGAGAGGAAGGCGTGCGACCTCAGGAGGAACAGGAGGCGCGCTTGAACCCGAGCACAGTGTATGCGCGCGCCCGCCGAGGAGGAGGGACAGGGGAGCGCACCCGGCGAGATCCAGAAGACCGGATGGACGTGGTCGCCGGGTGGAGGAGATGAGCCAGGAGGGATCGCGGGGAAGCCCGAGGCAGCCAAAAGCGCGGTGAGGAGGCCACCGGTGAGCGGGCAAGCTGTGGTCGGGGAGAAGGGACAGGCGGAGTGCGCGGCTGCAGTCGCGTGACAGTACCCCCCCCTTACGCGCCCCCCCTCCGCAGACCGGAAAAAAATTTAGCCAAAATTCGAGGAGCCTGGATATTCTCCTGAGGCTCCCAGGACCTCTCCTCGGGACCAAAGCCTTTCCAATCAACTAGAAAAAAGGTTCTTCCCTTTTGCCTCCTTATGGCCAAAATATCTTTAACCTCAAACTCATCGTCTGCGGAGACAGGCTGAGGCGAGTGAGGAGCCGTGGAACGGAAGCGATTGAGGATGACTGGTTTTAGAAGGGACACATGAAAAGCATTAGGGATGCGGAGTGAGGCGGGAAGCCGTAGTTTGTAGGAGACGTCGTTAATGTGGGACAAGACCTCAAAAGGTCCAATATAGCGGGGACCCAGTTTATGGGAAGGGATCCTGAGGCGAATGAACTTGGAGGCCAGCCAAACTTTATCACCTGGGTGGTATGTCGGGACATCCAGGCACCTGTTGTCTGCGTGTTTCTTTACCCTGTCACGAACCAACTCGAGAGCGGCCTTGGTCTCCTGCCAGATCCTGGAGAAATCGCCGGACAGAAGATCAGCCGCCGGTACACACGAGGCAGGAGGAACCGGTAAAGGTACACCCGGATGTTGCCCGTAGACGACAAAGAAAAGAGATTTGCCAGAAGACTCGCTGACGTGGTTGTTAAAGGCAAACTCAGCCCATGGGAGTAATTCAGACCAGTCGTCCTGGTGGACATTAGAAAAGTGCCGGAGGTAGTTCACCAAATTCTGATTAGTCCGTTCCGCCTGACCGTTGGACTGTGGATGGTAAGATGAGGAGAAGTCAAGAGTGACATCCATCGATCTGCATAGGGCTCTCCAGAAACGAGAGGTGAATTGGACTCCTCTGTCAGAAACAATATGTTGGGGCAGTCCATGAAGGCGGAAGACATGCTGAACGAAAATTTTCGCCAAGGCTGGTGCCGATGGCAACCCGGGAAGAGAGATGAAATGTGCCATCTTAGAGAATCTATCTACCACCACTAGGACGACAGTACAGTTGGCAGACTGGGGTAGATCGGTAATAAAGTCCATGGCAATGTGTTGCCAAGGGGACAAGGGTACTGGAAGCGGGTGTAGAAGGCCAGAAGGCAGCTGCCTGGGCACCTTGATCTTGGCACAGAAGAGGCAGGAAGCGACGAAATCCCGGACATCCCGGAGAAGGGTCGGCCACCAGTAATAGCGGGACACAAGGACAAGTGTCTTTTTAAGCCCGACATGACCAGCTAGCTTGGAAGCATGTCCCCAGTGTAGAATTCGTCTACGGTCCTTCTCCGGCACAAAAGTCTTGCCAGGTGGGGGTGAAACGAGAGAAAGAGGAGCCACCGTGATGAGCCTGGAAGGATCCAAGATATGCGTAGGTTCCTCTTCTACATCTGCGGAAAGAAAGGACTTGGACAAAGCGTCAGCTTTGAGGTTTTTATTGCCTGGATCAAAATGCAGATCAAAATCGAATCGCCTGAAGAACAGCGACCACCTGGCCTGTCGTGGATTGAATCTCTGTGCAGACCGAATGTAAGCCAGGTTTTTATGGTCTTTGAAGATTGTAAAGGGATGTACGGCACCTTCCAATAAGTACCTCCACTCCTCCAGAGCTAACTTGATGGCAAGCAGTTCTCGGTCTCCGATGGAATAATTCCGCTCTGGAGTGGAGAAGGACTTGGAAAAGAAACCGCACTTAACAAGCCTACCAGAGGGAGACTTTTGAGATAAAACTGCTCCAGCTCTGGTTGCAGACGCATCCACTTCGAGGACGAAAGGCTTGTTGGCCTCAGGACGATGGAGTACGGGTGCCGTGGCAAATGCTTGTTTCAGAGACAGGAAGGCGTCTTCCGCTTCAGGGGTCCAGACGTGCGGGTTGGCTCCTTTACGGATCAAAGAGGAGATAGAACCAGCCAATGAGGAAAAATGAGGGATGAACTGCCGGTAGTAATTTGCGAAGCCAAGAAATCGCTGAATGGCTTTCACCCCATGGGGACGTGGCCAGTTAAGCACGGCAGACACCTTCTCCGGATCCATACGCAAGCCAGAGTCGGAGATGATATAGCCTAGAAATGGAAGGGAAGACTGTTCAAAGGTGCATTTCTCCAACTTGGCGTACAGGCGATTTTCCCTCAATCGTAATAGTACTCGGCAGACATCTCTTCTGTGAGTGGACAGATCGGGAGAGAAGACGAGGATATCGTCAAGATATACGACCACACAGGAGTACAGAAGGTCTCGGAAAATGTCATTTACAAATTCCTGAAAGACTGCGGGAGCATTGCACAAACCGAAGTGCATGATGAGATACTCGTAGTGTCCATCCCTGGTGTTGAAGGCGGTCTTCCATTCATCTCCAGAGCGAATACGGATGAGATTGTAGGCTTCACGGAGATCCAGTTTAGTAAAGATTTGCGCCCCTCGTAGCCGGTCGAACAACTCGGGGATGAGAGGTAGAGGATATCTGTTCTTGATAGTAATCTCGTTAAGACCCCGATAGTCAATACAGGGGGGAAAGACCCATCCTTCTTCTTGACAAAAAAGAAGCCTGCTCCGGCTGGTGAAGATGACTTCCGGATGAAGCCTCTGGCCAAATTCTCCTGTACGTACTCAGTGATGGCCTGGGACTCGAGTGGACTCAACGGATAGATTCGCCCCCGGGGCAGGGTCGACCCGGGAACAAGCTCGATCGGGCTTATCAAAGACGTCCGCAAAGGCCCAGTAGGCCGAGGGCAGATCCGCAGGGCCCGAGGCAGGTAACGAGCTCTTGAGGGGTTGTACTGGACGGAGACATTTAGTCTGGCAGAAGCGGCCCCAGCGAAGAATATCTCCGGACCGCCAATACAGGACAGGTTCATGCATCCTCAACCACGGAAGACCCAGGAGCAAGGTGTGGGACAGTGACGGCAGCACGAAAAAGGCTATTCTCTCACGGTGCAGGACCCCAATCTGTAACTCCAGCTCCTCAGTGACCAGCGTAACGGTCTCGCGCAGGGGAACGCCGTCGACTGAAGCTAACTGCCGGGGAACCTCCAAGGACCTGACAGGTATCCGCAATCTCTTCACCGCCTCGAGTTGGATAAAATTCCCTGCAGCCCCAGAGTCGATATAGGCCACCTCAGAAAAACATTTGGAACCCTGGACAAACAAAACAGAAAGGGTCAAGGGTAGAGAGGTATCAATGACACCTAGGGAGGCCTCTCTTACCTGTCCTAGGTGGAGGCGTTTCCCGGCCTCACAGGACAGGAACGTAGAAGATGGGAGGCGCTGCCACAATAGAGACAAAGACCATGAGTGAATCTCTCCTGGCGGCGTAGCTCCGCGGGTCTGAGTCGGTCCACTTGCATGGGCTCTGGGGCTGACGCCGTGGTGGAGGGTCGCGAACGGGGAGGACTGCGTGTCGAAGGAGAAAAACGAGTGGGCCTTCTCTCCCTGGCGGCCTTGCTGGAGCGCTCCTGGAAACGCAGATCAATTCGCGTTGCCAGTGAGATGAGATCCTCCAAAGACGTAGGTGTATCCCTGCCTGCCAACTCGTCTTTAATTTGAGCCGACAAACCGCACCAAAAAGCTCCCACTAGGGCCTCGTTGTTCCACCAAAGCTCAGAGGACAACGTACGGAACTGGATGGCGTACTGCCCCACAGAGAGGGTGCCCTGGCGGAGGCAAAATAAGGACTCGGTGGCGGAGACCAGACGGCCGGGCTCATCAAAGACCTTACGAAAGGTCTCCAAGAAGGTCGCAAGCTGGGAGACTATTGGGTCATCACGCTCCCACAAGGGGTTTACCCAAGCCAGCGCCTCACCCTCTAAATGGGATACCATAAAGGCCACCTTGGCCCGGTCAGTAGGGTACTGCAGGGGCACCAACTCGAAATCCAACTGGCACTGGTTAATGAACCCCCGACAGAGTTTGGGATCACCCGCTATAACGTGGGGGTTTAGCCAACCGGGGGGAGGGATGAGGAGCTGCCACCAGTACAGGGATAGTGGCCACAGTCTGAAGAGCTAGTAAGCGGTTATCTACCGAGGCTATATAGTTCAAAATGTGGGCCTGGGTGTCGCGCTGCTTGGCAAGTTCCTGCTGCAAGCCGGAGATCTGGGAGGCAATCCAAGGATCGGAGGTTTGCAAAGAAGAAAGATGGGACTCCATTGCTTTGAGGAACGACATGATCCTCGCCTGATTCTCACGAAGGAACAAAAGTTCCTTTTGGGTCGGGGTCGGGGTACCAGCGGGATCCATGGCTTGATTATTCTGTTAGGTACTCCTGGGGTGGACCCGCTAGACCGTGGCAATGAACCTCCCGGGGGCGAACTGACCAGGTGGACCACCCCTATACAGGGAGTGTTTGGGGCAGGCCCGCGGGTAACTATTACCACGGCAGCTGGTACCCAGGGAGTGTATAGAGGGGCCGGCCACAGGACGGGGATGCTGGCGGGAACCTCCTCCGGAGCAGGAAGACGGATGGCGGTCAGATCAGGGACACATGCGAGACGGGGACAGCAGGCACGATCAGAGCGGTCACAGGTGCGGGAACAGGACAGAACGGAACACGACCATGGGCCTCCCGAACCTAGGAGAGAGGACAGTGGAGAAGGCAGGTGAGCTACAAACAGACAGGACGCAGGAGCGTACATAGATGAACGGGCCAGAATCACTATCAAAGCAAAAGTGATAATCAGGCGCCGCTAGCAGGGAGAGGCGGCCTGATATAGGAGTAGTATCAGAGACTTCCAGGTCGTGACCTCTCCAGTGCAAGAGAGGAAGGCGCGCGACCTCAGGAGGAACAGGAGGCGCTCGTGTGCCCGAGCACAGTGTGTGCGCGCGCGTGCCGAGGAGGATGGACAGGGGCACGCACCCGGCGAGATCCAGAAGACCGGATGGACGTGATCGCCGGGTGGAGGAGAGGAGCCAGGAGGGATCGCGGGGAAGCCTGAGGCAGCCGAAAGCGCGGTGAGGAGGCCGCCGGTGAGCGGGTAAGCTGCGGTCGGGGAGAAGGGACAGGCAGAGTGCGCGGCTGCAGCCGCGTGACAGGATTTCATTTTTGGGATTTATTTTGTCTCCGTCAACTATTGAAATGGACCCGGCCAAGGTACAGGCCATTTATGATTGGGTTCAGCCCACTTCTTTGAAGGCCCTCCAGAAGTTTTTGGGTTTTGCTAATTTTTATCGTAAATTTATAGCTAATTTTTCTGGTATTGCCAAACCATTGACTGATTTGACTAAGAAAGGTGCTGATGTGCTGAATTGGTCTCCGGAGGCTGTTTCTTCCTTTCAGGAGCTGAAGTGAAGGTTCACTTCTGCTCCGGTTTTGCGGCAACCTGATGTCTCACTCCCGTTTCAGTAGAGGTGGACGCTTCTGAGATTGGTGCAGGAGCTGTTTTTTCCCAAAAAGATCCGGTAACATCTAAAATGAATCCCTGTGCTTTCTTTTCCCGAAAGTTCTCCCCATCTGAACGTAACTATGATGTGGGGAATCGGGAACTGTTAGCCATGAAATGGGCATTTGAGGAGTGGAGACATTGGTTGGAGGGAGCTAAACATCAAGTCGTGGTCCTTACTGACCACAAGAATTTGATTTACCTGGAGTCTGCCAAACGCTTGAATCCTAGACAGGCTAGGTGGGCCTTGTTTTTCACACGTTTTGATTTTGTGGTCTCTTTTCTTCCAGGCACTAAGAATGTTAAGGCAGACGCCCTCTCTAGGAGTTTCTTTGCTGATTCTCCTGTTGTGACCAAGCCTGCTACCATCTTAGGTGAGGGGATAGTTCTTTCTGCCATCTCGCCCGATTTGAGACGTGCTCTGGAGGAGTTTCAGGAGGACAAACCTGAGCGTTGTCCCATTAGAAAAATGTATGTTCCTGGCCAGTGGAGGAAGAGAGTGATGTCTGAAGTTCATTACTCTGCATTGGCTGGTCATCCAGGTATTTTTGGTACTAGAGATTTGGTGAGTCGGTCTTTTTGGTGGCCCGCCTTGTCTCGTGATGTCAGGAGTTTTGTGCAGTCCTGTGGGACTTGCTCCCGGTCTAAAACTTGTTCTCGCTCTAGTGGGTTGCTGATGCCTTTGCCGGTGCCCAGGAGGCCATGGACCCATATTTCAATGGATTTTATCTCTGATATGCCTGTCTCTCAGAGAATGACTGTTATTTGGGTGATTTGTGATAGATTCTCTAAGATGGTCCATCTTGTACCACTCCCTAAGTTGCCATCTTCCTCAGAGTTGGTGCCCTTGTTTTTGCAACAGGTGGTTCGCTTGCACGGGATTCCTGAGAACATTGTATCTGACAGAGGAGTTCAGTTTAATTCTAGATTTTGGAGGACTTTCTGTTCCAAGCTGGGAATTCAGTTGTCCTTCTCCTCTGCATTTCACCCTCAGACCAATGGTCAAACGGAGACAACCAACCAGACTATCGAGTCGTATTTGAGATGTTTTATTTCTGCTGATCAGGATGATTGGGTTACATTTTTGCCCTTGGCCGAATTTGCTTTAAATAATAGAGCTAGTTCTGCCACTTTGATGTCACCTTTTTTTTTGTAACTTTGGGTTTCATCCTCGATTCTTTTCAGGGCAGGTGGAGTCTTCTGCCTGCCCAGGTGTTGACACTGTGGTGGAGAGAATGCACCAGATCTGGGACCAAGTGGTGGATAGGTTGTCTCTCTCCCAGGAAAAGGCCCAGCGGTTTTCCAACCGTCATAGGACCATTGGTCCCCAGTTTATGGTTTGGTTGTCATCAAAGAATATCTCTATGAAGGTGGCTTCTCCAAAGATTAAACCTAGATTTATTGGACCTTACAAGATTTTGGAGATTCTTAATCCTGTCGTGCTTTTCATCGGGCCCATCCTGATCGTCCTGGTGGCGTGGATGAGGGTTCGGTGACCCCTCCTCAAGGGGGAGGTACTGTTGTGAGTTAATTTTCCCCTTCACCGTTGATGTCTGATGAACTCCCTCTGCTGGTGAAGAGAGGTAGTGAAATTGATTGGGTTGGGAAGAACCTGTCATCTGAACAGGTGGAGCCTGATTGGACACCCGGAATCACTGAGTGGATAAAAGGCAGCCGACGCCCTGCTGGGGTGCTGGTGATCCTTTCTGCTCTGAGCTCTTGCAACCAGTTTAGTCCTGTCTACTGAAAGCTAAGTTTTTGCTCTCTTGTTTTTCCATGAGATTTTGTCTGTTTGCTTAGTGTTTTGTGTTCAGCCTGCCTTTGTTGGGACGGGCTGACCTCCATTTTTGTCTCTGATCAAGTTGATCTCTTTGCTCAGACATCAGAATATACCTGAGTGCTGATATAGTTATTTTGAAGTCTAGTGACTTCAGGGCCTTTTTCTATCAGACGTGTTGGACATTACTTTTGGCAGAATTTTTGCGGATTGCAGCCAGCATCTTTTCCGTCCTTTCTGATTTAGTTAGTTGGGCACCATCATTCGTACAACCTGTCTTTCTGTCTGTGTTTTCATCTGCTTTTCACCGACAATACATGTTGGGGGCTGTCTATTGCTTTGGGGTCTGCTCTGGGGCAGTTTAGATTCCCCTTTCTTACTTTAGGCTTATTTAGTTCTCCGGCTGTGAACGAGGGGTCTAGGGCACCTTAGGAACCCCCCACAGCTACTGTTAGTTGTGGTGAATAGGATCAGGGGTCTGCAACCCGATAGCTACCAACCTCTCCGGTTTTCTGGACTTAGCTTGTATTTTTGTTTTTTCCTCCTTCGGTGACTCATTCATAACAGGACTACATCACCAGAACCACTATCAGTAAATTAATGTGTCACCAGAACCACAGCCAGTGAAGTAAGTACAACATCAGCACCATTATCTACATAATTATGGCACCAGAACTGTAAGGAAAACACAAGAGAGGAGAGATGGGGGATAAGGAGCTTACACAGCCACAACTCTCTGGCGCCCCCTTACCCTCAGGTAAGTCAGGGAACTCCACCTAGGTTAAGTAGTCGCCGGAGAGGCTTCCCTGTCATGTACTGGTTATCAGGGCACTCTGCAGTGATTGCTGTATATATTATCACCAGTCCCAGTCCGGGAATATATATATACAGTATATATAAAAACCTCCGGTCAGTCACTACCAGCATCCCCCAATAACATCAGAACAGTATGCTGCCACCAGTTCCTCATTAGATATAAGCCCAATCCGTTTAAAAGCTTATATCGGGTCAGAAACCAAACCCAGGAAGCGTATAAGTACTAACCGAACTCACAGATGTGGGAAATCGGGTTTCCAGATAAAAGAGCAGCCCAACATTAATTGATAGTTTAATTGCCGAAAGGCTCATTAGATAATACAATTATATACAGAGTAATATACAGATATTACAGCCAAAAGTACAGATAAAAGTAGGGTACAGGTATGGGGAGTGCAGTCAGCTGTATGTGTCACGTTTCTTACTACTTTTGGATAAGAGAAGCTCTGGTATCCACAGGCACCTTGTTAGCTCCTGGTCCGCCTCCACACGTGATGTGACGTGGCTTCCATGGCAGAACCAAGACAAAGGCTAAATGTGTGCAGTTAGCTTTTTAACCCCTAGCTCGCCCCTCCAATATTTGACATTGTCCCTCTGGGTTGGACTGAATTCTGCTCCCTTGAACTCTAGCTAAAATAAATCCCAATATCTAGGCTGGGTCATAACTTCCTAGCGGGAGGTTCAAATCAACGACTGCCATCTCAGTGCGTTCGTTGGGTCTGGAAAGATATTGAGAGTCCAAACTTGGGTCGGCTAAGTGGTTCTGGAGAGCCAGTCTCGATGCTTTGTATCTGGGGCAACTAGAAATATATGAGACAATGGTACTCTCATAATTCATCTCTAGGTGTCGGTGACGCTCAGTCTAGATCTTCCTTTGGTGTTGGCCACTTTGCACAAAAGATAGCAGGCGGTTCTAGCTCTTGCCGTCATTAACACGTGGCCTCTAATTCTCTGACCAAATGGTGAAGTTCTGTTCTTTTGGGGATTTGTGTACTTATCCCAAGGGTGGGGGGTCACTTCAGGAGTGGAGGAAGATCTCTGGACAATATATTGGGCCTGAATTAGTACATCCAAAATGGAGTCTCCCTCATCCCTCACTTGGGGCTGTTTGGTTTCAGTTAATATGTCCAGCATTTGGAAGACATCATAATAGAAACTAAACAGACCCTATTATAGATATAGGGATACATATGATGATTTTACTCCCATCATGTTAGTTCTGGTGCCGCATCCCTTGTGAGAATCAGGGAGGAATAGTGGATGAGGGCAGGTATATCTCGCCCAGATACCTTTCCTATGTGGCCTAGTCTGGTCAGAATCTCACCTGGTGACTAATGAATAATGGGAAGCGGATATAAAAGGAGGCCAGGTGGTGTGTTAGTAGCTCAGCCTGGGGAACACAGAGCCTGTCTGTGTGAGCGACACTTGTGAGTGAAAGCTGTGCTTACGGTAACGCTGGTTGGACTGGCTGGGAGAAGCCCTCCAGTTGGTAGTTAGTACGGACCCTGTTTAGTTAGTGCCGGACAGGCAAGGATTTGTTTTATGTTTATTTTCCTGTATGTTTTGCTTTCACCTGAAATAATCCTGACCCAGCGTCAGTTATGTCCAAAACCCGGCTGTGCACCTGAGTTTCATGCTAAACCCACGTGACCTTTGACCCCAGCAAAGGTGATCCCGGAGTGTTTTATCACACCCTGTATTGATGGTGCCTCTGGTGATATATTCATGTATGGATGGAGGTTCGTATAATGTAGTGATGAATGTTCTGGAGATTGATTCGTAACCAGAACCATCATCAATATGAAACCAAAATAATCATAAGTACATAAATTGAACACTAGAGCTTTCACTAGTACATACATACGGCACCAGAACCATCATTAGTAAATAACTATGTCACTACAGCCTCTATCAGTATATGAATATGGCACCAGAAGCACCATCAGTAGATAAATGTATCACCAGAAAGATCATCAGTACAGGACTACATCACCAGAACCACTATCAGTACATTAATGCGTCACCAGAACCACAGCCAGTAAATAAATACACCAGCATCATTATCTACATAAATACGGCACCAGAATCATCACTGGTAAATAACTATGTCACTAGAGCCACTATCAGTACATGAATACAGCCCAATAGCCAGCATCAGGAGATAAAGGCATCACCAGAATCATCATCAGTACATGAATACATCACGAGAACCACAGCCAGTAAATAAATACAACATCATCATCATCAGTGTATGTGGACACCACCAAAACTATCACTAGTACATGAATACATCACCAGAACCACCATCAGTACTGTTGGGGTGATCTCGTAATGTGAGATCTTAGTGACTGCCTGCCCCTGACCTGATAAATATCAGCCGAATGCATGCATAGAAGACGGACATCAGACACAAGGTCAGGTGTGCTCCTCTCTTGGCCAGTGCTGTCACAGAACTGACTTTATTAGTATAAACAAAAGACCATGTAATAGGCAGGAAAAGGGCGTTGCTCGGCTTCCCAAGAGCCATTGTACCAGTCTGTATAAGGTCCGTGCTAAGTCTATTCCACATATGGTCTTCAGTGTATCCTCATCACATTCCAAGGATTCCAGGGCATAGTTCCAGCATATAGACACCACCTTGCCACACCACGTCTGAACTAGCTTATGTTAGATTAATAATTGATTTCATTAGCCGTTCTCTCCTTCACAGTACAGCAATAAGTTGTATTGTCAAGTCAGGCCCACATACCGTATATACTCGCGTATAAGCAGAGATTTTCAGACCATTTTTTTGGCTGAAAGTCCCCCTCTCGGCTTATACGCGAGTCATATATGTCAGGGGGTCGTGGGGTGGGGCGGGGGTGTCAGATCACACTGAGCCCCTCTGGCACGGTCTCTGCAGCCCCCTGCTTGTCCCACTGTCTCAGGCTCCTTCCTTCAGCGGTCATGTGGTACTGCTCATTAAAGTCATGAATATGTGCATATTTATGACTTTAATGAGCGGTACCACGTGACCGCTGAAGGAGGGAAGGGAAACCTTCGGAGAATGGGGCTGCAGAGACCACGCCAGGAGGGGGTATGCATACGCGATATTCACCTGTCCCCATTCCAACGCTGCTCACCGCTGTCTGCCGCGTCCTCTGTTAGTGACATTCAGGCAGCAGAGGGCGTGATGACATGGTTACTGCGCGCTGTGCCCTCTGCTGCCTGAACATCACTGACGGAGGACACGGCAGACACCGGCACCTGTTCCCCAGTGAAGGAGAGGTGAGTATGTTTTTTTTATTTGCAGCAGCATATGGGGTATAATCTATGGAGCAGCATATGGGGGCATAATCTGGGGGCATAATCTATGGAGAATTTTATGTAGCAGCATATGGGGCATAATCTATGGAGCACCTTATGGGGTAGCATATGGGGGCATAACCTATGGAGCATCTTATGGGGCAGCATATGGCGGCATAATCTTTGGAGCAGCATATGGGGCCTATTCTATGGAGCAACTTATAGGGCAGCATATGGGGGCATAATCTATGGAGCATCTTATGGGGGCATAATCTATGGAGCATCTTATGGGGCCTATTCTATGGAGCATCTTATGGGGCCTATTCTATGGAGCATCTTATGGGGCCATTATTAACCTTTGTGCAGCATTATATGGGGTGTATTTTGTATGGAGCATTTTATGGGGCCATCATAAACTGTATGGATCATTATATGGGGCTCCTGATTCAATATGGATGTTCAAAAACATTTAATCTACTGATGTCTCAATTACAGTAATTTTACTTTTATTGGTATCTATGTTTATTTTTGAAATTTACCAGTAGCTGCTGCATTTTCCACCCTAGGCTTATACACGAGTCAATAAGTTTTCCCAGTTTTTTGTGGAAAGAGTAGGGGGGTCAGCTTATACACGGGTCGGCTTATACACAAGTATATACGGTGCATTTGGTATTCAATTAAATTAAATGATTATTAAGAAAAAATCAAGACAATTAATGCAGGGGTGAGAATAAATTACCAAAAAGAAGGGGCAACACAAGCAGTCTATTGCACAGATATTATGCACTTCAATGTACTATGGTATATAGGATGTAATATGGTTGTAAAAAGAATTAATAAGCCACAAAAAATAAGAAAATTGATATACTGATATTATACATAATCATAAAGTGCAAATAGTGAAAAAATAATTCATAAAAAGCACAAATCTGTAAAGACCAATCTATATATAAAAAGTGCAATGTCCAGAAATTCATAGACAGTGGGCTTAGGCACAAGTTTGTAAAGACCAATACATATATAGAGTGCAATATGCACGAATTCATAGACAGTGGGCTTAGGCCCACAACCGCATAAATGTATATCACTAATTCAACAAATGACTAGTGTAGATAGCCATGTGGGCAGAGGTAAATATATGTCACAACAAATATCCAATTAAATAAAAATGCTCAGTGGCAGGTTCTAAATAGAGGTGCCAATGACAATTAGTCATATATGCGGCTGCAAGTAAACTGTATTGAAAAGAACATATACATGTGCCAAAAAATTGCACTCAGTCAATATCTTATGCCAATGTGCAATAGATCCCCAGGATGCGCCAGTCCCCGACGCGCGTTTCGGAGTCTGTCTTCGTCAGTTTTTTTTTCGTTGTGATATGATTTGATATCCGATTTGTCCTTATTTGTCTTATATTGTCCATTTGTGCTTTGATAAGGCTTATTATATAATTTTTAACACCATTTATAATTTTCCTTAAACATGCAACTTTGACCTTGGTATTTTGTTGAACCATATACATTTGGATCTCATGAACCAACAACTCCCAGTATGTATTAAACAATCATAAGGAGATGCTGGGAGTGGTTGTTATCAGTCATTATCAGACTGCGGACCATGCAGGAACCACAATACTGATGAAACGCAGGCATATGTAAATGTTTACATCCAGGTACCTAATAGGTGACATCTTCTCTGATTGAGTGGTTTCTTTCTTCTTATTTCCATCTTGACCAGATGCCATGATGACTTTTCACATCCACAGCTGTTCTCTGCAGACTTCTCTCTTCTCCAATCTTCTGGAGCACATCCCCACATGGTGACCTTAAAAGTCAAAGTGTTACTAGATTGCCTTCTGCACAAAGATATCTGTCCATACTATGCCCTAAATAAGCCTCCTATGGTGTATGGCCTCTACACTGTGTGCCTTACTAATCCACAACCACATTACTGTGTGCCATTATCAGCTATAACTGCTACAATGTCATTTTTTCTTCTCCAGCCAGATGGCGTCGCCGTCAGGATATGTGCACACGATGCATATTTGCTGCGGATCCGCCGCGGATTTTTCCGCGCAGAAACGCTGGAGATCCGCACTGTGATTTACAGTACAATGTAAATCAATGGGGAAAAATAATTCTGTGCAGATGGTGCAGAAAAATCAGTGCGAATTTGCTGCGGTTTTAAAAGAAGTGCATGTCACTTCTTTTCTGCGGTTTTGCTGCAGTTTTCCACTTGCTCCATTCTACAAAACCGCAGGTGGAAAACCGCAGTGGAAAACCGCACAAAAACCGCAAAAAAAGGAAGAAATCCGCAGGAAAAATGCAGGTCATTAAATCCGCGGGAGGATCCGCACCGTGTGCACATGGCCTCACCTGCACAACAGCAGCTATTGGATCTCTATACAAACCGATATCTGCTGCTGCGCAGGCTCCCCGGCGCCATTCTCAAAATGACTTTCTTTTTTTTCCCTCGCTCAAGTAAATCTGCAAAAGGCATTCAGTGCACAGTAACCATGCGATTATGATGAAGCGCATTTATCATGCAAACTGCAGGGCAGGGCAGTGAGAGATCAGTGGGGGGGTCAGTAGTCTGCATTATGAATATCTCATCGGAGCACCACATACATGAACCCCGTCCTAGGGCACGAGAATCTCAATAATATGAAGCTGAAAATAAAGATTAAGAAACAGCCACAAGACGGCTTTCATCAGCCAAGGCATCATTTTATTCAGTATAACAGCACCGACCTGACATTGTGTGTAGGTCACTATGCACAATCCTGCTGACAGGTTCCCTGTAAGTAGGCGGCTTTATATCACAAGAGTGGATTTCGTTAGGAAATGGATAAGGCAAAAATGGAGCATTACAGAACAGAAGAAATTAGTAAAGAGAGTGATAAAATATGACGGTGTGGTTTTGCTCCTCTCAGAATTTTGAAAATTGTGTGAACAATTGGAAAAAAAATGTGGAGAGCATTAACCCCTTAGCGACAGAGCCAGTTTGCAGCTTAATGACCAGGCCAATTTTTACAATTCTGACCACTGTCCCTTTATGAGGTTATAACTCTGGAACGCTTTAATGGATCCTGCTGATTCTGAGATTGTTTTTTCGTGACATATTGTACTTCATGTTAGTGGTAAAATTTCTTCGATAAGTCTTGTGTTTATTTATGAAAAAAACAGAAATATGGCAAAAAATTTTAAAATTTTGCAATTTTAAAACTTTAAATTTTTATGCCCTTAAATCAGAGAGATGTGTCACATAAATTTCTTAATAAATAACATTTCCCACATGTCTATTTACATCAGCACAATTTTGGATGCAAAATTTTTTTGTGTTAGGAAGTTATAAGGGTTAAAAGTTGACCAGCGATTTCTCATTTTTACAACAAAATTTACAAAGCCATTTTTTTTAGGGACCACATCATATTTAAAGTCATTTTGAGGGGTGTACATGACAGAAAATACCCAAAAGTGGCACCATTCTAAAAACTAGACCCCTCAAGGTGCTCAAAACCACATTCAAGAAGTTTATTAACCCTTTAAGTGCTTCACAGGAACGAAAGCAATGTGGATGGAAAAAATTAACATTTAACTTTTTTTTGGAAAAAAATTAATTCAGAACCAATTTTTTTTATTTTCACAAGTGTTAAAAGAGAAAATCAACCACAAAATTTGTTGTACAATTTCTCCTGAATACGCCGATACCCCATATGTGGGGGTAAACCCCTTTTTCAGCACGCGGCAGAGCTCGCAAGGGATGGAGCACCGTTTGACTTTTTCAACGCAGAATTGGCTGGAATTAAGATCGGATGCCATGTTGCGTTCAGAGAGCCCTTAATGTGCCTAAACAGTGGAAAACTCCAACAAGTGACCCCATTTTGGAAACTAGACCCATTAAGGAACTTATCTAGATGTGTGGTGAGCACTTTGAACCTTCAAGTGCTTCACAGAAGTTTATAACGTAGAGCCGTGAAAATAAGAAATCCATTTTTTTTTCCACAAAAATGATCTTTTCGCCCCCAAATTTTTATTTTTACAAGGGTAACAGGAGAAATCATACCCCCACAGTTATTATGCGATTTGTCCTGAGTACGCTGATACCCCATATGTGGGGAGGAACCACTGTTTGGGTGCATGGGAGAGCTTGGAAGGGAAGGAGTACCATTTTGGAATGCAGACTTTGATGGAATGGTCTGCGGGCATCATGTTGCGTTTGCAGAGCCCCTGATGGGCCTAAACAGTGGAAACCCCCAACAAGTGACTCCATTTTGGAAACTAGACCCATGAAGGAGCTTAGCTAGATGTGTGGTGAGCACTTTGAACCTTCAAGTGCTTCACAGAAGTTTATAACGTAGAGCCGTGAAAATAAGAAATCCATTTTTTTTCCACAAAAATGATCTTTTCGCGCCCAAATTTTTATTTTTACAAGGGTAACAGGAGAAATCATACCCCCACAGTTATTATGCGATTTGTCCTGAGTACGCTGATACCCCATATGTGGGGAGGAACCACTGTTTGGGCGCATGGGAGAGCTCGGAAGGGAAGGAGTGCCATTTTGGAATGCAGACTTTGATGGAATGGTCTGCGGGCATCATGTTGCGTTTGCAGAGCCCCTGATGGGCCTAAACAGTGGAAACCCCCCACAAGTGACCCCATTTTGGAAATTAGACCCCCTAAGGAACTTATCTAGATGTGTGGTGAGCACTTTGAACCCCCAAGCGCGTCACAGAAGTTTATAAACGCAGAGCCGTGAAAATAAAAAGTCTTTTTTATTTCCACAAAAGTGATTTTTTAGACCCCAATTTTTAGACCCCCAAAGTTGGTAAATAGTGGAAACCCCTCAATTCTTGCTCCAACCCTAACCCCAACACACCCCTAACCCTAATCCCAACCCTAACCCTAATCCTAGTTCGCCCTAACCCTAGCCCAACCCTAGCCCTAACCCTAGCCCAACCCTAACCCTTAACCCTAGCCCAACCCTAACCCTAGCCCAACCCTAACCCTTAACCCTAGCCCAACCCTAACCCTAGCCTAGCCCTAACCCTAGCCTAACACTAGCCTAACCCTAACCCTAGCCTAACCCTAGCCTAACCCTAACCCTAGCCTAACCCTAGCCTAACCCTAACCCTAGCCTAACCCTAACCCTTATGGAAAACTGAAAAAAAAATATTTTTTTTTATTTCATTGTGTGCGCCTATATAAGGGGGTGATAAACGGGGGGGTTATGTACTACTATTTTTATTATTTTGATCACTATGATCGTTTATCATAGTGATCAAAATAATGAATGGAATCTGCCAGCCGGAGCCAGCAGATTCCCGGCGGGCGCACTGCGCATGCGCCCGCCATTTTCAAGATGGCGGCGCCCATCGGATGACGCCGGCGGGCGCGGGACCACCGGGAGGGGACGGAGGACAAGGGAGAGGTATCGGGAGTGGACCGGGGGGATCGGGGACCCTATTTCTCTATCCTCTGATGTGCGATCACATCAGAGGAAAGAGAAATTAAATGTAAAATTGCGGCTTTTTTTTTTTTTTGCGGTCGCCGTTATAGGGTTAATAACGGCGATCGCAAAAGCGGGGGTCGGTAAAAACCGACCGATTCATGTTCTCTGGGGTCTCGGCTACCTCTGGCAGCCGAGACCCCGGAGAAAATCCGACACTGGGGGGCGCTATTCACTTAAATCACAGCGCCGTGAATTAACGGCGCTGTGGTTTAAGTACCCTTAATTACCGCCGTTAAAAGGCGTATCGGCGGTCGTTAAGGGGTTAAACCTCGGGGGAGAGATAATCAACAGCTTAAACATCAGTGAGTTTTTTATTTTTAAATATTTGCTTATGTTGGGTTTTTTCATTATTATTTTTTTCTGAACAATTAGAAAAAGGTTGGGAGTGAAGGAATTAGGCCGGGGTCTCACTCGCGAGTGCAATGCAAGAAAAGTGTGCGAGTCTCTCGCCTCAATCCCCGGCACTGCCACCGGTGGCTCGGAGCAGAGCGTTCAACTGCAAAGAAATACATGCAGCCGCACACTCCGGTCCCGAGTGCCAGCGGTAGTGCCAAGTATTGAGGCCAGAGACTCTCGTGAGTGTCTCGCATTGCACTCACAAGTGTGACCCGGCCTTAGGAAGATTGTTGTTTTTATCTGATTTCCTCTTTTTGTATCTCTACAGTATGTTTTGTACAATAAAGTTGTAAAATTCAAAAAATGAGCAAACAATTGCAGGGTTCTAATGATGTCACAATGGGCTGGAGGCTATAGAATGCCCCGTCACCCAGGGTTCCGTTGAGGGTTTTAGTAGGCGTTTGTGGAGAGAGGAGTGTTGTGAGCGACTTGTGCAAATATGATGCCAAGAAAGCGATTTAAGAGTATTATAGTTCTCTGTGATACCGAGGACAGCAGCGATGATGACGATTTACATCAGGTGAGCATCATTTTATATTCTTAAATAAATAAAAAATATTTGGGATAAAAGTTCAAGAAAAGATGGTGGGACAGAAAATAGCGCTCCAAGTAGATGAGGTGATAACTCGGATCATGATTGCAGAGTAAAGACTGTGTCACTTGTAATATTTGTGACAATATGTCCATGTACTGGATACATAACATTGTATGAAGACACATAAATGTCACCACCGCCCCTATCCATAGCCTAACCATAAGTGTCCCATACCCCCGCTATACTCTGTATGTGGAATAAGCACAGTGGAGACCACACTCATATCGCTGCCCACCTGTAATCAGTGGAATATGGGGTAAGATTATAGATTGGAGATGTTCATGGTTATAGATTCTATCTGACATGTTTGCCATTTTTTCAGTCTCATCGAAGAAAGAGGCCAATACCGAGGTCTCCAGGCCAAGATAACACCACTGGCTTCAATTCGGGCCCGACTCCGAGTTTACCAGGTACTGTAACCCTAATCTAGTGAAGTCTCTGAGGTATTAATAAGCCATTGTAGTCACCGGGTGCAGATCACGTGCACATTGTGGTCAGGGCTTGGATTTATCGTTATTAGTCGTCTATGGTAGAGTTTATAGCAAACATTTCTGTTCAGCATTTGGTCAGGAATATTCATGCAGGCGTTATAAAGTCAGGCAGAAATGGGATTTGGGGATTGCTTCTCATGGTGGCCATGTACAGGGCAGATTACTGTAGCTGAAGGTGATTGTTTTGCCCCATGTACCTATAGGGAAACACTGGATAATTTATTAGGATTTATTTCTTTTGATATTGAGCCTCGGTCGTTGCTATTACAATATTCTAATAAGAGAGTTATATTGTGTTTCCCCCACAGATCTGAGTTTACCACCAACAGATCATGGTCCGGACAGTACCACCTGGTAAGACACGTTTCCTCCATTACTAAGTACAAGATGGGGATTAATGATTAATGATGGCTCATTACCTGTTAAATTTATTCCACAGCTCCGATGACATCATTATTGATGATGATGATGACGATTCCAATAGAGCAGCAACTTCCATGTATAATAGTAAGTTATCATTTCTAGACACAATCCAGGTTTATGTTATTGTAGAGGTAACAATTACCTTTCTGTACTGTCACAGGTCAGTTTCCAAATCTAACAATTACAAGGGCGCTGATCAGGAGTTGGAACAGTGAGCCACCTGGGAAATGTGCTGTAAATGCCAGTGTCAGAGAATGACAGCAGCATTTAACAGGTTAACAGAAGCAGGCAGAGCTCCAATCCACTCTTGGCTGTCAGAGGCAGATGATGGTTGAATGACACAACCATCATCTGCCATGAAAGAGGCGGGCTCAACTCCTTAGCCCTCTCCATTCATTCTCTACTGATGAGGGCCGTACATGGTTGCTAAGGGGTTAAATTACAGATACCTTACAGAGGTAATCCTATTTTACGCATGCTTGATTGGTGTGGATCCTGTGTCTCGGATATTTCCATATTGGGAGAGCAAGTCACCGCCATGTTGACTTATGGCCATTGTTATCCTTAGAGAATTTATTACAGATGTGCAGTACATTTACTTGTGTCTTTTTGGAAACCCAATAGACATCAATGGAGAAATCCCTGCACCAAGGAATCCCACATCTCCATTAAAACCATGGAGGCTACCATGAATCAGCAAATGAGGTGAAAATGGACCCCTACCATTTGAGGGTCCACCCTCCGGCCATTGAGGACATGTTCACTTCTGATCTTGTACTGAGCACATACAACATTACTAAGGATATATTACCTGAGTAACAGGTGGGATAGACATCTGAGAAAGTTTATGGACCCTGATGTTGCTGAACCCCATTATAATTTCAGATCCTGATCTGAAGGGAAGATCCTGTGGATTTCTGGTGGTCTGGTCAGCTATGTCTTCTGCTGTGGTCGGATCCCATATTCATAGTCTTATTAGTCCTCTACACTCTATATTTATAGACCCCTCTCTAGTACGGGCTGCATACTAACATGTCTGATTTGAGCCTTATAAAAAGTATTTTCACTCTTCCATATTTCTGTACAGATCATTTACCATCTGACAGCGAGGAGAGCTCCGCTACAGAGGAGAGGTAAGTTAGATCCATCTACCTCTATATAAAGCCATGAACTAGGCGAGATGTTTCCTGTGGATTTATATATTATTCCTTATCTTTGCCAGGACACCACGATGTAACATCCCCGGCTGTTTCCTGGAAGAAATTATTTCTCCTACTTCCATCTATGTTACCCACTTCCAGGAAAATAAGGAGGAGCTGGTGGAGCGACTGTACAACTTGTACAACCGGACAGTCTTCGATAATAAGGTATCACATCTTGTCATGGGTTTCTGGGTGATACATGACTTCTCTATTATCTCCCCCTTTAAACAATCAATTCCAAGAAAAATGGCTCTAACTTTCTAAAAAAAGGCAGATTCCTAACCCCATTGTCATGTTTCTGTAATATAGTTATTGAATATCTCAGGTAAATCTCACTTAGTTTGGTGAATGCCGTCACCCTCTTCCCATCTGTGGGACGAGAGGAAACCTTAGATGATCCACCATGCAGAGACAAAAAGATTAGCATTTTTTAGCTTGACGTTCAAAGGATTTTTACATTTATTTATAAGAAACATTTAGTTGATATTTGGACATTTTAGAATAAGGTTATTTTTATTTTTGTTCTCACATCTTGGACTTCTCGGTAGACCCCGCGCCCCATACAAGTAGACCAGTGCTGTAAATGACATATGAGAGTTGGGGACTTTGTAAGATTGGGGGTCAAAGAGTTTACAGATGTAATGGAATTTGTTTTCTTTATTTTAGCTCCCTTTGAAAATGGACATTTTGTGGAGCAAGAGGCTGAGAGCATCCGCCGGCCAATGCTGGAATAAGCTGCAGGACAACCTCCGTTTCTCATATATTGAGCTTTCTGAAAAAGTCTGCGATTCTGCCGGTAGGTTTCACATCACATCCATCCTACAGCTTCATAAGACAACCTGTATACAGGGCAAAAAAACTGCTACTTGTTATGCAGAACATCTTAGAAACTCATTTTACATACTGTCATAAGAAAAACTAAGTACACCCTCTTTGAATTCTAGTATTTTACATATCAGGAGAAAATAAAAAAAGTATCAGCTCCATAGAAAGTCCTAAAAGTAGGGAAATACAATCTCAGAAAACAACGAGAAAAAAATATATTGCATCATTATTTATTTAGCAAAAAGTAGGCCAAAAGGCAACAACGGTGTGTGATAAAGTACACCGTCGATGCAACTTCAAGTTATTGCTGCTAAAGATGATTCTAAAAGCTATTGATTGATGGGGTGTACTTATTTTTCACTCTCTGCTTCTGCATTTTGAAGTAGGTTTCGGTAAATAAATAACGGCACGGTTGACTTGTCACGTGTTGTTCATCTCATGATGTATTTTGTATTTTGTCCTGCTATGTAAAACCAAATAGTTCAATCAGGGTGTACTCAGATTTTGTCATAACTGTATAACCTCTTGTTTTAGAGCGAGTACGATCCACACTTGCGCATGAGATGTGCCATGCCGCCACTTGGATAATCAACGGTGAACGCAAAGACCACCATGGCTTGATATGGCAGGCTTTCACAAGAAGGGTAAACCTTATCCATCCCGAGCTGCCAAAAGTGACGGAATATCACAATTATACCATCAACTACACCTACAAGTACAAATGCCACCGATGTGATAAAGAGTAAGTGGATTTTATGACCCATCTCCTCCGGACACACAATCACTGCGGAGAGACGTCCGTGCGGTTCTGTTGGTGGAATGCTTTCATACTTTACTACTATCAGAGAGGACTGACGTCTGGGGGGCGGTAGGGTTTAGGATGCTACGTGTTATATTTTCTGTGCTGGGCCAGTTCTTAATATATCGATTTCAATTTGTTCTTTTGAATATAATCCATGGTGTTAATGAATGTTCATTCCAATCCAGTAACCAATATTCCTCTTATCTTTGCAGAATTGGGCGATTTAGACCAATACCTGGCAATAAACGTAAATGCCGCCGGTGCGGAGGACGAATGCGACAACTACCCAGCAGCTAAACATGTAACTATTCTTCAGAATATTTAGTCTCTAATTTGATTTCTTTAAAATGTAAAGTTGAGACACTTTTATATATTTTCCCCTGAGTAGCGAGACAATGAATATCTGTGTTCATCACCAGCAATTAGCGGTAAAGATCCAGAATCCGTCCTCATAGGTTCCAGATAAGCCCCGGTTACATTTCCCATAACTTGCTGGCTATGGAATGATTGACCATTCCCAGCAATTATCTACAATGCTCTGGAAAACCTTCTATGAGTTTACGCTTTGTTGGATGTAATTATTTTCTTTCTATTTTCAGGTTCATTATTGGAACAGTGAGATTCCTCTAAATATTGTCATCTCATCCACCTGTGATGGAGGTAAGAACGAATCTTCCAGTATTGTCAGCAATCAATAATAAAAGTGAATTTTACAATATTGAGAATCTGGAGTCTCTAATTTAGTCTTTTATTGAGTTTTATCATTTAAAGATTAAATACTTTTATATATTTTGCCTTTTTCCACCACCGTGTAGGGAGACAATCAGTTTACGTCTTCATCACAAGCAGCGAACAGCAAACATTCAGAATCCACCTCTTCTGATGGACACAAAGCTTCTGACGGGCGTTTTCCAGGTAAATATTTCGGTGGTTTTCCTCCAATCATTCCTGTTTTCAAGATGGGCAACAGCGAGGACAGTGTGAGCAAGGTGTCATAACAGAAGAAATGCAATATCGGTTTTATTACTGCATTTATTTGTTCTAATTATTATTTTTTCTTGCTGCACAATTTTTAAATTCTGTCTGAGAAAGGAAGGAAATGATGAAAGTTATCAGCCTACTGCTGCGGAGGAATCTCCAACACCCAGTCTGACGGGCGAGATGAGCCCCTCTGACATGGCATGCCGTATAGATCTGTTGTGAGTGCTCTCACCATAGCCGTATGGCTCATGTCGCATTTATCTCACATTACACTATTATTGGCAGCTTCCTATTTCCAATCTCCACATTGGCCTTCTTTGTAGACAATATATAATGCAATATTTCAGGTCTATTTCAGCTTCAGCTGATGACCAGGAATACAATGCTGAAGTTCCTTCTCTGAGTTTGTTTCTTTTGATCACCAGTACCTTTTGTCAAGTTTTTTATAAACACCTTTTAATTGTTTTCAGGTTAATGAGAAAGGCGACTTATCGCTTCTACACAGGCATGACACATCGTGGAAGAAAACGGTGAATTCCGGCACCAACCTGCGCTGAGAACAGTTTCCAAGACCTGGAGAATCTCTACAAGTGCTTTATAATCAGAGCTGCCCAGCAATGGATATGGCGCTGGACATTTGAACTTCAATAGTCATCAGTTGCTTTTTTTTTCTAATTTTTCTGAGTTAGATATAAATACCATTAAAAAATGAATATATTAATTCTTTCTAGTTTGGGATTTTTGTTCTGCAAAACGATGGCTGTTGATAAACATATTACAATCAATGTTGTCTACTTGTGATATTCAGCCATAATCCGCCTCACACAATCGAGAGGAGCAGAGCTTTGTCTGCTGCTGTTAAACTGTTAAATGCAGCTGTCAATCTGTGAGAGTTGCATTTCACCCCTTAACGTCTAATGACGGACACAGTCCATCATGGCTGGGTGTCAGTTTCCGCACCAGGACGGACAGTGTCCATCATGCATGTAAAGTGTCACTAAAACTTGCAGACACCCAGTGATAGTTCACCGCCGGCAGATGTGTATGACAGCTGAGAGGCACGGAAAGAGGTGCAGACACCACTAGCGTAGTTACGAGGGGGGCAGAGGGTGTTGTTGCCTCGGGCCCCTTGCTTTGAGGGGGCCCACCCAGAGCTACTGCCACTGAGTATACCACCTGAGTTGTAATCAGGGTTACCGGTTAGGGGCCCACTCAGATTTCCCCCCCCCCGAGCTGAACCCCTAGCTACGCCTCTGGCAGGGACCCATGCTGTCAGTCCCCGCACCCAGATCGCTGTAATCGGGCAGTCAATCTGACTGACCGCTCACAGCATGACTGCGCAGGAGATGCTGAAATATCAGCCCTTCCTGCCCGATCAGAGGAGAAGCTCGGTGCTGACAGTTACTGAAAGGGCAGCAGCCACGGGACAAATGGAGGAGTACGAGGAAGAAGAGTTAATGGGCATGCAACAGTCAGGAGATGAAGTGGATAATGATCCTCTCTCGGTTGTCTGTAATTTGGGGAAGGGGACTGAGGAAGCAAGCTTGAGTGTTAACTCGCCACCCACACAGCATGGATATGGACCTCATGGAAGAACCTGACACAGGAGCGCCTTCTTGCTGTACTATCTGCATCATCATGCCCTTATATTTAGGATTAGAAGTAGCACTGACTACTGGGTTGTCATTCTGTCAGATCCACAGTACAAGAGTAAATTTTGCCAGAGGCGTTCCCCCCTTGTAAGGGATGCGCGCATGCTGGAGTATTATATAAATACGCTTGTAGACAATCTTAAGAGTGGTTTTTCCCAAGACAGCAGTGAGGTACACAGTGTGCATCGCAGTTATAGACTTCCAACCCCGGGAATGTTGAGTTGTCAAATAGGAAACAAAATAAAACAAAAGACAAGAAAACAGCTAATTACAAAAAGTACACACCTACTCCAGAAAAGGGGCAAAACTTAAATTTTCGTTCAACCCATGAGGATGCACAGTTTTAAGTGTCCAGATCGATCTGGACTCGAGGCACGCCAATCTGGAGGACATTTTTTGCCCCTTTTCTGGAGTAGGTGTGTACTTTTTGTAATTAGCTGTTTTCTTGTCTTTTGTTTTTAACCTTCCTTTTGTTTTATCTTTTTTAGTATATACAGTGCTTAATATTGTGGATTCCGAAAGGTTTTTGTGGATACATGATGAAGTGGACCATATTCCATCATTTGGATCTTCACATTGAATAACGCCATGTGACGAATTTTACACTATGGACAATGGATGGGTGTTATGAGTTGGGGTTGTTATTATATGAATCCTACCGCTCATACGTCTTGGTATATTGTAGATATACCGTGAGACATGATGTTTACTAAAGTGTATTTCAACTCTATCTGGGCAATCTAATGTTCTGTATATACAGTTATACTTATATATCCATACTTATGATGGCATAAATTTTTATGTTATATTTTCTATGATTGCTCCAGGTATACCTTTGGTATTTGGATGTATATTAGGGTTATATGTGCGGGTTTGGCTTTGAGGGCATCTCTTATTTCTATTTAGCAATAACACTGGTGCTGCGGGCAAAAAATAGGAAGAGGTTATTTATTTTTATATATTTTTTATATATATATATGGTTACATCAATATGCTCATTATATTTGGCTTTTGCTATTTATTTACCTTTTCCATTGCATGCAGCACCAGTGTTTTATGTATTATCTATTATTTTTTACTATTCTTGATAATATACTGGCGATCTCATCCCTCAGACCGGCTATTGCTGCCTTTTGGATATGCTGGATCTTTTGCCCCTAACTAATATGGCGCCTATCCATACATGTTTGTTATGCGCATGCCCAATCTACATTGTGTGACTTGTTGGTCCCTCCTCCCGGCCGGCGCATGGCGGCTTTGGGCGTCCGGTCATGTGGGGCCCCACGTCATCCGGACGTCACGGCTGTCCATCTACCGAGCGTGGGGGCGGGTCCACGGTTACCCGGGTAGCGCTGAATGACTTCCGTCCAATACATGGACTGGCCCTTCCGGTCTCTGCACTATAAGAAGCACTGAGGTTCATTGTCTTATAGCGCCCCCTGACGAAGACTCCCGAAACGCGCGTCGGGGCGGGTACCTGGTCCTTTCACTTGTCGCTGTGCACGGGCACTTGAACTGGTAATGTAGGACAGATTTATATTTCCTTGTCATGACCCTGTGTAATCCACTTTGAGGTTATTATTGTTATATATAGTGGGCCATCTTCCCACACTACTCTTTGTGTGTTATGACCGTGTGCCATATTACATGATGATATCACTGCTACACTGAGTGGGGTTTGTTCCCACTTCACACTTTGAGTGGTTGTTATAACATCTCTGTGTTTCTTCCTTTTGTCCTTCCCATTTGGGTTATGTTTGATTGACATGTGAGGACTTCTGGTACCTTTTTTATGACAAGTTACCAACTGTTGCAATTTTTAATGGTATAGTCCCTTGCCCTGTATCCTAAATAAAGCAATTTTATTTATTGACCTGTTTGTTGTCAGGAAGTTTGTTCCTTTCTTCCTTCCCCTTGTAACTTTCATCAAGAAGATCAAGTCATGGATTTCCAATGACTTTTGCATTCCAGTCGCAGACATGGCAGACTAGGCATGGTGTCATTTTTAGTGTCATGCATTGATTTTGCGCTATTGCAGTCTGACACGTTTATTGTGGCTTCTGTGCCTACTGTTCCTACTGCTGCAGATGTTACAAACATTTTTTTTAAATGTGGAGACTCCAAGTTTGGTCTCCATATGGTGTGTTGCCTGTAGTGGAAGGGGTGTCACAGCACAATTATACTATTTCCACTCTGGGGAAATTGATGCCACTTTAGTGGTGTGTGACAATAATTTTTTGAAATGTGGAGATTCCAAGTTGGGACTCCATCTGGTGGGTTGCCTGTAGTGGAAGTGGTGTCAGAGGCCCATTATACTGTTTCTACTCTGGAAAATATAATGTAACTTTAGTGGTGTGTGACAACAATTTTTTGAAATGTTTGTACTCCAAGTTGGGTCTTTATCTGTTGGGTTGACTGTAGTGGCAGGGGCATCAGAGGGTCGTTATACTATTTCTACTCTGGGGAAATTGATGCCACTTTAGTCGTGTAGGACAATTATTTTGTGAAATGTGGAGATTCCAAGTAACGTCTCCATCTGGTGGGTTGCCTGTAGTGGAAGTGGTGTCAGAGGCGCATTATACTATTTCTAATATGGGGAAACTGATGCCATTTTAGTGGTGTGTGAGAATATTTTTTATAAATGTGGAGACTCCAAGCTGGGTCTCCCTCTGGTGTGTTGCCTGTAGTGGAATAGTTGTCAGAAGCCCATTGTACTGGTTCTACTCTGGGGAAATTGATGCCACTTTATTCGTGTGTGACAATAATTTCTTGAATGTTTGCACTCAAAGTTGGGTCTCCATCTCGTGGGTTACTTGTAGTGGAAAGGATGTCAGAGGCCCATTGCTCTATTTCTATTTTGGGGAAATTGATGCCACTTTATTGGTGTGTAGCAATTTTTTTTAAATGTTTGCACTACAAGTTGGAATTAGAGATGGTGTATTTCACCATGGATGGAAGACACCCCTTGTCAGAAAAGGAAAAGAGAAAACTAACAAAGGACACAGGCAGAGGCGCACATGAATGACAGTGGTTAGAGAGGTGTTAGTATTTTGATATTCAGGCTAAATATTGGTGAATAAACGTGAATTGTCAGCTCTGCTCATGGACCTTAAGGAAGAAGTTGTTCTTCATTTGCATTGGATCCTCAGTGAAATGTAACAAATGTTTACAGATCTCTGAAGTCAACACTTACTTTCTGACCAGAATGGTTTTCTACATTTGCATAACTTGAAGCTCACGGACCCCCCATTTAAAAGCTCCAATGGGGTTCTATACCAGGGACAGGAAATTATTCATTTGAGGAAAGCGTTTGCAAATATCCAATTAGGAGAAGGAGCCACCACTCCTTCTGGGCATGAAATTCCACAAAGGCTTAGAACACGGTGGAGCAGGAGTTCCTATGTAGGGTAATGAAGTAGTTTGGGTTTGGTGAGAATTTTACTAGGTGGATCCAAGGCCGGAACAAGGTATTTTGGTGCCGTAGGCAGATGAAGCCGATGGTGCCCCCCCCCCGATGAACTTTCAGTCCCTAAGTAAAGGAATGGGTCAGAGACTAAAGCGACAGGTCCCCTAACGCCCCTGTCCTTTCCTTCTGATGGGTTAAGTAGCAAGCTGTTAAGACTACTATCAATAGAATTTCTACCTTTTTCACTCAAAAATACCAGCAAAAGTATAAAGAGTGATGTGATGTACTTTAGAGAAGTGGCTCAACAGGGAGTATTTTTTTTAAGATAGATATAGAATCATTCATTGTTTAAGGACCATTAAGAGAATACAAATCGCTATATTCCTCCCTGACAGCCTATATTTCAAATCTCAGACCTAGTGATGGTCATGGAAACTAATATAGCTTAACTATAATGGGGGCTGTTTGGTTTCAGTTAAGATGTCCAGCATTTGGAAGACATCATAATAGAAACTAAACAGACCCTATTATAGATAAAGGGATACATATGATGATTTTACTCCCATCAGGGTAGTTCTGGTGCCGTATTTCTGTATTGATGGTGCTTCTGCTGATGTATTCATGTATGGATGGTGGTTCTAACAATGTATTTATGTAGTAATGAATGTTCTGGTGACTGATTCATAACCAGAACCATCATCAATATAAAACCAAAATCATCCTCACTACATAAATTGAACACCAGAGCTATCACTAGTACATACATACGGCACCAGAACCATCATTAGTAAATAACTATGTCGTTAGAACTTCCATCAGTATATGAAAATGGCACCAGAACCACCATCAGTAGATAAATGCATCACCAGAAAGCTCATCAGTACAGGACTACATCACCAGAACCACTATCAGTACATTAATGTGTCACCAGAACCACAGCCAGTGAAATAAGTACATCAGTACCATTATCTACATAATTACGGCACCAGAACTGTAAGGAAAACACACGAGAGGAGAGATGGGGGATACGGAGCTTACACAGCCACAGCTCTCTGGCGCCCCCTTACCCTCAGGTCAGTCAGGGAACTCCACCTAGGTTATGGAGTCGCCGGAGAGGCTGCCCTGTCATTTACTGGTTATCAGGGCACTCTGCAGTGATTGCTGTATATATATCACCAGTCCCAGTCCGGGAATATATATATACAGTATATATAAAAACCTCCGGTCAGTCACTGCCAGCATCCCCCAATAACATCAGAACAGTATGCTGCCACCAGTTCCTCATTAGATATAAGCCCAGTCCGTTTAAAAGCTTATATCGGGTCAGAAACCAAACCCAGGAAGCGTATAAGTACTAGCCGAACTCACGGATGTGGGAAATCGGGTTTCCAGATAAAAGAGCAGCCCAGGATTAATTGATAGTTTAATTGCCGAAATACAGAGTAATATACAGATATTACAGCCAAAAGTACAGATAAAAGTAGGGTACAGGTATGGGGAGTGCAGTCAGCTGTATGTGCCACGTTTCTTACCACTTGTGGATAAGGGAAGTTCTGGTATCCACAGGCACCTTGTTAGCTCCTAGTCCGTCTCCACACGTGACGTGACGTGGCTTCCATGGCAGAACCAAGACAAAGGCTAAATGTGTGCAGCTAGCTTTTTAACCCCTAGCTCGCCCCTCCAATATTTGCCATTGTCCCTCTGGGTTGGACTGAATTCTGCTCCCTTGAACTCTAGCTAAAATAAATCCCAAAATCTAGGCTGAGTCATAACTTCCTAGCGGGAGGTTCAAATCAACGACTGCCATCTCAGTGCGTTCGTTGGGTCTGGAAAGATATTGAGAGTCCAAACTTGGGTCGGCTAAGTGGTTCTGGAGAGCCAGTCTCGATGCTTAGTATCTGGGGCAACTAGAAATATATGAGACAATGGTACTCTCATAATTCATCTCTAGGTGTCGGTGACGCTCAGTCTAGATCTTCCTTTGGTGTTGGCCACTTTGCACAAAAGATAGCAGGCGGTTCTAGCTCTTGCCGTCATTAACACGTGGCCTCTAATTCTCTGACCAAATGGTGAAGTTCTGTTCTTTTGGGGATTTGTGTACTTATCCCAAGAGTGGGGGGCCACTTCAGGAGTGGAGGAAGATCTCTGGACAATATATTGGGCCTGAATAGTACATCCAAAATGGAGTCTCCCTCATCCCTCACTTGGGGCTGTTTGGTTTCAGTTAATATGTCCAGCATTTGGAAGACATCATAATAGAAGCTAAACAGACCCTATTATAGATATAGGGATACATATGATGATTTTACTCCCATCATGTTAGTTCTGGTGCCATATACCTTGTGAGAATCAGGGAGGAATAGTGGATGAGGGCAGGTATATCTCGCCCAGATACCTTTCCTATGTGGCCTGGTCCGGTCAGTATCTCACCTGGTGACTAATGAATAATGGGAAGCAGATATAAAAGGAGGCCAGGTGGTGTGTTAGTAGCTCAGCCTGGGGAACACAGAGAGCCTGTCTGTGTGAGCGACACTTGTGAGTGAAAGCTGTGCTTACGGTAACGCTGGTTTGGGTGGCTGGGAGAAGCCCTCCAGTTGGTAGTTAGTACGGACCCTGTTTAGTTAGTGCCGGACAGGCAAGGAATTGTTTTATGTTTATTTTCCTGTATGTTTTGCTTTCACCTGAAATAATCCTGACCCAGCGTCAGTTATGTCCAAAACCCGGCTGTGCACCTGAGTTTCATGCTAAACCCACGTGACCTTTGACCCCAGCAAAGGTGATCCCGGAGTGTTTTATCACACCCTGTATTGATGGTGCCTCTGGTGATATATTCATGTATGGATGAAGGTTCGTATAATGTAGTGATGAATGTTCTGGAGATTGATTCGTAACCAGAACCATCATCAATATGAAACCAAAATCATCATAAGTACATAAATTGAACACTAGAGCTTTCACTAGTACATACATACGGCACCAGAACCATCATTAGTAAATAACTATGTCACTACAGCTTCTATCAGTATATGAATATGGCACCAGAAGCACCATCAGTAGATAAATGTATCACCAGAAAGATCACCAGTACAGGACTACATCACCAGAACCACTATCAGTACATTAATGCGTCACCAGAACCACAGCCAGTAAATAAATACACCAGCATCATTATCTACATAAATACGGCACCAGAATCATCACTGGTAAATAACTATGTCACTAGAGCCACTATCAGTACATGAATACAGCCCAATAGCCAGCATCAGGAGATAAAGGCATCACCAGAAACATCATCAGTACATGAATACATCACGAGAACCACAGCCAGTAAATAAATACAACATCATCATCATCATCAGTGTATGTGGACACCACCAAAACTATCACTAGTACATGAATACATCACCAGAACCACCATCAGTACTGTTGGGGTGATCTCCTAATGTGAGATCTTAGTGACTGCCTGCCCCTGACCTGATAAATATGAGCCGAATGCATGCATAGAAGACGGACATCAGACACAAGGTCAGGTGTGCTCCTCTCTTGGCCAGTGCTGTCACAGAACTGACTTTATTAGTATAAACAAAAGACCATGTAATAGGCAGGAAAAGGGCGTTGCTCAGCTTCTCCGGAGCCATTGTACCAGTCTGTATAAGGTCCGTGCTAAGTCTATTCCACATATGGTCTTCAGTGTATCCTCATCACATTCCAAGGATTCCAGGGCATAGTTCCAGCATATAGACACCACCTTGCCACACCATGTCTGAACTAGCTTATGTTAGATTAATAATTGATTTCATTAGCCGTTCTCTCCTTCACAGTACAGCAATAGGTTGTATTGTCAAGTCAGGCCCATATACCGTATATACTCGCGTATAAGCCGAGATTTTCAGACCATTTTTTTGGCTGAAAGTCCCCCTCTCGGCTTATACGCGAGTCATATATGTCAGGGGGTCGTGGGGTGGGGCGGGGGTGTCAGATCACACTGAGCCCCTCTGGCACGGTCTCTGCAGCCCCCTGCTTGTCCCACTGTCTCAGGCTCCTTCCTTCAGCGGTCATGTGGTACTGCTCATTAAAGTCATGAATATGCGCATATTTATGACTTTAATGAGCGGTACCACGTGACCGCTGAAGGAAGGAAAGGAAACCTTCAGAGAATGGGGCAGCAGAGACCACGCCAGGAGGGGGTAAGTATACCAGATATTCACCTGTCCCCATTCCAACGCTGCTCACCGCTGTCTGCCGCGTCCTCTGTTAGTGACATTCAGGCAGCAGAGGGCGTGATGACATGGTTACTGCGCGCTGTGCCCTCTGCTGCCTGAACATCACTGACGGAGGACACGGCAGACACCGGCACCTGTTCCTCAGTGAAGGAGAGGTGAGTATGTCTTTTTTTTATTTGCAGCAGCATATGGGGTATAATCTATGGAGCAGCATATGGGGGCATAATCTGGGGGCATAATCTATGGAGAATTTTATGTAGCAGCATATGGGGCATAATCTATGGAGCACCTTATGGGGCAGCATATGGGGGCATAACCTATGGAGCATCTTATGGGGCAGCATATGGCGGCATAATCTTTGGAGCAGCATATGGGGCCTATTCTATGGAGCAACTTATAGGGCAGCATATGGGGGCATAATCTATGGAGCATCTTATGGGGGCATAATCTATGGAGCATCTTATGGGGCCTATTCTATGGAGCATCTTATGGGGGCATTATTAACCTTTGTGCAGCATTATATGGGGTGTATTTTGTATGGAGCATTTTATGGGGCCATCATAAACTGTATGGATCATTATATGGGGCTCCTGATTCAATATGGATGTTCAAAAACATTTGATCTACTGATGTCTCAATTACAGTAATTTTACTTTTATTGGTATCTATGTTTATTTTTGAAATTTACCAGTAGCTGCTGCATTTTCCACCCTAGGCTTATACACGAGTCAATAAGTTTTCCCAGTTTTTTGTGGAAAGAATAGGGGGGTCAGCTTATACACAGGTCGGCTTATACACAAGTATATACAGTGCATTTGGTATTCAATTAAATTAAATGATTATTAAGAAAAAATCAAGACAATTAATGCAGGGGTGAGAATAAATTACCAAAAAGAAGGGGCAACACAAGCAGTCTATTGCACAGATATTATGTACTTCAATGTACTATGGCTACATAGGATGTAATATGGTTGTAAAAAGAATTAATAAGCCACAAAAAATAAGAAAATTGATATACTGATATTATACATAATCATAAAGTGCAAATAGTGAAAAAATAATTCATAAAAAGCACAAATCTGTAAAGACCAATCTATATATAAAAAGTGCAATGTCCAGAAATTCATAGACAGTGGGCTTAGGCACAAGTTTGTAAAGACCAATACATATATAGAGTGCAATATGCACGAATTCATAGACAGTGGGCTTAGGCCCACAACCGCATAAATGTATATCACTAATTCAACAAATGACTAGTGTAGATAGCCATGTGGGCAGAGATAAATATATGTCACAACAGATATCCATTTAAATAAAAATGCTCAGTGGCAGGTTCTAAATAGAGGTGCCAATGACAATTAGTCATATATGCGGCTGCAAGTAAACTGTATTGAAAAGAACATATACATGTGCCAAAAAATTGCACTCAATCAATATCTTATGCCAATGTGCAATAGATCCCCAGGATGCGCCAGTCCCCGACGCGCGTTTCGGAGTCTGTCTTCGTCAGTTTTTTTTTCGTTGTGATATGATTTGATATCCGATTTGTCCTTATTTGTCTTATATTGTCCATTTGTGCTTTGATAAGGCTTATTATATAATTTTTAACACCATTTATAATTTTCCTTAAACATACAACTTTGACCTTGGTATTTTGTTGAACCATATACATTTGGATCTCATGAACCAACAACTCCCAATATGTATTAAACAATGATAAGGAGATGCTGGGAGTGGTTGTTATCAGTCATTATCAGACTGCGGACCATGCAGGAACCACAATACTGATGAAACGCAGGCATATGTAAATGTTTACATCCAGGTACCTAATAGGTGACATCTTCTCTGATTGAGTGGTTTCTTCTTATTTCCATCTTGACCAGATGCCATGATGACTTTTCACATCCACAGCTGTTCTCTGCAGACTTCTCTCTTCTCCAATCTTCTGGAGCACATCCCCACATGGTGACCTTAAAAGTCAAAGTGTTACTAGATTGCCTTCTGCACAAAGATATCTATCCATACTATGCCCTAAATAAGCCTCCTATGGTGTATGGCCTCTACACTGTCTGCCTTACTAATCCACAACCACATTACTGTGTGCCATTATCAGCTATAACTGCTACAATGTCATTTTTTCTTCTCCAGCCAGATGGCGTCGCCGTCAGGATATGTGCACACGATGCATATTTGCTGCGGATCCGCCGCGGATTTTTCCGCGCAGAAACGCTGGAGATCCGCACTGTGATTGACAGTACAATGTAAATCAATGGGGAAAAAAAATTCTGTGCAGATGGTGCAGAAAAATCAGTGCGAATTTGCATGTCACTTCTTTTCTGCGGTTTTGCTGCAGTTTTCCACCTGCTCCATTCTACAAAACCGCAGGTGGAAAACCGCAGTGGAAAACCGCGCAAAAACCGCAAAAAAAAGGAAGAAATCCACAGGAAAAATGCCGGTCATTAAATCCGCGGGAGGATCCGCACCGTGTGCACATGGCCTCACCTGCACAACAGCAGCTATTGGATCTCTATACAAACCGATATCTGCTGCTGCGCAGGCTCCCCGGCGCCATTCTCAAAATGACTTTCTTTTTTTTCCCTCGCTCAAGTAAATCTGCAAAAGGCATTCAGTGCACAGTAACCATGCGATTATGATGAAGCGCATTTATCATGCAAACTGCGGGGCAGGGCAGTGAGAGATCAGTGGGGGGTCAGTAGTCTGCATTATGAATATCTCATCGGAGCACCACATACATGAACCCCGTCCTAGGGCACGAGAATCTCATTAATATGAAGCTGAAAATGAAGATTAAGAAACAGCCACAAGACGGCTTTCATCAACCAAGGCATCATTTTATTCAGTATAACAGCACCGACCTGACATTGTGTGTAGGTCACTATGCACAATCCTGCTGACAGGTTCCCTGTAAGTAGGCGGCTTTATATCACAAGAGTGGATTTCGTTAGGAAATGGATAAGGCAAAAATGGAGCATTACAGAACAGAAGAAATTACTAGAGTGATAAAATATGACGGTGTGGTTTTGCTCCTCTAAGAATTTTGAAAATTGTGTGAACAATTGGAAAAAAAATGTGGAGAGCATTAAACCTCGGGGGAGAGATAATCAACAGCTTAAACATCAGTGAGTTTTTTATTTTTATATATTTGCTTATGTGGGTTTTTTTATTATTTTTTTCTGAACAATTAGAAAAAGGTTGTGAGTGAAGGAATTAGGCCGGGGTCTCACTCACGAGTGCAATGCAAGAAAAGTGTGCGAGTCTCTCGCCTCAATCCCCGGCACTGCCACCGGTGGCTCGGAGCAGAGCGTTCAACTGCAAAGAAATACATGCAGCCGCACACTCCGGTCCCGAGTGCCAGTGGTAGTGCCAAGTATTGAGGCCAGAGACTCTCGTGAGTTTCTCGCATTGCACTCGCAAGTGTGACCCGGCCTTAGGAAGATTGTTGTTTTTATCTGATTTCCTCTTTTTGTATCTGTACAGTATGTTTTGTACAATAAAGTTGTAAAATTCAAAAAAATGAGCAAACAATTGCAGGGTTCTAATGATGTCACAATGGGCTGGAGGCTATAGAATGCCCCGTCACCCAGGGTTCCGTTGAGGGTTTTAGTAGGCGTTTGTGGAGAGAGGAGTGTTGTGAGCGACTTGTGCAAATATGATGCCAAGAAAGCGATTTAAGAGTATTATAGTTCTCTGTGATGCCGAGGACAGCAGCGATGATGACGATTTACATCAGGTGAGTATCATTTTATATTCTTAAATAAATAAAAAATATTTGGGATAAAAGTTCAAGAAAAGATGGTGGGACAGAAAATAGCGCTCCAAGTAGATGAGGCGATAACTCGGATCATGATTGCATAGTAAAGACTGTGTCACTTGTAATATTTGTGACAATATGTCCATGTACTGGATACATAACATTGCATGAAGACACATAAATGTCACCACCGCCCCTATCCATAGCCTAACCATAAGTGTCCCATACCCCCGCTATACTCTGTACGTGGAATAAGCACAGTGGAGACCACACTCATATCGCTGCCCACCTGTAATCAGTGGAATATGGGGTAAGATTATAGATTGGAGATGTTCATGGTTATAGATTCTATCTGACATGTTTGCCATTTTTTCAGTCTCATCGAAGAAAGAGGCCAATACCGAGGTCTCCAGGCCACGATAACACCACTGGCTTCAATTCGGGCCCGACTCCGAGTTTACCAGGTACTGTAACCCTAATCTAGTGAAGTCTCTGAGGTATTAATAAGCCATTGTAGTCACCGGGTGCAGATCACGTGCACATTGTGGTCAGGGCTTGGATTTATCGTTATTAGTCGTCTATGGTAGAGTTTATATCAAACATTTCTGTTCAGCATTTGGTCAGGAATATTCATGCAGGCGTTATAAAGTCAGCCAGAAATGGGATTTGGGGATTGCTTCTCATGGTGGCCATGTACAGGGCGGATTACTGTAGCTGAAGGTGATTGTTTTGCCCCATGTACCTATAGGGAAACACTGGATAATTTATTAGGATTTATTTCTTTTGATATTGAGCCTCGGTCGTTGCTATTACAATATTCTAATAAGAGAGTTATATTGTGTTTCCCCCACAGATCTGAGTTTACCACCAACAGATCTTGGTCCGGACAGTACCACCTGGTAAGACACGTTTCCTCCATTACTAAGTACAAGATGGGGATTAATGATTAATGGTGGCTCATTACCTGTTACATTTATTCCACAGCTCCGATGACATCATTATTGATGATGATGATGATTCCAATAGAGCAGCAACTTCCATGTATAATAGTAAGTTATCATTTCTAGACACAATCCAGGGTTATGTTATTGTAGAGGTAACAATTACTTTTCTGTACTGTCACAGGTCAGTTTCCAAATCTAACAATTACAAGGGCGCTGATCAGGAGTTGGAACAGCGAGCCACCTGGGAAATGTGCTGTAAATGCCAGTGTCAGAGAATGACAGCAGCATTTAACAGGTTAATAGAAGCAGGCAGAGCTCCAATCCACTCTCGGCTGTCAGAGGCAGATGATGGCTGAATGACACAACCATCATCTACCATGAAAGAGGCGGGTTCAACTCCTTAGCCCTCTCCATTCATTCTCTGATGAGCGCCGTACATGGTTGTTAAGGGGTTAAATTACAGATACCTTACAGAGGTAATCCTATTTTACGCATGCTTGATTGGTGTGGATCCTGTGTCTCGGATATTTCCATATTGGGAGAGCAAGTCACTGCCATGTTGACTTATGGCCATTGTTATCCTTAGAGAATTTATTACAGATGTGCAGTACATTTGCTTGTGTCTTTTTGGAAACCCAATAGACATCAATGGAGAAATCCCTGCACCAAGGAATCCCACATCTCCATTAAAACCATGGAGGCTACCATGAATCAGCAAATGAGATGAAAATGGACCCCTACCATTTGAGGGTCCACCCTCCGGCCATTGAGGACATGTTCACTTCTGATATTGTACAGAGCACATACAACATTACTAAGGATATATTACCTGAGTAACAGGTGGGATAGACATCTGAGAAAGTTTATGGACCCTGATGTTGCTGAACCCCATTATTATATCAGATCCTGATCTAAAGGGAAGATCCTGTGGATTTCTGGTGGTCTGGTCAGCTATGTCTTCTGCTGTGGTCGGATCCCATATTCATAGTCTTATTAGTCCTCTACACTCTATATTTATAGACCCCTCTCTAGTACGGGCTGCATACTAACATGTCTGATTTGAGCCTTATAAACAGTATTTTTACTCTTCCATATTTCTGTACAGATCATTTACCATCTGACAGCGAGGAGAGCTCCGCTACAGAGGAGAGGTAAGTTAGATCCATCTACCTCTATATAAAGCCATGAACTAGGCGAGATGTTTCCTGTGGATTTATATATGATTCTTATCTTTGCCAGGACACCACGATGTAACATCCCCGGCTGTTTCCTGGAAGAAATTATTTCTCCTACTTCCATCTATGTTACCCACTTCCAGGAAAATAAGGAGGAGCTGGTGGAGCGACTGTACAACTTGTACAACCGGACAGTCTTCGATAATAAGGTATCACATCTTGTCATGAGTTTCTGGGTGATACATAACTTCTCTATTATCTCCCCATTTAAACAATCAATTCCAAGAAAAATGGCTCTAACTTTCTGAAAGACAGATTCCTAACCCCATTGTCATGTTTCTGTAATATAGTTATTGAATATCTCAGGTAAATCTCACTTAGTTTGGTGAATGCCGTCACCCTCTTCCCATCTGTGGGACAAGAGGAAACCTTAGATGATCCACCATGCAGAGACAAAAAGATTAGCATTTTTTAACTTGAAGTTCAAAGGATTTTTACATTTATTTATAGAAAACATTTAGTTGATATTTGGACATTTTAGAATAAGGTTATTTTTATTTTTGTTCTCACATCTTGGACTTCTCGGTAGACCCCGCGCCCCATACAAGTAGACCAGTGCTGTAAATGACATATGAGAGTTGGGGACTTTGTAAGATTGGGGGTCAAAGAGTTTACAGATGTAATGGAATTTGTTTTCTTTATTTTAGCTCCCTTTGAAAATGGACATTTTGTGGAGCAAGAGGCTGACAGCATCCGCCGGCCAATGCTGGAATAAGCTGCAGAACAACCGCCGCTTCTCATATATTGAGCTTTCTGAAAAAGTCTGCGATTCTGCCGGTAGGTTTCACATCACATCCATCCTACAGCTTCATAAGACAACCTGCATACAGGGCAAAAAAACTGCTACTTGTTATGCAGAACATCTTAGAAACTCATTGTACATACTGTCATAAGAAAAACTAAGTACACCCTCTTTGAATTTTAGTATTTTACATATCAGGAGAAAATAAAAAAAAGTATCAGCTCCATAGAAAGTCCTAAATGTAGGGAAATACAATCTCAGAAAACAACGTGAAAAAAAATATATTGCATCATTATTTAACAAAAAGTAGGCCAAAAGGAAACAACGGTGTGTGATAAAGTACACCGTCGATGCAACTTCAAGTTATTGCTGCTAAAGATGATTCTAAAAGCTATTGATTGATGGGGTGTACTTATTTTTCACTCTCTGCTTCTGCATTTTGAAGTAGGTTTCGGTAAATAAATAATGGCACGGTTGACTTGTCACGTGTTGTTCATCTCATGATGTATTTTGTATTTTGTCCTGCTATGTAAAACCAAATAGTTCAATCAGGGTGTACTCAGATTTTGTCATAACTGTATAACCTCTTGTTTTAGAGCGAGTACGATCCACACTTGCGCATGAGATGTGCCATGCCGCCTCTTGGATAATCAACGGTGAACGCAAAGACCACCATGGCTTGTTATGGCAGGCTTTCACAAGAAGGGTAAACCTTATCCATCCCGAGCTGCCAAAAGTGACGGAATATCACAATTATACCATCAACTACACCTACAAGTACAAATGCCACCGGTGTGATAAAGAGTAAGTGGATTTTATGACCCATCTCCTCCGGACACACAATCACTGCGGAGAGACGTCCGTGCGGTTCTGTTGGTGGAATGCTTTCATACTTTACTACTATCAGAGCGGACTGACGTCTGGGGGGCGGTAGGGTTTAGGATGCTACGTGTTATATTTTCTGTGCTGGGCCAGTTCTTAATATATTGATTTCAATTTGTTCTTTTTAATATAATCCATGGTATTAATGAACGTTCATTCCAGTCCAGTAACCAATATTCCTCTTATCTTTGCAGAATTGGGCGATTTAGACCAATAGCTGGCAATAAACGTAAATGCCGCCGGTGCGGAGGACGAATGCGGCAACTACCCAGCAGCTAAACATGTAACTATTCTTCAGAATATTTAGTCTCTAATTTGGTTTCTTTAAAATGTAAAGTTGAGACACTTTTATATATTTTCCCCTGAGTAGCGAGACAATGAATATCTGTGTTCATCACCAGCAATTAGCGGTAAAGATCCAGAATCCGTCCTCATTGGTTCCAGATATGCCCCGGTTACATTTCCCATAACTTGCTGGCTATGGAATGATTGACCATTCCCAGCAATTATCTACAATGCTCTGGAAAACCTTCTATGAGTTTACGCTTTGTTGGATGTAATTATTTTCTTTCTATTTTCAGGTTCATTATTGGAACAGTGAGATTCCTCTAAATATTGTCATCTCATCCACCTGTGATGGAGGTAAGAACGAATCTTCCATTATTGTCAGCAATCAATAATAAAAGTGAATTTTACAATATTGAGAATCTGGAGTCTCTAATTTAGTCTTTTATTGAGTTTTATCATTTAAAGATTAAATACTTTTATATATTTTGCCTTTTTCCACCACCGTGTAGGGAGACAATCAGTTTACGTCTTCATCACAAGCAGCGAACAGCAAACATTCAGAATCCACCTCTTCTGATGGACACAAAGCTTCTGACGGGCGTTTTCCAGGTAAATATTTCGGTGGTTTTCCTCCAATCATTCTTGTTTTCAAGAAGTGCAACAGCGAGGACAGTGTAAGCAAGGTGTCATAACAGAAGAAATGCAATATCGGTTTTATTACTGCATTTATTTGTTCTAATTATTATTTTTTCTTGCTGCACAATTTTTAAATTCTGTCTGAGAAAGAAAGTTATCAGCCTACTGCTGCGGAGGAATCTCCAACACCCAGTCTGACGGGCGAGATGAGCACCTCTGACATGGCATGCCGTATAGATCTGTTGTGAGTGCTCTCACCATAGCCGTATGGCTCATGTCGCATTTATCTCACATTACACTATTATTGGCAGCTTCCTATTTCCAATCTCCACATTGGCCTTCTTTGTAGTCAATATATAATGCAATATTTCAGGTCTATTTCACCTTCAGCTGATGACCAGGAATACAATGCTGAAGTTCCTTCTCGGAGTTTGTTTCTTTTGATCACCAGTACTTTTTCTCAAGTTTTTTATAAACATCTTTTAATTGTTTTCAGGTTAATGAGAAAGGCGACTTATCGCTTCTACACAGGCATGACACATCATGGAAGAAAACGGTGAATTCCGGCCCCGACCTGCGCTGAGAACAGTTTCCAAGACCTGGAGAATCTCTACAAGTGCTTTATAATCAGAGCTGCCCAGCAATGGATATGGCGCTGGACATTTGAACTTCAATAGTCATCAATTACTTTTTTTTCTAATTTTTCTGAGTTAGATATAAATACCATTAAAAAATGAATATATTAATTCTTTCTAGTTTGGAATTTTTGTTCTGCAAAACGATGGCTGTTGATAAACATATTACAATCAATGTTGTCTACTTGTGATATTCAGCCATAATCCGCCTCGCACAATCGAGAGGAGCGGAGCTTTGTCTGCTGCTGTTAAACTGATAAATGCAGCTGTCAATCTGTGAGAGTTGCATTTCACCCCTTAACGTCTAATGACGGACACAGTCCATCATGGCTGGGTGTCAGTTTCCGCACCAGGACGGACAGTGTCCATCATGCATGTAAAGTGTCACTAAAACTTGCAAACACCCAGTGATAGTTCAGTGCCGGCAGATGTGTATGACAGCTGAGAGGCACGGAAAGAGGTAGCGTAGTTACCAGGGGGGCAGAGGGTGTTGTTGCCTCGGGCCCCTTGCTTTGAGGGGGCCCACCCAGAGCTACTGACATGGAGTATACCACATGAGAAACTGGGTCTGAGCAGAAAAAGTAACTTAATGTGCATGCAAAATGTAATTGCATATGAACACATGACCTTTACACAGAGAAAACCAAAAACAAAACACAAAACAAATATCCTGGAATAAAAAAGTAAAAAAATATATATTGCAAAAATTGCATGAAAGTAGTAATAGTAATAATAATGGTATTTAGTTTACATAATTTTGATCAAAATAATGTAGAAGCCATCCCGCCACATCACGGCAACCCTTGTGGGACAGTCCTAACTCTTGTATTTAAAACCTTTCCACTTGTCAAGTGACTCCAGAAAAGGGGCAAAAAATGTCCTCCAGATTGGCGTGCCTCGAGTCCAGATGGATCTGGACACTTAAAACTGTGCATCCTCATGGGTTGAACGAAAATTTAAGTTTTGCCCCTTTTCTGGAGTAGGTGTGTACTTTTTGTAATTAGCTGTTTTCTTGTCTTTTGTTTTTAACCTTCCTTTTGTTTTATCTTTTTTATTATATACAGTGCTTAATATTGTGGATTCCGAAAGGTTTTTGTGGATACATGATGAAGTGGACCATATTCCATCATTTGGATCTTCACATTGAATAACGCCATGTGACGAATTTTACACTATGGACAATGGATGGGTGTTATGAGTTGGGGTTGTTATTATATGAATCCTACCGCTCATACGTCTTGGTATATTGTAGATATACCGTGAGACATGATGTTTACTAAAGTGTATTTCAACTCTATCTGGGCAATCTAATGTTCTGTATATACAGTTATACTTATATATCCATACTTATGATGGCATAAATTTTTATGTTATATTTTCTATGATTGCTCCAGGTATACCTTTGGTATTTGGATGTATATTAGGGTTATATGTGCGGGTTTGGCTATGAGGGCATCTCTTATTTCTATTTAGCAATAACACTGGTGCTGCGGGCAAAAAATAGGAAGAGGTTATTTATTTTTATATATTTTTTATATATATATGGTTACATCAATATGCTCATTATATTTGGCTTTTGCTATTTATTTACCTTTTCAATTGCATGCAGCACCAGTGTTTTATCTGTTATCTATTATTTTTTACTATTCTTGATAATATACTGGCGATCTCATCCCTCAGACCGGCTATTTCTGCCTTTTTGATATGCTGGATCTTTTGCCCCTAACTAATATGGCGCCTATCCATACATGTTTGTTATGCGCATGCCCGATCTACATTGTGTGACTTGTTGGTCCCTCCTCCCGGCCGGCGCATGGCGGCTTTGGGCGTCCGGTCACGTGGGGCCCCACGTCATCCGGACGTCACGGCTGTCCATCTGCCGAGCGTGGGGGTGGGTCCACGGTTACCCGGGTAGCGCTGAATGACTTCCGTCCAATACATGGACTGGCCCTTCCGGTCTCTGCACTATAAGAAGCACTGAGGTTCATTGTCTTATAGCGCCCCCTGACGATGGCTCCCGAAACGCGCGTCGGGGCGGGTACCTGGTCCTTTCACTTGTCGCTGTGCACGGGCACTTGAACTGGTAATGTAGGACAGATTTATATTTCCTTGTCATGACCCTGTGTAATCCACTTTGAGGTTATTATTGTTTTATATAGTGGGCCATCTTCCCACACTACTCTTTGTGTGTTATGACCGTGTGCCATATTACATGATGATATCACTGCTACACTGAGTGGGGTTTGTTCCCACTTTGAGTGGTTGTTATAACATCTCTGTGTTTCTTCCTTTTGTCCTTCCCATTTGGGTTATGCTTGATTGATATGTGAGGACTTCTGGTACCTTTTTTATGACAAGTTACCAACTGTTGCAATTTTTAATGGTATAGTCCCTTGCCCTGTATCCTAAATAAAGCAATTTTATTTATTGACCTGTTTGTTGTCAGGAATTTTGTTCCTTTCTTCCTTCCCCTTGTAACTTTCATCAAGAAGAACAAGTCATGGATTTCCAATGACTTTTGCATTCCAGTCGCAGACATGGCAGACTAGGCATGGTGTCATTTTTAGTGTCATGAATTGATTTTGCGCTATTGCAGTCTGTGACACGTTTATTGTGGCTTCTGTGCCTACTGTTCCTACTGCTGCTGATGTTACAAACATTTTTTTTAAATGTGGAGACTCCAAGTTTGGTCTCCATATGGTGTGTTGCCTGTAGTGGAAGGGGTGTCACAGCACAATTATACTATTTCCACTCTGGGAAAATTGATGCCACTTTAGTGGTGTAGGACAATTATTTTTTGAAATGTGGAGACACAAAGTTGGGACTCCATCTGGTGGGTTGCCTGTAGTGGAAGGGATGTCAGAGGCCCATTATACTGTTTCTACTCTGGGAAATATAATGCAACTTTAGTGCTGTGTGACAACAATTTTTTGAAATGTGGAGACACCAAGTTGGGTCTTTATCTGTTGGGTTGACTGTAGTGGCAGGGGCATCAGAGGGTCGTTATACTATTTCTACTCTGGGGAAATTGATGCCACTTTAGTCGTGTAGGACAATTATTTTGTGAAATGTGGAGATTCCAAGTAGCATCTCCATCTGGTGGGTTGCCTGTAGTGGAAGTGGTGTCAGAGGCGCATTATACTATTTCTAATATGGGGAAACTGATGCCATTTTAGTGGTGTGTGAGAATATTTTTTATAAATGTGGAGACTCCAAGCTGGGTCTCCCTCTGGCGTGTTGCCTGTAGTGGAATAGTTGTCAGAAGCCCATTGTACTGGTTCTACTCTGGGGAAATTGATGCCACTTTATTCGTGTGTGACAATAATTTCTTGAATGTTTGCACTCAAAGTTGGGTCTCCATCTCGTGGGTTACTTGTAGTGGAAAGGATGTCAGAGGCCCATTGCTCTATTTCTATTTTGGGGAAATTGATACCACTTTATTGGTGTGTGGCAATATTTTTTTAAATGTTTGCACTACAAGTTGGAATTAGAGATGGTCTATTTCACCATGGATGGAAGACACCCCTTGTCAGAAAAGGAAAAGAGAAAACTAACAAAGGACACAGGCAGAGGCGCACATGAATGACAGTGGTTAGAGAGGTGTTAGTATTTTGATATTCAGGCTAAATATTGGTGAATAAACGTGAATTGTCAGCTCTGCTCATGGACCTTAAGGAAGAAGTTGTTCTTCATTTGTATCTGGATCCTCAGTGAAATGTAACAAATGTTTACAGATCTCTGAAGTCAACACTTACTTTCTGACCAGAATGGTTTTCTACATTTGCATAACATGAAGCTCACGGACCCACCATTTAAAAGCTCCAATGGGGTTCTATATCAGGGACAGGAAATTATTCATTTGAGGAAAGCGTTTGCAAATATCCAATTAGGAGAAGGAGCCACCACTCCTTCTGGGCATGAAATTCCACAAAGGCTTAGAACACGGTGGAGCTGGAGTTCCTATGTAGGGTAATGAAGTAGTTTGGGTTTGGTGAGAATTTTACTAGGTGGATCCAAGGCCGGAACAAGGTATTTTGGTGCCGTAGGCAGATGAAGCCGATGGTGCCCCCCCCGATGAACTTTCAGTCCCTAAGTAAAGGAATGGGTCAGAGACTAAAGCGACAGGTCCCCTAACGCCCCTGTCCTTTCCTTCTGATGGGTTAAGTAGCAAGCTGTTAAGACTACTATCAATAGAATTTCTACCTTTTTCACTCAAAAATACCAGCAAAAGTAAAAAGAGTGATGTGATGTACTTTAGAGAAGTGGCTCAACAGGGAGTATTTTTTTTAAGATAGATATAGAATCATTCATTGTTTAAGGACCATTAAAAGAATACAAATCGCTATATTCATCCCTGACAGCCTATATTGTAAATCTCAGACCTAGTGATGGTCATGGAAACTAATATAGCTTAACTATAATGGGGGCTGTTTGCTTTCAGTTAAGATGTCCAGCATTTGGAAGACATCATAATAGAAACTAAACAGACCCTATTATAGATAAAGGGATACATATGATGATTTTACTCCCATCAGGGTAGTTCTGGTGCCGTATTTCTGTATTGATGGTGCTTCTGCTGATGTATTCATGTATGGATGGTGGTTCTAACAATGTATTTATGTAGTAATGAATGTTCTGGTGACTGATTCATAACCAGAACCATCATCAATATAAAACCAAAATCATCCTCACTACATAAATTGAACACCAGAGCTATCACTAGTACATACATACGGCACCAGAACCATCATTAGTAAATAACTATGTCGTTAGAACTTCCATCAGTATATGAATATGGCACCAGAACCACCATCAGTAGATAAATGCATCACCAGAAAGCTCATCAGTACAGGACTACATCACCAGAACCACTATCAGTACATTAATGTGTCACCAGAACCACAGCCAGTGAAATAAGTACAACATCAGCACCATTATCTACATAATTACGGCACCAGAACTGTAAGGAAAACACACGAGAGAAGAGATGGGGGATACGGAGCTTACACAGCCACAGCTCTCTGGCGCCCCCTTACCCTCAGGTCAGTCAGGGAACTCCACCTAGGTTAAGTAGTGGACGGAGAGGCTGCCCTGTCATGTACTGGTTATCAGGGCACTCTGCAGTGATTGCTGTATATATATCACCAGTCCCAGTCCGGGAATATATATATACAGTATATATAAAAACCTCAAAAGACAAAGGCTAAATGTGTGCAGCTAGCTTTTTAACCCCTAGCTCGCCCCTCCAATATTTGCCATTGTCCCTCTGGGTTGGACTGATTTCTGCTCCCTTGAACTCTAGCTAAAATAAATCCCAATATTTAGGCTGGGTCATAACTTCCTAGCGGGAGGTTCAAATCAACGACTGCCATCTCAGCGCGTTCGTTGGGTCTGGAAAGATATTGAGAGTCCAAACTTGGGTCGGCTAAGTGGTTCTGGAGAGCCAGTCTCGATGCTTAGTATCTGGGGCAACTAGAAATATATGAGACAATGGTACTCTCATAATTCATCTCTAGGTGTCGGTGACGCTCAGTCTAGATCTTCCTTTGGTGTTGGCCACCTTGCACAAAAGATAGCAGGCGGTTCTAGCTCTTGCCGTCATTAACACGTGGCCTCTAATTCTCTGACCAAATGGTGAAGTTCTGTTCTTTTGGGGATTTGTGTACTTATCCCAAGGGTGGGGGGCCACTTCAGGAGTGGAGGAAGATCTCTGGACAATATATTGGGCCTGAATTAGTACATCCAAAATGGAGTCTCCCTCATCCCTCACTTGGGGCTGTTTGGTTTCAGTTAATATGTCCAGCATTTGGAAGACATCATAATAGAAACTAAACAGACCCTATTATAGATATAGGGATACATATGATGATTTTACTCCCATCATGTTAGTTCTGGTGCCATATACCTTGTGAGAATCAGGGAGGAATAGTGGATGAGGGCAGGTATATCTCGCCCAGATACCTTTCCTATGTGGCCTGGTCCGGTCAGTATCTCACCTGGTGACTAATGAATAATGGGAAGCGGATATAAAAGGAGGCCAGGTGGTGTGTTAGTAGCTCAGCCTGGGGAACACAGAGAGCCTGTCTGTGTGAGCGACACTTGTGAGTGAAAGCTGTGCTTACGGTAACGCTGGTTTGGGTGGCTGGGAGAAGCCCTCCAGTTGGTAGTTAGTACGGACCCTGTTTAGTTAGTGTCGGACAGGCAAGGAATTGTTTTATGTTTATTTTCCTGTATGTTTTGCTTTCACCTGAAATAATCCTGACCCAGCGTCAGTTATGTCCGAAACCCGGCTGTGCACCTGAGTTTCATGCTAAACCCACGTGATCTTTGACCCCAGCAAAGGTGATCCCGGAGTGTTTTATCACACCCTGTATTGATGGTGCCTCTGGTGATATATTCATGTATGGATGAAGGTTCGTATAATGTAGTGATGAATGTTCTGGAGATTGATTCGTAACCAGAACCATCATCAATATGAAACCAAAATCATCATAAGTACATAAATTGAACACTAGAGCTTTCACTAGTACATACATACGGCACCAGAACCATCATTAGTAAATAACTATGTCACTACAGCCTCTATCAGTATATGAATATGGCACCAGAAGCACCATCAGTAGATAAATGTATCACCAGAAAGATCATCAGTACAGGACTACATCACCAGAACCACTATCAGTACATTAATGCGTCACCAGAACCACAGCCAGTAAATAAATACACCACCATCATTATCTACATAAATACGGCACCAGAATCATCACTGGTAAATAACTATGTCACTAGAGCCACTATCAGTACATGAATACAGCCCAATAGCCAGCATCAGGAGATAAAGGCATCACCAGAATCATCATCAGTACATGAATACATCACGAGAACCACAGCCAGTAAATAAATACAACATCATCATCATCATCAGTGTATGTGGACACCACCAAAACTATCACTAGTACATGAATACATCACCAGAACCACCATCAGTACTGTTGGGGTGATCTCGTAATGTGAGATCTTAGTGACTGCCTGCCCCTGACCTGATAAATATGAGCCGAATGCATGCATAGAAGACGGACATCAGACACAAGGTCAGGTGTGCTCCTCTCTTGGACAGAGCTGTCACAGAACTGACTTTATTAGTATAAACAAAAGACCATGTAATAGGCAGGAAAAGGGCATTGCTCAGCTTCTCCGGAGCCATTGTACCAGTCTGTATAAGGTCCGTGCTAAGTCTATTCCACATATGGTCTTCAGTGTATCCTCATCACATTCCAAGGATTCCAGGGCATAGTTCCAGCATATAGACACCACCTTGCCACACCACGTCTGAACTAGCTTATGTTAGATTAATAATTGATTTCATTAGCTGTTCTCTCCTTCACAGTACAGCAATAAGTTGTATTGTCAAGTCAGGCCCATATACCGTATATACTCGCGTATAAGCCGAGATTTTCAGCCCATTTTTATGGCTGAAAGTCCCCTCTCGGCTTATACGCGAGTCATATATGCCAGGGGGTCGTGGGGTGGGGCGGGGGAGTCAAATCACACTGAGCCCCTCTGGCATGGTCTCTGCAGCCCCCCTGCTTGTCCCACTGTCTCAGGCTCCTTACTTCAGCGGTCATGTGGTACTGCTCATTAAAGTCATGAATATGCGCATATTTATGACTTTAATGAGCGGTACCACGTGACCGCTGAAGGAAGGAAGGGAATCCTTCGGAGAATGGGGCTGCAGAGACCACGCCAGGAGGGGGTAAGTATACACGATATTCACCTGTCCCCATTCCAACGCTGCTCACCGCTGTCTGCCGCGTCCTCTGTTAGTGACATTCAGGCAGCAGAGGGCGCGATGACATGGTTACTGCGCGCTGTCCCCTCTGCTGCCTGAACATCACTGATGGAGGACACGGCAGACACCGGCACCTGTTCCCCAGTGAAGGAGAGGTGAGTATGTCTTTTTTTATTTGCAGCAGCATATGGGGTATAATCTATGGAGAAGCATATGGGGGAAGCATGCATATGGGGTATAATCTATGGAGAAGCATATGGTGGCATAATCTGGGGGCAGCATATGGGGGCATAATCTATGGAAAATTTTATGTAGCAGCATATGGGGCATAATCTATGGAGCACCTTATGGGGCAGCATATGGGGGCATAATCTATGGAGCATCTTATGGGGCAGCATATGGCGGCATAATCTTTGGAGCAGCATATGGGGCCTATTCTATGGAGCAACTTATGGGGCAGCATATGGGGGCATAATCTATGGAGCATCTTATGGGGGCATAATCTATGGAGCATCTTATGGGGGCATAATCTATGGAGCATCTTATGGGGCCTATTCTATGGAGCATCTTATGGGGCCATTATTAACCTTTGTGCAGCATTATATGGGGTGTATTTTGTATGGAGCATTTTATGGGGCCATCATAAACTGTATGGAGCATTATATGGGGCTCCTGATTCAATATGGATGTTCAAAAACATTTAATCTACTGATGTCTCAATTACAGTAATTTTACTTTTATTGGTATCTATTTTTATTTTTGAAATTTACCAGTAGCTGCTGCATTTTCCACCCTAGGTTTATACGCGAGTCAATAAGTTTTCCCAGTTTTTTGTGGCAAGAGTAGGGGGGTCAGCTTATACACGGGTCGGCTTATACACAAGTATATACGGTACATTTGTTATTCAATTAAATTAAATGATTATTAAGAAAAAATCAAGACAATTAATGCAGGGGTGAGAATAAATTACCAAAAAGAAGGGGCAACACAAGGAGTCTATTGCACAGATATTATGCACTTCAATGTACTATGGCTACATAGGATGTAATATGGTTGTAAAAAGAATTAATAAGCCACAAAAAATAAGAAAATTGATATACTGATATTATAAATAATCAGTGCAAATAGTGAAAAAATCATTCATAAAAAGCACAAATTTGTAAAGACCAATCTATATATAAAAAGTGCAATGTGCAGAAATTCATAGATAGTGGGCTTAGGCACAAGTTTGTAAAGACCAATACATATATAGAGTGCAATATGCACGAATTCATAGACAGTGGGCTTAGGCACACAACTGCATAAATGTATATCACTAATTCAACAAATGACTAGTGTAGATAGCCATGTGGGCAGAGATAAATATATGTCACAACAGATATCCATTTAAATAAAAATGCTCAGTGGCAGGTTCTAAATAGAGGTGTCCAATGACAATTAGTCATATATGCGGCTGCAAGTAAAACTGTATTGAAAAGTACATATACATGTGCCAAAAAATTGCACTCAATCAATATCTTATGCCAATGTGTGATAGATCCCCAGGATGCACCAGTCCCCGACGCGCGTTTCGGCGTCTGTCTTCGTCAGTTTTTTTTCGTTGTGATATGATTTGATATCCGATTTGTCCTTATTTGTCTTATATTGTCCATTTGTGCTTTGATAAGGCTTATTATATAATTTTTAACACCATTTATAATTTTCCTTAAACATGCAACTTTGACCTTGGTATTTTGTTGAACCATATACATTTGGATCTCATGAACCAACAACTCCCAATATGTATTAAACAATGATAAGGAGATGCTGGGAGTGGTTGTTATCAGTCATTATCAGACTGCGGACCATGCAGGAACCACAATACTGATGAAACGCAGGCATATGTAAATGTTTATATCCAGGTACCTAATAGGTGACATCTTCTCTGATTGAGTGGTTTCTTTCTTCTTATTTCCATCTTGACCAGATGCCATGATGACTTTTCACATCCACAGCTGTTCTCTGCAGACTTCTCTCTTCTCCAATCTTCTGGAGCACATCCCCACATGGTGACCTTAAAAGTCAAAGTGTTACTAGATTGCCTTCTGCACAAAGATATCTGTCCATACTATGCCCTAAATAAGCCTCCTATGGTGTATGGCCTCCACACTGTCTGCCTTACTAAGAAGGGGTGGAAAAACCACTAAAATGCGACTACAGATCCAGTGTAAAAATAGAGTATCTTTATTAAGACAAGTACACAGTACAGGACAAAGAAAGTGTGGAATGGTGCATAAAAACAACCCACGCAGTGTGAACTACAAAACAGACCCACCTCAGGAACTCATCATATTATATTCCAAAACAGAACAAATATATATATAGGAAATGCATCTGTGGTCACCTAAATACCTTCATGCGTCATATAAATCCCCATAAATTATATATATCAATAATCAAGCCCACCTTAACAGCATGTCACAGCATCAGTATGAGCCCATGAATCACTATAACACAAATACCAAAGGAGCGCTATACAAGAGAAGGTCCAAATATATATGGGGTATAGGTTCCTGCACAATCCCACCATACCGAGATGAATGTAATATAGCTCTGGCCATAGTCCCAGTCCAGATAGTACTTAGCTCAATTCCCACTCATTCAAAATTAAAAACCGGGAACAGTTGAATCTCACCAAAATAAGTCGGTAGGTCGGAGAGTCCTGGGGGGGGTCCGTGCATCTGCCCCGACGCGCGTTTCGGATGCTCGTCCTTCGTCAGGGGGCGTGATAAACAGCGAGACCGGGAAGTTTAAAAAGACCGTGGACCGGAAGTCCGACCGGAAGTGACGCATCCGCAGTCATGACGACCAGGGATGTGAGGCGGCGCCAGCGTCTATCAGTGCGCGCCAAGGTATACAACGACACCATGGCAACGCACCGATCACAGACGCCAGAGGCCGCGTCACAGCCCCAGACCATGACACGCATGCGTGCTGGTCAGGACAGATCATGTGGGTCAAACTGGAATCCATAACAATTAGCACAGGGAATATTTCTAATCATATAAGGGACATAATGTTTGAACAGGACATAGAAATAATCAGAATCAATGAATCAGTTTGAAAATACTAAGGGGCATATAAGATATAATAAATGGCCGTTTATATGTATTCTAGTAAATATATCAGTAGCAGCATACATATGCTTTAGCCCATTAGTCACACATACCATATATAGAATGGCCCTATGCACATATGTACTCTAATAGACATATCAATAATGATATATATATAGTTTAAGCCACATTAACCATATATATCATATAAGGCACACCAATACACATGTTATCAATACTAAATAATGTTTGCCTGTGTACAAATTGCTATACTATCACTTTAAGGATAAATATACCATAAATAGTATAAACTGTGCCAGCCACAAACGAATAAAGCATATAATATATTATGGAGCAAGCAGGTTCATAGATCCATCCTATTTCCCTTCCATTAGATGACAATAATACAGTAAATATTTATCCCACATATAAAGGAGATAAGTACAAATGTCCCTGCAAAAAACTGCTTAGTCAATCCCATGAATTGCCTCTAGTGATTCCTTGATTATCATAAGACAATACTTGTACAAGTGCAACAGGGATAAACATATATAATGGATTGTAGGTATAACATGTTGGTATATGGCCCTCGTAGATCAGGATGTAAAAGGTCCACGGATCCGGCTCCCGATGTAACACAGCATGATAAACTAAAGGCCTAAAAGTAAGAAATATAAAATAAAATAGAAATTAATGACAGCCAGATAAAAACAATCACACTAACGTGGATGGCTAGATGCACAGAATGATACAGCCAGCGGGTGACCATAGAAAAGACGCAAAATTAAGGCATTCATTTAACCCATTCGGATGGACCGTATTTAAGGTCCATATCCATCTTGCCTCACACTGGGCTAGACGTAATGAGAGCCTACCTCCCCGAATACCGAAGTTCAAACTATCAATCCCTTTGACTCTGACTAACTTGCTATCACACTGGTGATGTAACTTAAAGTGCTTAGGTATGGTCTTAAGCATTGAAATATCATTTTCATTCGCCGCAGCCTGTATACCTAACACGTGCTCCCTGACCCTAACTTTCAGTTGACGTGTGCTCAATCCCACATAGATCAGGGAGCACGGACAGGTGGCGTAGTATATCACATATTTTGATAAGCAAGTGATTCTCTTTTTGATTTTGAATACCTTAGTACCAGATGAGTCCATAAATGTATCACTACGATCGATATTGGTACAAGCCACGCATTGTCCACAGGTGAAACACCCTATTCGTGGAGTACCACCGCTCAAAAATGTCAATGGTGGATTGGTCTCGTAATGGCTCCTAATTAGATGTCCCCGCAGATTCTTAGCCCTACGATATGCGATGCTGGGCTTTTTGGGTAACATTTTGGCCATTATTGGATCAGCTAATAAGATAGGCCAGGACCTTTCCAATATCTTCCTGACCCTATCTGATTGGGAGTGAAAGGTGGTTACAAATCTCAATCGATCTTCTTTAGATGGAGAGACATCAGTCTTATATAAAAGGGAATTACGCGTACTGTACTTTGCACGATTGTATGCTTTTTTAATTGATCTATGACTGTAACCCCTCTCCCGAAAACGCTGTTTTAAGTCCTTGGCCTGTATTTCATAGTCGACATCTGTCGAGCAAATACGCCTTAGGCGCAAAAATTGTCCTGTCGGAACTGATCTAATCATATGGCCGGGATGTGAGGAGGAGGCATGTAACAGCGAATTCGTAGAGGTCGGTTTTCTAAAGATGTTGGTCTGAATCAAATCATGATCATCCCTCCTGAGTAGAACATCCAAGAATTCAATTTTATTCTCATTGTACGCAAAGGTCAGCTTGATGTTCAGCATGTTGTCATTAAGCTGTTGGAAACATTGTCCCAGCAAATGGCTAGGACCCTGCCAGATCAAAAACACGTCATCTATGTACCTCGTCCATAGAAGGACGCGGTCCATAGATGCGTGTAGATCTGACTGAAAGAGATCCCTCTCCCACAGACCCAGGAACAGATTAGCATAGGAGAGCGCATAGGCCGTCCCCATGGCTGTCCCCTGGGTCTGCAGGAAGAAGGACCCCTTAAAGACGAAAAAATTGTGCGTGAGTGCAAATAAGAGCATATGTAAATGCTTACACCCAGGTACCTAATAGGTGACATCTCTGATTGAGTGGTTTCTTTCTTCATATTTCCATCTTGACCAGATGCCATGATGACTTTTCACATCCACAGCTGTTCTCTGCAGACTTCTCTCTTCTCCAATCTTCTGGAGCACATCCCCACATGGTGACCTTAAAAGTCAAAGTGTTACTAGATTGCCTTCTGCACAAAGATATCTGTCCATACTATGCCCTAAATAAGCCTCCTATGGTGTATGGCCTCTACACTGTCTGCCTTACTAATCCACAACCACATTACTGTGTGCCATTATCAGCTATAACTGCTACAATGTCATTTTTTCTTCTCCAGCCAGATGGCGTCGCCGTCAGGATATGTGCACACGATGCATATTTGCTGCGGATCCGCCGCGGATTTTTCCGCGCAGAAACGCTGCAGATCCGCACTGTGATTTACAGTACAATGTAAATCAATGGGGAAAATAAATCCTGTGCAGAAAAATCAGTGCGAATTTGCTGCGGGTTTAAAAGAAGTGCATGTCACTTCTTGTCTGCGGTTTTGCTGCAGTTTTCCACTTGCTCCATTCTACAAAACCACAGGTGGAAAACCGCAGTGGAAAACCGCACAAAAACCGCAAAAAAAAGGAAGAAATCCACAGGAAAAATGCCGGTCATTAAATCCGTGGGAGGATCCGCACCGTGTGCACATGGCCTCACCTGCACAACAGCAGCTATTGGATCTCTATACAAACCGATATCTGCTGCTGCGCAGGCTCCCCGGCGCCATTCTCAAAATGACTTTCTTTTTTTTCCCTCGCTCAAGTAAATCTGCAAAAGGCATTCAGTGCACAGTAACCATGCGACTATGATGAAGCGCATTTATCATGCAAACTGCGGGGCAGGGCAGTGAGAGATCAGTGGGGGGGTCAGTAGTCTGCATTATGAATATCTCATCGGAGCACCACATACATGAACCCCGTCCTAGGGCACGAGAATCTCATTAATATGAAGCTGAAAATGAAGATTAAGAAACAGCCACAAGACGGCTTTCATCAACCAAGGCATCATTTTATTCAGTATAACAGCACCGACCTGACATTGTGTGTAGGTCACTATGCACAATCCTGCTGACAGGTTCCCTTTAAGTAGGCGGCTTTATATCACAAGAGTGGATTTCGTTAGGAAATGGATAAGGCAAAAATGGAGCATTACATAACAGAAGAAATTACTAAAGAGAGTGATAAAATATGACGGTGTGGTTTTGCTCCTCTCAGAATTTTGAAAATTGTGTGAACAATTGGAAAAAAAATGTGGAGAGCATTAAACCTCGGGGGAGAGATAATCAACAGCTTAAACATCAGTGAGTTTTTTATTTTTATATATTTGCTTATGTTGGGTTTTTTATTATTATTTTTTTCTGAACAATTAGAAAAAGGTTGTGAGTGAAGGAATTAGGCCGGGGTCTCACTCGCGAGTGCAATGCAAGAAAAGTGTGCGAGTCTCTCGCCTCAATCCCCGGCACTGCCACCGGTGGCTCGGAGCAGAGCGTTCAACTGCAAAGAAATACATGCAGCCGCACACTCCGGTCCCGAGTGCCAGCGGTAGTGCCAAGTATTGAGGCCAGAGACTCTCGTGAGTTTCTCGCATTGCACTCGCAAGTGTGACCCGGCCTTAGGAAGATTGTTGTTTTTATCTGATTTCCTCTTTTTGTATCTCTACAGTATGTTTTGTACAATAAAGTTGTAAAATTCAAAAAATGAGCAAACAATTGCAGCATTCTAATGATGTCACAATGGGCTGGAGGCTATAGAATGCCCCGTCACCCAGGGTTCCGTTGAGGGTTTTAGTAGGCGTTTGTGGAGAGAGGAGTGTTGTGAGCGACTTGTGCAAATATGATGCCAAGAAAGCGATTTAAGAGTATTATAGTTCTCTGTGATACCGAGGACAGCAGCGATGATGACGATTTACATCAGGTGAGCATCATTTTATATTTTTAAATAAATAAAAAATATTTGGGATAAAAGTTCAAGAAAAGATGGTGGGACAGAAAATAGCGCTCCAAGTAGATGAGGCGATAACTCGGATCATGATTGCAGAGTGAAGACTGTGTCACTTGTAATATTTGTGACAATATGTCCATGTACTGGATACATAACATTGTATGAAGACACATAAATGTCACCACCGCCCCTATCCATAGCCTAACCATAAGTGTCCCATACCCCCGCTATACTCTGTACGTGGAATAAGCACAGTGGAGACCACACTCATATCGCTGCCCACCTGTAATCAGTGGAATATGGGGTAAGATTATAGATTGGAGATGTTCATGGTTATAGATTCTATCTGACATGTTTGCCATTTTTTCAGTCTCATCGAAGAAAGAGGCCAATACCGAGGTCTCCAGGCCAAGATAACACCACTGGCTTCAATTCGGGCCCGACTCCGAGTTTACCAGGTACTGTAACCCTAATCTAGTGAAGTCTCTGATGTATTAATAAGCCATTGTAGTCACCGGGTGCAGATCACGTGCACATTGTGGTCAGGGCTTGGATTTATCTTTATTATTCGTCTATGGTAGAGTTTATAGCAAACATTTCTGTTCAGCATTTGGTCAGGAATATTCATGCAGGCGTTATAAAGTCAGGCAGAAATGGGATTTGGGGATTGCTTCTCATGGTGGCCATGTACAGGGCAGATTACTGTAGCTGAAGGTGATTGTTTTGCCCCATGTACCTATAGGGAAACACTGGATAATTTATTAGGATTTATTTCTTTTGATATTGAGCCTCGGTCGTTGCTATTACAATATTCTAATAAGAGAGTTATATTGTGTTTCCCCCACAGATCTGAGTTTACCACCAACAGATCATGGTCCGGACAGTACCACCTGGTGAGACACGTTTCCTCCATTACTAAGTACAAGATGGGGATTAATGATTAATGATGGCTCATTACCTGTTACATTTATTCCACAGCTCTGATGACATCATTATTGATGATGACGATTCCAATAGAGCAGCAACATCCATGTATAATAGTAAGTTATCATTTCTAGACACAATCCAGGGTTATGTTATTGTAGAGGTAACAATGACTTTTCTGTACTGTCACAGGTCAGTTTCCAAATCTAACAACTAAAAGGGCGCTGATCAGGAGTTGGAACAGCGAGCCACCTTGGAAATGTGCTGTAAATGCCAGTGTCAGAGCAGTATTTAACAGGTGAACAGAAGCAGGCAGAGCTCCAATCCACTCTCGGCTGTCAGAGGCAGATGATGGCTGAATGACACAACCATCATCTGCCATGAAAGAGGCGGGCTCAACTCCTTAGCCCTCTCCATTCATTCTCTACTGATGAGCGTCGTACATGGTTGTTAAGGGGTTAAATTACAGATACCTTACAGAGGTAATCCTATTTTACGCATGCTTGATTGGTGTGGATCCTGTGTCTCGGATATTTCCATATTGGGAGAGCACGTCACCGCCATGTTGACTTATGGCCATTGTTATCCTTAGAGAATTTATTACAGATGTGCAGTACATTTGTTTGTGTCTTTTTGGAAACCCAATAGATATCAATGGAGAAATCCCTGCACCAAGGCATCCCACATCTCCATTAAAACCATGGAGGCTACCATGAATCAGCAAATGAGGTGAAAATGGAACCCTACCATTTGAGGGTCCACCCTCCGGCCATTGAGGACATGTTCACTTCTGATCTTGTACTGAGCACATACAACATTACTAAGGATATATTACCTGAGCAACAGGTGGGATAGACATCTGAGAAAGTTTATGGACCCTGATGTTGCTGAACCCCATTATAATGTCAGATCCTGATCTGAAGGGAAGATCCTGTGGATTTCTGGTGGTCTGGTCAGCTATGTGTTCTGCTCTGGTCGGATCCCATATTCATAGTCTTATTAGTCCTCTACACTGTATATTTATAGACCCCTCTCTAGTACGGGCTGCATACTAACACGTCTGATTTGAGCCTTATAAAAAGTATTTTCACTCTTCCATATTTCTGTACAGATCATTTACCATCTGACAGCGAGGAGAGCTCCGCTACAGAGGAGAGGTAAGTTAGGCCAGATCCATCTACCTCTATATAAAGCCATGAACTAGGCAAGATGTTTCCTGTGGATTTATATATGATTCTTATCTTTGCCAGGACACCACGATGTAACATCCCCGGCTGTTTCCTGGAAGAAATTATTTCTCCTACTTCCATCTATGTTACCCACTTCCAGGAAAATAAGGAGGAGCTGGTGGAGCGACTGTACAACTTGTACAACCGGACAGTCTTCGATAATAAGGTATCACATCTTGTCATGAGTTTCTGGGTGATACATGACTTCTCTATTATCTCCCCCTTTAGACAATCAATTCCAAGAAAAATGGCTCTAACTTTCTGAAAGGCAGATTCCTAACCCCATTGTCATGTTTCTGTAATACAGTTATTGAATATCTCAGGTAAATCTCACTTAGTTTGGTGAATGCCGTCACCCTCTTCCCATCTGTGGGACGAGAGGAAACCTTAGATGATCCACCATGCAGAGACAAAAAGATTAGCATTTTTTGGCTTGAAGTTCAAAGGATTTTTACATTTATTTATAAAAAACATTTAGTTGATATTTGGACATTTTAGAATAAGGTTATTTTTATTTTTGTTCTCACATCTTGGACTTCTCGGTAGACCCAGTGCCCCATACAAGTAGACCAGTGCTGTAAATCACATATGAGAGTTGGGGACTTTGTAAGATTGGGGGTCAAAGAGTTTACAGATGTAATGGAATTTGTTTTGTTTATTTTAGCTCCCTTTGAAAATGGACATTTTGTGGAGCAAGAGGCTGACAGCATCCGCCGGCCAATGCTGGAATAAGCTGCAGGACAACCACCGTTTCTCATATATTGAGCTTTCTGAAAAAGTCTGCGATTCTGCCGGTAGGTTTCACATCACATCCATCCTACAGCTTCATAAGACAACCTGCATACAGGGCAAAAAAACTGCTACTTGTTATGCAGAACATCTTACAAACTCATTGTACATACTGTCATAAGAAAAACTAAGTACACCCTCTTTGAATTCTAGTATTTTACATATCAGGAGAAAATAAAAAAAAGTATCAGCTCCATAGAAAGTCCTAAAAGTAGGGAAATACAATCTCAGAAAACAACGTGAAAAAAATATATTGCATCATTATTTAACAAAAAGTAGGCCAAAAGGCAACAACGGTGTGTGATAAAGTACACCGTCGATGCAACTTCAAGTTATTGCTGCTAAAGATGATTCTAAAAGCTATTGATTGATGGGGTGTACTTATTTTTCACTCTCTGCTTCTGCATTTTGAAGTAGGTTTCGGTAAATAAATAACGGCACGGTTGACTTGTCACGTGTTGTTCATCTCATGATGTATTTTGTATTTTGTCCTGCTATGTAAAACCAAATAGTTCAATCAGGGTGTACTCAGATTTTGTCATAACTGTATAACCTCTTGTTTTAGAGCGAGTACGATCCACACTTGCGCATGAGATGTGCCATGCCGCCTCTTGGATAATCAACGGTGAACGCAAAGACCACCATGGCTTGTTATGGCAGGCTTTCACAAGAAGGGTAAACCTTATCCATCCCGAGCTGCCAAAAGTGACGGAATATCACAATTATACCATCAACTACACCTACAAGTACAAATGCCACCGGTGTGATAAAGAGTAAGTGGATTTTATGACCCATCTCCTCCGGACACACAATCACTGCGGAGAGACGTCCGTGCGGTTCTGTTGGTGGAATGCTTTCATACTTTACTACTATCAGAGTGGACTGACGTCTGGGGGGCGGTAGGGTTTAGGATGCTACGTGTTATATTTTCTGTGCTGGGCCAGTTCTTAATATATTGATTTCAATTTGTTCTTGTTAATATAATCCATGGTATTAATGAGCGTTCATTCCAGTCCAGTAACCAATATTCCTCTTATCTTTGCAGAATTGGGCGATTTAGACCAATACCTGGCAATAAACGTAAATGCCGCCGGTGCGGAGGACGAATGCGACAACTACCCAGCAGCTAAACATGTAACTATTCTTCAGAATATTTAGTCTCTAATTTGATTTCTTTAAAATGTAAAGTTGAGACACTTTTATATATTTTCCCCTGAGTAGCGAGACAATGAATATCTGTGTTCATCACCAGCAATTAGCGGTAAAGATCCAGAATCCGTCCTCATAGGTTCCAGATAAGCCCCGGTTACATTTCCCATAACTTGCTGGCTATGGAATGATTGACCATTCCCAGCAATTATCTACAATGCTCTGGAAAACCTTCTATGAGTTTACGCTTTGTTGGATGTAATTATTTTCTTTCTATTTTCAGGTTCATTATTGGAACAGTGAGATTCCTCTAAGTATTGTCATCTCATCCACCTGTGATGGAGGTAAGAACGAATCTTCCATTATTGTCAGCAATCAATAATAAAAGTGAATTTTACAATATTGAGAATCTGGAGTCTCTAATTTAGTCTTTTATTGAGTTTTATCATTTAAAGGTTAAATACTTTTATATATTTTGCCTTTTTCCACCACCGTGTAGGGAGACAATCAGTTTACATCTTCATCACAAGCAGCGAACAGCAAACATTCAGAATCCACCTCTTCTGATGGACACAAAGCTTCTGACGTGCGTTTTCCAGGTAAATATTTCGGTGGTTTTCCTCCAATCATTCTTGTTTTCAAGAAGTGCAACAGCGAGGACAGTGTAAGCAAGGTGTCATAACAGAAGAAATGCAATATCGGTTTTATTACTGCATTTATTTCTTCTAATTATTATTTTTTCTTGCTGCACAATTTTTAAATTCTGTCTGAGAAAGGAAGGAAATGATGAAAGTTATCAGCCTACTGCTGCGGAGGAATCTCCAACACACAGTCTGACGGGCGAGATGAGCCCCTCTGACATGGCATGCCGTATAGATCTATTGTGAGTGCTCTCACCATAGCCGTATGGCTCATGTCACATTTATCTCACATTACACTATTATTGGCAGCTTCCTATTTCCAATCTCCACATTGGCCTTCTTTGTAGACAATATATAATGCAATATTTCAGGTCTATTTCACCTTCAGCTGATGACCAGGAATACAATGCTGAAGTTCCTTCTCGGAGTTTGCTTCTTTTGATCACCAGTACCTTTTGTCAAGTTTTTAAAAAACATCTTTTAATTGTTTTCAGGTTAATGAGAAAGGCGACTTATCGCTTCTACACAGGCATGACACATCGTGGAAGAAAACGGTGAATTCCGGCACCGACCTGCGCTGAGAACAGTTTCCAAGACCTGGAGAATCTCTACAAGTGCTTTATAATCAGAGCTGCCCAGCAATGGATATGGCGCTGGACATTTGAACTTCAATAGTCATCAATTGCTTTTTTTTTCTAATTTTTCTGAGTTAGATATAAATACCATTAAAAAATGAATATATTAATTCTTTCTAGTTTGGGATTTTTGTTCTGCAAAACGATGGCTGTTGATAAACATATTACAATCAATGTTGTCTACTTGTGATATTCAGCCATAATCCGCCTCGCACAATCGAGAGGAGCGGAGCTTTGTCTGCTGCTGTTAAACTGATAAATGCAGCTGTCAATCTGTGAGAGTTGCATTTCACCCCTTAACGTCTAATGACGGACACAGTCCATCATGGCTGGGTGTCAGTTTCCGCACCAGGACGGACAGTGTCCATCATGCATGTAAAGTGTCACTAAAACTTGCAAACACCCAGTGATAGTTCAGCGCCGGCAGATGTGTATGACAGCTGAGAGGCACGGAAAGAGGTAGTGTAGTTACCAGGGGGGCAGAGGGTGTTGTTGCCTCAGGCCCTTTGCTTTGAGGGGACCCACCCAGAGCTACTGCCACTGAGTATACCAACTGAGAAACTGGGTCTGAGCAGAAAAAGTAACTTAATGTGCATGCAAAATGTAATTGCATATGAACACATGACCTTTACACAGAGAAAACCAAAAACAAAACACAAAACAAATATCCTGAAATAAAAAAATAAAAAAATATATATTGCAAAAATTGCATGAAAGTAGTAATAGTAATAATAATGGTATTTAGTTAACATAATTTTGATCAAAATAATGTAGAAGCCATCCCGCCACATCACGGCAACCCTTGTGGGACAGTCCTAACTCTTGTATTTAAAACCTTTCCACTTGTCAAGTGACTCCAGAAAAGGGGCAAAAGATGTCCTCCAGATTGGCGTGCCTCGAGTCCAGATGGATCTGGACACTTAAAACTGTGCATCCTCATGGGTTGAACGAAAATTTAAGTTTTGCCCCTTTTCTGGAGTAGGTGTGTACTTTTTGTAATTAGCTGTTTTCTTGTCTTTTGTTTTTAACCTTCCTTTTGTTTTATCTTTTTTAGTATATACAGTGCTTAATATTGTGGATTCCGAAAGGTTTTTGTGGATACATGATGAAGTGGACCATATTCCATCATTTGGATCTTCACATTGAATAACGCCATGTGACGAATTTTACACTATGGACAATGGATGGGTGTTATGAGTTGGGGTTGTTATTATATGAATCCTACCGCTCATACGTCTTGGTATATTGTAGATATACCGTGAGACATGATGTTTACTAAAGTGTATTTCAACTCTATCTGGGCAATCTAATGTTCTGTATATACAGTTATACTTATATATCCATACTTATGATGGCATAAATTTTTATGTTATATTTTCTATGATTGCTCCAGGTATACCTTTGGTATTTGGATGTATATTAGGGTTATATGTGCGGGTTTGGCTTTGAGGGCATCTCTTATTTCTATTTAGCAATAACACTGGTGCTGCGGGCAAAAAATAGGAAGAGGTTATTTATTTTTATATATTTTTTATATATATGGTTAAATCAATATGCTCATTATATTTGGCTTTTGCTATTTATTTACCTTTTCAATTGCATGCAGCACCAGTGTTTTATCTGTTATCTATTATTTTTTACTATTCTTGATAATATACTGGCGATCTCATCCCTCAGACCGGCTATTGCTGCCTTTTGAATATGCTGGATCTTTTGCCCCTAACTAATATGGCGCCTATCCATACATGTTTGTTATGCGCATGCCCGATCTACATTGTGTGACTTGTTGGTCCCTCCTCCCGGCCGGCGCATGGCAGCTTTGGGCGTCCGGTCACGTGGGGCCCCACGTCATCCGGACGTCACGGCTGTCCATCTGCCGAGCGTGGGGGTGGGTCAACGGTTACCCGGGTAGCGCTGAATGACTTCCGTCCAATACATGGACTGGCCCTTCCGGTCTCTGCACTATAAGAAGCACTGAGGTTCATTGTCTTATAGCGCCCCCTGACGATGGCTCCCGAAACACGCGTCGGGGCGGGTACCTGGTCCTTTCACTTGTCGCTGTGCACGGGCACTTGAACTGGTAATGTAGGACAGATTTATATTTCCTTGTCATGACCCTGTGTAATCCACTTTGAGGTTATTATTGTTTTATATAGTGGGCCATCTTCCCACACTACTCTTTGTGTGTTATGACCGTGTGCCATATTATATGATGATATCACTGCTACACTGAGTGGGGTTTGTTCCCACTTCACACTTTGAGTGGTTGTTATAACATCTCTGTGTTTCTTCCTTTTGTCCTTCCCATTTGGGTTATGTTTGATTGACATTTGAGGACTTCTGGTACCTTTTTTATGACAAGTTACCAACTGTTGCAATTTTTAATGGTATAGTCCCTTGCCCTGTATCCTAAATAAAGCAATTTTATTTATTGACCTGTTTGTTGTCAGGAAGTTTGTTCCTTTCTTCCTTCCCCTTGTAACTTTCATCAAGAAGAACAAGTCATGGATTTCCAATGACTTTTGCATTCCAGTCGCAGACATGGCAGACTAGGCATGGTGTCATTTTTAGTGTCATGCATTGATTTTGCGCTATTGCAGTCTGACACGTTTATTGTGGCTTCTGTGCCTACTGTTCCTACTGCTGCAGATGTTACAAACATTTTTTTTTAAATGTGGAGACTCCAAGTTTGGTCTCCATATGGTGTGTTGCCTGTAGTGGAAGGGGTGTCACAGCACAATTATACTATTTCCACTCTGGGAAAATTGATGCCACTTTAGTGGTGTAGGACAATTATTTTTTGAAATGTGGAGACACCAAGTTTGGTCTCCATGTGGTGTGCTGCCTGTAGTGGAAGGGATGTCAGATGCCCATTATACTGTTTCTACTCTGGGAAATATAATGTAACTTTAGTGCTGTGTGACAACAATTTTTTGAAATGTGGAGATTCCAAGTTGGGACTCCATCTGGTGGGTTGCCTGTAGTGGAAGGGGTGTCAGAGGCCCATTATACTGTTTCTACTCTGGGAAATATAATGTAACTTTAGTGCTGTGTGACAATTTTTTGAAATGTTTGTACTCCAAGTTGGGTCTTTATCCGTTGGGTTGACTGTAGTGGCAGGGGCATCAGAGGGTCGTTATACTATTTCTACTCTGGGGAAATTGATGCCACTTTAGTCGTGTAGGACAATTATTTTGTGAAATGTGGAGATTCCAAGTAGCGTCTCCATCTGGTGGGTTGCCTGTAGTGGAAGTGGTGTCAGAGGCGCATTATACTATTTCTAATATGGGGAAACTGATGCCATTTTAGTGGTGTGTGAGAATATTTTTTATAAATGTGGAGACTCCAAGCTGGGTCTCCCTCTGGCGTGTTGTCTGTAGTGGAATAGTTGTCAGAAGCCCATTGTACTGGTTCTACTCTGGGGAAATTGATGCCACTTTATTCGTGTGTGACAATAATTTCTTGAATGTTTGCACTCAAAGTTGGGTCTCCATCTCGTGGGTTACTTGTAGTGGAAAGGCTGTCAGAGGCCCATTACTCTATTTCTATTTTGGGGAAATTGATACCACTTTATTGGTGTGTAGCAATTTTTTAAAAATGTTTGCACTACAAGTTGGAATTAGAGATGGTCTATTTCACCATGGATGGAAGACACCCCTTGTCAGAAAGGAAAAGAGAAAACTAACAAAGGACACAGGCAGAGGCGCACATGAATGACAGTGGTTAGAGAGGTGTTAGTATTTTGATATTCAGGCTAAATATTGGTGAATAAACGTGAATTGTCAGCTCTGCTCAAGGACCTTAAGGAAGAAGTTGTTCTTCATTTGCATTGGATCCTCAGTGAAATGTAACAAATGTTTACAGATCTCTGAAGTCAACACTTACTTTCTGACCAGAATGGTTTTCTACATTTGCATAACTTGAAGCTCACGGACCCCACATTTAAAAGCTCCAATGGGGTTCTATACCAGGGACAGGAAATTATTCATTTGAGGAAAGCGTTTGCAAATATCCAATTAGGAGAAGAAGCCACCACTCCTTCTGGGCATGAAATTCCACAAAGGCTTAGAACACGGTGGAGCAGGAGTTCCTATGTAGGGTAATGAAGTAGTTTGGGTTTGGTGAGAATTTTACTAGGTGGATCCAAGGCCGGAACAAGGTATTTTAGTGCCGTAGGCAGATGAAGCCGATGGTGCCCCCCCCCGATGAACTTTCAGTCCCTAAGTAAAGGAATGGGTCAGAGACTAAAGCGACAGGTCCCCTAACGCCCCTGTCCTTTCCTTCTGATGGGTTAAGTAGCAAGCTGTTAAGACTACTATCAATAGAATTGCTACCTTTTTCACTCAAAAATACCAGCAAAAGTAAAAAGAGTGATGTGATGTACTTTAGAGAAGTGGCTCAACAGGGAGTATTTTTTTTAAGATAGATATAGAATCATTCATTGTTTAAGGACCATTAAGAGAATACAAATAGCTATATTCATCCCTGACAGCCTATATTTCAAATCTCAGACCTAGTGATGGTCATGGAAACTAATATAGCTTAACTATAATGGGGGCTGTTTGCTTTCAGTTAAGATGTCCAGCATTTGGAAGACATCATAATAGAAACTAAACAGACCCTATTATAGATATAGGGATACATATGATGATTTTACTTCCATCATGTTAGTTCTGCTGCCGCATCCCTTGTGAGAATCAGGGAGGAATAGTGGATGAGGGCAGGTATATCTCGCCCAGATACCTTTCCTATGTGGCCTGGTCCGGTCAGTATCTCACCTGGTGACTAATGAATAATGGGAAGCGGATATAAAAGGAGGCCAGGTGGTGTGTTAGTAGCTCAGCCTGGGGAACACAGAGAGCCTGTCTGTGTGAGCGACACTTGTGAGTGAAAGCTGTGCTTACGGTAATGCTGGTTTGGGTGGCTGGGAGAAGCCCTCCAGTTGGTAGTTAGTACGGACCCTGTTTAGTTAGTGCCGGACAGGCAAGGAATTGTTTTATGTTTATTTTCCTGTATGTTTTGCTTTCACCTGAAATAATCCTGACCCAGCGTCAGTTATGTCCAAAACCTGACTGTGCACCTGAGTTCTATGCTAAACCCATGTGACCTTTGACCCCAGCAAAGGTGATCCCGGAGTGTTTTATCACACCCTGTATTGATGGTGCCTCTGGTGATATATTCATGTATGGATGAAGGTTCATATAATGTAGTGATGAATGTTCTGGAGATTGATTCGTAACCAGAACCATCATCAATATGAAACCAAAATCATCATAAGTACACAAATTGAACACTAGAGCTTTCACTAGTACATACATACGGCACCAGAACCATCATTAGTAAATAACTATGTCACTACAGCCTCTATCAGTATATGAATATGGCACCAGAAGCACCATCAGTAGATAAATGTATCACCAGAAAGATCATCAGTACAGGACTACATCACCAGAACCACTATCAGTACATTAATGCGTCACCAGAACCACAGCCAGTAAATAAATACACCACCATCATTATCTACATAAATACGGCACCAGAATCATCACTGATAAATAACTATGTCAGTAGAGCCACTATCAGTACATGAATACAGCCCAATAGCCAGCATCAGGAGATAAAGGCATCACCAGAATCATCATCAGTACATGAATACATCACGAGAACCACAGCCAGTAAATAAATACAACATCAGTGTATTTGTACACCACCAAAACTATCACTAGTACATGAATACATCACCAGAACCACCATCAGTACTGTTGGGGTGATCTCGTAATGTGAGATCTTAGTGACTGCCTGCCCCTGACCTGATGAATATCAGCCGAATGCATGCATAGAAGAAGGACATCAGACACAAGGTCAGGTGTGCTCCTCTCTTGGCCAGTGCTGTCACAGAACTGACTTTATTAGTATAAATAATCCTTCACTTTCTGCTAATTCCTCTAATCCCTACTCCTAGCAAGGAACTGTTCATTTCTTCTTCAATCCTCCCCATCCACCTCACCTCCGCCTCAAAACTGTTCCTTAACATACAATCCTCTGTCTCCAAACACAGACAGCCCCCTCATGCCCTTTCCTGCTCCCACCTGCTAACACTTTCTCTGCTTCTTCTCACTGATGGTGATATCTCTCCAAATCCTGGTCCTCCTCACCACATTCCCACAGTCATTTCTACCTCCCATCCACGCTCTATCACAACCTTCCGTAACCACTCCAACCTTATACCCATTCACCCATCCCCCGCTTCCCCAGTCCCACTAACAGGAGCTCTGTGGAATGCTCGCTCTGTCTGCAACAAGCTTTCCTACATCCATGATCTTTTTGTCACTACCAAACTTTCCTTCCTCGCCATCACCGAAACCTGGCTCACCCCTTCTGACACAGCCTCTCCTGCTGCACTTTCGTATGGCGGCTTCCACCTTTCTCACACCCCCCGCCCCAGCAGCAAACATGGCGGAGGAGTTGGTTTTCTCCTGTCAGATACCTGCTCCTTCACCCCAATCCCACTGCCACCCTCTGTTACCCTCCCTTCCTTTGAGGTGCACTCCGTGCGCATCTACTCCCCCTCCAACCTCCAACTGGCTGTCATCTACCGCCCCCCAGGGCCAGCCACCACCTTCTTTGACCACTTCACCACCTGATTACTTCATTTCCTCTCCGTGGACATCCCTACTATCATCATGGGCGACTTCAACATCCCCATTGACACTTCCCTCTCAGCTGCCACTAAACTTCTATCTCTCACTTCCTCCTTCGGCCTCACTCAATGGTCTTCTACATCCACCCATAAAGATGGCCACACACTGGACCTCATCTTCAACCGCCTCTGCTCCCTATCTAACCTCTCTAACTCACCTCTCCCTCTCTCTGACCACAACCTGCTCACATTCTCTTCCCTCTTCACTCCATGTCTACAATCCCCACCCCACAAACTTTCACACCCTCGCAGGAATCTTAAACACCTTGACCTACACTCATTCTCTGAATCCCTCCTCCCTCTCACAGATATAAGTTCCTTACACAATGCAGATGACGCTGCTGCTCTATATAACACCACAATAGCTGTAGCTTTGGAATCCGCTGCCCCACTTACACATAACAAAACTCGCAAAATCAACAGACAGCCCTGGCACACCAGCCTGACCAAAGAGCTGAGGCGAGCTTCCAGGGCTGCTGAGCGCAGATGGAAAAGATCCCACTCCAACGAGCACTTCATCGCATTCAAACAGTCCCTCACTACTTTCAAGACCACACTTGCCACTGCTAAACAAACCTACTTCTCATCTCTCATATCCTCCCTGTCTCACAACCCTAAACAGTTATTCAACACCTTCAATTCTCTCCTCCGCCCCCCAGCACCTCCTCCCTCCCCACTCATCTCAGCTGAAGACTTTGCCTCATTTTTCAGGCAGAAAATTGATAACATCAGGGACAGTTTTGGTCAACAACCCCCAGAGCCCTTCCTCCTGACTTCCCAGCCCTCCACCTTCAAAACCAACTTCTCCACCATTACAGAAGATCGACTCTCCACTCTACTCTCAAGATCACATCTCACCACCTGTGCACTCGACCCAATCCCATCCCACTTCATACCAAACCTCACCACAGTCTTCATCCCAACCCTAACCCATCTCTTCAACCTATCACTAACAACTGGTGTTTTCCCCTCAAGCTTTAAACATGCCTCCATCACACCTATCCTCAAAAAGCCCTCTCTTGACCCATCCTCTGTATCTAGCTATCGCCCTATATCACTTCTCCCCTACGCCTCCAAGCTACTGGAACAACACGTCTACCTTGAACTGTCCTCCCATCTCTCTTCTTGCTCCCTCTTCGACTGCTTACAATCTGGCTTCCGGTCACACCACTCCACTGAAACTGCCCTTACTAAGGTCACCAATGACCTCTTAACCGCCAAGAGCAAGCGACACTACTCTGTCCTCCTCCTCCTGGACCTGTCGGCTGCCTTTGACACAGTGGACCATTCCCTATTATTACAGACCCTCTCATCCCTCGGCATCACAGACTTGGCCCTATCCTGGATCTCATCATACCTAACAGACCGGACATTTAGCGTCTCCCACTCACACACCACCTCCTCACCTCGCCCCCTATCTGTCGGAGTCCCACAAGGTTCAGTCCTTGGGCCCCTGCTGTTCTCTATTTACACCTTTGGCCTGGGACAGCTCATAGAATCTCATGGCTTTCAGTATCATCTTTACGCTGATGACACACAGATCTACATCTCTGGACCAGATATCACCTCCCTACTAAACAGAATCCCTCAATGTCTGTCCACTATTTCATCCTTCTTCTCCGCTAGATTTCTGAAACTCAACATGGACAAAAAAGAATTAATCATCTTTCCCCCATCTCACGTGACCCCCCCCTACGAACCTATCATTTACAGTAAATGACTGCCCACTCTCCCCAGTCCCACAAGCTCGCTGCCTCGGAGTAATCCTTGACGCTGATCTCTCCTTCAAACCACATATCCAAGCCCTTTCCACTTCCTGCCGACTTCAACTCAAAAATATTTCATATTCCTCACCCAAGAATCTGCAAAAACCCTAGTCCATGCCCTCATCATCTCTCGCCTTGACTACTGCAACCTCATGCTCTGTGGCCTCCCCTCAAACACTCTTGCACCCCTCCAATCTATTCTAAACTCTGCTGCCCGACTAATCCACCTGTCCCCCCGCTATTCCCCAGCTTCTCCCCTCTGTCAATCCCTTCACTGGCTCCCAATTGCCCAGAGACTCCATTACAAAACCCTAACCATGACATACAAAGCCATCCACAACCTGTCTCCTCCATACATCTGTGACCTCGTCTCCCGGTACTTTCCCGCACGCAACCTCCGATCCTCACAAGATCTCCTTCTCTACTCCCCTCTTATCTCCTCTTCCCACAATCGCATACAAGATTTCTCTCGCGCATCACCCCTACTCTGGAACTCTCTACCACAACATATCAGACTCTCACCTACCATCGAAACCTTCAAAAAGAGCCTGAAGACCCACCTCTTCCGACAAGCCTACAACCTGCAGTAACCACCGATCGACCAAACCGCTGCACGACCAGCTCTACCCTCGCCTACTGTATTATCACCCATCCCTTGAAGATTGTGAGCCCTCGCGGGCAGGGTCCTCTCTCCTCCTGTACCAGTTATGACTTGTATTGTTTAAGATTATTGTATATGATTATATGTATACTCCTCCTTACATGTAAAGCGCCATGGAATAAATGGCGCTATAACAATAAATAATAATAATAATAAACAAAAGACCATGTAATAGGCAGGAAAAGGGAATTGCTCAGCTTCTCCGGAGCCATTGTTCCAGTCTGTATAAGGTCCGTGCTAAGTCTATTCCACATATGGTCTTCAGTGTATCCTCATCACATTCCAAGGATTCCAGGGCATAGTTCCAGCATATAGACACCACCTTGCCACACCACGTCTGAACTAGCTTATGTTAGGTTAATAATTGATTTCATTAGCCATTCTCTCCTTCACAGTACAGCAATAAGTTGTATTGTCAAGTCAGGCCCATATACCGTATATACTCATGTATAAGCCGAGATTTTCAGCCCATTTTTTTGGCTGAAAGTCCCCCTCTCGGCTTATACACGAGTCATATATGTCAGGTGGTCGTGGGGTGGGGCGGGGGTGTCAGATCACACTGAACCCATCTGGCACGGTCTCTGCAGCTCCCGTTTGTCCCACGGTCTCAGGCTCCTTCCATCAGCGGTCATGTGGTACTGCTCATTAAAGTCATGAATATGCGCAGAGAATGGGGCTGCAGAGACCACGCCAGGAGGGGGTAAGTATACGCGATATTCACCTGTCCCCATTCCAACGCTGCTCACCGCTGTCTGCCGCGTCCTCTGTTAGTGACATTCAGGCAGCAGAGGGCGTGATGACATGGTTAGTGCGCGCTGTGCCCTCTGCTGCCTGATCATCACTGACGGAGGACACGGCAGACACCGGCACCTGTTCCCCAGTGAAGGAGAGGTGAGTATGTCTTTTTTTATTTGCAGCAGCATATGGGGTATAATCTATGGAGCAGCATATGGGGGCAGCATGCATATGGGGTATAATCTATGGAGCAGCATATGGGGGCATAATCTGGGGGCAGCATATGGGGGCATAATCTATGGAGAATTTTATGGAGCAGCATATGGGGCATAATTTATGGAGCACCTTATGGGGCAGCATATGGGGGCATAATGTATGGAGCATCTTATGGGGCAGCATATGGCGGCATAATCTTTGGAGCAGCATATGGAGCCTATTCTATGAAGCAACTTATGGGGAAGCATATGGGGACATAATCTATGGAGCATCTTGTGGGGGCATAATCTATGGAGTATCTTACGGGGCCTATTCTATGGAGCATCTCATGGGGCCATTATTAACCTTTGTGCAGCATTATATGTGGTGTATTTTGTATGGAGCATTTTATGGGGCCATCATAAACTGTATGGAGCATTATATGGGGCTCAAAAACATTTAATCTACTGATGTCTCAATTACAGTAATTTTACTTTTATTGGTATCTATTTTTATTTTTGAAATTTATCAGTATCTGCTGCATTTTCCACCCTAGGCTTATACGCGAGTCAATAAGTTTTCCCAGTTTTTTGTGGCAAGAGTAGGGGGGTCAGCTTATACACGGGTCGGCTTATACACAAGTATATACGGTATATTTGGTATTCAATTAAATTAAATGTTTATTAAGACAAATTCAAGACAATTAATGCAGGGGTGAGAATAAATTACCAAAAAGAAGGGGCAACACAAGGAGTCTATTGCACAGATATTATGCACTTCAATGTACTATGGCTACATAGGATGTAATATGGTTGTAAAAAGAATTAATAAGCCACAAAAAATAAGAAAATTGATATACTGATATTATACATAATCATAAAGTGCAAATAGTGAAAAAATAATTCATAAAAAGCACAAATTTGTAAAGACCAATCTATATATAAAAAGTGCAATATGCACAAATTCATAGACAGTGGGTTTAGGCACACAACCGCATAAATGTATATCACTAATTCAACAAATGACTAGTGTAGATAGCCATGTGGGCAGAGATAAATATATGTCACAACAGATATCCATTTAAATAAAAATGCTCAGTGGCAGGTTCTAAATAGAGGTGTTCAATGACAATTAGTCATATATGCGGCTGCAAGTAAACTGTATTGAAAAGTACATATACATGTGCCAAAAAATTGCACTCAATCAATACCTTATGCCAATGTGCGATAGATCCCCAGGATGCGCCAGTCCCCGATGCGCGTTTCGGCGTCTGTCTTCGTCAGTTTTTTTTCCGTTGTGATATGATTTGATATCCGATTTGTCCTTATTTGTCTTATATTGTCCATTTGTGCTTTGATAAGGCTTATTATATAATTTTTAACACCATTTATAATTTTCCTTAAACATGCACCTTTGACCTTGGTATTTTGTTGAACCATATACATTTGGATCTCATAGAATCTTAGAATCGTAGAGTTGGAAGGGATCTCCTGGGCCATCTGGTCCAACCCCCTGCTCAAAGCAGGATTCGCTAAATCATCCCAGTCAGATGTCTGTCCAGCCTCTGTTTGAAGACTTCCATTGAAGGAGAACTCACCACTTCTCGTGGCAGCCTGTTCCACTCATTGATCACTCTAACTGTCAAAAAGTTTTTTCTAATATCTAATCTGTGTCTCCTCCCATTCAGTTTCATCCCATTGCTTCTAGTCTTTCCTTGTGCATATGAGAATAAAGTTGATCCTTCTACAATGTGACAGCCCTTTAGATATTTGTAGACAGCTATTAAGTCTCCTCTCAGTCTTCTCTTTTGCAAACTAAACATTCCCAAATCCTGCAACCTTTCCTCATAAGACAGGGTTTGCAGACCGGTCACCATTCTGGTCGCTCTTTTCTGAACTTGCTCCAGTTTGTTGATGTCTTTTTTAAAATGTGGTGCCCAAAACTGGACACAATATTCCAGATGAGGTCTGACCAAAGAGGAGTAGAGGGAAATAATGACTTCACATGATCTAGACTGTATGCTTCTGTTAATACATCCTAGAATTGCATTTGCCTTTTTTGCTGCTGCATCACACTGTTGACTCATATTCAGTCTGTGATCTATTAGTATACCCAAGTCTTTTTCACATGTGCTGTCGCAGTGGAAAACCGCAAAAAAAGGGAAGAAATCCGCAGGAAAAATGCCGGTCATTAAATCCGCGGGAGGATCCGCACCGTGTGCACATGGCCTCACCTGCACAACAGCAGCTATTGGATCTCTATACAAACCGATATCTGCTGCTGCGCAGGCTCCCCGGATGCCATTTTCAAAATGACTTTCTTTTTTTTGCCTCGCTCAAGTAAATCTCCAAAGGCATTCAGTGCACAGTAACCATGCGACTATGATGATGCGCATTTATCATACAAACTGCGGGGCAGGGCAGTGAGAGATCAGTGGGGGGGTCAGTAGTCTGCATTATGAATATCTCATCGGAGCACCACATACATGAACCCCATCCTAGAGCACGAGAATCTCATTAATATCAAACTGAAAATAAAGATTAAGAAACAGCCACAAGACGGCTTTCATCAACCAAGGCATCATTTTATTCAGTATAACAGCACCGACCTGACATTGTGTGTAGGTCACTATGCACAATCCTGCTGACAGGTTCCCTTTAAGTAGGCGGCTTTATATCACAAGAGTGGATTTCGTTAGGAAATGGATAAGGCAAAAATGGAGCATTACAGAACAGAAGAAATTACTAAAGAGAGTGATAAAATATGACGGTGTGGTTTTGCTCCTCTCAGAATTTTGAAAATTGTGTGAACAATTGGAAAAAAAATGTGGAGAGCATTAAACCTCGGGGGAGAGATAATCAACAGCTTAAACATCAGTGAGTTTTTTATTTTTATATATTTGCTTATGTTGGGTTTTTCATTATTATTTTTTTCTGAACAATTAGAAAAAGGTTGGGAGTGAAGGAATTAGGCCGGGGTCTCACTCGCGAGTGCAATGCAAGAAAAGTGTGCGAGTCTCTCGCCTCAATCCCCGGCACTGCCACCGGTGGCTCGGAGCAGAGCGTTCAACTGCAAAGAAATACATGCAGCCGCACACTCCGGTCCCGAGTGCCAGCGGTAGTGCCAAGTATTGAGGCCAGAGACTCTCGTGAGTTTCTCGCATTGCACTCGCAAGTGTGACCCGGCCTTAGGAAGATTGTTGTTTTTATCTGATTTCCTCTTTTTGTATCTGTACAGTATGTTTTGTACAATAAAGTTGTAAAATTCAAAAAATGAGCAAACAATTGCAGGGTTCTAATGATGTCACAATGGGCTGGAGGCTATAGAATGCCCCGTCACCCAGGGTTCCGTTGAGGGTTTTAGTAGGCGTTTGTGGAGAGAGGAGTGTTGTGAGCGACTTGTGCAAATATGATGCCAAGAAAGCGATTTAAGAGTATTATAGTTCTCTGTGATACCGAGGACAGCAGCGATGATGACGATTTACATCAGGTGAGCATCATTTTATATTCTTAAATAAATAAAAAATATTTGGGATAAAAGTTCAAGAAAAGATGGTGGGACAGAAAATAGCGCTCCAAGTAGATGAGGCGATAACTCGGATCATGATTGCAGAGTAAAGACTGCGTCACTTGTAATATTTGTGACAATATGTCCATGTACTGGATACATAACATTGTATGAAGACACATAAATGTCACCACCGCCCCTATCCATAGCCTAACCATAAGTGTCCCATACCCCCGTTATACTCTGTACGTGGAATAAGCACAGTGGAGACCACACTCATATCGCTGCCCACCTGTAATCAGTGGAATATGGGGTAAGATTATAGATTGGAGATGTTCATGGTTATAGATTCTATCTGACATGTTTGCCATTTTTTCAGTCTCATCGAAGAAAGAGGCCAATACCGAGGTCTCCAGGCCAAGATAACACCACTGGCTTCAATTCGGGCCCGACTCCGAGTTTACCAGGTACTGTAACCCTAATCTAGTGAAGTCTCTGAGGTATTAATAAGCCATTGTAGTCACCGGGTGCAGATCACGTGCACATTGTGGTCAGGGCTTGGATTTATCGTTATTAGTCGTCTATGGTAGAGTTTATATCAAACATTTCTGTTCAGCATTTGGTCAGGAATATTCATGCAGGCGATATAAAGTCAGCCAGAAATGGGATTTGTGGATTGCTTCTCATGGTGGCCATGTACAGGGCAGATTACTGGAGCTGAAGGTGATTGTTTTGCCCCATGTACCTATAGGGAAACACTGGATAATTTATTAGGATTTATTTCTTTTGATATTGAGCCTCGGTCGTTGCTATTACAATATTCTAATAAGAGAGTTATATTGTGTTTCCCCCACAGATCTGAGTTTACCACCAACAGATCATGGTCCGGACAGTACCACCTGGTAAGACACGTTTCCTCCATTACTAAGTACAAGATGGGGATTAATGATTAATGATGGCTCATTACCTGTTACATTTATTCCACAGCTCCGATGACATCATTATTGATGATGATGACGATTCCAATAGAGCAGCAACTTCCATGTATAATAGTAAGTTATCATTTCTAGACACAATCCAGGTTTATGTTATTGTAGAGGTAACAATTACTTTTCTGTACTGTCACAGGTCAGTTTCCAAATCTAACAATTACAAGGGCGCTGATCAGGAGTTGGAACAGCGAGCCACCTGGGAAATGTGCTGTAAATGCCAGTGTCAGAGAATGACAGCAGCATTTAACAGGTTAATAGAAGCAGGCAGAGCTCCAATCCACTCTCGGCTGTCAGAGGCACATGATGGCTGAATGACACAACCATCATCTACCATGAAAGAGGCGGGCTCAACTCCTTAGCCCTCTCCATTCATTCTCTACTGATGAGCGTCGTACATGGTTGTTAAGGGGTTAAATTACAGATACCTTACAGAGGTAATCCTATTTTACGCATGCTTGATTGGTGTGGATCCTGTGTCTCGGATATTTCCATATTGGGAGAGCAAGTCACTGCCATGTTGACTTATGGCCATTGTTATCCTTAGAGAATTTATTACAGATGTGCAGTACATTTGCTTGTGTCTTTTCGGAAACCCAATAGACATAAATGGAGAAATCCCTGCACCAAGGAATCCCACATCTCCATTAAAACCATGGAGGCTACCATGAATCAGCAAATGAGGTGAAAATGGACCCCTACCATTTGAGGGTCCACCCTCCGGCCATTGAGGACATGTTCACTTCTGATCTTGTACTGAGCACATACAACATTACTAAGGATATATTACCTGAGTAACAGGTGGGATAGACATCTGAGAAAGTTTATGGACCCTGATGTTGCTGAACCCCATTATTATATCAGATCCTGATCTGAAGGGAAGATCCTGTGGATTTCTGGTGGTCTGGTCAGCTATGTGTTCTGCTGTGGTCGGATCCCATATTCATAGTCTTATTAGTCCTCTACACTCTATATTTATAGACCCCTCTCTAGTACGGGCTGCATACTAACATGTCTGATTTGAGCCTTATAAAAAGTATTTTCACTCTTCCATATTTCTGTACAGATCATTTACCATCTGACAGCGAGGAGAGCTCCGCTACAGAGGAGAGGTAAGTTAGATCCATCTACCTCTATATAAAGCCATGAACTAGGCGAGATGTTTCCTGTGGATTTATATATGATTCTTATCTTTGCCAGGACACCACGATGTAACATCCCCGGCTGTTTCCTGGAAGAAATTATTTCTCCTACTTCCATCTATGTTACCCACTTCCAGGAAAATAAGGAGGAGCTGGTGGAGCGACTGTACAACTTGTACAACCGGACAGTCTTCGATAATAAGGTATCACATCTTGTCATGAGTTTCTGGGTGATACATGACTTCTCTATTATCTCCCCATTTAAACAATCAATTCCAAGAAAAATGGCTCTAACTTTCTGAAAGACAGATTCCTAACCCCATTGTCATGTTTCTGTAATATAGTTATTGAATATCTCAGGTAAATCTCACTTAGTTTGGTGAATGCCGTCACCCTCTTCCCATCTGTGGGACGAGAGGAAACCTTAGATGATCCACCATGCAGAGACAAAAAGATTAGTATTTTTTGGCTTGACGTTCAAAGGATTTTTACATTTATTTATAAGAAACATTTAGTTGATATTTGGACATTTTAGAATAAGGTTATTTTTATTTTTGTTCTCACATCTTGGACTTCTCGGTAGACCCCGCGCCCCATACAAGTAGACCAGTGCTGTAAATCACATATGAGAGTTGGGGACTTTGCAAGATTGGGGGTCAAAGAGTTTACAGATGTAATGGAATTTGTTTTCTTTATTTTAGCTCCCTTTGAAAATGGACATTTTGTGGAGCAAGAGGCTGACAGCATCCGCCGGCCAATGCTGGAATAAGCTGCAGGACAACCTCCGTTTCTCATATATTGAGCTTTCTGAAAAAGTCTGCGATTCTGCCGGTAGGTTTCACATCACATCCATCCTACAGCTTCATAAGACAACCTGCATACAGGGCAAAAAAACTGCTACTTGTTATGCAGAACATCTTAGAAACTCATTGTACATACTGTCATAAGAAAAACTAAGTACACCCTCTTTGAATTTTAGTATTTTACATATCAGGAGAAAATAAAAAAAAGTATCAGCTCCATAGAAAGTCCTAAAAGTAGGGAAATACAAGCTCAGAAAACAACGTGAAAAAAAATATATTGCATCATTATTTAACAAAAAGTAGGCCAAAAGGCAACAACGGTGTGTGATAAAGTACACCGTCGATGCAACTTCAAGTTATTGCTGCTAAAGATGATTCTAAAAGCTATTGATTGATGGGGTGTACTTATTTTTCACTCTCTGCTTCTGCATTTTGAAGTAGGTTTCGGTAAATAAATAACGGCACGGTTGACTTGTCACGTGTTGTTCATCTCATGATGTATTTTGTATTTTGTCCTGCTATGTAAAACCAAATAGTTCAATCAGGGTGTACTCAGATGTTGTCATAACTGTATAACCTCTTGTTTTAGAGCGAGTGCGATCCACACTTGCGCATGAGATGTGCCATGCCGCCACTTGGATAATCAACGGTGAACGCAAAGACCACCATGGCTTGTTATGGCAGGCTTTCACAAGAAGGGTAAACCTTATCCATCCCGAGCTGCCAAAAGTGACGGAATATCACAATTATACCATCAACTACACCTACAAGTACAAATGCCACCGGTGTGATAAAGAGTAAGTGGATTCTATGACCCATCTCCTCCGGACACACAATCACTGCGGAGAGACGTCCGTGCGGTTCTGTTGGTGGAATGCTTTCATACTTTACTACTATCAGAGCGGACTGACGTCTGGGGGGCGGTAGGGTTTAGGATGTTACGTGTTATATTTTCTGTGCTGGGCCAGTTCTTAATATATTGATTTCAATTTGTTCTTGTTAATATAATCCATGGTATTAATGAATGTTCATTCCAGTCCAGTAACCAATATTCCTCTTATCTTTGCAGAATTGGGCGATTTAGACCAATAGCTGGCAATAAACGTAAATGCCGCCGGTGCGGAGGACGAATGCGACAACTACCCAGCAGCTAAACATGTAACTATTCTTCAGAATATTTAGTCTCTAATTTGATTTCTTTAAAATGTAAAGTTGAGACACTTTTATATATTTTCCCCTGAGTAGCGAGACAATGAATATCTGTGTTCATCACCAGCAATTAGCGGTAAAGATCCAGAATCCGTCCTCATAGGTTCCAGATAAGCCCCGGTTACATTTCCCATAACTTGCTGGCTATGGAATGATTGACCATTCCCAGCAATTATCTACAATGCTCTGGAAAACCTTCTATGAGTTTACGCTTTGTTGGATGTAATTATTTTCTTTCTATTTTCAGGTTCATTATTGGAACAGTGAGATTCCTCTAAATATTGTCATCTCATCCCCCTGTGATGGAGGTAAGAACGAATCTTCCATTATTGTCAGCAATCAATAATAAAAGTGAATTTTACAATATTGAGAATCTGGAGTCTCTAATTTAGTCTTTTATTGAGTTTTATCATTTAAAGGTTAAATACTTTTATATATTTTGCCTTTTTCCACCACCGTGTAGGGAGACAATCAGTTTAAGTCTTCATCACAAGCAGCGAACAGCAAACATTCAGAATCCACCTCTTCTGATGGACACAAAGCTTCTGACGTGCGTTTTCCAGGTAAATATTTCGGTGGTTTTCCTCCAATCATTCTTGTTTTCAAGAAGTGCAACAGCGAGGACAGTGTGAGCAAGGTGTCATAACAGAAGAAATGCAATATCGGTTTTATTACTGCATTTATTTGTTCTAATTATTATTTTTTCTTGCTGCACAATTTTTAAATTCTGTCTGAGAAAGGAAGGAAATGATGAAAGTTATCAGCCTACTGCTGCGGAGGAATCTCCAACACCCAGTCTGACGGGCGAGATGAGCCCCTCTGACATGGCATGCCGTATAGATCTATTGTGAGTGCTCTCACCATAGCCGTATGGCTCATGTCGCATTTATCTCACATTACACTGTTATTGGCAGCTTCCTATTTCCAATCTCCACATTGGCCTTCTTTGTAGACAATATATAATGCAATATTTCAGGTCTATTTCACCTTCAGCTGATGACCAGGAATACAATGCTGAAGTTCCTTCTCGGAGTTTGATTCTTTTGATCACCAGTACCTTTTGTCAAGTTTTTTATAAACACCTTTTAATTGTTTTCAGGTTAATGAGAAAGGCGACTTATCGCTTCTACACAGGCATGACACATCGTGGAAGAAAACGGTGAATTCCGGCCCCGACCTGCGCTGAGAACAGTTTCCAAGACCTGGAGAATCTCTACAAGTGCTTTATAATCAGAGCTGCCCAGCAATGGATATGGCGCTGGACATTTGAACTTCAATAGTCATCAATTGCTTTTTTTTTCTAATTTTTCTGAGTTAGATATAAATACCATTAAAAAATGAATATATTAATTCTTTCTAGTTTGGGATTTTTGTTCTGCAAAACGATGGCTGTTGATAAACATATTACAATCAATGTTGTCTACTTGTGATATTCAGCCATAATCCGCCTCGCACAATCGAGAGGAGCGGAGCTTTGTCTGCTGCTGTTAAACTGTTAAATGCAGCTGTCAATCTGTGAGAGTTGCATTTCACCCCTTAACGTCTAATGACGGACACAGTCCATCATGGCTGGGTGTCAGTTTCCGCACCAGGATGGACAGTGTCCGTCATGCATGTAAAGTGACACTAAAACTTGCAAACACCCAGTGAGAGGTACGGAAAGAGGTGCAGACACCAGTAGTGTAGTTACCAGGGGGGCAGAGGGTGTTGTTGCCTCGAGCCCCTTGCTTTGAGGGGGCCCACCCAGAGCTACTGACACGCAGTATACCAACTGAGTTGTAATCAGGGTTACCGGTTAGGGGCCCACTCAGATATTTCTCCCCCCCCCCCCGAGCTGAACCCCTAGCTACGCCTCTGGCAGGGACCCATGCTGTCAGTCCCCGCACCCAGATCGCTGTAATCGGGCAGTCAATCTGACAAACCGCTCACAGCATGACTGCGCAGGAGATGCTGAAATATCAGCCCTTCCTGCCCGATCAAAGGAGAAGCTCGGCGCTGACAGTTACTGAACGGGCAGCAGCCACGGGACAAATGGAGGAGTATGAGAAAGAAGAGTTAATGGGCATGCAACAGTCAGGAGATGAAGTGGATAATGATCCCCTCTCTGTTGTCTCTAATTTGAGGAAGGGGACGGAGGAAGCAAGCTTGAGTGTTAACTCGCCACCCACACAGTATGGACATGGACCAACTGAAGACTGTGAAGTGGGTTATCATGTGGCCTTCTAGTATGTGTGTTCACAAGCTGATTGGGGTGCATATGACTTGGCAGCACGGCAGGCCTTGCAGTCAAGGCATAAAGAAAGAGTACAGGAGTACAAAATGCATAATGTGAGGTGAAATTTCCTGGGCCCATCCAGTATGTGGGTTCCAAGGCATAGTGGGGTACAGATGACTTGGCAGCAGGGCAGGCCGTGCATTCAATGCAACATTTTTTATGGAGGCCCTCCTGGACATCTCGTGAAAGGGATATTGGGGTGCGTCATAATTCTTGGCAGCCCATCCACTCACTGCATTGGCTGCAACAGTTTAGGAGACCCACTGTTTAATAATGGCCCTTTAAGCAGATTAATGCTGCCTAATGTCCCTGTAAAAATAGGCTCTGTGACTTTAAGAGTCCCTCCTTCATAAATGAAACAAGATGTGCCTGCTTATGTGTCACACACCACATGGCCAGCTAGGGTTGGTAAATGTTACAATGACATTTCCCAGTGAATGCATGTTTTGGATGAAAGCAATGTTAAAGTGGAAAAACGCTTCAAAAACGCTGCGTCTGAACATAGCCCAAGTGGGGGAGGAACATTTTGGTCTGGGGTTATTTATTTTGCCTTATATACAAGTCATTAACCTGGACAGGATGTACCTTAAGATATTTCCCAGCAAAATCCATTTTGGTTTTGTTTTAGTAAGTTTTTTGGTGCACCGGTAAAAATGGCATGAAACTATGAAACAATTGATTAAAGCTGTGAACTAAGAGTCAGAAATGCTTCCACGGGCATTTTAGTGCTCGCCCATCACTAGTCCTTGACATTGAAGAGGAGCTACATATAGACACAGCCAGCACTAAAATTGATTTTAAGCTATGGCCCAATGTATTTCTTCATTAGGGTACTTGTACATGTGAGTTTTACATTGTTAGGGCTGGCGGAACACACCAAATAATATTAAGATGGTAATAAGGTGCGTTCGAAGCCCGGGGTTCACCGTGCAGAGATGTTAACTGCTGCTCGGTAATGGCGGACACAAAATGGCAGTATCGCACTGGACACACGTGGGCTTAACGCCACCTGGTGTGTAGTTGCAACGAGCTGTTACTTCAGAGTCGCGGAACTGCAGAGCACAGATACCGCACCCTGTTAACTGTCACAGGGCACAGCTGAATCAGCGCTAGTGTTCGGTCTCAAGACTCAGCCCCAAGGACGTGGGGTAAGAGCCTCTCTAGACCCACGAAGCGCACAACGTCACACCTGCGATGCCTGGACGAATCCTGACTAATAAATTTAGCGCACTGAGTGCACACAGCATCGCACTGGCAAACGCCACTAACCACCCTTATTAGGGATTCTAGCGTACTGATGGCATATCGCGTCGCGCTGGCAAACGCCACTACTTGGCGCTGACTCTGCCTCCTACCTGTACTATCAGCCTAGGCACTAGCTGGCAGGGCTGAACAACACATGCATACCATGGGTAGGGGTTTCATAATGAGTCTTTCACCAGAGACATTCATACATGCATGCAACACTCACTCCACATGGTCTATACTAGCGCAGGGCTGTGCGATCCTTTTATAACCGCAGCCTTCCGGGACCTTGCTGATGGCCCAATCCGAGCTGCTGGAGGACCTGAGCAGGTGACCACCAATGAGCGATCGATTCACAGGCATGTTCCGATGGAGAAAAGCAGGACTTAGTCCCAGGAGTGTCTGCTCACCGCTGACTAATACTGGATGCTATAGCTGAACCTGGGGTGGCAACAGCAACCAAATGCATAGCATTATCCTGAGCAAATGCTGGGACTGACATCTCTGCTGCGCAGGATCCTCTGTGGCTGAAGAAGAATGGGAGACCACAGAGGACATGGCTCAAGATTCCCCCTGTTCAGTGGCAAGATAACGATGTCTAACATACATTATCTGCACGAAATGTAGATCAATTGGTTGAGAAATTGATGCAGTTTTGATTAAATTAGGAGAAAATATGACATACTGCTGAATTTTTAAAGGATCATCTGCTGTCCAGAGCCTGACTGGTGTCCTCCACTGAGACATGTACAAGATTGGGAGGTACCATGTACGCGTCCTCAGAAAGCAACAAGAACTTTTCTAATCTCATTTACAAGTTGTTGCTATATTGCAGCTAAATTGCTACATGTGATAAACCAACGCCTGTCTGCACAAGTACAAGTATTTTATTGGGGCAGCTGTATTACAGCACCATATACTGTTTTGCACATTTTCTGCATTTGATTTTTTAGCTTCAGGCCCAGTCCATCTACATGTATTTTTTTTATATATATTTCCTTTCTACGGTGTTTTTTTGGCCAAAATCAGAATACATAAAGGGGAAAAATATTAATCCCAAAAACCAAGAGGAAAATACACCAATGAAGATAAAAGGGGCAAAAAAAATACAAAATACTAAGTCATAGTGCAAAAGTAAAATATTAATAATGCCCAAGCCTGAGACAAACTGAAAAATGAAGAGCAAAATGCACCAAAACAAAAATGAGAAATTAGTTTATTCTCGGTGCTTAAACCCAAATTAAAAAAAAGTGGGAGATGGAGACACAGACACCTTAGTGTACGCGCAAGCAATCAAATAACACCCTCTCCAAAATACAAGCGCACGCGCAGGGCTGGAATCTATCATGTTATTAGAATTGCTAACATTGCTTGCACTGGGTACTTTTGGGATTGCCTTCCAGTTTAACGCCATGAATTAGCAGCACACGTCTGTGCACATTCTAACGTCTTTGTTGGAGGGGCAGCTGTATTTTAACACCATGTCCTGTCTTGCAAGATGTATGTATAGCGACACTTATGAGCATTATTATTCCTCATTTTGTTAATTTGCCTTTCAGCCTGTCACTGCACTATTTTCAATATTTCCTTTCCACCGGGTGTTTTTAATTCAAAATTATTAGCAAAACGCACCTAAACGTAAAATGGCGCAAAACTAGTTTGCTCAGAAAGTGCAATCACCTCTTATCCTACTACTCGCTCATGTACAGCGACATTTATGTGCTCTAGGTCCCTTTTTTTTTTGGCTTCTGACCCTGTCCCGTACACGCTTTTCCATCTTATATTTCCTTTCTAAGGTGTCTGTTTTTAAGACAAAATCAAAAGCAGAACACACAAAGGGGCAAAGAAAATTCACTCATGGTGGCACAAGACTGAGATAAACTGGAGCTAATCCCAAAAAAAGAGAAACAAAAGGCACCTTAAAAAGTATAAAGCCATTGTTATAAAAAGCAGGAGATGGAGATCCTCATACTTTAGTGCGCATAAAGCCTTGAGTCACGCTCCAAAGATAAGCGCCTGTGCGGCACTGGACGTCCACCATCATTTAATGTCCAGTACTAACTTTGTTTGTACGGAGTATTTCTGTGACTAATTGCACCTTTACACGCCTTGGATTTCTGATAAAGGGTTATATTCCCTTTATTACAGCTCTCAGTACTGTTTGTACTGGGTATTATTGTAATTGCTCTCTAACATCATGAATTAGCCGCACACGTCTGTGTACATTCTGACATCTTTGTTGGAGGGGGAAGAAGAATTTCAGTGCTATGTTCGATTTTGCTGGATATATGTGTATGTTAGGGTTGGTGGAACGCACCAAATAATATAAAGATGGTAATAAGGTGCGCTCACAGCCCGGGGTCCACCGTGCAGAGATGTTAACTGCGGCTCGGTAATGGCGGACACTAAATGGCGGTATCGCATTGGACACACGTGGGTTAAACGCCATCCAGTATGTAGTAGCGACGGGCTCTGTTGCTCTTCACAGAGCCACAGTACCGCATAACACAGATGCCGTACCGTTTACTGTCACAGGGCACAGCTGAGTCAGCGCTAGTGTACGGTCACAAGACTCTGCCCCAAGGACGCGGGGTAAGAGCCTCTCTAGACCCACTAGGCTCATGGCGTCGCACCTGCAAACGCCTCTAATAGACGCTGGCTACTGTGGAGTGCAGACCAAGTGCACAGTGGTGTACAGGCAGCCACCACTAGGCGCTGAAGCTCGGCCCTGACTCTGCCTCCTACCTGCACTATCAGCCAAGGCACTACCTGGCAAGGCTGCACAACACATGCGTACCAAGGGTCGGGGTTTCATATTGAGTCAGTCACCAGAGACATTCGTATGTGCAAACAACGCTCACTCCATATGGTCTATACTAGCGTGCAGTATATTGCCCCTGATGAGCATTATTCCTTTATCTGCATTTGTCTCTCAGCCCCGGTCCCTGCTCTCTCTCTAATATTCCCTTTCTACGGTGTCTATTTATAGTGCAAAATTATAAGCAAAATGCACCGGAACATAAAATGGTGAAAAACTATTAGTGCACACGAAGAATGTTATCAAAGGCCATAAAGGGCAGACAGGGCCCCGATCACCCCTACCCTAACACAAGTTTATATAGCCACTTCTCAGCAGTATTCGCCTTTATGTGCACTTGCGCTTCAGACCCCTCTGTCCTCCATCAATTACTTCCTAATTTCTTTCCTAATTGCGTTTTATGACTGAATCGGGGGAAAATCAATAAAAAAAAAAAGGTGTGTAAAAGCCACAAGCACCCACCCTGCCCTCTGGTCACATCTACTGTCTCTACACCAAGATCAAGAGAAAACAGCAACAAAATCAAAGTAGTGCGGAGCTAGTTCACTAATTACACAAGAGGAAGAGGAAAATGGCGAGAGAGCCTGAGGCCCCAAACCAGGCCCTCTCCGAAAACCAGGCGCCCTGGAGTGCAGCGTCTCACTAATAGGCCACGTGCAGTGATTGCTACGATAGCTGGGGACTCGTGTTCCTGTCACTTCGGCGTCATTACGAGGCCACACGCCCGCTGCTCCCCTTTCCCTCCCTTCCCTTGTGCAATGGGCGCAGCGTCTCACTAAAAGGCCACGGTCACTGAGTGCTATTAGATTTCGTGCCTCAATTTCCTGTCACTTCGGTGCCGTTACACGGCCACACGCCCGCAGCTCCCCTTTCCCTCCCTTCCCTTGTGCAATGGGCGCAGCGTCTCACTAAAAGGCCGCGGTCATTGAGTGCTATTAGATTTCGTGCCTCAATTTCCTGTCACTTCGGTGCCGTTACGCGGTTACACGCCCGCTGCTCCCCTTTCCCTCCCTTCCCTTGTGCAATGGGCGCAGCGTCTCACTAAAAGGCCACGGTCATTGAGTGCTATTAGATTTCGTGCCTCAATTTCCTGTCACTTCGGCGCCATTACGCGGTTACACGCCCGCTGCTCCCCTTTCCCTCCCTTCCCTTGTGCAATGGGCGCAGCGTCTCACTAAAAGGCCACGGTCATTGAGTGCTATTAGATTTCGGGCCTCAATTTCCTGTCACTTCGGCGCCATTACGCGGTTACACGTCCGCTGCTCCCCTTTCCCTCCCTTCCCTTGTGCAATGGGCGCAGCGTCTCACTAAAAGGCCACGGTCATTGAGTGCTATTAGATTTCGGGCCTCAATTTCCTGTCACCTCGGTGCCATTACGCGGTTACACGCCCGCTGCTCCCCTTTCCCTCCCTTCCCTTGTGCAATGGGCGCAGCGTCTCACTAAAAGGCCACGGTCATTGAGTGCTATTAGATTTCGGGCCTCAATTTCCTGTCACCTCGGTGCCGTTACGCGGTTACACGCCCGCTGCTCCCCTTTCCCTCCCTTCCCTTGTGCAATGGGCGCAGCGTCTCACTAAAAGGCCACGGTCATTGAGTGCTATTAGATTTCGTGCCTCAATTTCCTGTCACTTCGGCGCCATTACGCGGTTACACGCCCGCTGCTCCCCTTTCCCTCCCTTCCCTTGTGCAATGGGCGCAGCGTCTCACTAAAAGGCCACGGTCATTGAGTGCTATTAGATTTCGGGCCTCAATTTCCTGTCACCTCGGTGCCATTACGCGGTTACACGCCCGCTGCTCCCCTTTCCATCCCTTGTGTAATGGGCGCAGCGTCTCACTAAAAGGCCACGGTCATTGAGTGCTATTAGATTTCGGGCCTCAATTTCCTGTCACCTCGGCGCCATTACGCGGTTACACGCCCGCTGCTCCCCTTTCCCTCCCTTCCCTTGTGTAATGGGCGCAGCGTCTCACTAAAAGGCCACGGTCATTGAGTGCTATTAGATTTCCTGCCTCAATTTCCTGTCACTTCGGTGCCATTACGCGGTTACACGCCCGCTGCTCCCCTTTCCCTCCCTTCCCTTGTGTAATGGGCGCAGCGTCTCACTAAAAGGCCGCGGTCATTGAGTGCTATTAGATTTCGGGCCTCAATTTCCTGTCACCTCGGCGCCATTACGCGGTTACACGCCCGCTGCTCTCCTTTCCCTCCCTTCCCTTGTGTAATGGGCGCAGCGTCTCACTAAAAGGCCACGGTCATTGAGTGCTATTAGATTTCCTGCCTCAATTTCCTGTCACTTCGGTGCCATTACGCGGTTACACGCCCGCTGCTCCCCTTTCCCTCCCTTCCCTTGTGTAATGGGCGCAGCGTCTCACTAAAAGGCCGCGGTCATTGAGTGCTATTAGATTTCGGGCCTCAATTTCCTGTCACCTCGGCGCCATTACGCGGTTACACGCCCGCTGCTCCCCTTTCCCTCCCTTCCCTTGTGCTGCCCCGAGGAAATAGCGGTTAGCGCGCTACGCAGGGGTATATATACCCCATTCAGATCACGTGGTACACTAGCGGTCAGAGGGGGACGCTGGCGCTCGCGTGTTCTCGTGACGTCACTACGCGCCGGTCACATGACTGTGATGTCAGCAGTGGGCGCGGATTCCTCCTTACACAGCGCTGATATCTGTAGAGGCTAAAGGACCTGTGGTGACGTCATGCCCATGTGATCAGAAGGGGCGGCGCCTCTTCCTCCGTAGAGCAGACAGGAGGAAGCTGCAGCTGTCATGGAGGGATGTGAAGTCACAGATCAGCTAAGTGGATGTTCCTGCACGAGCTGCGAGTCTGCCTGGGGAGAAGGAGGTGATGTTGCTTGCATGGGGCTGCATGTGCATGTTGGGGGGGTCTGTCTGGGGAGAAGGAGGTGATGGGGCTGCATGTGCATGCTGGGGGGGGTCTGCCTGGTGAGAAGGGGTGATGCTGCATGGGGCTGCATGTGCATGCTGGGGGGGTCTCCCTGGGGAGGAGGTGATGTTGCTTGCATGGGGCTGCATGTGCATGCTGGGGGGGTCTCCCTGGGGAGGAGGTGATGTTGCTTGCATGGGGCTGCATGTGCATGCTGGGGGGTCTGCCTGGGGAGAAGGAGGTGATGTTGCTTGCATGGGGCTGCATGTGCATGCTGGAGGGTCTGCCTGGGGAGAAGGAGGTGATGTTGCTTGCATGGGGCTGCATGCTGGAACGAGGTCTGCCTGGGGAGAAGGAGGTGATGATGCTTGCATGGGGCTGCATGTGCATGGTGGAAGGGGGTCTGCCTGGTGAGAAGGGGTGATGCTGCATGGGGCTGCATGTGCATGGTGGAAGGGGGTCTGCCTGGTGAGAAGGGGTGATGCTGCATGGGGTTGCATCTGCATGCTGGAGGGGGGTCTGCCTGGGGAGAAGGAGGTGATGTTGCTTGCATGGGGCTGCATGTGCATGCTGGGGGGGTCTGCAAGGGGAGAAGGGGGTGATGTTGTTTGCATGGGGCTGCATGTGCATGCTGGAGGGAGGGTGTGCCTGGGGAGAAGGGGTAGATTCATAGAATCGTAGAGTTGGAAGGGACCTCCTGTGCCATCTGGTCCAACCCCCTGCTCAAAGCAGGATTCACTTAATCATCCCAGTCAGATGTCTGTCCAGCCTCTGTTTGAAGACTTCCATTGAAGGAGAACTCACCACTTCTCGTGGCAGCTTGTTCCACTCATTGACCACTCTAACTGTCAAAAAGTTTTTTCTAATATCTAATCTGTCTCCTCCCATTCAGTTTCATCCCATTGCTTCTAGTCTTTCCTTGTGCAAATGAGAATAAAGATGATCCTTCTACAATGTGACAGCCCTTTAGATATCTGTAGACAGCTATTAAGTCCCAAATCCTGCAACCTTTCCTCATAAGACAGGGTTTGCAGACCGGTCACCATTCTGGTTGCTCTTTTCTGAACTTGCTCCAGTTTGTTGATGTCTTTTTTTAAAATGTGGTGCCCAAAACTGGACACAATATTCCAGATGAGGTCTGACCAAAGAGGAGTAGAGGGAAATAATGACTTCACGTGATCTAGACTGTATGCTTCTGTTAATACATCCTAGAATTGCATTTGCCTTTTTTGCTGCTGCATCACACTGTTGACTCATATTCAGTCTGTGATCTATTAGTATACCCAAGTCTTTTTCACATGTGCTGTTGCTTAGGCCTATTCCTCCCATTCTGTATATGCTTTTTTCATTTTTATTGCCCAGATGTAGTACTTTGCATTTTTCCCTGTTAAAAACCATTCTGTTAGTTGCTGCCCACTGCTACAGTTTATTTATATCTTTTTGAATCCTCTCTCTCTCTTCTCTAGTATTAGCTATCCCTCCTAGCTTTGTGTCATCAGCAAATTTAATCAGTTTACCCTCAATTCCTTCATCTAAATCGTTGATAAAGATGTTGAACAATACAGGGCCCAGGACAGAGCCCTGTGGTACCCCACTTGAGACATTCTTCCAACTGGATGTGCAGCCATTTACGACCACTCTCTGGGTCCGATCACTAAGCCAGTTATGAATCCACCTAACAGTTGCCTTGTCAATTCCATACTTAGTCATTTTTTATTCGGTCGTCCATGACAGCACCACCTGAGAGAGGGGATCCGCCCTTTAGGAACAGGAAACCTACAGATACAAAAAGGGTGGCACCTCTCCCACGCATCAGTTGGTTTCCTGTTCCTAACAAGGACAGAACTCCCTACAGATCGTCCGTCATGGATAACTGAAGTCCCAGGCCAGCGGACCGACTCAGGTAGCGGGGGGTTCTCCTACCTCGGTCTCGCTGGGAGCCCTGGATGCGCCACGGTGGGTCCGGGTAGGATTTCCACGGCAGTGGTAAGAGCAGGCGGAGACAGGGTCCGGCGGATGCCTTCTCCATGGGACCGGTGAGGTAAGTGGGGTCCCCCTGTGTCTCCTTTCCCCGGAGCGGTCCGTTCGGGCGGACGCCGCCGGCGGTGTCCCACAAAGGGAGCGACGGTTCCGAGCCGGCGGCGCAGTGCTAGCCCCTTGCCGCGCGTCCCCGCGCGCGGCGGAAGTGACGCGGCGGGGCCTAGCGCCGAAACCGGAAGTCGGATGCCGGTCGACTTCCGGTTGTTGTGGACACGCGCCGATGCGCGCCCGCCGCCTGGCGGGCCTGAAGGGGAGGGGGAGGATCGCAGAGCGGTCCAATGGGGGGCCCGAACACCGGACGGAGTTCCTGCTGATCCGGAGGGGAAGCCTTCTTAAGACAGAAGGCATTGCTGCTGAGGTGCTTCTGGAGGCCCAGCGATGGACACAACAGAAGCCCCCATGGACCCACAGGAGGTGCAGCCCGTGGCAAAGCACCCCAGTGACCAGCCTAAGAGGCGGAAGGAGGGAAGTGGACAGAGCCACAGTAGTTCCTCTAGGCCAAAGGATCCTGCTGCAGCCCCCCGTGATCCGGTACCTATCCTCGTCTGCAAGGGTAAGAGATCTGCGAGAATGTACCCTGATGCAGTGTCCCTTTATATTTTTTGATTCTCAGGGAAAGAAGGCCACAGGGAAACAGAAGCACAAGGAATGTGCCCTCTGTAGTTGCCCCTTACCAGATGGTCACCCTAAGAGATTATGTCAGTCTTGCGTGAGACAGACGGTAGGGACGGAGATGAGGGGTAGAACGTGAGTGGAGTATCAGACTCTTACACTCTTCCCTATTTATGCAGGTAGCGGAAGAAGCTCCAAGCTTCGCTACGGACCTGAGGCAATTAATCAGGACTGAAATAAAAGCTCTATCAAAAGAAGATTCTTCTAAAAGAAGACGGGCTAGTGTTTCAGGCTCAGAATCTTCAGTCGGCCCTAGGAGGGAAGATATCTCCTCAGAGTCCTCGGCCTCCTCTTCTTCCTCCGAAGAGGATTCCAGCCGGTTTTGTTTTCCCTTGGACCGTATGGATAAATTAATTAAAACCATAAGGTCAACCATGGGGGTAGAGGAAAAAAAGACAGAACTGTCTGCTCAGGACATTATGTTCGGGGGTCTAGACCCCAGAAAGCAAAGGACTTTTCCATTAAACGAAAAAGTCCAGAACCTGATAGACAGGGAGTGGAAAAAAACGGAAAAAAGGGGTTCTATGCCGCCTGCTTTCAAGCGAAGGTACCCCTTTGAGGACCCAATAGTAAGTCGATGGGATAAGGCCCCCAAGCTGGATGCAGCGGTAGCTAAGGCCTCCAAAAAATCATCTATACCATTCGACGATATGGCCTCCCTTAAAGATCCCCTAGATAAAAAGGCAGATTCCTTTTTAAGGGGCACTTGGGAGATGTCAGCAGGCGCCCTAAGGCCAGCAATAGCAGCCACGTGCGCAGCCAGATCCATGATGGTTTGGCTGGATCAATTGGACTCCCAGCTAAAGGATGGGACCTCGCGAGCTTCCATCCGTAAGTCTCTTCCAATTATCCAGAATGCTGCTGCCTTTCTGGCAGATGCCTCGGCAGACTCTGTAAGAATGGCGGCCAGGTCTGCAAGTTTGTCTAATTCGGCCCGAAGAGCCCTCTGGTTGAAATGCTGGCCGGGAGATATCCAAGCCAGGTCCCGTCTCTGTTCTATCCCCTGTGAGGGTGAATACTTGTTCGGCCCCGTCCTAGACGAACTGTTAGAGAAAGCCGGGGATGAGAAAAAGAAATTTCCGAGTCTGCCGAATACATCCTGGAGACGTCCCTTTTCTAGGAAAGGGTATTCCCGCAGGAGGCAGGCCAGAGATCAGAACAGATGGGACAACAAGAAAACCAGAGGTACGGGCTTCATGTTCGGAGGAGGGGGGCGCCAAGAAGGTCCATCTCGGGATAATAAGAAACCGCCCCAATGACTAGTGGCTCCGGTAGGAGGAAGATTATCTGCCTTCTACCCGGCCTGGGCCAGAATCTCAAATAGCAGCTGGATACTGGGGGTGATAGCTACAGGACTGCACCTAGAGTTCTCCTGCGTTCCCCAAGACCGGTTCAAGGTAACTCCGCTCAAATCTTCCCCGCTAGAACAAGCTGCCCTGGAGACCGAGGTCCTCGAGCTACTGGACAAAAAAGTCCTGACGAGAGTTCCAGAGGAAGAGAGGGGGAAAGGCTTCTATTCCCCCCTGTTCTTGGTCCGTAAACCGGACGACTCATTTAGGGCTATATTTAATCTCAAAGCCCTCAATAAATGTCTGGTCGTTCGACCGTTTAAAATGGAAACAATTAACACCGCAATAAAAATGCTGTTTCAAAACTGCTTCATGGTGGTCCTAGATCTGAAAGACGCGTACTACCATATACCCATATGTCTAGCTCACCAACCTTTCCTCAGACTGGCGGTTCAGTTGGAGGGGTCAATCCAGCACTTCCAGTACGCGGCCTTACCCTTCGGGGTGGCAGTTGCACCCCGAGTATTCACCAAAGTGATGGCAGAGGTGATGGCCCATCTGCGCGAGCTAAATATTCTAGTCGTTCCCTATCTAGATGACCTCCTTATAATAGGCAGTTCAGCCGAGCAATGTTTAGATCAGTTACAGAAAACAACGGCGGCTCTAGAGCGGTTGGGATGGTTACTTAATATCAAAAAATCCCGTTTGCAGCCTTTAAAAATTCAACAATTTTTAGGCCTAACCCTAGATTCTAAAAAACAGAAATGCCGTCTGCCCCCAGAGAAGCTGCTGCACCTGCATGGCCGGGTCCTGAACGCTTCCAACAACCCCTCCATGTCCCTCAGGAAAGCCATGTCCCTGTTGGGTTCCTTCTCGTCCTGCATTCCCGCGGTCCAGTGGGCCCAAGTTCATACGAGAACTCTACAGGGCGAAGTTTTGTGGTATCAGAGGATTCTTGGGGGTAACTTAGAAGGTCGACTGACCTTATCCAGAAACACAATAGAGTCCCTGGAATGGTGGCTAGAAAGAAATAACTTATCTAAAGGGGTCCCTTGGGAGTATAACATTACCCGCGTGGTCACCACGGATGCAAGTCCTTCCGGTTGGGGGGCGCATATGGAGGGAATTCTGGTCCAGGGCCTATGGGAACGGGATCAAATACAAATGTCTTCTAATTTGAAAGAATTGACAGCGGTAGTACACGCAGCTAAAGAGCTCCTTATGTATCTACAGGGCCATCACGTACGAGTTCTCTCGGACAATCGAGTGGCCGTGGCCTATATCAACCACCAAGGCGGAACTCGATCCAAAACTCTGATGAATGTGGCAGGACAGTTATTCCAGCTAGCAGAGCGGCATTTTTTATCTCTCACGGCTCTTCACATAAGAGGGAAAGAAAACGTCGCGGCAGATTTCCTAAGCCGCAATCTGTTAAAACAAGGAGAGTGGGCCTTAAACACCTCCATTTTTGTTCAGATCGTACAGAGATGGGGTCAACCAGAGGTGGATCTATTCGCCACCAAAGAGAACTCGAAAACGAGACAGTTTTGCTCCCTAAATCCCAGGGAGACTCCTCTGGCAGTAGATGCGCTACTGATAAAATGGGACTTCAGGCTAGCCTATGCCTTTCCTCCCCTATCTCTACTTCCTCTGGTGTTGAGGAAGATCAGGAAGGACAAGGCAAGAGTCATAGTCATTGCCCCGTTCTGGCCCAGAAGAGCATGGTTCTCGAACCTCAGGATCATGTCGATAGACGTTCCTTGGGTTCTCCCGGACATCCCGGACCTTCTGTCCCAGGGCCCGGTCTTCCACCCTCAGGTGGCTGGCCTACATCTCACGGCGTGGAATTTGAGCGGTCACTGCTAAGAAGTAAAGGTTTCTCCCCAGACCTAATTGACACTCTACTAAAAAGTAGGAAAGTGGTGACAACTAAGATTTACGTCAGAATTTGGAAAAGATTCCTCCAAAGCTCAAATATAAATACTGATGATTCCGTCCCTATAGGCCAGATCTTGGAATTTTTACAAAAAGGGCTGGACCTGGGTCTCCCCACCAGTACCCTTAAAGTACAGGTATCTGCCTTAGGGGCCCTCTTTAGCTGCAACATCGCGGCTAATTACTGGGTCAATAGGTTTATCAAAGCAGCGAGTAGGTCCAGACCAATAGTAAAGAATAGACTCACGCCATGGGATTTGAACCTAGTCCTCACAGCTGTGACAGAAGTGCCATTTGAACCCATCTCGTCAGCCTCTATTAGGAGCCTGTCCCTCAAGATAGCTTTTCTGATAGCCATAACGTCAGCCCGTAGGGTAAGCAACATTCAGGCATTGTCTAGGCGCCCACCTTTTCTTCAGGTAAAAGAGGATAGGGTAATACTTAGACCTGACCCAGCGTATTTATCAAAAGTAGCCTCCAGCTTTCATAGGTCGCAGGAAATAGTCCTTCCATCATTCCTCCCTAAGCCAACTAATGAGAAAGAGGAGAAGCTACACACTTTAGATGTTAGGAGATGCCTCTTAGAGTATCTAGCAGCTACCGATCCTTGGAAGAAGGACAATGCCCTCTTTGTCTCCTACCAGGGCCCTAGGAAAGGTCTTAGGGTGTCCAAAAGTACACTAGTCAGATGGATTAGAGAAGCAATCTCGTTAGCTTATACCTCAAAAGGTAGAGTGGCTCCGGAGAAATTGAAGGCGCATTCCACCAGAGCCGTGGCGACCTCGTGGGCCGAGAGATCAGAAGTCTCCATCGACCAGATTTGTAAGGCGGCCACTTGGTCCTCTCTGAGCACTTTTTATAGTCATTATAGGCTAGACTTGGGTGCTTCTGCAGACCTCTCCTTCGGTATCAGGGTTCTGCAGGCTGTAGCCCCCCCCTAAAGTAGTGATTACTCTCTGTAATTCTCTCAGGTGGTGCTGTCATGGACGACCGAATAAAGTCTTAGTTACTCACCGGTTATCGGTATTTTTCGGAGTCCATGACAGCACCCGTATATTCCCTCCCTTTAGTTTAACTTGGGTGTGCACGTCTATATTTCTTGTATATGCTCACTGGTGATAAAAGTTTATAATTGTAAAGAATACTGTACATAAATCATGCATTAACCTTGGAAGTCCTCTTGTGCTCTGTAATCCAACTGATGCGTGGGAGAGGTGCCACCCTTTTTGTATCTGTAGGTTTCCTGTTCCTAAAGGGCGGATCCCCTCTCTCAGGTGGTGCTGTCATGGACTCCGAAAAATACCGTTAACCGGTGAGTAACTAAGACTTTCAATAAGGATTGTATGAGATATTTTGTCAAATGCTTTGCTGAAGTCAAGATATACTATATCTACAGCATTTCCTTGATCCACCCAATCAGTGATTCCGTCATAGAAGGAAATTAAGTTAGTCTGACATGACTTATTAGTTACAAACCCATGCTGACTCTGTTTAATCACTTCATTCTTATCCAGGTACTGACATACATGTTGTTTAATAATTTGTTCAAAGATCTTTCCTGGTATAGAAGTCAGACTCACCGGCCTATAGTTGCCTGGGTCCACCTTCTTCCCCTTTTTGAAGATAGGAACAACATTTGCTCTTCTCCAGTCTTCTGGGACTTCTCCTGTTCTCCAAGAATTTTCAAAGATTATGGAGAGGGGTTCAAAAATTTCTTCTGCTATCTCCTTCAGTACTCTGGGGTGTAATTCATCTGGACCTGGAGACTTGAATTCATTTAGGTTAGCTAAGTGTTTCCTCACTATCTTTCTGTTTATAGATATCCTGGATTCTTCTATTCCCCTAAGGACAGTGATGAACAGTTGATGTTACATTTCCTTTCTGAGAGAAAACAGATGCAAAATAGGAATTTAAAAGTTCGGCCTTCTCAACATCCTGTCTTACCATTTCATCATTTTCATCCTGTAAAAATCCTGTAACATCTTTGACTTTACTTTTACTTTTGACATATCACCAAAATCATTTATTATTGCTTTTGACATCTCTTGCAAGCCTCAATTCATTGTCAGCTTTAGCTAATCTGATTTGTTCCCTGCAGGTTCTGCAGACAGAATTATATTCATCTTTAGATATGCCTCCCTCTTTCCATTTTATAAACATTTTTGTCTTCCTTTTTAGCATGTGCTTAAGTTCTGTGTTCATCCATCCTGGCTTCCTTAAATGCTTCCTATTCTTCCCTCTTTTTGGAATTGTTAACAATTGTGCTTTGAGAATTTCATTTTTCAAGATTTCCCATCCTTCCTGGACATTTTTGTCTTTAAGGATATCCAGCCATTGGATCCCTCCAATTCTCTTTCTGAATCCCTTAAAATCTGCCTTTCTGAAATCTAACCTTGACGTCTGAGTCTTCACAGGTCTTCCTCCTCTAGTTATCCAAAATTCTAAAATAGCATGGTCGCTACCTCCTAGGGTCCCAGCCACTTTTACCTCCTCAACCATTTCCTCCCTGTTTATAAGGATTAGATCTAAGGTAGCAGTTCCCCTTGTTTTCTCCCTTACCTTTTGGAAGATAAAGTTGTCAGCAAGAGAGGATAAGAATTTCCTTGACATGTTAGTTTTGCCTGAGAGAGATTCCCAACAAATGTCTGGATAGTTGAAATCCCCCATGACAACTATGTCATATTTTTTGGAGAACTTGGCCATTTGATGCATAAAGAGATCATCCATATCTTCAGCTTGCACAGGCGGCCTGTAGTAAATGCCTACAATGGTGTCCTTTCCATTGTTCTGTCCTTGTATTCTTACCCAAACAGTTTCCACAGAACTCCCAGTCTCTGAAGCTTCAATCTCTGTGCAGATATACGCGTTTCTAACATACAATGCGACACCCCCTCCTCGTTTATCAAGTCTGTTTCTTGTAAATAAGTTGTATCCTTCTAGTCTTGTATTCCAATCATGTGTATTGTCCCACCAAGTTTCAGTGATTCCAATGACATCATATTTCTTTTCCTGTGTTAGTAGTTCCAATTCTCCTTGTTTGTTGCCCATGCTTTGTGCATTAGTATAGAAACATTTTAGTTTGTGATTGGTTTCTCTTTCTCCAATATTTTTATTAATTAGATTCTTTTCTCTTTGTTCTTCCTTTCCACTTCTAATAGCAGAGTTCTCAATAGCATTTGTCAGGTGTATGGCTTTTTCTGGTCTTTTGCTTCCCTTCCCATGTTGTTCTATTTTAAAGCTCTCCTTACAAGTGTAGCAAGGCGACTTCCAAATACATGCTTTCCAGTCTTCGTAAGGTGCACCCCATCTCTAGCAAGTAGTCCATCGTATAAGTAGTTCACTCCGTGATCCAGAAATCCAAATCGTTGTTGACTGCACCATCGACGTAGCCAGTTGTTCACCTGCAGAATCTTTTTCCACCTCCTTGTTCCATGGCCACCCACTGGGAGGATGGAAGAGAAGACCACCTGCGCTCCCAGTTCTTTCACTTTCTTGCCTAAGTCTTCAAAGTCTCTGCAGATGGTTTCCAGGTCGTTTCTTGCGGTGTCATTTGTCCCCACATGTAGTAGCAGAAATGGGATGGGAATCTGTAGGTCTGAAGAGTCCTGATATCCTGTCAGACATGGGTGATGTTGCTTGCATGGGACTGCGTGCTGGGAGTCTGCCTGGGGAGAAGAGGGTGATGTTGCTTGCATGGGGTTGCATCTGCATGCTGGAAGGGGGTCTGCCTGGGGAGAAGGGGGTGATGTTGCTTGCATGGGGCTGCATGTGCATGCTGGAGGGAGGGTGTGCCTGGGGAGAAGGGGTGATGTTGCTTGCATGGGACTGCGTGCTGGGAGTCTGCCTGGGGAGAAGAGGGTGATGTTGCACACATGGGACTGCGTGCTGCAGTACTTTACTCTGCTCTCAACAGGGCAGAGCAGTGCGCCTGCGCAGGAGCCACTGCAGAAGTAAGAAGGCGGATGGCATCGTATGGAGATGGGAGGCGCCGGACCGCAACACCCATTGGACCGGATCCCAGGGTGAGTATAATCTGACTCATTTCTCTTCTCTTTCATGTTACATCGGGGGCTTATCTACAGCATTACAGAATGCATTACAGAATGCTGTAGATAAGCCCCTGATGGCGGTGGCCGCAGCTTATAGGCCAAAAATGGGGTGACAGATTCCCTTTAAGGCCAGGGACCCCCGGTTTTGTCACTGTGATGTGGTAGTGGGCTTCATAGTCTGATCAGAATGTAAAGTAATAGCCTCATGTTCTGTTTGTACATTGTTGCTGATGGGCATTAGATCACGGTGTGAATATTGGGAGGGGCGGCCATGGCTTTTTGTACAACTTAGGCAGGATTTTTCTTTAATAAATGTCTTTGTTTTCTTCTAGGTGTTGTGGGTTTCCTCCATCTTTTCAGTAGTGCCCTCATTGGATGCCAATTCATCATGTGTCCTCTTTCCGCCAAGTGGAGTGTTGGAGCCTCCACCATCCGTGTTCTGCCAAGATAGCTGTGACCCAGCGCCCCTCCGATGTCAGATGAGTCTAAGATCTCCGATATTCCCCTCTCTCCACTTCTCATGGCTTGCTAGGGTGGGTCCTGTGGGGGTCTGCCACCTTTTCATTTCCTTTGTCCAATATTTCTCACCTTTACCGTATTTGCCTTACATACTATCTGTACTGTCATGCTTCTCTCTGTCTTTTTTTCGGGGCTTTGTTTTTTGGGTCACCCTGGGACGTGTTATCTGTGGTGCAGGGCCCACCTAGGTCTCCTTCCCTTTACCCACGCTTGTGTCCTATAGTGGATTCAATGAGAAATGAATCTTGTGTTAAGTACCGCAATACAGTTTGTGCAGCTAAAGAACAGGGGACTTTGGTACAAAATGTGTGTTATTTTATTTTGTCATTAATCTCTAATGTGCCTTAACCCCTTTCCTACATTAGACGTACTATCCCGTCCATGTGACCTGGGACCTAAGTCCCAAGGACGGAATAGTACATCTAACGCGATCAGCGGCACTCACGGGGGGAGCGCCGCTGATCGCGGCCGGGTGTCAGCTGATTATCACAGCTGACACCCGGCACTATGTGTCGGGGCGGTCACGGACCACCCCCGGCACATTAACCCCTGGCACACTGCGATCAAACATGGGGCATAGGAGAGAAATGTGTAGGGAGCGGGCTCCCTCCGTGCTTCCCTGAGACCCCCGGAGCGACGCGATGTGCTGCGTCGCTCCGAGGGTCCTCCTCCCTGCAGGCCCCCGGATCCGATATGGCCGTGGGGGCCTTCAGGGAGGTGGCTTCCTCAGTGCCTGCAGAGTGCAGTCACGGATGAAGCCTGCAGCAGCGCCTGTCAGATCGCTGATCTGTCAGAGTGCTGTGCAACCTGTTAGATCAGCGATCTGACACATGACAGTGATGTCCCCCCCTGGGACAATGTAATAAAGTTAAAAAAAAAAAAGTGTAAAATATATTTAAAAAATCGCTAAATTAAAAAAAAAAATATTGCCTGATAATTTCATTTTTTGGAAAAAAAAAATAAAAGTACACATATTTAGTATGAGCACGTCTGTAACGACCCGCCCTATAAAACTGTTCCTCTAGTTAACCCCTTTAGTGAACCCATTAAAAAAAAATAAAAAAACAAAGCAAAAAAACAATGTTTTATCATCATACCACCGAACAAAAAGTGCAATAATGCGCGATAAAAAAAACAGATATGAATAAACATGGAACCGCTGAAAACATCATCTTGTCCGGCAAAAAAACGAGCCGCCACACAGCATCATCAACGAAAAAACTTAAAAGTTATAGCTCGCAGAATAAAGCGATGCAAAAATAATTATTTTTTATATAAAATTGTTTTTATTGCATAGAAGCGCCAAAACATAAAAAAACGACATAAATGAGGTATCGCTGTAACCGTACTGACCCGAAGAATAAAGGTGCTTTATCAATTTTTCCGCACATGGAACGGTGTAAACGCACCCCCCAAAAGAAATTCATGAAACGCTGGTTTTTGTTCATTCTGCGTCCCAAAAATCGGAATAAAAAGCGATCAAAAAATGTCACATGCCCGAAAATGGTACCAATAAAAACGTCAACTCATCCCGCAAAAATAAGACCTCACATGACTCTGTGGGCTAAAATATGGAAAAATTATAGCTCTCAAAATGTGGTGCTGCAAAAACTATTTTTACATTAAAAAGCGTCTTTTAGCGTATGACAGCCGCCAAACATAAAAACCGCCATACATAGTAAATCAAACCCCCCGTTATCACCCCCTTAGTTAGGGAAAAATAATAAAATTAAAAAAATGTATTTATTTCCATTTTCCCATTAGGGTTAGGGCTATGGCTGAGATTAGGGTTAGGGGTGTGTTGGCGTTAGGGTTGGTGTTAGAATTGGGGGTTTCCACTGTTTGGGCACATCAGGGGCTCTCCAAATGCAACATGGCGTCTGATCTCAATTCCAGCCAATTCTGTGCTGAAAAAGTCAAACAGTGCTCCTTCCCTTCCAAGCTCTGCCATGCGCCCAAACAGTGGTCCCCCCCCCCCACATATGGGGTACCAGCGTACTCAGGACAAATTGGACAACAACTGATTTCCAAAATGGGGTCATTTGTGTGGGGTTTCCACAGTTTAGGCACATCAGGGACTCTCCAAATGCGACATGTCACCCGCAGATCATTCCATCAAAGTCTGCATTCCAAAATGTCACTACTTCCGTTCTGAGCCCAAACGTGTGCCCATACAGTAGTTTTCTCCCACATATGGGGTATCGGCGTACTGAGGACAAATTGGAGAACATCTCTTGGGGTCCAATTTATCCTGTTACCCTTGGGAAAATAAAAAAATTGGGAGCTAAAAGGTCATGTTTGTGGAAAAAATGATTTTTTCTTTTTATTTTCACGACTGGGCGTTATAAACTTCTGTGAAGCCCTGGGCGTTCAAAGTGCTCACCACACATCTAGATAAGTTCCTTAGGGGGTCTAGTTTCCAAAATAGTGTCACTTATGGGGGGGTTTCCACTGTTTAGGCACATCAGGGGCTCTCCAAATGTGACATGGCGCCCGATCTCAATTCCAGCCAATTTTGCGTTGAAAAAGTCAAACGGCGCTCATTCCCTTCCGAGCTCTGCCATGTGCCCAAACAGTGGTCCCCCCCACACATATCAGATATCAGCGTACTCAGGACAAATTGCAAAATACCTTTTGTAGTCCAATTTCTCCTGTTACCCTTGGTAAAAAAAATTGGACCTGAATTAAATTTTTTGGGGAAAAAAATTTGTTCATTTTTTTTTTTTTTTTTTTTGTAAACATTCAAAAAATTCCTGTGAAGCACCTGAAGGGTTAATAAACTTCTTGAATGTGGTTTTGAGTACCTTGAGGGGTGCAGTTTTTAGAATGGTGTCACTTTTGGGTATTTTCTATCATATGACCCCTCAAAGTGACTTCAAATGTGATGTGGTCCCTAAAAATAAAATGGTATTGTAAAAATGAGAAATCGCTGGTCAACTTTTAACCCTTATAACTTCTTAAGAAAAAAAAAATTTGGTTCCAAAATTGTGCTGATGTAAAGTAAATATATGGGAAATGTTAGCAATATATCCAAATGTTCATCAACTGATCCACCCTGCATGTATTTACTCCATTCACTGCTAGCAAGCAGCCTGAATGGTACAACTTCCCACCTCTGCTGCCTCTATTTTCTGATGCAATATATCCAAATGGTACAACTCCATACTTCTGCTTGCTGTCTGTCTTCTGCTGCTTTACCATTTTGCTGCATATTTTAATGTGCTTGCTAAAGCTTTGCTATAATTCATTTGTTGCACTGTATGTAATACTTATTTCCACAACTAGGGCCTGAAAAAACATGGCACTTCCCAACTAATGTATACACCAAACAGATCAAGGAAGCATAATGCCATAAAATACAAATTGCTTTATTGAAATACATACAGCAGACATGAACATACTAAAAAGAGATAGATATATCGATGGATATCACAAATACAAGTGTGCTAATCGTGTAAAAGTATACACAAAAAATGATACACCAAAATGAAATATCAAAAAATCACAACAAAGTGCATCAGTATAAGTCATAAGGGGTATGCAAAACATGTACATTCATAAGCAGATAGACTGTGGTCTACTGCAATAGTGATACTAACAGGCAAAAATACTGAAAGCATCCAATATTACATGACAATGTGATAGACATTACCAAAATGTATGCCCTACATGAGGAGGAAAGCCCTCAGCAGATAATGTAGGATATGGTCAAATTCAATGCACGACACTGCTATAATAGCTTAGACAAGAAACCAAGTCTTAAAGAGGTATATATTTTGACCCATTATCATACCAGTAACGCTAAACAAACATGCATAGTCAAGAAGCGTAACATATAGTATGGCCAAAATACTAAGTATTTATAAATATGCTGCCTATAATAATATACTATATTTCATTTTTGGTGTATCATTTTTTGTGTATACTTTTACACGATTAGCACACTTGTATTTGTGATATCCATCGATATATCTATCTCTTTTTAGTATGTTCATGTCTGCTGTATGTATTTCAATAAAGCAATTTGTATTTTATGGCATTATGCTTCCTTGATCTGTTTGGTGTATGTATGTAATACTTACTGCTTTAGATCCATGACTGGGGCCTCTCTAGAGCTTATCAGGTGGAAGGTGCTATAGCATATGACACAGCCTGGTCTAGTGCCTTTGATCATCTAACCACCCCCTAGTGTGCTTGCCCCAGCTGCCAAATTATACCCAACCAGCTCCCACAATCCCTCTCTCCTGACCCTGCAGTGTGGCCTATATATGTAGTAGTTCCTAAGGGGAAGCATGCAGTGTGGGGTGCAGCACGCAAGCATCCCATAAGCAAAGCATCAAGAAAACAGCAGTTATCCATGGCAGTTAATCAGGGCAGGAATCAGGTAACTCACACTTTGCTTTCCCCTTTAACCATGTGCTTTATTTCTATCCTCCTGTGTTCCCTTGCCATCCACATTCACCACCCCATCCCCCCTCCATCACGACTCATACACACCAGCCCCTCTATACTTCCCTCTCCCATGTACAGATCTGTACATGGGAGAGGGAAGTATAGAGGGGCTGATGTGTATGAGTCTGATGTGTATGCACTCCTCAACTTCCTGAGAAACCTCATCCCATCTTGCCCAAACACATCGCAGAAATAAACTACTTACAATTCCAACAACTATTTGCTCTTTATCTTCCTACTCCAACTGATTTCAGGGGACATCTCCCCCCAACCCTGGTCCACCATCCCCCAACCCCTACCCTACCTCGTATCGAAACCATAATAATTAATTAATATTACTTGCACTCCCTCATCTCCATCTTTTAATTGTGCCCTCTGGAATCCATGGTCTGTTTGTAACAAGCTTCCTTTTCCCTTCCCCATGACAGCACCGCAGATGAGAGAAGGTACCCGCCCCCAGGAAACAGGAAACCTGTAGCAGAGACATAAGAAGGGGGGCGGCACCTCTCCCCTCAGTTTGGTTTCCTGTTTCTTGTAGGCGGGTGCCTGGGGCAGAGTGGTACCTTGGAGGTATCCCTCTCTGATGATCCGGTCGGGAGGCCGAGGTCCGGGGGGAGAGAGCGTCAGGGGGCGTGGTCGCGCGCGCCTGTCAGCTCAGCTTGTGGGCGCTGCAAATGGCGTCCTCCTCCTGTGACTCCCCGGCGGCCGCTCCAGTGGGAGGCAGGGCCGGGGGAGGCGTGGCCACCATGACGCTGGCGCCGATTGAGTGGCGACGGCTTCCGGGGTCGCACCGGAAGTGACGTCGCACGCCGGGGGAGAGGTGTACTGGGCACTTCCGGGCGGGAGCAGTCCCAGAGGCGCGCACCGCTCCTCCATAAGAAGGGAGTCGTGGCAGATGTCACTGGTCCCAGAGAGGCTGCACACAGGCTCCACGTATAGCCAGCAGCAGAACGGAATGGATCCTGAAGTTGGAGAGCAAGTCCAGGAGGAAAAGCCACCAGCTGCCGGGGTACCCAGAGGGCCGGGTGAGTGCCTTTGTAAGGCAGCACAATATATTAACAAAGGCCCTGTGTATGTTTTCTGTAGGGAAAGGCCACATCCAAACAAAAGAACAAAGAATGTGCGTTATGTAAAAAGGCCCTAGATAAAACGTATGACAAGCGACTCTGTCGCTCGTGCATTAAAAAGACAGTGGCCGAAGAGTCACCATCCCTGCTCCAAAGCATTAAAGCTATGATCCGGGATCAAGTAAAGTCAACGGGGAAAGAGGAAATAAAAGAGCAGGCCACACATAGCACCGATATAACGCCTGCCTCACCCCCGCCCCCACTGCCTCCCACAGAGATAACTACTGATGTTGAGTCTGAGGAAGAGCAAGGGGAGATAGGGGCCTCGGATTCAGACCTAGACTCCTCGGACGAGGAAAAGGGGCGTCCATATTTTCTATCAGAGGGCATTGGGAAATTGCTAAAACTTGTAAGGTCCACAATGGGACTTGAGACACCAAAAGAGCCTAAATCAATTCAAGATGCTATGTTTAGCAATCTTGAGGGGGAAAAGCGAAGGGTTTTTCCCTTCCATGATAACCTGCTAAATTTAATCAAGAGAGAGTGGAAAAAACCCAACAAAAAAATGTCCATACCGCAGGCGCTCAAACGAAAATACCCGTTTGATGAGGAGGTATGCGATAAATGGGAAAAGGCACCCAGACTAGATGCCGCCATTGCTAGTACATCCAAAGGGATAGCATTGCCATTTGAAGATATGGGCGCCCTAAAAGACCCCCTTGACAAGAAAGCAGACGCTTTTCTAAAAGCTGCTTGGGAAGCATCAGCTTGGTCGTTTAAACCAGGGGTGGCTGCCACTTTTACGGCACGTGCTATGGTCAGGTGGTTAGACGAATTAGGTGACCAAATTAAGAATAAATGCCCAAGGGAGACACTGCTGGAGGCAATACCTTTCCTACAGAAAGCAGCAGGATTCCTGGCTGACGCCGCAGTAGATTCCGTCCGAGGTGCCGCCCGTGCATGCGCCCTTTCTAATTCAGGCCGCAGAGCACTTTGGTTAAAAAACTGGTCGGCAGATTTCCAGTCAAAGGTTAAACTCTGTGCCGTCCCCTGTGAGGGCCAATACTTATTTGGAAAAGCACTGGACGAAATTTTGGAAAAAGCATCAGATAAGAAAAAACGGTTTCCAACCCCCTTCCCTGGGCGTCGGTGGACTGAGGCTCACTCGTCCTTTCGTGGAACAGGGAATAGAGGGAGCCGAGGACGGCCAGACGATAGAACCACGCGGGGTAGGCCCTGGAGGGGAAGAAGAGAGGTTTCCTCTTTAGTAGAACCACCCCGAGACCCGATACCAAGCAATGACGCCAGGGCGGTTGGGGGAAGGCTTCGATTCTTTGTCCATCAGTGGGTAGCATTGCCCACCTCAAAGTGGGTAACCAACCTGTTGGCCGAGGGCCTACGACTCAGTTTTCTAACCCTTCCTCCTCAAAGACTAAAAGTGACCCGGGTAGCCAAGAAGAATCAGGCTACATTAGAAAAGGAGATCCAGCTCCTCATTCAAAAAGAGGTACTTATAAAAGTACCATGTCATCAGAAAGGGAAAGGGTTTTACAGTACTCTGTTCCTCACGCCAAAACCAGATGGGTCACTAAGAACAATATTCAATCTCAAAGCCCTGAACCAATATATCAGAACAGAAAAATTCAAAATGGAGACCTTGGGGTCAGCAGTAAAGCTACTCGACCCAGGTTGCTACATGGCAGTAATAGATCTTACCGATGCCTATTACCATGTCCCAATATGGGAAGAACACCAACAATATCTGAGACTGGAAGTAGAGATTGCTCAAATCCCCACTTATCTACAGTACCGGTGCCTACCCTTCGGGGTATCAGTAGCCCCGCGTATATTTACGAAAATCATCGGGGAAGTAGCGTCCTTTATAAGAAGGGAAAATATCCTGTCAGTACCTTATCTAGATGATTTCCTGGTTATAGCAAACAGCAGGGAAAATTGCGAAGATGCAGTTACAAGGGTCCTGGAGATATTAACCAGGTTAGGCTGGATGATCAATCTGAAAAAATCCAAATTAACTCCCGTACAGTCACAAGAATAAAGCAAAAAGTACAAGTGAAACATGTCACCATATTATCCGACAACAGCACGGTCATAGCATACATAAACAGACAAGGGGGTACAAGGTCGGCAACCCTTATGGCAGAGGCCAGGGAATTACTCGCTTGGGCAGAAAACAATATTCTATCCTTATCGGGTACACATTTAAAGGGGGCAGACAATTATCTGGCCGATTATTTAAGCCGTCATGTACTACACCAGGGAGAATGGTCCGTAAGTCAAAAAATATTGGGAAATCTGCGCTGCCTGGGGCACACCAGAAGTAGACTTGTTTGCCACCAGGGAAAATCGGAAAGTGGACAGGTTCTACTCCCTAAATCCAAGAGAGCGGCCAGAGGGGGTGGATTCGCTACTACACCGGTGGAAATTTCACCTGGCATATGCGTTCCCCCCCCGTTGGCATTGATTCCAGTAGTCTTAAAAAAGATCCGGCAGGAAAAAGCTCGAATAATCCTGATTGCGCCCTTCTGGCCAAAAAGGGCATGGTTCACATGGCTCAGACGCATGTCTATCTCGGACCTATGGATCCTCCTAGATACCCCGAATCCGCTATACCAGGGCCAAGTGGAACAACCCAGGGTTCACGGGCTGCACCTCACTGCGTGGAACTTGAGAGGGGACTCCTTCTAGCAAAAGGGTTCTCAGTCCCGTTAGTAACCAGCCTGCTCGCTAGCAGGAAGGAGGTAACTTCATGAAAATACCAAATAATTTGGGAAAAATTCTTACAGTTCACGGGCCGACAATTGACTAGAACAGCCCAGAAAATACCAATAAAGGAGATCCTGGAGTTCCTCCAGAAAGGGCTGGAAAAAGGACTATCCACAAGCACCTTAAAAGTGCAGGTATCGGCCCTGGGTGCATTGTTTGATCAAAAACTGGCAGATCACCCATGGATCTATAGATTCATTCGGGCCTCCTTCACATCCAGGCCCACAAAATTAACACCTAAGGTAGCTCCCTGGGATCTAAATTTAGTATTAAGGGCACTAACAGCATCTCCATTCGAACCGATTGCTTCCATCCCAATAAAGGCGCTGACACTTAACACAGTACTCCTGGTGGCCCTAACCTCAGCTCGTCGTGTTTGCGAGCTGCAGGCGATATCTGTAAATCCACCATATACCACCTTTTTGGATGATAGTGATCATAAAAACTGATCCAGCCTTCCTACCAAAGGTAAATTCCAAATTCCACAGGGAGCAGGAGATAATTTTGCCCTCGTTTTGTTCGAAACCCAAATCCCAGGAAGAGGAAACCTTCCATTGTTTAGATGTCAGACGTTGCCTGCTTCAATATATAGAAGCCTCAAAACCATGGCGACAGTCTTCAGCCCTTTTTGTCTCCTTTCAGGGGACAAACAGGGGTAAAAAAGCTTCAAAGTCAACGATTGCACGATGGCTTCGTATGGGTATTGCACTAGCTTACTCTTCTTCAAACCAGACTCCCCCACTGGGTGTAACGGCTCACTCTACAAGAGCCATAGCCACGTCCTGGGCTGCAAGGGCAAATGCTTCAGTTGAGCAGATCTGTAAGGCAGCAGTATGGTCATCACCATCCACTTTCTTCCGACACTATAGACTAGACCTAGGGCCCTCAAATCTGGCCTTTGGGAGAAAAGTGTTGTCTGCTGTTGTCCCACCCTAGGAGTCTATTCTATCTTTCCTCTCATGTGCGGTGCTGTCATGAGGAAGGGAAAAAATGATAATTACTTACCGGTAATTTGATTTTCCAGAGCCATGACAGCACCGCATAGGGCGGGAACAATCTTGGTGATGGTTGTGTGGTGCACCAGAGGTTTTTAAAAATTATATCTGGATGTGTAAATATATGTGTATATATAGACATGTATTTAAAGGGAAAGGGGAATATTAGTAGCGCTGTCATATAAAATGTATGTAAACTAATAAGGCGGTTACCTTGCATACTCTGAAACAAACTGAGGGGAGAGGTGCCGCCCCCCTTCTTATGTCTCTGCTACAGGTTTCCTGGGGGCGGGTACCTTCTCATGTGCGGTGCTGTCATGGCTCTGGAAAATCAAATTACCGCTAAGTAATTATCATTTTTCCTACACAACTGCTTTCTGAACAACTCTCAATCTGTTGGCCTCACTGAATCCTGGATTCAGGATTCTGACACTGTCTCTCCTGCTGCCATTTCCTATGGTGGCTTACAATTCTCTCATTCCCCGAGACCCACAAACAGACATGGTGGTGGAGTCGGCATACTCCTGTCCCCACAATGCACTTTCCAGGTCATTCCCCCAGTTCCATCACTCTCATTCCCTTCTTTTGAGGTCCACACCATCAGGTTGTTCCGTCCCCTCTCCTTCAGAGTAGCGGTCATATACCGGCCCCCAGGCTCACTCACCCACCCACTTCCTTGACCACTTTTCAGCCTGGCTGCCGCACTTCATGATGTCCTCAGAACTTCCAACCCTTATCCTGGGAGACTTCAACATCCCCATTAATAACCCTATTTCCACATCTGCATCCCAGCTTCTATCACTAGCCACCTCTCTAGGCCTTTCACAGCTTTCAACCTCTGAGACACACAAGGACGGTAACACCCTTGATCTGGTCTTCGTCCGGCTCTGTTCAATCTCCCACCTAAATAACTCACCGCTTCCACTCTCTGACCACAACATTCTCTCCTTCACGCTCACAAATCCTCACCCACCCCAGCCCACTCCTACCTACCACACATTCAGAAATCTACAAGCCATTAACCCTCGGACACTTTTTCAGATTCCCTACACTCATCACTGTCCCCAATCTCCTCTTTTTCCTCTCCTAATCTGGCTGTTCATCACTACAACGACACTGTTAGAAGCACCCTTGACCAAGTAGCTCCTGTTGTGAGTTCATTTTCCCCTTCATTACTGAGGCCCGAGGAACTCCCTCTTCTGGTAAAGAAAGGTAGTGAGCCTGATTGTCAAACACCTGAGGCTGATGATTGTGACTGGCTGAGTGGAGTTACGGACTGGATATAATGCTGCCGACGCCCTTCTGCCCTGCGGGTGATTTCTCTGTGGGATCCTTGGAGACCAGTCTGAATTCCTGCTCCTCCAAAGCTAAGTTTGCTGCTCGGCCTTTTGCTTTTGTGCTTTGACTTTGTTTTTGCTTTGTTTTTCTGGATTTCTGCCATTCCCTGCTGGGGTGTGCTGAATTCATTTAGCTCTGTCTTCTGAAAATACCTGAGTGCTGATTCAGTTTTTGAAGCCTAGCTGCTTCAGGGCCTTTTTCATATCAGCTGGTTGGCTTATGTCTTTGATAGGGTTTTGGCAGATTGCAGTCAGCAGCCTTCCTGTCCTTTCCTATCTAGGTAGTTTTGGGGCCCAGTCTTTGCTCAGTCTATCTTTCTGTCTGTGTTAGTATTTTCATCTTGCTTCACCGTCATATGTTGGGGGCTGCCTATTGCTTTGGGGTCTGCTCTGGGGCAGTTTAGATTTCCCCTTTCTTTCTTTAGGCCTATGTATTTCTCCGGCTGTGATCGAGGGGTCTAGGGCATCGTAGGAACCCCCCACGGCTACTGCTAGTTGTGTTGATAGGTTCAGGGGTCTGCAATCTGATAGTTGCCAACTTCTCTGGTTTTCTGGACTTAGCTTTTATTTCTGCTTTTGCCTCCTACGGTGACTCATTCATAACAGAATCACCCACCATACCGCAGATTCTAGGGTACTCAATAGCAGGAAAGAATTGTAAAAAAAAAAAGAAAGTGTGTATATTTTTTCCTCTATATCTGTGAGGCCGTAGCAATTGTCTGATCGTGTGGAGCAGCTCGCTGCGGAAGTGCGGGGAATTTCCGCCTACTTTGCTCATTCACATGCTGCTGAACCAAAGATTCCTACACCTGATGTATTTTTTGGGGATCGGTCTAAATTTTTGAATTTCAAAAATAATTGTAAATTATTTTTTGCCTTGAAGCCTAACTCGTTAGGGAGCTCCGCGCAGCAGGTTAAAATTGTCATCTCTTTGCTGCGTGGCGATCCCCAGGATTGGGCGTTTTCTTTGAAACCAGATGATCCTATTCTGACTAATGTGATCGCATTCTTTCAAGCTTTGGGGTTGTTGTATGACGAACCTAATGCTATTGATCAGGCTGAAAAGACCCTGCTGGCATTGAGCCAGGGTCGTGATTCTGCAGAATTGTACTGTCAAAAATTCCGAAAGTGGGCAGTACTTACTACCTGGATGATAATGCATTGGCTGCTCTCTTTCAGAAGGGGTTGTCAGAAGCCGTAAAAGATACTATGGTGGGATTTCCTGTTCCCTCTGGTCTTGACGATTCTATGTCATTAGCCATTCAGGTTGATCGGCGTTTGCGCGAACGCAAAGCAGCACGAGAGGTGTTGCCACCTGTTGAACAAATGTCTGAACCTATGCAATGTGATAGTTTTTTCCAGAGAGCAGCGTCAGGAGTTCAGAAGGCGTAATAAGTTGTGTTTTTTCTGTGGAGATGCCTCGCATATTATTTCTGTCTGTCCCAAACGAGAGAAACGCTTTGCACACACGTTTTCTGTTGGGGGTGTTCAACCTAAGTTTCTTCTGGCTATTACTCTGATCTGCTCCCTGTCCACATTTTCCGCCAAGGCGTTTGTGGATTCGGGAGCAGCCCTAAACCTAATGGACTTGGATTTTGCTAAACGTTGTGGATTTCCGATGACACCTCTGCAGACGCCTATCCCTTTGAGGGGAATTGATGCTACTCCTTTGGCTAAAAATAAACCCCAGTTTTGGACCCAGGTGGTAATGCGGGTCGCCCCAGACCATCAAGAAAATTGCAGATTTCTGGTGTTGCATAATCTGCATGATACTGTTGTTCTGGGGTTTCCCTGGTTACAGAGTCATAATCCAGTTTTGGATTGGAAATCTGTGTCTGTGGTGAGTTGGGGTTGTCGGTGTGCCTTTAGTGAGGCTCCGGTGTTTTCCACCTCTCCTCAGTCGCATGATGTTCCTGATTATTTGGCGGACTTTTATGATGTATTTAGTGAGAATGAGTCTGAGTCTCTGCCTCCTCATAGGAGTTATGACTGTGCAATTGAACTGAGCCCGGGGTGTAAATTTCCCAAGGGTCGGCTCTTCAATTTATCTGTACCCGAGCACGAGGCTATGCGATCCTATATTAAGGAGGCGTTAGAGAAGGGTCATATTAGACCATCCTCGTCACCCTTGGGTGCCGGGTTTTTTTTTTGTAGCCAAAAAGGATGGATCATTGATTATCGTGCCCTCAACAAAATTACTGTTAAATATCAGTATCCGTTACCCCTGATTTCTGATCTATTCTCCAGAGTTAAAGGAGCTTGCTGGTTTACCAAGCTTGACCTCAGGGGGGCGTATAATCTTATTCGCATTAAGCATGGGGATGAATGGAAGACAGCGTTTAATACTCCGGAGGGACATTTTGAATACCTGGTGATGCCTTTTGGGCTCACTAATGCCCCTTCTGTCTTCCAGTGCTTCATGAACGATATTTTCCGAGATTTTGTCGATAAATTTTTGATTATCTATCTGGATGATATTTTGATCTTCTCCAAGGATTGGGATTCTCATGTGGAACATATTCGGACTGTGTTCCGGATCTTGAGGGAGAATTCCCTGTATGTCAAGGGATCTAAATGCCTTTTTGGAGTACAGAGGATTTCTTTTTTGGGATTTATTTTGTCCCCGTGAACTATTGAAATGGACCCTGCCAAGCTACAAGCCATTCACGATTGGGTTCAGCCCACTTCTTTGAAGGCCCTCCAGAAGTTTTTGGGTTTTGCTAATTTTTATCGGAAATTTATAGCAAAATTTTCTAGTATTGCCAAGCCATTGACTGATTTGACTAAAAAGGGTGCTGATGTGTTAAATTGGTCTCCGGAGGCTGTTTCTTCCTTTCAGGAGTTGAAGCGAAGATTCACCTCCGCCCTGGTTTTGCGGCAACCTGATGTCTCACTTCCATTCCAGGTAGAGGTGGATGCTTCTGAGATTGGTGCAGGAGCTGTTTTGTCCCAAAAGGATCCTGTAACATCTAAAATGAATCCCTGTGCTTTCTTTTCCCGAAAGTTCTCTCCATCTGAACGTAACTATGATGTGGGGAATAGGGAACTGTTGGTCATGAAATGGGCATTTGAGGAGTGGAGACATTGGTTGGAGGGAGCTAAGCATCAAGTCGTGGTCCTCACTGACCACAAGAATTTGATTTACCTAGAGTCGGCTAAGCGCTTGAACCCTAGACAGGCTAGGTGGGCCTTGTTTTTGACACGTTTTGATTTTGTGGTTTCTTTTCTTCCTGGAACAAAGAATGTCAAGGCAGACGCCCTCTCTAGGAGTTTCTTTGCTGATTCTCCTGTGGTGACCAAGCCTGCTACCATCTTAGGCGAAGGGGTAGTTCTTTCTGCCATCTCGCCCGATTTGAGACGTGCTCTGGAAGAGTTCCAGGAGGACAAACCTGAGCGTTGTCCCAGTGGAAAGTTGTATGTTCCTGACCAGTGGAAGAAGAGAGTGATGTCTGAAGTTCATTGCTCTGCTTTGGCTGGTCATCCAGGTATTTTTGGTACTAGAGATCTGGTGAGTCGGTTTTTTTGGTGGCCCTCCTTGTCTCGTGATGTCAGGAATTTTGTGCAGTCCTGTGGGACGTGCTCCCGGTCTAAATCGTGTTCTCGCTCTAGTGGGTTGTTGATGCCTTTGCCTGTCCCCAAGAGGCCATGGACCCATATTTCAATGGATTTCATCTCTGATATGCCTGTCTCTCAGAGGATGACTGTTATTTGGGTGATTTGTGATAGGTTCTCTAAGATGGTTCATCTTGTACCACTCCCTAAGTTGCCGTCTTCCTCTGAGTTGGTGCCCCTGTTTTTACAACAGGTGGTTCGTTTGCACGGGATTCCTGAGAACATTGTATCAGACAGAGGAGTGCAGTTTGTGTCTAGATTTTGGAGAACTTTCTGTTCCAGGCTGGGAATTCAGTTGTCCTTCTCCTCTGCTTTTCACCCTCAGACCAATGGGCAGACAGAGAGAACAAACCAGACCTTGGAGTCATATTTGAGATGTTTTATTTCTGCTGATCAGGATGATTGGGTTTCATTTTTGCCCTTGGCCAAATTTGCTTTGAATAATAGAGCTAGTTCTGCCACTTTGATGTCACCTTTTTTTTGTAACTTTGGGTTTCATCCTCGATTTTCTTCAGGGCAGGTGGAGCCCTCTGCCTGCCCAGGTGTTGACACTGTGGTGGAGAGAATGCACCAGATCTGGGACCAAGTGGTGGATAAGTTATCTCTCTCCCAGGAGAAGGCCCAGCGGTTTTCCAACCGACATAGGACCATTGGTCTCCAGTTTAAGGTTGGTGATATGGTGTGGTTATCATCAAAAAATATTGCTATGAAGGTGGCTTCTCCTAAGTTTAAGCCTAGATTTATTGGACCTTACAAGATTGTGGAGATTATTAATCCGGTCTCTTTTCGTTTGGCTCTTCCTGTCACATTTAAAATCCATAATGTGTTCCATAAATCTTTGTTGAAGAGGTTTGTTGAACCTGTTGTTCCGGGGGTGGCACCTCCAGACCCTGTATTGGTTGAAGGTAACATGGAGTATGAGGTAGAGAAAGTACTGGATTCCCGTCTGGCTAGACGGAGACTCCAGTATTTGGTTAAGTGGAAGGGTTATGGTCAGGAGGATAATTCCTGGGTCTCCGCCTCTGATATTCATGCCAAACGATTGGTGCGTGCCTTTCATCGGGCTCACCCTGATCGCCCTGGTGGCAGAGTTGAGGGTTCGGTGACCCCTCCTCAAGGGGGAGGTACTGTTGCGAGTTCATTTTCCCCTTCATTACTGAGGCCCGAGGAACTCCCTCTTCTGGTAAAGAAAGGTAGTGAGCCTGATTGTCAAACACCGAGGCTGATGATTGTGACTGGCTGAGTGGAGTTACGGACTGGATATAATGCTGCCGACGCCCTTCTGCCCTGCGGGTGATTTCTCTGTGGGATCCTTGGAGACCAGTCTGAATTCCTGCTCCTCCAAAGCTAAGTTTGCTGCTCGGCCTTTTGCTTTTGTGCGTTGACTTTGTTTTTGCTTTGTTTTTCTGGATTTCTGCCATTCCCTGCTGGGGTGTGCTGAATTCATTTAGCTCTGTCTTCTGAAAATACCTGAGTGCTGATTCAGTTTTTGAAGCCTAGCTGCTTCAGGGCCTTTTTCATATCAGTTGGTTGGCTTATGTCTTTGATAGGGTTTTGGCAGATTGCAGACAGCAGCCTTCCTGTCCTTTCCTGTCTAGGTAGTTTTGGGGCCCCGTCTTTGCTCAGTCTATCTTTCTGTCTGTGTTAGTATTTTCATCTTGCTTCACCGTCATTATATGTTGGGGGCTGCCTATTGCTTTGGGGTCTGCTCTGGGGCAGTTTAGATTTCCCCTTTCTTTCTTTAGGCCTATGTATTTCTCCGGCTGTGATCGAGGGGTCTAGGGCATCGTAAGAACCCCCCATGGCTACTGCTAGTTGTGTTGATAGGTTCAGGGGTCTGCAATCTGATAGTTGCCAACTTCTCTGGTTTTCTGGACTTAGCTTGTATTTCTGCTTTTGCCTCCTACGGTGACTCATTCATAACAAGCTCTCCTCACCCTCAGAACCTCCAAGCACAGAGTAAAACAGCCCTGGCTCACATCGCAAACTCAACTTCTCCAGCGATGCTCTAGGAGTGCTGAACGCCTATGGAGAAAAACCCGCACACCAGAAGACTTCATTCACTTCAAATTTATGTTAAGAACCTATAACGCTGCCCTTCACCTCGCCAAACAGACCTACTTCACCACACTGATCTCCTCACTAGCCAACAACCCCAAAAAACTTTTTGACACTTTTCACTCCCTCCTCAGGCCAAAAGCACAAGCCCCTATCACAGACATGTGTGCTGATGACCTGGCCTCCCACTTTACAGAAAAAATAGATAATATCCGTAAGGAAATCTGCTCCCAACCACCAAGTCCTGTGACTCCCATCCCTTCCTGCATCTCCCCTGGCTCACTTTCCACATTTGATCCCATCACAGAAGAAGAAGTCTTCAGACTCCTCTCGTCTGACTACATGCACTACCGACCCCATTCCCTCACATCTCCTCCAGTCGTCACAACCCACCTAACTACAATCTTTAATCTCTACCTCTCCTCGGGCATTTTCCCATCCTCCTTCAAACACGCCATCGTTTCACGATTACTAAAGAAACCCTATCTCGACCCATCCTGCACAAACAACTACAGACCAGTCTCCAATCTCCCCTTCATCTCTAAACTTTTGGAGCGCCTAGTTTACTCCCCCCTTACCCGTTTCCTCTCCACTCACTCCCTTCTAGACCCTTCACAGTCCGGCTTCCGCCCCTTACATTCGACTGAAACTGCACTCATCAAAGTGACCAATGACCTTCTGACAGCAAAACTTAACGGTGACCACTCTCCGCTCATTCTTCTTGACGTATCTGCAGCTTTCGATACTGTTGACCACCACCTTCTACTCTCTAGGCTCCAGTCACTAGGCATTAAGAACACTCCTCTCTCCTGGTTCTCTTCCTATCTCTCTGACCACTCCTTCAGTGTTTTGTTCTCTGGCTCCACGTCATCTTCTCTTCCTCTTGCAGTCGGGGTACCTCAGGGCTCACTCCTTGGCCCCCTCCTCTTCTCTCTCTACACAGCCCCAATTGGACAGACCATCAGCAGATTTGGCTTTCGGTACCATCTTTATGCTGATGACACGAGACTATATACGTCTTCCCCTGACCTTACCCCCGCTGTACTACAGAACGCCAGTGACTGTCCGCAGTCTCCAACATCTTGTCCGTTCTCTATCTGAAACTCAACCTCTCCAAAACTGCACTTTTTCTGCTCCCGCCGTCTCCTAACCTCCCTAAATCTGGCATTTCCCTCTCCATGGGTGGTACCACAATAATACCCCGGCAGCAGGCACACTGTCTGGGTGTTATGTTTGACACCAATCTCTCCTTCACATCCCATATACAATCTCTTGCCCGCTCTTGTCGCTTACACCTAAATAATATCTCTAGAATCTGCCCTTTTCTCACGATGGAAAAAAAAAAAACCCTCACTGTAGCATTGATCCACTCGCGCCTGGATTACTGCAACACTCTATTAATTGGCCTCCCCGTCACTCGACTATCCCCTCTCCAGTCCATACTTAATGCAGCAGCCAGGGTCATCTATCTGACTAATCGGTACTCGGACGCGTCCGCTCTTCACCAGTCCTTCCATTGGCTGCCCATTCATTATAGGATCCAATTCAAAGTACTTGTTCTCACCCACAAAGCTCTCCACCGTGCGGCACCCCCTACATCTCCTCCCTCATTTCTATCGGCCTAACCGACTGCTGCGCTCTGCAGACGACTTTCGACTAACCTCTGCACTAATCCGTACCTCTCACTCCCGACTCCAAGACTTCTCCCGCGCAGCGCCAAGCCTCTGGAATGCTCTACCCCAAGAAATCAGGACTATCCACAATTTGCATAGTTTCAGGTGCTCCCTCAAAACACATTTGTTCAGAGCTGCCTATCACGTTCACTAATCAGTCATTCTATGTGTAAGTGTGTGTGTGTGTAGCCCATTCACTATCTCCATCCATCCCTCACTCCTTCAAGATGGCTGGACCTTCATTGTAAATACACCATTGTAAATACACCCCTGTACTCTGTCTCCCCCACCTCATTGTAGATTGTAAGCTCTCACCAGCATCTATTAGGTGTGCTGATTCTTGCACTTTGCCTCAGCTCTTCCTGATTGCTTTTGTGCAGTGGCAATTGGGGTAATCTGTTGTTTGTAAAAAATCACGGCTGACATCAGGGTTAGTAATAGAGGTGTCTATGAAACACCCCAATGAATACTGTAAGTAAAAAATGTCAGGGTCCTGTCAGCGCCGGCGTGCAGCCTCCGCTGAGCAGGGACTCGCCCGCACTGTAGGGGGCCCGTTGTCAGGTACAGCCGGAAAGTACAATCAGGACCTGGGGACGCTGAAGTTTAGCAAGAAGTGAAGGACCTACGGTCATGTGACTGCAAGGGGCAGGGCTTAGCGTCCTGCTTCCAGAGCTGGCAGGACACTAAACAGAAATACTCAGTCAGGCAAAACGGAGGTCATACACAGAGATAGCAGTAAAGTACCAGGGATGAGACAGAACACAGAGTTGGGGCCAAGCAGGGGTCAAAACCAAACAGACAAAGAAGGTACCAAGCAGAATCCAACTAGCAATATCCAGAGAACAGACCGAGTCGTACACAGAGTATCAAGCAACCAGAACACAGCACAAACACACTCAGGGATCACCACACTATGCCAAGGGCGAAAGTATAACTGACAGGGATGGGAGCTTCGTGACGCTATAAGAAGCTTTCCCACAACCAATGAGAGGCCACCATAATAAGTCCAAAACATTAACCCCAGAAGTGCAGGTCCACCAGCACTGGTATCATGACAGTACCTCCCTCTCAATGGGGGGCCTCTGGACCACCAGGCTTGCCCGGGTACCTAGCATGGAAAGCCTGAACCAGGCAATCCGCATGCATCAACCGGGCCAGCACCCAGGACCTGTCCTCCGGCCCCATACCCCTTCCAATGAACTAGGTACTGTACTGACCGCTGTACCAACCTGGAATCTATGATGTGACCAATCTCATATTCCACATGTCCCTCAACCGAAACCGGAGGAGCAGCGGACTCGGATTCTCCCTGGACTGCTTCAAAAGGTTTCAGTAGAGATCTATGGAAGACGATAGGGATCTTGAAAGAGGGTGGAAGGCACAGCCTGTACGCTACTGGGTTGATTTTTTTTCTACAATCTTGTACGGGCCAATGAATTTGGGGCCCAACTTGGCTGACGGAATCTTTAACTTAATGTTTCGCATGGAGAGCCAAACTTTCTCTCCAACCTGAAACATGGGACCAGGTAATCATTTCCTGTCCGCGAAAAACTTATACCTGCCTTGAGACCTAGATATACGCCGCTGGACTTCTGCTGGAAACACCCCAAATCTAGACGAGAAAACTCACCAAAATGAGGACTGAACCCATAGTTGATCAAGAAAGGGGACATACCAGTGGATTGACTCACCCGACTATTGAAGGCAAATTCAGCCAATGGCAGTATATCACACCAGTGATTCTGTCTAGCAGAAGTCAGACATCTGAAGATCTGTTCCAGAGACCGATTAGTGCGTTCCGTCTGACCATTACTCTCGGGATGATACGCAGACGAAAAGGACAGAGATATCCCTAATTTTTTGCAGAAAGCACGCCAAAACTTAGCCACAAACTGCACACCACGATCAGACACCACATTCAGGGGTACCCCATGCAAGCGGACCACATGCTGCACAAACAACCTGGATAAGGTCTCAGCAGAAGGTAATGCGGACAGGGGTACAAAATGAGCCTGCTTTGAAAATCTGTCCACCACTACCCATACCACCGCATTACCCCTGGAAGAGGGAAGATTGGTAATAAAATCCATGGACAGGTGGGTCCATGGTCTTTCGGGAACTGCCAAGGGCATCAGCTCTCCAGCCGGACGGCTATGAGAGCATTTAGAACGAGCGCAGACCCCACAACCAGAAATGAATTTCTTTATATCAGAACCAAGGGTAGGCCACCAGAAGATCCTAGCCACCGCCAGTCGTGTGGCTGATATGCCAGGGTGAGCACACAGCTTGGATTCATGGAACTCTTGTAAGAGTTTAAGGCGAAGTTGCTCTGGGACAAACAACTTGCCCCCTGGCTTGGCCGCAGGAGCCAGCGACTGGGCCCCCTCAATTTCCCGTTCCAATTCAGACGAGATCCCTGCTAACACCACCCCAGGGTGCAGAATGGAGGACGGTGGCTCAGGGGCAGACACAGGATGAAAACTGCGAGATAAGGCGTCAGCCTTGACTTTCTTTGACCATGGACGGAATGTAATAGTAAACTGGAAACAAGAAAAAAAAAAAGCGACCAACGGGCCTGTCTGGGCGTTAGTTTTTTAGCAGACTCAATGCATGACAAATTTTTGTGATCAGTGATCACAGTAACCGGGTGACTGGCCCCCTCCAAAAAGTGCCTCCACTCCTCAAACGCCAACTTGACCGCAAGAAGCTCTCTATTGCCTACATCATAATTTCTTTCAGCAGCAGAGAACTTCCTGGAAAAGAAAGCACATGGCCTGAGGTTGGTAAGAGTGGCAGGCCCTTGGGACAACACTGCCCCCACCTCGGAGGCATCCACCTCCACCTCAAATGGTTTGGACGGATCTGGCTGTACCAACACAGGAGCAGACATAAAACATTTTTTCAGAGTCGCAAAGGCCTCTTTTGCGAGCGAGGACCAATTTCTCACATCCGCACCTTTGCATGTTAGGTCCGTGAGTGGTTTGACCACCTGCGAAAACCCCCGGATAAATTTGCGGTAATAATTGGCGAACCCCAAGAAGCACTGAAGACCCTTAAGATCTCTGGGTTGCACCCAATCCGCAATGGCCTGCACCTTCTTGGGGTCCATGCGAAAACCCTCAGAGGATACAATTAATCCCAAAAAAGACAATTCTTGAACACAAAATACACATTTCTCCATTTTGGCAAACAGATGATTTTCTCTCAGTCTTTGGAGAACAGTTCGTTCCAGATGAGACTGCCTGTCAGAGGAGTATATCAAAATATCATCTAAGTAGATAACAACAAAACGACCAGTGAGATCTGAGAATTCCATGTTGATGAAATTCTGAAATATGGCAGGGGCATTGGTAAGACCAAACGGCATGACTAAATTTTCTAACAGTCCCTCGGACGTGAGGAGCGCAGTTTTCCATTCATCCCCCTCTCGGACCCTTATCAAATTATATGGCCCCCGAAGATCCAGTTTGGAGAACCATTTTGCCCCTGATAGTTGGTTGCACAAGTCGGGAATCAACGGAAGGGGGTACGTATTCAGTACAGTAATCTGATTAAGCTCCCGAAAATCGAGACAGGGACATAACCCGCCATCTTTTTTCTTTACAAAAAAGAAACCTGCCGCCACAGGTGAGACTGAAGGATGTATGTGTCCCTTGCACAGACTTTCAGCAATGTAGTCCTTCATAGCCAAGCGCTCAGGACCGGATAAATTAAACAGACGGGCTTTAGGTAATTTAGCCCCCAGGACCAGCTCGATAGCGCAGTCAAAGGGTCTATGTGGCAGTAATGTCTCGGCCTCGCTTTCAGAGAATACATCTTCGAAGTCCTTCAGGCATTCCGGAATACCTTCCAGCTCGACAGATGATACAGACACAGATTTAACAGGTTCAACCAGTAGTGCAGATTTATCACACAACTTAAAATCATTAAACCCCCATTGAACAATCTCCCCCGTTTTCCAGTTAATAACTGGGTTATGGCGTTGTAACCAGGGCATGCCCAATACCAACCCTGCAGGTAGATTGTCCAGAACCAAACAACTTAGGTTTTCCCCATGAGTAGCGCCCACTCTGAGCGAAAACAAGTCAGACACAAAGAGAATTCCCTCCTTAGTGAGGGGAGAGGAGTCAATGGCCACCACCTTGATCGGAACCTTGAGCCTAACTGTCCCTATCTTGCAGCGTGTGACCCATTGGGAGTCAATGAGATTAATCGATGATCCGCAGTCCACAAAGGCTGTAGAGGGAAAAGAACTACCATCCACAAACCGTTCCACATGAAGTAAAACCTTAGAAAACGAGGAAAAGGGTACCTGAGGGTCTGAGTAGTCTCCCCGCTGACTACCCAGACCTAGTCATTTCCCGCCGACTGGGTCGAAGACGGGCAATCAGGACACTCCCTTTTCCAATGTCCCGTTTTACCGCAGTAAAAGCATAACTGCTTGTCCTTCCGGCGTTTCCTCTCCGTATCCTTCAGGGAGAGGACGCCTACATCCATGAGCTCAGGGGCAGTCTCTTTTCCACTGGGGAACAATGGAGTCTCCACCTGCATCACCCCTCTTGCCCACAGCCTGAGGTCCATCCGGACGGCCTGGGTCATGGCGTCCTCGAGAGAGTTAGGTGGGGGATGTAACGCCAAGGCATCCTGCAGCCGCTCGGACAAGCCTCTGCGAAAGAGACCTCGAAGCGCAGCGTCGCCCCAAGAGATCTCTGCAGCCCAGCGGCGGAATTCAGTACAAAACCACTCAGCCAAGTGTTTCCCCTGACAGACGCTCATCACCATGTCCTATGCCAATCGCACTCGGTCAGGCTCATCATAAATGTGCCCGAGGGCCTCAAAGAATGCATTCACAGACACTCTCAGGGGCAGTGGGAGGAAGGGAGAAAGCCCAACCTTGTGGGGACCCTGTTAATAAGGACATAATGACCCCAACCTTCTGACTTTCGTCCCCAGAGGAGCGTGGCCTCAAACTAAAAAGAAGTTTTGCAACCCTAAATGAAGATCCTGAACTCCTTTTTGTTCTCAGTAAAGAAGTCAGGCAGTTTAACAGGTGGTTCCGGGGACACCAGAACAACATCCCTCGCCCCAGACCCCGGAGACCCAGAAGATAAAGCCTCTCGCACTGTCTCAGAAACCTGCTGCTGAGAACGAGCCAGAGCTTGCTGCTCCAGAGATAAACCCTGAAACATCTGACTCAGACTTTTCATCTGGTCAGCCAGAGACTGTATGGGATCCATAACTCTGCATAAAAACCCCCCAAAAAACTTAATGGTCAGTTATAATGTCAGGGTCATGTCAGCACCGGCGTGCAGCCTCCGCTGAGCAGGGACTCACCCGCACTGTAGGGGGGCCTGGGGTCAGGTACAGCTGGAAAGTACAAACAGGACCTGGGGACGCTGAAGTTAAGCAAGCAGTGAAGGACCTACGGTCATGTGACTGCAAGGGGCAGGGCTTAGCGTCCTGCTTCCAGAGATGGCAGGACACTAAACAGAAATACTCAGTCAGGCAAAACCGAGGTCATACACAGAGATAGCAGTAAAGTACCAGGGATGAGACAGAACGGAGAGTCGGGGCCAAGCAGGGGTCAAAACCAAACAGACAAAGAAGGTACCAAGCAGAAGCCAACAAGCAATATCCAGAGAACAGACCGAGTCGTACACAGAGTATCAAGCAACCAGAACACAGCACAAACACACTCAGGGGTCACCACACTATGCCAAGGGCGAAAGTATAACTGACAGGGATGGGAGCTTCCTGAGGCTATAAGAAGCTTTCCCAGAACCAATGAGAGGCCACCATAATAAGTCCCAGGTGTGCAGGTAAAAGTCTGCACTGAGATCAAAACAGAGCTTTGCCAGTCACCATGGAATCGGTGGATGGTTCCCCATTAACTTCTGGACCAGTAGACCGGGAAACGGTGCTCCTGGAGTGTGAGATGGAACCAGACAATCAGGAAACCCTTTCATTTATGCTAATATCCTCCTCATTTTCCTATAATTTTAGGAATTCCCTGGCTACGGTCGCAAAATCCAAACATCAATTGGGAAACCAAGGAGATATCCTTCCCCTCGAAGGGTAGTCCTACCATCTGTCCAACGGTCACGGTTCCAGTTACCCGGGACGTGGAAGAGGCAATACAGGTACCTACTCTCCCTCTGGTTTTCCAGGAATTCGCGGATGTTTGTGACAAAAAGAAGGCAGACCAACTCCCACCACATAGACCATATGACTGCCCCATAGAATTGCTTCCAGGGGCAGCGATCCCTTTCGGCCATGTTTACCCGCAGGCAGCTCCAGAACTAAAAACATTACGAGAGTATATAGATGAGAACCTAGCCAAGTGGTTTATCCGACCATCCTCTTCACCAGTGGGAGCCCCCATATTCTTTGTAAAGAAGAAAGATTGGACTCTAAGACCTTGCATTGACTACCGGGAGCTAAATAAGGTAACCATTCGTAACAGGTACCCGTTGCCGCTAATTCCTGAAATGTTGGAAAGAGTTCGTCAAGCCAAGGTGTTTACGAAATTAGACCTTCGTGGGGCATATAATTTACTCCATATACGTCCCGGAGACGAATGGAAGACAGCTTTTAGATGCCGGTATGGACATTTTGAATATTTAGTGATGCCATTCGGACTCTGTAACGCTCCTGCTGCTTTTCAACACTTAGCCAATGATATCTTCAGGGATTTATTGGACCATTATGTGGTAATTTACCTTGATGACATCTTAATTTTCTCTGATTCTCTACAGGAACATGTCAAGACCGTGCTCAGACGCTTAAGAGATAATCATTTATACATTAAACTCGAAAAATGTAAGTTTCATTGCTCCGAAATTCAATTTCTGGGCTATATTATTTCTCCCCAGGGATTGAACATGGGATCCAGCAAGATCCAGGCGATCATAGACTGGCCGGTACCAGGAAACATCAAAGAGGTACAACGATTTATTGGTTTTGCTAATTTTTATAGACGTTTTATCCGGAATTTTTCGGAAATTGTCCGTCCCATCACTCTCCTTACTAAGAAGGGGAAGAAGTTTGTATGGTCTTCGCAAGCCCAGGAAGCCTTTGACCGCCTCAAGGTTTGTTTTACCACGGTTATTTAGCCTGCTAGATCTAGTATTAAAACACTCAGAGACCTGGTCCTTTAGCCAACTGGGATTTAGATTTCTCACAAAGAGCAGGCTAAATCTAAGTTGACAGAAGGAGCTGGTCATGGATGTAACGGGTGCAATGTATTCTACACCCTGAAATCAGTGTGAAAATTTAGCCTGCTTGATCTAGTATTAAAACACTCACAGGGACTTGTTCCTTTAGCCAACTGGGATTTAACTTTCTCACAGAGAGACGGCTAAATCCAAGTTGGCAGAAGGACCTGGTCCTTTAGCCTGCTAGATCTAGTATTAAACACTCACAGGGACTTAGTCCTTTAGCCTGCTTGATCTAGTATTAAAACCCTCACAGGGACTTGTTCCTTTAGCCAACTGTGATTTAGCTTTCTCACAGAGAGCAGGCTAAATCAAAGTTAGCAGAAGGACCTGGACCTTTAGCCTGCTAGGTCTAGTACTAAAACAATCACAGGGATCTGGGTCCTTTAGCTGACTTGCACGTAGCTTTCTCACAGAGAGCAGGCTAAATCAAAGTTAGCAGAAGGACCTGGACCTTTAGCCTGCTAGGTCTAATACTAAAACAATCACAGGGATCTGGGTCCTTTAGCCGACTGTGTCAGTATTCCGGGTTTTCTAAATCACCTTGTGAATGAATTTGCCCTTTGTCAAGATGGAGGTTGCTGTTCTTGTGTGCTCTACTTCCTGTTCATTTGTATAAAACCCGGCTCAGGTGCTGCCTTCCTTCCTGGAGTATTCTGCTTCCTTCAGCTGTGCTGCTGGTTTCTTAGTGTGCTTCTGCTGTGGCTCTGGACATTCCCTGTTCTCTGTAGGAAAGCTGTACTCATCTTTGGAACTTAACCCTTGGTTCACTTTATCTGTTAAGAACTGTGTTCCTGAACTATGTGTTGTTCTTAACCCTTCACTCTCCCCAATGAGAGCAGTCGGAACTGTCACCAACCGTATGCTTTAATGTGAACCTGTTCCTGGACTCACCTGTGTTCACGCCGCTCCTGGGATCAACTTGTAAATCAGCTTTTGGACTGTCCTGTGCTTTTGCTCGTCTGGGATTTACCTATAGACTTGTTCTGGACTTCCCTGTGCTTGCTACATACCGGGATTGGACTCTCTCTGCATCACTACGTTGTGAACTGTGCCACGTCACCTGAGTGTTACACTCAACTTTGGATCACATTTTTATGAGGACTCTGTCTTAGGAACTTTACTGAATTGCTATATAGCTTTAGGACTTGTCTCATTTCAGGTTATCAGCATATTGTTTTTGGGTGTCACTGCTGTTATAAAAATACACTATTTGCACTAAAGTAACCCGCTTCTGTCTGATCATTGCCCCACGCTATCAGAATCCTCGAGTTCCTACAATAGTATTACAGGCTGGCACTTAGCTTTCTCACAGAGAGCAGGCTAAATCCAAGTTGGCAGAATGACCTGGTTCTTTAGCCTGCTAGGTCTAGTACTAAAACAACCACAGGGATCTGGTCCTTTAGCCCAGTGGTCCCCAACCTTTTTTGCACCAGGGACCGGTTTCAAGCAAGACCATTCTTCCATGGCCCGGCAGGGCGGGGATGGAGGTGTGGCAGGGGCGGGGCTTTGGTCATAAGGGGGCGGGGCTATGGACACGGTTGTAGTGTAGCAGTGCATACTTATAATTAAATAACATTTATAATGTGACTCAACTCACCATAGGTTTTGAATAAGTGCTCCATCACCCCCTTCTCCCCATCATTGCCTTCACCCCATCACTCCCTTCTCCCCATCACTCCCTTCTCCCCATCACTCCCTTCTCCCCATCACTCCCTTCTCCCCATCACTCCCTTCTCCCCATCACTCCCTTCACCCCATCACTCCCTTCTCCCCATCATTGCCTTCACCCCATCACTCCCTTCTCCCCATCATTGCCTTCACCCCATCCCTCCCTTCTCCCCATCATTGCCTTGACCCCATCACTCCCTTCTCCCCATCATTGCCTTGACCCCATCACTCCCTTCTCCCCATCATTGCCTTCACCCCATCACTGCCTTCTCCCCATCATTGCCTTCACCCCATCACTCCCTTCTCCCCATCATTGCCTTCACCCCATCACTCCCTTCTCCCCATCATCGCCTTCACCCCATCACTCCCTTCTCCCCATCATTGCCTTCACCCCATCACTGCCATCTCTCCATCATTGCCTTCACCCCCTTCTCCCCATCATTGCCTTCACCCCATCACTCCCTTCTCCCCATCACTGCCATCTCTCCATCATTGCCTTCACCCCATCACTCCCTTCTCCCCATCATTGCCTTCACCCCATCACTCCCCTCTCCCCATCATTGCCTTCACCACATCACTCCCTTCTCTCCATCATTGCCTTCACCACATCACTCCCTTCTCTCCATCATTGCCTTCACCCCATCACTCCCTTCTCCCCATCATTGCCTTCACCCCATCACTCCCCTCTCCCCATCATTGCCTTCACCCCATCACTCCCTTCTCCCCATCATTTCCTTCACCCCATCACTCCCTTCTCCCCATCATTGCCTTCACCCCATCACTCCCTTCTCCCCATCATTGCCTTCACCCCATCACTGCCATCTCTCCATCATTGCCTTCACCCCATCACTCCCTTCTCCCCATCATTGCCTTCACCCCATCACTCCCTTCTCCCCATCATTGCCTTCACCCCATCACTGCCATCTCTCCATCATTGCCTTCACCCCATCACTCCCTTCTCCCCATCATTGCCTTCACCCCATCACTTCCCTCTCCCCATCATTGCCTTCACCCCATCACTCCCTTCAACCCATCACTGCCATCTCTCCATCATTGCCTTCACCCCATCACTCCCCTCTCCCCATCACTGCTGTCTCTCCATCACTCCCCTCATGGTCTTCTCCTCATGTCCCCATCTCCTCCAGGGCCAGGCTACACAAACACAGACCAACACACACATACATACACGCAGACAGACATACACAACACACACACACACATTATACATACACACAGACACCACCTCTCTCCTCTCACCTGCCCGCCGCCCGCGCTTCCTCGCTCTGACACAGCGGCCGCACTCCTCTCTGTGTCAGTCAGAGACAGGAAGCGCGGGCGGCGGGCAGGAAGCTGGACGGGTCCTTGCAGCTCCGCTCCTGCTATTAGCCCTTGCAGGCAGCGGAGCTGCTTGGATCGCTCCCTGGCCGCCGCTAGAACTGCTGCGCGCCGCCCCAGCCCCCGCTACGCCACTGACCGCCCCTGGCTCCCCTTGTGTCCGCGGACCGGCAAGGGCACTGCAGCGGCCCGGTGCTGGGCCGCGGACCGGCGGTTGGGGACCCCTGCTTTAGCCGACTGGCACTTAGCTTTCTCACAGAGAGCAGGCTAAATCCAAGTTGGCAGAATGACCTGGACCTTTAGCCGATTGGGATTTAGCTTTCTCACAGAGAGCCGGCTAAATCCATGTTGGCAGAAGGACCTGGTCTTTTAGCCTGCTAGATCTAGTTTTATAAAAAAACGGATCTGCCATTTTTTCCCCATAGACTTGCATTAGTGGTGGATTTTGACTGATGGTCGTCCGTCACATCCGTTTTTTTGACGGATCCGTTTGAATTTTAGCATCCGCCGGCTGGAGTAGACGGACAATGTAACGTTTTTTTCTGTCTCTCTCGATCGGTTCCTTTAAATTTCATGCACTTAGCGGCTGCAGCGGATCCGTCCAAGAAACGGATCCGGTGGCATACGTTTGTTGCAAAACGGAAACGGATCAGTTTTTTCACACTTTGGCGGTTTGCAACTGACGACAAACAACTGAAGTGTGAAACAGGCCTTAATGAGAGAAAAAATTGAAATGCCATAATTACGTATTTTTTGGTCGCCGCAACATTGCAGTGAAATGAAATAAGAGGTGATCAAAACATGGTATCCGCGCCAAAATGGTATCAATAAGAACGTCCCGCCAAACTAAAAAAAAAAAAAACCTTTCTTGATGAAAGTTAGGAAGTCTACAATTTCAGGAGACCACCAGCAGCACTGAAGACACGTTTTGAGAGAATGCTGGCTACCAAGCATGACAAAAACTCCAAGGCATGACAGGCGAGCTCAGGCCACTCTTCCATTTTTGACTACCAAAATGCAAATGGGTCCAAATTCCACCTGATGGCCTTGATATTGAGCTCGAGATACTCCTGCACCTTCCTCTCCGTTAGTCGTTTACATCATGTCAGACCTGTATTCTCTTCTGCTGGTGCATGAGCTGGTCTAAAAAATATGTGAAATGACACACAGAATTTGCTTATGCCACGTACACTGAAGCTGCTAATATTTTTCCTTTGACTACTCAACATTCCCGGGGTTGGAAGTCTATAACTGCGATGCACACTGTGTACCTCACTGCTGTCTTGGGAAAAACCACTCTTAAGATTGTCTACAAGCGTGTTTATATAATACTCCAGCATGCGCGCATCCCTTACAAGGGGGGAACGCCTCTGGCAAAATTTACTCTTGTACTGTGGATCTGACAGAATGACAACCCAGTAGTCAGTGCTACTTCTAATCCTAAATATAAGGGCATGATGATGCAGATAGTACAGCAAGAAGGCGCTCCTGTGTCAGGTTCTTCCATGAGGTCCATATCCATGCTGTGTGGGTGGCGAGTTAACACTCAAGCTTGCTTCCTCAGTCCCCTTCCCCAAATTACAGACAACCGAGAGAGGATCATTATCCACTTCATCTCCTGACTGTTGCATGCCCATTAACTCTTCTTCCTCGTACTCCTCCATTTGTCCCGTGGCTGCTGCCCTTTCAGTAACTGTCAGCACCGAGCTTCTCCTCTGATCGGGCAGGAAGGGCTGATATTTCAGCATCTCCTGCGCAGTCATGCTGTGAGCGGTCAGTCAGATTGACTGCCCGATTACAGCGATCTGGGTGTGGGGACCGACAGCATGGGTCCCTGGCAGAGGCGTACCTAGGGGTTCAACTCGGGGGTGGGAGAAAAATCTGAGTGGGCCTCTAACCGGTAACCCTGATTACAACTCAGTTGGTATACTCAGTGGCAGTAGCTCTGGGTGGGCCCCCTCAAAGCAAGGGGCTCGAGGCAACAACACCCTCTGCCCCCCTGGTAACTACACTACTGGTGTCTGCACCTCTTTCTGTACCTCTCAGCTGTCATACACATCTGCCGGCGCTGAACTATCACTGGGTGTTTGCAAGTTTTAGTGACACTTTACATGCATGATGGACACTGTCCGTCCTGGTGCGGAAACTGACACCCAGCCATGATGGACTGTGTCCGTCATTAGACGTTAAGGGGTGAAATGCAACTCTCACAGATTGACAGCTGCATTTAACAGTTTAACAGCAGCAGACAAAGCTCCGCTCCTCTCGATTGTTCGAGGCAGATTATGGCTGAATATCACAAGTAGACAACATTGATTGTAATATGTTTATCAACAGCCATCGTTTTGCAGAACAAAAATCCCAAACTAGAAAGAATTAATATATTCATTTTTTAATGGTATTTATATCTAACTCAGAAAAATTAGAAAAAAAAAGCAATTGATGACTATTGAAGTTCAAATGTCCAGCGCCATATCCATTGCTGGGCAGCTCTGATTATAAAGCACTTGTAGAGATTCTCCAGGTCTTGGAAACTGTTCTCAGCGCAGGTCGGAGCCGGAATTCACCGTTTTCTTCCATGATGTGTCATGCCTGTGTAGAAGCGATAAGTCGCCTTTCTCATTAACCTGAAAACAATTAAAAGATGTTTATAAAAATCTTGACAAAAGGTACTGGTGATCAAAAGAAACAAACTCCGAGAAGGAACTTCAGCATTGTATTTCTGGTCATCAGCTGAGGGTGAAATAGACCTGAAATATTGCATTATATATTGTCTACAAAGAAGGCCAATGTGGAGATTGGAAATAGGAAGCTGCCAATAATAGTGTAATGTGAGATAAATGCGACATGAGCCATACGGCTATGGTGAGAGCACTCACAATAGATCTATACGGCATGCCATGTCAGAGGGGCTCATCTCGCCCGTCAGACTGGGTGTTGGAGATTCCTCCGCAGCAGTAGGCTGATAACTTTCATCATTTCCTTCCTTTCTCAGACAGAATTTAAAAATTGTGCAGCAAGAAAAAATAATAATTAGAACAAATAAATGCAGTAATAAAACCGATTTTGCATTTCTTCTGTTATGACACCTTGCTTACACTGTCCTCGCTGTTGCACTTCTTGAAAACAAGAATGATTGGAGGAAAAGCACCGAAATATTTACCTGGAAAACGCCCGTCAGAAGCTTTGTGTCCATCAGAAGAGGTGGATTCTGAATGTTTGCTGTTCGCTGCTTGTGATGAAGACGTAAACTGATTGTCTCCCTACACGGTGGTGGAAAAAGGCAAAATATATAAAAGTATTTAATCTTTAAATGATAAAACTCAATAAAAGACTAAATTAGAGACTCCAGATTCTCAATATTGTAAAATTCACTTTTATTATTGATTGCTGACAATAATGGAAGATTCGTTCTTACTTCCATCACAGGTGGATGAGATGACAATATTTAGAGGAATCTCACTGTTCCAATAATGAACCTGAAAATAGAAAGAAAATAATTACATCCAACAAAGCGTAAACTCATAGAAGGTTTTCCAGAGCATTGTAGATAATTGCTGGGAATGGTCAATCATTCCATAGCCAGCAAGTTATGGGAAATGTAACCGGGGCTTATCTGGAACCTATGAGGACGGATTCTGGATCTTTACCGCTAATTGCTGGTGATGAACACAGATATTCATTGTCTCGCTACTCAGGGGAAAATATATAAAAGTGTCTCAACTTTACATTTTAAAGAAACCAAATTAGAGACTAAATATTCTGAAGAATAGTTACATGTTTAGCTGCTGGGTAGTTGTCGCATTCGTCCTCCGCACCGGCGGCATTTACGTTTATTGCCAGGTATTGGTCTAAATCGTCCAATTCTGCAAAGATAAGAGGAATATTGGTTACTGGACTGGAATGAACGCTCATTAATACCATGGATTATATTCAAAAGAACAAATTGAAATCAATATATTAAGAACTGGCCCAGCACAGAAAATATAACACGTAGCATCCTAAACCCTACCGCCCCCCAGACGTCAGTCCGCTCTGATAGTAGTAAAGTATGAAAGCATTCCACCAACAGAACCGCACGGACGTCTCTCCGCAGTGATTGTGTGTCCGGAGGAGATGGGTCATAAAATCCACTTACTCTTTATCACACCGGTGGCATTTGTACTTGTAGGTGTAGTTGATGGTATAATTGTGATATTCCGTCACTTTTGGCAGCTCGGGATGGATAAGGTTTACCCTTCTTGTGAAAGCCTGCCATAACAAGCCATGGTGGTCTTTGCGTTCACCGTTGATTATCCAAGTGGCGGCATGGCACATCTCATGCGCAAGTGTGGATCGTACTCGCTCTAAAACAAGAGGTTATACAGTTATGACAAAAATCTGAGTACACCCTGATTGAACTATTTGGTTTTACATAGCAGGACAAAATACAAAATACATCATGAGATGAACAACACGTGACAAGTCAACCGTGCCGTTATTTATTTACCGAAACCTACTTCAAAATGCAGAAGCAGAGAGTGAAAAATAAGTACACCCCATCAATCAATAGCTTTTAGAATCATCTTTAGCAGCAATAACTTGAAGTTGCATCGACGGTGTACTTTATCACACACCGTTGTTGCCTTTTGGCCTACTTTTTGTTAAATAATGATGCAATATATTTTTTTCACGTTGGTTTTTGAGATTGTATTTCCCTACTTTTAGGACTTTCTATGGAGCTGATACTTTTTTTTATTTTCTCCTGATATGTAAAATACTAGAATTCAAAGAGGGTGTACTTAGTTTTTCTTATGACAGTGTGTACAATGAGTTTCTAAGATGTTCTGCATAACAAGTAGCAGTTTTTTTGCCCTGTATACAGGTTGTCTTATGAAGCTGTAGGATGGATGTGATGTGAAACCTACCGGAAGAATCGCAGACTTTTTCGGAAAGCTCAATATATGAGAAGCGGCGGTTGTTCTGCAGCCTATTACAGCATTGGCCGGCGGATGCTCTCAGCCTCTTGCTCCACAAAATGTCCATTTTCAAAGGGAGCTAAAATAAAGAAAACAAATTCCATTACATCTGTAAACTCTTTGACCCCCAATCTTGCAAAGTCCCCAACTCTCATATGTCATTTACAGCACTGGTCTACTTGTATGGGGCGCGGGGTCTACCGAGAAGTCCAAGATGTGAGAACAAAAATAAAAATGACCTTATTCTAAAATGTCCAAATATCAACTAAATGTTTCTTATAAATAAATGTAAAAATCCTTTGAACGTCAAGCCAAAAAATACTAATCTTTTTGTCTCTGCATGGTGGATCATCTAAGGTTTCCTCTCGTCCCACAGATAGGAAGAGGGTGACGGCATTCACCAAACTAAGTGAGATTTACCTGAGATATTCAATAACTATATTACAGAAACATGACAATGGGGTTAGGAATCTGCCTTTCAGAAAGTTAGAGCCATTTTTCTTGGAATTGATTGTTTAAATGGGGAGATAATAGAGAAGTTATGTATCACCCAGAAACCCATGACAAGATGTGATACCTTATTATCGAAGACTGTCCGGTTGTACAAGTTGTACAGTCGCTCCACCAGCTCCTCCTTATTTTCCTGGAAGTGGGTAACATAGATGGAAGTAGGAGAAATAATTTCTTCCAGGAAACAGCCGGGGATGTTACATCGTGGTGTCCTGGCAAAGATAAGAATCATATATAAATCCACAGGAAACATCTCGCCTAGTTCATGGCTTTATATAGAGGTAGATGGATCTAACTTACCTCTCCTCTGTAGCGGAGCTCTCCTCGCTGTCAGATGGTAAATGATCTGTACAGAAATATGGAAGAGTGAAAATACTTTTTATAAGGCTCAAATCAGACATGTTAGTATGCAGCCCGTACTAGAGAGGGGTCTATAAATATAGAGTGTAGAGGACTAATAAGACTATGAATATGGGATCCGACCAGAGCAGAACACATAGCTGACCAGACCACCAGAAATCCACAGGATCTTCCCTTCAGATCAGGATCTGACATTATAATGGGGTTCAGCAACATCAGGGTCCATAAACTTTCTCAGATGTCTATCCCACCTGTTACTCAGGTAATATATCCTTAGTAATGTTGTATGTGCTCAGTACAAGATCAGAAGTGAACATGTCCTCAATGGCCGGAGGGTGGACCCTCAAATGGTAGGGGTCCATTTTCACCTCATTTGCTGATTCATGGTAGCCTCCATGGTTTTAATGGAGATGTGGGATTCCTTGGTGCAGGGATTTCTCCATTGATGTCTATTGGGTTTCCAAAAAGACACAAGTAAATGTACTGCACATCTGTAATAAATTCTCTAAGGATAACAATGGCCATAAGTCAACATGGCGGTGACTTGCTCTCCCAATATGGAAATATCCGAGACACAGGATCCACACCAATCAAGCATGCGTAAAATAGGATTACCTCTGTAAGGTATCTGTAATTTAACCCCTTAACAACCATGTACGACGCTCATCAGTAGAGAATGAATGGAGAGGGCTAAGGAGTTGAGCCCGCCTCTTTCATGGCAGATGATGGTTGTGTCATTCAGCCATCATCTGCCTCTGACAGCCGAGAGTGGATTGGAGCTCTGACTGCTTCTGTTAACCTGTTAAATGCTGCTGTCATTCTCTGACACTGGCATTTACAACACATTTCCCAGGTGGCTCGCTGTTCCAACTCCTGATCAGCGCCCTTGTAATTGTTAGATTTGGAAACTGACCTGTGACAGTACAGAAAAGTCATTGTTACCTCTACAATAACATAACCCTGGATTGTGTCTAGAAATGATAACTTACTATTATACATGGAAGTTGCTGCTCTATTGGAATCATCATCATCATCAATAATGATGTCATCGGAGCTGTGGAATAAATGTAACAGGTAATGAGCCATCATTAATCATTAATCCCCATCTTGTACTTAGTAATGGAGGAAACGTGTCTCACCAGGTGGTACTGTCCGGACCATGATCTGTTGGTGGTAAACTCAGATCTGTGGGGGAAACACAATATAACTCTCTTATTAGAATATTGTAATAGCAACGACCGAGGCTCAATATCAAAAGAAATAAATCCTAATAAATTATCCAGTGTTTCCCTATAGGTACATGGGGCAGAACAATCACCTTCAGCTCCAGTAATCCGCCCTGTACATGGCCACCATGAGAAGCAATCCACAAATCCCATTTCTGCCTGACTTTATAACGCCTGCATGAATATTCCTGACCAAATGCTGAACAGAAATGTTTGCTATAAACTCTACCATAGACGACTAATAACGATAAATCCAAGCCCTGACCACAATGTGCAGGTGATCTGCACCCGGTGACTACAATGGCTTATTAATACATCAGAGACTTCACTAGATTAGGGTTACAGTACCTGGTAAACTCGGAGTCGGGCCCGAATTGAAGTCAGTGGTGTTATCTTGGCCTGGAGACCTCGGTATTGGCCTCTTTCTTCGATGAGACTGAAAAAATGGCAAACATGTCAGATAGAATCTATAACCATGAACATCTCCAATCTATAATCTTACCCCATATTCCACTGATTACAGGTGGGCAGCGATATGAGTGTGGTCTCCACTGTGCTTATTCCACGTACAGAGTATAGCGGGGGTATGGGACACTTATGGTTAGGCTATGGATAGGGGCGGTGGTGACATTTATGTGTCTTCATGCAATGTTATGTATCCAGTACATGGACATATTGTCACAAATATTACAAGTGACGCAGTCTTTACTCTGCAATCATGATCCGAGTTATCGCCTCATCTACTTGGAGCGCTATTTTCTGTCCCACCATCTTTTCTTGAACTTTTATCCCAAATATTTTTTATTTATTTAAGAATATAAAATGATACTCACCTGATGTAAATCGTCATCATCGCTGCTGTCCTCGGTATCACAGAGAACTATAATACTCTTAAATCGCTTTCTTGGCATCATATTTGCACAAGTCGCTCACAACACTCCTCTCTCCACAAACGCCTACTAAAACCCTCAACGGAACCCTGGGTGACGGGGCATTCTATAGCCTCCAGCCCATTGTGACATCATTAGAACCCTGCAATTGTTTGCTCATTTTTTGAATTTTACAACTTTATTGTACAAAACATACTGTACAGATACAAAAAGAGGAAATCCGATAAAAACAACAATCTTCCTAAGGCCGGGTCACACTTGTGAGTGCAATGCGAGACACTCACGAGAGTCTCTGGCCTCAATACTTGGCGCTACCGCTGGCACTCGGGACCGGAGTGTGCGGCTGCATGTATTTCTTTGCAGTTGAACGCTCTGCTCCGAGCCACCGGTGGCAGTGCCGGGGATTGAGGCGAGAGACTCGCACACTTTTCTTGCATTGCACTCGTGAGTGAGACCCCGGCCTAATTCCTTCACTCACAACCTTTTTCTAATTGTTCAGAAAAAAATAATAATGAAAAACCCACATAAGCAAATATATAAAAATAAAAAACTCACTGATGTTTAAGCTGTTGATTATCTCTCCCCCGAGGTTTAATGCTCTCCACATTTTTTTTCCAATTGTTCACACAATTTTCAAAATTCTGAGAGGAGCAAAACCACACCGTCATATTTTATAACTCTCTTTACTAATTTCTTCTGTTCTGTAATGCTCCATTTTTGCCTTATCCATTTCCTAACGAAATCCACTCTTGTGATATAAAGCCGCCTACTTAAAGGGAACCTGTCAGCAGGATTGTGCATAGTGACCTACACACAATGTCAGGTCGGTGCTGTTATACTGAATAAAATGATGCCTTGGTTGATGAAAGCCGTCTTGTGGCTGTTTCTTAATCTTTATTTTCAGTTTCATATTAATGAGATTCTCGTGCCCTAGGACGGGGTTCATGTATGTGGTGCTCCGATGAGATATTCATAATGCAGACTACTGACCCCCCCACTGATCTCTGACTGCCTGCCCCGCAGTTTGCATGATAAATGCGCTTCATCATAATCGCATGGTTACTGTGCACTGAATGCCTTTTGCAGATTTACTTGAGCGAGGGAAAAAAAAGAAAGTCATTTTGAGAATGGCGCCGGGGAGCCTGCGCAGCAGCAGATATCGGTTTGTATAGAGATCCAATAGCTGCTGTTGTGCAGGTGAGGCCATGTGCACACGGTGCGGATCCTCCCGCGGATTTAATGACCTGCATTTTTCCTGTGGATTTCTTCCTTTTTTTTGCGGTTTTTGTGCGGTTTTCCACTGCGGTTTTCCACCTGCGCTTTTGTAGAATGGAGCAAGTGGAAAACTGCAGCAAAACCGCAGAAAAGAAGTGACATGCACTTCTTTTAAACCCGCAGCAAATTCGCACTGATTTTTCTGCACAGGATTTTTTTTCCCCATTGATTTACATTGTACTGTAAATCACAGTGCGGATCTGCAGCGTTTCTACGCGGAAAAATCCGCGGCGGATCCGCAGCAAATATGCATCGTGTGCACATATCCTGACGGCGACGCCATCTGGCTGGAGAAGAAAAAATGACATTGTAGCAGTTATAGCTGAAAATGGCACACAGTAATGTGGTTGTGGATTAGTAAGGCAGACAGTGTAGAGGCCATACACCATAGGAGGCTTATTTAGGGCATAGTATGGACAGATATCTTTGTGCAGAAGGCAATCTAGTAACACTTTGACTTTTAACGTCACCATGTGGGGATGTGCTCCAGAAGATTGGAGAAGAGAGAAGTCTGCAGAGAACAGCTGTGGATGTGAAAAGTCATCATGGCATCTGGTCAAGATGGAAATAAGAAGAAGGAAACCACTCAATCAGAGAAGATGTCACCTATTAGGTACCTGGATGTAAACATTTACATATGCCTGCGTTTCATCAGTATTGTGGTTCTTGCATGGTCCGCAGTCTGATAATGACTGATAACAACCACTCCCAGCATCTCCTTATCATTGTTTAATACATATTGGGAGTTGTTGGTTCATGAGATCCAAATGTATATGGTTCAACAAAATACCAAGGTCAAAGTTGCATGTTTAAGGAAAATTATAAATGGTGTTAAAAATTATATAATAAGCCTTATCAAAGCACAAATGGACAATATAAGACAAATAAGGAAAAATCGGATATCAAATCATCACAACGAAAAAAAAACTGACGAAGGCAGACGTCGAAACGCGCGTCGGGGACGGGCGCATCCTGGGGATCTATCGCACATTGGCATAAGATATTGATTGAGTGCAATTTTTTGGCACATGTATATGTTCTTTTCAAAACAGTTTACTTGCAGCCGCATATATGACTAATTGTCATTGGCACCTCTATTTAGAACCTGCCACTGAGCATTTTTATTTAAATGGATATCTGTTGTGACATATATTTATCTCTGCCCACATGGCTATCTACACTAGTCATTTGTTGAATTAGTGATATACATTTATGCGGTTGTGGGCCTAAGCCCACTGTCTATGAATTCGTGCATATTGCACTCTATATATGTATTGGTCTTTACAAACTTGTGCCTAAGCCCACTGTCTGTGAATTTCTGGACATTGCACTTTTCATATATAGATTGGTCTTTACAAATTTGTGCTTTTTATGAATGATTTTTTCACTATTTGCACTTTATGATTATGTATAATATCAGTATATCAATTTTCTTATTTTTTGTGGCTTATTAATTCTTTTTACAACCATATTGCATCCTATATAGCCATAGTACATTGAAGTGCATAATATCTGTGCAATAGACTCCTTGTGTTGCCCCTGTTAGCGCGGGTGGTCTGGAGCGGGAAACTCCGAGAGTGGACCCTCTGGACCGTGGCACCGAGGGACCCCGGGCGAGCTGCCAGGTGGAACCGACCCCTATACAGGGACCGTTAGGAGCAGGCCCAGGGGTTCGAGTACCACGGTAGCCGGTACCGAGAGGGGCGGCTCTGGATGGACCGGAGTAAGACTGAGACTGGAGTAGGACGGCAGGAGCACTGAAGGCAGGACTGGAGTAGGACGGCAGGAGCACTGAAGGCAGGACTGGAGTAGGACGGCAGGAACACTGAAGGCAGGACTGGAGTAGGACGGCAGGAACACTGAAGGCAGGACTGGAGTAGGACGGCAGGAACACAAGGCAGGACTGGAGTAGGACAACAGGAACACCGAAGGCAGGACTGGAGTAGGACAGCAGGAACACAAGGCAGGACTGGAGTAGGACGACAGTAACATCGGGATGTCTGCCAAAAACAATGAAAAACGAAGACTCACCAGCATGGTTGTTATAAGCGAACTCTGCCCCGGGGAATAAGTTGACCCAATCGTTCTGGTGGGCGTTAGAGAAGTGACGTAAGTATCCAGTAAGCGTCTGGTTGGTACGCTCTACTTGTCCGTTGGACTGTGGATGGTAGGCCGAGGAGAAGTCGAGGGAAGCGTTCATGAGCTTACAAAGCGAACGCCAGAACTTGGAGGTAAACTGAACCCCTCGGTCAGACAGAATGCGTCGAGGTAGTCCATGAAGCCTGAAGACTTGATGAATGAAGATTTCGGCCAGCTCTGGCGCTGAGGGAAGACCGGGCAGAGGGATGAAGTGAGCCATCTTGGAAAAACGATCCACCACCACCAGAATGACTGAGCAGCCCACAGAGCAGGGTAGGTCGGTGATGAAATCCATGGCAATGTTCTCCCAAGGAACCGTAGGGACAGGCAACGGAAGCAACAAGCCGGACGGAGATCTCCGTGGCACCTTGTTTTTTGCACAGGATGGACAAGAAGCCACAAAGTCGAGTACATCTTGGCGAAGTGAGGGCCACCAGTAGTGACGTTTGATAAGGTCAAGGGTCTTCTTAGTTCCAGCATGGCCGGCCAGTTTGGAGGAGTGCCCCCATAGAAGAACCTTTTGCTTGAGATTCTCTGGCACAAGCGTCCTGCCAGGTGGAGGAGTAAGCCAGTTCACTGGAGCCACGGTGATGATTCTAGTGGGATCAATGATATGCGACAGTTCCTCCGTGGATTCGTGTGGTTGGAAGACCCTGGACAGGGCGTCGGCTTTGGAATTCTTGTTGCCAGGACGGAATCGGAGCTCGAAATCAAATCGGGCAAAAAATAAAGACCATCTGGCCTGGCGAGGGTTTAGTCTCTGGGCAGACTGGAGATAGGCCAGATTCTTGTGGTCCGAGAAGATGACAAAAGGATGGACGGCTCCTTCCAGGAGGTGGCGCCATTCCTCCAAGGCCAACTTGATGGCCAAAATTTCCCGGTCACCGATCGAGCAGTTGCACTCGGATGGAGAAAAGGCCTTCGAGAAGAAGCCACAAGGATGCAGGCGACCGGAGGCGGTTCTCTGGGACAGCACCGCCCCGGCACCAGTCGAGGAAGCGTCCACCTCGAGTACAAAAGGTCGATCGCTCTCAGGGCGATGAAGGACCGGAGCCGTGGAGAAAGCCCGTTTTAGGTTCAGAAAGGCCTCCTCTGCCTCAGGAGACCAATCCTTGGAAGTAGATCCTTTACGGGTGAGCACAGAAAATGGGTCTTGTGATCGCGGAGAAGTGGGAGACAAATTGCCGGTAATAGTTGGCGAACCCGAGGAATCGTTGCATCGCCTTCAATCCGACGGGGCGAGGCCATTTGAGGATAGCAGACAACTTCTCGGGATCCATCCTTAGACCAGCGTCGGAGATAATGTAACCCAGGAATGGCAGAGAGGTCTGTTCGAAGAGACATTTCTCGATCTTCGCATACAGACGGTTCTCCCGAAGGCGCTGAAGCACCAGGCGGACACACTTTCTGTGGGAGGAGAGGTCCGGCGAGAAGACGAGGATGTCGTCTAAGTACACGACCACACAGGAGTACAAGAGATCCCGGAAGATCTCATTGACGAACTCTTGAAAGACTGCAGGAGCATTGCAAAGACCGAAGGGCATGACCAGGTACTCGTAATGGCCATCTCGAGTGTTGAAAGCGGTCTTCCACTCGTCACCTGCACGGATACGGACCAGATTGTAGGCTCCTCTGAGGTCCAGCTTGGTAAAGACCCGAGCCCCTCTGAGACGGTCAAACAGTTCCGGAATGAGTGGAAGAGGGTACCTGTTCTTGATGGTAATCTCATTCAAGCCCCTATAGTCAATGCATGGCCGTAGAGTTCCGTCCTTCTTTTTGACGAAGAAGAACCCGGCTCCCGCGGGCGAAGAGGATTTCCGTATAAAGCCTTTGGCGAGGTTCTCTCGGACGTACTCGGGCATGGCGGTGGTCTCTGCGGGAGACAGAGGGTAGATTCTGCCCCTTGGGGGGGTTGAACCGGAAACAAGTTCAATTGGGCAGTCAAACGGCCGGTGTGGAGGGAGGACCTCCGCTTCCTTCTTATCAAAAACATCGGCGTAGGAGCTGTAAGCTGGAGGAAGACCCGGGAGGCCTGGAGGCGACCGTGGAGCGGCCGCCAGGCGGACAGGAGTCAGACAGAGAGCTTGGCACGGGTGCCCCCAGCGGAGTATCTCCCCAGAAGACCAGTCGAGAACAGGCTGATGAGTCCTTAACCATGGAAGACCGAGTAGAATGACGTGAGAGAGCTTAGGTAAAACGTAAAAGGCTATTTTCTCTCGATGTAAGGCTCTGATTTGCAACTCCAAACCTGTAGCGGTTTGCCATCCACGGTGGCAATCTGAATTGGGTTAGATAGAGTGACCACAGGAATTTGGTATTTGTCTACCTCTTCCGGCCGAATGAAGTTACCCGCTGAGCCCGAATCCACGTAGGCCACCTCGGAACCACGCCTCCCCCCTGAAACCAAAAGCACAGAAATCGTAAGGGGTTGAGAGGAATCATCATCACCTAGGAAGGCCTCTCTTGCCTGACCTAGGTGGAGTCGTTTCTGTTAGGGTCGGCGGAACGCACCAGATATAAATAATAGGAGGTGCGTTCGCCGCCCGGGGTCCACCGTGCGGTAGGTGACAAGACCGCTGCTAAGTAATGGCGGATGCACCGAAAGGTGAGGTACTGCGCTCGGGTTAACGTCACCCGAACGCTAAGTACGGCTCTGTTCACACACATAGTCGATAAGACAACAGAGTTGTATGAGGACGCTGGCCCTGTTTACTTCACAGGATACCCAGCGAATGACGCTGCAACCGCAGACGCCAAGAACGCTGCAACCGCAGTGCGGCAATAACTATCGCTGCTGAGCGACGGCGCCGGAACGACCGAGCACCGTCGGACGCTAGTGTGTCGTGCAGGAGGCACAGTGGCGTGTAGCTGGCCACAACCTGGAGCTGACGACCCAACAATCTGTCACCATTCGTAATAACCGAGGGAAGGGGTTTCAAATGAGTCAGTCACCAGTCCATGCATCCATCACCATACACACACAGCATAATATGCTACACTAGCGCATGGCCGAGCCGCCATGCGGGCTTTTTATAGCCATGCGCTTCCGGGACCTTCCAGTACTATAGGAAGGACCAATCAGATTCGAAATAGGACCTGCACATGTGACCCCTGCTCTCCACTGAGAGGACAAGTTGTGGGCATGCCTAGTAGCACGGCATGAGGACTTAGCCTCGGGAGCAGTTCCCTGCAAAGCAGGTTGCGTCACCATTGCTGCACCAGAGGTGGCAGCAACATCCAGGCTCACAGAACGAGTCAGAGGGAGATACCTGGCCAGCCGAGATTGCTGAGCAGGAGTCCGAGCGGTCGGAGAGGAATGGGAGACTGCAGGATGTCTGGCTCTGGACTCCCGCTGTGCAGTGCCAGGAATCCGACGCCTAACATTACCCCCCCCCCTAGGGCCCCCTCCCCTCTGAGCCTCACTGCGCTCAAAAGCCGTGATCAGGAGCGGTGCGTGAATGTTTTCCACCGGCTCCCAGGTACGAGCCTCGGGACCATGACCCTTCCAGTTTACCAAATAAAATTTTTTGCCACGGACAAACTTGCGCCCCACGATGGCATTAACCTCAAACTCGTCAGACGATAAATCTGATGACCCGGCAGATGGCTCGGAAAACTGGGCCATGTGAACTGGTTTGAGGAGGGACACATGGAACACGTCCGAAATGGCCAAATGTGGAGGAAGAGCCAGACGGTAGACCACCGAGCTAAGTCGGTCAAGGACCTTGAATGGGCCAATGTATCGTGGCGCGAACTTGGGCGACTCAACCCGCAGTTTAATGTTTCGGGTAGAGAGCCATACCATGTCGCCAGGGGAGAAGCTTGGAGCAGGACGCCGGTGTGCGGGCATGGGCACAGGAAAGCGCGGATGCTGACCGTAATTTAGGAGGAATGGGGTTTGACCGGTAGAGTCGGCCACAGCATTGTTCAACGCGAACTCTGCCCACGGCAGCAAGGATGCCCAGTCGTCCTGCCTGTCTGAGACAAAATGTCAAAGATATGTTATCAAGGTCTGGTTGGCTCTCTCTATCAACCCATTCGTCTCGGGATGATAGGCCGAGGAGAGATTCAGCTCAATGCTGAGTAGAGAACAGAGCTCTCTCCAAAACCGGGACGCAAACTGAGGACCTCGGTCACTGACAATCTTGTCCGGCATGCCGTGCAGGCGGAAAACGTGCTTGATGAACAAGACTGCCAGGCCCCGCGCTGATGGTAACCGGGAGAGAGGTACCAGGTGCACCATCTTAGAGAAATGGTCGGTGACAACCAAAATGACCGTGCTGCCGCTGGACCTGGGTAGCCCCACCACAAAGTCCATACCGACCATCTCCCAGGGCCTGTCTGCTATCGGCAGAGGGAAAAGAAGCCCAGCGGGCCGCTGCCGAGAGGACCTATTCCGGGCGCAAGAGACGCATGCCTCAATATAGTCCTTGACGTCACGTTCCATATGTGGCCACCAGTACGTCCTCGCCAAAAGGTCGGAGGTCCGTTTTGTCCCAAAATGTCCACCCACTCTGGACGAGTGAGCCCAAGAGAGGACCTCCGGTCGCAGACGTGCAGGGACAAATGTCTTGCCCGGAGGCACAGACTCAAGGGCAACCGGAGCCACAGTCCTCAGGCTTTCGGATGGGACGATCAGCCGAGGCTCCTCCTCCTCTTCCTCCGATGACACCACGGAGCGGGAGAGAGCATCGGCCCGGACGTTCTTCTCCCCGGAGAGAAAGTGGAGGGTGAAATGGAACCGGGAAAAGAACAAGGATCATCTAGCCTGGCGAGAGTTTAGCCGCTGGGCTGTTTGTAAATACACCAAGTTTTTGTGGTCGGTGAACACCTGGAAAGGGTGACGAGCCCCCTCCAGGAGGTGTCTCCACTCCGAGAAGGCCAACTTCATCGCTAGCAACTCCCTGTCCCCGATGGCATAATTCCTCTCCGCCGGTGTGAAGGTCTTGGAGAAAAAGAAGCATGGATGCTTCCGACCTTGCGTGTCCTTCTGGAACAGGACTGCTCCAGCACCGACGGAAGAGGCATCCACTTCCAGAATGAAGGGCTTGTCTACATCGGGGCGATGTAGAATGGGAGCGCTAGCGAAATGGGACTTAATGGTGGAGAAGGCCTTGGAGACCGGTTCCGACCACAACTTGGGATTTGCACCCTTCTTGGTGAGGGCTACCAAGGGTGCTACCAAAGTCGAGAAGTGGGGGATGAATTGGCGATAATAATTTATGAACCCCATAAAGCGCTGCACCGCTTTGAGAGAATGAGGTTCCTGCCAATCCATCACCGCCTGTAGCTTGGCAGGATCCATGGCCAATCCCTGGGCTGATATATATAGTCCAGGAAAGGCAAGGACTCCTGCTCAAACACACACTTCTCCAACTTGGCATAGAGGGAGTTCGCCCGCAGGCGATCGAAAACTTTGCAAACTTCTCTCCGGTGTTAGTCAATATCTGGAGAGTAGATGAGGATATCATCCAGATAGACTACAACCGAGGTGGTAAGCATATCCCGGAAGATATCGTTCACAAAGTCCTGGAAGACGGCCGGGGCATTACAGAGCCCGAAGGGCATCACCAGGTATTCATAGTGCCCGTCCCTGGTGTTAAATGCCGTCTTCCATTCATCCCCATCACGGATGCGAATCAGGTTGTAAGCCCCCCCGCAGATCAAGTTTGGAAAATACCCTCGCTCCTCGTAGCCTATCAAACAGTTCTGATATCAGGGGCAGTGGATATTTATTCTTAACGGTGTTGGTGTTAAGACCCGTGTAATCAATGCAAGGACGTAATTCCCCACTCTTCTTCTGGACGAAGAAGAATCCCGCCCCCGCTGGTGACACTGACTTCCTAATGAATCCTCTTGCCAGATTCTCCCTGATGTACTGAGACATGACCTCAGTCTCCGGGAGAGATAGGGGATAGACTCGACCCCGGGGAGGCTCAGCACCAGGCAAGAGGTCAATAGGACAGTCATAGGGGCGATGCGGTGGAAGGGTCTCCGCCGCCTTTTTGGAGAACACGTCTGCATACTGCCGATAGTGTTTGGGGAGCGAGGAGAGATCAGCGGGAACCTCGATGGAGGCAACCTGAACGCACTCCCTCAGACCTCTACCCTCACATGACTTACTCCACCCAATAATCCTCCCTGAGGACCACTCTATATGGGGGGGAGTGATACCGCAGCCAGGGAACCCCTAGAAGTACCTGGTCAATACCCTCGGGCATGACGAGGAGGGATATCGTCTCCTGATGAGACGGAGCCACAGAGAGTACCAAGGGGACGGTCTGGTGAGTTATCTGCGAGGGTAGAGTGGTGCCGTTTACCACTCTGACGGTGACTGGTGTAGACATCATAACCAGAGGTATAGCGTACCGTTGGGCGAAGGCTGACGACATAAAATTGCCCTCCGCCCCGGAATCCACGCAAACCTCCACCGCCAGAGTGGAAGAATTAAACCCAAGAGTCCCCTTAAAGGACAGCTTGGAGGAAAACGTCGCTGGCTTTAGTGCGCCGCCTCCTACGGCCACTAGGCGCGAGCGTTCTCCCTGCTGCTGTGGGCACCGGTTGGCGAGGTGACTGGCCTGCCTACAAATATGACAGCTCACAGGAGCTCGAGCGGACCGGAGTCTAGATCCCTCACGGGAAGCCCCCTGACGCTCGGACGCCCGATCGGGGGATTCCAGAGGTGTAGAAAAACAAGGTGCCAACCTAAACCTCTGCCTACACTGGTCCCGTTCCAACCTTCGCTCGATGAAGCGAAGATCAATTCGGGTGGAGACAGAGATAAGCTCCTCCAGTGTAGCGGGAATCTCCCTGGTGGCCAGAGCGTCCCTCACATGGCCAGCCAAACCTCTCCAGAACGCCGGAATGAGGACCTTATCTGGCCACTCTAATTCTGAGGCCAGCGTCCGGAACTGGATGGCGAAGTGACTGACCATGGACGAGCCCTGTGACAGTGCCAGCAGCCGGAGCGCGGTGTCATGGGTGACTCGTGGTCCCAGGAAGACCTGTTTCAGAGTGTCTAAGAACCGCAAAGCACCCTGCACCACATGATCACCACGATCCCACAGCGGTGTGGCCCACTCCAAAGCCCTGCCCGACAGAAGGGAAATAATAAATCCCACTTTAGCCCGCTCGGAGGGGAATCGGGCGGCCAGCAGCTCCAGCTGTATAGAGCACTGGCTTACGAAACCCCTACAAGCTGCACTATCACCCGAGAACTTTTCGGGCAGCGGGAGGTGGGACAAAGTCGGGACAGGGATGGCAGTGGTCACACGGGAAACAGCCTCTGTGGCTGCCTGAACAGCGACTGCAGTAACATCCGCAGCTGAGGCTGAACGCTCGAGAGCCGCCAACCTGCCCTGCAGCTGCCGGATGTGCTGCAGCAGTCGCTGTTCATCCGCCATTACTAGCCAGACCCTGGCGCTAGTGTAATGTTAGGGTCGGCGGAACGCACCAGATATAAATAATAGGAGGTGCGTTCGCCTCCCGGGGTCCACCGTGCGGTAGGTAACAAGACCGCTGCTAAGTAATGGCGTATGCACCGAAAGGTGAGGTACTGCGCTCGGGTTAACATCACCCGAACGCTAAGTACGGCTCTGTTCACACACAGAGTCGCTAAGACAACAGAGTTGTATGAGGACGCTGGCCCTGTTTACTTCACAGGATACCCAGCGAATGACGCTGCAACCGCAGACGCCAAGAACACTGCAACCGCAGCGCGGCAATAACTATCGCTGCTGAGCGACGGCGCCGAAACGACCGAGCACCGTCGGACGCTAGTGTGTCGTGCAGGAGGCACAGTGGCGTGTAGCTGGCCACAACCTGGAGCTGACGACCCAACAATCTGTCACCATTCGTAATAACCGAGGGAAGGGGTTTCAAATGAGTCAGTCACCAGTCCATGCATCCATCACCATACACACACAGCATAATATGCTACACTAGCGCATGGCCGAGCCGCCATGCGGGCTTTTTATAGCCATGCGCTTCCGGGACCTTCCAGTACTATAGGAAGGACCAATCAGATCCGACATAGGACCTGCACATGTGACCCCTGCTCTCCACTGAGAGGACAAGTTGTGGGCATGCCTAGTAGCACGGCATGAGGACTTAGCCTCGGGAGCAGTTCCCTGCAAAGCAGGTTGCGTCACCATTGCTGCACCAGAGGTGGTAGCAACATCCAGGCTCACAGAACGAGTCAGAGGGAGATACCTGGCCAGCCGAGATTGCTGAGCAGGAGTCCGAGCGGTCGGAGAGTAATGGGAGACCGCACGATGTCTGGCTCTGGATTCCCGCTGTGCAGTGCCAGGAATCCGATGCCTAACAGTTTCCCTGTCTCTTAGGACAGGTGCGGATATAGTGTGACAAATGACCGCAATAGAGGCACAGACCCTGTGCCCGTCTCTCTCTCTGACGTAACTCGGCCAACCTGAGATGATCTATCTGCATGGGCTCACCCAAAGAGAGGGAAGAAGATTTGACTGAACGGGAGCTGGCAGACTAAGTGAAAGGAGAAACTGACCTGGAGGAGCGCCTGTCTCTCGCTGACTCCCGAGCGCGCTCCAGGAAGCGCAGGTCAATGCGGGTAGACAGCGAGATAAGGTCCTCTAAGGTGGACGTGGTATCTCGACCTGAGAGTTCATCCTTTATTTTACTAGAAAGACCGCGCCAGAATGCCCCCACCAAAGCTGCGTTATTCCAGCCGAGCTCGGAGGAAATAGTGCGAAAGCGAATAGCGTACTGTCCGACCGTGAGAGAACCCTGGTGTAAGTTAAAGAGTGACTCAGTGAGAGAGGCTAACCGGCCCGGCTCATCGAAAACCTTACGAAATGTATCCAGGAAAACCGGGAGATTCGAAACGACCGGGTCGTCACGTTCCCAGGGCGGGTTTACCCAAGACAGGGCCTCTCCCTCCAGATGGGACATGATGAAGGCCACTTTGGCCCGGTCCGAGGGATATTGCTGCGGCAGCCATTCAAAGTGGAGACTACACTTATTTAAGAACCCCCTACAGAGCTTGGGATCCCCGGTGAAACGAGGTGGGGCGTCGGAAGGGGAACACCAGGAACACGGGTAGCAGGACTGAGAAGCTGCTGTGAAGAGCAGCCGAGACAGGAACTGCAGGAGCAGAGTGTGCACGATGGAGCGAGGCCAGAGTGTCAGGAAACACAACGATCAGGCGCCTCCCTCAGGGGGAAGCGGCCTGATATGGCTCCGTCTGGTCAGCCATTGGTCCAAAGGTGCTTCCGGGTCAGGGCACAGCCGGAGCATAAGAAGCAGGAAGGAGGCGCGGCTTATGGCGCATGTGCATAGCATGCAGGGAAGGCATCGGTCGCGGGCCTGTCTCAGGTGACCGCCGCGGCCGTCGGGTGGAGAGAGGCTGTGGCGTGGGAGTGGAGGGCGACTGCGGCGTGGGAGCGGAGGCCGGGTGAGTATGGTGGAGCGGTGTAACAGCCCCTTCTTTTTGGTAATTTATTCTCACCCCTGCATTAATTGTCTTGATTTTTTCTTAATAATCATTTAATTTAATTGAATACCAAATGTACCGTATATACTTGTGTATAAGCTGACCCCCCTACTCTTTCCACAAAAAACTGGGAAAACTTATTGACTCGCGTATAAGCCTAGGGTGGAAAATGCAGCAGCTACTGGTAAAATTCAAAAATAAAAATAGATACCAATAAAAGTAAAATTACTGTAATTGAGACATCAGTAGATTAAATGTTTTTGAACATCCATATTGAATCAGGAGCCCCATATAATGCTCCATACAAAATACACACCATATAATGCTGCACAAAGGTTAATAATGGCCCCATAAGATGCTCCATAGAATAGGACCCATAAGATGCTCCATAGATTATGCCCCCATAAGATGCTCCATAGATTATGCCCCCATATGCTGCCCCATAAGTTGCTCCATAGAATAGGCCCCATATGCTGCTCCAAAGATTATGCCGCCATATGCTGCCCCATAAGATGCTCCATAGATTATGCCCCCATATGCTGCCCCATAAGGTGCTCCATAGATTATGCCCCATATGCTGCTACATAAAATTCTCCATAGATTATGCCCCATATGCTGCCCCCAGATTATGCCCCCATATGCTGCTCCATAGATTATACCCCATATGCTGCTGCAAATAAAAAAAAGACATACCTCTCCTTCACTGGGGAACAGGTGCCGGTGTCTGCCGTGTCCTCCGTCAGTGATGTTCAGGCAGCAGAGGGAACAGCGCGCAGTAACCATGTCATCGCGCCCTCTGCTGCCTGAATGTCACTAACAGAGGACGCGGCAGACAGCGGAGAGCAGCGTTGGAATGGGGACAGGTGAATATCGGGTATACTTACCCCCTCCTGGTGTGGTCTCTGCAGCCCCATTCTCCGAAGGTTTCCCTTCCTTCAGCGGTCACGTGGTACCGCTCATTAAAGTCATAAATATGCGCATATTCATGACTTTAATGAGCAGTACCACATAACCGCTGAAGGAAGGAGCCTGAGACAGTGGGACAAGCAGGGGGCTGCAGAGACCGTGCCAGAGGGGCTCAGTGTGATCTGACACCCCCGCCCCACCCCACGACCCCCTGGCATATATGACTCGCGTATAAGCCGAGAGGGGGGACTTTCAGCCAAAAAAATGGGCTGAAAATTTCGGCTTATACGCGATTATATACGGTATATGGGCCTGACTTGACAATACAACTTATTGCTGTACTGTGAAGGAGAGAACGGCTAATGAAATCAATTATTAATCTAACATAAGCTAGTTCAGACGTGGTGTGGCAAGGTGGTGTCTATATGCTGGAACTATGCCCTAGAATCCTTGGAATGTGATGAGGATACACTGAAGACCATATGTGGAATAGACTTAGCACGGACCTTATACAGACTGGTACAATGGCTCCGGAGAAGCTGAGCAATGCCCTTTTCCTGCCTATTACATGGTCTTTCGTTTATACAAATAAAGTCAGTTCTGTGACAGCACTGGCCAAGAGAGGAGCACACCTGACCTTGTGTCTGATGTCCGTCTTCTATGCATGCATTCGGCTCATATTTATCAGGTCAGGGGCAGGCAGTCACTAAGATCTCACATTACGAGGTCACCCCAACAGTACTGATGGTGGTTCTGGTGATGTATTCATGTACTAGTGATAGTTTTGGTGGTGTCCACATACACTGATGATGATGTTGTATTTATTTACTGGCTGTGGTTCTCGTGATGTATTCATGTACTGATGATGATTCTGGTGATGCCTTTATCTCCTGATGCTGGCTATTGGGCTGTATTCATGTACTGATAGTGGCTCTAGTGACATAGTTATTTACCAGTGATGATCCTGGTGCCGTATTTATGTAGATAATGATGCTGGTGTATTTATTTACTGGCTGTGGTTCTGGTGACGCATTAATGTACTGATAGTGGTTCTGGTGATGTAGTCCTGTACTGATGAGCTTTCTGGTGATACATTTATCTACTGATGGTGCTTCTGGTGCCATATTCATATACTGATAGAGGCTGTAGTGACATAGTTATTTACTAATGATGGTTCTGGTGCCGTATGTATGTACTAGTGAAAGCTCTAGTGTTCAATTTATGTACTTATGATTATTTTGGTTTCATATTGATGATGGTTCTGGTTACGAATCAATCTCCAGAACATTCATCACTACATTATACGAACCTTCATCCATACATGAATATATCACCAGAGGCACCATCAATACAGGGTGTGATAAAACACTCCGGGATCACCTTTGCTGGGGTCAAAGGTCACGTGGGTTTAGCATGAAACTCAGGTGCACAGCCGGGTTTTGGACATAACTGACGCTGGGTCAGGATTATTTCAGGTGAAAGCAAAACATACAGGAAAATAAACATAAAACAATTCCTTGCCTGTCCGGCACTAACTAAACAGGGTCCGTACTAACTACCAACTGGAGGGCTTCTCCCAGCCACCCAAACCAGCGTTACCGTAAGCACAGCTTTCACTCACAAGTGTCGCTCACACAGACAGGCTCTCTGTGTTCCCCAGGCTGAGCTACTAACACACCACCTGGCCTCCTTTTATATCCGCTTCCCATTATTCATTAGTCACCAGGTGAGATACTGACCGGACCAGGCCACATAGGAAAGGTATCTGGGCGAGATATACCTGCCCTCATCCACTATTCCTCCCTGATTCTCACAAGGTATATGGCACCAGAACTAACATGATGGGAGTAAAATCATCATATGTATCCCTATATCTATAATAGGGTCTGTTTAGCTTCTATTATGATGTCTTCCAAATGCTGGACATATTAACTGAAACCAAACAGCCCCAAGTGAGGGATGAGGGAGACTCCATTTTGGATGTACTATTCAGGCCCAATATATTGTCCAGAGATCTTCCTCCACTCCTGAAGTGGCCCCCCACTCTTGGGATAAGTACACAAATCCCCAAAAGAACAGAACTTCACCATTTGGTCAGAGAATTAGAGGCCACGTGTTAATGACGGCAAGAGCTAGAACCGCCTGCTATCTTTTGTGCAAGGTGGCCAACACCAAAGGAAGATCTAGACTGAGCGTCACCGACACCTAGAGATGAATTATGAGAGTACCATTGTCTCATATATTTCTAGTTGCCCCAGATACTAAGCATCGAGACTGGCTCTCCAGAACCACTTAGCCGACCCAAGTTTGGACTCTCAATATCTTTCCAGACCCAACGAACGCACTGAGATGGCAGTCGTTGATTTGAACCTCCCGCTAGGAAGTTATGACTCAGCCTAAATATTGGGATTTATTTTAGCTAGAGTTCAAGGGAGCAGAATTCAGTCCAACCCAGAGGGACAATGGCAAATATTGGAGGGGCGAGCTAGGGGTTAAAAAGCTAGCTGCACACATTTAGCCTTTGTCTTGGTTCTGCCATGGAAGCCACGTCACGTCACGTGTGGAGACGGACCAGGAGCTAACAAGGTGCCTGTGGATACCAGAACTTCCCTTATCCACAAGTGGTAAGAAACGTGGCACATACAGCTGACTGCACTCCCCATACCTGTACCCTACTTTTATCTGTACTTTTGGCTGTAATATCTGTATATTACTCTGTATATAATTGTATTATCTAATGAGCCTTTCGGCAATTAAACTATCAATTAATCCTGGGCTGCTCTTTTATCTGGAAACCCGATTTCCCACATCCGTGAGTTCGGCTAGTACTTATACGCTTCCTGGGTTTGGTTTCTGACCCGATATAAGCTTTTAAACGGACTGGGCTTATATCTAATGAGGAACTGGTGGCAGCATACTGTTCTGATGTTATTGGGGGATGCTGGCAGTGACTGACCGGAAGTTTTTATATATACTGTATATATATATTCCCGGACTGGGACTGGTGATATATATACAGCAATCACTGCAGAGTGCCCTGATAACCAGTAAATGACAGGGCAGCCTCTCCGGCGACTCCATAACCTAGGTGGAGTTCCCTGACTGACCTGAGGGTAAGGGGGCGCCAGAGAGCTGTGGCTGTGTAAGCTCCGTATCCCCCATCTCTCCGCTCGTGTGTTTTCCTTACAGTTCTGGTGCCGTAATTATGTAGATAATGGTGCTGATGTTGTACTTATTTCACTGGCTGTGGTTCTGGTGACACATTAATGTACTGATAGTGGTTCTGGTGATGTAGTCCTGTACTGATGAGCTTTCTGGTGATGCATTTATCTACTGATGGTGGTTCTGGTGCCATTTTCATATACTGATGGAAGTTCTAACGACATAGTTATTTACTAATGATGGTTCTGGTGCCGTATGTATGTACTAGTGATAGCTCTGGTGTTCAATTTATGTAGTGAGGATGATTTTGGTTTTATATTGATGATGGTTCTGGTTATGAATCAGTCACCAGAACATTCATTACTACATAAATACATTGTTAGAACCACCATCCATACATGAATACATCAGCAGAAGCACCATCAATACAGAAATACGGCACCAGAACTACCCTGATGGGAGTAAAATCATCATATGTATCCCTATATCTATAATAGGGTCTGTTTAGTTTCTATTATGATGTCTTCCAAATGCTGGACATCTTAACTGAAACCAAACAGCCCCCATTATAGTTAAGCTATATTAGTTTCCATGACCATCACTAGGTCTGAGATTTGAAATATAGGCTGTCAGGGATGAATAGAGCGATTTGTATTCTCTTAATGGTTCTTAAACAATGAATGATTCTATATCTATCTTAAAAAAAATACTCCCTGTTGAGCCACTTCTCTAAAGTACATCACATCACTCTTTTTACTTTTGCTGGTATTTTTGAGTAAAAAAGGTAGCAATTCTATTGACAGTAGTCTTAACAGCTTATTACTTAACCCATCAGAAGGAAAGGACAGGGGCGTTAGGGGACCTGTCGCTTTAGTCTCTGACCCATTCCTTTACTTAGGGACTGAAAGTTCAGCGGAGGGGGGGCACCATCGGCTTCATCTGCCTACGGCACAAAAATACCTTGTTCCGGCCTTGGATCCACCTAGTAAAATTCTCACCAAGCCCAAACTACTTCATTACCCTACATAGGAACTCCTGCTCCACCGTGTTCTAAGCCTTTGTGGAATTTCATGCCCAGAAGGAGTGGTGGCTCCTTCTCCTAATTGGATATTTGCAAACGCTTTCCTCAAATGAATAATTTCCTGTCCCTGGTATAGAACCCCATTGGAGCTTTTAAATGGTGGGTCCGTGAGCTTCAAGTTATGCAAATGTAGAAAACCATTCTGGTCAGAAAGTAAGTGTTGACTTCAGAGATCTGTAAACATTTGTTACATTTCACTGAGGATCCAATGCAAATGAAGAACAACTTCTTCCTTAAGGTCCATGAGCAGAGCTGACAATTCACATTTATTCACCAATATTTAGCCTGAATATCAAAATACTAACACCTCTCTAACCACTGTCATTCATGTGCGCCTCTGCCTGTGTCCTTTGTTAGTCTTCTCTTTTCCTTTCTGACAAGGGGTGTCTTCCATCCATGGTGAAATACACCATCTCTAATTCCAACTTGTAGTGCAAACATTTTTAAAAAATTGCTACACACCAATAAAGTGGTATCAATTTCCCCAAAATAGAAATAGAGCAATGGGCCTCTGACAGCCTTTCCACTACAAGTAACCCACGAGATGGAGACCCAACTTTGAGTGCAAACATTCAAAAAAATTTTGTCGCACACGAATAAAGTGGCATCAATTTCCCCAGAGTAGAACCAGTACAATGGGCTTCTGACAACTATTCCACTACAGGCAACACGCCAGAGGGAGACCCAGCTTGGAGTCTGCACATTTATAAAAAATATTCTCACACACCACTAAAATGGCATCAGTTTCCCCATATTAGAAATAGTATAATGCGCCTCTGACACCACTTCCACTACAGGCAACCCACCAGATGGAGACGTTACTTGGAATCTCCACATTTCACAAAATAATTGTCCTACACGACTAAAGTGGCATCAATTTCCCCAGAGTAGAAATAGTATAACGACCCTCTGATGCCCGTGCCACTACAGTCAACCCAACAGATAAAGACCCAACTTGGAGTACAAACATTTCAAAAAATTGTTGTCACACACCACTAAAGTTACATTATATTTTCCAGAGTAGAAACAGTATAATGGGCCTCTGACATCCCTTCCACTACAGGCAACCCACCAGATGGAGTCCCAACTTGGTGTCTCCACATTTCAAAAAATTATTGTCACACACCACTAAAGTGGCATCAATTTTCCCAGAGTAGAAATAGTATAATTGTGCTGTGACACCCCTTCCACTACAGGCAACACACCATATGGAGACCAAACTTGGAGTCTCCACATTAAAAAAAAAATGTTTGTAACATCAGCAGCAGTAGCAACAGTAGGCACAGAAGCCACAATAAACGTGTCACAGACTGCAATAGCGCAAAATCAATGCATGACACTAAAAATGACACCATGCCTAGTCTGCCATGTCTGCGACTGGAATGCAAAAGTCATTGGAAATCCATGACTTGTTCTTCTTGATGAAAGTTAGTAAGTCTACAATTTCAGGAGACCACCAGCAGCACTGAAGACACGTTTTGAGAGAATGCTGGCTACCAAGCATGACAAAACCTCCAAGGCATGACAGGCGAGCTCAGGCCACTCTTCCATTTTTGACTACCAAAATGCAAATGGGTCCAAATTCCACCTGATGGACTTGATATTGAGCTCGAGATACTCCTGCACCTTCCTCTCCGTTAGTCGTTTACATCATGTCAGACCTGTATTCTCTTCTGCTGGTGCATGAGCTGGTCTAAAAAATATGTGAAATGACACACAGAATTTGCTTATGCCACGTACACTGAAGCTGCTAATATTTTTCCTTTGACTACTCAACATTCCCGGGGTTGGAAGTCTATAACTGCAATGCACACTGTGTACCTCACTGCTGTCTTGGGAAAAACCACTCTTAAGATTGTCTACAAGCGTGTTTATATAATACTCCAGCATGCGCGCATCCCTTACAAGGGGGGAACGCCTCTGGCAAAATTTACTCTTGTACTGTGGATCTGACAGAATGACAACCCAGTAGTCAGTACTACTTCTAATCCTAAATATAAGGGCATGATGATGCAGATAGTACAGCAAGAAGGCGCTCCTGTGTCAGGTTCTTCCATGAGGTCCATGCTGTGTTGGTGGCGAGTTAACACTCAAGCTTGCTTCCTCCGTCCCCTTCCTCAAATTAGAGACAACACAGAGGGGATTATTATCCACTTCATCTCCTGACTGTTGCATGCCCATTAACTCTTCTTCCTCATACTCCTCCATTTGTCCCGTGGCTGCTGCCCGTTCAGTAACAGTTTGTATGGAACCATGAACCCCTTCCATGGCACCTGCCTGTGTAATGACTGTCCGGATCCTAGAGATATTGTTATCCCTTGACTTCACCAACTGTGACACCGATGCCTCTACCTTGAGCCAGTCATTACACTGGTTACCCATCCACTCCAGAGTTCAATATAAACTTATCACTCTCACCCACAAAGCACTCCACGGTTCAGCACCACACTACATCTCCTCCCTCTTCTCAGTCTACCACCCTATCTGTGCCCTCTATTCTCATAATGATGTGAAGATAACATCCTCAATAATCAGAACCTCTCCAAGACTTCTAATGTACTGCACCAATTCTTTGGAATGCACTACCTAGAAATTTGATTAATCTCCAATACCCACAGTTTAAAGCATGCCCTAAAACGCATTTCTTCAGACTGGCCTACCGCCTCAAAACATTTATTTAACTATCCCTGTGTTGCCCATTCAAAGTTTTCTTCATAACCAGGTTCCTCTCATCATGTTCTCACACACTTTATGAATTTAATAGCCCTCTGTCCTTTTACATATTCTGACTGATATCTGGTTCATGCAGCGTTAAATGAACACCTGATTTCTTACATTATGTCTGGTCAGAACAATGAAAGCAATTGTTACCATCCACCTTTCGTGTCTCCCCTATTTCCTCATAGATTGTAAGCTTGCGAGCAGGGCCCTCATTCCTCTTGGTATTCTGTAAAATCTATTGTCTGTAGAAGTCCCCTCTAAAATGTAAAGTGCTACAGAATATGTTGGCACTATATAAATAAAATTATTATTATTATGATCTTCTGCTTCCACCTCATCCTATGGGACCACCACCTCCTCTCGTTGTCTATTCAAAGTGTGCTCCAGCATGTAGATAACCAGAAAAGTGGCCATTTCAAAACTGCATAAGTCCACCCTCCACCCTCACTGAGCAAATGTGACAGACGTGACAGAGTCTGGAGACGCTGTGGAGAGCGATCTTCTGCCTGCAACATCCTTCTGCATGACCGGTTTGATAGTGGGTCAGTAATGGTGTGGGGTGGCATTTCTTTGGAGGGCCGCAGGGTGTTGGGCTGTGAGCACAACCTCCATCTGTGGACGTCGAGCACTCAGACCATCCTCATGGAGTCAGTTTCTAACCATTTTTGCAGACACATGCACATTTTTGGCTTGCTGGGAGTCATTTTGCAGAACTCTGGCAGTGCTCCTCCTGTTCCTCCTTGCACAAAGGCAGAGGTAGCGGTCGTGCTGCTGGGTTGTTGCTCTCCTACGGCCCCCTCCATGTCTCCTGGTAGCCCCTCCAGCCTCTGGACACTACGCTGACAGACTCAGCAAACCTTGCCACAGCTCGCATTGATGAGCCATCCTGGATGAGCTGTACTCCCTGAGCCACTTGTGTGGGTTGTAGAGTCTGTCTCATGCTCCCATGAGTGTGAAAGCACAACCAACATTCAAAAGTGACCAAAACATCAGCCAGAAAGCATTGGTACTGAGATGTGGTCTGTGGTCCCCACCTGCAGAATCACTCCTTTATTGAGGGTGTCTTGATAATTGCCAATAATTTCCATCTGTTGTCTATTCCATTTGCACAACAGCATGTGAAATTGTCAATCAGTGTTGCTTCCTAAGTAGACAGTTTGATTTCACAGAAGTGTGATTGACTTGGAGTTATTTAAGTTGTTGTTTAAGTGTTCCTTTTATTTTTTTGAGCAGTGTATATAGATATAGATATAAAAATAGTCGTAATCAGGGACGGTATCAGCACCTGGGCAAGTGCTTGAGCAGGTCGGGGGGCTCATTCGCTGTCGGGGACACCGGCGAGCTATTAAGGTCAAGTGCCAGCCCCCACAAGTGAGCCCCCGTCGCTTGCTCAGGGCCATGATACTTGCAATACTTACCTCTCCCCGTTCCTCCTCTGCAGCGACTTCCGTGTCTTCTGACTGTGATGTTTCAGATCAGAGGACGTGATGACTAGTGTGCACCCATTATATATGGAGTAATATATGTGGCCCATCATATATTGAAGCATTATATTGGGCCCATCAAATATGGAGTAATACATTGGGCTCGTTATATACTGTATGGAGCATTATATGTGTGACCCATCATATATTGTATGGAGCATTATATGGTGCCCATAATATACTGTATGGAGCATTATATGGGGCCCATTATGTATAGTACAATATATGGGGCCCACTGTTCTGTTTGAAGCAATATGTGGGCTCATTATACTGTTTGGAGCATTATATGAGGCTCATTATATTGTATGAAGCAATATATGGGGCTCATTATTCTCTATGGAGCAATATATGAGGTTCATTATACTGTATTAAGCATTATATGGGGTCCATTATTCTGTATGGAGCAGTATATGTGGCTCATTATTCTGTACAGAGCACTATGTGGTGCCCATAATACTGTATGGAGGACTATACTGTCTGGTTTCTGAGCTACAATAGATATCAGTCATGTAATGTAAGAAGTGAAATCTTTGGCATTGTACGATACCTATATTTCTCTGCCGTATCTGTGCATCATGAATTGTGGTATGTGTTAAAGGGGCCCACTGAGACTCTTTCGCCCGGGGCCCATGAAAACCTGGAGCCGGCCCTGACCCGGAATTTATGTATGTAGCCAGAGTCGCCTTCACGCAACTTATATATTTTCAGTCCGAATCTGGACCTTTAATTCGGCAAGTACTGCTTGAAATGCAGCCTGCCCTTGAAAAAGACCAGGGACTCGTCCACACAGAAATATTTTTTCTGTGGTAAATGTCTGAGAAAATTTATTGTTAAAATATTTTATTAGGGGCCTGATTTTGTAAAGAGCTGGGGTCATTGGAAGGGGGGCAATTTGCGTTTTCTGCAAAATGTAGAAATTGAAGAATGCTCTCAAATCGTCGCCAGGCCATTACCTCTTTGAACATAGGGGTGTCGTACAGGACATCAGTTGACCACTATGATCTGAGTGTGGGCGAGGACGACATCAGCAAAAACTGCTCGGCCATTTCACTGGCACTGTCTGTATCCGAACAGATCATGGCGTAAGCCTCATCTGCCGAAGAGAAATGTGCAGCCATCTCAATCTCTTTCATATATATATATATAACAGAGGAGATGGGAGGACGGACAGGAAGACTGGGGTGCCACTGGGAGTGGGATAAAAATTGATTCTAGATTTCACACAAGTTTCTAACAGCAGCAGCTCTGGCACTGTCAGCGCCGAGCTTCTCCTCTGATCGGGCAGGAAGGGCTGATATTTCAGCATCTCCTGCGCAGTCATGCTGTGAGCGGTCTGTCAGATTGACTGCCCGATTACAGCGATCTGGGTGTGGGGACCGACAGCATGGGTCCCTGCCAGAGGCGTACCTAGGGGTTCAACTCGGGGGTGGGAGAAAAATCTGAGTGGGCCCCTAACCGGTAACCCTGATTACAACTCAGGTGGTATACTCAGTGGCAGTAGCTCTGGGTGGGCCCCCTCAAAGGAAGGGGCCCGAGGCAACAACACCCTCTGCCCCCCTGGTAACTACGCTACTGGTGTCTGCACCTCTTTCCGTGCCTCTCAGCTGTCATACACATCTGCCGGCGCTGAACTATCACTGGGTGTTTGCAAGTTTTAGTGACACTTTACATGCATGATGGACACTGTCCGTCCTGGTGCGGAAACTGACACCCAGCCATGATGGACTGTGTCCGTCATTAGACGTTAAGGGGTGAAATGCAACTCTCACAGATTGACAGCTGCATTTAACAGTTTAACAGCAGCAGACAAAGCTCCGCTCCTCTCGATTGTGCGAGGCGGATTATGGCTGAATATCACAAGTAGACAACATTGATTGTAATATGTTTATCAACAGCCATCGTTTTGCAGAACAAAAATCCCAAACTAGAAAGAATTAATATATTCATTTTTTAATGGTATTTATATCTAACTCAGAAAAATTAGAAAAAAAAAGCAATTGATGACTATTGAAGTTCAAATGTCCAGCGCCATATCCATTGCTGGGCAGCTCTGATTATAAAGCACTTGTAGAGATTCTCCAGGTCTTGGAAACTGTTCTCAGCGCAGGTCGGTGCCGGAATTCACCGTTTTCTTCCACGATGTGTCATGCCTGTGTAGAAGCGATAAGTCGCCTTTCTCATTAACCTGAAAACAATTAAAAGATGTTTTTAAAAAACTTGACAAAAGGTACTGGTGATCAAAAGAATCAAACTCCGAGAAGGAACTTCAGCATTGTATTCCTGGTCATCAGCTGAAGCTGAAATAGACCTGAAATATTGCATTATATATTGTCTACAAAGAAGGCCAATGTGGAGATTGGAAATAGGAAGCTGCCAATAATAGTGTAATGTGAGATAAATGCGACATGAGCCATACGGCTGTGGTGAGAGCACTCACAATAGATCTATACGGCATGTCATGTCAGAGGGGCTCATCTCGCCCGTCAGACTGGGTGTTGGAGATTCCTCCGCAGCAGTAGGCTGATAACTTTCATCATTTCCTTCCTTTCTCAGACAGAATTTAAAAATTGTGCAGCAAGAAAAAATAATAATTAGAACAAATAATGCAGTAATAAAACCGATATTGCATTTCTTCTGTTATGACACCTTGCTCACACTGTCCTCGCTGTTGCACTTCTTGAAAACAAGAATGATTGGAGGAAAAGCACCGAAATATTTACCTGGAAAACGCCCGTCAGAAGCTTTGTGTCCATCAGAAGAGGTGGATTCTGAATGTTTGCTGTTCGCTGCTTGTGATGAAGACGTAAACTGATTGTCTCCCTACACGGTGGTGGAAAAAGGAAAAATATATAAAAGTATTTAATCTTTAAATGATAAAACTCAATAAAAGACTAAATTAGAGACTCCAGATTCTCAATATTGTAAAATTCACTTTTATTATTGATTGCTGACAATAATGGAAGATTCGTTCTTACCTCCATCACAGGTGGATGAGATGACAATATTTAGAGGAATCTCACTGTTCCAATAATGAACCTGAAAATAGAAAGAAAATAATTACATCCAACAAAGCGTAAACTCATAGAAGGTTTTCCAGAGCTTTGTAGATAATTGCTGGGAATGGTCAATCATTCCATAGCCAGCAAGTTATGGGAAATGTAACCGGGGTTTATCTGGAACCTATGAGGACGGATTCTGGATCTTTACCGCTAATTGCTGGTGATGAACACAGATATTCATTGTCTCGCTACTCAGGGGAAAATATATAAAAGTGTCTCAACTTTACATTTTAAAGAAACCAAATTAGAGACTAAATATTCTGAAGAATAGTTACATGTTTAGCTGCTGGGTAGTTGTCGCATTCGTCCTCCGCACCGGCGGCATTTACGTTTATTGCCAGGTATTGGTCTAAATCGCCCAATTCTGCAAAGATAAGAGGAATATTGGTTACTGGACTGGAATGAACGTTCATTAATACCATGGATTATATTAACAAGAACAAATTGAAATCAATATATTAAGAACTGGCCCAGCACAGAAAATATAACACGTAGCATCCTAAACCCTACAGCCCCCCAGACGTCAGTCCGCTCTGATAGTAGTAAAGTATGAAAGCATTCCACCAACAGAACCGCACGGACGTCTCTCTGCAGTGATTGTGTGTCCGGAGGAGATGGGTCATAAAATCCACTTACTCTTTATCACACCGGTGGCATTTGTACTTGTAGGTGTAGTTGATGGTATAATTGTGATATTCCGTCACTTTTGGCAGCTCGGGATGGATAAGGTTTACCCTTCTTGTGAAAGCCTGCCATAACAAGCCATGGTGGTCTTTGCGTTCACCGTTGATTATCCAAGTGGCGGCATGGCACATCTCATGCGCAAGTGTGGATCGTACTCGCTCTAAAACAAGAGGTTATACAGTTATGACAAAGTCTGAGTACACCCTGATTGAACTATTTGGTTTTACATAGCAGGACAAAATACAAAATACATCATGAGATGAACAACACGTGACAAGTCAACCGTGCCGTTATTTATTTACCAAAACCTACTTCAAAATGCAGAAGCAGAGAGTGAAAAATGAGTACACCCCATCAATCAATAGCTTTTAGAATCATCTTTAGCAGCAATAACTTGAAGTTGCATCGACGGTGTACTTTATCATACGCCGTTGTTGCCTTTTGGCCTACTTTTTGCTAAATAAATAATGATGCAATATATTTTTTTTCACGTTGTTTTCTGAGATTGTATTTCCCTACTTTTAGGACTTTCTATGGAGCTAATACTTTTTTTATTTTCTCCTGATATGTAAAATACTAGAATTCAAAGAGGGTGTACTTAGTTTTTCTTATGACAGTATGTAAAATGAGTTTCTAAGATGTTCTGCATAACAAGTAGCAGTTTTTTTGCCCTGTATACAGGTTGTCTTATGAAGCTGTAGGATGGATGTGATGTGAAACCTACCGGCAGAATCGCAGACTTTTTCAGAAAGCTCAATATATGAGAAGCGGCGGTTGTTCTGCAGCCTATTACAGCATTGGCCGGCGGATGCTGTCAGCCTCTTGCTCCACAAAATGTCCATTTTCAAAGGGAGCTAAAATAAAGAAAACAAATTCCATTACATCTGTAAACTCTTTGACCCCCAATCTTACAAAGTCCCCAACTCTCATATGTCATTTACAGCACTGGTCTACTTGTATGGGGCGCGGGGTCTACCGAGAAGTCCAAGATGTGAGAACAAAAATAAAAATAACCTTATTCTAAAATGTCCAAATATCAACTAAATGTTTTTTATAAATAAATGTAAAAATCCTTTGAACTTCAAGCCAAAAAATACTAATCTTTTTGTCTCTGCATGGTGGATCATCTAAGGTTTCCTCTCGTCCCACAGATAGGAAGAGGGTGACGGCATTCACCAAACTAAGTGAGATTTACCTGAGATATTCAATAACTATATTACAGAAACATGACAATGTGGTTAGGAATCTGCCTTTCAGAAAGTTAGAGCCATTTTTCTTGGAATTGATTGTTTAAATGGGGAGATAATAGAGAAGTTATGTATCACCCAGAAACCCATGACAAGATGTGATACCTTATTATCGAAGACTGTCCGGTTGTACAAGTTGTACAGTCGCTCCACCAGCTCCTCCTTATTTTCCTGGAAGTGGGTAACATAGATGGAAGTAGGAGAAATAATTTCTTCCAGGAAACAGCCGGGGATGTTACATCGTGGTGTCCTGGCAAAGATAATCATATATAAATCCACAGGAAACATCTCGCCTAGTTCATGGCTTTATATAGAGGTAGATGGATCTGGCCTAACTTACCTCTCCTCTGTAGCGGAGCTCTCCTCGCTGTCAGATGGTAAATGATCTGTACAGAAATATGGAAGAGTGAAAATACTTTTTATAAGGCTCAAATCAGACATGTTAGTATGCAGGCCCGTACTAGAGAGGGGTCTATAAATATAGAGTGTAGAGGACTAATAAGACTATGAATATGGGATCCGACCAGAGCAGAACACGTAGCTGACCAGACCACCAGAAATCCACAGGATCTTCCCTTCAGATCAGGATCTGAAATTATAATGGGGTTCAGCAACATCAGGGCCCATAAACTTTCTCAGATGTCTATCCCACCTGTTACTCAGGTAATATATCCTTAGTAATGTTGTATGTGCTCAGTACAAGATCAGAAGTGAACATGTCCTCAATGGCCGGAGGGTGGACCCTCAAATGGTAGGGGCCCATTTTCACCTCATTTGCTGATTCATGGTAGCCTCCATGGTTTTAATGGAGATGTGGGATTCCTTGGTGCAGGGATTTCTCCATTGATGTCTATTGGGTTTCCAAAAAGACACAAGTAAATGTACTGCACATCTGTAATAAATTCTCTAAGGATAACAATGGCCATAAGTCAACATGGCAGGGACTTGCTCTCCCAATATGGAAATATCCGAGACACAGGATCCATACCAATCAAGCATGCGTAAAATAGGATTACCTCTGTAAGGTATCTGTAATTTAACCCCTTAACAACCATGTACGACGCTCATCAGTAGAGAATGAATGGAGAGGGCTAAGGAGTTGAGCCCGCCTCTTTCATGGCAGATGATGGTTGTGTCATTCAACCATCATCTGCCTCTGACAGCCAAGAGTGGATTGGAGCTCTGACTGCTTCTGTTAACCTGTTAAATGCTGCTGTCATTCTCTGACACTGGCATTTACAACACATTTCCCAGGTGGCTCGCTGTTCCAACTCCTGATCAGCGCCCTTGTAATTGTTAGATTTGGAAACTGACCTGTGACAGTACAGAAAAGTAATTGTTACCTCTACAATAACATAACCCTGGATTGTGTCTAGAAATGATAACTTACTATTATACATGGAAGTTGCTGCTCTATTGGAATCATCATCATCATCAATAATGATGTCATCGGAGCTGTGGAATAAATGTAACAGTTAATGAGCCACCATTAATCATTAATCCCCATCTTGTACTTAGTAATGGAGGAAACGTGTCTCACCAGGTGGTACTGTCCGGACCATGATCTGTTGGTGGTAAACTCAGATCTGTGGGGGAAACACAATATAACTCTCTTATTAGAATATTGTAATAGCAACGACCGAGGCTCAATATCAAAAGAAATAAATCCTAATAAATTATCCAGTGTTTCCCTAGAGGTACATGGGGCAAAACAATTACCTTCAGCTCCAGTAATCTGCCCTGTACATGGCCACCATGAGAAGCAATCCCCAAATCCCATTTCTGCCTGACTTTATAACGCCTGCATGAATATTCCTGACCAAATGCTGAACAGAAATGTTTGCTATAAACTCTACCATATACGACTAATAACGATAAATCCAAGCCCTGACCACAATGTGCAGGTGATCTGCACCCGGTGACTACAATGGCTTATTAATACATCAGAGACTTCACTAGATTAGGGTTACAGTACCTGGTAAACTCGGAGTCGGGCCCGAATTGAAGCCAGTGGTGTTATCTTGGCCTGGAGACCTCGGTATTGGCCTCTTTCTTCGATGAGACTGAAAAAATGGCAAACATGTCAGATAGAATCTATAACCATGAACATCTCCAATCTATAATCTTACCCCATATTCCACTGATTACAGGTGGGCAGCGATATGAGTGTGGTCTCCACTGTGCTTATTCCACGTACAGAGTATAGCGGGGGTATGGGACACTTATGGTTAGGCTATGGATAGGGGCGGTGGTGACATTTATGTGTCTTCATGCAATGTTATGTATCCAGTACATGGACATATTGTCACAAATATTACAAGTGACACAGTCTTTACTATGCAATCATGATCCGAGTTATCGCCTCATCTACTTGGAGCGCTATTTTCTGTCCCACCATCTTTTCTTGAACTTTTATCCCAAATATTTTTTATTTAAGAATATAAAATGATACTCACCTGATGTAAATCGTCATCATCGCTGCTGTCCTCGGTATCACAGAGAACTATAATACTCTTAAATCGCTTTCTTGGCATCATATTTGCACAAGTCGCTCACAACACTCCTCTCTCCACAAACGCCTACTAAAACCCTCAATGGAACCCTGGGTGACGGGGCATTCTATAGCCTCCAGCCCATTGTGACATCATTAGAACCCTGCAATTGTTTGCTCATTTTTTTGAATTTTACAACTTTATTGTACAAAACATACTGTACAGATACAAAAAGAGGAAATCAGATAAAAACAACAATCTTCCTAAGGCCGGGTCACACTTGTGAGTGCAATGCGAGAAACTCACGAGAGTCTCTGGCCTCAATACTTGGCACTACCGCTGGCACTCGGGACCGGAGTGTGCGGCTGCATGTATTTCTTTGCAGTTGAACGCTCTGCTCCGAGCCACCGGTGGCAGTGCCGGGGATTGAGGCGAGAGACTCGCACACTTTTCTTGCATTGCACTCGCGAGTGAGACCCCGGCCTAATTCCTTCACTCCCAACCTTTTTCTAATTGTCCAGAAAAAAATAATAAAAAAACCCACATAAGCAAATATATAAAAATAAAAAACTCACTGATGTTTAAGCTGTTGATTATCTCTCCCCCGAGGTTTAATGCTCTCCACATTTTTTTTCCAATTGTTCACACAATTTTCAAAATTCTGAGAGGAGCAAAACCACACCGTCATATTTTATCACTCTAGTAATTTCTTCTGTTCTGTAATGCTCCATTTTTGCCTTATCCATTTCCTAACGAAATCCACTCTTGTGATATAAAGCCGCCTACTTAAAGGGAACCTGTCAGCAGGATTGTGCATAGTGACCTACACACAATGTCAGGTCGGTGCTGTTATACTGAATAAAATGATGCCTTGGTTGATGAAAGCCGTCTTGTGGCTGTTTCTTAATCTTTATTTTCAGCTTCATATTAATGAGATTCTCGTGCCCTAGGACGGGGTTCATGTATGTGGTGCTCCGATGAGATATTCATAATGCAGACTACTGACCCCCCACTGATCTATCACTGCCCTGCCCTGCAGTTTGCATGATAAATGCGCTTCATCATAGTCGCATGGTTACTGTGCACTGAATGCCTTTTGCAGATTTACTTGAGCGAGGGAAAAAAAAGAAAGTCATTTTGAGAATGGCGCCGGGGAGCCTGCACAGCAGCAGATATCGGTTTGTATAGAGATCCAATAGCTGCTGTTGTGCAGGTGAGGCCATGTGCACACGGTGCGGATCCTCCCGCGGATTTAATGACCTGCATTTTTCCTGCGGATTTCTTCCTTTTTTTTGCGGTTTTTGCGCGGTTTTCCACTGCGGTTTTCCACCTGCGGTTTTGTAGAATGGAGCAGGTGGAAAACTGCAGCAAAACCGCAGAAAAGAAGTGACATGCAAATTCGCACTGATTTTTCTGCACCATCTGCACAGAATTTTTTTTCCCCATTGATTTACATTGTACTGTCAATCACAGTGCGGATCTCCAGCGTTTCTGCGCGGAAAAATCCGCGGCGGATCCGCAGCAAATATGCATCGTGTGCACATATCCTGACGGCGACGCCATCTGGCTGGAGAAGAAAAAATGACATTGTAGCAGTTATAGCTGATAATGGCACACAGTAAAGTGGTAGTGGATTAGTAAGGCAGACAGTGTAGAGGCCATACACCATAGGAGGCTTATTTAGGGCATAGTATGGACAGATATCTTTGTGCAGAAGGCAATCTAGTAACACTTTGACTTTTAAGGTCACCATGTGGGGATGTGCTCCAGAAGATTGGAGAAGAGAGAAGTCTGCAGAGAACAGCTGTGGATGTGAAAAGTCATCATGGCATCTGGTCAAGATGGAAATAAGAAGAAACCACTCAATCAGAGAAGATGTCACCTATTAGGTACCTGGATGTAAACATTTACATATGCCTGCGTTTCATCAGTATTGTGGTTCCTGCATGGTCCGCAGTCTGATAATGACTGATAACAACCACTCCCAGCATCTCCTTATCATTGTTTAATACATATTGGGAGTTGTTGGTTCATGAGATCCAAATGTATATGGTTCAACAAAATACCAAGGTCAAAGTTGTATGTTTAAGGAAAATTATAAATGGTGTTAAAAATTATATAATTAGCCTTATCAAAGCACAAATGGACAATATAAGACAAATAAGGACAAATCGGATATCAAATCATATCACAACGAAAAAAAAACTGACGAAGACAGACTCCGAAACGCGCGTCGGGGACTGGCGCATCCTGGGGATCTATTGCACATTGGCATAAGATATTGATTGAGTGCAATTTTTTGGCACATGTATATGTTCTTTTCAATACAGTTTACTTGCAGCCGCATATATGACTAATTGTCATTGGCACCTCTATTTAGAACCTGCCACTGAGCATTTTTATTTAAATGGATATCTGTTGTGACATATATTTATCTCTGCCCACATGGCTATCTACACTAGTCATTTGTTGAATTAGTGATATACATTTATGCGGTTGTGGGCCTAAGCCCACTGTCTATGAATTCGTGCATATTGCACTCTATATATGTATTGGTCTTTACAAACTTGTGCCTAAGCCCACTGTCTATGAATTTCTGGACATTGCACTTTTTATATATAGATTGGTCTTTACAGATTTGTGCTTTTTATGAATTATTTTTTCACTATTTGCACTTTATGATTATGTATAATATCAGTATATCAATTTTCTTATTTTTTGTGGCTTATTAATTCTTTTTACAACCATATTACATCCTATGTAGCCATAGTACATTGAAGTGCATAATATCTGTGCAATAGACTGCTTGTGTTGCCCCTTCTTTTTGGTAATTTATTCTCACCCCTGCATTAATTGTCTTGATTTTTTCTTAATAATCATTTAATTTAATTGAATACCAAATGCACCGTATATACTTGTGTATAAGCCGACCCGTGTATAAGCTGACCCCCCTATTCTTTCCACAAAAAACTGGGAAAACTTATTGACTCGTGTATAAGCCTAGGGTGGAAAATGCAGCAGCTACTGGTAAATTTCAAAAATAAACATAGATACCAATAAAAGTAAAATTACTGTAATTGAGACATCAGTAGATTAAATGTTTTTGAACATCCATATTGAATCAGGAGCCCCATATAATGATCCATACAGTTTATGATGGCCCCATAAAATGCTCCATACAAAATACACCCCATATAATGCTGCACAAAGGTTAAGAATGGCCCCATAAGATGCTCCATAGAATAGGCCCCATAAGATGCTCCATAGATTATGCCCCCATAAGATGCTCCATAGATTATGCCCCCATATGCTGCCCTATAAGTTGCTCCATAGAATAGGCCCCATATGCTGCTCCAAAGATTATGCCGCCATATGCTGCCCCATAAGATGCTCCATAGGTTATGCCCCCATATGCTGCCCCATAAGGTGCTCCATAGATTATGCCCCATATGCTGCTACATAAAATTCTCCATAGATTATGCCCCCAGATTATGCCCCCATATGCTGCTCCATAGATTATACCCCATATGCTGCTGCAAATAAAAAAAAGACATACTCACCTCTCCTTCACTGAGGAACAGGTGCCGGTGTCTGCCGTGTCCTCCGTCAGTGATGTTCAGGCAGCAGAGGGCACAGCGCGCAGTAACCATGTCATCACGCCCTCTGCTGCCTGAATGTCACTAACAGAGGACGCGGCAGACAGCGGTGAGCAGCGTTGGAATGGGGACAGGTGAATATCTGGTATACTTACCCCCTCCTGGCGTGGTCTCTGCTGCCCCATTCTCTGAAGGTTTCCTTTCCTTCCTTCAGCGGTCACGTGGTACCGCTCATTAAAGTCATAAATATGCGCATATTCATGACTTTAATGAGCAGTACCACATGACCGCTGAAGGAAGGAGCCTGAGACAGTGGGACAAGCAGGGGGCTGCAGAGACCGTGCCAGAGGGGCTCAGTGTGATCTGACACCCCCGCCCCACCCCACGACCCCCTGACATATATGACTCGCGTATAAGCCGAGAGGGGGACTTTCAGCCAAAAAAATGGTCTGAAAATCTCGGCTTATACGCGAGTATATAAGGTATATGGGCCTGACTTGACAATACAACCTATTGCTGTACTGTGAAGGAGAGAACGGCTAATGAAATCAATTATTAATCTAACATAAGCTAGTTCAGACGTGGTGTGGCAAGGTGGTGTCTATATGCTGGAACTATGCCCTGGAATCCTTGGAATGTGATGAGGATACACTGAAGACCATATGTGGAATAGACTTAGCACGGACCTTATACAGACTGGTACAATGGCTCCGGAGAAGCTGAGCAACGCCCTTTTCCTGCCTATTACATGGTCTTTTGTTTATACTAATAAAGTCAGTTCTGTGACAGCACTGGCCAAGAGAGGAGCACACCTGACCTTGTGTCTGATGTCCGTCTTCTATGCATGCATTCGGCTCATATTTATCAGGTCAGGGGCAGGCAGTCACTAAGATCTCACATTACGAGATCACCCCAACAGTACTGATGGTGGTTCTGGTGATGTATTCATGTACTAGTGATAGTTTTGGTGGTGTCCACATACACTGATGATGATGATGATGTTGTATTTATTTACTGGCTGTGGTTCTCGTGATGTATTCATGTACTGATGATGTTTCTGGTGATGCCTTTATCTCCTGATGCTGGCTATTGGGCTGTATTCATGTACTGATAGTGGCTCTAGTGACATAGTTATTTACCAGTGATGATTCTGGTGCCGTATTTATGTAGATAATGATGCTGGTGTATTTATTTACTGGCTGTGGTTCTGGTGACGCATTAATGTACTGATAGTGGTTCTGGTGATGTAGTCCTGTACTGATGATCTTTCTGGTGATACATTTATCTACTGATGGTGCTTCTGGTGCCATATTCATATACTGATAGAAGCTGTAGTGACATAGTTATTTACTAATGATGGTTCTGGTGCCGTATGTATGTACTAGTGAAAGCTCTAGTGTTCAATTTATGTACTTATGATGATTTTGGTTTCATATTGATGATGGTTCTGGTTACGAATCAATCTCCAGAACATTCATCACTACATTATACGAACCTTCATCCATACATGAATATATCACCAGAGGCACCATCAATACAGGGTGTGATAAAACACTCCGGGATCACCTTTGCTGGGGTCAAAGGTCACGTGGGTTTAGCATGAAACTCAGGTGCACAGCCGGGTTTTGGACATAACTGACGCTGGGTCAGGATTATTTCAGGTGAAAGCAAAACATACAGGAAAATAAACATAAAACAATTCCTTGCCTGTCCGGCACTAACTAAACAGGGTCCGTACTAACTACCAACTGGAGGGCTTCTCCCAGCCACCCAAACCAGCGTTACCGTAAGCACAGCTTTCACTCACAAGTGTCGCTCACACAGACAGGCTCTCTGTGTTCCCCAGGCTGAGCTACTAACACACCACCTGGCCTCCTTTTATATCTGCTTCCCATTATTCATTAGTCACCAGGTGAGATACTGACCGGACCAGGCCATATAGGAAAGGTATCTGGGCGAGATATACCTGCCCTCATCCACTATTCCTCCCTGATTCTCACAAGGTATATGGCACCAGAACTAACATGATGGGAGTAAAATCATCATATGTATCCCTATATCTATAATAGGGTCTGTTTAGCTTCTATTATGATGTCTTCCAAATGCTGGACATATTAACTGAAACCAAACAGCCCCAAGTGAGGGATGAGGGAGACTCCATTTTGGATGTACTATTCAGGCCCAATATATTGTCCAGAGATCTTCCTCCACTTCTGAAGTGGCCCCCCACTCTTGGGATAAGTACACAAATCCCCAAAAGAACAGAACTTCACCATTTGGTCAGAGAATTAGAGGCCACGTGTTAATGACGGCAAGAGCTAGAACCGCCTGCTATCTTTTGTGCAAGGTGGCCAACACCAAAGGAAGATCTAGACTGAGCGTCACCGACACCTAGAGATGAATTATGAGAGTACCATTGTCTCATATATTTCTAGTTGCCCCAGATACTAAGCATCGAGACTGGCTCTCCAGAACCACTTAGCCCACCCAAGTTTGGACTCTCAATATCTTTCCAGACCCAACGAACGCACTGAGATGGCAGTCGTTGATTTGAACCTCCCGCTAGGAAGTTATGACTCAGCCTAGATTTTGGGATTTATTTTAGCTAGAGTTCAAGGGAGCAGAATTCAGTCCAACCCAGAGGGACAATGGCAAATATTGGAGGGGCGAGCTAGGGGTTAAAAAGCTAGCTGCACACATTTAGCCTTTGTCTTGGTTCTGCCATGGAAGCCACGTCACGTCACGTGTGGAGACGGACTAGGAGCTAACAAGGTGCCTGTGGATAACAGAACTTCCCTTATCCACAAGTGGTAAGGAACGTGACACATACAGCTGACTGCACTCCCCATACCTGTACCCTACTTTTATCTGTACTTTTGGCTGTAATATCTGTATATTACTCTGTATTTCGGCAATTAAACTATCAATTAATCCTGGGCTGCTCTTTTATCTGGAAACCCGATTTCCCACATCCGTGAGTTCGGCTAGTACTTATACGCTTCCTGGGTTTGGTTTCTGACCCTATATAAGCTTTTAAACGGACTGGGCTTATATCTAATGAGGAACTGGTGGCAGCATACTGTTCTGATGTTATTGGGGGATGCTGGCAGTGACTGACCGGAGGTTTTTATATATACTGTATATATATATTCCCGGACTGGGACTGTTGATATATATACAGCAATCACTGCAGAGTGCCCTGATAACCAGTAAATGACAGGGCAGCCTCTCCGGCGACTCCATAACCTAGGTGGAGTTCCCTGACTGACCTGAGGGTAAGGGGGCGCCAGAGAGCTGTGGCTGTGTAAGCTCCGTATCCCCCATCTCTCCTCTCGTGTGTTTTCCTTACAGTTCTGGTGCCGTAATTATGTAGATAATGGTGCTGATGTACTTATTTCACTGGCTGTGGTTCTGGTGACACATTAATGTACTGATAGTGGTTCTGGTGATGTAGTCCTGTACTGATGAGCTTTCTAGTGATGCATTTATCTACTGATGGTGGTTCTGGTGCCATTTTCATATACTGATGGAAGTTCTAATGACATAGTTATTTACTAATGATGGTTCTGGTGCCGTATGTATGTACTAGTGATAGCTCTGGTGTTCAATTTATGTAGTGAGGATGATTTTGGTTTTATATTGATGATGGTCCTGGTTATGAATCAGTCACCAGAACATTCATTACTACATAAATACATTGTTAGAACCACCATCCATACATGAATACATCAGCAGAAGCACCATCAATACAGAAATACGGCACCAGAACTACCCTGATGGGAGTAAAATCATCATATGTATCCCTATATCTATAATAGGGTCTGTTTAGTTTCTATTATGATATCTTCCAAATGCTGGACATCTTAACTGAAACCAAACAGCCCCCATTATAGTTAAGCTATATTAGTTTCCATGACCATCACTGGGTCTGAGATTTACAATATAGTCTGTCAGGGATGAATAGAGCGATTTGTATTCTCTTAATGGTCCTTAAACAATGAATGATTCTATACCTATCTTTAAAAAAAATACTCCCTGTTGAGCCACTTCTCTAAAGTACATCACATCACTCTTTATACTTTTGCTGGTATTTTTGAGTGAAAAAGGTAGAAATTCTATTGATAGTAGTCTTAACAGCTTGCTACTTAACCCATCAGAAGGAAAGGAGAGGGGCGTTAGGGGACCTGTCGCTTTAGTCTCTGACCCATTCCTTTACTTAGGGACTGAAAGTTCATCGAGGGGGGGCACCATCGGCTTCATCTGCCTACGGCACCAAAATACCTTGTTCCGGCCTTGGATCCACCTAGTAAAATTCTCACCAAACCCAAACTACTTCATTACCCTACATAGGAACTCCTGCTCCACCGTGTTCTAAGCCTTTGTGGAATTTCATGCCCAGAAGGAGTGGTGGCTCCTTCTCCTAATTGGATATTTGCAAACGCTTTCCTCAAATGAATAATTTCCTGTCCCTGGTATAGAACCCCATTGGAGCTTTTAAATGGTGGGTCCGTGAGCTTCATGTTATGCAAATGTAGAAAACCATTCTGGTCAGAAAGTAAGTGTTGACTTCAGAGATCTGTAAACATTTGTTACATTTCACTGAGGATCCAATGCAAATGAAGAACAACTTCTTCCTTAAGGTCCATGAGCAGAGCTGACAATTCACGTTTATTCACCAATATTTAGCCTGAATATCAAAATACTAACACCTCTCTAACCACTGTCATTCATGTGCGCCTCTGCCTGTGTCCTTTGTTAGTTTTCTCTTTTCCTTTTCTGACAAGGGGTGTCTTCCATCCATGGTGAAATAGACCATCTCTAATTCCAACTTGTAGTGCAAACATTTAAAAAAAATTGCTACACACCAATAAAGTGGTATCAATTTCCCCAAAATAGAAATAGAGCAATGGGCCTCTGACAGCCTTTCCACTACAAGTAACCCACGAGATGGAGACCCAACTTTGAGTGCAAACATTCAAGAAATTATTGTCACACACGAATAAAGTGGCATCAATTTCCCCAGAGTAGAACCAGTACAATGGGCTTCTGACAACTATTCCACTACAGGCAACACGCCAGAGGGAGACCCAGCTTGGAGTCTCCACATTTATAAAAAATATTCTCACACACCACTAAAATGGCATCAGTTTCCCCATATTAGAAATAGTATAATGCGCCTCTGACACCACTAAAGTTGCATTATATTTCCCAGAGTAGAAACAGTATAATGGGCCCTGACTCCCTTTCACTACAGGCAACCCACCAGATAAAGACCCAACTTAGTGTCTCCACATTTCAAAAAATTATTGTCACACACCACTAAAGTGGCATCAATTTCCCCAGAGTGGAAATAGTATAATTGTGCTGTGACACCCCTTCCACTACAGGCAACACACCATATGGAGACCAAACTTGGAGTCTCCACATTTAAAAAAAATGTTTGTAACATCTGCAGCAGTAGGAACAGTAGGCACAGAAGCCACAATAAACGTGTCACAGACTGCAATAGAGCAAAATCAATGCATGACACTAAAAATGACACCATGCCTAGTCTGCCATGTCTGCGACTGGAATGCAAAAGTCATTGGAAATCCATGACTTGTTCTTCTTGATGAAAGTTACAAGGGGAAGGAAGAAAGGAACAAACTTCCTGACAACAAACAGGTCAATAAATAAAATTGCTTTATTTAGGATACAGGGCAAGGGACTATACCATTAAAAATTGCAACAGTTGGTAACTTGTCATAAAAAAGGTACCAGAAGTCCTCACATGTCAATCAAACATAACCCAAATGGAAAGGACAAAAGGAAGAAACACAGAGATGTTATAACAACCACTCAAAGTGTGAAGTGGGAACAAACCCCACTCAGTGTAGCAGTGATATCATCATGTAATATGGCACACGGTCATAACACACAAAGAGTAGTGTGGGAAGATGGCCCACTATATATAACAATAATAACCTCAAAGTGGATTACACAGGGTCATGACAAGGAAATATAAATCTGTCCTACATTACCAGTTCAAGTGCCCGTGCACAGCGACAAGTGAAAGGACCAGGTACCCGCCCCGACGCGCGTTTCGGGAGTCTTCGTCAGGGGGCGCTATAAGACAATGAACCTCAGTGCTTCTTATAGTGCAGAGACCGGAAGGGCCAGTCCATGTATTGGACGGAAGTCATTCAGCGCTACCCGGGTAACCGTGGACCCGCCCCCACGCTCGGTAGATGGACAGCTGTGACGTCCGGATGACGTGGGGCCCCACATGACCGGACGCCCAAAGCCGCCATGCGCCGGCCGGGAGGAGGGACCAACAAGTCACACAATGTAGATTGGGCATGCGCATAACAAACATGTATGGATAGGCGCCATATTAGTTAGGGGCAAAAGATCCAGCATATCCAAAAGGCAGCAATAGCCGGTCTGAGGGATGAGATCGCCAGTATATTATCAAGAATAGTAAAAAATAATAGATAATAGATAAAACACTGGTGCTGCATGCAATGGAAAAGGTAAATAAATAGCAAAAGCCAAATATAATGAGCATATTGATGTAACCATATATATATAAAAAATATATAAAAATAAATAACCTCTTCCTATTTTTTGCCCGCAGCACCAGTGTTATTGCTAAATAGAAATAAGAGATGCCCTCAAAGCCAAACCCGCACATATAACCCTAATATACATCCAAATACCAAAGGTATACCTGGAGCAATCATAGAAAATATAACATAAAAATTTATGCCATCATAAGTATGGATATATAAGTATAACTGTATATACAGAACATTAGATTGCCCAGATAGAGTTGAAATACACTTTAGTAAACATCATGTCTCACGGTATATCTACAATATACCAAGACGTATGAGCGGTAGGATTCATATAATAACAACCCCAACTCCATTGTCCATAGTGTAAAATTCGTCACATGGCGTTATTCAATGTGAAGATCCAAATGATGGAATATGGTCCACTTCATCATGTATCCACAAAAACCTTTCGGAATCCACAATATTAAGCACTGTATATACTAAAAAAGATAAAACAAAAGGAAGGTTAAAAACAAAAGACAAGAAAACAGCTAATTACAAAAAGTACACACCTACTCCAGAAAAGGGGCAAAAAATGTCCTCCAGATTGGCGTGCCTCGAGTCCAGATCGATCTGGACACTTAAAACTGTGCATCCTCATGGGTTGAACGAAAATTTAAATTTTGCCCCTTTTCTGGAGTAGGTGTGTACTTTTTGTAATTAGCTGTTTTCTTGTCTTTTGTTTTATTTTGTTTCCTATTTGACAACTCAACATTCCCGGGGTTGGAAGTCTATAAGTGCGATGCACACTGTGTACCTCACTGCTGTCTTGGGAAAAACCACTCTTAAGATTGTCTACAAGCGTATTTATATAATACTCCAGCATGCGCGCATCCCTTACAAGGGGGGAACGCCTCTGGCAAAATTTACTCTTGTACTGTGAATCTGACAGAATGACAACCCAGTAGTCAGTGCTACTTCTAATCCTAAATATAAGGGCATGATGATGCAGATAGTACAGCAAGAAGGCGCTCCTGTGTCAGGTTCTTCCATGAGGTCCATATCCATGCTGTGTGGGTGGCGAGTTAACACTCAAGCTTGCTTCCTCAGTCCCCTTCCCCAAATTACAGACAACCGAGAGAGGATCATTATCCACTTCATCTCCTGACTGTTGCATGCCCATTAACTCTTCTTCCTCGTACTCCTCCATTTGTCCCGTGGCTGCTGCCCTTTCAGTAACTGTCAGCACCGAGCTTCTCCTCTGATCGGGCAGGAAGGGCTGATATTTCAGCATCTCCTGCGCAGTCATGCTGTGAGCGGTCAGTCAGATTGACTGCCCGATTACAGCGATCTGGGTGCGGGGACTGACAGCATGGGTCCCTGCCAGAGGCGGAGCTAGGGGTTCAGCTCGGGGGGGGGAAAATCTGAGTGGGCCCCTAACCGGTAACCCTGATTACAACTCAGGTGGTATACTCAGTGGCAGTAGCTCTGGGTGGGCCCCCTCAAAGCAAGGGGCCCGAGGCAACAACACCCTCTGCCCCCCTCGTAACTACGCTAGTGGTGTCTGCACCTCTTTCCGTGCCTCTCAGCTGTCATACACATGTGCCGGCGGTGAACTATCACTGGGTGTCTGCAAGTTTTAGTGACACTTTACATGCATGACGGACACTGTCCGTCCTGGTGCGGAAACTGACACCCAGCCATGATGGACTGTGTCCGTCATTAGACGTTAAGGGGTGAAATGCAACTCTCACAGATTGACAGCTGCATTTATCAGTTTAACAGCAGCAGACAAAGCTCCGCTCCTCTCGATTGTGCGAGGCGGATTATGGCTGAATATCACAAGTAGACAACATTGATTGTAATATGTTTATCAACAGCCATCGTTTTGCAGAACAAAAATCCCAAACTAGAAAGAATTAATATATTCATTTTTTAATGGTATTTATATCTAACTCAGAAAAATTAGAAAAAAAAAGCAATTGATGACTATTGAAGTTCAAATGTCCAGCGCCATATCCATTGCTGGGCAGCTCTGATTATAAAGCACTTGTAGAGATTCTCCAGGTCTTGGAAACTGTTCTCAGCGCAGGTCGGTGCCGGAATTCACCGTTTTCTTCCACGATGTGTCATGCCTGTGTAGAAGCGATAAGTCGCCTTTCTCATTAACCTGAAAACAATTAAAAGATGTTTATAAAAAACTTGACAAAAGGTACTGGTGATCAAAAGAAACAAACTCCGAGAAGGAACTTCAGCATTGTATTCCTGGTCATCAGCTGAAGGTGAAATAGACCTGAAATATTGCATTATATATTGTCTACAAAGAAGGCCAATGTGGAGATTGGAAATAGGAAGCTGCCAATAATAGTGTAATGTGAGATAAATGCGACATGAGCCATACGGCTATGGTGAGAGCACTCACAATAGATCCATACGGCATGCCATGTCAGAGGGGCTCATCTCGCCCGTCAGACTGGGTGTTGGAGATTCCTCCGCAGCAGTAGGCTGATAACTTTCTTTCTCAGACAGAATTTAAAAATTGTGCAGCAAGAAAAAATAATAATTAGAAGAAATAAATGCAGTAATAAAACCGATATTGCATTTCTTCTGTTATGACACCTTGCTTACACTGTCCTCGCTGTTGCACTTCTTGAAAACAAGAATGATTGGAGGAAAACCACCGAAATATTTACCTGGAAAACGCCCGTCAGAAGCTTTGTGTCCATCAGAAGAGGTGGATTCTGAATGTTTGCTGTTCGCTGCTTGTGATGAAGACGTAAACTGATTGTCTCCCTACACGGTGGTGGAAAAAGGCAAAATATATAAAAGTATTTAATCTTTAAATGATAAAACTCAATAAAAGACTAAATTAGAGACTCCAGATTCTCAATATTGTAAAATTCACTTTTATTATTGATTGCTGACAATAATGGAAGATTCGTTCTTACCTCCATCACAGGTGGATGAGATGACAATATTTAGAGGAATCTCACTGTTCCAATAATGAACCTGAAAATAGAAAGAAAATAATTACATCCAACAAAGCGTAAACTCATAGAAGGTTTTCCAGAGCATTGTAGATAATTGCTGGGAATGGTCAATCATTCCATAGCCAGCAAGTTATGGGAAATGTAACCGGGGCTTATCTGGAACCTATGAGGACGGATTCTGGATCTTTACCGCTAATTGCTGGTGATGAACACAGATATTCATTGTCTCGCTACTCAGGGGAAAATATATAAAAGTGTCTCAACTTTACATTTTAAAGAAATCAAATTAGAGACTAAATATTCTGAAGAATAGTTACATGTTTAGCTGCTGGGTAGTTGTCGCATTCGTCCTCCGCACCGGCGGCATTTACGTTTATTGCCAGGTATTGGTCTAAATCGCCCAATTCTGCAAAGATAAGAGGAATATTGGTTACTGGACTGGAATGAACGTTCATTAACACCATGGATTATATTAAAAAGAACAAATTGAAATCAATATATTAAGAACTGGCCCAGCACAGAAAATATAACACGTAGCATCCTAAACCCTACAGCCCCCCAGACGTCAGTCCGCTCTGATAGTAGTAAAGTATGAAAGCATTCCACCAACAGAACCGCACGGACGTCTCTCCGCAGTGATTGTGTGTCCAGAGGAGATGGGTCATAAAATCCACTTACTCTTTATCACACCGGTGGCATTTGTACTTGTAGGTGTAGTTGATGGTATAATTGTGATATTCCGTCACTTTTGGCAGCTCGGGATGGATAAGGTTTACCCTTCTTGTGAAAGCCTGCCATAACAAGCCATGGTGGTCTTTGCGTTCACCGTTGATTATCCAAGAGGCGGCATGGCACATCTCATGCGCAAGTGTGGATCGTACTCGCTCTAAAACAAGAGGTTATACAGTTATGACAAAGTCTGAGTACACCCTGATTGAACTATTTGGTTTTACATAGCAGGACAAAATACAAAATACATCATGAGATGAACAACACATGACAAGTCAACCATGCCGTTATTTATTTACCGAAACCTACTTCAAAATGCAGAAGCAGAGAGTGAAAAATAAGTACACCCCATCAATCAATAGCTTTTAGAATCATCTTTAGCAGCAGTAACTTGAAGTTGCATCGACGGTGTACTTTATCACACACCGTTGTTGCCTTTTGGCCTACTTTTTGCTAAATAAATAATGATGCAATATATTTTTTTTTCACGTTGGTTTTTGAGATTGTATTTCCCTACTTTTAGGACTTTCTATGGAGCTGATACTTTTTTTTTATTTTCTCCTGATATGTAAAATACTAGAATTCAAAGAGGGTGTACTTAGTTTTTCTTATGACAGTGTGTACAATGAGTTTCTAAGATGTTCTGCATAACAAGTAGCAGTTTTTTTGCCCTGTATACAGGTTGTCTTATGAAGCTGTAGGATGGATGTGATGTGAAACCTACCGGCAGAATCGCAGACTTTTTCGGAAAGCTCAATATATGAGAAGCGGCGGTTGTTCTGCAGCCTATTACAGCATTGGCCGGCGGATGCTGTCAGCCTCTTGCTCCACAAAATGTCCATTTTCAAAGGGAGCTAAAATAAAGAAAACAAATTCCATTACATCTGTAAACTCTTTGACCCCCAATCTTGCAAAATCCCCAACTCTCATATGTGATTTACAGCACTGGTCTACTTGTATGGGGCGCGGGATCTACCGAGAAGTCCAAGATGTGAGAACAAAAATAAAAATAACCTTATTCTAAAATGTCCAAATATCAACTAAATGTTTCTTATAAATAAATGTAAAAATCCTTTGAACTTCAAGCTAAAAAATGCTAATCTTTTTGTCTCTGCATGGTGGATCATCTAAGGTTTCCTCTCATCCCACAGATAGGAAGAGGATGACGGCATTCACCAAACTAAGTGAGATTTACCTGAGATATTCAATAACTATATTACAGAAACATGACAATGGGGTTAGGAATCTGCCTTTTTTTAGAAAGTTAGAGCCATTTTTCTTGGAATTGATTGTTTAAAGGGGGAGATAATAGAGAAGTCATGTATCACCCAGAAACTCATGACAAGATGTGATACCTTATTATCGAAGACTGTCCGGTTGTACAAGTTGTACAGTCGCTCCACCAGCTCCTCCTTATTTTCCTGGAAGTGGGTAACATAGATGGAAGTAGGAGAAATAATTTCTTCCAGGAAACAGCCGGGGATGTTACATCGTGGTGTCCTGGCAAAGATAAGAATCATATATAAATCCACAGGAAACATCTCGCCTAGTTCATGGCTTTATATAGAGGTAGATGGATCTAACTTACCTCTCCTCTGTAGCGGAGCTCTCCTCGCTGTCAGATGGTAAATGATCTGTACAGAAATATGGAAGAGTGAAAATACTTTTTATAAGGCTCAAATCAGACATGTTAGTATGCAGCCCGTACTAGAGAGGGGTCTATAAATATACAGTGTAGAGGACTAATAAGACTATGAATATGGGATCCGACCAGAGCAGAACACGTAGCTGACCAGACCACCAGAAATCCACAGGATCTTCCCTTCAGATCAGGATCTGATATAATAATGGGGTTCAGCAACATCAGGGTCCATAAACTTTCTCAGATGTCTATCCCACCTGTTACTCAGGTAATATATCCTTAGTAATGTTGCATGTGCTCAGTACAAGATCAGAAGTGAACATGTCCTCAATGGCCGGAGGGTGGACCCTCAAATGGTAGGGGTCCATTTTCACCTCATTTGCTGATTCATGGTAGCCTCCATGGTTTTAATGGAGATGTGGGATTCCTTGGTGCAGGGATTTCTCCATTGATGTCTATTGGGTTTCCAAAAAGACACAAGTAAATGTACTGCACATCTGTAATAAATTCTCTAAGGATAACAATGGCCATAAGTCAACATGGCGGTGACTTGCTCTCCCAATATGGAAATATCCGAGACACTGGATCCACACCAATCAAGCATGTGTAAAATAGAATTACCTCTGTAAGGTATCTGTAATTTAACCCCTTAACAACCATGTACGACGCTCATCAGTAGAGAATGAATGGAGAGGGCTAAGGAGTTGAGCCCGCCTCTTTCATGGCAGATGATGGTTGTGTCATTCAGCCATCATCTGCCTCTGACAGCCGAGAGTGGATTGGAGCTCTGCCTGCTTCTGTTAACCTGTTAAATGCTGCTGTCATTCTCTGACACTGGAATTTACAGCACATTTCCCAGGTGGCTCGCTGTTCCAACTCCTGATCAGCGCCCTTGTAATTGTTAGATTTGGAAACTGACCTGTGACAGTACAGAAAAGTAATTGTTACCTCTACAATAACATAAACCTGGATTGTGTCTAGAAATGATAACTTACTATTATACATGGAAGTTGCTGCTCTATTGGAATCGTCATCATCATCAATAATGATGTCATCGGAGCTGTGGAATAAATGTAACAGGTAATGAGCCACCATTAATCATTAATCCCCATCTTGTACTTAGTAATGGTGGAAACGTGTCTTACCAGGTGGTACTGTCCGGACCATGATCTGTTGGTGGTAAACTCAGATCTGTGGGGGAAACACAATATAACTCTCTTATTAGAATATTGTAATAGCAACGACCGAGGCTCAATATCAAAAGAAATAAATCCTAATAAATTATCCAGTGTTTCCCTATAGGTACATGGGGCAAAACAATCACCTTCAGCTACAGTAATCCGCCCTGTACATGGCCACCATGAGAAGCAATCCCCAAATCCCATTTCTGCCTGACTTTATAACGCCTGCATGAATATTCCTGACCAAATGCTGAACAGAAATGTTTGCTATAAACTCTACCATAGACGACTAATAACGATAAATCCAAGCCCTGACCACAATGTGCACGTGATCTGCACCCGGTGACTACAATGGCTTATTAATACATCAGAGACTTCACTAGATTAGGGTTACAGTACCTGGTAAACTCGGAGTCGGGCTCAAATTGAAGCCAGTGGTGTTATCTTGGCCTGGAGACCTCGGTATTGGCCTCTTTCTTCGATGAGACTGAAAAAATGGCAAACATGTCAGATAGAATCTATAACCATGAACATCTCCAATCTATAATCTTACCCCATATTCCACTGATTACAGGTGGGCAGCGATATGAGTGTGGTCTCCACTGTGCTTATTCCACGTACAGAGTATAGCGGGGGTATGGGACACTTATGGTTAGGCTATGGATAGGGGCGGTGGTGACATTTATGTGTCTTCATGCAATGTTATGTATCCAGTACATGGACATATTGTCACAAATATTACAAGTGACACAGTCTTTACTCTGCAATCATGATCCGAGTTATCGCCTCATCTACTTGGAGCGCTATTTTCTGTCCCACCATCTTTTCTTGAACTTTTATCCCAAATATTTTTTATTTATTTAAGAATATAAAATGATACTCACCTGATGTAAATCGTCATCATCGCTGCTGTCCTCGGTATCACAGAGAACTATAATACTCTTAAATCGCTTTCTTGGCATCATATTTGCACAAGTCGCTCACAACACTCCTCTCTCCACAAACGCCTACTAAAACCCTCAACGGAACCCTGGGTGACGGGGCATTCTATAGCCTCCAGCCCATTGTGACATCATTAGAATGCTGCAATTGATTGCTCATTTTTTGAATTTTACAACTTTATTGTACAAAACATACTGTAGAGATACAAAAAGAGGAAATCCGATAAAAACAACAATCTTCCTAAGGCCGGGGTCACACTTGCGAGTGCAATGCGAGAAACTCACGAGAGTCTCTGGCCTCAATACTTGGCACTACCGCTGGCACTCGGGACCGGAGTGTGCGGCTGCATGTATTTCTTTGCAGCTGAACGCTCTGCTCCGAGCCACCGGTGGCAGTGCCGGGGATTGAGGCGAGAGACTCGCACACTTTTCTTGCATTGCACTCGCGAGTGAGACCCCGGCCTAATTCCTTCACTCACAACCTTTTTCTAATTGTTCAGAAAAAAATAATAATGAAAAACCCACATAAGCAAATATTTAAAAATAAAAAACTCACTGATGTTTAAGCTGTTGATTATCTCTCCCCCGAGGTTTAATGCTCTCCACATTTTTTTTCCAATTGTTCACACAATTTTCAAAATTCTGAGAGGAGCAAAACCACACCGTCATATTTTATAACTCTCTTTAGTAATTTCTTCTGTTCTGTAATGCTCCATTTTTGCCTTATCCATTTCCTAACGAAATCCACTCTTGTGATATAAAGCCGCCTACTTAAAGGGAACCTGTCAGCAGGATTGTGCATAGTGACCTACACACAATGTCAGGTCGGTGCTGTTATACTGAATAAAATGATGCCTTGGTTGATGAAAGCCGTCTTGTGGCTGTTTCTAAATCTTTATTTTCAGTTTGATATTAATGAGATTCTCGTGCCCTAGGACGGGGTTCATGTATGTGGTGCTCCGATGAGATATTCATAATGCAGACTACTGACCCCCCACTGATCTCTCACTGCCCTGCCCCGCAGTTTGCATGATAAATGCGCTTCATCATAGTCGCATGGTTACTGTGCACTGAATGCCTTTTGCAGATTTACTTGAGCGAGGGAAAAAAAAGAAAGTCATTTTGAGAATGGCGCCGGGGAGCCTGCACAGCAGCAGATATCGGTTTGTATAGAGATCCAATAGCTGCTGTTGCGCAGGTGGCGGCGACGCCATCTTGCTGGAGAAGAAAAAATGACATTGTAGCAGTTATAGCTGATAATGGCACACAGTAATGTGGTTGTGGATTAGTAAGGCAGACAGTGTAGAGGCCATACACCATAGGAGGCTTATTTAGGGCATAGTATGGACAGATATTTTTTGTGCAGAAGGCAATCTAGTAACACTGACTTTTAAGGTCACCATGAGGGGATGTGCTCCAGAAGATTGGAGAAGAGAGAAGTCTGCAGAGAACAGCTGTGGATGTGAAAAGTCATCATGGCATCTGGTCAAGATGGAAATAAGAAGAAACCACTCAATCAGAGAAGATGTCCCCTATTAGGTACCTGGGTGTAAACATTTACATATGCCTGCGTTTCATCAGTATTGTGGTTCCTGCATGGTCCGCAGTCTGATAATGACTGATAACAACCACTCCCAGCATCTCCTTATCATTGTTTGATACATACTGGGAGTTGTTGGTTCATGAGATGCAAATGTATATGGGCCTGACTTGACAATACAACTTATTGCTGTACTGTGAAGGAGAGAATGGCTAATGAAATCAATTATTAACCTAACATAAGCTAGTTCAGACGTGGTGTGGCAAGATGGCGTCTATTTGCTGGAACTATGCCCTGGAATCCTTGGAATGTGATGAGGATACACTGAAGACCATATGTGGAATAGACTTAGCACGGACCTTATACAGACTGGAACAATGGCTCCGGAGAAGCTGAGCAATGGTCTTTTGTTTATACTAATAAAGTCAGTTCTGTGACAGCACTGGCCAAGAGAGGAGCACACCTGACCTTGTGTCTGATGTCCTTCTTCTATGCATGCATTCGGCTCATATTTATCAGGTCAGAGGCAGGCAGTCATTAAGATCTCACATTACGAGATCACCCCAACAGTACTGATGGTGGTTAGTTTTGGTGGTGTACACATATATTGATGATGATGCTGATGGTGTATTTATTTACTGGCTGTGGTTCTCGTGATGTATTCATGTACTGATGATGATTCTGGTGATGCATTTATCTCCTGATGCTGGTTATTGTGCTGTATTCATGTACTGATAGTGGCTCTAGTGACATAGTTATTTGCCAGTGATGATTCTGGTGCCATGTAAGCTCTTATGGTCATTGGGGTCCTCTCTCTCCTGTAGAGGGTAAGCTCTTATGATCAGTGGGGTCCTCTCTCTCCCCTGTAGAGTGTAAGCTCATATATGGGCCATTATATTTCTTGTATAAAATTTATATTTTTGCATGTGTGTGTACTATATAACAGAAGAATGCAACGGGGAGTGGTTGATGGGATTAAGTCAAAGTAGAAGAAAGGGAATTATCACACACTCAAAACCGAGCAACAGTAACAGATAAATCCACCAAATGCCTTCTTCAGTAATAACCACCAGCAACCACCAGCCATACAGCATAAGCTATCCCTGACAATGTGTGCTAGCCTGACCCAGATTATATAGGAGATGGGAGTGGCTAGTAGTGCACAGTTGAGAGCCTTAATGCAGGAAAGTTTTCAGGAGCTCTCAGCTGAGCAGATTAACCTTTGCACTGCTAAAATAAATTTACACCATTTCATATGAAGGTGAAGTGCTTCTAATCAGTTGAGGAGTAGGAGAAATCAGACACTGTGGTCTTCTGGCTTCTCTCTGTTGTGGTAAACCCATGACAGTTTCCATGCTGAACTTTCCTCCCACCTTTCATTTAACTCACTATTTGACAACCCACAATCCGGCTTCTGCCCCACTTAAACTGCCCTGACCCAAATTACTAACTAACTGCCAAAGCTAGCAAACAATTTATGCTTTTTTAGACCCCTCCTCTGCCTTCGACACAGTCGACCACTCCCTGCTACTGCAGATCCTCTCTTCCCTTGGCATCAAAGACATTGCCTTCTTCTGGATCTCCTCATATCTCACATTTAACGTCTCCTACTTCCACACTACTACCCCATCCCATGCTTCCTTTATGGTTGTCCTTTCCAGGTTATGTCATGAGCCCCCTACTCTTCCTCATCTATACCTTTGGCCTGGGACCACTTAAAAACTTCCATGGCTTTCAGTCAGCGTTGGACTGGAGCACCTTTGGCCCACCAGAGAAAAGCATTTTTGGGGCCCACTATGTATCTACATAGAAATAAATACCTGACCACCAATTGTGTGCTAAAACGCACTAATATCATGTCTTAATTATATAGCAGGGGTTGGGGTAGTCTCTTCATAGAATGTAATGTTGCCTCCCTCATTGAAAATAATGCAGCCCCCCCTCATAGAATATAATGCAGCCCCCCTCATGGGGTATAATGCAGCATCCCACAAAATATAATGAAAACCCCTCATAATGTATAATGTAGCCCCCATGGAATATAATGTAGCACCCTCATAGGGTATAATACAGCCACTTCACAGAGTGTAATGTAGCCCCCTCAGAGTATAATTCAACCCCCTCATAAGGTTGCCCCCCATAGAATATACTGTAGCCCTCTCATATGGCATAATGCAGCCTACTTCATATAATATGTAGCCCACTGAGAGAATAATGCAGCCCCCATACAGAATATAATGCAGCCCCCCACAAAATATAATGTAGCCCCCTCATAAAGTTTAACACAGCCCCCTCATAGGGTATAATGCAGCCCTCCTCATAGGGTATAATGCAGTCCCCCTCCACCTCCATAATTGTTCTCCCCTTCCACCCCATCATTGTCCTCATCACCACCTCCATCGTTGCTTTCTCACCCTCCCCCCTATCATTGCCTTTTCCACTACCTCCATCATTGCTCATTCTACCATCTCCATCATTGCCTCCTTCCCCACCACCATTGTCCTTTCCACCACAACCATCATTGCTATCTCCCTCACCACTCCAATCATTTCCCATTCCAACACCTCATCATTGGCTCCCCCCCACCACCATTGTTGTCCTTTCCACCACAACCATCATTGACTTCTTCCCATCACCCCATCATTGCCCATTCTACCACCTCCATTATTGCTTCCTCCCCAACGACCCTATCATCCTTTCCATCACCAACATTGCCTTCTCCCCCACCACCCCATTACTGCTCTTTCCATCACCCACATCATTGCCAATCTCCAATACACACGTTCAGCAACTCTCTCACACACACAGCACCACACACACAGCAGCACACCACTCTCACACACACAGACACAAAGCACCGCACTGCACGCAGCCAGATAGACACGCACACAGCACCACTCACCTCTCCACACATTCCCTGCAGCCGCAGCACATCCCGGCAGCTTTCTCTCTTAAACAGCTGCTCTGAATGATGACGTCATTCAGCTGCGCTGTGTCAGACAGGAAGTGTCAGGCAGGAAGCAGGATGGCATCGGATCCCTGCAGCTCCACTCTGCTGCCTAGCTGAAGGGATCACTCCCTGCCCAGCCATTGTCCTCAAGGTTAGCCGCTCTGCAGTGGTCCACCTCCGGGGTATATCACATGCGGTATGTCCGCTCCTGCGGGCAGTGATAGCCTCAGCCTGCGGCTAACACTGCCCGCTATAAAAGTGAAATGGTATTCACTCCTCTCCACGCCCATGGGGGTTTGGAGAAACGTGAATATTAATTTATCTTTAGCAGCGGGGACAGGCTCTTGTCTCCAGCTGCTACTCTGCTGGCACCAGGAGGGACCCCCTTACTCAGGGGCCCCATAGCAGCTGGGTCTGCTTCTACTAGCGACACGTCACTGGCTGGGGGGCCCCTTGAGCAATGGGGGCCATAGGCAGATGCTGGCCAGTATGCCAGCAGGTGTCCGACCCTGCTTCCAGTACCATCTTTACACTGATGACACTCAGAGCTACTTCTCCGGCCCAGACATCACCTCTCTGCTGTCCAGAATCCCAGAGCATCCATCAGCCAGAGCATCCATCAGCCATATCCTCCTTCTTCTCTCACTACCTAAGTCTCATTGTGGACAAAACAGAACTTATCATCTTTCCTGCATCTCACCTAATCCCCTACCTAATCTATCATAATAAATTACATCATGCTTTCATCTATAACACAAGTCCACTGCCTCAGAGTAACCCTCTCGCCACCTCCTGCCGCCTCCAACTCAAAAATATTTCCAGAATGCATCCTTTCCTCAACCCTGAATCATCTCCAGAGGCTGCAGCATCCTCCTCTGTGACCTCCCTGCTAACACTCTGACACCTCGCAATTCCATCCTTAACTCTGCTGCCTGACTAATCCAACTCTCTACTCGATACTTCTTTGCTTCTCCCCTCTGCAAATCCCTTCATTGTCTCCCATTCCCCCTACTAATCCTACACTGCTTAAAAAATAAAGGCAACACTTGCATTGTGTTGTTTAACTCCAAGTCAGTCACATTTTGAATTTCTCCTGCTGTTCTGCAAATGGAACAGACAACAGGTAGAAATGATAGACAAATAGCAAGACAACCCACAGACCATTTCTCTGTTCTCTTCCTTTTTGGCTGTTTTGGTCACTTTTGCATTTTGTATTTGCTCTCGCCCCTAGAGGTACTGTACAGTAGCATGAGGCGGTGTCTACAACCCACACAAGTTGCTCAGGTAATGCAGCTCATCTAGGATGGCACATCAATGGGAGCTGTGGGAAGAAGGGAAGCTGTGTTTGTCAGCACAGTGTCCAAAGCATGGAGCAGATACCAGAAGACATGGAGGGGGCCATAGGAAGGCAAAAACCCAGCAGTAGGGCCGCTACCTCACCACCACCATTTCTGCCACAACCCCCAACCTGCTGTTTCCTTCCCCATTATCTTGTAGTGTGTAAGCCTCAGAGAGCAGGATCCTGTTCCGTTTGTACCAGTCTGTCACTATTGGTTTGTTAACCATACAGCACCATGGAATCAGTGCTGCTCTAAAAATAAATAATAATAATATTCATAAATAGAATACTACAACCCCCAACATGACAGATCAGAAGAGTTGAGCGAAATGGGTCGAACAAATTCAAAAGTCGCCGACTTTCGCCAAAGTCGGGTTTCATGAAACGAAACCCGACCATAGCATGAGGTCGGCAACGAGGTCGGCGACCATCGCACCAAAGTCGCGTTTCAAAAGATGCTTTAGCGCCCTTTTTCAGCCAATCAGGAAGAACGGACACTGTGGGCAGCGTGATGACATAGGCAGCGGGCAGCGTGATGACATAGGCAGCGGTCACCACCATCTTTGAGAAGGGCATGCAAGTGATTGGCTTGCTTTGCGTGGCATCACAGGGGGTGTAAAAGGGCGTGCACGCCGAACGCCATCTTACTTATGCTGATCTTAGAATAGGGAGAGCTGCTGCTGATTCTGTAGGGAGAGCGTTAGGAAGGCCAAAAGAAAAAAAAAACTGCTTCTGCTGATAGCGCTTTTCACTGTAGTTAGTGTGCAGTGAAAGGTGATGATTTTTGCTTTTGTGCAGCAGCGCTGGTGGTGATTAGGCTGCCTTTTAAGGCTAGCTGCATTGCTGTGTGCACACTGGTGTTCAAACTGCTTTTTTCAAAGCAATCCAAATGTTATTGTTTTGTCCTGGTAAGTTACTGAGGGTTCATTTTTTCACACACCGTACAGCGGTGTTCGCTCCTCACACAGTACCGTGTACTGGCTGTTATCACGGCCAAATTGAAGCTATCTGTGTGTGACTCTGTAAGAAAAAGCTGAGGAGTTTGTCCGTTCTTACACACCTACACCTTAGAGTTTTGTCCGTTTTTCAAACAGTTTCATATATCTGCTGTTTGATTACATTCAAAACTAGAGAGAGACAGCGTGTGTCAGTCCGTATACAAAAACACGGGGCTTGACAATTTTACATACACACACTGTACAGCGGTGTACGTGTACGGTCCTCACACAGTACCGTGTACCGGCTGTTATCACGGCCAAATTGAAGCTATCTGGGTGTGACTCTGTAAGAAAAAGCCGAGGAGTTTGTCCATTCTTACAGACCTACACCTTAGAGTTTTGTCCGTTTTTCAAACAGTTTCATATATCTGCTGTTTGATTACATTCAAAACTAGAGAGAGACAGCGTGTGTCAGTCCGTATACAAAAACACGGAGCTTGACAATTTTACATACACACACTGTACAGCGGTGTACGTGTACGATCCTCACACAGTACCGTGTACAGGCTGTTATCACGGCCAAATTGAAGCTATCTGGGTGTGACTCTGTAAGAAAAAGCCGAGGAGTTTGTCCATTCTTACAGACCTACACCTTAGAGTTTTGTCCGTTTTTCAAACAGTTTCATATATCTGCTGTTTGATTACATTCAAAACTAGACAGAGACAGCATGTCGGTCCGTATACAAAAACACGGAGCTTGACAATTTTACATACACACACCGTACAGCGGTGTACGCTCCTCACACAGTACCGTGTACCGGCTGGTATCACGGCCAAATTGAAGCTATCTGGGTGTGACTGTAAGAAAAAACTGAGAAGTTTGTCCGTTCTTACAGACCTACACTCTAGGGAGAATCCAATTCTGCCCAATTCTATATACACCTTGTAGTTTGTCATACACTAGGCAATTTCTGCCTGTTACATTGCGGTGTAATCTCTCCTGGTCCTTGAGACAATAGTTCAGCAACCTCCAATCTACAGTGAGCTTCAAATTCTCACCAATACTCTATACACCGTCCACCGTGTCATACAGCATCCAATTTCAGCTTGTTACATTGCGCTGTAATCTCTCCTGGGCCTGAGACAATAGTTCAGCGTCCTCCAATCTACAGTGAGCTTCAAATTCTCACCAATACTCTATACACCGTCCACCTTGTCATACAGCATCCAATTTCAGCATGTTACATTGCGCTGTAATCTCTCCTGGGCCTGAGACAAGAGTTCAGCCTCCTCCAATCTACAGTGAGATTCAAATTCTCACCAATACTCTATACACCATCCAGCTTGTCATACAGCATCCAATTTCAGCCTGTTACATTGCGGTGTAATCTCTCCTGGGCTTGAGACAATAGTTCAGCCTCCTCCAATCTACAGTGAGCTTCAAATTCTCACCAATACTCTATACACCCTCTACCTTGTTTTACAGTACCATATAGCTGTTGTTATTTTGGGTACTTTTTCAAAAAAATGAGGAAGTATCGTGGAAGAGGCCGTGGAAGAGGGCGGGGGTTGCCAGCTGGTCTTGATTGTGGTGTTGGTGGTGGTGCTTCTGCTGGTAGTGGCAAAAGCACAATAGCACCTAAGGCAGGAGGTGGTGAGCCTGCATCATTGTCTGGCTCCACAAGGCCTCGTAGGCTCCCTTTTCTGGGAGTAGGTTAACCGCTTTTAAAGCCGGAGCTTCAGGAACAAGTTTTGGCTTACATTGCTGACACAGCCTCCAGCTCTATCACCTCCTCTTCTGAAGTTTCAAAAAATAAAAGCACTGCGTCGTCAGTGGAGGCTCCTGGTCAGGAACAACACCTTTCCTTGTGTCCTTCACCCCTACCAAAAGTGAAGGATGCGGCAGTCCACACTACAGATTACTCCATGGAGCTCTTTTCTCATACCATGCCTGGGTTATCAAGTCAAATTGTGAATTACCCAGGCCAAGATGAATCTGACATGGAGTGCACTGATGCACAGCCACTGCTAGATTTTTCTGCTGGTACATTCACTCAGAGCACTACATTGTCCTTGCAGTGTACTGAGCCAGAATCTGACCCTGATGAAACTCAGGTGCCCCTTCCCGCATACTATACCACCATACACTGTGACACAGAGGAAGGTGCACAGGACATTGAAGAGGAGGTGATGGATGACCCAGTTGTTGACCCAGATTGGCATCCATTGGGGGAAGAGGGTGCCACTGCCAATAGCTCAGAAGAGGAGGAGCATCCGCAGCAGGCATCGACATCGCAGCAGCTGTTATCTGGCAGGCCTGGAGCAGTCCAAAAACGGGATCCAAAAAACAAAAGAGTTGCAGGACAGCTTGGCCAGATGGTCAAAATAGCACAGCGTGCAAGGCCTCAAAATGTCTTCCATAGTAGGAAGAGTGCAGTGTGGCACTTTTTTGAACAAAATCCTAATGATCAGGCAAAGATTATCTGTAAGAAGTGCGCAAAGACCTTTAGCCGAGGGAAAAATCTGAGAAATTTGAATACCAGTTGCATGCTTAGACATTTAACCACTATGCACTTGCAAGCGTGGACGGACTACCAAAACTCACGTACCACATGTGCAACTGCTCCCAAAGAAGGTAGTCAGCAATGCTACATTGTTTCCCCCACTGTAAGCCCACCAGTTAGCACACCACCAGCAGCAAATGTTGAGGTGTCGTCGCATGGCCAAAGCAGTCAGGGAATCAAAATATTATTGCAATGAAAGGCTGAATCTAGGCCATCAGAAAGAACACCAGCTCCATCACCATCATCAACCCTCTCTCAGTCCGCCATGTCCACCGCTAGTTCCACCATATGCAGCTCTCAAGTCCAGCTCACCCTACCAGAGACTGAGTAGGACAAGAAAGTACTCATCCTCTCATCCGCGTACACTGGGTTTGCCAAACTAATCTCGTTAGAGATGATGCCCTACCGGTTGGTTGAAAGCGCAGCTTTCCGCGACCTCATGGCCTACGCAGTACCACGCTATGACCTACCCAGTCGCCACGTTTCTCGCAAAGCCATCCCAGCCCTCCACCTTCATGTGAAAGACCGCATTGTCCATGCACCCAAGCAATCAGTGAGTGGAAAGGTGCACCTCACAACTGATGCATGGTCCAGTAGGCATTGCCAGGGCCGTTTTGTGTCCATCACTGCGCACTGGGTTAATGTGGTGGATGCAGGGTCCACAGGGGACAGCGGTGGTGGGACAGTGCTGCCTAGCCCACGGTATAGGAAACAGTTGGCTGTAGGCGTTCGACCCTCCTCCTCCTCCAGAAGCGAAAGCTTGTCCACAGAGCGCAGTCGCATGAGCACTCCATCCGCAGCTGCCAGTGTTGCACACGAGGTGTCCCACTATCGATCAGCTAGTGGAAAGCGTCAGCAGGCTGTGTTGAAGATGATGTGTTTGGGCAACAGACACACCAAGGAGGTACTGGCCGACTACTTTCAGCGACAAACTGAGTCATGGCTGGGCAGTCTACATCTTGAGGCAGGCAAGGTAGTTAGTGATAACGGCCGGAATATTGTGGCAGCCATAGCCCTTTCAAAACTCAGACATATACCTTGCTTGGCTCACACCTTGAACCTGGTGGTGCAATGCTTCCTCAATAATTATCCAGAGTTAACAGGCCTGCTCCATAAGGTTCGAAGACTGTCCTCGCACATCCGCTGGTCGCCGGTACACTCCAGTCGTATGCAGAAGCTGCAGCGATTGCTCCACCTTCCCAAGCACCGCCTAATTATCGACGTTGCAACAAGGTTGAACTCCACCCTGCACATGGTTGAGCTTCTGTGCGAACAGAGGCAGGCCGTAATATATTTGTGAGAGGATACACGGGCAGGCACTTTGAGGGCAGACATGGAGTTGTCAGGTGTGCAGTGGTCGAAGCTGAAAGACCTCTGTAAAGTCCTTCAGTGTTTTGAGGAATGCACACGGCTGGTAAGCGCAGACGACGCCATCATAAGCATGAGCATCCCACTTATGCGTCTGCTCATGCAAACTTTGACACACATTAAGGAGCAGGTGTCTGCAGCCGAGGATGATGAGGAAGAGTGAAGCCTTGATGACAGTCAGCCATTGTCTGCTCCGGGACCCCTCCTGGACGAGGTGGAGAAAGAAGAGGAAGAGGAGGAGGATTATGATGATGGGGATGATTATTTAGGGGAGGAGGATGCTTCTCGTGGGGCAAGAGAAAATGTTGGCGTGGCAAGGTCTGGTACTGGGTTTGTGCATGACTGGAGGGATGTGGATTTGCCAGAAAGTGCTCCTCCACCTAGCACTCGCAGTGCATCATTGACACCGGGAACATTGGCCCACATGTCAGATTATGCCTTGCAGATCCTAAAAAGGGACCCCCGCATTGCCAAAATGATGAACGATGATGGCTACTGGTTGGCCAGCATCCTGGATCCACGCTATAAAGGCAAATTCCAAAACATCGTGCCACAGGAGAACCTTGACCTAATATTGGCTAACAAGCAAGCAACTCTGGTAAACCGGTTGGTTGAGGCATTCCCAGCACACAGCAGCGGTGATGGCTCTCACACGAGCCGTAGGGGCCGGGGGCAACTTGGAAGAGGTGTTGGTGGTGCACACATCAGAAGTGGCGTTGGAGACAGGGGTTTCATGACCATGTTGTGGACTGATTTTTCAAGTCCCGCTCACATGACTGGTAATACTGCATCGATTGAAAGTGACAGGAGACAGCACTTGTCAACTATGGTTACAAACTACTTCTCGTCCCATATCGATGTTCTCCCTCACAGGTCATTCCCATTTGACTATTTGGCCGCTAAACTGGACACCTGGCCTGAATTGGCACAATATGCCTTACAGGAGCTCGCTTGCCCAGCTGCAAGTGTGCTATCGGAAAGAGTCTTCAGTGCTGCTGGATCAATCCTGACAGAAAAAAGGACCCGTCTGTCGACCCAAAATGTGGTTGATCTAACCTTCATTAAAATGAACCATGCATGGGTTTCCAAGGATTTTGTCCCACCTTCCCCTGATGACACATAAGTTGCCAGAAAAATGGCTTGCTTTGGTCCTCCTCTTCCTCAGACTTGACCAATTTCGCCTTTAGCAGCAGCTGAATGTCCCACATCAACATATGCCATTTTGTAAACCTCCCTAACTGAGCTGCCTCCCCCCCATGGCCGGGGTCACCACCTAGCGCACGCAACCGTGCGAGTGCCGTTGCCCTGGACAGGTGGGTGGGCCGACTCTTGGGCGCGGGCACTGGCACAGGGTACCTCATAGTGCAATCAAGTGTCTCTGACGGTGGGGGTGCACACCCGCCGTCAAACACACCGCTGTACTATGAGGGGCCCAGTGCCAGTACCGACGCCCACAAGTGTGCCCCCCTTGCTTAGCCAGGGCCCCAGCATTTGCAATGTTTACCTCTCCCTGCTCCTCCGCTGTGTAGCCTGGGCTGTCAAATCCTTCACTGGGACTGCCACTACAAATTTGTTGAACTGATAGATGATGGTTAAGACGTAGCTATGCCCTGTCCCGCTGGCCAGGCTCTAGCTTCAGATGATCAATGGCTTCCATTTCTTATGGACGTCGACTCACAATGAGATGCAGTGGTGGTTTCTCATCAGCTTTCACAGTTTTCCTACTCACAGACGTGTGACATTCCGGCGCACATTTTTAAATGTGCCCTCTCATGCCAATCCAATAGAATTGCCTACGGCCTGTGGCTTCTGTCTTTTGCACTCCAAAGTTACGTGACAGATCATGATAGGCAGTGAGCACCATGTTTACATCTCTCCCTGTGATCAAAATTTGATGAAGATGAGTAATGGTGATGGGATCAATGGTACTGCGATACAGCAACCCTTTCTTCACAAAGAAATGTTTTCGCTGTCTCCACACACAAATTAATTGAGGGTCAGCATCGCCTCTGAGAATTGTCACGGAAGTTTTTCCCGTGATTAGTAATTCCTAGATTTCTGCAATCATTAGACTTTATGTCAGTAATTGTATGCATCTCATTTCCTATTGCGGAGAGTCTGGACTTTCTTACTGAGACAGAAATATATATGAAGATTTAAAAATACCACCAAAAGTGTATACTTGTGTACGCTTCAAATACATTTCCTTTTTTCTACTTTTTAGATTGTTGTCTAATCCATACTGAGAACACGGAGATTTTAAATGTTTAAACTATGCTCTATATACCTGCTATCCAGTGATAATATACCCTTTCTCACCTTTGTCCAATCACGTCTAATCCATACTGGGCCTGAGACCATCTGAGCCTGCCTCCTGATCTGTAGACATAGGTTTTTAATGTGTAAACTATGCTATACATACCTGTTATCCAGTGATACGGTACCCTTTCTCACCTTTGTCCAATCACGTCTAATCCATACTGGCCCTGAGACCGTCTGAGCCTGCCTCCAAATATATAGACATAGGTTTTTAATGTGTAAACTATGCTATCCATACATGTTATCTGGTGATACGGTACCCTTTCTCACCTTTGTCCAATCACGTCTAATCCATACTGGCCCTGAGACCGTCTGAGCCTGCCTCCTGATCTATAGACATAGGTTTTTAATGTGTAAACTATGCTAGAAATACCTGTTATCTGGTGAAACTGTACCCTTTATCAACTTTCTACAATCCTGTTGAATCCATATTGGGCCTGAGAACGGCTGCCGAGCTGGTAAACAACCTACAGCACCTGTGGTTTGGACACTTATTTTTTTTATTTTTTCAGGAATGCCGGTTAGGCCTAATTCCGGAATTGCGGTTGACCTGCACTTAATAGGAAATCATTGTTCGCGGGGAAGAATTGAAATCCCAGATCCCCATCACTAACGGTGTTCAGCGGGTTATCTGCACCTGTAAGCGACAAAAGCTGGTCCTTTCAGTGTACAGCGCATGCAGCCCTGGACATGTAAGGGCATGATAGACCTGTTATTGCTCGATCTCGCGTGACAGAGCCTCGCGTGTCCCTCTAGTAAGCTTGACGCGTACAGCGGGGGCATGCCGGAGTCTCGTTCGTTAACGGAGTAAAGCTGGCAAATCTCTAGCACAACTAAAAACGGACATACCACACCACACACAGAATCGACAAAGCTTTCAATGTGTGCATCTTTTCTTTAGGTGGCATGGTTATGGTTTCACGGGTGGAGTCCAATTAAGCCGCAGGCTCCACTCCTGGTGGTGCCCTATTGGACATTCCTTTAAGGTTCAGCTTTGCAATCATACTGCCCCCAGAAACCAAACACTTTGCCTTCATGGACGCTGTTTGGAGGTTCGTGGGAATAACGCCGCCCGATCGACAGTTGGCATAATTTATTGGTGGGAAGTCCGACGGTATATGATCGTGTTCGACTTCAGATTTTTTTTTTGTTTGTATTTTACATTTTTATTCCAGCCTTTCTTGACTTCATAAGGGCATAACAAGCCTATATCTGTGTCTCCTCCACCTCCTCCTTTTACTCCACCTCTTTTCTAAATGTAGTTGCCCTTTTCCATATGTTATTTTTGTCTTCTGAGCATTTTGTCTGCTTTGGGACACCTTTTAAGGTGTTTTGTAATTGTTTTCTATGTGTTTGTATGTGTTTGTGTTTGCCTGCCATTGTTTTCAATGGGGTTCGACGGTGTTCGTCGATGTGCGATGAACCAAAACACTAGCGGGGTGGGTCAACACTACTCCTGATATATAGACGTACATTTTTAATGTTTAAACTATGCTATGTATACCTGGTATCTGGTGATACTGTACCCTTTCTGCCAGGAAGTCCTCCTCCAACCACCACTCTAAGTGTATCATTGACACCTGGAACATTGTCCCACATGTGTGATTATTTCTTGCGGATCTTCTTGTTATATTGTGGTGTGATCCATCCTGAGCGTGTGAGAGGCTATGGGTTATTCCTGCAATTTAAATGTACATTTAAAAATTACCCCAACACTGTATACAGCTCTACGCTTGTGATACATTGCCCATTTACTGCTTGTTATATTCTGGTCTAATCCAAACTGACCAAGTGAGAGTTATTTTCTGACTGTGGAAATAAATACTGAGATTGACAACAATGACACCTACACTGTGTACAGCTGTACTCTTCAGATCCAATACCGTTTTACGGCTTTTTAGATTGTGTTGTAATCCAATACTGAGCCTGAGAGTGTCTGTGTGTGCCTCCTGAAATTTCTACGGAGATTTAGAATGTTTAAACTATACTATATATACCTGCTATCTGATGATACTGTACACTTTGTCTACTTTTTATATTCTTGTCTAATCCATACTGAGCCTGTGAGCATTTCTGTGTGACTGTTGGAATATATAGGGAGATTGACAATTATCCTTTGACTGAATAGAGCTGAACATTTCTGATACAGTACCATATATCTGATGTTATTTTGGGTCTATTTTCTGCAAAATTTTGACGTTTGGTGGAAGAGGCCGCAGACATGGGCGTGGGGGGCCAGCTGGGGCTGATGGTGGTGGTGCACCTGCTGGTAGTGGCAAAAGCACAATAGCAGCTAAGGCAGGAGGTGTTGAGCCTGCGTCATGGTCTGGCTCCGGAACGCCTGGAAGGCTACCTTTTCTGGGAGTAGGTTAACGCTTTTAAAGCCGGAGCATGAGGAACTGGTTTTGGCTTACATTGCTGAAGCAGACTCCAGCAAATATGCCCTCTTCTTCTGAAGTTTCAAAAAATGCAAGCACTGAGTCATCAATTGCTGGCTCCTGGTCAGGAAGAACCCCTTTCCTTGTGTCCTTCACCCCCACCAAAAGTGAATGATGCAGCAGGCCACACTTCACATTAGTCCATGTAGCTCTTTCTATCATACCATGCCTGGGTTATCAAGTCAAATCGTGAATTCCCCAGTCCAAGATGAATCTGACATGGAGTGTGGGTGGCCAGTCAGGGCAGTGGGGTTAATCGGTACCGGGCCGGTGTCTCACAGGGATGTGTCACGGTGGTGGTGACCCGTTCCGTGGCCCTGGACGTCCATGCAAATTGGTGAATTACGTTTATAGGTGAATGATACGTGACGCCACCTGTGGTTTCTGATTAGATTGACCAGCACTGAAGTGTCACTTCTCTGGGACAGATGTTGTGGTGCAGCTAAGATGTAGAAGCCCTGCACAGGTAGAGCTGTAGTCGCAGGGCAGATGAAAGAGTTGGTAGATGGTGTGCAGTGCAGGATGTAGCAGAGCCGTGCGCCAGGCGCAAGAGAAAGATGACAGACACAGTCGTGCAGTTCCTTTACCTGTACTTGGTAAGTGCCGTCCAGGACCCAGAGTACAGATGGAGAAGGAGTTGGTCAGCCTGGAAGCCAATTTGGAATTCTCTCTCTTCAGATAGGTAGTGTGGCCTCCGTTCTAGCGCTTACCTGAGGTACTCGCAGTGCTGAGTTCAATGAAGTTCCCCCTGTTGACTCTTTTGGAACTTTCTCGTATGGGAGGCAGCCATAGCCATTTCTTTCTGGCTCCCACACGTCACTGATGAGGCCTCCGAGCCTAACTTGGGTACAGAGCATTTACAGCTGCTACTTCCTCCGGTTTCTGCTGCAGGAACGTCAGTGTTCCTACCAGCTCGGAGACCGGAATCTGGACCATGCGCTCCAGCTAGGAGTGAGCCTTAACTCTGCTCATCCTCCAGCTACCCTTCTCACGTCCACACACTTCCCATTCCCTTCACAGACTGCCCTAACATACCTCCTCCCAACCACAGAGAGCAGCTCCTCAGCAGTCAGGTTCAGAGGTCTCCCTGCTGGCCTGGAGTGGGAAATGTGTTGTGTGTTGGTTTAACTGCTAGAGAGATCCTTCGTTGCTCCCAAGCATGACATCACACTCCCTAGGAGGAAGGTAATGCCACTGTGGTGACCGTACCCCTGGGGGCGCCACAAGTGCACTGATGCCCAGCCACTGCTAGATGATTCTGCTGGTACATTGACCCAAACCACTACATTCCCCTCACACTCTACACAGCCAGAATCTGACCCTGAGGAAACTCGGGTTCCCCTTCCCGCATACTATACCACCTTACACGGTGACAAAGAAGAAGGTGCAGATGAAGTGCCGGTTCCTTGAGCAGGTGGGGGTATACTCATGGGCGACGGCACAGGCACAGAGCCCCTCATAGTACGCAAAAGTGTCTCTGCCGGTGGGAGGGCCCAGGCCCACCCGCCGTCAGACACACCGCCTCACACCGCCGTACTATGAGGGGCCCTATGCCAGTGCCGTCGCCAACGAGTGGGCCCCCCCTGCTTGCTCAGGATCTCAGCACTTGCAAAGTGGATATACTTACCTCTCCCTAATCCACCGCCATGACGTCTTGCGCGTTTCCTGACAGTGATATTCTGATCAGAGAGCTTGATGACATCACGTCTGTACGCCCTCTGCCTAAACAGCCAAGTGCAGTGAGATGGAAGATGGGGACGACGAGAAGTCCAGACTAGTACAGGAATTCCCTAGCGAGGAGACTTATTTAATTGTTTTCAATGTTGGGACAGCAGTTTTTGGGGAGCACTATACTCTGGAGAATGACATATGGGGCCCACAATACACTGGAGCATTCCAAAGGTGGACATCAGACACTGGAGTAGCATTTACAGGGCCCATTATACACTGGAGCATTAGAAATGGGGCCCATTATGTATGGAGCATTATTTGGGCCCATAAGACAGTGGAGCTTCATCGATGGGGACCAACATATACTGTAGCATTATGTGGAGCTCATCATATACTGTTTCAAACATTATATGGGACCAATGATTCTGAATGGAGAAATATATGGGCCTCATTACTCTGTATAGCGCACTATGCGGTGGCCATAATACTGTATGGAGTAATATACTGTCTGTTTTTAGAGCTATTGGAGAATTTAAAATGGATATCAGTCATGAGATGTAAAAAGTGAAGTATTTTTCATTGTACTATACCGCTATTTCTCTGCCGCATCAGAGCATCATGAGTTGTGGTATGTGTTGTGGTGTGTGTTGTGGGCTCTTTGGCCCAGGGTACATGAAAACCTGGAGCCAGCCCTACCCCCCCACAACTTTAGCCAAATAACCCCCATTTTTCAGTGCGTAACTATTATTATGAAGTAAATTAAGGTTGACAAGATTAAGTAATAAGAATTGATGTTTTTGGCATTCAAAAGGGCACTGTAGGTGTGTTTCCTGTCCTCCACTCACTGCCGACTTTGCTTCCCCATTGACTTGCATTGGGTTTTGTGTTTCAGTCGGCCTTCGACTTTTCACGATAATCGGCCGATTTCGTTCGACCCGACTTTTGAGAAAGCTGGGTTTCATGAAATCCGACTCGACCCCAAAAAAGGCAAAGTCACTCATCTCTAGTGTCCACGTGACGGCCTCACCAGCCCTGGTGGGTGTAGAGCGACTATTTCACATGTCTGCCCTAATCTGTGTCTGTATAAAGATGAGCAAATGATTGAGCAACAGAGAGCGGGCGATCTCCTGATGGATCGCTGACCGCAGAATAAAGATGGCAGCAGGAAACGTAAGAATGGAACAAAAAGAGATGAAAGTCATCTGATTTTCTGCAGATATCCAGAAATGTTTGGATCGGTGAATATTATACACTTGTATCAACAGGAATTACAAATAAATTACAGCTCGTCAAATCGCTGCCCTGTAACGTCAGTCTGCCATGTCACAGCGATGCGTCCTTGATACTTTATACTGCAGGCTGTATCCAGAAAACAGTGCAAAATAGAAACAATGTTTATCTTATAATGTTTGTGTTTGGGTTTTTATTTTTAGAAATTTTATGACGAGCAGCTTTACTTATTTGGGGGCCACAAAAATGAAGTAAAACTATGTGAGTTTAAAAAACAAAAACATTATTTTGTCGGAAATCGATGAAAATGTTAATGAAGGTCAGAGGTTGATACATGAAATCATTGGTCAGGAAGTCACAGGGGACTGGTGCTGAGGTCACGCTTCCAGTAACTAAGTGCTGATTACCAGACATACTGGGGGAAGAAATCTGCAAAATGAGTCATGAGGGAGCCCACAGGGGGAGGAAATCAAGTCTGGAGCCCCAGAAACCAAACAGCGAGCTATAGGAGAGCCCTGGAGACCCACTCCTAGCCCTTACACATTGCTGGGGCTTGTTCACGCGTAGCATTTTGGCAGCATTTTTTCCTTGCTCTTTGCAGAGTTGTTATTATTATTTATTATCACAGAGCCATTTATTCCATGGCGCTTTACAAGTGAGGAGGGGTATACATAATACATACAAGTACAGTAATCTTCAACAATACAAGTCACGACTGGTCCAGGATGAGAGAGGACCCTGCCCGCGAGGGCTCACAATCTACAAGAGATGGGTGAGAATACAGTAGGCGAAGGTAGAGCTGGTCGTGCAGCGGTTTGGTGGATCTGTGGTTACTGTAAGTTGTAGGCTTGTTGGAAGGGGTAGGTCTTCAAGTTCTTTTTGAAGGTTTCCATGGTAGGCGAGAGTCTGATATGTTGTGGTAGAGAGTTCCAGAGTACGGGGGATACGCGGGAGAAATCTTGTATGCGATTGTGGGAAGAGGAGATAAGAGGGGAGTACAGAAGGAGATCTTCTGAGGATCGGAGGTTTTGTGCAGGTAAGTACCGGGAGACGAGGTCACAGATGTACGGAGGACTCAGGTTGTGGATGGCTTTGTATGTCATGGTTAGAGTTTTGAACTGGAGTCTTTGGGTAATGTGGAGCCAGTGCAGGGATTGACAAAGGGGTGAAGCCGGGGAATAGCGGGGGGACAGGTGGATTAGTCGGGTAGCAGAGTTAAGAATAGATTGGAGGGGTGCGAGAGTGTTAGAGGGGAGGCCACAGAGCAGGAAGTTGCAGTAGTCAAGGCGGGAGATGATGACGGCATAGACTAGGATTTTTGCAGAATCTTGGTTGAGGAATGTACGGATCCGTGAAATATTTTTGAGTTGAAGTCGGCAGGAAGTGGAAAGGGCTTGGATATGTGGTTTGAAAGAGAGATCAGTGTCAAGGATAACCCCAAGGCAGCGAGCTTGTGGGACTGGAGAGAGTGGCCAGCCATTTACTTTAATGGATAGGTCCGTTGGGGGGGTCACGTGAGATGGGCGAAAGATGATTAATTCTGCTTTGTCCATATTAAGTTTTAGAAATCTAGTGGAGAAGAACGATGAAATAGCAGACAGAGATTGAGGGATTCTGTTTAGTAGGGAGGCGATATCTGGTCCAGAGATGTTGATCTGTGTGTCATCAGCATAGAGATGATACTGAAAGCCTTGAGATTCTATGAGCTGTCCGAGGCCGAAGTTGTAAACAGAGAAGAGCAGGGGCCCTAGGACTGAAGCTTGCGGGACTCCGATGGATAGGGGGGCGGTGAGGAGGTGGTGTGCGAATGGGAGACGCATTGTCATGGACATTGCAGCCACAAGTTTCCACATTGTAGATCCCATATTGTAGCAGTGACTACAGAGCGCACAGGGGTATACGGTGCAGGTGAGGGGTCTCCATTATTACAGCACAGCCCCCACATATATCAGATCTCACACAATATATAATCACCACACACAAGAAATGCTTTGCCGCTGTTTATTACTGCTGTGTTATTCCCGCTGCTCATCTACACCGGAGGTCCCACATGAAGATCAGGAAATCCACCGGGTCCAGTTTTCTGGTGCAGGTCTTCACCGGTGTCCATCAGCGACTAATGATTGTCAGCAGCGGGTTCTGTGCATCTATCCCAGCACTCTGTAGTAATAGTAGAAACGCCTCCTCCCTGCAAAAAGTAAGACAAAGTCCAGTGAGAGGTGTGGCAGAGCTGAATATGTGATAAGGCCATAGGTTTCCTTGCAGTCCTATGTATAAGTGACACATGATGACGTGATAATGACTAACGCCAGATACATTGAGAATAGTTACCTGTAGACAAGAGGCGGCCGTATAAGACTCATATCATACTGTATATATTTATGTAGATAATGATGCTGGTGTATTTATTTACTGGCTGTGGTTCTGGTGACGCATTAATGTACTGATAGTGGTTCTGGTGCCATATTCATATACTGATAGAAGCTGTAGTGACAGTTATTTACTAATGATGGTTCTAGTGCCGTATGTTTGTACTAGTGAAAGCTCTAGTGTTCAATTTATGTACTTATCATTAGAGATGAGCGACTTTTGCCTTTTAGGGTCGAGTCAGGTTTCATGAAACCCGACTTTCTCAAAAGTCGGGTCGACCAAAATCGGCCAACTTTCATGGAAAGTGGGCGAAACAAGTCGTGAAACACGAAACCCAATGCAAGTCAATGGAGAAGAAAAGTCGGCACGACTGTAAACACAACTGGCATGACTTTTAACCCTTCTTGAAGAAGAAGAAGATGAAGAAGAAGGAGAAGATGATGAAGAAGATGGAAAAGATGAAAAAGATGATGAAGAAGATGGAGAAGATGAAGAAGATGAAAAGGAAGAAGAAGATGATGATGAAGAAGGAGAAGGAGAAGATGATTAAGAAGAAGGAGAAGAAGATGGAGAAGATGAAGAAGAAGATGGAGAAGATGAATAAGAAGAAGACGAAGATGAAGTCTTCTCCTTCTTCATCTTCTCCATCATCTTCTCCTTCTTCATCTTCTCCATAATCTTCTTCTCCTTCATCTTCTTCATCATCTTCTTCTTCTCCATCTTCTCCATCTTCTTCTCCATCTTCTCCATCTTCTCCATCTTCTTCATCTTATTCTTCATATTCTTCTCCATCTTCTCTATCTTCTTCATCTTGTCGGAAAAGGATGAAAATGTTAATGAAGGTCAGAGGTTGATACATGAAATCATTGGTCAGGAAGTCACAGGGGACTGTTGCTGAGGTCACGCTTCCAGTAATTAAGTGCTGATTACCAGACATACTGGGGGAAGAAATCTGCAAAATGAGTCATGAGGGAGCCCACAGTGGGAGGAAATCAAGTCTGGAGCCCCAGAAACCACACAGCGAGCTATAGGAGAGCCCTGGAGACCCACTCTGTTATGATTGAGTCACCGTAGGAGGCAAAAACAAAAATGCTAGCTAAGTCCAGAAAACCAGAGAGGTTGGCAGCTATCGGATTGCAGACCCCTGATCCTATCACAACAACTAACAGTAGCCGTGGGGGGTTCCTACGATGCCCTAGACCCCTCGATCACAGCCGGAGAATTAGATAGGCCTAAAGAAAGAAAGGGGAAATCTAAACTGCCCCAGAGCATACCCCAAAGCAATAGGCAGCCCCCAACATATAATGACGGTGAAGCAAGATGAAAACACTAACACAGACAGAAAGATAGACAGAGCAAAGACGGGGGCCCAAAACTACCTAGATAGGAAAGGAGAGGAAGGCTGCTGTCTGCAATCCGTGAAAAACCCTATGAAAATAAGAGCCAACAGACTGACAGTGAAAAAGGCCCTGAAGACGCTAGGCTTCAAAAAAGCTATGTCAGTACTCAGGAATATTCTGAAGACAGAGCAACCGGCAAAAGGAGATTCAGCTCATCCCAGCAGGGAATGGCAGAATCCAGAAAAGCAAGGAAAACAAACACCAAACATAAATGCAAACAGGCAAAGCAGAAACTTAGCTTTAGGGAAGCAGGAATCAGACTGGTGTCCTAGAAGTCCACAGATAAATCACCCGCAGGTCAGGAGGGCGTCGGCAGCCTTATATCCAGTCAGTGACTCCACTCAGCCAGTCATCCTCATTAGACTCAGGTGCCTCATAATCAGGCTCATTACCTTCCTTTACCAGAATAGGGAGTTCCCCCATGAACTCACAACAGTACCTCCCCCTTGAGGAGGGGTCACCGAACCCTCAACCACGCCATCAGGGTGAGCCCGATGAAAGGCACGCACCAATCTTTTGGCATGAATATCAGAGGCAGAGACCCAGGAATTATCCTCCTGACCATAACCATTCCATTTAACCAAACACTGGAGTCTCCGTCTAGCCAGACGGGAATCCAGTATTTTCTCTACCTCATATTCCATGTTACCTTCAACCAATACAGGGTCTGGAGGTGCCACCCCAGGAACAACTGGTTCAACAAACCTCTTCAACAAGGACTTATGGAACACATGGATTTTAAATGTGACAGGGAGAGCCAAACGAAAAGAGACCGGATTAATAATCTCCAAAATCTTGTGAGGTCCAATAAATCTAGGCTTAAACTTAGGAGAAGCCACCTTCATAGCAATATTTTTTGAAGATAACCACACCATATCACCAATCTTAAACTGGGGACCAATGGTCCTATGTCGATTGGAAAACCGCTGGGCCTTTTCCTGGGAGAGCGATAACTTATCCACCACTTGGTCCCAGATCTGGTGCATTCTCTCCACCACAGTGTCAACACCTGGGCAGGCAGAAGGCTCCACCTGCCCTGAAGAAAATCGAGGATGAAACCCAAAGTTACAAAAAAAAGGTGACATCAAAGTGGCAGAACTAGCTCTATTATTTAAAGCAAATTCGGCCAAGGGCAAAAATGAAACCCAATCATCCTGATCAGCGGAAATAAAACATCTCAAATACGACTCCAAGGTCTGGTTTGTTCTCTCTGTCTGCCTATTGGTCTGAGGGTGAAAAGCAGAGGAGAAGGACAACTGAATTCCCAGCTTGGAACAGAAAGTCCTCCAAAATCTAGACACAAACTGAACTCCTCTGTCAGATACAATGTTCTCAGGAATCCCGTGCAAGCGAACCACCTGTTGCAAAAACAGGGGCACCAACTCAGAGGAAGATGGCAACTTAGGGAGTGGTACAAGATGAACCATCTTAGAGAACCTATCACAAATCACCCAAATAACAGTCATTCTTTGAGAGACTGGCATATCAGAGATGAAATCCATTGAAATATGGGTCCATGGCCTCCTGGGGACCGGCAAAGGCATCAACAACCCACTAGAGTGACAACAAGATTTAGACCGGGAGCACGTCCCACAGGACTGCACAAAATTCCTGACATCATGAGACAAGGTGGGCCACCAAAAAGAGCAACTCACCAGATCTCTAGTACCAAAAATACCTGGATGACCAGCCAATGCAGAGCAATGAACTTCAGACATCACTCTCTTCTTCCACTGGTCAGGAACATACAATTTTCCACTGGGACAACGCTCAGGTTTGTCCTCCTGGAACTCTTGCAGAGCAAGTCTCAAATCGGGCGAGATGGCAGAAAGAACTACTCCTTCGCCTAAGATGGTAGCAGGCTTGGTCACCACAGGAGAATCAGCAAAGAAACTCCTAGAGAGGGCGTCTGCCTTGACATTCTTAGTTCCAGGAAGAAAAGAAACCACAAAATCAAAACGTGTAAAAAACAAGGCCCACCTAGCCTGTCTAGGGTTCAAGCGTTTAGCCGACTCTAGGTACATCAAATTCTTGTGGTCAGTGAGGACCACAACTTGATGTTTAGCTCCCTCCAACCAATGTCTCCACTCCTCAAATGCCCATTTCATGGCCAACAGTTCCCGATTCCCCACATCATAGTTACGTTCAGATGGAGAGAACTTTCGGGAAAAGAAAGCACAGGGATTCATTTTAGATGTTACAGGATCCTTTTGGGACAAAACAGCTCCTGCACCAATCTCAGAAGCATCCACCTCTACCTGGAACGGGAGTGAGACATCCGGTTGCCGCAAAACCGGGGCGGAGGTAAATCTTCGCTTCAGCTCCTGAAAGGAAGCAACAGCCTCCGGAGACCAATTCAACACATCAGCACCCTTCTTAGTCAGATCAGTCAATGGCTTGGCAATACTAGAAAATTTTGCTATAAATTTCCGATAAAAATTAGCAAACCCCAAAAACTTCTGGAGGGCCTTCAAAGAAGTGGGCTGAACCCAATCATAAATGGCCTGTACCTTGGCCGGGTCCATTTCAATAGTTGACGGAGACAAAATAAATCCCAAAAATGAAATCCTCTGTACTCCAAAAAGGCATTTCAATCCTTTGACATACAGGGAATTCTCCCTCAAGATCCGGAACACAGTCCGAATATGTTCCACATGAGAATCCCAATCCTTGGAGAAGATCAAAATATCATCCAGATAATCAAAAATTTATCGACAAAGTCTCGGAAAATATCGTTCATGAAGCACTGGAAGACAGAAGGGGCATTAGTGAGCCCAAAAGGCACCACCAGGTACTCAAAATGTCCCTCCTGAGTATTAAACGCCGTCTTCCATTCATCCCCCTGCTTAATGCGGATAAGATTATACGCCCCCCTGAGGTCAAGCTTGGTGAACCAGCAAGCACATCTAGCTCTAGAGAATAGATCCGAAATCAGGGGTAACGGATACTGATATTTAATAGTAATTTTATTGAGGGCACGATAATCAATACAAGGCCTTAAAGAACCATCCTTTTTGGCCACAAAAAAAAATCCGGCACCTAAGGGTGAAGAGGATGGTCTAATATGACCCTTCTCCAACGCCTCCTTAATATAGGACCGCATAGCCTCGTGCTCGGGTACAGATAAATTGAAGAGCTGACCTTTGGGAAATTTACACCCCGGGCTTAGTTCAATTGCACAGTCATAACTCCTATGAGGAGGCAAGGACGCAGACGCATTCTCACTAAATACATCATAAAAGTCCGCCAAATAGTCAGGAACATCATGCGACTGAGGAGAGGTGGAAAAAACCGGAACCTCACTAAAGGCACACTGACAACCCCAACTCACTACAGACACAGACTTCCAATCCAAAACTGGATTATGAATTTGCAACCAGGGAAACCCCAGAACAATGGCATCATGCAGACCATGCAACACCAAAAATCTGCAATTTTCTTGATGGTCTGGGGCGACCCGCATGACCACCTGGGTCCAAAACTGAGGTTTATTTTTAGCCAAAGGAGTAGCATCAATCCCCCTCAAAGGGAAAGGCGTCTGCAGAGGTGTCATACAAAATCCACAACGTTTAGCAAAATCCAAGTCCATTAGGTTTAGCGCTGCTCCCGAATCCACAAAAGCCTTGACGGAAAATGTGGACAGGGAGCAGATCAGAGTAATTGCCAAAAGAAACTTAGGTTGAACACCACCAACAGAAAACGTGTGTGCAAAGCGTTTCTCTCGTTTAGGACAAACAGAAATAATATGCGAGGCATCTCCACAGAAAAAACACAGCTTATTACGCCTTCTGAACTCCTGACTTTGCGCCTTAGACAAAACTCTATCACATTGCATAGGTTCAGACGTCTGTTCAACCGGTGGCAACACCTCTCGTGCAATCCTGCATTCACGTAAACGCCGATCAACCTGAATGGCTAATGACATAGAATCGTCCAGACCAGAGGGAACAGGAAATCCCACCATAGTATCTTTTACGGCTTCTGACAAACCCTTCCGAAAGAGAGCAGCCAAGTCATTATCATTCCAGGTAGTAAGGACCGCCCACTTTCGGAACTTTTGACAGTACAACTCTGCAGAATCTCGACCCTGGTTTAATGCCAACAGGGTCTTTTCAGCCTGATCAATAGCATTAGGTTCGTCATACAACAACCCCAAAGCTTGAAAGAATGCGTTCACATTAGTCAGAATAGGATCATCTGGTTTCAAAGAAAACGCCCAATCCTGGGGATCGCCACGCAGCAAAGAGATGACAATTTTAACCTGCTGCGCGGAGCTCCCTGACGAGTTAGGCTTCAAGGCAAAAAATAATTTACAATTATTTTTGAAACTCAAAAACTTAGATCGATCCCCAAAAAATACATCAGGTGTAGGGATCTTTGGTTCAACAGCATGCAAACGAGCAAGGTAGGCGGAAATTCCCAGCACTTCCGCAGCGAGCTGCTCCACACGATCAGACAATTGCTTTATCTCCATTGAGAGAAAAAAAAATTCCCCCTACGGCCTCAGAGATATAGAGGAAAGAATATACACACACTTTTTTTTTTTTTTAAACACAATTCTTTCCTGCTATTGAGTACCCTAGGATCTGCGGTAGGTCGGGTGATTCTGTTATGACTGAGTCACCGTAGGAGGCAAAAACAAAAATGCTAGCTAAGTCCAGAAAACCAGAGAGGTTGGCAGCTATCGGATTGCAGACCCCTGATCCTATCACAACAACTAACAGTAGCCGTGGGGGGTTCCTACGATGCCCTAGACCCCTCGATCACAGCCAGAGAATTAAATAGGCCTAAAGAAAGAAAGGGGAAATCTAAACTGCCCCAGAGCAGACCCCAAAGCAATAGGCAGCCCCCAACATATAATGACGGTGAAGCAAGATGAAAACACTAACACAGACAGAAAGATAGACTGAGCAAAGACGGGGCCCAAAACTACCTAGATAGGAAAGGACAGGAAGACTGCTGTCTGCAATCTGTGAAATACCCTATGAAAATAAGAGTCAACAGACTGACAGTGAAAAAGGCCCTGAAGACGCTAGGCTTCAAAAAAGCTATGTCAGTACTCAGGAATATTCTGAAGACAGAGCAACCGGCAAAAGGAGATTCAGCTCATCCCAGCAGGGAATGGCAGAATCCAGAAAAGCAAGGAAAACAAACACCAAACATAAATGCAAACAGGCAAAGCAGAAACTTAGCTTTAGGGAAGCAGGAATCAGACTGGTGTCCTAGAAGTCCACAGAGAAATCACCCGCAGGGCAGGAGGGTGTCGGCAGCCTTATATCCAGTCAGTGACTCCACTCAGCCAGTCATCCTCATTAGACTCAGGTGCCTGATAATCAGGCTCATTACCTTCCTTTACCAGAATAGGGAGTTCCCCAGAACTCAGTGAAGAAGGGGAAAATGAACTCACAACACCACTCCTAGCCCTTACACATTGCTGGGGCTTGTTTTCGCGTAGCATTTTGGCAGCATTTTTTCCTTGCTCTTTGCAGAGTTGTTATTATTATTTATTATTACAGCGCCATTTATTCCAAGTGAGGAGGGGTATACATAATACATACAAGCACAGTAATCTTAAACAATATAAGTCACGACTGGTACAGGATGAGAGAGGACCCTGACCGCGAGGGCTCACAATCTACAAGGGATGGGTGAGAATACAGTAGGCGAAGGTAGAGCTGTTCGTGCATTGGTTTGGTGGATCGGTTGTTACTGCAAGTTCTAGGCTTGTCGGAAGAGGTCGGTCTTCAAGTTCTTTTTGAAGGTTTCCATGGTAGGCGAGAGTCTGATATGTTGTAGTAGAGAGTTCCAGAGTAGGGGGGATGCGTGGGAGAAATCTTGTATGTGATTGTGGGAAGAGGAGATAAGAGGGGAGTACAGAAGGAGATCTTGTGAGGATTGGAGGTTTCGTGCAGGTAAGTACCGGGAGACGAGGTCACAGATGTACGGAGGACTCAGGTTGTGGATGGCTTTGTATGTCATGGTTAGGGTTTTGAACTGGAGTCTTTGGGTAATGGGGAGCCAGTGCAGGGATTGACAAAGGGGAGAGGCCGGGGAATAGCGGGGGGACAGCAGAGTTAAGAATAGATTGGAGGGATGCGAGAGTGTTAGAGGGGAGGCCACAGAGCAGGAAGTTGCAGTAGTTAAGGCAGGAGATGATGAGGGCATGGACTGGGGTTTTTGCAGATTCTTGGTTGAGGAATGTACGGATCCGTGAAATATTTTTGAGTTGAAGTCGGCAGGAAGTAGCAAGGGCTTGGATATGTGGTTTGAAAGAGAGATCAGTGTCAAGGATAACCCCAAGGCAGCGAGCTTGTGGGACTGGAGAGAGAGGACAGCCATTTACTTTAATGGATAGGTCCGTTGGGGGGGTCACGTGAGATGGGCGAAAGATGATTAATTCTGCTTTGTCCATATTAAGTTTTAGAAATCTAGTGGAGAAGAAGGATGAAATAGCAGACAGAGATTGAGGGATTCTGTTTAGTAGGGAGGTGATATCTGGTCCAGAGATGTTGATCTGTGTGTCATCAGCGTAGAGATGATACTGAAAGCCATGAGATTCTATGAGCTGTCCGAGGCCGAAGGTGTAAGCGGAGAAGAGCAGGGGCCCTAAGACTGAACCTTGCGGGACTCCGATGGATAGGGGGCGCGGTGAGGAGATGGTGTGCGAATGGGAGACGCATTGTCATGGACATTGCAGCCACAAGTTGCCACATTGTAGATCCCATATTGTAGCAGTGACTACAGAGTGCACAGGGGTACACGGTGCAGGTGAGGGGTCTCCATTATTACAGCACAGCCCCCACATATATCAGATCTCACACAATATATAATCACCACACACAAGAAATGCTTTGCCGCTGTTTATTACTGCTGTGTTATTCCCGCTGCTCATCTACACCAGAGGTCCCACATGAAGATCAGGAAATCCACCGGGTCCAGTTTTCTGGTGCAGGTCTTCACCGGTGTCCATCAGCGACTAATGATTGTCAGCAGCGGGTTCTGTGCATCTATCCCAGCACTCTGTAGTAAGAGTAGAAACGCCTCCTCCCTGCAAAAAATAAGACAAAGTCCAGTGAGAGGTGTAGCAGAGCTGAATATGTGATAAGGACGTAGGCTTCCTTGCAGTCCTATGTATAAGTGACACATGATGACGTGATAATGACTAACGCCAGATACATTGAGAATAGTTACCTGTAGACAAGAGGCGGCCGTATAAGACTCATCATACTGTATATATTTATATATATAATGATGCTGGTGTATTTATTTACTGGCTGTGGTTCTGGTGAAGCATTAATGTACTGATAGTGGTTCTGGTGCCATATTCATATACTGATAGAAGCTGTAGTGACATAGTTATTTACTAATGATGGTTCTAGTGCCGTATGTTTGTACTAGTGAAAGCTCTAGTGTTCAATTTATGTACTTATGATTAGAGATTAGTGACTTTTGCCTTTTTAAGGTCGAGTCAGGTTTCATGAAGCCCAACTTTCTCAAAAGTCTGGTTAACCAAAATCGGCCGACTTTCATGAAAAGTGGGCGAAACAAGTCGTGAAACACGAAACCCAATGCAAGTCAATGGAGAAGAAAAGTCGGCAGGACTGTAAACACAACTGGCATGACTTTTAACCCTTCTTGAAGAAGAAGAAGAAGAAGAAGAAGAAGAAGATGAAGAAGGAGAAGAAGATGAAGAAGATGATGAAGAAGATGGAGAAGATGAAGAAGATGATGAAGAAGATGAAGATGGAGAAGATGAAGAAGAAGATGGAGAAGATGAAGAAGAAGATGAAGAAGAAGATGGAGATGATGAAGAAGATGGAGAAGATGAAGAAAAAGATGGAGAAGATAATGATGAAGGAGAAGGAGAAGAAGATGGAGAAGATGATGAAGAAGATGAAGAAGAAGGAGAAGAAGATCGAGAAGATGAAGAAGATGGAGAAGAAGATGGAGAAGATGAATAAGAAGATGAAGAAGAAGATGGAGATGATGAAGAAGATGGAGAAGATGAAGAAAAAGATGGAGAAGATTGAGAAGCTGATGATGAAGAAGGAGAAGAAGATGGAGAAGATGATGATGAAGAAGAAGATGGAGAAGATGAATAAAGAAGATGAAGTCTTCTTCTTCTTCATCTTCTCCATCATCTTCTCCTTCTTCATCTTCTTCATCTTCTCCATCATCTTCTCCTTCTTCTTCTTCTACTTTTTCATCTTCTTGTTCTTCATCATCTTCTCCATCTTCTTCAGCATCTTCTTCATCATCTTCTTCATCTTCTTCTTTTTCTCCTTCTTCTCCATCTTTTCCATCTTCTTCATCTTATTCTCCATCTTCTTCATATTCTTCTCCATCTTCTTCATCTTGTCGGAAAAGGATGAAAATGTTAATGAAGGTCAGAGGTTGATACATGAAATCAGTGGTCAGGAAGTCACAGGGGACTGGTGCTGAGGTCACGCTTCCAGCAACTAAGTGCTGATTACCAGACATACTGGGGGAAGAAATCTGCAAAATGAGTCATGATGGAGCCCACAGGGGGAGGAAATCAAGTCTGGAGCCCCAGAAACCACACAGCGAGCTATAGGAGAGCCCTGGAGACCCACTCCTAGCCCTTAAACATTGCTGTGGCTTGTTCTCACGTAGCATTTTGGCAGCATTGTTTCCTTGCTCTTTGCAGAGTTGTTATTATTATTATTTATTATTACAGCGCCATTCATTCCATGGCGCTTTACAAGTGAGGAGGGGTATACATAATACATACAAGTACAGTAATCTTAAACAATACAAGTCACGACTGGTACAGGATGAGATAGGACCCTGCCCGCGAGGGTTCACAATCTACAAGGGATGGGTGAGAATACAGTAGACGAAGGTAGAGCTGGTCATGCAGCGGTTTGGTGGATCAGTGGTTACTGCAAGTTCTAGGCTTGTCGGAAGAGGTAGGTCTTCAAGTTCTTTTTGAAGGTTTCCATGGTAGGCGAGAGTCTGATATGTTGTGGTAGAGAGTTCCAGAGTACGGGGGATGGGCGGGAGAAATCTTGTATGCAATTGTGGGAAGAGGAGATAAGAGGGGAGTACAGAAGGAGATCTTGTGAGGATCGGAGGTTTCGTGCAGGTAAGTACCGGAAGACGAGGTCGCAGCTGTATGTAGGACTCAGGTTGTGGATGGCTTTGTACGTCATGGTCAGGATTTTGAACTGGAGTCTTTGGGTAGTGGGGAGCCAGTGCAGGGATTGACAAAGGGGAGAGGCCAGGGAACAGCGGGGGGACAGGTGGATTAGTCGGGCAGCAGAGTTAAGAATAGATTGGAGGGGTGCGAGAGTGTTAGAGGGGAGGCCACAGAGCAGGAGGTTGCTGTAGTCAAGGCGGGAGATGATGAGGGTATGGACTACTGTTTTTGCAGATTCTTAGTTGAGGAATGTACGGATCCGTGAAATATTTTTGAGTTGAAGTCGGCAGGAAGTGGAAAGGGCTTGGATATGTGAGTTGAAAGAGAGATCAGTGTCAAGGATAACCCCAAGGCAGTGAGCTTGTGGGACTGGAGAGAGTGGGAAGCCATTTACTTTAATGCATAGGTCTGTTGGGGGGGTCACGTGAGATGGACGAAAGATGATTAATTCTGTTTTGTCCATATTAACTTTTAGAAATCTAGTGGAGAAGATGGATGAAATAGCAGACAGACATTGAGGGATTCTGTTTAGTAGAGAGGTGATATCTGGTCCAGAGATGTTGATCTGTGTGTCATCAGCATAGAGATGATACTGAAAGCCATGAGATTCTATGAGCTGTCCGAGGCCGAAGGTGTAAACGGAGAAGAGCAGGGGCCCTAGGACTGAACCTTGCGGGACTCCGATGGATAGGGGGGCGGTGAGGAGGTGGTGTGCGAATGGGAGACGCATTGTCATGGATATTGCAGCCACAAGTTGCCACATTGTAGATCCCATATTGTAGCAGTGACTACAGAGCGCACAGGGGTACACGGTGCCGGTGAGGGGTCTCCATTATTACAGCACAGCCCCCACATATATCAGATCTCACACAATATATAATCACCACACACAAGAAATGCTTTGCCGCTGTTTATTACTGCTGTGTTATTCCTGCTGCTCATCTACACCGGAGGTCCCACATGAAGATCAGGAAATCCACCGGGTCCATTTTTCTGGTGCAGGTCTTCACCAGTGTCCATCAGCGACTAATGATTGTCAGCAGCGGGTTCTGTGCATCTATCCCAGCACTCTGTAGTAATAGTAGAAACGCCTCCTCCCTGCAAAAAATAAGACAAAGTCCAGTGAGAGGTGTAGCAGAGCTGAATATGTGATAAGGCCGTAGTCTTCTTCGCCGTCCTTTGTATAAGTGACACATGATGACTTGATAATGACTAATGCCAGATACATTGAGAATAGTTACCTGTAGACAAGAGGCGGCCGTATAAGACTCATCATACTGTATACTGTATATTTATGTATATAATGATGCTGGTGTATTTATTTACTGGCTGTGGTTCTTGTGACGCATTAATGTACTGATAGTGGTTCTGGTGCCATATTCATATACTGATAGAAGCTGTAGTGACATAGTTATTTACTAATGATGGTTCTGGTGCCGTATGTTTGTTCTAGTGAAAGCTCTAGTGTTCATTTTATGTACTTATGATTAGAGATGAGTGACTTTTGCCTTTTTAGGGTCGAGTCGGGTTTCATGAAACCCGACTTTCTCAAAAGTCGGGTCGACCAAAATCGGCCGACTTTCATGAAAAGTGGGCGAAACAAGTCATGAAACACGAAACCCAATGCAAGTCAATGGAGAAGAAAAGTCGGCAGGACTGTAAACACAACTGGCATTAATTTTTACCCCTCTTGAAGAAGAAGAAGAAGAAGATGATGATGATGATGATGATGATGATGATGAAGAAAATGAAGAAGGAGAAGAAGAAGATGAAGATGATGAAAAAAATATGGAGAAAATGAAGAAGATGATGAAGAAGATGGAGAAGATGGAGAAGATGAAAAAGAAGAAGATGGAGAAGATGAAGAAGATGGAGAAGATGAAGAAGATGAAGAAGAACATGGAGATGATGAAGAAGAAAAAGATGGAGAAGAAGATGGAGAAGATGATGAAGAAGATGGAGAAGATGAAGAAGAAGATGAAGATGAAGAAGTAGATGAAGAAGAAAAAGATGGAGAAGACGATGAAGAAGAAGAAGGAAAAGAAGATGGAGAAGATGATGATGAAGAAGAAGAAGAAAAAGGAGAAGAAGATGGAGAAGATGGAGAAGAAGATGGAGAAGATGAATAAGAAGAGGAAGATGAAGTCTTCTCCTTCTTCATCTTCTCCATCATCTTCTCCTTCATCTTCTCCATCATCTTCTCCTTCTTCTTCTTCATCTTCTTCTTCATCATATTCTTCATCATCTTCTCCATCTTCATCTTATTCTCCATCTTCTTCTCCATCTTCTTCATCTTGTTGGAAAAGGATGAAAATGTTAATGAAGGTCAGAGGTTGATACATGAAATCATTGGTCAGGAAGTCACAGGGGACTGGTGCTGAGGTCAGGCTTCCAGTAACTAAGTGCTGATTACCAGACATACTGGGGGAAGAAATCTGCAAAATGAGTCATGAGGGAGCCCACAGGGGGAGAGAGGATCCTGCCCGCGAGGGCTCACAATCTACAAGGTATGGGTGAGAATACAGTAGGCGAAGGTAGAGCTGGTCGTGCAGCGGTTTGGTGGATCTGTGGTTACTGCAAGTTGTAGGCTTGTCGGAAGAGGTAGGTCTTCAAGTTCTTTTTGAAGGTTTCCATGGTAGGCGAGAGTCTGATTTGTTGTGGTAGAGAGTTCCAGAGTAGGGGGGATGGGCGCGAGAAATCTTGTATGCGATTGTGGGAAGAGGAGATAAGAGGGGAGTACAGAAGGAGATCTTGTGAGGATCGGAGGGTTCGTGATGGTAAGTACAGGGAGACGAGGTCACAGATGTACGGATGACTCAGGTTGTGGATGGCTTTGTATGTCATGGTTAGGGTTTTGAACTGGAGTCTTTGAGTAATGGGGAGCCAGTGCAGGGATTGACAAAGGAGAGAGGCCGGGGAATAGCGGGGGGACAGGTGGATTAGTCGGGCAGCAGAGTTAACAATAGATTGGAGGGGTGCGAGAGTGTTAGAGGGGAGGCCACAGAGCAGGAGGTTGCAGTAGTCAAGGCGGGAGATGATGAGGGCATGGACTAGGGTTTTTGCAGATTCTTGGTTGAGGAATGTACGGATCCGTGAAATATTTTTGAGTTGAAGTCGGCAGGAAGTGGAAAGGGCTTGGATATGTGGTTTGAAAGAGAGATCAGTGTCAAGGATAACTCCAAGGCAGCGAGCTTGTGGGACTGGAGAGAGTGGGCAGCCACTTACTTTAATGGATAGGTCCGTTGGGGGGGTTACATGAGATGGGCGAAAGATGATTAATTCTGTTTTGTCCATATTAAGTTTTAGAAATCTAGTGGAGAAGAAGGATGAAATAGCAGACAGACATTGAGGGATTCTGTTTAGTAGAGAGGTGATATCTGATCCAGAGATGTTGATCTGTGTGTCATCAGCATGGAGATGATACTGAAAGCCATGAGATTCTATGAGCTGTCCGAGACCGAAGGTGTAAGCGGAGAAGAGCAGGGGGCCTAGGACTGAACCTTGCGGGACTCCGATGGATAGGGGGCGCGGTGAGGAGGTGGTGTGCGAATGGGAGATGCATTGTAATGGACATTGCAGCCACAAGTTGCCACATTGTAGATCCCATATTGTAGCAGTGACTACAGAGCGCACAGGGGTATACGGTGCCGTTGAGGGGTCTCCATTATTACAGCACAGCCCCCACATATATCAGATCTCACACAATATATAATCACCACACACAAGAAATGCTTTGCTGCTGTTTATTACTGCTGTGTTATTCCCGCTGCTCATCTACACCAGAGGTCCCACATGAAGATCAGGAAATCCACCGGGTCCAGTTTTCTGGTGCAGGTCTTCACCGGTGTCCATCAGCGACTAATGATTGTCAGCAGTGGGTTCTGTGCATCTATCCCAGCACTCTGTAGTAAGAGTAGAAACGCCTCCTCCCTGCAAAAAATAAGACAAAGTCCAGTGAGAGGTGTAGCAGAGCTGAATATGTGATAAGGCCATAGGGTTCCTTGCAGTCCTATGTATAAGTGACACATGATGACGTGATAATGACTAACGCCAGATACATTGAGAATAGTTACCTGTAGACAAGAGGCGGCCGTATAAGACTCATATCATACTGTATATATTTATGTATATAATGATGCTGGTGTATTTATTTACTGGCTGTGGTTCTGGTGACGCATTAATGTACTGATAGTGGTTCTGGTGCCATATTCATATACTGATAGAAGCTGTAGTGACATAGTTATTTACTAATGATGGTAATAGTGCCGTATGTTTGTACTAGTGAAAGCTCTAGTGTTCAATTTATGTACTTATGATTAGAGATTAGCGACTTTTGCCTTTTTAGGGTCGAGTCAGGTTTCATGAAACCCGACTTTCTCAAAAGTCGGGTTGACCAAAATCGGCCGACTTTCATGAAAAGTGGGCGAATCAAGTCGTGAAACACGAAACCCAATGCAAGTCAATGGAGAAGAAAAGTCGGCAGGACTGTAAACACAACTGGCATGACTTTTAACCCTTCTTAAAGAAGAAGAAGATGAAGAAGGAGCAGAAGATGAAAAAGATGATGAAGAAGATGGAGAAGATGAAGAAGATGATGGAGAAGATGGAGAAGATGAAGATGGAGAAGATGAAGAAGAAGATGGAGAAGATGAAGAAGAAGATGGAGATGATGAAGAAGATGGAGAAGATGAAGAAAAAGATGGAGAAGATGATGATGAAGGAGAAGAAGATGGAGAAGATGATGAAGAAGATGAAGAAGAAGGAGAAGAAGATCGAGAAGATGAATAAGAAGAAGATGAAGAAGAAGATGGAGATGATGAAGAAGATGGAGAAGATGAAGAAAAATTTGAAGATGGAGAAGCTGATGATGAAGGAGAAGAAGATGGAGAAGAAGATGATGAAGAAGAAGATGGAGAAGATGAATAAAGAAGATGAAGTCTTCTCCTTCTTCGTCATCTTCTCCATCATCTTCTCCTTCTTCTTCTTCTTCTCCTTTTTCATCTTCTTGTTCTTCATCATCTTCTCCATCTTCTTCAGCATCTTCTTCATCATCTTCTTCATCTTCTTCTTCTTCTCCATCTTTTCCATCTTCTTCATCTTATTCTCCATCTTCTTCATATTCTTCTCCATCTTCTTCATCTTGTCGGAAAAGGATGAAAATGTTAATGAAGGTCAGAGGTTGATACATGAAATCAGTGGTCAGGAAGTCACAGGGGACTGGTGCTGAGGTCACGCTTCCAGCAACTAAGTGCTGATTACCAGACATACTGGGGGAAGAAATCTGCAAAATGAGTCATGAGGGAGCCCACAGGGGGAGGAAATCAAGTCTGGAGCCCCAGAAACCACACAGCGAGCTATAGGAGAGCCCTGGAGACCCACTCCTAGCCCTTAAACATTGCTGGGGCTTGTTCTCACATAGCATTTTGGCAGCATTGTTTCCTTGCTCTTTGCAGAGTTGTTATTATTATTATTTATTATTACAGCGCCATTCATTCCATGGCGCTTTACAAGTGAGGAGGGGTATACATAATACATACAAGTACAGTAATCTTAAACAATACAAGTCACGACTGGTACAGGATGAGATAGGACCCTGCCCACGAGGGCTCACAATCTACAAGGGATGGGTGAGAATACAGTAGACGAAGGTAGAGCTGGTCATGCAGCGGTTTGGTGGATCAGTGGTTACTGCAAGTTCTAGGCTTGTCGGAAGAGGTAGGTCTTCAAGTTCTTTTTGAAGGTTTCCATGGTAGGCGAGAGTCTGATATGTTGTGGTAGAGAGTTCCAGAGTACGGGGGATGGGCGGGAGAAATCTTGTATGCGATTGTGAGAAGAGGAGATAAGAGGGGAGTACAGAAGGAGATCTTGTGAGGATCGGAGGTTTCGTGCAGGTAAGTACCGGAAGACGAGGTCGCAGCTGTATGTAGGACTCAGGTTGTGGATGGCTTTGTATGTCATGGTCAGGATTTTGAACTGGAGTCTTTGGGTAGTGGGGAGCCAGTGCAGGGATTGACAAAGGGGAGAGGCCAGGGAACAGCGGGGGGACAGGTGGATTAGTCGGGCAGCAGAGTTAAGAATAGATTGGAGGGGTGCGAGAGTGTTAGAAGGGAGGCCACAGTGCAGGAGGTTGCTGTAGTCAAGGCGGGAGATGATGAGGGTATGGACTAGTGTTTTTGCAGATTCTTAGTTGAGGAATGTACGGATCCGTGAAATATTTTTGAGTTGAAGTCGGCAGGAAGTGGAAAGGGCTTGGATATGTGAGTTGAAAGAGAGATCAGTGTCAACGATAACCCCAAGGCAGCGAGCTTGTGGGACTGGAGAGAGTGGGAAGCCATTTACTTTAATGGATAGGTCTGTTGGGGGGGTCACGTGAGATGGGCGAAAGATGATTAATTCTGTTTTGTCCATATTAACTTTTAGAAATCTAGTGGAGAAGATGGATGAAATAGCAGACAGACATTGAGGGATTCTGTTTAGTAGGGAGGTGATATCTGGTCCAGAGATGTTGATCTGTGTGTCATCAGCATAGAGATGATACTGAAAGCCATGAGATTCTATGAGCTGTCCGAGGCCGAAGGTGTAAACGGAGAAGAGCAGGGGCCCTGGGACTGAACCTTGCGGGACTCCGATGGATAGGGGGGCGGTGAGGAGGTGGTGTGCGAATGGGAGACGCATTGTCATGGAAATTGCAGCCACAAGTTGCAACATTGTAGATCCCATATTGTAGCAGTGACTACAGAGCGCACAGGGGTACATGGTGCCGGTGAGGGGTCTCCATTATTACAGCACAGCCCCCACATATATCAGATCTCACACAATATATAATCACCACACACAAGAAATGCTTTGCCGCTGTTTATTACTGCTGTGTTATTCCTGCTGCTCATCTACACCGGAGGTCCCACATGAAGATCAGGAAATCCACCGGGTCCAGTTTTCTGGTGCAGGTCTTCACCAGTGTCCATCAGCGACTAATGATTGTCAGCAGCGGGTTCTGTGCATCTATCCCAGCACTCTGTAGTAATAGTAGAAACGCCTCCTCCCTGCAAAAAATAAGACAAAGTCCAGTGAGAGGTGTAGCAGAGCTGAATATGTGATAAGGCCGTAGTCTTCCTTGCAGTCCTATGTATAAGTGACACATGATGACGTGATAATGACTAATGCCAGATACATTGAGAATAGTTACCTGTAGACAAGAGGCGGCCGTATAAGACTCATCATACTGTATATATTTATGTATATAATGATGCTGGTGTATTTATTTACTGGCTGTGGTTCTGGTGACGCATTAATGTACTGATAGTGGTTCTGGTGCCATATTCATATACTGATAGAAGCTGTAGTGACATAGTTATTTACTAATGATGGTTCTGGTGCCGTATATTTGTTCTAGTGAAAGCTCTAGTGTTCAATTTATGTACTTATGATTAGAGATGAGCGACTTTTGCCTTTTTAGGGTCGAGTCGGGTTTCAAGAAACCCGACTTTCTCAAAAGTCTGGTTGACCAAAATCGGCCGACTTTCATGAAAATGGGCGAAACAAGTCGTGAAACACGAAACCCAATGCAAGTCAATGGAGAAGAAAAGTCGGCAGGACTGTAAACACAACTGGCATGACTTTTAACCCTTCTTGAAGAAGAAGAAGATGATGAAGAAGATGGAGAAGATGAAGAAGATGATGAAGAAGATGGAGAAGATGAAGAAGATGATGAAAAAGATGGAGAAGATGAAGAAGAAGAAGATGGAGAAGATGAAGAAGAAGAAGATGATGAAGATGAAGAAAAAGATGGAGAAGATGAAGAAAAAGATGGAGAAGATGAAGAAAAAGATGGAGAAGATGGAGAAGGTGATGATGAAGAAGGAGAAGAAAATGGAGAAGATGATGATGATGAAGAAGAAGAACATGGAGAAGATGAAGAAGAAGATGGAGAAGAAGATGGATAAGATGAATAAGAAGAAGAGGAAAATGAAGTCTTCATCTTCATCTTCTCCATCATCTTCTCCTTCTTCATCTTCTCCATCATCATCTTCTTCTTCTTCTTCTCCTTCTCCATCTTCTTCTCCATCTTCTCCTTCTTCATCTTCTCCATCATCTTCTTCTCCTTCTTCATCTTCTTCTTCATCATCTTTTCCATCTTCTTCATCATCTTCTTCTTCTCCTTCTTCATCTTCTTCTCCATCTTCTTCTCCATCTTCTTCATATTCTTCTCCATCTTCTTCATCTTGTTGGAAAAGGATGAAAATGTTAATGAAGTTCAGAGGTTGATACATGAAATCATTGGTCAGGAAGTCACAGGGGACTGGTGCTGAGGTCACGCTTCCAGTAACTAAGTGCTGATTACCAGACATACTGGAGGAAGAAATCTGCAAAATGAGTCATGAGGGAGCCCACAGGGGTAGAGAGGACCCTGCCTGCGTGGGCTCACAATCTACAAGGGATGGGTGAGAATACAGTTGGCGAAGGTAGAGCTAGTCGTGCAGCGGTTTGGTGGATCTGTGGTTACTGCAAGTTGTAGGCTTGTCGGAAGAGGTAGGTCTTCAAGTTCTTTTTGAAGTTGCCACATTGTAGATCCCATATTGTAGCAGTGACTACAGAGTGCACAGGGGTACACGGTGCATGTGAGGGGTCTCCATTATTACAGCACAGCCCCCACATATATCAGATCTCACACAATATATAATCACCACACACAAGAAATGCTTTGCCGCTGTTTATTACTGCTGTGTTATTCCCGCTGCTCATCTACACCGGAGGTCCCACATGAAGATCAGGAAATCCACCGGGTCCAGGTCGACTTTTGAATTTTTTTCGACCCGTTTCGCTCAACTCTACTTATGATGCTTTTGGTTTCATATTGATGATGATTCTGGTTACGAATCAATCTCCAATACATTCATCACTACATTATACAAACCTCCATCCATACATGAATATATCACCAGAGGCACTATCAATACAGGGATATGGCACTAGAACTAACATGATGGAAGTAAAATCATCATATGTATCCCTATATCTATAATAGGGTCTGTTTAGTTTCTATGATATCTTCCAAATGCTGGACATATTAACTGAAACCAAACAGCTCCAAGTGAGGGATGAGGGAGACTCCATTTTGGATGTACTAATTCAGGCCCAATATATTGTCCAGAGATCTTCCTCCACTCCTAAAGTGGCCCCCCCACCCTTGGGATAAGTACACAAATCCCCAAAAGAACAGAATTTCGCCATTTTGTCAGAGAATTAGAGGCCACATGTTAATGACGGCAAGAGCTAGAAGCGCCTGCTATCTTTGGCGCAAGGTGGCCAATATCAAAGGAAGATCTAGACAGAGCGTCACCAACACCTAGAGATGAACTATGAGAGTACCAGTGTCTCATATATTTCTAGTTGCCCCAGATACTGAGCATCGAGACTGGCTCTCCAGAACCACTTAGCCGACCCAAGTTTGGACTCTCAATATCTTTCCAGACCCAATGAACGCGCTGAGATGGCAGTCGTTGATTTGAACCTCCCGCTAGTAAGTTACGACCCAGACTAGATATTGGGATTTATTTTAGCTTGAGTTCAAGGGAGCAGAATTCAGACCAACCCAGAAGGGCAATGGCAAATATTGGAGGGGTGAGCTAGGGGTTGAAAAGCTAGCTGCACACATTTAGCCTTTGTCTTAGTTCTGCCATGGAAGCCACGTCACGTCACGTGTGGAGACGGACCAGGAGCTAACAAGATGCCTGTGGATACCAGAACTTCCCTTATCCACAAATGGTAAGAAACGGTAACGTGACGCATACAGCTGACTGCACTCCCCATACCTGTACCCTACTTTTATCTGTACTTTTGGTTGTAATATCTGTATATTACTCTGTATATAATTGTATTATCTAATGAGCCTTTCGGCAATTAAAATATCAAATAATCTTGGGCTGCTCTTTTATCTTGAAACCCGATTTCCCACATCTGTGAGTTCGGCTAGTACTTATATGCTTCCTGGGTTTGGTTTCTGACCCGATATAAGCTTTTAAACGGACTGGGCTTATATCTAATGAGGAACTGGTGGCAGCATACTGTTCTGATGTTATTGGGGGATGCTGGCAGTGACTGACCGGAGGTTTTTATATATACTGTATATATATATTCCCGGACTGGTGATATATATACAGCAATCACTGCAGAGTGCCCTGATAACCAGTACATGACAGGGCAGCCTCTACTTATCCTAGGTGGAGTTCCCTGACTGACCTGAGGGTAAGGGGGCGCCAGAGGGATGTGACTGTGTAAGCTCCGTATTCCCCATCTCTCCTCTCGTGTGTTTTCCTTACAGTTCTGGTGCCGTATTTATATAGATAATGGTGCTGGTGTTGTACTTATTTCACTGGCTGTGGTTCTGGTGACACATTAATGTACTGATAGTGGTTCTGGTGATGTAGTCATGACTGATGATCTTTCTGGTGATCCATTTATCTGCTGATGGTGGCTCTGGTGCCATATTCATATACTGATGGAAGTTCTAGTGACATAGTTATTTACTAATGATGGTTCTGGTGCCGTATGTATGTACTAGTGATAGCTCTGGTGTTCAATTTATGTACTGAGGATGATTTTGGTTTTATATTGATGATGGTTCTGGTTATGAATCAGTCACCAGAACATTCATTACTACATAAATACATTGTTAGAACCACCATCCATACATAAATACGTCAGCAGACGCACCATCAATACAGAAATACGGCACCAGAACTACCCTGATGGGAGTAAAATCATCATATGTATCCCTATATCTATAATAGGGTCTGTTTAGCTTCTATTATGATATCTTCCAAATGCTGGACATCTTAACTGAAACCAAACAGCCCCCATTATAGTTAAGCTATATTAGTTTCCATGACCATCACTGGGTCTGAGATTTAAAATATAGGCTGTCAGGGATGAATATAGCTATTTGTATTCTCTTAATGGTCCTTAAACAATGAATGATTCTATATCTATCTTTAAAAATAAATCCTCCCTGTTGAGTCACTTCTCTAAAGTACATCACATCACTCTTTTTACTTTTGCTGGTATTTTGGAGTGAAAAAGGTAGAAATTCTATTGATAGTAGTCTTAACAGCTTGCTACTTAACCAGAATTCAGTATAAACTTATTACCCTCACCCACAAAGCCCTCCATGGCTCAGCACCACCCTACATCTCCTCCCTCGTTTCAGTCTACCACCCTACCCGCTCCCTCCGTTCTGCTGATGACCTGAGGTTAGCATCCTCAATAATCAGAACCTCCCACTCCCATCTCCAAGACTTTACACGTGCTGCGCCAATTCTTTAGAATGCACTTCCCAGGTCAATACGATTAGTCCCCAATCCCCACAATTTTAAGCGTTTCCTGAAAACGCATTTATTCAGACTGGCCTACCACCTCAACACATTAACCTAATCTATCCCTGGGTGGCACAGTCAAAAGTTTTTACCATAACCAGGTTCCCCGCATCATGTTCCCACATGCTTTATGCATCCATTAGCCCTCTGTGTCTGTACTGTTACAGACTTAACATTATGGCTGGTCCAAACAATCAGGGCCACCTTTCGTGTCTCCCTTTTTCCTCATAGATTGTAAGCTTGCGAGCAGGGCCCTCATTCCTCTTGGTATTTGTGATAATCTATGTGATTATTGTTATGTTGTAATGTCTATTGTCTGTACAAATCCCCTCTGAAATGTAAAGTGCTGCGGAATATGTCGGCGCTATAGAAATAAAATCTATTATTATTATTATTATTATTATTATTATTAATATTATTATTAAGGAAAGGAGAGGGGAGTTAGGGGACCTGTCACTTTAGTCTCTGACCCATTCCTTTACTTAAGGACTGAAAGTTCATCGGGGGGGGCACCATCGGCTTCATCTGCCTACGGCACTAAAATACCTTGTTCCGGCCTTGGATCCACCTAGTAAAATTCTCACCAATCCCAAACTACTTCATTACCCTACATAAGAACTCCTGCTCCACCGTGTTCTAAGCCTTTGTGGAATTTCATGCCCAGAAGGAGTGGTGGCTCCTCTAATTGGATATTTGCAAACGCTTTCCTCAAATGAATAATTTCCTGTCCCTGGTATAGAACCCCATTGGAGCTTTTAAATGGGGGGTCCGTGAGCTTCATGTTATGCAAATATAGAAAACCATTCTGGTCAGAAAGTAAGTGTTGACTTCAGAGATCTGTAAACATTTGTTACATTTCACTGAGGATCCAGATACAAATGAAGAACAACGTCTTCCTTAAGGTCCATGAGCAGAGCTGACAATTCACATTTATTCACCAATATTTAGCCTGAATATCAAAATACTAACACCTCTCTAACCACTGTCATTCATGTGCACCTGTTAAATATTAATAATCCGTTAATTTCTTATAAGACTCAGTTCTGTACATTGCTTTAGCTTACACGACATAGGCTATTTTAAGCTTGGCTCATGGTAGAAAGACAGCTCCATATATGTAGAGACCACGTGCTTTAGGAGACGTATATAATTCATGGCTAACTGTAGAGGTCGCTCTTCTTCCCTCACCATCATGAGAGACAGACACGAAGATGTCATCTGTTCTGGGCCATGACATGACATAACAGCTGGTATGTTACTTTACTACGAAGAAGCCGAACTGAGAGACAGACGCCATTTGCCATGTGAGATCTCGGAGAGAAGAAGAATACATGTTGCTTTGCTATGAACAATGGACAATCTCTCTTTCACTTATTTTTATTCACCTGTTTTTCTGTAATAACCTTTCTTTGATGGAAGAATCCAAATAAACCACTATATTTTTATCTGGTAACTAGTCCTGAGTATTTTACAGGATATGCATTATTTTACAGCACCTCTGCCTGTGTCCTTTGTTAGTTTTCTCTTTTCCTTTTCTGACAAGGGGTGTCTTCCATCCATGGTGAAATAGACCATCTCTAATTCCAACTTGTAGTGCAAACATTTAAAAAAAACTTTTGCCACACACCAATAAAGTGGTATCAATTTCCCCAAAATAGAAATAGAGCAATGGGCCTCTGACACCACTTCCACTACAAGTAACCCACGAGATGGAGACGCTATTTGGAATCTCCACATTTCACAAAATAATTGTCCTACACGACTAAAGTGGCATCAAATTCCCCAGAGCAGAAATAGTATAACGACCCTCTGATGCCCCTGCCACTACAGATAAACAACAGATAAAGACACAACTTGGAGTACAAACATTTCAAAAAATTGTTGTCACACACCACTAAAGTTGCATTATATTTCCCAGAGTAGAAACAGTATAATGCGCCTCTGACACCCCTTCCACTACAGGCAACCCACCAGATGGAGACCCAACTTGGAATCTCCACATTTCAAAAAACAAGTTGTGTCTTTATCTGTTGGGTTGACTGTAGTGGCAGGGGCATCACCACATTAGTGGTGTAGGACAATTATTTTGTGAAATGTGAAGATTCCAAGTAGCGTCTCCATCTGGTGGGTTGCCTGTAGTGGAAGTGGTGTCAGAGGCGCATTATACTATTTCTAATATGGGGAAACTGATGCCATTTTAGTGGTGTGTGAGAATATTTTGTATAAATGTGGAGACTCCAAGCTGGGTCTCCCTCTGGCGTGTTGCCTGTAGTGGAATAGTTGTCAGAAGCCCATTGTACTGGTTCTACTCTGGGGAAATTGATGCCACATTATTCGTGTGTGACAATAATGGGTTACTTGTAGTGGAAAGGATGTCAGAGGCCCATTACTCTATTTCTATTTTGGGGAAATTGATACCACGCTATTGGTGTGTGGCAATATTTTTTTAAATGTTTGCACTACAAGTTGGAATTAGAGGTGGTCTATTTCACCATGGATGGAAGACACCCCTTGTCAGAAAAGGAAAAGAGAAAACTAACAAAGGACACAGGCAGAGGCGCACATGAATGACAGTGGTTAGAGAGGTGTTAGTATTTTGATATTCAGGCTAAATATTGGTGAATAAATTTGAATTGTCAGCTCTGCTCATGGACCTTAAAAGAGAAGTTGATCCAAGCTAAACATTTGTGCAGAAAAAATCCTATGTTTATCCTATTCAGTCAAGAGTCGATTGCATGGATAGATTTCAAACTGTCATAGAGCGTGAATTGAGAGCATTGGATACCTCTGTTAGACCTCAAAGGGTTAAAGGTAACTTAAATCCCAAACAGCGGGCAGCTATTGAAGAAATTAAAAATATGCATGATATAACTATTAAAAAAGAAGATAAGGGTGGCTTGATAATAATAATGGATACAATTGTATATAAGGGTCAAATTGATGAGCTGCTCAGTGATGTACAGTGCCTTGCGAAAGTATTCGGCCCCCTGGAACTTTTCAACCTTTTCCCACATATCATGCTTCAAACATAAAGATACCAAATGTAAATTTTTGGTGAAGAATCAACAAGTGGGACACAATTGTGAAGCTGAACGAAATTTATTAGTTATTTTAATTTTTTGTGGAAATTCAAAAAGTGGGACATGCAATATTATTCGGCCCCTTTACTTTCAGCGCAGCAAACTCACTCCAGAAGTTCATTGTGGATCTCTGAATGATCCAATGTTGTCCTAAATGACTAATGATGATAAATCCACCTGTGTGTAATCAAGTCTCCGTATAAATGCACCTGCTCTGTGATAGTCTCAGGGTTCTGTTTGAAGCACAGAGAGCATCATGAAGACTAAGGAACACAGCAGGCAGGTCCGTGATACTGTTGTGGAGAAGTTTAAAGCCGGATTTGGATACAAAATGATTTCCAAAACTTTAAACATCCCAAGGAGCACTGTGCAAGTGATCATATTGAAATGGAAGGAGTATCATACCACTGCAAATCTACCAAGACCCGGCCGTCCCTCTAAACTTTCATCTCAAGCAAGGAGAAGACTGATCAGAGATGCAGCCAAGAGGCCCATGATCACTCTGGATGAACTGCAGAGATCTACAGCTGAGGTGGGACAGTCTGTCCATAGGACAACAATCAGTCGTACACTGCACAAATTTGGCCTTTATGGAAAAGTGGCAAGAAAAAAGCCATTTTTCAAAGATATCCATAAAAAGTGTTGTTTAAAGTTTCCAGCAAGCTACCTGGGAGACACACCAAATATGTGGAAGAAGGTGCTCTGGACCAAAATCAAACTTTTTGGCAACAATGCCAAACGATATGCTTGGCGTAAAGGCAACACAGCTCATCACCGTGAACACACCATCCCCACTGTCAAACATGGTGGTGGCAGCATCATGGTTTGGGCCTGCTTTTCTTCAGCAGGGACAGGGAAGATAGTTAAAATTGATGGGAAGATGGATGGAGCCAAATACAGAACCATTCTTGAAAAAAACCTGTTGGAGTCTGCAAAAGACCTGAGTCTGGGAAGGAGATTTGTCTTCCAACAAGACAATGATCCCAAACATAAAGCAAAATCTACTATGGAATGGTTCACAAATAAACGTATCCAGGTGTTAGAATGGCCAAGTCACAGTCCAGACCTGAATCCAATCGAGAATCTGTGGAAAGAGCTGAAAACTGCTGTTCACCAATGATCTCCATCAAACCTCACTGAGCTCGAGCTGATTGCCAAGGAAGAATGGGCGAGAATTTCAGTCTCTCGATGTACAAAACTGATAGAGTCATACCCCAAGAGACTGCAGCTATAATCGCAGCAAAAGGTGGCGCAACAAAGTATTAAGTTACAGGGGCCGAATAATATTGCACGCCCCACTTTTCAGTTTTTGAATTTCCACAAAAATTTAAAATAACCAATAAATTTCGTTCAACTTCACAATTGTGTCCCACTTGTTGATTCTTCACCAAAAATGTACATTTGGAATCTTTATGTTTGAAGCATGATTTGTGGGAAATGGTTGAAAAGTTCCAGGGAGCCGAATACTTTCGCAAGGCACTGTAGCTACATATAAAAAATTGCCTGCTGATCCAACTATGCACTTTAAAAATGAATTGTTTCAGCTGATTGATGAGGGATTTTCCCTGGGTATGTTTACTAAAGTTCAGATGGAATATTTAAAGGTAAATCACCCTATTGTTCCCACCATGTATGGTCTGCCTAAGGTCCACAAGGGACTGTCACCCTCACCAATGCGCCCTATTTTGTCAGGCATTGGATCCGTCACTGAACACCTTAGTCAGTGGGTTGACTCTTTATTGCAGCCACTTGTCACACGAGTCCTAGGGTTTCTTAGAGACTCTAAGGATGTCTTACAACAATTGTCGCACATTGTGTGGAGCGACAACTATCAGTGGATTGGATGTGATGTTGTTGCTCTATACACATCTATACCTCAGCACCTAGTCATGAAGGCAGTAGAATTTCACTTAATCAAATATAGTGAATATACTATGGATCTATGCAATGTTATTATGCAAGCTATTCATTTTCTGATGGGTCATAATTATTTTTCTTTCAATCGACAGTTCTACCTTCAGTGTATCCATGGGTGGTAAGTAGAGATGAGTGACTTTGCCTATTTTAGGGTCGAGTCGGGTTTCATGAAACCCAGCTTTCTCAAAAGTCGGGTCTAACGAAATCGGCCGACTATAGGGAAAAGTCGGAGGTCCGACTGAAACACAAAACCCAATGCAAGTCAATGGGGAAGCAAAGTCGGCAGGGAGTGGAGGACAGTAAACACACCTACAGTGCCCTGCAAGTGAATGGGGAAGCAAAGTCGGCAGGGAGTGGAGGACAGTAAACACACCTACAGTGCCCATTTCAATGCCAACAACATCAGTTCTTATTACTGAAGCTTGTCAACCTTAATTTACTTTAGAATAATAGTTACGCATTGAAAACTGGGGGTTATTTGGCTAAAGTTGTGCAGGGATAGGGCTGGCTCCAGGTTTTCGTGTGCCCTGGGCCAAAGAATGTCAGTGCGCCCCTTTAACACATACCACAATTCATGATGCTCCGATACGGCACAGAAATATAGGTATAGTACAATGAAAAACTCGTGGGCGACGGCACTGGCACAGGGCCCCTCATAGTACGCCGGTGTGTCTAACGCCGAGTGGGCCCCCCACCGTCAGAGACACTTTATTGTACTATGAGAGGTCCTGTGCCAGTGCCGTCGCCCAAGAGTGGGCCCACACACCTGTTCAGGGCAACAGCACTTGCTCGGGTGTGCTAGGTGGTGACCCTGACAGCCCAGTGAGGGAGGTTGAAAAAATGGCATATGTTGATGAGTAGGCTGCACTTTCAGCAGCTGCAAATGGAGGAATTGGAGATGTCCGAGGAAGAGGAGGACAAAAGCGAGCCATTTTTCTGGCAACCTATGTGTCATCAGGGGTAGGCGGGACAAAATGCTTTGAAACCCATGCATGGTTCATTTTAATGAAGGTTAGATCATCAACATTTTGGGTTGACAGACGGGTCCTTTTTTCTGTCAGGATTGAGCAAGCAGCACAGAAGACTCTTTCAGATAGCACACTACCAGCAGGGCAAGCGAGCTCCTGTAAGGCATAGTGTGCCAATTCAGGCCAGGTGTCCAGTTTAGGGGCCCAATAGTCAAAGGGAAATGACCTGTGAGGGAGGAGTAGTTTGTAACCATAGTTGACAACTGCTGTCTCCTGTCACTTGCAATCAATTCTGTATTACCAGTCGAGTGAGCGGTACTTGAGAAATCAGACCACAACATGGTCATTAAACCCGTCTCCAACGCCACTTCGGCTGTGTGCACCACGAACACCTCTTGCATTGTGCCCACTACGGCTCGTGGGAGAATCAGCTCCGGTGCTGTGTGCTGGGAATGCCTCAAACAAACGGTTTACCAGAGTTGCTTGTTTGTTAGTCAATATTAGCTCTAGGTTCTCCTGTGGCATGATGTTGTGTAATTTGCCTTTATAGCGTGGATCGAGGATGCTGGCCAACCAGTAGTCGTCATCCCTCATCATTTTGGCAATGCGGGGGTCCCTTTTTAGGATCCGCAAGGCATAATCGCACATGTGGGACAATGTTCCAGGTGTCAATGCTGCACTGCCAGTGGTGGGTGGAGGAGTACTTTCTGGCAAATCCACATCCCTCCAGTCACACACAAACCCTGTACCTGACCTTGGCACGCCCACATTTTCTCTTGCCCCCTGAGAAGCATCCTCCTCCCCAAAATAATCATCCCCTCATCCTCCTCCTCCTCTTCTTCCTCCACCTCGTCCAGGTCAGTAGCCCTCACTGACAATGCTGACAGGCTTACTCTTATCAAAATGAACAAGGGCTGGATGGGCCCAGACTTCTGTACACCAGCAAATGAAAACAACGAAAGAAAAACTCAAAGTAATTTTTTGTTTGGTTGGGGAGGTGTATTCTCATGCACCTCTTCACCATCACACATGGTTATCCACTTCCTGATTGGGTCTGTATAGTGTTATCCTCCTCATCCTCCACAACCATTAGAAGACCAGGGTCAAAGTATTCCATGATGCAAAAGTCACTGTTTTTATTTATATCCCTGTCTCTGAGCTGTTGCTAGGGACAAACATCTCGCTGAACACATTCTGGCTTCATATTTATGCACCTGTGTTCGCCCCTTCCTTTTTTTAGTGTCTTTCATAGGTGGATTCACAACATTATTTTATTTGCTTGATTTCAGTATGATTTCTCATTATATCTCCTCATTATACATCACTAGATCACCATGGTTAAGGCGTTCTGGCCTGCTACAGGCAGTTTAATTTTTTGCAAGGGTGTCTATGATGCCCATAATAGATTATAAAAAAAAAGTGCCCCCCATAAGGTAATTTTTTTCGGCCCATGCACTGCGTGTATGGACATTACGAGTATAGGAGACCTGCTCCTTTGTAAGGGGCCTTTATTTTTTTGGAGGCCCTCATCCATGTTTCGTCCAAGAGGGGGGGATTGTGGTGTGTGGACATTTGGGTCAAGGCGGCCCTTGCATTCAAGGCATAAGGAAACTGTATGGCAGGACCAACTGAAGACTGTGAAGTGGGTTATCATGTGGCCTTCTAGTATGTCTGTTCACAAGCTGATTGGGGTGCATATGACTGGGCAGCAGAGCAGGCCTGTCAATGCATACAGAAAGAGTACGGGAGTACAAAATGCTTAATGTGAGGTGGATTTTCCTTGGCCCATCCAGTATGTGGGGTCCAAGGCATATTGGAGTGCATATGACTTGGCAGCACGGCAGGTCTGTCAATGCATAAAGAAAGAGTATGGGAGTACAAAATGCATAATGTGAGGTGGATTTTCCTGGGCCCTTCCAGTATGTGGGTTCCAAGGCGTATTGGAGTGTGTTATGAGCTCATTTTCTCGTTCACCTTTGAGGTCCGATGAACTCCCTCTGCTGGTGAAAGGAGGTAGTGAAACTGATTTGGATGGGAAAAACCTGTCATCTGAGCAGGTGGAGTGTGATTGGACATCCGGAATCTCTGAGTGGATATAAGGCTGCCGACGCCCTGCAGAGTTGCTGGTGATCCTCTCTGCTCTGAGCTCTGGCCTCCAGTTTAGTCCTGTCTACTAAAGCTAAGTTTTTGCTCTGCTATTGTTCCATGAGATTTTCTCTGGTTTACTTAGTGTATGTGTTCAGCCAGCCCTGGCTGGGACTGGCTGAATTCCATTTTTGTCTCTGATCAGTTGATCTCTTTGCTCTGTTTTCAGAACATACCTGAGTGCTTATATAGTGATTTTGAAGTCTAGTGACTTCAGGGCCTTTTCTATCAGACGTGTTGGACATTATTTTTGGCAGGGTTTTTGCGTGATTGCAGACAGTTGCTTTTCTGTCCTGCCCTATCTAGTTAGTTGAGCCCCATCGTTTGCTCAGCCTGTCTTTCTGTCTGTGTTTGTGTTTTCATCTGTTTTCACCGTCAATACATGTTGGGGGCTGTTTATTGCTTTGGGGTCTGCTCTGGGGGAGTTTAGATTTCCCCTTTCTTTCTTTAGGTTTATTTAGTTCTCCGGCTGTGAACAAGGTGTCTAGGACCACCGTAGGAACACCCTACGGCTACTGTTAGTTGTTGTGAATAGGATCAGGGGTTTGCAATCCGCTAACTACAAACCTCTCCGGTTTTCTGGACTTAGCATGTCTTTTTGTTTATTCCTCCTCCGGTGACTCATAACAGGAGTGCATATGACTTGGCAGCAGGGCAGGCCTGTCAATGCATAAAGAAAGAGTACGGGAGTACAAAATGCTTAATGTGAGGTGGATTTTCCTGGGCCCTTCCACTATGTGGGTTCCAAGGCGTATTGGAGTGCATATGACTTGGCAGCAGGGCAGGCCTTGCGGTCAATGCATAAAGAAAGAGTACGGGAGTACAAAATGCATAATGTGAGGTGAAATTTCCTGGGCCCATCCAGTATGTGGGTTCCAAGGCATAGTGGGGTACAGAGGACTTGGCATCAGGGCAGGCCGTGCATTCAATGCAACATTTTTTATGGAGGCCCTCCTGGACATCTCTTGAAAGGGATATTGGGGTGCGTTGTAATTCTTGGCAGCCCATCCACTCACTGCATTGGCTGCAACAGTTTAGGAGACCCACTGTTTAATAATGGCCCTTTAAGCAGATTAATGCTACCTAATGTCCCTGTAAAAATAGGCTCTGTGACTTTAAGAGTCCCTCCTTCATAAATGAAACAAGATGTGTCTGCTTATGTGTCACACACCACATGGCCAGCTAGGGTTGGTAAATGTTACAATGACATTTCCCAGTGAATGCATGTTTTGGATGAAAGCAATGTTAAAGTGGAAAAACGCTTCAAAAACGCTGCATCTGAACATAGCCCAAGTGGGGGAGGAACATTTTGGTCTGGGGTTATTTATTTTGCCTTATATACAAGTCATTAACCTGAACAGGATGTACCTTAAGATATTTCCCAGCAAAATCCATTTTGGTTTTGTTTTAGTAAGTTTTTTGGTGCACCGGTAAAAATGGCATGAAACTATGAAACAATTGATTAAAGCTGTGAACTAAGAGTCAGAAATGCTTCCACGGGCATTTTAGTGCTCGCCCATCACTAGTCCTTGACATTGAAGAGGAGCTACATATAGACACAGCCAGCACTAAAATTGATTTTAAGCTATGGCCCAATGTAATTCTTCATTAGGGTACTTGTACATGTGAGTTTTACATTGTTAGGGCTGGCGGAACACACCAAATAATATTAAGATGGTGATAAGGTGCGTTCGAAGCCCGGGGTTTACTGTGCAGAGATGTTAACTGCTGCTCGGTAATGTCGGACACAAAATGGCGGTATCGCACTGGACACACGTGGGCTTAACGCCACCTGGTGTGTAGTTGCAACGAGCTGTTACTTCAGAGTCGCGGAACTGCAGAGCACAGATACCGCACCCTGTTAACTGTCACAGGGCACAGCTGAATCAGCGCTAGTGTTCGGTCTCAAGACTCAGCCCCAAGGACGTGGGGTAAGAGCCTCTCTAGACCCACGAAGCGCACGACGTCGCACCTGCGATGCCTGGACGAATCCTGACTAATAAATTTAGCGCACTGAGTGCACACAGCATTGCACTGGCAAACGCCACTAACCACCCTTATTAGGGATTCTAGCGTACTGATTGCGCATGGCGTCGTGCTGGCAAACGCCACTACTTGGCGCTGACTCTGCCTCCTACCTGTACTATCAGCCTAGGCACTAGCTGGCAGGGCTGAACAACACATGCATACCAAGGGTAGGGGTTTCATAATGAGTCTTTCACCAGAGACATTCATACATGCATAGAACACTCACTCCACATGGTCTATACTAGTGCACGGCTGTGCGATCCTTTTATAACCGCAGCCTTCCGGGACCTTGCTGATGGCCCAATCCGAGCTGCTGGAGGACCTGAGCAGGTGACCACCAATGAGCGATCGATTCACGGGCATGTTCAGATGAAGAAAAGCAGGACTTAGGCTAGTTTCACACTTGCTTTTTTTTGCAGCGCGTTTTTCCCGCAAAAAAACGCATTAAAAAAACGCATACAAAAGCATACAACTGCTGCGTTTTTTTCAAGCATTTTTATGAGCATGCATGAAAACAACGCAGCGTTTTTATGCGTTTGTATGCGTTTTTAGTGCGTTTTTACCGCGTTTGCGTTTTTTTCCAACATTAGGTGGCCCCTCACACTAACCCAAACCATGACTTTACTAACCCTAACCCTGACCCTAACCCTAACTAATCCTAACCCTAACCCTGACCCTAACCAAACCATACTTAACCCTAACCCAAACCCTAACTAACCCTAACCCTAACCCTAACTAACCCTAACCCTGACCCTAACCCTAACTAACCCAAACCCTAAACCCTAACTAACCCTAGCCCTGACCCTAACCCTTAACCCAACCATACTTAACCCTAACCCAAACCCTAACTAACCCTAACCCTAACCCTTAACCAAACCATACTTAACCCTAACCCTGACCCTAACCCTTAACCAAACCATACTTAACCCTAACCCTGACCCTAACCCCAACCCTAACCCTGACCCTAACCCTAAACCCCTTTAACTAACCCTAACTCTAACCCAAACCCCTAAATTCCATGGTTAAAAAAAAAAACGCTTGTGCAAAAAAACGCATACATAAGCATGCCAATGCGCACCCATAGGCTATAATGGCCATTTTTAGCGCAAAACGTGCGCATATGTGCGCATGCGCTTTTTTGCAGGGCCAAAAAATGCAACATGCTGCGTCTGGAAAATACCAACGCACACCCCAAAAAAACGCAGCGCATGAAAATCGCATACGTGCGCATGCCAGCGCGCAGGTATGCGCACCCATGTTAAATATAGGGGAAAAAACGCATGCGCAGGTATGCGTTTTTTTCCAGCGCTAAAAAACGCAAATGTGAAACCAGCCTTAGTCCCAGGAGTGTCTGCTCACCGCTGACTAATGCTGGATGCTATAGCTGAACCTGGGGTGGCAACAGCAACCAAATGCATAGCATTATCCTGAGCAAGATGCTGGGACTGACATCTCTGCTGCGCAGGATCCTCTGTGGCTGAAAAAAAATGAGACACCACAGAGGACATGGCTCAAGATTCCCCCTGTTCAGTGGCAAGATAACGATGTCTAACATACATTACATGCATACATTATCTGCACGAAATGTAGATAGATGGGTTGTGAAATTGATGCAGTTTTGATTAAATTAGGAGAAAATATGACATACTGCTGATTTTTTTAAAGGATCATCTGCTGTCCAGAGCCTGACTGGTGTCCTCCACTGAGACATGTACAAGATTGGGAGGTACCATGTACGCGTCCTCAGAAAGCAACAAGAACTTTTCTAATCTCATTTACAAGTTGTTGCTATATTGCAACTAAATTGCTACATGTGATAAACCAACGCCTGTCTGCACAAGTACAAGTATTTTATTGGGGCAGCTGTATTACAGCACCATATACTGTTTTGCACATTTTCTGCATTTGATTTTTTAGCTTCAGGCCCAGTCCATCTACATGTATTTTTTTATATATATTTCCTTTCTACGGTGTTTTTTTGGCCAAAATCAGAATACATAAAGGGGAAAAATATTAATCCCAAAAAACAAGAGCAAAATACACCAATGAAGATAAAAGGGGCAAAAAAAATACAAAATACTAAGTCATAGTGCAAAAGTAAAATATTAATAATGCCCAAGCCTGAGACAAACTGAAAAATGAAGAGCAAAATGCACCAAAACAAAAATGAGAAATTAGTTTATTCTCGGTACTTAAACCCAAATAAAAAAAAGTGGGAGACACAGACACCTTAGTGTACGCGCAAGCAATCAAATAACACCCTCTCCAAAATACAAGCGCACGCGCAGGGCTGGAATCTATCATGTTATTAGAATTGCTAACATTGCTTGCACTGGATACTTTTGGGATTGCCTTCTAGTTTAACGCCATGAATTAGCCGCACACGTCTGTGCACATTCTAACGTCTTTGTTGGAGGGGCAGCTGTATTTTAACACCATGTCCTGTCTTGCAAGATGTATGTATAGCGACACTTATCAGCATTATTATTCCTCATTTTGTTAATTTGCCTTTCAGCCTGTCAGTGCACTATTTTCAATATTTCCTTTCCACCGGGTGTTAATTCAAAATTATTAGCAAAACGCACCTAAACGTAAAATGGCGCAAAACTAGTTTGCTCAGAAAGTGCAATCACCTCTTATCCTGCTACACGTTTATGTACAGCGACATTTATGTGCTCTAGGTCCCTTATTTTTTAGCTTCTGACCCTGTCCCGTACACGCTTTTCCATCTTATATTTCCTTTCTAAGGTGTCTGTTTTTAAGACAAAATCAAAAGCAGAACACACAAAGGAGCAAAGAAAATTCAGTCATGGTGGCACAAGACTGAGATAAACTGGAGCTAATCCCAAAAAAATGAGAAACAAAAGGCACCTTAAAAAATATAAAGCCATTGTTATAAAAAGCAGGAGATGGAGATCCTCATACTTTATGCGCATAAAGCATTGAGTCACGCTCCAAAGATAAGCGCCTGTGCGGCACTGGACGTCCACCATCATTTAATGTCCAGTACTAACTTTGTTTGTACGGAGTATTTCTGTGATTAATTGCACCTTTACACGCCTTGGCTTTCTGATAAAGGGTTATATTCCCTTTATTACAGCTCTCAGTACTGTTTGTACTGGGTATTATTGTAATTGCTCTCTAACATCATGAATTAGCCGCACACGTCTGTGTACATTCTGACATCTTTGTTGGAGGGGAAGAAGAATTTCAGCGCTATGTTCCATTTTGCTGGATATATGTGTATGTTAGGGTTGGTGGAACGCACCAAATAATATAAAGATGGTAATAAGGTGCGCTCACAGCCCGGGGTCCACCGTGCAGAGATGTTAACTGCGGCTCGGTAATGGCGGACACTAAATGGCGGTATCGCATTGGACACACGTGGGTTAAACGCCATCCAGTATGTAGTAGCGACGGGCTCTGTTGCACTTCACAGAGCCACAGTACCGTATAACACAGATGCCGTACCGTTTACTGTCACAGGGCACAGCTGAGTCAGCGCTAGTGTACGGTCACAAGACTCTGCCCCAAGGACGCGGGGTAAGAGCCTCTCTAGACCCACTAGGCGCATGGCGTCGCACCTGCAAACGCCACTAATAGACGCTGGCTACTGTGGAGTGCAGACCAAGTGCACAGTGGTGTACAGGCAGCCACCACTAGGCGCTGAAGCTCGGCCCTGACTCTGCCTCCTACCTGCACTATCAGCCAAGGCACTACCTGGCAAGGCTGCACAACACATGCGTACCAAGGGTCGGGGTTTCATAATGAGTCAGTCACCAGAGACATTCGTATGTGCAAACAACGCTCACTCCATATGGTCTATACTAGCGTGCGGTATATTGCCCCTGATGAGCATTATTCCTTTATCTGCATTTGTCTCTCAGCCCCGGTCCCTGCTCTCTCTCTAATATTCCCTTTCTACGGTGTCTATTTATAGTGCAAAATTATAAGCAAAATGCACCGGAACATAAAATGGTGAAAAACTATTAGTGCACACGAAGAATGGTATCAAAGGCCATAAAGGGCAGACAGGGCCCCGATCACCCCTACCCTAACACAAGTTTATATAGCCACTTCTCAGCAGTATTCGCCTTTATGTGCACTTGCGCTTCAGACCCCTCTGTCCTCCATCAATTACTTCCTAATTTCTTTCTTAATTGCGTTTTATGACTGAATCGGGGGAAAATCAATAAAAAAAAAAAGGTGTGTAAAAGCCACAAGCACCCACCCTGCCCTCTGGTCACATCTACTGTCTCTACACCAAGATCAAGAGAAAACAGCAACAAAATCAAAGTAGTGCGGAGCTAGTTCACTAATTACCCAAGAAGGAGAGGAAGATGGCGAGAGAGCCTGAGGCCCCAAACCAGGCCCTCTCCGAAAACCAGGCGCCCTGGAGTGCAGCGTCTCACTAATAGGCCACATGCAGTGATTGCTACGATAGCTGGGGACTCGTGTTCCTGTCACTTCGGCGTCATTACGAGGCCACACGTCCGCTGCTCTCCTTTCCCTCCCTTCCCTTGTGCAATGGGCGCAGCGTCTCACTAAAAGGCCACGGTCATTGAGTGCTATTAGATTTCGTGCCTCAATTTCCTGTCACTTCGGCGCCATTACGCGGTTACACGCCCGCTGCTCCCCTTTCCCTCCCTTCCCTTGTGTAATGGGCGCAGCGTCTCACTAAAAGGCCACGGTCATTGAGTGCTATTAGATTTCGTGCCTCAATTTCCTGTCACTTCGGTGCCGTTACGTGGCCACACGCCCGCAGCTCCCCTTTCCCTCCCTTCCCTTGTGCAATGGGCGCAGCGTCTCACTAAAAGGCCACGGTCATTGAGTGCTATTAGATTTCGTGCCTCAATTTCTTGTCACTTCGGCGTCATTACGCGGTTACACGCCCGCTGCTCCCCTTTCCCTCCCCTTGTGCAATGGGCGCAGCGTCTCACTAAAAGGCCGCGGTCATTGAGTGCTATTAGATTTCGTGCCTCAATTTCCTGTCACTTCGGCGTCATTGCGCGGTTACACGTCCGCTGCTCCCCTTTCCCTCCCCTTGTGCAATGGGCGCAGCGTCTCACTAAAAGGCCGCGGTCATTGAGTGCTATTAGATTTCGTGCCTCAATTTCCTGTCACTTCGGCGTCATTGCGCGGTTACACGCCCGCTGCTCCCCTTTCCCTCCCCTTGTGCAATGGGCGCAGCGTCTCACTAAAAGGCCGCGGTCATTGAGTGCTATTAGATTTCGTGCCTCAATTTCCTGTCACTTCGGCGTCATTGCGCGGTTACACGTCCGCTGCTCCCCTTTCCCTCCCCTTGTGCAATGGGCGCAGCGTCTCACTAAAAGGCCGCGGTCATTGAGTGCTATTAGATTTCGTGCCTCAATTTCCTGTCACTTCGGCGTCATTACGCGGTTACACGTCCGCTGCTCCCCTTTCCCTCCCCTTGTGCAATGGGCGCAGCGTCTCACTAAAAGGCCGCGGTCATTGAGTGCTATTAGATTTCGTGCCTCAATTTCCTGTCACTTCGGCGTCATTGCGCGGTTACACGCCCGCTGCTCCCCTTTCCCTCCCTTCCCTTGTGCAATGGGCGCAGCGTCTCCCTAAAAGGCCGCGGTCATTGAGTGCTATTAGATTTCATGCCTCAATTTCCTGTCACTTCGGCGTCATTGCGCGGTTACACGCCCGCTGCTCCCCTTTCCCTCCCTTCCCTTGTGCAATGGGCGCAGCGTCTCCCTAAAAGGCCATGGTCATTGAGTGCTATTAGATTTCGTGCCTCAATTTCCTGTCACTTCGGTGTCATTGCGCGGTTACACACCCGCAGCTCCCCTTTCCCTCCCTTCCCTTGTGCAATGGGCGCAGCGTCTCACTAAAAGGCCACGGTCATTGAGTGCTATTAGATTTCGTGCCTCAATTTCCTGTCACTTCGGTGTCATTGCGCGGTTACACGCCCGCTGCTCCCCTTTCCCTCCCTTCCCTTGTGCAATGGGCGCAGCGTCTCACTAAAAGGCCGCGGTCATTGAGTGCTATTAGATTTCATGCCTCAATTTCCTGTCACCTCGGTGTCATTACGCGGTTACACGCCCGCTGCTCCCCTTTCCCTCCCTTCCCTTGTGCAATGGGCGCAGCGTCTCCCTAAAAGGCCGCGGTCATTGAGTGCTATTAGATTTCGTGCCTCAATTTCCTGTCACCTCGGTGCCATTACGCGGTTACACGCCCGCTGCTCCCCTTTCCCTCCCTTCCCTTGTGCAATGGGCGCAGCGTCTCCCTAAAAGGCCGCGGTCATTGAGTGCTATTAGATTTCGTGCCTCAATTTCCTGTCACCTCGGTGCCATTACGCGGTTACACGCCCGCTGCTCCCCTTTCCCTCCCTTCCCTTGTGCAATGGGCGCAGCGTCTCCCTAAAAGGCCGCGGTCATTGAGTGCTATTAGATTTCATGCCTCAATTTCCTGTCACCTCGGTGTCATTACGCGGTTACACGCCCGCTGCTCCCCTTTCCCTCCCTTCCCTTGTGCAATGGGCGCAGCGTCTCCCTAAAAGGCCGCGGTCATTGAGTGCTATTAGATTTCGTGCCTCAATTTCCTGTCACCTCGGTGCCATTACGCGGTTACACGCCCGCTGCTCCCCTTTCCCTCCCTTCCCTTGTGCAATGGGCGCAGCGTCTCACTAAAAGGCCGCGGTCATTGAGTGCTATTAGATTTCGTGCCTCAATTTCCTGTCACCTCGGTGCCATTACGCGGTTACACGCCCGCTGCTCCCCTTTCCCTCCCTTCCCTTGTGCAATGGGCGCAGCGTCTCCCTAAAAGGCCGCGGTCATTGAGTGCTATTAGATTTCGTGCCTCAATTTCCTGTCACCTCGGTGCCATTACGCGGTTACACGCCCGCTGCTCCCCTTTCCCTCCCTTCTCTTGTGCAATGGGCGCAGCGTCTCACTAAAAGGCCACGGTCATTGAGTGCTATTAGATTTCGTGCCTCAATTTCCTGTCACCTCGGTGTCATTACGCGGTTACACGCCCGCTGCTCCCCTTTCCCTCCCTTCCCTTGTGCAATGGGCGCAGCGTCTCACTAAAAGGCCACGGTCATTGAGTGCTATTAGATTTCGTGCCTCAATTTCCTGTCACTTCGGCGCCATTACGCGGTTACACGTCCGCTGCTCCCCTTTCCCTCCCTTCCCTTGTGCTGCCCCGAGGAAATAGCGGTTAGCGCGCTACGCAGGGGGTATATATACCCCATTCAGATCACGTGGTACACTAGCGGTCAGAGGGGGACGCTGGCGCTCGCGTGGTCTCGTGACGTCACTACGCGCCGGTCACATGACTGTGATGTCAGCAGTGGGCGCGGATTCCTCCTTACACAGCGCTGATATCTGTAGAGGCTAAAGGACCTGTGGTGACGTCATGCCCATGTGATCAGAAGGGGCGGCGCCTCTTCCTCCGTAGAGCAGACAGGAGGAAGCTGCAGCTGTCATGGAGGGATGTGAAGTCACAGATCAGCTAAGTGGATGTTCCTGCACGAGCTGCGAGTCTGCCTGGGGAGAAGGAGGTGATGCTGCATGGGGCTGCATGTGCATGCTGGGGGGGCGTCTGCCTGGGGAGAAGGAGGTGATGTTGCTTGCATGGGGCTGCATCTGCATGCTGGAGGGGGGTCTGCAAGGGGAGAAGGGGGTGATGTTGCTTGCATGGGGCTGCATGTGCATGCTGGGGGGTCTGCCTGGGGAGAAGGAGGTGATGTTGCTTGCATGGGGCTGCATGTGCATGCTGGGGGGTCTGCCTGGGGAGAAGGAGGTGATGCTCCTTGCATGGGGCTGCATCTGCATGCTGGAGTGGGGTCTGCCTGGGGAGAAGGATGTGATGTTGCTTGCATGGGGCTGCATCTGCATGCTGGAGGGAGGTCTGCCTGGGGAGAAGGAGGTGATGTTGCTTGCATGGGGCTGCATGTGCATGCTGGGGGGGGGTCTGCCTGGGGAGAAGGAGGTGATGTTGCTTGCATGGGGCTGCATGTGCATGCTGGGGGGGGTCTGCCTGGGGAGAAGGAGGTGGTGTTGCTTGCATGGGGCTGCATCTGCATGCTGGAGGGGGGTCTGCCTGGGGAGAAGGAGGTGATGCTGCTTGCATGGGGCTGCATCTGCATGCTGGAGTGGGGTCTTCCTGGGAAGAAGGAGGTGATGTTGCTTGCATGGGGCTGCATGTGCATGTTGGGGGGGTCTGTCTGGGGAGAAGGCGATGTTGCTTGCATGGGGCTGCATCTGCATGCTGGAGGGGGGTCTGTCTGTGGAGAAGGAGCTGATGGGGCTGCATGTGCATGCTGGGGGGGGGTCTGCCTGGTGAGAAGGGGTGATGCTGCATGGGGCTGCATGTGCATGCTGGGGGGGTCTCCCTGGGGAGGAGGTGATGTTGCTTGCATGGGGCTGCATGTGCATGCTGGGGGGGTCTGCCTGGGGAGAAGGAGGTGATGTTGCTTGCATGGGGCTGCATGTGCATGCTGGGGGGTCTGCCTGGGGAGAAGGAGGTGATGTTGCTTGCATGGGGCTGCATGCTGGAACGAGGTCTGCCTGGGGAGAAGGAGGTGATGTTGCTTGCATGGGGCTGCATGTGCATGCTGGAAGGGGGTCTGCCTGGTGAGAAGGGGTGATGCTGCATGGGGTTGCATCTGCATGCTGGAGGGGGGTCTGCCTGGGGAGAAGGAGGTGATGTTGCTTGCATGGGGCTGCATGTGCATGCTGGGGGGTCTGCAAGGGGAGAAGGGGGTGATGTTGCTTGCATGTGGCTGCATGTGCATGCTGGAAGGGGGTCTGCCTGGTGAGAAGGGGGTGATGCTGCATGGGGTTGCATCTGCATGCTGGAAGGGAGTCTGCCTGGTGAGAAGGGGGTGATGTTGTTTGCATGGGGCTGCATTTGCATGCTGGAAGGGGGTCTGCCTGGTGAGAAGGGGGTGATGCTGCATGGGGTTGCATCTGCATGCTGGAAGGGAGTCTGCCTGGTGAGAAGGAGGTGATGTTGCTTGCATTGGGCTGCATGTGCATGCTGGAAGGAGGTCTGCCTGGGGAGAAGGAGGTGATGTTGCTTGCATGGGGCTGCATCTGCATGCTGGAGGGGGGTCTGCCTGGGGAGAAGGAGGTGATGTTGCTTGCATGGGGCTGCATCTGCATGCTGGAGGGGGGTCTGCCTGGGGAGAAGGAGGTGATGTTGCTTGCATGGGTGATGTTGCTTGCATGGGGCTGCATGCTGGAACGAGGTCTGCCTGGGGAGAAGGAGGTGATGATGCTTGCATGGGGCTGCATGTGCATGCTGGAAGGGGGTCTGCCTGGTGAGAAGGGGTGATGCTGCATGGGGTTGCATCTGCATGCTGGAGGGGGGTCTGCCTGGGGAGAAGGAGGTGATGTTGCTTGCATGGGGCTGCATGTGCATGCTGGGGGGGTCTGCAAGGGGAGAAGGGGGTGATGTTGTTTGCATGGGGCTGCATGTGCATGCTGGAGGGAGGGTGTGCCTGGGGAGAAGGGGTAGAATCATAGAATCGTAGAGTTGGAAGGGACCTCCTGGGCCATCTGGTCCAACCCCCTGCTCAAAGCAGGATTCGCTTAATCATCCCAGTCAGATGTCTGTCCAGCCTCTGTTTGAAGACTTCCATTGAAGGAGAACTCACCACTTCTCGTGGCAGCTTGTTCCACTCATTGATCACTCTAACTGTCAAAAAGTTTTTTCTAATATCTAATCTGTCTCCTCCCATTCAGTTTCATCCCATTGCTTCTAGTCTTTCCTTGTGCAAATGAGAATAAAGATGATCCTTCTACAATGTGACAGCCCTTTAGATATTTGTAGACAGCTATTAAGTCCCAAATCCTGCAACCTTTCCTCATAAGACAGGGTTTGCAGACCGGTCACCATTCTGGTTGCTCTTTTCTGAACTTGCTCCAGTTTGTTGATGTCTTTTTTTAAAATGTGGTGCCCAAAACTGGACACAATATTCCAGATGAGGTCTGACCAAAGAGGAGTAGAGGGAAATAATGACTTCACGTGATCTAGACTGTATGCTTCTGTTAATACATCCTAGAATTGCATTTGCCTTTTTTGCTGCTGCATCACACTGTTGACTCATATTCAGTCTGTGATCTATTAGTATGCCCAAGTCTTTTTCACATGTGCTGTTGCTTAGGCCTATTCCTCCCATTCTGTATATGCTTTTTTCATTTTTATTGCCCAGATGTAGTACTTTGCATTTTTCCCTGTTAAAAACCATTCTGTTAGTTGCTGCCCACTGCTACAGTTTATTTATATCTTTTTGAATCCTCTCTCTCTCTTCTCTAGTATTAGCTATCCCTCCTAGCTTTGTGTCATCAGCAAATTTAATCAGTTTACCCTCAATTCCTTCATCTAAATCGTTGATAAAGATGTTGAACAATACAGGGCCCAGGACAGAGCCCTGTGGTACCCCACTTGAGACATTCTTCCAACTGGATGTGCAGCCATTTACGACCACTCTCTGGGTCCGATCACTAAGCCAGTTATGAATCCACCTAACAGTTGCCTTGTCCATTCCATACTTAGTCATTTTTTATTCAGTCGTCCATGACAGCACCACCTGAAAGAGGGGATCCGCCCTTTAGGAACAGGAAACCTACAGATACAAAAAGGGTGGCACCTCTCCCACGCATCAGTTGGTTTCCTGTTCCTAACAAGGACAGAACTCCCTACAGATCGTCCGTCATGGATAACTGAAGTCCCAGGCCAGCGGACCGACTCAGGTAGCGGGGGGTTCTCCTACCTCAGTCTTGCTGGGAGCCCTGGATGCGCCACGGTGGGTCCGGGTAGGATTTCCACGGCAGTGGTAAGAGCAGGCGGAGACAGGGTCCGGCGGATGCCTTCTCCATGGGACCGGTGAGGTAAGTGGGGTCCCCCTGTGTCTCCTTTCCCCGGAGCGGTCCGTTCGGGCGGACGCCGCCGGCGGTGTCCCACAAAGGGAGCGACGGTTCCGAGCCGGCGGCGCAGTGCTAGCCCCTTGCCGCGCGTCCCCTCGCGCGGCGGAAGTGACGCGGCGGAGGGGGCGGGGCCTAGCGCCGAAACCGGAAGTCGGATGCCGGTCGACTTCCGGTTGTTGTGGAGATGCGCGCCCGCCGCCTGGCGGGCCTGAAGGAGAGGGGGAGGATCGCAGAGCGGTCCAATGGGGGACCCGAACACCGGACGGAGTTCCTGCTGATCCGGAGGGGAAGCCTGCTTAAGACAGAAGGCATTGCTGCTGAGGTGCTTCTGGAGGCCCAGCGATGGACACAACAGAAGCCCCCATGGACCCACAGGAGGTGCAGCCCGTGGCAAAGCACCCCAGTGACCAGCCTAAGAGGCGGAAGGAGGGAAGTGGACAGAGCCACAGTAGTTCCTCTAGGCCAAAGGATCCTCCTGCAGCCCCCCGTACCTATCCTCGTCTGCAAGGGTAAGAGATCTGCGAGAATGTACCCTGATGTAGTGTCCCTTTATATTTTTTGATTCTCAGGGAAAGAAGGCCACAGGGAAACAGAAGCACAAGGAATGTGCCCTCTGTAGTTGCCCCTTACCAGATGGTCACCCTAAGAGATTATGTCAGTCTTGCGTGAGACAGACGGTAGGGACGGAGATGAGGGTTAGAACGTGAGTGGAGTATCAGACTCTTACACTCTTCCCTATTTATGCAGGTAGCGGAAGAAGCTCCAAGCTTCGCTACGGACCTGAGGCAATTAATCAGGACTGAAATAAAAGCTCTATCAAAAGAAGATTCTTCTAAAAGAAGACGGGCTAGTGTTTCAGGCTCAGAATCTTCAGTCGGCCCTAGGAGGGAAGATATCTCCTCAGAGTCCTCGGCCTCCTCTTCTTCCTCCGAAGAGGATTCCAGCCGGTTTTGTTTTCCCTTGGACCGTATGGATAAATTAATTAAAACCATAAGGTCAACCATGGGGGTAGAGGAAAAAAAGACAGAACTGTCTGCTCAGGACATTATGTTCGGGGGTCTAGACCCCAGAAAGCAAAGGACTTTTCCATTAAACGAAAAAGTCCAGAACCTGATAGACAGGGAGTGGAAAAAAGGGGTTCTATGCCGCCTGCTTTCAAGCGAAGGTACCCCTTTGAGGACCCAATAGTAAGTCGATGGGATAAGGCCCCCAAGCTGGATGCAGCGGTAGCTAAGGCCTCCAAAAAATCATCTATACCATTCGACGATATGGCCTCCCTTAAAGATCCCCTAGATAAAAAGGCAGATTCCTTTTTAAGGGGCACTTGGGAGATGTCAGCAGGCGCCCTAAGGCCAGCAATAGCAGCCACGTGCGCAGCCAGATCCATGATGGTTTGGCTGGATCAATTGGACTCCCAGCTAAAGGATGGGACCTCGCGAGCTTCCATTCGTAAGTCTCTTCCAATTATCCAGAATGCTGCTGCCTTTCTGGCAGATGCCTCGGCAGACTCTGTAAGAATGGCGGCCAGGTCTGCAAGTTTGTCTAATTCGGCCCGAAGAGCCCTCTGGTTGAAATGCTGGCCGGGAGATATCCAAGCCAGGTCCCGTCTCTGTTCTATCCCCTGTGAGGGTGAATACTTGTTCGGCCCCGTCCTAGACGAACTGTTAGAGAAAGCCGGGGATGAGAAAAAGAAATTTCCGAGTCTGCCGAATACATCCTGGAGACGTCCCTTTTCTAGGAAAGGGTATTCCCGCAGGAGGCAGGCCAGAGATCAGAACAGATGGGACAACAAGAAAACCAGAGGTACGGGCTTCATGTTCGGAGGAGGGGGGCGCCAAGAAGGTCCATCTCGGGATAATAAGAAACCGCCCCAATGACTAGTGGCTCCGGTAGGAGGAAGATTATCTGCCTTCTACCCGGCCTGGGCCAGAATCTCAAATAGCAGCTGGATACTGGGGGTGATAGCTACAGGACTGCACCTAGAGTTCTCCTGCGTTCCCCAAGACCGGTTCAAGGTAACTCCGCTGAAATCTTCCCCGCTAGAACAAGCTGCCCTGGAGACCGAGGTCCTCGAGCTACTGGACAAAAAAGTCCTGACGAGAGTTCCAGAGGAAGAGAGGGGGAAAGGCTTCTATTCCCCCCTGTTCTTGGTCCGTAAACCGGACGACTCATTTAGGGCTATATTTAATCTCAAAGCCCTCAATAAATGTCTGGTCGTTCGACCGTTTAAAATGGAAACAATTAACACCGCAATAAAAATGCTGTTTCAAAACTGCTTCATGGTGGTCCTAGATCTGAAAGACGCGTACTACCATATACCCATATGTCTAGCTCACCAACCTTTCCTCAGACTGGCGGTTCAGTTGGAGGGGTCAATCCAGCACTTCCAGTACGCGGCCTTACCCTTCGGGGTGGCAGTTGCACCCCGAGTATTCACCAAAGTGATGGCAGAGGTGATGGCCCATCTGCGCGAGCTAAATATTCTAGTCGTTCCCTATCTAGATGACCTCCTTATAATAGGCAGTTCAGCCGAGCAATGTTTAGATCAGTTACAGAAAACAACGGCGGCTCTAGAGCGGTTGGGATGGTTACTTAATATCAAAAAATCCCGTTTGCAGCCATTAAAAATTCAACAATTTTTAGGCCTAACCCTAGATTCTAAAAAACAGAAATGCCGTCTGCCCCCAGAGAAGCTGCTGCACCTGCATGGCCGGGTCCTGAACGCTTCCAACAACCCCTCCATGTCCCTCAGGAAAGCCATGTCCCTGTTGGGTTCCTTCTCGTCCTGCATTCCCGCGGTCCAGTGGGCCCAAGTTCATACGAGAACTCTACAGGGCGAAGTTTTGTGGTATCAGAGGATTCTTGGGGGTAACTTAGAAGGTCGACTGACCTTATCCAGAAACACAATAGAGTCCCTGGAATGGTGGCTAGAAATAAATAACTTATCTAAAGGGGTCCCTTGGGAGTATAACATTACCCGCGTGGTCACCACGGATGCAAGTCCTTCCGGTTGGGGGGCGCATATGGAGGGAATTCTGGTCCAGGGCCTATGGGAACGGGATCAAATACAAATGTCTTCTAATTTGAAAGAATTGACAGCGGTAGTACACGCAGCTAAAGAGCTCCTTATGTATCTACAGGGCCATCACGTACGAGTTCTCTCGGACAATCGAGTGGCCGTGGCCTATATCAACCACCAAGGCGGAACTCGATCCAAAACTCTGATGAATGTGGCAGGACAGTTATTCCAGCTAGCAGAGCGGCATTTTTTATCTCTCACGGCTCTTCACATAAGAGGGAAAGAAAACGTCGCGGCAGATTTCCTAAGCCGCAATCTGTTAAAACAAGGAGAGTGGGCCTTAAACACCTCCATTTTTGTTCAGATCGTACAGAGATGGGGTCAACCAGAGGTGGATCTATTCGCCACCAAAGAGAACTCGAAAACGAGACAGTTTTGCTCCCTAAATCCCAGGGAGACTCCTCTGGCAGTAGATGCGCTACTGATAAAATGGGACTTCAGGCTAGCCTATGCCTTTCCTCCCCTATCTCTACTTCCTCTGGTGTTGAGGAAGATCAGGAAGGACAAGGCAAGAGTCATAGTCATCGCCCCGTTCTGGCCCAGAAGAGCATGGTTCTCGAACCTCAGGATCATGTCGATAGACGTTCCTTGGGTTCTCCCGGACATCCCGGACCTTCTGTCCCAGGGCCCGGTCTTCCACCCTCAGGTGGCTGGCCTACATCTCACGGCGTGGAATTTGAGCGGTCACTGCTAAGAAGTAAAGGTTTCTCCCCAGACCTAATTGACACTCTACTAAAAAGTAGGAAAGTGGTGACAACTAAGATTTACGTCAGAATTTGGAAAAGATTCCTCCAAAGCTCAAATATAAATACTGATGATTCCGTCCCTATAGGCCAGATCTTGGAATTTTTACAAAAAGGGCTGGACCTGGGTCTCCCCACCAGTACCCTTAAAGTACAGGTATCTGCCTTAGGGGCCCTCTTTAGCTGCAACATCGCGGCTAATTACTGGGTCAATAGGTTTATCAAAGCAGCGAGTAGGTCCAGACCAATAGTAAAGAATAGACTCACGCCATGGGATTTGAACCTAGTCCTCACAGCTATGACAGAAGTGCCATTTGAACCCATCTCGTCAGCCTCTATTAGGAGCCTGTCCCTCAAGATAGCTTTTCTGATAGCCATAACGTCAGCCCGTAGGGTAAGCAACATTCAGGCATTGTCTAGGCGCCCACCTTTTCTTCAGGTAAAAGAGGATAGGGTAATACTTAGACCTGACCCAGCGTATTTATCAAAAGTAGCCTCCAGCTTTCATAGGTCGCAGGAAATAGTCCTTCCATCATTCCTCCCTAAGCCAACTAATGAGAAAGAGGAGAAGTTACACACTTTAGATGTTAGGAGATGCCTCTTAGAGTATCTAGCAGCTACCGATCCTTGGAAGAAGGACAATGCCCTCTTTGTCTCCTACCAGGGCCCTAGGAAAGGTCTTAGGGTGTCCAAAAGTACACTAGTCAGATGGATTAGAGAAGCAATCTCGTTAGCTTATACCTCAAAAGGTAGAGTGGCTCCGGAGAAATTGAAGGCGCATTCCACCAGAGCCGTGGCGACCTCGTGGGCCGAGAGATCAGAAGTCTCCATCGACCAGATTTGTAAGGCGGCCACTTGGTCCTCTCTGAGCACTTTTTATAGTCATTATAGGCTAGACTTGGGTGCTTCTGCAGACCTCTCCTTCGGTATCAGGGTTCTGCAGGCTGTAGCCCCCCCCCCTAAAGTAGTGATTACTCTCTGTAATTCTCTCAGGTGGTGCTGTCATGGACGACCGAATAAAGTCTTAGTTACTCACCGGTTATCGGTATTTTTCGGAGTCCATGACAGCACCCGTATATTCCCTCCCTTTAGTTTAACTTGGGTGTGCACGTCTATATTTCTTGTATATGCTCACTGGTGATAAAAGTTTATAATTGTAAAGAATACTGTACATAAATCATGCATTAACCTTGGAAGTCCTCTTGTGCTCTGTAATCCAACTGATGCGTGGGAGAGGTGCCACCCTTTTTGTATCTGTAGGTTTCCTGTTCCTAAAGGGCGGATCCCCTCTCTCAGGTGGTGCTGTCATGGACTCCGAAAAATACCGTTAACCGGTGAGTAACTAAGACTTTCAATAAGGATTGTATGAGATATTTTGTCAAATGCTTTGCTGAAGTCAAGATATACTATATCTACAGCATTTCCTTGATCCACCCAATCAGTGATTCCGTCATAGAAGGAAATTAAGTTAGTCTGACATGACTTATTAGTTACAAACCCATGCTGACTCTGTTTAATCACTTCATTCTTATCCAGGTACTGACATACATGTTGTTTAATAATTTGTTCAAAGATCTTTCCTGGTATAGAAGTCAGACTCACCGGCCTATAGTTGCCTGGGTCCACCTTCTTCCCCTTTTTGAAGATAGGAACAACATTTGCTCTTCTCCAGTCTTCTGGGACTTCTCCTGTTCTCCAAGAATTTTCAAAGATTATGGAGAGGGGTTCAAAAATTTCTTCTGCTATCTCCTTCAGTACTCTGGGGTGTAATTCATCTGGACCTGGAGACTTGAATTCATTTAGGTTAGCTAAGTGTTTCCTCACTATCTTTCTGTTTATAGATATCCTGGATTCTTCTATTCCCCTAAGGACAGTGATGAACAGTTGATGTTACATTTCCTTTCTGAGAGAAAACAGATGCAAAATAGGAATTTAAAAGTTTGGCCTTCTCAACATCCTGTCTTACCATTTCATCATTTTCATCCTGTAAAAATCCTGTAACATCTTCGACTTTACTTTTACTTTTGACATATCACCAAAATCATTTATTATTGCTTTTGACATCTCTTGCAAACCTCAATTCATTGTCAGCTTTAGCTAATCTGATTTGTGCCCTGCAGGTTCTGCAGACAGAATTATATTCGTCTTTAGATATGCCTCCCTCTTTCCATTTTATAAACATTTTTGTCTTCCTTTTTAGCATGTGCTTAAGTTCTGTGTTCATCCATCCTGGCTTCCTTAAATGCTTCCTATTCTTCCCTCTTTTTGGAATTGTTAACAATTGTGCTTTGAGAATTTCATTTTTCAAGATTTCCCATCCTTCCTGGACATTTTTGTCTTTAAGGATATCCAGCCATTGGATCCCTCCAATTCTCTTTCTGAATCCCTTAAAATCTGCCTTTCTGAAATCTAACCTTGACGTCTGAGTCTTCACAGGTCTTCCTCCTCTAGTTATCCAAAATTCTAAAATAGCATGGTCGCTACCTCCTAGGGTCCCAGCCACTTTTACCTCCTCAACCATTTCCTCCCTGTTTATAAGGATTAGATCTAAGGTAGCAGTTCCCCTTGTTTTCTCCCTTACCTTTTGGAAGATAAAGTTGTCAGCAAGAGAGGATAAGAATTTCCTTGACCTGTTAGTTTTGCCTGAGAGAGATTCCCAACAAATGTCTGGATAGTTGAAATCCCCCATGACAACTATGTCATATTTTTTGGAGAACTTGGCCATTTGATGCATAAAGAATTCATCCATATCTTCAGCTTGCACAGGCGGCCTGTAGTAAATGCCTACAATGGTGTCCTTTCCATTGTTCTGTCCTTGTATTCTTACCCAAACAGTTTCCACAGAACTCCCAGTCTCTGAAGCTTCAATCTCTGTGCAGATATACGCGTTTCTAACATACAATGCGACACCTCCTCCTCGTTTATCAAGTCTGTTTCTTGTAAATAAGTTGTATCCTTCTAGTCTTGTATTCCAATCATGTGTATTGTCCCACCAAGTTTCAGTGATTCCAATGACATCATATTTCTTTTCCTGTGTTAGTAGTTCCAATTCTCCTTGTTTGTTGCCCATGCTTTGTGCATTAGTATAGAAACATTTTAGTTTGTGATTGGTTTCTCTTTCTCCAATATTTTTATTAATTAGATTCTTTCGTCTTTGTTCTTCCTTTCCACTTCTAATAGCAGAGTTCTCAGTAGCATTTGTCAGGTGTATGGCTTTTTCTGGTCTTTTGCTTCCCTTCCCATGTTGTTCTATTTTAAAGCTCTCCTTACAAGTGTAGCAAGGCGACTTCCAAATACATGCTTTCCAGTCTTCGTAAGGTGCATCCCATCTCTAGCAAGCAGTCCATCGTATAAGTAATTCACTCCGTGATCCAGAAATCCAAATCGTTGCTGACGGCACCATCGACGTAGCCAGTTGTTCACCTGCAGAATCTTATTCCACCTCCTTGTTCCATGGCCACCCACTGGGAGGATGGAAGAGAAGACCACCTGCGCTCCCAGTTCTTTCACTTTCTTGCCTAAGTCTTCAAAGTCTCTGCAGATGGTTTCCAGGTCGTTTCTTGCGGTGTCATTTGTCCCCACATGTAGTAGCAGAAATGGGATGGGAATCTGTAGGTCTGAAGAGTCCTGATATCCTGTCAGACATGGGTGATGTTGCTTGCATGGGACTGCGTGCTGGGAGTCTGCCTGGGGAGAAGAGGGTGATGTTGCTTGCATGGGGTTGCATCTGCATGCTGGAAGGGGGTCTGCCTGGGGAGAAGGGGGTGATGTTGCTTGCATGGGGCTGCATGTGCATGCTGGAGGGAGGGTGTGCCTGGGGAGAAGGGGTGATGTTGCTTGCATGGGACTGCGTGCTGGGAGTCTGCCTGGGGAGAAGAGGGTGATGTTGCACACATGGGACTGCGTGCTGCAGTACTTTACTCTGCTGTCAACAGGGCAGAGCAGTGCGCCTGCGCAGGAGCCACTGCAGAAGTAAGAAGGCGGATGGCATCGTATGGAGATGGGAGGCGCCGGACCGCAACACCCATTGGACCGGATCCCAGGGTGAGTATAATCTGACTCATTTCTCTTCTCTTTCATGTTACATCGGGGGCTTATCTACAGCATTACAGAATGCATTGCAGAATGCTGTAGATAAGCCCCTGATGGCGGTGGCCGCAGCTTATAGGCCAAAAATGGGGTGACAGATTCCCTTTAAGGCCAGGGACCCCCGGTTTTGTCACTGTGATGTGGTAGTGGGCTTCATAGTCTGATCAGAATGTAAAGTAATAGCCTCATGTTCTGTTTGTACATTGTTGCTGATGGGCATTTGATCACGGTGTGAATATTGGGAGGGGCGGCCGTGGCTTTTTGTACAACTTAGGCAGGATTTTTCTTTAATAAATGTCTTTGTTTTCTTCTAGGTGATGTGGGTTTCCTCCATCTTTTCAGTAGTGCCCTCATTGGATGCCAATTCATCATGTGTCCTCTTTCCGCCAAGTGGAGTGTTGGAGCCTCCACCATCCGTGTTCTGCCAAGATAGCTGTGACCCAGCGCCCCTCCGATGTCAGATGAGTCTAAGATCTCCGATATTCCCCTCTCTCCACTTCTCATGGCTTGCTAGGGTGGGTCCTGTGGGGGTCTGCCACCTTTTCATTTCCTTTGTCCAATATTTCTCACCTTTACCGTATTTGCCTTACATACTATCTGTACTGTCATGCTTCTCTCTGTCTTTTTTTCGGGGCTTTGTTTTTTGGGTCACCCTGGGACGTGTTATCTGTGGCGCAGGGCCCACCTAGGTCTCCTTCCCTTTACCCACGCTTGTGTCCTATAGTGGATTCAATGAGAAATGAATCTTGTGTTAAGTACCGCAATACAGTTTGTGCAGCTAAAGAACAGGGGACTTTGGTACAAAATGTGTGTTATTTTATTTTGTCATTAATCTCTAATGTGCCTTAACCCCTTTCCTACATTAGACGTACTATCCCGTCCATGTGACCTGGGACCTAAGTCCCAAGGACGGAGTAGTACATCTAACACGATCAGCGGCACTCACGGGGGGAGCGCCGCTGATCGTGGCCGGGTGTCAGCTGATTATCACAGCTGACACCCGGCACTATGTGTCGGGGCGGTCACGGACCACCCCCGGCACATTAACCCCTGGCACACTGCGATCAAACATGGGGCATAGGAGAGAAATGTGTAGGGAGCGGCCTCCCTCCGTGCTTCCCTGAGACCCCCGGAGCGACGCGATGTGCTGCGTCGCTCCGAGGGTCCTCCTCCCTGCAGGCCCCCGGATCCGATATGGCCGTGGGGGCCTTCAGGGAGGTGGCTTCCTCAGTGCCTGCAGAGTGCAGTCACGGATGAAGCCTGCAGCAGCGCCTGTCAGGTCGCTGATCTGTCAGAGTGTTGTGCAACCTATTAGATCAGCGATCTGACACATGACAGTGATGTCCCCCCCTGGGACAATGTAATAAAGTTAAAAAAAGAAAAAGTGTAAAATATATTTAAAAAATCGCTAAATTAAAAAAAAAAATATTGCCTGATAATTTCATTTTTTGGAAAAAAAAAATAAAAGTACACATATTTAGTATGAGCACGTCCGTAACGACCCGCCCTATAAAACTGTTCCTCTAGTTAACCCCTTTAGTGAACCCATTAAAAAAAAATAAAAAAACAAAGCAAAAAAACAATGTTTTATCATCATACCACCGAACAAAAAGTGCAATAATGCGCGATAAAAAAAACAGATATGAATAAACATGGAACCGCTGAAAACATCATCTTGTCCGGCAAAAAAACGAGCCGCCACACAGCATCATCAACGAAAAAACTTAAAAGTTATAGCTCGCAGAATAAAGCGATGCAAAAATAATTATTTTTTATATAAAATTGTTTTTATTGCATAGAAGCGCCAAAACATAAAAAAACGACATAAATGAGGTATCGCTGTAACCGTACTGACCCGAAGAATAAAGGTGCTTTATCAATTTTTCCGCACATGGAACGGTGTAAACGCACCCCCCAAAAGAAATTCATGAAACGCTGGTTTTTGTTCATTCTGCGTCCCAAAAATCGGAATAAAAAGCGATCAAAAAATGTCACATGCCCGAAAATGGTACCAATAAAAACGTCAACTCATCCCGCAAAAATAAGACCTCACATGACTCTGTGGGCTAAAATATGGAAAAATTATAGCTCTCAAAATGTGGTGCTGCAAAAACTATTTTTACATTAAAAAGCGTCTTTTAGCGTATGACAGCCGCCAAACATAAAAACCGCCATACATAGTAAATCAAACCCCCCGTTATCACCCCCTTAGTTAGGGAAAAATAATAAAATTAAAAAAATGTATTTATTTCCATTTTCCCATTAGGGTTAGGGCTATGGCTGAGATTAGGGTTAGGGGTGTGTTGGCGTTAGGGTTGGTGTTAGAATTGGGGGTTTCCACTGTTTGGGCACATCAGGGGCTCTCCAAATGCAACATGGCGTCTGATCTCAATTCCAGCCAATTCTGTGCTGAAAAAGTCAAACAGTGCTCCTTCCCTTCCAAGCTCTGCCATGCGCCCAAACAGTGGTCCCCCCCCCCCACATATGGGGTACCAGCGTACTCAGGACAAATTGGACAACAACTGATTTCCAAAATGGGGTCATTTGTGTGGGGTTTCCACAGTTTAGGCACATCAGGGACTCTCCAAATGCGACATGTCACCCGCAGATCATTCCATCAAAGTCTGCATTCCAAAATGTCACTACTTCCGTTCTGAGCCCAAACGTGTGCCCATACAGTAGTTTTCTCCCACATATGGGGTATCGGCGTACTGAGGACAAATTGGAGAACATCTCTTGGGGTCCAATTTATCCTGTTACCCTTGGGAAAATAAAAAAATTGGGAGCTAAAAGGTCATGTTTGTGGAAAAAATGATTTTTTCTTTTTATTTTCACGACTGGGCGTTATAAACTTCTGTGAAGCCCTGGGCGTTCAAAGTGCTCACCACACATCTAGATAAGTTCCTTAGGGGGTCTAGTTTCCAAAATAGTGTCACTTATGGGGGGGTTTCCACTGTTTAGGCACATCAGGGGCTCTCCAAATGTGACATGGCGCCCGATCTCAATTCCAGCCAATTTTGCGTTGAAAAAGTCAAACGGCGCTCATTCCCTTCCGAGCTCTGCCATGTGCCCAAACAGTGGTCCCCCCCACACATATCAGATATCAGCGTACTCAGGACAAATTGCAAAATACCTTTTGTAGTCCAATTTCTCCTGTTACCCTTGGTAAAAAAAATTGGACCTGAATTAAATTTTTTGGGGAAAAAAATTTGTTCATTTTTTTTTTTTTTTTTTTTGTAAACATTCAAAAAATTCCTGTGAAGCACCTGAAGGGTTAATAAACTTCTTGAATGTGGTTTTGAGTACCTTGAGGGGTGCAGTTTTTAGAATGGTGTCACTTTTGGGTATTTTCTATCATATGACCCCTCAAAGTGACTTCAAATGTGATGTGGTCCCTAAAAATAAAATGGTATTGTAAAAATGAGAAATCGCTGGTCAACTTTTAACCCTTATAACTTCTTAAGAAAAAAAAAATTTGGTTCCAAAATTGTGCTGATGTAAAGTAAATATATGGGAAATGTTAGCAATATATCCAAATGTTCATCAACTGATCCACCCTGCATGTATTTACTCCATTCACTGCTAGCAAGCAGCCTGAATGGTACAACTTCCCACCTCTGCTGCCTCTATTTTCTGATGCAATATATCCAAATGGTACAACTCCATACTTCTGCTTGCTGTCTGTCTTCTGCTGCTTTACCATTTTGCTGCATATTTTAATGTGCTTGCTAAAGCTTTGCTATAATTCATTTGTTGCACTGTATGTAATACTTATTTCCACAACTAGGGCCTGAAAAAACATGGCACTTCCCAACTAATGTATACACCAAACAGATCAAGGAAGCATAATGCCATAAAATACAAATTGCTTTATTGAAATACATACAGCAGACATGAACATACTAAAAAGAGATAGATATATCGATGGATATCACAAATACAAGTGTGCTAATCGTGTAAAAGTATACACAAAAAATGATACACCAAAATGAAATATCAAAAAATCACAACAAAGTGCATCAGTATAAGTCATAAGGGGTATGCAAAACATGTACATTCATAAGCAGATAGACTGTGGTCTACTGCAATAGTGATACTAACAGGCAAAAATACTGAAAGCATCCAATATTACATGACAATGTGATAGACATTACCAAAATGTATGCCCTACATGAGGAGGAAAGCCCTCAGCAGATAATGTAGGATATGGTCAAATTCAATGCACGACACTGCTATAATAGCTTAGACAAGAAACCAAGTCTTAAAGAGGTATATATTTTGACCCATTATCATACCAGTAACGCTAAACAAACATGCATAGTCAAGAAGCGTAACATATAGTATGGCCAAAATACTAAGTATTTATAAATATGCTGCCTATAATAATATACTATATTTCATTTTTGGTGTATCATTTTTTGTGTATACTTTTACACGATTAGCACACTTGTATTTGTGATATCCATCGATATATCTATCTCTTTTTAGTATGTTCATGTCTGCTGTATGTATTTCAATAAAGCAATTTGTATTTTATGGCATTATGCTTCCTTGATCTGTTTGGTGTATGTATGTAATACTTACTGCTTTAGATCCATGACTGGGGCCTCTCTAGAGCTTATCAGGTGGAAGGTGCTATAGCATATGACACAGCCTGGTCTAGTGCCTTTGATCATCTAACCACCCCCTAGTGTGCTTGCCCCAGCTGCCAAATTATACCCAACCAGCTCCCACAATCCCTCTCTCCTGACCCTGCAGTGTGGCCTATATATGTAGTAGTTCCTAAGGGGAAGCATGCAGTGTGGGGTGCAGCACGCAAGCATCCCATAAGCAAAGCATCAAGAAAACAGCAGTTATCCATGGCAGTTAATCAGGGCAGGAATCAGGTAACTCACACTTTGCTTTCCCCTTTAACCATGTGCTTTATTTCTATCCTCCTGTGTTCCCTTGCCATCCACATTCACCACCCCATCCCCCCTCCATCACGACTCATACACACCAGCCCCTCTATACTTCCCTCTCCCATGTACAGATCTGTACATGGGAGAGGGAAGTATAGAGGGGCTGATGTGTATGAGTCTGATGTGTATGCACTCCTCAACTTCCTGAGAAACCTCATCCCATCTTGCCCAAACACATCGCAGAAATAAACTACTTACAATTCCAACAACTATTTGCTCTTTATCTTCCTACTCCAACTGATTTCAGGGGACATCTCCCCCCAACCCTGGTCCACCATCCCCCAACCCCTACCCTACCTCGTATCGAAACCATAATAATTAATTAATATTACTTGCACTCCCTCATCTCCATCTTTTAATTGTGCCCTCTGGAATCCATGGTCTGTTTGTAACAAGCTTCCTTTTCCCTTCCCCATGACAGCACCGCAGATGAGAGAAGGTACCCGCCCCCAGGAAACAGGAAACCTGTAGCAGAGACATAAGAAGGGGGGCGGCACCTCTCCCCTCAGTTTGGTTTCCTGTTTCTTGTAGGCGGGTGCCTGGGGCAGAGTGGTACCTTGGAGGTATCCCTCTCTGATGATCCGGTCGGGAGGCCGAGGTCCGGGGGGAGAGAGCGTCAGGGGGCGTGGTCGCGCGCGCCTGTCAGCTCAGCTTGTGGGCGCTGCAAATGGCGTCCTCCTCCTGTGACTCCCCGGCGGCCGCTCCAGTGGGAGGCAGGGCCGGGGGAGGCGTGGCCACCATGACGCTGGCGCCGATTGAGTGGCGACGGCTTCCGGGGTCGCACCGGAAGTGACGTCGCACGCCGGGGGAGAGGTGTACTGGGCACTTCCGGGCGGGAGCAGTCCCAGAGGCGCGCACCGCTCCTCCATAAGAAGGGAGTCGTGGCAGATGTCACTGGTCCCAGAGAGGCTGCACACAGGCTCCACGTATAGCCAGCAGCAGAACGGAATGGATCCTGAAGTTGGAGAGCAAGTCCAGGAGGAAAAGCCACCAGCTGCCGGGGTACCCAGAGGGCCGGGTGAGTGCCTTTGTAAGGCAGCACAATATATTAACAAAGGCCCTGTGTATGTTTTCTGTAGGGAAAGGCCACATCCAAACAAAAGAACAAAGAATGTGCGTTATGTAAAAAGGCCCTAGATAAAACGTATGACAAGCGACTCTGTCGCTCGTGCATTAAAAAGACAGTGGCCGAAGAGTCACCATCCCTGCTCCAAAGCATTAAAGCTATGATCCGGGATCAAGTAAAGTCAACGGGGAAAGAGGAAATAAAAGAGCAGGCCACACATAGCACCGATATAACGCCTGCCTCACCCCCGCCCCCACTGCCTCCCACAGAGATAACTACTGATGTTGAGTCTGAGGAAGAGCAAGGGGAGATAGGGGCCTCGGATTCAGACCTAGACTCCTCGGACGAGGAAAAGGGGCGTCCATATTTTCTATCAGAGGGCATTGGGAAATTGCTAAAACTTGTAAGGTCCACAATGGGACTTGAGACACCAAAAGAGCCTAAATCAATTCAAGATGCTATGTTTAGCAATCTTGAGGGGGAAAAGCGAAGGGTTTTTCCCTTCCATGATAACCTGCTAAATTTAATCAAGAGAGAGTGGAAAAAACCCAACAAAAAAATGTCCATACCGCAGGCGCTCAAACGAAAATACCCGTTTGATGAGGAGGTATGCGATAAATGGGAAAAGGCACCCAGACTAGATGCCGCCATTGCTAGTACATCCAAAGGGATAGCATTGCCATTTGAAGATATGGGCGCCCTAAAAGACCCCCTTGACAAGAAAGCAGACGCTTTTCTAAAAGCTGCTTGGGAAGCATCAGCTTGGTCGTTTAAACCAGGGGTGGCTGCCACTTTTACGGCACGTGCTATGGTCAGGTGGTTAGACGAATTAGGTGACCAAATTAAGAATAAATGCCCAAGGGAGACACTGCTGGAGGCAATACCTTTCCTACAGAAAGCAGCAGGATTCCTGGCTGACGCCGCAGTAGATTCCGTCCGAGGTGCCGCCCGTGCATGCGCCCTTTCTAATTCAGGCCGCAGAGCACTTTGGTTAAAAAACTGGTCGGCAGATTTCCAGTCAAAGGTTAAACTCTGTGCCGTCCCCTGTGAGGGCCAATACTTATTTGGAAAAGCACTGGACGAAATTTTGGAAAAAGCATCAGATAAGAAAAAACGGTTTCCAACCCCCTTCCCTGGGCGTCGGTGGACTGAGGCTCACTCGTCCTTTCGTGGAACAGGGAATAGAGGGAGCCGAGGACGGCCAGACGATAGAACCTCGCGGGGTAGGCCCTGGAGGGGAAGAAGAGAGGTTTCCTCTTTAGTAGAACCACCCCGAGACCCGATACCAAGCAATGACGCCAGGGCGGTTGGGGGAAGGCTTCGATTCTTTGTCCATCAGTGGGTAGCATTGCCCACCTCAAAGTGGGTAACCAACCTGTTGGCCGAGGGCCTACGACTCAGTTTTCTAACCCTTCCTCCTCAAAGACTAAAAGTGACCCGGGTAGCCAAGAAGAATCAGGCTACATTAGAAAAGGAGATCCAGCTCCTCATTCAAAAAGAGGTACTTATAAAAGTACCATGTCATCAGAAAGGGAAAGGGTTTTACAGTACTCTGTTCCTCACGCCAAAACCAGATGGGTCACTAAGAACAATATTCAATCTCAAAGCCCTGAACCAATATATCAGAACAGAAAAATTCAAAATGGAGACCTTGGGGTCAGCAGTAAAGCTACTCGACCCAGGTTGCTACATGGCAGTAATAGATCTTACCGATGCCTATTACCATGTCCCAATATGGGAAGAACACCAACAATATCTGAGACTGGAAGTAGAGATTGCTCAAATCCCCACTTATCTACAGTACCGGTGCCTACCCTTCGGGGTATCAGTAGCCCCGCGTATATTTACGAAAATCATCGGGGAAGTAGCGTCCTTTATAAGAAGGGAAAATATCCTGTCAGTACCTTATCTAGATGATTTCCTGGTTATAGCAAACAGCAGGGAAAATTGCGAAGATGCAGTTACAAGGGTCCTGGAGATATTAACCAGGTTAGGCTGGATGATCAATCTGAAAAAATCCAAATTAACTCCCGTACAGTCACAAGAATAAAGCAAAAAGTACAAGTGAAACATGTCACCATATTATCCGACAACAGCACGGTCATAGCATACATAAACAGACAAGGGGGTACAAGGTCGGCAACCCTTATGGCAGAGGCCAGGGAATTACTCGCTTGGGCAGAAAACAATATTCTATCCTTATCGGGTACACATTTAAAGGGGGCAGACAATTATCTGGCCGATTATTTAAGCCGTCATGTACTACACCAGGGAGAATGGTCCGTAAGTCAAAAAATATTGGGAAATCTGCGCTGCCTGGGGCACACCAGAAGTAGACTTGTTTGCCACCAGGGAAAATCGGAAAGTGGACAGGTTCTACTCCCTAAATCCAAGAGAGCGGCCAGAGGGGGTGGATTCGCTACTACACCGGTGGAAATTTCACCTGGCATATGCGTTCCCCCCCCGTTGGCATTGATTCCAGTAGTCTTAAAAAAGATCCGGCAGGAAAAAGCTCGAATAATCCTGATTGCGCCCTTCTGGCCAAAAAGGGCATGGTTCACATGGCTCAGACGCATGTCTATCTCGGACCTATGGATCCTCCTAGATACCCCGAATCCGCTATACCAGGGCCAAGTGGAACAACCCAGGGTTCACGGGCTGCACCTCACTGCGTGGAACTTGAGAGGGGACTCCTTCTAGCAAAAGGGTTCTCAGTCCCGTTAGTAACCAGCCTGCTCGCTAGCAGGAAGGAGGTAACTTCATGAAAATACCAAATAATTTGGGAAAAATTCTTACAGTTCACGGGCCGACAATTGACTAGAACAGCCCAGAAAATACCAATAAAGGAGATCCTGGAGTTCCTCCAGAAAGGGCTGGAAAAAGGACTATCCACAAGCACCTTAAAAGTGCAGGTATCGGCCCTGGGTGCATTGTTTGATCAAAAACTGGCAGATCACCCATGGATCTATAGATTCATTCGGGCCTCCTTCACATCCAGGCCCACAAAATTAACACCTAAGGTAGCTCCCTGGGATCTAAATTTAGTATTAAGGGCACTAACAGCATCTCCATTCGAACCGATTGCTTCCATCCCAATAAAGGCGCTGACACTTAACACAGTACTCCTGGTGGCCCTAACCTCAGCTCGTCGTGTTTGCGAGCTGCAGGCGATATCTGTAAATCCACCATATACCACCTTTTTGGATGATAGTGATCATAAAAACTGATCCAGCCTTCCTACCAAAGGTAAATTCCAAATTCCACAGGGAGCAGGAGATAATTTTGCCCTCGTTTTGTTCGAAACCCAAATCCCAGGAAGAGGAAACCTTCCATTGTTTAGATGTCAGACGTTGCCTGCTTCAATATATAGAAGCCTCAAAACCATGGCGACAGTCTTCAGCCCTTTTTGTCTCCTTTCAGGGGACAAACAGGGGTAAAAAAGCTTCAAAGTCAACGATTGCACGATGGCTTCGTATGGGTATTGCACTAGCTTACTCTTCTTCAAACCAGACTCCCCCACTGGGTGTAACGGCTCACTCTACAAGAGCCATAGCCACGTCCTGGGCTGCAAGGGCAAATGCTTCAGTTGAGCAGATCTGTAAGGCAGCAGTATGGTCATCACCATCCACTTTCTTCCGACACTATAGACTAGACCTAGGGCCCTCAAATCTGGCCTTTGGGAGAAAAGTGTTGTCTGCTGTTGTCCCACCCTAGGAGTCTATTCTATCTTTCCTCTCATGTGCGGTGCTGTCATGAGGAAGGGAAAAAATGATAATTACTTACCGGTAATTTGATTTTCCAGAGCCATGACAGCACCGCATAGGGCGGGAACAATCTTGGTGATGGTTGTGTGGTGCACCAGAGGTTTTTAAAAATTATATCTGGATGTGTAAATATATGTGTATATATAGACATGTATTTAAAGGGAAAGGGGAATATTAGTAGCGCTGTCATATAAAATGTATGTAAACTAATAAGGCGGTTACCTTGCATACTCTGAAACAAACTGAGGGGAGAGGTGCCGCCCCCCTTCTTATGTCTCTGCTACAGGTTTCCTGGGGGCGGGTACCTTCTCATGTGCGGTGCTGTCATGGCTCTGGAAAATCAAATTACCGCTAAGTAATTATCATTTTTCCTACACAACTGCTTTCTGAACAACTCTCAATCTGTTGGCCTCACTGAATCCTGGATTCAGGATTCTGACACTGTCTCTCCTGCTGCCATTTCCTATGGTGGCTTACAATTCTCTCATTCCCCGAGACCCACAAACAGACATGGTGGTGGAGTCGGCATACTCCTGTCCCCACAATGCACTTTCCAGGTCATTCCCCCAGTTCCATCACTCTCATTCCCTTCTTTTGAGGTCCACACCATCAGGTTGTTCCGTCCCCTCTCCTTCAGAGTAGCGGTCATATACCGGCCCCCAGGCTCACTCACCCACCCACTTCCTTGACCACTTTTCAGCCTGGCTGCCGCACTTCATGATGTCCTCAGAACTTCCAACCCTTATCCTGGGAGACTTCAACATCCCCATTAATAACCCTATTTCCACATCTGCATCCCAGCTTCTATCACTAGCCACCTCTCTAGGCCTTTCACAGCTTTCAACCTCTGAGACACACAAGGACGGTAACACCCTTGATCTGGTCTTCGTCCGGCTCTGTTCAATCTCCCACCTAAATAACTCACCGCTTCCACTCTCTGACCACAACATTCTCTCCTTCACGCTCACAAATCCTCACCCACCCCAGCCCACTCCTACCTACCACACATTCAGAAATCTACAAGCCATTAACCCTCGGACACTTTTTCAGATTCCCTACACTCATCACTGTCCCCAATCTCCTCTTTTTCCTCTCCTAATCTGGCTGTTCATCACTACAACGACACTGTTAGAAGCACCCTTGACCAAGTAGCTCCTGTTGTGAGTTCATTTTCCCCTTCATTACTGAGGCCCGAGGAACTCCCTCTTCTGGTAAAGAAAGGTAGTGAGCCTGATTGTCAAACACCTGAGGCTGATGATTGTGACTGGCTGAGTGGAGTTACGGACTGGATATAATGCTGCCGACGCCCTTCTGCCCTGCGGGTGATTTCTCTGTGGGATCCTTGGAGACCAGTCTGAATTCCTGCTCCTCCAAAGCTAAGTTTGCTGCTCGGCCTTTTGCTTTTGTGCTTTGACTTTGTTTTTGCTTTGTTTTTCTGGATTTCTGCCATTCCCTGCTGGGGTGTGCTGAATTCATTTAGCTCTGTCTTCTGAAAATACCTGAGTGCTGATTCAGTTTTTGAAGCCTAGCTGCTTCAGGGCCTTTTTCATATCAGCTGGTTGGCTTATGTCTTTGATAGGGTTTTGGCAGATTGCAGTCAGCAGCCTTCCTGTCCTTTCCTATCTAGGTAGTTTTGGGGCCCAGTCTTTGCTCAGTCTATCTTTCTGTCTGTGTTAGTATTTTCATCTTGCTTCACCGTCATATGTTGGGGGCTGCCTATTGCTTTGGGGTCTGCTCTGGGGCAGTTTAGATTTCCCCTTTCTTTCTTTAGGCCTATGTATTTCTCCGGCTGTGATCGAGGGGTCTAGGGCATCGTAGGAACCCCCCACGGCTACTGCTAGTTGTGTTGATAGGTTCAGGGGTCTGCAATCTGATAGTTGCCAACTTCTCTGGTTTTCTGGACTTAGCTTTTATTTCTGCTTTTGCCTCCTACGGTGACTCATTCATAACAGAATCACCCACCATACCGCAGATTCTAGGGTACTCAATAGCAGGAAAGAATTGTAAAAAAAAAAAGAAAGTGTGTATATTTTTTCCTCTATATCTGTGAGGCCGTAGCAATTGTCTGATCGTGTGGAGCAGCTCGCTGCGGAAGTGCGGGGAATTTCCGCCTACTTTGCTCATTCACATGCTGCTGAACCAAAGATTCCTACACCTGATGTATTTTTTGGGGATCGGTCTAAATTTTTGAATTTCAAAAATAATTGTAAATTATTTTTTGCCTTGAAGCCTAACTCGTTAGGGAGCTCCGCGCAGCAGGTTAAAATTGTCATCTCTTTGCTGCGTGGCGATCCCCAGGATTGGGCGTTTTCTTTGAAACCAGATGATCCTATTCTGACTAATGTGATCGCATTCTTTCAAGCTTTGGGGTTGTTGTATGACGAACCTAATGCTATTGATCAGGCTGAAAAGACCCTGCTGGCATTGAGCCAGGGTCGTGATTCTGCAGAATTGTACTGTCAAAAATTCCGAAAGTGGGCAGTACTTACTACCTGGATGATAATGCATTGGCTGCTCTCTTTCAGAAGGGGTTGTCAGAAGCCGTAAAAGATACTATGGTGGGATTTCCTGTTCCCTCTGGTCTTGACGATTCTATGTCATTAGCCATTCAGGTTGATCGGCGTTTGCGCGAACGCAAAGCAGCACGAGAGGTGTTGCCACCTGTTGAACAAATGTCTGAACCTATGCAATGTGATAGTTTTTTCCAGAGAGCAGCGTCAGGAGTTCAGAAGGCGTAATAAGTTGTGTTTTTTCTGTGGAGATGCCTCGCATATTATTTCTGTCTGTCCCAAACGAGAGAAACGCTTTGCACACACGTTTTCTGTTGGGGGTGTTCAACCTAAGTTTCTTCTGGCTATTACTCTGATCTGCTCCCTGTCCACATTTTCCGCCAAGGCGTTTGTGGATTCGGGAGCAGCCCTAAACCTAATGGACTTGGATTTTGCTAAACGTTGTGGATTTCCGATGACACCTCTGCAGACGCCTATCCCTTTGAGGGGAATTGATGCTACTCCTTTGGCTAAAAATAAACCCCAGTTTTGGACCCAGGTGGTAATGCGGGTCGCCCCAGACCATCAAGAAAATTGCAGATTTCTGGTGTTGCATAATCTGCATGATACTGTTGTTCTGGGGTTTCCCTGGTTACAGAGTCATAATCCAGTTTTGGATTGGAAATCTGTGTCTGTGGTGAGTTGGGGTTGTCGGTGTGCCTTTAGTGAGGCTCCGGTGTTTTCCACCTCTCCTCAGTCGCATGATGTTCCTGATTATTTGGCGGACTTTTATGATGTATTTAGTGAGAATGAGTCTGAGTCTCTGCCTCCTCATAGGAGTTATGACTGTGCAATTGAACTGAGCCCGGGGTGTAAATTTCCCAAGGGTCGGCTCTTCAATTTATCTGTACCCGAGCACGAGGCTATGCGATCCTATATTAAGGAGGCGTTAGAGAAGGGTCATATTAGACCATCCTCGTCACCCTTGGGTGCCGGGTTTTTTTTTTGTAGCCAAAAAGGATGGATCATTGATTATCGTGCCCTCAACAAAATTACTGTTAAATATCAGTATCCGTTACCCCTGATTTCTGATCTATTCTCCAGAGTTAAAGGAGCTTGCTGGTTTACCAAGCTTGACCTCAGGGGGGCGTATAATCTTATTCGCATTAAGCATGGGGATGAATGGAAGACAGCGTTTAATACTCCGGAGGGACATTTTGAATACCTGGTGATGCCTTTTGGGCTCACTAATGCCCCTTCTGTCTTCCAGTGCTTCATGAACGATATTTTCCGAGATTTTGTCGATAAATTTTTGATTATCTATCTGGATGATATTTTGATCTTCTCCAAGGATTGGGATTCTCATGTGGAACATATTCGGACTGTGTTCCGGATCTTGAGGGAGAATTCCCTGTATGTCAAGGGATCTAAATGCCTTTTTGGAGTACAGAGGATTTCTTTTTTGGGATTTATTTTGTCCCCGTGAACTATTGAAATGGACCCTGCCAAGCTACAAGCCATTCACGATTGGGTTCAGCCCACTTCTTTGAAGGCCCTCCAGAAGTTTTTGGGTTTTGCTAATTTTTATCGGAAATTTATAGCAAAATTTTCTAGTATTGCCAAGCCATTGACTGATTTGACTAAAAAGGGTGCTGATGTGTTAAATTGGTCTCCGGAGGCTGTTTCTTCCTTTCAGGAGTTGAAGCGAAGATTCACCTCCGCCCTGGTTTTGCGGCAACCTGATGTCTCACTTCCATTCCAGGTAGAGGTGAATGCTTCTGAGATTGGTGCAGGAGCTGTTTTGTCCCAAAAGGATCCTGTAACATCTAAAATGAATCCCTGTGCTTTCTTTTCCCGAAAGTTCTCTCCATCTGAACGTAACTATGATGTGGGGAATAGGGAACTGTTGGTCATGAAATGGGCATTTGAGGAGTGGAGACATTGGTTGGAGGGAGCTAAGCATCAAGTCGTGGTCCTCACTGACCACAAGAATTTGATTTACCTAGAGTCGGCTAAGCGCTTGAACCCTAGACAGGCTAGGTGGGCCTTGTTTTTGACACGTTTTGATTTTGTGGTTTCTTTTCTTCCTGGAACAAAGAATGTCAAGGCAGACGCCCTCTCTAGGAGTTTCTTTGCTGATTCTCCTGTGGTGACCAAGCCTGCTACCATCTTAGGCGAAGGGGTAGTTCTTTCTGCCATCTCGCCCGATTTGAGACGTGCTCTGGAAGAGTTCCAGGAGGACAAACCTGAGCGTTGTCCCAGTGGAAAGTTGTATGTTCCTGACCAGTGGAAGAAGAGAGTGATGTCTGAAGTTCATTGCTCTGCTTTGGCTGGTCATCCAGGTATTTTTGGTACTAGAGATCTGGTGAGTCGGTTTTTTTGGTGGCCCTCCTTGTCTCGTGATGTCAGGAATTTTGTGCAGTCCTGTGGGACGTGCTCCCGGTCTAAATCGTGTTCTCGCTCTAGTGGGTTGTTGATGCCTTTGCCTGTCCCCAAGAGGCCATGGACCCATATTTCAATGGATTTCATCTCTGATATGCCTGTCTCTCAGAGGATGACTGTTATTTGGGTGATTTGTGATAGGTTCTCTAAGATGGTTCATCTTGTACCACTCCCTAAGTTGCCGTCTTCCTCTGAGTTGGTGCCCCTGTTTTTACAACAGGTGGTTCGTTTGCACGGGATTCCTGAGAACATTGTATCAGACAGAGGAGTGCAGTTTGTGTCTAGATTTTGGAGAACTTTCTGTTCCAGGCTGGGAATTCAGTTGTCCTTCTCCTCTGCTTTTCACCCTCAGACCAATGGGCAGACAGAGAGAACAAACCAGACCTTGGAGTCATATTTGAGATGTTTTATTTCTGCTGATCAGGATGATTGGGTTTCATTTTTGCCCTTGGCCAAATTTGCTTTGAATAATAGAGCTAGTTCTGCCACTTTGATGTCACCTTTTTTTTGTAACTTTGGGTTTCATCCTCGATTTTCTTCAGGGCAGGTGGAGCCCTCTGCCTGCCCAGGTGTTGACACTGTGGTGGAGAGAATGCACCAGATCTGGGACCAAGTGGTGGATAAGTTATCTCTCTCCCAGGAGAAGGCCCAGCGGTTTTCCAACCGACATAGGACCATTGGTCTCCAGTTTAAGGTTGGTGATATGGTGTGGTTATCATCAAAAAATATTGCTATGAAGGTGGCTTCTCCTAAGTTTAAGCCTAGATTTATTGGACCTTACAAGATTGTGGAGATTATTAATCCGGTCTCTTTTCGTTTGGCTCTTCCTGTCACATTTAAAATCCATAATGTGTTCCATAAATCTTTGTTGAAGAGGTTTGTTGAACCTGTTGTTCCGGGGGTGGCACCTCCAGACCCTGTATTGGTTGAAGGTAACATGGAGTATGAGGTAGAGAAAGTACTGGATTCCCGTCTGGCTAGACGGAGACTCCAGTATTTGGTTAAGTGGAAGGGTTATGGTCAGGAGGATAATTCCTGGGTCTCCGCCTCTGATATTCATGCCAAACGATTGGTGCGTGCCTTTCATCGGGCTCACCCTGATCGCCCTGGTGGCAGAGTTGAGGGTTCGGTGACCCCTCCTCAAGGGGGAGGTACTGTTGCGAGTTCATTTTCCCCTTCATTACTGAGGCCCGAGGAACTCCCTCTTCTGGTAAAGAAAGGTAGTGAGCCTGATTGTCAAACACCGAGGCTGATGATTGTGACTGGCTGAGTGGAGTTACGGACTGGATATAATGCTGCCGACGCCCTTCTGCCCTGCGGGTGATTTCTCTGTGGGATCCTTGGAGACCAGTCTGAATTCCTGCTCCTCCAAAGCTAAGTTTGCTGCTCGGCCTTTTGCTTTTGTGCGTTGACTTTATTTTTGCTTTGTTTTTCTGGATTTCTGCCATTCCCTGCTGGGGTGTGCTGAATTCATTTAGCTCTGTCTTCTGAAAATACCTGAGTGCTGATTCAGTTTTTGAAGCCTAGCTGCTTCAGGGCCTTTTTCATATCAGTTGGTTGGCTTATGTCTTTGATAGGGTTTTGGCAGATTGCAGACAGCAGCCTTCCTGTCCTTTCCTGTCTAGGTAGTTTTGGGGCCCCGTCTTTGCTCAGTCTATCTTTCTGTCTGTGTTAGTATTTTCATCTTGCTTCACCGTCATTATATGTTGGGGGCTGCCTATTGCTTTGGGGTCTGCTCTGGGGCAGTTTAGATTTCCCCTTTCTTTCTTTAGGCCTATGTATTTCTCCGGCTGTGATCGAGGGGTCTAGGGCATCGTAAGAACCCCCCATGGCTACTGCTAGTTGTGTTGATAGGTTCAGGGGTCTGCAATCTGATAGTTGCCAACTTCTCTGGTTTTCTGGACTTAGCTTGTATTTCTGCTTTTGCCTCCTACGGTGACTCATTCATAACAAGCTCTCCTCACCCTCAGAACCTCCAAGCACAGAGTAAAACAGCCCTGGCTCACATCGCAAACTCAACTTCTCCAGCGATGCTCTAGGAGTGCTGAACGCCTATGGAGAAAAACCCGCACACCAGAAGACTTCATTCACTTCAAATTTATGTTAAGAACCTATAACGCTGCCCTTCACCTCGCCAAACAGACCTACTTCACCACACTGATCTCCTCACTAGCCAACAACCCCAAAAAACTTTTTGACACTTTTCACTCCCTCCTCAGGCCAAAAGCACAAGCCCCTATCACAGACATGTGTGCTGATGACCTGGCCTCCCACTTTACAGAAAAAATAGATAATATCCGTAAGGAAATCTGCTCCCAACCACCAAGTCCTGTGACTCCCATCCCTTCCTGCATCTCCCCTGGCTCACTTTCCACATTTGATCCCATCACAGAAGAAGAAGTCTTCAGACTCCTCTCGTCTGACTACATGCACTACCGACCCCATTCCCTCACATCTCCTCCAGTCGTCACAACCCACCTAACTACAATCTTTAATCTCTACCTCTCCTCGGGCATTTTCCCATCCTCCTTCAAACACGCCATCGTTTCACGATTACTAAAGAAACCCTATCTCGACCCATCCTGCACAAACAACTACAGACCAGTCTCCAATCTCCCCTTCATCTCTAAACTTTTGGAGCGCCTAGTTTACTCCCCCCTTACCCGTTTCCTCTCCACTCACTCCCTTCTAGACCCTTCACAGTCCGGCTTCCGCCCCTTACATTCGACTGAAACTGCACTCATCAAAGTGACCAATGACCTTCTGACAGCAAAACTTAACGGTGACCACTCTCCGCTCATTCTTCTTGACGTATCTGCAGCTTTCGATACTGTTGACCACCACCTTCTACTCTCTAGGCTCCAGTCACTAGGCATTAAGAACACTCCTCTCTCCTGGTTCTCTTCCTATCTCTCTGACCACTCCTTCAGTGTTTTGTTCTCTGGCTCCACGTCATCTTCTCTTCCTCTTGCAGTCGGGGTACCTCAGGGCTCACTCCTTGGCCCCCTCCTCTTCTCTCTCTACACAGCCCCAATTGGACAGACCATCAGCAGATTTGGCTTTCGGTACCATCTTTATGCTGATGACACGAGACTATATACGTCTTCCCCTGACCTTACCCCCGCTGTACTACAGAACGCCAGTGACTGTCCGCAGTCTCCAACATCTTGTCCGTTCTCTATCTGAAACTCAACCTCTCCAAAACTGCACTTTTTCTGCTCCCGCCGTCTCCTAACCTCCCTAAATCTGGCATTTCCCTCTCCATGGGTGGTACCACAATAATACCCCGGCAGCAGGCACACTGTCTGGGTGTTATGTTTGACACCAATCTCTCCTTCACATCCCATATACAATCTCTTGCCCGCTCTTGTCGCTTACACCTAAATAATATCTCTAGAATCTGCCCTTTTCTCACGATGGAAAAAAAAAAAACCCTCACTGTAGCATTGATCCACTCGCGCCTGGATTACTGCAACACTCTATTAATTGGCCTCCCCGTCACTCGACTATCCCCTCTCCAGTCCATACTTAATGCAGCAGCCAGGGTCATCTATCTGACTAATCGGTACTCGGACGCGTCCGCTCTTCACCAGTCCTTCCATTGGCTGCCCATTCATTATAGGATCCAATTCAAAGTACTTGTTCTCACCCACAAAGCTCTCCACCGTGCGGCACCCCCTACATCTCCTCCCTCATTTCTATCGGCCTAACCGACTGCTGCGCTCTGCAGACGACTTTCGACTAACCTCTGCACTAATCCGTACCTCTCACTCCCGACTCCAAGACTTCTCCCGCGCAGCGCCAAGCCTCTGGAATGCTCTACCCCAAGAAATCAGGACTATCCACAATTTGCATAGTTTCAGGTGCTCCCTCAAAACACATTTGTTCAGAGCTGCCTATCACGTTCACTAATCAGTCATTCTATGTGTAAGTGTGTGTGTGTGTAGCCCATTCACTATCTCCATCCATCCCTCACTCCTTCAAGATGGCTGGACCTTCATTGTAAATACACCATTGTAAATACACCCCTGTACTCTGTCTCCCCCACCTCATTGTAGATTGTAAGCTCTCACCAGCATCTATTAGGTGTGCTGATTCTTGCACTTTGCCTCAGCTCTTCCTGATTGCTTTTGTGCAGTGGCAATTGGGGTAATCTGTTGTTTGTAAAAAATCACGGCTGACATCAGGGTTAGTAATAGAGGTGTCTATGAAACACCCCAATGAATACTGTAAGTAAAAAATGTCAGGGTCCTGTCAGCGCCGGCGTGCAGCCTCCGCTGAGCAGGGACTCGCCCGCACTGTAGGGGGCCCGTTGTCAGGTACAGCCGGAAAGTACAATCAGGACCTGGGGACGCTGAAGTTTAGCAAGAAGTGAAGGACCTACGGTCATGTGACTGCAAGGGGCAGGGCTTAGCGTCCTGCTTCCAGAGCTGGCAGGACACTAAACAGAAATACTCAGTCAGGCAAAACGGAGGTCATACACAGAGATAGCAGTAAAGTACCAGGGATGAGACAGAACACAGAGTTGGGGCCAAGCAGGGGTCAAAACCAAACAGACAAAGAAGGTACCAAGCAGAATCCAACTAGCAATATCCAGAGAACAGACCGAGTCGTACACAGAGTATCAAGCAACCAGAACACAGCACAAACACACTCAGGGATCACCACACTATGCCAAGGGCGAAAGTATAACTGACAGGGATGGGAGCTTCGTGACGCTATAAGAAGCTTTCCCACAACCAATGAGAGGCCACCATAATAAGTCCAAAACATTAACCCCAGAAGTGCAGGTCCACCAGCACTGGTATCATGACAGTACCTCCCTCTCAATGGGGGGCCTCTGGACCACCAGGCTTGCCCGGGTACCTAGCATGGAAAGCCTGAACCAGGCAATCCGCATGCATCAACCGGGCCAGCACCCAGGACCTGTCCTCCGGCCCCATACCCCTTCCAATGAACTAGGTACTGTACTGACCGCTGTACCAACCTGGAATCTATGATGTGACCAATCTCATATTCCACATGTCCCTCAACCGAAACCGGAGGAGCAGCGGACTCGGATTCTCCCTGGACTGCTTCAAAAGGTTTCAGTAGAGATCTATGGAAGACGATAGGGATCTTGAAAGAGGGTGGAAGGCACAGCCTGTACGCTACTGGGTTGATTTTTTTTCTACAATCTTGTACGGGCCAATGAATTTGGGGCCCAACTTGGCTGACGGAATCTTTAACTTAATGTTTCGCATGGAGAGCCAAACTTTCTCTCCAACCTGAAACATGGGACCAGGTAATCATTTCCTGTCCGCGAAAAACTTATACCTGCCTTGAGACCTAGATATACGCCGCTGGACTTCTGCTGGAAACACCCCAAATCTAGACGAGAAAACTCACCAAAATGAGGACTGAACCCATAGTTGATCAAGAAAGGGGACATACCAGTGGATTGACTCACCCGACTATTGAAGGCAAATTCAGCCAATGGCAGTATATCACACCAGTGATTCTGTCTAGCAGAAGTCAGACATCTGAAGATCTGTTCCAGAGACCGATTAGTGCGTTCCGTCTGACCATTACTCTCGGGATGATACGCAGACGAAAAGGACAGAGATATCCCTAATTTTTTGCAGAAAGCACGCCAAAACTTAGCCACAAACTGCACACCACGATCAGACACCACATTCAGGGGTACCCCATGCAAGCGGACCACATGCTGCACAAACAACCTGGATAAGGTCTCAGCAGAAGGTAATGCGGACAGGGGTACAAAATGAGCCTGCTTTGAAAATCTGTCCACCACTACCCATACCACCGCATTACCCCTGGAAGAGGGAAGATTGGTAATAAAATCCATGGACAGGTGGGTCCATGGTCTTTCGGGAACTGCCAAGGGCATCAGCTCTCCAGCCGGACGGCTATGAGAGCATTTAGAACGAGCGCAGACCCCACAACCAGAAATGAATTTCTTTATATCAGAACCAAGGGTAGGCCACCAGAAGATCCTAGCCACCGCCAGTCGTGTGGCTGATATGCCAGGGTGAGCACACAGCTTGGATTCATGGAACTCTTGTAAGAGTTTAAGGCGAAGTTGCTCTGGGACAAACAACTTGCCCCCTGGCTTGGCCGCAGGAGCCAGCGACTGGGCCCCCTCAATTTCCCGTTCCAATTCAGACGAGATCCCTGCTAACACCACCCCAGGGTGCAGAATGGAGGACGGTGGCTCAGGGGCAGACACAGGATGAAAACTGCGAGATAAGGCGTCAGCCTTGACTTTCTTTGACCATGGACGGAATGTAATAGTAAACTGGAAACAAGAAAAAAAAAAAGCGACCAACGGGCCTGTCTGGGCGTTAGTTTTTTAGCAGACTCAATGCATGACAAATTTTTGTGATCAGTGATCACAGTAACCGGGTGACTGGCCCCCTCCAAAAAGTGCCTCCACTCCTCAAACGCCAACTTGACCGCAAGAAGCTCTCTATTGCCTACATCATAATTTCTTTCAGCAGCAGAGAACTTCCTGGAAAAGAAAGCACATGGCCTGAGGTTGGTAAGAGTGGCAGGCCCTTGGGACAACACTGCCCCCACCTCGGAGGCATCCACCTCCACCTCAAATGGTTTGGACGGATCTGGCTGTACCAACACAGGAGCAGACATAAAACATTTTTTCAGAGTCGCAAAGGCCTCTTTTGCGAGCGAGGACCAATTTCTCACATCCGCACCTTTGCATGTTAGGTCCGTGAGTGGTTTGACCACCTGCGAAAACCCCCGGATAAATTTGCGGTAATAATTGGCGAACCCCAAGAAGCACTGAAGACCCTTAAGATCTCTGGGTTGCACCCAATCCGCAATGGCCTGCACCTTCTTGGGGTCCATGCGAAAACCCTCAGAGGATACAATTAATCCCAAAAAAGACAATTCTTGAACACAAAATACACATTTCTCCATTTTGGCAAACAGATGATTTTCTCTCAGTCTTTGGAGAACAGTTCGTTCCAGATGAGACTGCCTGTCAGAGGAGTATATCAAAATATCATCTAAGTAGATAACAACAAAACGACCAGTGAGATCTGAGAATTCCATGTTGATGAAATTCTGAAATATGGCAGGGGCATTGGTAAGACCAAACGGCATGACTAAATTTTCTAACAGTCCCTCGGACGTGAGGAGCGCAGTTTTCCATTCATCCCCCTCTCGGACCCTTATCAAATTATATGGCCCCCGAAGATCCAGTTTGGAGAACCATTTTGCCCCTGATAGTTGGTTGCACAAGTCGGGAATCAACGGAAGGGGGTACGTATTCAGTACAGTAATCTGATTAAGCTCCCGAAAATCGAGACAGGGACATAACCCGCCATCTTTTTTCTTTACAAAAAAGAAACCTGCCGCCACAGGTGAGACTGAAGGATGTATGTGTCCCTTGCACAGACTTTCAGCAATGTAGTCCTTCATAGCCAAGCGCTCAGGACCGGATAAATTAAACAGACGGGCTTTAGGTAATTTAGCCCCCAGGACCAGCTCGATAGCGCAGTCAAAGGGTCTATGTGGCAGTAATGTCTCGGCCTCGCTTTCAGAGAATACATCTTCGAAGTCCTTCAGGCATTCCGGAATACCTTCCAGCTCGACAGATGATACAGACACAGATTTAACAGGTTCAACCAGTAGTGCAGATTTATCACACAACTTAAAATCATTAAACCCCCATTGAACAATCTCCCCCGTTTTCCAGTTAATAACTGGGTTATGGCGTTGTAACCAGGGCATGCCCAATACCAACCCTGCAGGTAGATTGTCCAGAACCAAACAACTTAGGTTTTCCCCATGAGTAGCGCCCACTCTGAGCGAAAACAAGTCAGACACAAAGAGAATTCCCTCCTTAGTGAGGGGAGAGGAGTCAATGGCCACCACCTTGATCGGAACCTTGAGCCTAACTGTCCCTATCTTGCAGCGTGTGACCCATTGGGAGTCAATGAGATTAATCGATGATCCGCAGTCCACAAAGGCTGTAGAGGGAAAAGAACTACCATCCACAAACCGTTCCACATGAAGTAAAACCTTAGAAAACGAGGAAAAGGGTACCTGAGGGTCTGAGTAGTCTCCCCGCTGACTACCCAGACCTAGTCATTTCCCGCCGACTGGGTCGAAGACGGGCAATCAGGACACTCCCTTTTCCAATGTCCCGTTTTACCGCAGTAAAAGCATAACTGCTTGTCCTTCCGGCGTTTCCTCTCCGTATCCTTCAGGGAGAGGACGCCTACATCCATGAGCTCAGGGGCAGTCTCTTTTCCACTGGGGAACAATGGAGTCTCCACCTGCATCACCCCTCTTGCCCACAGCCTGAGGTCCATCCGGACGGCCTGGGTCATGGCGTCCTCGAGAGAGTTAGGTGGGGGATGTAACGCCAAGGCATCCTGCAGCCGCTCGGACAAGCCTCTGCGAAAGAGACCTCGAAGCGCAGCGTCGCCCCAAGAGATCTCTGCAGCCCAGCGGCGGAATTCAGTACAAAACCACTCAGCCAAGTGTTTCCCCTGACAGACGCTCATCACCATGTCCTATGCCAATCGCACTCGGTCAGGCTCATCATAAATGTGCCCGAGGGCCTCAAAGAATGCATTCACAGACACTCTCAGGGGCAGTGGGAGGAAGGGAGAAAGCCCAACCTTGTGGGGACCCTGTTAATAAGGACATAATGACCCCAACCTTCTGACTTTCGTCCCCAGAGGAGCGTGGCCTCAAACTAAAAAGAAGTTTTGCAACCCTAAATGAAGATCCTGAACTCCTTTTTGTTCTCAGTAAAGAAGTCAGGCAGTTTAACAGGTGGTTCCGGGGACACCAGAACAACATCCCTCGCCCCAGACCCCGGAGACCCAGAAGATAAAGCCTCTCGCACTGTCTCAGAAACCTGCTGCTGAGAACGAGCCAGAGCTTGCTGCTCCAGAGATAAACCCTGAAACATCTGACTCAGACTTTTCATCTGGTCAGCCAGAGACTGTATGGGATCCATAACTCTGCATAAAAACCCCCCAAAAAACTTAATGGTCAGTTATAATGTCAGGGTCATGTCAGCACCGGCGTGCAGCCTCCGCTGAGCAGGGACTCACCCGCACTGTAGGGGGGCCTGGGGTCAGGTACAGCTGGAAAGTACAAACAGGACCTGGGGACGCTGAAGTTAAGCAAGCAGTGAAGGACCTACGGTCATGTGACTGCAAGGGGCAGGGCTTAGCGTCCTGCTTCCAGAGATGGCAGGACACTAAACAGAAATACTCAGTCAGGCAAAACCGAGGTCATACACAGAGATAGCAGTAAAGTACCAGGGATGAGACAGAACGGAGAGTCGGGGCCAAGCAGGGGTCAAAACCAAACAGACAAAGAAGGTACCAAGCAGAAGCCAACAAGCAATATCCAGAGAACAGACCGAGTCGTACACAGAGTATCAAGCAACCAGAACACAGCACAAACACACTCAGGGGTCACCACACTATGCCAAGGGCGAAAGTATAACTGACAGGGATGGGAGCTTCCTGAGGCTATAAGAAGCTTTCCCAGAACCAATGAGAGGCCACCATAATAAGTCCCAGGTGTGCAGGTAAAAGTCTGCACTGAGATCAAAACAGAGCTTTGCCAGTCACCATGGAATCGGTGGATGGTTCCCCATTAACTTCTGGACCAGTAGACCGGGAAACGGTGCTCCTGGAGTGTGAGATGGAACCAGACAATCAGGAAACCCTTTCATTTATGCTAATATCCTCCTCATTTTCCTATAATTTTAGGAATTCCCTGGCTACGGTCGCAAAATCCAAACATCAATTGGGAAACCAAGGAGATATCCTTCCCCTCGAAGGGTAGTCCTACCATCTGTCCAACGGTCACGGTTCCAGTTACCCGGGACGTGGAAGAGGCAATACAGGTACCTACTCTCCCTCTGGTTTTCCAGGAATTCGTGGATGTTTGTGACAAAAAGAAGGCAGACCAACTCCCACCACATAGACCATATGACTGCCCCATAGAATTGCTTCCAGGGGCAGCGATCCCTTTCGGCCATGTTTACCCGCAGGCAGCTCCAGAACTAAAAACATTACGAGAGTATATAGATGAGAACCTAGCCAAGTGGTTTATCCGACCATCCTCTTCACCAGTGGGAGCCCCCATATTCTTTGTAAAGAAGAAAGATTGGACTCTAAGACCTTGCATTGACTACCGGGAGCTAAATAAGGTAACCATTCGTAACAGGTACCCGTTGCCGCTAATTCCTGAAATGTTGGAAAGAGTTCGTCAAGCCAAGGTGTTTACGAAATTAGACCTTCGTGGGGCATATAATTTACTCCATATACGTCCCGGAGACGAATGGAAGACAGCTTTTAGATGCCGGTATGGACATTTTGAATATTTAGTGATGCCATTCGGACTCTGTAACGCTCCTGCTGCTTTTCAACACTTAGCCAATGATATCTTCAGGGATTTATTGGACCATTATGTGGTAATTTACCTTGATGACATCTTAATTTTCTCTGATTCTCTACAGGAACATGTCAAGACCGTGCTCAGACGCTTAAGAGATAATCATTTATACATTAAACTCGAAAAATGTAAGTTTCATTGCTCCGAAATTCAATTTCTGGGCTATATTATTTCTCCCCAGGGATTGAACATGGGATCCAGCAAGATCCAGGCGATCATAGACTGGCCGGTACCAGGAAACATCAAAGAGGTACAACGATTTATTGGTTTTGCTAATTTTTATAGACGTTTTATCCGGAATTTTTCGGAAATTGTCCGTCCCATCACTCTCCTTACTAAGAAGGGGAAGAAGTTTGTATGGTCTTCGCAAGCCCAGGAAGCCTTTGACCGCCTCAAGGTTTGTTTTACCACGGTTATTTAGCCTGCTAGATCTAGTATTAAAACACTCAGAGACCTGGTCCTTTAGCCAACTGGGATTTAGATTTCTCACAAAGAGCAGGCTAAATCTAAGTTGACAGAAGGAGCTGGTCATGGATGTAACGGGTGCAATGTATTCTACACCCTGAAATCAGTGTGAAAATTTAGCCTGCTTGATCTAGTATTAAAACACTCACAGGGACTTGTTCCTTTAGCCAACTGGGATTTAACTTTCTCACAGAGAGACGGCTAAATCCAAGTTGGCAGAAGGACCTGGTCCTTTAGCCTGCTAGATCTAGTATTAAACACTCACAGGGACTTAGTCCTTTAGCCTGCTTGATCTAGTATTAAAACCCTCACAGGGACTTGTTCCTTTAGCCAACTGTGATTTAGCTTTCTCACAGAGAGCAGGCTAAATCAAAGTTAGCAGAAGGACCTGGACCTTTAGCCTGCTAGGTCTAGTACTAAAACAATCACAGGGATCTGGGTCCTTTAGCTGACTTGCACGTAGCTTTCTCACAGAGAGCAGGCTAAATCAAAGTTAGCAGAAGGACCTGGACCTTTAGCCTGCTAGGTCTAATACTAAAACAATCACAGGGATCTGGGTCCTTTAGCCGACTGTGTCAGTATTCCGGGTTTTCTAAATCACCTTGTGAATGAATTTGCCCTTTGTCAAGATGGAGGTTGCTGTTCTTGTGTGCTCTACTTCCTGTTCATTTGTATAAAACCCGGCTCAGGTGCTGCCTTCCTTGCTGGAGTATTCTGCTTCCTTCAGCTGTGCTGCTTGTTTCTTAGTGTGCTTCTGCTGTGGCTCTGGACATTCCCTGTTCTCTGTAGGAAAGCTGTACTCATCTTTGGAACTTAACCCTTGGTTCACTTTATCTGTTAAGAACTGTGTTCCTGAACTATGTGTTGTTCTTAACCCTTCACTCTCCCCAATGAGAGCAGTCGGAACTGTCACCAACCGTATGCTTTAATGTGAACCTGTTCCTGGACTCACCTGTGTTCACGCCGCTCCTGGGATCAACTTGTAAATCAGCTTTTGGACTGTCCTGTGCTTTTGCTCGTCTGGGATTTACCTATAGACTTGTTCTGGACTTCCCTGTGCTTGCTACATACCGGGATTGGACTCTCTCTGCATCACTACGTTGTGAACTGTGCCACGTCACCTGAGTGTTACACTCAACTTTGGATCACATTTTTATGAGGACTCTGTCTTAGGAACTTTACTGAATTGCTATATAGCTTTAGGACTTGTCTCATTTCAGGTTATCAGCATATTGTTTTTGGGTGTCACTGCTGTTATAAAAATACACTATTTGCACTAAAGTAACCCGCTTCTGTCTGATCATTGCCCCACGCTATCAGAATCCTCGAGTTCCTACAATAGTATTACAGGCTGGCACTTAGCTTTCTCACAGAGAGCAGGCTAAATCCAAGTTGGCAGAATGACCTGGTTCTTTAGCCTGCTAGGTCTAGTACTAAAACAACCACAGGGATCTGGTCCTTTAGCCCAGTGGTCCCCAACCTTTTTTGCACCAGGGACCGGTTTCAAGCAAGACCATTCTTCCATGGCCCGGCAGGGCGGGGATGGAGGTGTGGCAGGGGCGGGGCTTTGGTCATAAGGGGGCGGGGCTATGGACACGGTTGTAGTGTAGCAGTGCATACTTATAATTAAATAACATTTATAATGTGACTCAACTCACCATAGGTTTTGAATAAGTGCTCCATCACCCCCTTCTCCCCATCATTGCCTTCACCCCATCACTCCCTTCTCCCCATCACTCCCTTCTCCCCATCACTCCCTTCTCCCCATCACTCCCTTCTCCCCATCACTCCCTTCTCCCCATCACTCCCTTCACCCCATCACTCCCTTCTCCCCATCATTGCCTTCACCCCATCACTCCCTTCTCCCCATCATTGCCTTCACCCCATCCCTCCCTTCTCCCCATCATTGCCTTGACCCCATCACTCCCTTCTCCCCATCATTGCCTTGACCCCATCACTCCCTTCTCCCCATCATTGCCTTCACCCCATCACTGCCTTCTCCCCATCATTGCCTTCACCCCATCACTCCCTTCTCCCCATCATTGCCTTCACCCCATCACTCCCTTCTCCCCATCATCGCCTTCACCCCATCACTCCCTTCTCCCCATCATTGCCTTCACCCCATCACTGCCATCTCTCCATCATTGCCTTCACCCCCTTCTCCCCATCATTGCCTTCACCCCATCACTCCCTTCTCCCCATCACTGCCATCTCTCCATCATTGCCTTCACCCCATCACTCCCTTCTCCCCATCATTGCCTTCACCCCATCACTCCCCTCTCCCCATCATTGCCTTCACCACATCACTCCCTTCTCTCCATCATTGCCTTCACCACATCACTCCCTTCTCTCCATCATTGCCTTCACCCCATCACTCCCTTCTCCCCATCATTGCCTTCACCCCATCACTCCCCTCTCCCCATCATTGCCTTCACCCCATCACTCCCTTCTCCCCATCATTTCCTTCACCCCATCACTCCCTTCTCCCCATCATTGCCTTCACCCCATCACTCCCTTCTCCCCATCATTGCCTTCACCCCATCACTGCCATCTCTCCATCATTGCCTTCACCCCATCACTCCCTTCTCCCCATCATTGCCTTCACCCCATCACTCCCTTCTCCCCATCATTGCCTTCACCCCATCACTGCCATCTCTCCATCATTGCCTTCACCCCATCACTCCCTTCTCCCCATCATTGCCTTCACCCCATCACTTCCCTCTCCCCATCATTGCCTTCACCCCATCACTCCCTTCAACCCATCACTGCCATCTCTCCATCATTGCCTTCACCCCATCACTCCCCTCTCCCCATCACTGCTGTCTCTCCATCACTCCCCTCATGGTCTTCTCCTCATGTCCCCATCTCCTCCAGGGCCAGGCTACACAAACACAGACCAACACACACATACATACACGCAGACAGACATACACAACACACACACACACATTATACATACACACAGACACCACCTCTCTCCTCTCACCTGCCCGCCGCCCGCGCTTCCTCGCTCTGACACAGCGGCCGCACTCCTCTCTGTGTCAGTCAGAGACAGGAAGCGCGGGCGGCGGGCAGGAAGCTGGACGGGTCCTTGCAGCTCCGCTCCTGCTATTAGCCCTTGCAGGCAGCGGAGCTGCTTGGATCGCTCCCTGGCCGCCGCTAGAACTGCTGCGCGCCGCCCCAGCCCCCGCTACGCCACTGACCGCCCCTGGCTCCCCTTGTGTCCGCGGACCGGCAAGGGCACTGCAGCGGCCCGGTGCTGGGCCGCGGACCGGCGGTTGGGGACCCCTGCTTTAGCCGACTGGCACTTAGCTTTCTCACAGAGAGCAGGCTAAATCCAAGTTGGCAGAATGACCTGGACCTTTAGCCGATTGGGATTTAGCTTTCTCACAGAGAGCCGGCTAAATCCATGTTGGCAGAAGGACCTGGTCTTTTAGCCTGCTAGATCTAGTTTTATAAAAAAACGGATCTGCCATTTTTTCCCCATAGACTTGCATTAGTGGTGGATTTTGACTGATGGTCGTCCGTCACATCCGTTTTTTTGACGGATCCGTTTGAATTTTAGCATCCGCCGGCTGGAGTAGACGGACAATGTAACGTTTTTTTCTGTCTCTCTCGATCGGTTCCTTTAAATTTCATGCACTTAGCGGCTGCAGCGGATCCGTCCAAGAAACGGATCCGGTGGCATACGTTTGTTGCAAAACGGAAAACGGATCAGTTTTTTCACACTTTGGCGGTTTGCAACTGACGACAAACAACTGAAGTGTGAAACAGGCCTTAATGAGAGAAAAAATTGAAATGCCATAATTACGTATTTTTTGGTCGCCGCAACATTGCAGTGAAATGAAATAAGAGGTGATCAAAACATGGTATCCGCGCCAAAATGGTATCAATAAGAACGTCCCGCCAAACTAAAAAAAAAAAAAACCTTTCTTGATGAAAGTTAGGAAGTCTACAATTTCAGGAGACCACCAGCAGCACTGAAGACACGTTTTGAGAGAATGCTGGCTACCAAGCATGACAAAAACTCCAAGGCATGACAGGCGAGCTCAGGCCACTCTTCCATTTTTGACTACCAAAATGCAAATGGGTCCAAATTCCACCTGATGGCCTTGATATTGAGCTCGAGATACTCCTGCACCTTCCTCTCCGTTAGTCGTTTACATCATGTCAGACCTGTATTCTCTTCTGCTGGTGCATGAGCTGGTCTAAAAAATATGTGAAATGACACACAGAATTTGCTTATGCCACGTACACTGAAGCTGCTAATATTTTTCCTTTGACTACTCAACATTCCCGGGGTTGGAAGTCTATAACTGCGATGCACACTGTGTACCTCACTGCTGTCTTGGGAAAAACCACTCTTAAGATTGTCTACAAGCGTGTTTATATAATACTCCAGCATGCGCGCATCCCTTACAAGGGGGGAACGCCTCTGGCAAAATTTACTCTTGTACTGTGGATCTGACAGAATGACAACCCAGTAGTCAGTGCTACTTCTAATCCTAAATATAAGGGCATGATGATGCAGATAGTACAGCAAGAAGGCGCTCCTGTGTCAGGTTCTTCCATGAGGTCCATATCCATGCTGTGTGGGTGGCGAGTTAACACTCAAGCTTGCTTCCTCAGTCCCCTTCCCCAAATTACAGACAACCGAGAGAGGATCATTATCCACTTCATCTCCTGACTGTTGCATGCCCATTAACTCTTCTTCCTCGTACTCCTCCATTTGTCCCGTGGCTGCTGCCCTTTCAGTAACTGTCAGCACCGAGCTTCTCCTCTGATCGGGCAGGAAGGGCTGATATTTCAGCATCTCCTGCGCAGTCATGCTGTGAGCGGTCAGTCAGATTGACTGCCCGATTACAGCGATCTGGGTGTGGGGACCGACAGCATGGGTCCCTGGCAGAGGCGTACCTAGGGGTTCAACTCGGGGGTGGGAGAAAAATCTGAGTGGGCCTCTAACCGGTAACCCTGATTACAACTCAGTTGGTATACTCAGTGGCAGTAGCTCTGGGTGGGCCCCCTCAAAGCAAGGGGCTCGAGGCAACAACACCCTCTGCCCCCCTGGTAACTACACTACTGGTGTCTGCACCTCTTTCTGTACCTCTCAGCTGTCATACACATCTGCCGGCGCTGAACTATCACTGGGTGTTTGCAAGTTTTAGTGACACTTTACATGCATGATGGACACTGTCCGTCCTGGTGCGGAAACTGACACCCAGCCATGATGGACTGTGTCCGTCATTAGACGTTAAGGGGTGAAATGCAACTCTCACAGATTGACAGCTGCATTTAACAGTTTAACAGCAGCAGACAAAGCTCCGCTCCTCTCGATTGTTCGAGGCAGATTATGGCTGAATATCACAAGTAGACAACATTGATTGTAATATGTTTATCAACAGCCATCGTTTTGCAGAACAAAAATCCCAAACTAGAAAGAATTAATATATTCATTTTTTAATGGTATTTATATCTAACTCAGAAAAATTAGAAAAAAAAAGCAATTGATGACTATTGAAGTTCAAATGTCCAGCGCCATATCCATTGCTGGGCAGCTCTGATTATAAAGCACTTGTAGAGATTCTCCAGGTCTTGGAAACTGTTCTCAGCGCAGGTCGGAGCCGGAATTCACCGTTTTCTTCCATGATGTGTCATGCCTGTGTAGAAGCGATAAGTCGCCTTTCTCATTAACCTGAAAACAATTAAAAGATGTTTATAAAAATCTTGACAAAAGGTACTGGTGATCAAAAGAAACAAACTCCGAGAAGGAACTTCAGCATTGTATTTCTGGTCATCAGCTGAGGGTGAAATAGACCTGAAATATTGCATTATATATTGTCTACAAAGAAGGCCAATGTGGAGATTGGAAATAGGAAGCTGCCAATAATAGTGTAATGTGAGATAAATGCGACATGAGCCATACGGCTATGGTGAGAGCACTCACAATAGATCTATACGGCATGCCATGTCAGAGGGGCTCATCTCGCCCGTCAGACTGGGTGTTGGAGATTCCTCCGCAGCAGTAGGCTGATAACTTTCATCATTTCCTTCCTTTCTCAGACAGAATTTAAAAATTGTGCAGCAAGAAAAAATAATAATTAGAACAAATAAATGCAGTAATAAAACCGATTTTGCATTTCTTCTGTTATGACACCTTGCTTACACTGTCCTCGCTGTTGCACTTCTTGAAAACAAGAATGATTGGAGGAAAAGCACCGAAATATTTACCTGGAAAACGCCCGTCAGAAGCTTTGTGTCCATCAGAAGAGGTGGATTCTGAATGTTTGCTGTTCGCTGCTTGTGATGAAGACGTAAACTGATTGTCTCCCTACACGGTGGTGGAAAAAGGCAAAATATATAAAAGTATTTAATCTTTAAATGATAAAACTCAATAAAAGACTAAATTAGAGACTCCAGATTCTCAATATTGTAAAATTCACTTTTATTATTGATTGCTGACAATAATGGAAGATTCGTTCTTACTTCCATCACAGGTGGATGAGATGACAATATTTAGAGGAATCTCACTGTTCCAATAATGAACCTGAAAATAGAAAGAAAATAATTACATCCAACAAAGCGTAAACTCATAGAAGGTTTTCCAGAGCATTGTAGATAATTGCTGGGAATGGTCAATCATTCCATAGCCAGCAAGTTATGGGAAATGTAACCGGGGCTTATCTGGAACCTATGAGGACGGATTCTGGATCTTTACCGCTAATTGCTGGTGATGAACACAGATATTCATTGTCTCGCTACTCAGGGGAAAATATATAAAAGTGTCTCAACTTTACATTTTAAAGAAACCAAATTAGAGACTAAATATTCTGAAGAATAGTTACATGTTTAGCTGCTGGGTAGTTGTCGCATTCGTCCTCCGCACCGGCGGCATTTACGTTTATTGCCAGGTATTGGTCTAAATCGTCCAATTCTGCAAAGATAAGAGGAATATTGGTTACTGGACTGGAATGAACGCTCATTAATACCATGGATTATATTCAAAAGAACAAATTGAAATCAATATATTAAGAACTGGCCCAGCACAGAAAATATAACACGTAGCATCCTAAACCCTACCGCCCCCCAGACGTCAGTCCGCTCTGATAGTAGTAAAGTATGAAAGCATTCCACCAACAGAACCGCACGGACGTCTCTCCGCAGTGATTGTGTGTCCGGAGGAGATGGGTCATAAAATCCACTTACTCTTTATCACACCGGTGGCATTTGTACTTGTAGGTGTAGTTGATGGTATAATTGTGATATTCCGTCACTTTTGGCAGCTCGGGATGGATAAGGTTTACCCTTCTTGTGAAAGCCTGCCATAACAAGCCATGGTGGTCTTTGCGTTCACCGTTGATTATCCAAGTGGCGGCATGGCACATCTCATGCGCAAGTGTGGATCGTACTCGCTCTAAAACAAGAGGTTATACAGTTATGACAAAAATCTGAGTACACCCTGATTGAACTATTTGGTTTTACATAGCAGGACAAAATACAAAATACATCATGAGATGAACAACACGTGACAAGTCAACCGTGCCGTTATTTATTTACCGAAACCTACTTCAAAATGCAGAAGCAGAGAGTGAAAAATAAGTACACCCCATCAATCAATAGCTTTTAGAATCATCTTTAGCAGCAATAACTTGAAGTTGCATCGACGGTGTACTTTATCACACACCGTTGTTGCCTTTTGGCCTACTTTTTGTTAAATAATGATGCAATATATTTTTTTCACGTTGGTTTTTGAGATTGTATTTCCCTACTTTTAGGACTTTCTATGGAGCTGATACTTTTTTTTATTTTCTCCTGATATGTAAAATACTAGAATTCAAAGAGGGTGTACTTAGTTTTTCTTATGACAGTGTGTACAATGAGTTTCTAAGATGTTCTGCATAACAAGTAGCAGTTTTTTTGCCCTGTATACAGGTTGTCTTATGAAGCTGTAGGATGGATGTGATGTGAAACCTACCGGAAGAATCGCAGACTTTTTCGGAAAGCTCAATATATGAGAAGCGGCGGTTGTTCTGCAGCCTATTACAGCATTGGCCGGCTGCTGCTCTCAGCCTCTTGCTCCACAAAATGTCCATTTTCAAAGGGAGCTAAAATAAAGAAAACAAATTCCATTACATCTGTAAACTCTTTGACCCCCAATCTTGCAAAGTCCCCAACTCTCATATGTCATTTACAGCACTGGTCTACTTGTATGGGGCGCGGGGTCTACCGAGAAGTCCAAGATGTGAGAACAAAAATAAAAATGACCTTATTCTAAAATGTCCAAATATCAACTAAATGTTTCTTATAAATAAATGTAAAAATCCTTTGAACGTCAAGCCAAAAAATACTAATCTTTTTGTCTCTGCATGGTGGATCATCTAAGGTTTCCTCTCGTCCCACAGATAGGAAGAGGGTGACGGCATTCACCAAACTAAGTGAGATTTACCTGAGATATTCAATAACTATATTACAGAAACATGACAATGGGGTTAGGAATCTGCCTTTCAGAAAGTTAGAGCCATTTTTCTTGGAATTGATTGTTTAAATGGGGAGATAATAGAGAAGTTATGTATCACCCAGAAACCCATGACAAGATGTGATACCTTATTATCGAAGACTGTCCGGTTGTACAAGTTGTACAGTCGCTCCACCAGCTCCTCCTTATTTTCCTGGAAGTGGGTAACATAGATGGAAGTAGGAGAAATAATTTCTTCCAGGAAACAGCCGGGGATGTTACATCGTGGTGTCCTGGCAAAGATAAGAATCATATATAAATCCACAGGAAACATCTCGCCTAGTTCATGGCTTTATATAGAGGTAGATGGATCTAACTTACCTCTCCTCTGTAGCGGAGCTCTCCTCGCTGTCAGATGGTAAATGATCTGTACAGAAATATGGAAGAGTGAAAATACTTTTTATAAGGCTCAAATCAGACATGTTAGTATGCAGCCCGTACTAGAGAGGGGTCTATAAATATAGAGTGTAGAGGACTAATAAGACTATGAATATGGGATCCGACCAGAGCAGAACACATAGCTGACCAGACCACCAGAAATCCACAGGATCTTCCCTTCAGATCAGGATCTGACATTATAATGGGGTTCAGCAACATCAGGGTCCATAAACTTTCTCAGATGTCTATCCCACCTGTTACTCAGGTAATATATCCTTAGTAATGTTGTATGTGCTCAGTACAAGATCAGAAGTGAACATGTCCTCAATGGCCGGAGGGTGGACCCTCAAATGGTAGGGGTCCATTTTCACCTCATTTGCTGATTCATGGTAGCCTCCATGGTTTTAATGGAGATGTGGGATTCCTTGGTGCAGGGATTTCTCCATTGATGTCTATTGGGTTTCCAAAAAGACACAAGTAAATGTACTGCACATCTGTAATAAATTCTCTAAGGATAACAATGGCCATAAGTCAACATGGCGGTGACTTGCTCTCCCAATATGGAAATATCCGAGACACAGGATCCACACCAATCAAGCATGCGTAAAATAGGATTACCTCTGTAAGGTATCTGTAATTTAACCCCTTAACAACCATGTACGACGCTCATCAGTAGAGAATGAATGGAGAGGGCTAAGGAGTTGAGCCCGCCTCTTTCATGGCAGATGATGGTTGTGTCATTCAGCCATCATCTGCCTCTGACAGCCGAGAGTGGATTGGAGCTCTGACTGCTTCTGTTAACCTGTTAAATGCTGCTGTCATTCTCTGACACTGGCATTTACAACACATTTCCCAGGTGGCTCGCTGTTCCAACTCCTGATCAGCGCCCTTGTAATTGTTAGATTTGGAAACTGACCTGTGACAGTACAGAAAAGTCATTGTTACCTCTACAATAACATAACCCTGGATTGTGTCTAGAAATGATAACTTACTATTATACATGGAAGTTGCTGCTCTATTGGAATCATCATCATCATCAATAATGATGTCATCGGAGCTGTGGAATAAATGTAACAGGTAATGAGCCATCATTAATCATTAATCCCCATCTTGTACTTAGTAATGGAGGAAACGTGTCTCACCAGGTGGTACTGTCCGGACCATGATCTGTTGGTGGTAAACTCAGATCTGTGGGGGAAACACAATATAACTCTCTTATTAGAATATTGTAATAGCAACGACCGAGGCTCAATATCAAAAGAAATAAATCCTAATAAATTATCCAGTGTTTCCCTATAAGTACATGGGGCAGAACAATCACCTTCAGCTCCAGTAATCCGCCCTGTACATGGCCACCATGAGAAGCAATCCACAAATCCCATTTCTGCCTGACTTTATAACGCCTGCATGAATATTCCTGACCAAATGCTGAACAGAAATGTTTGCTATAAACTCTACCATAGACGACTAATAACGATAAATCCAAGCCCTGACCACAATGTGCACGTGATCTGCACCCGGTGACTACAATGGCTTATTAATACATCAGAGACTTCACTAGATTAGGGTTACAGTACCTGGTAAACTCGGAGTCGGGCCCGAATTGAAGTCAGTGGTGTTATCTTGGCCTGGAGACCTCGGTATTGGCCTCTTTCTTCGATGAGACTGAAAAAATGGCAAACATGTCAGATAGAATCTATAACCATGAACATCTCCAATCTATAATCTTACCCCATATTCCACTGATTACAGGTGGGCAGCGATATGAGTGTGGTCTCCACTGTGCTTATTCCACGTACAGAGTATAGCGGGGGTATGGGACACTTATGGTTAGGCTATGGATAGGGGCGGTGGTGACATTTATGTGTCTTCATGCAATGTTATGTATCCAGTACATGGACATATTGTCACAAATATTACAAGTGACGCAGTCTTTACTCTGCAATCATGATCCGAGTTATCGCCTCATCTACTTGGAGCGCTATTTTCTGTCCCACCATCTTTTCTTGAACTTTTATCCCAAATATTTTTTATTTATTTAAGAATATAAAATGATACTCACCTGATGTAAATCGTCATCATCGCTGCTGTCCTCGGTATCACAGAGAACTATAATACTCTTAAATCGCTTTCTTGGCATCATATTTGCACAAGTCGCTCACAACACTCCTCTCTCCACAAACGCCTACTAAAACCCTCAACGGAACCCTGGGTGACGGGGCATTCTATAGCCTCCAGCCCATTGTGACATCATTAGAACCCTGCAATTGTTTGCTCATTTTTTGAATTTTACAACTTTATTGTACAAAACATACTGTACAGATACAAAAAGAGGAAATCCGATAAAAACAACAATCTTCCTAAGGCCGGGTCACACTTGTGAGTGCAATGCGAGACACTCACGAGAGTCTCTGGCCTCAATACTTGGCGCTACCGCTGGCACTCGGGACCGGAGTGTGCGGCTGCATGTATTTCTTTGCAGTTGAACGCTCTGCTCCGAGCCACCGGTGGCAGTGCCGGGGATTGAGGCGAGAGACTCGCACACTTTTCTTGCATTGCACTCGTGAGTGAGACCCCGGCCTAATTCCTTCACTCACAACCTTTTTCTAATTGTTCAGAAAAAAATAATAATGAAAAACCCACATAAGCAAATATATAAAAATAAAAAACTCACTGATGTTTAAGCTGTTGATTATCTCTCCCCCGAGGTTTAATGCTCTCCACATTTTTTTTCCAATTGTTCACACAATTTTCAAAATTCTGAGAGGAGCAAAACCACACCGTCATATTTTATAACTCTCTTTACTAATTTCTTCTGTTCTGTAATGCTCCATTTTTGCCTTATCCATTTCCTAACGAAATCCACTCTTGTGATATAAAGCCGCCTACTTAAAGGGAACCTGTCAGCAGGATTGTGCATAGTGACCTACACACAATGTCAGGTCGGTGCTGTTATACTGAATAAAATGATGCCTTGGTTGATGAAAGCCGTCTTGTGGCTGTTTCTTAATCTTTATTTTCAGTTTCATATTAATGAGATTCTCGTGCCCTAGGACGGGGTTCATGTATGTGGTGCTCCGATGAGATATTCATAATGCAGACTACTGACCCCCCCACTGATCGCTGACTGCCTGCCCCGCAGTTTGCATGATAAATGCGCTTCATCATAATCGCATGGTTACTGTGCACTGAATGCCTTTTGCAGATTTACTTGAGCGAGGGAAAAAAAAGAAAGTCATTTTGAGAATGGCGCCGGGGAGCCTGCGCAGCAGCAGATATCGGTTTGTATAGAGATCCAATAGCTGCTGTTGTGCAGGTGAGGCCATGTGCACACGGTGCGGATCCTCCCGCGGATTTAATGACCTGCATTTTTCCTGTGGATTTCTTCCTTTTTTTTGCGGTTTTTGTGCGGTTTTCCACTGCGGTTTTCCACCTGCGCTTTTGTAGAATGGAGCAAGTGGAAAACTGCAGCAAAACCGCAGAAAAGAAGTGACATGCACTTCTTTTAAACCCGCAGCAAATTCGCACTGATTTTTCTGCACAGGATTTTTTTTCCCCATTGATTTACATTGTACTGTAAATCACAGTGCGGATCTGCAGCGTTTCTACGCGGAAAAATCCGCGGCGGATCCGCAGCAAATATGCATCGTGTGCACATATCCTGACGGCGACGCCATCTGGCTGGAGAAGAAAAAATGACATTGTAGCAGTTATAGCTGAAAATGGCACACAGTAATGTGGTTGTGGATTAGTAAGGCAGACAGTGTAGAGGCCATACACCATAGGAGGCTTATTTAGGGCATAGTATGGACAGATATCTTTGTGCAGAAGGCAATCTAGTAACACTTTGACTTTTAACGTCACCATGTGGGGATGTGCTCCAGAAGATTGGAGAAGAGAGAAGTCTGCAGAGAACAGCTGTGGATGTGAAAAGTCATCATGGCATCTGGTCAAGATGGAAATAAGAAGAAGGAAACCACTCAATCAGAGAAGATGTCACCTATTAGGTACCTGGATGTAAACATTTACATATGCCTGCGTTTCATCAGTATTGTGGTTCTTGCATGGTCCGCAGTCTGATAATGACTGATAACAACCACTCCCAGCATCTCCTTATCATTGTTTAATACATATTGGGAGTTGTTGGTTCATGAGATCCAAATGTATATGGTTCAACAAAATACCAAGGTCAAAGTTGCATGTTTAAGGAAAATTATAAATGGTGTTAAAAATTATATAATAAGCCTTATCAAAGCACAAATGGACAATATAAGACAAATAAGGAAAAATCGGATATCAAATCATCACAACGAAAAAAAAACTGACGAAGGCAGACGTCGAAACGCGCGTCGGGGACGGGCGCATCCTGGGGATCTATCGCACATTGGCATAAGATATTGATTGAGTGCAATTTTTTGGCACATGTATATGTTCTTTTCAAAACAGTTTACTTGCAGCCGCATATATGACTAATTGTCATTGGCACCTCTATTTAGAACCTGCCACTGAGCATTTTTATTTAAATGGATATCTGTTGTGACATATATTTATCTCTGCCCACATGGCTATCTACACTAGTCATTTGTTGAATTAGTGATATACATTTATGCGGTTGTGGGCCTAAGCCCACTGTCTATGAATTCGTGCATATTGCACTCTATATATGTATTGGTCTTTACAAACTTGTGCCTAAGCCCACTGTCTGTGAATTTCTGGACATTGCACTTTTCATATATAGATTGGTCTTTACAAATTTGTGCTTTTTATGAATGATTTTTTCACTATTTGCACTTTATGATTATGTATAATATCAGTATATCAATTTTCTTATTTTTTGTGGCTTATTAATTCTTTTTACAACCATATTGCATCCTATATAGCCATAGTACATTGAAGTGCATAATATCTGTGCAATAGACTCCTTGTGTTGCCCCTGTTAGCGCGGGTGGTCTGGAGCGGGAAACTCCGAGAGTGGACCCTCTGGACCGTGGCACCGAGGGACCCCGGGCGAGCTGCCAGGTGGAACCGACCCCTATACAGGGACCGTTAGGAGCAGGCCCAGGGGTTCGAGTACCACGGTAGCCGGTACCGAGAGGGGCGGCTCTGGATGGACCGGAGTAAGACTGAGACTGGAGTAGGACGGCAGGAGCACTGAAGGCAGGACTGGAGTAGGACGGCAGGAGCACTGAAGGCAGGACTGGAGTAGGACGGCAGGAACACTGAAGGCAGGACTGGAGTAGGACGGCAGGAACACTGAAGGCAGGACTGGAGTAGGACGGCAGGAACACAAGGCAGGACTGGAGTAGGACAACAGGAACACCGAAGGCAGGACTGGAGTAGGACAGCAGGAACACAAGGCAGGACTGGAGTAGGACGACAGTAACATCGGGATGTCTGCCAAAAACAATGAAAAACGAAGACTCACCAGCATGGTTGTTATAAGCGAACTCTGCCCCGGGGAATAAGTTGACCCAATCGTTCTGGTGGGCGTTAGAGAAGTGACGTAAGTATCCAGTAAGCGTCTGGTTGGTACGCTCTACTTGTCCGTTGGACTGTGGATGGTAGGCCGAGGAGAAGTCGAGGGAAGCGTTCATGAGCTTACAAAGCGAACGCCAGAACTTGGAGGTAAACTGAACCCCTCGGTCAGACAGAATGCGTCGAGGTAGTCCATGAAGCCTGAAGACTTGATGAATGAAGATTTCGGCCAGCTCTGGCGCTGAGGGAAGACCGGGCAGAGGGATGAAGTGAGCCATCTTGGAAAAACGATCCACCACCACCAGAATGACTGAGCAGCCCACAGAGCAGGGTAGGTCGGTGATGAAATCCATGGCAATGTTCTCCCAAGGAACCGTAGGGACAGGCAACGGAAGCAACAAGCCGGACGGAGATCTCCGTGGCACCTTGTTTTTTGCACAGGATGGACAAGAAGCCACAAAGTCGAGTACATCTTGGCGAAGTGAGGGCCACCAGTAGTGACGTTTGATAAGGTCAAGGGTCTTCTTAGTTCCAGCATGGCCGGCCAGTTTGGAGGAGTGCCCCCATAGAAGAACCTTTTGCTTGAGATTCTCTGGCACAAGCGTCCTGCCAGGTGGAGGAGTAAGCCAGTTCACTGGAGCCACGGTGATGATTCTAGTGGGATCAATGATATGCGACAGTTCCTCCGTGGATTCGTGTGGTTGGAAGACCCTGGACAGGGCGTCGGCTTTGGAATTCTTGTTGCCAGGACGGAATCGGAGCTCGAAATCAAATCGGGCAAAAAATAAAGACCATCTGGCCTGGCGAGGGTTTAGTCTCTGGGCAGACTGGAGATAGGCCAGATTCTTGTGGTCCGAGAAGATGACAAAAGGATGGACGGCTCCTTCCAGGAGGTGGCGCCATTCCTCCAAGGCCAACTTGATGGCCAAAATTTCCCGGTCACCGATCGAGCAGTTGCACTCGGATGGAGAAAAGGCCTTCGAGAAGAAGCCACAAGGATGCAGGCGACCGGAGGCGGTTCTCTGGGACAGCACCGCCCCGGCACCAGTCGAGGAAGCGTCCACCTCGAGTACAAAAGGTCGATCGCTCTCAGGGCGATGAAGGACCGGAGCCGTGGAGAAAGCCCGTTTTAGGTTCAGAAAGGCCTCCTCTGCCTCAGGAGACCAATCCTTGGAAGTAGATCCTTTACGGGTGAGCACAGAAAATGGGTCTTGTGATCGCGGAGAAGTGGGAGACAAATTGCCGGTAATAGTTGGCGAACCCGAGGAATCGTTGCATCGCCTTCAATCCGACGGGGCGAGGCCATTTGAGGATAGCAGACAACTTCTCGGGATCCATCCTTAGACCAGCGTCGGAGATAATGTAACCCAGGAATGGCAGAGAGGTCTGTTCGAAGAGACATTTCTCGATCTTCGCATACAGACGGTTCTCCCGAAGGCGCTGAAGCACCAGGCGGACACACTTTCTGTGGGAGGAGAGGTCCGGCGAGAAGACGAGGATGTCGTCTAAGTACACGACCACACAGGAGTACAAGAGATCCCGGAAGATCTCATTGACGAACTCTTGAAAGACTGCAGGAGCATTGCAAAGACCGAAGGGCATGACCAGGTACTCGTAATGGCCATCTCGAGTGTTGAAAGCGGTCTTCCACTCGTCACCTGCACGGATACGGACCAGATTGTAGGCTCCTCTGAGGTCCAGCTTGGTAAAGACCCGAGCCCCTCTGAGACGGTCAAACAGTTCCGGAATGAGTGGAAGAGGGTACCTGTTCTTGATGGTAATCTCATTCAAGCCCCTATAGTCAATGCATGGCCGTAGAGTTCCGTCCTTCTTTTTGACGAAGAAGAACCCGGCTCCCGCGGGCGAAGAGGATTTCCGTATAAAGCCTTTGGCGAGGTTCTCTCGGACGTACTCGGGCATGGCGGTGGTCTCTGCGGGAGACAGAGGGTAGATTCTGCCCCTTGGGGGGGTTGAACCGGAAACAAGTTCAATTGGGCAGTCAAACGGCCGGTGTGGAGGGAGGACCTCCGCTTCCTTCTTATCAAAAACATCGGCGTAGGAGCTGTAAGCTGGAGGAAGACCCGGGAGGCCTGGAGGCGACCGTGGAGCGGCCGCCAGGCGGACAGGAGTCAGACAGAGAGCTTGGCACGGGTGCCCCCAGCGGAGTATCTCCCCAGAAGACCAGTCGAGAACAGGCTGATGAGTCCTTAACCATGGAAGACCGAGTAGAATGACGTGAGAGAGCTTAGGTAAAACGTAAAAGGCTATTTTCTCTCGATGTAAGGCTCTGATTTGCAACTCCAAACCTGTAGCGGTTTGCCATCCACGGTGGCAATCTGAATTGGGTTAGATAGAGTGACCACAGGAATTTGGTATTTGTCTACCTCTTCCGGCCGAATGAAGTTACCCGCTGAGCCCGAATCCACGTAGGCCACCTCGGAACCACGCCTCCCCCCTGAAACCAAAAGCACAGAAATCGTAAGGGGTTGAGAGGAATCATCATCACCTAGGAAGGCCTCTCTTGCCTGACCTAGGTGGAGTCGTTTCTGTTAGGGTCGGCGGAACGCACCAGATATAAATAATAGGAGGTGCGTTCGCCGCCCGGGGTCCACCGTGCGGTAGGTGACAAGACCGCTGCTAAGTAATGGCGGATGCACCGAAAGGTGAGGTACTGCGCTCGGGTTAACGTCACCCGAACGCTAAGTACGGCTCTGTTCACACACATAGTCGATAAGACAACAGAGTTGTATGAGGACGCTGGCCCTGTTTACTTCACAGGATACCCAGCGAATGACGCTGCAACCGCAGACGCCAAGAACGCTGCAACCGCAGTGCGGCAATAACTATCGCTGCTGAGCGACGGCGCCGGAACGACCGAGCACCGTCGGACGCTAGTGTGTCGTGCAGGAGGCACAGTGGCGTGTAGCTGGCCACAACCTGGAGCTGACGACCCAACAATCTGTCACCATTCGTAATAACCGAGGGAAGGGGTTTCAAATGAGTCAGTCACCAGTCCATGCATCCATCACCATACACACACAGCATAATATGCTACACTAGCGCATGGCCGAGCCGCCATGCGGGCTTTTTATAGCCATGCGCTTCCGGGACCTTCCAGTACTATAGGAAGGACCAATCAGATTCGAAATAGGACCTGCACATGTGACCCCTGCTCTCCACTGAGAGGACAAGTTGTGGGCATGCCTAGTAGCACGGCATGAGGACTTAGCCTCGGGAGCAGTTCCCTGCAAAGCAGGTTGCGTCACCATTGCTGCACCAGAGGTGGCAGCAACATCCAGGCTCACAGAACGAGTCAGAGGGAGATACCTGGCCAGCCGAGATTGCTGAGCAGGAGTCCGAGCGGTCGGAGAGGAATGGGAGACTGCAGGATGTCTGGCTCTGGACTCCCGCTGTGCAGTGCCAGGAATCCGACGCCTAACATTACCCCCCCCCCTAGGGCCCCCTCCCCTCTGAGCCTCACTGCGCTCAAAAGCCGTGATCAGGAGCGGTGCGTGAATGTTTTCCACCGGCTCCCAGGTACGAGCCTCGGGACCATGACCCTTCCAGTTTACCAAATAAAATTTTTTGCCACGGACAAACTTGCGCCCCACGATGGCATTAACCTCAAACTCGTCAGACGATAAGTCTGATGACCCGGCAGATGGCTCGGAAAACTGGGCCATGTGAACTGGTTTGAGGAGGGACACATGGAACACGTCCGAGATGGCCAAATGTGGAGGAAGAGCCAGACGGTAGACCACCGAGCTAAGTCGGTCAAGGACCTTGAATGGGCCAATGTATCGTGGCGCGAACTTGGGCGACTCAACCCGCAGTTTAATGTTTCGGGTAGAGAGCCATACCATGTCGCCAGGGGAGAAGCTTGGAGCAGGACGCCGGTGTGCGGGCATGGGCACAGGAAAGCGCGGATGCTGACCGTAATTTAGGAGGAATGGGGTTTGACCGGTAGAGTCGGCCACAGCATTGTTCAACGCGAACTCTGCCCACGGCAGCAAGGATGCCCAGTCGTCCTGCCTGTCTGAGACAAAATGTCAAAGATATGTTATCAAGGTCTGGTTGGCTCTCTCTATCAACCCATTCGTCTCGGGATGATAGGCCGAGGAGAGATTCAGCTCAATGCTGAGTAGAGAACAGAGCTCTCTCCAAAACCGGGACGCAAACTGAGGACCTCGGTCACTGACAATCTTGTCCGGCATGCCGTGCAGGCGGAAAACGTGCTTGATGAACAAGACTGCCAGGCCCCGCGCTGATGGTAACCGGGAGAGAGGTACCAGGTGCACCATCTTAGAGAAATGGTCGGTGACAACCAAAATGACCGTGCTGCCGCTGGACCTGGGTAGCCCCACCACAAAGTCCATACCGACCATCTCCCAGGGCCTGTCTGCTATCGGCAGAGGGAAAAGAAGCCCAGCGGGCCGCTGCCGAGAGGACCTATTCCGGGCGCAAGAGACGCATGCCTCAATATAGTCCTTGACGTCACGTTCCATATGTGGCCACCAGTACGTCCTCGCCAAAAGGTCGGAGGTCCGTTTTGTCCCAAAATGTCCACCCACTCTGGACGAGTGAGCCCAAGAGAGGACCTCCGGTCGCAGACGTGCAGGGACAAATGTCTTGCCCGGAGGCACAGACTCAAGGGCAACCGGAGCCACAGTCCTCAGGCTTTCGGATGGGACGATCAGCCGAGGCTCCTCCTCCTCTTCCTCCGATGACACCACGGAGCGGGAGAGAGCATCGGCCCGGACGTTCTTCTCCCCGGAGAGAAAGTGGAGGGTGAAATGGAACCGGGAAAAGAACAAGGATCATCTAGCCTGGCGAGAGTTTAGCCGCTGGGCTGTTTGTAAATACACCAAGTTTTTGTGGTCGGTGAACACCTGGAAAGGGTGACGAGCCCCCTCCAGGAGGTGTCTCCACTCCGAGAAGGCCAACTTCATCGCTAGCAACTCCCTGTCCCCGATGGCATAATTCCTCTCCGCCGGTGTGAAGGTCTTGGAGAAAAAGAAGCATGGATGCTTCCGACCTTGCGTGTCCTTCTGGAACAGGACTGCTCCAGCACCGACGGAAGAGGCATCCACTTCCAGAATGAAGGGCTTGTCTACATCGGGGCGATGTAGAATGGGAGCGCTAGCGAAATGGGACTTAATGGTGGAGAAGGCCTTGGAGACCGGTTCCGACCACAACTTGGGATTTGCACCCTTCTTGGTGAGGGCTACCAAGGGTGCTACCAAAGTCGAGAAGTGGGGGATGAATTGGCGATAATAATTTATGAACCCCATAAAGCGCTGCACCGCTTTGAGAGAATGAGGTTCCTGCCAATCCATCACCGCCTGTAGCTTGGCAGGATCCATGGCCAATCCCTGGGCTGATATATATAGTCCAGGAAAGGCAAGGACTCCTGCTCAAACACACACTTCTCCAACTTGGCATAGAGGGAGTTCGCCCGCAGGCGATCGAAAACTTTGCAAACTTCTCTCCGGTGTTAGTCAATATCTGGAGAGTAGATGAGGATATCATCCAGATAGACTACAACCGAGGTGGTAAGCATATCCCGGAAGATATCGTTCACAAAGTCCTGGAAGACGGCCGGGGCATTACAGAGCCCGAAGGGCATCACCAGGTATTCATAGTGCCCGTCCCTGGTGTTAAATGCCGTCTTCCATTCATCCCCATCACGGATGCGAATCAGGTTGTAAGCCCCCCCGCAGATCAAGTTTGGAAAATACCCTCGCTCCTCGTAGCCTATCAAACAGTTCTGATATCAGGGGCAGTGGATATTTATTCTTAACGGTGTTGGTGTTAAGACCCGTGTAATCAATGCAAGGACGTAATTCCCCACTCTTCTTCTGGACGAAGAAGAATCCCGCCCCCGCTGGTGACACTGACTTCCTAATGAATCCTCTTGCCAGATTCTCCCTGATGTACTGAGACATGACCTCAGTCTCCGGGAGAGATAGGGGATAGACTCGACCCCGGGGAGGCTCAGCACCAGGCAAGAGGTCAATAGGACAGTCATAGGGGCGATGCGGTGGAAGGGTCTCCGCCGCCTTTTTGGAGAACACGTCTGCATACTGCCGATAGTGTTTGGGGAGCGAGGAGAGATCAGCGGGAACCTCGATGGAGGCAACCTGAACGCACTCCCTCAGACCTCTACCCTCACATGACTTACTCCACCCAATAATCCTCCCTGAGGACCACTCTATATGGGGGGGAGTGATACCGCAGCCAGGGAACCCCTAGAAGTACCTGGTCAATACCCTCGGGCATGACGAGGAGGGATATCGTCTCCTGATGAGACGGAGCCACAGAGAGTACCAAGGGGACGGTCTGGTGAGTTATCTGCGAGGGTAGAGTGGTGCCGTTTACCACTCTGACGGTGACTGGTGTAGACATCATAACCAGAGGTATAGCGTACCGTTGGGCGAAGGCTGACGACATAAAATTGCCCTCCGCCCCGGAATCCACGCAAACCTCCACCGCCAGAGTGGAAGAATTAAACCCAAGAGTCCCCTTAAAGGACAGCTTGGAGGAAAACGTCGCTGGCTTTAGTGCGCCGCCTCCTACGGCCACTAGGCGCGAGCGTTCTCCCTGCTGCTGTGGGCACCGGTTGGCGAGGTGACTGGCCTGCCTACAAATATGACAGCTCACAGGAGCTCGAGCGGACCGGAGTCTAGATCCCTCACGGGAAGCCCCCTGACGCTCGGACGCCCGATCGGGGGATTCCAGAGGTGTAGAAAAACAAGGTGCCAACCTAAACCTCTGCCTACACTGGTCCCGTTCCAACCTTCGCTCGATGAAGCGAAGATCAATTCGGGTGGAGACAGAGATAAGCTCCTCCAGTGTAGCGGGAATCTCCCTGGTGGCCAGAGCGTCCCTCACATGGCCAGCCAAACCTCTCCAGAACGCCGGAATGAGGACCTTATCTGGCCACTCTAATTCTGAGGCCAGCGTCCGGAACTGGATGGCGAAGTGACTGACCATGGACGAGCCCTGTGACAGTGCCAGCAGCCGGAGCGCGGTGTCATGGGTGACTCGTGGTCCCAGGAAGACCTGTTTCAGAGTGTCTAAGAACCGCAAAGCACCCTGCACCACATGATCACCACGATCCCACAGCGGTGTGGCCCACTCCAAAGCCCTGCCCGACAGAAGGGAAATAATAAATCCCACTTTAGCCCGCTCGGAGGGGAATCGGGCGGCCAGCAGCTCCAGCTGTATAGAGCACTGGCTTACGAAACCCCTACAAGCTGCACTATCACCCGAGAACTTTTCGGGCAGCGGGAGGTGGGACAAAGTCGGGACAGGGATGGCAGTGGTCACACGGGAAACAGCCTCTGTGGCTGCCTGAACAGCGACTGCAGTAACATCCGCAGCTGAGGCTGAACGCTCGAGAGCCGCCAACCTGCCCTGCAGCTGCCGGATGTGCTGCAGCAGTCGCTGTTCATCCGCCATTACTAGCCAGACCCTGGCGCTAGTGTAATGTTAGGGTCGGCGGAACGCACCAGATATAAATAATAGGAGGTGCGTTCGCCTCCCGGGGTCCACCGTGCGGTAGGTAACAAGACCGCTGCTAAGTAATGGCGTATGCACCGAAAGGTGAGGTACTGCGCTCGGGTTAACATCACCCGAACGCTAAGTACGGCTCTGTTCACACACAGAGTCGCTAAGACAACAGAGTTGTATGAGGACGCTGGCCCTGTTTACTTCACAGGATACCCAGCGAATGACGCTGCAACCGCAGACGCCAAGAACACTGCAACCGCAGCGCGGCAATAACTATCGCTGCTGAGCGACGGCGCCGAAACGACCGAGCACCGTCGGACGCTAGTGTGTCGTGCAGGAGGCACAGTGGCGTGTAGCTGGCCACAACCTGGAGCTGACGACCCAACAATCTGTCACCATTCGTAATAACCGAGGGAAGGGGTTTCAAATGAGTCAGTCACCAGTCCATGCATCCATCACCATACACACACAGCATAATATGCTACACTAGCGCATGGCCGAGCCGCCATGCGGGCTTTTTATAGCCATGCGCTTCCGGGACCTTCCAGTACTATAGGAAGGACCAATCAGATCCGACATAGGACCTGCACATGTGACCCCTGCTCTCCACTGAGAGGACAAGTTGTGGGCATGCCTAGTAGCACGGCATGAGGACTTAGCCTCGGGAGCAGTTCCCTGCAAAGCAGGTTGCGTCACCATTGCTGCACCAGAGGTGGTAGCAACATCCAGGCTCACAGAACGAGTCAGAGGGAGATACCTGGCCAGCCGAGATTGCTGAGCAGGAGTCCGAGCGGTCGGAGAGTAATGGGAGACCGCACGATGTCTGGCTCTGGATTCCCGCTGTGCAGTGCCAGGAATCCGATGCCTAACAGTTTCCCTGTCTCTTAGGACAGGTGCGGATATAGTGTGACAAATGACCGCAATAGAGGCACAGACCCTGTGCCCGTCTCTCTCTCTGACGTAACTCGGCCAACCTGAGATGATCTATCTGCATGGGCTCACCCAAAGAGAGGGAAGAAGATTTGACTGAACGGGAGCTGGCAGACTAAGTGAAAGGAGAAACTGACCTGGAGGAGCGCCTGTCTCTCGCTGACTCCCGAGCGCGCTCCAGGAAGCGCAGGTCAATGCGGGTAGACAGCGAGATAAGGTCCTCTAAGGTGGACGTGGTATCTCGACCTGAGAGTTCATCCTTTATTTTACTAGAAAGACCGCGCCAGAATGCCCCCACCAAAGCTGCGTTATTCCAGCCGAGCTCGGAGGAAATAGTGCGAAAGCGAATAGCGTACTGTCCGACCGTGAGAGAACCCTGGTGTAAGTTAAAGAGTGACTCAGTGAGAGAGGCTAACCGGCCCGGCTCATCGAAAACCTTACGAAATGTATCCAGGAAAACCGGGAGATTCGAAACGACCGGGTCGTCACGTTCCCAGGGCGGGTTTACCCAAGACAGGGCCTCTCCCTCCAGATGGGACATGATGAAGGCCACTTTGGCCCGGTCCGAGGGATATTGCTGCGGCAGCCATTCAAAGTGGAGACTACACTTATTTAAGAACCCCCTACAGAGCTTGGGATCCCCGGTGAAACGAGGTGGGGCGTCGGAAGGGGAACACCAGGAACACGGGTAGCAGGACTGAGAAGCTGCTGTGAAGAGCAGCCGAGACAGGAACTGCAGGAGCAGAGTGTGCACGATGGAGCGAGGCCAGAGTGTCAGGAAACACAACGATCAGGCGCCTCCCTCAGGGGGAAGCGGCCTGATATGGCTCCGTCTGGTCAGCCATTGGTCCAAAGGTGCTTCCGGGTCAGGGCACAGCCGGAGCATAAGAAGCAGGAAGGAGGCGCGGCTTATGGCGCATGTGCATAGCATGCAGGGAAGGCATCGGTCGCGGGCCTGTCTCAGGTGACCGCCGCGGCCGTCGGGTGGAGAGAGGCTGTGGCGTGGGAGTGGAGGGCGACTGCGGCGTGGGAGCGGAGGCCGGGTGAGTATGGTGGAGCGGTGTAACAGCCCCTTCTTTTTGGTAATTTATTCTCACCCCTGCATTAATTGTCTTGATTTTTTCTTAATAATCATTTAATTTAATTGAATACCAAATGTACCGTATATACTTGTGTATAAGCTGACCCCCCTACTCTTTCCACAAAAAACTGGGAAAACTTATTGACTCGCGTATAAGCCTAGGGTGGAAAATGCAGCAGCTACTGGTAAAATTCAAAAATAAAAATAGATACCAATAAAAGTAAAATTACTGTAATTGAGACATCAGTAGATTAAATGTTTTTGAACATCCATATTGAATCAGGAGCCCCATATAATGCTCCATACAAAATACACACCATATAATGCTGCACAAAGGTTAATAATGGCCCCATAAGATGCTCCATAGAATAGGACCCATAAGATGCTCCATAGATTATGCCCCCATAAGATGCTCCATAGATTATGCCCCCATATGCTGCCCCATAAGTTGCTCCATAGAATAGGCCCCATATGCTGCTCCAAAGATTATGCCGCCATATGCTGCCCCATAAGATGCTCCATAGATTATGCCCCCATATGCTGCCCCATAAGGTGCTCCATAGATTATGCCCCATATGCTGCTACATAAAATTCTCCATAGATTATGCCCCATATGCTGCCCCCAGATTATGCCCCCATATGCTGCTCCATAGATTATACCCCATATGCTGCTGCAAATAAAAAAAAGACATACCTCTCCTTCACTGGGGAACAGGTGCCGGTGTCTGCCGTGTCCTCCGTCAGTGATGTTCAGGCAGCAGAGGGAACAGCGCGCAGTAACCATGTCATCGCGCCCTCTGCTGCCTGAATGTCACTAACAGAGGACGCGGCAGACAGCGGAGAGCAGCGTTGGAATGGGGACAGGTGAATATCGGGTATACTTACCCCCTCCTGGTGTGGTCTCTGCAGCCCCATTCTCCGAAGGTTTCCCTTCCTTCAGCGGTCACGTGGTACCGCTCATTAAAGTCATAAATATGCGCATATTCATGACTTTAATGAGCAGTACCACATAACCGCTGAAGGAAGGAGCCTGAGACAGTGGGACAAGCAGGGGGCTGCAGAGACCGTGCCAGAGGGGCTCAGTGTGATCTGACACCCCCGCCCCACCCCACGACCCCCTGGCATATATGACTCGCGTATAAGCCGAGAGGGGGGACTTTCAGCCAAAAAAATGGGCTGAAAATTTCGGCTTATACGCGATTATATACGGTATATGGGCCTGACTTGACAATACAACTTATTGCTGTACTGTGAAGGAGAGAACGGCTAATGAAATCAATTATTAATCTAACATAAGCTAGTTCAGACGTGGTGTGGCAAGGTGGTGTCTATATGCTGGAACTATGCCCTAGAATCCTTGGAATGTGATGAGGATACACTGAAGACCATATGTGGAATAGACTTAGCACGGACCTTATACAGACTGGTACAATGGCTCCGGAGAAGCTGAGCAATGCCCTTTTCCTGCCTATTACATGGTCTTTCGTTTATACAAATAAAGTCAGTTCTGTGACAGCACTGGCCAAGAGAGGAGCACACCTGACCTTGTGTCTGATGTCCGTCTTCTATGCATGCATTCGGCTCATATTTATCAGGTCAGGGGCAGGCAGTCACTAAGATCTCACATTACGAGGTCACCCCAACAGTACTGATGGTGGTTCTGGTGATGTATTCATGTACTAGTGATAGTTTTGGTGGTGTCCACATACACTGATGATGATGTTGTATTTATTTACTGGCTGTGGTTCTCGTGATGTATTCATGTACTGATGATGATTCTGGTGATGCCTTTATCTCCTGATGCTGGCTATTGGGCTGTATTCATGTACTGATAGTGGCTCTAGTGACATAGTTATTTACCAGTGATGATCCTGGTGCCGTATTTATGTAGATAATGATGCTGGTGTATTTATTTACTGGCTGTGGTTCTGGTGACGCATTAATGTACTGATAGTGGTTCTGGTGATGTAGTCCTGTACTGATGAGCTTTCTGGTGATACATTTATCTACTGATGGTGCTTCTGGTGCCATATTCATATACTGATAGAGGCTGTAGTGACATAGTTATTTACTAATGATGGTTCTGGTGCCGTATGTATGTACTAGTGAAAGCTCTAGTGTTCAATTTATGTACTTATGATTATTTTGGTTTCATATTGATGATGGTTCTGGTTACGAATCAATCTCCAGAACATTCATCACTACATTATACGAACCTTCATCCATACATGAATATATCACCAGAGGCACCATCAATACAGGGTGTGATAAAACACTCCGGGATCACCTTTGCTGGGGTCAAAGGTCACGTGGGTTTAGCATGAAACTCAGGTGCACAGCCGGGTTTTGGACATAACTGACGCTGGGTCAGGATTATTTCAGGTGAAAGCAAAACATACAGGAAAATAAACATAAAACAATTCCTTGCCTGTCCGGCACTAACTAAACAGGGTCCGTACTAACTACCAACTGGAGGGCTTCTCCCAGCCACCCAAACCAGCGTTACCGTAAGCACAGCTTTCACTCACAAGTGTCGCTCACACAGACAGGCTCTCTGTGTTCCCCAGGCTGAGCTACTAACACACCACCTGGCCTCCTTTTATATCCGCTTCCCATTATTCATTAGTCACCAGGTGAGATACTGACCGGACCAGGCCACATAGGAAAGGTATCTGGGCGAGATATACCTGCCCTCATCCACTATTCCTCCCTGATTCTCACAAGGTATATGGCACCAGAACTAACATGATGGGAGTAAAATCATCATATGTATCCCTATATCTATAATAGGGTCTGTTTAGCTTCTATTATGATGTCTTCCAAATGCTGGACATATTAACTGAAACCAAACAGCCCCAAGTGAGGGATGAGGGAGACTCCATTTTGGATGTACTATTCAGGCCCAATATATTGTCCAGAGATCTTCCTCCACTCCTGAAGTGGCCCCCCACTCTTGGGATAAGTACACAAATCCCCAAAAGAACAGAACTTCACCATTTGGTCAGAGAATTAGAGGCCACGTGTTAATGACGGCAAGAGCTAGAACCGCCTGCTATCTTTTGTGCAAGGTGGCCAACACCAAAGGAAGATCTAGACTGAGCGTCACCGACACCTAGAGATGAATTATGAGAGTACCATTGTCTCATATATTTCTAGTTGCCCCAGATACTAAGCATCGAGACTGGCTCTCCAGAACCACTTAGCCGACCCAAGTTTGGACTCTCAATATCTTTCCAGACCCAACGAACGCACTGAGATGGCAGTCGTTGATTTGAACCTCCCGCTAGGAAGTTATGACTCAGCCTAAATATTGGGATTTATTTTAGCTAGAGTTCAAGGGAGCAGAATTCAGTCCAACCCAGAGGGACAATGGCAAATATTGGAGGGGCGAGCTAGGGGTTAAAAAGCTAGCTGCACACATTTAGCCTTTGTCTTGGTTCTGCCATGGAAGCCACGTCACGTCACGTGTGGAGACGGACCAGGAGCTAACAAGGTGCCTGTGGATACCAGAACTTCCCTTATCCACAAGTGGTAAGAAACGTGGCACATACAGCTGACTGCACTCCCCATACCTGTACCCTACTTTTATCTGTACTTTTGGCTGTAATATCTGTATATTACTCTGTATATAATTGTATTATCTAATGAGCCTTTCGGCAATTAAACTATCAATTAATCCTGGGCTGCTCTTTTATCTGGAAACCCGATTTCCCACATCCGTGAGTTCGGCTAGTACTTATACGCTTCCTGGGTTTGGTTTCTGACCCGATATAAGCTTTTAAACGGACTGGGCTTATATCTAATGAGGAACTGGTGGCAGCATACTGTTCTGATGTTATTGGGGGATGCTGGCAGTGACTGACCGGAAGTTTTTATATATACTGTATATATATATTCCCGGACTGGGACTGGTGATATATATACAGCAATCACTGCAGAGTGCCCTGATAACCAGTAAATGACAGGGCAGCCTCTCCGGCGACTCCATAACCTAGGTGGAGTTCCCTGACTGACCTGAGGGTAAGGGGGCGCCAGAGAGCTGTGGCTGTGTAAGCTCCGTATCCCCCATCTCTCCGCTCGTGTGTTTTCCTTACAGTTCTGGTGCCGTAATTATGTAGATAATGGTGCTGATGTTGTACTTATTTCACTGGCTGTGGTTCTGGTGACACATTAATGTACTGATAGTGGTTCTGGTGATGTAGTCCTGTACTGATGAGCTTTCTGGTGATGCATTTATCTACTGATGGTGGTTCTGGTGCCATTTTCATATACTGATGGAAGTTCTAACGACATAGTTATTTACTAATGATGGTTCTGGTGCCGTATGTATGTACTAGTGATAGCTCTGGTGTTCAATTTATGTAGTGAGGATGATTTTGGTTTTATATTGATGATGGTTCTGGTTATGAATCAGTCACCAGAACATTCATTACTACATAAATACATTGTTAGAACCACCATCCATACATGAATACATCAGCAGAAGCACCATCAATACAGAAATACGGCACCAGAACTACCCTGATGGGAGTAAAATCATCATATGTATCCCTATATCTATAATAGGGTCTGTTTAGTTTCTATTATGATGTCTTCCAAATGCTGGACATCTTAACTGAAACCAAACAGCCCCCATTATAGTTAAGCTATATTAGTTTCCATGACCATCACTAGGTCTGAGATTTGAAATATAGGCTGTCAGGGATGAATAGAGCGATTTGTATTCTCTTAATGGTTCTTAAACAATGAATGATTCTATATCTATCTTAAAAAAAATACTCCCTGTTGAGCCACTTCTCTAAAGTACATCACATCACTCTTTTTACTTTTGCTGGTATTTTTGAGTAAAAAAGGTAGCAATTCTATTGACAGTAGTCTTAACAGCTTATTACTTAACCCATCAGAAGGAAAGGACAGGGGCGTTAGGGGACCTGTCGCTTTAGTCTCTGACCCATTCCTTTACTTAGGGACTGAAAGTTCAGCGGAGGGGGGGCACCATCGGCTTCATCTGCCTACGGCACAAAAATACCTTGTTCCGGCCTTGGATCCACCTAGTAAAATTCTCACCAAGCCCAAACTACTTCATTACCCTACATAGGAACTCCTGCTCCACCGTGTTCTAAGCCTTTGTGGAATTTCATGCCCAGAAGGAGTGGTGGCTCCTTCTCCTAATTGGATATTTGCAAACGCTTTCCTCAAATGAATAATTTCCTGTCCCTGGTATAGAACCCCATTGGAGCTTTTAAATGGTGGGTCCGTGAGCTTCAAGTTATGCAAATGTAGAAAACCATTCTGGTCAGAAAGTAAGTGTTGACTTCAGAGATCTGTAAACATTTGTTACATTTCACTGAGGATCCAATGCAAATGAAGAACAACTTCTTCCTTAAGGTCCATGAGCAGAGCTGACAATTCACATTTATTCACCAATATTTAGCCTGAATATCAAAATACTAACACCTCTCTAACCACTGTCATTCATGTGCGCCTCTGCCTGTGTCCTTTGTTAGTCTTCTCTTTTCCTTTCTGACAAGGGGTGTCTTCCATCCATGGTGAAATACACCATCTCTAATTCCAACTTGTAGTGCAAACATTTTTAAAAAATTGCTACACACCAATAAAGTGGTATCAATTTCCCCAAAATAGAAATAGAGCAATGGGCCTCTGACAGCCTTTCCACTACAAGTAACCCACGAGATGGAGACCCAACTTTGAGTGCAAACATTCAAAAAAATTTTGTCGCACACGAATAAAGTGGCATCAATTTCCCCAGAGTAGAACCAGTACAATGGGCTTCTGACAACTATTCCACTACAGGCAACACGCCAGAGGGAGACCCAGCTTGGAGTCTGCACATTTATAAAAAATATTCTCACACACCACTAAAATGGCATCAGTTTCCCCATATTAGAAATAGTATAATGCGCCTCTGACACCACTTCCACTACAGGCAACCCACCAGATGGAGACGTTACTTGGAATCTCCACATTTCACAAAATAATTGTCCTACACGACTAAAGTGGCATCAATTTCCCCAGAGTAGAAATAGTATAACGACCCTCTGATGCCCGTGCCACTACAGTCAACCCAACAGATAAAGACCCAACTTGGAGTACAAACATTTCAAAAAATTGTTGTCACACACCACTAAAGTTACATTATATTTTCCAGAGTAGAAACAGTATAATGGGCCTCTGACATCCCTTCCACTACAGGCAACCCACCAGATGGAGTCCCAACTTGGTGTCTCCACATTTCAAAAAATTATTGTCACACACCACTAAAGTGGCATCAATTTTCCCAGAGTAGAAATAGTATAATTGTGCTGTGACACCCCTTCCACTACAGGCAACACACCATATGGAGACCAAACTTGGAGTCTCCACATTAAAAAAAAAATGTTTGTAACATCAGCAGCAGTAGCAACAGTAGGCACAGAAGCCACAATAAACGTGTCACAGACTGCAATAGCGCAAAATCAATGCATGACACTAAAAATGACACCATGCCTAGTCTGCCATGTCTGCGACTGGAATGCAAAAGTCATTGGAAATCCATGACTTGTTCTTCTTGATGAAAGTTAGGAAGTCTACAATTTCAGGAGACCACCAGCAGCACTGAAGACACGTTTTGAGAGAATGCTGGCTACCAAGCATGACAAAACCTCCAAGGCATGACAGGCGAGCTCAGGCCACTCTTCCATTTTTGACTACCAAAATGCAAATGGGTCCAAATTCCACCTGATGGACTTGATATTGAGCTCGAGATACTCCTGCACCTTCCTCTCCGTTAGTCGTTTACATCATGTCAGACCTGTATTCTCTTCTGCTGGTGCATGAGCTGGTCTAAAAAATATGTGAAATGACACACAGAATTTGCTTATGCCACGTACACTGAAGCTGCTAATATTTTTCCTTTGACTACTCAACATTCCCGGGGTTGGAAGTCTATAACTGCAATGCACACTGTGTACCTCACTGCTGTCTTGGGAAAAACCACTCTTAAGATTGTCTACAAGCGTGTTTATATAATACTCCAGCATGCGCGCATCCCTTACAAGGGGGGAACGCCTCTGGCAAAATTTACTCTTGTACTGTGGATCTGACAGAATGACAACCCAGTAGTCAGTACTACTTCTAATCCTAAATATAAGGGCATGATGATGCAGATAGTACAGCAAGAAGGCGCTCCTGTGTCAGGTTCTTCCATGAGGTCCATGCTGTGTTGGTGGCGAGTTAACACTCAAGCTTGCTTCCTCCGTCCCCTTCCTCAAATTAGAGACAACACAGAGGGGATTATTATCCACTTCATCTCCTGACTGTTGCATGCCCATTAACTCTTCTTCCTCATACTCCTCCATTTGTCCCGTGGCTGCTGCCCGTTCAGTAACAGTTTGTATGGAACCATGAACCCCTTCCATGGCACCTGCCTGTGTAATGACTGTCCGGATCCTAGAGATATTGTTATCCCTTGACTTCACCAACTGTGACACCGATGCCTCTACCTTGAGCCAGTCATTACACTGGTTACCCATCCACTCCAGAGTTCAATATAAACTTATCACTCTCACCCACAAAGCACTCCACGGTTCAGCACCACACTACATCTCCTCCCTCTTCTCAGTCTACCACCCTATCTGTGCCCTCTATTCTCATAATGATGTGAAGATAACATCCTCAATAATCAGAACCTCTCCAAGACTTCTAATGTACTGCACCAATTCTTTGGAATGCACTACCTAGAAATTTGATTAATCTCCAATACCCACAGTTTAAAGCATGCCCTAAAACGCATTTCTTCAGACTGGCCTACCGCCTCAAAACATTTATTTAACTATCCCTGTGTTGCCCATTCAAAGTTTTCTTCATAACCAGGTTCCTCTCATCATGTTCTCACACACTTTATGAATTTAATAGCCCTCTGTCCTTTTACATATTCTGACTGATATCTGGTTCATGCAGCGTTAAATGAACACCTGATTTCTTACATTATGTCTGGTCAGAACAATGAAAGCAATTGTTACCATCCACCTTTCGTGTCTCCCCTATTTCCTCATAGATTGTAAGCTTGCGAGCAGGGCCCTCATTCCTCTTGGTATTCTGTAAAATCTATTGTCTGTAGAAGTCCCCTCTAAAATGTAAAGTGCTACAGAATATGTTGGCACTATATAAATAAAATTATTATTATTATGATCTTCTGCTTCCACCTCATCCTATGGGACCACCACCTCCTCTCGTTGTCTATTCAAAGTGTGCTCCAGCATGTAGATAACCAGAAAAGTGGCCATTTCAAAACTGCATAAGTCCACCCTCCACCCTCACTGAGCAAATGTGACAGACGTGACAGAGTCTGGAGACGCTGTGGAGAGCGATCTTCTGCCTGCAACATCCTTCTGCATGACCGGTTTGATAGTGGGTCAGTAATGGTGTGGGGTGGCATTTCTTTGGAGGGCCGCAGGGTGTTGGGCTGTGAGCACAACCTCCATCTGTGGACGTCGAGCACTCAGACCATCCTCATGGAGTCAGTTTCTAACCATTTTTGCAGACACATGCACATTTTTGGCTTGCTGGGAGTCATTTTGCAGAACTCTGGCAGTGCTCCTCCTGTTCCTCCTTGCACAAAGGCAGAGGTAGCGGTCGTGCTGCTGGGTTGTTGCTCTCCTACGGCCCCCTCCATGTCTCCTGGTAGCCCCTCCAGCCTCTGGACACTACGCTGACAGACTCAGCAAACCTTGCCACAGCTCGCATTGATGAGCCATCCTGGATGAGCTGTACTCCCTGAGCCACTTGTGTGGGTTGTAGAGTCTGTCTCATGCTCCCATGAGTGTGAAAGCACAACCAACATTCAAAAGTGACCAAAACATCAGCCAGAAAGCATTGGTACTGAGATGTGGTCTGTGGTCCCCACCTGCAGAATCACTCCTTTATTGAGGGTGTCTTGATAATTGCCAATAATTTCCATCTGTTGTCTATTCCATTTGCACAACAGCATGTGAAATTGTCAATCAGTGTTGCTTCCTAAGTAGACAGTTTGATTTCACAGAAGTGTGATTGACTTGGAGTTATTTAAGTTGTTGTTTAAGTGTTCCTTTTATTTTTTTGAGCAGTGTATATAGATATAGATATAAAAATAGTCGTAATCAGGGACGGTATCAGCACCTGGGCAAGTGCTTGAGCAGGTCGGGGGGCTCATTCGCTGTCGGGGACACCGGCGAGCTATTAAGGTCAAGTGCCAGCCCCCACAAGTGAGCCCCCGTCGCTTGCTCAGGGCCATGATACTTGCAATACTTACCTCTCCCCGTTCCTCCTCTGCAGCGACTTCCGTGTCTTCTGACTGTGATGTTTCAGATCAGAGGACGTGATGACTAGTGTGCACCCATTATATATGGAGTAATATATGTGGCCCATCATATATTGAAGCATTATATTGGGCCCATCAAATATGGAGTAATACATTGGGCTCGTTATATACTGTATGGAGCATTATATGTGTGACCCATCATATATTGTATGGAGCATTATATGGTGCCCATAATATACTGTATGGAGCATTATATGGGGCCCATTATGTATAGTACAATATATGGGGCCCACTGTTCTGTTTGAAGCAATATGTGGGCTCATTATACTGTTTGGAGCATTATATGAGGCTCATTATATTGTATGAAGCAATATATGGGGCTCATTATTCTCTATGGAGCAATATATGAGGTTCATTATACTGTATTAAGCATTATATGGGGTCCATTATTCTGTATGGAGCAGTATATGTGGCTCATTATTCTGTACAGAGCACTATGTGGTGCCCATAATACTGTATGGAGGACTATACTGTCTGGTTTCTGAGCTACAATAGATATCAGTCATGTAATGTAAGAAGTGAAATCTTTGGCATTGTACGATACCTATATTTCTCTGCCGTATCTGTGCATCATGAATTGTGGTATGTGTTAAAGGGGCCCACTGAGACTCTTTCGCCCGGGGCCCATGAAAACCTGGAGCCGGCCCTGACCCGGAATTTATGTATGTAGCCAGAGTCGCCTTCACGCAACTTATATATTTTCAGTCCGAATCTGGACCTTTAATTCGGCAAGTACTGCTTGAAATGCAGCCTGCCCTTGAAAAAGACCAGGGACTCGTCCACACAGAAATATTTTTTCTGTGGTAAATGTCTGAGAAAATTTATTGTTAAAATATTTTATTAGGGGCCTGATTTTGTAAAGAGCTGGGGTCATTGGAAGGGGGGCAATTTGCGTTTTCTGCAAAATGTAGAAATTGAAGAATGCTCTCAAATCGTCGCCAGGCCATTACCTCTTTGAACATAGGGGTGTCGTACAGGACATCAGTTGACCACTATGATCTGAGTGTGGGCGAGGACGACATCAGCAAAAACTGCTCGGCCATTTCACTGGCACTGTCTGTATCCGAACAGATCATGGCGTAAGCCTCATCTGCCGAAGAGAAATGTGCAGCCATCTCAATCTCTTTCATATATATATATATAACAGAGGAGATGGGAGGACGGACAGGAAGACTGGGGTGCCACTGGGAGTGGGATAAAAATTGATTCTAGATTTCACACAAGTTTCTAACAGCAGCAGCTCTGGCACTGTCAGCGCCGAGCTTCTCCTCTGATCGGGCAGGAAGGGCTGATATTTCAGCATCTCCTGCGCAGTCATGCTGTGAGCGGTCTGTCAGATTGACTGCCCGATTACAGCGATCTGGGTGTGGGGACCGACAGCATGGGTCCCTGCCAGAGGCGTACCTAGGGGTTCAACTCGGGGGTGGGAGAAAAATCTGAGTGGGCCCCTAACCGGTAACCCTGATTACAACTCAGGTGGTATACTCAGTGGCAGTAGCTCTGGGTGGGCCCCCTCAAAGGAAGGGGCCCGAGGCAACAACACCCTCTGCCCCCCTGGTAACTACGCTACTGGTGTCTGCACCTCTTTCCGTGCCTCTCAGCTGTCATACACATCTGCCGGCGCTGAACTATCACTGGGTGTTTGCAAGTTTTAGTGACACTTTACATGCATGATGGACACTGTCCGTCCTGGTGCGGAAACTGACACCCAGCCATGATGGACTGTGTCCGTCATTAGACGTTAAGGGGTGAAATGCAACTCTCACAGATTGACAGCTGCATTTAACAGTTTAACAGCAGCAGACAAAGCTCCGCTCCTCTCGATTGTGCGAGGCGGATTATGGCTGAATATCACAAGTAGACAACATTGATTGTAATATGTTTATCAACAGCCATCGTTTTGCAGAACAAAAATCCCAAACTAGAAAGAATTAATATATTCATTTTTTAATGGTATTTATATCTAACTCAGAAAAATTAGAAAAAAAAAGCAATTGATGACTATTGAAGTTCAAATGTCCAGCGCCATATCCATTGCTGGGCAGCTCTGATTATAAAGCACTTGTAGAGATTCTCCAGGTCTTGGAAACTGTTCTCAGCGCAGGTCGGTGCCGGAATTCACCGTTTTCTTCCACGATGTGTCATGCCTGTGTAGAAGCGATAAGTCGCCTTTCTCATTAACCTGAAAACAATTAAAAGATGTTTTTAAAAAACTTGACAAAAGGTACTGGTGATCAAAAGAATCAAACTCAGAGAAGGAACTTCAGCATTGTATTCCTGGTCATCAGCTGAAGCTGAAATAGACCTGAAATATTGCATTATATATTGTCTACAAAGAAGGCCAATGTGGAGATTGGAAATAGGAAGCTGCCAATAATAGTGTAATGTGAGATAAATGCGACATGAGCCATACGGCTGTGGTGAGAGCACTCACAATAGATCTATACGGCATGTCATGTCAGAGGGGCTCATCTCGCCCGTCAGACTGGGTGTTGGAGATTCCTCCGCAGCAGTAGGCTGATAACTTTCATCATTTCCTTCCTTTCTCAGACAGAATTTAAAAATTGTGCAGCAAGAAAAAATAATAATTAGAACAAATAATGCAGTAATAAAACCGATATTGCATTTCTTCTGTTATGACACCTTGCTCACACTGTCCTCGCTGTTGCACTTCTTGAAAACAAGAATGATTGGAGGAAAAGCACCGAAATATTTACCTGGAAAACGCCCGTCAGAAGCTTTGTGTCCATCAGAAGAGGTGGATTCTGAATGTTTGCTGTTCGCTGCTTGTGATGAAGACGTAAACTGATTGTCTCCCTACACGGTGGTGGAAAAAGGAAAAATATATAAAAGTATTTAATCTTTAAATGATAAAACTCAATAAAAGACTAAATTAGAGACTCCAGATTCTCAATATTGTAAAATTCACTTTTATTATTGATTGCTGACAATAATGGAAGATTCGTTCTTACCTCCATCACAGGTGGATGAGATGACAATATTTAGAGGAATCTCACTGTTCCAATAATGAACCTGAAAATAGAAAGAAAATAATTACATCCAACAAAGCGTAAACTCATAGAAGGTTTTCCAGAGCTTTGTAGATAATTGCTGGGAATGGTCAATCATTCCATAGCCAGCAAGTTATGGGAAATGTAACCGGGGTTTATCTGGAACCTATGAGGACGGATTCTGGATCTTTACCGCTAATTGCTGGTGATGAACACAGATATTCATTGTCTCGCTACTCAGGGGAAAATATATAAAAGTGTCTCAACTTTACATTTTAAAGAAACCAAATTAGAGACTAAATATTCTGAAGAATAGTTACATGTTTAGCTGCTGGGTAGTTGTCGCATTCGTCCTCCGCACCGGCGGCATTTACGTTTATTGCCAGGTATTGGTCTAAATCGTCCAATTCTGCAAAGATAAGAGGAATATTGGTTACTGGACTGGAATGAACGTTCATTAATACCATGGATTATATTCAAAAGAACAAATTGAAATCAATATATTAAGAACTGGCCCAGCACAGAAAATATAACACGTAGCATCCTAAACCCTACAGCCCCCCAGACGTCAGTCCGCTCTGATAGTAGTAAAGTATGAAAGCATTCCACCAACAGAACCGCACGGACGTCTCTCCGCAGTGATTGTGTGTCCGGAGGAGATGGGTCATAAAATCCACTTACTCTTTATCACACCGGTGGCATTTGTACTTGTAGGTGTAGTTGATGGTATAATTGTGATATTCCGTCACTTTTGGCAGCTCGGGATGGATAAGGTTTACCCTTCTTGTGAAAGCCTGCCATATCAAGCCATGGTGGTCTTTGCGTTCACCGTTGATTATCCAAGTGGCGGCATGGCACATCTCATGCGCAAGTGTGGATCGTACTCGCTCTAAAACAAGAGGTTATACAGTTATGACAAAGTCTGAGTACACCCTGATTGAACTATTTGGTTTTACATAGCAGGACAAAATACAAAATACATCATGAGATGAACAACACGTGACAAGTCAACCGTGCCGTTATTTATTTACCAAAACCTACTTCAAAATGCAGAAGCAGAGAGTGAAAAATGAGTACACCCCATCAATCAATAGCTTTTAGAATCATCTTTAGCAGCAATAACTTGAAGTTGCATCGACGGTGTACTTTATCATACGCCGTTGTTGCCTTTTGGCCTACTTTTTGCTAAATAAATAATGATGCAATATATTTTTTTTCACGTTGTTTTCTGAGATTGTATTTCCCTACTTTTAGGACTTTCTATGGAGCTAATACTTTTTTTATTTTCTCCTGATATGTAAAATACTAGAATTCAAAGAGGGTGTACTTAGTTTTTCTTATGACAGTATGTAAAATGAGTTTCTAAGATGTTCTGCATAACAAGTAGCAGTTTTTTTGCCCTGTATACAGGTTGTCTTATGAAGCTGTAGGATGGATGTGATGTGAAACCTACCGGCAGAATCGCAGACTTTTTCAGAAAGCTCAATATATGAGAAGCGGCGGTTGTTCTGCAGCCTATTACAGCATTGGCCGGCGGATGCTGTCAGCCTCTTGCTCCACAAAATGTCCATTTTCAAAGGGAGCTAAAATAAAGAAAACAAATTCCATTACATCTGTAAACTCTTTGACCCCCAATCTTACAAAGTCCCCAACTCTCATATGTCATTTACAGCACTGGTCTACTTGTATGGGGCGCGGGGTCTACCGAGAAGTCCAAGATGTGAGAACAAAAATAAAAATAACCTTATTCTAAAATGTCCAAATATCAACTAAATGTTTTTTATAAATAAATGTAAAAATCCTTTGAACTTCAAGCCAAAAAATACTAATCTTTTTGTCTCTGCATGGTGGATCATCTAAGGTTTCCTCTCGTCCCACAGATAGGAAGAGGGTGACGGCATTCACCAAACTAAGTGAGATTTACCTGAGATATTCAATAACTATATTACAGAAACATGACAATGTGGTTAGGAATCTGCCTTTCAGAAAGTTAGAGCCATTTTTCTTGGAATTGATTGTTTAAATGGGGAGATAATAGAGAAGTTATGTATCACCCAGAAACCCATGACAAGATGTGATACCTTATTATCGAAGACTGTCCGGTTGTACAAGTTGTACAGTCGCTCCACCAGCTCCTCCTTATTTTCCTGGAAGTGGGTAACATAGATGGAAGTAGGAGAAATAATTTCTTCCAGGAAACAGCCGGGGATGTTACATCGTGGTGTCCTGGCAAAGATAATCATATATAAATCCACAGGAAACATCTCGCCTAGTTCATGGCTTTATATAGAGGTAGATGGATCTGGCCTAACTTACCTCTCCTCTGTAGCGGAGCTCTCCTCGCTGTCAGATGGTAAATGATCTGTACAGAAATATGGAAGAGTGAAAATACTTTTTATAAGGCTCAAATCAGACATGTTAGTATGCAGGCCCGTACTAGAGAGGGGTCTATAAATATAGAGTGTAGAGGACTAATAAGACTATGAATATGGGATCCGACCAGAGCAGAACACGTAGCTGACCAGACCACCAGAAATCCACAGGATCTTCCCTTCAGATCAGGATCTGAAATTATAATGGGGTTCAGCAACATCAGGGCCCATAAACTTTCTCAGATGTCTATCCCACCTGTTACTCAGGTAATATATCCTTAGTAATGTTGTATGTGCTCAGTACAAGATCAGAAGTGAACATGTCCTCAATGGCCGGAGGGTGGACCCTCAAATGGTAGGGGCCCATTTTCACCTCATTTGCTGATTCATGGTAGCCTCCATGGTTTTAATGGAGATGTGGGATTCCTTGGTGCAGGGATTTCTCCATTGATGTCTATTGGGTTTCCAAAAAGACACAAGTAAATGTACTGCACATCTGTAATAAATTCTCTAAGGATAACAATGGCCATAAGTCAACATGGCAGGGACTTGCTCTCCCAATATGGAAATATCCGAGACACAGGATCCATACCAATCAAGCATGCGTAAAATAGGATTACCTCTGTAAGGTATCTGTAATTTAACCCCTTAACAACCATGTACGACGCTCATCAGTAGAGAATGAATGGAGAGGGCTAAGGAGTTGAGCCCGCCTCTTTCATGGCAGATGATGGTTGTGTCATTCAACCATCATCTGCCTCTGACAGCCAAGAGTGGATTGGAGCTCTGACTGCTTCTGTTAACCTGTTAAATGCTGCTGTCATTCTCTGACACTGGCATTTACAACACATTTCCCAGGTGGCTCGCTGTTCCAACTCCTGATCAGCGCCCTTGTAATTGTTAGATTTGGAAACTGACCTGTGACAGTACAGAAAAGTAATTGTTACCTCTACAATAACATAACCCTGGATTGTGTCTAGAAATGATAACTTACTATTATACATGGAAGTTGCTGCTCTATTGGAATCATCATCATCATCAATAATGATGTCATCGGAGCTGTGGAATAAATGTAACAGTTAATGAGCCACCATTAATCATTAATCCCCATCTTGTACTTAGTAATGGAGGAAACGTGTCTCACCAGGTGGTACTGTCCGGACCATGATCTGTTGGTGGTAAACTCAGATCTGTGGGGGAAACACAATATAACTCTCTTATTAGAATATTGTAATAGCAACGACCGAGGCTCAATATCAAAAGAAATAAATCCTAATAAATTATCCAGTGTTTCCCTAGAGGTACATGGGGCAAAACAATTACCTTCAGCTCCAGTAATCTGCCCTGTACATGGCCACCATGAGAAGCAATCCCCAAATCCCATTTCTGCCTGACTTTATAACGCCTGCATGAATATTCCTGACCAAATGCTGAACAGAAATGTTTGCTATAAACTCTACCATATACGACTAATAACGATAAATCCAAGCCCTGACCACAATGTGCAGGTGATCTGCACCCGGTGACTACAATGGCTTATTAATACATCAGAGACTTCACTAGATTAGGGTTACAGTACCTGGTAAACTCGGAGTCGGGCCCGAATTGAAGCCAGTGGTGTTATCTTGGCCTGGAGACCTCGGTATTGGCCTCTTTCTTCGATGAGACTGAAAAAATGGCAAACATGTCAGATAGAATCTATAACCATGAACATCTCCAATCTATAATCTTACCCCATATTCCACTGATTACAGGTGGGCAGCGATATGAGTGTGGTCTCCACTGTGCTTATTCCACGTACAGAGTATAGCGGGGGTATGGGACACTTATGGTTAGGCTATGGATAGGGGCGGTGGTGACATTTATGTGTCTTCATGCAATGTTATGTATCCAGTACATGGACATATTGTCACAAATATTACAAGTGACACAGTCTTTACTATGCAATCATGATCCGAGTTATCGCCTCATCTACTTGGAGCGCTATTTTCTGTCCCACCATCTTTTCTTGAACTTTTATCCCAAATATTTTTTATTTAAGAATATAAAATGATACTCACCTGATGTAAATCGTCATCATCGCTGCTGTCCTCGGTATCACAGAGAACTATAATACTCTTAAATCGCTTTCTTGGCATCATATTTGCACAAGTCGCTCACAACACTCCTCTCTCCACAAACGCCTACTAAAACCCTCAATGGAACCCTGGGTGACGGGGCATTCTATAGCCTCCAGCCCATTGTGACATCATTAGAACCCTGCAATTGTTTGCTCATTTTTTTGAATTTTACAACTTTATTGTACAAAACATACTGTACAGATACAAAAAGAGGAAATCAGATAAAAACAACAATCTTCCTAAGGCCGGGTCACACTTGTGAGTGCAATGCGAGAAACTCACGAGAGTCTCTGGCCTCAATACTTGGCACTACCGCTGGCACTCGGGACCGGAGTGTGCGGCTGCATGTATTTCTTTGCAGTTGAACGCTCTGCTCCGAGCCACCGGTGGCAGTGCCGGGGATTGAGGCGAGAGACTCGCACACTTTTCTTGCATTGCACTCGCGAGTGAGACCCCGGCCTAATTCCTTCACTCCCAACCTTTTTCTAATTGTCCAGAAAAAAATAATAAAAAAACCCACATAAGCAAATATATAAAAATAAAAAACTCACTGATGTTTAAGCTGTTGATTATCTCTCCCCCGAGGTTTAATGCTCTCCACATTTTTTTTCCAATTGTTCACACAATTTTCAAAATTCTGAGAGGAGCAAAACCACACCGTCATATTTTATCACTCTAGTAATTTCTTCTGTTCTGTAATGCTCCATTTTTGCCTTATCCATTTCCTAACGAAATCCACTCTTGTGATATAAAGCCGCCTACTTAAAGGGAACCTGTCAGCAGGATTGTGCATAGTGACCTACACACAATGTCAGGTCGGTGCTGTTATACTGAATAAAATGATGCCTTGGTTGATGAAAGCCGTCTTGTGGCTGTTTCTTAATCTTTATTTTCAGCTTCATATTAATGAGATTCTCGTGCCCTAGGACGGGGTTCATGTATGTGGTGCTCCGATGAGATATTCATAATGCAGACTACTGACCCCCCACTGATCTATCACTGCCCTGCCCTGCAGTTTGCATGATAAATGCGCTTCATCATAGTCGCATGGTTACTGTGCACTGAATGCCTTTTGCAGATTTACTTGAGCGAGGGAAAAAAAAGAAAGTCATTTTGAGAATGGCGCCGGGGAGCCTGCACAGCAGCAGATATCGGTTTGTATAGAGATCCAATAGCTGCTGTTGTGCAGGTGAGGCCATGTGCACACGGTGCGGATCCTCCCGCGGATTTAATGACCTGCATTTTTCCTGCGGATTTCTTCCTTTTTTTTGCGGTTTTTGCGCGGTTTTCCACTGCGGTTTTCCACCTGCGGTTTTGTAGAATGGAGCAGGTGGAAAACTGCAGCAAAACCGCAGAAAAGAAGTGACATGCAAATTCGCACTGATTTTTCTGCACCATCTGCACAGAATTTTTTTTCCCCATTGATTTACATTGTACTGTCAATCACAGTGCGGATCTCCAGCGTTTCTGCGCGGAAAAATCCGCGGCGGATCCGCAGCAAATATGCATCGTGTGCACATATCCTGACGGCGACGCCATCTGGCTGGAGAAGAAAAAATGACATTGTAGCAGTTATAGCTGATAATGGCACACAGTAAAGTGGTAGTGGATTAGTAAGGCAGACAGTGTAGAGGCCATACACCATAGGAGGCTTATTTAGGGCATAGTATGGACAGATATCTTTGTGCAGAAGGCAATCTAGTAACACTTTGACTTTTAAGGTCACCATGTGGGGATGTGCTCCAGAAGATTGGAGAAGAGAGAAGTCTGCAGAGAACAGCTGTGGATGTGAAAAGTCATCATGGCATCTGGTCAAGATGGAAATAAGAAGAAACCACTCAATCAGAGAAGATGTCACCTATTAGGTACCTGGATGTAAACATTTACATATGCCTGCGTTTCATCAGTATTGTGGTTCCTGCATGGTCCGCAGTCTGATAATGACTGATAACAACCACTCCCAGCATCTCCTTATCATTGTTTAATACATATTGGGAGTTGTTGGTTCATGAGATCCAAATGTATATGGTTCAACAAAATACCAAGGTCAAAGTTGTATGTTTAAGGAAAATTATAAATGGTGTTAAAAATTATATAATTAGCCTTATCAAAGCACAAATGGACAATATAAGACAAATAAGGACAAATCGGATATCAAATCATATCACAACGAAAAAAAAACTGACGAAGACAGACTCCGAAACGCGCGTCGGGGACTGGCGCATCCTGGGGATCTATTGCACATTGGCATAAGATATTGATTGAGTGCAATTTTTTGGCACATGTATATGTTCTTTTCAATACAGTTTACTTGCAGCCGCATATATGACTAATTGTCATTGGCACCTCTATTTAGAACCTGCCACTGAGCATTTTTATTTAAATGGATATCTGTTGTGACATATATTTATCTCTGCCCACATGGCTATCTACACTAGTCATTTGTTGAATTAGTGATATACATTTATGCGGTTGTGGGCCTAAGCCCACTGTCTATGAATTCGTGCATATTGCACTCTATATATGTATTGGTCTTTACAAACTTGTGCCTAAGCCCACTGTCTATGAATTTCTGGACATTGCACTTTTTATATATAGATTGGTCTTTACAGATTTGTGCTTTTTATGAATTATTTTTTCACTATTTGCACTTTATGATTATGTATAATATCAGTATATCAATTTTCTTATTTTTTGTGGCTTATTAATTCTTTTTACAACCATATTACATCCTATGTAGCCATAGTACATTGAAGTGCATAATATCTGTGCAATAGACTGCTTGTGTTGCCCCTTCTTTTTGGTAATTTATTCTCACCCCTGCATTAATTGTCTTGATTTTTTCTTAATAATCATTTAATTTAATTGAATACCAAATGCACCGTATATACTTGTGTATAAGCCGACCCGTGTATAAGCTGACCCCCCTATTCTTTCCACAAAAAACTGGGAAAACTTATTGACTCGTGTATAAGCCTAGGGTGGAAAATGCAGCAGCTACTGGTAAATTTCAAAAATAAACATAGATACCAATAAAAGTAAAATTACTGTAATTGAGACATCAGTAGATTAAATGTTTTTGAACATCCATATTGAATCAGGAGCCCCATATAATGATCCATACAGTTTATGATGGCCCCATAAAATGCTCCATACAAAATACACCCCATATAATGCTGCACAAAGGTTAAGAATGGCCCCATAAGATGCTCCATAGAATAGGCCCCATAAGATGCTCCATAGATTATGCCCCCATAAGATGCTCCATAGATTATGCCCCCATATGCTGCCCTATAAGTTGCTCCATAGAATAGGCCCCATATGCTGCTCCAAAGATTATGCCGCCATATGCTGCCCCATAAGATGCTCCATAGGTTATGCCCCCATATGCTGCCCCATAAGGTGCTCCATAGATTATGCCCCATATGCTGCTACATAAAATTCTCCATAGATTATGCCCCCAGATTATGCCCCCATATGCTGCTCCATAGATTATACCCCATATGCTGCTGCAAATAAAAAAAAGACATACTCACCTCTCCTTCACTGAGGAACAGGTGCCGGTGTCTGCCGTGTCCTCCGTCAGTGATGTTCAGGCAGCAGAGGGCACAGCGCGCAGTAACCATGTCATCACGCCCTCTGCTGCCTGAATGTCACTAACAGAGGACGCGGCAGACAGCGGTGAGCAGCGTTGGAATGGGGACAGGTGAATATCTGGTATACTTACCCCCTCCTGGCGTGGTCTCTGCTGCCCCATTCTCTGAAGGTTTCCTTTCCTTCCTTCAGCGGTCACGTGGTACCGCTCATTAAAGTCATAAATATGCGCATATTCATGACTTTAATGAGCAGTACCACATGACCGCTGAAGGAAGGAGCCTGAGACAGTGGGACAAGCAGGGGGCTGCAGAGACCGTGCCAGAGGGGCTCAGTGTGATCTGACACCCCCGCCCCACCCCACGACCCCCTGACATATATGACTCGCGTATAAGCCGAGAGGGGGACTTTCAGCCAAAAAAATGGTCTGAAAATCTCGGCTTATACGCGAGTATATAAGGTATATGGGCCTGACTTGACAATACAACCTATTGCTGTACTGTGAAGGAGAGAACGGCTAATGAAATCAATTATTAATCTAACATAAGCTAGTTCAGACGTGGTGTGGCAAGGTGGTGTCTATATGCTGGAACTATGCCCTGGAATCCTTGGAATGTGATGAGGATACACTGAAGACCATATGTGGAATAGACTTAGCACGGACCTTATACAGACTGGTACAATGGCTCCGGAGAAGCTGAGCAACGCCCTTTTCCTGCCTATTACATGGTCTTTTGTTTATACTAATAAAGTCAGTTCTGTGACAGCACTGGCCAAGAGAGGAGCACACCTGACCTTGTGTCTGATGTCCGTCTTCTATGCATGCATTCGGCTCATATTTATCAGGTCAGGGGCAGGCAGTCACTAAGATCTCACATTACGAGATCACCCCAACAGTACTGATGGTGGTTCTGGTGATGTATTCATGTACTAGTGATAGTTTTGGTGGTGTCCACATACACTGATGATGATGATGATGTTGTATTTATTTACTGGCTGTGGTTCTCGTGATGTATTCATGTACTGATGATGTTTCTGGTGATGCCTTTATCTCCTGATGCTGGCTATTGGGCTGTATTCATGTACTGATAGTGGCTCTAGTGACATAGTTATTTACCAGTGATGATTCTGGTGCCGTATTTATGTAGATAATGATGCTGGTGTATTTATTTACTGGCTGTGGTTCTGGTGACGCATTAATGTACTGATAGTGGTTCTGGTGATGTAGTCCTGTACTGATGATCTTTCTGGTGATACATTTATCTACTGATGGTGCTTCTGGTGCCATATTCATATACTGATAGAAGCTGTAGTGACATAGTTATTTACTAATGATGGTTCTGGTGCCGTATGTATGTACTAGTGAAAGCTCTAGTGTTCAATTTATGTACTTATGATGATTTTGGTTTCATATTGATGATGGTTCTGGTTACGAATCAATCTCCAGAACATTCATCACTACATTATACGAACCTTCATCCATACATGAATATATCACCAGAGGCACCATCAATACAGGGTGTGATAAAACACTCCGGGATCACCTTTGCTGGGGTCAAAGGTCACGTGGGTTTAGCATGAAACTCAGGTGCACAGCCGGGTTTTGGACATAACTGACGCTGGGTCAGGATTATTTCAGGTGAAAGCAAAACATACAGGAAAATAAACATAAAACAATTCCTTGCCTGTCCGGCACTAACTAAACAGGGTCCGTACTAACTACCAACTGGAGGGCTTCTCCCAGCCACCCAAACCAGCGTTACCGTAAGCACAGCTTTCACTCACAAGTGTCGCTCACACAGACAGGCTCTCTGTGTTCCCCAGGCTGAGCTACTAACACACCACCTGGCCTCCTTTTATATCTGCTTCCCATTATTCATTAGTCACCAGGTGAGATACTGACCGGACCAGGCCATATAGGAAAGGTATCTGGGCGAGATATACCTGCCCTCATCCACTATTCCTCCCTGATTCTCACAAGGTATATGGCACCAGAACTAACATGATGGGAGTAAAATCATCATATGTATCCCTATATCTATAATAGGGTCTGTTTAGCTTCTATTATGATGTCTTCCAAATGCTGGACATATTAACTGAAACCAAACAGCCCCAAGTGAGGGATGAGGGAGACTCCATTTTGGATGTACTATTCAGGCCCAATATATTGTCCAGAGATCTTCCTCCACTTCTGAAGTGGCCCCCCACTCTTGGGATAAGTACACAAATCCCCAAAAGAACAGAACTTCACCATTTGGTCAGAGAATTAGAGGCCACGTGTTAATGACGGCAAGAGCTAGAACCGCCTGCTATCTTTTGTGCAAGGTGGCCAACACCAAAGGAAGATCTAGACTGAGCGTCACCGACACCTAGAGATGAATTATGAGAGTACCATTGTCTCATATATTTCTAGTTGCCCCAGATACTAAGCATCGAGACTGGCTCTCCAGAACCACTTAGCCCACCCAAGTTTGGACTCTCAATATCTTTCCAGACCCAACGAACGCACTGAGATGGCAGTCGTTGATTTGAACCTCCCGCTAGGAAGTTATGACTCAGCCTAGATTTTGGGATTTATTTTAGCTAGAGTTCAAGGGAGCAGAATTCAGTCCAACCCAGAGGGACAATGGCAAATATTGGAGGGGCGAGCTAGGGGTTAAAAAGCTAGCTGCACACATTTAGCCTTTGTCTTGGTTCTGCCATGGAAGCCACGTCACGTCACGTGTGGAGACGGACTAGGAGCTAACAAGGTGCCTGTGGATAACAGAACTTCCCTTATCCACAAGTGGTAAGGAACGTGACACATACAGCTGACTGCACTCCCCATACCTGTACCCTACTTTTATCTGTACTTTTGGCTGTAATATCTGTATATTACTCTGTATTTCGGCAATTAAACTATCAATTAATCCTGGGCTGCTCTTTTATCTGGAAACCCGATTTCCCACATCCGTGAGTTCGGCTAGTACTTATACGCTTCCTGGGTTTGGTTTCTGACCCTATATAAGCTTTTAAACGGACTGGGCTTATATCTAATGAGGAACTGGTGGCAGCATACTGTTCTGATGTTATTGGGGGATGCTGGCAGTGACTGACCGGAGGTTTTTATATATACTGTATATATATATTCCCGGACTGGGACTGTTGATATATATACAGCAATCACTGCAGAGTGCCCTGATAACCAGTAAATGACAGGGCAGCCTCTCCGGCGACTCCATAACCTAGGTGGAGTTCCCTGACTGACCTGAGGGTAAGGGGGCGCCAGAGAGCTGTGGCTGTGTAAGCTCCGTATCCCCCATCTCTCCTCTCGTGTGTTTTCCTTACAGTTCTGGTGCCGTAATTATGTAGATAATGGTGCTGATGTACTTATTTCACTGGCTGTGGTTCTGGTGACACATTAATGTACTGATAGTGGTTCTGGTGATGTAGTCCTGTACTGATGAGCTTTCTAGTGATGCATTTATCTACTGATGGTGGTTCTGGTGCCATTTTCATATACTGATGGAAGTTCTAATGACATAGTTATTTACTAATGATGGTTCTGGTGCCGTATGTATGTACTAGTGATAGCTCTGGTGTTCAATTTATGTAGTGAGGATGATTTTGGTTTTATATTGATGATGGTCCTGGTTATGAATCAGTCACCAGAACATTCATTACTACATAAATACATTGTTAGAACCACCATCCATACATGAATACATCAGCAGAAGCACCATCAATACAGAAATACGGCACCAGAACTACCCTGATGGGAGTAAAATCATCATATGTATCCCTATATCTATAATAGGGTCTGTTTAGTTTCTATTATGATATCTTCCAAATGCTGGACATCTTAACTGAAACCAAACAGCCCCCATTATAGTTAAGCTATATTAGTTTCCATGACCATCACTGGGTCTGAGATTTACAATATAGTCTGTCAGGGATGAATAGAGCGATTTGTATTCTCTTAATGGTCCTTAAACAATGAATGATTCTATACCTATCTTTAAAAAAAATACTCCCTGTTGAGCCACTTCTCTAAAGTACATCACATCACTCTTTATACTTTTGCTGGTATTTTTGAGTGAAAAAGGTAGAAATTCTATTGATAGTAGTCTTAACAGCTTGCTACTTAACCCATCAGAAGGAAAGGAGAGGGGCGTTAGGGGACCTGTCGCTTTAGTCTCTGACCCATTCCTTTACTTAGGGACTGAAAGTTCATCGAGGGGGGGCACCATCGGCTTCATCTGCCTACGGCACCAAAATACCTTGTTCCGGCCTTGGATCCACCTAGTAAAATTCTCACCAAACCCAAACTACTTCATTACCCTACATAGGAACTCCTGCTCCACCGTGTTCTAAGCCTTTGTGGAATTTCATGCCCAGAAGGAGTGGTGGCTCCTTCTCCTAATTGGATATTTGCAAACGCTTTCCTCAAATGAATAATTTCCTGTCCCTGGTATAGAACCCCATTGGAGCTTTTAAATGGTGGGTCCGTGAGCTTCATGTTATGCAAATGTAGAAAACCATTCTGGTCAGAAAGTAAGTGTTGACTTCAGAGATCTGTAAACATTTGTTACATTTCACTGAGGATCCAATGCAAATGAAGAACAACTTCTTCCTTAAGGTCCATGAGCAGAGCTGACAATTCACGTTTATTCACCAATATTTAGCCTGAATATCAAAATACTAACACCTCTCTAACCACTGTCATTCATGTGCGCCTCTGCCTGTGTCCTTTGTTAGTTTTCTCTTTTCCTTTTCTGACAAGGGGTGTCTTCCATCCATGGTGAAATAGACCATCTCTAATTCCAACTTGTAGTGCAAACATTTAAAAAAAATTGCTACACACCAATAAAGTGGTATCAATTTCCCCAAAATAGAAATAGAGCAATGGGCCTCTGACAGCCTTTCCACTACAAGTAACCCACGAGATGGAGACCCAACTTTGAGTGCAAACATTCAAGAAATTATTGTCACACACGAATAAAGTGGCATCAATTTCCCCAGAGTAGAACCAGTACAATGGGCTTCTGACAACTATTCCACTACAGGCAACACGCCAGAGGGAGACCCAGCTTGGAGTCTCCACATTTATAAAAAATATTCTCACACACCACTAAAATGGCATCAGTTTCCCCATATTAGAAATAGTATAATGCGCCTCTGACACCACTAAAGTTGCATTATATTTCCCAGAGTAGAAACAGTATAATGGGCCCTGACTCCCTTTCACTACAGGCAACCCACCAGATAAAGACCCAACTTAGTGTCTCCACATTTCAAAAAATTATTGTCACACACCACTAAAGTGGCATCAATTTCCCCAGAGTGGAAATAGTATAATTGTGCTGTGACACCCCTTCCACTACAGGCAACACACCATATGGAGACCAAACTTGGAGTCTCCACATTTAAAAAAAATGTTTGTAACATCTGCAGCAGTAGGAACAGTAGGCACAGAAGCCACAATAAACGTGTCACAGACTGCAATAGAGCAAAATCAATGCATGACACTAAAAATGACACCATGCCTAGTCTGCCATGTCTGCGACTGGAATGCAAAAGTCATTGGAAATCCATGACTTGTTCTTCTTGATGAAAGTTACAAGGGGAAGGAAGAAAGGAACAAACTTCCTGACAACAAACAGGTCAATAAATAAAATTGCTTTATTTAGGATACAGGGCAAGGGACTATACCATTAAAAATTGCAACAGTTGGTAACTTGTCATAAAAAAGGTACCAGAAGTCCTCACATGTCAATCAAACATAACCCAAATGGAAAGGACAAAAGGAAGAAACACAGAGATGTTATAACAACCACTCAAAGTGTGAAGTGGGAACAAACCCCACTCAGTGTAGCAGTGATATCATCATGTAATATGGCACACGGTCATAACACACAAAGAGTAGTGTGGGAAGATGGCCCACTATATATAACAATAATAACCTCAAAGTGGATTACACAGGGTCATGACAAGGAAATATAAATCTGTCCTACATTACCAGTTCAAGTGCCCGTGCACAGCGACAAGTGAAAGGACCAGGTACCCGCCCCGACGCGCGTTTCGGGAGTCTTCGTCAGGGGGCGCTATAAGACAATGAACCTCAGTGCTTCTTATAGTGCAGAGACCGGAAGGGCCAGTCCATGTATTGGACGGAAGTCATTCAGCGCTACCCGGGTAACCGTGGACCCGCCCCCACGCTCGGTAGATGGACAGCTGTGACGTCCGGATGACGTGGGGCCCCACATGACCGGACGCCCAAAGCCGCCATGCGCCGGCCGGGAGGAGGGACCAACAAGTCACACAATGTAGATTGGGCATGCGCATAACAAACATGTATGGATAGGCGCCATATTAGTTAGGGGCAAAAGATCCAGCATATCCAAAAGGCAGCAATAGCCGGTCTGAGGGATGAGATCGCCAGTATATTATCAAGAATAGTAAAAAATAATAGATAATAGATAAAACACTGGTGCTGCATGCAATGGAAAAGGTAAATAAATAGCAAAAGCCAAATATAATGAGCATATTGATGTAACCATATATATATAAAAAATATATAAAAATAAATAACCTCTTCCTATTTTTTGCCCGCAGCACCAGTGTTATTGCTAAATAGAAATAAGAGATGCCCTCAAAGCCAAACCCGCACATATAACCCTAATATACATCCAAATACCAAAGGTATACCTGGAGCAATCATAGAAAATATAACATAAAAATTTATGCCATCATAAGTATGGATATATAAGTATAACTGTATATACAGAACATTAGATTGCCCAGATAGAGTTGAAATACACTTTAGTAAACATCATGTCTCACGGTATATCTACAATATACCAAGACGTATGAGCGGTAGGATTCATATAATAACAACCCCAACTCCATTGTCCATAGTGTAAAATTCGTCACATGGCGTTATTCAATGTGAAGATCCAAATGATGGAATATGGTCCACTTCATCATGTATCCACAAAAACCTTTCGGAATCCACAATATTAAGCACTGTATATACTAAAAAAGATAAAACAAAAGGAAGGTTAAAAACAAAAGACAAGAAAACAGCTAATTACAAAAAGTACACACCTACTCCAGAAAAGGGGCAAAAAATGTCCTCCAGATTGGCGTGCCTCGAGTCCAGATCGATCTGGACACTTAAAACTGTGCATCCTCATGGGTTGAACGAAAATTTAAATTTTGCCCCTTTTCTGGAGTAGGTGTGTACTTTTTGTAATTAGCTGTTTTCTTGTCTTTTGTTTTATTTTGTTTCCTATTTGACAACTCAACATTCCCGGGGTTGGAAGTCTATAAGTGCGATGCACACTGTGTACCTCACTGCTGTCTTGGGAAAAACCACTCTTAAGATTGTCTACAAGCGTATTTATATAATACTCCAGCATGCGCGCATCCCTTACAAGGGGGGAACGCCTCTGGCAAAATTTACTCTTGTACTGTGAATCTGACAGAATGACAACCCAGTAGTCAGTGCTACTTCTAATCCTAAATATAAGGGCATGATGATGCAGATAGTACAGCAAGAAGGCGCTCCTGTGTCAGGTTCTTCCATGAGGTCCATATCCATGCTGTGTGGGTGGCGAGTTAACACTCAAGCTTGCTTCCTCAGTCCCCTTCCCCAAATTACAGACAACCGAGAGAGGATCATTATCCACTTCATCTCCTGACTGTTGCATGCCCATTAACTCTTCTTCCTCGTACTCCTCCATTTGTCCCGTGGCTGCTGCCCTTTCAGTAACTGTCAGCACCGAGCTTCTCCTCTGATCGGGCAGGAAGGGCTGATATTTCAGCATCTCCTGCGCAGTCATGCTGTGAGCGGTCAGTCAGATTGACTGCCCGATTACAGCGATCTGGGTGCGGGGACTGACAGCATGGGTCCCTGCCAGAGGCGGAGCTAGGGGTTCAGCTCGGGGGGGGGAAAATCTGAGTGGGCCCCTAACCGGTAACCCTGATTACAACTCAGGTGGTATACTCAGTGGCAGTAGCTCTGGGTGGGCCCCCTCAAAGCAAGGGGCCCGAGGCAACAACACCCTCTGCCCCCCTCGTAACTACGCTAGTGGTGTCTGCACCTCTTTCCGTGCCTCTCAGCTGTCATACACATGTGCCGGCGGTGAACTATCACTGGGTGTCTGCAAGTTTTAGTGACACTTTACATGCATGACGGACACTGTCCGTCCTGGTGCGGAAACTGACACCCAGCCATGATGGACTGTGTCCGTCATTAGACGTTAAGGGGTGAAATGCAACTCTCACAGATTGACAGCTGCATTTATCAGTTTAACAGCAGCAGACAAAGCTCCGCTCCTCTCGATTGTGCGAGGCGGATTATGGCTGAATATCACAAGTAGACAACATTGATTGTAATATGTTTATCAACAGCCATCGTTTTGCAGAACAAAAATCCCAAACTAGAAAGAATTAATATATTCATTTTTTAATGGTATTTATATCTAACTCAGAAAAATTAGAAAAAAAAAGCAATTGATGACTATTGAAGTTCAAATGTCCAGCGCCATATCCATTGCTGGGCAGCTCTGATTATAAAGCACTTGTAGAGATTCTCCAGGTCTTGGAAACTGTTCTCAGCGCAGGTCGGTGCCGGAATTCACCGTTTTCTTCCACGATGTGTCATGCCTGTGTAGAAGCGATAAGTCGCCTTTCTCATTAACCTGAAAACAATTAAAAGATGTTTATAAAAAACTTGACAAAAGGTACTGGTGATCAAAAGAAACAAACTCCGAGAAGGAACTTCAGCATTGTATTCCTGGTCATCAGCTGAAGGTGAAATAGACCTGAAATATTGCATTATATATTGTCTACAAAGAAGGCCAATGTGGAGATTGGAAATAGGAAGCTGCCAATAATAGTGTAATGTGAGATAAATGCGACATGAGCCATACGGCTATGGTGAGAGCACTCACAATAGATCCATACGGCATGCCATGTCAGAGGGGCTCATCTCGCCCGTCAGACTGTGTGTTGGAGATTCCTCCGCAGCAGTAGGCTGATAACTTTCTTTCTCAGACAGAATTTAAAAATTGTGCAGCAAGAAAAAATAATAATTAGAAGAAATAAATGCAGTAATAAAACCGATATTGCATTTCTTCTGTTATGACACCTTGCTTACACTGTCCTCGCTGTTGCACTTCTTGAAAACAAGAATGATTGGAGGAAAACCACCGAAATATTTACCTGGAAAACGCCCGTCAGAAGCTTTGTGTCCATCAGAAGAGGTGGATTCTGAATGTTTGCTGTTCGCTGCTTGTGATGAAGACGTAAACTGATTGTCTCCCTACACGGTGGTGGAAAAAGGCAAAATATATAAAAGTATTTAATCTTTAAATGATAAAACTCAATAAAAGACTAAATTAGAGACTCCAGATTCTCAATATTGTAAAATTCACTTTTATTATTGATTGCTGACAATAATGGAAGATTCGTTCTTACCTCCATCACAGGTGGATGAGATGACAATATTTAGAGGAATCTCACTGTTCCAATAATGAACCTGAAAATAGAAAGAAAATAATTACATCCAACAAAGCGTAAACTCATAGAAGGTTTTCCAGAGCATTGTAGATAATTGCTGGGAATGGTCAATCATTCCATAGCCAGCAAGTTATGGGAAATGTAACCGGGGCTTATCTGGAACCTATGAGGACGGATTCTGGATCTTTACCGCTAATTGCTGGTGATGAACACAGATATTCATTGTCTCGCTACTCAGGGGAAAATATATAAAAGTGTCTCAACTTTACATTTTAAAGAAATCAAATTAGAGACTAAATATTCTGAAGAATAGTTACATGTTTAGCTGCTGGGTAGTTGTCGCATTCGTCCTCCGCACCGGCGGCATTTACGTTTATTGCCAGGTATTGGTCTAAATCGCCCAATTCTGCAAAGATAAGAGGAATATTGGTTACTGGACTGGAATGAACGTTCATTAACACCATGGATTATATTAAAAAGAACAAATTGAAATCAATATATTAAGAACTGGCCCAGCACAGAAAATATAACACGTAGCATCCTAAACCCTACAGCCCCCCAGACGTCAGTCCGCTCTGATAGTAGTAAAGTATGAAAGCATTCCACCAACAGAACCGCACGGACGTCTCTCCGCAGTGATTGTGTGTCCGGAGGAGATGGGTCATAAAATCCACTTACTCTTTATCACACCGGTGGCATTTGTACTTGTAGGTGTAGTTGATGGTATAATTGTGATATTCCGTCACTTTTGGCAGCTCGGGATGGATAAGGTTTACCCTTCTTGTGAAAGCCTGCCATAACAAGCCATGGTGGTCTTTGCGTTCACCGTTGATTATCCAAGAGGCGGCATGGCACATCTCATGCGCAAGTGTGGATCGTACTCGCTCTAAAACAAGAGGTTATACAGTTATGACAAAGTCTGAGTACACCCTGATTGAACTATTTGGTTTTACATAGCAGGACAAAATACAAAATACATCATGAGATGAACAACACATGACAAGTCAACCATGCCGTTATTTATTTACCGAAACCTACTTCAAAATGCAGAAGCAGAGAGTGAAAAATAAGTACACCCCATCAATCAATAGCTTTTAGAATCATCTTTAGCAGCAGTAACTTGAAGTTGCATCGACGGTGTACTTTATCACACACCGTTGTTGCCTTTTGGCCTACTTTTTGCTAAATAAATAATGATGCAATATATTTTTTTTTCACGTTGGTTTTTGAGATTGTATTTCCCTACTTTTAGGACTTTCTATGGAGCTGATACTTTTTTTTTATTTTCTCCTGATATGTAAAATACTAGAATTCAAAGAGGGTGTACTTAGTTTTTCTTATGACAGTGTGTACAATGAGTTTCTAAGATGTTCTGCATAACAAGTAGCAGTTTTTTTGCCCTGTATACAGGTTGTCTTATGAAGCTGTAGGATGGATGTGATGTGAAACCTACCGGCAGAATCGCAGACTTTTTCGGAAAGCTCAATATATGAGAAGCGGCGGTTGTTCTGCAGCCTATTACAGCATTGGCCGGCGGATGCTGTCAGCCTCTTGCTCCACAAAATGTCCATTTTCAAAGGGAGCTAAAATAAAGAAAACAAATTCCATTACATCTGTAAACTCTTTGACCCCCAATCTTGCAAAATCCCCAACTCTCATATGTGATTTACAGCACTGGTCTACTTGTATGGGGCGCGGGATCTACCGAGAAGTCCAAGATGTGAGAACAAAAATAAAAATAACCTTATTCTAAAATGTCCAAATATCAACTAAATGTTTCTTATAAATAAATGTAAAAATCCTTTGAACTTCAAGCTAAAAAATGCTAATCTTTTTGTCTCTGCATGGTGGATCATCTAAGGTTTCCTCTCATCCCACAGATAGGAAGAGGATGACGGCATTCACCAAACTAAGTGAGATTTACCTGAGATATTCAATAACTATATTACAGAAACATGACAATGGGGTTAGGAATCTGCCTTTCAGAAAGTTAGAGCCATTTTTCTTGGAATTGATTGTCTAAAGGGGGAGATAATAGAGAAGTCATGTATCACCCAGAAACTCATGACAAGATGTGATACCTTATTATCGAAGACTGTCCGGTTGTACAAGTTGTACAGTCGCTCCACCAGCTCCTCCTTATTTTCCTGGAAGTGGGTAACATAGATGGAAGTAGGAGAAATAATTTCTTCCAGGAAACAGCCGGGGATGTTACATCGTGGTGTCCTGGCAAAGATAAGAATCATATATAAATCCACAGGAAACATCTCGCCTAGTTCATGGCTTTATATAGAGGTAGATGGATCTAACTTACCTCTCCTCTGTAGCGGAGCTCTCCTCGCTGTCAGATGGTAAATGATCTGTACAGAAATATGGAAGAGTGAAAATACTTTTTATAAGGCTCAAATCAGACATGTTAGTATGCAGCCCGTACTAGAGAGGGGTCTATAAATATACAGTGTAGAGGACTAATAAGACTATGAATATGGGATCCGACCAGAGCAGAACACGTAGCTGACCAGACCACCAGAAATCCACAGGATCTTCCCTTCAGATCAGGATCTGATATAATAATGGGGTTCAGCAACATCAGGGTCCATAAACTTTCTCAGATGTCTATCCCACCTGTTACTCAGGTAATATATCCTTAGTAATGTTGCATGTGCTCAGTACAAGATCAGAAGTGAACATGTCCTCAATGGCCGGAGGGTGGACCCTCAAATGGTAGGGGTCCATTTTCACCTCATTTGCTGATTCATGGTAGCCTCCATGGTTTTAATGGAGATGTGGGATTCCTTGGTGCAGGGATTTCTCCATTGATGTCTATTGGGTTTCCAAAAAGACACAAGTAAATGTACTGCACATCTGTAATAAATTCTCTAAGGATAACAATGGCCATAAGTCAACATGGCGGTGACTTGCTCTCCCAATATGGAAATATCCGAGACACTGGATCCACACCAATCAAGCATGTGTAAAATAGAATTACCTCTGTAAGGTATCTGTAATTTAACCCCTTAACAACCATGTACGACGCTCATCAGTAGAGAATGAATGGAGAGGGCTAAGGAGTTGAGCCCGCCTCTTTCATGGCAGATGATGGTTGTGTCATTCAGCCATCATCTGCCTCTGACAGCCGAGAGTGGATTGGAGCTCTGCCTGCTTCTGTTAACCTGTTAAATGCTGCTGTCATTCTCTGACACTGGAATTTACAGCACATTTCCCAGGTGGCTCGCTGTTCCAACTCCTGATCAGCGCCCTTGTAATTGTTAGATTTGGAAACTGACCTGTGACAGTACAGAAAAGTAATTGTTACCTCTACAATAACATAAACCTGGATTGTGTCTAGAAATGATAACTTACTATTATACATGGAAGTTGCTGCTCTATTGGAATCGTCATCATCATCAATAATGATGTCATCGGAGCTGTGGAATAAATGTAACAGGTAATGAGCCACCATTAATCATTAATCCCCATCTTGTACTTAGTAATGGTGGAAACGTGTCTTACCAGGTGGTACTGTCCGGACCATGATCTGTTGGTGGTAAACTCAGATCTGTGGGGGAAACACAATATAACTCTCTTATTAGAATATTGTAATAGCAACGACCGAGGCTCAATATCAAAAGAAATAAATCCTAATAAATTATCCAGTGTTTCCCTATAGGTACATGGGGCAAAACAATCACCTTCAGCTACAGTAATCTGCCCTGTACATGGCCACCATGAGAAGCAATCCCCAAATCCCATTTCTGCCTGACTTTATAACGCCTGCATGAATATTCCTGACCAAATGCTGAACAGAAATGTTTGCTATAAACTCTACCATAGACGACTAATAACGATAAATCCAAGCCCTGACCACAATGTGCACGTGATCTGCACCCGGTGACTACAATGGCTTATTAATACATCAGAGACTTCACTAGATTAGGGTTACAGTACCTGGTAAACTCGGAGTCGGGCTCAAATTGAAGCCAGTGGTGTTATCTTGGCCTGGAGACCTCGGTATTGGCCTCTTTCTTCGATGAGACTGAAAAAATGGCAAACATGTCAGATAGAATCTATAACCATGAACATCTCCAATCTATAATCTTACCCCATATTCCACTGATTACAGGTGGGCAGCGATATGAGTGTGGTCTCCACTGTGCTTATTCCACGTACAGAGTATAGCGGGGGTATGGGACACTTATGGTTAGGCTATGGATAGGGGCGGTGGTGACATTTATGTGTCTTCATGCAATGTTATGTATCCAGTACATGGACATATTGTCACAAATATTACAAGTGACACAGTCTTTACTCTGCAATCATGATCCGAGTTATCGCCTCATCTACTTGGAGCGCTATTTTCTGTCCCACCATCTTTTCTTGAACTTTTATCCCAAATATTTTTTATTTATTTAAGAATATAAAATGATACTCACCTGATGTAAATCGTCATCATCGCTGCTGTCCTCGGTATCACAGAGAACTATAATACTCTTAAATCGCTTTCTTGGCATCATATTTGCACAAGTCGCTCACAACACTCCTCTCTCCACAAACGCCTACTAAAACCCTCAACGGAACCCTGGGTGACGGGGCATTCTATAGCCTCCAGCCCATTGTGACATCATTAGAATGCTGCAATTGATTGCTCATTTTTTGAATTTTACAACTTTATTGTACAAAACATACTGTAGAGATACAAAAAGAGGAAATCCGATAAAAACAACAATCTTCCTAAGGCCGGGGTCACACTTGCGAGTGCAATGCGAGAAACTCACGAGAGTCTCTGGCCTCAATACTTGGCACTACCGCTGGCACTCGGGACCGGAGTGTGCGGCTGCATGTATTTCTTTGCAGCTGAACGCTCTGCTCCGAGCCACCGGTGGCAGTGCCGGGGATTGAGGCGAGAGACTCGCACACTTTTCTTGCATTGCACTCGCGAGTGAGACCCCGGCCTAATTCCTTCACTCACAACCTTTTTCTAATTGTTCAGAAAAAAATAATAATGAAAAACCCACATAAGCAAATATTTAAAAATAAAAAACTCACTGATGTTTAAGCTGTTGATTATCTCTCCCCCGAGGTTTAATGCTCTCCACATTTTTTTTCCAATTGTTCACACAATTTTCAAAATTCTGAGAGGAGCAAAACCACACCGTCATATTTTATAACTCTCTTTAGTAATTTCTTCTGTTCTGTAATGCTCCATTTTTGCCTTATCCATTTCCTAACGAAATCCACTCTTGTGATATAAAGCCGCCTACTTAAAGGGAACCTGTCAGCAGGATTGTGCATAGTGACCTACACACAATGTCAGGTCGGTGCTGTTATACTGAATAAAATGATGCCTTGGTTGATGAAAGCCGTCTTGTGGCTGTTTCTAAATCTTTATTTTCAGTTTGATATTAATGAGATTCTCGTGCCCTAGGACGGGGTTCATGTATGTGGTGCTCCGATGAGATATTCATAATGCAGACTACTGACCCCCCACTGATCTCTCACTGCCCTGCCCCGCAGTTTGCATGATAAATGCGCTTCATCATAATCGCATGGTTACTGTGCACTGAATGCCCTTTTGCAGATTTACTTGAGCGAGGGAAAAAAAAGAAAGTCATTTTGAGAATGGCGCCGGGGAGCCTGCACAGCAGCAGATATCGGTTTGTATAGAGATCCAATAGCTGCTGTTGCGCAGGTGGCGGCGACGCCATCTTGCTGGAGAAGAAAAAATGACATTGTAGCAGTTATAGCTGATAATGGCACACAGTAATGTGGTTGTGGATTAGTAAGGCAGACAGTGTAGAGGCCATACACCATAGGAGGCTTATTTAGGGCATAGTATGGACAGATATTTTTTGTGCAGAAGGCAATCTAGTAACACTGACTTTTAAGGTCACCATGAGGGGATGTGCTCCAGAAGATTGGAGAAGAGAGAAGTCTGCAGAGAACAGCTGTGGATGTGAAAAGTCATCATGGCATCTGGTCAAGATGGAAATAAGAAGAAACCACTCAATCAGAGAAGATGTCCCCTATTAGGTACCTGGGTGTAAACATTTACATATGCCTGCGTTTCATCAGTATTGTGGTTCCTGCATGGTCCGCAGTCTGATAATGACTGATAACAACCACTCCCAGCATCTCCTTATCATTGTTTGATACATACTGGGAGTTGTTGGTTCATGAGATGCAAATGTATATGGGCCTGACTTGACAATACAACTTATTGCTGTACTGTGAAGGAGAGAATGGCTAATGAAATCAATTATTAACCTAACATAAGCTAGTTCAGACGTGGTGTGGCAAGATGGCGTCTATTTGCTGGAACTATGCCCTGGAATCCTTGGAATGTGATGAGGATACACTGAAGACCATATGTGGAATAGACTTAGCACGGACCTTATACAGACTGGAACAATGGCTCCGGAGAAGCTGAGCAATGGTCTTTTGTTTATACTAATAAAGTCAGTTCTGTGACAGCACTGGCCAAGAGAGGAGCACACCTGACCTTGTGTCTGATGTCCTTCTTCTATGCATGCATTCGGCTCATATTTATCAGGTCAGAGGCAGGCAGTCATTAAGATCTCACATTACGAGATCACCCCAACAGTACTGATGGTGGTTAGTTTTGGTGGTGTACACATATATTGATGATGATGCTGATGGTGTATTTATTTACTGGCTGTGGTTCTCGTGATGTATTCATGTACTGATGATGATTCTGGTGATGCATTTATCTCCTGATGCTGGTTATTGTGCTGTATTCATGTACTGATAGTGGCTCTAGTGACATAGTTATTTGCCAGTGATGATTCTGGTGCCATGTAAGCTCTTATGGTCATTGGGGTCCTCTCTCTCCTGTAGAGGGTAAGCTCTTATGATCAGTGGGGTCCTCTCTCTCCCCTGTAGAGTGTAAGCTCATATATGGGCCATTATATTTCTTGTATAAAATTTATATTTTTGCATGTGTGTGTACTATATAACAGAAGAATGCAACGGGGAGTGGTTGATGGGATTAAGTCAAAGTAGAAGAAAGGGAATTATCACACACTCAAAACCGAGCAACAGTAACAGATAAATCCACCAAATGCCTTCTTCAGTAATAACCACCAGCAACCACCAGCCATACAGCATAAGCTATCCCTGACAATGTGTGCTAGCCTGACCCAGATTATATAGGAGATGGGAGTGGCTAGTAGTGCACAGTTGAGAGCCTTAATGCAGGAAAGTTTTCAGGAGCTCTCAGCTGAGCAGATTAACCTTTGCACTGCTAAAATAAATTTACACCATTTCATATGAAGGTGAAGTGCTTCTAATCAGTTGAGGAGTAGGAGAAATCAGACACTGTGGTCTTCTGGCTTCTCTCTGTTGTGGTAAACCCATGACAGTTTCCATGCTGAACTTTCCTCCCACCTTTCATTTAACTCACTATTTGACAACCCACAATCCGGCTTCTGCCCCACTTAAACTGCCCTGACCCAAATTACTAACTAACTGCCAAAGCTAGCAAACAATTTATGCTTTTTTAGACCCCTCCTCTGCCTTCGACACAGTCGACCACTCCCTGCTACTGCAGATCCTCTCTTCCCTTGGCATCAAAGACATTGCCTTCTTCTGGATCTCCTCATATCTCACATTTAACGTCTCCTACTTCCACACTACTACCCCATCCCATGCTTCCTTTATGGTTGTCCTTTCCAGGTTATGTCATGAGCCCCCTACTCTTCCTCATCTATACCTTTGGCCTGGGACCACTTAAAAACTTCCATGGCTTTCAGTCAGCGTTGGACTGGAGCACCTTTGGCCCACCAGAGAAAAGCATTTTTGGGGCCCACTATGTATCTACATAGAAATAAATACCTGACCACCAATTGTGTGCTAAAACGCACTAATATCATGTCTTAATTATATAGCAGGGGTTGGGGTAGTCTCTTCATAGAATGTAATGTTGCCTCCCTCATTGAAAATAATGCAGCCCCCCCTCATAGAATATAATGCAGCCCCCCTCATGGGGTATAATGCAGCATCCCACAAAATATAATGAAAACCCCTCATAATGTATAATGTAGCCCCCATGGAATATAATGTAGCACCCTCATAGGGTATAATACAGCCACTTCACAGAGTGTAATGTAGCCCCCTCAGAGTATAATTCAACCCCCTCATAAGGTTGCCCCCCATAGAATATACTGTAGCCCTCTCATATGGCATAATGCAGCCTACTTCATATAATATGTAGCCCACTGAGAGAATAATGCAGCCCCCATACAGAATATAATGCAGCCCCCCACAAAATATAATGTAGCCCCCTCATAAAGTTTAACACAGCCCCCTCATAGGGTATAATGCAGCCCTCCTCATAGGGTATAATGCAGTCCCCCTCCACCTCCATAATTGTTCTCCCCTTCCACCCCATCATTGTCCTCATCACCACCTCCATCGTTGCTTTCTCACCCTCCCCCCTATCATTGCCTTTTCCACTACCTCCATCATTGCTCATTCTACCATCTCCATCATTGCCTCCTTCCCCACCACCATTGTCCTTTCCACCACAACCATCATTGCTATCTCCCTCACCACTCCAATCATTTCCCATTCCAACACCTCATCATTGGCTCCCCCCCACCACCATTGTTGTCCTTTCCACCACAACCATCATTGACTTCTTCCCATCACCCCATCATTGCCCATTCTACCACCTCCATTATTGCTTCCTCCCCAACGACCCTATCATCCTTTCCATCACCAACATTGCCTTCTCCCCCACCACCCCATTACTGCTCTTTCCATCACCCACATCATTGCCAATCTCCAATACACACGTTCAGCAACTCTCTCACACACACAGCACCACACACACAGCAGCACACCACTCTCACACACACAGACACAAAGCACCGCACTGCACGCAGCCAGATAGACACGCACACAGCACCACTCACCTCTCCACACATTCCCTGCAGCCGCAGCACATCCCGGCAGCTTTCTCTCTTAAACAGCTGCTCTGAATGATGACGTCATTCAGCTGCGCTGTGTCAGACAGGAAGTGTCAGGCAGGAAGCAGGATGGCATCGGATCCCTGCAGCTCCACTCTGCTGCCTAGCTGAAGGGATCACTCCCTGCCCAGCCATTGTCCTCAAGGTTAGCCGCTCTGCAGTGGTCCACCTCCGGGGTATATCACATGCGGTATGTCCGCTCCTGCGGGCAGTGATAGCCTCAGCCTGCGGCTAACACTGCCCGCTATAAAAGTGAAATGGTATTCACTCCTCTCCACGCCCATGGGGGTTTGGAGAAACGTGAATATTAATTTATCTTTAGCAGCGGGGACAGGCTCTTGTCTCCAGCTGCTACTCTGCTGGCACCAGGAGGGACCCCCTTACTCAGGGGCCCCATAGCAGCTGGGTCTGCTTCTACTAGCGACACGTCACTGGCTGGGGGGCCCCTTGAGCAATGGGGGCCATAGGCAGATGCTGGCCAGTATGCCAGCAGGTGTCCGACCCTGCTTCCAGTACCATCTTTACACTGATGACACTCAGAGCTACTTCTCCGGCCCAGACATCACCTCTCTGCTGTCCAGAATCCCAGAGCATCCATCAGCCAGAGCATCCATCAGCCATATCCTCCTTCTTCTCTCACTACCTAAGTCTCATTGTGGACAAAACAGAACTTATCATCTTTCCTGCATCTCACCTAATCCCCTACCTAATCTATCATAATAAATTACATCATGCTTTCATCTATAACACAAGTCCACTGCCTCAGAGTAACCCTCTCGCCACCTCCTGCCGCCTCCAACTCAAAAATATTTCCAGAATGCATCCTTTCCTCAACCCTGAATCATCTCCAGAGGCTGCAGCATCCTCCTCTGTGACCTCCCTGCTAACACTCTGACACCTCGCAATTCCATCCTTAACTCTGCTGCCTGACTAATCCAACTCTCTACTCGATACTTCTTTGCTTCTCCCCTCTGCAAATCCCTTCATTGTCTCCCATTCCCCCTACTAATCCTACACTGCTTAAAAAATAAAGGCAACACTTGCATTGTGTTGTTTAACTCCAAGTCAGTCACATTTTGAATTTCTCCTGCTGTTCTGCAAATGGAACAGACAACAGGTAGAAATGATAGACAAATAGCAAGACAACCCACAGACCATTTCTCTGTTCTCTTCCTTTTTGGCTGTTTTGGTCACTTTTGCATTTTGTATTTGCTCTCGCCCCTAGAGGTACTGTACAGTAGCATGAGGCGGTGTCTACAACCCACACAAGTTGCTCAGGTAATGCAGCTCATCTAGGATGGCACATCAATGGGAGCTGTGGGAAGAAGGGAAGCTGTGTTTGTCAGCACAGTGTCCAAAGCATGGAGCAGATACCAGAAGACATGGAGGGGGCCATAGGAAGGCAAAAACCCAGCAGTAGGGCCGCTACCTCACCACCACCATTTCTGCCACAACCCCCAACCTGCTGTTTCCTTCCCCATTATCTTGTAGTGTGTAAGCCTCAGAGAGCAGGATCCTGTTCCGTTTGTACCAGTCTGTCACTATTGGTTTGTTAACCATACAGCACCATGGAATCAGTGCTGCTCTAAAAATAAATAATAATAATATTCATAAATAGAATACTACAACCCCCAACATGACAGATCAGAAGAGTTGAGCGAAATGGGTCGAACAAATTCAAAAGTCGCCGACTTTCGCCAAAGTCGGGTTTCATGAAACGAAACCCGACCATAGCATGAGGTCGGCAACGAGGTCGGCGACCATCGCACCAAAGTCGCGTTTCAAAAGATGCTTTAGCGCCCTTTTTCAGCCAATCAGGAAGAACGGACACTGTGGGCAGCGTGATGACATAGGCAGCGGGCAGCGTGATGACATAGGCAGCGGTCACCACCATCTTTGAGAAGGGCATGCAAGTGATTGGCTTGCTTTGCGTGGCATCACAGGGGGTGTAAAAGGGCGTGCACGCCGAACGCCATCTTACTTATGCTGATCTTAGAATAGGGAGAGCTGCTGCTGATTCTGTAGGGAGAGCGTTAGGAAGGCCAAAAGAAAAAAAAAACTGCTTCTGCTGATAGCGCTTTTCACTGTAGTTAGTGTGCAGTGAAAGGTGATGATTTTTGCTTTTGTGCAGCAGCGCTGGTGGTGATTAGGCTGCCTTTTAAGGCTAGCTGCATTGCTGTGTGCACACTGGTGTTCAAACTGCTTTTTTCAAAGCAATCCAAATGTTATTGTTTTGTCCTGGTAAGTTACTGAGGGTTCATTTTTTCACACACCGTACAGCGGTGTTCGCTCCTCACACAGTACCGTGTACTGGCTGTTATCACGGCCAAATTGAAGCTATCTGTGTGTGACTCTGTAAGAAAAAGCTGAGGAGTTTGTCCGTTCTTACACACCTACACCTTAGAGTTTTGTCCGTTTTTCAAACAGTTTCATATATCTGCTGTTTGATTACATTCAAAACTAGAGAGAGACAGCGTGTGTCAGTCCGTATACAAAAACACGGGGCTTGACAATTTTACATACACACACTGTACAGCGGTGTACGTGTACGGTCCTCACACAGTACCGTGTACCGGCTGTTATCACGGCCAAATTGAAGCTATCTGGGTGTGACTCTGTAAGAAAAAGCCGAGGAGTTTGTCCATTCTTACAGACCTACACCTTAGAGTTTTGTCCGTTTTTCAAACAGTTTCATATATCTGCTGTTTGATTACATTCAAAACTAGACAGAGACAGCATGTCGGTCCGTATACAAAAACACGGAGCTTGACAATTTTACATACACACACCGTACAGCGGTGTACGCTCCTCACACAGTACCGTGTACCGGCTGGTATCACGGCCAAATTGAAGCTATCTGGGTGTGACTGTAAGAAAAAACTGAGAAGTTTGTCCGTTCTTACAGACCTACACTCTAGGGAGAATCCAATTCTGCCCAATTCTATATACACCTTGTAGTTTGTCATACACTAGGCAATTTCTGCCTGTTACATTGCGGTGTAATCTCTCCTGGTCCTTGAGACAATAGTTCAGCAACCTCCAATCTACAGTGAGCTTCAAATTCTCACCAATACTCTATACACCGTCCACCGTGTCATACAGCATCCAATTTCAGCTTGTTACATTGCGCTGTAATCTCTCCTGGGCCTGAGACAATAGTTCAGCGTCCTCCAATCTACAGTGAGCTTCAAATTCTCACCAATACTCTATACACCGTCCACCTTGTCATACAGCATCCAATTTCAGCATGTTACATTGCGCTGTAATCTCTCCTGGGCCTGAGACAAGAGTTCAGCCTCCTCCAATCTACAGTGAGATTCAAATTCTCACCAATACTCTATACACCATCCAGCTTGTCATACAGCATCCAATTTCAGCCTGTTACATTGCGGTGTAATCTCTCCTGGGCTTGAGACAATAGTTCAGCCTCCTCCAATCTACAGTGAGCTTCAAATTCTCACCAATACTCTATACACCCTCTACCTTGTTTTACAGTACCATATAGCTGTTGTTATTTTGGGTACTTTTTCAAAAAAATGAGGAAGTATCGTGGAAGAGGCCGTGGAAGAGGGCGGGGGTTGCCAGCTGGTCTTGATTGTGGTGTTGGTGGTGGTGCTTCTGCTGGTAGTGGCAAAAGCACAATAGCACCTAAGGCAGGAGGTGGTGAGCCTGCATCATTGTCTGGCTCCACAAGGCCTCGTAGGCTCCCTTTTCTGGGAGTAGGTTAACCGCTTTTAAAGCCGGAGCTTCAGGAACAAGTTTTGGCTTACATTGCTGACACAGCCTCCAGCTCTATCACCTCCTCTTCTGAAGTTTCAAAAAATAAAAGCACTGCGTCGTCAGTGGAGGCTCCTGGTCAGGAACAACACCTTTCCTTGTGTCCTTCACCCCTACCAAAAGTGAAGGATGCGGCAGTCCACACTACAGATTACTCCATGGAGCTCTTTTCTCATACCATGCCTGGGTTATCAAGTCAAATTGTGAATTACCCAGGCCAAGATGAATCTGACATGGAGTGCACTGATGCACAGCCACTGCTAGATTTTTCTGCTGGTACATTCACTCAGAGCACTACATTGTCCTTGCAGTGTACTGAGCCAGAATCTGACCCTGATGAAACTCAGGTGCCCCTTCCCGCATACTATACCACCATACACTGTGACACAGAGGAAGGTGCACAGGACATTGAAGAGGAGGTGATGGATGACCCAGTTGTTGACCCAGATTGGCATCCATTGGGGGAAGAGGGTGCCACTGCCAATAGCTCAGAAGAGGAGGAGCATCCGCAGCAGGCATCGACATCGCAGCAGCTGTTATCTGGCAGGCCTGGAGCAGTCCAAAAACGGGATCCAAAAAACAAAAGAGTTGCAGGACAGCTTGGCCAGATGGTCAAAATAGCACAGCGTGCAAGGCCTCAAAATGTCTTCCATAGTAGGAAGAGTGCAGTGTGGCACTTTTTTGAACAAAATCCTAATGATCAGGCAAAGATTATCTGTAAGAAGTGCGCAAAGACCTTTAGCCGAGGGAAAAATCTGAGAAATTTGAATACCAGTTGCATGCTTAGACATTTAACCACTATGCACTTGCAAGCGTGGACGGACTACCAAAACTCACGTACCACATGTGCAACTGCTCCCAAAGAAGGTAGTCAGCAATGCTACATTGTTTCCCCCACTGTAAGCCCACCAGTTAGCACACCACCAGCAGCAAATGTTGAGGTGTCGTCGCATGGCCAAAGCAGTCAGGGAATCAAAATATTATTGCAATGAAAGGCTGAATCTAGGCCATCAGAAAGAACACCAGCTCCATCACCATCATCAACCCTCTCTCAGTCCGCCATGTCCACCGCTAGTTCCACCATATGCAGCTCTCAAGTCCAGCTCACCCTACCAGAGACTGAGTAGGACAAGAAAGTACTCATCCTCTCATCCGCGTACACTGGGTTTGCCAAACTAATCTCGTTAGAGATGATGCCCTACCGGTTGGTTGAAAGCGCAGCTTTCCGCGACCTCATGGCCTACGCAGTACCACGCTATGACCTACCCAGTCGCCACGTTTCTCGCAAAGCCATCCCAGCCCTCCACCTTCATGTGAAAGACCGCATTGTCCATGCACCCAAGCAATCAGTGAGTGGAAAGGTGCACCTCACAACTGATGCATGGTCCAGTAGGCATTGCCAGGGCCGTTTTGTGTCCATCACTGCGCACTGGGTTAATGTGGTGGATGCAGGGTCCACAGGGGACAGCGGTGGTGGGACAGTGCTGCCTAGCCCACGGTATAGGAAACAGTTGGCTGTAGGCGTTCGACCCTCCTCCTCCTCCAGAAGCGAAAGCTTGTCCACAGAGCGCAGTCGCATGAGCACTCCATCCGCAGCTGCCAGTGTTGCACACGAGGTGTCCCACTATCGATCAGCTAGTGGAAAGCGTCAGCAGGCTGTGTTGAAGATGATGTGTTTGGGCAACAGACACACCAAGGAGGTACTGGCCGACTACTTTCAGCGACAAACTGAGTCATGGCTGGGCAGTCTACATCTTGAGGCAGGCAAGGTAGTTAGTGATAACGGCCGGAATATTGTGGCAGCCATAGCCCTTTCAAAACTCAGACATATACCTTGCTTGGCTCACACCTTGAACCTGGTGGTGCAATGCTTCCTCAATAATTATCCAGAGTTAACAGGCCTGCTCCATAAGGTTCGAAGACTGTCCTCGCACATCCGCTGGTCGCCGGTACACTCCAGTCGTATGCAGAAGCTGCAGCGATTGCTCCACCTTCCCAAGCACCGCCTAATTATCGACGTTGCAACAAGGTTGAACTCCACCCTGCACATGGTTGAGCTTCTGTGCGAACAGAGGCAGGCCGTAATATATTTGTGAGAGGATACACGGGCAGGCACTTTGAGGGCAGACATGGAGTTGTCAGGTGTGCAGTGGTCGAAGCTGAAAGACCTCTGTAAAGTCCTTCAGTGTTTTGAGGAATGCACACGGCTGGTAAGCGCAGACGACGCCATCATAAGCATGAGCATCCCACTTATGCGTCTGCTCATGCAAACTTTGACACACATTAAGGAGCAGGTGTCTGCAGCCGAGGATGATGAGGAAGAGTGAAGCCTTGATGACAGTCAGCCATTGTCTGCTCCGGGACCCCTCCTGGACGAGGTGGAGAAAGAAGAGGAAGAGGAGGAGGATTATGATGATGGGGATGATTATTTAGGGGAGGAGGATGCTTCTCGTGGGGCAAGAGAAAATGTTGGCGTGGCAAGGTCTGGTACTGGGTTTGTGCATGACTGGAGGGATGTGGATTTGCCAGAAAGTGCTCCTCCACCTAGCACTCGCAGTGCATCATTGACACCGGGAACATTGGCCCACATGTCAGATTATGCCTTGCAGATCCTAAAAAGGGACCCCCGCATTGCCAAAATGATGAACGATGATGGCTACTGGTTGGCCAGCATCCTGGATCCACGCTATAAAGGCAAATTCCAAAACATCGTGCCACAGGAGAACCTTGACCTAATATTGGCTAACAAGCAAGCAACTCTGGTAAACCGGTTGGTTGAGGCATTCCCAGCACACAGCAGCGGTGATGGCTCTCACACGAGCCGTAGGGGCCGGGGGCAACTTGGAAGAGGTGTTGGTGGTGCACACATCAGAAGTGGCGTTGGAGACAGGGGTTTCATGACCATGTTGTGGACTGATTTTTCAAGTCCCGCTCACATGACTGGTAATACTGCATCGATTGAAAGTGACAGGAGACAGCACTTGTCAACTATGGTTACAAACTACTTCTCGTCCCATATCGATGTTCTCCCTCACAGGTCATTCCCATTTGACTATTTGGCCGCTAAACTGGACACCTGGCCTGAATTGGCACAATATGCCTTACAGGAGCTCGCTTGCCCAGCTGCAAGTGTGCTATCGGAAAGAGTCTTCAGTGCTGCTGGATCAATCCTGACAGAAAAAAGGACCCGTCTGTCGACCCAAAATGTGGTTGATCTAACCTTCATTAAAATGAACCATGCATGGGTTTCCAAGGATTTTGTCCCACCTTCCCCTGATGACACATAAGTTGCCAGAAAAATGGCTTGCTTTGGTCCTCCTCTTCCTCAGACTTGACCAATTTCGCCTTTAGCAGCAGCTGAATGTCCCACATCAACATATGCCATTTTGTAAACCTCCCTAACTGAGCTGCCTCCCCCCCATGGCCGGGGTCACCACCTAGCGCACGCAACCGTGCGAGTGCCGTTGCCCTGGACAGGTGGGTGGGCCGACTCTTGGGCGCGGGCACTGGCACAGGGTACCTCATAGTGCAATCAAGTGTCTCTGACGGTGGGGGTGCACACCCGCCGTCAAACACACCGCTGTACTATGAGGGGCCCAGTGCCAGTACCGACGCCCACAAGTGTGCCCCCCTTGCTTAGCCAGGGCCCCAGCATTTGCAATGTTTACCTCTCCCTGCTCCTCCGCTGTGTAGCCTGGGCTGTCAAATCCTTCACTGGGACTGCCACTACAAATTTGTTGAACTGATAGATGATGGTTAAGACGTAGCTATGCCCTGTCCCGCTGGCCAGGCTCTAGCTTCAGATGATCAATGGCTTCCATTTCTTATGGACGTCGACTCACAATGAGATGCAGTGGTGGTTTCTCATCAGCTTTCACAGTTTTCCTACTCACAGACGTGTGACATTCCGGCGCACATTTTTAAATGTGCCCTCTCATGCCAATCCAATAGAATTGCCTACGGCCTGTGGCTTCTGTCTTTTGCACTCCAAAGTTACGTGACAGATCATGATAGGCAGTGAGCACCATGTTTACATCTCTCCCTGTGATCAAAATTTGATGAAGATGAGTAATGGTGATGGGATCAATGGTACTGCGATACAGCAACCCTTTCTTCACAAAGAAATGTTTTCGCTGTCTCCACACACAAATTAATTGAGGGTCAGCATCGCCTCTGAGAATTGTCACGGAAGTTTTTCCCATGATTAGTAATTCCTAGATTTCTGCAATCATTAGACTTTATGTCAGTATTTGTATGCATCTCATTTCCTATTGCGGAGAGTCTGGACTTTCTTACTGAGACAGAAATATATATGAAGATTTAAAAATACCACCAAAAGTGTATACTTGTGTACGCTTCAAATACATTTCCTTTTTTCTACTTTTTAGATTGTTGTCTAATCCATACTGAGAACACGGAGATTTTAAATGTTTAAACTATGCTCTATATACCTGCTATCCAGTGATAATATACCCTTTCTCACCTTTGTCCAATCACGTCTAATCCATACTGGGCCTGAGACCATCTGAGCCTGCCTCCTGATCTGTAGACATAGGTTTTTAATGTGTAAACTATGCTATACATACCTGTTATCCAGTGATACGGTACCCTTTCTCACCTTTGTCCAATCACGTCTAATCCATACTGGCCCTGAGACCGTCTGAGCCTGCCTCCAAATATATAGACATAGGTTTTTAATGTGTAAACTATGCTATCCATACATGTTATCTGGTGATACGGTACCCTTTCTCACCTTTGTCCAATCACGTCTAATCCATACTGGCCCTGAGACCGTCTGAGCCTGCCTCCTGATCTATAGACATAGGTTTTTAATGTGTAAACTATGCTAGAAATACCTGTTATCTGGTGAAACTGTACCCTTTATCAACTTTCTACAATCCTGTTGAATCCATATTGGGCCTGAGAACGGCTGCCGAGCTGGTAAACAACCTACAGCACCTGTGGTTTGGACACTTATTTTTTTTATTTTTTCAGGAATGCCGGTTAGGCCTAATTCCGGAATTGCGGTTGACCTGCACTTAATAGGAAATCATTGTTCGCGGGGAAGAATTGAAATCCCAGATCCCCATCACTAACGGTGTTCAGCGGGTTATCTGCACCTGTAAGCGACAAAAGCTGGTCCTTTCAGTGTACAGCGCATGCAGCCCTGGACATGTAAGGGCATGATAGACCTGTTATTGCTCGATCTCGCGTGACAGAGCCTCGCGTGTCCCTCTAGTAAGCTTGACGCGTACAGCGGGGGCATGCCGGAGTCTCGTTCGTTAACGGAGTAAAGCTGGCAAATCTCTAGCACAACTAAAAACGGACATACCACACCACACACAGAATCGACAAAGCTTTCAATGTGTGCATCTTTTCTTTAGGTGGCATGGTTATGGTTTCACGGGTGGAGTCCAATTAAGCCGCAGGCTCCACTCCTGGTGGTGCCCTATTGGACATTCCTTTAAGGTTCAGCTTTGCAATCATACTGCCCCCAGAAACCAAACACTTTGCCTTCATGGACGCTGTTTGGAGGTTCGTGGGAATAACGCCGCCCGATCGACAGTTGGCATAATTTATTGGTGGGAAGTCCGACGGTATATGATCGTGTTCGACTTCAGATTTTTTTTTTGTTTGTATTTTACATTTTTATTCCAGCCTTTCTTGACTTCATAAGGGCATAACAAGCCTATATCTGTGTCTCCTCCACCTCCTCCTTTTACTCCACCTCTTTTCTAAATGTAGTTGCCCTTTTCCATATGTTATTTTTGTCTTCTGAGCATTTTGTCTGCTTTGGGACACCTTTTAAGGTGTTTTGTAATTGTTTTCTATGTGTTTGTATGTGTTTGTGTTTGCCTGCCATTGTTTTCAATGGGGTTCGACGGTGTTCGTCGATGTGCGATGAACCAAAACACTAGCGGGGTGGGTCAACACTACTCCTGATATATAGACGTACATTTTTAATGTTTAAACTATGCTATGTATACCTGGTATCTGGTGATACTGTACCCTTTCTGCCAGGAAGTCCTCCTCCAACCACCACTCTAAGTGTATCATTGACACCTGGAACATTGTCCCACATGTGTGATTATTTCTTGCGGATCTTCTTGTTATATTGTGGTGTGATCCATCCTGAGCGTGTGAGAGGCTATGGGTTATTCCTGCAATTTAAATGTACATTTAAAAATTACCCCAACACTGTATACAGCTCTACGCTTGTGATACATTGCCCATTTACTGCTTGTTATATTCTGGTCTAATCCAAACTGACCAAGTGAGAGTTATTTTCTGACTGTGGAAATAAATACTGAGATTGACAACAATGACACCTACACTGTGTACAGCTGTACTCTTCAGATCCAATACCGTTTTACGGCTTTTTAGATTGTGTTGTAATCCAATACTGAGCCTGAGAGTGTCTGTGTGTGCCTCCTGAAATTTCTACGGAGATTTAGAATGTTTAAACTATACTATATATACCTGCTATCTGATGATACTGTACACTTTGTCTACTTTTTATATTCTTGTCTAATCCATACTGAGCCTGTGAGCATTTCTGTGTGACTGTTGGAATATATAGGGAGATTGACAATTATCCTTTGACTGAATAGAGCTGAACATTTCTGATACAGTACCATATATCTGATGTTATTTTGGGTCTATTTTCTGCAAAATTTTGACGTTTGGTGGAAGAGGCCGCAGACATGGGCGTGGGGGGCCAGCTGGGGCTGATGGTGGTGGTGCACCTGCTGGTAGTGGCAAAAGCACAATAGCAGCTAAGGCAGGAGGTGTTGAGCCTGCGTCATGGTCTGGCTCCGGAACGCCTGGAAGGCTACCTTTTCTGGGAGTAGGTTAACGCTTTTAAAGCCGGAGCATGAGGAACTGGTTTTGGCTTACATTGCTGAAGCAGACTCCAGCAAATATGCCCTCTTCTTCTGAAGTTTCAAAAAATGCAAGCACTGAGTCATCAATTGCTGGCTCCTGGTCAGGAAGAACCCCTTTCCTTGTGTCCTTCACCCCCACCAAAAGTGAATGATGCAGCAGGCCACACTTCACATTAGTCCATGTAGCTCTTTCTATCATACCATGCCTGGGTTATCAAGTCAAATCGTGAATTCCCCAGTCCAAGATGAATCTGACATGGAGTGTGGGTGGCCAGTCAGGGCAGTGGGGTTAATCGGTACCGGGCCGGTGTCTCACAGGGATGTGTCACGGTGGTGGTGACCCGTTCCGTGGCCCTGGACGTCCATGCAAATTGGTGAATTACGTTTATAGGTGAATGATACGTGACGCCACCTGTGGTTTCTGATTAGATTGACCAGCACTGAAGTGTCACTTCTCTGGGACAGATGTTGTGGTGCAGCTAAGATGTAGAAGCCCTGCACAGGTAGAGCTGTAGTCGCAGGGCAGATGAAAGAGTTGGTAGATGGTGTGCAGTGCAGGATGTAGCAGAGCCGTGCGCCAGGCGCAAGAGAAAGATGACAGACACAGTCGTGCAGTTCCTTTACCTGTACTTGGTAAGTGCCGTCCAGGACCCAGAGTACAGATGGAGAAGGAGTTGGTCAGCCTGGAAGCCAATTTGGAATTCTCTCTCTTCAGATAGGTAGTGTGGCCTCCGTTCTAGCGCTTACCTGAGGTACTCGCAGTGCTGAGTTCAATGAAGTTCCCCCTGTTGACTCTTTTGGAACTTTCTCGTATGGGAGGCAGCCATAGCCATTTCTTTCTGGCTCCCACACGTCACTGATGAGGCCTCCGAGCCTAACTTGGGTACAGAGCATTTACAGCTGCTACTTCCTCCGGTTTCTGCTGCAGGAACGTCAGTGTTCCTACCAGCTCGGAGACCGGAATCTGGACCATGCGCTCCAGCTAGGAGTGAGCCTTAACTCTGCTCATCCTCCAGCTACCCTTCTCACGTCCACACACTTCCCATTCCCTTCACAGACTGCCCTAACATACCTCCTCCCAACCACAGAGAGCAGCTCCTCAGCAGTCAGGTTCAGAGGTCTCCCTGCTGGCCTGGAGTGGGAAATGTGTTGTGTGTTGGTTTAACTGCTAGAGAGATCCTTCGTTGCTCCCAAGCATGACATCACACTCCCTAGGAGGAAGGTAATGCCACTGTGGTGACCGTACCCCTGGGGGCGCCACAAGTGCACTGATGCCCAGCCACTGCTAGATGATTCTGCTGGTACATTGACCCAAACCACTACATTCCCCTCACACTCTACACAGCCAGAATCTGACCCTGAGGAAACTCGGGTTCCCCTTCCCGCATACTATACCACCTTACACGGTGACAAAGAAGAAGGTGCAGATGAAGTGCCGGTTCCTTGAGCAGGTGGGGGTATACTCATGGGCGACGGCACAGGCACAGAGCCCCTCATAGTACGCAAAAGTGTCTCTGCCGGTGGGAGGGCCCAGGCCCACCCGCCGTCAGACACACCGCCTCACACCGCCGTACTATGAGGGGCCCTATGCCAGTGCCGTCGCCAACGAGTGGGCCCCCCCTGCTTGCTCAGGATCTCAGCACTTGCAAAGTGGATATACTTACCTCTCCCTAATCCACCGCCATGACGTCTTGCGCGTTTCCTGACAGTGATATTCTGATCAGAGAGCTTGATGACATCACGTCTGTACGCCCTCTGCCTAAACAGCCAAGTGCAGTGAGATGGAAGATGGGGACGACGAGAAGTCCAGACTAGTACAGGAATTCCCTAGCGAGGAGACTTATTTAATTGTTTTCAATGTTGGGACAGCAGTTTTTGGGGAGCACTATACTCTGGAGAATGACATATGGGGCCCACAATACACTGGAGCATTCCAAAGGTGGACATCAGACACTGGAGTAGCATTTACAGGGCCCATTATACACTGGAGCATTAGAAATGGGGCCCATTATGTATGGAGCATTATTTGGGCCCATAAGACAGTGGAGCTTCATCGATGGGGACCAACATATACTGTAGCATTATGTGGAGCTCATCATATACTGTTTCAAACATTATATGGGACCAATGATTCTGAATGGAGAAATATATGGGCCTCATTACTCTGTATAGCGCACTATGCGGTGGCCATAATACTGTATGGAGTAATATACTGTCTGTTTTTAGAGCTATTGGAGAATTTAAAATGGATATCAGTCATGAGATGTAAAAAGTGAAGTATTTTTCATTGTACTATACCGCTATTTCTCTGCCGTATCAGAGCATCATGAGTTGTGGTATGTGTTGTGGTGTGTGTTGTGGGCTCTTTGGCCCAGGGTACATGAAAACCTGGAGCCAGCCCTACCCCCCCACAACTTTAGCCAAATAACCCCCATTTTTCAGTGCGTAACTATTATTATGAAGTAAATTAAGGTTGACAAGATTAAGTAATAAGAATTGATGTTTTTGGCATTCAAAAGGGCACTGTAGGTGTGTTTCCTGTCCTCCACTCACTGCCGACTTTGCTTCCCCATTGACTTGCATTGGGTTTTGTGTTTCAGTCGGCCTTCGACTTTTCACGATAATCGGCCGATTTCGTTCGACCCGACTTTTGAGAAAGCTGGGTTTCATGAAATCCGACTCGACCCCAAAAAAGGCAAAGTCACTCATCTCTAGTGTCCACGTGACGGCCTCACCAGCCCTGGTGGGTGTAGAGCGACTATTTCACATGTCTGCCCTAATCTGTGTCTGTATAAAGATGAGCAAATGATTGAGCAACAGAGAGCGGGCGATCTCCTGATGGATCGCTGACCGCAGAATAAAGATGGCAGCAGGAAACGTAAGAATGGAACAAAAAGAGATGAAAGTCATCTGATTTTCTGCAGATATCCAGAAATGTTTGGATCGGTGAATATTATACACTTGTATCAACAGGAATTACAAATAAATTACAGCTCGTCAAATCGCTGCCCTGTAACGTCAGTCTGCCATGTCACAGCGATGCGTCCTTGATACTTTATACTGCAGGCTGTATCCAGAAAACAGTGCAAAATAGAAACAATGTTTATCTTATAATGTTTGTGTTTGGGTTTTTATTTTTAGAAATTTTATGACGAGCAGCTTTACTTATTTGGGGGCCACAAAAATGAAGTAAAACTATGTGAGTTTAAAAAACAAAAACATTATTTTGTCGGAAATCGATGAAAATGTTAATGAAGGTCAGAGGTTGATACATGAAATCATTGGTCAGGAAGTCACAGGGGACTGGTGCTGAGGTCACGCTTCCAGTAACTAAGTGCTGATTACCAGACATACTGGGGGAAGAAATCTGCAAAATGAGTCATGAGGGAGCCCACAGGGGGAGGAAATCAAGTCTGGAGCCCCAGAAACCAAACAGCGAGCTATAGGAGAGCCCTGGAGACCCACTCCTAGCCCTTACACATTGCTGGGGCTTGTTCACGCGTAGCATTTTGGCAGCATTTTTTCCTTGCTCTTTGCAGAGTTGTTATTATTATTTATTATCACAGAGCCATTTATTCCATGGCGCTTTACAAGTGAGGAGGGGTATACATAATACATACAAGTACAGTAATCTTCAACAATACAAGTCACGACTGGTCCAGGATGAGAGAGGACCCTGCCCGCGAGGGCTCACAATCTACAAGAGATGGGTGAGAATACAGTAGGCGAAGGTAGAGCTGGTCGTGCAGCGGTTTGGTGGATCTGTGGTTACTGTAAGTTGTAGGCTTGTTGGAAGGGGTAGGTCTTCAAGTTCTTTTTGAAGGTTTCCATGGTAGGCGAGAGTCTGATATGTTGTGGTAGAGAGTTCCAGAGTACGGGGGATACGCGGGAGAAATCTTGTATGCGATTGTGGGAAGAGGAGATAAGAGGGGAGTACAGAAGGAGATCTTCTGAGGATCGGAGGTTTTGTGCAGGTAAGTACCGGGAGACGAGGTCACAGATGTACGGAGGACTCAGGTTGTGGATGGCTTTGTATGTCATGGTTAGAGTTTTGAACTGGAGTCTTTGGGTAATGTGGAGCCAGTGCAGGGATTGACAAAGGGGTGAAGCCGGGGAATAGCGGGGGGACAGGTGGATTAGTCGGGTAGCAGAGTTAAGAATAGATTGGAGGGGTGCGAGAGTGTTAGAGGGGAGGCCACAGAGCAGGAAGTTGCAGTAGTCAAGGCGGGAGATGATGACGGCATATACTAGGATTTTTGCAGAATCTTGGTTGAGGAATGTACGGATCCGTGAAATATTTTTGAGTTGAAGTCGGCAGGAAGTGGAAAGGGCTTGGATATGTGGTTTGAAAGAGAGATCAGTGTCAAGGATAACCCCAAGGCAGCGAGCTTGTGGGACTGGAGAGAGTGGCCAGCCATTTACTTTAATGGATAGGTCCGTTGGGGGGGTCACGTGAGATGGGCGAAAGATGATTAATTCTGCTTTGTCCATATTAAGTTTTAGAAATCTAGTGGAGAAGAACGATGAAATAGCAGACAGAGATTGAGGGATTCTGTTTAGTAGGGAGGCGATATCTGGTCCAGAGATGTTGATCTGTGTGTCATCAGCATAGAGATGATACTGAAAGCCTTGAGATTCTATGAGCTGTCCGAGGCCGAAGTTGTAAACAGAGAAGAGCAGGGGCCCTAGGACTGAAGCTTGCGGGACTCCGATGGATAGGGGGGCGGTGAGGAGGTGGTGTGCGAATGGGAGACGCATTGTCATGGACATTGCAGCCACAAGTTTCCACATTGTAGATCCCATATTGTAGCAGTGACTACAGAGCGCACAGGGGTATACGGTGCAGGTGAGGGGTCTCCATTATTACAGCACAGCCCCCACATATATCAGATCTCACACAATATATAATCACCACACACAAGAAATGCTTTGCCGCTGTTTATTACTGCTGTGTTATTCCCGCTGCTCATCTACACCGGAGGTCCCACATGAAGATCAGGAAATCCACCGGGTCCAGTTTTCTGGTGCAGGTCTTCACCGGTGTCCATCAGCGACTAATGATTGTCAGCAGCGGGTTCTGTGCATCTATCCCAGCACTCTGTAGTAATAGTAGAAACGCCTCCTCCCTGCAAAAAGTAAGACAAAGTCCAGTGAGAGGTGTGGCAGAGCTGAATATGTGATAAGGCCATAGGTTTCCTTGCAGTCCTATGTATAAGTGACACATGATGACGTGATAATGACTAACGCCAGATACATTGAGAATAGTTACCTGTAGACAAGAGGCGGCCGTATAAGACTCATATCATACTGTATATATTTATGTAGATAATGATGCTGGTGTATTTATTTACTGGCTGTGGTTCTGGTGACGCATTAATGTACTGATAGTGGTTCTGGTGCCATATTCATATACTGATAGAAGCTGTAGTGACAGTTATTTACTAATGATGGTTCTAGTGCCGTATGTTTGTACTAGTGAAAGCTCTAGTGTTCAATTTATGTACTTATCATTAGAGATGAGCGACTTTTGCCTTTTAGGGTCGAGTCAGGTTTCATGAAACCCGACTTTCTCAAAAGTCGGGTCGACCAAAATCGGCCAACTTTCATGGAAAGTGGGCGAAACAAGTCGTGAAACACGAAACCCAATGCAAGTCAATGGAGAAGAAAAGTCGGCACGACTGTAAACACAACTGGCATGACTTTTAACCCTTCTTGAAGAAGAAGAAGATGAAGAAGAAGGAGAAGATGATGAAGAAGATGGAAAAGATGAAAAAGATGATGAAGAAGATGGAGAAGATGAAGAAGATGAAAAGGAAGAAGAAGATGATGATGAAGAAGGAGAAGGAGAAGATGATTAAGAAGAAGGAGAAGAAGATGGAGAAGATGAAGAAGAAGATGGAGAAGATGAATAAGAAGAAGACGAAGATGAAGTCTTCTCCTTCTTCATCTTCTCCATCATCTTCTCCTTCTTCATCTTCTCCATAATCTTCTTCTCCTTCATCTTCTTCATCATCTTCTTCTTCTCCATCTTCTCCATCTTCTTCTCCATCTTCTCCATCTTCTCCATCTTCTTCATCTTATTCTTCATATTCTTCTCCATCTTCTCTATCTTCTTCATCTTGTCGGAAAAGGATGAAAATGTTAATGAAGGTCAGAGGTTGATACATGAAATCATTGGTCAGGAAGTCACAGGGGACTGTTGCTGAGGTCACGCTTCCAGTAATTAAGTGCTGATTACCAGACATACTGGGGGAAGAAATCTGCAAAATGAGTCATGAGGGAGCCCACAGTGGGAGGAAATCAAGTCTGGAGCCCCAGAAACCACACAGCGAGCTATAGGAGAGCCCTGGAGACCCACTCTGTTATGATTGAGTCACCGTAGGAGGCAAAAACAAAAATGCTAGCTAAGTCCAGAAAACCAGAGAGGTTGGCAGCTATCGGATTGCAGACCCCTGATCCTATCACAACAACTAACAGTAGCCGTGGGGGGTTCCTACGATGCCCTAGACCCCTCGATCACAGCCGGAGAATTAGATAGGCCTAAAGAAAGAAAGGGGAAATCTAAACTGCCCCAGAGCATACCCCAAAGCAATAGGCAGCCCCCAACATATAATGACGGTGAAGCAAGATGAAAACACTAACACAGACAGAAAGATAGACAGAGCAAAGACGGGGGCCCAAAACTACCTAGATAGGAAAGGAGAGGAAGGCTGCTGTCTGCAATCCGTGAAAAACCCTATGAAAATAAGAGCCAACAGACTGACAGTGAAAAAGGCCCTGAAGACGCTAGGCTTCAAAAAAGCTATGTCAGTACTCAGGAATATTCTGAAGACAGAGCAACCGGCAAAAGGAGATTCAGCTCATCCCAGCAGGGAATGGCAGAATCCAGAAAAGCAAGGAAAACAAACACCAAACATAAATGCAAACAGGCAAAGCAGAAACTTAGCTTTAGGGAAGCAGGAATCAGACTGGTGTCCTAGAAGTCCACAGATAAATCACCCGCAGGTCAGGAGGGCGTCGGCAGCCTTATATCCAGTCAGTGACTCCACTCAGCCAGTCATCCTCATTAGACTCAGGTGCCTCATAATCAGGCTCATTACCTTCCTTTACCAGAATAGGGAGTTCCCCCATGAACTCACAACAGTACCTCCCCCTTGAGGAGGGGTCACCGAACCCTCAACCACGCCATCAGGGTGAGCCCGATGAAAGGCACGCACCAATCTTTTGGCATGAATATCAGAGGCAGAGACCCAGGAATTATCCTCCTGACCATAACCATTCCATTTAACCAAACACTGGAGTCTCCGTCTAGCCAGACGGGAATCCAGTATTTTCTCTACCTCATATTCCATGTTACCTTCAACCAATACAGGGTCTGGAGGTGCCACCCCAGGAACAACTGGTTCAACAAACCTCTTCAACAAGGACTTATGGAACACATGGATTTTAAATGTGACAGGGAGAGCCAAACGAAAAGAGACCGGATTAATAATCTCCAAAATCTTGTGAGGTCCAATAAATCTAGGCTTAAACTTAGGAGAAGCCACCTTCATAGCAATATTTTTTGAAGATAACCACACCATATCACCAATCTTAAACTGGGGACCAATGGTCCTATGTCGATTGGAAAACCGCTGGGCCTTTTCCTGGGAGAGCGATAACTTATCCACCACTTGGTCCCAGATCTGGTGCATTCTCTCCACCACAGTGTCAACACCTGGGCAGGCAGAAGGCTCCACCTGCCCTGAAGAAAATCGAGGATGAAACCCAAAGTTACAAAAAAAAGGTGACATCAAAGTGGCAGAACTAGCTCTATTATTTAAAGCAAATTCGGCCAAGGGCAAAAATGAAACCCAATCATCCTGATCAGCGGAAATAAAACATCTCAAATACGACTCCAAGGTCTGGTTTGTTCTCTCTGTCTGCCTATTGGTCTGAGGGTGAAAAGCAGAGGAGAAGGACAACTGAATTCCCAGCTTGGAACAGAAAGTCCTCCAAAATCTAGACACAAACTGAACTCCTCTGTCAGATACAATGTTCTCAGGAATCCCGTGCAAGCGAACCACCTGTTGCAAAAACAGGGGCACCAACTCAGAGGAAGATGGCAACTTAGGGAGTGGTACAAGATGAACCATCTTAGAGAACCTATCACAAATCACCCAAATAACAGTCATTCTTTGAGAGACTGGCATATCAGAGATGAAATCCATTGAAATATGGGTCCATGGCCTCCTGGGGACCGGCAAAGGCATCAACAACCCACTAGAGTGACAACAAGATTTAGACCGGGAGCACGTCCCACAGGACTGCACAAAATTCCTGACATCATGAGACAAGGTGGGCCACCAAAAAGAGCAACTCACCAGATCTCTAGTACCAAAAATACCTGGATGACCAGCCAATGCAGAGCAATGAACTTCAGACATCACTCTCTTCTTCCACTGGTCAGGAACATACAATTTTCCACTGGGACAACGCTCAGGTTTGTCCTCCTGGAACTCTTGCAGAGCAAGTCTCAAATCGGGCGAGATGGCAGAAAGAACTACTCCTTCGCCTAAGATGGTAGCAGGCTTGGTCACCACAGGAGAATCAGCAAAGAAACTCCTAGAGAGGGCGTCTGCCTTGACATTCTTAGTTCCAGGAAGAAAAGAAACCACAAAATCAAAACGTGTAAAAAACAAGGCCCACCTAGCCTGTCTAGGGTTCAAGCGTTTAGCCGACTCTAGGTACATCAAATTCTTGTGGTCAGTGAGGACCACAACTTGATGTTTAGCTCCCTCCAACCAATGTCTCCACTCCTCAAATGCCCATTTCATGGCCAACAGTTCCCGATTCCCCACATCATAGTTACGTTCAGATGGAGAGAACTTTCGGGAAAAGAAAGCACAGGGATTCATTTTAGATGTTACAGGATCCTTTTGGGACAAAACAGCTCCTGCACCAATCTCAGAAGCATCCACCTCTACCTGGAACGGGAGTGAGACATCCGGTTGCCGCAAAACCGGGGCGGAGGTAAATCTTCGCTTCAGCTCCTGAAAGGAAGCAACAGCCTCCGGAGACCAATTCAACACATCAGCACCCTTCTTAGTCAGATCAGTCAATGGCTTGGCAATACTAGAAAATTTTGCTATAAATTTCCGATAAAAATTAGCAAACCCCAAAAACTTCTGGAGGGCCTTCAAAGAAGTGGGCTGAACCCAATCATAAATGGCCTGTACCTTGGCCGGGTCCATTTCAATAGTTGACGGAGACAAAATAAATCCCAAAAATGAAATCCTCTGTACTCCAAAAAGGCATTTCAATCCTTTGACATACAGGGAATTCTCCCTCAAGATCCGGAACACAGTCCGAATATGTTCCACATGAGAATCCCAATCCTTGGAGAAGATCAAAATATCATCCAGATAATCAAAAATTTATCGACAAAGTCTCGGAAAATATCGTTCATGAAGCACTGGAAGACAGAAGGGGCATTAGTGAGCCCAAAAGGCACCACCAGGTACTCAAAATGTCCCTCCTGAGTATTAAACGCCGTCTTCCATTCATCCCCCTGCTTAATGCGGATAAGATTATACGCCCCCCTGAGGTCAAGCTTGGTGAACCAGCAAGCACATCTAGCTCTAGAGAATAGATCCGAAATCAGGGGTAACGGATACTGATATTTAATAGTAATTTTATTGAGGGCACGATAATCAATACAAGGCCTTAAAGAACCATCCTTTTTGGCCACAAAAAAAAATCCGGCACCTAAGGGTGAAGAGGATGGTCTAATATGACCCTTCTCCAACGCCTCCTTAATATAGGACCGCATAGCCTCGTGCTCGGGTACAGATAAATTGAAGAGCTGACCTTTGGGAAATTTACACCCCGGGCTTAGTTCAATTGCACAGTCATAACTCCTATGAGGAGGCAAGGACGCAGACGCATTCTCACTAAATACATCATAAAAGTCCGCCAAATAGTCAGGAACATCATGCGACTGAGGAGAGGTGGAAAAAACCGGAACCTCACTAAAGGCACACTGACAACCCCAACTCACTACAGACACAGACTTCCAATCCAAAACTGGATTATGAATTTGCAACCAGGGAAACCCCAGAACAATGGCATCATGCAGACCATGCAACACCAAAAATCTGCAATTTTCTTGATGGTCTGGGGCGACCCGCATGACCACCTGGGTCCAAAACTGAGGTTTATTTTTAGCCAAAGGAGTAGCATCAATCCCCCTCAAAGGGAAAGGCGTCTGCAGAGGTGTCATACAAAATCCACAACGTTTAGCAAAATCCAAGTCCATTAGGTTTAGCGCTGCTCCCGAATCCACAAAAGCCTTGACGGAAAATGTGGACAGGGAGCAGATCAGAGTAATTGCCAAAAGAAACTTAGGTTGAACACCACCAACAGAAAACGTGTGTGCAAAGCGTTTCTCTCGTTTAGGACAAACAGAAATAATATGCGAGGCATCTCCACAGAAAAAACACAGCTTATTACGCCTTCTGAACTCCTGACTTTGCGCCTTAGACAAAACTCTATCACATTGCATAGGTTCAGACGTCTGTTCAACCGGTGGCAACACCTCTCGTGCAATCCTGCATTCACGTAAACGCCGATCAACCTGAATGGCTAATGACATAGAATCGTCCAGACCAGAGGGAACAGGAAATCCCACCATAGTATCTTTTACGGCTTCTGACAAACCCTTCCGAAAGAGAGCAGCCAAGTCATTATCATTCCAGGTAGTAAGGACCGCCCACTTTCGGAACTTTTGACAGTACAACTCTGCAGAATCTCGACCCTGGTTTAATGCCAACAGGGTCTTTTCAGCCTGATCAATAGCATTAGGTTCGTCATACAACAACCCCAAAGCTTGAAAGAATGCGTTCACATTAGTCAGAATAGGATCATCTGGTTTCAAAGAAAACGCCCAATCCTGGGGATCGCCACGCAGCAAAGAGATGACAATTTTAACCTGCTGCGCGGAGCTCCCTGACGAGTTAGGCTTCAAGGCAAAAAATAATTTACAATTATTTTTGAAACTCAAAAACTTAGATCGATCCCCAAAAAATACATCAGGTGTAGGGATCTTTGGTTCAACAGCATGCAAACGAGCAAGGTAGGCGGAAATTCCCAGCACTTCCGCAGCGAGCTGCTCCACACGATCAGACAATTGCTTTATCTCCATTGAGAGAAAAAAAAATTCCCCCTACGGCCTCAGAGATATAGAGGAAAGAATATACACACACTTTTTTTTTTTTTTAAACACAATTCTTTCCTGCTATTGAGTACCCTAGGATCTGCGGTAGGTCGGGTGATTCTGTTATGACTGAGTCACCGTAGGAGGCAAAAACAAAAATGCTAGCTAAGTCCAGAAAACCAGAGAGGTTGGCAGCTATCGGATTGCAGACCCCTGATCCTATCACAACAACTAACAGTAGCCGTGGGGGGTTCCTACGATGCCCTAGACCCCTCGATCACAGCCAGAGAATTAAATAGGCCTAAAGAAAGAAAGGGGAAATCTAAACTGCCCCAGAGCAGACCCCAAAGCAATAGGCAGCCCCCAACATATAATGACGGTGAAGCAAGATGAAAACACTAACACAGACAGAAAGATAGACTGAGCAAAGACGGGGCCCAAAACTACCTAGATAGGAAAGGACAGGAAGACTGCTGTCTGCAATCTGTGAAATACCCTATGAAAATAAGAGTCAACAGACTGACAGTGAAAAAGGCCCTGAAGACGCTAGGCTTCAAAAAAGCTATGTCAGTACTCAGGAATATTCTGAAGACAGAGCAACCGGCAAAAGGAGATTCAGCTCATCCCAGCAGGGAATGGCAGAATCCAGAAAAGCAAGGAAAACAAACACCAAACATAAATGCAAACAGGCAAAGCAGAAACTTAGCTTTAGGGAAGCAGGAATCAGACTGGTGTCCTAGAAGTCCACAGAGAAATCACCCGCAGGGCAGGAGGGTGTCGGCAGCCTTATATCCAGTCAGTGACTCCACTCAGCCAGTCATCCTCATTAGACTCAGGTGCCTGATAATCAGGCTCATTACCTTCCTTTACCAGAATAGGGAGTTCCCCAGAACTCAGTGAAGAAGGGGAAAATGAACTCACAACACCACTCCTAGCCCTTACACATTGCTGGGGCTTGTTTTCGCGTAGCATTTTGGCAGCATTTTTTCCTTGCTCTTTGCAGAGTTGTTATTATTATTTATTATTACAGCGCCATTTATTCCAAGTGAGGAGGGGTATACATAATACATACAAGCACAGTAATCTTAAACAATATAAGTCACGACTGGTACAGGATGAGAGAGGACCCTGACCGCGAGGGCTCACAATCTACAAGGGATGGGTGAGAATACAGTAGGCGAAGGTAGAGCTGTTCGTGCATTGGTTTGGTGGATCGGTTGTTACTGCAAGTTCTAGGCTTGTCGGAAGAGGTCGGTCTTCAAGTTCTTTTTGAAGGTTTCCATGGTAGGCGAGAGTCTGATATGTTGTAGTAGAGAGTTCCAGAGTAGGGGGGATGCGTGGGAGAAATCTTGTATGTGATTGTGGGAAGAGGAGATAAGAGGGGAGTACAGAAGGAGATCTTGTGAGGATTGGAGGTTTCGTGCAGGTAAGTACCGGGAGACGAGGTCACAGATGTACGGAGGACTCAGGTTGTGGATGGCTTTGTATGTCATGGTTAGGGTTTTGAACTGGAGTCTTTGGGTAATGGGGAGCCAGTGCAGGGATTGACAAAGGGGAGAGGCCGGGGAATAGCGGGGGGACAGCAGAGTTAAGAATAGATTGGAGGGATGCGAGAGTGTTAGAGGGGAGGCCACAGAGCAGGAAGTTGCAGTAGTTAAGGCAGGAGATGATGAGGGCATGGACTGGGGTTTTTGCAGATTCTTGGTTGAGGAATGTACGGATCCGTGAAATATTTTTGAGTTGAAGTCGGCAGGAAGTAGCAAGGGCTTGGATATGTGGTTTGAAAGAGAGATCAGTGTCAAGGATAACCCCAAGGCAGCGAGCTTGTGGGACTGGAGAGAGAGGACAGCCATTTACTTTAATGGATAGGTCCGTTGGGGGGGTCACGTGAGATGGGCGAAAGATGATTAATTCTGCTTTGTCCATATTAAGTTTTAGAAATCTAGTGGAGAAGAAGGATGAAATAGCAGACAGAGATTGAGGGATTCTGTTTAGTAGGGAGGTGATATCTGGTCCAGAGATGTTGATCTGTGTGTCATCAGCGTAGAGATGATACTGAAAGCCATGAGATTCTATGAGCTGTCCGAGGCCGAAGGTGTAAGCGGAGAAGAGCAGGGGCCCTAAGACTGAACCTTGCGGGACTCCGATGGATAGGGGGCGCGGTGAGGAGATGGTGTGCGAATGGGAGACGCATTGTCATGGACATTGCAGCCACAAGTTGCCACATTGTAGATCCCATATTGTAGCAGTGACTACAGAGTGCACAGGGGTACACGGTGCAGGTGAGGGGTCTCCATTATTACAGCACAGCCCCCACATATATCAGATCTCACACAATATATAATCACCACACACAAGAAATGCTTTGCCGCTGTTTATTACTGCTGTGTTATTCCCGCTGCTCATCTACACCAGAGGTCCCACATGAAGATCAGGAAATCCACCGGGTCCAGTTTTCTGGTGCAGGTCTTCACCGGTGTCCATCAGCGACTAATGATTGTCAGCAGCGGGTTCTGTGCATCTATCCCAGCACTCTGTAGTAAGAGTAGAAACGCCTCCTCCCTGCAAAAAATAAGACAAAGTCCAGTGAGAGGTGTAGCAGAGCTGAATATGTGATAAGGACGTAGGCTTCCTTGCAGTCCTATGTATAAGTGACACATGATGACGTGATAATGACTAACGCCAGATACATTGAGAATAGTTACCTGTAGACAAGAGGCGGCCGTATAAGACTCATCATACTGTATATATTTATATATATAATGATGCTGGTGTATTTATTTACTGGCTGTGGTTCTGGTGAAGCATTAATGTACTGATAGTGGTTCTGGTGCCATATTCATATACTGATAGAAGCTGTAGTGACATAGTTATTTACTAATGATGGTTCTAGTGCCGTATGTTTGTACTAGTGAAAGCTCTAGTGTTCAATTTATGTACTTATGATTAGAGATTAGTGACTTTTGCCTTTTTAAGGTCGAGTCAGGTTTCATGAAGCCCAACTTTCTCAAAAGTCTGGTTAACCAAAATCGGCCGACTTTCATGAAAAGTGGGCGAAACAAGTCGTGAAACACGAAACCCAATGCAAGTCAATGGAGAAGAAAAGTCGGCAGGACTGTAAACACAACTGGCATGACTTTTAACCCTTCTTGAAGAAGAAGAAGAAGAAGAAGAAGAAGAAGATGAAGAAGGAGAAGAAGATGAAGAAGATGATGAAGAAGATGGAGAAGATGAAGAAGATGATGAAGAAGATGAAGATGGAGAAGATGAAGAAGAAGATGGAGAAGATGAAGAAGAAGATGAAGAAGAAGATGGAGATGATGAAGAAGATGGAGAAGATGAAGAAAAAGATGGAGAAGATAATGATGAAGGAGAAGGAGAAGAAGATGGAGAAGATGATGAAGAAGATGAAGAAGAAGGAGAAGAAGATCGAGAAGATGAAGAAGATGGAGAAGAAGATGGAGAAGATGAATAAGAAGATGAAGAAGAAGATGGAGATGATGAAGAAGATGGAGAAGATGAAGAAAAAGATGGAGAAGATTGAGAAGCTGATGATGAAGAAGGAGAAGAAGATGGAGAAGATGATGATGAAGAAGAAGATGGAGAAGATGAATAAAGAAGATGAAGTCTTCTTCTTCTTCATCTTCTCCATCATCTTCTCCTTCTTCATCTTCTTCATCTTCTCCATCATCTTCTCCTTCTTCTTCTTCTACTTTTTCATCTTCTTGTTCTTCATCATCTTCTCCATCTTCTTCAGCATCTTCTTCATCATCTTCTTCATCTTCTTCTTTTTCTCCTTCTTCTCCATCTTTTCCATCTTCTTCATCTTATTCTCCATCTTCTTCATATTCTTCTCCATCTTCTTCATCTTGTCGGAAAAGGATGAAAATGTTAATGAAGGTCAGAGGTTGATACATGAAATCAGTGGTCAGGAAGTCACAGGGGACTGGTGCTGAGGTCACGCTTCCAGCAACTAAGTGCTGATTACCAGACATACTGGGGGAAGAAATCTGCAAAATGAGTCATGATGGAGCCCACAGGGGGAGGAAATCAAGTCTGGAGCCCCAGAAACCACACAGCGAGCTATAGGAGAGCCCTGGAGACCCACTCCTAGCCCTTAAACATTGCTGTGGCTTGTTCTCACGTAGCATTTTGGCAGCATTGTTTCCTTGCTCTTTGCAGAGTTGTTATTATTATTATTTATTATTACAGCGCCATTCATTCCATGGCGCTTTACAAGTGAGGAGGGGTATACATAATACATACAAGTACAGTAATCTTAAACAATACAAGTCACGACTGGTACAGGATGAGATAGGACCCTGCCCGCGAGGGTTCACAATCTACAAGGGATGGGTGAGAATACAGTAGACGAAGGTAGAGCTGGTCATGCAGCGGTTTGGTGGATCAGTGGTTACTGCAAGTTCTAGGCTTGTCGGAAGAGGTAGGTCTTCAAGTTCTTTTTGAAGGTTTCCATGGTAGGCGAGAGTCTGATATGTTGTGGTAGAGAGTTCCAGAGTACGGGGGATGGGCGGGAGAAATCTTGTATGCAATTGTGGGAAGAGGAGATAAGAGGGGAGTACAGAAGGAGATCTTGTGAGGATCGGAGGTTTCGTGCAGGTAAGTACCGGAAGACGAGGTCGCAGCTGTATGTAGGACTCAGGTTGTGGATGGCTTTGTACGTCATGGTCAGGATTTTGAACTGGAGTCTTTGGGTAGTGGGGAGCCAGTGCAGGGATTGACAAAGGGGAGAGGCCAGGGAACAGCGGGGGGACAGGTGGATTAGTCGGGCAGCAGAGTTAAGAATAGATTGGAGGGGTGCGAGAGTGTTAGAGGGGAGGCCACAGAGCAGGAGGTTGCTGTAGTCAAGGCGGGAGATGATGAGGGTATGGACTACTGTTTTTGCAGATTCTTAGTTGAGGAATGTACGGATCCGTGAAATATTTTTGAGTTGAAGTCGGCAGGAAGTGGAAAGGGCTTGGATATGTGAGTTGAAAGAGAGATCAGTGTCAAGGATAACCCCAAGGCAGTGAGCTTGTGGGACTGGAGAGAGTGGGAAGCCATTTACTTTAATGCATAGGTCTGTTGGGGGGGTCACGTGAGATGGACGAAAGATGATTAATTCTGTTTTGTCCATATTAACTTTTAGAAATCTAGTGGAGAAGATGGATGAAATAGCAGACAGACATTGAGGGATTCTGTTTAGTAGAGAGGTGATATCTGGTCCAGAGATGTTGATCTGTGTGTCATCAGCATAGAGATGATACTGAAAGCCATGAGATTCTATGAGCTGTCCGAGGCCGAAGGTGTAAACGGAGAAGAGCAGGGGCCCTAGGACTGAACCTTGCGGGACTCCGATGGATAGGGGGGCGGTGAGGAGGTGGTGTGCGAATGGGAGACGCATTGTCATGGATATTGCAGCCACAAGTTGCCACATTGTAGATCCCATATTGTAGCAGTGACTACAGAGCGCACAGGGGTACACGGTGCCGGTGAGGGGTCTCCATTATTACAGCACAGCCCCCACATATATCAGATCTCACACAATATATAATCACCACACACAAGAAATGCTTTGCCGCTGTTTATTACTGCTGTGTTATTCCTGCTGCTCATCTACACCGGAGGTCCCACATGAAGATCAGGAAATCCACCGGGTCCATTTTTCTGGTGCAGGTCTTCACCAGTGTCCATCAGCGACTAATGATTGTCAGCAGCGGGTTCTGTGCATCTATCCCAGCACTCTGTAGTAATAGTAGAAACGCCTCCTCCCTGCAAAAAATAAGACAAAGTCCAGTGAGAGGTGTAGCAGAGCTGAATATGTGATAAGGCCGTAGTCTTCTTCGCCGTCCTTTGTATAAGTGACACATGATGACTTGATAATGACTAATGCCAGATACATTGAGAATAGTTACCTGTAGACAAGAGGCGGCCGTATAAGACTCATCATACTGTATACTGTATATTTATGTATATAATGATGCTGGTGTATTTATTTACTGGCTGTGGTTCTTGTGACGCATTAATGTACTGATAGTGGTTCTGGTGCCATATTCATATACTGATAGAAGCTGTAGTGACATAGTTATTTACTAATGATGGTTCTGGTGCCGTATGTTTGTTCTAGTGAAAGCTCTAGTGTTCATTTTATGTACTTATGATTAGAGATGAGTGACTTTTGCCTTTTTAGGGTCGAGTCGGGTTTCATGAAACCCGACTTTCTCAAAAGTCGGGTCGACCAAAATCGGCCGACTTTCATGAAAAGTGGGCGAAACAAGTCATGAAACACGAAACCCAATGCAAGTCAATGGAGAAGAAAAGTCGGCAGGACTGTAAACACAACTGGCATTAATTTTTACCCCTCTTGAAGAAGAAGAAGAAGAAGATGATGATGATGATGATGATGATGATGATGAAGAAAATGAAGAAGGAGAAGAAGAAGATGAAGATGATGAAAAAAATATGGAGAAAATGAAGAAGATGATGAAGAAGATGGAGAAGATGGAGAAGATGAAAAAGAAGAAGATGGAGAAGATGAAGAAGATGGAGAAGATGAAGAAGATGAAGAAGAACATGGAGATGATGAAGAAGAAAAAGATGGAGAAGAAGATGGAGAAGATGATGAAGAAGATGGAGAAGATGAAGAAGAAGATGAAGATGAAGAAGTAGATGAAGAAGAAAAAGATGGAGAAGACGATGAAGAAGAAGAAGGAAAAGAAGATGGAGAAGATGATGATGAAGAAGAAGAAGAAAAAGGAGAAGAAGATGGAGAAGATGGAGAAGAAGATGGAGAAGATGAATAAGAAGAGGAAGATGAAGTCTTCTCCTTCTTCATCTTCTCCATCATCTTCTCCTTCATCTTCTCCATCATCTTCTCCTTCTTCTTCTTCATCTTCTTCTTCATCATATTCTTCATCATCTTCTCCATCTTCATCTTATTCTCCATCTTCTTCTCCATCTTCTTCATCTTGTTGGAAAAGGATGAAAATGTTAATGAAGGTCAGAGGTTGATACATGAAATCATTGGTCAGGAAGTCACAGGGGACTGGTGCTGAGGTCAGGCTTCCAGTAACTAAGTGCTGATTACCAGACATACTGGGGGAAGAAATCTGCAAAATGAGTCATGAGGGAGCCCACAGGGGGAGAGAGGATCCTGCCCGCGAGGGCTCACAATCTACAAGGTATGGGTGAGAATACAGTAGGCGAAGGTAGAGCTGGTCGTGCAGCGGTTTGGTGGATCTGTGGTTACTGCAAGTTGTAGGCTTGTCGGAAGAGGTAGGTCTTCAAGTTCTTTTTGAAGGTTTCCATGGTAGGCGAGAGTCTGATTTGTTGTGGTAGAGAGTTCCAGAGTAGGGGGGATGGGCGCGAGAAATCTTGTATGCGATTGTGGGAAGAGGAGATAAGAGGGGAGTACAGAAGGAGATCTTGTGAGGATCGGAGGGTTCGTGATGGTAAGTACAGGGAGACGAGGTCACAGATGTACGGATGACTCAGGTTGTGGATGGCTTTGTATGTCATGGTTAGGGTTTTGAACTGGAGTCTTTGAGTAATGGGGAGCCAGTGCAGGGATTGACAAAGGAGAGAGGCCGGGGAATAGCGGGGGGACAGGTGGATTAGTCGGGCAGCAGAGTTAACAATAGATTGGAGGGGTGCGAGAGTGTTAGAGGGGAGGCCACAGAGCAGGAGGTTGCAGTAGTCAAGGCGGGAGATGATGAGGGCATGGACTAGGGTTTTTGCAGATTCTTGGTTGAGGAATGTACGGATCCGTGAAATATTTTTGAGTTGAAGTCGGCAGGAAGTGGAAAGGGCTTGGATATGTGGTTTGAAAGAGAGATCAGTGTCAAGGATAACTCCAAGGCAGCGAGCTTGTGGGACTGGAGAGAGTGGGCAGCCACTTACTTTAATGGATAGGTCCGTTGGGGGGGTTACATGAGATGGGCGAAAGATGATTAATTCTGTTTTGTCCATATTAAGTTTTAGAAATCTAGTGGAGAAGAAGGATGAAATAGCAGACAGACATTGAGGGATTCTGTTTAGTAGAGAGGTGATATCTGATCCAGAGATGTTGATCTGTGTGTCATCAGCATGGAGATGATACTGAAAGCCATGAGATTCTATGAGCTGTCCGAGACCGAAGGTGTAAGCGGAGAAGAGCAGGGGGCCTAGGACTGAACCTTGCGGGACTCCGATGGATAGGGGGCGCGGTGAGGAGGTGGTGTGCGAATGGGAGATGCATTGTAATGGACATTGCAGCCACAAGTTGCCACATTGTAGATCCCATATTGTAGCAGTGACTACAGAGCGCACAGGGGTATACGGTGCCGTTGAGGGGTCTCCATTATTACAGCACAGCCCCCACATATATCAGATCTCACACAATATATAATCACCACACACAAGAAATGCTTTGCTGCTGTTTATTACTGCTGTGTTATTCCCGCTGCTCATCTACACCAGAGGTCCCACATGAAGATCAGGAAATCCACCGGGTCCAGTTTTCTGGTGCAGGTCTTCACCGGTGTCCATCAGCGACTAATGATTGTCAGCAGTGGGTTCTGTGCATCTATCCCAGCACTCTGTAGTAAGAGTAGAAACGCCTCCTCCCTGCAAAAAATAAGACAAAGTCCAGTGAGAGGTGTAGCAGAGCTGAATATGTGATAAGGCCATAGGGTTCCTTGCAGTCCTATGTATAAGTGACACATGATGACGTGATAATGACTAACGCCAGATACATTGAGAATAGTTACCTGTAGACAAGAGGCGGCCGTATAAGACTCATATCATACTGTATATATTTATGTATATAATGATGCTGGTGTATTTATTTACTGGCTGTGGTTCTGGTGACGCATTAATGTACTGATAGTGGTTCTGGTGCCATATTCATATACTGATAGAAGCTGTAGTGACATAGTTATTTACTAATGATGGTAATAGTGCCGTATGTTTGTACTAGTGAAAGCTCTAGTGTTCAATTTATGTACTTATGATTAGAGATTAGCGACTTTTGCCTTTTTAGGGTCGAGTCAGGTTTCATGAAACCCGACTTTCTCAAAAGTCGGGTTGACCAAAATCGGCCGACTTTCATGAAAAGTGGGCGAATCAAGTCGTGAAACACGAAACCCAATGCAAGTCAATGGAGAAGAAAAGTCGGCAGGACTGTAAACACAACTGGCATGACTTTTAACCCTTCTTAAAGAAGAAGAAGATGAAGAAGGAGCAGAAGATGAAAAAGATGATGAAGAAGATGGAGAAGATGAAGAAGATGATGGAGAAGATGGAGAAGATGAAGATGGAGAAGATGAAGAAGAAGATGGAGAAGATGAAGAAGAAGATGGAGATGATGAAGAAGATGGAGAAGATGAAGAAAAAGATGGAGAAGATGATGATGAAGGAGAAGAAGATGGAGAAGATGATGAAGAAGATGAAGAAGAAGGAGAAGAAGATCGAGAAGATGAATAAGAAGAAGATGAAGAAGAAGATGGAGATGATGAAGAAGATGGAGAAGATGAAGAAAAATTTGAAGATGGAGAAGCTGATGATGAAGGAGAAGAAGATGGAGAAGAAGATGATGAAGAAGAAGATGGAGAAGATGAATAAAGAAGATGAAGTCTTCTCCTTCTTCTTCATCTTCTCCATCATCTTCTCCTTCTTCTTCTTCTTCTCCTTTTTCATCTTCTTGTTCTTCATCATCTTCTCCATCTTCTTCAGCATCTTCTTCATCATCTTCTTCATCTTCTTCTTCTTCTCCATCTTTTCCATCTTCTTCATCTTATTCTCCATCTTCTTCATATTCTTCTCCATCTTCTTCATCTTGTCGGAAAAGGATGAAAATGTTAATGAAGGTCAGAGGTTGATACATGAAATCAGTGGTCAGGAAGTCACAGGGGACTGGTGCTGAGGTCACGCTTCCAGCAACTAAGTGCTGATTACCAGACATACTGGGGGAAGAAATCTGCAAAATGAGTCATGAGGGAGCCCACAGGGGGAGGAAATCAAGTCTGGAGCCCCAGAAACCACACAGCGAGCTATAGGAGAGCCCTGGAGACCCACTCCTAGCCCTTAAACATTGCTGGGGCTTGTTCTCACATAGCATTTTGGCAGCATTGTTTCCTTGCTCTTTGCAGAGTTGTTATTATTATTATTTATTATTACAGCGCCATTCATTCCATGGCGCTTTACAAGTGAGGAGGGGTATACATAATACATACAAGTACAGTAATCTTAAACAATACAAGTCACGACTGGTACAGGATGAGATAGGACCCTGCCCACGAGGGCTCACAATCTACAAGGGATGGGTGAGAATACAGTAGACGAAGGTAGAGCTGGTCATGCAGCGGTTTGGTGGATCAGTGGTTACTGCAAGTTCTAGGCTTGTCGGAAGAGGTAGGTCTTCAAGTTCTTTTTGAAGGTTTCCATGGTAGGCGAGAGTCTGATATGTTGTGGTAGAGAGTTCCAGAGTACGGGGGATGGGCGGGAGAAATCTTGTATGCGATTGTGAGAAGAGGAGATAAGAGGGGAGTACAGAAGGAGATCTTGTGAGGATCGGAGGTTTCGTGCAGGTAAGTACCGGAAGACGAGGTCGCAGCTGTATGTAGGACTCAGGTTGTGGATGGCTTTGTATGTCATGGTCAGGATTTTGAACTGGAGTCTTTGGGTAGTGGGGAGCCAGTGCAGGGATTGACAAAGGGGAGAGGCCAGGGAACAGCGGGGGGACAGGTGGATTAGTCGGGCAGCAGAGTTAAGAATAGATTGGAGGGGTGCGAGAGTGTTAGAAGGGAGGCCACAGTGCAGGAGGTTGCTGTAGTCAAGGCGGGAGATGATGAGGGTATGGACTAGTGTTTTTGCAGATTCTTAGTTGAGGAATGTACGGATCCGTGAAATATTTTTGAGTTGAAGTCGGCAGGAAGTGGAAAGGGCTTGGATATGTGAGTTGAAAGAGAGATCAGTGTCAACGATAACCCCAAGGCAGCGAGCTTGTGGGACTGGAGAGAGTGGGAAGCCATTTACTTTAATGGATAGGTCTGTTGGGGGGGTCACGTGAGATGGGCGAAAGATGATTAATTCTGTTTTGTCCATATTAACTTTTAGAAATCTAGTGGAGAAGATGGATGAAATAGCAGACAGACATTGAGGGATTCTGTTTAGTAGGGAGGTGATATCTGGTCCAGAGATGTTGATCTGTGTGTCATCAGCATAGAGATGATACTGAAAGCCATGAGATTCTATGAGCTGTCCGAGGCCGAAGGTGTAAACGGAGAAGAGCAGGGGCCCTGGGACTGAACCTTGCGGGACTCCGATGGATAGGGGGGCGGTGAGGAGGTGGTGTGCGAATGGGAGACGCATTGTCATGGAAATTGCAGCCACAAGTTGCAACATTGTAGATCCCATATTGTAGCAGTGACTACAGAGCGCACAGGGGTACATGGTGCCGGTGAGGGGTCTCCATTATTACAGCACAGCCCCCACATATATCAGATCTCACACAATATATAATCACCACACACAAGAAATGCTTTGCCGCTGTTTATTACTGCTGTGTTATTCCTGCTGCTCATCTACACCGGAGGTCCCACATGAAGATCAGGAAATCCACCGGGTCCAGTTTTCTGGTGCAGGTCTTCACCAGTGTCCATCAGCGACTAATGATTGTCAGCAGCGGGTTCTGTGCATCTATCCCAGCACTCTGTAGTAATAGTAGAAACGCCTCCTCCCTGCAAAAAATAAGACAAAGTCCAGTGAGAGGTGTAGCAGAGCTGAATATGTGATAAGGCCGTAGTCTTCCTTGCAGTCCTATGTATAAGTGACACATGATGACGTGATAATGACTAATGCCAGATACATTGAGAATAGTTACCTGTAGACAAGAGGCGGCCGTATAAGACTCATCATACTGTATATATTTATGTATATAATGATGCTGGTGTATTTATTTACTGGCTGTGGTTCTGGTGACGCATTAATGTACTGATAGTGGTTCTGGTGCCATATTCATATACTGATAGAAGCTGTAGTGACATAGTTATTTACTAATGATGGTTCTGGTGCCGTATATTTGTTCTAGTGAAAGCTCTAGTGTTCAATTTATGTACTTATGATTAGAGATGAGCGACTTTTGCCTTTTTAGGGTCGAGTCGGGTTTCAAGAAACCCGACTTTCTCAAAAGTCTGGTTGACCAAAATCGGCCGACTTTCATGAAAATGGGCGAAACAAGTCGTGAAACACGAAACCCAATGCAAGTCAATGGAGAAGAAAAGTCGGCAGGACTGTAAACACAACTGGCATGACTTTTAACCCTTCTTGAAGAAGAAGAAGATGATGAAGAAGATGGAGAAGATGAAGAAGATGATGAAGAAGATGGAGAAGATGAAGAAGATGATGAAAAAGATGGAGAAGATGAAGAAGAAGAAGATGGAGAAGATGAAGAAGAAGAAGATGATGAAGATGAAGAAAAAGATGGAGAAGATGAAGAAAAAGATGGAGAAGATGAAGAAAAAGATGGAGAAGATGGAGAAGGTGATGATGAAGAAGGAGAAGAAAATGGAGAAGATGATGATGATGAAGAAGAAGAACATGGAGAAGATGAAGAAGAAGATGGAGAAGAAGATGGATAAGATGAATAAGAAGAAGAGGAAAATGAAGTCTTCATCTTCATCTTCTCCATCATCTTCTCCTTCTTCATCTTCTCCATCATCATCTTCTTCTTCTTCTTCTCCTTCTCCATCTTCTTCTCCATCTTCTCCTTCTTCATCTTCTCCATCATCTTCTTCTCCTTCTTCATCTTCTTCTTCATCATCTTTTCCATCTTCTTCATCATCTTCTTCTTCTCCTTCTTCATCTTCTTCTCCATCTTCTTCTCCATCTTCTTCATATTCTTCTCCATCTTCTTCATCTTGTTGGAAAAGGATGAAAATGTTAATGAAGTTCAGAGGTTGATACATGAAATCATTGGTCAGGAAGTCACAGGGGACTGGTGCTGAGGTCACGCTTCCAGTAACTAAGTGCTGATTACCAGACATACTGGAGGAAGAAATCTGCAAAATGAGTCATGAGGGAGCCCACAGGGGTAGAGAGGACCCTGCCTGCGTGGGCTCACAATCTACAAGGGATGGGTGAGAATACAGTTGGCGAAGGTAGAGCTAGTCGTGCAGCGGTTTGGTGGATCTGTGGTTACTGCAAGTTGTAGGCTTGTCGGAAGAGGTAGGTCTTCAAGTTCTTTTTGAAGTTGCCACATTGTAGATCCCATATTGTAGCAGTGACTACAGAGTGCACAGGGGTACACGGTGCATGTGAGGGGTCTCCATTATTACAGCACAGCCCCCACATATATCAGATCTCACACAATATATAATCACCACACACAAGAAATGCTTTGCCGCTGTTTATTACTGCTGTGTTATTCCCGCTGCTCATCTACACCGGAGGTCCCACATGAAGATCAGGAAATCCACCGGGTCCAGGTCGACTTTTGAATTTTTTTCGACCCGTTTCGCTCAACTCTACTTATGATGCTTTTGGTTTCATATTGATGATGATTCTGGTTACGAATCAATCTCCAATACATTCATCACTACATTATACAAACCTCCATCCATACATGAATATATCACCAGAGGCACTATCAATACAGGGATATGGCACTAGAACTAACATGATGGAAGTAAAATCATCATATGTATCCCTATATCTATAATAGGGTCTGTTTAGTTTCTATGATATCTTCCAAATGCTGGACATATTAACTGAAACCAAACAGCTCCAAGTGAGGGATGAGGGAGACTCCATTTTGGATGTACTAATTCAGGCCCAATATATTGTCCAGAGATCTTCCTCCACTCCTAAAGTGGCCCCCCCACCCTTGGGATAAGTACACAAATCCCCAAAAGAACAGAATTTCGCCATTTTGTCAGAGAATTAGAGGCCACATGTTAATGACGGCAAGAGCTAGAAGCGCCTGCTATCTTTGGCGCAAGGTGGCCAATATCAAAGGAAGATCTAGACAGAGCGTCACCAACACCTAGAGATGAACTATGAGAGTACCAGTGTCTCATATATTTCTAGTTGCCCCAGATACTGAGCATCGAGACTGGCTCTCCAGAACCACTTAGCCGACCCAAGTTTGGACTCTCAATATCTTTCCAGACCCAATGAACGCGCTGAGATGGCAGTCGTTGATTTGAACCTCCCGCTAGTAAGTTACGACCCAGACTAGATATTGGGATTTATTTTAGCTTGAGTTCAAGGGAGCAGAATTCAGACCAACCCAGAAGGGCAATGGCAAATATTGGAGGGGTGAGCTAGGGGTTGAAAAGCTAGCTGCACACATTTAGCCTTTGTCTTAGTTCTGCCATGGAAGCCACGTCACGTCACGTGTGGAGACGGACCAGGAGCTAACAAGATGCCTGTGGATACCAGAACTTCCCTTATCCACAAATGGTAAGAAACGGTAACGTGACGCATACAGCTGACTGCACTCCCCATACCTGTACCCTACTTTTATCTGTACTTTTGGTTGTAATATCTGTATATTACTCTGTATATAATTGTATTATCTAATGAGCCTTTCGGCAATTAAAATATCAAATAATCTTGGGCTGCTCTTTTATCTTGAAACCCGATTTCCCACATCTGTGAGTTCGGCTAGTACTTATATGCTTCCTGGGTTTGGTTTCTGACCCGATATAAGCTTTTAAACGGACTGGGCTTATATCTAATGAGGAACTGGTGGCAGCATACTGTTCTGATGTTATTGGGGGATGCTGGCAGTGACTGACCGGAGGTTTTTATATATACTGTATATATATATTCCCGGACTGGTGATATATATACAGCAATCACTGCAGAGTGCCCTGATAACCAGTACATGACAGGGCAGCCTCTACTTATCCTAGGTGGAGTTCCCTGACTGACCTGAGGGTAAGGGGGCGCCAGAGGGATGTGACTGTGTAAGCTCCGTATTCCCCATCTCTCCTCTCGTGTGTTTTCCTTACAGTTCTGGTGCCGTATTTATATAGATAATGGTGCTGGTGTTGTACTTATTTCACTGGCTGTGGTTCTGGTGACACATTAATGTACTGATAGTGGTTCTGGTGATGTAGTCATGACTGATGATCTTTCTGGTGATCCATTTATCTGCTGATGGTGGCTCTGGTGCCATATTCATATACTGATGGAAGTTCTAGTGACATAGTTATTTACTAATGATGGTTCTGGTGCCGTATGTATGTACTAGTGATAGCTCTGGTGTTCAATTTATGTACTGAGGATGATTTTGGTTTTATATTGATGATGGTTCTGGTTATGAATCAGTCACCAGAACATTCATTACTACATAAATACATTGTTAGAACCACCATCCATACATAAATACGTCAGCAGACGCACCATCAATACAGAAATACGGCACCAGAACTACCCTGATGGGAGTAAAATCATCATATGTATCCCTATATCTATAATAGGGTCTGTTTAGCTTCTATTATGATATCTTCCAAATGCTGGACATCTTAACTGAAACCAAACAGCCCCCATTATAGTTAAGCTATATTAGTTTCCATGACCATCACTGGGTCTGAGATTTAAAATATAGGCTGTCAGGGATGAATATAGCTATTTGTATTCTCTTAATGGTCCTTAAACAATGAATGATTCTATATCTATCTTTAAAAATAAATCCTCCCTGTTGAGTCACTTCTCTAAAGTACATCACATCACTCTTTTTACTTTTGCTGGTATTTTGGAGTGAAAAAGGTAGAAATTCTATTGATAGTAGTCTTAACAGCTTGCTACTTAACCAGAATTCAGTATAAACTTATTACCCTCACCCACAAAGCCCTCCATGGCTCAGCACCACCCTACATCTCCTCCCTCGTTTCAGTCTACCACCCTACCCGCTCCCTCCGTTCTGCTGATGACCTGAGGTTAGCATCCTCAATAATCAGAACCTCCCACTCCCATCTCCAAGACTTTACACGTGCTGCGCCAATTCTTTAGAATGCACTTCCCAGGTCAATACGATTAGTCCCCAATCCCCACAATTTTAAGCGTTTCCTGAAAACGCATTTATTCAGACTGGCCTACCACCTCAACACATTAACCTAATCTATCCCTGGGTGGCACAGTCAAAAGTTTTTACCATAACCAGGTTCCCCGCATCATGTTCCCACATGCTTTATGCATCCATTAGCCCTCTGTGTCTGTACTGTTACAGACTTAACATTATGGCTGGTCCAAACAATCAGGGCCACCTTTCGTGTCTCCCTTTTTCCTCATAGATTGTAAGCTTGCGAGCAGGGCCCTCATTCCTCTTGGTATTTGTGATAATCTATGTGATTATTGTTATGTTGTAATGTCTATTGTCTGTACAAATCCCCTCTGAAATGTAAAGTGCTGCGGAATATGTCGGCGCTATAGAAATAAAATCTATTATTATTATTATTATTATTATTATTATTAATATTATTATTAAGGAAAGGAGAGGGGAGTTAGGGGACCTGTCACTTTAGTCTCTGACCCATTCCTTTACTTAAGGACTGAAAGTTCATCGGGGGGGGCACCATCGGCTTCATCTGCCTACGGCACTAAAATACCTTGTTCCGGCCTTGGATCCACCTAGTAAAATTCTCACCAATCCCAAACTACTTCATTACCCTACATAAGAACTCCTGCTCCACCGTGTTCTAAGCCTTTGTGGAATTTCATGCCCAGAAGGAGTGGTGGCTCCTCTAATTGGATATTTGCAAACGCTTTCCTCAAATGAATAATTTCCTGTCCCTGGTATAGAACCCCATTGGAGCTTTTAAATGGGGGGTCCGTGAGCTTCATGTTATGCAAATATAGAAAACCATTCTGGTCAGAAAGTAAGTGTTGACTTCAGAGATCTGTAAACATTTGTTACATTTCACTGAGGATCCAGATACAAATGAAGAACAACGTCTTCCTTAAGGTCCATGAGCAGAGCTGACAATTCACATTTATTCACCAATATTTAGCCTGAATATCAAAATACTAACACCTCTCTAACCACTGTCATTCATGTGCACCTGTTAAATATTAATAATCCGTTAATTTCTTATAAGACTCAGTTCTGTACATTGCTTTAGCTTACACGACATAGGCTATTTTAAGCTTGGCTCATGGTAGAAAGACAGCTCCATATATGTAGAGACCACGTGCTTTAGGAGACGTATATAATTCATGGCTAACTGTAGAGGTCGCTCTTCTTCCCTCACCATCATGAGAGACAGACACGAAGATGTCATCTGTTCTGGGCCATGACATGACATAACAGCTGGTATGTTACTTTACTACGAAGAAGCCGAACTGAGAGACAGACGCCATTTGCCATGTGAGATCTCGGAGAGAAGAAGAATACATGTTGCTTTGCTATGAACAATGGACAATCTCTCTTTCACTTATTTTTATTCACCTGTTTTTCTGTAATAACCTTTCTTTGATGGAAGAATCCAAATAAACCACTATATTTTTATCTGGTAACTAGTCCTGAGTATTTTACAGGATATGCATTATTTTACAGCACCTCTGCCTGTGTCCTTTGTTAGTTTTCTCTTTTCCTTTTCTGACAAGGGGTGTCTTCCATCCATGGTGAAATAGACCATCTCTAATTCCAACTTGTAGTGCAAACATTTAAAAAAAACTTTTGCCACACACCAATAAAGTGGTATCAATTTCCCCAAAATAGAAATAGAGCAATGGGCCTCTGACACCACTTCCACTACAAGTAACCCACGAGATGGAGACGCTATTTGGAATCTCCACATTTCACAAAATAATTGTCCTACACGACTAAAGTGGCATCAAATTCCCCAGAGCAGAAATAGTATAACGACCCTCTGATGCCCCTGCCACTACAGATAAACAACAGATAAAGACACAACTTGGAGTACAAACATTTCAAAAAATTGTTGTCACACACCACTAAAGTTGCATTATATTTCCCAGAGTAGAAACAGTATAATGCGCCTCTGACACCCCTTCCACTACAGGCAACCCACCAGATGGAGACCCAACTTGGAATCTCCACATTTCAAAAAACAAGTTGTGTCTTTATCTGTTGGGTTGACTGTAGTGGCAGGGGCATCACCACATTAGTGGTGTAGGACAATTATTTTGTGAAATGTGAAGATTCCAAGTAGCGTCTCCATCTGGTGGGTTGCCTGTAGTGGAAGTGGTGTCAGAGGCGCATTATACTATTTCTAATATGGGGAAACTGATGCCATTTTAGTGGTGTGTGAGAATATTTTGTATAAATGTGGAGACTCCAAGCTGGGTCTCCCTCTGGCGTGTTGCCTGTAGTGGAATAGTTGTCAGAAGCCCATTGTACTGGTTCTACTCTGGGGAAATTGATGCCACATTATTCGTGTGTGACAATAATGGGTTACTTGTAGTGGAAAGGATGTCAGAGGCCCATTACTCTATTTCTATTTTGGGGAAATTGATACCACGCTATTGGTGTGTGGCAATATTTTTTTAAATGTTTGCACTACAAGTTGGAATTAGAGGTGGTCTATTTCACCATGGATGGAAGACACCCCTTGTCAGAAAAGGAAAAGAGAAAACTAACAAAGGACACAGGCAGAGGCGCACATGAATGACAGTGGTTAGAGAGGTGTTAGTATTTTGATATTCAGGCTAAATATTGGTGAATAAATTTGAATTGTCAGCTCTGCTCATGGACCTTAAAAGAGAAGTTGATCCAAGCTAAACATTTGTGCAGAAAAAATCCTATGTTTATCCTATTCAGTCAAGAGTCGATTGCATGGATAGATTTCAAACTGTCATAGAGCGTGAATTGAGAGCATTGGATACCTCTGTTAGACCTCAAAGGGTTAAAGGTAACTTAAATCCCAAACAGCGGGCAGCTATTGAAGAAATTAAAAATATGCATGATATAACTATTAAAAAAGAAGATAAGGGTGGCTTGATAATAATAATGGATACAATTGTATATAAGGGTCAAATTGATGAGCTGCTCAGTGATGTACAGTGCCTTGCGAAAGTATTCGGCCCCCTGGAACTTTTCAACCTTTTCCCACATATCATGCTTCAAACATAAAGATACCAAATGTAAATTTTTGGTGAAGAATCAACAAGTGGGACACAATTGTGAAGCTGAACGAAATTTATTAGTTATTTTAATTTTTTGTGGAAATTCAAAAAGTGGGACATGCAATATTATTCGGCCCCTTTACTTTCAGCGCAGCAAACTCACTCCAGAAGTTCATTGTGGATCTCTGAATGATCCAATGTTGTCCTAAATGACTAATGATGATAAATCCACCTGTGTGTAATCAAGTCTCCGTATAAATGCACCTGCTCTGTGATAGTCTCAGGGTTCTGTTTGAAGCACAGAGAGCATCATGAAGACTAAGGAACACAGCAGGCAGGTCCGTGATACTGTTGTGGAGAAGTTTAAAGCCGGATTTGGATACAAAATGATTTCCAAAACTTTAAACATCCCAAGGAGCACTGTGCAAGTGATCATATTGAAATGGAAGGAGTATCATACCACTGCAAATCTACCAAGACCCGGCCGTCCCTCTAAACTTTCATCTCAAGCAAGGAGAAGACTGATCAGAGATGCAGCCAAGAGGCCCATGATCACTCTGGATGAACTGCAGAGATCTACAGCTGAGGTGGGACAGTCTGTCCATAGGACAACAATCAGTCGTACACTGCACAAATTTGGCCTTTATGGAAAAGTGGCAAGAAAAAAGCCATTTTTCAAAGATATCCATAAAAAGTGTTGTTTAAAGTTTCCAGCAAGCTACCTGGGAGACACACCAAATATGTGGAAGAAGGTGCTCTGGACCAAAATCAAACTTTTTGGCAACAATGCCAAACGATATGCTTGGCGTAAAGGCAACACAGCTCATCACCGTGAACACACCATCCCCACTGTCAAACATGGTGGTGGCAGCATCATGGTTTGGGCCTGCTTTTCTTCAGCAGGGACAGGGAAGATAGTTAAAATTGATGGGAAGATGGATGGAGCCAAATACAGAACCATTCTTGAAAAAAACCTGTTGGAGTCTGCAAAAGACCTGAGTCTGGGAAGGAGATTTGTCTTCCAACAAGACAATGATCCCAAACATAAAGCAAAATCTACTATGGAATGGTTCACAAATAAACGTATCCAGGTGTTAGAATGGCCAAGTCACAGTCCAGACCTGAATCCAATCGAGAATCTGTGGAAAGAGCTGAAAACTGCTGTTCACCAATGATCTCCATCAAACCTCACTGAGCTCGAGCTGATTGCCAAGGAAGAATGGGCGAGAATTTCAGTCTCTCGATGTACAAAACTGATAGAGTCATACCCCAAGAGACTGCAGCTATAATCGCAGCAAAAGGTGGCGCAACAAAGTATTAAGTTACAGGGGCCGAATAATATTGCACGCCCCACTTTTCAGTTTTTGAATTTCCACAAAAATTTAAAATAACCAATAAATTTCGTTCAACTTCACAATTGTGTCCCACTTGTTGATTCTTCACCAAAAATGTACATTTGGAATCTTTATGTTTGAAGCATGATTTGTGGGAAATGGTTGAAAAGTTCCAGGGAGCCGAATACTTTCGCAAGGCACTGTAGCTACATATAAAAAATTGCCTGCTGATCCAACTATGCACTTTAAAAATGAATTGTTTCAGCTGATTGATGAGGGATTTTCCCTGGGTATGTTTACTAAAGTTCAGATGGAATATTTAAAGGTAAATCACCCTATTGTTCCCACCATGTATGGTCTGCCTAAGGTCCACAAGGGACTGTCACCCTCACCAATGCGCCCTATTTTGTCAGGCATTGGATCCGTCACTGAACACCTTAGTCAGTGGGTTGACTCTTTATTGCAGCCACTTGTCACACGAGTCCTAGGGTTTCTTAGAGACTCTAAGGATGTCTTACAACAATTGTCGCACATTGTGTGGAGCGACAACTATCAGTGGATTGGATGTGATGTTGTTGCTCTATACACATCTATACCTCAGCACCTAGTCATGAAGGCAGTAGAATTTCACTTAATCAAATATAGTGAATATACTATGGATCTATGCAATGTTATTATGCAAGCTATTCATTTTCTGATGGGTCATAATTATTTTTCTTTCAATCGACAGTTCTACCTTCAGTGTATCCATGGGTGGTAAGTAGAGATGAGTGACTTTGCCTATTTTAGGGTCGAGTCGGGTTTCATGAAACCCAGCTTTCTCAAAAGTCGGGTCTAACGAAATCGGCCGACTATAGGGAAAAGTCGGAGGTCCGACTGAAACACAAAACCCAATGCAAGTCAATGGGGAAGCAAAGTCGGCAGGGAGTGGAGGACAGTAAACACACCTACAGTGCCCTGCAAGTGAATGGGGAAGCAAAGTCGGCAGGGAGTGGAGGACAGTAAACACACCTACAGTGCCCATTTCAATGCCAACAACATCAGTTCTTATTACTGAAGCTTGTCAACCTTAATTTACTTTAGAATAATAGTTACGCATTGAAAACTGGGGGTTATTTGGCTAAAGTTGTGCAGGGATAGGGCTGGCTCCAGGTTTTCGTGTGCCCTGGGCCAAAGAATGTCAGTGCGCCCCTTTAACACATACCACAATTCATGATGCTCCGATACGGCACAGAAATATAGGTATAGTACAATGAAAAACTCGTGGGCGACGGCACTGGCACAGGGCCCCTCATAGTACGCCGGTGTGTCTAACGCCGAGTGGGCCCCCCACCGTCAGAGACACTTTATTGTACTATGAGAGGTCCTGTGCCAGTGCCGTCGCCCAAGAGTGGGCCCACACACCTGTTCAGGGCAACAGCACTTGCTCGGGTGTGCTAGGTGGTGACCCTGACAGCCCAGTGAGGGAGGTTGAAAAAATGGCATATGTTGATGAGTAGGCTGCACTTTCAGCAGCTGCAAATGGAGGAATTGGAGATGTCCGAGGAAGAGGAGGACAAAAGCGAGCCATTTTTCTGGCAACCTATGTGTCATCAGGGGTAGGCGGGACAAAATGCTTTGAAACCCATGCATGGTTCATTTTAATGAAGGTTAGATCATCAACATTTTGGGTTGACAGACGGGTCCTTTTTTCTGTCAGGATTGAGCAAGCAGCACAGAAGACTCTTTCAGATAGCACACTACCAGCAGGGCAAGCGAGCTCCTGTAAGGCATAGTGTGCCAATTCAGGCCAGGTGTCCAGTTTAGGGGCCCAATAGTCAAAGGGAAATGACCTGTGAGGGAGGAGTAGTTTGTAACCATAGTTGACAACTGCTGTCTCCTGTCACTTGCAATCAATTCTGTATTACCAGTCGAGTGAGCGGTACTTGAGAAATCAGACCACAACATGGTCATTAAACCCGTCTCCAACGCCACTTCGGCTGTGTGCACCACGAACACCTCTTGCATTGTGCCCACTACGGCTCGTGGGAGAATCAGCTCCGGTGCTGTGTGCTGGGAATGCCTCAAACAAACGGTTTACCAGAGTTGCTTGTTTGTTAGTCAATATTAGCTCTAGGTTCTCCTGTGGCATGATGTTGTGTAATTTGCCTTTATAGCGTGGATCGAGGATGCTGGCCAACCAGTAGTCGTCATCCCTCATCATTTTGGCAATGCGGGGGTCCCTTTTTAGGATCCGCAAGGCATAATCGCACATGTGGGACAATGTTCCAGGTGTCAATGCTGCACTGCCAGTGGTGGGTGGAGGAGTACTTTCTGGCAAATCCACATCCCTCCAGTCACACACAAACCCTGTACCTGACCTTGGCACGCCCACATTTTCTCTTGCCCCCTGAGAAGCATCCTCCTCCCCAAAATAATCATCCCCTCATCCTCCTCCTCCTCTTCTTCCTCCACCTCGTCCAGGTCAGTAGCCCTCACTGACAATGCTGACAGGCTTACTCTTATCAAAATGAACAAGGGCTGGATGGGCCCAGACTTCTGTACACCAGCAAATGAAAACAACGAAAGAAAAACTCAAAGTAATTTTTTGTTTGGTTGGGGAGGTGTATTCTCATGCACCTCTTCACCATCACACATGGTTATCCACTTCCTGATTGGGTCTGTATAGTGTTATCCTCCTCATCCTCCACAACCATTAGAAGACCAGGGTCAAAGTATTCCATGATGCAAAAGTCACTGTTTTTATTTATATCCCTGTCTCTGAGCTGTTGCTAGGGACAAACATCTCGCTGAACACATTCTGGCTTCATATTTATGCACCTGTGTTCGCCCCTTCCTTTTTTTAGTGTCTTTCATAGGTGGATTCACAACATTATTTTATTTGCTTGATTTCAGTATGATTTCTCATTATATCTCCTCATTATACATCACTAGATCACCATGGTTAAGGCGTTCTGGCCTGCTACAGGCAGTTTAATTTTTTGCAAGGGTGTCTATGATGCCCATAATAGATTATAAAAAAAAAGTGCCCCCCATAAGGTAATTTTTTTCGGCCCATGCACTGCGTGTATGGACATTACGAGTATAGGAGACCTGCTCCTTTGTAAGGGGCCTTTATTTTTTTGGAGGCCCTCATCCATGTTTCGTCCAAGAGGGGGGGATTGTGGTGTGTGGACATTTGGGTCAAGGCGGCCCTTGCATTCAAGGCATAAGGAAACTGTATGGCAGGACCAACTGAAGACTGTGAAGTGGGTTATCATGTGGCCTTCTAGTATGTCTGTTCACAAGCTGATTGGGGTGCATATGACTGGGCAGCAGAGCAGGCCTGTCAATGCATACAGAAAGAGTACGGGAGTACAAAATGCTTAATGTGAGGTGGATTTTCCTTGGCCCATCCAGTATGTGGGGTCCAAGGCATATTGGAGTGCATATGACTTGGCAGCACGGCAGGTCTGTCAATGCATAAAGAAAGAGTATGGGAGTACAAAATGCATAATGTGAGGTGGATTTTCCTGGGCCCTTCCAGTATGTGGGTTCCAAGGCGTATTGGAGTGTGTTATGAGCTCATTTTCTCGTTCACCTTTGAGGTCCGATGAACTCCCTCTGCTGGTGAAAGGAGGTAGTGAAACTGATTTGGATGGGAAAAACCTGTCATCTGAGCAGGTGGAGTGTGATTGGACATCCGGAATCTCTGAGTGGATATAAGGCTGCCGACGCCCTGCAGAGTTGCTGGTGATCCTCTCTGCTCTGAGCTCTGGCCTCCAGTTTAGTCCTGTCTACTAAAGCTAAGTTTTTGCTCTGCTATTGTTCCATGAGATTTTCTCTGGTTTACTTAGTGTATGTGTTCAGCCAGCCCTGGCTGGGACTGGCTGAATTCCATTTTTGTCTCTGATCAGTTGATCTCTTTGCTCTGTTTTCAGAACATACCTGAGTGCTTATATAGTGATTTTGAAGTCTAGTGACTTCAGGGCCTTTTCTATCAGACGTGTTGGACATTATTTTTGGCAGGGTTTTTGCGTGATTGCAGACAGTTGCTTTTCTGTCCTGCCCTATCTAGTTAGTTGAGCCCCATCGTTTGCTCAGCCTGTCTTTCTGTCTGTGTTTGTGTTTTCATCTGTTTTCACCGTCAATACATGTTGGGGGCTGTTTATTGCTTTGGGGTCTGCTCTGGGGGAGTTTAGATTTCCCCTTTCTTTCTTTAGGTTTATTTAGTTCTCCGGCTGTGAACAAGGTGTCTAGGACCACCGTAGGAACACCCTACGGCTACTGTTAGTTGTTGTGAATAGGATCAGGGGTTTGCAATCCGCTAACTACAAACCTCTCCGGTTTTCTGGACTTAGCATGTCTTTTTGTTTATTCCTCCTCCGGTGACTCATAACAGGAGTGCATATGACTTGGCAGCAGGGCAGGCCTGTCAATGCATAAAGAAAGAGTACGGGAGTACAAAATGCTTAATGTGAGGTGGATTTTCCTGGGCCCTTCCACTATGTGGGTTCCAAGGCGTATTGGAGTGCATATGACTTGGCAGCAGGGCAGGCCTTGCGGTCAATGCATAAAGAAAGAGTACGGGAGTACAAAATGCATAATGTGAGGTGAAATTTCCTGGGCCCATCCAGTATGTGGGTTCCAAGGCATAGTGGGGTACAGAGGACTTGGCATCAGGGCAGGCCGTGCATTCAATGCAACATTTTTTATGGAGGCCCTCCTGGACATCTCTTGAAAGGGATATTGGGGTGCGTTGTAATTCTTGGCAGCCCATCCACTCACTGCATTGGCTGCAACAGTTTAGGAGACCCACTGTTTAATAATGGCCCTTTAAGCAGATTAATGCTACCTAATGTCCCTGTAAAAATAGGCTCTGTGACTTTAAGAGTCCCTCCTTCATAAATGAAACAAGATGTGTCTGCTTATGTGTCACACACCACATGGCCAGCTAGGGTTGGTAAATGTTACAATGACATTTCCCAGTGAATGCATGTTTTGGATGAAAGCAATGTTAAAGTGGAAAAACGCTTCAAAAACGCTGCATCTGAACATAGCCCAAGTGGGGGAGGAACATTTTGGTCTGGGGTTATTTATTTTGCCTTATATACAAGTCATTAACCTGAACAGGATGTACCTTAAGATATTTCCCAGCAAAATCCATTTTGGTTTTGTTTTAGTAAGTTTTTTGGTGCACCGGTAAAAATGGCATGAAACTATGAAACAATTGATTAAAGCTGTGAACTAAGAGTCAGAAATGCTTCCACGGGCATTTTAGTGCTCGCCCATCACTAGTCCTTGACATTGAAGAGGAGCTACATATAGACACAGCCAGCACTAAAATTGATTTTAAGCTATGGCCCAATGTAATTCTTCATTAGGGTACTTGTACATGTGAGTTTTACATTGTTAGGGCTGGCGGAACACACCAAATAATATTAAGATGGTGATAAGGTGCGTTCGAAGCCCGGGGTTTACTGTGCAGAGATGTTAACTGCTGCTCGGTAATGTCGGACACAAAATGGCGGTATCGCACTGGACACACGTGGGCTTAACGCCACCTGGTGTGTAGTTGCAACGAGCTGTTACTTCAGAGTCGCGGAACTGCAGAGCACAGATACCGCACCCTGTTAACTGTCACAGGGCACAGCTGAATCAGCGCTAGTGTTCGGTCTCAAGACTCAGCCCCAAGGACGTGGGGTAAGAGCCTCTCTAGACCCACGAAGCGCACGACGTCGCACCTGCGATGCCTGGACGAATCCTGACTAATAAATTTAGCGCACTGAGTGCACACAGCATTGCACTGGCAAACGCCACTAACCACCCTTATTAGGGATTCTAGCGTACTGATTGCGCATGGCGTCGTGCTGGCAAACGCCACTACTTGGCGCTGACTCTGCCTCCTACCTGTACTATCAGCCTAGGCACTAGCTGGCAGGGCTGAACAACACATGCATACCAAGGGTAGGGGTTTCATAATGAGTCTTTCACCAGAGACATTCATACATGCATAGAACACTCACTCCACATGGTCTATACTAGTGCACGGCTGTGCGATCCTTTTATAACCGCAGCCTTCCGGGACCTTGCTGATGGCCCAATCCGAGCTGCTGGAGGACCTGAGCAGGTGACCACCAATGAGCGATCGATTCACGGGCATGTTCAGATGAAGAAAAGCAGGACTTAGGCTAGTTTCACACTTGCTTTTTTTTGCAGCGCGTTTTTCCCGCAAAAAAACGCATTAAAAAAACGCATACAAAAGCATACAACTGCTGCGTTTTTTTCAAGCATTTTTATGAGCATGCATGAAAACAACGCAGCGTTTTTATGCGTTTGTATGCGTTTTTAGTGCGTTTTTACCGCGTTTGCGTTTTTTTCCAACATTAGGTGGCCCCTCACACTAACCCAAACCATGACTTTACTAACCCTAACCCTGACCCTAACCCTAACTAATCCTAACCCTAACCCTGACCCTAACCAAACCATACTTAACCCTAACCCAAACCCTAACTAACCCTAACCCTAACCCTAACTAACCCTAACCCTGACCCTAACCCTAACTAACCCAAACCCTAAACCCTAACTAACCCTAGCCCTGACCCTAACCCTTAACCCAACCATACTTAACCCTAACCCAAACCCTAACTAACCCTAACCCTAACCCTTAACCAAACCATACTTAACCCTAACCCTGACCCTAACCCTTAACCAAACCATACTTAACCCTAACCCTGACCCTAACCCCAACCCTAACCCTGACCCTAACCCTAAACCCCTTTAACTAACCCTAACTCTAACCCAAACCCCTAAATTCCATGGTTAAAAAAAAAAACGCTTGTGCAAAAAAACGCATACATAAGCATGCCAATGCGCACCCATAGGCTATAATGGCCATTTTTAGCGCAAAACGTGCGCATATGTGCGCATGCGCTTTTTTGCAGGGCCAAAAAATGCAACATGCTGCGTCTGGAAAATACCAACGCACACCCCAAAAAAACGCAGCGCATGAAAATCGCATACGTGCGCATGCCAGCGCGCAGGTATGCGCACCCATGTTAAATATAGGGGAAAAAACGCATGCGCAGGTATGCGTTTTTTTCCAGCGCTAAAAAACGCAAATGTGAAACCAGCCTTAGTCCCAGGAGTGTCTGCTCACCGCTGACTAATGCTGGATGCTATAGCTGAACCTGGGGTGGCAACAGCAACCAAATGCATAGCATTATCCTGAGCAAGATGCTGGGACTGACATCTCTGCTGCGCAGGATCCTCTGTGGCTGAAAAAAAATGAGACACCACAGAGGACATGGCTCAAGATTCCCCCTGTTCAGTGGCAAGATAACGATGTCTAACATACATTACATGCATACATTATCTGCACGAAATGTAGATAGATGGGTTGTGAAATTGATGCAGTTTTGATTAAATTAGGAGAAAATATGACATACTGCTGATTTTTTTAAAGGATCATCTGCTGTCCAGAGCCTGACTGGTGTCCTCCACTGAGACATGTACAAGATTGGGAGGTACCATGTACGCGTCCTCAGAAAGCAACAAGAACTTTTCTAATCTCATTTACAAGTTGTTGCTATATTGCAACTAAATTGCTACATGTGATAAACCAACGCCTGTCTGCACAAGTACAAGTATTTTATTGGGGCAGCTGTATTACAGCACCATATACTGTTTTGCACATTTTCTGCATTTGATTTTTTAGCTTCAGGCCCAGTCCATCTACATGTATTTTTTTATATATATTTCCTTTCTACGGTGTTTTTTTGGCCAAAATCAGAATACATAAAGGGGAAAAATATTAATCCCAAAAAACAAGAGCAAAATACACCAATGAAGATAAAAGGGGCAAAAAAAATACAAAATACTAAGTCATAGTGCAAAAGTAAAATATTAATAATGCCCAAGCCTGAGACAAACTGAAAAATGAAGAGCAAAATGCACCAAAACAAAAATGAGAAATTAGTTTATTCTCGGTACTTAAACCCAAATAAAAAAAAGTGGGAGACACAGACACCTTAGTGTACGCGCAAGCAATCAAATAACACCCTCTCCAAAATACAAGCGCACGCGCAGGGCTGGAATCTATCATGTTATTAGAATTGCTAACATTGCTTGCACTGGATACTTTTGGGATTGCCTTCTAGTTTAACGCCATGAATTAGCCGCACACGTCTGTGCACATTCTAACGTCTTTGTTGGAGGGGCAGCTGTATTTTAACACCATGTCCTGTCTTGCAAGATGTATGTATAGCGACACTTATCAGCATTATTATTCCTCATTTTGTTAATTTGCCTTTCAGCCTGTCAGTGCACTATTTTCAATATTTCCTTTCCACCGGGTGTTAATTCAAAATTATTAGCAAAACGCACCTAAACGTAAAATGGCGCAAAACTAGTTTGCTCAGAAAGTGCAATCACCTCTTATCCTGCTACACGTTTATGTACAGCGACATTTATGTGCTCTAGGTCCCTTATTTTTTAGCTTCTGACCCTGTCCCGTACACGCTTTTCCATCTTATATTTCCTTTCTAAGGTGTCTGTTTTTAAGACAAAATCAAAAGCAGAACACACAAAGGAGCAAAGAAAATTCAGTCATGGTGGCACAAGACTGAGATAAACTGGAGCTAATCCCAAAAAAATGAGAAACAAAAGGCACCTTAAAAAATATAAAGCCATTGTTATAAAAAGCAGGAGATGGAGATCCTCATACTTTATGCGCATAAAGCATTGAGTCACGCTCCAAAGATAAGCGCCTGTGCGGCACTGGACGTCCACCATCATTTAATGTCCAGTACTAACTTTGTTTGTACGGAGTATTTCTGTGACTAATTGCACCTTTACACGCCTTGGCTTTCTGATAAAGGGTTATATTCCCTTTATTACAGCTCTCAGTACTGTTTGTACTGGGTATTATTGTAATTGCTCTCTAACATCATGAATTAGCCGCACACGTCTGTGTACATTCTGACATCTTTGTTGGAGGGGAAGAAGAATTTCAGCGCTATGTTCCATTTTGCTGGATATATGTGTATGTTAGGGTTGGTGGAACGCACCAAATAATATAAAGATGGTAATAAGGTGCGCTCACAGCCCGGGGTCCACCGTGCAGAGATGTTAACTGCGGCTCGGTAATGGCGGACACTAAATGGCGGTATCGCATTGGACACACGTGGGTTAAACGCCATCCAGTATGTAGTAGCGACGGGCTCTGTTGCACTTCACAGAGCCACAGTACCGTATAACACAGATGCCGTACCGTTTACTGTCACAGGGCACAGCTGAGTCAGCGCTAGTGTACGGTCACAAGACTCTGCCCCAAGGACGCGGGGTAAGAGCCTCTCTAGACCCACTAGGCGCATGGCGTCGCACCTGCAAACGCCACTAATAGACGCTGGCTACTGTGGAGTGCAGACCAAGTGCACAGTGGTGTACAGGCAGCCACCACTAGGCGCTGAAGCTCGGCCCTGACTCTGCCTCCTACCTGCACTATCAGCCAAGGCACTACCTGGCAAGGCTGCACAACACATGCGTACCAAGGGTCGGGGTTTCATAATGAGTCAGTCACCAGAGACATTCGTATGTGCAAACAACGCTCACTCCATATGGTCTATACTAGCGTGCGGTATATTGCCCCTGATGAGCATTATTCCTTTATCTGCATTTGTCTCTCAGCCCCGGTCCCTGCTCTCTCTCTAATATTCCCTTTCTACGGTGTCTATTTATAGTGCAAAATTATAAGCAAAATGCACCGGAACATAAAATGGTGAAAAACTATTAGTGCACACGAAGAATGGTATCAAAGGCCATAAAGGGCAGACAGGGCCCCGATCACCCCTACCCTAACACAAGTTTATATAGCCACTTCTCAGCAGTATTCGCCTTTATGTGCACTTGCGCTTCAGACCCCTCTGTCCTCCATCAATTACTTCCTAATTTCTTTCTTAATTGCGTTTTATGACTGAATCGGGGGAAAATCAATAAAAAAAAAAAGGTGTGTAAAAGCCACAAGCACCCACCCTGCCCTCTGGTCACATCTACTGTCTCTACACCAAGATCAAGAGAAAACAGCAACAAAATCAAAGTAGTGCGGAGCTAGTTCACTAATTACCCAAGAAGGAGAGGAAGATGGCGAGAGAGCCTGAGGCCCCAAACCAGGCCCTCTCCGAAAACCAGGCGCCCTGGAGTGCAGCGTCTCACTAATAGGCCACATGCAGTGATTGCTCGCATAGCGGGTGACTCGTGTTTCTGTCACCGCGGCGCCATTGCGCGGTTACACGCCCGCTGCTCCCCTTTCCCTCCCTTCACTTGTGCAATGGGCGCAGCGTCTCACTAAAAGGCCCCGGTCATTGAGTGCTATTAGATTTCGTGCCTCAATTTCCTGTCACTTCGGCGCCATTACGCGGCCACACGCCCGCTGCTCCCCTTTCCCTCCCTTCCCTTGTGCAATGGGCGCAGCGTCTCACTAAAAGGCCGCGGTCATTGAGTGCTATTAGATTTCGTGCCTCAATTTCCTGTCACTTCGGCGCCATTACGCAGTTACACGCCCGCTGCTCCCCTTTCCCTCCCTTCCCTTGTGCAATGGGCGCAGCGTCTCACTAAAAGGCCACGGTCATTGAGTGCTATTAGATTTCGTGCCTCAATTTCCTGTCACTTCGGTGCCATTACGCGGTTACACGCCCGCTGCTCCCCTTTCCCTCCCTTCCCTTGTGTAATGGGCGCAGCGTCTCACTAAAAGGCCACGGTCATTGAGTGCTATTAGATTTCGTGCCTCAATTTCCTGTCACTTCGGTGCCGTTACGTGGCCACACGCCCGCAGCTCCCCTTTCCCTCCCTTCCCTTGTGCAATGGGCGCAGCGTCTCACTAAAAGGCCACGGTCATTGAGTGCTATTAGATTTCGTGCCTCAATTTCTTGTCACTTCGGCGTCATTACGCGGTTACACGCCCGCTGCTCCCCTTTCCCTCCCCTTGTGCAATGGGCGCAGCGTCTCACTAAAAGGCCGCGGTCATTGAGTGCTATTAGATTTCGTGCCTCAATTTCCTGTCACTTCGGCGTCATTGCGCGGTTACACGTCCGCTGCTCCCCTTTCCCTCCCCTTGTGCAATGGGCGCAGCGTCTCACTAAAAGGCCGCGGTCATTGAGTGCTATTAGATTTCGTGCCTCAATTTCCTGTCACTTCGGCGTCATTGCGCGGTTACACGCCCGCTGCTCCCCTTTCCCTCCCCTTGTGCAATGGGCGCAGCGTCTCACTAAAAGGCCGCGGTCATTGAGTGCTATTAGATTTCGTGCCTCAATTTCCTGTCACTTCGGCGTCATTGCGCGGTTACACGTCCGCTGCTCCCCTTTCCCTCCCCTTGTGCAATGGGCGCAGCGTCTCACTAAAAGGCCGCGGTCATTGAGTGCTATTAGATTTCGTGCCTCAATTTCCTGTCACTTCGGCGTCATTACGCGGTTACACGTCCGCTGCTCCCCTTTCCCTCCCCTTGTGCAATGGGCGCAGCGTCTCACTAAAAGGCCGCGGTCATTGAGTGCTATTAGATTTCGTGCCTCAATTTCCTGTCACTTCGGCGTCATTGCGCGGTTACACGCCCGCTGCTCCCCTTTCCCTCCCTTCCCTTGTGCAATGGGCGCAGCGTCTCCCTAAAAGGCCGCGGTCATTGAGTGCTATTAGATTTCATGCCTCAATTTCCTGTCACTTCGGCGTCATTGCGCGGTTACACGCCCGCTGCTCCCCTTTCCCTCCCTTCCCTTGTGCAATGGGCGCAGCGTCTCCCTAAAAGGCCACGGTCATTGAGTGCTATTAGATTTCGTGCCTCAATTTCCTGTCACTTCGGTGTCATTGCGCGGTTACACGCCCGCAGCTCCCCTTTCCCTCCCTTCCCTTGTGCAATGGGCGCAGCGTCTCACTAAAAGGCCACGGTCATTGAGTGCTATTAGATTTCGTGCCTCAATTTCCTGTCACTTCGGTGTCATTGCGCGGTTACACGCCCGCTGCTCCCCTTTCCCTCCCTTCCCTTGTGCAATGGGCGCAGCGTCTCACTAAAAGGCCGCGGTCATTGAGTGCTATTAGATTTCATGCCTCAATTTCCTGTCACCTCGGTGTCATTACGCGGTTACACGCCCGCTGCTCCCCTTTCCCTCCCTTCCCTTGTGCAATGGGCGCAGCGTCTCCCTAAAAGGCCGCGGTCATTGAGTGCTATTAGATTTCGTGCCTCAATTTCCTGTCACCTCGGTGCCATTACGCGGTTACACGCCCGCTGCTCCCCTTTCCCTCCCTTCCCTTGTGCAATGGGCGCAGCGTCTCCCTAAAAGGCCGCGGTCATTGAGTGCTATTAGATTTCGTGCCTCAATTTCCTGTCACCTCGGTGCCATTACGCGGTTACACGCCCGCTGCTCCCCTTTCCCTCCCTTCCCTTGTGCAATGGGCGCAGCGTCTCCCTAAAAGGCCGCGGTCATTGAGTGCTATTAGATTTCATGCCTCAATTTCCTGTCACCTCGGTGTCATTACGCGGTTACACGCCCGCTGCTCCCCTTTCCCTCCCTTCCCTTGTGCAATGGGCGCAGCGTCTCCCTAAAAGGCCGCGGTCATTGAGTGCTATTAGATTTCGTGCCTCAATTTCCTGTCACCTCGGTGCCATTACGCGGTTACACGCCCGCTGCTCCCCTTTCCCTCCCTTCCCTTGTGCAATGGGCGCAGCGTCTCACTAAAAGGCCGCGGTCATTGAGTGCTATTAGATTTCGTGCCTCAATTTCCTGTCACCTCGGTGCCATTACGCGGTTACACGCCCGCTGCTCCCCTTTCCCTCCCTTCCCTTGTGCAATGGGCGCAGCGTCTCCCTAAAAGGCCGCGGTCATTGAGTGCTATTAGATTTCGTGCCTCAATTTCCTGTCACCTCGGTGCCATTACGCGGTTACACGCCCGCTGCTCCCCTTTCCCTCCCTTCTCTTGTGCAATGGGCGCAGCGTCTCACTAAAAGGCCACGGTCATTGAGTGCTATTAGATTTCGTGCCTCAATTTCCTGTCACCTCGGTGTCATTACGCGGTTACACGCCCGCTGCTCCCCTTTCCCTCCCTTCCCTTGTGCTGCCCCGAGGAAATGGCGGTTAGCGCGCTACGCAGGGGGTATATATACCCCATTCAGATCACGTGGTACACTAGCGGTCAGAGGGGGACGCTGGCGCTCGCGTGGTCTCGTGACGTCACTACGCGCCGGTCACATGACTGTGATGTCAGCAGTGGCCGCGGATTCCTCCTTACACAGCGCTGATATCTAGAGGCTAAAGGACCTGTGGTGACGTCATGCCCATGTGATCAGAAGGGGCGGCGCCTCTTCCTCCGTAGAGCAGACAGGAGGAAGCTGCAGCTGTCATGGAGGGATGTGAAGTCACAGATCAGCTAAGTGGATGTTCCTGCACGAGCTGCGAGTCTGCCTGGGGAGAAGGAGGTGATGCTGCATGGGGCTGCATGTGCATGCTGGGGGGGCGTCTGCCTGGGGAGAAGGAGGTGATGTTGCTTGCATGGGGCTGCATCTGCATGCTGGAGGGGGGTCTGCCTGGGGAGAAGGAGGTGATGTTGCTTGCATGGGGCTGCATGTGCATGCTGGGGGGTCTGCCTGGGGAGAAGGAGGTGATGTTGCTTGCATGGGGCTGCATGTGCATGCTGGGGGGTCTGCCTGGGGAGAAGGAGGTGATGCTCCTTGCATGGGGCTGCATCTGCATGCTGGAGTGGGGTCTGCCTGGGGAGAAGGATGTGATGTTGCTTGCATGGGGCTGCATCTGCATGCTGGAGGGAGGTCTGCCTGGGGAGAAGGAGGTGATGTTGCTTGCATGGGGCTGCATGTGCATGCTGGGGGGGGGTCTGCCTGGGGAGAAGGAGGTGATGTTGCTTGCATGGGGCTGCATGTGCATGCTGGGGGGGGTCTGCCTGGGGAGAAGGAGGTGGTGTTGCTTGCATGGGGCTGCATCTGCATGCTGGAGGGGGGTCTGCCTGGGGAGAAGGAGGTGATGCTGCTTGCATGGGGCTGCATCTGCATGCTGGAGTGGGGTCTTCCTGGGAAGAAGGAGGTGATGTTGCTTGCATGGGGCTGCATGTGCATGTTGGGGGGGTCTGTCTGGGGAGAAGGCGATGTTGCTTGCATGGGGCTGCATCTGCATGCTGGAGGGGGGTCTGTCTGTGGAGAAGGAGCTGATGGGGCTGCATGTGCATGCTGGGGGGGGGTCTGCCTGGTGAGAAGGGGTGATGCTGCATGGGGCTGCATGTGCATGCTGGGGGGGTCTCCCTGGGGAGGAGGTGATGTTGCTTGCATGGGGCTGCATGTGCATGCTGGGGGGGTCTGCCTGGGGAGAAGGAGGTGATGTTGCTTGCATGGGGCTGCATGTGCATGCTGGGGGGTCTGCCTGGGGAGAAGGAGGTGATGTTGCTTGCATGGGGCTGCATGCTGGAACGAGGTCTGCCTGGGGAGAAGGAGGTGATGTTGCTTGCATGGGGCTGCATGTGCATGCTGGAAGGGGGTCTGCCTGGTGAGAAGGGGTGATGCTGCATGGGGTTGCATCTGCATGCTGGAGGGGGGTCTGCCTGGGGAGAAGGAGGTGATGTTGCTTGCATGGGGCTGCATGTGCATGCTGGGGGGTCTGCAAGGGGAGAAGGGGGTGATGTTGCTTGCATGTGGCTGCATGTGCATGCTGGAAGGGGGTCTGCCTGGTGAGAAGGGGGTGATGCTGCATGGGGTTGCATCTGCATGCTGGAAGGGAGTCTGCCTGGTGAGAAGGGGGTGATGTTGTTTGCATGGGGCTGCATTTGCATGCTGGAAGGGGGTCTGCCTGGTGAGAAGGGGGTGATGCTGCATGGGGTTGCATCTGCATGCTGGAAGGGAGTCTGCCTGGTGAGAAGGAGGTGATGTTGCTTGCATTGGGCTGCATGTGCATGCTGGAAGGAGGTCTGCCTGGGGAGAAGGAGGTGATGTTGCTTGCATGGGGCTGCATCTGCATGCTGGAGGGGGGTCTGCCTGGGGAGAAGGAGGTGATGTTGCTTGCATGGGGCTGCATCTGCATGCTGGAGGGGGGTCTGCCTGGGGAGAAGGAGGTGATGTTGCTTGCATGGGTGATGTTGCTTGCATGGGGCTGCATGCTGGAACGAGGTCTGCCTGGGGAGAAGGAGGTGATGATGCTTGCATGGGGCTGCATGTGCATGCTGGAAGGGGGTCTGCCTGGTGAGAAGGGGTGATGCTGCATGGGGTTGCATCTGCATGCTGGAGGGGGGTCTGCCTGGGGAGAAGGAGGTGATGTTGCTTGCATGGGGCTGCATGTGCATGCTGGGGGGGTCTGCAAGGGGAGAAGGGGGTGATGTTGTTTGCATGGGGCTGCATGTGCATGCTGGAGGGAGGGTGTGCCTGGGGAGAAGGGGTAGAATCATAGAATCGTAGAGTTGGAAGGGACCTCCTGGGCCATCTGGTCCAACCCCCTGCTCAAAGCAGGATTCGCTTAATCATCCCAGTCAGATGTCTGTCCAGCCTCTGTTTGAAGACTTCCATTGAAGGAGAACTCACCACTTCTCGTGGCAGCTTGTTCCACTCATTGATCACTCTAACTGTCAAAAAGTTTTTTCTAATATCTAATCTGTCTCCTCCCATTCAGTTTCATCCCATTGCTTCTAGTCTTTCCTTGTGCAAATGAGAATAAAGATGATCCTTCTACAATGTGACAGCCCTTTAGATATTTGTAGACAGCTATTAAGTCCCAAATCCTGCAACCTTTCCTCATAAGACAGGGTTTGCAGACCGGTCACCATTCTGGTTGCTCTTTTCTGAACTTGCTCCAGTTTGTTGATGTCTTTTTTTAAAATGTGGTGCCCAAAACTGGACACAATATTCCAGATGAGGTCTGACCAAAGAGGAGTAGAGGGAAATAATGACTTCACGTGATCTAGACTGTATGCTTCTGTTAATACATCCTAGAATTGCATTTGCCTTTTTTGCTGCTGCATCACACTGTTGACTCATATTCAGTCTGTGATCTATTAGTATGCCCAAGTCTTTTTCACATGTGCTGTTGCTTAGGCCTATTCCTCCCATTCTGTATATGCTTTTTTCATTTTTATTGCCCAGATGTAGTACTTTGCATTTTTCCCTGTTAAAAACCATTCTGTTAGTTGCTGCCCACTGCTACAGTTTATTTATATCTTTTTGAATCCTCTCTCTCTCTTCTCTAGTATTAGCTATCCCTCCTAGCTTTGTGTCATCAGCAAATTTAATCAGTTTACCCTCAATTCCTTCATCTAAATCGTTGATAAAGATGTTGAACAATACAGGGCCCAGGACAGAGCCCTGTGGTACCCCACTTGAGACATTCTTCCAACTGGATGTGCAGCCATTTACGACCACTCTCTGGGTCCGATCACTAAGCCAGTTATGAATCCACCTAACAGTTGCCTTGTCCATTCCATACTTAGTCATTTTTTATTCAGTCGTCCATGACAGCACCACCTGAAAGAGGGGATCCGCCCTTTAGGAACAGGAAACCTACAGATACAAAAAGGGTGGCACCTCTCCCACGCATCAGTTGGTTTCCTGTTCCTAACAAGGACAGAACTCCCTACAGATCGTCCGTCATGGATAACTGAAGTCCCAGGCCAGCGGACCGACTCAGGTAGCGGGGGGTTCTCCTACCTCAGTCTTGCTGGGAGCCCTGGATGCGCCACGGTGGGTCCGGGTAGGATTTCCACGGCAGTGGTAAGAGCAGGCGGAGACAGGGTCCGGCGGATGCCTTCTCCATGGGACCGGTGAGGTAAGTGGGGTCCCCCTGTGTCTCCTTTCCCCGGAGCGGTCCGTTCGGGCGGACGCCGCCGGCGGTGTCCCACAAAGGGAGCGACGGTTCCGAGCCGGCGGCGCAGTGCTAGCCCCTTGCCGCGCGTCCCCTCGCGCGGCGGAAGTGACGCGGCGGAGGGGGCGGGGCCTAGCGCCGAAACCGGAAGTCGGATGCCGGTCGACTTCCGGTTGTTGTGGAGATGCGCGCCCGCCGCCTGGCGGGCCTGAAGGAGAGGGGGAGGATCGCAGAGCGGTCCAATGGGGGACCCGAACACCGGACGGAGTTCCTGCTGATCCGGAGGGGAAGCCTGCTTAAGACAGAAGGCATTGCTGCTGAGGTGCTTCTGGAGGCCCAGCGATGGACACAACAGAAGCCCCCATGGACCCACAGGAGGTGCAGCCCGTGGCAAAGCACCCCAGTGACCAGCCTAAGAGGCGGAAGGAGGGAAGTGGACAGAGCCACAGTAGTTCCTCTAGGCCAAAGGATCCTCCTGCAGCCCCCCGTACCTATCCTCGTCTGCAAGGGTAAGAGATCTGCGAGAATGTACCCTGATGTAGTGTCCCTTTATATTTTTTGATTCTCAGGGAAAGAAGGCCACAGGGAAACAGAAGCACAAGGAATGTGCCCTCTGTAGTTGCCCCTTACCAGATGGTCACCCTAAGAGATTATGTCAGTCTTGCGTGAGACAGACGGTAGGGACGGAGATGAGGGTTAGAACGTGAGTGGAGTATCAGACTCTTACACTCTTCCCTATTTATGCAGGTAGCGGAAGAAGCTCCAAGCTTCGCTACGGACCTGAGGCAATTAATCAGGACTGAAATAAAAGCTCTATCAAAAGAAGATTCTTCTAAAAGAAGACGGGCTAGTGTTTCAGGCTCAGAATCTTCAGTCGGCCCTAGGAGGGAAGATATCTCCTCAGAGTCCTCGGCCTCCTCTTCTTCCTCCGAAGAGGATTCCAGCCGGTTTTGTTTTCCCTTGGACCGTATGGATAAATTAATTAAAACCATAAGGTCAACCATGGGGGTAGAGGAAAAAAAGACAGAACTGTCTGCTCAGGACATTATGTTCGGGGGTCTAGACCCCAGAAAGCAAAGGACTTTTCCATTAAACGAAAAAGTCCAGAACCTGATAGACAGGGAGTGGAAAAAAGGGGTTCTATGCCGCCTGCTTTCAAGCGAAGGTACCCCTTTGAGGACCCAATAGTAAGTCGATGGGATAAGGCCCCCAAGCTGGATGCAGCGGTAGCTAAGGCCTCCAAAAAATCATCTATACCATTCGACGATATGGCCTCCCTTAAAGATCCCCTAGATAAAAAGGCAGATTCCTTTTTAAGGGGCACTTGGGAGATGTCAGCAGGCGCCCTAAGGCCAGCAATAGCAGCCACGTGCGCAGCCAGATCCATGATGGTTTGGCTGGATCAATTGGACTCCCAGCTAAAGGATGGGACCTCGCGAGCTTCCATTCGTAAGTCTCTTCCAATTATCCAGAATGCTGCTGCCTTTCTGGCAGATGCCTCGGCAGACTCTGTAAGAATGGCGGCCAGGTCTGCAAGTTTGTCTAATTCGGCCCGAAGAGCCCTCTGGTTGAAATGCTGGCCGGGAGATATCCAAGCCAGGTCCCGTCTCTGTTCTATCCCCTGTGAGGGTGAATACTTGTTCGGCCCCGTCCTAGACGAACTGTTAGAGAAAGCCGGGGATGAGAAAAAGAAATTTCCGAGTCTGCCGAATACATCCTGGAGACGTCCCTTTTCTAGGAAAGGGTATTCCCGCAGGAGGCAGGCCAGAGATCAGAACAGATGGGACAACAAGAAAACCAGAGGTACGGGCTTCATGTTCGGAGGAGGGGGGCGCCAAGAAGGTCCATCTCGGGATAATAAGAAACCGCCCCAATGACTAGTGGCTCCGGTAGGAGGAAGATTATCTGCCTTCTACCCGGCCTGGGCCAGAATCTCAAATAGCAGCTGGATACTGGGGGTGATAGCTACAGGACTGCACCTAGAGTTCTCCTGCGTTCCCCAAGACCGGTTCAAGGTAACTCCGCTGAAATCTTCCCCGCTAGAACAAGCTGCCCTGGAGACCGAGGTCCTCGAGCTACTGGACAAAAAAGTCCTGACGAGAGTTCCAGAGGAAGAGAGGGGGAAAGGCTTCTATTCCCCCCTGTTCTTGGTCCGTAAACCGGACGACTCATTTAGGGCTATATTTAATCTCAAAGCCCTCAATAAATGTCTGGTCGTTCGACCGTTTAAAATGGAAACAATTAACACCGCAATAAAAATGCTGTTTCAAAACTGCTTCATGGTGGTCCTAGATCTGAAAGACGCGTACTACCATATACCCATATGTCTAGCTCACCAACCTTTCCTCAGACTGGCGGTTCAGTTGGAGGGGTCAATCCAGCACTTCCAGTACGCGGCCTTACCCTTCGGGGTGGCAGTTGCACCCCGAGTATTCACCAAAGTGATGGCAGAGGTGATGGCCCATCTGCGCGAGCTAAATATTCTAGTCGTTCCCTATCTAGATGACCTCCTTATAATAGGCAGTTCAGCCGAGCAATGTTTAGATCAGTTACAGAAAACAACGGCGGCTCTAGAGCGGTTGGGATGGTTACTTAATATCAAAAAATCCCGTTTGCAGCCATTAAAAATTCAACAATTTTTAGGCCTAACCCTAGATTCTAAAAAACAGAAATGCCGTCTGCCCCCAGAGAAGCTGCTGCACCTGCATGGCCGGGTCCTGAACGCTTCCAACAACCCCTCCATGTCCCTCAGGAAAGCCATGTCCCTGTTGGGTTCCTTCTCGTCCTGCATTCCCGCGGTCCAGTGGGCCCAAGTTCATACGAGAACTCTACAGGGCGAAGTTTTGTGGTATCAGAGGATTCTTGGGGGTAACTTAGAAGGTCGACTGACCTTATCCAGAAACACAATAGAGTCCCTGGAATGGTGGCTAGAAATAAATAACTTATCTAAAGGGGTCCCTTGGGAGTATAACATTACCCGCGTGGTCACCACGGATGCAAGTCCTTCCGGTTGGGGGGCGCATATGGAGGGAATTCTGGTCCAGGGCCTATGGGAACGGGATCAAATACAAATGTCTTCTAATTTGAAAGAATTGACAGCGGTAGTACACGCAGCTAAAGAGCTCCTTATGTATCTACAGGGCCATCACGTACGAGTTCTCTCGGACAATCGAGTGGCCGTGGCCTATATCAACCACCAAGGCGGAACTCGATCCAAAACTCTGATGAATGTGGCAGGACAGTTATTCCAGCTAGCAGAGCGGCATTTTTTATCTCTCACGGCTCTTCACATAAGAGGGAAAGAAAACGTCGCGGCAGATTTCCTAAGCCGCAATCTGTTAAAACAAGGAGAGTGGGCCTTAAACACCTCCATTTTTGTTCAGATCGTACAGAGATGGGGTCAACCAGAGGTGGATCTATTCGCCACCAAAGAGAACTCGAAAACGAGACAGTTTTGCTCCCTAAATCCCAGGGAGACTCCTCTGGCAGTAGATGCGCTACTGATAAAATGGGACTTCAGGCTAGCCTATGCCTTTCCTCCCCTATCTCTACTTCCTCTGGTGTTGAGGAAGATCAGGAAGGACAAGGCAAGAGTCATAGTCATCGCCCCGTTCTGGCCCAGAAGAGCATGGTTCTCGAACCTCAGGATCATGTCGATAGACGTTCCTTGGGTTCTCCCGGACATCCCGGACCTTCTGTCCCAGGGCCCGGTCTTCCACCCTCAGGTGGCTGGCCTGCATCTCACGGCGTGGAATTTGAGCGGTCACTGCTAAGAAGTAAAGGTTTCTCCCCAGACCTAATTGACACTCTACTAAAAAGTAGGAAAGTGGTGACAACTAAGATTTACGTCAGAATTTGGAAAAGATTCCTCCAAAGCTCAAATATAAATACTGATGATTCCGTCCCTATAGGCCAGATCTTGGAATTTTTACAAAAAGGGCTGGACCTGGGTCTCCCCACCAGTACCCTTAAAGTACAGGTATCTGCCTTAGGGGCCCTCTTTAGCTGCAACATCGCGGCTAATTACTGGGTCAATAGGTTTATCAAAGCAGCGAGTAGGTCCAGACCAATAGTAAAGAATAGACTCACGCCATGGGATTTGAACCTAGTCCTCACAGCTATGACAGAAGTGCCATTTGAACCCATCTCGTCAGCCTCTATTAGGAGCCTGTCCCTCAAGATAGCTTTTCTGATAGCCATAACGTCAGCCCGTAGGGTAAGCAACATTCAGGCATTGTCTAGGCGCCCACCTTTTCTTCAGGTAAAAGAGGATAGGGTAATACTTAGACCTGACCCAGCGTATTTACCAAAAGTAGCCTCCAGCTTTCATAGGTCGCAGGAAATAGTCCTTCCATCATTCCTCCCTAAGCCAACTAATGAGAAAGAGGAGAAGTTACACACTTTAGATGTTAGGAGATGCCTCTTAGAGTATCTAGCAGCTACCGATCCTTGGAAGAAGGACAATGCCCTCTTTGTCTCCTACCAGGGCCCTAGGAAAGGTCTTAGGGTGTCCAAAAGTACACTAGTCAGATGGATTAGAGAAGCAATCTCGTTAGCTTATACCTCAAAAGGTAGAGTGGCTCCGGAGAAATTGAAGGCGCATTCCACCAGAGCCGTGGCGACCTCGTGGGCCGAGAGATCAGAAGTCTCCATCGACCAGATTTGTAAGGCGGCCACTTGGTCCTCTCTGAGCACTTTTTATAGTCATTATAGGCTAGACTTGGGTGCTTCTGCAGACCTCTCCTTCGGTATCAGGGTTCTGCAGGCTGTAGCCCCCCCCCCTAAAGTAGTGATTACTCTCTGTAATTCTCTCAGGTGGTGCTGTCATGGACGACCGAATAAAGTCTTAGTTACTCACCGGTTATCGGTATTTTTCGGAGTCCATGACAGCACCCGTATATTCCCTCCCTTTAGTTTAACTTGGGTGTGCACGTCTATATTTCTTGTATATGCTCACTGGTGATAAAAGTTTATAATTGTAAAGAATACTGTACATAAATCATGCATTAACCTTGGAAGTCCTCTTGTGCTCTGTAATCCAACTGATGCGTGGGAGAGGTGCCACCCTTTTTGTATCTGTAGGTTTCCTGTTCCTAAAGGGCGGATCCCCTCTCTCAGGTGGTGCTGTCATGGACTCCGAAAAATACCGTTAACCGGTGAGTAACTAAGACTTTCAATAAGGATTGTATGAGATATTTTGTCAAATGCTTTGCTGAAGTCAAGATATACTATATCTACAGCATTTCCTTGATCCACCCAATCAGTGATTCCGTCATAGAAGGAAATTAAGTTAGTCTGACATGACTTATTAGTTACAAACCCATGCTGACTCTGTTTAATCACTTCATTCTTATCCAGGTACTGACATACATGTTGTTTAATAATTTGTTCAAAGATCTTTCCTGGTATAGAAGTCAGACTCACCGGCCTATAGTTGCCTGGGTCCACCTTCTTCCCCTTTTTGAAGATAGGAACAACATTTGCTCTTCTCCAGTCTTCTGGGACTTCTCCTGTTCTCCAAGAATTTTCAAAGATTATGGAGAGGGGTTCAAAAATTTCTTCTGCTATCTCCTTCAGTACTCTGGGGTGTAATTCATCTGGACCTGGAGACTTGAATTCATTTAGGTTAGCTAAGTGTTTCCTCACTATCTTTCTGTTTATAGATATCCTGGATTCTTCTATTCCCCTAAGGACAGTGATGAACAGTTGATGTTACATTTCCTTTCTGAGAGAAAACAGATGCAAAATAGGAATTTAAAAGTTTGGCCTTCTCAACATCCTGTCTTACCATTTCATCATTTTCATCCTGTAAAAATCCTGTAACATCTTTGACTTTACTTTTACTTTTGACATATCACCAAAATCATTTATTATTGCTTTTGACATCTCTTGCAAACCTCAATTCATTGTCAGCTTTAGCTAATCTGATTTGTGCCCTGCAGGTTCTGCAGACAGAATTATATTCGTCTTTAGATATGCCTCCCTCTTTCCATTTTATAAACATTTTTGTCTTCCTTTTTAGCATGTGCTTAAGTTCTGTGTTCATCCATCCTGGCTTCCTTAAATGCTTCCTATTCTTCCCTCTTTTTGGAATTGTTAACAATTGTGCTTTGAGAATTTCATTTTTCAAGATTTCCCATCCTTCCTGGACATTTTTGTCTTTAAGGATATCCAGCCATTGGATCCCTCCAATTCTCTTTCTGAATCCCTTAAAATCTGCCTTTCTGAAATCTAACCTTGACGTCTGAGTCTTCACAGGTCTTCCTCCTCTAGTTATCCAAAATTCTAAAATAGCATGGTCGCTACCTCCTAGGGTCCCAGCCACTTTTACCTCCTCAACCATTTCCTCCCTGTTTATAAGGATTAGATCTAAGGTAGCAGTTCCCCTTGTTTTCTCCCTTACCTTTTGGAAGATAAAGTTGTCAGCAAGAGAGGATAAGAATTTCCTTGACCTGTTAGTTTTGCCTGAGAGAGATTCCCAACAAATGTCTGGATAGTTGAAATCCCCCATGACAACTATGTCATATTTTTTGGAGAACTTGGCCATTTGATGCATAAAGAATTCATCCATATCTTCAGCTTGCACAGGCGGCCTGTAGTAAATGCCTACAATGGTGTCCTTTCCATTGTTCTGTCCTTGTATTCTTACCCAAACAGTTTCCACAGAACTCCCAGTCTCTGAAGCTTCAATCTCTGTGCAGATATACGCGTTTCTAACATACAATGCGACACCTCCTCCTCGTTTATCAAGTCTGTTTCTTGTAAATAAGTTGTATCCTTCTAGTCTTGTATTCCAATCATGTGTATTGTCCCACCAAGTTTCAGTGATTCCAATGACATCATATTTCTTTTCCTGTGTTAGTAGTTCCAATTCTCCTTGTTTGTTGCCCATGCTTTGTGCATTAGTATAGAAACATTTTAGTTTGTGATTGGTTTCTCTTTCTCCAATATTTTTATTAATTAGATTCTTTCGTCTTTGTTCTTCCTTTCCACTTCTAATAGCAGAGTTCTCAGTAGCATTTGTCAGGTGTATGGCTTTTTCTGGTCTTTTGCTTCCCTTCCCATGTTGTTCTATTTTAAAGCTCTCCTTACAAGTGTAGCAAGGCGACTTCCAAATACATGCTTTCCAGTCTTCGTAAGGTGCATCCCATCTCTAGCAAGCAGTCCATCGTATAAGTAATTCACTCCGTGATCCAGAAATCCAAATCGTTGCTGACGGCACCATCGACGTAGCCAGTTGTTCACCTGCAGAATCTTATTCCACCTCCTTGTTCCATGGCCACCCACTGGGAGGATGGAAGAGAAGACCACCTGCGCTCCCAGTTCTTTCACTTTCTTGCCTAAGTCTTCAAAGTCTCTGCAGATGGTTTCCAGGTCGTTTCTTGCGGTGTCATTTGTCCCCACATGTAGTAGCAGAAATGGGATGGGAATCTGTAGGTCTGAAGAGTCCTGATATCCTGTCAGACATGGGTGATGTTGCTTGCATGGGACTGCGTGCTGGGAGTCTGCCTGGGGAGAAGAGGGTGATGTTGCTTGCATGGGGTTGCATCTGCATGCTGGAAGGGGGTCTGCCTGGGGAGAAGGGGGTGATGTTGCTTGCATGGGGCTGCATGTGCATGCTGGAGGGAGGGTGTGCCTGGGGAGAAGGGGTGATGTTGCTTGCATGGGACTGCGTGCTGGGAGTCTGCCTGGGGAGAAGAGGGTGATGTTGCACACATGGGACTGCGTGCTGCAGTACTTTACTCTGCTGTCAACAGGGCAGAGCAGTGCGCCTGCGCAGGAGCCACTGCAGAAGTAAGAAGGCGGATGGCATCGTATGGAGATGGGAGGCGCCGGACCGCAACACCCATTGGACCGGATCCCAGGGTGAGTATAATCTGACTCATTTCTCTTCTCTTTCATGTTACATCGGGGGCTTATCTACAGCATTACAGAATGCATTGCAGAATGCTGTAGATAAGCCCCTGATGGCGGTGGCCGCAGCTTATAGGCCAAAAATGGGGTGACAGATTCCCTTTAAGGCCAGGGACCCCCGGTTTTGTCACTGTGATGTGGTAGTGGGCTTCATAGTCTGATCAGAATGTAAAGTAATAGCCTCATGTTCTGTTTGTACATTGTTGCTGATGGGCATTTGATCACGGTGTGAATATTGGGAGGGGCGGCCGTGGCTTTTTGTACAACTTAGGCAGGATTTTTCTTTAATAAATGTCTTTGTTTTCTTCTAGGTGATGTGGGTTTCCTCCATCTTTTCAGTAGTGCCCTCATTGGATGCCAATTCATCATGTGTCCTCTTTCCGCCAAGTGGAGTGTTGGAGCCTCCACCATCCGTGTTCTGCCAAGATAGCTGTGACCCAGCGCCCCTCCGATGTCAGATGAGTCTAAGATCTCCGATATTCCCCTCTCTCCACTTCTCATGGCTTGCTAGGGTGGGTCCTGTGGGGGTCTGCCACCTTTTCATTTCCTTTGTCCAATATTTCTCACCTTTACCGTATTTGCCTTACATACTATCTGTACTGTCATGCTTCTCTCTGTCTTTTTTTCGGGGCTTTGTTTTTTGGGTCACCCTGGGACGTGTTATCTGTGGCGCAGGGCCCACCTAGGTCTCCTTCCCTTTACCCACGCTTGTGTCCTATAGTGGATTCAATGAGAAATGAATCTTGTGTTAAGTACCGCAATACAGTTTGTGCAGCTAAAGAACAGGGGACTTTGGTACAAAATGTGTGTTATTTTATTTTGTCATTAATCTCTAATGTGCCTTAACCCCTTTCCTACATTAGACGTACTATCCCGTCCATGTGACCTGGGACCTAAGTCCCAAGGACGGAGTAGTACATCTAACACGATCAGCGGCACTCACGGGGGGAGCGCCGCTGATCGTGGCCGGGTGTCAGCTGATTATCACAGCTGACACCCGGCACTATGTGTCGGGGCGGTCACGGACCACCCCCGGCACATTAACCCCTGGCACACTGCGATCAAACATGGGGCATAGGAGAGAAATGTGTAGGGAGCGGCCTCCCTCCGTGCTTCCCTGAGACCCCCGGAGCGACGCGATGTGCTGCGTCGCTCCGAGGGTCCTCCTCCCTGCAGGCCCCCGGATCCGATATGGCCGTGGGGGCCTTCAGGGAGGTGGCTTCCTCAGTGCCTGCAGAGTGCAGTCACGGATGAAGCCTGCAGCAGCGCCTGTCAGGTCGCTGATCTGTCAGAGTGTTGTGCAACCTATTAGATCAGCGATCTGACACATGACAGTGATGTCCCCCCCTGGGACAATGTAATAAAGTTAAAAAAAGAAAAAGTGTAAAATATATTTAAAAAATCGCTAAATTAAAAAAAAAAATATTGCCTGATAATTTCATTTTTTGGAAAAAAAAAATAAAAGTACACATATTTAGTATGAGCACGTCCGTAACGACCCGCCCTATAAAACTGTTCCTCTAGTTAACCCCTTTAGTGAACCCATTAAAAAAAAATAAAAAAACAAAGCAAAAAAACAATGTTTTATCATCATACCACCGAACAAAAAGTGCAATAATGCGCGATAAAAAAATAGATATGAATAAACATGGAACCGCTGAAAACATCATCTTGTCCGGCAAAAAAACGAGCCGCCACACAGCATCATCAACGAAAAAACTTAAAAGTTATAAAATAAGAATAAAGCGATGCAAAAATAATTATTTTTTATATAAAATTGTTTTTATTGCATAGAAGCGCCAAAACATAAAAAAACGACATAAATGAGGTATCGCTGTAACCGTACTGACCCGAAGAATAAAGGTGCTTTATCAATTTTTCTGCACATGGAACGGCGTAAACGCACCCCCCAAAAGAAATTCATGAAACGCTGGTTTTTGTTCATTCTGCGTCCCAAAAATCGGAATAAAAAGCGATCAAAAAATGTCACATGCCCGAAAATGGTACCAATAAAAACGTCAACTCATCCCGCAAAAATAAGACCTCACATGACTCTGTGGGCTAAAATATGGAAAAATTATAGCTCTCAAAATGTGGTGCTGCAAAAACTATTTTTACATTAAAAAGCGTCTTTTAGCGTGCGACAGCCGCCAAACATAAAAACCGCCATACATAGTAAATCAAACCCCCCCGTTATCACCCCCTTAGTTAGGGAAAAATAATAAAATTAAAAAAATGTATTTATTTCCATTTTCCCATTAGGGTTAGGGCTATGGCTGAGATTAGGGTTAGGGGTGTGTTGGCGTTAGGGTTGGTGTTAGAATTGGGGGTTTCCACTGTTTGGGCACATCAGGGGCTCTCCAAATGCAACATGGCGTCTGATCTCAATTCCAGCCAATTCTGTGCTGAAAAAGTCAAACAGTGCTCCTTCCCTTCCAAGCTCTGCCATGCGCCCAAACAGTGGTCCCCCCCCCCCCACATATGGGGTACCAGCGTACTCAGGACAAATTGGACAACTGATTTCCAAAATGGGGTCATTTGTGTGGGGTTTCCACAGTTTAGGCACATCAGGGACTCTCCAAATGCGACATGTCACCCGCAGATCATTCCATCAAAGTCTGCATTCCAAAATGTCACTACTTCCGTTCTGAGCCCCAACGTGTGCCCATACAGTAGTTTTCTCCCACATATGGGGTATCGGCGTACTGAGGACAAATTGGAGAACATCTCTTGGGGTCCAATTTATCCTGTTACCCTTGGGAAAATAAAAAAATTGGGAGCTAAAAGGTCATGTTTGTGGAAAAAATGATTTTTTCTTTTTATTTTCACGACTGGGCGTTATAAACTTCTGTGAAGCCCTGGGCGTTCAAAGTGCTCACCACACATCTAGATAAGTTCCTTAGGGGGTCTAGTTTCCAAAATAGTGTCACTTATGGGGGGGTTTCCACTGTTTAGGCACATCAGGGGCTCTCCAAATGTGACATGGCGCCCGATCTCAATTCCAGCCAATTTTGCGTTGAAAAAGTCAAACGGCGCTCATTCCCTTCCGAGCTCTGCCATGTGCCCAAACAGTGGTCCCTCCCACACATATCAGATATCAGCGTACTCAGGACAAATTGCAAAATACCTTTTGCAGTCCAATTTCTCCTGTTACCCTTGGTAAAAAAAATTGGACCTGAATTAAATTTTTTTGGGAAAAAAATGTGTTTATTTTTTTTTTTTTTTTAAACATTCAAAAAATTCCTGTGAAGCACCTGAAGGGTTAATAAACTTCTTGAATGTGGTTTTGAGTACCTTGAGGGGTGCAGTTTCTAGAATGGTGTCACTTTTGGGTATTTTCTATCATATAGACCCCTCAAAGTGACTTCAAATGTGATGTGGTCCCTAAAAATAAAATGGTATTGTAAAAATGAGAAATCGCTGGTCAACTTTTAACCCTTATAACTTCTTAAGAAAAAAAAATTTTGGTTCCAAAATTGTGCTGATGTAAAGTAAACATATGGGAAATGTTAGCAATATATCCAAATGTTCATCAACTGATCCACCCTGCATGTATTTACTCCATTCACTGCTAGCAAGCAGCCTGAATGGTACAACTTCCCACCTCTGCTGCCTCTATTTTCTGATGCAATATATCCAAATGGTACAACTCCATACTTCTGCTTGCTGTCTGTCTTCTGCTGCTTTACCATTTTGCTGCATATTTTAATGTGCTTGCTAAAGCTTTGCTATAATTCATTTGTTGCACTGTATGTAATACTTATTTCCACAACTAGGGCCTGAAAAAACCTGGCACTTCCCAACTAATGTATACACCAAACAGATCAAGGAAGCATAATGCCATAAAATACAAATTGCTTTATTGAAATACATACAGCAGACATGAACATACTAAAAAGAGATAGATATATCGATGGATATCACAAATACAAGTGTGCTAATCGTGTAAAAGTATACACAAAAAATGATACACCAAAATGAAATATCAAAAAATCACAACAAAGTGCATCAGTATAAGGCATAAGGGGTATGCAAAACATGTACATTCATAAGCAGATAGACTGTGGTCTACTGCAATAGTGATACTAACAGGCAAAAATACTGAAAGCATCCAATATTACATGACAATGTGATAGACATTACCAAAATGTATGCCCTACATGAGGAGGAAAGCCCTCAGCAGATAATGTAGGATATGGTCAAATTCAATGCACGACACTGCTATAATAGCTTAGACAAGAAACCAAGTCTTAAAGAGGTATATATTTTGACCCATTATCATACCAGTAACGCTAAACAAACATGCATAGTCAAGAAGCGTAACATATAGTATGGCCAAAATACTAAGTATTTATAAATATGCTGCCTATAATAATATAATATATTTCATTTTTGGTGTATCATTTTTTGTGTATACTTTTACACGATTAGCACACTTGTATTTGTGATATCCATCGATATATCTATCTCTTTTTAGTATGTTCATGTCTGCTGTATGTATTTCAATAAAGCAATTTGTATTTTATGGCATTATGCTTCCTTGATCTGTTTGGTGTATGTATGTAATACTTACTGCTTTAGATCCATGACTGAGGCCTCTCTAGAGCTTATCAGGTGGAAGGTGCTATAGCATATGACACAGCCTGGTCTAGTGCCTTTGATCATCTAACCACCCCCTAGTGTGCTGGCCCCAGCTGCCAAATTATACCCAACCAGCTCCCACAATCCCTCTCTCCTGACCCTGCAGTGTGGCCTATATATGTAGTAGTTCCTAAGGGGAAGCACGCAGTGTGGGGTGCAGCACGCAAGCATCCCATAAGCAAAGCATCAAGAAAACAGCAGTTATCCATGGCAGTTAATCAGGGCAGGAATCAGGTAACTCACACTTTGCTTTCCCCTTTAACCATGTGCTTTATTTCTATCCTCCTGTGTTCCCTTGCCATCCACATTCACCACCCCATCCCCCCTCCATCACGACTCATACACACCAGCCCCTCTATACTTCCCTCTCCCATGTACAGATCTGTACATGGGAGAGGGAAGTATAGAGGGGCTGATGTGTATGAGTCTGATGTGTATGCACTCCTCAACTTCCTGAGAAACCTCATCCCATCTTGCCCAAACACATCGCAGAAATAAACTACTTACAATTCCAACAACTATTTGCTCTTTATCTTCCTACTCCAACTGATTTCAGGGGACATCTCCCCCCAACCCTGGTCCACCATCCCCCAACCCCTACCCTACCTCGTATCGAAACCATAATAATTAATTAATATTACTTGCACTCCCTCATCTCCATCTTTTAATTGTGCCCTCTGGAATCCATGGTCTGTTTGTAACAAGCTTCCTTTTCCCTTCCCCATGACAGCACCGCAGATGAGAGAAGGTACCCGCCCCCAGGAAACAGGAAACCTGTAGCAGAGACATAAGAAGGGGGGCGGCACCTCTCCCCTCAGTTTGGTTTCCTGTTTCTTGTAGGCGGGTGCCTGGGGCAGAGCGGTACCTTGGAGGTATCCCTCTCTGATGATCCGGTCGGGAGGCCGAGGTCCGGGGGGAGAGAGCGTCAGGGGGCGTGGTCGCGCGCGCCTGTCAGCTCAGCTTGTGGGCGCTGCAAATGGCGTCCTCCTCCTGTGACTCCCCGGCGGCCGCTCCAGTGGGAGGCAGGGCCGGGGGAGGCGTGGCCACCATGACGCTGGCGCCGATTGAGTGGCGACGGCTTCCGGGGTCGCACCGGAAGTGACGTCGCACGCCGGGGGAGAGGTGTACTGGGCACTTCCGGGCGGGAGCAGTCACAGAGGCGCGCACCGCTCCTCCATAAGAAGGGAGTCGTGGCAGATGTCACTGGTCCCAGAGAGGCTGCACACAGGCTCCACGTATAGCCAGCAGCAGAACGGAATGGATCCTGAAGTTGGAGAGCAAGTCCAGGAGGAAAAGCCACCAGCTGCCGGGGTACCCAGAGGGCCGGGTGAGTGCCTTTGTAAGGCAGCACAATATATTAACAAAGGCCCTGTGTATGTTTTCTGTAGGGAAAGGCCACATCCAAACAAAAGAACAAAGAATGTGCGTTATGTAAAAAGGCCCTAGATAAAACGTATGACAAGCGACTCTGTCGCTCGTGCATTAAAAAGACAGTGGCCGAAGAGTCACCATCCCTGCTCCAAAGCATTAAAGCTATGATCCGGGATCAAGTAAAGTCAACGGGGAAAGAGGAAATAAAAGAGCAGGCCACACATAGCACCGATATAACGCCTGCCTCACCCCCGCCCCCACTGCCTCCCACAGAGATAACTACTGATGTTGAGTCTGAGGAAGAGCAAGGGGAGATAGGGGCCTCGGATTCAGACCTAGACTCCTCGGACGAGGAAAAGGGGCGTCCATATTTTCTATCAGAGGGCATTGGGAAATTGCTAAAACTTGTAAGGTCCACAATGGGACTTGAGACACCAAAAGAGCCTAAATCAATTCAAGATGCTATGTTTAGCAATCTTGAGGGGGAAAAGCGAAGGGTTTTTCCCTTCCATGATAACCTGCTAAATTTAATCAAGAGAGAGTGGAAAAAACCCAACAAAAAAATGTCCATACCGCAGGCGCTCAAACGAAAATACCCGTTTGATGAGGAGGTATGCGATAAATGGGAAAAGGCGCCCAGACTAGATGCCGCCATTGCTAGTACATCCAAAGGGATAGCATTGCCATTTGAAGATATGGGCGCCCTAAAAGACCCCCTTGACAAGAAAGCAGACGCTTTTCTAAAAGCTGCTTGGGAAGCATCAGCTTGGTCGTTTAAACCAGGGGTGGCTGCCACTTTTACGGCACGTGCTATGGTCAGGTGGTTAGACGAATTAGGTGACCAAATTAAGAATAAATGCCCAAGGGAGACACTGCTGGAGGCAATACCTTTCCTACAGAAAGCAGCAGGATTCCTGGCTGACGCCGCAGTAGATTCCGTCCGAGGTGCCGCCCGTGCATGCGCCCTTTCTAATTCAGGCCGCAGAGCACTTTGGTTAAAAAACTGGTCGGCAGATTTCCAGTCAAAGGTTAAACTCTGTGCCGTCCCCTGTGAGGGCCAATACTTATTTGGAAAAGCACTGGACGAAATTTTGGAAAAAGCATCAGATAAGAAAAAACGGTTTCCAACCCCCTTCCCTGGGCGTCGGTGGACTGAGGCTCACTCGTCCTTTCGTGGAACAGGGAATAGAGGGAGCCGAGGACGGCCAGACGATAGAACCACGCGGGGTAGGCCCTGGAGGGGAAGAAGAGAGGTTTCATCTTTAGTAGAACCACCCCGAGACCCGATACCAAGCAATGACGCCAGGGCGGTTGGGGGAAGGCTTCGATTCTTTGTCCATCAGTGGGTAGCATTGCCCACCTCAAAGTGGGTAACCAACCTGTTGGCCGAGGGCCTACGACTCAGTTTTCTAACCCTTCCTCCTCAAAGACTAAAAGTGACCCGGGTAGCCAAGAAGAATCAGGCTACATTAGAAAAGGAGATCCAGCTCCTCATTCAAAAAGAGGTACTTATAAAAGTACCATGTCATCAGAAAGGGAAAGGGTTTTACAGTACTCTGTTCCTCACGCCAAAACCAGATGGGTCACTAAGAACAATATTCAATCTCAAAGCCCTGAACCAATATATCAGAACAGAAAAATTCAAAATGGAGACCTTGGGGTCAGCAGTAAAGCTACTCGACCCAGGTTGCTACATGGCAGTAATAGATCTTACCGATGCCTATTACCATGTCCCAATATGGGAAGAACACCAACAATATCTGAGACTGGTAGTAGAGATTGCTCAAATCCCCACTTATCTACAGTACCGGTGCCTACCCTTCGGGGTATCAGTAGCCCCGCGTATATTTACGAAAATCATCGGGGAAGTAGCGTCCTTTATGAGAAGGGAAAATATCCTGTTAGTACCTTATCTAGACGATTTCCTGGTTATAGCAAACAGCAGGGAAAACTGCGAAGATGCAGTTACAAGGGTCCTGGAGATATTAACCAGGTTAGGCTGGATGATCAATCTCAAAAAATCCAAATTAACTCCAGTACAGTCACAAGAATTCCTGGGAATTCAGTTGGACTCATTAAAACAACAGTGCAGCCTTCCAGGAAGGAAAATTGGAGCTATCCACAAAAAAATACAACGGATACAGTCTGGTCGAGCCATACCAGTAAGAGAGGCAATGTCGCTCCTGGGCACGTTAACAGCGACAATTCCAGCGGTCTGGTGGGCACAAAGCCATACGAGAGAACTACAAAGGCAGATCCTGTCCGAGCAGGAGAAGAGTCCTTCCAATTTAGATCGGGAGATTATCCTCTCCCCTCAAGTGCAGGAGTCCCTAAAATGGTGGCTGAGCACCGAAAACCTAAACAGAGCAGTACCCTGGACGACTCAAAACTCGGTGGTATTGACCACGGATGCAAGTCTGAGTGGTTGGGGGGGCACACATAGGGAAACAAACCCTACAGGGCCAGTGGGAACCCGGAATGAGGGAGGCATCCTCAAATCTAAAAGAACTGGCGGCTGTAAGGCGAGCCCTTCCCCTGGTAAAGCAAAAAGTACAAGGGAAACATGTCACCATATTATCCGACAACAGCACGGTCATAGCATACATAAACAGACAAGGGGGTACAAGGTCGGCAACCCTTATGGCAGAGGCCAGGGAATTATTCGCTTGGGCAGAAAACAATATTCTATCCTTATCGGGTACACATTTAAAGGGGGCAGACAATTATCTGGCCGATTATTTAAGCCGTCATGTACTGCACCAGGGAGAATGGTCCGTAAGTCAAAAAATATTTGGGGAAATCTGCGCTTCCTGGGGCACACCAGAAGTAGACTTGTTTGCCACCAGGGAAAATCGGAAAGTGGACAGGTTCTACTCCCTAAATCCAAGAGAGCGGCCAGAGGGGGTGGATTCGCTACTACACCGGTGGAAATTTCACCTGGCATATGCGTTCCCCCCCCGTTGGCATTGATTCCAGTAGTCTTAAAAAAGATCCGGCAGGAAAAAGCTCGAATAATCCTGATTGCGCCCTTCTGGCCAAAAAGGGCATGGTTCACATGGCTCAGACGCATGTCTATCTCGGACCTATGGATCCTCCTAGATACCCCGAATCCGCTATACCAGGGCCAAGTGGAACAACCCAGGGTTCACGGGCTGCACCTCACTGCGTGGAACTTGAGAGGGGACTCCTTCTAGCAAAAGGGTTCTCAGTCCCGTTAGTAACCACCCTGCTCGCTAGCAGGAAGGAGGTAACTTCACGAAAATACCAAAAAATTTGGGAAAAATTCTTACAGTTCACGGGCCGACAATTGACTAGAACAGCCCAGAAAATACCAATAAAGGAGATCCTGGAGTTCCTCCAGAAAGGGCTGGAAAAAGGACTATCCACAAGCACCTTAAAAGTGCAGGTATCGGCCCTGGGTGCATTGTTTGATCAAAAACTGGCAGATCACCCATGGATCTATAGATTCATTCGGGCCTCCTTCACATCCAGGCCCACAAAATTAACACCTAAGGTAGCTCCCTGGGATCTAAATTTAGTATTAAGGGCACTAACAGCATCTCCATTCGAACCGATTGCTTCCATCCCAATAAAGGCGCTGACACTTAACACAGTACTCCTGGTGGCCCTAACCTCAGCTCGTCGTGTTTGCGAGCTGCAGGCGATATCTGTAAATCCACCATATACCACCTTTTTGGATGATAGTGATCATAAAAACTGATCCAGCCTTCCTACCAAAGGTAAATTCCAAATTCCACAGGGAGCAGGAGATAATTTTGCCCTCGTTTTGTTCGAAACCCAAATCCCAGGAAGAGGAAACCTTCCATTGTTTAGATGTCAGACGTTGCCTGCTTCAATATATAGAAGCCTCAAAACCATGGCGACAGTCTTCAGCCCTTTTTGTCTCCTTTCAGGGGACAAACAGGGGTAAAAAAGCTTCAAAGTCAACGATTGCACGATGGCTTCGTATGGGTATTGCACTAGCTTACTCTTCTTCAAACCAGACTCCCCCACTGGGTGTAACGGCTCACTCTACAAGAGCCATAGCCACGTCCTGGGCTGCAAGGGCAAATGCTTCAGTTGAGCAGATCTGTAAGGCAGCAGTATGGTCATCACCATCCACTTTCTTCCGACACTATAGACTAGACCTAGGGCCCTCAAATCTGGCCTTTGGGAGAAAAGTGTTGTCTGCTGTTGTCCCACCCTAGGAGTCTATTCTATCTTTCCTCTCATGTGCGGTGCTGTCATGAGGAAGGGAAAAAATGATAATTACTTACCGGTAATTTGATTTTCCAGAGCCATGACAGCACCGCATAGGGCGGGAACAATCTTGGTGATGGTTGTGTGGTGCACCAGAGGTTTTTAAAAATTATATCTGGATGTGTAAATATATGTGTGTATATATAGACATGTATTTAAAGGGAAAGGGGAATATTAGTAGCGCTGTCATATAAAATGTATGTAAACTAATAAGGCGGTTACCTTGCATACTCTGAAACAAACTGAGGGGAGAGGTGCCGCCCCCCTTCTTATGTCTCTGCTACAGGTTTCCTGGGGGCGGGTACCTTCTCATGTGCGGTGCTGTCATGGCTCTGGAAAATCAAATTACCGCTAAGTAATTATCATTTTTCCTACACAACTGCTTTCTGAACAACTCTCAATCTGTTGGCCTCACTGAATCCTGGATTCAGGATTCTGACACTGTCTCTCCTGCTGCCATTTCCTATGGTGGCTTACAATTCTCTCATTCCCCGAGACCCACAAACAGACATGGTGGTGGAGTCGGCATACTCCTGTCCCCACAATGCACTTTCCAGGTCATTCCCCCAGTTCCATCACTCTCATTCCCTTCTTTTGAGGTCCACACCATCAGGTTGTTCCGTCCCCTCTCCTTCAGAGTAGCGGTCATATACCGGCCCCCAGGCTCACTCACCCACCCACTTCCTTGACCACTTTTCAGCCTGGCTGCCGCACTTCATGATGTCCTCAGAACTTCCAACCCTTATCCTGGGAGACTTCAACATCCCCATTAATAACCCTATTTCCACATCTGCATCCCAGCTTCTATCACTAGCCACCTCTCTAGGCCTTTCACAGCTTTCAACCTCTGAGACACACAAGGACGGTAACACCCTTGATCTGGTCTTCGTCCGGCTCTGTTCAATCTCCCACCTAAATAACTCACCGCTTCCACTCTCTGACCACAACATTCTCTCCTTCACGCTCACAAATCCTCACCCACCCCAGCCCACTCCTACCTACCACACATTCAGAAATCTACAAGCCATTAACCCTCGGACACTTTTTCAGATTCCCTACACTCATCACTGTCCCCAATCTCCTCTTTTTCCTCTCCTAATCTGGCTGTTCATCACTACAACGACACTGTTAGAAGCACCCTTGACCAAGTAGCTCCTGTTGTGAGTTCATTTTCCCCTTCATTACTGAGGCCCGAGGAACTCCCTCTTCTGGTAAAGAAAGGTAGTGAGCCTGATTGTCAAACACCTGAGGCTGATGATTGTGACTGGCTGAGTGGAGTTACGGACTGGATATAATGCTGCCGACGCCCTTCTGCCCTGCGGGTGATTTCTCTGTGGGATCCTTGGAGACCAGTCTGAATTCCTGCTCCTCCAAAGCTAAGTTTGCTGCTCGGCCTTTTGCTTTTGTGCTTTGACTTTGTTTTTGCTTTGTTTTTCTGGATTTCTGCCATTCCCTGCTGGGGTGTGCTGAATTCATTTAGCTCTGTCTTCTGAAAATACCTGAGTGCTGATTCAGTTTTTGAAGCCTAGCTGCTTCAGGGCCTTTTTCATATCAGCTGGTTGGCTTATGTCTTTGATAGGGTTTTGGCAGATTGCAGTCAGCAGCCTTCCTGTCCTTTCCTATCTAGGTAGTTTTGGGGCCCAGTCTTTGCTCAGTCTATCTTTCTGTCTGTGTTAGTATTTTCATCTTGCTTCACCGTCATATGTTGGGGGCTGCCTATTGCTTTGGGGTCTGCTCTGGGGCAGTTTAGATTTCCCCTTTCTTTCTTTAGGCCTATGTATTTCTCCGGCTGTGATCGAGGGGTCTAGGGCATCGTAGGAACCCCCCACGGCTACTGCTAGTTGTGTTGATAGGTTCAGGGGTCTGCAATCTGATAGTTGCCAACTTCTCTGGTTTTCTGGACTTAGCTTTTATTTCTGCTTTTGCCTCCTACGGTGACTCATTCATAACAGAATCACCCGCCATACCGCAGATTCTAGGGTACTCAATAGCAGGAAAGAATTGTAAAAAAAAAAAAAAAGTGTGTATATTTTTTCCTCTATATCTGTGAGGCCGTAGGGGGAATTTTTTTTTTTCTCTCAATGGAGATAAAGCAATTGTCTGATCGTGTGGAGCAGCTCGCTGCGGAAGTGCGGGGAATTTCCGCCTACTTTGCTCATTCACATGCTGCTGAACCAAAGATTCCTACACCTGATGTATTTTTTGGGGATCGGTCTAAATTTTTGAATTTCAAAAATAATTGTAAATTATTTTTTGCCTTGAAGCCTAACTCGTTAGGGAGCTCCGCGCAGCAGGTTAAAATTGTCATCTCTTTGCTGCGTGGCGATCCCCAGGATTGGGCGTTTTCTTTGAAACCAGATGATCCTATTCTGACTAATGTGATCGCATTCTTTCAAGCTTTGGGGTTGTTGTATGACGAACCTAATGCTATTGATCAGGCTGAAAAGACCCTGCTGGCATCGAGCCAGGGTCGTGATTCTGCAGAATTGTACTGTCAAAAATTCCGAAAGTGGGCAGTACTTACTACCTGGAATGATAATGCCTTGGCTGCTCTCTTTCAGAAGGGGTTGTCAGAAGCCGTAAAACATACTATGGTGGGATTTCTTGTTCCCTCTGGTCTTGACGATTCTATGTCATTAGCCATTCAGGTTGATCGGCGTTTGCGCGAACGCAAAGCAGCACGAGAGGTGTTGCCACCTGTTGAACAAATGTCTGAACCTATGCAATGTGATAGTTTTTTCCAGAGAGCAGCGTCAGGAGTTCAGAAGGCGTAATAAGTTGTGTTTTTTCTGTGGAGATGCCTCGCATATTATTTCTGTCTGTCCCAAACGAGAGAAACGCTTTGCACACACGTTTTCTGTTGGGGGTGTTCAACCTAAGTTTCTTCTGGCTATTACTCTGATCTGCTCCCTGTCCACATTTTCCGCCAAGGCGTTTGTGGATTCGGGAGCAGCCCTAAACCTAATGGACTTGGATTTTGCTAAACGTTGTGGATTTCCGATGACACCTCTGCAGACGCCTATCCCTTTGAGGGGAATTGATGCTACTCCTTTGGCTAAAAATAAACCCCAGTTTTGGACCCAGGTGGTAATGCGGGTCGCCCCAGACCATCAAGAAAATTGCAGATTTCTGGTGTTGCATAATCTGCATGATACTGTTGTTCTGGGGTTTCCCTGGTTACAGAGTCATAATCCAGTTTTGGATTGGAAATCTGTGTCTGTGGTGAGTTGGGGTTGTCGGTGTGCCTTTAGTGAGGCTCCGGTGTTTTCCACCTCTCCTCAGTCGCATGATGTTCCTGATTATTTGGCGGACTTTTATGATGTATTTAGTGAGAATGAGTCTGAGTCTCTGCCTCCTCATAGGAGTTATGACTGTGCAATTGAACTGAGCCCGGGGTGTAAATTTCCCAAGGGTCGGCTCTTCAATTTATCTGTACCCGAGCACGAGGCTATGCGATCCTATATTAAGGAGGCGTTAGAGAAGGGTCATATTAGACCATCCTCGTCACCCTTGGGTGCCGGGTTTTTTTTTTTGTAGCCAAAAAGGATGGATCATTGATTATCGTGCCCTCAACAAAATTACTGTTAAATATCAGTATCCGTTACCCCTGATTTCTGATCTATTCTCCAGAGTTAAAGGTGCTTGCTGGTTTACCAAGCTTGACCTCAGGGGGGCGTATAATCTTATTCGCATTAAGCATGGGGATGAATGGAAGACAGCGTTTAATACTCCGGAGGGACATTTTGAATACCTGGTGATGCCTTTTGGGCTCACTAATGCCCCTTCTGTCTTCCAGTGCTTCATGAACGATATTTTCCGAGATTTTGTCGATAAATTTTTGATTATCTATCTGGATGATATTTTGATCTTCTCCAAGGATTGGGATTCTCATGTGGAACATATTCGGACTGTGTTCCGGATCTTGAGGGAGAATTCCCTGTATGTCAAGGGATCTAAATGCCTTTTTGGAGTACAGAGGATTTCTTTTTTGGGATTTATTTTGTCCCCGTGAACTATTGAAATGGACCCTGCCAAGCTACAAGCCATTCACGATTGGGTTCAGCCCACTTCTTTGAAGGCCCTCCAGAAGTTTTTGGGTTTTGCTAATTTTTATCGGAAATTTATAGCAAAATTTTCTAGTATTGCCAAGCCATTGACTGATTTGACTAAAAAGGGTGCTGATGTGTTAAATTGGTCTCCGGAGGCTGTTTCTTCCTTTCAGGAGTTGAAGCGAAGATTCACCTCCGCCCTGGTTTTGCGGCAACCTGATGTCTCACTTCCATTCCAGGTAGAGGTGAATGCTTCTGAGATTGGTGCAGGAGCTGTTTTGTCCCAAAAGGATCCTGTAACATCTAAAATGAATCCCTGTGCTTTCTTTTCCCGAAAGTTCTCTCCATCTGAACGTAACTATGATGTGGGGAATAGGGAACTGTTGGTCATGAAATGGGCATTTGAGGAGTGGAGACATTGGTTGGAGGGAGCTAAGCATCAAGTCGTGGTCCTCACTGACCACAAGAATTTGATTTACCTAGAGTCGGCTAAGCGCTTGAACCCTAGACAGGCTAGGTGGGCCTTGTTTTTGACACGTTTTGATTTTGTGGTTTCTTTTCTTCCTGGAACAAAGAATGTCAAGGCAGACGCCCTCTCTAGGAGTTTCTTTGCTGATTCTCCTGTGGTGACCAAGCCTGCTACCATCTTAGGCGAAGGGGTAGTTCTTTCTGCCATCTCGCCCGATTTGAGACGTGCTCTGGAAGAGTTCCAGGAGGACAAACCTGAGCGTTGTCCCAGTGGAAAGTTGTATGTTCCTGACCAGTGGAAGAAGAGAGTGATGTCTGAAGTTCATTGCTCTGCTTTGGCTGGTCATCCAGGTATTTTTGGTACTAGAGATCTGGTGAGTCGGTTTTTTTGGTGGCCCTCCTTGTCTCGTGATGTCAGGAATTTTGTGCAGTCCTGTGGGACGTGCTCCCGGTCTAAATCGTGTTCTCGCTCTAGTGGGTTGTTGATGCCTTTGCCTGTCCCCAAGAGGCCATGGACCCATATTTCAATGGATTTCATCTCTGATATGCCTGTCTCTCAGAGGATGACTGTTATTTGGGTGATTTGTGATAGGTTCTCTAAGATGGTTCATCTTGTACCACTCCCTAAGTTGCCGTCTTCCTCTGAGTTGGTGCCCCTGTTTTTACAACAGGTGGTTCGTTTGCACGGGATTCCTGAGAACATTGTATCAGACAGAGGAGTGCAGTTTGTGTCTAGATTTTGGAGAACTTTCTGTTCCAGGCTGGGAATTCAGTTGTCCTTCTCCTCTGCTTTTCACCCTCAGACCAATGGGCAGACAGAGAGAACAAACCAGACCTTGGAGTCATATTTGAGATGTTTTATTTCTGCTGATCAGGATGATTGGGTTTCATTTTTGCCCTTGGCCAAATTTGCTTTGAATAATAGAGCTAGTTCTGCCACTTTGATGTCACCTTTTTTTTGTAACTTTGGGTTTCATCCTCGATTTTCTTCAGGGCAGGTGGAGCCCTCTGCCTGCCCAGGTGTTGACACTGTGGTGGAGAGAATGCACCAGATCTGGGACCAAGTGGTGGATAAGTTATCTCTCTCCCAGGAGAAGGCCCAGCGGTTTTCCAACCGACATAGGACCATTGGTCTCCAGTTTAAGGTTGGTGATATGGTGTGGTTATCATCAAAAAATATTGCTATGAAGGTGGCTTCTCCTAAGTTTAAGCCTAGATTTATTGGACCTTACAAGATTGTGGAGATTATTAATCCGGTCTCTTTTCGTTTGGCTCTTCCTGTCACATTTAAAATCCATAATGTGTTCCATAAATCTTTGTTGAAGAGGTTTGTTGAACCTGTTGTTCCGGGGGTGGCACCTCCAGACCCTGTATTGGTTGAAGGTAACATGGAGTATGAGGTAGAGAAAGTACTGGATTCCCGTCTGGCTAGACGGAGACTCCAGTATTTGGTTAAGTGGAAGGGTTATGGTCAGGAGGATAATTCCTGGGTCTCCGCCTCTGATATTCATGCCAAACGATTGGTGCGTGCCTTTCATCGGGCTTACCCTGATCGCCCTGGTGGCAGAGTTGAGGGTTCGGTGACCCCTCCTCAAGGGGGAGGTACTGTTGCGAGTTCATTTTCCCCTTCATTACTGAGGCCCGAGGAACTCCCTCTTCTGGTAAAGAAAGGTAGTGAGCCTGATTGTCAAACACCGAGGCTGATGATTGTGACTGGCTGAGTGGAGTTACGGACTGGATATAATGCTGCCGACGGCCTTCTGCCCTGCGGGTGATTTCTCTGTGGGATCCTTGGAGACCAGTCTGAATTCCTGCTCCTCCAAAGCTAAGTTTGCTGCTCGGCCTTTTGCTTTTGTGCTTTGACTTTGTTTTTGCTTTGTTTTTCTGGATTTCTGCCATTCCCTGCTGGGGTGTGCTGAATTCATTTAGCTCTGTCTTCTGAAAATACCTGAGTGCTGATTCAGTTTTTGAAGCCTAGCTGATTCAGGGCCTTTTTCATATCAGTTGGTTGGCTTATGTCTTTGATAGGGTTTTGGCAGATTGCAGACAGCAGCCTTCCTGTCCTTTCCTGTCTAGGTAGTTTTGGGGCCCCGTCTTTGCTCAGTCTATCTTTCTGTCTGTGTTAGTATTTTCATCTTGCTTCACCGTCATTATATGTTGGGGGCTGCCTATTGCTTTGGGGTCTGCTCTGGGGCAGTTTAGATTTCCCCTTTCTTTCTTTAGGCCTATGTATTTCTCCGGCTGTGATCGAGGGGTCTAGGGCATCGTAGGAACCCCCCATGGCTACTGCTAGTTGTGTTGATAGGTTCAGGGGTCTGCAATCTGATAGTTGCCAACTTCTCTGGTTTTCTGGACTTAGCTTGTATTTCTGCTTTTGCCTCCTACGGTGACTCATTCATAACAAGCTCTCCTCACCCTCAGAACCTCCAAGCACAGAGTAAAACAGCCCTGGCTCACATCGCAAACTCAACTTCTCCAGCGATGCTCTAGGAGTGCTGAACGCCTATGGAGAAAAACCCGCACACCAGAAGACTTCATTCACTTCAAATTTATGTTAAGAACCTATAACGCTGCCCTTCACCTCGCCAAACAGACCTACTTCACCACACTGATCTCCTCACTAGCCAACAACCCCAAAAAACTTTTTGACACTTTTCACTCCCTCCTCAGGCCAAAAGCACAAGCCCCTATCACAGACATGTGTGCTGATGACCTGGCCTCCCACTTTACAGAAAAAATAGATAATATCCGTAAGGAAATCTGCTCCCAACCACCAAGTCCTGTGACTCCCATCCCTTCCTGCATCTCCCCTGGCTCACTTTCCACATTTGATCCCATCACAGAAGAAGAAGTCTTCAGACTCCTCTCGTCTGACTACATGCACTACCGACCCCATTCCCTCACATCTCCTCCAGTCGTCACAACCCACCTAACTACAATCTTTAATCTCTACCTCTCCTCGGGCATTTTCCCATCCTCCTTCAAACACGCCATCGTTTCACGATTACTAAAGAAACCCTATCTCGACCCATCCTGCACAAACAACTACAGACCAGTCTCCAATCTCCCCTTCATCTCTAAACTTTTGGAGCGCCTAGTTTACTCCCCCCTTACCCGTTTCCTCTCCACTCACTCCCTTCTAGACCCTTCACAGTCCGGCTTCCGCCCCTTACATTCGACTGAAACTGCACTCATCAAAGTGACCAATGACCTTCTGACAGCAAAACTTAACGGTGACCACTCTCCGCTCATTCTTCTTGACGTATCGATACTGTTGACCACCACCTTCTACTCTCTAGGCTCCAGTCACTAGGCATTAAGAACACTCCTCTCTCCTGGTTCTCTTCCTATCTCTCTGACCACTCCTTCAGTGTTTTGTTCTCTGGCTCCACGTCATCTTCTCTTCCTCTTGCTGTCGGGGTACCTCAGGGCTCACTCCTTGGCCCCCTCCTCTTCTCTCTCTACACAGCCCCAATTGGACAGACCATCAGCAGATTTGGCTTTCGGTACCATCTTTATGCTGATGACACGAGACTATATACGTCTTCCCCTGACCTTACCCCCGCTGTACTACAGAACGCCAGTGACTGTCCGCAGTCTCCAACATCTTGTCCGTTCTCTATCTGAAACTCAACCTCTCCAAAACTGCACTTTTTCTGCTCCCGCCGTCTCCTAACCTCCCTAAATCTGGCATTTCCCTCTCCATGGGTGGTACCACAATAATACCCCGGCAGCAGGCACACTGTCTGGGTGTTATGTTTGACACCAATCTCTCCTTCACATCCCATATACAATCTCTTGCCCGCTCTTGTCGCTTACACCTAAATAATATCTCTAGAATCTGCCCTTTTCTCACGATGGAAAAAAAAAAAAACCCTCACTGTAGCATTGATCCACTCGCGCCTGGATTACTGCAACACTCTATTAATTGGCCTCCCCGTCACTCGACTATCCCCTCTCCAGTCCATACTTAATGCAGCAGCCAGGGTCATCTATCTGACTAATCGGTACTCGGACGCGTCCGCTCTTCACCAGTCCTTCCATTGGCTGCCCATTCATTATAGGATCCAATTCAAAGTACTTGTTCTCACCCACAAAGCTCTCCACAGTGCGGCACCCCCTACATCTCCTCCCTCATTTCTATCGGCCTAACCGACTGCTGCGCTCTGCAGACGACTTTCGACTAACCTCTGCACTAATCCGTACCTCTCACTCCCGACTCCAAGACTTCTCCCGCGCAGCGCCAAGCCTCTGGAATGCTCTACCCCAAGAAATCAGGACTATCCACAATTTGCATAGTTTCAGGTGCTCCCTCAAAACACATTTGTTCAGAGCGGCCTATCACGTTCACTAATCAGTCATTCTATGTGTAAGTGTGTGTGTGTGTAGCCCATTCACTATCTCCATCCATCCCTCACTCCTTCAAGATGGCTGGACCTTCATTGTAAATACACCATTGTAAATACACCCCTGTACTCTGTCTCCCCCACCTCATTGTAGATTGTAAGCTCTCACCAGCATCTATTAGGTGTGCTGATTCTTGCACTTTGCCTCAGCTCTTCCTGATTGCTTTTGTGCAGTGGCAATTGGGGTAATCTGTTGTTTGTAAAAAATCACGGCTGACATCAGGGTTAGTAATAGAGGTGTCTATGAAACACCCCAATGAATACTGTAAGTAAAAAATGTCAGGGTCCTGTCAGCGCCGGCGTGCAGCCTCCGCTGAGCAGGGACTCGCCCGCACTGTAGGGGGCCCGTTGTCAGGTACAGCCGGAAAGTACAATCAGGACCTGGGGACGCTGAAGTTAAGCAAGAAGTGAAGGACCTACGGTCATGTGACTGCAAGGGGCAGGGCTTAGCGTCCTGCTTCCAGAGCTGGCAGGACACTAAACAGAAATACTCAGTCAGGCAAAACGGAGGTCATACACAGAGATAGCAGTAAAGTACCAGGGATGAGACAGAACACAGAGTTGGGGCCAAGCAGGGGTCAAAACCAAACAGACAAAGAAGGTACCAAGCAGAATCCAACTAGCAATATCCAGAGAACAGACCGAGTCGTACACAGAGTATCAAGCAACCAGAACACAGCACAAACACACTCAGGGATCACCACACTATGCCAAGGGCGAAAGTATAACTGACAGGGATGGGAGCTTCGTGACGCTATAAGAAGCTTTCCCACAACCAATGAGAGGGCACCATAATAAGTCCAAAACATTAACCCCAGAAGTGCAGGTCCACCAGCACTGGTATCATGACAGTACCTCCCTCTCAATGGGGGGCCTCTGGACCACCAGGCTTGCCCGGGTACCTAGCATGGAAAGCCTGAACCAGGCAATCCGCATGCATCAACCGGGCCAGCACCCAGGACCTGTCCTCCGGCCCCATACCCCTTCCAATGAACTAGGTACTGTACTGACCGCTGTACCAACCTGGAATCTATGATGTGACCAATCTCATATTCCACATGTCCCTCAACCGAAACCGGAGGAGCAGCGGACTCGGATTCTCCCTGGACTGCTTCAAAAGGTTTCAGTAGAGATCTATGGAAGACGATAGGGATCTTGAAAGAGGGTGGAAGGCACAGCCTGTACGCTACTGGGTTGATTTTTTTTCTACAATCTTGTACGGGCCAATGAATTTGGGGCCCAACTTGGCTGACGGAATCTTTAACTTAATGTTTCGCATGGAGAGCCAAACTTTCTCTCCAACCTGAAAGATGGGACCAGGTAATCATTTCCTGTCCGCGAAAAACTTATACCTGCCTTGAGACCTAGATATACGCCGCTGGACTTCTGCTGGAAACACCCCAAATCTAGACGAGAAAACTCACCAAAATGAGGACTGAACCCATAGTTGATCAAGAAAGGGGACATACCAGTGGATTGACTCACCCGACTATTGAAGGCAAATTCAGCCAATGGCAGTATATCACACCAGTGATTCTGTCTAGCAGAAGTCAGACATCTGAAGATCTGTTCCAGAGACCGATTAGTGCGTTCCGTCTGAACATTACTCTCGGGATGATACGCAGACGAAAAGGACAGAGATATCCCTAATTTTTTGCAGAAAGCACGCCAAAACTTAGCCACAAACTGCACACCACGATCAGACACCACATTCAGGGGTACCCCATGCAAGCGGACCACATGCTGCACAAACAACCTGGATAAGGTCTCAGCAGAAGGTAATGCGGACAGGGGTACAAAATGAGCCTGCTTTGAAAATCTGTCCACCACTACCCATACCACCGTATTACCCCTGGAAGAGGGAAGATTGGTAATAAAATCCATGGACAGGTGGGTCCATGGTCTTTCGGGAACTGCCAAGGGCATCAGCTCTCCAGCCGGACGGCTATGAGAGCATTTAGAACGAGCGCAGACCCCACAACCAGAAATGAATTTCTTTATATCAGAACCAAGGGTAGGCCACCAGAAGATCCTAGCCACCGCCAGTCGTGTGGCTGATATGCCAGGGTGAGCACACAGCTTGGATTCATGGAACTCTTGTAAGAGTTTAAGGCGAAATTGCTCTGGGACAAACAACTTGCCCCCTGGTTTGGCCGCAGGAGCCAGCGACTGGGCCCCCTCAATTTCCCGTTCCAATTCAGACGAGATCCCTGCTAACACCACCCCAGGGTGCAGAATGGAGGACGGTGGCTCAGGGGCAGACACAGGATGAAAACTGCGAGATAAGGCGTCAGCCTTGACATTCTTTAACCATGGACGGAATGTAATAGTAAACTGGAAACGAGAAAAAAAAAGCGACCAACGGGCCTGTCTGGGCGTTAGTTTTTTAGCAGACTCAATGCATGACAAATTTTTGTGATCAGTGATCACAGTAACCGGGTGACTGGCCCCCTCCAAAAAGTGCCTCCACTCCTCAAACGCCAACTTGACCACAAGAAGCTCTCTATTGCCTACATCATAATTTCTTTCAGCAGCAGAGAACTTCCTGGAAAAGAAAGCACATGGCCTGAGGTTGGTAAGAGTGGCAGGCCCTTGGGACAACACTGCCCCCACCTCGGAGGCATCCACCTCCACCTCAAATGGTTTGGACGGATCTGGCTGTACCAACACAGGAGCAGACATAAAACATTTTTTCAGAGTCGCAAAGGCCTCTTTTGCGAGCGAGGACCAATTTCTCACATCCGCACCTTTGCATGTTAGGTCCGTGAGTGGTTTGACCACCTGCGAAAAACCCCGGATAAATTTGCGGTAATAATTGGCGAACCCCAAGAAGCACTGAAGACCCTTAAGATCTCTGGGTTGCACCCAATCCGCAATGGCCTGCACCTTCTTGGGGTCCATGCGAAAACCCTCAGAGGATACAATTAATCCCAAAAAAGACAATTCTTGAACACAAAATACACATTTCTCCATTTTGGCAAACAGATGATTTTCTCTCAGTCTTTGGAGAACAGTTCGTTCCAGATGAGACTGCCTGTCAGAGGAGTATATCAAAATATCATCTAAGTAGATAACAACAAAACGACCAGTGAGATCTGAGAATTCCATGTTGATGAAATTCTGAAATATGGCAGGGGCATTGGTAAGATCAAACGGCATGACTAAATTTTCTAACAGTCCCTCGGACGTGAGGAGCGCAGTTTTCCATTCATCCCCCTCTCGGACCCTTATCAAATTATATGGCCCCCGAAGATCCAGTTTGGAGAACCATTTTGCCCCTGATAGTTGGTTGCACAAGTCGGGAATCAACGGAAGGGGGTACGTATTCAGTACAGTAATCTGATTAAGCTCCCGAAAATCGAGACAGGGACATAACCCGCCATCTTTTTTCTTTACAAAAAAGAAACCTGCCGCCACAGGTGAGACTGAAGGATGTATGTGTCCCTTGCACAGACTTTCAGCAATGTAGTCCTTCATAGCCAAGCGCTCAGGACCGGATAAATTAAACAGACGGGCTTTAGGTAATTTAGCCCCCAGGACCAGCTCGATAGCGCAGTCAAAGGGTCTATGTGGCAGTAATGTCTCGGCCTCGCTTTCAGAGAATACATCTTCGAAGTCCTTCAGGCATTCCGGAATACCTTCCAGCTCGACAGATGATACAGACACAGATTTAACAGGTTCAACCAGTAGTGCAGATTTATCACACAACTTAAAATCATTAAACCCCCATTGAACAATCTCCCCCGTTTTCCAGTTAATAACTGGGTTATGGCGTTGTAACCAGGGCATGCCCAATACCAACCCTGCAGGTAGATTGTCCAGAACCAAACAACTTAGGTTTTCCCCATGAGTAGCGCCCACTCTGAGCGAAAACAAGTCAGACACAAAGAGAATTCCCTCCTTAGTGAGGGGAGAGGAGTCAATGGCCACCACCTTGATCGGAACCTTGAGCCTAACTGTCCCTATCTTGCAGCGTGTGACCAATTGGGAGTCAATGAGATTAATCGATGATCCGCAGTCCACAAAGGCTGTAGAGGGAAAAGAACTACCATCCACAAACAGTTCCACATGAAGTAAAACCTTAGAAAACGAGGAAAAGGGTACCTGAGGGTCTGAGTAGTCTCCCCGCTGACTACCCAGACCTAGTCATTTCCCGCCGACTGGGTCGAAGACGGGCAATCAGGACACTCCCTTTTCCAATGTCCCGTTTTACCGCAGTAAAAGCATAACTGCTTGTCCTTCCGGCGTTTCCTCTCCGTATCCTTCAGGGAGAGGACGCCTACATCCATGAGCTCAGGGGCAGTCTCTTTTCCACTGGGGAACAATGGAGTCTCCACCTGCATCACCCCTCTTGCCCACAGCCTGAGGTCCATCCGGACGGCCTGGGTCATGGCGTCCTCGAGAGAGTTAGGTGGGGGATGTAACGCCAAGGCATCCTGCAGCCGCTCGGACAAGCCTCTGCGAAAGAGACCTCGAAGCGCAGCGTCGCCCCAAGAGATCTCTGCAGCCCAGCGGCGGAATTCAGTACAAAACCACTCAGCCAAGTGTTTCCCCTGACAGACGCTCATCACCATGTCCTATGCCAATCGCACTCGGTCAGGCTCATCATAAATGTGCCCGAGGGCCTCAAAGAATGCATTCACAGACACTCTCAAGGGCAGTGGGAGGAAGGGAGAAAGCCCAACCTTGTGGGGACCCTGTTAATAAGGACATAATGACCCCAACCTTCTGACTTTCGTCCCCAGAGGAGCGTGGCCTCAAACTAAAAAGAAGTTTTGCAACCCTAAATGAAGATCCTGAACTCCTTTTTGTTCTCAGTAAAGAAGTCAGGCAGTTTAACAGGTGGTTCCGGGGACACCAGAACAACATCCCTCGCCCCAGACCCCGGAGACCCAGAAGATAAAGCCTCTCGCACTGTCTCAGAAACCTGCTGCTGAGAACGAGCCAGAGCTTGCTGCTCCAGAGATAAACCCTGAAACATCTGACTCAGACTTTTCATCTGGTCAGCCAGAGACTGTATGGGATCCATAACTCTGCATAAAAACCCCCCAAAAAACTTAATGGTCAGTTATAATGTCAGGGTCATGTCAGCACCGGCGTGCAGCCTCCGCTGAGCAGGGACTCACCCGCACTGTAGGGGGGCCTGGGGTCAGGTACAGCTGGAAAGTACAAACAGGACCTGGGGACGCTGAAGTTTAGCAAGCAGTGAAGGACCTACGGTCATGTGACTGCAAGGGGCAGGGCTTAGCGTCCTGCTTCCAGAGATGGCAGGACACTAAACAGAAATACTCAGAGTCAGGCAAAACCGAGGTCATACACAGAGATAGCAGTAAAGTACCAGGGATGAGACAGAACGGAGAGTCGGGGCCAAGCAGGGGTCAAAACCAAACAGACAAAGAAGGTACCAAGCAGAAGCCAACAAGCAATATCCAGAGAACAGACCGAGTCGTACACAGAGTATCAAGCAACCAGAACACAGCACAAACACACTCAGGGGTCACCACACTATGCCAAGGGTGAAAGTATAACTGACAGGGATGGGAGCTTCCTGAGGCTATAAGAAGCTTTCCCAGAACCAATGAGAGGCCACCATAATAAGTCCCAGGTGTGCAGGTAAGAGTCTGCACTGAGATCAAAACAGAGCTTTGCCAGTCACCATGGAATCGGTGGATGGTTCCCCATTAACTTCTGGACCAGTAGACCGGGAAACGCTGCTCCTGGAGTGTAAGATGGAACCAGACAATCAGGAAACCCTTTCATTTATGCTAATATCTTCTCCTCATTTTCCTATAATTTTAGGAATTCCCTGGCTACGGTCGCAAAATCCAAACATCAATTGGGAAACCAAGGAGATATCCTTCCCCTCGAAGGGTAGTCCTACCATCTGTCCAACGGTCACGGTTCCAGTTACCCGGGACGTGGAAGAGGCAATACAGGTACCTACTCTCCCTCTGGTTTTCCAGGAATTCGCGGATGTTTGTGACAAAAAGAAGGCAGACCAACTCCCACCACATAGACCATATTACTGCCCCATAGAATTGCTTCCAGGGGCAGCGATCCCTTTCGGCCATGTTTACCCGCAGGCAGCTCCAGAACTAAAAACATTACGAGAGTATATAGATGAGAACCTAGCCAAGTGGTTTATCCGACCATCCTCTTCACCAGTGGGAGCCCCCATATTCTTTGTAAAGAAGAAAGATTGGACTCTAAGTCCTTGCATTGACTACCGGGAGCTAAATAAGGTAACCATTCGTAACAGGTACCCGTTGCCGCTAATTCCTGAAATGTTGGAAAGAGTTCGTCAAGCCAAGGTGTTTACGAAATTAGACCTTCGTGGGGCATATAATTTACTCCATATACGTCCCGGAGACGAATGGAAGACAGCTTTTAGATGCCGGTATGGACATTTTGAATATTTAGTGATGCCATTCGGACTCTGTAACGCTCCTGCTGCTTTTCAACACTTAGCCAATGATATCTTCAGGGATTTATTGGACCATTATGTGGTAATTTACCTTGATGACATCTTAATTTTCTCTGATTCTCTACAGGAACATGTCAAGACCGTGCTCAGACGCTTAAGAGATAATCATTTATACATTAAACTCGAAAAATGTAAGTTTCATTGCTCCGAAATTCAATTTCTGGGCTATATTATTTCTCCCCAGGGATTGAACATGGGATCCAGCAAGATCCAGGCGATCATAGACTGGCCGGTACCAGGAAACATCAAAGAGGTACAACGATTTATTGGTTTTGCTAATTTTTATAGACGTTTTATCCGGAATTTTTCGGAAATTGTCCGTCCCATCACTCTCCTTACTAAGAAGGGGAAGAAGTTTGTATGGTCTTCGCAAGCCCAGGAAGCCTTTGACCGCCTCAAGGTTTGTTTTACCACGGTTATTTAGCCTGCTAGATCTAGTATTAAAACACTCAGAGACCTGGTCCTTTAGCCAACTGGGATTTAGATTTCTCACAAAGAGCAGGCTAAATCTAAGTTGACAGAAGGAGCTGGTCATGGATGTAACGGGTGCAATGTATTCTACACCCTGAAATCAGTGTGAAAATTTAGCCTGCTTGATCTAGTATTAAAACACTCACAGGGACTTGTTCCTTTAGCCAACTGGGATTTAACTTTCTCACAGAGAGACGGCTAAATCCAAGTTGGCAGAAGGACCTGGTCCTTTAGCCTGCTAGATCTAGTATTAAACACTCACAGGGACTTAGTCCTTTAGCCTGCTTGATTTAGTATTAAAACCCTCACAGGGACTTGTTCCTTTAGCCAACTGTGATTTAGCTTTCTCAAAGAGAGCAGGCTAAATCAAAGTTAGCAGAAGGACCTGGACCTTTAGCCTGCTAGGTCTAGTACTAAAACAATCACAGGGATCTGGGTCCTTTAGCTGACTTGCACGTAGCTTTCTCACAGAGAGCAGGCTAAATCAAAGTTAGCAGAAGGACCTGGTCCTTTAGCCTGCTAGGTCTAATACTAAAACAATCACAGGGATCTGGGTCCTTTAGCCGACTGTGTCAGTATTCCAGGTTTTCTAAATCACCTTGTGAATGAATTTGCCCTTTGTCAAGATGGAGGTTGCTGTTCTTGTGTGCTCTACTTCCTGTTCATTTGTATGAAACCCGGCTCAGGTGCTGCCTTCCTTGCTGGAGTATTCTGCTTCCTTCAGCTGTGCGGTTTGTTTCTTAGTGTGCTTCTGCTGTGGCTCTGGACATTCCCTGTTCTCTGTAGGAAAGCTGTACTCATCTTTGGAACTTAACCCTTGGTTCACTTTATCTGTTAAGAACTGTGTTCCTGAACTATGTGTTGTTCTTAACCCTTCACTCTCCCCAATGAGAGCAGTCGGAACTGTCACCAACCGTATGCTTTAATGTGAACCTGTTCCTGGACTCACCTGTGTTCACGCCGCTCCTGGGATCAACTTGTAAATCAGCTTTTGGACTGTCCTGTGCTTTTGCTCGTCTGGGATTTACCTATAGACTTGTTCTGGACTTCCCTGTGCTTGCTACATACCGGGATTGGACTCTCTCTGCATCACTACGTTGTGAACTGTGCCACGTCACCTGAGTGTTACACTCAACTTTGGATCACATTTTTATGAGGACTCTGTCTTAGGAACTTTACTGAATTGCTATATAGCTTTAGGACTTGTCTCATTTCAGGTTATCAGCATATTGTTTTTGGGTGTCACTGCTGTTATAAAAATACACTATTTGCACTAAAGTAACCCGCTTCTGTCTGATCATTGCCCCACGCTATCAGAATCCTCGAGTTCCTACAATAGTATTACAGGCTGGCACTTAGCTTTCTCACAGAGAGCAGGCTAAATCCAAGTTGGCAGAAGGACCTGGACCTTTAGCCGATTGGGATTTAGCTTTCTCACAGAGAGCCGGCTAAATCCATGTTGGCAGAAGGACCTGGTCTTTTAGCCTGCTAGATCTAGTTTTATAAAAAAACGGATCTGCCATTTTTTCCCCATAGACTTGCATTAGTGGTGGATTTTGACTGATGGTCGTCCGTCACATCCGTTTTTTTGACGGATCCGTTTGAATTTTAGCATCCGCCGGCTGGAGTAGACGGACAATGTAACGTTTTTTTCTGTCTCTCTCGATCGGTTCCTTTAAATTTCATGCACTTAGCGGCTGCAGCGGATCCGTCCAAGAAACGGATCTGGTGGCATACGTTTGTTGCAAAACGGAAACGGATCAGTTTTTTCACACTTTGGCGGTTTGCAACTGACGACAAACAACTGAAGTGTGAAACAGGCCTTAATGAGAGAAAAAATTGAAATGCCATAATTACGTATTTTTTGGTCGCCGCAACATTGCAGTGAAATGAAATAAGAGGTGATCATGGTATCCGCGCCAAAATGGTATCAATAAGAACGTCCCGCCAAACTAAAAATAAAAAAACCCAATGGCGATGTGGATGGAAAAATAAAGTTATGGGAAGGAAAAAATGAAAAAAACAGAAAATCGCCCAAGGGTTAAAAACTCCTCGGTGCATGCATGAAAAAAAATCTGTGGTGTGTGATCTAGAAAAATGATCACCAGTAAATAAAACGGGACGCGGATGAGATTGACGCAGAGTATTGTACACACTGGAAGTATAAATGTCACCCATAAATAAATGTGTAATCAGATGTCAGATCTAGTCTGCAGCTCAGTATTACTGCAAACACTGACATGACCGGATTCCTATCTATATACAATAAGTGTCCTTCTGTCTCCTGGGATTCAGCATTCTTATATAGAGCAGGCTAAATCCAAGTCAGCTAAAGGACCTGGTCCCTCCGCCAACTAGGAAACAGCCGACTCTGTGTGAGAAAGCGAAATCCCAGTGCACAGAAGGACCAGGGCCAAGAGACGACTTGGATTTAGCCACAACCATATCTGTATACACTGGGCGGATCATGTGTCGGGGGGGCGCCGGTGCAGATCAGCATCGAGTATTCCGCAGAGAAGCAGGTGCAGGAGGTGGGGCTGGATGGCTCGGAGACGTACGTGCAGCCGCTGTCTATGTCACAGAACCTGGCCCGTCTGGCGCAGAGAATAGACTTCGGCCAGGACTCTGATGAAGAGGGGATCGGAGAAGGACTCCTTCCCCGGGAGAACGACTGGGGGGAGCAGACGGAGGTGGAGGAGGAAGGTGAGTGCGCTGAGATCAGGCGATGTGATGGGGCAGGTGACTCCCTCCCAGTGGTTTAACTGCAAAGTTATGGGCCCCGATGCGAACTTTCAAATGGGGCTCCCCATGCCAAAATACATATGCGTCTCCGCTCCGTACCACCCGCGCGTCTCCGCTCCGTACCGGCCGCGCGTCTCCGCTCCGTACCCCTCGCGCCCGCGCGTCTCCGCTCCGTACCCCGCGCGTCTCCGCTCCGTACCCCTCGCGCCTGCGCGTCTCCGCTCCGTACCCCTCGCGCCCGCGCGTCTCCGCTCCGTACCCCTCGCGCCCGCGCGTCTCCGCTCCGAAACCCCTCGCAACCGCGCGTCTCCGCTCCCTACCCCTCGCAACCGCGCGTCTCCGCTCCGCAGTATATTGTGTAGTTTGCGACATCCAATGATCAGGATCGCGCCACTTACATGCCTCTGTCCGTCATTGACAGCGGTGCCTACACTGTGTGCAGTGGCCTCCGCTCCTAAGCCTGATCCATGTACCAGCTCCATACGTGCACGGTGGATGACAGGAAGGGGTTAAATCGGTGCGCTCCATTGTAAGTGACTGCGTATTTAGCTGCAGCATCTTCCCAGCAGAGGAGCGGCCGCCCCCGATCTCAGAATCCATGGGTGTTTTTTCTTGAACCCATCACCTCATTCATTCTGCCCACACCACTTGGCGCAGATCCCAGCAGCCGGGTCGGAGCCGGGTGTATTCATTCATCTCTGACCGGCTCCAGTGTTTCAGGCAAAATATAGTGATCAGATCGGGTGGAGGCCTATAGGCAGAGAGCAGTACTGGTCCAGCTGATGGGCAGGTGTCTCGCTATAGAAGAGGCCTGCTAATAACGGACGAGAGCAATGAGGGAAGAAGCCGGACCCTTTCATAAGTGATATGTTCCCTGAAATGCTGGAGATTTTCAGAGATATACCCGGGTGCGATTGTGCCGCCCGGCTCTGAGTTACACTGCCCGCTTATTGGGCACCATGAATCAGGTGAGAGGTTCCCTTTTCAGTGGTCGCTGTTATTGCTACAAATGATATAAATCGCTGTACATGGGGCCGCCACACCTCGTGTGGGGGAAGCTGGGGAGGCACAATGGCTGAATAGCAGGCGCAAATGATTGATGAAAGAGGGGGAGACACAAAGCGCAAATAGAGTCTTTTCCCACAAAACAGGTGAAGGAGGCGCCAAGAAAACTGCTCACCTGATGGTGCTGAATACAGGCCTGCAAAGATGTTGGCTGCTGCAGATCCACAGGCCGGTCACCAACCCTATGAAATAATATACTGGGTAGAAGATGTGGATTACAACCGCGCTGCCAGGACAACAAAGTTCCAAAGGATCGGTAACATTATACAGTGGTTTATTCAACGTGTGTCAGGATTCCAAAGAGCCCTTCTTCAGGACTTAACACATACAACATCAGATGTGCAAGAATCAATATAAGGGGGAATTACCCAGTGTATTAAAAAGAGTTTACCATGGCTAGAACATGCAAATGCATTCACTGTGAGCAGAATAAAGGCAAGTGTGAGACAGACGCCCTCTAGTGGCACCAATAATCGATCACCTGTAAAGTGGCCTGGAGAGCAGGGACCCTGACGCACGTTCCTGCAGGCAGACACAGAATAAGCCTATTCACCACTACAGTGGCCCCTGGGGCGCCCTTACCTGCTTTGGGGTCAGGGGCTCCTGGGACACAGGATCCAGGTGCATGTACCTCTCGTCTTTCACCACGGTCAGCACATCGTACACACACACATCTCGTCAGTGAGCTTCGAAGATGGCTTCGCACAGAGTCCCACGGCCAGAGCGATGGCTGGAATCTGACCAGACCTGACGGGGGGAGGACGGCCATAATTAGTGCAGCAGAAATCACAGTTAACCATTTCATCCAGAACACACGAATACAACGGAACTCGTCTGACTCATTAACGTGTGATACCAATACGCTGCCATAGCGCAAGAGGCCGACTTTACCGCTTGTCCCAACTGTCGATCAGGCAGAAATCTGGGACGTGTGGGAGCGGTATGATAATGAAGACCAACGGTGACACAACTCCTTTAATGAGCAGCTGTAATCGCATCCCTCAGTGAGCCGACAGTCTGTCCTATCACACCCAAGAAACATTGAAGCAGTTTTTCTTTCCCTAGAGTGGGTGGTGAGTTCAGTATGCAGGGGAAGAAGTGGCTCAGCAGTGGAGAAAGCAGCAGATTTACTACCTTGTTTTTCTATAGTCACCTGTACAGCGATTTATATCATTTGTAGCAATAACAGCGACCACTGAAAAGGGAACCTCTCACCTGATTCATGGTGCCCAATAAGCGGGCAGTGTAACTCAGAGCCGGGCTGCACAATCGCACCCGGGTATATCTCTGAAAATCTCCAGCATTTCAGGGAACATATCACTTATGAAAGGGTCCGGCTTCTTCCCTCATTGCTCTAGTCCGTTATTAGCAGGCCTCTTCTATAGCGAGACACCTGCCCATCAGCTGGACCAGTACTGCTCTCTGCCTATAGGCCTCCACCCGATCTGATCACTATATTTTGCCTGAAACACTGGAGCCGGTCAGAGATGAATGAATACACCCGGCTCCGACCCGGCTGCTGGGATCTGCGCCAAGTGGTGCGGGCAGAATGAATGAGTTGATGGGTTCAAGAAAAAACACCCATGGATTCTGAGATCGGGGGCGGTCGCTCCTCTGCTGGGAAGATGCTGCAGCTAAATACGCAGTCACTTACAATGGAGCCCACCGATTTAACCCCTTCCTGTCATCCACCGTGCACGTATGGAGCTGGTACATGGATCAGGCTTAGGAGAGGAGGCCACTGCACACAGTGTAGGCACCGCTGTCAATGACGGACAGAAGCATGTAAGTGGCGCGATCCTGATCATTGGAGGTCGCTAACTACACAATATACTGCGGGGCGGAGACACGCGTGTGCGAGGGGCGCGGGGCGGAGACGTGCGTGTGCGAGGGGTGCGGAGCGGAGACGCGCGGGTGCGAGGGGCGCGGGGCGGAGACGCGCGGGTGCGAGGGGCGCGGGGCGGAGACGCGCGGGTGCGAGGGGCACGGAGCGGAGACGCTCGGGTGCGAGGGGTGCGGAGCGGAGACGCGCGGGTGCGAGGGGTACGGTCTGCTCTGCTCCGTGGAGGAAGAGGCGCCGCCCCTTCTGATCACATGGGCATGACGTCACCACAGGTCCTTTAGCCTCTACTATACAGATATCAGCGCTGTGTAAGGAAGAATAGGCGCCCACTGCTGACATCACAGTCATGTGACCGGCGCGTAGTGACGTCACAAGACCACGCGAGCACCAGTGTCCCCCTCTGACCGCTAGTGTACCACGTGATCTGAATGGGGTATATATACCCCCTGCGTAGCGCGCTAACCGCCATTTTCTCGGGGCAGCACAAGGGAAGGGAGGGAAAGGGGAGCAGCGGGCGTGTAACCGCGTAATGGCGCCGAGGTGACAGGAAGTTGAGGCACGAAATCTAATACCACTCAATGACCGCGGCCTTTTAGTGAGACGCTGCGCCCATTACACAAGGGAAGGGAGGGAAAGGGGAGCAGCGGGCGTGTAACCGCGTAATGGCGCCGAAGTGACAGGAAATTGAGGCCCGAAATCTAATAGCACTCAATGACCGTGGCCTTTTAGTGAGACGCTGCGCCCATTGCACAAGGTAAGGAAGGGAAAGGAGAGCAGCGGGCGTGTAACCGCGTAATGGCGCCGAGGTGACAGGAAATTGAGGCACGAAATCTAATGGCACTCAATGACCGTGGCCTTTTAGTGAGACGCTGCGCCCATTGCACAAGGTAAGGAAGGGAAAGGAGAGCAGCGGGCGTGTAACCGCGTAATGGCGCCGAAGTGACAGGAAATTGAGGCACGAAAATCTAATAGCACTCAATGACTGTGGCCTTTTAGTGAGACGCTGCGCCCATTGCACAAGGTAAGGAAGGGAAAGGAGAGCAGCGGGCGTGTAACCGCGTAATGGCGCCGAGGTGACAGGAAATTGAGGCACGAAATCTAATGGCACTCAATGACCGTGACCTTTTACTGAGACGCTGCGCCCATTGCACAGGGGAAGGGAGGGAAAGGGGAGCAGCAGGCGTGTAATGACGCCGAGGTGACAGGAAATTGAGGCACGAAATCTAATAGCACTCAATGACCGCGGCCTTTTAGCGAGACGCTGCACCCATTGCACAAGGGAAGAGAGGGAAAGGGGAGCAGCGGGCGTGTAACCGCGTAATGGCGCCGAAGTGAAAGGAAATTGAGGCACGAAATCTAATAGCACTCAATGACCGTGGCCTTTTAGTGAGACGCTGCGCCCATTGCACAAGGGAAGGGAGGGAAAGGGGAGCAGCGGGCGTGTAACCGCGTAATGGCGCCGAAGTGACAGGAAATTGAGGCATGAAAATCTAATAGCACTCAATGACTGTGGCCTTTTAGTGAGACGCTGCGCCCATTGCACAAGGTAAGGAAGGGAAAGGAGAGCAGCGGGCGTGTAACCGCGTAATGGCGCCGAGGTGACAGGAAATTGAGGCACGAAATCTAATAGCACTCAATGACCGTGGCCTTTTACTGAGACGCTGCGCCCATTGCACAGGGGAAGGGAGGGAAAGGGGAGCAGCAGGTGTGTAATGGCGCCGAGGTGACAGGAAATTGAGGCAGGAAATCTAATAGCACTCAATGACCGCGGCCTTTTAGTGAGACGCTGCGCCCATTGCACAAGGTAAGGGAGGGAAAGGGGAGCAGCAGGCGTGTAATGGCGCCGAGGTGACAGGAAATTGAGGCAGGAAATCTAATAGCACTCAATGACCGCGGCCTTTTAGTGAGACGCTGCGCCCATTGCACAAGGTAAGGGAGGGAAAGGGGAGCAGCAGGCGTGTAATGGCGCCGAGGTGACAGGAAATTGAGGCAGGAAATCTAATAGCACTCAATGACCGCGGCCTTTTAGTGAGACGCTGCGCCCATTGCACAGGGGAAGGGAGGGAAAGGGGAGCAGCAGGCATGTAATGGCGCCGAAGTGACAGGAAATTGAGGCACGAAATCTAATAGCACTCAATGACTGTGGCCTTTTAGTGAGACGCTGCGCCCATTACACAAGGGAAGGGAGGGAAAGGGGAGCAGCTGGCGTGTAACCGCGTAATGGCGCCGAAGTGACAGGAAATTGAGGCACGATATCTAATAGCACTCAATGACTGTGGCCTTTTAGTGAGACGCTGCGCCCATTACACAAGGGAAGGGAGGGAAAGGGGAGCAGCGGGTGTGTAACCGCGTAATGGCGCCGAGGTGACAGGAAATTGAGGCACAAAATCTAATACCACTCAATGACCGCGGCCTTTTAGTGAGACGCTGCGCCCATTGCACAAGGTAAGGGAGGGAAAGGAGAGCAGCTGGCGTGTAACCGCGTAATGGCGCCGAGGTGACAGGAAATTGAGGTACGAAATCTAATAGCACTCAATGACTGTGGACTTTTAGTGAGACGCTGCGCCCATTACACAAGGGAAGGGAGGGAAAGGGGAGCACCGGGTGTGTAACCGCGTAATGGCGCCGAGGTGACAGGAAATTGAGGCACGAAATTTAATAGCACTCAATGACCGTGGCCTTTTAGTGAGACGCTGCGCCCATTGCACAAGGGAAGGGTGGGAAAGGGGAGCAGCGGGCGTGTAACCGCGTAATGACGCCGAGGTGACAGGAAATTGAGGCCCGAAATCTAATAGCACTCAATGACCGTGGCCTTTTAGTGAGACGCTGCGCCCATTGCACAAGGGAAGGGTGGGAAAGGGGAGCAGCGGGGGTGTAACCGCGTAATGGCGCCGAAGTGACAGGAAATTGAGACCCGAAATCTAATAGCACTCAATGACCGTGGCCTTTTAGTGAGACGCTGCACCCATTGCACAAGGGAAGGGTGGGAAAGGGGAGCAGCGGGGGTGTAACCGCGTAATGGCGCCGAAGTGACAGGAAATTGAGGCCCGAAATCTAATAGCACTCAATGACCGCGGCCTATTAGTGAGACGCTGCACCCATTGCACAAGGGAAGGGTGGGAAAGGGGAGCAGCGGGGGTGTAACCGCGTAATGGCGCCGAAGTGACAGGAAATTGAGGCCCGAAATCTAATAGCACTCGATGACCGCGGCCTTTTAGTGAGACGCTGCACCCATTGCACAAGGGAAGGGTGGGAAAGGGGAGCAACGGGGGTGTAACCGCGTAATGGCGCCGAGGTGACAGTAAATTGAGGCTCGAAATCTAATAGCACTCGATGACCGCGGCCTTTTAGTGAGACGCTGCACCCATTGCACAAGGGAAGGGTGGGAAAGGGGAGCAACGGGGGTGTAACCGCGTAATGACACCGAAGTGACAGGAAATTGAGGCTCGAAATCTAATAGCACTCGATGACCGCGGCCTATTAGTGAGACGCTGCGCCCATTGCACAAGGGAAGGGTGGGAAAGGGTAGCAGCGGGGGTGTAACCGCGTAATGGCGCCGAGGTGACAGTAAATTGATGCACGAAATCTAATAGCACTCAATGACCGTGGCCTTTTAGTGAGACGCTGCTCCCATTGCACAAGAGAAGGGAGGGAAAGCGGAGCAGCGGGCGTGTAACCGCGTAATGGCGCCGAGGTGACAGGAAATTGAGGCAGGAAATCTAATAGCACTCAATGACCGCGGCCTTTTAGTGAGACGCTGCGCCCATTGCACAAGGGAAGGGAGCGAAAGGGGAGCAGCGGGCGTGTAACCGCGTAATGGTGCCGAAGTGACAGAAAATTGAGGCACGAAATGTAATAGCACTAAATGACCGTGGCCTTTAGTGAGACGCTGCGCCCATTGCAAAAGGGAAGGGAGGGAAAGGGGAGCAGCGGGCGTGTGACTGCGTAATGGCGCCGAGGTGACAGAAAATTGATGCACGAAATCTAATAGCACTCAATGACCGCGGCCTTTTAGTGAGACGCTGCGCCCATTGCACAAGGGAAGGGAGCGAAAGGGGAGCAGCGGGCGTGTAACCGCGTAATGGTGCCGAAGTGACAGAAAATTGAGGCACGAAATCTAATAGCACTAAATGACCGTGGCCTTTAGTGAGACGCTGCGCCCATTGCAAAAGGGAAGGGAGGGAAAGGGGAGCAGCAGGCGTGTAACCGCGTAATGGCGCCGAAGTGACAGAAAATTGATGCACGAAATCTAATAGCACTCAATGACCGCGGCCTTTTAGTGAGACGCTGCTCCCATTGCACAAGGGAAGGGAGCGAAAGGGGAGCAGCGGGCGTGTAACCGCGTAATGGTGCCGAAGTGACAGAAAATTGAGGCACGAAATCTAATAGCACTAAATGACCGTGGCCTTTAGTGAGACGCTGCGCCCATTGCAAAAGGGAAGGGAGGGAAAGGGGAGCAGCGGGCGTGTAACCGCGTAATGGCGCCGAAGTGACAGAAAATTGATGCACGAAATCTAATAGCACTCAATGACTGCGACCTTTTAGTGAGACGCTGCTCCCATTGCACAAGGGAAGGGAGGGAAAGGGGAGCAGCGGGCGTGTAACCGCGTAATGGTGCCGAAGTGACAGGAAATTGAGGCAGGAAATCTAATACCACTCAATGACTGCGACCTTTTAGTGAGACGCTGCGCCCATTGCACAAGGGAAGGGAGGGAAAGGGGAGCAGCGGGCGTGTAACCGCGTAATGGTGCCGAAGTGACAGGAAATTGAGGCATGAAATATAATAGAACTCAATGACCGTGGCCTTTTAGTGAGACGCTGCGCCCATTGCACAAGGGAAGGGAGGGAAAGGGGAGCAGCGGGCGTGTAACCGCGTAATGGCACCGAAGTGACAGGAAATTGAGGCAGGAAATCTAATAGCACTCAATGACCGCGGCCTTTTAGTGAGACGCTGCGCCCATTGCACAAGGGAAGGGAGGGAAAGGGGAGCAGCGGGCGTGTAACCGCGTAATGGTGCCGAAGTGACAGGAAATTGAGGCATGAAATATAATAGAACTCAATGACCGTGGCCTTTTAGTGAGACGCTGCGCCCATTGCACAAGGGAAGGGAGGGAAAGGGGAGCAGCGGGCGTGTAACCGCGTAATGGCACCGAAGTGACAGGAAATTGAGGCAGGAAATCTAATAGCACTCAATGACCGTGGCCTTTTAGTGAGACGCTGCGCCCATTGCACAAGGGAAGGGAGGGAAAGGGGAGCAGCGGGCGTGTAACCGCGTAATGGTGCCGAAGTGACAGGAAATTGAGGCATGAAATATAATAGAACTCAATGACCGTGGCCTTTTAGTGAGACGCTGCTCCCATTGCACAAGGGAAGGGAGGGAAAGGAGAGCAGCGGGCGTGTAACCGCGTAATGGTGCCGAAGTGACAGGAAATTGAGGCATGAAATATAATAGAACTCAATGACCGTGGCCTTTTAGTGAGACGCTGCGCCCATTGCACAAGGGAAGGGAGGGAAAGGGGAGCAGCGGGCGTGTAACCGCGTAATGGCACCGAAGTGACAGGAAATTGAGGCAGGAAATCTAATAGCACTCAATGACCGTGGCCTTTTAGTGAGACGCTGCGCCCATTGCACAAGGGAAGGGAGGGAAAGGGGAGCAGCGGGCGTGTAACCGAGTAATGGCACCGAAGTGACAGGAAATTGAGGCAGGAAATCTAATAGCACTCAATGACCGTGGCCTTTTAGTGAGACGCTGCGTCCATTGCACAAGGGAAGGGAGCGAAAGGGAAGCAGCGGGCGTGTGACTGCGTAATGGCGCCGAAGTGACAGGAAATTGAGGCACGAAATCTAATAGCACTCAATGACTGTGACCTTTTAGTGAGACGCTGCGCCCATTGCACAAGGGAGGGGAGGGAAAGGGGAGCAGCGGGCGTGTAACCGCGTAATGGCGCCGAAGTGACAGGAAATTGAGGCCCGAAATCTAATAGCACTCAATGACCGTGGCCTTTAGTGAGACGCTGCGCCCATTACACAAGGGAAAGGAGGGAAAGGGGAGCAGCGGGCGTGTAACCGCGTAATGACACCGAAGTGACAGGAAATTGAGGCAGGAAATCTAATAGCACTCAATGACCGCGGCCTTTTAGTGAGACGCTGCGCCCATTGCAAAAGGGAAGGGAGGGAAAGTGGAGCAGCGGGCGTGTAACCGCGTAATGGCGCCGAGGTGACAGGAAATTGAGGCAGGAAATCTAATAGCACTCAATGACCGCGGCCTTTTAGTGAGACGCTGCTCCCATTGCACAAGGGAAGGGAGCGAAAGGGAAGCAGCGGGCGTGTGACTGCGTAATGGCGCCGAAGTGACAGGAAATTGAGGCATGAAATCTAATAGCACTCAATGACTGCGGCGTTTTAGTGAGACGCTGCGCCCATTGCACAAGGGAAGGGAGGGAAAGGGGAGCAGCGGGCGTGTAACCGCGTAATGGCGCCGAAGTGACAGGAAATTGAGGCAGAAAATCTAATAGCACTCAATGACCGTGGCCTTTAGTGAGACGCTGCGCCCATTGCACAAGGGAAGGGAGGGAAAGGGGAGCAGCGGGCGTGTGGCCGCGTAATGGCGCCGAAGTGACAGGAAATTGAGGCAGAAAATCTAATAGCACTCAATGACTGCGGCCTTTTAGTGAGACGCTGCGCCCATTGCACAAGGGAAGGGAGGGAAAGGGGAGCAGCGGGCGTGTAACCGCGTAATGACGCCGAAGTGACAGGAAATTGAGTCACGAAATCTAATAGCACTCAATGACCGTGGCCTATTAGTGAGACGCTGCGCCCATTGCACAAAGTAAGGGAGGGACAGGGGAGCAGCGGGCGTGTAACCGCGCAATGGCGCCGCGGTGACAGAAACACGAGTCACCCGCTATGCGAGCAATCACTGCACGTGGCCTGTCAGTGAGACGCTGCACTCCAGGGCGCTTGGTTCCCGGAGACGGCCTGGTTTGGGGTCTCAGACTCTCTCGCCATTTTCCTCTCCTTCTTGGGTAATTAGTGAACTAGCTCCGCACTACTTTGATTTTGTTGCTGTTTTCTCTTCATTTTGGTGTAGAGACAGTAGATGTGACCAGAGGGCAGGGTGGGTGCTTGTGGCTTTTACACACCTTTTTTTTTTTATTGATTTTGCCCCCGATTCAGTCATAAAACGCCCTTAGGAAAGAAATTAGGAAGTAATTGATGGAGGACAGAGGGGTCTGAAGCGCAAGTGCACATAAAGGCGAATACTGCTGAGAAGTGGCTCTATGAATGTGTGTTAGGGTAGGGGTGATCGGGGCCCTGTCTGCCCATTATGGCCTTTGATACCATTCTTCGTGTGCACTAATAGTTTTTCACCATTTTATGTTCCGGTGCATTTTGCGGCTAATTCATGATGCTAGAGAGCAATTACAATAATACCCAGTACAAACATTAGTACTGAGAGCTGTAATAAAGGGAATATAACCCTTTATCAGAAAGCCAAGGCGTGTAAAGGTGCAATTAGTCACAGAAATACTCCGTACAAACAAAGTTAGTACTGGACATTAAATGATGGTGGACGTCCAGTGCCGCACAGGCGCTTATCTTTGGAGTGTGACTCGATGCTTTATGTGCACTAAAGTATGAGGATCTCCATCTCCTGCTTTTTATAACAATGGCTTTATACTTTTTAAGGTGCCTTTTGTTTCTCATTTTTTTGGGATTAGCTCCAGTTTATCTCAGTCTTGTGCCACCATGAGTGAATTTTCTTTGCCCCTTTGTGTGTTCTGCTTTTGATTTTGTCTTAAAAACAGACACCTTGGAAAGGAAATATAAGATGGAAAAGCGTGTACGGGACAGGGTCAGAAGCTAAAAAATAAGGGACCTAGAGCACATAAATGTCGCTGTACATGAGCGAGTAGCAGGATAAGAGGTGATTGCACTTTCTGAGCAAACTAGTTTTGCGCCATTTTACGTTTAGGTGCGTTTTGCTAATAATTTTGAATTAAAAACACCCGGTGGAAAGGAAATATTGAAAATAGTGCACTGACAGGCTGAAAGGCAAATTAACAAAATGAGGAATAATAATGCTCATAAGTGTCGCTATACATACATCTTGCAAGACAGGACATGGTGTTAAAATACAGCTGCCCCTCCAACAAAGACGTTAGAATGTGCACAGACGTGTGCTGCTAATTCATGGCGTTAAACTAGAAGGCAATCCCAAAAGTATCCAGTGCAAGCAATGTTAGCAATTCTAATAACATGATAGATTCACACGAGAAGTGGTGAGTTCTCCTTCAATGGAAGTCTTCAAACAGAGGCTGGACAGACATCTGACTGGGATGATTTAGCGAATCCTGCTTTGAGCAGGGGTTTGGACCAGATGGCCCAGGAGGTCTCTTCCAACTCTACGATTCTATTCTATTCTATTCTATTCTATTCCAGCCCTGCGCATGCGCTTGTATTTTGGAGAGGGTGTTATCTGATTCCTTGCGCGTACACTAAGGTGTCTGTGTCTCCATCTCCCACTTTTTTTTAATTTGGGTTTAAGCACCGAGAATAAACTAATTTCTCATTTTTGTTTTGGTGCATTTTGCTCTTCATTTTTCAGTTTGTCTCAGGCTTGGGCATTATTAATATTTTACTTTTGTACTATGACTTAGTATTTTGTATTTTTTTTTGCCCCTTTTATCTTCATTGGTGTATTTTCCTCTTGGTTTTTGGGATTAATATTTTTCCCCTTTGTGTATTCTGATTTTGGCCAAAAAAACACCGTAGAAAGGAAATATATATAAAAAAAATACATGTAGATGGACTGGGCCTGAAGCTAAAAAATCAAATGCAGAAAATGTGCAAAACAGTATATGGTGCTGTAATACAGCTGCCCCAATAAAATACTTGTACTTGTGCAGACAGGCGTTGGTTTATCACATGTAGCAATTTAGCTGCAATATAGCAACAACTTGTAAATGAGATTAGAAAAGTTCTTGTTGCTTTCTGAGGACGCGTACATGGTACCTCCCAATCTTGTACATGTCTCAGTGGAGGACACCAGTCAGGCTCTGGACAGCAGATGATCCTTTAAAAATTCAGCAGTATGTCATATTTTCTCCTAATTTAATCAAAACTGCATCAATTTCTCAACCAATTGATCTACATTTCGTGCAGATAATGTATGTTAGACATCGTTATCTTGCCACTGAACGGGGAATCTTGAGCCATGTCCTCTGTGGTCTCCCATTCTTCTTCAGCCACAGAGGATCCTGCGCAGCAGAGATGTCAGTCCCAGCATCTTGCTCAGGATAATGCGATGCACTTGGTTGCTGTTGCCACCCCAGGTTCAGCTATAGCATCCAGCATTAGTCAGCGGTGAGCAGACACTCCTGGGACTAAGTCCTGCATTTCTCCATCTGAACATGCCTGTGAATCGATCGCTCATTGGTGGTCACCTGCTCAGGTCCTCCAGCAGCTCGGATTGGGCCATCAGCAAGGTCCCGGAAGGCTGCGGTTATAAAAGGATCGCACAGCCGTGCACTAGTATAGACCATGTGGAGTGAGTGTTGCATGCATGTATGAATGTCTCTGGTGAAAGACTCATTATGAAACCCCTACCCTTGGTATGCATGTGTTGTTCAGCCCTGCCAGCTAGTGCCTAGGCTGATAGTACAGGTAGGAGGCAGAGTCAGCGCCAAGTAGTGGCGTTTGCCAGCACGACGCCATGCGCAATCAGTACGCTAGAATCCCTAATAAGGGTGGTTAGTGGCGTTTGCCAGTGCGATGCTGTGTGCACTCAGTGCGCTAAATTTATTAGTCAGGATTCGTCCAGGCATCGCAGGTGCGACGTCGTGCGCTTCGTGGGTCTAGAGAGGCTCTTACCCCACGTCCTTGGGGCTGAGTCTTGAGACCGAACACTAGCGCTGATTCAGCTGTGCCCTGTGACAGTTAACAGGGTGCGGTATCTGTGCTCTGCAGTTCCGCGACTCTGAAGTAACAGCTCGTTGCAACTACACACCAGGTGGCGTTAAGCCCACGTGTGTCCAGTGCGATACCGCCATTTTGTGTCCGCCATTACCGAGCAGCAGTTAACATCTCTGCACGGTGAACCCCGCGCTTCAAACACACCTTATCACCATCTTAATATTATTTGGTGTGTTCCGCCAGCCCTAACAATGTAAAACTCACATGTACAAGTACCCTAATGAAGAAATACATTGGGCCATAGCTTAAAATCAATTTTAGTGCTGGCTGTGTCTATATGTAGCTCCTCTTCAATGTCAAGGACTAGTGATGGGCGAGCACTAAAATGCCCGTGGAAGCATTTCTGACTCTTAGTTCACAGCTTTAATCAATTGTTTCATAGTTTCATGCCATTTTTACCGGTGCACCAAAAAACATACTAAAACAAAACCAAAATGGATTTTGCTGGGAAATATCTTAAGGTACATCCTGTCCAGGTTAATGACTTGTATATAAGGCAAAATAAATAACCCCAGACCAAAATGTTCCTCCTCCACTTGGGCTATGTTCAGACGCAGCGTTTTTGAAGCGTTTTTCCACTTTAACATTGCTTTCATCCAAAACATGCATTCACTGGGAAATGTCATTGTAACATTTACCAACCCTAGCTGGCCATGTGGTGTGTGACACATAAGCAGGCACATCTTGTTTCATTTATGAAGGAGGGACTCTTAAAGTCACAGAGCCTATTTTTACAGGGACATTAGGCAGCATTAATCTGCTTAAAGAGCCATTATTAAACAGTGGGTCTCCTAAACTGTTGCAGCCAATGCAGTGAGTGGATGGGCTGCCAAGAATTACAACGCACCCCAATATCCCTTTCACGAGATGTCCAGGAGGGCCTCCATAAAAAATGTTGCATTGAATGCACGGCCTGCCCTGCTGCCAAGTCATCTGCACCCCACTATGCCTTGGAACCCACATACTGGATGGGCCCAGGAAAATCCACCTCACATTATGCATTTTGTACTCCTGTACTCTTTCTTTATGCATTGACCGCAAGGCCTGCCGTGCTGCCAAGTCATATGCACCCCAATACGCCTTGGAACCCACATACTAGAAGGCCACATGATAACCCACTTCACAGTCTTCAGTTGGTCCATGTCCATACTGTGTGGGTGGCGAGTTAACACTCAAGCTTGCTTCCTCCGTCCCCTTCCTCAAATTAGAGACAACAGAGAGGGGATCATTATCCACTTCATCTCCTGACTGTTGCATGCCCATTAACTCTTCTTTCTCATACTCCTCCATTTGTCCCGTGGCTGCTGCCCGTTCAGTAACTGTCAGCGTCGAGCTTCTCCTTTGATCGGGCAGGAAGGGCTGATATTTCAGCATCTCCTGCGCAGTCATGCTGTGAGCGGTCTGTCAGATTGACTGCCCGATTACAGCGATCTGGGTGCGGGGACTGACAGCATGGGTCCCTGCCAGAGGCGTAGCTAGGGGTTCAGCTCGGGGGGGGGGGAGAAATATCTGAGTGGGCCCCTAACCGGTAACCCTGATTACAACTCAGGTGGTATACTCAGTGGCAGTAGCTCTGGGTGGGCCCCCTCAAAGCAAGGGGCTCGAGGCAACAACACCCTCTGCCCCCCTGGTAACTACACTACTGGTGTCTGCACCTCTTTCTGTACCTCTCAGCTGTCATACACATCTGCCGGCGCTGAACTATCACTGGGTGTTTGCAAGTTTTAGTGACACTTTACATGCATGATGGACACTGTCCGTCCTGGTGCGGAAACTGACACCCAGCCATGATGGACTGTGTCCGTCATTAGACGTTAAGGGGTGAAATGCAACTCTCACAGATTGACAGCTGCATTTAACAGTTTAACAGCAGCAGACAAAGCTCCGCTCCTCTCGATTGTGTGAGGCGGATTATGGCTGAATATCACAAGTAGACAACATTGATTGTAATATGTTTATCAACAGCCATCGTTTTGCAGAACAAAAATCCCAAACTAGAAAGAATTAATATATTCATTTTTTAATGGTATTTATATCTAACTCAGAAAAATTAGAAAAAAAAAGCAATTGATGACTATTGAAGTTCAAATGTCCAGCGCCATATCCATTGCTGGGCAGCTCTGATTATAAAGCACTTGTAGAGATTCTCCAGGTCTTGGAAACTGTTCTCAGCGCAGGTCGGTGCCGGAATTCACCGTTTTCTTCCACGATGTGTCATGCCTGTGTAGAAGCGATAAGTCGCCTTTCTCATTAACCTGAAAACAATTAAAAGATGTTTATAAAAAACTTGACAAAAGGTACTGGTGATCAAAAGAATCAAACTCAGAGAAGGAACTTCAGCATTGTATTCCTGGTCATCAGCTGAAGGTGAAATAGACCTGAAATATTGCATTATATATTGTCTACAAAGAAGGCCAATGTGGAGATTGGAAATAGGAAGCTGCCAATAATAGTGTAATGTGAGATAAATGCGACATGAGCCATACGGCTATGGTGAGAGCACTCACAATAGATCTATACGGCATGCCATGTCAGAGGGGCTCATCTCGCCCGTCAGACTGTGTGTTGGAGATTCCTCCGCAGCAGTAGGCTGATAACTTCCTTTCTCAGACAGAATTTAAAAATTGTGCAGCAAGAAAAAATAATAATTAGAATAAATGCAGTAATAAAACCGATATTGCATTTCTTCTGTTATGACACCTTGCTTACACTGTCCTCGCTGTTGCACTTCTTGAAAACAAGAATGATTGGAGGAAAAGCACCGAAATATTTACCTGGAAAACGCCCGTCAGAAGCTTTGTGTCCATCAGAAGAGGTGGATTCTGAATGTTTGCTGTTCGCTGCTTGTGATGAAGACGTAAACTGATTGTCTCCCTACACGGTGGTGGAAAAAGGCAAAATATATAAAAGTATTTAATCTTTAAATGATAAAACCCAATAAAAGACTAAATTAGAGACTCCAGATTCTCAATATTGTAAAATTCACTTTTATTATTGATTGCTGACAATACTGGAAGATTCGTTCTTACCTCCATCACAGGTGGATGAGATGACAATATTTAGAGGAATCTCACTGTTCCAATAATGAACCTGAAAATAGAAAGAAAATAATTACATCCAACAAAGCGTAAACTCATAGAAGGTTTTCCAGAGCATTGTAGATAATTGCTGGGAATGGTCAATCATTCCATAGCCAGCAAGTTATGGGAAATGTAACCGGGGCTTATCTGGAACCTATGAGGACGGATTCTGGATCTTTACCGCTAATTGCTGGTGATGAACACAGATATTCATTGTCTCGCTACTCAGGGGAAAATATATAAAAGTGTCTCAACTTTACATTTTAAAGAAACCAAATTAGAGACTAAATATTCTGAAGAATAGTTACATGTTTAGCTGCTGGGTAGTTGTCGCATTCGTCCTCCGCACCGGCGGCATTTACGTTTATTGCCAGCTATTGGTCTAAATCGTCCAATTCTGCAAAGATAAGAGGAATATTGGTTACTGGACTGGAATGAACGCTCATTAATACCATGGATTATATTCAAAAGAACAAATTGAAATCAATATATTAAGAACTGGCCCAGCACAGAAAATATAACACGTAGCATCCTAAACCCTACCGCCCCCCAGACGTCAGTCCGCTCTGATAGTAGTAAAGTATGAAAGCATTCCACCAACAGAACCGCACGGACGTCTCTCCGCAGTGATTGTGTGTCCGGAGGAGATGGGTCATAGAATCCACTTACTCTTTATCACACCGGTGGCATTTGTACTTGTAGGTGTAGTTGATGGTATAATTGTGATATTCCGTCACTTTTGGCAGCTCGGGATGGATAAGGTTTACCCTTCTTGTGAAAGCCTGCCATAACAAGCCATGGTGGTCTTTGCGTTCACCGTTGATTATCCAAGTGGCGGCATGGCACATCTCATGCGCAAGTGTGGATCGTACTCGCTCTAAAACAAGAGGTTATACAGTTATGACAAAGTCTGAGTACACCCTGATTGAACTATTTGGTTTTACATAGCAGGACAAAATACAAAATACATCATGAGATGAACAACACGTGACAAGTCAACCGTGCCGTTATTTATTTACCGAAACCTACTTCAAAATGCAGAAGCAGAGAGTGAAAAATAAGTACACCCCATCAATCAATAGCTTTTAGAATCATCTTTAGCAGCAATAACTTGAAGTTGCATCGACGGTGTACTTTATCACACACCGTTGTTGCCTTTTGGCCTACTTTTTGCTAAATAAATAATGATGCAATATATTTTTTTCACGTTGCTTTCTGAGATTGTATTTCCCTACATTTAGGACTTTCTATGGAGCTGATACTTTTTTTTATTTTCTCCTGATATGTATAATACTAGAATTCAAAGAGGGTGTACTTAGTTTTTCTTATGACAGTGTGTACAATGAGTTTCTAAGATGTTCTGCATAACAAGTAGCAGTTTTTTTGCCCTGTATACAGGTTGTCTTATGAAGCTGTAGGATGGATGTGATGTGAAACCTACCGGCAGAATCGCAGACTTTTTCGGAAAGCTCAATATATGAGAAGCGGTGGTTGTCCTGCAGCTTATTCCAGCATTGGCCGGCGGATGCTGTCAGCCTCTTGCTCCACAAAATGTCCATTTTCAAAGGGAGCTAAAATAAAGAAAACAAATTCCATTACATCTGTAAACTCTTTGACCCCCAATCTTACAAAGTCCCCAACTCTCATATGTGATTTACAGCACTGGTCTACTTGTATGGGGCACGGGGTCTACCGAGAAGTCCAAGATGTGAGAACAAAAATAAAAATAACCTTATTCTAAAATGTCCAAATATCAACTAGATGTTTTTTATAAATAAATGTAAAAATCCTTTGAACGTCAAGCCAAAAAATGCTAATCTTTTTGTCTCTGCATGGTGGATCATCTAAGGTTTCCTCTCGTCCCACAGATAGGAAGAGGGTGACGGCATTCACCAAACTAAGTGAGATTTACCTGAGATATTCAATAACTATATTACAGAAACATGACAATGGGGTTAGGAATCTGCCTTTCAGAAAGTTAGAGCCATTTTTCTTGGAATTGATTGTCTAAAGGGGGAGATAATAGAGAAGTCATGTATCACCCAGGAACCCATGACAAGATGTGATACCTTATTATCGAAGACTGTCCGGTTGTACAAGTTGTACAGTCGCTCCACCAGCTCCTCCTTATTTTCCTGGAAGTGGGTAACATAGATGGAAGTAGGAGAAATAATTTCTTCCAGGAAACAGCCGGGGATGTTACATCGTGGTGTCCTGGCAAAGATAAGAATCATATATAAATCCACAGGAAACATCTCGCCTAGTTCATGGCTTTATATAGAGGTAGATGGATCTAACTTACCTCTCCTCTGTAGCGGAGCTCTCCTCGCTGTCAGATGGTAAATGATCTGTACAGAAATATGGAAGAGTGAAAATACTTTTTATAAGGCTCAAATCAGACGTGTTAGTATGCAGCCCGTACTAGAGAGGGGTCTATAAATATAGAGTGTAGAGGACTAATAAGACTATGAATATGGGATCCGACCAGAGCAGAACACATAGCTGACCAGACCACCAGAAATCCACAGGATCTTCCCTTCAGATCAGGATCTGACATTATAATGGGGTTCAGCAACATCAAGGTCCATAAACTTTCTCAGATGTCTATCCCACCTGTTACTCAGGTAATATATCCTTAGTAATGTTGTATGTGCTCAGTACAAGATCAGAAGTGAACATGTCCTCAATGGCCGGAGGGTGGACCCTCAAATGGTAGGGATCCATTTTCACCTCATTTGCTGATTCATGGTAGCCTCCATGGTTTTAATGGAGATGTGGGATTCCTTGGTGCAGGGATTTCTCCATTGATGTCTATTGGGTTTCCAAAAATACACAAGCAAATGTACTGCACATCTGTAATAAATTCTCTAAGGATAACAATGGCCATAAGTCAACATGGCGGTGACTTGCTCTCCCAATATGGACATATCCGAGACACAGGATCCACACCAATCAAGCATGCGTAAAATAGGATTACCTCTGTAAGGTATCTGTAATTTAACCCCTTAACAACCATGTACGACGCTCATCAGTAGAGAATGAATGGAGAGGGCTAAGGAGTTGAGCCCGCCTCTTTCATGGCAGATGATGGTTGTGTCATTCAGCCATCATCTGCCTCTGACAGCCGAGAGTGGATTGGAGCTCTGCCTGCTTCTGTTAACCTGTTAAATGCTGCTGTCATTCTCTGACAGTGGCATTTACAGCACATTTCCCAGGTGGCTCGCTGTTCCAACTCCTGATCAGCGCCCTTGTAATTGTTAGATTTGGAAACTGACCTGTGACAGTACAGAAAAGTAATTGTTACCTCTACAATAACATAAACCTGGATTGTGTCTAGAAATGATAACTTACTATTATACATGGAAGTTGCTGCTCTATTGGAATCGTCATCATCATCAATAATGATGTCATCGGAGCTGTGGAATAAATGTAACAGGTAATGAGCCATCATTAATCATTAATCCCCATCTTGTACTTAGTAATGGAGGAAACGTGTCTCACCAGGTGGTACTGTCCGGACCATGATCTGTTGGTGGTAAACTCAGATCTGTGGGGGAAACACAATATTACTCTCTTATTAGAATATTGTAATAGCAACGACCGAGGCTCAATATCAAAAGAAATAAATCCTAATAAATTATCCAGTGTTTCCCTATAGGTACATGGGGCAAAACAATCACCTTCAGCTCCAGTAATCCGCCCTGTACATGGCCACCATGAGAAGCAATCCACAAATCCCATTTCTGCCTGACTTTATAACGCCTGCATGAATATTCCTGACCAAATGCTGAACAGAAATGTTTGCTATAAACTCTACCATAGACGACTAATAACGATAAATCCAAGCCCTGACCACAATGTGCACGTGATCTGCACCCGGTGACTACAATGGCTTATTAATACATCAGAGACTTCACTAGATTAGGGTTACAGTACCTGGTAAACTCGGAGTCGGGCTCAAATTGAAGCCAGTGGTGTTATCTTGGCCTGGAGACCTCGGTATTGGCCTCTTTCTTCGATGAGACTGAAAAAATGGCAAACATGTCAGATAGAATCTATAACCATGAACATCTCCAATCTATAATCTTACCCCATATTCCACTGATTACAGGTGGGCAGCGATATGAGTGTGGTCTCCATTGTGCTTATTCCACGTACAGAGTATAACGGGGGTATGGGACACTTATGGTTAGGCTATGGATAGGGGCGGTGGTGACATTTATGTGTCTTCATACAATGTTATGTATCCAGTACATGGACATATTGTCACAAATATTACAAGTGACGCCGTCTTTACTCTGCAATCATGATCCGAGTTATCGCCTCATCTACTTGGAGCGCTATTTTCTGTCCCACCATCTTTTCTTGAACTTTTATCCCAAATATTTTTTATTTATTTAAGAATATAAAGTGATACTCACCTGATGTAAATCGTCATCATCGCTGCTGTCCTCGGTATCACAGAGAACTATAATACTCTTAAATCGCTTTCTTGGCATCATATTTGCACAAGTCGCTCACAACACTCCTCTCTCCACAAACGCCTACTAAAACCCTCAACGGAACCCTGGGTGACGGGGCATTCTATAGCCTCCAGCCCATTGTGACATCATTAGAATGCTGCAATTGTTTGCTCATTTTTTGAATTTTACAACTTTATTGTACAAAACATACTGTAGAGATACAAAAAGAGGAAATCGGATAAAAACAACAATCTTCCTAAGGCCGGGTCACACTTGCGAGTGCAATGCGAGACACTCACGAGAGTCTCTGGCCTCAATACTTGGCACTACCGCTGGCACTCGGGACCGGAGTGTGCGGCTGCATGTATTTCTTTGCAGTTGAACGCTCTGCTCCGAGCCACCGGTGGCAGTGCCGGGGATTGAGGCGAGAGACTCGCACACTTTTCTTGCATTGCACTCGCGAGTGAGACCCCGGCCTAATTCCTTCACTCCCAACCTTTTTCTAATTGTTCAGAAAAAAATAATAATAAAAAACCCACATAAGCAAATATATAAAAATAAAAAACTCACTGATGTTTAAGCTGTTGATTATCTCTCCCCCGAGGTTTAATGCTCTCCACATTTTTTTTCCAATTGTTCACACAATTTTCAAAATTCTGAGAGGAGCTAAACCACACCGTCATATTTTATCACTCTCTTTAGTAATTTCTTCTGTTATGTAATGCTCCATTTTTGCCTTATCCATTTCCTAACGAAATCCACTCTTGTGATATAAAGCCGCCTACTTAAAGGGAACCTGTCAGCAGGATTGTGCATAGTGACCTACACACAATGTCAGGTCGGTGCTGTTATACTGAATAAAATGATGCCTTGGTTGATGAAAGCCGTCTTGTGGCTGTTTCTTAATCTTTATTTTCAGCTTCATATTAATGAGATTCTCGTGCCCTAGGACGGGGTTCATGTATGTGGTGCTCCGATGAGATATTCATAATGCAGACTACTGACCCCCCACTGATCTCTCACTGCCTGCCCCGCAGTTTGCATGATAAATGCGCTTCATCATAGTCGCATGGTTACTGTGCACTGAATGCCTTTTGCAGATTTACTTGAGCGAGGGAAAAAAAAGAAAGTCATTTTGAAAATGGCGCCGGGGAGCCTGCACAGCAGCAGATATCGGTTTGTATAGAGATCCAATAGCTGCTGTTGTGCAGGTGAGGCCATGTGCACACGGTGCGGATCCTCCCGCGGATTTAATGACCGGCATTTTTCCTGCGGATTTCTTCCTTTTTTTTGCGGTTTTTGTGCGGTTTTCCACCTGCGGTTTTGTAGAATGGAGCAAGTGGAAAACTGCAGCAAAACCGCAGAAAAGAAGTGACATGCACTTCTTTTAAACCCGCAGCAAATTCGCACTGATTTTTCTGCGCCATCTGCACAGGATTGTTTTTCCCTATTGATTTACATTGTACTGTCAATCACAGTGCGGATCTGCAGCGTTTCTGTGCGGAAAAATCCGCGGCGGATCCGCAGCAAATATGCATCGTGTGCACATAGCCTGACGGCGACGCCATCTGGCTGGAGAAGAAAAAATGACATTGTAGCAGTTATAGCTGATAATGGCACACAGTAAAGTGGTTGTGGATTAGTAAGGCAGACAGTGTAGAGGCCATACACCATAGGAGGCTTATTTAGGGCATAGTATGGACAGATATCTTTGTGCAGAAGGCAATCTAGTAACACTTTGACTTTTAAGGTCACCATGTGGGGATGTGCTCCAGAAGATTGGAGAAGAGAGAAGTCTGCAGAGAACAGCTGTGGATGTGAAAAGTCATCATGGCATCTGGCCAAGATGGAAATAAGAAGAAGGAAACCACTCAATCAGAGAAGATGTCATCTATTAGGTACCTGGATGTAAACATTTACATATGCCTGCGTTTCATCAGTATTGTGGTTCCTGCATGGTCCGCAGTCTGATAATGACTGATAACAACCACTCCCAGCATCTCATTATCATTGTTTAATACATATTGGGAGTTGTTGGTTCATGAGATCCAAATGTATATGGTTCAACAAAATACCAAGGTCAAAGTTGCATGTTTAAGGAAAATTATAAATGGTGTTAAAAATTATATGATAAGCCTTATCAAAGCACAAATGGACAATATAAGACAAATAAGGACAAATCGGATATCAAGTCATATCACAACGAAAAAAAAACTGACGAAGGCAGACGTCGCAACGCGCGTCGGGGACGGGCGCATCCTGGGGATCTATCGCACATTGGCATAAGATATTGATTGAGTGCAATTTTTTGGCACATGTATATGTTCTTTTCAATACAGTTTACTTGCAGCCGCATATATGACTAATTGTCATTGGCACCTCTATTTAGAACCTGCCACTGAGCATTTTTATTTAAATGGATATCTGTTGTGACATATATTTATCTCTGCCCACATGGCTATCTACACTAGTCATTTGTTGAATTAGTGATATACATTTTTACGGTTGTGGGCCTAAGCCCACTGTCTATGAATTCGTGCATATTGCACTCTATATATGTATTGGTCTTTACAAACTTGTGCCTAAGCCCACTGTCTGTGAATTTCTGGACATTGCACTTTTTATATATAGATTGGTCTTTACAAATTTGTGCTTTTTATGAATGATTTTTTCACTATTTGCACTTTATGATTATGTATAATATCAGTATATCAATTTTCTTATTTTTTGTGGCTTATTAATTCTTTTTACAACCATATTGCATCCTATATAGCCATAGTACATTGAAGTGCATAATATCTGTGCAATAGACTCCTTGTGTTGCCCCTGTTAGCGCGGGTGGTCTGGAGCGGGAAACTCCGAGAGTGGACCCTCTGGACTGTGGCACCGAGGGACCCCGGGCGAGCTGCCAGGTGGAACCGACCCCTATACAGGGACCATTAGGAGCAGGCCCAGGGGTTCGAGTACCACGGTAGCCAGTACCGAGAGGGGCGGCTCTGGATGGACCGGAGTAAGACTGAGACTGGAGTAGGACGGCAAGAGCACTGAAGGCAGGACTGGAGTAGGACGGCAGGAGCACTGAAGGCAGGACTGGAGTAGGACGGCAGGAACACTGAAGGCAGGACTGGAGTAGGACGGCAGGAACACTGAAGGCAGGACTGGAGTAGGACGGCAGGAACACAAGGCAGGACTGGAGTAGGACAACAGGAACACCGAAGGCAGGACTGGAGTAGGACGGCAGGAACACAAGGCAGGACTGGAGTAGGACGACAGTAACATCGGGATGTCTGCCAAAAACAATGAAAAACGGAGACTTGGCCGAAGACTCACCAGCATGGTTGTTATAAGCGAACTCTGCCCAGGGGAATAAGTTGACCCAATCGTTCTGGTGGGCGTTAGAGAAGTGATGTAAGTATCCCGTAAGCGTGTGGTTGGTACGCTCTACTTGTCCGTTGGACTGTGGATGGTAGGCCGAGGAGAAGTCGAGGGAAACGTTCATGAGCTTACAAAGCGAATGCCAGAACTTGGAGGTAAACTGAACCCCTCGGTCAGACAGAATGCGTCGAGGTAGTCCATGAAGCCTGAAGACTTGATGAATGAAGATTTCGGCCAGCTCTGGCGCTGAGGGAAGACCGGGCAGAGGGATGAAGTGAGCCATCTTGGAAAAACGATCCACCACCACCAGAATGACTGAGCAGCCCGCAGAGCAGGGTAGGTCGGTGATGAAATCCATGGCAATGTTCTCCCAAGGAACCGTAGGGACAGGCAACGGAAGCAACAAGCCGGACGGAGATCTCCGTGGCACCTTGTTTTTTGCACAGGATGGACAAGAAGCCACAAAGTCGAGTACATCTTGGCGAAGTGAGGGCCACCAGTAGTGACGTTTGATAAGGTCAAGGGTCTTCTTAGTTCTGGCATGGCCGGCCAGTTTGGAGGAGTGCCCCCTTAGAAGAACCTTTTGCTTGAGATTCTCTGGCACAAGCTTCCTGCCAGGTGGAGGAGTAAGCCAGTTCACTGGAGCCACGGTGATGATTCTAGTGGGATCAATGATATGCGACAGTTCCTCCGTGGATTCGTGTGGTTGGAAGACCCTGGACAGGGCGTCGGCTTTGGAATTCTTGTTGCCAGGACGGAATCGGAGCTCGAAATCAAATCGGGCAAAAAATAAAGACCATCTGGCCTGGCGAGGGTTTAGTCTCTGGGCAGACTGGAGATAGGCCAGATTCTTGTGGTCCGAGAAGATGACAAAAGGATGGACGGCTCCTTCCAGGAGGTGGCGCCATTCCTCCAAGGCCAACTTGATGGCCAAAAGTTCCCAGTCACCGATCGAGCAGTTACACTCGGATGGAGAAAAGGCCTTCGAGAAGAAGCCACAAGGGTGCAGGCGACCGGAGGCGGTTCTCTGGGACAGCACCGCCCCGGCACCAGTCGAGGAAGCGTCCACCTCGAGTACAAAAGGTCGATCGCTCTCAGGGCGATGAAGGACCGGAGCCGTGGAGAAAGCCCGTTTTAGGTTCAGAAAGGCCTCCTCTGCCTCAGGAGACCAATCCTTGGAAGTAGATCCTTTACGGGTGAGCACAGAAATGGGTCTTGTGATCGCGGAGAAGTGGGAGACAAATTGCCGGTAATAGTTGGCGAACCCGAGGAATCGTTGTATCGCCTTCAATCCGACGGGGCGAGGCCATTTGAGGATGGCAGACAACTTCTCGGGATCCATCCATAGACCAGCGTCGGAGATAATGTAAACCAGGAATGGCAGAGAGGTCTGTTCGAAGAGACATTTCTCGATCTTCGCATACAGACGGTTCTCCCGAAGGCGCTGAAGCACCAGGCGGACACACTTTCTGTGGGAGGAGAGGTCCGGCGAGAAGACGAGGATGTCGTCTAAGTACACGACCACACAGGAGTACAAGAGATCCCGGAAGATCTCATTGACGAACTCTTGAAAGACTGCAGGAGCATTGCAAAGACCGAAGGGCATGACCAGGTACTCGTAATGGCCATCTCGAGTGTTGAAAGCGGTCTTCCACTCGTCACCTGCACGGATACGGACCAGATTGTAGGCTCCTCTGAGGTCCAGCTTGGTAAAGACCCGAGCCCCTCTGAGACGGTCAAACAGTTCCGGAATGAGTGGAAGAGGGTACCTGTTCTTGATGCTAATCTCATTCAAGCCCCTATAGTCAATGCATGGGGCCGTAGAGTTCCGTCCTTTTTGATGAAGAAGAACCCGGCTCCCGCGGGCGAAGAGGATTTCCGAGTTGGCGAGGTTCTCTCGGACGTACTCGGGCATGGCGGTGGTCTCTGCGGGAGACAGAGGGTAGATTCTGCCCCTTGGGGGGGTTGAACCGGAAACAAGTTCAATTGGGCAGTCAAACGGCCGGTGTGGAGGGAGGACCTCCGCTTCCTTCTTATCAAAAACATCGGCGTAGGAGCTGTAAGCTGGAGGAAGACCCGGGAGGCCTGGAGGTGACCGTGGAGCGGCCGCCAGGCGGACAGGAGTCAGACAGCGAGCTTGGCACGGGTGCCCCCAGCTGAGTATCTCCCCAGAAGACCAGTCGAGAACAGGCTGATGAGTCCTTAACCATGGAAGACCGAGTAGAATGACGTGAGAGAGCTTAGGTAAAACGTAAAAGGCTATTTTCTCTCGATGTAAGGCTCTGATTTGCAACCCCACCTCTTCAGTGACCAAGGTGACGGTCACCTGTAGCTGTTTGCCATCCACGGTGGCAATCTGAATTGGGTTAGATAGAGTGACCACAGGAATTTGGTATTTGTCTACCTCTTCCGGCCGAATGAAGTTACCCGCTGAGCCCGAATCCACATAGGCCACCTCGGAACCACGCCTCCCCCCTGAAACCAAAAGCACAGAAATCGTAAGGGGTTGAGAGGAATCATCATCACCTAGGAAGGCCTCTCTTGCCTGACCTAGGTGGAGTCGTTTCTGTTAGGGTCGGCGGAACGCACCAGATATAAATAATAGGAGGTGCGTTCGCCGCCCGGGGTCCACCGTGCGGTAGGTGACAAGACCGCTGCTAAGTAATGGCGGATGCACCGAAAGGTGAGGTACTGCGCTCGGGTTAACGTCACCCGAACGCTAAGTACGGCTCTGTTCACACACAGAGTTGCTAAGACAACAGAGTTGTATGAGGACGCTGGCCCTGTTTACTTCACAGGATACCCAGCGAATGACGCTGCAACCGCAGACGCCAAGAACGCTGCAACCGCAGCGCGGCAATAACTATCGCTGCTGAGCGACGGCGCCGGAACGACCGAGCACCGTCGGACGCTAGTGTGTCGTGCAGGAGGCACAGTGGCGTGTAGCTGGCCACAACCTGGAGCTGACTACCCAACAATCTGTCACCATTCGTCATAACCGAGGGAAGGGGTTTCAAATGAGTCAGTCACCAGTCCATGCATTCATCACCATACACACACAGCATAATATGCTACACTAGCGCATGGCCGAGCCGCCATGCGGGCTTTTTATAGCCATGCGCTTCCGGGACCTTCCAGTACTATAGGAAGGACCAATCAGATCCGACATAGGACCTGCACATGTGACCCCTGCTCTCCACTGAGAGGACAAGTTGTGGGCATGCCTAGTAGCACGGCATGAGGACTTAGCCTCGGGAGCAGTTCCCTGCAAAGCAGGTTGCGTCACCATTGCTGCACCAGAGGTGGCAGCAACATCCAGGCTCACAGAACGAGTCAGAGGGAGATGCCTGGCCAGCTGAGATTGCTGAGCAGGAGTCCGAGCGGTTGGAGAGGAATGGGAGACCGCAGGATGTCTTGCTCTGGATTCCCGCTGTGCAGTGCCAGGAAGCCGACGCCTAACAGTTTCCCAGAGACAGGAACTGCAGGAGCAGCGTGTGCACGATGGAGCGAGGCCAGAGTGTCAGGAAACACAACGATCAGGCGCCTCCCTCAGGGGGAAGCGGCCTGATATGGCTCCGTCTGGTCAGCCATTGGTCCAAAGGTGCTTCCGGGTCAGGGCACAGCCGGAGCATAAGAAGCAGGAAGGAGGCGCAGCCTATGGCGCATGTGCATAGCATGCAGGGAAGGCATCGGTCGCGGGCCTGTCTCAGGTGACGGCCGTCGGGTGGAGAGAGGCTGCGGCGTGGGAGCGGAGGCCGGGTGAGTATGGCGGAGCGGTATAACAGCCCCTTCTTTTTGGTAATTTATTCTCACCCCTGCATTAATTGTCTTGATTTTTTCTTAATAATCATTTAATTTAATTGAATACCAAATGTACCGTATATACTTGTGTATAAGCGACCCGTGTATAAGCTGACCCCCCTACTCTTTCCACAAAAAACTGGGAAAACTTATTGACTCGCGTATAAGCCTAGGGTGGAAAATGCAGCAGCTACTGGTAAAATTCAAAAATAAAAATAGATACCAATAAAAGTAAAATTACTGTAATTGAGACATCAGTAGATTAAATGTTTTTGAACATCCATATTGAATCAGGAGCCCCATATAATGCTCCATACAAAATACACCCCATATAATGCTGCACAAAGGTTAATAATGGCCCCATAAGATGCTCCATAGAATAGGACCCATAAGATGCTCCATAGATTATGCCCCCATAAGATGCTCCATAGATTATGCCCCCATATGCTGCCCCATAAGTTGCTCCATAGAATAGGCCCCATATGCTGCTCCAAAGATTATGCCGCCATATGCTGCCCCATAAGATGCTCCATAGATTATGCCCCCATATGCTGCCCCATAAGGTGCTCCATAGATTATGCCCCATATGCTGCTACATAAAATTCTCCATAGATTATGCCCCCATATGCTGCCCCCAGATTATGCCCCCATATGCTGCTCCATAGATTATACCCCATATGCTGCTGCAAATAAAAAAAAGACATACTCACCTCTCCTTCACTGGGGAACAGGTGCCGGTGTCTGCCGTGTCCTCCGTCAGTGATGTTCAGGCAGCAGAGGGCACAGCGCGCAGTAACCATGTCATCGCGCCCTCTGCTGCCTGAATGTCACTAACAGAGGACGCGGCAGACAGCGGAGAGCAGCGTTGGAATGGGGACAGGTGAATATCGGGTATACTTACCCCCTCCTGGCGCGGTCTCTGCAGCCCCATTCTCCGAAGGTTTCCCTTCCTTCCTTCAGCGGTCACGTGGTACTGCTCATTAAAGTCATAAATATGCGCATATTCATGACTTTAATGAGCAGTACCACATGACCGCTGAAGGAAGGAGCCTGAGACAGTGGGACAAGCAGGGGGCTGCAGAGACCGTGCCAGAGGGGCTCAGTGTGATCTGACACCCCCGCCCCACCCCACGACCCCCTGGCATATATGACTCGCATATAAGCCGAGAGAGGGACTTTCAGCCAAAAAAAATGGGCTGAAAATTTCGGCTTATACGCGAGTATATACGGTATATGGGCCTGACTTGACAATACAACTTATTGCTGTACTGTGAAGGAGAGAACGGCTAATGAAATCAATTATTAATCTAACATAAGCTAGTTCAGACGTGGTGTGGCAAGGTGGTGTCTATATGCTGGAACTATGCCCTGGAATCCTTGGAATGTGATGAGGATACACTGAAGACCATATGTGGAATAGACTTAGCACGGACCTTATACAGACTGGTACAATGGCTCCGGAGAAGCTGAGCAACGCCCTTTTCCTGCCTATTACATGGTCTTTCGTTTATACTAATAAAGTCAGTTCTGTGACAGCACTGGCCAAGAGAGGAGCACACCTGACCTTGTGTCTGATGTCCGTCTTCTATGCATGCATTCGGCTCATATTTATCAGGTCAGGGGCAGGCAGTCACTAAGATCTCACATTACGAGATCACCCCAACAGTACTGATGGTGGTTCTGGTGATGTATTCATGTACTAGTGATAGTTTTGGTGGTGTCCACAGACACTGATGATGATGATGATGTTGTATTTATTTTCTGGCTGTGGTTCTCGTGATGTATTCATGTACTGATGATGATTCTGGTGATGCCTTTATCTCCTGATGCTGGCTATTGGGCTGTATTCATGTACTGATAGTGGCTCTAGTGACATAGTTATTTACCAGTGATGATTCTGGTGCCGTATTTATGTAGATAATGATGGTGGTGTATTTATTTACTGGCTGTGGTTCTGGTGACGCATTAATGTACTGATAGTGGTTCTGGTGATGTAGTCCTGTACTGATTATCTTTCTGGTGATACATATATCTACTGATGGTGCTTCTGGTGCCATATTCATATACTGATAGAGGCTGTAGTGACATAGTTATTTACTAATGATGGTTCTGGTGCCGTATGTATGTACTAGTGAAAGCTCTAGTGTTCAATTTATGTACTTATGATGATCTTGGTTTCATATTGATGATGGTTCTGGTTACGAATCAATCTCCAGAACATTCATCACTACATTATACAAACCTTCATCCATACATGAATATATCACCAGAGGCACCATCAATACAGGGTGTGATAAAACACTCCGGGATCACCTTTGCTGGGGTCAAAGGTCACGTGGGTTTAGCATGAAACTCAGGTGCACAGCCGGGTTTTGGACATAACTGACACTGGGTCAGGATTATTTCAGGTGAAAGCAAAACATACAGGAAAATAAACATAAAACAAATCCTTGCCTGTCCGGCACTAACTAAACAGGGTCCGTACTAACTACCAACTGGAGGGCTTCTCCCAGCCACCCAAACCAGCGTTACCGTAAGCACAGCTTTCACTCACAAGTGTCGCTCACACAGACAGGCTCTCTGTGTTCCCCAGGCTGAGCTACTAACACACCACCTGGCCTCCTTTTATATCCGCTTCCCATTATTCATTAGTCACCAGCTGAGATACTGACCGGACCAGGCCACATAGGAAAGGTATCTGGGCGAGATATACCTGCCCTCATCCACTATTCCTCCCTGATTCTCACAAGGGATACAGCACCAGAACTAACATGATGGAAGTAAAATCATCATATGTATCCCTATATCTATAATAGGGTCTGTTTAGCTTCTATTATGATGTCTTCCAAATGCTGGACATATTAACTGAAACCAAACAGCCCCAAGTGAGGAATGAGGGAGACTCCATTTTGGATGTACTATTCAGGCCCAATATATTGTCCAGAGATCTTCCTCCACTCCTGAAGTGGCCCCCCACTCTTGGGATAAGTACACAAATCCCCAAAAGAACAGAACTTCACCATTTGGTCAGAGAATTAGAGGCCACGTGTTAATGACGGCAAGAGCTAGAACCGCCTGCTATCTTTTGTGCAAGGTGGCCAACACCAAAGGAAGATCTAGACTGAGCGTCACCGACACCTAGAGATGAATTATGAGAGTACCATTGTCTCATATATTTCTAGTTGCCCCAGATACTAAGCATCGAGACTGGCTCTCCAGAACCACTTAGCCGACCCAAGTTTGGACTCTCAATATCTTTCCAGACCCAACGAACGCACTGAGATGGCAGTCGTTGATTTGAACCTCCCGCTAGGAAGTTATGACTCAGCCTAAATATTGGGATTTATTTTAGCTAGAGTTCAAGGGAGCAGAATTCAGTCCAACCCAGAGGGACAATGGCAAATATTGGAGGGGCGAGCTAGGGGTTAAAAAGCTAGCTGCACACATTTAGCCTTTGTCTTGGTTCTGCCATGGAAGCCACGTCACGTCACGTGTGGAGACGGACCAGGAGCTAACAAGGTGCCTGTGGATAACAGAACTTCCCTTATCCACAAGTGGTAAGAAACGTGGCACATACAGCTGACTGCACTCCCCATACCTGTGCCCTACTTTTATCTGTACTTTTGGCTGTAATATCTGTATATTACTCTGTATATAATTGTATTATCTAATGAGCCTTTCGGCAATTAAACGATCAATTAATCCTGGGCTGCTCTTTTATCTGGAAACCCGATTTCCCACATCCGTGAGTTCGGCTAGTACTTATATGCTTCCTGGGTTTGGTTTCTGACCCGATATAAGCTTTTAAACGGACTGGGCTTATATCTAATGAGGAACTGGTGGCAGCATACTGTTCTGATGTTATTGGGGGATGCTGGCAGTGACTGACCGGAGGTTTTTATATATACTGTATATATATATTCCCGGACTGGGACTGGTGATATATATACAGCAATCACTGCAGAGTGCCCTGATAACCAGTAAATGACAGGGCAGCCTCTCCGGCGACTCCATAACCTAGGTGGAGTTCCCTGACTGACCTGAGGGTAAGGGGGCGCCAGAGAGCTGTGGCTGTGTAAGCTCCGTATCCCCCATCTCTCCGCTCGTGTGTTTTCCTTACAGTTCTGGTGCCGTAATTATGTAGATAATGGTGCTGATGTTGTACTTATTTCACTGGCTGTGGTTCTGGTGACACATTAATGTACTGATAGTGGTTCTGGTGATGTAGTCCTGTACTGATGAGCTTTCTGGTGATGCATTTATCTACTGATGGTGGTTCTGGTGCCATTTTCATATACTGATGGAAGTTCTAGTGACATAGTTATTTACTAATGATGGTTCTGGTGCCGTATGAATGTACTAGTGATAGCTCTGGTGTTCAATTTATGTAGTGAGGATGATTTTGGTTTTATATTGATGATGGTTCTGGTTATGAATCAGTCACGAGAACATTCATTACTACATAAATACATTGTTAGAACCACCATCCATACATGAATACATCAGCAGAAGCACCATCAATACAGAAATACGGCACCAGAACTACCCTGATGGGAGTAAAATCATCATATGTATCCCTTTATCTATAATAGGGTCTGTTTAGTTTCTATTATGATATCTCCTGGATGGAGAAAGAAAAATGTTGTGAAGAAGAAACGGAGAGTGGTGGTCATGGGGGATTCCCTGTTGAGAGGAACAGAGGCCGCTATCTGCAGACCGGATATAACTTCAAAAGAAATGTGCTGTCTTCCAGGTGCAAAAATTAAAGATGTGTCTGACAGGATATCAGGACTCTTCAGACCTACAGATGACTACCCATTCCTGCTACTACATGTGGGGACAAATGACACCGCAAGAAACGACCTGGAAACCATCTGCAGAGACTTTGAAGACTTAGGCAAGAAAGTGAAAGAACTGGGAGCGCAGGTGGTCTTCTCTTCCATCCTCCCAGTGGATGGCCATGGAACAAGGAGGTGGAATAAGATTCTGCAGGTGAACAACTGGCTACGTCGATGGTGCCGTCAGCAACGATTTGGATTTCTTGATCACGGAGTGAACTACTTATACGATGGACTACTTGCTAGAGATGGGGTGCACCTTACGAAGACTGGAAAGCATGTATTTGGAAGTCGCCTTGCTACACTTGTAAGGAGAGCTTTAAACTAGAACAACATGGGAAGGGAAGCAAAAGACCAGAAAAAGCCATACACCTGACAAATGCTATTGAGAACACTGCTAATAGAAGTGGAAAGGAAGAACAAAGACAAAAGAATCTAATTAATAAAAATATTGGAGAAAGAGAAACCAATCACAAACTAAAATGTTTCTATACTAATGCACAAAGCATGGGCAACAAACAAGGAGAATTGGAACTACTAACACAGGAAAAGAAATATGATGTCATTGGAATCACTGAAACTTGGTGGGACGATACACATGATTGGAATACAAGACTAGAAGGATACAACTTATTTGCAAGAAACAGACTTGATAAACGAGGAGGGGGTGTTGCATTGTATGTTAGAAACGCGTATATCTGCACAGAGATTGAAGCTTCAGAGACTGGGAGTTCTGTGGAAACTGTTTGGGTAAGAATACAAGGACAGAACAATGGAAAGGACACCATTGTAGGCATTTACTACAGGCCGCCTGTGCAAGCTGAAGATATGGATGAACTCTTTATGCATCAAATGGCCAAGTTCTCCAAAAAATATGACATAGTTGTCATGGGAGATTTCAACTATCCAGACATTTGTTGGGAATCTCTCTCAGGCAAAACTAACAGGTCAAGGAAATTCTTATCCTCTCTTGCTGACAACTTTATCTTCCAAAAGGTAGGGGAGAAAACAAGGGGAACTGCTACCTTGGATCTAATCCTTATAAACAGGGAGGAAATGGTTGAGGAGGTAAAAGTGGCTGGAACCCTAGGAGGTAGCGACCATTCTATTTTAGAATTTTGGATAACTAGAGGCGGAAGACCTGTGAAGACTCAGACGTCAAGGTTAGATTTCAGAAAGGCAGATTTTAAGGGATTCAGAAAGATAATTGGAGGGATCCAATGGCTGGATCTCCTTAAAGACAAAAATGTCCAGGAAGGATGGGAAATCTTGAAAAATGAAATTCTCAAAGCACAGTTGTTAACAATTCCGAAAAGAGGGAAGAATAGGAAGCATTTAAGGAAACCAGGATGGGTGAACACAGAACTTAAGCACATGCTAAAAAGGAAGAAAAAAATGTTTATAAAATGGAAAGAGGGAGGCATATCTAAAGAAGAATATAATGCTGTCTGCAGAATCTGCAGGGCACAAATCAGATTAGCTAAAGCTGAAAATGAATTGAGGCTTGCAAGAGATGTCAAAAGCAATAATAAAGGATTTTGGGGATATGTCAAAAGTAAAAGAAAAGTCAAAGATGCTATAGGATTTTTACAGGATGAAAATGATGAAATGGTAAGACAGGATGTTGAGAAGGCTGAACTTTTAAATTCCTATTTTGCAGCTGTTTTCTCTCAGAAAGGAAATGTAACACCAACTGTTATTCACTGTCCTATTAAGGGAATAGAAGAATCCAGGATATCTATAAACAGAAAGATAGTGAGGAAACACTTAGCTAACCTAAATGAATTCAAGTCTCCAGGTCCAGATGAATTACACCCCAGAGTACTGAAGGAGATAGCAGAAGAAATTTCTGAACCACTCTCCATAATCTTTGAAAATTCTTGGAGAACAGGAGAAGTGCCAGAAGACTGGAGAAGAGCAAATGTTGTTCCTATCTTCAAAAAGGGGAAGAAGGTGGACCCAGGCAACTATAGGCCGGTGAGTCTGACTTCTATACCAGGAAAGATCTTTGAACAAATTATTAAACAACATTTAAGTCAATACCTGGATAAGAATGAAGTGATCAAACAGAGTCAGCATGGGTTTGTAACTAATAAGTCATGTCAGACTAACTTAATTTCCTTCTGTGATGGTATCACTGATTGGGTGGATCAAGGAAATGCTGTAGATATAGTATATCTTGACTTCAGCAAAGCATTTGACAAAGTCTCTCATACAATCCTTATTGAAAAAATGACTAAGTATGGAATGGACAAGGCAACTGTTAGGTGGATTCATAGCTGGCTTAGTGATCGGACCCAAAGAGTGGTCGTAAATGGCTGCACATCCAGTTGGAAGAATGTCTCAAGTGGGGTACCACAGGGCTCTGTCCTGGGCCCTGTATTGTTCAACATCTTTATCAACGATTTAGATGAAGGAATTGAGGGTAAACTGATTAAATTTGCTGATGACACAAAGCTAGGAGGGATAGCTAATACTAGAGAAGAGAGAGAGAGGATTCAAAAAGATTTAAATAAACTGGAGAAGTGGGCAGTAACTAACAGAATGGTTTTTAACAGGGAGAAATGCAAAGTACTACATCTGGGCAATAAAAATGAAAAAAGCATATATAGAATGGGAGGAATAGGGCTAAGTGACAGCACATGTGAAAAAGACTTGGGTATACTAATAGATCACAGACTGAATATGAGTCAACAGTGTGATGCAGCAGCAAAAAAGGCAAATGCAGTTCTAGGATGTATTAACAGAAGCATACAGTCTAGATCACGTGAAGTCATTATTTCCCTCTACTCCTCTTTGGTCAGACCTCATCTGGAATATTGTGTCCAGTTTTGGGCACCACATTTAAAAAAAGACATCAACAAACTGGAGCAAGTTCAGAAAAGAGCGACCAGAATGGTGACCGGTCTGCAAACCCTGTCTTATGAGGAAAGGTTGCAGGATTTGGGAATGTTTAGTTTGCAAAAGAGAAGACTGAGAGGAGACTTAATTGCAGTCTACAAATATCTAAAGGGCTGTCACATTGTAGAAGGATCAACTTTATTCTCATTTGCACAAGGAAAGACTAGAAGCAATGGGATGAAACTGAATGGGAGGAGACACAGATTAGATATTAGAAAAAACTTTTTGACAGTTAGAGTGATCAATGAGTGGAACAGGCTGCCACGAGAAGTGGTGAGTTCTCCTTCAATGGAAGTCTTCAAACAGAGGCTGGACAGACATCTGACTGGGATGATTTAGCGAATCCTGCTTTGAGCAGGGGGTTGGACCAGATGGCCCAGGAGGTCCCTTCCAACTCTACGATTCTATGATTCTATGATCTTCCAAATGCTGGACATCTTAACTGAAACCAAACAGCCCCCATTATAGTTAAGCTATATTAGTTTCCATGACCATCACTAGGTCTGAGATTTGAAATATAGGCTGTCAGGGATGAATAGAGAGATTTGTATTCTCTTAATGGTTCTTAAACAATGAATGATTCTATATCTATCTTAAAAAAAATACTCCCTGTTGAGCCACTTCTCTAAAGTACATCACATCACTCTTTTTACTTTTGCTGGTATTTTTGAGTTAAAAAGGTAGCAATTCTATTGATAGTAGTCTTAACAGCTTGCTACTTAACCCATCAGAAGGAAAGGACAGGGGCGTTAGGGGACCTGTCGCTTTAGTCTCTGACCCATTCCTTTACTTAGGGACTGAAAGTTCATCGGGGGGTGGCACCATCGGCTTCATCTGCCTACGGCACTAAAATACCTTGTTCCGGCCTTGGATCCACCTAGTAAAATTCTCACCAAGCCCAAACTACTTCATTACCCTACATAGGAACTCCTGCTCCACCGTGTTCTAAGCCTTTGTGGAATTTCATGCCCAGAAGGAGTGGTGGCTCCTTCTCCTAATTGGATATTTGCAAACGCTTTCCTCAAATGAATAATTTCCTGTCCCTGGTATAGAACCCCATTGGAGCTTTTAAATGGTGGGTCCGTGAGCTTCAAGTTATGCAAATGTAGAAAACCATTCTGGTCAGAAAGTAAGTGTTGACTTCAGAGATCTGTAAACATTTGTTACATTTCACTGAGGATCCAATGCAAATGAAGAACAACTTCTTCCTTAAGGTCCATGAGCAGAGCTGACAATTCACGTTTATTCACCAATATTTAGCCTGAATATCAAAATACTAACACCTCTCTAACCACTGTCATTCATGTGCGCCTCTGCCTGTGTCCTTTGTTAGTCTTCTCTTTTCCTTTCTGACAAGGGGTGTCTTCCATCCATGGTGAAATAGACCATCTCTAATTCCAATTTGTAGTGCAAACATTTTTAAAAAATTGCTACACACCAATAAAGTGGCATCAATTTCCCCAAAATAGAAATAGAGCAATGGGCCTCTGACAGCCTTTCCACTACAAGTAACCCACGAGATGGAGACCCAACTTTGAGTGCAAACATTCAAAATTTTTTTGTCGCACACGAATAAAGTGGCATCAATTTCCCCAGAGTAGAACCAGTACAATGGGCTTCTGACAACTATTCCACTACAGGCAACACGCCAGAGGGAGACCCAGCTTGGAGTCTCCACATTTATACAAAATATTCTCACACACCACTAAAATGGCATCAGTTTCCCCATATTAGAAATAGTATAATGCGCCTCTGACACCACTTCCACTACAGGCAACCCACCAGATGGAGACGCTACTTGGAATCTCCACATTTCAAAAAATAATTGTCCTACACAACTAAAGTGGCATCAATTTCCCCAGAGTAGAAATAGTATAACGACCCTCTGATGCCCCTGCCACTACAGTCAACCCAACAGATAAAGACACAACTTGGAATCTCCACATTTCAAAAAATAATTGTCCTACACAACTAAAGTGGCATCAATTTCCCCAGAGTAGAAATAGTATAACGACCCTCTGATGCCCGTGCCACTACAGTCAACCCAACAGATAAAGACCCAACTTGGAGTACAAACATTTCAAAAAATTGTTGTCACACAGCACTAAAGTTACATTATATTTTTCAGAGTAGAAACAGTATAATGGGCCTCTGACACCCCTTCCACTACAGGCAACCCACCAGATGGAGTCCCAACTTGGAATCTCCACATTTCAAAAAATTATTGTCACACAGCACTAAAGTGGCATCATATTCCCCAGAGTTGAAACAGTATAATGGGCCTCTGAGAACCCTTCCACTACAGGCAACCCACCAGATGGAGTCCCAACTTGGTGTCTCCACATTTCAAAAAATTATTGTCACACACCACTAAAGTGGCATCAATTTTCCCAGAGTAGAAATAGTATAATTGTGCTGTGACACCCCTTCCACTACAGGCAACACACCATATGGAGACCAAACTTGGAGTCTCCACATTAATAAAAAAATGTTTGTAACATCAGCAGCAGTAGCAACAGTAGGCACAGAAGCCACAATAAACGTGTCACAGACTGCAATAGCGCAAAATCAATGCATGACACTAAAAATGACACCATGCCTAGTCTGCCATGTCTGCGACTGGAATGCAAAAGTCATTGGAAATCCATGACTTGTTCTTCTTGATGAAAGTTAGGAAGTCTACAATTTCAGGAGACCACCAGCAGCACTGAAGACACGTTTTGAGAGAATGCTGGCTACCAAGCATGACAAAACCTCCAAGGCATGACAGGCGAGCTCAGGCCACTCTTCCATTTTTGACTACCAAAATGCAAATGTGTCCAAATTCCACCTGATGGCCTTGATATTGAGCTCGAGATACTCCTGCACCTTCCTCTCCGTTAGTCGTTTACATCATGTCAGACCTGTATTCTCTTCTGCTGGTGCATGAGCTGGTCTAAAAAATATGTGAAATGACACACAGAATTTGCTTATGCCACGTACACTGAAGCTGCTAATATTTTTCCTTTGACTACTCAACATTCCCGGGGTTGGAAGTCTATAACTGCGATGCACACTGTGTACCTCACTGCTGTCTTGGGAAAAACCACTCTTAAGATTGTCTACAAGCGTGTTTATATAATACTCCAGCATGCGCGCATCCCTTACAGGGGGGGAACGCCTCTGGCAAAATTTACTCTTGTACTGTGGATCTGACAGAATGACAACCCAGTAGTCAGTACTACTTCTAATCCTAAATATAAGGGCATGATGATGCAGATAGTACAGCAAGAAGGCGCTCCTGTGTCAGGTTCTTCCATGAGGTCCATGCTGTGTTGGTGGCGAGTTAACACTCAAGCTTGCTTCCTCCGTCCCCTTCCTCAAATTAGAGACAACACAGAGGGGATTATTATCCACTTCATCTCCTGACTGTTGCATGCCCATTAACTCTTCTTCCTCATACTCCTCCATTTGTCCCGTGGCTGCTGCCCGTTCAGTAACAGTTTGTATGGAACCATGAACCCCTTCCATGGCACCTGCCTGTGTAATGACTGTCCGGATCCTAGAGATATTGTTATCCCTTGACTTCACCAACTGTGACACCGATGCCTCTACCTTGAGCCAGTCATTACACTGGTTACCCATCCACTCCAGAGTTCAATATAAACTTATCACTCTCACCCACAAAGCACTCCACGGTTCAGCACCACACTACATCTCCTCCCTCTTCTCAGTCTACCACCCTATCTGTGCCCTCCATTCTCATAATGATGTGAAGATAACATCCTCAATAATCAGAACCTCTCCAAGACTTCTAATGTACTGCACCAATTCTTTGGAATGCACTACCTAGAAATTTGATTAATCTCCAATACCCACAGTTTAAAGCATGCCCTAAAACGCATTTCTTCAGACTGGCCTACCGCCTCAAAACATTTATTTAACTATCCCTGTGTTGCCCATTCAAAGTTTTCTTCATAACCAGGTTCCTCTCATCATGTTCTCACACACTTTATGAATTTAATAGCCCTCTGTCCTTTTACATATTCTGACTGATATCTGGTTCATGCAGCGTTAAATGAACACCTGATTTCTTACATTATGTCTGGTCAGAACAATGAAAGCAATTGTTACCATCCACCTTTCGTGTATCCCCTATTTCCTCATAGATTGTAAGCTTGCGAGCAGGGCCCTCATTCCTCTTGGTATTCTGTAAAATCTATTGTCTGTAGAAGTCCCCTCTAAAATGTAAAGTGCTACAGAATATGTTGGCACTATATAAATAAAATTATTATTATGATCTTCTGCTTCCACCTCATCCTATGGGACCACCACCTCCTCTCGTTGTCTATTCAAAGTGTGCTCCAGCATGTAGATAACCAGAAAAGTGGCCATTTCAAAACTGCATAAGTCCACCCTCCACCCTCACTGAGCAAATGTGACAGACGTGACAGAGTCTGGAGACGCTGTGGAGAGCGATCTTCTGCCTGCAACATCCTTCTGCATGACCGGTTTGATAGTGGGTCAGTAATGGTGTGGGGTGGCATTTCTTTGGAGGGCCGCAGGGTGTTGGGCTGTGAGCACAACCCCCATCTGTGGACGTCGAGCACTCAGACCATCCTCATGGAGTCAGTTTCTAACCATTTTTGCAGACACATGCACATTTGTGGCTTGCTGGGAGTCATTTTGCAGAACTCTGGCAGTGCTCCTCCTGTTCCTCCTTGCACAAAGGCAGAGGTAGCGGTCGTGCTGCTGGGTTGTTGCTCTCCTACGGCCCCCTCCATGTCTCCTGGTAGCCCCTCCAGCCTCTGGACACTACGCTGACAGACTCAGCAAACCTTGCCACAGCTCGCATTGATGAGCCATCCTGGATGAGCTGTACTCCCTGAGCCACTTGTGTGGGTTGTAGAGTCTGTCTCATGCTCCCATGAGTGTGAAAGCACAACCAACATTCAAAAGTGACCAAAACATCAGCCAGAAAGCATTGGTACTGAGATGTGGTCTGTGGTCCCCACCTGCAGAATCACTCCTTTATTGAGGGTGTCTTGATAATTGCCAATAATTTCCATCTGTTGTCTATTCCATTTGCACAACAGCATGTGAAATTGTCAATCAGTGTTGCTTCCTAAGTAGACAGTTTGATTTCACAGAAGTGTGATTGACTTGGAGTTATTTAAGTTGTTGTTTAAGTGTTCCCTTTATTTTTTTGAGCAGTGTATATAGATATAGATATAAAAATAGTCGTAATCAGGGACGGTATCAGCACCTGGGCAAGTGCTTGAGCAGGTCGGGGGGCTCATTCGCTGTCGGGGACACCGGCGAGCCATTAAGGTCAAGTGCCAGCCCCCACAAGTGAGCCCCCGTCGCTTGCTCAGGGCCATGATACTTGCAATACTTACCTCTCCCCGTTCCTCCTCTGCAGCGACTTCCGTGTCTTCTGACTGTGATGTTTCAGATCAGAGGACGTGATGACTAGTGTGCACCCATTATATATGGAGTAATATATGTGGCCCATCATATATTGAAGCATTATATTGGGCCCATCAAATATGGAGTAATACATTGGGCTCGTTATATACTGTATGGAGCATTATATGTGTGACCCATCATATATTGTATGGAGCATTATATGGTGCCCATAATATACTGTATGGAGCATTATATGGGGCCCATTATGTATAGTACAATATATGGGGCCCACTGTTCTGTTTGAAGCAATATGTGGGCTCATTATACTGTTTGGAGCATTATATGAGGCTCATTATATTGTATGAAGCAATATATGGGGCTCATTATTCTCTATGGAGCAATATATGAGGTTCATTATACTGTATTAAGCATTATATGGGTCCATTATTCTGTATGGAGCAGTATATGTGGCTCATTATTCTGTACAGAGCACTATGTGGTGCCCATAATACTGTATGGAGGACTATACTGTCTGGTTTCTGAGCTATTGTAGAATTTACAATAGATATCAGTCATGTAATGTAAGAAGTGAAATCTTTGGCATTGTACGATACCTATATTTCTCTGCCGTATCTGTGCATCATGAATTGTGGTATGTGTTAAAGGGGCCCACTGAGACTCTTTCGCCCGGGGCCCATGAAAACCTGGAGCCGGCCCTGACCCGGAATTTATGTATGTAGCCAGAGTCGCCTTCACGCAACTTATATATTTTCAGTCCGAATCTGGACCTTTAATTCGGCAAGTACTGCTTGAAATGCAGCCTGCCCTTGAAAAAGACCAGGGACTCGTCCACACAGAAATATTTTTTCTGTGGTAAATGTCTGAGAAAATTTATTGTTAAAATATTTTATTAGGGGCCTGATTTTGTAAAGAGCTGGGGTCATTGGAAGGGGGGCAATTTGCGTTTTCTGCAAAATGTAGAAATTGAAGAATGCTCTCAAATCGTCACCAGGCCATTACCTCTTTGAACATAGGGGTGTCGTACAGGACATCAGTTGACCACTATGATCTGAGTGTGGGCGAGGACGACATCAGCAAAAACTGCTCGGCCATTTCACTGGCACTGTCTGTATCCGAACAGATCATGGCGTAAGCCTCATCTGCCGAAGAGAAATGTGCAGCCATCGCAATCTCTTTCTCTCATATATATATATAATAGAGATTTGTAATATATATATATATATATATATATATATATATATAAAACAGAGGAGATGGGAGGACGGACAGGAAGACTGGGGTGCCACTGGGAGTGGGATAAAAATTGATTCTAGATTTCACACAAGTTTCTAACAGCAGAAGCTCTGGCACTGTCAGCGCCGAGCTTCTCCTCTGATCGGGCAGGAAGGGCTGATATTTCAGCATCTCCTGCGCAGTCATGCTGTGAGCGGTCAGTCAGATTGACTGCCCGATTACAGCGATCTGGGTGTGGGGACCGACAGCATGGGTCCCTGCCAGAGGCGTACCTAGGGGTTCAACTCGGGGGTGGGAGAAAAATCTGAGTGGGCCTCTAACCGGTAACCCTGATTACAACTCAGTTGGTATACTCAGTGGCAGTAGCTCTGGGTGGGCCCCCTCAAAGCAAGGGGCCCGAGGCAACAACACCCTCTGCCCCCCTGGTAACTACACTACCTCTTTCCGTGCCTCTCAGCTGTCATACACATCTGCCGGCGCTGAACTATCACTGGGTGTTTGCAAGTTTTAGTGACACTTTACATGCATGATGGACACTGTCCATCCTGGTGCGGAAACTGACACCCAGCCATGATGGACTGTGTCCGTCATTAGACGTTAAGGGGTGAAATGCAACTCTCACAGATTGACAGCTGCATTTAACAGTTTAACAGCAGCAGACAAAGCTCCGCTCCTCTCGATTGTTTGAGGCGGATTATGGCTGAATATCACAAGTAGACAACATTGATTGTAATATGTTTATCAACAGCCATCGTTTTGCAGAACAAAAATCCCAAACTGGAAAGAATTAATATATTCATTTTTTAATGGTATTTATATCTAACTCAGAAAAATTAGAAAAAAAAAGCAATTGATGACTATTGAAGTTCAAATGTCCAGCGCCATATCCATTGCTGGGCAGCTCTGATTATAAAGCACTTGTAGAGATTCTCCAGGTCTTGGAAACTGTTCTCAGCGCAGGTCGGTGCCGGAATTCACCGTTTTCTTCCACGATGTGTCATGCCTGTATGGAAGCGATAAGTCGCCTTTCTCATTAACCTGAAAACAATTAAAAGATGTTTTTTAAAAACTTGAGAAAAAGTACTGGTGATCAAAAGAAGCAAACTCCGAGAAGGAACTTCAGCATTGTATTTCTGGTCATCAGCTGAGGGTGAAATAGACCTGAAATATTGCATTATATATTGTCTACAAAGAAGGCCAATGTGGAGATTGGAAATAGGAAGCTGCCAATAATAGTGTAATGTGAGATAAATGTGACATGAGCCATACGGCTGTGGTGAGAGCACTCACAACAGATCTATACGGCATGCCATGTCAGAGGTGCTCATCTCGCCCGTCAGACTGTGTGTTGGAGATTCCTCCGCAGCAGTAGGCTGATAACTTTCATCATTTCCTTCCTTTCTCAGACAGAATTTAAAAATTGTGCACCAAGAAAAAATAATAATTAGAACAAATAAGTGCAGTAATAAAACCGATATTGCATTTCTTCTGTTATGACACCTTGCTTACACTGTCCTCGCTGTTGCACTTCTTGAAAACAAGAATGATTGGAGGAAAACCACCGAAATATTTACCTGGAAAACGCCCGTCAGAAGCTTTGTGTCCATCAGAAGAGGTGGATTCTGAATGTTTGCTGTTCGCTGCTTGTGATGAAGACGTAAACTGATTGTCTCCCTACACGGTGGTGGAAAAAGGCAAAATATATAAAAGTTTTTAATCTTTAAATGATAAAACTCAATAAAAGACTAAATTAGAGACTCCAGATTCTCAATATTGTAAAATTCACTTTTATTATTGATTGCTGACAATAATGGAAGATTCGTTCTTACCTCCATCACAGGTGGATGAGATGACAATACTTAGAGGAATCTCACTGTTCCAATAATGAACCTGAAAATAGAAAGAAAATAATTACATCCAACAAAGCGTAAACTCATAGAAGGTTTTCCAGAGCTTTGTAGATAATTGCTGGGAATGGTCAATCATTCCATAGCCAGCAAGTTATGGGAAATGTAACCGGGGTTTATCTGGAACCTATGAGGACGGATTCTGGATCTTTACAGCTGATTGCTGGTGATGAACACAGATATTCATTGTCTCGCTACTCAGGGGAAAATATATAAAAGTGTCTCAACTTTACATTTTAAAGAAATCAAATTAGAGACTAAATATTCTGAAGAATAGTTACATGTTTAGCTGCTGGGTAGTTGTCGCATTCGTCCTCCGCACCGGCGGCATTTACGTTTATTGCCAGGTATTGGTCTAAATCGCCCAATTCTGCAAAGATAAGAGGAATATTGGTTACTGGACTGGAATGAACGTTCATTAACACCATGGATTATATTAACAAGAACAAATTGAAATCAATATATTAAGAACTGGCCTAGCACAGAAAATATAACACGTAGCACCCTAAACCCTACCGCCCCCCAGACGTCAGTCCGCTCTGATAGTAGTAAAGTATGAAAGCATTCCACCAACAGAACCGCACGGACGTCTCTCCGCAGTGATTGTGTGTCCGGAGGAAATGGGTCATAAAATCCACTTACTCTTTATCACACCGGTGGCATTTGTACTTGTAGGTGTAGTTGATGGTATAATTGTGATATTCCGTCACTTTTGGCAGCTCGGGATGGATAAGGTTTACCCTTCCTGTGAAAGCCTGCCATAACAAGCCATGGTGGTCTTTGCGTTCACCGTTGATTATCCAAGAGGCGGCATGGCACATCTCATGCGCAAGTGTGGATCGTACTCGCTCTAAAACAAGAGGTTATACAGTTATGACAAAATCTGAGTACACCCTGATTGAACTATTTGGTTTTACATAGCAGGACAAAATACAAAATACATCATGAGATGAACAACACGTGACAAGTCAACCGTGCCATTATTTATTTACCGAAACCTACTTCAAAATGCAGAAGCAGAGAGTCAAAAATAAGTACACCCCATCAATCAATAGCTTTTAGAATCATCTTTAGCAGCAATAACTTGAAGTTGCATCGACGGTGTACTTTATCACACACCGTTGTTGCCTTTTGGCCTACTTTTTGCTAAATAAATAATGATGCAATATATTTTTTTCTCGTTTTCTGAGATTGTATTTCCCTACTTTTAGGACTTTCTATGGAGCTGATACTTTTTTTATTTTCTCCTGATATGTAAAATACTAGAATTCAAAGAGGGTGTACTTAGTTTTTCTTATGACAGTGTGTACAATGAGTTTCTAAGATGTTCTGCATAACAAGTAGCAGTTTTTTTGCCCTGTGTACAGGTTGTCTTATGAAGCTGTAGGATGGATGTGATGTGAAACCTACCGGCAGAATCGCAGACTTTTTCAGAAAGCTCAATATATGAGAAACGGAGGTTGTCCTGCAGCTTATTCCAGCATTGGCCGGCGGATGCTGTCAGCCTCTTGCTCCACAAAATGTCCATTTTCAAAGGGAGCTAAAATAAAGAAAACAAATTCCATTACATCTGTAAACTCTTTGACCCCCAATCTTACAAAGTCCCCAACTCTCATATGTGATTTACAGCACTGGTCTACTTGTATGGGGCGCGGGGTCTACCGAGAAGTCCAAGATGTGAGAACAAAAATAAAAATAACCTTATTCTAAAATGTCCAAATATCAACTAAATGTTTTTTATAAATAAATGTAAAAATCCTTTGAACGTCAAGCCAAACAATGCTAATCTTTTTGTCTCTGCATGGTGGATCATCTAAGGTTTCCTCTCGTCCCACAGATGGGAAGAGGGTGACGGCATTCACCAAACTAAGTGAGATTTACCTGAGATATTCAATAACTATATTACAGAAACATGACAATGGGGTTAGGAATCTGCCTTTCAGAAAGTTACAGCCATTTTTCTTGGAATTGATTGTTTAAATGGGGAGATAATAGAGAAGTCATGTATCACCCAGGAACCCATGACAAGATGTGATACCTTATTATCGAAGACTGTCCGGTTGTACAAGTTGTACAGTCGCTCCACCAGCTCCTCCTTATTTTCCTGGAAGTGGGTAACATAGATGGAAGGAGGAGAAATAATTTCTTCCAGGAAACAGCCGGGGATGTTACATCGTGGTGTCCTGGCAAAGATAAGAATCATATATAAATCCACAGGAAACATCTCGCCTAGTTCATGGCTTTATATAGAGGTAGATGGATCTAACTTACCTCTCCTCTGTAGCGGAGCTCTCCTCGCTGTCAGATGGTAAATGATCTGTACAGAAATATGGAAGAGTGAAAATACTTTTTATAAGGCTCAAATCAGACGTGTTAGTATGCAGCCCGTACTAGAGAGGGGTCTATAAATATACAGTGTAGAGGACTAATAAGACTATGAATATGGGATCCGACCAGAGCAGAACACATAGCTGACCAGACCACCAGAAATCCACAGGATCTTCCCTTCAGATCAGGATCTGACATTATAATGGGGTTCAGCAACATCAGGGTCCATAAACTTTCTCAGATGTCTATCCCACCTGTTGCTCAGGTAATATATCCTTAGTAATGTTGTATGTGCTCAGTACAAGATCAGAAGTGAACATGTCCTCAATGGCCGGAGGGTGGACCCTCAAATGGTAGGGGTCCATTTTCACCTCATTTGCTGATTCATGGTAGCCTCCATGGTTTTAATGGAGATGTGGGATTCCTTGGTGCAGGGATTTCTCCATTGATGTCTATTGGGTTTCCAAAAAGACACAAACAAATGTACTGCACATCTGTAATAAATTCTCTAAGGATAACAATGGCCATAAGTCAACATGGCGGTGACTTGCTCTCCCAATATGGAAATATCCGAGACACAGGATCCACACCAATCAAGCATGCGTAAAATAGGATTACCTCTGTAAGGTATCTGTAATTTAACCCCTTAACAACCATGTACGACGCTCATCAGTAGAGAATGAATGGAGAGGGCTAAGGAGTTGAGCCCGCCTCTTTCATGGCAGATGATGGTTGTGTTATTCAGCCATCATCTGCCTCTGACAGCCAAGAGTGGATTGGAGCTCCGCCTGCTTCTGTTAACCTGTTAAATGCTGCTGTCATTCTCTGACACCGGAATTTACAGCACATTTCCCAGGTGGCTCGCTGTTCCAACTCCTGATCAGCGCCCTTGTAATTGTTAGATTTGGAAACTGACCTGTGACAGTACAGAAAAGTAATTGTTACCTCTACAATAACATAAACCTGGATTGTGTCTAGAAATGATAACTTACTATTATACATGGAAGTTGCTGCTCTATTGGAATCATCATCATCATCAATAATGATGTCATCGGAGCTGTGGAATAAATGTAACAGGTAATTAGCCACCATTAATCATTAATCCCCATCTTGTACTTAGTAATGGAGGAAACGTGTCTTACCAGGTGGTACTGTCCGGACCATGATCTGTTGGTGGTAAACTCAGATCTGTGGGGGAAACACAATATAACTCTCTTATTAGAATATTGTAATAGCAACGACCGAGGCTCAATATCAAAAGAAATAAATCCTAATAAATTATCCAGTGTTTCCCTATAGGTACATGGGGCAAAACAATCACCTTCAGCTACAGTAATCCGCCCTGTACATGGCCACCATGAGAAGCAATCCCCAAATCCCATTTCTGCCTGACTTTATAACGCCTGCATGAATATTCCTGACCAAATGCTGAACAGAAATGTTTGCTATAAACTCTACCATAGACGAATAATGATAAATCCAAGCCCTGACCACAATGTGCACGTGATCTGCACCCGGTGACTACAATGGCTTATTAATACATCAGAGACTTCACTAGATTAGGGTTACAGTACCTGGTAAACTCGGAGTCGGGCCCGAATTGAAGCCAGTGGTGTTATCTTGGCCTGGAGACCTCGGTATTGGCCTCTTTCTTCGATGAGACTGAAAAAATGGCAAACATGTCAGATAGAATCTATAACCATGAACATCTCCAATCTATAATCTTACCCCATATTCCACTGATTACAGGTGGGCAGCGATATGAGTGTGGTCTCCACTGTGCTTATTCCACGTACAGAGTATAGCGGGGGTATGGGACACTTATGGTTAGGCTATGGATAGGGGCGGTGGTGACATTTATGTGTCTTCATGCAATGTTATGTATCCAGTACATGGACATATTGTCACAAATATTACAAGTGACGCAGTCTTCACTCTGCAATCATGATCCGAGTTATCGCCTCATCTACTTGGAGCGCTATTTTCTGTCCCACCATCTTTTCTTGAACTTTTATCCCAAATATTTTTTATTTATTTAAGAATATAAAATGATGCTCACCTGATGTAAATCGTCATCATCGCTGCTGTCCTCGGTATCACAGAGAACTATAATACTCTTAAATCGCTTTCTTGGCATCATATTTGCACAAGTCGCTCACAACACTCCTCTCTCCACAAACGCCTACTAAAACCCTCAACGGAACCCTGGGTGACGGGGCATTCTATAGCCTCCAGCCCATTGTGACATCATTAGAATGCTGCAATTGTTTGCTCATTTTTTGAATTTTACAACTTTATTGTACAAAACATACTGTAGAGATACAAAAAGAGGAAATCAGATAAAAACAACAATCTTCCTAAGGCCGGGTCACACTTGTGAGTGCAATGCGAGACACTCACGAGAGTCTCTGGCCTCAATACTTGGCACTACCGCTGGCACTCGGGACCGGAGTGTGCGGCTGCATGTATTTCTTTGCAGTTGAACGCTCTGCTCCGAGCCACCGGTGGCAGTGCCGGGGATTGAGGCGAGAGACTCGCACACTTTTCTTGCATTGCACTCGCGAGTGAGACCCCGGCCTAATTCCTTCACTCCCAACCTTTTTCTAATTGTTCAGAAAAAAATAATAATAAAAAACCCACATAAGCAAATATATAAAAATAAAAAACTCACTGATGTTTAAGCTGTTGATTATCTCTCCCCCGAGGTTTAATGCTCTCCACATTTTTTTTCCAATTGTTCACACAATTTTCAAAATTCTGAGAGGAGCAAAACCACACCGTCATATTTTATCACTCTCTTTAGTAATTTCTTCTGTTCTGTAATGCTCCATTTTTGCCTTATCCATTTCCTAACGAAATCCACTCTTGTGATATAAAGCCGCCTACTTAAAGGGAACCTGTCAGCAGGATTGTGCATAGTGACCTACACACAATGTCAGGTCGGTGCTGTTATACTGAATAAAATGATGCCTTGGTTGATGAAAGCCGTCTTGTGGCTGTTTCTTAATCTTTATTTTCAGTTTCATATTATTGAGATTCTCGTGCCCTAGGACGGGGTTCATGTATATGGTGCTCCGATGAGATATTCATAATGCAGACTACTGACCCCCCCACTGATCTCTCACTGCCCTGCCCCGCAGTTTGCATGATAAATGCGCTTCATCATAGTCGCATGGTTACTGTGCACTGAATGCCTTTTGCAGATTTACTTGAGCGAGGGAAAAAAAAGAAAGTCATTTTGAAAATGGCGCCGGGGAGCCTGCGCAGCAGCAGATATCGGTTTGTATAGAGATCCAATAGCTGCTGTTGTGCAGGTGAGGCCATGTGCACACGGTGCGGATCCTCCCGCGGATTTAATGACCTGCATTTTTCCTGCGGATTTCTTCCTTTTTTTTGCGGTTTTTGTGCGGTTTTCCACTGCGGTTTTCCACCTGCGGTTTTGTAGAATGGAGCAAGTGGAAAACTGCAGCAAAACCGCAGAAAAGAAGTGACATGCACTTCTTTTAAACCCGCAGCAAATTCGCACTGATTTTTCTGCACCATCTGCACAGAATTTTTTTTCCCCATTGATTTACATTGTACTGTAAATCACAGTGCGGATCTGCAGCGTTTCTACGCGGAAACATCCGCGGCAGATCCGCAGCAAATATGCATCATGTGCACATATCCTGACGGCGACGCCATCTGGCTGGAGAAGAAAAAATGACATTGTAGCAGTTATAGCTGATAATGGCACACAGTAATGTGGTTGTGGATTAGTAAGGCAGACAGTGTGGAGGCCATACACCATAGGAGGCTTATTTAGGGCATAGTATGGACAGATATCTTTGTGCAGAAGGCAATCTAGTAACACTTTGACTTTTAAGGTCACCATGTGGGGATGTGCTCCAGAAGATTGGAGAAGAGAGAAGTCTGCAGAGAACAGCTGTGGATGTGAAAAGTCATCATGGCATCTGGTCAAGATGGAAATAAGAAGAAAGAAACCACTCAATCAGAGAAGATGTCACCTATTAGGTACCTGGATGTAAACATTTACATATGCCTGCGTTTCATCAGTATTGTGGTTCCTGCATGGTCCGCAGTCTGATAATGACTGATAACAACCACTCCCAGCATCTCCTTATCATTGTTTAATACATATTGGGAGTTGTTGGTTCATGAGATCCAAATGTATATGGTTCAAAAAAATACCAAGGTCAAAGTTGCATGTTTAAGGAAAATTATAAATGGTGTTAAAAATTATATGATAAGCCTTATCAAAGCACAAATGGACAATATAAGACAAATAAGGACAAATCGGATATCAAGTCATATCACAACGAAAAAAAAACTGACGAAGGCAGACGTCGAAACGCGCGTCGGGGACGGGCGCATCCTGGAGATCTATCGCACATTGGCATAAGATATTGATTGAGTGCAATTTTTTGGCACATGTATATGTTCTTTTCAATACAGTTTACTTGCAGCCGCATATATGACTAATTGTCATTGGCACCTCTATTTAGAACCTGCCACTGAGCATTTTTATTTAAATGGATATCTGTTGTGACATATATTTATCTCTGCCCACATGGCTATCTACACTAGTCATTTCTTGAATTAGTGATATACATTTATGCGGTTGTGGGCCTAAGCCCACTGTCTATGAATTCGTGCATATTGCACTCTATATATGTATTGGTCTTTACAAACTTGTGCCTAAGCCCACTGTCTGTGAATTTCTGGACATTGCACTTTTTATATATAGATTGGTCTTTACAAATTTGTGCTTTTTATGAATGATTTTTTCACTATTTGCACTTTATGATTATGTATAATATCAGTATATCAATTTTCTTATTTTTTGTGGCTTATTAATTCTTTTTACAACCATATTGCATCCTATATAGCCATAGTACATTGAAGTGCATAATATCTGTGCAATAGACTCCTTGTGTTGCCCCTGTTAGCGCGGGTGGTCTGGAGCGGGAAACTCCGAGAGTGGACCCTCTGGACTGTGGCACCGAGGGACCCCGGGCGAGCTGCCAGGTGGAACCGACCCCTATACAGGGACCGTTAGGAGCAGGCCCAGGGGTTCGAGTACCAAGGTAGCCAGTACCGAGAGGGGCGGCTCTGGATGGACCGGAGTAAGACTGAGACTGGAGTAGGACGGCAAGAGCACTGAAGGCAGGACTGGAGTAGGACGGCAGGAGCACTGAAGGCAGGACTGGAGTAGGACGGCAGGAACACTGAAGGCAGGACTGGAGTAGGACGGCAGGAACACTGAAGGCAGGACTGGAGTAGGACGGCAGGAACACTGAAGGCAGGACTGGAGTAGGACGGCAGGAACACAAGGCAGGACTGGAGTAGGACAACAGGAACACCAAAGGCAGGACTGGAGTAGGACGGCAGGAACACAAGGCAGGACTGGAGTAGGACGACAGTAACATCGGGATGTCTGCCAAAAACAATGAAAAACGGAGACTTGGCCGAAGACTCACCAGCATAGTTGTTATAAGCGAACTCTGCCCAGAGGAATAAGTTGACCCAATCGTTCTGGTGGGCGTTAGAGAAGTGACGTAAGTATCCCGTAAGCGTCTGGTTGGTACGCTCTACTTGTCCGTTGGACTGTGGATGGTAGGCCGAGGAGAAGTCGAGGGAAACGTTCATGAGCTTACAAAGCGAACGCCAGAACTTGGAGGTAAACTGAACCCCTCGGTCAGACAGAATGCGTCGAGGTAGTCCATGAAGCCTGAAGACTTGATGAATGAAGATTTCGGCCAGCTCTGGCGCTGAGGGAAGACCGGGCAGAGGGATGAAGTGAGCCATCTTGGAAAAACGATCCACCACCACCAGAATGACTGAGCAGCCCGCAGAGCAGGGTAGGTCGGTGATGAAATCCATGGCAATGTTCTCCCAAGGAACCGTAGGGACAGGCAACGGAAGCAACAAGCCGGACGGAGATCTCCGTGGCACCTTGTTTTTTGCACAGGATGGACAAGAAGCCACAAAGTCGAGTACATCTTGGCGAAGTGAGGGCCACCAGTAGTGACGTTTGATAAGGTCAAGGGTCTTCTTAGTTCTGGCATGGCCGGCCAGTTAGGAGGAGTGCCCCCTTAGAAGAACCTTTTGCTTGAGATTCTCTGGCACAAGCTTCCTGCCAGGTGGAGGAGTAAGCCAGTTCACTGGAGCCACGGTGATGATTCTAGTGGGATCAATGATATGCGACAGTTCCTCCGTGGATTCGTGTGGTTGGAAGACCCTGGACAGGGCGTCGGCTTTGGAATTCTTGTTGCCAGGACGGAATCGGAGCTCGAAATCAAATCGGGCAAAAAATAAAGACCATCTGGCCTGGCGAGGGTTTAGTCTCTGGGCAGACTGGAGATAGGCCAGATTCTTGTGGTCCGAGAAGATGACAAAAGGATGGACGGCTCCTTCCAGGAGGTGGCGCCATTCCTCCAAGGCCAACTTGATGGCCAAAAGTTCCCAGTCACCGATCGAGCAGTTACACTCGGATGGAGAAAAGGCCTTCGAGAAGAAGCCACAAGGGTGCAGGCGACCGGAGGCGGTTCTCTGGGACAGCACCGCCCCGGCACCAGTCGAGGAAGCGTCCACCTCGAGTACAAAAGGTCGATCGCTCTCAGGGCGATGAAGGACCGGAGCCGTGGAGAAAGCCCGTTTTAGGTTCAGAAAGGCCTCCTCTGCCTCAGGAGACCAATCCTTGGAAGTAGATCCTTTACGGGTGAGCACAGAAATGGGTCTTGTGATCGCGGAGAAGTGGGAGACAAATTGCCGGTAATAGTTGGCGAACCCGAGGAATCGTTGTATCGCCTTCAATCCGACGGGGCGAGGCCATTTGAGGATGGCAGACAACTTCTCGGGATCCATCCATAGACCAGCGTCGGAGATAATGTAACCCAGGAATGGCAGAGAGGTCTGTTCGAAGAGACATTTCTCGATCTTCGCATACAGACGGTTCTCCCGAAGGCGCTGAAGCACCAGGCGGACACACTTTCTGTGGGAGGAGAGGTCCGGCGAGAAGACGAGGATGTCGTCTAAGTACACGACCACACAGGAGTACAAGAGATCCCGGAAGATCTCATTGACGAACTCTTGAAAGACTGCAGGAGCATTGCAAAGACCGAAGGGCATGACCAGGTACTCGTAATGGCCATCTCGAGTGTTGAAAGCGGTCTTCCACTCGTCACCTGCACGGATACGGACCAGATTGTAGGCTCCTCTGAGGTCCAGCTTGGTAAAGACCCGAGCCCCTCTGAGACGGTCAAACAGTTCCGGAATGAGTGGAAGAGGGTACCTGTTCTTGATGGTAATCTCATTCAAGCCCCTATAGTCAATGCATGGCCGTAGAGTTCCGTCCTTCTTTTTGACGAAGAGGAACCCGGCTCCCGCGGGCGAAGAGGATTTCCGTATAAAGCCTTTGGCGAGGTTCTCTCGGACGTACTCGGGCATGGCGGTGGTCTCTGCGGGAGACAGAGGGTAGATTCTGCCCCTTGGGGGGGTTGAACCGGAAACAAGTTCAATTGGGCAGTCAAACGGCCGGTGTGGAGGGAGGACCTCCGCTTCCTTCTTATCAAAAACATCGGCGTAGGAGCTGTAAGCTGGAGGAAGACCCGGGAGGCCTGGAGGTGACCGTGGAGCGGCCGCCAGGCGGACAGGAGTCAGACAGCGAGCTTGGCACGGGTGCCCCCAGCTGAGTATCTCCCCAGAAGACCAGTCGAGAACAGGCTGATGAGTCCTTAACCATGGAAGACCGAGTAGAATGACGTGAGAGAGCTTAGGTAAAACGTAAAAGGCTATTTTCTCTCGATGTAAGGCTCTGATTTGCAACCCCACCTCTTCAGTGACCAAGGTGACGGTCACCTGTAGCGGTTTGCCATCCACGGTGGCAATCTGAATTGGGTTAGATAGAGTGACCACAGGAATTTGGTATTTGTCTACCTCTTCCGGCCGAATGAAGTTACCCGCTGAGCCCGAATCCACGTAGGCCACCTCGGAACCACGCCTCCCCCCTGAAACCAAAAGCACAGAAATCGTAAGGGGTTGAGAGGAATCATCATCACCTAGGAAGGCCTCTCTTGCCTGACCTAGGTGGAGTCGTTTCTGTTAGGGTCGGTGGAACGCACCAGATATAAATAATAGGAGGTGCGTTCGCCGCCCGGGGTCCACCGTGCGGTAGGTGACAAGACCGCTGCTAAGTAATGGCGGATGCACCAAAAGGTGAGGTACTGCGCTCGGGTTAACGTCACCCGAACGCTAAGTACGGCTCTGTTCACACACAGAGTCGCTAAGACAACAGAGTTGTATGAGGACGCTGGCCCTGTTTACTTCACAGGATACCCAGCGAATGACGCTGCAACCGCAGACGCCAAGAACGCTGCAACCGCAGCGCGGCAATAACTATCGCTGCTGAGCGACGGCGCCGGAACGACCGAGCACCGTCGGACGCTAGTGTGTCGTGCAGGAGGCACAGTGGCGTGTAGCTGGCCACAACCTGGAGCTGACTACCCAACAATCTGTCACCATTCGTCATAACCGAGGGAAGGGGTTTCAAATGAGTCAGTCACCAGTCCATGCATCCATCACCATACACACACAGCATAATATGCTACACTAGCGCATGGCCGAGCCGCCATGCGGGCTTTTTATAGCCATGCGCTTCCGGGACCTTCCAGTACTATAGGAAGGACCAATCAGATCCGACATAGGACCTGCACATGTGACCCCTGCTCTCCACTGAGAGGACAAGTTGTGGGCATGCCTAGTAGCACGGCATGAGGACTTAGCCTCGGGAGCAGTTCCCTGCAAAGCAGGTTGCGTCACCATTGCTGCACCAGAGGTGGCAGCAACATCCAGGCTCACAGAACGAGTCAGAGGGAGATGCCTGGCCAACCGAGATTGCTGAGCAGGAGTCCGAGCGGTCGGAGAGGAATGGGAGACCGCAGGATGTCTGGCTCTGGATTCCCGCTGTGCAGTGCGAGGAATCCGACGCTTAACATTACCCCCCCTCCCCTCTGAGCCTCACTGCGCTCAAAAGCCGCAATCAGTAGCGGTGCGTGAATGTTTTCCACCGGCTCCCAGGTCCGAGCCTCGGGACCATGACCCTTCCAGTCCACCAAATAAAATTTTTTACCACGGACAAACTTGCGCCCCACGATGGCATTAACCTCAAACTCGTCAGACGATAAGTCTGATGACCCGGCAGATGGCTCGGAAAACCGGGCCATGTGAACTGGTTTGAGGAGGGACACATGGAACACGTCCGAGATGGCCAAATGTGGAGGAAGAGCCAGACGGTAGACCACCGAGCTAAGTCGGTCAAGGACCTTGAATGGGCCAATGTATCGTGGCGCGAACTTGGGCGACTCAACCCGCAGTTTAATGTTTCGGGTAGAGAGCCATACCATGTCGCCAGGGGAGAAGCTTGGAGCAGGACGCTGGTGTGCGTCAGCGGAGATCCTCATTCTCTCCTTGGAAGCTCAGATAGCATCCTGGGTGCGATCCCAAATGTCACGTGCCTCCACCGCCCAGTCTGCCACCCTGGAGTCGGTGGAAGACACGGGCATGGGCACAGGAACGCGCGGATGCTGACCGTAATTTAGGAGGAATGGGGTTTGACCGGTAGAGTCGGCCACAGCATTGTTCAGCGCGAACTCTGCCCACGGCAGCAAGGATGCCCAGTCGTCCTGCCTGGCTGAGACAAAATGTCGAAGATATGTTATCAAGGTCTGGTTGGCTCTCTCTATCAACCCATTCGTCTCGGGATGATAGGCCGAGGAGAGATTCAGCTCAATGCTGAGTAGAGAACAGAGCTCTCTCCAAAACCGGGACGCAAACTGAGGACCTCGGTCACTGACACTCTTGTCCGGCATGCCGTGCAGGCGGAAAACGTGCTTGATGAACAAGACTGCCAGGCCCCGCGCTGATGGTAACCGGGAGAGAGGTACCAGGTGCACCATCTTAGAGAAATGGTCGGTGATAACCCAAATGACCGTGCTGCCGCTGGACCTGGGTAGCCCCACCACAAAGTCCATACCGACCATCTCCCAGGGCCTGTCTGCTATCGGCAGAGGGAAAAGAAGCCCAGCGGGCCGCTGCCGAGAGGACCTATTCCGGGCGCAAGAGACGCATGCCTCAATATAGTCCTTGACGTCACGCGCCATATGTGGCCACCAGTACGTCCTCGCCAAAAGGTCGAAGGTCCGTTTTGTCCCAAAATGTCCACCCACTCTGGACGAGTGAGCCCAAGAGAGGACCTCCGGTCGCAGACGTGCAGGGACAAATGTCTTGCCCGGAGGCACAGACTCAAGGGCAACCGGAGCCACAGTCCTCAGGCTTTCGGATGGGATGATCAGCCGAGGCTCCTCCTCCTCTTCCTCCGATGACACCACGGAGCGGGAGAGAGCATCGGCCCGGACGTTCTTCTCCCCGGAGAGAAAGTGGAGGGTGAAATGGAACCGAGAAAAGAACAAGGACCATCTAGCCTGGCAAGAGTTTAGCCGCTGGGCTGTTTGTAAATACACCAAGTTTTTGTGGTCGGTGAACACCTGGAAAGGGTGACGAGCCCCCTCCAGGAGGTGTCTCCACTCCGAGAAGGCCAACTTCATCGCTAGCAACTCCCTGTCCCCGATGGCATAATTCCTCTCCGCCGGTGTGAAGGTCTTGGAGAAAAAGAAGCATGGATGCTTCCGACCTTGCGTGTCCTTCTGGAACAGGACTGCTCCAGCACCGACGGAAGAGGCATCCACTTCCAGAATGAAGGGCTTGTCTACATCGGGGCGATGTAGAATGGGAGCGCTAGCGAAATGGGACTTAATGGTGGAGAAGGCCTTGGAGACCGGTTCCGACCACAACTTGGGATTTGCACCCTTCTTGGTGAGGGCTACCAAGGGTGCTACCAAAGTCGAGAAGTGGGGGATGAATTGGCGATAATAATTTATGAACCCCATAAAGCGCTGCACCGCTTTGAGAGAATGAGGTTCCTGCCAATCCATCACCGCCTGTAGCTTGGCAGGATCCATGGCCAATCCCTGGGCCGAGATGATATAGCCCAGAAAAGGCAAGGACTCCTGCTCAAACACACACTTCTCCAACTTGGCATAGAGGGAGTTCGCCCGCAGGCGATCGAAAACTTTGCAAACTTCTCTCCGGTGGGAGTCAATATCTGGAGAGTAGATGAGGATATCATCCAGATAGACTACAACCGAGGTGGTAAGCATATCCCGGAAGATATCGTCCACAAAGTCCTGGAAGACGGCCGGGGCATTACAGAGCCCGAAGGGCATCACCAGGTATTCATAATGCCCGTCCCTGGTGTTAAATGCCGTCTTCCATTCATCCCCATCACGGATGCGAATCAGGTTGTAAGCCCCCCGCAGATCAAGTTTGGAAAATACCCTCGCTCCTCGTAGCCTATCAAACAGTTCTGATATCAGGGGCAGTGGATATTTATTCTTAACGGTGATGGCGTTAAGACCCCTGTAATCAATGCAAGGACGTAATACCCCACTCTTCTTCTGGACGAAGAAGAATCCCGCCCCCGCTGGTGACACTGACTTCCTAATGAATCCTCTTGCCAGATTCTCCCTGATGTACTGAGACGTGACCTCAGTCTCCGGGAGAGATAGGGGATAGACTCGACCCCGGGGAGGCTCAGCACCAGGCAAGAGGTCAATAGGACAGTCATAGGGGCGATGCGGTGGAAGGGTCTCCGCCGCCTTTTTGGAGAACACGTCTGCATACTGCCGATAGTGTTTGGGGAGCGAGGAGAGATCAGCGGGAACCTTGGTGGAGGCAACCTGAACGCACTCCCTCAGACATCTACCCTCACATGACTTACTCCACCCAATAATCCTCCCTGAGGACCACTCTATATGGGGGGGAGTGATACCGCAGCCAGGGAACCCCTAGAAGTACCTGGTCAATACCCTCGGGCATGACGAGGAGGGATATCGTCTCCTGATGAGACGGAGCCACAGAGAGTACCAAGGGGACGGTCTGGTGAGTTATCTGCGAGGGTAGAGTGGTGCCGTTTACCACTCTGACGGTGACTGGTGTAGACATCATAACCAGAGGTATAGCGTGCCGTTGGGCGAAGGCTGACGACATAAAATTGCCCTCCGCCCCGGAATCCACGCAAACCTCCACCGCCAGAGTGGAAGAATTAAACCCAAGAGTCCCCTTAAAGGACAGCTTGGAGGAAAACGTCGCTGGCTTTAGTGCGCCGCCTCCTACGGCCACTAGGCGTGAGCATTCTCCCTGCTGCTGTGGGCACCGGTTGGCGAGGTGACTGGCCTGCCTACAAATATGACAGCTCACAGGAGCTCGAGCGGACCGGAGTCTAGATCCCTCACGGGAAGCCCCCTGACGCTCGGACGCCCGATCGGGGGATTCCAGAGGTCTAGAAAAACAAGGTGCCAACCTAAACCTCTGCCTACACTGGTCCCGTTCCAACCTTCGCTCGATGAAGCGAAGATCGATTCGGGTTGAGACAGAGATAAGCTCCTCCAGTGTAGCGGGAATCTCCCTGGTGGCCAGAGCGTCCCTCACATGGCCAGTCAAACCTCTCCAGAACGCCGGAATGAGGACCTTATCTGGCCACTCTAATTCTGAGGCCAGCGTCTGGAACTGGATGGCGAAGTGACTGACCATGGACGAGCCCTGTGACAGTGCCAGCAGCCGGAGCGCGGTGTCATGGGTGACTCGTGGTCCCAGGAAGACCTGTTTCAGAGTGTCTAAGAACCGCAAAGCACCCTGCACCACATGATCACCACGATCCCACAGCGGTGTGGCCCACTCCAAAGCCCTGCCCGACAGAAGGGAAATAATAAATCCCACTTTAGCCCGCTCGGAGGGGAATCGGGCGGCCAGCAGCTCCAGCTGCAAAGAGCACTGGCTTACGAAACCCCTACAAGCTGCACTATCACCCGAGAACTTTTCGGGCAGCGGGAGGTGGGACAAAGTCGGGACAGGGATGGCAGTGGTCACACGGGAAACAGCCTCTGTGGCTGCCTGAACAGCGACTGCAGTAACATCCGCAGCTGAGGCTGAACGCTCGAGAGCCGCCAACCTGCCCTGCAGCTGCCGGATGTGCTGCAGCAGTCGCTGTTCATCCGCCATTACTAGCCAGACCCTGGCGCTAGTGTAATGTTAGGGTCGGCGGAACGCACCAGATATAAATAATAGGAGGTGCGTTCGCCGCCCGGGGTCCACTGTGCGGTAGGTGACAAGACCGCTGCTAAGTAATGGCGGATGCACCAAAAGGTGAGGTACTGCGCTCGGGTTAACGTCACCCGAACGCTAAGTACGGCTCTGTTCACACACAGAGTCGCTAAGACAACAGAGTTGTATGAGGACGCTGGCCCTGTTTACTTCACAGGATACCCAGCGAATGACGCTGCAACCGCAGACGCCAAGAACGCTGCAACCGCAGCGCGGCAATAACTATCGCTGCTGAGCGGAACGACCGAGCACCGTCGGACGCTAGTGTGTCGTGCAGGAGGCACAGTGGCGTGTAGCTGGCCACAACCTGGAGCTGACTACCCAACAATCTGTCACCATTCGTCATAACCGAGGGAAGGGGTTTCAAATGAGTCAGTCACCAGTCCATGCATCCATCACCATACACACACAGCATAATATGCTACACTAGCGCATGGCCGAGCCGCCATGCGGGCTTTTTATAGCCATGCGCTTCCGGGACCTTCCAGTACCATAGGAAGGACCAATCAGATCCGACATAGGACCTGCACATGTGACCCCTGCTCTCCACTGAGAGGACAAGTTGTGGGCATGCCTAGTAGCACGGCATGAGGACTTAGCCTCGGGAGCAGTTCCCTGCAAAGCAGGTTGCGTCACCATTGCTGCACCAGAGGTGGCAGCAACATCCAGGCTCACAGAACGAGTCAGAGGGAGATGCCTGGCCAGCCGAGATTGCTGAGCAGGAGTCCGAGCGGTCGGAGAGGAATGGGAGACCGCAGGATGTCTGGCTCTGGATTCCTGCTGTGCAGTGCCAGGAAGCCGACACCTAACAGTTTCCCAGAGACAGGAACTGCAGGAGCATAGTGTGCACGATGGAGCGAGGCCAGAGTGTCAGGAAACACAATGATCAGGCGCCTCCCTCAGGGGCAAGCGGCCTGATATGGCTCCGTCTGGTCAGCCATTGGTCCAAAGGTGCTTCCAGGTCAGGGCACAGCCGGAGCATAAGAAGCAGGAAGGAGGCGCGGCCTATGGCGCATGTGCATATCATGCAGGGAAGGCATCGGTCGCGGGCTTGTCTCAGGTGACCGCCGCGGCCGTTGGGTGGAGAGAGGCTGCGGAGGGCGACTGCGGCGTGGGAGCGGAGGCCGGGTGAGTATGGCGGAGCGGTATAACAGCCCCTTCTTTTTGGTAATTTATTCTCACCCCTGCATTAATTGTCTTGATTTTTTCTTAATAATCATTTAATTTAATTGAATACCAAATGTACCGTATATACTTGTGTATAAGCCGACCCGTGTATAAGCTGACCCCCCTACTCTTTCCACAAAAAACTGGGAAAACTTATTGACTCGCGTATAAGCCTAGGGTGGAAAATGCAGCAGCTACTGGTAAAATTCAAAAATAAAAATAGATACCAATAAAAGTAAAATTACTGTAATTGAGACATCAGTAGATTAAATGTTTTTGAACATCCATATTGAATCAGGAGCCCCATATAATGCTCCATACAAAATACACCCCATATAATGCTGCACAAAGGTTAATAATGGGACAATAAGATGCTCCATAGAATAGGACCCATAAGATGCTCCATAGATTATGCCCCCATAAGATGCTCCATAGATTATGCCCCCATATGCTGCCCCATAAGGTGCTCCATAGATTATGCCCCATATGCTGCTACATAAAATTCTCCATAGATTATGCCCCCATATGCTGCTCCATAGATTATACCCCATATGCTGCTGCAAATAAAAAAAAGACATACTCACCTCTCCTTCACTGGGGAACAGGTGCCGGTGTCTGCCGTGTCCTCCGTCAGTGATGTTCAGGCAGCAGAGGGCACAGCGCGCAGTAACCATGTCATCGCGCCCTCTGCTGCCTGAATGTCACTAACAGAGGACGCGGCAGACAGCGGAGTGCAGCGTTGGAATGGGGACAGGTGAATATCGGGTATACTTACCCCCTCCTGGCGCGGTCTCTGCAGCCCCATTCTCTGAAGGTTTCCCTTCCTTCCTTCAGCGGTCACGTGGTACCGCTCATTAAAGTCATAAATATGCGCATATTCATGACTTTAATGAGCAGTACCACATGACCGCTGAAGGAAGGAGCCTGAGACAGTGGGACAAGCAGGGGGCTGCAGAGACCGTGCCAGAGGGGCTCAGTGTGATCTGACACCCCCGCCCCACCCCACGACCCCCTGGCATATATGACTCGCATATAAGCCGAGAGGGGGACTTTCAGCCAAAAAAAATGGGCTGAAAATTTCGGCTTATACGCGAGTATATACGGTATATGGGCCTGACTTGACAATACAACTTATTGCTGTACTGTGAAGGAGAGAACGGCTAATGAAATCAATTATTAATCTAACATAAGCTAGTTCAGACGTGGTGTGGCAAGGTGGTGTCTATATGCTGGAACTATGCCCTAGAATCCTTGGAATGTGATGAGGATACACTGAAGACCATATGTGGAATAGACTTAGCACGGACCTTATACAGACTGGTACAATGGCTCCGGAGAAGCTGAGCAACGCCCTTTTCCTGCCTATTACATGGTCTTTCGTTTATACTAATAAAGTCAGTTCTGTGACAGCACTGGCCAAGAGAGGAGCACACCTGACCTTGTGTCTGATGTCCGTCTTCTATGCATGCATTCGGCTCATATTTATCAGGTCAGGGGCAGGCAGTCACTAAGATCTCACATTACGAGATCACCCCAACAGTACTGATGGTGGTTCTGGTGATGTATTCATGTACTAGTGATAGTTTTGGTGGTGTCCACATACACTGATGATGATGATGATGTTGTATTTATTTACTGGCTGTGGTTCTCGTGATGTATTCATGTACTGATGATGATTCTGGTGATGCCTTTATCTCCTGATGCTGGCTATTGGGCTGTATTCATGTACTGATAGTGGCTCTAGTGACATAGTTATTTACCAGTGATGATTCTGGTGCCGTATTTATGTAGATAATGATGGTGGTGTATTTATTTACTGGCTGTGGTTCTGGTGACGCATTAATGTACTGATAGTGGTTCTGGTGATGTAGTCCTGTACTGATGATCTTTCTGGTGATACATTTATCTACTGATGGTGCTTCTGGTGCCATATTCATATACTGATAGAGGCTGTAGTGACATAGTTATTTACTAATGATGGTTCTGGTGCCGTATGTATGTACTAGTGAAAGCTCTAGTGTTCAATTTATGTACTTATGATGATTTTGGTTTCATATTGATGATGGTTCTGGTTACGAATCAATCTCCAGAACATTCATCACTACATTATACGAACCTTCATCCATACATGAATATATCACCAGAGGCACCATCAATACAGGGTGTGATAAAACACTCCGGGATCACCTTTGCTGGGGTCAAAGGTCACGTGGGTTTAGCATGAAACTCAGGTGCACAGCCGGGTTTTGGACATAACTGACGCTGGGTCAGGATTATTTCAGGTGAAAGCAAAACATACAGGAAAATAAACATAAAACAATTCCTTGCCTGTCCGGCACTAACAGCATTACTGTAAGCACAGCTTTCACTCACAAGTGTCGCTCACACAGACAGGCTCTCTGTGTTCCCCAGGCTGAGCTACTAACACACCACCTGGCCTCCTTTTATATCCGCTTCCTATTATTCATTAGTCACCAGCTGAGATACTGACCGGACCAGGCCACATAGGAAAGGTATCTGGGCGAGATATACCTGCCCTCATCCACTATTCCTCCCTGATTCTCACAAGGTATATGGCACCAGAACTAACATGATGGGAGTAAAATCATCATATGTATCCCTATATCTATAATAGGGTCTGTTTAGCTTCTATTATGATGTCTTCCAAATGCTGGACATATTAACTGAAACCAAACAGCCCCAAGTGAGGAATGAGGGAGACTCCATTTTGGATGTACTATTCAGGCCCAATATATTGTCCAGAGATCTTCCTCCACTCCTGAAGTGGCCCCCCACTCTTGGGATAAGTACACAAATCCCCAAAAGAACAGAACTTCACCATTTGGTCAGAGAATTAGAGGCCACGTGTTAATGACGGCAAGAGCTAGAACCGCCTGCTATCTTTTGTGCAAGGTGGCCAACACCAAAGGAAGATCTAGACTGAGCGTCACCGACACCTAGAGATGAATTATGAGAGTACCTGTGTCTCATATATTTCTAGTTGCCCCAGATACTAAGCATCGAGACTGGCTCTCCAGAACCACTTAGCCGACCCAAGTTTGGACTCTCAATATCTTTCCAGACCCAACGAACGCACTGAGATGGCAGTCGTTGATTTGAACCTCCCGCTAGGAAGTTATGACTCAGCCTAAATATTGGGATTTATTTTAGCTAGAGTTCAAGGGAGCAGAATTCAGTCCAACCCAGAGGGACAATGGCAAATATTGGAGGGGCGAGCTAGGGGTTAAAAAGCTAGCTGCACACATTTAGCCTTTGTCTTGGTTCTGCCATGGAAGCCACGTCACGTCACGTGTGGAGACGGACCAGGAGCTAACAAGGTGCCTGTGGATAACAGAACTTCCCTTATCCACAAGTGGTAAGAAACGTGGCACATACAGCTGACTGCACTCCCCATACCTGTGCCCTACTTTTATCTGTACTTTTGGCTGTAATATCTGTATATTACTCTGTATATAATTGTATTATCTAATGAGCCTTTCGGCAATTAAACTATCAATTAATCCTGGGCTGCTCTTTTATCTGGAAACCCGATTTCCCACATCCGTGAGTTCGGCTAGTACTTATACGCTTCCTGGGTTTGGTTTCTGACCCGATATAAGCTTTTAAACGGACTGGGCTTATATCTAATGAGGAACTGGAGGCAGCATACTGTTCTGATGTTATTGGGGGATGCTGGCAGTGACTGACCGGAGGTTTTTATATATACTGTATATATATATTCCCGGACTGGGACTGGTGATATATATACAGCAATCACTGCAGAGTGCCCTGATAACCAGTAAATGACAGGGCAGCCTCTCCGGCGACTCCATAACCTAGGTGGAGTTCCCTGACTGACCTGAGGGTAAGGGGGCGCCAGAGAGCTGTGGCTGTGTAAGCTCCGTATCCCCCATCTCTCCTCTCGTGTGTTTTCCTTACAGTTCTGGTGCCGTAATTATGTAGATAATGGTGCTGATGTACTTATTTCACTGGCTGTGGTTCTGGTGACACATTAATGTACTGATAGTGGTTCTGGTGATGTAGTCCTGTACTGATGAGCTTTCTGGTGATGCATTTATCTACTGATGGTGGTTCTGGTGCCATTTTCATATACTGATGGAAGTTCTAACGACATAGTTATTTACTAATGATGGTTCTGGTGCCGTATGTATGTACTAGTGATAGCTCTGGTGTTCAATTTATTTAGTGAGGATGATTTTGGTTTTATATTGATGATGGTTCTGGTTATGAATCAGTCACCAGAACATTCATTACTACATAAATACATTGTTAGAACCACCATCCATACATGAATACATCAGCAGAAGCACCATCAATACAGAAATACGGCACCAGAACTACCCTGATGGGAGTAAAATCATCATATGTATCCCTATATCTATAATAGGGTCTGTTTAGTTTCTATTATGATGTCTTCCAAATGCTGGACATCTTAACTGAAACCAAACAGCCCCCATTATAGTTAAGCTATATTAGTTTCCATGACCATCACTGGGTCTGAGATTTAAAATATAGTCTGTCAGGGATGAATATAGCTATTTGTATTCTCTTAATGGTTCTTAAACAATGAATGATTCTATATCTATCTTAAAAAAAATACTCCTTGTTGAGTCACTTCTCTAAAGTACATCACATCACTCTTTATACTTTTGCTGGTATTTTTGAGTGAAAAAGGTAGCAATTCTATTGATAGTAGTCTTAACAGCTTGCTACTTAACCCATCAGAAGGAAAGGACAGGGGCGTTAGGGGACCTGTCGCTTTAGTCTCTGACCCATTCCTTTACTTAGGGACTGAAAGTTCAGCGGAGGGGGGGGGGCACCATCGGCTTCATCTGCCTACGGCACCAAAATACCTTGTTCCGGCCTTGGATCCACCTAGTAAAATTCTCACCAAGCCCAAACTACTTCATTACCCTACATAGGAACTCCTGCTCCACCGTGTTCTAAGCCTTTGTGGAATTTCATGCCCAGAAGGAGTGGTGGCTCCTTCTCCTAATTGGATATTTGCAAACGCTTTCCTCAAATGAATAATTTCCTGTCCCTGGTATAGAACCCCATTGGAGCTTTTAAATGGTGGGTCCGTGAGCTTCAAGTTATGCAAATGTAGAAAACCATTCTGGTCAAAAAGTAAGTGTTGACTTCAGAGATCTGTAAACATTTGTTACATTTCACTGAGGATCCAGATACAAATGAAGAACAACTTCTTCCTTAAGGTCCATGAGCAGAGCTGACAATTCACGTTTATTCACCAATATTTAGCCTGAATATCAAAATACTAACACCTCTCTAACCACTGTCATTCATGTGCGCCTCTGCCTGTGTCCTTTGTTAGTTTTCTCTTTTCCTTTCTGACAAGGGGTGTCTTCCATCCATGGTGAAATAGACCATCTCTAATTCCAACTTGTAGTGCAAACATTTTTAAAAAATTGCTACACACCAATAAAGTGGTATCAATTTCCCCAAAATAGAAATAGAGCAAAGGGCCTCTGACAGCCTTTCCACTACAAGTAACCCACGAGATTGAGACCCAACTTTGAGTGCAAACATTCAAGAAATTTTTGTCACACACGAATAAAGTGGCATCAATTTCCCCAGAGTAGAACCAGTACAATGGGCTTCTGACAACTATTCCACTACAGGCAACACGCCAGAGGGAGACCCAGCTTGGAGTCTCCACATTTATAAAAAATATTCTCACACACCACTAAAATGGCATCAGTTTCCCCATATTAGAAATAGTATAATGCGCCTCTGACACCACTTCCACTACAGGCAACCCACCAGATGGAGACGCTACTTGGAATCTCCACATTTCACAAAATAATTGTCCTACACGACTAAAGTGGCATCAAATTCCCCAGAGTAGAAATAGTATAACGACCCTCTGATGCCCCTGCCACTACAGTCAACCCAACAGATAAAGACCCAACTTGGTGTCTCCACATTTCAAAAAATTGTTGTCACACAGCACTAAAGTTACATTATATTTTCCAGAGTAGAAACAGTATAATGGGCCTCTGACACCCCTTCCACTACAGGCAACCCACCAGATGGAGTCCCAACTTGGTGTCTCCACATTTCAAAAAATTGTTGTCACACACCACTAAAGTTACATTATATTTTCCAGAGTAGAAACAGTATAATGGGCCTCTGACATCCCTTCCACTACAGGCAACCCACCAGATGGAGTCCCAACTTGGTGTCTCCACATTTCAAAAAATTATTGTCACACACCACTAAAGTGGCATCAATTTTCCCAGAGTAGAAATAGTATAATTGTGCTGTGACACCCCTTCCACTACAGGCAACACACCATATGGAGACCAAACTTGGAGTCTCCACATTAAAAAAAAAATGTTTGTAACATCAGCAGCAGTAGCAACAGTAGGCACAGAAGCCACAATAAACGTGTCACAGACTGCAATAGCACAAAATCAATGCATGACACTAAAAATGACACCATGCCTAGTCTGCCATGTCTGCGACTGGAATGCAAAAGTCATTGGAAATCCATGACTTGTTCTTCTTGATGAAAGTTAGGAAGTCTACAATTTCAGGAGACCACCAGCAGCACTGAAGACACGTTTTGAGAGAATGCTGGCTACCAAGCATGACAAAACCTCCAAGGCATGACAGGCGAGCTCAGGCCACTCTTCCATTTTTGACTACCAAAATGCAAATGGGTCCAAATTCCACCTGATGGCCTTGATATTGAGCTCGAGATACTCCTGCACCTTCCTCTCCGTTAGTCGTTTACATCATGTCAGACCTGTATTCTCTTCTGCTGGTGCATGAGCTGGTCTAAAAAATATGTGAAATGACACACAGAATTTGCTTATGCCACGTACACTGAAGCTGCTAATATTTTTCCTTTGACTACTCAACATTCCCGGGGTTGGAAGTCTATAACTGCGATGCACACTGTGTACCTCACTGCTGTCTTGGGAAAAACCACTCTTAAGATTGTCTACAAGCGTGTTTATATAATACTCCAGCATGCGCGCATCCCTTACAGGGGGGGAACGCCTCTGGCAAAATTTACTCTTGTACTGTGGATCTGACAGAATGACAACCCAGTAGTCAGTACTACTTCTAATCCTAAATATAAGGGCATGATGATGCAGATAGTACAGCAAGAAGGCGCTCCTGTGTCAGGTTCTTCCATGAGGTCCATGCTGTGTTGGTGGCGAGTTAACACTCAAGCTTGCTTCCTCCGTCCCCTTCCTCAAATTAGAGACAACACAGAGGGGATTATTATCCACTTCATCTCCTGACTGTTGCATGCCCATTAACTCTTCTTCCTCATACTCCTCCATTTGTCCCGTGGCTGCTGCCCGTTCAGTAACAGTTTGTATGGAACCATGAACCTCTTCCATGGCACCTGCCTGTGTAATGACTGTCCGGATCCTAGAGATATTGTTATCCCTTGACTTCACCAACTGTGACACCGATGCCTCTACCTTGAGCCAGTCATTACACTGGTTACCCATCCACTCCAGAGTTCAATATAAACTTATCACTCTCACCCACAAAGCACTCCACGGTTCAGCACCACACTACATCTCCTCCCTCTTCTCAGTCTACCACCCTATCTGTGCCCTCCATTCTCATAATGATGTGAAGATAACATCCTCAATAATCAGAACCTCTCCAAGACTTCTAATGTACTGCACCAATTCTTTGGAATGCACTACCTAGAAATTTGATTAATCTCCAATACCCACAGTGTAAAGCGTGCCCTAAAACGCATTTCTTCAGACTGGCCTACCGCCTCAAAACATTTATTTAACTATCCCTGTGTTGCCCATTCAAAGTTTTCTTCATAACCAGGTTCCTCTCATCATGTTCTCACACACTTTATGAATTTAATAACCCTCTGTCCTTTTACATATGCTGACTGATATCTGGTTCATGCAGCGTTAAATGAACACCTGATTTCTTACATTATGTCTGGTCAGAACAATGAAAGCAATTGTTACCATCCACCTTTCGTGTCTCCCCTATTTCCTCATAGATTGTAAGCTTGCGAGCAGGGCCCTCATTCCTCTTGGTATTCTGTAAAATCTATTGTCTGTAGAAGTCCCCTCTAAAATGTAAAGTGCTACAGAATATGTTGGCACTATATAAATAAAATTATTATTATTATGATCTTCTGCTTCCACCTCATCCTATGGGACCACCACCTCCTCTCGTTGTCTATTCAAAGTGTGCTCCAGCATGTAGATAACCAAAAAAGTGGCCATTTCAAAACTGCATAAGTCCACCCTCCATCCTCACTGAGCAAATGTGACAGACGTGACAGAGTCTGGAGACGCTGTGGAGAGCGATCTTCTGCCTGCAACATCCTTCTGCATGACCGGTTTGATAGTGGGTCAGTAATGGTGTGGGGTGGCATTTCTTTGGAGGGCCGCAGGGTGTTGGGCTGTGAGCACAACCCCCATCTGTGGACGTCGAGCACTCAGACCATCCTCATGGAGTCAGTTTCTAACCATTTTTGCAGACGCATGCACATTTGTGGCTATCTGGGAGTCATTTTGCAGAACTCTGGCAGTGCTCCTCCTGTTCCTCCTTGCACAAAGGCAGAGGTAGCGGTCGTGCTGCTGGGTTGTTGCTCTCCTACGGCCCCCTCCATGTCTCCTGGTAGCCCCTCCAGCCTCTGGACACTACGCTGACAGACTCAGCAAACCTTGCCACAGCTCGCATTGATGAGCCATCCTGGATGAGCTGTACTCCCTGAGCCACTTGTGTGGGTTGTAGAGTCTGTCTCATGCTACCATGAGTGTGAAAGCACAACCAACATTCAAAAGTGACCAAAACATCAGCCAGAAAGCATTGGTACTGAGATGTGGTCTGTGGTCCCCACCTGCAGAATCACTCCTTTATTGAGGGTGTCTTGATAATTGCCAATAATTTCCATCTGTTGTCTATTCCATTTGCACAACAGCATGTGAAATTGTCAATCAGTGTTGCTTCCTAAGTGGACAGTTTGATTTCACAGAAGTGTGATTGACTTGGAGTTATTTAAGTTGTTGTTTAAGTGTTCCCTTTATTTTTTTGAGCAGTGTATATAGATATAGATATAAAAATAGTCGTAATCAGGGACGGTATCAGCACCTGGGCAAGTGCTTGAGCAGGTCGGGGGGCTCATTCGCTGTCGGGGACACCGGCGAGCTATTAAGGTCAAGTGCCAGCCCCCACAAGTGAGCCCCCGTCGCTTGCTCAGGGCCATGATACTTGCAATACTTACCTCTCCCCGTTCCTCCTCTGCAGCGACTTCCGTGTCTTCTGACTGTGATGTTTCAGATCAGAGGACGTGATGACTAGTGTGCACCCATTATATATGGAGTAATATATGTGGCCCATCATATATTGAAGCATTATATTGGGCCCATCAAATATGGAGTAATACATTGGGCTCGTTATATACTGTATGGAGCATTATATGTGTGACCCATCATATATTGTATGGAGCATTATATGGTGCCCATAATATACTGTATGGAGCATTATATGGGGCCCATTATGTATAGTACAATATATGGGGCCCACTGTTCTGTTTGAAGCAATATGTGGGCTCATTATACTGTTTGGAGCATTATATGAGGCTCATTATATTGTATGAAGCAATATATGGGGCTCATTATTCTCTATGGAGCAATATATGAGGTTCATTATACTGTATTAAGCATTATATGGGGTCCATTATTCTGTATGGAGCAGTATATGTGGCTCATTATTCTGTACAGAGCACTATGTGGTGCCCATAATACTGTATGGAGGACTATACTGTCTGGTTTCTGAGCTATTGTAGAATTTACAATAGATATCACTCATGTAATGTAAGAAGTGAAATCTTTGGCATTGTACGATACCTATATTTCTCTGCCGTATCTGTGCATCATGAATTGTGGTATGTGTTAAAGGGGCCCACTGAGACTCTTTCGCCCGGGGCACATGAAAACCTGGAGCCGGCCCTGACCCGGAATTTATGTATGTAGCCAGAGTCGCCTTCACGCAACTTATATATTTTCAGTCCGAATCTGGACCTTTAATTCGGCAAGTACTGCTTGAAATGCAGCCTGCCCTTGAAAAAGACCAGGGACTCGTCCACACAGAAATATTTTTTCTGTGGTAAATGTCTGAGAAAATTTATTGTTAAAATAATTTATTAGGGGCCTGATTTTGTAAAGAGCTGGGGTCATTGGAAGGGGGGCAATTTGCGTTTTCTGCAAAATGTAGAAATTGAAGAATGCTCTCAAATCGTCACCAGGCCATTACCTCTTTGAACATAGGGGTGTCGTACAGGACATCAGTTGACCACTATGATGAGTGTGGGCGAGGACGACATCAGCAAAAACTGCTCGGCCATTTCACTGGCACTGTCTGTATCCGAACAGATCATGGCGTAAGCCTCATCTGCCGAAGAGAAATGTGCAGCCATCTCAATCTCTTTCATATATATATATATATATAGCAGAGGAGATGGGAGGACGGACAGGAAGACTGGGGTGCCACTGGGAGTGGGATAAAAATTGATTCTAGTTTTCACACAAGTTTCTAACAGCAGCAGCTCTGGCACTGTCAGCGCCGAGCTTCTCCTCTGATCGGGCAAGAAGGGCTGATATTTCAGCATCTCCTGCGCAGTCATGCTGTGAGCGGTCTGTCAGATTGACTGCCCGATTACAGCGATCTGGGTGCGGGGACTCACAGCATGGGTCCCTGCCAGAGGCGGAGCTAGGGATTCAGCTCGGGGGGGAGAAAAATCTGAGTGGGCCCCTAACCGGTAACCCTGATTACAACTCAGTTGGTATACTCAGTGGCAGTAGCTCTGGGTGGGCCCCCTCAAAGCAAGGGGCCCGAGGCAACAACACCCTCTGCCCCCCTGGTAAATACGCTACTGGTGTCTGCACCTCTTTCCGTGCCTCTCAGCTGTCATACACATCTGCCGGCGCTGAACTATCACTGGGTGTTTGCAAGTTTTAGTGACACTTTACATGCATGATGGACACTGTCCGTCCTGGTGCGGAAACTGACACCCAGCCATGATGGACTGTGTCCGTCATTAGACGTTAAGGGGTGAAATGCAACTCTCACAGATTGACAGCTGCATTTATCAGTTTAACAGCAGCAGACAAAGTTCCGCTCCTCTCGATTGTGCGAGGCGGATTATGGCTGAATATCACAAGTAGACAACATTGATTGTAATATGTTTATCAACAGCCATCGTTTTGCAGAACAAAAATCCCAAACTAGAAAGAATTAATATATTCATTTTTTAATGGTATTTATATCTAACTCAGAAAAATTAGAAAAAAAAAGCAATTGATGACTATTGAAGTTCAAATGTCCAGCGCCATATCCATTGCTGGGCAGCTCTGATTATAAAGCACTTGTAGAGATTCTCCAGGTCTTGGAAACTGTTCTCAGCGCAGGTCGGTGCCGGAATTCACCGTTTTCTTCCACGATGTGTCATGCCTGTGTAGAAGCGATAAGTCGCCTTTCTCATTAACCTGAAAACAATTAAAAGATGTTTTTTAAAAACTTGAGAAAAGGTACTGGTGATCAAAAGAAGCAAACTCAGAGAAGGAACTTCAGCATTGTATTCCTGGTCATCAGCTGAAGGTGAAATAGACCTGAAATATTGCATTATATATTGTCTACAAAGAAGGCCAATGTGGAGATTGGAAATAGGAAGCTGCCAATAATAGTGTAATGTGAGATAAATGCGACATGAGCCATACGGCTGTGGTGAGAGCACTCACAATAGATCCATACGGCATGCCATGTCAGAGGGGCTCATCTCGCCCGTCAGACTGTGTGTTGGAGATTCCTCCGCAGCAGTAGGCTGATAACTTTCATCATTTCCTTCCTTTCTCAGACAGAATTTAAAAATTGTGCAGCAAGAAAAAATAATAATTAGAACAAATAAGTGCAGTAATAAAACCGATATTGCATTTCTTCTGTTATGACACCTTGCTCACACTGTCCTCGCTGTTGCACTTCTTGAAAACAAGAATGATTGGAGGAAAAGCACCGAAAAATTTACCTGGAAAACGCCCGTCAGAAGCTTTGTGTCCATCAGAAGAGGTGGATTCTGAATGTTTGCTGTTCGCTGCTTGTGATGAAGACGTAAACTGATTGTCTCCCTACACGGTGGTGGAAAAAGGCAAAATATATAAAAGTATTTAATCTTTAAATGATAAAACTCAATAAAAGACTAAATTAGAGACTCCAGATTCCAATAATGAACCTGAAAATAGAAAGAAAATAATTACATCCAACAAAGCGTAAACTCATAGAAGGTTTTCCAGAGCTTTGTAGATAATTGCTGGGAATGGTCAATCATTCCATAGCCAGCAAGTTATGGGAAATGTAACCGGGGCTTATCTGGAACCTATGAGGACGGATTCTGGATCTTTACCGCTAATTGCTGGTGATGAACACAGATATTCATTGTCTCGCTACTCAGAGGAAAATATATAAAAGTGTCTCAACTTTACATTTTAAAGAAATCAAATTAGAGACTAAATATTCTGAAGAATAGTTACATGTTTAGCTGCTGGGTAGTTGACACATTCGTCCTCCGCACCGGCGGCATTTACGTTTATTGCCAGCTATTGGTCTAAATCGCCCAATTCTGCAAAGATAAGAGGAATATTGGTTACTGGACTGGAATGAACGTTCATTAATACCAGGGATTATATTAACAAGAACAAATTGAAATCAATATATTAAGAAGTGGCCCAGCACAGAAAATATAACACGTAGCATCCTAAACCCTACAGCCCCCCAGACGTCAGTCCGCTCTGATAGTAGTAAAGTATGAAAGCATTCCACCAACAGAACCGCACGGACGTCTCTCCGCAGTGATTGTGTGTCCGGAGGAGATGGGTCATAAAATCCACTTACTCTTTATCACACCGGTGGCATTTGTACTTGTAGGTGTAGTTGATGGTATAATTGTGATATTCCGTCACTTTTGGCAGCTCGGGATGGATAAGGTTTACCCTTCTTGTGAAAGCCTGCCATAACAAGCCATGGTGGTCTTTGCGTTCACCGTTGATTATCCAAGAGGCGGCATGGCACATCTCATGCGCAAGTGTGGATCGTACTCGCTCTAAAACAAGAGGTTATACAGTTATGACAAAGTCTGAGTACACCCTGATTGAACTATTTGGTTTTACATAGCAGGACAAAATACAAAATACATCATGAGATGAACAACACGTGACAAGTCAACCGTGCCGTTATTTATTTACCGAAACCTACTTCAAAATGCAGAAGCAGAGAGTGAAAAATAAGTACACCCCATCAATCAATAGCTTTTAGAATCATCTTTAGCAGCAATAACTTGAAGTTGCATCGACGGTGTACTTTATCACACACCATTGTTGCCTTTTGGCCTACTTTTTGTTAAATAATGATGCAATATATTTTTTTCACGTTGCTTTCTGAGATTGTATTTCCCTACATTTAGGACTTTCTATGGAGCTGATACTTTTTTTTATTTTCTCCTGATATGTAAAATACTAGAATTCAAAGAGGGTGTACTTAGTTTTTCTTATGACAGTATGTACAATGAGTTTGTAAGATGTTCTGCATAACAAGTAGCAGTTTTTTTGCCCTGTATACAGGTTGTCTTATGAAGCTGTAGGATGGATGTGATGTGAAACCTACCGGCAGAATCGCAGACTTTTTCGGAAAGCTCAATATATGAGAAGCGGCGGTTGTTCTGCAGCCTATTACAGCATTGGCCGGCTGCTGCTCTCAGCCTCTTGCTCCACAAAATGTCCATTTTCAAAGGGAGCTAAAATAAAGAAAACAAATTCCATTACATCTGTAAACTCTTTGACCCCCAATCTTGCAAAGTCCCCAACTCTCATATGTCATTTACAGCACTGGTCTACTTGTATGGGGCACGGGGTCTACCGAGAAGTCCAAGATGTGAGAAAAAAATAAAAATAACCTTATTCTAAAATGTCCAAATATCAACTAGATGTTTTTTATAAATAAATGTAAAAATCCTTTGAACGTCAAGCCAAAAAATACTAATCTTTTTGTCTCTGCATGGTGGATCATCTAAGGTTTCCTCTCGTCCCACAGATGGGAAGAGGGTGACGGCATTCACCAAACTAAGTGAGATTTACCTGAGATATTCAATAGCTATGTTACAGAAACATGACAATGGGGTTAGGAATCTGCCTTTCAGAAAGTTAGAGCCATTTTTCTTGGAATTGATTGTTTAAAGGGGGAGATAATAGAGAAGTCATGTATCACCCAGAAACTCATGACAAGATGTGATACCTTATTATCGAAGACTGTCCGGTTGTACAAGTTGTACAGTCGCTCCACCAGCTCCTTCTTATTTTCCTGGAAGTGGGTAACATAGATGGAAGTAGGAGAAATAATTTCTTCCAGGAAACAGCCGGGGATGTTACATCGTGGTGTCCTGGCAAAGATAAGAATCATATATAAATCCACAGGAAACATCTTGCCTAGTTCATGGCTTTATATAGAGGTAGATGGATCTGGCCTAACTTACCTCTCCTCTGTAGCGGAGCTCTCCTCGCTGTCAGATGGTAAATGATCTGTACAGAAATATGGAAGAGTGAAAATACTTTTTATAAGGCTCAAATCAGACGTGTTAGTATGCAGCCCGTACTAGAGAGGGGTCTATAAATATAGAGTGTAGAGGACTAATAAGACTATGAATATGGGATCCGACCAGAGCAGAACACATAGCTGACCAGACCACCAGAAATCCACAGGATCTTCCCTTCAGATCAGGATCTGACATTATAATGGGGTTCAGCAACATCAGGGTCCATAAACTTTCTCAGATGTCTATCCCACCTGTTACTCAGGTAATATATCCTTAGTAATGTTGTATGTGCTCAGTACAAGATCAGAAGTGAACATGTCCTCAATGGCCGGAGGGTGGACCCTCAAATGGTAGGGGTCCATTTTCACCTCATTTGCTGATTCATGGTAGCCTCCATGGTTTTAATGGAGATGTGGGATTCCTTGGTGCAGGGATTTCTCCATTGATGTCTATTGGATTTCCAAAAAGACACAAACAAATGTACTGCACATCTGTAATAAATTCTCTAAGGATAACAATGGCCATAAGTCAACATGGCGGTGACTTGCTCTCCCAATATAGAAATATCCGAGACACAGGATCCACACCAATCAAGCATGCGTAAAATAGGATTACCTCTGTAAGGTATCTGTAATTTAACCCCTTAACAACCATGTACGACGCTCATCAGTAGAGAATGAATGGAGAGGGCTAAGGAGTTGAGCCCGCCTCTTTCATGGCAGATGATGGTTGTGTCATTCAGCCATCATCTACCTCTGACAGCCAAGAGTGGATTGGAGCTCTGCCTGCTTCTGTTAACCTGTTAAATGCTGCTGTCATTCTCTGACACTGGCATTTACAGCACATTTCCCAGGTGGCTCGCTGTTCCAACTCCTGATCAGCGCCCTTGTAATTGTTAGATTTGGAAACTGACCTGTGACAGTACAGAAAAGTAATTGTTACCTCTACAATAACATAAACCTGGATTGTGTCTAGAAATAATAACTTACTATTATACATGGAAGTTGCTGCTCTATTGGAATCATCATCATCATCAATAATGATGTCATCGGAGCTGTGGAATAAATGTAACAGGTAATGAGCCATCATTAATCATTAATCCCCATCTTGTACTTAGTAATGGAGGAAACGTGTCTTACCAGGTGGTACTGTCCGGACCATGATCTGTTGGTGGTAAACTCAGATCTGTGGGGGAAACACAATATAACTCTCTTATTAGAATATTGTAATAGCAACGACCGAGGCTCAATATCAAAAGAAATAAATCCTAATAAATTATCCAGTGTTTCCCTATAGGTACATGGGGCAAAACAATCACCTTCAGCTCCAGTAATCTGCCCTGTACATGGACACCATGAGAAGCAATCCCCAAATCCCATTTCTGCCTGACTTTATAACGCCTGCATGAATATTCCTGACCAAATGCTGAACAGAAATGTTTGCTATAAACTCTACCATAGACGAATAATAAAGATAAATCCAAGCCCTGACCACAATGTGCACGTGATCTGCACCCGGTGACTACAATGGCTTATTAATACCTCAGAGACTTCACTAGATTAGGGTTACAGTACCTGGTAAACTCGGAGTCGGGCCTGAATTGAAGCCAGTGGTGTTATCTTGGCCTGGAGACCTCGGTATTGGCCTCTTTCTTCGATGAGACTGAAAAAATGGCAAACATGTCAGATAGAATCTATAACCATGAACATCTCCAATCTATAATCTCACCCCATATTCCACTGATTACAGGTGGGCAGCGATATGAGTGTGGTCTCCATTGTGCTTATTCCACGTACAGAGTATAGCGGGGGTATGGGACACTTATGGTTAGGCTATGGATAGGGGCGGTGGTGACATTTATGTGTCTTCATACAATGTTATGTATCCAGTACATGGACATATTGTCACAAATATTACAAGTGACGCAGTCTTTACTCTGCAATCATGATCCGAGTTATCGCCTCATCTACTTGGAGCGCTATTTTCTGTCCCACCATCTTTTCTTGAACTTTTATCCCAAATATTTTTTATTTATTTAAAAATATAAAATGATGCTCACCTGATGTAAATCGTCATCATCGCTGCTGTCCTCGGTATCACAGAGAACTATAATACTCTTAAATCGCTTTCTTGGCATCATATTTGCACAAGTCGCTCACAACACTCCTCTCTCCACAAACGCCTACTAAAACCCTCAACGGAACCCTGGGTGACGGGGCATTCTATAGCCTCCAGCCCATTGTGACATCATTAGAATGCTGCAATTGTTTGCTCATTTTTTGAATTTTACAACTTTATTGTACAAAACATACTGTACAGATACAAAAAGAGGAAATCAGATAAAAACAACAATCTTCCTAAGGCCGGGTCACACTTGTGAGTGCAATGCGAGAAACTCACGAGAGTCTCTCGCCTCAATACTTGGCACTACCGCTGGGACTCGGGACCGGAGTGTGCGGCTGCATGTATTTCTTTGCAGTTGAACGCTCTGCTCCGAGCCACCGGTGGCAGTGCCGGGGATTGAGGCGAGAGACTCGCACACTTTTCTTTCATTGCACTCGCGAGTGAGACCCCGGCCTAATTCCTTCACTCCCAACCTTTTTCTAATTGTTCAGAAAAAAATAATAATAAAAAACCCACATAAGCAAATATATAAAAATAAAAAACTCACTGATGTTTAAGCTGTTGATTATCTCTCCCCCGAGGTTTAATGCTCTCCACATTTTTTTTCCAATTGTTCACACAATTTTCAAAATTCTGAGAGGAGCAAAACCACACCGTCATATTTTATCACTCTCTTTAGTAATTTCTTCTGTTCTGTAATGCTCCATTTTTGCCTTATCCATTTCCTAACGAAATCCACTCTTGTGATATAAAGCCGCCTACTTAAAGGGAACCTGTCAGCAGGATTGTGCATAGTGACCTACACACAATGTCAGGTCGGTGCTGTTATACTGAATAAAATGATGCCTTGGTTGATGAAAGCCGTCTTGTGGCTGTTTCTTAATCTTTATTTTCAGCTTCATATTATTGAGATTCTCGTGCCCTAGGACGGGGTTCATGTATGTGGTGCTCCGATGAGATATTCATAATGCAGACTACTGACCCCCCCACTGATCTCTCACTGCCCTGCCCCGCAGTTTGCATGATAAATGCGCTTCATCATAGTCGCATGGTTACTGTGCACTGAATGCCTTTTGCAGATTTACTTGAGCGAGGGAAAAAAAAGAAAGTCATTTTGAAAATGGCGCCGGGGAGCCTGCGCAGCAGCAGATATCGGTTTGTATAGAGATCCAATAGCTGCTGTTGTGCAAGTGAGGCCATGTGCACACGGTGCGGATCCTCCCGTGGATTTAATGACCTGCATTTTTCCTGTGGATTTCTTCCTTTTTTTGCGGTTTTTGTGCGGTTTTCCACTGCGGTTTTCCACCTGCGGTTTTGTAGAATGGAGCAAGTGGAAAACTGCAGCAAAACCGCAGAAAAGAAGTGACATGCACTTCTTTTAAACCCGCAGCAAATTCGCACTGATTTTTCTGCACAGGATTTTTTTTCCCCATTGATTTACATTGTACTGTAAATCACAGTGCGGATCTGCAGCGTTTCTACGCGGAAAAATCCGCGGCGGATCCGCAGCAAATACGCATCGTGTGCACATATCCTGACGGCGACGCCATCTCCCTGGAGAAGAAAAAATGACATTGTAGCAGTTATAGCTGATAATGGCACACAGTAATGTGGTTGTGGATTAGTAAGGCAGACAGTGTAGAGGCCATACACCATAGGAGGCTTATTTAGGGCATAGTATGGACAGATATCTTTGTGCAGAAGGCAATCTAGTAACACTTTGACTTTTAAGGTCACCATGTGGGGATGTGCTCCAGAAGATTGGAGAAGAGAGAAGTCTGCAGAGAACAGCTGTGGATGTGAAAAGTCATCATGGCATCTGGTCAAGATGGAAATAAGAAGAAAGAAACCACTCAATCAGAGAAGATGTCACCTATTAGGTACCTGGATGTAAACATTTACATATGCCTGCGTTTCATCAGTATTGTGGTTCCTGCATGGTCCGCAGTCTGATAATGACTGATAACAACCACTCCCAGCATCTCCTTATCATTGTTTAATACATATTGGGAGTTGTTGGTTCATGAGATCCAAATGTATATGGTTCAACAAAATACCAAGGTCAAAGTTGCATGTTTAAGGAAAATTATAAATGGTGTTAAAAATTATATAATAAGCCTTATCAAAGCACAAATGGACAATATAAGACAAATAAGGACAAATCGGATATCAAATCATATCACAACGAAAAAAAAACTGATGAAGGCAGACGTCGAAACGCGCGTCGGGGACGGGCGCATCCTGGGGATCTATCGCACATTGGCATAAGATATTGATTGAGTGCAATTTTTTGGCACATGTATATGTTCTTTTCAATACAGTTTACTTGCAGCCGCATATATGACTAATTGTCATTGGCACCTCTATTTAGAACCTGCCACTGAGCATTTTTATTTAAATGGATATCTGTTGTGACATATATTTATCTCTGCCCACATGGCTATCTACACTAGTCATTTGTTGAATTAGTGATATACATTTTTACGGTTGTGGGCCTAAGCCCACTGTCTATGAATTCGTGCATATTGCACTCTATATATGTATTGGTCTTTACAAACTTGTGCCTAAGCCCACTGTGAATTTCTGGACATTGCACTTTTTATATATAGATTGGTCTTTACAAATTTGTGCTTTTTATGAATGATTTTTTCACTATTTGCACTTTATGATTATGTATAATATCAGTATATCAATTTTCTTATTTTTTGTGGCTTATTAATTCTTTTTACAACCATATTACATCCTATATAGCCATAGTACATTGAAGTGCATAATATCTGTGCAATAGACTCCTTGTGTTGCCCCTGTTAGCGCGGGTGGTCTGGAGCGGGAAACTCCGAGAGTGGACCCTCTGGACCGTGGCACCGAGGGACCCCGGGCGAGCTGCCAGGTGGAACCGACCCCTATACAGGGACCGTTAGGTGCAGGCCCAGGGGTTCGAGTACCACGGTAGCCGGTACCGAGAGGGGCGGCTCTGGATGGACCGGAGTAAGACTGAGACTGGAGTAGGACGGCAGGAGCACTGAAGGCAGGACTGGAGTAGGACGGCAGGAGCACTGAAGGCAGGACTGGAGTAGGACGGCAGGAACACTGAAGGCAGGACTGGAGTAGGATGGCAGGAACACAAGGCAGGACCGGAGTAGTTCAACAGGAACACCGAAGGCAGGACTGGAGTAGGACAGCAGGAACACAAGGCAGGACTGGAGTAGGACGACAGTAACATCGGGATGTCTGCCAAAAACAATGAAAAACGGAGACTTGGCCGAAGACTCACCAGCATGGTTGTTATAAGCGAACTCTGCCCAGGGGAATAAGTTGACCCAATCGTTCTGGTGGGCGTTAGAGAAGTGACGTAAGTATCCCGTAAGCGTCTGGTTGGTACGCTCTACTTGTCCGTTGGACTGTGGATGGTAGGCCGAGGAGAAGTCGAGGGAAACGTTCATGAGCTTACAAAGCGAACGCCAGAACTTGGAGGTAAACTGAACCCCTCGGTCAGACAGAATGCGTCGAGGTAGTCCATGAAGCCTGAAGACTTGATGAATGAAGATTTCGGCCAGCTCTGGCGCTGAGGGAAGACCGGGCAGAGGGATGAAGTGAGCCATCTTGGAAAAATGATCCACCACCACCAGAATGACTGAGCAGCCCGCAGAGCAGGGTAGGTCGGTGATGAAATCCATGGCAATGTTCTCCCAAGGAACCGTAGGGACAGGCAACGGAAGCAACAAGCCGGACGGAGATCTCCGTGGCACCTTGTTTTTTGCACAGGATGGACAAGAAGCCACAAAGTCGAGTACATCTTGGCGAAGTGAGGGCCACCAGTAGTGACGTTTGATAAGGTCAAGGGTCTTCTTAGTTCCGGCATGGCCGGCCAGTTTGGAGGAGTGCCCCCATAGAAGAACCTTTTGCTTGAGATTCTCTGGCACAAGCGTCCTGCCAGGTGGAGGAGTAAGCCAGTTCACTGGAGCCACGGTGATGATTCTAGTGGGATCAATGATATGCGACAGTTCCTCCGTGGATTCGTGTGGTTGGAAGACCCTGGACAGGGCGTCGGCTTTGGAATTCTTGTTGCCAGGACGGAATCGGAGCTCGAAATCAAATCGGGCAAAAAATAAAGACCATCTGGCCTGGCGAGGGTTTAGTCTCTGGGCAGACTGGAGATAGGCCAGATTCTTGTGGTCCGAGAAGATGACAAAAGGATGGACGGCTCCTTCCAGGAGGTGGCGCCATTCCTCCAAGGCCAACTTGATGGCCAAAAGTTCCCGGTCACCGATCGAGCAGTTACACTCGGATGGAGAAAAGGCCTTCGAGAAGAAGCCACAAGGGTGCAGGCGACCGGAGGCGGTTCTCTGGGACAGCACCGCCCCGGCACCAGTCGAGGAAGCGTCCACCTCGAGTACAAAAGGTCGATCGCTCTCAGGGCAATGAAGGACCGGAGCTGTGGAGAAAGCCCGTTTTAGGTTCAGAAAGGCCTCCTCTGCCTCAGGAGACCAATCCTTGGAAGTAGATCCTTTACGGGTGAGCACAGAAATGGGTCTTGTGATCGCGGAGAAGTGGGAGACAAATTGCCGGTAATAGTTGGCGAACCCGAGGAATCGTTGTATCGCCTTCAATCCGACGGGGCGAGGCCATTTGAGGATGGCAGACAACTTCTCGGGATCCATCCTTAGACCAACGTCGGAGATAATGTAACCCAGGAATGGCAGAGAGGTCTGTTCGAAGAGACATTTCTCGATCTTCGCATACAGACGGTTCTCCCGAAGGCGCTGAAGCACCAGGCGGACACACTTTCTGTGGGAGGAGAGGTCCGGCGAGAAGACGACGATGTCGTCTAAGTACACGACCACACAGGAGTACAAGAGATCCCGGAAGATCTCATTGATGAACTCTTGAAAGACTGCAGGAGCATTGCAAAGACCGAAAGGCATGACCAGGTACTCGTAATGGCCATCTCGAGTGTTGAAAGCGGTCTTCCACTCGTCACCTGCACGGATACGGACCAGATTGTAGGCTCCTCTGAGGTCCAGCTTGGTAAAGACCCGAGCCCCTCTGAGACGGTCAAACAGTTCCGGAATGAGTGGAAGAGGGTACCTGTTCTTGATGGTAATCTCATTCAAGCCCCTATAGTCAATGCATGGCCGTAGAGTTCCGTCCTTCTTTTTGACGAAGAAGAACCTGGCTCCAGCGGGCGAAGAGGATTTCCGTATAAAGCCTTTGGCGAGGTTCTCTCGGACGTACTCGGGCATGGCGGTGGTCTCTGCAGGAGACAGAGGGTAGATTCTGCCCCTTGGGGGGGTTGATCCGGAAACAAGTTCAATTGGGCAGTCAAACGGCCGGTGTGGAGGGAGGACCTCCACTTCCTTCTTATCAAAAACATCGGCGTAGGAGCTGTAAGCTGGAGGAAGACCCGGGAGGCCTGGAGGTGACCGTGGAGCGGCCGCCAGGCGGACAGGAGTCAGACAGCGAGCTTGGCATGGGTGCCCCCAGCGGAGTATCTCCCCAGAAGACCAGTCGAGAACAGGCTGATGAGTCCTTAACCATGGAAGACCGAGTAGAATGACGTGAGAGAGCTTAGGTAAAACGTAAAAGGCTATTTTCTCTCGATGTAAGGCTCTGATTTGCAACTCCACCTCTTCAGTGACCAAGGTGACGGTCACCTGTAGCGGTTTGCCATCCACGGTGGCAATCTGAATTGGGTTAGATAGAGTGACCACAGGAATTTGGTATTTGTCTACCTCTTCCGGCCGAATGAAGTTACCCGCTGAGCCCGAATCCACGTAGGCCACCTCGGAACCACGCCTCCCCCCTGAAACCAAAAGCAGAAATCGTAAGGGGTTGAGAGGAATCATCATCACCTAGGAAGGCCTCTCTTGCCTGACCTAGGTGGAGTCGTTTCTGTTAGGGTCGGCGGAACGCACCAGATATAAATAATAGGAGGTGCGTTCGCCGCCCGGGGTCCACCGTGCGGTAGGTGACAAGACCGCTGCTAAGTAATGGCGGATGCACCGAAAGGTGAGGTACTGCGCTCGGGTTAACGTCACCCGAACGCTAAGTACGGCTCTGTTCACACACAGAGTCGCTAAGACAACAGAGTTGTATGAGGACGCTGGCCCTGTTTACTTCACAGGATACCCAGCGAATGACGCTGCAACCGCAGACGCCAAGAACGCTGCAACCGCAGTGCGGCAATAACTATCGCTGCTGAGCGACGGCGCCGGAACGACCGAGCACCGTCGGACGCTATTGTGTCGTGCAGGAGGCACAGTGGCGTGTAGCTGGCCACAACCTGGAGCTGACTACCCAACAATCTGTCACCATTCGTAATAACCGAGGGAAGGGGTTTCAAATGAGTCAGTCACCAGTCCATGCATCCATCACCATACACACACAGCATAATATGCTACACTAGCGCATGGCCGAGCCGCCATGCGGGCTTTTTATAGCCATGCGCTTCCGGGACCTTCCAGTACTATAGGAAGGACCAATCAGATCCGACATAGGACCTGCACATGTGACCCCTGCTCTCCACTGAGAGGACAAGTTGTGGGCATGCCTAGTAGCACGGCATGAGGACTTAGCCTCGGGAGCAGTTCCCTGCAAAGCAGGTTGCATCACCATTGCTGCACCAGAGGTGGCAGCAACATCCAGGCTCACAGAACGAGTCAGAGGGAGATGCCTGGCCAGCCGAGATTGCTGAGCAGGAGTCCGAGCGGTCGGAGAGGAATGGGAGACCACAGGATGTCTGGCTCTGGATTCCCGCTGTGCAGTGCCAGGAATCTGACGCCTAACATTACACCCCCCTAGGGCCCCCTCCCCTCTGAGCCTCACTGCGCTCAAAAGCCGCGATCAGGAGCGGTGCGTGAATGTTTTCCACCGGCTCCCAGGTCTGAGCCTCGGGACCATGACCCTTCCAGTCCACCAAATAAAATTTTTTGCCACGGACAAACTTGCGCCCCACGATGGCATTAACCTCAAACTCGTCAGACGATAAGTCTGATGACCCGGCAGATGGCTCGGAAAACCGGGCCATGTGAACTGGTTTGAGGAGGGACACATGGAACACGTCCGAGATGGCCAAATGTGGAGGAAGAGCCAGACGGTAGACCACCGAGCTAAGTCGGTCAAGGACCTTGAATGGGCCAATGTATCGTGGCGCGAACTTGGGCGACTCAACCCGCAGTTTAATGTTTCGGGTAGAGAGCCATACCATGTCGCCAGGGGAGAAGCTTGGAGCAGGATGCCGGTGTGCGTCAGCGGAGATCCTCATTCTCTCCTTGGAAGCTCGGATAGCATCCTGGGTGCGATCCCAAATGTCACGTGCCTCCACTGCCCAGTCTGCCACCCTGGAGTCGGTGGAAGACACGGGCATGGGCACAGGAACGCGCGGATGCTGACCGTAATTTAGGAGGAATGGGGTTTGACCGGTAGAGTCGGCCACAGCATTGTTCAACGCGAACTCTGCCCACGGCAGCAAGGATGCCCAGTCGTCCTGCCTGGCTGAGACAAAATGTCGAAGATATGTTATCAAGGTCTGGTTGGCTCTCTCTACCAACCCATTCGTCTCGGGATGATAGGCCGAGGAGAGATTCAGCTCAATGCTGAGTAGAGAACAGAGCTCTCTCCAAAACCGGGACGCAAACTGAGGACCTCGGTCACTGACAATCTTGTCGGGCATGCCGTGCAGGCGGAAAACGTGCTTGATGAACAAGACTGCCAGGCCCCGCGCTGATGGTAACCGGGAGAGAGGTACCAGGTGCACCATCTTAGAGAAATGGTCGGTGACAACCCAAATGACCGTGCTGCCGCTGGACCTGGGTAGCCCCACCACAAAGTCCATACCGACCATCTCCCAGGGCCTGTCTGCTATCGGCAGAGGGAAAAGAAGCCCAGCGGGCCGCTGCCGAGAGGACCTATTCCAGGCGCAAGAGACGCATGCCTCAATATAGTCCTTGACGTCACACGCCATATGTGGCCACCAGTACGTCCTCGCCAAAAGGTCGGAGGTCCGTTTTGTCCCAAAATGTCCACCCACTCTGGACGAGTGAGCCCAAGAGAGGACCACCGGTCGCAGACGGGCAGGGACAAATGTCTTGCCCGGAGGCACAGACTCAAGGGCAACCGGAGCCACAGTCCTCAGGCTTTCGGATGGGACGATCAGCCGAGGCTCCTCCTCCTCTTCCTCCGATGACACCACGGAGCGGGAGAGAGCATCGGCCCGGACGTTCTTCTCCCCGGAGAGAAAGTGGAGGGTGAAATGGAACCGGGAAAAGAACAAGGACCATCTAGCCTGGCGAGAGTTTAGCCGCTGGGCTGTTTGTAAATACACCAAGTTTTTGTGGTCGGTGAACACCTGGAAAGGGTGACGAGCCCCCTCCAGGAGGTGTCTCCACTCCGAGAAGGCCAACTTCATCGCTAGCAACTCCCTGTCCCCGATGGCATAATTCCTCTCCGCCGGTGTGAAGGTCTTGGAGAAAAAGAAGCATGGATGCTTCCGACCTTGCGTGTCCTTCTGGAACAGGACTGCTCCAGCACCGACGGAAGAGGCATCCACTTCCAGAATGAAGGGCTTGTCTACATCGGGGCGATGTAGAATGGGAGCGCTAGCGAAATGGGACTTAATGGTGGAGAAGGCCTTGGAGACCGGTTCCGACCACAACTTGGGATTTGCACCCTTCTTGGTGAGGGCTACCAAGGGTGCTACCAAAGTCGAGAAGTGGGGGATGAATTGGCGATAATAATTTATGAACCCCACAAAGCGCTGCACCGCTTTGAGAGAATGAGGTTCCTGCCAATCCATCACCGCCTGTAGCTTGGCAGGATCCATGGCCAATCCCTGGGCCGAGATGATATAGCCCAGGAAAGGCAAGGACTCCTGCTCAAACACACACTTCTCCAACTTGGCATAGAGGGAGTTCGCCCGCAGGCGATCGAAAACTTTGCAAACTTCTCTCCGGTGGGAGTCAATATCTGGAGAGTAGATGAGGATATCATCCAGATAGACTACAACCGAGGTGGTAAGCATATCCCGGAAGATATCGTTCACAAAGTCCTGGAAGACGGCCGGGGCATTACAGAGCCCGAAGGGCATCACCAGGTATTCATAGTGCCCGTCCCTGGTGTTAAATGCCGTCTTCCATTCATCCCCATCACGGATGCGAATCAGGTTGTAAGCCCCCCGCAGATCAAGTTTGGAAAATACCCTCGCTCCTCGTAGCCTATCAAACAGTTCTGATATCAGGGGCAGTGGATATTTATTCTTAACGGTGATGGCGTTAAGACCCCTGTAATCAATGCAAGGACATAATTCCCCACTCTTCTTCTGGACGAAGAAGAATCCCGCCCCCGCTGGTGACACTGACTTCCTAATGAATCCTCTTGCCAGATTCTCCCTGATGTACTGAGACATGACCTCAGTCTCCGGGAGAGATAGGGGAAAGACTCGACCCCGAGGAGGCTCAGCACCAGGCAAGAGGTCAATAGGACAGTCATAGGGGCGATGCGGTGGAAGCGTCTCCGCCGCCTTTTTGGAGAACACGTCTGCATACTGCCGATAGTGTTTGGGGAGCGAGGAGAGATCAGCGGGAACCTCGGTGGAGGCAACCTGAACACTCCCTCAGACATCTACCCTCACATGACTTACTCCACCCAATAATCCTCCCTGAGGACCACTCTATATGGGGGGGAGTGATACCACAGCCAGGGAACCCCTAGAAGTACCTGGTCAATACCCTCGGGCATGACGAGGAGGGATATCATCTCCTGATGAGACGGAGCCACAGAGAGTACCAAGGGGACGGTCTGGTGAGTTATCTGCGAGGGTAGAGTGGTGCCGTTTACCACTCTGACGGTGACTGGTGTAGACATCATAACCAGAGGTATAGCGTGCCGTTGGGCGAAGGCTGACGACATAAAATTGCCCTCCGCCCCGGAATCCACGCAAACCTCCACCGCCAGAGTGGAAGAATTAAACCCAAGAGTCCCCTTGGAGGAAAACGTCGCTGGCTTTAGTGCGCCGCCTCCTACGGCCACTAGGCGCGAGCGTTCTCCCTGCTGCTGTGGGCACCGGTTGGCGAGGTGACTGGCCTGCCTACAAATATGACAGCTCACAGGAGCTCGAGCGGACTGGAGTCTAGATCCCTCACGGGAAGCCCCCTGACGCTCGGACGCCCGATCGGGGGATTCCAGAGGTCTAGAAAAACAAGGTGCCAACCTAAACCTCTGCCTACACTGGTCCCGTTCCAACCTTCGCTCGATGAAGCGAAGATCGATTCGGGTGGAGACAGAGATAAGCTCCTCCAGTGTAGCGGGAATCTCCCTGGTGGCCAGAACGTCCCTCACATGGCCATCCAAACCTCTCCAGAACGCCGGAATGAGGACCTTATCTGGCCACTCTAATTCTGAGGCCAGCGTCCTGAACTGGATGGCGAAGTGACTGACCATGGATGAGCCCTGTGACAGTGCCAGCAGCCGGAGCGCGGTGTCATGGGTGACTCGTGGTCCCAGGAAGACCTGTTTCAGAGTGTCTAAGAACCGCGAAGCACCCTGCACCACATGATCACCACGCTCCCACAGCGGTGTGGCCCACTCCAAAGCCCTGCCCGACAGAAGGGAAATAATAAATCCCACTTTAGCCCGCTCGGAGGGGAATCGGGCGGCCAGCAGCTCCAGCTGTATAGAGCACTGGCTTACGAAACCCCTACAAGCTGCACTATCACCCGAGAACTTTTCGGGCAGCGGGAGGTGGGACAAAGTCGGGACAGGGATGGCAGTGGTCACACGGGAAACAGCCTCTGTGGCTGCCTGAACAGCGACTGCAGTAACATCCGCAGCTGAGGCTGAACGCTCGAGAGCCGCCAACCTGCCCTGCAGCTGCCGGATGTGCTGCAGCAGTCGCTGTTCATCCGCCATTACTAGCCAGACCCTGGCGCTAGTGTAATGTTAGGGTCGGCGGAACGCACCAGATATAAATAATAGGAGGTGCGTTCGCCGCCCGGGGTCCACCGTGCGGTAGGTGACAAGACCGCTGCTAAGTAATGGCGGATGCACCGAAAGGTGAGGTACTGCGCTCGGGTTAACGTCACCCGAACGCTAAGTACGGCTCTGTTCACACACAGAGTCGCTAAGACAACAGAGTTGTATGAGGACGCTGGCCCTGTTTACTTCACAGGATACCCAGCGAATGACGCTGCAACCGCAGACGCCAAGAATGCTGCAACCGCAGCGTGGCAATAACTATCGCTGCTGAGCGACGGCGCCGGAACGACCGAGCACGGTCGGACGCTAGTGTGTCGTGCAGGAGGCACAGTGGCGTGTAGCGGGCCACAACCTGGAGCTGACTACCCAACAATCTGTCACCATTCGTAATAACCGAGGGAAGGGGTTTCAAATGAGTCAGTCACCAGTCCATGCATCCATCACCATACACACACAGCATAATATGCTACACTAGCGCATGGCCAAGCCGCCATGCGGGCTTTTTATAGCCATGCGCTTCCGGGACCTTCCAGTACTATAGGAAGGACCAATCAGATCTGACATAGGACCTGCACATGTGACCCCTGCTCTCCACTGAGAGGACAAGTTGTGGGCATGCCTAGTAGCACGGCATGAGGACTTAGCCTCGGGAGCAGTTCCCTGCAAAGCAGGTTGCGTCACCATTGCTGCACCAGAGGTGGAAGCAACATCCAGGCTCACAGAACGAGTCAGAGGGAGATGCCTGGCCAGCCGAGATTGCTGAGCAGGAGTCCAAGCAGTCGGAGAGGAATGGGAGCCCGTAGGATGTCTGTCTCTGGATTCCCGCTGTGCAGTGCCAGGAATCTGACGCCTAACAGTTTCCCTGTCTCTTAGGACAGGTGCGGATATAGTGTGACAAATGACCGCAATAGAGGCACAGACCTTGTGCCCGTCTCTCTCTCTGACATAACTCGGCCAACCTGAGATGATCTATCTGCATGGGCTCACCCAAAGAGAGGGAAGAAGATCCGACTGAACGGGAGCTGGCAGACTAAGTGAAAGGAGAAACTGACCTGGAGGAGCGCCTGTCTCTCGCTGACTCCCGAGCGCGCTCCAGGAAGCGCAGGTCAATGCGGGTAGCCAGCGAGATAAGGTCCTCTAAGGTGGACGGGGTATCTCGACCTGCGAGTTCATCCTTTATTTTACTAGAAAGACCGCGCCAGATGCCCCCACCAAAGCTGCGTTATTCCAGCCGTGCTCGGAGGAAATAGTGCGAAAGCGAATAGCGTACTGTCCGACCGTGAGAGAACCCTGGTGTAAGTTAAAGAGTGACTCAGTGAGAGAGGCTAACCGGCCTGGCTCATCGAAAACCTTACGAAATGTATCCAGGAAAACCGGGAGACTCGAAACGACCGGGTCGTCACGCTCCCAGAGTGGGTTTACCCAAGACAGGGCCTCTCCCTCCAGATGGGACATGATGAAGACCACTTTGGCCCGGTCCGAGGGATATTGCTGCGGCAGCCATTCAAAGTGGAGACTACACTTATTTAAGAACCCCCTACAGAGCTTGGGATCCCCGGTGAAACGAGGCGGCTTGGCGAGGCGGGGCGTCGGAAGGGGAACACCAGGAACACGGGTAGCAGGACTGAGAAGCTGCTGTGAAGAGCAGCCGAGACAGGAACTGCAGGAGCAGAGTGTGCACGATGGAGCGAGGCCAGAGTGTCAGGAAACACAACGATCAGGCGCCTCCCTCAGGGGGAAGCGGCCTGATATGGCTCCGTCTGGTCAGCCATTGGTCCAAAGGTGCTTCCGGGTCAGGGCACAGCCGGAGCATAAGAAGCAGGAAGGAGGCGCGGCCTATGGCGCATGTGCATAGCATGCAGGGAAGGCATCGGCCGCGGGCCTGTCTCAGGTGACCGCCGCGGCTGTCGGGTGGAGAGAGGCTGCGGCGTGGGAGCGGAGGGCGACTGCGGCGTGGGAGCGGAGGCCGGGTGAGTATGGCGGAGCGGTGTAACAGCCCCTTCTTTTTGGTAATTTATTCTCACCCCTGCATTAATTGTCTTGATTTTTTCTTAATAATCATTTAATTTAATTGAATACCAAATGTACCGTATATACTTGTGTATAAGCCGACCCGTGTATAAGCTGACCCCCCTACTCTTTCCACAAAAAACTGGGAAAACTTATTGACTCGCGTATAAGCCTAGGGTGGAAAATGCAGCAGCTACTGGTAAAATTCAAAAATAAAAATAGATACCAATAAAAGTAAAATTACTGTAATTGAGACATCAGTAGATTAAATGTTTTTGAACATCCATATTGAATCAGGAGCCCCATATATTGCTCCATACAAAATACACCCCATATAATGCTGCACAAAGGTTAATAATGGCCCCATAAGATGCTCCATAGAATAGGACCCATAAGATGCTCCATAGATTATGCCCCCATAAGATGCTCCATAGATTATGCCCCCATATGCTGCCCCATAAGTTGCTCCATAGAATAGGCCCCATATGCTGCTCCAAAGATTATGCCGCCATATGCTGCCCCATAAGATGCTCCATAGATTATGCCCCCATATGCTGCCTCATAAGGTGCTCCAGAGATTATGCCCCATATGCTGCTACATAAAATTCTCCATAGATTATGCCCCCATATGCTGCCCCCAGATTATGCCCCCATATGCTGCTCCATAGATTATACCCCATATGCTGCTGCAAATAAAAAAAAGACATACTCACCTCTCCTTCACTGGGGAACAGGTGCCGGTGTCTGCCGTGTCCTCCGTCAGTGATGTTCAGGCAGCAGAGGGCACAGCGCGCAGTAACCATGTCATCGCGCCCTCTGCTGCCTGAATGTCACTAACAGAGGACGCGGCAGACAGCGGAGAGCAGCGTTGGAATGGGGACAGGTGAATAGCGGGTATACTTACCCCCTCCTGGCGTGGTCTCTGCAGCCCCATTCTCCGAAGGTTTCCCTTCCTTCCTTCAGCGGTCACGTGGTACCGCTCATTAAAGTCATAAATATGCGCATATTCATGACTTTAATGAGCAGTACCACATGACCGCTGAAGGAAGGAGCCTGAGACAGTGGGACAAGCAGGGGGCTGCAGAGACCGTGCCAGAGGGGCTCAGTGTGATCTGACACCCCCGCCCCACCCCACGACCCCCTGGCATATATGACTCGCGTATAAGCCGAGAGGGGGACTTTCAGCCAAAAAAATGGGCTGAAAATTTCGGCTTATACGCGAGTATATACGGTATATGGGCCTGACTTGACAATACAACTTATTGCTGTACTGTGAAGGAGAGAACGGCTAATGAAATCAATTATTAATCTAACATAAGCTAGTTCAGACGTGGTGTGGCAAGGTGGTGTCTATATGCTGGAACTATGCCCTAGAATCCTTGGAATGTGATGAGGATACACTGAAGACCATATGTGGAATAGACTTAGCACGGACCTTATACAGACTGGTACAATGGCTCCGGAGAAGCTGAGCAATGCCCTTTTCCTGCCTATTACATGGTCTTTCGTTTATACTAATAAAGTCAGTTCTGTGACAGCACTGGCCAAGAGAGGAGCACACCTGACCTTGTGTCTGATGTCCGTCTTCTATGCATGCATTCGGCTCATATTTATCAGGTCAGGGGCAGGCAGTCACTAAGATCTCACATTACGAGATCACCCCAACAGTACTGATGGTGGTTCTGGTGATGTATTCATGTACTAGTGATAGTTTTGGTGGTGTCCACATACACTGATGATGATGATGATGTTGTATTTATTTACTGGCTGTGGTTCTCGTGATGTATTCATGTACTGATGATGATTCTGGTGATGCCTTTATCTCCTGATGCTGGCTATTGGGCTGTATTCATGTACTGATAGTGGCTCTAGTGACATAGTTATTTACCAGTGATGATTCTGGTGCCGTATTTATGTAGATAATGATGGTGGTGTATTTATTTACTGGCTGTGGTTCTGGTGACGCATTAATGTACTGATAGTGGTTCTGGTGATGTAGTCCTGTACTGATGATCTTTCTGGTGATACATTTATCTACTGATGGTGCTTCTGGTGCCATATTCATATACTGATAGAGGCTGTAGTGACATAGTTATTTACTAATGATGGTTCTGGTGCCGTATGTATGTACTAGTGAAAGCTCTAGTGTTCAATTTATGTACTTATGATGATTTTGGTTTCATATTGATGATGGTTCTGGTTACGAATCAATCTCCAGAACATTCATCACTACATTATACGAACCTTCATCCATACATGAATATATCACCAGAGGCACCATCAATATAGGGTGTGATAAAACACTCCGGGATCACCTTTGCTGGGGTCAAAGGTCACGTGGGTTTAGCATGAAACTCAGGTGCACAGCCGGGTTTTGGACATAACTGACGCTGGGTCAGGATTATTTCAGGTGAAAGCAAAACATACAGGAAAATAAACATAAAACAATTCCTTGCCTGTCCGGCACTAACTAAACAGGGTCCGTACTAACTACCAACTGGAGGGCTTCTCCCAGCCACCCAAACCAGCGTTACCGTAAGCACAGCTTTCACTCACAAGTGTCGCTCACACAGACAGGCTCTCTGTGTTCCCCAGGCTGAGCTACTAACACACCACCTGGCCTCCTTTTATATCCGCTTCCCATTATTCATTAGTCACCAGGTGAGATACTGACCGGACCAGGCCACATAGGAAAGGTATCTGGGCGAGATATACCTGCCCTCATCCACTATTCCTCCCTGATTCTCACAAGGTATATGGCACCAGAACTAACATGATGGGAGTAAAATCATCATATGTATCCCTATATCTATAATAGGGTCTGTTTAGCTTCTATTATGATGTCTTCCAAATGCTGGACATATTAACTGAAACCAAACAGCCCCAAGTGAGGGATGAGGGAGACTCCATTTTGGATGTACTATTCAGGCCCAATATATTGTCCAGAGATCTTCCTCCACTCCTGAAGTGGCCCCCCACTCTTGGGATAAGTACACAAATCCCCAAAAGAACAGAACTTCACCATTTGGTCAGAGAATTAGAGGCCACGTGTTAATGACGGCAAGAGCTAGAACCGCCTGCTATCTTTTCTGCAAGGTGGCCAACACCAAAGGAAGATCTAGACTGAGCGTCACCGACACCTAGAGATGAATTATGAGAGTACCATTGTCTCATATATTTCTAGTTGCCCCAGATACTAAGCATCGAGACTGGCTCTCCAGAACCACTTAGCCGACCCAAGTTTGGACTCTCAATATCTTTCCAGACCCAACGAACGCACTGAGATGGCAGTCGTTGATTTGAACCTCCCGCTAGGAAGTTATGACTCAGCCTAAATATTGGGATTTATTTTAGCTAGAGTTCAAGGGAGCAGAATTCAGTCCAACCCAGAGGGACAATGGCAAATATTGGAGGGGCGACCTAGGGGTTAAAAAGCTAGCTGCACACATTTAGCCTTTGTCTTGGTTCTGCCATGGAAGCCACGTCACGTCACGTGTGGAGACGGACCAGGAGCTAACAAGGTGCCTGTGGATACCAGAACTTCCCTTATCCACAAGTGGTAAGAAACGTGGCACATACAGCTGACTGCACTCCCCATACCTGTGCCCTACTTTTATCTGTACTTTTGGCTGTAATATCTGTATATTACTCTGTATATAATTGTAATATCTAATGAGCCTTTCGGCAATTAAACTATCAATTAATCCTGGGCTGCTCTTTTATCTGGAAACCCGATTTCCCACATCCGTGAGTTCGGCTAGTACTTATACGCTTCCTGGGTTTGGTTTCTGACCCGATATAAGCTTTTAAACGGACTGGGCTTATATCTAATGAGGAACTGGTGGCAGCATACTGTTCTGATGTTATTGGGGGATGCTGGCAGTGACTGACCGGAGGTTTTGATATATACTGTATATATATATTCCCGGACTGGGACTGGTGATATATATACAGCAATCACTGCAGAGTGCCCTGATAACCAGTAAATGACAGGGCAGCCTCTCCGGCAACTCCATAACCTAGGTGGAGTTCCCTGACTGACCTGAGGGTAAGGGGGCGCCAGAGAGCTGTGGCTGTGTAAGCTCCGTATCCCCCATCTCTCCTCTCGTGTGTTTTCCTTACAGTTCTGGTGCCGTAATTATGTAGATAATGGTGCTGATGTTGTACTTATTTCACTGGCTGTGGTTCTGGTGACACATTAATGTACTGATAGTGGTTCTGGTGATGTAGTCCTGTACTGATGAGCTTTCTGGTGATGCATTTATCTACTGATGGTGGTTCTGGTGCCATTTTCATATACTGATGGAAGTTCTAACGACATAGTTATTTACTAATGATGGTTCTGGTGCCGTATGTATGTACTAGTGATAGCTCTGGTGTTCAATTTATGTAGTGAGGATGATTTTGGTTTTATATTGATGATGGTTCTGGTTATGAATCAGTCACCAGAACATTCATTACTACATAAATACATTGTTAGAACCACCATCCATACATGAATACATCAGCAGAAGCACCATCAATACAGAAATACGGCACCAGAACTACCCTGATGGGAGTAAAATCATCATATGTATCCCTTTATCTATAATAGGGTCTGTTTAGTTTCTATTACGATGTCTTCCAAATGCTGGACATCTTAACTGAAACCAAACAGCCCCCATTATAGTTAAGCTATATTAGTTTCCATGACCATCACTAGGTCTGAGATTTAAAATATAGGCTGTCAGGGAGGAATATAGCGATTTGTATTCTCTTAATGGTCCTTAAACAATGAATGATTCTATATCTATCTTAAAAAAAATACTCCCTGTTGAGCCACTTCTCTAAAGTACATCACATCACTCTTTTTACTTTTGCTGGTATTTTTGAGTGAAAAAGGTAGCAATTCTATTGATAGTAGTCTTAACAGCTTGCTACTTAACCCATCAGAAGGAAAGGACAGGGGCGTTAGGGGACCTGTCGCTTTAGTCTCTGACCCATTCCTTTACTTAGGGACTGAAAGTTCAGCGGAGGGGGGGCACCATCGGCTTCATCTGCCTACGGCACCAAAATACCTTGTTCCGGCCTTGGATCCACCTAGTAAAATTCTCACCAAGCCCAAACTACTTCATTACCCTACATAAGAACTCCTGCTCCACCGTGTTCTAAGCCTTTGTGGAATTTCATGCCCAGAAGGAGTGGTGGCTCCTTCTCCTAATTGGATATTTGCAAACGCTTTCCTCAAATGAATAATTTCCTGTCCCTGGTATAGAACCCCATTGGAGCTTTTAAATGGTGGGTCCGTGAGCTTCAAGTTATGCAAATGTAGAAAACCATTCTGGTCAGAAAGTAAGTGTTGACTTCAGAGATCTGTAAACATTTGTTACATTTCACTGAGGATCCAATGCAAATGAAGAACAACTTCTTCCTTAAGGTCCTTGAGCAGAGCTGACAATTCACATTTATTCACCAATATTTAGCCTGAATATCAAAATACTAACACCTCTCTAACCACTGTCATTCATGTGCGCCTCTGCCTGTGTCCTTTGTTAGTCTTCTCTTTTCCTTTCTGACAAGGGGTGTCTTCCATCCATGGTGAAATACACCATCTCTAATTCCAACTTGTAGTGCAAACATTTTTAAAAAATTGCTACACACCAATAAAGTGGTATCAATTTCCCCAAAATAGAAATAGAGCAATGGGCCTCTGACATCCTTTCCACTACAAGTAATCCACGAGATTGAGACCCAACTTTGAGTGCAAACATTCAAAAATTTTTGTTACACACGAATAAAGTGGCATCAATTTCCCCAGAGTAGAACCAGTACAATAGGCTTCTGACAACTATTCCACTACAGGCAACACACCAGAGGGAGACCCAGCTTGGAGTCTCCACATTTATAAAAAATATTCTCACACACCACTAAAATGGCATCAGTTTCCCCATATTAGAAATAGTATAATGCGCCTCTGACACCACTTCCACTACAGGCAACCCACCAGATGGAGACGTTACTTGGAATCTCCACATTTCACAAAATAATTGTCCTACACGACTAAAGTGGCATCAAATTCCCCAGAGTAGAAATAGTATAACGACCCTCTGATGCCCCTGCCACTACAGTCAACCCAACAGATAAAGACCCAACTTGGAGTACAAACATTTCAAAAAATTGTTGTCACACACCACTAAAGTTACATTATATTTTCCAGAGTAGAAACAGTATAATGGGCCTCTGACACCCCTTCCACTACAGGCAACCCACCAGATGGAGTCCCAACTTGGAATCTCCACATTTCAAAAAATTATTGTCACACAGCACTAAAGTGGCATCATATTCCCCAGAGTTGAAACAGTATAATGGGCCTCTGAGAACCCGTCCACTACAGGCAACCCACCAGATGGAGTCCCAACTTGGTGTCTCCACATTTCAAAAAATTATTGTCACACACCACTAAAGTGGCATCAATTTTCCCAGAGTAGAAATAGTATAATTTTGCGTGGAGCACCAGATCGAGGGAGATTATCAGTGGTCTTGTATGTCTTCCATTTTCTAATTATTGCTCCCACAGTTGATTTTTTCACTCCAAGCTGGTTGGCTATTGCAGATTCAGTCTTCCCAGCCGGGTGCAGGGCTACAATTTTGTTTCTGGTGTCCTTTGACAGCTCTTTGGTCTTCACCATAGTGGAGTTTGGAGTCAGACTGTTTGAGGGTGTGCACAGGTGTCTTTTTATACTGATAACAAGTTTAAACAGGTGCCATTACTACAGGTAATGAGTGGAGGAAAGAGGAGACTCTTAAAGAAGAAGTTACAGGTCTGTGAGAGCCAGAAATTTTGTTTGCTTGTTTCTGACCAAATACTTATTTTCCACCATAATATGCAAATAAAATGAAAAAAAAAACAGACAATGTGATTTTCTGGATTTTTTTTTCTCAGTTTGTCTCCCATAGTTGAGGTCTACCTATGATGTAAATTACAGACGCCTCTCATCTTTTTAAGTGGTGGAACTTGCACTATTGCTGACTGACTAAATACTTTTTTGCCCCACTGTAAATGTCGCTGTACATAAACGTGTAGCAGGATAAGAGGTGATTGCACTTTCTGAGCAAACCAGTTTTGCGCCATTTTACGTTTAGGTGCGTTTTGCTAATAATTTTGAATTAAAAACACCCGGTGGAAAGGAAATATTGAAAATAGTGCACTGACAGGCTGAAAGGCAAATTAACAAAATGAGGAGTAATAATGCTCATAAGTGTCGCTATACATACATCTTGCAAGACAGGACATGGTGTTAAAATACAGCTGCCCCTCCAGCAAAGACGTTAGAATGTGCACAGACGTGTGCTGCTAATTCATGGCGTTAAACTAGAAGGCAATCCCAAAAGTACCCAGTGCAAGCAATGTTAGCAATTCTAATAACATGATAGATTCCAGCCCTGCGCGTGCGCTTGTATTTTGGAGAGGGTGTTATCTGATTCCTTGCGCGTACACGGAGGTGTCTGTGTCTCCATCTCCCACTTTTTTTTTATTTGGGTTTAAGTACCGAGAATGAACTAATTTCTCATTTTTGTTTTGGTGCATTTTGCTCTTCATTTTTCAGTTTGTCTCAGGCTTGGGCATTATTAATATTTTACTTTTGCACTATGACTTAGTATTTTGTATTTTTTTTTGCCCCGTTTATCTTCATTGGTGTATTTTGCTCTTGTTTTTTGGGATTAATATTTTTCCCCTTTGTGTATTCTGATTTTGGCCAAAAAAACACACCGTAGAAAGGAAATATATATAAAAAAAAATACATGTAGATGGACTGGGCCTGAAGCTAAAAAATCAAATGCAGAAAATGTGCAAAACAGTATATGGTGCTATAATACAGCTGCCCCAATAAAATACTTGTACTTGTGCAGACAGGCGTTGGTTTTAGTGATAGGAAGTTCGGCTCTTTTTGGTGATCCGGCTCATTTGGCTCCGCTCACCTTAAACAGCCGGCTCTTTTGGCTCTTTAAACGGCTCTTTTTTAAATAGAAATCCGTTTTCCACAGTCATCGTTCTAGGTCTTTGCCTGTGAAGTGAGGGCCTCGTTCTCCACCTGTGTGACAAAGTGTAGTGTAATGAATGAGTCACCGGAGGAGGAGAAAACAAAAATACAAGCTAAGTCCAGAAAACCTGGAGAGGTTGGTAACTAGCGGATTGCAGACCCCTGATCCTATTCACCACAACTAACAGTAGCCGTGGGGGGTTCCTACGATGATCCTAGACCCCTCGTCACAGCCGGAGAACTAAATAAGCCTAAAGAAAGGGGAAATCTAAACTGCCCTAGAGCAGACCCCAAAGCAATAGACAGCCCCCAACATGTATTGTCGGTGAAAAACAGATGAAAACACAAACACAGACAGAAAGACAGGCTGAGCAAATGATGGAGCCCAATTAACTAGATAGGACAGGACAGAAAAGATGCTGGCTGCAATCCGCAAAAACCCCACCAAAAATGTCCCAACCGTCTGATAGGAAAAAAGGCCCTGAAGTCGCTAATGACATAGAATCGTCAAGACCAGAGGGAACAGGAAATCCCACCATAGTATATTTTACGGTTTCTGACAAACCCTTCCGAAAGAGAGCCGCCAAGGCACCATCATTCCAGGTAGTAAGTACCGCCCATTTTCGGATTTTTTGACAGTACAACTCTGCAGAATCCTCACCCTGGCTCAATGCCAACAGGGCCTTTTCAGCTTGATCAATAGCATTAGGTTCATCATACAACAACCCCAAGGCTTGAAAAAATGCATCCACATTAGTTAGAATAGGATCATCAGGTGTCAAAGAAAACGCCCAATCCTGGGGATCGCCGCGCAGCAAAGAGATGACAATTTTAACCTGCTGCGCAGAGCTCCCCGATGAGTTAGGCTTCAAGGCAAGAAATAATTTACAATTCTTAAAATTCAAAAATTTAGACTGATCCCCAAAAAACACATCAGGAGTAGGGATCTTTGGTTCAGCAGCATGTGAATGAGCAAGATAGGCTGAAATTCCCCGCACTTCAGCAGTGAGCTGCTCCACACAATCAGACAATTGCTTAATCTCCATTAAGAAAAAATTCCCCCTACGGCCTCAGAGAAATAGAGGAAAAAATATGCACACACAAAAAAAAAAATTCTGACACTTTTTTTTTTTTACAATTCTTTCCTGCTATTGAGTACCCTAGAATCTGTGGTATGGCTGGTGATTCTGTTATCAATGAGTCACCGGAGGAGGAGAAAACAAAAATACAAGCTAAGTCCAGAAAACCAGGAGAGGTTGGTAACTAGCGGATTGCAGACCCCTGATCCTATTCACCACAACTGACAGTAGCCGTGGGGGGTTCCTACGATGATCCTAGACCCCTCGATCACAGCCGGAGAACTAAATAAGCCTAAAGAAAGAAAGGGGAAATCTAAACTGCCCCAGAGCAGACCCCAAAGCAATAGACAGCCCCCAACATGTATTGACGGTGAAAACACAAACACAGACAGAAAGACAGGCTGAGCAAATGATGGGGCCAAAACTAACTAGATAGGACAGGACAGAAAAGATGCTGGCTGCAATCCGCAAAAAACGCTACCAAAAATGTCCCAACCGTCTGATAGGAAAAAAGGCCCTGAAGTCGCTAGACTTCAAAATCAGTATATCAGCACTCAGGTATATTCTGAAAACAGAGCAAAGAGATCAACTGATCAGAAACAAAAATGGAATTCAGCCAGTCCCAGCCAGGGCTGGCTGAACACAAACACTAAGTAAACCAGACAAAATCTCATGGAATAATAGCAGGGCAAAAACTTAGCTTTTAGTAGACAGGAACTAAACTAGATGCAAGAGCTCAGAGCAGAAAGGATCATCAGCAACAAAGCAGGGCGTCGGCTGCCTTATATCCACTCAGAGATTCCGGATGTCCAATCACACTCTACCTGTTCAGATAACAGGTTCTTCCCATCCAAATCAATTTCACTACCTCCCTTCACCAGCAGAGGGAGTTCATCAGACATCAAAGGTGAAGGGGAAAATGAACTCACAACAGGGGTCCTCTCTCTCTCCTGTAGAGTGTAAGCTCTTATGGTAAGTGGGGTCCTCTCCCTCTCCTGTAGAGTGTAAGCTCTTATGGTCAGTGGGGTTCTCTTTCTCCTGTAGAGTGTAAGCTCTTATGGTCAGTGGAGTCCCCTCTCTCTCTCTCCTGTAGAGTGTAAGCTCTTATGGTCAGTGGGGTCCTCTCCCTCTCCTGTAGAGTGTAAGCTCTTATGGTCAGTGGGGTCCTCTCTCCTGTAGAGTGTAAGCTCTTATCGTAAGTGGGGTCCTCTCTCCTGTAGAGTGTAAGCTCTTATGGTCAGTGGAGTCCCCTCTCTCTCTCTCCTGTAGAGTGTAAGCTCTTATGGTCAGTGGAGTCCCCTCTCTCTCTCTCCTGTAGAGTGTAAGCTCTTATGGTCAGTGGGGTTCTCTCTCTCCTGTAGAGTGTAAGCTCTTATGGTCAGTGGAGTCCCCTCTCTCTCTCTCCTGTAGAGTGTAAGCTCTTATGGTCAGTGGGGTCCTCTCTCCTGTAGAGTGTAAGCTCTTATGGTAAGTGGGGTCCTCTCTCCTGTAGAGTGTAAGCTCTTATGGTCAGTGGAGTCCCCTCTCTCTCTCTCCTGTAGAGTGTAAGCTCTTATGGTCAGTGGAGTCCCCTCTCTCCTGTAGAGTGTAAGCTCTTATGGTCAGTGGGGTTCTCTCTCTCCTGTAGAGTGTAAGCTCTTATGGTCAGTGGAGTCCCCTCTCTCTCTCTCCTGTAGAGTGTAAGCTCTTATGGTCAGTGGGGTCCTCTCTCCTGTAGAGTGTAAGCTCTTATGGTAAGTGGGGTCCTCTCTCCTGTAGAGTGTAAGCTCTTATGGTCAGTGGAGTCCCCTCTCTCTCTCTCCTGTAGAGTGTAAGCTCTTATGGTCAGTGGAGTCCCCTCTCTCTCTCTCCTGTAGAGTGTAAGCTCTTATGGTCAGTGTAGTCCCCTCTCTCTCCTGTAGAGTGTAAGCTTTTATGGTCAGTGGGGTCCTCTCTCCTGTAAAGTGTAAGCTCTTATGGTCAGTGGAGTCCCCTCTCTCTCTCTCCTGTAGAGTGTAAGCTTTTATGGTCAGTGGGGTCCTCTCTCTCCTGTAAAGTGTAAGCTTTTATAATTAGTGGAGTCTCCTTTCTCCTGTAGAGTGTAAGCTCTTATGATCAGTGGGGTCCTATTTCTTCTGTACAGTGTAAGCTTTTATAATTAGTGGAGTCTCCTTTCTCCTGTAGAGTGTAAGCTCTTATGGTTAGCAGGGTCCTCTCTCTCCTGTAGAGTGTAAGATCTTACCAGTGGGGTCCTCTCTCTCCCCTGTAGCGTGTAAGCTCATATATGGGCCATTATATTTCTTCAATTAAATTTGTATTTTTGCATGTGTGTGGACTATATTCAACGTGGTTCTGTTTTTTTTTTTTACAACCAACAACTGATTGTGACATAACCTTCCTCCCCACCATAACTGAAGGAGAGTTCACTCATCTCCTCTTCAAATCGCACCTCACCACTTGTGCCCTTTACCCCATTCCATTCTCCCCAACCTTACCACCACACTTATCCCAGACCTAAACTATCTCTTCAATCTATCATTAAATTCTGACTTCCCTTCTGCTTTCAAATATGCCACGATCATGCTTATCCTGAAGAGATCATCCCTCAACCTCTACGTCCAGCTATCACCCCATATCGCTGCTCTATATTGTCTTAAAACTCTACAAATAGTATGTCTGTCATGGCTCTGTTGATGCATGTCCTGGGACCAGGGGTTCCTTCCCTGTCCCTAACGCTAGGCGGCGCCCTAGCTCACCCTATTCCACGATTTACTTCTGATGGTGAAGTAATAATGCTATGGGTGCTCTAGCTTGCCCTGTTCCCTGGATTACTTCTGTTGGTGAAGACACCGGGGCCACATACCTTGCCTTAGCTCCCAAATCTGCCCTCAGTCTGGGAAGAGGGGAGTAGTAGTGTACTGTACTACACCAACCAGACTAACAAGATAAGACAAACAGGGGTAATGAAAAATACCAAGCACACAAATATACACACAAATATAACAGAGGAATGTACCGGGGAGTGGGTGATGGGATTAAGTAAAAGCAGGAGAAGAAAGGGAATTATCACACACTCAAAACCTAGCAACAGTCACAGATAAATCTACCAATCCACCGCCTTCTCAAATAACAACCACCAGCAACCACCCGCCATGCAGCATAAGCTACCCCTGACAATGGGACCCAGATTATATAGAGGATGGGAGTAGCTATCAGTGCACAGCTGAGAGCCTTACTGCAGGAAAGCTTCCAGGATCCAAGATTGCCCTGATCCAAGATGGAGTCTTGTATCTCGCCCTGCCATATGGAACTTCCCTGCACACACTGTGAATTCAATCCCTAATGGTGAACTAAATAGAATCTATGGAAACCGCTCTGATATCACACTGTTCCATGAGCAAGCAGAGATTGTGACATCGAGACTAATGGAAAGGGGAGATAGGAAGAAACAAATTGATACAGCTATAAAAAAAAGTTCTTGTAAGAAACACTCGAGATGATGGTATAAATAGTAATAACAAACCAACAACAACAACATTTAGCAGAAAGAAAAATAAAACCATTTTTAGTACTTCATATAGTTGCCACTTTCAGGAAATAAACAATATTGTATCGAGACATATATAAAATCCTGGAAAATGGATTAGTATGTGTGCCGAGAAAAGGGAGATCAATAGGAGCTACTCATTCTCCAAGTCTACACATGCCTCCAAAAAGTGATAAAAAAAAACTTGGCTAAGCTGCAAAGGTTTTTTTTAGATGTTGATGTCCCAGATGCACCATGTGTCAATATACACTGCAAACGCCAAAGATTGATGCAGCCAATGAGATCAAAAGATTCATTAATTGTAACACAAACCATGTTGTATATTACATATTGTGCAAAGAGTGTAAAAGGAAATACATTGGCCGCACAATACGTAAATTCCAGAAAAGGATGGCGAACATGTTACTAACATCAGAGATAAAAATGCCTCTTATTCAGGAGCAGGCAAACCCTTTGTAGAGAGACATAAGGGGGAATGAACCAATTTTTCATTCTATGGGATGGAAAGAGTGGATAATCCTACTAGAGGCAGTGAGAAAAAACTCCTCCTAAGAGAACTGTTTTGGATCATCAAACTGGACACAAAATGCCCCAATGGTATGCATTAGGGTGACCGGATCTCATGGGGGGGGGGGGAAATGTCGGAATCTTGTTCGTCTGGACCCCACAAAATGATTCCCCTTTCCAGATATTGAGATAGCCAAAATTTGAGCTCGATCAAACGACGTTAACCCGTGCCGCTCGTTGCTCAAAGTTTGAAAAAATCCAATTGCGCCAAAGCAAGATTTAGGTATTTTGCATAGTCTGTTAGACTATAAAGAATGTGACAACGACATTGCAGAAATAGCCCTGACCAAATTTTCGACCCATTTGTGGTATTTGAATGCAGAGTTGGTGGGATTATCGTTATTTGATCCCACCATTACAGACGATGAAAAGTTGTTAATGGCTAATAAATTGCTCAGTAGCACAGATGAACCATCAGAGCACGCTAGGGTTGTAAATCCAAAAGTTAGGAAAGAAAAATTAAAAGAGGTAGTTGATGGAGGATTGGTAAATTTACTTACCAAAGAAACATTTACATTCTTTGACCGATTTAATATAAAAACAGATTTCCTAAGACAAAATCCAAACACCTGGCCTCAAAATAATGACTTCCAAGAAGGATTGAAAATTGTCAAAACATTAAAAGTAGTTAATGATATGGCTGAGCGTGGTGTTAAATTAATAACCGACTTTAACGACCTTCTGACAAAAGATGAAGAACAAAAGCAATATGTCCTGCAAGTTGTAAGCAAATGCCGAGCATTATATTCTGACGTTTCAAAAACTACTTTAACAAAAGCTCTAGAATAGATTAGATAACTATGTAAAATTATCAACTCGTGTAGGTACTACGTCTGTATCTTTTCTGTGTCTGTTTTGTATGTATTATATACCTCATTTTTTTATTTTAAAATAAAAAATGTCATTAGACTTATCAGTATTACTTGTTTTTTTGTTATATTTCTACTTTAAACTCAAAAATATACCAAAAAAAACCACAAAATTTATCACTTAATAACAAAATATACGAAGTATGCTCCATTGCTCCTAGTGGTACCAGGTCACGTTCTTGGGGCTAAAAGCTGTTGTAACTCAGTTTGACTTAAAATAACAACAATTATGTATAAAATATAAATTTTGAAGAACAACATTAGCTTTCTTTTGAGATATTAAGCGTGTTTTTATTATTTACCGTTCTGGAGTTTTGGCTCCATATGTCAGCTTTTTGGCCAAAAATTTGGATTTTTTCAAACTTTGAGCGACGAGCGGCACGGGTTAACGTCGTTTGATCGAGCTCAAATTTTGGCTATCTCAATATCTGGAAAGGGGAATCGTTTTGTGGGGTCCAGACGGACAAAATTCCGACATCGATTTTTTGCGGTCACCCTAGTATGCATTATAGAAATGACACTTTTTATCTATATTAAATTCCGGTGGTTTGATTATGGAGGGTTTTTTTTTTCTCTTGGGATCTAGCTTGCTGATTATGCAAATTATTCTCAAAATGTGATTGATTGCTAGCATGTGTGTTCATTGATCAACGGTTGGTTACCATTTGTTTTTATATAAGTAGAGATGAGCGACTTTGCCTTTTTTAGGGTCGAGTCGGGTTTCATGAAACCCGACTTTCGCAAAAGTTGGGTCGAACAAAATCGGCCGATTTTTGTGAAAAGTCGAAGGCCGACTGAAACACGAAACCCAATGCAAGTCAATGGGGAAGCAAAGTCGGCAGGGAGTGGAGGCCAGGAAACACACCTACAGTGCCCTTTTGAATGCCAAAAACATCAATTCTTATTACTGAAGCTTTTCAACCTTAATTTACTTCATAATACTAGTTACGCACTGAAAAATGGGGGTTATTTGGCTAAAGTTGTGGGGGGGTAGGGCTGGCTCCAGGTTTTAATGTGCCCTGGGCCAAACAGCGCCCCTTTAACACATACCACAACTCATGATGCTCTGATACGGCAGAGAAATAGCGGTATAGTACAATGAAAAATACTTCACTTTTTACATCTCATGACTGATATCCATTTTAAATTCTCCAATAGCTCCAAAAACGGACAGTATATTACTCCATACAGTATTATGGCCACTGCATAGTGCGCTATACAGAGTAATGAGGCCCATATATTTCTCCATACAGAATCATTGGTCCCATATAATGTTTGATACTGTATATGATGAGCTCCACATAATGCTACAGTATATGTTGGTCCACATGGATGAAGCTCCACTGTTTTATGGGCCCAAATAATGCTCCATACATAATGGGCCCCATTTCTAATGCTCTAGTGTATAATGTGCCCTGTAAATGCTGCTCCAGTGTCTGATGTCCACCTTTGGAATGCTCCAGTGTATGGTGGGCCCCATATATCATTCTCCAGAGTATAGTGCTCCCCAAAAATTGCTGTCCCAACATTGAAAACTAGAGTTGAGCGAAACAGGTCGAAAAAATTGAAAAGTCACCGACTTTTGTTAACGTCGGGTGTCATGAAACGAAACCCGACCCTAGGGTGAGGTCGGCCATGAGGTCGGCGACTTTAGCGCCAAAGTCGCATTTCAAATGATGCTTTACCGCCTGTCACCGGGTCCTTCTCTGGTATCACACAATCAACAGAGCAAGCGAAGAGTGAACAATTCCAAGACCTTTATTCAGGCAAAAATACAAAAAGGTCCATATTCAGTCCACCACACATCAGTCCACCACACAAAGGATAAGATAGTCCAGAATAAGAATGCAGTCCAGTATCAGGATAAAATGTCCAGGGAAACGAGATTCCAAAACTCTAGCACCAGAGGATAAAATGGGTCCTTCTCTCTCTGAAGTGCTGTCTGTCCACGATCCTATCCACACAGGAACTGACTTGTCCAGGGGTAGTCAAACAAGTTGGGGCAGGCGGTTTCCAGGCCTCCCAGAGGAGAACAAAGGGCCTTTGTTATGAATGAGTCACCGTAGGAGACAAAACCAGAAATACTTAGCTAAGTTCAGAAAACCAGAGAAGTTGGCAGCTATCTGATTGCAGACCCCTGAATCTAACAACAACAACAACTAGCAGTAGCCGTGGGGGGTTCCTACGGTGCCCTAGACCCCTCGATCACAGCCGGAGAACTAAATAGCCTAAAGACAGAAAAGGGAAATCTAAACTGCCCCAGAGCAGACCCTAAAGCAATAGGCAGCCCCCAACATATAATGACGGTGAAGCGAGATGGAAAAACACTCACACAGACAGAAAGATAGGCTGAGCAAATGATGGGGCCCAAGCTAACTAAATAGGATAGAATAGGAAGGCTGCTGTCTGCAATCCGCCAAAACCCTCTCAAAAACAAGAGCCAACAGACTGATAGAGAAAAAAGCCCTGAAGACGCTAGGCTTCAAAAAGACTATATCAGTACTCTGGTATTAACTGAAGACAGAGCAAAAAGGAATTCAGCTCACCCAGCAGGGAAAGGCAGAAATCCAGACAAACAAGGCAAAACAAAACCAAAACACAAATGCAAAAGGTAGAGCAGAAAACTTAGCTTTAGAGGAGCAGGAATCAGACTGGTCTCCAAGAATCCCTCAGAGAAATCACCCGCAAGGCAGAATGGCGTCGGCTGCATTATATCCAGTCAGCGATCCCAGTCACACAGTCATCATCATTCTGCTCAGGTGTTTTGTAATCAGCCTCACTACCTTCCTTCTCCAGAAGAGGGAGTTCATCAGACCTCAATGGTGAAGGGGAAAACGAACTCACAACAGGCCTTAGGGATTAATGCACTACAGGGGGTCATCAAGAGACAGATACAGTGAGGCTGTAGACTTACAATGTAATAAGAAAAATACTATGAAAATAACTGGAATTGTTAAAAATAGGAATATACAAAAAATGACATCCACATAGCATATCACACCATCACAGTGCCCTTTTTCAGCCAATCAGGAACAACGAACACTGTGGGCAACGTGATGACATAGGCAGCGGTCCCCACCATCTTTGAGAAGGGCATGCAAGTGATTGGCTTGCTTTGGGGGGCGTCACAGGGGATATAAAAGGGCGTGTACGCCAACCGCCATCTTACTTCTGCTGATCTCAGAATAGGGCTAGCTGCTGCTGATGATGATGATGATTCTTGTAGGGAGAGCGTTAGGCAGGGAAGAAGAAAAAAAATCTGCTGCTGCTGCTAGCGATTTTGCCTGTACAACACACCAGTCACTGTGCAGTGCAAGGGGAGGCTATATTTTGGTTGATCAGCTCTGTTGGTTGTTAGGCTGCCTTATAAGGCTACCTGATAGCTGCATTGCTGTTTTCACTCTGCTCTGCAAACTGCTTTTTTAAAAGCAATCCTTTTTTTTTTGTCCTGGTGAGGTACTGAGCGTGCATTTTTTCACACTGTACAGCGGTGTACGCTCCTCACACAGCACCGTGTAACGGCTGTTATCACGGCCACAGTGAAGCTAAGTGTGTGACTCAGTAAGGATAAGTCGAGGAGTTGTTCCGTTCTTACAGACCTACACTCTAGGGAGATTCCAATCCTGCCCTGTCCTATATAACATTTTTCACACCAGCCAAATTCAGCCTGTGATACAGCGGTGTGATATACACTGGGCCTGACACCATACATCAGTGTCCAGAAGTGGTAGGAGAATTAAATTCTCCCCTGTCCTATATACACCTTGTACCTTGTTTTACAGTTCCATATAGTTGGTGGAATTTTGGATACATTTTTCAAAAAAATGAGGAAGTGTGGTGTAAGAGGCCGTGTTAGTGGGCGGGGGTTGCCAGCTGGTAATGATGGTATTGGTGTTAGTGGTGGATTTGCTGGTAGTGGCAAAAGCAAAATAACACCTAATGCAGGAGGTGTTGAGCCTGCGTCATCGTCTGGCTCCACAAGGCCTCGAAGGCTCCCTTTTCTGGGAGTAGGTAAACCGCTTTTAAAGCCAGAGCTTCAGGAACAAGTTTTGGCTTACATTGCTGACTCCAGCTCTATTGCCTCCTCTTCTGAACTTTTAAAAAATAAAAGCACTGAGTCGTCTTTGGAGGCTCATGGTCATGAACCACACCTTTCTTTGTGTCCTTCACCCCAACCAAAATTGAAGGATGCGGCAGGCCACACTACCGATTACTCCATGGAGCTGTTTTCACATACCATGCCTGGGTTTTCAAGTAAAATTGTGAATTACCCAGGCCAAGATGAATCTGACATGGAGTGCACTGATGCACAGCCACTGATAGATGATTCTGCTGGTACATTCACTCAGAGCACTACATTGTCCTCGCAGTGTACTGAGCCAGATTCTGACCCTGATGAAACTCAGGTGCCCCTTCCCGCATACTATACCACCGTACACGGTGACACAGGGGAAGGTGCACATGACATTGAAGAGGAGGTGATGGATGACTCAGTTGTTGATCCAGATTGGCATCCATTGGGGAAGAGGGTGCCGCTGCCAATAGCTCAGAAGAAGGGAAGGAGCATCCGCAGCAGGCATCGACATCGCAACAGCTGTTATCTGGCAGGCACGGAGCAGTCCAAAAACGGCTTACAAAAAGCCAAAAAGTTGCTGGACTGCATGGCCAGACGGTCAAAATAGCACAGAGTGCAAGGCCTCAAAATGTCTTCCATAAGTAGGAAGAGTGCAGTGTGGCTCTTTTTTGAACAAAATCCTAATGATCAGGCCAAGGTTTACTGTAAGAAGGGCGCAAAGACCTTTAGCCGAGGGAAAAATCTGAAAAATTTGAATACCAGTTGCATGCTTAGACATTTAACCACCATGCACTTGCAAGCGTGGACGGAACACTAAACCTCAAGTACCACATGTGCAAATGCTCCCAATGAAGGTAGTCAGCAACGCTACATTGTTTCCCCCACTGTAAGCCCACCGGTTAGCACAGCAGCAAATGTTGAGGTGTCGTTGCAAGGCCAAAGCTGTCAGGGAACTACAATGTTATATCAATGAAATACTGAATCTAGGCCATCAGAAAGAACGCCAACTCCATCACCATCATCAACCCTCTCTCAGTCCGCCCTGTCCACCGCTAGTCCCACCATAGGCAGCTCTCCAGTCCAGCTCACCCTGCCAGAGACTATGAGTAGGACAAGAAAGTACTCATCCTCTCATCCGCGTACACTGGGTTTGAACGCCCACATAGCCAAACTAATCTCGTTAGAGATGATGCCCTATCGGTTGGTGGAAAGCGCAGCTTTCCGCGAACTCATGGCCTATGCAGTACCACGCTATGAACTACCCAGTCACCACTTCTTTTCTCTCAAAGCCATCCCAGCCCTCCACCTTCATGTGAAGGACCGCATTGTCCATGCACTCAAGCAGTCAGTGAGTGGAAAGGTGCACCTCACAACTGATGCATGGTCGAGTAGGCATGGCCAGGGCCGTTACGTGTCCATCACTGCGCACAGGGTTAATGTGGTGGATACAGGGGACAGCGGTGGTGGGACAGTGGTGCCTAGCCCATGATATAGGAAACAGTTGGCTGTAGGCATTCGACCCTCCTCCTCCTGAAGCGAAAGCTCGTCCACAGAGCGCAGTCGCAGCAGCACTCCATCCGCAGCTGCCAGTGTTGCACACGAGGTGTCCCCCTATCGATCAGCTAGTGGAAAGCATCAGCAGGCTGTGTTGAAGATGATGTGTTTGGGCGACAGACACACCATGGAGGTACTGGCCGACTGCTTTCAGCAACAAACTGAGTCATGGCTGGGCAGTCTACATCTTGAGGCAGGCAAGGTAGTTAGTGATAACGGGCGTAATTTTGTGGCAGCCATAGCCCTTTCAAAACTCAGACACATACCTTGCTTGGCTCACACCTTGATGCTGGTGGTGCAGTGCTTCCTCAATAATTATCCGGAGTTAACAGGCCTGCTCCAGAAGGTTCGAAAACTGTGCTCGCACATCCGCTGGTCGCCCGTACACTCCAGTCATATGCAGAAGCTGCAGCAATTGCTACACCTTCCCAAGCACCGGCTAATTATCGACGTTGCAACAAGGTGGAACTTCACCTTGCACATGGTTGAGCGGCTGTGCGAACAGAGGCAGGCCGTAATGCATTTGTGGGAGGATACCCAGACAGGCACTTTGAGGGCAGACATGGAGTTGACAGGTGTGCAGTGGTCAAAGCTGAAAGACCTCTGTAAAGTCCTTCAGTGTTTTTGTTAGCAGCGGATTAATCAGCGTAACATCCAGAGTCAGCAACACAGAATGTAGATTTATTCATATCCAGGTTGAACAGCTTACAGCATGAAATGTGATCAGTCTGGTATATACTGTGGCTTGCAGCATGGGAGCATTACAACAACAAAAAGGGAAGAGAAGGAGGGGGCATCCTGTCTGTTTTTTTTTTTTCACTGAACTTTGTTAACAATCTCACAATATGCACAATATATAAAACAGTACAGTAGTAGTTGTTGAAATACATACAGATCAATATGCATTATTCCAACACCCTCACTCAACAACTACTTATCCTCTTAGTCCCAGTGTGGTCCTCAATTCTTGGAACCTGGCTCGTGGCAATGGCTTTGTCATAATGTCAGCTGCCATCTTATCAGTTTAAAAATGCTGGTTCAGAATTTCAGCCATTTTTCCAATTTTTGCATCTTGCTGATGAACTACAATCACATCGTCCACATATAAGAGAATATACATCCACTTTCCATCTGTATATTTGGCTTATACAAGCATGGATCCGCTTGACCTCTTTTAAAACCTTCTTCCAACAAGACCTTATTCATCTTGGTGTTCCACGCTCTTGCTGATTGCTTAAGACCATAAAGGGATTTTTGTAGTTTGCAAACAAGTTTCTCTTCACCCCCTTTTACATAACCTTCAGGTTGAGTCATGTATAAGTCCTCCTCAATGTCACCATTTAAAAAGGCAGTTTTTATATCCAAATGTCTGACATTCATCTTTTGTACAGCAGCTACAGCTAACAAAGCTCTGAACGTGGTCTGTTTAGCGACTGGAGCAAACGTAGCATCGTAATCTTCGCCGTACTTTTGAGAATATCCTTTTGCCACCAACCTTGCTTTAAATCTGTGGACTTTACCTTCAGAGTCATATTTGGTTTTGAAGACCCACTTGCACTTGATTGCCTTTTTGCCCTATGGCAGCTTGATGAGTTTCCAAGTTTGAAGTTGATAAAGCGATTTGATTTCCTCATTAGCAGCATTGATCCACTTTGTTCTTTCATGGACAGGTAGTTCTTGCATTTCATCCCATGACTGCGGCTCTGATTCAGGTAGTGTCTTGACTATGTAGGGTAGACGTTTAGCTGGTACGCCTCTGTTTGATCTTGACGATCTCCTGATTTCAGATTCACCTGATTTTTCTGTTGTTCCTTCAGTGGTTGAAGAATCCAGCCAGACCTCTACATCCTCCTTGTTATTGTCTTGTAATTGTGACTTCAGCTGGACTACTGGCGTGATGTCACAAAACTTGGGGGACACAAAGTTCTCATCAATCACTACATCTCTACTTATTGTGACCTTGTTTGTTTCTGGGTGTAGAATCCTATAACCTTTCTGGGTTTCACTGTAGCCTACCAGGATCCCTTCCTTAGCGTGAGATTCCCACTTATTTCGCCTTTCTTTGGGAATATGTACAAGTGCTTTACTTCCGAATATTCTTATATGATGTAGTTTTGGCTTTCTGGTGTTCCATTGCTCAAACGGAGTTTTCTCTGTAGCTTTACCTGGTAGTCTGTTCTGAAGATAGCAAGCTGTCATGATTGCTTCACCCCTATATGCTGTGGGCAGATTTGCATCAAACAACATACTTCTTCCACTTTCACAGAGTGTTCGGTTCCTTCTTTCCGCGACACCATTTTGCTCAGGATTGTACGGTACAGTGGTCTGAAATAGGATTCCATTTTTCTTTAAAATGCTCTGTGTCTCATGACTTGTGTATTCAGCCCCATTATCTGCACGTAGAATCTTTGGCATTCTCCCAAATTTATTATTTACCTCAGCTAGATGTACTTCAAGTTTCTCTGGAACTTCTTTCTTGCTGTGAAGCAGATGGACAACTGTATATCTTGAATGATCATCAATAAGTGTGAGAAAATATCTCTTCTTCCCAGGAGTCTGAGTGCTCATTGGACCACAGACATCTGTATGTATTAAATCTAGTGTCTGTTCTGTTCTCATAGTACTTCTCTTAGGAAAAGCTTTTCTAGACATTTTCCCTTTGAATTTTGAGGATGAGGAGTAAATAATGAATTGAGGATTGGGGATAACAAATAATGATGAATTAGGGATGGGGACAGCAAATGATGAGGAATTGGGGTGGGGGAGAGTAAATGATGTATTGAATGTGGGGGAGTGAAGTTGATAATGAATAGAGGGTAGGGGTGGGAGAGAGAAGACATGACAATGAATTGGGGCAGAGGGAGACATCTACATATAAAGAATCAGAGGAGCAGGAGATGCAGAGTAGGAGTGCTGAGGATGCAGGAGTGTGACAGGTAATGAATTGGGGAAAGAGTACAGGTGTTTATTAATTTATATATTTATTTGGTGGGGAAAGGTGGCTATTTATAGTCTGTTGCAGCACGGTGGTGGATTACAATTTATTTTTTTGAATGGTGGGTTCCGTAATAACTAATTACATATTAGTGGTGGGTGGACGTCTGTATTCAGCTGCACAGTGTAGAAGCTGGGCGAATGTGCTCTGGAAGCGGTGCTCTAGATAACTGTGTGTTATTTCTGCAGAGCAAGAGTCCTTGGTGGAAGAAGTGATGGTGGTCTGCGCTGGAAGAAGAAGAAAAGCGAAGATGATGGACTTCAACTAGAGATGTCACTGGTGAGTCAGCGTATTACCTGTACACTGACACTATACACTTTATACTATATACAGAACTCCCATGTATAATGTTACTGGTGAGTCATTGCATTGCTTGTACACTAACTGTATGCAGAGCTCCTCTGTATAATGTCACCGGTGATCACTGTATTACCTATACACTATATAAAGAGTTCCTGTGTATAATGTCACGGGTGATCAATGTATTATCTGTATACTATATATTGAGTTCCTGTGTATAATGTCACTGGGGAGCACTGTGTAACCTGTACACTGACACTATATACAAAGTTCCTGTATATGTCACTGGTGATCGCTGTATTTCAAATAGTGTATTGGCCAACACATAGCCCTGCAAACTGGATAATGGTCCCTACATAGCCCTCCAAAATGGATAATGACATCCACATAGCCCTGCAAAATGAATAATGTCCCCCACATAGCCCTGCAAAATGAATAATGTCTCCCATCTAGCCCTGCAAAATGAATAATGTCCCCCACATAGCCCTGCAAAATGAATAATGGCCTGCACATAGCCCTGCAAAATGAATAATGTCCCCCACATAGCCCTGCAAAATGAATAATGGCCTCCACAGAGCCCTGAAAAATGTATAATAGCCCCCACATAGCCCTGCAAAATAAATAATGGCACCCACATAGCCCTGCAAAATGAATAATGGCCCCCACAGAGCCCTGAAAAATAAATAATGGCCCCTACATAGCCCTGCAAAATGTATAATAGCCCCTATGTTGCCTTTCAAAAAATGTAAAGGCCCCCACATAGCCCTGCAAACTGTATAGTAGCCCCCACAGAGCCCAGTAGGTGGTATAAGGACCAGTTGATTTGGCAACAAAACCAAAAGTCTTGCGCTAAAAACTAAATAGAAAGATGAATCTCATATTTCAGCATGATAGTTTCCATAAGCATATCTCCAAATTAATAAAAAATGGCTTCACCAGAACAAGATCGGAGTTGTAGAATGGCCCAGCCAGACCCCAGATCTGAATCCGATTAAAAATCTGTGGGTGACCTGAAGAGGGCGCTGTACTCAGGAGATGCCCTCACAATATCACAGATTTGGAGCATTAATGCAAAGAATTGTGGAGGAAGATTGCCAATTCTAGATGTGCCATGCTGATAGACAACTACCCAAAAAGACGTAACACAATCATAAATTCAAAGTGTAATTCAATGAAGTGTTTGTTTAAGGGTTTGTATATTTCTTCAACCACATTATTTTAATTTTTTTTTTCCATCCAAAAAGATTTCAGCTTCTTTGCCAGTGGATTTGTGCAGATTACAGATCACCTTAAAAGTAAAAAAAAGTTCTAAAATGATTCTCCTTGCCATGATTTTTTTAACGTGATAAAAACCTGGCATTTTAACACCCGGTGTGTAGACTTTTTATATCCACTATAAGTCTTATTTTACCTTATTTAATCTAAATAATTTTAGTTCTATAAACATAAGAGAAAAGAGACTGCAATCTGTTCATGGTAGTTTATTTCATGCCGGTGCCCTGCTGTTGATTTGATTGCCGGTTATGAAGTTCTGAACTTCTTCTGTTCAACTACCCCAGTGGACTTGATCAGGAGTAAAGTGGTCATCGGTGACAGCAGTAACGGCTTGTTCTTGATTCCGATACATCCGTCTTCTGTTATGACAACAACGGTGCGGTGTCTACGTCTATGACCTAGGAGAAGCCAATGTATAAATATAAAGTTGCCCATTGCCACAAACTACATGTATAGCATTATAATGGAAGTTATACTGTTTAGCGTAGGTTCAATAACATTTACCCATTTTATGGTGTTTGCGAGTCCTTCTTCTGGGACAGGATCGTCTGCCATTCATGTGAGACGCCATGAAGTCTTGATGGTACAAGGCGGGTTGCTGATAACTTGTGGGCTGCTAGTAGAATGTGCTACACTCTGAGGCTTTTATGACACCTAGAACGCTCTCTCATTGTCTAGTTCTGTAGCTGTGAGGTCACTCGTATGATGTAACAATGTTGGCTAGGACTGGTTGGCTGCTCTGTTTCTGAATATGGTGGTGGGCATGGTTCTTTAACAGAATTGCTGAAGTAAAAAGATTAACTATATATATATATATATATACATATATATATATACACTGCTCAAAAAATAAAGGGAACACATCCTAGATATCACTGAATGTCAAATTCCAGTTGCAAATCTTTATTCATTACATATGTAATGCATTGATAGCAATGAAACATAAAAATGATTATTGTAAATTAAAATTAATATCCCATGAAGTGTGATTGACTAGGAGTTACATTGTGTTGCTTAAGTGTTCCCTTTATTTTTTTCAGCAGTACATATATATATATATATACATATACATATATATATATATATAGTGCCTTGCTGTAAAATTTAAAAAAAACAATACATTACATTCAGCTTCACAATTGTGTTCCACTTGTTGATTCTTCACCAAAAATTTACATTTGGTATCTTTATGTTTGAAGCATAATATGTGGGAAAAGGTTGAAAAGTTCCAGGGGGCCGAATACTTTCGCAAGGCACTATATATATATATATATATAAAACTAAAACTTTGATTTAACTTTTTATTCGTAAGTAGTGTTGAGCTTTCCGATACCGCAAGTATCGGCCGATACTTGCTGTATCGGAATTCCGATACAGACATCCGATATTTTTTTAATATCGGGCATCGGAATCGGAAGTTCCCAGTTGATTGACAGCCGAAATTACGTTATCATGATGCACGGTGTGTGTCTTTCCTATACACCAGAGATTCCCAATCTGTGGTGCAGGAGCCAGTTGTGGACCCATGATGTGTGGCTCACGGCAGTTGGCCATTTCGGTGCATTAGCACATGGTCTAGCAAATAACTATGAAGAGCAGGTCTGCAGATGGTGACTTTTATGTGTAGCCCTGCACAGAAGAGCATATACAGATGCACATGTACTGGCTTTTGGGGTGAGGAGATAAATTAAATATGGAGATAGGATGATGCTGCTAGTCAGAGGAGGTGCTTGAAGTTGGATGTCACAGTGTGGTGGGCAAGCTTGATGCAAGAATCAGGGCCGCCATCATGGCATAACTGCCCTTTCTGCTGTATGGGGCCTGTGAGCAGAAGGAAAGAGGGGGGTCCCGGACCCAGTCCAGGCCCCATCCTTGTGCTTCTGCTCACTGGGCCCTAGAGCATAATAAAAGTGCTGTGCACCAGTGCGTGACGCGGCCATCAAAACTAAATGGTTGCGCAGCAACAGCTCCCTCCACCTTTTCTGGGATGTCTGGTTACAGTGTGTATGCGATGACATCATCGCATACGTGCCGGCATGTAAGCGAGCCACTTGTTTTCAACAGGACACCAGAAGCATAGTTGCGCCTGCAAGGGATCGTGAGAGGTAAGTATGAAAACCTTTTTTTTTTGTAATAAAATGATGTATTTAGGGTGTGGGACAGGGAACATTGAATGATTATGTATTGAGGTGGGGGAGCGCAAATGATGATGAATTGGAGGTAGGTGAGCGCAAATGATGAATTTAGGGTGGCTGGTGGGGATCAACAAATGATGATACCAGAGTACTGATATAGTCTTTTTGAAGCCTAGCGTCTTCAGTGCTTTTTTCTCTATCAGTCTGTTGGCTCTTGTTTTTGAGAGGGTTTTGGCGGATTGCAGACAGCAGCTTTCCTATTCTGTCCTGTTTAAGTTAGCTTGGGCCCCATCATTTGCTCAGCCTATCTTTCTGTGTGAGTGATTTTCCATCTCGCTTCACCGTCATTATATGTTGGGGGCTGCCTATTACTTTGGGGTCTGCTCTGGGGCAGTTTAGATTTCCCTTTTCTGTCTTTAGGCTATTTAGTTCTCCGGCTGTGATCGAGGGGTCTAGGGCACCGTAGGAACCCCCCACGGCTACTGCTAGTTGTTGTTGTTAGCTTCAGGGGTCTGCAATCCGATAGCTGCCAACTTCTCTGGGTTTCTGGACTTAGCTATTATGTCTGTTTTTTGCCTCCTACGGTGACTCATTCATAACAGCTGAGGATGCAGGAGTGTGACAGGTAATGAATTGGGGAAAGAGTACAGGTGTTTATTAATTTATATATTTATTTGGTGGGGAAAGGTGGCTATTTATAGTCTGTTGCAGCACGATGGTGGATTACAATTTATTTTTTTGAATGGTGGGTTCCGTAATAACTAATTACATATTAGTGGTGGGTGGACGTCTGTATTCAGCTGCACAGTGTAGAAGCTGGGCGAATGTGCTCTGGAAGCGGTGCTCTAGATAACTGTGTGTTATTTCTGCAGAGCAAGAGTCCTTGCTGGAAGAAGTGATGGTGGTCTGCGCTGGAAGAAGAAGAAAAGCGAAGATGATGGACTTCAACTAGAGATGTCACTGGTGAGTCAGTGTATTACCTGTACACTGACACTATACACTTTATACTATTTACAGAACTCCCATGTATAATGTTACTGGTGAGTCATTGCATTACTTGTACACTATATAAAGAGTTCCTGTGTATAATGTCACGGGTGATCAATGTATTACCTGTATACTATATATTGAGTTCCTGTGTATAATGTCACTGGGGAGCACTGTGTAACCTGTACACTGACACTATATACAAAGTTCCTGTATATGTCACTGGTGATCGCTGTATTTCAAATAGTGTATTGGCCACCACATAGCCCTGCAAACTGGATAATGGTCCCTACATAGCCCTACAAAATGGATAATGGCATCCACATAGCCCTGCAAAATGAATAATGTCCCCCACATAGCCCTGCAAAATGAATAATGTCTCCCATCTAGCCCTGCAAAATGAATAATGTCCCCCACATAGCCCTGCAAAATGAATAATGGCCTCCAGAGAGCCCTGAAAAATGTATAATAGCCCCTATGTTGCCTTTCAAAAAGTGTAATGGCCCCCACATAGCCCTGCAAACTGTATAGTAGCCCCCACAGAGCCCAGAGATGGTATAAGGACCCCAACACAGCCCTGCAATCAATTTTTGGCCCACACACAGATCTCCAAACAGTGTAATGGCCTCCAGTGAATAAAAAAAAACCTAAACGTACTTAGCTCTCCTCGTTCCCCCGCTGCTCCAGTCTCTGCAGCGCGTGTACTGAAGCTCTCCTCTTGGATGTCAGAGATCAAATGCACAGGGAGAATGATGGAAGATGGAGCTGATGGCTTCCTCTGCCATAATTACTTTCATTCATCTGTATCAACATTCAGGATGCTGATAAAGTTAAATGTGCAATGCTAGGTGAGGGAGGACCAACTCACCGGCCCCATAGCAGCCACATGATCTGGTCTGATACACCACTGCTTTGGGACTGTTTTTCAGCAACTGTATCTGGGTCTTTAGTCAAAGAAGAGGGAATTATGAACAGTTCCAAATATCAGTTGATTTGGCAACAAAACCAAACGTCTTGCGCTAAAAAGCTAAATAGAAAGATGAATCTCATATTTCAGCATGATAGTTTCCATAAGCATATCTCCAAATTAACAAAAAATGGCTTCACCAGAACAAGATCGGAGTTGTAGAATGGCCCATGGTATTCTTTTCAACTATGATAGCAATAAATTACAAAGAACATGCAGTAGTTGCCTTAATCCAACGATTAATCAAAGTCTCATCACCGAGGTCAAATGTAGGAAACACATTAATTCGCAGACCCCTAGGCACAATTTTCTGAGAAATATACTTTTCCAGTGTGATCTTAGTCCACCAGATTTTGGGCTGTGCCAACATGAGAAAGGCCTTTTCCTTTTCTAATTTTGATAGATCTAGAAAATTTGACATTAGGGCTCATATCACTTGCTCCTCAAGAGGGGTGATTTATTATGCCGAGTGCCCTTGTGGCAAAGTCTATATAGGCATGACCACACGTGAGCTTAAGGTGAGGGTGCGCGAGCATTGTTTGGATATAGATAAGGCAAAAGTAACCAAGGATGAGACTTCTTTAAGGACCTTACCTAGGCACTTTAGGAAACATCATGGTTGTAATTCCAATCTGCTAATTATCAAAGGTATTGATTTAGTGGATTTGGGTTTTAGAGGAGGAGATCTACAAAATAGGCTTGCAAAAAGAGAATGCCAATGGATTTTCAGGCTTGGGATACGAGCACCTCAGGGCCTAAACGAAAGCTTTGGGTTCAATGCCTTTCTTTGATAGCAGTTATGAAGTTAGTAGTAGGTTGGGGGGGTTCGTATATTTGTTTTATTCTTGATTTTAACATATGTTTTTTAATTTTTTTCAGTATTCTATTCTGAGTGCATACCCTGATTTTTTCCACTAGCAGCCGCCAAGAGAGCACCCTAGTCCATTTTCGGATGAAGATTTGGCTTGAAAAGGGACTCGTCTACTCCACCTGTACTGATGTCTTAAGGACAAGATCAATGAATTGTCTGAAATTTATTGGGATAATATATTATATCTGTTTTTATGTCCCATTGAGAATAATTGTTGTAATATATATTTAAAATGTTCATAGGGACTCCATTTTATATTGATTGGGACCTAGGGTTGGTAATTGGTCCTTTTTCCCTATTGTAATGTGTTTATCATATATTATAGGGGAATGGGGGATTCGGTGATTCATATTTACCCATGTTTGGGGTCGCATGTCGTCTATTTTTTGGGGGAGGGTCATATGAGAATTTTGGCTATTTGACGCTAAGTCACAAGAATTTATATAAAAAAATTTTCATATATAAAAAAATTTTCATTAGAAAAATCCATGGCATGCGGCTAAATACAAATACAAATTAATGGGGCGGGGCCTAGCTCTTGATGTGAGAAGTCGGGTGGCTGTGCTTCTCTGCCACTGTTAGCCTCAATTATCCTGCACAGAGCCCGAACCAGCTAATTCCTTTACCAGGATCAGATGTCTGAAGGTCCCAGGAGTCAGGGGCGAGCTTCTGCCAGACTCAGAGAGACAGACATGGGCCGTAAAAGGCAGAAAGATGCCGGAGCCTGCAGCAGTGCCTCAGTCCAAGATGGTGCTGAGAGAGAGGAGGAGGCAGGAAGAAGAAACACAGCCTATGCACAGAGGCTGGAAGTCTCAGCCCAGCTGAACAGGTATGTGAGGGACATGGAGACAGATGAAGAAGGAAATGGAGGGAGTGAGAAGCACAGAGATGAGGAGGAAGCCGATGAGGAGATGCCTGTGCTGAATGCAGAGCTGGTGCAGGAGGAAGAGGGGGATGGTGACACAGTGCAGTCAGCTGAAAGTGCAGATGTAGCAGAGCCCACCCTGCGGGATGTATTCCAGGCTGTCTTATACTGCAAGACTGCTTTAACTGCTCTGACAAAACAGGTGAATTGCCTGAAAGAAGAAATGGGAGGCATAAAAACATCTATGCAGAAAGTTACAGCCAGATTAACTGAGGTGGAGGACAGAGTTGGTGTAACAGAAGATCACTTAACCTCAGTGCAAAAGACACAACAGCAGCACACTCAGAGGATCACGGTAGTAGCCAATAAAAATGATGACCTGGAAAACCGGTCACGTAGGAACAATTTGCGCATTGTGGGCATCCCTGAGAGAGCTGAGGGTGCTGACCCCACAGCCTTTATTGAAACCTGGCTGCTGGACAAGTTTGGTGCTGATAACTTGTCGAGAGTGTTTGCGGTGGAGCGTGCCCATCGCGTACCCATGAGACCCCCAGTGCCGGGAGATGGACCTCGCACGATGCTAGCCAGAATCCTGAATTGCAGAGACAGGGACACTATCTTACGAAAGGCTGGAAAGTTGACAGATCTTTTCCTGGAGGGCAAACGAATCGAAATATACCCGGATTACTCAGCCGAGGTGCAAAGGTTGCGACTGCGGTATGGCGAAGTGAAGAAACAGCTCCGCTCTTTGCATTTGAAATACTCTACAATTTATCCTGCTAAATTAAGAGTGGAAGCTTTTGGAAAGGTCATTTTTTTCCCGTCACCGGTTGAGGCTGCCTCATGGTTGGAGCGCAACCGGAGCAAATTGAGAGAAGATAATGGTAATATGACCACATGATCCTGCTAGACTGATCACTGGACAGGGTTGTGGCGCTGCTTTACTCTGCGAAACAGGAGCGCAGAGGAGGGGGAGAACTCCCCACTGGGATCTACGTATTATGGTTAATTGTTTAACTAATGGTTCGGGACTACGCATACTGTTGACAATATGGCGGGGAGGCTGCCGGTGATGGAGGGGGACACGACGCATGTTGAAGTGCGGAATACTGAGAAGTTGCTCAGGTTCTTTGTGCTCCCACTCTCATGTTGGGGAGAGAGTGACAACTGCAAAAGGGGGAGGGTGGGGGGAGGGGAAGTGGACTACATTGGGACTACAATGTAATGATGTTACTTGATGATGATGGATTGTTCTTTCTAATGCACAATGAGTAACCGTACTGTTCGGATGTTAAGTTGGAATGTACGTGGTATATCTGATAAGGTTAAGAGGGCGGCTGTTCTGAATCATATCAGATCCTGTGAACCTATGATCGCGTGCTTGCAGGAGACACATCTCACTAGAGACACTATGCACTGGTTGTCAAGAGCCTGGATGCTAAAGACATATCATTCTACTTATTCCTCGTACTCCAGAGGGGTGTCGGTCCTAATACACAAAAACACACATTATGAAGAGCTGGAAGTGCATGTAGACAGTGAAGGGCAGTATGTATGGATTGCTTGCAGATTGTTCGGACACCAAATTATTTTAGTGGCTTTATATATCCCTCCACCTTACTCTAAAAAGAAACTACAAGCAGTACGGGAACTGACGGGCAGATGGGGGGAGACTCCGTTGTTGATTATGGGAGATGTTAACAACACTATGAATGATTATTGGGATAAAGTACGACCGGCAGGTACGGAAGCTGGACAGGACAGGATGACTGCCTTTGGCAAGTATGTAGGGGAACTTGGGCTGGTAGATCTGTGGAGAGTACGAAATGAGGGTAAGAGGACTTTTTCATGTCATTCGGCAACACATGGAACACTGTCGAGGATAGACCTGGCTTTGGGGGATACCGCTATGGACGGGATGGTGGGGGAGGTGGAATACTTACAGAGGACTCTCTCGGATCATGGTCCTATGGTGGTCACGCTTCTGGTGAGATCTGCTCAGGGTCAGAGGGGAGGTTGGCGTCTTCACCCGACGTGGCTTAAAGTGGTGGACATGGGTGGCATAACCAAAGAGCTAGAGCACTTCTTTCAAATAAACGAGGGGAGTGCTGAGGCCGCAACAGTATGGGATGCCATGAAGGCGTTTATGAGGGGACTTTTTATAAGTGAGATTGCGAGGTGTAAGACCAAAACTAAATTGGCAGATCAAATAAAGGATGACCTGACAAGAGCGGAGGCAGACATGATTTTGGCGCCAACGAGTGAAGCTCACAATAGACTAAAATTGGCTCAGGAGGCAGTTGATAAACTGCACATGATGCAAGCTGAGAGGAAAAGGGCATTTCAGCAAGCCCAATTCTTTGAAGGAGAGAGAGTGGGTCACTTGTTGGCGGTGATATCTGCGGCACAGAGGGAGTCTTCCAGGGTGTATAAACTGAGAGATCAAACAGGGGCGACACTGACAGACACAAAGGACATACTGGAGGTCTTCAAGGCATATTACATGGCACTGTACACTTCGAGAGCACGGGACACAGAGGGGGATGTGGAGAATTTTTTGGAAGGCATTTCACTACCTAAATTGTCTGAGGAAGATAGGTTGAGGTTGGAAATACCTGTGAGTGTGGAGGAGGTGGAATGTGCAATACTGTCTATGCCCAATAACAAATCACCGGGAGCTGATGGTTTACCTGGGGAGGTGTACAGGGAGTTAGTGGAACTGCTGGCTCCGAAATTGAAATCTGTGTTTGATGAGGCTTTAGTGACGGGGGCACTGCCGAGATCAATGGAGGAAGCGGTGATAGTGGTTCTGCCGAAGGAGGGAAAAGATCCCATGGATGCGGAGTCGTACAGGCCCATTTCGTTGTTGACAACGGATGTCAAAATACTCGCTAAGATCCTGGCCACCCGGCTCACCGGGGTTGCGCATACCATTATACACGAGGACCAGTCGGGCTTTATGCCTAACCGCTCCACGGCTGTTAACTTAAGAAGATTATTTCTTAATATGCAACTGCCTGCTGATAATGGTGGCAGGAGAATAGTGATGTCATTGGACGCTAGGAAAGCATTTGATAGCGTGGAATGGCAATACTTATGGAAAATCATGGAACTGATGGGATTCGGCCCCGCGTTCATGGCCTGGGTGAAGTTATTGTACTCATCCCCAAAGGCGGTAGTTAAGGTGAATGGAGAACAGTCCGGGATGTTTGACTTGCATAGGGGCACAAGGCAGGGGTGTCCGCTGTCCCCGCTATTGTTCGCGGTGGCAGTGGAGCCCCTGGCGGCCAAGATCAGAGCTGAGAGGGGAGTGGTCGGATTTAAATTTGGGAAGCTGGAAGAAAAAATATCATTGTATGCCGACGACATTCTGTTGTTTTTGGAAAGTGCAGGAGAGACACTGGGGTGCGCGATGGATGTAATTAAACAATTTGGGAGCATTTCGGGACTGGAGATAAATTGGCACAAGTCTTATGTCATGGCTGTGGATAGAGCAATAGAAGCGGAGGAGATAGATGAGAGGGGGAAACAACTCCAGCTAGTTTCACAGTTTAGATACCTTGGGATATGGGTGGCTCTTCCACTGTCCCGATTCACGAGTCTGAATTTGGTTCCTCTGCTAGAGAAATTTAAAGGGAAAATAGGTGCATGGTGCAAATTGGCTTTAACGGTAACGGGTAGAACTAACCTGATTAAGATGGTCCTTATGCCACAACTAATGTACGTTTTGCACAATTCGCTGATATGGTTACCAAAAAAACGGTTTCGGGGCATTGATTCTATCTTCAGATCCTTGATATGGGGCAAGAAGCAGGCACGGATTAAATTTGGCACTCTGCAAAAAGGAAAGGAAGAGGGAGGACTGGCCGCACCAAGTCCATGGGTCTATTTCTTGGCAGTACAGGGTCAGCATGTCAGGGGATGGAGAGAGCTCGATTGTGGAGGAGCAGTTCACCGGGTGCTGGTACATGTGACGGGGAGACGCCCACTTGTCCAGGGTCTAGAGGATGGTACCTTTAAGAAACTGGGAGCACCATATCCTACCATAGGCATGATTCAGAAGGTATGGGATACCATTAAAAGGATCAGAGGGGTGGATGAGCTGACTAGGTACTCACCGGTGTGGGACAATGAGCATCTGCCGGAACTTAATAAGCTGCGACAAATGGGCAATTGGAAGGCGAAAGGAGTGAGATATGTGTGCCAGCTGCAGAGTGGAACAGACCTGAAGACCTTTGAGACATTGAGAGAGGAATGTGATTTGCCTTCGGTATGGGGGTTTCAATACTATATGCTTCGACATGCTTGGAGGGCACAGTGTAGATTGGGAGCCATGACGGTTCAGGGCGACATTGTACTAGACTTTGTGTGTATGAAGGGAGGGACGAGGGGAGTTACATCGAGCATATATCATGATCTACTACACTCCTATCTGGGGGACAATCACCTCACTGCAAAGAGTAAATGGGAAAGGGAGGTGGGTACCCTCACAACAGAACAATGGGAGGCTATTCTTGAATATGTCCCGAAGATCTCTCTAAGCGAGCAGGCTCGGCTCTCCCAATTATATATAATACATAGAACATACAAAACACCGCTGGTCCTATTCAAGGCGGGCTTGAGGGGAGACTCTAGCTGCCCTAGATGTGGCACAGACCAGGCCGGACTGTTACATATGTTATGGTCGTGTCCGCGGCTGGTGGCATACTGGCTGGTCGTTATCAACAAAATTGAGAGAGCTTATGCATGTACGCTCGACAGGAATCCGGTGCTGTGTGTTTTGGGGGAGGTGGATGGGATACCTGTCTCAGAACATTACAAAGTGGCAATAGCGAGGTTGCTGTATGTGGCACGCAAACTAATAGCACGAAAATGGAAGGATTCGGAACCCCCCACTAGGAGGGAATTTATTGCTCAGACACGTACGGTAATGCATTTAGAGGAAAGCATTTACAGGCGAAGGCATGGTGAAAGAATTTTCGAAAAAATATGGTCCGCCTGGATGGCGGTGATATGATTGCTAAGACTCTCAAGTATACCCGGCATAAGGAGTATTGGGGGAGGGCTTTGATTGTATTATTACAAGATATGTGAATAGTTACATGTATATTGATATCCACTGTTTATTGTTTAAAATCTTTTGAAAACTAAATAAAAATAACTGGTTTAAAAAACAAATACAAATTAACAGGGTGGGTCACCATATAAATAAATACAATGTACTTAATGTTTTTCCTGTATATTGGGTTTCATGAAATTTGTTATTATGCGCCATGCGGGTGGATTTATTTAAAGCATCTTATGATGTTTCCCTATATTAGATCCCATTGTTAATGATTCCTATTATGAGGTATGTGTTATATATACTTTCATTTAGAAATTCGTTTCATTAAGAAAATCCTTTCATTTGATCCCATTGTTAATGATTCTTATTATGAGGTATGTGTTATATATACTTTCATTAAGAAACTCCTTTAGCTTGAGGAATCGGGTGGTTAAACTGAGGCGGTGCGCATGTTGGGATTTTGAGCTGTTTTGAGGAATATGCGGCGTGTCAATAGTGTTTCCATTACAACTGGGACATTACTAGTTCCTGGCTGTTTATGGACCACATGACCGCTGGGTGTTTTTCCCATTGGGTGACGTGTCTCAAGGAATCCTGAGCATGCGCCGACTATGCCTTGCTTAGATAGACATAATTCTCTTGAATGGGATTATTAAGTACGCAGGCGCAACGGTCTGGTTTGATTACATATGGAATAGGACCTATCCGGTGTGGACCACATGACTGGTGTTGGCACTCTTATTGGCTGCGGTGAGTCACGCTGCCAGACTTAGGCTGAGCACAGGACCTTCATACACGCAGGCGCAGTAGGCTCTGGTAGTAACAAACTTATGTGAGCTGGCTTCTGACTTGTAGGCGCGCAGGCGCGGTATGCACTTAAAGAGCGGTATATATGTTTTTAATCAGGTGCCACTTGTCAATATTGACCAATCATGGGAAATTAATTTATATTTAAGTGGGTTCGGGCCTTGCCTGGACACGCCTCCTTGATGAAGCATAGCGAAACGCGCGTCGGGGCATGAGGGACGTTCCAGGAATTACTTTCAGCTCATGGTATGCTATACACCTTACTGCATGGTTTTCGGTTATGCTGGGTTTAGGGTGGGCATTTTACTGTGGCAATTAGGAGGGTGTAGCACCCCCATATAGCGGGACATGTCTTAGGATAGTCAGCTATTGTTTATGAAAGACAGTAAAATTGCGCTAATCCATTCCAGCGATACTTAATACATGTGAATGCATTTCTACAATAAAATGTTCTGCAAAGTGTTGCTTCTATGATCGGATTTGTCTCTCTCCATGGTCTAGCACCTTCTTTTTAATTTTTCTGTTGCATTGTCAATAAATAAAAATGAATTTTAATGTGCCATTGTGTGGGGCCTTTGCTGATTTCAGTAATTTAGGTCACCACGGAAGGTATTCATAGCTCAGTATTACTGCAAACAATTACATGACAGGATTCCTATATATCTATATACAATAAGTGTCCTTCTGTCTACTGGGATTCAGCATTCTTATATAGAGCAGGCTAAATCCAAGTCAGCTAAAGGACCTGGTCCCTCCGCCAACTAGGAACTAGCCAGAGGGACCAGGTCCTTTAGCCGACTTGGATTTAGCCACAACCATATCTGTATGTACTGGGCAGATCATGTCTGGGGGGGCCACCGGTGCAGATCAGCATCGAGTATTCCGCAGAGAAGCAGGTGCAGTAGGTGGGGCTGGATGGCTCGGAGACGTACGTGCAGCTGGTGTCTATGTCACAGAACCTGGCCCGTCTGGCGCAGAGAATAGACTTCGGCCAGGACTCTGATGAAGAGGGGATCGGAGATGGACTCCTTCCCCGGGAGAACGACTGGGGGGAGCAGCCAGAGGAGGAGGAAGGTGAGTGCGCTGAGATCAGCCGATGTGATCGGGCAGGTGACTCCCTCCCAGTGGTTTAACTACAAAGTTAAGGGCCCCGGTGCGAACTTTCAAATGGGGCTCCCCCATGCCAAAATACATACGCGTCTCCGCTCCGTACCCCTCGCACGCGCGCATCTCCGCTCCGTACCCCTCGCAGGCGCGCGTCTCCGCTCCGTACCCCTCGCAGGCGCGCATCTCCCCTCCGTACCCCTCGCACGCGCGCGTCTGCGCTCTGCAATATATTGTGTATATAGCGACCTCCAATGATCAGGATCGCGCCACTTACATGCCTCTGTCCGTCATTGACAGCGGTGCCTACACTGTGTGCAGTGGCCTCCGCTCCTAAGCCTGATCCATGTACCAGCTCAATACGTGCACGGTGGATGACAGGAAGGGGTTAAATCGGTGGGCTCCATTGTAAGTGACTGCATATTTAGCTGCAGCATCTTCCCAGCAGATGAGCGGCTGCCCCCGATCTCAGAATCCATGGGTGTTTTTTCTTGAACCCATCACCTCATTCATTCTGCCCAAACCACTTGGCGCAGATCCCCGCAGCACGGTCGGAGCCGGGTGAATTCATTCATCTCTGACCGGCTCCAGTGTTTCAGGCAAAATATAGTGATCAGATCGGGTGGAGGCCTATAGGCAGAGAGCAGTACTGGTCCAGCTGATGGGCAGGTGTCTCGCTATAGAAGAGGCCTGCTAATAACGGACTAGAGCAATGAGGGAAGAAGCCGGACCCTTTCATAAGTGATATGTTCCCTGAAATGCTGGAGATTTTCAGAGATATACCCGGGTACAATTGTGCAGCCCGGCTCTGAGTTACACTGCCCGCATTTTGGGCAACATGAATCAGGTGAGAGGTTCCCTTTTCAGTGGTCGCTGTTATTGCTACAAATGATATAAATAGCTGTACAGGTGACTATAGAAAAACAAGGTAGTAAATCTGCTGCTTTCTCCACTGCTGAGCCACTTCTTCCCCTGCATACTGAACTCACCACCCACTCTAGGGAAAGAAAAACTGCTTACATGTTTCTTGGGTGTAATAGGACGGAGTGTCAGCTCACTGAGGGATGCGATTACAGCTGCTCATTAATAAAGGAGTTGTGTCACCGTTGATCTTCTTTATCATACCGCTCCCACACGTCCCAGATTTCTGCTTGATCGACAGTTTGGACAAGCGGTAACGTCGGCCTCTTACGCTATTGCAGCGTATTGGTATCACACGTTAATGAATCACATTAGTTCCGTTGTATTCGTGTGATCTGGATGAAATGGTTAACTGTGATTTCTGCTGCGCTAATTATGGCCGTCCTTCCCCTGTCAGGTCTGGTCAGATTCCAGCCATCGCTCTGGCCGTGAGTGTTATGACTGAGTAACCGTAGGAGGCAAAAACAGAATTACTAGCTAAGTCCAGAAACCCAGAGAAGTTGGCAGCTATCGGATTGCAGACCCCTGAATCTAACAACAACAACTAGCAGTAGCCGTGGGGGGTTCCTACGGTGCCCTAGACCCCTCGATCACAGCCGGAGGGCTAAATAGCCTAAAGGCAGAAAAGGGAAATCTAAACTGCCCCAGAGCAGACCCCAAAGCAGAAGGCAGCCCCCAACATATAATGACGGTGAAGCGAGATGGAAAAACACTTACACAGACAGAAAGATAGGCTGAGCAAATGTTGGGGCCCAAGCTAACTAAATAGAATAGGATAGGACAGCTGCTGTCTGCAATCCGCCAAAACCCTTTCAAAAAACAAGCCAACGGACTGATAGGAAAAAAACCCTGAAGACGCTAGGCTTCAAAAGACTATATCAGTGCTCTGGAAATATCTGAAGACAGAGCAAAAAGGAATTCAGCTCACCCAGCAGGGAGAGGCAGAAATCCAGACCAACAAGGCAAAACAAAACAAAACCACAAATGCAAAAAGTAGAGCAGAAAAACTTAGCTTTCAGAAAAGCAGGAATCAGACTGGTCTCCAAGAATCCCAGAGAGGAATAACCCGCAAGGCAGACGGGCGGCGGCTGACTTATATCCAGTCAGCGATCCCAGGCAGCCAGTCATCATGATTCTGCTCAGGTGCTTTGTAATCAGCTTCACTACCTTCCTTCACCAGAAGAGGGATTTCATCAGACCTCAATGGTGAAGGGGAAAACGAACTCACAACACGTGGGACTCTGTGCGAAACCATCTTCGAGGCTCACTGACGAGATGTGTGTATGTACGATGTGCTGACCGTGGTGAAAGACGAGAGGTACGTGCACCTGGATCCTGTGTCTCAGGAGTCCCTGACCCAACGCCCCAGGGGCCACTGTAGTGGTCAATAGGCTTATTCTGTGTCTGCCTGCATGGAACAGAGACCCCTACGTGCACCCCCCCCAGGAAGAACGTGCGTCAGGGTCTCTGCTCCCCGCTCTCCAGGCCACTTTACAGGTGATCTATTATTGATGCCTATTTTGCACATCAGCCTCTAGAGGGCGTCTACCTCACACTTGCCTTTATTCTGCTCACAGTGAATGCATTTGCATTTTCTATCCATGGTAAACTCTCTTTAATACACTGGGTAATTCCCCCTTATATTTATTCTTGCACATCTGATGTTGTATGCGGTAATTCCTGAAGAAGGGGTCTTTGGAATCCTGACACACGTTGAATAAACCACTGTATAATTTTACCGATCCTTTGGAACTTTATTGTCATGGCAGCGCGGTTTTAATCCACATCTTCTACCTAGTACATTATTTAATAGGGTCGGTGACCGGTCTGTGGATCTGCAGCAGCCAACATCTTTGCAGGCCTGTATTCAGCACCATCAGGTGAGCAGTTTTCTTGGCGCCTCCTTCACCTGTTTTGTGGGAAAAGACTCTATTTGCGCTTTGTGTCTCCCCCTCTTTCATCAATCATTTGCTCCTGATATTCAGCCATTGTGCCTCCCCAGCTTCCCCCACACGAGGTGTGGCGGCCCCCTTGGACACACCCGCGTTCCTCCTCTCACTCCCTTTCCTCGTGCACTCTGGTTTAGCTCTGTCCCCGAGGCTCCGCACAGCAGACGCGATGTAGTGATGTCTTCTGCGGAGTCTCCCAGGGTCAGAGGTGACCCGTGGGAGGCGCTTTTCCCAGGTGTGAACTAGCCCATTCAAGTGGCTCAATCAGTGAGAGCTCGTGGATGACATTTATGTAGCATATTTTTGATGTGTAGAAAAACTGTACCCCACCGTTTGGCGTAAAGGGACCCTTTTGTTCCCTATGGAGCTGCCAGAAAAAACGGAGTGCAGTTTTCATTGGTCCGTCAAGGTACTTAATGGGGCGGCGCTCAAGCATTTGCACCGCTGTCCCATTGTGCAGGGGTTAAATTCCAAACACATACTGATAGGGAGTTTAGATTGTGAGCCCCTTCGGGGACAGAGACGATAATGTCTGTAAAGCGCTGTGGAATTACTGGCGCTATATAAGTGAGTAAAATAAATAAAAGTGCTCCTTGTGCCTATCCATGTGGGACTCGGTGGTCGAACGCGCCACAATCTGTAAGATATCATCTGTTCAGAAGACTGGTGAAATCGTATCTTCACTAGACTCTGTTTAATGTTAGATAGGCTCCCATCGATCGGCTGTTTGAAACTGCTGCAGGATGTGGATGATGCGGAGCAGCGCTGCTCCTATCATTGAGTGATGGCCGATCTCCGGTGCTGCAGGTCACCTCCTACTGAAGTGAATGTATCTGAGGTTCTTGGTCACAGTGTAGGGAGCTGTGCCGCTCCAGCTCTGCAAAGTGTGTACCAGCAACACTACTGATGATCCACGCTGAGGATATAGTATATGTCGTAATTGAGTGATTATCTTCTCTTTTCAGAGTCAGCCCGGTTTAGTGTTGGTTTCTAAGCGGAAATCCCTCCTGGGCGCTGCCCAGATCCTACTGAGAGGGGGTGAGCGTCTGTCTAAGTCTGTGGCGGAGAACAAGAGGCAGCGCGACTTTAACTCCGAGCTGCTGAGATGACGCCAGCACTGGAAGCTGAGGAAGCTGGGGGATAAGATCCTGGGGGACCTGAGCTACAGGAGCGCAGGTAGGAAGCTTTCATATTGCATCGTCCTATATGGGGAAAGCCATATTGGTTTTCACATTGCTTTCCTACAAATGGGTGAAAATAGTTGTCCAATTCATAGAACATGAGAGCAGTCTGTGATTGGGACAAAGTGAGTCCAAGAGCTGGAGTGTAACCAAATCCCTCATACCTGATGGACTGAAAGAGCAAAAGCCGCGCAGCCACGAGTTTATGTGCAGAGATGATTGGGAAAAGGGGGAACAGGACTGCATGCAGCACGTTTTGTACTGCATAACCTGTCTGACTCCATTACAGGGTCTGATGTAAAGCTGCCCATACACTTAGATGGGGGTCCGCTGAACTCCTCTGTACAACCTAATGCTCCACCTAAACAATTGTGCACATGTTTTAGTAGGGCTAGTGGAGGATCACATGTGGCAGTGACTGATCCCCCAAGAAAAGAACATGCTCGAGCACAGAAATCCAACCTGTCCGGTCCCTCTATCTCCCAAACATTGTTTTTTGCGTGAGAGTTAGGAGGCCTCCATATACATTACATGGGCTACAGGTTCCCATCGCTTTACTCCATTGCATGTCACTTACGTCAATGCTAGTAAATGTTGCACATAAAGTGATCACATATAGTTGATGGATGTCAGACCTCTGTCCCCCCTTGATAACATGCCATCCCTGTATAATCTGGACTGCCCCTGTATCCGCCGGGCGTCAGGTAGAATCGGGTCTCTCTGGTCCTGTTCTGACGTCTCCACTTTTTCCCATCGTTATAGGGTCGCTCTTTCCTCACCAGGGCACATTTGAAGTCATAAAGAACACGGATATCGACTTGGATAAGAAAATCCCTGAAGATTACTGCCCGCTAGATGTGCAGATCCCCAGCGATCTGGAGGGATCGGCTTATCTGAAGGTGTGACCTTTCTCTTTTTATCATAGTTAGTTATTATTAGCAGCCGGTCAGCGCAGAATACGTAGGCGTGTAGGAAATTATTCAGTATAAATTATTTGGGTTCTTTTTGTTTTTTTTCATTAAAATCCCTGGTGTTTTTCTGTATAGGAGGAGTCCAGTGGGCGGTCCTACTAATGGTTAAAGGCTATCTATGCATGCATGAAGGGAAGACTGTCAATCACTAGTAGGACCACCCATTGGACTCGTATACACAAATCACCAGGGATTTCAATGAATAAAATACAAGTTATACTGAAAATGATCACACAGAAGTTAATCAATCCGATCAGCTCCTCCTGCCTGCAGATCGGAGACCATTTCTAATAGGACAGGATTCCAATGTCCTAAACTACCCCCCCTTCATGTCAGGCAGATGGTGGTCCAGTAAGCTAAGGGACTTCCTTACTGTCCTCCCCCACTGACTTTGACTGTCATAGCCGGGGACCCTGCAGAGAAGACAGAGGCCATTTCTAACACCTTCTGCCTTCTGTATTTCGGGCTGAGTGCGCACAATGCAGTGAATGGAAGCAGTGGCAGTGCTGACGCTTCTGTAGGACCCGGTGGTCAGATGATCGCCGGGGATCTGCCTGACGCAGCAGAGCTGAGGGGCCTTGTAGGTTGGCATTGTCAGTGATTTGGGGCACAGCAGGAGGCCTCCCCCTCCACCTTTTTGTGGGTGTTTTATCTTTTTTTTCCCCTCTGCGATGACATGAGCTTTATCTTGTAACCTATTGATAAATCGGAGAACTGCATTTGTTTGGTTGCAGGTTTCCATTCAGAAGCAGTCGTCAGATATCGGTGACCTCGGTACGGTGAATCTGTTCAGAAGGACCTTGCCCAAAGCCAAGCCCGGAAAGTTTTGTAGAACGGCTTCTGCTCCATAGAGTTGGAATTGGGGATCTGTAAAAGTGAGACACTGGCTCTCCAGGGATTGCATGACATTACGCAGTCCCCAATCAGCGTTGGCTTCTTTCTCCTCTCCTACGGCTATAGTTGACATCTGGAGGAAGTCAGAGCTGCGGCAGATCTGTCACTTCCTCCAAATGTCTTGATTTATCACATTTGTCACATACTCCCAGGGAGAGCCATTGCCGACAGCATTGGAATGGCAACAGCACCGGAGAGGAGTATGAGTGTTATTATTTTACGCAGGGCAAACACAGGGATTGAGAAGGGGTTGACCAAGTAGCGGCTAACCCCTTTATATGGTTAAAGTGCAGCCATCTGAGCGAGCACTAGCTGCTGCAGTGACAGGCAGACTCCAGTTCCTTAACACATCAGACGTCTGCAGCAGGATCAGCTCCTGAGCCCGCTTCATAGTATCCTCAACAACCTATAACGAAAATCTACCTCTCAAGTCGTTAAGGGGTTAATGATACATTGCGATCATTGTAGGAAACCCGCTGATCATCCATGTGTGTGCTCACCTGCGTCTCAGGAATATGTGTTTTGCCTGTTTGATGATCTTCTCCAGGAGGCCTTCGCTCTGCTGCAGGGCATATCATTCTTGTCACACACCTGCAGTCCTGCGAGTCGCATCCGCTTGTGACCGAATGGAGCGCTGGCTGGATGGGGCATGACGAGGTTACTTATTGTCTGCTTGTGGAGCTGAGCAGATAAAGGGGAGATAGGAGACGTCAGCCCTGAATTCTGTGCTAGGAGTAGTAACTTGAGGGTCCTCCCCATCCCCCCTGATGTCTCACCTCTCTCATGAGCTGGTGCAGGTTGTGCTCCAGGACGTACAGGTGATCTTCTGGGTTTACCTTATCGGAAGACGACTTCTGAGGCTTCTTGTCATTTGTGGAGTGACAGAATGAGATGGAAAGCTGGAGGCCTGAGGGATTACAAAAACAATAAAAATAATATTATATATAAAATAATAAATTACTACGATAATATTCTAAAAACAGATCAACTGTACAAAAGGGAGCTTTCTTCCCTTAGGAACCGACTACAAACAAACCTTGTGTGTGATCCCTGCAATGTGACTACTTGTGGCTCCCAGTCTTCCCACCGTTTCCCCAGCAGTCACAGCAGGTTTGTTGGGGAAATGGAGGGAATAAATCCTGAGCGCTGGGAGGTTTCTCCAGTGCCAGGAGCAGCAGCCACGTGACTGCAAGTATGTGATTTGCATATATGGAGTCACATGCTGACTAGACATGTGTGGCCTCGCTCAATGTAAGTTTATGGAGAGAGGCTGGACACGTCTAGTCTGAATGTGGCTGTAAGTATGGAAATTGCACAATTTTAGTCAAATGACGGCCACTGGAAAATTCTCACAGTGTGCAGTTGTTAGGGGCTTGCGGAACACACCGAACAATAAAGATGGTAAAAGGTACGTTCGCAGCCCGGGGTCCACCGTGCAGAGATGTTACCTGCTGCTCGGTAATGGCGGTATAACAGATGAACACACGCGGGTTAATATCACCCGGTGTGTACAGAGGTGGACTCTGTTGCTTCACAGAGTCTCGCTAACGCGGAACATAAACGCTGAAGCCTGTTAACGCACACAGACCTCTGCAAAGTGAGCGCTGGAGTGCAGTCACAGGACTCTGCCCCAAAGACACAGGGTTAGAGTCCCTCTAGACCCACCAATCTCGGCGCCACAACTGAGGCGCCAAGGAGAGACTACGCTAATAGACTTAGCGCACTACTAGCGTGTAGCACCGCTCTGGCAGACACCACTAACCACCCTACCTAGGGCCTGGAAAGCGCATGAATTGCACACGGCGCTGCAGCTGGCAGTAGCTGCTAATTAGAAGCAGTATACACGTGCCTAGTGCTGGATGGCACGGTCTGGCGCTAGTTAACTCAAAATCCCTACCACATACACAACCAAAGGGATGGAATATATAACGAGTCAGTCACCAGAAACATGCATCCATCATCACCCACACAAGAACATAATTCTATACTAGCGCATGGCCGGGCGGCCATGCAAGGCTTTTATAGTTGCAGCCTTCCAGGACCTTCCTAGTAGTCCAATCGGAGCAGCAACAGGACCTGAGCACATGATCTCCGACCTGCAAAGAGAGGTCGTCCCACAGGCATGATCAGTGGACCGAAAGAAGGACTTAGTCCCAGGAGCTGCTGGACCAGGGGTGGCAGCAGCAACCAAACCGACAGTGCTAGCCTGAGCAAGACGCCGGGATCGACGCCTCTGCTGAGCAGCCTCCTCTGCGGCCGGGGAAGAATGGGAGACCACAGAAGGCAAGGCTCGGGATTCCTCCTGTGCAGAGGGAGAAACCCGACGCCTAACAGCAGTGCATGCAATGTGACTGCATACTTGTAGCTTAAGGCAGGGTGACCCCTTTAAAAGGCTAAACATCTCCAATCACTGCTGTCAGAAGCAGGCGTTGGCTGTGTAATAAATCTAGAATCCCTACTGGAGGTGGGGCGCCCTCGCATCACACCCAGGGCAGCGGGGTACTCGGTGCCGGGCCGGTGTCAGGGGGGATGTGTCACAGCAGCTGCGATCTGGTCCGTGGCCCTGGGCGCCCAATGTCAGTGGCGGTGATGTTAGAGGTGTTAGAGTTTATTAGAATAGTTTGTGACGCCACCCGTGGTGTTTGGCAAGTATGATGTTGAGCCAATGCTGCGTGCAAATCCACTGGGACTGATGGTGTGGTGCAGCAAATATGGTGTAGCTCCCCACAGGTGGTGCTGTAGTCCCAGGGCAGTGTAGCTGCAATGGATGAGGAGAGGCGCAGAATGGTGTGGATGCTGGTACCCAGGTGTAGCGGTGCGGGAATAACTGGAGGACACCAGAGTATGCGGTTCCAAAGCTTTACTCACTGTTTGCAGTTCACACACACACACACCTGCCTCCATACTGTGTTCTCCAGGTCAGGGCTCCAGGCAGGATAGGATTCTCCCCTCCACACTGCGCCAACATGTACCTTACTGAACGACTCCTCCAATGCGCCTTTAGGTGCGAAGCACTCCAGTACTTAGTTACCCTGGAATGCCTCTCTCTAGGTGTTCCTAGTCTTTACTCGTATGACAGACAGCTGTAGCCTCTATCGGGGACTCCTCTCAGAGTCCTGGCTCACAAATCGGTTGCTGTTGTGTCCCAAGTCTATGGTGGGAGTAAGGCGTTAGCGGCTCACTACTCCTCCGGTGTCTGTTGCCGGATATAAAGATCCAATCAACCTCGGGGACCGGGCCCTGGCCTTTGCGCTTTCTGGACTGGAAGGGTTCTCTCTCTTGCTCAACCAGCTTCCCACCGTCCTTCGTTCCGATCTGTTCTCTCTCTCTTATGGAATCTGTAGTCTTCAGTCTACGTCTCTTTCTCCTTCTCTTCCTTCCTTGAGGAGCTCGTTCCACTAAGACCAGTCCTCAGCCTCTCCTTACTGACTGCCTTCCTCCGCCTTGAGCTCCTCTCAGGCTGACCTGCTGTCAGTCTGCTCTCTTCCTCAGACCCTCGTCTGGTTCCTTCTCCTCCGGGACTCACCCCAGACTAACCGGAAATCCTACACTTTCACTCTCATTTGTGTCATCTAACTCCACCCGCCTCCCAGCACATCTCGTGTTACGAAGCAGGGTTCCACGAGGGGTGCTCTGCTAACCCCCAGCCTGAAGCTGTTAGGTGGCCCCACTGAACTATCCTGTGTGTGGGGTGCAGGTGTGGAGTGTGGTCAGGAGTTCCCACCTTACCTGGATGGTGGGGCACTACACCTTAGGAGAAGGTGCAGTACCTCTGTGGCGACTGAAGCCTCAGGGGCGCCACAGAGGTAGCCACCTTTTCTATCAATGTCTGCCATCTCAGGGTCCTGGCTGGGTAGGTGAGGAGCCTTTATCTGGTGTGGTGGGACGATTACCAGTACCCCAGTGAGCTGCATACAAAGCCCCGCACACACAGAGGCCGTGTGCAGCGCCAGAGAACGGCCCGAGCTCAGCGCACGATGGATGTGCGCAGCACAAAGGCAACCAAGGAAACGGCACAGTGTGCAGCTCTCCGGCTGAGCCTCTTTACGCTGAGGAGCCCGAATGTTCCCGGCTGCAGAAACTATCACAGCTCTATCGATGCGTACAAAGAGCAGCCTGCGGGGGGCGCCGCAGCTACAGCAACAACCGTCTCGTTAACACGGAAAAGTGGATCTGTTAAGGACATTGTATCGCGCTCCTGGAGACGCTTTGTTACTGCGTTTAATGACCGCAGCGCGGCAGACACACGAGGCGTTTCACAGGCGCCGCCACCGAGGCCTCCACTGCGTCACCTTTTATCTGTTGGATTTTCCTTACAGGAGCACAAAGAAAGCTCATTTATAACAGCGGAAAACGGGAACAAAGAGCAGAGGAGCACGAGACGCTGCGAAACGGCACACTTAACCCCTGCACTGCCACTCCGCTGCCGTCCGGACACAAGCCATGATGCAAGGGAAGGGTTACAACCAAATAATGGGAGGAAGGGTTACTAATCAATAATGGGGGAGGGGTAACTAATAAATCACAGCTGGGTGCAAAAGGCCCCAAAAATAAAGAAATTATTTACTTAAACTAATTAGTCTCCAAAACGTTGCATTTTTCCAATCAATGTGACGACAGGAGACGATTTCTGAGGCTCGATTTGCATTTCTCACCTTTCTGGAGTACATATAGCTAATTGATTTACAAGGGATTCTCCACAACATACTGGGAAATTAAAAATGGGCCAATGTGAGCCGCAATTATATAGAACAAGAAGGAACAGCAGATACTCGCCTATTTGACCCCCATTGCTCCTCTGCCTGTGTCCCTGCAGCCAATCAGCAGCCAGGATCTTCCCATTCCATTAGTAGCCACTGATTGGCTGCAGCGGTCATGTGACACCCTCTGCCGAAAGAGGAGGTGCAAATACAGGTGAGGGGGGGGCACAAGCTGCAGTGTGTTCACCAAAGCTGCCATGACGCCACATCAGTAGGAGAGACCCAGTCGCCCCACAGCAACAATGGCCGCCACACAGCATGGGAACCAAGAGACCAAAGCTGCCACGACACTGTGCCAACAGGGGGAGCGACCCAGGGGTCTTACAGCAACCACGCTGCCAGGAAAACCCCCAAAGCTATGGCTCATGCCATCCACAGTCACAGCAACAATGGTCGTAATAGAGACAACACCCGAAAATTGGGAGGGACAGACTGCACCAACAAGTGTAGAAATAGGCGCTGCCCCTGCTGGCGCGGAGTGGTGGTGCAGGCGGTGATCGCACATTGCTATGCCGGACCCCCAGAGACTCATCATGACGAGCCTTCATGGTCAGTTCTGCTCCGCCGCAGTCGGTCAGTGAATAATGTTTCCATCTGTGGTCGGGGTCTTTTTTTTTCTATGGATAAAGCGCATTCTATTTTTATAGGATCTGAACACTAGATTCCTGCCCCACATGCATGCTGACTGTTTCTACCTCCGCACTATAAGGCTGTATCGGCATCACATGCATGCATTAGAGATTCACAGGAAGCATCGCTGGAACAGCAGAAAACGGTCGGGAGATATGACCCTAAATATAGGGGGAAAAGAACTTGCTGAATGCAGGGAGCCCAGTCTATGGGACTGCTGGCGAGAGCCAACCTCTGCCCACAGCGATCTCCAACTGCCCCATAGACAATGAATGGGGCTGTGCACTAGTGATGAGCGAACGCACTCAGATAACGTCTTACCCGAGCATGCTGGGGCATTATCCGAGGACTGTGGAGTGCCCGCATATTATGCTCGAGTCCCCGCTGCTGCACGATCTGCGGCTGTTACAACGCCTGAACACATGCGGGGATTGCCTGTTTGTTAGGGAGTCCCCACACATGCGGAGGCTGTCTAACAGCAGCAAATCACGCAGCAGCGGGGACTCGAACATAATATACGAGCACTACACAGTAATAGGATAACGCCCCAGCATGTTCGGATAAGATGGTGTCCGAGTACGTTCACTCATCACTGCTGTGCACACAATCCAGATGGGAGAAAGCAGAACCCAAGTTCTCAAAATTGGTGCAGGTCACAGCAATCCGCAAGTTATGACTTCTCCATTACACCAGAGCCCCCAAGATCTCCCCTTCTACCTGTTGAGATCCCCCACGCCTCTTCTGATTAGTAGACCTGGCGTGCCACCATGCGTGCGTCGTGCTGCACAGTGATGCTGGCATGCCGTAGGAGGATCATAGAATCGTAGAGTTGGAAGGGACCTCCTGGGCCATCTGGTCCAACCCCCTGCTCAAAGCAGGATTCGCTAAATCATCCCAGTCAGATGTCTGTCCAGCCTCTGTTTGATGACTTCCATTGAAGGAGAACTCACCACTTCTCGTGGCAGTCTGTTCCACTCATTGATCACTCTGTCAAAAAGTTTTTTCTAATATCTAATCTGTGTCTCTTCCCATTCAGTTTCATCCCATTGCTTCTAGTCTTTCCTTGTGCAAATGAGAATAAAGTTGATCCTTCTACAATGTGACAGCCCTTTAGATATTTGTAGACAGCTATTAAGTCTCCTCTCAGTCTTCTCTTTTGCAAACTAAACATTCCCAAATCCTGCAACCTTTCCTCATAAGACAGGGTTTGCAGACCGTCACCATTCTGGTCGCTCTTTTCTGAACTTGCTCCAGTTTGTTGATGTCTTTTTTAAAATGTGGTGCCCAAAACTGGACACAATATTCCAGATGAGGTCTGACCAAAGAGGAGTAGAGGGCAATAATGACTTCACGTGATCTAGACTGTATGCTTCTGTTAATACATCCTAGAATTGCATTTGCCTTTTTTGCTGCTGCATCACACTGTTGACTCATATTCAGTCTGTGATCTATTAGTGTACCCAAGTCTTTTTCACATGTGCTGTTGCTTAGGCCTATTCCTCCCATTCTGTATATGCTTTTTTCATTTTTATTGCCCAGATTTAGTACTTTGCATTTTTCCCTATTAAAAACCATTCTGTTAGTTGCTGCCCACTTCTCCAGTTTATTTTTATCTTTTTGAATCCTCTCTCTCTCTTCTCTAGTATTAGCTATCCCTCCTAGCTTTGTGTCATCAGCAAATTTAATCAGTTTACCCTCAATTCCTAAATCTAAATCGTTGATAAAGATGTTGAACAATACAGGGCCCAGGACAGAGCCCTGTGGTACCCCACTTGAGACATTCTTCCAACTGGACGTGCAGCCATTTACGACCACTCTTTGGGTCCGATCACTAAGCCAGTTATGAGTCCACCTAACAGTTGCCTTGTCTATTCCATACTTAGTCATTTTTTCAATAAGGATTGTATGAGAGACTTTGTCAAATGCTTTGCTGAAGTCAAGATATACTATATCTACAGCATTTCCTTGATCCACCCAATCAGTGATACCGTCATAGAAGGAAATTAAGTTAGTCTGACATGACTTATTAGTTACAAACCCATGCTGACTCTGTTTAATCACTTCATTCTTATCCAGGTACTGACAAACATGTTGTTTAATAATTTGTTCAAAGATCTTTCCTGGTATAGAAGTCAGACTCACCGGCCTATAGTTGCCTGGATCCACCTTCTTCCCCTTTTTGAAGATAGGAACAACATTTGCTCTTCTCCAGTCTTCTGGGACTTCTCCTGTTCTCCAAGAATTTTCAAAGATTATGGAGAGGGGTTCAAAAATTTCTTCTGCTGTCTCCTTCAGTACTCTGGGGTGTAATTCATCTGGAGCTGGAGACTTGAATTCATTTAGGTTAGCTAAAGCCCCCGTTACACACTGCGATACTGCTAGCAATATCGCTGTAAAGTCACCGATTTTGTGACGTTGCAGCGATATTGCTAGCGATATCGCTGCATGTGATACTTACCTCCGACCGGCTCCCCCGCTGGTTATCGCTGATCACGCGAGAAGCTCCTGGACCATTCCTCGTTGGTCACTTCCTGCGGAGCTTCCTGCTGTGACGACGAGCGACGCGTGGAGCCGGGTGAGAGGACGCAGGATCGCCGCGTCTGACAGGTAAGTAGCGATCCCCATCCCCAGCGATGTCGCTGGTGAGATCTGCCTGTGTGGCAGCTCACTAGCGACCACCTAGCGATACACCAGCGATCCTGACTGCGTCATATCGCTGGTCAGGATCGCTGGTGCATCGCTAGGTGTAACGGTACCCTAAGTGTTTCCTCACTATCTTTCTGTTTATAGATATCCTGAATTCTTCTATTCCCTTAATAGGACAGTGAAGAACAGTTGATGTTACATTTCCTTTCTGAGAGAAAACAGATGCAAAATAGGAATTTAAAAGTTCGGCCTTCTCAACATCATGTCTTACCATTTCATCATTTTCATCCTGTAAAAATCCTATAGCATCTTTTACTTTTCTTTTACTTTTGACATATCCCCAAAATCCTTTATTATTGCTTTTGACATGTCTTGCAAGCCTCAATTCATTGTCATCTTTAGATAATCTGATTTGTGCCCTGCAGGTTCTGGAGACAGCATTATATTCTTCTTTAGATATGCCTCCCTCTTTCCATTTTATAAACATTTATTTCTTCCTTTTTAGCATGTGCTTAAGTTCTGTGTTCATCCATCCTGGTTTCCTTAAATGCTTCCTATTCTTCCCTCTTTTTGGAATTGTTAACAATTGTGCTTTGAGAATTTCATTTTTCAAGATTTCCCATCCTTCCTGGACATTTTTGTCTTTAAGGATATCCAGCCATTGGATTCCTCCAATTCTCTTTCTGAATCCCTTAAAATCTGCCTTTCTGAAATCTAACCTTGACGTCTGAGTCTTCACAGGTCTTCCTCCTCTAGCTATCCAAAATTCTAAAATAGCATGGTCGCTACCTCCTAGGGTCCCAGCCACTTTTACCTCCTCAACCATTTCCTCCCTGTTTATAAGGATTAAGGCCCCGTCTCACTAAGCAATCTCGGTAGCGAGATCGCTGCTGAGTCACAACTTTTGTGACGTAACAGCGATCTCACCAGCGAGATCGCTGTGTGTGACAGCGATCAGCGAGCGGCCCCCCTGCCGGTATCGCTGATCGCTGTTAGAAACCTCTGGACATTTCTTTAGTCACTGGTCTCCCGCTGGCCAGCACGCATCGCTGTGTGTGACAGCGGGAGACCAGCGATCAGGTGTAAAAAAATAATAAAAAAAATAAAAAATATAGTTATTCTCACCTTCCGATGTCCCGTTCAGCCATCCTGCCTCTCTCCAAGCTCCGGTCCCAGTGATCCTTTGCATGAATGACCGCGAGACTTTGTTATCCCGCGAGACCGTGACATCTCGCGGTCATTCGTGCAAAGGATCACTGGGACCGGAGCGTGGAGAGAGGCAGGATGGCTAAACGGGACGTCGGAAGGTGAGAATAACTATATTTTTTATTTTGATACTATTTTCTACAGCGATAGCCAGCGATGCCGGGCGCTCGGCATCGCTGTGCTAATTGCTGGTGAAGCTGTCTGTGTGACAGCTCACCAGCGATCACATAGCGACTTACCAGCGATCCTTACACCTTCATATCGGTGTCGGGATCGCTGGTGAGTCGCTTAGTGTGACGGGGCGCTTTAGATCCAAGGTAGCAGTTCCCCTTGTTTTCTCCCCTACCTTTTGGAAGATAAAGTTGTCAGTAAGAGAGGATAAGAATTTCCTTGACCTGTTAGTTTTGCCTGAGAGAGATTCCCAACAAATGTCTGGATAGTTGAAATCTCCCATGACAACTATGTCATATTTTTTGGAGAACTTGGCCATTTGATGCATAAAGAGTTCATCCATATCTTCAGCTTGCACAGGCGGCCTGTAGTAAATGCCTACAATGGTGTCCTTTCCATTGTTCTGTCCTTGTATTCTTACCCAAACAGTTTCCACAGAACCCCAGTCTCTGAAGCTTGGATCTCTGTGCAGATATACGCGTTTCTAACATACAATGCGACACCCCCTCCTCGTTTATCAAGTCTGTTTCTTGCAAATAAGTTGTATCCTTCTAGTCTTGTATTCCAATCATGTGTATCGTCCCACCAAGTCTCAGTGATTCCAATGACATCATATTTCTTTTCCTGTGTTAGTAGTTCCAATTCTCCTTGTTTGTTGCCCATGCTTTGTGCATTAGTATAGAAACATTTTAGTTTGTGATTGGTTTCTCTTTCTCCAATATTTTTATTAATTAGATTCTTTTGTCTTTGTTCTTCCTTTCCACTTCTAATAGCAGAGTTCTCAATAGCATTTGTCAGGTGTATGGCTTTTTCTGGTCTTTTGCTTCCCTTCCCATGTTGTTCTAGTTTAAAGCTCTCACAGGACTCTGATCCTGCGGCCATGGACTATTGATGTGACGGCCAAATTTTAAAGGGGTACAAGATTTTGACTTCTGTTCCCATTGTAGCTGCTTCTTGGCACAGATATTGATTGCCAATTATCGCCACAAAAAAAAGGCAAAACTTTTATATTTCATTTCTGCAGCCTCTACTGCATTGTCTAATCAACATGAAAAAAGTTAATGAAAAGTCCTCTTTAAAGACCTTTGTGGGGCATTCCAACAATAGATATGTATTATTTTTTATTTCTCTGAGTAAATGCAATCTCATTGGTGCATAGCAGAGTTGTCTGGATCTCCTAGGTTCCAGCAGCTCCTGCTCCCTCGCAAAACCCAGCGATCACAGGTCTGTGTATACAGCCATAGAGACGGCAGACGTGGTGATAAACCGTCTCTGCCTTCTCTATGGGGAACCTGGCTGGGTCTTGCAACCGGCTCCTCGCTCCCGCACGATCGTGTCCAGCTGATCTATGAATGAACATTTTAGAACATTGAAGTAGAATGTGGACCGCCTGTATAAAAACCATTAAAATAGTACATCTTAAATACTAGAAAATGTAAAAAAAAAAAAAAAAAAAGGGTGAGAATAATCAAAAAACACACCAGCGCATACTTAACAGAGGATGGGGCTATGTAGTAAGCTGCTGAGGTCAAGTGAGGGTAGGTGTCAACCCAGACTGGAATAAAGTAACAGAAACGAAAATATGACCCGCGCTCAAGGACACCCCAAAGTACTAAAAAACGGCCACCCTAACTTGAAAGAGGGGTGAAAAGCCCCCACGGGGGTGTAAGCTGTTAACTACTGAGCAATAATATAGAAAGAACCACAGTGATACAGTAATAGAGGTGCTAATCGTTCCTGCTGAGTGACGTAGGGTACATGATACCCGTGATGCTCAGTCACACATACATGAAGACACAGAGTTATAGGGTGTCAAAATGCAGGGGTACAAGGAGCAGACAGCCCCATAAACAAGCACACCAGTAGGTACACTTAGGAACTAATCACCAGACAATGAATGGGACACAATGGGAAGCAATAATACTAGTAATAACACTACTGATAGTGATGATGAGGGAATTGATAAGCAAGGCGAGAGAATGCACACTCCCCCATGCATAAAACATACAGGCAATAAACCGCATTTCACACCTCGCCTGTATTAAGACACATAGATAATGGACTAGATAGGCAGAGGTGACATTGCAGCCACCGAGATGCAGGATGTACAGGGGACCCCCGCGGTGGATGTACAGAGAGGAGGTGCTGTAAAGTTGCTGGGTCCTGCTCTGAGGCAGCGATGTGGCAATGCTGCCGTTCACAGGGCTTTAGCCTGCCTTGTCGAAGAGTAGCGCATGGGGCAGGCGGATAGCGGTGAAGCCGAACAAGCTGGGTAGAGCCAGGGGAGGCTCTGGCCGGAAGAGTCCCTGGATACCCGCTAAGCAACAGCAGCCGAGAGGCAGCTCAGCGTGTGATGCCACAGCTACGGAGCGGCGCGAGGACCAAGAACAGACCGACGCGTTTCAAAGGCAAGGACAGCCTTCTTCATCAGGGTGCTGTGCTCAAGGTGCAGCCCCTGTAAATACCTTCGGTGCCTAGCCCAATTAACCCCCCGCATGCCCTGGTGATTGTAATACAGTGGGAGTAAGAAAGTGACAGCCCTGCGTGCTCATGGTTCAGGGTCAACATGCATGGGCAAAATGTATAAATAAAAGAATAAATAAAAAGCGGAGTTTGAAAGACAAAAAGAATGAACAGAACTGGCTTTATAGAGTAGTGGGAGCGATTGGCAGTAATTACAGGGCACTTAAACAGGAAAATGCATAGAACACCAATTAAAAGAAAAATGTTTATTAGTATTAAACTAAAAACAATAATAAAGTCCCAAAATAGAGTATAATGTTTATTATTACAATCAGATAAAATCAGGTATTAAAACAGATATCAATATATGGAATATAACGATCTTTTGTACATATATTGAAGAAATTGTATCAGAAATATGGGCAATACTACCCCTATAGGACATACATACATCTAGCAGTATGCAGTTGTAAAAATTGCAAAAAGAATGTGCAAAAAAATAAAAATAATAAAAATGATCATAAATGTATAATAAAATGTGACACTATAAATTAGTGACGTGTATCATGATTTATAATCAGAGGCGCAGCTAGGGGTTCAGCTTAGGGGGGGGGCGAAAAATCTGAGTGGCCCCTAACCGGTAACCCTGATTACAACTCAGGTTGGCACACTCTAGTGGTGAGTATAGGGGAACCTCAGCAGATGACAGCTCTGTACAAAAAACAAGACTGATATTACCGCCATATGGTGACCTCGTAGTGCTAGATGGCAGTCCTGCAGAATATACACGAGTGTACTCTACAGTTACAGATGATAACTTACAGGTGACGTTCTTTCTGAAAATCGTTCACTTTTGCATCTTACTCAGACCGACATGACGACTTCTCCAGCCAGGACTCATCTGCAGAGATTACAGAAAGGACACCTCGGACTTCTCACATTTCCAGCCCAGGACACATCTATCTCCAACCAAACTACTCACCCAATACTGAGCCGCTGCTGCCGTGTGTGTCCCTACTACTGTACCTGCTGTGTGGCGCTAGAGCCGAGCTCCTCTACCGGCCTCACATAGTAATGCCACCATTGTGCCCGAACAATAGCTCCCATACTGGATTTACCCCCAGCTTATCACAGACCCCACAGTAGCTCCCTCACTGTGTATAGGCCCCCATACTGTATGATGGCCCCCACAGTAGCCTTTACACTGCACTGTATAATGCCCCCTACATTGGCTCCCATACTGTATAATGACCCCTGCATACACTGGCCCCACATTACCTCCTATACTGTATAATGCCCCCTGCATACACTGGCCCCACATTATCTCCTATACTGTATAATGTCCCCTGCATACACTGGCCCCACATTACCTCCTATACTGTATAATGACCCCTGCATACACTGGCCCCACATTACCTCCTATACTGTATAATGACCCCTGCATACACTGGCCCCACATTATCTCCTATACTGTATAATGACCCCTGCATACACTGGCCCCACATTACCTCCTATACTGTATAATGACCCCTGCATACACTGGCCCCACATTACCTCCTATACTGTATAATGACCCCTGCATACACTGGCCCCACATTACCTCCTATACTGTATAATGACCCCTGCATACACTGGCCCCACATTACCTCCTATACTGTATAATGACCCCTGCATACACTGGCCCCACATTACCTCCTATACTGTATAATGCCCCCTGCATACACTGAACCCACATTACCTCCTATACTGTATAATGCCCCCTGCATACACTGGCCCCACATTACCTCCTATACTGTATAATGATCCCTGCATACACTGGTCCCACATTACCTCCTATACTGTATAATGCCCCCTGCATACACTGAACCCACATTACCTCCTATACTGTATAATGTCCCCTGCATACACTGGTCTCACATTACCTCCTATACTGTATAATGCCCCCTGCATACACTGGCCCCACATTATCTCCTATACTGTATAATGCCCCCTGCATACACTGAACCCACATTACCTCCTATACTGTATAATGCCCCCTGCATACACTGGCCCCACATTACCTCCTATACTGTATAATGCCCCCTGCATACACTGAACCCACATTACCTCCTATACTGTATAATGCCCCCTGCATACACTGGTCTCACATTACCTCCTATACTGTATAATGTCCCCTGCATACACTGGCCCCACATTACCTCCTATACTGTATAATGCCCCCTGCATACACTGGTCCCACATTATCTCCTATACTGTATAATGACCCCTGCATACACTGGCCCCACATTACCTCCTATACTGTATAATGTCCCCTGTATACACTGGCCCCACATTACCTCCTATACTGTATAATGATCCCTGCATACACTGGCCCCACATTACCTCCTATACTGTATAATGACCCCTGCATACACTGAACCCACATTACCTCCTATACTGTATAATGATCCCTGCATACACTGAACCCACATTACCTCCTATACTGTATAATGACCCCTGCATACACTGGCCCCACATTACCTCCTATACTGTATAATGACCCCTGCATACACTGAACCCACATTACCTCCTATACTGTATAATGCCCCCTGCATACACTGGCCCCACATTATCTCCTATACTGTATAATGACCCCTGCATACACTGAACCCACATTACCTCCTATACTGTATAATGGCCCCTGCATACACTGGTCCCACATTACCTCCTATACTGTATAATGCCCCCTGCATACACTGGTCTCACATTACCTCCTATACTGTATAATGCCCCCTGCATACACTGGCCCCACATTAGCTCCTATACTGTATAATGCCCCCTGCATACACTGGTCCCACATTACCTCCTATACTGTATAATGCCCCCTGCATACACTGGTCCCACATTACCTCCTATACTGTATAATGACCCCTGCATACACTGGCCCCACATTAGCTCCTATACTGTATAATGCCCCCTGCATACACTGGTCCCACATTACCTCCTATACTGTATAATGCCCCCTGCATACACTGGCCCCACATTAGCTCCTATACTGTATAATGCCCCCTGCATACACTGGTCCCACATTACCTCCTATACTGTATAATGCCCCCTGCATACACTGGTCCCACATTACCTCCTATACTGTATAATGGCCCCTGCATACACTGGTCCCACATTACCTCCTATACTGTATAATGACCCCTGCATACACTGGCCCCACATTAGCTCCTATACTGTATAATGTCCCCTGCATACACTGGTCCCACATTACCTCCTATACTGTATAATGACCCCTGCATACACTGGCCCCACATTACCTCCTATACTGTATAATGACCCCTGCATACACTGGCCCCACATTACCTCCTATACTGTATAATGACCCCTGCATACACTGGCCCCACATTAGCTCCTATACTGTATAATGTCCCCTGCATACACTGGTCCCACATTACCTCCTATACTGTATAATGACCCCTGCATACACTGGCCCCACATTACCTCCTATACTGTATAATGACCCCTGCATACACTGGCCCCACATTACCTCCTATACTGTATAATGCCCCCTGCATACACTGGCCCCACATTAGCTCCTATACTGTATAATGATCCCTGCATACACTGGTCCCACATTATCTCCTATACTGTATAATGCCCCCTGTATACACTGGCCCCACATTAGCTCCTATACTGTATAATGGCCCCTGCATACACTGGCCCCACATTACCTCCTATACTGTATAATGCCCCCTGCATACACTGGCACCACATTAGCTCCTATACTGTATAATGATCCCTGCATACACTGGCCCCACATTACCTCCTATACTGTATAATGCCCCTGCATACACTGGCACCACATTAGCTCCTATACTGTATAATGATCCCTGCATACACTGGCCCCACATTACCTCCTATACTGTATAATGCCCCCTGCATACACTGGCCCCACATTACCTCCTATACTGTATAATGCCCCCTGCATACACTGGCCCCACATTACCTCCTATACTGTATAATGCCCCCTGCATACACTGGTCCCACATTACCTCCTATACTGTATAATGACCCCTGCATACACTGGCCCCACATTACCTCCTATACTGTATAATGGCCCCTGCATACACTGGCCCCACATTAGCTCCTATACTGTATAATGATCCCTGCATACACTGGTCCCACATTATCTCCTATACTGTATAATGCCCCCTGTATACACTGGCCCCACATTAGCTCCTATACTGTATAATGGCCCCTGCATACACTGGCCCCACATTACCTCCTATACTGTATAATGCCCCCTGCATACACTGGCACCACATTAGCTCCTATACTGTATAATGATCCCTGCATACACTGGCCCCACATTACCTCCTATACTGTATAATGCCCCTGCATACACTGGCACCACATTAGCTCCTATACTGTATAATGATCCCTGCATACACTGGCCCCACATTACCTCCTATACTGTATAATGACCCCTGCATACACTGGCACCACATTAGCTCCTATACTGTATAATGCCCCCTGCATACACTGGCCCCACATTACCTCCTATACTGTATAATGCCCCCTGCATACACTGGCACCACATTAGCTCCTATACTGTATAATGATCCCTGCATACACTGGCCCCACATTACCTCCTATACTGTATAATGCCCCTGCATACACTGGCACCACATTAGCTCCTATACTGTATAATGCCCCCTGCATACACTGGCCCCACATTACCTCCTATACTGTATAATGCCCCCTGCATACACTGGCCCCACATTACCTCCTATACTGTATAATGATCCCTGCATACACTGGCCCCACATTAGCTCCTATACTGTATAATGTCCCCTGCATACACTGGCCCCACATTACCTCCTATACTGTATAATGACCCCTGCATACACTGGTCCCACATTACCTCCTATACTGTATAATGCCCCCTGCATACACTGGCCCCACATTACCTCCTATACTGTATAATGGCCCCTGCATACACTGGCCCCACATTACCTCCTATACTGTATAATGACCCCTGCATACACTGGCCCCACATTACCTCCTATACTGTATAATGACCCCTGCATACACTGGCCCCACATTACCTCCTATACTGTATAATGGCCCCTGCATACACTGGCCCCACATTACCTCCTATACTGTATAATGACCCCTGCATACACTGGCCCCACATTACCTCCTATACTGTATAATGACCCCTGCATACACTGGCCCCACATTACCTCCTATACTGTATAATGACCCCTGCATACACTGGCCCCACATTACCTCCTATACTGTATAATGTCCCCTGCATACACTGGCCCCACATTACCTCCTATACTGTATAATGACCCCTGCATACACTGGCCCCACATTACCTCCTATACTGTATAATGACCCCTGCATACACTGGCCCCACATTACCTCCTATACTGTATAATGCCCCCTGCATACACTGGCCCCACATTATCTCCTATACTGTATAATGTCCCCTGCATACACTGGCCCCACATTACCTCCTATACTGTATAATGACCCCTGCATACACTGGCCCCACATTACCTCCTATACTGTATAATGACCCCTGCATACACTGGCCCCACATTACCTCCTATACTGTATAATGACCCCTGCATACACTGGCCCCACATTACCTCCTATACTGTATAATGACCCCTGCATACACTGGCCCCACATTACCTCCTATACTGTATAATGCCCCCTGCATACACTGGCCCCACATTATCTCCTATACTGTATAATGTCCCCTGCATACACTGGCCCCACATTACCTCCTATACTGTATAATGACCCCTGCATACACTGGCCCCACATTACCTCCTATACTGTATAATGACCCCTGCATACACTGGCCCCACATTACCTCCTATACTGTATAATGCCCCCTGCATACACTGGCCCCACATTATCTCCTATACTGTATAATGTCCCCTGCATACACTGGCCCCACATTACCTCCTATACTGTATAATGACCCCTGCATACACTGGCCCCACATTACCTCCTATACTGTATAATGACCCCTGCATACACTGGCCCCACATTACCTCCTATACTGTATAATGGCCCCTGCATACACTGGCCCCACATTACCTCCTATACTGTATAATGACCCCTGCATACACTGGCCCCACATTACCTCCTATACTGTATAATGACCCCTGCATACACTGGCCCCACATTACCTCCTATACTGTATAATGACCCCTGCATACACTGGCCCCACATTACCTCCTATACTGTATAATGACCCCTGCATACACTGGCCCCACATTACCTCCTATAATGTATAATGATCCCTGCATACACTGGCCCCACATTACCTCCTATACTGTATAATGTCCCCTGCATACACTGGCCCCACATTACCTCCTATACTGTATAATGGCCCCTGCATACACTGGCCCCACATTACCTCCTATACTGTATAATGACCCCTGCATACACTGGCCCCACATTACCTCCTATAATGTATAATGATCCCTGCATACACTGGCCCCACATTACCTCCTATACTGTATAATGTCCCCTGCATACACTGGCCCCACATTACCTCCTATACTGTATAATGGCCCCTGCATACACTGGCCCCACATTACCTCCTATACTGTATAATGGCCCCTGCATACACTGGCCCCACATTACCTCCTATAATGTATAATGATCCCTGCATACACTGGTCCCACATTACCTCCTATACTGTATAATGTCCCCTGCATACACTGGCCCCACATTACCTCCTATACTGTATAATGGCCCCTGCATACACTGGCCCCACATTACCTCCTATACTGTATAATGGCCCCTGCATACACTGGCCCCACATTACCTCCTATAATGTATAATGATCCCTGCATACACTGGCCCCACATTACCTCCTATACTGTATAATGTCCCCTGCATACACTGGCCCCACATTACCTCCTATACTGTATAATGGCCCCTGCATACACTGGTCCCACATTACCTCCTATACTGTATAATGACCCCTGTATACACTGGCCCCACATTACCTCCTATACTGTATAATGGCCCCTGCATACACTGGCCCCACATTACCTCCTATACTGTATAATGTCCCCTGCATACACTGGCCCCACATTACCTCCTATACTGTATAATGATCCCTGCATACACTGGCCCCACATTACCTCCTATACTATATAATGCCCCCTGCTTACACTGGCCCCACATTACCTCCTATACTGTATAATACCCCCTGCATACACTGGTCCCACATTACCTCCTATACTGTATAATGACCCCTGTATACACTGGCCCCACATTACCTCCTATACTGTATAATGACCCCTGCATACACTGGGCCCACATTACCTCCTATACTGTATAATGCCCCCTGCATACACTGGCCCCACATTACCTCCTATACTGTATAATGACCCCTGCATACACTGGCCCCACATTACCTCCTATACTGTATAATGACCCCTGCATACACTGGCCCCACATTACCTCCTATACTGTATAATGGCCCCTGCATACACTGGCCCCACATTACCTCCTATACTGTATAATGACCCCTGCATACACTGGCCCCACATTACCTCCTATACTGTATAATGGCCCCTGCATACACTGGCCCCACATTACCTCCTATACTGTATAATGACCCCTGTATACACTGGCCCCACATTACCTCCTATACTGTATAATGACCCCTGCATACACTGGCCCCACATTACCTCATATACTGTATAATGGCCCCTGCATACACTGGCCCCACATTACCTCCTATACTGTATAATGACCCCTGCATACACTGGTCCCACATTACCTCCTATACTGTATAATGACCCCTGCATACACTGGCCCCACATTACCTCCTATACTGTATAATGACCCCTGCATACACTGGCCCCACATTACCTCCTATACTGTATAATGGCCCCTGCATACACTGGCCCCACATTACCTCCTATACTGTATAATGACCCCTGCATACACTGGTCCCACATTACCTCCTATACTGTATAATGACCCCTGCATACACTGGTCCCACATTACCTCCTATACTGTATAATGACCCCTGCATACACTGGTCCCACATTACCTCCTATACTGTATAATGACCCCTGCATACACTGGTCCCACATTACCTCCTATACTGTATAATGACCCCTGCATACACTGGCCCCACATTACCTCCTATACTGTATAATGACCCCTGCATACACTGGCCCCACATTACCTCCTATACTGTATAATGGCCCCTGCATACACTGGTCCCACATTACCTCTTATACTGTATAATGACCCCTGTATACACTGGCCCCACATTACCTCCTATACTGTATAATGACCCCTGCATACACTGGCCCCACATTACCTCCTATACTGTATAATGGCCCCTGCATACACTGGCCCCACATTACCTCCTATACTGTATAATGACCCCTGCATACACTGGCCCCACATTACCTCCTATACTGTATAATGGCCCCTGCATACACTGGTCCCACATTACCTCCTATACTGTATAATGACCCCTGCATACACTGGCCCCACATTACCTCCTATACTGTATAATGACCCCTGCATACACTGGCCCCACATTACCTCCTATACTGTATAATGTCCCCTGCATACACTGGTCCCACATTACCTCCTATACTGTATAATGTCCCCTGCATACACTGGTCCCACATTACCTCCTATACTGTATAATGCCCCCTGCATACACTGGCCCCACATTACCTCCTATACTGTATAATGACCCCTGCATACACTGGCCCCACATTAGCTCCTATACTGTATAATGTCCCCTGCATACACTGGCCCCACATTACCTCCTATACTGTATAATGACCCCTGCATACACTGGCCCCACATTACCTCCTATACTGTATAATGCCCCCTGCATACACTGGTCCCACATTAGCTCCTATACTGTATAATGTCCCCTGCATACACTGGCCCCACATTACCTCCTATACTGTATAATGCCCCCTGCATACACTGGCCCCACATTAGCTCCTATACTGTATAATGCCCCCTGCATACACTGGCCCCACATTACCTCCTATACTGTATAATGCCCCCTGCATACACTGGCCCCACATTACCTCCTATACTGTATAATGTCCCCTGCATACACTGGCCCCACATTACCTCCTATACTGTATAATGTCCCCTGCATACACTGGCCCCACATTAGCTCCTATACTGTATAATGACCCCTGCATACACTGGTCCCACATTAGCTCCTATACTGTATAATGACCCCTGCATACACTGGCCCCACATTAGCTCCTATACTGTATAATGTCCCCTGCATACACTGGCCCCACATTACCTCCTATACTGTATAATGACCCCTGCATACACTGGCCCCACATTACCTCCTATACTGTATAATGCCCCCTGCATACACTGGTCCCACATTACCTCCTATACTGTATAATGACCCCTGCATACACTGGCCCCACATTACCTCCTATACTGTATAATGATCCCTGCATACACTGGTCCCACATTACCTCCTATACTGTATAATGTCCCCTGCATACACTGGCCCCACATTACCTCCTATACTGTATAATGACCCCTGCATACACTGGTCCCACATTAGCTCCTATACTGTATAATGACCCCTGCATACACTGGCCCCACATTAGCTCCTATACTGTATAATGTCCCCTGCATACACTGGCCCCACATTACCTCCTATACTGTATAATGACCCCTGCATACACTGGCCCCACATTACCTCCTATACTGTATAATGCCCCCTGCATACACTGGTCCCACATTACCTCCTATACTGTATAATGACCCCTGCATACACTGGCCCCACATTACCTCCTATACTGTATAATGATCCCTGCATACACTGGTCCCACATTACCTCCTATACTGTATAATGACCCCTGCATACACTGGCCCCACATTAGCTCCTATACTGTATAATGTCCCCTGCATACACTGGCCCCACATTACCTCCTATACTGTATAATGATCCCTGCATACACTGGCCCCACATTACCTCCTATACTGTATAATGGCCCCTGCATACACTGGTCCCACATTACCTCCTATACTGTATAATGCCCCCTGCATACACTGGCCCCACATTATCTCCTATACTGTATAATGCCCCCTGCATACACTGGCCCCACATTACCTCCTATACTGTATAATGACCCCTGCATACACTGGCCCCACATTAGCTCCTATACTGTATAATGTCCCCTGCATACACTGGCCCCACATTACCTCCTATACTGTATAATGCCCCCTGCATACACTGGCCCCACATTACCTCCTATACTGTATAATGCCCCCTGCATACACTGGCCCCACATTAGCTCCTATACTGTATAATGTCCCCTGCATACACTGGCCCCACATTACCTCCTATACTGTATAATGACCCCTGCATACACTGGCCCCACATTACCTCCTATACTGTATAATGCCCCCTGCATACACTGGTCCCACATTACCTCCTATACTGTATAATGACCCCTGCATACACTGGCCCCACATTACCTCCTATACTGTATAATGATCCCTGCATACACTGGTCCCACATTACCTCCTATACTGTATAATGACCCCTGCATACACTGGTCTCACATTATCTCCTATACTGTATAATGATCCCTGCATACACTGGTCCCACATTACCTCCTATACTGTATAATGACCCCTGCATACACTGGCCCCACATTAGCTCCTATACTGTATAATGATCCCTGCATACACTGGCCCCACATTAGCTCCTATACTGTATAATGACCCCTGCATACACTGGCCCCACATTACCTCCTATACTGTATAATGGCCCCTGCATACACTGGCCCCACATTACCTCCTATACTGTATAATGATCCCTGCATACACTGGCCCCACATTAGCTCCTATACTGTATAATGATCCCTGCATACACTGGCCCCACATTACCTCCTATACTGTATAATGCCCCCTGCATACACTGGTCCCACATTACCTCCTATACTGTATAATGGCCCCTGCATACACTGGTCCCACATTACCTCCTATACTGTATAATGCCCCCTGCATACACTGGCCCCACATTATCTCCTATACTGTATAATGCCCCCTGCATACACTGGTCCCACATTACCTCCTATACTGTATAATGATCCCTGCATACACTGGTCCCACATTACCTCCTATACTGTATAATGATCCCTGCATACACTGGTCCCACATTACCTCCTATACTGTATAATGTCCCCTGCATACACTGGTCCCACATTATCTCCTATACTGTATAATGATCCCTGCATACACTGGTCCCACATTACCTCCTATACTGTATAATGTCCCCTGCATACACTGGTCCCACATTACCTCCTATACTGTATAATGATCCCTGCATACACTGGTCCCACATTACCTCCTATACTGTATAATGTCCCCTGCATACACTGGTCCCACATTAGCTCCTATACTGTATAATGCCCCCTGCATACACTGGCCCCACATTAGCTCCTATACTGTATAATGTCCCCTGCATACACTGGCCCCACATTACCTCCTATACTGTATAATGCCCCCTGCATACACTGGCACCACATTACCTCCTATACTGTATAATGCCCCCTGCATACACTGGCCCCACATTACCTCCTATACTGTATAATGATCCCTGCATACACTGGCCCCACATTACCTCCTATACTGTATAATGCCCCTGCATACACTGGCCCCACATTACCTCCTATACTGTATAATGGCCCCTGCATACACTGGCCCCACATTAGCTCCTATACTGTATAATGATCCCTGCATACACTGGCCCCACATTACCTCCTATACTGTATAATGCCCCCTGCATACACTGGCCCCACATTATCTCCTATACTGTATAATGATCCCTGCATACACTGGTCCCACATTACCTCCTATACTGTATAATGCCCCTGCATACACTGGCCCCACATTACCTCCTATACTGTATAATGGCCCCTGCATACACTGGCCCCACATTAGCTCCTATACTGTATAATGATCCCTGCATACACTGGCCCCACATTACCTCCTATACTGTATAATGCCCCCTGCATACACTGGCCCCACATTACCTCCTATACTGTATAATGCCCCCTGCATACACTGGCCCCACATTACCTCCTATACTGTATAATGCCCCCTGCATACACTGGCCCCACATTAGCTCCTATACTGTATAATGATCCCTGCATACACTGGCCCCACATTATCTCCTATACTGTATAATGCCCCCTGCATACACTGGCCCCACATTACCTCCTATACTGTATAATGGCCCCTGCATACACTGGCCCCACATTAGCTCCTATACTGTATAATGATCCCTGCATACACTGGCCCCACATTACCTCCTATACTGTATAATGGCCCCTGCATACACTGGCCCCACATTAGCTCCTATACTGTATAATGATCCCTGCATACACTGGCCCCACATTATCTCCTATACTGTATAATGCCCCCTGCATACACTGGCCCCACATTAGCTCCTATACTGTATAATGATCCCTGCATACACTGGCCCCACATTACCTCCTATACTGTATAATGATCCCTGCATACACTGGTCCCACATTACCTCCTATACTGTATAATGTCCCCTGCATACACTGGCCCCACATTACCTCCTATACTGTATAATGCCCCCTGCATACACTGGCCCCACATTAGCTCCTATACTGTATAATGATCCCTGCATACACTGGCCCCACATTATCTCCTATACTGTATAATGACCCCTGCATACACTGGCCCCACATTACCTCCTATACTGTATAATGCCCCCTGCATACACTGGTCCCACATTAGCTCCTATACTGTATAATGCCCCCTGCATACACTGGCCTCACATTAGCTCCTATACTGTATAATGATCCCTGCATACACTGGCCCCACATTATCTCCTATACTGTATAATGCCCCCTGCATACACTGGCCCCACATTAGCTCCTATACTGTATAATGCCCCCTGCATACACTGGTCCCACATTAGCTCCTATACTGTATAATGCCCCCTGCATACACTGGCCTCACATTAGCTCCTATACTGTATAATGATCCCTGCATACACTGGCCCCACATTACCTCCTATACTGTATAATGCCCCCTGCATACACTGACCCCACATTATCTCCTATACTGTATAATGGCCCCTGCATACACTGGCACCACATTACCTCCTATACTGTATAATGTCCCCTGCATACACTGACCCCACATTATCTCCTATACTGTATAATGCCCCCTGCATACACTGACCCCACATTATCTCCTATACTGTATAATGCCCCCTGCATACACTGGCCCCACATTACCTCCTATACTGTATAATGCCCCCTGCATACACTGGCCTCACATTAGCTCCTATACTGTATAATGATCCCTGCATACACTGGCCCCACATTACCTCCTATACTGTATAATGCCCCCTGCATACACTGACCCCACATTATCTCCTATACTGTATAATGGCCCCTGCATACACTGGCACCACATTACCTCCTATACTGTATAATGTCCCCTGCATACACTGGCCCCACATTAGCTCCTATACTGTATAATGATCCCTGCATACACTGGCCCCACATTATCTCCTATACTGTATAATGATCCCTGCATACACTGGCCCCACATTATCTCCTATACTGTATAATGTCCCCTGCATACACTGGCCCCACATTAGCTCCTATACTGTATAATGACCCCTGCATACACTGACCCCACATTATCTCCTATACTGTATAATGCCCCCTGCATACACTGGCCCCACATTACCTCCTATACTGTATAATGTCCCCTGCATACACTGGCCCCACATTAGCTCCTATACTGTATAATGATCCCTGCATACACTGGCCCCACATTACCTCCTATACTGTATAATGTCCCCTGCATACACTGGCCCCACATTAGCTCCTATACTGTATAATGTCCCCTGCATACACTGGCCCCACATTAGCTCCTATACTGTATAATGCCCCCTGCATACACTGGCCCCACATTAGCTCCTATACTGTATAATGATCCCTGCATACACTGGCCCCACATTACCTCCTATACTGTATAATGCCCCCTGCATACACTGGCCCCACATTATCTCCTATACTGTATAATGCCCCCTGCATACACTGGCCCCACATTAGCTCCTATACTGTATAATGCCCCCTGCATACACTGGCCCCACATTATCTCCTATACTGTATAATGCCCCCTGCATACACTGGCCCCACATTACCTCCTATACTGTATAATGCCCCCTGCATACACTGGCCCCACATTATCTCCTATACTGTATAATGCCCCCTGCATACACTGGCCCCACATTAGCTCCTATACTGTATAATGCCCCCTGCATACACTGGCCCCACATTACCTCCTATACTGTATAATGCCCCCTGCATACACTGGCCCCACATTACCTCCTATACTGTATAATGATCCCTGCATACACTGGCCCCACATTACCTCCTATACTGTATAATGATCCCTGCATACACTGGCCCCACATTATCTCCTATACTGTATAATGCCCCCTGCATACACTGGCCCCACATTAGCTCCTATACTGTATAATGATCCCTGCATACACTGGCCCCACATTAGCTCCTATACTGTATAATGATCCCTGCATACACTGGCCCCACATTATCTCCTATACTGTATAATGCCCCCTGCATACACTGGCCCCACATTAGCTCCTATACTGTATAATGCCCCCTGCATACACTGGTCCCACATTATCTCCTATACTGTATAATGACCCCTGCATACACTGGCTCCACATTAGCTCCTATACTGTATAATGCCCCCTGCATACACTGGCCCCACATTACCTCCTATACTGTATAATGCCCCCTGCATACACTGGTCCCACATTAGCTCCTATACTGTATAATGATCCCTGCATACACTGGCCCCACATTATCTCCTATACTGTATAATGATCCCTGCATACACTGGCCCCACATTACCTCCTATACTGTATAATGCCCCCTGCATACACTGGCTCCACATTAGCTCCTATACTGTATAATGATCCCTGCATACACTGGCCCCACATTATCTCCTATACTGTATAATGATCCCTGCATACACTGGCCCCACATTATCTCCTATACTGTATAATGCCCCCTGCATACACTGGCTCCACATTAGCTCCTATACTGTATAATGATCCCTGCATACACTGGCCCCACATTATCTCCTATACTGTATAATGATCCCTGCATACACTGGCCCCACATTACCTCCTATACTGTATAATGCCCCCTGCATACACTGGCTCCACATTAGCTCCTATACTGTATAATGATCCCTGCATACACTGGCCCCACATTATCTCCTATACTGTATAATGATCCCTGCATACACTGGCCCCACATTATCTCCTATACTGTATAATGCCCCCTGCATACACTGGTCCCACATTACCTCCTATACTGTATAATGCCCCCTGCATACACTGGCCCCACATTAGCTCCTATACTGTATAATGCCCCCTGCATACACTGGCCCCACATTACCTCCTATACTGTATAATGCCCCCTGCATACACTGGCTCCACATTAGCTCCTATACTGTATAATGATCCCTGCATACACTGGCCCCACATTATCTCCTATACTGTATAATGATCCCTGCATACACTGGCCCCACATTATCTCCTATACTGTATAATGCCCCCTGCATACACTGGTCCCACATTACCTCCTATACTGTATAATGCCCCCTGCATACACTGGCCCCACATTAGCTCCTATACTGTATAATGATCCCTGCATACACTGGCCCCACATTACCTCCTATACTGTATAATGCCCCCTGCATACACTGGCCCCACATTAGCTCCTATACTGTATAATGATCCCTGCATACACTGGCCCCACATTATCTCCTATACTGTATAATGATCCCTGCATACACTGGCCCCACATTATCTCCTATACTGTATAATGCCCCCTGCATACACTGGTCCCACATTACCTCCTATACTGTATAATGCCCCCTGCATACACTGGCCCCACATTAGCTCCTATACTGTATAATGATCCCTGCATACACTGGCCCCACATTACCTCCTATACTGTATAATGACCCCTGCATACACTGGCCCCACATTACCTCCTATACTGTATAATGATCCCTGCATACACTGGCCCCACATTAGCTCCTATACTGTATAATGATCCCTGCATACACTGGCCCCACATTACCTCCTATACTGTATAATGTCCCCTGCATACACTGGTCCCACATTATCTCCTATACTGTATAATGTCCCCTGCATACACTGGCCCCACATTAGCTCCTATACTGTATAATGATCCCTGCATACACTGGCCCCACATTACCTCCTATACTGTATAATGATCCCTGCATACACTGGCCCCACATTAGCTCCTATACTGTATAATGATCCCTGCATACACTGGCCCCACATTACCTCCTATACTGTATAATGACCCCTGCATACACTGGCCCCACATTACCTCCTATACTGTATAATGATCCCTGCATACACTGGCCCCACATTAGCTCCTATACTGTATAATGATCCCTGCATACACTGGCCCCACATTACCTCCTATACTGTATAATGTCCCCTGCATACACTGGTCCCACATTATCTCCTATACTGTATAATGATCCCTGCATACACTGGCCCCACATTACCTCCTATACTGTATAATGACCCCTGCATACACTGGCCCCACATTACCTCCTATACTGTATAATGACCCCTGCATACACTGGCCCCACATTAGCTCCTATACTGTATAATGATCCCTGCATACACTGGCCCCACATTACCTCCTATACTGTATAATGATCCCTGCATACACTGGCCCCACATTACCTCCTATACTGTATAATGATCCCTGCATACACTGGTCCCACATTACCTCCTATACTGTATAATGCCCCCTGCATACACTGACCCCACATTACCTCCTATACTGTATAATATCTCCTGTATACACTGGTCCCACATTAGCTCCTATACTGTATAATGATCCCTGCATACACTGGCCCCACATTATCTCCTATACTGTATAATGATCCCTGCATACACTGGCCCCACATTATCTCCTATACTGTATAATGCCCCCTGCATACACTGGTCCCACATTACCTCCTATACTGTATAATGCCCCCTGCATACACTGGCCCCACATTAGCTCCTATACTGTATAATGATCCCTGCATACACTGGCCCCACATTACCTCCTATACTGTATAATGCCCCCTGCATACACTGGCCCCACATTAGCTCCTATACTGTATAATGATCCCTGCATACACTGGCCCCACATTATCTCCTATACTGTATAATGATCCCTGCATACACTGATCCCACATTACCTCGTATACTGTATAATGCCCCCTGCATACACTGGCCCCACATTACCTCCTATACTGTATAATGACCCCTGCATACACTGGCCCCACATTACCTCCTATACTGTATAATGATCCCTGCATACACTGGCCCCACATTAGCTCCTATACTGTATAATGATCCCTGCATACACTGGCCCCACATTACCTCCTATACTGTATAATGTCCCCTGCATACACTGGTCCCACATTATCTCCTATACTGTATAATGTCCCCTGCATACACTGGCCCCACATTAGCTCCTATACTGTATAATGATCCCTGCATACACTGGCCCCACATTACCTCCTATACTGTATAATGATCCCTGCATACACTGGCCCCACATTAGCTCCTATACTGTATAATGATCCCTGCATACACTGGCCCCACATTACCTCCTATACTGTATAATGACCCCTGCATACACTGGCCCCACATTACCTCCTATACTGTATAATGATCCCTGCATACACTGGCCCCACATTAGCTCCTATACTGTATAATGATCCCTGCATACACTGGCCCCACATTACCTCCTATACTGTATAATGTCCCCTGCATACACTGGTCCCACATTATCTCCTATACTGTATAATGATCCCTGCATACACTGGCCCCACATTACCTCCTATACTGTATAATGACCCCTGCATACACTGGCCCCACATTACCTCCTATACTGTATAATGACCCCTGCATACACTGGCCCCACATTACCTCCTATACTGTATAATGCCCCCTGCGTACACTGGCCCCACATTACCTCCTATACTGTATAATGATCCCTGCATACACTGGTCCCACATTACCTCCTATACTGTATAATGCCCCCTGCATACACTGACCCCACATTACCTCCTATACTGTATAATATCTCCTGTATACACTGGTCCCACATTACCTCCTATACTGTATAATGCCCCCTGCATACACTGGCCCCACATTACCTCCTATACTGTATAATGATCCCTGCATACACTGGCCCCACATTACCTCCTATACTGTATAATGCCCCCTGCATACACTGGCCCCACATTATCTCCTATACTGTATAATGTCCCCTGCATACACTGGCCCCACATTACCTCCTATACTGTATAATGCCCCCTGCATACACTGGCCCCACATTATCTCCTATACTGTATAATGTCCCCTGCATACACTGGCCCCACATTACCTCCTATACTGTATAATGTCCCCTGCATACACTGGTCCCACATTATCTCCTATACTGTATAATGATCCCTGCATACACTGGCCCCACATTATCTCCTATACTGTATAATGTCCCCTGCATACACTGGCCCCACATTACCTCCTATACTGTATAATGCCCCCTGCATACACTGGCCCCACATTATCTCCTATACTGTATAATGTCCCCTGCATACACTGGCCCCACATTACCTCCTATACTGTATAATGTCCCCTGCATACACTGGCCCCACATTATCTCCTATACTGTATAATGCCCCCTGCATACACTGGCCCCACATTACCTCCTATACTGTATAATGACCCCTGCATACACTGGTCCCACATTACCTCCTATACTGTATAATGCCCCCTTCATACACTGGCCCCACATTAGCTCCTATACTGTATAATGCCCCCTGCATACACTGGCCCCACATTATCTCCTATACTGTATAATGCCCCCTGCATACACTGGCCCCACATTACCTCCTATACTGTATAATGACCCCTGCATACACTGGTCCCACATTACCTCCTATACTGTATAATGCCCCCTTCATACACTGGCCCCACATTACCTCCTATACTGTATAATGCCCCCTGCATACACTGGTCCCACATTACCTCCTATACTGTATAATGCCCCCTGCATACACTGGTCCCACATTATCTCCTATACTGTATAATGCCCCCTGCATACACTGGTCCCACATTACCTCCTATACTGTATAATGCCCCCTGCATACACTGGCCCCACATTAGCTCCTATACTGTATAATGATCCCTGCATACACTGGCCCCACATTACCTCCTATACTGTATAATGACCCCTGCATACACTGGTCCCACATTACCTCCTATACTGTATAATGCCCCCTGCATACACTGGCCCCACATTAGCTCCTATACTGTATAATGATCCCTGCATACACTGGCCCCACATTACCTCCTATACTGTATAATGATCCCTGCATACACTGGCCCCACATTAGCTCCTATACTGTATAATGATCCCTGCATACACTGGCCCCACATTACCTCCTATACTGTATAATGACCCCTGCATACACTGGCCCCACATTACCTCCTATACTGTATAATGCCCCCTGCATACACTGGCCCCACATTAGCTCCTATACTGTATAATGATCCCTGCATACACTGGCCCCACATTACCTCCTATACTGTATAATGCCCCCTGCATACACTGGCCCCACATTAGCTCCTATACTGTATAATGGCCCCTGCATACACTGGTCCCACATTACCTCCTATACTGTATAATGCCCCCTGCATACACTGGCCCCACATTAGCTCCTATACTGTATAATGATCCCTGCATACACTGGCCCCACATTACCTCCTATACTGTATAATGATCCCTGCATACACTGGCCCCACATTAGCTCCTATACTGTATAATGATCCCTGCATACACTGGCCCCACATTACCTCCTATACTGTATAATGACCCCTGCATACACTGGCCCCACATTACCTCCTATACTGTATAATGATCCCTGCATACACTGGCCCCACATTACCTCCTATACTGTATAATGGCCCCTGCATACACTGGTCCCACATTATCTCCTATACTGTATAATGTCCCCTGCATACACTGGCCCCACATTAGCTCCTATACTGTATAATGATCCCTGCATACACTGGCCCCACATTACCTCCTATACTGTATAATGCCCCCTGCGTACACTGGCCCCACATTACCTCCTATACTGTATAATGATCCCTGCATACACTGGTCCCACATTACCTCCTATACTGTATAATGCCCCCTGCATACACTGACCCCACATTACCTCCTATACTGTATAATATCTCCTGTATACACTGGTCCCACATTACCTCCTATACTGTATAATGCCCCCTGCATACACTGGCCCCACATTACCTCCTATACTGTATAATGATCCCTGCATACACTGGCCCCACATTACCTCCTATACTGTATAATGCCCCCTGCATACACTGGCCCCACATTATCTCCTATACTGTATAATGTCCCCTGCATACACTGGCCCCACATTACCTCCTATACTGTATAATGCCCCCTGCATACACTGGCCCCACATTATCTCCTATACTGTATAATGTCCCCTGCATACACTGGCCCCACATTACCTCCTATACTGTATAATGTCCCCTGCATACACTGGTCCCACATTATCTCCTATACTGTATAATGATCCCTGCATACACTGGCCCCACATTATCTCCTATACTGTATAATGTCCCCTGCATACACTGGCCCCACATTACCTCCTATACTGTATAATGCCCCCTGCATACACTGGCCCCACATTATCTCCTATACTGTATAATGTCCCCTGCATACACTGGCCCCACATTACCTCCTATACTGTATAATGTCCCCTGCATACACTGGCCCCACATTATCTCCTATACTGTATAATGCCCCCTGCATACACTGGCCCCACATTACCTCCTATACTGTATAATGACCCCTGCATACACTGGTCCCACATTACCTCCTATACTGTATAATGCCCCCTTCATACACTGGCCCCACATTAGCTCCTATACTGTATAATGCCCCCTGCATACACTGGCCCCACATTATCTCCTATACTGTATAATGCCCCCTGCATACACTGGCCCCACATTACCTCCTATACTGTATAATGACCCCTGCATACACTGGTCCCACATTACCTCCTATACTGTATAATGACCCCTGCATACACTGGCCCCACATTACCTCCTATACTGTATAATGATCCCTGCATACACTGGCCCCACATTATCTCCTATACTGTATAATGCCCCCTGCATACACTGGCCCCACATTACCTCCTATACTGTATAATGCCCCCTGCATACACTGGTCCCACATTACCTCCTATACTGTATAATGATCCCTGCATACACTGGCCCCACATTATCTCCTATACTGTATAATGTCCCCTGCATACACTGGCCCCACATTACCTCCTATACTGTATAATGCCCCCTGCATACACTGGCCCCACATTACCTCCTATACTGTATAATGCCCCCTGCATACACTGGCCCCACATTACCTCCTATACTGTATAATGATCCCTGCATACACTGGCCCCACATTACCTCCTATACTGTATAATGATCCCTGCATACACTGGCCCCACATTACCTCCTATACTGTATAATGTCCCCTGCATACACTGGCCCCACATTACCTCCTATACTGTATAATGCCCCCTGCATACACTGGCCCCACATTACCTCCTATACTGTATAATGCCCCCTGCATACACTGGCCCCACATTACCTCCTATACTGTATAATGTCCCCTGCATACACTGGCCCCACATTACCTCCTATACTGTATAATGTCCCCTGCATACACTGGCCCCACATTACCTCCTATACTGTATAATGCCCCCTGCATACACTGGCCCCACATTACCTCCTATACTGTATAATGATCCCTGCATACACTGGCCCCACATTAGCTCCTATACTGTATAATGATCCCTGCATACACTGGTCCCACATTACCTCCTATACTGTATAATGATCCCCTGCATACACTGGCCCCACATTACCTCCTATACTGTATAATGATCCCTGCATACACTGGTCCCACATTACCTCCTATACTGTATAATGTCCCCTGCATACACTGGCCCCACATTACCTCCTATACTGTATAATGATCCCTGCATACACTGGCCCCACATTATCTCCTATACTGTATAATGTCCCCTGCATACACTGGCCCCACATTACCTCCTATACTGTATAATGGCCCCTGCATACACTGGCCCCACATTACCTCCTATACTGTATAATGCCCCCTGCATACACTGGCCCCACATTACCTCCTATACTGTATAATGCCCCCTGCATACACTGGCCCCACATTACCTCCTATACTGTATAATGATCCCTGCATACACTGGTCCCACATTACCTCCTATACTGTATAATGTCCCCTGCATACACTGGCCCCACATTACCTCCTATACTGTATAATGATCCCTGCATACACTGGCCCCACATTATCTCCTATACTGTATAATGTCCCCTGCATACACTGGCCCCACATTACCTCCTATACTGTATAATGCCCCCTGCATACACTGGCCCCACATTACCTCCTATACTGTATAATGATCCCTGCATACACTGGTCCCACATTACCTCCTATACTGTATAATGTCCCCTGCATACACTGGCCCCACATTACCTCCTATACTGTATAATGATCCCTGCATACACTGGTCCCACATTAGCTCCTATACTGTATAATGCCCCCTGCATACACTGGCCCCACATTACCTCCTATACTGTATAATGACCCCTGCATACACTGGCCCCACATTACCTCCTATACTGTATAATGATCCCTGCATACACTGGCCCCACATTAGCTCCTATACTGTATAATGCCCCCTGCATACACTGGCACCACATTACCTCCTATACTGTATAATGATCCCTGCATACACTGGCCCCACATTAGCTCCTATACTGTATAATGTCCCCTGCATACACTGGCCCCACATTAGCTCCTATACTGTATAATGACCCCTGCATACACTGGCCCCACATTACCTCCTATACTGTATAATGATCCCTGCATACACTGGCCCCACATTAGCTCCTATACTGTATAATGCCCCCTGCATACACTGGCCCCACATTACCTCCTATACTGTATAATGACCCCTGCATACACTGGCCCCACATTACCTCCTATACTGTATAATGCCCCCTGCATACACTGGCCCCACATTACCTCCTATACTGTATAATGATCCCTGCATACACTGGCCCCACATTAGCTCCTATACTGTATAATGCCCCCTGCATACACTGGCCCCACATTACCTCCTATACTGTATAATGATCCCTGCATACACTGGCCCCACATTAGCTCCTATACTGTATAATGCCCCCTGCATACACTGGCCCCACATTACCTCCTATACTGTATAATGATCCCTGCATACACTGGCCCCACATTAGCTCCTATACTGTATAATGCCCCCTGCATACACTGGCCCCACATTACCTCCTATACTGTATAATGACCCCTGCATACACTGGCCCCACATTACCTCCTATACTGTATAATGATCCCTGCATACACTGGCCCCACATTAGCTCCTATACTGTATAATGCCCCCTGCATACACTGGCCCCACATTACCTCCTATACTGTATAATGATCCCTGCATACACTGGCCCCACATTAGCTCCTATACTGTATAATGTCCCCTGCATACACTGGCCCCACATTATCTCCTATACTGTATAATGATCCCTGCATACACTGGCCCCACATTAGCTCCTATACTGTATAATGTCCCCTGCATACACTGGTCCCACATTAGCTCCTATACTGTATAATGGCCCCTGCATACACTGGCCCCACATTATCTCCTATACTGTATAATGATCCCTGCATACACTGGCCCCACATTAGCTCCTATACTGTATAATGGCCCCTGCATACACTGGCCCCACATTACCACCTATACTGTATAATGGCCCCTGCATACACTGGCCCCACATTAGCTCCTATACTGTATAATGGCCCCTGCATACACTGGTCCCACATTACCTCCTATACTGTATAATGGCCCATGCATACACTGGTCCCACATTACCTCCTATACTGTATAATGATCCCTGCATACACTGGCCCCACATTACCTCCTATACTGTATAATGCCCCCTGTATACACTGGCCCCACATTACCTCCTATACTGTATAATGATCCCTGCATACACTGGCCCCACATTACCTCCTATACTGTATAATGATCCCTGCATACACTGGCCCCACATTAGCTCCTATACTGTATAATGGCCCCTGCATACACTGGCCCCACATTACCTCCTATACTGTATAATGACCCCTGCATACACTGGTCCCACATTACCTCCTATACTGTATAATGACCCCTGCATACACTGGCCCCACATTACCTCCTATACTGTATAATGACCCCTGCATACACTGGCCCCACATTACCACCTATACTGTATAATGGCCCATGCATACACTGGTCCCACATTACCTCCTATACTGTATAATGATCCCTGCATACACTGGCCCCACATTACCTCCTATACTGTATAATGCCCCCTGTATACACTGGCCCCACATTAGCTCCTATACTGTATAATGGCCCCTGCATACACTGGCCCCACATTACCTCCTATACTGTATAATGATCCCTGCATACACTGGCCCCACATTAGCTCCTATACTGTATAATGGCCCCTGCATACACTGGTCCCACATTACCTCCTATACTGTATAATGGCCCATGCATACACTGGCCCCACATTACCTCCTATACTGTATAATGATCCCTGCATACACTGGCCCCACATTACCTCCTATACTGTATAATGACCCCTGCATACACTGGCCCCACATTACCTCCTATACTGTATAATGACCCCTGCATACACTGGCCCCACATTACCACCTATACTGTATAATGGCCCATGCATACACTGGTCCCACATTACCTCCTATACTGTATAATGATCCCTGCATACACTGGCCCCACATTACCTCCTATACTGTATAATGCCCCCTGTATACACTGGCCCCACATTACCTCCTATACTGTATAATGACCCCTGCATACACTGGCCCCACATTACCTCCTATACTGTATAATGATCCCTGCATACACTGGCCCCACATTAGCTCCTATACTGTATAATGATCCCTGCATACACTGGCCCCACATTACCTCCTATACTGTATAATGGCCCATGCATACACTGGCCCCACATTAGCTCCTATACTGTATAATGCCCCCTGCATACACTGGTCTCACATTACCTCCTATACTGTATAATGTCCCCTGCATACACTGGCCCCATATTACCTCCTATACTGTATAATGACCCCTGCATACACTGGTCCCACATTACCTCCTATACTGTATAATGCCCCCTGCATACACTGGTCACACATTACCTCCTATACTGTATAATGCCCCCTGCATACACTGGCCCCACATTACCTCCTATACTGTATAATGACCCCTGCATACACTGGCCCCACATTACCTCCTATACTGTATAATGTCCCCTGCATACACTGGCCCCACATTACCTCCTATACTGTATAATGACCCCTGCATACACTGGCCCCACATTACCTCCTATACTGTATAATGTCCCCTGCATACACTGGTCACACATTACCTCCTATACTGTATAATGACCCCTGCATACACTGGTCACACATTACCTCCTATACTGTATAATGTCCCCTGCATACACTGGCCCCACATTACCTCCTATACTGTATAATGTCCCCTGCATACACTGGTCCCACATTACCTCCTATACTGTATAATGTCCCCTGCATACACTGGTCTCACATTACCTCCTATACTGTATAATGTCCCCTGCATACACTGGTCACACATTACCTCCTATACTGTATAATGACCCCTGCATACACTGGCCCCACATTACCTCCTATACTGTATAATGTCCCCTGCATACACTGGCCCCACATTACCTCCTATACTGTATAATGACCCCTGCATACACTGGCCCCACATTACCTCCTATACTGTATAATGTCCCCTGCATACACTGGTCACACATTACCTCCTATACTGTATAATGACCCCTGCATACACTGGCCCCACATTACCTCCTATACTGTATAATGTCCCCTGCATACACTGGCCCCACATTACCTCCTATACTGTATAATGTCCCCTGCATACACTGGCCCCACATTACCTCCTATACTGTATAATGCCCCCTGCATACACTGGCCCCACATTAGCTCCTATACTGTATAATGGCCCCTGCATACACTGGCCCCAGATTACATCCTATACTGTATAATGTCCCCTGCATACACTGGCCCCACATTACCTCCTATACTGTATAATGCCCCCTGCATACACTGGCCCCACATTACCTCCTATACTGTATAATGACCCCTGCATACACTGGTCCCACATTACCTCCTATACTGTATAATGCCCCCTGCATACACTGGCCCCACATTACCTCCTATACTGTATAATGCCCCCTGCATACACTGGCCCCACATTACCTCCTATACTGTATAATGCCCCCTGCATACACTGGTCCCACATTACCTCCTATACTGTATAATGCCCCCTGCATACACTGGCCCCACATTACCTCCTATACTGTATAATGCCCCCTGCATACACTGGCCCCACATTATCTCCTATACTGTATAATGACCCCTGCATACACTGGCCCCACATTACCTCCTATACTGTATAATGCCCCCTGCATACACTGGCCCCACATTACCTCCTATACTGTATAATGCCCCCTGCATACACTGGCCCCACATTACCTCCTATACTGTATAATGCCCCCTGCATACACTGGCCCCACATTACCTCCTATACTGTATAATGACCCCTGCATACACTGGCCCCACATTACCTCCTATACTGTATAATGACCCCTGCATACACTGGCCCCACATTAGCTCTTATACTGTATAATGACCCCTGCATACACTGGCACCACATTAGCTCCTATACTGTATAATGGCCCCTGCATACACTGGCCCCAGATTACATCCTATACTGTATAATGCCCCCTGCATACACTGGCCCCACATTACCTCCTATACTGTATAATGACCCCTGCATACACTGGCCCCACATTACCTCCTATACTGTATAATGACCCCTGCATACACTGGCACCACATTAGCTCCTATACTGTATAATGGCCCCTGCATACACTGGCCCCAGATTACATCCTATACTGTATAATGGCCCCTGCATACACTGGCCCCACATTACCTCCTATACTATATAATGACCCCTGCATACACTGGCCCCACATTACCTCCTATACTGTATAATGCCCCCTGCATACACTGGCCCCACATTATCTCCTATACTGTATAATGACCCCTGCATACACTGGCCCCACATTATCTCCTATACTGTATAATGACCCCTGCATACACTGGTCCCACATTACCTCCTATACTGTATAATGCCCCCTGCATACACTGGCCCCACATTATCTCCTATACTGTATAATGACCCCTGCATACACTGGCCCCACATTAGCTCCTATACTGTATAATGACCCCTGCATACACTGGCCCCACATTACCTCCTATACTGTATAATGCCCCCTGCATACACTGGCCCCACATTACCTCCTATACTGTATAATGGCCCCTGCATACACTGGCCCCACATTACCTCCTATACTGTATAATGTCCCCTGCATACACTGACCCCACATTACCTCCTATACTGTATAATGACCCCTGCATACACTGGCCCCACATTACCTCCTATACTGTATAATGAACCCTGCATACACTGGTCCCACATTAGCTCCTATACTGTATAATGGCCCCTGCATACACTGGCCCCACATTACCTCCTATACTGTATAATGCCCCCTGCATACACTGGCCCCACATTACCTCCTATACTGTATAATGACCCCTGCATACACTGGCCCCACATTACCTCCTATACTGTATAATGGCCCCTGCATACACTGGCCCCACATTACCTCCTATACTGTATAATGGCCCCTGCATACACTGGCCCCACATTACCTCCTATACTGTATAATGCCCCCTGCATACACTGGCCCCACATTAGCTCCTATACTGTATAATGACCCCTGCATACACTGGCCCCACATTACCTCCTATACTGTATAATGGCCCCTGCATACACTGGTCACACATTACCTCCTATACTGTATAATGACCCCTGCATACACTGGCCCCACATTACCTCCTATACTGTATAATGGCCCCTGCATACACTGGCCCCACATTACCTCCTATACTGTATAATGCCCCCTGCATACACTGGCACCACATTAGCTCCTATACTGTATAATGACCCCTGCATACACTGGCCCCACATTACCTCCTATACTGTATAATGGCCCCTGCATACACTGGCCCCACATTACCTCCTATACTGTATAATGACCCCTGCATACACTGGCCCCACATTACCTCCTATACTGTATAATGACCCCTGCATACACTGGCCCCACATTACCTCCTATACTGTATAATGCCCCCTGCATACACTGGCACCACATTAGCTCCTATACTGTATAATGACCCCTGCATACACTGGCACCACATTAGCTCCTATACTGTATAATGACCCCTGCATACACTGGCCCCACATTATCTCCTATACTGTATAATGCCCCCTGCATACACTGGCACCACATTAGCTCCTATACTGTATAATGGCCCCTGCATACACTGGCCCCACATTACCTCCTATACTGTATAATGACCCCTGCATACACTGGCCCCACATTAGCTCCTATACTGTATAATGCCCCCTGCATACACTGGCCCCACATTAGCTCCTATACTGTATAATGACCCCTGCATACACTGGTCCCACATTAGCTCCTATACTGTATAATGTCCCCTGCATACACTGGTCCCACATTAGCTCCTATACTGTATAATGACCCCTGCATACACTGGTCCCACATTAGCTCCTATACTGTATAATGACCCCTGCATACACTGGTCCCACATTAGCTCCTATACTGTATAATGTCCCCTGCATACACTGGTCCCACATTAGCTCCTATACTGTATAATGTCCCCTGCATACACTGGTCCCACATTAGCTCCTATACTGTATAATGACCCCTGCATACACTGGTCCCACATTAGCTCCTATACTGTATAATGTCCCCTGCATACACTGGTCCCACATTAGCTCCTATACTGTATAATGACCCCTGCATACACTGGCCCCACATTAGCTCCTATACTGTATAATGACCCCTGCATACACTGGCCCCACATTACCTCCTATACTGTATAATGACCCCTGCATACACTGGTCCCACATTACCTCCTATACTGTATAATGACCCCTGCATACACTGGCACCACATTAGCTCCTATACTGTATAATGACCCCTGCATACACTGGCACCACATTAGCTCCTATACTGTATAATGCCCCCTGCATACACTGGCCCCACATTACCTCCTATACTGTATAATGACCCCTGCATACACTGGTCCCACATTACCTCCTATACTGTATAATGCCCCCTGCATACACTGGCCCCACATTATCTCCTATACTGTATAATGACCCCTGCATACACTGGCCCCACATTAGCTCCTATACTGTATAATGACCCCTGCATACACTGGCCCCACATTACCTCCTATACTGTATAATGCCCCCTGCATACACTGGCCCCACATTACCTCCTATACTGTATAATGGCCCCTGCATACACTGGCCCCACATTACCTCCTATACTGTATAATGTCCCCTGCATACACTGGCCCCACATTACCTCCTATACTGTATAATGACCCCTGCATACACTGGCCCCACATTACCTCCTATACTGTATAATGAACCCTGCATACACTGGTCCCACATTAGCTCCTATACTGTATAATGGCCCCTGCATACACTGGCCCCACATTACCTCCTATACTGTATAATGCCCCCTGCATACACTGGCCCCACATTACCTCCTATACTGTATAATGACCCCTGCATACACTGGCCCCACATTACCTCCTATACTGTATAATGGCCCCTGCATACACTGGCCCCACATTACCTCCTATACTGTATAATGGCCCCTGCATACACTGGCCCCACATTACCTCCTATACTGTATAATGCCCCCTGCATACACTGGCCCCACATTAGCTCCTATACTGTATAATGACCCCTGCATACACTGGCCCCACATTACCTCCTATACTGTATAATGGCCCCTGCATACACTGGTCACACATTACCTCCTATACTGTATAATGCCCCCTGCATACACTGGCCCCACATTAGCTCCTATACTGTATAATGACCCCTGCATACACTGGCCCCACATTACCTCCTATACTGTATAATGTCCCCTGCATACACTGGTCCCACATTACCTCCTATACTGTATAATGGCCCCTGCATACACTGGCCCCACATTACCTCCTATACTGTATAATGCCCCCTGCATACACTGGCACCACATTAGCTCCTATACTGTATAATGACCCCTGCATACACTGGCCCCACATTACCTCCTATACTGTATAATGGCCCCTGCATACACTGGCCCCACATTACCTCCTATACTGTATAATGACCCCTGCATACACTGGCCCCACATTACCTCCTATACTGTATAATGACCCCTGCATACACTGGCCCCACATTACCTCCTATACTGTATAATGCCCCCTGCATACACTGGCACCACATTAGCTCCTATACTGTATAATGACCCCTGCATACACTGGCCCCACATTACCTCCTATACTGTATAATGGCCCCTGCATACACTGGCCCCACATTATCTCCTATACTGTATAATGCCCCCTGCATACACTGGCACCACATTAGCTCCTATACTGTATAATGGCCCCTGCATACACTGGTCCCACATTAGCTCCTATACTGTATAATGCCCCCTGCATACACTGGCCCCACATTACCTCCTATACTGTATAATGACCCCTGCATACACTGGCCCCACATTACCTCCTATACTGTATAATGGCCCCTGCATACACTGGCCCCACATTACCTCCTATACTGTATAATGACCCCTGCATACACTGGCCCCACATTACCTCCTATACTGTATAATGACCCCTGCATACACTGGCCCCACATTACCTCCTATACTGTATAATGCCCCCTGCATACACTGGCACCACATTAGCTCCTATACTGTATAATGACCCCTGCATACACTGGCCCCACATTACCTCCTATACTGTATAATGGCCCCTGCATACACTGGCCCCACATTATCTCCTATACTGTATAATGCCCCCTGCATACACTGGCCCCACATTATCTCCTATACTGTATAATGCCCCCTGCATACACTGGCACCACATTAGCTCCTATACTGTATAATGGCCCCTGCATACACTGGTCCCACATTAGCTCCTATACTGTATAATGCCCCCTGCATACACTGGCCCCACATTACCTCCTATACTGTATAATGACCCCTGCATACACTGGCCCCACATTAGCTCCTATACTGTATAATGCCCCCTGCATACACTGGCCCCACATTAGCTCCTATACTGTATAATGACCCCTGCATACACTGGCCCCACATTAGCTCCTATACTGTATAATGTCCCCTGCATACACTGGTCCCACATTAGCTCCTATACTGTATAATGACCCCTGCATACACTGGCCCCACATTAGCTCCTATACTGTATAATGTCCCCTGCATACACTGGTCCCACATTAGCTCCTATACTGTATAATGACCCCTGCATACACTGGCCCCACATTAGCTCCTATACTGTATAATGTCCCCTGCATACACTGGTCCCACATTAGCTCCTATACTGTATAATGTCCCCTGCATACACTGGTCCCACATTAGCTCCTATACTGTATAATGACCCCTGCATACACTGGTCCCACATTAGCTCCTATACTGTATAATGTCCCCTGCATACACTGGTCCCACATTAGCTCCTATACTGTATAATGACCCCTGCATACACTGGCCCCACATTAGCTCCTATACTGTATAATGTCCCCTGCATACACTGGTCCCACATTAGCTCCTATACTGTATAATGACCCCTGCATACACTGGCCCCACATTAGCTCCTATACTGTATAATGTCCCCTGCATACACTGGTCCCACATTAGCTCCTATACTGTATAATGTCCCCTGCATACACTGGTCCCACATTAGCTCCTATACTGTATAATGACCCCTGCATACACTGGTCCCACATTAGCTCCTATACTGTATAATGTCCCCTGCATACACTGGTCCCACATTAGCTCCTATACTGTATAATGACCCCTGCATACACTGGCCCCACATTAGCTCCTATACTGTATAATGACCCCTGCATACACTGGCCCCACATTACCTCCTATACTGTATAATGACCCCTGCATACACTGGTCCCACATTACCTCCTATACTGTATAATGACCCCTGCATACACTGGCACCACATTAGCTCCTATACTGTATAATGACCCCTGCATACACTGGCACCACATTAGCTCCTATACTGTATAATGCCCCCTGCATACACTGGCCCCACATTACCTCCTATACTGTATAATGACCCCTGCATACACTGGTCCCACATTACCTCCTATACTGTATAATGACCCCTGCATACACTGGCCCCACATTACCTCCTATACTGTATAATGACCCCTGCATACACTGGCCCCACATTACCTCCTATACTGTATAATGACCCCTGCATACACTGGCCCCACATTACCTCCTATACTGTATAATGACCCCTGCATACACTGGCCCCACATTACCTCCTATACTGTATAATGCCCCCTGCATACACTGGCCCCACATTACCTCCTATACTGTATAATGACCCCTGCATACACTGGCCCCACATTACCTCCTATACTGTATAATGACCCCTGCATACACTGGCCCCACATTACCTCCTATACTGTATAATGACCCCTGCATACACTGGCCCCACATTACCTCCTATACTGTATAATGCCCCCTGCATACACTGGCCCCACATTACCTCCTATACTGTATAATGCCCCCTGCATACACTGGCCCCACATTACCTTCTATACTGTATAATGACCCCTGCATACACTGGTCCCACATTATCTCCTATACTGTATAATGTCCCCTGCATACACTGGTCCCACATTACCTCCTATACTGTATAATGTCCCCTGCATACACTGGTCCCACATTATCTCCTATACTGTATAATGACCCCTGCATACACTGGTCCCACATTACCTCCTATACTGTATAATGACCCCTGCATACACTGGCCCCACATTACCTCCTATACTGTATAATGTCCCCTGCATACACTGGCCCCACATTACCTCCTATACTGTATAATGACCCCTGCATACACTGGCCCCACATTACCTCCTATACTGTATAATGACCCCTGCATACACTGGCCCCACATTACCTCCTATACTGTATAATGCCCCCTGCATACACTGGCCCCACATTACCTCCTATACTGTATAATGACCCCTGCATACACTGGCCCCACATTACCTCCTATACTGTATAATGACCCCTGCATACACTGGTCCCACATTATCTCCTATACTGTATAATGACCCCTGCATACACTGGCCCCACATTACCTCCTATACTGTATAATGACCCCTGCATACACTGGCCCCACATTACCTCCTATACTCTATAATGACCCCTGCATACACTGGTCCCACATTACCTCCTATACTGTATAATGGCCACTGCATACACTGGCCCCACATTAGCTCCTATACTGTATAATGACCCCTGCATACACTGGCCCCACATTACCTCCTATACTGTATAATGACCCCTGCATACACTGGCACCACATTAGCTCCTATACTGTATAATGTCCCCTGCATACACTGGCCCCACATTAGCTCCTATACTGTATAATGTCCCCTGCATACACTGGCCCCACATTACCTCCTATACTGTATAATGTCCCCTGCATACACTGGCACCACATTACCTCCTATACTGTATAATGTCCCCTGCATACACTGGCCCCACATTACCTCCTATACTGTACAATGACCCCTGCATACACTGGCCCCACATTACCTCCTATACTGTATAATGCCCCCTGCATACACTGGCCCCACATTATCTCCTATACTGTATAATGTCCCCTGCATACACTGGCCCCACATTACCTCCTATACTGTATAATGTCCCCTGCATACACTGGCACCACATTAGCTCCTATACTGTATAATGACCCCTGCATACACTGGCCCCACATTACCTCCTATACTGTATAATGTCCCCTGCATACACTGGCCCCACATTACCTCCTATACTGTATAATGTCCTCTGCATACACTGGCCCCACATTACCTCCTATACTGTATAATGTCCCCTGCATACACTGGCACCACATTAGCTCCTATACTGTATAATGTCCCCTGCATACACTGGCCCCACATTACCTCCTATACTGTACAATGACCCCTGCATACACTGGCCCCACATTACCTCCTATACTGTATAATGTCCTCTGCATACACTGGCCCCACATTACCTCCTATACTGTATAATGTCCTCTGCATACACTGGCCCCACATTACCTCCTATACTGTATAATGTCCCCTGCATACACTGGCACCACATTAGCTCCTATACTGTATAATGTCCCCTGCATACACTGGCCCCACATTACCTCCTATACTGTACAATGACCCCTGCATACACTGGCCCCACATTACCTCCTATACTGTATAATGCCCCCTGCATACACTGGCCCCACATTATCTCCTATACTGTATAATGTCCCCTGCATACACTGGCCCCACATTACCTCCTATACTGTACAATGACCCCTGCATACACTGGCCCCACATTACCTCCTATACTGTATAATGTCCTCTGCATACACTGGCCCCACATTACCTCCTATACTGTATAATGCCCCCTGCATACACTGGCCCCACATTACCTCCTATACTGTACAATGACCCCTGCATACACTGGCCCCACATTACCTCCTATACTGTATAATGTCCTCTGCATACACTGGCCCCACATTACCTCCTATACTGTATAATGTCCTCTGCATACACTGGCCCCACATTACCTCCTATACTGTATAATGTCCCCTGCATACACTGGCACCACATTAGCTCCTATACTGTATAATGTCCCCTGCATACACTGGCCCCACATTACCTCCTATACTGTACAATGACCCCTGCATACACTGGCCCCACATTACCTCCTATACTGTATAATGCCCCCTGCATACACTGGCCCCACATTATCTCCTATACTGTATAATGACCCCTGCATACACTGGCCCCACATTACCTCCTATACTGTATAATGTCCTCTGCATACACTGGCCCCACATTACCTCCTATACTGTATAATGTCCCCTGCATACACTGGCACCACATTAGCTCCTATACTGTATAATGTCCCCTGCATACACTGGCCCCACATTACCTCCTATACTGTACAATGACCCCTGCATACACTGGCCCCACATTACCTCCTATACTGTATAATGCCCCCTGCATACACTGGCCCCACATTATCTCCTATACTGTATAATGTCCCCTGCATACACTGGCCCCACATTACCTCCTATACTGTATAATGTCCCCTGCATACACTGGCACCACATTAGCTCCTATACTGTATAATGACCCCTGCATACAGTGGCCCCACATTACCTCCTATACTGTATAATGTCCCCTGCATACACTGGCACCACATTAGCTCCTATACTGTATAATGTCCCCTGCATACACTGGCCGCACATTACCTCCTATACTGTATAATGACCCCTGCATACACTGGTCCCACATTATCTCCTATACTGTATAATGACCCCTGCATACACTGGCCCCACATTATCTCCTATACTGTATAATGACCCCTGCATACACTGGCCCCACATTACCTCCTATACTATATAATACCCCCTGCATACACTGGCCCCACATTACCTCCTATACTGTATAATGTCCCCTGCATACACTGGCCCCACATTACCTCCTATACTGTATAATGCCCCCTGCATACACTGGCCCCACATTAGCTCCTATACTGTATAATGGCCCCTGCATACACTGGCCCCACATTATCTCCTATACTGTATAATGCCCCCTGCATACACTGGCCCCACATTAGCTCCTATACTGTATAATGGCCCCTGCATACACTGGCCCCACATTAACTCCTATACTGTATAATGGCCCCTGCATACACTGGCCCCACATTACCTCCTATACTGTATAATGCCCCCTGCATACACTGGCCCCACATTAGCTCCTATACTGTATAATGGCCCCTGCATACACTGGCCCCACATTAACTCCTATACTGTATAATGACCCCTGCATACACTGGCCCCACATTATCTCCTATACTGTATAATGACCCCTGCATACACTGGTCCCACATTAGCTCCTATACTGTATAATGGCCCCTGCATACACTGGCCCCACATTATCTCCTATACTGTATAATGACCCCTGCATACACTGGTCCCACATTACCTCCTATACTGTATAATGGCCCCTGCATACACTGGTCCCACATTAACTCCTATACTGTATAATGACCCCTGCATACACTGGCCCCACATTACCTCCTATACTGTATAATGGCCCCTGCATACACTGGTCCCACATTAACTCCTATACTGTATAATGTCCCCTGCATACACTGGCCCCACATTATCTCCTATACTGTATAATGACCCCTGCATACACTGGCCCCACATTACCTCCTATACTGTATAATGCCCCCTGCATACACTGGCCCCACATTACCTCCTATACTGTATAATGTCCCCTGCATACACTGGCCCCACATTATCTCATATACTGTATAATGACCCCTGCATACACTGGCCCCACATTACCTCCTATACTGTATAATGACCCCTGCATACACTGGCCCCACATTACCTCCTATACTGTATAATGACCCCTGCATACACTGGCCCCACATTACCTCCTATACTGTATAATGACCCCTGCATACACTGGCCCCACATTACCTCCTATACTGTATAATGACCCCTGCATACACTGGCCCCACATTACCTCCTATACTGTATAATGCCCCCTGCATACACTGGTCCCACATTACCTCCTATACTGTATAATGCCCCCTGCATACACTGGTCCCACATTATCTCCTATACTGTATAATGTCCCCTGCATACACTGGCCCCACATTAACTCCTATACTGTATAATGACCCCTGCATACACTGGTCCCACATTACCTCCTATACTGTATAATGTCCCCTGCATACACTGGTCCCACATTACCTCCTATACTGTATAATGTCCCCTGCATACACTGGCCCCACATTAACTCCTATACTGTATAATGACCCCTGCATACACTGGCCCCACATTACCTCCTATACTGTATAATGTCCCCTGCATACACTGGTCCCACATTACCTCCTATACTGTATAATGTCCCCTGCATACACTGGCCCCACATTATCTCCTATACTGTATAATGACCCCTGCATACACTGCTCCACATTAGCTCCTATACTGTATAATGTCCCCTGCATACACTGGTCACACATTACCTCCTATACTGTATAATGCCCCCTGCATACTCTGGCCCCACATTAGCTCCTATACTGTATAATGACCCCTGCATACACTGGCCCCACATTACCTCCTATACTGTATAATGACCCCTGCATACACTGGCCCCACATTATCTCCTATACTGTATAATGCCCCCTGCATACACTGGTCACACATTACCTCCTATACTGTATAATGACCCCTGCATACACTGGCCCCACATTACCTCCTATACTGTATAATGCCCCCTGCATACACTGGCCCCACATTACCTCCTATACTGTATAATGACCCCTGCATACACTGGCCCCACATTACCTCCTATACTGTATAATGACCCCTGCATACACTGGCCCCACATTACCTCCTATACTGTATAATGCCCCCTGCATACACTGGCCCCACATTACCTCCTATACTGTATAATGTCCCCTGCATACACTGGTCCCACATTACCTCCTATACTGTATAATGCCCCCTGCATACACTGGCCCCACATTATCTCCTATACTGTATAATGCCCCCTGCATACACTGGCCCCACATTACCTCCTATACTGTATAATGCCCCCTGCATACACTGGTCCCACATTAGCTCCTATACTGTATAATGATCCCTGCATACACTGGTCCCACATTAGCTCCTATACTGTATAATGTCCCCTGCATACACTGGCCCCACATTATCTCCTATACTGTATAATGTCCCCTGCATACACTGGCCCCACATTACCTCCTATACTGTATAATGACCCCTGCATACACTGGTCCCACATTACCTGCTATACTGTATAATGGCCCCTGCATACACTGGCCCCACATTACCTCCTATACTGTATAATGACCCCTGCATACACTGGTCCCACATTAGCTCCTATACTGTATAATGCCCCCTGCATACACTGGCCCCACATTAGCTCCCATACTGTATAATGCCCCCTGCATACACTGGTCCCACATTAGCTCCTATACTGTATAATGCCCCCTGCATACACTGGTCCCACATTATCTCCTATACTGTATAATGACCCCTGCATACACTGGTCCCACATTACCTCCTATACTGTATAATGACCCCTGCATACACTGGTCCCACATTAGCTCCTATACTGTATAATGCCCCCTGCATACACTGGTCCCACATTAGCTCCTATACTGTATAATGTCCCCTGCATACACTGGCCCCACATTACCTCCTATACTGTATAATGACCCCTGCATACACTGGTCCCACATTACCTCCTATACTGTATAATGACCCCTGCATACACTGGTCCCACATTAGCTCCTATACTGTATAATGCCCCCTGCATACACTGGTCCCACATTAGCTCCTATACTGTATAATGCCCCCTGCATACACTGGCCCCACATTACCTCCTATACTGTATAATGACCCCTGCATACACTGGTCCCACATTACCTCCTATACTGTATAATGACCCCTGCATACACTGGTCCCACATTAGCTCCTATACTGTATAATGCCCCCTGCATACACTGGCCCCACATTACCTCCTATACTGTATAATGACCCCTGCATACACTGGTCCCACATTACCTCCTATACTGTATAATGACCCCTGCATACACTGGTCCCACATTATCTCCTATACTGTATAATGACCCCTGCATACACTGGTCCCACATTAGCTCCTATACTGTATAATGCCCCCTGCATACACTGGCCCCACATTAGCTCCTATACTGTATAATGCCCCCTGCATACACTGGTCCCACATTAGCTCCTATACTGTATAATGCCCCCTGCATACACTGGTCCCACATTAGCTCCTATACTGTATAATGACCCCTGCATACACTGGTCCCACATTATCTCCTATACTGTATAATGACCCCTGCATACACTGGTCCCACATTAGCTCCTATACTGTATAATGCCCCCTGCATACACTGGCCCCACATTAGCTCCTATACTGTATAATGCCCCCTGCATACACTGGTCCCACATTACCTCCTATACTGTATAATGCCCCCTGCATACACTGGTCCCACATTAGCTCCTATACTGTATAATGTCCCCTGCATACACTGGCCCCACATTACCTCCTATACTGTATAATGACCCCTGCATACACTGGCCCCACATTACCTCCTATACTGTATAATGATCCCTGCATACACTGGCCCCACATTAGCTCCTATACTGTATAATGATCCCTGCATACACTGGCCCCACATTACCTCCTATACTGTATAATGTCCCCTGCATACACTGGTCCCACATTATCTCCTATACTGTATAATGTCCCCTGCATACACTGGCCCCACATTAGCTCCTATACTGTATAATGATCCCTGCATACACTGGCCCCACATTACCTCCTATACTGTATAATGATCCCTGCATACACTGGCCCCACATTAGCTCCTATACTGTATAATGATCCCTGCATACACTGGCCCCACATTACCTCCTATACTGTATAATGACCCCTGCATACACTGGCCCCACATTACCTCCTATACTGTATAATGATCCCTGCATACACTGGCCCCACATTAGCTCCTATACTGTATAATGATCCCTGCATACACTGGCCCCACATTACCTCCTATACTGTATAATGTCCCCTGCATACACTGGTCCCACATTATCTCCTATACTGTATAATGATCCCTGCATACACTGGCCCCACATTACCTCCTATACTGTATAATGACCCCTGCATACACTGGCCCCACATTACCTCCTATACTGTATAATGACCCCTGCATACACTGGCCCCACATTAGCTCCTATACTGTATAATGATCCCTGCATACACTGGCCCCACATTACCTCCTATACTGTATAATGCCCCCTGCGTACACTGGCCCCACATTACCTCCTATACTGTATAATGATCCCTGCATACACTGGTCCCACATTACCTCCTATACTGTATAATGCCCCCTGCATACACTGACCCCACATTACCTCCTATACTGTATAATATCTCCTGTATACACTGGTCCCACATTACCTCCTATACTGTATAATGCCCCCTGCATACACTGGCCCCACATTACCTCCTATACTGTATAATGATCCCTGCATACACTGGCCCCACATTACCTCCTATACTGTATAATGCCCCCTGCATACACTGGCCCCACATTATCTCCTATACTGTATAATGTCCCCTGCATACACTGGCCCCACATTACCTCCTATACTGTATAATGCCCCCTGCATACACTGGCCCCACATTATCTCCTATACTGTATAATGTCCCCTGCATACACTGGCCCCACATTACCTCCTATACTGTATAATGTCCCCTGCATACACTGGTCCCACATTATCTCCTATACTGTATAATGATCCCTGCATACACTGGCCCCACATTATCTCCTATACTGTATAATGTCCCCTGCATACACTGGCCCCACATTACCTCCTATACTGTATAATGCCCCCTGCATACACTGGCCCCACATTATCTCCTATACTGTATAATGTCCCCTGCATACACTGGCCCCACATTACCTCCTATACTGTATAATGTCCCCTGCATACACTGGCCCCACATTATCTCCTATACTGTATAATGCCCCCTGCATACACTGGCCCCACATTACCTCCTATACTGTATAATGACCCCTGCATACACTGGTCCCACATTACCTCCTATACTGTATAATGCCCCCTTCATACACTGGCCCCACATTAGCTCCTATACTGTATAATGCCCCCTGCATACACTGGCCCCACATTATCTCCTATACTGTATAATGCCCCCTGCATACACTGGCCCCACATTACCTCCTATACTGTATAATGACCCCTGCATACACTGGTCCCACATTACCTCCTATACTGTATAATGCCCCCTTCATACACTGGCCCCACATTACCTCCTATACTGTATAATGCCCCCTGCATACACTGGTCCCACATTACCTCCTATACTGTATAATGCCCCCTGCATACACTGGTCCCACATTATCTCCTATACTGTATAATGCCCCCTGCATACACTGGTCCCACATTACCTCCTATACTGTATAATGCCCCCTGCATACACTGGCCCCACATTAGCTCCTATACTGTATAATGATCCCTGCATACACTGGCCCCACATTACCTCCTATACTGTATAATGACCCCTGCATACACTGGTCCCACATTACCTCCTATACTGTATAATGCCCCCTGCATACAGTGGCCCCACATTAGCTCCTATACTGTATAATGATCCCTGCATACACTGGCCCCACATTACCTCCTATACTGTATAATGATCCCTGCATACACTGGCCCCACATTAGCTCCTATACTGTATAATGATCCCTGCATACACTGGCCCCACATTACCTCCTATACTGTATAATGACCCCTGCATACACTGGCCCCACATTACCTCCTATACTGTATAATGCCCCCTGCATACACTGGCCCCACATTAGCTCCTATACTGTATAATGATCCCTGCATACACTGGCCCCACATTACCTCCTATACTGTATAATGCCCCCTGCATACACTGGCCCCACATTAGCTCCTATACTGTATAATGGCCCCTGCATACACTGGTCCCACATTACCTCCTATACTGTATAATGCCCCCTGCATACACTGGCCCCACATTAGCTCCTATACTGTATAATGATCCCTGCATACACTGGCCCCACATTACCTCCTATACTGTATAATGATCCCTGCATACACTGGCCCCACATTAGCTCCTATACTGTATAATGATCCCTGCATACACTGGCCCCACATTACCTCCTATACTGTATAATGACCCCTGCATACACTGGCCCCACATTACCTCCTATACTGTATAATGATCCCTGCATACACTGGCCCCACATTACCTCCTATACTGTATAATGGCCCCTGCATACACTGGTCCCACATTATCTCCTATACTGTATAATGTCCCCTGCATACACTGGCCCCACATTAGCTCCTATACTGTATAATGATCCCTGCATACACTGGCCCCACATTACCTCCTATACTGTATAATGCCCCCTGCGTACACTGGCCCCACATTACCTCCTATACTGTATAATGATCCCTGCATACACTGGTCCCACATTACCTCCTATACTGTATAATGCCCCCTGCATACACTGACCCCACATTACCTCCTATACTGTATAATATCTCCTGTATACACTGGTCCCACATTACCTCCTATACTGTATAATGCCCCCTGCATACACTGGCCCCACATTACCTCCTATACTGTATAATGATCCCTGCATACACTGGCCCCACATTACCTCCTATACTGTATAATGCCCCCTGCATACACTGGCCCCACATTATCTCCTATACTGTATAATGTCCCCTGCATACACTGGCCCCACATTACCTCCTATACTGTATAATGCCCCCTGCATACACTGGCCCCACATTATCTCCTATACTGTATAATGTCCCCTGCATACACTGGCCCCACATTACCTCCTATACTGTATAATGTCCCCTGCATACACTGGTCCCACATTATCTCCTATACTGTATAATGATCCCTGCATACACTGGCCCCACATTATCTCCTATACTGTATAATGTCCCCTGCATACACTGGCCCCACATTACCTCCTATACTGTATAATGCCCCCTGCATACACTGGCCCCACATTATCTCCTATACTGTATAATGTCCCCTGCATACACTGGCCCCACATTACCTCCTATACTGTATAATGTCCCCTGCATACACTGGCCCCACATTATCTCCTATACTGTATAATGCCCCCTGCATACACTGGCCCCACATTACCTCCTATACTGTATAATGACCCCTGCATACACTGGTCCCACATTACCTCCTATACTGTATAATGCCCCCTTCATACACTGGCCCCACATTAGCTCCTATACTGTATAATGCCCCCTGCATACACTGGCCCCACATTATCTCCTATACTGTATAATGCCCCCTGCATACACTGGCCCCACATTACCTCCTATACTGTATAATGACCCCTGCATACACTGGTCCCACATTACCTCCTATACTGTATAATGACCCCTGCATACACTGGCCCCACATTACCTCCTATACTGTATAATGATCCCTGCATACACTGGCCCCACATTATCTCCTATACTGTATAATGCCCCCTGCATACACTGGCCCCACATTACCTCCTATACTGTATAATGCCCCCTGCATACACTGGTCCCACATTACCTCCTATACTGTATAATGATCCCTGCATACACTGGCCCCACATTATCTCCTATACTGTATAATGTCCCCTGCATACACTGGCCCCACATTACCTCCTATACTGTATAATGCCCCCTGCATACACTGGCCCCACATTACCTCCTATACTGTATAATGCCCCCTGCATACACTGGCCCCACATTACCTCCTATACTGTATAATGATCCCTGCATACACTGGCCCCACATTACCTCCTATACTGTATAATGATCCCTGCATACACTGGCCCCACATTACCTCCTATACTGTATAATGTCCCCTGCATACACTGGCCCCACATTACCTCCTATACTGTATAATGCCCCCTGCATACACTGGCCCCACATTACCTCCTATACTGTATAATGCCCCCTGCATACACTGGCCCCACATTACCTCCTATACTGTATAATGTCCCCTGCATACACTGGCCCCACATTACCTCCTATACTGTATAATGTCCCCTGCATACACTGGCCCCACATTACCTCCTATACTGTATAATGCCCCCTGCATACACTGGCCCCACATTACCTCCTATACTGTATAATGATCCCTGCATACACTGGCCCCACATTAGCTCCTATACTGTATAATGATCCCTGCATACACTGGTCCCACATTACCTCCTATACTGTATAATGATCCCCTGCATACACTGGCCCCACATTACCTCCTATACTGTATAATGATCCCTGCATACACTGGTCCCACATTACCTCCTATACTGTATAATGTCCCCTGCATACACTGGCCCCACATTACCTCCTATACTGTATAATGATCCCTGCATACACTGGCCCCACATTATCTCCTATACTGTATAATGTCCCCTGCATACACTGGCCCCACATTACCTCCTATACTGTATAATGGCCCCTGCATACACTGGCCCCACATTACCTCCTATACTGTATAATGCCCCCTGCATACACTGGCCCCACATTACCTCCTATACTGTATAATGCCCCCTGCATACACTGGCCCCACATTACCTCCTATACTGTATAATGATCCCTGCATACACTGGTCCCACATTACCTCCTATACTGTATAATGTCCCCTGCATACACTGGCCCCACATTACCTCCTATACTGTATAATGATCCCTGCATACACTGGCCCCACATTATCTCCTATACTGTATAATGTCCCCTGCATACACTGGCCCCACATTACCTCCTATACTGTATAATGCCCCCTGCATACACTGGCCCCACATTACCTCCTATACTGTATAATGATCCCTGCATACACTGGTCCCACATTACCTCCTATACTGTATAATGTCCCCTGCATACACTGGCCCCACATTACCTCCTATACTGTATAATGATCCCTGCATACACTGGTCCCACATTAGCTCCTATACTGTATAATGCCCCCTGCATACACTGGCCCCACATTACCTCCTATACTGTATAATGATCCCTGCATACACTGGCCCCACATTACCTCCTATACTGTATAATGACCCCTGCATACACTGGCCCCACATTACCTCCTATACTGTATAATGATCCCTGCATACACTGGCCCCACATTAGCTCCTATACTGTATAATGCCCCCTGCATACACTGGCACCACATTACCTCCTATACTGTATAATGATCCCTGCATACACTGGCCCCACATTAGCTCCTATACTGTATAATGTCCCCTGCATACACTGGCCCCACATTAGCTCCTATACTGTATAATGACCCCTGCATACACTGGCCCCACATTACCTCCTATACTGTATAATGATCCCTGCATACACTGGCCCCACATTAGCTCCTATACTGTATAATGCCCCCTGCATACACTGGCCCCACATTACCTCCTATACTGTATAATGACCCCTGCATACACTGGCCCCACATTACCTCCTATACTGTATAATGCCCCCTGCATACACTGGCCCCACATTACCTCCTATACTGTATAATGATCCCTGCATACACTGGCCCCACATTAGCTCCTATACTGTATAATGCCCCCTGCATACACTGGCCCCACATTACCTCCTATACTGTATAATGATCCCTGCATACACTGGCCCCACATTAGCTCCTATACTGTATAATGCCCCCTGCATACACTGGCCCCACATTACCTCCTATACTGTATAATGATCCCTGCATACACTGGCCCCACATTAGCTCCTATACTGTATAATGCCCCCTGCATACACTGGCCCCACATTACCTCCTATACTGTATAATGACCCCTGCATACACTGGCCCCACATTACCTCCTATACTGTATAATGATCCCTGCATACACTGGCCCCACATTAGCTCCTATACTGTATAATGTCCCCTGCATACACTGGCCCCACATTATCTCCTATACTGTATAATGATCCCTGCATACACTGGCCCCACATTAGCTCCTATACTGTATAATGTCCCCTGCATACACTGGTCCCACATTAGCTCCTATACTGTATAATGGCCCCTGCATACACTGGCCCCACATTATCTCCTATACTGTATAATGATCCCTGCATACACTGGCCCCACATTAGCTCCTATACTGTATAATGGCCCCTGCATACACTGGCCCCACATTACCACCTATACTGTATAATGGCCCCTGCATACACTGGCCCCACATTAGCTCCTATACTGTATAATGGCCCCTGCATACACTGGTCCCACATTACCTCCTATACTGTATAATGGCCCATGCATACACTGGTCCCACATTACCTCCTATACTGTATAATGATCCCTGCATACACTGGCCCCACATTACCTCCTATACTGTATAATGCCCCCTGTATACACTGGCCCCACATTACCTCCTATACTGTATAATGATCCCTGCATACACTGGCCCCACATTACCTCCTATACTGTATAATGATCCCTGCATACACTGGCCCCACATTAGCTCCTATACTGTATAATGGCCCCTGCATACACTGGCCCCACATTACCTCCTATACTGTATAATGACCCCTGCATACACTGGTCCCACATTACCTCCTATACTGTATAATGACCCCTGCATACACTGGCCCCACATTACCTCCTATACTGTATAATGACCCCTGCATACACTGGCCCCACATTACCACCTATACTGTATAATGGCCCATGCATACACTGGTCCCACATTACCTCCTATACTGTATAATGATCCCTGCATACACTGGCCCCACATTACCTCCTATACTGTATAATGCCCCCTGTATACACTGGCCCCACATTAGCTCCTATACTGTATAATGGCCCCTGCATACACTGGCCCCACATTACCTCCTATACTGTATAATGATCCCTGCATACACTGGCCCCACATTAGCTCCTATACTGTATAATGGCCCCTGCATACACTGGTCCCACATTACCTCCTATACTGTATAATGGCCCATGCATACACTGGCCCCACATTACCTCCTATACTGTATAATGATCCCTGCATACACTGGCCCCACATTACCTCCTATACTGTATAATGTCCCCTGCATACACTGGCCCCACATTACCACCTATACTGTATAATGGCCCATGCATACACTGGCCCCACATTACCACCTATACTGTATAATGGCCCATGCATACACTGGCCCCACATTACCACCTATACTGTATAATGTCCCCTGCATACACTGGCCCCACATTACCACCTATACTGTATAATGATCCCTGCATACACTGGCCCCACATTACCTCCTATACTGTATAATGACCCCTGCATACACTGGCCCCACATTACCACCTATACTGTATAATGGCCCATGCATACACTGGTCCCACATTACCTCCTATACTGTATAATGATCCCTGCATACACTGGCCCCACATTACCTCCTATACTGTATAATGCCCCCTGTATACACTGGCCCCACATTACCTCCTATACTGTATAATGACCCCTGCATACACTGGCCCCACATTACCTCCTATACTGTATAATGATCCCTGCATACACTGGCCCCACATTAGCTCCTATACTGTATAATGATCCCTGCATACACTGGCCCCACATTACCTCCTATACTGTATAATGGCCCATGCATACACTGGCCCCACATTAGCTCCTATACTGTATAATGCCCCCTGCATACACTGGTCTCACATTACCTCCTATACTGTATAATGTCCCCTGCATACACTGGCCCCATATTACCTCCTATACTGTATAATGACCCCTGCATACACTGGTCCCACATTACCTCCTATACTGTATAATGCCCCCTGCATACACTGGTCACACATTACCTCCTATACTGTATAATGCCCCCTGCATACACTGGCCCCACATTACCTCCTATACTGTATAATGACCCCTGCATACACTGGCCCCACATTACCTCCTATACTGTATAATGTCCCCTGCATACACTGGCCCCACATTACCTCCTATACTGTATAATGACCCCTGCATACACTGGCCCCACATTACCTCCTATACTGTATAATGTCCCCTGCATACACTGGTCACACATTACCTCCTATACTGTATAATGACCCCTGCATACACTGGCCCCACATTACCTCCTATACTGTATAATGTCCCCTGCATACACTGGCCCCACATTACCTCCTATACTGTATAATGACCCCTGCATACACTGGCCCCACATTACCTCCTATACTGTATAATGTCCCCTGCATACACTGGTCACACATTACCTCCTATACTGTATAATGTCCCCTGCATACACTGGCCCCACATTACCTCCTATACTGTATAATGTCCCCTGCATACACTGGTCCCACATTACCTCCTATACTGTATAATGTCCCCTGCATACACTGGTCTCACATTACCTCCTATACTGTATAATGTCCCCTGCATACACTGGTCACACATTACCTCCTATACTGTATAATGACCCCTGCATACACTGGCCCCACATTACCTCCTATACTGTATAATGTCCCCTGCATACACTGGCCCCACATTACCTCCTATACTGTATAATGACCCCTGCATACACTGGCCCCACATTACCTCCTATACTGTATAATGCCCCCTGCATACACTGGCCCCACATTACCTCCTATACTGTATAATGTCCCCTGCATACACTGGCCCCACATTAGCTCCTATACTGTATAATGGCCCCTGCATACACTGGCCCCAGATTACATCCTATACTGTATAATGTCCCCTGCATACACTGGCCCCACATTACCTCCTATACTGTATAATGCCCCCTGCATACACTGGCCCCACATTACCTCCTATACTGTATAATGACCCCTGCATACACTGGTCCCACATTACCTCCTATACTGTATAATGCCCCCTGCATACACTGGCCCCACATTACCTCCTATACTGTATAATGCCCCCTGCATACACTGGCCCCACATTACCTCCTATACTGTATAATGCCCCCTGCATACACTGGTCCCACATTACCTCCTATACTGTATAATGCCCCCTGCATACACTGGCCCCACATTACCTCCTATACTGTATAATGCCCCCTGCATACACTGGCCCCACATTATCTCCTATACTGTATAATGACCCCTGCATACACTGGCCCCACATTACCTCCTATACTGTATAATGCCCCCTGCATACACTGGCCCCACATTACCTCCTATACTGTATAATGCCCCCTGCATACACTGGCCCCACATTACCTCCTATACTGTATAATGCCCCCTGCATACACTGGCCCCACATTACCTCCTATACTGTATAATGACCCCTGCATACACTGGCCCCACATTACCTCCTATACTGTATAATGACCCCTGCATACACTGGCCCCACATTAGCTCTTATACTGTATAATGACCCCTGCATACACTGGCACCACATTAGCTCCTATACTGTATAATGGCCCCTGCATACACTGGCCCCAGATTACATCCTATACTGTATAATGCCCCCTGCATACACTGGCCCCACATTACCTCCTATACTGTATAATGACCCCTGCATACACTGGCCCCACATTACCTCCTATACTGTATAATGACCCCTGCATACACTGGCACCACATTAGCTCCTATACTGTATAATGGCCCCTGCATACACTGGCCCCAGATTACATCCTATACTGTATAATGGCCCCTGCATACACTGGCCCCACATTACCTCCTATACTATATAATGACCCCTGCATACACTGGCCCCACATTACCTCCTATACTGTATAATGCCCCCTGCATACACTGGCCCCACATTATCTCCTATACTGTATAATGACCCCTGCATACACTGGCCCCACATTATCTCCTATACTGTATAATGACCCCTGCATACACTGGTCCCACATTACCTCCTATACTGTATAATGCCCCCTGCATACACTGGCCCCACATTATCTCCTATACTGTATAATGACCCCTGCATACACTGGCCCCACATTAGCTCCTATACTGTATAATGACCCCTGCATACACTGGCCCCACATTACCTCCTATACTGTATAATGCCCCCTGCATACACTGGCCCCACATTACCTCCTATACTGTATAATGGCCCCTGCATACACTGGCCCCACATTACCTCCTATACTGTATAATGTCCCCTGCATACACTGGCCCCACATTACCTCCTATACTGTATAATGACCCCTGCATACACTGGCCCCACATTACCTCCTATACTGTATAATGAACCCTGCATACACTGGTCCCACATTAGCTCCTATACTGTATAATGGCCCCTGCATACACTGGCCCCACATTACCTCCTATACTGTATAATGCCCCCTGCATACACTGGCCCCACATTACCTCCTATACTGTATAATGACCCCTGCATACACTGGCCCCACATTACCTCCTATACTGTATAATGGCCCCTGCATACACTGGCCCCACATTACCTCCTATACTGTATAATGGCCCCTGCATACACTGGCCCCACATTACCTCCTATACTGTATAATGCCCCCTGCATACACTGGCCCCACATTAGCTCCTATACTGTATAATGACCCCTGCATACACTGGCCCCACATTACCTCCTATACTGTATAATGGCCCCTGCATACACTGGTCACACATTACCTCCTATACTGTATAATGACCCCTGCATACACTGGCCCCACATTACCTCCTATACTGTATAATGGCCCCTGCATACACTGGCCCCACATTACCTCCTATACTGTATAATGCCCCCTGCATACACTGGCACCACATTAGCTCCTATACTGTATAATGACCCCTGCATACACTGGCCCCACATTACCTCCTATACTGTATAATGGCCCCTGCATACACTGGCCCCACATTACCTCCTATACTGTATAATGACCCCTGCATACACTGGCCCCACATTACCTCCTATACTGTATAATGACCCCTGCATACACTGGCCCCACATTACCTCCTATACTGTATAATGCCCCCTGCATACACTGGCACCACATTAGCTCCTATACTGTATAATGACCCCTGCATACACTGGCACCACATTAGCTCCTATACTGTATAATGACCCCTGCATACACTGGCCCCACATTATCTCCTATACTGTATAATGCCCCCTGCATACACTGGCACCACATTAGCTCCTATACTGTATAATGGCCCCTGCATACACTGGCCCCACATTACCTCCTATACTGTATAATGACCCCTGCATACACTGGCCCCACATTAGCTCCTATACTGTATAATGCCCCCTGCATACACTGGCCCCACATTAGCTCCTATACTGTATAATGACCCCTGCATACACTGGTCCCACATTAGCTCCTATACTGTATAATGTCCCCTGCATACACTGGTCCCACATTAGCTCCTATACTGTATAATGACCCCTGCATACACTGGCCCCACATTAGCTCCTATACTGTATAATGTCCCCTGCATACACTGGTCCCACATTAGCTCCTATACTGTATAATGTCCCCTGCATACACTGGTCCCACATTAGCTCCTATACTGTATAATGACCCCTGCATACACTGGTCCCACATTAGCTCCTATACTGTATAATGTCCCCTGCATACACTGGTCCCACATTAGCTCCTATACTGTATAATGACCCCTGCATACACTGGCCCCACATTAGCTCCTATACTGTATAATGACCCCTGCATACACTGGCCCCACATTACCTCCTATACTGTATAATGACCCCTGCATACACTGGTCCCACATTACCTCCTATACTGTATAATGACCCCTGCATACACTGGCACCACATTAGCTCCTATACTGTATAATGACCCCTGCATACACTGGCACCACATTAGCTCCTATACTGTATAATGCCCCCTGCATACACTGGCCCCACATTACCTCCTATACTGTATAATGACCCCTGCATACACTGGCACCACATTAGCTCCTATACTGTATAATGACCCCTGCATACACTGGCACCACATTAGCTCCTATACTGTATAATGCCCCCTGCATACACTGGTCCCACATTACCTCCTATACTGTATAATGCCCCCTGCATACACTGGCCCCACATTATCTCCTATACTGTATAATGACCCCTGCATACACTGGCCCCACATTAGCTCCTATACTGTATAATGACCCCTGCATACACTGGCCCCACATTACCTCCTATACTGTATAATGCCCCCTGCATACACTGGCCCCACATTACCTCCTATACTGTATAATGGCCCCTGCATACACTGGCCCCACATTACCTCCTATACTGTATAATGTCCCCTGCATACACTGGCCCCACATTACCTCCTATACTGTATAATGACCCCTGCATACACTGGCCCCACATTACCTCCTATACTGTATAATGAACCCTGCATACACTGGTCCCACATTAGCTCCTATACTGTATAATGGCCCCTGCATACACTGGCCCCACATTACCTCCTATACTGTATAATGCCCCCTGCATACACTGGCCCCACATTACCTCCTATACTGTATAATGACCCCTGCATACACTGGCCCCACATTACCTCCTATACTGTATAATGGCCCCTGCATACACTGGCCCCACATTACCTCCTATACTGTATAATGGCCCCTGCATACACTGGCCCCACATTACCTCCTATACTGTATAATGCCCCCTGCATACACTGGCCCCACATTAGCTCCTATACTGTATAATGACCCCTGCATACACTGGCCCCACATTACCTCCTATACTGTATAATGGCCCCTGCATACACTGGTCACACATTACCTCCTATACTGTATAATGCCCCCTGCATACACTGGCCCCACATTAGCTCCTATACTGTATAATGACCCCTGCATACACTGGCCCCACATTACCTCCTATACTGTATAATGTCCCCTGCATACACTGGTCCCACATTACCTCCTATACTGTATAATGGCCCCTGCATACACTGGCCCCACATTACCTCCTATACTGTATAATGCCCCCTGCATACACTGGCACCACATTAGCTCCTATACTGTATAATGACCCCTGCATACACTGGCCCCACATTACCTCCTATACTGTATAATGGCCCCTGCATACACTGGCCCCACATTACCTCCTATACTGTATAATGACCCCTGCATACACTGGCCCCACATTACCTCCTATACTGTATAATGACCCCTGCATACACTGGCCCCACATTACCTCCTATACTGTATAATGCCCCCTGCATACACTGGCACCACATTAGCTCCTATACTGTATAATGACCCCTGCATACACTGGCCCCACATTACCTCCTATACTGTATAATGGCCCCTGCATACACTGGCCCCACATTATCTCCTATACTGTATAATGCCCCCTGCATACACTGGCACCACATTAGCTCCTATACTGTATAATGGCCCCTGCATACACTGGTCCCACATTAGCTCCTATACTGTATAATGCCCCCTGCATACACTGGCCCCACATTACCTCCTATACTGTATAATGACCCCTGCATACACTGGCCCCACATTACCTCCTATACTGTATAATGGCCCCTGCATACACTGGCCCCACATTACCTCCTATACTGTATAATGACCCCTGCATACACTGGCCCCACATTACCTCCTATACTGTATAATGACCCCTGCATACACTGGCCCCACATTACCTCCTATACTGTATAATGCCCCCTGCATACACTGGCACCACATTAGCTCCTATACTGTATAATGACCCCTGCATACACTGGCCCCACATTACCTCCTATACTGTATAATGGCCCCTGCATACACTGGCCCCACATTATCTCCTATACTGTATAATGCCCCCTGCATACACTGGCCCCACATTATCTCCTATACTGTATAATGCCCCCTGCATACACTGGCACCACATTAGCTCCTATACTGTATAATGGCCCCTGCATACACTGGTCCCACATTAGCTCCTATACTGTATAATGCCCCCTGCATACACTGGCCCCACATTAGCTCCTATACTGTATAATGTCCCCTGCATACACTGGTCCCACATTAGCTCCTATACTGTATAATGCCCCCTGCATACACTGGCCCCACATTAGCTCCTATACTGTATAATGACCCCTGCATACACTGGCCCCACATTAGCTCCTATACTGTATAATGTCCCCTGCATACACTGGTCCCACATTAGCTCCTATACTGTATAATGACCCCTGCATACACTGGCCCCACATTAGCTCCTATACTGTATAATGTCCCCTGCATACACTGGTCCCACATTAGCTCCTATACTGTATAATGACCCCTGCATACACTGGCCCCACATTAGCTCCTATACTGTATAATGTCCCCTGCATACACTGGTCCCACATTAGCTCCTATACTGTATAATGTCCCCTGCATACACTGGTCCCACATTAGCTCCTATACTGTATAATGACCCCTGCATACACTGGTCCCACATTAGCTCCTATACTGTATAATGTCCCCTGCATACACTGGTCCCACATTAGCTCCTATACTGTATAATGACCCCTGCATACACTGGCCCCACATTAGCTCCTATACTGTATAATGTCCCCTGCATACACTGGTCCCACATTAGCTCCTATACTGTATAATGACCCCTGCATACACTGGCCCCACATTAGCTCCTATACTGTATAATGTCCCCTGCATACACTGGTCCCACATTAGCTCCTATACTGTATAATGTCCCCTGCATACACTGGTCCCACATTAGCTCCTATACTGTATAATGACCCCTGCATACACTGGTCCCACATTAGCTCCTATACTGTATAATGTCCCCTGCATACACTGGTCCCACATTAGCTCCTATACTGTATAATGACCCCTGCATACACTGGCCCCACATTAGCTCCTATACTGTATAATGACCCCTGCATACACTGGCCCCACATTACCTCCTATACTGTATAATGACCCCTGCATACACTGGTCCCACATTACCTCCTATACTGTATAATGACCCCTGCATACACTGGCACCACATTAGCTCCTATACTGTATAATGACCCCTGCATACACTGGCACCACATTAGCTCCTATACTGTATAATGCCCCCTGCATACACTGGCCCCACATTACCTCCTATACTGTATAATGACCCCTGCATACACTGGTCCCACATTACCTCCTATACTGTATAATGACCCCTGCATACACTGGCCCCACATTACCTCCTATACTGTATAATGACCCCTGCATACACTGGCCCCACATTACCTCCTATACTGTATAATGACCCCTGCATACACTGGCCCCACATTACCTCCTATACTGTATAATGACCCCTGCATACACTGGCCCCACATTACCTCCTATACTGTATAATGCCCCCTGCATACACTGGCCCCACATTACCTCCTATACTGTATAATGACCCCTGCATACACTGGCCCCACATTACCTCCTATACTGTATAATGACCCCTGCATACACTGGCCCCACATTACCTCCTATACTGTATAATGACCCCTGCATACACTGGCCCCACATTACCTCCTATACTGTATAATGCCCCCTGCATACACTGGCCCCACATTACCTCCTATACTGTATAATGCCCCCTGCATACACTGGCCCCACATTACCTTCTATACTGTATAATGACCCCTGCATACACTGGTCCCACATTATCTCCTATACTGTATAATGTCCCCTGCATACACTGGTCCCACATTACCTCCTATACTGTATAATGTCCCCTGCATACACTGGTCCCACATTATCTCCTATACTGTATAATGACCCCTGCATACACTGGTCCCACATTACCTCCTATACTGTATAATGACCCCTGCATACACTGGCCCCACATTACCTCCTATACTGTATAATGTCCCCTGCATACACTGGCCCCACATTACCTCCTATACTGTATAATGACCCCTGCATACACTGGCCCCACATTACCTCCTATACTGTATAATGACCCCTGCATACACTGGCCCCACATTACCTCCTATACTGTATAATGCCCCCTGCATACACTGGCCCCACATTACCTCCTATACTGTATAATGACCCCTGCATACACTGGCCCCACATTACCTCCTATACTGTATAATGACCCCTGCATACACTGGTCCCACATTATCTCCTATACTGTATAATGACCCCTGCATACACTGGCCCCACATTACCTCCTATACTGTATAATGACCCCTGCATACACTGGCCCCACATTACCTCCTATACTCTATAATGACCCCTGCATACACTGGTCCCACATTACCTCCTATACTGTATAATGGCCACTGCATACACTGGCCCCACATTAGCTCCTATACTGTATAATGACCCCTGCATACACTGGCCCCACATTACCTCCTATACTGTATAATGACCCCTGCATACACTGGCACCACATTAGCTCCTATACTGTATAATGTCCCCTGCATACACTGGCCCCACATTAGCTCCTATACTGTATAATGTCCCCTGCATACACTGGCCCCACATTACCTCCTATACTGTATAATGTCCCCTGCATACACTGGCACCACATTACCTCCTATACTGTATAATGTCCCCTGCATACACTGGCCCCACATTACCTCCTATACTGTACAATGACCCCTGCATACACTGGCCCCACATTACCTCCTATACTGTATAATGCCCCCTGCATACACTGGCCCCACATTATCTCCTATACTGTATAATGTCCCCTGCATACACTGGCCCCACATTACCTCCTATACTGTATAATGTCCCCTGCATACACTGGCACCACATTAGCTCCTATACTGTATAATGACCCCTGCATACACTGGCCCCACATTACCTCCTATACTGTATAATGTCCCCTGCATACACTGGCACCACATTACCTCCTATACTGTATAATGTCCTCTGCATACACTGGCCCCACATTACCTCCTATACTGTATAATGTCCCCTGCATACACTGGCACCACATTAGCTCCTATACTGTATAATGTCCCCTGCATACACTGGCCCCACATTACCTCCTATACTGTACAATGACCCCTGCATACACTGGCCCCACATTACCTCCTATACTGTATAATGCCCCCTGCATACACTGGCCCCACATTATCTCCTATACTGTATAATGTCCCCTGCATACACTGGCCCCACATTACCTCCTATACTGTATAATGTCCCCTGCATACACTGGCACCACATTAGCTCCTATACTGTATAATGACCCCTGCATACACTGGCCCCACATTACCTCCTATACTGTATAATGACCCCTGCATACAGTGGCCCCACATTACCTCCTATACTGTATAATGTCCCCTGCATACACTGGCACCACATTAGCTCCTATACTGTATAATGTCCCCTGCATACACTGGCCGCACATTACCTCCTATACTGTATAATGACCCCTGCATACACTGGTCCCACATTACCTCCTATACTGTATAATGACCCCTGCATACACTGGCCCCACATTATCTCCTATACTGTATAATGACCCCTGCATACACTGGCCCCACATTATCTCCTATACTGTATAATGACCCCTGCATACACTGGCCCCACATTACCTCCTATACTATATAATACCCCCTGCATACACTGGCCCCACATTACCTCCTATACTGTATAATGTCCCCTGCATACACTGGCCCCACATTACCTCCTATACTGTATAATGCCCCCTGCATACACTGGCCCCACATTAGCTCCTATACTGTATAATGGCCCCTGCATACACTGGCCCCACATTATCTCCTATACTGTATAATGCCCCCTGCATACACTGGCCCCACATTAGCTCCTATACTGTATAATGGCCCCTGCATACACTGGCCCCACATTAACTCCTATACTGTATAATGGCCCCTGCATACACTGGCCCCACATTACCTCCTATACTGTATAATGCCCCCTGCATACACTGGCCCCACATTAGCTCCTATACTGTATAATGGCCCCTGCATACACTGGCCCCACATTAACTCCTATACTGTATAATGACCCCTGCATACACTGGCCCCACATTATCTCCTATACTGTATAATGACCCCTGCATACACTGGTCCCACATTAGCTCCTATACTGTATAATGGCCCCTGCATACACTGGCCCCACATTATCTCCTATACTGTATAATGACCCCTGCATACACTGGTCCCACATTACCTCCTATACTGTATAATGGCCCCTGCATACACTGGTCCCACATTAACTCCTATACTGTATAATGACCCCTGCATACACTGGCCCCACATTACCTCCTATACTGTATAATGGCCCCTGCATACACTGGTCCCACATTAACTCCTATACTGTATAATGTCCCCTGCATACACTGGCCCCACATTATCTCCTATACTGTATAATGACCCCTGCATACACTGGCCCCACATTACCTCCTATACTGTATAATGCCCCCTGCATACACTGGCCCCACATTACCTCCTATACTGTATAATGTCCCCTGCATACACTGGCCCCACATTATCTCATATACTGTATAATGACCCCTGCATACACTGGCCCCACATTACCTCCTATACTGTATAATGACCCCTGCATACACTGGCCCCACATTACCTCCTATACTGTATAATGACCCCTGCATACACTGGCCCCACATTACCTCCTATACTGTATAATGACCCCTGCATACACTGGCCCCACATTACCTCCTATACTGTATAATGACCCCTGCATACACTGGCCCCACATTACCTCCTATACTGTATAATGACCCCTGCATACACTGGTCCCACATTACCTCCTATACTGTATAATGCCCCCTGCATACACTGGTCCCACATTATCTCCTATACTGTATAATGTCCCCTGCATACACTGGCCCCACATTAACTCCTATACTGTATAATGACCCCTGCATACACTGGTCCCACATTACCTCCTATACTGTATAATGTCCCCTGCATACACTGGTCCCACATTACCTCCTATACTGTATAATGTCCCCTGCATACACTGGCCCCACATTAACTCCTATACTGTATAATGACCCCTGCATACACTGGCCCCACATTACCTCCTATACTGTATAATGTCCCCTGCATACACTGGTCCCACATTACCTCCTATACTGTATAATGTCCCCTGCATACACTGGCCCCACATTATCTCCTATACTGTATAATGACCCCTGCATACACTGCTCCACATTAGCTCCTATACTGTATAATGTCCCCTGCATACACTGGTCACACATTACCTCCTATACTGTATAATGCCCCCTGCATACTCTGGCCCCACATTAGCTCCTATACTGTATAATGACCCCTGCATACACTGGCCCCACATTACCTCCTATACTGTATAATGACCCCTGCATACACTGGCCCCACATTATCTCCTATACTGTATAATGCCCCCTGCATACACTGGTCACACATTACCTCCTATACTGTATAATGACCCCTGCATACACTGGCCCCACATTACCTCCTATACTGTATAATGCCCCCTGCATACACTGGCCCCACATTACCTCCTATACTGTATAATGACCCCTGCATACACTGGCCCCACATTACCTCCTATACTGTATAATGACCCCTGCATACACTGGCCCCACATTACCTCCTATACTGTATAATGCCCCCTGCATACACTGGCCCCACATTACCTCCTATACTGTATAATGTCCCCTGCATACACTGGTCCCACATTACCTCCTATACTGTATAATGCCCCCTGCATACACTGGCCCCACATTATCTCCTATACTGTATAATGCCCCCTGCATACACTGGCCCCACATTACCTCCTATACTGTATAATGCCCCCTGCATACACTGGTCCCACATTAGCTCCTATACTGTATAATGATCCCTGCATACACTGGTCCCACATTAGCTCCTATACTGTATAATGTCCCCTGCATACACTGGCCCCACATTATCTCCTATACTGTATAATGTCCCCTGCATACACTGGCCCCACATTACCTCCTATACTGTATAATGACCCCTGCATACACTGGTCCCACATTACCTGCTATACTGTATAATGGCCCCTGCATACACTGGCCCCACATTACCTCCTATACTGTATAATGACCCCTGCATACACTGGTCCCACATTAGCTCCTATACTGTATAATGCCCCCTGCATACACTGGCCCCACATTAGCTCCCATACTGTATAATGCCCCCTGCATACACTGGTCCCACATTAGCTCCTATACTGTATAATGCCCCCTGCATACACTGGTCCCACATTATCTCCTATACTGTATAATGACCCCTGCATACACTGGTCCCACATTACCTCCTATACTGTATAATGACCCCTGCATACACTGGTCCCACATTAGCTCCTATACTGTATAATGCCCCCTGCATACACTGGTCCCACATTAGCTCCTATACTGTATAATGTCCCCTGCATACACTGGCCCCACATTACCTCCTATACTGTATAATGACCCCTGCATACACTGGTCCCACATTACCTCCTATACTGTATAATGACCCCTGCATACACTGGTCCCACATTAGCTCCTATACTGTATAATGCCCCCTGCATACACTGGTCCCACATTAGCTCCTATACTGTATAATGCCCCCTGCATACACTGGCCCCACATTACCTCCTATACTGTATAATGACCCCTGCATACACTGGTCCCACATTACCTCCTATACTGTATAATGACCCCTGCATACACTGGTCCCACATTAGCTCCTATACTGTATAATGCCCCCTGCATACACTGGCCCCACATTACCTCCTATACTGTATAATGACCCCTGCATACACTGGTCCCACATTACCTCCTATACTGTATAATGACCCCTGCATACACTGGTCCCACATTATCTCCTATACTGTATAATGACCCCTGCATACACTGGTCCCACATTAGCTCCTATACTGTATAATGCCCCCTGCATACACTGGCCCCACATTAGCTCCTATACTGTATAATGCCCCCTGCATACACTGGTCCCACATTAGCTCCTATACTGTATAATGCCCCCTGCATACACTGGTCCCACATTAGCTCCTATACTGTATAATGACCCCTGCATACACTGGTCCCACATTATCTCCTATACTGTATAATGACCCCTGCATACACTGGTCCCACATTAGCTCCTATACTGTATAATGCCCCCTGCATACACTGGCCCCACATTAGCTCCTATACTGTATAATGCCCCCTGCATACACTGGTCCCACATTACCTCCTATACTGTATAATGCCCCCTGCATACACTGGTCCCACATTAGCTCCTATACTGTATAATGTCCCCTGCATACACTGGCCCCACATTACCTCCTATACTGTATAATGCCCCCTGCATACACTGGTCCCACATTAGCTCCTATACTGTATAATGCCCCCTGCATACACTGGTCCCACATTACCTCCTATACTGTATAATGCCCCCTGCATACACTGGTCCCACATTACCTCCTATACTGTATAATGTCCCCTGCATACACTGGCCCCACATTAGCTCCTATACTGTATAATGCCCCCTGCATACACTGGTCCCACATTACCTCCTATACTGTATAATGCCCCCTGCATACACTGGTCCCACATTACCTCCTATACTGTATAATGCCCCCTGCATACACTGGTCCCACATTACCTCCTATACTGTATAATGTCCCCTGCATACACTGGTCCCACATTAGCTCCTATACTGTATAATGCCCCCTGCATACACTGGCCCCACATTAGCTCCTATACTGTATAATGTCCCCTGCATACACTGGCCCCACATTACCTCCTATACTGTATAATGCCCCCTGCATACACTGGTCCCACATTAGCTCCTATACTGTATAATGTCCCCTGCATACACTGGCCCCACATTACCTCCTATACTGTATAATGCCCCCTGCATACACTGGTCCCACATTAGCTCCTATACTGTATAATGCCCCCTGCATACACTGGTCCCACATTACCTCCTATACTGTATAATGCCCCCTGCATACACTGGTCCCACATTACCTCCTATACTGTATAATGTCCCCTGCATACACTGGCCCCACATTAGCTCCTATACTGTATAATGCCCCCTGCATACACTGGTCCCACATTACCTCCTATACTGTATAATGCCCCCTGCATACACTGGTCCCACATTACCTCCTATACTGTATAATGTCCCCTGCATACACTGGTCCCACATTACCTCCTATACTGTATAATGCCCCCTGCATACACTGGCCCCACATTAGCTCCTATACTGTATAATGCCCCCTGCATACACTGGTCCCACATTAGCTCCTATACTGTATAATGCCCCCTGCATACACTGGTCCCACATTACCTCCTATACTGTATAATGACCCCTGCATACACTGGTCCCACATTAGCTCCTATACTGTATAATGCCCCCTGCATACACTGGCCCCACATTACCTCCTATACTGTATAATGACCCCTGCATACACTGGCCCCACATTACCTCCTATACTGTATAATGACCCCTGCATACACTGGTCCCACATTAGCTCCTATACTGTATAATGTCCCCTGCATACACTGGCCCCACATTACCTCCTATACTGTATAATGGCCCCTGCATACACTGGTCCCACATTAGCTCCTATACTGTATAATGTCCCCTGCATACACTGGTCCCACATTATCTCCTATACTGTATAATGTCCCCTGCATACACTGGTCCCACATTACCTCCTATACTGTATAATGATCCCTGCATACACTGGTCCCACATTAGCTCCTATACTGTATAATGTCCCCTGCATACACTGGTCCCACATTAGCTCCTATACTGTATAATGTCCCCTGCATACACTGGTCCCACATTACCTCCTATACTGTATAATGATCCCTGCATACACTGGCCCCACATTACCTCCTATACTGTATAATGACCCCTGCATACACTGGCCCCACATTACCTCCTATACTGTATAATGCCCCCTGCATACACTGGTCCCACATTACCTCCTATACTGTATAATGGCCCCTGCATACACTGGTCCCACATTACCTCCTATACTGTATAATGGCCCCTGCATACACTGGTCCCACATTAGCTCCTATACTGTATAATGCCCCCTGCATACACTGGCCCCACATTACCTCCTATACTGTATAATGGCCCCTGCATACACTGGTCCCACATTAGCTCCTATACTGTATAATGCCCCCTGCATACACTGGCCCCACATTACCTCCTATACTGTATAATGACCCCTGCATACACTGGCCCCACATTACCTCCTATACTGTATAATGACCCCTGCATACACTGGTCCCACATTACCTCCTATACTGTATAATGACCCCTGCATACACTGGTCCCACATTACCTCCTATACTGTATAATGGCCCCTGCATACACTGGTCCCACATTAGCTCCTATACTGTATAATGTCCCCTGCATACACTGGCCCCACATTACCTCCTATACTGTATAATGACCCCTGCATACACTGGCCCCACATTACCTCCTATACTGTATAATGGCCCCTGCATACACTGGTCCCACATTACCTCCTATACTGTATAATGACCCCTGCATACACTGGTCCCACATTAGCTCCTATACTGTATAATGACCCCTGCATACACTGGTCCCACATTACCTCCTATACTGTATAATGACCCCTGCATACACTGGCACCACATTAGCTCCTATACTGTATAATGGCCCCTGCATACACTGGCCCCACATTACCTCCTATACTGTATAATGTCCCCTGCATACACTGGCCCCACATTACCTCCTATACTGTATAATGCCCCCTGCATACACTGGCCCCACATTACCTCCTATACTGTATAATGCCCCCTGCATACACTGGTCCCACATTACCTCCTATACTGTATAATGTCCCCTGCATACACTGGCCCCACATTACCTCCTATACTGTATAATGCCCCCTGCATACACTGGCCCCACATTACCTCCTATACTGTATAATGCCCCCTGCATACACTGGCCCCACATTACCTCCTATACTGTATAATGTCCCCTGCATACACTGGCCCCACATTATCTCCTATACTGTATAATGCCCCTGCATACACTGGTCCCACATTACCTCCTATACTGTATAATGCCCCCTGCATACACTGGCCCCACATTACCTCCTATACTGTATAATGACCCCTGCATACACTGGCCCCACATTACCTCCTATACTGTATAATGTCCCCTGCATACACTGGCCCCACATTAGCTCCTATACTGTATAATGTCCCCTGCATACACTGGCCCCACATTACCTCCTATACTGTATAATGTCCCCTGCATACACTGGCCCCACATTACCTCCTATACTGTATAATGTCCCCTGCATACACTGGCCCCACATTAGCTCCTATACTGTATAATGCCCCCTGCATACACTGGCCCCACATTACCTCCTATACTGTATAATGTCCCCTGCATACACTGGCCCCACATTAGCTCCTATACTGTATAATGTCCCCTGCATACACTGGCCCCACATTACCTCCTATACTGTATAATGCCCCCTGCATACACTGACCCCACATTACCTCCTATACTGTATAATGCCCCCTGCATACACTGGCCCCACATTACCTCCTATACTGTATAATGACCCCTGCATACACTGGCCCCACATTACCTCCTATACTGTATAATGTCCCCTGCATACACTGGCCCCACATTAGCTCCTATACTGTATAATGTCCCCTGCATACACTGGCCCCACATTACCTCCTATACTGTATAATGCCCCCTGCATACACTGGCCCCACATTACCTCCTATACTGTATAATGCCCCCTGCATACACTGGCCCCACATTACCTCCTATACTGTATAATGCCCCCTGCATACACTGGCCCCACATTACCTCCTATACTGTATAATGACCCCTGCATACACTGGCCCCACATTACCTCCTATACTGTATAATGTCCCCTGCATACACTGGCCCCACATTAGCTCCTATACTGTATAATGTCCCCTGCATACACTGGCCCCACATTACCTCCTATACTGTATAATGCCCCCTGCATACACTGGCCCCACATTACCTCCTATACTGTATAATGCCCCCTGCATACACTGGCCCCACATTACCTCCTATACTGTATAATGCCCCCTGCATACACTGGCCCCACATTACCTCCTATACTGTATAATGACCCCTGCATACACTGGCCCCACATTACCTCCTATACTGTATAATGTCCCCTGCATACACTGGCCCCACATTACCTCCTATACTGTATAATGCCCCCTGCATACACTGGCCCCACATTACCTCCTATACTGTATAATGTCCCCTGCATACACTGGTCCCACATTACCTGCTATACTGTATAATGTCCCCTGCATACACTGGCCCCACATTACCTCCTATACTGTATAATGACCCCTGCATACACTGGCCCCACATTATCTCCTATACTGTATAATGGCCCCTGCATACACTGGTCCCACATTACCTCCTATACTGTATAATGTCCCCTGCATACACTGGTCCCACATTACCTCCTATACTGTATAATGTCCCCTGCATACACTGGCCCCACATTATCTCCTATACTGTATAATGGCCCCTGCATACACTGGCCCCACATTACCTCCTATACTGTATAATGCCCCCTGCATACACTGGCCCCACATTACCTCCTATACTGTATAATGCCCCCTGCATACACTGGCCCCACATTACCTCCTATACTGTATAATGCCCCTGCATACACTGGCCCCACATTACCTCCTATACTGTATAATGTCCCCTGCATACACTGGCCCCACATTACCTCCTATACTGTATAATGATCCCTGCATACACTGACCCCACATTATCTCCTATACTGTATAATGCCCCCTGCATACACTGGCCCCACATTATCTCCTATACTGTATAATGGCCCCTGCATACACTGGCCCCACATTATCTCCTATACTGTATAATGTCCCCTGCATACACTGGCCCCACATTACCTCCTATACTGTATAATGCCCCCTGCATACACTGGCCCCACATTACCTCCTATACTGTATAATGGCCCCTGCATACACTGGCCTCACATTATCTCCTATACTGTATAATGTCCCCTGCATACACTGGCCCCACATTATCTCCTATACTGTATAATGCCCACTGCATACACTGGCCCCACATTACCTCCTATACTGTATAATGCCCCTGCATACACTGGCCCCACATTACCTCCTATACTGTATAATGTCCCCTGCATACACTGGCCCCACATTACCTCCTATACTGTATAATGCCCCCTGCATACACTGGTCCCACATTACCTCCTATACTGTATAATGTCCCCTGCATACACTGGCCCCACATTACCTCCTATACTGTATAATGGCCCCTGCATACACTGGCCCCACATTATCTCCTATACTGTATAATGCCCCTGCATACACTGGCCCCACATTACCTCCTATACTGTATAATGGCCCCTGCATACACTGGCCCCACATTACCTCCTATACTGTATAATGTCCCCTGCATACACTGGCCCCACATTACCTCCTATACTGTATAATGGCCCCTGCATACACTGGCCCCACATTATCTCCTATACTGTATAATGTCCCCTGCATACACTGGCCCCACATTATCTCCTATACTGTATAATGCCCACTGCATACACTGGCCCCACATTACCTCCTATACTGTATAATGCCCCTGCATACACTGGCCCCACATTACCTCCTATACTGTATAATGTCCCCTGCATACACTGGCCCCACATTACCTCCTATACTGTATAATGTCCCCTGCATACACTGGCCCCACATTACCTCCTATACTGTATAATGTCCCCTGCATACACTGGCCCCACATTACCTCCTATACTGTATAATGCCTCCTGCATACACTGGCCCCACATTATCTCCTATACTGTATAATGCCCCTGCATACACTGGCCCCACATTACCTCCTATAATGTATAATGTCCCCTGCATACACTGGCCCCACATTACCTCCTATACTGTATAATGTCCCCTGCATACACTGGCCCCACATTACCTCCTATACTGTATAATGTCCCCTGCATACACTGGCCCCACATTACCTCCTATACTGTATAATGCCTCCTGCATACACTGGCCCCACATTACCTCCTATACTGTATAATGCCCCTGCATACACTGGCCCCACATTACCTCCTATACTGTATAATGTCCCCTGCATACACTGGCCCCACATTACCTCCTATACTGTATAATGTCCCCTGCATACACTGGCCCCACATTACCTCCTATACTGTATAATGCCCCCTGCATACACTGGCCCCACATTACCTCCTATACTGTATAATGACCCCTGCATACACTGGTCCCACATTACCTCCTATACTGTATAATGTCCCCTGCATACACTGGTCCCACATTATCTCCTATACTGTATAATGTCCCCTGCATACACTGGTCCCACATTACCTCCTATACTGTATAATGCCCCCTGCATACACTGGCCCCACATTACCTCCTATACTGTATAATGTCCCCTGCATACACTGGCCCCACATTACCTCCTATACTGTATAATGTCCCCTGCATACACTGGCCCCACATTATCTCCTATACTGTATAATGCCTCCTGCATACACTGGTCCCACATTATCTCCTATACTGTATAATGTCCCCTGCATACACTGGCCCCACATTACCTCCTATACTGTATAATGTCCCCTGCATACACTGGCCCCACATTACCTCCTATACTGTATAATGATCCCTGCATACACTGGCCCCACATTACCTCCTATACTGTATAATGCCCCCTGCATACACTGGCCCCACATTACCTCCTATACTGTATAATGCCCCCTGCATACACTGGCCCCACATTACCTCCTATACTGTATAATGATCCCTGCATACACTGGTCCCACATTACCTCCTATACTGTATAATGCCCCCTGCATACACTGGCCCCACATTACCTCCTATACTGTATAATGATCCCTGCATACACTGGTCCCACATTACCTCCTATACTGTATAATGACCCCTGCATACACTGGCCCCACATTAGCTCCTATACTGTATAATGATCCCTGCATACACTGGCCCCACATTACCTCCTATACTGTATAATGATCCCTGCATACACTGGTCCCACATTACCTCCTATACTGTATAATGGCCCCTGCATACACTGGCCCCACATTACCTCCTATACTGTATAATATCTCCTGTATACACTGGTCTCACATTATCTCCTATACTGTATAATATCTCCTGCATACACTGGTCACACATTATCTCCTATACTGTATAATGCCCCCTGCATACACTGGTCCCACATTACCTCCTATACTGTATAATGGCCCCTGCATACACTGGTCCCACATTACCTCCTATACTGTATAATATCTCCTGTATACACTGGTCTCACATTATCTCCTATACTGTATAATATCTCCTGCATACACTGGTCACACATTATCTCCTATACTGTATAATATCTCCTGTATACACTGGTCTCACATTATCTCCTATACTGTATAATGCCCCCTGCATACACTGGTCCCACATTATCTCCTATACTGTATAATGTCCCCTGCATACACTGGTCACACATTATCTCCTATACTGTATAATATCTCCTGCATACACTGGCCCCACATTATCTCCTATACTGTATAATGACCCCTGCATACACTGGTCCCACATTATCTCCTATACTGTATAATGTCCCCTGCATACACTGGTCCCACATTACCTCCTATACTGTATAATGCCCCCTGCATACACTGGTCCCACATTATCTCCTATACTGTATAATGCCCCCTGCATACACTGGTCCCACATTACCTCCTATACTGTATAATGGCCCCTGCATACACTGGTCCCACATTACCTCCTATACTGTATAATGCCCCCTGCATACACTGGCCCCACATTACCTCCTATACTGTATAATATCTCCTGTATACACTGGTCTCACATTATCTCCTATACTGTATAATGCCCCCTGCATACACTGGTCCCACATTACCTCCTATACTGTATAATGGCCCCTGCATACACTGGTCCCACATTACCTCCTATACTGTATAATATCTCCTGTATACACTGGTCTCACATTATCTCCTATACTGTATAATATCTCCTGTATACACTGGTCTCACATTATCTCCTATACTGTATAATATCTCCTGTATACACTGGTCTCACATTACCTCCTATACTGTATAATGCCCCCTGCATACACTGGCCCCACATTACCTCCTATACTGTATAATGCCCCCTGCATACACTGGCCCCACATTACCTCCTATACTGTATAATGACCCCTGCATACACTGGCCCCACATTACCTCCTATACTGTATAATGCCCCCTGCATACACTGGCCCCACATTACCTCCTATACTGTATAATGACCCCTGCATACACTGGTCCCACATTACCTCCTATACTGTATAATGCCCCCTGCATACACTGGTCCCACATTACCTCCTATACTGTATAATGGCCCCTGCATACACTGGTCCCACATTACCTCCTATACTGTATAATATCTCCTGTATACACTGGTCTCACATTATCTCCTATACTGTATAATGACCCCTGCATACACTGGCCCCACATTACCTCCTATACTGTATAATGTCCCCTGCATACACTGGCCCCACATTACCTCCTATACTGTATAATGCCCCCTGCATACACTGGTCCCACATTACCTCCTATACTGTATAATATCTCCTGTATACACTGGTCTCACATTATCTCCTATACTGTATAATATCTCCTGCATACACTGGTCACACATTATCTCCTATACTGTATAATGCCCCCTGCATACACTGGTCCCACATTACCTCCTATACTGTATAATGGCCCCTGCATACACTGGTCCCACATTACCTCCTATACTGTATAATATCTCCTGTATACACTGGTCTCACATTATCTCCTATACTGTATAATATCTCCTGCATACACTGGTCACACATTATCTCCTATACTGTATAATATCTCCTGTATACACTGGTCTCACATTATCTCCTATACTGTATAATGCCCCCTGCATACACTGGTCCCACATTATCTCCTATACTGTATAATGTCCCCTGCATACACTGGTCACACATTATCTCCTATACTGTATAATATCTCCTGCATACACTGGCCCCACATTATCTCCTATACTGTATAATGACCCCTGCATACACTGGTCCCACATTATCTCCTATACTGTATAATGTCCCCTGCATACACTGGTCCCACATTACCTCCTATACTGTATAATGCCCCCTGCATACACTGGTCCCACATTATCTCCTATACTGTATAATGCCCCCTGCATACACTGGTCCCACATTACCTCCTATACTGTATAATGGCCCCTGCATACACTGGTCCCACATTACCTCCTATACTGTATAATGCCCCCTGCATACACTGGCCCCACATTACCTCCTATACTGTATAATATCTCCTGTATACACTGGTCTCACATTATCTCCTATACTGTATAATGCCCCCTGCATACACTGGTCCCACATTACCTCCTATACTGTATAATGGCCCCTGCATACACTGGTCCCACATTACCTCCTATACTGTATAATATCTCCTGTATACACTGGTCTCACATTATCTCCTATACTGTATAATATCTCCTGTATACACTGGTCTCACATTATCTCCTATACTGTATAATATCTCCTGTATACACTGGTCTCACATTACCTCCTATACTGTATAATGCCCCCTGCATACACTGGCCCCACATTACCTCCTATACTGTATAATGCCCCCTGCATACACTGGCCCCACATTACCTCCTATACTGTATAATGACCCCTGCATACACTGGCCCCACATTACCTCCTATACTGTATAATGCCCCCTGCATACACTGGCCCCACATTACCTCCTATACTGTATAATGACCCCTGCATACACTGGTCCCACATTACCTCCTATACTGTATAATGCCCCCTGCATACACTGGTCCCACATTACCTCCTATACTGTATAATGGCCCCTGCATACACTGGTCCCACATTACCTCCTATACTGTATAATATCTCCTGTATACACTGGTCTCACATTATCTCCTATACTGTATAATGACCCCTGCATACACTGGCCCCACATTACCTCCTATACTGTATAATGTCCCCTGCATACACTGGCCCCACATTACCTCCTATACTGTATAATGCCCCCTGCATACACTGGTCCCACATTACCTCCTATACTGTATAATGCCCCCTGCATACACTGGTCCCACATTACCTCCTATACTGTATAATGTCCCCTGCATACACTGGTCCCACATTACCTCCTATACTGTATAATGCCCCCTGCATACACTGGCCCCACATTACCTCCTATACTGTATAATGACCCCTGCATACACTGGCCCCACATTACCTCCTATACTGTATAATGGCCCCTGCATACACTGGTCCCACATTACCTCCTATACTGTATAATGATCCCTGCATACACTGGTCCCACATTACCTCCTATACTGTATAATGGCCCCTGCATACACTGGTCCCACATTACCTCCTATACTGTATAATGACCCCTGCATACACTGGCCCCACATTACCTCCTATACTGTATAATATCTCCTGTATACACTGGTCCCACATTACCTCCTATACTGTATAATGCCCCCTGCATACACTGGTCCCACATTACCTCCTATACTGTATAATGGCCCCTGCATACACTGGTCCCACATTACCTCCTATACTGTATAATGACCCCTGCATACACTGGCCCCACATTACCTCCTATACTGTATAATATCTCCTGTATACACTGGCCCCACATTACCTCCTATACTGTATAATGGCCCCTGCATACACTGGTCCCACATTACCTCCTATACTGTATAGTGATCCCTGCATACACTGGTCCCACATTACCTCCTATACTGTATAATGGCCCCTGCATACACTGGTCCCACATTACCTCCTATACTGTATAATGACCCCTGCATACACTGGCCCCACATTATCTCCTATACTGTATAATATCTCCTGTATACACTGGTCTCACATTATCTCCTATACTGTATAATATCTCCTGTATACACTGGTCTCACATTACCTCCTATACTGTATAATGTTCCCTGCATACACTGGTCCCACATTACCTCCTATACTGTATAATGCCCCCTGCATACACTGGTCTCACATTATCTCCTATACTGTATAATATCTCCTGTATACACTGGTCCCACATTACCTCCTATACTGTATAATGCCCCCTGCATACACTGGCCCCACATTACCTCCTATACTGTATAATGACCCCTGCATACACTGGCCCCACATTACCTCCTATACTGTATAATGACCCCTGCATACACTGGCCCCACATTACCTCCTATACTGTATAATGGCCCCTGCATACACTGGTCCCACATTACCTCCTATACTGTATAATGACCCCTGCATACACTGGCCCCACATTATCTCCTATACTGTATAATATCTCCTGTATACACTGGTCTCACATTATCTCCTATACTGTATAATATCTCCTGTATACACTGGTCTCACATTACCTCCTATACTGTATAATGTTCCCTGCATACACTGGTCTCACATTACCTCCTATACTGTATAATGCCCCCTGCATACACTGGTCTCACATTATCTCCTATACTGTATAATATCTCCTGTATACACTGGTCCCACATTACCTCCTATACTGTATAATGCCCCCTGCATACACTGGCCCCACATTACCTCCTATACTGTATAATGACCCCTGCATACACTGGCCCCACATTACCTCCTATACTGTATAATGACCCCTGCATACACTGGCCCCACATTACCTCCTATACTGTATAATGGCCCCTGCATACACTGGCCCCACATTACCTCCTATACTGTATAATGACCCCTGCATACACTGTCCCCACATTACCTCCTATACTGTATAATGACCCCTGCATACACTGGCCCCACATTACCTCCTATACTGTATAATATCTCCTGTATACACTGGTCTCACATTATCTCCTATACTGTATAATATCTCCTGTATACACTGGTCTCACATTACCTCCTATACTGTATAATATCTCCTGTATACACTGGTCTCACATTACCTCCTATACTGTATAATATCTCCTGTATACACTGGTCTCACATTATCTCCTATACTGTATAATATCTCCTGTATACACTGGTCTCACATTACCTCCTATACTGTATAATATCTCCTGTATACACTGGTCTCACATTACCTCCTATACTGTATAATATCTCCTGTATACACTGGTCTCACATTACCTCCTATACTGTATAATATCTCCTGTATACACTGGTCTCACATTACCTCCTATACTGTATAATATCTCCTGTATACACTGGCCCCACATTACCTCCTATACTGTATAATATCTCCTGTATACACTGGTCTCACATTATCTCCTATACTGTATAATATCTCCTGCATACACTGGTCCCACATTACCTCCTATACTGTATAATATCTCCTGTATACACTGGTCTCACATTACCTCCTATACTGTATAATGTCCCCTGCATACACTGGTCCCACATTACCTCCTATACTGTATAATATCTCCTGTATACACTGGTCTCACATTACCTCCTATACTGTATAATGCCCCCTGCATACACTGGCTCCACATTACCTCCTATACTGTATAATGACCCCTGCATACACTGGTCCCACATTATCTCCTATACTGTATAATATCTCCTGTATACACTGGCCCCACATTACCTCCTATACTGTATAATGCCCCCTGCATACACTGGCCCCACATTACCTCCTATACTGTATAATGACCCCTGCATACACTGGCCCCACATTACCTCCTATACTGTATAATGACCCCTGCATACAATGACCCCACATTACCTCCTATACTGTATAATGACCCCTGCATACAATGACCCCACATTACCTCCTATACTGTATAATGCCCCCTGCATACACTGGTCTCACATTATCTCCTATACTGTATAATATCTCCTGTATACACTGGTCCCACATTACCTCCTATACTGTATAATGGCCCCTGCATACACTGGCCCCACATTACCTCCTATACTGTATAATGACCCCTGCATACACTGGCCCCACATTACCTCCTATACTGTATAATGACCCCTGCATACACTGGTCCCACATTACCTCCTATACTGTATAATGACCCCTGCATACACTGGCCCCACATTACCTCCTATACTGTATAATATCTCCTGTATACACTGGTCTCACATTATCTCCTATACTGTATAATATCTCCTGTATACACTGGTCTCACATTATCTCCTATACTGTATAATGCCCCCTGCATACACTGGCCCCACATTACCTCCTATACTGTATAATGCCCCCTGCATACACTGGCCCCACATTATCTCCTATACTGTATAATGCCCCCTGCATACACTGGTCCCACATTACCTCCTATACTGTATAATGCCCCCTGCATACACTGGCCCCACATTACCTCCTATACTGTATAATGCCCCCTGCATACACTGGCCCCACATTACCTCCTATACTGTATAATGCCCCCTGCATACACTGGTCCCACATTAGCTCCTATACTGTATAATGCCCCCTGCATACACTGGTCCCACATTACCTCCTATACTGTATAATGCCCCCTGCATACACTGGTCCCACATTAGCTCCTATACTGTATAATGGCCCCTGCATACACTGGCCCCACATTATCTCCTATACTGTATAATGCCCCCTGCATACACTGGCCCCACATTACCTCCTATACTGTATAATGCCCCCTGCATACACTGGCCCCACATTACCTCCTATACTGTATAATGCCCCCTGCATACACTGGCCCCACATTACCTCCTATACTGTATAATGCCCCCTGCATACACTGGTCCCACATTACCTCCTATACTGTATAATGACTCCTGCATACACTGGCCCCACATTACCTCCTATACTGTATAATGCCCCCTGCATACACTGGTCCCACATTACCTCCTATACTGTATAATGACTCCTGCATACACTGGTCCCACATTACCTCCTATACTGTATAATGACCCCTGCATACACTGGCCCCACATTACCTCCTATACTGTATAATGCCCCCTGCATACACTGGTCCCACATTACCTCCTATACTGTATAATGACTCCTGCATACACTGGTCCCACATTACCTCCTATACTGTATAATGACTCCTGCATACACTGGTCTCACATTAGCTCCTATACTGTATAATGCCCCCTGCATACACTGGCCCCACATTACCTCCTATACTGTATAATGCCCCCTGCATACACTGGTCCCACATTACCTCCTATACTGTATAATGACTCCTGCATACACTGGTCCCACATTACCTCCTATACTGTATAATGACCCCTGCATACACTGGCCCCACATTACCTCCTATACTGTATAATGCCCCCTGCATACACTGGCCCCACATTACCTCCTATACTGTATAATGCCCCCTGCATACACTGGCCCCACATTACCTCCTATACTGTATAATGCCCCCTGCATACACTGGCCCCACATTACCTCCTATACTGTATAATGCCCCCTGCATACACTGGCCCCACATTACCTCCTATACTGTATAATATCTCCTGTATACACTGGTCTCACATTATCTCCTATACTGTATAATATCTCCTGTATACACTGGTCTCACATTATCTCCTATACTGTATAATGTCCCCTGCATACACTGGCCCCACATTACCTCCTATACTGTATAATGTCCCCTGCATACACTGGCCCCACATTACCTCCTATACTGTATGATGCCCCCTGCATACACTGGCCCCACATTACCTCCTATACTGTATAATGACCCCTGCATACACTGGCCCCACATTACCTCCTATACTGTATAATGACCCCTGCATACACTGGTCTCACATTACCTCCTATACTGTATAATGTCTCCTGTATACACTGGTCTCACATTATCTCCTATACTGTATAATATCTCCTGTATACACTGGTCCCACATTACCTCCTATACTGTATAATGCCCCCTGCATACACTGGCCCCACATTACCTCCTATACTGTATAATGCCCCCTGCATACACTGGCCCCACATTACCTCCTATACTGTATAATGTCTCCTGTATACACTGGTCTCACATTATCTCCTATACTGTATAATATCTCCTGTATACACTGGTCCCACATTACCTCCTATACTGTATAATGCCCCCTGCATACACTGGCCCCACATTACCTCCTATACTGTATAATGACCCCTGCATACACTGGCCCCACATTACCTCCTATACTGTATAATGTCTCCTGTATACACTGGTCTCACATTATCTCCTATACTGTATAATATCTCCTGTATACACTGGTCCCACATTACCTCCTATACTGTATAATGCCCCCTGCATACACTGGCCCCACATTACCTCCTATACTGTATAATGCCCCCTGCATACACTGGCCCCACATTACCTCCTATACTGTATAATGTCCCCTGCATACACTGGCCCCACATTACCTCCTATACTGTATGATGCCCCCTGCATACACTGGCCCCACATTACCTCCTATACTGTATAATGACCCCTGCATACACTGGCCCCACATTACCTCCTATACTGTATAATGACCCCTGCATACACTGGTCCCACATTATCTCCTATACTGTATAATGTCCCCTGCATACACTGGTCCCACATTACCTCCTATACTGTATAATGTCCCCTGCATACACTGGTCTCACATTATCTCCTATACTGTATAATGTCCCCTGCATACACTGGTCCCACATTACCTCCTATACTGTATAATGACCCCTGCATACACTGGCCCCACATTATCTCCTATACTGTATAATGTCCCCTGCATACACTGGTCCCACATTACCTCCTATACTGTATAATGACCCCTGCATACACTGGTCCCACATTACCTCCTATACTGTATAATGACCCCTGCATACACTGGCCCCACATTACCTCCTATACTGTATAATGACCCCTGCATACACTGGTCTCACATTATCTCCTATACTGTATAATGCCCCCTGCATACACTGGCCCCACATTAGCTCCTATATTGCATAATGACCCCTGCATACACTGGCCCCACATTACCTCCTATACTGTATAATGCCCCCTGCATACACTGGTCCCACATTATCTCCTATACTGTATAATGCCCCCTGCATACACTGGTCTCACATTATCTCCTATACTGTATAATGCCCCCTGCATACACTGGTCCCACATTATCTCCTATACTGTATAATGCCCCCTGCATACACTGGTCTCACATTATCTCCTATACTGTATAATGCCCCCTGCATACACTGGCCCCACATTACCTCCTATACTGTATAATGACCCCTGCATACACTGGTCTCACATTATCTCCTATACTGTATAATGCCCCCTGCATACACTGGTCCCACATTACCTCCTATACTGTATAATGACCCCTGCATACACTGGTCCCACATTACCTCCTATACTGTATAATGACCCCTGCATACACTGGCCCCACATTACCTCCTATACTGTATAATGACCCCTGCATACACTGGTCTCACATTATCTCCTATACTGTATAATGCCCCCTGCATACACTGGCCCCACATTAGCTCCTATATTGCATAATGACCCCTGCATACACTGGCCCCACATTAGCTCCTATACTGTATAATGCCCCCTGCATACACTGGCCCCACATTACCTCCTATACTGTATAATGCCCCCTGCATATACTGGTCCCACATTACCTCCTATACTGTATAATGACCCCTGCATACACTGGTCCCACATTACCTCCCATACTGTATAATGGCCCCTGCATACACTGGCCCCACATTACCTCCTATACTGTATAATGCCCCCTGCATACACTGGCCCCACATTACCTCCTATACTGTATAATGGCCCCTGCATACACTGGTCCCACATTACCTCCTATACTGTATAATGCCCCCTGCATACACTGGTCCCACATTACCTCCTATACTGTATAATGGCCCCTGCATACACTGGTCCCACATTACCTCCTATACTGTATAATGCCCCCTGCATACACTGGCCCCACATTACCTCCTATACTGTATAATGACCCCTGCATACACTGGCCCCACATTACCTCCTATACTGTATAATGACCCCTGCATACACTGGTCCCACATTACCTCCTATACTGTATAATGCCCCCTGCATACACTGGCCCCACATTACCTCCTATACTGTATAATGCCCCCTGCATACACTGGTCCCACATTATCTCCTATACTGTATAATGCCCCCTGCATACACTGGCCCCACATTACCTCCTATACTGTATAATGCCCCCTGCATACACTGGTCTCACATTATCTCCTATACTGTATAATGCCCCCTGCATACACTGGTCCCACATTATCTCCTATACTGTATAATGCCCCCTGCATACACTGGCCCCACATTATCTCCTATACTGTATAATGTCCCCTGCATACACTGGCCCCACATTATCTCCTATACTGTATAATGCCCCCTGCATACACTGGCCCCACATTATCTCCTATACTGTATAATGTCCCCTGCATACACTGGCCCCACATTATCTCCTATACTGTATAATGCCCCCTGCATACACTGGTCTCACATTATCTCCTATACTGTATAATGCCCCCTGCATACACTGGTCCCACATTATCTCCTATACTGTATAATGCCCCCTGCATACACTGGCCCCACATTATCTCCTATACTGTATAATGCCCCCTGCATACACTGGTCCCACATTACCTCCTATACTGTATAATGCCCCCTGCATACACTGGCCCCACATTATCTCCTATACTGTATAATGTCCCCTGCATACACTGGTCTCACATTATCTCCTATACTGTATAATGCCCCCTGCATACACTGGCCCCACATTATCTCCTATACTGTATAATGCCCCCTGCATACACTGGTCCCACATTACCTCCTATACTGTATAATGTCCCCTGCATACACTGGCCCCACATTATCTCCTATACTGTATAATGCCCCCTGCATACACTGGCCCCACATTATCTCCTATACTGTATAATGTCCCCTGCATACACTGGTCTCACATTATCTCCTATACTGTATAATGCCCCCTGCATACACTGGCCCCACATTATCTCCTATACTGTATAATGCCCCCTGCATACACTGGCCCCACATTATCTCCTATACTGTATAATGTCCCCTGCATACACTGGCCCCACATTATCTCCTATACTGTATAATGTCCCCTGCATACACTGGCCCCACATTACCTCCTATACTGTATAATGGCCCCTGCATACACTGGCCCCACATTACCTCCTATACTGTATAATGCCCCCTGCATACACTGGCCCCACATTATCTCCTATACTGTATAATGTCCCCTGCATACACTGGCCCCACATTACCTCCTATACTGTATAATGCCCCCTGCATACACTGGCCCCACATTATCTCCTATACTGTATAATGTCCCCTGCATACACTGGCCCCACATTACCTCCTATACTGTATAATGCCCCCTGCATACACTGGCCCCACATTATCTCCTATACTGTATAATGCCCCCTGCATACACTGGCCCCACATTATCTCCTATACTGTATAATGCCCCCTGCATACACTGGCCCCACATTATCTCCTATACTGTATAATGTCCCCTGCATACACTGGCCCCACATTATCTCCTATACTGTATAATGTCCCCTGCATACACTGGCCCCACATTACCTCCTATACTGTATAATGGCCCCTGCATACACTGGCCCCACATTACCTCCTATACTGTATAATGTCCCCTGCATACACTGGCCCCACATTATCTCCTATACTGTATAATGCCCCCTGCATACACTGGCCCCACATTACCTCCTATACTGTATAATGCCCCCTGCATACACTGGTCTCACATTATCTCCTATACTGTATAATGCCCCCTGCATACACTGGTCCCACATTATCTCCTATACTGTATAATGCCCCCTGCATACACTGGCCCCACATTATCTCCTATACTGTATAATGCCCCCTGCATACACTGGTCCCACATTACCTCCTATACTGTATAATGCCCCCTGCATACACTGGCCCCACATTATCTCCTATACTGTATAATGTCCCCTGCATACACTGGTCTCACATTATCTCCTATACTGTATAATGCCCCCTGCATACACTGGCCCCACATTATCTCCTATACTGTATAATGCCCCCTGCATACACTGGTCCCACATTACCTCCTATACTGTATAATGTCCCCTGCATACACTGGTCCCACATTATCTCCTATACTGTATAATGCCCCCTGCATACACTGGCCCCACATTATCTCCTATACTGTATAATGTCCCCTGCATACACTGGTCTCACATTATCTCCTATACTGTATAATGCCCCCTGCATACACTGGTCCCACATTACCTCCTATACTGTATAATGTCCCCTGCATACACTGGTCCCACATTATCTCCTATACTGTATAATGCCCCCTGCATACACTGGCCCCACATTATCTCCTATACTGTATAATGTCCCCTGCATACACTGGCCCCACATTACCTCCTATACTGTATAATGCCCCCTGCATACACTGGCCCCACATTATCTCCTATACTGTATAATGTCCCCTGCATACACTGGCCCCACATTACCTCCTATACTGTATAATGCCCCCTGCATACACTGGTCCCACATTACCTCCTATACTGTATAATGCCCCCTGCATACACTGGTCCCACATTACCTCCTATACTGTATAATGTCCCCTGCATACACTGGTCCCACATTAGCTCCTATACTGTATAATGCCCCCTGCATACACTGGCCCCACATTACCTCCTATACTGTATAATGCCCCCTGCATACACTGGCCCCACATTACCTCCTATACTGTATAATGGCCCCTGCATACACTGGTCCCACATTACCTCCTATACTGTATAATGCCCCCTGCATACACTGGTCCCACATTACCTCCTATACTGTATAATGGCCCCTGCATACACTGGTCCCACATTACCTCCTATACTGTATAATGCCCCCTGCATACACTGGCCCCACATTACCTCCTATACTGTATAATGCCCCCTGCATACACTGGCCCCACATTACCTCCTATACTGTATAATGGCCCCTGCATACACTGGTCCCACATTACCTCCTATACTGTATAATGCCCCCTGCATACACTGGTCCCACATTACCTCCTATACTGTATAATGGCCCCTGCATACACTGGTCCCACATTACCTCCTATACTGTATAATGCCCCCTGCATACACTGGCCCCACATTACCTCCTATACTGTATAATGGCCCCTGCATACACTGGTCCCACATTACCTCCTATACTGTATAATGCCCCCTGCATACACTGGTCCCACATTACCTCCTATACTGTATAATGGCCCCTGCATACACTGGTCCCACATTACCTCCTATACTGTATAATGCCCCCTGCATACACTGGTCTCACATTACCTCCTATACTGTATAATGACCCCTGCATACACTGGCCCCACATTACCTCCTATACTGTATAATGACCCCTGCATACACTGGTCCCACATTACCTCCTATACTGTATAATGCCCCCTGCATACACTGGCCCCACATTACCTCCTATACTGTATAATGCCCCCTGCATACACTGGTCCCACATTATCTCCTATACTGTATAATGCCCCCTGCATACACTGGCCCCACATTACCTCCTATACTGTATAATGCCCCCTGCATACACTGGTCTCACATTATCTCCTATACTGTATAATGTCCCCTGCATACACTGGCCCCACATTAGCTCCTATACTGTATAATGCCCCCTGCATACACTGGTCCCACATTATCTCCTATACTGTATAATGCCCCCTGCATACACTGGCCCCACATTATCTCCTATACTGTATAATGCCCCCTGCATACACTGGCCCCACATTATCTCCTATACTGTATAATGCCCCCTGCATACACTGGTCCCACATTATCTCCTATACTGTATAATGCCCCCTGCATACACTGGCCCCACATTATCTCCTATACTGTATAATGTCCCCTGCATACACTGGCCCCACATTAGCTCCTATACTGTATAATGCCCCCTGCATACACTGGCCCCACATTATCTCCTATACTGTATAATGCCCCCTGCATACACTGGTCCCACATTATCTCCTATACTGTATAATGCCCCCTGCATACACTGGTCTCACATTATCTCCTATACTGTATAATGTCCCCTGCATACACTGGCCCCACATTAGCTCCTATACTGTATAATGCCCCCTGCATACACTGGTCCCACATTATCTCCTATACTGTATAATGCCCCCTGCATACACTGGCCCCACATTATCTCCTATACTGTATAATGCCCCCTGCATACACTGGCCCCACATTAGCTCCTATACTGTATAATGCCCCCTGCATACACTGGTCCCACATTATCTCCTATACTGTATAATGCCCCCTGCATACACTGGCCCCACATTATCTCCTATACTGTATAATGCCCCCTGCATACACTGGCCCCACATTAGCTCCTATACTGTATAATGCCCCCTGCATACACTGGTCCCACATTATCTCCTATACTGTATAATGCCCCCTGCATACACTGGCCCCACATTAGCTCCTATACTGTATAATGCCCCCTGCATACACTGGTCCCACATTATCTCCTATACTGTATAATGCCCCCTGCATACACTGGCCCCACATTAGCTCCTATACTGTATAATGTCCCCTGCATACACTGGCCCCACATTATCTCCTATACTGTATAATGTCCCCTGCATACACTGGCCCCACATTATCTCCTATACTGTATAATGCCCCCTGCATACACTGGTCTCACATTATCTCCTATACTGTATAATGTCACCTGCATACACTGGTCCCACATTATCTCCTATACTGTATAATGCCCCCTGCATACACTGGCCCCACATTATCTCCTATACTGTATAATGTCCCCTGCATACACTGGTCCCACATTATCTCCTATACTGTATAATGCCCCCTGCATACACTGGCCCCACATTATCTCCTATACTGTATAATGTCCCCTGCATACACTGGCCCCACATTATCTCCTATACTGTATAATGCCCCCTGCATACACTGGTCTCACATTATCTCCTATACTGTATAATATCTCCTGCATACACTGGCCCCACATTATCTCCTATACTGTATAATGTCCCCTGCATACACTGGCCCCACATTATCTCCTATACTGTATAATGCCCCCTGCATACACTGGCCCCACATTATCTCCTATACTGTATAATGTCCCCTGCATACACTGGCCCCACATTATCTCCTATACTGTATAATGTCCCCTGCATACACTGGCCCCACATTATCTCCTATACTGTATAATGCCCCCTGCATACACTGGCCCCACATTATCTCCTATACTGTATAATGTCCCCTGCATACACTGGCCCCACATTATCTCCTATACTGTATAATGTCCCCTGCATACACTGGCCCCACATTATCTCCTATACTGTATAATGCCCCCTGCATACACTGGTCCCACATTATCTCCTATACTGTATAATGCCCCCTGCATACACTGGCCCCACATTATCTCCTATACTGTATAATGTCCCCTGCATACACTGGCCCCACATTATCTCCTATACTGTATAATGCCCCCTGCATACACTGGTCTCACATTATCTCCTATACTGTATAATGTCACCTGCATACACTGGTCCCACATTATCTCCTATACTGTATAATGTCACCTGCATACACTGGTCTCACATTATCTCCTATACTGTATAATGTCACCTGCATACACTGGCCCCACATTATCTCCTATACTGTATAATGCCCCCTGCATACACTGGTCTCACATTATCTCCTATACTGTATAATGCCCCCTGCATACACTGGTCCCACATTATCTCCTATACTGTATAATGCCCCCTGCATACACTGGCCCCACATTATCTCCTATACTGTATAATGCCCCCTGCATACACTGGTCTCACATTATCTCCTATACTGTATAATGCCCCCTGCATACACTGGCCCTACATTACCTCCTATACTGTATAATGCCCCCTGCATACACTGGCTCCACATTATCTCCTATACTGTATAATGCCCCCTGCATACACTGGCCCCACATTGTCTCCTATACTGTATAATGCCCCCTGCATACACTGGCCCCACATTACCTCCTATACTGTATAATGCCCCCTGCATACACTGGCCCCACATTATCTCCTATACTGTATAATGCCCCCTGCATACACTGGTCTCACATTATCTCCTATACTGTATAATGCCCCCTGCATACACTGGCCCCACATTACCTCCTATACTGTATAATGCCCCCTGCATACACTGGCCCCACATTATCTCCTATACTGTATAATGCCCCCTGCATACACTGGCCCCACATTGTCTCCTATACTGTATAATGTCCCCTGCATACACTGGCCCCACATTATCTCCTATACTGTATAATGCCCCCTGCATACACTGGCCCCACATTATCTCCTATACTGTATAATGCCCCCTGCATACACTGGCCCCACATTGTCTCCTATACTGTATAATGTCCCCTGCATACACTGGCCCCACATTATCTCCTATACTGTATAATGCCCCCTGCATACACTGGCCCCACATTATCTCCTATACTGTATAATGTCCCCTGCATACACTGGTCACACATTATCTCCTATACTGTATAATGTCCCCTGCATACACTGGCCCCACATTACCTCCTATACTGTATAATGTCCCCTGCATACACTGGCCCCACATTACCTCCTATACTGTATAATGCCCCCTGCATACACTGGCCCCACATTATCTCCTATACTGTATAATGTCCCCTGCATACACTGGCCCCACATTATCTCCTATACTGTATAATGCCCCCTGCATACACTGGCCCCACATTATCTCCTATACTGTATAATGTCCCCTGCATACACTGGCCCCACATTACCTCCTATACTGTATAATGCCCCCTGCATACACTGGCCCCACATTATCTCCTATACTGTATAATGTCCCCTGCATACACTGGCCCCACATTATCTCCTATACTGTATAATGCCCCCTGCATACACTGGCCCCACATTACCTCCTATACTGTATAATGCCCCCTGCATACACTGGCCCCACATTATCTCCTATACTGTATAATGCCCCCTGCATACACTGGCCCCACATTATCTCCTATACTGTATAATGCCCCCTGCATACACTGGCCCCACATTACCTCCTATACTGTATAATGCCCCCTGCATACACTGGCCCCACATTATCTCCTATACTGTATAATGCCCCCTGCATACACTGGCCCCACATTACCTCCTATACTGTATAATGCCCCCTGCATACACTGGCCCCACATTACCTCCTATACTGTATAATGGCCCCTGCATACACTGGCCCCACATTACCTCCTATACTGTATAATGCCCCCTGCATACACTGGCCCCACATTATCTCCTATACTGTATAATGTCCCCTGCATACACTGGTCCCACATTATCTCCTATACTGTATAATGCCCCCTGCATACACTGGCCCCACATTATCTCCTATACTGTATAATGTCCCCTGCATACACTGGCCCCACATTACCTCCTATACTGTATAATGCCCCCTGCATACACTGGCCCCACATTACCTCCTATACTGTATAATGCCCCCTGCATACACTGGTCTCACATTATCTCCTATACTGTATAATGCCCCCTGCATACACTGGTCCCACATTATCTCCTATACTGTATAATGCCCCCTGCATACACTGGCCCCACATTATCTCCTATACTGTATAATGCCCCCTGCATACACTGGTCCCACATTACCTCCTATACTGTATAATGCCCCCTGCATACACTGGCCCCACATTATCTCCTATACTGTATAATGTCCCCTGCATACACTGGCCCCACATTACCTCCTATACTGTATAATGACCCCTGCATACACTGGTCCCACATTACCTCCTATACTGTATAATGACCCCTGCATACACTGGCCCCACATTACCTCCTATACTGTATAATATCTCCTGTATACACTGGTCTCACATTATCTCCTATACTGTATAATATCTCCTGTATACACTGGTCTCACATTATCTCCTATACTGTATAATGACCCCTGCATACACTGGCCCCACATTATCTCCTATACTGTATAATGTCCCCTGCATACACTGGTCCCACATTACCTCCTATACTGTATAATGACCCCTGCATACACTGGCCCCACATTAGCTCCTATATTGCATAATGACCCCTGCATACACTGGCCCCACATTAGCTCCTATACTGTATAATGCCCCCTGTATACACTGGCCCCACATTAGCTCCTATATTGCATAATGACCCCTGCATACACTGGCCCCACATTAGCTCCTATACTGTATAATGCCCCCTGCATACACTGGCCCCACATTACCTCCTATACTGTATAATGCCCCCTGCATATACTGGCCCCACATTACCTCCTATACTGTATAATGGCCCCTGCATACACTGGTCCCACATTACCTCCTATACTGTATAATGATCCCTGCATACACTGGTCCCACATTACCTCCTATACTGTATAATGGCCCCTGCATACACTGGTCCCACATTACCTCCTATACTGTATAATGACCCCTGCATACACTGGTCCCACATTACCTCCTATACTGTATAATATCTCCTGTATACACTGGTCCCACATTACCTCCTATACTGTATAATGATCCCTGCATACACTGGTCCCACATTACCTCCTATACTGTATAATGGCCCCTGCATACACTGGTCCCACATTACCTCCTATACTGTATAATGACCCCTGCATACACTGGCCCCACATTACCTCCTATACTGTATAATATCTCCTGTATACACTGGCCCCACATTACCTCCTATACTGTATAATGACCCCTGCATACACTGGCCCCACATTACCTCCTATACTGTATAATGGCCCCTGCATACACTGGTCTCACATTACCTCCTATACTGTATAGTGATCCCTGCATACACTGGTCCCACATTACCTCCTATACTGTATAATGGCCCCTGCATACACTGGTCCCACATTACCTCCTATACTGTATAATGACCCCTGCATACACTGGCCCCACATTATCTCCTATACTGTATAATATCTCCTGTATACACTGGTCTCACATTATCTCCTATACTGTATAATATCTCCTGTATACACTGGTCTCACATTACCTCCTATACTGTATAATGCCCCCTGCATACACTGGTCCCACATTACCTCCTATACTGTATAATGCCCCCTGCATACACTGGTCTCACATTATCTCCTATACTGTATAATATCTCCTGTATACACTGGTCTCACATTATCTCCTATACTGTATAATGGCCCCTGCATACACTGGTCCCACATTACCTCCTATACTGTATAATGTCCCCTGCATACACTGGCCCCACATTATCTCCTATACTGTATAGTGATCCCTGCATACACTGGTCCCACATTACCTCCTATACTGTATAATGGCCCCTGCATACACTGGTCCCACATTACCTCCTATACTGTATAATGACCCCTGCATACACTGGCCCCACATTATCTCCTATACTGTATAATATCTCCTGTATACACTGGTCTCACATTATCTCCTATACTGTATAATATCTCCTGTATACACTGGTCTCACATTACCTCCTATACTGTATAATGATCCCTGCATACACTGGCCCCACATTACCTCCTATACTGTATAATGCCCCCTGCATACACTGGTCCCACATTACCTCCTATACTGTATAATGCCCCCTGCATACACTGGTCTCACATTATCTCCTATACTGTATAATATCTCCTGTATACACTGGTCCCACATTACCTCCTATACTGTATAATGCCCCCTGCATACACTGGCCCCACATTACCTCCTATACTGTATAATGACCCCTGCATACACTGGCCCCACATTACCTCCTATACTGTATAATGACCCCTGCATACACTGGCCCCACATTACCTCCTATACTGTATAATGGCCCCTGCATACACTGGCCCCACATTACCTCCTATACTGTATAATGACCCCTGCATACACTGGCCCCACATTACCTCCTATACTGTATAATGACCCCTGCATACACTGGCCCCACATTACCTCCTATACTGTATAATGGCCCCTGCATACACTGGCCCCACATTACCTCCTATACTGTATAATGACCCCTGCATACACTGGTCCCACATTACCTCCTATACTGTATAATGACCCCTGCATACACTGGCCCCACATTACCTCCTATACTGTATAATATCTCCTGTATACACTGGTCTCACATTATCTCCTATACTGTATAATATCTCCTGTATACACTGGTCTCACATTACCTCCTATACTGTATAATGTCCCCTGCATACACTGGTCCCACATTACCTCCTATACTGTATAATATCTCCTGTATACACTGGTCTCACATTACCTCCTATACTGTATAATGCCCCCTGCATACACTGGCTCCACATTACCTCCTATACTGTATAATGACCCCTGCATACACTGGTCCCACATTATCTCCTATACTGTATAATATCTCCTGTATACACTGGTCTCACATTAGCTCCTATACTGTATAATGTCCCCTGCATACACTGGTCCCACATTACCTCCTATACTGTATAATATCTCCTGTATACACTGGTCTCACATTACCTCCTATACTGTATAATGCCCCCTGCATACACTGGCTCCACATTACCTCCTATACTGTATAATGACCCCTGCATACACTGGCCCCACATTATCTCCTATACTGTATAATATCTCCTGTATACACTGGTCTCACATTACCTCCTATACTGTATAATGCCCCCTGCATACACTGGCTCCACATTACCTCCTATACTGTATAATGACCCCTGCATACACTGGCCCCACATTATCTCCTATACTGTATAATATCTCCTGTATACACTGGTCTCACATTACCTCCTATACTGTATAATGTCTCCTGCATACACTGGTCCCACATTACCTCCTATACTGTATAATATCTCCTGTATACACTGGTCTCACATTACCTCCTATACTGTATAATGTCTCCTGCATACACTGGTCCCACATTACCTCCTATACTGTATAATGTCTCCTGCATACACTGGCTCCACATTACCTCCTATACTGTATAATGACCCCTGCATACACTGGTCCCACATTACCTCCTATACTGTATAATATCTCCTGTATACACTGGTCTCACATTACCTCCTATACTGTATAATGTCTCCTGCATACACTGGTCCCACATTACCTCCTATACTGTATAATATCTCCTGTATACACTGGTCTCACATTACCTCCTATACTGTATAATGCCCCCTGCATACACTGGCTCCACATTACCTCCTATACTGTATAATGACCCCTGCATACACTGGCCCCACATTACCTCCTATACTGTATAATGACCCCTGCATACAATGACCCCACATTACCTCCTATACTGTATAATGGCCCCTGCATACACTGGTCCCACATTATCTCCTATACTGTATAATATCTCCTGTATACACTGGTCTCACATTATCTCCTATACTGTATAATATCTCCTGTATACACTGGTCCCACATTACCTCCTATACTGTATAATGCCCCCTGCATACACTGGCCCCACATTACCTCCTATACTGTATAATGACCCCTGCATACACTGGCCCCACATTACCTCCTATACTGTATAATGACCCCTGCATACAATGACCCCACATTACCTCCTATACTGTATAATGGCCCCTGCATACACTGGCCCCACATTACCTCCTATACTGTATAATGACCCCTGCATACACTGGCCCCACATTACCTCCTATACTGTATAATGACCTCTGCATACACTGGTCCCACATTACCTCCTATACTGTATAATGACCCCTGCATACACTGGCCCCACATTACCTCCTATACTGTATAATATCTCCTGTATACACTGGTCTCACATTATCTCCTATACTGTATAATATCTCCTGTATACACTGGTCCCACATTACCTCCTATACTGTATAATGCCCCCTGCATACACTGGCCCCACATTACCTCCTATACTGTATAATGCCCCCTGCATACACTGGCCCCACATTATCTCCTATACTGTATAATGCCCCCTGCATACACTGGTCCCACATTACCTCCTATACTGTATAATGCCCCCTGCATACACTGGCCCCACATTACCTCCTATACTGTATAATGACCCCTGCATACACTGGCCCCACATTATCTCCTATACTGTATAATGCCCCCTGCATACACTGGTCCCACATTACCTCCTATACTGTATAATGCCCCCTGCATACACTGGCCCCACATTATCTCCTATACTGTATAATGACCCCTGCATACACTGGTCCCACATTACCTCCTATACTGTATAATGCCCCCTGCATACACTGACCCCACATTACCTCCTATACTGTATAATGCCCCCTGCATACACTGGTCCCACATTACCTCCTATACTGTATAATGCCCCCTGCATACACTGGCCCCACATTACCTCCTATACTGTATAATGCCCCCTGCATACACTGGTCCCACATTAGCTCCTATACTGTATAATGCCCCCTGCATACACTGGTCCCACATTACCTCCTATACTGTATAATGCCCCCTGCATACACTGGCCCCACATTACCTCCTATACTGTATAATGTCCCCTGCATACACTGGCCCCACATTACCTCCTATACTGTATAATATCTCCTGTATACACTGGTCTCACATTATCTCCTATACTGTATAATATCTCCTGTATACACTGGTCCCACATTACCTCCTATACTGTATAATGCCCCCTGCATACACTGGTCCCACATTAGCTCCTATACTGTATAATGGCCCCTGCATACACTGGCCCCACATTACCTCCTATACTGTATAATGCCCCCTGCATACACTGGTCCCACATTACCTCCTATACTGTATAATGTCCCCTGCATACACTGGCCCCACATTACCTCCTATACTGTATAATGGCCCCTGCATACACTGGTCCCACATTACCTCCTATACTGTATAATGTCCCCTGCATACACTGGCCCCACATTACCTCCTATACTGTATAATGGCCCCTGCATACACTGGCCCCACATTACCTCCTATACTGTATAATGGCCCCTGCATACACTGGTCCCACATTACCTCCTATACTGTATAATGTCCCCTGCATACACTGGCCCCACATTACCTCCTATACTGTATAATGTCCCCTGCATACACTGGCCCCACATTAGCTCCTATACTGTATAATGGCCCCTGCATACACTGGTCCCACATTACCTCCTATACTGTATAATGCCCCCTGCATACACTGGCCCCACATTACCTCCTATACTGTATAATATCTCCTGTATACACTGGTCTCACATTATCTCCTATACTGTATAATATCTCCTGTATACACTGGTCCCACATTACCTCCTATACTGTATAATGCCCCCTGCATACACTGGTCCCACATTAGCTCCTATACTGTATAATGCCCCCTGCATACACTGGTCTCACATTATCTCCTATACTGTATAATGCCCCCTGCATACACTGGCCCCACATTACCTCCTATACTGTATAATGACCCCTGCATACACTGGCCCCACATTACCTCCTATACTGTATAATGCCCCCTGCATACACTGGCCCCACATTACCTCCTATACTGTATAATGCCCCCTGCATACACTGGTCCCACATTACCTCCTATACTGTATAATGACTCCTGCATACACTGGTCCCACATTACCTCCTATACTGTATAATGACTCCTGCATACACTGGTCCCACATTACCTCCTATACTGTATAATGACCCCTGCATACACTGGCCCCACATTACCTCCTATACTGTATAATGCCCCCTGCATACACTGGTCCCACATTACCTCCTATACTGTATAATGACTCCTGCATACACTGGTCCCACATTACCTCCTATACTGTATAATGACCCCTGCATACACTGGCCCCACATTACCTCCTATACTGTATAATGCCCCCTGCATACACTGGTCCCACATTACCTCCTATACTGTATAATGACTCCTGCATACACTGGTCCCACATTACCTCCTATACTGTATAATGACTCCTGCATACACTGGCCCCACATTACCTCCTATACTGTATAATGCCCCCTGCATACACTGGCCCCACATTACCTCCTATACTGTATAATGCCCCCTGCATACACTGGTCCCACATTACCTCCTATACTGTATAATGACTCCTGCATACACTGGTCCCACATTACCTCCTATACTGTATAATGACTCCTGCATACACTGGTCCCACATTACCTCCTATACTGTATAATGATCCCTGCATACACTGGCCCCACATTACCTCCTATACTGTATAATGCCCCCTGCATACACTGGTCCCACATTACCTCCTATACTGTATAATGACTCCTGCATACACTGGTCCCACATTACCTCCTATACTGTATAATGACCCCTGCATACACTGGCCCCACATTACCTCCTATACTGTATAATGCCCCCTGCATACACTGGTCCCACATTACCTCCTATACTGTATAATGACCCCTGCATACACTGGTCCCACATTACCTCCTATACTGTATAATGCCCCCTGCATACACTGGTCCCACATTACCTCCTATACTGTATAATGTCCCCTGCATACACTGGTCCCACATTACCTCCTATACTGTATAATGACTCCTGCATACACTGGCCCCACATTACCTCCTATACTGTATAATGCCCCCTGCATACACTGGTCCCACATTACCTCCTATACTGTATAATGACTCCTGCATACACTGGTCCCACATTACCTCCTATACTGTATAATGACCCCTGCATACACTGGCCCCACATTACCTCCTATACTGTATAATGCCCCCTGCATACACTGGCCCCACATTACCTCCTATACTGTATAATGCCCCCTGCATACACTGGCCCCACATTACCTCCTATACTGTATAATGCCCCCTGCATACACTGGCCCCACATTACCTCCTATACTGTATAATGCCCCCTGCATACACTGGCCCCACATTACCTCCTATACTGTATAATATCTCCTGTATACACTGGTCTCACATTATCTCCTATACTGTATAATATCTCCTGTATACACTGGTCTCACATTATCTCCTATACTGTATAATGTCCCCTGCATACACTGGCCCCACATTACCTCCTATACTGTATAATGTCCCCTGCATACACTGGCCCCACATTACCTCCTATACTGTATGATGCCCCCTGCATACACTGGCCCCACATTACCTCCTATACTGTATAATGACCCCTGCATACACTGGCCCCACATTACCTCCTATACTGTATAATGACCCCTGCATACACTGGCCCCACATTACCTCCTATACTGTATAATGTCTCCTGTATACACTGGTCTCACATTATCTCCTATACTGTATAATATCTCCTGTATACACTGGTCCCACATTACCTCCTATACTGTATAATGCCCCCTGCATACACTGGCCCCACATTACCTCCTATACTGTATAATGCCCCCTGCATACACTGGCCCCACATTACCTCCTATACTGTATAATGTCCCCTGCATACACTGGCCCCACATTACCTCCTATACTGTATGATGCCCCATGCATACACTGGCCCCACATTACCTCCTATACTGTATAATGACCCCTGCATACACTGGCCCCACATTACCTCCTATACTGTATAATGACCCCTGCATACACTGGTCCCACATTATCTCCTATACTGTATAATGTCCCCTGCATACACTGGTCCCACATTACCTCCTATACTGTATAATGTCCCCTGCATACACTGGTCTCACATTATCTCCTATACTGTATAATGTCCCCTGCATACACTGGTCCCACATTACCTCCTATACTGTATAATGACCCCTGCATACACTGGCCCCACATTATCTCCTATACTGTATAATGTCCCCTGCATACACTGGTCCCACATTACCTCCTATACTGTATAATGACCCCTGCATACACTGGTCCCACATTACCTCCTATACTGTATAATGACCCCTGCATACACTGGCCCCACATTACCTCCTATACTGTATAATGACCCCTGCATACACTGGTCTCACATTATCTCCTATACTGTATAATGCCCCCTGCATACACTGGCCCCACATTAGCTCCTATATTGCATAATGACCCCTGCATACACTGGCCCCACATTAGCTCCTATACTGTATAATGCCCCCTGCATACACTGGCCCCACATTACCTCCTATACTGTATAATGCCCCCTGCATATACTGGTCCCACATTACCTCCTATACTGTATAATGACCCCTGCATACACTGGTCCCACATTACCTCCCATACTGTATAATGGCCCCTGCATACACTGGCCCCACATTACCTCCTATACTGTATAATGCCCCCTGCATACACTGGCCCCACATTACCTCCTATACTGTATAATGGCCCCTGCATACACTGGTCCCACATTACCTCCTATACTGTATAATGCCCCCTGCATACACTGGCCCCACATTACCTCCTATACTGTATAATGACCCCTGCATACACTGGCCCCACATTACCTCCTATACTGTATAATGACCCCTGCATACACTGGTCCCACATTACCTCCTATACTGTATAATGCCCCCTGCATACACTGGCCCCACATTACCTCCTATACTGTATAATGCCCCCTGCATACACTGGTCCCACATTATCTCCTATACTGTATAATGCCCCCTGCATACACTGGCCCCACATTACCTCCTATACTGTATAATGCCCCCTGCATACACTGGTCTCACATTATCTCCTATACTGTATAATGCCCCCTGCATACACTGGTCCCACATTATCTCCTATACTGTATAATGCCCCCTGCATACACTGGCCCCACATTATCTCCTATACTGTATAATGTCCCCTGCATACACTGGCCCCACATTATCTCCTATACTGTATAATGCCCCCTGCATACACTGGCCCCACATTATCTCCTATACTGTATAATGTCCCCTGCATACACTGGCCCCACATTATCTCCTATACTGTATAATGCCCCCTGCATACACTGGTCTCACATTATCTCCTATACTGTATAATGCCCCCTGCATACACTGGTCCCACATTATCTCCTATACTGTATAATGCCCCCTGCATACACTGGCCCCACATTATCTCCTATACTGTATAATGCCCCCTGCATACACTGGTCCCACATTACCTCCTATACTGTATAATGCCCCCTGCATACACTGGCCCCACATTATCTCCTATACTGTATAATGTCCCCTGCATACACTGGTCTCACATTATCTCCTATACTGTATAATGCCCCCTGCATACACTGGTCCCACATTACCTCCTATACTGTATAATGTCCCCTGCATACACTGGCCCCACATTATCTCCTATACTGTATAATGCCCCCTGCATACACTGGCCCCACATTATCTCCTATATTGTATAATGTCCCCTGCATACACTGGTCTCACATTATCTCCTATACTGTATAATGCCCCCTGCATACACTGGCCCCACATTATCTCCTATACTGTATAATGTCCCCTGCATACACTGGCCCCACATTATCTCCTATACTGTATAATGACCCCTGCATACACTGGTCTCACATTATCTCCTATACTGTATAATGACCCCTGCATACACTGGCCCCACATTATCTCCTATACTGTATAATGTCCCCTGCATACACTGGTCTCACATTATCTCCTATACTGTATAATGCCCCCTGCATACACTGGCCCCACATTATCTCCTATACTGTATAATGCCCCCTGCATACACTGGTCCCACATTACCTCCTATACTGTATAATGTCCCCTGCATACACTGGTCCCACATTATCTCCTATACTGTATAATGCCCCCTGCATACACTGGCCCCACATTATCTCCTATACTGTATAATGTCCCCTGCATACACTGGTCCCACATTATCTCCTATACTGTATAATGCCCCCTGCATACACTGGCCCCACATTATCTCCTATACTGTATAATGCCCCCTGCATACACTGGCCCCACATTATCTCCTATACTGTATAATGCCCCCTGCATACACTGGCCCCACATTATCTCCTATACTGTATAATGCCCCCTGCATACACTGGCCCCACATTACCTCCTATACTGTATAATGCCCCCTGCATACACTGGTCCCACATTACCTCCTATACTGTATAATGTCCCCTGCATACACTGGTCCCACATTATCTCCTATACTGTATAATGCCCCCTGCATACACTGGCCCCACATTATCTCCTATACTGTATAATGCCCCCTGCATACACTGGCCCCACATTACCTCCTATACTGTATAATGCCCCCTGCATACACTGGTCTCACATTATCTCCTATACTGTATAATGCCCCCTGCATACACTGGTCCCACATTACCTCCTATACTGTATAATGTCCCCTGCATACACTGGTCCCACATTATCTCCTATACTGTATAATGCCCCCTGCATACACTGGTCCCACATTACCTCCTATACTGTATAATGACCCCTGCATACACTGGCCCCACATTATCTCCTATACTGTATAATGTCCCCTGCATACACTGGCCCCACATTACCTCCTATACTGTATAATGCCCCCTGCATACACTGGTCCCACATTACCTCCTATACTGTATAATGCCCCCTGCATACACTGGTCCCACATTACCTCCTATACTGTATAATGTCCCCTGCATACACTGGTCCCACATTAGCTCCTATACTGTATAATGCCCCCTGCATACACTGGCCCCACATTATCTCCTATACTGTATAATGGCCCCTGCATACACTGGCCCCACATTACCTCCTATACTGTATAATGCCCCCTGCATACACTGGCCCCACATTACCTCCTATACTGTATAATGGCCCCTGCATACACTGGTCCCACATTACCTCCTATACTGTATAATGCCCCCTGCATACACTGGTCCCACATTACCTCCTATACTGTATAATGGCCCCTGCATACACTGGTCCCACATTACCTCCTATACTGTATAATGCCCCCTGCATACACTGGCCCCACATTACCTCCTATACTGTATAATGACCCCTGCATACACTGGCCCCACATTACCTCCTATACTGTATAATGACCCCTGCATACACTGGTCCCACATTACCTCCTATACTGTATAATGCCCCCTGCATACACTGGCCCCACATTACCTCCTATACTGTATAATGCCCCCTGCATACACTGGTCCCACATTATCTCCTATACTGTATAATGCCCCCTGCATACACTGGTCCCACATTATCTCCTATACTGTATAATGCCCCCTGCATACACTGGTCCCACATTATCTCCTATACTGTATAATGCCCCCTGCATACACTGGTCCCACATTACCTCCTATACTGTATAATGCCCCCTGCATACACTGGTCCCACATTATCTCCTATACTGTATAATGCCCCCTGCATACACTGGTCCCACATTATCTCCTATACTGTATAATGCCCCCTGCATACACTGGCCCCACATTACCTCCTATACTGTATAATGCCCCCTGCATACACTGGTCCCACATTATCTCCTATACTGTATAATGCCCCCTGCATACACTGGTCCCACATTACCTCCTATACTGTATAATGCCCCCTGCATACACTGGCCCCACATTACCTCCTATACTGTATAATGCCCCCTGCATACACTGGTCCCACATTATCTCCTATACTGTATAATGCCCCCTGCATACACTGGCCCCACATTACCTCCTATACTGTATAATGCCCCCTGCATACACTGGTCTCACATTATCTCCTATACTGTATAATGCCCCCTGCATACACTGGTCCCACATTATCTCCTATACTGTATAATGCCCCCTGCATACACTGGCCCCACATTATCTCCTATACTGTATAATGTCCCCTGCATACACTGGCCCCACATTATCTCCTATACTGTATAATGCCCCCTGCATACACTGGCCCCACATTATCTCCTATACTGTATAATGTCCCCTGCATACACTGGCCCCACATTATCTCCTATACTGTATAATGCCCCCTGCATACACTGGTCTCACATTATCTCCTATACTGTATAATGTCACCTGCATACACTGGTCCCACATTATCTCCTATACTGTATAATGCCCCCTGCATACACTGGCCCCACATTATCTCCTATACTGTATAATGCCCCCTGCATACACTGGTCCCACATTATCTCCTATACTGTATAATGCCCCCTGCATACACTGGCCCCACATTATCTCCTATACTGTATAATGTCCCCTGCATACACTGGCCCCACATTATCTCCTATACTGTATAATGCCCCCTGCATACACTGGCCCCACATTATCTCCTATACTGTATAATGTCCCCTGCATACACTGGCCCCACATTATCTCCTATACTGTATAATGCCCCCTGCATACACTGGTCTCACATTATCTCCTATACTGTATAATGTCACCTGCATACACTGGTCCCACATTATCTCCTATACTGTATAATGCCCCCTGCATACACTGGCCCCACATTATCTCCTATACTGTATAATGCCCCCTGCATACACTGGCCCCACATTATCTCCTATACTGTATAATGTCCCCTGCATACACTGGCCCCACATTATCTCCTATACTGTATAATGCCCCCTGCATACACTGGCCCCACATTATCTCCTATACTGTATAATGTCCCCTGCATACACTGGCCCCACATTATCTCCTATACTGTATAATGCCCCCTGCATACACTGGTCTCACATTATCTCCTATACTGTATAATGTCACCTGCATACACTGGTCCCACATTATCTCCTATACTGTATAATGTCCCCTGCATACACTGGCCCCACATTATCTCCTATACTGTATAATGCCCCCTGCATACACTGGTCTCACATTATCTCCTATACTGTATAATGTCACCTGCATACACTGGTCCCACATTATCTCCTATACTGTATAATGTCCCCTGCATACACTGGTCCCACATTACCTCCTATACTGTATAATGCCCCCTGCATACACTGGTCCCACATTATCTCCTATACTGTATAATGTCCCCTGCATACACTGGTCCCACATTACCTCCTATACTGTATAATGTCACCTGCATACACTGGCCCCACATTATCTCCTATACTGTATAATGACCCCTGCATACACTGGTCCCACATTACCTCCTATACTGTATAATGCCCCCTGCATACACTGGCCCCACATTATCTCCTATACTGTATAATGGCCCCTGCATACACTGGCCCCACATTACCTCCTATACTGTATAATGCCCCCTGCATACACTGGTCTCACATTATCTCCTATACTGTATAATGCCCCCTGCATACACTGGTCACACATTATCTCCTATACTGTATAATGCCCCCTGCATACACTGGCCCCACATTATCTCCTATACTGTATAATGACCCCTGCATACACTGGCCCCACATTGTCTCCTATACTGTATAATGTCCCCTGCATACACTGGCCCCACATTATCTCCTATACTGTATAATGCCCCCTGCATACACTGGCCCCACATTATCTCCTATACTGTATAATGTCCCCTGCATACACTGGTCACACATTATCTCCTATACTGTATAATGTCCCCTGCATACACTGGCCCCACATTACCTCCTATACTGTATAATGTCCCCTGCATACACTGGCCCCACATTACCTCCTATACTGTATAATGCCCCCTGCATACACTGGCCCCACATTATCTCCTATACTGTATAATGTCCCCTGCATACACTGGCCCCACATTATCTCCTATACTGTATAATGCCCCCTGCATACACTGGCCCCACATTATCTCCTATACTGTATAATGTCCCCTGCATACACTGGCCCCACATTACCTCCTATACTGTATAATGCCCCCTGCATACACTGGCCCCACATTATCTCCTATACTGTATAATGTCCCCTGCATACACTGGCTCCACATTATCTCCTATACTGTATAATGCCCCCTGCATACACTGGCCCCACATTATCTCCTATACTGTATAATGCCCCCTGCATACACTGGCCCCACATTACCTCCTATACTGTATAATGCCCCCTGCATACACTGGCCCCACATTATCTCCTATACTGTATAATGTCCCCTGCATACACTGGTCCCACATTATCTCCTATACTGTATAATGCCCCCTGCATACACTGGCCCCACATTACCTCCTATACTGTATAATGCCCCCTGCATACACTGGTCTCACATTATCTCCTATACTGTATAATGCCCCCTGCATACACTGGTCCCACATTATCTCCTATACTGTATAATGCCCCCTGCATACACTGGCCCCACATTATCTCCTATACTGTATAATGCCCCCTGCATACACTGGTCCCACATTACCTCCTATACTGTATAATGCCCCCTGCATACACTGGCCCCACATTATCTCCTATACTGTATAATGTCCCCTGCATACACTGGCCCCACATTACCTCCTATACTGTATAATGACCCCTGCATACACTGGCCCCACATTATCTCCTATACTGTATAATGATCCCTGCATACACTGGTCCCACATTACCTCCTATACTGTATAATGCCTCCTGCATACACTGGTCCCACATTACCTCCTATACTGTATAATGCCCCCTGCATACACTGGTCCCACATTACCTCCTATACTGTATAATGCCCCCTGCATACACTGGCCCCACATTATCTCCTATACTGTATAATGTCCCCTGCATACACTGGCCCCACATTACCTCCTATACTGTATAATGACCCCTGCATACACTGGCCCCACATTACCTCCTATACTGTATAATGCCCCCTGCATACACTGGCCCCACATTATCTCCTATACTGTATAATGTCCCCTGCATACACTGACCCCACATTACCTCCTATACTGTATAATGCCCCCTGCATACACTGGTCCCACATTACCTCCTATACTGTATAATGACCCCTGCATACACTGGCCCCACATTACCTCCTATACTGTATAATATCTCCTGTATACACTGGTCTCACATTATCTCCTATACTGTATAATATCTCCTGTATACACTGGTCTCACATTATCTCCTATACTGTATAATATCTCCTGCATACACTGGCCCCACATTACCTCCTATACTGTATAATGCCCCCTGCATACACTGGCCCCACATTATCTCCTATACTGTATAATGTCCCCTGCATACACTGACCCCACATTACCTCCTATACTGTATAATGACCCCTGCATACACTGGCCCCACATTATCTCCTATACTGTATAATGTCCCCTGCATACACTGGTCCCACATTACCTCCTATACTGTATAATGACCCCTGCATACACTGGCCCCACATTAGCTCCTATATTGCATAATGACCCCTGCATACACTGGCCCCACATTAGCTCCTATACTGTATAATGCCCCCTGCATATACTGGCCCCACATTACCTCCTATACTGTATAATGACCCCTGCATACACTGGTCCCACATTACCTCCCATACTGTATAATGGCCCCTGCATACACTGGTCCCACATTACCTCCTATACTGTATAATGGCCCCTGCATACACTGGTCCCACATTACCTCCTATACTGTATAATGGCCCCTGCATACACTGGTCCCACATTACCTCCTATACTGTATAATGCCCCCTGCATACACTGGCCCCACATTACCTCCTATACTGTATAATATCTCCTGTATACACTGGTCTCACATTATCTCCTATACTGTATAATGTCCCCTGCATACACTGGCCCCACATTACCTCCTATACTGTATAATGCCCCCTGCATATACTGGTCCCACATTACCTCCTATACTGTATAATGACCCCTGCATACACTGGTCCCACATTACCTCCCATACTGTATAATGGCCCCTGCATACACTGGTCCCACATTACCTCCTATACTGTATAATGGCCCCTGCATACACTGGTCCCACATTACCTCCTATACTGTATAATGTCCCCTGCATACACTGGCCCCACATTACCTCCTATACTGTATAATATCTCCTGTATACACTGGTCTCACATTATCTCCTATACTGTATAATATCTCCTGTATACACTGGTCTCACATTATCTCCTATACTGTATAATATCTCCTGTATACACTGGTCTCACATTATCTCCTATACTGTATAATGCCCCCTGCATACACTGGTCCCACATTACCTCCTATACTGTATAATGCCCCCTGCATACACTGGCCCCACATTACCTCCTATACTGTATAATATCTCCTGTATACACTGGTCTCACATTACCTCCTATACTGTATAATATCTCCTGTATACACTGGTCTCACATTATCTCCTATACTGTATAATATCTCCTGTATACACTGGTCTCACATTATCTCCTATACTGTATAATGCCCCCTGCATACACTGGTCCCACATTACCTCCTATACTGTATAATGCCCCCTGCATACACTGGCCCCACATTACCTCCTATACTGTATAATGACCCCTGCATACACTGGTCCCACATTATCTCCTATACTGTATAATGTCCCCTGCATACACTGGTCCCACATTACCTCCTATACTGTATAATGTCCCCTGCATACACTGGTCTCACATTATCTCCTATACTGTATAATGTCCCCTGCATACACTGGTCCCACATTACCTCCTATACTGTATAATGACCCCTGCATACACTGGTCCCACATTACCTCCTATACTGTATAATGCCCCCTGCATACACTGGCCCCACATTATCTCCTATACTGTATAATGTCCCCTGCATACACTGGTCCCACATTATCTCCTATACTGTATAATGTCCCCTGCATACACTGGTCCCACATTATCTCCTATACTGTATAATGACCCCTGCATACACTGGTCCCACATTATCTCCTATACTGTATAATGTCCCCTGCATACACTGGTCCCACATTACCTCCTATACTGTATAATGACCCCTGCATACACTGGCCCCACATTATCTCCTATACTGTATAATGTCCCCTGCATACACTGGTCCCACATTATCTCCTATACTGTATAATGTCCCCTGCATACACTGGCCCCACATTATCTCCTATACTGTATAATGATCCCTGCATACACTGGTCCCACATTATCTCCTATACTGTATAATGTCCCCTGCATACACTGGTCCCACATTACCTCCTATACTGTATAATATCTCCTGTATACACTGGTCTCACATTATCTCCTATACTGTATAATATCTCCTGTATACACTGGTCTCACATTATCTCCTATACTGTATAATATCTCCTGTATACACTGGTCCCACATTACCTCCTATACTGTATAATGTCCCCTGCATACACTGGCCCCACATTACCTCCTATACTGTATAATGTCCCCTGCATACACTGGCCCCACATTACCTCCTATACTGTATAATGACCCCTGCATACACTGGTCCCACATTATCTCCTATACTGTATAATGTCCCCTGCATACACTGGTCCCACATTATCTCCTATACTGTATAATGCCCCCTGCATACACTGGTCCCACATTACCTCCTATACTGTATAATGCCCCCTGCATACACTGGCCCCACATTACCTCCTATACTGTATAATGACCCCTGCATACACTGGTCCCACATTATCTCCTATACTGTATAATGTCCCCTGCATACACTGGTCCCACATTATCTCCTATACTGTATAATGACCCCTGCATACACTGGTCCCACATTACCTCCTATACTGTATAATGCCCCCTGCATACACTGGCCCCACATTACCTCCTATACTGTATAATGACCCCTGCATACACTGGCCCCACATTACCTCCTATACTGTATAATGTCCCCTGCATACACTGGTCCCACATTACCTCCTATACTGTATAATGTCCCCTGCATACACTGGTCTCACATTACCTCCTATACTGTATAATGTCCCCTGCATACACTGGTCTCACATTATCTCCTATACTGTATAATGTCCCCTGCATACACTGGACCCACATTAGATCCTATACTGTATAATGACCCCTGCATACACTGGCCCCACATTACCTCCTATACTGTATAATGTCCCCTGCATACACTGGTCTCACATTATCTCCTATACTGTATAATGTCCCCTGCATACACTGGACCCACATTAGATCCTATACTGTATAATGACCCCTGCATACACTGGCCCCACATTACCTCCTATACTGTATAATGTCCCCTGCATACACTGGTCTCACATTATCTCCTATACTGTATAATGTCCCCTGCATACACTGGACCCACATTAGATCCTATACTGTATAATGACCCCTGCATACACTGGCCCCACATTACCTCCTATACTGTATAATGTCCCCTGAATACACTGGTCCCACATTATCTCCTATACTGTATAATGTCCCCTGCATACACTGGTCCCACATTATCTCCTATACTGTATAATGACCCCTGCATACACTGGTCCCACATTACCTCCTATACTGTATAATGTCCCCTGCATACACTGGTCCCACATTACCTCCTATACTGTATAATGTCCCCTGCATACACTGGTCCCTCATTATCTCCTATACTGTATAATGGCCCCTGCATACACTGGCCCCACATTACCTCCTATACTGTATAATGTCCCCTGCATACACTGGTCTCACATTATCTCCTATACTGTATAATGTCCCCTGCATACACTGGACCCACATTAGATCCTATACTGTATAATGACCCCTGCATACACTGGCCCCACATTACCTCCTATACTGTATAATGTCCCCTGAATACACTGGTCCCACATTATCTCCTATACTGTATAATGTCCCCTGCATACACTGGTCCCACATTATCTCCTATACTGTATAATGACCCCTGCATACACTGGTCCCACATTACCTCCTATACTGTATAATGCCCCCTGCATACACTGGCCCCACATTACCTCCTATACTGTATAATGGCCCCTGCATACACTGGTCCCACATTACCTCCTATACTGTATAATGTCCCCTGCATACACTGGTCCCACATTACCTCCTATACTGTATAATGTCCCCTGCATACACTGGCCCCACATTACCTCCTATACTGTATAATGTCCCCTGCATACACTGGTCTCACATTATCTCCTATACTGTATAATGTCCCCTGCATACACTGGACCCACATTAGATCCTATACTGTATAATGACCCCTGCATACACTGGCCCCACATTACCTCCTATACTGTATAATGTCCCCTGCATACACTGACCCCACATTACCTCCTATACTGTATAATGACCCCTGCATACACTGGTCTCACATTACCTCCTTTACTGTATAATGACCCCTGCATACACTGGTCCCACATTACCTCCTATACTGTATAATGTCCCCTGAATACACTGGTCCCACATTACCTCCTATACTGTATAATGTCCCCTGCATACACTGGCCCCACATTACCTCCTATACTGTATAATGTCCCCTGCATACACTGGCCCCACATTATCTCCTATACTGTATAATGTCCCCTGAATACACTGGTCCCACATTACCTCCTATACTGTATAATGTCCCCTGCATACACTGGCCCCACATTATCTCCTATACTGTATAATGTCCCCTGAATACACTGGTCCCACATTACCTCCTATACTGTATAATGTCCCCTGCATACACTGACCCCACATTACCTCCTATACTGTATAATGACCCCTGCATACACTGGTCTCACATTACCTCCTATACTGTATAATGACCCCTGCATACACTGGCCCCACATTACCTCCTATACTGTATAATGTCCCCTGCATACACTGACCCCACATTACCTCCTATACTGTATAATGACCCCTGCATACACTGGTCCCACATTACCTCCTATACTGTATAATGACCCCTGCATACACTGGTCCCACATTACCTCCTATACTGTATAATGACCCCTGCATACACTGGTCTCACATTACCTCCTATACTGTATAATGACCCCTGCATACACTGGTCCCACATTATCTCCTATACTGTATAATGCCCCCTGCATACACTGGTCCCACATTACCTCCTATACTGTATAATGGCCCCTGCATACACTGGCCCCACATTACCTCCTATACTGTATAATGACCCCTGCATACACTGGTCTCACATTACCTCCTATACTGTATAATGACCCCTGCATACACTGGTCCCACATTATCTCCTATACTGTATAATGCCCCCTGCATACACTGGTCCCACATTAGCTCCTATACTGTATAATGGCCCCTGCATACACTGGTCCCACATTACCTCCTATACTGTATAATGACCCCTGCATACACTGGTCCCACATTACCTCCTATACTGTATAATGACCCCTGCATACACTGGTCCCACATTATCTCCTATACTGTATAATGTCCCCTGCATACACTGGTCCCACATTACCTCCTATACTGTATAATGTCCCCTGCATACACTGGTCTCACATTATCTCCTATACTGTATAATGTCCCCTGCATACACTGGTCCCACATTACCTCCTATACTGTATAATGACCCCTGCATACACTGGTCCCACATTACCTCCTATACTGTATAATGACCCCTGCATACACTGGTCCCACATTACCTCCTATACTGTATAATGACCCCTGCATACACTGGTCCCACATTACCTCCTATACTGTATAATGACCCCTGCATACACTGGTCTCACATTATCTCCTATACTGTATAATGACCCCTGCATACACTGGTCCCACATTACCTCCTATACTGTATAATGACCCCTGCATACACTGGTCCCACATTAGCTCCTATACTGTATAATGTCCCCTGCATACACTGGTCTCACATTACCTCCTATACTGTATAATGCCCCCTGCATACACTGGTCCCACATTACCTCCTATACTGTATAATGACCCCTGCATACACTGGTCTCACATTATCTCCTATACTGTATAATGTCCCCTGCATACACTGGTCTCACATTACCTCCTATACTGTATAATGCCCCCTGCATACACTGGTCCCACATTACCTCCTATACTGTATAATGACCCCTGCATACACTGGTCCCACATTACCTCCTATACTGTATAATGACCCCTGCATACACTGGCCCCACATTACCTCCTATACTGTATAATGACCCCTGCATACACTGGCCCCACATTAGCTCCTATAGTGTATAATGTCCCCTGCATACACTGGTCTCACATTATCTCCTATACTGTATAATGTCCCCTGCATACACTGGTCCCACATTACCTCCTATACTGTATAATGACCCCTGCATACACTGGTCCCACATTACCTCCTATACTGTATAATGACCCCTGCATACACTGGCCCCACATTATCTCCTATACTGTATAATGTCCCCTGCATACACTGGCCCCACATTACCTCCTATACTGTATAATGACCCCTGCATACACTGGTCCCACATTACCTCCTATACTGTATAATGACCCCTGCATACACTGGCCCCACATTATCTCCTATACTGTATAATGTCCCCTGCATACACTGGCCCCACATTACCTCCTATACTGTATAATGACCCCTGCATACACTGGTCCCACATTACCTCCTATACTGTATAATGACCCCTGCATACACTGGTCCCACATTACCTCCTATACTGTATAATGACCCCTGCATACACTGGCCCCACATTATCTCCTATACTGTATAATGCCCCCTGCATACACTGGTCCCACATTACCTCCTATACTGTATAATGACCCCTGCATACACTGGTCCCACATTATCTCCTATACTGTATAATGTCCCCTGCATACACTGGCCCCACATTACCTCCTATACTGTATAATGACCCCTGCATACACTGGTCCCACATTATCTCCTATACTGTATAATGTCCCCTGCATACACTGGCCCCACATTATCTCCTATACTGTATAATGCCCCCTGCATACACTGGTCCCACATTATCTCCTATACTGTATAATGTCCCCTGCATACACTGGCCCCACATTACCTCCTATACTGTATAATGACCCCTGCATACACTGGTCCCACATTACCTCCTATACTGTATAATGACCCCTGCATACACTGGTCCCACATTACCTCCTATACTGTATAATGACCCCTGCATACACTGGCCCCACATTACCTCCTATACTGTATAATGACCCCTGCATACACTGGTCCCACATTACCTCCTATACTGTATAATGACCCCTGCATACACTGGTCCCACATTACCTCCTATACTGTATAATGACCCCTGCATACACTGGTCCCACATTACCTCCTATACTGTATAATGACCCCTGCATACACTGGTCCCACATTACCTCCTATACTGTATAATGACCCCTGCATACACTGGCCCCACATTATCTCCTATACTGTATAATGTCCCCTGCATACACTGGCCCCACATTACCTCCTATACTGTATAATGACCCCTGCATACACTGGTCCCACATTACCTCCTATACTGTATAATGACCCCTGCATACACTGGCCCCACATTACCTCCTATACTGTATAATGACCCCTGCATACACTGGTCCCACATTACCTCCTATACTGTATAATGACCCCTGCATACACTGGTCCCACATTACCTCCTATACTGTATAATGACCCCTGCATACACTGGCCCCACATTATCTCCTATACTGTATAATGTCCCCTGCATACACTGGCCCCACATTACCTCCTATACTGTATAATGACCCCTGCATACACTGGCCCCACATTACCTCCTATACTGTATAATGACCCCTGCATACACTGGCCCCACATTATCTCCTATACTGTATAATGTCCCCTGCATACACTGGCCCCACATTACCTCCTATACTGTATAATGACCCCTGCATACACTGGTCCCACATTACCTCCTATACTGTATAATGACCCCTGCATACACTGGTCCCACATTACCTCCTATACTGTATAATGACCCCTGCATACACTGGCCCCACATTATCTCCTATACTGTATAATGCCCCCTGCATACACTGGTCCCACATTACCTCCTATACTGTATAATGACCCCTGCATACACTGGTCCCACATTACCTCCTATACTGTATAATGACCCCTGCATACACTGGTCCCACATTACCTCCTATACTGTATAATGACCCCTGCATACACTGGTCCCACATTACCTCCTATACTGTATAATGACCCCTGCATACACTGGCCCCACATTATCTCCTATACTGTATAATGTCCCCTGCATACACTGGCCCCACATTACCTCCTATACTGTATAATGACCCCTGCATACACTGGTCCCACATTACCTCCTATACTGTATAATGACCCCTGCATACACTGGCCCCACATTATCTCCTATACTGTATAATGTCCCCTGCATACACTGGCCCCACATTACCTCCTATACTGTATAATGACCCCTGCATACACTGGTCCCACATTACCTCCTATACTGTATAATGACCCCTGCATACACTGGTCCCACATTACCTCCTATACTGTATAATGTCCCCTGCATACACTGGTCCCACATTACCTCCTATACTGTATAATGACCCCTGCATACACTGGTCCCACATTACCTCCTATACTGTATAATGACCCCTGCATACACTGGCCCCACATTATCTCCTATACTGTATAATGTCCCCTGCATACACTGGTCCCACATTACCTCCTATACTGTATAATGACCCCTGCATACACTGGTCCCACATTACCTCCTATACTGTATAATGACCCCTGCATACACTGGCCCCACATTACCTCCTATACTGTATAATGACCCCTGCATACACTGGCCCCACATTACCTCCTATACTGTATAATGTCCCCTGCATACACTGGTCCCACATTACCTCCTATACTGTATAATGACCCCTGCATACACTGGTCCCACATTACCTCCTATACTGTATAATGACCCCTGCATACACTGGCCCCACATTATCTCCTATACTGTATAATGTCCCCTGCATACACTGGCCCCACATTACCTCCTATACTGTATAATGACCCCTGCATACACTGGTCCCACATTACCTCCTATACTGTATAATGACCCCTGCATACACTGGCCCCACATTACCTCCTATACTGTATAATGCCCCCTGCATACACTGGTCCCACATTACCTCCTATACTGTATAATGACCCCTGCATACACTGGTCCCACATTACCTCCTATACTGTATAATGTCCCCTGCATACACTGGCCCCACATTACCTCCTATACTGTATAATGCCCCCTGCATACACTGGTCCCACATTACCTCCTATACTGTATAATGACCCCTGCATACACTGGTCCCACATTACCTCCTATACTGGATAATGTCCCCTGCATACACTGGTCCCACATTATCTCCTATACTGTATAATGGCCCCTGCATACACTGGCCCCACATTACCTCCTATACTGTATAATGACCCCTGCATACACTGGCCCCACATTACCTCCTATACTGTATAATGACCCCTGCATACACTGGCCCCACATTACCTCCTATACTGTATAATGTCCCCTGCATACACTGGCCCCACATTACCTCCTATACTGTATAATGCCCCCTGCATACACTGGTCCCACATTACCTCCTATACTGTATAATGACCCCTGCATACACTGGTCCCACATTACCTCCTATACTGTATAATGACCCCTGCATACACTGGCCCCACATTACCTCCTATACTGTATAATGCCCCCTGCATACACTGGCCCCACATTACCTCCTATACTGTATAATGCCCCCTGCATACACTGGTCCCACATTACCTCCTATACTGTATAATGTCCCCTGCATACACTGGCCCCACATTACCTCCTATACTGTATAATGACCCCTGCATACACTGGTCCCACATTACCTCCTATACTGTATAATGACCCCTGCATACACTGGTCCCACATTACCTCCTATACTGTATAATGACCCCTGCATACACTGGCCCCACATTACCTCCTATACTGTATAATGACCCCTGCATACACTGGCCACACATTACCTCCTATACTGTATAATGACCCCTGCATACACTGGCCCCACATTACCTCCTATACTGTATAATGCCCCCTGCATACACTGGCCCCACATTACCTCCTATACTGTATAATGATCCCTGCATACACTGGCCCCACATTACCTCCTATACTGTATAATGACCCCTGCATACACTGGCCCCACATTACCTCCTATACTGTATAATGCCCCCTGCATACACTGGCCCCACATTAGCTCCTATACTGTATAATGCCCCCTGCATACACTGGCCCCACATTATCTCCTATACTGTATAATGACCCCTGCATACACTGGCCCCACATTACCTCCTATACTGTATAATGCCCCCTGCATACACTGGCCCCACATTAGCTCCTATACTGTATAATGCCCCCTGCATACACTGGCCCCACATTAGCTCCTATACTGTATAATGCCCCCTGCATACACTGGTCCCACATTACCTCCTATACTGTATAATGCCCCCTGCATACACTGGCCCCACATTACCTCCTATACTGTATAATGCCCCCTGCATACACTGGCCCCACATTAGCTCCTATACTGTATAATGCCCCCTGCATACACTGGTCCCACATTACCTCCTATACTGTATAATGACCCCTGCATACACTGGCCCCACATTAGCTCCTATACTGTATAATGACCCCTGCATACACTGGCCCCACATTACCTCCTATACTGTATAATGTCCCCTGCATACACTGGCCCCACATTAGCTCCTATACTGTATAATGCCCCCTGCATACACTGGCCCCACATTAGCTCCTATACTGTATAATGACCCCTGCATACACTGGCCCCACATTACCTCCTATACTGTATAATGCCCCCTGCATACACTGGCCCCACATTACCTCCTATACTGTATAATGCCCCCTGCATACACTGGCCCCACATTACCTCCTATACTGTATAATGCCCCCTGCATACACTGGCCCCACATTAGCTCCTATACTGTATAATGCCCCCTGCATACACTGGTCCCACATTACCTCCTATACTGTATAATGACCCCTGCATACACTGGCCCCACATTAGCTCCTATACTGTATAATGACCCCTGCATACACTGGCCCCACATTACCTCCTATACTGTATAATGCCCCCTGCATACACTGGCCCCACATTAGCTCCTATACTGTATAATGCCCCCTGCATACACTGGCCCCACATTACCTCCTATACTGTATAATGCCCCCTGCATACACTGGCCCCACATTAGCTCCTATACTGTATAATGCCCCCTGCATACACTGGCCCCACATTACCTCCTATACTGTATAATGCCCCCTGCATACACTGGCCCCACATTAGCTCCTATACTGTATAATGCCCCCTGCATACACTGGCCCCACATTATCTCCTATACTGTATAATGACCCCTGCATACACTGGCCCCACATTACCTCCTATACTGTATAATGCCCCCTGCATACACTGGCCCCACATTAGCTCCTATACTGTATAATGCCCCCTGCATACACTGGCCCCACATTACCTCCTATACTGTATAATGCCCCCTGCATACACTGGCCCCACATTATCTCCTATACTGTATAATGACCCCTGCATACACTGGTCCCACATTACCTCCTATACTGTATAATGCCCCCTGCATACACTGGCCCCACATTAGCTCCTATACTGTATAATGCCCCCTGCATACACTGGCCCCACATTATCTCCTATACTGTATAATGCCCCCTGCATACACTGGCCCCACATTACCTCCTATACTGTATAATGACCCCTGCATACACTGGCCCCACATTACCTCCTATACTGTATAATGCCCCCTGCATACACTGGCCCCACATTAGCTCCTATACTGTATAATGCCCCCTGCATACACTGGCCCCACATTATCTCCTATACTGTATAATGACCCCTGCATACACTGGCCCCACATTACCTCCTATACTGTATAATGCCCCCTGCATACACTGGCCCCACATTATCTCCTATACTGTATAATGCCCCCTGCATACACTGGCCCCACATTACCTCCTATACTGTATAATGCCCCCTGCATACACTGGCCCCACATTAGCTCCTATACTGTATAATGCCCCCTGCATACACTGGCCCCACATTACCTCCTATACTGTATAATGCCCCCTGCATACACTGGTCTCACATTATCTCCTATACTGTATAATGTTCCCTGCATACACTGGTCCCACATTACCTCCTATACTGTATAATGACCCCTGCATACACTGGCCCCACATTACCTCCTATACTGTATAATGACCCCTGCATACACTGGCCCCACATTACCTCCTATACTGTATAATGTCCCCTGCATACACTGGTCTCACATTAGCTCCTATACTGTATAATGTCCCCTGCATACACTGGCCCCACATTACCTCCTATACTGTATAATGCCCCCTGCATACACTGGTCTCACATTATCTCCTATACTGTATAATGTTCCCTGCATACACTGGTCCCACATTAGCTCCTATACTGTATAATGACCCCTGCATACACTGGTCCCACATTACCTCCTATACTGTATAATGCCCCCTGCATACACTGGCCCCACATTACCTCCTATACTGTATAATGTCCCCTGCATACACTGGCCCCACATTACCTCCTATACTGTATAATGACCCCTGCATACACTGGCCCCACATTACCTCCTATACTGTATAATGACCCCTGCATACACTGGCCCCACATTACCTCCTATACTGTATAATGCCCCCTGCATACACTGGCCCCACATTAGCTCCTATACTGTATAATGCCCCCTGCATACACTGGCCCCACATTACCTCCTATACTGTATAATGCCCCCTGCATACACTGGCCCCACATTAGCTCCTATACTGTATAATGCCCCCTGCATACACTGGCCCCACATTACCTCCTATACTGTATAATGCCCCCTGCATACACTGGCCCCACATTAGCTCCTATACTGTATAATGCCCCCTGCATACACTGGCCCCACATTATCTCCTATACTGTATAATGACCCCTGCATACACTGGCCCCACATTACCTCCTATACTGTATAATGCCCCCTGCATACACTGGCCCCACATTAGCTCCTATACTGTATAATGCCCCCTGCATACACTGGCCCCACATTACCTCCTATACTGTATAATGCCCCCTGCATACACTGGCCCCACATTATCTCCTATACTGTATAATGACCCCTGCATACACTGGTCCCACATTACCTCCTATACTGTATAATGCCCCCTGCATACACTGGCCCCACATTAGCTCCTATACTGTATAATGCCCCCTGCATACACTGGCCCCACATTATCTCCTATACTGTATAATGCCCCCTGCATACACTGGCCCCACATTACCTCCTATACTGTATAATGACCCCTGCATACACTGGCCCCACATTACCTCCTATACTGTATAATGCCCCCTGCATACACTGGCCCCACATTAGCTCCTATACTGTATAATGCCCCCTGCATACACTGGCCCCACATTATCTCCTATACTGTATAATGACCCCTGCATACACTGGCCCCACATTACCTCCTATACTGTATAATGCCCCCTGCATACACTGGCCCCACATTATCTCCTATACTGTATAATGCCCCCTGCATACACTGGCCCCACATTACCTCCTATACTGTATAATGCCCCCTGCATACACTGGCCCCACATTAGCTCCTATACTGTATAATGCCCCCTGCATACACTGGCCCCACATTACCTCCTATACTGTATAATGCCCCCTGCATACACTGGTCTCACATTATCTCCTATACTGTATAATGTTCCCTGCATACACTGGTCCCACATTACCTCCTATACTGTATAATGACCCCTGCATACACTGGCCCCACATTACCTCCTATACTGTATAATGACCCCTGCATACACTGGCCCCACATTACCTCCTATACTGTATAATGTCCCCTGCATACACTGGTCTCACATTATCTCCTATACTGTATAATGTTCCCTGCATACACTGGTCCCACATTAGCTCCTATACTGTATAATGACCCCTGCATACACTGGTCCCACATTACCTCCTATACTGTATAATGCCCCCTGCATACACTGGCCCCACATTACCTCCTATACTGTATAATGTCCCCTGCATACACTGGCCCCACATTACCTCCTATACTGTATAATGACCCCTGCATACACTGGCCCCACATTACCTCCTATACTGTATAATGACCCCTGCATACACTGGCCCCACATTACCTCCTATACTGTATAATGTCCCCTGCATACACTGGCCCCACATTAGCTCCTATACTGTATAATGACCCCGGCATACACTGGCCCCACATTACCTCCTATACTGTATAATGACCCCTGCATACACTGGCCCCACATTACCTCCTATACTGTATAATGGCCCCTGTATACACTGGTCCCACATTACCTCCTATACTGTATAATGGCCCCTGTATACACTGGTCCCACATTAGCTCCTATACTGTATAATGACCCCTGCATACACTGGCCCCACATTACCTCCTATACTGTATAATGGCCCCTGTATACACTGGTCCCACATTACCTCCTATACTGTATAATGGCCCCTGTATACACTGGTCCCACATTACCTCCTATACTGTATAATGTCCCCTGCATACACTGGTCCCACATTAGCTCCTATACTGTATAATGACCCCGGCATACACTGGCCCCACATTACCTCCTATACTGTATAATGACCCCTGCATACACTGGCCCCACATTACCTCCTATACTGTATAATGGCCCCTGTATACACTGGTCCCACATTACCTCCTATACTGTATAATGGCCCCTGTATACACTGGTCCCACATTATCTCCTATACTGTATAATGTCCCCTGCATACACTGGCCCCACATTACCTCCTATACTGTATAATGTCCCCTGCATACACTGGTCTCACATTACCTCCTATACTGTATAATGACCCCTGTATACACTGGTCCCACATTACCTCCTATACTGTATAATGTCCCCTGCATACACTGGTCTCACATTACCTCCTATACTGTATAATGACCCCTGCATACACTGGCCCCACATTACCTCCTATACTGTATAATGGCCCCTGTATACACTGGTCCCACATTACCTCCTATACTGTATAATGGCCCCTGTATACACTGGTCCCACATTATCTCCTATACTGTATAATGTCCCCTGCATACACTGGCCCCACATTACCTCCTATACTGTATAATGTCCCCTGCATACACTGGTCTCACATTACCTCCTATACTGTATAATGGCCCCTGTATACACTGGTCCCACATTACCTCCTATACTGTATAATGTCCCCTGCATACACTGGCCCCACATTACCTCCTATACTGTATAATGACCCCTGCATACACTGGCCCCACATTACCTCCTATACTGTATAATGGCCCCTGTATACACTGGTCACACATTATCTCCTATACTGTATAATGACCCCTGCATACACTGGCCCCACATTACCTCCTATACTGTATAATGTCCCCTGCATACACTGGTCTCACATTATCTCCTATACTGTATAATGTTCCCTGCATACACTGGTCCCACATTAGCTCCTATACTGTATAATGTCCCCTGCATACACTGGCCCCACATTACCTCCTATACTGTATAATGGCCCCTGCATACACTGGTCTCACATTATCTCCTATACTGTATAATATCTCCTGCATACACTGGTCTCACATTATCTCCTATACTGTATAATATCTCCTGTATACACTGGTCCCACATTACCTCCTATACTGTATAATGGCCCCTGCATACACTGTCCCCACATTACCTCCTATACTGTATAATGCCCCCTGCATACACTGGCCCCACATTATCTCCTATACTGTATAATGCCCCCTGCATACACTGGCCCCACATTATCTCCTATACTGTATAATGCCCCCTGCATACACTGACCCCACATTACCTCCTATACTGTATAATGCCCCCTGCATACACTGGTCTCACATTATCTCCTATACTGTATAATGCCCCCTGCATACACTGGCCCCACATTATCTCCTATACTGTATAATGTCCCCTGCATACACTGGCCCCACATTATCTCCTATACTGTATAATGCCCCCTGCATACACTGGCCCCACATTAGCTCCTATACTGTATAATGACCCCTGCATACACTGGTCTCACATTATCTCCTATACTGTATAATGGCCCCCTGCATACACTGGCCCCACATTATCTCCTATACTGTATAATGCCCCCTGCATACACTGGCCCCACATTATCTCCTATACTGTATAATGCCCCCTGCATACACTGGCCCCACATTACCTCCTATACTGTATAATGCCCCCTGCATACACTGGTCTCACATTATCTCCTATACTGTATAATGCCCCCTGCATACACTGGCCCCACATTACCTCCTATACTGTATAATGCCCCCTGCATACACTGGTCTCACATTATCTCCTATACTGTATAATGGCCCCTGCATACACTGGCCCCACATTATCTCCTATACTGTATAATGCCCCCTGCATACACTGGCCCCACATTATCTCCTATACTGTATAATGCCCCCTGCATACACTGGCCCCACATTAGCTCCTATACTGTATAATGACCCCTGCATACACTGGTCTCACATTACCTCCTATACTGTATAATGGCCCCTGCATACACTGGCCCCACATTATCTCCTATACTGTATAATGTCCCCTGCATACACTGGCCCCACATTATCTCCTATACTGTATAATGCCCCCTGCATACACTGGCCCCACATTAGCTCCTATACTGTATAATGACCCCTGCATACACTGGTCTCACATTATCTCCTATACTGTATAATGGCCCCTGCATACACTGGCCCCACATTATCTCCTATACTGTATAATGTCCCCTGCATACACTGGTCCCACATTACCTCCTATACTGTATAATGCCCCCTGCATACACTGGCCCCACATTAGCTCCTATACTGTATAATGACCCCTGCATACACTGGTCCCACATTACCTCCTATACTGTATAATGTCCCCTGCATACACTGGTCTCACATTATCTCCTATACTGTATAATGTCCCCTGCATACACTGGCCCCACATTACCTCCTATACTGTATAATGTCCCCTGCATACACTGGTCTCACATTAGCTCCTATACTGTATAATGACCCCTGCATACACTGGTCCCACATTACCTCCTATACTGTATAATGGCCCCTGCATACACTGGCCCCACATTACCTCCTATACTGTATAATGCCCCCTGCATACACTGGCCCCACATTACCTCCTATACTGTATAATGTCCCCTGCATACACTGGTCTCACATTAGCTCCTATACTGTATAATGACCCCTGCATACACTGGTCCCACATTACCTCCTATACTGTATAATGGCCCCTGCATACACTGGCCCCACATTACCTCCTATACTGTATAATGTCCCCTGCATACACTGGCCCCACATTACCTCCTATACTGTATAATGTCCCCTGCATACACTGGTCCCACATTACCTCCTATACTGTATAATGCCCCCTGCATACACTGGTCCCACATTACCTCCTATACTGTATAATGGCCCCTGCATACACTGGCCCCACATTACCTCCTATACTGTATAATGCCCCCTGCATACACTGGCCCCACATTACCTCCTATACTGTATAATGCCCCCTGCATACACTGGTCCCACATTATCTCCTATACTGTATAATGACCCCTGCATACACTGGTCTCACATTATCTCCTATACTGTATAATGTCCCCTGCATACACTGGTCCCACATTACCTCCTATACTGTATAATGCCCCCTGCATACACTGGTCTCACATTACCTCCTATACTGTATAATGCCCCCTGCATACACTGGTCTCACATTACCTCCTATACTGTATAATGACCCCTGCATACACTGGTCTCACATTATCTCCTATACTGTATAATGCCCCCTGCATACACTGGTCTCACATTACCTCCTATACTGTATAATGACCCCTGCATACACTGGCCCCACATTACCTCCTATACTGTATAATGTCCCCTGCATACACTGGTCTCACATTACCTCCTATACTGTATAATGCCCCCTGCATACACTGGTCTCACATTACCTCCTATACTGTATAATGACCCCTGCATACACTGGTCCCACATTACCTCCTATACTGTATAATGTCCCCTGCATACACTGGTCCCACATTACCTCCTATACTGTATAATGACCCCTGCATACACTGGCCCCACATTATCTCCTATACTGTATAATGCCCCCTGCATACACTGGTCTCACATTATCTCCTATACTGTATAATATCTCCTGCATACACTGGTCTCACATTACCTCCTATACTGTATAATGACCCCTGCATACACTGGTCCCACATTACCTCCTATACTGTATAATGACCCCTGCATACACTGGCCCCACATTACCTCCTATACTGTATAATGACCCCTGCATACACTGGCCCCACATTACCTCCTATACTGTATAATGCCCCCTGCATACACTGGTCTCACATTACCTCCTATACTGTATAATGCCCCCTGCATACACTGGTCTCACATTACCTCCTATACTGTATAATGACCCCTGCATACACTGGTCTCACATTATCTCCTATACTGTATAATGCCCCCTGCATACACTGGCCCCACATTACCTCCTATACTGTATAATGCCCCCTGCATACACTGGTCTCACATTACCTCCTATACTGTATAATGCCCCCTGCATACACTGGTCTCACATTACCTCCTATACTGTATAATGACCCCTGCATACACTGGTCCCACATTACCTCCTATACTGTATAATGTCCCCTGCATACACTGGTCCCACATTACCTCCTATACTGTATAATGACCCCTGCATACACTGGCCCCACATTATCTCCTATACTGTATAATGCCCCCTGCATACACTGGTCTCACATTATCTCCTATACTGTATAATATCTCCTGCATACACTGGTCTCACATTATCTCCTATACTGTATAATATCTCCTGCATACACTGGCCCCACATTATCTCCTATACTGTATAATGACCCCTGCATACACTGGCCCCACATTATCTCCTATACTGTATAATGACCCCTGCATACACTGGCCCCACATTATCTCCTATACTGTATAATGCCCCCTGCATACACTGGCCCCACATTATCTCCTATACTGTATAATGTCCCCTGCATACACTCGTCTCACATTATCTCCTATACTGTATAATGCCCCCTGCATACACTGGCCCCACATTATCTCCTATACTGTATAATGACCCCTGCATACACTGGTCTCACATTATCTCCTATACTGTATAATGTCCCCTGCATACACTGGTCCCACATTACCTCCTATACTGTATAATGACCCCTGCATACACTGGTCTCACATTATCTCCTATACTGTATAATATCTCCTGTATACACTGGTCTCACATTATCTCCTATACTGTATAATATCTCCTGCATACACTGGTCTCACATTATCTCCTATACTGTATAATATCTCCTGTATACACTCGTCTCACATTATCTCCTATACTGTATAATGCCCCCTGCATACACTGGTCTCACATTATCTCCTATACTGTATAATATCTCCTGCATACACTGGCCCCACATTATCTCCTATACTGTATAATGCCCCCTGCATACACTGGTCCCACATTACCTCCTATACTGTATAATGACCCCTGCATACACTGATCCCACATTATCTCCTATACTGTATAATGACCCCTGCATACACTGGCACCACATTATCTCCTATACTGTATAATGACCCCTGCATACACTGGCCCCACATTATCTCCTATACTGTATAATGCCCCCTGCATACACTGGCCCCACATTATCTCCTATACTGTATAATGCCCCCTGCATACACTGGCACCACATTATCTCCTATACTGTATAATGACCCCTGCATACACTGGCCCCACATTATCTCCTATACTGTATAATGCCCCCTGCATACACTGGCACCACATTATCTCCTATACTGTATAATGACCCCTGCATACACTGGCCCCACATTACCTCCTATACTGTATAATGCCCCCTGCATACACTGGCCCCACATTATCTCCTATACTGTATAATGCCCCCTGCATACACTGGCACCACATTACCTCCTATACTGTATAATGACCCCTGCATACACTGGCCCCACATTATCTCCTATACTGTATAATGACCCCTGCATACACTGGCCCCACATTATCTCCTATACTGTATAATGCCCCCTGCATACACTGGCACCACATTACCTCCTATACTGTATAATGCCCCCTGCATACACTGGCACCACATTACCTCCTATACTGTATAATGACCCCTGCATACACTGGCCCCACATTATCTCCTATACTGTATAATGCCCCCTGCATACACTGGTCTCACATTAGCTCCTATACTGTATAATGCCCCCTGCATACACTGGCACCACATTATCTCCTATACTGTATAATGACCCCTGCATACACTGGCCCCACATTATCTCCTATACTGTATAATGCCCCCTGCATACACTGGTCCCACATTACCTCCTATACTGTATAATGACCCCTGCATACACTGGCACCACATTATCTCCTATACTGTATAATGACCCCTGCATACACTGGCACCACATTATCTCCTATACTGTATAATGCCCCCTGCATACACTGGTCTCACATTACCTCCTATACTGTATAATGCCCCCTGCATACACTGGTCTCACATTATCTCCTATACTGTATAATATCTCCTGTATACACTGGTCTCACATTAGCTCCTATACTGTATAATGCCCCCTGCATACACTGGTCCCACATTACCTCCTATACTGTATAATGCCCCCTGCATACACTGGTCCCACATTACCTCCTATACTGTATAATGTCCCCTGCATACACTGGTCCCACATTACCTCCTATACTGTATAATGACCCCTGCATACACTGGTCTCACATTATCTCCTATACTGTATAATATCTCCTGCATACACTGGTCTCACATTATCTCCTATACTGTATAATATCTCCTGTATACACTCGTCTCACATTATCTCCTATACTGTATAATGCCCCCTGCATACACTGGCCCCACATTATCTCCTATACTGTATAATGACCCCTGCATACACTGGCCCCACATTATCTCCTATACTGTATAATGACCCCTGCATACACTGGTCTCACATTATCTCCTATACTGTATAATGTCCCCTGCATACACTGGTCCCACATTACCTCCTATACTGTATAATGACCCCTGCATACACTGGTCTCACATTATCTCCTATACTGTATAATATCTCCTGCATACACTGGTCTCACATTATCTCCTATACTGTATAATATCTCCTGTATACACTGGTCTCACATTATCTCCTATACTGTATAATATCTCCTGCATACACTGGTCTCACATTATCTCCTATACTGTATAATATCTCCTGTATACACTCGTCTCACATTATCTCCTATACTGTATAATGCCCCCTGCATACACTGGTCCCACATTATCTCCTATACTGTATAATATCTCCTGTATACACTGGTCTCACATTAGCTCCTATACTGTATAATGTCCCCTGCATACACTGATCCCACATTATCTCCTATACTGTATAATGACCCCTGCATACACTGGCACCACATTATCTCCTATACTGTATAATGACCCCTGCATACACTGGCCCCACATTATCTCCTATACTGTATAATGCCCCCTGCATACACTGGCCCCACATTATCTCCTATACTGTATAATGCCCCCTGCATACACTGGCACCACATTATCTCCTATACTGTATAATGACCCCTGCATACACTGGCCCCACATTATCTCCTATACTGTATAATGCCCCCTGCATACACTGGCACCACATTATCTCCTATACTGTATAATGACCCCTGCATACACTGGCCCCACATTATCTCCTATACTGTATAATGCCCCCTGCATACACTGGTCTCACATTAGCTCCTATACTGTATAATGCCCCCTGCATACACTGGCACCACATTATCTCCTATACTGTATAATGACCCCTGCATACACTGGCCCCACATTATCTCCTATACTGTATAATGCCCCCTGCATACACTGGTCCCACATTACCTCCTATACTGTATAATGCCCCCTGCATACACTGGTCCCACATTACCTCCTATACTGTATAATGTCCCCTGCATACACTGATCCCACATTATCTCCTATACTGTATAATGACCCCTGCATACACTGGCACCACATTATCTCCTATACTGTATAATGACCCCTGCATACACTGGCCCCACATTATCTCCTATACTGTATAATGCCCCCTGCATACACTGGTCCCACATTACCTCCTATACTGTATAATGCCCCCTGCATACACTGGTCCCATATTACCTCCTATACTGTATAATGTCCCCTGCATACACTGGCCCCACATTATCTCCTATACTGTATAATGACCCCTGCATACACTGGCCCCACATTATCTCCTATACTGTATAATGCCCCCTGCATACACTGGTCCCACATTACCTCCTATACTGTATAATGCCCCCTGCATACACTGGTCCCATATTACCTCCTATACTGTATAATGCCCCCTGCATACACTGGCACCACATTATCTCCTATACTGTATAATGACCCCTGCATACACTGGCCCCACATTATCTCCTATACTGTATAATGCCCCCTGCATACACTGGCACCACATTATCTCCTATACTGTATAATGCCCCCTGCATACACTGGCCCCACATTATCTCCTATACTGTATAATGCCCCCTGCATACACTGGCACCACATTATCTCCTATACTGTATAATGGCCCCTGCATACACTGGCCCCACATTATCTCCTATACTGTATAATGCCCCCTGCATACACTGGTCTCACATTAGCTCCTATACTGTATAATGCCCCCTGCATACACTGGCACCACATTATCTCCTATACTGTATAATGACCCCTGCATACACTGGCCCCACATTATCTCCTATACTGTATAATGCCCCCTGCATACACTGGTCCCACATTACCTCCTATACTGTATAATGCCCCCTGCATACACTGGTCCCACATTACCTCCTATACTGTATAATGTCCCCTGCATACACTGATCCCACATTATCTCCTATACTGTATAATGACCCCTGCATACACTGGCACCACATTATCTCCTATACTGTATAATGACCCCTGCATACACTGGCCCCACATTATCTCCTATACTGTATAATGCCCCCTGCATACACTGGTCCCACATTACCTCCTATACTGTATAATGCCCCCTGCATACACTGGTCCCATATTACCTCCTATACTGTATAATGGCCCCTGCATACACTGATCCCACATTATCTCCTATACTGTATAATGACCCCTGCATACACTGGCACCACATTATCTCCTATACTGTATAATGCCCCCTGCATACACTGGTCCCACATTACCTCCTATACTGTATAATGCCCCCTGCATACACTGGCCCCACATTATCTCCTATACTGTATAATGCCCCCTGCATACACTGGTCTCACATTACCTCCTATACTGTATAATGCCCCCTGCATACACTGGTCCCACATTACCTCCTATACTGTATAATGTCCCCTGCATACACTGACCCCACATTACCTCCTATACTGTATAATGCCCCCTGCATACACTGGCACCACATTATCTCCTATACTGTATAATGACCCCTGCATACACTGGCACCACATTATCTCCTATACTGTATAATGCCCCCTGCATACACTGGTCTCACATTACCTCCTATACTGTATAATGACCCCTGCATACACTGGCACCACATTATCTCCTATACTGTATAATGACCCCTGCATACACTGGCACCACATTATCTCCTATACTGTATAATGCCCCCTGCATACACTGGTCTCACATTACCTCCTATACTGTATAATGTCCCCTGCATACACTGGTCCCACATTATCTCCTATACTGTATAATGTCCCCTGCATACACTGGTCCCACATTACCTCCTATACTGTATAATGTCCCCTGCATACACTGGTCCCACATTATCTCCTATACTGTATAATGTCCCCTGCATACACTGGTCCCACATTACCTCCTATACTGTATAATGTCCCCTGCATACACTGGTCCCACATTATCTCCTATACTGTATAATGTCCCCTGCATACACTGGTCTCACATTACCTCCTATACTGTATAATGACCCCTGCATACACTGGTCTCACATTAGCTCCTATACTGTATAATGGCCCCTGCATACACTGGTCTCACATTACCTCCTATACTGTATAATGTCCCCTGCATACACTGGTCCCACATTACCTCCTATACTGTATAATGACCCCTGCATACACTGGCACCACATTATCTCCTATACTGTATAATGACCCCTGCATACACTGGCACCACATTATCTCCTATACTGTATAATGCCCCCTGCATACACTGGTCTCACATTACCTCCTATACTGTATAATGTCCCCTGCATACACTGGTCCCACATTATCTCCTATACTGTATAATGCCCCCTGCATACACTGGTCTCACATTACCTCCTATACTGTATAATGTCCCCTGCATACACTGGTCTCACATTACCTCCTATACTGTATAATGTCCCCTGCATACACTGGTCTCACATTATCTCCTATACTGTATAATGACCCCTGCATACACTGGCCCCACATTATCTCCTATACTGTATAATGCCCCCTGCATACACTGGTCCCACATTACCTCCTATACTGTATAATGCCCCCTGCATACACTGGTCCCATATTACCTCCTATACTGTATAATGGCCCCTGCATACACTGATCCCACATTATCTCCTATACTGTATAATGACCCCTGCATACACTGGCACCACATTATCTCCTATACTGTATAATGACCCCTGCATACACTGGCCCCACATTATCTCCTATACTGTATAATGCCCCCTGCATACACTGGCCCCACATTATCTCCTATACTGTATAATGCCCCCTGCATACACTGGCCCCACATTATCTCCTATACTGTATAATGCCCCCTGCATACACTGGTCCCACATTACCTCCTATACTGTATAATGCCCCCTGCATACACTGGTCCCACATTACCTCCTATACTGTATAATGACCCCTGCATACACTGGCACCACATTATCTCCTATACTGTATAATGACCCCTGCATACACTGGCACCACATTATCTCCTATACTGTATAATGCCCCCTGCATACACTGGTCTCACATTACCTCCTATACTGTATAATGTCCCCTGCATACACTGGTCCCACATTATCTCCTATACTGTATAATATCTCCTGTATACACTGGTCTCACATTAGCTCCTATACTGTATAATGCCCCCTGCATACACTGGTCCCACATTACCTCCTATACTGTATAATGACCCCTGCATACACTGGTCTCACATTACCTCCTATACTGTATAATGTCCCCTGCATACACTGGTCCCACATTACCTCCTACACTGTATAATGACCCCTGCATACACTGGTCTCACATTAGCTCCTATACTGTATAATGACCCCTGCATACACTGGCCCCACATTACCTCCTATACTGTATAATGGCCCCTGCATACACTGGTCCCACATTACCTCCTATACTGTATAATGACCCCTGCATACACTGGTCTCACATTATCTCCTATACTGTATAATATCTCCTGTATACACTGGTCTCACATTACCTCCTATACTGTATAATGTCCCCTGCATACACTGGTCCCACATTACCTCCTACACTGTATAATGACCCCTGCATACACTGGTCTCACATTAGCTCCTATACTGTATAATGACCCCTGCATACACTGGTCCCACATTACCTCCTATACTGTATAATGTCCCCTGCATACACTGGTCCCACATTACCTCCTACACTGTATAATGACCCCTGCATACACTGGTCCCACATTATCTCCTATACTGTATAATGCCCCCTGCATACACTGGTCCCACATTACCTCCTATACTGTATAATGCCCCCTGCATACACTGGTCCCACATTACCTCCTATACTGTATAATGACCCCTGCATACACTGGTCTCACATTATCTCCTATACTGTATAATATCTCCTGTATACACTGGTCTCACATTAGCTCCTATACTGTATAATGTCCCCTGCATACACTGACCCCACATTAGCTCCTATACTGTATAATGGCCCCTGCATACACTGGCCCCACATTACCTCCTATACTGTATAATGCCCCCTGCATACACTGGCCCCACATTATCTCCTATACTGTATAATGACCCCTGCATACACTGGCCCCACATTACCTCCTATACTGTATAATGACCCCTGCATACACTGGTCTCACATTAGCTCCTATACTGTATAATGACCCCTGCATACACTGGTCCCACATTACCTCCTATACTGTATAATGTCCCCTGCATACACTGGTCCCACATTACCTCCTACACTGTATAATGACCCCTGCATACACTGGTCCCACATTATCTCCTATACTGTATAATGCCCCCTGCATACACTGGTCCCACATTACCTCCTATACTGTATAATGCCCCCTGCATACACTGGCCCCACATTACCTCCTATACTGTATAATGACCCCTGCATACACTGGTCTCACATTAGCTCCTATACTGTATAATGACCCCTGCATACACTGGTCCCACATTACCTCCTATACTGTATAATGTCCCCTGCATACACTGGTCCCACATTACCTCCTACACTGTATAATGACCCCTGCATACACTGGTCCCACATTATCTCCTATACTGTATAATGCCCCCTGCATACACTGGTCCCACATTACCTCCTATACTGTATAATGCCCCCTGCATACACTGGTCCCACATTACCTCCTATACTGTATAATGACCCCTGCATACACTGGTCTCACATTATCTCCTATACTGTATAATATCTCCTGTATACACTGGTCTCACATTAGCTCCTATACTGTATAATGACCCCTGCATACACTGGTCCCACATTACCTCCTATACTGTATAATGCCCCCTGCATACACTGGTCCCACATTACCTCCTATACTGTATAATGTCCCCTGCATACACTGGTCTCACATTATCTCCTATACTGTATAATGCCCCCTGCATACACTGGCCCCACATTACCTCCTATACTGTATAATGACCCCTGCATACACTGGTCTCACATTACCTCCTATACTGTATAATGTCCCCTGCATACACTGGTCTCACATTATCTCCTATACTGTATAATATCTCCTGTATACACTGGTCTCACATTAGCTCCTATACTGTATAATGACCCCTGCATACACTGGTCTCACATTACCTCCTATACTGTATAATGTCCCCTGCATACACTGGTCCCACATTACCTCCTACACTGTATAATGCCCCCTGCATACACTGGCCCCACATTATCTCCTATACTGTATAATATCTCCTTTATACACTGGTCTCACATTAGCTCCTATACTGTATAATGACCCCTGCATACACTGGCCCCACATTACCTCCTATACTGTATAATGGCCCCTGCATACACTGGTCCCACATTACCTCCTATACTGTATAATGACCCCTGCATACACTGGTCTCACATTATCTCCTATACTGTATAATATCTCCTGTATACACTGGTCTCACATTACCTCCTATACTGTATAATGTCCCCTGCATACACTGGTCTCACATTATCTCCTATACTGTATAATATCTCCTGTATACACTGGTCTCACATTAGCTCCTATACTGTATAATGACCCCTGCATACACTGGCCCCACATTACCTCCTATACTGTATAATGGCCCCTGCATACACTGGTCCCACATTACCTCCTATACTGTATAATGACCCCTGCATACACTGGTCTCACATTATCTCCTATACTGTATAATATCTCCTGTATACACTGGTCTCACATTACCTCCTATACTGTATAATGTCCCCTGCATACACTGGTCCCACATTACCTCCTACACTGTATAATGACCCCTGCATACACTGGTCCCACATTATCTCCTATACTGTATAATGCCCCCTGCATACACTGGTCCCACATTACCTCCTATACTGTATAATGACCCCTGCATACACTGGTCTCACATTATCTCCTATACTGTATAATATCTCCTGTATACACTGGTCTCACATTAGCTCCTATACTGTATAATGTCCCCTGCATACACTGACCCCACATTAGCTCCTATACTGTATAATGGCCCCTGCATACACTGGCCCCACATTACCTCCTATACTGTATAATGCCCCCTGCATACACTGGCCCCACATTATCTCCTATACTGTATAATGACCCCTGCATACACTGGCCCCACATTACCTCCTATACTGTATAATGACCCCTGCATACACTGGTCTCACATTAGCTCCTATACTGTATAATGACCCCTGCATACACTGGTCCCACATTACCTCCTATACTGTATAATGTCCCCTGCATACACTGGTCCCACATTACCTCCTACACTGTATAATGACCCCTGCATACACTGGTCCCACATTATCTCCTATACTGTATAATGCCCCCTGCATACACTGGTCCCACATTACCTCCTATACTGTATAATGCCCCCTGCATACACTGGTCTCACATTATCTCCTATACTGTATAATATCTCCTGTATACACTGGTCTCACATTAGCTCCTATACTGTATAATGTCCCCTGCATACACTGACCCCACATTAGCTCCTATACTGTATAATGACCCCTGCATACACTGGCCCCACATTACCTCCTATACTGTATAATGCCCCCTGCATACACTGGCCCCACATTATCTCCTATACTGTATAATGACCCCTGCATACACTGGCCCCACATTACCTCCTATACTGTATAATGCCCCCTGCATACACTGGCCCCACATTACCTCCTATACTGTATAATGACCCCTGCATACACTGGCCCCACATTACCTCCTATACTGTATAATGCCCCCTGCATACACTGGCCCCACATTACCTCCTATACCGTATAATGACCCCTGCATACACTGGCCCCACATTACCTCCTATACTGTATAATGGCCCCTGCATACACTGGCCCCACATTACCTCCTATACTGTATAATGACCCCTGCATACACTGGCCCCACATTAGCTCCTATACTGTATAATGCCCCCTGCATACACTGGCCCCACATTACCTCCTATACCGTATAATGACCCCTGCATACACTGGCCCCACATTACCTCCTATACTGTATAATGGCCCCTGCATACACTGGCCCCACATTACCTCCTATACTGTATAATGCCCCCTGCATACACTGGCCCCACATTACCTCCTATACTGTATAATGCCCCCTGCATACACTGGCCCCACATTACCTCCTATACTGTATAATGCCCCCTGCATACACTGGTCCCACATTACCTCCTATACTGTATAATGTCCCCTGCATACACTGGTCTCACATTATCTCCTATACTGTATAATATCTCCTGTATACACTGGTCTCACATTAGCTCCTATACTGTATAATGTCCCCTGCATACACTGACCCCACATTAGCTCCTATACTGTATAATGGCCCCTGCATACACTGGTCTCACATTATCTCCTATACTGTATAATGACCCCTGCATACACTGGCCCCACATTACCTCCTATACTGTATAATGCCCCCTGCATACACTGGCCCCACATTACCTCCTATACTGTATAATGACCCCTGCATACACTGGCCCCACATTACCTCCTATACTGTATAATGCCCCCTGCATACACTGGCCCCACATTACCTCCTATACTGTATAATGACCCCTGCATACACTGGCCCCACATTACCTCCTATACTGTATAATGCCCCCTGCATACACTGGCCCCACATTACCTCCTATACTGTATAATGACCCCTGCATACACTGGCCCCACATTACCTCCTATACTGTATAATGCCCCCTGCATACACTGGCCCCACATTACCTCCTATACTGTATAATGACCCCTGCATACACTGGCCCCACATTACCTCCTATACTGTATAATGCCCCCTGCATACACTGGCCCCACATTACCTCCTATACTGTATAATGACCCCTGCATACACTGGCCCCACATTACCTCCTATACTGTATAATGCCCCCTGCATACACTGGCCCCACATTACCTCCTATACTGTATAATGACCCCTGCATACACTGATCCCACATTATCTCCTATACTGTATAATGTCCCCTGCATACACTGGTCTCACATTATCTCCTATACTGTATAATGACCCCTGCATACACTGGCCCCACATTACCTCCTATACTGTATAATGCCCCCTGCATACACTGGCCCCACATTACCTCCTATACTGTATAATGACCCCTGCATACACTGGCCCCACATTACCTCCTATACTGTATAATGCCCCCTGCATACACTGGCCCCACATTACCTCCTATACTGTATAATGACCCCTGCATACACTGGCCCCACATTACCTCCTATACTGTATAATGCCCCCTGCATACACTGGCCCCACATTACCTCCTATACTGTATAATGACCCCTGCATACACTGGCCCCACATTACCTCCTATACTGTATAATGCCCCCTGCATACACTGGCCCCACATTACCTCCTATACTGTATAATGTCCCCTGCATACACTGATCCCACATTATCTCCTATACTGTATAATGTCCCCTGCATACACTGGTCTCACATTATCTCCTATACTGTATAATGACCCCTGCATACACTGGCCCCACATTACCTCCTATACTGTATAATGTCCCCTGCATACACTGATCCCACATTACCTCCTATACTGTATAATGTCCCCTGCATACACTGGCCCCACATTACCTCCTATACTGTATAATGTCCCCTGCATACACTGGTCCCACATTATCTCCTATACTGTATAATGTCCCCTGCATACACTGATCCCACATTATCTCCTATACTGTATAATGTCCCCTGCATACACTGGTCTCACATTATCTCCTATACTGTATAATGACCCCTGCATACACTGGCCCCACATTACCTCCTATACTGTATAATGACCCCTGCATACACTGGCCCCACATTATCTCCTATACTGTATAATGTCCCCTGCATACACTGGTCCCACATTACCTCCTATACTGTATAATGCCCCCTGCATACACTGGCCCCACATTACCTCCTATACTGTATAATGACCCCTGCATACACTGGTCTCACATTATCTCCTATACTGTATAATGTCCCCTGCATACACTGGTCCCACATTACCTCCTATACTGTATAATGCCCCCTGCATACACTGGTCCCACATTATCTCCTATACTGTATAATGTCCCCTGCATACACTGGTCCCACATTACCTCCTATACTGTATAATGCCCCCTGCATACACTGGTCCCACATTACCTCCTATACTGTATAATGTCCCCTGCATACACTGGTCCCACATTATCTCCTATACTGTATAATGTCCCCTGCATACACTGGTCCCACATTATCTCCTATACTGTATAATGTCCCCTGCATACACTGATCCCACATTATCTCCTATACTGTATAATGTCCCCTGCATACACTGGTCTCACATTATCTCCTATACTGTATAATGACCCCTGCATACACTGGCCCCACATTACCTCCTATACTGTATAATGACCCCTGCATACACTGGCCCCACATTACCTCCTATACTGTATAATGACCCCTGCATACACTGGCCCCACATTATCTCCTATACTGTATAATGTCCACTGCATACACTGGTCCCACATTACCTCCTATACTGTATAATGCCCCCTGCATACACTGGCCCCACATTACCTCCTATACTGTATAATGACCCCTGCATACACTGGTCTCACATTATCTCCTATACTGTATAATGTCCCCTGCATACACTGGTCCCACATTACCTCCTATACTGTATAATGCCCCCTGCATACACTGGTCCCACATTATCTCCTATACTGTATAATGTCCCCTGCATACACTGGTCCCACATTACCTCCTATACTGTATAATGCCCCCTGCATACACTGGTCCCACATTACCTCCTATACTGTATAATGCCCCCTGCATACACTGGCCCCACATTACCTCCTATACTGTATAATGTCCCCTGCATACACTGGTCCCACATTATCTCCTATACTGTATAATGTCCCCTGCATACACTGGTCTCACATTATCTCCTATACTGTATAATGTCCCCTGCATACACTGACCCCACATTACCTCCTATACTGTATAATGCCCCCTGCATACACTGGCCCCACATTACCTCCTATACTGTATAATGTCCCCTGCATACACTGGTCCCACATTACCTCCTATACTGTATAATGCCCCCTGCATACACTGGCCCCACATTACCTCCTATACTGTATAATGTCCCCTGCATACACTGGTCCCACATTACCTCCTATACTGTATAATGACCCCTGCATACACTGGTCTCACATTATCTCCTATACTGTATAATGACCCCTGCATACACTGGTCCCACATTACCTCCTATACTGTATAATGCCCCCTGCATACACTGGTCCCACATTACCTCCTATACTGTATAATGCCCCCTGCATACACTGGCCCCACATTACCTCCTATACTGTATAATGTCCCCTGCATACACTGGTCCCACATTACCTCCTATACTGTATAATGACCCCTGCATACACTGGTCTCACATTATCTCCTATACTGTATAATGACCCCTGCATACACTGGTCCCACATTACCTCCTATACTGTATAATGCCCCCTGCATACACTGGTCCCACATTACCTCCTATACTGTATAATATCTCCTGTATACACTGGTCTCACATTATCTCCTATACTGTATAATGTCCCCTGCATACACTGGTCCCACATTACCTCCTATACTGTATAATGACCCCTGCATACACTGGTCCCACATTACCTCCTATACTGTATAATGACCCCTGCATACACTGGTCTCACATTATCTCCTATACTGTATAATGTCCCCTGCATACACTGGTCCCACATTACCTCCTATACTGTATAATGTCCCCTGCATACACTGGTCCCACATTATCTCCTATACTGTATAATGGCCCCTGCATACACTGGTCCCACATTACCTCCTATACTGTATAATGCCCCCTGCATACACTGGTCTCACATTATCTCCTATACTGTATAATGACCCCTGCATACACTGGTCCCACATTACCTCCTATACTGTATAATGACCCCTGCATACACTGGTCTCACATTATCTCCTATACTGTATAATGACCCCTGCATACACTGGTCCCACATTACCTCCTATACTGTATAATGTCCCCTGCATACACTGGCCCCACATTACCTCCTATACTGTATAATGTCCCCTGCATACACTGGTCTCACATTATCTCCTATACTGTATAATGACCCCTGCATACACTGGTCCCACATTACCTCCTATACTGTATAATGTCCCCTGCATACACTGGCCCCACATTACCTCCTATACTGTATAATGTCCCCTGCATACACTGGTCCCACATTACCTCCTATACTGTATAATGACCCCTGCATACACTGGCCCCACATTAGCTCCTATACTGTATAATGACCCCTGCATACACTGGTCCCACATTACCTCCTATACTGTATAATGGCCCCTGCATACACTGGCCCCACATTACCTCCTATACTGTATAATGACCCCTGCATACACTGGCCCCACATTACCTCCTATACTGTATAATGTCCCCTGCATACACTGGTCCCACATTACCTCCTATACTGTATAATGTCCCCTGCATACACTGGTCTCACATTATCTCCTATACTGTATAATGCCCCCTGCATACACTGGTCCCACATTACCTCCTATACTGTATAATGGCCCCTGCATACACTGGCCCCACATTACCTCCTATACTGTATAATGACCCCTGCATACACTGGCCCCACATTACCTCCTATACTGTATAATGTCCCCTGCATACACTGGTCCCACATTACCTCCTATACTGTATAATGTCCCCTGCATACACTGGTCTCACATTATCTCCTATACTGTATAATGCCCCCTGCATACACTGGTCCCACATTACCTCCTATACTGTATAATGACCCCTGCATACACTGGCCCCACATTACCTCCTATACTGTATAATGACCCCTGCATACACTGGCCCCACATTACCTCCTATACTGTATAATGTCCCCTGCATACACTGGCCCCACATTACCTCCTATACTGTATAATGACCCCTGCATACACTGGCCCCACATTACCTCCTATACTGTATAATGCCCCCTGCATACACTGGTCCCACATTACCTCCTATACTGTATAATGACCCCTGCATACACTGGCCCCACATTACCTCCTATACTGTATAATGTCCCCTGCATACACTGGTCCCACATTATCTCCTATACTGTATAATGTCCCCTGCATACACTGGTCCCACATTATCTCCTATACTGTATAATGCCCCCTGCATACACTGGTCCCACATTACCTCCTATACTGTATAATGACCCCTGCATACACTGGCCCCACATTACCTCCTATACTGTATAATGCCCCCTGCATACACTGGTCCCACATTACCTCCTATACTGTATAATGACCCCTGCATACACTGGCCCCACATTACCTCCTATACTGTATAATGCCCCCTGCATACACTGGTCCCACATTACCTCCTATACTGTATAATGACCCCTGCATACACTGGCCCCACATTACCTCCTATACTGTATAATGCCCCCTGCATACACTGGTCCCACATTACCTCCTATACTGTATAATGACCCCTGCATACACTGGCCCCACATTACCTCCTATACTGTATAATGCCCCCTGCATACACTGGTCCCACATTACCTCCTATACTGTATAATGACCCCTGCATACACTGGCCCCACATTATCTCCTATACTGTATAATGCCCCCTGCATACACTGGTCCCACATTACCTCCTATACTGTATAATGTCCCCTGCATACACTGATCCCACATTATCTCCTATACTGTATAATGGCCCCTGCATACACTGGCCCCACATTATCTCCTATACTGTATAATGCCCCCTGCATACACTGGCCCCACATTACCTCCTATACTGTATAATGTCCCCTGCATACACTGATCCCACATTATCTCCTATACTGTATAATGGCCCCTGCATACACTGGCCCCACATTATCTCCTATACTGTATAATGCCCCCTGCATACACTGGTCCCACATTACCTCCTATACTGTATAATGACCCCTGCATACACTGGCCCCACATTACCTCCTATACTGTATAATGCCCCCTGCATACACTGGTCCCACATTACCTCTTATACTGTATAATGACCCCTGCATACACTGGCCCCACATTACCTCCTATACTGTATAATGACCCCTGCATACACTGATCCCACATTATCTCCTATACTGTATAATGTCCCCTGCATACACTGGTCTCACATTATCTCCTATACTGTATAATGACCCCTGCATACACTGGTCCCACATTACCTCCTATACTGTATAATGTCCCCTGCATACACTGGTCCCACATTACCTCCTATACTGTATAATGTCCCCTGCATACACTGGTCTCACATTATCTCCTATACTGTATAATGTCCCCTGCATACACTGGTCCCACATTACCTCCTATACTGTATAATGCCCCCTGCATACACTGGTCTCACATTATCTCCTATACTGTATAATGACCCCTGCATACACTGGTCCCACATTACCTCCTATACTGTATAATGTCCCCTGCATACACTGGTCTCACATTATCTCCTATACTGTATAATGCCCCCTGCATACACTGGTCCCACATTACCTCCTATACTGTATAATGACCCCTGCATACACTGGCCCCACATTACCTCCTATACTGTATAATGACCCCTGCATACACTGGCCCCACATTACCTCCTATACTGTATAATGACCCCTGCATACACTGGCCCCACATTACCTCCTATACTGTATAATGCCCCCTGCATACACTGGTCCCACATTACCTCCTATACTGTATAATGACTCCTGCATACACTGGCCCCACATTACCTCCTATACTGTATAATGTCCCCTGCATACACTGGTCACACATTACCTCCTATACTGTATAATGTCCCCTGCATACACTGATCCCACATTATCTCCTATACTGTATAATGTCCCCTGCATACACTGGTCTCACATTATCTCCTATACTGTATAATGTCCTCTGCATACACTGATCCCACATTACCTCCTATACTGTATAATGTCCCCTGCATACACTGGCCCCACATTACCTCCTATACTGTATAATGTCCCCTGCATACACTGATCCCACATTACCTCCTATACTGTATAATGTCCCCTGCATACACTGATCCCACATTACCTCCTATACTGTATAATGTCCCCTGCATACACTGATCCCACATTATCTCCTATACTGTATAATGTCCCCTGCATACACTGGTCTCACATTATCTCCTATACTGTATAATGTCCTCTGCATACACTGATCCCACATTACCTCCTATACTGTATAATGTCCCCTGCATACACTGGCCCCACATTACCTCCTATACTGTATAATGTCCCCTGCATACACTGGTCCCACATTACCTCCTATACTGTATAATGTCCCCTGCATACACTGGCCCCACATTATCTCCTATACTGTATAATGTCCCCTGCATACACTGGTCCCACATTACCTCCTATACTGTATAATGTCCCCTGCATACACTGGTCCCACATTACCTCCTATACTGTATAATGTCCCCTGCATACACTGATCCCACATTACCTCCTATACTGTATAATGACCCCTGCATACACTGATCCCACATTATCTCCTATACTGTATAATGTCCCCTGCATACACTGGCCCCACATTATCTCCTATACTGTATAATGTCCCCTGCATACACTGGTCCCACATTACCTCCTATACTGTATAATGTCCCCTGCATACACTGGTCCCACATTACCTCCTATACTGTATAATGTCCCCTGCATACACTGATCCCACATTATCTCCTATACTGTATAATGTCCCCTGCATACACTGGTCCCACATTATCTCCTATACTGTATAATGTCCCCTGCATACACTGGTCCCACATTACCTCCTATACTGTATAATGTCCCCTGCATACACTGGTCCCACATTACCTCCTATACTGTATAATGTCCCCTGCATACACTGATCCCACATTACCTCCTATACTGTATAATGACCCCTGCATACACTGATCCCACATTATCTCCTATACTGTATAATGTCCCCTGCATACACTGGCCCCACATTATCTCCTATACTGTATAATGTCCCCTGCATACACTGGTCCCACATTACCTCCTATACTGTATAATGTCCCCTGCATACACTGGTCCCACATTACCTCCTATACTGTATAATGTCCCCTGCATACACTGATCCCACATTATCTCCTATACTGTATAATGGCCCCTGCATACACTGGTCCCACATTATCTCCTATACTGTATAATGTCCCCTGCATACACTGGTCTCACATTATCTCCTATACTGTATAATGACCCCTGCATACACTGGCCCCACATTACCTCCTATACTGTATAATGTCCCCTGCATACACTGGTCCCACATTACCTCCTATACTGTATAATGTCCCCTGCATACACTGATCCCACATTATCTCCTATACTGTATAATGTCCCCTGCATACACTGGTCCCACATTACCTCCTATACTGTATAATGTCCCCTGCATACACTGATCCCACATTATCTCCTATACTATATAATGGCCCCTGCATACACTGGTCTCACATTACCTCCTATACTGTATAATGTCCCCTGCATACACTGGCCCCACATTACCTCCTATACTGTATAATGTCCCCTGCATACACTGGCCCCACATTACCTCCTATACTGTATAATGTCCCCTGCATACACTGGTCCCACATTACCTCCTATACTGTATAATGTCCCCTGCATACACTGATCCCACATTATCTCCTATACTGTATAATGTCCCCTGCATACACTGGTCCCACATTACCTCCTATACTGTATAATGTCCCCTGCATACACTGATCCCACATTATCTCCTATACTGTATAATGGCCCCTGCATACACTGGCCCCACATTATCTCCTATACTGTATAATGCCCCCTGCATACACTGGTCCCACATTACCTCCTATACTGTATAATATCTCCTGTATACACTGGTCTCACATTACCTCCTACACTGTATAATGACCCCTGCATACACTGATCCCACATTATCTCCTATACTGTATAATGTCCCCTGCATACACTGGTCCCACATTACCTCCTATACTGTATAATATCTCCTGTATACACTGGTCTCACATTACCTCCTATACTGTATAATGTCCCCTGCATACACTGATCCCACATTATCTCCTATACTGTATAATGTCCCCTGCATACACTGGTCCCACATTACCTCCTATACTGTATAATGTCCCCTGCATACACTGATCCCACATTATCTCCTATACTATATAATGGCCCCTGCATACACTGGTCTCACATTACCTCCTATACTGTATAATGTCCCCTGCATACACTGGCCCCACATTACCTCCTATACTGTATAATGTCCCCTGCATACACTGGTCCCACATTACCTCCTATACTGTATAATGTCCCCTGCATACACTGATCCCACATTATCTCCTATACTGTATAATGTCCCCTGCATACACTGATCCCACATTATCTCCTATACTATATAATGGCCCCTGCATACACTGGTCTCACATTACCTCCTATACTGTATAATGACCCCTGCATACACTGATCCCACATTATCTCCTATACTGTATAATGTCCCCTGCATACACTGGCCCCACATTATCTCCTATACTGTATAATGTCCCCTGCATACACTGGTCCCACATTACCTCCTATACTGTATAATGTCCCCTGCATACACTGGTCCCACATTACCTCCTATACTGTATAATGTCCCCTGCATACACTGGCCCCACATTATCTCCTATACTGTATAATGTCCCCTGCATACACTGGTCCCACATTATCTCCTATACTGTATAATGTCCCCTGCATACACTGGTCCCACATTACCTCCTATACTGTATAATGTCCCCTGCATACACTGGTCCCACATTACCTCCTATACTGTATAATGTCCCCTGCATACACTGATCCCACATTACCTCCTATACTGTATAATGACCCCTGCATACACTGATCCCACATTATCTCCTATACTGTATAATGTCCCCTGCATACACTGGCCCCACATTATCTCCTATACTGTATAATGTCCCCTGCATACACTGGTCCCACATTACCTCCTATACTGTATAATGTCCCCTGCATACACTGGTCCCACATTACCTCCTATACTGTATAATGTCCCCTGCATACACTGATCCCACATTATCTCCTATACTGTATAATGGCCCCTGCATACACTGGTCTCACATTATCTCCTATACTGTATAATGACCCCTGCATATACTGGCCCCACATTACCTCCTATACTGTATAATGTCCCCTGCATACACTGGTCCCACATTAGCTCCTATACTGTATAATGTCCCCTGCATACACTGGTCCCACATTACCTCCTATACTGTATAATGTCCCCTGCATACACTGATCCCACATTATCTCCTATACTGTATAATGTCCCCTGCATACACTGGTCCCACATTACCTCCTATACTGTATAATGTCCCCTGCATACACTGATCCCACATTATCTCCTATACTATATAATGGCCCCTGCATACACTGGTCTCACATTACCTCCTATACTGTATAATGTCCCCTGCATACACTGGCCCCACATTACCTCCTATACTGTATAATGTCCCCTGCATACACTGGTCCCACATTACCTCCTATACTGTATAATGTCCCCTGCATACACTGATCCCACATTATCTCCTATACTGTATAATGTCCCCTGCATACACTGGTCCCACATTACCTCCTATACTGTATAATGTCCCCTGCATACACTGATCCCACATTATCTCCTATACTGTATAATGGCCCCTGCATACACTGGCCCCACATTATCTCCTATACTGTATAATGCCCCCTGCATACACTGGTCCCACATTACCTCCTATACTGTATAATATCTCCTGTATACACTGGTCTCACATTACCTCCTACACTGTATAATGACCCCTGCATACACTGATCCCACATTATCTCCTATACTGTATAATGTCCCCTGCATACACTGGTCCCACATTACCTCCTATACTGTATAATATCTCCTGTATACACTGGTCTCACATTACCTCCTATACTGTATAATGTCCCCTGCATACACTGATCCCACATTATCTCCTATACTGTATAATGTCCCCTGCATACACTGGTCCCACATTACCTCCTATACTGTATAATGTCCCCTGCATACACTGATCCCACATTATCTCCTATACTATATAATGGCCCCTGCATACACTGGTCTCACATTACCTCCTATACTGTATAATGTCCCCTGCATACACTGGCCCCACATTACCTCCTATACTGTATAATGTCCCCTGCATACACTGGTCCCACATTACCTCCTATACTGTATAATGTCCCCTGCATACACTGATCCCACATTATCTCCTATACTGTATAATGTCCCCTGCATACACTGATCCCACATTATCTCCTATACTATATAATGGCCCCTGCATACACTGGTCCCACATTACCTCCTATACTGTATAATGTCCCCTGCATACACTGGTCCCACATTACCTCCTATACTGTATAATGTCCCCTGCATACACTGGTCCCACATTACCTCCTATACTGTATAATGTCCCCTGCATACACTGGCCCCACATTACCTCCTATACTGTATAATGCCCCCTGCATACACTGGTCCCACATTACCTCCTATACTGTATAATGTCCCCTGCATACACTGGCCCCACATTAGCTCCTATACTGTATAATGACCCCTGCATACACTGGCCCCACATTACCTCCTATACTGTATAATGTCCCCTGCATACACTGGTCCCACATTACCTCCTATACTGTATAATGACCCCTGCATACACTGATCCCACATTATCTCCTATACTGTATAATGTCCCCTGCATACACTGGCCCCACATTAGCTCCTATACTGTATAATGACCCCTGCATACACTGGCCCCACATTACCTCCTATACTGTATAATGTCCCCTGCATACACTGATCCCACATTACCTCCTATACTGTATAATGACCCCTGCATACACTGATCCCACATTATCTCCTATACTGTATAATGTCCCCTGCATACACTGGCCCCACATTATCTCCTATACTGTATAATGTCCCCTGCATACACTGGTCCCACATTACCTCCTATACTGTATAATGTCCCCTGCATACACTGGTCCCACATTACCTCCTATACTGTATAATGTCCCCTGCATACACTGATCCCACATTATCTCCTATACTGTATAATGGCCCCTGCATACACTGGTCTCACATTATCTCCTATACTGTATAATGACCCCTGCATACACTGGCCCCACATTACCTCCTATACTGTATAATGTCCCCTGCATACACTGGTCCCACATTACCTCCTATACTGTATAATGTCCCCTGCATACACTGATCCCACATTATCTCCTATACTGTATAATGTCCCCTGCATACACTGGTCCCACATTACCTCCTATACTGTATAATGTCCCCTGCATACACTGATCCCACATTATCTCCTATACTATATAATGGCCCCTGCATACACTGGTCTCACATTACCTCCTATACTGTATAATGTCCCCTGCATACACTGGTCCCACATTACCTCCTATACTGTATAATGTCCCCTGCATACACTGGTCCCACATTACCTCCTATACTGTATAATGTCCCCTGCATACACTGGCCCCACATTACCTCCTATACTGTATAATGCCCCCTGCATACACTGGTCCCACATTACCTCCTATACTGTATAATGTCCCCTGCATACACTGGCCCCACATTAGCTCCTATACTGTATAATGACCCCTGCATACACTGGCCCCACATTACCTCCTATACTGTATAATGCCCCCTGCATACACTGGTCCCACATTACCTCCTATACTGTATAATGTCCCCTGCATACACTGGTCCCACATTACCTCCTATACTGTATAATGACCCCTGCATACACTGGCCCCACATTACCTCCTATACTGTATAATGTCCCCTGCATACACTGGTCCCACATTACCTCCTATACTGTATAATGTCCCCTGCATACACTGGCCCCACATTAGCTCCTATACTGTATAATGACCCCTGCATACACTGGCCCCACATTACCTCCTATACTGTATAATGCCCCCTGCATACACTGATCCCACATTATCTCCTATACTGTATAATGTCCCCTGCATACACTGGTCTCACATTATCTCCTATACTGTATAATGACCCCTGCATACACTGGTCCCACATTACCTCCTATACTGTATAATGCCCCCTGCATACACTGATCCCACATTATCTCCTATACTGTATAATGCCCCCTGCATACACTGGTCCCACATTACCTCCTATACTGTATAATGTCCCCTGCATACACTGGTCCCACATTACCTCCTATACTGTATAATGCCCCCTGCATACACTGGCCCCACATTACCTCCTATACTGTATAATGTCCCCTGCATACACTGGCCCCACATTACCTCCTATACTGTATAATGCCCCCTGCATACACTGACCCCACATTAGCTCCTATACTGTATAATGTCCCCTGCATACACTGGTCCCACATTACCTCCTATACTGTATAATGCCCCCTGCATACACTGACCCCACATTACCTCCTATACTGTATAATGCCCCCTGCATACACTGACCCCACATTAGCTCCTATACTGTATAATGCCCCCTGCATACACTGACCCCACATTACCTCCTATACTGTATAATGCCCCCTGCATACACTGGTCCCACATTACCTCCTATACTGTATAATGCCCCCTGCATACACTGACCCCACATTAGCTCCTATACTGTATAATGCCCCCTGCATACACTGACCCCACATTACCTCCTATACTGTATAATGTCCCCTGCATACACTGACCCCACATTAGCTCCTATACTGTATAATGTCCCCTGCATACACTGGTCCCACATTACCTCCTATACTGTATAATGACCCCTGCATACACTGGCCCCACATTACCTCCTATACTGTATAATGTCCCCTGCATACACTGGCCCCACATTACCTCCTATACTGTATAATGCCCCCTGCATACACTGGCCCCACATTAGCTCCTATACTGTATAATGCCCCCTGCATACACTGGCCCCACATTACCTCCTATACTGTATAATGGCCCCTGCATACACTGGTCCCACATTACCTCCTATACTGTATAATGCCCCCTGCATACACTGGCCCCACATTATCTCCTATACTGTATAATGCCCCCTGCATACACTGGTCCCACATTAGCTCCTATACTGTATAATATCTCCTGTATACACTGGTCTCACATTATCTCCTATACTGTATAATGTCCCCTGCATACACTGGCCCCACATTATCTCCTATACTGTATAATGCCCCCTGCATACACTGGTCCCACATTAGCTCCTATACTGTATAATATCTCCTGTATACACTGGTCTCACATTACCTCCTATACTGTATAATGCCCCCTGCATACACTGGTCCCACATTAGCTCCTATACTGTATAATGCCCCCTGCATACACTGGCCCCACATTAGCTCCTATACTGTATAATGCCCCCTGCATACACTGACCCCACATTACCTCCTATACTGTATAATGTCCCCTGCATACACTGGCCCCACATTACCTCCTATACTGTATAATGTCCCCTGCATACACTGGCCCCACATTACCTCCTATACTGTATAATGACCCCTGCATACACTGGCCCCACATTACCTCCTATACTGTATAATGCCCCCTGCATACACTGGTCCCACATTACCTCCTATACTGTATAATGCCCCCTGCATACACTGGCCCCACATTACCTCCTATACTGTATAATGCCCCCTGCATACACTGGCCCCACATTACCTCCTATACTGTATAATGTCCCCTGCATACACTGGTCCCACATTACCTCCTATACTGTATAATGTCCCCTGCATACACTGACCCCACATTAGCTCCTATACTGTATAATGTCCCCTGCATACACTGGTCCCACATTACCTCCTATACTGTATAATGCCCCCTGCATACACTGGTTCCATATTAGCTCCTATACTGTATAATGCCCCCTGCATACACTGGCCCCACATTACCTCCTATACTGTATAATGTCCCCTGCATACACTGGCCCCACATTAGCTCCTATACTGTATAATGTCCCCTGCATACACTGGCCCCACATTAGCTCCTATACTGTATAATGCCCCCTGCATACACTGGTCTCACATTATCTCCTATACTGTATAATGTCCCCTGCATACACTGGCCCCACATTACCTCCTATACTGTATAATGCCCCCTGCATACACTGGTCTCACATTATCTCCTATACTGTATAATGTCCCCTGCATACACTGGCCCCACATTAGCTCCTATACTGTATAATGACCCCTGCATACACTGGTCTCACATTATCTCCTATACTGTATAATGACCCCTGCATACACTGGTCTCACATTATCTCCTATACTGTATAATGACCCCTGCATACACTGGTCCCACATTAGCTCCTATACTGTATAATGCCCCCTGCATACACTGGTCCCACATTACCTCCTATACTGTATAATGTCCCCTGCATACACTGGCCCCACATTAGCTCCTATACTGTATAATGGCCCCTGCATACACTGGTCCCACATTACCTCCTATACTGTATAATGTCCCCTGCATACACTGGCCCCACATTACCTCCTATACTGTATAATGCCCCCTGTATACACTGGTCTCACATTACCTCCTATACTGTATAATGTCCCCTGCATACACTGGCCCCACATTAGCTCCTATACTGTATAATGGCCCCTGCATACACTGGTCCCACATTACCTCCTATACTGTATAATGTCCCCTGCATACACTGGCCCCACATTACCTCCTATACTGTATAATGCCCCCTGCATACACTGGTCTCACATTACCTCCTATACTGTATAATGCCCCCTGTATACACTGGCCCCACATTAGCTCCTATACTGTATAATGGCCCCTGCATACACTGGTCCCACATTACCTCCTATACTGTATAATGCCCCCTGCATACACTGGTCCCACATTACCTTCTATACTGTATAATGCCCCCTGCATACACTGGTCCCACATTACCTCCTATACTGTATAATGCCCCCTGTATACACTGGTCCCACATTACCTCCTATACTGTATAATGACCCCTGCATACACTGGCCCCACATTATCTCCTATACTGTATAATGATCCCTGCATACACTGGTCCCACATTACCTCCTATACTGTATAATGCCCCCTGCATACACTGGCTCCACATTACCTCCTATACTGTATAATGCCCCCTGCATACACTGGTCCCACATTACCTCCTATACTGTATAATGACCCCTGCATACACTGGTCCCACATTACCTTCTATACTGTATAATGCCCCCTGCATACACTGGCTCCACATTACCTCCTATACTGTATAATGCCCCCTGCATACACTGGCTCCACATTACCTCCTATACTGTATAATGACCCCTGCATACACTGGTCTCACATTACCTCCTATACTGTATAATGTCCCCTGCATACACTGGCCCCACATTACCTCCTATACTGTATAATGCCCCCTGCATACACTGGTCCCACATTACCTCCTATACTGTATAATGGCCCCTGCATACACTGGCCCCACATTACCTCCTATACTGTATAATGTCCCCTGCATACACTGGCCCCACATTAGCTCCTATACTGTATAATGTCCCCTGCATACACTGGTCTCACATTACCTCCTATACTGTATAATGCCCCCTGCATACACTGGCCCCACATTACCTCCTATACTGTATAATGTCCCCTGCATACACTGGCCCCACATTACCTCCTATACTGTATAATGACCCCTGCATACACTGGCCCCACATTAGCTCCTATACTGTATAATGGCCCCTGCATACACTGGCCCCACATTACCTCCTATACTGTATAATGACCCCTGCATACACTGGCCCCACATTACCTCCTATACTGTATAATGACCCCTGCATACACTGGCCCCACATTAGCTCCTATACTGTATAATGGCCCCTGCATACACTGGCCCCACATTACCTCCTATACTGTATAATGTCCCCTGCATACACTGGCCCCACATTACCTCCTATACTGTATAATGACCCCTGCATACACTGGCCCCACATTAGCTCCTATACTGTATAATGGCCCCTGCATACACTGGCCCCACATTACCTCCTATACTGTATAATGACCCCTGCATACACTGGCCCCACATTACCTCCTATACTGTATAATGACCCCTGCATACACTGGCCCCACATTAGCTCCTATACTGTATAATGGCCCCTGCATACACTGGCCCCACATTAGCTCCTATACTGTATAATGGCCCCTGCATACACTGGCCCCACATTACCTCCTATACTGTATAATGACCCCTGCATACACTGGTCCCACATTACCTCCTATACTGTATAATGACCCCTGCATACACTGGTCCCACATTACCTCCTATACTGTATAATGGCCCCTGCATACACTGGCCCCACATTACCTCCTATACTGTATAATGACCCCTGCATACACTGGTCCCACATTACCTCCTATACTGTATAATGACCCCTGCATACACTGGCCCCACATTAGCTCCTATACTGTATAATGCCCCCTGCATACACTGGTCCCACATTACCTCCTATACTGTATAATGACCCCTGCATACACTGGCCCCACATTAGCTCCTATACTGTATAATGCCCCCTGCATACACTGGTCCCACATTACCTCCTATACTGTATAATGACCCCTGCATACACTGGTCCCACATTACCTCCTATACTGTATAATGACCCCTGCATACACTGGCCCCACATTAGCTCCTATACTGTATAATGATCCCTGCATACACTGGCCCCACATTACCTCCTATACTGTATAATGCCCCCTGCATACACTGGTCCCACATTACCTCCTATACTGTATAATGTCCCCTGCATACACTGGTCCCACATTACCTCCTATACTGTATAATGACCCCTGCATACACTGGCCCCACATTACCTCCTATACTGTATAATATCTCCTGCATACACTGGTCCCACATTAGCTCCTATACTGTATAATGATCCCTGCATACACTGGTCCCACATTACCTCCTATACTGTATAATATCTCCTGCATACACTGGTCCCACATTAGCTCCTATACTGTATAATGATCCCTGCATACACTGGCCCCACATTATCTCCTATACTGTATAATGTCCCCTGCATACACTGGCCCCACATTACCTCCTATACTGTATAATGTCCCCTGCATACACTGGCCCCACATTACCTCCTATACTGTATAATGCCCCCTGCATACACTGACCCCACATTACCTCCTATACTGTATAATGCCACTGCATACACTGGCCCCACATTATCTCCTATACTGTATAATGCCCCCTGCATACACTGGCCCCACATTATCTCCTATACTGTATAATGACCCCTGCATACACTGGCCCCACATTACCTCCTATACTGTATAATGCCCCCTGCATACACTGGCCCCACATTATCTCCTATACTGTATAATGACCCCTGCATACACTGGTCCCACATTACCTCCTATACTGTATAATGCCACTGCATACACTGGCCCCACATTATCTCCTATACTGTATAATGCCCCCTGCATACACTGGCCCCACATTACCTCCTATACTGTATAATGTCCCCTGCATACACTGGCCCCACATTATCTCCTATACTGTATAATGCCCCCTGCATACACTGGCCCCACATTACCTCCTATACTGTATAATGTCCCCTGCATACACTGGCCCCACATTATCTCCTATACTGTATAATGACCCCTGCATACACTGGCCCCACATTATCTCCTATACTGTATAATGCCCCCTGCATACACTGGTCCCACATTAGCTCCTATACTGTATAATGATCCCTGCATACACTGGTCCCACATTACCTCCTATACTGTATAATGACCCCTGCATACACTGGTCCCACATTACCTCCTATACTGTATAATGTCCCCTGCATACACTGGTCCCACATTAGCTCCTATACTGTATAATGATCCCTGCATACACTGGTCCCACATTACCTCCTATACTGTATAATGACCCCTGCATACACTGGTCCCACATTACCTCCTATACTGTATAATGTCCCCTGCATACACTGGCCCCACATTAGCTCCTATACTGTATAATGGCCCCTGCATACACTGGCCCCATATTACCTCCTATACTGTATAATGGCCCCTGCATACACTGGCCCCACATTACCTCCTATACTGTATGTGACGAACAGCCCACCGCCGTTCGTCTACTTACGGGCGACACTAACGGGGGTCCCGCTGCCACCAAAACGCGACGGACAGCGGACCCTGTGTCACCACTATGTCACAATCCCACCACTGACCCGGGTGTATCAGCGGACGGAGGGACGTGACACAATGCCGGCACACGGCTATCACAGGCACCGTTGGGGCTTATCTTAGTTATCCCACCACCGGCACCATGTGACAAAAATATCCAGCAAGCTAATCTCGCTCTACAATTTGCCGCAGGGGGAGTTTAATTTGGATGCCCCACCACTGCTATCAATCTTCCAAGTACTGCGGGGATTTATGTATATCCCACTTTCTCAGTTCCACTTTGGAACTCGCAGCTCTCCGGCGCCCCCCTTACCCTCAGGTCAGTCAGGGAACTGCACCTAGGATAATTAGTCGCCGGACGGGCTGCCTGTTGTGAACCGGCAATTAGGCTTCTGCAGTAAGGGAATTATCAATGCTGTGGCTGAAGCCCCTTACTCAGCAATATAAGACCCTTCTAGACTGCCAGCAAGCCTCTATAGCCGTATACAACGCGCTGCCACCAGTCACGGTTACTTAATTCACAGTGTTAAATTAAGAGGGTCCGTGGCAAACCCCTTGAATTAGTAGCGATTATCTATCAAAGGCGTATAGTTCGATTCTTAGAGCATGGAGACAGATCTAAATAATTATTTCATTTATTTTCCGAAAGAGGACAGTGATTACAGATAAAAGTTGCTATAAAATTGAGACATAAAATAGGTACAGTACAGGTATAAAATAAAAGTGGAGAAAACAAAGAGATTACACTCACAGTTCCATATTGTTCCTTAGGCAGACCATGCGGCTATGGTGGGTGGAGGCGGAGCTGCACTTCTCCGCTCATCTGGATCTTTCTAGCACGACGACTTGAGCTGTTCTGAGCTGGTTTGCCCAGGAAATGCCTTATAGACTTTCCTATGTGACATCACGGAGAGGTGCATTCTGGGTTGATCCCACCTCTCTTATCCAAGTTATGTTTTGGCTACAAAACTTAGATTAGCTATAACTTTATGGGAGAAGCTGGTATGGACTCATCAGTGGTATCATGTTTCCCAGCGTAATGAGCCCATCAAGAAAACATCAAACATCTATGCGATATGACCGTCCATTTGGGCGCAAATCCTATCTCATGTTCTGGACAGGGTAGAACTTCGAAACATACGCGGTCTCGAAGCTGGGACCGCTCAGGTTACAAAAATATGATTTTCATATCTCTAGGGTATTTGGTTCTTATGGTATAGTCTCTCATAGTTTTATTCAAACTCCTGGTTTCAAACAAAGAGTTTAGTTCCCGCACTTTTTTTTCTCTTTCAGCTGAGAGAAGCCAAATGGTGTGAGGAAGATGGTCTAGCTAATTAACATTCCTGCTCTTCCAGAGGAAGTGGCAGGGTTGATAAAGCCTGGGGGGAAGGAATTCCTATTACTGACAGTTTACAATGTCCTAGGATGGAGGATTTGTTAGCACATTGCAACAGAAAACATATCTTGCCGACATTGTACATCACACCTCCCCCCTTAAGAGGGCGCTAAGGAGGCATTACCTCTCGGTAATCTGCCATGCGCACCTCAGCGGGTTCGCCCCGGCGGGACAACCCATCGGCATTGCCGTTTTCACTGCCCTTCCTGTGTTTTACAGTAAAATCGTACTGTTGAAGGGCAAGGCTCCAGCGGTGCAATCTTCCATTGGTTCCGGACACTGTGTGCAACCAGCTCAGAGGGTTGTGGTCGGTTACCACCGTGAAGGCGCGCCCGTACAGGTAGGGCTGCAAACGTTGCAGTGCCCACAACATGGCCAGACACTCCTTCTCGATGGTCGAGTATGCCACTTCCCTCGGCAGAAGTTTCCGGCTCAGGTACAACACGGGGTGCTCTTGGTTCCCCGAGTCGACCTGGCTAAGCACAGCACCGAGGCCAAACTCGCTGGCGTCGGTCTGTACCAGAAACGGGCGACTGCTGTCGACCGCTCTCAACACTGGAGAGTTGCACAGGGCTGCTTTCAAAGCTTGGAAAGCCGCCTCACAGTCATCTGTCCAGTTGACTGTTTGGGGTAGCCTCTGCTTGGTGAGGTCAGTCAAGGGTTTGGCAAGGGCGCTATAGTCCTGTACGAACCGCCTATAGTACCCTGCAGTGCCCAAGAAGGACTTCACCTGTTTCTTGGTCCTGGGGGTGGGCCAGGACACGATTGCGTCCACTTTTTCTGGCTCCGGACTCATGGAACCCCCGCCTACCCGGTGCCCCAGGTAGTGGACCTCGCGCATGCCTATCTGGCACTTCCCCGGCTTGATGGTCAGGCCTGCCTGGTGAAGACGCTTGAGCACCTCCTGGAGGTGCTGAAGGTGTTCCTCCCAGGTGGAACTGAAGACGGCAATATCGTCTAAGTACGCCACTGCGTACTCCTCCAGTCCCCGAAGCAGGTGGTTGACCATCCGCTGGAAAGTGGCAGGGGCATTCTTCATGCCGAAGGGCATGACCGTGGACTCGTACAGTCCAAAGGGGGTGATAAAGGCGGATTTCTCCTGCGCCTCAGGGCTCAGGGGAATCTGCCAGTATCCCCGACTCAAATCCATGATGGATATGTAGTTGGCGTTTGTCAACCGCTCGAGCAGATCCTCGATGCGCGGCATCGGGTGGGCATCAGAGGTTGTGATGGCGTTGAGCCCCCTGTAGTCCACGCAGAACCGGGTGGTTCGATCCTTTTTAGGCACGAGGACTACAGGTGAAGCCCACGCACCTTTTGACCGTCGAATCACTCCCAGCCTTAACATCTCATCGACCTCTCGGCGCATGACTTGTTGCACCGTTTCAGAGATCCGATAAGGTGTTCTCCGTAATGGGGCGTGATTCCCGGTGTCCACCTCATGAACCGCTAACTCCGTCCTCCCAGGACGATTGGTGAACACGGGCCGGAAGAGTTCCAGGGTGGCCATCAACTGCAACCGCTGGGACACGGTGAGCGAACCACTTATCTCCATGTCCTCAATGGACCCATTGGCCTTGGCCTGGGCCAGCATGTCCAGGAGGGAATCTTCCTCCCCATCCTCTGGCAGATTGCAGACCGGTAGGACGCAAGCTTCACGTTCGTAGTGCGCCTTCAGCATGTTGACGTGAAAGGCCTTGCGCCTACCCCGAGCATGGTCAAGCGTGACCACGTAGGTGACCGGGTTGAGCTGTTGGTGGACGACGTACGGGCCTTCCCAGGCTGCCTGAAGCTTATCCGTTGGTACAGGGACCAGCGCCCACACCTTTTGACCCACCTGGTAGGTCCGCTCCCGGGCGTTCTGGTCGTACCAGTGCTTCTGGTCAGCCTGAGCCTGCGTCATGTTGTCATGCACCAACTGCGTCAAGGTCTGCATCTTGTCACGGAAGCGCATGACATAATCCACGATGGACACTTCTGTGGGGTTTGGCTCATCTTCCCAGGATTCTCTTATCAACCCAAGGGGTCCCCGGACTCGCCTGCCATACAGGAGCTCGAAGGGGGAGAACCCGGTCGAGGCCTGCGGAACTTCTCTGTAAGCGAACAGCAGGTGTGGGAGGTACCGCTCCCAGTCGCGCCCTTGGGTCTCAACCAGTATGCGGAGCATCTGTTTGAGGGTACCGTTGAAGCGTTCACACAAACCATTAGTCTGTGGGTGATACGGACTCGATACCAGGTGCGTCACCTGCATTTTCTCACAGAGAGCCTCCATTAGGCGAGACATGAATTGGGGCCCTTGATCGGTAAGCATCTCCCTGGGAAATCCTACCCTTGAAAAGATGGTCACCAGTGCGTCAGCCACCTTATCTGCCCTGGTTGAAGACAGAGCTACTGCCTCTGGGTACCGGGTAGCGTAGTCTACCACGGTGAGAATGTATCGCTTTCCGGAGCTGCTGGGGACGGACAGCGGTCCTACAAGGTCCACCGCGATTCTCTGGAAAGGCTCCTCTATCACCGGCAAAGGAATAAGGGGAGCCTTAAGAGCAGGCCCCGCCTTACCCACTTTTTGACAGGTGGCACAGGAGCGGCAGTAGTGTGTTACATCTGTCCCCATCTTGGGCCAATAGAAGTGTTGAGACAGCCGTGCCTTTGTTTTGCTGATCCCCAAGTGTCCAGCGAGTGGAATCTCATGGGCAATCCGCAACAACTCAGTTCTGAACTGATAGGGGACGACCAGCTGTCTTTCCCTCAACCACTCCTTTTTAGGATCTCCGGGTACTGTCTCCCGGTACAACCTTCCTCGTTCCCAGAACACCCTCTCCTTATCAGACTTGGAGGTGGGCGTCTCGGCGAGACCTCTCAATTTCTCCAGGCTGGCATCTGAGTGCAAAGCAGCCTGGAACTCCATGCTGGAGGCTGCCAGAAGTGACGTCAGGGTCCCCTCTTTACTGGGACCCTCTGGAACCGGCTCTGGGTTCACCTCTGGTTCAGTCTCTCCTGTAGCAGCAGAGGGTCCAGAAGACAGTGCGTTACCTGCGATCTGGGCACTCTGACTGCGTGTGACAGCTGCTATGTATGCTGTCTCCCTGGGGATTTCTGCAGACCCACCAGCTGGTGCTGCCCTGGGCTCTACCTCCCCATCCACCCCCAACACTTCAGGAGCAGTGCTACTTATGGGCCAGTTACCTTCCTCGGTGGCACTGGTCAGCTGCATGGCATTACCTTCCTCATGGTCCCCATGCACCTCCCCATTTCCTTGAGCACCGTTGCTTGCTCCTGCCAGGGGTTCCTCAGCCGTCTCACTCCGCAGAGTGACGGGGCTGAGCACCTCGGTACCTGTGGACACATCTACCGTTTCAAAGAAAGGGTTAACGGGTTCAGTCGGCACAGATACATCATCATTCCTAGGAAAAGAATGGTTATCAGTTTGCTTTGGTACATTCACATCAGCATCAGCATCATACCTTGGGAAAGAATGGTTGTTAGTTGCATCATTACTCATCAAGGCATTAGCAGGTAACACATTCAGTTTCCCATCATCAACATCATCAGGGTTAACGTTACCCTTATTATCAGTTTGGGGAAGGGTGTCAGGGACATAGTATGCAACCATCCTCCCCAAGTCAGTCCCCAATAAAACATCAGTGGGCAAATTTTCAGACACTCCCACCTCCCTCAACCCGCTCCCGGCACCCCAGTCAAGAAAAACTCGTGCCACTGGCAAGGGACAACGGGTGCCTCCAATCCCGGTGACAGTCAAGGTTTTCCCCTCTACAAACTCTTCAGGGGCCGCCAGTCCAGGACGGATGAGGGTTCGTTCAGCCCCGGTGTCCTTGAGGCCTGTAGCAAGACGGGCCCCCACCTGAACAGGTTGAACGTTGTCGTCAGCCCTCCCAACCACACCTCCCACCAAAAGAACAGAGGCGTTGGGCCCGGGGGCCTTGGCTGGGGGGTTCTTCGGCCTATTCGGACAGGTGTAAAAGAAGTGACCAGGCCGCTGGCAGTGGTGACACAGGCGACTGTCAGTAGCCGGCCTGTTGTTGGCAACAGGGACAGGGCCTCCGGAGGGACGGCTAGCTGGGGCATTGGGGTTGGTTGCTGGCTTACCCCCTTTCCAGCTGGTGGCGACTGGCCTCCGCGTCTCGGGCTTCCGGTTGGCCTCGTGGTTGTCGGCGATCTGCGCCGCTTTGTCCGCGTTCGTTGGTTCGCGGTCCAGGATGAACTGTCGGACCTCAGCTGGGCAGAGATGCAGGAACTGGTCTTTGATCATCAGGTCCCGTAGCTGCTCAAAGGTTTCAACGGACAGTCCATGGATCCACTGGTCAAAGTGGGTCCTGAGTCCTTGCACCACATCACTGTAGCTGTCGTGTGGGCCACGTTGGAGGTGTCGGAACTTCTTTCGGTATACCTCAGGTGTCAGCCGGTATTTGGCGATCAGCGCCTGCTTTATGGCGTCATAGTCATCATCGGCTTCTGGCGGAAGAGAAGCAAATGCCTCCAGGGCTTTGCCTTTTAGCCCTGGGGTCAAGTACCTTGCCCATTGGTCTCTAGGCAGCTGGTACTGTCTGCAGGCTTTCTCAAAGGCTCGCAGAAATGTGTCCAAGTCCCCATCCTTTTCCATCACGGGAAAATGCTCTGGCCGGGGTTTAGGAGTCTGGACGCTGCTGGGCTCACTGCTTCGGGCTGTGGGGGCATTCCCACCCCGCTGGAGTACCTCCAGTTCATGGGCCCTCTGCGCCTGGCGCTCGGCTCTCTCCGCCTCAGCTTGGCGCTCACGTTCGGCTTGGGCCTCCTGCCGATATTGCTGGATCAGCCTCACCCGCCCATCCCTGTCTTCGGCGGGGAGTTCGTCCAAGGCCATTTGCAGATAGGGGTCCACCCCGTTCTGGTTGAATGTGGGGCCAGCGCTCAGGAGTGGAGCCTCTGCTGCAGCCCCATGGCAACTTGGGCCAACTTCTGCGCTCGCTGGATTCTGGTCGTTGTCCAGCTGCACTAGAGCCGCGATCATTTGATCTTTGGTTCCGCCTGCGGCGTCTATGCCTCGGTACGTGCATAACCCAGCAAGGGTGTCCTTTTTCTGCTTCTGATACCACTCCACTGTCATCGCCGCCATGGTTGCCAAATAAAAGATAGAAAAAGAAAAACGAAGAAACGGGAGGGGGATACTTGCAAGTACACACTAATGTCTCAGAACTAGTAACCACTGAGTCTGTTCTCCAAAACCTATGATGCAGGATTCCCGCAGGAACCGTGCAGGTTTTTAGTGAGAGGAATGATTGCTCAAACCAAATCACTAATGCTCTAGGATTATCCCACCGCTCTGCCACCAATATGTGACGAACAGCCCACCGCCGTTCGTCTACTTACGGGCGACACTAACGGGGGTCCCGCTGCCACCAAAACGTGACGGACAGCGGACCCTGTGTCACCACTATGTCACAATCCCACCACTGACCCGGGTGTATCAGCGGACGGAGGGACGTGACACAATGCCGGCACACGGCTATCACAGGCACCGTTGGGGCTTATCTTAGTTATCCCACCACCGGCACCATGTGACAAAAATATCCAGCAAGCTAATCTCGCTCTACAATTTGCCGCAGGGGGAGTTTAATTTGGATGCCCCACCACTGCTATCAATGTTCCAAGTACTGCGGGGATTTATGTATATCCCACTTTCTCAGTTCCACTTTGGAACTCGCAGCTCTCCGGCGCCCCCCTTACCCTCAGGTCAGTCAGGGAACTGCACCTAGGATAATTAGTCGCCGGACGGGCTGCCTGTTGTGAACCGGCAATTAGGCTTCTGCAGTAAGGGAATTATCAATGCTGTGGCTGAAGCCCCTTACTCAGCAATATAAGACCCTTCTAGACTGCCAGCAAGCCTCTATAGCCGTATACAACGCGCTGCCACCAGTCACGGTTACTTAATTCACAGTGTTAAATTAAGAGGGTCCGTGGCAAACCCCTTGAATTAGTAGCGATTATCTATCAAAGGCGTATAGTTCGATTCTTAGAGCATGGAGACAGATCTAAATAATTATTTCATTTATTTTCCGAAAGAGGACAGTGATTACAGATAAAAGTTGCTATAAAATTGAGACATAAAATAGGTACAGTACAGGTATAAAATAAAAGTGGAGAAAACAAAGAGATTACACTCACAGTTCCATATTGTTCCTTAGGCAGACCATGCGGCTATGGTGGGTGGAGGCGGAGCTGCACTTCTCCGCTCATCTGGATCTTTCTAGCACGACGACTTGAGCTGTTCTGAGCTGGTTTGCCCAGGAAATGCCTTATAGACTTTCCTATGTGACATCACGGAGAGGTGCATTCTGGGTTGATCCCACCTCTCTTATCCAAGTTATGTTTTGGCTACAAAACTTAGATTAGCTATAACTTTATGGGAGAAGCTGGTATGGACTCATCAGTGGTATCATGTTTCCCAGCGTAATGAGCCCATCAAGAAAACATCAAACATCTATGCGATATGACCGTCCATTTGGGCGCAAATCCTATCTCATGTTCTGGACAGGGTAGAACTTCGAAACATACGCGGTCTCGAAGCTGGGACCGCTCAGGTTACAAAAATATGATTTTCATATCTCTAGGGTATTTGGTTCTTATGGTATAGTCTCTCATAGTTTTATTCAAACTCCTGGTTTCAAACAAAGAGTTTAGTTCCCGCACTTTTTTTTCTCTTTCAGCTGAGAGAAGCCAAATGGTGTGAGGAAGATGGTCTAGCTAATTAACATTCCTGCTCTTCCAGAGGAAGTGGCAGGGTTGATAAAGCCTGGGGGGAAGGAATTCCTATTACTGACAGTTTACAATGTCCTAGGATGGAGGATTTGTTAGCACATTGCAACAGAAAACATATCTTGCCGACATTGTACATCACACTGTATAATGTCCCCTGCATACACTGGTCCCACATTACCTCCTATACTGTATAATGACCCCTGCATACACTGGTCCCACATTAGCTCCTATACTGTATAATGCCCCCTGCATACACTGGCCCCACATTAGCTCCTATACTGTATAATGGCCCCTGCATACACTGGTCTCACATTACCTCCTATACTGTATAATGGCCCCTGCATACACTGGTCTCACATTACCTCCTATACTGTATAATGCCCCTGCATACACTGGCCCCACATTATCTCCTATACTGTATAATGCCCCTGCATACACTGGCCCCACATTAGCTCCTATACTGTATAATGGCCCCTGCATACACTGGTCTCACATTATCTCCTATACTGTATAATGCCCCCTGCATACACTGGTCCCACATTACCTCCTATACTGTATAATGCCCCCTGCATACACTGGTCCCACATTATCTCCTATACTGTATAATGCCCCCTGCATACACTGGTCCCACATTACCTCCTATACTGTATAATGTCCCCTGCATACACTGGTCCCACATTAGCTCCTATACTGTATAATGGCCCCTGCATACACTGGTCCCACATTATCTCCTATACTGTATAATGCCCCCTGCATACACTGGTCCCACATTATCTCCTATACTGTATAATGACCCCTGCATACACTGGCCCCACATTATCTCCTATACTGTATAATGTCCCCTGCATACACTGGTCCCACATTACCTCCTATACTGTATAATGCCCCCTGCATACACTGGTCCCACATTATCTCCTATACTGTATAATGCCCCCTGCATACACTGGTCCCACATTACCTCCTATACTGTATAATGCCCCCTGCATACACTGGTCCCACATTACCTCCTATACTGTATAATGTCCCCTGCATACACTGGTCCCACATTATCTCCTATACTGTATAATGCCCCCTGCATACACTGGTCCCACATTACCTCCTATACTGTATAATGCCCCCTGCATACACTGGTCCCACATTATCTCCTATACTGTATAATGCCCCCTGCATACACTGGTCTCACATTACCTCCTATACTGTATAATGTCCCCTGCATACACTGGTCCCACATTAGCTCCTATACTGTATAATGGCCCCTGCATACACTGGTCTCACATTATCTCCTATACTGTATAATGCCCCCTGCATACACTGGTCCCACATTACCTCCTATACTGTATAATGCCCCCTGCATACACTGGTCCCACATTACCTCCTATACTGTATAATGCCCCCTGCATACACTGGTCTCACATTACCTCCTATACTGTATAATGTCCCCTGCATACACTGGTCCCACATTAGCTCCTATACTGTATAATGGCCCCTGCATACACTGGTCTCACATTATCTCCTATACTGTATAATGCCCCCTGCATACACTGGTCCCACATTACCTCCTATACTGTATAATGCCCCCTGCATACACTGGTCTCACATTACCTCCTATACTGTATAATGTCCCCTGCATACACTGGTCCCACATTAGCTCCTATACTGTATAATGGCCCCTGCATACACTGGCCCCACATTACCTCCTATACTGTATAATGCCCCCTGCATACACTGGCCCCACATTACCTCCTATACTGTATAATATCTCCTGTATACACTGGTCTCACATTATCTCCTATACTGTATAATGTCCCCTGCATACACTGGTCCCACATTAGCTCCTATACTGTATAATGGCCCCTGCATACACTGGTCTCACATTATCTCCTATACTGTATAATGCCCCCTGCATACACTGGTCCCACATTACCTCCTATACTGTATAATGCCCCCTGCATACACTGGTCTCACATTACCTCCTATACTGTATAATGTCCCCTGCATACACTGGTCCCACATTAGCTCCTATACTGTATAATGGCCCCTGCATACACTGGCCCCACATTACCTCCTATACTGTATAATGCCCCCTGCATACACTGGCCCCACATTACCTCCTATACTGTATAATATCTCCTGTATACACTGGTCTCACATTACCTCCTATACTGTATAATGACCCCTGCATACACTGGTCCCACATTACCTCCTATACTGTATAATGCCCCCTGCATACACTGACCCCACATTAGCTCCTATACTGTATAATGTCCCCTGCATACACTGGTCCCACATTACCTCCTATACTGTATAATGCCCCCTGCATACACTGGCCCCACATTACCTCCTATACTGTATAATATCTCCTGTATACACTGGTCTCACATTATCTCCTATACTGTATAATGTCCCCTGCATACACTGGTCCCACATTACCTCCTATACTGTATAATGCCCCCTGCATACACTGACCCCACATTAGCTCCTATACTGTATAATGTCCCCTGCATACACTGGCCCCACATTATTTCCTATACTGTATAATGACCCCTGCATACACTGGTCCCACATTAGCTCCTATACTGTATAATGCCCCCTGCATACACTGGCCCCACATTAGCTCCTATACTGTATAATGTCCCCTGCATACACTGGTCTCACATTACCTCCTATACTGTATAATGCCCCCTGCATACACTGGCCCCACATTAGCTCCTATACTGTATAATGACCCCTGCATACACTGGTCCCACATTACCTCCTATACTGTATAATGGCTCCTGCATACACTGGTCTCACATTATCTCCTATACTGTATAATGCCCCCTGCATACACTGGCCCCACATTAGCTCCTATACTGTATAATGTCCCCTGCATACACTGGTCCCACATTAGCTCCTATACTGTATAATGGCCCCTGCATACACTGGTCTCACATTACCTCCTATACTGTATAATGCCCCCTGCATACACTGGCCCCACATTAGCTCCTATACTGTATAATGGCCCCTGCATACACTGGTCTCACATTACCTCCTATACTGTATAATGCCCCCTGCATACACTGGCCCCACATTAGCTCCTATACTATATAATGGCCCCTGCATACACTGGTCTCACATTATCTCCTATACTGTATAATGCCCCCTGCATACACTGGCCCCACATTAGCTCCTATACTTTATAATGGCCCCTGCATACACTGGTCTCACATTACCTCCTATACTGTATAATGCCCCCTGCATACACTGGTCCCACATTATCTCCTATACTGTATAATGTCCCCTGCATACACTGGCCCCACATTAGCTCCTATACTGTATAATGACCCCTGCATACACTGGCCCCACATTACCTCCTATACTGTATAATGTCCCCTGCATACACTGGCCCCACATTACCTCCCATACTGTATAATGTCCCCTGCATACACTGGCCCCACATTACCTCCTATACTGTATAATGTCCCCTGCATACACTGGCCCCACATTACCTCCCATACTGTATAATGCCCCCTGCATACACTGGTCCCACATTACCTCCTATACTGTATAATGACCCCTGCATACACTGGCCCCACATTACCTCCCATACTGTATAATGTCCCCTGCATACACTGGCCCCACATTACCTCCTATACTGTATAATGTCCCCTGCATACACTGGCCCCACATTACCTCCCATACTGTATAATGCCCCCTGCATACACTGGTCCCACATTACCTCCCATACTGTATAATGACCCCTGCATACACTGGCCCCACATTATCTCCTATACTGTATAATGGCCCCTGCATACACTGGCCCCACATTATCTCCCATACTGTATAATGTCCCCTGCATACACTGGCCCCACATTACCTCCTATACTGTATAATGTCCCCTGCATACACTGGCCCCACATTACCTCCCATACTGTATAATGCCCCCTGCATACACTGGTCCCACATTACCTCCTATACTGTATAATGACCCCTGCATACACTGGCCCCACATTACCTCCCATACTGTATAATGTCCCCTGCATACACTGGCCCCACATTACCTCCTATACTGTATAATGTCCCCTGCATACACTGGCCCCACATTACCTCCCATACTGTATAATGGCCCCTGCATACACTGGTCCCACATTACCTCCCATACTGTATAATGACCCCTGCATACACTGGTCCCACATTACCTCCCATACTGTATAATGACCCCTGCATACACTGGCCCCACATTACCTCCCATACTGTATAATGTCCCCTGCATACACTGGCCCCACATTACCTCCTATACTGTATAATGTCCCCTGCATACACTGGCCCCACATTACCTCCTATACTGTATAATGCCCCCTGCATACACTGGTCTCACATTACCTCCTATACTGTATAATGACCCCTGCATACACTGGCCCCACATTAGCTCCTATACTGTATAATGTCCCCTGCATACACTGGCCCCACATTACCTCCCATACTGTATAATGTCCCCTGCATACACTGGTCCCACATTACCTCCTATACTGTATAATGACCCCTGCATACACTGGCCCCACATTACCTCCTATACTGTATAATGGCCCCTGCATACACTGGCCCCACATTACCTCCCATACTGTATAATGACCCCTGCATACACTGGTCTCACATTACCTCCTATACTGTATAATGCCCCCTGCATACACTGGCCCCACATTAGCTCCTATACTGTATAATGACCCCTGCATACACTGGCCCCACATTACCTCCTATACTGTATAATGCCCCCTGCATACACTGGTCCCACATTACCTCCTATACTGTATAATGGCCCCTGCATACACTGGCCCCACATTACCTCCTATACTGTATAATGCCCCCTGCATACACTGGTCTCACATTATCTCCTATACTGTATAATGCCCCCTGCATACACTGGCCCCACATTACCTCCTATACTGTATAATGTCCCCTGCATACACTGGCCCCACATTAGCTCCTATACTGTATAATGTCCCCTGCATACACTGACCCCACATTAGCTCCTATACTGTATAATGGCCCCTGCATACACTGACCCCACATTAGCTCCTATACTGTATAATGACCCCTGCATACACTGGTCCCACATTAGCTCCTATACTGTATAATGGCCCCTGCATACACTGGTCTCACATTACCTCCTATACTGTATAATGCCCCCTGCATACACTGGCCCCACATTAGCTCCTATACTGTATAATGGCCCCTGCATACACTGGTCTCACATTATCTCCTATACTGTATAATGCCCCCTGCATACACTGGCCCCACATTAGCTCCTATACTGTATAATGTCCCCTGCATACACTGGTCCCACATTAGCTCCTATACTTTATAATGGCCCCTGCATACACTGGTCTCACATTACCTCCTATACTGTATAATGCCCCCTGCATACACTGGTCCCACATTATCTCCTATACTGTATAATGTCCCCTGCATACACTGGCCCCACATTAGCTCCTATACTGTATAATGACCCCTGCATACACTGGCCCCACATTACCTCCTATACTGTATAATGTCCCCTGCATACACTGGCCCCACATTACCTCCCATACTGTATAATGTCCCCTGCATACACTGGCCCCACATTACCTCCTATACTGTATAATGACCCCTGCATACACTAGTCTCACATTAGCTCCTATACTGTATAATGTCCCCTGCATACACTGGCCCCACATTAGCTCCTATACTGTATAATGCCCCCTGCATACACTGGTCTCACATTATCTCCTATACTGTATAATGACCCCTGCATACACTGGCCCCACATTACCTCCTATACTGTATAATGTCTCCTGCATACACTGGTCCCACATTAGCTCCTATACTGTATAATGTCCCCTGCATACACTGGTCCCACATTAGCTCCTATACTGTATAATGGCCCCTGCATACACTGGTCTCACATTATCTCCTATACTGTATAATGTCCCCTGCATACACTGGCCCCACATTAGCTCCTATACTGTATAATGTCCCCTGCATACACTGGTCCCACATTAGCTCCTATACTGTATAATGTCCCCTGCATACACTGGCCCCACATTAGCTCCTATACTGTATAATGGCCCCTGCATACACTGGTCTCACATTATCTCCTATACTGTATAATGACCCCTGCATACACTGGCCCCACATTACCTCCTATACTGTATAATGACCCCTGCATACACTGGCCCCACATTAGCTCCTATACTGTATAATGTCCCCTGCATACACTGGCCCCACATTAGCTCCTATACTGTATAATGTCCCCTGCATACACTGGCCCCACATTACCTCCTATACTGTATAATGTCCCCTGCATACACTGGCCCCACATTACCTCCTATACTGTATAATGTCCCCTGCATACACTGGCCCCACATTACCTCCTATACTGTATAATGTCCCCTGCATACACTGGCCCCACATTATCTCCTATACTGTATAATGACCCCTGCATACACTGGCCCCACATTAGCTCCTATACTGTATAATGTCCCCTGCATACACTGGCCCCACATTAGCTCCTATACTGTATAATGCCCCCTGCATACACTGGTCTCACATTATCTCCTATACTGTATAATGACCCCTGCATACACTGGCCCCACATTACCTCCTATACTGTATAATGTCTCCTGCATACACTGGTCCCACATTATCTCCTATACTGTATAATGCCCCCTGCATACACTGGTCCCACATTAGCTCCTATACTGTATAATGGCCCCTGCATACACTGGTCTCACATTATCTCCTATACTGTATAATGTCCCCTGCATACACTGGCCCCACATTAGCTCCTATACTGTATAATGTCCCCTGCATACACTGGTCCCACATTAGCTCCTATACTGTATAATGTCCCCTGCATACACTGGCCCCACATTACCTCCTATACTGTATAATGTCCCCTGCATACACTGGTCCCACATTAGCTCCTATACTGTATAATGTCCCCTGCATACACTGGTCCCACATTAGCTCCTATACTGTATAATGCCCCCTGCATACACTGGCCCCACATTATCTCCTATACTGTATAATGACCCCTGCATACACTGGTCTCACATTACCTCCTATACTGTATAATGTCCCCTGCATACACTGGCCCCACATTAGCTCCTATACTGTATAATGTCCCCTGCATACACTGGTCCCACATTAGCTCCTATACTGTATAATGTCCCCTGCATACACTGGCCCCACATTAGCTCCTATACTGTATAATGTCCCCTGCATACACTGGTCCCACATTAGCTCCTATACTGTATAATGTCCCCTGCATACACTGGTCCCACATTACCTCCTATACTGTATAATGTCCCCTGCATACACTGGTCCCACATTAGCTCCTATACTGTATAATGTCCCCTGCATACACTGGTCCCACATTAGCTCCTATACTGTATAATGTCCCCTGCATACACTGGCCCCACATTAGCTCCTATACTGTATAATGTCCCCTGCATACACTGGTCCCACATTAGCTCCTATACTGTATAATGTCCCCTGCATACACTGGTCCCACATTACCTCCTATACTGTATAATGTCCCCTGCATACACTGGTCCCACATTAGCTCCTATACTGTATAATGTCCCCTGCATACACTGGTCCCACATTAGCTCCTATACTGTATAATGTCCCCTGCATACACTGGCCCCACATTATCTCCTATACTGTATAATGACCCCTGCATACACTGGCCCCACATTACCTCCTATACTGTATAATGTCCCCTGCATACACTGGCCCCACATTAGCTCCTATACTGTATAATGTCCCCTGCATACACTGGTCCCACATTAGCTCCTATACTGTATAATGTCCCCTGCATACACTGGCCCCACATTATCTCCTATACTGTATAATGACCCCTGCATACACTGGTCTCACATTACCTCCTATACTGTATAATGGCCCCTGCATACACTGGCCCCACATTACCTCCTATACTGTATAATGTCCCCTGCATACACTGGCCCCACATTAGCTCCTATACTGTATAATGACCCCTGCATACACTGGCCCCACATTACCTCCTATACTGTATAATGTCCCCTGCATACACTGGTCTCACATTACCTCCTATACTGTATAATGTCTCCTGCATACACTGGCCCCACATTACCTCCCATACTGTATAATGTCCCCTGCATACACTGGTCTCACATTACCTCCTATACTGTATAATGCCCCCTGCATACACTGGCCCCACATTAGCTCCTATACTGTATAATGTCCACTGCATACACTGGTCCCACATTAGCTCCTATACTGTATAATGGCCCCTGCATACACTGGCCCCACATTATCTCCTATACTGTATAATGACCCCTGCATACACTGGCCCCACATTAGCTCCTATACTGTATAATGTCCACTGCATACACTGGTCCCACATTAGCTCCTATACTGTATAATGGCCCCTGCATACACTGGTCTCACATTATCTCCTATACTGTATAATGTCCCCTGCATACACTGGCCCCACATTAGCTCCTATACTGTATAATGGCCCCTGCATACACTGGCCCCACATTATCTCCTATACTGTATAATGACCCCTGCATACACTGGTCTCACATTATCTCCTATACTGTATAATGACCCCTGCATACACTGGCCCCACATTAGCTCCTATACTGTATAATGTCCACTGCATACACTGGTCCCACATTAGCTCCTATACTGTATAATGGCCCCTGCATACACTGGTCTCACATTATCTCCTATACTGTATAATGCCCCCTGCATACACTGGCCCCACATTATCTCCTATACTGTATAATGGCCCCTGCATACACTGGCCCCACATTAGCTCCTATACTGTATAATGGCCCCTGCATACACTGGCCCCACATTATCTCCTATACTGTATAATGACCCCTGCATACACTGGTCTCACATTATCTCCTATACTGTATAATGACCCCTGCATACACTGGCCCCACATTAGCTCCTATACTGTATAATGTCCACTGCATACACTGGTCCCACATTAGCTCCTATACTGTATAATGGCCCCTGCATACACTGGCCCCACATTAGCTCCTATACTGTATAATGCCCCCTGCATACACTGGCCCCACATTATCTCCTATACTGTATAATGACCCCTGCATACACTGGTCTCACATTATCTCCTATACTGTATAATGACCCCTGCATACACTGGCCCCACATTAGCTCCTATACTGTATAATGTCCACTGCATACACTGGTCCCACATTAGCTCCTATACTGTATAATGGCCCCTGCATACACTGGTCCCACATTAGCTCCTATACTGTATAATGCCCCCTGCATACACTGGCCCCACATTATCTCCTATACTGTATAATGACCCCTGCATACACTGGTCTCACATTATCTCCTATACTGTATAATGACCCCTGCATACACTGGTCTCACATTATCTCCTATACTGTATAATGACCCCTGCATACACTGGTCCCACATTAGCTCCTATACTGTATAATGTCCACTGCATACACTGGCCCCACATTATCTCCTATACTGTATAATGTCCCCTGCATACACTGGTCTCACATTATCTCCTATACTGTATAATGACCCCTGCATACACTGGTCTCACATTATCTCCTATACTGTATAATGACCCCTGCATACACTGGCCCCACATTAGCTCCTATACTGTATAATGTCCACTGCATACACTGGTCCCACATTAGCTCCTATACTGTATAATGGCCCCTGCATACACTGGCCCCACATTATCTCCTATACTGTATAATGCCCCCTGCATACACTGGTCCCACATTAGCTCCTATACTGTATAATGGCCCCTGCATACACTGGCCCCACATTATCTCCTATACTGTATAATATCTCCTGCATACACTGGCCCCACATTAGCTCCTATACTGTATAATGTCCACTGCATACACTGGTCCCACATTAGCTCCTATACTGTATAATGTCCCCTGCATACACTGGCCCCACATTAGCTCCTATACTGTATAATGGCCCCTGCATACACTGGTCTCACATTATCTCCTATACTGTATAATGCCCCCTGCATACACTGGCCCCACATTAGCTCCTATACTGTATAATGGCCCCTGCATACACTGGTCTCACATTATCTCCTATACTGTATAATGCCCCCTGCATACACTGGTCCCACATTAGCTCCTATACTGTATAATGGCCCCTGCATACACTGGCCCCACATTACCTCCTATACTGTATAATGTCCCCTGCATACACTGGCCCCACATTATCTCCTATACTGTATAATGACCCCTGCATACACTGGTCCCACATTAGCTCCTATACTGTATAATGACCCCTGCATACACTGGTCCCACATTAGCTCCTATACTGTATAATGACCCCTGCATACACTGGCCCCACATTATCTCCTATACTGTATAATGACCCCTGCATACACTGGTCCCACATTAGCTCCTATACTGTATAATGTCCCCTGCATACACTGGTCCCACATTACCTCCTATACTGTATAATGCCCCCTGCATACACTGGTCCCACATTATCTCCTATACTGTATAATGCCCCCTGCATACACTGGCCCCACATTATCTCCTATACTGTATAATGGCCCCTGCATACACTGGCCCCACATTACCTCCTATACTGTATAATGTCCCCTGCATACACTGGTCCCACATTACCTCCTATACTGTATAATGCCCCCTGCATACACTGGTCCCACATTATCTCCTATACTGTATAATGCCCCCTGCATACACTGGCCCCACATTATCTCCTATACTGTATAATGCCCCCTGCATACACTGGCCCCACATTATCTCCTATACTGTATAATGTCCCCTGCATACACTGGCCCCACATTATCTCCTATACTGTATAATGCCCCCTGCATACACTGGTCCCACATTATCTCCTATACTGTATAATGCCCCCTGCATACACTGGCCCCACATTACCTCCTATACTGTATAATGCCCCCTGCATACACTGGCCCCACATTATCTCCTATACTGTATAATGCCCCCTGCATACACTGGCCCCACATTACCTCCTATACTGTATAATGCCCCCTGCATACACTGGCCCCACATTATCTCCTATACTGTATAATGCCCCCTGCATACACTGGCCCCACATTATCTCCTATACTGTATAATGGCCCCTGCATACACTGGCCCCACATTAGCTCATATACTGTATAATGTCCCCTGCATACACTGGCCCCACATTAGCTCCTATACTGTATAATGTCCCCTGCATACACTGGCCCCACATTAGCTCCTATACTGTATAATGATCCCTGCATACACTGGCCCCACATTATCTCCTATACTGTATAATGCCCCCTGCATACACTGGCCCCACATTATCTCCTATACTGTATAATGTCCCCTGCATACACTGGTCTCACATTACCTCCTATACTGTATAATGGCCCCTGCATACACTGGCCCCACATTAGCTCCTATACTGTATAATGTCCCCTGCATACACTGGCCCCACATTAGCTCCTATACTGTATAATGTCCCCTGCATACACTGGCCCCACATTAGCTCCTATACTGTATAATGTCCCCTGCATACACTGGCCCCACATTAGCTCCTATACTGTATAATGCCCCCTGCATACACTGGCCCCACATTACCTCCTATACTGTATAATGGCCCCTGCATACACTGGCCCCACATTAGCTCCTATACTGTATAATGCCCCCTGCATACACTGGCCCCACATTATCTCCTATACTGTATAATGCCCCCTGCATACACTGGCCCCACATTACCTCCTATACTGTATAATGTCCCCTGCATACACTGGTCTCACATTACCTCCTATACTGTATAATGGCCCCTGCATACACTGGCCCCACATTAGCTCCTATACTGTATAATGTCCCCTGCATACACTGGCCCCACATTAGCTCCTATACTGTATAATGTCCCCTGCATACACTGGTCCCACATTAGCTCCTATACTGTATAATGGCCCCTGCATACACTGGTCTCACATTACCTCCTATACTGTATAATGACCCCTGCATACACTGGTCCCACATTAGCTCCTATACTGTATAATGTCCCCTGCATACACTGGCCCCACATTATCTCCTATACTGTATAATGCCTCCTGCATACACTGGTCCCACATTAGCTCCTATACTGTATAATGCCCCCTGCATACACTGGCCCCACATTACCTCCTATACTGTATAATGACCCCTGCATACACTGGCCCCACATTAGCTCCTATACTGTATAATGGCCCCTGCATACACTGGCCCCACATTAGCTCCTATACTGTATAATGCCCCCTGCATACACTGGTCCCACATTAGCTCCTATACTGTATAATGGCCCCTGCATACACTGGTCTCACATTATCTCCTATACTGTATAATGCCCCCTGCATACACTGGCCCCACATTAGCTCCTATACTGTATAATGACCCCTGCATACACTGGCCCCACATTACCTCCTATACTGTATAATGCCCCCTGCATACACTGGCCCCACATTAGCTCCTATACTGTATAATGTCCCCTGCATACACTGGCCCCACATTAGCTCCTATACTGTATAATGGCCCCTGCATACACTGGTCTCACATTATCTCCTATACTGTATAATGACCCCTGCATACACTGGCCCCACATTACCTCCTATACTGTATAATGTCCCCTGCATACACTGGCCCCACATTAGCTCCTATACTGTATAATGTCCCCTGCATACACTGGCCCCACATTAGCTCCTATACTGTATAATGGCCCCTGCATACACTGGCCCCACATTAGCTCCTATACTGTATAATGCCCCCTGCATACACTGGCCCCACATTACCTCCTATACTGTATAATGGCCCCTGCATACACTGGCCCCACATTATCTCCTATACTGTATTATGGCCCCTGCATACACTGGCCCCACATTAGCTCCTATACTGTATAATGCCCCCTGCATACACTGGCCCCACATTACCTCCTATACTGTATAATGGCCCCTGCATACACTGGTCTCACATTATCTCCTATACTGTATAATGACCCCTGCATACACTGGCCCCACATTAGCTCCTATACTGTATAATGTCCCCTGCATACACTGGTCCCACATTAGCTCCTATACTGTATAATGGCCCCTGCATACACTGGTCTCACATTACCTCCTATACTGTATAATGTCTCCTGTATACACTGGTCCCACATTACCTCCTATACTGTATAATGATCCCTGCATACACTGGCCCCACATTACCTCCTATACTGTATAATGCCCCCTGCATACACTGGCCCCACATTAGCTCCTATACTGTATAATGTCCCCTGCATACACTGGCCCCACATTAGCTCCTATACTGTATAATGGCCCCTGCATACACTGGTCTCACATTATCTCCTATACTGTATAATGGCCCCTGCATACACTGGTCCCACATTACCTCCTATACTGTATAATGGCCCCTGCATACACTGGCCCCACATTAGCTCCTATACTGTATAATGATCCCTGCATACACTGGCCCCACATTAGCTCCTATACTGTATAATGGCCCCTGCATACACTGGCCCCACATTAGCTCCTATACTGTATAATGTCCCCTGCATACACTGGCCCCACATTAGCTCCTATACTGTATAATGGCCCCTGCATACACTGGTCTCACATTATCTCCTATACTGTATAATGGCCCCTGCATACACTGGTCCCACATTACCTCCTATACTGTATAATGGCCCCTGCATACACTGGCCCCACATTAGCTCCTATACTGTATAATGATCCCTGCATACACTGGCCCCACATTACCTCCTATACTGTATAATGCCCCCTGCATACACTGGCCCCACATTAGCTCCTATACTGTATAATGGCCCCTGCATACACTGGCCCCACATTAGCTCCTATACTGTATAATGTCCCCTGCATACACTGGCCCCACATTAGCTCCTATACTGTATAATGGCCCCTGCATACACTGGTCTCACATTATCTCCTATACTGTATAATGGCCCCTGCATACACTGGTCCCACATTACCTCCTATACTGTATAATGGCCCCTGCATACACTGGCCCCACATTAGCTCCTATACTGTATAATGGCCCCTGCATACACTGGTCTCACATTATCTCCTATACTGTATAATGGCCCCTGCATACACTGGTCTCACATTACCTCCTATACTGTATAATGCCCCCTGCATACACTGGCCCCACATTAGCTCCTATACTGTATAATGTCCCCTGCATACACTGGTCCCACATTAGCTCCTATACTGTATAATGGCCCCTGCATACACTGGTCTCACATTACCTCCTATACTGTATAATGCCCCCTGCATACACTGGCCCCACATTAGCTCCTATACTGTATAATGGCCCCTGCATACACTGGTCTCACATTACCTCCTATACTGTATAATGCCCCCTGCATACACTGGCCCCACATTAGCTCCTATACTGTATAATGGCCCCTGCATACACTGGTCTCACATTATCTCCTATACTGTATAATGCCCCCTGCATACACTGGCCCCACATTAGCTCCTATACTGTATAATGGCCCCTGCATACACTGGTCTCACATTACCTCCTATACTGTATAATGCCCCCTGCATACACTGGCCCCACATTAGCTCCTATACTGTATAATGGCCCCTGCATACACTGGTCTCACATTACCTCCTATACTGTATAATGGCCCCTGCATACACTGGCCCCACATTAGCTCCTATACTGTATAATGACCCCTGCATACACTGGCCCCACATTAGCTCCTATACTGTATAATGGCCCCTGCATACACTGGTCTCACATTATCTCCTATACTGTATAATGGCCCCTGCATACACTGGTCTCACATTACCTCCTATACTGTATAATGCCCCCTGCATACACTGGCCCCACATTAGCTCCTATACTGTATAATGTCCCCTGCATACACTGGTCCCACATTAGCTCCTATACTGTATAATGGCCCCTGCATACACTGGTCTCACATTACCTCCTATACTGTATAATGCCCCCTGCATACACTGGCCCCACATTAGCTCCTATACTGTATAATGGCCCCTGCATACACTGGTCTCACATTATCTCCTATACTGTATAATGCCCCCTGCATACACTGGCCCCACATTAGCTCCTATACTGTATAATGACCCCTGCATACACTGGTCCCACATTACCTCCTATACTGTATAATGCCCCCTGCATACACTGGCCCCACATTACCTCCTATACTGTATAATGCCCCCTGCATACACTGGCCCCACATTAGCTCCTATACTGTATAATGCCCCCTGCATACACTGGCCCCACATTACCTCCTATACTGTATAATGACCCCTGCATACACTGGTCTCACATTATCTCCTATACTGTATAATGCCCCCTGCATACACTGGCCCCACATTAGCTCCTATACTTTATAATGGCCCCTGCATACACTGGTCTCACATTACCTCCTATACTGTATAATGCCCCCTGCATACACTGGTCCCACATTATCTCCTATACTGTATAATGTCCCCTGCATACACTGGCCCCACATTAGCTCCTATACTGTATAATGACCCCTGCATACACTGGCCCCACATTACCTCCTATACTGTATAATGTCCCCTGCATACACTGGCCCCACATTACCTCCCATACTGTATAATGTCCCCTGCATACACTGGCCCCACATTACCTCCTATACTGTATAATGTCCCCTGCATACACTGGCCCCACATTACCTCCCATACTGTATAATGCCCCCTGCATACACTGGTCCCACATTACCTCCTATACTGTATAATGACCCCTGCATACACTGGCCCCACATTACCTCCCATACTGTATAATGTCCCCTGCATACACTGGCCCCACATTACCTCCTATACTGTATAATGTCCCCTGCATACACTGGCCCCACATTACCTCCCATACTGTATAATGCCCCCTGCATACACTGGTCCCACATTACCTCCCATACTGTATAATGACCCCTGCATACACTGGCCCCACATTATCTCCTATACTGTATAATGGCCCCTGCATACACTGGTCCCACATTACCTCCCATACTGTATAATGACCCCTGCATACACTGGTCCCACATTACCTCCCATACTGTATAATGACCCCTGCATACACTGGCCCCACATTACCTCCCATACTGTATAATGTCCCCTGCATACACTGGCCCCACATTACCTCCTATACTGTATAATGTCCCCTGCATACACTGGCCCCACATTACCTCCCATACTGTATAATGCCCCCTGCATACACTGGTCTCACATTACCTCCTATACTGTATAATGACCCCTGCATACACTGGCCCCACATTAGCTCCTATACTGTATAATGTCCCCTGCATACACTGGCCCCACATTACCTCCCATACTGTATAATGTCCCCTGCATACACTGGTCTCACATTACCTCCTATACTGTATAATGACCCCTGCATACACTGGCCCCACATTACCTCCTATACTGTATAATGTCCCCTGCATACACTGGCCCCACATTACCTCCCATACTGTATAATGACCCCTGCATACACTGGTCTCACATTACCTCCTATACTGTATAATGCCCCCTGCATACACTGGCCCCACATTAGCTCCTATACTGTATAATGACCCCTGCATACACTGGCCCCACATTACCTCCTATACTGTATAATGCCCCCTGCATACACTGGTCCCACATTACCTCCTATACTGTATAATGGCCCCTGCATACACTGGCCCCACATTACCTCCTATACTGTATAATGCCCCCTGCATACACTGGTCTCACATTATCTCCTATACTGTATAATGCCCCCTGCATACACTGGCCCCACATTAGCTCCTATACTGTATAATGTCCCCTGCATACACTGACCCCACATTAGCTCCTATACTGTATAATGGCCCCTGCATACACTGGTCCCACATTATCTCCTATACTGTATAATGGCCCCTGCATACACTGGCCCCACATTATCTCCTATACTGTATAATGCCCCCTGCATACACTGACCCCACATTAGCTCCTATACTGTATAATGACCCCTGCATACACTGGTCCCACATTAGCTCCTATACTGTATAATGTCCCCTGCATACACTGACCCCACATTAGCTCCTATACTGTATAATGACCCCTGCATACACTGGTCCCACATTAGCTCCTATACTGTATAATGGCCCCTGCATACACTGGTCTCACATTACCTCCTATACTGTATAATGCCCCCTGCATACACTGGCCCCACATTAGCTCCTATACTGTATAATGGCCCCTGCATACACTGGTCTCACATTATCTCCTATACTGTATAATGCCCCCTGCATACACTGGCCCCACATTAGCTAATATACTGTATAATGTCCCCTGCATACACTGGTCCCACATTAGCTCCTATACTTTATAATGGCCCCTGCATACACTGGTCTCACATTACCTCCTATACTGTATAATGCCCCCTGCATACACTGGTCCCACATTATCTCCTATACTGTATAATGTCCCCTGCATACACTGGCCCCACATTAGCTCCTATACTGTATAATGACCCCTGCATACACTGGCCCCACATTACCTCCCATACTGTATAATGTCCCCTGCATACACTGGTCTCACATTACCTCCTATACTGTATAATGTCCCCTGCATACACTGGCCCCACATTACCTCCTATACTGTATAATGTCCCCTGCATACACTGGCCCCACATTACCTCCCATACTGTATAATGTCCCCTGCATACACTGGCCCCACATTACCTCCTATACTGTATAATGACCCCTGCATACACTGGTCTCACATTAGCTCCTATACTGTATAATGTCCCCTGCATACACTGGCCCCACATTACCTCCTATACTGTATAATGTCCCCTGCATACACTGGCCCCACATTACCTCCCATACTGTATAATGTCCCCTGCATACACTGGTCTCACATTACCTCCTATACTGTATAATGTCCCCTGCATACACTGGCCCCACATTACCTCCCATACTGTATAATGTCCCCTGCATACACTGGCTCCACATTACCTCCCATACTGTATAATGTCCCCTGCATACACTGGTCTCACATTACCTCCTATACTGTATAATGTCCCCTGCATACACTGGCCCCACATTACCTCCCATACTGTATAATGTCCCCTGCATACACTGGCCCCACATTACCTCCCATACTGTATAATGTCCCCTGCATACACTGGTCTCACATTACCTCCTATACTGTATAATGTCCCCTGCATACACTGGCCCCACATTACCTCCTATACTGTATAATGACCCCTGCATACACTGGTCTCACATTAGCTCTTATACTGTATAATGTCCCCTGCATACACTGGCCCCACATTAGCTCCTATACTGTATAATGCCCCCTGCATACACTGGTCTCACATTATCTCCTATACTGTATAATGACCCCTGCATACACTGGTCCCACATTACCTCCTATACTGTATAATGTCTCCTGCATACACTGGTCCCACATTAGCTCCTATACTGTATAATGTCCCCTGCATACACTGGTCCCACATTAGCTCCTATACTGTATAATGCCCCCTGCATACACTGGCCCCACATTACCTCCTATACTGTATAATGTCCCCTGCATACACTGGTCTCACATTATCTCCTATACTGTATAATGCCCCCTGCATACACTGGTCTCACATTATCTCCTATACTGTATAATGACCCCTGCATACACTGGTCCCACATTACCTCCTATACTGTATAATGTCTCCTGCATACACTGGTCCCACATTAGCTCCTATACTGTATAATGTCCCCTGCATACACTGGTCCCACATTAGCTCCTATACTGTATAATGCCCCCTGCATACACTGGTCCCACATTAGCTCCTATACTGTATAATGTCCCCTGCATACACTGGTCTCACATTATCTCCTATACTGTATAATGCCCCCTGCATACACTGACCCCACATTAGCTCCTATACTGTATAATGACCCCTGCATACACTGGTCCCACATTACCTCCTATACTGTATAATGTCCCCTGCATACACTGACCCCACATTAGCTCCTATACTGTATAATGACCCCTGCATACACTGGTCCCACATTAGCTCCTATACTGTATAATGGCCCCTGCATACACTGGTCTCACATTACCTCCTATACTGTATAATGCCCCCTGCATACACTGGCCCCACATTAGCTCCTATACTGTATAATGGCCCCTGCATACACTGGTCTCACATTATCTCCTATACTTTATAATGACCCCTGCATACACTGGTCCCACATTAGCTCCTATACTGTATAATGGCCCCTGCATACACTGGTCTCACATTACCTCCTATACTGTATAATGCCCCCTGCATACACTGGCCCCACATTAGCTCCTATACTGTATAATGTCCCCTGCATACACTGGTCCCACATTAGCTCCTATACTTTATAATGGCCCCTGCATACACTGGTCTCACATTAGCTCCTATACTGTATAATGTCCCCTGCATACACTGGTCCCACATTAGCTCCTATACTTTATAATGCCCCCTGCATACACTGGTCCCACATTATCTCCTATACTGTATAATGTCCCCTGCATACACTGGCCCCACATTAGCTCCTATACTGTATAATGACCCCTGCATACACTGGCCCCACATTACCTCCCATACTGTATAATGTCCCCTGCATACACTGGTCTCACATTACCTCCTATACTGTATAATGTCCCCTGCATACACTGGCCCCACATTACCTCCCATACTGTATAATGTCCCCTGCATACACTGGCCCCACATTACCTCCTATACTGTATAATGACCCCTGCATACACTGGTCTCACATTAGCTCCTATACTGTATAATGTCCCCTGCATACACTGGCCCCACATTACCTCCTATACTGTATAATGTCCCCTGCATACACTGGCCCCACATTACCTCCCATACTGTATAATGTCCCCTGCATACACTGGTCTCACATTACCTCCTATACTGTATAATGTCCCCTGCATACACTGGCCCCACATTACCTCCCATACTGTATAATGTCCCCTGCATACACTGGCCCCACATTACCTCCTATACTGTATAATGACCCCTGCATACACTGGTCTCACATTAGCTCCTATACTGTATAATGTCCCCTGCATACACTGGCCCCACATTAGCTCCTATACTGTATAATGCCCCCTGCATACACTGGTCTCACATTATCTCCTATACTGTATAATGACCCCTGCATACACTGGTCCCACATTACCTCCTATACTGTATAATGTCTCCTGCATACACTGGTCCCACATTAGCTCCTATACTGTATAATGTCCCCTGCATACACTGGTCCCACATTAGCTCCTATACTGTATAATGCCCCCTGCATACACTGGCCCCACATTACCTCCTATACTGTATAATGTCTCCTGCATACACTGGTCCCACATTAGCTCCTATACTGTATAATGTCCCCTGCATACACTGGTCCCACATTAGCTCCTATACTGTATAATGTCCCCTGCATACACTGGCCCCACATTACCTCCTATACTGTATAATGACCCCTGCATACACTGGTCTCACATTAGCTCCTATACTGTATAATGTCCCCTGCATACACTGGTCCCACATTAGCTCCTATACTGTATAATGACCCCTGCATACACTGGTCCCACATTACCTCCTATACTGTATAATGTCTCCTGCATACACTGGTCCCACATTAGCTCCTATACTGTATAATGTCCCCTGCATACACTGGTCCCACATTAGCTCCTATACTGTATAATGTCCCCTGCATACACTGGCCCCACATTATCTCCTATACTGTATAATGCCCCCTGCATACACTGGCCCCACATTACCTCCTATACTGTATAATGACCCCTGCATACACTGGTCTCACATTAGCTCCTATACTGTATAATGTCCCCTGCATACACTGGCCCCACATTAGCTCCTATACTGTATAATGCCCCCTGCATACACTGGTCTCACATTATCTCCTATACTGTATAATGACCCCTGCATACACTGGTCCCACATTACCTCCTATACTGTATAATGTCTCCTGCATACACTGGTCCCACATTAGCTCCTATACTGTATAATGTCCCCTGCATACACTGGTCCCACATTACCTCCCATACTGTATAATGTCCCCTGCATACACTGGTCTCACATTACCTCCTATACTGTATAATGTCCCCTGCATACACTGGCCCCACATTACCTCCCATACTGTATAATGTCCCCTGCATACACTGGCCCCACATTACCTCCTATACTGTATAATGACCCCTGCATACACTGGTCTCACATTAGCTCCTATACTGTATAATGTCCCCTGCATACACTGGCCCCACATTAGCTCCTATACTGTATAATGCCCCCTGCATACACTGGTCTCACATTATCTCCTATACTGTATAATGACCCCTGCATACACTGGCCCCACATTACCTCCTATACTGTATAATGTCTCCTGCATACACTGGTCCCACATTAGCTCCTATACTGTATAATGTCTCCTGCATACACTGGTCCCACATTAGCTCCTATACTGTATAATGACCCCTGCATACACTGGCCCCACATTACCTCCTATACTGTATAATGTCTCCTGCATACACTGGTCCCACATTACCTCCTATACTGTATAATGTCTCCTGCATACACTGGTCCCACATTAGCTCCTATACTGTATAATGGCCCCTGCATACACTGGTCTCACATTATCTCCTATACTGTATAATGTCCCCTGCATACACTGGCCCCACATTAGCTCCTATACTGTATAATGTCCCCTGCATACACTGGTCCCACATTAGCTCCTATACTGTATAATGTCCCCTGCATACACTGGCCCCACATTAGCTCCTATACTGTATAATGGCCCCTGCATACACTGGTCTCACATTATCTCCTATACTGTATAATGACCCCTGCATACACTGGCCCCACATTACCTCCTATACTGTATAATGACCCCTGCATACACTGGCCCCACATTAGCTCCTATACTGTATAATGTCCCCTGCATACACTGGCCCCACATTAGCTCCTATACTGTATAATGGCCCCTGCATACACTGGTCTCACATTATCTCCTATACTGTATAATGACCCCTGCATACACTGGCCCCACATTACCTCCTATACTGTATAATGTCCCCTGCATACACTGGCCCCACATTAGCTCCTATACTGTATAATGACCCCTGCATACACTGGCCCCACATTAGCTCCTATACTGTATAATGGCCCCTGCATACACTGGTCTCACATTATCTCCTATACTGTATAATGACCCCTGCATACACTGGCCCCACATTAGCTCCTATACTGTATAATGTCCCCTGCTACACTGGCCCCACATTAGCTCCTATACTGTATAATGCCCCCTGCATACACTGGCCCCACATTAGCTCCTATACTGTATAATGCCCCCTGCATACACTGGTCTCACATTATCTCCTATACTGTATAATGACCCCTGCATACACTGGCCCCACATTACCTCCTATACTGTATAATGTCTCCTGCATACACTGGCCCCACATTACCTCCTATACTGTATAATGCCCCCTGCATACACTGGTCCCACATTAGCTCCTATACTGTATAATGTCCCCTGCATACACTGGCCCCACATTACCTCCTATACTGTATAATGCCCCCTGCATACACTGGTCCCACATTAGCTCCTATACTGTATAATGACCCCTGCATACACTGGCCCCACATTACCTCCTATACTGTATAATGTCTCCTGCATACACTGGCCCCACATTACCTCCTATACTGTATAATGCCCCCTGCATACACTGGTCCCACATTAGCTCCTATACTGTATAATGACCCCTGCATACACTGGCCCCACATTACCTCCTATACTGTATAATGCCCCCTGCATACACTGGTCCCACATTAGCTCCTATACTGTATAATGTCCCCTGCATACACTGGTCCCACATTAGCTCCTATACTGTATAATGGCCCCTGCATACACTGGTCTCACATTATCTCCTATACTGTATAATGTCCCCTGCATACACTGGCCCCACATTAGCTCCTATACTGTATAATGTCCCCTGCATACACTGGTCCCACATTAGCTCCTATACTGTATAATGTCCCCTGCATACACTGGCCCCACATTAGCTCCTATACTGTATAATGGCCCCTGCATACACTGGTCTCACATTATCTCCTATACTGTATAATGACCCCTGCATACACTGGCCCCACATTACCTCCTATACTGTATAATGACCCCTGCATACACTGGCCCCACATTAGCTCCTATACTGTATAATGTCCCCTGCATACACTGGCCCCACATTAGCTCCTATACTGTATAATGGCCCCTGCATACACTGGTCTCACATTATCTCCTATACTGTATAATGACCCCTGCATACACTGGCCCCACATTACCTCCTATACTGTATAATGTCCCCTGCATACACTGGCCCCACATTAGCTCCTATACTGTATAATGACCCCTGCATACACTGGCCCCACATTAGCTCCTATACTGTATAATGGCCCCTGCATACACTGGTCTCACATTATCTCCTATACTGTATAATGACCCCTGCATACACTGGCCCCACATTAGCTCCTATACTGTATAATGTCCCCTGCATACACTGGCCCCACATTACCTCCTATACTGTATAATGGCCCCTGCATACACTGGTCTCACATTATCTCCTATACTGTATAATGACCCCTGCATACACTGGCCCCACATTACCTCCTATACTGTATAATGTCCCCTGCATACACTGGCCCCACATTACCTCCTATACTGTATAATGACCCCTGCATACACTGGCCCCACATTACCTCCTATACTGTATAATGGCCCCTGCATACACTGGCCCCACATTATCTCCTATACTGTATAATGTCCCCTGCATACACTGGCCCCACATTAGCTCCTATACTGTATAATGTCCCCTGCATACACTGGCCCCACATTACCTCCTATACTGTATAATGTCCCCTGCATACACTGGCCCCACATTACCTCCTATACTGTATAATGTCCCCTGCATACACTGGCCCCACATTACCTCCTATACTGTATAATGTCCCCTGCATACACTGGCCCCACATTATCTCCTATACTGTATAATGACCCCTGCATACACTGGCCCCACATTAGCTCCTATACTGTATAATGTCCCCTGCATACACTGGCCCCACATTATCTCCTATACTGTATAATGACCCCTGCATACACTGGTCCCACATTATCTCCTATACTGTATAATGACCCCTGCATACACTGGCCCCACATTAGCTCCTATACTGTATAATGTCCCCTGCATACACTGGCCCCACATTATCTCCTATACTGTATAATGCCCCCTGCATACACTGGTCCCACATTAGCTCCTATACTGTATAATGACCCCTGCATACACTGGCCCCACATTACCTCCTATACTGTATAATGCCCCCTGCATACACTGGTCCCACATTAGCTCCTATACTGTATAATGTCCCCTGCATACACTGGTCCCACATTAGCTCCTATACTGTATAATGGCCCCTGCATACACTGGTCTCACATTATCTCCTATACTGTATAATGTCCCCTGCATACACTGGCCCCACATTAGCTCCTATACTGTATAATGTCCCCTGCATACACTGGTCCCACATTAGCTCCTATACTGTATAATGTCCCCTGCATACACTGGCCCCACATTAGCTCCTATACTGTATAATGGCCCCTGCATACACTGGTCTCACATTATCTCCTATACTGTATAATGACCCCTGCATACACTGGCCCCACATTACCTCCTATACTGTATAATGACCCCTGCATACACTGGCCCCACATTAGCTCCTATACTGTATAATGTCCCCTGCATACACTGGCCCCACATTAGCTCCTATACTGTATAATGGCCCCTGCATACACTGGTCTCACATTATCTCCTATACTGTATAATGACCCCTGCATACACTGGCCCCACATTACCTCCTATACTGTATAATGTCCCCTGCATACACTGGCCCCACATTAGCTCCTATACTGTATAATGACCCCTGCATACACTGGCCCCACATTAGCTCCTATACTGTATAATGGCCCCTGCATACACTGGTCTCACATTATCTCCTATACTGTATAATGACCCCTGCATACACTGGCCCCACATTAGCTCCTATACTGTATAATGTCCCCTGCATACACTGGCCCCACATTACCTCCTATACTGTATAATGGCCCCTGCATACACTGGTCTCACATTATCTCCTATACTGTATAATGACCCCTGCATACACTGGCCCCACATTACCTCCTATACTGTATAATGTCCCCTGCATACACTGGCCCCACATTACCTCCTATACTGTATAATGACCCCTGCATACACTGGCCCCACATTACCTCCTATACTGTATAATGGCCCCTGCATACACTGGCCCCACATTATCTCCTATACTGTATAATGTCCCCTGCATACACTGGCCCCACATTAGCTCCTATACTGTATAATGTCCCCTGCATACACTGGCCCCACATTACCTCCTATACTGTATAATGTCCCCTGCATACACTGGCCCCACATTACCTCCTATACTGTATAATGTCCCCTGCATACACTGGCCCCACATTACCTCCTATACTGTATAATGTCCCCTGCATACACTGGCCCCACATTATCTCCTATACTGTATAATGACCCCTGCATACACTGGCCCCACATTAGCTCCTATACTGTATAATGCCCCCTGCATACACTGGTCTCACATTATCTCCTATACTGTATAATGACCCCTGCATACACTGGCCCCACATTACCTCCTATACTGTATAATGTCTCCTGCATACACTGGTCCCACATTATCTCCTATACTGTATAATGCCCCCTGCATACACTGGTCCCACATTAGCTCCTATACTGTATAATGGCCCCTGCATACACTGGTCTCACATTATCTCCTATACTGTATAATGTCCCCTGCATACACTGGCCCCACATTAGCTCCTATACTGTATAATGTCCCCTGCATACACTGGTCCCACATTAGCTCCTATACTGTATAATGTCCCCTGCATACACTGGTCTCACATTACCTCCTATACTGTATAATGACCCCTGCATACACTGGTCTCACATTACCTCCTATACTGTATAATGTCACCTGCATACACTGGCCCCACATTACCTCCTATACTGTATAATGTCCCCTGCATACACTGGCCCCACATTACCTCCTATACTGTATAATGGCCCCTGCATACACTGGCCCCACATTACCTCCTATACTGTATAATGTCCCCTGCATACACTGGCCCCACATTAGCTCCTATACTGTATAATGACCCCTGCATACACTGGCCCCACATTACCTCCTATACTGTATAATGTCCCCTGCATACACTGGCCCCACATTACCTCCCATACTGTATAATGTCCCCTGCATACACTGGTCTCACATTACCTCCTATACTGTATAATGTCCCCTGCATACACTGGCCCCACATTACCTCCCATACTGTATAATGTCCCCTGCATACACTGGCCCCACATTACCTCCTATACTGTATAATGACCCCTGCATACACTGGTCTCACATTAGCTCCTATACTGTATAATGTCCCCTGCATACACTGGCCCCACATTAGCTCCTATACTGTATAATGCCCCCTGCATACACTGGTCTCACATTATCTCCTATACTGTATAATGACCCCTGCATACACTGGCCCCACATTACCTCCTATACTGTATAATGTCTCCTGCATACACTGGTCCCACATTAGCTCCTATACTGTATAATGTCCCCTGCATACACTGGTCCCACATTAGCTCCTATACTGTATAATGGCCCCTGCATACACTGGTCTCACATTATCTCCTATACTGTATAATGTCCCCTGCATACACTGGCCCCACATTACCTCCTATACTGTATAATGCCCCCTGCATACACTGGCCCCACATTACCTCCTATACTGTATAATGTCCCCTGCATACACTGGTCCCACATTAGCTCCTATACTGTATAATGTCCCCTGCATACACTGGCCCCACATTACCTCCTATACTGTATAATGCCCCCTGCATACACTGGCCCCACATTACCTCCTATACTGTATAATGCCCCCTGCATACACTGGCCCCACATTAGCTCCTATACTGTATAATGTCCCCTGCATACACTGGTCCCACATTAGCTCCTATACTGTATAATGTCCCCTGCATACACTGGCCCCACATTAGCTCCTATACTGTATAATGGCCCCTGCATACACTGGTCTCACATTATCTCCTATACTGTATAATGACCCCTGCATACACTGGCCCCACATTACCTCCTATACTGTATAATGACCCCTGCATACACTGGCCCCACATTAGCTCCTATACTGTATAATGTCCCCTGCATACACTGGCCCCACATTAGCTCCTATACTGTATAATGGCCCCTGCATACACTGGTCTCACATTATCTCCTATACTGTATAATGACCCCTGCATACACTGGCCCCACATTACCTCCTATACTGTATAATGTCCCCTGCATACACTGGCCCCACATTAGCTCCTATACTGTATAATGTCCCCTGCATACACTGGCCCCACATTAGCTCCTATACTGTATAATGTCCCCTGCATACACTGGCCCCACATTACCTCCTATACTGTATAATGTCCCCTGCATACACTGGCCCCACATTACCTCCTATACTGTATAATGTCCCCTGCATACACTGGCCCCACATTACCTCCTATACTGTATAATGTCCCCTGCATACACTGGCCCCACATTATCTCCTATACTGTATAATGACCCCTGCATACACTGGCCCCACATTAGCTCCTATACTGTATAATGTCCCCTGCATACACTGGCCCCACATTAGCTCCTATACTGTATAATGCCCCCTGCATACACTGGTCTCACATTATCTCCTATACTGTATAATGACCCCTGCATACACTGGCCCCACATTACCTCCTATACTGTATAATGTCTCCTGCATACACTGGTCCCACATTATCTCCTATACTGTATAATGCCCCCTGCATACACTGGTCCCACATTAGCTCCTATACTGTATAATGGCCCCTGCATACACTGGTCTCACATTATCTCCTATACTGTATAATGTCCCCTGCATACACTGGCCCCACATTAGCTCCTATACTGTATAATGTCCCCTGCATACACTGGTCCCACATTAGCTCCTATACTGTATAATGTCCCCTGCATACACTGGTCTCACATTATCTCCTATACTGTATAATGACCCCTGCATACACTGGCCCCACATTAGCTCCTATACTGTATAATGTCCCCTGCATACACTGGCCCCACATTAGCTCCTATACTGTATAATGCCCCCTGCATACACTGGTCTCACATTATCTCCTATACTGTATAATGACCCCTGCATACACTGGCCCCACATTACCTCCTATACTGTATAATGTCTCCTGCATACACTGGTCCCACATTATCTCCTATACTGTATAATGCCCCCTGCATACACTGGTCCCACATTAGCTCCTATACTGTATAATGGCCCCTGCATACACTGGTCTCACATTATCTCCTATACTGTATAATGTCCCCTGCATACACTGGCCCCACATTAGCTCCTATACTGTATAATGTCCCCTGCATACACTGGTCCCACATTAGCTCCTATACTGTATAATGTCCCCTGCATACACTGGTCTCACATTACCTCCTATACTGTATAATGGCCCCTGCATACACTGGTCCCACATTACCTCCTATACTGTATAATGTCCCCTGCATACACTGGTCTCACATTACCTCCTATACTGTATAATGGCCCCTGCATACACTGGCCCCACATTAGCTCCTATACTGTATAATGTCCCCTGCATACACTGGCCCCACATTAGCTCCTCTACTGTATAATGTCCCCTGCATACACTGGTCCCACATTAGCTCCTATACTGTATAATGGCCCCTGCATACACTGGTCTCACATTACCTCCTATACTGTATAATGACCCCTGCATACACTGGCCCCACATTAGCTCCTATACTGTATAATGTCCCCTGCATACACTGGCCCCACATTAGCTCCTATACTGTATAATGGCCCCTGCATACACTGGCCCCACATTAGCTCCTATACTGTATAATGCCCCCTGCATACACTGGTCCCACATTAGCTCCTATACTGTATAATGGCCCCTGCATACACTGGTCTCACATTATCTCCTATACTGTATAATGCCCCCTGCATACACTGGCCCCACATTAGCTCCTATACTGTATAATGACCCCTGCATACACTGGCCCCACATTACCTCCTATACTGTATAATGTCCCCTGCATACACTGGCCCCACATTATCTCCTATACTGTATAATATCTCCTGCATACACTGGCCCCACATTAGCTCCTATACTGTATAATGTCCACTGCATACACTGGTCCCACATTAGCTCCTATACTGTATAATGGCCCCTGCATACACTGGTCTCACATTATCTCCTATACTGTATAATGACCCCTGCATACACTGGCCCCACATTAGCTCCTATACTGTATAATGTCCACTGCATACACTGGTCCCACATTAGCTCCTATACTGTATAATGGCCCCTGCATACACTGGTCTCACATTATCTCCTATACTGTATAATGACCCCTGCATACACTGGTCTCACATTACCTCCTATACTGTATAATGGCCCCTGCATACACTGGCCCCACATTACCTCCTATACTGTATAATGGCCCCTGCATACACTGGTCCCACATTAGCTCCTATACTGTATAATGGCCCCTTCATACACTGGCCCCACATTACCTCCTATACTGTATAATGTCCCCTGCATACACTGGCCCCAAATTATCTCCTATACTGTATAATGACCCCTGCATACACTGGCCCCAAATTATCTCCTATACTGTATAATGACCCCTGCATACACTGGTCCCACATTAGCTCCTATACTGTATAATGACCCCTGCATACACTGGTCCCACATTAGCTCCTATACTGTATAATGACCCCTGCATACACTGGCCCCACATTATCTCCTATACTGTATAATGACCCCTGCATACACTGGTCCCACATTACCTCCTATACTGTATAATGTCCCCTGCATACACTGGTCCCACATTACCTCCTATACTGTATAATGTCCCCTGCATACACTGGCCCCACATTACCTCCTATACTGTATAATGCCCCCTGCATACACTGGTCCCACATTATCTCCTATACTGTATAATGGCCCCTGCATACACTGGTCTCACATTATCTCCTATACTGTATAATGTCCCCTGCATACACTGGCCCCACATTAGCTCCTATACTGTATAATGTCCCCTGCATACACTGGTCCCACATTAGCTCCTATACTGTATAATGTCCCCTGCATACACTGGTCCCACATTACCTCCTATACTGTATAATGTCCCCTGCATACACTGGTCCCACATTACCTCCTATACTGTATAATGCCCCCTGCATACACTGGTCCCACATTATCTCCTATACTGTATAATGCCCCCTGCATACACTGGCCCCACATTATCTCCTATACTGTATAATGGCCCCTGCATACACTGGCCCCACATTACCTCCTATACTGTATAATGTCCCCTGCATACACTGGTCCCACATTACCTCCTATACTGTATAATGCCCCCTGCATACACTGGTCCCACATTATCTCCTATACTGTATAATGCCCCCTGCATACACTGGCCCCACATTATCTCCTATACTGTATAATGGCCCCTGCATACACTGGCCCCACATTACCTCCTATACTGTATAATGTCCCCTGCATACACTGGTCCCACATTACCTCCTATACTGTATAATGCCCCCTGCATACACTGGTCCCACATTATCTCCTATACTGTATAATGCCCCCTGCATACACTGGTCCCACATTATCTCCTATACTGTATAATGCCCCCTGCATACACTGGCCCCACATTATCTCCTATACTGTATAATGTCCCCTGCATACACTGGTCTCACATTACCTCCTATACTGTATAATGGCCCCTGCATACACTGGCCCCACATTAGCTCCTATACTGTATAATGTCCCCTGCATACACTGGCCCCACATTAGCTCCTATACTGTATAATGTCCCCTGCATACACTGGTCCCACATTAGCTCCTATACTGTATAATGGCCCCTGCATACACTGGTCTCACATTACCTCCTATACTGTATAATGACCCCTGCATACACTGGCCCCACATTAGCTCCTATACTGTATAATGTCCCCTGCATACACTGGCCCCACATTATCTCCTATACTGTATAATGCCCCCTGCATACACTGGCCCCACATTACCTCCTATACTGTATAATGACCCCTGCATACACTGGCCCCACATTAGCTCCTATACTGTATAATGGCCCCTGCATACACTGGCCCCACATTAGCTCCTATACTGTATAATGCCCCCTGCATACACTGGTCCCACATTAGCTCCTATACTGTATAATGGCCCCTGCATACACTGGTCTCACATTATCTCCTATACTGTATAATGCCCCCTGCATACACTGGCCCCACATTAGCTCCTATACTGTATAATGACCCCTGCATACACTGGCCCCACATTACCTCCTATACTGTATAATGTCCCCTGCATACACTGGCCCCACATTAGCTCCTATACTGTATAATGTCCCCTGCATACACTGGCCCCACATTAGCTCCTATACTGTATAATGTCCCCTGCATACACTGGTCCCACATTAGCTCCTATACTGTATAATGGCCCCTGCATACACTGGTCTCACATTATCTCCTATACTGTATAATGACCCCTGCATACACTGGCCCCACATTAGCTCCTATACTGTATAATGTCCCCTGCATACACTGGTCCCACATTAGCTCCTATACTGTATAATGGCCCCTGCATACACTGGTCTCACATTACCTCCTATACTGTATAATGTCTCCTGTATACACTGGCCCCACATTAGCTCCTATACTGTATAATGGCCCCTGCATACACTGGCCCCACATTAGCTCCTATACTGTATAATGTCCCCTGCATACACTGGCCCCACATTAGCTCCTATACTGTATAATGGCCCCTGCATACACTGGTCTCACATTATCTCCTATACTGTATAATGGCCCCTGCATACACTGGTCCCACATTACCTCCTATACTGTATAATGGCCCCTGCATACACTGGCCCCACATTAGCTCCTATACTGTATAATGACCCCTGCATACACTGGCCCCACATTAGCTCCTATACTGTATAATGGCCCCTGCATACACTGGTCTCACATTATCTCCTATACTGTATAATGGCCCCTGCATACACTGGTCCCACATTACCTCCTATACTGTATAATGGCCCCTGCATACACTGGCCCCACATTAGCTCCTATACTGTATAATGACCCCTGCATACACTGGCCCCACATTAGCTCCTATACTGTATAATGGCCCCTGCATACACTGGCCCCACATTAGCTCCTATACTGTATAATGTCCCCTGCATACACTGGCCCCACATTAGCTCCTATACTGTATAATGGCCCCTGCATACACTGGTCTCACATTATCTCCTATACTGTATAATGGCCCCTGCATACACTGGTCCCACATTACCTCCTATACTGTATAATGGCCCCTGCATACACTGGCCCCACATTAGCTCCTATACTGTATAATGTCCCCTGCATACACTGGCCCCACATTAGCTCCTATACTGTATAATGGCCCCTGCATACACTGGTCTCACATTATCTCCTATACTGTATAATGCCCCCTGCATACACTGGTCCCACATTACCTCCTATACTGTATAATGGCCCCTGCATACACTGGCCCCACATTAGCTCCTATACTGTATAATGACCCCTGCATACACTGGTCCCACATTACCTCCTATACTGTATAATGACCCCTGCATACACTGGCCCCACATTAGCTCCTATACTGTATAATGACCCCTGCATACACTGGCCCCACATTACCTCCTATACTGTATAATGTCCCCTGCATACACTGGCCCCACATTACCTCCTATACTGTATAATGGCCCCTGCATACACTGGTCTCACATTACCTCCTATACTGTATAATGCCCCCTGCATACACTGGCCCCACATTACCTCCTATACTGTATAATGTCCCCTGCATACACTGGCCCCACATTACCTCCTATACTGTATAATGGCCCCTGCATACACTGGTCCCACATTATCTCCTATACTGTATAATGCCCCCTGCATACACTGGCCCCACATTACCTCCTATACTGTATAATGTCCCCTGCATACACTGGCCCCACATTACCTCCTATACTGTATAATGGCCCCTGCATACACTGGTCTCACATTACCTCCTATACTGTATAATGCCCCCTGCATACACTGGTCCCACATTACCTCCTATACTGTATAATGCCCCCTGCATACACTGGCCCCACATTACCTCCTATACTGTATAATGTCCCCTGCATACACTGGCCCCACATTACCTCCTATACTGTATAATGGCCCCTGCATACACTGGTCTCACATTACCTCCTATACTGTATAATGACCCCTGCATACACTGGCCCCACATTACCTCCTATACTGTATAATGTCCCCTGCATACACTGGCCCCACATTACCTCCTATACTGTATAATGTCCCCTGCATACACTGGTCCCACATTACCTCCTATACTGTATAATGCCCCCTGCATACACTGGTCCCACATTATCTCCTATACTGTATAATGACCCCTGCATACACTGGTCCCACATTATCTCCTATACTGTATAATGCCCCCTGCATACACTGGTCCCACATTATCTCCTATACTGTATAATGCCCCCTGCATACACTGGCCCCACATTACCTCCTATACTGTATAATGCCCCCTGCATACACTGGTCCCACATTACCTCCTATACTGTATAATGCCCCCTGCATACACTGGTCCCACATTACCTCCTATACTGTATAATGCCCCCTGCATACACTGGCCCCACATTACCTCCTATACTGTATAATGTCCCCTGCATACACTGGCCCCACATTACCTCCTATACTGTATAATGGCCCCTGCATACACTGGTCTCACATTACCTCCTATACTGTATAATGCCCCCTGCATACACTGGCCCCACATTACCTCCTATACTGTATAATGCCCCCTGCATACACTGGCCCCACATTACCTCCTATACTGTATAATGCCCCCTGCATACACTGGCCCCACATTACCTCCTATACTGTATAATGTCCCCTGCATACACTGGCCCCACATTACCTCCTATACTGTATAATGTCCCCTGCATACACTGGCCCCACATTACCTCCTATACTGTATAATGCCCCCTGCATACACTGGCCCCACATTACCTCCTATACTGTATAATGTCCCCTGCATACACTGGTCCCACATTACCTCCTATACTGTATAATGACCCCTGCATACACTGGCCCCACATTACCTCCTATACTGTATAATGTCCCCTGCATACACTGGCCCCACATTACCTCCTATACTGTATAATGGCCCCTGCATACACTGGTCTCACATTACCTCCTATACTGTATAATGCCCCCTGCATACACTGGTCCCACATTACCTCCTATACTGTATAATGCCCCCTGCATACACTGGCCCCACATTACCTCCTATACTGTATAATGGCCCCTACATACACTGGTCTCACATTACCTCCTATACTGTATAATGTCCCCTGCATACACTGGTCCCACATTACCTCCTATACTGTATAATGACCCCTGCATACACTGGCCCCACATTAGCTCCTATACTGTATAATGGCCCCTGCATACACTGGTCTCACATTAGCTCCTATACTGTATAATGCCCCCTGCATACACTGGTCCCACATTACCTCCTATACTGTATAATGACCCCTGCATACACTGGTCCCACATTACCTCCTATACTGTATAATGTCCCCTGCATACACTGGTCCCACATTACCTCCTATACTGTATAATGACCCCTGCATACACTGGCCCCACATTAGCTCCTATACTGTATAATGCCCCCTGCATACACTGGCCCCACATTAGCTCCTATACTGTATAATGCCCCCTGCATACACTGGTCCCACATTACCTCCTATACTGTATAATGTCCCCTGCATACACTGGTCCCACATTACCTCCTATACTGTATAATGCCCCCTGCATACACTGGCCCCACATTAGCTCCTATACTGTATAATGCCCCCTGCATACACTGGCCCCACATTAGCTCCTATACTGTATAATGCCCCCTGCATACACTGGTCCCACATTACCTCCTATACTGTATAATGACCCCTGCATACACTGGTCCCACATTACCTCCTATACTGTATAATGACCCCTGCATACACTGGCCCCACATTAGCTCCTATACTGTATAATGCCCCCTGCATACACTGGTCCCACATTACCTCCTATACTGTATAATGACCCCTGCATACACTGGCCCCACATTATCTCCTATACTGTATAATGTCTCCTGTATACACTGGTCACACATTATCTCCTATACTGTATAATGACCCCTGCATACACTGGTCCCACATTATCTCCTATACTGTATAATGCCCCCTGCATACACTGGTCCCACATTACCTCCTATACTGTATAATGACCCCTGCATACACTGGTCCCACATTACCTCCTATACTGTATAATGACCCCTGCATACACTGGCCCCACATTAGCTCCTATACTGTATAATGCCCCCTGCATACACTGGTCCCACATTACCTCCTATACTGTATAATGACCCCTGCATACACTGGCCCCACATTATCTCCTATACTGTATAATGTCTCCTGTATACACTGGTCACACATTACCTCCTATACTGTATAATGACCCCTGCATACACTGGCCCCACATTAGCTCCTATACTGTATAATGCCCCCTGCATACACTGGTCTCACATTATCTCCTATACTGTATAATGACCCCTGCATACACTGGCCCCACATTATCTCCTATACTGTATAATGTCTCCTGTATACACTGGTCACACATTATCTCCTATACTGTATAATGACCCCTGCATACACTGGTCCCACATTACCTCCTATACTGTATAATGCCCCCTTCATACACTGGCCCCACATTAGCTCCTATACTGTATAATGCCCCCTGCATACACTGGCCCCACATTAGCTCTTATACTGTATAATGACCCCTGCATACACTGGCCCCACATTAGCTCCTATACTGTATAATGGCCCCTGCATACACTGGTCCCACATTAGCTCCTATACTGTATAATGACCCCTGTATACACTGGTCACACATTATCTCCTATACTGTATAATGGCCCCTGCATACACTGGTCTCACATTATCTCCTATACTGTATAATGTCTCCTGTATACACTGGTCACACATTATCTCCTATACTGTATAATGACCCCTGCATACACTGGTCCCACATTACCTCCTATACTGTATAATGCCCCCTTCATACACTGGCCCCACATTAGCTCCTATACTGTATAATGGCCCCTGCATACACTGGCCCCACATTACCTCCTATACTGTATAATGCCCCCTTCATACACTGGCCCCACATTAGCTCCTATACTGTATAATGGCCCCTGCATACACTGGTCTCACATTACCTCCTATACTGTATAATGTCCCCTGCATACACTGGTCCCACATTAGCTCTTATACTGTATAATGACCCCTGCATACACTGGTCCCACATTACCTCCTATACTGTATAATGCCCCCTGCATACACTGGTCCCACATTAGCTCTTATACTGTATAATGACCCCTGCATACACTGGTCACACATTATCTCCTATACTGTATAATGTCTCCTGTATACACTGGTCACACATTATCTCCTATACTGTATAATGACCCCTGCATACACTGGTCCCACATTACCTCCTATACTGTATAATGCCCCCTTCATACACTGGCCCCACATTAGCTCCTATACTGTATAATGGCCCCTGCATACACTGGCCCCACATTACCTCCTATACTGTATAATGCCCCCTTCATACACTGACCCCACATTAGCTCCTATACTGTATAATGACCCCTGCATACACTGGTCCCACATTACCTCCTATACTGTATAATGTCCCCTGCATACACTGGCCCCACATTAGCTCCTATACTGTATAATGGCCCCTGCATACACTGGCCCCACATTATCTCCTATACTGTATAATGCCCCCTTCATACACTGGCCCCACATTAGCTCCTATACTGTATAATGGCCCCTGCATACACTGGCCCCACATTAGCTCCTATACTGTATAATGCCCCCTTCATACACTGGCCCCACATTAGCTCCTATACTGTATAATGCCCCCTTCATACACTGGCCCCACATTAGCTCCTATACTGTATAATGGCCCCTGCATACACTGGCCCCACATTACCTCCTATACTGTATAATGGCCCCTGCATACACTGGCCCCACATTACCTCCTATACTGTATAATGACCCCTGCATACACTGGCCCCACATTAGCTCCTATACTGTATAATGGCCCCTGCATACACTGGCCCCACATTATCTCCTATACTGTATAATGCCCCCTTCATACACTGGCCCCACATTAGCTCCTATACTGTATAATGCCCCCTTCATACACTGGCCCCACATTAGCTCCTATACTGTATAATGGCCCCTGCATACACTGGCCCCACATTACCTCCTATACTGTATAATGGCCCCTGCATACACTGGCCCCACATTACCTCCTATACTGTATAATGCCCCCTTCATACACTGGCCCCACATTAGCTCCTATACTGTATAATGGCCCCTGCATACACTGGCCCCACATTATCTCCTATACTGTATAATGCCCCCTTCATACACTGGCCCCACATTAGCTCCTATACTGTATAATGCCCCCTTCATACACTGGCCCCACATTAGCTCCTATACTGTATAATGGCCCCTGCATACACTGGCCCCACATTACCTCCTATACTGTATAATGACCCCTGCATACACTGGTCCCACATTAGCTCTTATACTGTATAATGACCCCTGCATACACTGGCCCCACATTATCTCCTATACTGTATAATGCCCCCTTCATACACTGGTCCCACATTAGCTCTTATACTGTATAATGCCCCCTGCATACACTGGTCTCACATTATCTCCTATACTGTATAATGACCCCTGCATACACTGGTCCCACATTAGCTCTTATACTGTATAATGCCCCCTGCATACACTGGTCCCACATTACCTCCTATACTGTATAATGTCCCCTGCATACACTGGCCCCACATTAGCTCCTATACTGTATAATGACCCCTGCATACACTGGTCCCACATTAGCTCCTATACTGTATAATGACCCCTGCATACACTGGTCCCACATTAGCTCCTATACTGTATAATGACCCCTGCATACACTGGTCCCACATTAGCTCCTATACTGTATAATGACCCCTGCATACACTGGCCCCACATTATCTCCTATACTGTATAATGACCCCTGCATACACTGGTCCCACATTAGCTCCTATACTGTTTAATGACCCCTGCATACACTGGCCCCACATTATCTCCTATACTGTATAATGAACCCTGCATACACTGGTCCCACATTACCTCCTATACTGTATAATGTCCCCTGCATACACTGGCCCCACATTAGCTCCTATACTGTATAATGACCCCTGCATACACTGGTCCCACATTAGCTCCTATACTGTATAATGACCCCTGCATACACTGGTCCCACATTAGCTCCTATACTGTATAATGACCCCTGCATACACTGGCCCCACATTATCTCCTATACTGTATAATGACCCCTGCATACACTGGTCCCACATTAGCTCCTATACTGTATAATGACCCCTGCATACACTGGCCCCACATTAGCTCCTATACTGTATAATGACCCCTGCATACACTGGCCCCACATTATCTCCTATACTGTATAATGACCCCTGCATACACTGGCCCCACATTACCTCCTATACTGTATAATGTCCCCTGCATACACTGGCCCCACATTACCTCCTATACTGTATAATGACCCCTGCATACACTGGCCCCACATTAGCTCCTATACTGTATAATGACCCCTGCATACACTGGTCCCACATTAGCTCCTATACTGTATAATGACCCCTGCATACACTGGTCCCACATTAGCTCCTATACTGTATAATGACCCCTGCATACACTGGCCCCACATTATCTCCTATACTGTATAATGTCCCCTGCATACACTGGTCTCACATTAGCTCCTATACTGTATAATGACCCCTGCATACACTGGTCCCACATTAGCTCCTATACTGTATAATGACCCCTGCATACACTGGCCCCACATTATCTCCTATACTGTATAATGTCCCCTGCATACACTGGTCCCACATTAGCTCCTATACTGTATAATGACCCCTGCATACACTGGTCCCACATTAGCTCCTATACTGTATAATGCCCCCTGCATACACTGGTCCCACATTATCTCCTATACTGTATAATGTCCCCTGCATACACTGGTCTCACATTAGCTCCTATACTGTATAATGACCCCTGCATACACTGGTCCCACATTAGCTCCTATACTGTATAATGACCCCTGCATACACTGGCCCCACATTATCTCCTATACTGTATAATGTCCCCTGCATACACTGGTCTCACATTAGCTCCTATACTGTATAATGACCCCTGCATACACTGGTCCCACATTAGCTCCTATACTGTATAATGACCCCTGCATACACTGGCCCCACATTATCTCCTATACTGTATAATGTCCCCTGCATACACTGGTCCCACATTAGCTCCTATACTGTATAATGTCCCCTGCATACACTGGTCCCACATTAGCTCCTATACTGTATAATGACCCCTGCATACACTGGTCTCACATTACCTCCTATACTGTATAATGGCCCCTGCATACACTGGTCCCACATTACCTCCTATACTGTATAATGACCCCTGCATACACTGGCCCCACATTAGCTCCTATACTGTATAATGGCCCCTGCATACACTGGTCTCACATTATCTCCTATACTGTATAATGCCCCCTGCATACACTGGCCCCACATTAGCTCCTATACTGTATAATGCCCCCTGCATACACTGGTCCCACATTACCTCCTATACTGTATAATGCCCCCTGCATACACTGGCCCCACATTAGCTCCTATACTGTATAATGTCCCCTGCATACACTGGCCCCACATTATCTCCTATACTGTATAATGCCCCCTGCATACACTGGCCCCACATTATCTCCTATACTGTATAATGTCCCCTGCATACACTGGCCCCACATTACCTCCTATACTGTATAATGCCCCCTGCATACACTGGCCCCACATTATCTCCTATACTGTATAATGGCCCCTGCATACACTGGCCCCACATTACCTCCTATACTGTATAATGCCCCCTGCATACACTGGTCTCACATTATCTCCTATACTGTATAATGTCTCCTGCATACACTGGCCCCACATTATCTCCTATACTGTATAATGGCCCCTGCATACACTGGCCCTACATTACCTCCTATACTGTATAATGGCCCCTGCATACACTGGTCCCACATTACCTCCTATACTGTATAATGTCCCCTGCATACACTGGCCCCACATTAGCTCCTATACTGTATAATGTCCCCTGCATACACTGGCCCCACATTACCTCCTATACTGTATAATGCCCCCTGCATACACTGGCTCCACATTATCTCCTATACTGTATAATGCCCCCTGCATACACTGGCCCTACATTACCTCCTATACTGTATAATGACCCCTGCATACACTGGCCCCACATTATCTCCTATACTGTATAATGACCCCTGCATACACTGGCCCCACATTATCTCCTATACTGTATAATGACCCCTGCATACACTGGCCCCACATTATCTCCTATACTGTATAATGACCCCTGCATACACTGGCCCCACATTATCTCCTATACTGTATAATGGCCCCTGCATACACTGGCCCTACATTACCTCCTATACTGTATAATGACCCCTGCATACACTGGCCCCACATTATCTCCTATACTGTATAATGACCCCTGCATACACTGGCCCCACATTATCTCCTATACTGTATAATGACCCCTGCATACACTGGCTCCACATTATCTCCTATACTGTATAATGACCCCTGCATACACTGGCCCCACATTATCTCCTATACTGTATAATGGCCCCTGCATACACTGGCCCTACATTACCTCCTATACTGTATAATGACCCCTGCATACACTGGCCCCACATTATCTCCTATACTGTATAATGACCCCTGCATACACTGGCCCCACATTATCTCCTATACTGTATAATGACCCCTGCATACACTGGCCCCACATTATCTCCTATACTGTATAATGACCCCTGCATACACTGGCCCCACATTATCTCCTATACTGTATAATGACCCCTGCATACACTGGCCCTACATTACCTCCTATACTGTATAATGGCCCCTGCATACACTGGCCCCACATTAGCTCCTATACTGTATAATGTCCCCTGCATACACTGGTCCCACATTACCTCCTATACTGTATAATGTCCCCTGCATACACTGGCCCCACATTAGCTCCTATACTGTATAATGTCCCCTGCATACACTGGCCCCACATTACCTCCTATACTGTATAATGCCCCCTGCAAACACTGGCCCCACATTATCTCCTATACTGTATAATGGCCCCTGCATACACTGGCCCCACATTACCTCCTATACTGTATAATGACCCCTGCATACACTGGCCCCACATTACCTCCTATACTGTATAATGACCCCTGCATACACTGGCCCCACATTATCTCCTATACTGTATAATGGCCCCTGCATACACTGGCCCTACATTACCTCCTATACTGTATAATGACCCCTGCATACACTGGCCCCACATTACCTCCTATACTGTATAATGACCCCTGCATACACTGGCCCCACATTATCTCCTATACTGTATAATGGCCCCTGCATACACTGGCCCCACATTACCTCCTATACTGTATAATGACCCCTGCATACACTGGCCCCACATTATCTCCTATACTGTATAATGGCCCCTGCATACACTGGCCCCACATTACCTCCTATACTGTATAATGACCCCTGCATACACTGGCCCCACATTATCTCCTATACTGTATAATGGCCCCTGCATACACTGGCCCTACATTACCTCCTATACTGTATAATGACCCCTGCATACACTGGCCCCACATTATCTCCTATACTGTATAATGGCCCCTGCATACACTTGCCCCACATTACCTCCTATACTGTATAATGACCCCTGCATACACTGGCCCCACATTATCTCCTATACTGTATAATGGCCCCTGCATACACTGGCCCCACATTACCTCCTATACTGTATAATGACCCCTGCATACACTGGCCCCACATTATCTCCTATACTGTATAATGGCCCCTGCATACACTGGCCCCACATTATCTCCTATACTGTATAATGTCCCCTGCATACACTGGCCCCACATTATCTCCTATACTGTATAATGGCCCCTGCATACACTGGCCCCACATTATCTCCTATACTGTATAATGCCCCCTGCATACACTGACCCCACATTACCTCCTATACTGTATAATGTCCCCTGCATACACTGGCCCCACATTACCTCCTATACTGTATAATGCCCCCTGCATACACTGGCCCCACATTAGCTCCTATACTGTATAATGCTCCCTGCATACACTGACCCCACATTATCTCCTATACTGTATAATGACCCCTGCATACACTGGTCCCACATTAGCTCCTATACTGTATAATGCCCCCTGCATACACTGGTCCCACATTACCTCCTATACTGTATAATGTCCCCTGCATACACTGGCCCCACATTACCTCCTATACTGTATAATGCCCCCTGCATACACTGGCCCCACATTAGCTCCTATACTGTATAATGCTCCCTGCATACACTGACCCCACATTATCTCCTATACTGTATAATGACCCCTGCATACACTGGCCCCACATTAGCTCCTATACTGTATAATGCTCCCTGCATACACTGACCCCACATTATCTCCTATACTGTATAATGACCCCTGCATACACTGGTCCCACATTACCTCCTATACTGTATAATGCCCCCTGCATACACTGGCCCCACATTAGCTCCTATACTGTATAATGCTCCCTGCATACACTGACCCCACATTATCTCCTATACTGTATAATGACCCCTGCATACACTGGTCCCACATTACCTCCTATACTGTATAATGCCCCCTGCATACACTGGCCCCACATTAGCTCCTATACTGTATAATGCTCCCTGCATACACTGACCCCACATTATCTCCTATACTGTATAATGACCCCTGCATACACTGGTCCCACATTAGCTCCTATACTGTATAATGACCCCTGCATACACTGACCCCACATTATCTCCTATACTGTATAATGCCCCCTGCATACACTGGCCCCACATTAGCTCCTATACTGTATAATGCTCCCTGCATACACTGACCCCACATTATCTCCTATACTGTATAATGACCCCTGCATACACTGGCCCCACATTATCTCCTATACTGTATAATGACCCCTGCATACACTGGTCACACATTAGCTCCTATACTGTATAATGCCCCCTGCATACACTGGTCCCACATTAGCTCCTATACTGTATAATGCCTCCTGCATACACTGGTCTCACATTAGCTCCTATACTGTATAATGCCTCCTGCATACACTGGTCCCACATTAGCTCCTATACTGTATAATGCCCCCTGCATACACTGGTCCCACATTAGCTCCTATACTGTATAATGCCCCCTGCATACACTGGCCCCACATTACCTCCTATACTGTATAATGACCCCTGCATACACTGGCCCCACATTAGCTCCTATACTGTATAATGGCCCCTGCATACACTGGTCTCACATTATCTCCTATACTGTATAATGCCCCCTGCATACACTGGCCCCACATTAGCTCCTATACTGTATAATGACCCCTGCATACACTGGTCTCACATTAGCTCCTATACTGTATAATGCCTCCTGCATACACTGGTCCCACATTACCTCATATACTGTATAATGTCCCCTGCATACACTGGCCCCACATTACCTCCTATACTGTATAATGCCCCCTGCATACACTGGCCCCACATTACCTCCTATACTGTATAATGTCCCCTGCATACACTGGTCTCACATTAGCTCCTATACTGTATAATGACCCCTGCATACACTGGTCTCACATTACCTCCTATACTGTATAATGCCCCCTGCATACACTGGCCCCACATTACCTCCTATACTGTATAATGTCCCCTGCATACACTGGTCTCACATTAGCTCCTATACTGTATAATGTCCCCTGCATACACTGGCCCCACATTACCTCCTATACTGTATAATGCCCCCTGCATACACTGGCCCCACATTACCTCCTATACTGTATAATGTCCCCTGCATACACTGGTCTCACATTAGCTCCTATACTGTATACTGTCCCCTGCATACACTGGTCCCACATTACCTCCTATACTGTATAATGTCCCCTGCATACACTGGCCCCACATTACCTCCTATACTGTATAATGCCCCCTGCATACACTGGCCCCACATTAGCTCCTATACTGTATAATGGCCCCTGCATACACTGGTCCCACATTACCTCCTATACTGTATAATGTCCCCTGCATACACTGGCCCCACATTACCTCCTATACTGTATAATGTCCCCTGCATACACTGGCCCCACATTACCTCCTATACTGTATAATGCCCCCTGCATACACTGGCCCCACATTACCTCCTATACTGTATAATGCCCCCTGCATACACTGGTCCCACATTACCTCCTATACTGTATAATGCCCCCTGCATACACTGGCCCCACATTACCTCCTATACTGTATAATGCCCCCTGCATACACTGGCCCCACATTACCTCCTATACTGTATAATGTCCCCTGCATACACTGGCCCCACATTACCTCCTATACTGTATAATGCCCCCTGCATACACTGGCCCCACATTACCTCCTATACTGTATAATGACCCCTGCATACACTGGTCCCACATTACCTCCTATACTGTATAATGCCCCCTGCATACACTGGTCACACATTATCTCCTATACTGTATAATGTCCCCTGCATACACTGGTCACACATTACCTCCTATACTGTATAATGCCCCCTGCATACACTGGTCACACATTATCTCCTATACTGTATAATGGCCCCTGCATACACTGGCCCCACATTAGCTCCTATACTGTATAATGGCCCCTGCATACACTGGTCTCACATTACCTCCTATACTGTATAATGCCCCCTGCATACACTGGTCCCACATTACCTCCTATACTGTATAATGGCCCCTGCATACACTGGCCCCACATTACCTCCTATACTGTATAATGCCCCCTGCATACACTGGCCCCACATTACCTCCTATACTGTATAATGTCCCCTGCATACACTGGCCCCACATTACCTCCTATACTGTATAATGCCCCCTGCATACACTGGCCCCACATTAGCTCCTATACTGTATAATGGCCCCTGCATACACTGGCCCCACATTACCTCCTATACTGTATAATGACCCCTGCATACACTGGTCCCACATTAGCTCCTATACTGTATAATGCCCCCTGCATACACTGGTCTCACATTATCTCCTATACTGTATAATGTCCCCTGCATACACTGGTCACACATTACCTCCTATACTGTATAATGCCCCCTGCATACACTGGTCCCACATTACCTCCTATACTGTATAATGCCCCCTGCATACACTGGCCCCACATTACCTCCTATACTGTATAATATCTCCTGTATACACTGGTCTCACATTATCTCCTATACTGTATAATATCTCCTGTATACACTGGTCACACATTATCTCCTATACTGTATAATATCTCCTGTATACACTGGTCACACATTACCTCCTATACTGTATAATGACCACTGCATACACTGGCCCCACATTACCTCCTATACTGTATAATGACCCCTGCATACACTGGCCCCACATTACCTCCTATACTGTATAATGACCCCTGCATACACTGGCCCCACATTACCTCCTATAATGTATAATGCCCCCTGCATACACTGGTCCCACATTACCTCCTATACTGTATAATGTCCCCTGCATACACTGGCCCCACATTAGCTCCTATACTGTATAATGGCCCCTGCATACACTGGCCCCACATTAGCTCCTATACTGTATAATGTCCCCTGCATACACTGGCCCCACATTAGCTCCTATACTGTATAATGGCCCCTGCATACACTGGTCTCACATTACCTCCTATACTGTATAATGACCCCTGCATACACTGGCCCCACATTACCTTCTATACTGTATAATGCCCCCTGCATACACTGGCCCCACATTACCTCCTATACTGTATAATGCCCCCTGCATACACTGGCCCCACATTACCTCCTATACTGTATAATGTCCCCTGCATACACTGGTCTCACATTACCTCCTATACTGTATAATGACCCCTGCATACACTGGCCCCACATTACCTTCTATACTGTATAATGCCCCCTGCATACACTGGCCCCACATTACCTCCTATACTGTATAATGCCCCCTGCATACACTGGCCCCACATTACCTCCTATACTGTATAATGGCCCCTGCATACACTGGTCTCACATTACCTCCTATACTGTATAATGACCCCTGCATACACTGGCCCCACATTACCTTCTATACTGTATAATGCCCCCTGCATACACTGGCCCCACATTACCTCCTATACTGTATAATGCCCCCTGCATACACTGGTCCCACATTACCTCCTATACTGTATAATGTCCCCTGCATACACTGGCCCCACATTAGCTCCTATACTGTATAATGCCCCCTGCATACACTGGCCCCACATTATCTCCTATACTGTATAATGTCCCCTGCATACACTGGCCCCACATTATCTCCTATACTGTATAATGGCCCCTGCATACACTGGCCCCACATTACCTCCTATACTGTATAATGACCCCTGCATACACTGGCCCCACATTACCTTCTATACTGTATAATGCCCCCTGCATACACTGGCCCCACATTACCTCCTATACTGTATAATGCCCCCTGCATACACTGGCCCCACATTACCTCCTATACTGTATAATGCCCCCTGCATACACTGGCCCCACATTACCTCCTATACTGTATAATGACCCCTGCATACACTGGCCCCACATTATCTCCTATACTGTATAATGCCCCCTGCATACACTGGCCCCACATTACCTCCTATACTGTATAATGACCCCTGCATACACTGGCCCCACATTAGCTCCTATACTGTATAATGCCCCCTGCATACACTGGTCCCACATTACCTCCTATACTGTATAATGCCCCCTGCATACACTGGTCCCACATTAGCTCCTATACTGTATAATGCCCCCTGCATACACTGGCCCCACATTACCTCCTATACTGTATAATGACCCCTGCATACACTGGCCCCACATTAGCTCCTATACTGTATAATGCCCCCTGCATACACTGGCCCCACATTACCTCCTATACTGTATAATGTCCCCTGCATACACTGGTCCCACATTACCTCCTATACTGTATAATGTCCCCTGCATACACTGGCCCCACATTATCTCCTATACTGTATAATGCCCCCTGCATACACTGGCCCCACATTAACTCCTATACTGTATAATGCCCCCTGCATACACTGGCCCCACATTATCTCCTATACTGTATAATGCCCCCTGCATACACTGGCCCCACATTATCTCCTATACTGTATAATGCCCCCTGCATACACTGGCCCCACATTATCTCCTATACTGTATAATGTCCCCTGCATACACTGGCCCCACATTATCTCCTATACTGTATAATGCCCCCTGCATACACTGGCCCCACATTATCTCCTATACTGTATAATGCCCCCTGCATACACTGGCCCCACATTATCTCCTATACTGTATAATGTCCCCTGCATACACTGGCCCCACATTACCTCCTATACTGTATAATGTCCCCTGCATACACTGGCCCCACATTATCTCCTATACTGTATAATGCCCCCTGCATACACTGGCCCCACATTACCTCCTATACTGTATAATGTCCCCTGCATACACTGGCCCCACATTACCTCCTATACTGTATAATGCCCCCTGCATACACTGGTCCCACATTAGCTCCTATACTGTATAATGGCCCCTGCATACACTGGCCCCACATTACCTCCTATACTGTATAATGCCCCCTGCATACACTGGTCCCACATTACCTCCTATACTGTATAATGCCCCCTGCATACACTGGCCCCACATTACCTCCTATACTGTATAATGTCCCCTGCATACACTGGCCCCACATTACCTCCTATACTGTATAATGTCCCCTGCATACACTGGCCCCACATTACCTCCTATACTGTATAATGCCTCCTGCATACACTGGCCCCACATTACCTCCTATACTGTATAATGTCCCCTGCATACACTGGCCCCACATTACCTCCTATACTGTATAATGCCCCCTGCATACACTGGCCCCACATTACCTCCTATACTGTATAATGCCTCCTGCATACACTGGCCCCACATTACCTCCTATACTGTATAATGCCTCCTGCATACACTGGCCCCACATTATCTCCTATACTGTATAATGTCCCCTGCATACACTGGCCCCACATTACCTCCTATACTGTATAATGGCCCCTGCATACACTGGCCCCACATTAGCTCCTATACTGTATAATGGCCCCTGCATACACTGGCCCCACATTATCTCCTATACTGTATAATGTCCCCTGCATACACTGGCCCCACATTATCTCCTATACTGTATAATGGCCCCTGCATACACTGGCCCCACATTACCTCCTATACTGTATAATGACCCCTGCATACACTGGCCCCACATTACCTCCTATACTGTATAATGCCCCCTGCATACACTGGCCCCACATTACCTCCTATACTGTATAATGACCCCTGCATACACTGGCCCCACATTATCTCCTATACTGTATAATGCCCCCTGCATACACTGGCCCCACATTACCTCCTATACTGTATAATGACCCCTGCATACACTGGCCCCACATTAGCTCCTATACTGTATAATGCCCCCTGCATACACTGGTCCCACATTACCTCCTATACTGTATAATGCCCCCTGCATACACTGGTCCCACATTAGCTCCTATACTGTATAATGCCCCCTGCATACACTGGTCCCACATTACCTCCTATACTGTATAATGTCCCCTGCATACACTGGCCCCACATTATCTCCTATACTGTATAATGCCCCCTGCATACACTGGCCCCACATTATCTCCTATACTGTATAATGCCCCCTGCATACACTGGCCCCACATTATCTCCTATACTGTATAATGCCCCCTGCATACACTGGCCCCACATTATCTCCTATACTGTATAATGCCCCCTGCATACACTGGCCCCACATTATCTCCTATACTGTATAATGCCCCCTGCATACACTGGTCCCACATTACCTCCTATACTGTATAATGTCCCCTGCATACACTGGCCCCACATTATCTCCTATACTGTATAATGCCCCCTGCATACACTGGTCTCACATTACCTCCTATACTGTATAATGCCCCCTGCATACACTGGCCCCACATTATCTCCTATACTGTATAATGCCCCCTGCATACACTGGCCCCACATTATCTCCTATACTGTATAATGCCCCCTGCATACACTGGCCCCACATTATCTCCTATACTGTATAATGCCCCCTGCATACACTGGTCCCACATTACCTCCTATACTGTATAATGTCCCCTGCATACACTGGTCTCACATTACCTCCTATACTGTATAATGCCCCCTGCATACACTGGCCCCACATTATCTCCTATACTGTATAATGCCCCCTGCATACACTGGCCCCACATTATCTCCTATACTGTATAATGCCCCCTGCATACACTGGCCCCACATTATCTCCTATACTGTATAATGCCCCCTGCATACACTGGTCCCACATTATCTCCTATACTGTATAATGCCCCCTGCATACACTGGCCCCACATTACCTCCTATACTGTATAATGCCCCCTGCATACACTGGCCCCACATTATCTCCTATACTGTATAATGCCCCCTGCATACACTGGCCCCACATTATCTCCTATACTGTATAATGCCCCCTGCATACACTGGCCCCACATTATCTCCTATACTGTATAATGCCCCCTGCATACACTGGCCCCACATTATCTCCTATACTGTATAATGTCCCCTGCATACACTGGCCCCACATTATCTCCTATACTGTATAATGCCCCCTGCATACACTGGTCCCACATTACCTCCTATACTGTATAATGACCCCTGCATACACTGGCCCCACATTATCTCCTATACTGTATAATGTCCCCTGCATACACTGGTCCCACATTAGCTCCTATACTGTATAATGGCCCCTGCATACACTGGCCCCACATTACCTCCTATACTGTATAATGCCCCCTGCATACACTGGCCCCACATTACCTCCTATACTGTATAATGCCCCCTGCATACACTGGTCCCACATTACCTCCTATACTGTATAATGCCCCCTGCATACACTGGCCCCACATTACCTCCTATACTGTATAATGCCCCCTGCATACACTGGTCCCACATTACCTCCTATACTGTATAATGACCCCTGCATACACTGGCCCCACATTATCTCCTATACTGTATAATGTCCCCTGCATACACTGGCCCCACATTATCTCCTATACTGTATAATGACCCCTGCATACACTGGCCCCACATTACCTCCTATACTGTATAATGCCCCCTGCATACACTGGCCCCACATTACCTCCTATACTGTATAATGCCCCCTGCATACACTGGCCCCACATTACCTCCTATACTGTATAATGCCCCCTGCATACACTGGCCCCACATTACCTCCTATACTGTATAATGCCTCCTGTATACACTGGCCCCACATTATCTCCTATACTGTATAATGCCCCCTGCATACACTGGCCCCACATTACCTCCTATACTGTATAATGCCCCCTGCATACACTGGTCCCACATTACCTCCTATACTGTATAATGCCCCCTGTATACACTGGCCCCACATTACCTCCTATACTGTATAATGCCCCCTGTATACACTGGCCCCACATTATCTCCTATACTGTATAATGCCCCCTGCATACACTGGCCCCACATTACCTCCTATACTGTATAATGCCCCCTGCATACACTGGTCCCACATTACCTCCTATACTGTATAATGCCCCCTGCATACACTGGCCCCACATTACCTCCTATACTGTATAATGCCTCCTGCATACACTGGTCTCACATTACCTCCTATACTGTATAATGCCCCCTGCATACACTGGTCCCACATTACCTCCTATACTGTATAATGCCCCCTGCATACACTGGCCCCACATTACCTCCTATACTGTATAATGCCTCCTGCATACACTGGCCCCACATTACCTCCTATACTGTATAATGACCCCTGCATACACTGGCCCCACATTACCTCCTATACTGTATAATGTCCCCTGCATACACTGGCCCCACATTACCTCCTATACTGTATAATGCCTCCTGCATACACTGGCCCCACATTACCTCCTATACTGTATAATGCCCCCTGCATACACTGGCCCCACATTACCTCCTATACTGTATAATGTCCCCTGCATACACTGGCCCCACATTACCTCCTATACTGTATAATGCCCCCTGCATACACTGGCCCCACATTAGCTCCTATACTGTATAATGGCCCCTGCATACACTGGTCTCACATTATCTCCTATACTGTATAATGTCCCCTGCATACACTGGTCACACATTACCTCCTATACTGTATAATGCCCCCTGCATACACTGGCCCCACATTACCTCCTATACTGTATAATGCCCCCTGCATACACTGGTCCCACATTACCTCCTATACTGTATAATGCCCCCTGCATACACTGGCCCCACATTACCTCCTATACTGTATAATGACCCCTGCATACACTGGCCCCACATTAGCTCCTATACTGTATAATGCCCCCTGCATACACTGGTCCCACATTATCTCCTATACTGTATAATGTCCCCTGCATACACTGGCCCCACATTAGCTCCTATACTGTATAATGGCCCCTGCATACACTGGCCCCACATTAGCTCCTATACTGTATAATGGCCCCTGCATACACTGGCCCCACATTACCTCCTATACTGTATAATGGCCCCTGCATACACTGGCCCCACATTATCTCCTATACTGTATAATGTCCCCTGCATACACTGGCCCCACATTACCTCCTATACTGTATAATGGCCCCTGCATACACTGGCCCCACATTATCTCCTATACTGTATAATGTCCCCTGCATACACTGGCCCCACATTACCTCCTATACTGTATAATGGCCCCTGCATACACTGGCCCCACATTATCTCCTATACTGTATAATGTCCCCTGCATACACTGGTCCCACATTATCTCCTATACTGTATAATGTCCCCTGCATACACTGGCCCCACATTACCTCCTATACTGTATAATGCCCCCTGCATACACTGGCCCCACATTACCTCCTATACTGTATAATGCCCCCTGCATACACTGGCCCCACATTACCTCCTATACTGTATAATGCCCCCTGCATACACTGGTCCCACATTACCTCCTATACTGTATAATGCCCCCTGCATACACTGGCCCCACATTACCTCCTATACTGTATAATGCCCCCTGCATACACTGGTCCCACATTACCTCCTATACTGTATAATGCCCCCTGCATACACTGGCCCCACATTACCTCCTATACTGTATAATGCCTCCTGCATACACTGGCCCCACATTACCTCCTATACTGTATAATGCCCCCTGCATACACTGGTCCCACATTACCTCCTATACTGTATAATGACCCCTGCATACACTGGCCCCACATTACCTCCTATACTGTATAATGCCCCCTGCATACACTGGCCCCACATTACCTCCTATACTGTATAATGCCCCCTGCATACACTGGTCCCACATTACCTCCTATACTGTATAATGCCCCCTGCATACACTGGCCCCACATTACCTCCTATACTGTATAATGCCCCCTGCATACACTGGTCCCACATTACCTCCTATACTGTATAATGCCCCCTGCATACACTGGCCCCACATTACCTCCTATACTGTATAATGCCTCCTGCATACACTGGCCCCACATTACCTCCTATACTGTATAATGTCCCCTGCATACACTGGCCCCACATTACCTCCTATACTGTATAATGCCTCCTGCATACACTGGCCCCACATTACCTCCTATACTGTATAATGCCCCCTGCATACACTGGCCCCACATTACCTCCTATACTGTATAATGTCCCCTGCATACACTGGCCCCACATTACCTCCTATACTGTATAATGCCCCCTGCATACACTGGCCCCACATTAGCTCCTATACTGTATAATGGCCCCTGCATACACTGGTCTCACATTATCTCCTATACTGTATAATGTCCCCTGCATACACTGGTCACACATTACCTCCTATACTGTATAATGACCCCTGCATACACTGGCCCCACATTACCTCCTATACTGTATAATGCCCCCTGCATACACTGGCCCCACATTACCTCCTATACTGTATAATGTCCCCTGCATACACTGGTCACACATTACCTCCTATACTGTATAATGTCCCCTGCATACACTGGCCCCACATTACCTCCTATACTGTATAATGCCTCCTGCATACACTGGCCCCACATTACCTCCTATACTGTATAATGCCCCCTGCATACACTGGCCCCACATTACCTCCTATACTGTATAATGTCCCCTGCATACACTGGCCCCACATTACCTCCTATACTGTATAATGCCCCCTGCATACACTGGCCCCACATTAGCTCCTATACTGTATAATGGCCCCTGCATACACTGGTCTCACATTATCTCCTATACTGTATAATGTCCCCTGCATACACTGGTCACACATTACCTCCTATACTGTATAATGCCCCCTGCATACACTGGTCCCACATTACCTCCTATACTGTATAATGCCCCCTGCATACACTGGCCCCACATTACCTCCTATACTGTATAATGACCCCTGCATACACTGGCCCCACATTAGCTCCTATACTGTATAATGCCCCCTGCATACACTGGTCCCACATTACCTCCTATACTGTATAATGTCCCCTGCATACACTGGCCCCACATTAGCTCCTATACTGTATAATGGCCCCTGCATACACTGGCCCCACATTACCTCCTATACTGTATAATGTCCCCTGCATACACTGGCCCCACATTAGCTCCTATACTGTATAATGGCCCCTGCATACACTGGCCCCACATTAGCTCCTATACTGTATAATGGCCCCTGCATACACTGGCCCCACATTACCTCCTATACTGTATAATGGCCCCTGCATACACTGGCCCCACATTATCTCCTATACTGTATAATGTCCCCTGCATACACTGGCCCCACATTACCTCCTATACTGTATAATGGCCCCTGCATACACTGGTCCCACATTATCTCCTATACTGTATAATGGCCCCTGCATACACTGGCCCCACATTATCTCCTATACTGTATAATGTCCCCTGCATACACTGGCCCCACATTACCTTCTATACTGTATAATGGCCCCTGCATTCACTGGTCCCACATTAGCTCCTATACTGTATAATGCCCCCTGCATACACTGGCCCCACATTACCTCCTATACTGTATAATGGCCCCTGCATACACTGGTCCCACATTAGCTCCTATACTGTATAATGTCCCCTGCATACACTGGCCCCACATTATCTCCTATACTGTATAATGGCCCCTGCATACACTGGCCCCACATTACCTCCTATACTGTATAATGACCCCTGCATACACTGGCCCCACATTAGCTCCTATACTGTATAATGACCCCTGCATACACTGGCCCCACATTACCTCCTATACTGTATAATGGCCCCTGCATACACTGGTCCCACATTAGCTCCTATACTGTATAATGTCCCCTGCATACACTGGCCCCACATTATCTCCTATACTGTATAATGGCCCCTGCATACACTGGCCCCACATTACCTCCTATACTGTATAATGGCCCCTGCATACACTGGTCCCACATTAGCTCCTATACTGTATAATGACCCCTGCATACACTGGCCCCACATTACCTCCTATACTGTATAATGGCCCCTGCATACACTGGCCCCACATTACCTCCTATACTGTATAATGACCCCTGCATACACTGGCCCCACATTACCTCCTATACTGTATAATGGCCCCTGCATACACTGGTCCCACATTAGCTCCTATACTGTATAATGTCCCCTGCATACACTGGCCCCACATTATCTCCTATACTGTATAATGGCCCCTGCATACACTGGCCCCACATTACCTCCTATACTGTATAATGACCCCTGCATACACTGGCCCCACATTACCTCCTATACTGTATAATGGCCCCTGCATACACTGGTCCCACATTAGCTCCTATACTGTATAATGTCCCCTGCATACACTGGCCCCACATTATCTCCTATACTGTATAATGGCCCCTGCATACACTGGCCCCACATTACCTCCTATACTGTATAATGACCCCTGCATACACTGGCCCCACATTACCTCCTATACTGTATAATGGCCCCTGCATACACTGGTCCCACATTACCTCCTATACTGTATAATGACCCCTGCATACACTGGCCCCACATTACCTCCTATACTGTATAATGGCCCCTGCATACACTGGTCCCACATTAGCTCCTATACTGTATAATGTCCCCTGCATACACTGGCCCCACATTACCTCCTATACTGTATAATGGCCCCTGCATACACTGGTCCCACATTAGCTCCTATACTGTATAATGTCCCCTGCATACACTGGCCCCACATTATCTCCTATACTGTATAATGGCCCCTGCATACACTGGCCCCACATTACCTCCTATACTGTATAATGACCCCTGCATACACTGGCCCCACATTACCTCCTATACTGTATAATGCCCCCTGCATACACTGGCCCCACATTACCTCCTATACTGTATAATGCCCCCTGCATACACTGGCCCCACATTACCTCCTATACTGTATAATGCCCCCTGCATACACTGGCCCCACATTACCTCCTATACTGTATAATGACCCCTGCATACACTGGCCCCACATTATCTCCTATACTGTATAATGCCCCCTGCATACACTGGCCCCACATTACCTCCTATACTGTATAATGACCCCTGCATACACTGGCCCCACATTAGCTCCTATACTGTATAATGCCCCCTGCATACACTGGTCCCACATTATCTCCTATACTGTATAATGTCCCCTGCATACACTGGCCCCACATTACCTCCTATACTGTATAATGACCCCTGCATACACTGGTCCCACATTAGCTCCTATACTGTATAATGCCCCCTGCATACACTGGTCCCACATTACCTCCTATACTGTATAATGTCCCCTGCATACACTGGTCCCACATTATCTCCTATACTGTATAATGCCCCCTGCATACACTGGTCCCACATTAGCTCCTATACTGTATAATGCCCCCTGCATACACTGGTCCCACATTACCTCCTATACTGTATAATGTCCCCTGCATACACTGGCCCCACATTATCTCCTATACTGTATAATGCCCCCTGCATACACTGGCCCCACATTATCTCCTATACTGTATAATGCCCCCTGCATACACTGGTCCCACATTACCTCCTATACTGTATAATGTCCCCTGCATACACTGGCCCCACATTATCTCCTATACTGTATAATGCCCCCTGCATACACTGGCCCCACATTATCTCCCATACTGTATAATGGCCCCTGCATACACTGGCCCCACATTACCTCCTATACTGTATAATGACCCCTGCATACACTGGCCCCACATTACCTCCTATACTGTATAATGTCCCCTGCATACACTGGCCCCACATTATCTCCTATACTGTATAATGCCCCCTGCATACACTGGCCCCACATTATCTCCTATACTGTATAATGCCCCCTGCATACACTGGCCCCACATTATCTCCTATACTGTATAATGCCCCCTGCATACACTGGCCCCACATTATCTCCTATACTGTATAATGCCCCCTGCATACACTGGCCCCACATTATCTCCTATACTGTATAATGTCCCCTGCATACACTGGTCCCACATTAGCTCCTATACTGTATAATGCCCCCTGCATACACTGGTCCCACATTACCTCCTATACTGTATAATGCCCCCTGCATACACTGGTCCCACATTACCTCCTATACTGTATAATGCCCCCTGCATACACTGGTCCCACATTAGCTCCTATACTGTATAATGCCCCCTGCATACACTGGCCCCACATTATCTCCTATACTGTATAATGACCCCTGCATACACTGGCACCACATTAGCTCCTATACTGTATAATGCCCCCTGCATACACTGGTCCCACATTACCTCCTATACTGTATAATGCCCCCTGCATACACTGGCCCCACATTAGCTCCTATACTGTATAATGCCCCCTGCATACACTGGCCCCACATTAGCTCCTATACTGTATAATGACCCCTGCATACACTGGCACCACATTAGCTCCTATACTGTATAATGCCCCCTGCATACACTGGTCCCACATTACCTCCTATACTGTATAATGCCCCCTGCATACACTGGCCCCACATTACCTCCTATACTGTATAATGCCCCCTGCATACACTGGCCCCACATTAGCTCCTATACTGTATAATGCCCCCTGCATACACTGGCCCCACATTAGCTCCTATACTGTATAATGCCCCCTGCATACACTGGTCCCACATTACCTCCTATACTGTATAATGCCCCCTGCATACACTGGTCCCACATTAGCTCCTATACTGTATAATGCCCCCTGCATACACTGGCCCCACATTATCTCCTATACTGTATAATGACCCCTGCATACACTGGTCCCACATTACCTCCTATACTGTATAATGCCCCCTGCATACACTGGTCCCACATTACCTCCTATACTGTATAATGCCCCCTGCATACACTGGCCCCACATTAGCTCCTATACTGTATAATGCCCCCTGCATACACTGGCCCCACATTATCTCCTATACTGTATAATGACCCCTGCATACACTGGCACCACATTAGCTCCTATACTGTATAATGCCCCCTGCATACACTGGCCCCACATTACCTCCTATACTGTATAATGCCCCCTGCATACACTGGTCCCACATTACCTCCTATACTGTATAATGACCCCTGCATACACTGGCACCACATTAGCTCCTATACTGTATAATGCCCCCTGCATACACTGGTCCCACATTAGCTCCTATACTGTATAATGACCCCTGCATACACTGGCCCCACATTACCTCCTATACTGTATAATGCCCCCTGCATACACTGGTCCCACATTAGCTCCTATACTGTATAATGTCCCCTGCATACACTGGTCCCACATTAGCTCCTATACTGTATAATGCCCCCTGCATACACTGGTCCCACATTACCTCCTATACTGTATAATGACCCCTGCATACACTGGCACCACATTAGCTCCTATACTGTATAATGCCCCCTGCATACACTGACCCCACATTACCTCCTATACTGTATAATGCCCCCTGCATACACTGGTCCCACATTAGCTCCTATACTGTATAATGCCCCCTGCATACACTGGCCCCACATTACCTCCTATACTGTATAATGGCCCCTGCATACACTGGTCCCACATTACCTCCTATACTGTATAATGACCCCTGCATACACTGGCACCACATTAGCTCCTATACTGTATAATGCCCCCTGCATACACTGGCCCCACATTACCTCCTATACTGTATAATGCCCCCTGCATACACTGGTCCCACATTAGCTCCTATACTGTATAATGTCCCCTGCATACACTGGTCCCACATTACCTCCTATACTGTATAATGCCCCCTGCATACACTGGCCCCACATTACCTCCTATACTGTATAATGGCCCCTGCATACACTGGCCCCACATTAGCTCCTATACTGTATAATGGCCCCTGCATACACTGGTCCCACATTAGCTCCTATACTGTATAATGGCCCCTGCATACACTGGCCCCACATTAGCTCCTATACTGTATAATGGCCCCTGCATACACTGGCCCCACATTACCTCCTATACTGTATAATGCCCCCTGCATACACTGGCCCCACATTAGCTCCTATACTGTAAAATGCCCCCTGCATACACTGGTCCCACATTACCTCCTATACTGTATAATGGCCCCTGCATACACTGGCCCCACATTAGCTCCTATACTGTATAATGCCCCCTGCATACACTGGCCCCACATTACCTCCTATACTGTATAATGCCCCCTGCATACACTGGCCCCACATTACCTCCTATACTGTATAATGCCCCCTGCATACACTGGCCCCACATTACCTCCTATACTGTATAATGCCCCCTGCATACACTGGCCCCACATTACCTCCTATACTGTATAATGCCCCCTGCATACACTGGCCCCACATTAGCTCCTATACTGTATAATGGCCCCTGCATACACTGGTCCCACATTAGCTCCTATACTGTATAATGCCCCCTGCATACACTGGTCCCACATTACCTCCTATACTGTATAATGGCCCCTGCATACACTGGCCCCACATTAGCTCCTATACTGTATAATGCCCCCTGCATACACTGGCCCCACATTACCTCCTATACTGTATAATGCCCCCTGCATACACTGGTCCCACATTAGCTCCTATACTGTATAATGCCCCCTGCATACACTGGCACCACATTAGCTCCTATACTGTATAATGCCCCCTGCATACACTGGCCCCACATTACCTCCTATACTGTATAATGCCCCCTGCATACACTGGTCCCACATTAGCTCCTATACTGTATAATGCCCCCTGCATACACTGGTCCCACATTATCTCCTATACTGTATAATGGCCCCTGCATACACTGGTCCCACATTACCTCCTATACTGTATAATGCCCCCTGCATACACTGGTCCCACATTAGCTCCTATACTGTATAATGCCCCCTGCATACACTGGTCCCACATTATCTCCTATACTGTATAATGCCCCCTGCATACACTGGCACCACATTAGCTCCTATACTGTATAATGCCCCCTGCATACACTGGCCCCACATTACCTCCTATACTGTATAATGCCCCCTGCATACACTGGTCCCACATTAGCTCCTATACTGTATAATGCCCCCTGCATACACTGGCACCACATTAGCTCCTATACTGTATAATGCCCCCTGCATACACTGGCCCCACATTACCTCCTATACTGTATAATGCCCCCTGCATACACTGGCCCCACATTACCTCCTATACTGTATAATGCCCCCTGCATACACTGGCCCCACATTACCTCCTATACTGTATAATGCCCCCTGCATACACTGGTCCCACATTAGCTCCTATACTGTATAATGTCCCCTGCATACACTGGTCCCACATTACCTCCTATACTGTATAATGCCCCCTGCATACACTGGCCCCACATTACCTCCTATACTGTATAATGGCCCCTGCATACACTGGCCCCACATTATCTCCTATACTGTATAATGGCACCTGCATACACTGGCCCCACATTATCTCCTATACTGTATAATGCCCCCTGCATACACTGGTCTCACATTACCTCCTATACTGTATAATGGCCCCTGCATACACTGGTCCCACATTAGCTCCTATACTGTATAATGCCCCCTGCATACACTGGTCCCACATTACCTCCTATACTGTATAATGCCCCCTGCATACACTGGCCCCACATTAGCTCCTATACTGTATAATGGCCCCTGCATACACTGGCCCCACATTACCTCCTATACTGTATAATGCCCCCTGCATACACTGGCCCCACATTAGCTCCTATACTGTATAATGGCCCCTGCATACACTGGTCCCACATTAGCTCCTATACTGTATAATGCCCCCTGCATACACTGGTCCCACATTACCTCCTATACTGTATAATGGCCCCTGCATACACTGGCCCCACATTAGCTCCTATACTGTATAATGCCCCCTGCATACACTGGCCCCACATTACCTCCTATACTGTATAATGCCCCCTGCATACACTGGCCCCACATTACCTCCTATACTGTATAATGCCCCCTGCATACACTGGCCCCACATTACCTCCTATACTGTATAATGCCCCCTGCATACACTGGCCCCACATTACCTCCTATACTGTATAATGCCCCCTGCATACACTGGCCCCACATTAGCTCCTATACTGTATAATGGCCCCTGCATACACTGGTCCCACATTAGCTCCTATACTGTATAATGCCCCCTGCATACACTGGTCCCACATTACCTCCTATACTGTATAATGGCCCCTGCATACACTGGCCCCACATTAGCTCCTATACTGTATAATGCCCCCTGCATACACTGGCCCCACATTACCTCCTATACTGTATAATGCCCCCTGCATACACTGGTCCCACATTAGCTCCTATACTGTATAATGCCCCCTGCATACACTGGCACCACATTAGCTCCTATACTGTATAATGCCCCCTGCATACACTGGCCCCACATTACCTCCTATACTGTATAATGCCCCCTGCATACACTGGTCCCACATTAGCTCCTATACTGTATAATGCCCCCTGCATACACTGGTCCCACATTATCTCCTATACTGTATAATGGCCCCTGCATACACTGGTCCCACATTACCTCCTATACTGTATAATGCCCCCTGCATACACTGGTCCCACATTAGCTCCTATACTGTATAATGCCCCCTGCATACACTGGTCCCACATTATCTCCTATACTGTATAATGCCCCCTGCATACACTGGCACCACATTAGCTCCTATACTGTATAATGCCCCCTGCATACACTGGCCCCACATTACCTCCTATACTGTATAATGCCCCCTGCATACACTGGTCCCACATTAGCTCCTATACTGTATAATGCCCCCTGCATACACTGGCACCACATTAGCTCCTATACTGTATAATGCCCCCTGCATACACTGGCCCCACATTACCTCCTATACTGTATAATGCCCCCTGCATACACTGGCACCACATTAGCTCCTATACTGTATAATGCCCCCTGCATACACTGGCCCCACATTACCTCCTATACTGTATAATGCCCCCTGCATACACTGGTCCCACATTAGCTCCTATACTGTATAATGCCCCCTGCATACACTGGCCCCACATTATCTCCTATACTGTATAATGCCCCCTGCATACACTGGCCCCACATTACCTCCTATACTGTATAATGCCCCCTGCATACACTGGTCCCACATTAGCTCCTATACTGTATAATGCCCCCTGCATACACTGGCACCACATTAGCTCCTATACTGTATAATGCCCCCTGCATACACTGGCCCCACATTACCTCCTATACTGTATAATGCCCCCTGCATACACTGGTCCCACATTAGCTCCTATACTGTATAATGCCCCCTGCATACACTGGTCCCACATTATCTCCTATACTGTATAATGCCCCCTGCATACACTGGCACCACATTAGCTCCTATACTGTATAATGCCCCCTGCATACACTGGCCCCACATTACCTCCTATACTGTATAATGCCCCCTGCATACACTGGTCCCACATTAGCTCCTATACTGTATAATGCCCCCTGCATACACTGGTCCCACATTACCTCCTATACTGTATAATGACCCCTGCATACACTGACCCCACATTAGCTCCTATACTGTATAATGACCCCTGCATACACTGGCCCCACATTACCTCCTATACTGTATAATGACCCCTGCATACACAGGTCCCACATTACCTCCTATACTGTATAATGGCCCCTGCATACACTGGCCCCACATTACCTCCTATACTGTATAATGCCCCCTGCATACACTGGTCCCACATTACCTCCTATACTGTATAATGACCCCTGCATACACTGGCACCACATTAGCTCCTATACTGTATAATGGCCCCTGCATACACTGGCCCCACATTACCTCCTATACTGTATAATGACCCCTGCATACACTGGCCCCACATTACCTCCTATACTGTATAATGCCCCCTGCATACACTGGTCCCACATTACCTCCTATACTGTATAATGACCCCTGCATACACTGGCACCACATTAGCTCCTATACTGTATAATGACCCCTGCATACACTGGTCCCACATTACCTCCTATACTGTATAATGACCCCTGCATACACTGGTCCCACATTATCTCCTATACTGTATAATGACCCCTGCATACACTGGTCCCACATTACCTCCTATACTGTATAATGCCCCCTGCATACACTGGCCCCACATTATCTCCTATACTGTATAATGACCCCTGCATACACTGGTCCCACATTACCTCCTATACTGTATAATGACCCCTGCATACACTGGTCCCACATTACCTCCTATACTGTATAATGACCCCTGCATACACTGGCCCCACATTACCTCCTATACTGTATAATGCCCCCTGCATACACTGGTCCCACATTACCTCCTATACTGTATAATGACCCCTGCATACACTGGCACCACATTAGCTCCTATACTGTATAATGCCCCCTGCATACACTGGCCCCACATTATCTCCTATACTGTATAAAGCCCCCTGCATACACTGGTCCCACATTACCTCCTATACTGTATAATGCCCCCTGCATACACTGGTCCCACATTAGCTCCTATACTGTATAATGCCCCCTGCATACACTGGCCCCACATTAGCTCCTATACTGTATAATAACCCCTGCATACACTGGTCCCACATTACCTCCTATACTGTATAATGACCCCTGCATACACTGGCCCCACATTAGCTCCTATACTGTATAATGCCCCCTGCATACACTGGCCCCACATTATCTCCTATACTGTATAATGACCCCTGCATACACTGGTCCCACATTACCTCCTATACTGTATAATGCCCCCTGCATACACTGGCCCCACATTACCTCCTATACTGTATAATGACCCCTGCATACACTGGCACCACATTATCTCCTATACTGTATAATGCCCCCTGCATACACTGGCCCCACATTAGCTCCTATACTGTATAATGACCCCTGCATACACTGGTCCCACATTACCTCCTATACTGTATAATGCCCCCTGCATACACTGGTCCCACATTAGCTCCTATACTGTATAATGACCCCTGCATACACTGGTCCCACATTACCTCCTATACTGTATAATGCCCCCTGCATACACTGGTCCCACATTAGCTCCTATACTGTATAATGACCCCTGCATACACTGGTCCCACATTACCTCCTATACTGTATAATGCCCCCTGCATACACTGGCCCCACATTAGCTCCTATACTGTATAATGACCCCTGCATACACTGGTCCCACATTACCTCATATACTGTATAATGCCCCCTGCATACACTGGTCCCACATTACCTCCTATACTGTATAATGCCCCCTGCATACACTGGCCCCACATTACCTCCTATACTGTATAATGACCCCTGCATACACTGGTCCCACATTACCTCCTATACTGTATAATGCCCCCTGCATACACTGGCCCCACATTAGCTCCTATACTGTATAATGACCCCTGCATACACTGGTCCCACATTACCTCATATACTGTATAATGACCCCTGCATACACTGGTCCCACATTACCTCCTATACTGTATAATGCCCCCTGCATACACTGGCCCCACATTAGCTCCTATACTGTATAATGACCCCTGCATACACTGGCCCCACATTACCTCCTATACTGTATAATGCCCCCTGCATACACTGGTCCCACATTAGCTCCTATACTGTATAATGACCCCTGCATACACTGGTACTACATTACCTCCTATACTGTATAATGACCCCTGCATACACTGGTCCCACATTACCTCCTATACTGTATAATGACCCCTGCATACACTGGCACCACATTAGCTCCTATACTGTATAATGCCCCCTGCATACACTGGCCCCACATTAGCTCCTATACTGTATAATGCCCCCTGCATACACTGGTCCCACATTACCTCCTATACTGTATAATGACCCCTGCATACACTGGCACCACATTAGCTCCTATACTGTATAATGCCCCCTGCATACACTGGCCCCACATTATCTCCTATACTGTATAATGACCCCTGCATACACTGGCCCCACATTAGCTCCTATACTGTATAATGCCCCCTGCATACACTGGCCCCACATTATCTCCTATACTGTATAATGACCCCTGCATACACTGGTCCCACATTACCTCCTATACTGTATAATGACCCCTGCATACACTGGTCCCACATTACCTCCTATACTGTATAATGACCCCTGCATACACTGGCACCACATTATCTCCTATACTGTATAATGCCCCCTGCATACACTGGTCTCACATTACCTCCTATACTGTATAATGTCCCCTGCATACACTGGCCCCACATTAGCTCCTATACTGTATAATGACCCCTGCATACACTGGTCCCACATTACCTCCTATACTGTATAATGCCCCCTGCATACACTGGTCCCACATTAGCTCCTATACTGTATAATGACCCCTGCATACACTGGCACCACATTAGCTCCTATACTGTATAATGCCCCCTGCATACACTGGCCCCACATTATCTCCTATACTGTATAATGACCCCTGCATACACTGGCCCCACATTAGCTCCTATACTGTATAATGCCCCCTGCATACACTGGCCCCACATTATCTCCTATACTGTATAATGCCCCCTGCATACACTGGCCCCACATTAGCTCCTATACTGTATAATGCCCCCTGCATACACTGGCCCCACATTAGCTCCTATACTGTATAATGCCCCCTGCATACACTGGCCCCACATTATCTCCTATACTGTATAATGCCCCCTGCATACACTGGCCCCACATTATCTCCTATACTGTATAATGCCCCCTGCATACACTGGCCCCACATTACCTCCTATACTGTATAATGGCCCCTGCATACACTGGCCCCACATTATCTCCTATACTGTATAATGCCCCCTGCATACACTGGCCCCACATTAGCTCCTATACTGTATAATGGCCCCTGCATACACTGGTCCCACATTAGCTCCTATACTGTATAATGACCCCTGCATACACTGGCCCCACATTACCTCCTATACTGTATAATGCCCCCTGCATACACTGGTCCCACATTACCTCCTATACTGTATAATGACCCCTGCATACACTGGCACCACATTAGCTCCTATACTGTATAATGCCCCCTGCATACACTGGCCCCACATTATCTCCTATACTGTATAATGACCCCTGCATACACTGGCCCCACATTAGCTCCTATACTGTATAATGCCCCCTGCATACACTGGCCCCACATTATCTCCTATACTGTATAATGACCCCTGCATACACTGGTCCCACATTACCTCCTATACTGTATAATGCCCCCTGCATACACTGGCCCCACATTACCTCCTATACTGTATAATGCCCCCTGCATACACTGGCCCCACATTACCTCCTATACTGTATAATGGCCCCTGCATACACTGGCCCCACATTACCTCCTATACTGTATAATGGCCCCTGCATACACTGGCCCCACATTACCTCCTATACTGTATAATGCCCCCTGCATACACTGGTCCCACATTACCTCCTATACTGTATAATGACCCCTGCATACACTGGCACCACATTAGCTCCTATACTGTATAATGCCCCCTGCATACACTGGCCCCACATTACCTCCTATACTGTATAATGGCCCCTGCATACACTGGCCCCACATTACCTCCTATACTGTATAATGCCCCCTGCATACACTGGCCCCACATTAGCTCCTATACTGTATAATGCCCCCTGCATACACTGGCCCCACATTACATCCTATACTGTATAATGCCCCCTGCATACACTGGTCCCACATTACCTCCTATACTGTATAATGACCCCTGCATACACTGGCACCACATTAGCTCCTATACTGTATAATGCCCCCTGCATACACTGGCCCCACATTATCTCCTATACTGTATAATGCCCCCTGCATACACTGGCCCCACATTACCTCCTATACTGTATAATGCCCCCTGCATACACTGGCCCCACATTAGCTCCTATACTGTATAATGCCCCCTGCATACACTGGCCCCACATTACATCCTATACTGTATAATGCCCCCTGCATACACTGGTCCCACATTACCTCCTATACTGTATAATGACCCCTGCATACACTGGCACCACATTAGCTCCTATACTGTATAATGCCCCCTGCATACACTGGCCCCACATTACCTCCTATACTGTATAATGACCCCTGCATACACTGGCCCCACATTACCTCCTATACTGTATAATGGCCCCTGCATACACTGGCCCCACATTACCTCCTATACTGTATAATGGCCCCTGCATACACTGGCCCCACATTACCTCCTATACTGTATAATGCCCCCTGCATACACTGGTCCCACATTACCTCCTATACTGTATAATGACCCCTGCATACACTGGCACCACATTATCTCCTATACTGTATAATGTCCCCTGCATACACTGGCCCCACATTACCTCCTATACTGTATAATGCCCCCTGCATACACTGGCCCCACATTAGCTCCTATACTGTATAATGCCCCCTGCATACACTGGCCCCACATTACATCCTATACTGTATAATGCCCCCTGCATACACTGGTCCCACATTACCTCCTATACTGTATAATGACCCCTGCATACACTGGCACCACATTAGCTCCTATACTGTATAATGCCCCCTGCATACACTGGTCCCACATTATCTCCTATACTGTAAAATGTCCCCTGCATACACTGGCCCCACATTACCTCCTATACTGTATAATGGCCCCTGCATACACTGGTCCCACATTACCTCCTATACTGTATAATGCCCCCTGCATACATTGGCCCCACATTATCTCCTATACTGTATAATGCCCCCTGCATACACTGGCCCCACATTACCTCCTATACTGTATAATGACCCCTGCATACACTGGTCCCACATTACCTCCTATACTGTATAATGCCCCCTGCATACACTGGCACCACATTAGCTCCTATACTGTATAATGCCCCCTGCATACACTGGCCCCACATTACCTCCTATACTGTATAATGTCCCCTGCATACACTGGCCCCAGATTAGCTCCTATACTGTATAATGACCCCTGCATACACTGGCCCCACATTACCTCCTATACTGTATAATGACCCCTGCATACACTGGCACCACATTAGCTCCTATACTGTATAATGCCCCCTGCATACACTGGCCCCACATTACCTCCTATACTGTATAATGTCCCCTGCATACACTGGCCCCAGATTAGCTCCTATACTGTATAATGACCCCTGCATACACTGGTCCCACATTACCTCCTATACTGTATAATGCCCCCTGCATACACTGGCCCCACATTACCTCCTATACTGTATAATGCCCCCTGCATACACTGGCCCCACATTACCTCCTATACTGTATAATGACCCCTGCATACACTGGCACCACATTACCTCCTATACTGTATAATGTCCCCTGCATACACTGGCCCCACATTACCTCCTATACTGTATAATGCCCCCTGCATACACTGGCCCCACATTACCTCCTATACTGTATAATGATCCCTGCATACACTGGCCCCACATTACCTCCTATACTGTATAATGCCCCCTGCATACACTGGCCCCACATTACCTCCTATACTGTATAATGCCCCCTGCATACACTGGCCCCACATTACCTCCTATACTGTATAATGCCCCCTGCATACACTGGCCCCACATTACCTCCTATACTGTATAATGTCCCCTGCATACACTGGCCCCAGATTAGCTCCTATACTGTATAATGACCCCTGCATACACTGGCCCCACATTACCTCCTATACTGTATAATGACCCCTGCATACACTGGCACCACATTAGCTCCTATACTGTATAATGCCCCCTGCATACACTGGCCCCACATTACCTCCTATACTGTATAATGTCCCCTGCATACACTGGCCCCAGATTAGCTCCTATACTGTATAATGACCCCTGCATACACTGGTCCCACATTACCTCCTATACTGTATAATGCCCCCTGCATACACTGGCCCCACATTACCTCCTATACTGTATAATGCCCCCTGCATACACTGGCCCCACATTACCTCCTATACTGTATAATGACCCCTGCATACACTGGCACCACATTACCTCCTATACTGTATAATGTCCCCTGCATACACTGGCCCCACATTACCTCCTATACTGTATAATGCCCCCTGCATACACTGGCCCCACATTACCTCCTATACTGTATAATGATCCCTGCATACACTGGCCCCACATTACCTCCTATACTGTATAATGCCCCCTGCATACACTGGCCCCACATTACCTCCTATACTGTATAATGTCCCCTGCATACACTGGCCCCACATTAGCTCCTATACTGTATAATGTCCCCTGCATACACTGGTCTCACATTAGCTCCTATACTGTATAATGCCCCCTGCATACACTGGCCCCACATTACCTCCTATACTGTATAATGCCCCCTGCATACACTGGCCCCACATTACCTCCTATACTGTATAATGTCCCCTGCATACACTGGCCCCACATTACCTCCTATACTGTATAATGACCCCTGCATACACTGGCCCCACATTACCTCCTATACTGTATAATGACCCCTGCATACACTGGCCCCACATTACCTCCTATACTGTATAATGTCCCCTGCATACACTGGCCCCAGATTAGCTCCTATACTGTATAATGACCCCTGCATACACTGGTCCCACATTACCTCCTATACTGTATAATGCCCCCTGCATACACTGGCCCCACATTACCTCCTATACTGTATAATGTCCCCTGCATACACTGGCCCCACATTACCTCCTATACTGTATAATGACCCCTGCATACACTGGCACCACATTAGCTCCTATACTGTATAATGCCCCCTGCATACACTGGCCCCACATTACCTCCTATACTGTATAATGTCCCCTGCATACACTGGCCCCAGATTAGCTCCTATACTGTATAATGACCCCTGCATACACTGGTCCCACATTACCTCCTATACTGTATAATGCCCCCTGCATACACTGGCCCCACATTACCTCCTATACTGTATAATGCCCCCTGCATACACTGGCCCCACATTACCTCCTATACTGTATAATGACCCCTGCATACACTGGCACCACATTAGCTCCTATACTGTATAATGCCCCCTGCATAAACTGGCCCCACATTACCTCCTATACTGTATAATGCCCCCTGCATACACTGGCCCCACATTACCTCCTATACTGTATAATGACCCCTGCATACACTGGCACCACATTAGCTCCTATACTGTATAATGCCCCCTGCATACACTGGCCCCACATTACCTCCTATACTGTATAATGGCCACTGCATACACTGGCCCCACATTAGCTCCTATACTGTATAATGACCCCTGCATACACTGGCCCCACATTACCTCCTATACTGTATAATGACCCCTGCATACACTGGCCCCACATTACCTCCTATACTGTATAATGTCCCCTGCATACACTGGCCCCACATTACCTCCTATACTGTATAATGTCCCCTGCATACACTGGCCCCACATTACCTCCTATACTGTATAATGACCCCTGCATACACTGGCCCCACATTACCTCCTATACTGTATAATGACCCCTGCATACACTGGCCCCACATTACCTCCTATACTGTATAATGTCCCCTGCATACACTGGCCCCACATTACCTCCTATACTGTATAATGTCCCCTGCATACACTGGCCCCACATTACCTCCTATACTGTATAATGTCCCCTGCATACACTGGCCCCACATTACCTCCTATACTGTATAATGTCCCCTGCATACACTGGCCCCACATTACCTCCTATACTGTATAATGACCCCTGCATACACTGGCCCCACATTACCTCCTATACTGTATAATGTCCCCTGCATACACTGGCCCCACATTACCTCCTATACTGTATAATGTCCCCTGCATACACTGGCCCCACATTACCTCCTATACTGTATAATGTCCCCTGCATACACTGGCCCCACATTACCTCCTATACTGTATAATGCCCCCTGCATACACTGGTCCCACATTACCTCCTATACTGTATAATGTCCCCTGCATACACTGGCCCCACATTACCTCCTATACTGTATAATGACCCCTGCATACACTGGCCCCACATTACCTCCTATACTGTATAATGTCCCCTGCATACACTGGCCCCACATTACCTCCTATACTGTATAATGTCCCCTGCATACACTGGCCCCACATTATCTCCTATACTGTATAATGACCCCTGCATACACTGGTCCCACATTACCTCCTATACTGTATAATGGCCACTGCATACACTGGCCCCACATTAGCTCCTATACTGTATAATGACCCCTGCATACACTGGCCCCACATTACCTCCTATACTGTATAATGACCCCTGCATACACTGGCCCCACATTACCTCCTATACTGTATAATGTCCCCTGCATACACTGGCCCCACATTACCTCCTATACTGTATAATGTCCCCTGCATACACTGGCCCCACATTACCTCCTATACTGTATAATGTCCCCTGCATACACTGGCCCCACATTAGCTCCTATACTGTATAATGACCCCTGCATACACTGGCCCCACATTACCTCCTATACTGTATAATGTCCCCTGCATACACTGGCCCCACATTAGCTCCTATACTGTATAATGCCCCCTGCATACACTGGCCCCACATTACCTCCTATACTGTATAATGTCCCCTGCATACACTGGCCCCACATTACCTCCTATACTGTATAATGTCCCCTGCATACACTGGCCCCACATTACCTCCTATACTGTATAATGTCCCCTGCATACACTGGCCCCACATTAGCTCCTATACTGTATAATGCCCCCTGCATACACTGGCCCCACATTACCTCCTATACTGTATAATGTCCCCTGCATACACTGGCCCCACATTACCTCCTATACTGTATAATGTCCCCTGCATACACTGGCCCCACATTAGCTCCTATACTGTATAATGTCCCCTGCATACACTGGCCCCACATTACCTCCTATACTGTATAATGTCCCCTGCATACACTGGCCCCACATTACCTCCTATACTGTATAATGCCCCCTGCATACACTGGTCCCACATTACCTCCTATACTGTATAATGTCCCCTGCATACACTGGTCCCACATTAGCTCCTATACTGTATAATGCCCCCTGCATACACTGGCCCCACATTACCTCCTATACTGTATAATGTCCCCTGCATACACTGGCCCCACATTACCTCCTATACTGTATAATGCCCCCTGCATACACTGGTCCCACATTACCTCCTATACTGTATAATGCCCCCTGCATACACTGGCCCCACATTACCTCCTATACTGTATAATGTCCCCTGCATACACTGGTCCCACATTACCTCCTATACTGTATAATGTCCCCTGCATACACTGGCCCCACATTACCTCCTATACTGTATAATGTCCCCTGCATACACTGGTCCCACATTACCTCCTATACTGTATAATGTCCCCTGCATACACTGGCCCCACATTACCTCCTATACTGTATAATGTCCCCTGTATACACTGGTCACACATTACCTCCTATACTGTATAATGTCCCCTGCATATACTGGCCCCACATTACCTCCTATACTGTATAATGTCCCCTGCATACACTGGTCCCACATTACCTCCTATACTGTATAATGGCCCCTGCATACACTGGCCCCACATTACCTCCTATACTGTATAATGTCCCCTGCATACACTGGTCCCACATTACCTCCTATACTGTATAATGTCCCCTGCATACACTGGCCCCACATTAGCTCCTATACTGTATAATGACCCCTGCATACACTGGCCCCACATTAGCTCCTATACTGTATAATGACCCCTGCATACACTGGCCCCACATTAGCTCCTATACTGTATAATGTCCCCTGCATACACTGGCCCCACATTAGCTCCTATACTGTATAATGACCCCTGCATACACTGGCCCCACATTACCTCCTATACTGTATAATGTCCCCTGCATACACTGGCCCCACATTAGCTCCTATACTGTATAATGACCCCTGCATACACTGGCCCCACATTACCTCCTATACTGTATAATGTCCCCTGCATACACTGGCCCCACATTATCTCCTATACTGTATAATGTCCCCTGCATACACTGGCCCCACATTACCTCCTATACTGTATAATGTCCCCTGTATACACTGGCCCCACATTACCTCCTATACTGTATAATGTCCCCTGCATACACTGGCCCCACATTACCTCCTATACTGTATAATATCTCCTGCATACACTGGCCCCACATTACCTCCTATACTGTATAATGACCCCTGCATACACTGGCCCCACATTACCTCCTATACTGTATAATGTCCCCTGCATACACTGGCCCCACATTACCTCCTATACTGTATAATGTCCCCTGCATACACTGGCCCCACATTACCTCCTATACTGTATAATGTCGCCTGCATACACTGGCCCCACATTACCTCCTATACTGTATAATGCCCCCTGCATACACTGGTCCCACATTACCTCCTATACTGTATAATGTCCCCTGCATACACTGGCCCCACATTACCTCCTATACTGTATAATGTCCCCTGCATACACTGGCCCCACATTACCTCCTATACTGTATAATGTCCCCTGCATACACTGGCCCCACATTACCTCCTATACTGTATAATGCCCCCTGCATACACTGGCCCCACATTATCTCCTATACTGTATAATGATCCCTGCATACACTGGTCCCACATTACCTCCTATACTGTATAATGTCCCCTGCATACACTGGCCCCACATTACCTCCTATACTGTATAATGTCGCCTGCATACACTGGCCCCACATTACCTCCTATACTGTATAATGCCCCCTGCATACACTGGCCCCACATTACCTCCTATACTGTATAATGTCCCCTGCATACACTGGCCCCACATTACCTCCTATACTGTATAATGTCCCCTGCATACACTGGCCCCACATTACCTCCTATACTGTATAATGCCCCCTGCATACACTGGTCCCACATTATCTCCTATACTGTATAATGTCCCCTGCATACACTGGCCCCACATTATCTCCTATACTGTATAATGACCCCTGCATACACTGGCCCCACATTACCTCCTATACTGTATAATGCCCCCTGCATACACTGGTCCCACATTGTCTCCTATACTGTATAATGTCCCCTGCATACACTGGCCCCACATTACCTCCTATACTGTATAATGCCTCCTGCATACACTGGTCCCACATTATCTCCTATACTGTATAATGTCCCCTGCATACACTGGCCCCACATTACCTCCTATACTGTATAATGCCCCCTGCATACACTGGCCCCACATTACCTCCTATACTGTATAATGTCCCCTGCATACACTGGCCCCACATTACCTCCTATACTGTATAATGCCCCCTGCATACACTGGCCCCACATTATCTCCTATACTGTATAATGTCCCCTGCATACACTGGCCCCACATTACCTCCTATACTGTATAAAGTCCCCTGCATACACTGGCCCCACATTATCTCCTATACTGTATAATGTCCCCTGTATACACTGGCCCCACATTACCTCCTATACTGTATAATGTCCCCTGCATACACTGGCCCCACATTACCTCCTATACTGTATAATGCCCCCTGCATACACTGGCCCCACATTACCTCCTATACTGTATAATGTCCCCTGCATACACTGGCCCCACATTACCTCCTATATTGTATAATGCCCCCTGCATACACTGGCCCCACATTACCTCCTATACTGTATAATGCCCCCTGCATACACTGGTCCCACATTACCTCCTATACTGTATAATGCCCCCTGCATACACTGGCCCCACATTACCTCCTATACTGTATAATGCCCCCTGCATACACTGGTCCCACATTACCTCCTATACTGTATAATGCCCCCTGCATACACTGGCCCCACATTATCTCCTATACTGTATAATGCCCCCTGCATACACTGGTCCCACATTACCTCCTATACTGTATAATGTCCCCTGCATACACTGGCCCCACATTACCTCCTATACTGTATAATGTCGCCTGCATACACTGGCCCCACATTACCTCCTATACTGTATAATGCCCCCTGCATACACTGGTCCCACATTACCTCCTATACTGTATAATGTCCCCTGCATACACTGGCCCCACATTACCTCCTATACTGTATAATGTCCCCTGCATACACTGGCCCCACATTACCTCCTATACTGTATAATGTCCCCTGCATACACTGGCCCCACATTACCTCCTATACTGTATAATGCCCCCTGCATACACTGGCCCCACATTATCTCCTATACTGTATAATGATCCCTGCATACACTGTTCCCACATTACCTCCTATACTGTATAATGTCCCCTGCATACACTGGCCCCACATTACCTCCTATACTGTATAATGTCGCCTGCATACACTGGCCCCACATTACCTCCTATACTGTATAATGCCCCCTGCATACACTGGCCCCACATTACCTCCTATACTGTATAATGTCCCCTGCATACACTGGCCCCACATTACCTCCTATACTGTATAATGCCCCCTGCATACACTGGCCCCACATTACCTCCTATACTGTATAATGTCCCCTGCATACACTGGCCCCACATTACCTCCTATACTGTATAATGCCCCCTGCATACACTGGTCCCACATTATCTCCTATACTGTATAATGTCCCCTGCATACACTGGCCCCACATTATCTCCTATACTGTATAATGACCCCTGCATACACTGGCCCCACATTACCTCCTATACTGTATAATGCCCCCTGCATACACTGGTCCCACATTATCTCCTATACTGTATAATGTCCCCTGCATACACTGGCCCCACATTACCTCCTATACTGTATAATGCCTCCTGCATACACTGGTCCCACATTATCTCCTATACTGTATAATGTCCCCTGCATACACTGGCCCCACATTACCTCCTATACTGTATAATGCCCCCTGCATACACTGGCCCCACATTACCTCCTATACTGTATAATGTCCCCTGCATACACTGGCCCCACATTACCTCCTATACTGTATAATGCCCCCTGCATACACTGGCCCCACATTATCTCCTATACTGTATAATGTCCCCTGCATACACTGGCCCCACATTACCTCCTATACTGTATAAAGTCCCCTGCATACACTGGCCCCACATTATCTCCTATACTGTATAATGTCCCCTGTATACACTGGCCCCACATTACCTCCTATACTGTATAATGTCCCCTGCATACACTGGCCCCACATTACCTCCTATACTGTATAATATCTCCTGCATACACTGGCCCCACATTACCTCCTATACTGTATAATGACCCCTGCATACACTGGCCCCACATTATCTCCTATACTGTATAATGTCCCCTGCATACACTGGCCCCACATTACCTCCTATACTGTATAAAGTCCCCTGCATACACTGGCCCCACATTATCTCCTATACTGTATAATGTCCCCTGTATACACTGGCCCCACATTACCTCCTATACTGTATAATGTCCCCTGCATACACTGGCCCCACATTACCTCCTATACTGTATAATATCTCCTGCATACACTGGCCCCACATTACCTCCTATACTGTATAATGATCCCTGCATACACTGGCCCCACATTACCTCCTATACTGTATAATGCCCCCTGCATACACTGGCCCCACATTATCTCCTATACTGTATAATGTCCCCTGCATACACTGGCCCCACATTACCTCCTATACTGTATAATATCTCCTGCATACACTGGCCCCACATTACCTCCTATACTGTATAATGATCCCTGCATACACTGGTCCCACATTACCTCCTATACTGTATAATGCCCCCTGCATACACTGGCCCCACATTATCTCCTATACTGTATAATGTCCCCTGCATACACTGGCCCCACATTACCTCCTATACTGTATAATATCTCCTGCATACACTGGCCCCACATTACCTCCTATACTGTATAATGATCCCTGCATACACTGGCCCCACATTACCTCCTATACTGTATAATGCCCCCTGCATACACTGGTCCCACATTACCTCCTATACTGTATAATGATCCCTGCATACACTGGTCCCACATTACCTCCTATACTGTATAATGCCCCCTGCATACACTGGTCCCACATTACCTCCTATACTGTATAATGATCCCTGCATACACTGGTCCCACATTACCTCCTATACTGTATAATGCCCCCTGCATACACTGGCCCCACATTACCTCCTATACTGTATAATGCCCCCTGCATACACTGGTCCCACATTACCTCCTATACTGTATAATGATCCCTGCATACACTGGTCCCACATTACCTCCTATACTGTATAATGCCCCCTGCATACACTGGTCCCACATTACCTCCTATACTGTATAATGATCCCTGCATACACTGGTCCCACATTACCTCCTATACTGTATAATGATCCCTGCATACACTGGCCCCACATTACCTCCTATACTGTATAATGCCCCCTGCATACACTGGTCCCACATTACCTCCTATACTGTATAATGCCCCCTGCATACACTGGTCTCACATTATCTCCTATACTGTATAATGCCCCCTGCATACACTGGTCTCACATTACCTCCTATACTGTATAATGATCCCTGCATACACTGGCCCCACATTACCTCCTATACTGTATAATGATCCCTGCATACACTGGCCCCACATTATCTCCTATACTGTATAATGTCCCCTGCATACACTGGCCCCACATTACCTCCTATACTGTATAATATCTCCTGCATACACTGGCCCCACATTACCTCCTATACTGTATAATGCCCCCTGCATACACTGGTCCCACATTACCTCCTATACTGTATAATGCCCCCTGCATACACTGGTCCCACATTACCTCCCATACTGTATAATGCCCCCTGCATACACTGGTCCCACATTACCTCCTATACTGTATAATGCCCCCTGCATACACTGGTCCCACATTACCTCCCATACTGTATAATGACCCCTGCATACACTGGCCCCACATTACCTCCTATACTGTATAATGCCCCCTGCATACACTGGTCCCACATTACCTCCTATACTGTATAATGCCCCCTGCATACACTGGTCCCACATTACCTCCTATACTGTATAATGACCCCTGCATACACTGGTCCCACATTATCTCCTATACTGTATAATGTCCCCTGCATACACTGGTCCCACATTACCTCCTATACTGTATAATGCCCCCTGCATACACTGGCCCCACATTAGCTCCTATACTGCATAATGATCCCTGCATACACTGGCCCCACATTACCTCCTATACTGTATAATGCCTCCTGCATACACTGGCCCCACATTACCTCCTATACTGTATAATGATCCCTGCATACACTGGCCCCACATTACCTCCTATACTGTATAATGCCCCCTGCATACACTGGTCCCACATTACCTCCTATACTGTATAATGCCCCCTGCATACACTGGCCCCACATTACCTCCTATACTGTATAATATCTCCTGCATACACTGGCCCCACATTACCTCCTATACTGTATAATGATCCCTGCATACACTGGCCCCACATTACCTCCTATACTGTATAATGCCCCCTGCATACACTGGTCCCACATTATCTCCTATACTGTATAATGTCCCCTGCATACACTGGTCCCACATTACCTCCTATACTGTATAATGATCCCTGCATACACTGGCCCCACATTACCTCCTATACTGTATAATATCTCCTGCATACACTGGCCCCACATTACCTCCTATACTGTATAATGATCCCTGCATACACTGGCCCCACATTACCTCCTATACTGTATAATGCCCCCTGCATACACTGGTCCCACATTACCTCCTATACTGTATAATGCCCCCTGCATACACTGGCCCCACATTACCTCCTATACTGTATAATGCCCCCTGCATACACTGGTCCCACATTACCTCCTATACTGTATAATGCCCCCTGCATACACTGGTCCCACATTACCTCCTATACTGTATAATGATCCCTGCATACACTGGCCCCACATTACCTCCTATACTGTATAATGCCTCCTGCATACACTGGCCCCACATTACCTCCTATACTGTATAATGCCCCCTGCATACACTGGTCCCACATTACCTCCTATACTGTATAATGATCCCTGCATACACTGGTCCCACATTACCTCCTATACTGTATAATGCCCCCTGCATACACTGGTCCCACATTACCTCCTATACTGTATAATGATCCCTGCATACACTGGTCCCACATTACCTCCTATACTGTATAATGATCCCTGCATACACTGGCCCCACATTACCTCCTATACTGTATAATGCCCCCTGCATACACTGGTCCCACATTACCTCCTATACTGTATAATGTCCCCTGCATACACTGGCCCCACATTACCTCCTATACTGTATAATATCTCCTGCATACACTGGCCCCACATTACCTCCTATACTGTATAATGCCCCCTGCATACACTGGCCCCACATTACCTCCTATACTGTATAATGACCCCTGCATACACTGGCCCCACATTACCTCCTATACTGTATAATGCCCCCTGCATACACTGGTCCCACATTACCTCCTATACTGTATAATGCCCCCTGCATACACTGGCCCCACATTACCTCCTATACTGTATAATGCCCCCTGCATACACTGGTCCCACATTACCTCCTATACTGTATAATGCCCCCTGCATACACTGGTCCCACATTACCTCCTATACTGTATAATGATCCCTGCATACACTGGCCCCACATTACCTCCTATACTGTATAATGCCTCCTGCATACACTGGCCCCACATTACCTCCTATACTGTATAATGATCCCTGCATACACTGGTCCCACATTACCTCCTATACTGTATAATGCCCCCTGCATACACTGGCCCCACATTACCTCCTATACTGTATAATGCCCCCTGCATACACTGGTCCCACATTACCTCCTATACTGTATAATGCCCCCTGCATACACTGGTCCCACATTAGCTCCTATACTGTATAATGATCCCTGCATACACTGGCCCCACATTACCTCCTGTACTGTATAATATCTCCTGTATACACTGGTCCCACATTATCTCCTATACTGTATAATGCCCCCTGCATACACTGGTCCCACATTACCTCCTACACTGTATAATGCCTCCTGCATACACTGGCCCCACATTACCTCCTATACTGTATAATGCCTCCTGCATACACTGGTCCCACATTACCTCCTACACTGTATAATGATCCCTGCATACACTGGCCCCACATTACCTCCTATACTGTATAATGCCCCCTGCATACACTGGTCCCACATTACCTCCTATACTGTATAATGCCCCCTGCATACACTGGCCCCACATTACCTCCTATACTGTATAATGCCCCCTGCATACACTGGTCCCACATTACCTCCTATACTGTATAATGATCCCTGCATACACTGGCCCCACATTACCTCCTATACTGTATAATGCCCCCTGCATACACTGGTCCCACATTACCTCCTACACTGTATAATGCCTCCTGCATACACTGGTCCCACATTACCTCCTACACTGTATAATGCCTCCTGCATACACTGGCCCCACATTACCTCCTATACTGTATAATGATCCCTGCATACACTGGTCCCACATTACCTCCTATACTGTATAATGATCCCTGCATACACTGGCCCCACATTACCTCCTATACTGTATAATGCCCCCTGCATACACTGGTCCCACATTACCTCCTACACTGTATAATGCCTCCTGCATACACTGGTCCCACATTACCTCCTACACTGTATAATGCCTCCTGCATACACTGGCCCCACATTACCTCCTATACTGTATAATGATCCCTGCATACACTGGTCCCACATTACCTCCTATACTGTATAATGCCTCCTGCATACACTGGCCCCACATTACCTCCTATACTGTATAATGCCCCCTGCATACACTGACCCCACATTACCTCCTATACTGTATAATGCCCCCTGCATACACTGGCCCCACATTACCTCCTATACTGTATAATGCCCCCTTCATACACTGGTCCCACATTACCTCCTACACTGTATAATGACCCCTGCATACACTGGTCCCACATTACCTCCTATACTGTATAATGCCCCCTGCATACACTGGCCCCACATTACCTCCTATACTGTATAATGCCTCCTGCATACACTGGCCCCACATTACCTCCTATACTGTATAATGATCCCTGCATACACTGGCCCCACATTACCTCCTATACTGTATAATGCCCCCTGCATACACTGACCCCACATTACCTCCTATACTGTATAATGATCCCTGCATACACTGGTCACACATTACCTCCTATACTGTATAATGCCCCCTGCATACACTGACCCCACATTACCTCCTATACTGTATAATGACCCCTGCATACACTGGCCCCACATTACCTCCTATACTGTATAATGATCCCTGCATACACTGGTCCCACATTATCTCCTATACTGTATAATGATCCCTGCATACACTGGCCCCACATTATCTCCTATACTGTATAATGACCCCTGCATACACTGGCCCCACATTACCTCCTATACTGTATAATGACCCCTGCATACACTGGTCCCACATTACCTCCTATACTGTAAAATGTCCCCTGCATACACTGGCCCCACATTACCTCCTATACTGTATAATGCCCCCTGCATACACTGGTCCCACATTACCTCCTATACTGTATAATGACCCCTGCATACACTGGCCCCACATTACCTCCTATACTGTAAAATGTCCCCTGCATACACTGGCCCCACATTACCTCCTATACTGTATAATGCCCCCTGCATACACTGGCCCCACATTACCTCCTATACTGTATAATGACCCCTGCATACACTGGCCCCACATTACCTCCTATACTGTATAATGACCCCTGCATACACTGGCCCCACATTACCTCCTATACTGTATAATGACCCCTGCATACACTGGCCCCACATTACCTCCTATACTGTATAATGCCCCCTGCATACACTGACCCCACATTACCTCCTATACTGTATAATGGCCCCTGCATACACTGGCCCCACATTATCTCCTATACTGTATAATGCCCCTGCATACACTGGTCCCACATTACCTCCTATACTGTATAATGACCCCTGCATACACTGGCCCCACATTACCTCCTATACTGTATAATGCCCCCTGCATACACTGGCCCCACATTACCTCCTATACTGTATAATGCCCCCTGCATACACTGGTCCCACATTACCTCCTATACTGTATAATGACCCCTGCATACACTGGCCCCACATTACCTCCTATACTGTATAATGACCCCTGCATACACTGGCCCCACATTACCTCCTATACTGTATAATGACCCCTGCATACACTGGTCCCACATTACCTCCTATACTGTATAATGCCCCCTGCATACACTGGCCCCACATTACCTCCTATACTGTATAATGCCCCCTGCATACACTGGCCCCACATTACCTCCTATACTGTATAATGCCCCCTGCATACACTGGCCCCACATTACCTCCTATACTGTATAATGCCCCCTGCATACACTGGCCCCACATTACCTCCTATACTGTATAATGCCCCCTGCATACACTGGCCCCACATTACCTCCTATACTGTATAATGCCCCCTGCATACACTGGCCCCACATTACCTCCTATACTGTATAATGCCCCTGCATACACTGGTCCCACATTACCTCCTATACTGTATAATGACCCCTGTATACACTGGTCCCACATTACCTCCTATACTGTATAATGCCCCCTGCATACACTGGCCCCACATTACCTCCTATACTGTATAATGATCCCTGCATACACCAGCCCCACATTACCTCCTATACTGTATAATGCCCCCTGCATACACTGGCCCCACATTACCTCCTATACTGTATAATGCCCCCTGCATACACTGGCCCCACATTACCTCCTATACTGTATAATGACCCCTGCATACACTGGTCCCACATTAGCTCCTATACTGTATAATGATCCCTGCATACACTGGCCCCACATTACCTCCTATACTGTATAATGCCCCCTGCATACACTGGTCCCACATTACCTCCTATACTGTATAATGACCCCTGCATACACTGGTCCCACATTAGCTCCTATACTGTATAATGATCCCTGCATACACTGGCCCCACATTACCTCCTATACTGTATAATGCCCCCTGCATACACTGGTCCCACATTACCTCCTATACTGTATAATGCCCCCTGCATACACTGGTCCCACATTACCTCCTATACTGTATAATGACCCCTGCATACACTGGCCCCACATTACCTCCTATACTGTATAATGCCCCCTGCATACACTGGTCCCACATTACCTCCTATACTGTATAATGACCCCTGCATACACTGGTCCCACATTACCTCCTATACTGTATAATGTCCCCTGCATACACTGGCCCCACATTACCTCCTATACTGTATAATGACCCCTGCCTACACTGGTCCCACATTACCTCCTATACTGTATAATGGCCCCTGCATACACTGGCCCCACATTAGTTCCTATACTGTATAATGACCCCTGCATACACTGGCCCCACATTACCTCCTATACTGTATAATGACCCCTGCATACACTGGCCCCACATTATCTCCTATACTGTATAATGACCCCTGCATACACTGGCCCCACATTACCTCCTATACTGTATAATGACCCCTGCATACACTGGTCCCACATTACCTCCTATACTGTATAATGGCCCCTGCATACACTGGCCCCACATTACCTCCTATACTGTATAATGACCCCTGCATACACTGGCCCCACATTACCTCCTATACTGTATAATGACCCCTGCATACACTGGCCCCACATTACCTCCTATACTGTATAATGACCCCTGCATACACTGGCCCCACATTATCTCCTATACTGTATAATGACCCCTGCATACACTGGTCCCACATTACCTCCTATACTTTATAATGGCCCCTGCATACACTGGCCCCACATTACCTCCTATACTGTATAATGCCCCCTGCATACACTGGCCCCACATTACCTCCTATACTGTATAATGCCCCCTGCATACACTGGTCCCACATTACCTCCTATACTGTATAATGACCCCTGCATACACTGGCCCCACATTACCTCCTATACTGTATAATGCCCCCTGCATACACTGGCCCCACATTAGCTCCTATACTGTATAATGCCCCCTGCATACACTGGTCCCACATTACCTCCTATACTGTATAATGCCCCCTGCATACACTGGCCCCACATTACCTCCTATACTGTATAATGCCCCCTGCATACACTGGCCCCACATTACCTCCTATACTGTATAATGACCCCTGCATACACTGGCCCCACATTACCTCCTATACTGTATAATGCCCCCTGCATACACTGGCCCCACATTAGCTCCTATACTGTATAATGACCCCTGCATACACTGGCCCCACATTATCTCCTATACTGTATAATGACCCCTGCATACACTGGCCCCACATTATCTCCTATACTGTATAATGTCCCCTGCATACACTGGCCCCACATTACCTCCTATACTGTATAATGGCCCCTGCATACACTGGTCCCACATTACCTCCTATACTGTATGATGCCCCCTGCATACACTGGCCCCACATTAGCTCCTATACTGTATGATGCCCCCTGCATACACTGGCCCCACATTACCTCCTATACTGTATGATGCCCCCTGCATACACTGGCCCCACATTATCTCCTATACTGTATAATGACCCCTGCATACACTGGCCCCACATTATCTCCTATACTGTATAATGTCCCCTGCATACACTGGCCCCACATTACCTCCTATACTGTATAATGGCCCCTGCATACACTGGTCCCACATTACCTCCTATACTGTATAATGACCCCTGCATACACTGGCCCCACATTACCTCCTATACTGTATAATGACCCCTGCATACACTGGCCCCACATTATCTCCTATACTGTATAATGCCTCCTGCATACACTGGCCCCACATTACCTCCTATACTGTATAATGTCCCCTGTATACACTGGCCCCACATTATCTCCTATACTGTATAATGCCCCCTGCATACACTGGCCCCACATTATCTCCTATACTGTATAATGACCTCTGCATACACTGGCCCCACATTATCTCCTATACTGTATAATGCCCCCTGCATACACTGGCCCCACATTATCTCCTATACTGTATAATGCCCCCTGCATACACTGGCCCCACATTATCTCCTATACTGTATAATGACCCCTGCATACACTGGTCCCACATTAGCTCCTATACTGTATAATGTCCCCTGCATACACTGGCCCCACATTACCTCCTATACTGTATAATGCCCCCTGCATACACTGGTCCCACATTACCTCCTATACTGTATGATGCCCCCTGCATACACTGGCCCCACATTAGCTCCTATACTGTATAATGCCCCCTGCATACACTGGCCCCACATTACCTCCTATACTGTATGATGCCCCCTGCATACACTGGCCCCACATTAGCTCCTATACTGTATAATGCCCCCTGCATACACTGGTCCCACATTACCTCCTATACTGTATAATGACCCCTGCATACACTGGTCCCACATTACCTCCTATACTGTATGATGCCCCCTGCATACACTGGTCCCACATTACCTCCTATACTGTATGATGCCCCCTGCATACACTGGCCCCACATTAGCTCCTATACTGTATAATGCCCCCTGCATACACTGGCCCCACATTACCTCCTATACTGTATAATGCCCCCTGCATACACTGGTCCCACATTACCTCCTATACTGTATAATGACCCCTGCATACACTGGTCCCACATTACCTCCTATACTGTATAATGCCCCCTGCATACACTGGTCCCACATTACCTCCTATACTGTATGATGCCCCCTGCATACACTGGCCCCACATTAGCTCCTATACTGTATAATGCCCCCTGCATACACTGGCCCCACATTACCTCCTATACTGTATGATGCCCCCTGCATACACTGGCCCCACATTAGCTCCTATACTGTATAATGCCCCCTGCATACACTGGCCCCACATTACCTCCTATACTGTATAATGACCCCTGCATACACTGGCCCCACATTAGCTCCTATACTGTATAATGCCCCCTGCATACACTGGCCCCACATTACCTCCTATACTGTATAATGCCCCCTGCATACACTGGCCCCACATTAGCTCCTATACTGTATAATGCCCCCTGCATACACTGGCCCCACATTACCTCCTATACTGTATGATGCCCCCTGCATACACTGGCCCCACATTAGCTCCTATACTGTATAATGCCCCCTGCACACACTGGTCCCACATTACCTCCTATACTGTATAATGCCCCCTGCATACACTGACCCCACATTACCTCCTATACTGTATAATGCCCCCTGCATACACTGGTCCCACATTACCTCCTATACTGTATGATGCCCCCTGCATACACTGGCCCCACATTAGCTCCTATACTGTATAATGCCCCCTGCATACACTGGCCCCACATTACCTCCTATACTGTATAATGCCCCCTGCATACACTGACCCCACATTACCTCCTATACTGTATAATGCCCCCTGCATACACTGGTCCCACATTACCTCCTATACTGTATAATGCCCCCTGCATACACTGGCCCCACATTACCTCCTATACTGTATAATGCCCCCTGCATACACTGGCCCCACATTACCTCCTATACTGTATAATGCCCCCTGCATACACTGGCCCCACATTACCTCCTATACTGTATAATGCCCCCTGCATACACTGGTCCCACATTACCTCCTATACTGTATAATGCCCCCTGCATACACTGGCCCCACATTATCTCCTATACTGTATGATGCCACTGCATACACTGGCCCCACATTATCTCCTATACTGTATAATGACCCCTGCATACACTGGCCCCACATTAGCTCCTATACTGTATAATGTCCCCTGCATACACTGGTCCCACATTACCTCCTATACTGTATAATGCCCCCTGCATACACTGGTCCCACATTACCTCCTATACTGTATAATGACCCCTGCATACACTGGTCCCACATTACCTCCTATACTGTATAATGTCCCCTGCATGCACTGGCCCCACATTACCTCCTATACTGTATGATGCCCCCTGCATACACTGGTCCCACATTACCTCCTATACTGTATGATGCCCCCTGCATACACTGGCCCCACATTACCTCCTATACTGTATAATGACCCCTGCATACACTGGTCCCACATTACCTCCTATACTGTATAATGCCCCCTGCATACACTGGCCCCACATTATCTCCTATACTGTATAATGACCCCTGCATACACTGGCCCCACATTACCTCCTATACTGTATGATGCCCCCTGCATACACTGGCCCCACATTACCTCCTATACTGTATAATGACCCCTGCATACACTGGTCCCACATTACCTCCTATACTGTATAATGCCCCCTGCATACACTGGTCCCACATTACCTCCTATACTGTATAATGACCCCTGCATACACTGGTCCCACATTACCTCCTATACTGTATAATGTCCCCTGCATACACTGGCCCCACATTATCTCCTATACTGTATAATGACCCCTGCATACACTGGCCCCACATTAGCTCCTATACTGTATAATGCCCCCTGCATACACTGGCCCCACATTACCTCCTATACTGTATAATGCCCCCTGCATACACTGGTCCCACATTACCTCCTATACTGTATAATGCCCCCTGCATACACTGGCCCCACATTACCTCCTATACTGTATAATGCCCCCTGCATACACTGGTCCCACATTACCTCCTATACTGTATAATGCCCCCTGCATACACTGGCCCCACATTATCTCCTATACTGTATAATGACCCCTGCATACACTGGCCCCACATTAGCTCCTATACTGTATAATGCCCCCTGCATACACTGGTCTCACATTACCTCCTATACTGTATAATGTCCCCTGCATACACTGGTCCCACATTACCTCCTATACTGTATAATGCCCCCTGCATACACTGGTCCCACATTACCTCCTATACTGTATAATGCCCCCTGCATACACTGGCCCCACATTACCTCCTATACTGTATAATGACCCCTGCATACACTGGTCCCACATTACCTCCTATACTGTATAATGCCCCCTGCATACACTGGTCCCACATTACCTCCTATACTGTATAATGCCCCCTGCATACACTGGCCCCACATTACCTCCTATACTGTATAATGCCCCCTGCATACACTGGCTCCACATTACCTCCTATACTGTATGATGCCACTGCATACACTGGCCCCACATTATCTCCTATACTGTATAATGCCCCCTGCATACACTGGCTCCACATTACCTCCTATACTGTATGATGCCACTGCATACACTGGCCCCACATTATCTCCTATACTGTATAATGACCCCTGCATACACTGGCCCCACATTAGCTCCTATACTGTATAATGCCCCCTGCATACACTGGCCCCACATTATCTCCTATACTGTATAATGACCCCTGCATACACTGGCCCCACATTAGCTCCTATACTGTATAATGTCCCCTGCATACACTGGTCCCACATTACCTCCTATACTGTATAATGCCCCCTGCATACACTGGTCCCACATTACCTCCTATACTGTATAATGCCCCCTGCATACACTGGCCCCACATTATCTCCTATACTGTATAATGACCCCTGCATACACTGGCCCCACATTAGCTCCTATACTGTATAATGTCCCCTGCATACACTGGCCCCACATTACCTCCTATACTGTATAATGCCCCCTGCATACACTGGTCCCACATTACCTCCTATACTGTATAATGCCCCCTGCATACACTGGCCCCACATTATCTCCTATACTGTATAATGACCCCTGCATACACTGGCCCCACATTAGCTCCTATACTGTATAATGTCCCCTGCATACACTGGTCCCACATTACCTCCTATACTGTATAATGCCCCCTGCATACACTGGTCCCACATTACCTCCTATACTGTATAATGCCCCCTGCATACACTGGCCCCACATTACCTCCTATACTGTATAATGCCCCCTGCATACACTGGCCCCACATTACCTCCTATACTGTATGATGCCACTGCATACACTGGACCCACATTATCTCCTATACTGTATAATGCCCCCTGCATACACTGGCCCCACATTATCTCCTATACTGTATAATGCCCCCTGCATACACTGGCCCCACATTACCTCCTATACTGTATGATGCCACTGCATACACTGGCCCCACATTATCTCCTATACTGTATAATGACCCCTGCATACACTGGCCCCACATTAGCTCCTATACTGTATAATGGCCCCTGCATACACTGGCCCCACATTACCTCCTATACTGTATAATGCCCCCTGCATACACTGGCCCCACATTACCTCCTATACTGTATAATGCCCCCTGCATACACTGGCCCCACATTACCTCCTATACTGTATAATGCCCCCTGCATACACTGGTCCCACATTACCTCCTATACTGTATGATGCCCCCTGCATACACTGGTCCGACATTACCTCCTATACTGTATAATGCCCCCTGCATACACTGGTCCCACATTACCTCCTATACTGTATAATGCCCCCTGCATACACTGGTCCCACATTACCTCCTATACTGTATAATGCCCCCTGCATACACTGGTCCCACATTACCTCCTATACTGTATAATGACCCCTGCATACACTGGCCCCACATTATCTCCTATACTGTATAATGACCCCTGCATACACTGGCCCCACATTAGCTCCTATACTGTATAATGTCCCCTGCATACACTGGTCCCACATTACCTCCTATACTGTATAATGCCCCCTGCATACACTGGCCCCACATTACCTCCTATACTGTATAATGTCCCCTGCATACACTGGTCCCACATTACCTCCTATACTGTATAATGCCCCCTGCATACACTGGCCCCACATTATCTCCTATACTGTATAATGACCCCTGCATACACTGGCCCCACATTACCTCCTATACTGTATAATGCCCCCTGCATACACTGGCCCCACATTACCTCCTATACTGTATAATGCCCCCTGCATACACTGGCCCCACATTACCTCCTATACTGTATAATGCCCCCTGCATACACTGGTCCCACATTACCTCCTATACTGTATAATGCCCCCTGCATACACTGGCCCCACATTACCTCCTATACTGTATGATGCCACTGCATACACTGGCCCCACATTATCTCCTATACTGTATAATGTCCCCTGCATACACTGGTCCCACATTACCTCCTATACTGTATGATGCCCCCTGCATACACTGGTCCCACATTACCTCCTATACTGTATAATGCCCCCTGCATACACTGGCCCCACATTACCTCCTATACTGTATAATGCCCCCTGCATACACTGGTCCCACATTACCTCCTATACTGTATAATGCCCCCTGCATACACTGGCCCCACATTACCTCCTATACTGTATGATGCCACTGCATACACTGGCCCCACATTATCTCCTATACTGTATAATGTCCCCTGCATACACTGGCCCCACATTACCTCCTATACTGTATAATGCCCCCTGCATACACTGGTCCCACATTACCTCCTATACTGTATGATGCCCCCTGCATACACTGGTCCCACATTACCTCCTATACTGTATAATGCCCCCTGCATACACTGGTCCCACATTACCTCCTATACTGTATAATGCCCCCTGCATACACTGGTCCCACATTACCTCCTATACTGTATAATGTCCCCTGCATACACTGGTCCCACATTACCTCCTATACTGTATAATGCCCCTTGCATACACTGGCCCCACATTACCTCCTATACTGTATGATGCCCCCTGCATACACTGGCCCCACATTACCTCCTATACTGTATAATGCCCCCTGCATACACTGGTCCCACATTACCTCCTATACTGTATGATGCCCCCTGCATACACTGGCCCCACATTATCTCCTATACTGTATAATGACCCCTGCATACACTGGCCCCACATTACCTCCTATACTGTATAATGTCCCCTGCATACACTGGCCCCACATTACCTCCTATACTGTATAATGCCCCCTGCATACACTGGTCCCACATTACCTCCTATACTGTATGATGCCCCCTGCATACACTGGCCCCACATTATCTCCTATACTGTATAATGACCCCTGCATACACTGGCCCCACATTACCTCCTATACTGTATAATGCCCCCTGCATACACTGGCCCCACATTACCTCCTATACTGTATAATGTCCCCTTCATACACTGGCCCCACATTATCTCCTATACTGTATAATGTCCCCTGCATACACTGGCCCCACATTACCTCCTATACTGTATAATGCCCCCTGCATACACTGGTCCCACATTACCTCCTATACTGTATGATGCCCCCTGCATACACTGGTCCCACATTACCTCCTATACTGTATAATGCCCCCTGCATACACTGGTCCCACATTACCTCCTATACTGTATAATGCCCCCTGCATACACTGGTCCCACATTATCTCCTATACTGTATAATGTCCCCTGCATACACTGGCCCCACATTACCTCCTATACTGTATAATGCCCCCTGCATACACTGGTCCCACATTACCTCCTATACTGTATGATGCCCCCTGCATACACTGGTCCCACATTACCTCCTATACTGTATAATGCCCCCTGCATACACTGGTCCCATATTACCTCCTATACTGTATAATGCCCCCTGCATACACTGGTCCCACATTACCTCCTATACTGTATAATGCCCCCTGCATACACTGGTCCCACATTACCTCCTATACTGTATAATGCCCCCTGCATACACTGGTCCCACATTACCTCCTATACTGTATAATGCCCCCTGCATACACTGGTCCCACATTACCTCCTATACTGTATAATGCCCCCTGCATACACTGGTCCCACATTACCTCCTATACTGTATAATGCCCCCTGCATACACTGGTCCCACATTACCTCCTATACTGTATAATGACCCCTGCATACACTGGCCCCACATTATCTCCTATACTGTATAATGACCCCTGCATACACTGGCCCCACATTAGCTCCTATACTGTATAATGTCCCCTGCATACACTGGTCCCACATTACCTCCTATACTGTATAATGACCCCTGCATACACTGGCCCCACATTAGCTCCTATACTGTATAATGACCCCTGCATACACTGGCCCCACATTATCTCCTATACTGTATAATGACCCCTGCATACACTGGCCCCACATTAGCTCCTATACTGTATAATGTCCCCTGCATACACTGGTCCCACATTACCTCCTATACTGTATAATGACCCCTGCATACACTGGCCCCACATTACCTCCTATACTGTATAATGTCCCCTGCATACACTGGCCCCACATTACCTCCTATACTGTATAATGTCCCCTGCATACACTGGTCCCACATTACCTCCTATACTGTATAATGATCCCTGCATACACTGGTCCCACATTACCTCCTATACTGTATAATGCCCCCTGCATACACTGGCCCCACATTACCTCCTATACTGTATAATGTCCCCTGCATACACTGGTCCCACATTACCTCCTATACTGTATAATGCCCCCTGCATACACTGGTCCCACATTACCTCCTATACTGTATAATGCCCCCTGCATACACTGGCCCCACATTACCTCCTATACTGTATAATGTCCCCTGCATACACTGGTCCCACATTACCTCCTATACTGTATAATGACCCCTGCATACACTGGCCCCACATTACCTCCTATACTGTATAATGTCCCCTGCATACACTGGCCCCACATTACCTCCTATACTGTATAATGCCCCCTGCATACACTGGTCCCACATTACCTCCTATACTGTATAATGACCCCTGCATACACTGGCCCCACATTACCTCCTATACTGTATAATGACCCCTGCATACACTGGCCCCACATTACCTCCTATACTGTATAATGACCCCTGCATACACTGGTCCCACATTACCTACTATACTGTATAATGTCCCCTGCATACACTGGTCCCACATTACCTCCTATACTGTATAATGACCCCTGCATACACTGGCCCCACATTACCTCCTATACTGTATAATGACCCCTGCATACACTGGCCCCACATTACCTCCTATACTGTATAATGACCCCTGCATACACTGGCCCCACATTACCTCCTATACTGTATAATGTCCCCTGCATACACTGGTCCCACATTACCTCCTATACTGTATAATGACCCCTGCATACACTGGCCCCACATTACCTCCTATACTGTATAATGACCCCTGCATACACTGGTCCCACATTACCTCCTATACTGTATAATGCCCCCTGCATACACTGGTCCCACATTACCTCCTATACTGTATAATGCCCCCTGCATACACTGGCCCCACATTACCTCCTATACTGTATAATGCCCCCTGCATACACTGGTCCCACATTACCTCCTATACTGTATAATGCCCCCTGCATACACTGGTCACACATTACCTCCTATACTGTATAATGACCCCTGCATACACTGGCCCCACATTACCTCCTATACTGTATAATGCCCCCTGCATACACTGGTCCCACATTACCTCCTATACTGTATAATGCCCCCTGCATACACTGGCCCCACATTACCTCCTATACTGTATAATGTCCCCTGCATACACTGGTCCCACATTACCTCCTATACTGTATAATGTCCCCTGCATACACTGGTCCCACATTACCTCCTATACTGTATAATGCCCCCTGCATACACTGGTCCCACATTACCTCCTATACTGTATAATGCCCCCTGCATACACTGGTCACACATTACCTCCTATACTGTATAATGACCCCTGCATACACTGGCCCCACATTACCTCCTATACTGTATAATGCCCCCTGCATACACTGGTCCCACATTACCTCCTATACTGTATAATGGCCCCTGCATACACTGGCCCCACATTAGTTCCTATACTGTATAATGACCCCTGCATACACTGGCCCCACATTACCTCCTATACTGTATAATGACCCCTGCATACACTGGCCCCACATTATCTCCTATACTGTATAATGACCCCTGCATACACTGGCCCCACATTACCTCCTATACTGTATAATGACCCCTGCATACACTGGCCCCACATTATCTCCTATACTGTATAATGACCCCTGCATACACTGGCCCCACATTACCTCCTATACTGTATAATGGCCCCTGCATACACTGGCCCCACATTACCTCCTATACTGTATAATGACCCCTGCATACACTGGCCCCACATTATCTCCTATACTGTATAATGACCCCTGCATACACTGGTCCCACATTACCTCCTATACTGTATAATGGCCCCTGCATACACTGGTCTCACATTATCTCCTATACTGTATAATGGCCCCTGCATACACTGGCCTCACATTATCTCCTATACTGTATAATGGCCCCTGCATACACTGGCCCCACATTACCTCCTATACTGTATAATGCCCCCTGCATACACTGGTCCCACATTACCTCCTATACTGTATAATGTCCCCTGCATACACTGGCCCCACATTACCTCCTATACTGTATAATGCCCCCTGCATACACTGGCCCCACATTAGCTCCTATACTGTATAATGACCCCTGCATACACTGGCCCCACATTATCTCCTATACTGTATAATGACCCCTGCATACACTGGCCCCACATTACCTCCTATACTGTATAATGGCCCCTGCATACACTGGTCCCACATTACCTCCTATACTGTATAATGTCCCCTGCATACACTGGCCCCACATTATCTCCTATACTGTATAATGTCCCCTGCATACACTGGCCCCACATTACCTCCTATACTGTATAATGGCCCCTGCATACACTGGTCCCACATTACCTCCTATACTGTTTGATGCCCCCTGCATACACTGGCCCCACATTAGCTCTTATACTGTATGATGCCCCCTGCATACACTGGCCCCACATTAGCTCTTATACTGTATGATGCCCCCTGCATACACTGGCCCCACATTACCTCCTATCCTGTATGATGCCCCCTGCATACACTGGCCCCACATTATCTCCTATACTGTATAATGACCCCTGCATACACTGGCCCCACATTATCTCCTATACTGTATAATGTCCCCTGCATACACTGGCCCCACATTACCTCCTATACTGTATAATGGCCCCTGCATACACTGGCCCCACATTACCTCCTATACTGTATAATGTCCCCTGTATACACTGGCCCCACATTATCTCCTATACTGTATAATGCCCCCTGTATACACTGGCCCCACATTACCTCCTATACTGTATAATGTCCCCTGTATACACTGGCCCCACATTACCTCCTATACTGTATAATGGCCCCTGCATACACTGGCCCCACATTACCTCCTATACTGTATAATGTCCCCTGTATACACTGGCCCCACATTATCTCCTATACTGTATAATGACCCCTGCATACACTGGCCCCACATTATCTCCTATACTGTATAATGTCCCCTGCATACACTGGCCCCACATTACCTCCTATACTGTATAATGGCCCCTGCATACACTGGCCCCACATTACCTCCTATACTGTATAATGCCCCCTGCATACACTGGCCCCACATTAGCTCCTATACTGTATAATGTCCCCTGCATACACTGGCCCCACATTATCTCCTATACTGTATAATGACCTCTGCATACACTGGCCCCACATTATCTCCTATACTGTATAATGCCCCCTGCATACACTGGCCCCACATTATCTCCTATACTGTATAATGCCCCCTGCATACACTGGCCCCACATTATCTCCTATACTGTATAATGACCCCTGCATACACTGGTCACACATTACCTCCTATACTGTATAATGACCCCTGCATACACTGGTCCCACATTACCTCCTATACTGTATAATGCCCCCTGCATACACTGGTCACACATTACCTCCTATACTGTATAATGCCCCCTGCATACACTGGCCCCACATTATCTCCTATACTGTACAATGACCCCTGCATACACTGGTCCCACATTACCTCCTATACTGTATAATGGCCCCTGCATACACTGGCCCCACATTACCTCCTATACTGTATGATGCCACTGCATACACTGGCCCCACATTAGCTCCTTTACTGTATAATGTCCCCTGCATACACTGGCCCCACATTACCTCCTATACTGTATAATGCCCCCTGCATACACTGGTCACACATTACCTCCTATACTGTATAATGACCCCTGCATACACTGGCCCCACATTACCTCCTATACTGTATAATGTCCCCTGCATACACTGGTCCCACATTACCTCCTATACTGTATAATGACCCCTGCATACACTGGCCCCACATTACCTCCTATACTGTATAATGTCCCCTGCATACACTGGTCCCACATTACCTCCTATACTGTATAATGACCCCTGCATACACTGGCCCCACATTACCTCCTATACTGTATAATGTCCCCTGCATACACTGGTCCCACATTACCTCCTATACTGTATAATGACCCCTGCATACACTGGTCCCACATTACCTCCTATACTGTATAATGCCCCCTGCATACACTGGTCACACATTACCTCCTATACTGTATAATGACCCCTGCATACACTGGCCCCACATTACCTCCTATACTGTATAATGTCCCCTGCATACACTGGTCCCACATTACCTCCTATACTGTATAATGACCCCTGCATACACTGGCCCCACATTACCTCCTATACTGTATAATGTCCCCTGCATACACTGGTCCCACATTACCTCCTATACTGTATAATGACCCCTGCATACACTGGTCCCACATTACCTCCTATACTGTATAATGACCCCTGCATACACTGGTCCCACATTACCTCCTATACTGTATAATGCCCCCTGCATACACTGGTCCCACATTACCTCCTATACTGTATAATGCCCCCTGCATACACTGGTCCCACATTACCTCCTATACTGTATAATGTCCCCTGCATACACTGGTCCCACATTACCTCCTATACTGTATAATGTCCCCTGCATACACTGGTCCCACATTACCTCCTATACTGTATAATGACCCCTGCATACACTGGTCCCACATTACCTCCTATACTGTATAATGCCCCCTGCATACACTGGTCCCACATTACCTCCTATACTGTATAATGTCCCCTGCATACACTGGTCCCACATTACCTCCTATACTGTATAATGACCCCTGCATACACTGGCCCCACATTACCTCCTATACTGTATAATGACCCCTGCATACACTGGTCCCACATTACCTCCTATACTGTATAATGTCCCCTGCATACACTGGTCCCACATTACCTCCTATACTGTATAATGACCCCTGCATACACTGGTCCCACATTACCTCCTATACTGTATAATGACCCCTGCATACACTGGTCCCACATTACCTCCTATACTGTATAATGTCCCCTGCATACACTGGTCCCACATTACCTCCTATACTGTATAATGACCCCTGCATACACTGGCCCCACATTACCTCCTATACTGTATAATGACCCCTGCATACACTGGTCCCACATTACCTCCTATACTGTATAATGTCCCCTGCATACACTGGTCCCACATTACCTCCTATACTGTATAATGACCCCTGCATACACTGGTCCCACATTACCTCCTATACTGTATAATGACCCCTGCATACACTGGTCCCACATTACCTCCTATACTGTATAATGACCCCTGCATACACTGGTCCCACATTACCTCCTATACTGTATAATGTCCCCTGCATACACTGGTCCCACATTACCTCCTATACTGTATAATGACCCCTGCATACACTGGCCCCACATTACCTCCTATACTGTATAATGTCCCCTGCATACACTGGTCCCACATTACCTCCTATACTGTATAATATCTCCTGCATACACTGGCCCCACATTAGCTCCTATACTGTATAATGCCCCCTGCATACACTGGCCCCACATTACCTCCTATACTGTATAATGCCCCCTGCATACACTGGCCCCACATTAGCTCCTATACTGTATAATGCCCCCTGCATACACTGGCCCCACATTACCTCCTATACTGTATGATGCCCCCTGCATACACTGGCCCCACATTAGCTCCTATACTGTATAATGCCCCCTGCATACACTGGCCCCACATTACCTCCTATACTGTATAATGCCCCCTGCATACACTGGTCCCACATTACCTCCTATACTGTATAATGCCCCCTGCATACACTGACCCCACATTACCTCCTATACTGTATAATGCCCCCTGCATACACTGGTCCCACATTACCTCCTATACTGTATGATGCCCCCTGCATACACTGGCCCCACATTAGCTCCTATACTGTATAATGCCCCCTGCATACACTGGCCCCACATTACCTCCTATACTGTATAATGCCCCCTGCATACACTGACCCCACATTACCTCCTATACTGTATAATGCCCCCTGCATACACTGGTCCCACATTACCTCCTATACTGTATAATGCCCCCTGCATACACTGGCCCCACATTACCTCCTATACTGTATAATGCCCCCTGCATACACTGGTCCCACATTACCTCCTATACTGTATAATGCCCCCTGCATACACTGGCCCCACATTATCTCCTATACTGTATGATGCCACTGCATACACTGGCCCCACATTACCTCCTATACTGTATAATGACCCCTGCATACACTGGCCCCACATTACCTCCTATACTGTATAATGCCCCCTGCATACACTGGTCCCACATTACCTCCTATACTGTATAATGCCCCCTGCATACACTGGTCCCACATTACCTCCTATACTGTATAATGTCCCCTGTATACACTGGCCCCACATTACCTCCTATACTGTATAATGTCCCCTGCATACACTGGTCCCACATTACCTCCTATACTGTATAATGCCCCCTGCATACACTGGTCCCACATTACCTCCTATACTGTATAATGCCCCCTGCATACACTGGTCCCACATTACCTCCTATACTGTATAATGTCCCCTGTATACACTGGCCCCACATTACCTCCTATACTGTATAATGTCCCCTGCATACACTGGTCCCACATTACCTCCTATACTGTATAATGTCCCCTGCATACACTGGCCCCACATTACCTCCTATACTGTATAATGCCCCCTGCATACACTGGTCCCACATTACCTCCTATACTGTATAATGCCCCCTGCATACACTGGTCCCACATTACCTCCTATACTGTATAATGTCCCCTGTATACACTGGCCCCACATTACCTCCTATACTGTATAATGCCCCCTGCATACACTGGCCCCACATTAGCTCCTATACTGTATAATGTCCCCTGCATACACTGGTCCCACATTACCTCCTATACTGTATAATGCCCCCTGCATACACTGGTCCCACATTACCTCCTATACTGTATAATGCCCCCTGCATACACTGGTCCCACATTACCTCCTATACTGTATAATGTCCCCTGTATACACTGGCCCCACATTACCTCCTATACTGTATAATGTCCCCTGCATACACTGGTCCCACATTACCTCCTATACTGTATAATGTCCCCTGCATACACTGGCCCCACATTACCTCCTATACTGTATGATGCCCCCTGCATACACTGGTCCCACATTACCTCCTATACTGTATGATGCCCCCTGCATACACTGGTCCCACATTACCTCCTATACTGTATAATGCCCCCTGCATACACTGGCCCCACATTATCTCCTATACTGTATAATGACCCCTGCATACACTGGTCCCACATTACCTCCTATACTGTATAATGCCCCCTGCATACACTGGCCCCACATTATCTCCTATACTGTATAATGACCCCTGCATACACTGGCCCCACATTACCTCCTATACTGTATGATGCCCCCTGCATACACTGGCCCCACATTACCTCCTATACTGTATAATGCCCCCTGCATACACTGGCCCCACATTATCTCCTATACTGTATAATGACCCCTGCATACACTGGTCCCACATTACCTCCTATACTGTATAATGTCCCCTGCATACACTGGCCCCACATTACCTCCTATACTGTATAATGACCCCTGCATACACTGGTCCCACATTACCTCCTATACTGTATAATGTCCCCTGCATACACTGGTCCCACATTACCTCCTATACTGTATGATGCCCCCTGCATACACTGGCCCCACATTACCTCCTATACTGTATGATGCCCCCTGCATACACTGGCCCCACATTACCTCCTATACTGTATGATGCCCCCTGCATACACTGGCCCCACATTACCTCCTATACTGTATAATGACCCCTGCATACACTGGTCCCACATTACCTCCTATACTGTATAATGTCCCCTGCATACACTGGCCCCACATTACCTCCTATACTGTATGATGCCCCCTGCATACACTGGCCCCACATTACCTCCTATACTGTATGATGCCCCCTGCATACACTGGCCCCACATTACCTCCTATACTGTATGATGCCCCCTGCATACACTGGCCCCACATTAGCTCCTATACTGTATAATGCCCCCTGCATACACTGGTCCCACATTACCTCCTATACTGTATAATGCCCCCTGCATACACTGACCCCACATTACCTCCTATACTGTATAATGCCCCCTGCATACACTGACCCCACATTACCTCCTATACTGTATAATGCCCCCTGCATACACTGACCCCACATTACCTCCTATACTGTATAATGCCCCCTGCATACACTGGTCCCACATTACCTCCTATACTGTATAATGCCCCCTGCATACACTGACCCCACATTACCTCCTATACTGTATAATGCCCCCTGCATACACTGGCCCCACATTAGCTCCTATACTGTATAATGCCCCCTGCATACACTGGCCCCACATTACCTCCTATACTGTATAATGCCCCCTGCATACACTGACCCCACATTACCTCCTATACTGTATAATGCCCCCTGCATACACTGGTCCCACATTACCTCCTATACTGTATAATGCCCCCTGCATACACTGGCCCCACATTACCTCCTATACTGTATAATGCCCCCTGCATACACTGGTCCCACATTACCTCCTATACTGTATAATGCCCCCTGCATACACTGGCCCCACATTATCTCCTATACTGTATGATGCCACTGCATACACTGGCCCCACATTACCTCCTATACTGTATAATGCCCCCTGCATACACTGGCCCCACATTACCTCCTATACTGTATAATGACCCCTGCATACACTGGTCTCACATTACCTCCTATACTGTATAATGTCCCCTGCATACACTGGCCCCACATTACCTCCTATACTGTATAATGACCCCTGCATACACTGGTCTCACATTACCTCCTATACTGTATAATGACCCCTGCATACACTGGTCTCACATTACCTCCTATACTGTATAATGTCCCCTGCATACACTGGCCCCACATTACCTCCTATACTGTATAATGCCCCCTGCATACACTGGTCTCACATTACCTCCTATACTGTATAATGACCCCTGCATACACTGGTCTCACATTACCTCCTATACTGTATAATGTCCCCTGCATACACTGGCCCCACATTACCTCCTATACTGTATAATGCCCCCTGCATACACTGGCCCCACATTACCTCCTATACTGTATAATGACCCCTGCATACACTGGTCTCACATTACCTCCTATACTGTATAATGACCCCTGCATACACTGGTCTCACATTACCTCCTATACTGTATAATGTCCCCTGCATACACTGGCCCCACATTACCTCCTATACTGTATAATGTCCCCTGCATACACTGGTCTCACATTATCTCCTATACTGTATAATATCTCCTGCATACACTGGTCCCACATTAGCTCCTATACTGTATAATGACCCCTGCATACACTGACCCCACATTAGCTCCTATACTGTATAATGCCCCCTGCATACACTGGCCCCACATTACCTCCTATACTGTATAATGTCCCCTGCATACACTGGCCCCACATTACCTCCTATACTGTATAATGTCCCCTGCATACACTGGTCCCACATTACCTCCCATACTGTATAATGACCCCTGCATACACTGGCCCCACATTACCTCCTATACTGTATAATGCCCCCTGCATACACTGGCCCCACATTACCTCCTATACTGTATAATGTCCCCTGCATACACTGGTCCCACATTACCTCCCATACTGTATAATGGCCCCTGCATACACTGGTCCCACATTACCTCCTATACTGTATAATGACCCCTGCATACACTGGTCTCACATTACCTCCTATACTGTATAATGTCCCCTGCATACACTGGTCCCACATTACCTCCTATACTGTATAATATCTCCTGCATACACTGGTCCCACATTAGCTCCTATACTGTATAATGACCCCTGCATACACTGACCCCACATTAGCTCCTATACTGTATAATGCCCCCTGCATACACTGGCCCCACATTACCTCCTATACTGTATAATGTCCCCTGCATACACTGGTCCCACATTACCTCCCATACTGTATAATGTCCCCTGCATACACTGGCCCCACATTACCTCCTATACTGTATAATGACCCCTGCATACACTGGTCTCACATTACCTCCTATACTGTATAATGTCCCCTGCATACACTGGTCCCACATTACCTCCTATACTGTATAATGACCCCTGCATACACTGGCCCCACATTACCTCCTATACTGTATAATGACCCCTGCATACACTGGTCCCACATTACCTCCTATACTGTATAATGTCCCCTGCATACACTGACCCCACATTACCTCCTATACTGTATAATGCCCCCTGCATACACTGGCCCCACATTACCTCCTATACTGTATAATGTCCCCTGCATACACTGGTCCCACATTACCTCCCATACTGTATAATGGCCCCTGCATACACTGGTCCCACATTACCTCCTATACTGTATAATGCCCCCTGCATACACTGGCCCCACATTACCTCCTATACTGTATAATGTCCCCTGCATACACTGACCCCACATTACCTCCTATACTGTATAATGCCCCCTGCATACACTGGCCCCACATTACCTCCTATACTGTATAATGTCCCCTGCATACACTGACCCCACATTACCTCCTATACTGTATAATGCCCCCTGCATACACTGGCCCCACATTACCTCCTATACTGTATAATGTCCCCTGCATACACTGGTCCCACATTACCTCCTATACTGTATAATGACCCCTGCATACACTGGTCTCACATTACCTCCTATACTGTATAATGCCCCCTGCATACACTGGCCCCACATTACCTCCTATACTGTATAATGACCCCTGCATACACTGGTCTCACATTACCTCCTATACTGTATAATATCTCCTGCATACACTGGTCTCACATTATCTCCTATACTGTATAATATCTCCTGCATACACTGGTCCCACATTAGCTCCTATACTGTATAATGACCCCTGCATACACTGACCCCACATTAGCTCCTATACTGTATAATGCCCCCTGCATACACTGGCCCCACATTACCTCCCATACTGTATAATGGCCCCTGCATACACTGGTCCCACATTACCTCCTATACTGTATAATGTCCCCTGCATACACTGGCCCCACATTACCTCCTATACTGTATAATGACCCCTGCATACACTGACCCCACATTAGCTCCTATACTGTATAATGTCCCCTGCATACACTGGTCCCACATTACCTCCCATACTGTATAATGGCCCCTGCATACACTGGTCCCACATTACCTCCTATACTGTATAATGTCCCCTGCATACACTGGCCCCACATTACCTCCTATACTGTATAATGTCCCCTGCATACACTGGTCCCACATTACCTCCCATACTGTATAATGGCCCCTGCATACACTGGTCCCACATTACCTCCTATACTGTATAATGGCCCCTGCATACACTGGTCCCACATTACCTCCTATACTGTATAATGCCCCCTGCATACACTGGTCCCACATTAGCTCCCATACTGTATAATGGCCCCTGCATACACTGGCCCCACATTACCTCCCATACTGTATAATGGCCCCTGCATACACTGGTCCCACATTACCTCCTATACTGTATAATGGCCCCTGCATACACTGGTCCCACATTACCTCCCATACTGTATAATGGCCCCTGCATACACTGGTCCCACATTACCTCCTATACTGTATAATGGCCCCTGCATACACTGGTCCCACATTACCTCCTATACTGTATAATGCCCCCTGCATACACTGGTCCCACATTAGCTCCCATACTGTATAATGCCCCCTGCATACACTGGTCCCACATTAGCTCCCATACTGTATAATGTCCCCTGCATACACTGGTCCCACATTACCTCCCATACTGTATAATGCCCCCTGCATACACTGGTCCCACATTACCTCCTATACTGTATAATGCCCCCTGCATACACTGGTCCCACATTAGCTCCCATACTGTATAATGGCCCCTGCATACACTGGCCCCACATTACCTCCTATACTGTATAATGTCCCCTGCATACACTGGCCCCACATTACCTCCTATACTGTATAATGACCCCTGCATACACTGGTCCCACATTACCTCCTATACTGTATAATGCCACCTGCATACACTGGTCCCACATTACCTCCTATACTGTATAATGACCCCTGCATACACTGGCCCCACATTACCTCCTATACTGTATAATGCCCCCTGCATACACTGGCCCCACATTATCTCCTATACTGTATAATGACCCCTGCATACACTGGCCCCACATTAGCTCCTATACTGTATAATGCCCCCTGCATACACTGGCCCCACATTACCTCCTATACTGTATAATGCCCCCTGCATACACTGGTCCCACATTACCTCCTATACTGTATAATGCCCCCTGCATACACTGGCCCCACATTATCTCCTATACTGTATAATGACCCCTGCATACACTGGCCCCACATTAGCTCCTATACTGTATAATGTCCCCTGCATACACTGGTCCCACATTACCTCCTATACTGTATAATGCCCCCTGCATACACTGGTCCCACATTACCTCCTATACTGTATAATGCCCTCTGCATACACTGGCCCCACATTACCTCCTATACTGTATAATGCCCCCTGCATACACTGGCCCCACATTACCTCCTATACTGTATGATGCCACTGCATACACTGGCCCCACATTATCTCCTATACTGTATAATGACCCCTGCATACACTGGCCCCACATTAGCTCCTATACTGTATAATGCCCCCTGCATACACTGGCCCCACATTACCTCCTATACTGTATGATGCCACTGCATACACTGGCCCCACATTATCTCCTATACTGTATAATGACCCCTGCATACACTGGCCCCACATTAGCTCCTATACTGTATAATGGCCCCTGCATACACTGGCCCCACATTAGCTCCTATACTGTATAATGGCCCCTGCATACACTGGCCCCACATTACCTCCTATACTGTATGATGCCACTGCATACACTGGCCCCACATTATCTCCTATACTGTATAATGACCCCTGCATACACTGGCCCCACATTATCTCCTATACTGTATAATGGCCCCTGCATACACTGGTCCCACATTACCTCCTATACTGTATGATGCCCCCTGCATACACTGGTCCGACATTACCTCCTATACTGTATAATGCCCCCTGCATACACTGGTCCCACATTACCTCCTATACTGTATAATGCCCCCTGCATACACTGGTCCCACATTACCTCCTATACTGTATAATGCCCCCTGCATACACTGGCCCCACATTATCTCCTATACTGTATAATGACCCCTGCATACACTGGCCCCACATTAGCTCCTATACTGTATAATGGCCCCTGCATACACTGGCCCCACATTAGCTCCTATACTGTATAATGTCCCCTGCATACACTGACCCCACATTAGCTCCTATACTGTATAATGCCCCCTGCATACACTGACCCCACATTAGCTCCTATACTGTATAATGCCCCCTGCATACACTGGCCCCACATTAGCTCCTATACTGTATAATGACCCCTGCATACACTGACCCCACATTAGCTCCTATACTGTATAATGCCCCCTGCATACACTGACCCCACATTAGCTCCTATACTGTATGATGCCCCCTGCATACACTGGTCCCACATTACCTCCCATACTGTATAATGACCCCTGCATACACTGACCCCACATTAGCTCCTATACTGTATAATGCCCCCTGCATACACTGACCCCACATTAGCTCCTATACTGTATGATGCCCCCTGCATACACTGGCCCCACATTAGCTCCTATACTGTATAATGACCCCTGCATACACTGGCCCCACATTATCTCCTATACTGTATAATGCCCCCTGCATACACTGGCCCCACATTACCTCCTATACTGTATAATGTCCCCTGTATACACTGGCCCCACATTATCTCCTATACTGTAAAATGACCTCTGCATACACTGGCCCCACATTATCTCCTATACTGTATAATGGCCCCTGCATACACTGGTCCCACATTACCTCCTATACTGTATAATGTCCCCTGCATACACTGGCCCCACATTACCTCCTATACTGTATAATGCCCCCTGCATACACTGGTCCCACATTACCTCCTATACTGTATAATGCCCCCTGCATACACTGGTCCCACATTACCTCCTATACTGTATAATGCCCCCTGCATACACTGGTCCCACATTATCTCCTATACTGTATAATGGCCCCTGCATACACTGGCCCCACATTATCTCCTATACTGTATAATGACCCCTGCATACACTGGCCCCACATTACCTCCTATACTGTATAATGGCCCCTGCATACACTGGTCCCACATTACCTCCTATACTGTATAATGCCCCCTGCATACACTGGTCCCACATTATCTCCTATACTGTATAATGGCCCCTGCATACACTGGCCCCACATTACCTCCTATACTGTATAATGCCCCCTGCATACACTGGTCCCACATTACCTCCTATACTGTATAATGCCCCCTGCATACACTGGTCCCACATTACCTCCTATACTGTATAATGCCCCCTGCATACACTGGTCCCACATTATCTCCTATACTGTATAATGGCCCCTGCATACACTGGCCCCACATTATCTCCTATACTGTATAATGCCCCCTGCATACACTGGCCCCACATTACCTCCTATACTGTATAATGGCCCCTGCATACACTGGTCCCACATTACCTCCTATACTGTATAATGCCCCCTGCATACACTGGTCCCACATTACCTCCTATACTGTATAATGCCCCCTGCATACACTGGTCCCACATTACCTCCTATACTGTATAATGCCCCCTGCATACACTGGTCCCACATTACCTCCTATACTGTATAATGCCCCCTGCATACACTGGTCCCACATTACCTCCTATACTGTATAATGCCCCCTGCATACACTGGTCCCACATTATCTCCTATACTGTATAATGCCCCCTGCATACACTGGCCCCACATTACCTCCTATACTGTATAATGGCCCCTGCATACACTGGTCCCACATTACCTCCTATACTGTATAATGCCCCCTGCATACACTGGTCCCACATTACCTCCTATACTGTATAATGCCCCCTGCATACACTGGTCCCACATTATCTCCTATACTGTATAATGGCCCCTGCATACACTGGTCCCACATTATCTCCTATACTGTATAATGCCCCCTGCATACACTGGTCCCACATTACCTCCTATACTGTATAATGCCCCCTGCATACACTGGCCCCATATTATCTCCTATACTGTATAATGACCCCTGCATACACTGGCCCCACATTACCTCCTATACTGTATAATGCCCCCTGCATACACTGGTCCCACATTATCTCCTATACTGTATAATGTCCCCTGCATACACTGGCCCCACATTATCTCCTATACTGTATAATGACCCCTGCATACACTGGTCCCACATTACCTCCTATACTGTATAATGCCCCCTGCATACACTGGTCCCACATTACCTCCTATACTGTATAATGCCCCCTGCATACACTGGTCCCACATTATCTCCTATACTGTATAATGGCCCCTGCATACACTGGCCCCACATTATCTCCTATACTGTATAATGACCCCTGCATACACTGGCCCCACATTATCTCCTATACTGTATAATGATCCCTGCATACACTGGTCCCACATTACCTCCTATACTGTATAATGCCCCATGCATACACTGGTCCCACATTACCTCCTATACTGTATAATGCCCCCTGCATACACTGGTCCCACATTATCTCCTATACTGTATAATGATCCCTGCATACACTGGTCCCACATTATCTCCTATACTGTATAATGATCCCTGCATACACTGGTCCCACATTACCTCCTATACTGTATAATGCCCCCTGCATACACTGGTCCCACATTATCTCCTATACTGTATAATGACCCCTGCATACACTGGTCCCACATTACCTCCTATACTGTATAATGCCCCATGCATACACTGGTCCCACATTACCTCCTATACTGTATAATGCCCCCTGCATACACTGGTCCCACATTATCTCCTATACTGTATAATGATCCCTGCATACACTGGTCCCACATTACCTCCTATACTGTATAATGCCCCATGCATACACTGGTCCCACATTACCTCCTATACTGTATAATGCCCCCTGCATACACTGGTCCCACATTATCTCCTATACTGTATAATGACCCCTGCATACACTGGCCCCACATTATCTCCTATACTGTATAATGATCCCTGCATACACTGGTCCCACATTACCTCCTATACTGTATAATGCCCCATGCATACACTGGTCCCACATTACCTCCTATACTGTATAATGCCCCCTGCATACACTGGTCCCACATTACCTCCTATACTGTATAATGCCCCCTGCATACACTGGTCCCACATTATCTCCTATACTGTATAATGGCCCCTGCATACACTGGCCCCACATTATCTCCTATACTGTATAATGACCCCTGCATACACTGGCCCCACATTATCTCCTATACTGTATAATGACCCCTGCATACACTGGTCCCACATTACCTCCTATACTGTATAATGCCCCATGCATACACTGGTCCCACATTACCTCCTATACTGTATAATGCCACTGCATACACTGGCCCCACATTACCTCCTATACTGTATAATGGCCCCTGCATACACTGGCCCCACATTATCTCCTATACTGTATAATGACCCCTGCATACACTGGCCCCACATTATCTCCTATACTGTATAATGACCCCTGCATACACTGGTCCCACATTACCTCCTATACTGTATAATGCCCCCTGCATACACTGGCCCCACATTACCTCCTATACTGTATAATGACCCCTGCATACACTGGTCCCACATTATCTCCTATACTGTATAATGGCCCCTGCATACACTGGCCCCACATTATTTCCTATACTGTATAATGACCCCTGCATACACTGGCCCCACATTATCTCCTATACTGTATAATGTCCCCTGCATACACTGGCCCCACATTACCTCCTATACTGTATAATGCCCCCTGCATACACTGGCCCCACATTACCTCCTATACTGTATAATGTCCCCTGCATACACTGGCCCCACATTATCTCCTATACTGTATAATGACCCCTGCATACACTGGCCCCACATTATCTCCTATACTGTATAATGTCCCCTGCATACACTGGCCCCACATTACCTCCTATACTGTATAATGCCCCCTGCATACACTGGCCCCACATTACCTCCTATACTGTATAATGTCCCCTGCATACACTGGTCCCACATTATCTCCTATACTGTATAATGGCCCCTGCATACACTGGCCCCACATTATCTCCTATACTGTATAATGACCCCTGCATACACTGGTCCCACATTACCTCCTATACTGTATAATGTCCCCTGTATACACTGGCCCCACATTATCTCCTATACTGTATAATGACCCCTGCATACACTGGCCCCACATTACCTCCTATACTGTATAATGGCCCCTGCATACACTGGCCCCACATTACCTCCTATACTGTATAATGTCCCCTGTATACACTGGCCCCACATTATCTCCTATACTGTATAATGACCTCTGCATACACTGGCCCCACATTATCTCCTATACTGTATAATGACCCCTGCATACACTGGCCCCACATTAGCTCCTATACTGTATAATGTCCCCTGCATACACTGGCCCCACATTACCTCCTATACTGTATAATGCCCCCTGCATACACTGGTCCCACATTACCTCCTATACTGTATAATGCCCCCTGCATACACTGGCCCCACATTACCTCCTATACTGTATAATGTCCCCTGCATACACTGGCCCCACATTATCTCCTATACTGTATAATGGCCCCTGCATACACTGGCCCCACATTACCTCCTATACAGTATAATGCCCCCTGCATACACTGGTCCCACATTACCTCCTATACTGTATAATGCCCCCTGCATACACTGGTCCCACATTATCTCCTATACTGTATAATGGCCCCTGCATACACTGGCCCCACATTATCTCCTATACTGTATAATGACCCCTGCATACACTGGCCCCACATTACCTCCTATACTGTATAATGCCCCCTGCATACACTGGCCCCACATTACCTCCTATACTGTATAATGTCCCCTGCATACACTGGTCCCACATTACCTCCTATACTGTATAATGCCCCCTGCATACACTGGTCCCACATTACCTCCTATACTGTATAATGCCCCCTGCATACACTGGTCCCACATTATCTCCTATACTGTATAATGGCCCCTGCATACACTGGCCCCACATTACCTCCTATACTGTATAATGCCCCCTGCATACACTGGTCCCACATTACCTCCTATACTGTATAATGCCCCCTGCATACACTGGCCCCACATTATCTCCTATACTGTATAATGCCCCTGCATACACTGGTCCCACATTACCTCCTATACTGTATAATGTCCCCTGCATACACTGGTCCCACATTACCTCCTATACTGTATAATGCCCCCTGCATACACTGGTCCCACATTACCTCCTATACTGTATAATGCCCCCTGCATACACTGGCCCCACATTATCTCCTATACTGTATAATGCCCCTGCATACACTGGCCCCACATTACCTCCTATACTGTATAATGTCCCCTGCATACACTGGTCCCACATTATCTCCTATACTGTATAATGTCCCCTGCATACACTGGCCCCACATTACCTCCTATACTGTATAATGACCCCTGCATACACTGGTCCCACATTACCTCCTATACTGTATAATGCCCCCTGCATACACTGGTCCCACATTACCTCCTATACTGTATAATGCCCCCTGCATACACTGGTCCCACATTATCTCCTATACTGTATAATGGCCCCTGCATACACTGGCCCCACATTACCTCCTATACTGTATAATGCCCCCTGCATACACTGGTCCCACATTACCTCCTATACTGTATAATGCCCCCTGCATACACTGGTCCCACATTACCTCCTATACTGTATAATGGCCCCTGCATACACTGGCCCCACATTAGCTCCTATACTGTATAATGCCCCCTGCATACACTGGTCCCACATTACCTCCTATACTGTATAATGCCCCCTGCATACACTGGTCCCACATTACCTCCTATACTGTATAATGCCCCCTGCATACACTGGCCCCACATTATCTCCTATACTGTATAATGGCCCCTGCATACACTGGCCCCACATTATCTCCTATACTGTATAATGCCCCCTGCATACACTGGCCCCACATTACCTCCTATACTGTATAATGCCCCCTGCATACACTGGCCCCACATTACCTCCTATACTGTATAATGCCCCCTGCATACACTGGCCCCACATTATCTCCTATACTGTATAATGGCCCCTGCATACACTGGCCCCACATTAGCTCCTATACTGTATAATGTCCCCTGCATACACTGGCCCCACATTACCTCCTATACTGTATAATGCCCCCTGCATACACTGGCCCCACATTACCTCCTATACTGTATAATGCCCCCTGCATACACTGGCCCCACATTACCTCCCATACTGTATAATGGCCCCTGCATACACTGGTCCCACATTACCTCCTATACTGTATAATGGCCCCTGCATACACTGGTCCCACATTACCTCCCATACTGTATAATGGCCCCTGCATACACTGGTCCCACATTACCTCCTATACTGTATAATGCCCCCTGCATACACTGGTCCCACATTAGCTCCCATACTGTATAATGCCCCCTGCATACACTGGTCCCACATTAGCTCCCATACTGTATAATGTCCCCTGCATACACTGGTCCCACATTACCTCCCATACTGTATAATGCCCCCTGCATACACTGGTCCCACATTACCTCCTATACTGTATAATGCCCCCTGCATACACTGGTCCCACATTAGCTCCCATACTGTATAATGGCCCCTGCATACACTGGCCCCACATTACCTCCTATACTGTATAATGTCCCCTGCATACACTGGCCCCACATTACCTCCTATACTGTATAATGACCCCTGCATACACTGGTCCCACATTACCTCCTATACTGTATAATGACCCCTGCATACACTGGCCCCACATTACCTCCTATACTGTATAATGCCCCCTGCATACACTGGCCCCACATTATCTCCTATACTGTATAATGACCCCTGCATACACTGGCCCCACATTAGCTCCTATACTGTATAATGCCCCCTGCATACACTGGCCCCACATTACCTCCTATACTGTATAATGCCCCCTGCATACACTGGTCCCACATTACCTCCTATACTGTATAATGCCCCCTGCATACACTGGCCCCACATTATCTCCTATACTGTATAATGACCCCTGCATACACTGGCCCCACATTAGCTCCTATACTGTATAATGTCCCCTGCATACACTGGTCCCACATTACCTCCTATACTGTATAATGCCCCCTGCATACACTGGTCCCACATTACCTCCTATACTGTATAATGCCCTCTGCATACACTGGCCCCACATTACCTCCTATACTGTATAATGCCCCCTGCATACACTGGCCCCACATTACCTCCTATACTGTATGATGCCACTGCATACACTGGCCCCACATTATCTCCTATACTGTATAATGACCCCTGCATACACTGGCCCCACATTAGCTCCTATACTGTATAATGCCCCCTGCATACACTGGCCCCACATTACCTCCTATACTGTATGATGCCACTGCATACACTGGCCCCACATTATCTCCTATACTGTATAATGACCCCTGCATACACTGGCCCCACATTAGCTCCTATACTGTATAATGGCCCCTGCATACACTGGCCCCACATTACCTCCTATACTGTATAATGCCCCCTGCATACACTGGTCCCACATTATCTCCTATACTGTATAATGACCCCTGCATACACTGGCCCCACATTAGCTCCTATACTGTATAATGGCCCCTGCATACACTGGTCCGACATTACCTCCTATACTGTATAATGCCCCCTGCATACACTGGTCCCACATTACCTCCTATACTGTATAATGCCCCCTGCATACACTGGTCCCACATTACCTCCTATACTGTATAATGCCCCCTGCATACACTGGCCCCACATTATCTCCTATACTGTATAATGACCCCTGCATACACTGGCCCCACATTAGCTCCTATACTGTATAATGGCCCCTGCATACACTGGCCCCACATTAGCTCCTATACTGTATAATGTCCCCTGCATACACTGACCCCACATTAGCTCCTATACTGTATAATGCCCCCTGCATACACTGGTCCCACATTACCTCCTATACTGTATAATGACCCCTGCATACACTGGCCCCACATTAGCTCCTATACTGTATAATGGCCCCTGCATACACTGGCCCCACATTAGCTCCTATACTGTATAATGTCCCCTGCATACACTGACCCCACATTAGCTCCTATACTGTATAATGCCCCCTGCATACACTGGCCCCACATTAGCTCCTATACTGTATAATGACCCCTGCATACACTGACCCCACATTAGCTCCTATACTGTATAATGTCCCCTGCATACACTGACCCCACATTAGCTCCTATACTGTATGATGCCCCCTGCATACACTGGTCCCACATTACCTCCCATACTGTATAATGACCCCTGCATACACTGACCCCACATTAGCTCCTATACTGTATAATGCCCCCTGCATACACTGACCCCACATTAGCTCCTATACTGTATGATGCCCCCTGCATACACTGGCCCCACATTAGCTCCTATACTGTATAATGACCCCTGCATACACTGGCCCCACATTATCTCCTATACTGTATAATGTCCCCTGCATACACTGGCCCCACATTACCTCCTATACTGTATAATGGCCCCTGCATACACTGGCCCCACATTACCTCCTATACTGTATAATGTCCCCTGTATACACTGGCCCCACATTATCTCCTATACTGTATAATGACCTCTGCATACACTGGCCCCACATTATCTCCTATACTGTATAATGGCCCCTGCATACACTGGTCCCACATTACCTCCTATACTGTATAATGTCCCCTGCATACACTGGCCCCACATTACCTCCTATACTGTATAATGCCCCCTGCATACACTGGTCCCACATTACCTCCTATACTGTATAATGCCCCCTGCATACACTGGTCCCACATTACCTCCTATACTGTATAATGCCCCCTGCATACACTGGTCCCACATTATCTCCTATACTGTATAATGGCCCCTGCATACACTGGCCCCACATTATCTCCTATACTGTATAATGACCCCTGCATACACTGGCCCCACATTACCTCCTATACTGTATAATGGCCCCTGCATACACTGGTCCCACATTACCTCCTATACTGTATAATGCCCCCTGCATACACTGGTCCCACATTACCTCCTATACTGTATAATGCCCCCTGCATACACTGGTCCCACATTATCTCCTATACTGTATAATGGCCCCTGCATACACTGGCCCCACATTACCTCCTATACTGTATAATGCCCCCTGCATACAATGGTCCCACATTACCTCCTATACTGTATAATGCCCCCTGCATACACTGGTCCCACATTACCTCCTATACTGTATAATGCCCCCTGCATACACTGGTCCCACATTATCTCCTATACTGTATAATGGCCCCTGCATACACTGGCCCCACATTATCTCCTATACTGTATAATGCCCCCTGCATACACTGGCCCCACATTACCTCCTATACTGTATAATGGCCCCTGCATACACTGGTCCCACATTACCTCCTATACTGTATAATGCCCCCTGCATACACTGGTCCCACATTACCTCCTATACTGTATAATGCCCCCTGCATACACTGGTCCCACATTACCTCCTATACTGTATAATGCCCCCTGCATACACTGGTCCCACATTATCTCCTATACTGTATAATGGCCCCTGCATACACTGGCCCCATATTATCTCCTATACTGTATAATGACCCCTGCATACACTGGCCCCACATTACCTCCTATACTGTATAATGCCCCCTGCATACACTGGTCCCACATTACCTCCTATACTGTATAATGCCCCCTGCATACACTGGTCCCACATTACCTCCTATACTGTATAATGCCCCCTGCATACACTGGTCCCACATTATCTCCTATACTGTATAATGGCCCCTGCATACACTGGCCCCACATTATCTCCTATACTGTATAATGACCCCTGCATACACTGGCCCCACATTATCTCCTATACTGTATAATGACCCCTGCATACACTGGTCCCACATTACCTCCTATACTGTATAATGCCCCATGCATACACTGGTCCCACATTACCTCCTATACTGTATAATGCCACTGCATACACTGGCCCCACATTACCTCCTATACTGTATAATGGCCCCTGCATACACTGGCCCCACATTATCTCCTATACTGTATAATGACCCCTGCATACACTGGCCCCACATTATCTCCTATACTGTATAATGACCCCTGCATACACTGGTCCCACATTACCTCCTATACTGTATAATGCCCCCTGCATACACTGGCCCCACATTACCTCCTATACTGTATAATGACCCCTGCATACACTGGTCCCACATTATCTCCTATACTGTATAATGGCCCCTGCATACACTGGCCCCACATTATCTCCTATACTGTATAATGACCCCTGCATACACTGGCCCCACATTATCTCCTATACTGTATAATGTCCCCTGCATACACTGGCCCCACATTACCTCCTATACTGTATAATGCCCCCTGCATACACTGGCCCCACATTACCTCCTATACTGTATAATGTCCCCTGCATACACTGGCCCCACATTATCTCCTATACTGTATAATGACCCCTGCATACACTGGCCCCACATTATCTCCTATACTGTATAATGTCCCCTGCATACACTGGCCCCACATTACCTCCTATACTGTATAATGCCCCCTGCATACACTGGCCCCACATTACCTCCTATACTGTATAATGTCCCCTGCATACACTGGTCCCACATTATCTCCTATACTGTATAATGGCCCCTGCATACACTGGCCCCACATTATCTCCTATACTGTATAATGACCCCTGCATACACTGGCCCCACATTACCTCCTATACTGTATAATGGCCCCTGCATACACTGGCCCCACATTACCTCCTATACTGTATAATGTCCCCTGTATACACTGGCCCCACATTATCTCCTATACTGTATAATGACCTCTGCATACACTGGCCCCACATTATCTCCTATACTGTATAATGACCCCTGCATACACTGGCCCCACATTACCTCCTATACTGTATAATGGCCCCTGCATACACTGGCCCCACATTACCTCCTATACTGTATAATGTCCCCTGTATACACTGGCCCCACATTATCTCCTATACTGTATAATGACCTCTGCATACACTGGCCCCACATTATCTCCTATACTGTATAATGACCCCTGCATACACTGGCCCCACATTACCTCCTATACTGTATAATGCCCCCTGCATACACTGGCCCCACATTAGCTCCTATACTGTATAATGTCCCCTGCATACACTGGCCCCACATTACCTCCTATACTGTATAATGCCCCCTGCATACACTGGTCCCACATTACCTCCTATACTGTATAATGCCCCCTGCATACACTGGCCCCACATTACCTCCTATACTGTATAATGTCCCCTGCATACACTGGCCCCACATTATCTCCTATACTGTATAATGGCCCCTGCATACACTGGCCCCACATTACCTCCTATACAGTATAATGCCCCCTGCATACACTGGTCCCACATTACCTCCTATACTGTATAATGCCCCCTGCATACACTGGTCCCACATTACCTCCTATACTGTATAATGCCCCCTGCATACACTGGTCCCACATTATCTCCTATACTGTATAATGGCCCCTGCATACACTGGCCCCACATTACCTCCTATACTGTATAATGCCCCCTGCATACACTGGTCCCACATTACCTCCTATACTGTATAATGCCCCCTGCATACACTGGCCCCACATTACCTCCTATACTGTATAATGCCCCCTGCATACACTGGTCCCACATTACCTCCTATACTGTATAATGCCCCCTGCATACACTGGTCCCACATTATCTCCTATACTGTATAATGGCCCCTGCATACACTGGCCCCACATTACCTCCTATACTGTATAATGCCCCCTGCATACACTGGTCCCACATTACCTCCTATACTGTATAATGCCCCCTGCATACACTGGCCCCACATTACCTCCTATACTGTATAATGCCCCCTGCATACACTGGCCCCACATTACCTCCTATACTGTATAATGACCCCTGCATACACTGGTCCCACATTATCTCCTATACTGTATAATGCCCCTGCATACACTGGTCCCACATTACCTCCTATACTGTATAATGTCCCCTGCATACACTGGTCCCACATTACCTCCTATACTGTATAATGCCCCCTGCATACACTGGTCCCACATTACCTCCTATACTGTATAATGCCCCCTGCATACACTGGCCCCACATTATCTCCTATACTGTATAATGCCCCTGCATACACTGGCCCCACATTACCTCCTATACTGTATAATGTCCCCTGCATACACTGGTCTCACATTACCTCCTATACTGTATAATGCCCCCTGCATACACTGGTCCCACATTACCTCCTATACTGTATAATGCCCCCTGCATACACTGGTCCCACATTATCTCCTATACTGTATAATGGCCCCTGCATACACTGGCCCCACATTACCTCCTATACTGTATAATGCCCCCTGCATACACTGGTCCCACATTACCTCCTATACTGTATAATGCCCCCTGCATACACTGGCCCCACATTACCTCCTATACTGTATAATGCCCCCTGCATACACTGGCCCCACATTACCTCCTATACTGTATAATGACCCCTGCATACACTGGTCCCACATTATCTCCTATACTGTATAATGCCCCTGCATACACTGGTCCCACATTACCTCCTATACTGTATAATGTCCCCTGCATACACTGGTCCCACATTACCTCCTATACTGTATAATGCCCCCTGCATACACTGGTCCCACATTACCTCCTATACTGTATAATGCCCCCTGCATACACTGGTCCCACATTATCTCCTATACTGTATAATGTCCCCTGCATACACTGGCCCCACATTACCTCCTATACTGTATAATGACCCCTGCATACACTGGTCCCACATTACCTCCTATACTGTATAATGCCCCCTGCATACACTGGTCCCACATTACCTACTATACTGTATAATGCCCCCTGCATACACTGGTCCCACATTATCTCCTATACTGTATAATGGCCCCTGCATACACTGGCCCCACATTACCTCCTATACTGTATAATGCCCCCTGCATACACTGGTCCCACATTACCTCCTATACTGTATAATGCCCCCTGCATACACTGGTCCCACATTACCTCCTATACTGTATAATGACCCCTGCATACACTGGCCCCACATTACCTCCTATACTGTATAATGGCCCCTGCATACACTGGTCCCACATTACCTCCTATACTGTATAATGCCCCCTGCATACACTGGTCCCACATTACCTCCTATACTGTATAATGCCCCCTGCATACACTGGCCCCACATTATCTCCTATACTGTATAATGGCCCCTGCATACACTGGCCCCACATTATCTCCTATACTGTATAATGCCCCCTGCATACACTGGCCCCACATTACCTCCTATACTGTATAATGCCCCCTGCATACACTGGCCCCACATTACCTCCTATACTGTATAATGCCCCCTGCATACACTGGCCCCACATTATCTCCTATACTGTATAATGGCCCCTGCATACACTGGCCCCACATTAGCTCCTATACTGTATAATGTCCCCTGCATACACTGGCCCCACATTACCTCCTATACTGTATAATGCCCCCTGCATACACTGGCCCCACATTACCTCCTATACTGTATAATGCCCCCTGCATACACTGGCCCCACATTATCTCCTATACTGTATAATGGCCCCTGCATACACTGGCCCCACATTATCTCCTATACTGTATAATGGCCCCTGCATACACTGGTCCCACATTACCTCCTATACTGTATAATGCCCCCTGCATACACTGGTCCCACATTATCTCCTATACTGTATAATGCCCCCTGCATACACTGGCCCCACATTATCTCCTATACTGTATAATGCCCCCTGCATACACTGGCCCCACATTACCTCCTATACTGTATAATGGCCCCTGCATACACTGGCCCCACATTACCTCCTATACTGTATAATGGCCCCTGCATACACTGGTCCCACATTACCTCCTATACTGTATAATGACCCCTGCATACACTGGCCCCACATTATCTCCTATACTGTATAATGCCCCCTGCATACACTGGCCCCACATTATCTCCTATACTGTATAATGCCCCCTGCATACACTGGCCCCACATTACCTCCTATACTGTATAATGCCCCCTGCATACACTGGCCCCACATTACCTCCTATACTGTATAATGGCCCCTGCATACACTGGTCCCACATTACCTCCTATACTGTATAATGCCCCCTGCATACACTGGTCCCACATTATCTCCTATACTGTATAATGCCCCCTGCATACACTGGCCCCACATTATCTCCTATACTGTATAATGCCCCCTGCATACACTGGCCCCACATTACCTCCTATACTGTATAATGCCCCCTGCATACACTGGCCCCACATTACCTCCTATACTGTATAATGCCCCCTGCATACACTGGCCCCACATTATCTCCTATACTGTATAATGGCCCCTGCATACACTGGCCCCACATTACCTCCTATACTGTATAATGCCCCCTGCATACACTGGCCCCACATTATCTCCTATACTGTATAATGGCCCCTGCATACACTGGCCCCACATTATCTCCTATACTGTATAATGCCCCCTGCATACACTGGCCCCACATTACCTCCTATACTGTATAATGCCCCCTGCATACACTGGCCCCACATTACCTCCTATACTGTATAATGCCCCCTGCATACACTGGCCCCACATTATCTCCTATACTGTATAATGGCCCCTGCATACACTGGCCCCACATTAGCTCCTATACTGTATAATGTCCCCTGCATACACTGGCCCCACATTACCTCCTATACTGTATAATGCCCCCTGCATACACTGGCCCCACATTACCTCCTATACTGTATAATGCCCCCTGCATACACTGGCCCCACATTATCTCCTATACTGTATAATGGCCCCTGCATACACTGGCCCCACATTATCTCCTATACTGTATAATGGCCCCTGCATACACTGGTCCCACATTACCTCCTATACTGTATAATGCCCCCTGCATACACTGGTCCCACATTATCTCCTATACTGTATAATGCCCCCTGCATACACTGGCCCCACATTATCTCCTATACTGTATAATGCCCCCTGCATACACTGGCCCCACATTACCTCCTATACTGTATAATGGCCCCTGCATACACTGGCCCCACATTACCTCCTATACTGTATAATGGCCCCTGCATACACTGGTCCCACATTACCTCCTATACTGTATAATGCCCCCTGCATACACTGGTCCCACATTATCTCCTATACTGTATAATGCCCCCTGCATACACTGGCCCCACATTACCTCCTATACTGTATAATGCCCCCTGCATACACTGGCCCCACATTACCTCCTATACTGTATAATGACCCCTGCATACACTGGTCCCACATTATCTCCTATACTGTATAATGCCCCTGCATACACTGGTCCCACATTACCTCCTATACTGTATAATGTCCCCTGCATACACTGGTCCCACATTACCTCCTATACTGTATAATGCCCCCTGCATACACTGGTCCCACATTACCTCCTATACTGTATAATGCCCCCTGCATACACTGGCCCCACATTATCTCCTATACTGTATAATGCCCCTGCATACACTGGCCCCACATTACCTCCTATACTGTATAATGTCCCCTGCATACACTGGTCCCACATTATCTCCTATACTGTATAATGTCCCCTGCATACACTGGCCCCACATTACCTCCTATACTGTATAATGACCCCTGCATACACTGGTCCCACATTACCTCCTATACTGTATAATGCCCCCTGCATACACTGGTCCCACATTACCTCCTATACTGTATAATGCCCCCTGCATACACTGGTCCCACATTATCTCCTATACTGTATAATGGCCCCTGCATACACTGGCCCCACATTACCTCCTATACTGTATAATGCCCCCTGCATACACTGGTCCCACATTACCTCCTATACTGTATAATGCCCCCTGCATACACTGGTCCCACATTACCTCCTATACTGTATAATGACCCCTGCATACACTGGCCCCACATTACCTCCTATACTGTATAATGGCCCCTGCATACACTGGTCCCACATTACCTCCTATACTGTATAATGCCCCCTGCATACACTGGTCCCACATTACCTCCTATACTGTATAATGCCCCCTGCATACACTGGCCCCACATTATCTCCTATACTGTATAATGGCCCCTGCATACACTGGCTCCACATTATCTCCTATACTGTATAATGCCCCCTGCATACACTGGTCCCACATTATCTCCTATACTGTATAATGGCCCCTGCATACACTGGCCCCACATTACCTCCTATACTGTATAATGCCCCCTGCATACACTGGTCCCACATTACCTCCTATACTGTATAATGCCCCCTGCATACACTGGTCCCACATTACCTCCTATACTGTATAATGACCCCTGCATACACTGGCCCCACATTACCTCCTATACTGTATAATGGCCCCTGCATACACTGGTCCCACATTACCTCCTATACTGTATAATGCCCCCTGCATACACTGGTCCCACATTACCTCCTATACTGTATAATGCCCCCTGCATACACTGGCCCCACATTATCTCCTATACTGTATAATGGCCCCTGCATACACTGGCTCCACATTATCTCCTATACTGTATAATGCCCCCTGCATACACTGGCCCCACATTATCTCCTATACTGTATAATGCCCCCTGCATACACTGGCCCCACATTACCTCCTATACTGTATAATGCCCCCTGCATACACTGGCCCCACATTACCTCCTATACTGTATAATGCCCCCTGCATACACTGGCCCCACATTACCTCCTATACTGTATAATGCCCCCTGCATACACTGGCCCCACATTATCTCCTATACTGTATAATGACCCCTGCATACACTGGCCCCACATTATCTCCTATACTGTATAATGCCCCCTGCATACACTGGCCCCACATTACCTCCTATACTGTATAATGCCCCCTGCATACACTGGCCCCACATTACCTCCTATACTGTATAATGCCCCCTGCATACACTGGCCCCACATTATCTCCTATACTGTATAATGGCCCCTGCATACACTGGCCCCACATTAGCTCCTATACTGTATAATGTCCCCTGCATACACTGGCCCCACATTACCTCCTATACTGTATAATGCCCCCTGCATACACTGGCCCCACATTACCTCCTATACTGTATAATGCCCCCTGCATACACTGGCCCCACATTATCTCCTATACTGTATAATGGCCCCTGCATACACTGGCCCCACATTATCTCCTATACTGTATAATGGCCCCTGCATACACTGGTCCCACATTACCTCCTATACTGTATAATGCCCCCTGCATACACTGGTCCCACATTATCTCCTATACTGTATAATGCCCCCTGCATACACTGGCCCCACATTATCTCCTATACTGTATAATGCCCCCTGCATACACTGGCCCCACATTACCTCCTATACTGTATAATGGCCCCTGCATACACTGGCCCCACATTACCTCCTATACTGTATAATGGCCCCTGCATACACTGGTCCCACATTACCTCCTATACTGTATAATGCCCCCTGCATACACTGGTCCCACATTACCTCCTATACTGTATAATGCCCCCTGCATACACTGGCCCCACATTATCTCCTATACTGTATAATGCCCCCTGCATACACTGGCCCCACATTACCTCCTATACTGTATAATGGCCCCTGCATACACTGGCCCCACATTACCTCCTATACTGTATAATGGCCCCTGCATACACTGGTCCCACATTACCTCCTATACTGTATAATGCCCCCTGCATACACTGGTCCCACATTATCTCCTATACTGTATAATGCCCCCTGCATACACTGGCCCCACATTACCTCGTATACTGTATAATGCCCCCTGTATACACTGGTCCCACATTACCTCCTATACTGTATAATGCCCCCTGCATACACTGGTCCCACATTACCTCCTATACTGTATAATGCCCCCTGCATACACTGGTCCCACATTATCTCCTATACTGTATAATGGCCCCTGCATACACTGGCCCCACATTATCTCCTATACTGTATAATGACCCCTGCATACACTGGCCCCACATTACCTCCTATACTGTATAATGCCCCCTGCATACACTGGTCCCACATTACCTCCTATACTGTATAATGCCCCCTGCATACACTGGTCCCACATTACCTCCTATACTGTATAATGCCCCCTGCATACACTGGTCCCACATTATCTCCTATACTGTATAATGGCCCCTGCATACACTGGCCCCACATTATCTCCTATACTGTATAATGACCCCTGCATACACTGGCCCCACATTATCTCCTATACTGTATAATGACCCCTGCATACACTGGCCCCACATTACCTCCTATACTGTATAATGCCCCCTGCATACACTGGTCCCACATTATCTCCTATACTGTATAATGGCCCCTGCATACACTGGCCCCACATTATCTCCTATACTGTATAATGACCCCTGCATACACTGGCCCCACATTACCTCCTATACTGTATAATGGCCCCTGCATACACTGGCCCCACATTACCTCCTATACTGTATAATGTCCCCTGTATACACTGGCCCCACATTATCTCCTATACTGTATAATGACCTCTGCATACACTGGCCCCACATTATCTCCTATACTGTATAATGTCCCCTGCATACACTGGCCCCACATTACCTCCTATACTGTATAATGTCCCCTGCATACACTGGCCCCACATTACCTCCTATACTGTATAATGCCCCCTGCATACACTGGTCCCACATTACCTCCTATACTGTATAATGCCCCCTGCATACACTGGCCCCACATTACCTCCTATACTGTATAATGTCCCCTGCATACACTGGCCCCACATTATCTCCTATACTGTATAATGGCCCCTGCATACACTGGCCCCACATTATCTCCTATACTGTATAATGGCCCCTGCATACACTGGCCCCACATTATCTCCTATACTGTATAATGACCCCTGCATACACTGGCCCCACATTACCTCCTATACTGTATAATGCCCCCTGCATACACTGGTCCCACATTACCTCCTATACTGTATAATGCCCCCTGCATACACTGGCCCCACATTACCTCCTATACTGTATAATGTCCCCTGCATACACTGGCCCCACATTATCTCCTATACTGTATAATGACCCCTGCATACACTGGCCCCACATTACCTCCTATACTGTATAATGGCCCCTGCATACACTGGCCCCACATTATCTCCTATACTGTATAATGACCCCTGCATACACTGGTCCCACATTATCTCCTATACTGTATAATGGCCCCTGCATACACTGGCCCCACATTATCTCCTATACTGTATAATGACCCCTGCATACACTGGCCCCACATTACCTCCTATACTGTATAATGGCCCCTGCATACACTGGCCCCACATTACCTCCTATACTGTATAATGTCCCCTGTATACACTGGCCCCACATTATCTCCTATACTGTATAATGACCTCTGCATACACTGGCCCCACATTATCTCCTATACTGTATAATGACCCCTGCATACACTGGCCCCACATTAGCTCCTATACTGTATAATGTCCCCTGCATACACTGGCCCCACATTACCTCCTATACTGTATAATGCCCCCTGCATACACTGGTCCCACATTACCTCCTATACTGTATAATGCCCCCTGCATACACTGGCCCCACATTATCTCCTATACTGTATGATGCCCCCTGCATACACTGGCCCCACATTATCTCCTATACTGTATAATGGCCCCTGCATACACTGGCCCCACATTACCTCCTATACTGTATAATGCCCCCTGCATACACTGGTCCCACATTACCTCCTATACTGTATAATGCCCCCTGCATACACTGGTCCCACATTACCTCATATACTGTATAATGCCCCCTGCATACACTGGCCCCACATTATCTCCTATACTGTATAATGTCCCCTGCATACACTGGCCCCACATTATCTCCTATACTGTATAATGCCCCCTGCATACACTGGCCCCACATTATCTCCTATACTGTATAATGCCCCTGCATACACTGACCCCACATTACCTCCTATACTGTATAATGTCCCCTGCATACACTGGTCCCACATTATCTCCTATACTGTATAATGCCCCCTGCATACACTGGCCCCACATTATCTCCTATACTGTATAATGCCCCCTGCATACACTGGTCCCACATTACCTCCTATACTGTATAATGCCCCCTGCATACACTGGTCCCACATTATCTCCTATACTGTATAATGCCCCTGTATACACTGGCCCCACATTACCTCCTATACTGTATAATGCCCCCTGCATACACTGGTCCCACATTACCTCCTATACTGTATAATGCCCCCTGCATACACTGGCCCCACATTATCTCCTATACTGTATGATGCCCCCTGCATACACTGGCCCCACATTAGCTCCTATACTGTATAATGTCCCCTGCATACACTGGCCCTACATTACCTCCTATACTGTATAATGCCCCCTGCATACACTGGTCCCACATTACCTCCTATACTGTATAATGCCCCCTGCATACACTGGTCCCACATTATCTCCTATACTGTATAATGCCCCTGTATACACTGGCCCCACATTACCTCCTATACTGTATAATGCCCCCTGCATACACTGGTCCCACATTACCTCCTATACTGTATAATGCCCCCTGCATACACTGGCCCCACATTATCTCCTATACTGTATGATGCCCCCTGCATACACTGGCCTCACATTACCTCCTATACTGTATAATGTCCCCTGCATACACTGGCCCCACATTAGCTCCTATACTGTATAATGCCCCCTGCATACACTGGCCCCACATTATCTCCTATACTGTATGATGCCCCCTGCATACACTGGTCCCACATTAGCTCCTATACTGTATAATGCCCCCTGCATACATTGGCCCCACATTATCTCCTATACTGTATAATGACCCCTGCATACACTGGCCCCACATTAGCTCCTATACTGTATAATGTCCCCTGCATACACTGGCCCCACATTACCTCCTATACTGTATAATGCCCCCTGCATACACTGGCCCCACATTACCTCCTATACTGTATAATGCCCCCTGCATACACTGGCCCCACATTACCTCCTATACTGTATAATGCCCCCTGCATACACTGGCCCCACATTATCTCCTATACTGTATGATGCCACTGCATACACTGGCCCCACATTATCTCCTATACTGTATAATGTCCCCTGCATACACTGGCCCCACATTACCTCCTATACTGTATAATGCCCCCTGCATACACTGGCCCCACATTATCTCCTATACTGTATGATGCCACTGCATACACTGGCCCCACATTATCTCCTATACTGTATAATGCCCCCTGCATACACTGGCCCCACATTACCTTCTATACTGTATAATGCCCCCTGCATACACTGGTCCCACATTACCTCCTATACTGTATAATGCCCCCTGCATACACTGGCCCCACATTATCTCCTATACTGTATGATGCCACTGCATACACTGGCCCCACATTATCTCCTATACTGTATAATGACCCCTGCATACACTGGCCCCACATTACCTCCTATACTGTATAATGCCCCCTGCATACACTGGCCCCACATTAGCTCCTATACTGTATAATGTCCCCTGCATACACTGGCCTCACATTAGCTCCTATACTGTATAATGATCCCTGCATACACTGGCCCCACATTACCTCCTATACTGTATAATGCCCCCTGCATACACTGGCCCCACATTACCTCCTATACTGTATAATGCCCCCTGCATACACTGGCCCCACATTACCTCCTATACTGTATGATGCCACTGCATACACTGGCCCCACATTAGCTCCTATACTGTATAATGTCCCCTGCATACACTGGCCCCACATTACCTCCTATACTGTATAATGCCCCCTGCATACACTGGTCCCACATTACCTCCTATACTGTATAATGACCCCTGCATACACTGGCCCCACATTACCTCCTATACTGTATGATGCCACTGCATACACTGGCCCCACATTATCTCCTATACTGTATAATGTCCCCTGCATACACTGGCCCCACATTAGCTCCTATACTGTATAATGTCCCCTGCATACACTGGCCCCACATTACCTCCTATACTGTATAATGCCCCCTGCATACACTGGTCCCACATTACCTCCTATACTGTATAATGCCCCCTGCATACACTGGTCACACATTACCTCCTATACTGTATGATGCCACTGCATACACTGGCCCCACATTACCTCCTATACTGTATAATGTCCCCTGCATACACTGGCCCCACATTACCTCCTATACTGTATAATGCCCCCTGCATACACTGGCCCCACATTAGCTCCTATACTGTATAATGACCCCTGCATACACTGGCCCCACATTATCTCCTATACTGTATAATGACCCCTGCATACACTGGCCCCACATTACCTCCTATACTGTATAATGTCCCCTGCATACACTGGCCCCACATTACCTCCTATACTGTATAATGACCCCTGCATACACTGGCCCCACATTATCTCCTATACTGTATAATGACCCCTGCATACACTGGCCCCACATTACCTCCTATACTGTATAATGTCCCCTGCATACACTGGCCCCACATTATCTCCTATACTGTATAATGACCCCTGCATACACTGGCCCCACATTACCTCCTATACTGTATAATGACCCCTGCATACACTGGCCCCACATTAGCTCCTATACTGTATAATGTCCCCTGCATACACTGGTCCCACATTATCTCCTATACTGTATAATGGCCCCTGCATACACTGGCCCCACATTACCTCCTATACTGTATAATGCCCCCTGCATACACTGGCCCCACATTACCTCCTATACTGTATAATGCCCCCTGCATACACTGGCCCCACATTACCTCCTATACTGTATAATGCCCCCTGCATACACTGGCCCCACATTAGCTCCTATACTGTATAATGGACCCTGCATACACTGGCCCCACATTACCTCCTATACTGTATAATGCCCCCTGCATACACTGGTCCCACATTACCTCCTATACTGTATAATGACCCCTGCATACACTGGCCCCACATTAGCTCCTATACTGTATAATGCCCCCTGCATACACTGGCCCCATATTACCTCCTATACTGTATAATGTCCCCTGCATACACTGGCCCCACATTAGCTCCTATACTGTATAATGGACCCTGCATACACTGGCCCCACATTACCTCCTATACTGTATAATGCCCCTGCAAACACTGGCCCCACATTACCTCCTATACTGTATAATGACCCCTGCATACACTGGCCCCACATTACCTCCTATACTGTATAATGGCCCCTGCATACACTGGCCCCACATTAGCTCCTATACTGTATAATGCCCCCTGCATACACTGGTCCCACATTACCTCCTATACTGTATAATGCCCCCTGCATACACTGGCCCCACATTACCTCCTATACTGTATAATGTCCCCTGCATACACTGACCCCACATTAGCTCCTATACTGTATAATGCCCCCTGCATACACTGGTCCCACATTACCTCCTATACTGTATAATGACCCCTGCATACACTGGCCCCACATTACCTCCTATACTATATAATGCCCCCTGCATACACTGACCCCACATTAGCTCCTATACTGTATAATGCCCCCTGCATACACTGACCCCACATTACCTCCTATACTGTATAATGCCCCCTGCATACACTGACCCCACATTAGCTCCTATACTGTATAATGCCCCCTGCATACACTGACCCCACATTAGCTCCTATACTGTATAATGCCCCCTGCATACACTGACCCCACATTACCTCCTATACTGTATAATGCCCCTTGCATACACTGGCCCCACATTACCTCCTATACTGTATAATGACCCCTGCATACACTGGCCCCACATTACCTCCTATACTGTATAATGCCCCCTGCATACACTGACCCCACATTAGCTCCTATACTGTATAATGCCCCCCTGCATACACTGACCCCACATTACCTCCTATACTGTATAATGCCCCTTGCATACACTGGTCCCACATTACCTCCTATACTGTATAATGCCCCCTGCATACACTGGCCCCACATTACCTCCTATACTGTATGATGCCACTGCATACACTGGCCCCACATTATCTCCTATACTGTATAATGACCCCTGCATACACTGGCCCCACATTAGCTCCTATACTGTATAATGTCCCCTGCATACACTGGCCCCACATTACCTCCTATACTGTATAATGCCCCCTGCATACACTGGTCCCACATTACCTCCTATACTGTATAATGCCCCCTGCATACACTGGTCCCACATTACCTCCTATACTGTATAATGCCCCCTGCATACACTGGTCACACATTACCTCCTATACTGTATGATGCCACTGCATACACTGGCCCCACATTACCTCCTATACTGTATAATGCCCCCTGCATACACTGGTCCCACATTACCTCCTATACTGTATAATGCCCCCTGCATACACTGGTCACACATTACCTCCTATACTGTATGATGCCACTGCATACACTGGCCCCACATTACCTCCTATACTGTATAATGTCCCCTGCATACACTGGCCCCACATTACCTCCTATACTGTATAATGCCCCCTGCATACACTGGCCCCACATTACCTCCTATACTGTATAATGCCCCCTGCATACACTGGCCCCACATTAGCTCCTATACTGTATAATGACCCCTGCATACACTGGCCCCACATTATCTCCTATACTGTATAATGACCCCTGCATACACTGGCCCCACATTACCTCCTATACTGTATAATGTCCCCTGCATACACTGGCCCCACATTACCTCCTATACTGTATAATGCCCCCTGCATACACTGGTCCCACATTACCTCCTATACTGTATAATGACCCCTGCATACACTGGCCCCACATTATCTCCTATACTGTATAATGGCCCCTGCATACACTGGCCCCACATTACCTCCTATACTGTATAATGCCCCCTGCATACACTGGTCACACATTACCTCCTATACTGTATGATGCCACTGCATACACTGGCCCCACATTACCTCCTATACTGTATAATGCCCCCTGCATACACTGGCCCCACATTACCTCCTATACTGTATAATGCCCCCTGCATACACTGGTCTCACATTAGCTCCTATTCTGTATAATGCCCCCTGCATACACTGGCCCCACATTAGCTCCTATACTGTATAATGGACCCTGCATACACTGGCCCCACATTACCTCCTATATTGTATAATGCCCCCTGCATACACTGGTCCCACATTACCTCCTATACTGTATAATGGCCCCTGCATACACTGGTCCCACATTATCTCCTATACTGTATAATGACCCCTGCATACACTGGACCCACATTAGCTCCTATACTGTATAATGACCCCTGCATACACTGGTCCCACATTACCTCCTATACTGTATAATGCCCCCTGCATACACTGGTCCCACATTATCTCCTATACTGTATAATGGCCCCTGCATACACTGGTCCCACATTACCTCCTATACTGTATAATGCCCCCTGCATACACTGGTCCCACATTACCTCCTATACTGTATAATGGCCCCTGCATACACTGGTCCCACATTATCTCCTATACTGTATAATGCCCCCTGCATACACTGGCCCCACATTACCTCCTATACTGTATAATGCCCCCTGCATACACTGGTCCCACATTATCTCCTATACTGTATAATGCCCCCTGCATACACTGGCCCCACATTACCTCCTATACTGTATAATGGCCCCTGCATACACTGGTCCCACATTACCTCCTATACTGTATAATGCCCCCTGCATACACTGGTCCCACATTACCTCCTATACTGTATAATGGCCCCTGCATACACTGGTCCCACATTATCTCCTATACTGTATAATGCCCCCTGCATACACTGGTCCCACATTACCTCCTATACTGTATAATGGCCCCTGCATACACTGGTCCCACATTACCTCCTATACTGTATAATGACCCCTGCATACACTGGTCCCACATTACCTCCTATACTGTATAATGCCCCCTGCATACACTGGTCCCACATTATCTCCTATACTGTATAATGGCCCCTGCATACACTGGTCCCACATTACCTCCTATACTGTATAATGCCCCCTGCATACACTGGTCCCACATTACCTCCTATACTGTATAATGTCCCCTGCATACACTGATCCCACATTAGCTCCTATTCTGTATAATGCCCCCTGCATACACTGGCCCCACATTAGCTCCTATACTGTATAATGGACCCTGCATACACTGGCCCCACATTACCTCCTATACTGTATAATGCCCCCTGCATACACTGGTCCCACATTACCTCCTATACTGTATAATGGCCCCTGCATACACTGGTCCCACATTATCTCCTATACTGTATAATGATCCCTGCATACACTGGACCCACATTAGCTCCTATACTGTATAATGACCCCTGCATACACTGGTCCCACATTACCTCCTATACTGTATAATGCCCCCTGCATACACTGGTCCCACATTACCTCCTATACTGTATAATGTCTCCTGTATACACTGGCCCCACATTACCTCCTATACTGTATAATGATCCCTGCATACACTGGCCCCACATTATCTCCTATACTGTATAATGGCCCCTGCATACACTGGTCCCACATTACCTCCTATACTGTATAATGGCCCCTGCATACACTGGTCCCACATTATCTCCTATACTGTATAATGACCCCTGCATACACTGGACCCACATTAGCTCCTATACTGTATAATGCCCCCTGCATACACTGGTCCCACATTAGCTCCTATACTGTATAATGACCCCTGCATACACTGGACCCACATTAGCTCCTATACTGTATAATGGCCCCTGCATACACTGGTCCCACATTATCTCCTATACTGTATAATGACCCCTGCATACACTGGACCCACATTAGCTCCTATACTGTATAATGGCCCCTGCATACACTGGTCCCACATTATCTCCTATACTGTATAATGACCCCTGCATACACTGGACCCACATTATCTCCTATACTGTATAATGGCCCCTGCATACACTGGTCCCACATTACCTCCTATACTGTATAATGACCCCTGCATACACTGGACCCACATTATCTCCTATACTGTATAATGGCCCCTGCATACACTGGTCCCACATTACCTCCTATACTGTATAATGACCCCTGCATACACTGGACCCACATTAGCTCCTATACTGTATAATGCCCCCTGCATACACTGGCCCCACATTACCTCCTATACTGTATAATGCCCCCTGCATACACTGGTCCCACATTACCTCCTATACTGTATAATGACCCCTGCATACACTGGACCCACATTAGCTCCTATACTGTATAATGCCCCCTGCATACACTGGCCCCACATTACCTCCTATACTGTATAATGACCCCTGCATACACTGGACCAACATTATCTCCTATACTGTATAATGGCCCCTGCATACACTGGTCCCACATTACCTCCTATACTGTATAATGACCCCTGCATACACTGGACCCACATTAGCTCCTATACTGTATAATGCCCCCTGCATACACTGGCCCCACATTACCTCCTATACTGTATAATGCCCCCTGCATACACTGGACCCACATTAGCTCCTATACTGTATAATGGCCCCTGCATACACTGGTCCCACATTATCTCCTATACTGTATAATGACCCCTGCATACACTGGACCCACATTATCTCCTATACTGTATAATGGCCCCTGCATACACTGGTCCCACATTACCTCCTATACTGTATAATGACCCCTGCATACACTGGACCCACATTATCTCCTATACTGTATAATGGCCCCTGCATACACTGGTCCCACATTACCTCCTATACTGTATAATGACCCCTGCATACACTGGACCCACATTAGCTCCTATACTGTATAATGCCCCCTGCATACACTGGCCCCACATTACCTCCTATACTGTATAATGCCCCCTGCATACACTGGTCCCACATTACCTCCTATACTGTATAATGCCCCCTGCATACACTGGACCCACATTAGCTCCTATACTGTATAATGACCCCTGCATACACTGGTCCCACATTACCTCCTATACTGTATAATGTCCCCTGCATACACTGGTCCCACATTATCTCCTATACTGTATAATGACCCCTGCATACACTGGACCCACATTAGCTCCTATACTGTATAATGGCCCCTGCATACACTGGTCCCACATTACCTCCTATACTGTATAATGACCCCTGCATACACTGGACCCACATTATCTCCTATACTGTATAATGGCCCCTGCATACACTGGTCCCACATTACCTCCTATACTGTATAATGACCCCTGCATACACTGGACCCACATTAGCTCCTATACTGTATAATGCCCCCTGCATACACTGGCCCCACATTACCTCCTATACTGTATAATGCCCCCTGCATACACTGGTCCCACATTACCTCCTATACTGTATAATGCCCCCTGCATACACTGGTCCCACATTACCTCCTATACTGTATAATGACCCCTGCATACACTGGACCCACATTAGCTCCTATACTGTATAATGCCCCCTGCATACACTGGCCCCATATTACCTCCTATACTGTATAATGACCCCTGCATACACTGGCCCCACATTAGCTCCTATACTGTATAATGCCCCCTGCATACACTGGTCCCACATTACCTCCTATACTGTATAATGCCCCCTGCATACACTGGTCCCACATTACCTCCTATACTGTATAATGACCCCTGCATACACTGGACCCACATTAGCTCCTATACTGTATAATGCCCCCTGCATACACTGGCCCCATATTACCTCCTATACTGTATAATGCCCCCTGCATACACTGGCCCCACATTACCTCCTATACTGTATAATGACCCCTGCATACACTGGTCCCACATTAGCTCCTATACTGTATAATGGACCCTGCATACACTGGCCCCGCATTACCTCCTATACTGTATAATGCCCCCTGCATACACTGGCCCCATATTACCTCCTATACTGTATAATGCCCCCTGCATACACTGGCCCCACATTACCTCCTATACTGTATAATGTCCCCTGCATACACTGGCCCCACATTACCTCCTATACTGTATAATGATCCCTGCATACACTGGCCCCACATTACCTCCTATACTGTATAATGCCCCCTGCATACACTGGTCCCACATTACCTCCTATACTGTATAATGACCCCTGCATACACTGGCCCCACATTAGCTCCTATACTGTATAATGCCCCCTGCATACACTGGCCCCATATTACCTCCTATACTGTATAATGCCCCCTGCATACACTGGCCCCACATTACCTCCTATACTGTATAATGCCCCCTGCATACACTGGCCCCACATTAGCTCCTATACTGTATAATGGACCCTGCATACACTGGCCCCACATTACCTCCTATACTGTATAATGACCCCTGCATACACTGGTCCCACATTACCTCCTATACTGTATAATGGCCCCTGCATACACTGGCCCCACATTACCTCCTATACTGTATAATGACCCCTGCATACACTGGCCCCACATTACCTCCTATACTGTATAATGGCCCCTGCATACACTGGCCCCACATTACCTCCTATACTGTATAATGGCCCCTGCATACACTGGCCCCACATTAGCTCCTATACTGTATAATGCCCCCTGCATACACTGACCCCACATTAGCTCCTATACTGTATAAGGCCCCCTGCATACACTGACCCCACATTAGCTCCTATACTGTATGATGCCCCCTGCATACACTGGTCCCACATTACCTCCCATACTGTGTAATGGCCCCTGCATACACTGGCCCCACATTAGCTCCTATACTGTATAATGCCCCCTGCATACACTGACCCCACATTAGCTCCTATACTGTATAATGCCCCCTGCATACACTGACCCCACATTAGCTCCTATACTGTATGATGCCCCCTGCATACACTGGTCCCACATTACCTCCCATACTGTGTAATGCCCCCTGCATACACTGGTCCCACATTAGCTCCTATACTGTATAATGTCCCCTGCATACACTGGCCCCAGATTAGATCCCATACTGTATAATGGCCCCTGCATACACTGGCCCCACATTACCTCCTATACTGTATAATGACCCCTGCATACACTGGCCCCACATTACCTCCTATACTGTATAATGTCCCCTGCATACACTGGCCCCACATTAGCTCCTATACTGTATAATGTCCCCTGCATACACTGGCCCCACATTACCTCCTATACTGTATAATGTCCCCTGCATACACTGGCCCCACATTAGCTCCTATACTGTATAATGACCCCTGCATACACTGGCCCCAGATTAGATCCCATACTGTATAATGGCCCCTGCATACACTGGCCCCACATTACCTCCTATACTGTATAATGACCCCTGCATACACTGGCCCCACATTAGCTCCTATACTGTATAATGACCCCTGCATACACTGGCCCCAGATTAGATCCCATACTGTATAATGGCCCCTGCATACACTGGTCCCACATTACCTCCCATACTGTATAATGGCCCCTGCATACACTGGCCCCACATTAGCTCCCATACTGTATAATGGCCCCTGCATACACTGGTCCCACATTAGCTCCCATACTGTATAATGACCCCTGCATACACTGGTCCCACATTAGCTCCCATACTGTATAATGGCCCCTGCATACACTGGCCCCACATTAGCTCCCATACTGTATAATGGCCCCTGCATACACTGGCCCCACATTAGCTCCCATACTGTATAATGACCCCTGCATACACTGGTCCCACATTAGCTCCCATACTGTATAATGACCCCTGCATACACTGGTCCCACATTACCTCCCATACTGTATAATGACCCCTGCATACACTGGTCCCACATTACCTCCCATACTGTATAATGCCCCCTGCATACACTGGCCCCACATTAGCTCCCATACTGTATAATGGCACCTGCATACACTGGCCCCACATTAGCTCCCATACTGTATAATGGCCCCTGCATACACTGATTCCACATTACCTCCCATACTGTATAATGGCCCCTGCATACACTGGCCCCACATTAGCTCCTATACTGTATAATGCCCCCTGCATACACTGGCCCCACATTACCTCCTATACTGTATAATGCCCCCTGCATACACTGGCCCCACATTAGCTCCCATACTGTATAATGGCCCCTGCATACACTGGCCCCACATTAGCTCCCATACTGTATAATGACCCCTGCATACACTGGCCCCACATTAGCTCCTATACTGTATAATGCCCCCTGCATACACTGGCCCCACATTAGCTCCTATACTGTATAATGCCCCCTGCATACACTGGCCCCACATTAGCTCCCATACTGTATAATGGCCCCTGCATACACTGGCCCCACATTACCTCCCATACTGTATAATGACCCCTGCATACACTGGTCCCACATTACCTCCCATACTGTATAATGCCCCCTGCATACACTGGCCCCACATTAGCTCCTATACTGTATAATGCCCCCTGCATACACTGGCCCCACATTAGCTCCCATACTGTATAATGACCCCTGCATACACTGGTCCCACATTACCTCCCATACTGTATAATGACCCCTGCATACACTGGTCCCACATTACCTCCCATACTGTATAATGGCCCCTGCATACACTGGCCCCACATTAGCTCCCATACTGTATAATGCCCCCTGCATACACTGGTCCCACATTACCTCCCATACTGTATAATGGCCCCTGCATACACTGGCCCCACATTAGCTCCTATACTGTATAATGCCCCCTGCATACACTGACCCCACATTAGCTCCCATACTGTATAATGGCCCCTGCATACACTGGCCCCACATTAGCTCCCATACTGTATAATGACCCCTGCATACACTGGTCCCACATTACCTCCCATACTGTATAATGGCCCCTGCATACACTGGCCCCACATTAGCTCCTATACTGTATAATGCCCCCTGCATACACTGACCCCACATTAGCTCCCATACTGTATAATGACCCCTGCATACACTGGTCCCACATTACCTCCCATACTGTATAATGCCCCCTGCATACACTGGCCCCACATTAGCTCCTATACTGTATAATGGCCCCTGCATACACTGGTCCCACATTAGCTCCTATACTGTATAATGTCCCCTGCATACACTGGTCCCACATTACCTCCCATACTGTATAATGGCCCCTGCATACACTGGCCCCACATTAGCTCCTATACTGTATAATGTCCCCTGCATACACTGACCCCACATTAGCTCCCATACTGTATAATGACCCCTGCATACACTGGTCCCACATTACCTCCCATACTGTATAATGCCCCCTGCATACACTGGCCCCACATTAGCTCCTATACTGTATAATGCCCCCTGCATACACTGACCCCACATTAGCTCCCATACTGTATAATGACCCCTGCATACACTGGTCCCACATTACCTCCCATACTGTATAATGACCCCTGCATACACTGGTCCCACATTAGCTCCCATACTGTATAATGACCCCTGCATACACTGGTCCCACATTAGCTCCTATACTGTATAATGGCCCCTGCATACACTGGTCCCACATTAGCTCCTATACTGTATAATGGCCCCTGCATACACTGGTCCCACATTAGCTCCCATACTGTATAATGCCCCCTGCATACACTGGTCCCACATTAGCTCCCATACTGTATAATGACCCCTGCATACACTGGTCCCACATTAGCTCCCATACTGTATAATGACCCCTGCATACACTGGTCCCACATTAGCTCCCATACTGTATAATGACCCCTGCATACACTGGTCCCACATTAGCTCCCATACTGTATAATGACCCCTGCATACACTGGTCCCACATTAGCTCCTATACTGTATAATGGCCCCTGCATACACTGGTCCCACATTAGCTCCTATACTGTATAATGTCCCCTGCATACACTGGTCCCACATTAGCTCCCATACTGTATAATGACCCCTGCATACACTGGTCCCACATTAGCTCCCATACTGTATAATGCCCCCTGCATACACTGGTCCCACATTACCTCCTATACTGTATAATGTCCCCTGCATACACTGGTCCCACATTACCTCCCATACTGTATAATGACCCCTGCATACACTGGTCCCACATTAGCTCCCATACTGTATAATGACCCCTGCATACACTGGTCCCACATTAGCTCCCATACTGTATAATGCCCCCTGCATACACTGGTCCCACATTACCTCCTATACTGTATAATGCCCCCTGCATACACTGGTCCCACATTACCTCCCATACTGTATAATGACCCCTGCATACACTGGCCCCACATTAGCTCCTATACTGTATAATATCTCCTGTATACACTGGTCCCACATTAGCTCCTATACTGTATAATGGCCCCTGCATACACTGGCCCCACATTACCTCCCATACTGTATAATGACCCCTGCATACACTGGCCCCACATTAGCTCCTATACTGTATAATATCTCCTGTATACACTGGTCCCACATTAGCTCCTATACTGTATAATGGCCCCTGCATACACTGGCCCCACATTACCTCCTATACTGTATAATGCCCCCTGCATACACTGGTCCCACATTACCTCCCATACTGTATAATGACCCCTGCATACACTGGCCCCACATTAGCTCCTATACTGTATAATATCTCCTGTATACACTGGTCCCACATTAGCTCCTATACTGTATAATGGCCCCTGCATACACTGGCCCCACATTACCTCCTATACTGTATAATGCCCCCTGCATACACTGGTCCCACATTACCTCCCATACTGTATAATGACCCCTGCATACACTGGCCCCACATTAGCTCCTATACTGTATAATATCTCCTGTATACACTGGTCCCACATTAGCTCCTATACTGTATAATGGCCCCTGCATACACTGGCCCCACATTACCTCCTATACTGTATAATGTCCCCTGTATACACTGGTCCCACATTACCTCCCATACTGTATAATGGCCCCTGCATACACTGGTCCCACATTAGCTCCCATACTGTATAATGCCCCCTGCATACACTGGTCCCACATTACCTCCTATACTGTATAATGCCCCCTGCATACACTGGTCCCACATTACCTCCCATACTGTATAATGACCCCTGCATACACTGGTCCCACATTACCTCCTATACTGTATAATGCCCCCTGCATACACTGGCCCCACATTAGCTCCTATACTGTATAATGCCCCCTGCATACACTGGCCCCACATTAGCTCCTATACTGTATAATGACCCCTGCATACACTGGTCCCACATTATCTCCTATACTGTATAATGGCCCCTGCATACACTGGCCCCACATTACCTCCCATACTGTATAATGACCCCTGCATACACTGGTCCCACATTACCTCCTATACTGTATAATGCCCCCTGCATACACTGGCCCCACATTAGCTCCTATACTGTATAATGCCCCCTGCATACACTGGCCCCACATTAGCTCCTATACTGTATAATGACCCCTGCATACACTGGCCCCACATTACCTCCTATACTGTATAATGGCCCCTGCATACACTGGCCCCACATTAGCTCCTATACTGTATAATGACCCCTGCATACACTGGTCCCACATTATCTCCTATACTGTATAATGGCCCCTGCATACACTGGCCCCACATTAGCTCCTATACTGTATAATATCTCCTGTATACACTGGTCCCACATTACCTCCCATACTGTATAATGGCCCCTGCATACACTGGTCCCACATTACCTCCTATACTGTATAATGCCCCCTGCATACACTGGCCCCACATTAGCTCCTATACTGTATAATGCCCCCTGCATACACTGGCCCCACATTAGCTCCTATACTGTATAATATCTCCTGTATACACTGGTCCCACATTACCTCCCATACTGTATAATGACCCCTGCATACACTGGTCCCACATTACCTCCTATACTGTATAATGCCCCCTGCATACACTGGCCCCACATTAGCTCCTATACTGTATAATGCCCCCTGCATACACTGGCCCCACATTAGCTCCTATACTGTATAATGACCCCTGCATACACTGGTCTCACATTAGCTCCTATACTGTATAATGACCCCTGCATACACTGGCCCCACATTACCTCCTATACTGTATAATGGCCCCTGCATACACTGGCCCCACATTAGCTCCTATACTGTATAATGACCCCTGCATACACTGGTCCCACATTATCTCCTATACTGTATAATGGCCCCTGCATACACTGGCCCCACATTAGCTCCTATACTGTATAATATCTCCTGTATACACTGGTCCCACATTAGCTCCCATACTGTATAATGTCCCCTGCATACACTGGTCCCACATTACCTCCTATACTGTATAATGACCCCTGCATACACTGGCCCCACATTACCTCCTATACTGTATAATGACCCCTGCATACACTGGCCCCACATTACCTCCTATACTGTATAATGACCCCTGCATACACTGGCCCCACCTTAGCTCCTATACTGTATAATGTCCCCTGCATACACTGGCCCCACATTAGCTCCTATACTATATAATGGCCCCTGCATACACTGGCCCCACATTACCTCCTATACTGTATAATGTCCCCTGCATACACTGGCCCCACATTACCTCCTATACTGTATAATGTCCCCTGCATACACTGGCCCCACATTACCTCCTATACTGTATAATGACCCCTGCATACACTGGCCCCACATTAGCTCCTATACTGTATAATGCCCCCTGCATACACTGGCCCCACATTACCTCCTATACTGTATAATGCCCCCTGCATACACTGGCCCCACATTAGCTCCTATACTGTATAATGGCCCCTGCATACACTGGTCCCACATTACCTCCCATACTGTATAATGGCCCCTGCATACACTGGTCCCACATTACCTCCCATACTGTATAATGGCCCCTGCATACACTGGTCCCACATTACCTCCTATACTGTATAATGCCCCCTGCATACACTGGCCCCACATTACCTCCTATACTGTATAATGTCCCCTGCATACACTGGTCCCACATTACCTCCCATACTGTATAATGGCCCCTGCATACACTGGTCCCACATTACCTCCCATACTGTATAATGGCCCCTGCATACACTGGTCCCACATTACCTCCTATACTGTATAATGCCCCCTGCATACACTGGCCCCACATTACCTCCTATACTGTATAATGTCCCCTGCATACACTGGCCCCACATTACCTCCTATACTGTATAATGTCCCCTGCATACACTGGTCCCACATTACCTCCCATACTGTATAATGACCCCTGCATACACTGGTCCCACATTACCTCCCATACTGTATAATGGCCCCTGCATACACTGGTCCCACATTACCTCCTATACTGTATAATGCCCCCTGCATACACTGGTCCCACATTAGCTCCTATACTGTATAATGGCCCCTGCATACACTGGCCCCACATTAGCTCCTATACTGTATAATGACCCCTGCATACACTGGCCCCACATTAGCTCCTATACTGTATAATGACCCCTGCATACACTGGCCCCACATTAGCTCCTATACTGTATAATGACCCCTGCATACACTGGCCCCACATTAGCTCCTATACTGTATAATGACCCCTGCATACACTGGCCCCACATTACCTCCTATACTGTATAATGCCCCCTGCATACACTGGTCCCACATTAGCTCCTATACTGTATAATGACCCCTGCATACACTGGCCCCACATTACCTCCTATACTGTATAATGCCCCCTGCATACACTGGCCCCACATTACCTCCTATACTGTATAATGTCCCCTGCATACACTGGCCCCACATTACCTCCTATACTGTATAATGGCCCCTGCATACACTGGCCCCACATTACCTCCTATACTGTATAATGACCCCTGCATACACTGGCCCCACATTATCTCCTATACTGTATAATGGCCCCTGCATACACTGGCCCCACATTACCTCCTATACTGTATAATGACCCCTGCATACACTGGCCCCACATTATCTCCTATACTGTATAATGGCCCCTGCATACACTGGCCCCACATTATCTCCTATACTGTATAATGGCCCCTGCATACACTGGCCCCACATTACCTCCTATACTGTATAATGCCCCCTGCATACACTGGCCCCACATTACCTCCTATACTGTATAATGGCCCCTGCATACACTGGCCCCACATTACCTCCCATACTGTATAATGGCCCCTGCATACACTGGTCCCACATTACCTCCCATACTGTATAATGGCCCCTGCATACACTGGTCCCACATTACCTCCTATACTGTATAATGACCCCTGCATACACTGGTCCCACATTATCTCCTATACTGTATAATGGCCCCTGCATACACTGGTCCCACATTACCTCCTATACTGTATAATGACCCCTGCATACACTGGTCCCACATTACCTCCTATACTGTATAATGCCCCCTGCATACACTGGCCCCACATTACCTCCTATACTGTATAATGGCCCCTGCATACACTGGCCCCACATTACCTCCTATACTGTATAATGACCCCTGCATACACCGGCCCCACATTATCTCCTATACTGTATAATGGCCCCTGCATACACTGGTCCCACATTACCTCCTATACTGTATAATGACCCCTGCATACACTGGTCCCACATTACCTCCTATACTGTATAATGACCCCTGCATACACTGGTCCCACATTATCTCCTATACTGTATAATGGCCCCTGCATACACTGGTCCCACATTACCTCCTATACTGTATAATGACCCCTGCATACACTGGTCCCACATTACCTCCTATACTGTATAATGACCCCTGCATACACTGGTCCCACATTACCTCCTAAAATGTATAATGGCCCCTGCATACACTGGTCCCACATTACCTCCTATACTGTATAATGACCCCTGCATACACTGGTCCCACATTATCTCCTATACTGTATAATGGCCCCTGCATACACTGGTCCCACATTACCTCCTATACTGTATAATGACCCCTGCATACACTGGTCCCACATTACCTCCTATACTGTATAATGCCCCCTGCATACACTGGCCCCACATTACCTCCTATACTGTATAATGGCCCCTGCATACACTGGCCCCACATTACCTCCTATACTGTATAATGACCCCTGCATACACTGGTCCCACATTATCTCCTATACTGTATAATGGCCCCTGCATACACTGGTCCCACATTACCTCCTATACTGTATAATGACCCCTGCATACACTGGTCCCACATTACCTCCTATACTGTATAATGCCCCCTGCATACACTGGCCCCACATTACCTCCTATACTGTATAATGGCCCCTGCATACACTGGCCCCACATTACCTCCCATACTGTATAATGGCCCCTGCATACACTGGTCCCACATTACCTCCCATACTGTATAATGGCCCCTGCATACACTGGCCCCACATTACCTCCTATACTGTATAATGACCCCTGCATACACTGGTCCCACATTATCTCCTATACTGTATAATGGCCCCTGCATACACTGGCCCCACATTACCTCCTATACTGTATAATGACCCCTGCATACACTGGCCCCACATTATCTCCTATACTGTATAATGGCCCCTGCATACACTGGCCCCACATTACCTCCTATACTGTATAATGACCCCTGCATACACTGGTCCCACATTATCTCCTATACTGTATAATGGCCCCTGCATACACTGGCCCCACATTACCTCCTATACTGTATAATGACCCCTGCATACACTGGTCCCACATTACCTCCTATACTGTATAATGGCCCCTGCATACACTGGCCCCACATTATCTCCTATACTGTATAATGGCCCCTGCATACACTGGCCCCACATTACCTCCTATACTGTATAATGACCCCTGCATACACTGGCCCCACATTATCTCCTATACTGTATAATGGCCCCTGCATACACTGGCCCCACATTACCTCCTATACTGTATAATGACCCCTGCATACACTGGCCCCACATTATCTCCTATACTGTATAATGGCCCCTGCATACACTGGCCCCACATTACCTCCTATACTGTATAATGACCCCTGCATACACTGGCCCCACATTATCTCCTATACTGTATAATGGCCCCTGCATACACTGGCCCCACATTATCTCCTATACTGTATAATGGCCCCTGCATACACTGGCCCCACATTACCTCCTATACTGTATAATGCCCCCTGCATACACTGGCCCCACATTACCTCCTATACTGTATAATGGCCCCTGCATACACTGGCCCCACATTACCTCCCATACTGTATAATGGCCCCTGCATACACTGGTCCCACATTACCTCCCATACTGTATAATGGCCCCTGCATACACTGGTCCCACATTACCTCCTATACTGTATAATGCCCCCTGCATACACTGGCCCCACATTACCTCCTATACTGTATAATGGCCCCTGCATACACTGGCCCCACATTACCTCCTATACTGTATAATGCCCCCTGCATACACTGGCCCCACATTACCTCCTATACTGTATAATTGCCCCTGCATACACTGGTCCCACATTACCTCCTATACTGTATAATGCCCCCTGCATACACTGGTCCCACATTACCTCCTATACTGTATAATGACCCCTGCATACACTGGCCCCACATTAGCTCCTATACTGTATAATGCCCCCTGCATACACTGGTCCCACATTAGCTCCTATACTGTATAATGTCCCCTGCATACACTGGCCCCACATTAGCTCCTATACTGTATAATGACCCCTGCATACACTGGCCCCACATTATCTCCTATACTGTATAATGACCCCTGCATACACTGGCCCCACATTAGCTCCTATACTGTATAATGACCCCTGCATACACTGGCCCCACATTAGCTCCTATACTGTATAATGACCCCTGCATACACTGGCCCCACATTACCTCCTATACTGTATAATGACCCCTGCATACACTGGCCCCACATTACCTCCTATACTGTATAATGACCCCTGCATACACTGGCCCCACATTATCTCCTATACTGTATAATGACCCCTGCATACACTGGCCCCACATTATCTCCTATACTGTATAATGACCCCTGCATACACTGGCCCCACATTAGCTCCTATACTGTATAATGACCCCTGCATACACTGGCCCCACATTATCTCCTATACTGTATAATGACCCCTGCATACACTGGCCCCACATTAGCTCCTATACTGTATAATGCCCCCTGCATACACTGGCCCCACATTAGCTCCTATACTGTATAATGTCCCCTGCATACACTGGCCCCACATTAGCTCCTATACTGTATAATGCCCCCTGCATACACTGGCCCCACATTATCTCCTATACTGTATAATGCCCCCTGCATACACTGGTCCCACATTACCTCCTATACTGTATAATGACCCCTGCATACACTGGCCCCACATTATCTCCTATACTGTATAATGACCCCTGCATACACTGGCCCCACATTAGCTCCTATACTTTATAATGTCCCCTGCATACACTGGCCCCACATTACCTCCTATACTGTATAATGCCCCCTGCATACACTGGTCCCACATTAGCTCCTATACTGTATAATGCCCCCTGCATACACTGGTCCCACATTACCTCCTATACTGTATAATGCCCCCTGCATACACTGGTCCCACATTACCTCCTATACTGTATAATGCCCCCTGCATACACTGGCCCCACATTACCTCCTATACTGTATAATGTCCCCTGCATACACTGGCCCCACATTACCTCCTATACTGTATAATGTCCCCTGCATACACTGGCCCCACATTACCTCCTATACTGTATAATGGCCCCTGCATACACTGGCCCCACATTACCTCCTATACTGTATAATGGCCCCTGCATACACTGGCCCCACATTAGCTCCTATACTGTATAATGTCCCCTGCATACACTGGTCCCACATTAGCTCCTATACTGTATAATGACCCCTGCATACACTGGTCCCACATTACCTCCTATACTGTATAATGGCCCCTGCATACACTGGCCCCACATTATCTCCTATACTGTATAATGACCCCTGCATACACTGGTCCCACATTACCTCCTATACTGTATAATGGCCCCTGCATACACTGGCCCCACATTATCTCCTATACTGTATAATGTCCCCTGCATACACTGACCCCACATTAGCTCCTATACTGTATAATGCCCCCTGCATACACTGGCCCCACATTAGCTCCTATACTGTATAATGTCCCCTGCATACACTGGCCCCACATTACCTCCTATACTGTATAATGACCCCTGCATACACTGGCCCCACCTTAGCTCCTATACTGTATAATGCCCCCTGCATACACTGGCCCCACATTAGCTCCTATACTGTATAATGATCCCTGCATACACTGGCCCCATATTACCTCCTATACTGTATAATGCCCCCTGCATACACTGGCCCCACATTAGCTCCTATACTGTATAATGACCCCTGCATACACTGGCCCCACATTACCTCCTATACCGTATAATGACCCCTGCATACACTGGCCCCACATTACCTCCTATACTGTATAACGGCCCCTGCATACACTGGCCCCACATTACCTCCTATACCGTATAATGACCCCTGCATACACTGGCCCCACATTAGCTCCTATACTGTATAATGGCCCCTGCATACACTGGTCCCACATTACCTCCTATACTGTATAATGGCCCCTGCATACACTGGCCCCACATTACCTCCTATACCGTATAATGACCCCTGCATACACTGGCCCCACATTAGCTCCTATACTGTATAATGCCCCCTGCATACACTGGTCCCACATTACCTCCTATACTGTATAATGGCCCCTGCATACACTGGCCCCACATTATCTCCTATACTGTATAATGGCCCCTGCATACACTGGCCCCACATTACCTCCCATACTGTATAATGGCCCCTGCATACACTGGCCCCACATTAGCTCCTATACTGTATAATGTCCCCTGCATACACTGGCCCCACATTACCTCCTATACTGTATAATGCCCCCTGCATACACTGGTCCCACATTAGCTCCTATACTGTATAATGTCCCCTGCATACACTGGCCCCACATTACCTCCTATACTGTATAATGCCCCCTGCATACACTGGTCCCACATTAGCTCCTATACTGTATAATGCCCCCTGCATACACTGGTCCCACATTAGCTCCTATGCTGTATAATGTCCCCTGCATACACTGGCCCCACATTACCTCCTATACTGTATAATGCCCCCTGCATACACTGGTCCCACATTACCTCCTATACTGTATAATGACCCCTGCATACACTGGTCCCACATTAGCTCCTATACTGTATAATGGCCCCTGCATACACTGGCCCCACATTAGCTCCTATACTGTATAATGCCCCCTGCATACACTGGCCCCACATTAGCTCCTATACTGTATAATGACCCCTGCATACACTGGCCCCACATTACCTCCTATACTGTATAATGTCCCCTGCATACACTGGCTCCACATTATCTCCTATAATGTATAATGACCCCTGCATACACTGGCCCCACGTTCGCTCCCATACTGTATAATGACCCCTGCATTAGCTCTCACGCTGTATAATGGCCCCCGCTGTAGCTCCCATTCCTCTGACTCTGGTCTCTGTCTGGGGCTTCTACTTACACAGCTCTGATATATAAGACAAAGAACTAAACAGAAGAAACTAGAAGCAGAGAGCGGGGGCTATAGACGCCGGCGTATGGGGACAGCTCCCTGGTGACCCTAAAAGAAATACTCTTGTCTGGACAAGACCCCAAAGAGGGAACCAGAAAGAAAGAGGGAATTAGAAGAGAGGGAGGTAAAATATTACTCATGTAAAGAAGAAAGTGCCCCCCTGGTACGTCTTCTCTGTTTTCTGCCTTTGGGGGGTCTTGTCCAGAGTATACGTTCAGGGGTCTATATGTGATCAGCTATACGCACCTGCTAGCTGTTTATATTTTCTTCTATTTGCCTCTTTATCATATATATATTCATCCTCAACTTTGTGGGGATTATTTTTTTTAATGAAAAGTTATAAATCGTAATTGGGTTTTCATGCTTGCCACCCTGGATTTACAATATGAGATGATAGGACCCTCACCGGCTACAGGACCAAGTCACAGGGTGTGTGTGTATATATACTGTATATGTAGAGAGATATTTGAAATATACGGCTGCCAAACATTCCAGGCGTTTACCGATCTTCAATATAGCAGCAAAAAAAATGAAGGCGGCACACCATTTAGGCAAAATGAAAAAAAAAAAGAGTTTTGGTTCTCCTGGGAAAAGGTTCTCAGTAGAACCGAAACATTGCTGAGCCCCAATGAGCTATTAAAACACTATTTTTTAATTTTGTTAATGGTGCTCTGCCTTCATTTTTTTTGCTACTATAGATTTTTACATTTACCTGTGTGTATATTATATATATATGTACATGAAGCGGGAAAGTCACATATTCTCTCTCACCCATGACAGCACCACGGAGAGAGGGGATCCGCCCTTCAGGGACAGGAACCTACAGATAAAAAGGGCGGTACCTCTCCTCCGCCTTCAGTTGGGTTCCTGTCCCTGACGGGGGACCCACAGTACGGCGTACCTGCGTATCCAAGGGAGTCCGGCGCCGGCCTGTCCGGTAATCGGCAGCAGGGAGGCCCCTATCGCGGCAGGGTCGGTACCCGAAGCCGCCACCGCTGGGGCCGATGCGCGCTGCCGGGTGAGCGGGGGGAGACGCCGGAGTCGCCGCTCCGGAAAGGAGATTGGGGCTCTTCGGGACTCGGTGGAGCGCGGGCAGCACCATGGTACAGGGAGTACCAAGATGGACGCTGCCCCGGAAGTAGAGGAGCGGCTTCCGGGTCCCGGAATCAGGCGCATGCGCAGGAGCGCGCTCCCCGACCAGCGCGATGCAGGATGGGAGCGGTGACGTCACGCAGTCGGCAACTTTAAAAAAGGTGAGGTGCAGAAACTCCTGGCTGGAAGCGATCCTAATAATGGAGGATAGCGACCAGCAACAGGAGCAGCATGCCAGGCAGCAGCTGAAGCAGCAGCAGCACCACCAACACCACCACCGACAAAAAGAGAGCCGTTCCAGCAGTCACTCCACGCGGCGTCAGCGGCAAGGAGCAAAACGCCACCAGGAGATCAGCCTATACAGGACCTGACTCCATCTCCCGAACCGATACCTGCAGCCGCGCACCTTTTTGGGGTAAGTGATCTTCGTGAGTGTTCACCCTTGTAATACAATTCCTCTCCCTTATTAGGGAAAGAAGAAGGAAAACAAGAACAGGGAATGTCCCACTTGCACTAGACCCCTACCAGTATCATGGGAAAAAAAGCTATGTGAGTCCTGCACAAAAGAAATTCTTTGTCAGGAGACTCCGGATTTCGCATCCGACCTAAGGGCCGCAATTAAATCAGAGGTTCAGAGTGCCCTCGAATCCCTTAAACATAGGGATAAAAAGAGGAAGAAAGACACGGTAGAAAACTCCCAGTCAGACTCTTCCACGTCGGGAGAAATTACGTCTAAAACCTCGGAATCAGGCTCCTCATCCTCAGATGAGGAAACAGGGGGGCGCCATTTTTTTCCCCTAGAAGAGGTAGACAAACTAGTAAAAGCTGTAAGATCTACCATGGGGGTATTGGACCCTAGGCCGGATAAAACAGTCCAGGACATAATGTTCGGTGGACTAGGCCAGAAAAAACGGAGAGTGTTTCCGCTTAACGAAATTATCAAGGGCCTAATCAAAAAAGAATGGGACAAGCCAGATAGGAAAAATACTACAGTCCCTTCCCTTAAAAGAAAATATCCCTTTGAGGAGGAGGCATCCACGTCTTGGGATAGAGCCCCGAAACTCGATGTAGCAGTCGTTAAGGCCTCAAAGAAAGTCGCCTTTCCCTTTGAGGACATGGGCACCCTCAGGGACCCCCTAGATAAAAAGGCGGATACCTTTCTAAAGGGGGCTTGGGAGTCGGCAGGCGGTAATCTCAGGCCAGCGATAGCGGCGACATGTACCTCAAGAGCACTAATGGTATGGGAGGACCAACTTGAGAAACAGCTGAGGGAAGGGACACCAAGAGATAAAATCTTAGATTCTATCCCAGTAATAAAGGGAGCGGCTGCATTCCTAGCGGACTCATCGGCCGATTCAGTCAGGCTATCGTCCAAAACAGCAGCACTCTCAAACGCGGCCCGAAGGACACTATGGCTTAAAAGTTGGCCAGGGGACCTACAAACCAAAATGAAGTTATGTTCAATCCCCTGTGAAGGGAAATTCCTTTTTGGGGAGACGTTAGATGACATCCTCCAGAAAGCAGGAGACAAGAAAAAAGGATTCCCAAATTTTGGGCCAGCGGCATTTAAGAGGCCCTTTCGAAATAGGAGGTTTTTTCAGAGACCACCAAGGGAACAAAAGTGGGATGACAAAAGAAGAGAGAGAGGCTTCTTCTTTAATAACTCTCCCCGAGACAAAAAGCCCTCCAAGTGACAGTACGCCTAGGGTGGGGGGAAGGTTAACCCTTTTCCTTCCAGCCTGGAGGACAATTTCGAACAATCCATGGATAGTAAACCTAATCCAGGAGGGCCTAAGAATAGACTTTCTCTCTCTCCCGCCTCAAAAGTATGTAACAACGCCGCTGAGATACAGTACGCGAGAACAAGAAGCGCTAGAAAGCGAGGTACTAGGCCTAGTAGAAAAAGGAGTCCTCCAGGAGGTTCCCCTGCAGGATATGGGCAGAGGGTTCTACTCCCCTCTGTTTCTAGTAACCAAACCGGACGGCACCTTTCGTACAATTATAAATCTGAAAAAGCTAAACGAATGTGTCAGGAATCAGAGCTTCAAAATGGAGTCGATCAAGTCTACCACCAAAGTCCTGTTCCCAAACTGCTACATGACGGTGTTAGATCTCAGCGACGCCTATTATCACGTCCCTATCCACAAAGACTCCAGAAAATATCTCAGGTTAGCCGTCTCAATAAAGGGCAAGATAAAAGAATTCCAGTACAGAGCCCTGACGTTTGGAATATCGATAGCCCCGCGGGTATTCACCAAAATAGTAGCGGAAATGAAGGCTCATATAAGGGAACAAGACAAAATAATAATCCCGTATCTAGACGATTTCCTCATAGCAGGCAGCTTGGCTCAAAAATGCAGGGAACAGAGAGACAGGGTGATGAATACTCTACAAGGCCTAGGCTGGCTTCTAAATCTAAAAAAAAATCAAGATTGGAGCCCAGCAGGGTACAAGAATTCTTGGGCCTAACACTAGACTCAAACATTCAGGAGTGTCGCCTCCCAGACCACAAAAAGGAGAAGATCGCTCAAATTACAGCAAGAGCAATCCAAAATCCCTCTATGACACTAAGGAAGGCTATGTCACTGCTGGGTTCCCTATCCGCCTGCCTGCCAGTAGTTCAATGGGCTCAGTTACACACGAGAGATCTCCAGTGGGACATATTGGCCAACCAGGCAGCAATAGGGGGACACCTAGAGGGTCGTATTACCCTAAATTCAAGAACTATTCATTCCCTAGCTTGGTGGGGAAACCAGGAAAATCTGTCCAAAGGGATCCCCTGGGTACCAAAGATAACACACATAGTGACAACGGATGCCAGTCCCACGGGATGGGAAGCACACATGAACAACGAGGTGACTCAGAACGTATGGGGAGATCAAGAACTAAAAGCCTCCTCAAATCAAAAAGAGCTTCTAGCAGTATGTTATGCCCTGACACACTTCCTACGCCAGCTCCAGAATCACCATGTCCGCATTCTTTCGGACAATCGAGTCACAGTGGCCTATATAGATCACCAGGGGGGGAACCAGGTCCCAAGCCCTAATGGACACATCCGCCAAAATCCTCAAACTGGCAGAGGCAAACCTGCTATCTCTGACAGCCCTACACATCCGGGGTACAGAGAATCAAAGGGCAGACTTTCTGAGCCGCACGCAATTACGACAGGGGGAATGGGTACTAAAGTGGTCCATTTTTCAGCAGATTATAAAAATGTGGGGGACCCCAGACATAGATCTGTTCGCCGATTTCAAAAACAAAAAGGTAGACACCTTCTGCTCCCTAGATCCCAGGGGGAATCCTCTAACTCTGGACGCGTTTATGCTCCCATGGACACAGAGTCTAACATATGCCTTTCCCCCAATCATGCTCATTCCAGCGGTCCTAAGGAAAGTCAGGGAGGACGGGGCAAGAATGATACTGATAGCCCCTTTCTGGCCCAAAAGAACCTGGTTTTCCTGGCTAAGAATGCTCTCAGTAACCGACCTATGGATCCTACCGGATCTCCCGGACCTGCTATCGCAGGGCCCAGTGTTACATCCTCAGGCACCGAACCTCCATTTAACAGCATGGAATTTGAGAGGGCACTGATGAGGGACAGGGGATTTTCAGAGAACCTGATAACTACACTACAAAAAAGTAGGAAACCGGTTACCATGAGAGCTTACGGCAGAACATGGAAAAAAATTTCTATCCACTTCTAGGTTAAAGGTTCAGGACGGAGTTCAGATTAATAAGATCCTAGAATTTCTACAAAAAGGCCTAGAACAGGGTCTGGCGGTCAACACATTAAAAGTACAAATAGCGGCGTTAGGCGACCTCTATAACCATGATGTGGCAGGTGACCCCTGGGTGGCACGGTTTATTAAAGCCGCAACCAGATCTAGGCCAATAGCTAGTCAAAGGTTACCGTCATGGGACCTGAATCTTGTACTTTCAACACTGACAGGCCCTCCATTCGAACCAATTCACTCGGCATCCCTAAAAATCCTATCACTTAAAACGGTGCTTCTGGTGGTACTAACATCAGCTCGAAGAGTGAGCGATATTCAAGGCTTGTCAGCAAGGCCTCCTTTTACAAAAATTCTAGAGGATAGAGTCATCCTAAAACCTGACCCGGCCTGTCTACCTAAAGTATCATCACATTTCCACAGGTCCCAAGAGGTAGTCCTTCCGTCCTTCTGCCCAGATCCAAAAAATAAGGGGGAAGAAAAATTCCACACTTTAGACGTTAGAAGGTGCCTAATACAGTACTTAGAGGCCACCAAAAAATGTAGAAAGGAAGGTTCTCTGTGTTTATCCAGGGTCCTCGGAAGGGGCTCAAAGCATCCAAAAGTACCCTGGCAAGATGGATAAGGGATGCGATTGCACTGGCATATTCATCCAGCGGGAATACCATCCCAGAGGGGCTGAGAGCTCATTCCACAAGGGCAATGGCGACCTCATGGGCTGAAAGATCTGAGGTATCGATAGAAGAGATCTGTAAGGCGGCCAACTGGTCATCACCTTCGACCTTTTTTAGGCACAATAGATTAGATCTAGCCTCTACATCTGACCTGACCTTCGGGAGAAGGGTCCTTCAGGCGGTGGTCCCTCCCTAAGCTACCAATCTCTGTAATTCTCTCCGTGGTGCTGTCATGGGTGAGAGAGAATAGTTTAGTTACTCACCGATAACGGTGTTTCTCGGAACCCATGACAGCACCCGCTTATTCCCCTCCCCTTCACGAGTATGGTGAGCACGTTTTACTGTTAGTAGAGTGTTTCTGTTTAGGCACGGTGCTTTGATAAATAAGCAATATTATAATATTGTGTATATATTTCTGTTGTCTAACTAACCTGGAGACCCTCTGATGCTCTGTAACCAACTGAAGTCGGAGGAGAGGTACCGCCCTTTTTATCTGTAGGTTCCTGTCCCTGAAGGGCGGATCCCCTCTCTCCGTGGTGCTGTCATGGGTTCCGAGAAACACCGTTATCGGTGAGTAACTAAGCTATTCTTATCTGTGCTGTCCTGCAGCCGAGGTGACTTCTATTAGGGCAGTGCATGATACTGACCACTCCTGTCAGTGGCTCTGAGGCACAAGGAGATTTATGGCAGCTGATTTGCATTGACAGAGACGCCTTCTGAGCTGTATAAAAGCTCAAGTAGCCGCCACAAATCTACTGTGCCTCAGATACAGGACCACAAACAATAAACCATCCAGGACTTGTAAGGAGGGGAGCAGCGTCCTGCCCCTCATCACTGCACAGACACCTCAGGGCCCCTGATGCACGCAGCAGCCTGAGTTCTTACTCACAGCATCTTGTCTTGCTCTGAAGGCTGTGTGGTGATGTCTCTCCTGCAGACTGTAAAATATCAGTATTTCTATAATAAAAAATATACAGAGTCCAGCTAGCAGAGGCTCTGCTTACTTTAGAGAAGTGACTGAGTTGTTCTGAGTTCCTTGGCTCACACAGCTGTCTCTCTTGTCAAATGTCTATAGGTCACTTGTCAAAGCTGTCAAAATGTGACTATTTAGAGATAATGAATGGTTCTAAAGATCTCAGACTTTAGACTTAAATATCTCAGACTAAGGTAATGCATAAATAACTGTATGCATATTGTTAAAATAACTAGGGTTCACTTAATATGGAAGAAGTTATGAACATAGTGGCAAGCCACCATATGTGGTTGTAGTTTATAGGTCAGAATAGTATATAAAGCCGGCCTAACCCTTGTTCAGTAGATCTCATATCCCTTGAGACTCTCGAACACCCGGACAACACAGCTGCTCAAGACTATATGTAAGAACAATGCTCGTTTTCTCTTCAAATAATTATTGCATGTCATGAACTTACTTTTCTTCATTTTTGTAATCACTTTTTGAAATGAACAATTAAAAACAAGATTTATTTTATCCTCAATTCAACATTGCTTTTACTTTTGATTCTCAACCGTGCAAGAAGATATATATATATATATATATATATTTTTCTACATTTTGGCGAGCCTGAGCCAGCTTGATCTTTTGTGCTGATTTTGGTTGGCATTCCTTCCTCGATTGTGCAAGGGGGGAGCACGAACTCTGCTAAAAACCACCTGTTGTACAAGCCTCCTCAGGAATTCCACTATTTCACGGCACAAGGATCACACTGAACCTGGAGACGACGGGTGAGGATCGTAAAGAGCTGCATGCGTCTCATCCAGACGGAGATCTGAGGATTGCATAAGGACACAGAGGACCATCCATTGACGGGAAAGACTCTCAATAGGTGAGGAAAAAATATAATGGATTTTATACATGATTATGCTAAGGAAAGTAACATAGATTTCAAGTTTGTTCATAATCATACGGATGCCCAATTATGGTCTAGTTTGTATAATCAATGTGAGGCAGAAAATGTTAAAATTGACAAAAGGTTTTTCTCAGTAAGAAAATTACAAAGGAAACTTCAGAATGTTATGCAGCTAGTTCATGTGTATAATAGCCTAGTCTTTGAGAAAACTGAACCTAACACCTATAAAACATGCATTGTCACACAAGACATTAATCACACTGACACACCAGGTGACACACAAGAGTCTGACGGGGATTACTTTGATTGTCCAAATTGTTTGATTTTGTCAGAGCATATTGAACAATTGGAAGATCAAATAGATACCAGGACAGAGTTATTGTCTAAATTACGACAAGATATAAAAAGGGTTTCTGCTAACACAAGATCAACAGGTAAACAGGAGGACGGTGCTGCTGCCTCATCATTTGTACCAAATATGCAGGATCCAGATGCTTCAGTAGAGGAATTAGAGGCAGTAGAATTACAACGGAAAAAATTACATGACAGAGCAGCACGCATTAATCTGAAAATACACGATCAGCTAATGAAAATTGTAAAAGACATTCCAAATTACAATGATAAGATGGATGCCTTTTATAATGCGGACACTTTTGAATCAAACACAGACAAATACAATCTGAATGATGAGCAAAAGAATAAAATATTCAAAGTTTGGTTACCTTCACATATGGGAAAAAGATTACAGACCACACCCAGATTAAATGATGAGAATGAAATGGCACATAGTACAAAAGAAGACAGACTTAGACAATTAGTATTGTTCACAACTGGAGAAGACATGCCTACAGTTGATATTTTAGGGAGTTTACAAACAAATATTTCTGAAGACCCATTCTCTTTTTTGGTAAAGTTTGAACAGGCCTATAGGATGGTAATGGATCTCAGGCCTCACGAAGAGCCGGCATCCATGATCAAATTTTTTGTAAAGAAGTTCAAGTACTTAGATCCTGCCTCAGTGCAATTGGCTAACACTCAGCCATCATTGCAAGAAGCAACAGTTTTTATTGACAGAATAAGGAGATCCATGAAACAAAATCAGGTCAAGGCTAAAATAGCTGTAGTTCATGAGAAGGAAGACAGTCAACTGAAACCTAGAGCCACAGTATTCTCCAAGAGCAGGGATCACATTGAGCATAGAGGTAAAAATACTACACAAAGGAACAATATCCATTGTTATTTTTGTGGTATACCTGGACACTTGAAGTGGCAGTGCAGGAAATTTTTGAGAGCAGAATCAGAGATAGGTACACAAGGAACAGGTAAGCTTGGAAGGGAAAATGGACTCATGCCAAAATCATACACCACACCTTCCGCACCTGCATTACAATTATCTGCACCTGCTCATACTGCCAACAGACAAACACAGTCACCATATGCACCATTAATCAGACAGATCAGAGAGATGACAGTGAAGGAAACAGAGTCAAGGGATAGAATTCCAAGGTCTTTTAAAAAGGACACTGGTCTTCTCCCATCTCCTTCATCTTTCTGACAATCACAGACTATTCCTGTACCACATCCATTGGAATTTGTGACTCGAGTTACATTGGATGACTGTGGAAGACCATTTATCAAAGTAAGTTTAGCAGGCCAGAATGTTGTATTTCTTATTGACACAGGAGCTCAGTTAAGTGTTACAAACCTTGATTTGAAGCTAAACCCAGATTCACCAGTTTGTACAATTGTCGGTTTCAGTGGAAAAGGTGGAACTAAAGCAACCTTAGTTCCCAATGTGATTTTGGAAATACCTAGTTCTTTCAAAACAGAAATTGACATCTGGTATTGTCGTGATTCTGAAAATATACTTGGCACAGATTTTATGCAGAAATTCGGATGGGTAGTTGACCTAGGAAATCAAGTGATCTGGAAAGATTCCAATGGTTGTAAACCGGTAGTCATTGATCCTAATGATTATAGCCATGTTGGAAGTATTTGCTTGAATGATGTGGTGTCATCTGACCATTTGTGGCCTGACACTAATGATGACGAGGTATTGACAGAAATTGTACAGCTTTTTCCTTCTCTTTGGGCTCAGTTCAGGAATCAGGTTGGTACAATGAAGGACGTTATTGTGAATGTGGAGGGGCGTGATCCCCCGCCACAGCGTCAGTATAAATTGCCTCCAGAATCAATTGACTCTATGTCAAAGATCATACAGGAATTGTTAGATCAAGGTGTTATCCGAAAGGCTAATTCTGTAAGTAACAATCCTTTGTGGTGTGTTTTGAAATCTGATGGTTCTTATCGAATGATATTGGATTTACGGATGTTCAATAAGCATACACCCAATGTCGCGCCAATTGTGGCAGATACTCATGACATGATGGCAAGGTTAAATGCAAAGGCCAAATACTTCTCTGTACTGGACATTAGCAATGGGTTTTTCAGTATACCTCTTGAAAAGAGTTGTCAGTATAAGTTTGCATTTACTTTCTTGGACGAGCAATATCTGTTTTGCAGGTTACCTCAAGGAGCACATTTGTCACCTAGTGTTTTTCATCAAGCATTGGCAAAGGTATTATCCAGATTTTCGAGGCCTGATTGCATTCTGCAATATGTGGATGATATTTTATTGTCTACAGAGGATAAAGAGACACATGTTTCTCTTCTGACAGAATTGTTTGAGTTGCTGCATGATGCAGGGTTGAAATTGAACACCAAAAAGGTCAAATTGATGCAGACTGAGGTCAGATTTTTAGGGGTGCTGTTGAGTCCAGGAAAAAGGCAGCCACTGCAGGAAAGAATTGAGGCAATTGCTTCCCTACCAATTCCGACATCACACAAGGCATTGAGACATTTTTTAGGTCTTATGAATTATTCAAGGGATTTCATTGAGAATTTTGCAGATAAGGCCAGACCTTTATATGATCTTTTGAAAGGTGAAAACAGTGATTACTTTGGTCCTTGGGGTGATGAACAGCAAACCTCATTTGAACAATTGAAAATGAATTTACAAAATGCACCTGCTTTGTCCACAGTAGATCCTTCGGCTCCATTTGCTTTGCAAGTGCACACATCAGGAACATCTGTTTCTGCTGTATTACTGCAATTACAGGGAGAAGAGTGGAGAATTTTGGGCTATTTTTCAAAACTTCTCTCACCTGTTGAAAAAGGTTTTGAGACCTGTGCAAGACACTTGGTAGGTGTGTACTTTGCAGTCAAAGCAACCGAACATATTGTCGGGTTCAACAAAATCATTTTGCAAACTCCTCACTCTACACTAAAACTTCTCTTTGAGAATAATATCCCAGGTGTGTCACATCAGAGATTTTCTCATTGGTTATTGTCATTGTCTCCCAAACAAATTGAGGTAGATTACAAGGCCAAATATGTTCTTCCTCAGCTGATGCAATATGAAGGACAAACTCATGATTGTTTACAGTCTTTTCAGGATCCAAGTCCATCACTTTTCAGACGGAAAGCAGAGGTAACAGACGAACCAATTTTTGTAGATGGTTCCAGATTCTATTCAGATGGGCACTATTATTCAGGATATGCCATTTTTTATCCCAAAAGAGGACAGGTTGTGAAGCACAAATTACCAAGTCATTTTTCAGCTCAAAGAGCAGAGCTAGAAGCAGTAAAAATGGTACTACAGCTGAATGAAGCAGATGATCAGTGTCCCATTGTGATCTACAGTGATAGCTCTTATGTTGTAAGATCACTGACAGATTACTTGTCAGTTTGGGAAAAAAGAGGTTATGTAGATTCATCTAATAAGACTCTTGTTCACAGTGATACACTGAAGACAATTTTCAGGATAGCATCAAAAAACCCTAATGGTTTTGCTATTGTCAAGGTTCCGGCCCATAAAAAATCTGATGATGAATTATCTGTTGGAAATGCAACCGCAGATATGCTAGCCAAAGAGGCAGCCCTGACAGGAGAAGAGGTGTTTGAACCTGAACCTCTCGAGGTTTCAGCAGTTCAAAGAACAGACACGCATATCCCTTCTTTTGCGGAAGAACAAGAAAAAGACTCATCTCTTGTTGCTTCCCGGGTTGATCCAAAACCTCCCTTTGTTTGTGAAAACGGGGTTTTGTGTCATGACTTAAACGGGGAGTTGCGTCCTGTTGTCCCAAGACATCTACAGGTTGAGTTCACAAAATACAATCATGAAAGTTTGGGTCATTTGGGCCAACAAAAATTGTTAGGCATTCTCAGAGAGAAATTTTACTGGGAAAAGATGGAAGAGACAGTGCAAAGTGTTGTTCAATCATGTCTCATTTGTGCCCAAATTAATCCAAGACCAAAAGGACAGAAACCGCCACTACTCCGAATCGCACCTGCAGATGGTCCATGGTCTACGTTACAAATCGACTACATTGGACCGTTACCATCAGGTAAAAATGGTCTCAGGTATGCATTGGTTGCGGTAGATGTTTTTTCTAAGTGGGTTGAAATTTTACCTGTCAGGAAAGATGATGCTTTGTCTACAGCTAGAGCATTAGTTAATCATGTCTTTTGTACTTGGGGGATCCCAAGAATGATCACCTCTGATCGAGGAAGTCACTTTACAGGAAAAATCATGCAAGCCGTTTGTGCTATTCTAGGGGTACGGCAGCAGTTTCATGTACCCTACCATCCACAGTCTGCTGGTATTGTGGAAAGGATGAATAGAACAATAAAATCCAGAATTGCCAAGATGTTATTGGACAAAGGCAATACTTGGGTTGATGCAGTACCTTTTGTACTGTTGAGTGTAAGAGGAACAACCTCTGCCACAACTCAGTTTACTCCTTTTGAACTGATGACAGGAAGAAAAATGCCATTGATTTTTCCTCATGAACCATTTTTGTCTACACCACAAAAAGATGCTGTTGCAAGGTCCAAATGGTTGCAATTGTTGCAGGAAAATTTGAAAACGATTCTTCCACATGCTGCATCAAGAATGCAGAGAATGGAGCCACCATATGTATCCAAATTCAAGAAAGGGGCTCTAGTGATGATTAAAACTTTCAGGAAGAATGGACCATGGGAAAGTAATTGGGAAAGTCCCTTTGAAATTATCGAAACCATGGGACAAGTAATGATTCTTGTGCAACGAGCATCTAAGGTGGTTAAAAATACCCGCAGACAACAAAAATTGTGGGTACATGTTGATCAATGCAAACTGTATATTGCAAAATAATGATACTGCATTTCTTTTAGGAAGAAATGGATTCCAATAAGAACTGGAATACGAAACTCCACGTCCTTGACGGAAGGGATTCAACACCAATCCTTCAGGAGAAAAAGACATTTCCCAGGAAAAGCTACTATCTGATGGGAATCACATTTCTGCTGTTTTGTACTGTTTCAACTGTGATCTACGCTGAAGATATTTCACACCATGGAACAAATACTAGTGAAGTGAAGGAACTTTTCAAAGGAACTTTACATCCAAGGAAACCAAGAGGAACGAATCTACAAAACTTAATAGATGAGGACATACCGGACGATTCAGTAGATATTACTGGAAACATTTGCATGGGTTTTGGTGCAAAATGCTGTATTGAGCTACACTTCATACATGACACTGACATAATATTACACGCAGCCACAGGACCTAAGACGAAGTTCACACAGTTACAAGGAGATTATATACACAATAATAAGACAGGCACATGGGAATGTAGTCCTACAGATGTGTTATTCTGGAATATAGAGATAAGAGGTGAAGAGAAAGCTGTGTGGTCAGGAGATATTACAAATGATATGATCGCAAAAGGGAAAGTTGAAACATCCAAGACAGATGCTCAGTTAAAGACACAACTTTTTGGGAAAGTTTTAGATCCTTAATTTCTTTCTATTACAGAAGGAGACGAGGATTGGGTAAAAACATGGAATTTTCAGATAACCAGAGAACCAGTACAAGTACAGGTATCTGTAGTTTTTACAGTTTCAAATACTATAGCTCCAGAAGTAAGGGTTACACCACAAGCAGTATATAGTCAAGAAAATATGTCTCCTTTATTACTAAAATGCAGCACGAGGTTAGAGCTACCTTCAGAATCTTTGTTAATATGGACCAAAGATAAATCATTTTTGGGAAGTTTTTCAAATGGTCCAACAAATGTTATACACAGAGGTCAATCCGGTAACGTGAGATGGTTAAATAAGGATTTTATTTTTTCTGTAGATAATCCATCTCCTAAGGATTCTGGACTTTACCAATGTTGCATTTTAACGAAATATAACTACAAACAATGTAGAGATGTAAAGGTAAATATATGGTCAGCAGTAGACAATGTATGCACACAGACAAGATTTCAACCATCTACTCCTTTTCAGATCAATCAGTTCCAAACTAAACCTCTGTTACGAGATGGAGTGTTTCTGACCATGGTATGGACCTTTAACATGTCTAACTGGAAAATCTCTTCTAGATATCCCCAGTGTCAACCACATCTCACTAACATGGAGATGGGAATAGAACAATGGTTTGGGAAACCAGGGGAAGAGTCTTGAGGAGATCATTTGCATATTCCCAGTGCCTTCTGGGATAAGTGAAGAGTCTCCGCGAGCTCAACGATCACTGGGTTTCGGCCGTTGCAGCTGAAAAGAGGAAATCGGAAAACCAGGGGAAGAGTCTTGAGGAGATCATTTGCATATTCCCAGTGCCTTCTGGGATAAGTGAAGAGTCTCCGCGAGCTCAACGATCACTGGGTTTTGGCCGTTGCAGCTGAAAAGAGGAATTTGGGCTCATCTTTCATCGTTTTTAAGAAATCTCAAGATGGAAGAGGCCAGGAGCCATTTGGTGAGCTGCATTTCTTGCTACATGTTCACAGACTTACCAGTGGAAAAGCCAAACTTCACATGCCACAAATGCAAGCTTGTGTCCCTGTTGGAGGAAAAGTTGCAAAATTTCGAAGAGAGGTTAGCTACGTTGAAGATCATTAAGGAAGGTGAAGAGTTCTTGGACAGAGCAGAATTATCTCTTCATGTTACAGAAAGAGAAGAAATTCGAAGTGCACCTGAAGAAACAGAGGAATGGAGACATGTGACCCAGAGAAGCAGGAGGATCAGGAGGCAGTCAGCACCCATACTGCTCAGAAACCAGTACCAGGCTCTCACGCAGGAAAACAATGAAGAAATACATCAGGATAAGACTTTGCCAACAAGCAGCAACCTTGTACGCCTTCAGAGTCCTCCTGGATGGAGAAAGAAAAATGTTGTGAAGAAGAAACGGAGAGTGGTGGTCATGGGGGATTCCCTGTTGAGAGGAACTGAGGCCGCTATCTGCAGACCGGATATAACTTCAAGAGAAATGTGTTGTCTTCCAGGTTCAAAAATTAAAGATGTGTCTGACAGGATATCAGGACTCTTCAGACCTACAGATGACTACCCATTCCTGCTACTACATGTGGGGACAAATGACACTGCAAGAAACGATCTGGAAACCATCTGCAGAGACTTTGAAGACTTAGGCAAGAAAGTGAAAGAACTGGGAGCGCAGGTGGTCTTCTCTTCCATCCTCCCAGTGGATGGCCATGGAACAAGGAGGTGGAATAAGATTCTGCAGGTGAACAACTGGCTACGTCGATGGTGCCGTCAGCAACGATTTGGATTTCTGGATCACGGAGTGAACTACTTATACGATGGACTACTTGCTAGAGATGGGGTGCACCTTACGAAGACTGGTAAGCATGTATTTGGAAGTCGCCTTGCTACACTTGTAAGGAGAGCTTTAAACTAGAACAACATGGGAAGGGAAGCAAAAGACCAGAAAAAGCCATACACCTGACAAATGCTATTGAGAACTCTGCTATTAGAAGTGGAAAGGAAGAACAAAGACGAAAGAATCTAATTAATAAAAATATTGGAGAAAGAGAAACCAATCACAAACTAAAATGTTTCTATACTAATGCACAAAGCATGGGCAACAAACAAGGAGAATTGGAACTACTAACACAGGAAAAGAAATATGATGTCATTGGAATCACTGAAACTTGGTGGGACAATATACATGATTGGAATACAAGACTAGAAGGATACAACTTATTTGCAAGAAACAGACTTGATAAACGAGGAGGGGGTGTCGCATTGTATGTTAGAAACGCGTATATCTGCACAGAGATTGAAGCTTCAGAGACTGGGAGTTCTGTGGAAACTGTTTGGGTAAGAATACAAGGACAGAACAATGGAAAGGACACCATTGTAGGCATTTACTACAGGCCGCCTGTGCAAGCTGAAGCTATGGATGAACTCTTTATGCATCAAATGGCCAAGTTCTCCAAAAAATATGACATAGTTGTCATGGGGGATTTCAACTATCCAGACATTTGTTGGGAATCTCTCTCAGGCAAAACTAACAGGTCAAGGAAATTCTTATCCTCTCTTGCTGACAACTTTATCTTCCAAAAGGTAAGGGAGAAAACAAGGGGAACTGCTACCTTGGATCTAATCCTTATAAACAGGGAGGAAATGGTTGAGGAGGTAAAAGTGGCTGGGACCCTAGGAGGTAGCGACCATGCTATTTTAGAATTTTGGATAACTAGAGGCGGAAGACCTGTGAAGACTCAGACGTCAAGGTTAGATTTCAGAAAGGCAGATTTTAAGGGATTCAGAAAGAGAATTGGAGGGATCCAATGGCTGGATATCCTTAAAGACAAAAATGTCCAGGAAGGATGGGAAATCTTGAAAAATGAAATTCTCAAAGCACAGTTGTTAACAATTCCGAAAAGAGGGAAGAATAGGAAGCAGTTAAGGAAACCAGGATGGATGAACACAGAACTTAAGCACATGCTAAAAAGGAAGAAAAAAATGTTTATAAAATGGAAAGAGGGAGGCATATCTAAAGAAGAATATAATGCTGTCTGCAGAACCTGCAGGGCACAAATCAGATTAGCTAAAGCTGAAAATGAATTGAGGCTTGCAAGAGATGTCAAAAGCAATAATAAAGGATTTTGAGGATATGTCAAAAGTAAAAGAAAAGTCAAAGATGCTATAGGATTTTTACAGGATGAAAATGATGAAATGGTAAGACAGGATGTTGAGAAGGCTGAACTTTTAAATTCCTATTTTGCATCTGTTTTCTCTCAGAAAGGAAATGTAACATCAACTGTTATTCACTGTCCTATTAAGGGAATAGAAGAATCCAGGATATCTATAAACAGAAAGATAGTGAGGAAACACTTAGCTAGCCTAAATGAATTCAAGTCTCCAGGTCCAGATGAATTACACCCCAGAGTACTGAAGGAGATAGCAGAAGAAATTTTTGAACCCCTCTCTATAATCTTTGAAAATTCTTGGAGAACAGGAGAAGTGCCAGAAGACTGGAGAAGAGCAAATGTTGTTCCTATCTTCAAAAAGGGGAAGAAGGTGGACCCAGGTAACTATAGGCCGGTGAGTCTGACTTCTATACCAGGAAAGATCTTTGAACAAATTATTAAACAACATGTATGTCAATACCTGGATAAGAATGAAGTGATTAAACAGAGTCAGCATGGGTTTGTAACTAATAAGTCATGTCAGACTAACTTAATTTCCTTCTATGACGGTATCACTGATTGGGTGGATCAAGGAAATGCTGTAGATATAGTATATCTTGACTTCAGCAAAGCATTTGACAAAGTCTCTCATACAATCCTTATTGAAAAAATGATTAAGTATGGAATGGACAAGGCAACTGTTAGGTGGATTCATAACTGGCTTAGTGATCGGACCCAAAGAGTGGTCGTAAATGGCTGCACATCCAGTTGGAAGAATGTCTCAAGTGGGGTACCACAGGGCTCTGTCCTGGGCCCTGTATTGTTCAACATCTTTATCAACGATTTAGATGAAGGAATTGATGGTAAACTGATTAAATTTGCTGATGACACAAAGCTAGGAGGGATAGCTAATACTAGAGAAGAGAGAGAGAGGATTCAAAAAGATTTAAATAAACTGGAGAAGTGGGCAGCAACTAACAGAATGGTTTTTAACAGGGAGAAATGCAAAGTACTACATCTGGGCAATAAAAATGGAAAAAGCATATATAGAATGGGAGGAATAGGGCTAAGTGACAGCACATGTGAAAAAGACTTGGGTATACTAATAGATCACAGACTGAATATGAGTCAACAGTGTGATGCAGCAGCAAAAAAGGCAAATGCAATTCTAGGATGTATTAACAGAAGCATACAGTCTAGATCACGTGAAGTCATTATTTCCCTCTACTCCTCTTTGGTCAGACCTCATCTGGAATATTGTGTCCAGTTTTGGGCACCACATTTTAAAAAAGACATCAACAAACTGGAGCAAGTTCAGAAAAGAGCGACCAGAATGGTGACCGGTCTGCAAACCCTGTCTTATGAGGAAAGGTTGCAGGATTTGGGAATGTTTAGTTTGCAAAAGAGAAGACTGAGAGGAGACTTAATAGCTGTCTACAAATATCTAAAGGGCTGTCACATTGTAGAAGGATCAACTTTATTCTCATTTGCACAAGGAAAGACTAGAAGCAATGGGATGAAACTGAATGGGAGGAGACACAGATTAGATATTAGAAAAAACTTTTTGACAGTTAGAGTGATCAATGAGTGGAACAGGCTGCCACGAGAAGTGGTGAGTTCTCCTTCAATGGAAGTCTTCAAACAGAGGCTGGACAGACATCTGACTGGGATGATTTAGCGAATCCTGCTTTGAGCAGGGGGTTGGACCAGATGGCCCAGGAGGTCCCTTCCAACTCTACGATTCTATGATTCTATGATTCTATGATTCTAAAAGAACTTCAACACAGGTTAGACGTAAGAGGGGAGTGTTAGAAGGTATTTTGGGGGGATTAGGAACAGTAGGAAGTTTAATTAACACTATGGACATTCATACACTTAAATCAGATCTGGAAAATATTGGGTATATTGGAGGAAAAGGGGTAAAGATTCAGAAAAGCTTGAATCAAGTCCTTGAAAAGATGGTTTTGAACACTGCTACTGTATTGGGATCTTCTGTATCACATCTTCAAGATGCTACTTTAGCTTTAATGGAAAGTGAACAGGAATCTCAAGTGGCCAAAACATGTCTAGAAATTCAGATTGAATATTCCACCAATCTGAAAATGATTGCACAAGCCTTACAAAGTGGAATTACCCCTTTAGGGCTAATAAGAAATTTGCCCATAGAATATAACTTTGCGTTAAACCATACAGATTTGTGGGTAAATAAGTGGTTAGGATGTGAACAGAACATTTGTGTAGGAACATCACTGATTCCAGTGTCAGGAAGAGAAGAAACCCTGGTTCCTATAGGTGTTCTGGGAATTCCTGTCAGTCCTACACAATTGTTATATTATCAATTACAGTACACAGATTTTGCATTTGATGGTATCAACACTGAACAATTAGACATTTCGTCATGCTTAAATTTTGTTTCCAAGGTAATGTGCCTACCTGGACAGGATAAAGTCATTTATCATTCATGTTTCCATAATCATACTTCTTGTCATGCCAGAGTTGAGAATGTCCACACGATACATGACTTGGTGACACCAGTAAGCGCTAACAAAACTTGTTTCCAAGTCATGTCAGGAAAAGAAGCAGTTTCTGCATTCTTCTCATCTTGTGTACATGTCGAAAATCTGACAATGGGTTTATATTGTATTGAGGGAAATGTTAAAACTCTCACAAAGAAGGAAGGAAGTATTAATATTACGTCAACAGGCTCAAGACGTCTGAAAATCCTTCCGATCCAGTTCAATTTGTCACAAGTTAATAAATTCCCTTGGGATTTGTGGACAAATGAGATAAAAAAAGACAAGGGTTTATTAAATCTGCTGACAAAACAATTTAAAGAAGCTGAAATTGTATTTAGACATGAACAAGGTAATCTAAATGATATTGAACATGAATGGACGAGTATGTCAGGGTCATCATGGTGGAGAAATTTAGGAAAATCTGTAACTAGTTGGTCACAGTCTTCAGCGAAAATGGCAGCAGGAAATGTATTGTCTAATCCGATCGTTATTTTATTTATCATAGTTTTGCTGTGTATAATATATCAAATAATTATTATGTGTAAAATTAGGAGAATTTATAAGAATATAAAGATAGAAATGAAAAAGGAAGATGATATTTTAAGAGAGATGTTAAAACGAAAAAAATATAACTCTCTGATCTAATTTTTGTTTTTACAATAGGTTTGAAAATTCAGATGACATTCAGGGCAGATGGTGATACAAGGTTTTCAGAATAAAGAATGAATGTGATACGAATGGTGAGAGAATGAGTTAGGATTGATTATGATATGTTTCAAATCATAACCAGGGGGGACTGTAAAATATCAGTATTTCTATAATAAAAAATATACAGAGTCCAGCTAGCAGAGGCTCTGCTTACTTTAGAGAAGTGACTGAGTTGTTCTGGATTCCTTGGCTCACACAGCTGTCTCTCTTGTCAAATGTCTACAGGTCTCTTGTAAAGCTGTCAAAATGTGACTATTTAGAGATAATGAATGGTTCTAAAGATCTCAGACTTTAGGCTTAAATATCTCAGACTAAGGTAATGCATAAATAACTGTATGCATATTGTTAAAATAACTAGGGTTCACTTAATATGGAAGAAGTTATGAACATAGTGGCAAGCCACCATATGTGGTTGTAGTTTATAGGTCAGAATAGTATATAAAGCCGGCCTAACTCTTGTTCAGTAGATCTCATATCCCTTGAGACTCTCGAACACCCGGACAACACAGCTGCTCAAGACTATATGTAAGAACAATGCTCGTTTTCTCTTCAAATAATTATTGCATGTCATGAACTTACTTTTCTTCATTTTTGTAATCACTTTTTGAAATGAACAATTAAAAACAAGATTTATTTTATCCTCAATTCAACATTGCTTTTACTTTTGATTCTCAACCGTGCAAGAAGATATATATATATATATATATATATTTTTCTACACAGACACACAGGGAGCAGTGTGGGCGTGTCTACAGTTTGCTGGAGGAAGCTTAAAGGTATAGTGTCCCTGCACTATCCAGAGAAGCTTAACTACATCAGTGAGCTGCACACGCCGACATGGTTAACAGTGGCAGAAGCTCTGGGTGTGGGTGGGCCCCCTCAGAGCAAGGGGCCCGGGGCGACCACCCCCTCTGCCCCCCTGCTAGCTACGCTACTGTTTATAATAAATGTGCAATGCAAAAAAATCAGTGCTCTTATAACATAAGTGGATCATTAAATACAAATGTGCCCAGTGTAATTCAAAAATGAGTGTCAGTATGCCTATGCAGACCATACAAGTGTAAAAACCGCAAAAGGTGTCAAAAAAAGATCTGTATGTCTGCTGACCAGAAGAACAATATCCCATAAACAATATCAAAACCATAAGTAATATATAACTTGCAAAGTGTGCTGTATAAATTAGTCCTGGTCTCCTGGGATAGATGCTCTGCCCCAATGCACGTTTCGGCGCTAAGCCTTCATCAGGGGCACTTAAACAGGAAAATGCATAGAACACCAATTAAAAGAAAAATGTTTTTTAGTATTAAATTAAAAACAATAATAAAATTAAAAACAATAACAGCTAACAGTTAACAGCTTACACCCCCGGGGGGGGGTTCACCCCTCTTTCAAGTTTTAAGTTAATGTGGCTTTTTTTTGTACTTTGGGTGTCCTTGAGCACGGGTCATATTTAATTTTCTAAAACAAAAAGTCTAAAATATTAAAATGGAAAAATAAAAAACATCGTACAAATGTAATAAGTAAAAATATATAAAACTTTACTTTAATTTTATGATTTTTAGCAAAGATAGGAAAAAAATAAAAATAAATAAAATTATGTATACCATATCATTACAGATTTAATTAAAATTTGATTATAGCTGTCTACAAATATCTAAAGGGCTGTCACATTGTAGAAGGATCAACTTTATTCTCATTTGCACAAGGAAAGACTAGAAGCAATGGGATGAAACTGAATGGGAGGAGACACATTAGATATTAGAAAAAACTTTTTTACAGTTAGAGTGATCAATGAGTGGAACAAGCTGCCATGATAAGTGGTGAGTTCTCCTTCAATGGATGTCTTCACACAGAGGCTGGACAGACATCTGACTGGGATGATTTAGCGAATCCTGCTTTGAGCAGGGGGTTGGACCAGATGGCCCAGGAGGTCCCTTCCAACTCTACGATTCTATGATTCTATATATATATATGTAGTTTTATTTAAAATACCAATACATGCGTGTGGGGATTGAGAGTTCAGCTCTGGAGTGGTGGAACGGAGTGGGTAACCATTCATGGGTTGGGGGGGTGCCCACCGAGCATCACTGCCACGAAGTCAGGGGTGTCATGTGCCCCGTCCTGAGTGATGCGGCCCTCAGGCCGGTAACTAATACAACAGGACACGGCACATGTAAATGTCCTGTGTGACACGACTCGCAGGCCGGTAACTGATACAAGACATAGGGGAAAAGGGGAAACAGTTACAATGGTGGGCCCTGCGATAGGGAACAGGGACTTGGAGACCTCCTGCACTCCCCTGAGTCAGTGTCCCTAACGCTCCTAGCGTTCCCTATGCCGGTTCCGCACCGGGTGACGATCAGGAACCTGTGACCCTGACACACCCTACACCTATCCCTTGCTAGGGAGCTGGGTGGTGCAGGCACTGGCCCCACCGCTGCACTAATACACACCAAGAAAAAACACAAACAGGGAACACAACTTAGCTTTACTCTGTTGCACTTGCTCCTGGCAACAGAGTCCACCATCAGAATGCTGCTTTCCTCCTGAATAGCTGCCACCCCTCTGTCAGAGCGACAAGGAAATCCCCTCTGACCGTGTCCAACACCTGGGTGCCACTTAAGCAACAGCGTCCAACGCTAGGCTGCCACCTTGGAGCCACAGAGTCCAGCACCAATTGAGTGCAACTGTCCAGCAACCGAGTCCAGCACCTGAGTGTAGCTTTCCAGCGACAGAGTCCAGCAAACTGAGTGCAGCGCTACACCATAACTGCCACTCCACCAAGCTTTGCAGGCATTCTTCACTGGCACCATAACTACCACTCCATCATGCCAAGAACTCCTTGCTGACACCATAGCTGCCACTCCAGGACTCTCCTCCAGCTCCTTCCTCCACCCAGGCTGCTTGGAACACACTAACAATAACATCACCAACGTGAGTGAACACTACTGACACTCCTTTATTGAGGAAACACACCTGTTAGTGATTCCCGTGCAGTTGCATCCACCACCACCGGGGGCAAACTAGAACCAAAAATACAGTGCAATGACCATACTGGCCACCGGGGCAAAAACTATCAAAAACACCAGTGCAATGACCATGCTGGCCACCGGGGGGCCAAACTATCTCTGAGCAAAACAGCTCAAAGAAAAAAAAAAAGGTTATTTGCGCTTTTATCTGTCATGATCCAGCAGCGATCATGACAAGGGGTATGTTCTGCATGATGGGGATAAATGCTGCACGCTCGTATAGGAGCCCCCTATTCCCCAGGGGGTAATTACACTGATGGACATTAGTGATGAGTGAGCATGCTTGGATAAGGTGTTCTCTGAGCATGCTCAAGTGCTAATTATTAATATAGCACCAATGGTTCCATGGTGCTGTACATGAGAAGGGGTTACATACAAATTACAGATATCACTTACAGTAAACAAACTAACAATCACAGACTGATACAGAGGGGAGAGAGGACCCTGCCATTTTGGGCTTACATGCTACAGGATGGTGGGGAAGGAGACAGTAGGTTGGGGGGCTGCAGCAGCTCCAGTGATGGTGAGTTGATATCTCCGGTAGTGGTGAGGAGGTAGCGGGGATCATTGCAGGCTGTAGGCTTTCTTGAAGAGATGGGTTTTCAGGTTCTGTCTGATGGATCCGAATGTGGTTGGGGCAAAGAATTCCAGAGGATGGGGGCTATTCGGGAGAAGTCTTGGAGGCGGTTGGGTGAAGAGCGAATAAGTGTGGAGGAGAGAAGGAGGTCTTGGGAGGATCGGAGATTACATGAGCGAAGATATCGGGAGATTAATTCAGAGACATATGGAGGAGACAGGTTGTAGATGGCCTTGTAGGTCAGTATTAGTAATTTGAACTGGATACGCTGAGGGAATGGGAGCCAGTGAAGAGATTTGCAGAGGGGAGAAGCAGAGGAGTAGCGAGGAGAAAGATGAATTAGTCGGGCAGCAGAGTTAAGGATGGACTGGAGAGGTGCGAGGGTGTTAGCAGGGAGACCACAGAAAAGGATGTTGCAGTAGTCGAGGCGGGAGATGAGGGCGTGCACAAGCATTTTAGTAGATTGAGGGTTGAGGAAGGGACGGGGGAAAGCGTGATGTCATTAATTGTGATAGATAGATCAGGTAAGGAAGATCTGCGAGATGGAGGAAAGATGAGGAGTTCAGATTTGTCCACTTTGAGTTTGCGGAAGCGAGAGGAGAAGGAGGAGGATATGGCTGATAGACACTCCGGGATTCTGGAGAGCAGAGGGTGATGTCTGGGCCAGAGAGGTAGATCTGAGTATCATCAGCATAAAGGTGGTACTGGAATCCATGGGACTTTATGAGTTGCCCCAGGTCAAGGGTATAAATTGAGAAGAGTAGGGGTCCTAGAACAGAGCCTTGGGGGACTCCAACAGAGAGAGGGTGGGATGAGGAGGTGGTGTGGGAGTGGGAGACGCTGAATGTGCGGTTGGAGAGGTATGAGGAGATCCAGGATAGGGCAAGGTCTTTGATGCCAAAGGAAGAGAGGATCTGTAGTAGGAGACAGTGGTCAACTGTATCGAAAGCAGAGGACAGGTCTAGAAGGAGGAGTAGAGTATTGTATTAGCTTTGGCTGAGTAGGTCGTTAGTAATTTTGGTCAGGGCTGTCTCAGTGGAATGATGGGGACAGAAACCAAATTGGAAATTATCAAAGAGCAGGTTAGATGAGAGGTGGGAGGAAAGTTCAGCGTGGACGTGCTGCTCCAGGAGTTTAGAAGCGAATGGGAGCAACGATATTGGGCGATAGCTGGACATAGCGGTTGGGTCAAGGTTTGGCTTTTTAAGGATTGGTGTGATTGTGGCATGCTTGAAAGCAGAAAGGAAGATACCAGAAGTTAGTGATAGGTTGACGAGGTGGGTTAGGGATGGGATAAGAGTGGTGGCGAGGTTGGGAAGGAGGTGGGATGGGATGGAGTCGAGTGCATAAGTGGTGAAGTGCGATTTGGAGAGGAGACAATTAAGCTCCCCTACAGTGATGTTAGATAGGGAGGTATTGGGTTTTTGGGCATTGGTCTGGTATAAAAAGGGGTTGTGGTGGTTGAACAAAGAAGACTTGCCTTGTTTGGTCGATCTTGTTTTTGAAGTGTGTGGCAAAGTCCTCGGCAGAGATGAGGGAGGTTGGAGGGGGCAGTGGTGGGCGGAGGAGGGAGTTAAAAGTTTTGAATAACTGTTTGGGATTGTAGGATGAGGAAAATATGAGGATTGTGAAGTAGGCCTGTTTAGCAGAGGTGAGGGCAGATCTGAAAGCGAGTGTTGTCTGTGTGAATGCAGTGAAGTCATCTTGCAAATTTGTTTTCTTCCAGCGCCGTTCTGCAATCCTGGACACTTGCCGGAGTTTTTTAGTGATGTTATTGTGCCAGGGTTGTCTAATGATACATCGCACTCTGCCATGAACAAGAGGGGCGACCGTGTCAATAGCTGATTCGAGAGTGGCATTGTAGAAAGCAGTGGCACCGTCTGTGTCGTGGAGTGAGGATATGGATGCCAGTGGTAGAAAAGAGTCAGAGAGCGTGTGGGTGTCTAGGTGTGCAAGGTTTCTGCAGGGTTCGCATGTTACTGGACATGAGTGACAGGTGAGGAGGACAGGGATGAGAAAGTGAGTAGATGGTGGTCAGATAGAGGGAGAGGGGAGGTGGTGAAGTTAGATAGAGAGCAGAGACGGGTGAAGACCAGGTCCAATGTATGTCCATCTGTGTGGGTGGCTGAGGAGGACCACTAAGTCCAAAAGATGATGTAAGGGACAGGAGTTTGGAGGCTGCCGACTGAAGGATGTCAGTGTGAAGGGTTAAAACTAAAATCAAAGCTGAAGTTTCGTTTTCTCCATTCTGTGAAGGTTTCGTTTCTCCATTTTTGTTGCTGTAAGATAAATTTTTGTAATTGGCATGGGCTGTCATGAAACCAGACTGTTCTCATCAGGTGCAAGATAAGGGAGGCGGGGGTGTAAAACTCTGAAGAATATGCCATTATACTACTTTCTACGCTATTTAGGTACGGACATATATGCAGTTCCGGTTTTCTTGCAATATTATTGGCTTACAAAGTGAAGCATTACCATGATGTTATTGGTAGTTGAGATCCTTGCATAATTAAGCAAAATGTTATAAAAGAAGTGACTAAAATAAAGGGGCTTAGTGATCTGCCTCAATCCTCCCGTACAGAGACCCCCGTCTCCGTGTGGTCATTTGAGTTGCTAGCAACACTGTGGAATAATTTGGAAATCACTGGATCAACCGTGAAGGGTTAATTTAGCCCTCCCAAAATAGCTACCTCGACATCAGTAGGGATGTTGAAGTCACCCGCGATGATAGTGGGGATGTCAGTGGAAAGAAAGTGAAGAAGCCAGGTAGAGAATTGGTCAATAAAGGCAGTGGCCGGGCCCATAGGTCGGTATATGATGGCCACTTGGAGGTTGGAGCGAGAGTAGATGCGGACAGAGTGGACTTCAAAAGAGGTGAGGATAAGGGAGGGAAGAGGTGGGATTGGGTTAAAGGTGAAGTTTGAAGAAAGGAAAAGGCCCATTCCTCCACCGTGTGTGTTGCCGGGGCAAGGAGTTTAGGTGAAATTGAGGCTGCCGTAACACAGCACAGCGCAGCAGGGGAGGCGGTGTTGGATGGTGTCAGCCATGTTTCTGCAAGGCTGAAGAAGGCAAGATTGTGAGAGAGAAAGAGATCAGGAATTGAGCATTTTGGCGTGCTCTAATACTATGCTAGAGTCGCCGCGGCTGCAACACATGCAGGGATTGCCTAAAAAATAGGCAATCTCCCCCACGTTGCAGCTGTCAAAACAGACTCGAGCGCACCGAAAATACTTGATTAGGACATGTGCATGCTTGGATAACACCTTATCCGAACAGGCTCGTTCATCATTAATGTACATGACAAAAAAAAAAAATTCTGTGGAACAGGGATCAGCAACCTTTGGCACTCCAGGTTACTGGATGGCCACCAGGCCATGCTGGGAGTTACAAGAAGGAAGGCACAACAGTCATAAATGTCCATTAAAAGAAAGTACTTTATTAATATAAATATATAAGACATAGACCAGAAAATGATCAGGTGAGGAGGAAAAGCCAACAATTTATGGCATACAAATGGCAATAGCGGCCAATTACGTCACCAAGATACTCCAGGGAATAAGAATAATTAGATATATAAGGAGGGAAAATATCCCATAAGTGCATTCATTAAGCGATGTTCCCCTAACAAAGATGTAGCAAAAATCTATTTAGAGCATATTATCAAGCTATAGAGCCATGCACATGGAATGCCATAACTAAGGAAGGTAGCGCTTTAATAGCATAGATCATCCCTTATGGGGACTAGGGCACAACATGTACATATGAATATGCAGTAATAGGTGAAATATGCGAACAGTGTCAAGAACCATCTGCATAACTAAGGGGAATCATCTGCTTTCATGAAGAGATGTTAGCAAAATCGCCATACACATGATGGCATAGATTACCTGGAGGAAGCAGGGAGACGTGAAGTGACCAGACCCCGACGCGCGTTTCGGAGCGCTCGGCTCCTTCCTCAGGGGGCGTGGCTAGCTACGTTGACGTGTGAGGTATAAATACAGCGCCAGCCACTAAGTGATAGGTGCGCGCACGCGTCCATCATGCCCTGCATCGTCCCGCCCCCGGTACTTGCCAGGAAACACGCGGGCCCCACGTGGTCCGGCAGGCCAGGGGGCGGAGGCGATCACCAAGCAGGCGGAACAACGCGCAAGCGCAATAAGGGAGGAGAACCCTATCCGCCATTGCAATTGTGGGCATATAGAAAGATAGATAAGGAGATAAAAGGCCAAGTGATATCAATAAACTGATATGTGGCACCTACAAAAGGGGTAATATAAAGCGGACAAACCAAAACTGGAATAAGTAAATAAATAAAATAAAAGAAATAAAGAAAGGTGAAAAAAAAAATAGAAAAATATGGGGACATGTGTATAACCAAACAAATAATACAAATAATATAAGGGACAGATCCATAGATAAACCATCACATACATATCATTAAAATTTGATACCGAGGGGACTCCGTGTTCGCATAATGCCCTCCTATATTATTGACGACCCCTTGTTTAGAACTAGATGGGAAGAAGCCTGTACCACCTGTTCAAAATCACTGATGGAACTGCTTATAGGTAATAATAAAAAAACATTAGAGAAATTGGATTCAGACATTGATTGTACAAGGCAAAAACTTTTGGACAACTCAACTTCTTCAGAAATTGAAATCTTTAATAAAGATTTGGACAATCAATTTGTAATTTGGGAAAAAGAAGTAAAGGAAATTAAAACTAAGAAATATCAAAGGCACCTGAAGGATTTCAATAATGGTACCTTATACAGATGGCCCTCTGGGGGTACGCGTGAGCGTTCATCTTCCCGCTCTTCCTCCATTTCTTCCGTGTCCTCAAGAGAAAGTGGTAAGGCACAACAGCGCGCTTATAATTTGAGAAAAAATGGTGCTGTCAAAAAGGGATACACTCCCCAGAAATCACTTGAACGCTCTTCTCAGTCCTCCACCAAAACGCAGGTAATTAACTTATCTCCCATTAACCTCACTCCTTCCCAATTGGAAGTACTTAGTCTAGGATTATCTTTTTCACCTTCTTCTCATTTTGACTCCTTCCTAGCAACCAAAGACCTCCAGCTCTTTGCTCGCAAATTAGTTCTTAAGAAGCTGCATGATAAACCGAAGGCTGGTGAAATTTGGTCTGAGGATGAATTACGCGCCATCTCCATTCTTGAGGAATTGGAAAATAACCAGCATGGCACCACTGCCTCAGGTATTGACAAATTTCAACCCCCCATTCCTAAGAAATTTCCTCCCCTCAATCTATATCCCCACATCGATCTCTTTGTCAGGCTCGTCACTAAAGAGTTTGACAAATTAAATCAATATGACTCTAGAGATAATCTCACCTTTGCACAAAGGAAGGCTTTATGAGAATTGAAGAACCTTAAAGAAGTTGTTATAAAGCAGGCAGACAAAGGGGGCAATGTAGTGGTGTGGCCGGTCCAAATGTATGAAAAAGAGGCCCTCCGGCAACTCAGAAACGAAACCTGTTATAAAAAATTAACCCCTTCAATCCCACTTTAAAATTTAAGGGGGAACTACAGGACATTCTTGATCGAGCCTTCGATGAGGGACACATTGCTAAGGATCTTAGAGATCACTTGATTCCACTCTATCCAAAAATGGCTTGCATCTACTTCATACCTAAAATACATAAAAATGCCTCCATACCCCCTGGGCGCCCCATTGTTTCGGGCAATGGTAATTTAACTGAAATCATCTCAAAATATTTAGATTTTCATCTAAAACCTCTAGTATTTGATCTTCCCTCTTATGTGAAGGATTCAGGGGACATTCTGAGAAAAATAGATGGTATGCCTCTTGATGGAGACATGTGGCTAGTCACTATGGATGTTGAGGCCTTATACACCTCCATCCAGCACAGGGACAGAATATTGGCCGTTAAAACTTTCTTGCGTATGTCTGAACACAGCCCTGACTTTGTCGAATTCCTGCTTTCATTGTTGAAATTTGCCCTAGAACACAATTTTTTCATCTTTAAGCAGAGTATTTATTTACAGCAGCAAGGGACTGCAATGGGGGCAGCCTTTGCATCTACTTATGCCAACCTCTTTATGGGCATGTGGGAGCGTGAAATCTTTTTTACTAAACCTGTGGCACACATCGAGGAGGTCCTGTTCTGGGCCCGCTACATTGATGACATTCTCATGGTGTGGCAGGGCTCTGAGCAGGACCTCCTCGATTTTGTTAAAACTCTCAATAATAATAAGTTGAACATCAATCTCACATGCAAATACAGTCAAACCTTCATTGACTTTCTTGATATTAAAATCTCTGTCCCCCCAAGTGGATTTCTGGAAAAAAATATTTTTCGTAAAGATACTGCCACTAACTCGCTTCTGCATGCGTCATCTTCACATCCGCCATCTCTTATTAAAAGTATACCTAAAGGCCAATTCCTCAGGGCTAAACGGATTTGTTCCAACTCCGAAAATTTCAGTGAACAAGTAAATGATTTATCTAATAGGTTCCTTGAAAGAGGATATTCACGAAGGTGTATCAAAAAAGGTCTGAAAGCAGCTGAGAAAACTGACCGTAACGAGCTTTTGAAACCGCATTGTAAATCTACACAGGAAATGAAAGTAAGGTTCATAACCACTTATAATGCCAGCTCACAAGGCATGCAAAATATCTTAAAGAAATTTTGGCCCATTCTACAGGAGGATGCTGGCTTGGCAAAATATCTATTTGATTTCCCATCTGTTACTAATAGGAAATCACCCAATCTCAAGGATCATATTGTTCGCAGTTACCACTCTGGACTCCTTCCCGAAAAAGCTTTTGGATCCCAAGGTCCCACATGGGGCTTTTTTCCTTGTGGTGACTGCATTTCTTGCCCCAATATGGTACGGACTTCTACCTTCCACTCTAGTGATGGTAAGAATTTTTCCATCACGCAGCACATTACCTGTAATTCGATAGGGGTGGTATATTATGCCTACTGTCCCTGCCCCAAAATTTACGTAGGTTTAACATCAAGACCTTTGAAGACCAGAATCAGAGAGCACTATCGTGATATTATTAATGCTGTAGACATCCAGGATATCTCCTCCCTGAAACCTATACCACGTCATTTCAAACAGATTCACGACTGTAATGCTAACCTATTGAAAGCCTTTGGTATAGACAAAATACATATTGATGTCAGGGGTGGGAACTGGAGAAGATCCCTTGCGCAGCTAGAAGCGCGATGGATTTTCAAAGTTAAATCACTGCAGCCTAGTGGTCTTAATGAGGTCATCAGTTTTGCCTCCTTCCTGTAGCTCCGTTTCACGATCTTTCTTTTATTATTTTTATTTTATTTTCTTTTATTGCATATTTAACATTGTCTTTTCAATATTTTTTAGATGGCTTCCATTTTATCTTAGAGATGCTAGCTGGCTTCGTCCCTTTCCAAGCTTGAACTGATGTCCCTGCGCTTCATGTCTTTTTTCTTATTTTTATTTTCATTTTCTTTCTATTTTACTATGGTTTTTTTCGCACTTTGATAGGGTTTTTTGATTAATTTGTCATGTGATAAATTTTGTACATTTCACATTTTTATATGTTTTATTGTCTATGAAATATGGTTTACACCTAATACCTTTTATGTATGTATTCTTCATACACAATTTATATTACTTTGCTTTTAATACAATGTTGCACTTCGAAGATGTAAAATGCTGCATTTCTAATTTTCTAACATGGTTTCACATCTTTACCCTTTTACATCTTATTCCTTTTGTGCATATTTACACTCTTTCACATGCAATTGTGCAATTCTTCTGTCCCGCTCCCACGCCCTATGCTCAACTAATTATGCCATCTCACTATCCTAATGGAGCTTTTTACTCTATTTTAAGCGCTGTTTTTGTAGCATTACATTTTCCTGTGGCAGCAGAACGCGCTCCATTGGCGTACAGACCGGGGCGTCACTATGGCGACGCGTCTCTATGCAGCCGCCGCCTCCTTCCTGCTCTGACGCGTCGGGCGGTGAGGAGGCGCGGCAAGGCATGACGCCTACCCATGACGGCTCTGTCCTGGCCCGCCTACCGGAAGCGCTGTCACACGCTGACCACCAATGCTCGGTTATGATATAAAAGGATGATCCAGCAGCCCCGCTTTGCGCCCCTTGAGAAAGCAGCCACGAAACGCGCGTCGGGGACCCTCCTGCCCACCACTTGAGGTAATATATACTGACCACTTTATCTCACTCTGCCATATTTTGCACAGGCACATTTTGGCCATTTGATATCTCACCTCTTTATTCATGTTATTACTTGCGCATATGCACTCTTGCAGCCATTGTCTATACTTATAACTTTGGTATGTTCTTGTATGAGTAAATGTTTATCAATTTATACTTGGATCAGTATTTTTCAAGAAAATTTATACATCGTCTTTGTATTTTACCTCTTGTTGTGGTGATTTTTACAGTACCCACTTTTTATATTTTCATTGATTTTCATGTGCAATTTTAATCATACTTAATAAAGATTGTGTAATTTTTATATTTTGGATATGGCTTCTTCTCTCTATTTGGATGATTTTGTTTTGAAGCTTTCTTTTGCCTAGGCTTTTTTCAATTTTGATTATTTATATTTATACATTGACTTCTCCTAGGTCATAGACGTAGACACCGCACCGTTGTTGTCATAACAGAAGACGGATGTATCGGAATCAAGAACAAGCCGTTACTGCTGTCACCGATGACCACTTTACTCCTGATCAAGTCCACTGGGGTAGTTGAACACAAGAAGTTCAGAACTTCATAACCGGTCATCAAATCAACAGCAGGGCACCGGCATGAAATAAACTACCATGAACAGATTGCAGTCTCTTTTCTCTTATGTTTATAGAACTAAAATTATTTAGATTAAATAAGGTAAAATAAGACTTATAGTGGATATAAAAAGTCTACACACCGGGTGTTAAAATGCCAGGTTTTTATCATGTTAAAAAAAATCATGGCAAGGAGAATCATTTTAGAACTTTTTTTTACTTTTAAGGTGATCTGTAATCTGCACAAATCCACTGGCAAAGAAGCTGAAATCTTTTTGGATGGAAAACAAAAATTAAAATAATGTGGTTGAAGAAATATACAAACCCTTAAACAAACACTTCATTGAATTACACTTTGAATTTATGATTGTGTTACGTCTTTTTGGGTAGTTGTCTATCAGCATGGCACATCTAGAATTGGCAATCTTCCTCCACAATTCTTTGCATTAATGCTCCAAATCTGTGATATTGTGAGGGCATCTCCTGAGTACAGCGCCCTCTTCAGGTCACCCACAGATTTTTAATCGGATTCAGATCTGGGGTCTGGCTGGGCCATTCTACAACTCCGATCTTGTTCTGGTGAAGCCATTTTTTATTAATTTGGAGATATGCTTATGGAAACTATCATGCTGAAATATGAGATTCATCTTTCTATTTAGCTTTTTAGCGCAAGACTTTTGGTTTTGTTGCCAAATCAACTGGTCCTTATACCATCTACTGGGCTCTGTGGGGGCTACTATACAGTTTGCAGGGCTATGTGGGGGCCTTTACATTTTTTGAAAGAAAACATAGGGGCTATTATACATTTTGCAGGGCTATGTGGGGGCCATTATTTATTTTTCAGGGCTCTGTGGAGGCCATTATTCATTTTGCAGGGCTATGTGGGGGCCATTATTTTCATGTGCAATTTTAATCATACTCAATAAAGATTGTGTAATTTTTATATTTTGGATATGGCTTCTTCTCTCTATTTGGATGATTTTGTTTTGAAGCTTTCTTTTGCCTAGGCTTTTTTCAATTTTGATTATTGATTATTATACTGTATTTTTTACAGTTCACTTGTCAGGATGGATTACAAAGCAAGAGATAAAAACTGGCTCTCTTGCGTTGATACTGTTTTTTGTGGGGATACTGTACAATCAGGAATTAATGAAAGTAGCCAAAAAACGGAGCTCAAGAATACGTTAAAATTCTGTCTTAAAAAAGAACCAGGACTTGGTGGAATAAGACCTCATTAGAGACATATTTGGCCAAAAATTTGATACCGAGGGGACTCTGTGTTCGCATAATGCCCTCCTATATTATTGACAACCCCTTGTTTAGAACTAGATGGGAAGAAGCCTGTACCACCTGTTCAAAATCACTGATGGAACTGCTTATCGGTAATAATAAAAAAAATTAGAGAAATTGGATTCAGACATTGATTGTACAAGGCAAAAACTTTTGGACAACTCAACTTCTTCAGAAATTGAAATCTTTAATAAAGATTTGGACAATCAATTTGTAATTTGGGAAAAAGAAGTAAAGGAAATTAAAACTAAGAAATATCAAAGGCACCTGAAGGATTTCAATAATGGTACCTTATACAGATGGCCCTCTGGGGGTACGCGTGAGCGTTCATCTTCCCGCTCTTCCTCCATTTCTTCCGTGTCCTCAAGAGAAAGTGGTAAGGCACAACAGCGCGCTTATAATTTGAGAAAAAATGGTGCTGTCAAAAAGGGATACACTCCCCAGAAATCACTTGAACGCTCTTCTCAGTCCTCCACCAAAATGCAGGTAATTAACTTATCTCCCATTAACCTCACTCCTTCCCAATTGGAAGTACTTAGTCTAGGATTATCTTTTTCACCTTCTTCTCATTTTGACTCCTTCCTAGCAACCAAAGACCTCCAGCTCTTTGCTCGCAAATTAGTTCTTAAGAAGCTGCATGATAAACCGAAGGCTGGTGAAATTTGGTCTGAGGATGAATTACGCGCCATCTCCATTCTTGAGGAATTGGAAAATAACCAGCATGGCACCACTGCCTCAGGTATTGACAAATTTCAACCCCCCATTCCTAAGAAATTTCCTCCCCTCAATCTATATCCCCACATCGATCTCTTTGTCAGGCTCGTCACTAAAGAGTTTGACAAATTAAATCAATATGACTCTAGAGATAATCTCACCTTTGCACAAAGGAAGGCTTTACGAGAATTGAAGAACCTTAAAGAAGTTGTTATAAAGCAGGCAGACAAAGGGGGCAATGTAGTGGTGTGGCCGGTCCAAATGTATGAAAAAGAGGCCCTCCGGCAACTCAGAAACGAAACCTGTTATAAAAAATTAACCCCTTCAATCCCACTTTAAAATTTAAGGGGGAACTACAGGACATTCTTGATCGAGCCTTCGATGAGGGACACATTGCTAAGGATCTTAGAGATCACTTGATTCCACTCTATCCAAAAATGGCTTGCATCTACTTCATACCTAAAATACATAAAAATGCCTCCATACCCCCTGGGCGCCCCATTGTTTCGGGCAATGGTAATTTAACTGAAATCATCTCAAAATATTTAGATTTTCATCTAAAACCTCTAGTATTTGATCTTCCCTCTTATGTTAAGGATTCAGGGGACATTCTGAGAAAAATAGATGGTATGCCTCTTGATGGAGACATGTGGCTAGTCACTATGGATGTTGAGGCCTTATACACCTCCATCCAGCACAGGGACGGAATATTGGCCATTAAAACTTTCTTGCGTATGTCTGAACACAGCCCTGACTTTGTCGAATTCCTGCTTTCATTGTTGAAATTTGCCCTAGAACACAATTTTTTCATCTTTAAGCAGAGTATTTATTTACAGCAGCAAGGGACTGCAATGGGGGCAGCCTTTGCATCTGCTTATGCCAACCTCTTTATGGGCATGTGGGAGCGTGAAATCTTTTTTACTAAACCTGTGGCACACATCGAGGAGGTCCTGTTCTGGGCCCGCTACATTGATGACATTCTCATGGTGTGGCAGGGCTCTGAGCAGGACCTCCTCGATTTTGTTAAAACTCTCAATAATAATAAGTTGAACATCAATCTCACATGCAAATACAGTCAAACCTTCATTGACTTTCTTGATATTAAAATCTCTGTCCCCCCAAGTGGATTTCTGGAAACCAATATTTTTCGTAAAGATACTGCCACTAACTCGCTTCTGCATGCGTCATCTTCACATCCACCATCTCTTATTAAAAGTATACCTAAAGGCCAATTCCTCAGGGCTAAACGGATTTGTTCCAACTCCGAAAATTTCAGTGAACAAGTAAATGATTTATCTAATAGGTTCCTTGAAAGAGGATATTCACGAAGGTGTATCAAAAATGGTCTGAAATCAGCTGAGAAAACTGACCGTAACGAGCTTTTGAAACCGCATTGTAAATCTACACAGGAAATGAAAGTAAGGTTCATAACCACTTATAATGCCAGCTCACAAGGCATGCAAAATATCTTAAAGAAATTTTGGCCCATTCTACAGGAGGATGCTGGCTTGGCAAAATATCTATTTGATTTCCCATCTGTTACTTATAGGAAATCACCCAATCTCAAGGATCATATTGTTCGCAGTTACCACTCTGGACTACTTCCCGAAAAAGCTTTTGGATCCCAAGGTCCCACATGGGGCTTTTTTCCTTGTGGTGACTGCATTTCTTGCCCCAATATGGTACGGACTTCTACCTTCCACTCTAGTGATGGTAAGAATTTTTCCATCACGCAGCACATTACCTGTAATTCGATAGGGGTGGTATATTATGCCTACTGTCCCTGCCCCAAAATTTACGTAGGTTTAACATCAAGACCTTTGAAGACCAGAATCAGAGAGCACTATCGTGATATTATTAATGCTGTAGACATCCAGGATATCTCCTCCCTGAAACCTATACCACGTCATTTCAAACAGATTCACGACTGTAATGCTAACCTATTGAAAGCCTTTGGTATAGACAAAATACATATTGATGTCAGGGGTGGGAACTGGAGAAGATCCCTTGCGCAGCTAGAAGCGCGATGGATTTTCAAAGTTAAATCACTGCAGCCTAGTGGTCTTAATGAGGTCATCAGTTTTGCCTCCTTCCTGTAGCTCCGTTTCACTATCTTTCTTTTATTATTTTTATTTTATTTTCTTTTATTGCATATTTAACATTGTCTTTTCAATATTTTTTAGATGGCTTCCATTTTATCTTAGAGATGCTAGCTGGCTTCGTCCCTTTCCAAGCTTGAACTGATGTCCCTGCGCTTCATGTCTTTTTTCTTATTTTTATTTTCATTTTCTTTCTATTTTACTATGGTTTTTTTCGCACTTTGATAGGGTTTTTTGATTAATTTGCCATGTGATAAATTTTGTACATTTCACATTTTTATATGTTTTATTGTCTATGAAATATGGTTTACACCTAATACCTTTTATGTATGTATTCTTCATACACAATTTATATTACTTTGCTTTTAATACAATGTTGCACTTCGAAGATGTAAAATGCTGCATTTCTAATTTTCTAATATGGTTTCACATCTTTACCCTTTTACATCTTATTCCTTTTGTGCATATTTACACTCTTTCACATGCAATTGTGCAATTCTTCTGTCCCGCTCCCACGCCCTATGCTCAACTAATTATGCCATCTCACTATCCTAATGGAGCTTTTTACTCTATTTTAAGCGCTGTTTTTGTAGCATTACATTTTCCTGTGGCAGCAGAACGCGCTCCATTGGCGTACAGACCGGGGCGTCACTATGGCGATGCGTCTCTATGCAGCCGCCGCCTCCTTCCTGCTCTGACGCGTCGGGCGGTGAGGAGGCGCGGCAAGGCATGACGCCTACCCATGACGGCTCTGTCCTGGCCCACCTACCGGAAGCGCTGTCACACGCTGACCACCAATGCTCGGTTATGATATAAAAGGACGATCCAGCAGCCCCTCTTTGCGCCCCTTGAGAAAGCAGCCGCGAAACGCGCGTCGGGGACCCTCCTGCCCACCACTTGAGGTAATATATACTGACCACTTTATCTCACTCTGCCATATTTTGCACAGGCACATTTTGGCCATTTGATATCTCACCTCTTTATTCATGTTATTACTTGCGCATATGCACTCTTGCAGCCATTGTCTATACTTATAACTTTGGTATGTTCTTGTATGAGTAAATGTTTATCAATTTATACTTGGATCAGTATTTTTCAAGAAAATTTATACATCGTCTTTGTATTTTACCTCTTGTTGTGGTGATTTTTACAGTACCCACTTTTTATATTTTCATTGATTTTCATGTGCAATTTTAATCATACTTAATAAAGATTGTGTAATTTTTATATTTTGGATATGGCTTCTTCTCTCTATTTGGATGATTTTGTTTTGAAGCTTTCTTTTGCCTAGGCTTTTTTCAATTTTGATTATTTATATTTATACATTGACTTCTCCTAGGTCATAGACGTAGACACCGCACCGTTGTTGTTATAACAGAAGACGGATGTATCGGAATCAAGAACAAGCCGTTACTGCTGTCACCGATGACCACTTTACTCCTGATCAAGTCCACTGGGGTAGTTGAACACAAGAAGTTCAGAACTTCATAACCGGTCATCAAATCAACAGCAGGGCACCGGCATGAAATAAACTACCATGAACAGATTGCAGTCTCTTTTCTCTTATGTTTATAGAACTAAAATTATTTAGATTAAATAAGGTAAAATAAGACTTATAGTGGATATAAAAAGTCTACACACCGGGTGTTAAAATGCCAGGTTTTTATCATGTTAAAAAAAATCATGGCAAGGAGAATCATTTTAGAACTTTTTTTTACTTTTAAGGTGATCTGTAATCTGCACAAATCCACTGGCAAAGAAGCTGAAATCTTTTTGGATGGAAAACAAAAATTAAAATAATGTGGTTGAAGAAATATACAAACCCTTAAACAAACACTTCATTGAATTACACTTTGAATTTATGATTGTGTTACGTCTTTTTGGGTAGTTGTCTATCAGCATGGCACATCTAGAATTGGCAATCTTCCTCCACAATTCTTTGCATTAATGCTCCAAATCTGTGATATTGTGAGGGCATCTCCTGAGTACAGCGCCCTCTTCAGGTCACCCACAGATTTTTAATCGGATTCAGATCTGGGGTCTGGCTGGGCCATTCTACAACTCCGATCTTGTTCTGGTAAAGCCATTTTTTATTAATTTGGAGATATGCTTATGGAAACTATCATGCTGAAATATGAGATTCATCTTTCTATTTAGCTTTTTAGCGCAAGACTTTTGGTTTTGTTGCCAAATCAACTGGTCCTTATACCATCTACTGGGCTCTGTGGGGGCTACTATACAGTTTGCAGGGCTATGTGGGGGCCTTTACATTTTTTGAAAGAAAACATAGGGGCTATTATACATTTTGCAGGGCTATGTGGGGGCCATTATTTATTTTTCAGGGCTCTGTGGAGGCCATTATTCATTTTGCAGGGCTATGTGGGGGCCATTATTTTCATGTGCAATTTTAATCATACTCAATAAAGATTGTGTAATTTTTATATTTTGGATATGGCTTCTTCTCTCTATTTGGATGATTTTGTTTTGAAGCTTTCTTTTGCCTAGGCTTTTTTCAATTTTGATTATTGATTATTATACTGTATTTTTTACAGTTCACTTGTCAGGATGGATTACAAAGCAAGAGATAAAAACTGGCTCTCTTGCGTTGATACTGTTTTTTGTGGGGATACTGTACAATCAGGAATTAATGAAAGTAGCCAAAAAACGGAGCTCAAGAATACGTTAAAATTCTGTCTTAAAAAAGAACCAGGACTTGGTGGAATAAGACCTCATTAGAGACATATTTGGCCAAAAATTTGATACCGAGGGGACTCTGTGTTCGCATAATGCCCTCCTATATTATTGACGACCCCTTGTTTAGAACTAGATGGGAAGAAGCCTGTACCACCTGTTCAAAATCACTGATGGAACTGCTTATCGGTAATAATAAAAAAAATTAGAGAAATTGGATTCAGACATTGATTGTACAAGGCAAAAACTTTTGGACAACTCAACTTCTTCAGAAATTGAAATCTTTAATAAAGATTTGGACAATCAATTTGTAATTTGGGAAAAAGAAGTAAAGGAAATTAAAACTAAGAAATATCAAAGGCACCTGAAGGATTTCAATAATGGTACCTTATACAGATGGCCCTCTGGGGGTACGCGTGAGCGTTCATCTTCCCGCTCTTCCTCCATTTCTTCCGTGTCCTCAAGAGAAAGTGGTAAGGCACAACAGCGCGCTTATAATTTGAGAAAAAATGGTGCTGTCAAAAAGGGATACACTCCCCAGAAATCACTTGAACGCTCTTCTCAGTCCTCCACCAAAATGCAGGTAATTAACTTATCTCCCATTAACCTCACTCCTTCCCAATTGGAAGTACTTAGTCTAGGATTATCTTTTTCACCTTCTTCTCATTTTGACTCCTTCCTAGCAACCAAAGACCTCCAGCTCTTTGCTCGCAAATTAGTTCTTAAGAAGCTGCATGATAAACCGAAGGCTGGTGAAATTTGGTCTGAGGATGAATTACGCGCCATCTCCATTCTTGAGGAATTGGAAAATAACCAGCATGGCACCACTGCCTCAGGTATTGACAAATTTCAACCCCCCATTCCTAAGAAATTTCCTCCCCTCAATCTATATCCCCACATCGATCTCTTTGTCAGGCTTGTCACTAAAGAGTTTGACAAATTAAATCAATATGACTCTAGAGATAATCTCACCTTTGCACAAAGGAAGGCTTTACGAGAATTGAAGAACCTTAAAGAAGTTGTTATAAAGCAGGCAGACAAAGGGGGCAATGTAGTGGTGTGGCCGGTCCAAATGTATGAAAAAGAGGCCCTCCGGCAACTCAGAAACGAAACCTGTTATAAAAAATTAACCCCTTCAATCCCACTTTAAAATTTAAGGGGGAACTACAGGACATTCTTGATCGAGCCTTCGATGAGGGACACATTGCTAAGGATCTTAGAGATCACTTGATTCCACTCTATCCAAAAATGGCTTGCATCTACTTCATACCTAAAATACATAAAAATGCCTCCATACCCCCTGGGCGCCCCATTGTTTCGGGCAATGGTAATTTAACTGAAATCATCTCAAAATATTTAGATTTTCATCTAAAACCTCTAGTATTTGATCTTCCCTCTTATGTTAAGGATTCAGGGGACATTCTGAGAAAAATAGATGGTATGCCTCTTGATGGAGACATGTGGCTAGTCACTATAGATGTTGAGGCCTTATACACCTCCATCCAGCACAGGGACGGAATATTGGCCATTAAAACTTTCTTGCGTATGTCTGAACACAGCCCTGACTTTGTCGAATTCCTGCTTTCATTGTTGAAATTTGCCCTAGAACACAATTTTTTCATCTTTAAGCAGAGTATTTATTTACAGCAGCAAGGGACTGCAATGGGGGCAGCCTTTGCATCTGCTTATGCCAACCTCTTTATGGGCATGTGGGAGCGTGAAATCTTTTTTACTAAACCTGTGGCACACATCGAGGAGGTCCTGTTCTGGGCCCGCTACATTGATGACATTCTCATGGTGTGGCAGGGCTCTGAGCAGGACCTCCTCGATTTTGTTAAAACTCTCAATAATAATAAGTTGAACATCAATCTCACATGCAAATACAGTCAAACCTTCATTGACTTTCTTGATATTAAAATCTCTGTCCCCCCAAGTGGATTTCTGGAAACCAATATTTTTCGTAAAGATACTGCCACTAACTCGCTTCTGCATGCGTCATCTTCACATCCACCATCTCTTATTAAAAGTATACCTAAAGGCCAATTCCTCAGGGCTAAACGGATTTGTTCCAACTCCGAAAATTTCAGTGAACAAGTAAATGATTTATCTAATAGGTTCCTTGAAAGAGGATATTCACGAAGGTGTATCAAAAATGGTCTGAAATCAGCTGAGAAAACTGACCGTAACGAGCTTTTGAAACCGCATTGTAAATCTACACAGGAAATGAAAGTAAGGTTCATAACCACTTATAATGCCAGCTCACAAGGCATGCAAAATATCTTAAAGAAATTTTGGCCCATTCTACAGGAGGATGCTGGCTTGGCAAAATATCTATTTGATTTCCCATCTGTTACTTATAGGAAATCACCCAATCTCAAGGATCATATTGTTCGCAGTTACCACTCTGGACTACTTCCCGAAAAAGCTTTTGGATCCCAAGGTCCCACATGGGGCTTTTTTCCTTGTGGTGACTGCATTTCTTGCCCCAATATGGTACGGACTTCTACCTTCCACTCTAGTGATGGTAAGAATTTTTCCATCACGCAGCACATTACCTGTAATTCGATAGGGGTGGTATATTATGCCTACTGTCCCTGCCCCAAAATTTACGTAGGTTTAACATCAAGACCTTTGAAGACCAGAATCAGAGAGCACTATCGTGATATTATTAATGCTGTAGACATCCAGGATATCTCCTCCCTGAAACCTATACCACGTCATTTCAAACAGATTCACGACTGTAATGCTAACCTATTGAAAGCCTTTGGTATAGACAAAATACATATTGATGTCAGGGGTGGGAACTGGAGAAGATCCCTTGCGCAGCTAGAAGCGCGATGGATTTTCAAAGTTAAATCACTGCAGCCTAGTGGTCTTAATGAGGTCATCAGTTTTGCCTCCTTCCTGTAGCTCCGTTTCACTATCTTTCTTTTATTATTTTTATTTTATTTTCTTTTATTGCATATTTAACATTGTCTTTTCAATATTTTTTAGATGGCTTCCATTTTATCTTAGAGATGCTAGCTGGCTTCGTCCCTTTCCAAGCTTGAACTGATGTCCCTGCGCTTCATGTCTTTTTTCTTATTTTTATTTTCTTTCTATTTTACTATGGTTTTTTTCGCACTTTGATAGGGTTTTTTGATTAATTTGCCATGTGATAAATTTTGTACATTTCACATTTTTATATGTTTTATTGTCTATGAAATATGGTTTACACCTAATACCTTTTATGTATGTATTCTTCATACACAATTTATATTACTTTGCTTTTAATACAATGTTGCACTTCGAAGATGTAAAATGCTGCATTTCTAATTTTCTAATATGGTTTCACATCTTTACCCTTTTACATCTTATTCCTTTTGTGCATATTTACACTCTTTCACATGCAATTGTGCAATTCTTCTGTCCCGCTCCCACGCCCTATGCTCAACTAATTATGCCATCTCACTATCCTAATGGAGCTTTTTACTCTATTTTAAGCGCTGTTTTTGTAGCATTACATTTTCCTGTGGCAGCAGAACGCGCTCCATTGGCGTACAGACCGGGGCGTCACTATGGCGACGCGTCTCTATGCAGCCGCCGCCTCCTTCCTGCTCTGACGCGTCGGGCGGTGAGGAGGCGCGGCAAGGCATGACGCCTACCCATGACGGCTCTGTCCTGGCCCACCTACCGGAAGCGCTGTCACACGCTGACCACCAATGCTCGGTTATGATATAAAAGGACGATCCAGCAGCCCCTCTTTGCGCCCCTTGAGAAAGCAGCCGCGAAACGCGCGTCGGGGACCCTCCTGCCCACCACTTGAGGTAATATATACTGACCACTTTATCTCACTCTGCCATATTTTGCACAGGCACATTTTGGCCATTTGATATCTCACCTCTTTATTCATGTTATTACTTGCGCATATGCACTCTTGCAGCCATTGTCTATACTTATAACTTTGGTATGTTCTTGTATGAGTAAATGTTTATCAATTTATACTTGGATCAGTATTTTTCAAGAAAATTTATACATCGTCTTTGTATTTTACCTCTTGTTGTGGTGATTTTTACAGTACCCACTTTTTATATTTTCATTGATTTTCATGTGCAATTTTAATCATACTTAATAAAGATTGTGTAATTTTTATATTTTGGATATGGCTTCTTCTCTCTATTTGGATGATTTTGTTTTGAAGCTTTCTTTTGCCTAGGCTTTTTTCAATTTTGATTATTTATATTTATACATTGACTTCTCCTAGGTCATAGACGTAGACACCGCACCGTTGTTGTTATAACAGAAGACGGATGTATCGGAATCAAGAACAAGCCGTTACTGCTGTCACCGATGACCACTTTACTCCTGATCAAGTCCACTGGGGTAGTTGAACACAAGAAGTTCAGAACTTCATAACCGGTCATCAAATCAACAGCAGGGCACCGGCATGAAATAAACTACCATGAACAGATTGCAGTCTCTTTTCTCTTATGTTTATAGAACTAAAATTATTTAGATTAAATAAGGTAAAATAAGACTTATAGTGGATATAAAAAGTCTACACACCGGGTGTTAAAATGCCAGGTTTTTATCATGTTAAAAAAAATCATGGCAAGGAGAATCATTTTAGAACTTTTTTTTACTTTTAAGGTGATCTGTAATCTGCACAAATCCACTGGCAAAGAAGCTGAAATCTTTTTGGATGGAAAACAAAAATTAAAATAATGTGGTTGAAGAAATATACAAACCCTTAAACAAACACTTCATTGAATTACACTTTGAATTTATGATTGTGTTACGTCTTTTTGGGTAGTTGTCTATCAGCATGGCACATCTAGAATTGGCAATCTTCCTCCACAATTCTTTGCATTAATGCTCCAAATCTGTGATATTGTGAGGGCATCTCCTGAGTACAGCGCCCTCTTCAGGTCACCCACAGATTTTTAATCGGATTCAGATCTGGGGTCTGGCTGGGCCATTCTACAACTCCGATCTTGTTCTGGTGAAGCCATTTTTTATTAATTTGGAGATATGCTTATGGGAACTATCATGCTGAAATATGAGATTCATCTTTCTATTTAGCTTTTTAGCGCAAGACTTTTGGTTTTGTTGCCAAATCAACTGGTCCTTATACCATCTACTGGGCTCTGTGGGGGCTACTATACAGTTTGCAGGGCTATGTGGGGGCCTTTACATTTTTTGAAAGACAACATAGGGGCTATTATACATTTTGCAGGGCTATGTGGGGGCCATTATTTATTTTTCAGGGCTCTGTGGAGGCCATTATTCATTTTGCAGGGCTATGTGGGGGCCATTATTTTCATGTGCAATTTTAATTATACTCAATAAAGATTGTGTAATTTTTATATTTTGGATATGGCTTCTTCTCTCTCTTTGGATGATTTTGTTTTGAAGCTTTCTTTTGCCTAGGCTTTTTTCAATTTTGATTATTGATTATTATACTGTATTTTTTACAGTTCACTTGTCAGGATGGATTACAAAGCAAGAGATAAAAACTGGCTCTCTTGCGTTGATACTGTTTTTTGTGGGGATACTGTACAATCAGGAATTAATGAAAGTAGCCAAAAAACGGAGCTCAAGAATACGTTAAAATTCTGTCTTAAAAAAGAACCAGGACTTGGTGGAATAAGACCTCATTAGAGACATATTTGGCCAAAAATTTGATACCGAGGGGACTTCGTGTTCGCATAATGCCCTCCTATATTATTGACGACCCCTTGTTTAGAACTAGATGGGAAGAAGCCTGTACCACCTGTTCAAAATCACTGATGGAACTGCTTATAGGTAATAATAAAAAAACATTAGAGAAATTGGATTCAGACATTGATTGTACAAGGCAAAAACTTTTGGACAACTCAACTTCTTCAGAAATTGAAATCTTTAATAAAGATTTGGACAATCAATTTGTAATTTGGGAAAAAGAAGTAAAGGAAATTAAAACTAAGAAATATCAAAGGCACCTGAAGGATTTCAATAATGGTACCTTATACAGATGGCCCTCTGGGGGTAAGCGTGAGCGTTCATCTTCCCGCTCTTCCTCCATTTCTTCCGTGTCCTCAAGAGAAAGTGGTAAGGCACAACAGCGCGCTTATAATTTGAGAAAAAATGGTGCTGTCAAAAAGGGATACACTCCCCAGAAATCACTTGAACGCTCTTCTCAGTCCTCCACCAAAACGCAGGTAATTAACTTATCTCCCATTAACCTCACTCCTTCCCAATTGGAAGTACTTAGTCTAGGATTATCTTTTTCACCTTCTTCTCATTTTGACTCCTTCCTAGCAACCAAAGACCTCCAGCTCTTTGCTCGCAAATTAGTTCTTAAGAAGCTGCATGATAAACCGAAGGCTGGTGAAATTTGGTCTGAGGATGAATTACGCGCCATCTCCATTCTTGAGGAATTGGAAAATAACCAGCATGGCACCACTGCCTCAGGTATTGACAAATTTCAACCCCCCATTCCTAAGAAATTTCCTCCCCTCAATCTATATCCCCACATCGATCTCTTTGTCAGGCTCGTCACTAAAGAGTTTGACAAATTAAATCAATATGACTCTAGAGATAATCTCACCTTTGCACAAAGGAAGGCTTTACGAGAATTGAAGAACCTTAAAGAAGTTGTTATAAAGCAGGCAGACAAAGGGGGCAATGTAGTGGTGTGGCCGGTCCAAATGTATGAAAAAGAGGCCCTCCGGCAACTCAGAAACGAAACCTGTTATAAAAAATTAACCCCTTCAATCCCACTTTAAAATTTAAGGGGGAACTACAGGACATTCTTGATCGAGCCTTCGATGAGGGACACATTGCTAAGGATCTTAGAGATCACTTGATTCCACTCTATCCAAAAATGGCTTGCATCTACTTCATACCTAAAATACATAAAAATGCCTCCATACCCCCTGGGCGCCCCATTGTTTCGGGCAATGGTAATTTAACCGAAACCATCTCAAAATATTTAGATTTTCATCTAAAACCTCTAGTATTTGATCTTCCCTCTTATGTGAAGGATTCAGGGGACATTCTGAGAAAAATAGATGGTATGCCTCTTGATGGAGACATGTGGCTAGTCACTATGGATGTTGAGGCCTTATACACCTCCATCCAGCACAGGGACGGAATATTGGCCGTTAAAACTTTCTTGCGTATGTCTGAACACAGCCCTGACTTTGTCGAATTCCTGCTTTCATTGTTGAAATTTGCCCTAGAACACAATTTTTTCATCTTTAAGCAGAGTATTTATTTACAGCAGCAAGGGAGTGCAATGGGGGCAGCCTTTGCATCTGCTTAGGGAGGTTTACAAAGTGGCATATGTAGATGTGGGTCATTCAGCTGCTGCAAAAGGTGAAATAGGTCAAGTTCGCGGAATAGGAGGATAACCAAAGCAAGCCATTTTTCTGGCAACCTATGAGTCATCAAGGGAAGGTGGGACAAAATCCTTGGAAACCCATGCATGATTCATTTTAATGAAGGTTAGATCATCCACATTTTGGGTTGACAGACGGGTCCTTTTTTCTGTCAGGATTGATCCAGCTGCACTGAAGACTCTTTCCGATAGCACACTTGCAGATGGGCAAGCGAGCTCCTGTAAGGCATATTGTGCCAATTCAGGCCAGGTGTCCAGTTTAGCGGCCCAATAGTCAAAGGGGAATGACCTGTGTGGGAGAACATCGATATGGGAGGAAAAGTAGTTTGTAACCATAGTTGACAACTGCTGTCTCCTGTCACTTTCCATCGATGCTGTATTACCAGTTGTGTGAGCGGTACTTGAAAAATCAGTCCACAACATTGTCATGAAACCCCTGTCTCCAACACCCCTGTCTCCAACGCCACATCTGCTGTGTGCACCACGAACACCTCTGCCAAGCTGCCCCCGGCCCGTACGGCTCGTGTGACAACCATCACCGCTGCTGTGTGCTGGGAATGCCTCAACCAACCGGTTTACCAGAGTTGCTTGTTTATTAGCCAATATTAGGTCAAGGTTCTCCTGTGGCATGATGTTTTGTAATTTGCCTTTATAGCGTGGATACAGGATGCTGGCCAACCAGTAGTCGTCATCGTTCATCATTTTGGCAATGCAGGGGTCCCTTTTTAGGATCTGCAAGACAATCTGACATGTGGGCCAATGTTCCCGGTGTCAATGATGCACTGCGAGTGCTGGTTGGAGGAGCACTTTCTGGCAAATCCACATCCCTCCAGTCACGCACAAACCCTGTACCAGAACTAGCCACGCCAACATTTTCACTTGCCCCACAAGATGCATCCTCCTCCCCTAAGTAATCATCCCCATCATCATCCTCCTCTTCTTCCTCCACCTCGTCCAGGAGAGGTCCCTGAGCAGACAATGGCTGAATGTCATCAAGGATTCCCTCCTCGTCAACATTGGCTGCAGACGCCTGCTCCTTAAGGTGCGTCAAAGTTTGCATGAGCAGACGCATAAGTGGGATGCTCATGCTTAGGATGGCGTCGTCTGCGCTTACCAGCCGTGTGCATTCCTCAAAACACTGAAGGACTTTACAGAGGTCTTTCAGCTTCGACCACTGCACGCCTGTCAACTCCATGTCTGCTCTCAAAGTGCCTGGCCGTGTATCCTCCCACAAATGCATTATGGCCTGCCTCTGTTCGCACAGCCGCTCAACCATGTGCAGGGTGGAGTTCCACCTTGTTGCAATGTCGATAATGAGGCGGTGGTTGGGAAGGTGGAGCAATCGCTGCAGCTTCTGCATACGAATGGAGTGTACAGGCGACCGGCGGATGTGCGCGCACAGTCTTCGCACCTTCTGGAGCAGGGCTGTTAACTCCGGATAATTATTGAGGAAGCACTGCACCACCAGGTTCAAGGTGTGAGCCAAGCAAGGTATGTGGCTGAGTTTTGAAAGGACTATGGCTGCCACAAAATTACGGCCGTTATCACTAACTACCTTGCCTGCCTCAAGATGTATACTGCCCAGCCATGACTCAGTTTGTCGCTGAAAGTACTCGGCCAGCACCTCCGCGGTGTGTCTGTCGCCCAAACACATCATCTGCAACACAGCCTGCTGACGCTTTCCACTAGCTGCTCGATAGGGGGACACCTCGTGTGCAACAGTGGCAGCTGCAGATGGAGTGCTCGTACGACTGCACTCTGTGGACGAGCTTTCGCTTCTGGAGGAGGAGGAGGGTTGAACGCCTACTGCCAACTGTTTCCTATACCGTGGGCTAGGCAGCACTGTCCCACCACCGCTGTCCCCTGTGGACCCTGCATCCACCACATTAACCCAGTACACAGTGATGGACACGTAACGGCCCTGGCCATGCCGACTGGACCATGCATCAGTTGTGAGGGGCACCTTTCCACTCACTGACTGCTTGAGTGCATGGACAATGCGGTCTTTCACATGATGGTGGAGGGCTGGGATGGCTTTGCGAGAGAAGTGGCGACTGGGTAGGTCATAGCGTGGTACTGCATAGGCCATGAGTTTGCAGAAATCTGCGCTTTCCACCAACCGATAGGGCATCATCTCTGAGATTAGTTTGGCAATGTGGGCGTTCTATCCCAGTGTACGCGAATGAGAGACTGAGTACTTTCTTGACCTGCTCATAGTCTCTGGGAGGGTGAGCTGGACTTGAGAGCTGCATATGGTGGAACTAGCGGTGGACAGGGCGGACTGAGAGAGGGTTGATGATGGTGATGGAGTTGGTGTTCTTTCTGATGGCCTAGATTCAGTCTTTCGTTGATATAACAGTGGGATTCCCTGACTGCTTTGGCCTTGCAACGACACCTCAACATTTGCTGCTGTGCTAACCGGTGGGCTTACAGTGGGGGAAACAATGTAGCGTTGCTGACTACCTTCTTTGTGATCAGTTGCACATGTGGTACTTGAGGTTTGGTGTTGTGTCCACGCTTGCAAGTGCATGCTGGTTAAATGTCTAAGCATGCAACTGGTATTCAAATTTTTCACTCGGCTAAAGGTCTTTGCGCACTTCTTACAGATAACCTTGGCCTGATCATGAGGATTTTGTTCAAAAAAGTGCCACACTGCACTCTTCCTACTTTGGAAGACATTTTGCGGCCTAGCACGCTGTCCTATTTTGACTGTCTGGACAAGCTGTCCAGCAACTCTTTTGATTTTTGGAACCTGTCTTTGGAGTGCTCCGGGCCTGCCAGATAACAGCTGTTGCGATGTCGATGTCTGCTCTGGATGCTCCTCCTCCTCATCTGAGCTATTGGAAGCAGCACCCTCTTCCCCCAATGGATGCCAATCTGGGTCAACAACTGGGTCATCCATCACCTCCTCTTCAATGTCATGTGCACCTTCCTCTGTGTCACCGTGTATGGTGGTATAGTTTGCGGGAAGGGGCACCTGAGTCTCATCAGGGTCAGAATCTGGCTCAGTACACTGCGAGGACAATGTAGTGCTCTGAGTGAATGTACCAGCAGAATCATCTATCAGTGGCTGTGCATCAGTGCACTCCATGTCAGATTCATCTTGGCTTGGGTAATTCACCATTTCACTTGATAACCCAGGCATGGTATGTGAAAACAGCTCCATGGAGTAATCAGTAGTATGGCCTGCGTCATCCTTCAATCTTGGTTGGGGTGAAGGACACAAGGAAAGGTGTGGTTCATGAACATGAGCCTCCAATGACGACTCAGTGCTTTTATTTTTTACAACTTCAGAAGAGGAGGAGATAGAGCTGGAGGCTGAGTCAGCAATGTAAGCCAAAACTTTTTCCTGAAGCTCTGGCTTTAAAAGCGGTTTGCCAACTCCTAGAAAACTAAGCCTTCGAGGCCTTGTGGAGCCAGACGATTACGCGGGGATCAACACCTCCTGCATTCAGTCCTATTTTGCTTTTGCCACTACCATCAGATCCACCACCAACACCATCATTACCAGCTGGCAACCCCTGCCCAATTCCACGGCCTCTTCCACCTGCCTTCCTCATTTTTGGTAAAAATGTACACAAAATCCCACAAACTATATAGTAATGTAAAACAAGGTACAAGGTGTCTATAGGACAGGGGAGATCTTGAATTTCTGCTCACACTTGTGGAGTCTGGACACTGTTGGATTGTGTGAGGCCCAGCGAATATCACAGCGCTATGTCACAGGCTCAATGTCGCAGGTGTGAAAAATGTCACTATAGGATAATGGAGATTTTGAATTTCTGCACACACTTGTGGAGTCTGGACACTGTTGGATTGTGTGAGGCCCAACGAATATCACAGCGCTATGTCACAGGCTCGATGTCGCAGGTGTGAAAAATGTCACTATAGGATAATGGAGATTTTGAATTTCTGCACACACTTGTGGAGTCTGGACACTGTTGGATTGTGTGAGGCCCAGCGAATATCACAGCGCTATGTCACAGGCTCGATGTCGCAGGTGTGAAAAATGTCACTATACGATAATGGAGATTTTGAATTTCTGCACACACTTGTGGAGTCTGGACACTGTTGGATTGTGTGAGGCCCAGCGAATATCACAGCGCTATGTCACAGGCTCAATGTCGCAGGTGTGAAAAATGTCACTATAGGATAATGGAAATTTTGAATTTCTGCACACACTTGTGGAGTCTGGACACTGTTGGATTGTGTGAGGCCCAGCGAATATCACAGCGCTATGTCACAGGCAGAAATTGGCTAGTGTATGACAAACTACAAGGTGTATATAGAATTGGGCAGAATAGGAATCTCCCTAGAGTATAGGTCTGTAAGAACGGAACAAGTCCTTGACTTATTCTTACAGAGTCGCACACAGATAGCTTCACTGTGGCCGTGATAACAGCCGTTACACGGTACTGAGAGAGGAGCGTGCACGTACACGGCTGTCCGGTGTACGTAAAATTGTCAAGCTCCGTGTTTTTTAAGTATACGGACTGACACACGCTGTCTCTCTATAGTTTTGAATGTGATCAAACAGCAAATATACTTAATTGTTTGAAAACTAGACAAAACTATAAGGTGGAGGTCTGTAAGAACGGAACATGTCCTCGACTTATTCTTACAGAGTCGCACACAGATAGCTTCACTGTGGCCGTGATAACAGCCGTTACACTGTACTGTGTGAGGACTGGAGCGTACACCGCTGTATGGTGAGAAAAAATGCACGCTCAGTACCTCACCAGGACAAAAAAAAAATCTGGATTGCTTTTAAAAATGCAGTTTGCAGAGCAGTGGGAAAACAGCAATGCAGCTATCAGGATGCCTTATAAGGCAGCCTAACAACCAACACAGCTGATCCAGCAAAATATAGCCTCCACATGGTGTACATGGGCTTTTCAAAAGCTTTTGATACGGTGCCACACAAAAGGTTGATACATAAAATGAGAACAATGGGGATAGGGGAAAATATGTGTAGATGGGTTAAGAGCTGGCTCAGGGATAGGAAACAAAGGGTGGTTATTAATGGAGCACACTCGGACTGGGTCACGGTTAGCAGTGGGGTACCACAGGGGTCAGTTTTGGGCCCGCTTCTTTTTAACATATTTATTAATGACCTTGTAGGGGGCATAGAGAGTAGAATTTAAATATTTGCAGATGACACTAAACTCTGCAGGGTAATCAATATAGAGGAGGATAATTTTATATTACAGGAGGATTTATGTAAACTAGAAGCTTGGGCTGATAAATGGCAAATGAGCTTTAATGGGGATAAATGTAAGGTCATGCACTTGGGTAGAACGAACAAGATGTATAATTATGTGCTTAATTGTAAAACACTGGGCAAAACTGTCACTGAAAAGGACCTCGGTGTATGGGTGGACGACAAACTCACATTTAGTGGCCAGTGTCAGGCAGCTGCTGCAAAGGCAAATAAAATAATGGGATGCATTAAAAGAGGCCTAGATGCTCATGAAGAGAACATAATGTTACCTCTATATAAGTCACTAGTGCGACCACACTTAGAATACTGCGTACAGTTCTGGTCTCCGGTGTATAAGAAAGACATAGCTGAACTGGAGCGGGTGCAGAGAAGAGCGACCAAGGTTATTAGGGAACTAGGGGGTCTGCAATACCAAGACAGGCTATTACACCTGGGGTTATTCTTAGGGGTGATCTTATTACAATGTATAAATATATGCGGGGACAGTACAAAGATCTTTATAATGATTTTTTTACTCTTAGACCTGTGACGGGGACAAGGGGGCATCCTGTACGTCTGGAGGAAAGAAGGTTTAAGCATACTCACAGACGCGGATTCTTTACTGTAAGAGCAGTGAGACTATGGAACTCTCTGCCATATGATGTTGTAATGAGTGATTCCCTACTAAAATGTAAGAAGGGACTGGATGCCTTTCTTGAAAAGTATATTACAGGGTATATACACTAGTCTCCTTAATATTGCGTTGATCCAGGGAGCTAGTCTGATTGCCGTATGTGGAGTCGGGAAGGAATTTTTTTCCCCAATGTGAAGTTTACTGTTTGCCACATGGGGTTTTTTTTGCCTTCCTCTGGATCAACATGTTAGGGCAAGTTAGGATAGATATGGGTTGAACCTGATGGACTTAAAGTCTCCCTTCAATCTTAATAACTATGATACTTGCACTGCACACACAGTGACTGGCGTGTTGTACAGGCAAAATCGCTAGCAGCAGAAGCAGTTTTTGGTGTCTTCTTCCCTGCCTAACGCTCTCCCTACAGAATCAGCAGCAGCTCTCCCTATTCTGAGATCAGCATGAGTAAGATGGCGGTCGGCGTGCACGCCCTTTTATACCCCCTGTGACACCCCCCAAAGCAAGCCAATCACTTGCATGCCCTTCTCCAAGATGGTGGTGACCGCTGCCTATGTCATCACGTTGCCCACAGTGTCCGTTCTTCCTGATTGGCTGAAAAAGGGCGGAAAAATATCTTTTGAAACGCGAGTTTGGAGCTCTGGTCACCGACCTCGTGGCCGACCTCACACTAAGGTCGGCGACTTTTGAATTTTTTCGACCTGTTTCAGTCAACTCTAATGGTCGGGTTTCGATCGGTGAAAGTCGGCGATTTTTTAATCTGACCGACCTGTTTCCCTCAACTCTACCGGAGACACCAACGTGTGAAACCAGCCTCACAGAGCCACGGTACCGCATAACACAGATGCCACACCGTTCACTCTTCACAGCTGAGTCAGCGCTAGTGTACGGTCACAAGACTCTGCCCCGAGGACGTAGGGTAAGAGCCTGTCTACACCCACTAGGCGCACGGCGTCGCACCTGTAAACGCCACTAACAGACGCTGGCTACTGTGGAGTGCAGACCAAGTGCACAGTGGCGGACAGGAAAGGGTGTAATCCATCGCACACAATTACTAGATACTTTGCAAAAAAAATCAGTGAATTTTTATTTCAAGAAGTTTCCCAGTCCAAAAAAGAAAAGAAGCGCCACAGTTTACAGTGACCGTGTATGTACACGCGCTTTCCATGTGACACTGGAGCGCACACCGTCTTTCTCTTGCTGCACAGTGGCGTACAGGCGATGCCACCACTGGGCGCTGACGCTCCTGACTCTGCCTCCTACCTACACTACCTGACAAGGCTGCACAACACATGCGTACCAAGGGTAGGGGTTTCATAATGAGTCAGTCACCAGAGACATTCACACCTGCACACTCCACTCACTCCACACGGCCTATACTAGTGTGCGCCTCTCACTAACAGGCCGCACTCATTGGGAGCTATTAGATGTGGTGGCTCATTTTCTGGTCACTTCGGGCGCCATTAGGAGGCCGCACGCCCGCTGCTCTCCTTCCCCTCACTTCCCTCCTGCAGCCCCGAGAAAATGGCGATTAGCGCGCTACAGGGGTATATATACCCCAATCAGACCACGTGGTATGCTCCCGGTCACGAGGGACGCTGGCGCTCACGTGGTGCCGTGACGTCACAACGCGCCGGTCACATGACTGTGATGTCATCAGTGGGGGCCGCGATTCTTCCTGACAGCGCTGATCTCTGTATAGTGGAGGCTAAAGGACCTGTGGTGACGTCATGCCCATGTGATCAGAAGGGGCGGCGCCTCTTCCTCCGCAGAGCAGAGCAGACAGGAGGAAGCTGCAGGTGTCATCGTGGGTTTTGGGGTCACAGATCAGGTAAGTGGATGTTCATGCAGGAGCTGGGAGTCTGCCTGGGGAGAAAGGGGTGATGATGCTTGCATGGGGCTGCGTGTGCATGCTGGAGGGAGGTCTGTCTGGGGAGAAGGGGGTGATGATGCTTGCATGGGGCTGCATGTGCATGCTGGAGGGGGGGTCTGTCTGGGGAGAAGGGGGTGATGCTTTCATGGGGCTGCATGTGCATGCTGGAAGGGGGGGTCTGTCTGGGGAGAAGGGGGTGATGTGGCTTGCATGGGGCTGCATGTGCATGCTGGAGGGGGGGTCTGTCTGGGGAGAAGGGGGTGATGATGCTTTCATGGGGCTGCGTGTGCATGCTGGAAGGGGGGTCTGTCTGGGGAGAAGGGGGTGACGTGGCTTGCATGGGGCTGCATGTGCATGCTGGAAGGGGGGTCTGTCTGGGGAGAAGGGGATGATGATGCTTTCATGGGGCTGCATGTGCATGCTGGAGGGGGGTCTGTCTGGGGAGAAGGGGGTGATGCTTGCATGGGGCTGCATGTGCATGCTGGAAGGGGGGTCTGTCTGGGGAGAAGGGGGTGATGTGGCTTGCATGGGGCTGCATGTGCATGCTGGAGGGGGGGTCTGTCTGGGGAGAAGGGGGTGATGATGCTTTCATGGGGCTGCGTGTGCATGCTGGAGGGGGGGTCTGTCTGGGGAGAAGGGGTTGACGTGGCTTGCATGGGGCTGCATGTGCATGCTGGAAGGGGGGTCTGTCTGGGGAGAAGGGGGTGATGATGCTTTCATGGGGCTGCGTGTGCATGCTGGAAGGGGGGGTCTGTCTGGGGAGAAGGGGGTGATGTGGCTTGCATGGGGCTGCATGTGAATGCTGGAAGGGGGGTCTGTCTGGGGAGAAGGGGGTGATGCTTTCATGGGGCTGCGTGTGCATGCTGGAAGGGGGGTCTGTCTGGGGAGAAGGGGGTGATGTGGCTTGCATGGGGCTGCATGTGCATGCTGGAAGGGGGGGTCTGTCTGGGGAGAAGGGGGTGATGCTTTCATGGGTCTGCATGTGCATGCTGGAAGGGGGGGCTGTCTGGGGAGAAGGGGGTGATGCTTTCATGGGTCTGCATGTGCATGCTGGAATGGGGGGCTGTCTGGGGAGAAGGGGGTGATGCTTGCATGGGGCTGCATGTGCATGCTGGAAGGGGGGGTCTGTCTGGGGAGAAGGGGGTGACGTGGCTTGCATGGGGCTGCATGTGCATGCTGGAAGGGGGGGTCTGTCCGGGGAGAAGGGGGTGATGCTTTCATGGGGCTGCATGTGCATGCTGGAAGGGGGGTCTGTCTGGGGAGAAGGGGGTGATGTGGCTTGCATGGGTCTGCATGTGCATGCTGGAAGGGGGGGCTGTCTGGGGAGAAGGGGGTGATGTGGCTTGCATGGGGCTGCGTGTGCATGCTGGAGGGAGGTCTGTCTGGGGAGAAGGGGGTGATGCTTGCATGGGGCTGCATGTGCATGCTGGAAGGGGGGGTCTGTCTGGGGAGAAGGGGGTGACGTGGCTTGCATGGGGCTGCATGTGCATGCTGGAAGGGGGGGTCTGTCCGGGGAGAAGGGGGTGATGCTTTCATGGGGCTGCATGTGCATGCTGGAAGGGGGGTCTGTCTGGGGAGAAGGGGGTGATGTGGCTTGCATGGGTCTGCATGTGCATGCTGGAAGGGGGGGCTGTCTGGGGAGAAGGGGGTGATGTGGCTTGCATGGGGCTGCGTGTGCATGCTGGAGGGAGGTCTGTCCGGGGAGAAGGGGGTGATGCTTTCATGGGGCTGCGTGTGCATGCTGGAAGGGGGGTCTGTCTGGGGAGAAGGGGGTGATGTGGCTTGCATGGGTCTGCATGTGCATGCTGGAAGGGGGGGCTGTCTGGGGAGAAGGGGGTGATGTGGCTTGCATGGGGCTGCGTGTGCATGCTGGAGGGAGGTCTGTCTGGGGAGAAGGGGGTGATGCTTGCATGGGGCTGCATGTGCATGCTGGAGGGGGGGTCTGTCTGGGGAGAAGGGGGTGATGATGCTTGCATGGGGCTGCATGTGCATGCTGGAGGGGGTGTCTGTCTGGGGAGAAGGGGTTGACGTGGCTTGCATGGGGCTGCATGTGAATGCTGGAGGGAGGGTCTGTCTGGGGAGAAGGGGGTGATGTGGCTTGCATGGGGCTGCATGTGCATGCTGGAAGGGGGGTCTGTCTGGGGAGAAGGGGGTGATGCTTTCATGGGGCTGCATGTGCATGCTGGAAGGGGGGGCTGTCTGGGGAGAAGGGGGTGATGCTTGCATGGGGCTGCATGTGCATGCTGGAAGGGGGGGTCTGTCTGGGGAGAAGGGGGTGATGCTTTCATGGGTCTGCATGTGCATGCTGGAAGGGGGGGCTGTCTGGGGAGAAGGGGGTGATGCTTGCATGGGGCTGCATGTGCATGCTGGAGGGGGGGTCTGTCTGGGGAGAAGGGGTTGACGTGGCTTGCATGGGGCTGCATGTGAATGCTGGAGGGAGGGTCTGTCTGGGGAGAAGGGGGTGATGTGGCTTGCATGGGGCTGCATGTGCATGCTGGGGGGGGGTCTGTCTGGGGAGAAGGGGGTGATGCTTTCATGGGGCTGCGTGTGCATGCTGGAAGGGGGGTCTGTCTGGGGAGAAGGGGGTGATGTGGCTTGCATGGGGCTGCATGTGAATGCTGGAGGGGGGTCTGTCTGGGGAGAAGGGGGTGATGCTTTCATGGGGCTGCGTGTGCATGCTGGAAGGGGGGTCTGTCTGGGGAGAAGGGGGTGATGTGGCTTGCATGGGGCTGCATGTGCATGCTGGAAGGGGGGGTCTGTCTGGGGAGAAGGGGGTGATGCTTTCATGGGTCTGCATGTGCATGCTGGAAGGGGGGGCTGTCTGGGGAGAAGGGGGTGATGCTTTCATGGGTCTGCATGTGCATGCTGGAATGGGGGGCTGTCTGGGGAGAAGGGGGTGATGCTTGCATGGGGCTGCATGTGCATGCTGGAAGGGGGGGTCTGTCTGGGGAGAAGGGGGTGACGTGGCTTGCATGGGGCTGCATGTGCATGCTGGAAGGGGGGGTCTGTCCGGGGAGAAGGGGGTGATGCTTTCATGGGGCTGCGTGTGCATGCTGGAAGGGGGGTCTGTCTGGGGAGAAGGGGGTGATGTGGCTTGCATGGGTCTGCATGTGCATGCTGGAAGGGGGGGCTGTCTGGGGAGAAGGGGGTGATGCTTGCATGGGGCTGCGTGTGCATGCTGGAGGGGGGGTCTGTCTGGGGAGAAGGGGGTGACGTGGCTTGCATGGGGCTGCATGTGCATGCTGGAAGGGGGGGTCTGTCTGGGGAGAAGGGGTTGACGTGGCTTGCATGGGGCTGCATGTGAATGCTGGAAGGGGGGGTCTGTCTGGGGAGAAGGGGGTGACGTGGCTTGCATGGGGCTGCATGTGCATGCTGGAGGGAGGGTCTGTCTGGGGAGAAGGGGGTGATGTGGCTTGCATGGGGCTGCATGTGCATGCTGGAGGGGGGTCTGTCTGGGGAGAAGGGGGTGATGCTTTCATGGGGCTGCGTGTGCATGCTGGAAGGGGGGTCTGTCTGGGGAGAAGGGGGTGACGTGGCTTGCATGGGTCTGCATGTGCATGCTGGAAGGGGGGGCTGTCTGGGGAGAAGGGGGTGATGCTTGCATGGGGCTGCGTGTGCATGCTGGAGGGGGGAGTCTGTCTGGGGAGAAGGGGGTGACATGGCTTGCATGGGGCTGCATGTGCATGCTGGAAGGGGGGTCTGTCTGGGGAGAAGGGGGTGACGTGGCTTGCATGGGGCTGCGTGTGCATGCTGGAAGGGGGGGTCTGTCTGGGGAGAAGGGGGTGACGTGGCTTGCATGGGGCTGCATGTGCATGCTGGAGGGGGGGTCTGGGGAGAAGGGGGTGATGTGGCTTGCATGGGGCTGCATGTGCATGCTGGAGGGGGGTCTGTCTGGGGAGAAGGGGGTGATGCTTGCATGGGGCTGCGTGTGCATGCTGGAAGGGGGGGTCTGTCTGGGGAGAAGGGGGAGATGTGGCTTGCATGGGGCTGCATGTGCATGCTGGTAGGGGGGGTCTGTCCGGGGAGAAGAGGGTGATGCTTGCATGGGGCTGCGTGTGCATGCTGGAAGGGGGGGGTCTGTCTGGGGAGAAGGGGGAGATGTGGCTTGCATGGGGCTGCATGTGCATGCTGGAGGGGGGTCTGTCTGGGGAGAAGGGGGTGACGTGGCTTGCATGGGGCTGCATTTGCATGCTGGAAGGGGGGGTCTGTCTGGGGAGAAGGGGGTGACGTGGCTTGCATGGGGCTGCATGTGCATGCTGGAAGGGGGGGTCTGTCCGGGGAGAAGGGGGTGATGCTTTCATGGGGCTGCGTGTGCATGCTGGAAGGGGGGGTCTGTCTGGGGAGAAGGGGGAGATGTGGCTTGCATGGGGCTGCATGTGCATGCTGGAAGGGGGGGTCTGTCCGGGGAGAAGGGAATGATGCTTGCATGGGGCTGCGTGTGCATGCTGGATGGGGGGGTCTGTCTGGGGAGAAGGGGGAGATGTGGCTTGCATGGGGCTGCATGTGCATGCTCTAAGGGGGGGTCTGTCCGGGGAGAAGGTGGTGATGCTTGCATGGGGCTGCGTGTGCATGCTGGAAGGGGGGGTCTGTCTGGGGAGAAGGGGGTGATGTGGCTTGCATGGGGCTGCATGTGCATGTTGGAAGGGGGGGTCTGTCTGGGGAGAACGGGGTGATGTGGCTTGCATGGGGGTACATGTGCATGCTGGAAGGGGGGTCTGTCTGGGGAGAAGGGGGTGACGTGGCTTGCTTGGGGCTGCATGTGCATGCTGGAAGGGGGTGTCTGTCTGGGGAGAAGGGGGTGATGTGGATTGCATGGGGCTGCATGTGCATGCTGGAAGGGGGGTCTGTCTGGGGAGAAGGGGGTGATGTGGCTTGCATGGGGCTGCATGTGCATGCTGGAAGGGGGGGTCTGTCTGGGGAGAAGGGGGTGACGTGGCTTGCATGGGGCTGCATGTGCATGCTGGAAGGGGGGTCTGTCTGGGGAGAAGGGGGTGACATGGCTTGCATGGGGCTGCATGTGCATGCTGGAAGGGGGGGTCTGTCTGGGGAGAAGGGGGTGACGTGGCTTGCATGGGGCTGCATGTGCTTGCTGAAGGGGGGGTGTGTCTGGGGAGAAGGGGGTGACGTGGCTTGCATGGGGCTGCATGTGCTTGCTGGAGGGGGGGTCTGTCTGGGGAGAAGGGGGTGATTTGGCTTGCATGGGGCTGCATGTGCATGCTGGAGGGGGGTCTGTCTGGGGAGAAGGGGGTGATGCTTGCATGGGGCTGCATGTGCATGCTGGAGGGGGGTCTGTCTGGGGAGAAGGGGGTGACGTGGCTTGCATGGGGCTGCATTTGCATGCTGTAAGGGGGGGTCTGTCTGGGGAGAAGGGGGTGACGTGGCTTGCATGGGGCTGCATGTGCATGCTGGAAGGGGGGGTCTGTCCGGGGAGAAGGGGGTGATGCTTTCATGGGGCTGCGTGTGCATGCTGGAAGGGGGGTCTGTCTGGGGAGAAGGGGGTGATGTGGCTTGCATGGGTCTGCATGTGCATGCTGGAAGGGGGGGCTGTCTGGGGAGAAGGGGGTGATGCTTGCATGGGGCTGCGTGTGCATGCTGGAGGGGGGGTCTGTCTGGGGAGAAGGGGGTGACGTGGCTTGCATGGGGCTGCATGTGCATGCTGGAAGGGGGGGTCTGTCTGGGGAGAAGGGGTTGACGTGGCTTGCATGGGGCTGCATGTGAATGCTGGAAGGGGGGTCTGTCTGGGGAGAAGGGGGTGACGTGGCTTGCATGGGGCTGCATGTGCATGCTGGAGCGAGGGTCTGTCTGGGGAGAAGGGGGTGATGTGGCTTGCATGGGGCTGCATGTGCATGCTGGAGGGGGGTCTGTCTGGGGAGAAGGGGGTGATGCTTTCATGGGGCTGCGTGTGCATGCTGGAAGGGGGGTCTGTCTGGGGAGAAGGGGGTGACGTGGCTTGCATGGGGCTGCATGTGCATGCTGGAAGGGGGGTCTGTCTGGGGAGAAGGGGGTGACGTGGCTTGCATGGGGCTGCGTGTGCATGCTGGAAGGGGGGTCTGTCTGGGGAGAAGGGGGTGATGCTTTCATGGGGCTGCGTGTGCATGCTGGAAGGGGGGTCTGTCTGGGGAGAAGGGGGTGACATGGCTTGCATGGGGCTGCATGTGCATGCTGGAAGGGGGGTCTGTCTGGGGAGAAGGGGGTGACGTGGCTTGCATGGGGCTGCGTGTGCATGCTGGAAGGGGGGGTCTGTCTGGGGAGAAGGGGGTGACGTGGCTTGCATGGGGCTGCATGTGCATGCTGGAGGGGGGGTCTGGGGAGAAGGGGGTGATGTGGCTTGCATGGGGCTGCATGTGCATGCTGGAGGGGGGTCTGTCTGGGGAGAAGGGGGTGATGCTTGCATGGGGCTGCGTGTGCATGCTGGAAGGGGGGGTCTGTCTGGGGAGAAGGGGGAGATGTGGCTTGCATGGGGCTGCATGTGCATGCTGGTAGGGGGGGTCTGTCCGGGGAGAAGAGGGTGATGCTTGCATGGGGCTGCGTGTGCATGCTGGAAGGGGGGGGTCTGTCTGGGGAGAAGGGGGAGATGTGGCTTGCATGGGGCTGCATGTGCATGCTGGAGGGGGGTCTGTCTGGGGAGAAGGGGGTGACGTGGCTTGCATGGGGCTGCATTTGCATGCTGGAAGGGGGGGTCTGTCTGGGGAGAAGGGGGTGACGTGGCTTGCATGGGGCTGCATGTGCATGCTGGAAGGGGGGGTCTGTCCGGGGAGAAGGGGGTGATGCTTTCATGGGGCTGCGTGTGCATGCTGGAAGGGGGGGTCTGTCTGGGGAGAAGGGGGAGATGTGGCTTGCATGGGGCTGCATGTGCATGCTGGAAGGGGGGGTCTGTCCGGGGAGAAGGGAGTGATGCTTGCATGGGGCTGCGTGTGCATGCTGGATGGGGGGGTCTGTCTGGGGAGAAGGGGGAGATGTGGCTTGCATGGGGCTGCATGTGCATGCTCTAAGGGGGGGTCTGTCCGGGGAGAAGGTGGTGATGCTTGCATGGGGCTGCGTGTGCATGCTGGAAGGGGGGGTCTGTCTGGGGTGAAGGGGGTGATGTGGCTTGCATGGGGCTGCATGTGCATGTTGGAAGGGGGGGTCTGTCTGGGGAGAACGGGGTGATGTGGCTTGCATGGGGGTACATGTGCATGCTGGAAGGGGGGTCTGTCTGGGGAGAAGGTGACGTGGCTTGCTTGGGGCTGCATGTGCATGCTGGAAGGGGGTGTCTGTCTGGGGAGAAGGGGGTGATGTGGATTGCATGGGGCTGCATGTGCATGCTGGAAGGGGGGTCTGTCTGGGGAGAAGGGGGTGATGTGGCTTGCATGGGGCTGCATGTGCATGCTGGAAGGGGGGGTCTGTCTGGGGAGAAGGGGGTGACTTGGCTTGCATGGGGCTGCATGTGCATGCTGGAAGGGGGGGTCTGTCTGGGGAGAAGGGGGTGACGTGGCTTGCATGGGGCTGCATGTGCTTGCTGAAGGGGGGGTCTGTCTGGGGAGAAGGGGGTGACGTGGCTTGCATGGGGCTGCATGTGCTTGCTGGAGGGGGGGTCTGTCTGGGGAGAAGGGGGTGATGTGGCTTGCATGGGGCTGCATGTGCATGCTGGAGGGGGGTCTGTCTGGGGAGAAGGGGGTGATGCTTGCATGGGGCTGCATGTGCATGCTGGAGGGGGGTCTGTCTGGGGAGAAGGGGGTGACGTGGCTTGCATGGGGCTGCATTTGCATGCTGGAAGGGGGGGTCTGTCTGGGGAGAAGGGGGTGACGTGGCTTGCATGGGGCTGCATGTGCATGCTGGAAGGGGGGGTCTGTCCGGGGAGAAGGGGGTGATGCTTTCATGGGGCTGCGTGTGCATGCTGGAAGGGGGGGGGGTCTGTCTGGGTAGAAGGGGGAGATGTGGCTTGCATGGGGCTGCATGTGCATGCTGGAAGGGGGGGTCTGTCCGGGGAGAAGGGAGTGATGCTTGCATGGGGCTGCGTGTGCATGCTGGATGGGGGGGTCTGTCTGGGGAGAAGGGGGAGATGTGGCTTGCATGGGGCTGCATGTGCATGCTCTAAGGGGGGGTCTGTCCGGGGAGAAGGTGGTGATGCTTGCATGGGGCTGCGTGTGCATGCTGGAAGGGGGGGTCTGTCTGGGGAGAAGGGGGTGATGTGGCTTGCATGGGGCTGCATGTGCATGCTGGAAGGGGGGGTCTGTCTGGGGAGAACGGGGTGATGTGGCTTGCATGGGGGTACATGTGCATGCTGGAAGGGGGGTCTGTCTGGGGAGAAGGGGGTGACGTCGCTTGCTTGGGGCTGCATGTGCATGCTGGAAGGGGGTGTCTGTCTGGGGAGAAGGGGGTGATGTGGCTTGCATGGGGCTGCATGTGCATGCTGGAAGGGGGGGTCTGTCTGGGGAGAAGGGGGTGATGTGGCTTGCATGGGGCTGCATGTGCATGCTGGAAGGGGGGGGTCTGTCTGGGGAGAAGGGGGTGACGTGGCTTGCATGGGGCTGCATGTGCATGCTGGAAGGGGGGTCTGTCTGGGGAGAAGGGGGTGACATGGCTTGCATGGGGCTGCATGTGCATGCTGGAAGGGCGGGTCTGTCTGGGGAGAAGGGGGTGACGTGGCTTGCATGGGGCTGCATGTGCTTGCTGGAGGGGGGGTCTGTCTGGGGAGAAGGGGGTGATGTGGCTTGCATGGGGCTGCATGTGCATGCTGGAGGGGGGTCTGTCTGGGGAGAAGGGGGTGATGCTTGCATGGGGCTGCATGTGCATGCTGGAAGGGGGGGGTCTGTCTGGGGAGAAGGGGGAGATGTGGCTTGCATGGGGCTGCATGTGCATGCTGGAAGGGGGGGTCTGTCTGGGGAGAAGGGGGAGATGTGGCTTGCATGGGGCTGCATGTGCATGCTGGAAGGGGGGTCTGTCCGGGGAGAAAGGGGTGATGCTTGCATGGGGCTGCGTGTGCATGCTGGAAGGGGGGGTCTGGGGAGAAGGGGGTGATGTGGCTTGCATGGGGCTGCATGTGCATGCTGGAAGGGGGGGTCTGTCTGGGGAGAAGGGGGTGATGTGGCTTGCATGGGGCTGCATGTGCATGCTGGAAGGGGGGGTCTGTCTGGGGAGAAGGGGGTGACGTGGCTTGCATGGGGCTGCATGTGCATGCTGGAAGGGGGTGATGTGGCTTGCATGGGGCTGCATGTGCATGCTGGAAGGGGGGGTCTGTCTGGGGAGAAGGGGGTGATGTGGCTTGCATGGGGCTGCATGTGCATGCTGGAGGGGGGGTCTGTCTGGGGAGAAGGGGTGATGTGGCTTACATGGGGCTGCATGTGCATGCTAGAGGGGGGTCTGTCTGGGGAGAAGGGGGTGATGTGGCTTGCATGGGGCTGCATGTGCATGCTGGAGGGGGGTCTGCCTGGGGAGAAGGGGGTGATGTGGCTTACATGGGGCTGCATGTGCATGCTAGAGGGGGGTCTGTCTGGGGAGAAGGGGGTGATGATGCTTGCATGGGGCTGCATGTCCATGCTGGAGGGGGGTCTGCCTGGGGAGAAGGGAATAATGCTTGCATGGGGCTGCATGTGCATGCTGGAAGGGGGGGTCTGTCTGGGGAGAAGGGGGTGATGCTTGCAGGGGGCTGCATGTGCACACTGGAGGGGAGTCTGCCTGGGGACAAGGGGGTGATGTGGCTTGCATGGGGCTGCATGTGCATGCTGGAGGGGTGTCTGCCTGGGGACAAGGGGGTGATGTGGCTTGCATGGGACTGCATGTGCATGCTGGAGGGGGGTCTGCCTGGGGAGAAGGGAATGATGCTTGCATGGGGCTGCATGTAGTGGTAGTGGTGATGAGGAGGCTCTGCCGCTGGATGATGGTGGTGGTGGTGATGAGGAGACTCTGCCGCTGGATGATGATGATGATGATGGTGGTGATGATGAGGAGACTCTGCCGCTGGATGATGATGATGATAAGGAGACTCTGCAGCTGGATGATGATGATGGTGGTGGTGATGATGAGGAGACTCTGCCACTGGATGATGATGATGATGGTGGTGATGATGAGGAGACTCTGCCGCTGGATGATGATGAGGAGGAGACTCTGCAGCTGGATGATGATGATGGTAGTGGTGATGAGGAGACTCTGCCGCTGGATGATGATGATGATGGTGGTGGTGATGATGAGGAGACTCTGCCACTGGATGATGATGATGGTGGTGATGATGAGGAGACTCTGCCGCTGGATGATGATGATGATGATGAGGAGACTCTGCAGCTGGATGATGATGATGGTGGTGGTGATGATGAGGAGACTCTGCCACTGGATGATGATGATGGTGGTGATGATGAGGAGACTCTGCCGCTGGATGATGATGAGGAGGAGACTCTGCAGCTGGATGATGATGATGGTAGTGGTGATGAGGAGACTCTGCCGCTGGATGATGATGATGATGGTGGTGGTGATGATGAGGAGACTCTGCCACTGGATGATGATGATGATGGTGGTGATGATGAGGAGACTCTGCCGCTGGATGATGATGATGATGAGGAGACTCTGCAGCTGGATGATGATGATGGTAGTGGTGATGAGGAGACTCTGCCGCTGGATGATGATGATGGTGGTGGTGATGATGAGGAGACTCTGCCGCTGGATGATGATGGTGGTGATGATGAGGAGACTCTGCCACTGGATGATGATGATGGTGGTGATGATGAGGAGACTCTGCCACTGGATGATGATGATGGTGGTGATGATGAGGAGACTCTGCCGCTGGATGATGATGAGGAGGAGGAGACTCTGCAGCTGGATGATGATGATGGTAGTGGTGATGAGGAGACTCTGCCGCTGGATGATGATGATGGTGGTGATGATGAGGAGACTCTGCCGCTGGATGATGATGATGATGAGGAGACTCTGCAGCTGGATGATGATGATGGTAGTGGTGATGAGGAGACTCTGCCGCTGGATGATGATGGTGGTGATGATGAGGAGACTCTGCCACTGGATGATGATGATGGTGGTGATGATGAGGAGACTCTGCCGCTGGATGATGATGATGGTGGTGATGATGAGGAGACTCTGCCGCTGGATGATGATGATGATGATAGTCTTATGAGCTGTAGTTTTACTGGTATCAGTTTTGCAACATTTTCCTGACTTATAATTCCAGTTTTGGGGGCACGGTGCAGTGTTTTTGTTTTCATTTACAGGATTTCATAATTTTATACTTTTATGGACCTGAAGATAAAACAAAAACATTTTGTGTTATTTTGCACTGGAAAAGCAGAATTTAAACTAGGGTCTTTGTTGCAGGTCCGTGATCTCTTTATTCTGTTTCTCAATTTACTGTTTATGTAAGAAATGTTTTGTTTTTTCCTTTTATATGTTTTCAAAACAATCTTTTTGTTTTTCCCTCTCCTGACACCCGGGGACTTTCATGACTTGCAGCATATACCGTGATATTACAGTATTGCAGTATATTGTGTAATTAACGACCTCCAATGATCAGGATCGCGCCACTTACATGCTTCTGTCCGTCATTGACAGCGGTGCCTACACTGTGTGCAGTGGCCTCCGCTCCTAAGCCTGATCCATGTACCTGCTCCATACGTGCACGGTGGATGACAGGAAGGGGTTAAATCGGTGGGCTCCATTGTAAGTGAGTGCGTATTTAGCTGCAGCATCTTCCCAGCAGAGGAGCGGCCGCCCCCGATCTCAGAATCCATGGGTGTCTTTTCTTGAACCCATCACCTCATTCATTCTGCCCGCACCACTTGGCGCAGATCCCAGCAGCCGGGTCGGAGCCGGGTGTATTCATTCATCTCTGACCGGCTCCAGTGTTTCAGGCAAAATATAGTGATCAGATCGGGTGGAGGCCTATAGGCAGAGAGCAGTACTGGTCCAGCTGATGGGCAGGTGTCTCGCTATAGAAGAGGCCTGCTAATAACGGACGAGAGCAATGAGGGAAGAAGCCGGACCCTTTCATAAGTGATATGTTCCCTGAAATGCTGGAGATTTTCAGAGATATACCCGGGTGCGATTGTGCAGCCCGGCTCTGAGTTACACTGCCCGCTTATTGGGCACCATGAATCAGGTGAGAGGTTCCCTTTTCAGTGGTCGCTGTTATTGCTACAAATGATATAAATCGCTGTATAGGTGACTATAGAAAAACAAGGTAGTAAATCTGCTGCTTTCTCCACTGCTGAGCCACTTCTTCCCCTGCATACTGAACTCACCACCCACTCTAGGGAAAGAAAAACTGCTTACATGTTTCTTGGGTGTGATAGGACAGACTGTCGGCTCACTGAGGGATGCGATTACAGCTGCTCATTATAGGAGTTGTGTCACCGCTGGTCTTCATTATCATACCGCTCCCACACGTCCCAGATTTCTGCCTGATCGACAGTTGGGACAAGCGGTGACGTCGGCCTCTTGCGCTATGGCAGCGTATTGGTATCACACGTTAATGAGTCAGATGAGTCCCGTTGTATTCGTGTGTTCTGGATGAAATGGTTAACTGTGATTTCTGCTGCACTAATTATGGCCGTCCTCCCCCCGTCAGGTCTGGTCAGATTCCAGCCATCGCTCTGGCCGTGGGACTCTGTGCGAAGCCATCTTCGAGACTCAAGGGCCCTGTCACACTAAGCGATATCGCTGTGTGTGATACTTACCTCCGACCGCTCCCCCGCTGGTTATCACTGATCGCGCGAGAACGTCCTGGACCGTTTCTTGTCGTCAGCTTCCTGCGGCGCTTCCTGTGGAGAGACGAGCGATGAGCGTGGAGCCGGGCGGGAGGACGCAGGATCGCCTGGTGTGACAGGTAAGTAGCGACCCCCGACCACTGCGATATCGCTGGTGAGATCTGCCTGTGTAGCAGCTCACTAGCGACCACTTAGCGATGTACCAGCGATCCTGACCGCGTCATATCACTGGTCGGGATCGCTGGTGCATCGCTAAGTGTGACAGCACCATTACTGACGGAGATGTGTGTATTGTACGATGTGCTGACCGTGGTGAAAGACAAGAGGTACACGCACCTGGCCCCCTGTATCCCAGGAGTCCCTGACCCCAAAGCAGGTAAGGACGACCCAGGGGCCACTGTGGTGCTCAATAGGCTCATTCTGTGCCTGCCTGCAGGGAACAGAGACCCCTACGTGCACCCCCCCCAGGAAGAACGTGCGTCAGGGTCTCTGCTCCCTACTCTCCAGGCCACGTTACAGGTTATAGTTATCTATTATTAGCTGAAGAACCCGGCGATGCCCGAGCATAGTAACTAAGTAAGGTTAGTTATAACAAATTATAATGATATATATATATATATATATATATATATATATAAAGCTGAGTGTAGAGCCCCGTCCACTCTGCATAGCCACACACACTATGATATCCCACATCATCCCATCAGCCAGAGCCACCGGACTACTACCACTAATATCCCACATCATCCCGTCAGCCAGAGCCACCGGACTACTACCACTAATATCCCACATCATCCCGTCAGCCAGAGCCACCGGACTACTACCACTAATATCCCACATCATCCCGTCAGCCAGAGCTACCAGACTACTACCCCTAATATCCCACATCATCCCGTCAGCCAGAGCCACCGGACTACTACCCCTAATATCCCACATCATCCCGTCAGCCAGAGCCACCGGACTACTACCCCTAATATCCCACATCAGCCAGAGCCACCGGACTCCTACCACTAATATCCCACATCATCCCATCAGCCAGAGCCACCAGACTACTACCCCTAATATCCCACATCCCGTCAGCCAGAGCCACCGGACTACTACCCCTAATATCCCACATCATCCCGTCAGCCAGAGCCACCGGACTACTACCACTAATATCCCACATCATCCCGTCAGCCAGAGCCACCGGACTACTACCCCTAATATCCCACATCATCCCGTCAGCCAGAGCCACCGGACTACTACCCCTAATATCCCACATCATCCCATCAGCCAGAGCCACCGAACTACTACCCCTAATATCCCACATCATCCCATCAGCCAGAGCCACCGGACTACTACCCCTAATATCCCACATCATCCCGTCAGCCAGAGCCACCGGACTACTACCCCTAATATCCCACATCATCCCGTCAGCCAGAGCCACCGGACTACTACCCCTAATATCCCACATCATCCCATCAGCCAGAGCCACCGGACTACTACCCCTAATATCCCACATCATCCCGTCAGCCAGAGCCACCAGACTACTACCCCTAATATCCCACATCATCCCGTCAGCCAGAGCCACCGGATTACTACCACTAATATCCCACATCAGCCAGAGCCACCGGACTCCTACCACTAATATCCCACATCATCCCATCAGCCAGAGCCACCAGACTACTACCCCTAATATCCCACATCATCCCGTCAGCCAGAGCCACCGGACTACTACCCCTAATATCCCACATCATCCCGTCAGCCAGAGCCACCGGACTCCTACCACTAATATCCCACATCATCCCATCAGCCAGAGCCACCAGACTACTACCCCTAATATCCCACATCATCCCGTCAGCCAGAGCCACCGGACTCCTACCACTAATATCCCACATCATCCCATCAGCCAGAGCCACCGGACTACTACCACTAATATCTCACATCATCCCGTCAGCCAGAGCCACCAGACTACTACCCCTAATATCCCACATCCTCCCGCCAGCCAGAGCCGCCGGACTACTACCCCTAATATCCCACATCATTCCGTCAGCCAGAGCCACCGGACTACTACCCCTAATATCCCACATCATTCCGTCAGCCAGAGCCACCGGACTACTACCCCTAATATCCCACATCATCCCGCCAGCCAGAGCCACCGGACTACTACCACTAATATCTCACATCATCCCGTCAGCCAGAGCCACCGGACTACTACCCCTAATATCCCACATCATCCCGCCAGCCAGAGCCACCGGACTACTACCACTAATATCCCACATCATTCCGTCAGCCAGAGCCACCGGACTACTACCCCTAATATCCCACATCATCCCATCAGCCAGAGCCACCGGACTACTACCACTAATATCCCACATCATCCCATCAGCCAGAGCCACCGGACTACTACCACTAATATCCCACATCATCCCGTCCCATTCGCCGGACTACTAATCCTAATATCCCACATCAACCCATCAGTCAGAGCCACCGGACTACTACCCCTAATATCCCACATCATCCCGTCAGCCAGAGCCACCGGACTACTACCACTAATATCCCACATCATCCCATCAGCCAGAGCCACCGGACTACTACCACTAATATCCCACATCATCCCGTCAGCCAGAGCCACCGGACCACTACCCCCAATATCCCACATCATCCCGTCAGCCAGAGCCACCGGACTACTACCCCTAATATCCCACATCATCCCGTCAGCCAGAGCCACCGGACTACTACCCCCGATATCCCGTCAGCCCTGGGGTCAGAACCAGAGTGTCATGATCCCAGTGCAGGTTTTTCAGCTGCACGTCAGGGGTTAATGGCTGGAGCTCGGTGCAGGTTTTGACCTGCACACTTGGGGTTAATGATTGTGGCCTCTTTCTGGTTCTGGGAGAGCTTCTTAAACCCCTGGGAAGTTCCAATCCCTGCCAGTTATACTTCTGCCTTTGGCCGAGTGTGCTGACCCCCGTGTGCCTGTTTGTTGCTATAGCTTGTTTATATGGTTCTGACCCGGCTCTGTTTCCCGTTGTGAGTTTGCCTGCTGATTCTGTACTGTGTTATTATCTCTGTGTATGACTCATTGTCTGTGACCTGACTACTCTCCGCTCGCCCCTCTGGTACCTTGCAGCTATCTCTGTGTATGACTCATTGGCTACGTCCTGACTATTCTCCCTGTCTATGCCCCCTTGGTAACTTTGTTTCACAGTTACCCTGCTAGGAGTTCTCATGCAGCTCCTAGCTCTCTGGAGTTTAGGCCACTCCCCCAGCAGTCACGTGCTTCAGGTCCTGCGGCTCTGAAGTACGCACCTACTCGGCTGCTGCCCGCTCCACAGGTATCTTTGAGCACAGTTCGCTTTACTCAGGACACGCGCACTGGCTCAGTGAGCAAGTTCAGTGCGGTGTTCCTGACACAGAGCTCTGAGTGGATTTGCCCTGACTTCCATACCAATGATCCCTTTAATAGAAGCCTGGGGTGAGAATCAGAGCGCTGAGGGATTTACCCTAACTTCCATACCGGGGATCCCTTTAAGAGGGGCCTGGGGTCAGAACCAGAGCGCTGCAGAAGGCCATTGAGTGAGGCCGAAGGAGGAAGTGAGAGAAGTTTTTAGTGGCAGCTGAGAGGGAAGTGTCAATGGGGATGTTGAAGTCGCCCGAGATGATACTGGGGATGTCAGTGGAAAGGAAATGAAGTAGCCAGGTGGTGAAGTGGTCGAAGAAGGTGGTAGCTGGCCCTGGAGGGCGGTATATGACAGCTAGTTGGAGGGCGAATAGATGCGCACAGAGTGCACCTCAAAGGAAGGGAGAGTAACAGAGGGTGGCAGGGGGATTGGGGTGAAGGAGCAGTTATCTGACAGGAGAAAACCAACTCCTCCATCATGCTTGCTGCTGGGGCGGGGGTGTGTGGGAAAGGTGGAATCCACCATACGAGAGTGCAGCAGGAGAGGCTGTGTCAGAGGGGGTGAGCCAGGTATCGGTGATGGCGAGGAAGGAAAGTTTGTTAGTAATAAAAACATCATGGATGAAGGCAAGTTTGTTGCAGACAGAGCGAGCGTTCCGCAGAGCTCCTGTTAGTGGCACTGGGGAAGCAGGGCCCGAGCGAATGTGTATAAGGTTGGAGTGGTTACGGAAAGTTGTGATTGGGCATGGTAGGGAGGTAGAAATGACTGTGGGAATGTGGTGAGGAGGACCAGGATTTGGAGCGATATCGCCGGCAGTGAGAAGGAGCAGAGAGAATGATAGCAGGTGGGAGCAGGAGAGGGCATGAGGGAGCTGTCTATGTTTAGAGACAGAGGATTGTATGTTGAGGAACAGATCTGAGGAAGAGGAGAGATGGATTGGAAGGATTGAAGAAGAGAAGAACAGTTCCTTGCTTGGTGTAGGGATTAGTAGGGTTATCAGAAAGTGAAGGATTATAGGGGACTCCTCCGATCCCCTCCCCTCCAGACTCCTCCGATTCCCCCCCCCCTCCAGACTCCTCCGTTCCCCCCCCTCCAGACTCCTCCGATCCCCCCCCTCCAGACTCCTCCGATCCCCCCCCTCCAGACTCCTCCGATCCCCCCCCCCTCCAGACTCCTCCGATCCCCACTCCTCCGATCCCCCCCCTCCAGACTCCTCCGATCCCCCCCCTTCAGACTCCTCCGATCCCCCCCCTCCAGACTCCTCCGATCCCCCCCCTCCAGACTCCTCCGATCCCCCCCCTCCAGACTCCGCCGATTCCCCCCCCTCCAGACTCCGCCGATTCCCTCCCCCTCCAGACTCCGCCGATCCCCCCCCCTCCAAACTCCGCCGATTCCCCCCCCCCTCCAGACTCCGCCGATCCCCCCCCCCTCCAGACTCCGCCGATCCCCCCCCCCTCCAGACTCCGCCGATCCCCCCCCCCTCCAGACTCCGCCGATCCCCCCCCCCCTCCAGACTCCGCCGATCCCCCCCCCTCCAGACTCCGCCGATCCCCCCCCCTCCAGACTCCGCCGATCCCCCCCCCTCCAGACTCCGCCGATCCCCCCCTCCAGACTCCTATGGTTCCCCCGCCAGCCTCCTCCGTTCCCCCTCCAGACCGCGCTGTCCTCTGTGCCTCCAGACTCCTCTGATGTACAGTATAGAAGTACATGAGCTGCACCTTTGGGAGACTAAGGCCCCTTCCCTATGACCTCTGCAGATTTTTGAAAATGATTAAACTTTGCCTTCATCTACAATGTGCCGCCCCTTTAAATCTCTACAGTGACTGTTAAAGGGACGGATCTAGATGCCAATAAAGCTGAGACAATGTGAAGTGAAACATTGTGAATTATTTTCTACTTTGTCTTAGAATTACAGTGATCTACACCAATGTATGTCAGTGCTTAGATACATACATGGCTCAGCAGTCAGTATCACACAGGATAGGATTAGATACACGGCTCAGCAGTCAGTATCACACAGGATAGGATTAGATACACGGCTCAGCAGTCAGTATCACACAGGATAGGATTAGATACACAGCTCAGCAGTCAGTATCACACAGGACAGGATTAGATACACGGCTCAGCAGTCAGTATCACACAGGATAGGATTAGATACACGGCTCAGCAGTCAGTATCACACAGGATAGGATTAGATACACAGCTCAGCAGTCAGTATCACACAGGACAGGATTAGATACACAGCTCAGCAGTCAGTATCACACAGGAGAGGATTAGATACACGGCTCAGCAGTCAGTACCACACAGGAGAGGATTAGATACACGGCTCAGCAGTCAGTACCACACAGGAGAGGATTAGATACACGGCTCAGCAGTCAGTACCACACAGGAGAGGATTAGATACACGGCTCAGCAGTCAGTATCACACAGGATAGGATTAGATACACAGCTCAGCACACAGTATCACACAGGAGAGGATTAGATACACGGCTCAACAGTCAGTACCACACAGGAGAGGATTAGATACACGGCTCAGCAGTCAGTACCACACAGGAGAGGATTAGATACACGGCTCAGCAGTCAGTACCACACAGGAGAGGATTAGATACAAGGCTTAGCAGTCAGTATCACACAGGATAGGATTAGATACACGGCTCAGCAGTCAGTATCACACAGGATAGGAGTAGATACACGGCTCAGCAGTCAGTATCACACAGGAGAGGATTAGATACACAGCTCAGCAGACAGTATCACACAGGAGAGGATTAGATACACAGCTCCGCAGTCAGTATCACACAGGAGAGGATTAGATACACGGCTCAGCAGTCAGTACCACACAGGAGAGGATTAGATACACAGCTCAGCAGTCAGTACCACACAGGAGAGGATTAGATACATGGCTTAGCAGTCAGTATCACACAGGATAGGATTAGATACACGGCTCAGCAGTCAGTATCACACAGGATAGGATTAGATACACAGCTCAGCAGTCAGTATCACACAGGATAGGATTAGATACACAGCTCAGCAGTCAGTATCACACAGGATAGGATTAGATACACGGCTCAGCAGTCAGTATCACACAGGATAGGATTAGATACACAGCTCAGCAGTCAGTATCACACAGGACAGGATTAGATACACGGCTCAACAGTCAGTACCACACAGGAGAGGATTAGATACACGGCTCAGCAGTCAGTACCACACAGGAGAGGATTAGATACAAGGCTTAGCAGTCAGTATCACACAGGATAGGATTAGATACACGGCTCAGCAGTCAGTATCACACAGGATAGGATTAGATACACGGCTCAGCAGTCAGTATCACACAGGAGAGGATTAGATACACAGCTCAGCAGACAGTATCACACAGGAGAGGATTAGATACACAGCTCCGCAGTCAGTATCACACAGGAGAGGATTAGATACACGGCTCAGCAGTCAGTACCACACAGGAGAGGATTAGATACACAGCTCAGCAGTCAGTACCACACAGGAGAGGATTAGATACACGGCTTAGCAGTCAGTATCACACAGGATAGGATTAGATACACGGCTCAGCAGTCAGTATCACAGGATAGGATTAGATACACGGCTCAGCAGTCAGTATCACACAGGAGAGGATTAGATACACGGCTCAGCAGTCAGTACCACACAGGAGAGGATTAGATACACAGCTCAGCAGTCAGTACCACACAGGAGAGGATTAGATACACGGCTTAGCAGTCAGTATCACACAGGATAGGATTAGATACACGGCTCAGCAGTCAGTATCACACAGGAGAGGATTAGATACACGGCTCAGCAGTCAGTACCACACAGGAGAGGATTAGATACACAGCTCAGCAGTCAGTACCACACAGGAGAGGATTAGATACACGGCTTAGCAGTCAGTATCACACAGGATAGGATTAGATACACGGCTCAGCAGTCAGTATCACACAGGAGAGGATTAGATACACGGCTCAGCAGTCAGTATCACACAGGAGAGGATTAGATACACAGCTCAGCAGACAGTATCACACAGGAGAGGATTAGATACACAGCTCCGCAGTCAGTATCACACAGGAGAGGATTAGATACACGGCTCAGCAGTCAGTACCACACAGGAGAGGATTAGATACACAGCTCAGCAGTCAGTACCACACAGGAGAGGATTAGATACACGGCTTAGCAGTCAGTATCACACAGGATAGGATTAGATACACGGCTCAGCAGTCAGTATCACAGGATAGGATTAGATACACGGCTCAGCAGTCAGTATCACACAGGAGAGGATTAGATACATGGCTCAGCAGTCAGTACCACACAGGAGAGGATTAGATACACAGCTCAGCAGTCAGTACCACACAGGAGAGGATTAGATACACGGCTTAGCAGTCAGTATCACACAGGATAGGATTAGATACACGGCTCAGCAGTCAGTATCACACAGGAGAGGATTAGATACACGGCTCAGCAGTCAGTACCACACAGGAGAGGATTAGATACACAGCTCAGCAGTCAGTACCACACAGGAGAGGATTAGATACACGGCTTAGCAGTCAGTATCACACAGGATAGGATTAGATACACGGCTCAGCAGTCAGTATCACAGGATAGGATTAGATACACGGCTCAGCAGTCAGTATCACACAGGAGAGGATTAGATACACGGCTCAGCAGTATCCTCAAAAAAAGCAGCAAAAACGCTGTGTGTGAATGTAGCCTTAGATCAGGAATAGAACAGCCATTTATAGGACATTTCATAACTTTCCCAAATTTCTATGAAAAAATATTCAGCACATTCTGCATTGAATGCTGCAGCCAAGATCATATTCCTCACCAATCGTTACACCGATGCCTCTACCTTGTGCCAGTCATTACACTGGCTACCCATCCACTCCAGAATTCAGTATAAACTTATTACCCTCACCCACAAAGCCCTCCATGGCTCAGCACCACCCTACATCTCCTCCCTTGTTTCAGTATACCACCCTACCCGCTCCCTCCGTTCTGCTGATGACCTGAGGTTAGTATCCTCAATAGTCAGAACCTCCCACTCCCGTCTCCAAGACTTTACATGTGCCGCGCCAATTCTTTGGAATGCACTTCCCAGGTCAATACGATTAGTCCCCAATCTCCACAATTTTAAGCGTGCCCTGAAAACGCATTTATTCAGACTGGCCTATTGCCTCAACACATTAACCTAATCTATCCCTGTGTGGCACAGCCAAAAGTTTTACCATAACCAGGTTCCCCGCATCATGTTCCCACCAGGGCTGTGGAGTCGGAGTCGTGGAGTCGGAGCTCATTTTGGTGGAGTCGGAGTCGGTATCAAATGGTCCGACTCCTAAAATATATAATAAATTGGGTACAGTAGTTCAATGCAGAATGTGCTGAATATTTTTTCATAGGAATTTAGGAAAGTTATGAAATGTCCTATAAATGGCTGTTCTATTCCTGATCTAAGGCTACATTCACACACAGCGTTTTTGCTGCGTTTTTTGAGGATACGTTTTTCAGCTGCAAAAGCCGATCAGCTTTTTAAAAAACCGCATCACCTGAAAGGTTTTTGAGCTCATAGATGTTTTCAATAGCAAAAGCAGATTAGAAATCTGCTCTATCCATTTATCCATATCTGTCTATCCATATCATATCTGTACCAAAAAGAATGAAAGCCGGGTAGCACACAGACTAAAGGCCCCTTTACATTTAGTGATGCACCAGCGATCCGACCAGCGATATGACCCGGTCAGGATCGCTGGTGCATCGCTAAATTATCGCTAGTGAGCTTCCACACAGACAGATCTCACAGCGATGCAGCAGCGACGCAGCGGACGATACTTACCTTTCACACACAGTGATCCTGTCGTCCTCCCGCCTGCGTCCAGCGTCGCTCATCTCACACAGCAGGAAGCGCCCAACGAGAAATGGAGCCACCCGATCTCGCGCGATCAGCGATGGACAGCGGGGGAGCTGGTCGGAGGCAAGTATCACACATAGCGATATCACTAGCGATATCGCTGCTGCATCACCAAATCGGTGATGATTTAGCGATCTTGTTAGCTATATCGCTATGTGTAAAACCCCCTTAACACTCCTTTTTTTAGCACCAGTCAGGTACACCTCATCTCAAAGCTGCCCAAAAGGACGCCCAGGACAGGCATTGCTCGTCTTCAGTAACACATCAACATCATTTGATAGTTGGAATAAATACACTGCATTAACCACATCTTAAGGTGCTGGCTTTATTTTCAAGTGTAGGGGGGGTGCAGTATGAGGTTCTGCAGCAGCTGAGGTGTGCAGTATGAGATTCTGCGGAACAGTATGAGGTTCTGCCCCCCCCCCCTAGTTTTGATCCTGGCTAAAACCATTTCTTATAGATATGGCGAACCCTCAGGTAACCCTAAATGAAGGTCAATGGACACAGGTGGCTGAATTGAAGGAATTGCTTAATCACCTATTTACCGTGACTAAAAATTTACAAGCTGAGGATTTAACTCCTGGCATTTTCATAAGGGAGTGGAAGAACTTGCTATTTTGCCTGTCCCAAAGAGGAGATTGATTCGCAGATGGCATTTCTGCTTCAATGAAACGGAGCGAGACACAGCTATTGGAAAATAAATTTTTTCTGGCGGCTGTTTATGTGGACCCGAGTCATCGTATATTGCTTGATGATCAGCAGCTTACTAAAGGAAAAGAAGCTCTTACTGAGGTAGCAGTTAGGATGAGTGGCCTACAGGAGGACTGCCAGGCGCAAGAAGACACGGGTCCTGACAGTGCTACTGCTGCCATATCTTCATCCTCATCAGATGAGGAGTTTGACCTGGACAAGTATTTGGATGACATGGAGCAGGCAAAGCGTTGCTGCAAGGAAAAAGATTTCACTCCGTCTCCTATAGCAGCAGATTGACCAGATTTCAGCAAAATGTTTCACTTGCTCTCAAAGAAAAAGAAAAATTCAACCGTTCATCAGAACTGACTGTGCAGGAGGCAATTCCTTTATACCCGGAAGTTGTTAGAGATGTTCCCATGTGGTTACGGCTTTACCTCCAACCCAAGTTACTGTAGGGAGGTTGTTCTCTGGCCTTAACATTATTAGGTCAGATGTGAGGTCATCCATGAGGGAGGATCTGATGGAGGCAATTCTATTTCTTAGGACAAATTCATAGACTGCACAAATGTTATTTAGTAGGTTTTTGTTGAAAACTGTTTTTTGCCACTTACATAGTTTATTACATAGTGTTATATATATACTGTATATATATATAATCGATATTACATAGTGTATTACATATTTACAATTTATTACAGTTTTTTGTGTTCTAAAGTTGTATTCCAATAAATAGATATTATGTTCTATCTAAATGTCTTGATTATTGTATCATAAAAATGATTAAGTGTCTGATGTTCACATTGTACAATACATTTTTCACTTAAATATAAGCAAAATATGTGGAGTCGGAGTCGTGGAGTCGGTGGAAGGAAAATTGAGGAGTCGGAGTCGCAGGTTTGGCTTACCGACTCCACAGCCCTGGTTCCCACACGCTTTATACATCCATTAGCCGTCTGTGTCTGTACTGTTACACACTTAACACTATGGCTGGTCCATACAATCCGGGCAACTGTTACCACCCACCTTTCGTGTCTCCTCTTTCCTCATAGACTGTAAGCTTGTGAGCAGGACCCTCATTCCTCTTGGTATCTGTTATGATCTAAGTGATTATTGTTATGCTGTAATGTCTATCGTCTGTACAAATCCCCTCTGAACTGTAAAGCGCTGCGGAATATGTCGGCGCTATAGAAATAAAATGTATTATTATTATATTGAACTACTGTACCCAATTTATTATATATTTTAGGAGTCGGAGTCGGACCATTTTATACCGACTCCGACTCCACCAAAATGAGCTCCGACTCCACAGCCCTGCTCAGCACTCAGTATCACACAGGATAGGATTAGATACACGGCTCAGCAGTCAGTATCACACAGGATAGGATTAGATACACGGCTCAACAGTCAGTATCACACAGGATAGGATTAGATACACAGCTCAGCAGTCAGTCACACAGGAGAGGATTAGGTACACGGCTCAGCAGTCAGTATCACACAGGATAGGATTAGATACACGGCTCAGCAGTCAGTATCACACAGGATAGGATTAGATACACAGCTCAGCAGTCAGTATCACACAGGATAGGATTAGATACACGGCTCAGCAGTCAGTATCACACAGGATAGGATTAGATACACGGCTCAACAGTCAGTATCACACAGGATAGGATTAGATACACAGCTCAGCAGTCAGTCACACAGGAGAGGATTAGATACACAGCTCAGCAGTCAGTATCACACAGGAGAGGATTAGATACACGGCTCACCAGTCAGTATCACACAGGATAGGATTAGATACACAGCTCAGCAGTCAGTATCACACAGGAGAAGATTAGATACACGGCTCAGCAGTCAGTATCACACAGGAGAGGATTAGATACACGGCTCAGCAGTCAGTATCACACAGGAGAGGATTAGATACACGGCTCAGCAGTCAGTATCACACAGGATAGGATTAAATACACGGCTCAGCAGTCAGTATCACACAGGATAGGATTAGATACACAGCTCAGCAGTCAGTATCACACAGGAGAGGATTAGATACACGGCTCAGCAGTCAGTATCACACAGGATAGGATTAGATACACGGCTCAACAGTCAGTATCACACAGGAGAGGATTAGATGCTCAGCAGTCAGTATCACACAGGAGAAGATTAGATACACGGCTCAGCAGTCAGTATCACACAGGAGAGGATTAGATACACGGCTCAGCAGTCAGTATCACACAGGAGAGGATTAGATACACGGCTCAGCAGGCAGTATCACACAGGAGAGGATTAGATACACGGCTCAGCAGGCAGTATCACACTGGATAGGATTAGATACACGGCTCAGCAGGCAGTATCACACAGGATAGGATTAGATACACGGCTCAGCAGTCAGTATCACACAGGAGAGGATTAGATACACGGCTCAGCAGGCAGTATCACACAGGAGAGGATTAGATACACAGCTCAGCAGTCAATATCACACAGGAGAGGATTAGATACACGGCTCAGCAGACAGTATCACACAGGATAGGATTAGATACACGGCTCAGCAGTCAGTATCACACAGGATAGGATTAGATACACGGCTCAGCAGTCAGTATCACACAGGATAGGATTAGATACACAGCTCAGCAGTCAGTATCACACAGGATAGGATTAGATACACAGCTCAGCAGTCAGTATCACACAGGATAGGATTAGATACACGGCTCTGCAGTCAGTATCACACAGGATAGGATTAGATACACGGCTCAGCAGACAGTATCACACAGGAGAGGATTAGATACACGGCTCTGCAGTCAGTATCACACAGGATAGGATTAGATACACGGCTCAGCAGTCAGTATCACACAGGAGAGGATTAGATACACGGCTCAGCAGACGGTATCACAGGATAGGATTAGATACGTAGCTCAGCAGACGGTATCACACAGGATAGGATTAGATACACGGCTCAGCAGACGGTATCACAGGATAGGATTAGATACATGGCTCAGCAGACGGTATCACACAGGATAGGATTAGATACACGGCTCAGCAGTCAGTATCACACAGGATAGGATTACATACACGGCTCAGCAGTCAGTATCACACAGGATAGGATTAGATACACGGCTCAGCAGTCAGTATCACACAGGAGAGGATTAGATACACGGCTCAGCAGTCAGTATCACACAGGAGACGATTAGATGCACGGCTCAGCAGTCAGTATCGCACAGAATAGGATTAGATACACGGCTCAGCCGAGAGTATCGCACAGGAGAGAATTAGATACACAGCTCAGCAGTCAGTATCACACAGGAGAGGATTAGATACACGGCTCAACAGTCAGTATCACACAGAATAGGATTAGATACACGGCTCAGCCGAGAGTATCGCACAGGAGAGGATTAGATGCACAGCTCAGCAGTCAGTATCACACAGGAGAGGATTAGATACACGGCTCAGCAGTCATTTTCACACAGAATAGGATTAGATACACGGCTCAGCAGTCAGTATCACACAGGAGAGGATTAGATACACGGCTCAACAGTCAGTATCACACAGGAGAGGATTAGATACACAGCTCAGCAGACAGTATCACACAGGGTAGGTTTGATCCAGTATAGTGCACAGTGGGGGTGCACAGTGTAGGGGTGGGGTGCACAGTACAGTGGGGGGTGCACAGTATAGGGTGGGGTGCATAGTACAGTGGGGGGTGCACAGTATAGGGGTGGGGGGGTGAATGGTACAGTGGGGTGCAGTGTAGAGGTGGCGGGTGCGCAGTATAGGGGTGAGGGGTGCACAGTATAGGGTGGGGTGCACAGTACAATGGGGGGTGCATAGTATAGGGGTGGGTGGCTCACAGTATAGGGGTGGGGGTGCACAGTACAATGGGGGGTGCATAGTATAGGGGTGGGTGGTGCACAGTATATGGGTGGGGTGCACAGTACAGTGGGGTGTGCACAGTACAGGGGTGGGGGTGCAGTATAGGAGTGAGGTGCACAGTATAGGGGTGGGGGTGCACAGTACAGGGGTGGGGGTGCACAGTACAATGGGGGGTGCATAGTATAGGGGTGGGGGTGCACAGTACAGTGGGGTGTGCACAGTACAGGGGTGGGGGTGCACAGTACAGTGGGGGTGCACAGTACAGGGGTGGGGGTGCAGTATAGGAGTGAGGTGCACAGTATAGGGGTGGGGGTGCACAGTACAGTGGGGGTGCACAGTACAGGGGTGGGGGTGCACAGTACAATGGGGGGTGCATAGTATAGGGGTGGGGGTGCACAGTACAGTGGGGTGTGCACAGTACAGTGGGGTGTGCACAGTACAGGGGTGGGGTGCAGTATAGGAGTGAGGTGCACAGTATAGGGGGGTGCACAGTACAGTGGGGGTGCACAGTGTAGGGGGGGTGTACAGTACAGTGGGGGTGCACAGTGTAGGGGGTGTGTACAGTATAGGAGTGAGGTGCACAGTATAGGGATGGGGTGCACAGTACTAGTAGGCAGTGGGAGGCTGCGCCCCTCCTCGCATGCTGCAGCCAGTAGGAGCAGTGGTCAGTTTGGGAGGGTCCCCGTCCCGCGCTACCCTCATGCTCCTCATTTGCTGCCGTTGCCTCAGGACCGGACGGTGCTGACAGTGTCGCCCCCGTTGCGGTTACGTCCCGGACAGCGGGCCCCGGTAGGTTCCTTGTTATCTTGTCTCTGACGAGGTCTCTGGAGTCACAAATGTGGAGAAACGCGTCCGAGTCGCAGCCAGTCACAGACACGGGGTGAATCCAAATCCTGGCTTGTGTCTGCGGCAAGGATGGGTTTTCTGTGAGGTGAGACCATTACTGAGGGTCCGGGAGGGATTTCCCCTTTTAGCTGAGGCCCCCAGCACCGCTGCCTCTAATCCCCGGAGATAAGGTGGTGACCGCCCAGTACAGTCCCGTAACACCACAATGGAGAGACACCGAATATTAGAGGGAGGCGAGAACAGGCAGAAAGAGAACCACAAGTCACAGCAGGCACATGGAACCAGGAGCCTGTAATGTCCATGGGACCCCAAAATCATTACAGACCCCCAAAACAACTACAGACCCCAGATAACACCCCCCCCAAAGCAAATATAGATAGATCTGCTGAATCAAAATAGACCCCAGTCCTGGCCTCTAAACTAATAAGAACCCCAGACTAGACTTCACAATCAATTCACACCAGCCCCCCTAAATAACTAGAGATCCCAGACCAGCCCCCCTAAACTAGAGATCGCAGACCATCCAACCTAAACAGCTGTAGATCCCAGACCAGCCCTCCTAAACAACTGTAGATCCCAGCCCAGCCCCCCTAAATAACTAGAGATCCCAGACCAGCCCCCCTAAACTAGAGATCGCAGACCATCCAACCTAAACAGCTGTAGATCCCAGACCAGCCCTCCTAAACAACTGTAGATCCCAGCCCAGCCCCCCTAAATAACTAGAGATCCCAGACCAGCCCCCCTAAACTAGAGATCGCAGACCATCCAACCTAAACAGCTGTAGATCCCAGACCAGCCCTCCTAAACAACTGTAGATCCCAGCCCAGCCCCCCTAAGGAACTAGAGATCCCAGACCAGCCCCCCTAAATTAGACAATCATTAGTCTATAAGACACCTATCCATTACTAATCCTATAGTTATATGGTAAAGACACAGCCAGAAGAAAGTCCTTTACTAGAAATAAGACTAAACACATTTTTACTTTTTTATTTCAAAATAACAAACACAGTTATACTAACAAAATGCCTAATTCCACCGAAGACCTTGTCTCCTGTAATAAAACAAAATTAAAAAACAACAATATCACTCACCTTTCCATCGTTCTGTCTCACGCCATATTCCATGTCTGGGGGAAAAACAGTTTTCAATCTGGACAGTGCCAAGATGCAACCGTCCAGACTGAGAACCACTGTGTCCGGCGGTGAGTTCTCACGGTGCTAGCGGGGATGTCACAGAGGTCACAGCAGTTCAGTCCGGCTGGGAACGGAGCCTCAGTGACCGGCAGTAACCTCGATGACATCACTGAGGCTGCGCTTGCAGCAGCTCATTCACCAGTGGTTCTCAGCCTGGATGGTCGCAGTCCAGGTTGAAAACTGTTTTTCCCCCAGACATGGATTACAGCGTGGGACAGAACGACGGACAGGTGAGGGATATTGTTGTTTTTTTGGTTTTTTTTATTACAGGAGATCGAGGGCTTCGCAGGAATTAGGCGTTTGGTGAGTATAACTGTTTATTTTTAAATAAAAAGTAAAAGTGTGTTTTATTTGTAATAAAGGACTTTATTCTGGCTGAGTATTTACCATGTAACCATATGAATAATAATGGATAAGTTCTTATAGACGCTTCTCCATTACTAAGCCGTGGGCTTGATGTCACCAGACAATACAAAGGTGACATCAACCCCACAATTATGAACCCCACTTCCCACCACTACAAGGCAACAGGGAAGAGCCGGGCAAAGCGCCAGAATTGGCAGATCTATTAAATGTGCCTTTTCTGGGCGGCTGCTATTTTTAGGCTGGGTGGGGCCAATATCCATGGCCCCTTACCAGCCTGGGAATACCAGCCACCAGCTGTCTGCTTTAGCATTGCTGGTTGTCAAAAACGGGGGGGACCCATGCCACTTTGAATTATTTAAATAATTAAAAAATACAGCATGGGGACCCCTCTATTCTTGATAACCAGCAATGCTAAAGCTGGCAGCTGAGGGCTGCAGTCCCCAGCTGTGAGTTTTGTTTGGCTGGTTATCAAAAATGCAGGGGAACCCACGCCATTTTTTTTTAAATTATTTATTTACAGCGCAGAAGCTGGCTAATGAAAAGCGGCTGCAGGTAACGGATGATGGGAGCTGTAGTACCATCCACTGACACCAGTGACTGGAGGTAAACTTTATACCTCCGATCACAGCTAAGCGTTCTTTTGACAGCATGGGAACCGCAGCTCTTGACGGATGGGGATGATTTCACCGCCGATCAGAAGTGGTGTTTGCTGCGCTGTCATTCAAGAGTATGGGGTCCAGGTTCGGGTCTGGCTACTGTTCTGGTACCCGATCCCAAACTTTTTGTAACAGTTCGGCTGAACCCAGGTGTCCTTCCATCTTTACTAGAGATTCCAGGACCAGCCCCTGTAAACTGTAGATCCTAGACCAGCCCTCCTAAACAGCTAGGGATCCCAGACCAGCCCCCCCTAAACAACTAGAGATCCCAGACCAGCCCCCCCTAAACAACTAGAGATCCCAGACCAGCCCCCCTAAATAACTAGAGATGCCAGACCAGCCGCCCTAAATAACTAGGGATCCCAGACCAGCCGCCCTAAACAACTAGAGATCCCAGACCAGCCCCCCCTAAATAACTAGAGATGCCAGACCAGCCGCCCTAAATAACTAGAGATGCCAGACCAGCCGCCCTAAATAACTAGGGATCCCAGACCAGCCGCCCTAAACAACTAGAGATCCCAGACCAGCCCCCCCTAAACAACTAGAGATCCCAGACCAGCCCCCCCTAAATAACTAGAGATGCCAGACCAGCCGCCCTAAACAACTAGGGATCCCAGACCAGCCCTCCTAAACAACTAGGGATCCCAGACCAGCCCCACTAAATAATACAGATGCTGCACAAGTTTCCATAAACAAATACAGCTCCCTGACTCCCTAAGCAAATATGGAGCCCAGACAAGACCCCCTAATTTATTACAGCCCCCATATCAGACCTTTCAAAGAAATACAGACCCTACTTCAGTCTTCTAAGACGACAACCCTTAAAGTAATACTGATTCTACATCAGACCCTATAAACTAATGCAGACCCCAATCCAAACCCCCTAAATAATACAGGTGCCAGGCAAGACCCCTTAAACTAATAAAGACCCCAGACCAGGCTCCTAAACAAATACAACCGCCAGACCAAAGCCCCTAAACTACAGACTCCAAATAAGACCACCAAAACTATCACAGATCCTCGTCCAGACCCCCAAACAATATAGACGCCAGACCTGACCCATAAACAGATTCCAAACCTGACCCGTAAATACAGACCCCCTGAGCAGCCAGCCCCTAACTATGACCCCAGACTCGTGTTACAGACCCCTGACCAGCGAAACTGATGACTGCGCAGACCAGACCACCTGTAAATGTGGACCCCGGACCCCCGCGCCGTCATCTCCCCCTGTATCCTAGCAATGATATGCCATGATTTCATTCACCGAATATTTTCGGACATTTCCTCTGATCTTCAGATTTGTGCCCCTTCTCCTTATGTTCAGTTTCTTATTTAACCCTTTCATGCATGTACAGGTTTCGATCAGGTACGGACCCCCTCCCCACCCCCGTTTTCCCCGTTTCTAGCGACCATATTGATAATTTGGAGCCTGGGGGCCATAAATGGGCACATGGCGCTCGCAAGATTCACCGCCGGCCCTGGCCCCTGTATGATCCTGGCATGCAGCGCCCGCCGGCACAGAACCCAATAAACACAGGGAAGGAAATATCTTTATCTACAACAGAACATGAAGTCATCACATTGTATCACTTCCTCCATGTCCTAATGAGCCGGATACCGAGCCTTAAAGGGGTATTCCCATCTCCAAGGTCCTATCCCAATATACGGTAGGTGTAATGATAATAATATTAGCCAATGCCTCCAACTAGAAATGTGGTATAGTTCTTCTGATGCGCCATGTGCAGGCATTGCCGTAGCTTAGAATAGAATGAGTAGTGTAGACATTCAGATCCTCCTGGAAACATGGACCAGAGCTGGGAACGAGTCCCCGGTGCCCACCTTATTGATGCTGCTAGTGGGGGCCTCTTTGGGCCTTTTCTGCGCTCATTTACTTTCCTCCCCCCTTACACCTTGCTCTCTCGGCCACATGGTTTACAGTTTGCCACACAGGGTCCTGGTCCTCGCAGGGCCAATCGTACTGTTACAATGCTACTGAAGTGTGATTAGTCCGGATCTCTGGGTGTAACTTTTGTTCTGGGCTCTGTAGGACGTCTACTTTGTTCAGGGCCCCCCGATCTGTGAACTTTTAGCTCCTTATTTTCTCCTATATTGGTTGGGTTGTGTGGCCGTGCCTGCCCCCTACTGGGTATTTTGTGTATTACTGATCGGTGTCTTTTAATACGGTCATTTCTATTTTTATGTAATATTAAGGGTTTTATATGGATGTCTTCGCTTGGCCAATTGTTCACCACATTATTTGGCTACCCCATTGTTTTCTAGTATTCTGGTTTATTTGGACATAGTTTGAGTTGTTCCCGCTACACTTAGTGGTCCTGAAGGGGGCGCTGTCTTTCCAGGGTCACCTACATAGTAGCCATACGAGCTCCCATCATCATCATGTGGGATGTCTACAAAAAGCAGGACCCCCAGAACCGCTCACCCAACCTGAAACACCAAACACATCAACCTGACAAAAGCCAGAATCAGGAAGATGGTAGACGAAGGGCAGGAGAGGTACGACCGTGACCGGAGGAGCGATATCACCCCATAGAGCCTGACCATGTCCCGGACTCTACAGAGAGACCACAGACTGGCGGATATCTGGAGAAACTCCCGGACCCCAGAGACCGCAAGATCCTGGGCCGGTATAGACTCGGTGCCCACAGTCTGGCCATCGAGGTCAGCCGGTACAGACAGCTACAAGCCCAGGGAGGAAAGACTGTGCCAACACTGTGACCAGGAGGATGAGACCCAACTCCTGCTACACTGCACCAAATACTCAGCAGTGAGGGACACTCACATCAGGAGATTGTCCGATCTCATCTCAGATTTCAGCTCTATGAAGGAGGAAGAGAGCAGCGCGGTATATGAGAGTGCGGAGGGAGAGCAGCGCGGTATATGTGTGGGCGGGAGAGAGCAGCGCGGTATATGTGTGCGGAGGGAGAGCAGCGCGGTATATGAGTGCGGAGGGAGAGCAGCGCGGTATATGAGAGTGCGGAGGGAGAGCAGCGCGGTATATGAGTGCGGAGGGAGAGCAGCGCGGTATATGAGTGCGGAGGGAGAGAGCAGCGCGGTATGTGAGTTCAGGGGAGAGAGCAGCGCGGTATATGAGAGTGCGGAGGGAGAGCAGCGCGGTATATGAGAGTGCGGAGGGAGAGCAGCGCGGTATATGAGTGCGGAGGGAGAGCAGCGCGGTATATGTGTGGGCGGGAGAGAGCAGCGCAGTATGTGAGTTCAGGGGAGAGAGCAGCGCTGTATGTGAGGGAGAAAGCAGCACAGTATGTGAGCATGGGGGAGAGAGCCGTGCAGTGTGTGAGCATGGGGGACAGAGCAGCGCAGTATGTGAGCATGGGGGAGAGGGCCGTGCAGTGTGTGAGCATGGGGGAGAGAGCAGCGCAGTATGTGAGCATGGGGGAGAGAGCAGCGCAGTATGTGAGCATGGGGGAGAGAGCAGCACAGTATGTGAGTTCAGGGGAGAGCAGCGCGGTATGTGAGCATGGGGAGAGGGCAGAGCAGTGTATGAGCAGGGGCGAGAGAGCAGCGCAGTATGTGAGCATAGGGGAGAGAGCAGCGCAGTATGTGAGCATGGGGGAGAGAGCAGCGCAGTATATGAGCATAGGGGAGAGAGCAGCGCAGTATGTGAGCATAGGGGAGAGAGCAGCACAGTATGTGATAGTGGGGGAGAGAGCAGCACAGTATGTGAGTTCAGGGGAGAGAGCAGCGCGGTATGTGAGCATGGGGGAGAGGGCAGAGCAGTGTATGAGCGGGGGCGAGAGAGCAGCGCAGTATGAGAGCATGGGGGAGAGAGCAGCGCAGTATGTGAGCATGGGGGAGAGAGCAGCGCAGTATGTGAGCATGGGGGAGAGAGCAGCGCAGTATGTGAGCATAGGGGAGAGAGCAGCGCAGTATGTGAGCATAGTGGAGAGGGCAGAGCAGTATGTGAGCATGGGGGAGAGAGCAGCGCAGTATGTGAGCATGGGGGAGAGAGCAGCGCAGTATGTGAGCATGGGGGAGAGAGCAGCGCAGTATGTGAGCATGGGGGAGAGAGCAGCGCAGTATGTGAGCATAGGGGAGAGAGCAGCGCAGTATGTGAGCATAGGGGAGAGAGCAGCGCAGTATGTGATAGTGGGGGAGAGAGCAGCACAGTATGTGAGTTCAGGGGAGAGAGCAGCGCGGTATGTGAGCATGGGGGAGAGGGCAGAGCAGTGTATGAGCGGGGGCGAGAGAGCAGCGCAGTATGTGAGCATGGGGGAGAGAGCAGCGCAGTATGTGAGCATGGGGGAGAGAGCAGCGCAGTATATGAGCATAGGGGAGAGAGCAGCGCAGTATGTGAGCATAGGGGAGAGAGCAGCACAGTATGTGATAGTGGGGGAGAGAGCAGCACAGTATGTGAGTTCAGGGGAGAGAGCAGCGCGGTATGTGAGCATGGGGGAGAGGGCAGAGCAGTGTATGAGCGGGGGCGAGAGAGCAGCGCAGTATGAGAGCATGGGGGAGAGAGCAGCGCAGTATGTGAGCATGGGGGAGAGAGCAGCGCAGTATGTGAGCATGGGGGAGAGAGCAGCGCAGTATGTGAGCATAGGGGAGAGAGCAGCGCAGTATGTGAGCATAGTGGAGAGGGCAGAGCAGTATGTGAGCATGGGGGAGAGAGCAGCGCAGTATGTGAGCATGGGGGAGAGAGCAGCGCAGTATGTGAGCATGGGGGAGAGAGCAGCGCAGTATGTGAGCATGGGGGAGAGGGCAGAGCAGTGTATGAGCGGGGGCGAGAGAGCAGCGCAGTATGTGAGCATGGGAGAGAGAGCAGCGCAGTATGTGAGTATGGGGGAGAGGGCAGAGCAGTGTATGAGCATGGGGGAGAGAGCAGCGCAGTATGTGAGCATGGGGGAGAGAGCAGAGCAGTGTGTGGGTGCAGGGGAGAGAGCAGCGCAGTATGTGAGCATGGGGGAGAGAGCAGAGCAGTGTGTGAGTGCAGAGGAGAGAGCAGTGCAGTGTGTGAGCGTGGGGGATTGGGTTCAGCCCACTTCTTTGAAGGCTCTCCAAAAGTTTTTGGGTTTTGCTAATTTTTATCGTAAATTTATAGCTAATTTTTCTGGTATTGCCAAACCATTGACTGATTTGACTAAGAAGGTGCTGATGTGCTGAATTGGTCTCCGGAGGCTGTTTCTTCTTTTCAGGAGCTGAAGCGGAGGTTCACTTCTGCTCCGGTTTTGCGGCAACCTGATGTCTCACTTCCGTTTCAGGTAGAGGTGGACGCTTCTGAGATTGGTGCAGGAGCTGTTTTGTCCCAAAAAGATCCGGTAACATCTAAAATGAACCCCTGTGCTTTCTTTTCCCGAAAGTTCTCTCCATCTGATCGCAACTATGATGTGGGGAATCGGGAACTGTTAGCCATGGAATGGGCATTTGAGGAGTGGAGACATTGGTTGGAGGGAGCTAGACATCAAGTCGTGGTCCTCACTGACCACAAACGCTGGAATCCTAGACAGGCTAGGTGGGCCTTGTTTTTCACACGTTTTGATTTTGTGGTCTCTTTTCTTCCGGGCACTAACAATGTTAAGGCAGACGCCCTCACTAGGAGTTTCTTTGCTGATTCTCTTATTGTGACCAAGCCTGCCACCATCTTAGGTGAGGGGGTAGTTCTTTCTGCCATCTCACCCGATTTGAGGCGCTCTGGAAGAGTTTCAGGAGGACAAACCTGAGCGTTGTCCCATTGGAAAGTTGTATGTTCCTGACCAGTGGAGGAAGAGAGTGATGTCTGAAGTTCATTGCTCTGCATTGGCTGGTCATCCAGGTATTTTTGGTACTAGAGATTTGGTGAGTCGGTCTTTTTGGTGGCCCGCCTTATCTCGTGATGTCAGGAATTTTGTGCAGTCCTGTGGGACTTGCTCCCGGTCTAAACCTTGTTCTCGCTCTAGTGGCTTGTTGATGCCTTTGCCGGTGCCCAGGAGGCCATGGACCCATATTTCAATGGATTTTATTTCTGATCTGCCTGTCTCTCAGAGAATGACTTATCTGGGTGAATTGTGATAGGTTCTCTAAGATGGTTCATCTTGTACCACTCCCTAAGTTGCCATCTTCCTCTGAGTTGGTGCACTTGTTTTTGCAACAGGTTGTTCGCTTGCACGGGATTCCTGAGAACATTGTGTCTGACAGAGGAGTTCAGTTTGTCTCTAGATTCTGGAGGACTTTTTGTTCCAAGCTGGGAATTCAGTTGTCCTTCTCCTCTTGCATTTCACCCTCAGACCAATGGGCAGACGGAGAGAACAAACCAGACCTTGGAGTCGTATTTGAGATGTTTTATTTCCGCTGATCAGGATGATTGGATTTCATTTTTGCCCTTGGCTGAATTTGCTTTAAATAATAGAGCTAGTTCTGCCACTTTGATGTCACCCTTTTTCTGTAATTTTGGGTTTCATCCTCGATTCTCATCAGGGCAGGTGGAGTCTTCTGCCTGCCCAGGTGTTGACACTGTGGTGGAGAGAATGCAGCAGATTTGAGACCAAGTGGTGGATAAGTTGTCTCTCTCCCAGGAAAAGGCCCAGCGGTTTTCCAACCCGCATAGGACCATTGTGTCATGATCCCAGTGCAGGTTTTTGAGCTGCACGTTAGGGGTTAATGTCTGGAGCTTGGTGCAGGTTTTGACCGGTACACCTGGGGTTAATGATTTTGGCCTCTTTCTCGTTCTGGGAGAGCTTCTTAAATCCCTGGGAAGCTCCATTCCCTGTCAGTTATAGTTTTGCCTTTGGCCGAGTGTGCTGACCCCTGTGTGCCTGTTTGTTGCTATAGCTTGTTTATATGGTTGTGACCCGGCTCTCTTTCCCGTTGTGAGTTTGCCTGCTGATTCTGTACTGTGTTATTATCTCTGTGTATGACTCATTGCCTGTGACCTGACTACTCTCTCCTCGCCCCTCTTGTACCTTGCAGCTTTCTCTGTGTATGACTCATTGGCTACGTCCTGACTATCCTCCCTGTCTATGCCCCTTGGTAACTTTGTCTCACAGTTACCCTGCTAGGAGTTCTCTTGCAGCTCCTAGCTCTGTGGAGTATAGGCCACGCCCCCAGCAGTCACGTGCTTCAGGTCCTGCTGTTCTGAAGTACACACCTACTCGCTGCTGCCCGCTCCACAGGTATCTTTGAGCACAGTTCGCTTTACTCAGGACACGCGCACTGGCTCAGTGAGCAAGTTCAGTGCGGTGTTCCTGACATTATAACTGGCCTACAAGTTTTTTTTTCTCTCCTCACTTCTGCAGCATGGACCCAATGTGTGCTTTATCTGAGCAGGTTAAATGCTTGACTCAGTCACTGCAGAAGCTTAGTTTGGAACACCAAGCTCTGGCCCAGTCCCAACGGCGGGTTGAGGACTCAGTTCAGGGGATACTTTCCGCAGGATTCCAGCAGGTGGGGAATAGAGATGTCATTTTAGTCCCACCCGAATCCCCGGTGAAATTGCCAGACACGTTTTCTGGTAATAAAGATGAGTTCAGGGCATTTAAGGAGGGCTGTAAGCTCTTTTTCTCTTTGAGACCCCGCTCCTCTGGGGATGAGAAACAGAGGGTGGGGGTGGTTATGTCCCTGCTTAGGGGGTCCCCACAAGCCTGGGCATTTTCACTTTCCTCTTCTGCCCCTGAGAGAATGTCTGTGGATGCGTTTTTTGAAGCCTTAGGGCTTATTTATGATGAGCCTGATAGAGTGCGTTTGGCTGAGGACAAGGTGATGAGTGTCTGTCAGGGGGAGCACTCGGCCGAATGGTTCTGTACCGAATTCAAACGTTGGGCAGCCGAGATTTCCTGGAGTGATGCCGCCCTTCAGGGACTGTTCCACAGAGGCCTGTGTGAACGTCTAAAGGATGCTTTGGCACTCCATCCTCCGCATGACTCCCTGGAGGATGCCATGACCCAAGCGGTTTGCATGGATCGCAGACTGCGGGCTAGAGGTGTTATGCAATGGGGAACACCATTGTTCTTCAGTAGAGATGAGACCCAGACTCTTCCTGCGGCTATGGAGGTGAACACTGTCACCTGTGAGGAAAAAGAAAGAAGACGCCGCCGGGAGAAGCAGTTGTGCTTCTATTGTGGGGAATCTGGACACTGGAAGAAGGACTGCCCCTCCTGTCCGTCATCCTCCAAGATGGCGGGAAACGACTAGGTCTGGGTAGTAATCGAGGAGACTACCCAGACCTTCAGGTACAATTTTCCTCACATGCAAAAATGGTGCTGCAGGTGGAACTGGAACTTGGTTATGGTCCTGTTCAGACTACTGCTTTTATTGACTGTGGTTCGGCTGTGAACCTGATTGATACCAAAGTGGTGACTCTTAATAAGATAGGGACAGTCAGGCTTCATGATCCTGTTAAACTTGTGGCAATTGACTCGTCTCCTCTTACCCAGGGCGGTATCTGTTGCAGGTCTGAACTCTTTTCTCTAAAAGTGGGTTCCACTCATGTAGAAAAACTAAGTTGTCTTGTGCTAGGTAACTTGCCTGCAGGACTGGTACTGGGGAAACCTTGGCTTCAACGCCATAATCCTACCATTGATTGGGTTACAGGGGAAATCACTCAATGGGGATGCAATTGTAAATGTGATAACCTGGGACATCTGGTTAACGCTGTTAAAACCGTGTCTGTGTCGTCTGTCGGCCTGGAAGGTATTCCGGAGTACCTGAAGGGTTTCGAAGACGTTTTTTCCGAAAGTGAGGCTGAGGCGCTGCCACCACATAGACCCTACGATTGTGCCATTGATTTAGTACTCGGAGCCAAGTTACCTAAGGCTCGATTGTTCAATTTGTCTGGACCTGAGCGCCAAGCCATGAAGGAGTACATTGCTGAGAGTATCCGCAAAGGGCATATCAGGCCTTCTGTGTCACCTGTGGCAGCAGAATTCTTCTTTGTGAAAAAGGAAGATGGTGGTTTGCGGCCGTGCATCGACTTTCGGGAACTGAACAAGATAACGGTTAGGAACACGTACCCGCTTCCCCTCATCCCAGACTTATGTAAGCAATTAGCTGGGGCCCAATGGTTCTCCAAGTTAGATCTGCGAGGGGCCTACAATCTGATAAGGGTTCGGGAAGGGGATGAGTGGAAAACTGCTTTCCTCACATCAGAAGGACTCTTTGAGAACCTGGTAATGCCGTTTGGGTTAACTAATGCACCCGCTATTTTCCAGAATTTCATCAATGTTGTGTTTTCTGACCTGATAGGCCGTTTTGTTATTTATTTGGATGACATTTTGGTGTATTCCCCGGACAGTCAATCCCACTTGCAACATCTAAAGACAGTTCTCCAGAGACTCAGGGAGAACCAATTGTTTGCTAAATTGGAAAAATGTTCATTTTTTGTACAGGAACTGTCTTTTTTGGGGTTGATTGTGTCCTGTGAGGGGTTTCGTATGGATCCTAAGAAGGTGCTGGCGATCGCTGACTGGGTTCAGCCTCGAGATCTCAAGGGGCTCCAGCGCTTCTTAGGATTTGCTAACTATTATCGAAGGTTCATTAAAGGTTTCTCACAAGTGGTTAAACCACTCATGGATCTTACCCAGAAGGGCGCTGATGTAAAAATTGGTCTGTACTTGCTAAGGAGTCCTTCTCAGCGATTAAAAAATGTTTCATGTCTGCCCCGGTGTTGGTACAACCAGACCCGTCCAAGCCATTCATTGTGGAGGTGGATGCTTCTGAAGTGGGGGTGGGGGCTGTGCTGTCCCAGGGTCCGGCCACCCTTACTAATCTCAAACCCTGTGCCTTCTTCTCCAAGAAGTTCTCAGCTGAGAAAAACTATGATGTAGGCAATAGAGAACTTCTTGCGGTCAAGCTGGCGTTTGAGGAATGGAGGCACTTTTTGGAAGGGGTGGCTCACCCTATCACGGTTGTCATGGATCACAAAAACTTGGCATACCTTGAATCTGCTAAGAGGCTTACTCCTAGACAAGCCCGTTGGTCACTTTTTTTTCACGATTTCAGTTCTCCATTACTTTTCAACCGGGGTCCAAAAATGTTATAGCGGATGCCCTGTCCAGAAGTTTTGATCCAGTGTCTCCTCCTGAGCCGCCGTCCTCCATTCTTCCCCCAGGGGTGGTAGTGGCGGGGGTCTCAACTGAGTTGGAACAAGAAATTCTAAGGGCTCAGGCCCTAGCTCCGGCAACCAGGCCGGTGGATAAACTGTTTGTTCCGGATTCTTTGCGGCCTAGACTTCTGCAGGAGTTTCATGAGTCTAGATTGAGTGCTAATCCAGGTATCACAGCTACTAGAGAGGCAGTAGCCAGGGGTTTTTGGTGGCCTTCATTAAGGTCCGATGTCAAGGAATTTGTTTCTGCTTGTGGTATGTGTGCCCGTTCCAAAAGTTCACATAACCGACCGGCTGGGGAACTCATACCTTTACCGGTTAATGATAGGCCATGGACTCACCTTTCCATGGATTTTATTACCGGCCTTCCACCTTCCAGGGGCAATACAGTGATCTGGGTGGTGGTGGATAGGTTTTCTAAACAGGCCCATTTCATTCCCTTGGCAGCATTACCCTCAGCAGAAACATTGTCAAGGTTGTTTGTGCAGCATGTGGTCCGATTGCATGGGGTACCCCTGAATGTTGTGTCTGACAGAGGTGTGCAGTTTGTGGCCAAATTTTGGAGGGCGTTCTGTATGAAATTGGGCATCTCACTCTCCTTCTCATCGGCATATCACCTGGAGAGTAATGGTCAGACAGAACGCACCAATCAATCCCTGGAACAAATTCTCAGGTGTCTGACCTCCGCCAGGCAGGAGGATTGGTGTGAAGCGTTACCGTTGGCGGAATTCGCTTTTAACAACCGGGTGAGTCAGTCCACCAACATGTCCCCATTCCTGATTAACTATGGGTTTAATCCACATTTTGGGGAGTTTTCACGGGTGGATTCCGATTGTCCAGGGGCAGAGGGGTCTATTCAACGGTTAAAAGACCTCTGGGCTGAAGTCCGGCGTAATATCTCTCGGGCCCAGGGGAGATACAAATATTTTGCCTCGGGAGACATGTTTCAGGTGGGAGAGAAGGTTTGGCTCTCCACACGTAACATCAACTTAAAGGTACCATCAGCTAAGTTGGGACTAAAATTCATTGGTCCGTACGAGGTTATGGAGATAGTCAACCCAGTGGCATATAGGTTGCGTCTCCCCGTCTCCTTAAAAATATCCAATGTGTTCCATAAGTCTCTGTTGAAACCCGTAGGGTCTGTCAAAGAGGACTCTGAGCCTGTTGTTCCTCCAGTGCTGGTGGAGGGTCAATTGGAGTATGAGGTCGGACATATTGTGGACTCTCGGCGGGTGCGCCGCTCTTTGCAGTACCTGGTCCACTGGAAGGGATATGGACCAGAGGAGCGCTCATGGGTCCCTGCTCACTCTGTACATGCAGATCGCTTGGTTCGGGCTTTCCATGCCAAGTACCCGGAGAAGCCTGGGGGTCCAGAGGCCCCCCGTTGAGAGGGGGGTACAGTCATGATCCCAGTGCAGGTTTTTGAGCTGCACGTCAGGGGTTAATGTCTGGAGCTCGGTGCAGGTTTTGACTGGCACACCTGGGGTTAATGATTGTGGCCTCTTTCTGGTTCTGGGAGAGCTTCTTAAATCCCTGGGAAGCTTCAATCCCTGCCAGTTATACTTCTGCCTTTGGCCTAGTGTGCTGACCCCTGTGTGCCTGTTTGTTGCTATAGCTTGTTTATATGGTTCTGACCCGGCTCTGTTTCCCGTTGTGCGTTTGCCTGCTGATTCTGTACTGTGTTATTATCTCTGTGTATGACTCATTGTCTGTGACCTGACTACTCTCTGCTCGCCCCTCTTGTACCTTACAGCTATCTCTGTGTGTTGACTCATTGGCTACGTCTGACTATACTCCCTGTCTAAGCCCCTTGGTAACTTTGTCTCACAGTTACCCTGCTAGGAGTTCTCTTGCAGCTCCTTGCTCTCTGGAGTTTCGACCACGCCCCCGGCAGTCACGTGCTTCAGGTCCTGCGGCTCTGAAGTACGCATCTACTCGACTGCTGCCCGCTCCACAGGTATCTTTGAGCACAGTTCGCTTTACTGAGGACACGCGCACTGGCTCATTGAGCAAGTTCAGTGCGGTGTTCCTGACACATTGGTCCCCGGTTTAAGGTGGGTGATATGGTTTGGTTGTCATCAAAGAATATCTCTATGAAGGTGGCTTCTCCTAAGTTTAAACCTAGATTTATTGGACCTTACAAGATTTTGGAGATTCTTAATCTGGTCTCTTTTCGATTGGCTCTTCCTGTTACATTTAAGATCCATAACGTGTTTCATAAGTCTCTGTTGAAGAGGTTTGTTGAGCCTGTTCCTATGGTGGCACCTCCTGACCCTGTATTGGTTAAAGGTAATGTGGAATATGAGGTAGAGTAGATACTGGATTCTCGTCTGGCTAGATGAGGACTCCATTAATTGGATAAGTGGAAGGGTTATGGCCAGGAGGATAATTCTTGGGTCTCTGCATCTGATATTCATGCCGAAAGATTGGTTCGTGCTTTTCATCGGGCCCATCCTGATCGGCCTGGTGGCGTGGATGAGGGTGCGGTGACCCCTCCTCAAGGGAGAGGTACTGTTGTGAGCACATTTTCTGGTTCACCTTTGGTATCCGATGAACTCCCTCTGCTGGTGAAAGGAGGTGGTGAAGCTGATTTGGATGGGAGAGACCTGCCACCTGAACAGGTGGATTGCGATTGGACATCATGAATCTCTAAGTGGATATAAGGCTGCCGACGCCCTGTAGGGTTGCTGGTGATTTCTCTTGTTCAGAGGTCTGGCTTCCAGTTCAGTTCCTGTCTTCTAAAGCTAAGTTTTGCTCTGCTATTGTTCCATGAGTTTTTATCTGATTTACTTAGTTTTGTGTTCTGCCAGCCCCGGCTGGGACTGTGCTGAATTTCCATTTTTGTCCCTGATCTGTTTAATCTCTTTTGCTCTGTCCTCAGAATATATCGGAGTGCTGATATAGGGATTTTGAAGTCTAGTGACTTCAGGGCCATTTTTCCTATCAGACGTGTTGGGACATTTTTGCTAGAGTTTTTTGCGGATTGCAGCCAGTGTCTTTTCTGTCCTGTCCTGTCTAGTTAGTTGGGCCCCATCATTTGTTCTGCCTGTCTTCCTGTCTGTGTTTTTGTTTTCATCTTCTTTCACCGACAATACTTGTTGGGGGCTGTCTATTGCTTTGGGGTCTGCTCTGGGGCAGTTTAGATTTCCCCTTTCTTTCTTTAGGCTTATTTAGCTCTCCGGCTGTGACGAGGCGTCTAGGGCATCGTAGGTACGCTCCACGGCTACTGTTAGTTGTTGTGAATAGGATCAGGGGTCTGCAATCCGCTAGTTACCAACCTCTCCGGTTTTCTGGACTTAGCTTGCCTTTTTGTTTTTTCCTCCTCCGGTGACTCATTCATAACAGCTGTGGCCGCAGCCCCTCTTTCAGCATGTAAGACCCGTCTGTACTGCCAGCTAGCCTCACCAACCGCGTACACCTCACTGCCACCATCCACGGTTTACTTAATCAAAGAGTTAATTAAGAGGGTCCACGGCAAACCCCTTGAATTAGTAGCTATTATCTAAAAGAGGCGCATAGTTAGTTTCCTAGAGCATGAAAGACTGAATTATTATATCATTTATTCCCCAAAATGAGGGCAGTGATTATATAGATAAAAGTTGCTATAAAGTTGAGACATTACATATGTATAAATATAAAACAAAAAATGGATGAAAACAGAAAATAACACTCACATTTGCTTAGTCGGTATCAGGCATCCCATGTGGCTTTAAGGGGGGTGAAGGTGGAGCCACCCGTCTCCGCTCATCTGCAGGTCTCTCTGGCACGAGGACTTGAGCTACTCTGGCCAAAAACTGGTGGGGGATACCTTATCCTTTTGGGTCTGTGACCTCACGAAATGGGCGGTCTGGGGAGGTCCCACCTCCCTCTCTCCAAGTTATGAATTGGCTACAAAACTTATGAGGATCATATCTTAGCGAGGGGAGTCCGCACAAACACATATATGGTATAATTGGTTGTAGCTCATCGAATTGAATGAATCAACACCAAGCATGTCATAATTACGACATTCCATTTGGGAGCAAACCATATCTCGGTTTCTGGAAGTCCGAGAACTTCGCAAAAGCCACCGTAGCGAAGCCAGGTCCACTCAGATCACAGAAATGATTGTTCTATCTCTGCTGTGTATGGTTTTTGCAATGCGGTCTCTTATAATTTTATTCCGCCGCATGGTCTTAAACAAAGGACCATCTTTTCCACAGGGAGGGGGGATGGAGAGACTTCAAGAGGAAATGGGTGGTTTCATGTTACCAGCAAGCACAGAGCTGAGGGGTGTGAAGGGGGGGTTGTGGGGGATGCTGCAAACGCTGACAGTTTACAATGTCATCCGAAGAGTAGCACTGGGAGATTTCTAGAGGGCTCTAGAAACATCTCTACAGAAAAACATCTTTACAGTACATTACTGTTACGTGTTACGGAATCACTCAGCACCCAGAATATGTTGTGCAGTTATATGTATGTATAATAGGTTTCATGTGAGATGCATGTCTCTAATGCATCAGCCCACAGGCTGCGCCCCTGGGCAGAGGGGACACGATATTCCCCTTTTGTCCGCCCCCCCACCTTTGTAATTCCCACAGTAAATATAGCCAGGCTCCGGCCACCTGCGGCTTTTGTAATGTATGTCTGGCCTGCCGCTTTTCTATTGGCCGGCCCTCTGTATCTGTGTGATATATTCTGTGTCCTGTGAGTAAAGTGTTGTCAGACTGGAAATACGTGGAGAAGCAGTGATCTTTTATATGCGACCATGTAACCAAGGAATTCCAGCCAGCGTCATTCATTCAGACTCCAGCTAAAGCAGAGTGGACCTCCGGAAACAAGGGGTGGTACTGAAAGAGGTACCCCAGCTTGGTAGACCCCGTTACACTGGTGGCAGACAGCGGGATATGATACCCCTTCTACAGGAGGAAAGGAATGAATGGAAAACAACTACCAGAAGTTAAAGAGGACTACATTAAAAGATCTGGTGGAAGCCCGAGGGTTGATCGCCAGCAACAAAACAAAAGCGGATTTGATAGCAGCCATCATGGAACATGACAGTGCAGCGCCCCCCAATGTGAACGTGGAGGAGACTGAATTCCAGAGGGAGGTAAAGAACAGACTGGCGTTCTATTATTATTATTTATTGTTATAGCGCCATTTATTCCATGGCGCTTTACATGTAAGGAGGGGTAAACATATGGTCACTGTGTCTGCATCACGCAGACTCAGCGTTACAGACGGGATTTCCCCCGCCTCCTAAACTTGTTACCGCTGTAGCAACAATGCGCAGGTTCAGTGACGTGACTAGGGGAGTTTCCCCACCGGATTATATAAACCCGGAAGCACTTCACAGCCATCTGGCGTCCTCCATTACAGCGGTCATACCGCAACATATTTGGGCCAGATAAAGCAGGTAAAGTACTGGTCCTTTTCCCCACACCACTTGGTGATTCATTTTACATGATATTGAACAATTCTACTTATTTTCTCTTTTCCAGCGCCACAAAATACATTGCCTCCCCATATATACCAAAATACAGGTATTAGTGAGATATGGACTTTAAGTGTGTTTTTGCACTCATACCACCAATGGGCACAGGACGATACTATCTGCATATGTAATTTAGTCTATAGGACCTGCATGTATGATTTTTTCTTTGCTCTCTTATAGGAAAGATAACGATTCATACCATCACGTACCAGGCACAACCATCACTCTTCATTCTTTGATTGGCACCTATATACCGGAAACCCACAATATCCTTGTATCATGATTGCCTTATGAGTATACTGGCGGTTTATTTCCTTTATATCGACCCATATATATCTTACCTCACAGATCACTTGCACCTAAAATTCTTTCTCAAGATACTATTTGTCAAGATTTATACTGCTTGACATAGTTTATTCCTTCTTTTGTATTGTATATCTCTCCTATGCATTGTATGATTTGCTATCTCTATACTGTGATACTCAATAATATGGATTTATTTCTAATTTTTGTATATATGTTCTTGTAGAGAAGTTCTGATGAAGATCCATTATCGGATTGAAAACGTTTAACATGCATAATCTGGATGCAAAGAAAATATAAGAATTACTTCAGTTGCCATCTGAGTGCCAAGTTCCTTCATTCTACATTGAGGGATTCTGGTTAGTAGGGAGGTGATAACTGGTCCAGAGATGTAGATCTGTGTGTCATCAGCATAGAGATGATACTGAAAGCCATGAGATTCTATGAGCTGTCCCAAGCCGAAGGTATAGATGGAGAAGAGCAGGGGTCCTAGGACTGAACCTTGTGGGACTCCGACAGATAGGGGGCGAGGTGAGGAGGTGGTGTGTGAGTGGGAGACGCTGAATGTCCGGTCTGTTAGGTATGATGAGATCCAGGATAGGGCCAAGTCTGTGATGCCGAGGGATGAGAGGGTCTGTAATAATAGGGAATGGTCCACTGTGTCAAAGGCAGCCGACAGGTCCAGGAGGAGGAGGACAGAGTACTGTCGCTTGCTCTTGGCGGTTAAGAGGTCATTGGTGACCTTAGTAAGGGCAGTTTCAGTAGAGTGGTGTGACCGGAAGCCAGATTGTAAGCGGTCGAAGAGGGAGCAAGAAGAGAGATGGAAGGACAGTTCAAGGTAGACGTGTTTTTCCAGTAGCTTGGAGGCGTAGGGGAGAAGTGATATAGGGCGATAGCTAGATACAGAGGATGGGTCAAGAGAGGGCTTTTTGAGGATAGTTGTGATGGAGGCATGTTTAAAGCTTGAGAGGAAAACACCAGTTGTTAGTGATAGGTTGAAGAGATGGGTTAGGGTTGGGATGAAGACTGTGGTGAGGTTTGGGATGAAGTGGGATGGGATCGGGTCGAGTGCACAGGTGGTGAGATGTGATCTTGAGAGTAGAGTGGAGAGTCGATCTTCTGTAATGGTGGAGAAGTTGGTTTTGGAGGTGGAGGGCTGGGAAGTCGGGAGGAAGGGCTCTGGGGGTTGTTGACCAAAACTGTCTCTGATGTTATCAATCTTCTGCTTGAAAAATGAGGCAAAGTCTTCAGCTGAGATGAGTGGGGAGGGAGGAGGTGCTGGGGGGCGGAGGAGAGAATTGAAGGTGTTGAATAACTGTTTAGGGTTGTGAGACAGGGAGGATATGAGAGATGAGAAGTAGGTTTGTTTAGCTGTGGCAAGTGTAGTCTTGAAAGTAGTGAGGGACTGTTTGAATTGCTCGTTGGAGTGGGATCTTTTCCATCTGCGCTCAGCAGCCCTGGAAGCTCGCCTCAGTTCTTTGGTCAGGCTGGTGTGCCAGGGCTGTCTGTTGATTTTGCGAGCTTTGTGTAAGTGGGGCAGCAGATTCCAAAGCTACAGCTATTGTGGTGTTATATAGAGCAGCAGCGTCATTTGCATTGTGTAAGGAACTTATATCTGTGAGAGGGAGGAGGGATTCAGAGAATGAGTGTAAGTCAAGGTGTTTAAGATTTCTGCAAGGGTGTGAAAGTTTGTGGGGTGGGGATTGTAGAGATGGAGTGGAGAGGGAAGAATGTGGAGAATGTGAGAAGGTTGTGGTCAGAGAGAGGAAGAGGTGAGTTAGAGAGGTTAGATAGGGAGCAGAGGCGGGTGAAGATGAGGTCCAGTGTGTGGCCATCTTTGTGGGTGGCTGTAGAAGACCATTGAGTGAGGTTGAAGGAGGAAGTGAGAGATAGAAGTTTAGTGGCAGCTGAGAGGGAAGTGTCAATGGGGATGTTGAAGTCGCCCATGATGATAGTAGGGATGTCCGCGGAAAGGAAATGAAGTAACCAGGTGGTGAAGTGGTCAAAGAAGGTGGTGGCTGGCCCTGGGGGGGTGGTAGATGACAGCCAGTTGGAGGGGGAGTATATGCGCACAGAGTGCACCTCAAAGGAAGGGAGGGTAACAGAGGGTGGCAGTGGGATTGGGGTGAAGGAGCAGGTATCTGACAGGAGAAAACCAACTCCTCCGCCATGTTTGCTGCTGGGGCGGGGGGTGTGAGAAAGGTGGAAGCCGCCATACGAAAGTGCAGCAGGAGAGGCTGTGTCAGAAGGGGTGAGCCAGGTTTTGGTGATGGCGAGGAAGGAAAGTTTGGTAGTAACAAAAAGATCATGGATGTAGGAAAGCTTGTTGCAGACAGAGCGAGCATTCCACAGAGCTCCTGTTAGTGGGACTGGGGAAGCAGGGGCTGGGTGAATGGGTATATGGTTGGAGTGGTTACAGAAGGTTGTGATAGAGCGTGGATGGGAGGTAGAAATGACTGTGGGAATGTGGTGAGGAGGACCAGGATTTGGAGAGATATCACCAGCAGTGAGAAGGAGCAGAGAAAGTGTTAGCAGGTGGGAGCAGGAGAGGGCATGAGGGGGCTGTTTGTGTTTGGAGACAGGATTGTATGTTAAGGAACAGTTTTGAAAAGGAGGTGAGGTGGATGGGGAGGATTGTAGAAGAGATGAACTGTTCCTTACTAGGAGTAGGGATTAGGGGAATTAGCAGAAAGTGAAGGATTATAGGGGTGAAAGTGAAAACAAACAGAAACATTGTTTACAGTGACTGTGTACAGTTACCTTCAGTTCCCTTCTGGTTCAATTCTGGTTTTAATTCTAAAATTTATCTTCACTCTTCTAGGACACACTTATAGGAATCACACTGCAGACTGAAGTCTATGCAGACTTGAGGTATGCAATATATGTACAACTAAGTGCAGTCAGGTGTGAAGCAGAGAGGAGTGGTCTCTGCTCATCTTGGTCAGAGAATTAAGGGTGGACTAGATGCATACAATCAAGCATTGAGTAAACAAGGTCATAAATAACACTGGGGTTAGCTGAAAGGCATACCATGTGAATGCTAGGTGCAGAGGCAAGTCTATGTGCAAAGCTGGGTGATGTACTATGTGCACTTCATAGACACAGCAGGAGAGCTGGGTGGATGAACATACTTGTCGGAAGGATAGAGATGCTTGTTAGAGTGCGATGGTGGCAGGTAGCAGGGCACAGTCTGTATTCATCCTTCTGGTTTTAATTCTAAAATTTATCTTCACACTTCTAGGACACACTTATAGGAATCACACTGCAGACTATGTTCTATGGCCGAAACCCTGCAGTAGAAATCATACGAGAGGTGATGACTGATGTGCGTACTGATTTGAAGGAAAAGATGGCCGAGCGGACCAGGATAGAGCTAGCCAAGATGGAGATGGCAGAGCGGACCAAAGTGGAGCTGGCCAAGGTGAAGATGGCAGAGCGGAGAGAGGAGAGTCAGCGAGCAGGGGGAGCTCTGGCCTTCGACCAGGTACCGTCAACAGTAAGCCACAAAAAGATCCAGTATAATGCCTTCCGACAGTTGGGGGGAGGCAGAGGAAGACATTGATGGCTTTCTGCAGGACTTTGAGCGGCAGTGTGCCTTTCATCAAGTGAAGCCGGAGGAACGGGTTCAGATTCTGGCCAGCAAGCTGACAGGCCGGGCAGCGGACGCCTATCGCACGGTACCTGATGAGGACTGTATGGACTATGAGCGGATCAAAGAAGTGATCTTGGCCCGGTATGCGCTGACACCAGAGGCATACCGCCAAAAGTCCCGCGGACTTATAAAACGCGTAACCGATACCCACGCTGAATGGGCCTGTAAATTACGGCGGTCACTGCTACAGTGGGTACAAGGGAGCAAAGCAACCACTAAGGAGGACGTCCTCCAGCTCTTCTTGTTAGAACTATTCTTTAATGGACTAACCCCCGAGACACAGGAATGGCTTCGGGACAGGCGGCCAACGAATTTTGAGGAAGCCGCTCGTCTGGCCGATGAACATCATGATGCCAGGAGGCCTCAGTTGTCCGGATCAAAGATGGTCACTAGGGGTTCGCCCATGGACCTGGAGGGCCCCAAACCACCGAAGATTGTAGGGGGACCAGCTAGAAACCCGGCCTACCACAGTCCCCCTGGGGCGCGATGCCACACCTGCCGTCAGCTGGGCTACCTGCAAAGACAATGTCCAAACTGGACTCGGCATACCCAGTGGCCAAAGGCGGGAACAGCTACCTTCAGCCGGGCTGCTGTACATTGCTACCAAGGCGAAGCTGACCCAGCATTGGGGGCTATGATTAACCAAGGGGTGGAAGAGATGGAGGAAGTGCTGCATGAAGTAGACCCCGTGCAGGCAGCCCGGGCAGATAATCGACAACAGCATCGATATCGTGTGGATTAATGGGAAACGTATGCAGGGACTAAAAGATTCCGGGGCAACTTTGACCCTTGTGAAGCCTCATCTTGTCCGGGACCTAGAGAAGACGGACCAGACAGTGGCAGTCTGTGTAGCAGGGGGAGCTATACATCGACTGCCCACTGCCAGGATTCACCTGAACTCGGGAGTTGGGGATGGCCTTGTTGAGGTCGGCTTGATGGAGGATTTGCCTGCAGATGTCTTGCTGGGAAATGACTTGGGGCCCATGTTGTCTGCCTTCTCAGTTGCCCCTCTGGCTGAGACATGTCTCTGGGTGGTCACAGGATAAGCTCGAGCTGCAGAGGCGGAATCACACTCAGAGGATCCCAGCCCTACACGTATTCCCATAGCCAGACACACTTCTTGGGCCACCCCAGATGAATTTAAGAGGGAGTTACTTGAGGATCCTTCATTGGAGGGATATCGTGGGAAGGCACAGGAGGGGAGAGGGGTACTGGAAGGGGAACAGTTTGTATGGAAGCAGGGACTCCTCTACCAGATCACAGAGCAGCACCACACAGGGACGAGCCCCACTATAAAACGACAGCTGGTAGTTCCCAAGAAGTATAGGCAGGAGTTACTGCGAATCTTTCATGACATACCCTTGACTGGGCACTTCGGCGTCAGTCGCACCATGCATCGTCTGACACAAAACTTCTTTTGGCCGGGGGTAACCTATGATGTTCGTCAGTACTGCCAGACCTGTGACAGTTGCCAGCACATTGGCAAGAGGGGGGATCGATGCAAGGCCAAATTACGCCCTCTCCCCATTGTGGAGGAACCATTTAGCCGAGTAGCGGTCGATCTGATAGGGCCGTTAGCCAAAACCAGTCCGTCAGGGAAAAGGTATATATTGACTGGTAGATTATTCCACACGGTATCCAGAGGCGGTTGCGTTACCTAACATACTGGCAGAGATGGTGGCGGCCGCCCTGCTCCAGGTTTTCTCACGGGTTGGATTTCCCCGGGAGATTTTCTCGGACCAGGGTACCCAGTTTACAGCAGAGGTGACCAACCAACTGTGGAAGCTGTGCAGCGTAAAGTCCATTAGAAGCGCCACGTACCACCCGCAAACCAATGGGTTGTGTGAACGTTTTAATGGAACATTAAAACAACTCATTGGGACTTTTACCAGGACCTACAGGGACTGGGAGAAATTCTTGCCACACCTCCTGTTTGCCTATCGGGAGGTGCCCCAAGAATCCATGGGGTTCTCCCCGTTCGAGCTGGTATACAGGAGACGGGTAAGGGGACCCCTAGACTTAGTGCTAGAACACTGGGAAGGGGAGGGCTTCATAGAAGGGGTACCTATTGTACCCTATGTGCTGGAATTCCGGGACCGCCTGCAGGAGCTGACCCAGGCTGTACGTGAGAACATGCAGGCGACCCAGCGGCGCCAGCACGAATGGTACTATCGGAGGGCCAGAGAGCGCACCTTGGAAATAGGACAGAAGGTCCTGGTGTTAGAGCCCACTAGGCAGAACAAGTTCCAAGCTGCATGGCAGGGGCCCTACCAGGTAGTGGGGAAAATAGCAGACAACCTATAATGTCGCCGATTGTGACGACCCCAGGGTTATCCGCATGTTCCACGTGAATATGCTGAAGTCCTACCGGGAGCGCTCTGAAGATGTAGTGGCCATCTGTGCACCTGAAGCAGAGGATTTAGCCAGACTTACCTTGCCGGATGTCTTAGGGGAAAGGACTCAGTCTAAAACATGGGACCAGGTACACTTGGGTGAAGACCTAGGCCCCCGGGAGAGACAGCAGGCGGAGGAGTTGTTGAGGCAGTTGTTGAGGCAGCGACAGAGGATGTTTTCGGGGAGACCAGGGTACACTCGCCTGGCACAACACAAGGTTGAGACCCAGGATCAGACCCACCTGCGACAAAACCCCTTCCGCGTCCCTGAGTCTGTACGAGAGGGGATGCGATAGGAGATACAAGAGATGTTGCGTTTAGGGGTCATTGAAGAGTCAGATAGTCCCTGGGCATTCCCCGTAGTGTTAGTGCCCAAGAAGGATGGGACTACACGGTTTTGTGTAGACTATTGTAAGCTCAATGAGAAAACAGTGACGGATGCATATCCCATGCCGTGTGTGGTTGAGTTCTTAGACCGGCTGGCGGGGGCAAAGTATTTGACCACCATCGATCTATGCAAAGGCTACTGGCAGATTCCCCTTAGTCCTGACGCTATTCCCAAGTCGGCATTTGTCACCTCGTTCGGCTTATTCCAGTTTCGAGTTATGCCATTCGGGATGAAGAATGCCCCGGCGACCTTCCAGAGGCTGGCTGACCAGCTTCTGGATGGTCTCCAGGACTATGCTTGTGCCTACCTGGACGACATCGCCATCTACAGTGCGACATGGGAAGAGCATCTAAATCACCTAGAGACAGTTTTGGACAGGATCCACAAGGCCGGAATCACCCTGAACCCAAACAAGTGTCACGTGGGCAAAGCAGAGGTTCAGTATTTAGGACATTGGGTGGGAAGTGGAAAACAGCGACCAGAACCAGCCAAGATTGAGGCCATAGCCAAATGGCCCATCCCACGCACTAAAACCCAGGTCATGGCATTTCTAGGCACAGCAGGGTATAGGAAATGTGTCCCCAATTACACCAGCGTAGCCAAGCCCCTCACTGATCTGACCCATAAGAACCAACCCCGCCAGGTAACCTGGACCTCAGAGTGTGAGGAAGCCTTCCGCCAACTAAAGGACGCCCTCACCAATACCCCTGTATTGGCCGCACCCGATCCAACTAAACGTTTCCTTGTTCACACAGACGCTTCTATGTTTGGATTGGGGGCAGTACTGAGCCAAGTCGGGCCGGACGGCCAAGAACACCCAGTAGCTTACCTGAGTCGGAAGCTACTGCCCCGTGAAGTAAGCTATACGGCCATCGAGAAGGAGTGCCTGGCGGTAGTATGGGCACTCAAGAAGTTACAACCATATTTGTATGGACGACCGTTTTCCCTCCTAACGGACCATAATCCCCTAGTCTGGCTTAATCGGGTCTCTGGAGACAACGCCAGATTGCTGCGGTGGAGTTTAGCCCTACAACCTCTGGACTTCACCATCCACTACAGACCCGGCAAACAAAACGGTAATGCCGATGGACTAAGTCGACAAACGGAACTTGTACCAACCCCATAAACTTCGGTCATCCCCAAACCGATCCGTTAAGCAGATCAGCTTTTTAAAAAAACGCATCACCTGAAAGGTTTTTGAGCTCATAGATAATGTTTTCAATAGCAAAAGCAGACCCGGTCAGGATCGCTGGTGCATCGCTAAATTATCGCTTTCACACGGGAAGATCTCACAGCGATGCAGCAGCGATACAGCGGTCGTTACTTACCTTTCACACACAGTGATCCTGACATCCTCCCGTCCAGCGTCGCTCGTTGGCGCCAGCAGGAAGCGCCCGACGAGAAATGGAGCTGCGCGATCAGCGATGGACAACGGGGGAGCCGGTCGGAGGCAAGTATCACACATAGCGATATCGCTGCTGCGTCACCAAATCGGTTATGCTTTAGCGATATTGTTAGCGATATCGCTATGTGTAAAACCCCCTTAACACTCCTTTTTTTTTTTAGCACCAGTCAGGTACACCTCATAGCTGCCCAAAAGGACGCCCAGGACAGGCATTGCTCATCTTCAGTAACACATCAACATCAATTGATAGTTGGAATAAATAGACTGCATTCACCACATCTTAAGGTGCAGGCTTTATTTTCAAGTGTAGGGGGGGATGCAGTATGAGGTTCTGCAGCAGCTGAGGTGTGCAGTATGAGATTCTGCAGAACAGTATGAGGTTCTCCCCCTCCCCTAGTTTTGATCCTGGCTAAAACCGTTTCTTATAGATATGGCGAACCCTCAGGTAACCCTAAATGAAGGTCAATGGACACAGGTGGCTGAATTGAAGGAACTGCTTAACCCCTTCACGACCTTTGATGCCACGTAGGCGTCATGAAAAGTCGTGACAATACGACCCATGACGCCTATGTGGCGTCATGAATTGATTGCCCCCCTGCGGGTCGGGTGACCGGGGTCACTGAAAGGTCACCCGACCCGCACACAAAGGACCCTTCAGAGTTACCTGGGGGTGTGGCTTAGCCCCTATATGCCTACGATCGCTCTGATTGGCTGTTAAAAGTGAAACTGCCAATCAGAGCGATTGTAATATTTCACCAATGAAAATTGGTGAAATATTACAATCCAGCCATGGTCGATGCTGAAATAGCATCGGACATGGCTGGACACCGAGGCCCGACCCCCCCCCACACCGACTGACGGCACCGATCGGCTGCCGCCACCGTCTGACGGCACCGATCGGCAGCCGCCGTCATAATCTGCCCCCCCGCCTTCCCTCCGCCCCCCCAGCGCTCAGATCACCCCCTCAGCCCTCCGATCACCCCCTCTCACCCTCCTTTGTGCCTCCGATCTCCCGCTATCCGTCCCGGTGTCCCGCCGTCCAGCGTCATGGGCGCCGCCATCTTGGAAGATGGGCGCATGCGCAGTGCGCCGAATCGAATCTGCAACGCTGCAGATTCATTCATTTATTTTGATCACTATAATAAACTTTCATAGTGATCAAAATAAAAAAAAAGTAAATCACCGCCCCCCTTATCACCCCCATAGGTAGGGACAAATAATAAAAAAAACAAAATATATATTTTTTTTCCATTAGGGCTAGGAATAGGGTTAGGGTTGGACTAAGGGTTAGAGTTGGACTAAGGGTTGGAATTAGGGTTAGGGTTGTAATTGGGATTAGGGTTAGGGTTGGGTTGGGATTACGGTTAGGCTTGTGGCTAGGGTTAGAGTTGGGATTTCATTAGGGGTGTGTTGGGGTTAGGGTTGGAGATAGAATTGAGGGGTTTCCACTGTTTAGGCACATCACGGGGTCTCCAAACGCGACATGGAGCCACCATGTATTCCAGCCAATTTTGCGTTCAAAAAGTCAAACGGTGCTCCCTCCATTTCGAGCCCCGACATGTGCCCAAACAGTGGTGTACCCCCACTTATAGGGTATCAGGGTACTCAGGAAAAATTGCACAACAACTTTGGGGGTCTAATTTCTCCTGTTACCCTTGGGAAAATAAAAACATGGGGGCTAAAATAATTATTTTTGTGGAAAAAAAATGATTTTTTATTTTCACGGTTCTGCGTTATAAAATTCTGTGAAGTCCTTGTGGGTTCCAAGTTCTCACCACACATCTAGATAAGTTCCTTGGGGGGTCTAGTTTCCAAAATGGGGTCACTTGTGGGGGGTTTCCACTGTTTAGGTACATCAGGGGCTCTGCAAATGTAACATGACGCCCACAGACCATTCCATCAAGTCAGCATTTCAAAACGTCACTACTTCCTTTCTGAGCCCCAACGTGTCCCTGAACAGTGGCCCCCCCCACATATGGGGTACCAGCGTACTCAGGACAAACTGGACAACAACTTTTAGGGTCCAATTTATCCTGTTACCCTTGTGAAAATAAAAAATAGTGGGCTAAAAATAATTTTTTGAGGACAAAAAAATAATTTTTTATTTTCACAGCTCTGCGTTATAAACTTCTGTGAAGCACTTGGGGGTTCAAAGTGCACACCTCACATCTAGATTAGTTCCTTGGGTGATCTAGTTTCCAAAATGGGGTCATTTGTGGGGGGTTTGCACTGTTTAGGTACATCAGGGGCTCTGCAAACGTAACATGACGCCCACAGGCCATTCCATCAAGTCTTCATTTCAAAGTGTCACTACTTCCCTTCCGAGCCCCAACGTGTGCAAAACAGTGGTCCCCCCCACTTATGGGGTACCAGTGTACTCAGGACACACTGGAGAACAACTTTTGTGGTCCAAAATATCCTGTTACCATTGTGAAAATAAAAAATAGTGGACTAAAAATCATTTTCTGAGGAAAAAAATTTTTTTTTTATTTTCACGGCTCTGCGTTATAAACTTCTGTGAAGCACTTGGGGGTTCAAAGTGCTCACTACACATCTAGATAAGTTCCTTAGGGGGTCTTGTTTCCAAAATGGGGTCATTTGTGGGGGAGCTCCAAAGTTTACGCACACAGGGGCTCTGCAAACACGACATGGTGTCCGCTAACGATTGGAGCTAATTTTCCATTCAAAAAGTCAAATGACGCTCCTTCCCTTCTGAGCCATGCCGTGCGCTCAAACAGTGGTTTCCCCCCACATATGGGGTACCAGTGTACTCAGGACAAACTGGACAACAACTTTTGGGGTCCAATTTATCCTGTTACCCTTGGGAAAATAAAAAATAGCAGGCTAAAAAATCATTTTTGAGGGAAAAAAAAATATTTTTTTATTTTCATGGCTCTGCATTTATAAACTTCTGTGAAGCACTTGGGGATTCAGAGTGCTCACTACACATCTAGATAAGCTCCTTAGGGGTTCTAGTTTCCAAAATGGGGTCACTTGTGTGGGTTTCTACTGTTTAGACCCACAGGGGCTCTGCAAACGCAACATGACGCCCGCAGAACATTCCATCAAAGTCTGCATTCCAAAATGGCGCTCCTTCCCTTCTGAGCTCTCCCGTGCTCCCAAACAGTGGTTCCCCCCACATATGGGGTATCGGTGTACTCAGGACAAATTGCACAACAACTTTTGTGGTTCAATTTCTCCTGTTAGCCTTGTGAAAATAAAAAATAGCGGGCTAAAAAATCATTTTTGAGCAAAAAAAAATGATTTTTTATTTTCACTGCTCTGCGTTATAAACTTCTGTGAAGCACTTGGGGGTTCAAAGTGCTCACTACACATCTAGATAAGTTCCTTCGGGGGTCTAGTTTCCAAAATGGGGTCACTTGAGGGGGAGCTCCAATGTTTAGGCACATCAGGGGCTCTCCAAATGCGACATGGTGTCCGCTAACGATTGGAGCTAATTTTCCAATCAAAAAGTCAAATGGCGCTCCTTCCCTTCCGGACCCTGCCGTGCACCCAAACAGTGGTTTATGACCACATATGAGGTATCGATGTACTCAGGAGAAATTGCCTAACAAATTTTTGGATCCATTTTATCCTGTTGCCCATGTGAAAATGAAAAAACTGAGGCTAAATAAAATTTTTGTGAAAAAAAAAAAGTACTTTTTTTTTTTTTTTACGGATCAATTTGTGAAGCCCCTGGGGGTTCAAAGTGCTCACTATGCATCTAGATAAGTTCCTTGGAGGGTCTAGTTTCCAAAATGGGGTCACTTGTGGGGGAGCTCCAATGTTTAGGCACACAGGGGCTCTCCAAACGCAACATGGCAACCGCTAAATATTCAAGCATATTTTCCATTCAAAAAGTAAAATGGCGCTCCTTCCCTTCTGAGCCCTGCCGTGCGCCCAAACAGTGGTTTATAACCACATATGAGGTATCGGTGTACTCAGGAGAAATTGCCCAACAAATTTTAGGATACATTTTATCCTGTTACCTATGTGAAAATGAAAAAACTGATGCTAAAAAAAATTTTGGTTGGAAAAATTAAAATGTCCATTTTTTCATTCCATGTTGCTTTAGTTCCTGTGAAGCACCTGAAGGGTTAATAATCTTCTTGAATGTAGTTTTGAGTAGCTTGAGGGGTGCAGTTTTTAGAATGGGGTCACTTTTGGGTATTTTCTGCCATATAGACCCCTCAAAGTGACTTCAAATGTGAGGTTGTCCCTAAAAAAATGGTTTTGTAAATTTTGTTGTAAAAATGAGAAATTGCTGGTCAACTTTTAACCCTTATAACTTCCTAACGAAAAAAAATGTTGTTTCCAAAATTGTGCTGATGTAAAGAAAACATGTGGGAAATGTTATTTATTAACTATTTTGTGTCACATAACTCTCTGGTTTAACAATAAAAATTCAAAATTTGAAAATTGCAAAATATTCACCAAATTTCCATTTTTTTTCACAAATAAACGTAAAAATTATCGACCTAAATCTACTACTAACATGAAGCCCAATATGTCACGAAAAAACAATCTCGGAATCGCTAGGATGCGTTGAAGCGTTCCTGAGTTATTACCTCATAAAGGGACATTGGTCAGAATTGCAAAAAAATGGCCAGGTCGTTAAGGTCAAAATAGGCTGGGTCATGAAGGGGTTAATCACCTATTTACCGTGACTAAAAAATTACAAGCTGAGGATTTAACTCCTGGCATTTTCATAAGGGAGTGGAAGAACTTGCTATTTTGCCTGTCCCAAAGAGGAGATTTAATCGCAGATGGCATTTCTGCTTCAATGAAACGGAGCGAGACACTGCTATTGGAAAATAACATTTTTCTAGCAGATGTTTATGTGGACCCAAGTCATCGTATACTGCTTGATGATCAACAGCTTACTAAAGGAAAAGAAGCTCTGACTGAGGTAGCAGTTAGGATGAGTGGCCTACAGGAGGACTGCCAGGCGCAAGAGGACTCGGGTCCTGACAGCGCTACTGCTGCCATATCTTCATCCTCATCAGATGAGGAGTTTGACCTGGACAAGTATTTGGATGACATGGAGCAGGCAAAGCGTTGCCCCAAGAAGAAAGATTTCACTCCGTCTCCTATAGCAGCAGATTGACCAGATTTCAGCAAAATGTTTCACTTGCTCTCAAAGAAAAATTCAACCGTTCATCAGAACTGACTGTGCAGGAGGCAATTCCTTTATACCCGGAAGTTGTTAGAGATGTTCCCATGTGGTTACGGCTTTACCTCCAACCCAAGTTACTGTAGAGAGGTTGTTCTCTGGCCTTAACATTATTAGGTCAGATGTGAGGTCATCTATGAAGGAGGATCTGATGGAGGGAATTCTATTCCTCAGAACAAATTCATAGACTGCACAAATGTTATTTATTATTCACACAGTTGGATACCCCAACAAATTATTTTTGACTCCAAAATATGGTATTATAATTATTTTATTATTTATTAAACAACATATTGAAAATATATATTAGTACATTATTGAAAAGGGAAAAGTACATCTAAAATGAGGAACTAACAGAAGCCGTAGGTTTATCCACAAAACCACCATAATTCAATATTAATGTTATTAACATATGCTCCTAAATCACTGTTGTGCAATGCAGGTAATCATACAGATTTGTAACAGCATGAGGCTACAGCGGCTGTAATTGCTATGAATTCAGTGCAATACTCAGAAAGCTACCAGTTAAATCCTCTTGACCGCCACTTAGTGCACTGAAAAGAGGACTAGACGCTGACCCTATAACCACATGTATAAGGCTGCCAAACCGACAAGCCACAATAAGTATATATATAACAGCGTACCATCCTCCCCAATCGAGCACCAACCTTAAGCACCGTGTCCTTAAGTGAGCATACCTAATGGTGTGTGGAATCCCCCGGGCGTTCCTCTGCCCCGACGCGCGTTTCGCTACCGCTTCTTCGGGAGGCCAAATGTTATTTAGTAGGTTTTTGTTGAAAACTTTTTGCCACTTACATAGTTTATTACATAGTGTTATATATATATATACTGTATACATATAATCGATATTACATAGTGTATTACATATTTACAATTTATTACAGTTTTTTGTGTTCTAAAGTTGTATTCCAATAAATAGATATTATGTTCTAAATGTCTTGATTATTGTATCATAAAAATGATTAAGTGTCTGATGTTCACATTGTACAATACATTTTTCACTTAAATATAAGCAAAATATGTGGAGTCGGAGTCGTGGAGTCGGTGGAAGGAAAATTGAGGAGTCGGAGTCGCAGGTTTGGCTTACCGACTCCACAGCCCTGCCCATAACAGAGCGTCATCCACAGACCCCCATAACAGCACCACCCACAGATCCCCCATAACAGTGCGTCACCCACAGATCCCCCATAACAGCACCACCCACAGACCCCCATAACAGCACCACCCACAGACCCCCATAATAGCGCCACCCACAGACCCCCTTAAGAGCACCACCCACAGATCCCCCATAACAGCACCACCCACAGGCCCCCATAACAGCACCACCCACAGACACCATAACAGCACCACCCACAGACCCCCATAACAGCACCACCCACAGCCCCATAACAGCACCACCCACAGACACCATAACAGCACCACCCACAGACCCCCATAACAGCACCACCGACAGACTCCCATAACAGCACCACCCACAGGCCCCCATAAGTCACCCACAGACCCCCATAACAGCACCACCCACAGATCCCCCATAACAGTGCGTCACCCACAGATCCCCCATAACAGCACCACCCACAGACCCCCATAACAGCACCACCCACAGTCCCATAACAGCACCACCCACAGACACCATAACAGCACCACCCACAGACTCCCATAACAGCACCACCCACAGACCCCCATAAGTCACCCACAGACCCCCATAACAGCACCACCCACAGACCCCCATAACAGCACCACCCACAGTCCCATAACAGCACCACCCACAGACACCATAACAGCACCACCCACAGACTCCCATAAGTCACCCACAGCCCCCATAAGAGCACCACCCACAGACCCACATAACAGGACCACCCACAGACCCCCATAACAGCGCCACCCACAGATCCCTCATAACACTGCGTCACCCACAGGTCCCCGATAACTGCATCATCCACAGATCCCCATAACAGCACCACCCACAGATCCCCCATAACAGTGCGCCATCCACAGATCCCCCATAACAGTGCGTCACCCACAGATCCCCCATAACAGCACCACCCACAGATCCCCCATAACAGTGCGTCATCCACAGATCCCCATAACAGTGCGTCATCCACAGATCCCTCATAACAGCACCACCCACAGATCCCTCATAACAGTGCGTCACCCACAGATCCCCCATAACAGTGCGTCACCCACAGATCCCTCATAACAGTGCGTCACCCACAGATCCCCCATCACAGTGCATCATCCACAAATCCCCCATAACAGTGCGTCATCCACAGATCCCCCATAACAACATCATCCACAGATCCCCCGTGAGTCACCCACAGATCCCCATAACAGTGCGTCATCCACAGATCCTCCATAACAGTGCATCATCCACAGATCCACCATAACAGTGCGTCATCCACAGATTCCCCATCACAGTGTGTCACCCACAGATCCCCATAACAGTGCGTCATCCACAGATCCCCCATAACAGTGCATCATCCACAGATCCCCCATAACAGTGCATCATCCACAGATCCCCATAACAGTGTCACCCACAGATCCTCCATAAGAGCGCGTCACCCACAGACCTGTGAAGACTCAGACATCAAGGTTAGATTTCAGAAAGGCAGATTTTAAGGGATTCAGAAAGAGAATTGGAGGGATCCAATGGCTGGATATCCTAAAAGACAAAAATGTCCAGGAAGGATGGGAAATCTTGAAAAATGAAATTCTCAAAGCACAGTTGTTAACAATTCCGAAAAGAGGGAAGAATAGGAAGCATTTAAGGAAACCAGGATGGATGAACACAGAACTTAAGCACATGCTAAAAAGGAAGAAAAAAATGTTTATAAAATGGAAAGAGGGAGGCATATCAAAAGAAGAATATAATGCTGTCTGCAGAACCTGCAGGGCACAAATCAGATTATCTAAAGCTGAAAATGAATTGAGGCTTGCAAGAGATGTCAAAAGCAATAATAAAGGATTTTGGGGATATGTCAAAAGTAAAAGAAAAGTCAAAGATGCTATAGGATTTTTACAGGATGAAAATGATGAAATGGTAAGACAGGATGTTGAGAAGGCTGAACTTTTAAATTCCTATTTTGCATCTGTTTTCTCTCAGAAAGGAAATGTAACATCAACTGTTATTCACTGTCCTATTAAGGGAATAGAAGAATCCAGGATATCTATAAACAGAAAGATAGTGAGGAAACACTTAGCTAACCTAAGTGAATTCAAGTCTCCAGGTCCAGATGAATTACACCCCAGAGTACTGAAGGAGATAGCAGAAGAAATTTTTGAACCCCTCTCCATAATCTTTGAAAATTCTTGGAGAACAGGAGAAGTGCCAGAAGACTGGAGAAGAGCAAATGTTGTTCCCATCTTCAAAAAGGGGAAGAAGGTGGACCCAGGCAACTATAGGCCGGTGAGTCTGACTTCTATACCAGGAAAGATCTTTGAACAAATTATTAAACAACATGTATGTCAATACCTGGATAAGAATGAAGTGATTAAACAGAGTCAGCATGGGTTTGTAACTAATAAGTCATGTCAGACTAACTTAATTTCCTTCTATGACGGTATCACTGATTGGGTGGATCAAGGAAATGCTGTAGATATAGTATATCTTGATTTCAGCAAAGCATTTGACAAAGTCTCTCATACAATCCTTATTGAAAAAATGACTAAGTATGGAATGGACAAGGCAACTGTTAGGTGGATTCATAACTGGCTTAGTGATCGGACCCAAAGAGTGGTCGTAAATGGCTGCACATCCAGTTGGAAGAATGTCTCAAGTGGGGTACCACAGGGCTCTGTCCTGGGCCCTGTATTGTTCAACATCTTTATCAACGATTTAGATGAAGGAATTGAGGGTAAACTGATTAAATTTGCTGATGACACAAAGCTAGGAGGGATAGCTAATACTAGAGAAGAGAGAGAGAGGATTCAAAAAGATATAAATAAACTTGAGAAGTGGGCAGCAACTAACAGAATGGTTTTTAACAGGGAGAAATGCAAAGTACTACATCTGGGCAATAAAAATGAAAAAAGCATATACAGAATGGGAGGAATAGGGCTAAGCAACAGCACATGGGTATACTAATAGATCACAGACTGAATATGAGTCAACAGTGTGATGCAGCAGCAAAAAAGGCAAATGCAATTCTAGGATGTATTAACAGAAGCATACAGTCTAGATCACGTGAAGTCATTATCTCCCTCTACTCCTCTTTGGTCAGACCTCATCTGGAATATTGTGTCCAGTTTTGGGCACCACATTTTAAAAAAGACATCAACAAACTGGAGCAAGTTCAGAAAAGAGCGACCAGAATGGTGACCGGTCTGCAAACCCTGTCTTATGAGGAAAGGTTGCAGGATTTGGGAATGTTTAGTTTGCAAAAGAGAAGACTGAGAGGAGACTTAATAGCTGTCTACAAATATCTAAAGGGCTGTCACATTGTAGAAGGATCAACTTTATTCTCATTTGCACAAGGAAAGACTAGAAGCAATGGGATGAAACTGAATGGGAGGAGACACAGATTAGATATTAGAAAAAACTTTTTGACAGTTAGAGTGATCAATGAGTGGAACAGGCTGCCACGAGAAGTGGTGAGTTCTCCTTCAATGGAAGTCTTCAAACAGAGGCTGGACAGACATCTGACTGGGATGATTTAGCGAATCCTGCTTTGAGCAGGGGGTTGGACCAGATGGCCCAGGAGGTCCCTTCCAACTCTACGATTCTATGATTCTATGATCTCCCATAACAGTGCCTCATCCACAGATCCCCATCACAGTGTGTCACCCACAGATCCCCATAACAGTGCGTCATCCACAGATCCCCCATAACAGTGCATCATCCACAGATCCTCCATAACAATGCATCATCCACAGATCCCCATAACAGTGTCACCCACAGATCCCCATAACAGTGCGTCATCCACAGATCCCCATAACAGTGCGTCACCCACAGATCCCCCATACAAGTGCGTCATCCAGAGATCCTCCATAACTGCGTCATCCACAGATCCCCCATAACAGTGCATCATCCACAGATCCCCACAGCAGTGCGTCATCCACAGATCCTCCATAACAGTGCATCATCCACAGATCCCCATAACAGTGTCACCCACAGATCCTCCATAACAGCGCGTCACCCACAGATCCCCCATAACAGTGTGTCATCCACAGATCCCCCATCACAGTGTGTCACCCACAGATCCCCATAACAGTGCGTCATCCACAGATCCCCCATAACAGTGCATCATCCACAGATCCCCCATAACAGTGCATCATCCACAGATCCCCCATAACAGTGCATCATCCACAGATCCCCATAACAGTGTCACCCACAGATCCCCATAACAGTGCGTCATCCACAGATCCCCATAACAGTGCGTCACCCACAGATCCCCCATAACAGTGCGTCATCCAGAGATCCTCCATAACTGTGCGTCATCCACAGATCCCCCATAACAGTGCATCATCCACAGATCCCCACAGCAGTGCGTCATCCACAGATCCTCCATAACAGTGCATCATCCACAGATCCACCATAACAGTGCGTCATCCACAGATCCCCCATCACAGTGTGTCACCCACAGATCCCCATAACAGTGCGTCATCCACAGATCCCCCATAACAGTGCATCATCCACAGATCCCCCATAACAGTGCATCATCCACAGATCCCCATAACAGTGTCACCCACAGATCCCCATAACAGTGCGTCATCCACAGATCCCCATAACAGTGCGTCACCCACAGATCCCCCATAACAGTGCGTCATCCAGAGATCCTCCATAACTGTGCGTCATCCACAGATCCCCCATAACAGTGCATCATCCACAGATCCCCATAACAGTGTCACCCACAGATCCCCATAACAGTGCGTCATCCACAGATCCCCATAACAGTGCGTCACCCACAGATCCCCCATAACAGTGCGTCATCCAGAGATCCTCCATAACAGTGCGTCATCCACAGATACTCCATAACAGTGCATCATCCACAGATCCCTCATAACAGCGTGTCACCCACAGATCCCCATAACAGTGCGTCATCCACAGATCCCCCATAACAGTGCATCATGCACAGATCCCCCATAACAGTGCATCATCCACAGATCCCAGATAACAGTGCTTCACCCACAGATCCCCATAACAGCGTGTCACCCACAGACCCCCATAAGAGTGCGTCATCCACAGATCCCCCATAACAGTGCGTCACCCACAGACCCCCATAACAGCGCGTCATCCAGATCCCCATAACAGCGCATCACCAACTGACCCCCATAACAGTGCGTCATCCACAGATCCCCCATAACAGCGCGTCACCCACAGATCCCCATAACAGTGCTTCATCCACAGATCCCCCATAACAGTGCATCATCCACAGATCCCCCATAACAGTGCATCATCCACAGATCCCCATAACAGTGTCACCCACAGATCCCCCATAACAGTGCGTCATCCACAGATCCCTCATAACATTGCGTCACCCACAGATCCCCCATAACAGTGCGTCATCCACAGATCCCCCATAACAGTGTCATCCACAGATCCCCCATAACAGTGCGTCACCCACAGATCCCTCATAACAGCACCACCCACAGACCCCCATAAGTCACCCACAGACCCCCATAACAGCACCACCCACAGCCCCCATAAAAGCATGACCCACAGCCCCATAACAGCACCACCCACAGACCACCATAACAGCACCACCCACAGACCCCCATAAGTCACCCACAGACCCCCACAAGTCACCCACAGACCCCCATAACAACACCACCCACAGACCCCCATAACAGCACCACCCACAGCCCCCATAACAGCACCACCCACAGACTCCCATAACAGCACCACCCACTGACTCCCATAAGTCACCCACAGACCCCCATAACAGCACCACCCACAGACCCCCATAACAGCACCACCCACAGACCCCCATAACAGCACCACCCACAGACCCCCATAACAGCACCACCCACAGCTCCCATAACAGCACCACCCACAGACTCCCATAACAGCACCACCCACAGACTCCCATAAGTCACCCACAGACCCCCATAACAGCACCACCCACAGACCCCCTTAACAGCACCACCCACAGCCCCCATAACAGCACCACCCACAGACCCCCATAAGTCACCCACAGACCCCCATAACAGCACCACCCACAGACTCCCATAACATCACCACCCACAGCCCCCATAACAGCACCACCCACAGACCCCCATAACAGCACCACCCACTGACCCCATAACAGCGCCACCAACAGACCCCCATAACAGCGCCACCCACAGACCTCCATAACAGCACCACCCACAGACCCCATAACAGCACCACCCACAGACCCCATAACAGCACCACCCACAGATACCATAACAGCACCACCCACAGACCCCCATAAGTCACCCACAGACCCCCATAACAGCGCCACCCACAGACCCCTATAACAGCACCACCCACAGACTCCCATAACAGCACCACCCACAGACTCCCATAACAGCACCACCCACAGACCCCATAACAGCACCACCCACAGATACCATAACAGCACCACCCACAGACCCCCATAAGTCACCCACAGACCCCCATAACAGCGCCACCCACAGACCCCTATAACAGCACCACCCACAGACCCCCATAACAGCACCACCCACAGACCCCCATAACAGCACCACCCACAGCCCCCATAACAGCACCACCCACAGACTCCCATAACAGCACCACCCACAGCCCCCATAACAGCACAACCCACAGACCCGCATAAGTCACCCACAGACCCCCATAACAGCACCACCCACAGCCCCCATAACAGCACCACCCACAGACCCCCATAACAGCACCACCCACAGACCCCATAACAGCGCCACGCACAGACCCCCATAACAGCGCCACCCACAGACCCCCATAACAGCACCACCCACAGACCCCCATAACAGCACCACCCACAGCCCCATAACAGCACCACCCACAGACACCATAACAGCACCACCCACAGACCCCCATAAGTCACCCACAGACCCCCATAACAGCACCACCCACAGACCCCCATAACAGCACCACCCACAGACCACATAACAGCGCCACCCACAGACCCCCATAAAAGCGCCACCCACAGACCCCCATAATAGCGCCACCCACAGACTCCCATAACAGCACCACCCACAGACTCCCATAAGTCACCCACAGACCCCCATAACAGCACCTCCCACAGACCCCCCATAAGTCACCCACAGACCCCCATAACAGCACCACCCACAGATACCATAACAGCACCACCCACAGACCCCCATAAGTCACCCACAGACCCCCATAACAGCGCCACCCACAGACCCCTATAACAGCACCACCCACAGACTCCCATAACAGCGCCACCCACAGACCCCCATAAGTCACCCACAGACCCCCATAACAGCGCCACCCACAGACCCCTATAACAGCACCACCCACAGACTCCCATAACAGCGCCACCCACAGACCCCCCATAAGTCACCCACAGACCCCATAACAGCACCACCCACAGACCCCCCATAAGTCACCCACAGACCCCCATAACAGCACCACCCACAGCCCCCATAACAGCACCACCCACAGACTCCCATAACAGCACCACCCACAGATACCATAACAGCACCACCCACAGACCCCCATAAGTCACCCACAGACCCCTATAACAGCACCACCCACAGACTCCCATAACAGCACCACCCACAGATACCATAACAGCACCACCCACAGACCCCCATAAGTCACCCACAGACCCCCATAACAGCGCCACCCACAGACCCCTATAACAGCACCACCCACAGACTCCCATAACAGCACCACCCACAGACCCCATAACAGCACCACCCACAGACCCCCCATAAGTCACCCACAGACCCCATAACAGCACCACCCACAGACTCCCATAAGTCACCCACAGACCCCCATAACAGCACCACCCACAGACCCCCTTAACAGCACCACCCACAGCCCCCATAACAGCACCACCCACAGACCCCCATAAGTCACCCACAGACCCCCATAACAGCACCACCCACAGACTCCCATAACAGCACCACCCACAGACCCCCATAACAGCACCACCCACAGCCCCCATAACAGCACCACCCACAGACCCCCATAACAGCACCACCCACAGACCCCATAACAGCGCCACCCACAGACCCCCATAACAGCGCCACCCACAGACCTCCATAACAGCACCACCCACAGACCCCATAACAGCACCACCCACAGACCCCCCATAAGTCACCCACAGACCCCCATAACAGCACCACCCACAGATACCATAACAGCACCACCCACAGACCCCCATAAGTCACCCACAGACCCCCATAACAGCGCCACCCACAGACCCCTATAACAGCACCACCCACAGACTCCCATAACAGCACCACCCACAGACTCCCATAAGTCACCCACAGACCCCCATAACAGCACCACCCACAGACCCCCATAACAGCACCACCCACAGCCCCCATAACAGCACCACCCACAGACTCCCATAACAGCACCACCCACAGCCCCCATAACAGCACAACCCACAGACCCCCATAAGTCAGCCACAGACCCCCATAACAGCACCACCCACAGCCCCCATAACAGCACCACCCACAGACCCCCATAACAGCACCACCCACAGACCCCATAACAGCGCCACGCACAGACCCCCATAACAGCGCCACCCACAGACCCCCATAACAGCACCACCCACAGACCCCCATAACAGCACCACCCACAGCCCCATAACAGCACCACCCACAGACACCATAACAGCACCACCCACAGACCCCCATAAGTCACCCACAGACCCCCATAACAGCACCACCCACAGACCCCCATAACAGCACCACCCACAGACCACATAACAGCACCACCCACAGACCCCCATAACAGCGCCACCCACAGACCCCCATAATAGCGCCACCCACAGACTCCCATAACAGCACCACCCACAGACTCCCATAAGTCACCCACAGACCCCCATAACAGCACCACCCACAGCCCCCATAAGAGCACCACCCACAGACCCCCATAACAGCACCACCCACAGATACCATAACAGCACCACCCACAGACCCCCATAAGTCACCCACAGACCCCCATAACAGCGCCACCCACAGACCCCTATAACAGCACCACCCACAGACCTCCATAACAGCACCACCCACAGACCCCATAACAGCACCACCCACAGACCCCCCATAAGTCACCCACAGACCCCCATAACAGCACCACCCACAGATACCATAACAGCACCACCCACAGACCACATAACAGCGCCACCCACAGACCCCCATAACAGCGCCACCCACAGACCCCCATAATAGCGCCACCCACAGACTCCCATAACAGCACCACCCACAGACTCCCATAAGTCACCCACAGACCCCCATAACAGCACCACCCACAGCGCCCATAAGAGCACCACCCACAGACCCCCATAACAGCACCACCCACAGATACCATAACAGCACCACCCACAGACCCCCATAACAGCGCCACCCACAGACCCCTATAACAGCACCACCCACAGACCTCCATAACAGCACCACCCACAGACCCCATAACAGCACCACCCACAGACCCCCCATAAGTCACCCACAGACCCCCATAACAGCACCACCCACAGACCCCCATAACAGCACCACCCACAGACCACATAACAGCGCCACCCACAGACCCCCATAACAGCGCCACCCACAGACCCCCATAATAGCGCCACCCACAGACTCCCATAACAGCACCACCCACAGACTCCCATAAGTCACCCACAGACCCCCATAACAGCACCACCCACAGCCCCCATAAGAGCACCACCCACAGACCCCCATAACAGCACCACCCACAGATACCATAACAGCACCACCCACAGACCCCCATAAGTCACCCACAGACCCCCATAACAGCACCACCCACAGACCTCCATAACAGCACCACCCACAGACCCCATAACAGCACCACCCACAGACCCCCCATAAGTCACCCACAGACCCCCATAACAGCACCACCCACAGATACCATAACAGCACCACCCACAGACTCCCATAAGTCACCCACAGACCCCCATAACAGCACCACCCACAGACCCCCATAACAGCACCACCCACAGCCCCCATAACAGCACCACCCACAGACCCCCATAAGTCACCCACAGACCCCCATAACAGCACCACCCACAGACTCCCATAACAGCACAACCCACAGACCCCCATAAGTCACCCACAGACCTCCATAACAGCACCACCCACAGACCCCCATAACAGCACCACCCACAGACCCCCATAACAGCACCACCCACAGCCCCATAACAGCACCACCCACAGACACCATAACAGCACCACCCACAGACCCCCATAAGTCACCCACAGACCCCCATAACAGCACCACCCACAGACCCCCATAACAGCACCACCCACAGACCACATAACAGCGCCACCCACAGACCCCCATAACAGCGCCACCCACAGACCCCCATAATAGCGCCACCCACAGACTCCCATAACAGCACCACCCACAGACTCCCATAAGTCACCCACAGACCCCCATAACAGCACCACCCACAGACCCCCATAACAGCACCAGCCACAGACCCCCATAACAGCACCACCCACAGACCCCATAACAGCGCCACCCACAGACCCCCATAACAGCGCCACCCACAGACACCCATTACAGCACCACCCACAGACCCCCATAACAGCACCACCCACAGACCCCATAACAGCGCCACCCACAGACCCCCATAACAGCGCCACCCACAGACCTCCATAACAGCGCCACCCACAGACCCCATAACAGCACCACCCACAGACCCCCATAACAGCACCACCCACAGACCACCATAACAGCACCACCCACAGCCCCCATAACAGCACCACCCACAGCCCCCATAACAGCACCACCCACAGCCCCATAACAGCACCACCCACAGACACCATCACAGCACCACCCACAACCCCCATAACAGCACCACCCACAGCCCCCATAACAGCACCACCCACAGACTCCCATAACAGCACCACCCACAGACTCCCATAACAGCACCACCCACAGCCCCCATAACAGCACCACCCACAGACCCCCAAAAGTTACCCACAGACCCCCATAACAGCACCACCCACAGCCCCCATAAGAGCACAACCCACAGACCCACATAACAGCACCACCCACAGCCCCCATAAGAGCACCACCCACAGACCCACATAACAGCACCACCCACAGACCCCCATAATAGCGCCACCCACAGACTCCCATAACATCACCACCCACAGACCCCCATAAGTCACCCACAGACCCCCATAACAGCACCACCCACAGCCCCCATAACAGCACAACCCACAGACCCCCATAAGTCACCAACAGACCCCCATAACAGCACCAACCACAGCCCCCATAAGAGCACCACCCACAGACACACATAACAGCACCACCCACAGACACCCATAACAGCGCCACCCACAGACCCCCATAACAGCACCACCCACAGACCCCCATACGTCACCCACAGGTCCCCCATAACAGTGCATCATCTACAGATCCCCATAACAGCACCACCCACAGATCCCCCATAACAGTGCGCCATCCACAGATCCCCCATAACAGTGCGTCACCCACAGATCCCCCATAACAGCACCACCCACAGATCCCCCATAACAGTGCGTCATCCACAGATCCCCCATAACAGTGCATCATCCACAGATCCCCATAACAGTGCGTCATCCACAGATCCCTCATAACAGTGCGTCACCCACAGATCCCCCATAACAGTGCGTCATCCACAGATCCCCCATAACAGTGCGTCACCCACAGATCCCTCATAACAGTGCGTCACCCACAGATCCCCCATCACCGTGAATCATCCACAAATCCCCCATAACGGTGCGTCATGCACAGATCCCCCATAACAACGTCATCCACAGATCCCCCGTAAGTGCGTCACCCACAGATCCCCATAACAGTGCGTCATCCACAGATCCTCCATAACAGTGCGTCATCCACAGATCCTCCATAACAGTGCGTCATCCACAGATCCACCATAACAGCGTCATCCACACATCCCTCATAACAGCGTGTCACCCACAGATCCCCCATAACAGTGCGTCATCCACAGATCCCCCATCACAGTGTGTCACCCACAGATCCCCATAACAGTGCGTCATCCACAGATCCCCCATAACAGTGCGTCATGCACAGATCCCCCATAACAGTACATCATCCACAGATCCCCCATAACAGCGTGTCACCCACAGACCCCCATAAGAGTGCGTCATCCACAGATCCCCATAACAGCGCGTCACCCACAGATCCCCATAACAGCGCGTCATCCACAGATCCCCATAACAGCGCATCACCAACTGACCCCCATAACAGTGCGTCATCCACAGATCCCCCATAACAGCGCGTCACCCACAGATCCCCATAACAGTGCGTCATCCACAGATCCCCCATAACAGTGCATCATCCACAGATCCCCCATAACAGTGCATCATCCACAGATCCTCATAACAGTGTCACCCACAGATCCCCCATAACAGTGCGTCATCCACAGATCCCTCATAACATTGCGTCACCCACAGATCCCCCATAACAGTGCGTCATCCACAGATCCCCCATAACAGTGTCATCCACAGATCCCCCATAACAGTGCGTCACCCACAGATCCCTCATAACAGCACCACCCACAGACCCCCATAAGTCACCCACAGACCCCCATAACAGCACCACCCACAGCCCCCATAACAGCACGACCACAGCCCCATAACAGCACCACCCACAGACACCATAACAGCACCACCCACAGACCCCCATAAGTCACCCACAGACCCCCATAACAGCACAACCCACAGACCCCCATAACAGCACCACCCACAGCCCCCATAACAACAACACCCACAGACTCCCATAAGAGCACCACCCACAGACTCCCATAAGTCACTCACAGACCCCCATAACAGCACCACCCACAGACCCCCATAACAGCACCACCCACAGCCCCCATAACAGCACCACCCACAGACTGCCATAACAGCACCACCCATAACAGCACCACCCACAGACACCCATAACAGCACCACCCACAGACCCCATAACAGCGCCACCCACAGACCTCCATAACAGCACCACCCACAGACCCCATAACAGCACCACCCACAGACCCCCATAAGTCACCCACAGACCCCCATAACAGCACCACCCACAGACCCCCATAACAGCACCACCCACAGCCCCATAACAGCACCACCCACAGTTACCATAACAGCACCACCCACAGACCCCCATAAGTCACCCACAGACCCCCATAACAGCACCACCCACAGACTCCCATAACAGCACCACCCACAGACTCCCATAAGTCACCCACAGACCCCCATAACAGCACCACCCACAGACCCCCATAACAGCACCACCCACAGCCCCCATAACAGCACCACCCACAGACTCCCATAACAGCACCACCCACAGCCCCCATAACAGCACAACCCACAGACCCCCATAAGTCACCCACAGACCCCCATAACAGCACCACCCACAGCCCCCATAACAGCACCACCCACAGACCCCCATAACAGCACCACTCACAGACCCCCATAACAGCACCACCCACAGACCCCATAACAGCGCCACCCACAGACCCCCATAACAGCGCCACCCACAGACCCCCATAACAGCACCACCCACAGACCCCCATAACAGCACCACCCACAGCCCCATAACAGCACCACCCACAGACACCATAACAGCACCACCCACAGACCCCCATAAGTCACCCACAGACCCCCATAACAGCACCACCCACAGTCCCCCATAACAGCGCCACCCACAGACCCCCATAACAGCGCCACCCACAGACCCCCATAATAGCGCCACCCACAGAATCCCATAACAGCACCACCCACAGACCCCCATAAGTCACCCACAGACCCCCATAACAGCACGACCCACAGACTCCCATAACAGCACCACCCACAGACCCCCATTACAGCACCACCAACAGCCCCCTTAACAGCACCACCCACAGACTCCCATAACAGCACCACCCACAGCCCCCATAACAGCACAACCCACAGACCCCCATAAGACACCCACAGACCCCCCTAACAGCACCACCCACAGCCCCATAACAGCACCACCCACAGACCCCCAAAAGTCACCCACAGACCCCCATAACAGCACCACCCACAGCCCCCATAAGAGCACCACCCACAGACCCACATAACAGCGCCACCCACAGCCCCCATAACAGCACCACCCACAGACTCCCATAACAGCACCACCCACAGCCCCCATAACAGCACAACCCACAGACCCCCATAAGTCACCCACAGACCCCCATAACAGCACCACCCACAGCCCCCATAACAGCACCACCCACAGACCCCCATAACAGCACCACTCACAGACCCCCATAACAGGACCACCCACAGACCCCTTAACAGCACCACCCACAGACACCATAACAGCACCACCCACAGACACCATAACAGCACCACCCACAGACCCCCATAAGTCATCCACAGACCCCCATAACAGCACCACCCACAGACCCCCATAACAGCACCACCCACAGACCCCCATAACAGCACCACCCACAGCCCCATAACAGCACCACCCACAGACACCATAACAGCACCACCCACAGACCCCCATAAGTCACGCACAGACCCCCATAACAGCACCACCCACAGTCCCCCATAACAGCACCACCCACAGACCCCATAACAGCGCCACCCACAGACCCCCATAACAGCGCCACCCACAGACCCCCATAATAGCGCCACCCACAGAATCCCATAACAGCACCACCCACAGACCCCCATAAGTCACCCACAGACCCCCATAACAGCACGACCCACAGACTCCCATAACAGCACCACCCACAGACTCCCATAAGTCACCCACAGACCCCCATAACAGCACCACCCACAGACCCCCATTACAGCACCACCCACAGCCCCCTTAACAGCACCACCCACAGACTCCCATAACAGCACCACCCACAGCCCCCATAACAGCACAACCCACAGACCCCCATAAGTCACCCACAGACCCCCATAACAGCACCACCCACAGCCCCATAACAGCACCACCCACAGACCCCCATAAGTCACCCACAGACCCCCATAACAGCACCACCAACAGCCCCCATAAGAGCACCACCCACAGACCCCCATTACAGCACCACCCACAGCCCCCTTAACAGCACCACCCACAGACTCCCATAACAGCACCACCCACAGCCCCCATAACAGCACAACCCACAGACCCCCATAAGTCACCCACAGACCCCCATAACAGCACCACCCACAGCCCCATAACAGCGCCACCCACAGACTCCCATAAGTCACCCACAGACCCCCATAACAGCACCACCCACAGCCCCCATAAGAGCACCACCCACAGACCCCCATAACAGCACCACCCACAGACCCCCATAACAGCACCACCCACAGCCCCCATAAGTCACCCACAGATCCCCATAACAGCACCACACACAGATCCCCCATAACAGCATGTCACCCACAGATCCCCCATAACAGCCCGTCATCCACAGATCCCCCATAACAGTGCGTCACCCACAGATCCCCCATAACAGCACCACCCACAGATCCCCCATAACATTGCATCACCCACAGATCCCCATAACAGCACCACCCACAGATCCCCCATAACAGCATGTCACCCACAGATCCCCCATAACAGCCTGTCATCCACAGATCCCCCATAACAGCGTCATCCACAGATCCCCCATAACAGTGCATCACCCACAGATCCCCCATAACAGCACCACCCACAGATCCCCCATAACAGTGCGTCATCCACAGATCCCCCATAACAGCACCACCCACATATCCCCCATAACAGTGCGTCATCCACAGATCCTCATAACTGCGTCACCCACAGACCCCCATAACAGCACCACCCACAGATCTCCCATAACAGCACCACACACAGATCCCCATAACAGCGTGTCACCCACAGACCCCCATAAGAGTGCGTCATCCACAGATCCCCATAACAGTGCATCACCAACAGACCCCCATAACAGTGCATCATCCACAGATCCCCCATAACAGCGCGTCACCCACAGATCCCCCATAACAGTGCATCATCCACAGATCCCCCATAACAGCATCATCCACAGATCCCCCATAAGTGCGTCACCCACAGATCTCCATAACAGTGCATCATCCACAGATCCCCCATAACAGCGCATCATCCACAGATCCCTCATAACAGCACCACCCACAGACACCATAACAGCATCACCCACAGACCCCCATAACAGCACCACCCACAGACTCCCATAACAGCACCACCCACAGCCCCCATAAGTCACCCACAGACCCCCATAACAGCACCACCCACAGACCCCCATAACAGCACCACCCACAGACCCCCATAACAGCACCACCCACAGACCCCCATAACAGCACCACCCACAGATTCCCATAACAGCACCACCCACAGACTCCCATAACAGCACCACCCACAGCCCCCATAACAGCACCACCCACAGACCCCCATAAGTCACCCACAGACCCCCATAACAGCACCACCCACAGCCCTCATAAGAGCACCACCCACAGACCCCCATAACAGCACCACCCACAGACCCCCATAACAGCGCCACCCACAGACCCCCATAACAGCGCCACCCACAGACCCCCATAACAGCGCCACCCACAGACCCCCGTAACAGCACCACCCACAGACTCCCATAACAGCACCACCCACAGACCCCATAACAGCGCCACCCACAGACCTCCATAACAGCACCACCCACAGACCCCATAACAGCACCACCCACAGACCCCCTTAAGTCACCCACAGACCCCATAACAGCACAACCCACAGACCCCCATAACAGCACCACCCACAGCCCCCATAACAGCACCACCCACAGACCCCCATAAGTCACCCACAGACCCCCATAACGGCACCACCCACAGCCCCCATAACAGCACCACCCACACACCCCCATAAGTCACCCACAGACCCCCATAACAGCACCACCCACAGCCTCCATAAGAGCACCACCCACAGACCCACATAACAGCGCCACCCACAGACCCCCATAATAGCGCCACCCACAGACTCCCATAACAGCACCACCCACAGACCCCCATAAGTCACCCACAGACCCCCATAACAGCACCACCCACAGCCCCCATAACAGCACCACCCACAGACCCCCATAAGTCACCCACACACCCCCATAACAGCACCACCCACAGACCCCCATAACAGCACCACCCACAGACCCCCATAACAGCACCACCCACAGCCCCCATAACAGCACCACCCACAGCCCCATAACAGCACCACCCACAGACCCCCATAAGTCACCCACAGACCCCCATAACAGCACCACCCACATAACCCCATAACAGCACCACCCACAGACCCCATAACAGCGCCACCCACAGACCCCCATAACAGCGCCACCCACAGACCCCCATAATAGCGCCACCCACAGACTCCCATAACAGCACCACCCACAGACCCCCATAAGTCACCCACAGACCCCCATAACAGCACCACCCACAGACCCCCATAACAGCACCACCCACAGACCACATAACAGCACCACCCACAGACACCCATAACAGCGCCACCCACAGACCCCCATAACAGCACCACCCACAGACTCCCATAAGTCACCCACAGACCCCCATAACAGCACCACCCACAGACCCCCATAACAGCACCACCCACAGACCCCCATAACAGCACCACCCACAGACCCCATAACAGCGTCACCCACAGACACCCATAAGTCACCCACAGACCCCCATAACAGCACCACCCACAGACCCCCATAACAGCACCACCCACAGCCCCCATAACAGCACCACCCACAGCCCCATAACAGCACCACCCACAGACACCATAACAGCACCACCCACAGCCCCCATAACAGCACCACCCACAGACTCCCATAACAGCACCACCCACAGACTCCCATAACAGCACCACCCACAGCCCCCATAACAGCACCAACCACAGACCCCCATAATTCACGCACAGACCCCCATAACAGCACCACCCACAGCCCCCATAAGAGCACCACCCACAGACCCACATAACAGCGCCACCCACAGACCCCCATAATAGCGCCACCCACAGACTCCCATAACAGCACCACCCACAGCCCCCATAACAGCACCACCCACAGACCCACATAACAGCACCACCCACAGACCCCCATAATAGCGCCACCCACAGACTCCCATAAGAGCACCACCCACAGACCCACATAACAGCACCACCCACAGACCCCCATAACAGCGCGTTATCCACAGATCCCCATAACAGCGCATCACCCACAGACCCCCATAACAGTGCGTCATCCACAGATCCCCCATAACAGTGCATCACCCACAGATCCCCCATAACAGCACCACCCACAGATCCCCCATAACAGTGCGTCATCCACAGATCCCCCATAACAGCACCACCCACAGATCCCCCATAACAGCATGTCACCCACAGATCCCCCATAACAGCCCGTCATCCACAGATCCCCCATAACAGCGTCATCCACAAATCCCCCATAACAGTGCATCACCCACAGATCCCCCATAACAGCACCACCCACAGATCCCCCATAACAGTGCGTCATCCACAGATCCCCCATAACAGCACCACCCACAGATCCCCCATAACAGGGCGTCATCCACAGATACTCATAACTGCGTCATCCACAGATCCCCCATAACAGTGAGTCACCCACAGATCCCCCATAACAGCACCACCCACAGATCCCCCATAACAGTACGTCAGCCACAGATCCCTCATAACATTGCGTCACCCACAGATCCCCCATAACAGTGCGTCATCCACAGAACCCCCATAGCAGCACCACCCACAGATCCCCAATAACAGTACGTCAGCCACAGATCCTCATAACTGTGTCATCCACAGATCCCCCATAACAGTGCGTCACCCACAGATCCCTCATAACAGCACCACACACAGATCCCCCATAACAGTACGTCACCCACAGATCCCTCATATCATTGCGTCACCCACAGATCCCACATAACAGTGCGTCATCCACAGAACCCCCATAACAGCACCACCCACAGATCCCCCATAACAGTACGTCAGCCACAGATCCTCATAACTGCGTCATCCACAGATCCCCCATAACAGTGCGTCACCCACAGATCCCCCATAACAGCACCACACACAGATCCCCCATAAAAGTGCGTCATCCACAGATCCCCCATAACTGCGTCACCCACAGATCCCCCATAACAGCACCACCCACAGATCCCTCATAACATTGCGACACCCACAGATCCCCCACAACAGTGCGTCATCCACAGATCCCCCATAACAGTGCGTCACCCACAGATCCTCCATAACAGCACCACCCACAGATCCATCATAACATTGTGTCACCCAAAGATCCCCCACAACAGAGCGTCATCCACAGATCCCTCATAACAGTGCGTCATCCACAGATCCCCCATAACAGCACCACCCACAGATCCCCCATAACAGTGCGTCATCCACAGATCCCCCATAACAGTGCATCACCCACAGATCCCCCATAACAGCACCACCCACAGATCCCCCATAACAGTGCGTCATCCACAGATCCCCCATAACAGCACCACCCACAGATCCCCCATAACAGGGCGTCATCCACAGATACTCATAACTGCGTAATCCACAGATCCCCCATAACAGTGCGTCACCCACAGATCCCCCATAACAGCACCACCCACAGATCCCCCATAACAGTACGTCAGCCACAGATCCCTCATAACATTGCGTCACCCACAGATCCCCCATAACATTGCGTCACCCACATATCCCCCATAACAGTGCGTCACCCACAGATCCCTCATAACAGCACCACACACAGATCCCCCATAACAGTACGTCACCCACAGATCCCTCATATCATTGCGTCACCCACAGATCCCCCATAACAGTGCGTCATCCACAGAACCCCCATAACAGCACCACCCACAGATCCCCCATAACAGTACGTCAGCCACAGATCCTCATATCTGCGTCATCCACAGATCCCCCATAACAGGGCGTCACCCACAGATCCCCAATAACAGCACCACACACAGATCCCCCATAAAAATGCGTCATCCACAGATCCCCCATAACTGAGCGTCACCCACAGATCCCCCATAACAGCACCACCCACAGATCCCTCATAACATTGCGTCACCCACAGATCCCCCACAACAGTGCGTCATCCACAGATCCCCCATAACAGTGCGTCACCCACAGATCCTCCATAACAGCACCACCCACAGATCCATCATAACATTGCGTCACCCAAAGATCCCCCACAACAGAGCGTCATCCACAGATCCCCATAACAGTGCGTCATCCACAGATCCCTCATAACAGTGCGTCATCCACAGATCCCCCATAACAGCACCACCCACAGATCCCCCATAACAGTGCGTCATCCACAGATCCCTCATAACATTGCGTCACCCACAGATCTCCCATAACAGTGCATCATCCACAGATCCCCATAACAGTGTCACCCACAGATCCCCCATAAAAGTGCGTCACCCACAGATCCCTCATAACAGCGTGTCACCCACAGACCCCCATAACAGCGCGTCATCCACAGATCCCCATAACAGCGCATCACCAACAGACCCCCATAACAGTGCGTCATCCACAGATCCCCCATAACAGCACCACCCACAGATCCCCCATAACTTTGCATCATCCACAGATCCACCATAACAGCGTCATCCACAGATCCCTCATAACAGCACCACCCACAGATCCCCCATAACAGTGCGTCATCCACAGATCCCCCATAACAGCACCACCCACAGATCCCCCATAACAGCATGTCACCCACAGATCCCCATAACAGCCCGTCATCCACAGATCCCCCATAACAGCGTCATCCACAGATCCCCCATAACAGTGCATCACCCACAGATCCCCCATAACAGCACCACCCACAGATCCCCCATAACAGTGCATCATCCACAGATCCCCCATAACAGCACCACCCACAGATCCCCCATAACAGTGCGTCATCCACAGATACTCATAACAGCACCACCCACAGACTCCCAAAACAGCACCACCCACAGACCCCCATAACAGCACCACCCACAGACCCCCATAAGTCACCCACAGACCCCCATAACAGCACCACCCACAGACTCCCATAACAGCACCACCCACAGCCCCCATAACAGCACCACCCACAGACTCCCATAAGTCACCCACAGACCCCCATAACAGCACCACCCACAACCCCCATAAGAGCACCACCCACAGACCCACATAACAGCGCCACCCACAGATCCCCCATAACAGTGCGTCATCCACAGATCCCCCATAACAGCACCACCCACAGATCCCCCATAACAGCATGTCACCCACAGATCCCCATAACAGCCCGTCATCCACAGATCCCCCATAACAGCGTCATCCACAGATCCCCCATAACAGTGCATCACCCACAGATCCCCCATAACAGCACCACCCACAGACCCACATAACAGCACCACCCACAGATCCCCCATAACAGTGCGTCATCCACAGATCCCCCATAACAGCACCACCCACAGATCCCCCATAACAGCATGTCACCCACAGATCCCCATAACAGCCCGTCATCCACAGATCCCCCATAACAGCGTCATCCACAGATCCCCCATAACAGTGCATCACCCACAGATCCCCCATAACAGCACCACCCACAGATCCCCCTTAACAGTGCATCATCCACAGATCCCCCATAACAGCACCACCCACAGATCCCCCATAACAGTGCGTCATCCACAGATACTCATAACAGCACCACCCACAGACTCCCAAAACAGCACCACCCACAGACCCCCATAACAGCACCACCCACAGACCCCCATAAGTCACCCACAGACCCCCATAACAGCACCACCCACAGACTCCCATAACAGCACCACCCACAGCCCCCATAACAGCACCACCCACAGACTCCCATAAGTCACCCACAGACCCCCATAACAGCACCACCCACAACCCCCATAAGAGCACCACCCACAGATCCACATAACAGCGTCATCCACAGATCCCTCATAACAGCACCAACCACAGACCCCCATAAGTCACCCACAGACCCCCAGAACAGCACCACCCACAGCCCCCATAAGAGCACCACCCACAGACCAACATAAGAGGACCACCCACAGACCCCCATAACAGCGCCACCCACAGACCCACATAACAGCCCGTCATCCACAGATCCCCCATAACAGTGCGTCACCCACAGATCCCCCATAACAGCACCACCCACAGATCCCCCATAACAGTGCGTCATCCACAGATCCCCCATAACAGCACCACCCACAGATCCCCCATAACAGTGCGTCATCCACAGATCCTCATAACTGCGTCATCCACAGATCCCCCATAACAGTGCGTCACCCACAGATCCCCCATAACAGCACCACACACAGATCCCCCATAAAAGTGCGTCATCCACAGATCCCCCATAACTGTGCGCCACCCACAGATCCCCCATAACAGCACCACCCACAGATCCCTCATAACATTGCGTCACCAACAGATCCCCCATAACAGTGCGTCATCCACAGATCCCCATAAGAGTGCGTCATCCACAGATCCCTCATAACAGTGCGTCATCCACAGATCCCCCATAACAGCAAAAACCACAGATCCCTCATAACAGTGTCACCCACAGATCCCTCATAACAGTGCGTCATCCACAGATCCCCATAACAGTGCGTCATCCACAGATCCCCATAACAGTGCGTCATCCACAGATCCCCCATAACAGTGCATCATCCACAGATCCCCATAAAAGTGCGTCATCCACAGATCCCCCATAACTGTGCGTCACCCACAGATCCCCCATAACAGCACCACCCACAGATCCCTCATAACATTGCGTCACCAACAGATCCCCCATAACAGTGCGTCATCCACAGATCCCCATAACAGTGCGTAATCCACAGATCCCTCATAACAGTGCGTCACCCACAGATCCCCCATAACAGCACCACCCACAGATCCCCCATAACAGTGCGTCATCCACAGATCCCTCATAACATTGCGTCACCCACAGATCCCCATAACAGTGCGTCATCCACAGATCCCCCATAACAGTGTCATCCACAGATCCCTCATAACAGCACCACCCACAGCCCCATAACAGCACCACCCACAGCCCCATAACAGCACCACCCACAGACCCCCATAAGTCACCCACAGACCCCCATAACAGCACCACCCACAGACCCCCATAACAGCACCACCCACAGCCTCCATAACAGCACCACCCACGGACCCCCATAACAACACCACCCACAGACCCCCATAAGTCACCCACAGACCCCCATAACAGCACCACCCACAGACCCCCATAACAGCACCACCCACAGCCCCCATAACAGCACCACCCACAGACTCCCATAAGTCACCCACAGACCCCCATAACAGCACCACCCACAGACCCCCATAGCAGCACCACCCACAGCCCCCATAACAGCACCACCCACAGACTCCCATAACAGCACCACCCTCAGACTACCATAAGTCACCCACAGACCCCCATAACAGCACCACCCACAGACCCCCATAACAGCACGACCCACAGCCCCCATAACAGCACCACCCACAGCCCCCATAACAGCACCACCCACAGCCCCCATAACAGCACCACCCACAGACTCCCATAACAGCACCACCCACAGACTCCCATAAGTCACCCACAGACCCCCATAACAGCACCACCCTCAGACTACCATAAGTCACCCACAGACCCCCATAACAGCACCACCCACAGCCACCATAACAGCACCACCCACAGACCCCCATAACAGCACCACCCACAGACTCCCATAACAGCACCACCCACAGCACCCAAAACAGCACCACCCACAGATTCCCATAACAGCACCACCCACAGCCCCCATAACAGCACCACCCACAGACTCCCATAAGTCACCCACAGACCCCCATAACAGCACCACCCACAGACCCCCATAACAGCACCACCCACAGCCACCATAACAGCACCACCCACAGACCCCCATAACAGCACCACCCACAGCCACCATAACAGCACCACCCACAGACTCCCATAACAGCACCACCCACAGCCCCCATAACAGCACCACCCACAGACTCCCATAACAGCACCACCCACAGCCCCCATAACAGCACCACCCACAGACCCCCATAAGTCACCCACAGACCCCCATAACAGCACCACCCACAGACCCACATAACAGCGCCACCCACAGACCCCCATAACAGCGTCATCCACAGACTCCCATAAGTCACCCACAGACCCCCATAACAGCACCACCCACAGACCCACATAACAGCGCCACCCACAGACCCCCATAACAGCGTCATCCACAGATCCCTCATAACAGCACCACCCACAGACCCCCATAATTCACCCACAGACCCCCATAACAGCACTACCCACAGACCCCCATAACTCACCCACAGACCCCCATAACAGCACCACCCACAGCCCCCATAAGAGCACCACCCACAGACCCCCATAACAGCACCACCCACAGTCCCATAACAGCACCACCCACAGACTCCCATTACAGCACCACCCACAGACTCCCATAACAGCACCACCCACAGTCCCATAACAGCACCACCCACAGACACCATAACAGCACCACCCACAGACTCCCATAACAGCACCACCCACAGACCCCCATAACAGCACCACCCACAGCCCCATAACAGCACCACCCACAGACACCATAACAGCACCACCCACAGACTCCCATAACAGCACCACCCACAGACCCCCATAACAGCACCACCCACAGCCCCCATAAGAGCACCACCCACAGACCCCCATAACAGCGCCACCCACAGACTCCCATAAGAGCAGCACCCACAGACCCACATAACAGCCCGTCATCCACAGATCTCCCATAACAGTGCGTTACCCACAGATCCCCCATAACAGTGCGTCATCCACAGATCCCCCATAACAGCATGTCACCCACAGATCCCCCATAACAGCGTCATCCACAGATCCCCATAACAGAGCGTCATCCACAGATCCCCCATAACAGCACCACCCACAGATCTCCCATAACAGAGCGTCATCCACAGATCCCCCATAACAGCACCACCCACAGATCCCCCATAACAGTGCGTCATCCACAGATCCTCATAACTGCGTCATCCACAGATCCCCCATAACAGTGCGTCACCCACAGATCCCCCATAACAGCACCACACACAGATCCCCCATAACAGTGCATCATCCACAGATCCCCATAACAGTGCGTCACCCACAGATCCCCCATAACAGCACCACCCACAGATCCCTCATAACATTGCGTCACCCACAGGTCCCCCATAACAGTGCATCATCCACAGATCCCCATAACAGCCCCACCCACAGATCCAACATAACAGTGCGTCATCCACAGATCCCCCATAACAGTGCGTCACACACAGATCCCCCATAACAGCACCACCCACAGATCCCCCATAACAGTGCGTCATCCACAGATCCCCCATAACAGTGCGTCACCCACAGATCCTCCATAACAGCACTACCCACAGATCCCTCATAACAGTGCGTCATCCACAGATCCCCATAACAGTGCGTCATCCACAGATCCCTCATAACAGTGCGTCACCCACAGATCCCCCATAACAGCACCACCCACAGATCCCCCATAACAGTGCGTCATCCACAGATCCCTCATAACATTGCGTCACCCACAGATCCCCCATAACATTGCGTCATCCACAGATCCCTCATAACAGTGCGTCATCCACAGATCCCCCATAACAGTGTCATCCACAGATCCCCCATAACAGTGCGTCACCCACAGATCCCTCATAACATTGCGTCACCCACAGATCCCCATAACAGCGCGTCACCCACAGACCCCCATAACAGCACCACCCACAGATCCCCCATAACAGTGCATCATCCACAAATCCCCCATAACAGTGCGTCACCCACAGATCCCTCATAACATTGCGTCACCCACAGGTCCCCCATAACAGTGCATCATCCACAGATCCCCATAACAGCACCACCCACAGATCCCCCATAACAGTGCATCATCCACAGATCCCCCATAACAGTGCGTCACCCACAGATCCCCCATAACAGTGAGTCATCCACAGATCCGCCATAACAGTGCGTCACCCACAGATCCTCCATAACAGCACTACCCACAGATCCCTCATAACATTGCTTCACCCACAGATCCCCCATAACAGTGCGTCATCCACAGATCCCCATAACAGTGCGTCATCCACAGATCCCTCATAACAGCACCACCCACAGATCCCTCATAACATTGCGTCACCCACAGGTCCCCCATAACAGTGCATCATCCACAGATCCCCATAACAGCACCACCCACAGATCCCCCATAACAGTGCGTCATCCACAGATCCCCCATAACAGTGCGTCACCCACAGATCCCCCATAACAGCACCACCCACAGATCCCCCATAACAGTGCGTCATCCACAGATCCCCATAACAGTGCGTCATCCACAGATCCCTCATAACAGTGCGTCACCCACAGATCCCCCATAACAGCACCACCCACAGATCCCCCATAACAGTGCGTCATCCACAGATCCCTCATAACATTGCGTCAACTACAGATCCCCCATAACTTTGCGTCACCCACAGAACCCCCATAACAGTGCGTCATCCACAGATCCCCCATAACAGTGTCATCCACAGATCCCCCATAACAGTGCGCCACCCACAGATCCACATAACAGCGCCACCCACAGACCCCCATAACAGCGTCATCCACAGATCCCTCATAACAGCACCAACCACAGACCCCCATAAGTCACCCACAGACCCCCAGAACAGCACCACCCACAGCCCCATAACAGCACCACCCACAGACCCCCATAAGTCACCCACAGACCCCCATAACAGCACCACCCACAGCCCCCATAAGAGCACCACCCACAGACCCACATAACAGGACCACCCAAAGACCCCATAACAGCGCCACCCACAGACCCACATAACAGCCAGACATCCACAGATCCCCCATAACAGTGCGTCACCCACAGATCCCCATAACAGCACCACCCACAGATCCCCCATAACAGTGCGTCATCCACAGATCCCCATAACAGCACCACCCACAGATCCCCCATAACAGTGCGTCATCCACAGATCCTCATAACTGCGTCATCCACAGATCCCCCATAACAGTGCGTCACCCACAGATCCCCCATAACAGCACCACACACAGATCCCCCATAAAAGTGCGTCATCCACAGATCCCCCATAACTGTGCGTCACCCACAGATCCCCCATAACAGCACCACCCACAGATCCCTCATAACATTGCGTCACCAACAGATCCCCCATAACAGTGCATCATCCACAGATCCCCATAACAGTGCGTCATCCACAGATCCCCCATAACAGCACCACCCACATATCCCCCATAACAGTGGGTCATCCACAGATCCCTCATAACATTGCGTCACCCACAGATCCCCATAACAGTGCGTCATCCACAGATCCCCCATAACAGTGTCACCCACAGATCCCTCATAACAGCACCACCCACAGCCCCCATAACAGCACTACCCACAGCCCCATAACAGCACCACCCACAGACCCCCATAAGTCACCCACAGACCCCCATAACAGCACCACCCACAGCCCCCATAACAGCACCTCCCACAGACCCCCATAAGTCACCCACAGACCCCCATAACAGCACCACCCACAGCCCCCATAAGAGCACCACCCACAGACCCACATAACAGCGCCACCCACAGACCCCCATAATAGCGCCACCCACAGACTCCCATAAGTCACCCACAGACCCCCATAACAGCACCACCCACAGCCCCCATAACAGCACCACCCACAGACCCCCATAAGTCACCCACAGACCCCCATAACAGCGCCACCCACAGACCCCCATAATAGCGCCACCCACAGCCCCCATAACTGCACCACCCACAGACTCCCATAACAGCACCACCCACAGACTCCCATAACAGCACCACCCACAGCCCCCATAACTGCACCACCCACAGACTCCCATAACAGCACCACCCACAGACTCCCATAACAGCACCACCCACAGCCCCCATAACAGCTCCACCCACAGACCCCCATAAGTCACCCACAGACCCCCATAACAGCACCACCCACAGCCCCCATAACAGCACCACCCACAGACCCCCATAAGTCACCCACAGACCCCCATAACAGCACCACCCACAGCCCCCATAAGAGCACCACCCACAGACCCACATAACAGCGCCACCCGCAGACCCCCATAATAGCGCCACCCACAGACTCCCATAACAGCACCACCCACAGACCCCCATAAGTCACCCACAGACTCCCATAACAGCACCACCCACAGACCCCATAACAGCACCACCCACAGACCCCCATAATTCACCCACAGACCCACATAACAGCACCACCCACAGCCCCCATAAGACCACCACTCACAGACCCACATAACAGCACCACCCACAGACCCCCATAATAGCGCCACCCACAGACCCCATAACAGCACCACCCACAGACTCCCATAAGTCACCCACAGACCCCCATAACAGCACCACCCACAGACCCCCATTACAGCACCACCCACAGCCCCCATAACAGCACCACCCACAGACTCCCATAACAGCACCACCCACAGCCCCCATAACAGCTCCACCCACAGACCCCCATAATAGCGCCACCCACAGACCCCCATAATAGCGCCACCCACAGACCCCATAACAGCACCACCCACAGACTCCCATAAGTCACCCACAGACCCCCATAATAGCGCCACCCACAGACCCCATAACAGCACCACCCACAGACTCCCATAAGTCACCCACAGACCCCCATAACAGCACCACCCACAGACCCCCATTACAGCACCACCCACAGCCCCCATAACAGCACCACCCACAGACTCCCATAACAGCACCACCCACAGCCCCCATAACAGCTCCACCCACAGACCCCCATAATAGCACCACCCACAGACCCCCATAATAGCGCCACCCACAGACCCCATAACAGCACCACCCACAGACTCCCATAAGTCACCCACAGACCCCCATAACAGCACCACCCACAGACCCCCATTACAGCACCACCCACAGCCCCCATAACAGCACCACCCACAGACCCCCATAATAGCGCCACCCACAGCCCCCATAACAGCTCCACCCACAGACCCCCATAAGTCACCCACAGACCCCCATAACAGCACCACCCACAGCCCCCATAACTGCACCACCCACAGACTCCCATAACAGCACCACCCACAGACTCCCATAACAGCACCACCCACAGCCCCCATAACAGCTCCACCCACAGACCCCCATAAGTCACCCACAGACCCCCATAACAGCACCACCCACAGCCCCCATAACAGCACCACCCACAGACCCCCATAAGTCACCCACAGACCCCCATAACAGCACCACCCACAGCCCCCATAAGAGCACCACCCACAGACCCACATAACAGCGCCACCCGCAGACCCCCATAATAGCGCCACCCACAGACTCCCATAACAGCACCACCCACAGACCCCCATAAGTCACCCACAGACTCCCATAACAGCACCACCCACAGACCCCATAACAGCACCACCCACAGACCCCCATAATTCACCCACAGACCCACATAACAGCACCACCCACAGCCCCCATAAGACCACCACTCACAGACCCACATAACAGCACCACCCACAGACCCCCATAATAGCGCCACCCACAGACCCCATAACAGCACCACCCACAGACTCCCATAAGTCACCCACAGACCCCCATAACAGCACCACCCACAGACCCCCATTACAGCACCACCCACAGCCCCCATAACAGCACCACCCACAGACTCCCATAACAGCACCACCCACAGACTCCCATAAGTCACCCACAGACCCCCATAACAGCACCACCCACAGACCCCCATAACAGCGCCACCCACAGACCCCCATAACAGCACCACCCACAGCCCCCATAACAGCACCACCCACAGACTCCCATAACAGCACCACCCACAGACCCCCATAAGTCACCCACAGACCCCCATAACAGCACCACCCACAGACCCCCATAACAGCGCCACCCACAGACCCCCATAACAGCGCCACCCACAGACCCCCATAACAGCGCCACCCACAGACCCCCGTAACAGCACCACCCACAGACTCCCATAACAGCACCACCCACAGACCCCATAACAGCTCCACCCACAGACCTCCATAACAGCACCACCCACAGACCCCATAACAGCACCACCCACAGACCCCCTTAAGTCACCCACAGACCCCCATAACAGCACCACCCACAGACCCCCATAACAGCACCACCCACAGCCCCATAACAGCACCACCCACAGACACCATAACAGCGCCACCCACAGACTCCCATAACAGCACCACCCACAGCCCCCATAACAGCACCACCCACAGACCCCCATAAGTCACCCACAGACCCCCATAACGGCACCACCCACAGCCCCCATAACAGCACCACCCACAGACCCCCATAAGTAACCCACAGACCCCCATAACAGCACCACCCACAGCCCCCATAAGAGCACCACCCACAGACCCACATAACAGTGCTACCCACAGACCTCCATAATAGCGCCACCCACAGACTCCCATAACAGCACCACCCACAGACCCCCATAAGTCACCCACAGACCCCCATAACAGCACCACCCACAGCCCCCATAACAGCACCACCCACAGCCCCCATAACAGCTCCACCCACAGACCCCCATAAGTCACCCACAGACCCCCATAACAGCACCACCCACAGCCCCCATAACAGCACCACCCACAGACCCCCATAAGTCACCCACAGACCCCCATAACAGCACCACCCACAGCCCCCATAAGAGCACCACCCACAGACCCACATAACAGCGCCACCCGCAGACCCCCATAACAGCACCACCCACAGACCCCCATAAGTCACCCACAGACTCCCATAAGTCACCCACAGACCCCCATAACAGCACCACCCACAGCCCCCATAACAGCACCACCCCCAGCCACCATAACAGCACCACCCACAGACCCACATAACAGCGCCACCCGCAGACCCCATAACAGCACCACCCACAGCCCCCATAAGAGCACCACCCACAGACCCACATAACAGCGCCACCCGCAGACCCCCATAACAGCACCACCCACAGACCCCCATAAGTCACCCACAGACTCCCATAAGTCACCCACAGACCCCCATAACAGCACCACCCACAGCCCCCATAACAGCACCACCCACAGCCACCATAACAGCACCACCCACAGACCCCCATAACAGCACCACCCACAGACCCCCATAAGTCACCCACAGACCCCCATAAGTCACCCACAGACCCCCATAACAGCACCACCCACAGCCCCCATAACAGCACCACCCACAGACCCCCATAAGTCACCCACAGACCCCCATAACAGCACCACCCACAGCCCCCATAAGAGCACCACCCACAGACCCACATAACAGCGCCACCCACAGACTCCCATAACAGCACCACCCACAGACCCCCATAAGTCACCCACAGACTCCCATAACAGCACCACCCACAGACCCCATAACAGCACCACCCACAGACCCCCATAATTCACCCACAGACCCACATAACAGCACCACCCACAGCCCCCATAAGACCACCACTCACAGACCCACATAACAGCACCACCCACAGACCCCCATAATAGCGCCACCCACAGACCCCATAACAGCACCACCCACAGACTCCCATAAGTCACCCACAGACCCCCATAACAGCACCACCCACAGACCCCCATTACAGCACCACCCACAGCCCCCATAACAGCACCACCCACAGACTCCCATAACAGCACCACCCACAGACTCCCATAACAGCACCACCCACAGACCCCCATAAGTCACCCACAGACCCCCATAACAGCACCACCCACAGACCCCCATAACAGCGCCACCCACAGACCCCCATAACAGCGCCACCCACAGACCCCCATAACAGCGCCACCCACAGACCCCCGTAACAGCACCACCCACAGACTCCCATAACAGCACCACCCACAGACCCCATAACAGCACCACCCACAGCCCCCATAACAGCGCCACCCACAGTTACCATAACAGCACCACCCACAGCCCCCATAACAGCACCACCCACAGCCCCCATAACAGCACCACCCACAGCCCCCATAACAGCACCACCCACAGCCCCCATAACAGCACCACCCACAGCCCCATAACAGCACCACCCACAGACACCATAACAGCGCCACCCACAGACTCCCATAACATCACCACCCACAGCCCCCATAACAGCACCACCCACAGACCCCCATAAGTCACCCACAGACCCCCATAACGGCACCACCCACAGCCCCCATAACAGCACCACCCACAGACCCCCATAAGTAACCCACAGACCCCCATAACAGCACCACCCACAGCCCCCATAAGAGCACCACCCACAGACCCACATAACAGTGCCACCCACAGACCCCCATAATAGCGCCACCCACAGACTCCCATAACAGCACCACCCACAGACCCCCATAAGTCACCCACAGACCCCCATAACAGCACCACCCACAGCCCCCATAACAGCACCACCCATAGACCCCCATAAGTCACCCACAGACCCCCATAACAGCACCACCCACAGCCCCCATAAGAGCACCTCCCACAGACCCCCATAAGAGCACCACCCACAGACCCCCATAACAGCACCACCCACAGACCCCCATAACATCACCACCCACAGCCCCCATAACAGCACCACCCACAGACCCCCATAAGTCACCCACAGACCCCCATAACAGCACCACCCACATACCCCCATAACAGCACCACCCACAGACCCCATAACAGCTCCACCCACAGACCCCCATAACAGCGACACTCACAGACCCCCATAATAGCGCCACCCACAGACTCCCATAACAGCACCACCCACAGACCCCCATAAGTCACCCACAGACCCCCATACCAGCACCACCCACAGACCCCATAACAGCGCCACCCACAGACACCCATAACAGCGCCACCCACAGACCCCCATAATAGCGCCACCCACAGACTCCCATAACAGCACCACCCACAGACTCCCATAAGTCACCCACAGACCCCCATAACAGCACCACCCACAGACCCCCATAACAGCACCACCCACAGACCCCCATAACAGCACCACCCACAGCCCCCATAACAGCACCACCCACAGACTCCCATAACAGCACCACCCACAGACTCCCATAAGTCACCCACAGACCCCCATAACAGCACCACCCACAGACCCCCATAACAGCACCACCCACAGACCCCCATAACAGCACCACCCACAGCCCCATAACAGCACCACCCACAGACACCATAACAGCACCACCCACAGACTCCCATAACAGCACCACCCACAGACTCCCATAAGTCACCCACAGATCCCCCATAACAGGACGTCATCCACAGATCCCCCATAACAGCACCACCCACAGATCCCCCATAACAGTGTGTCATCCACAGATCCCCCATAACAGTGTGTCACCAACAGATCCCCCATAACAGCGTGTCATCCACAGATCCCCATAACAGCGCGTCATCCACAGCTCACCCATAACAGCGTGTCACACACAGATCCCCCATAACAGTGTGTCATCCACAGATCCCCCATAACAGTGTGTCACCAACAGATCCCCATAACAGCGTGTCATCCACAGATCCCCCATAACAGCGCGTCATCCACAGCTCACCCATAACAGTGTGTCATCCACAGATCCCCCATAACAGTGCGTCACACACAGATCCCCCATAACAGTGCGTCACCCACAGATCCCCATAACAGTGCGTCACACACAGATCCCCCATAACAGCACCACCCACAGATCCCCCATAACAGTGTGTCATCCACAGATCCCCCATAACAGTGTGTCACCAACAGATCCCCCATAACAGCGTGTCATCCACAGATCCCCATAACAGCGCGTCATCCACAGCTCACCCATAACAGCGTGTCACACACAGATCCCCCATAACAGTGTGTCATCCACAGATCCCCCATAACAGTGTGTCACCAACAGATCCCCCATAACAGCGTGTCATCCACAGATCCCCCATAACAGCGCGTCATCCACAGCTCACCCATAACAGCGTGTCATCCACAGATCCCCCATAACAGTGCGTCACCCACAGATCCCCCATAACAGTGCGTCACACACAGATCCCCCATAACAGCACCACCCACAGATCCCCCATAACAGTGTGTCATCCACAGATCCCCCATAACAGTGTGTCACCAACAGATCCCCCATAACAGCACCACCCACAGATCCCCCATAACAGTGCGTCATCCACAGATCCCCCATAACAGCACCACCCACAGATCCCCCATAACAGTGCGTCATCCACAGATCCTCATAACTGCGTCATCCACAGATCCCCCATAACAGCGTGTCATCCACAGACCCCATAACAGCACCACCCACAGACTCCCATAAGTCACCCACAGACCCCCATAACAGCACCACCCACAGACCCCCATTACAGCACCACCCACAGCCCCCATAACAGCACCACCCACAGACTCCCATAACAGCACCACCCACAGACTCCCATAACAGCACCACCCACAGACCCCCATAAGTCACCCACAGACCCCCATAACAGCACCACCCACAGACCCCCATAACAGCGCCACCCACAGACCCCCATAACAGCGCCACCCACAGACCCCCATAACAGCGCCACCCACAGACCCCCGTAACAGCACCACCCACAGACTCCCATAACAGCACCACCCACAGACCCCATAACAGCACCACCCACAGCCCCCATAACAGCGCCACCCACAGTTACCATAACAGCACCACCCACAGCCCCCATAACAGCACCACCCACAGCCCCCATAACAGCACCACCCACAGCCCCCATAACAGCACCACCCACAGCCCCCATAACAGCACCACCCACAGCCCCATAACAGCACCACCCACAGACACCATAACAGCGCCACCCACAGACTCCCATAACATCACCACCCACAGCCCCCATAACAGCACCACCCACAGACCCCCATAAGTCACCCACAGACCCCCATAACGGCACCACCCACAGCCCCCATAACAGCACCACCCACAGACCCCCATAAGTAACCCACAGACCCCCATAACAGCACCACCCACAGCCCCCATAAGAGCACCACCCACAGACCCACATAACAGTGCCACCCACAGACCCCCATAATAGCGCCACCCACAGACTCCCATAACAGCACCACCCACAGACCCCCATAAGTCACCCACAGACCCCCATAACAGCACCACCCACAGCCCCCATAACAGCACCACCCATAGACCCCCATAAGTCACCCACAGACCCCCATAACAGCACCACCCACAGCCCCCATAAGAGCACCTCCCACAGACCCCCATAAGAGCACCACCCACAGACCCCCATAACAGCACCACCCACAGACCCCCACATCACCACCCACAGCCCCCATAACAGCACCACCCACAGACCCCCATAAGTCACCCACAGACCCCCATAACAGCACCACCCACATACCCCCATAACAGCACCACCCACAGACCCCATAACAGCTCCACCCACAGACCCCCATAACAGCGACACTCACAGACCCCCATAATAGCGCCACCCACAGACTCCCATAACAGCACCACCCACAGACCCCCATAAGTCACCCACAGACCCCCATACCAGCACCACCCACAGACCCCATAACAGCGCCACCCACAGACACCCATAACAGCGCCACCCACAGACCCCCATAATAGCGCCACCCACAGACTCCCATAACAGCACCACCCACAGACTCCCATAAGTCACCCACAGACCCCCATAACAGCACCACCCACAGACCCCCATAACAGCACCACCCACAGACCCCCATAACAGCACCACCCACAGCCCCCATAACAGCACCACCCACAGACTCCCATAACAGCACCACCCACAGACTCCCATAAGTCACCCACAGACCCCCATAACAGCACCACCCACAGACCCCCATAACAGCACCACCCACAGACCCCCATAACAGCACCACCCACAGCCCCATAACAGCACCACCCACAGACACCATAACAGCACCACCCACAGACTCCCATAACAGCACCACCCACAGACTCCCATAAGTCACCCACAGATCCCCCATAACAGGACGTCATCCACAGATCCCCCATAACAGCACCACCCACAGATCCCCCATAACAGTGTGTCATCCACAGATCCCCCATAACAGTGTGTCACCAACAGATCCCCCATAACAGCGTGTCATCCACAGATCCCCATAACAGCGCGTCATCCACAGCTCACCCATAACAGCGTGTCACACACAGATCCCCCATAACAGTGTGTCATCCACAGATCCCCCATAACAGTGTGTCACCAACAGATCCCCATAACAGCGTGTCATCCACAGATCCCCCATAACAGCGCGTCATCCACAGCTCACCCATAACAGTGTGTCATCCACAGATCCCCCATAACAGTGCGTCACACACAGATCCCCCATAACAGTGCGTCACCCACAGATCCCCATAACAGTGCGTCACACACAGATCCCCCATAACAGCACCACCCACAGATCCCCCATAACAGTGTGTCATCCACAGATCCCCCATAACAGTGTGTCACCAACAGATCCCCCATAACAGCGTGTCATCCACAGATCCCCATAACAGTGCGTCATCCACAGCTCACCCATAACAGCGTGTCACACACAGATCCCCCATAACAGTGTGTCATCCACAGATCCCCCATAACAGTGTGTCACCAACAGATCCCCCATAACAGCGTGTCATCCACAGATCCCCCATAACAGCGCGTCATCCACAGCTCACCCATAACAGCGTGTCATCCACAGATCCCCCATAACAGTGCGTCACCCACAGATCCCCCATAACAGTGCGTCACACACAGATCCCCCATAACAGCACCACCCACAGATCCCCCATAACAGTGTGTCATCCACAGATCCCCCATAACAGTGTGTCACCAACAGATCCCCCATAACAGCACCACCCACAGATCCCCCATAACAGTGCGTCATCCACAGATCCCCCATAACAGCACCACCCACAGATCCCCCATAACAGTGCGTCATCCACAGATCCTCATAACTGCGTCATCCACAGATCCCCCATAACAGCGTGTCATCCACAGATCCCCCATAACAGCGCGTCATCCACAGCTCACCCATAACAGCGTGTCATCCACAGATCCCCCATAACAGTGCGTCACACACAGATCCCCCATAACAGTGCGTCACCCACAGATCCCCCATAACAGTGCATCACCCACAGCCCCCCAGAAAAGAGGCATGTAAATAGGAGGGATCACCAGTAAAATATAATGAGATACAAGATTATAAACCTTTTATTGAACATCCAAAACAGACAACATGCAGTGCAAATATAAAAACAATTAAAACCGCACAATTGCGTTCATTTTACATACCCAAAAGGGGTAATAACCTCTGCACCATAATTCTGTATATTACAGATATGCTTACTCTACACCTGGTGTGATAATACAATCCATCAACAGAAAATGAAGAGGCCATGCACTGCACCTACCACCTGATCCAATAATGAATGCGAAGTAGCTGATAGGTCTAACAAAGTGTCAGAACCAGTATGCAGATAAAAGATGCAGAAGTCCTAGATGACAGAATGCCCCCAGCATATGAGAAGTGCTCAATCCCAGATACAAGCATGGGGGTTGATGAAAGTAGTATGCTGCTGCTGCAATATAGGCAGGCAGAAGATATCGGGGCCCAGTAGCAGATGGCCCCTGTACACAACCAGGAGCACAATGATGCTGGCAAAGGGAGCCTAAGTCCAGTGACCGGTATAGGTGGAGTGAGGAGTGGTGAGGCAAGAGGAACGCCCGACGCGTTCCGCCAGAACATCCAGACGCCATCTTTGTATACAATTATGTATACTTCATCTTGGCCCATTGCGGCTGCGCAACACCGGGCATCCTATTTCCGGCGTGTCTCCGGAAGTTGCGCTGTTTCGAGCATGCGCAATAGAGTTTTCTTGACGCCATCTTGGTACACCATTATGTGTACTTCATCCCGGTCCACTGCGGCTGCGCAAACCTGGACATTTCATTTCCGGCGTTCGAGCACTGCTCTGTGTCTGGGCCCACCATTGAGCCTTGTTCTGGGTATTTATACACCATCCACTCACAACATGTCACTGCTCCTGATGAAGCCAGTTGCTCTGGCGGAACGTGTCGGGCGTTCCTCTTGCCTCACCACTCCTCACTCCACCTATACCGGTCACTGGACTTAGGCTCCCTTTGCCAGCATCATTGTGCTCCTGGTTGTGTACAGGGGGCCATCTGCTACTGGGCCCCGATATCTTCTGCCTGCCTATATTGCAGCAGCAGCATACTACTTTCATCAACCCCCATGCTTGTATCTGGGATTGAGCACTTCTCATATGCTGGGGGCATTCTGTCATCTAGGACTTCTGCATCTTTTATCTGCATACTGGTTCTGACACTTTGTTAGACCTATCAGCTACTTCGCATTCATTATTGGATCAGGTGGTAGGTGCAGTGCATGGCCTCTTCATTTTCTGTTGATGGATTGTATTATCACACCAGGTGTAGTGTAAGCATATCTGTAATATACAGAATTATGGTGCAGAGGTTATTACCCCTTTTGGGTATGTAAAATGAACGCAATTGTGCAGTTTTAATTGTTTTTATATTTGCACTGCATGTTGTCTGTTTTGGATGTTCAATAAAAGGTTTATAATCTTGTATCTCATTATATTTTACTGGTGATCCCTCCTATTTACATGCCTCTTTTCTGGGGGGCTGTGGGTGATGCACTGTTATGGGGGATCTGTGTGTGGTGCTGTTATGGGGGATCTGTGGATGACACGCTGTTATGGGGGATCTGTGGATGACACGCTGTTATGGGGGATCTGTTGTGACACGCTGTTATGGGGGATCTGTGGATGACACACTGTTATGGGGGATCTGTGGGTGGTGCTGTTATGGGGGTCTGTGGATGACGTCCTGTTATGGGGGATCTGTGGGTGGTGCTGTTATGGGGGATCTGTGGGTGACTTATGGGAGTCTGTGGGTGGTGCTCTTATGGGGGATCTGTGGGTGACGCACTGTTATGGGGGTCTGTGGGTGACGCCCTGTTATGGGGGATCTGTGGGTGACGCCCTGTTATGGGGGATCTGTGGATGATGCACTGTTATGGGGCATCTGTGGATGATGCACTGTTATGGGGCATCTGTGGATGATGCACTGTTATGGGGCATCTGTGGATGATGCACTGTTATGGGGCATCTGTGGATGATGCACTGTTATGGGGCATCTGTGGATGATGCACTGTTATGGGGGATCTGTGGATGATGCACTGTTATGGGGGATCTGTGGATGATGCACTGTTATGGAGGATCTGTGGATGATGCACTGTTATGGGGGTCTGTGGATGATGCACTGTTATGGTGTCTGTGGGTGGTGCTGTTATGGGGGTCTGTGGGTGGTGCTGTTATGGGCCTGTGGATGATGCACTGTTATGGGGGATCTGTGGATGACGCACTGTTATGAGGGATCTGTGGATGACGCTCTGTTATGGGGGATCTGTGGATGATGCACTGTTATGGGGGATCTGTGGATGATGCACTGTTATGAGGGATCTGTGGATGACGCACTGTTATGGGCAGGGCTGTGGAGTCGGTAAGCCAAACCTGCGACTCTGACTCCTCAATTTCCCTTCCACCGACTCCGACTCCACATATTTTGCTTATATTTAAGTGAAAAATGTATTGTACAATGTGAACATCAGACACTTAATCATTTTTATGATACAATAATCAAGACATTTAGATAGAACATAATATCTATTTATTGGAATACAACTTTAGAACAGAAAAAACTGTAATAAATTGTAAATATGTAATACACTATGTAATATCGATTACATATATTTACAGTATATATATAACACTATGTAATAAACTATGTAAGTGGCAAAAAACAGTTTTCAACAAAAACCTACTAAATAACATTTGTGCAGTCTATGAATTTGTTCTGAGGAATAGAATCGCCTCCATCAGATCCTCCTTCATAGATGACCTCACATCTGACCTAATAATGTTAAGGCCAGAGAACAACCTCCCTACAGTAACTTGGGTTGGAGGTAAAGCCGTAACCACATGGGAACATCTCTAACAACTTCCGGGTATAAAGGAATTGCCTCCTGCACAGTCAGTTCTGATGAACGGTTGAATTTTTCTTTTTCTTTGAGAGCAAGTGAAACATTTTGCTGAAATCTGGTCAATCTGCTGCTACAGGAGACGGAGTGAAGTCTTTCTCCTTGGGGCAACGCTTTGCCTGCTCCATATCATCCAAATACTTGTCAAACTCCTCATCTGATGAGGATGAAGATATGGCAGCAGTAGCGCTGTCAGGACCCGAGTCCTCTTGCGCCTGGCAGTCCTCCTGTAGGCCATTCATCCTAACTGCTACCTCAGTCAGAGCTTCTTTTCCTTTAGTAAGCTGTTGATCATCAAGCAATATACGATGACAACGCTTCAACGCATCCTAGCGATTCCGAGATTGTTTTTTCGTGACCTATTGGGCTTCATGTTAGTAGTAAATTTAGGTCGATAATTTTTGCGTTTATTTGTGAAAAAAAATGGAAATTTGGTGAAAATTTTGCAATTTTTAAATTTTGAATTTTTATTCTGTTAAACCAGAGAGTTATGTGACACAAAATAGTTAATAAATAACATTTCCCACATGTTTACTTTACATCAGCACAATTTTGGAAACAACATTTTTTTTCATTAGGAAGTTATAAGGGTTAAAAGTTGACCAGCGATTTCTCATTTTTACAACAAAATTTACAAAACCATTTTTTTAGGGACCACCTCACATTTGAAGTCACTTTGAGGGGTCTATATGGCAGAAAATACCCAAAAGTGACCCCATTCTAAAAACTGCACCCCTCAAGCTACTCAAAACTACATTCAAGAAGATTATTAACCCTTCAGGTGCTTCACAGGAACTAAAGCAACATGGAATGAAAAAATGGACATTTTAATTTTTCCAACCAAAATTTTCTTTTAGCATCAGTTTTTTCATTTTCACATGGGTAACAGGATAAAATATATCCTAAAATTTGTTGGGCAATTTCTCCTGAGTACACCGATACCTCATATGTGGTTATAAACCACTGTTTGGGTGCACGGCAGGGCTCAGAAGGGAAGGAGCGCCATTTTACTTTTTGAATGGAAAATATGCTTGAATATTTAGCGGTTGCCATGTGCGTTTGGAGAGCCCCTGTGTGCCTAAACATTGGAGCTCCCCCACAAGTGACCCCATTTTGGAAACTAGACCCTCCAAGGAACTTATCTAGATACATAGTGAGCACTTTGAACCCCCAGGTGCTTCACAAATTGATCCATAAAAAAAAAAAAGTACTTTTTTTTTCACAAATTTTATTTAGCCTCAGTTTTTTCATTTTCACATGGGCAACAGGATAAAATGGATCCTAAAGTTTGTTGGGCAATTTCTCCTGAGTACATCGATACCTCATACGTGGTCATAAACCACTGTTTGGGTGCACGGCAGGGTCCGGAAGGGAAGGAGCGCCATGTGACTTTTTGATTGGAAAATTAGCTCCAATCGTTAGCAGACACCATGTCGCGTTTGGAGAGCCCCTGATGTGCCTAAACATTGGAGCTCCCCCACAAGTGACCCCATTTTGGAAACTAGACCCCCGAAGGAACTTATCTAGATGTGTAGTGAGCACTTTGAACCCCCAAGTGCTTCACAGAAGTTTATAATGCTGAGCAGTGAAAATAAAAAATCATTTTTTTTTGCTCAAAAATGATTTTTTAGCCCCCATGTTTTTATTTTCCCAAGGGTAACAGGAGAAATTAGACCCCCAAAGTTGTTGTGCAATTTTTCCTGAGTACCCTGATACCCTATAAGTGGGGGTACACCACTGTTTGGGCACATGTCGGGGCTCGAAATGGAGGGAGCACCGTTTGACTTTTTGAACGCAAAATTGGCTGGAATAAATGGTGGCTCCATGTCGCGTTTGGAGACCCCGTGATGTGCCTAAACAGTGGAAACCCCTCAATTCTATCTCCAACCCTAACCCCAACACACCCCTAATGAAATCCGAACTCTAACCCTAACCACAAGCCTAACCGTAATCCCAACCCAACCCTAACCCTAATCCCAATTACAACCCTAACCCTAATTCCAACCCTTAGTCCAACCCTAACCCTTAGTCCAACCCTAACCCTATTCCTAGCCCTAACCCTAGCCCTAATGGAAAAAAAATATATATTTTGTTTTTTTTATTATTTGTCCCTACCTATGGGGGTGATAAGGGGGGGCGGTGATTTACTTTTTTTTTTATTTTGATCACTATGAAAGTTTATTATAGTGATCAAAATAAATGAATGAATCTGCAGCGTTGCAGATTCGATTCGGCGCACTGCGCATGCGCCCGCCATCTTCCAAGATGGCGGCGCCCATGACGCTGGACGGCGGGACACCGGGACGGATAGCGGGAGATCGGAGGCACAAAGGAGGGTGAGAGGGGGTGATCGGAGGGCTGGGGGGGTGGAGGGAAGGCGGGGGGGCAGATTATGACGGCGGCTGCCGATCGGTGCCGTCAGACGGTGGCGGCAGCCGATCGGTGCCGTCAGTCGGTGTGGGGGGGGTCGGGTCACGGTGTCCAGCCATGTCCGATGCTATTTTCATTGGTGAAATATTACAATCGCTCTGATTGGCAGTTTTACTTTTAACAGCCAATCAGAGCGATCGTAGGCACGTGGGGGCTAAGCCACACCCACAGGTGTTAACTCTGAAGGGTCCTTTGTGTGCGGGTCGGGTGACCTTTCAGTGACCTCAGTCACCCGACCCGCAGGGGGGCAATCAATTCATGATGCCACATAGGCGTCATGGGTCGTATTGTCACGACTTTTCATGACGCCTACGTGGCGTCAAAGGTCGTGAAGGGGTTAAGCAGTTCCTTCAATTCAGCCACCTGTGTCCATTGACCTTCATTTAGGGTTACCTGAGGGTTCGCCATATCTATAAGAAACGGTTTTAGCCAGGATCAAAACTAGGGGAGGGGGATAACCTCATACTGTTCTGCAGAATCTCATACTGCACACCTCAGCTGCTGCAGAACCTCATACTGCATCCCCCCCTACATTTGAAAATAAAGCCTGCACCTTAAGATGTGGTGAATGCAGTCTATTTATTCCAACTATCAATTGATGTTGATGTGTTACTGAAGATGAGCAATGCCTGTCCTGGGCGTCCTTTTGGGCAGCTATGAGGTGTACCTGACTGGTGCTAAAAAAAAAAGAGTGTTAAGGGGGTTTTACACATAGCGATATCGCTAACAATATCGCTAAAGCATAACCGATTTGGTGACGCAGCAGCGATATCGCTATGTGTGATACTTGCCTCCGACCGGCTCCCCCGCTGTCCATCGCTGATCGCGCAGCTCCATTTCTCGTCGGGCGCTTCCTGCTGGCGCCAACGAGCGACGCTGGACGCGGTCGGGAGGATGTCAGGATCGCTGTGTGTGAAAGGTAAGTAACGACCGCTGTATCGCTGCTGCATCGCTGTGAGATCTTCCCGTGTGAAAGCGATAATTTAGCGATGCACCAGCGATCCTGACCGGGTCATATCGCTGGTCGGATCGCTGGTGCATCACTAAATGTAAAGGGGCCTTTAGTCTGTGTGCTACCCGGCTTTCATTCTTTTTGGTACAGATAAGATATGGATAGACAGATATGGATAAATGGATAGAGCAGATTTCTAATCTGCTTTTGCTATTGAAAACATTATCTATGAGCTCAAAAACCTTTCAGGTGATGCGTTTTTTTAAAAAGCTGATCTGCTTAACGGATCGGTTTGGGGATGACCGAAGTTTATGGGGTTGGTACAAGTTCCGTTTGTCGACTTAGTCCATCGGCGTTACCGTTTTGTTTGCCGGGTCTGTGGTGGATGGTGAAGTCCAGAGGTTGTAGGGCTAAACTCCACCGCAGCAATCTGGCGTTGTCTCCAGAGACCTGATTAAGCCAGACTAGGCGATTATGGTCCGTTAGGAGGGAAAACGGTCGTCCATACAAATATGGTTGTAACTTCTTGAGTGCCCATACTACCGCCAGGCACTCCTTCTCGATGGCCGTATAGCTTACTTCACGTGGCAGTAGCTTCCGACTCAGGTAAGCTACCGGGTGTTCTTGGCCGTCCGGCCCGACTTGGCTCAGTACTGCCCCCAATCCAAACATAGAAGCGTCTGTGTGAACAAGGAAACGTTTAGTTGGATCGGGTGCGGCCAATACAGGGGTATTGGTGAGGGCGTCCTTTAGTTGGCGGAAGGCTTCCTCACACTCTGAGGTCCAGGTTACCTGGTGGGGTTGGTTCTTATGGGTCAGATCAGTGAGGGGCTTGGCTACGCTGCTGTAATTGGGGACACATTTCCTATACCCTGCTGTGCCTAGAAATGCCATGACCTGGGTTTTAGTGCGTGGGATGGGCCATTTGGCTATGGCCTCAATCTTGGCTGGTTCTGGTCGCTGTTTTCCACTTCCCACCCAATGTCCTAAATACTGAACCTCTGCTTTGCCCACGTGACACTTGTTTGGGTTCAGGGTGATTCCGGCCTTGTGGATCCTGTCCAATACTGTCTCTAGGTGATTTAGATGCTCTTCCCATGTCGCACTGTAGATGGCGATGTCGTCCAGGTAGGCACAAGCATAGTCCTGGAGACCATCCAGAAGCTGGTCAGCCAGCCTCTGGAAGGTCGCCGGGGCATTCTTCATCCCGAATGGCATAACTCGAAACTGGAATAAGCCGAACGAGGTGACAAATGCCGACTTGGGAATAGCGTCAGGATTAAGGGGAATCTGCCAGTAGCCTTTGCATAGATCGATGGTGGTCAAATACTTTGCCCCCGCCAGCCGGTCTAACAACTCATCCACACGCGGCATGGGATATGCATCCGTCACTGTTTTCTCATTGAGCTTACGATAGTCTACACAAAACCGTGTAGTCCCATCCTTCTTGGGCACTAACACTACGGGGAATGCCCAGGGACTGACTCTTCAATGACCCCTAAACGCAACATCTCTTGTATCTCTTGTCGCATCCCCTCTCGTACAGACTCAGGGACGCGGAAGGGGTTTTGTCGCAGGTGGGTCTGATCCTGGGTCTCAACCTTGTGTTGTGCCAGGCGAGTGTACCCTGGTCTCCCCGAAAACATCCTCTGTCGCTGCCTCAACAACTCCTCCGCCTGCTGTCTCTCCCGGGGGCCTAGGTCTTCACCCAAGTGTACCTGGTCCCATGTTTTAGACTGAGTCCTTTCCCCTAAGACATCCGGCAAGGGAAGTCCGGCTAAATCCTCTGCTTCAGGTGCACAGATGGCCACTACCTCTTCAGGGCGCTCCTGGGAGGGCTTCAGCATATTCACGTGGAACATGCGGATAACCCTGGTGTCGTCACAATCGGCGACATTATAGGTTGTCTGCTATTTTCCCCACTACCTGGTAGGGCCCCTGCCATGCAGCTTGGAACTTGTTCTGCCTAGTGGGCTCTAACACCAGGACCTTCTGTCCTATTTCCAAGGTGCTCTCTCTGGCCCTCCGATAGTACCATTCGCGCTGGCGCCGCTGGGTCGCCTGCATGTTCTCACGTACAGCCTGGGTCAGCTCCTGCAGGCGGTCCCGGAATTCCAGCACATAGGGTACAATAAGTACCCCTTCTATGAAGCCCTCCCCTTCCCAGTGTTCTAGCACTAAGTCTAGGGGTCACCTTACCCATCTCCTGTATACCAGCTCGAACGGGGAGAACCCCATGGATTCTTGGGGCACCTCCCGATAGGCAAACAGGAGGTGTGGCAAGAATTTCTCCCAGTCCCTGTAGGTCCTGGTAAAAGTCCCAATGAGTTGTTTTAATGTTCCATTAAAACGTTCACACAACCCATTGGTTTGCGGGTGGTACGTGGCGCTTCTAATGGACTTTACGCCGCACAGCTTCCACAGTTGGTTGGTCACCTCTGCTGTAAACTGGGTACCCTGGTCCGAGAAAATCTCCCGGGGAAATCCAACCCGTGAGAAAACCTGGAGCAGGGCGGCCGCCACCATCTCTGCCAGTATGTTAGGTAACGCAACCGCCTCTGGATACCGTGTGGCATAATCTACCAGTCAATATATACCTTTTCCCTGACGGACTGGTTTTGGCTAACGGCCCTATCAGATCGACCGCTACTCGGCTAAATGGTTCCTCCACAATGGGGAGAGGGCGTAATTTGGCCTTGCATCGATCCCCCCTCTTGCCAATGTGCTGGCAACTGTCACAGGTCTGGCAGTACTGACGAACATCATAGGTTACCCCCGGCCAAAAGAAGTTTTGTGTCAGACGATGCATGGTGCGACTGACGCCGAAGTGCCCAGTCAAGGGTATGTCATGAAAGATTCGCAGTAACTCCTGCCTATACTTCTTGGGAACTACCAGCTGTCGTTTTATAGTGGGGCTCGTCCCTGTGTGGTGCTGCTCTGTGATCTGGTAGAGGAGTCCCTGCTTCCATACAAACTGTTCCCCTTCCAGTACCCCTCTCCCCTCCTGTGCCTTCCCACGATATCCCTCCAATGAAGGATCCTCAAGTAACTCCCTCTTAAATTCATCTGGGGTGGCCCAAGAAGTGTGTCTGGCTATGGGAATACGTGTAGGGCTGGGATGTCTTACCTGGGTCTCCTCTGAGTGTGATTCCGCCTCTGCAGCTCGAGCTTGTCTCCGGGTGGTCACAGGATATGTCTCAGCCAGAGGGGCAACTGAGAAGGCAGACAACATGGGCCCCAAGTCATTTCCCAGCAAGACATCTGCAGGCAAATCCTCCATCAAGCCGACCTCAACAAGGCCATCCCCAACTCCCGAGTTCAGGTGAATCCTGGCAGTGGGCAGTCGATGTATACCTCCCCCTGCTACACAGACTGCCACTGTCCGGTCCGTCTTCTCTAGGTCCCGGACAAGATGAGGCTTCACAAGGGTCAAAGTTGCCCCGGAATCTCTTAGTCCCTGCATACGTTTCCCATTAATCCACACGATATCGATGCTGTTGTCGATTATCTGCCCGGGCTGCCTGCAGGGGTCTACTTCATGCAGCACTTCCTCCATCTCTTCCACCCCTTGGTTAATCATAGCCCCCAATGCTGGGTCAGCTTCGCCTTGGTAGCAATGTACAGCAGCCCGGCTGAAGGTAGCTGTTCACGCATTTGGCCACTGGGTATGCCGAGTCCGGTTTGGACATTGTCTTTGCAGGTGGCCCAGCTGACGGCAGGTGTGGCATCACGCCCGAGGGGGACTGTGGTAGGCCGGGTTTCTAGCTGGTCCCCCTACAATCTTCGGTGGTTTGGGGCCCTCCAGGTCCATGGGCGAACCCCTAGTGACCATCTTTGATCCGGACAACTGAGGCCTCCTGGCATCATGATGTTCATCGGCCAGATGAGCGGCTTCCTCAAAATTCGTTGGCCGCCTGTCCCGAAGCCATTCCTGTGTCTCGGGGGTTAGTCCATTAAAGAATGGTTCTAACAAGAAGAGCTGGAGGACGTCCTCCTTAGTGGTTGCTTGGCTCCCTTGTACCCACTGTAGCAGTGACCACAGTAATTTACAGGCCCATTCAGCATGGGTATCGGTTACGCGTTTTATAAGCCCGCGGAACTTTTGGCGGTATGCCTCTGGTGTCAGCGCATACCGGGCCAAGATCACTTCTTGATCCGCTCATAGTCCATACAGTCCTCATCAGGTACCGTGCGATAGGCGTCCGCTGCCCGGCCTGTCAGCTTGCTGGCCAGAATCTGAACCCGTTCCTCCGGCTTCACTTGATGAAGGGCACACTGCCGCTCAAAGTCCTGCAGAAAGCCATCAATGTCTTCCTCTGCCTCCCCCCAACTGTCGGAAGGCATTATACTGGATCTTTTTGTGGCTTACTGTTGACGGTACCTGGTCGAAGGCCAGAGCTCCCCCTGCTCGCTGACTCTCCTCTCTCCGCTCTATCATCTCCACCTTGGCCAGCTCCACTTGGGTCCGCTCTGCCATCTCCATCTTGGCTAGCTCTATCCTGGTCCGCTCGGCCATCTTTTCCTTCAAATCAGTACGCACATCAGTCATCACCTCTCGCATGATCTCTACTGCAGGGTTTCGGCCATAGAACATAGTCTGCAGTGTGATTCCTATAAGTGTGTCCTAGAAGTGTGAAGATAAATTTTAGAATTAAAACCAGAAGGATGAATACAGACTGTGCCCTGCTACCTGCCACCATCGCACTCTAACAAGCATCTCTATTCTTCCGATAGGTATGTTCATCCACCCAGCTCTCCTGCTGTGTCTATGAAGTGCACATAGTACATCACCCAGCTTTGCACATAGACTTGCCTCTGCACCTAGCATTCACATGGTATGCCTTTCAGCTAACCCCAGTGTTATTTATGACCTTGTTTACTCAATGCTTGATTGTATGCATCTAGTCCACCCTTAATTCTCTGACCAAGATGAGCAGAGACCACTCCTCTCTGCTTCACACCTGACTGCACTTAGTTGTACATATATTGCATACCTCAAGTCTGCATAGACTTCAGTCTGCAGTGTGATTCCTATAAGTGTGTCCTAGAAGAGTGAAGATAAATTTTAGAATTAAAACCAGAATTGAACCAGAAGGGAACTGAAGGTAACTGTACACAGTCACTGTAAACAATGTTTCTGTTTGTTTTCACTTTCACCCCTATAACCCTTCACTTTCTGCTAATTCCCCTAATCCCTACTCCTAGTAAGGAACTGTTCATCTCTTCTACAATCCTCCCCATCCACCTCACCTCCTTTTCAAAACTGTTCCTTAACATACAATCCTGTCTCCAAACACAAACAGCCCCCTCATGCCCTCTCCTGCTCCCACCTGCTAACACTTTCTCTGCTCCTTCTCACTGCTGGTGATATCTCTCCAAATCCTGGTCCTCCTCACCACATTCCCACAGTCATTTCTACCTCCCATCCACGCTCTATCACAACCTTCTGTAACCACTCCAACCTTATACCCATTCACCCAGCACCCGCTTCCCCAGTCCCACTAACAGGAGCTCTGTGGAATGCTCGCTCTGTCTGCAACAAGCTTTCCTACATCCATGATCTTTTTGTTACTACCAAACTTTCCTTCCTCGCCATCACCAAAACCTGGCTCACCCCTTCTGACACAGCCTCTCCTGCTGCACTTTCGTATGGCGGCTTCCACCTTTCTCACACTCCCCGCCCCAGCAGCAAACATGGCGGAGGAGTTGGTTTTCTCCTGTCAGATACCTGCTCCTTCACCCCAATCCCACTGCCACCCTCTGTTACCCTCCCTTCCTTTGAGGTGCACTCTGTGCGCATCTACTCCCCCTCCAACTGGCTGTCATCTACCGCCCCCCAGGGCCAGCCACCACCTTCTTTGACCACTTCACCACCTGGCTACTTCATTTCCTTTCCGCGGACATCCCTACTATCATCATGGGCGACTTCAACATCCCCATTGACACTTCCCTCTCAGCTGCCACTAAACTTCTATCTCTCACTTCCTCCTTCAACCTCACTCAATGGTCTTCTACAGCCACCCACAAAGATGGCCACACACTGGACCTCATCTTCACCCGCCTCTGCTCCCTATCTAACCTCTCTAACTCACCTCTTCCTCTCTCTGACCACAACCTTCTCACATTCTCTTCCCTCTCCACTTCATGTCTACAATCCCCACCCCACAAACTTTCACACCCTCACAGAAATCTTAAACACCTTGACTTACACTCATTCTCTGAATCCCTCCTCCCTCTCACAGATATAAGTTCCTTACACAATGCAAATGACGCTGCTGCTCTATATAACACCACAATAGCTGTAGCTTTGGAATCTGCTGCCCCACTTACACAAAGCTCGCAAAATCAACAGACAGCCCTGGCACACCAGCCTGACCAAAGAACTGAGGCGAGCTTCCAGGGCTGCTGAGCGCAGATGGAAAAGATCCCACTCCAACGAGCAATTCAAACAGTCCCTCACTACTTTCAAGACCACACTTGCCACAGCTAAACAAACCTACTTCTCATCTCTTATATCCTCGCTGTCTCACAACCCTAAACAGTTATTCAACATCGTCAATTCTCTCCTCCGTCCCCCAGCACCTCCTCCCTCCCCACTCATCTCAGCTGAAGACTTTGCCTCATTTTTCAAGCAGAAGATTGATAACATCAGAGACAGTTTTGGTCAACAACCCCCAGAGCCCTTCCTCCCGACTTCCCAGCCCTCCACCTCCAAAACCAACTTCTCCACCATTACAGAAGATCGACTCTCCACTCTACTCTCAAGATCACATCTCACCACCTGTGCACTTGACCCGATCCCATCCCACTTCATCCCAAACCTCACCACAGTCTTCATCCCAACCCTAACCCATCTCTTCAACCTATCACTAACAACTGGTGTTTTCCCCTCAAGCTTTAAACATGCCTTCATCACACCTATCCTCAAAATGCCCTCTCTTGACCCACCTCTGTATCTAGCTATCGCCCTATATCACTTCTCCCCTACGCCTCCAAGCTACTGGAAAAACACGTCTACCTTGAACTGTCCTTCCATCTCTCTTCTTGCTCCCTCTTCGACCGCTTACAATCTGGCTTCCGGTCACACCACTCCACTGAAACTGCCCTTACTAAGGTCACCAATGACCTCTTAACCGCCAAGATCAAGCGACAGTACTCTGTCCTCCTCCTCCTGGACCTGTCGGCTGCCTTTGACACAGTGGACCATTCCCTATTATTACAGACCCTCTCATCCCTCGGCATCACAGACTTGGCCCTATCCTGGATCTCATCATACCTAACAGACCGGACATTCAGCGTCTCCCACTCACACACCACCTCCTCACCTCGCCCCCTATCTGTCGGAGTCCCACAAGGTTCAGTCCTTGGGCCCCTGCTCTTCTCCCTTTACACCTTCGGCCTCGGACAGCTCATAGAATCTCATGGCTTTCAGTATCATCTCTATGCTGACGACATACAGATCTACATCTCTGGACCAGTTATCACCTCCCTACTAACCAGAATCCCTCAATGTAGAATGAAGGAACTTGGCATTCAGATGGCAACTGAAGTAATTCTTATATTTTCTTTGCATCCAGATTATGCATGTTAAACGTTTTCGATCCGATAATGGATCTTCATCAGAACTTCTCTACAAGAACATATATACAAAAATTAGAAATAAATCCATATTATTGAGTATCACAGTATAGAGATAGCAAATCATACAATGCATAGGAGAGATATACAATACAAAAGAAGGGATAAACTATGTCAAGCAGTATAAATCTTGACAAATAGTATCTTGAGAACGAATTTTAGGTGCAAGTGATCTGTGAGGTAAGATATATATGGGTCGATATAAAGGAAATAAACCGCCAGTATACTCATAAGGCAATCATGATACAAGGATATTGTGGGTTTCCGGTATATAGGTGCCAATCAAAGAATGAAGTGTGATGATTGTGCCTGGTACGTGATGGTATGAATCGTTATCTTTCCTATAAGAGAGCAAAGAAATAATCATACATGCAGGTCCTATAGACTAAATTACATATGCAGATAGTATCGTCCTGTGCCCATTGGTGGTATGAGTGCAAAAACACACTTAAAGTCCATATCTCACTAATACCTGTATTTTGGTATATATGGGGAGGCAATGTATTTTGTGGCGCTGGAAAAGAGAAAATAAGTAGAATTGTTCAATATCATGTAAAATGAATCACCAAGTGGTGTGGGGAAAAGGACCAGTACTTTACCTGCTTTATCTGGCCCAAATATGTTGCGGTATGACCGCTGTAATGGAGGACGCCAGATGGCTGTGAAGTGCTTCCGGGTTTATATAATCCGGTGGGGAAACTCCCCTAGTCACGTCACTGAACCTGCGCACTGTTGCTACAGCGGTAACAAGTTTAGGAGGCGGGGGAAATCCCGTCTGTAACGCTGAGTCTGCGTGATGCAGACACAGTGACCATATGTTTACCCCTCCTTACATGTAAAGCGCCATGGAATAAATGGCGCTATAATAATAATAGAACGCCAGTCTGTTCTTTACCTCCCTCTGGAATTCAGTCTCCTCCACGTTCACATTGGGGGGCGCTGCACTGTCGTGTTCCATGATGGCTGCTATCAAATCCGCTTTTGTTTTGTTGCTGGCGATCAACCCTCGGGCTTCCACCAGATCTTTTAATGTAGTCCTCTTTAACTTCTGGTAGTTGTTTTCCATTCATTCCTTTCCTCCTGTAGAAGGGGTATCAAATCCCGCTGTCTGCCACCAGTGTAACGGGGTCTTCCAAGCTGGGGTACCTCTTTCAGTACCACCCCGTGTTTTCGGAGGTCCACTCTGCTTTGGCTGGAGTCTGAATGAATGATGCTGGCTGGAATTCCTTGGTTACATGGGCGCATATAAAAGATCACTGCTTCTCCATGTATTTCCAGTCTGACAACACTTTACTCACAGGACACAGAATATATCACACAGATACAGAGGGCAGGCAATAGAAAAGCGGCAGGCCAGACATACATTACAATAGCCGCAGGTGGCCGGAGCCTGGCTATATTTACTGTGGGAATTACAAAGGTGGGGGGGCGGACAAAAGGGGAATATCGTGTCCCCTCTGCCCAGGGGCGCAGCCTGTGGGCTGATGCATTAGAGACATGCATCTCACATGGAACCTATTATACATACATATAACTGCACAACATATTCTGGGTGCTGAGTGATTCCGTAACACGTAACAGTAATGTACTGTAAAGATGTTTTTCTGTAGAGATGTTTCTAGAGCCCTCTAGAAATCTCCCAGTGCTACTCTTCGGATGACATTGTAAACTGTCAGCGTTTGCAGCATCCCCCGCAACCCCCCCTTCACACCCCTCAGCTCTGTGCTTGCTGGTAACATGAAACCACCCAATTCCTCTTGAAGTCTCTCCATCCCCCCTCCCTGTGGAAAAGATGGTCCTTTGTTTAAGACCATGCGGCGGAATAAAACTATAAGAGACCGCATTGCAAAAACCATACACAGCAGAGATAGAACAATCATTTCTGTGATCTGAGTGGACCTGGCTTCGCTACGGTGGCTTTTGTGAAGTTCTCGGACTTCCAGAACCGAGATATGGTTTGCTCCCAAATGGAATGTCGTAATTATGACATGCTTGGTGTTGATTCATTCGATTTGATGAGCTACAACCAATTATACCATATATGTGTTTGTGCGGGCTCCCCTCGCTAAGATATGATCCTCATAAGTTTTGTAGCCAATTCATAACTTGGAGAGAGGGAGGTGGGACCTCCCCAGACCGCCCATTTCGTGAGGTCACAGACCCAAAAGGATAAGGTATCCCCCACCAGTTTTTGGCCAGAGTAGCTCAAGTCCTCGTGCCAGAGAGACCTGCAGATGAGCGGAGACGGGTGGCTCCGCCTTCACCCCCCTTAAAGCCACATGGGATGCCTGATACCGACTAAGCAAATGTGAGTGTTACTTTCTGTTTTCATCCATTTTTTTGTTTTATATTTGTACATATGTAATGTCTCAACTTTATAGCAACTTTTATCTATATAATCACTGCCCTCATTTTGGGGAATAAATGATATAATAATTCAGTCTTTCATGCTCTAGGTAATTAACTATGCGCCTCTTTTAGATAATCGCTACTAATTCAAGGGGTTTGCCGTGGACCCTCTTAATTAACTCTTTGATTAAGTAAACCGTGGATGGTGGCAGCGAGGTGTACGCGGTTGGCGAGGCTAGCTGGCAGTACAGACGGGTCTTACATGCTGAAATAGGGGCTGCGGCCACAGCTGTTATGAATGAGTCACCGGAGGAGGAAAAAACAAAAAGGCAAGCTAAGTCCAGAAAACCGGAGAGGTTGGTAACTAGCGGATTGCAGACCCCTGATCCTATTCATAACAACTAACAGTAGCCGTGGAGCGTACCTACGATGCCCTAGACGCCTCGTCACAGCCGGAGAGCTAAATAAGCCTAAAGAAAGGGGAAATCTAAACTGCCCCAGAGCAGACCCCAAAGCAATAGACAGCCCCCAACAAGTATTGTCGGTGAAAGAAGATGAAAACAAAAACACAGACAGAAAGACAGGCAGAACAAACGATGGGGCCCAACTAACTAGACAGGACAGGACAGAAAAGACACTGGCTGCAATCCGCAAAAAACTCTAGCAAAAATGTCCCAACACGTCTGATAGGAAAAATGGCCCTGAAGTCACTAGACTTCAAAATCCCTATATCAGCACTCCGATATATTCTGAGGACAGAGCAAAAGAGATTAAACAGATCAGGGACAAAAATGGAAATTCAGCACAGTCCCAGCCGGGGCTGGCAGAACACAAAACTAAGTAAATCAGATAAAAACTCATGGAACAATAGCAGAGCAAAACTTAGCTTTAGAAGACAGGAACTGAACTGGAAGCCAGACCTCTGAACAAGAGAAATCACCAGCAACCCTACAGGGCGTCGGCAGCCTTATATCCACTTAGAGATTCCTGATGTCCAATCGCAATCCACCTGTTCAGGTGGCAGGTCTCTCCCATCCAAATCAGCTTCACCACCTCCTTTCACCAGCAGAGGGAGTTCATCGGATACCAAAGGTGAACCAGAAAATGTGCTCACAACAGTACCTCTCCCTTGAGGAGGGGTCACCGCACCCTCATCCACGCCACCAGGCCGATCAGGATGGGCCCGATGAAAAGCACGAACCAATCTTTCGGCATGAATATCAGATGCAGAGACCCAAGAATTATCCTCCTGGCCATAACCCTTCCACTTATCCAAATACTGGAGTCCTCATCTAGCCAGACGAGAATCCAGTATCTTCTCTACCTCATATTCCACATTACCTTGAACCAATACAGGGTCAGGAGGTGCCACCATAGGAACAGGCTCAACAAACCTCTTCAACAGAGACTTAAGAAACACGTTATGGATCTTAAATGTAACAGGAAGAGCCAATCGAAAAGAGACCAGATTAAGAATCTCCAAAATCTTGTAAGGTCCAATAAATCTAGGTTTAAACTTAGGAGAAGCCACCTTCATAGAGATATTCTTTGATGACAACCAAACCATATCACCCACCTTAAACCGGGGACCAATGTGTCAGGAACACCGCACTGAACTTGCTCAATGAGCCAGTGCGCGTGTCCTGAGTAAAGCGAACTGTGCTCAAAGATACCTGTGGAGCGGGCAGCAGTCGAGTAGATGCGTACTTCAGAGCCGCAGGACCTAAAGCACGTGACTGCCGGGGGCGTGGTCGAAACTCCAGAGAGCAAGGAGCTGCAAGAGAACTCCTAGCAGGGTAACTGTGAGACAAAGTTACCAAGGGGGCATAGACAGGGAGAATAGTCAGACGTAGCCAATGAGTCAACACACAGAGATAGCTGTAAGGTACAAGAGGGGTGAGCAGAGAGTAGTCAGGTCACAGACAATGAGTCATACACAGAGATAATAACACAGTACAGAATCAGCAGGCAAACGCACAACGGGAAACAGAGCCGGGTCAGAACCATATAAACAAGCTATAGCAACAAACAGGCACACAGGGGTCAGCACACTAGGCCAAAGGCAGAAGTATAACTGGCAGGGATTGAAGCTTCCCAGGGATTTAAGAAGCTCTCCCAGAACCAGAAAGAGGGCACAATAATTAACCCCAGGTGTGTCGGTCAAAACCTGCACCGAGTCCAGAGGCCCCCCGTTGAGAGGGGGGTACTGTCATGATCCCAGTGCAGGTTTTTGAGCTGCATATCAGGGGTTAATGTCTGGAGCTCCCCAGGCTTCCCCGGGTACTTGGCATGGAAAGCCCGAACCAAGCGATCTGCATGTACAGAGTGAGCAGGGACCCATGAGCGCTCCTCTGGTCCATATCCCTTCCAGTGGACCAGGTACTGCAAAGAGCGGCGCACCCGCCGAGAGTCCACAATATGTCCGACCTCATACTCCAATTGACCCTCCACCAGCACTGGAGGAACAACAGGCTCAGAGTCCTCTTTGACAGACCCTACGGGTTTCAACAGAGACTTATGGAACACATTGGATATTTTTAAGGAGACGGGGAGACGCAACCTATAAGCCACTGGGTTGACTATCTCCATAACCTCGTACGGACCAATGAATTTTAGTCCCAACTTAGCTGATGGTACCTTTAAGTTGATGTTACGTGTGGAGAGCCAAACCTTCTCTCCCACGGCTCTTTTTGTCAGCAAAATATTTGTATCTCCCCTGGGCCCGAGAGATATTACGCCGGACTTCAGCCCAGAGGTCTTTTAACCGTTGAATAGACCCCTCTGCCCCTGGACAATCGGAATCCACCCGTGAAAACTCCCCAAAATGTGGATTAAACCCATAGTTAATCAGGAAGGGGACATGTTGGTGGACTGACTCACCTGGTTGTTAAAAGCGAATTCCACCAACGGTAACGCATCACACCAATCCTCCTGCCTGGCGGAGGTCAGACACCTGAGAATTTGTTCCAGGGATTGATTGGTGCGTTCTGTCTGACCATTACTCTCCAGGTGATATGCCGATGAGAAGGAGAGTGAGATGCCCAATTTCATACAGAACACCCTCCAAAATTTGGCCACAAACTGCACACCTCTGTCAGACACAACATTCAGGGGTACCCCATGCAATCGGACCACATGCTGCACAAACAACCTTGACAATGTTTCTGCTGATGGTAATGCTGCCAAAGGAATGAAATGGGCCTGTTTAGAAAACCTATCCACCACCACCCAGATCACTGTATTGCCCCTGGAAGGTGGAAGGCCGGTAATAAAATCCATGGAAAGGTGAGTCCATGGCCTATCATTAACCGTTAAAGGTATGAGTTCCCCAGCCGGTCGGTTATGTGAACGTTTGGAACGGGCACACATACCACAAGCAGAAACAAATTCCTTGACATCGGACCTTAATGAAGGCCATCAAAAACCCCTGGCTACTGCCTCTCTAGTAGCCGTGATACCTGGATGAGCACTCAATCTAGACTCATGAAACTCCTGCAGAAGTCTAGGCCGCAAAGAATCCGGAACAAACAGTTTATCCACCGGCCTGGTTGCTGGAGCTAGGGCCTGAACCCTTAGAATTTCTTGTTCCAACTCAGTTGAGACCCCCGCCACTACCACCCCTGGGGGAAGAATGGAGGACGGCGGCTCAGGAGGAGACACTGGATCAAAACTTCTGGACAGGGCATCCGCTTTAACATTTTTGGACCCCGCTCGAAAAGTAATGGAGAACTGAAATCGTGAAAAAAAAAAAGTGACCAACGGGCTTGTCTAGGAGTAAGCCTCTTAGCAGATTCAAGGTATGCCAAGTTTTTGTGATCCGTGACAACCGTGATAGGGTGAGCCACCCCTTCCAAAAAGTGCCTCCATTCCTCAAACGCCAGCTTGACCGCAAGAAGTTCTCTATTGCCTACATCATAGTTTTTCTCAGCTGAGAACTTCTTGGAGAAGAAGGCACAAGGTTTGAGATTAGTAAGGGTGGCCGGACCCTGGGACAGCACAGCCCCCACCCCCACTTCAGAAGCATCCACCTCCACAATGAATGGTTTGGACGGGTCTGGTTGTACCAACACCGGGGCAGACATGAAACATTTTTTAATCGCTGAGAAGGACTCCTTAGCAAGTACAAACCAATTTTTTACATCAGCGCCCTTCTGGGTAAGATTCGTGAGTGGTTTAACCACTTGTGAGAAACCTTTAATGAACCTTCGATAATAGTTAGCAAATCCTAAGAAGCGCTGGAGCCCCTTGAGATCCCGAGGCTGAACCCAGTCAGCGATCGCCAGCACCTTCTTAGGATCCATACGAAACCCCTCACAGGACACAATCAACCCCAAAAAAGACAGTTCCTGTACAAAAAATGATCATTTTTCCAATTTAGCAAACAATTGGTTCTCCCTGAGTCTCTGGCGAACTGTCTTTAGATGTTGCAAGTGGGATTGGCGGTCTGGGGAATACACCAAAATGTCATCCAAATAAATAATAACAAAACGGCCTATCAGGTCAGAAAACACAACATTGATGAAATTCTGGAAAATAGCGGGTGCATTAGTTAACCCAAACGGCATTACCAGGTTCTCAAAGAGTCCTTCTGATGTGAGGAAAGCAGTTTTCCACTCATCCACTTCCCGAACCCTTATCAGATTGTAGGCCCCTCACAGATCTAACTTGGAGAACCATTGGGCCCCAGCTAATTGCTTACATAAGTCTGGGATGAGGGGAAGCGGGTACGTGTTCCTAACTGTTATCTTGTTCAGTTCCCGAAAGTCGATGCATGGCCGCAAACCACCATCTTTCTTTTTCACAAAGAAGAATTCTGCTGCTACAGGTGACACAGAAGGCCTGATATGCCCTTTGCGGATACTCTCAGCAATGTACTCCTTCATGGCTTGGCGCTCAGGTCCAGCCAAATTGAACAATCGAGCCTTAGGTAACTTGGCTCCGAGTACTAAATCAATGGCACAATCGTAGGGTCTATGTGGTGGCAGCGCCTCAGCCTCACTTTCGGAAAAAACGTCTTTGAAACCCTTCAGGTACTCCGGAATACCTTTCAGGCCGACAGATGACACAGACACGGTTTTAACAGCGTTAACCAGATGTCCCAGGTTATCACATTTACAATTGCATCCCCATTGAGTGATTTCCCCTGTAACCCAATCAATGGTAGGATTATGGCGTTGAAGCCAAGGTATCCCCAGTACCAGTCCTGCAGGCAAGTTACCTAGCACAAGACAACTTAGTTTTTCTACATGAGTGGAACCCACTTTTAGAGAAAAGAGTTCAGACCTGCAACAGATACCGCCCTGGGTAAGAGGAGACGAGTCAATTGCCACAAGTTTAACAGGATCCTGAAGCCTGACTGTCCCTATCTTATTAAGAGTCACGACTTTGGTATCAATCAGGTTCACAGCCGAACCGCAGTCAATAAAAGCAGTAGTCTGAACAGGACCATAACCAAGTTCCAGTTCCACCTGCAGCACCATTTTTGCATGTGAGGAAAATTGTACCTGAAGGTCTGGGTAGTCTCCTCGATTACTACCCAGACCTAGTCGTTTCCCGCCATCTTGGAGGATGACGGACAGGAGGGGCAGTCCTTCTTCCAGTGTCCAGATTCCCCACAATAGAAGCACAACTGCTTCTCCCAGCGGCGTCTTCTTTCTTTTTCCTCACAGGTGACAGTGTTCACCTCCATAGCCGCAGGAAGAGTCCGGGTCTCATCTCCACTGAAGAACAATGGTGTTCCCCGTTGCATAACACCTCTAGCCCGCAGTCTGCGATCCATGCGAACCGCTTGGGTCATGGCATCCTCCAGGGAGTCAGGCGGAGGATGGAGTGCCAAAGCATCCTTCAGACGTTCACACAGGCCTCTGTGGAACAGTCCCCGAAGGGCGGCATCACTCCAGGAAATCTCGGCTGCCCAACGTTTGAATTCGGTACAGAACCATTCGGTCGAGTGCTCCCCCTGACAGACACTCATCACCTTGTCCTTAGCCAAACGCACTCTATCAGGCTCATCATAAATAAGCCCTAAGGCTTAAAAAAACGCATCCACAGACATTCTCTCAGGGGCAGAAGAGAAAAGTGAAAATGCCCAGGCTTGTGGAGACCCCCTAAGCAGGGACATAACCACCCCCACCCTCTGTTTCTCATCCCCAGAGGAGCGGGGTCTCAAAGAGAAAAAGAGCTTACATCCCTCCTTAAATGCCCTGAACTCATCTTTATTACCAGAAAACGTGTCTGGCAATTTCACCGGGGATTCGGGTGGGACTAAAATGACATCTCTATTCCCCACCTGCTGGAATCCTGCGGAAAGTATCCCCTGAACTGAGTCCTCAACCCGCCGTTGGGACTGGGCCAGAGCTTGGTGTTCCAAACTAAGCTTCTGCAGTGACTGAGTCAGGCATTTAACCTGCTCAGATAAAGCACACATTGGGTCCATGCTGCAGAAGTGAGGAGAGAAAAAAAAACTTGTAGGCCAGTTATAATGTCAGGAACACCGCACTGAACTTGCTCACTGAGCCAGTGCGCATGTCCTGAGTAAAGCAAACTGTGCTCAAAGATACCTGTGGAGCGGGCAGCAGTCGAGTAGGTGTGTACTTCAGAGCTGCAGGACCTGAAGCACGTGACTGCTGGGGGCGTGGCCTATACTCCACAGAGCTAGGAGCTGCAAGAGAACTCCTAGCAGGGTAACTGTGAGACAAAGTTACCAAGGGGCATAGACAGGGAGAATAGTCAGACGTAGCCAATGAGTCAACACACAGAGATAGCTGTAAGGTACAAGAGGGGCGAGCAGAGAGTAGTCAGGTCACAGGCAATGAGTCATACACAGAGATAATAACACAGTACAGAATCAGCAGGCAAACTCAAAACGGGAAACAGAGCCGGGTCAGAACCATATAAACAAGCTATAGCAACAAACAGGCACACAGGGGTCAGCACACTCGGCCAAAGGCAAAACTATAACTGACAGGGAATGGAGCTTCCCAGGGATTTAAGAAGCTCTCCCAGAACGAGAAAGAGGCCACAATCATTAACCCCAGGTGTACCGGTCAAAACCTGCACCGAGCTCCAGACATTAACCCCTAACGTGCAGCTCAAAAACCTGCACTGGGATCATGACACAATGGTCCTATGCGGGTTGGAAACCCGCTGGGCCTTTTCCTGGGAGAGAGACAACTTATCCACCACTTGGTCTCAAATCTGCTGCATTCTCTCCACCACAGTGTCAACACCTGGGCAGGCAGAAGACTCCACCTGCCCTGATGAGAATCGAGGATGAAACCCAAAATTACAGAAAAAGGGTGACATCAAAGTGGCAGAACTAGCTCTATTATTTAAAGCAAATTCAGCCAAGGGCAAAAATGAAACCCAATCATCCTGATCAGCGGACACAAAACATCTCAAATACGACTCCAAGGTCTGGTTTGTTCTCTCCGTCTGCCCATTGGTCTGAGGGTGAAATGCAAGAGGAGAAGGACAACTGAATTCCCAGCTTGGAACAAAAAGTCCTCCAGAATCTAGAGACAAACTGAACTCCTCTGTCAGACACAATGTTCTCAGGAATCCCGTGCAAGCGAACTACCTGTTGCAAAAACAAGTGCACCAACTCAGAGGAAGATGGCAACTTAGGGAGTGGTACAAGATGAACCATCTTAGAGAACCTATCACAATTCACCCAGATAACAGTCATTCTCTGAGAGACAGGCAGATCAGAAATAAAATCCATTGAAATATGGGTCCATGGCCTCCTGGGGACCGGCAAAGGCATCAACAACCCACTAGAGCGAGAACAAGGTTTAGACCAGGAGCAAGTCCCACAGGACTGCACAAAATTCCTGACATCACGAGATAAGGCGGGCCACCAAAAAGACCGACTCACCAAATCTCTAGTACCAAAAATACCTGGATGACCAGCCAATGCAGAGCAATGAACTTCAGACATCACTTTCTTCCTCCACTGGTCAGGAACATACAACTTTCCAATGGGACAACGCTCAGGTTTGTCCTCCTGAAACTCTTCCAGAGCAAGTCTCAAATCGGGTGAGATGGCAGAAAGAACTACCCCCTCACCTAAGATGGTGGCAGGCTTGGTCACAATAGGAGAATCAGCAAAGAAACTCCTAGTGAGGGCGTCTGCCTTAACATTGTTAGTGCCCGGAAGAAAAGAGACCACAAAATCAAAACGTGTGAAAAACAAGGCCCACCTAGCCTGTCTAGGATTCAAGCGTTCGGCCGACTCAAGATAAATCAAATTCTTGTGGTCAGTGAGGACCACGACTTGATGTCTAGCTCCCTCCAACCAATGTCTCCACTCCTCAAATGCCCATTCCATGGCTAACAGTTCCCGATTCTCCACATCATAGTTGCGTTCAGATGGAGAGAACTTTCGGGAAAAGAAAGCACAGGGGTTCATTTTAGATGTTACCGGATCTTTTTGGGACAAAACAGCTCCTGCACCAATCTCAGAAGCGTCCACCTCTACCTGAAACGGAAGTGAGACATCAGGTTGCCGCAAAACCGGAGCAGAAGTGAACCTTCGCTTCAGCTCCTGAAAGGAAGAAACAGCCTCTGGAGACCAATTCAGCACATCAGCACCCTTCTTAGTCAAATCAGTCAATGGTTTGGCAATACCAGAAAAATTAGCTATAAATTTCCGATAAAAATTAGGAAAACCCAAAAACTTTTGGAGAGCCTTCAAAGAAGTGGGCTGAACCCAATCCCCCGCGCTCACACACTGCACTGCTCTCTCCCCCATGCTCACACACTGCCCTGCTCTCGCCCCCATGCTCATACTGCACTGCTCTATCCCCCATGCTCATACACTGCTCTGCCCTCTCCCCTGAACTCACATACTGCGCTGCTCTCTCCCCCATGCTCACACACTGCACGGCTCTCTCCCCCATGCTCACATACTGCGCTGCTCTCTCCCCCATGCTCACATACTGCGCTGCTCTCTCCCCCATGCTCACACACTGCGCTGCTCTCTCCCCCATGCTCACACACTGCGCTGCTCTCTCCCCCATGCTCACACACTGCGCTGCCCTCTCCCCCATGCTCACATACTGCGCTGCTCTCTCCCCCATGCTCACATACTGCACTGCTCTCTTCCCCATGCTCACACACTGCACGGCTCTCTCCCCCATGCTCACATACTGCGCTGCTCTCTCCCCCATGCTCACATACTGCGCTGCTCTCTCCCCCATGCTCACACACTGCGCTGCTCTCTCCCCCATGCTCACATACTGCGCTGCTTTCTCCCCCATGCTCACATACTGCTCTGCCCTCTCCCCCATGCTCACATACTGCGCTGCTCTCTCCCCCATGCTCACATACTGCGCTGCTCTCTCCCCCATGCTCACACACTGCACGGCTCTCTCCCCCATGCTCACATACTGCGCTGCTCTCTCCCCCATGCTCACATACTGCGCTGCTCTCTCCCCCATGCTCACACACTGCACGGCTCTCTCCCCCATGCTCACATACTGCGCTGCTCTCTCCCTCACATACCGCGCTGCTCTCTCCCCTGAACTCACATACTGCGCTGCTCTCTCCCGCCCACACATATACCGCGCTGCTCTCCCTCCGCACTCATATACCGCGCTGCTCTCCCTCCGCACACATATACCGCGCTGCTCTCTCCCGCCCACACATATACCGCGCTGCTCTCCCTCCGCACTCATATACCGCGCTGCTCTCTCCCGCCCACACATATACCGCGCTGCTCTCCCTCCACACTCTCATATACCGCGCTGCTCTCTTCCTCCTTCATAGAGCTGAAATCTGAGATGAGATCGGACAATCTCCTGATGTGAGTGTCCCTCACTGCTGAGTATTTGGTGCAGTGTAGCAGGAGTTGGGTCTCATCCTCCAGGTCACAGTGTTAGCACAGTCTTTCCTCCCTGGGCTTGTAGCTGTCTGTACCGGCTGACCTCGATGGCCAGACTGTGAGCACTGAGTCTATACCGGCTCAGGATCCTGCGGTCTCTGGGGTCCGGGAGTTTCTCCAGATATCCGCCAGTCTGTGGTCTCTCTGTAGAGTCCGGGACATGGTCAGGCTCTATGGGGTGATATCGCTCCTCCGGTCACGGTCGTACCTCTCCTGCCCCTCGTCTACCATCTTTCTGATTCTGGCTTTTGTCAGGTTGATGTGTTTGGTGTTTCAGGTTGGGTGAGCGGTTCTGGGGGTCCTGCTTTTTGTAGACACCCCACATGATGATGATGGGAGCTCGGATGGCTACTATGTAGGTGAGCCTGGAAAGACAGCGCCCCCTTCAGGACCACTAAGTTGAGGAGGTAAAAGTGGCTGGGACCCTACGAGGTAGCGACCATGCTATTTTAGAATTTTGGATAACTAGAGGCGGAAGACCTGTGAAGACTCAGACGTCAAGGTTAGATTTCAGAAAGGCAGATTTTAAGGGATTCAGAAAGAGAATTGGAGGGATCCAATGGCTGGATATCCTTAAAGACAAAAATGTCCAGGAAGGATGGCAAATCTTCAAAAATGAAATTCTCAAAGCACAGTTGTTAACAATTCCGAAAAGAGGGAAGAATAGGAAGCATTTAAGGAAACCAGGATGGATGAACGCAGAACTTAAGCACATGCTAAAAAGGAAGAAAAAAATGTTTATAAAATGGAAAGAGGGAGGCATATCTAAAGAAGAATATAATGCTGTCTGCAGAACCTGCAGGGCACAAATCAGATTAGCTAAAGCTGAAAATGAACTGAGGCTTGCAAGAGATGTCAAAAGCAATAATAAAGGATTTTGGGGATATGTCAAAAGTAAAAGAAAAGTCAAAGATGCTATAGGATTTTTACAGGATGAAAATGATGAAATGGTAAGACAGGATGTTGAGAAGGCTGAACTTTTAAATTCCTATTTTGCATCTGTTTTCTCTCAGAAAGGAAATGCAACATCAACTGTTATTCACTGTCCTATTAAGGGAATAGAAGAATCCAGGATATCTATAAACAGAAAGATAGTGAGGAAACACTTAGCTAACCTAAATGTATTCAAGTCTCCAGGTCCAGATGAATTACACCCCAGAGTACTGAAGGAGATAGCAGAAGAAATTTTTGAACCCCTCTCCATAATCTTTGAAAATTCTTGGAGAACAGGAGAAGTCCCAGAAGACTGGAGAAGAGCAAATGTTGTTCCTATCTTCAAAAAGGGGAAGAAGGTGGACCCAGGCAACTATAGGCCGGTGAGTCTGACTTCTATACCAGGAAAGATCTTTGAACAAATTATTAAACAACATGTATGTCAATACCTGGATAAGAATGAAGTGATTAAACAGAGTCAGCATGGGTTTGTAACTAATAAGTCATGTCAGACTAACTTAATTTCCTTCTATGACGGAATCACTGATTGGGTGGATCAAGGAAATGCTGTAGATATAGTATATCTTGACTTCAGCAAAGCATTTGACAAAGTCTCTCATACAATCCTTATTGAAAAAATGACTAAGTATGGAATGGACAAGGCAACTGTTAGGTGGATTCATAACTGGCTTAGTGATCGGACCCAAAGAGTGGTCGTAAATGGCTGCACATCCAGTTGGAAGAATGTCTCAAGTGGGGTACCACAGGGCTCTGTCCTGGGCCCTGTATTGTTCAACATCTTTATCAACGATTTAGATGAAGGAATTGAGGGTAAACTGATTAAATTTGCTGATGACACAAAGCTAGGAGGGATAGCTAATACTAGAGAAGAGAGAGAGAGGATTCAAAAAGATTTAAATAAACTGGAGAAGTGGGCAGCAACTAACAGAATGGTTTTTAACAGGGAGAAATGCAAAGTACTACATCTGGGCAATAAAAATGAAAAAAGCATATATAGAATGGGAGGAATAGGGCTAAGTGACAGCACATGTGAAAAAGACTTGGGTATACTAATAGATCACAGACTGAATATGAGTCAACAGTGTGATGCAGCAGCAAAAAAGGCAAATGCAATTCTAGGATGTATTAACAGAAGCATACAGTCTAGATCACGTGAAGTCATTATTTCCCTCTACTCCTCTTTGGTCAGACCTCATCTGGAATATTGTGTCCAGTTTTGGGCACCACATTTTAAAAAAGACATCAACAAACTGGAGCAGACTTCCGGTTCCGGCGCCCGCATGTGAGGAGCAAGGCTTCCAGCGCTCCCCAACCCCCTGCTAAAAGGCAGCATCTATACCGCAAACTTGATCCCCGGATTACCGGGAACGGGAGGAGAGGAAGCCCCGGCCCTGCTGCACCGCTGCATGGACAGATACGTCCTCAGGAACAGCGGTAAAGAGGCAGCTCAAAACCGAGGGGGAGAGACACGCGCGCCTTCCAAGATGGCGCCGGCGCCGACCTCAGCGGCGGCAGCAGCTGCTTCAAGGCAGACGGTGAGGAGAGGGGAGCAGGGAGGAAGGAGAGACGGCAGGGCTGAGACACACAAGTCTGGGAAATCCGCGATTGAGAAGCTCAGGGAGACCCAGGGCACCCCTAAGCCATGTACTCTTCCTGACGCGATTTATGCCCCTGCATCCCCCACTGCTATGGAGGACTGCGGTGATTGTGAGGAGCGTGACCTCCCTGGATCGCACATACCTGAGATGGACTATAAAAAGCTGGCAGGGGAGGTGGCAGGTCATTTACTGCCTGAGATCACGTCAAAGCTGAGGGAGTACATAGGAACGGCCTTGCATGATATGCAGAAGCATCTAGATGAAACCGCTGAGAAGGTGTCCGCAATGGAGACACGTGTATCTACACTGGAAGACAATGTATATGACGATCAGTCAACAATATCTAGATTATCTAAGGAAAACCTGATTTTGAGAGATAAAATTGATGATCTGGAAAACAGATCCAGGCGGAGTAATATTCGGATTATAGGAATCTCTGAAAAATTCCCCATAAAGGACTTAAGAAATCTGTGCGAAAAGATGATCCCCGAGGCTTTGGGGTTAGAGGCGGGGAAGATAATTGAGCGGGTACATCGCATTGGCCCCCAAAAGAACCCGTCCGAAATGGGCAACCAGATAAGACCTAGACAAATCATTACCAAGTACCTGAACTTTTCGGACAAAAATGATGTCATTCAGTCCTATAAAAGACTTAGACGACCCCTTGAAATTAGGGGGGAAAAAGTGCTCTTATTTGAAGACTTTTCTGCTGAAGTGACCAGGCAACGCAGGGCTTTCAGTGTGATATGCACAGAACTACACAAAAACAATGTGCGGTTCCAATTGAGATACCCGGCAACCCTCTACATTAGGCATCAAGATGGCTCTTCACATTCATTTTACAATCCCAAAGAAGCAGAGAAGTTTCTCAAGACCTTGAGAGTCGTTCACACAGAGGATGCAAGATCGCAGGGAAGCGCAAACAGTCCCAAAGAGCATCTAAAGGACTGGCCGACATACACGGAGGACAGAAGCCCGAATCTAGTATCGGATTCACCGAAGGCCCAGAGAACGTCCAAACAATCCGGGAAGGTTTGAAGAAGGGTGTATGGATCGCTACTGAGGACAGATTGGGGTTTGACGTATAGTTGTTTTCTTCTCTTTCTGGGGTCTGATCACCTCTCGGACCGCCCGAGGGATTTGTATTCTATATGTCTGTTTATAACTGATCACGCAATAATGGGAGAGGGGAAAGGGGGGAGGGGAGCAAGGGAAGGAAAAGGTGCGGGGAAGAAGTGAAGTCAAAAATGGTATGCCAATCTGGACATGGATCCTGGAGATGTTCTCCAGGCTCCTTAGGGGATAAAGGGGCAGGGAAAAGGTTAATTTTGGTTCAACTTGTTTGTGGGGGATATAACTGTATTTTTGATTTTGAAATTGGCTCACATGGACAGAGAAGCTTTGCTCGTATCCCAGTGTTGGGTGTCACTAAGTTAACTACAGTTGGCCCACCTAAAAAAAAAAAAAAAAAAAAAAAAAAAAAAATATATATATATATAATAAATAAGAATTTATGAGGATAGTTACCTGGAATGTAAGGGGCCTGAAGTCCCCACAGAAGCGGTTAATGATTCTCAGACATCTTAAGCGTATTAAGCCAGATATAGCCCTATTACAAGAGACACATTTGGAATTGTCAGACTTTAAGAGGATGGAAAAATTGTGGGTGGGCAAAACATACGGGTCACCAGCTGTTAATAATAAGGCAGGAGTACTAATGTTGATAGATAAAAATTTCCAACACCAGGTGGTGAACACTAAAACGGATCATGAGGGGAGGCTACACTCGATTACCATAACGGCATCAGGCAGCACATACAAAATAATGAACGTATATGCCCCCAATGAAAATAATAAAGCATACTACCATTTTCTAGAACAGGAGATACTGAAAGATCCCATACATGACCTGATAATCGGGGGGGATTTCAACTCGGTGGTAAATGTCTCAGAAGATAGAAAAAACGAATCACAGGGGACACCGGGGCTGAGAGGCCAAGATAAAGTAATTTCCCCAATGCTAAAAAACACGGGCCTGACTGACACTTGGAGATATCTGCACCCGCAGGATAGGGAATTCACTTTCTATTCACCTGCCAGAGACGCGTGGTCGAGGATAGATCATTTCTTGGTCTCCCCGACTATCCTTGGCAGGGTGTTGTCGTCTACAATACATGATCTGGTGATATCGGATCATGCGCCTGTGACAATAGAACTGGCAGATGCGTTCCCTAGAGGAACAGACTATTTATGGAGATTTCCTAGATATTTACATGACAACGAAGATTTCGCATTAAAACTGAAGGAGTGGTGGGGAGAGATAAGAGAGGATAATAGGTCTCACGAGACTAACTCACCCCTATTATGGGAAACAATTAAAGTAGTCATGAGGGGAAAAATAATTTCATATACGTCAGCTTTAAAAAGGAAAACACAGGAAAAGTACACAGAACTCACGAACAGGCTCAGACAGACTTATACCCTGTTTCAAAGTCACCCCAACAAAATAAATAAAGATAACTGGCTAATGGAGCAAAGAGAATTTAATACTTGGATGACTAAGAGGGAACAATTATTTAAATCATCTCATGAGGCCAAATTCCATAGATTTGGAAATAAAGCAGGAAAACTGATGGCCTCTATGGTCAGGAATAGATTCTTTGCACAAGGCCCTTTTCATCTAAAAGACCAAAATGGTAACATACAAATTAAACCAAAAGAAATAGCCAATATTCTGGGAAAATACTATAAGAACCTTTATATGGATAAGGTGGATCGGAGATTTCCGAAGACCACATTACTCGATCGACCAGATATCCCGAAGTTGTCAGATGAACAAAAACAACTCTTAAATACACTCATTACACAAGAAGAAATTAAACAGACAATTAGGAACTTGGGGAATGGGAAAGCCCCGGGCCCTGATGGCTATTCGGGAGAATTTTTTAAGATTTTACAGGATGAAGTATCCCCTGTTTTAGCAAAAATATTTAACGGGATACTAGAAGGGAAGCCCATGACAAGGCCCAGCAAATTAGCATATATCAAAGTTTTACCAAAACCAGGAAAGGATCCCCTGTCGCCGGGATCTTATCGTCCCATTTCCTTAATAAACGTAGATAATAAAATTATGTCTAAAATCCTGGCTGATAGATTGGCAGAAATATTACCAAACCTAATATCGGAATCACAGGCGGGTTTTGTTAAGGGTAGGTCAGCAACGAGTAACTTGAGAAAAGTCATGTTGGTCTTGGACAGGGTAAACCTTAATCCCACTCCAAGTGAAAAACCAGCATTACTAACAATCGATGCTGAGAAAGCATTTGATAATGTCAGGTGGGAATGGCTTTTCAGGGTGTTGGTAAGAATGGGTTTTGATGGCTCCTTCCTGACCTACATCACAGAGTTATATTCAGGGCCGGAGGCCCAGATCTACATTCCGGGTTTCCTCTCGGACAGGTTCCCACTGTCCAGGGGGACAAGGCAGGGGTGTCCTTTGTCGCCTCTGCTATTCAATATAGCTCTGGAACCTTTGGTGAGAGAGTTGTCTGACCCGCAGCGGTTTCCTGGCATTCAGATCGGTGGGGAGACAGTGCGTGCTACTTTCTTTGCCGATATTTTGCTTTTCCTTAGGGATCCCTTTGCGCAGGTGGAACCGGCTATAGAAACGATAAATACATATGGGGATTATGCGGGTTTTAAAATTAACAAGATTAAATCCGAACTGCTTCCCCTGGGAAGGTGGGACGAGACGAATAGACAGAAATTAAATAGAGCTCAATTGGGGGTGGGTATGGCGAAATCTTATATTAAATATTTAGGCATTAAAATAGGGGGAGAGCCATCTTCTATATACAAATTAAACTACCCTCCTTTAATAACAAATATAGTAAATGATCTAGTAAAGTGGAAAGATCTGCCATTAAATTTGACAGGGAGAATACAACTTATTAAAATGATGAGTACTTCGAAATTAATGTACCACCTTCAAACAATCCCACTCCTGCTGAAACACACGGATGTAAAAGCATTGACTTCTGCGTTCTCCAAATTTATTTGGAGGAACAAAAAACCACGCATAAGTCTTAAAAAGATGATGAATCCAAAGACGGAAGGGGGCTTAAACTTATCAAGTATTAGAAATTATAATATAGCGTGTCTGACAAGGTACTTTTTAAATTGGTTGCATGGTGAGAGTAAATATTCGGCCTATGTCATAGAGAAGGAATATGCCCAACCTTGGGATCTTAGGTCCTTGTTGCATGCAAGATTAAAGATGCTCCCAGCCAAAATCAAAAATTCTTTGATATTCCGGGATACTATTGCCACCTGGAAGACGGTGAGAAAAAAATATAAACTTTCGTTCCGAATATCTAAATACCTCCCAATGTGGAACAACATAGAGTTTTTACCGGGAGTAGAGAATAAACTGTTTAAGGAATGGAGAGATAGGGGTATACAGGAGATAGCTCATCTGGTTCATCCTACAGAGAACAGATGGCTAAGACAAAACGAAATAATAGAAAAATTTGATCTCCAAAAATTTCAAACGTTACAATTTGAACAGATTAGGTATCATATCATGTCCCACTTAGTAGACACGCAGGCGGAGTTCACATGCAACGAGTTTGATAAAATGGTTGATGCAGCAAAAAATTTTTCGTCTATTACATTGCTGTATAACACGATGAGAGGGGTGCTCTTAGATAGTCATCCAGATACCTTCTATAAAAAATGGGAATCGCAGCTGGAGGACAGGGCTATTGGAGACAAAATAAGGAAGGGGTGGACTAAAGCTCGACAGTCCCTTATTAATGAGAGTTGGAGAGAAACTCAATTCAAAATAATACATAGGGCAATATATGCCTTCCAGTTTCCAAGGAGTTCTGATAAGCCAGATAGACTCACGCAGTGTCCCAAGTGTAATGTCCCATTTACTGACTTACTCCATGGCCTACTGACTTGCAAACACGTGACGGATATGTGGGGTGCGGTTAGAAAATATATAAAGAACATATGGGATTGGGGTGATGAAATCCCGAGAGATTTGATCTTATTTCATTATTGGGAGAAGTCCCCCGTTGCTCATGAAGGGGGGGGAGGACCCCCGGATGTCGTCCATATAATCATAATGCTCATGAAAAAAATATTACTAACAAATTGGCTGCAAAAAGACATGCCCACCATAAAAGAACTCTCGGGTCGCCTGAAACATGTAATGCTAATGGAAAGGTTGGAAGCAGAAAAGAGGAAGTCTTGCGAAACATCTAGATTTTTTACAAAGTGGAGGCATTATATTGTGGAACATTGTAACAAGGAGGAAATTCAACGCATAGTTATTCCTTTCAGGGACACAACATGGTACCACAAGGAATCTTTGGGGGGAACACTGGGAAGATTAAAACTGAACTGAGGCAAATGATTTCTGTGAGCCAATGAAAGTCAATTATGGAGAGTCATAGAGCCTGTGAGTGGGTAGGCTCTCCACAAAGCAAGGGAGGAAAAGGTTATAGGGTGTTGGGGGGGGGGGGGGGAGAGATTGTTGGGGAGGGAAGAGGGTAGCAGAGTTAAAGCTGTTCTTTAAATATGTAATCTTAAGGAAGAAGTGGACGCCATCGACTTCTGGACAGATTGTTACCAGAGATACATGCTCTTGTTTAGAGCCGTGATATTGCGTCTCTCTGAAGAATGCAAATTTGTAACATGATATGTATTTGTATGGCTTTTTCTTTTTGTACTTTCTTTTGTTGTTAACAAAAAAAATTTCTAATAAAAATAGAGTTTAAAAAAAACAAACTGGAGCAAGTTCAGAAAAGAGCGACCAGAATGGTGACTGGTCTGCAAACCCTGTCTTATGAGGAAAGGTTGCAGGATTTGGGAATGTTTAGTTTGCAAAAGTGAAGACTGAGAGGAGACTTAATAGCTGTCTACAAATATCTAAAGGGCTGTCACATTGTAGAAGGATCAACTTTATTCTCATTTGCACAAGGAAAGACTAGAAGCAATGGGATGAAACTGAATGGGAGGAGACACAGATTAGATATTAGAAAAAACTATCAATGAGTGGAACAGGCTGCCACGAGAAGTGGTGAGTTCTCCTTCAATGGAAGTCTTCAAACAGAGGCTGGACACACATCTGACTGGGATGATTTAGCGAATCCTGCTTTGAGCAGGGGGTTGAACCAGATGGCCCAGGAGGTCCCTTCCAACTCTACGATTCTATGATTCTATTCTATGATTCTAAGTGTAGCAGGAACAACTCAAACTATGTCCAAATAAACCAGAATACTAGAAAACAATGGGGTAGCCAAATAATGTGGTGAACAATTGGCCAAGCGAAGACATCCATATAAAACCCTTAATATTACATAAAAATAGAAATGACCGTATTAAAAGACACCGATCAGTAATACACAAAATACCCAGTAGGGGGCAGGCACGGCCACACAACCCAACCAATATAGGAGAAAATAAGGAGCTAAAAGTTCACAGATCGGGGGGCCCTGAACAAAGTAGACGTCCTACAGAGCCCAGAACAAAAGTTACACCCAGAGATCCGGACTAATCACACTTCAGTAGCATTGTAACAGTACGATTGGCCCTGCGAGGACCAGGACCCTGTGTGGCAAACTGTAAACCATGTGGCCGAGAGAGCAAGGTGTAAGGGGGGAGGAAAGTAAATGAGCGCAGAAAAGGCCCAAAGAGGCCCCCACTAGCAGCATCAATAAGGTGGGCACCGGGGACTCGTTCCCAGCTCTGGTCCATGTTTCCAGGAGGATCTGAATGTCTACACTACTCATTCTATTCTAAGCTACGGCAATGCCTGCACATGGCGCATCAGAAGAACTATACCACATTTCTAGTTGGAGGCATTGGCTAATATTATTATCATTACACCTACCGTATATTGGGATAGGACCTTGGAGATGGGAATACCCCTTTAAGGCTCGGTATCCGGCTCATTAGGACATGGAGGAAGTGATACAATGTGATGACTTCATGTTCTGTTGTAGATAAAGATATTTCCTTCCCTGTGTTTATTGGGTTCTGTGCCGGCGGGCGCTGCGTGCCAGGATCATACAGGGGCCAGGGCCGGCGGTGAATCTTGCGAGCGCCGTGTGCCCATTTATGGCCCCCAGGCTCCAAATTATCAATATGGTCGCTAGAAACGGGGAAAACGGGGGTGGGGAGGGGGTCCGCACCTGATCGAAACCTGTACATGCATGAAAGGGTTAAATAAGAAACTGAACACAAGGAGAAGGGGCACAAATCTGAAGATCAGAGGAAATGTCCGAAAATATTCGGTGAATGAAATCATGGCATATCATTCCTAGGATACAGGGGGAGATGACGGCGCGGGGGTCCGGGGTCCACATTTACAGGTGGTCTGGTCTGCGCAGTCATCAGTTTCGCTGGTCAGGGGTCTGTAACACGAGTCTGGGGTCATAGTTAGGGGCTGGCTGCTCAGGGGGTCTGTATTTACGGGTCAGGTTTGGAATCTGTTTATGGGTCAGGTCTGGCGTCTATATTGTTTGGGGGTCTGGACGAGGATCTGTGATAGTTTTGGTGGTCTTATTTGGAGTCTGTAGTTTAGGGGCTTTGGTCTGGCGGTTGTATTTGTTTAGGAGCCTGGTCTGGGGTCTTTATTAGTTTAAGGGGTCTTGCCTGGCACCTGTATTATTTAGGGGGTTTGGATTGGGGTCTGCATTAGTTTATAGGGTCTGATGTAGAATCAGTATTACTTTAAGGGTTGTCGTCTTAGAAGACTGAAGTAGGGTCTGTATTTGTTTGAAAGGTCTGATATGGGGGCTGTAATAAATTAGGGGGTCTTGTCTGGGCTCCATATTTGCTTAGGGAGTCAGGGAGCTGTATTTGCTTATGGAAACTTGTGCAGCATCTGTATTATTTAGTGGGGCTGGTCTGGGATCCCTAGTTGTTTAGGAGGGCTGGTCTGGGATCCCTAGTTGTTTAGGGCGGCTGGTCTGGGATCCCTAGTTGTTTAGGGCGGCTGGTCTGGCATCTCTAGTTATTTAGGGGGGGCTGGTCTGGGATCCCTAGTTGTTTAGGGGGGCTGGTCTGGGATCTACAGTTGTTTACAGGGGCTGGTCCTGGGATCTCTAGTAAAGATGGGAGGACACCTAGATGTTCAGGTCAGGTGGGTTCAGCCGAACTGTTACAAAAAGTTTGGGATCGGGTACCAGAACAGTAGCCAGACCCGAACCTGGACCCCATACTCTTGAATGACAGCGCAGCAAACACCACTTCTGATCGGCGGTGAAATCATCCCCATCCGTCAAGAGCTGCGGTTCCCATGCTGTCAAAAGAATGCTTAGCTGTGATCGGAGGTATAAAGTTTACCTCCAGTCACTGGTGTCAGTGGATGGTACTACAGCTCCCATCATCCGTTACCTGCAGCCGCTTTTCATTAGCCAGCTTCTGCGCTGTAAATAAATTTAAAAAAAATGGCGTGGGTTCCCCTGCATTATTGATAACCAGCCAAACAAAACTCACAGCTGGGGACTGCAGCCCTCAGCTGTCAGCTTTAGCATTGCTGGTTATCAAGAATAAAGGAGTCCCCATGCTGTATTTTTTAATTATTTAAATAAGTCAAAGAAGTGGCATGGGTCCCCTCCGTTTTTGACAACCAGCAATGCTAAAGCAGACAGCTGGTGGCTGGTATTCCCAGGCTGGTAAGGGGCCATGGATATTGGCCCCACCCAGCCTAAAAATAGCAGCCGCCCAGAAAAGGCACATTTAATAGATCTGCCAATTCTGGCGCTTTGCTCGGCTCTTCCCTGTTGCCTTGTAGTGGTGGGAAGTGGGGTTCATATTTGTGGGGTTGATGTCACCTTTGTATTGTCTGGTGACATCAAGCCCACGGCTTAGTAATGGAGAAGCGTCTATAAGAACTTATCCATTATTAATCTTATGGTTACATGGTAACAAATAAAATAAAACACACTTTTACTTTTTATTTAAAAATAAACAGTTATACTCACCAAACGCCTAATTCCTGCGAAGCCCTCGATCTCCTGTAATAACAAAAAAAATAAAAAACAACAATATCCCTCACCTGTCCGTCGTTCTGTCCCACGCTGTAATCCATGTCTGGGGGAATAACAGTTTTCAACCTGGACGGTGCCGAGATGCGACCATCCAGGCTGAGAACCACTGGTGAATGAGCTGCTGCAAGCGCAGCCTCAGTGATGTCATCGAGGTTACTGCCGGTCACTGAGGCTCCGTTCCCAGCCGGACTGAACTGCTGTGACCTCTGTGACATCCCCGCTAGCACCGTGAGAACTCACCGCCGGACACAGTGGTTCTCAGTCTGGACGGTTGCATCTTGGCACTGTCCAGATTGAAAACTGTTTTTCCCCCAGACATGGAATATGGCGTGAGACAGAACAATGGAAAGGTGAGTGATATTGTTGTTTTTTAATTTTGTTTTATTACAGGAGACAAGGTCTTCGGTGGAATTAGGCATTTCGTTAGTATAACTGTGTTTGTTATTTTTAAATAAAAAAGTAAAAATGTGTTTAGTCTTATTTCTAGTAAAGGACTTTCTTCTGGCTGTGTCTTTACCATATAACTATAGGATTAGTAATGGATAGGTGTCTTATAGACTAATGATTGTTTAATTTAGGGGGGCTGGTCTGGGATCTCTAGTTCGTTAGGGGGGCTGGGCTGGGATCTACAGTTAAGTTGGATGGTCTGCGATCTCTAGTTTAGGGGGGGGCTGGTCTGGGATCTCTAGTTATTTAGGGGGGCTGGTGTGAATTGATTTCGAAGTCTAGTCTGGGGTTCTTATTAGTTTAGGGGCCAGGACTGGGGTCTATTTTGATTCAGCAGATCTATCTATATTTGCTTTGGGGGGGGGTGTTATCTGGGGTCTGTAGTTGTTTTGGGGGTCTGTAATGATTTTGGGGTCCCATGGACATTACAGGCTCCTGGTTCCATGTGCCTGCTGTGACTTGTGGTTCTCTTTCTGCCTGTTCTCGCCTCCCTCCTCTAATATTCGGTGTCTCTCCATTGTGGTGTTACGGGACTGTACTGGGCGGTCACCACCTTATCTCCGGGGAATAGAGGCAGCGGTGCTGGGGGCCTCAGCTAAAAGGGGAAATCCCTCCCGGACCCTCAGTAATGGTCTCACCTCACAGAAAACGCGTCCTTGGCACAGACCCAAGCCAGGATTTGGATTCACCCCGTGTCTGTGACTGGCTGCGACTCGGACGCGTTTCTCCACATTTGTGACTCCAGAGACCTCGTCAGAGACAAGATAACAAGGAACCTACCGGGGCCCGCTGTCCGGGACGTGACCGCAACGGGGGCGAAACTGTCAGCGCCGTCCAGTCCTGAGGAAACGGCAGCAAATGAGGAGCATGAGGGTAGCGCGGGACGGGGACCCTCCCAAACTGACCACTGCTCCTACTGGCTGCAGCATGCGAGGAGGGGCGCAGCCTCCCACTGCCTACTAGTACTGTGCACCCCATCCCTATACTGTGCACCTCACTCCTATACTGTACACCCCCCCTACACTGTGCACCCCCACCCCTATACTGTGCACCCCCCCTATACTGTGCACCTCACTCCTATACTGCACCCCCACCCCTGTACTGTGCACACCCCACTGTACTGTGCACCCCCACCCCTATACTGTGCACACCCCACTGTACTGTGCACCCCCACCCCTATACTATGCACCCCCACCCCTGTACTCTGCACCCCCACTGTACTGTGCACCCCCACCCCTATACTGTGCACCTCCTATACTGCACCCCCACCCCTGTACTGTGCACCCCCACTGTACTGTGCACCCCCACCCCTATACTGTGCACCTCACTCCTATACTGCACCCCCACCCCTGTACTGTGCACACCCCACTGTACTGTGCACCCCCACCCATATACTGTGCACCACCCACCCCTATACTATGCACCCCCCATTGTACTGTGCACCCCCACCCCTATACTGTGAACCACCCACCCCTATACTATGCACCCCCATTGTACTGTGCACCCCACCCTATACTGTGCACCCCTCACCCCTATACTGCGCACCCGCCACCTCTACTCTGTGCACCCCACTGTACCATTCACCCCCCCACCCCTATACTGTGCACCCCCCCACTGTACTATGCACCCCACCCTATACTGTGCACCCCCCACTGTACTGTGCACCCCACCCCTACACTGTGCACCCCCACTGTACACTATACTGGATCAAACCTATCCTGTGTGATACTGTCTGCTGAGCTGTGTATCTAATCCTCTCCTGTGTGATACTGACTGCTGAGCTGTGTATCTAATCCTCTCCTGTGTGATACTGACTGTTGAGCTGTGTATCTAATCCTCTCCTGTGTGATACTGACTGCTGAGCTGTGTATCTAATCCTATCCTGTGTGATACTGACTGTTGAGACGTGTACCTAATCCTATCCTGTGTGATACTGACTGCTGAGCTGTGTATCTAATCCTCCCCTGTGTGATGCTGTCTGCTGAGCCATGTATCTAATCCTATCCTGTGTGATACTGACTGCTGAGCTGTGTATCTAATCCTCCCCTGTGTGATGCTGTCTGCTGAGCCATGTATCTAATCCTATCCTGTGTGATACTGACTGCTGAGCCATGTATCTAATCCTATCCTGTGTGATACTGACTGCTGAGCCATGTATCTAATCCTATCCTGTGTGATACTGACTGCTGAGCCATGTATCTAATCCTATCCTGTGTGATACCGTCTGCTGAGCCGTGTATCAAATCCTATCCTGTGTGATACCGTCTGCTGAGCCGTGTATCTAATCCTATCCTGTGTGATACCGTCTGCTGAGCCGTGTATCTAATCCTCTCGTGTGATACTGACTGCTGAGCTGTGTATCTAATCCTCCCCTGTGTGATGCTGTCTGCTGAGCCATGTATCTAATCCTATCCTGTGTGATACTGACTGCTGAGCCATGTATCTAATCCTCTCCTGTGTGATACTGACTGCTGAGCTGTGTATCTAATCCTCCCGTGTGATGCTGTCTGCTGAGCCATGTATCTAATCCTACCCTGTGTGATACTGACTGCTGAGCTGTGTATCTAATCCTCCCCTGTGTGATACTGAGTGCTGAGCCGTGTATCTAATCCTATCCTGTGTGATACTGACTGCTGAGCCGTGTATCTAATCCTCTCCTGTGTGATACTGACTGCTGAGCCGTGTATCTAATCCTATCCTGTGTGATACTGACTGCTGAGCCGTGTATCTAATCCTCTCCTGTGTGATACTGACTGCTGAGCCATGTATCTAATCCTATCATGTGTGATACTGACTGCTGAGCAGGGCTGTGGAGTCGGACCTCATTTTGGTGGAGTCGGAGTCGGTATAAAATGGTCCGACTCCGACTCCTAAAATATATAATAAATTGGGTACAGTAGTTCAATATAATAATACATTTTATTTCTATAGCGCCGACATATTCCGCAGCACTTTACATTTCAGAGGGGATTTGTACAGACAATAGACATTACAGCATAACAATAATCACTTAGATCATAACAGATACCAAGAGGAATGAGGGCCCTGCTCACAAGCTTACAGTCTATGAGGAAAGAGGAGACACGAGAGGTGGGTGGTAACAGTTGCCCTGATTGTATGGACCAGCCATAGTGTTAAGTGTGTAACAGTACAGACGCAGAGGGCTAATGGATGCATAAAGCGTGTGGGAACCAGGGCTGTGGAGTCGGTAAGCCAAACCTGCGACTCCGACTCCTCAATTTTCCTTCCACCGACTCCACGACTCCGACTCCACATATTTTGCTTATATTTAAGTGAAAAATGTATTGTACAATGTGAACATCAGACACTTAATCATTTTTATGATACAATAATCAAGACATTTAGAACATAATATCTATTTATTGGAATACAACTTTAGAACAGAAAAAACTGTAATAAATTGTAAATATGTAATACACTATGTAATATCGATTATATGTATACAGTATATATATAACACTATGTAATAAACTATGTAAGTGGCAAAAAACAGTTTTCAACAAAAACCTACTAAATAACATTTGTGCAGTCTATGAATTTGTTCTGAGGAATAGAATTGCCTCCATCAGATCCTCCTTCATAGATGACCTCACATCTGACCTAATAATGTTAAGGCCAGAGAACAACCTCCCTACAGTAACTTGGGTTGGAGGTAAAGCCGTAACCACATGGGAACATCTCTAACAATTTCCGGGTATAAATGAATTGCCTCCTGCACAGTCAGTTCTGATGAACGGTTGAATTTTTCTTTGAGAGCAAGTGAAACATTTTGCTGAAATCTGGTCAATCTGCTGCTATAGGAGACGGAGTGAAATCTTTCTCCTTGGGGCAACGCTTTGCCTGCTCCATGTCATCCAAATACTTGTCAAACACCTCATCTGATGAGGATGAAGATATGGCAGCAGTAGCACTGTCAGGACCCAAGTCCTCTTGCGCCTGGCAGTCCTCCTGTAGGCCACTCATCCTAACCGCTACCTCAGTCAGAGCTTCTTTTCCTTTAGTAAGCTGTTGATCATCAAGCAATATACGATGACTCGGGTCCACATAAACATCTGCTAGAAAAATTTTATTTTCCAATAGCAGTGTCTCGCTCCATTTCATTGAAGCAGAAATGCCATCTGCGATTAAATCTCCTCTTTGGGACAGGCAAAATAGCAAGTTCTTCCACTCCCTTATGAAAATGCCAGGAGTTAAATCCTCAGCTTGTAATTTTTTAGTCACGGTAAATAGGTGATTAAGCAATTCCTTCAATTCAGCCACCTGTGTCCATTGACCTTCATTTAGGGTTACCTGAGGGTTCGCCATATCTGTAAGAAACGATTTTAGCCAGGATCAAAACTAGGGGGGGGCAGAACCTCATACTGTTCCGCAGAATCTCATACTGCACACCTCAGCTGCTGCAGAACCTCATACTGCTCCCCCCCTACACTTGAAAATAAAGCCAGCACCTTAAGATGTGGTGAATGCAGTGTATTTATTCCAACTATCAATTGATGTTGATGTGTTACTGAAGACGAGCAATGCCTGTCCTGGGCGTCCCTTTGGGCATCTATGAGATGAGGTGTACCTGACTGGTGCTAAAAAAAGGAGTGTTAAGGGGGTTTTACACATAGCGATATCGCTAAAGCATCACCGATTTTGTGACGCAGCAGCGATATCGCTAGTGATATCGCTGTGTGATACTTGCCTTCGACCGGCTCCCCCGCTGTCCATCGCTGATCACGCGAGATCGGGCGCTTCCTGCTGTGTGAGACGAGCGACGCTGGACGCGGACGGGAGGACGACAGGATCGCTCTGTGTGAAAGGTAAGTATCGTCCGCTGCGTCGCTGCTGCATCGCTGTGAGATCTGTCTGTGTGGAAGCTCACTAGCGATAATTTAGCGATGCACCAGCGATCCTGACCGGGTCATATCGCTGGTCGGATCGCTGGTGCATCACTAAATGTAAAGGGGCCTTTAGTCTGTGTGCTACCCGGCTTTCATTCTTTTTGGTACAGATATGATATGGATAGACAGATATGGATAAATGGATAGAGCAGATTTCTAATCTGCTTTTGCTATTGAAAACATTATCTATGAGCTCAAAAACCTTTCAGGTGATGCGGTTTTTTAAAAAGCTGATCTGCTTTTGCAGCTGAAAAACGTATCCTCAAAAAACGCAGCAAAAACGCTGTGTGTGAATGTAGCCTTAGATCAGGAATAGAACAGCCATTTATAGGACATTTCATAACTTTCCCAAATTCCTATGAAAAAATATTCAGCACATTCTGCATTGAACTACTGTACCCAATTTATTATATATTTTAGGAGTCGGACCATTTGATACCGACTCCACCAAAATGAGCTCCGACTCCACAGCCCTGGTGGGAACATGATGTGGGGAACCTGGTTATGGTAAAACTTTTGGCTGTGCCACACAGGCATAGATTAGGTTAATGTGTTGAGGCGATAGGCCAGTCTGAATAAATGCGTTTTCAGGCCACGCTTAAAATTGTGGAGATTGAGGACTAATCGTACTGACCTGGGAAGTGCATTCCAAAGAAATGGCGCAGCACATGTAAAGTCTTGGAGACGGAAGTGGGAGGTTCTGATTATTGAGGATGCTAACCTCAGGTCATCAGCAGAGCGGTGGGCGCGGGTAGGGTGGTATACTGAAACAAGGGAGGAGATGTAGGGTGCTGCTGAGCCATGGAGGGCTTTGTGGGTGAGGGTAATAAGTTTATACTGAATTCTGGAGTGGATGGGTAGCCAGTGTAATGTCTGGCACAAGGTAGAGGCATCGGTGTAACGATTGGTGAGGAATATGATCCTGGCTGCAGCATTCAATGCAGAATGTGCTGAATATTTTTTCATAGGAATTTGGGAAAGTTATGAAATGTCCTATAAATGGCCGTTCTATTCCTGATCTAAGGCTACATTCACACACACTGTTTTTGCTGCGTTTTTTGAGGATACGTTTTTTAGCTGCAAAAGCCGATCAGCTTTTTAAAAAACCGCATCACCTGAAAGGTTTTTGAGCTCATAGATGTTTTCAAAAGCAAAAGCAGATTAGAAATCTGCTCTATCCATTTATCCATATCTGTCTATCCATATCATATCTGTACCAAAAAGAATGAAAGCCGGGTAGCACACAGACTAAAGGCCCCTTTACATTTAGTGATGCACCAGCGATCCGACCAGCGATATGACCCGGTCAGGATCGCTGGTGCATCGCTAAATGATCGCTAGTGAGCTTCCACACAGACAGATCTCACAGCGATGCAGCAGCGACGCAGCGGACGATACTTACCTTTCACACACAGCGATCCTGACGTCCTCCCGCCTGCGTCCAGCTTCGCTCGTCTCACACAGCAGGAAGCGCCCAACGAGAAATGGAGCCACCCGATCTCGTGCGATCAGCGATGCACAGCGGAGGAGCCGGTCGGAGGCAAGTATCACACATAGCGATATCACTAGCGATATCGCTGCTGCATCACAAAATCGGTGATGATTTAGCGATATCGCTATGTGTAAAACCCCCTTAACACTCATCTCATAGATGCCCAAAAGGACGCCCAGGACAGGCATTGCTCGTCTTCAGTAACACATCAACATCAATTGATAGTTGGAATAAATACACTGCATTCACCACATCTTAAGGTGCTGGCTTTATTTTCAAGTGTAGGGGGGGTGCAGTATGAGGTTCTGCAGCAGCTGAGGTGTGCAGTATGAGATTCTGTGGAACAGTATGAGGTTCTGCCCCCCCCCTAGTTTTGATCCTGGCTAAAACCGTTTCTTACAGATATGGGAACCCTCAGGTAACCCTAAATGAAGGTCAATGGACACAGGTGGCTGAATTGAAGGAACTGCTTAATCACCTATTTACCGTGACTAAAAAATTACAAGCTGAGGATTTAACTCCTGGCATTTTCATAAGGGACTGGAAGAACTTGCTACACTGACTGCTGAGCCGTGTATCTAATCCTATCCTGTGTGATACTGACTGCTGAGCCCTGTATCTAATCCTCCCCTGTGATACTGACTGCTGAGCCGTGTATCTAATCCTGTCCTGTGTGATACTGACTGCTGAGCCGTGTAGCTAATCCTATCCTGTGTGATACTGACTGCTGAGCCGTGTATCTAATCCTATCCTTTGTAATACTGACTGCTGAGCCGTGTATCTAATCCTATCCTCTGTGTGATACTGACTGCTGAGCCGTGTATCTAATCCTATCCTGTGTGATACTGACTGCTGAGACGTGTATCTAATCCTATCCTCTGTGTGATACTGACTGCTGAGCCGTGTATCTAATCCTATCCTGTGTGATACTGACTACTGAGACGTGTATCTAATCCTATCCTGTGTGATACTGACTGCTGAGCCGTGTATCTAATCCTATCCTGTGTGATACTGACTGCTGAGCCGTGTAGCTAATCCTATCCTGTGTGATACTGACTGCTGAGCCGTGTATCTAGTCCTCTCCTGTGTCATACTGATTGCTGAGCCGTGTAGCTAATCCTATCCTGTGTGATACTGACTGCTGAGCCGTGTATCTAATCCTATCCTGTGTGATGCTGACTGCTGAGCCGTGTATCTAATGCTGTCCTGTGTGATACTGACTGCTGAGCCGTGTAGCTAATCCTATCCTGTGTGATACTGACTGCTGAGCCGTGTATCTAATCCTATCCTGTGTGATACTGACTGCTGAGCCGTGTATCTAATGCTGTCCTGTGTGATACTGCATGCTGAGCCGTGTAGCTAATCCTATCCTGTGTGATACTGCATGCTGAGCCGTGTATCTAATCCTATCTTGTGTGTTACTGCATGCTGAGCCGTGTATCTAATCCTATATTGTGTGTTACTGCATGCTGAGCCGTGTATCTAATCCTATCCTGTGTGATACTGACTGCTGAGCCGTGTATCTAATCCTATCCTGTGTGATACTGACTGCTGAGCCGTGTATCTAATCCTATCCTGTGTGATACTGACTGCTGAGCCGTGTATCTAATCCTATCTTGTGTGTTACTGCCTGCTGTGCCGTGTATCTAATCCTCTCCTGTGTGATACTGACTGCTGAGCCGTGTACCTAATCCTATCCTGTGTGATACTGACTGCTGAGCCGTGTATCTAATGCTGTCCTGTGTGATATTGACTGCTGAGCCGTGTATCTAATGCTGTCCTGTGTGATATTGACTGCTGAGCCGTGTAGCTAATCCTATCCTGTGTGATACTGACTGCTGAGCCGTGTATCTAATCCTCTCCTGTGTGATACTGATTGCTGAGCCGTGTAGCTAATCCTATCCTGTGTGATACTGACTGCTGAGCCGTGTATCTAAACCTATAATGTGTGATACTGACTGCTGAGCCGTGTATCTAATCCTATCCTGTGTGATACTGACTGCTGAGCCGTGTATCTAAACCTATCCTGTGTGATACTGACTGCTGAGCCGTGTATCTAATCCTCTCCTGTGTGATACTGACTGCTGAGCCGTGTACCTAATCCTATCCTGTGTGATACTGACTGCTGAGCCGTGTATCTAATGCTGTCCTGTGTGATACTGACTGCTGAGCCGTGTAGCTAATCCTATCCTGTGTGATACTGACTGCTGAGCCGTGTATCTAATCCTCTCCTGTGTGATACTGACTGCTGAGCCGTGTATCTAATCCTCTCCTGTGTGATACTGACTGCTGAGCCGTGTATCTAATCCTCTCCTGTGTGATACTGACTGCTGAGCCGTGTACCTAATCCTATCCTGTGTGATACTGACTGCTGAGCCGTGTATCTAATCCTCTCCTGTGTGATACTGATTGCTGAGCCGTGTAGCTAATCCTATCCTGTGTGATACTGACTGCTGAGCCGTGTATCTAATCCTATCCTGTGTGATACTGACTGCTGAGCCGTATATCTAATCCTCTCCTGTGTGATACTGACTGCTGAGCCGTGTATCTAAACCTATCCTGTGTGATACTGACTGCTGAGCCGTGTATCTAATCCTCTCCTGTGTGATACTGACTGCTGAGCCGTGTACCTAATCCTATCCTGTGTGATACTGACTGCTGAGCCGTGTATCTAATGCTGTCCTGTGTGATACTGACTGCTGAGCCGTGTAGCTAATCCTATCCTGTGTGATACTGACTGCTGAGCCGTGTATCTAATCCTCTCCTGTGTGATACTGACTGCTGAGCCGTGTATCTAATCCTCTCCTATGTGATACTGACTGTTGAGCCGTGTATCTAATCCTCTCCTCTGTGATACTGACTGCTGAGCCGTGTACCTAATCCTATCCTGTGTGATACTGACTGTTGAGCCGTGTATCTAATCCTTTCCTGTGTGATATTGACTGTTGAGCCGTGTATCTAATCCTCTCCTGTGTGATACTGACTGCTGAGCCGTGTACCTAATCCTATCCTGTGTGATAGACTGCTGAGCCGTGTATCTAATCCTATCCTGTGTGATACTGTCTGCTGAGCAGTGTATCTAATCCTATCCTTTGTGATACTGACTGCTGAGCCATGTATCTAATCCTATCCTGTGTGATACTGACTGCTGAGCCGTGTATCTAATCCTCTCCTGTGTGATACTGACTGCTGAGCCGTGTATCTAATCATATCCTGTGTGATACTGACTGCTGAGCCGTGTATCTAATCCTCTCCTGTGTGATACTGACTGCTGAGCCGTGTATCTAATCCTCTCCTGTGTGATACTGACTGCTGAGCCGTGTATCTAATCCTCTCCTGTGTGCTACTGACTGCTGAGCCGTGTAGCTAATCCTATCTTGTGTGATACTGACTGCTGAGCAGTGTATCTAATCCTATCCTGTGTGATACTGACTGCTGAGCTTTGTATCTAATCCTCTCCTGTGTGGTACTGACTGTTGAGCCGTGTATCTAATCCTATCCTGTGTGATACTGCCTGCTGAGCCGTGTATCTAATCCTCTCCTGTGATACTGCCTGCTGAGCCGTGTATCTAATCCTATCCTGTGTGATACTGACTGCTGAGCCGTGTATCTAATCTTATCCTGTGTGATACTGACTGCTGAGCCGTGTATCGAATCCTATCCTGTGTGATACTGACTGCTGAGCCGTGTATCGAATCCTATCCTGTGTGATACTGATTGCTGAGCCGTGTACCTAATCCTATCCTGTGTGATACTGACTGCTGAGCCGTGTACCTAATCCTATCCTGTGTGATACTGACTGCTGAGCCGTGTACCTAATCCTATCCTGTGTGATACTGACTGCTGAGCCGTGTATCTAATCCTATCCTGTGTGATACTGACTGCTGAGCCGTGTATCTAATCCTATCCTGTGTGATACTAACTGTTGAGCCGTGTATCTAATCCTATCCTGTGTGATACTGACTGTTGAGCTGTGTATCTAATCCTATCCTGTGTGATACTGACTGCTGATCCGTGTATCTAATCCTATCCTGTGTGATACTGTCTGCTGAGCTGTGTATCTAATCCTATCCTGTGTGATACTGACTGCTGAGCTGTGTATCTAATCCTATCCTGTGTGATACTGACTGCTGAGCCGTGTATCTAATCTTATTCTGTGTGATACTGTCTGCTAAGCTGTGTATCTAATCCTCTCCTGTGTGATACTGACTGTTGAGCTGTGTATCTAATCCTATCCTGTGTGATACTGACTGCTGAGCCGTGTATCTAATCTTATTCTGTGTGATACTGTCTGCTAAGCTGTGTATCTAATCCTCTCCTGTGTGATACTGATTGCTGAGCCGTGTATCTAATCCTATCCTGTGTGATACGGACTGCTGAGCCGTGTACCTAATCCTATCCTGTGTGATACTGACTGCTGAGCCGTGTATCTAATCCTAACCTGTGTGATACTGACTGTTGAGCCGTGTATCTAATCCTATCCTGTGTGATACTGACTGTTGAGCCGTGTATCTAATCCTATCCTGTGTGATACTGACTGCTGAGCCGTGTATCTAATCCTATCCTGTGTGATACTGACTGCTGAGCCGTGTTTCTAATCCTATCCTGTGTGATACTGACTGCTGAGCCGTGTATCTAATCCTCTCCTGTGTGATACTGACTGCTGAGCCGTGTATCTAATCCTCTCCTGTGTGATACTGACTGCTGATCCGTGTATCTAATCCTATCCTGTGTGATACTGAATGCTGAGCTGTGTATCTAATCCTATCCTGTGTGATACTGACTGCTGAGCCATGTATCTAATCCTATCCTGTGTGATACTGACTGCTGAGCCGTGTATCTAATCCTATCCTGTGTGATACTGACTGCTGAGCCGTGTATCTAATCCTATCCTGTGTGATACTGTCTGCTGAGCCGTGTATCTAATCCTATCCTGTGTGATACTGAATGCTGAGCTGTGTATCTAATCCTATCCTGTGTGATCCTGACTACTGAGCTGTGTATCTAATCCTATCCTGTGTGATACTGACTGCTGATCCATGTATTTAATCCTATCCTGTGTGATACTGACTGCTGAGCCGTGTATCTAATCCTCTCCTGTGTGATACTGACTGCTGATCCGTATATCTAATCCTCTCCTGTGTGATACTGTCTGCTGAGCCGTGTATCTAATCCTATCCTGTGTGATACTGCCTGCTGAGCTGTGTATCTAATCCTGTCCTGTGTGATACTGACTGCTGAGCTGTGTATCTAATCCTATCCTGTGTGATACTGACTGCTGAGCCGTGTATCTAATCCTATCCTGTGTGATACTGACTGCTGAGCCATGTATGTATCTAAGCACTGACATACATTGGTGTAGATCACTGTAATTCTAAGACAAAGTAGAAAATAATTCACAATGTTTCACTTCACATTGTCTCAGCTTTATTGGCATCTAGATCCGTCCCTTTAACAGTCACTGTAGAGATTTAAAGGGGCGGCACATTGTAGATGAAGGCAAAGTTTAATCATTTTCAAAAATCTGCAGAGGTCATAGGGAAGGGGCCTTAGTCTCCCAAAGG